>NC_135381.1:12821344-17621344 GCF_049243985.1 Paroedura picta | reverse complement strand
GAACATGCACCTGTTAGTGGTTGCCTTCTGGAGCCAGGCTGCTCATGGAACTCTTGGGAATTTCAGGTTGTTTCTGGAGCACTTGAAGGTTCTCAGTTGTTTTATTTCCTTTTCCTCTAATGCAACCACAGTGCATTTCACCTGCAGAAGCTCTGGGATAGGTGCCCCTTTATGGACTGTCTGTTCTGAGTAATATGAGCTGCCCTAAAGGAAGATTCTTGCTTATGCAAAAGTTTGCATTATCGTGGTCGCATGAAAATCTGATTTGACACCAAAAGAGGGGCCGAGGCCTCGGATTTTGATTCGCAGCTGGTCTGTGTTATTCCCAACAATCTGGCTGCCTTAGTGTTTTTTCCTTCTATGGATTGTGAAGCACTTTGCAATTGATGGCAAGCCTTAGGAATGGCTTTGAAGCAGTGCAAAGCCATGGCAGCCATTTTGGTGGCTCAGCTTGGTCTAAAGTGGCCCATTCTCCGGGCAGCAACTATTTTCTGTCTTCAAACACATCTGTGAGCCAACCAAGACCTTGCCATTCATATTAGTTCACTCCTGGTAGCAGTCTTCATCCTACATTCATGTGACATGAATACAGGAAAGGAGCAATTTTTCCAACCGGTGTTGTACTAAAAAAGCTTGCGAACGTTAAACCTGCAATGAAAACATTTTCCCACTCACCTGCACCCTTTAATGCAAGCTGTTCTAAAGACAGATTCTTCCTGCTCAATTCAGTATCCCACAAAGTTGGCATCTGGGCGGTCCCTTTCCTGCTGGCAGCAATCTGGATGTTGGTCTCCTGCCAAGAGGTTTAAGAAAGTATCAAGGCAGAAGTAAGAGCGAGCCAGTTGGGTGAGGGTCATGTGAGGAGTGGACCTCTGTGAAGAGTGGTGAGGAAGATGAGCACAGTGGGGAATGGAGCTTATGAACTCTTAGTTGTGATGGCAGGAAGAGGGGGAAGTAGGGTGCCACAGAAGTGTCTTCTGCTCTTTGCTTAGTTCAGTGGTTCTCAACCTTCTTAATGCCATGTCCCTTTAATACAGTTCCTCATATTGTGGTGACCCCCAACCATAAAATTATGCAAGTGCTCTTTCACAGAAATTAAACCGAAACTGACCAATGGCGTTAATTGGTTATAAATTGTATATAAATTGGCGGGTGATTTCAGGAGGGGCAACAATAGTAGTGGTGCCCCCCCCCCCAGCCAAGCTGCTCGCCCTGCCGCGACCCCTGTGAAAGGGTCATTCGACCCCCCAAAGGGGTCCCGACATCCAGGTTGAGAACCACTGGCTTAGTTCTAGGCCTCTTGAGCCTGATGCAAGATGGGTCAGCTCTTGCCCACTTCCCTTTTGTAGACCACAAATTCTCCCTTTTCCATTCCACAACTTCAGCTAGCTTGTTTTCACTTATTTATAACTTTATTTCTGGACCTTTGGTTCTTTGCACTGTCCTTCAACAGCTATGTAGTTATGGATCTTCCATTTGGAGGAAGGGATGAGCAACTCTGGGGTGAGAAAAGCCAAAAGATATGGTGGCTCCCATTTGCTTGCATAGGGTATGAGTCGGCAGAGAGAGAGGGTTAACTAGTTTGCAATCATGGAGTGGGCCTGAACATTACACAGTGATGAGGAGATTTGGTTTCTTGACTACAAGTGCATAAGGCAGAAAGGCTCACAGGTTGGGGCAAGAAGACCTACTTGTATTGCTTTTTGGGTTTGTGTTGCTTTGTTCCAAAAGCCAGAAGTGGTACAGTTGTTGCATGGCACGTGGTACTATGGAAGACACAACTGTTTTTGTAATTGAGGAGCTCTTTCTCGGCTGGCACTCACAATTATTATAAGAAGGGCTCCAGCCACTCCAGAGGGCCTGTTGTGTCCTTGCTAGAAAAAAATTAAATGTGTTGCTTGTGAAAGGTTCTGCTTTGCTAATGTATGGGATTGGGCTAGCGAGACAGATAAGTAGTTGCCAGATAAACCTCCATAATTTGGGTTGGACAAGATATGTATGAGATAACATTTTTATAATTGGGCCAGTCCTTAGCTACTTGGGACTGGGGACCACGTTTTTGAACCTTGCAATTGTTTGTCCTGGGGAAGAATCCTTTGTGTATTTTATATCTCATTTCAAACAACTAGTAGTTATCTCTTCAGAAGCTACCTTGATCACTCACATTCTGCAACACCAGGATACACAACTTCCCTGCTGTACTGTGATATTAGTAGCTATTTTCTTAGTAACTTGAATGAGTTTTTGCTTTACAAAAAAATTTCCCTGCCTTACCTTACAATTCAAATGTCTTCCTGGTAATGCTGCGGTGGGCCTTTGAAAGGCAACCAAGGCATCGTTGGCTTGTAGGTTAGCTGACCTTCCACTTGAATGTCCCCTTTTGGCTCCTGGCTGCCTGATCTCCATTTTGGAGGCTACTGGGGCAGATGAGGGTGGGACATGACCCACCAAACTTTATTAAAGTTGCTGTTGTAACTAAAGGTTTTTGTCAGTCCCTAGTTTGATGGTCCTTACAAAAACGCCCCCCCTCATCCCAATTAGACTGACTACTAATATTTTCATTTTTTTTTAAAGGTGGGAGTGTGAGTCAAAAGGAGCAAGTGGAGGTATAGACTCCCATCTAACACATTCAGGGATTTGTACTTAGGTCTGTGCTGTACAAATTCAACAACTTGCTATCTACACAGTAGGAAGTACCCAGAGGAAGAATTGCTCTTCCTCGCAAGGAAACTGGCCTTGGAATTTCTGGGCCAGTGATTCGAACGCCTGCCCCAGTGGTGCTGGGGGAAATCCAGGTTCCTCCGCTTTATATCTTTCTCTCTCTGTTTGAACAAATGTTTCTATGGCCTTCCATTCTCAGGGTCTGCCAAGCAGTCTCCCTTGAGCCCTTTCCCCCTAGACCGCCCCACGATAATGGAGCCAGGTGATGGTTCCATTTGGAGGAGATTCTTGGCAGACCTGAACCAATGGTGGAAGGAACTCTGCTTTCTGTTGCCCTCCGAGCACCTTTTGCTCCCCTGCTGAGCCACTGTTTCAGAAAACAAAAGTGCTGAGCAGCAGGTGCTCCATCAAGAGACCTTGTAAGGAACTGGATGTGCTTCTGGCTCACTTGCTGTTGGAGGAAGGGGCTCCAGCAGGCTGGCTCCCCGTTGGTGTGGTGTGGCAAGAGGCATAGGCCCAAGGTGGTCCGCTTGCATTCTGTGCACATGCTGGTATCCATGTGGCTCTGCCTGGAAGAGCATGGGTTCTGCCAGTGGTGCCCCTTCCCCTTTTTCCTTCAAGGCTGTGTTGCTGCTGCACCACATTTTGCTTCTGATGGCACCTCTTGTCCCCGCGACCTGTAACATTATCCATATCCGCTTAAAGCCGAAGCTGTGTGTGTATTGTGCATTTTGTGGTGGCTCTTGCATGCTGCGTGCGTGCGTGCGTTAACAAGCATGCTGACTGTTTCTGAAATCCAGCCATTCATTTCCCTTTTGAAATTCTGTCTCGGACCATCCCTCCCTGCCCCAGGCCAGGAGGGGAAACATTGTGCTCTCATGAACTAACAGCTGCACTGATATAGATGCTGTTTCTTTTAAGTTGTGGCTTTCCTTTTCTCAGTCTTGATGTGTGTTATAACTGTTGTTTTTTTTTGTTTGGTTGGTTTTTTTTTTGTTAGCAACTTTGAGCTCTGTGGAGACATATTGCTAATGGCTGCTTCAATTCATTGACAAGGAGCACTAAATAAGGGCACCTGTCGTCATTCCCACAAATGGCTGGGCTAGTCTAAGGATTCTAAGGTGGTGGTCCCCAACCTTTTTCGGGCTGGGGACCAGGGGGGGAGAGGGAGGCCTGGGGACCGGGAGGGCGGGAAGAGGGAGGCGCCAGTGCACTGGTGGGTGCAGCCACACCTCCCCCGCCACGGCCTGGTACCGAGGGCTCCACGGCCCAGTACCGGTCTGCAGCCTTGGGGGTTGGGGAACATGGTTCTAAGGGTTTGAAAGAGGAGTGGCTCTCAGAAATGGTTGCCCACTTTGTTGGTGACTCGGCCACTCTTGTGTCCATTGGCCATACTGGGGCCTGCACCTTATATCAGACCACAATATATGCGAGTCTGTACGCAAACCGAGGGGGTGGCATTGTCCGTGTTGCACCGTCTTTGGAGAAAAATAGACCCAGTTTAGGCCTTAGCTAGGACCTAGGGGCCATATGTTGGGGTGGGGGACAATGTCCTCGGAGTAAGAGCCATGCATCCTGTGTTGGCACCCAGTATAGATCCTTAGCAGTCAACAATTCAGGTCAGATCAAATGTTTAATCAGTTCATGATCCCGCAGCCACTTCAAAATGGGTCCCTTTTTTCCATTGGATTGTAGCTATCAGTCCACTGGGTGTCCTTGGTAGGTAGATTGCCTTAGCTTGCAAAGCCAAAAAAAAAAAAAAAAAAAGGAGAGAGAGAGAGAGTTTTTCAGAGCAGGCTTATGCCAGGGTTGGTATCCTGAGACTAGTTCACCTGGTTTTCACCTCCTTGGAGGCTGCATGTGCTTCTCATCCTGCCAGTGTGCTGCATTTCTCGTTTTGCGATTACTTTTGTCTGTCCCTCTGTCCTCCCAAGATGATCACCGCAACTATGGCCCGAGGTGGGATGCAAATAAGACCACGGTTCCCGCCTACCACCGCAGTATCTGCCACGCCTCCAAGCACCATTCCTTTGGGTGGACAGCAAAAGCCTCAGGTATTTACTGAAGCTCACGAACATTGCAGTTGGGGATTGCGCGAGGGTTCGCTGAGGTTGCGCCAGCCATCTGCATTGTCCGAGGGCTGATTTGTAGGTTGTGTTCAACTGCTGATGTGCACATTTGGCAGCTTGTGAGAGTGACCCAGTCTTGCAGCTTATGGCAGGGAACTCTTGCAATAGCCTTCTGGAAACCTGGAACTTCAGACATCCCCCTTCTTGCAGAAGACACTCAAGAGGAGTTCACAGCTCACATGAATGGGTTACATGTAAGCTGCTGATTCGGCCAGAGATGTGTGCCTAACATTGAAGTAAGCTCTGAGGGAGGGTTGGCTACAGACTCACTCAGGAGATGTGTACTCAGTGTCAGCAGCTGTTGACCCTGCCACGAGAGAGAAGATGGATTCATGTTCACGTTGCTGTTTCCCTCCCATGTGTGATGCCCTACTGTGCATTACAGTTGTTCCTCTTTCTCCTCCCTCACCTCCAGTCTTCCACCTGAGAAGTTCAGTGATGCATCTGCCTGCTTGCTAAGCCCAGCTGCAGCCAAGTCTGTTCAGGTCCAGTCTTCTCTAGCATGCAGAGATTCCCTTCTATGTTATCCCTTTTTATCCCTCAAGTCCGCCATTTCCAGGTGTGGATCAAGTAGCCTATCCTTGTTTCCTTTTAGGGTTCTTCTGGTGGGCTCAGGAGGTCCGAGGAGGGCCTCAACATTAAATCTGCAGAACACTCATCTACTGCAGACTGCTGATTCTCAAGACAGTTGGAGCTAACTTTTGTTTAGTTTTGTTCTTTTTTTACAATCGGAAGCAGTCATTCTCGCATAATAAAGATGATATTATAATAAGGGCTAGAGCAGGGGTAGTCAAACTGCGGCCCTCCAGATGTCCATGGACTACAATTCCCACAAGCCCCTGCCAGCGAATGCCAGCGACTACCCCTGGGCTAGAGTGTAATAGGACTGCCTGCCCAAAGGGTTCATCGATTTTTACCTAGGTAAATTTAATGTTGACTACACCATATCGCTATAATAAATCATGGGAGGAGCAGTTACGTTGTGTCAGATTGGGATCTCTGTTTTAGAATGCTCTGACATCCTCAAACAAGGCATTCCTCCAGTGGTTCCTACCTTTGTTCTGGAGATGGAGCTTCCTTAAGCCTGTTTTGGTATTTTTGGTGCACAGTCTAGTTACATACTGTTAGGAACTGCCTGGAGTACATTATGGGACTTGGAAAGTACCAGCCTAAGAAAAGCCAGGATGCGCCCTGCACTGAACACGTCTTTCAGTGAACCATGTGGCATCATAAGGGGCTTGCAAGCTTAACCAATGTGGTAGAATTGTTTCTCTCCTCTCGAGTGTGAACTTTTTAATCTTACTGCTTTGACCTTGCACTGCACATATGAGGTAGGTGACTATTTCAGTTTTTACAGTGGGAGAACAGAGGTTGAAGCAGGTAATTTCATTATTTATTATTATTATTATATTACTTATTAGATTTATAACCACCCCTGCCGAAATAGGCTCAGGGTGGTGTACAACATTCATGAAGGTCAGCTGGGAATCTTTGTTAATGGAATGGGATACAGCCACAACTGCAACCGTTAGTCCTAAAGAAGGAGGTGCAAAACCATCTCATTGGATTGGTTTGGTAAAACGGATCTGTGAAGGTAATGCTTCAGTGAACAGATTTAAAGTTATCAAATTATATTAGAAGAAGAAGAGTTGGTTCTTATATGCCGCTTTTCTGTACCCGAAGGAGGCTCAAAGCAGCTTCCAATCGCATTCCCTTTCCTCTCCCCACAACAGACACCCTGTGAGGGAGGCTATCACTGCTCGGTCAGAACAGTTTTATCAGTGCTGTGGCGAGCCCAGGTCACCCAGCTGGCTGCATGTGGGGCTCGCCAGATTAGAAGTCCGCACTCCTAACCACTACACCAAACTGGGTCTCAGAGAAAGATGGCTATAGATATTAGAAGCATTACTGATCTGAGATTGTTCCCAAAATACAGTTTCCCACCATTGCATCTGTTTGATCATACTTGAAACATTGTAAGTAGATGGGCATCATCTCAGAACAGTTTTGTTTTCTCAGTGCATTTGCTGATGTTGTCAGTTCTGGATGCATGTACACACCCAGGTCTTTCCTAAACACCTGTGACCCTAAGTTATACTCCAGCAGCTGGACCTAAAAGAACGCTTGTTGTGAGAATCATACCACAACAGCAAAGCACAGTCCTGATACCCTTGAGTTAGCAGAGTTCTGTTCTGCAAAAGGGAACGCTAGGCAGTCAAGGTACAGCCAGGGTTGGACCTTCCCTCCCACACAACAGTTTGACTTAGGAAGTGTAACTATAGCATGCTAGTGGACCATTGCAGTGCATTTAAATAGAAGGCTGCCAGTGTTTGAGCTTTCTGTAAGTTAGGAAGGGCAGTTTTCCTCGGTTCCTGTAAACTAGGACAGAGGAGTGTCTTAAACACATTCCCAAAACATTTCATTTGTGGGGATAGACATCTATGTAAATATGCCTTCTTTTCTCTCTTTTACCAATTAAAATTTCTCACCTTTTACTGTTAAAAATAGCTTACATTAAAAGGTGCGTTTCAAAATCAGGTTAAACAGAAAAAAGAAAGCTTGTGGGTTGACTTGGCAGTAGCTAAGAGTCACTTTAAAGACATGTTTTTATTCTAGCATAAACCTCATCTATTCGACTCTACCTTGTGAGATGCATGTAGATGGATGTCACCAGGTAGTAAATGGAGATTGCTTCTTAAACAAGAGTTAAAGGACCATGAAATACAGAGTGAGATGCTGTTACATACCCTATACCAGGGGTAGTCAACCTGTGGTCCTCCAGATGTCCATGGACTACAATTCCCATGAGCCCCTGCCAGCGTTTGCTAGACATCTGGAGGACCACAGGTTGACTACCCCTGCCCTATACTAGTTGGGGCCTACCTGTTTATTCTTCCTACCATGTGATATACACCATCATGTATCAGCAGTGCCCCTCTGCTCTTTGCTTAGAAAGAACATAACCCTGACTAAGGATGGCAGTGGTCAGGAACCAGTGGGAGAACATTTTGGTCTCCCAGGAAACACTGGCACTGATCTAAAAGACATAGTTTTTCATGAGAAGAACTTCAATGCAAAACTCTTTGAAAGATCTATTAGATAATTTATTAAATAATCTATTAAATAATTAGAACACATTAAGAAGTTTAATCGCATCTCCCAAGCAAGGGTTTGTGATTTCTCAGTTAATATGCATGTTAAGTAGTTGAGCAAAACCAGGAAGAATGCCAATTACTGCAATTGTGAATGGCCTCTGTACTTACTTTGATTATAAAATCTGACATAATTAGATCTTATCCTATATTAGCACCATTTTATGGCTCTTTGACACCCAAAAGGTTATACTAACATAAAAACTACTCGAAGTACCCACTGGATGCCAACACAGCTATCCCTCCTGAAATATTGCCAAATTGCCAAGATAATTACCTTGAGAGCAAAGAGGAGCCCCTGGTTATTCTCGAACTGTATTTCAGACTCTCTATTTGTCTGTTTTGTAAATACAAAACAGAAGCAACTTAAAGGTAGTTATTCTCAGAATGAGTCTCTTTGATTTTAGTTCAAGGTCTTAGAATCATAGAATAATATAGTTGGAAGGGACCTCATGGGTCATCTAGCCCAACCCCCTGCACTATGCAGGACACTCACATACGGTCTTGTGACCATATGATGTCATAGCCCCCTTACTAGTCATGCAGACAACCTGATTTGAGGGTGGGAAGATCAGGATTAATCGGGCTGCTTCTTCTGGATTTTAGAGCGCTTGTCTGTGGTCTGGGAAGGGTCTCCCCCCTGAGGAGCTGGACACTTTGCCTGGTCTGATCTTCTAATGCTATTTTTGTTAAACTTTGCAAACATTGAGGGTAAAGTTGTAAACACTGGCAGTACTGAACACTGTCTATTACATCCATGAACATCCTTGAAGCTATTTCTGTGTACTGGGTGCTGAGCATAACTAGAAGTGCTGGGGATCAAACCTGAGACCTTTAAATATGAAAAGATATGCTCTCCTTCCCAAAAGATAATCTTGGCCTTTTGGTTCAGCATGTGCTGTGAGTATGCCCTGTAGAGGAATCCGGTAAAGAGATCTGGAGGCTGGAATGAGTCTCACCCTTGCTTTAACATTCTGACTGTATAGTTGTCTTACAGATACTTGCACTGGTACATGCTGGTATATTTGAGGGATCTGCCAGTATATCCACCTGCTGGTGAGGCAGCCTCTGCAGCCAACACCAAGCAATTGGTTGAAGGCCTGTTGTTGTTATCCTAACTGTAGCCTGGTTGGGGAAGGCGCTTTTGCCGACAGTTATGAGTCCTTTTGTTCCAGGTCAGCCAAAGCAGCATCACCATGATGTCCTCTGCTTCACCAGTCCAGCAAGCCCAGGCATCCCAGCCAATGCTTCCACCACCGCAGCCACAGCCCTCTCCCCAGCCAGGGCAACCGACTTCCCAGCCCAACTCCAATGTCAGGTGAGCTTTGCAGTGGGAACAAGAAGATGCTGGCTGCAAGGGGTCAGATTTTATCTTCCAGGGTAAATGGCTGCCTCTGCTTCAGTGCACAATGTCGTCTTCTTCTTTCAGCTCTGGTCCAGCCCCATCTCCTAGCAGCTTCCTCCCTAGTCCATCTCCACAGCCTTCCCAGAGTCCAGCAGCTGCACGAACCCCGCAGAACTTCAGTGTCCCTTCTCCACTCAATACACCAGGTGATTTGTATGGAATTGCCATTAGCAGCCCTTCTGTTGTCTTAACCAAGTCTTTGCCCATAATGAATTTTTTTTCATGAACATGGTTGAATGAAAAGAGCCTTTTTAAAGTCAGGATTGATGGAACGGGTGAACTTGTACCTGTTAGGTAGATGGTGATACTTTCTTCTCTGATCTCTTTTGTCATGTGCGAACATATGTTCCAGGATAAAACTACCAAACAGGGAAACTCCTCTGATACTGAAACAACTAGGTACAGAAGAAATCTTTAGGCTCCTTCAGCACCTTTCTCCACCCCAGCTTGGCCAGACACACTTGCAAGATTGCAAGAGTGAAATTTCAGGGGTGGCAGCAGGAAAGATGGGAGAAAAAGTCTGAATGTATGTTAGGGCCAGAACTGTTAACCTTCTGACAACCTTGGACTCTACCTGTGATCTCTTTCTGCTTTGAAGGCAACCCTAACTCGGTCATGAGCCCAGCCAGCTCCAGCCAGTCAGAGGAACAGCAATATCTAGAGAAACTCAAGCAACTGTCCAAGTATATTGAGCCTCTCCGGAGAATGATCAACAAAATAGATAAGAATGAAGGTACATGTGGCCCTTCCAGTTGTCTATCCTTTCTGGACCTGGGAAAGGGGATGAGACAGAAATTGAGTGTCTGGTATACCCATACCGAGTTGGATCCTTTGAATGTAGATTGATCAACAAGAGGGTATAGTTTATGGCAGACTGGCTAAAGGTCCTGTAATGTGTATGGGATGTCTTTGGCTGCTGGGATGTGTATGGAAACTGATAACATGTTCAGCTATACCTGGAGTTGCCAGTAGCCTGCCTTGAAACTGGACACCATTGTGGCTACGGGACAAGGAAGTACCAAGTCCACTGTCCTGGGCTTTGCACTGCCAAGTCTAGTATGCTAATTTCTGTCAGTTGCCAGCATCCTTAGAAACAGTAACCCCTTAATATGTAGAGTGACTTATAATGCCTGGGTTATTCTGTGGCTAAACTACAATTTGAAGGATTTGCTGGGCTAGGTTGGATCCTGTGCACAAAAGGCCCACTTCTGCATCATCTTGCTTTCCCAAAAGAGGATGGTGGTGACAGGGCTGCCTTACAGTGGGTGCAAACTAGCAGGTCAGAGGAAGAACTTTAAAACCTGTAGTTTTAGCACCTGACTTGCACAGGACAAAATCAAAGCCAAAGTGCCTATATTGCTGTCCGTCAAGCTGTGCATCACTCTTACTCACAGGACAGTTTAGTATAGCTACGTATCTGAAGTGTATCTTGCTTTAAGTTAGACAGGAAGAAGGACCTGAGTAAGATGAAAAGCCTTCTGGATATTCTGACTGATCCTTCCAAACGGTAAGCTTTACTTCCTTTCTGCCCTGTACAAAAGCTAGATTCCTACCTTCCAAATTTATTGTAATAAGAAAAATGTGGAGGTGCCCCATTCATCATCTGAAGTTTCGTCAGTAGAAACAGCACAGCTCAGAAAAATGTCAGGAACTCATATACGGAGCCAATTATGCTTTACTTTGTCACACAACAAGTGAAAATGGAACCCCAAAACAGCAAATACAAAGAATTCTTGATTCAAGAGCATTTCATACCATCCCATTACTGCCAAGCAAGAAACCGATTCTCTGAGCTCTTTGTTCTCTGCTTTTGTATTGAAGTGAGCCACAAGAGCTGAGCAAGTTCGCTGTGTGTCCACAGCTTCAAGAAATTTCTTCCTGTTCTTGTCTGCCCTCCATGAACAGCTCCAAAAGGATGAGTGTGTGCTGGGCAAGAACTCCCAAGAACTGCCAGTGGCTGCCATGCCTGTCCTCGGGCAGCCAGTTGACCCATGTGTGACCAGACTGCATATTTGCTTTTGTCGCATTTCTGTGGATTGGGGGTGGTGGTAGCTTCCCCTTCTTAATCTGCACACCTAACCACAGCATTAATGCTCACAGGCACATTATCCTCCTTTCTTCTCAGCTGTCCTCTGAAGACTTTGCAAAAATGTGAAATTGCTCTGGAGAAACTCAAGAATGACATGGCTGTGGTAAGCAATGTGTGGGTGGCTGTGGGTGGGAGACTGGGATAAAGAGGCAGACTGATGCTGTTGTTTCTCTCCCTTGCCCATACAGTTTACCTCCTGTTATAATACAGAAGCCAAACATAGCATTGGTCTTTCTCTTTGACATCAGGTTCACAGGCTTTTGACAGCATGTCCATGGGTATTCCTTATCTGGGAGTTTTATCTGAGCGCCCGTTTGTGTGGATGTGTTTGGATGCCTGTGGCTGGGTAAACAGAAGTTGTCCATCAATAAAACCTGGAAAGCAGAAGCCTGTTATCAAGCCACAAGGCCAAGCAGAATAGATGAACTTGGGGCAGCTGGGAAAAGAGGGATTACAGGGCAGGAAGCCAGTGCTTCTGAAATAATGCAGTTTCTATTGTCTGCCAAATTTGACAAGGTTGAGGGATGTGTGTGCCTGGGTGTGAGGCATGGTGGTGCTGTGGATCTCTACAGGAAGTAGTGTGAGTTTAGTTGAACCAAAATGGGTGAATTCTGGGAACCAGTGCTTTTCATTGGGTGATTGAAAATACACTTTTAAAAGCACAGTAGCATTCAATGGCATTTTATAGGATGATGTCCTCCTAAATCATGTTTTCAACGTCTCTCTCTCAGCCTACCCCCCCACCCCCTACAGTGCCTCCCACCAAGCAGCAGTACCTGTGCCAACCGTTGCTTGATGCGGTGCTGGCAAATATCCGTTCCCCTGTATTCAACCATTCCCTCTACCGGACCTTCATGCCAGCTATGACAGCGATCCATGGCCCACCTATCACGTATGTATCCTGATTGCTGTTTCTGTCCTGTTGGGGGGCAGGGTTAACTGTGTTTCACTGTTTAGGATGACTGTGTATCACTGTTTAGGATGCCTGAAAGTTTGACATGTTCTGGAGTAAATCTCTAGTTCTCCATTTTTTTACAGTTCCAATTAACTTAGTTTTCAGCCTTAAAGGATAACTTAGAAATAAATATGCCCAGAATAAATTTAAAAAATGGAGTTTGTAACTGTTTGAGATGCTGAGGTGTCTTATATTGTGCTTTTAGAGAGCAGGAATAACTTTTTATTGAACTATTGTAATTTCATTTTATATTGTTAACTTCCCTGAGCCAGCTTGTCTGGAGGGGTGGCATATAAATCCATTAATTAAGCATTGTTTTAATTCGGTCAGTGGTGAGTGGTCTTTATTTGTGTGGTGGCACAAACCTCCTGTACTTCATTAGATTTCTGCTAGTGCCTAAAGATCCACAAGACACTCTTTATTGTACCAGGCTAACTTTGCCATCCTGTTTTATTTCAGCTGTTCCCAAAGGTTATGTGGCACTTGCTTTGCTTTTCTTGTTAGACCTTTGTCAATAGATGTCTTGTATCTTCTTTGCAAATAAACAAATCAGTCCCAATTTTTACTCATATTTCTACCTATTTGTGCTTCACAGGGCTCCAATGACTTCCCCTCGAAAGCGAAAGTATGAAGAGGATGAAAGGCAAACCATACCGAATGTATTGCAAGGGGAGGTTGCTAGACTGAACCCCAAGTTCTTGGTAAACCTGGATCCCTCACACTGCAGCAATAACGGCACAGTCCACCTCATATGCAAGCTAGGTAAGCAACAAGGAAGCGCTCTTCTGGGTTCATAGGAGTGGGAGCATCTGCACTGTCAACAATCCCCCGCCCCCCAGTGGCAGCAGATTGTTTGGTACAGGCTAGAAGTTTGTCTTTAGATAAAGCTGAGAGGTTATAACAGGCTATAGAAGAGTTCGGTCAGCTGTTGGCTGCAGAGGTTAAATCACGTCATGTGACAAGCTTTCCGATGGTATTTGAAAAGATCTTAATGGCAAATGCCTTTTATTCCAGATGATAAGAACCTTCCCAGTGTTCCACCACTACAGCTCAGCGTCCCAGCTGATTATCCTGACCAGAGCCCCCTATGGATTGATAACCGTCAACAGTATGGTATGAAAAAAGGAGGGAAGTAATGACATCTTGGCTGGGTGGTTACGGCTTCTGTATTAATCAGCATAACCTTATAGTTCTCTTAGTGGAATAGGTTGGGGGCCAACCCAATATTTTCTTAGCACAGAATTAGGAAATACAGAAGGCAGTTTGAGCCTCCTGGAGCAGTGGAAAGATTTGAGGCTAAGAACTGAGTACAGCGCTTTAGAATATTTTCTCTTCCGGATTTCAAAGCTGTAAAAAAAAAAAAGAAAATAAATAAACTGGCAGTATAGGCTTAGGCCTTTCAAACTGAGATTGCCTAACTCAGGGGTAGTTAAACTGCGGCCCTCCAGATGTCCATGGACTACAATTCCCATGAGCCCCTGCCAGCGAATGCTGGCAGGGGCTCATGGGGATTGTAGTCCATGGACATCTGGAGGGCCGCAGTTTGACAACCCCTGGCCTAAATCCTAAGGGAGTTGCTTTTTCCTATGGATAGCATGCTGTGCCTTCTAGTATTTCCCATTGGTTTTAGAAGATGGCATTAGCCATGCGCTCCTAGACTCTGGCAATAAATATGTGGAGAAAGATCAGTCAGGAGCTGAAATCCTACCTCACTCATGTTTGGGCAAGCACTTCCTTTTTGAACTAAGGAGTTGCAGCAGATTGGCTGCCTCCACATCATCTAGTTTCATGGCCTTTCTTGCCCACACCACCTTTAGTATCTAGAGCAGTGGTCCCCAACCACCGGGCCACAGCTCCCTGCCTCCGCAGGGCCTCGCCGGGCCACACATGCGCCATGCGCGGCCGCAAACGTGCATGCGCTGTACTCCCGCGCATGTGCGCATGCATGGCTGGGTCGCGCATGCGTGTTTGCGTCATATGCAGCCGCAAACGCAATTGCCCTCCCCGCTGCTGCCGGTCCACAGCCTGAAGAAGGTTGCGGACCACTGCTCTAGAGACTTGGCAACAAAAATGCCTTCTTTTTCAATCTTGGGCCTGTCTTTCTTTTTTCTCCTCAGAAGCAAACCCCTTCCTGCAGTCAGTGTATCGCTACATGATGTCCAAATTGCTGCAGCTTCCAGACAAGCACTCAGTCACAGCACTCCTCAATACTTGGGCACAGAGTATCCGCCAGGCCTGCCTGTCTGCTGCCTAACATCATGGCCCCTTGCTGGACTACAGCCAGAAGAACCACAGAAGCAGAAGCCTTAACTCTTATTTGTTTGCTAGGAGCCAGGCTTTGTAAAGGTCTGGCGTTAGGTTTAGCCCTTGTGCTCCTTGCCAGTGGTTGGATGCATACAATGGATTTGTCAAGGTTCTCAAGATGGACGTGTCAGCAGATTTTTTTTTTTTAATCTTCTTAGAGAAGAATTTGTGTAGACTTCTGTCACGGAGTCTTACTACTATAGGGAAAAGGACAGTGTCCTTCAGCCTTCATCCGGTGCCAGGTGTTATGTATTTGGATGCCATCGTCACCTGAGGTTGCCTACGGTGGGGCAAGATCATTCAACTGTTGCTGTACTTTCAGATGACTGAGGAAGCAGGTAAACTTCCCGTGTTCTTCCATGCAGCTCAGTTGTGGTTGAAAGTGTTACAGGTCACCTTGAGATTCAGCATGGCAGTAACAGACTTGCCTAGGCGTGTTTCACAGAGCATCAGGTTTGCATTCTCCTGCCTGTTGCTAGTCTTTGTGGAATTTCATTCTTAGAAGTATTCCTTTTTCCATGTGCTTCTGCCATTACCATTACAGAAGTCTCTGCAAACTGACTGATTTTGTTTTCAAAACTGACTTGATTCTCTTCAAAACAGGAGCAGCTTGCTACGTCAATTTGAGGACATTTTATAAATTGTACTTAGTAGGCACTGATTATAATACAAATGTCAATATTGCATACCTTGAACACAGCTTTTGTTTTACTGTAATAAATGTATTATTCCCATGTTGAACAGCCCATCATTTTCTCTTGCTAAGCCACCACTGCTAGTTTACAACAGCCTGAGATGCTCATAATTGCCTTTACTAAAACCAGTTCCCAGCCTAGTTGTCTGATGGAGGATAATATGAGCTGTTCTATATGTATTTTGCTTGTAAGGCCCCAAAATTCTGTACTGAAGAGAAGTTACTTTCACTGATGTAGAAAGAGCAACTCTTTTAAAAGAGGTAAAACAGCAGGTCTTACAGCTGGGTGAACAAAAACAGGCAGTTATTTATGTACTTAACAGAAAGGTAAATGAGAAAGAACATCAGGCCAAGACCCTGTTGGAAGAATAGTGCAAACTCATCTGGGGAACAAACGTGGCTGGGGGTGGCTCCTGAACCACTTATAGAGGGGACTGGTTGTTGCTAGAGCATCGTCCGATGAAGCCTATTCCTCTGAGCAGCTTGTGCTCTCTTTTGTCTCTCAGCAAAAGCATTTCCTAATGTTTGCTTCAGTGCTGGTAGCACGGCTCTTTCAGCAGCAGGCAGTGGTGTTAGAATCCTACTGGAGAACAAAGTAGGCATGTCAGACTGCGAAGTACAGTATTCTTATGCTTCATTCTCAGCAGTATGTACTAGAATCTTACAGACGACTTCATAATCTGCCTTGCAGAGCCCCCTCCCCTCCTTCTCCCAGCCCTTTAATGGCATTTCTAGAGCAAGGCTGGCAGCATTAAAATGATCAAGCAAAAGAACTTTGAAAAGAAATGGGATATGGAGGGGGTGAGAATAGTCTAAATACTTATTTAAGGATTCTTTGATGCATAAGTTTGGGGTCCTGACTTGTCTATTCCCTCAGGCTACATTATGGCAATTTTTTAGAATGTTTTGATTTCACATAGAAAACAGGCAAAATAGGGTAAACTCATAGAGCCAGTAAGGGGGTATAAAGCCGTCGCAGCGTCCAACAGCAGCATATTTTCAGCTTCTCTATGAAGTCGTGAGGTCACTTTCATTATTTCCACCCTTAAAAAAAAAGAAACTGGAAGAAAAAAAATGCCCCACCAATGGACCAGAGAGCCCACCGTACCCTTCCTCCCTCCTGTAGGAAGATGTGTTGTGGTACCATGACCTGGCAGCATTTTGGACTTTTGATTCTTATTGGCAACCTTAAGCACTGATTGAGGGACAGCATATAAGTGGCAGTGGGGAAAAATTGGAAGCAGCAACTAGGATAAAGCTTACTCCCTGTTCCTAGGCATAATCCTATATAGTCTTCATCAAACTAAGGGAGTTCCATTTAAAAAAAAAACTTTGTTTCATATCTTTTAACTAGCTCAAATACTTTCTTTTAGATTAGAACTACTGTGTACCGATGGAAAACTGCTTACCATTTCTTAGGAGCATTCTTCACTCTAGGCAAACGTGTAGTATCCTGGTTCCTAAAGAGAAAAATTATTAATGAAGAGATAAGTGGCCACTTTTGTGTGTTTTGTCAAACAGACAGCTAGAAACCACTATGGATTGCTGTTCAAAAAATTTCTAGGTATGCTTGTCCTTCTCTTCGACCATCTAAGTAGTGTCATTTTTAAATGGAAAGCATGTTGGCCAGGAAATCTGTGACCTTAACAGTTTCTTCCAGCATAAAGGAAAATCATAGTCTCTCCTGAGTTTCCAAAGACAGGGCAGAATATAAATCCCAAAATAAATAATAAATAAAACTAAACAAGTGCGAACATAGTTTTAAAAAAGAGTTTCCACAACAGGCTTTGAAGCTAGATAGATAGAAGATAGGCTTACAGCTCACAACCCTTGACGCAGTAGGTCTAGTGTTTTAGTGGTTGTCTTAGAATAATGGGGAATCCAACCTGGCTCGCCAGATTGGAAGTCCATGCTCCTAACCACTCCTTCAAGCGGGCTCCATAATCCTCACAGGGTTGTGAGGGTAAAACAGGAGGCGATCATGAATGCTATCCTTTGTTACTTGAAGGAAGGGTAGGATACAAACTTAAGTAGGCTACTTTCAATAATTCATAAAAATCAGTTTTTAAGGTACTGATGTGAAAAAGTATAACGAGCATACTATCTAATCAAAATATGATTAAATATGACAGTTCCAAGACCCAGGCTATGACATTTATATAACTGCAACAAGGCATTTTTGGGAGTGGTGATATAGAAATTGAAATATTAAAAAATACTTATTTTATATCATCCTTCAACTAAGAAACCAGCTTACCCTAGTTGCCCAGCTAGCATATAGTCTTCAGGAATTCTTTTAGTCTTATGGATGTCTTCCAAACAGGATCTCAAATACATCAGCTGTCAAACATAAAGGAAAAGTGGTTTTTCTGCTTGCCTTCAAACTCTAATTCACCCCTGTTAAATTCAGGAGAGGGGAGCTCACCTCTTGCATCTGCATATGGTTGATGTTCCACAGCTGGCGAATCACCACCTCACACTCCTCCAGCGTTGGTGGCTTCCGCATGTGGGACGGAAGCACATTCACCAAGAATGGGTTGGAAGAAGCTGCAGGGATTTTCACCTCCCCACTTTTTGTTTGTCTTGGGAGTGGAAAAGGTATCGGGGATGTCATTCTGTCACAGACTTCTGTGTCTCTGTAACAAGGACAGAGCACAACCAGAAATTACTCATTGTAGTGAATGCTGGTTAAGTCCTAGTTAGTAGGGTTTCAGAACCTTTTCAGTGTAATACTGAAATATGCCTGCAATGCAACCACCACCAGAACCTTAATTTTGAAATCAGAATTTTGCAATCTTAAATTTGAATTAGAATGAAATAGTATGCTGATTAGACACTTTCCTAACTTCAGGAGTAAATTCTAGCAAATATATACACATCACCTGGAATTTATACTAGATTATTTTCTGGTAATCCTATACAGCAGCAAGTCTCAACCTGAAAGAGAGTCCCAAGCTTTTTTAGTGTTATTCATTTATATATTCTCCAAGTGGGTCACCATATAAAAAAGGCTGAGGACCCCTGCTTTATAGTCATCCCCATGCTAGCTGTCCCTAATTTAATTTAATGTATTTAAGATAGAAGTTGAATTTTCTACTGGGGATCTCAGGACTCAAGATGGGTAACAATATAAAAAGAATTTGATGATCCGATGAAACTGCAAGAGCTCCTTATTCTTACTGCGGTGTGGCAATTACTAAAGTGGCAGCTGCCACCCACCAATGCCAGTCTGTTTGACCTCCCAAGCACCAGATTGCATACAGAGCTGGCCTTAGCTCCCCCACCCCCAAGTCCCGCTCCTTCCTCACCAGCGGTGACTTCTGTGCCTCTTTAGCCTTCTGCTGCTGTTGTCATCTTTGTGTGGAAGATTACAGCCAAAGGGTGGTGAGGTGAGGAATTGTGGGGAGATTGGCTTATTTGTGTGTGTGTGTGTGTGTGTGTGTGTTTAATGGTACATTCTTTGCAGCCAAAGTGTGGTGGGGTGAGGAGATGGGGGGCTGTTTTTTATTTGCAGCCATGGTATTGAGAAATTGCGGCCATGGTATGGTGGGGTGAAGGAATTGAGTGTGCTAATGGGAGTGTGGCAGGTGGCGTGGCCAGCTGACACAACTTCCACAGTACCTTGAAGGCTGAAAAATATTTCAGGGGTACTTTCACAGTCAAAAGTTTGAAAAAGGTTGCCTTAGACAAGGGGTTGGAGGGTACCAATACTAGACCTAGCTGGGAAAGATGGAGCTGCTGCACAGGAACATGCACGGAGATAGTCTTTAAAGTATATGGGCTATGAAGGAATGTAAAGAGAAAGCCCTGGTCTCCTGTTGGGGAAATAAGTAGCCATGACAGCAAAAGATACCCGCCTCCAAATGCCTGTCGTTATACTGGATCTATGCTTCAGTAACCTTGATGCTAAATTACTGTAACATGCGCTACAGAAATTGCCCTTGAAGGTAATCCGGAAACTGCAGCTGGTATAGAATTTGCCAGTCCATTTGTTATCTGGGGCTAGCTAATGAAATTTTGTAATTCTTATACAGAAATCACAGTTCAAGGTATAGTCAGTTTCTGCAATTACATTTAAATTCTCCCATTGTCGATCCTGCTGAATTCAGATCAATCTGAACCCAGGTCTTCTCCCTTTGTTTTTCCCAAACTGAAACAGACCTTGCATTCTGCACTTAAGTGTGTGGCTGCTCTCTCGTTCCCGCTTAATTGGGGAAGCTAACAGGGGAAAGGGAGCAGTAGTCACGGAGCTCCAGCTGGCATTGAAAGAGCACAAGGTTGGAAAGGGGTTTATTTCCTGTCATCTACTCTACGGGCAAAGCAAGGGGAGGAATGGAGCACGAGGCTGCTTGTTTATTTTTCTTTTCCTGAGCGGGGGGGGGGGGTGGTGGTGGTGGTAATGAGGTGGGGGAGACAATCTGAAAAGCAAATCTCAGCGCATAGAAGTGTGGGCTTGGAGTATCGTCACTTTAGAAGTGGGGAAAAATAAGTATTGTGAGGGAATGGCAACTGGAAACCAGGCAGTCTTTGAACTGACGCCTTGACCAATCAGCGACAGACTACTTCGCTTATGTCAGCATTGGAGGCAGAGGGAGCAAAACGCTGACATCAACACTTAACACTGGAGCTTTCGGAGTGGATTTCTCAAATGTAGCGAGTTATATCTCCTGGATACTGCAGGGGAAACGTAGTGTCACCATGGATTAAACATAGACATTGTAGAGGGAAAATTTAAAGCACTATCAAAATGGAAATCAAATAGCATGTAGATTACTTTTTTTAATTCGGTGTCACCAGCCTAGTGCAGATTCAGCCCAGGTCTAGCACAACTCAAAGGAACATAAGAGAAGCTGTGTGTTCTCATCAATGGATCATGTAGTTCAACACTGTGTCACATGGTGGTCACGGCCCGGGGAGAGGGAAAAGGAGGAGGGGGGGAGGCAGGAAGCAGTGATCAGGGCAACCTGGAGAGATCAGAGAGGATTTGGAGAGGCCCCTGGGTAGGATGGATGGGGCACCTGACAACCCCTTCGACCCACCACTTCTTTGTCTTACCTGCATTCGGCTTCAGATTATTTTCTCAGACACTTATCCATTGCATTCAGACCATTATACTCATTCTTCCTTCACTTTCCTCAAGTGTGACTGGACTTCTTTAAACAAACTTTTTAAAATCTTCCATTTGCCTCATTGCCCCTATTATGTGACTTGGGAAGATCAAATACTCATCCAGTAAAAGTGCTAGCATAATGGAAGGGGGAAAGCGATCTTTTGAACTGTATCTACCCCATCTAGTTAAGACACATCCATGTTCTTTTGCTATGTGCAGGAATTGATAATCTCACCTGTCTTTGGTCATGGACTGCAAAAACTACAGGGCTGTGAACCACCTAGTTGGTGAGTTGTTTTCAACTTGGGAGGGCTGTAAGTGATTCTGGCTCACTTTATTCTCAGAAAAAAACAATGGATTGGCCTCTTCTGGTTACAGCAGTTGGATAAAACATTTTAAATATTTATAACTCTGCGGCTTTCTAAAGTGCACTCTTCTTGTTACTGGCTGTTGCTGCTGCTTGTAGTGTTATCGTACCTGGGGGGAGTCATCTCTGCTGGTATCTCCAACTCTGAAGGGAAGGTCTCAGCAGCCTTCTGCATCACACTGGCTGCAGCCTCATCTGCACTTTCCATTCTGTCTGTGAGCTCTTCATTCACCTGTTTCTTTTCCACTGGTTTTGCAGAACCTGTAAGGGAAAACAAAAAACAGGTTGCTAAAACACAATGCATACTTGACAGCTAAAAAAGATGAGCAGATTCAAGAGCAACATTCTCTCGAGAGCAAAATATGTTATGTACCTTCCTGTTTTGCTCCCTTTGGGGTCAGAGCTACCTTTTCCACAGGACTGCTCCTTGGGCAAGGCCTGGCAGACAGAGTGCTGGGACGAGAATCTGAAAAAATGAAACCAAGCATGATGCCAAAGACTTGGTAACCTGGAAGGTAATTATGATGAAGCAAGCCAGGCATGGCAACCTGGGCACAGTCCTTTTGCCCCTTACTATGACTTCCTCTTTGTGCTCTTTCCCAATCCATCTCCTATCACATGTTCTTTTTGTACTGCTAGACTCCAATGGGAGTGATTCAGCCCTTCCTTCTGCCCTGGGGCCATTCAGCCTACTGTCCTTTGTTGTATGGAGCATCTGCAGTAATGTGATGGTTGTAGGGTGACTTCTCAGTGGCTAACGAAGGGCTGAACAAGGAGCGCGACAGGAGCAGACAACAAAGGAGGCAAGGCATTGTGAAGACATCATTTCAACAATGCCATGGAGCTTGTTAGGGGTGTGGGGGTGCAGTTTCTGTGTCAGGCCTGTTTCAGTCGCCTCTAGCTCGGCTTCTCTGCAGCAGCCTGTTGCCCCCACGCAAAAGCCACAGAAGTCACTTGGCCCTGGAAACACCTACCAGGCTTCTGCAAGGCAGGCTGCATGATGAGCTTGTACTGCAGATCTGCAAATGAAGAAAAGCACGGGGTGACTGGGGGAGCCAAACGGTTCGGGGGTCCGGATTTGGAGTTCTTCCCCCCCTCCCACCGTCACGCACCCTTGTTCTGGCGCTTCAGCCGCTCCACCTCCTGGTGCAGCTGGGCCAGCGTTTCGGAGTGCTGTTGCTGCAGGAAAGCGACGCTGCGCTCGAGGTCATCGGCGCGGTGCCAGCGGGACAGCACCCCGAGGCCCGGTAGGCCGCCGCTCTGCATCCCGAGGCCGAGTCAGGTCGTGGGTCGGACGGCGAGCATAGCGAGCGGCTCCCCTCCGCTCTAGGCGGGCCCGGCCATGGCGCTGCGGCTCCTGCAGGAGTGAAGGGGTTAAGGCGGGGGAGGGGGCGGGGGACGGAGCCAGCCCTCCCGCCGGCGATCCCGCCCTCCTTACCGGCGCCCTGTGATGCGACTGCGCCTCGAGGCTCCCTCCAGGCCTCGCTTGGCCGTTGCCAGGGCGACGGCCGCGCCGCACAAGGGGCCTCTCGCGGGCGGAGGAGTTCTGCGCCCGCCTCGCGCGGGCCGGCGGCAGCCACGGCTTCCCCAGGGGATGGTTGCCAAGGGGGGAATTGGGGGCCGGCGAAGTCTCTTCTTCCCTTCCCAGCCAGGTGGCTGCCGGTTAGCGGCCCCTCTGCGCATGTTCCGCGCACCTCCTGCTAAAGGCCAGCTGGAGTCAGTTTTGGCGCCAGCGGCTCTCCGCCTCTGAGGGGCTGAGGTCGCGCCACGCCCGCCGGCTCCCCAAGCCTCCTGCGCCAGTGGATGCTAGACGGAAGGGCTCCTGGGGACGCTTTGTTTCCCTCCCGAAGACTATAGTATTGAATGGCTGAAGGGCCATTGGAAAACACACGGGCTAAGGAAATTGGTAGCTTCACTAGTTGGTCTTGAGGTGCTTATCTCCAAATGGCCACATATTGGAAAAATCCAAGACAGGCTACATATACATACAAAACGAATTTCAGAATACACACACACAGAGTCCTTTATTTTTTAAAAATAATTTCTTTTCAAGTAAGTTTTACATTTGGTAATGCGAACCATGTATTTTTCAGAATTTAATGTAGCAACACAAAACAAGGAACTCCCCATACCCATGGGCAGCAGTAACGGAGTGGGGCCGGAAGGAGACGCTTTCCAGACCCATTAAAGCAGGGGTAGTCAAACTGCGGCCCTCCAGATGTCCATGGACTACAATTCCCAGGAGCCCCTGCCAGCGAATGCTGGCAAGGGCTCCTAGGAATTGTAGTCCATGGACATCTGGAGGGCCGCAGTTTGACTACCCCTGCTCCTGTGTGAAGGGAGGACAACGTTTTCTATCAATGGCAAACTTTCGGTAAAGGATTTAATTTTCTTTGCTACTTCTTTCCAAATCCTGAAAGCTGATCAAGTGGAAAATAAACATCGAGCAAGTGCACCACTTTAAATACTTATGAGTCCACTTTCACCACATTTTGAAATAGTCCCTACGTTGGAAGCAAATGTCCAACTGTATAAATCTCAAGTCAAACGCAATAGCTAGGTTCTACTTTTCCAAGCCCCTTCAAGGATCGCTGCCTTGTGGCGAAGGGGTTTGCGTAGCTCAGTGAAGCTATGAGCTATACCGTGCAGGGCCATCCAAGACAGACAGATCATAGCAGTGAGCTCTGACAAAAGGTGATCCACTGCAGAAGGAAATGGCAAACCTGTCCAGTATCTTTGCCATGAAAACTCTATGGACAGTATCAAAAGGCAAAACGATATGACGCTGGAAGATGAGCCCCCCCCAGGTCGGAAGTTGTCCAATATGTTACTGGGGATGAGCAGACAGCTAGTACAAGTAGCACCAGAATGAATGAAGCGACTGGGCCAAAGCCGAAAGGACGCTCAGTTGTGGATGGAACTGGAGGTGAAAAGACTTTTATCCCATAGGAACCTGGAACGTCAGATCCATGAATCAAGGCAAGCTGGACGTGGTCAAACAAGAGATGACAAGACTGAAATCAACATTTTAGGAATCAATGAACTAAAAATGGACAGCAATGGGTGAATTTAATTCAGATGACGATCAGGTATACTACGGTGGGCAAGAATCTCTCAGAAGAAATAGAGTAGCCTTCATCATAATCATAATCAATAAAATAGTAGGAAAAGCAGTATTGGGATACAGTCCCCAAAATTGACATAATGATCTCAGTTTGAATCCAAGGCAAACCATTCAACATCACAGTAATCCAGGTCTATGCCCCAACCACTGCAGCTGAAGAGGATGAAGTTGACCAGTTCTATGAAGCTCTACACCTACTAGAAGGTCTATTACCACCTCCCTTCTTATCAATAAGAAAGTACTTTGAATAAAATCCAGCTGAAGCCAGTGAAAGGCCCAGCTCCAGAATTGCCCCTTTACTCAGAAGGCCAGCAATTTCCTTTAAAGCAGTGGTCCCCAACCCACGGCCCGCGGCCCGGTGCTGAGCCGCGAAGGCCTTGGCGCCTGGCCGTGGCTCCCTCTCCCCCCCCCCCCCCGCAAGCTTGCAGCCCGGGAAGCTTCTTACTGCGGGAGGGGGGAGAGGGAATCGGGGCTGTGCATGCACGGGCATGCATGTGCGATGCACGGGCGCACATGCACGGCATGCGCGGGCAGGCAGTTGCCCTGCCAGTCCCCAGCCTCAAAAAGGTTGGGGACCACTGCCTTAAAGTATCAGAATCACTAGAATCCAAACCTATTGGGGGGGGGGTTTAAAGTGAGGAGTGTCAGTAAATTCCAGAAAGTAACTATACTTTATTATGAAGAGAACCCAGGTACTCTGGGTAACAATCCCAAACATTGTAACAGTTAGCTAACCTGCTAACAAAACTAAAGGATGTCCCTAGTCATTGGGACTGTGTTTGACAGGGCTGTGTGTCCCTGACAGAAACATTCTGGTGGTTATGGCCACCACCCCTTCTGCAAGTCTGCTGATGGTAACGACAGGCCAGAGAGAAATCCCTCAATCTGTTATCAAAGTAGCAGAAAGACATATAGGGTTGACCCCGGAAACATCATCTACCCCACTGGCTGGAATGAGGACGGATAGTAGAGGTACTGCCTATATCCAGGGATTTTGCCTGTAGGTGGTACTTCCTCATCTCCAATACCTCATCTGTTTGTTTTCTAAAGAGTTCCCCTCCCTCAAAAGGTAGACCCTTCAAACTGGAATTAATATCTTGAGGAAAGGTGGAGGATTTCAACCAAGAATATTGCCTCATAATTATAGCAGTGGTCATGATCCTGCCACTGCAACAATATGTATTGAAGTGTCCACTTGTTGGTGTGCCAAGTCCTTCCCTTCTGTGGAGAGGGCCTGTGCAAAAGGCCTCTGATCCTCAGGTAAGGCCAATAATATAGCTGCCAATTTCTCCCAAAATGTTGCCTGATACCTACACATAATTGTTTTTAAATTCGTTACTCTAATGCCCAAATCCATGGACTTGTAAAGCTTACAGCCAAAGGCATCAACCCTTCTCCCATCCCTGTCTAGTGGAACATAGTGTTGTTTTGGTTTTCCCTTACCATAGAGAATAGCTAAGAAGACTGGTGTGCGTTTAGGATGTTTAAACAAAAAATTACATCCCTCATCTTGCACTCTGTATAGGTGGTCTATTTTCTTAGAAGGAAAAGCAGATGCTCCAAAATCTCAGTAACCCCCCTTATCAAAAGGACCAATATCTGGAAAATACAGAAATTCTAACAGAGGGTCCTCTGGTTTTTCTGTATTAACCCTATATTGAAGCTTGAGAGCATTTGCCACCCTAAACCATTGATGAGAATAAGGTTTGTTCTCATCAGTTGGTGAACCACCTGTGGACTCCTTCACAATATCAGATGGGGAGAGTAAAACATTATTGTCATTGTCTTTATACATTCAGTCATTATATGAGTCCAAGTCCACAGTCCCGTCTGTTGTCTTGGTCATCTTGACATCGATCGGCATCAGAGTCATTAAATTTCAACGAGAATGGTGGCCTTGACTCCACAGAATGTCGATGGTGATGCTTCTTTGCAGTGGAGAACTTCTGGCATTTCATAGATGTCAGGCAGTCTTTACCCCATCTGTGCCACAACAACAGCACCACCATAGGCGCCCAGGAGTCAGTCAATGACTCTGATGAAGAAAGACACCAACGTTTCTGTCTTGGCGGAATATTGTCATCTGACGTCAACAGCGAGTGCTGAAGACGCAACTTCGACAGCAAACCTATGCACAAGGATGAAGAGCCTTGTCATCAATTGCTAGTCATCAGTAGTCTTGCCAGCAAACCCATTGGCAAACCGCGCTCTATTGGTGCTGATAAGGCCTCGTTGGCCAGTTGGGGCACTGTCAACGTTGACGGATCAACAGAAAGTGGTCAAACTCCTTCTACTACCCCCTTAGCAGCCGCAGAAGGGGGGAAAGGATGGTCTCTAGCTGGTGCCATAGCCCACTTTTTCTTCTTAGGTGGTTCTGAAGTGGCCCTCTTAAGCTGTTTGCCTGGTCTCTGCCTGAAAAGCCTGTTGACATAGATGGGCCAGAGGGGGTCCACAGCCACGAGAGACTTTTCCCACAGGGTTTTCAGCCTTCGTGCCCTGTTATCCCTCGTCTTGGGAGTCAACTTCTTACAGGAAGGGCAATTAGAACACCCTTCTCCCAGACATAGAAGACATGAAGTATGATTGTCAACCTGGGCCACCTTGGACCCACACTGAGTACACTTTTAAAAAGTACCATTCTAGAATTCATTATCCAAGAAAGTAACCTGAGGTAAACTGTAGAGAGCTAGCTGGCTAGCGTCCTTCTCCTGCAGCAGCAAAGAAAGGTCTGACGGGAGAGTGCTAGCTCCTCCCATATCATGTGATTTCTGAGTGGGGAAAGCTCCCTCTAGATGGGAGGGGTGAGCACCCTTTGGAGCCTTTTAAAGCTTAAGCTAGCTAGTTATTTCTCCGTGGCAAGCCTGCGATTCTGCAGAGCCCATGTGGGACTGCACAGAAACCACAAGATGAACAGTTTTCTCTTATCATCACTTGCTATAGTGAAGCAGAGCATTGTATTCAGCACAATTGAAGCGCTGATTTTTTGTGTCTGTCTTGAACCTGCCTTCTTTACAATACATGGCTTGCTACCTTTTCTACAAGCTATCTCCTCCACTAATTTTCAATACACTGGAGTCATGCAGATATTCACAACGATAAGATTCCAAATTCTGCACAAATCCTTTTTCAACCCACATTCCAATATATAGCTGGCAGTTACATAAATAGCAGTCCCCAAAAATTGCAGACAACAGCTGATTTGTTCAGGCAAGTTATCAGACCAGAATACTGCACAATGTTACATTTAATTCTGTGCAGTGGAATTTTTAACATAAGAATATGCTTGCAATGAAGAGGCCAACTCCATTGAGAATTTTTCCTTTGTAAACCATTTAAGTTACTGAGAATTGTACCAAAGTACCTCTTGATCATCAGGGACTGAGAGCTACCATTTAGCCTGCTTGAAACAACTTATCTCATTGGTTTGGCCAACTAGTTGTAGTTTACAGATAGAGTTAAAACACTTTCCCCAACCCACCACTCTAATGCTAAACATACATGATGGCCTGTATTTTTTTATTTAAAAGTTTATCAAAACAACAAATTGTACAGCTTTGTCAGTCATGAAGGTACAGCCTTCTGATTTCAAGTGTTTTACTTGATTAAAAATATATTTTATAAGTTGCCAAAGCTATTTGTCCACAGAGTTCACCCTTCTTGGTTTAGTCACTGGGTGCAGGCAGGAAATCAATGTTGTAAAACATCATGATTGATGTGGCTTCCTCCTTTCAGTGAAGAAAGTCATCAGTACTGCATAAAAAACGTATCCAATAAAAAGTAGAAAGCTACATGTCACCGGACCAATGCAGAACCATGAGGCAATGAAGTATATCAGAAGCAAGGAAAGGAGAGTCCTGTAACTCGCCAGAAACCTTAGGCTGATTCTTGGCTGTCGAATCTGTCCTAGGTTCTGCTTGCTCAGGGGGCTGTGCCTGGCCCTCTCTTCTAGGCAGGGGTTGCAAAGATGATAGCGGCAAAAGCTGCCAAGAAAGCCTTCCTTAGCACAGAGAGTCTCCATTGAGCCTGCAAACTAGAGACACAAATAAAGTTCAGGGATATTACTAATAGAAACAATTAACATTACATGTTTAGTAGGGGGGAAAAAAGCTTTTTACAATTCTTACATCAACTCTGAGGTAAACTTGAACATATTTAATTTGGGAAGTGATGCTCCAAGGCAGTGATTTATCCAAGGCAAATGTAAGTTAGAAGCAAGGATTTGACTTTGTCCAAGTGAAACAGTATTACTAATGGATCACTCCATAATGAAGAATTGTTTTAATGTTACATATGAAAAGCAAATAAATGAGCCAATTCTAACTAGCTTGTAACAAATGTATGATTACTTGTATGCAATGATGTTTTACCATAACCTTCTGCATTTGCAGTTTCCAAGGAGGTGGGAAATAAACTGCACCGATTACTGGAAGATGCAAATTGCACCCATTAATTAATAATAAATAAATAAACAAATAACCCATTAATTAATAAATAATGATGATGACTATGACACCGTTTGCCTATAAGCAATATTTTGAAGTAGAATGCACTCAGTGTTGCCTTAAGATGAGGGTTCAGACCTGAATTTTGTCATTGAATGTTTTCTGTATGAAGGTGAAAATATGGTAACGAAAGCTGATTGTGTATACAGAATTTGACCAGGCATTCATGGACAAATCAATTTAAGTCTAGAAGACCAGTTTTAAACTCACTGCTCTAAGCCAAAAACGAAAGTGCATGATGAGAGTACCCTAGTAGAATTTCTTATGTGCCCAGCAGTAAGAATTTGGCACACAATTATTTTTAAATGATTTTTTAGCTACTGAAGCTGACTTGTTTGCAGGTACTGGATATTCTGATATCAAGTACTCATTAATTGTTCATTTCATTATTTTCTGACCCCTTTTAAACTTTTGAATTTGGGGGACATGGTGCATATATTTAAAAAAAAATGGAGAGAACTTTACTCCATCAATAGTGGCCAAAGCTGTCCAAGAATCACCATCAAAATTCCTTTGGTACAGAATTTTCTTGGAGCATCTGCTGTTTATGTAGAAGGTTCCACAATTCAACCCCAGTATCTTTAATTACAGGATCAGGTACATAAGTACATCGATAGATCCCTGCTGGATCAGACCACTGATTCATCCAATCCAGCCTATTATTACACACAGCAGCCTACCAGTTGCCACGTAGGATCAATCAGGTCACAGATGCCAAGGCCTTGATGCTGCCTCTTAGCACAGGTATTCAGAAGTCTGCAGCAATAACCTATGAAGAGTCCCTTGGCTAGTAGCCATTTATGGACCTCTCCTGCATGAATCTAACTTTTAAAGCCATCTATGCTCCTGTTTGTTAGTAGTAGGTAGCATGAAAGAACTCTAATACTATGGAGAGCCAAAAACAGTGAAAGGAGAAATTATTGGCCTTTACAGGCCAATGGTCACTTCTGAGGGTAAAGCACACATACTTAAAACACCACAAGTTAGCTAAACCGTGCAGAAACAACCCACAATGTGGACATTTTTTATTACGTATGTTAAGGAGAAACAGCGAGCTGAGAAAAATGAAGATGGGAGGCTTTCCACAGCACTTACTTGTCTGTTGATTGTGGAGGACAGTTGAAACAGAAGTCGCACAAGAGTGGTATTTTCGTAACTTCTGATGGGCTGGAGCTCAGGATCTCCTTGATATTCCACTGGAAACCTCCGCAGTCCATTGATGATCTAGGAGATGAGTAAGACGCAGCCTTGAATACTTTTGGATGAGGCAGTTCTTAAAAGCTCTTTAATATTAGTGCTACAAAAGCATAGGCCACAATGGGTTCATTAACCCTTAAGGTGTCACAGGAGTCTTTGACCCTGTTACTGTATCAGACTAAATTAGAGTTGATTATCAATTTCAATAGATTAAATTTCCCCCCCCCAATATAGTCTTACAAGTTTTAAACCAATTCTGTTATAGAAGAAAAATGTTCCCAAAAATCCCCACATAGCAACTCCCTAATCCACAAGCTTCTTCAAAGAAAGGGAGCAAAATGTTTTGGCTCTGGCCACATTACTCCACTCACAAGGCTGTTGAAAAATAAGCTGTTAGCTGCAAGGTTAGCTGGTGTGCCACCTGCTTACCTGATACCTGCCAAGTGGTGTCAGAATTAATCCATCTTCACTCTCAATACAGTCTGGAAGCTGCTTCTTTCCATTCTCATCTTGAGCTGCTCCCCAATTCAGCAGCAGTTGGCTCAGCTGAGCTTCATTCAACTGGCAAAATTGAAACAAGAATTCTATGCCATTACTACAAAGAGGCACAAGGATTAAATGTCACCTTATAAGAAATAAGAAATTAACCAGTTTCCAGCTTATGGTCATCACCATACTCCTTCCTATCAAGTATTTCTTGAAACTCTGATAGACGCTAAAGGTAAAGGTATCCCCTGTGCAAGCACAGAGTCATGTCTGACCCTTGGGGTGACGCCCTCTAGCGTTTTCTTGGCAGACTCAATACAGGGTGGTTCGCCATTCCCTTCCCTAGTCATTACTGTTTTATCCCCCAGCAAGCTGGGTACTCATTTTACCGACCTCGGAAGGATGGAAGGCTGAGTCAAGCTTGAGCTGGCTGCTGGGATTGAACTCTCAGCCTCATGGTCAGAGCTTCATACAGCACATCCGCTGCCTACCCTGCGCCACAAGAGACTCATTTGATAGACACTAATAGGCTCCAAAAGAAAGTTCTGCAGACAGGGACAAAGGTCAGGTTTGTGCTTGCAAGCACAACCCTTTACCTTTTTTTCCTTATCAGCTTGAAACTTCTCTCAGTTCTTTTCTTTTTTTTGGAAGCTGCAAACTTTCAGCCATTTTAGGAGGGCCACAGTGGTTTCAGATGCAGATGAATCAAGGTTCAAAGCACATCTACTTAAAAAACAGTTCATTTTTAAGAGGAAGATTTCTCTAAATGAGCAGCCACCTTTTCTAAAGTTGTTTCCAGTTAGTTTGCAATAGTTATGGAATGGAAAAATCCAATGTGTTTAAAGCTGTCTTCAGCTTGTATCCATGTATTTTATGGATTCCATATTTCAACCCAAATAGCCATAATTGTACCCGAAATATCTGGCATAAGTACTCCAGGGCCTTTTCCAAGTATTCATCTGTTTTCTTGATGCTGTCTTGTCCAATTTCATCCAAGTCATTGCCCGTATAGGAGCCATTCAAATCAGATGGGCCAAACCGGAGCCAAGAAAAGAAGGACTGGCTAGCTGTGGCCTCAATGGAGTGGTCCGATATGGATTTGGCCGTCTGCTGAGCCTGACCAATTAGTTGGGCTAAACGTAATACCTGAAAAAACACAGCAGAGACGAATTTAGGCTCAAGTGGGTAGCCGTATTGGTCTGAAGTAGCAAAACAAAATTTGAGTCCAAAATTTTGTCTAAAACAGTGGTTCTCAACCTGGAGGTTGGGACCCCTTTGGGAGTCGAACAACCCTTTCACAGGGGTCCCAGCAGGGCAAGCAGCTTGGTTGGGGGGGGGGCACTGCCACTGTTGCACTTGCACACCACCCAGGCTTCTCCAGCTTTTCATACAGTTTCCCAAACCCTATTTGCTGCAATGCTTTAGGAGAGATTGCAGCAAAGCCTGGATAGCTGCTGTGTGGATTTCCTCTCCCCCCCCTCCAATTGCTCTCTCACAGCAACCATTTTCTGTCCCCATCATTCTATAGGCCTTTTTGTTTTTAAACTAGAAATTCAGTATCATTATTGCAATCTATCCGGTCTTCATATTAAGTATGTCTGTAACTTCTTTCGCTGCTGCCATAGAAGAGGAAAGGCATAGCTATACAGTGAAAGGGGATACAAACAGACTTATACAAAAAAAATGAAAGCTGGGAATTCAAGAAACCTGATACACAGATTGCTGTAATGGTATACCAATATATATATATAAAATAACAATAATTAAAAAAAACTGAAAAAGCCCTGGAGATGCAGTTGCCTGGAATTGGGGGACCTACATGCGGAAGTCACATTTTCTCTGCAACAGAAACAAGGAAACTACACAAGCCTGTCCCTGTATGGAAAAAACCCCAGAGGCAGGATTCCTTTTGGGATTATGATGCCATGACTCCCAAGTTAAGCATTACATTTAATTTTACATTCGCTGTTGTGCTAAGGGACACTTCTATATTTCTATTCAGCTCTACAATTTTATGACAAATAGGTAGCTGCTTACCAGATTCCGTACTTCTGGTCCAAACATCTGTTTGTATTGAAAGTCCTGCCCTTCCAGACTATAAACATGACTCTTCACTTTAAATGAAACATCTGTGATGGTTGGAGTTCGGGATGACAGAAAGCTCCCTCCAAAAGAAGGGCTTACAAAGAGACGGTGTTGACGTGGAGGAACAACAAGGTCTGTTTCCAGAAAGAGTTGCTCTCCTGTAATGCAAAAAGTGAAACAGCGATATGGTTATCCTCATGTTGTGGAAGGCTCTGACTGTTGCAAACAAAGGGATTCAGATCCATAATCTAAAAGAAAGGGCTTTTCAGGCTACTTACTGGGTTTTGCAGCTGCAAACAAAAGGCAAAGACTTAGCCAACTTAATGCAATGAATACAGCATTGGGTTTAGAGATGAGAGCCCATGGTTAAAATTCCTGCTTAACTATTGATGTCACTAGAGTGTCTTGGGGAAGTGGCTGTCTCACTATGGGACCTTCAGATACAGCAAGAAAGGAATTTAGACCAATAACAAAACTAACTAGATTTCTGAATTTCCCTCAGGCCTGCAGGAGGCTTCTCTGCTTTCTCTGCTGCCAATGTGAAAGCAATGCCATAATGATGATGAAAGCATACATGCAAAATAGATCACAAGGAGGAAGGAATTTCTGACATCTTTTACCTTTCTGGATCATTTCAGCAAGGTTAGGCTGAGCAAAGACCTTGGCTACTCTGAACACCATGAGGGCATTCTTTGGACTGACCAAATCTGTGCGAAGAGCTCGATTCAAGAAGCCAACAAAGAGCTTGGTATACATCAGCAGATTCTCCTGAATGAAGGGTGCCCTTGTAAATGGAAGAAGAGAACCATTTATTTATATTTTATGTATTTTTACGTTTATACCCCTATCCTTCACTAGATGCTCAGGGAGACAATGACCATATCACACATTCAGAAAGAAAAATCACTCCTCTCCTCCTCAGTAACATATAATTTTTTTAAAGATGCCATACCATTTCTCTGACACACTGCGAGGCTGGGATTCTGCACTCAGAATTGGTTTCTCAGGGGCATATCTCCAAGGCTGTAAATAGCTTAACCACATCTCCAGAACCTGAATAAAGGGAACAGTTAAATATTTCTACTCAGTTTTACACTTCCTTAATCTTGGACAACATAGGAATTTTATTTCCTGAAGAGTCACTTTATAAAGTGCTGTGCAAATGTACTGGCTTCTGCTACCCAGAACCCTGTTGCTACAGAAGCTACTCTCTTTTGCACACTGCTCCCCTTGGAGTTAGTTACTGGAGAAGGGGACAAGCATTATACCTTAAGAGGCTAGATTTGGTTCAATATGTCTCCAGTTGCTGATCTTTCCCCTAAAACACATGGGAGTAGTTTTCTAGTTGCTGAAACTCTTATTTAATTTTTTTTAAATTACTGAACCCAAGTTCTCCCCTCTTCCCTCACTAGCATCTGCCATACACCAGATGGCCCCTTTCAAAATGCAAGGCAACCCGTCTAGGCCCCAACCAGCCTTCAGTGCTCTAAACTAGGGGTAGTCAACCTGTGGTCCTCCAGATGTTCATGGACTACAATTCCCATGAGCCCCTGCCAGCAAACAGAAAATCTTCTGTTGCAGACCTGTGGATATATTTTTTTGGGTGGGAGGGAGACACTTTGCTTTTCTTCTCTGCTTCATGAGGTATAGCAATTTGACTGCACTCTTTAGAAAGTAGTATTCCTATGATTTTTCAGGGATGATCAACCTTTCATCAGAGGGCATATTCTGTAGTTCAAATTGCCCCTACAAAACCATATTTCCACACTGTCTGGAAAATAATTTCCAAGCTAGAAATCTTCAGCCATAGTTATCTTTTAGGTTCAATATTATGAATAACCAACACAACATCAAGCTGAGTACATACAGCTCTAAAAGAGGCATCCAGAGGCCAGTGGCCAAAGCAGTGTTGCAGAAAGACGTAGAGCTTCTGTTGAACAAATCGAGGAATCACAATCCTGTAAAGAAAACCAACACACAAGCCCCATATATAATATAAATAATTGCCAGGGGAAGAAAAAGATCTACCTTTTTAATGAGAACAATAAAAAACTAGTATACTTTTTCAGTTAAGCATGCAGGAGAGAATGTGTTTCTCCTGCACATAAGATTAACTGATACACAATTTCTCCCCAAAGAGCAGGGGTAGTCAAACTGCAGCCCTCCAGATGTCCGTAGACTACAATTCCCAGGAGCCCCTGCCAGCGAATGCATCAAATAAAACCAGTGTATGTAAAATATACAATAATTGCTATAGCCAGTTGGTGCCTTTACATAAAAAGATATGTTTAGGAAACTATGGACCTATAGTCAATTCTGTGGTCTAGAACGTCACAAAACTATTGGAGGCCTCTAATATTTCAACAACAGGCCCTGGTCAAGGTAAGCACTTTCAGTGTCCGGTAAGTATCTTGTAATCAGGAACCAAACTTCATTGAGAGTATGCTGCAGAAACTTGGGAAAACTTCCTAATCCTCTGATGATGATGCATGGCTACTTTTCAGAGTCAGTGCATCAGGCAACTGCACCAGCCACTGTGTGCAGAATGTGCAAACAGAAAATCTGTAATACAAGAGGCTAACACTACTCTGGCAATAAGGGATTGTCCCTAGTAATACACAAACATGGTGAATTATAACATTCACAGTGGGCAATATCTTACCACTCTGTGTTCAGAAGGTGTCTTTTCCTGGATTTCTGACTCCTAAGAACAAGAACTCCTGGGCTTACAGGATCCAGGCACAGGAACAGCCACACTGGTTGGGAAGCTGAAATGAGGAAAGGTCAAGGAGTTGAAATCACTCCTCCTTCCTCTTCAACAAGCAGAGATTCACTGAAAGGAGGGGATAATCTCACCCTCTTGTCCCTCCTCACTTCCACCTGTTGATCCTCATAGCTATTCCTTTACATGGATCCTGTGTCCCAATGACTGATATTGGAAAGAGCTGCAGCAATGGAAAGAAACAAGGGAAATGCGCCTTCTGAACTCCAAAATGCAGGATACTGCCCAGTGTGTTCAATAAAGACCCAGGGGCTTTCGAGCAAATAAAAATTCACCAAGCTTTATCTAGCATTCACTCAAACTTTTCTTGCCTGTTGGGATTTCAACTCACACACACTGCACATACAATCATTTCTGTTCTAAGTAAGAAACAACCTTACCTCTTGAACTCTGCCAGAGGGCTGGCAGTGTGCGAATGAGCTGAAAGAGAAACTGGCTCTGGCTTCAGGCTGTTGCTGAAAGCATGTAGGTGCTTCACAAGCAACCGGATCACCAACACGTGCTCCTCAGTGGGTTTAAACAACTCCTGGATTGAAAGCACGAGGAGGAGAATGAAAGAAGTCATCTCCCTGTCATTAAGGGAGACCAGTACAGAGATAGCTACAGGGGCAGAGGCTTAAGCAAAGAGACTCTTCAGGTTAATTCCCGAGTGGTTGCTGTCAGCCCAAAGCAGAATGTGTTCATTTTCATCCCGAGCACACAAAGATATAGAACAGCTTCCTTATAGCTGTGATAAGGAGAGGAAGAACTCATTCTAACTGAGCTTTGGCAAGTGGCTATTGAAGACTAGCAAAAGAAATGGCCACTACATTTTCTTATTCAGGTCACAGTGGCCAGGTAAGACCAAAGGATCCAGTGATCAAGAGGACCGCAGAATGGGTAAGTGGAACACAATCTTTGTGAAGCAATCCTATCAGGTATAAGCATCCAGGACCAATAGGCTTCAACCTGATGGATTCTGTGGGCTTGGTCTACAGTTTTCAGAGCAATGAAAATCATATCAGCCTGTATTAGGAGTTTGCTCTGATTTCCATTGTTTCAAGTAACAAACCCAGATAGGTAGCCATCAGCCAAGGCAGAGAGACCAAAATAAATGCTGCAACAAGTTCCATGCAACGTTTCCAAATTCTGTCTTCTGCAGGTATGCATTTATGAAAAACCTGCAAAAATTCTTATTTTGGATACTTTATTGTCAAGTCAAATTTGGGGGGGGGGTCCAAAATTAAAATCATTTTATGTCCGGGGGGGGGGCTAAAACAAGGTGGAATTATGAAAGAGGAGCTGGATACACAAGACATTTGTAAACAGTCCTTGCAAGTGGAAGATCTACGAATGTAGAAGAATGTAACTTAGGCTAAACAATAACTGCCATAGTACAGCAGCTTTCAGGCATACTAGTGCTTATAAGCAGGGAGTCTTTTTAAAACTGATGAAGATATAAACGTTTAGAATGGCACTGGGAAACGAAATGCTTTATTACAGTGGTCCCCAACCTTCATTAGGCTGGGGACCGGCAGGGCATCGGACCGCGCCCGCGCGGGCCACGCCCGCGGATCGGGCCGCGCCCGCGGATCGGGCCGCGCGGACACGGCCTGCACGGGCGCAGCCCGGCCCTGATTCCCTCTCCCCGCCCACCCGCAGTAAGTAGCTTCCCGGGCCGCAAGCTTGTGGCCTGGGAAGTTTTTTACTGCGGGGGGGGGGGGCGGGGAGAGGGAGCCGCGGCCCGGCGCCATGGCCTTTGCGGCCTGGCGCCGGGCCGCAGCCCGCAGGTTGGGGACCACTGCTTTATTAAATTTTAAAACCTGGACCTGTTTGCACTGTTACAACTATCAGTTACAACTATCAGTTGCTTATACATTTTATGTAAACCGCCCTGAGCCTCCGGGGGAGGGCAGTATATTAATATATAATAAATAAAATACAGAAAAGGACCAACTGGTTTTAACCAGATACCTCAGCTGGGACTTGTGAAATTCAATGAAGTTTTTCTAGCTCCCTACAACCAGAACAGCAGTTTCCTACAGCTTATCACAGCAGATTGGAAATGTGCAGGTAGTGAAGGGTAAATACAGGGAAGCTGTTATAGATCCTTGGAAAGGATGGAAGATGGGTGCCTTGTGCCCTTCTTGGCCTCTCTTGAAACATACTGCATAACCCACTTACTTGAGCCACACATTCTGCTTTACTAAATCCCTCCCTAAGACATGCAGGAACCTAGTTTATTTATCTTCTCGACTTGGGACCAAAAAAGCCCCCTTTAGAAAAGGCTCTCTTTTGCATCACACAGACCTTTTTGAGTGGTGTTATTTCAGTTTTGGCATGTTCTCCCTCTTGAGGCTCACCTGGCCCCTTACCTTGCTTTCCTATATGTCTGGTCAAAACTGTTTATTTAGGCTTTTAACTTGAGAGGTTCAATTCTTTTAAGGCTGTTTTGTGATTTGCTTCTAGTCTGAAGAATGTTTTGTTAGTATCAATTTCAGCCTGCTCAATATTTTATGCTATTTTTATTTATGCACTGGCCTATTTTGTGCTGCAGTTTTAACTATCTGAAAAGGAACCATGTACATTTTCTAAATAAATAAACTGGTGCAGAGGATCCTGTTAGGGGGCCATGGTTGAGGCTACAGTCTCAAACACCACATTGTGCCTCAAGGCAAATGATGCCGTCATATTTTAAAGACCGGTTCTAAAACAATGAGAAGCAGAAAGCTGCTGTTTTCTTTTGTTTTTAAGGACAGTCAAGATGCCATGAATGAACTGCACACAAGAAATCATTATGAGATGAAGACTCAAGGAGGAAAAGCTGCAGGAATACAGCAAACCCAAAAGGAATGACTGGGCAGGCACATTTTTTTCACAATCTGCAAATGTGCAGGAATCACATTAAGCTCTTTTCTTGGGACTATTATTAGCAATCTCTCGCACTAAGTCAGGAGTCATGCTACCATCAATTCCAACCAAAACATTTAAGTCACATTCGATTTTATTTGATCCATCAACTAGAAACAAGAGAATCACCGACTCATTCTCAGCACTGCGGGAGGCTCAGAGGCACAGCCAAGTACTGAAGAGCCTTGTGCAGTTTTGAGCTGGGCAAGGGAAAAGTAAGAGTATCAGTGGCTGCCTAGTAACTACATGATGCATTCTTCTACCCCTGCCCTAGGTTCCGGGTTGAGGAGCATAATACATCCATCTATGGGAGGTGAGTGGCCCTAAGCAAGTCATATATGTGGCAATTGGACTGAGACAGGAGAGAGAGCCAACTTAAATGCTATCCCCAAGAGAAACATCACATTCAGGGATATCTGAAGGTCCAGATCTGGCTTTTGATCTCCAGTTTCCTGAGCTCCTTTATCAACAAAATGGGGAAATTTCAAGTGCCTAAAGCAGCTAAATGCTACAACCTGACCATACTCTGTGGCCGAAAAACTAACTATCCAGGGCATCTTGGTACCTATACCCACTGGCTGTACTTTTCCGCACCTGTGCCTACACCACACTTTGCAGATTGTATGAAGAAACAAGGGGTTAAAAAAATGAAAAGAAAAGATGGAAATACTTGATATGTATGGAGGGCCTGGTAGCTGGATTGGGCAGGACTACTGTGGTGAATACTGGACATACTGAGCCGATAGTGCAGAACCTCCAACTGAGAGACAACAAGAGGGAAAGAGAGGGGGAAGAGGAGAAAACGAAAAACGGAAAGAAAAAGGAAAACAGCAGTGAGAATGAGCCCAAGAGAAAGGGATGGAGAGAAAAAAACAAAACAAACAGAAGAGTCACAAATACAACTGATGACAACAATGTTTCACAACAGCAGCAGCTATGGCCAAGTACCTTCTTCTCCACTACCAGAAAACCCAGTCTCTGAGCTCAAAGCAGCACCCATCAAACTCTTTCCATTCTATATGCAAATTCTTAAAACAAGAGATTTGTTGAAAAGCCTTGAGTGTTTCAGAATTTGGTTAACTTTCAGGGAACCGGCACAACAAGCTAATAAAGCCTGGGAAAGTGATGGACTGAGAAAACAACTTGAGACTGTTCCTTCTATAAGAGATGCTCCCTAAGATCCACTGCAAGATATCCTGGATGTGCATCTCCAATTGCATTGCAACAACTTGGGCTGGCTCAGACTTTAGAAAAGGTAAGGCATAAGCAAATGCAAGGAGGTTCTCCACTCACCAATGGGGGGGAATGTAAAAGACTGACACCTCTTCAAGTGCCACTGTAAGAGAATAATCTAAGTGAAGTCTGATTCCCCCTCCCCCAGCACTGCACAATACAATCTGCAAACTTGCAAGTTTAATTTTATCATCATGGAAAAACTAATCTAAACTGACAAACTAACAAAGGCCTTCATAGCTGAACAAGTTACCCAACACTGGTGAAAGATACAGGGAATACTACTGTTGCTGCACCACAAAGACTGTACACAAAAGGAACCTCCCCCCATTGTTTGGTAAAGCCAAATCTAGCAATGTTTTACTCCTTCCTGGACCTCTAGCCATAGAGAACACAGTACAAACAAATGTAGATGTAAAATCCCTTACAGAGGAAAAATGTGTAATGTAAGCAATATACAAGGCAATAGATTCAACACACCTAGCCAATCCCTTCACCCCTCCCCCTGAGAATAGCTGGGAACAAGAATAGGATGGCAGGCAGGCACAATGAATGGGGGGGAAAGGATGTCAGTTTTATGTAACCAGTCACTACAAATTAAGCACATACATAATAAACGTACATATTAGCAACATTATGAAGAACAAAAGATGAACACCAGGATAAGAAGTAGGTTTTTAAAGCCCTTTCTCTACATCCACACTACACAAAACAGTCATTTAAGTGACATGTTTAACAAAGATAACAGGAAGCAAATCTGATCATCTCTGTACAAAGAATAGCCCAATAACAATCCACTAATAGTGTCCTCTGGAGCTATCAAGTAATGGACATAATATTAAACTGCACTGAAGATAAACAGAAGCTGAATTCCAATTTATTATAACCTACCTAACAACATACGTCAAACTGTGGTGTTCAAATTTGTCATGCTAAAAAATGTGTCAATTCATGAAAATATACTTGTTTAGCAATGTCCAAAGTAGGAGGCTTTAATGACTTCCATATATAAGGCAAGGATCTTTGACTTAGAACTTGAGTATTGACTCTGCTGCCAGACTAAACAGAAGTTTCTAATGGTGAGGCCATAATCTGTTCCAATTTCCATTCTAGCCAGAGTACAGAAACTACTTTCTACTGATGGGTTGTTTCCTTGCTGGTTCTTCTGGGAGGAATGCCTCTATGGAATCTTCCTGGATGACATGGACCTATGCGATGGTGGTTCCAATTTTTTTTGGAGGGCAGATGGTGTTACTGGTCCCTTGATTCCCCAAAATTCCATATTTTCCATGCTTAACACTGGAATGAAACCTCTGGACAAAATTCTCTCAAGATTCTGAATAGCAGACAGAAGATACAACTCTCTCTCAGCTTCCATCTCGATTCAGGGAAGCAATGGAAATACTGAACCAGTCCTTGGAAACTGTGAGGACTAAGCTGACCCCTAGGCAAGATGGAAGTGCTGTGGGTTGGTAGTAGTAGTAGTAGTAATAATAATAATAATAGTTGGTTCTTATATGCTGCTTTTCTCCACCCGAAGGAGTCTCAAAGCAGCTGACAGTCACTTATCAATTCATGGAAAAATCAGATGTTAAGATTTGTGAATGTTGTCTCATCCCTCAGGTACACAGTGAATAAATACCTAAAATTTTCCTTGCCCAATTCCAGTTTCTCACAAAAGAAAACTTCTTCATATAACCGAGTGGCCTGGGTCAGTCATTGCTATAAATGGCCTCATTTACATACACAGACCAGCTCTCTCCCTGAAACAGGGAGGCCCATGCATGGAAGGTTTCTTGAATACACATAAAAGCTTTAACCAACTACATAGATGTGAGACTGGCTGCTGGACCAGGGTGGGGTGAGGGTTATTATTTGCCATTAATCTTGTGGATTTTGTTTGTCGGGTTTTATAGGGGATTTTATCTGACCATTGTTACCTGATGCAAGCTGTTCTGGGAGTGGCAGGATAGAAGTCTAATAAATAAAGTTGCCAACCAACAGACCACTATTTAGGAAACTCCTTCAAACAGCTGCCCTAAAACAAATCAGCTTGTGCTATTGGCAAATGGCCCAGATATTAGAATACCACAGGGATTATGAGACACTTGTGAGTTTCAGGTAGTGCCATCGTGGTGCAGAATTCAATGAAATTAGTTCTCCATTGTTCATCTCATTCAAACCCTATAAAACTAGAAGCAGGGTTTCTCTGCCACTCTCAAGTATGGGCCAGCAAACACAAAACCTAGAATATGAAGCACACCCCCATTACCTTGATGTGAGGAGACTGCATTTTCTGATACATGTCCAGGGAGTAATGATGAAGCCACATTTCAACAAAGATCTAGGAAGAGAAATACTTTCATCAGCTGGCTGAACTTATGGAAAAGACCCAGACCTGGGCAGTCGCAAACTGCTTTTGGCACCATCACTGTTCTTTGATCAGACTAAACTTTGTAGCTACTTGCTGAATCATAGAAATATTCTACAAAGACTTCGAACTAGAACTAATAAAGACCAAGAATGAAGTCAGAGATAATTTGAAAATAAGAAATATTATATATTGAAATACATTATCCATTTTCTAATATACACATACAGTAAACAAAATAAGAAAATTTAGGCCCTTTACAGCAGTGGTCCCCAACCTTTTTATCACCAGGGACCAGTCAACACTTGACAATTTTACTGAGTCCCAGGGAAGGTTGTCTTTTGCCGAGGGATGTCGCCACCACCGCTGCTGCCTGAGCCCTTGCTCCGCTTGCTTTCCTGCCAGTGCCTCTAGCCTCTCGCCGCCCGCTGGGCGGTGCTGCTAGCAGCAGCTGCGCAATGCCATGCCAAGGGGGAGCCCCAGCCATGGTGGCCGCCGGAGATCTTCTATTATTGAGCCACTCACAACAAAATAATCTGCATATGAATTCAAGTTTTGCTTTGTATTTATGAATATTGGCCTTTTCAAGACATAGTCTCCCTAGTTGCCGATGTCCACAGTATTGCAAATATTGTTGTTTCCCACTGTGCTAAGCCTGCACAACATCCTAGGGCAGCTCATGGTTCAAGTATCAAGATGCAGCAAAACAATAACAGACACACCTGAAGCAAGGTTTCAGATCTCCAGATCTCTTGAGAAGCAGGGTCTGCATTCACCGAAGGCTGATGAGCAACATGCCTTTTCAGAAGGCTTGTGGGATGCATCCCATAGGAGGTGAATGACATTGAAGGAGATCTTGAAGGAGAGGCACAAATTAAGTATAAAGCTATCTCTGAAAGATCAATATAAGTGAGATTGCAGCTTGCAAGTTGCTGAAATAACAAAGAGCACTGAAATAACAAAAAGGATCTTACAGAAGCATTTCTTAAAACAATACTTGTAGTGCTTATGCCAATACATGAATTATGCTAGAACAAGCAACCAATGGTAAAACGAAGGGATGGCCACTTAAACAGAATACCTCTTGTTCTCTCGTGTTCTTTCCTCTCTTGTTTTGGGAGAAATAGCTTGGGGCCACAATCATGTCATCCTCTTGCTATTCAATAACCACCATCCCATTTATAGTAGTTAGGAAAGAAATAACTTAACAGCATTCCCATCATCTTAAATCAGTTAACACAGACACAAAAACCCATCAACAACTGCCAAATATTAGAGCAGAAAACTCTTTCAATGCCTCACTAGCAAATTCTGAATACAATTGTTTCCTTTCAATTTTTCAGAAAACAGTACATTATTATTACTTATAAATTTCATCAGCTGCTAGTCCTAGACTACCCCTAGAAGCTAGCAAATTTCAACTTAGAATTTTGCTTATCCTTTAATTTCTTAGCCTATATCTTATAGAACAGCTCCATTTACTATATGATTCATGTGGCAAACAGAAGGGAGTCAACTGCAAACATCATTGTCCTGCTATGTAGCACCAATATAAACACTCACCTTGGAGCGGGTGATGGGACACCCCCTGGATCAGAGGAAGGAGATGGAAGGACACTTCCTTCTGTAGGCAGGAACCACTTCAAGTACCTGTCCACCAGAACAAAGTAAGCACTGTTTGAAGTGCTTACATGACAGGTCATGGGGATGTTCTAGAACATACACAGAATAGTCAGAGCTGAATTATGCCAACCCCGTTCCAAAACTAGTTCTCTTGCAGAGAATCACTGAATGAACTGCTACATGTTGATCTTCAAGTCTGAGATATGTAGTTTGCTTGGTGTAGTGGTTAGGAGTGCGGACTTCTAATCTGGCGAGCCGGGTTTGAATCTGCGCTCCCCCACATGCAACCAGCTGGGTGACCTTGGGCTCACCACAGCACTGGGAAAACTGCTCTGACCAAGCAGCGATATCAGGGCTCTCTCAGCCTCACCCACCTCACAGGGTGTCTGTTGTGGGGAGAAGAAAGGGAAGGCGATTGTAAGCCGCTTTGAGACTCCTTCGGGTAGAGTAAAGCGGCATATAAGAACCAACTCTTCTTTTTCTACTACTGTGTTAGTAAAATAACATGTCTTTGTAAGCAGAGGATTAAATAACATGTGCTCACTAGCAGCACTGAGACTAGATGGAAAAAGACAGGCTAGCTGTTCTGCGGGAATCAGTCATGCACTTGATGTAAAGCAGAATGCTGAAAGAGCTCTAGAAGAGAGATAACAATTGAATCAAGACGCTGCAATGTAGGAGTAGAGTTCCCCCCCCCCAAAAAAAATAAACAAACTCAATACAGCAGACCTAACAGGTCTAGAATTTGGAAGGGTTCTCCTACTAGTGGGAATGAACTATCAAATTACATTTGAAGAAGAAGAAGAGTTGGTTCTTATATGGTTTTGTATGGTTTTGCTTGTGGAACAAGTAAGAGTAGTAAGCTGACTAGGATATCATATTCACCAGTGAGCCAACCTTTAGATTCCAATAAATCCCTCCTTCCTAAAAGAGGATTCAATGTAGTGTATTTGTCCAAGCAATGGGAGGACTTGGGTAAAAATGAAGGTCAGTCTTTCACTTGGTGAAACCTCCCACTCACCCCTTCCATTGGCAAAACTACCCCTATTAGTAGTACATAGATTTCAAACAAAATACTAAAATGTAACACACTATAGCGCCAAAAATGAGTGGACTTAGTATTCTAAGTGTTTTAATACAATATTTGGGTGGCTTTTCACTACCATTTATCAGAGCAGAAATGGAAGCACGTATGGTGCCATCTGTAAGAGCCATAAGACCGCAGCTCCCTCTCTTTCCATTTCCAGTGTTAACAAGACGTGGGGAATGGGGGAAGAAGATGTAAAATATTTACCCTCTGTGTGATAAGGCTTATTGCGAAGTAGAACATACAATATTCAAATGGATCTGGTGGTACAGGGTCAAGGTTAAAATGCAACTGAAAATATGGAGGACTGCATTCAAGGTTATACCATACAACAGTAATAATACAAGTGGATATTCTGTTCACTTCTCAGGCTTGACAGCTTGATATTTCTATCTTCAACAGCATGGCAAAGTACTCAATGTTGCCATGAAGGAAAACTCACAGTTGCCACTTTGAAATATAACTCAGGGTAGTTCTAACCACTAATGGAGTTCATTGTCTCAAACTGTAATTGTCTGGAACAGGAGGATGAACTCAAGAGCTCCTTATGCCCTCAGTTCTGTGGGAAAGGCAGCCCTAATTATAAAGCACTACAGCCACAGATGTAAATTAAAACAGATAGGAGGCAAGCAAATGAAGCAATTGTGTGAGTTCAGCTGCAGGACAAAGAAACCATGGCACTAGACTCTGTTCCTCTTATTTAATAGCTACTTCGCTCCAAATAAATCAATTTGTTTCAAATTAAAAGACATTAAAAACATTATAGGAGTTTCAGACAAGCTTCAAGCAAGAAATAAGGTAAGAAAGCAGGCAAGAGCCACTCCACCAATAGAGACAGAAAGATTTATGCATCTTTAAGAAAATGAGCAGTGAGAACTCTGTGGTGATGAACTATAATATATGTACCATATTTAATTTGTTTAGAAATATCAGACTATACCTGCAGCAACTGTTAGCTGCCTGCCCTGTTGGAGGAAAAGGCAAAAGACAAGGAGCAAGCTTCCAGGGTTTGCCTCAGATTATGAGTTCTTACAATCACATGAGCCAAAGTAGAAAGGAAAGTGAAACCTGAAGGTGGGATAGGCGGTGGGTTTACAGGGAGCAGCTTACAATTAAGAAGGCAGAAAGAGAATTTACAGTGACTCTGACAGGTTGGAAAGTTGGCCCAAACTTAATGAAATTATATCTGTCAGACTGAAAACTAAACACATGTATTTTGGCAAAAAAGACCAAATGCACAGGTATAGGATATATGAAGTAGTACAAGCGAAAAGGATCTTGGGATCTCCATGGAATTACAACTTGCCTGACAGTGCATTCTAAACTATGCCCAGATAACATAGCAATGAGTTCTGGTAAACACTTCTGATAGAAACTGGCTTCCTTCCCTCACTCCTGTGGCTGACTATATCTTAGGAAGCAGCAAAAGCAGCTTATATTTTGTATTATCCTATTTCTCATTTTTAGCTTTTGTTGCTGATGAAATACAATTGAAACAGGGATATACCAGCACCTTGTTCAGCTCAGCTTTCAGCATCAACTCTCACCATTGTTTAAAGGAAACCCTTTTTCATTGCGCTCCTAAAATAAAATCAGCCACATGATTAATTGTTCCTTTTGTTTTACTATATTGTTTTATCCTACAGTATTTCTGTTCCTTCTCTCACTAACCAGCATGTTTTTGGTGAGCCAAAGTCCTCAAGCAAATGGGTCAGGAAGCACAGGAACAAGCAACAAACTAGCTTAGACACTATCAAAAGGATACTAAGGACCAAGTTTAAACCTAGGCCTCCAGATGAAGGAAACTGAACTTTGTTATGGTATAGAGAACATTCAGGCAAAATCCTCTCTTGTATTGAAACTTTCACTGGACCCTGAAAATACAAGTTAGAAAACACCATCCATATAAAGTATATATTATTAAAACCTTAACAACAAAAAGTAAGTTGTATAAACATGTATGTTCAAACCCTAGATAGCAGGAAATCTGTAAAAGAATTAAAGTTGAGAATCTATAAGGCATTATTGGGGGGGTATAGATAAACAGGGGGAATCTGTGCCAAAATTGCTGTTATCTTCTTCCACTGTATAGTACAACTTGGGTATGAACTGTACCTTCCTCATAATTGCACTGGAGGTTTGGCTACTAGCTGCACTACAAGCTATGCAAACAAACATGTCACATACAACCCTTGGTCTAATTTCCACCCAAACTGTCCCAGGAAACACAGGGAGAGGTTAAGCTTTCTCCATACAGGATTTTAGTCCTCGATAATGCACAAGTTCAAGACCAACAGAATAATCTGCTATTCAACCAGCCTAGACTCTCCAAAATCACACACAGAGAGATTAAAAAACCCAGACTAAGATATATTATATTATAAAGCACTCCCTAAACCAAATTCCATTCTTTCTGTTAGGTTTACCCAGCATAAAACGCTATCACATTTATGCCTTCATACTGTCAGGATTCTCTGAAACTTGCATGTGGAAATAAGCCCTTCGTTTTTTAATTTGAGTGCTATGTACCAAATAATATTTTCATGCCTGAGAGCTCTCCATGTGCAAAAAACCCTTCTGCCAACAGATGGCTGTTTTGCTGGCCTAATGATCATCAGTTGGTAGCCTTACTTAAGCAAATTCATCTGCCAACTGACTGCAACAAATATACATCTACTACAAAAGATCAGTGTTATAACTACATTTTTAAAATCCTTGCTGGACAATACTTGAGTGGTCCTCCATTATTTGCTCAATAGTTACCGGAAGATAAGAGACAGGGAAATCATATCTGTATTCTTCAGCTTGAAGCTTGTAAACTAGCTTCATCATTGGGCCACTGTAGGGGGGAAGCAGTAAAAGAGAAAACAAGAAACATTATACTGGGAAAAAGGAACATATGAAAATAATTCAAGTCTTCTGTATATCTATAATGATGAAACTCACCCAGGATCAAGAAAGTCGAGAGCAATGTTGTACTCAGTAGGGTTAGTCCTTCCTTGTAAACAACGGAGGTTCCAGCCTAGAATGACACCATCCAAGCTGCCAAAGACATTCTCCACCAACCAGGGGAAGATAGCATGCAGTTCCTTTAAAAAGAGGGGGAAATGAGGAAGAAGGCAGAAACAATCAATTAAGAAACCAGCGCAGTTTCTGATGACTAACAAGAGTTCCAAACAACATACAGTGGCCCCTGGGAAGTAGCACTGTCCCCGCCATTATTTTCTTCCTGTAGGTACATCACTAGCCAACGAAGGGACCCCAAAGCATCAAAGTGCTGCCTGGGAGGGGGCAGCTCTAAGGAACCAGCGTTGGGGCGGTGCGTGTGTGAGAAGTTGGGCAAGTCTAATAGCAAACCATTAGTTTTGCAATCCGAGGGCTACGCACCAATCTGAGGACCATTATTATACCAAACAATATTTCTGCGTGCTGTTAGGCATGAAACCGGGCAGGCGACGGGACAGGGATGGGTCTTATCCAAAGCACCCGCAGCGGCAGGCCGCCCATTCCTCGGGGGCAAGTGGTGTGCCTGAGGCTGAGCCCGCCTGAAAGTGCCTTCCGACCCGAGCCTGAGCGCCAGCCCCACGGAGGCCGACCCCCCCCCCCCCCGCCCAACCGCCGCTCACCTTGGCGGGGAACTCTTCGATGACGGCGGCCAGATCGTGGCATCGCTGCGCGAAGGGCTTGTTCAAGCAGTCCGCCTTCAAGCCGGCCTGTCGCCAAAAGCACGAGACCAAACCTCAAAGCAGGCCGAGCCAAGCGGATCCCCCGCCCCCCGGCCCGCGGCCCGCCCGCGGCTTCCCCCCGCCTCAGGCTTACCAGGAGGTAGCTGGGCGTTGGCAGGTGGGCCGAAGCCGCCTCCGCGTTCCGGTAACGGCCAAACGGCGACGTCATGGCCGCGGAGAGAGCGGGGCCTCGCGCCGGACCCCGCGGCGCAGGGTGGGTGGGTGGGCGGGGCCTCGCGTCTCTTTTTGAGCGGGCACCACGCGTCACTCGATTCTCCGCCGGCCCGGGAGGGAGCGTCACGGGGGGGGCGTGGTCCGAAGGCACGTGACGCAGCTGGGCCGCTGAGGCGGCTCTTCACAATGGCTGCCAGGGAGGGGGGAAACTCCGGGGGGGGGGGTTGGGGAGTGGAGGCTCGCCAGGTAAAGCGCGGCGCAGGTCGGAGCTGATGAGCCCCGGGGGGACTGGGGGGAGGCTGTGGTGCGAATTGATTCCTGCACGAAAAATAGGTATAGAGAATTTGATGTTCTGTGTGTGCTTAACACTGACTTTGGCCATACGCGATCCAGCTAAGGTGACCAGATTTTAACATTGGTAAAGCGGGACACTATTGACCGGGGGGGGGGGGGTTCTTGATTAAAATATTGGTCTATATGGAGCAACAAAAAGTTTCATAGAACCCATAGAATGCAAAAATAGTATTTAATATATATATATTTTTAATTTCAACATATGTAAAATTTGCCAGGTACCCCCAGATGTCCCTCCAAAAGTGGGACGATCTGGTCACCTTAGATCCAGCTCAGTGAGAGAAAGCAATTATGCTAGGATTGGTCAGTGGGAAAAGGAAACCAGGCCAGCCAAGAACACGGTGGTTAGACACGATCAGAATGGACACCAGCCAGAACATTGCCTGGGGTGGATCATGGTGACCACTCTGCCATGGGAAAGTCAAGAGTCAGCTGTGACCGAATGGCTGGTAACAACGGGATAAGTTCACCACCTAGGTCTGCTACTTGACATAGCAGTGCCCTTAGAAAACCAGACAGAAAACCCTCTCGTGTGCTTTTGGCTAGCTTTAGCTGATAGGGTCACTTGCCTGTGTTCCTGGCTCAGTCCACAACTACCCATGTCTTGGTTGCATCTAGACTGGACTGTTGCAGTATGCTTTACTTGGGGCTGCCCTTGAAGAGGTGATGAGCACTCTGTGTAAATTTAAAATATTGATGTTACATTTGCGGGTTCAGCAGTCACAACACAGCATCTTCTGTAATTCAGCTTTTTATTAACACCAGCACCAACCAAACACTGAACAAGAAAACACACAAAGCCAACATACTTGTATACACTTGAGGCTTCCCACCAAACAACCTGATTGGCTCTAAAAGGAGCCTTCCAATTGGTCTATAAATGAAGTATTTCATTGGTTACAGCAGATAACCAATGTGGTTGTTGATTGGTTATATTACAATCCCTGTATTTGAACAACTGCAAACATAGTTCAATGTCCACATGCATAATAATTGAAATAATCTTAGCCACCATCTTAGATAATGATGGCTACTGGAAAAACATTCCAAGACTGGAATATCTACCCTCCACATTTAAAGCAATAGTGTCCTGAAACCTATACAAACAATTTTTGTGCATATTTTTTGAAAAGGTATATGATGGATCCAGGACTGTAAGGCTATAAGGATTGAAGAGTTCCGAGGTGTAATTTGAAGACTGTTAAAATAGTGGTGGTTGTGTTTGTTTAATCATGCAGCTATTTTTTTCCCCAACCTGAGAAATGCATTCTTTCTGGGCTTCAATTAGTATGGTTTTAAATAGTTTCCAAGCATCCTCTAGAATGGCTTTCTCAACTTTTCTACTATTAAGAAACCCCTGAAACATTCTTCAGGCTTCATGAAACCCCAGAAGTGGCACGATTATGCAGAATATGGTTGGGAAGCAGAGCTGTGGACATGCCCACCCAGGGCCCTTCCCCTTCGTACCCTCTCTAGGTTGGTCCTTGGCTATTTTGGCGGGGGGGGGGGGGTCGACATGACCATATATGGTCATTGTGGGTGTGAAGTCGTGTCCGACCCATCGTGACCCCATGGACAATGATCCTCCAGGTCTTCCTGTCCTCTACCATTCCCCAGAGTACATTTAAGGTCATATTATCTGATAAATGTTTAACAATTTTTTAAAAGATACATAAAAGCAATTACCTCCCACCCATTCATGAAACCTTTCCAGGGCTGTCAAGAAACCCCAGGGTTGAGAAAGCCTACTTAGGTGTTTAACTCTTTTGTATTTTCCTTTCAGCTTCCTTCCTTCAACCCCCTAATTTTTGTTAAGTTGCCTCTCTTGAAATTCATTGACACTGTGTTGGAATATAGGGATAATTTTCCATTAACATTAATGCTGAACTTAATAACACTGTGATTACTGTTCCCAATTTGATGCATCATCTACCTCTCACATTAGGTCTCATGCCGTGCTTAGATCCAAGTCTGATCCCTTTGGGTTAGCTCGGTGACTAGCCATTGCATTTCACAATAATTTATAATGAAACTCATTTCTACAACATGATTGTTCTGTAAGGTCATACAATCTTTAAATGAAAAAAATATTTCTAAATTGTTAGAAGAATAGTTTTCTTGTAATATTTTTGCCAAAACAGAATTATCAAACTGTTTAATGCCAGTTTTATGATTCTCCTCTAGAGGGAAGTAAAAGACCATATCCGCAGCTGCATTTTAAAAGCTGCAGCCAGATCTTGCACAGACCTAATTCAATAGAGCCACTGGCTGTTTTGAGGATGGGGCAGCCTTTCTAGCCATCCAAAGTAGCAATGGGCAGAGGGTAGAAAGTCAAGATACAGGTACTTGGTGCTTCCTGGTGCCTGTTACTTGCTAAGAGCTTAAACAGTTCTGCAGGCCTGCAAAAAGGAGCTCTTCCGCCAGGCATTTGGTTGAGACCAGGCATAACCAACAGTGACTGAAGGGCCCCTGCTCCCCTCCCTCCCAGAACTCCACCAGAGCGCTCTGGACCTGTTTGCACTGTTGCATTGTTTACATTGTTTATATTGTTACCACTATCAGTTATTAGTATTATGGTTATTCATATGTTATGGATTGTTTCATGTATTGTTCATACGTTCCATGTAAACCACCCTGAGCCTCCGGGGAGTGCAGTATATAAATATAATAAAGTAAATAAACAAAAGATTCATACAAAAGAATGTTGTGATTGACCTGATCCTATTAGGCCTTTCTTATGAGCCAATTATTCAAGATTTTCCTTAAGTGTGAAAAGATCCTCTTGAGCATGTTGTCTGGCTTTGAGTTTCTGGCTGATGTGAAATGTGATCATAACAATAACATTAGAAAATAGAAATGGCAAGTTACACTGATATGTGCAGTTAATCTGTCACTGCCTAACTGCTAAATAAAGTGAGTCAGGGTGGTGTTTGCCACTATGGATACACTGGACAGACTTGAGTTTATCTCTTATCTTTAGTATTCCCCAATTTAAGATATATTTATTACTTTGAGACTGCATAAGTTCCTTATTGGGATATAGTACACACAACAACCAGGTGTCTGGGCTGCAGAAGCTATTATTACTCAATATGTCATATTTGATTTAGTCATATCCGATCTTCTGTTCCTTAAGTAAACATCTAGTTTCTGTTTCTCTAAGGCAGGGATTCCCAACCAGGGGTTCATGGGAGCTCCAGAGGGGGTCTGCGGCCTTTCTCCTCCTGGCTTTATGGACTCCGGCCACAAGCTAGGGAACTGGCTGCTTCCATTGCTCCTCTGTCGTCCCACCCTCCAAGCATGTGAATTCTCTCGTAGTCTCTGTGCCTAGAATGGGGCAGAGACTGTATGCCTACTCCCACGTTCAATCACCTCCTATCTGCCCATCCATCCCCACCTTTCTCCTCAAGCCTCTGTTTTTTATTACAAATTTTATTTTAAAGGAATACATTGCATATTTCTGAATTTTATAATACAAAAGAGAAGTGAAGAAAAAAATATTTTCCTAGAGAACAGCTTTTAGAAAGAGAAGGGGGGGGGGGGAGACAGACCTGTAATATTGCAATTTCCATTTTATGTCAGTTATTTCATTCCATCACATTTTACTGCTCTATAGAGTCTAGAATAGGACTCCATTTTCTTCTGAAATTTGATATTATTATGTTGTGCATCAGGCATGTATGTTTTGCCATTGTCACCTATTCAAGCCTGTCTGCTAATGCAGGAGGTGTTGTCATTTTCAGGGGCATGGCAGAGAGGCATGGCCAGCTGACATCACTTCCAGGGCTCCTTGAAGACTGAACAATCATTTCAAAGGTCTTTCATGGTCAAAACGTTGAAAAAAGACTGCTCTAAGGAAAAAGGTGTGGTAATTCCCAGAAAAGCAGACGCATCACTGATTTTTCCAGTAACTAATGTTGATTTATAAATGAAGCGGAACATGTATTAAGTTTTATTTCTTACTAAAGTCTGGGAGCTGAAAAGGAAAGTGAAGGGGAGACAATAATTATTTCCAGAGAAGTAGATACAAGTCTAGATTGGTATAACCATAAGTTCTTTCTTGCACAGCAAAAATCCTTCCTTTGGAAGGACAGGAGTGGACCTTGGAGTCTGTGCACATTACACAGCTGCAGTGTCTGCTATCGCTCTGCACCTCTGAAAAGCCCTGACTCTCAGAGGCAGAGGGCAACTATAAGAGCAATGATGAATTCCATTTTCATCTCATCTTTCATCTAAGCTACCCCCTTAAACCGCCATACAAGCCTGTGCTGCTGGCAAATTTGGGAGAGACTGACTACGCAGTGGCCTCCCAAAGAGCTCTGTGGCTGAACAGGGCTGTAGACTTTTACATATGTGGTTAGCATTGCTAGTTGGTTGGCCCTAGATACAAGCTGCCTTCCCTATGTAGGCAACCAAATCCTATATATTAGAATAGGATGGAGGACTTTCCTCTTTGAAGACAAGGGCAGTGCTTGTTGGGTTTGTACAAATTAGGGAGGTCTCTTCATAGCTCAGTTTATGATGTCATCTGAGGCAAACTGATTGACCTGCTAATCAAAAGCTTCCCAGGATGCTCAGCTAAAGATCAGATAATGAGGTGGTTAAGTGATGAGAGCCCTCAGGTAACAATGCAGGTTGCCATGTTTTGAGTCACTGCTAAGTGATGAGTCCCCCCAGGTGACAACTCAGCTGGCTAAGTTTTGTGCCGCCGCCATAAAAATCCGATGCACTAAAGTAGCATAATTTTAAGTTCTATTTTATGATCTGTTTTAAATTGTATTATATTAAATGACCATATTCTTTTGGTCTTTTTTATGTATTAACTTCATACAACCTGGTCTGAACGACTGTAATAAAGTTTGAACTGAACTGAAATACTTAGTTTGTTAGTAAGATAGTTGTCAAGTTTATTTCCTTTTTCAAATCATTACATGTTTTAATTGTATTGTGTTTTGTGTCTTATTATTATTACTAGCAATAAAGCCCATTGGTGGGAGCACTGGTGGGGGCTCTCCCCCCCCAGCCACTATCTCCCCCCCCAGCCGCTATACCCTCCCTCCCAGCTCCAGCTGTCTACCTATCTTATCTGTGGCTGACACTTCTTCCTGACACTCCATATGGAAGAATTTGGAAGGGGATGTGGCCAGGGGCAGGACATCCCCCCTGACTGGCCTCTTGTTGGTCAGATCGCCAATCAGGGATGGGAGAGCTAGGACAGCCTACCTGATTGGTAGTTAGGCAATGAGTTCCAACTCCCAGCACCCTCTCACCATTTTATTAAGACGTCCAGATACTTGTATGGATTTCTGTTTTTTATTATGTGTAATCTGTTCTAAATGACTGTAACAATAAATTTATCTATAAATGTACATTCAGTTCACAGTTGGCAAGATTGTTATTGAGATGAAAACAGGAGCATTCTGTTTTTCCTAGACTTGGGATAAGCTACCACTTATGATAATAGTCATCCAAAATTTCAAGGCCGTTTTTGTTAGTATTTCTTCAGTCCTTTCAGTTGATTTATACTTTACTGAATTCCAACATCATCAGCATAAGCAAACATCCTGAATATTGTCTTGGCAATATCAGATATAGATTGAAAAGATGTATAGATTGGAAAGAACTGGAGCGGGACCCATACCCTGAGACAGACTGTTACTCAGCTTCTTTTGCTCGCCGATTGATTGACCCATAAATTACTTGGTTCTATCATTCACCATGTAACTGAGGAGTCAAAATAATGTTATGTGAGGAAAAACATGTAAAAACTTGTACAGCAGACCATCCTTCCAGACTGTTTTCTAAGGGCAGACAAAAACTGCTGTTGTTTTCAGACGCTTTCTCAATGAAAGTTGTTCAGCTGAGGACCTGGTATCCACAACTGCAACAGGTTCTAAATCCTTGTGGTATACCCTAAGTAACACTTAAGAACTAAAACTTGTGGTTGCCAGACAGTCATAGAATCTCCTGGCTACACTACACAGCCACAAGCTGTTGTCCAGCAATAAGGCAGCAGGATTCCAGAGCAGAGGCTAGAAACTTCTTGTGTACTATAGCAGTGATCCCCAACCTTTTTATCACCAGGGACCGGTCAACGCTTGACAATTTTACTGAGGCCCGGGGGGGGGGGTAGTCTTTTGCCGAGGGATGTCACCGCCGGCGCCTGAGCCCCTGCTCCGCTTGCTTTCCCTGCTCCGCTTGCCCCTGACTTCCCGCCACCCACTGGCGCTGGCTTTCCCGCCGGTGCCCCTGACTTCCCACCACCCAGCAGCAGCTGTGCAGTGCCACGCGGAGGGGGAGCCCCAGCCATGGCGGCCGCTGGAGAGCACCAAAGGTGAGCCGGTGACAGAGTGGCAGGGCAGCCCCTGAGGCAGTAGCCGGGGAGGATGAGGAGGAGGGGCTGCGGCCTGGTACCGACTGATCCACGGACCAGTACCAGTCCCCAGACCGGGGGTTGGGGACCACTGTACTATAGTCCTTCCTTGGTGAGGGAGCTCAGTTTGAAAGGTGGGGGGAAATGATGTTTAATTATTTAAACTAATTATGAAAATCACCTTGTTACTTTGTCAGAAGCCTCCCTGTGTGTCTTGTCCAAAAATTTAATTTTCATCTCAGGTTTTTCTTCTAAAATACCATAATGGCATGTTACTTGTTTTTGAGATTTGTATATTTAGCCCTGACTTGAATGACCTAGGCTAGTCCAAGCTTGTCAGATCTCAGGAGCGAAGCAGGATGGTTCCTGATTGATACTTGGATAGGAGACTACCAAGGAAGTCCAGGTGGACTGCAGAGACAGGCACTGGCAACCCACTCCTATTTATCTTTTGCCTTGGAAAACCTGAATCACCAAACTTAGGTGGGACTGGATGGCACTACCACCATCACCCTGTTTATGACGCAAAAACTATAATGCAGAAACTATGCAAGCTTAGTTAAAGTCACAGTTGTAAAAAAACACAGCCTGGCTCACATAGAGCTCAGCAACTAGCTTATGAACCATTAATTGTGTTTACACACATACATACCAAGCAAGCAATGAGCAGAAATTCTGTCCTAGGAGAGAAGGTGTAGTGCCAGAAGGAAACGTTCAACTCTAGCCACTCACGGAGGCTGCAGGCAACGTTAACAAGCGATAAATAAAATAAGGTCAAAACTGATAAACACAATCTACTCCTACCATGTCAAAATGAGCTCCTTTACTGCCAGTTGCACAGAGTTACATTGTAAACACATAAAGGTAAAGGTATCCCCTGTGCAAACACTGGGTCATGTCTGACCCTTGAGGTGACGCCCTCTAGTGTTTTCATGGCAGACTCAATACGGGGTGGTTTGCCAGTGCCTTCCTCAATCATTACCATTTACCCCCCAGCAAGCTGGGTACTCATTTACTGACCTCGGAAGGATGGAAGGCTGAGTCAACCTTGAGCCGGCTGCTGGGATTGAACTCCCAGACTCATGGGCAGAGCTTTCAGACTGCATGTCTGCTGCCTTACCACTCTGCGCCATAAGAGGCTCTTCTTGTAAACACATAGTGTGGTATTATTCCTCTTGAAATGTTATAAAATTGGTTCTATGTGTCTGAACCAATTACAGAACAACTTTTCTAAGTTAATGACCAAACCAAACAATGAAAAAGTACTGCGGCATGTAACTGAAGCTGAACTCAAAGTTTAATAGCACGATTCCCTACGGGCAAGGAACAAGGCTCAAGACCACCTTGAGCAGGTACTAGGGAAATACAGCATAGTAGTAAATAAGGAAATGCAAACAATTTGTCACTACAGAAATTTGCCAAGAATACACATGGAACCATTAGTTGCAACAACTCTCTTTACCCCCAGACTTTGAAGCTGAAGGATGCTATGGAATTGGAAGGATGCTATGAGAAGCCTGTGGAAGTCTGAGGCAGTTTTGACAGCCAGTTTCCTTTAGAGGAGAATGCACTAAAGATAAAAGGTGGCTTTACAAACACAGCTTGAGTAAATATGGGGGTGAAGAATGAAGCATGCAGGTCACAGAATCATAGAATTGGAAGGGGCCATACAGGACATCTAGTCCAACCCCCTGCTCAACGCAGAAAAGTGTGTATCCAATCTTTGTTGAAGACTGCCAGTGAGGGGGAGCTCACCACCTCCTTAGGCAGCCTATTCCACTGCTGAAATTTTTTCCCTGATATCTAGCCTATATCGTTGTACTTGTAGTTTAAACCCATTACTGCGTGTCCTTTCCTCTGCAGTCCCTCCACCCCCTCATCTAGATCATTAATAAATACAAAACAATCCCAGTATTTCCCAAATCAAGCAAACAGTTTACAGATGTTACTTGCATTCCAGGTATTTGGAAGAACAGACTGTTTATATTATCTGTCACGAAAGACCACAAAGTCACTTATCTACCTAAGAGCACCACGTGGGGAGCAGCAGTAAAGGTCTTGTTGCCAGCACACAGCTTCGTGTAGCAGTTTAAAGTGGTCGCCTCTAATCTGTAGGATTGGGTTTGATTCCCAACTTCTTCACATGCCAGATAACTTTGAGCCATTGACAGTTCTCTCAGAGCTCTCTCAGCCTCACCTTCATAGGGTGTCTGTTATGGAGCGAGGAAGCATAGGTGATTCTAAGCTACTTTGAGACTCCTTCAGGTGATAAAAAGCAGGGTACAAAAAACACTTTTTTCTTTTTAGGTCTTAACTATTAGGGCATCCTTTTAGAGAGCAAAAAGCAGAGTTTAGGACACTTTTAAAAGCACCTGGCACAAACTAGCATAGACCTGTAATGTTAGAAAGGGGGAAGACATGCTATTTCCTGTTTAACAGCTGTGTATGTATTAATGTCATAATCTATAAGCATATAACTGTAAAATCTATAACTAGAAAAAGGGGAAATCTCTTGTTGGAATAGCTGTTTCCAATGGCTGGATCAGCACCAAAAAAAAAGTTGTTAGAACAAAAGATGTGTGAAATAAATATTTTATTCACTAAGACAGATCTGATGTAATGCAGTTGTCCCAAGGCTATACAGTCTGCTAAGAAATTAGGCAGAACACCCACCCAATTAAATATGCCAAGAAGTCTTTGTTCTTTCTGCTAATTCGGTTGTCAGCAAATGAAGGATCCTGTGGCAGATTCATGGTCACACAGTACCTTTTAAATTCCTTAACGCTAGATATTACATGAAAGTTATGTGAAAGGGAGCTTTAAATATGCAACCCCAGTGCAGCCTGCAGAAGCCTAATGTATCTCCAGAGTCTGGCATTTCAGAGCAAAAAGGTCAGACTTGCAACATCTTGTTTTAGAGCATTAAGTCCAAAAAATCCAGACTTGCAAAAAAAGAAGCTCCATTTAGAGGATTGAGCAAGAACATAGAAACAAAGACCCTTTCTCCCCCTCCCCATAGCCTAGCTGGGAATTTCCAAAGTCCAGCACAAGAGAGATCACAAAAATCAAGAAAACAAGACTTCCCATTCTCTTGGATTTCTGAGCAGAGGCCAATATTCTTGCATACGATCTAAGTGTTTTGTACTTCTCAGCTAGAGTTCCTTGTAGGCTTAATAAGCCAGCAGTTCAAGGAATGACAACTGGCAAAGGTTAGAAGCTGTAGAAGCTGACTGTAGCCACTATCCTCAAGGGACATAGCGGTAGTACCAAAGCAAAGTTATCTATAGGTGTCTCTCCCCACATCTGAAACACAGACCAGAACTGAACAGTCAATGAAAAAGCTATCAAAGCTGGCATGAGCAAGTATGAGATGTGCACTCAAAACTGCCTGTCATAAGCATGTTGCAGATAGATGCTTACAAGTTGATTACTTCTATTGAGATGTGTTTTGGAGGAAATACAGCCCATTTTAACGAAAGGTAGAAGGATTCCTTCCTAATCCAAAATATGGTGTTTATTTACTCCTTGAATATGGGGATTAATCACAAAGTGAACATGAGGCACAGGGACAGGAAACTCAAAGGGTGACAAAACTTTCCGACCTTTTGATTTTTTGGGGTACGGGAAGACCCAACCTTCTGTTCTGGTTTGCCACAGCATTAACCACTAGGCAATGCATTAAGATTTCAGCATCAGTCTTGCCTAATTGTGGGCCCAACCCAGTAAAAAAATGCACGAGGTGACAATAGGAACTTTTGGGTGCCACCAGTAGCCCTAAAGAAACACCCTCAGCCAGGAGCAAAGGGTTTCCTCTAGTGAATGGCAGTTTGAGGATGCCAGCTCAGAGATGCTGCAAAAAAAGCTCTTTTGTGGATCTGACCCAACCTCTGGGTACCTCTTTCTTGTCAGAATGGTTCTGTCTCTAATGGGGAAAGGACTGTGGATGTGGCAGACCCTGTTACAATATATGTTGTATATATGTTTTTAATTCTAAAAGCTTTTTAAAAAAAATTGTGCACAATAAAAGTTTATTTATTTTCTTATATTTTTATACCGCCCTCCCATACAGCCCAGGCAGTTTACACAGAACATCATCGGATACATGCAACATCATACATTAAATTGTAGACACAACACATCAGTAAAAATTCTAACAATAAATATACGTTTAACAGATTACTGTAATTAATTCATTGAACAATTTCAATAGAACAACTTTAACAGAACCCCTAGGGAGGTCAAAATCATTCAGATTATGGAGGGTATGACTTGAAGGGGACCGCTAGATGTTTTTAGTTCGGATTAACCTCAGTTGAATGCCTGGTGGAGGAGCTCCCTTTTGTAGGCCCTGTGAAATTCTGAGAGTTCAACCAGGAGCCTAATTTCTTCAGGGAGCTCATTCTACCAGGTAGGAGCCAGTACAGAGAAGGCTTTGGCCCTTGTTAAGGCCCAACGTACTTCTTTGGGGGTCAGGGATTACTAGCCAGTTGGCAGTGGCAGAGCTTAGTGCTCTCTTGGGGGTACAGGCAGAGAGACTGGGCCCAGACCAGTCTATGGCTGAGAAGGTAATTACTAGAACCTTAAGTCTGATCCAGAATTCAACTGGGAGCCAGTTGAGTTGTTGGAGTACTGGCCGGATGTGGAATTTCCATGGTGTATTTGTAAGGATCCTGACCGTGGGATTCTGAACCAATTGTAGTTTCTGGATCAAGGATAAGGGTAGGCCTGCATAGAGCGAGTTGCAGAAATCCAGTCTACAATTTTAACATTAATACAGACATTCAACCTTTGAAGGTCCTAACTATCATCAGTTGGGTTTTTATGGCCCCAGTTCCAGTCCCCCCCCCCCCACACACACACACTTTGGTTTTGGTTTAGACCCTGTTGCAAGCCTGTTGCTTTCCTAAGCAGTTGGATTCCGCTTTCACAAATGTGTGTGCCTTCCCTGTGGACTTGAGTCTGTTCCCACCAGTTGGAGATCCTAGACATTTAAAGCATAACCCAACCTCCCAAGTTTGTTTATTTTAGAACAGAGTCTTCTCCTGTGGGAAGAAGTATTAGCGGGACAGGATTGCCCAAGGTCTTTGTAAACTTTTAGGACACAGAGTATTTAAGCCTGGCAGAGTCCTTGTGGATTTTTGTACTACTGCATTTTGGATACTTTTGCAGAGATTACATTGTAATAACGCTCCATGGCCAGGTCTGTTCCTATATGGCCTGCCCAGAGGAATTTCAAAGCGATTTTCCACAGGTGTAGATAGGTTCACTAGACTCGGATTGATTGGTCTCCAATTCTGGCAAAATGTATATAATGCAGGCGTGCCCATAGTGCAGATTTCAGCTATTAGTTCACAAGGCACTTAGCGTTTCATCCCGCGCTGCCAAACCTGTACAATGAAATTCTCAAGGTAGATGCAGTCATAATAAGCAAGGTAAGAATAGTACATTAATAGGCACTTGCTGGATACTTTCCTTTCAAAGGTCTTAAGCCCCAGTCAGAGCTGCAGCGGGGGGCTATCTCCTGTTCCACCACAATCTCCCTTCCCACCTGATGTGAGCCTCACATAATACGACTTTATTTTATAGCCCAGTCAGCTCAGGACAGGTGACAACAGAAAAAAAAATTATACAAAATGATATACTTACTATGCATACATAAAACCACTAATATATAACTTTGTCAGAATTATATTAAAACTGACCTCTTTAAAAACCTTACAGAGGGGGGCTTATTTATATTGGGCAGACTGACATTTAATTAGTGGTGTTCTTAGGCAGCTAAACCAGCATATTAATTTCCTGGCTTCAACTCTGTCTTACAGGCCCTCCAGAACTATTGCAGGGACACCACCAGGGACAGTGTTCCACCAGGCCAGTTTTATATCTTCAGGCTGGGGACCCCGAGCACATTCTGATTACTTGATCTTATTGCTCGGGGGGGGGGTTATAGCAGAAGGCTTTTATCTGATTTTGTTTTCTCTAAAGACATCAATGTTAGACACTGTTAGCATTCCAAAGAATAATTGTTGCAAATTCTATTCCATTCGTTCTGGGATTTATTCTGGGCATAAAGCCATGGTTCCATATATTCCCTAGGCTGAAAAGTTTGCATGTTTGCAGATTCACACAATAACCAAGGAGGAAACTCTCAGGCTTACTGTCAAAACATCTTAACCAATTGTTTAAAGTTGAAATCCACAACTGAACCATTTACCTTTAAAAAAAAGAAAAACACCCAACAGCCTAGATTGCAACTGGAATTATGGAATTATGATAGTGCTCTCACTTGATGCCCAGAATATACATTAATTTATATCCTACTTTCCTCCAGTGGGGACCCAGAGCTTTTTACTTTTTACAGCATTCCTTACTAGTATATATAAAAATAATTAACTCTCACCCATTCAGGAAACCCTTCCAGGACCACCAAGTAACCCAGGGTTTCATGAATCCCTGGTTGAGAAACCCTGCTCTAATCATTGGGGGGAGGGGACAGCTGTGTTTATGTTTCTCCATCCATCATAGTCAATTTTCTTGTTTTCTTCTATTGCTTTCTTTAATTGCCATTTTAAGTGCGATCAAGCAGTTTCAAAATTATGTTTTGAAGTTAGACCCTGAATACCTTTATTCTTTTCATTGTTTTTAAAACTTGTATGTATTAAGATGTTTCCATTTTATTGCAAATGTATGAATTAATTAATAACCTGTAAAATATCCTATTGCTAACAACTTTGCTCAGGTCTTGCAAACAAAAGGCTGTGGATTGCTTGCTTGCTTGCTTCCCTCCCACATTTCACCCCAATGGGGACCCAAAGTTGCTTACATCATTATCTCTTCTATTTTATCCTCACAACAACCCTATATGGTTGGTGAGGCTGAGAGTGTATGACTGACCCAAAGTCACCCAGCAAGCTTCCATGGTACAATAAGAATTCAAACCTGGGGCACATGGGTCTGACCACTTTGGGTGTCCTGAGTCAATCTATATCCTGTTGCATCTTTCTCTTTCTTTGCTGCCTTCAACTTTCCTCGCATTATTGCAATTTCCAGTTAATCTTGTCCTCTTTTGAGACCAAAGTTCATTAGTCATTTTAGTTTCTAGGAAGTGTTTAAGCTTCCTTGAACTCATTCATGCCTTTTTGGCATTCCATGGTATCATAAAACACTCATCCAACATATGTCCAATGAATCAACTTTCTTCCTGTCAGCTTTCTTCACTGTCCAACTTTAATTTCCCATACATCGTAATGGGGAATAAAATGGAATGAGTTATCCTGATCTCGGTCACCAAAGATGCATTCTTACACTTAGGAGCCTTTCTAGCTTCTTCATGGCTGCTCTTCCCATCCTCAATCTCCTTGGCCCTGGTTGAGATCAGACGTGCTTCTTTGGGGCCAGGGATCACCAGCCAGTTGGAAATTGCGGAGCATAGAGCTCTTCGGTGGGTATAGACAGTGAGGTGGTCCCTCAGGTACAACGGGCCCAAACCATGTATGGCCTTAAAGGTGACCAAGATCTTAATCCTGATCCAGAGTTCAAATGGTAACTAGTGCAGATGTTGGAACGAGGTTCCTGTGAGGACCCTGGCTGCTGCATTCTGGACATATAGTAATGTTTTAATTCCCTGTGTCCAAACCTCTCAGCAGTAACCTACAATTTGTTCCCCAGTTTAACTGACAAACTCTTTAATATGTGTTAAGTTTTGCTGGAAAGTATGCTCTTCCCTGTTTCCGGTCCATCAGCTGCCAGTTCCAACCTCCCATTGTTTAGCTAACCTTATTTCCCATTGTTGCCTAACTCTTGCTCCCATTGGCTAAAAGACTTACCAGGAAATCTAAACAGTAAGATTTCAATCCATGTAAAGCATATCTATCTGACTCTACTGAGAGTGAAGAGAGAGTCATTTGGCTGCTGGCAAGGATATAAAAACTATTGTTTATATTAGAGAACTATTATTTATAATAGAGCTGCCTGAAGTTCTCTAGGGAAGCAACAGAACCCCTGCTCTTGTTCCAAGTGTAGAAAAAACATAGCTTAAATAATCATCCACAAAGAAGGAACTATTTGTAAGCAGGTTTTGGACCCTGCTTGGAGGATCATGTTTTTAGGCAGTGTAGAAATATGTTTATCATTCTCCTTTTCCACATTTGTATACGTTTTTGCTTTTTATATTCTTAATTCAACATAAATGCCTGGTATTTCCTTTTATTGTATCTTTACCTTTTAACCAGATGAAAAAGAGAAACAGAGGTTGGGTGCCATTACCAGACTGGCAGCCATATACCTCCAGTCAGTGGACAACATTTCCAAGATGTTCAATAGCAAAGAGAAGGGGTCAGTCGATAGAATATATGCCACAGCTGGGATCTGCTCAACTGAACAATGGGAGGTCCATAACTGATCAAGAGTTGTTATCACCAATCAGATCCAGAGTCAGCTTCCCCTAGAGTGGCATTCCTCCGGCTGCAACATTAACAACCTTCTAGACTTGGCCAGTCCTGTTATAAGAAAGACAAGGGTCAAGTAATCAGGTGAGAGGGTGCAAATATTGCTGGAGGGGAGTCCGACCAGCTATCTATCAGGAGAAAGAGCTGAGTGTCATCTGCATATTGGTGACAATTCAGCCCAAAACTCCATACCAGCTGGGCTAGAAGGCGCATGTAGATGTTGGAAAGCGTGAGGGAGAGTATCGCTTCCTGTGGCACCCGCAAGGAAGTGCCACGGGATCCGACAGCTCTTCCTCCACAGCCACCCTCTGCATCCGATTCCAGAGAAAGGAGACCAGCCATTTCAGCGTGGTCCCCCTAATACTGGTCACAGCAAGGCGGTGGGCCAACAACTTGTGGTTGGCCACATCAAATGTGGCCGACAGATCTAAAAGAACGAGGATGGCCAAACCGCCCCGGATATCATCAGTCAGAGCAACCAGCGCGGTCTCCACCCTGTGGCCAAGATGGAAGCCAGTCTAGGGCTAAAGTTTCTTCCAAACATGGCAAGAGCTGGTCCACCACGGCCCACTCCACCACCTTCCCAAGAACACTAAATGTGACACGGTGGTAATTGGCGTGGTCCTGCGGGTCCAGAGGTAGCTTTTTCAGGAGAAGACAAACCACTGCCTCCTTGAGCTCGTCGGGGGTACTCTCCAGATGTCAAGGAGAGGTTCACAATCTCCCTCGGGACCACCTATCCACCTGTCACCCAAGTTGAGCAGCCAGGACAGATGGGTTCAAGGGGCAAATGCTTGCTCTCACTGACCCCAGCAGTTTGTCCACTTCTATTAATGCAGTTGGGTGATGGGTCCTTCCATTGTGAGATAATTGTTAGAGGTGTTTTCCCTGCCCCATCCCTGACAGTTGTGTTGAAGCACCCACTGGAACCTGAAGTGAGAAGGTAGAGAAGATAGGTATGGATGTGAAAAACCAGCAGTCTGAATTTTGGTAGGCAGAAGCAGACAGGGACTGCTGTGAAATGACACACTGGGGCACACAATCTCTGTCTCAGGATCTAATGATGAGTAGTGGACCTCTTGCCCAATAGGATTGCCTCTTTGCCTCCTCCTTTACTAGTATATTTGTAAATAAGTACATATTACATAAATATCAACAATGCGCTTATATCCTTGAGACACCAAAACTAGCCAGGTAAGTCCCTGGAATTCCTTGAAATAGTGGGGAATGGGCTTAATGATAGAATTGCCGTGGGTCGGACATGACTGAATGGATAACATCATCATCATAACAGACAAATATGGTTCCCACCTTTTCAATCTGGAGGTTATTAGTAGACTATAAGCCTGTCTGGTGGAAGCTCAGTTATAGCCTTTGGCTGGTTGTACATTTTAGGGCTAAGATTCCACCCAGCCTTGTTTCCCACTTGGCTTATGAGTTAGTTTATTTATCTGTCACTTTCCCACCTCCCAAAACAAAGGGCAATTACGTGCTATTAACACTGAAACGCCACCATTTACACCTTTCTTGAAATGCAGTCAGGGGCAGCCTCAGCAGCATGTAGCACTGGAATAGTCCCAGTTCTGCTTCATAAAACAAAGACAACACAACTCAACAGTAACCCTCATTAAAAAGAAGCTGTCAATCTTGTTTACTTTTAACTAATTTTAGGACATGTTAAAGAGACAGGAAATAGCCATCGGGTGGCAACAGGTCAGTGGGAGAATGTTCCGACTGGGAGCTTGGCGAAAATCCTGGACATTCTTGTTCTGATTAACACTGTTTTATTTCAAGGCAAAGTAGCAGGAATAGAAGAACAAGGGGACTCTGAAACTGTCTCTGAAACGGGGCTTTTTATGGGAGGAAGAGGGGATAAGCATGGACAACAGTTCAGTGCTTCAGACTTAAAATCCAGAGGAGCTGGAGCTTGTTGGTCAGAGTCCAAGGCTTCTTCTATGAAATTCCACACCTTCCCATAGAAGAAGATCAGTTTGGACTCAGTGAGGTCTATAATGCTGTTTGTTCTGATGCTGCTAGATATCTCCCTCCTCTCTCCCCTTCCTCAAATGATCCCCCCCTGTCTGCATTTAGATCATTTTACAGAATATGCAAAAGAGAAGTGTTCAGGAAGACATTTTAAATAAAAGAATTAGAATTGTAGTATGACAGGGGATGCCAACCTCCAGGTGGGCTGTGGGGATCCCTTGGAATTACAGCTTATGTTCAGGCTACAGAGCTAAATTTTCTTGGAGAAAATGGATACTTTGGAGCAGGGGTAGTCAAACTGCAGCCCTCCAGATGTCCATGGACTACAATTCCCATGAGCAGTGGCTGGCAGTGGCTCATGGGAATTGTAGTCCATGGACATCTGGAGGGCTGCAGTTTGACTACCCCTGCATTGGAGGGTGGATGCCATGGCATTGCACCCCACTGAGGGCCAGGCCTCCCCAGGCTCCATCCCCAAATCTACAGGTGTTTTCCAACCTGGATCTGGCAACACTTTTCCAAGTCTGGAGCTGGCAAATTATGTCCTGCCATTCTCCTGAGATGTCAGTGCAGCGAAGATATGTAGCAAAACTGTGCGACAAGACGGCAGACCTCATAATAAACACATCCAGTGAAAGTCGAGTCTCTGTGTGTTCCCTCACATTTATTTATTTGGCTCAAGAACCGGCTTGGTGTCTGTTGTGGGAAGAGGAAGGAAAGGCGATTGTAAGCTGCTTTGAGTTGCGAAAAGTGGGGTATAAAAACCAACTCGTCTACTCCTTCTTCTTTGTGCTCTTTCTCAAAGGAGCTAAGAGTGTGCTTAGGAGGAGATAGTGAGCTCCCCTTCCCTGGCAATCTTCAAGCAGCGACTGGACAGATACACCCAGGGATGTACTAAAAGGAATGACAAGAATGCCCCTTGGAAACTATGGGAGTGGCTGGAAGCCCCACTGGAAATAATGGGAGGCACGAATGCCAATTGACTTACATGGGCTCCATCCGTGGGCATTCTTGTCATTCCTTTTAGTACATCCCACTTACCAGGGATGCCGGTAGTCAACCTGTGGTCCTCCAGATGTCCATGGACTACAATTCCCATGAGCCCCTGCCAGCATTCGCTGGCAGGGGCTCATGGGAATTGTAGTCCATGGATATCTGGAGGACCACAGGTTGACTACCCGTGCTTTAGGCTGATCCTGCACTGAGAAAGGATTTGGACTCGATGGCCTGAAGGGCCAACTCTTCTACTAATCCCGCGACGCTGGTTGAGGCGGCAGAGCTCACCGTTTGGCCTTTGCACGAAGGCTTCCGGCTTCCAGTGCAAGCAGCCCGCAATGAGCCCCTGCAAAACGACTACCCTTATCCACCGGCAGGCTGCAAATCCCGGGACGGGCCTCGTGCCACGCGGAAAGGCGCCAAATCCCGAAAGGCGCTCACGCGCAAGTCCCCGGGGAAGCCACTTTCTGCAGCAGGCGAGCGCTCCCGCCCTGGACGGGAAAGAACCCAACGGGGAAAGGCGGCGGTCCCGGGAGCTGATCTGGGTCTCCAGGCGTTTTAGCGCGGCCAAGGCTCCCGGGGGCGAGGGGTCTGCAGCTGCCTTAGCCGCCGGGGCGGGCGAGGGTCTCTTGCTGGAGCTGCTGCTTCTCCCGGGCAGGGGAGAGGGAGGCGGCGCCGCACGGGCGGGGGAGGGGGCCGCCCCTTAAAAGTGGACTCCCCCGCGCCGCTGCGCAGAGTCGGGCCGGCGGAGGAGATGGCGTCGGCGAAGCGGCGCGGCTTCTACTGCCTGGCGGCGGTGCTGACCGCGACGGTCCTCGCGGCGGTGGTGCTGGCGGTGCTCCTGACCCGGTCCCGGTGCGCCCCGCCGAGGTATTCGCGTGCAGCCGTGGCCGCCGACACCAGGATTTGCTCGGATGTCGGAAGGTAGGGATCGTGGCTCGGAGCTCCCGGCTGGCGCTTCCGATACGCACGGTCGACTTCAGGAAGGCAGCCAGGCTTCCTTGCGCGTGTAAAGATGCTAGCCCACTGTTTTCCTGTTCACACGTTACAGTGAACGCGCGTATAGTCGGCACTTAAAAAAAAACCCATCTATAAGAGAAAGCCAACACGTGCTTGCTTTACAAATTAAACCAGGGGCCAGTACCTGTGTAAATTGGGGGCGGGGGGGGCCTTTCACTCACATAAGTTAAATATCAAGTGAGGATTATTCAACGTATCTGTACAGTAAAGTCAAGTGTCTGATTTGCATAGATTGTTCCTGTGTAACTTACGAAGAGGGCTGTTAAGTTTCCAGGAGAGCTTCTGGCCCATTTGTCCCCCAAGTAATTTATGTCTGAGTACACATTTGCAACATGCGTCTAATGTGTTTCTTCTCCTGAACACATAACTGTATAGCTGTTTTTCACACACATACACACCCTCGGTTGAAACTTGACAGCCACCTTTTACTCATTTGTCTTAAAATGGAGTTGTCTTTGGTGAAGGTCTTTGGCTCTTCTGATGCATGTGGAGAAGGTTCCAGTTCATTTCGGGCATCTTTAAATTTGGCTCTTGGACAAACTGTCTTTATTTTATTGAAGTATTTATGTCACACTTTTCTCCCTACTGGAGACCTGAAGCAACTTCCAGAGTTGCTCCCCCCTCCCCTCTCTGTTTTATCCCTGTCAGGTAGATTAGGCTGGGAGAAAACAACACACCCACCAAGCTTTCGTGGCAGAGAGGAGATTTCAGCTAGGATCTCCTGAAATCAGGCAGACAACATCTAAGCCAGGGGTAGTCAAACTGCGGCCCTCCAGATGTCCATGGACTACAATTCCCATGAGCCGCTGCCAGCATTCGCTGGCAGGGGCTTGTGGGAATTGTAGTCCATGGACATCTGGAGGGCCGCAGTTTGACTACCCCTGATCTAAGCCCTTTGCCTCAGGTGGAGCTGCCTTCCCAAAAGCTGCCCCGGGGGAAAGGTTCTGGAGAGCAAGAAGAAAATGAACTGTGTGTCTACAGAAGGCTGTCCATAAAATAATTCGACTGCTCATAAACATGAATGGGGAAATGATACTAGGAAAAGTTATGTGTTCCTAAATCAAATGTGCCAGTTTGAGACGAAAGGTTTAATCCTATCAAAATGCACAATAAAGCCCTGTAACCCGACAAGTTATTTAGGCGTGAGGCCAAGGAGAAGTGGAAGACTCTGGAAGCATCTTACAGAGCCAGATCCCCCACAGGGAAAGTAGCTTAAATTGTGTTTAGCTAGCTAGCCAGCGAGAGAGAGAGAGAGAGAGAGAGAGAGAGAGAGAGAGAAGGCAGGGACCAGCCCAGTAGAACTGGCGATTAACTAGCAACTGAGGACTGTGAATAAAGATAAGGCCCAGTTCCAGGCAATTTAATATCTCCTGCCTTCAGGCTGTCAAAACAAGTCTGTAGGTTAAAAACTAGGCAGGAAAAAAGTATTAATAGCACTTTTTAGGCATACAAGAGGTTTTAAAAGAGAAGAAGAGAGATCTCTCAAATACTGAAATAGAACCTACATATTCAGAGGCAGTGTACCTTGTATCCCAGGTGCTGGAGATGGACAGTATGGGAGGATTCTGCCTAATCCAGCAAGGCTCTTCTCAAGCTCTTGTCTTTGTACAGAAGATCCTTCTCCAAATCAGTGCCCTTATACCTACAAGTTTTAGATGATTACCCCCAAAAAACATGTTTACATATTTTTCCTTCAAACCTATCAAGAGGTCGTCACCTTCAAATTCCCCGAAATGAGAGAAGTTGCCTGCATGGATGTAATGTTCAGAATACTTCCCCACCTATTATTCAACTGCCCCAGTTCAGATGTACCATCACTATCTGGGGTTTTTAATGGGAAATCTGAAGTATTTGTGTGCTGAGGATAAACACCTGGTGAAGATGTTGTCTGAAGGTGCCTCATGGATAGTGGACATTGCAAAAATCCTGTCGATCAGGACCAATCTACCTCTGATGCACATCGACTGCACGACATAAGACACTTTCATTGTAATCTATGTCTTTGCCTGGAATTTTATTTCTCGTTGCTTTACGTATTTACCATTATATGCCAATAAAGATATCTGAATCTACAGAAGATCCTTAACGGCCAGTTCATTTATTATGGAGAAGACATGTTGGGGCCAGTATCTTCACATTGTGTCACAGATACACACGAATTGCAGGTTCTCCTCATGTGTGGTGCCTCAGAATAGAATGCCATCTTTTTATTGTAATAATGGGATATTTATGGGATTTTATGTGATTTTATTTTGATTTTATGTTTTATTGTTAACTGCCGTGAGACCTTTTGGCGAACGGTGGTATATAAATCAATAAATCAATAAATCAAATCAATACTTGTGGGTTCCCCAGCATACCAAGTAGTGCTCTCCCAAATGATGTAGGTCATGGAAAATGCAGTGGGGAGAGGTGGAAGTCCCTCCTCCACACACATCACATCTGTGATCCAATGGTCCACCAGGTATGTAGGAATTTGAGCCCTATTTATCCAGTGGGTCGTTTTGTACTGTCCTCTTCCCAGATACCTGCTACTTCTTCCCACTGGAACAGCTTGTTCTGGTTCTAGAGAGACATCAATATTGGTATTGTATAGTCAAAACACTAGAGTCTTGGGGTATGTTTCAACAGATGTATTGTGTGTGTTTTGGTAGGACAGGGGACACAGTATAGGGTTGGAGGCATATACAAGGGCATAACCCTGCTTGACTCTCTTTGGTTTCAGGGTGTTCTGCTCAGCAACATCCTCCTGCCCCCCCAACTGTGTCACACAGTTATTTCTCCAGAAATACACTGAACTCAGTGCTCCTGTGAGTGGTTCTCCTGGATTTAACGGAACTGTTGTGGGATTTTCCACTAAGGCTAGGGAAAGGAAACGCTGTCAAGAAGTGCTTGCTGCCTTTGTTTCCTACTAATCCGATAACTAGATTTCCCTTTCCTCTTTCTATTACATTTTTCTGGAAAGGTGATAGTGAGCAGCATCCAAGTTGGATGCCATTGATTGCCTTTGGCCTGTAGGCAAGTAGAAACTGTAGCTCAGGACAGACAAGGGATTTAGAGAGAACTGGAAGTGGTTAGAGAGAAATGGTGCTTCTCACAGTGCATGCGCATTACCTTTGACCCACCAAAATAGGCACCGCAGGTTTCAAAACAATTCAAAATCCCATTCGACAGAGACAAAGATGAGCATCAGGCTGTGTCTTTCAAGATGCTGTCAATCTCTGAAGGAACCATTGTCTGTCTCCAGCACTTCTTTACTGTTTTGGGTAGGCACTTGCCAGGTACTTTCCTTTAAATGATGTAGAGTCCCAATCAGTACTGTAGCTGTAACTTTCTCCTGTCCTGTTCCACCACCGTGTCCCTTCCCACCTGGTGTCCCTTCCCACCTGGTGTAAACAGCAGGCTGGGGAGAAGATTGTATTACTGGTGGAGGAGCAAGGCAGGAAGTGCATCCCCTGTTACTTTGACTGGAGTCTCTGACCATGGCTGGGGCAAAATTACTAGTGTATTACTATCTCATTTCGTTTCTATGCCTTGAGCAGGGTGACCTAAGCTAAGTAGAGTCAAACATGATTAGTATTTGCTTTGGAAGATCACCAAGTCCACAGTCTCTACACAGGGGCAGAAAATGGTGAGCCATCCCGGAATGTTTCTTGTCTTGTCTAATGGGGTAGTCATAAATCAGCTGCCATTTGACAGTACTTTCCACCCCCACCCCCCTTTATTTCCATGCTGTGCTCTGGATTAGAAGAATCCTGAGTTTGGAACTGGAAGGGGCTTTAAGGAACAGGGCCCTTTTACTGCTGTCTCTCAGACAAGCACACCTATGTCTGCTAGGTCTATCCTTTCCCCCAAAAAAGGACTTTCCAGGAAGCTGTTTTCTGCCAGTGAATAATCAGGCTAATAGTCTCACTTCTCCACTGATCATGTTTTCTAGGATTGTACAGCCATGCACCTTATCTCTGTCTATAAAGATCTAGTTCTGCTGCCTTTCTTGTCTCACAAATATTTGCAGATAATTGGCCTTCCTTCTGATCAGACCAGTGTCCAGAGTCCTTTCATCATCCCTCATGTTTTGCTTTCTGTTATCCTCCTCTGAATTCTTTCTAAACACATTAAGAATCAGTTTGTTCCCATGCTGCCCACAACTGATGCTTGGTCATAGTTCGCTGGGCATCTGCAGCCCATAACGGAACTGGATTGTTTTGCATATAAAAATACACTTTTGAGAAAATGTTTCAGGAAATGCCTTATCTTGAATTTATCCCATTTAGAAAACATAGCGTAATTTGTTATGGGACAGTTATATCTGAATTTAGTAGCACTGTAGAGAGCAACCAGAGTTTCAGGTTGTAAGTTTTTGAGAGTCACGTTCCTTTTGTCAGAGGCAGCAGACTAGAGCCCATTTCGTACACATAGGATAATGCACTTTCAATGTGCTTTGGCAGCTGGATATTCCTGTGCAGAACAGGAAAATCTACTTCTAAAGTGCATTGAAATCTACTTCTAAAGTGCATTATCGATTGTGTACAGAATAGGCCCAGATGTGGCACCTTTAAGACCAACAAACTTTTATACAAGGTATGAGCTTTCATGTGCATGCACACGTCCTCAGATACAGTGTCATTGTATAAAACCTTTAATAAAACTTGATTGGTTTTAAAGGTGCCACTGGACTCAAAATTTGTTCTGCTGCTTCAGACCAACATGGCTACCCACTCGAATCTAGAAGAGAAGTGGCAAACTGAGTCCTTTAAAGCTAATCAGAAGGTGGGAAGAGTGTTGCAAAGAATGCTCATAAAGTGTGAGTAATAATTCAGTTCAAATTTCCTGAATGAATTGTACTCCTGAGTAAATATGCTTAGGATCCTGCTGAATGGGAATGTAGCCCTACGCCAAGTGTGATTCTGTTTACAGTTTATTGTGGAATCCTTCAGGAATGCAAAAAGAAGTTTATGGATAGCCCCTTCAAGTCAAGTAGCAATCCAGTTGTGGATCACACAGTCCAGGTGTTTGAAGATCATGGTATCAGCACTGAGGGCAGTCTTCCTTCTGTGGCTACAATATGAGTCCATGATATGTTTATGCCATCTACTGGAAGCTGGAGGCAGCAGCAAACTAAAAATCTTATTTTTGTTCCATTGTGTGCCTGCACACGAAATCTCACACCTTGAATAAAGCTTTGTTGGTCTTAAAGGTGCCTTTGGACTAACATTTTTGTTCTGCCACTTCAGATCAACACGGCTAACATGGCTACCCACCTATTTGTTTGTTTGTTTATGCTTTGATTTATATCCCACCACTCTCGACAATGTCGTCTTGTGGTGGCTTACAATATAAAATCAGAATACAAAATACCCATAAAACTCCCCTTAAAACAGTTCTTTGCCAACCAGTTTCCATGGCCCCTTTTGGGTGCTAGTGCACAGAAGTTACCTGAATATTCCTAGTATTTATTGGGACAAATATCTAATGCTGGTGTGCTTTTAGACACAGCAGGGTAAACTGTTTACTCCTGCAATTACCAGCTCCTTACCATTGATGGCTTCAAGATCTACAAATATCAGCACTGTCGTTCAACTGCTAATCCCTCTGTCATGAAAAGCTTGACTTGTTGATTTCTGCACAGGGCAAGCTGCTGCTAAAGGTACAAAGAGAAGGCAAGAATGTCTCATATTTTTTATCATTTTCCTGGTCATTGCAAATCTTAGAGTCTGCTAGCGCATGCACACAACTTGAATCAAATTGCACACAGATATTTTTTCATGATGGCACACTTCGTTTTATCTCAGTCTGAATCTGTTTCCAGGAAGAACCACACTTTCTTCCCTCCCCCCACACCAATATCTTGGCAAAGTTCTCTTAGAAAGCTCATCAAACTGAATGATTAAACAATGGGACTGCAAGTACTGATTTTAATCTGTGATTTTTATTATGTATTTTTTAATCTGTTAGCCACCTTGATGGCCTGATGAGGATAGAAAGATGGGGTATAAATTTTGCAAACAAATAAGGAATGTCCTAATGTTAACTAAAGCCCCAAACTTAAAAGTACCACAGACATGTACGGAAGTAGCAAGCATGTGTTACAAAATCCCACTGAACATATGGTAAATGGTGCATAGGATCAACAATGAAAAAAATGTGGCCAATGTAATCATTTTGTAATCATCCTGCTAAAGGTGTAGTGCCAGTTTGGTGTAGAACCAGTTTGGTGTAGTGTTTAGGAGTGCGGACTTCTAATCTGGCATGCCAGGTTCGATTCTGTGCTCCCCCACATGCAGCCAGCTGGGTGACCTTGGGCTCGCCACAGCACTGATAAAAAGGGTTCTGACTGGGCAGTGATATCAGCGCTCTCTCAGCCTCACCCACCCCACAGGGTGTCTGTTGTGGGGAGAGGAATGGGAAGGCAATTGTAAGCCACTTTGAGCCTCCTTCGGGTAGGGAAAAGCGGCATATAAGAACCAACTCTTCTTCTTCTTCTCTTCTAAAATGTGGAGGAAGGGACTAGAGAGAGAGAATATCTAAATGCAGGGAAAAAAGGAAAGTGAAATTTCACATGACTTCTCTATTACTACACTGAATTCTCTATTAGTACACTGTGGTTGTTTTCATTATTATCCCCAGAACTGTATGTACTCCCAGCATTTCACAGATGAAGCTAGATGAACATAAGTGGGTAGGGCTATGGGCAGTATCTGTCAACACTGACAGAGAACCGGTGGTGGGGCTCATGCAAACCATTTACTACATGCAGAAAGCAGGAACTAAAACTGCATGTTAAAAGAGGTCTTCAGATGTCAAGAGCCAAAAGGTGAGTCAAACACATATTAAGCTCATAGCAATGTGGTACATACAGTACGTATATATATATCATTTAGATGTACAGATTCACAGCTGAGAAATATAGTGACTAAGGGAGCAGTGTATTAACTAAGGTAAATCAGTATATTCATGTCAAAGAAACAAGGATCAATCACAACTTCATGAGTAATGATGCAGATGCCCCCTCCCTAAGGTTTACAGAGTGCTGGCTTAAAGGTATGATGAAGTGAGCTCAAACTCATGAGGGTTCATGCTGAAATAAATATTGTTAGTTCTGGAGAATTGCCCACCTTGAAGAAGAAGAAGAAGAAGAGTTGGTTCTTATATGCTGCTTTTCTCTACCCGAAGGAGGCTCAAAGTGGCTTCCAGTCGCCTTCCCTTTCCTCTCCCCACAACAGACACCCTGTGGGGTGGGTGAGGCTGAGAGAGCCTGATATCACTGCTCGGTCAGAAGAGTTTTATCAACGCTGTGGTGAGCCCAAGGTCACCCAGCTGGCTACATGTTGGGGAGTGCAGAATTGAACCTGGCATGCCAGATTAGAAGTCTGCACTCCTAACCACTACACCAAACTGGCTCTCTTGGAATGTACCCCAATATTTTAAATCATGATTATATTCCACATGGGTTCAAGAATCCAGCTGCATACTTATAATGGACAGAAGGAGCCTTTGAGCTCAGGCTCTTGGTTGCAATGATGACTCTGGTTGAAACAGGACAATTGTTTACCACCTCACACCTGCTGCAAAGTGACACCAAAGATCCAAGTTGCTATAAATTATTCTCTTCTTATACAGAAAGCAAGAATAAGATAAACGTAAGGTGGAACAGGCTCCTCAGGTTAGATTACAAATTTTCTTTTTGCTCTTCCATCCTCTTTTCCACCTTGCTCTTCTCAGATGGGAACAAATGGTGAAGGACTGACTTTAAGCTAGGTAACTCCATTTAGTTCATCTAGTGAGGGACAATGGGAAGAAGTAATAACCATGAGAACCAAGGGGATTTCCGCAACCTTTAAAAATAGTGAGATACTTACCTTTCGTTGTCATTATATTCCAGCCCCTCCACATTAGGTCACCAACATGCAGCATCTGAGCAGTAAACAGCTGGCAACATCCTCCACTTTAAAGCACTAGTTGGTGAATGATTCACCAACATATGTAGCACTACCTACCGGAGAGCAACCAGCAGGCCACCAGCAAAAAAATGTATGAAGGCAAAGAAGCACTATCTCCGCCTTCAATGTCCTGCCCTTGCACCTGCCTCCGTTTTCTCCCAGGGACAAGAGTTTTTTTTTTTTTATGAACTGCCTGGAGCAACATGAGGAACTGTATTAAAGGGTCGTGGCATTCGGTAGGTTGAGAACCACTGCCATAAGCACTGGCAATAAAGAAGCATTATACATCTATGATTAGATGCATAGGCATTTCAAGGAGAACTATTGATTTTTTTTTTAATTAGCGGGCATCATGGGCCCAGCATGGAGAAAGGAAATTGGTTGTCCAGCTTGATTGACAGGTGGAAGATTGTCACGTTTAAATTGTGTTGCTCTCTTCCGCCATTTCCAGCAGCACTTGTGGAGGGGGAGAAGTGCAGAATGGTGTCAGAGAAGAGCGAGACAGCAAAAAAGGCGAGGAGGGGCCAGGAGGCGCAATTATATGTACCATTACGCTACTCAGCTGGCGTAACACTATTTTTAATGGTGTGTGGACATGCCCCAAGATATTGCTGAACTTTAAGGTGCTGTGACGTCAAGTAACTAGCCTATCCTATTGAAACATAATTTAGGGAGGGGACTGCATGTTTCCACCTTTTCTTTGTACCCTTGCTCAGTCTTAACTCTTGAACACAGCATATATTCTTTTTGATCATTTATTAAACTTTATATTTTGAATCTCTAAGCCTGATCTTAGAGCCTCTTGTGGCGCAGAGTGGTAAGGCATCCGTCTGAAAGCTATGCCCATGAGGTTGGGAGTTCGATCCCAGCAGCCGGCTCAAGGTTGACTCAGGCTTCCATCCTTCCGAGGTCGGTAAAATGAGTACCCAGCTTGCTGGGGGGTAAACGGTCAGGACTGGGGAAGGCACTGGCAAACCACCCCGTATTGAGTCTGCCATGAAAACGCTGGAGGGCGTCACCCCAGGGGTCAGACATGACTCGGTGCTTGCACAGGGGATACCTTTACCTTTACCTTTAAGCCTGATCTCTGAAAACACATAATGCCTATTTGGTCTGGCTATCTGAAGTACTGTAAAAGGGAGGGGTAGCAGGGGTAGCAGGTAAGCACGCCGTCTCTGGAGCATGGGAGCTTGAAATAGTAAAGTTGTGATAGATTGCCTCTGTGCTACCTAGTAGAAATGTACTGGGCAGGTGTGGCACCTACGCCATGCCTCTCATTGGCAGTGCAAGTACTGTCTGCTGGATGTCTGACTTCACGTCGCCGGAGATAATCCAGTGGCAGCAGATTGTTTTCAGGACCTCTGTGGAGTGAGGGAGAGGAGCAGTGTTGCTCAGCAGATATTCTGACCTCCCAGAGACTAACAGGAAGAGCTTGCCAACTTGTTCTTTCACTTTAAGGTCCCACTAGAGCTCTGTTTTATTTTGCTGCAACACTGTACTGCTTCACTGTAGCTGAATGTTTCGACACCTTTCTCATTCAAGATTAAATTAAGCATTGACACACACATACCTGTTCCCTCATTTTCAGCCACAAGCAGAGCTCACGTATGATCTGGTTCACTCCACCTTTTCCCAACCACTTTTTTATTAAAGTTGGTTCCTCCTTGTCTCACCCTTCTCTCAATCAATTCTATTGTTACACTCTTAGTTGGAGCAGACTGGCGGAGGCTGCCCAGGCAGACAAGGAGGCAGTGGCAGACGGGGGAGAGGCAGGCTGCCTGGAGGAACCGCCCGGCCCTGGCCCCAGCTGTGTCGTCTCGGCTCCACCTCCAGTCCAGCTATGGCACTGGTCACCCTGCAGCACTTGCCCAACCCCAGAGCCGCTGCCTCCTCTACCAGCACCCGTGAGCTGAAGGTTGGGAGCGATGAAGGACAGAAACTGAGCAAAAGCATTTTTATGGTGAAAGGTCCTGCATTGTTTCTTCTGCTCTTCTCTCACTTCTGACCAAGCCTTACCTCGGGAGCCTGTTTTCAATATTAAGGGTATAAAATGTCCATCTAGCTGTTTGGCAAAACTGCCTACAAAAACGTCACTGATAATAAAAGAGTCAAAAACAAAAGCCATAATAAAATCAATGCTGAAAGGATAAAAGACAACAAAGCAATAAAGGTAGCATACCTAGAACCATAGGTTACCCAAATTGGGATTATGTGTCATAAAATTACTGCAGAGAACACGCAAGAATACAAATCAATCCTCCAACAATATTACTGGCTTTGCTCAGTATTCATTGTGCAAGTCCATTCAAATAGCCTTGTTGTATTTGATCCACCTTGGAAAAACAGTACCAGAGACAGAATTGATTATGTTGAATGATTTCCATGTTCTAGCCATCTTGTATTCCCTAATTCCTTCATTAGTAATAGAAATCAGTCAGATACTGCACAAACCCTGACTGGTATACAACAGCCACTGGTATACAAATGCCATTGAGTCCACTGCTTGCCTACTTTTTCATTTCTAAGCAACGTCTGCAAAATCTTTCCCAAGCTCCCTCGCATTTTCCAACAGCAGGCAAAGCCTTAATATGTATGCAGCCTGCTTACCACTGGCTCACTGTAGCCATTAAGCAACATCATTTAATTGGTCCCAGTTAGATTTGAGTCCATAGCACCACAGAGAATAGCAAAATTTCAGGGTATACGGTTTTGAGAGACTAAGCTGTCTTCATCAGATACGAGTAGGAAGGAGGCTGAGTCCTTATATCCCATCAGAAGGTGGGAGAGGTGTTGATACAAAGGCACTCAGGGTGCAGATGTGTAGTGTGCATCGTAACATGCCACTGTGACCATGCATACAATCACAGGAGTTGCAAAATAAACATTTCTGTTTTAAATCTGAAGTTACATTTTCTATCGTTTGAAAATTGTACGTTGGCCACGCCCGAGTTTGCTACCCTATCCAAACCTTGCCTTCCTATTTTTGTTTAATGTGGTATCTATCATGAAGAAGAACCTTAAAAATCCTGTGGACATTTTGTTGGATCCTAAGATATTGCCCTTCAAAGTTTTGATTATTTCATTGCAATCAACCAGCAAATGCCCCTTTTTACTGGTATTGCTGAATCATGAATAATCCCCCCTCCCCTGAGCAATGTCTCTTGCAAGTTCACAGTCAATAGACAAAACAGCTAGGCGGGTTTACAGTGCGACCCGAAATAGAATCCTGTCCTAAGTCTGTTGATTTCAGTGGGCATAGAAGGTTATGGTATGCTTAGGACTGCATGGTTAACTGTCTTGTGTAATAGTGTGTTTTTTCATGAGTACTAGGTTTGGTAAAAACTTCTCTCAGCTTCTGACATAGTGACAGGCAGTGTGCAAAGCAATCCATGCACGTTTAACTGAAAATTAGTTGCAGATGTCTCTTGTGAATCTAATAAGACAAATGAGCAGGGCTTAATTCATACTGTTTACCACCAACAGACTTACAGATTTATTTCACAAGGAAAAGCCTAAGAAAAATCCACAGGGTACTTTCGAAGAACATATGGTAGGAGCTTTTTCTATCTGCAGTATCAAAATATTTTAAGACTTTAAAAAAAGTTAATTAAATATTATTGGTGACTTTGAATCTGTGCTCTGATTCACAGATAACATTGCATGAAAAACATTATTTCCAAATAAAGATGCTAACTGATGTTCTGAGGTGGTAGAATATGTTTTCTTGGACTGAAATGCTGTATAATGAAATTCGTTGCATTTTGCACCTCTATTATTTGGTAATTGAGCCCAAACTCCCATGCCTTCTTCTACAAGATATGGATAACCTCAGGATCCTTAATGTTAAATGTACTGTACAACAAATGTTTCCCCCCCCTCTGTTTGAGAAAATGGCCTTTTGTTCCCCATTACCCCATTACCACATGAATCAATAATGTTAATTCTCACTTTCCCATAGGAGACAGTGAGCTAGTCTTTGCACTGTTCTGCCCACAATTGCTTTCTGTTTCCCTTTGGTTGTGATTGATTCGGTCATAATGTCAAGAATTCCAGATAATGTTAAGATGAGACTGTATTTGAAAATTGACCTGTTTCCCTCTGCCTCCTTCCCTGCACTGTATACTGTACATCAGGGGTAGTCAAACCACGGCCCTCCAGATGTCCATGGACTACAATTCCCAGAAGCCCCTGCCAGCAAATGCTGGCAGGGGCTTCTGGGAATTGTAGTCCATGGACATCTGGAGGGCCGTTGTTTGACTACCCCTGATGTACATCAAACCCTTCACCCCCCACCCTTTCCATGAAATAAATAAAATTATATTTAAAAAAAAGAATTTCAAGAAAGTTGCTATTGTGGATTATTATCTCTATTGGATTATTATCTCTGTATATGCTCCTAGCCCTTCTTGATGTGAGATACATCCTAAAATCTTTACAGTAGTTCTTTCTGTTTTGTAGCTCCTGTAAATATTTGGCTTGAAATCTCTCAGGTCACTCCATGTCCAACTGACAGTGACCACTGTAATTCCTCTCAATAGCAGTAACAACTTTGGCAGTTTCGTGTTCAGTAGTTGGAAAGAGTTTAGTAACTCTTTCGTGTTCAGTAGTTGGATTTTTGCCATTTCTTTCATAACTGGCAAATACTTCTCATTCTTTGTCCCAAAATGGTGTTGTTTAATATAGCAATCACCAGTAATCAACCTCTCACCCTTTCCCTGTAGCCTCTTCACTACAGCTTCTTATCTTTTAAACAAAATATATTTTTTTACAGAAATTAAATTCCACCTTCCTTTATTTGTTACTGCTTTAACACAACCTGTTCCCTCTCCTTGGCAGAAGCTTAAAATTATGGCTAACACATTCACTCCTTCTTGGGACAAAAAGGAGTATTTCAAGGGAGAACCTTTATGGTTGATGATTTGGCAGGAAGTGAGTTATGAATTGTCTTTGGCTGCTGTGTTGTGTGAGGAAACATTTCTATTGTGTATATTGGCAAACTGAACAAGAGTGTATGATTAAGTAAGGATCTTTTGTTCTTACTGTCTCTCCCTGGGGAAGCTGGAGTCCTACAATCCTGCTTGGCGAATCATCACCGAGCGGGAAATGGGGCCTCCAGAGAGAAATTAGAAGAGAGAGAAGGGCTGGTTTGTCCGGAGGAAGCACTGTTGATTGCAGAATGTGCTACAATGCAGAGCTGTGCCCCTCTAAGCTTATTTCCAGGGAGCAAATATGGTGCCTGTTACACTTTTGCCTGATACTCACATTCAAAACTGTTGTGAGTCCCCAAAATGGCTGCAGAGCAGAATGCAGTGCCCGGTCAGTGGGTGGGCTTCAGCTTTCTTCTGTCCTGTGCTGTTTTGGGCAGCAAAAAACAGTCATGGGGGAGCTGTTTATCCTGCTGCTGGTGCCACGTCTGCCCATATTTGTGGGCAGACCAGTGGAACTGCGGTATGGGACAAACAGCTGGACTCCATGGCCTTTTTGCTGCCCAAATGTCATGGGAAGACTAATTATGTACAGTGGCAGCAACACGACGCCACACACAGTTCCTAGCGGCAGGGAGCATGCCCCCCTGCTTCCCGAGTACACACGGACAAAATTCCCCGGTGCATACAGACTGCCCCGGAGTTGTGCATCCACCCGCACAACACTGGGGCGGGAGAGGTCCGTTGTATCTCATGGCGGTGGCGGCGGGCGAGTATGGGGATCCTACCACAGGATAGTGGGATAGCGGCATTCTGCTCTCCAACCATCATGGGGGTGTAGACATGCCCTGTTTGACTCTATGAAGCTGAACAGGACAATATGAGTCCTGTAGGGACACCATAGATGTAGGGGAGGTGGTTACACACAGGCCTGCCCTTATGCACAGGCTGCCCTCACTGGGCCTCTGCTGGCTGCGACAGCAAGACAGGGAATGCGGAAGAATCCACATTCCCATGCTGCGGGCCATCTGAGGTCCTGATTCGGGCCAGGGCCAGGAAGGAGCAAGGATGGTGGCAACATCATGCGTATGCCAGGATTAGCCCCAATGCCATGCTGCCACCAGCCCGGTATTTCTGACCCGTGCATAATCAGTCGAAGGCTCACTGTATGGTCCTCTGCAACCAATTCATGTTGTCTCAGCATTTTGCAAGGTGAGTCCTCAGATGTGTAACAAGGACCCGTGCTTAGGATGGCACAGCTAGAATCAAAAGTATGTTTTTTGGGTGGTGATGCTGGTTTTTCCTGTTGCTCTGTGCAGCTCTCTCTCTATGCAGAAGGATGAAAGGAGTGATGCTACTAAACAGACTGGATTTTTTAAAATTAAGACATAACTAGAAACCTCAGTATTATAAACCACTGTTAAAAAATCAGATTCAAGCTGTAATTTAGAGTCACAGTTTAACACACACCAAGAAAGCCTAGTTTTGTTGGCCAATACAGACCTATGTATAGACACTAGATGAAACAAGAGTGCAATTAAATTGTGGCTTATATGCTGTGCTTTATTGTGTTGTCTGGGCGAGGTCTTATTTACAAGCACATTTTCTATTCTTGCATCATATTTTCACACTGCTTAGCCCATCTGTTTTAACAACCTGCTCCAGCAGGCATTATTTAGGGTGCTGATACGACAGATTCCCATTTTGTCACTGGATTCATTTTGCATATATTCATTTTTCCCCCATGCACCTAGTATCTTGGGCTCCAGTTACACCTTTGTGGTCCCTGCCAAAGCCTGGAGGTTTAAGTTTTTACATTTTAAAGTTGCTCTTGGCCAGGAATCCCAAACATGGTACCTGAGGGTGCCAGGGTGACCACTGCCACCTTTCCAGTTGCCCATCAAGTGCCCATCTGACTTAAGCATAAAGGTAAAGGTATCCCCTGTGCAAGCACCGAGTCATGTCTGACCCTTGGGGTGACGCCCTCTAGCGTTTTCATGGCAGACTCAATACGGGGTGGTTTGCCATTCCCTTCCCCAGTCACTACCGTTTTACCCCCCAGCAAGCTGGGTATTCATTTTAGTGACCTCGGAAGGATGGAAGGCTGAGTCAACCTTGAGCCGGCTGCTTGGATCGAATTCCCAACCTCATGGATGTCGCTTCAGACAGCATTTCTGCCACTTACCACTCCTCACCCCAACAACCAGTCTTCAGAAGTATGCTGCCTCTCATTTAGCCACTGTGGCTAGTAGCTGTGGATGGATGAATCACCAATTAATTTATCCAGTTTCCTTTTAAAAATTATGTATACTCATGGCCATCACTACAATGAATTCTGCATGTAAATTATGCGTGACAAAAGAAGCACTTGGTTTTGCCTGGCCTACATATACTATACATCAATTCAATCAGATTCTGGTGTTTTGAGTGAGAGAGGAAAAGTTCTTTAGATCCACTGTCCATACCATCCCTGGTTATATATAAACCCTATATTATGTGCCTCCCATGAGGTCTTTGAATATAAAACCCTTGTGTATCCTATTTTCCTAGAGAAGATGCCCTGACCTTCTGATCATTCATTATGCCCTTTTCTACACTTATTCCAAGTTGATTATAACCTTTTTGAGATGGAATGACTACAACTGTTGCAAATGCTTCTGCATCATAGGCTTATCTTGACTTCAAGATCTCTTTCTGGTTAGTCAACAGCAGTTCTGTGCCCTGCCCATATAAATAGCTTAATTTAAGATTTTTGCCCCTTTGTGCATCATTTTTTACACATCTACATTAAACCTCATTTTCCATGTAGTTACACACTTAACACTTTGGAGAGCTCCAATAGGGATCCTTACAATCCTCTCTATCATCCTGAATAATTATTTGTCATCTGCAAACATGGCTGCTTTGTTGCTCATTTCTTATTTCAGATGAACAAATAATGTAGTTAGAGAACTAAGATATATCCCCAAGAGACTACACTTCTTATTTCCTTCAATTATGAGAACCATCATTTCTGTTCTACCTTCTGCTTCCTGTTGTTTATCCAGTTGCTAATCCATGACAATATCGTTCTTATCCCATGGCTGCTAAATTTACACAGAGGTTTTTAATGAGAGACTTTTAACAGAAGCTTTGCCAAATTCCAACTATATGATGTCTTTTGCTATGTAATGTAACCCTGTTTTTAAAGCCATTTCAACTACTTATCTGGCAGAGCCTGTATTCTTTGATGTTGCCTTCATTTCTGCAAGACAACCACTTTTGAAATGTTGAATTCTTGCCTTTTATAGCTTTCTTAATGCTGCTTATTAAACATTTTGGCACCTTCTTAGATTTGTTGGTAGTAGAGAATCAACCCTAGCTATCAATGCGGTCATAGATGTCATAGCTAGATTGCCCTTTGGTGGTATCTTTCCTAATATGTGATCAGTCCAGAAGGGTAGCCCTGTTAGTGTGTGACAGTAGGATAAAACAGAAACCCAGAAGCACCTTAAAGAACCCCCCAAAACCCTACAAATTATTCCAACAGAAGCTGTTGTGAGCCAGAGGTCACCATATCAGATGCATTCGTGAATTTAGGGGCCATTTCCGCATGGAGGGAAAAAACGCAAGTGGCTTCCTGCTGGAAGTGGCATCTCCTCAAGAGTAACATTTCCTCTAGTCAGTTCCATGACCAACAGTGTCAGGAAGCAAATGTTGTAATTGTATCAGTCCAGTGTTTTTTTGCTGAGCAATCCAACTCCAGATTATGTACAGACACACTTCCCCACTACAGTGATAATGCTTGTTACGTATGGAATCTTGAAACCTAATCCGTATCCATTATAAAATATGACTAGGTTGTAGAGGAGCATTAATCCATTTGTCATTCCCAGACTTATTTGATTTCCTTCAATGCTTCTTCCAATCAGGAGTAAACTCAAGGCAAATGGCATTGTCGTTGTCCAGATGTTTTCAATGTTCTTCAGGCTGTTTAGATAGATTGTGATATCATTATAGTAGTTAAAAGTATGTAAACACCAGGCACAGAAACAACAAATCCAGGAGCCAGTTTGCCAGAACTAGGCAGGATTCCATAAAGTGTGAGTATTAAAAACAGCTGTCCTTAATCTCCCATAGCCATATACCCCATAAGAGCGATTTGGACATTGGACAATCTCTTGAAAATGACAGAGTTGCTTCATTCATTCATTCATTCATTCATTCATTCATTCATTCATTCATTCATTCATTCTTAAAATTCTAGATCGCCCCTATCGGCACAGCTGTCTTGGGAAGGTTCACAACATTGATTAAAATACAGTAACAAGTAAAATAATTAAAACAATTTTAAAAATTGACCATTAATTTGCCAAACAATTGGTGATCTGTCCATTTGTTTCTACTATTGGGGGCCAGCAATGAGCTGTTGGGTTGCAGTGGGGGAGGCCCTTTATCGTAAACTGGCCTCAACCATAAGCCTGGTGGAAGAGCTCCGCCTTGCAGGCCCTATGGAAATGCTTTTATTCCATTAGGGCCCTGATGTTCTTGGGGAGCTCATTCTACCAGGCAGGGGCCAGGGCCAAAAAGGACCAGGGATTACCAGGAAATTAGCTGTTGCAGAGCGAAGTGCCCCCTGGGGGACCTATTCAGACAGTCCCTTAGATTTGCAGGGCCCAGACCACATATGGCCTTGAAGGTTGGAGTCCCAGCAAACCTGGAACTCCCCTGGGAGCCAATGCAGCTGCCAAAGTACTAGTCTAATATGGACCCCCATGTTCTATTGTGGACCCATGCAGCAGCATTTTGGACTTGTTGTAATTTCCAGGTTAGAATCAGGGGTAAAGTGAGTTAGAGTAGTCCAGTCTTAAGGTGACCATTGCATGGATTACTGTAGCAAATGCTAGTAGCTTGGCTTGGCAAAGATGGAAAAACACCTGCCTTTCTACTTTTGTGACTTCTGCCTCCATTGACAAAGAGGCATCAAAAATCACACCCAGATTACTGGCTGTATGTGCAGTTGACAGTTGCACTCCATCCAGGCAGGCCAAGCTTGCGTCCTGATCTGACCCCTTCCTGCCTAGCCTCAGAATCTCCTTTGAAGGGTTCAAGCGACTACATTTGAGCCACTCCACCACCACCTCAAAACACCCAGTTGATGAGTTTGGAGGGGCATCTGGTTGGTCATCCATCAGGAGATAGAGCTGGGTTTCATCTGCATATCGGTGACACCCAAGCCACCCAAGCCCCCATTTTAACATGCAAATGTTAAATAATGTCGGGGACAGAACCGCCTCCTGTGGAACTCCAAACAAGTTGGCAGAGGTGCAGTGGTAAGGAGGTAGGATATCATGGCAAAGGCAGGGCAGGGACCAAAGGGGATAATTCCAGGGGCAGCAATAAAGCAGCCAGTAGTGGTAGTCCCTACACCAGGGGTAGTCAAACTGCGGTCCTCCAGATGTCCATGGACTACAATTCCCAGGAGCCCCTGCCAGCGAATGCTGGCAGGGGCTTGTGGGAATTGTAGTCCATGGACATCTGGAGGGCCGCAGTTTGACTACACCTGCCCTATACCTTTTGGGGAGGCCTCCCCCATTGCTGGCTGAGCATTGGTAGAAAGTTGTAGCATAATATTTTGCCCAAACTTGGCATCAGATGCCAGCTGTGGCCATAGTGACATCTGAAACTGCCTCTTCTTTTGAATGTGACTTGTACTATCTTCCGAAGGCAGATGAGACTCTCTCCAGAAACTAAGTAATTTGGCAGGCTGCGTGTATCTTAGATCTAAGCAGCCCACAAAATCACAACACTGCTATATACGAGTTGGCTGAATTTTGTTCCTTACCTCTCCTGGTATATCTGGATGTTTGTATGAGAAGTTCTTGCTAAGGAAGGAGGATCTCTTAGACTCTGTTGTTGCTCCCACAAAAACATGACCATCCGTTTGGTCACATCAGGTGGACTATGCCATATGATCCGAGGACAGACCCATCTGCCCATGCTAAGCTCATTACAGAACAGATAAGTTAGTTGGATAGGACCTATCAGATGAGTTTTTATAAAAGGGAACAGAACACATGGTCCAGTGAGTAGGCACGAGTCTGTGTGAAAAAACGTATGCTGGCGGTGATGGTATCACTTGGAGAGCATTTGTAAATACTTTCTTTGTTTTAAAACATTTTGTTCTTTTGCGCCATTTCTCATTTCCTCTGATTGTTCTCCTGCTGCTTCCACCAAAGAGTGCCCTCCGAGAAAATGCCTTGTTTATCAGGTGACTCCATTGTGTGTCATTATATAAGAACATCAGAAGAGCCTGCTGGATGAGATGAAAGGTCTGTCTAGACCAGCGTCCTCTTTGCCACGGTGGCCAACAAGGTGCTTTATTAAACATGCATACATGGCTACAGGGAATATCCCTCCTCTGTTGTTGCCACCGAGCAAATGTTGCCCTCTTTGAATTGGGTCGGTCTCCTTAATCATTCTCATTTTGCTTTTCTGCATTTTTTCTAGTGTTATAATGTCCTTTTAGAGACGCGGCATCTAGAACCATTATGCCAGCATGGCCACACCACACATGCATGCAAGAATATTACAACATTGGTTGTTTGTTCTGTTTCGGTCTCTTTCCTTATGCTTCCTTGTACAGAACTTGCCTTTTAACGAAATCACTGCTGCACGTGGAATTGTCAGAATAGTCCTTTGTGCTGCAGGAAATTTTATGATGGCTGATGCCAGAGACTGTTCCCATGGGTGGGGCCAGGACAACATGACAAAATATGCAGTCTATCACTAAAATCTGCGACCATTCCCAAGTAATGGAAGGAAGCTAATGCAACCCTCATCTTTAATAAAGGTTCCAGAGGAGCTCCAGGAAATTAAGGGCCAGCCAGTCTAATGTTGATACTTGGGTAATCTGGTAGAATCCATTATTAAAATTAGTAGGCATATTGATGAACAATGGATGAGAGCCAGTGTGGTGTAGTGGTTAAGAGTGGTGGACTCTAATATGGAGAACTGAGTCTGATTCCCTACTCCTCCACATGAAGTCAGCTGGCTGACGTTGAGCTAGTCACAGTTCTCTTAGGGCTCTTCTTACAGACTAGTTCTGTTAGAGCTCTCTAAGATGCAAAAAAGGACTACTAAAATTATTAAGTGGTGGAACACTTTGCCTATGAAGAAAGGGGGCACAGCATGAGAACTTCTGGAATTCTGGCCTCACTAGAGGGCCTCCTGATGACACCTGGGTATTGACCATTCTGTGACATAAAGTCTTGAACTGGATGGGCCATCTTATGTTCTCTTTTGTTTTTATATCTAGTGGCTCAAGGTAGGCACATGGCCACAGATGAAAAAGAAGCAAGCTTATTTCAATTTTGCATCTGTAAAAAAGGTCTTCTTATCAATGGCCAGTTGGGTATCATTTGAGTGAAAGCGTGACCTCTTCCTACCCTTTGGCATGATGTCTTTTAAATTCTCCTCCTTGGTCCAACAGGGATATCTTGCAACAAGGAGGTTCAGCTGTAGATGCCGCCATCGCTGCCTTGATCTGCACCTCTGTTTTTAACCCTCAGAGCATGGGAATAGGGGGAGGTGTCATCTTTACCATCTATAATGCATCCACAGGTAAGGTCTGCCCGGTCTCTTCTGTACAGGGAGATGCTCAGCAAATTGGTGGTAAGGGTTGCTGTTGGGAGACCAAGAGGTTTTTAGTCTGTGTTGTTACTGTGTTGTCTCCAGCACCTCTTACAACTGTTTTAAGAAAGCTGTACACCACTGACTCTGTCAGCATGCCTGAAACCTTGTTTTCTGTCAGTCTCTCTTGTTCTCTTTGTATCAGCCTTATGGAACACTGGGAGGCTTAAAAATTGCTGTTGGAGGTCTATAATTTTAATATGGTCCCGATTAAAAACTATTGCATAACTGTTGCATCCTACAGCAAAGCAATATGATACTTGTAATTCTGATATCTGTAGTGTAGACGCATGTATTTCTTGGTAACAACATGTGTGAGGAGAAAAGTAAACTGCAGTGTGTCTGACTAAAACTGAGAGGACTCTTGTAAGCCACCCACAGTGTCTGTCTCCTCCTTCAGCTAGGTGCCTGGACTTCAGAAGTTGGAATGGTATCGTATGCATCTTCCAAAGATGTCTGAGCAAACCTGCTCTGGGAGTAAATTGGGCAGGAATCTGTCATTAGATCTCTCAGGGTTTTTTTTAAGGTTAAAAAAAATAGCAGTCTGTCTTGAAGCCACTGTGTTACAGGAAGGGGGAGGGTCAGTCCTCTGCCTCCCTTGTAGAATTTCCCCAAAATAAAAACAACGATAAAAGCAATAAATATTTTATCTGTATATCACCCCTCCCCATATGGGCTCAGGGCAGTTCACAACAAATTGCTACCACCACCCCTGAAGCTGCTTGAAGTACAAGATGAGATGCTGGGTTGCAGTCTTCCTAACATTGCCCCCTTTGTATTTCCAGGAAAGGCTGAGGTGATCAATGCTCGTGAGAAAGCCCCACAAGCAATTTCAAGAGACTTGCTGGGTCAATGTCGATACGATTTACTGCCAGGTAACAATGGGGTCTGAAGCACATTCGTTTATAGAAATAGAAGTTGGGGGGGGGGACACTTGGTTGGAAAGGAGGCCTCACTGCTCACGAGACAAGATTGTAATGTCTCTCTGGAAATGACCAATCATCGGCAGAGGAGAAACTGAACAGAAGTCCAGCTACACCTAACAACATGTATACCAGTGTGAGCTTTGGTGAGTCTGAGCTCATTTCCTTAGGTACAGTGGAAAGAAAGAAAATAATTTTTCTCATTATCACATGGTAGATTACAGATTGATCAAGTGTGAATCTCTGTGTTGGGGACTTGAACCTCTAGGGTGGGTAGGTAGATAGGTAGGTATTTATTTATATTTAAATACTGCCCTCCCCGGAGGCTCAGGGTGGTAGGATGATAAGATTAAAAGTTCTGGTCTCTCTCATATGTCGGTGAAGATAAATGTAAAGTCCAATCAAGCAAGGTAAATAAATGAATGAAGAATGAGACAGTTTAAATCATGAAGCAGTAAAGGGTTATAGTGTGATGCAATATTTATTGAATGATTTATATCTTCCTTCCAGCATGATCAGGGCCACATACTATAACCCTTTAGTGATACTGGTGAATTCTATCATGCGTCAAACTGCCTGTTCTTAATTTGGTTTATTATTAGTCTTAAATGTTGGATCCACCCAGGATCAGAGTAAAATGACAGTGAATAAGCGTGGGTCAAGCATTTTAGTATCAAAGCATAAACAATCGTTTCCTAAGATAAAACATCCCTGGGAATCATGGAAGGCTTACCAAATTAAGCACTATTTGAGTTCCAAGCAAGTGGGCTGCCCCTGTGCATTAGCATAAACACAAAACTCTAACAGAGAATCCCAACAGAAACAGAAGGAACAGCAACTTTTTCATAACAGCAGGAATACAGCTTATGAACCCTCACTCAAGGGTCATGAGAATAAAAATACATTTTAAATTAAATGTCATGACCTGGAGATCTCCAGGCCAAAACTGGAGATTCTAAACTCTTTAATCCAAATGCCTCAATGAGGCCTTCCATTCATGAACAAATAAACAAAAGGTTCTCTTGCCTAGGGCAAGATTTGAAGGTATTCCCTTCAAAGAGGACAGTTAACACATCAAACTTTTACACTTCAAAAGACATACAGTTCAAACGCAAATGGTGTTACATCAAACATTCAGAGAAGTGAGAATTCTTACCACAGGAAATGCATCAAGGGCAAACCTGGGCACATACCAGACCCATTGTCATGGTTACTTCTAGAAGTGTCCTTGCACTGCAGGTGTGAAGGAACTTGCTTACTGTACAAACTGATAGGACGTCAGCAAATTTCTCCATGAAGCATGAGGGAATCCAGATACAAAAGAAGTGGTGGGGGTTCCCCTGGAATTCAATTGAAGTCGAGGAGAAAACCAGCAAGTTTGACAAGAACAAGATACTTACATAAGGTCAGCAATACATAAAATAACATGAAATAAAACCTCCTCAGAGGATTCCAGTAAACCAGTCCCACTGTTGAACTGGAAGAAAGTTAAGTTGTCAGAACCAAGAAATGCCTTTTCCACTATAAAATCTGGTTCCAAACTTCTAGTCACAGGGTCTAGATTCTCACTACTACTAAATGACAGCCAGGATTGTTGGATCTATGCTGGCATAGAACAAAGTCTGAGTTTTATTCATGAGATTAGGGGCAAAGCCCGTTGCATTCAGGAACACAATGGGTACTAGACTGGGGTGGGGTGAAAGAACTCTGTGGATGGCCTCCCCCTCCCCCCAAGACCTGGAAAGGCTGCAGGCTGGAGGCACTGGGCAGGGAACTCACTGGCAGGGGCAGCTCTCACACAGCAGGAATCTGCAGCCTCAGAGGGAAGTGGAAGGAGCAGGGGTTAGTCAGGGGTGGGGGACAGAAGGTGATTGGCTGGCCACTGACAGATAGGCAAGCTGATTGGAGGGGAAGGCACTCAGGGATGGGACAGCCGCCCTGAGTGGATGTTAAGCACTGAGTGGCACTTAAGCCATGAGACCAGCTCCTCCTCCAAGGCCTTACCAGAAATATTAAGTGGAACAGATAAATGCCACTAGATTCAAACTTTGTTCTGCAGTTTCAGCTACCCATTGGAATCTGTCTACTGGCAAAGAGTTAGAGAATGGATCCCCAACATGCCCAGTAACTACTTTTAGAAAGTGGGTTGGGCGGGGCAGGGGGAAGGTTCTTGCCTAGCAGGGCTTTTGATTTGTCCCTTGAGATCAATTTGGCTGCACAGGTAAAAATAAGGCTGTTTCAACTGCAGCTGCTACCATGGAATTGGTTTTGTCATTCCTGTTTCCCAGTATGCTTTTAAAATTAGCCCTCTTTTTTCCTTCACTTGGCTTTCTTCCCAGGTGGCCAGCTCCGTCTCCTGGAGCAGTCATGTTTACAATTGTGCCCGCCACCATGTGCTAGAATTCCAAAGGTGCGCACAGGCTCAAAAAGGGACTACTGGGTTAGGGGGCTTATCCATAAGAACCAGAGAGTTGTCTGAATGTATTTAACAGTATACGGCAGGGGTAGTCAAACTGCGGCCCTCCAGATGTCCATGGACTACAGTTCCCAGGACCCCCCTGCCAGCATTCGCTGGCAGGGGGCTCCTGGGAATTGTAGTCCATGGACATCTGGAGGGCCGCAGTTTGATTACCCCTGGTATACGGGCATCTTATCTCTTAAATCTGGGCCATGTAGAAAAATACAGTATATGGGTGATGATATCATATTAAACATACCTTTGGCAGGAGCACAGTGGATTGCAGTTCCTGGGGAACTTCGTGGGTACGAAGAAGCTCACAGGCGCTATGGCAAATTGCCATGGAAGGTGCTGTTTAAACCCACCATCGAGCTTCTTGAGCCTGGAATCAAGATACCGAAGGTTTTGAGCATGTTCCTCCTCTTCCAGCCCTTACAGAACGCTTTGAAAAACTCTTCTTTAGGGTAAGATAATCCCATTAAAATAGCCATATAGATGAGGCCCCCAGGACGGAAATGCCCTGTTTGGATCTTTCATTAGCAGACTCTTGGGAATGGCAATACTTCAGACATCTGAGTCCCCAATGGCTACTTTCTTTGTTTGATGTACTTCAATGAGGATATTTATTATAATACGCAGTTGGCAGCCCAGGGACTCAGCCTGGCCTATAGCATGGCTCTTGATCTCAGTTCACAGTCCCTTAATACTCATTTTGCTCTATGATCCCAACCATGTATGATGCTGAATATTAAGTCTGCGGGCTCAGTGATCACAGATTCCGTCTTCAAAACAGCTCTTTTTATTTAGCAACTCCAGCAACAGACTACAACTACGGAACAGAGAAAAACAGGCAAACTCATGCACTTTTATACCTTTCAGGCAGCCAACTGCTGCCTCTGATTGGCTCCAAGCAGAGCAATCTGATTGGCTCTAGCGGAGCAATACGAGCAATCTGATTGGCCCTTAAGCAGAGCAATCCAATTGGCTCTAGTGGAGCAATCCGAGTGGCCCTAAGCAGAGCAATCGGATTGGCTCTGGCAGAGTGATCAGGATCCTTGATTGGTTAGTTCTTTGGCTAGCAGAGAACCCTCATTTGCAACTGTGTCCAAATACCCACAGACATAACACTGGGGATCCATGATCACATCCCAACTGCACACTTAACGACAAAAACGCAGTCATGGTAATGAGAAAACTGAATTGATGCTGCCACAATAGCAAAAGTTGGAATTGTTCCTTTCCTAAACTGCTCTGGGCCCCAGGAAGCAAAAAAGGCACACACAAAAAAGAAGGTACAGTGCAGTATCTTCTTCTTTTTCCTTCTGTCTCTTTAAAACAACCAGCAGGGGAGGCACTTCGGATGAGGGTCAGGAATGAGAAGCTGATGGGCAATGGGCATCTCCTCTCTCTTTCAGCAAACTGTTTTTTAACGAAGGTAATATCATGCAAGAAGGACAGATCCTTCAATGGCCAGCCCTAATCCAGACTCTGAAAGCAGTGGCAGAAAATGGAGCTGACGAATTTTATACAGGGAAGACGGCAGAGAAGTTGGTGGAAGATTTGAAAAAGGAAGGTAAACAACTTGGATGTCTCCTCACAAGCTGTGCTGCTCTTCTTAGGTTTCTGCCCCCAGCTCTTCTTTTCTCTTTGTTTCTGACTCCCTTTTCTAAGGCTCAAATCAGTGGAGTCTTTCGCAGGGAGTGCAGGAATGCACATTCCTCCACCTCACTGCAGTTTGGCGCACAGGCAAGATTGAATCACATTCACATTGAATCTTCTTGAGAAAGGTTTCTTGAGCAATTGCCCCCCAGAGCTCCCTGAACAGATCAGAGGTGTACAAGTGGGGATACAATGAGGAGCAAAGAGTACATGTAAATGGGAAATGATTACAGTAAAGGGACATAAGCGGCAGGATTCTCTGGATTTATACTAGAGAATTAGAGAAAAGTGGTGAGGTCGCTGTGTTCATGGATGGCCTTTGGTTTTCTGGATTGTGAACACCTAAGCAGGTTATGAAGAGCTATCAAAAGATCCTCCCAAAATGGGAGAAAGCGCAGTGATATTCTGGTGGTGTGAGAAAGGGGAAAAAGCACTTCTTTCTCTTCCTTCTCTATGCTTAATTTCGTAAACCTCTATCATGTCACCACTCAGTTGTGGTTTTTCCAAGCGAAAGAATCTCTCAGGGAATGAGAGATCTCTTTAGAACCTTCACGACAGAGCTGATGGAGAGTTTGTCATAAATGCTGTCGACCCAAAATAAATTTGTTGACTGCCAAACTACACATAGCAGGGAAAGGAGATCTGGGAACAGACCTCCCCTTATTTAAAATACTAAATAGTAATGGGGGACGGGGGTACTATTCAGACTGTGCAGAGGGATATTTAACCTTTACCCCAATAGGGTAGAATAGCCAGAGGCGTACCACTGAGATAGTGGTAGGGGAAAGAGTTCCATCATTAACATGCTTGCTGTTTCCTGACTTTTTTCTCTCGTCTCATATTCCAGGTAGCATTTTGACATTAGACGATCTCAGGAATTATCGGGTTGAAGTTGTGAAAGCCTTGAATATTTCACTGGGTGAATACACTGTGTATTCTGCCCCCCGACCAGCTGCAGGGCCTATTCTTTTCTTCATCCTTAATGTCCTGAAAGGTGAGTGGTTGAAACTGGAGCTGCTTGGTCCCTTCTTGTGCTGCTGTAACCTTCTTGTGCTGCTGCTTGGTCCCTTCTTGTGCTGCTGTGATGGTGCTCAGGTGTTCTAGCTTTCTGAACAGGAGAACTGACTAGAGACTATTCAAAATTATAGCCTGTTTGGGGTGGGGGGGATGTGGTTAGAGAAACCACTTGTGGGCTATAATTTGATGTTTACTGAGATTTGCTTCCTGCCTTTTCTTTTTAAAAACACATCTCCCATCAATCAGTCTCTTTTAATTATTTCTTTTTACAACTGGGGTGTCTGCCATTAATTACTAACCTTGGCATTTTTATTTCTCCAGTGTTTTTGCAAACTGTAACTGAACTCAAGAGGACTGATTAGATGTTTTAACAAACAGTTACCAGACTGCATAATTGGATATTATGACGCAGTTTATTAATTTGCCACTTTTGCCCTATATCTGTACTCTTATGATCCTTGTTCCTTTTTGCCTGAGGAAGAGTGCTTGCACTCGGGAGCTCACACCTTGAATAAATCTTTGTTGGTGCTATTGGACTCAATTTTTGTTTTGCTACTTCAGACCAACGCTTGAATTCATCTTCCATTTATTACGAATGAGTGAATTTGAGTGAACTTGCAGTATGGGCCAATTTACTATTCATATTTGCTTCTGATGGCCAGAACTTGCACAGAAATTTCAATAAATAGTAAATGGATCCTTTGGGCATGTGGACATGAACCGAGGGGGCATTATGCAAAGCCTCAAAAGGAAACAGAAGGCAAAGGAACAGCGATTTACTGCTTTCCACCCAAAGGAGGAGGATGGTCCCAAAGACAAACAGGAATAGGATAAGTCTCAAGATTGTATTGATCTTCAGACACTATTCAAAACAGAAATTGTTAAACACAAAGGTATCTGCAGTCAGCTTGTTTTTACTGGAAAAGGATTTTGTTTGGCTTTAGAAATGACTGCGTGCACGATGAGGAGGAATTGGATGAGCTGTTTCTTTAGAAGTGTGTCCTAACAAGTGTTGAGGTACTGTTAGAGAATCTGCATGTTCAGCTTGTTTTATACTAGATTGCAGATGTATTTTTCATTTCTATGAAACAGCCACCACTCCATCCAAAGGTGCCCGAGGCCTTGAATAAATCTTTGTTGGCCTTAAAGGTGCCACTGGACTCTGATTTTGTTTTGGTGTGCTGCTTCAGACCAACATGGCTACCCAAGGCAGGGTATAAGTAACAATCAGATAAAACAATGTTTTCAGGGTGGGGTGGGGGGACAAGCACACACAAGAATAAAAACAGCCAGAGCCATTCCTCTTCCATTCAAATCAAAAGCCTTCTGGAAGAGCAAAACATTGTAATTCCTTTAGGCCTGACAGTCTGAAAGATTACCAGCCTAATCTCCTTGGGAAGAGAGTTAGTGTGCGGGTCTTGAAGCATCTTCAGCAACTGTTTCTGGCCACTCAGCCCTCACCACGAGTTGTTGCTGCTTTCTCAGGGTTCAACTTCACCAAGGCGACCATGAACGTATCCAGGGAGAAGGCTGAGGCTTACCACTATATTGCGGAAACTTTAAAGTTTGCCAACGGCCAGAAAAAAAAAGTGGATGACCCCGAATATTCCCGTATACATGAGGTAGGCGAAGCTTCCTTGCAACTCTGCAGCTACGAGCTTAGCGTTTTGGAGGTTGCTTGATTGAGAACCCACTCTGTTTTTAGGATGTTATTAGTGAGCTGATATCGGACTCCTTTGCTAACCGTGTCAGGGCGCAAATCGACGAGAGAGGGGACCATGCTGCCACCCATTACAACCTCACCCAGGCGGGAGCAGTGGGTTTTGGCACCTCTCATGTTTCTGTCCTTGCTGAAGATGGCAGCGCCGTTTCAGTCACCAGCACCATCAACCACCCGTAAGTGGGGAGCAGCTAAAGGCTGGTCAAGACAAGACACTGGAGATTCCTAGTCAGATTTTCTGTCTCTTCAGATTTCTTTTAATTGTAGCCATGCAGAGCCTCTTGTGGCGCAGGGTGGTAAAGCAGCAGAAATGCTGTCTGAAAGCTCTGCCCATGAGGCTGGGAGTTGGATCCCAGCAGCCGGCTCAAGGTTGACTCAGCCTTCCATCCTTCCGAGGTCGGTAAAATGAGTACCCAGCTTGCTGCTGGGGGGGTAAACGGTAATGACTGGGGAAGGCACTGGCAAACCACCCCGTATTGAGTCTGCCATGAAAACGCTAGAGGGCGTCACCCCAAGGGTCAGACATGACCCGGTGCTTGCACAGGGGATACCTTTACCTTTTTAGATGGGGCAGAGAGCAAGGCAGATGGTGCTGCAGGGCAAGGAAAGAGGATGTCTGCCTTTTCCCTTCATACCGTTTTTCTGAGACAACTCTTCTCTCAATTCCTATATGACTCTGTTAATTTCTCTTAGACCGATTATGCATGGCGGTGACTGTACCAGGCCACTGGCGGTGAGGCAGCATGCCCACTGGTTCCCATGTAATAACGAGGGAAGAAATCCCCTAGCTCACATGGTCCACCCCAGAGTTGTGCATGCACATGCACAACACTATGGCAGAAAGGTTCTGCCATGCTAGAGGTGGGGGTGGGTCAGGGAAGTTGCACTGCACAAAAGTGGGATAGCGTCACAACACTGTCCCTCGATTGTAGGGGTGAAAAAACACCCTGTTCTGCTCCACAGCACTCCAAACCACCATGGAGCCAAACGGGGCATTTTGTGTCACCATAGGCAGGGGAAGAACCAGGACTGGTAGGCCCAGCTCTTCCCTGTATACATCGGCCTGGCACAGCATAGCCGCTGCTGACACCTGCGTTACGAAAGGGAATGCTGAAAAATCAGCATTCCCTTAATGGGGGCATCGGAGGCCCTAAAGTGGGCCAGAGCCAGGAGGATGCCAGGCTGGCACCGATGTCATGTGCCAGTGGAAATTTGCCCTGCTGACATGTCAGCGCCGACCTGGCTTTTCCCTCCTGCACACAATCGGTTTTACTGGGGCAGGTATCAACTTCTGGATAGGAAATTTACATCAAGGAAGGTGGTGCTGGAGAAAGTAGGCTTACCCTCTCCCTTCTTGAGTGCTACTGCCTCAGTCCTGCCCCACTCCTCCCCACACACGTTGGTGGTTATCAAGCGGTATCTTAAAGACCTGAGAGTTCTGGCCAAGAATCTCCAACCTTTCTGCTTGCTGGTTTGCTTCTGTGACACAAAAGCATAAAAGAAGATTATGAAAACAGCTTTTCATAGACTTCTACACAGTGCAAAAACCAAGGGTTTCAGACAGTTCCATTGTAGCAGTGGCCTGTTTCTAGGGATGTGCACAGGAAAAAAAATGGCACTTTTCAGATTTGGTTTGGCTCAATTCAGCTGAATCCAACTTACCCAAGAGCCTCTTGTGGCGCAGAGTGGTAAGGCAGCCGCCTGAAAGCTTTGCCCATGAGGTTGGGAGTTCGATCCCAGCAGCCGGCTCAAGGTTGACTCAGCCTTCCATCCTTCCGAGGTCGGTAAAATGAGTACCCAGCTTGCTGGGGGGTAAATGGTAATGACTGGGGAAGGCACTGGCAAACCACCCCGTATTGAGTCTGCCATGAAAACGCTGGAGGGCGTCACCCCAAGGGTCAGACATGACCCGGTGCTTGCACAGGGGATACCTTTACCTTTACCTTTTACCAACTTACCCAGATAACTGACTGATTCAGATTCAGAGATGCAGGTTCAGCAATATCGATTTGGCGCCATCCTAACCTATAGCACCATTAAAGTCAATGGAAAATGTTGTCTTTTCATGTATTCTGTAGTCTGGGATGATGGGGGTTTGAGATAGAAACACCAAATTTGCAGCATAGCTGCGGGAGCCTCTCCTCAAAAGAACCCACAAGTTTCAAAAAGATTGGACCAAGGGTCCAATTCTTTGGGCACCAAAAATGTTTCCCCCATATGATCCCCTATAGTGGGAAAAAGAGATTCTTTGTTCTTGTCTTTCCTCCACACTGTAGGAAACACTACTGCAAATCTGGTCCCTCTACCTCAAATCCCCATTTCCACCCAGACCACAAAAGAGATGAAAAAATGAAATTTCAAATTGACTTTAATGGCCACAAAGGCTATAATGGAGCAGCCGAATCTCATCTGAATCACTGATTCACAATTCGGATAAGGGTGATTCTGGCCATTTAAAGTGCAGGGATGGGTTATTCGATTTGGATACTCAAATCATTCTCAGCCTGAGCACCACACAGCTGCTTTTCTCTCTCTCTCTCTCTCTCTCTCTCTCTCTGCTAAGAGAATCATGGGATGGCCTGTCTCATGACCTCACTTTTAAAACCCACTTGTTCGGATGTTAGCATGTGTTTTGCTTCCAGTTTCGATGAAATTTGGTCAGTGCTGTTGATCCTGTTTACTACCCTGCTGGATGTTTTTTTGTAGCATAACAGTACCTCCTTCTGATGCCCTTGGATCTGTGCTCACTCTCTCTCTCTCTCTCTCTCTCCTTCACACATATACTTAGGTTTGGCTCAATGGTATATTCGCAAAACACCGGGATCATTTTAAATAATGAGCTTGCTGACTTCTGCATGAAGCAATCAAACAGAGATATCTCTCCAGGTAATCTCCATCTCCTCTCTCAAGGAATTCCCACTCTGAGGGATTGATCAGCCATCCTTCTGTATCTGAACTGCTGTCTTTAATGCTTAGAACTGCTGTCTTTAATGCTCTGGGAATCTTCTTCTGATTTTCTAGCCTGGAGCAGCATGCTGCACTAATGGGAATAATTTTGTAATCTTTCTTACAAAAAAGGGCTCACACCATACTTTTATAGAGAGAACAAACAGGCCTTAGTGGAGGAATGCATTCTCTGTGCCTTCTGTTCCTTAGCTAAGCACCCTGCCAGTCTCCAGGATTTCACAGACTGAATGTTATGTATAGTGCACTTCTCTTCCTGTCTTTAAAAAGAAATGGATGCCAAATGCCCCTGTGATCTGGTAAGTATATAATGCCATTGCCACCTCCTTTTGCAGGAGAGATGCCACCCTCTTCCATGTCACCAGCCATTCTCATTTCCAGAAATGGGCAGTCCAAGCTGGTGATTGGTGGCTCCGGTGGGACCCTCATCACCCCTGCTGTAGCCCTGGTGAGTGTTTTCTGCCCCCTGGAATCTGCAGTTGGAAAAATTTCCCTATTCACTGCTGTGTACCAAACTATTTTTTTACTTAAAGCTGTAACCTTTCTAGTAATACTCCTCAATGATGGGTCCATATAGGACGTCAGCGTCCTGTTAAAAATATCACACTATATCAAGTTCTGCTGTAATGGACAACCATTTTCACTAGTATTTAAACATCTGCAGGCCTTTTGCAAGGTCACAGAGGATCACAGAGGTGCATTCCGATAGTACCACACAGCACTTTACACACACACACACACAAGCACGAGCCTTTGGCTGCTACACAACTTGTTCAAGGCCAGAAAGAGGAAATAGGACCTCTGTTCAACTTGCAAGCCACATCTCGAGATGGCACCACCACCAGGCAGAAACGGGTCTGGCAGGAAAAGGCTCCCTGGTTGCCTTGCTATTCATTTGACCCTCCCCATCCCAGCCCCCAAGAATGCACGGAATAGAGGTTTGTGTATCCAGCAGTTTCCAATCAAAAAACCTGCATGTAAAACAGGAAGCGAAATAGCACCTCCTCATTTATCTGAGGAACCACCAGAATCTGGTGTTCAGAGATACTCTGCTCTGACTGTAGAGTCTCCATTCAGTTGTTGTGCCTAATAGCTGCTGAGATGGGCCTCCCTCCCAAAATGCCTCTGACAGCTAGGCTTGTTGAATTGCAGGCGATCGTGAACAAACTGTGGTTTGGATATGAGCTGGATGAAGCCATCCAGGCTTCTTTTCTCTATGCTGACGAGAGGAACGCAATCAAGGTTGAGCGGGACTTCGATATGGTGAGATGTTTGACCTGCTTCTGCTGCTTTTCTGGGATGGGGAGGGGGAGGCTGGGAGGAGCAACAATGATGTCATTGATTGTCATATTTCTTGGAGGCATAGAGAAATGCATTATTCTCTCCCCCTCCCACTTCCCATACCAGAGTATTGCCAGCAGTTCTCCCCTTAGCTCCATTCTGCTGCTTGCTCAATGCCCAGCATGCTGGTTAGTAAACAGGAGGACATTTCCACAGTGCACTCCAGATGGATGTAGTCTGCACGGGGCTTTTTACCCACTCTCAGTTGGTATAAATCCCTCCTGTCTACACTGAATTCAATTTCCATTTTGATTTCCGGTAGTTTAAATTTCCCCCCTGCAACATTCATGATTCCCCTGCTACATCCAGAAGTGGATATAAGCCTCGATATTTGAGAAATTGCCATCAGTAAGTGTGCAGATTTCTGCTTTTTGCGAATTAACTTCCTTCTCCAGGCCTCGTAGCAAAGCAGTGTTCCATGAGTGGCCAGGGCATCAGCCGTAACTTCCCCCAGCAGAGGTTTGCCTCTTGGATTTATTTCCCTCTCCTCTGCTGTCTCCAATCCTCTCCCCCCTTCCCCCGTTCAAGAAAAGAAAGGGGAGCGCTTGGCTCCCCTCCCTGCTTAGAGCTTCCCCAGTTAAGTGCAGAACACTTCTGTTTCAATGGGGGGAATAGAGGAAGTCCCCTGCGTCACATCTGCCTGACCTTGTTTCTGCTTCTGCTGTAAAGGGTGCCCCAAGTCCATCTCCTGTGATGACAGTCCTATCTTGCCTGATGTCATGGCTGATTTTGTGATAATTGTTCCCCAAATAGCTGCCTCTGGACCCACATCTAACTCTGGCCTTCTGCTTCTTCTCTTGCAGCGTGTTTTCAAGACGCTGAAAGAAAAGGGACACAAAATCTCTGTTGAAAACAGGACGCTGAATGTGGTGCAAGGAATCTCCAAGGAGGGCCACTGCATTTTTGCTTACTCGGATCTGAGGAAGCTAGGGGAAGCATCAGGCTATTAGCCCTGCCGGGCCAAAGGGATTATGGCGTGTCAAGAGCATTGGTAGTGCCAAGGCTGCTGGGTGTTTTGCTGTGTGTTCTGGGAGAAGCTGCCACTTTGGCACAGCAAGGCCTTTCCATCTGCATCCACCACAAAGTCAAACTGACATCTGAACAGGAGCCCTGCTTTTTACGCTTTTCCTTCTGCAAGCTGAAACAATGCAAAAATCATTATAGGCACAGAGATTTATATTTTTGTGGACGAGAGCAGCTGTTGAGAAACGGCAGACAGAGCTGCCTTCTGCCGCATTCTGCTGGGAGGAGAAAAAGTTGGATTCTTTCCCCTTTTTTGCACACTTCGGATGTTCTTCTCTGCCAGCGTAGGGGGACTGTAAATGCAGTATTGCCAGGAGGTAGGTGGAAGAAGCAAGTTATGAGCCAATTCGTTTGTTTTGCTCAGTGAATGTCCCCATGCCAAATGTAGGACTTGCTACCATGCACTGACAGAAGGGGGAGGGTGCAGTACTAACCAAGCTGAGCCATATCTTACGCTGCACCGCAGTATCGCCAGTATTCTGGTAACAGTCCAATAGTTGCTTTTTCAGTGCTGTAGAGGCTCTTTCCGGTGTAGACTGCATTTCCTGGGCTAATGTGATTTTTCTCCTTCGTTACAGAAGAAACATTGATGTCGAAGATGTTTCTAGGCTAAATACATTTTTCTACTCTCTCTGCTTTTCTACAAACTGTTGTAAACAAACTCAAATGAGTTTCTGCCTCAAAAGCAAGGGAAATGTGTGGACTAGTTCCAGTGATCAGTGAATGTTTCAGAGTTGAAAGTGCCACACATGTCCTCATTGCCCGTTATGTGCCTGCATCCTGTTGCCCTTGCTGGTCAAAGTAGCCTTCTTGGATTTTCAGAGAACCTCCCCCCCCCCTTCAAGAATAGAGTTGCAAATGGATGAGAGTACACACTGCTTGGCCAACCTGTCACTGCTTTGGAAACGTCAATAACATGCAAAGAAGTCAAAACGTCCATGCACAAAAAGAGGGGTTTGTTGGAATAGAAAATTCTGGGGTTTAGGTGGGCTACTTGTCTTTGCAGGGCCCAATAAGGTTCTTAAAAAGACGTTTGGATGTACAGGGACCTCTATCGAGTGTCCTTCTCCAACCAAGGTAGGCTACTGCAGTCCTTAAATCTTGGGAAATGTTGATAGCCTGTCCTGCCACCTGTGCAGGCTTCTATTTTGCACTAGGATGGGGCTGGGGAGCCACTTGTCCCCCACTTACTTCTGCTTAGAAAGCACAAAGGTCTGTTTCTTGGCCCATCCCTAAAAATTGTGGCTAGGTGAATTCCTGGTGAGGCTGTGGTGGTGGTCGGGTGTCTACTGGGCTTTGTATTCCTGCACTGCCTGCATGCCTGTGCTGTTTGGCCTTTAGGGCCCTTGGCTTACGTTTGGTCTTGTGTTTTGAGGAAAAATTTAGTTTTTAGGAAGCACCGGTGCTAACTCAACCCTGACATTCCAAGTGAAATGCTGACACTGGAGCTTAAGGCAGAGGAAACTGACCGAAGCCAGTGGCTTCATTACAAAAGCAATAGCAGCAGCATGATTGTGAAATTTTGGCTGGGGGGGATGGACTGCTCCATGAGAAGAGATCCGCACAGTAATTCTGAACATTTTGTTTCTTTGTTTCTTCATGTGTATATTTTACAAAATTATATTTTTAATAAAACTGCTTTTAACAGGTTCCGTTTTATGTTTGTCTTAGCAACCAGGGCTGAATCTGCACGGAGCTTTTATTCCAATCCCGGGCTGATTTAGTCCCTGCCGTCTCCACTGAATGAGATTTCCATTCTGATTTTGTCCAATTTAAATTTTCCCTTTGCAACAAGCATGATTGATCCGGAGTGACCCTACCTTTTCCCCACAATATCCTAGAGTGGATATAACCCTCAATATTTGAAAAATCAGCATGAGAAAGCATGCAGATCTCTGCTTGCTGCCAAGCCTCAATGCTGTAGAAAAGCCCTGATTGGCTTTTAAAGGCTTCCCCATTCCCAGGCTGCAAGCTTGCCTTAAAGGGGGAAGCCCTGACTTCTCTTGGCAGAAGCTCCAGAAGCACTCACTTCTCTCTGCAGAGATTTGCCTCTTAGTTTTTTTCTCCCTCCTCTGCTTTCTCCAATCCACTACCCCCTTCAAGAAAAGAAAGAGGCTCCTGCTGCACTTGGCTCCCCCCCCTTCTGATTTTCCCTAATTATTATTATTATGTAATTTCTTACCCACCTCCCCCCACAGGCTCAAGGCAGGTTACAGCATATATAACCCCCCCAAATAATCCTTCAAACCAGTATAAAATACACAATAAAACATCAACCCCATAAAACAAGATAATGTGGCACAAAAAACTCTTCCCATACCCAAAGTCTCCCAACTAAATCCAGAGGGGAAAAGGGCAAAGAGGGTGCCAATGACATGCACTACTGCCACTCCAGTGGGGGGGGGCATGATCTTCCTTGTCGCCTGGCCTCAGCTATAGACCTGGTGGAAAAGCTCCGTTTTGCAGGCCCTGCAGAATGCTGAAAGCTCCCGCAGGGACTGCAGCTCCTAACCACGTGCAGAACACTTTTCTGTTTCAATTGGGGGTAGGGGGGAGAGGAAGACCTAAGTTCAAATCGATCTGGATTCAGCAGGATCCACAACAGAATAAACAAAGTCAGTGCAGAATCAGCCCAGGAAGGGGCTAAGTAAATCTCTGTTGTAGTTTGCTTTAAAAAAATCTTATTCATTTGCCCTGACACCCTCCTCTATGCTTGGCCCCTTTTGATTTTTGATGACATTCCATCACCATATGAACTTCCAGTTTCCTGCATCAGGGAGCTGTAGCTGAGCATCTTGCAGAGCTAGGTCCCAAGAACAGGAAAAGCTAGTTGAAAAGATGTGACAGAAGAGCATCGTCTGGAACAACAGTCAGTAAAGCAGCAGCAAAATAATTCAGTAGAACTTTTTTAAAGTGAAGGGGATTTTCCTTTATCTCACAATGATTTTGTACATGCATGTTCCTCCCCTCACTCCCTACAATAGCACTCCTGCCTATTATTATGGCAAATGCAGGTTTTCTTCTGCTCACATTCTCTGTGGTAACTGTAATCCAGGGTAGGTAGGGTAAAGGTGAAGTTAGAAGTATTTAATAGAGATCTTAGCATTTCTTGCAGTTCCATATTCTTAGTCAGTGCTGAGAAACATCACACTTGTTATTCTCCCCTCCACAGGGTAGCCAAACTGTGGCTCTCCAAATGTCTATGGACTACAATTCCCATGAGCCCCTGTCACCATATGGGACACTGTTTGGCCACCCCCGCCAACAAATCAGATAAGAGTTAAGAAAGTTATCTATGATCTTGTCCTTACTACAGGTCATCTGAACTTCCTCACGGTCAAGGACTGAGGTGGCAGCAGCAGACAACTAGCCTGCTTGGGGACCATATATTGAAAACGGTAGCCAACAGCAGCCTGTGGCATTTGAAAGGCTCTAGGAAATAAGTTTTTATTCATTTAGCCAGTTGCTTTTCTGCTAAATTTAAGGACTCGTGGTTAACAAACTATAACATTACGGGCAATCTAAAACAGAAATATAATCACTCAATCCAAATATGTCAAGAAATCAATTTGTACAAACCTCAAACTAACCACCCGTCCTTTCTTGCTAGCACTCAGATTCCAAAAGATTATTTCAGGGATTATAAAAGAGCTCTACAGCAGCAGAGTTATGCACCACACACAAAACCCTTGCCAGTGGAGACAGAATGGAGACCAGCTGGCAATCTTAAATTCCCAACCAGAAAAATGCTTTCTTTGTAGGCCTTTTAAAAGCAATTGGAGCAATAGGAGCTCAGAGGGAGGAATCAGGATGCAATGATTCCTTGACAGTTAAAGTAGAGGAGATGCAGATTGTTGTGTTTTTTAGTTTAAAAGATGTGAGCAGATGAATCTGCCCAGAGATGGGGTCTAAAGGCTCACTGTTTTCCTGATCTGAATCCCCTTCATGAGTTCCAGTTCCAGTCTGGAAGAAAGGTCAGTAAAGCAGCAGCAAAATAATTTAGTAGAACTTTTTTGAAGTGAAAGGAATTTTCCTTTATCTCACACTGATTTTGTACATGCATGTTCCTCCCCTCACTCCCTAAAGTAGCATTCCTGCCTATTATTCTTATGGCAAAGCATGCACATACAGTGATTGCCCCACATTAGCCTCCTTTGATGATCAGAGGAAGCCCCCACTCCTTTTTTTAATCAGCAAAAAGGCCGGATTGGCTCCAACTCACAGTATAAGTTAAGAGATAATAATTCCTGAAATCATTTTGCTCCCCATTAAAATTGGATATAACCATTTACATCTGACACCATAAACAAATATATATATATTTATTATTGATTTTTTTTAAAAGCCATTCAAGTATATTTAGGGCATACAGCAGCATCTTTGTTCCATGGTTCTCATGATTCTGATAAATTAAAAAAAAAACTTGTTGGACAGCCATAAAGAGAAAAACACATTCTTTACAGCAGGGATAGTCAAGCCTGTGGTCCTCCAGATGTCCATGGACTACAATTCCCATGAGCCCCTGCCAGCATTTGCTGGCAGGGGCTCATGGGAATTGCAGTCCATGGACATCTGGAGGACCACAGGTTGACTATCCCTGCTTTACAGGATCCATTTGTTGAACCTCAGGCACATTCACGTTTATGGTCCCCAGTCTACATTCTACAAGGTCTGCAGCAGAAGCATAGTATCTTAAAGGGCTTAGAAAATGATACAATCCAGGTCCAAACACCCAGCCCCAGGTAGCTGTAGGAGTTCTAATTAGTTAAAATCTTCATTACTGCCTGTTTTAAGCTGGTCTTTAAAAAAAACAAAACAATTATATACAAACCAAGGGAGATTCTGACCTAATTCTTATTGGTAAACCCATCTTCCTGTACTTCCCAAAGACTCCAAGGAACCTAAAAACTTCTTCACTGTCTTTTTAAGGCACTACATCTCTATTTCTTTACTTTGAAAACTCAACTCTCCCTGTTGATGGTTGGACACCCAGAAAGTTTATTCTTCCAGACGCACAACGTTCCACATTTGATGACCTCCAATAGAATTATTATTAAAATATATCCTGAACAATTATTTAAAAGGCTCTCTGATTTGACCAGATACAGGTCCCAGCTGTCTAGAAAATAATACACTGGAATCACCTGTTCACCATTTCAACTTCCTTGTACAAAGTTAATAGTGTTTTATAGGGGGAAATGAATGATTTTACAGGGGATCTAAACAGTTCACTTTTACCCTGCAATATTATCAAATAATGGCAAGAAAAATTGCCTGCATAATGTCCTGAATTGTTTAAATTCAGACTACCTCACTGTACAATTAAATTTCAGTATTCCTTTACACAAAGCTGTAATCAAAATTCCAAGAGGTAGAAATCCATGTTTAAGGTGCTATTTCTAAGTTCTAACCCAAGTGCTTTAGAATTTTTACAACCAAGGTCTCACCCTAGTACAACTCCTGGTACATTTTGGTGACAACTCCCTTGCCTATGAATCAAATGGTCTTAGCATCCAAAAATGCTCAAGCCCAGTTCTAGTTACTTTTGATTTCTGCCCAACTTCTCAATTCAACCAAAGCTGTTTTCAACATTCACTTTTGTTTCAGCAAATGTCATCTGTTTTGACTTAATTTTGGGTCAACACTTTCTTCATTTATCATCAAATGACGTTTTCCTTCTCATTATTCAATGGTATTGTTTGAGTTTTTTGAAAGGGTCCAAAGCTCAAAAATGATACAGGATATCATCTGCTGTGCATTATAAGTTAAGTTTGGTTCCAAGCAGCCCTTGATTACACCCACAAGTGGAGAACCATTCCTTTTTAACTATTTAGATCAGCAACAATATAATAAACTAGACCTTCATTCAAGGCCTTGGTGTTACAAAACAGCTTAAATCATTTACTTTGGGCTTATGGTTGCTTTGAGGCTTATCAGTAACATTTTGAAACCAAAGGGATACAGATCTTGACCGCTACTTGGGGAGGGGGGTGTTGTGGCATATTTGTCTCAGTGGACTCCTGAGGTCTGATGCTAACTATACAACTGAGGACGTGATGCATTGAAGCAACTTGAATCCAAGTTCAGTAGCCTGCTGGGTGCCCTCCTTTCCGGGAATCTGATGCGGCAGCCCAGCCCCCATCTGTTCGGAGAATGGCCTGCACAACAGCTCCCCCACTGACCCGTTCGGTCACATGCAGCCTTTTCTTGAGCTCTTCTTCAACTTCCTGGACACAGAAAAGAAAGAAAAATACACATGGAGGCGGGGAGATTATTCACAAATCAGACTAGAAAGAGCTGGGATTAATCCACCAGTCTTCTGGACTGGCATAAGATATTTTTAGATGTCCATACATGACTGATTCTTCACCACTAGCACCACTCTGGGCCACCACCGGTTTGTTGTGTGGGGGCAGCATGCCCACCACTTCATGTGTTCCTTTGGGGGATTGTTTATGGCAGCACATACCATCTGCCTTGGATTTCTGCATCCCAATGACACAGCCAGGGCAAAGGAAAGAAATGCCCTGGTTGGCCCCATGCTATCACCAAACACCGTGGAGTTGACTGTGGCATATTTTGTCCCTTCTGGGGGAGATTGGGAGGAGCTGGGCCTGGAAGGCCCAACTCTTCCTCTTCCACATGGGCCTGTGCCTGGATTGGCCCTGTTGGCACCTGTGTGGGAAATGGGAATGCACTTCTCGCGGGGCAATGGAGGGCATAAAGCAGGCCAGGGACAGGAGGGGGCTGGGCTGGTACCAACATCACGTGGAAGCAGAGATTAACCCCGCTGCCATACGAGTGTCAGCCCAGTCTTTCCCCTCCCATGCAGAATCTGTCCCTAGAAGCCTTCCCATATTTGTACTCCATTTGAAACACATACAAGTTGATCCCAGTTATGGGGGCTCTGTTGATGTGAATGGACCCATCTTCTTCTATGGACTTAGTCTTACCCTTTTAAAAAGCTGTCTGCACCAATAGCACACCATACCTCAAGGTAGTAAATTCTATACATTATAACAGGGGTAGTCAACCTGTGATCCTCCAGATGTTCATGGACTACAATTCCCATTAGCCCCTGCCAGCAAATGCTGGCAGGGGCTCTTGGGAATTGTAGTCCATGGACATCTGGAGGACCATAGGTTAACTACCCCTGCATTATAACACAGTGAAGAATCACTTGTCAGGAGTATTAGAGCAAGGTGCTTAAGGCAAGTTAGCAATCTAATGCTGAATTCTAGCTCTGGTCAATCAATATTTATTTATGTTCATTCAATGTTTTAGAAGTTTATCCGTACTGTAGAGATCCATATGTCCTGAAAAGTGGACAATATCTAGCCAACCATGAAGTAACCCAAGACCACAGATGATGCTTCCACAAAGGTCATGTAATTACCAAATGACTACCCACATTGTCCCTTGACGTGGACAAACCAACCTTTTCCACACCCTCCTCCAGTTCGGTGACATTAGGGAACAACTGATTGTGAACTCGGGGTGCTTCCACAGCCTTTTTAACATCATAACCAAACCAAAGGGAATGTATGATTGCCTAAACAAAGACAAAAGGTCAGTATCAGCAGCATGCCTAATGTCCTTTGACAGGTTTAATCAGTAAATTAATTTTTATTTAACACCACAGTACAAATGACTATACAAACATGGCAGGGTATTTCCAAACATCCAAGGCAAGTTAGAACAAAACAGCAGAATAAGAAATTACAAAAGCATTACCATGACTAATCTGGCTGTGTTCTGTATTGTCTCCTTATTCAGTTCCTGGTTATTTGTTTACCCGTGGGGATCAGAAAAATTAAGTATAAATGTAAACAAAACATTCTAGTATCCTGAATCCTTGACCTTCAGTTGCAAAGTAAATTCAGAACTGTTTTGATCTCCAAGAGTCATATAAAAAGCAAGTGGGAACCCACAAGGACTTGTGGGAGGCATATCATTTTCCCCTCCCATACTATGTCCTCCTTCCCTTTCCTGAAAGCCTCATTGCTTCTCGCCTTTTCCTGTGACCCCTCCTGCTGGGACTGCCAACCTGGAGGTCTCTCAGAATCACAATATATTTCCCAGCTACAGAGATCCGTCTCCCTTTGGGTTGCCAGTTGAGAAATTCCTGGAGATTTTGGAAGTGGGGCCTTGGAAGGGCAAGGTTTGGAAAGGGAGGCAACCTCAGTAGGGTTATCAACCTCCAGGTGGTGGCTGGAGATATCTCACTATTACAACTGATCTTCAGGTTTTCCTAGATAGATGCTGCTGGGGTGAGAGGGAAGAGGAACAGCTTAAGACAGAAGGGCAGGTAAGGAAATAGTGCTACAAGCTCAGGGTTAGGAAATTTCTGGCGATTTGGAAAGGCGGAGTTTGAGGAGGGGAGAGAACTCAAAGGAGTATAACGTGCCATAGAATCCATCTTCCAAAGCAGCCATTCCCTCCAGGAAACTAGGGATGCCAACCTCTAGATCAGCCAGAACTTCAGCTGCTCTCCAGATGACAGGGATGAGTTCCTCTGGGGGGAAATGGCTGCTGTGGAAGGTGGACTCTATGACATTGGTCCCTTTCCCTCCTCAAACCTCGCCTCCTGCAGGCTTCACCCCTAAATTCTACATGTATTTCCTAACCCAGAGCTGGCAAACATATGCCCAGGGTTACCAACCTCCAGGTGGGACCTGCAGATCTCCCAGAATTACAACTGAAATCCAGATGGCTGATATCTGTCCCCCTGGAGAAAAATTCTGGAATGGAAAGTGGCATCTATGGTATTAAATCCAGCTGAGGATTTCTCCTCCCCTAAAAACTACCCTCCTTTGACTCTACTACAAAATCTCCAGGAACTTCCAAACATAGAGCTGACAACTCTGGTCAGGCCTAGCCCAAAGGCCAAAACAGGTCTGGAAAGATTGCTTAAAACCCCCTGTGTAGTTGGATTTTCCCCCCAATTTCCCATTTTTCTCTAAACTTGTGGCCCTTTTCAGGCTTGTAGAAAGGTCTGTCTTGCCCAGCCACAGCTCCAGTCACCAGATTTTAAGTATCTGAAGATTGGCCAACTTTGTTACTAGAATACAAGACGTTGGAGCTAGCTCAAAAGTTCATGAACAGAGTAGGACTCTCCTCGCCCTTTCCCCAAAGAGCCAGCAATTGAAAATCCTCTCAAAGGTTCCATGAGCCACACATACACGTGCTGTTGGAAGCTACTAGGGGAAGAGGAAGGAAGTGATTTTACCTGAGCTACCTCCCTCCACATTGCTCCAGTGCTCAAACAATGCATTTTGTTGGCTTTTTTAAACCCCTGAGAGGATTTTCAGAGCAAACAAAGCTACTTAGACAAACCAGAAGAAGACCTACTCTGCCAGCTCCTTTTGTGAACTTTTTGCTCTATCTGGACTACAACACAAAACATTAAAATTAAAAATAGCCTGTTGATAGCAATAAAATAATTAAAGCAACCCATCCTGCTGGTGGTAACTGAGTAGGAATGGGTATTAGTGTAGAGTCAAATTAAAACATCAACTCAGTGAATCATATTGGTGAGAAAAAAATTCTATACTAGGGGTTATTAGGAATGTGACTGAAAATAAGACTAATAGTAATGTTCTCTCAAGCCCTCTCCATCCACTGATGTGTGGGATTTAGTCCTGCTTGCAGCCTAACCATAGAGGCTTGCAATGTGCTGCTTTTGTAACTATTCTTTATGTTTTTGTTCTCTGCTTCAGTAGGAAAACTGAAGCAGGTGAATATAATATATTTGTAAATAATCTTTCCCAATTAACTCTCTTTGAAACCTCAAAGTGCTGTGAATCTAGATTTGTGCCTCATCCACAAAGGTAACTAATAACTGCTGTTACACTACAGCTCAATTTCTCTGGAGGGACTCAGGACCAAGCCAAGTCTAAAAGTCCCCAAAAGTTGCCCTGCTCGTTTATTTCCTCGGGCATCTGGCTGGGCACTGAGTAAAATAAGATGCTGGACTGGATAGGCCATTGATCTAATACAGCACAGCTACTCTTAGGAACTGCTAGAAGAAGAGGTGCAGGCACCAAGGTCTTGCAAGTAGAGATATGACTCTTCCATTTGCTCTGCTCCCTTTCCCAGCATTGCAATTGCTTGCATTTGTGTGATATGTTTAATGTGTATTACTGCATCAAGACAGATAAGCCCCAACATTAATTCTGATCTCATTCAGCCAGTTCAATGGCTGAAGCACAACCTACCAAGGCTGTTGCTGTGGTAATCTTTGTCCCTCCAGAGGCACCAACCACCATCTTGACTTTGTTATTCCGATCCACCAAAATGGCTGGACACATGGAAGAAAGAGGCCGTTTGCCTGTTTGGGAAACAGGCAGGAGGCATTAGACAGAAATGCAGTCCGATTGTTCCAATGTTTATCCCACAACTCTGAACCTTAAAAGGCTCCTGAAATGGCTCTCTTATCAGCATTTTTAAAGTCTTAAGGATAATGAGAACGGTAATTATAAGAAACAAAGCCAGAGTCAACTAAATTCCTGTAATGAGGGGTGGGACGTTTTCTGCTGGAAGTAAACAGACCAGCCACCAGCAAATCAAATGCAGTCTCAAATACTCCTTCATTTCCTTTCCTGACGAGTCACAGGACATGGGGGCTCCCTCCCTCCCTCCACAAATGTGGGACCACACCAATTACCTCATCTGCAATCTTCTCACTTTTCTCCCAGCCTGAGGGGAAAATATGGCTCATGTTCAAGCTTCTAATCCTGTGATTGCAGCCTATAACTTTCCCAACATCATTAACTCAGTGTATTTCAGTCTCTCCATCAGATGGCTATCCAGCCTCTGTTTAAAAATTTCCAAAGATGGAGAACCCACCACCTCCCGAGGAAGCCTGTTGCACTGAGAAACCACTCCGAACGTCAGAAACATCTTGTGGATATTTAGACGTAATTTCTTTTGAATTAATTTCATCCCATTGGTCCGTCCCTCCAGGGTAAGAGAGAACAACTCTGCTCCATCCTCTACATGGCAGCCTTTTAAGTACTTGAAGATGGTTATCAGATCCCCTCTCAGTCACCTCCTCTCCAGGCTAAACAGACCAAGCTCCCCTCACCCTCTTTGTTGCCCTCCCCTAATGTTGAAGAGAGAAATTGTACAACCTGGGTCATGCAATTCAATTAAAGGTCACCTGGAAAATTAAGCACTTTTGCACACAAACCATAATGAACACTGAATTCACTAACAGATGGTTATGGCCATTAACTTAGATAGCTTAAAAAAAAATAAGATGCACACAAATTACTTCATTGATTTTATTAGCCACAATAGCTAAGAGGAGTTTCCATGTCCAGAAGCAGAATACTTTTGATTGCCATCTCATTATGGACTAGACCAGCCATGAGTCTGATTGAAATTAATATCTAACAGCAGGGCCATTAGCTTAATTATTCAAAAGGTCAGGAGATCACCAAAGTCTCTCCCAGTTATTACAATCCCTGTAGGTACTTAGCAGGTGATGTGACCAGGTTCCTACCCATCACAGGGATCTGTGAGTATCTGTGCAAAAGGAAAAAGAAATGCACAGAAAGTTGACAACTGCCTAGGAGCAAAGAAGCTACCTTAAGAAGTCTTACCTGGGACAATGAAGTTGGCAGCTGAAGGTGGAACCCCAAAGCCATTAATAATTAAAGGAGAGCTGAAGTCATCCATTTCATCATTATATATTATTCCAGTCACATTGGAACGGACATCTGACCCAAAGCTAAAATAGAGCAAGAAAAACACATCAAATCCATAACAGGAACAGACGATGGTGGATCCATCCACGTATTACCGGATATTGCATTACAGCAAATATTCTCAATTGTATTTTCCTGTGTAAACGAATCAAATCAATGGTCAGTGATTGCTATAATGCAACAGTATCATAACTCTCAATGATCTGTAGATGCAGCTTGTGGCAACAGAAATGTCAGGAGAATTGCCCTGCACATAAAACCTGCTGTCAAAAATCCATGCAAGCGTTTGGGCAGGGGACATCTTTGTTCAGCACTGACCAAAGAGTAGCAGTGTGACCTCCCAGCACTGTACCCAGCTGTCTTCCTTCAACATGTACCCTAAATAAAGTATACATGTGACAAACGTCCATCTCAGGCAAGTGCATGCACCGTACAGCTATGATTAATTACCATTCTCTATCATGGCAAACACATTTGCTGCTAGATTACACATGATATAGTTCTGACCCCAAATTCTACAGAAATATACAAATGAAACTAACTTTTAACTGGGTATTTTTGTGCATGCACATAAAAAGCTTGTACCTCAAATAAAACTTAATTGGTCTTAAAGGTACCACTACCTATGCTGCTTCAGGCCTACATGGCTACCCATGTGTATCTATTATTTATCTATGTATACCTTAAAGCAGGGGTAATCCACCTGTGGTCCTCCAGCTGTTCATGGACTACAATTCCCATTAGCTCCTGCCAGCAAACGCTGGCAGGGGCTCATGGGAATTGTAGTCCATGAACAGCTGGAGGACCACAGGTTGACTACCCCTGCCTTACAGCACTTTTTTGCTTTCCTTGGTTTGTAATGGCCAGAATGCTAATTTGCATTACAAATGCTTCTATTCAAATCCCTGGGATCTATCACTGAAGGATCAGACATTAAGATCAATAGTCTTAATAGAGAAATAATCTCTTTCCCATAACTGCAAGAGGTGGCTGGGTGCTTCAGCCACTTGCAAGGCCAGTTCATCCACTTGGCAAACAGGAAAAATTAAAATATACAATGATTTAAAATATCTCAAAGTAAGACCACTTTACAATCCAAGTGGAGCAATTGGCATGCAGGTCAACCAAGCTTACATCAGCAAACTTCCCTGTCATCTTTAGCTTTATGACACGGGCAACTAACTTCGGCATGTGGAAAGAAAAGCAACTATCTCGATCTGCTAGTAGTAACACCAACTTATCCTGAATGTGACCTTCTTGGGAAATTAGATGCAATAATCCTCAAAATAATTACTTTCTTCCTCAAGTTTCCAGTACTGGAATGTGACATGGGATAAATTTACAGTGAATGTATAGTCACACATACAGTCATCTCTCTTTCACTATATGGAATACAAACAAAGTGGCCTTCTAAAACTGTAAGCTACAGATATCTAGGCATCCGTCAGTGAAAGTCTTCCTGTACCCATAATTAATTATGCCAGTAAAGCATGCAGGAAGAGCCAGTGGAGAAGGAAGGAAATGTTTACATGGTAGAGTTGTTCTCAAGATTCCTAATAATCCAACATCAGTGTGAGCACTGGTCTAACAATCTTAAGGTAAAGGTAACCCATGTGCAAGCACCGAGTCATGTCTGACCCTTGGGGTGACGCCCTCTAGCGTTTTCTTGGCAGACTCAATACAGGGTGGTTTGCCAGTGCCTTCCCCAGTCATTACCATTTTACCCTCCAGAAAGCTGGGTACTCATTTTACTGACCTCGGAAAGATGGAAGGCAGAGTCAACCTTGAGCCGGCTGCTGGGATTGAACTCCCAGCCTCATGGGCAGACAGCTTCAGACAGCATTTCTGCTGCCTTACCACCCTGCGCCACAAGAGGCCCTAACAATCTTAGTTTTTGTCAAAGTTTGATTGCATCCATCATCCACTAGGCCTACCTATGCAGTTGCTCAGGGCACCTTAAGTGGAGGAATGTCAAATCAACTTAGCCCTATTGTCCTCCCCATTTACAGCAGTAGGGTCTGTCCTGGCAAGCAGCAGCCAAGGGAGATGCCCCCAGGCCCACTGGACAACTACAAGGAGCTCCCTCCCACCCTCCACAGCATAAGACAAGGAGGGTGCTGCAGTATGATAGGGGGGGAGTGACAACAAACAAACAACAAACAAACAAATAAATAATGGCAGAACAGCTAAACAAGTTTTATGCTGTTTCCATTGCACCTGTTAGCTCTCGCCCAGCTCAATTATTTAAGGTGATTCAGTCTCTTATGCCCTCTCTGTGGGGCGCTCAAATACAAGTCAATTGGAAATTAGCTGTGAGGCCTTTGTGAACTATTTTGCTGATAAAATCTTGACGCCCCGCCATGACCTTCCACTAACCTTTAATACAGTAAAAGAACTGGAGGCCCCTTGGCCACCTTCAGAGAGAGGTTTTGACAGCCTAACCTTTCTCACAGAGGAGGAGTTGTAAGGCTAAGGTGGAGGAGGAAAATTATACTGTTAAGTTCTTTGGGTCCACAGCTGGGGACAAACTCAGGATCTAAATACTTTAATACGCCACAACAAAAGTTAAACATTTCCAAGAGCTGGAGTTCTAAAATTCTTGTTGCTTTGAAGAAGTCAGGAATGGAAAGGTGTGTGTATACCTGCACAAGCACACTCCATCCCATTGGAATGGACCAGTCATCAAATCTTTAACCTCCAATGCTGAGTGAAAGGAATAGCCCATTTTTGGAGAGCATGGCAGTCTAACAGAACTCTCTTCCTCAACCCACTTGGTTGACACCAAGCTGGCAAGAATTATACTAACCAACTGAAGTCAGCAGAGTCCCTACATGGAAGTAATGTTTGAGCTCATACTATTGGTTGATGGTGCTGGTGGCGGACACAGCACTGCCATCATCAGCCACAACGGAGAGGTGAGATGTACCGGCATTATCTGGAGTGTAGAACTCCGGCTCATAGTATCCCGTCGCATGGGTAGAATTGTCAGTGATTTTGGCCTGCAGGTTAGCCGCAAAGGACGCTGATGTCATGTTGCTGATCACCTGGAAGGCAGAAGTGGGGAGCAGACAGGGTATAAAAGAGCCAAGAGGGGTATAGAAAAGAGCAATTTATAAAGTAAAAAGCAACTGATACAAAGTGTAGGAACACTGTGAGAGAAAAAAACCTATTTAACTTAGAGAAAATGATTACAGATAACACACAACGATCCCAGCTGGATCTGATCAAAAGATCATTAAATCCAGCATTCCTGTCCCCAGTTCAAAGGAAGGCATATTGTAACAGGCATACTCTGTTGTCTGTCCCTAGAACTCAGGAATCAGAGGGAGGAGCTTAAAGGTAAAGGCATCCCCTGTGCAGGCACCGGGTCATGTGTGGCCCTTGGGGTGACGCCCTCTAGCGTTTTCATGGCAGACTCAATACGGGGTGGTTTGCCAGTGCCTTCCCCAGTCATTACCGTTTACCCCCCAGCAAGCTGGGTACTCATTTTACCGACCTCAGAAGGATGGAAGGCTGAATCAACCTTGACCCGGTTGCTGGGGTCGAACGCCCAGCCTCATGGGCAGAGCTTCAGACAGCATGTCTGCTGCCTTACCACTCTATACCACAAGAGGCTCTTAAAGTTATTAATGAAGAAAAAGTAAAGATAAAATAATGCACAAGGTGTTTCCACACAGAAGTTTTCACAAGCTTCAGCTGGCAAACCAGAGCAATCTTTTTTTTTTTAGTGTTCATACAATGCCCTACTGTAATTGTGCTCCCCACCCATTTCCCCCTCCTCAGTACATTCCTTCTCAAATGTGCCTTGTTCCAATCTTCCTGGAAAAAGCACAGTCCAAATGCATTATCACACAGCCTGGACACGTCCTGCTCACATCAGTGATCATTTTCTGCTAGCTGCCAGTTTTTTTGTACCACACCACTGGAAGGCCTTTTGCGAGCTCAAGCAAATCCACATGTTTTAATTGCTGCAGTGCTATATCAATTACTGCGTTAAAAAAATCCCTCTAAAAGCTCCCCGGTTGTGCGGTGAGGAAAAATACTGGGCATGCCCACAGGGGGCTGCTGGAGGAAAAACTCTGTTGTGAGGATGCATGCCTCTGCCTTCACAGCAGCCACCAAAGGAACACGGCAAAACCTGGCCAAGTTGAAGCATTTGCACCGTATTACAGACTTGTCTGCTATCTACCCCAGAGATGTTGACAAACGCTGGGTCCCCCAATAAAGTCCTCTTTGCATAGGCAAACCGGAAAGCCTCCACAATGCGGTGGTAAGTCAAGCCCTTTTCCTCCAGAGTCTTGACGCTGTTGCTGGAGAAATGAAATCCTGACACAGAGACAAAGACTGGGCATTAGACATGAAAACAGACATTTTCATAGCCTCCGCTGGCCAGACTAGCGCTTGAGCCTAACTGGGTGCTTAACGGAGCACCGCAGTTAGCAGAGGCCAGGCTTCCCCCATCAGTAGCAGAACTTTTTTCATCGGTCAAGTTAGAAGGTGAAAGCCAGCACAGCATATAACATTGGTTTTAAGAAGGGAAGCAGGGGGGATCGCAAATGTCTCAGCTCACTACCTGTCCTCAGGACTTCAGTGCAAAGTATGGTCAAAGCTAGATTTTATTAAACAAAGGAAGGGGGAGAAAGATGTTTGGTTTTGTGAAGGAATGTTTTGCTTCACTAACTTGTGCAAACTTTAAATATGTCGGTTCTCAGGTGGGAGATCTGGGTTCAAATCCTTGGCCAGCTATCAAACCCTCAGAAAAGTTCCAGGAAAAAGTTCTCAACCCAAACCAAAGACCTTTCAAGAGCCTCGAAGGACTGATGAGAAAACGGCAAAGGAGGAAGGGACTCACACTCCACAGTATTGTATTGGCATAGAATGCAAATGCTGCCAGTTCATGCTTGTTTGTGAAAGAGATTTAAGTGAGCTGGCTCTGCACTGAACTCAACCGCAGCTACATTCTTTTGATCAAAGAGATTTGAATTATCCTCATCCTGAAAGGGGTAGTCAAACTGCGGCCCTCCAGATGTCCATGGACTACAATTCCCATGAGCGGATGCTGGCAGGGGCTCATGGGAATTGTAGTCCATGGACATCTGGAGGGCCGCAGTTTGACTACCCCTGCCTTAGAAGGCTCTCTCAGGGCAAGCCTTTGATCCTCCCCCCAAAAGCCTGGTATCCTTAGGTCCTGCCAGTTTCCTCATCATTGTCTGACTGAGGGATGGAAAGCAAACCAATACAGCTTTTTACAGGAAAGATTCAAAGATAGCTTAACATGAGTCCTGCTGCATAAGTGCAGGAGTTCTTCTAGGCATGGTGGAGTTTCTAACAGCAGCCTCTGAACTCACCACTCAACCACTTGTCATCTAACCTGATACTCAGAAGTATCTTGCTGTTGAACATGGAGGCTCTATCTAGTGGTAACAGATCAGAACAGAATCTTCCCGTTCCAGGTTATACTTCACATGCTCAGACAGATAGTTTGGCTTGAGCCCCCGCCCCCACCCCAGGGCACATTTTAGCATGAAATCAAAGTAATACCTAACCCTTCCAGCTGGAATTGTGCTGGTATAGAGAGGATCCCCTTGTTCTTTCCATGTCTGTATATTATTCCTCTATTCATTACTTCTGCTTATCAAACAGTAACAAAGAGTCAGGAACCATTTAGAAACCCAGCACCTCAAAGCCCTTGGCAGGCTAAAAATGCTTTAGATATAACAAGGAGGGAAAAGGGGGCGGTCTTACCTTTCAGAATATTGAGGATGAGCGCTAGCACAGGACCACTTAGCGGGGCGCTGGGCACATACAAGGTGAACTCACCAAGGGTTATGTTTAATGGATTGAGGTCTAAAAGTGGCTGATAATCCTGCAGGTCTTCAAGTGTAATGATCCCACCTGCAACAAAAATACTTTACCTTCTGCAGAGGTAAACAAACATTTAAGGACATATATCTGTTCACTGCAGGAAATATCTGGGGACTCATGGCAAATCTCACCAGTGTATCATTTGAGCCTGCGCAGTGGCCTCATGCCCACTCTTTGCTACCCCCCACATACTTAATGTGCAAGAATAAATTCAGTCCTGGCTGTACACCAGTGCAATGAGAGAGACATCATACTCTGCTCTTGAGCTGACATAGAAGGGTATATCCTCCCCTAGATCCCTTTATGCACATCTAGAAGCTTCATCCCTTCTTTCAAATGTTTCTAGTAAACAGGCTGATTAAAACCTACAGTCTTCTGGAGGCATGTACAGAAAAGAACAGATGCGTAGAATTACGATTCAGGTACTCACCCTTTTCCTTCCAATAGCACTGGTTCATAATGGCAAAACCTCTTATTTCTGAAGGTAAGGGGAACAGGTTCCTCTTCCAGTTTTTATCTAATTAGCGCTGATCAAACCCTCAAGAAAGTGAATATTTACTGTCTAGTGCAGTGGTTCTCAACTTGGGGGTTGGGACCCCTTTGGGGGTCACATGACCCTTTCACCGGGGTCGCGGCAATGTGAGCAGCTTAGCGGGGGGGGGGGCGCTGCCATTATTGCCCACATTCGGCCGCCAGCCGCTCCAGCCGTGCCTCCAGCTTAGTGCAGTCTACCACCAGGCACTCCCAAGTGGCAGCACAGCTCGGAGGGCCAAGAGGCAGAACTGAACTGAGAAACCCCAGGTGGAAAAAACAATTTATGTACAATCATGAACAATGGATCTTCACACCATTGCTCAGTTTCTGTTTAATTTCTGTGAAAGAACACTTGCCTAATTTTATGGCTGGGGGGTCACCGCAACATGAGGAACTGTATTAAAGGGTCACGGCATTAGGAAGGTCGAGAACCACTGACCTAGTGGCTAATAAGGAGATTCTATTTTAGTATTTCAATTCGGTAAGATGTTGGAAGGACTTTATGATTACTTTTTGTCTCAGACTTCAGAGGGGGACTATGAGGGAGTCATAGAAATAGATGGGCCATTAACTTAACATGCTCTGTCTGTACTTTATTGAGATCCCTTTCATGTGTAGAATGCTACTCTCAGGAAACAATTTTTCTTCCTTTAACTCTGACACCGCTCTCCTGCACATTTTGCCAGTTCTCCATCATTGGCATGATGAGAGTAGGACATGGATTCCTGCATCTCTCTCCATCCTCATTAGCTAGCATAGTTCTCTCTTCACTATCCTATCTAGAAATGATTTCTGGGACTGAGAGTACAGTCCTAAGAACAGTCTCCTGGAAATAAGCCCCACTGAATAGACTTCCAAGTAGACCTGTTTAGGATTACACGATGAAAATGTTTCCCTTTTTCCCTACTGGAAAAATATTTAATAGACTATTGACCTACAGTCTGAAGAGAAGTTCTAACGTTACTTAAAGATGGGAGAGCAATATCAGATTCCAGCCATCAGGTTTGACTAGCTGAATTCTTAAAAAGCTGAGCATTAAATTTAAACACTGACAATGCTGTTTTCTCCCGGGGAACAGCTGGATTATTTACTTATGTTATCTATTTCATGCATGTTAACCTTGCTCTACCAAAATGACATGAAACAAAACAATTACCCTTCGCTGTGTAAAAAAAGATGACTCATCTATAATACCGCTATTTACCAGTGCTGGCAAGTCAACAACATCTCAGTGTCCATTAACTCCTTGAGAAGAAAGGGTGGTCAGGAGAAATTTTAGAGCCAATCTAATTGTGTGTGTGATCTATACTGGGGAAAACAATCCCTCAGGCATGCAGGTCACAGCTTGTGAAAGACTTTACCAGTAACAAGCAACATCATTGAACCCATAAACAAAGTGGATGCCTGTGCAGAACATTTAGAATGGGTTCTGTTTTTAGATCTACCCACTCCAGTAAGCAGATGAGCATCAGTATTCTGCACCAGCTCAAATTTCAGAGTTATCTTCAAAGGCAGTTCCAGTTCAATTAATTTTTGCTTCTCAGTTAACAGTAATTGATAGATAGGGATCAAGGTCCCAAGTTAGAGCTTAAGCTTAATGCAGTGATACTTAGTTGGTTACAGGTGGAGTAAATATGCTGTCCCTGACTTCCTGTGGGCAGGTGGTAAAAAGATCACCCACAGCCATTATTTAATGATTTCCCAATTTAACTGCAAATTCCAGACAGGAGACATTTTGTCTTGTAACTGAAAGCTTGTGCTTACTCGATACTCAGTTAATTTTGTTCTCTCTGTAAAGCTTCAATTATTTCTGGATTGCTAAATAAAGCAACTAATTTCATTTCTTTGTAATTGAAATATGATGTTATGTTCTTTAGTCTATTCAAGTTAATCATCTTTATTAATTGCAGTTTGAAGTGTTTTCAAGACAAGTTTTGGCAGAGGCAGAACATTATGACAAACCTACGACACAGTTTACTAATTTCCCACTAACTTATCCTTTTCTATATATCTGCACTCTCGTGATTCTTGTTCCATTTTGTCTGAGGAAGTGTACCTACACACAAAAGCTTACACCTTGAATAAAACTTCTGTTGGTCTTAAAAGATGCCACTGGACTCAATTTTTGTTGTGCTAATTCAGACCAACATGGCTACCCACTTGAATCCATTCAAATGGAGGGAGGGACTCACAGCACCAAAAGGAGATAATCCCAAAGACTACGGAGGAAGGCTGAGATGAAACAACACTCCTCAGTAACAACTTCCTCATGACAGTTCATAGGACTGTAACCAGACAAATCTGATTTCTGAAGATTTAGTATCTTCATCAGGTGGATGTACACATTTGCATGTTTTATAGCAAATAGGTTAGTCTATAAAATGATACAAGTATTTTATTCTTTGTATAGAGATATATCTTTAAAAATTCCCATAAACCCTGTAAAAACTTGGTCTTCATAAATGAAATGTATGGTTGTCCAATTGCCAGTGTACTTATATAAAGTTTTAAACATAGTTCTAGAACACAGATTTAAAACATATACAGATGGGACAAAGTAATCTCTAGATTTGTAGAAAAATCAGAAAACTTTGTAAAGACAACTGGGAAATTTGCCACCTTCCCTCAACACCATGTTTAGAACGGCCGCCGAGAGCTCAGAGGATCACAGCCAGCACTGTGGGTTTCTTAGCAACTGAGGTAGAAGAGATTGGGCCAGGCATTTCCAACATGGCTGCATCTTGGGGGACAGCAGTAACAGCAGGGAGAGGAAGCAAAAGTAACGGGAGGATGGGGAAGGAGGTAAAGAAAAGAGGTGATGAGAGAGAATAGGGGGAAATGCAGGAGAGTAAAGACTGGAAAGGGAGAAGTGGGGAGAGTGTGGAGGCTGGGATGTCCCTTCCCTGCAAGTTTCACAGGTCCCTGGCTTGCTTAACAAAAAATGAACAAAACACAAATGATCTTTCTTCCCTTTAAAATGCTCCACCAGACCCTGGTTTCTCACCTGCTTTCTTGATGTCTGTGACAATTTGATGAGCTAAGCTCCCGTTATAAAAGGCATCTGGTCCCTCATTGGCTAATGTCTCATAGGTGTTGGCTAGTTTAGGCAGTCTGAGTGTCTCCCCCTCTTTGAGGACTTTTCCTTCTCTGCAGAAGACCTCACTGAAGACAGAACGAGGAGAGTCAGGCTTCTTCAATGGAGAGGTCTTTAGGCCTATAACAGCAGTTCTCAAATTGTAGCGGATCAAGGAACCCCCATTTTAATGTTAAGATTTCCTGGAACCACCTCCCAGTCCTGTCTGGCACCTGCCCTATACCAGATATTGCCCTTTCAAAGTGCACAGCAAGCCAAATATCTTCCAGAATACCTGTCCGAGTCATGAGAACATTGCAGTGAAAACTATGTCAGCTACACAAACTGTGTTCCTACATTGTCTATAACCAAAGAGTAATTGATTCTACAGGGCTACTAATTCAAAAGGCCTTAACTAGGGTTGCCCCACTGCCTAGGGTTGCTAGGTCCCTTCTGGGCAAAATCAGCATTGGGAAAAACCAGCATTCCCTTAACGCAGGGCATTGGAGGCCCTAAAGCGGGCCAGGGCCGGGAGGGGGCCAGGTCAGCGTCAATGTCAGGCATAAGCGGAGATTTGCCCCATTGTCATGCAGGTACAGGCCTGCCTCCCCCCCCCCCTGCATAATTGGTCTGCCAGTTCAAAACTCTTAATATAAGAACCTGCATCACTTACCACAAAGATGGATTGCTTTCCACTCTCCTCTCCTTGTCTCTGAGAGCTTTTGCCAGGCCTTTCCCAACCGGGAAACCTTCTCTTGCCAATTTGATGCTGGGCAGAAACAGTTCTTTCCATGGCAACTTGCCATGGCGCTTGTGAGCCATTTGATAACCACGAATTTCTCCAGGAACAGCAATGGACAATCCTCCTTATACAAGAAGAGGACAAAGGTCAGGGAAGTGCATTCCTAAGCCCTGCCATAATAGTGCAGCAGAAACTGAAGCTTTGTAAAATCCCCTGTAGTGAATTCAGTGGACGGGTGGAGTCTTTGTCTGCGATCGCTTTGGACGAGGACTGGGTTGGGAAAGGAAAAAACAACAAAGGGTTCTTTGATCTGGTTCTCAAGAGTCTTTGTGACTGCAGGGCTGGCAATAACCTTTATTGCTTCAAAAGCCTGTGGGGAGTGGTCCTGGCCAGGGGTAGTCAACCTGTGGTCCTCCAGATGTCCATGGACTACAATTCCCAGGAGCCCCTGCCAGCAGACGGGAATTGTAGTCCATGGACATCTGGAGGACCACAGGTTGACTACCCCTGGTCCTGGCAACTCACCATTGGCTTACCTGCATATTTGCAATGGTATTTTTACTTCAAATATATATTTGAGCTGTTTGTAGTGTTCTGAGCCATGCTATTGGTAGGAACTAGGTTTGTGCACTAGGGGCCCGATCCGGACAGATGCTGCTGAAAGAGGGTGCCCCCATCTCTCTAGTCTATCCAATGGCGAGTCCGTCCCACTGGATAGAATGGTGCGGGTCGGGGCACTCTCTTTCAGAACCCCTGGACGTGGACCCTGTGGTCCAAACATTGTGAAATTTGGAGGGGCGGTTAGGGAAGAGCCTCCAGGAGCTACCATGAAAGTTTGGAGGTTGTAACTGGAACACCGACCCACCCCCAGGCCCCAGGAGAGGCGAGAACACCAGACTTCCCATTATAGTCAATGGCGCCGTTGAATTAAATGGGTGGCGAAGCAGGATCCGTCCAAACCGTGCCTCCGGTGCACAAGCCTAGTGGGAACAGATTTGCATGACTAACCAAATACACAAATTTAACAACAGTTATTACCTCATCGTTCTCATCTAAGACCAAAGTGGAGGATCCCCACCCAACCCTCCTCTTTGAGTTAATAGGCTGGATCCCATGGAACAGATCTGCTTGCACACGTATTCTTGCACAAGCACCTGTACAAGACAGACATTGCAAGCAGCCCTTGTTCTAAGCAAACCCAACAGTATCCTATCTTGTATTGCCACTTGAGACATAACACAAGATAGATTTCCACAACCCCGCCCTGATAATGACCTCCTTTCTCAGGCATATCAAACCTGCCATTTGGATTGCAGTGACTGCATTAAATAACCTTTTGATTTTTATATGCAGTAACACTGATTTATAATTTTTTTAAAAAATTGGTACCTGATCAGATTTCTTGCACAATTGTCTTGAGCAAATGGAACTGTGTTAAGTAAAATTTGCTGTTATCATGTGGTAGCATCAAACCCATATCTTGAACATGACTGTTCTTAATTTCAAGAGACTGCAAGTTACACATTAATATGGTATATTAGGGAATCTTCACCATCACTCTGTAGCCAGGATTCAGAGACATGCCTACCCAAATCCATATGAGGCAACCATGTCTGGAAAACATCATGTTACCTTTCAGAGACAGGTCTGTGTTGTTGCCAAACATGTTGATGGATACATTCTTCGGTGCCACCTCTCTGGCATTAATGACCTCCACTTTACCTTTAGGAAGAGTAGGAATGAGATCAGTCTGTGGGGCTGGAGCTCAGTGGCAGAACATTTATTTTGTATGCAGGAGGTCCCCAGTATCTTCAGTTAAAAGCAACAGGTAGTTGGTCTGCCAAAGACCCCTGCCCAGGGATGGGCACAAACTGGCTCACAAATTAAAGTTTGTGCTGAATTTTGGCTGGTTTGTGGTGCACAGTGATGTTTGTGGCAGGACAAGTGGCATGAACTTTCCAGCTATTAGGTGTGGTTCCTGGTGGTTTGTGAATGGACACATTTCCAGACAGATTGTATCCGCTCAAACTAAATGCTTACCAAACTTCAAAGAAACAGAGGGATGGAACTTGTAGGGCATGTAAAGGAGCATCTGGGGAAGGTCTCCTGTGACTTTTGATATCTTTATTAGCTTGCACAGGATCCATTTTCTACAGCCAATCATTTTGACAGCCACAGGTTCCACAGTGTATAGAATGGATCCTGTGCAAACTAGAGAGACCAAACTCATAGGGGGATCTCTAACGAACTCCTTTACCCTCCATCCAAGTTTGGTAAGGATTGGATTTATGGGGCCTGAGTTATAGTCTATAAAATGGTGCCACCCTAATGATAGGCAGTCATTTCCCCAGAAAACACATTCCTGGGGGCACCTTCTTCTTAGGGAGGCATAACTCAGACCCATAAATCTAATCCCTAACAAACTTGGATGGCAAGTAGAAGAGAGCTTGATGTCTCTAGCATGATGGGGGGGGGGGGGTGGATTCTGGGTCACAAACCTCACCAGAGGTAAACCAAATCATTTGCCTCCTAAAAGTTTGCAACGATTCATGGCTCATGTACTGGCCATACCACAAACCAGACCCCATTTTCCCAGTTCATGCCCATTCCTACCTCTACCTGAGACCTGAAGAGTTGCTGCCCGTCCAAGCTGACAATACTGATTCTTATGGACCGATGTTCTGATTCAGGATAAAGACAGCCCCTTGTGTCTATGTATGTGTTCAGTCCCTTGCTACCATTTCACCAAGGTGGATTCAGAACGACAGATATGATGAAGCCACTTTGGTAGTTCTCTGGATGCTCAAACGAATCCCACACATGCAGGAAGTTTTTGTCTGACTCCATGTTTCAAAGAAAGGCCAAGAACTAGCAAACTGCGTGATATGTCAGCATTTCATTTGTTGTTAGGTGCAAAGTCGTGTCCAACCCATCGCGACCCCATGTTTCATACATGTGTCCAAAAAGCCTGTAATCATCCTGAAGTCCGTATCTCTTGATCAACTGTGCCCATTCACAGTCCATCCTCTTCCCATGCTTCAGGAACCAGTGCTCGCTTTTAATAGGTCAAAGGAGGAACTGTTCCACACTTCAAAGCTAGGAACAACTGACTCACACAATTATTTTTAACAAGTTGAAACCAATGCACCCACTGATTTGCTTTCATGCCTCCTTTTTGCTTAACCTATTTTCCAGGACCTGGCAAATGGGGTTATGGCATGCTGTCTTGAGCTACAGTTGCCCAGCTATGGTCCTGCTTCCTACAACAACCGCAGAGCTTCTGCTATGCCACAACTATGAGTGGACACGTCTTTACCATCAACTGTGTATATGGTCAAGAAGAGCCCCCCTCCGATGCCCATGCTGTGCGGATTCATCAGGCCCACACAGAGCAGAGCTGCAACGGCGGAATCCACAGCTGATCCCCCTTTCTGAAGGATATCCCTGCAGAGAAGAAAACAGTCATGTAAGCCATGTTCCTTGATCACTGCCTTCATGCACACATGAGCTTACGAATGAAGACAAAATTTCTCTCTTGCCCTGGAGGGACAGACCAGAACCAGTGGGATGAAATTAATTCAAAAGAAATTCCATCTAAACATCAGGAAGAAGTTCCTGACAGTTAAAGCGGTTTCTCAGTGGAACAGGCTTCCTCAGGAGGTGGTGGGTTCTCCAACTTAAGAAAGTTTTAAACAGAGGCCGTATAGCCATCTGACGGAGAAGATGATTCTGTGAAGGCTTAAGGGGGTGGCACATTACAGTGGATGAGCAATAGCGATGTGAGTGTCCTGCATAGTGTAGGGGGTTGGACTAGATGACCCATGAGGTCCCTTCTAACTCTATTAATCTATTATTCTATTGGCGAAGAGCAAAAATTAGGGTTGGGTAGGAAAGGGAGCCAGAGAATAGCATGAGAGTAGCTATGGGTTTTTCACCAAAATATTGCTAAGAAACCTCCTCAAAGGTTGCTGGATTTCTCTATTTCCTGATGATTCTTGGTTCTCTTATCTAGAGGCCTAAATGTTCCTCGACTGGGAAAAAGATGTAAAGCCAACCCAGTATGCTGCCTTACAGTACAGAAGATGTGAGTAGGGACTTTGGGTTGGCTTTTGACATGCCACAATGCTACTTGTAGCAACATGAAAAAGCTTACTATATTGTACTCCCTGAGAGTAGCCAGGAATGTAACAGGCGATTTCTGTTTCTCCTCCACTGGGGCCTGAGCAGAAAGAGAGGTCAAGGCTGAGAGAGCTCTGTAAATAAGTTATTTCTGTCAAGTTTAAAGTTTGTTCAAAGACTGAGAGTGTCTGAATATAGAGGCAGAAGTAACACATCTTGAAACACTGCTGACTCCAAGGTCACAAATTCCATGACAGGAACACTGGACACTGTTCCACTATCAACCCAACAAAACAAAACACAGGCCATTGCTTGGACTGGGTGCTTTGCTAAGAAAATGAAGCAACTACTTACCTTCCCACAATAGAGCACGGGCCTGCATCTGTGGCCACAGCTGCCCTCTTGTAGACATACAGATCTTGTCCAGGGGATGACTTTGAGCGTAGCCCAATGAAAACACCAAGGAATACAGTGAGAACCAACAGTGCTCCTGTCAGGATCCCAATCCACAGGTATTTCTTCATATTTCTGGGGGGAAAGATATCAGCAAAGCCACTGGCTAAATAAAGGCAAACAGCAAACTGTGGTGGTTTCAGCCTTAGAAAGAAGGGGGGAGGGGATGCACAAGCCCTTACAGAACTAAAACACAAAATAGCAGAGTCATGAGCTGGCAAGATATTGCTGGAGACGGAGACAGAGAAGAGGGTTAAGTGGCTGGGGTTTGTCAGGTTAGATGGGCTGACAGCCTCTGCAGCAGCAATGCAACTACAGGATGCCAACAGGGCCCTACAAGAAGCTTCCCTCCCCCATCACTGGTCACATTAAGAGTAATATTTAATAGGTACTTGTGTCAGTTACAGAAATGCATTTCATATACAAACCTGCCTATCACCTAGGATCATCAGAGATTTGCATTCATAGATTTGTGGGAGTTTTCACAGACAGGGCTTTCTCTGTGGTGGCACTGTGATTACAGACCTTCCTCCCTGGGGCCATTCACTTGTCCTTTCAGTGGTATATTTCAGCCACCAGCCACTATTCTGTTCACCTGGGCCTGTTAACAGCAGTTTATATTGTTGTACTCTTTGCTTCCGTTTGCCTGTTCATTTTCTTCTAAAGCTGGATTGTTCAATTGCTAATTTAAGATAGTGTAATAAACTAGCCTCTTGTGGCGCAGAGTGGTAAGGCAGCCGTCTGAAAGCTTTGCCCATGAGGCTGGGAGTTCAAGCCCAGCAGCCGGCTCAAGGTTGACTCAGCCTTCCATCCTTCCGAGGTTGGTAAAATAAGTACCCAGCTTGCTGGGGGGGGGGGGGGTAAATGGTAATGACTGGGGAAGGCACTGGCAAACCACCCCGTATTGAGTCTGCCATGAAAACGCTAGAGGGCGTCACCCCAAGGGTCAGACATGACTCGGTGCTTGCACAGGGGATACCTTTACCTTGACCTTTAATAAACTATGCTGAAGACATAACTAATGGAAAAGTGGGACATGTATATGTCAAATAAGAAAAATGTTACAGTGTAGAAACTACAGTACAACAAGCACATTAAATACATGCTCAGGGGAGATGACAATTGCATGACTCCAGAAAGCTGCATGTTTCTCAGTTCAAGGGTTGACAGACTATAGCTCAAGCTGCCTATTTCCAGGGGTCCAGAAAGACTATTCATAAGCATAGATGGAAAAAAGGACTGTTCCAGCTTCTGGAAACATACTCCAAACCTTGGCAAGTAGCCAAACCTACTGTGTGTCTTCAAATGTGTGGTCAACAGCCTTTAAGGTACCATCAGGGACTTGCTATTTGCAACATATCCAGTTGCAGAAGGAACCTGCACATATACTCGTGTATGCTCAGAATGATGAAGATTGGGCATTGAGGGTCCTGCAGCATCTGAACACATTTTTTAATGTCTGCCTAACCTCCCCTCATGAGCCTCTTGTGGCGCAGAGTGGTAAGGCAGCAGACATGCAGTCTGAAAGCTCTGCCCATGAGGCTGGGAGTTCAATCCCAGCAGCCGGCTCAAGGTCAACTCAGCCTTCCATCCTTCCGAGGTCGGTAAAATGAGTACCCAACTTGCTTGCTGGGCGGTAAACGGTAATGACTGCGGAAGGCACTGGCAAACCACCCTGTATTGAGTCTGCCAAGAAAATACTAGAGGGCGTCACCCCAAGGGTCAGACATGACTCGGTGCTTGCACAGGGATACCTTTACCTTTAACCTCCCCTCAGCGAAAATACTAGCTTTCATTGTAAAGTTTGGATTGGAAGATGGGCACCCTCCCCATCATGACAGGTCTCTGTGTGAAGAGCCATCTAATCTCCTCCACACTCCACCTTTGCAAAGCTTTCGTTCATTTAACTGTACAGAAAACAGTCCAGAGACACTTGAAATTAAAAGCCCACTATTTTCAGTCAGTTCAAATGGGAATCAGTTATGCCAATAACCCAGCCAGGAGTTTCTCCTCCTTTCATTTGCATTTGGGCTTCTAGGTAGGGTATTTAGCTACATTTAATAAGGGCTCCACCCTTGTTGATCCCACAGCCTTTGGTAAAGCAATCACACGAACTACCTGTAATGTAAGGAAATGCCGGTTCCCCCCATTATCTTGTTTGAAGAGCAGCAATGGTACAATTAAGTGAGCTTGGCAGTATATAACATGAGCAACAAGACAGTTTTACTTACCCCTAATTAAGCAGCTCTTAAGACAAATCTAAGTGGCATCTATTTATCCCATGCTCACCTATGTGTTCATAATAGTTACCAGATAGCAGCAGCTAAATAGTGGAACCAACCCACACAACTACAATAAAACAAAGTCATGAATCACTGACAGCCTTTTAACAGAAAAAAAAAAAAGAGTTGTGCAGAACTGGCACGGAATGACAGTCTTCTCAAAGCCTCTTCCAGAAGATCATTCTGTACTGCAGAGCGGGTGGATGCTAGAGCTAAAAAGACCTTGTCTTAGTGCAGAAATGACCTGCTGGATTACAGTGGATCATCAAAGGAGCTTACAGGGTGGGGTAAGCTAAAAAGGAGCATGGGAGATGACCTTCAGGAATGCAGAAAATGACAGAAGAGGAAGTAATGTGTTGCATTTTTAAAAACTTTTGAGGAAGTAAGCTCTGATTCATGAAGGCTCTGCTCGAATAAATACCCTGGGTCAATATGATGCCATTCGACTATTGTTTCATTTTGCTAAAATAGGCTCAATCTGCTGCTCCTCTGGAATTGTATTAGGTATCATGAAAGTTGAGAAGAAACAATATAAACACGAATGAAACAAAATAAATCCATTTAAATTATAATTAAATTACAAACTTAAAAATATAGGCCTTACTTTAGCCTCCAGATTGAGTACAATTTAGTCTGGTACATTTCAATGTACAACGTAATACATATGAATATCCCCAAATTTATGGTGTACAAACAAAAGCACAGTCACAGTAAACAAGACCACACACATTTGACTTTATCTGTCCTCTTCAGTGATCAAATACATCCATACACATTAGGTTTCAGCTCTGGGTGGGGAAATACCGTGGAGTAGAGATTCTGAGAGTAGGACCCGGGAATGGCAGGATTTGGGAAGGAGGGACTTCAGCAGGGCACAATGGAGATTCTGGGAGTAGAGCCCAGGGGAGACAGGATTTGGGAAGAGGAGGGACTTCAGCAGAGCACAATGGAGATTCTGGGAGTAGAGCCCAGAGGAGACAGGATTTGGGAAGAGGAGGGACTTCAACAGAGCACAATGGAGATTCTGGGAGTAGAGCCCAGAGGAGACAGGATTTGGGAAGAGGAGGGACTTCAACAGAGCACAACGTAATTGAGTGAATCCTCCAAAGCAGTGTTGCCTGGAGATCAATTGTTATAGCAAGAGATCTCCAGGCCTGGAGGATGGTGACCCTGCATACACACTAAGAACAAATATTGATATACTGGGTGAAACCAGGGATTTATTGATTCACATTTGATTATATGTGGCCAAATGGTGGACCGTTCCCCTATGGAGGGGTATAACTCGTGTGGCCTTCTGCTTGCAAACATGGGATGGTAAACCTCATATTTGCAGCCTTACTCACAGGAAACTCCTCTTGCATTTTCCCTCTGCTCTGACGAGGCTGCAATGGAAAATAAGCTGAATTTCTCCCCCCTCCCACCGGTCCTTGGCTCGTCAATCATAGCAAGCCACAAATCACAGCACAGCAGTTCTCTTGTGAACTGAAACTCCCTCCCCAAGCCCCAAGCCCCAAAATTAATTTTAAAGTACTTCTGATCTGCTAATGCACAGATGCATTTTCAATAAAAATCTGCACTGCCATATTGCTATGGTGAAATGCCAGAACAATACAGGATTCCTCCCCTCCCTTTGGGATTCGTGTTCTTTCGGACTTCATGTCTGAGTGGATTTCTGAGATGCTGAACATGGTAACTGGAGCCCAAAAATACATTCCTTGTAAATGGTTGGCAAGTGCTCAGGACCCTGTATGATCAGGAAGAAAGCTGCTCAATCACCCCCCTCTTTTCCAGCTCATTCCCTACCTCCAGAAAACAGAAATGGGGCTGTGTTTTGCCTGCCAGATCCCAAAAAGACCGTGGAAACAGTCGTGATATTATTGAGTCCATAATTTTATGCTTGCCCACGTAAGATTGCAGTTTATGCCTAATCTTGGCAGTTAATTTCCTTAAGGTGCGTATGCATACATCAGGCAGCATTCTAACACAACACCTCTGGGATTCATTATAGAGATAAGGATCACTTGGGTCAAACGAGCCATGTCTAGAAGGGAAGAAAGCTAACAAATTGAGAGCAGAGGGTAGGAGGCACTCCTAGTAACAGGACCAACATGTCCCTCAAACAACAGACTGGGTCCACATGAACCTATGAATATGTCATCTGATTTGACAATGATCCCCTTACTCCATCCAAAAATCCTCTTCAGAACATCAGCATTTCCCACCAGCATCATGTCCATCTCTCTTCAGTTCAACTCCAGCCTGTTCCTCCTTCATCTCCTACACCAGGGGTACACCTTCATCTCCTACACCTTCATCTCCTACACCAGGGGTAGTCAACCTGTGGTCCTCCAGATGTCCATGGACTACAATTCCCATGAGCCCCTGACAGCATTTGCTGGCAGGGGCTCATGGGAATTATAGTCCATGGACATCTGGAGGACCACAGGTTGACTACCCCTGTCCTACCACATTTGTATATGTAATTTCCCCCAGAACCTGACTTAAATTCATGCTGTGAACAATTACAAATATACAGAAAGTAAAACAGGAGGACTAGGACATAAACTTCAAACCCTCTGTGTTCAACAAGGAATGGCCATCGCACCTGTTCTTATGCTGAAGATCATACAGACCTGAACCGAAGGCTTGCCTCAATCCACTGTACTCTGTAGTTATTTATTGTCTTGGCTGCACTAGTTTCCAAACCACTCAGTTTCCAAACAGAATTTCCTAGGGAAGTTTAATCTCACATCTGAACTAGTTGTATTTATATCTACTAGTTAAAAACATTCAGCAGCATCATATACGGATGGGTCCTTTTGTGGGTGGAGGAGGGAGGAGGAAGAGATTCAAAAGGTGTGTGGTATCTAAGTGCATATATTTACACCCAAGTGTACCAGTATAAGAACTTCTTCTGATATTGAACTTTTGAAGAGCTGAGGGTGGAGATAGGAACTGTATCCTGAGGAAATCTATATTCACATGAGCCCAAATATGAAAAGGCACCAGCAAATGGCACATCAGGGGACACTATTAAAAAATCAGTACACTGCACAAGAGGCAATTCATACAGCCAGTTTTCTCTTATTGCAGGTCTCCAGGCACATAGCAAAAGCACTTGTCCAGATACACAGAACAAGAAGAATTTCCAAACGTGCAAACTACCTTTGCCAGAATTTTTAGAGGCTGCTCAAATGTCAGTATTTGCATACAAGAGAATTCATACTCTAGAGCAGGGGTATTCAACCTGTGGTCCTCCAGATGTTCATGGACTACAATTCCCATGAGCCCCTGCCAGTGTTTGGTCATGGGAATTGTAGTCCATGAACATCTGGAGGACCACAGGTTGAATACCCCTGCTCTAGTGGCTGAGGGGTCGAGTGTTCATAATTGATCTTTGTGCACTTTACAGCCCAATCTGTGCATTTTTATTCCAAGTAAATCCCACAATATTCAATCCACTTTACTCTGAAATACATAGCTCTTTGCAGATACTGTAAACAGACCCAAGCCCGCTTGTGGGAGGGGCGGTCTAGAAATCATCATCAAAATTTAGATAAGTGGTACAGAAGAACAGGAGGGCACCTAATGAAGGATCTCTTCTTGAAGACATTTTCCATAGCTACTCTGAGGAAAGGGGGCTCAAAAGAGACGACACCTTATACTTAGCAACTACCTCGCCACATACACACACACACAGAATCTACAAGTCCTTTCCCCCTTCCTCATGCCTAGCAGCACCGTCCTTGGTGTCAGAAGCGAATCCACTTTACCAGCCACTAATTCTGTTACTCTGAGATACTTGATACCCCTCCTTCTTGATCCACCAAGCTAAACTAGGTCTTTCTAGTTATTTTGAACTGACAGCCTCTTGGAAGAATGCACTTACCAATCGACAGGCAACAAGATAAGAGTGACGGTGGTGGTGAGGTTGTCCCAATGGCCTGTTCAAGCCCCTCTTTTTTTCCCTTATCAAGCCCAGCAGCAAAGGACAGACAACTTGTTCTTGGGTGCCACATCAGCTGGCAAGAGTTCCATCTGGGAGCACTAAAAAAAGCAGCAAACCACAGAAGATGTGGCATACTCTCGCCTTATTCACTCGCTACAAGCCTCAGAAGCAACCAGACTGGTTCCCCAGGTATCTGCACAGCCAAACGTGACCCTGCCCATTGCTTACTTCTGGAGGTGGACTTGGCAGCAAAGAAGGAGAAAATGACCTGGCCTGTGGGGAACTATCTACATCAAAGGTCTCATGCCCAAACCCAAGGGGGCTGCAAGAGAACGCTGAGAGATCAGTGCATCCTGAGCAGGCCACACAAATCTTACCACCAAGCAGCCCTTCTTCAAGAGACCAGACAAACTTCTTAAAAATTATTGTATGGTGTATGTTAGTGTATCCAGGGGATCCTACAATCGTAGGCATGTCTGGAAGTCAGGGAGAAGACACCTAGAGGAGGTTTGCCACTGCCTGCCTCTGTATCATGACTCTTTTTTTTTTTTGAGGTCTCCCATCCAAATACTAATCAAGACCAACTCTACTTATTTTCCCAGATCGGACAAGATCAGGCATGCCCGAGTTTTTGCCCTAGCATAGAAAAAACATCTACCCAGCTTCCTTTTGTCATGCAACAGAAGAACTGAAATTGTACCTTTTCCTTCTTATGCAACATTATCTTCCCATGGCATTCTAGCTACTCTAGTGGAATTCTAATGAGCAAGTACATTGAAATGATGCATCCTAAGAGATTCTAGGGGAGGGAAATGTTTATCTGGACTGGGATATGGTAAAAAAACAGCAGAATTAGGCAGCAGAAATGCTGAAGAAAAGCTGGGGGGTTTTGTACCCCGCTTTTGATTACCTGAAGGATTATCAAAGCGGCTTACAATCGCCTACTCTTTCTCTCAGCACAACAGAACCCTATGTGGGAGGGTAAGGCTGAGAGAGCTCTGAGAACTGCCAGTGGACCAAGGTCACCCAGCTGGCTGCAAGGGGAGGAGGAGTGAGGACCAAACCCCATTCTCCAGATTAGAGGTCTCTGTTCTTAACCACTACACCACACTGACTCTCACTTGGAATAATTGCTCAAGTTGAGTTTCATTCCCAGAGGAAACTTCTGTATTTCTACAGATGCCTTATGTTATAAATCAGGGGTAGTCAAACTGCGACCCTCCAGATGTCCATGGACTACAATTCCCAGAAGCCCCTGCCAGCATTCGCTGGCAGGGGCTTCTGGGAATTGTAGTCCATGGACATCTGGAGGGCTGCAGTTTGACTACCCCTGTTATAAATCTCCAGTGGAGCACTGCTCACCTCAGGTAAGTGAGGTTTTGTGATGATTGTTCAACTAAGACCATGCTATTCGAGAATAGTTCAAAGGAAATGATTTAAGTATACCCTGTCAGCAAACCTGGTTCCACAATCAGCCAGATTGTTAATGTCAAGAAAGCAGAAAGTGTTCAGCCACTCCATTATGCTTCCATGTGAACATTGTTTGCATGCACAAATGCCCTCTAATGTGCAAAAGCATCATGCAGCCTTTAATCACAATTTAAGGGCATAAACTACAATGCTGCTGTATGACTCCATTTCCTTGCTATGGGTCTCTTGCACAGGAGAAGTTCCCAATGGATTTACTGACATCAAAAAAACATAGAGGATTTTCTCTGCAGAAACCACATCATTAGGCGGATTCAAAGTATGGTGTGAAAGTATGGGTTCCTCCCCCAACACACAGGCACAGAGAGAGAGAAGGACTCTGCCAAGGAAGCAGGAGAAGCTGCCCTTTGCCCAGTTCTTCTTGAGTGTTAACATGGAAATAATTGCAAGCCTTTCTCCTCGAAGGACAGAAAGAGGGTGTCCACTGCATTTCTATGTCAAACCAGCAAAGCACATTTGTTTTCAGCAATGTGCTCATTTGCAGGGTTTGGGTCACCTGGACTCACACCCTACTTCCAACCTTGGCCTGCTGACCTGACCCCTCTAATGTAAGTGCCTCTCCACTAGACAGCCCTAAACAGCAGTTGGTAGGGATGGGTGCAAACCACAAAAATGTGGTTTGTGAGGGTTCATGGTGTGCCCAGTCTACAATCCTTCATTAAGTTTTAAGAGCCAAACCAAATTATTCCATTTGTGATGTGGTAAAATAACTCCCCCTCTCCCCCTGTGTACTGGAGACAACAAATCACAGGGAATTTCCAGCTGACTCTCCTCTACCTGCCCTCCAAGTTTGGTGAGAATTGTATCTACAGGGTGTGAGTTACAACTCTGCAAAGAAGGTGCCACCATCTTCTGTTGTTTCCAATAGAAGGGGAGCGAGCAGCAAAGAAACCAAGGGCAACAGAAGCTCAGTAGAACAGAATCAAAGTACCAGAGAATCTCTTCAAAAGACAGACACAATTCCCACATCTCACAAACATGAAGCAGAACAAAACACGGTTGCACTGTTACATACCTTATGGGTATTACCTGGGAGCCACCTAGAAATCCACAGATGGTTATTTTCCTTCTTAACCATATATCAGAATCCTCACCTCCGTTGTTCTTGTCTGTTAGGTTAGGAATTTCAATCGGTTTGTAAGTGCTGATTAGCAAGTGAACTTTATAAATGGGAGGGGTTGGAGAAAGCCAATTACTGGGAGGAAGTGGTCTAGTAACAAGAACGTGAAGCCTCAGGTGATGATAGAAAGAGGCTTGATTCACTCTCTGGTCTGTAGACTGTTCTTTCTGTTTCCCCACTTCCTTGTTCCTTTCTTTTCTTAATTGCTAATTACAGATTTTTATGAGAAAGGAGAGTTCAGAGGCTGCTGCTTTGTTTTGCTTCTCTCATTACAAAACAGAAGAAATGGAAGGGCAGTCCGCCTTCATACCTTGGCCAATGTGTCAGTTGTCTTTCTGAGAACCATTGTTGCCAAAAGCCTGCAAGAGCCACAAAGGTTAGGGCAGTCTTGCTAGGCATGTTTTACCATTGAGAAACCCGTTAAAAATTCTTCAGGCTTAAAGGAACTCCATAAGTGGTATGATCAAGCAGAATATGGTTGGGAATATGGACTGTGTGCACGCCCTTCCCACCCCTCCAGGCGCATCATTGGCCATTTGGGAGAGGGGGGGGGTTGACATGAAAACCTGATAAATGTTTAACACATTTTTAAAAATATATAAAGCATTAATTAATTCCCATCCATTCAAGAAACCCTTCCAGGGCCGTCAAGAAATCCCAGAGTTTCACGAAACCCTGGCTGAAAAAGCCTGGGTTAGGGATAAAACCAATATAGAAAAATAGAAACAATTTATTATTAGAGCTCAAAGTTGTTTTAAAAACATAAAAGTATATCATGTGTGTACATCACAAATGCCAACAAGTACAGAGCTAATGTGTTTTGATCATACTGATTTTCATCAGAGGTCAATATATAGATACACGCCATTGTAAATAACAATTTTTCCAATTTACAATGTGGGGGGGGAGTAATCTGATATGGCTGGTCCTGCAAAATATTATCATTTTGCTCTTTTTGCAGAGAAGCACACAGCAAGATTTTCCAATACCCAGGAATTGGAAATATTTGCTGGTTGAAGATTCTGCCAATACATCGCAGGCCCAGAACCAGCCATAACGCATTAAATCTGAACTTGTTAGCACTTGTGGAGTACACACTGAGATGTTTTATGTATGCCCAATAGATAAGATATAATTTTATGGTTTTTAAACATTTTTGAGCTTTAATAATAAATTGTTTCTATTTTTCTATACTTGGTTTTATCCCTAACCATGTGGCTCTCAGGGTTTTTATTTCTGTTTATGTTATTAATTGTCTTAATGAAAGCTCTTCACCTGGGGCAGTTCCTCACCACCTATCTGTCATGAACCCGGGATCCTCTTCTGCTGAATGAGAAACGAGCTGAGGCATTTCTTAGAAAGAGTCCAAAGCTGTTTTTGAATAAATATCCACAGAAAGGGTACATCAGGGTGCTTCATGATAGAAAGGCATTGCTAAGAATGGGTTGATACACCAAGCCCCGGGTTCATAAAGGCATTCCTCCCCTTCCACCAACAAACACACAATTGGTCCACCAAAACCCTTTCCCATGGAATACAGGTTTTAATCTACAAAAGAGAAATAAAACTGCTACCAAGCACTTGAGAACTTTTAGTTCCAGTCACAATCTGCATAGATAGTACAGTAAGGACAGAGCTAACAACCTGGGAACAGACTGAAGGGGGTGGGAGGGCTGGAAAACCAAAATCTGAAAGAGACTGGATGCTGCAGACCAGCAGCCTGGCCATGGAGTCTATGCTGGGGGACTACATGACAACACCTGAGAAACTTTGTCAAGTTATCCATTGTGTTGGGGGCAGGAGATCTGGTAGATCCGGTACACCTTTGGAGGACCCATATCCAGCCTGTGCTGAGGCAGCTGCATTGGTTGCCAGTTGCTGTCTGGATACGGTTCAAGGTTTTGGTTTTGACCCTCAAGGCCTTATGCGGGTTGGGACCAACATACCTGCGGGACCGCCTAACGCCCTATGCCCCCCCCCCGGGCCCCAGGGAAGTGTGCCTAACCTCAACCAGGGCCAGGGCCTTTTCAGTCCTGGCCCCAACCTGGTTGAATGAACTCCCGGGTAGGCTGCAGGCCTTGCAGAAGCTTACGGCATTCCGCAGGGCCTGTAAAACGGAGCTCTTCTTTTTATGGTTTATGGTTAAGGCTGGAGTTGGCAAGGTAGATCTACGCCCCCCCTCCAGGTATGAGTATTCATCTTACCTCCTTCCCCCCCTTCTAATAGCTGGGGGTGGGGAGGGGTTTTCCACCATGTTGGGGATTATGTTTTAACTGGGTTTTTTTAGCGGGGGTTTTATGACATGTAAATAAATCTAATATAATAATAATAATAATAATAATAATAATAATAAATATAGTTTGTCAGGGACAAGAAAAGAAATGTTAGCCAGAGTCACATCCTTCCATTTCCTCTCTCAGTCAGGGATACCCTGACAGACCCTTTGGTACAGAACACTAAATCCTTTGGTACAGACTTTAAATGTGCTGCTGATGAATGCCTGTTCTGCTCAATGTAAAATATTTCTCGTCTGTTTCCCTAAGCCTGAATGAGGAAACAGTCCCGATTTTATTTGCTCTGCCCAATTCTCTGTGCACCGCAGATCAGACTTAGTGGTCAGGGAAAGGGTATTGTCATGATCTTTTATGTAAATCAGTATGCTAGTTTCAGTGTTTGCAGTAAAATGGAAATCCCCCATTCTTACCCTCAGAGATTATTTTCCTGTCATCATTTCAGAAGTGCAAACCCATCCATCAGAATTTTTCCAAGTTGTAAGGGGCTTTCTCTATACTAATCCTCAAGAGGACAATGCTGGTAAGCTTCAATCCCACCATGATTTACCTGCTAGAATTCTGCACATACCATTTGCCCATACTCATTCAGACTCTACTGTTTCTGCAGAACAATCACACAATATTATCAGAGTGCAGTTTGGTCCCAATAACTGGGGTGAGTTTCAGTTGTTACAGCATGAGAAAGTTAATAAGCTGCTTGGAAAAGTTCAGATTTCCACCCCTTAGCTTGATCTTTGCCCATCAAGGAGGGGACTAGCTGTGGCTGAAAGTCCAATAATGAATTGAGAGAAATTACCCCAGCCACCTTGTGAAACAAACCCTCACACTCCCACAGGTACACAAAGAAGCTGTCCTTGGACTCAAGTGACCTTAACAACTATTGGCTAACTGCAAATATCAACTTGTTGGGCAAATTGTTCAAAATGGGGAGAGTGGCTATATAGTGCCAGACCTTGTTAGATCAAACAGATCATTCAGACTGAATGTATTAATCCAGGGGTAGTCAAACTGCAGCCCTCCAGATGTCAGTGGACTACAATTCCATGAGCCCCTGCCAGCAGGGGCTCATGGGAATTGTAGTCCACTGACATCTGGAGGGCCGCAGTTTGACTACCCCTGGATTCATTGCGTGGAGTGTGCAGTGTAGCCAGAAGATTCAAGCCAGGCAAGAGACATTTTGGAGGTGATTTACTATTGCTTGCCTCCATGTGCTGACCCATAGTGTTCCGTGGAGGAACTGCATCCAGATCCTTGGAGGTCTCTCATCCAAAGACAAGCCAGGGTCAGCCCTACTTAGCTTCAGAGATCTGAAAGGATTGGGCTTGCCTGGGCTTCAGAGTGGAAACTGCCTGGATCACTATAGCTAACAACTTTCAGTAGAAAGGCAAGGGAAAACGTAGTGCTGTTGATTGTGCTGAACTCCCCCAAATTCTTCAGGACCATCAATCATCATATACTTCTGGACTGGCTTCCTGGAAAGGTCACTGGGAAATTGCACTTCTGTGGCTCCATTCCTATCTGGTAAACCAGAAAGTGTTGCTGGTTGTCAGACCCTCAGCTCCTTTGGCACCTCTGGTAAGGGATCTAGCAGGGTTCCTTCTTTCCTGCCATGCTATTTAACATTTACATAAAGCCACTGGGAGAGGTCACCCAGATATTTTTTAAGGAAGTGTCACCAGGATATGGACGGCACTCAGATTTTCCAGTAGAAAATTGCACATGCACAGGGCCATCTTAAACACAGCTTCACCCTCCTACTTCCGTTGAAGTCAATGAGTTTAGAAGGGTGCAGCTCTTCTTAGAATTGCACTGGCAATCAGATCTAATTTGTTTGGCACTTACATGGATTCCAGGGAAGCAATATTCGGTCATAGTTTTTCATGCTCTGATCAAACCCACATTAGATTACTGCCATGTGCTTTATGTTGGCTGGCCTCCTGAAACTGGTAATAGTAAAATACTACTAAGAACACTCATTGCTAGTGTTGAAAATGTGCTGGGAGAAAAAGTTGCCCATATGTTTTCCTCACCAGGAAAAAGCAGCTTTTTCTGTTGTTGTTGTTGTTGTTGTTGTTTCCCCTTCTACCTGGCTACACCTTTTAAGTTGAAGGCCCAGCAGCTGTTTCCTTGAACAGAAGGACTGTTGAGGGAAAGAACAGTTTGCACATGACAGGCAGTTCTCTCTCAGTCACCATATTTTTGCCCCCAAAAAACATGAAATCAGAGTGGTTACCTTGAATGTTTCATATACATGCCATGAGTTTGTACAGACACTTCAGACAGGACTTTTTTCATGAGTGTTTGCTGTTCTCACAGCCACATCGTTTCCAGTCTTGATCCAAATTCAGAGCAGTTTCTACTCTGTGATCCTGTCCCAGTACAAGACAAAGCTCTTTATCCACACTGACCTGAAAAGGACTTGCTTATATTTTATATTTTGACTGTAATGACCTCCAATAAATTACAGGAAAACTAAGAACCTTTGGGGGTGAAAATGAAATGACTGGAAGGAAAACTGAAAATGGGTTGGGGAACCTGAAAAGAAGCAATTCCTTAGAATACTTTACTTCCCATTCATTCATTCATTTGTTCATTCATCCATCCGTCCATCCAGTTCAGAACATGAGAGAACATAAGTTTACATAGAACATGAGAGAACATAGTGAATATAAATAATACGATTCAGCAACTATGTCAAGTGTAACAACAGTAACAGCAGTGGTTTCAACTACCAGTTGTTAATCTGATTAGCTAGAGTCCCATCAGTTGTTCAGTTCATGGGAAGGGATTTTGGGGACCTGATGGATATTGCTGGTTTGGCCAGCCTCAACCAAATGCCTGGCAGAAGAGCTCCATTTTGCAGGCCCTGCAGACCTGCCCTTAATATCATAACTCATAACATATCTGAGGCATGAAACTTGCTTACACATACCACTAAGGTAACAGAGTGTCTCTAGAAGTCTGAGTGTGCAATATTCACAGCACTGTAAGCCAACTGGGCCCATGCACATATACATTACAGCTGTCTCTGTTTTTCAGGACTGTGGTAATCCTTGTTTTCCTTTTGCAGTATTACTTGGCTCATAACCAAGGAATGGTAGAGAAAAGCAGCTCAGTGGAGAGTTGTATAGCTAAATAGCAGGATTTTGTAAATTACTGTAATTAAAGCAATAATAGAATACATGGAATTTTTTAAACTTTTAGTAAACAGATATGGCCTTTTTTTAACCACCGTTTGGTTAAGGTGACCAGGTTGTCCCAATTTTGGGAGGAACATCTGGGGGCACCTGGCAAATTGTACTTATGTTGAAATTAAAAAATATATATATTACAATACTATTTTTGTGTTCTATGAAAATCTTTGTTGCCCCATATAGACTAAATTTTAATCAAGACCCCCCCCCCCCGGTCAATGGTGTCCCACTTTACCAATGTTAAAATCTGGTCACCTTACGTTTGGTGCCTCTTCTACCACCATTAAAGCAAGAAACCAGCATTTTCCAAAAGATAACATGAATAATTGTTTTAGTAGTTTAAGATGCTTTTGCTTGTTGGTGGGCTCCATCCTAAATACTTCGTGATCAAAGAGGCAAATGGTGTTGACTTGCATTACCACAGTAAATCTACCTACGCCCTTAATGACAGACTGTCATTGTAGCATTGAAGAACAGGATCCAGGGCTATAACACATCACCTAAAGCAGTGGTCCCCAACCTTTTTATCACCAGGGACCACTCAACACCGGGGACCACTCAACACCTTTTACTGAGGCCCGGTGGGGGGGTAGTTTACTCCTCTACTCTCAACTACTGCCCTAGCGCTCTCTGATTGCTATGGTAATGTTTAAACATCCCTTCAAAATAAGATACAGACACGCCACAACAATGAAGTGTGTTGTAAAGGGCTGGGGGGGATGAAGTAAAGGGCCGGGGGGGGGGGGGGAGAAGGCGTCCTTCGGGGCCCACCTCCAATTAGTCGAAGAACCACAGGTTGGGGATCGCTAACTTAAAGCATCAAAATAGCTTCTCTAAGAAATGGAGCCTAACTTACCAGCATTGCAAAGCAAAAGGAAAAAGACCTTTCACATGGGACTTCCAAATTCCCTGGGAAGGAGCATGATGTCTGTTTGCTCAGGAACTGACTCAGATTTTGACCCATCCATGTTGGCTCAGTTCCCCAGTTTCTGTGAAAGGCAACTGGCAACAAAACCTCTGATTTCATCAGCCCACATGGCACTGTGAATTCGAGCTCCAGTGGCAAATTACAGTTTTCCTTCTCAAAAAGACCCTTACATAAGAAAACTCAATTAGGTGACTCTGTGCTTATCAATGTTTTCTCAGCTGCTAATTGCAACAACACAATAGCAACATTATAATTAAGGCTGGAATGCCCCATTCATTTGAATCAACAGGAGTCTTGGGTGGGAAATACCAACCAGTCTGTGCTGGATGAGGCTCAGTGATCAAATCCAACAATTATTAACACCCCCGAAGATCCTAGCGCTCAGCCAATATAAACAGGCTAGTGGCCCCCAGCCCTAGAGAAATTTGGCTGTCTCCAGCCAGAGCTAGGGCCTTTTTGGCCCTGGCTCCTGCTTTGAGGAACAAGCTCCCAGAAAATATCAGGGCTCTGTCAGAGTTTTCTGAGTTCTGCAGGGCCTGCCAAACAGAGTTCTTCTGCTAGGCCTAGGGTTGAGGTCAGTAAAATATCAAAATATCAACACCGAGTCGGTCTCCCTCCTGTTTTGCACCCCTACCCTGGGTTCTGGTTTTACACCTATGGGCAAGTCTTTAGAATTGTTTTAAATTGTGATTTTAATTTATTGTTGGTTACATGTTATTCACTGCTCTGAGTCTGCTCTGGTGAAGAAGGCAGTTTATAAATCTAAATAAATAAATAAATAAATGTCATTACTCTTTTATGGGGCTTGATAAGCACTAGTGGAAGTGACAATAAATGATTGTCCCTTTTGAGCCTCTTTGCAAAATTACTATGTTTCAGTATATATTAATATTTTAATATATTGTTTATTTATTTATTGTCCACTTTTCTCACTGAAACTCAGGAGAATTATACCATGCAGATCAATGCAATCGGTTGGATGGTACATCTATTAAGCAATGTAATAGGACTGACTGCAGAAATTTGAAACAGAGATGTTGTCTATACAAAAAACTTTAAACAGGTAATAAAGATAAAATTGCAAGCAGGTAAAAAAAAGACATCCAATGAAAGGGCCTCTGTTTTGTATTGCTGCTGGCTATTGATAGAATTACAATCACAAAAGGAAATGTCAGCTTTATGTATAATGGATTTATTGTTTACATGTTTTGTTTTGCAAACAGTAAGGTACAGATTTGCAGATCTGTGACTTGCAATTTCACTTATTGGAAATCCACAATGGTATGTTCCCCCACACGAGTTGCGGTCGAAAACATGAATGCAAGTAATGTAGATCTTGGTACAGGAGGAAAAATAAGCGTGAGGAGTGAGGAACAGAAACAGTCCTGAATTGGTCTTACTATGCCAGCTCCGTTCTGTTTTTATTCCCACCATTCCATCATCATAATTACATTTTATAGGACATGTGTTTGTTTTGCTACTGGGAGACATAGCTCTTGCCTCCCAATATTCACAGATATTTCCACGAGGTGCTCCTGCGATGTAGATCTCCATTCTGAAACTGAGATGGGCGTGTACCACAAGATGGGCTCTGATAAGGCTGTTCTGTTTCTCAGGATTGCTCCAGACCTGCAATTACAATGGAATTGCACCAAGTCCTTCCCTAGATTATTTGTTTTGCCCAACTGACATAGTGACCGTCTATCATTTGTGCAAGACGACAGAGGGATTCTCTGATACATGTTGACACTGATAATGCGAAAGGCTGCCTCGAATGGCGAGACCATGGTCACAGGAAGTAAGACGAGAAGGGAGTGCTTGGGGTGACCAAGTGCCTTGAGCCACTACTGAAGGCTGCAAAGACTCCCTTTAAGGAGATCAGGAAGGAATCACGCAAAGTGGTTTGACAGCTTTGAACTTCATCTGCTGGCTGTCTCATAGTAATGAAAAGGAACTTGGAGAAAAGGAGAAAAGGAAAAGAAGAAAGAATATCTTTGGCTTCAGTTCCTTGCAGAATGGATGAATGAAGCGTCTTCCAAATTACTACTGAAATCATGTCTTTTCTGAATGGCTATCAGAAAGAAAAGTGTTGCTCTGACTTAAGGTGATCTTTGTGTGTATATAAAATGCTGCCACGTGTCAAGCTGCAGCTGATTTGTGGTGACCCCTCATTTGTCAAGGCAAGAGATGGACAGAGGCAGTTTGCTAAGGCCTTACTCTGTGCAGTGATGGAGGCTTCCTTTCGAGATCTGGCAAAATCAGGCTCGCCTGGGGCATCTTTAGGGACTGTCAAAAATGACAGGACTAATCAGCATTCCAGAGGTATTATACATGCACATGATTGTAAGCCCCTTCTTCACTCAGAGGGCCCACCACTCTCCATAACGCCTCTATTACATTCAGGGTTACAAGCAGGTCAGGCTGACACACATACTACCTTTCTTGCCTGTTTTAAAGGCTATAGAAAGAACCATGACCATTTCACTCCTCAGGTCCTCTCTCTCAGACCAATTATGCAAAGGAGGGAGGAGCCAGGCTGGCGTTTCCATGGCAGCAGGGCAAATTCCTGCTGATGCACAATGTCACCATCAGCCTGGCCCCCTGCCGGCCCTGGCCCACTTTAGGGCCTTCAGTGCCTGGTGTTAAGGGAACACTGATTTTTTAGTGTTCCCTTTTGTACTGTGGGCACCATCAGCAGCCAGGCCCGGCTCCTTTCCCGTCTATGGTGTTCCAGCAGGGACATACAACATCCCGTTCAGCTCCATGGTGCTTTGTGGCACCATGGAGCCAAACAGGAGGTTTTTTCCCCCATTCCCATGCTATTCCACCTTCTTGAAGTGAAACCCCACCACCACCTACCACCCCGGTGAGGCGTGACAGAACCTTTTTGCCCCAGCTTTGTGTGCACACATGAAAAGCCAGGGTGGACCATGTCCAACAGGGGAAATCTTCCCCCGTCAATGTACAGGAAGCAGCAATATACAGGAAGCAGCAGTGTGGCTGCTGCTGTGCAAAATCAGTGTCACAGAGACATCAGCAGACAAGGCAACACTGCCCCCTTACTATCACTCAAAACAATTGGGTTTGGGGCTCAAATGTTCTACCATTCAGATGGTTTCACCATTTGCTCATAACCTAAACAATATATAAGCTGAGATCTTGACTTTCATATGTCTGTGTTTGTTTCTTTCCTGAGCTATGCAGCCCACATAGCTAAACAAACAAGGTGTGAACTTTTATTTATGGTGTGAATATAACACTGAAGAAAGTTACACAGCATTTGGAGATTTTTCATGGCAAATGGACTTTTCTTTCCATTTAGCTTTAAGCTCTTCTTCACCTCAGCTTCACGCTGTCATATACTCTTTTCCCTCTCACCCCCCAGTTGCTGACTCCCCAGTGCTCTTTTTCTGTTCTTTCTCTCAACATTTCAACTCTTACTGGTTGCTCTTTAAAATAGAATCAGAGTCCAGTGGCACCTTTAAGACCAACAAAGATTTATTCAAGGCATGAGCTTTCGAGTGCAAGCACTCTTCCTCAGACTATGAACTGACCATCATGATAGTGGGAATATATAAGCAAAAGCACTGGAAAGCTCACACTTTGAATAAATCTTTGTTTATATTAAAGGTGTCAGTGGACTCCGATTTCATTTTATTATTCTGGGGCTTGAAAAATACAGTAAATAAGCACACCTATCAAACTTTCCAGTGCTCTCATGTGCTGATTATTGGTCTCCCCAAAAGATCCACATCTGGTTCTGTAGGCAAGGCATTTCACCAGTGCTGTGGGGAAGAGGTAGTCAACCTGTGGTCCTCCAGATGTTCATGAACTACAATTCCCATGAGCCCCTACCAGCAAACTACATGGGAATTGTAGTTCATGAACATCTGGAGGACCACAGGTTGACTACCCCTGTTGTGGGGTTCTTCTGGGAAACTTTTTCAGTGGGTTGGAGCCAATCAACTTTTCCGCTGCTGAGAAAGACAGGGCTCTGACCAGGAAAACAGCTATGCTGAGATCAGTGGAATTGTGTGAACAAAAGCCACCTGAGACAGGGCTGGTAGAAAGGGCTACCCCTGAGCACAAAACTTGGCAGGCTCCAACCCAATGCTCCACAAGGCCAGCTCTGCCTTATCAGCGGGATCCCAGTAGGAATTCAGAACCGGGATGGCAAGAAAGGACGCGCAGTAATGGGTTTAAACTACAAGTACAACGATATAGGCTAGATAGCAGGAAAAAATGTTCACAATCAGAGTAGTTCAGCTGTGGAATAGGCTGCCTAAGGAGGTGGTGAGCTCCCCTCACTGGCAGTCTTCAAGCAAAGGTTGGATACACACTTTTCTTGGATGCTTTAGGATGCTTAGGGCTGATCCTGCGTTGAGCAGGGGGTTGGACTAGATGGCCTGTATGGCCCCTTCCAACTCTGTGATTCTGTAATTTTGTGACTGGGACCCGCCAGGCGGTGGGCTGGACGAACCCCCTGGATTCTTTGCAGCAGGGCAGCTCCGACGGTCGCTCCGCTCAGCACTGCTGAGAACATAAAGCCGTCGTGGAAGGGCCGTCGTTTGCGAGCGCCCTGCGCAAATGTGCCCGCGCGGCGACTGACAGAAAGGCCCGAGCCGAAGGGGCACCGCGTCCGCGGGGACCCCCGAGGGAGCCTTCGCCTGGGCCGAGAGCCAATCCTGGCCAGCGGGGGTCGGGGGAAGCGTCCGTCAAGCATGCGGTCGCCAAGACGGGACGCGCCGGGCCGAGCCGGAGGGAGAGCAATGGAGTCCTCCGCCCCGCCCTCGCCCGCTTCCCGCCGCCCGGCCTCCCGCAGCAGGCAGCCGCGCCCCCGCCCCGTGCACGTGCCTGGCGCAGAGAGAGCGAGAGAGAGAGCGAGAGGGAGCCGCAGCGGAGCCGCGATGGCGGAGGGGGGCTGCCCCGCCCCAGCCCGGCCGTCCGGATCGCCGCTGCCCGGAGGCTGAGCCCGTTCTCGGCCCTCGCCGGCCGCCATGGGCTCCCGGCTGAGCAGGCACAGCAGCCCGGAGGGGCGTCCCGGTCGCTTCCCGCTGGCCTCCCTGCTCGGCCGTCCCCCGAAGCTGCCCGGTGCGCCCAGCGGGACGGCCAAGGCGGCGCCCTACGAGAGGCGAGTGCGCTGGCTGCGCGAGATCCAGGCCACCCTCCGCGCGCGCCGCCGGGACCAGGCGCTCCGCGTCCTCCTCCTGCTGCGGAAGGTGAGCGCCGCGGCCGGCCACAGGGCGCAGGAGGGGCGGCGCGCGAGGAGCCCTCGCCGGGAAGACGCGCGCTCGACAGCCGGAGGAGCCCGGCTCGCTCGCTCGCTCGCTGGCTGGCTGGCTGGGGTGCAGCGCTGCGCGTGCAGTGGGGAGCGCGCGGCCCGGGCCTGTCCGGGCTCTGCTGCAGCGGTGGGAGGGGGCAGGGCGTGGCGGGCGTGGCCTCCCCCGCCCCTTGACCGCGCTCTCCTCCGGCCGGGGCAGGCCAGTGGAGCACGGCCGCTATGCTTAGGGCGCCAGACGTCGTGGGCGGGAGGGCAGGACCCGGGTTAGCTGACGGCAGACCCTCCCGGGGCAGGAGCTGCCTCTGCCCGCTTTCCCGTCGGCGAGCGCCTCCTTGTGGCCTCCTTGTTCCCACCCACGTCGGCTCTCCGAGGGCCAGCCCGGCACAGCCCCAGCCTTCCTCCCTGCAGCTTCTCCAGGGCCCCGCCACGCCGTCCGTGCCGAGGCCTCCGGGTCAGCCGCCGGCAGCCCCGCGCTGGTGACATCATCCTTTGGGCGCCTTCTTTCAAGTTAGCCCTCAGCAGCTCCCAGGGGTAGTCAAATTGCGGCCCTCCAGATGTCCATGGACTACAATTCCCATGAGCCCCTGCCAGCAGGGGTTCATGGGAATTGTAGTCCATGGACATCTGGAGGGCCGTAGTTTGACTACCCCTGTAGACCGAAGAGTCGCTCCTGGTGATACAGCATGAATGGCCCGCCCACCTTGCACGCACCCCGGCTCTATTGTGCTCACGGCAGGCCTGCTGTCGAGCCACGAAATGACATTAAACATCTCTCACAGTACCCAGAACTCTTCCTGCTCTGGTTTAGGGGAATGGGGGACTTCAGTATAGTACAACAAAATAATCCAATGTAGTAAGCAGATATCCAGGGAGTCTTCAATAAATTCTTTAAGAAGCAGAATTGTTAATCCCAATGTGTTTTGTGGTGTGGCTTTATCAAGGGACATCAAATTTCAATTGTTTTCGACTGGAAACTTTAGGAGAACAATCTCTTAACGGATAATCTGGTATATATGGTTTTTAACCTGACTACCATTACTGCCAACCGAAGACTGAATTTTCTACAACAGTCTTTGGTTGGCTGTAATCGTGCTCAGGTTAAAAAACATATATACCAGATTATCACTGTTCTCCTAAACTGAAGTTTCCAGTTGAAAAAAATTTCATGTCCCTTGATAAAGCCATGCAGCGAAACTCATTGGGATTGATTGAGAATTCTTAAGAATTAAAGAGTTGATTGATGATTAAAGACTCCCTGGATGTCTGTTTACTTCCCTGGATTATTATGGTGTACCATATTGGAGTCGCCGTGCCTTCTTGCTTGTTCCTTGTTTGGTTTCTCACTGGGTCCCACCCCTCCTATTTTATTTTTGCTTAGAGGTTCATGTGGCAGGACTTGGGAAAACAAGGAAGGGGGGAGAGATGGAATATGGTCTGGCCTCCCTCCGCCCCTAGCAGGCCAGACCTCCGCCGGGGCAGGCCAGTGGAGCATGGCTGCTTTGGTAAGGGCAGGTCCAAAACTAGGGGCTAAAGTGCCAGGGCAATTATTCCAGAACTCTGGGGCATGTGCTCCCCATTTCTAGCCTGAACTGGTGATTCCTGGATGTATATTTACATTGAAGAGGCCAACTGTGTTTGCTCCCTGCCTTTTTCAGGAAACCTAGCCTAGAGTACATGCTATGCAGCTCATTTTGCTGGAAGGCTGCATTGAAAAAGCAGTGGGAAAGGTTGAGCCACGATGCCCATTAAATGCTCATTAAAATGGTTTAGTGGCATGCCCTACTGCTGTTGCCACTCTTGGGTTAGGACTCATGGCATCCCTCCCCCAATAGTCTTGGTGATCTCTAAGCTGGTTTGCTTTCTTCCCTTAGGATCTTGGACTAGAAGGGACTTTTCTTAGTGAAGTTCTCTATAAGAATGCAGCCTTTCTCAACCTTGTGGATCCCATCTCCCATGACCTGCTGATGAGCCTAGCCAGAGACCTGCAGTGCCCCAAGAAGGTGAGTTTCATTGCTTACCACTTGGGTGGAAGAGAAATATCTTTGTACAGTTTGCTTACTTAGAGAAAACAGGAGGGCTAGTCAGGCTGCCAGAGGTGCCCAGGTAAATGTGAAGGCCTGGGGGGAAATGTTTTTCCCCAGAGAATTCTGCAGTTTCCAGTAAATAACTTCAGAATGCACACAGCACTGCCTCACCCTAAACCTACCAGATTTGTTGTGCCAGAAGTTTAGTTGACTAGAACCCATTTATTGCATGTCGCGTGTCCTCGGTGGAAAGAGGTGTGGAGGAAGAAATGTGAATTGTGGGGTCAGTGAAATGTCAGTTTCTGTCTCTTGCATTTCCATGCAAAGCTCAAATATCTGGCACTCACAACAACACTGAGGGATCATAAAACATTCTTACTACAGTCTTGCTCATATGAGAGGAACCAGGAACCCCTGTAGATTCTTAATTAGACAGTATGAAACTTCCTGATAAATTCTACATTAGTGGTTTTGACAGTGAAGTATCCCTTTGACATTCTTCTGCTATGGAATGGTCCCAAGATCAGCAACCGCGTATCCTGGGAGATCAAAAGATTCCCCCCTGATTTCTGAAAGCTCAAAGGTCCATTTACTCTTTTGTGTAGGTGCTGGCATTTTTGCTTTAAGAACAGCAGAACATTGCTGACAGATGACATCTCACTAGGAGGATGAGCCCAAGATAATGTAGCTAGTGTTATTAGGGGACTGGTATTAGATGTGGGGACAGTGTAGGTGCTTCTGGGTTTGCTGCAAGGTCTGATCCCAGAACTTACATCTCTGTTAAGCGTTCCATTGTTACTGTTAGATGAGGGGGTTGCTCATAAATGATGAAAGACAGAGAGGTTTAATTGTACTGTAGCTCATTGTCACCTACACCTCCCAGTTTATCTGTAGTAGTCCCCGACCTTTTGTCTTGGGCTTCTCCTAGTCTCCACTCTGTTCTATCATTGTGCGATAGAAAGATTCAAGTGGGTAGCTGTGTTGGTCTGAAGCCACACAACAAAACAAAATCAGAGTGCAATGGGACCTTTAAGACCAACAAAGATTAATTCAAGGCGTGAGCTTTCGAGTGCAAGCACTCTTCCTCAGACTATGAACTGACCATCATGACAGTGGGAATATATTGTTTGACGAAGAGTGCTTGCACTCAAAAGCTCACGCCTTGAATAAATCTTTGTTGGTCTTAAAGCTGCCACTGGACTCTGATTTTGTTTTGTTGTGCTATAGAAACTGAAACCACCAAGTCCCTGCTAATAGTTTAGATTTGTTTGGTTTCAGGAATATGACCCCTGGAAGTCTGCAGACCGGATCTGCCGGCAGCTGATTTATCACTTGACTCCTCATTCAAAATGGCAACAGCACAGCAAGCCGCGTCAGAAGTCACAGGCAAGGTGAGCAATGCAGATTGGGGGGTAGGGGTTGAAAGTGAAATAGGGCAGGTGCAAGTGTAAGCCTCTTGATCCTGGCTGGGCATTAGCAAGAACGGCAGGAAGCACATCAATAAGGGGCCAGCTGGTGCTCCTGGAAGGATATTCTGCCTATGAAAACCACCCCTCTTCCCCAGCCATCCACCTTTCTGTGTGAAAATAGCGCTGAACATTCAAGGAAGGCACCTAGCAGTTCCCTTCTACAATCAGCATAGCAACAAATGGCATTTCCCTCCCCACAGTTGTGCTACCTCTCTCCCCCAGCCCCAGTCCGCACAAGATAAACTTAAGGGGGACTATTGCAAGAAGAAACCCAGGCATGGAAAAGAAGGGTATCTGGGATGGAAATGAGACAGGCTTGGCTGGAGGAAGGGAGCAAGTGGAAGTGAGGAAGGGTGGGGAAGGAGGGATTTGGATGCAAGAGCTCCAGAGAAGGTTAAAAGAGTACATGTCCCCAACCAAGGGCTCATCTAGAACGTAGCTTTGTTAGCAAGGCCCTGACAGCAGCTTTGCATGTGGTACGAATTAATGATAGGTACATGAATACTATACATATGTCACAGGTACCGCAAGGAGCCACAATTGGCCCCAGATGCGCATAGGAGGCTTAAAAACTGAGCTGTTCAGGGAGTACTACCGGTACATGCAGATACATATTTGCTGTATCTATAATATTGGGTGGGGGGCAGATACCAATCATGGGCATGGCACAAGGTAGTCTATTTCAAAGCCATACCTAAGTTGAATGAAAAAAAGAACATTCCTTCCCACAGCAGCCTGTTTCCTGGCAAGATGAGGGAGAATCAGCTTAGAGGACAAAGAGCTGCCTCACATCCCAGTTCAGTTTGTTCAGTTTCCACTTCCTTGTTTAAATAGCAGCAACTTTCCTAATAAAGCCCAACAGGCTGAGCCTCCACTGTGGCAAACTGATTTGCTCCAGTTAAGTTGCAATATTCTAGAACATGAGTTGCAGTGGTAGCCTCTGGTATTATCCTGTCACTCCTTAGATGTATTGAAAAGCTACCTGAGTTTTCCTGCAGGCCATTTTGGGTATTTTGCTGAACAAGCTAGGTGGCTTGTAGAAGTCATCACCACTTTCATTCCTATGTTAGAGTTTCCAGGTACAAAAGTCACCTGACAGGAAGTCATTTCCATCTGCTGGAAACTACAGGTTGCATATCTATGCGTTTTCTGAAATCCTAACATTCTTTGAAAGCACTGTAAGATCAGTTCTGGGAACCACTTTGCTTAACATACCAATGCACCCAAAATACCTTTTACGATACTGCAAAACTATTGCAGGATGGAATGAGTGAGTGACACAAGTTTAGGCTTTGTGCAACAGGAAGACCTTAAACCATGGGTATCCTTAAAACACTGAATTTTCTTAAGCTGTTGCAACTCTTTCACAGAGACCTAGCCGCATTAGTTTGGCCTGCAGTTTTGGGGGTTATTCTTAATCCAGAGAGGGATGCCACTCAAAGGAACCAAGATAGCATTACCAAGCTGTTTCTGCCTGCCCTGACGGCCTTTAAGTACCAAGGTCCCTAATCCTCCTCAATCTGCACTCTCTCTCTCTCTAGTCTGAAGAACAGCTTAAGGAAGAAGCTGAGCCACGATGCTGTGGATCTATCAGGGATCCCTCTTTCCACACAGGACATCCATCGCATGGCCTATTACCTGCAGAACAATGGCCACAGCCTCAGCACGGTGGACCTGAGCTTCACTGACTTGAACGATGACAATATGCACCTCCTGCTTCCTTTTCTGTGGTCCCTGCCCAAGCTCACCCATCTCTCCCTCAACGGGAACCGTCTGACCAAAGCCACTGTAAAAGAATTGACTGATGCCATGAAGGACATGAACCGGTTCCCTTGCTTGGCCTGGATTGACCTTGGCAACAATGTAGACGTGTCTTCTATGCCTCAGCCTCTGCTGGTTGGCTTGCGTAAGCGTCTCAATTTGCAGACCACCCTGCCCACTATCTACGAATCCCTCGATAGCGATTCTGAGCTCTCTACCGGTAGAAGACACAGTGACGGCGGCAGCGGCAACAACATTGCAAGGTGACAAGACACAGCCAAAGGCTGCCGAAGTCTTTCCCCCAGCGGTCCTGCGAAAGGGGCCTGGGCAATAAGACCTCCTGTGCAAGAATGATACCGTGGCAGTAGCATGTGCTGTACAGGCAAAAGACCTCCAGCTCTTCCAATCAGTTGTTTGGCACTTCTCTTGCCTTTTAGCAGCTCGGATCAACTTCACATTTTCCCAGTCAGACTGCTTGCTGCACTTCACAGCCAGAGTCTTCATCTCATGTATTTCATAACAGGGCATCAGTCACTTACCGCGATGACAGGGGACCCATCAGTAGACAGACAATTTGTAGGAACTCAGAACCACCTCCATGCAGCACTGGCTGGGATAATGTACAAGCTGCTGCCTTCTTGCTTCCCTTTCTTCCCCTCAGCTTATTAAGTCTCAGGGGGCTATGACTTCTATGCGCAGTGAGGGTTCTCCGTTTAAAGGCTGGGCCACTTCTCGGGAGGACCTCGACAAGAAGAGCAAGCACAAGCTACTCTCTTGTGCCAAGCGCCCTCCCCACTGCAGTGGCGTTTTCATTCTCCAGACAAAGGGCAATGAAATCCCACATTCAGCTCTGCCTGCAGATCAAGAAAACATGTGACTGGGTTGCAATGTCAGGGTTTTTGGAGCCCAGGCATCAGGGATGGGTGTCTCTACTCCATCTCTTTGGGATCAAAAGGAACAAGGACTGCAGATACTGCCACTGTATGAAAAGGGAGGGGCAGGAATGTTTGTACCACTTGAGCAGCTCGATACAGAGAAACGAACCAGCATAAAACACATCACAGCTCGGCCTTGTTTGCCATCCACTGGGGATGGCTAGACTTAAAGTTGTATTAAAATTAGGGGGTTGTAAAAAAGAGAAGAAAAAACCCACAAACAACAAAACATAACTGATATTTTGGGGGGTTGGGTATACTGAAACCCACCTCCCCCCACATCTGTATTTCCAAATACTCCTAAATCCTAATACTGGTATAGTATTTGGATTTGGTAAATATTGCGGAATGCCAAATTTGTTCAGTTCCATACGTGCAGGGCATTTAAAGGGACCCAGGTCCCTTTAAATGTCCTCTGCACTTCCAGCTGTGAAGCTGGCAGGCCCGAAAATATTCAGGATTTTTGGGGCTCTGCTATTTTGGTAGCCAGAAAAATAGCAAAAATAAAATCCAGCTGAAAGAATAACCAAAAAATATCAATAAGGTATTTTGGGGCGATATTCTTTTGAGGTCCTACTAGCCAAAAGTACACCCCTATTTAAAGTATGTCCAGGGTGGAAACTGACAATGCAGTATTCCCCAGAGTTTGCTGTATGCAATAAAGGACAATAAATGACTTTTGTCTGAAGGTGGAATATTTTAATACGGTGTGAGCAAGTTTGCTATAGACTTCCAGGACAGCTAGAGGTTTCTCAGTTCAAGCCCTGCTGTACAGAATGGTTGCTAATGGAGTGGGACCGTTTCCTGTATGAAACGGAATGCCTTCATTACAAGTTAATGTATTTAACAAGTGCTACGCTAGCAAACACAACCAAGTGCAATTAATTTCTCAGAACCTCTTAAGTTGTTGGTTTTACTACTTTGGAGGCTGAGCACATCGTCCCTTCTCCTCAAATGCAGAGCACTTCAGGAGCCAAAGGAAGCAACATACACCTGCAGAAGCAGCACCACTGTGATTTTCTTCGAGACTGGAACACCTCTCATCACTTTTCATTGAAAGAAAGCAATACAAACAGTTTCATGTTGCTCTTCAGTTTCTTCCACACTCCTTTGTGGAGATATCACACTGTGGCTATTGCAGTTTAGTGCTAAGGGAAATTGTGTATGCGCATGTAATGGTAAGTTTTTTTTTAAAGGTATAGAAGCCTTTTTGGCTTATACTGTAGCTACTCAAGATTTCTAGTTTACTTTCTAAATTTCAACAGCTAATGGTTATAAGATTTCGTTACCAAGCTACGTTCCACATGCAGTTTCTTTTCTCAACCATAATTAGTCTCTGGATTAAGTGAAGTTTTGTACAACAAATGTTCATGTACTAATGATGGATAATAAGCAGAAAAGTGATCAGTGGCCCTCCATGAAGGCTGCAATGACAGGATGCCCCACTCATCCTTTTCCTAAACCTGTTCCAGAACCATTACACTGAGGGCCGCAGTTTGACTATCCCTGATTAAAGCAAACTTAATGCCAAAGAACAGAATTACATTTTTCTAAGAAACACATTTATTGGAACACATAACACAATTAGCTTCCAACAGCTTTTAGTTCCCCAAGGAGAGGGTCCCAAGTTATCTTCGTTTCTGGAAAATGTTGCCACGCCCCATTCCACGGCCTCTTCCTCTTGCAGCCACTGAAGGGAAAACACACATATCTTATAAATGCTCCAGGGCATATTCTTCATCAAAAGCTCCCCTGCCCACAGCTCATTTTTGCTTGCAGTATTAATTTTATAGAGCCTCTTGTGGCGCAGAGTGGTAATGCAGCAGACATGCTGTCTGACACACTGACCATGAGGCTGGGAGTTCAATCCCAGCAGCCGGTTCAAGGTTGACTCAGCCTTCCAAGGTTGGTAAAATGAGTACCCAGCTTGCTGGGGGGTAAACGGTAATGACTGGGGAAGGGAATGGCAAACCACCCCGTATTGAGTCTGCCATGAAAACGCTAGAGGGCGTCACCCCAAGGGTCAGACATGACTCAGTGCTTGCACAGGGGATACCTTTACCTTTTTATTAATTTTATTTTCAAAATCTAAGCCTTTTATATTGGACATGGAAACAGAAAAAAATGCTATGGAACATATGGGCAAACTGTACAGTCAAGGGAATTGTATCTTGACATAGGGAGAAAGAAGGGTGAAACGCCTATTCCCCCTACTCTGAAAATCTTCATTTCTAGCTCACAGCCCTTCATCTGATTCCTGAAATTACATATAGACAGGCACTCACCCTGGGCTTTAAGGATAGCTGCTTTTCCTCTCCCAGCTCCAGAACCTTGGTTTTTATTTTTCATGCTTTTCAACATGGGAGCGTTTTTCAACATATCTGGTAAGATGAGAAACCGAATTTTGCTTCCCCGGATGTACACTTGCTCCAACTGTGCCACACGCCCATCTCTGTAAGTCACTGTGATGTTGGACATCTGGAAAGGAAAAATTGGAATTCCTGAATGCAAAGCTGCTGAAAATTATTTTCGTTGCTACCTCATAACTGTAATTTTGCTACTGTTATGAATAGTAATGTAAATATCTGATATGCAGGATCTATTTTGATTATTACAAATTGAACATAATTAAAGCATAGTGATTAATCACAAAAACAAATGCTGTAGCATGGGTAATAGTCTTAAGGTACCTGGACTTTTGTGGCAATCTGGATACCACTCTGGAATTATTAAAATAGAACAGGCAGCTGCAAGGAGAGGTGGTATATCACTTTTTTTTCAACCTCTCCACAACTAGCCACCCATCAGCTTTATTCCCAAATAGGGACGTTCCTCAGGGCATGTGACACATCCCACAGAAGCCCTGTTCACAACTGTCAATGAACTCATGTAATTCCATATGTACAACAGTGCAGAAGAGAGTCAAAAAGTAGGTAAGAAACAACCACCACATCTCCACTTTACAAATTACAAATGAAACTGGGAACCAGAACCTGGAGAAATGTGTTTCCTGTCAGCTGTACGCATTGAATGTAACACAAGAATTATTCAATGCACTTCAAGCAAAGGTTGGATACACACTTTTCTTGGATGCTTTAGGATGCTTAGGGCTAATCCTGCGTTGAGCAGGGGGTTGGACTAGATGGCCTGTATGGCCCCTTCCAACTCTATGATTCTATGATTCTAAAGAGGAAAAAGCATACAGAGTACACAAAACTACACGTGTATTCAGTGCAACTTGTGAACAGAACTACAGTTTGGAGAGGTGGATAAGCAAAGAAGTGAGAAATTAGAGGTTGCATATTGAGTGACATGAAGCCTTAATGAACTTAGCCACAAGTTAGGGAACTGGCCAGAGGGCTCGGTGAGTGGCCATGGGTATAAAAATCAAAGGGGGGGGGAGGAGTCAGTTATGGCATGGTATTGGGGGTCCAGGTTGTCTTCTCAGCTCTTGCCCTTTTTTCTGGCCTACATGAGGCAGAGCCTTCATAGTAGTAGTAAGGGCAGGTGGAAGGAGCAAAATGAGTGTAAAGGGTGCAGGTGTGATGTCACTTCTGGTGACATGACATGGAGGCATAACCTGCTGACATCAATTTGGGGGGCGGTCCTTGAAGCCTGAACATTTATTTCAGGGATTCCTCCACAGTCAAAAGATTGAAAAAAGCTGCTATATACTCTTCAGATCACTCATACCTAACTTATAAAGTAGCACTGACAAAATCTGAGAGTGGATGCTCTTGGGGAACCCCCAAGAAGCCTGGGTGGGGGTGGTGAAACAGCACTTCTTCCAACCATTCCAGTTTAATATTTATTGCCGAATGAGTCAGTCAGAGTTTCCCTTGGTTTAAAGACCCCCCCCCCAAATTAGACAACAACCTAAAGTGAGGCATTTTATAAAGGCTAGCCCAGACCCCCAGTTACTTCCCTAAGGAAACCTACCTGGCAGTTCATATTGTCCTCAGCCTCAATGAGCTTTCCCCGGTAGACTTCACCTGTATTGGTTTCACAGGTCACAATATGTCCCTCTGCTTCATGCAGAACTTTAATTGGCACTCCTATAGACATGGCGGCGGCAGTTGTCTGAATTCAAAGCTGAGGAGTTAAAGTGTAAAATGGTCATTCGTCACATTATCGCCCCCTCTCACCTTATAAACTTAAGACAATGTGAAAGCTCAGGAACACCAGCTTTGGGAGGGGGATCGATGCTGAGGGGGAAAAACGCACCACCACCAGACAAGCCTTTATAGGCAGGAAAGGGTAGAGCGGGAGATGACCCCCCCCCCCCAAATCTTCAGGCCACTTAAAGAATCCACAGGAGGGATTCAAATGGGTGGCCGTGTTGGTCTGAAGTAGCACAATAAAATCAGAATCCAGTAGCACCTTTAAGACCAACAAAATTTTATTCAAGGCGTGAGCTTTCGAGTGCAAGCCATCTTCCTCAGACTCTGAACTCCTTACATCAGGGGTAGTCAAACTGCGGCCCTCCAGATGTCCATGGACTACAATTCCCATGAGCCCCTGCCAGCTGGCAGGGGCTCATGGGAATTGTAGTCCATGGACATCTGGAGGGCCGCAGTTTGACTACCCCTGCCTTACATGTGAGGAGTATTGATCCACAGGAGGCTATTTCTGACTCTTCTACCCGAACAGCGATAGCCGCACGAAGAGCCTAGCGGGTTTTCGAAGAACCCACACCGCACCGGGGACCCTGAGCAGCCAATATCGGGAGAAGGCGGGAACCCAAGCGAAGAGGCCTTCTAGGAAACCTCATGCGCAGGAAAACTAGACGGGCCGGGGGCCTACCACAAACGTATCCAAACCACCCGAGGCCTACCCCGCTAACCTTCCCCTCCACAGCATCGACCAAGCTCCTCACCGTCCGGGGTTCTGATGGCGGCGGCGGCGGCGGCTGCTGCAAAGACGACTTTCCCTTCTCCAGAACCCCAACGCACAATGCGCCAATCACCCGGAAACTCGTAGCCGCTCTGCTCCGCACGCCGTAAACTCTATGATCCGAGGTGCATCAAGTTGAGCGGGCCGGCTGGGAAATAGAAGCCCTCGACAACAGTTCCGGGAGGCAGGCGGGCAAAGGCGGCTCTCCCCAGCGCAGCTACCGGGGCATAGTTGCTGTGCTGGGGCAAGAGACGCCGAGGCGTCCCGCGAACTGCTGCAGTTCCTCCCACGACCCCCAGCGGCTCCTTCGGCCCGCCATGGGGAAGTGCGGCCTGCCAACAGCCCTCACGGAGCATCTCGTGTCAGAGAGAGTCATGTGTGAATGTACGCTGGTTGGAGACTGTGGCTGTGCCTGAGAACATCTCCTATGCTAGGGGATCGCAGCGCGGCGTCCTTTTACAGGACAATGGAGTCCGGCGGCACCTTTAAGACCAGCCAAGACGTATCCGAGGCGTGCGCTTTCGAGTGCACGCACCCTTCCTCGGATAAAATGGATCAGGGAGCAAAAGAGTGCAGATCTCAGGAGAGAGGAAATGAGTAGCCAGTTGGCAAACAGCTTCACAACATCCCAAACAGGCCGTATGAAAATCCCTTGCTAGAAAAGCGAATCAGCCCTTTGGGTCCAATTGTCGTCCACAAAAACATTGGGGGGATAAAACTGTTAAGGCTAGTGACTAATGGCAGACGGTTTCCCAGTTGTGAAAAGAAGTCATTAAGAGAGACTTGTTGCCAGCCGTTTCCACCCAAGCATGGAGGCCACTGGACTCAAACCTGGCGCGACTTCAGACCGACACGGCTACCCTCCTGAATCTATCGTTTGACAGCCTTCCCTGCCTAACCCAACTCAACCCGATCCGACCGCCTCGCCTCCCGCCACTGGGCGGCTCCGCCTCTGCCGGCCCGGGAGGGAGGGAGCGAGCGTGGAAGAGGAGGAGGCGGAAGAGCCGCCGCCACCGCCACCGCCGCCGTGGGAACCATGACCGGGCCCGCGGCCGCCCCCTGAGCGGCTCCCTGGTCCTACGCTCGCCCGCCGGCCATGAAGAGTCCCAAAGAGGACGCGGAGCCGCCTGCAGGTCGGTCAAGAGCCCGCAGAGCATGTGCAAAGCGCGGGGTCTGCCTGTGCGGTGCAATGAGGGCGGAGAGCCTCCTCTGCCGCCTTCCAGGACCGAAGGAGCCGTCCCTGCCCTGGATGAGCCCCCGGAGGCGCCGCTGTTTGGCGAGCCCCTCTGAAGCCCCCCCCTTCCCGCGATTGTTGCCAAAAGAAACCAGATGCGGGGACAGCCTGGCAGGACGACCCTGACCGTGGGCATGGTCCAGGACGGGCATGCGTGGGGCGGGGGGAACCTTCCCTGTGCCGCCCCTTCCCGGGCGCCTCCCGTGCCCTTCGCCTGCCCGGCGCCATCGCGCTCCGCGGAGATGGAGGGGTGAGGATGCTGCTTGTGTCGCAGTCCCCGACCTGGGCCGGCTCTGCCCGCGGGGACTTGGGGCCAGGCTTGGGGGAAGCGCTCTCTCCCCACTCTGCAGTCTCCCTCCAAGCCGCCTCCCTGTGCCCGCCGCCCTTCAGGGTGCTAGGCCGGGTTAGGACGGGCCCCTGAGCAGGCAATAGATCAGGGGTAGTCAAACTGCGGCCCTCCAGATGCCCATGGACTACAATTCCCATGAGCCCCTGCACGCTGGCAGGGGCTCATGGGAATTGTAGTCCATGGACATCTGGAGGGCCGCAGTTTGACTACCCCAGCAATAGATCTTCCTTGTTAGATTTTCGCATGGACTCCTCGTCTCGGGTAAACAAGGCAATAGACATCTTAATGTGCACCTCTGTAATGCTTGCTGGTGTTAAGTTGGGCCGTGCTGACTAAACAGTGTGAATGTGCTTCTCGAAGTCCATGCATAGTTCATTGCCCGCCAGAGACCTCTTTAAATTGGTCCTTAAACCACACTTCATAATCTCTTAGAGGCCCAGCAAGACTAGTTCCCTTACCCTTCTGCCCCATTATGTGGTTCCTGAAAGACAAGACCCCTGGGGCCATTTTTGGGACAGGCACACATTTTTCTGCAGACCTAGGAAATTATGTGGGTTGACTCCACTTCACTGCCCTCCTGATATGAAGTTCATTATTCAAGAGAGTAAATGTATTAATTGCAGTGGTATATTCAGCTGGTGAGAAGTTTGTTTTGAATGCCAAGTTTAATTTGACTTTCTCAGAATAAATTGTGTTTTTACAGTTTTCTTTAAAATAGTAAAAACCCCTTTCTCGAATTCATAACTTGAGATGTCTTGATAAAAGCAGGGAGTAATTCCAGGTTATTTTTGGAGTTTGTATTAATTCTGACCCCCCAACTAATGTTAAAGAAATGTTAAAATTCCCCTGCATGGCTGAACTATTGCTAAATGTTGCCCTAAACAAACTCTTATTGCAATTTGGGCTCTAATCCTGGAAAAATCAGTAATGCACCCTATTTTAGATTTTCACGTGAATCTACCTGTGACACAGTGTCTACTGCTGAAGACCACAGAGAATCACTGATTTAAACACATTTTCCTTGTGTCGAAATGCACAGATCAGGGTACAAGTATCAAACAGACTTGCAATTTAGCCCTTCACCATCTCTTGCATTAGCAGAGATTCAGCCTGAAAGGAATTGTGGCTGGCCATAATAATTTCATCAATGAAGTTGTAGGGGGGAAGCTGCCCTGCCCCTTACACACTACCTGACCTGTCATTTTTAAAAACTGCACACAGATTTCTACACAATGGAATGAAAGATGAGGTTTCCCCTAAGAGGAAATGTAAAAAGAGTTGGTTTGTATACCCCACTATTCTCTGTCTTAAGGAGTTTCAAACTGGGTCATAATCTCCTCCACTTCCTCTCCTCACAACAGACACCATGTGAGGAAGGTGGGGCTAAGAGAGTCTGAGGGAACTGTGACTGGCCCAAGGTCACCCAGCAGGCTTCATGTGGAGGGGCAGGGAATCAAACCCGATTTTCCAGATGAGTGTCTGCTGCTCTTTACCACAGTCCTCATGCTGGCTCTCGAATAAGTGCGCAGAAGAAAGGCTGGGGTTTTCTGCCATGCTGTTCATTCACTGCTGTCTCTTTGTTTGGTGCAGGGGACCACGTGCAGCTGAAAGTGCCAGTGCTCCAGCAGTGGTACCATTGGGACTGTGGACTGGCTTGCTCCAGGATGGTACTGCAGTAAGTAAATTTGGCCAGGGCTAATGATAGCACTTAGCAGCAAGATAGTGGATTCCTGGATCTGAGCCACTGTGAAGGTTGCTGGCCCTTTAAAAATGTGTGACTAGCTGTACTGCCAGCTTCTTAGTTGTGGGAGGGGGGGAACTGACTGATTCATGTGATGTAAAAAATTGGAAGATCATTATTTCCCTCACTGGCTTACACCTTGTATCATACTACTGATTTGCATTGCTCTTATTAAGTAATTGTAATCAAGATGTAGCTTTTGTCCTGTGTTGTGCATATCTTGCCCTTTCCCATTCCACAAAGTTGCTGCCATTTGTGACCCACAAATAAAAAAGGGTTTCTGGTTTTCTGTGTGTTGTGTTGCCTGGGTTTCATTTTTCCAACCTGCTAGCTGCCCTGCTGAACTCGTCTTTCCTTCCACAGAGGAACATGAGCTTTAGGTGCAGGAGAATATTTAGATGTCTACTTAATAGATTTGAAGCAGAAGATTTTCATTTCTCTCCATCCCTTCTGCCAAGACGTTAGTCCGTGCGCTGGTAATTTCCCACCTTGACTACTTGTAACCTGCCTCTCCTCTTGCCCTACCCATTCTAAGCAGTTTCCAAAACCGAACTTCCTTTCCTGAATATCCAAACCACTCTCTTTCCTCTTCATTTCTGAATTCCGGTGGCTTTTTCTGCAAGTTTCTTCTCTCTGCCAGGTGACCCCGTAACCCTGATCCTGAATGAGCTGCTCTCCCACTATTCCCACTAGTTTCTCCTACTGTCATTTTTTTCTTGTCTGTCTTCTGTCACAATGCAGGTCTGGTTCAGACAACATTGTGGTTTGCACATTGGGAATGCCCTGCAGGCTCATTTGTTTCCACTACTTTCCCAGAGTTTGTGCTAATCATAGTTCAGGGCTATGGCCTTACTGATCACAAATGATAGCTTGCAAACCCACTTCAAACCATGATTTCAAGGGAGGCCTGGTTATTTCAGACCACAGTGGTGTGAGCCCTAATGTTACTATAACACTGCACTATAGATACAGAAAGCCATGGGCATGCAGAATTACTGCCCCAAGAGAGAAGGAGGGAGCATAGGAGCAAACTGAACCATAACTTGGAGATCATCTGAACCATATTATTTATGGCTCAGACAGTGTCTGAATAAACTTTCCATCAAATGTTTGCCAAGTTATTTCCTTTTATCCTCCAGTCTCTCACTGGTTTTCAAAACAAACAAATGTCAGGCCCTCATCTTGGGTCCCTATTGCATTTATGTAGACCAGTAGCTTATAAGAAGCTCTAAAATGCAGTTTTGTGTAAACATACCAGATACGTTACCTGCATACCTATTAAGCCAAGAACAAAACCCCAGAAGCAAGCAAGCATTTAACATCCCATTGATATGAATTCTGGGTCCTTTTGGTTGTGGGATGTCTGTCCATTTTAGATAGAGCCTTCTATTCTGTTTCCCATGTGCCACATGAAGTGTTCCAAAATGCTCTTTTTTTACCTAATGTTGCATCCACCCCTTTTTATTTAACCTCAGATACCTGAATCTTCTGAATGATGATGAATTTCAGAAGGCCATTCAGGAACTCCACTTGACAAAAAGCATCTGGACCATTGACTTGGCCTACTTAATGCGCCACTTTGGCGTGAAGCACAGATTCTGCACACAGACCCTGGGGGTAGACAAGGGTTATAAAACCCAGGTCAGTTTCCTATTTCTAACAGTGAAATGTTGATGTTACCCTAATTCTCTGGTTCTCTGGCAAAGTGAAGGCAGGGCTTCCTTTTGATGGCCATATCAGGTACAGTCCATGGTTTCCTGAAGAACACAACAGCAGTGGCAAACTCCATGCTGAGGATTATCAGGAAATGGATTGGGAATGAAACTGCAAATGGTGTGCTGCTCTTGTATAAAGCCATAACTCAGCCTTAGTTGAAATTCTGCGTTTCCCTCTGGTTGCTGTATCTTAAAAAGGACATTGCAGAACTGGAAGAAGTACCAGAGAGGGGAATCAAGATGATCAAGGAATTGAAGCACCTTTCCTTCCAAGAGATGGGGCCATAACGGAGATTTATAAAATTATGCTCGGGCTGAATAAGATGGATAGGAGGAGCTGAAAATAATATTAGAACTTGGGGGCCACTCAATGAAGTCAAATGACAATAGGAAGAAGACTAACAAAAGGAAGTACGTACTTGTTTACTCAATGAGTAATTGAAATTTGTTGCCAGTACATGTAGTGATGGCCTCAAACACAGACAGCTTTAAAGGGGGATTAGACAGATTGGGGATAGGCTCACCAATGACTACTAGCCATGTGAGTGAAGGGAACCTCCACATTCAGAGGCAGGAAACCTGGATACCAGTGCCAATTGGCAATGCAAGAGGGAAGACTTTGGCTTCTGTGTTCTGTTGGGTCTCCAGAGCAACTGGTAGGCTACTGTATGAAACAAGTTGTTGGACTACTGGCCTGATCCAGCAAGGCTCTTCTTACGTTCTTTTGCAATTCATGAACATTCCAGTCTGTTTGGCCTTTGCTTCTGCTGAACTGCAGTGTGATTCTAGATCCCATAGTTGTGTACCCCTCAGTGGGGAAACACCTTCTGGTATGGCTTGGTTCCTTCAAAAGCTACCTGATCCAGATATGCTCATGTTGAAAGTCAGTCTTAACCAGCCTAATTGTCTTCTTTGTTCAGTCATTTTACAGGAAACACTTTGACACAGAGGAGAACCGAGTCAACCAGCTATTTGCACAAGCCAAGGCCTGCAAGGTGCTGGTGGAGAAGTGGTGAGCTCTTGGTGGTGTCTTTTTATCTTTTTGCTTTATTGTGCAAATGGGATGACTCTTCTGGAATACTTAGCTCTAAAAATGTGAAAACTCCTGAGTCAGCATCCCGTTGAATTTTCATCTGGGTTTAGAGAAATGGAAGACAACTAATTTAGAGTCAGTCTGGGACTAGAGAGATCCAGGTGAAGAAGGAAGAACTGCATCAACCATCCTGAAGAGGAACAAGATAAAAATGCAGCAGAATGAAGTTTGAGAAACCAGTCTCTTATCACTCTTGGATCTTAATCTTAACCCTATACATATTTACATATCTTGGATGCTTTAGGATGCTTAGGGCTGATCCTGCATTGAGCAGGGGGTTGGACTAGATGGCCTGTATGGCCCCTTCCAACTCTGTGATTCTATGATTCTACATACTCATGTGCATATTTTCCCTTTCCTCCCAGGGTTTATACTAATCATGAAGGTCTATGGAATTCCTTGCAATTTACTCTTAAGGTTAACATAGTTATCATTAAGGCTGCAGTTGCCTTAGTTTTCCAACTTGTCTCCCCAGATAGGAGTACTTGGCTATGCCTCTTTTACATAAAAGCTGGGATTCTGCTGAGTACGGCGACTTATTGTCATCAAAAAGAATATTGCAGGTTTGAAGCTTTGTGCTCCTGACCACAAAGCAATAAGAAAACCACAATTTCTATTCCCATTCCAAATGAAGGCTTACGAATGTTAAAAACACATGATAAAGAACAATGGGTGATAGAGAACAAGGTCATGGCAAATTTTGAGGCAGGATTAGCCTGTTCCACTTCAAGTATTTAAAAGACAACCATGTAGAAGATGGAGCAGAGTTGTTCTCTCTTGTCCCGGAGGGACGGACAAGAACCTATGGAATGTAATTAATTCAAAAGAAATTCCGTCTAAACATCAGGAAGAAGTTCCTGACAATTAGAGCGGTTTCTCAGTGGAACAGGCTTCCTTGGGAGGTGGTGGGTTCTCCATCTTGGGAAATTTTTAAACAGAGCCTGGATAACCATCTGATGGAGAGGCTGATTCTGTGAAGGTTCATGAGGGTGGCAGGTTACAGTGGATGAGCGATAGGGTTGTGAGTGTCCTACATAGTGCAGGGGGTTGGACTAGATAATCCAGGAGGTCCCTATGATTCTGTGACATGGTTGGAATTCTCTCATCAGCATGGGGATGGTAGCTCTAATCTCCTGTCCTCGAAGATTATCAAATAATCTTTATGCAAAGATGGAATAGAGTTCCTATGTGTAAGCATGTGGAATTTTAGCAGATCTAACTATAACCCTAAATTGCCTCAGTAGTTATTATCTTTATTTACAGTATCTAGATGACCTGGAAGACCAAAAACTGCTTGGTGTCTGTCCTGGTCCTCAAACATCATCACTAGTGTAATAATTGATGTTTTGGTGGCCTTGGCTAGTGGCCCTCCTAGCCCACTTTCTCTCAATCTTCTTCCACAGCACAGTGACCATCCGGGACATCCAGGAACACTTGGCCCAAGGCCATGTGGCCATTGTGCTGGTGAATGCAGTCCTCCTGCTGTGTGACCTGTGCTCCAGCCCAGTCAAATACTGCTGCTTTCTCCCAATCGGACAGAAGTGCTTCTGCAGGAGCCCCGATTACCAGGGCCATTTCATTGTGTTGTGTGGCTACAACGAAGCCTCAGGGAGTATTTATTACAACAACCCTGCCTATGCGGACCGTGAGTAACCACCTTTGCTGCCAAGGTTTCTCCCCCTCTCATTGTGAGCTTTTATTCTTTTAGTTAAATGTCAAATAATGCTATTCAGAGTTAGTTACTCTGTTCTGTGTCTGCTGTGGTCACGTGGCCCGTGTGGATTAATGGCTACTGTGTGAGTGACTAGAGATATCAGCTCATGTTCTCACCTTGCCACAATGCTCACTAGGTGACCTTGGACCAGCAGTCCCTCTTTCTTGGCCTCGCCCACCTCACAAAGTTGTGAGGAGAAAAAGAAATAGTTGGATGGGGGAGGTATATTGCTTGGAGCTTTTTTATTTATTAAAAAAATTATATCCTGCCACAACCAGATAAGATACTGAAAATATTAATGAATCAATCCATTCTGGGAAGGAAAAGCAGGATAAAGATATGCTAGAACAATCATTTAAAAGTATTCTACACTGGGTTGCTATGTGTTGTTACCGTTCATAGCAATGTACAGGGTTGGACCTAGACTAACATTTCTGCAGGCACATGGATTTCTATCCATATAGTGCGATTTTTGCACTCCTTTCTCCCCACATGGCAGCCCCAAATCCCTCCTGGAATTGTTCTGGGGGCTCTCCCCTCACCCAGAACAGGATTCCTGTAGATTAGGGGCTGCTGCAGTAGGGGATCAAATTGTATTCCATGGAAACATCTAGTCTGGATCAGTCTCCGAAGCCCAGGGTTACTTGATTTACCCCTGCTTTCCAGCTGTGGATTCCCACTACTTGGGCTTCTGTCTCTCTTAAACCCTGATTCCTCACTGAATACGTATTGGTCCTATCCCACAGGAACATGCAGCACCAGCATCAATAACTTTGAGGAAGCCAGGACGAGTTACGGCACAGATGAAGACATCCTGTTTATTTACACAGACAGCTGACACCTGCATCTGGTGCTTCCAGCTTGTCATTGGCCCAGCCTGCCCAGCACCTCTATGGGCAGCTGACTTGTCTCAGGACTTCTGCTACAGAGACTTTGCTCCCAGACTGCAGCAGGATTACAAACAAGGGATGCTTTTAGAGATGTTGGTAGAGCTACGTGGTTGTTCTATCTCCATCTTTTTATTCTTGACGATGAAATAGCCTGTGTACATACACTATGCTATATACATACGGACGTGTATGTACTTAATTTTAATTTTGCACACTTAAGTTTAAAATGCAAAATCAGACTTTTTTCCGGTTGGATGTCAGACCCTTTTCCTTCCCAGGAATAAAACTCTCCGAAACCAAATCCATTAAATGTAAGTCATCACTTGGGGGCATTTGGAGAAAGGGTAGGCACAGGAAGAAGCAACAAAAGACACCGCGCAGGAAGAAGCAACAAAAGACACCGCCTTCACCTAGGTCATAGTGAATAAACTCTTTTTGAGATTGGGCAGCAAGAAGAAGAAGTCCTCGTTGCCCAAAAAGGGGTTCCACAGACCGAAACAGGCAGATTCCTACAGCTGCTTTTGAAGCAGAGAGGGACACCTGTGTGGTTATGCCATTCTTCTGAAAGGATCTGCACATTCAGCAGATTCAGCAGATATGGCTGAGCAGTAGGCTGGAAGAGCTTTCAGAAGATGGTTTCAGGAGGTGAAGGGGAAAGTTGTTGCGTGGTGACTGCACTGCCACCTCGGAAATGGTGGTGTGGACCTGTTCACTGCATGCCACCCATTTATTTTCAGAATCCTCTGCTTGCTTCCCCAGTGCGGCTTCGGGGGAAGGGTTGCAGAATCCTGAATGTACTAATTTTTTGCCTCAATAAGTTAAAATGTTTTAAAGGTGAATTTGGGAAGAGCCCTTTGCTAACTTGGCAGTCCCAACCTGGCACAATCGAGTATCTTTAAAGCACGTTCAAACATGGAAGTGGGGTCCACGTTGCTCCCACTTGAACAGTTGTCACCCATAAGACTGAAGACAGCTTCCTCCTGTCAGTAGTTCCCATGTGACGCTTGCCCATGGGCACCCTCAGGCCCAGCCTTTTAAACTGACACTGTGCTGTCAGAACGTATCTAGAAACTAATGCAATGGCAACAGTTGGCAGTATCACCAGAGGGCTAGCGGGTAAGAAGGGAAACTTCATTAGCTGCTGCAGACCTATAATTGGAGACTAGAACTCCGTTGCTAACAGTATTCGTGGACTTCCAAGGCAAAGGCAGATTCAGAACTGAAACAGGGAAATTCCTCTCAGCTGAGTTTTAGGACAGGTGCTAGCCAGAACCCACTTTCTACCTCATGAGTACTACACTCATGCTCAGATGGGGCTTCCCTGATGTTTAAAATAAAACTTCCATACAGCATAATCCACTATGTACTTTATTTGAAAATATCGCAAATACAGAGAATCGATAGTGACATACTTGACATTAGCCAATGAAGAAGAAACAAAATTCTGGACATGATAGACAATTGAAATAGGGGGATATCAGTGGCAGGGCTTCACTTGTGGATTTTTAAAGTAGCGCATGCCATTAAGTGCCATGTTGTTTGGGTTCAAAATCTTATCCACCCCAGAAAGTGAATGTGGTGAGACAAGTGATCTAAATAATCTGAAAAACAAAGAACCTCGTAGCACTAAAAACACAGACCTTAAGAACAGGGTAAACATTTATCTCCTGCTGTTGTGGCCTTGTAGAGCAGGATCCAAAGAGTTCTTTGTATCACTTGGGCTGTCTGAATTTCTTACCTACAGCTCTTCTGTTAGAGACCGCTTTCAGGTGGGGGGTGTGGGGGGGGGAGAGCAAAGGACATTACAGAAGTGGTCAATTGGGTAAAAGATCAGTCTTCACAGATCTCTATCCCATCTATTATCATATATGCTAATTTTATGTTAAATTATGTATGCTTTCAACAGTAAAGGGAAAAATAGTCCTTTGTATTTAAGGCACTGCCAAATTCTTTTAAGGCTAATAATTCTAAAGGGCCATTTTATGATTTTAAAGGCCAGGAGTCTAGCACTGTAAAAGATGCAGGATATAAATGTACCTGCTGTTGATTAAGCAGAACTGCTTGCTGATTCTTACCCAAATATTTCAAATAAGTTGACAGATGTATAAACTATTCCCAAGTTACAATTTTAATGAATGTTTGGTAGGCATAACTACCTCATTCCTTGATGTGATGGCAGAAGTGACCCCCAAATATTGTAAGATTCAGGAGCTTGGCCTTTATTGCCAGTTAGTGAAACAAACCAACCCTCCCTTCTTACTACAGATAGTGGCTTAATAACAGAGCAGAAGCTATTACTGGGGAGGATACAAGTAGCAAACTTCTGCATTGTACAAAGAAAGGTGAAAATGCATTCCCTCCATTAAGGTCTCTCAAGCATATAGCAGGGGCAAGCCGAAAACAGCAAGCAATGGATTCAGTGCAAAATCAAAGGCAAACCTGGGAGGTGGGCAGTGTGATTCATTTTGAGCCCAAAGTCAAAGGCTTATTCAAGGAAACATCTAAACCTCATTTCTTCTTCATAAGGTTGCTGAATTCAAGGAAGTATTTGTTACAACAGGCCTTCATTCGCCATAACAAAAGGAATATTTTACATAGAGAAATTTTATATGCAAAATATACTTTGTAATTGAGTCACTCTCAATAAAGGTTTAAGTTATAATCCAAGAGAAAAAGGCATACCGCTTCCTTCTTTCAGAGAAGCTGAGAGGCTTCACAGTGGAGAGTTTCTAAAAAGGAAACTTCAGAACTCACTCTCTGCAGCGCCAAGTACTTCAACAGGTGGAGGAGAGGTAGAACTGAGGGGGGCTTGTTGTGATTTACACAGGTAATTTAAATGGTTTTTGTATTATTTTTAGAAAGCTATGACAGAAAGGTCTCTCCCAGAAGGCACCCACAGATGCAGCTCCCAGTTCTAGCTGCGGCAGGTCAGCTCTATTCAGCCCTTCATCTGATCCTGGCAGATTTTTCTTTGTCAAGTGGGTGCCTCTTTGTGCCTTTAGTTTAGATGCCCTGCTTGGAGGGGGGTGAGGAGGGTACTATCCAAGAGGGTAAAAACCTTCTTACCTTAAAACTGGGGAACAAGAATAAGAAGAGCTGGGCTTTTTAGTATCCTGCTTTTTATTACCCAAAGGAATCTCAAAGTTTACAATTGCCTACCCCTCCTCTCTCCACAACAGACATCCTGTGAGGTAGGTGAGGCTAAGAGAACTGTGATTGGCCCAAGGTCATCCAGCTGGATACATGTGGTGGGGAATCAAACCCAGTTCTCCAGATTAGAGGTCACCGCTTTTAACCACTACACTAAGCCATGGCTCCCATAGAATACCAGCTTTGCATGCAAAAACGGAACACTAATTTAAAAAGGCTTTTGGATGTCATGTTTTGAGGAAATTGCCAGATATCCACTGCCAACTAAACAGAATGAAACTGAATTGTGTAAGCCAGTGGTCTGAGGCTGCTTGGGGCCATCATACAAAACATTTGAAAAACCTGTTCCTTTGTAAGCTTCTAGCCCAGGGATAGTCAAACTGCGGCCCTCCAGATGACCATGGACTACAATTCCCAGGAGCCCCTGCCAGCATTTGCAGGTGCCCTATTTGAAGATGCCCTAATTGAACGTTGTGGTTTTAAAGCCACAATATGTTTTTAAAACCTATAGTAGTAGCCTTGTGTTGAAAAATGCAACATGACTAAGCAGCCCCTCCAGGCCACATGGAGCTCCTGCAAAAATTATTTATTTTATTTATTATATTTATATACCGCCTTCCCCGGAGGGTCATAAATGATAAATGGAGAGGAGGCTTTAAAAAAAACAGCTTCAGACAGCTAGCATGAAAGCATACTGGGCTGCATGGGGTGTATACCTTCCGTTCAAAGTGGGGGGAGCTAAAAATTGTTATTAGCCAACTGATTCATGCCTTTTGAGGTATTCTCCCTGGAGGAATGTTGCCAAGAGACAGCGATCATGTCTGAAAGAGAAAAGGAAGTGTGCTTCCTCTACTCCATATCAGTAGATGAAGAAGAACCACTCCGGAGAAAAATCACTCATGGATAATATTAGGCACAAAATTAGGCTGTACTACTGCAGCAAGTTCCTTGGCATACATCTCATACCTCCCAGTCATCTGGAAAGAGGGGGGAAAAAAGTCAACGCTTTCCCATCATTTCTCACATATTGCTGTAAAAATTCAAACCTCCCTGTCCTAATGCCCACAACAGCTTTACGAATGCAGTTCACAGACATGATTAGTATCTGCTTCTCATTGCCATCTTACTGAAGATAAGCGAGCTCATCTCCACACAGTGAGAAAATCCTCTTTCCCAGAGGTAGAAAACATCTGGCCATTGATGCCAGCAGCCTTTTCCAGGAGAGGAGGTACTTTTCTCACTGTTGCCATGGCAGCCATCTAGGTCTGATGGAAACAGCCCTCTGGAGCTGGCAGGAAGGCTTCCTTTTGGAAGCAGCATGAGGTCCATTTTGTGGTGAGAGGTAAGTGTGGAGGAAACCTTCCTGGAGTGGGGGTTAATCCACTGCTGGAGAAAGCAGTGATGGCAGGTGAACAGACCAGGCTTTGAGCTGCTTGAGAAGAATCACAGTGCCCTTGGCACATATGCTGCGTTTGTCTTTAATTTCCCCTCTCTGGTTCTGCCACTGCATATTGCCTATATTAAGGGAATCACACTTCTCCCTCATTGTTACATAGAGAAAGAGAGATCTGGCTACAGGCTAAGGTCAGAAATTAAGTTCCTTTGGGTTTTCTCCTCTTTGGGTTTCCTCAAGCCAAGGGCCCTCTAGTTATCATGCCCAAGTGCTATCAAGTCTGCACCTGTCACTTCTATGGCCAAATGCCACCTACAAAGAGCAACCAAGACAGGTAGGTCTGTTCTTAAAGTAGCTTTAAATAGGCATAGCCCAACTGTTGCAATCTGTTATTACATAGTGTTCTATGTAAATGTTCCAAAATGTTTTATGTAAACCACCCAAAGCCGTAGGGAAGGGCGGTATAAAAATCTAAATATATAAATAAATATTATGCCTCCATCATGTGCGCATACCTGCCTCTTTCCCGGTTCCATACTTTGCATCCCATGATGAGGAAAACCAGATGAACATTTATCAGTTGATATGACCATTTTTGGTCATGTTGACCTGCTCCCCCCCATGGCAATGATGGACCTGGAGGGGTGGGAAGGGGAATGGCCCCAGGGGCGCATACACAGTTATGCTTCCCAACCATATTCTGCATGATTGCACCACTTCTGGGGTTTCTCAAAGCCTGAATAATGTTTCAGAGGTTTCTCAATGATAAAAAAGTTGAGAAGGTAACTGAAATAATAACTGAAATAATATCATGGACTATGCCAATCCTACTGGATTTGATGACTTTTTGGAAGCTGGTGTTATGGAATATTTCATCCATTTGATGAAAGCTGCTTTGAGAACTGAATCAGTCAAATATTTGTAGGAAAGAAAAGAAATCTAAGCAAAGGAAGTCTTACCTTAAAATTCCACTTGTCACCAACTTGCCTGCAAAGATTTAAGTCCATCTCAGCCACCAAAAGGCCATCCTGGGTGCGGGAGAGTTCAGGGGTTCGACTCCCATCTGGGGAGGCCACGTAACTTGAGCCATAAAAATGACCCAAATCGTGGTGAGCTTCAGAAATGGCAACAAAACAAAAAAAAAGCCACAAGTTAATTGCTTAATATAATCTGCTGCTTGGGGCTTTTCTAAAAGGAGTTTCAAGGCACACACACACACACACACACACACACATATATATATATATATATATATCTTTAAACAGCCCGTGGCGCCATGGGCGCCACGGACTAAATAATTCGTTAAGCCCCCTTGAGGTGGGCTTTGTCCGTGATGAGGAAGGGTCCGGGTTGGACCCTTCCTCACGACAGACAATCGGAGGGACCAATCGGCAGGCGCGAAGCGCCTGCCGATTGGTCCCTCCGATTCCCAGCCTGAGCAACTGTGAATCGCGCGCAGTTGCTCCCAGCCTGACGCGGCGAGAGGCGCTTCGCGCCTCTCGCCGCGTCACCCCGCCGCCCAAGGGAGCCCCCGGCAGTCGCACGAAGCGCGGCTGCCGGGGGTTCCCTGCCTGGCGGACTGACGCGGTGAGAGGCGCGAAGCGCCTCTCGCCGCGTCAGCCCGCCGCCCGACGGAGCCTGCCTGCTGCCCAAAGAAGCCTGCTGCCGCCGCCACCGACAACAACGCCGACCAGCCCGCCGCCGCCGTCGGTGAGTCCTAGCGCCCGCTGCATTTAGCTGCAGCGGGCTTGATTACTAGTCTAGCATAAAAGGAAAAAGAAGCAGGAAAACACTGAAAATCACCACTCCTCAGGTGCTTTTAACTCCTGCTTGGAAAAGTGCAGATTTTCTCCAGTCAGGGTAAAAGTAGCCTAGGGACAGACTATTTCAGCATGGAAAACAAACCAGGGAAAAGAGTTAAATAGTCTCCCTGCTCATCTGCCTTAATTAAAGCCTTCTAGGTGCCAGTAAACACAAGGTTCTGTCATCAGGCAACTTATATGATGGTCACATAATGAACGGGTGGAACTGTCACTGCAGGAGGCAGTTCCAGGAGAGAGGAGCCCAATGATCCAGTCTCACCTCTCACCCAGTTGCAGACGGGTGGGTTAACAGATTAATGGCTTTTGTTTCTTTTTCATTTTTTGGTTCTGGTATTATTGTTCTTTATGTTTTAATTGCTTTTTAATATTTCATTTCACTTCTGTCTTGGGAGCCCTGGCTGAAGGGCAGAATAGGAATTCTTTAAAAACTAAATGTAGATACAGGTTAATGCAGACTGTGGCTGGGAAACACCCTTTTAAAAATTGCAAATATTATTTGCAAAATTTATGAGCCTTGTTACATGGTTCAGAGTTGAGCTGAGCTGAAATGACAAGAACACTGCCTAAACTTATCATGGCCACTGTTCAAAGAGCTGCTCCGATTCACACAAGGCACACTGCTAGACCAGATGGATTTCTTTCAACAGCCGAATCTCCTTGGCATTTTGCCACACAATATCAAGAGGTTAGCAAGGTTTTTGTTCATGAAACAAATCCATCAAGAGTCCTTCTGCACCAATATGGGCCTCCTTTTCTACAAGCAGCTAGATTCAAAACTACAGCTCTCCAGCTAACCAGAGAATCTGTATGGAGTCCTAACAAGGGTCCACCTGGGAGAGCCAGCCATGACCCTCAATGGGTCATGATCTTGAGCTAAGCTCTTTCTATTGCAAGACTAACACAGGAGAGGGGGGGAAAAGAGGAAACCATGTCCATTGCCCTGAGCTTCTTGGAGGAATGGCAAGATAAAACTGTAAGGTAGGCAGACAAGCATCACACATACCCTCCCCCCTCAGAGCCACCTTCAGTTGCTATCAGTGATGTGAGACTGAGGGCAAATAGCAGAGAATAAAGAGCTGCTTATTCAGACTCCCATAGGAAAGAAAGCCAAAGGTGACTGCAGAACGTACCATCCCCTCCGTCTCCTGATGTAAAGGGATTCGGATAAATTTCCTACAAGAAAACAAACAGAAGATGGCACTCTTGTTTCATTCTGCCTCTCTCACCGCAATAAAAAAACACTCACATCCCTCACAAAACTAGATTAACAAGGTTGCCTTTGTTACCTGACAATCTTTGTAAATCTAATAAGATTTGTCTGGCTTTTGAATAATGCACTGCCTTCTCCCTCCAGAGTGGTCTGTCTGCAGATTCAGTCTACCCATTTGCTTGATGTTCATGAAATGAAGAACCCTCTGGAGAACCAGTGAACCTGCTGGTTCATGCAAAATAGGCAAGGGGAAGTCTTTGACTTGTGGCACTTTCTGCCAATGGCACAGAGAAACATTCACTGGCCACTTGCCACTCAGTGAGGACTGAATGGGAAGGGAGCGGGTTGGGAAGAGACCTAGGTACCACACCACTGCATGAGAACAACCTCTGATGTTTTCACAGGTGCAATTTATTTGATAGTGATAAGACCAAGGCCCCCAAAAGAGAGGGTTTGAAGAATATGCTGCAGGGGAAGAGGTGGTTACTCGCAACCTCTGCCCCACCCCACCCCACCCCAGACACTCTTGGTTGTACACACACCTGTCCTATATCCAGCTGCCCCAAACTTTTGCTATCCAGAGGACATGCAGGCTAGTTTCCTATGCCACAGCATTCTGTACTTCCCAAAAATAAGAGGCACAGATGGGAGGAAGGCAATGGAGGCAAACTGGAAGTGGATTTCTGTTTACAGATCATTCTAAAGGGCAGATTGCTGATCAGAGAAGAAGCAGGGTCAGAATGCAGATTTTTGTTTCCTCTCTATATGACTTGGCCCATCCCTGAATGTGTTACCATATCTGTGTGTGGACCCAACTGCAGTAGCCCAGGGGAAACTGCCCCTTTTGCCCCTTGCATAAAGTAGCTCTGCTCCCAAGTTACAAATCTAAAAGCTACAATGAAGTAAAAAAAAATCTTACCGTTCCTACTCGGTTGATGGCACAGGTGAAGCAGTGGTTAGCGATGGCGGCATTTCTTGCCTCAATGGGCCACAAAGATTCACTGCAAAAAATATTTTTAAACAGTATGCATAATGCTATTATTGCAGCACATGCAAGACCCATTTTAGACACCATCTTCCTCCCCAAGTCATTCCACATGACCATGTTTTTCAATGGTTTCCCCACTGCTGCTGCTGATTCAATGACGTGGCAAGAAGGCTTCCATGCTGTGAATTCCCCTACCATTCCTTGCCCCAGTCCCATCAGTGACCATTCTATCTCCCACTTTCACATGGCATTATTTTCCCCACTGGTAACTAACATGTCATCAACATACAACGGCAGGACTGAGACAGAGAAAATGGCCAGGAAAGATCCAGACCTGCCAGTCCAAACAGTATTCACCCTAAAGGACTTCTCCAAAAATATAATAGTGAAGATTTCAGAAAGCCCTCAGCCAGGGCTGGACATGTCCAGGAGATGAATGAAATCCCCAAGGAATCATGAAGAAGCAGGGAGAGGACAAGCTTTCCAACAGCATCGTAGCCAGAGCAACACAACCTGTGTGGAAAACCCTACTGTATCAGCATGTATCCCAAAAGGATTCTGGGGAGGGTTCTCGGCTGCAGGAGAAACAGACAGCTGCTTCCGGGGTTGCTTGCCAGCTCTGGCATTCTTTATGCCTGGATCATGAGGGCTAACATATATATAATACATTATGGCCTGAGACAGAAAATCCTAATGATACAGTCTCCTTCCCACTAATTGAGGCACAATCCACCAGAAAGTTTTTCTGCGCTACTCTCATTGCAAAGAATGGGAATTGCTCTTTCTTTAGGGAAAATAATCTTGGAGGGGGGGGGCATAAAAAACCAACTACATGAAATATCTAGTTTGGCTCTGACTATTAACTAGGGACAAGGTGCCAACCAAAACTAAATCTGTAAATTAAGCCAAATCAGTATGAAGAACAGCAAGCATCCTCTTGCAGAGAAGTGCTTCATTGTACTTTGTAGGGCAGCAAGAAAATCTCTTCCCACTTTCCAAATCAGGCCCAATTTAAAGGTACAAGTTTGCAGGCAGACAGCATCTTGTTTTTAAGGAGCTGTTTCCTGGGCAAAATACACATATCATGTAGCAGCCCAGTTTAAATTAGATGCTATACAAGTACAAAGTCCTATGGGTGAATGTTTTTGCTTCACTAGTATCATATTTAAATCACAGCTGATAGATTTGCCAAGTAATAAAGCAATCAAGAGGCGAGAGCACCAATAATCCTGCTGCCATAAAGCCACTCAGAGAATCCAGGGGGAAAAAAAACCTCAAAAGTGACGTGCAATTACATGTCAGTTTCCTTTCTAGTGGGCATTGAAGCAATCCAACATTTTAAACAGTAAGCACAATCCAGCCAAAGTTCAGCTCCATCCCACACCTGACCTTTAAGACATTTCATGCAACATGGGAGGAGAAGGGCAGGAGAAACCTGGCCTTGACTAGACACTGAAGAGGACACATCATATTTCTTCCACCGTCTAACACAAATTCAGCATTGCTTCGCTTAAAGGAAATTTCTACAAATCCTCTGAATAAATCTGTTTTATCCTCAAGCCAATAAAATTACATGAAAATACAAATGAAAGCATGGACTGCCAGCTAGAGAATAATCAGTAGGAACAAAGAATAAATATGGTACCAACAAGAATAGCATCTTTAAGGCCAACAAAGATTTATACAAGGTGTGAGCTTTCGAATGCATGCACTCTTCCTCAGACAATGGAACAAGGGTCATAAGAGTACAGATATAAGAAGTAAATTAGTAGCAAATTAGTACACTGTGTCATAACTTCCAAATTAGGCGGTATCATAATTCTTTGCTTAAAAAGCTAATTAGTCTTTGGGGTTTAGTTACAGTTTACAAAAGCACTGGAGAAATAAAAATGTCACGGTTAGTAATTAATGGCAGACATTTTCCCACTTGTGAAAATTATTTTAAAAGACTAGTTGCTTGCCCTGTCCATCTCCACCCAAACATGGAAGCATCCCCACAAGTGAAAAGCCACACTAGTTTGTTCTCTTGTCCTGAGACCAAAGAGTTAGATTCTAAATTACATTACATACTACTTACATCACATTACAGTCACATTGTCCCAAATAAAATAAATAGCGCAATTTTACTATGCAATTTTTAAAATGTATCTGGGAATCATGGAATCTTAACTATTCTAGACTTTCTTATCAGTTCTTAGAAAACGTATTGTTGCACAATGTTTATTACCAGTGGTTTTATCTGGCCGCAGTGCTATACTAAATAAACTTAAACAATCAAATGCTGTAAACCAAGGATTTCTCCCCAAAGGGTTTCCTTAAAATAAAGGGGTTTGATGCAACCAGGGAGCTTGACAGGAATTTGACAAATGAGAGCTCTTGGCACCTTCTGGTACCATCCAGCCACTCATATCTCTTCTCCAGACAGCAGTGTGAAGACTCTAATGATCTGGTCACCTCTTCTTAGTTGTTTCAGCATGGCCACTCACCTTGTGCTTGTTGCTGGCATTATCCAATCATGGGTACATTTGGCACCCCTACCACTGTGTTGTGCCAGCAAAATATCATAAAAGATCTTGCTCTTAATTTTAAGAGAGAAAATGTTTGCATTCCTTATGGATGTGGGCAGTTATTCAGACACGCATGAAAGGTGACTGATGAGATCCCAGCAGCTGAAGGAGCGGCATCAGACATGCTATGGTCAGATGACTAGAGCCTTAAATCTCTGCACAGCTCTTGACTCTTCCCTTGGCTAGCATAAGCAGTGATGTTCTCCTGGTACATACTATACTCCAGAATTTGCTTTTCCTTATTACAGGATTTAATTTTTTTAACACCCTTGGGCTGAGGCAGGAGAAAAAATTCTTGACACTTTTATGAAACAGAATGGCAGAAGTCATAGGGCACCATGAGCCAAAGTGAACACAATTTCGTGGAAACTAGAGTACACTTCAGCCAACAAACCAAAGATTTGGTTGTGTAGGATAGCATATCCTGCAGTGAGCATGCAAGATACTCTACCTGAGTTTCCCAATCGTTGCAGAAGGATTAAAGATGATCTCTGCTCCATTTAAACTGTACATGAGCCAGTTGAGGGGATGATGGCGCCCAAAGCAAATATTCACAGCAATCTTTCCAAACTGAGTCTGGAACACTGGGTGTCCTCGGTCCCCTTCCATGTAGTAGGTTGACTGCAAAACACACATACAAATGCATCAAGTACTGAACAACATTTCACCAGAAAACAGTCACAATATAATTCTGTCCAAAAAACTTCCTTCTTGAATGCAAGCCTCTAGGCCAGTGAGCCAGTCTACGTAATGGGGAAAAGGGGCAGATCTTTTCTTTCATTCACTTCCTCAGCTGGCCCAATGGCAACCCTGAGGTGTCCTGACTCTTCTCTGAAGCATTTGTTTAAAGTAAGCATATTTTTGCATAATGGAAAATTTGAGCTTCTTTGATAATAGAATGGGGAGGGAAAAGGGAGAAAATACACAAAGCTCTGATTATATTCATCATCAGTTTAATAGAGGAGATCAAAGAAACCAGCCGCAGTCCCTTCTTAGCAGAGCTCTAAACAGTAGCATCTGCAAGGTTGGAAATTTGCAGGCAGATGCCTAATCACCTTATATATCATGGCACAGACTGTTGTACCTTGGCTTTGTCCCAATGGGTAACAGGTGGAAAATCCAGACCAACACAAACTGTACAGGACAAGAAGAAACAGTACCACAAGGTTGTCCTGAGCCACAACGTTCCTGATTTTCCAGGCCCAGCACAGAGGGTGCAGACCATACCTGAGCTGCTAATCATCACTTTTTACTATTAAAAGGCAAATCATAGATCATAGAATCATAGAGTTGGAAGGGGCCATACAGGCCATCTAGTCCAACCCCCTGCTCAACGCAGGATCAGCCCAAAGCATCCTAAAGCATCCAAGAAAAGTGTGTATCCAACCTTTGCTTGAAGACTGCCAGTGAGGGGGAGCTCACCACCTCCTTAGGCAGCCTATTCCACTGCTGAACTACTCTGACTGTGAAAATTTTTTTCCTGATATCTAGCCTATATCGTTGTACTTGTAGTTTAAACCCATTACTGTGCGTCCTTTCCTCTGCAGCCAACGGAAACAGCATCCTGCCCTCCTCCAAATGACAACCTTTCAAATACTTAAAGAGGGCTATCATGTCCCCTCCTTTTCTCCAGGCTGAACATTCCCATGTTCCTCAACCTATCTTCATAGGGCTTGGCCCCTTGGCCCCAGATCATCCTCGTCGCTCTCCTCTGTACCCTTTCAATTTTATCTACATCCTTCTTGAAGTGAGGCCTCCAGAACTGCACACAGTACTCCAGGTGTGGTCTGACCAGTGCCGTATACAATGGGACTATGATAAAATAATGATAAAATAAAACTCTTCCAAAACCAACCAGGAAGAGGTCCAGCCTCTTCTGTTGAAGAAGAGCTACCCTTATGTAACTGTGAAGGGTCAATAAAGAGTCCACTCTCTTTCTTTATGATTTCTTAGTAATTTGTTTTATGACTATGAAGAGGTGAAATGCCTGCTTTGTCTTCTTATAATGTGACCAAAGTACAACAGCTTCAGTTGGGTCATTTTAGCTTCTAGAGATAGTTTAATTTGATCTAGAACCCTCAGTGGTATTTGTAAAACTCTCCTTCAATACCACATTTCAACCAAATCAACTTTCTTCTTGTCAGCCTTCTTCAGTTTCCAGCTTTCACATCCATACATAGTAGTGGGGAATAGAGGAAAATAACTAACGGCCTTGAGACACCTTAAAGACTAACTGATTTACTGTGGCATAAACTTTCATGTGCGGGATTCCACTTTGTCAGATTTATTTGTTTTTAATTTATCTATATATACATGTATAGCCCGCCCCTTTTGAAACAAGGGTAATTTGAACCAGTCAACTCGGGGCGGCTTACAACAATATGAACAATAAAGCCATAAAAACACAAATACATTTTAAACTACTAAAAGCTAACAGCACAACATCACAAGCTAAGTCATTGTCTAATCCAGGGGTAGTCAAACTGCAGCCCTCCGGATGGCCATGGACTTCAATTCCCATGAGCCCCTGCCAGCATTTGCTGGCAGGGGCTCGTGGGAATTGTAGTCCATGGACATCTGGAGGGCTGCAGTTTGACTACCCCTTGGTCTAATCCTTCTATACAGGTGGGGATGTAGGAGGTGGTGTCCAAATTAATTAAAATCATATGATGTTCGGGTTCTGCGGGTGGCATAAGGAGGTAAGCAGTCCCTCGAGTATGTTATTGCTGTCATTGTGCCATTTGAGTACTGAGCTGCCTTAAGAACCATTTCATTAGGACAGCAGGACAAAAATGTTTTAAAGGAAGTAAAAGAAAGTGCTAGGTAGTGCTGACTGATAGCTTGAGCAAAAAGCTACCACCAACCTCATTAAAGTCTCCAATCCGTGGGATGTGATTCTTCCTGCTTTTTCCAAGGACAGCACCAGAGTTTGAAATCACCACTGCAGTATTCCACAGAGTTCCTCCGTGAACATCGTCTCTTTCCAGAATTGGAGACACCACAACCATATTGTGTTTCTTGGCTAGCTGCAGATACCAATTTTAGAAGAACATAAGAAGAGCCCTGCTAGATCATACTGATAATCTATCTAGTTCAGCATCCTGTCTCACATAATGGCCAACCAGTTCCTCTGGACAGCCAACAACAGGGCCCAGAGACTGAAGCCTTCCCCTGATGTTGCCTCCTGGGATTCAGAGGACCTGAGGCTGCCATGCACTCCCCACGCCGCCTTTGGGGCTTTCCGCCTTTCCGCGCTTCTCCTTGCTGGGGCTGGCTCCCTCCACCTCTCGCCCCTGTGACTGATGTCCCACTAGCGCCTGCTGCATTGAAGCCTGCAGTGGGCTTTTTCCCTAGTATCTTTTATATTGCTCATTGTCTCTTTTAATACAGTCCTAGATGGTTGAAGTGTGATATAAAACAACAGAGATACAAGAATTCAGACCCCTACCTTCTGGCAAAATCTTGTTGTTGGGCCATCTTCTGCTGATTCAGCAAACTCTGTCCAAGGAAGCTTCTCTCTTGTGCAGAAAGCAAAAGGCATTGCTGTAAGAACACCAGAACAAGAAATCAACACAACAGTTTTGTTGCATGGTGGTTCTAATCAAAACCCATTCTTCTTCTGCTGCTGAATGTTTGTCATCTCTATGAAAATGAGACTAAAGACAGACAAAAAAATGGGGGAAAAACCCACAATTTGTTCCCAGGCTGCATTTTCCCAAAGTCACCTGGATGCATAAGATGACAGCCCTAGTTTTGGTGTCTAACATTATCATGGTTCTGTTTCTAGGACAATTTGTTTAGTGCCAGACAATGGACTTCTTCTTTCTCTTGGATAAGGAATTACATTAACATGATTATCTTTTCAAATTCATCCCACTGCTAGGCTGAATTCAGATTTCATTGCAAATATACAATGCTTTTGAGAATGGAGATGACTCACACACTTAGGCATTTCCTCCCCATATCAACAACAGATGTTGTTTTGTTATAACAACTACTACCTACCCCACTCTGCCACGGGGTGTGTGATTTTGGGCTCATTGCTCTCTCTCTCTCTCTCTCTCTCTCTCTCTCTCTCTCTCTCTCTCTCTCTCTCACACACACACACACACACACATACACACTAATCTATCCCAAAGGGCTGTTGTGAAAGAAGAGTTGGTTCTTATATGCCACTTTTCTCTCAAAGTCTCAAAGCAACTTATATTAGCCTTCCCTTTCCTCTCCCCAAAACAGACGCCCTGTGAGGGAGGGGAGGCTGAGAGAGGCCTGATATTACTGCTAAGTCAGAACAGCTTTCTCAGTGCTGTGGTGAGCCCAAGGTCACCCAGCTGACTGCATGTGGAGGAAGAGCAGGGAATCAAACCTGGCTTGCCAGATTATAAGTCCCCACTCCTAACCACTGCACCAGGATGGCTCTGGCTGCATTCCTTGAAACAGCCTCAATTCAGGCAGGTGACTCTACACTGATTCTACACTACAAGAAACTGGTGAGGGATTATGATATTACAATGCAGGAAGTTGAGTAGAGCGGCAGAACAGGCATGCTGGACAGAGCTGTGGTAGTTAGCAGTGGGAGGTACATAGTAGGAAACTGTTATCTTCTGATAGGGCTTCACAATTCCTGAATCTTCTGGGGACTATTTTTCAATTTCTACCAAAAGAAGAGGTCTATGCCTTTGAAAATATACTATGCCAAAAAAAGAAAGAAAAAGCTCCCTGCGTGACCACCCACTCATTCCCTTCTGCAGAAAAGCAGCAAAATTACCCACTTCAGATAAGGCTGCCTGTTGAATCTCTGCATGAGTCACTGCTCTAGACTTGTCTCCTTGTAGACTAGTGAGTCACAGAGGAAAGAAAAGGGGGAAAGCTCCTCTAAAGATGGATCATCCTTATACATCATAAAAGTCTTTTGGGATATGAATGACGCATGCCTCCTATTTTTGGGGGGGAGGGGAGTATATCTTGCATCAAAAGTTCAGAAAAACTTTAGTTTAAAGAAATATTGCCCAATGACATAACACTAGGAAAAGAATATGCAATAGAAAATATGAATGAATGACATGACTTTAGACTAACACTGAAAATTCTTTCTGGGGAGGCTTGACTGGCATCTTGATAGGGTTTTGGACTTCTCCAGGAGTCTGTCATGCTTCTTCATTAATTTATTGCAATCAGGAGAACTTCTATTTAAACATTGCAGGCGTTAATGTAGCTATTTAATTGGTATGGGATTTTGAGCATTAACTACAGTGGCGCTCAAACACAGGGAAACAAGGCAAAACACTACTCACTCCAGGCCTCCTGGAAACAGACTATGTTCACCTTGCACATCGCTGCCACTTCCACAATCTCTTCTATGCGCTTGTGCAGGGCAGCTACCTAGAAAACAACAGAACTGCTGTAAAAGTTCACACATAACTTTTAAACAGTTCAATTTTACTATATAGGATTAATATAGAACCTTCTGCTGAACAGCAGTAAATCAATACAGTAAATAATTTAAAATGTTTTCATTTTCCTTCCAACTCAGCTACAAGCTAAATCCTAAGTAATCCCTGACAGATTTGAAAGGCTTCAATAAAAAGCACTGGGGGTCTCAGTGTACTGCTGTGAAGAAAAGCTGATAAACTGTATCTTGGACAGACTCGTCCTGGTGCTGCTGATATGCTTATCTATTCATTTGAGGTCTCCTCCCATTCTAAACCATGTTAGGACTCTGTCTGAAGCTGGAAGGCATGGCTGAAATGGGTACCCTCCCTCATGTTCCCTTTTCAGCTGTAAATAAAACTTTCCCTCCAACCACACTGATGGATGGAGGATTATAAGAAGCACTATGAGAGTTTTAATAGCTTTAGCTTTTTCACTTCAACCCAGCAGTTCTCATGCCTTTTGAAGTGGAAACTACTTCTAAATTGATGTCCTGTTGAGGGCCACAGCAAAACTTATTATACTTTTCAGACCCACTCACAAAGTATCGTTTACTCACACCAGTCTAAAACAAAGTAATCTCAGGTCAGTTAACAGTGAACAGAGCCAGTTTGGTGTAGTGGTTAGGAGTGCGGACTTCTAATCTGGCGAGCCGGGTTCAATTCTGCGTTCCCCCACATGCAGCCAGCTGGGTGACCTTGGGCTCGCCATGGCACTGATAAAATTGTTCTGACCGAGCAGTAGGGAAAAGCGGCATATAAGAACCAACTCTTCTTCTTCTTCTTCTTCTTCTTCTTTCTTTCAAGCCGTTTTTCAAGTACCAAACTAAAACATCATTTTACATGGATTTTTACTTAGGGATTCATCTTTCCAGCTGTTTCATGGCCTTGGGTTTGTTTTATGGATAGCTGTATGCTGTTCTTTATGCCCCCCAGACTGTTTTTAGATAATTTATTATTTGCATTGTAAGCCACTTACAAGATTCTGGAGGCACAGAAATCTCCCAAATAGAAGATTAGGGCAAATGCATGATTAGACCTAACATTAGCATTATGGGCTAACTCCACCAAACACACATGTTGGGCAATGGGAATTCTGTGGGGATGTCATGTTAAGCAGACAATTTGATTTCCTGTAGTTTTCTTTGACAGGGAGCAGCAGTAGGTTAAAAAGATAGCTTATATGGAATTTTTGATGGGAGATCAGTTATACAATAATGGGCTAAAAGGTACTAAATGCATTACATCATCTTACATTTTTATACTTTTGGTAAGCAATCCAGACGCTAAGGAAATCAGGTAGAAAATAGACAACATGGCATTTCTGATGCATGGAACTCACAACTGAACAGGAAACTGCACCATAATGCCAGAACACTGAGATTCAGAGTTACAGGAGCAGACAGCTATCCAGCTAGTCCTGGAGCGCAGCTGTTTCACACTATTGCAATTCCAGGGTGATGGTGGGGGTTGTGTCTCAGTTTATCACTACCTCTGTTTTTTTGTGGCCCCCAGCTTGTAGTAATAAAGTTGATGATGTTACTCTGTAGCCACCCTCTTTACTAACAACAATGGTACCTGTTCAGCAACCAGTGCATCTGTTGGGAGTGGAATTTTATTCTGAATCAGTCCCACCCGGACAACACGTGGCTGCCTCAATTGTTCCAGTTCAGCTTGAAATCCATAGCCCAGTAGCTCAAAGTTCCTTTCAGCAGCTGCTGATGTAGCAACAGAAGGCAAATCCAGTGGCCTGGAAAGACATAACATAGAAGGACAAAAACATTCCACTTTCCCTCTGTTGTATGCCAACAGCAATTTAACAGGGGGAACAAACACAAACAAACACAGAGCAGGGGCCAACTGGAGGGATCAGCAAACTGTAGGAAGGTTAGGCTGCTAGCATGACCCAGATTCACTCACCTGTTCCTTCATGCCCTCCTTGTATAATACTATGTAACTCGCCAAGCAATCACATGGTCACAGAAATGTATTATTTGGTGATGTTTTGAATTTTTTAAATTTTTAAAAAATTTATCTGCCTCTTTATGACAAGCAACAGTACTGCATCGACAAAGCAGCTTTCTCTTTCTCGTTTAATAAAGTTAAATCAAGTACATGAATATTTCTCAAATTATTTGAAGCAGAACAGTATTAATGTCCTTTTCAAGACTTGCTTGCAGAATAACTCCATGCTATTTTCCCCCTCCACCTAAAAATGTAGGAATCCAAGATCACTTGCCAGTAAACAATTTTACTTCTCGATTTTTAATATTTAGAAATACAAGCCATTACTGTGCAACAAACTGTACCTCATGGCCATGTTGCATATTATGCAGAAGCAAACCGAAATTTGCCACATGGCTTCTGCTCCCAACTCAGCCCTGACCCTTTGCCTTCCACTTATCCTCTCAACCCACCCACGGTCTGTGGAATCTCTTCATGATATTACATGTGGAATCCTTATATAGCCCCTCCCCTGTACCTAGAAATAGAAACTCTGCAATTAATTCATCGGAATTTTAATCAGTCTCCATAGCACAGCAGCATAACTAATAGAAAACCCAAGGTCACCCCTGAAAACTATATGCTCTACAGTAGCGGTCCCCAACCTTTTTAAGATTGAGGACCGCCTCCGGGGGTGGTGAAGAGTCTACAGGCAGCTTACTGTGCTGCACTGTGTCTTCTGAGGAGACTGCAGCATCACATGTTGATTCACTTGAGGGAGAGTACCTTATTATGAGGAACTAAACAAGATGATCTTTGGGCTTTCTTCAGAGTTCATAAACTATTAATTTAATAGTTTATGGAAAGCAAACTTGGTGTAGTGTACGGACTTCTAAGCTGGCGAGTCGGGTTTGATTCTGCGCTCCCCCACATGCAGCTAGTTGGGTGGCCTTGGGCTCGCCACAGCACTGATAAAGCTGTTCTGACGGGTAGGAATATTAGGGTTCTCTCAGCCTCACTACCTCACAGCGTGTTTGTTGTGGGGAGAGGAAAGGGAAGGCGATTGGAAGCCACTTTGAGACTCCTTTGGGTAAAGGAAAGCAGCATATAAGAACCAACTCCTCTTCTTCTCCTTAATAAAACTAGCATGCTGTTGACATAGAAGCACTTCTTGATGAATGAGCTGTGATCCTCTCTGGTACGAAGGCCCTGAGACTCATATGCCAAGGAGTTGCAGTCCTTTATCCACCTGCTTGTTGTCAGCCATTCAGTTGTGTCCGACTCTTGGCAATCCCATGGCACAGTCGCCGCCACAATCCCCAATCCTGTACCGCCTCCCTCAGCCATGCAGTGTTCAGGCCCATGTCCATGCTGATTGTGTCTAATCAATGTGTTCTTTGTCAGCCTGGTTTCCTTTTCCCACTGACCAATCCTAGCATAATCGCTTTCTCCATTGAGTTGGATCGCAAGATATGGCCAAAAGTAAGTGAGCTGGAGTTTCATGATTCTGCCTACCAATGATAAAGCAGATTTTATGCACTGCACTATTTCCTTATTTGTGACTTTTGCTGTCCATGGAATCCACAGAAGCCTTCTCCAACAGCAGAGTTCAAAGGAATCGATTCTTCTCTTGTCTGATTTTATCATCCAACCTTCAAAGCCATAAGTGGCTATTGGAATGTGATGTCAGTGGTCATCCCTATTTCTGGGAAAGGTCAGGGAGCCCCTGGGGAGTTATCCCTGGTTTAGAGGACCTGCAGAAGTTAATTTTTGAAGGTGTTTAAGGGGGGGGGGCCTTGTATAAGGAAGCTTTTGTCTTCTCTAACCAATTGGAGACAAATTGTGCTGCACTGCGCAAACCTGATGGTCCTGACTGATCAGAAGAGGGCACAGTTTCTGCACCAAAAATCGAGCCTACTTCTTCAAAACCCAAACCAGGCAATTTGTGACCTATGGCTCTCTCCAGGAGCTCTGCCTTGGTGGAATGGCTGCTTTGCAGAGATTCCATACTCAACTGCCTGGGGTTTACCTCCCGCAACACTGTCTCGGAGGAGATCTGGTCGGAGACCTCAAGTGCCGACATCTCTTGATTGAAATAGCAGACAAAAGGCAAACAGCCTCGGGAAGATGAGGTCAGAGGAATAAAGTTTGGGTTTTAAACAAAGGGAAAAGAAAGAGGGAGGGAAAGTGCAACCAAAGAAGCTCCTCAAAGGATTATCTCAGCAGCTCAGCAAATCCACTGGTCTCTCATGAGGAGGCAGGGAAAAGACTGAAGGTGGGCTAACCCGCCCCCCCCCCCCAAAAAAAAGTGCAATCAATTTCCTACCTCCAGCAATTGTGGGAAGAGGAACCTAACAGTATCAGAGTGTCCTCTCCTTGGGAGAAAAGTACATTTCAGGGCACAACAGAGATGCCCAATCTCTTGATCTACACAACTGAAATTCCTGTGCCCTGCCCTACGTTTTTCTCCCCACCCCCTCGCGTTGTTTCTCATACTTCGCCAAGTAGTTCAGAGGCACTCAGAAATCCCCTTGAAGATTTCGAGAGGGGACGATTTCCAGTTTGTCTGTACCACGACCCCCAAGTCTTCCCCACCTCCTCCGCCCACGCCAGCTTATGCTGCAATTATACACCACGCAGAACCAACTCCGAGTCCAGTGGCACCTTTAAGGCCAACAAAGATGTATTCAAGGGGTGAGCTTTCGAGTGCAAGCACTCTTCCTCAGACACGACAGAATAAAACTCTGTTGGTCTTACAGGTGCCACGGGGCTCTGAATTGGGTCCGCTGCTTCAGACCAACACGGCTGCCCACGTGAACATGTCACTTCTCCCTTTCTTTGCAGCATCCTCTGTTTCTTAAAAGAAGCGACAGCAGCAGCTCGTCCCCTCCCTTGAGCCCCTCCCCTCCTCCTTTTCTGGGACCCCGCAAGCACCCAGGGCCACCCAGACAGCCCGCCTTTCGGTCGGCCCGCGCAAAGCCTTTCGGGACATGTAGTTCTAGCGAACCTGACGTGCTCCCCGTAGAGGATCCGCTTCACTTCCCCGAGTTGCTCGGCAGGCAGATAGCGCTCTAGGCACCGCGTTAACGAATCTACGCCGGCGGCCATGTCTCCCGCACGCGCGGCCCACCGCTCGGGGCCAACTGACGGCGAGATGACCGTTGCCCTCGGAGGAGGGTCATGGCGGAGAGGCCCCTCACGAGACTTCTCCCGCCCATTTTGGCGGGCTCCGCTGCGGCTGGGCTGGGGACGGGGGGGGGGGGTGCTGAGCCGCCACTCCCGAGCACGGCCCTCTAAGGCGGGAAAACGAGAACCGCGTGAGGCGATCTGGCTCTGGACTCCTGCTTCTAATCGATCGATGCACACACGTGTACAACTCCTGCTTCCAGCGCCTGTGCTCCAAAGGGAGCTTTGACTCTCAGGAGCTCATACTCCCCTAAGAGAAGGTGCTGTGGGTGTATTTGTGGCAGGATGTCTTGCATCGACTTGAGGTTGCCCTCGCTAGAATCGAGCTTTGGGTTTTGTCACAGGCTCCCTTCTGTACGATAGCAAATTAGCACAGCTTTGTTTGCGGTCAAAGGCGGGCGCAAAAGCTAGTGCGAAGCAAAGTGGCCTTCAGCAGGGGTAGTCAACCTGTGGTCCTCCAGATGGACTACAATTCCCAGGAGCCCCTGCCAGCATTTGCTGGCAGGGGCTTCTGGGAATTGTGGTCCATGGACATCTGGAGGACCACAGGTTGACTACCCCTGGTCTTCAGGGTTCTGCCACTTCTTTCTCCTCTCTGTGTGACGTGGGCTATCAGGGGATGGCTATGGTTTTTGAGCAGAGCCCAAATAGAAAAAGAAAGAGCATTTTGGACCCACAGAAGGGAGCCCTGGAATGGGTGGTACTGTGGCAATTTCCATTTTGCTTTTTTGGCAGGCAGCTGAAAATAAGGGCCATTCTGCACGTCATTAATGTAGTGTAATGCTTACCTTTTGCAGATGCTATATTTTTGGTGTTTTGCGAGACAGGAAGAAATTGAGGAATGGCCAGAGGCCCAATAATTTTTAGCACTACGCCATTATGCTGGCATAACACTATTTTTTTTAGATATGCAGAAATGTCCCCAGTCCTTTTTGGCTTCTTTGCCTAAGCTGTATTCTATACATTAATTTCAGGATTTCTGCATCATCCATCAATACTTGTCCTTGAGACTGGCATACCTGAAAGAACGAAATAAGCTCTGACGCTTCTGTGGGGTAATGCTATGTGGCCCTCCTTCCTACACACCTACACAATACATGCTTCCAACTCATATCTGACAAAGGGAGCTTTGACTCTCAAAAGCTCATACCCCCTAAACCTGTAGGTCTCCAAGGTGCTAGTGGACATGAATCCAGCTGTTCTACAGCAGACCAACACACCTACTCTTTGAAACGCTTTAGTAGAGTTTGTGCTACACTTTAAAATTCCAAGTATAACTGGAGTACTTTAGCAGCTTTAATAAAACACATTAAAATTTAATTACATCAAATGTTCAAATTAATGTCATCAAAAAGAATGCCAATTGCGCTGCACAACAAAATGGCTTGCATGTCTACGTGATAGCAAAAATAATGGTTTTCAAACTCAGCAAAAAAGCTCCTGGAATATCTCACATCAGTTGTACATTCATCTCAGAGATGTCTTTGAAGATAATATGGTTCTCCCAAGAATTTCTGACAGCTTTGGGGATACAGTTCATACTCCAGTAATGTCAAGGGCAAAATTCTCACTAAATTTAGTAGATTTATAGTTTGCTACCTTAGTAATATATATCTCAGATTATTGCCAATTTCTTTGAAAAGCATTTTTACTGAGTAAAGTGCAGTTATGCACTGAGGATATACAGCTTTTTCAGACAAGGTCATGTTTTTCATTACATGAACCTTCTCTTTAGCAGCATGTGCCACATTGTAAGTGCCAAAAGCCATAATGATTAACCATACTCTCACCAATTGATTTTGAATGCTTGGCTATCGCTGAAAATCATCCTACAGTCCACAAAAAATAATCTTCCACACAAGTCACTGTTTTAAACCAAGTTCTTCCCATATTTTAGTAACTACTGAGCCAGTTTTCTGCTTGCGGATATTCATATCACATGATTTCTGTGTACCTCTAGCTCCTTTGAGAAGACTGGCAACCCTGCCCAAGATTAAATAAATATATATTTGCACACACACCTCTTTTACATAGTGAACCATTCTTAGAACATACTACTGACAGGCTTTTCCAGTTAAATATTAATCTTCTTAAATCAAACTGTCAGAGGAAGAATGACTAATATTTAACTTTAATCCAAATAAAAAAATCCATGCGTAACCTACCTTCCTTCCCTATAGTACTTTTAAGTGTAAACTTTTTGCTTTTCCCAGCTAGGCATTTTTTTATTCTCAAAATTGGCACATTGTAAAGGCGGAAAGAGGCAAGTTTTAGGAGTGAATGATAAATGATTTAGATGCTGCTAAGTGCCATTACTTAATCTCATTGGAGGGCATAGCCAGTTGTTTAAAAATGGTTGGAATTGCTTTGAGAAAATGGGGCAGAATAATATTTCTGGGTCCATAACCGAACAAAATAACAACAAAATAAGGAGAAACTTAAAATAATTTTAACACGAGAACAATTATCAGTTCTTTTGAGTTCAGTTGTAGTTCACAAAAACATTGGAGAAATAAAACTGTCCATGGTAGTAATTAATGGCGGACATTTTCCCACTGGTTGCTGGCCCCATCCATCTCCACTTAAGTGTGGAAACATCCCTGCAAGTGACAAGCTGTGCTGGCAACTCTCTGGACAAGATAGTTGCATGCACTCAAAAGCTCAGGCCTTGAATAAATCTTTGTTGGTCTTAAAGGTGTTATTGGACTCTATTTTTGTTGTGCTACTTCAGACCAACACGGCTACCCACTTGAATCCTTCCTTCAGGAGAGGCTGGCTTCTAAGACCTTGGGCATCTTAGTCCAACATCATCTCAGTCTTATCAGGACTGAGTTTATTGTCTGTCATCCAACTCATTATCTTTTGCAGCCATTTGCAGCAGTCTTTCACAGACCCACCTAACTGATCTGTTAGGTAGAAACAGAGCATCCACATATTAATGGCAACTCATTCCAAATACTTGAATAATCTTTCCCAGTAGTTTCATGTAGATATTAAATAGAATGGGGAGCCAGCCAAACTCCTGTGTGACCTTATATCACAGAGACTACAGAGCTGAGCCTGTTAACCAAATGCCAGCATAATCTTATGTTATAGGCAGCCAGGTAAGAGCAGAAACATCAAAGCAAGGTGACCACACTGTCAACCAAGCAAACCCTTCCAGAAGATTACTGTGATCTATGCCATCAAAAGCCAACAATGGGTCTAGGAGAATCAATAGGAATACAAGATCAACATCGTGGTCAACTGAATAAGACCCGAGACAAACATTTGCTCCTCGCTCTTTTGACCATAACTTAAAGCCCAGACTTGACCAGAGAAGTCAGCCAAAGAGCTCTTTGTTCTCGGCTCTTAGTTTGCAGCTTGCAGCCTGGGTCCCTATTCGAGATGTGCTGGTGGAGTTCAGGATGTACTTGTGGGCCAACACCTGTCTTGAGCTGTGACTGAGGGATTTGTTGGGTTTTGTATTTTTGTTTTACCCTGTGAACTGCTTTGAATCCCCAACATTGGAGAAAAGTGGAACAAAATATTTAAATACATTCTCTCCAAGAGACAACATTATAAGACAATAATGTCTTACCGTCAGTAAATTGTTCTAATAAAAGTTATCACTCTCTTTGTTATGTATTTCCTTATGTTGTACTAAGATTAGTAAATCAGCATTAGGTATTTACAGAATAATTATGCAGGAATAAAAGTCTTATTTTCACGTACAGGAGTTCATATCTTGTGTTTTCCTTACTGGTCCCACCCTCCGGCAGCAGGCCAGAACATCCCCTGAAATGCTGCTGCAAGGGAAAGGGACACCCAGGAGTAGTATCGGGGAAAACTGGATGTCTCCTGTGAAAGGAAAGGGATTGGCAAAAATTCCACAAACATTCTTTTTGCAAGCAAATCTATGTGGCATTCAAGCCAATGCATGTTGTGATTTATTTCAGATTTATATACTGTCCTCATCAGGATGGCACCTGAAGTAATAAGTGAATAACCATATTAAAAAGCATTAAAAAGCCCTTTAAAATATAAAACCTCAGTTTAAAAACTACCAAATAAAAAACAAGCATCCCAAATAAACTCCAAGAAGATGCAAATATAAATCGGGGGTGGGTGGGTGGACCGACAAGTGGTCAGCATTAATGAGATACTGGAAAAGTGGCAGGAAAGTAGTCACCTGTGCTTTGGCATAATATTCCACAATGCAGACTGAGCCCCAAGCCTTTATGGTTCTCCTATCTGTAAGAGACAGTGCTGTGATCTGAGGGTGTAGTTAGATACATCACCATAAATCTCATTGACAATGCTTCTATTATCCTTAGGAGCTAATTACTCTGTCTGCAGACACAGAGATAAGTTCCCATAGGCAGATACTTTCTAAAGTGGTGCTGGTGGACCGACACACCCTGAAAGGGGAAGGAGAGAGTAGAATTCCCATGAACAAGAGAACACCCTTCTCTTTAGTTGACCAATTTCTCTAAATTTTATAAAATTGACTTTTCTGTGAAAACATGGCCCAAGAGATTAGTCAAAACTCCAAAAAAAAAAAAAAACTCAGAAGTTCTACTGCTTTTAAAATAGAGATTTTGTTACTTAGGCTTATGTAGTAAGTCTGAAAATTTTGGCTACTGATTACTGATACAACAATCTCCACTCCAAAGGGTCACTTTCAGCTCTGAATGAATTCCCTGCTATTACATAGCTGCGGCTAATTAGAGTCTGAGAACTTGTCTAAAGAAGCTAGTCGTGCTTTGGTATTGATTCACTATGTTCTGTACAAGCTGCACACTTCAGGGTAAAAATATATAAATAAATAAACCACAGAGCTTTTGTTTTAGTGTCTGTCTCCTGAAAGAGGTCACATAGCTGAACTCTCCTCTTCAAGTTATGTTTCTATTCTTAGCTTGAACTTTCAGCAACTTATCTTTTGATGCCTTGTTTGTTTGCAAAACAGCTTAAAGTACATGCATAGGAAGCTGACTTCATTTCAGTTAACATGAAGACTGATAAGAATACTATGAAAAAAGCAAGGAAGATATTTTATGAAAGATATATTTGCTTTCATAAGAAAGAAAACCCCAACTTTGACAAAGTGAATCTCCCACTTAAGGACAGTGCTATAACATTAGCAGTTCAGTATGGCTCAAACCAAATTCGTTCTTGTCATCCCTAGACTGTGCTTAGATGAAGAAATAATCCAGCCAGAAAAATGTTCTCATATACTGAATTAATCTACTAATAAAATGCAATAAACTGGCAACAAAACACTCTAGGGGCAAAATGAATGCAGCCTGTAGTCTCTAAAAGGCAAAGTTGATGCCTGAAAAAATGAACATGACCAGGCCTACAATTAGGGAGAGCGAGATGCTCACTTCAGGAGAAAGATTTTAATGGTCCCCTGTTGGCAACTATCTGGCTTATTTTTAACTTTCTGCATCTGGCAACAGAAAACCCACACTGTTTAGCAATCAAACAGTACTTAAAAGAAAAACACAAAACGTTACTGAAAAATAAATAACTTTCCTAAGCCCTCTTTAAGGATAGTTCCATGTAGAGCACGTGACCGTAATCTAATCTGGATATTATTAGGGCATGAGCAAGAAAGGAAACCCATGAGGACTCTCAGGGAAGGGACATCACATTCCTCTTGCCAGATCTCACTAATGACCATGGGCTCCATTCCCCAGCCCTGCTCAAAACTTTTCCCTGCCTCTTGTTCCTGGTGGGTTCTGTCGTGTCATCACAACCCCTCACAAAGCCTCCTCCTCATGGAAGGAGAGGTAGATTGCTGAATAGGGGACTGTTGTGCAGGAAGGGCAGAGAGTATAACAATTTATTTTTTATGTATTTGTTTTGTGTATGTTATAGTCTGCCTTTCTCACAGGAACTCACACATAGTCGGACAGTACAACGGACAAAATGGAACAATTAGTAACCAATGACTAGGAAGTCTGGAACTGCCAGAAAGCATAGCATAAATATTTACATGACACATGAAGAGGTACAGAAATTACCTTTCTTTCAATAAGCTATATATAGCAGAATACACTACACTCCTCTCTCATAATGTATCCAAGCAGGTTTGTAAACCAGTTTGTATAGTGCAACCCTAATACCTATGCAGAAAAAGCCCTCTCGCATAGTTCATTTTTGTATAGTTTACAGAAGTTCAGGACAGTGGGAGCTAAATTGTAGATTCTGGGACTGAACCTAGGACTTTCTGTTTACTACTAATGTGGTTTTCTGCATAGCCACAATCATAAGATCAGCAACAGCAAGCTTCCAAGTCTGGTCCTAAGGATAGAGGAATGAAAGTTGAAACATATTATTTAAATCAGTGGTCCCCAACTTGCGGGCCTTGGCCCGGTGCTGGGCTGCGAAGGCCAGGGTGCCGGGCCGCGGTTCCCTCTCCCCGCCCCCTCCCGCAGTAAAAAACTTCCTGGGCCGCAAGCTTGCAGCCCAGGAAGCTTCTTACTGCGGGAGGGGAGGAGAGGGAATCAGGGCCGCACCGCGAATCTTGCATGCGCATGCGCTGCGCATGCGCTGCGTGGCCAAAATCGTGCATGTGCGGCACTTTCGCACATGCGTGCATGCACGAAAGCGCCGTGCATGCGTGATTTGGGCCGCGCAGCGCACATGTGTGCATACGCGGGTGCGGCTGCGCATGCGCGCTGCGCGGGCGGGGCAGTTGCCGGTCCCCAGCCGAAAAAAGGTTGGGGACCACTGATGTAGAGAATCCCGGAGATGAGACCCATGCTTCCTTCTGCCTCAGCCACTTGTTTGGGAATCACACCACTTCCCCAGAATCCCTTCCTTGTTCTTACCCACCCCCGCTTCCCCATTTCAACACTGCTCTATGGTTACCAGCTGCCTTTTAAATCTATCTACCTATCTATTTATTTTCTTGGATTCCTATACCACCCTCCCATAAGACTCACTTAGCAAGTTTAACGTGTTTGTGTGTGTGTGATTTTAAAGGATTGTAACTTGACCAAGTTTTTGGAATATGGGATTCCTAAGCTTCTAAAATGTGTTTGAGAATATTTTTTAACTCTCACAGAGAGTACCCATTACTGACATCCTCTTTGAATTGCGACTTTGGTCCCCAGAGACATGACTTTACAGGAACATCATACAGGAATTTTAAGTATTCCAATTAATCACTAATAATTTGTTAGCTTAGCAGACAGCAGGGGGCATGCTTGCCCTTAGATTCTTAGCAAATCCAGAAAATGTAAACAGTCAACTTCTGAGCAGTCAAAATAAAGTTTCCCTTTAGAATGCAAAACTCAAAACTCTTTAGTGTATAAGTGCTCTTGTTGGCAGCTACAATAGATACATCCCCATAAGGTCTTTCACATCTTGGAAACAGTAAGCCTAAATGTGTAAGAATACTTAGCATAGCCATAGACATGAATAATGGACTCAGGGGGTGCCAAACTTTTATTGAATGAGAGCTACTTCAGTGTAATGAAAAATAACTCAAGCTGTTCCCCTCCCCAGTATGCTACTAAGTTTTATTCGGTCCTAGCAACAGAACATGGACTAAGAACAGCAACAGATATGATGATGCTATCAGGTAAAGAGCACAGAGGCAGGTAAATCCTAATCCTATGAAATAAAAGCGTACAAAATAGTCTAGGGCAGATATTTTTGTGATCTTTTCCCAGGTCTTCTAGGGCAATGTTTCTTCACCATTCTTATATCACACCCCATGATTCACTCTCTGAAAGAACCCAAGTCTCACAATAAATGAATGAATGAATGAATGAATGATAGAGACAAAAAGCCAACTTTTTTTGAGAAGGACATTGATTTGATTACAGGCTGTTCTTACTACTACAAAGGCAAAAGTTCACATATGGACAGTCCAAGGCAGGTAGGGTTACCAGCAGGAGACACATCTCATTTGAAGATAGACATGGGACTGAAGGAAAGCAAATTCTTAGTTACTTATGAAAATCCTGCATCCCACCTTCTGCCCCCCCCCTCAAAACTACACATATCACAGGCTGAGAACCACTGGGGGATTCACAAACTATTCTGCAGCATTGGTGATCTACTTGTAGTTCATGAGTTACCAACTAGAGACCTTCGCTATGTCATACCCTTGGAGTTCATGAATAACTCGTAAATGAGACTTACCTTGATACTGTCAGATAAAACAAACCATTAGGAAATGAATATTTTGAGTAAGGTGCAGTCTTTAATTAAACCATTCAGACCCCTCTCCCTAATTTCTACCCATTAACAGTTAGCCCAAGATGAATAACCACATTCTACTCTAGTATATTTTCACTAGAGGAAGTGGGCATGTACTGACATACTTACAACTAACTTTCATGTAAGGTGAGCAGGTCAAGGGTGCCCTGCTATTCTGCTTCCCTGGTGTATGTTCATATAATAAGCTAGCCGTCAGCAAGTAACTTAGATCTAGGATATAAAACTGACTAACTTCAATGTTTAGGACCGTAGTCCTATTGATCCGCAGGGGTGGGGGCGGGAATCTCCTCCCCAAAGAATACAAAAGTTGTATACTGCATTTTGCCAACCAACCAATCACAGAACCGTGTGCAAGTTTTCAGGATTCCCAGAACCAGGCCTGATGTTCAGTACACGCAAAAATAATCGGGGCAGAAGAGAGAAAAAAATATTTCAGACCATAGTGGAAAGGCTTCAACGGGGCCTAATTAAACCCATTAGCAACTAAATTAGATTATACAGTACTGCTTGTAGCAGATTTTAAATTGCATCCAAGGCTGAAGACTCAGTGGCAAAAATGGTATTCTTGATTTCTATTGACATTCCAGAACGTGTAGACTTCTTCTATTTTGTTTGTTGTTACTAAAACATCAAAGTGGAGTAAAAAACTGAGGTAGAAAAGATTCCAAAATCCTTACTCTTTGAAGAATTTTTACTACTGTTACTCTATTAACGAGAGAGTTTATGAGTTGGTTGTTTCCCAGAAACAGATGGGAAACAGGCCAAGAATTATACATAGGAATCTAAAGAGTATACCCACTCAGGCTTTGAAATTTAAGCCATTGGATTTACGTCTATGCTCTGTGCAGAAGAAGAGCACAAAACTGGAAGCCCCCCTGGTACATCTGCAAACGTTATCCAAATGGACTACCATCATCACAAAGCGAGGCCAAGCAAGCTCTATTGATGTCAGGTTCCAGAGAGGTGTGAGTTCCCTGGGTCTTTATTTTGTAAGGAACAGTTTATTTATTTTATTTATTTATTATATTTATATACCGCCTTCCCTGGAGGTTCAGGGCGGTTTACATAAGAACAAGAAACAGTACATAAAACGGACTATAAAAACATGTGAATAACCTTATAATAATAATAACTAATAGTTATAACCATGTAACAATGTAACAGTATAAACAATATAAACAATACAACAGTGGAACGATACAAACAGGTCCAGTTATCAGCGGCTCATTATGCACATGCTAGATAATGCACTTTAGAAGTAAATGATCCTGTTCCATACGGAAAAATCCAGCCTCAAAAGCACATTGAAGGTGCATTATCCAATGTGCAAGTGACTACTGACCACAGATGCAGGAACATCCACAAACAAAATGTCAACATTGCTGGTTAATTCCAAACCCATAACCAGCAAAACTATAGAAGAAATCCCAGATGGGAGCAATCCATGCTGGAGCAATGAAAAAAACACTTAATGAAGTCTTTTGAGATCAGCTCTCTCTTAATAGCTCCGAGGATATCACCTGTTAGTAGAGGCAACTTGATGCCTGAAAAAGAATCAAATGAAACTTATGTTCCACAAAGAAAATTCATCGCAACTGTTTAAAAAGTCAGCTAAGGATACAGAGCCATAATTACCCGACTGTGCTACACCAGTGGGAACATGAGCACCAGATTTGACCCTCCTTTTGGCACATGCCTGTGGTTCGCTTCCAGGGTTGATGTTGCTGCCAACTGTAGATGAGACAGGCATAGCTGTCTGGTGTGAACAGCTGGAAATGAAACGTAGAAGTGACAACTGGTTCCATCATCCCAAAGAAGAGAGAGAGACTGATGGTTGGCATGTGTGCCTTGTGAGAGAAATCAGTGTTTGTGAGCAGTGATTGACAAGAGCCACAAGGAAGTTAGAAGAATATAGCTCCATGGTCTATCTTTGCAAGGGGATTCAAGGAGCTTGTCCTAGATGGGGAAGGGGATTTAGACTGATCATGCATTCCGGAACATGTAGCAACCAGATGGAATATGAAAGAAGATTTGGGCATCCATGAGAAGAGCTGCATTAAGTACAGAAAAGTGAGGTGAAGTTAACTTTGGTTGTGCATTATGCTGGATGAGACCCAGCTTTGGTTGGATGGGACAGCTCCCCCTCCCCTGCAAGGATAAGAACTGTACCATTCTGTTTTTCTTCCTTCCGCCAGCTGCATAGTGACAGCTAAACTGCAGTTTGGGAAGGATTTTTTTCACATTCTTGGATAAATGTTTCTACCACAAAATGACCTTTTGTTATCTTCCCTTGTAAGCCTGCTGCCCCAAGATGCAAGAGCAAACAGACTTCCTCTGAGGAGAGTCCAAGGTACATGCATCAAGACTTAGGACCAGTGGTGGCATAATGCATATTTTCCGCAGCACAGAAGTGGCAGTTTCACAGTTGCATACCAGCAATGCATGTAAGCCATTATTTGTAAGTAGACTTTGCTCTTTCACATAGAAAAATCCGGTTGCAAAGGATACTGAAAGTGGATTCAAAAGTGCATCATCAGTGTATGTGAAAGCATCTGAAGTTTCTATCTATATTGGGACAATGACCTAAAAGATTCATTTTTTATTAACAGTATCCCCGAGGGAAAAGTACAGGCCCACAGTAAAAAGGACTGTAGAAGAAACCCATTTGGAAGACGCTCAGTTTCTAATTTTACAGTCCAGAGATCCATCTGTTCCTTCCCCCAGCCTGAGAGAATCCTAACAGATCCACAAAACAAGAGCCTTCTTACGAACATAGAACTGCCTGTTTGGCTGGTGGAGTGAGCATACTATTTTTGAACAGAACAGAAAAATCAAAGCTTCCAAATATTGCATGTGACTCAAGCATAACATCAAAAGCAAATCAAGATTTTGACAGGCCCACCAATGTCAGTGTTGTGGCTAAAATATCTGACCTTGGGAACTTTTGGAGACCAGAAATGATAGAACACACAGTGGCCTCCAAAGGATGTGGAAGCCTCTGTTGGCATCCCCATCTCTTGTTGTTTTGATTTCCATTAATGTATTTAAATGTCCCCTAAAATATTAAGAAATGAGGAAGACAAAGATTAGACCCTATGGAGAACTAGTGTGTGCTTCTTGGAGATGTTTCAAAGAAATTTGGGGTGAAGATCCAAAGGTATAAAGAGGAAAATATTCCCATCATGACTCTGTATTAATTGACCCTAATCTTCCTCTCCTTTCTCCCTCCCTCCATCACAATGCCAAGACCAACTCCTGTCTCCCCGTCAATCAAGACCCAGAAATTAGGTAATCTCCAAAACAAAGACCAAAAACCAGCAAAGGGGGTAGAGGTGTAACCATATTAGAACTAGAATTCTGATAATGATATTCCATTAGCAATTTAAAAGAAAATGAACAAAAAATCCAACCAAACTCCTCTGCGATCCTGATCCAAAACAAGGATCCTAACAAAACTTGACTTTCTTTTACTGTAGGAGAAGAAAGAAATTAAGGCATACAGGCTGGGTTGATGGGCTTTGGAACACTGTTTCCTCAGCCTTGTAGATTAAAAAGTTTGCAGCCACTGAGAGCTTTCTTCAAAAATCACTTCTAAAAAGGGTGGCAAATAGCGCGAGATAGGAAGGGAGCCTGTCTGCTTGCCATGACTGTGTCTTGCCTGCACTCCCCATCGCAGAGCTGCATTAGAAGTACCTTGAAGGATGCTTTTCGCGTCTCTGGCCCCTCAGGCTGACTCAGGCCCTGGGAATCTTGAACCCCCAGTGCCCCCCTATTGGCGGCCCTGGCAACAGCAGAAGGGAAGTTTTCTTGCTTAGCTTCAAACTGCCCTAGAGTGATTTGGAGACCCAGTCACACAGATCCATTTTTAAAGTCTTCCAAATTGTACATGTTTAACAGGAAATAGTAAAAGAAGAAAAGCTTTCATAAGTTACGTTTCTTTTTTTAAAGCTGTACTTTTAAAGAGAGAATCACAGATGTCCAGGCCAAACTGAACCTGCTCCGTGTGGAAGATTCCTTCTTGGGTACTGCTGGTCTCTTAGCTCTGTTCTGAGAGGGGAAGATCCTAGACAAAGCCAGGGAGAATTGCTTTGCTAAGGACTACTTGCCAGTCCTTTAAGTTTGTCCTGTAGCCCAGGGGTAGTCAACCTGTGGTCCTCCAGATGTCCATGAACTACAATTCCCATGAGCCCCTGCCAGCAAATGCTGGCAGGGGCTCATGGGAATTGTAGTCCATGGACATCTGGAGGACCACAGGTTGACTACCCCTGCTGTAGCCTAGGAAGGCTGCGCTGTTGATATGATCTGTGTCTGTCATACTGCTTTGTTTCTATTGGCTGGGACCCCTGCATTCCTCACCAGCAATAACAGGATGTGGGTCCAAGAAGCATCTTCCCTCCTATTTGCTTTTAATACGACCCCATCAGTTTTGTTTCTTGGATTCCCCATATAGTTGAATTGTCTTGCTGCCCCCGTGGACTTTTTATTAGTTTATTTTGGATAAGATATATTCATATAACTTCAGTGCTCTGTACCTCTTGCAGCTCCAAGCAGTGTATGCCTAAGCTTCCTTTGCTCAGACACACAAATTATTGAATTATTAAATCTGCAGGTTCAGTAAGACACAGCCCCTCTAATAACCAATAGCTTTGTTGGAACCAGAAACTACTGAATACAGATAACCAGAACTGGGGAACGTGTCTCTCTCTCTCTCTCTCTCTCTCTCTCTCTCTCTCTCTTCAGGGCTCCTGCCAAGATGCGCGATTGGCCATTAATGAAGGCCTGTGATTGGACCTTAAGTTTGTTCTGTGATTGGCTAAGAGGTTGGGGCCAATGAATCCCAAGCAAGAGCTCAGGATCCTAACTCAAGTCCTAGCTCAAGCCTCAAGTCCTAGCTCAAAGTCTCTTACATCCACAGACACAACATACATTATACAGATTTCTTACCGACTAAAACAGTCTTCTCACAGTCAAGATCCTCCTGTAAGCAGCATGAAAAAAAATATTGCAAAGATTGATGAGCAAGGAAAAGGGGATGGGGAAAATAAAAAGTAAACTATTTTTGTGCAAGGGTTAAAATGCATAATCTCTCAAGATCCCAGTTTGAGCTGCTCAGTGTAACTGAGTTATACCTGGCTTTCCCAAGCAAGAGAATTGGTGCAATGTTTTTTTCCCCTCAGGAATGGCATTTCCATTGTTTCCCCTAGCTCCTTGGTCTGCACTTGTTCCTCTGACATCAATTGTTTCTCCAGATTTCCCTCTTTGATGCTTCAGAACAAAAACACCCAGTATTGTAGAAAGTTTCCCAGTTTCACACTTGGCTGGACAGCTGCAAGAACACGAAGAACACCAGCTTCTACTGGGAGAAACAAACTCTGTATGTTGTAGTGCTATTCAGAGGTCACAGGTCCTGCAGCTAGATTGCCAGGATGTCCTTTATTATCAAAAACATAGAAAAGAGTCTCCTTTATAGCAGGATGCCACTGCCCAATAAATATAGATTGAAAAAAGAGGCCCAAATTGTAGATTGTAACAAACAGCCCATTTGGGTTCCAAGGGAAAAGCCAGAGGAAGTAGGGTGGCTAACCCTGGATTGGTTGATTTGGGAGCAGAGCCTCTAGAGGGTGAGGTTTGGGGAGGGGAGAGACATTAGTTGGGGCATAAAGTCATATAGTCCACCCTCCAAAGCTGCCATTTCCCCCAGGGGAACTGAGCTCTGTCATTTAGAGAAATCCTGTAATTCTGAGGGATCTACAGATTCTACTTGGATATTGGCAACCCTAAGAGAAGGCCCCGTCCAGCCCCATTTTGCTCCTGTAAGCTTCCCTTGCAATGGCCTTATCTATCCCTCCAGCAAGATTTTTTGTCCAAACCCCCTTCTGCATCTCAGGTTCCTCTCTGCCCCCCTCCCCTTCCATATGGTTCCACAACCAAGCTGAAAATTTTTCAAGTCCACTCAGTTAAACTTGTCTCATTTATTACACAGTTTTTCACTGCTCCATATATTATTTATTTATTTATTTATTTATTTATTTATTTATTTATTTATTTATTTATTTATTTATTTATTTATTTATTTATTTATCATACTTCTATACCGCCCTCCCCGGAGGCTCAGGGCGGTTTACATTATAACAGAGAACAATACATAAAACAGTCTGTAGAACATGTATAACTGATAATTAATAATTGTAACCAAATAGCAACACAGTATAACAGTAAATAATATAGCAATACAAACAGGTCCAGGGCTTATTGATGGGATTCTGAGGTGGGGGGGAGCAGGGGCCCTTGGTCGCTGATTGATTACGTCTGGTCTCGGCCAAATGCCTGGTGGAGGAGCTCCTTTTTGCAGGCCCTGCGGAACTGTTTAAACTCCGTCAGGGCCCTGATCTCCGTCAGGGCCCTGATATTAGGCTGCTGACTGCAAGGTAATACAGAAACATACTAAAGCATTAAGATCCAGGGGATCCAGGGGAAACAGAGAACCTTTGAAAGACTGTGAGCTGAAGCTAATGTGACGGTCTCAGACAGATGGTGCTGTAGGGAGCTTCTGCTCAGAAGTAAGCTCCAGTTTAGTCAGAAGGGCTTACTCCGAAGAAAGAGTTCAAAGAACTGCAACCCAAGTCACTGTTCAGGATCAGCCTGCCAGTATTTCTGTTAACTTCAAATGGCAGTTTCTTTAGTATCAGACTTCCAAGATGCTTGCCCCACCTATTATTATTTTCAACACTTTTTGATTATTTAATATGTGCCTTTTGAAATGCAACCAGAAATTGAAGGCTGTCTTCCAGTTTGGGATGAAATGGGATGAAAGCTGAGCAGCCACCAAGGAACTCCATACAAAGACTTCCTCTGAGGCCTTCCTTACATCATTGAGACCCAATCAAGCATCTAATGAAAGCTAATCACATGCTTTGATTTGTTCCATGGGCCCCCAGAGTTCTGTCTCAGGATCTTTGCAGGCAGTATGTGGCCATCCTGCACAGCCTGGGCAGCTCAGCTGACATTGGGTGAGCTGGCAGATCTACCACACTGTCCTTTTCAATTGCTTCCTCTTCCACCCTTCCAGCCAGCTTGGGACTGAGGCAGCCAGCCAGGCTACTCCACTCAGTACTGGGACAGAGAGGCCAGGAGACAACAGGTAAGTGCAATGCACGCATTTAAGTCCCTCTTGCACTAGGGATATGCACACACTTCCTGATTTTCTCTTGCACGATGCACGCACATGCAAAATATTAAGACAAAGAACAAAAACGAAGAACAAGACATGGGTGGGGAAACCTGTTTCAGCCCAACTTGCTCAGCAACAAGGGACAAAAAAATGCCAAAAATATTTGGGGAATTTTGGAACTTTTAGAACACTAGTTCTGGCTGGCTGGCTGGCAACTTCAACTGGTAATGCAATCAAGGCACTATTCCCGCCCTGGCAGCAGCATTGCCTGCCCATCTCAGGGGATTTGCTTCCCAGAATCCTGGTGTTGAATCACGAGCCACTTTGAAAGCTTCTGATCAATGCGCTTCACATTAGTTTCTAAATAATATGCAACGCTGGAAAAAAAATCAATGCAGGCAATCCCACATCTTGCATTTGGAATAAAGGATGACATGTACACATGAGGAGCGGTGCCCCTCAACGGCAAGTGCTCAAGGGCCGCTGAGACTATGCCTTTTCCCATTTACTGTCACACTTCCCTTATTTATTCATACCACCACTTTTCAACTATGATTGGCTCCAGAAGTGGACTATGACAATTACAATTCAGTGCCAAGGTGTATTCTCTTTAGGGATAACCCTCTGTGTAGATGTTGGGCCCGGACAGCCAAGGACACATTTCAGATTGCTGACCCTTCCAGGGTGCTGGGTTAGACCAGTGGTCCTTTCAACCTTCCTAATACCGCAACCCTTTAATACAGTTTCTCATGTTGTGGGGAACCTCAACCAAATAATTATGCAAGTGTTCTCTCACAGAAATTAAACCGAAACTGACCAATGGCATGAAGATCCATTGTTCATGATTGTATATAAATTGTTTCCCCCCCCCTGGGGTTTCTCGGTTCAGCTCTGCCTCTTATCCCACCATGCCAATCTCATTCTTTTCCACTGCTCCAGACAGACAAACGCTCTATCTTGATCTACATTGCAAGCTGCTGGCTTTGCCGTGACCCCTGTGAAAGGGTCATTCAATCCCCAAAGGGGTCCCAACCAGGTTGGGAACCACTGGGTTAGAAGGAGCTGAATATGGACTCTTGGCTGACTGATGGTTGAAGGCCTTGTGTTGATCTCTGGGTCCTTTCTGGTGGTTGTCATGGCCACAGTCCCAGGTGCCCCTTTTCCTTACAATGTTGGGCATGTAATGCCCCTTCACTAGGAATTTCACCTCCAGGTGGTACCTGAGGATTTCCCTAGAATTACAGCTCATCTCCACCATGAAGAGATATGTTCCCCTGGAGAAAACAGATGCTTTGGAGGGCAGACTCTAGGACATTCTACCTCAGTGAGGTCCCTGCCCTCCCCAGGCTCCATCTTCACACTTCCAGGAGTTTCCCAACTTGGATCTGGCAAACCTGGGCCTATTCTGCACACAATAGATAATGCACTTTCAATGCACTTTAGAAGTGGATTTTCCTGTTCCGCACCGGAAAATCCAGCTACCAAAGCACATCAGTATATTATCCTATGTGTGCGGAGAAGCTGCTTGAGCAGAGTTCCATAGGGAAAGCAACATTGCACTATAAAACAAGTGTCACTAGTAATTCATTCTTTGAGAAGCAAACCTCAGAACAGATGGAAACTGTATATATATATATATATACACATGATTGAAGGATTTTTCCCCCTTTGAAAAGGTCCTCTTTGCTCTGCTTCCATCATGTTCTGTTTCAGTTTCTTGCCTTCTGTGCCAGTGTTGCAATTTTAGCAACATCTCTGCCAAATACCAGTTATCACCAATTAGATTATTGCAGATTAGATTGGAAACTCTTCAGGGAAGGGACCTATCTCTTGCTTAAATTCCTCTGTAATTATGCTAAATCATGGTGCTGCCTGAATAATATGAAACAACAACAATCTTAAAGATACAGATGCGACAAGAGGACATCAGTCCTCCTGCACTTTGACTTCTGGCATGAACAGCTTTTCTGACTTCTGCAGAACAATCAGTATCTTCTACATTCCTCCCTGCTACACAGCCCTGCTTCCTCCTTTGCATCTCTTTCTCTCTCCCGTCTTCCCTATCCTACAGCTGTTTTCCCTTTAGCCAGAGTGTTTCTTAACAGCAGAGTTCATCATACTTCCTGCTGTCAATCAAGCAGTAGCAACAACATGGCTATTATCTCTTATGTATCTTTATTCTATGTATCTTCTGTATTTATGTATCTTCATTCTCCTTTCTGGCAATTAACCACCACATCTCTAAACTGAGAAAATTTTTCACTGTAATAAGTCTGGGGATCAGTAGGCACAAACTAGACGTGCTCACTAATCAACAGCTCTTTATTCATACAAACTCCAAACACTGAGCAGGGAACATAGGAACAACCCAGCCTTATATACAGTCTGGCTAGCCCGCCAAAGAACTCAATTGGTCCTAAGTGGGATGAGTTCATTGGTCCTTAAGTTCTTGGAATGAAAGCTTCTGTTTGGCTGAGTTACAATCCATCATTTGCATAGCATGCTGGAATAGTATTGAGACTACATACATAACACACTGTAACTGAAGGAGAGGGCGTGCACACAAAAACTCATACCTTGAATAAAACTTGGTTGGTCTTAAAGGTGCCACCGGACTCAAACTTTTTCTACTGCTTCAAACTAACATGGCTACCCATCTGAAGCTGTGCTGCAGATTAGGGTAAGAGAAAGGTCACCCAATGAGTTATCAGTGCAGAATGGGGAAGCAAACCTTGGTCTCCCAGATCATAGTCCAAAAGCTTAACCACTGCACTATGCTGGCCATCATAAATTACTACTGCCTTCACAATCAGCAATCTTGATCTAGCTCTGTGTAGCTCTGATTGGTGTTTAATTCAGCATCTGCTTTGCTCCACTGCAGATCTCATCCTTATACTTTTTAGTTAATCTAGAATTAATTTCAGAGGGTAACCATGCTGGTCTGCAGTAGAATAAACAGATTTGAATCCAGGAGCACCTTAGGGATTTTCTGGGTATAAACATTCAAGAGACAAAGCTCAAGAGACAAACTTGAACTCTCCAAATGTATACCTTGAAAATCCTGTTAGTTAGAGACCAACAAGTCCTAATAGATTTGAATATAGGCAGTCCAGAGCTGCTGCACCCAGCACTCCTCCCACTTGTACCCTCAACCACTTGAACTGGGCTGACGGTGATGTCATGCATCTGCGGGGATTTGCTCCACTGACATGTGAGCACTGTCCTGGCATACCCATCCTGTGCATAATTGGCAGACAACCAAGAGCAATCCAAGTGCAATACAGCACCAAAACCAACACCAACCCAGCACACAAAAAACGTTCATTTCTGCTCTGTGACTCTACTAAAAGGAACTCCAGTGCAGACCTAACTATGGCTTCAGTTCCACTGAAAAAAACATCCCAAGGGCAAGTATGTTATTCAGTGGTGCATCTCCTATTATAAAGACCCTTGAGTGGAGTTATCCTGATTAATCCATCAAGGGAGGAACATCTTATGAGTCACTCAGATTAACAATTGCAGCTTCATGGCAATATCCAAATCCTCTCCTGGAACATTGCTGGCTGGCCATCCAAGGTAACTGATCCTCCCATTCTGGAATGCCTATTGTTGTTTGACACTGTAATTCTTCAAGAGACCTGGACTCAAATGCCTGTAATAGATGGATTTTTCATATGGGAATTGTTTGCCTCTGCTGCTGAGAGAAAGGGCAGATTGAGGGGAGGCGTGGCTATTTTAGTTTATATGAAACTCACAGTAGTAGATTTAGAATCAAATGCCCAACATGCGGAGGCCCATAGCTGTACAAGTCAATAGATTTTTCCTTTTACTTATTAATATATACAAGATAATAAGTTTAGGCTTCAAGAAATCTGGAGCAATCTTGAGAAGTACATAACTGACTTATATACTCGCGTATAAACCTAGTTTTTCAGCATATTTTTTCACACTGAAAAAGCCTTCTCAGCTTAAATACAGTAATTGAAATAAAAGCCTGCTCCAACCAGCCAATCATTGCATTGCCTTTGCAAATGGGTCTGGCAGCTTATAGGACATCAACGGTTTGACTGAGGAACTCTGATCTTTTTTTTTCCTTTTGCCTTCACTTCTTCCTCTTCTTAATCACATCTTCCAAACTATTCTTTTGGTTTCTGTGGGTGAAAAGCAGGGTACAAAAACCAGCAGCTATTCATCCTCTTGACTTTTCTGTATTTGTGGGGGGGGGGGGGGGGGAGGCTGGATGGGAGAGCCTGTGCTGATGGAGCATTTCCCATAATCGGCTTATATGTGAGTCAATAAGTTTGCCCAGATTTTGTGGTAGAATTAGGTGCCTCGACTTAGGGTCGGTAGTCTCCTACTGAAGTTCCATGACGCTCTTATTTTAGTAGCTGGCAAATTTAATGGCAGAGCCAGCCCCTTTGATGACTTGTTGTACTTAAGCAACAATCCTGCTCCCCCCCCCCAGATTCTGGCAAAAGCACCAGAGCCCAGGACAGACAAGCTGAGAACAGAATGTCAGAATATTTTCCAGAGAAGATCCATAATCAGCCGTTTCTCATGGACCTTTCCAGAAAAATCCATATAGAAATGCAAAAATGTATATAGAAAGTAGTTTGTACCACCCCCTCTCAGTCCTCCCTCACTATTACAACTGTTTTTGGCTTTTGGTTTTCAGTGGAGGGAAACTATTTGTTGCTTCTTGAACACAGAAATCGAAAGGTGCAGTCTTACACCACCATTCAAAACCTGCATGCCTGCTCAGTACAGGATGTTGACATTAACCAGTCAGAAAATAATCTACTTCCCTCAACTCCTTTTCTTTATCGTTTGCAACATCTGGTGTGATAAAGAGTTCTGGTGACTTTAAAAGCTTACACATTGTTTTGCGCCGTTTTGGTTGGTCCTACTAAAAGAAGAGAAGATAAGAGCTGGTACTTGTATGCTGCTTTTTCTTATCCAAAGGAGTCTCCAAGCACCTACCTTTCCTCTCCTGTCAACAGACACCCTGTGAGGTAGGCAAGGCTGAGAGAACTGTGAAAGAACCAATAGGTTGTATATGAAGGAGTGGGGAATAAAATCCGGTTAGTGGCCAACACACTTAAACTGCTACGCTACACTAAAAGGTGTTATGTGGACTGTGTTTGTCGGTTGTTCTTTTTTTTTTTTTACCCCCCACTCAAACACACATACAACTATACACCAAACTGTCCATTATCCAGGCAGAGCAATCCTCTGGACAGTAACTCTTGGTTCTCTCCAAACTCAAAACTGACACGCACAAGCCAGGATGTTCTGTTGTGTGGTTGTTTCCTCCAGCACAGACTGCACTGGTATTTTCCCACAGTTCACTCCATGTGTGGATCGAAGGGTTACTGACCCAGGATTGGCTTGGCTTATCCTTCCCCAGCTTTGAAAAGATTAGCAGAGACGTGTATTTTGAAGACAGCTATGCAGAAAGACAAGAAGTTTCATTTTGTGAAACCCTGGGGTTACTTGACGGCCCTGGGAGGGTTTCCCTGATTGAGTGGGAGTTAATTAATATATCCTTATCCATTGTTCCTGTCAATATTTGTGAAACAGCCTGGGGGTGGAACGTGTCCTGGGTGTCTGAGTTGGAATAGGACCAATCAGGGTGAAGCCAGCTAAAGCTGGTCACAACCTGATTGGCTCTGCACCTACAGCTCCCACCCACCCTTCCTGGACACTAGCCACTTTGCTTTCAGACGCTGCAGGAGCCAGTGCATGAGAGAGACACAGAGACCCCTGCCAAGCTCTGATTACCTGCTATGGCTCCTGCTGAGAGAGAGAGAGCTGCGCCTTCCAGTGTCCTAGCGCCCAATTCATTCCTGGTTGCAATGGGCTTTCTTGCTAGTATATATAGAATTTGTTAAATATTTATTGGGTGATATGATCATAAATGGTCACATGACCCCCCCTCTCAAAATGGCCACAATGGACCCAGAGGGGGTGGGTGGGGGATGGGCACTGGGTGTGTACACAGTTTGGCTCCCCAACCATATTCTGCATGATCACACCACTTCTGGGGTTTCTCAAAGTCTGAAAGGGGTTCTCAATGGTAAATAAGTTGAGAAAGGCTGCATTAAGATCTAGTAGGAAAAAATATACCATATCTGATTCACTAGAAAAAATGCCGGAAGTGAAAGTGTGACAAGAGACAACTGTTGACATGAGGGAACCTGAGGAAAACTGGCACAATGGTGTTGGTTTTGTGTATGTCAAGGAGATAATCCTCTGATGTCAGCAGCACAACTCAAGTGTCTCAGCCATTGTTTCCCTATTTGCTTATCCTTTTTACCAAAGGCTGTGGTGACGGCAGAGTCACTGCTTTGTCTGGCAAAGATGTTTCACCTCAAAACATGGCACTATTTGGGAGGGACTGTCGGTCCTAAGGCTGATAGGAATGAAGAAACAAAGGGAAAAAATTGGGGGGAGAGGTCATCTTTGTATCTGAGCAGGCAGCCGTCCAGATTGCCATGAAAATGTTTCCATGTTATCATTGTAAGCCTGGAAGTTTGCTCATCACAGGGTCACCATGGTCACCTGGGTGTAGTCTGCACGGGGCTTTTTACCCACTTCCAGCTCGAATGAATCCTTCCCGCCTACACTGAGTTCGATTTTCATTTTGATTTGGGGCACTTTAAATTTTCCCCCTGCAACATGCATGATTGATTTGGAGTGACCCTGCCTTTCCCCGCAGTATCCAGAAGTGGATATAAGCCTCGATATTTGAAAAATTGTCATCAGTAAGTGTGCAGATTTTTGCTTTTTGAGAATTATCTTCCTTCTCCATGCCTCTTAGCAAGACAATCTTCTCTGACTGGCCAGGGTGTCTGTTCAAAGATTTCCTGGTTCCCAGTTGCAAGGCTTTTCTTAAAGTGACTGCACTCCAGAAGCCCTAACTTCTCTCAGCAAAGATTTGCCTCTTGGATTTATTCTCCCCTCCTCTGCTGTCTCCAATCCTCCCCCCCCCCTTCAAGAAAAGAGACTTCTGCTGCGCTTGGCTCCCCTACCCTCTCTGAGCTTCCCCAGTCAAGTGCAGAACACCCTCTGTTTCAATGGGGGGGGGGAGGATAGAGGATGACCCAAGTTCAAATCGAGCCTATGGAAATGATGGGTGGTAGCAACTTGTATTGGGGGAGTAGAAGGTTCCTGGAATTTGATTTCTACCTCACACTTTCCTTCCCTGCTGAAGAGCATATATATATTTCCCCTCAAATGGACTTTTAGCTGCTAAAGCATGAGGTTATTTTTAGTTACTTGCATTTATGTAGGGAATTCATTTTAGCTTGGAATTAAGCTACCCTGGGCCTTTAACAGAGGTGGACAAAATGTAGACAATGGGCCACTCACTGGCAACTGGCCAGTTTCCACTGGGCCATTGAGTACTTGTGAATTCATGATGGACCATTGTCTGATCCAATGAAGCACTACCTTAAGTGAAAACTTTACATATGACATCACAAATAACACAAATTACCATATTTACTTGGAAGGAAGGCAAGTCTGAATGCAAGAAGATTACCCCCCCCCAAGAAAACAAATTATGCACCAACAAAATATTTTTACTGGAAACAGCTGTAACACATGTGCAAATGTAAGATGATCCCCCCCATTTTATGGCATATTTTGAGGGGAAATAGTCTTACATTGAAGTAAGTACTGTAATTGTGCCTTAACTGTTAACAGAACATGTGCTTTTGCTTTGTGAATTTAAAACTGCAGCACCAGACTACAAGGATCTTAGGAAAAGAAAACAAACACAGACATAAAATGAACCACGCAGGACTGAAGGCAGCCCACTCCTGGCCTACACACTGTGTGTAATCTTTTGATGCACTTCAACAATGAGTGTTCTACATGATATTACACAAGGACGCAAATATGCACAGAATGGGGTTAACCTTCAGAGCATTCACCAAGCGCTCCCATTTTTAACACTAAAGACATACCCTCCAACAGTTCACAATTGACAATAAAGACATGTTTGCAACAGTTCTTTTCTCATACTCAGGATTATGCAGGGGAGGGTCTCAACTCCACCTTCTGAGGAACGCTGATTGATAGGCACGCAAGGAGGCAGCAGATCATTTGACCCTTTGGATGGACAGCTGGTGCCCATCTGGAGAGAGTTAAGAGGTTGTGAAACAAGACTTGTGTTTGGGAAGTCTGCATTGGAGGGGAGGTGGCAAGGGACCTGGAAAAGGAAAGGATTTTGAATTCGCTCCCACTAAGGTTGTCTATCTGGAACCATTTCTGCATGGAGGCAGACAATGCATGGTGCCTCCTTCCTGTAAATGCAGGAATGTAAACTGCACATTTGTCCGTTTCCTGACAGGAGATCTCTCCCTCCATCTTGTTGCGGCTTTTCCCTTCCTGACGAGATGGTGGAGAAACGAGAAATGTGCACAACCTGAAGGTTCCCCCGCCCCACTCTTCAGGTTGTCAATCAACACGAGCCATCTATCCCCTCTCGGCAATGGTTTTGGGGACTCAAAACTTCCCTCCCCCCCCCCGAGTCCTGAAATTAATTTTAAATACCGAACCTTCTGTGTTACTACAGGGACCTGCTACAATACTAAAACATTTTTCTTAATTTCTTTTCAGAATTTTTTTTATGATGGTCTCAATTTATGTTCAGGCAGATTTCTGATGGGCTCGAAACTTATGCTGGCCATGGCGATTGTACTCAAAGGATCACATGGTCACATTCTTTTTACCCACCAACGTTTTCCCCCTCTATGGAGCATGCAGTGGCTGCCATTTTAGATGACCAAAGCAATGTGTCCACGTAGCTATGGCCAATGAAGTAAACAAACATGTCTTGTGTGTTCACAATACAAAATAAAAATAGAGAACATGGATGCCATGCTAATGGGGAGAAGTCTGCTTCATGACATGCCCCTTCCCCGTTCATCAACTCCTACCAGAAAACAAAAACAAAAGATGTTTTAGATAGGGATGCTGGGTGCACAGTGCACTTTGAAGAGAACATGACAGTACATTGTATTTCCACTGATACATGGGCATGTTGGTTTGCATTCCTGTAACAACGCGGCCCACACCATTTTTGTACGCTGCAACAAGAAAGGGGAAGCGGATTCTACCACTTTCCCTCATCGCAGAGCAAAGGGGACAAAAACTTGCGCCAACCCCTGCACAGCTGCAGGTTACTGCTGGCATCATGAGAAAGCAGCATTAAAACCCACAAACAATGAGAGGCTGGGCAGGGGCAAATTCCTCGTGTGAAATTGGGTTGGGAAACTCCTGAAGATTTGGAGGTGGAGCTTGGAGAGGGAAGAGTTTGTGTGGGGAGAGATGTGATGCTACAGAATTCACCCTCCCCAAAGTTGCCGTTTTCTCCCAGGAACTAATCTCTCTTGTCTGGAGATCTACTGTAATTCTGGGAGAACTTCAGGCCCTATCTGGAAGTTGGCCTGTTGACAATTCTAGTCCCCTAGTCCCAGTTTATGGAAATGCAGCAAGGCAGTGCTGTTTAGGAGCATGTAAGGAACGCAAACCCACGTGCTCCTACAGTCCTGGGCCCATTCTGCACATGCTAGATAATGTACTTTCGAAGTAGATTTTCCTGTTCTGCACAGAAAAATCCAGCTGCAAAAGCACACTGAAAGTGCATTATCCAGTGTGTGTGGAATGGGCCCTAGAGAGATTCAAGCAATTTTCCATTCCACTCTGCATCCTCCCAGCTACACTTTTATTTCTTTTTGCTAAGTACAACTTGGCCATGCCAGACATGCCCATGGATGCACAAGAGATACAGCATGACAACACTGCAATAGCCCCTCTTTCCGAGACTCAAAAGCACACGCCCCACTGTCCAAACTGGCTTGTTTTTCTTCCTTGCCCACTCTCAGGGCCTGTGAAAGGTAAAACATCTTGCAGCCCTTTCCTTTCTCCAGACCTCTCTCCTTATGCAGTTCTTAAGAGTCTTTCTGGTAGTTCAGGCAGGGACTCCTGCCCCTTCCATCAATAATGACCCAAGCGTTTTAAGTTTCAACGAAGGAAGGAAAAGACTCCATTCCAGAAGGATCTCTTCCTGAGTAGCATCAGGAAACAACAGAGGCTTCTAAAGGTGAAGTCTCCACGCTAGCCAATGTGATCGGAACCCCAACATACCCCTTGCTGAACAGTTCTATTTTACTGGAGCCATTTAAGAGGTCCCCGTTGTTGCAGGAATGTGGGATATGTCCATTTGCTTCCCCATCCAACGTATTTCCATTCTGGTGCCATTCCAGGGCCACGCTTTTCTTCAAATCATTCTCAGTGCGGATGCTGTCTGCGTCCCCACTGGTGTAGAAGCTCCGAGCACGCGTGCTAATCCGTATGCTGGAATGCTCCGTATCTCCATCATGATTGGAAGTCCTCCGGCTGGCCGTGGCAGGCTTGAACCGCTCCTTCCTGCCCATGATGTGCTGCCTAATGATTTTACGGAAAGTGTGCCGGAACTCCCTGATCCTGTACGCATAGATTAGTGGGTTCACCACAGAGTTCGCGTGGGACAAGATGATGGCTAAGTACATCACATAGGGTGGAACACGCATGCAATGGGGACAGAAGAGGATGACACAGTTGATGATATGCAACGGAAGCCAGCAGAATGCAAACAAGCCAACGATGATAGCCAAAGACTTGGCTGCATGGACCTCCTTCTGCAGGATGGAGCGGGACCGCTCTCCATGAACCATGTTGTTCTCCATCTGTTTGAGCTGCCGCCGCGCTGCCATGAAGATTTTCAGGTAGATGCCAAACATGAGGAGGAGGGGGATGAGCACACAGGCAAAGAAGTTGTAGTAAACCATGTACTCCATGGTGACGACAGACTCAAACAAGCACGCCATCCTGTTATTGCTGCAGCTATTGACGAGTGAGCTATTCTGCCCTTTGGTTTCTGCAGAGCACTTGTGCCAGCCCAGCATGGGTGTCAGGCCAATAATGAAGGATAAGACCCAACAGATGGCCACGATGCCTTTTGCTCGAGAGCTGGTCACCAAAGCGTTGTACCTGGCAGGAGAACAAGGGACAGTCAGTGCATAAAATCTGGCTTACTTTCAGTTTCGAGGCAGGACAATCCTTACAGAGTACAAAAACAACGAATCAATCACACCGCTCACTACTGTCTCCCTCCTACACCTTTGAACTGTACTGTGGATCCTCTGTCAACAGGAAACTGGTCAAGGTGTCCCCTCCCCAAGCTCTAGTAATCCATCTGGCCATATCCCTTAAAAACTTGTATTTGTTTTTTGCCAGTATACCTGTTCCAGCATCTCTCCACCCCCCAAGAACTGTAGTTTTATGAGGGTGGTGAGAACTCTGTTAGAAATCGCTACTTAGGAGAACTTTAATTTCCTGGGATCCCCAGTGATGGGGAAATGGCTCTTAACCTAGATGAAATTTATAGCATAGATATGCCCTATGACTCTCTCAAAAGGATTTCCCAGCAAACAGATGACAATGCTTAACTTACATTAAGAAAAAAACACCCGTGGTACTTTAGTTCCTGTGCCAAAATGCATCAATGAAGAACCTATGCACTTTACACACTATGCACTTTACACTGAGAATTCCTCCTCACATCCCTGTCCCTGGTCCTTCCTCCTTCTAGGTCTGCCTCTGTAGTGGCTTGAGTGTCACAGTAAGATCTGGGCAACCCAGGTTCAAGTCCCCATTCTCCCAGGGAAACTACATAGTTGGGCAATCCTGGGCCAGCCACATATCTCAAACAAATCTACTTCACAGAGTTGTTCTGAGAGAGAATAAAACAGAAAATGTTCTTCATTAGGGAGAAAGTCAGGTTGTAAATTAAATAAGGAAAGGAACATAAGTTTTCTTACCACCAAAGCAACCTTTAACTTCTTCCCATAAACTTCACCTTTTGTGAACATTCTACAAACTCTTTCTACACGAAAGTTAGGGAATTTGAGAACATGGTGGTGTGAAACAGCTTGTTTAAGACTGTCCAGAGATCTTGGAGAACACATTTTGAGAGATTAAGGCCAACCCCACCAGTGGTAGGAGCTTTGTGGCCATTATCCTAAGGAGAGGTAGCAGAATTTCATAGGCATGCTCTGGGGTTACTGTAAACATTAGTATTTAATTGCTAAAAGCAATTAAAAAGCAATTCAACAAAGTTGTTAGGTTAACAGCCCCAAATAAAGACTCATGCAAGGACTCCAATCTGCAGTTTGTACCCAGGGACAAAGAGGATGGGACCTAAAACAAGGGCAAAGAACAGAAAGAAGGGATTCTTTCAGCAGCTTTCCATATAACAGTTTGGTGTCATGGCTGGCATGCCAGGTTCGATTCTGCACTCCCCACATGCAGCCAGTTGGGTGACCTTGGGCTCGCCATGGCACTGATAGAGCAGTTCTGACCGAGCAGTGATATCAGGGCTCTCTCAGCCTCACCTCCCTCACAGGGTGCCTGTTGTGGGGAGAGGAAAGGGAAGGCGACTGTAAGCCGCTTTGAGACTCCTTCGGGTAGAGAAAAGCGGCATATAAGAACCAGCTCTTCTTCCTCTTCTTCTTCATATGTCTTTAAATATGATCTGGGAACCAAACATCCTGCCATGGAGGCTGGATTATCCATTCCTTAGGTCCTACATGCTCAGCTGATGGGAATGAGTTATTAGGGGACCATCTGCTGCTGGCCCAAGCTCTCTCTCTACCATTTTCAAAGGAGATGACTGAAGGCTGAGCACTTTTCTGTCTAGGGCGCTGATTGGCTGCTGGCAGCACTGCCCCCTTCCATCCTCTGCAATTATTTCAAAGAGACCCGATGTCATCAATGCTTTCTTATGCAAAGCAAAGAATAACTTGGAAGTGGCTGTTGTGGGTTTTCCAGGCTGTGTGTCCGTGGTCTGGGAGTAGATGGCTGGCCATAACTGTGGCTGGCATCTTCAGAGGTAGGATATGGCCAGATGGGAATCTCTCTGTGCCAAAGTTTTCCATCTTGCCATGTCCTACTTCTGCAGAAGCCCGACACAGTTCCTGGCAAAACGCCAGGGACTAAAAATACCAGACCACAGACACACCGCCCAGAAAATCCACAACAGCCCAGAAAATCCACAACAACTCTGGCCATGAAAGCCTCTGAGAATTCATTCAACCTGGAAGTGCTTCCACTGGAACTTCTCACCTCTCCGGGCAACCTAACGATATTCTTTATATGTGACACCCTCCCATCCTGAATGGGCTGTGGAGCCTTGGACCAGATCGCTCTGTGATGAGATTACTCATCCCTTTCAGCCTCACAGCAACATGCACCGGCCACATGAACTGGAGTTGAGTAGCAGCCCCCTGTCCGGCCATCCCACCCCACTCTGCCCTTAGCAGAGCCTTGCGTGCAATCAGTCAGACTCCAAAGCTCCCTGCCTTCTCCCTTCTAAATTCATTTTGCAAACACTTAATAGAACAAAATGCAATGCTAAGCTTCTCTCTCCCAGGGAAAGTTAAGCCCCTGCAGGGGAGAGAAGCGACTGTAATCCCCAGTATCATTCACAGGGGGGGATTTTTTAAAGTTCTAACTATTATACAGCTTGTGCATCTTTCATTCACAACTACCCTGTGAGACAAGCTATTTTGCTCCAATATGCAAAGTTAGTTCTCCTATAAGGCAAACTGGAAGGTGACTCCCTGCATCCATTTCAGATAGGGAAAATAATGAAGACTTAACCTCCCCACCACCAGCACATTCCCAGCTGGAGTTATTTTCTCACATGTCTTATTTGTAGAGGAGGGGGAAATGCTAGGAGATTTGTGACATTGTGAGTATCATGTCTATAACCGTTTACGCACTGGAGGTTTCATGCCGGGTTGCAGGCTGGAGTTTTAGTCGTGGCAGGTTGTCCCACCTCTTCCTGCACTCACATGGGGGAGTACTTGGCCTGGTGCATCTCATCCACCCCCGATCTGTGCTCCTGACAGGGGGGCGGGGCAATGAAGTTGCCAGTGCATAAACGGTCCATCTGAGGCTTTCAAGAGTCCCAGAGAAACTTAGGAGGAAAATATAATAGGTACTCTGCGGTAGCATGGATAAGGTAAAAGGAGGGGGGAAAAAGATATTGTGAAATGTCAGCTTAATATTGATAGTTCTGTAAATGTAATACGTAGTGTCTTTCTCTTCTCTACATCCTGTAATATGCAGAATCATTTCTTTTCTGAGTAAATAAAAACTTTTTGCTACAAAAAAAGGAAAAGAGTCCCAGAGAGAAGAACTTGCTCAAGACCGCCATGTGGCACTGCTGGGGTTTGAATTCTGGTAATGGGTCGTATTGAAGCCCTTGGTGCCAAAGATCCGATGTGAGTCAGAAAGAAGAAGCCAGCAATGGCAATACCCACTCAGTGGTCCCTGAGCCTAGCTCCGGAATTCCTCTTTTGGAAGCCCTTTCCAGATGTTACAATGACTTTAGGAAACCTCAATAGTTTAGCTGCTGGCCGATCCACACTGTGGGTAGTTCTGTGCCTTACCATCATGTCTGCTCAAATTTTACCTGGGCCGTTTCTCCTATGCCTGGTCAATTTCACAGAGACTGCTACTTTAAGCAGCTGAAACTTAAGAAAGCGCCACTCCTTTTGCAGCATCAGTTTATGAACAATTATTTACAGTTGATCGCTATGCTCCTCCTCCTGGAAAGGATTTTCCAGCCTTTCTATCCCCAACCTCTGCTTTGGTTCAGTGCACTGGAAGCCCTGCTTGAGTTTTTAAACCATGTCTTTAAAAGACTCGGTCATCAAGGGGCAGGAGGGGGAGGAGACAGAAATTGCCGGGAGACACGTACAAACTTTAATAAAAGACTAAGAACTGGCCTGTTTTTTGCCCAGCTGTTGTCCCACGGTTGGAGAGAGAGCTCCCCAGGGTACTCCCCCCTCCTTGCCCCCAGGCGCCCTGCTGCTCTCTGAGGAGATATTTTCAAGCAGGCTGGGAGAACTGAGAAAAAACCATCAAAGCCAAGCCCTTTCATTGATCCTCTCAGCAAACAGAGTTTCTGGGCTGTCTTTCCAAGATGATGCACAGAACAAAAAAAAAGAAGGATCAATTAAAAACAAGTTGTTAGGCCAGCATGGTGTCATGGTTAAGAGCGGTGACTTCTAATCTGGTGACCCAGGGTTGATTTCCCGTTCCTCCACGTGCAGCCAGCTGGGTGGAATTGGGCTCCTCACAGCTCTGATAGTGCTGTTCTGACTGAGCAGTCCTGTCAGAGCTCTCTCAACCCCACTTACCTCACAGGGTTTTTGTTGTGGGGGAGAGGAAGGGAAGGCAACTGTAAGCCACTTTGAGACTCCTTCAGGCTGTAAAAAAGACTCTTATTTTTCTTAAACGCAAATTAAATACACAGGAGCAACTGCATTTCCTCAAAAGATGGAAAGACTTAGAGGTGATATCAATTTTATTCATTTATATGCGTCGGGGCCCACTTTGGCAGATAAGAGCAATCCTATGCAGTTGCTCCAGTCTAATTCCATGGAAACCACTGTGAGGTTTGTGTAACTCTGCATAGAGTAGTTTAGTAGTGTAGGTGGAAAAACAAAACAAAATAAAAAAAATGAAAAGTTCCTCTGCAAAGTGAGACCCAGGCCATGCAAATGCAAAAAACAGCAGCTGGTGGAATACAAACAAAGACAAGATCCGGTTGAAGTGTTTCTGAACATTGCAAAACTCGTTAGTAAAGCTGACTGACACCTTGGAACTGGGTTTTAATAGGTTTGGGGAGTGGCTTGTTCATTAAAAGGAAGTTCCTGTCCTTCTTTACTCTTGTTTCAAATAAGGCTGCTGTAGACTGACTTATGACTGGTCTATCTACACCAAAATACATTCCCCAGAGGACATTACGGTCAAGTAACACCAACCAACTATGAATCCCTGGCCCCACCAAAAAGACATTTGGCTTCAACCAGAGCCCTGGCTCCTGCCTGGATGAGCTTCCCCAAAACATTAGTGCCCTGACAGAACTTTCCTAGGCCTGCAAGAAGAAGCTCTTCCATGGGGCCAATGGTTAAGGCCAATCAGAACCATATATTAAAACTGTAAAATCTATAGGTTGGCTGAATACAGAAGCAGTCATTCTTCAAAAACAGCTCTCTTTATTAGAAGTAACAGCTCTCAACTCCAAGAATACCAAACAAGGAATAAGGGAACTCACTACAACTTATACACACTTTCAGATGGCCTGTCAAGAGCCCTGATTGGCCCTTAATGGAGCCCACTGATTGGTCCATGTCTCAATCCCTGTTTTGCATATTGGCAGCATTAGCACTACAGTACCCACATACATTACAAAAAAATAGTGACAGTCTGACTCTTTGGAGATCCTTGGTCCTAGCCTCCTCCCCTCACACACACACACACACACACACACACACACACACACACACACACACACAAACATACACCCCCTCCCTCCCACTCCCTGGCCTCTCCCCATTCCTTCTTGCCTCCCTGACCTCTTCCCTGGTCCCTCTCCCCTCCCTCTCTCTCAGACACACCCCCAGACCCCCTCCTCACTCCCACCTCATACTAGGCCTTCTTCCTCTCATTCCCCCCTTCTCCCCTTCACTGACCCCTCCTGACTTGGTTTCCCTGTTACCCAGGACCAAACACACTGGCAGCAGGCAATAATCACTTAACTTCTTACTTAATTTTAAATTGTTTTCTGTATCGTTTTATCGTTGTGATGATGTTAGGCCCTTTCTGATGTCCACCTCCCCGAGATGGCTAGCCTGAGAGGGGCGGCATATAAATCAAATAATGATAAATAATAAATAAATCTTGTCTACTGGGATGGGCAGCAGCTCTCCAGGTTGTGCCCAGCCCTGCTACCCACTTCCTTCGACAAGAGATGCCCGGGGCCCAGTCTGGGACCTCACAGATGCAAAGCAGGTGGGGCTCTCCCTCTGTTGTGGGTCCCCCGCATTTCTCTTCAGCAAGTGTAGAAAGGCAGCCTGTAACAAGCAGTGCAGAAGGAGGCACCCAACATTCTACAGTCCTAATCAAACGTGACATATCCCACGTGTACACTTACAGGGATTCTTAAATGTCCTGCTGGTCAGGCCATGAATGTGTACCCATTGTCCATAAAGAGTAGCAAGGGTGAAGAATTGATGTTACCAAGTACACCCCCCCCACCATCCCTCTGGCATCTTCCTCCTGTCCCCCACAGAGAAGTTATGATGGAAGAATTTCACTGTCTTTCTTGCCTTCCTCCCCTTTCCTCTTCCTCCCAGCCCTGTCTGATGAAGCCTTGCATGGCACCAGTATCTGGGCTGCTCACAGGATGGATGGAAGAGAGCGAGGAGAAGTGGCAGAGATCAGCAGCAGTGGGTCTAAGCAGGCAGATATCCCCTGTGCTTGGCTGGGCCCTACAGCTCTGCACCCTGCAAGTCTACTCGGATGTTACCATCATGGTTGCACCCATTTTGGCTTCACCCATTTGGTACTCTGAAGCTTATCCTTTGGGGACGCATGGAGAGCCTACCTACTGTGGGCTTACCTGAGAGGCATCCGGATGGCTATAATCCGATCCATGGCGATGGCCAGGAGGCTGAAGATGGAGCTCTGCGTCAGAACCAGGACGAAGCAGGCGATGAAGAGGCAGCCATAGAAGGACGCGCAGAAGCCAGTGCTGATGGTGATGGCAAAGGGAATGGCCAGCAAACCCACTGCTATGTCAGCCACCGCCAAGGATACCACAAAGTAGTTTGTGACGTTCTGAAGGTTACTGTTCAAGCAGACGGCCCAGCAGACCAGGACGTTGCCCAAGATGGCCAGCACTGCAATGACCAATTCCAAGACAATGTAGACCACGTCGTAGATAAAGTTTTCATTCCCATGGTCTAGCATGGTGAAGTTGGTGCAGCAAGCCCAGCGTCCATATCTGCAGTGCGGTGGGTGTTAGGTACACACCTCAAGCCATTCAAGGTCCAAAAGGGGTTCTTTGCTCTCCTCTTGATTTTGGCAGGTTCAGATCCCTGTTACAGACAAACCATTAGGTATGGTAACATTTCAGGACATGCAGGTGCTGGAGAAGGGAGTCCAGGAGTCAGACAATACAGGTCTTCGAGCAAGCAAACAAAACACACATACTGTCTGCAGGCAGTTCCATGCCAGTGTGAAAATCAAATTACTGTTGATGGTTGACAGCTCCTTTCTTTTGCTTCCTGTCTTTGTTGCAACACTTTCCAGGACTACTCACTCTTCTGCTTTTATATGCTGCAAGGCAGGGGACTTTCTTACAGAGATCCTTATTTCTCCAGTTGTTTGTCCCTTTCAAAAAAGAGAGAGATGAGGAAGGGACCACAGGAAGAAAATGTTAGGTAAAGTTGTTGCGGTACAGCAGAAGATATGAAAAGACACAGCACTTCCCAGCATGAAAGGACACAGACAGATATCAGCTGATATCTTGTGCCCTTTAGAGTCAGCTAAGTATCCTATACATAGGGGGTGTCCAAACTATGGCTCTCCAGATGTCCCTGGACTAGATGAGCCCCTGCCAGTGTTGGCAAGGGCTCATGGGAATTGTAGTCCAGGGACATATGGAGAACCACAGTTTGGACACACCTGTTATACATCAAGCAACCAAAGAAGCTTCAACATTCCTTCCCTTTTTTAACATCCAACCTGACAAAGAGTTACAGAGAATTCAAAATCGGGTGCAATACAGCGTGTTAATTTGGTTGGTCTCAATAAAAGGTACTTTGTGGTTTTGTGCTTGGTTTTTTGTAATCACAATTAAACTCAGGAGAAAGTAGAGAGCCCAATGTGCTCTAGGCTAGAAAAAGAAAATGGTGAAGATTTACAAAATTATTCTAATCAACATTACTATTTCACACAATTTATTCTGATTTTGCCTTGCCTGTAAAGTGGCAAATGGGGTAATGGAGATCTTATTCTGTCTATTGTCAGTATATTTTTGTGCCCATAGGGGCTAGGAACTTGGATCTTTTAAAAAGTGCAAAGGTGAGATTGTCATCAGAGAGCTGATTTATGCCTCCAAGAGCCTCACATGGGCTTTCTGCAGTGCTGTTCTTTGCTACAATTCAGGGCACGATTCATTACTCCAGAAGTTATTTCAACTAGATACACAGGAGGAAATGGGACATGGGGAGGGGGGCAGTCTTAGAGACAAAGATCAAAATCCTTTGTAATTCTATCCCTCTGCAGTGGGTGAAGAGGCTGAATACATGACAGTCATCTGGTTGGGTTGCCAGCTCTGGGTTGGGAAATACCTTAGGGTGGAGGCCGAGGAGGGTGGGTTTTTTTTGGCAGAGAGGAACTTCAGCCATTTTCTCCAGGTGAACTCAACTCTTTCACCTGGAGATCAGTCATAATAGTGGGAGATCTCCACTCACTATCTGGAGGTCAGCAGCCCTATCAACTGGTGAGCCTAACTAAGATCATCCCGTATTACTTTATCATTTACAATTGTCTCCCTTCTCTTTCTATACACAGGAAGTGAAGTCCTAGCAGGTACCTTTTCTTGCTTTGAGAGGGTTTGGCTCCCGTTTTAGATCCCGCCAGCTGGGATTCTTGCCTTTGCCAAGAGTCCAGCTGCCTCAGGATAAACAATGATAAAGAGCAAAGACCATGAAAATAAAAGGAAACCACATTAGCTTGTGATTCACTTCTGATCTCGGGGAAATAATCTAATATTGGAGATTTCATTGGCTTAGAGGCTGACTGAGCTTCCCTCTTGGAGATGAGAGACTACTGGTGACTGTTCTCTGTGGGGACCGCCAGGACATAGTCCGTTCTCTCTTACTGTGTTATCGTATTTGGATGGAACTCATCACGGAATTAACCCTTCATCCACTCAGCTCACAGTTCTCAATGTTGCTAGTAACTGCCAATATAAAACACTCACAAATAGATGTAGAAATATTTACATGTGGAGAAACTCCTTGTTATTTCATAAGGAGGGAAAATTGATCCTTGGGTACATTCAACAACAGTTGTCTGTCTGTCTGTCTGTCAGAAGAAGAAGAAGAAGAAGAGTTGGTTCTTATATGTCGCTTTTCTATACCCGAAGGAGTCTCAAAGTAGCTTACAGTCGCCTTCCCTTTCCTCTCCCCACAACAGGCACCCTGTGAGGGAGGGGAGGCTGAATATAATAGATATAAAAAGGGTACAGAAAAGAAAAACGGGATGTACAAAATGACTCATATAATTGTTTGCTTCACATGACACAGTTTATGAAGCAAACAAGGATCTTCCCCAACATCCTCTGCCTCTACAGAATCTTTTCTGCAATAAGTAAATTATTATTTTCAGATTTACTATATACAAACATCTTTTGCCTTGAGCTCTGGGCCTACCATAGTGATGCAAGTCAAACTCAATGGGTGGAAAATACATTGCACTCCATGTGCTCATGCCCAGCTTACAGAGCCACAATGGAGCACTGGATACCAACCCTCCCACAACACGACAGAATCATCTGCCAGGATACCCAAGCTTCAGGGCATACACAATACACACGACAGGTGGAGACAGAGAAAAGGGGTGAAAACTTTCCTGCCCTTCCCTTTCTGCTGGTGAAAATGGAATGGGAATTTCCCCCACTGACAGTGCCAAACAGTGAGCATTTTTAAATATTTCTCCCGATGTACTGTGCATCCTTGATGTTTGGGGTGTATTGTGTAGCTTGGCTTTCCAATGACAAAGCACACATCACTACAACATTCTAGTTTTGTCCCGTGCGTAGTTAGAACACCACAGATGGCAACCCTGGGTACTTTGCACAAACAACCTGGCTTGATAATGAACATTGGCAAGATATCTTGCTAATGCCTATCTGCTCAGAAACATTCTTCAGGCTTCGAAAAACCCCAGCAGTGGCATGATCATGCAAAATATGGAAGAAGAAGAAGAAGAAGAGTTGGTTCTTATATGCTGCTTTTCTCTACCCGAAGGAGGCTCAAAGCGGCTGACAATCATCTTCCCTTTCCTCTCCCCACAACAGACACCCTGTAAGGTGGGTGAGGCTGAGAGAGCCCTGATATCACTGCTCGGTCAGAACAGCTTTATCAGTGCCATGGCGAGCCCAAGGTCACCCAGCTGGCTGCATGTGGGGGAGCGCAGAATCGAACCCGGCATGCCAGATTAGAAGTCCATACTCCTAACCACTACACCAAACATGCACATCCAAGGCCCCTCCCCATCCAACCCCTCCAGGCCCATCATTGGCCATGGGGGGGGGGGGAGGTCAACACGACCATATATGGTCATATCACCCAAGAAACGTTAAACAAATTTTAAAAATATATTAAAAATTAATCAACTCCCATTCATTAGGGAAATCCTTCCAGGATTGTCAAGACCCCCCCAGTGTTTCATGAAACCCTGGTTGAGAAAGCCTGCTATAAGGGATGGGTGACTACTGGCCCACTATCTCCGCTGATGGGCAAATCTCCAGGTGTGAGCAATACAAAGGAAGGGAGAGAGGGATGAAGCTTGACAACCACGGAGTGGCACCACCCTAGTAATAGCTCACTATCACTCACTGAACGCCTTAACCTAGATACTCTCCATTGTAGATGCTGAGCATTACTCATTACCTACAGGGGAAGCAAGGTCATCCATTGCTTATTTTATTATCACAGATCACCCACTGGTGGCAGAGTGCAAAACCTCTAGTCTACCCAATCTTCATCCAACACAACACTGATTCATGTCCATTCCTGCATCTCTTTTGGCTCCTTCTAGGCAGCCCCTGCAATAGATGCAAAGTCAAGATTGTCCTCCCATTCCCAATGCAAAAAAGACCAAAAATGTTTCCAAAGTAATACCAGTGATGACATCCAGAAACAACTCTTGAGGATTACCAACATGCATCTAGCCAACTGCCACACCTCTCCAAATGGTTTTCTGATTAATGATCTTTTCATAGGGATGCAATGATAGCAGAACCTCTATACCTGTTCTTCAGCATAATTTTTGTAATATGTAGCCAGATGAAGGGTTCTGATGAGCTTGAGAACTTTCCCAATGTTTTCTGCCATTTTGGTTGGACCTAATAAATGGTAATGCATGGATTTGGTTTCTTGTAGCCCACAAGCCCTACTAGAACAAGAAGGTGGGTTGCCTTGCTTATTTGATTTGTTCTCAGAAATCCATTCTTGATATTGTTCAATAAAGATTTTTGACTGCTTCATCGCTCTCTTTCCATGGTACCTGCTTTGGGAGCTGTCCCAATCCTTGCTTGTTTCCCATAATTTCAGGACCCTTTCATATGGGCCTCTCCCAGCTGGGGGGACCAGTGAGGTTCTCCACTCTTGGCTACTTTAGCTTCAGCAATGGAGGGACTGGATCCTCCAGATTCACAACTTCCCAAATCACTGAAGATGTTATAACTACAACTGGGATATGCAACACAGGGGAGGTTAGAGGGGAGAAGAAAACAAGGGTTGCCAGGACAGATGGACAGTGTCAGACAGAACTAATCAGCCTTTTGTACCTAGAGGAGATGTGTTACTCAGCAAAATTAATGTGCAGAGACAACTAAGCAACCTGCCACACCAAGAAGCAAAGAGCACTTTAACACTGCCAACACCCACTGAACATGAAGCAGAATGCAATGATGCCTCTATGTCAGCCATATACAGAAGGAGCCAATCTACATATAGCAACAACACTTCTGTAACACACATCCACTACAACAGGGGTAGTCAACCTGTGGTCCTCCAGATGTCCATGGACTACAATTCCCAGCAAACACTGGCAGGGACTCATGGGAATTGTAGTCCATGAACATCTGGAGGACCACAGGTTGACTACCCCTGCACTACAAGACATGGAAGGCATGGATGCAACACTGTGGCCTTAACTGTAATTTTTGGTAGGGCTGGGAAATTCCTGGAGAGTGAGGGGGAGGGGCAGGCAGAGGGAGGGGTCTGGGGAGAGGAGGGAGCTCAGAGGGGAATAATCCTATAGAATCCACCTTCCAAAGCAGCCGTTTCCTCCAGGGGGAACTGATCCTGGAGATCAGTTGTAATTCCGGGAGATCTCCAGGCTGCACCTTGAAGTTGGCAACCCTAGTGTCATACCAGAGTCCCAGGGCAAGAGGATGGTTCAAAAAATATCCAGTTTAGTCATCGTCCCAATGCAAAATTTAAAAAAAGACCTAAACAAGTTGATGGGAAGTTTGCATTGCCTTCTCTTGCTATAGGGAAGAAAACACGTTTTTACTCAATCACATAAAACGCCTGTCAAGAAGCCACAAGGTTTTCATGATGTGCACGAGGAATACACACTTTAGATATTATCATTTGGGGAAGGACACAGTGCTGAGCGGCAATGCGTGACTGTTAGGACTGTGACATTTGCACACCAACACTTCTCACGCTGTTATCATAAAAGACCAGAAAAACAGTGGGAATTGACACTACTTTTCAAGCTCTGCTAATTGCACGCATCCCTCCTTATTACCCTCGGCTATGTTCTTGCCTTATTCTCATTATTAAATAAATTTCCTTTGCTCCTCCCAAACCCATCACTGCTCCCCTGCCCATTTATCATCCCTGAGAACAGGATGTTCCATTACGGCTCTTGGTCCCTGACAACAAACTTGTCTTCTCAAAACTCAATAAAGCAGCTGCGGTCGGGAGCATATAACTCTCCTGGAGGGGGCCTGACTAGGCCATCATCAGCACATATTCCTTGCCCACAGTGGTGGAAACAGGGGCTCCCTGGGGCCCCTTCTGTTTGGGAAAATGGCACCAGGGTAGGCTTTAAGCCCCCTTGGTGCCCTGCCAAGTTTCCACACGTGGAACTCTCATGCCTGGTTAGCAGGACCAGAGAGGAAAAGGGGTGGAGAAATCTGATGATAATGTAACACACCATGGATCACCAATCTTGCCACATATAGTCAAAGGCATTGAAGTATGCCAGTTTAGTCCTTGCATGAGCTGGCTACCTTCAGTACCAGGAGCCATTGGCATCAAAAGAGGACTCTTATGGTTTAGAATGCTCATGGTAGCACCTTGCCTTCCAACCAACCCAAGGAATAGTCCATCTAAAATGCAAATGCCTCTTCACACGAGTTGTGGGTTCTCCTCAATTCCTGTGTGTGCAGTTACCTGATTAAGGTCAGGATCACCATACAGGTGGAGAAAGGGCTTTGTGACGTTTTCCCACTTTGAAAAATGTGGCTGCCAGATCCCAGGTAGGATCTGATGTTCTCCAGGAATTAGTCCAGGTGACAGAGATCAGTTCCACTGGAGGAAATGCCTGCTTGGAGCATGGAGTCCTGTCACTATGCCACACTCAGGTCCCTCTCTATTTTACAAACCGCTCCTTCCCCAGGCTCCATGCCCAACACCTCTATGTATTTCCAAACCCAGAATTGGCTGCCTTAATTAACAGTCCTAGGGGAGCCTGCTGGAGAAATCCGCATATTCACAAGTAAACAGGTGGGTTTCTCTAAATTCCAGCATACTGTGTGAGTGTGTGCTAGGCAAAACCTTGATCTTCAAACTCACCAACCAAACGTGTGGTCCATTTCCCCACAGCGGCATATAAGAGCCAACTCTATAAGAACCAACTCTAAAATTAATTTTAAATATTTTGTAAAATTTGTTAAACATGTATCAGATGATATGACCATATATGGTCATGTTGACCCCCTCCCAAATGCTCAGTGACAGGCCAAGAAAAGGGAGGGGCCCAAGGTGGGCATAAACATAGCCATATTCTGCACAAGCGTACCACTTCTGGTGTTTCTCAAAGCCTGAAGAATGTTTCGGGTGGTTTCTCAATGGTAAATAAGTTGACCGAGGCTGGTCTGACCGTTACACTAACACAGGGAACTGAGGTGGGGTGGTAGCTGCAGAGAGTTTGTTGCAAGAAACGGAAATAAATAACAACAACAACAGCCCCGCCCCCAGTAATAAATAAAAGCAGATATAAATCTTCTGGTTTCCTATCTTATTGGCTGCCTCTCTCTAATTTGTTTTAGATATTTGTCTGTTTCCAGTAATAAGAGGAAATTAAATATTAACAAGAGATTATTTCCCTTGCAGCTGCTCCTTCACGAAGGAAAGGAGGTGACCGAAAGAACCAAAGAGCCCCGTGGCCACATCCAGAATCTGTAGCCGCTTCTTGCGTTTCTTTTGTGCCTGGAGCGTGCACGATAAACAAGACTTTCACTGCAAGGCCACTGGCCAGTGGGAAGTTCTCCTGCAGAAGCCTTGCTGAAAAGGAGCAGAAGTTTCATGGGAGCACTTGAGCTGCTTCTACACATCCCTACGACTTGCAAAGAAAAAAATCCCAGACTGCTGTATTGTTCCCTAGATGGGCAGCTCCATTCTAAGGTGCATGATTTCTGTTTCCAACATCAGAGAGCAAATCTGGCTTCGAGGATGGCTCTTCAGGACCCTTGGAGGCCCCCAACTTTCATAACAGCTTTTGTGACTGTCAGGAGTCTGGGTATGACCCTGGATGCCTCCCTTTCTTTGGAGGCCCAGGCCAAGGGATGGTGCAGAGGTATACCATGGATTCAGAGGTCCTGCCTCCGCACAGGCAGCAAAACACTCCCCCAAGCTGTAGCACCTCAGCCGGCAGACAGGCAATTACAACTCTTGTGAATTCTAGGGGACAACCTCTCCCCTCCAAAAAAAAAAAGGAAAAAAAAGCTGCTCGTGTTATGCAGCAAGATCCTTCAGCATCTCTGGAAGACCCACATCCTGCTGGCTAGTGCACCTGTGCACCCTTCCCTGACCGCTAGTTCTGCAGCCATTCTTTTCCCGAAGTGCTAGGATGGGTGCAGTATCTGATTCCCAGGATAAGCCCCAAGCCAACTTCTCACAGACGGCCAGCCAGAGAGAGGATATTTGCAGTCCGGTCTCCTGACTCTGGTCTGGTCTGAAGGGCTGATGCCCCATAGCCATTTCCGATTCCTTTGAGAGTTGTAATTGATGCATTTTGTCTGGCCAAGAGGATTCGCAGTTGCCAGTTTTGGCAAGAACTCCTAGTCAAATTAACACAGCAGAACCAGAATTAAACCTTGTTTGACACCTCCCAAACAGCCAGAGAGGTGACTGGCTGCAAAGAACAATAATCTGGCTTTGGTTCATGGCCTCGTAAACAGTTCAGGATTGGCTCTCGACACATTTTGTCTTCTGCCCTGGTCTAGCAAAGAAATGTGAAAGGCAGATGCAATCAGAGTGTAAACCCCCTTTGCAAGAGAAGCGCACTCATTTAGGACTGCCATGGTGTTCTCCTGCTCTCACCCTTTTAAATGACTGATACATCCCATCTGGCATTCAGAATTTGAATAAGGGCTGGTTTTTCTGTATTGTCCTAGCATTTCACAGTCTGATACCAGCCTGACACACCCTCCCCCGAAGTCAGCTAAACATCCAATAGGATGCAGAAAAAGAGGCCTTTAAACTTCATGGCCTGAAATATGTCCCTTCCCGAAGAAGAAAGCATTTGAGAGAACCTGAATGCTTGCCCACTGTTTTTTTTGTTTTGTTATTTTGACAGATCCTAATAAAAGTGACTTTTATCAAAAATGTCTACGTATGTACTATTTTCCCTGCCTTCACCTGCATGTTCTAAAGCAGGGGTAGTCAACCTGTGGTCCTCCAGATGTCCATGGACTACAATTCCCATGAGCCCCTGCCAGCAAACACTGGCAGGGGCTCATGGGAAATGTAGTCCATGGACATCTGGAGGACCACAGGTTGACTACCCCTGGTCTAAAGTACCCCAAACTTATCAGATTTTGGAAGCTATGCAGCATCAGCACTACTCAACACTTGTATGGGTGACCACCAAGGAAATCCAGCTGTCTCTCGAGTATCTCTGTCCACCAGAGAGGAGGAAACAACTTCTGCTTGTGAATGCAGAAAGATATGAATGCCCATCTGGATGCAAGGAAGTCCCTGATAAACTCTATCACGAGGTTGCAGCAAACTCAGAGGGAGCGAGGGGCTGACCAGCCTAGCTATATCCCCACTGCAGAGAGGCAGAAGAGCCAAGAGGCACTTCTCTGGGGGTAAAGATCAACTGCTGACTGGTTGATTTTAAGAACTCCTGTCTTAAAGATGTTAAAATACCAACAACTTGGAGATACGACCCAAGTGGAGCTAAGGCTGGGGGGCTCCCTCCACCCTCCTCCTGGTTTCAGATATTCTGTTGTGACTCTGCTTTATGCTCTAGGGCAGGCAAACGCTGGCAGGGGCTCATGGGAATTGTAGTCCATGGACATCTGGAGGTCCACAGGTTGACTACCCCTGCGAGAGCCGAACATAAAACATGTGCATTCTGACAAGTGCACCAACTCACGAGGGAGCAGATGGCCCCAGACTCTACTCCATAGAGCTGTTGAGATTCCCATCAGAAGCATCTCATACCACCAGGTGCCTTTGCCCAGGGCTTCTCTCAGAGGCAAACCGGTCCGTTAAATCCACAAGAGTCTCTGTTTCAGAAATACCAACACTGCTTGGGTAGGCGGCTGGGGTTCTACACTCCTCAAGGACTATCATTTCTAAAAATCTCAAATGAGTCTCATTCCTCACACCCCTGGGGACTAAATGGGCACCTCATGAGACAATGGAAAGGAATTCTCCACCACCCCCCACTCCAGACAGCAGCGATTTAGTTCTTATGTAAAATGAATGATCCTGATTTCTAAGTTTTAGATGCAAAGCTATGGGACTAAAAGACAAACTTCTGAAAGTGCAGAAGAAAGAAAAAGCTATTTATGCTACATCCCAGTGTGCATTTACTAGGGGGGAAGTCCCAGGAACATCAGAAGGATTTTATCCTGCATAAACACACTTAAAAGAATTCTTCATGCCTTTCCAGTGCTGCTGTCATTTGGGTTGCAATTTGCAGCCACTGTTGGAGGCTGACAATTTTTATCCATGTGCTTTTTCTGTTGCTTCTCCAACTTGTATTTATCCTCAAAGGGATAAATGAGAATTGCTTTTGCAAAACTCACAACCTCTGCCTTGTTATTTCTCCCCAGTTAAAATCATTTCTAAATAAGTGTCTCTGGGACACAGCATTACACTCTGATCAGACGACAGAGAAAGAGGAGAGGGCAGCATCCAGTCGCTTAAACAGTGAACAGGCCAGAAAGACATGGGGAGTCCTAAAAATTGGCGGTGTGGGGCATGAAACATGGGGGGAGATGAAGAGCAGCCTTCCCCCAATGGCCACAGAGGTTTTGTGCATTGAGAATCAAGCTGTCAGACATCTGATCTATTTGCCACATTTAAATGGGCTCTTTAAACAAATTATCCAAAAAAGACCGTTAAGTGCATCGATCTTTTAATGGAGAGGGCCCTAATCCAATTCTGTACACTCATCCCTGTTTCCTGGTCTACCTGTCTATAGCTGGCAGGCACCTTCCAGATAAAGTGGCTGAACTGCCACAATGGCTCTTCAGCGATGATTCTGGTTTCAGATGGGTGAAGAGGCAGCTTGTGCAGAAACACAGCTTTTTTCCTGAAATCATTCTAGTGAAGACAGTTAATTGACATTTTCCTGGCTATCCAAGAAGGAACTAGTGCCTACAAAGTGCCTGGGCAGAAAACTCTGGAATTCTCCTGCTTTTCTTTGGCACGCACAAAGTCCAATGAGGATCTCAGGAGCCAACATGGTGTAGTAGCTAAGAGCAGCAGTATCTAATCTGGACAGCCAGGTTTGATTCCCCATTCCTCCTCCTCGACTTGCAGCCAACTGGATGGCCTTGGGCCTGTCCTTTCAGATCTCTCTCGGCCCCACCTGCCTTGCAGGGTATTGTTGAGGATGGGGAGGAGACCGTAAGCCACTCAGGGACTCCTTCGGGTAGTGAAAAGTGGGGTATTCTTTCTGGCATGCCATGGATGCTCATACAGTGGCCCAAAGTCCACCTAGCCAAATGGCTCTGTGGCATGCTTCCATCTCCTCACTTTGGTGCTCCTGGGCTCAAGCCAGGACCGCAGTGAAACTTGAAATCAAAGTTAGGGAAAGAAGCTTCCACTGAAATCCCGCTAGCCACGGCAAATCCACAGAAGAGGGCAGAGAGGCGAGAGAAGGTGCCAAGCAAACTCTCATCTCTGCTTGAGAAAAGCTTGTCTGAGAGTATTCCCCTCTCATTCGGCTGAACACCAAGCCCAGCTACATCCTCAGTGATGCCCCAAAGTACCAAATCCATACTTTCTCTTTCTACAACAAAGACTTTAGCTATGGCTTTAATTTTGCCTCCTCAGCCTCCCATACCATTTCTGTAGTCCACTTTGGTCTGGTGTATCTGATGTCAGGCTCAAACCACAGCCAATCCCCCCCCACACCTGTCAAGTTGCAGCTGGCTTTTGGAGAACCTGTAAGGCAAGGGTAGTCAACCTGTGGTCCGCCAGATGTTCATGGACTACAATTCCCATGAGCCCCTGCCAGCATTTGCTGGCAGGGGCTCATGGGAATTGTAGTCCATGAACATCTGGAGGACCACAGGTTGACTATCCCTGCTGTAAGGTATTCAAGGCAAGGAATGTTCAAACGTGGCTTGCCATTGCCTGCCTCTACGTAGCACCCGTGGTATTCTTTGTGAGTCTCCCATCCAGCCGACCTTGCTTAGCTACCAAGATCTGATGAGGTGGGGCTAGCCTGGACAATCAAGGTCAGAGTTCCACAGCAGATAGGTTAGTCTTTAGAGCACCCGAAGTCTCTTGTTTCTGATCTGGAAAAATATTTTGCTATCCATGTTCTACAGATCACAGGGCTCCTAGTACCAAAACGGAACTCTTTATACCCCCTTTGTTCTTACAACCTGTTTCCTGGATGGTCATTTCACACCCATCATCTCACCAAGAAGCTTATTGGTATGACCTGATTCCCAAGGAGTTCGCAGCCTGAGTCATCCAGTGGATCCTGTCCAAGATCAACCTTCCCTAGGCATCCCACCTTGGTTACGCCAACAGTTTCTCCAATCTGTTAAACCTGCAGGCTGTTAACTAATGCCAGGAAAGCTAAAAAACTGATAGAGACAACACATTTATGTACTGCTTTTAAAATTCCATTGATAGCCTGCCTTTCATCAGCAGCTGCTCTTTGCTACTATTATGTAGTACATGTTTAGCCTACCCTTCTTTCAAGGAGCTTTGGGTGGTGTTCTCCCTGCCTCTGTTTTATCCTCGCAACAACCCTGGGATGTAGGCTGGGTGGAGAGAGAGAAAGAGAGAGGCCATTTAGCCAGCTTCCATGGCAGGGTGAAGATCTGAATGTGACCCTTCCTAACCTAGATTCAAATGAGTAGCCGTGTTGGTCTGAAGTAGCACAATAAAACCAGAGTCCAGTAGCACCTTTAAGACCCACAAAGATTTATTCAAAGCGTGAGCTTTCGAGTGCAAGCACCCATCGTCAGACTATGGTCTGAGGAAGAGTGCTTGCACTCGAAAGCTCACGCCTTGAATAAATCTTTGTGGGTCTTAAAGGTGCTACTAGACTCTGGTTTTATTGTACCTTCCTAGTCTGACACTCTTAACTACTGCAGCACATTGTCTCCTGCCAAGCACCGCGGAGAGGAAGTTCTGCCTTTGTTATCGAAGGGCAGAGAGTCAGCACAGCCCCCTTTCAAAGCAATCTGTTGGAAACTGGAAGGATGATGATGATCAATGAGAACAGGCAGCCACTGGGAGTCAGGGGAGACACAATTTCCTAGAAGCCGGAAAAACTGAATCACTCCCTTCCAGGGACAAATTAAGGACTTGGGGAGACTTCAGCCTGACAAACCAAGCAAAGCACACACTTGCCCCGACTCTTCCAGGGACGTCCAGAGTAGAGGAAGCCTTGGGAGCCAGGTCTTCCGAGTCAGCCAGTATGGGTATTGATCGGGCTGCAAGGCCACCAAGCATCTGCTGATTTTATTCCAGAGGCTTTTAATGTCCGACATTCTTTCCCGTGCATCTTAATAAACAATGCCTTAGAACCTGTATCGCAGGGTCAGTCATATTGTGTGAAAATCAGGCCTTATCTCTTGTCAGGGGCACACAAGATGCGAGGGCTGCTGCACTCCGAGGATCTGAAACCCTCTGATCTGGTTCCCACCCCCCTCTTTGAAGTATTCTGCAAACTCTTTCTTTGGTTTCCCTCACAATAGAAAATATGGAAGGCCTCCTAATTCTATCTCCTATTCTATCCCCCCTCCCCCCTTTGGTCACTGTGACTTTAGCCTCTCCCCTTTTCTGGTCACCAGCTGACTTGGAGACTGGAAGCTCCTGAGGGCAGAGACCTGATTCTTTTCCTTCTTGGCTGTGGCCCTTGAGAGCATCTTCTCAGCTACCCTTGACTCCCTCTGTCCACGGAGCAGACGAGAGACCCTTGACGCCCTTGCAACACCGAGGTGTCTATGGCCCTTCCAGACAGGCCAGATCAAGGCTCAACATCCCCCCAACGGGTGAAGCATGGGCCAGCTGCTCTTTCCGCGCCGGGCCAATCTCCCGGGGGTGCGGAGAAGAAATCGGGGTGCGGGGAGGGCCAGACCCCCCCCTCCCGAGCAGCCTGGAAGAAGGGAAGAAGACGTGTCCGAAGGGACAGGTTTCCCTCGGAAAGGGAGGGGGCAGAAACGCCTTGCAGACACCCCCCCCCCGCCTCCCCCCAAAGGTGCCTCGTGGCGCCTCCTCGACGGATGGGGGCTCCCGGCCACCTTCTCTGCTCCGCAAGGCGAGCGCTCCCTGCTCCGCGACGGGGAAAGGGAGCCCGGGACAGCGCGCGGTGCCCATCCCCACCCAGCCGGGACTTCTGTTCGCGCCGCTCTCCCCACCGCGCCTGCCTCCCACTCCGCTCCACTCCACTCCGCGCCCCGCCGGCTGCTCTCGGGGTCGTGCAGCGCCGGCCACTCCGCGCGCCTCCCAGCCGAGCCCCGCGCAACTCACTCACTCACTCAACTCCGTCGCTCGCTGGCGCTCAGGCTTTGCTCCTCCGGCTCGGGCGGCCACTGGCTCCGCGCTCCTCCCCGCTGCGCCGCTCCAGCCCGGACCAGCCGCCCGAGCCTTGCCCAAGCGCGGCAGGCAGGCAGGCGCGCCCCCTGGCGACCGCGCAGCACCGCCTCCGGGCCCGGGGTCGCGCGAAGGCGCCCTTTCCCAGCCTCGTTCCCACTGACGCCGCGGAGCCCCGGAGCCGCTTCCCAAGGAGCGCCTGGAGCCCTCGGCCGGGACCGCGTCGCGCTGGGAACAGAGTGCTCGGGAGGCGCCCGCCGCTTCCCCGCCCTTGTTCCTACCCGTCCGCCGCGGTCCCTTCCCACGTTACGCTCTCTGGGGTGCTTTGCGGGCGGGCGTGAAACGGCGTCTGAGGGCGACCCTCCGAATCAGCAGCCTCCGTCCCGGCCGTCGCGTCCTTCCTTCACAGCCTCGCCCGGGTCCTCGAACAGAGGGCCGGTGGCTTCCTTGATTGAGTCATGGTGGGTCTTCCTCTTTTCCAGCGGCCTCCAACCTTATTGGGTTTTTTTCTTCGTTTTTTTCTAGCGACTGGTCTTCTCGTGAGGTGATCACACTAGACGAGCCTCCTCTTTTGTGGATTGAGCCTATGGTGGCTTAAGCACACGAGTCAAAAGGCAGAAGTATGGCAGGTGCGGCACACAGGGATTTAGATTAAGTTGTGACTGCCTGCAGTGATAGTGGATACAGTCCAGAAATGGGAAGTGAGTGTCCTTGCATAGTGCAGGAGGTTGGACTAGATGACCCATGAGGTCCCTTCCAACTCTATGATTCTATGACCCTTCAATATTGTGAACTTTGACTCATGATAGCTTAAGGCAGGGGTGGTCAAACTGTGGCCCTCCAGATGTCCATGGACTACAGTTCCCATGAGCCCTTGCCAGCAAATGCTGGCAGGGGCTCATGGGAATTGTAGTCCATTGACATCTGGAGGGCCACAGTTTGACTACCCCTGGCTTAAAGCCTAGAGAATTTTGTGGGCCTCTAGCACTGCAGGATTCACAGGGCCCCTCACCTGAATCAATGGGGTAAATCCCCCAAACTACCCATAATCCCTATAAGGAAGCAGCACTGCAGGAGCACTCCCATCAGGAGCACGAAATCAACCTGTAAAGAGCCCAACAGTGAAAGGCCAGGCGCAGAATGGGGGAGCGGGCTCAACCCCTTCAGAAGGGTATTTGAATCCATACTGTGTGACTGTCTAGCCCAGGGGTAGTCAAACTGCGGCCCTCCAGATGTCCATGGACTACAATTCCCATGAGCCCCTGCCAGCATTCGCTGGCAGGGGCTCCTGGGAATTGTAGTCCATGGACATCTGGAGGGCCAGTTTGACTACCCCTGGTCTAGCCCCTCCATCTGGAATTGCAGCCGAAGCGGCCTTGCAAGGATCAAAGGGCACTTGAAAACCCCATTAAAGGACTGTGGGAAAGACTGACTCATCTGGCCCCCTCAAGAGCAATCTCCAATACTCCCAAACATTTCCAGAGCAAGCCTCTCTCCCATGCACATGAGCAGGGCCAGGGATGATGAGCAGGCCTCACTTTGTAGAATGCATCTTTCAGTGTTTGGATTCAGCAAATGCAAGTGGATCTTTCTTTGCATCCCATGTGTATCCTTAGAGGAGTCTGATAGAAGAATCACCGAATTGGAAGGGCTCATACAGACCATCTAGTCAACGCTTTGCTCAATGCAGCATCAGCCTAAAGCATCCAGGAGAACGATCTGTCCAGTTGCTGCTTGATGACCGCCAGTGATGCTGTGCTGGGAGGCCCCTTTCTCTTCCTGCTGCTTCTCGGGTCAGCAAAAAAGAAAGATTTAATTCAGTGCTCCTTTCGAAGTTCAAGCACCGGTTGTGGGCTATTAATAAAGCTCAAGTTGGCAGCTTGAACGGCCATGTGGATGTTGCATGCAGGCCGGGTTTGTCCAACAAAGTTCACACAATGAAGGAACTGTTGGGAACCGTGGAAGGATGTCAGTCCCGATCAGATGATCTCTCCACGGCAGCTTTTCTAGATTGAGCAGAGGCAGCACTGAGGGCAGGGCACCCTGAGATTTCAAAGCTAAGAGCTGCATCAAGACAGGAATTTGGCAACAAAGATGCAGCGAACAAAGCTATTTTTAATGATCCACAAAAGTTGGAGGGTTGTCTTTTGCCTCATTGCCACTCTGAACACTTTAGGGTTGGGACATGAGGCTCAGTAGTTTTGCCCAGCCAGCTGGCTGACTCTACCTTTCCTGGAAATCACTTAGGAGTAATACTTCCTTTAAGAGATCTTATATCCCAAGGAAGTAAAGAGGCAAAACTTGCCTTGACCAGGGCTAGGGCTCTCCCTAGTGAGATGAGGACCCTCCAGGACGTTAACAGTTCTGGAGGGTCTGTAAGATAGAACTGTTCTACCAGGCTTATGGAAATAGCATGGCCTCCTTGCTCGAGAACTCATCCACCCATCAAAATCTGTCCAATATGGACCGCCCTCCCCCAAGACACAATATCTAAATTGGAAAGAGTTGTTTTTTTTTTAAATCTAAAAATTATAACTGATGTAACATTTTACAGCATATAATTTATTGAGTTGGTTGTTTTACCCTTGATGTTACCTGCCCTGAGCCAACAGGGAAGGGCAGGATATAAGAATAAAAATAAAATAATAATTAGTGGTATGGCTAGAATAGCAGCCATAAACTCAAGCGACATCTGCTTAGTTGCTCTTACCCACAGGGGAATCCACCGTTTACAGGCCAGATTGTTAACGGATCTATATACCCAAACACATTAAACTGATGTATACTGAATGAGACCTTTGGTCTATTGTATTCAGCACAGTCTGCTCTGACTGGCAGTAGGCCTTAAATCAGGGGTAGTCAAACTGCGGCCCTCCAGATGTCCATGGACTACAATTCCCATGAGACCCTGCCAGCAAATGCTGGCAGGGTCTCATGGGAATTGTAGTCCATGAACATCTGGAGGGCCGCAGTTTGACAACCCCTGCCTTAAATAGAGGTCTTTCCCACTGTCTACTACCTGGTCCTTTTAACTGGAGAGACAGGTTATTGAACATGGTCCCTTCTGCATACAAAGCAGATGTCATGTTCCCACTGAGCCATGGTCCCACTCCTTACTTACCCTGCAGAGCTCAAATGAAAGCACCTTATACTGAGCTAGACCATTAAGATAAATAGACCCTGCTGGATCAGACATGTGGTCCAGCATTCTGTTTAATGCCACAGCCAACCAGTTGCTCTGGAGGGACAAACGGACACAACAGAGAGACCAAGGCCTTTGGATGCTGCTACCTAACACTGGCAGAGCCTTTTGTGGCGCAAAGTGGTAAGCGGCAGAAATGCTGTCTGAAGCTGTCTGCCCATGAGGCTGGGAGTTCAATCCCAGCAGCCGGCTCAAGGTTGACTCAGCCTTCCATCCTTCCAGGGTCGGTAAAATGAGTACCCAGCTTGCTGGGGGGTAAACGGTAATGACTGGGGAAGGCACTGTCCCTCCAAGGGTCAGACATGACTCGTTGCTTGCACAGGGGATACCTTTACCTTTTTACCTAACACTGGTAGATAGACTTGCTGCCTTTGTGCATGGAGGCTCTCTTCAGTCACCAAGGCTGGTAGCCATGAATGCAGCTCTTCTTTATGAATATTTCAGGCCAGATTTTAAAGCTATCTATGCTTGTATTCTCTTCCTTTCGCTGCATCTTCAGCATTAACATGCCGGTTTTTATTCTTGCATTGCACTTCTACTTGGTGAGATCACATTGATTTGTAGTATGTAATCTGGCTGGAGTCTAATGTAAATATACTGTGGAAGAGGTCCACAGCAATTGGCTACAATGGCTGATTGGGCCTCCATGTCTGAAAGCCTCTGAACATCATCAGGCGCTAGAAGGAGGTATTGGCTTCAGTGTCCTGTTTCTGGTTTTGAAGAAGCATACAGTTGGCCACCATTGGTTTGCTTTATGAAATTTAAGGGGGGAGGAGAGAAATTCCAGTTTTAAAAGTCATCTGAGAGGGGGAAAAAAGACAAACAGAAAAGAAAAATCTAAGGGCTAATTATGCTATGCAGGAGAATTAAGCTATTAAAAAGGAATAGAGATAAGGAGGGGCAACTGGAGATACAAGAGCTATTAAGAGCTTTATTGCCTTGCGTGAAACAAAGATTCATCAAGTTGTTAGTTTTATATCTGCTGTTGTGGGATGAAAACCAGACCCTTTCCCAGAAGCAAGATTTCTTTTGCCTTCCTCTCCAAGCACACGCACAGGAGAAGCGGTGAAGAACTACAGCCACTCAACTGCACGAAGCTCATGGAACCGTCCCACTCCAGGCAACAAAGGAGCCCTTGTTCAATTTCCCCTCCTGATGCGCAGGATTTGCTTCTGGCTCTAGCAAAGAGCTTTTCCGGATGAGCGTTCATTTTGATGGACAACGCCACAGAGAGCTGTTCCTGGCCTTTCTTTCTAGTTAGCACGGCTGTAGCAGGAAATCATATTTCTCTGGCAATAGAATGTTACTCTAAACACAAACAGACCCAACTACTCCTCACACACACAAGGTCACAAGGCACCAGAAGAGGAAGAAAGGGTGGAAGCCGGTGATGAAGGAGAGGGGGGAAGAAGACAGGAAGGAGGAAGAAAAGTTGCAGTTTCCTGAGTGTTTGCTTGTCTCCTGTGAAGACAGGTGGCAGGACTTCAATAATCTTCTGGATTTTCTTCTAGTAGGTAGACAGCCCCGTCACCCAAGTATGAAGGCTGACTGGGCTCAGTTGACAAATAAAGTCAGCTAAGCCAAATGAATTCTTATCTAGAAATCATAACATCATTCCCCAGATTACACCCCCACTCCCAGTATATGCCACCTACAAGGTCCACATCTTTAGAATCTTACACCTCTGTCATATTCAGCAAGGGAAAATGGCTGCTAGGGTTCACTCACCCACACCCATTCTCTCTCACACACACTCACACACACACCTGGAAAGCCTACTTTTTGCCATTACAGAGAACTTTAAAACTAGCTTTACTTACAGGGGAAATAAAATGCCAACTAAGGCCAGGATTGTCCCCCCCCCCCCAGACATGAATTGTTAAAAATCTCTCTTGGATGCCCGGTAACTAACTTCCCCTCCGGTGGATGTTGTGCTCCCCTTCTAGAGCAATAAATGAAGCAATTGCACCCAGAATGAAAACTGGTATCGCGCCTTAACTTAGAGAAGGGCATTAATTTGGTCCACAGATACCATTAGAAGAAGAATTGGTTCTTAAATGCTGCTTTTCTCTACCTGAGTCTCAAAACAGCATTAATTTGGTCAACAGATACCATTAGAAGAAGAATTGGTTTTTATATGCCACTTTTCTCTACCAGAGTCTCAAAACGGCTTACATTTGCCTTTCCCTTTCCTCTCCCCACGACAGATATCCTGTGAGGGAGGTGAGGCTGAGAGAGCCCTGATATTACTGCTCAGTCAGAACAGCTTTATCAGTGCTGTGAAGAGCCCAAGGTCACCCAGCTGGTTGCATGTGGGGGAGCACGGAATCAAACCCAGCTTGCCAGATTAGAAGTCCACACTCCTAACCACTACATCCTGGTAGCTCTAGCCCTGGTAGCTCTACCAAAACCTGTTTTTTTTTCCTGCCTGAATTCAAGTCCCAACAGACACAAAGTATAAAAGGGCTCTTTTGATGAGCAGTTTGGATTCAGCCACCCTTGGTACTCAAAACATCAACTTGCAGTTAAGGCTTTGTCCTGTCCAAGATCTTCAAGAAATGCTAGAGCTTGAACTCTCCCTCCCCATCCTTTCTTTTATTGCCCATTCAGGAACCTGAAGGTAACTGGTATCTTCACACAGGATTAGATTGTGTACTAGCTTTCTCTGGCTGTACATGATATTCTGCTGAACCAACTACTTAGTTTTTAATTGTCTCTCTCCACTTTTGTTATGCTGTCCTTCTCATTCTAAATAAAGGTGGCATTTAAATGTCCTTTGACTCCTTCCATTTCCAAGTCTGACCTGTGTATAAACAGGTTTAAAGGTTCCAAAAGAAAACACAGACTGCATTAGGTTCATTTAAGAAAAACTGTACGAGTATAAAGGGATCATTTTGCGTTACAACTTGGGACAGAGACAGCAACAAGAAAAGATCTCCATGTGCTTCAAATTACTCTAACTACAGGGATGAAGCAGCGAGCCATCATTCATTTTCAAGGACTGTGGAGGTCCCAAACAGTGAGCAAGCCCCTTATTCAAAACGGGCACTTTGAAGACACCCAATGAAATGCAAAACAGCAGCACACTGTCCATTTTACCTTATATTTCAAAATATTTAATAGAAGAAAAACTGAAAACCACAAGAATGCAATTTTAGAATAAAGATGAGTTGAATAATGCCTTCTCAAAGTAAGCTTTGTAGATAATCAAACCAAGAGCAACGGCTTTCTCCTGCTGTTGAATACAATTAATAGAAATAATACGCCAAACATATTCAACCCTTCTCTTGGTGAAATAATTTCTCTGGCATGATCTCTGTGCAGATCAGACTCTGCACTACAAAAAGTTTCAGATAATCAGGGCAAGGAAGCAACCTACAGTTGGATTTGCTCTGTACACCGCAGCATGATGCTTTGTTTCCTTCATAACTGAGGTCCCCCTTTCATCCATGGCTTTAACTTGTGCACTTTAAGGTGAATCAGCAACTTCATAAATAGGATTCTGCTTAAAACGTGTCTCAGTGCCAATAGGCTCCAGCTCGGTAATTGGATGTAGATGAAAGAAGTCTCTTATGTTTCGGCAGTTACAATGCAATAAATAAAAGAGGCATCATTGCGGAGCAAGACACTTGTCAGTTTAGTGGCCACCGAGGGGTGCGCCCTTCTTTAGTACCAGAGCCGCGGACTCGGTAATAAAATGGTGAAGATGTTCTACTGTCTAGCTTTATGATTCAACAAAAAGGGAAAAACGCAAAAGGACAAGTTCCACTCACAATTTTGATGACCCCCCCCCCCAAAAAAAAAGGCTTTTGTAAAATTACTCTCTTCATTGGGAAACATCAACCCTGTTTATTCACAGGCTAAAGTATTTTATGTACTTGCAGGAATTCTTAATGTCAGCTGCAGATTTGAAAAGAAAAATAATTAGGAAAAAGAAAGGCATTTTTACAGCCATTAACAAGTTTTGCTTTAGTTTTGCTTTAGTCCTTGTAGTGTAAACCATGTTCAAAATGAAAAGCATTTACTAGAGGCACAATTAAACCGATTCTGGCTCTTCGGAGCTTGTTCTGGCCTGCCTCAAGATACTATTCTGGCATATATACCCTGTCCTGGGGGTCCTTTGATAACCAGCCTGAGATCTGGTTTACATTCTTGAATTCACACGCCCATGACATTCAGAGTGTCCCCTAAGAGTTCCAGGTATACAGAAATAATTGCAAAATTAGCATGCTTGGCCTGTTGACTAGAAAATAGCAAAGCACATTTATTAACAAAGGCTAATAGAGTCTATTAGCAAACAAACAACCTCAGCAATAGCAGTTTCAAGATCTCCACTGTGCCTGGACTGTTCCATGGCAGAAGCACAGCAGTCCTTTACTTAAGTCCTGCTACTGCTTTTAGATGCCTTAGGAACTGGAATTGGTAGGTCTTTTGTGCAGGGCCCTGGAGCTGCAGTTCCCCTCAGCTCAGGGCAAGTAAGGCACTTGCATGAATAGTTTTCACCACAAAAGTTCTCCTCTGCGGATTCAACAGCACAGGACTCAAGATACATTTTCTTCCCTTACCAGCTTCACAATGCCATCCTGTGCGGAACTCTACCCTTCTAGGCCCACTGAAGTCAATGGGCTCAGAAACATGGAACTCTTAGGATGGCACTGTTGATATTATATAAAAATAAATTTAATCTAAGATGCACAACCTACCAAATAATACTGCTGGGCAAGCACTATTCCTTTCAACAAGGCCTGTGAGGGAAAATCATAGGAAACCCCCTTTTAAATAGATGCAGGACGTGTAGCAGCAGCTCCTGGCAGATGCACAGATCAGAACACACTGCAAAAGTAGACGGTCACAGAGGCAAGAAACTGCAAATAAAAGGTTCAATTTTGTCAGTTTGGGAGTAGGGAGAAAAATGCAAAATCCAAAGAAAATTCCTCTAGGCGAGCAAAAGTATAGTAATGTCCTGAAAGTTGGGAACTATATGTGCTAATGCTGGAGTCAATCCAGTAATAAAGTTGGAAGCCGTTATTAGTGAGCAGAGGTAGGCTGAAACACATATCTTTAAACTGAATAGCTTTTTCACTGAATCAATCTCATCTCAAAACTGACACATTCTTCAGGAAAATGGGCTTGATATAAAGGGAAAACATACACCAAACCTCTTATTTCCTATAAAAGTTGTGCACTTGGCAGAGGTGGAGATATAAGGCAATAACTAGATTATAAGTAACTTGTTCTCATACTTGGGGGTGTCACGAGTAGATGATGCACCCAACCTTTAGGGGTGTTTTCTGTAGAAAGGATTTAGTAATTCTATTATAACAATCTCTTACTGTCAGCAGTCCATTTAAATCTTGTTTATCCTGTGGCATTCATTCAGTCCTCTCCTCTTCCTTCAAAGTAAGAGCTTCAGGTCTATACAAGGCTGTTCTTAAAGTTCAGGCTTTTGGGGCTAATAACTTAATCCAGCTAGTTTAGTTATTTGAGTTTTCAACAAGCACTGTAACAAAACCTTGTTCACAAAAGCCACTCAAAAAAGTCCATAGGAGTTTCACTGGAGGCCAAGGGATGTGGGACTGTGCCCATCAAAATTATTGTATCGTTGGATTTCAGCTTTGTCTAATGTTCTTCTTTGTTATCAGGTTCTCAGGTTTCAAAGTATTTGTAAATTGCTGTAACGTAGAGCATGACATTTTGCCAGTCCGGACGCTCTGTTCGTACCATCTCGTTAATGTCCTAACAAAAAAGAGGAGGGGAGGAGAGACCAAAATATAAAAAGACAGCCACACCTTGCAAAAAAATAGGAAAACATGCTGTTAATCTAAACCACAATACTTCCAAGTAACCAATAGAAGACTGCTGCTAAACAGAAGTTTGCAAGTCCTACTACTAATTCTTCTCAGCCGGGCACACCCTGGAAGGAGAGATTTGTTAGGGAATTATAGTTTCTTACTTATATCCATTGACTGAACACATGAATTTTTCTCACAGAGTCAGATCTCTGAACCATCAAGTTCAGTACAGCCTACTCACAATGGCTGTAGCTCTCTATTTAGTAGATGTCTTTCACATCACCTGCTAATTGATCTTTCATACTATTTAACTGGAGATGCTGGGGATGTACGCCAAGCAGATGCTCTGCCACTCAGTCATGGGCCATCTAATTGGCATTATTATTGGCTGTAATTTAGCTCCTTGGGTAAAAGCACTAGATAGAAGAATGAAAAGTTAAGAGTCTAAACTGGATGGCTGCTGTTAAGAAGAAAGGATAAGACGACTAGATAGAGTTGAAAGCAGCTCAGGACTGCAACACACTCCACCGCACCCAAGTTCTATAGCACTTGAAGTGTGGCTTTACTTGTCTGCTGGTGAACCTGCAGGAACTTGCAAGGTAAACCTCTGTCCCAATTTGGTTATCATTAACAAATTGGAAACACTGACCACCCATCCCACACGGTCCTCCTGGGTCAAAGCCAGCTCCACCTCCAGATAATATACATCATCATTTGGAACAGCACAAGTTTTGACTTTTAAGGGAAGCCCACACTTGCCTTCCTGCTGTGTACACACACACACAGAGGCAAAGGCTACAACAGTGATCTAGGACAGTGGTCCCCAACCTTTTTATCACCGGGGCCACTCAACGCCTTTTACTGAGGTCCGGTGGGGGAGGGTAGTTTACTCCTCTACTCTCAACCCCTGCCCTAGCACTCTCTGATCGCTATGGTAATGTTTAAACATCCCTTCAAAATAAGATACAGACACGCCACAACAATGAAGTGTGTTGTAAAGGGCTGGGGGGGGGATGAAGTAAAGGGCCGGGGGGGGGGAGAAGGCATCCTTCGGGGCCCACCTCCAATTAGTCGAAGGACCACATGTGGTCAGCGGCCCACAGGTTGGGGATCGCTAATCTAGGAGACTTATTTTTAAAGCTTTTAGATTTCTGCCTCCTCTGAACCTGGAGCGTAGTTTTTCTCAAAAGCAAAACATGCATTTGACTGCTGTGATGGGTATAAGATGGTGTTAAGTTATTGTATTCTTTCAGTATATTCAGTGTCTGTTTTGTTTTGCATATTAATAGCATCTGTCCTGAAGTAGGAAACTGAGAAACAAGGAAGGATGCTTACTGCATAAAAGGAACCTTCCAGTTTTTACCATGAATACATGTGCCATGATTCTATCCTAGAATTTCTTTGTGTGATAGTATATACACATTTAGACTGATAGCACCAATGACTTACCAAAGTGGATTTGATGCCAACACTTTCTGCTGCCTGGAAAGCCAGAGTGAAATTTCTCCTCTGAAAAGATAGTAGGATATTTAATAATAAAGTTTGCACAATTTAAATTTCAGAAACATTGCCTCAACGGCTTGGCTTGTCCAAAACGTATATAACATTTTAAAACAGCAAGTTAATTGACTTCCTCTTACCATCCTAGGGGAGACATAACTACTCATTGTTTAATTGTTTAGGCCCCAGGGTTCCTACATCAGGCACCAACCTTAAGTCTGTTCCCAAGCTTCTGGAGACTGGGACTTATAAGATGCTCAAGAATGTGAGTTAGGCAAGTTAACTAGCCCTTTCCCTCCATTGCCCAACCTCTGGATCTCACCATTGGGAGTTGTCCCCAAGAAGGCCCTGGGACAATACCACTTAATTCATCACCTTTCTTACACCAAGGGTTTTTGGGTTAATGATGCTGTTGCGCCAGAACATGGATCTGTCAGGTACGCTTCACTAGACCATGCAGTGGTCATGGTCAGAGCATGTGGTAAGGGAGCTTTAATCACAAGGCGTGATATTCAGACCACCTTTCTCCTATTCCCCATTCACCCTGGAGATTTTTGTTTAAATTTGAGTTTTAAGAGAACTGGTATGTTGACAAGGCCATGCCGATGTGTTACTCTTATTGCGTGTGCATCCTCTGAGACATTCAGTACCTTTTTGGAATGGGTGGTTAAAGATGGGGCATCCCTACACATCCCTCATTATCTTGGTGATTTCTTGCTTGTGGGTCTGTGTGGATAGGCTGACATCCTTTTTGGCACCAGTTGGGGGGCCTGGTATTAGAGCAGTATTTTAGACTGTGGCAGGGCTCTCTCAAATGCACCAGTTAAATAGCAAGTGCTAAGAGGATTACTCTCTGCCATGCTAGGCAAAAGGAAGTGTACTCTGAGGGAGATGCTGATGCTTTCTGGTCTTGGGGTTATTGATCTGGGGGTTTAATGGGAAAGCCATTTGGCAAACCCTGCTCTTGTCCGGTAACTCACTTCAGGTACACGCAGACACTGCTGCCAGCCTGGGCTTTGGTATATATTATAATTGCCAGTGGTGTACACAGAAGTGGCCAAGAAGCTGACAGGGTTCTGATTTGGTTGGGGATTTGATTTTTCTTCAGTCCCCCCCCCCCCACTGTAGTCGCAGTCATCGTTTGGCAGAAATTATTTCAGGATCACAGTAAACTCTTCTGGTGCATTAATCAGGCAGTGGTCCCGATTGTGAACAGTCAATCTTCACACTATTGAGTGGCTGGTCCATAGGTTCATTTTTACCTGCCTGGGAGTTAATATCTTTCACCACAAGTATATTGCATATGCATTGTTCTGATTCTAGGAGAAGCGGCTCCTGGTTCAGGTATCATCTACAAATGCTACTCCCAAGGCCTTCCTAGAGGAGTTGTGGAGCCTTGGTGGAATCTCATCCTAAAAGGGATGATGGGGTCTTTAGCACCATCTATGCAGAGAGCGTACAATGGAGCGGTGTCCAGATTTATACAAGGATCTTGTTCACAGGGCTGTCACCCTCCCCCACCACTCTCGGAGGAGCCGTTTTGTACTACTTGGCTCAGCTGCAAGCTTGTGGTGTCACATCCAAGACCATTAACGTCCACTTGTGAGGACTTCCTCCTTCTGCAAATTTATGAACTGGCGGGATGCTGGCAGTTAGCCCAGCAGGCTAAGGTTGGAGGAGGTTGGTGTCTTTCAGGGGGGGATTCCAGGAGGCCTATTTCCTTTATGCTGCTTCTGGTTCAGATTCTGCCAGCCATTTGTGATGCTGGTTATGAGTCATTACTTTTCCAAGCAGCATTCACTTTAGTTGTCTTCGGCACATTTCACAACAGCAAACTCCTGCCTGCATCATGCGCAGGTTCAGGATGTGGGGCATTGACATTATGCAATGTACACAAGTTGGAGTGGACCTGCACATTAGGCTTTGCAGACTGAAAACTGTTCAGTTGGGGTACAGCCTTGCCCAGCGCACAGCATCTCTGCCTTTCTGGATTTAAGGCCCATTCCGGGTGCATGCAAATGTCATTTGACTGTCCAGATGCTACTTTGGTGCAGTCCTGAGACAGTGCATCGCCAAGCTTCGTCTCCCACCAGAAACATTTTGGGCGCAGTTCAGATCATGATATTTTGCTTACAAAACCTATATGTGATCCGCCCTTTTGATCTAATGTTTGTTCCTCTCACTATTCACTCTATTTATAGCCCCCCTAAGTCCAAGTTCATCATTGGGCACAACATTGTGTGTTGGGATTTGTGTGGAATTCAGGTTGGGGTCTTGGGGAACATTTCCATATCTTCTGGATTAGATGTCACGGTATGCTTTGATCTTCCTTGTTGGAATTATTGGCAGCAGAGATTAAACAACATGGAGCCCCAAGCATTGGTCACCATCCAGTTAGGGGAAAATGACCTGCCAGAAGTGTCAGGTCTCTGCAAATCTATCATCAAGGATTTGAAGATGATCTGGCAGCTAAAGCTGAATTTCCACATATATTGGTCAACATTGTTGGAGAGATGATCATGGAGAAGCTCAGTAGCACCTGACCACATCGTCCTGGCAAGAAGGTATGTTTGCAAGGCTAAATTCCTTTGGGATTCAGTTTGTTCATCCCTCACCCTAATATCAGCTATATGGAGCCAGCCATTCCAAGAGGATGGTGTGCATCTTTCAGACTGGGGAATAGACATTTGACTGTGCTCTACAGCAGGGATTCCCAACCATGGGTCTGGCGGGGGGGGCAGTCTTCTCAGCTCCTGCTCTTCTTGCTGGCCTACGTGAGGCAGAGCAGGGGGAGGGAGGGAGGGGGAGGGAGTAAAAGGAGGGCTAAGGATGTGAGCAGTGTGACCAGGTTTTATCATTTCCTGGGTTCCTCAAAGTATTCAGGGGCTCTTCCATGGTCGAAATGTTGAAAAGGTTAGCTCTACAGTGTTGTATTTAGGTTTGAGTATTGGTGGGAGCAGTGTTGTGTGGCCCCTCTTGCTCTGTGGCAGTTGTTGTGCATCGGGCAGATCCATGCTGGGGTGGGGGAGAACAAGCTGGCATGCTGGCATCTCCAGGTGAGGGGCCTCCTTAAGAAGCTGTGTGGATGTGGAGCCACAGCACCATCCCCAGAGGGGAAAGTGCTGCCTGGCTGGCATTTCAGGGTGGTGGAGGGGACCTAGTGCAGGCTGACACTTGCAGGCTCCCAACCAGCCTACCACCTGTACACCCAAAGCAAGCCATAGGCAAGCAGGATCATACGTGTGTGCATTGATGCTTGCCAGCTTGGTTGCTGGTATGCTGGATTCCCTGTGGTCTCCTGAATGCAAAATGGCTGCATATGTCCATGCTGTGCCTACACTCATTTGAATAACAATAAAGTTGTGGCCATTATCTTGCCAAAAAAGTCTTATCTGTGTGTCTAGTCCTAATTTCTGTCTTGTAATGCCTCCCACTAGACAATATACAATCTACAATGACAAAGCACAACTATTTGTCATTGCCCCTCCCCCTCCCCCCTCCCCAGAAATCCATCAATGCATTCTGCTACTAGACCTGATTGTATTATTACTGTTTAATGTTGTTTTGTTACCCTGTTATCATGAGTTAGTAATATTAATATTATAGTCATTTATATGTATGGTTCTTTGTATAATTCTCAGTTCCATGTAAACCATCCTGAGCCTTCAGGGAGGGCAGTGTGAAAAATGAATGAATGAATGATTGACTATTTTCCTGCTCTTGATCACATCAATAATACACAGGAAATAGTTACCCTTCAACATTCTTTAACCTGCTTCCACCATACCTTGCTTATTTATGGTCCAAAATGGGGAGAAAACTCTTACTGTTAAATTTCCATCTCTAGTTGCTAGGGTTTGATTCTTACATGCAACAGATTGGCTTTTCAGAATCCTTATTTGATTTTTAAAGAAACATAATGTAATATTTTACAAACAGAGACTGAGCAGGAGTTGAGTTAAATCATTATTGCTCAGAAACCATTTATCTCAATAAAATCAGAGTCCAGTAGCACCTTTAAGACCAACAAAGATTTATTCAAGGCGTGAGCTATTGAGTGCAAGTACTCTTCCTCAGGGGTGCTTGCACTCGAAAGCTCACACCCTGAATAAATCTTTGGTGGTCTTAAAGGTGCTACTGGACTCTGATGTTATTGTGCTACTTCAGACCAACATGGCTGCTCATTTGAATCAAACCATTTATGTATTGCCGCTGTGGTACCAAACATTCCTGCCCAGTTGTTTACAAACTTCCAGGGAGTGGGGAGAGAGAAGTGGCCGGTAAACAAGAGTCAGGAGCTGCAGTGACTTCACGTTTCATTTCGCAAGGACAGGGAGCTATGCAGCCAGCTGGGCATCCTGGAGCTTGTATAGAGCAATGCACAGCCCCCCCCCCCCCAACATCCACTCGCCCCACCACCTTTTACCGCATGACTGGAGGTGGAAGACACACCTCACCATTGCTGCTGTTGAGTCACACCATCACATACACTGGAAAGGAAGCAATAGTCTCCCTTTCACTTTCTGACCTGGGGAACAGATGGCCCTGGTGGAGCCCATCCATGCTCTGCCAGATATACCTCTCTTGCTAGCCCAGTCAGTCTTCCACCATGGGAGGAAGCCTGGCTTGTTTGGGCTTGCTATTCTACAGATGTCTTGGGAGACTTCTTCAGGGCTGGATCTTGTAATACCTCCACAGGTAGCCAGGTTTACCAACTGGAGCCCACCTCCCTCTATTTTACAGGCACTTCAACTAGGGATGCCAACTCCATTGGGAACTTCCACTCTTTAAAGTAGCCATTCCTTCCAAAGTGATGTGCTGTATTCTTGAGGCTTGGAGTTCTGGTCCTGCTGGTGGACCTCCTGAGGGTACCCAGGCTTTGACCACTGTATGATGCAGTGTTGGACTGGATGGGCCATTGGCCTGATCCAACATGGCTTCTCTTATGTTCTACCCCAGCATGCTGCAGCAGTGAAAAAAGTAGACAAGAAAAAAAAATTCAAGCTGGCGATGGCAAAACCAGAGAACGAGTTCCTAGATATAAAACCTCGTTTTCGTTTTTACTCCATCAGTGAACTTATTTCTTAATTTGTTTTTTCAAGGATACTAACAAAGTCTTCAACACACTATCTTATATTTATACCTTATATTTTAAGACATATGACTTGGGTCTATTAATATCAAAGGCCCAATGTGGGTCATTTATAAGATAGTTACCTTCACGGACCTTTGATTACAGTGGGCATTCATATGTCATATGTCTTAAAATATAAAATAAAATATAAGACATATATGACAAGTCATATGTCTTAAAATGTAAAGTATAAATTTAAGGTAGTGAGTTGAAGATTTTGTTAGTATCCTTGAAAAAAAACAAATTAAGGAATAAGTTCACTGATGGAGTAAAAACAAAAACTAGGTTTTATACCTATGAACTTGTTCTGTTGTTTGAATACAGTTTTTGCCATTGCCAGCTTGGAATTTTTTTTCTCGTCTACTCATATTTGGCTGATGGGTCGTCTCTGCAGCAATGAAAAAAGGCAAACAAGTTAGGGAAGATTAGGAAAAGGATTGAGAATGAAACATAATATTTCATTGTAATGCCCCTGTAAAGATCTATGGGGGTGGCCTCATTTGAAATAGTATGTAGATGCAGAGAAACTGATTGGCCAGTGTTACATTATTATGATTAAAGTATGTATTTTGAGTAAAAGAAAATATTAGGCTTGCTCGTGTCTTTTATAAAGTTTATATCTCTGGTGCCTGGCATTACATTTTATGGCACATATAAAGCAACATTAATGTCAGAACCAGCCCTTGTAACAAATGAGTTTGATATCTCTGGGCTAGGGAGTGATAGCATCTACCTGTATTTCAACCACATAAAACGTATAATACTGTACCTTATCTTGACTGTTCAGCTCTTGATAGGGAATGTGAGCTGGGAGATAAGTATGGAGAACAGCACAGAAAGCCAGTCCATCGTTCCAACTGCTGCTAAAGTTTGTGATGTCAATATTCTTAGAAGGGGAAAACACACAAACATCAGATGAACAATAAATGAACTTCTTAGGCTTACTTATTTTATTAGTAAGGTGCCCTTTCACCATGCCAGTGCTAAACTAGCCATTTGAAGAGGTGAACTAAACAGTGGAAAAGGACTGAAAGGCATGTTACGGAAAGATCTTCTAGAAAGACTAGAATAGTAAAGTCCTCAAGTGAACTCTGCACAGTTCTAAGTTTTTCACAGGCCCATCCAGTAAAGCACTGAAAACAGCCCAAATCAGAGCCTACATTTGGAGCTTCTAGCATTCAGTCCACCAAATACAGGGATTTTGCACTAATTTTGTATATTTATGCAAGCTACCTTATAGGATGGAAGGCTGAGTCAACCTTGAGCCGGCTGCTGGGATTGAACTCAGAATTGAAGTCTAGGACCCACTTATTAGTCTTTTGGGGAAGTCCACAGAATCCATAAAATTCTCTTCCAATTCCACATTTCAAGAGAATATACTTTCTTCCTGTCAGCTTTCTCCATTGTTCAACTTTCATACCCATACATAGTCATGGGGAATAATACTATGGCATGAATCAACTTAATCTTGGTCGCCAACAACACATCCTTACACGAAAGGATCTTTTCAAGCTCCTTCCTGGCTGCATTCCCCACTTTCAATCTCCTTCTGACTTCTTGGGTGCAGTTTCCCTTCTGGTTAATGATCAAGTCAAGGAATAAAAAACCTTGAACAATTGCAGTTTCTTAATCATCCACCTTGTTGTGCAATTCCCCAGTAGGCGTCATTTTTGTCTTGCTGTTCAGCTATAAACCTGATTTTGCGCTTCTGTTTTAACCTCCATCAGTAGATATTTCAAGTCACGAGCCCTCTAAATCACATCTCATAGTAGGCATTTTACAAGGAAAATATAGTTACATTTACCTGTAACTGAAATTCACTGGGACTGCCTCAATGCAGGCCTCCTGTGGAGAGAAAGAACTCCACAAAATCCTACAAAGCTTCTCCTTCTCTATCAGAGCTAGAGACCTTTTCCTGCCCATTTGGTCATGTGACAGAGGAGAACTCAGCCCTCTTCCCTCAGTTTTCTTTCCATCGCTGTAGACCAAAGAACAGAGCATGGTGGTGGGGAAAGGAGGGAGGGATGTTTACCTGCATAGAACACACTCAATGAACTTAAGTTACAGGCAAATGTAACCATGTTTTCCTTGTAAAATATCTTTTTGGCTTTTTTCACTGGGGGGCTCTGATGTCACTCTCGGCACTATTATGACCCCCCCTTCAGAAGTAGGCTTTGACTTTGTAGCCAGAATGGAAACTACAGAAGGAAGCAGAGATCCCTTTTGAGAGGACTCTGACAATGGGGAGGGGGGGCGGCAATTTCTTCTGTGGCACCACTTTTAGGCATTGAGCCAGGACTTGGCACATTTTTAGTGTGAAAAGGGCAGCAAACCTGGCAGATGCTGATGTTAGGTCCTTCCCCCAAACACACCAAGCACACTCAGTTCTCATAATTTTGTGCCATATTTGTGTCATAGGATTGACACTTTTGAAAAGAGTCATCAAGATTGAGATTTTTCTCTCTATAAATCCAAATGAAGACTGTTGAGGCAATTTTTCTTCAGAAGAAACTTGTGGTACATTCTCTCTTCATGGTGGCAGAAAGAGAACTGCTCTCTCTATCACATGACCAAATGAGCAGCTCTGATAGATGGGAGGAGGGAGAACTCATTAAATAAGCTTTCTAAAATCTTGTGGAGTTCTTTCCTTCTGCGCCAAGCATGAATGAAGGCAGTCCCATGTGGGACTCCACAGAAGACACAAAGATATACTTAGAAGTTTAAAAAACTTGGATGCAATCTATACATGCAAATTAGAATAACAGAATCATAGTGTTGGAAGGCCATCTAGTCCAACCCCCCTGCTCAATGCAGGAACAGCCTAAAGCATCAATTAAAAAGCTAAAAATGAATGGCAGTGATTTAAGAGGAGCTATTAAGGAACACCAAACAGAGCCACTTTTTCTCTCAGGTGGATTTTTTTTTCATAGATATTACTGGAAATGCCTGACATTTTAGCCCCTCCATATGTTTGTGCATCCACCTGTACTGCCTTTGTAACCATCAGACAGCTGTGCGTGTTATAGACTGATTGCTGTACAAGCATAGTATAACACCTTGCCATTTACCATTCTTAAGGTCTGTCTGTAATGTGCATAATTAGGAAGGGCACTGATTCCTATGACTTATAGCTCTCAAAGTAGAAAATGCCCATCATTTATTGTCAGCTGTGAACATTAATTCAATCAATGCAGCAAATAACAAGCAATGGAGATTTACGTGGGAGTGCTGAACAGGAAGTTGCAACCACAGTGTAGCTTTATGGCGAGAATGCTGACTAATGGCAAACTTGATACGGTCAGTATCAATGTTTGATCAATTTGCTAAGTCACCTATGACTAAGTGCTCAGGTCTTATCTTCCTCTGGAAGATGCTCAAACATGAGGACATGATGTATCTAACATTTTGCTGTGAGATTTCAGAGAGTTCAACTAAATATGCTGCTAAGTTGTTTTCTCAATTGAGCACTTGTATGTATCAGCACAGTCATGCTGGTATATGCAAAAATATCCATGTAGACTAGGAAATGCATAGTAGGCTACCAGGTTTCTCTCAGAATGTGAAATCATGACAAACAACATCAAGTTAGCTAGCAATGTGAGCCCCACCCCATGTTGTTACTTTGAACTAAGAATAGCATAAAAGGGAGAAAAGCAATCTACCCACAACTACAGCACAGAGCTATTTCAGGAACAATGGAGGGAATAGTTGAGAATAAAGTCATTTTACTACAGGTTGGATTGGAGAATGGGAAAAGTGGCTGGATCCTCCAGCAATGAAAGCACTAGATGGAAGGTCATTTATTCGATGTCACCATAATCTTCCCTAAGAACCTCTTTGGTCATATTGACATGTGGACAACCTTATACATGTACAACTGACACTGGTACCCTTAGGCTAAACTCACCTGAGGCAACAGACAAAATTAAACTATTAAACTTCTGGACAAAATTAAAGGCTTTTATTTTTCTTGCATAAAATGCAGAATTACATAACGAAAATGTAGGAATACATAATGAAAAAGAGTCATTAGTGTAAGCCTAATGAGGCCATTGGTGTCATCGTGAAAGGTTTGAATTTTTGGATCACGGTTTACACTGTTGTGATGAGCCTCTTCTCTCGGGGGATGGTTTGCACCTCAAGGGGATAGAAAAATATGTTTGTGAAGTTTTGTAGACCTGGTGAGGAGGACTTTAAACTAAATCCAATGGGGGAGTGAGACATTGATTCAAAACCTAGTCTGATGACAAGAACTGTAAGGGGGAATCCTGCAGATTTACAGAGAATGGCACATATGCAGGGAACCATTAACTTAAAGGTAATTTCAAAAATGAAACCCCTGAGACACAAATGAAGGATTATGACGTCTCTACACTAATGCAGCATGTACGGAAAACAAGCTGGAAGAGGTCCTAATAGAGGAAGGGAACTATGACCTAATAGGCATTACAGAAACTTGTTGGGATAACACTCACAATTGGAATATTAGGATTGAAGGGTACAACTTATTTAAAAGGGATAAACAAATAAAAAAGGGGGAGGAGTGGCAATATATGTTATGAACTAGATTCAAAGCCCGTTCATGAGAACAGGCTTTGAAAGCCCCCCCCCCCCCATAAGAAACAAAGAGGTAGCATTGACTCTGGGTGCGGTGTTTCTGAGCCCGGTGGGAAGGCCTCCCCCCCCCAGTGGCAGCGCGGCCTTCCCCTGGGGCCTAGAAGCACACCCAGGGCCTCTACGAGGGTCTAACATGCTAGTGTCTCATTTGCAGGAAGTATTGCATGTCTCCCCCATCAGTACATTCAGCCCCCTCCCCAATCCAGCTTATTAGTTCAATAGAAGACACATCACACTGTGATTCTGCATGGAAGAGTATATGCTGAAAGTCACGTACGCTGCTTTAGCAGACAAATGAAGTTTGTTCACACTCCCTCCTCCCCCCGGGCAGTTACAAGGCTCCAGGAAGATCGATAACCAGCCAGTCAATGGCAGCAACAAGACAACCATCTTTTTCACATTGACCATTCAAGATAGAAAGTCTAATTTTTCTGTGGTAAATTAAGAAAATTGTCAGATACATGATAAAGCACCTGACAGGAATGTTTCTTTTTATGATTTATTCAGAAAACATTTAGCATCCTGCCTGTAACAACAATTGTGGAAGTGAAAGACCTCCACAAACAAGGGCCTATGTTCAGAAATAGAATCATTTGATAAATGCAGAGATGCCAAGGAAGCAGGGGAGGGATGCCCTCTGTCTACACAGCACGAAGTTTCCCATTGTACTGAAAGAGCTGCCTTCCTATTAATGCCCCCCTCCCCATCCTGTTACGTGGTCTTTCAGCTTCCCCCTGCATTGTGAGGCTCAAGTTACAGACAAAGCAAAAAGGAAAAAAACAACTTCCGGGTGCTTGAGAATTCTAAACCTTTTCAATACAAGTTAACCAAAACAAATTCCACTAGAAGGGTTTTATAGTCTTATGATCATAAAAACCTTGGGTTTTAAAAAATCAAGAACAAGGGAATGATAAAATACATGAATTCATTTTCACCCTTTAAATTACTGTGCATTGCTGGCATTTGAAGCGTGTTTACTGCAATAAATCCCCTCTCAAGACTAAAACTACATAATGGGAATTACCAGTGTGCAAAAGGGAGGGTAAGCATTTTAGTCTCCTTTAATGAGAAACCAGCTGCTTTGTCAGAAGATGCATTTATGTTACTGCAGAATAACCAAGTAACTATTAATAACAGCTATGATTTACATCACATGTTCCTGCAAGTACAGTACATACCCAGTTCCCTCAAATATATGCAGTGAACTGTGGAGCAGCCTCACTTGGGCTACTAGTTTCTGGCAGATGTTCCTATGCTGCACTGTGCTGAAGCCAAGCAGCAGTTACCTGATAGCCTTCCGTCTTCTTCTGGCACCACTTCAATAAAGCATTTCTCTTGGAACCTCCATATTCTCTTGCCAGAGCAGACAAAGGGTCTTTCCTTTCTTCTCTAGAAGAAAAAAGTTTAAAGCTCATAATGCACTACTTACTTAAGTACAGGCATTAAAAAAAATTCAAAGGGGGCTTGCTATTTCCCCTGTCCTTCAAATCTATATTGGGCTGGGCCAAGCTAAGTCACTTATGGCAACTTTGTAGACTGTGTTATATTTTGCATGCATTCTTACTTCCTCTTCAGGACCTATGAAGCCAATTCCCAGTAAGTAATCTGCTTGCTACTATCCTAGTAACTGCCAGATTACAGGTACACAGCAAAAAGGATAATTTAATGAGGAATCATGCATACAGGGAGGAAATGCTTTAAGATAGATTTAAGTTACTCTTTAAGGAAGACTGATACATGTCATTCTCTTAGAGCTATGGTTAGAAATAATATTTGAGACATATCTTAACTGAACATTCAGCTATACTGAACAGCTTTACTTTGAATTTAGAAAATAAACTGATAGTATCTCCTGACAGTTTATGGCTGATTAAGAAATGTCACCTTGAAAGAAATGCGAGTTGGAGCATTAACTACTGAAAAATTACTTTCTTCAAAAGGATTAGACTAGAAATACATGTTATGGGAGATGTGTGGCTACTGCTGAAGCCAGGAACCCCAATGTTATCTCCCTCCTGCCTTTGATAGTGGGTAGAAAAATAATGCATTACCTCTCTCCATGTTTTCCTGCTCTATTTCAGCTAGCAAAACAGAATGCAAGTGGGAATAGCATGTGATGTTTTTAATAGCCTGTTATTGGAGGAAAGGTGACAAGGCCAAAATGGGGCAGCTACACTAGTGTCAGAGGTTTAGCTATGGGACCATATGGGGACTATTTTGAAATAACTGTCCTGGCTGACAATTTGTTTCTGAGTTCAATTCAAGATATTGCTTATGCCCTACAAAGCCATTCATGGTCTGGGGGCCATATAACTGAATAACTGTTTCTCTATATTCTTGTGCACCAACCTTAGCTTCAGGATGCCACTTGCTGGTTGCTTCCCACTTAAGGTGGCATGCCTGGTACTGACCAGACCCCAGGACTTTTCCACAGTGGCTCCCACTCTTTAGGCTGGGATTCCTGAAAGGGTCAAAAGTGCCCCCTTATTGGAGATCTTAAAGGAGAGGTGCAATGTCTTTTTGTTTGCTGGGGCTACTGATGGGCTTTGAACAGCAGCTATCTTTTGTAAGGGGTGGGAGGAATTTAAGATTCGTTATTTACTTTCAGTTTTATCTTTTTATTTATTTATTAATAGATAATAGATTTCTATCCCGCCACTTCCAGACAAGCTGGCTCGTGGCAGCCAACAAATGTAATAAAATATAAAACCCCATAAAATACAGTATATAAAACACAGCATAACACATAAACCAGATAAAAACAAGATAGATGGTGGTCACAATAACCCAAAATAGGCTCATTTTCTTCTATTCCTCTATCCCCGGCTCTACCCACCCAATGTAAATCGGGGCGATGGTAGGCCCCTGAGGGGAAGGACCCGTTCCTATTCACCTGGTATACAGCCTGGCGGAAGAGCTCCGTCTTGCGGGCCCTGCGGAACCCAGAGAATTCCGGCAGGGCCCTCAGCTCTTCTAGGAGCTCATTCCACCAGGCAGGGGCCAGGACCGAAAAGGCTGTAAGTTATGACTGAATGTCTGCCTGTTTTGTTACATGGGTAAGATATGCAGGGAAGATGAAATGATACAGATTGCTAATGGGTATATGAAACTCAAAATGTACCTGCAGTTATTGTATATTATGGCCTATACACGCATGAATACTTTGAAGCCCACCTTTCTTCCTCTACTCTGTAATACACGACTAACATATTTTATATATGCATTCTGAGGAGTATTTGAAAAGAAGTTTGTATTTTACAACATTGCTCATATTTCACCAAAGCTTCAAATAAATCCTGCCCCCGATTTATACTGTAACTTTCTTTTTTCTTGCAGATCCTAGAGCAGGGGTAGTCAAAACTGCGGCCCTCCAGATGCCCATGGACTACAATTTCCATGAACCCCTGCCAGCGAATGCTGGCAGAGGCTCATGGGAATTGTAGTCCATGGTCATCTGGAGGGCCGCAGTTTGACTATCCCTGTCCTAGAGTGAAGTTTTCAAAAATCCTAGTAGCTTTCACCATTTTGTACTCAAATGCATGCTATGTCCTTAAATTTTCTTTACACTCAAGGTCACTGTTACCTACTTTGTCTGAAACAGATTTAAATTGGAGCTTTACATCCAGACTAGGCAGCAGATGCAGCAAACATACAATTGGGGAAAAAATGAACACAGTAGATGAACTGAGAGTGTACAGGAACTTCGAATATCTTTTTTTCTTTTAAAAAGCTAAACATGCATAACATTGTGAGAGAACAGTACAGTTTGTTTCTAAATTCCAGTAAGGAACGCAGTTTATGTCACGTTCTTTGTTTTGAAAATAGCGTTGCAGGAAACAAATGAAATGAACTGTGTGGACACAATGAGAAGTGGCTTACAACAAATATTAATCTTATAAATGAGTTTGGTAGGTCACCTGCATTCCAAATCCAAGGTCTGATTAATAGTTTCAGGCTTATATTACTGGCCTTCATTTTCTCCCCCAGGATATTCTAATAATGGACACAGAAAGAGTGAAGAGCTAACTGGGTATTTCAAAAAATACTTAAACTTTCATACTAAAGAAAGTTTAGCAGCCAGTATTATTTAAAATCATAGTTTTATTCAAGTGAAAAATATATAGTGGCATATAAGCACCTATGCTTGGGTGCCCAGACACAGCTTCTTTATATGTAGGTGAGTTTAAGACCTAGCACTTGTGGAACTCCATGCTGCTTGCCAAAACTGGTATCTCAAAAGGCAACAGATGCTGTGGCTAAAATCTGGTCAAAACGCAGCAGCCAGGAGAAGAGCAGCACTGGAGATGGCCAAAGTGAGGTTGCATTCCAGCCCAACAGACAAGGTGGCTAACAGTGGAGAAGCTGAAGCAGCCCAATACAGTAATTATGGGGAAGGGTCAAACAGTCACAGCCAGAATGATTGGGAAGAACCTGGGCTTGTGGCTCCATTTCCCCTTCAAGTTATCCATTATAACCCCCCCCCCACCACCAGCCTTCCTTTTCATTCCTGTTCTGCAGTTCTTTTCCAAAGCAATGATGGTGATATTTTGGGGTGTTGATCACTACCCATTCTCAAAATTCCAAAGGTACAGAATGGTTGGGAGCCCCTGTCCCAAAGCCTCAATTTCCATGGCCAGCCAGGATGGCAACTGGGAACAAGTATATTTAGGCAGGAAGCAAGCAGACATCTGGCAGCTGATGATGGGGAAGAAGTACCCCCCCCCAAACTTGGGTGAACAACAGAAGATCATGATGGATTTCTGCACTCCCAGGAGCCACCCATTTGTCTTTCTGCCAGTTGTGCTGCCATGGTTATGGCTTGGAAGAGCTCTGCATGTATCCAGTAACAGAGAGAATGAGAGAGAGAGAGAGAGAGAGAGAGAGAGAGACCGAGACCAATGTATGGGAAGGGAAGGTTGCCTTCATGGCAGCATACTCTGATTAGAGTGGCAGGTCTCTGGAACTGTTCTCCAGAGCAAGACATGAGACATCCATTTTATTGAAGGATAAAAAGTGTATCATACTGGCCTTTGTGCCACAGCACATGGCACCCATGCTTCTTGACCTATAGCTCTGGCCTCTGTCTAGGATCAGAGGATGTGTCACCTAATGGTGCCTTGTATACAAGTAGTACTCCCAAATGGGATACTGACAGAAATTTAAGGTGTGTGTTCGCATAAACAATGGTGTTGGGTGATCTGCAGCTAAGGGAGTGCAGACAGGTGATGCTCGCTGTGAGTTACCTTATTAGTCCCTCATACAAATTGCAGACACCACTGAAGCTCATTTTTCAGCCTGACCCCAGTGTGGTGTGGTGCTCTTCATTGTGACTCCCACATTGCTTCCTTGACTACTGAGCATTTACCATTACAGTTGACTTAAGCTTAACATCTGTGAGCACCTGGACCACAAGCCAAACTGATGGGAGAAAAGCTGAATAATAAGACAAAGAGGCTACTAACCCACTGGTATAGCTGAAGTGCCACTGAAGAGGTACAAATTCTAGTGAAGATGAGTCCTGCTTCTAATCAAGGCCTATGTGTCTCATGCCCACAGAATCTGACAACTTGAGGATTTCAGGGCCATCTGCCTGATCATACACTAGGATAATGGTCCCTGTTGAAACTTCCCACCTTCTCCTTCCTGAAGCATCCCAAAATGCTCTCTGAAAGGCTGCACCTGGGGGATGGAAGTCCCTCAGGAACTACATGATGGGAGAGTTGAAGGGCTTCTGTGGACAGGGGGCATTTTCTCCCCTTTCTGCCTGAGGATCTTTGTGCCAGTAAAACTTACAAGTCTAATTTAAATACAAAAGAGCAGGCTCAAAAAGAAAACCATATGAACAGATCTTCCAAGACTCAGAGGATGTAATTCTTTTATCCTCTGTGCTATAAATCATTACTGGATATTTCATTGCACTGTGACCGTGTTAGCCATTTATCTGTCTCAGTGTTACATATCTCTTCCATCACCTATTTTCTTATAAAAAATTATATATGCAATTCAGTACTTTTGCATTATGAGACCGACAGATTTCATGAGATGATCTCCTAATGGTAATCAGTGAAGTTTAAGAAACTGCTTTCCCCCTGTTATTTATAAAGTTCAACCATTTATCTACCAAAAGGTCAACGAAGGGTAGAAGAACCTTAGATGAAAATCCTTAGATGAAGAACTGAGGTCATGAAGTAATAAGCCATATGTACCTTATTCTATTACGTGTTGTAGGAGTGACAGATGCTGTAGGTGAAGATGAGAGTGATAGTTGGGGTGAAGTTGTCCCAATAGACATGAGAGAGGCTGGAGTTGCTCCATCAGGAGCTGTAATGTCCCGCTTGATTTCTTCACTGCTCCGTCGAGACACTGAAAAGGAGGAAAAGATATTTTAGAAACCATCTCTCCATAAAACTAGATCCACGGAACTAACAAGATATTCTATTTAAAAAATGTTCATATTCTGTGCTCTGTATTAAATCCAAATTGTTATTTGGCCAGGTTGACAGTAAATCTATCTAATCCAGTATCAAGCTGGCACTAAAGTTACCAAAAGGGGGGGGGGGAATGAGGTTTTAATTCAGAGGATTGGAGGTTTTTTGCATTTAAATTTATTCAATCCTATATTTACAGGAATATATATCTATTGATGCTGAAGATCCATGTTATTACCAGAAATGCATTTGGCACTTTCCATGGCAGGCACTCTTGGCAGAGAAGCCGGTCTGCTGGCAGTGGAAGTTCTCAGCAAGTGATCTGCATAGAGAGGAAAAGAGGTGATCTCATAAAAGTCTCCTCAGGTCTGATATATACATAGGTAAGAAGGAGCTCACAGGATAGACTACACCACTTCAGACCATGGAGAAACTCACACACACGGGGAAAGTTGTAGTAACTCAGACCACTCCTTGCACTACTAGTGTTCTACTTGTAAAGAATTTCTTTTTTAAAGGAACAGGTAAGTATTAAAATATGTCCTCCAAATCAGTGGTCCCCAGCCCCCGGTCTGGGGACCGCTACTGGTCCGTGAATCATTCGGTACCGGGCCATGGCTCCTCCTCATCCTCCTCCCTGGCTGCTGCCTTGGGGGCTGCCCTGCCACTCTGCTGCTGGTTCACCTTTGGTGCTCTCCAGCAGCCGCTATGGATGGGGCTCCCCCTTGGTGTGGCACTGCGCAGCTGCTGCTGGCAGCGCCCCTCAACGGGCAGTGGGAAGTCAAGGGCGCTGGCAGGAAAACAAGTGGAGCAGGGGCTCAGGCGGCAACGACGTCCCTCGGCAAAAGACTACCCCTCACCCGGGCCTCAGTAAAATTGTCAAGCATTGACCGGTCACCGGTGATAAAAAGGTTGGGGACCACTGCTCTAAATGCAGAATTTAGCACAGTTGATTCTATGATCTCATTCTATGGCATCTTAGGTGTGTTGGATTATAAGTAGCTAACAATAGTTTATTAACTTAATAATTTGTCACCAGCCTGAAAGACTTTAGTAGATGCAGATTTGGATCCTAGGAGCACTTTATACTTGTGATGGGTCAATTCCACAGTTAAGAGAGAAATGACTTTTGCCAAGCCCTCCCCCCCCCACTACAGCCCCCTACTCTAACCCCAGTAATGTTTCTCAGGAGTCCACTGAAGGACTAGAGAATATATAAATATAAATCTGTATACTAAAAAAATCCAAATGCTATGCATAATGAAAGTCCAACACAAAAGACTGTTGTAAAGGCAAAAGGACTTAATGTTCGGGGCAGAATAGCCATGCTTAATGCATGATCATACCAAAACTATTCTTGGGAAATGTCTATTTTAAGGCTCTCAAACAGATGTAAATCACAGCACTACACCCATTCAAGAGCTATTCATTCTTACAAGATGGGCGGTTTTACAAGGAAAATTTACAAGAAAAACTAGTTTACAAGCACTAGAGAAAGAAATGGAGAAACAAATATTGGATATGAAATGCACTGCACTGCCATGGATTTTTTAAAAAATTATATCTTTGGTGGGGGGAATAAATTGTGAAAATACTGCACTAAAATCAATGAAAGGGAAAAGCCATGGCCAGCTCTCCATATACATGCCATAGAAAGGTTCATGACTCAGTGGCAAGACATCTGCTTGGCATGCAGAAAGTACCAAGTTCAATCCTCAGTACCTCGTTATAGATCAGAAATTACGTGATGTGACAGCTTCACCTGGAACCCAGAGAGCTGTCACCAGTCTAAATAGGCAATAATGACTTTGATAACCCAAGGGTTTGATTCAGTATAAGGCAGTTTCATGTGTTTATACACTAGAACACTGGATTTTGTGTTGGGTGTGGCAATCCCCATTCTATAAAGAGACTTTTAAAAGCAGTTTAGCACTTAGGTTGTTTATTCTTCCAAGAAAATGTCAATCAGAAATTCCTTTGGAGGAACAGATGCCGTTGAGTGCTCACAAAGTAGCTCTTTGGACCATAGCCCATAAATTCAAAAAGCTACTCTGGAAGAAGACAAAAGAATTTGCTAACTTTATGTGTTATATATTCATCATCTTCTACTTCTTCATCTGCTATTTACCTGGCTAAGCAAAACAACTGCACCTTCCTGATCCATTCCACCTCTAGGCACTTTTTGCCATGCGTTTTTACAATAAAGGCCTGCCCAATTATCACCCCTTCCTTGGTCTTCATTCAAGAATTTGCTGTCTGGTTTGCAAAATGAACCAGTTTGTATAGGTTTGTGACCCCTGCTTTCTACTCTGCACTGCATTCTTGGAAAACAGAAAGCAGGGGGGTTAAATGGTTCTGAGCCATTTAAACTAAACCAATGAGTAGTGGGAAGCATTTCTGCTCTTCACAAACCAAAACAAACTGCCTTGAAGGCTTATCGATATTGCTCTACAAACCACAAACTAGCCAAAATTCATGACTAGTTCATGAGCTGGTTCATTCCCAACCCTATTTATGAAACATAACAGATTACTTACTAATAAAACATTGAGACGGTTATGAAGATTGATGTCTTTGCCAGTGTGGATTACAGCACCCTTAGCTCACCCTTAAATGAAACTATGTCTAGAAATGTTCTATTGCAATGGGCATATTCCTTTCCCATTTTATCTCTTCTATTATTATCATCTTTTATTTAAAGTTTAGATTGTAAGTTTCTCAAGGCAAGGTCTGTCTTGTACCCTGTAAAATTCCTTGTACATTGATTATATAATAAAATGCTTCAGGAGACTGAAGGGGCACTACTAAAATAAGGAAAACACATGTACCTTGGACAGGCATTTCTGTGTAACTTGGCCTTTTGTCTGATAAAGTTGTGAGGGGTTTAGAAGAAGATATTGGTCCACTTATAGAATGCCTCTGAAAGGAACACAATAATTATTTCTGCCCGATAGTAAATACAATACATGGTAATCATGTGAACATAATGGAAAGTGATCATTATTGTTAATATTAATCACAAACACAGCTGTAATGTCTGAACTGGTGATATAAGTATGGAAGTTACAGAATATATATCTGGTATAAACCTCAGACAGCCCAGTGTAACACAGTGAAAAGGAGCAGAACTTGGATCAGTGAGACATGATTCAAGTTCTCACTCAGACAAGAAAATTACTGGGTTCACTTCAGGCCAGTTACTTTCACTGCCTAACCTACCTCACAATGTCATAGTGAGGGTAAATCACTGAGTTCTCTGGAAACAGGAAACAAGATAATGATAAATAAGACTAAATAAATATGGCATCTTCTACAGACACTGTTTGAATTTGTATTTCATATCAAAAGAGACCATCCGGTCTTGCCCCCCACCCTCTTCTCGGGGACTTAAAAATTGTATGCTAACCTTCAGGATTTCTTCAAGCTATACATGCTCTCCTTTCCCATCCACCTACCTGCATCGGAGAAACTGCAGCTGCAGGAGGTGTTTTCAGAGGACTTGGGCTCAGGGGGGTACGAGAAATTGTTGTTGCAGCTGGACTAGGAACTACCAAAACAAATTTAGAAATTGTATACTTATATCACAAAATTAGTATAAAACTTCTTATCCTTTTCTCATCTGAAGCATACGCAGCATAAATATGGCAGTCATTAACTGTGTCCACTTCCTAGGATTCAGAGGTATTTTCATGTGAGGTCAAATCCAGGATCAGCTGACATGACTAGTAACTCACACCTCTCCAACTTTAGATGAATGTAAGTAAACCACCCAACTCACTTACTAAAATGTGCCTTTTTGGCGAACAATACTTTTTTTTAAGTAGTATTCAAACCCCAGAGCAGGTTTTGCATTAGCATTCTGTTACAAGCTAGAAGCCAAACAGGTAATCCCATAGGATACATATAAATTAACACAACAGAAACAAGGCATCTGAAATACCATAGTAATTTTTTTAAAAACTGAAGTTTTTGCTTCCTCGGGCAAGGTTTTTGGAGAGGAGGAATAGAAATACTATAAACAGACAGAACATCTGAATGGGCATGTCTAATTTCAGAAGTTCAGTCATCTCAAACAGAGTTATATTGTTACACAGTTATACTTAAAATAATGTCAGTTGAATTACACTTACAAGAAAACCACTGACTTCAATAGAAAATTATCTCTGCTTAGTTATAATGTCATCCTATGGAAAATTGTTTTTATTTTTATTCATTTAATTTCTATACTGCCCTCCCAGTGAACTGGCCCAGTCAAAGCCCTTTCAATGGACTTTTGCGTGGAAGAACTCTGCAAAGGGTTGTACTGTAAGTAATAATATACTGGGATAATCAAACCTTAGTTGCGCAGCTACAATTTAACAAAACATTACCTTGTGAGGCACTATCAAAGGATTTGATGAGAGTTTTTACAGTGGGTGTTGGCTCTGAAGAAGTAGATGACCTGCGACTCAACCCCATTCCTTGCCTCAGGGCTGCTAAGTCCCTTTCAACGGCATTCATGTAGTTATAAACACGACCACGCTCCTCCTCCTGTCTGAAAACAAGAGAAAAATTATCTTTAACTTTTTAGAAAATGCTTCCTGCGGGCTGAGGTAACCTAAATTTGAGTTTGGCTCAAAAGAGTGTGAAGGGAAATGTTTAATTTACATCCTGCTAGTGCCCAGACATGAACAAAAAATGGCCTTCTCAGGTGGGCAAGGGCTGTATATCAAATGTATCTAGCTAAATTGTATTGTATAGAAGGAGTAATGAGACATCAGATGGAGAATAACTCACAACCCTTACTCTTTGGATAACATGGCCAAAGTAGACTTTGACATGGGGCAGGAATAATCACACAACAGCTTCATGAAAGCAACAAGTGGATGGTACTTGCCGTTAAGTTTACCAATGACAAAAAGAAAAGACAAAACATGCTTGAGCAAGTGGAATCTTTAAGGGCAGGGGTGGAATTAACACCATAAAACATTGAGGGTTAATATTAAGAAAGACCTCAGGCCTTGCTGCACCATGTGAGACATTAAGTAATTTACTAGAAACACATGGTTTTCTGCATGAAGCGCACACCACATAATTCAGCTGCGGAGAACATTACTGGAATCTTGGGGGATTTAGGGCGTTTTTAAAAAAACAAGTCATATCACAAGCCAGTGCTCTTTTAAGTGAGACAAGTCTAGCTAAAAGAACTCGAATTCAGTGGTTGGGGCTTCTGTAGTTAGCAAGCCCATAAAAGAATTGATGAAACATTCTGTGGCAACATTTCTTCACCTACTCTAAAAATCCCAGAGGGGCATAAAATAATTTGGTTGTTAGGATTTATTAATATATACATTTTATTATGATACTTATTGTTATTTTATTGTCTTATTTATTATTTGATTTTTAGCCTGCCACTCCTGCAAGTAGCTCATGGTGGGTAACAAAGATCCCCTGATATATATTGTTACCAGCCTTGAGCCTTCAGGGTAGGGCTGGTTATAAATAAGTTGTTTATTATTATCAATCAATAATAATAACAATAACAACAATAATATAAAAAGAGGGGCTCCCATAGAGAAGGGTGCCATGGAGAACAATGCAGCTGTTTAGCAGGTCGCCACTGAAAGCCTCCAAAGCTCTTAGACAAAAGAAATTTCTCGATGAACAGCCTTCCAACTAGATTCAGGTCCTGAAGCACCATAAAGACCAACAAGATTTTTGGGGGTATCAGCTTTGAGAGTCAAAGCTCCCTTGTACTAGACATGAAATTTGTTAGCGTAATACTAGACTCAAATCTAGCTGATCTACAGCAGATCAACACAGCAACCCTCTGAAACGGTCTTCATGGAAATTGTAATAATCATGGGGAAAAGTAAACTATCAATCCAATTTTCAGTAACTTACTTGCGTGATTTTATTTCTTCCAATTCTTTGGTTAGCTTCTCATTCTTCTCCTGAGCTTCATGGAGCCTGCGCTTTAGGTCCCCTATTTCTTCCTGAGCCTCAGATTTTATATCGTTTGCTATGACCACAGCAGTCTGCAGGTCAGCTTGGAACTGCCGCCATTCTGCAGACTCCTCCTAAAAATAGAGAGCGTAAGCATAATTTAAAAAATTAATGAGCAGCAATGAGGTATATTAAGTCCAAAGATACTTAGAATCATAGAATCATAGAATAATGGAAGGGAGCTCCTGGGTCATCTAGTACAGGGGTAGTCAACCTGTGGTCCTCCAGATGTCCATGGACTACAATTCCCATGAGCCCCTGCCAGAAAATGCTGGCAGGGGCTCATGGGAATTGTAGTCCATGGACATCTGGAGGACCACAGGTTGACTACCCCTGATCTAGTCCAACCTCTGCACTATGCAGGATATTCACAACCCCTTGCTCATCCACTGTAACGTGCCACCCCCTTACATACCACACGCAGCCTGTTTATACTACTCATACTCCATGACTCACAAAAAGCCACATTCACAACTTCCATCAAGCAAAAGAGCCACACAATTACTGTATGTCTTTTAAATCACCCCAAACATACAGAGCAATGTCAAATATAACTCTTAATATTAAAATTACAATTATAATATTTCTGAATTACCATATTTGTTCTAAGCATTTAGGACTCTCCCAACGGCAGACGAAGCTCAGTCAGCCCTTGTTTATCTGGAGTTAAAGGAGGGTTTCTCCAACTGCACCTGCTTGCTTTCTCCACAGCAGGAGTTGCAGCATCTCAGGTGATACAGTGAGATTACCCCATTGTGGCTAGTTTGCTCTTTTCCTGTGTGGCTGTCACGGTGATGATGGTGGTTGTAATTTTTTATGGTGAACATACTCTCTTTCCTGCTGCAACCCAGGCACTGAGATGACAGTGCAGGGGCCCCTGGAATGCGGCGTGGCTCAAAGAGCACTGTAGATTCATCTTCATGGGTTCTGTGCAGTCCCACATGGGTTCTGCAGAATCACAGGCCTGCTTTGGAGATATAACCAGCCAAAAGGGGGGGAGCAGGAGGGCTGTGGTGCTCAACAGAGGCCAAGCTCTATCCTGGGATGAGTTACCCTGAGAGATGCATCAGGGAGGTGCACAAGGGCCAAGGCTCCCTCCTGCCCAAACAGCACTGGCAGGCAGTACAGTCCTGACCAGCAGCTCCTTGCCAGAAGAAGTGGTGGCAGCATCTCCTCACCCCATCTGGCTGCAGCAATGGAGAAACTCCAGGTGGGAAGGAAGTAGGAAAAAGCTTTTCTCAGTGATTGCTGGGCAGATCCCTTGGACTTCCTTTTTCCCACTGACCAGTACAGTACATATTTTATTATATGGAAAGATATTACTATAGCCCCTCCTTACACAAAGCATGTGAAACTGTATTACCTACCCTGAGCCGTCTGTGCAGAGTTTTGATCTCTCTTTCCATGTCATGCTTTTGGTCTTGAAGCTTTTTTACAGTATCTAGAGAAATAAAACCAAGTAATTTTCACATGCCTCCACAAACACTTTATCTCTCCTGCCTCAAAGAAATGTGTAAGTAACTCTTTCATTGATAAATGTAATAAAAATAAAGTATTTTCACTCTAGCTATCACAGTACACATATATATAAGCAACTTATAAAAAGGAAAAGATACAGTTGGCTGGGTATGTTCTAACCTACATTGACTTCAGGTCAATATTTCAAATACAGGTGGTAAAAATAATATCAAGAAAGATGCCACTAGTTATTTTGCCTGCTATAGACAATGAATGGAATTTGGGTTGTCTCATTTGTTCACTATTTGGAGAACAGCATGCCTTCCTTTTTCAAAAGAAAGAACCAAAACCGCTAACAGAGAATAAGCCTATTCCTTGGAATTGGAAAGTATTTTGTTGTACAACCATGGTGTGTAGCTATTGGAGGGGAAGGTAACCGTTTGACCAATATGCCACTATGCTGCAGAATAAGCAGCAGAGTAACCAACAAAACAGAATCATTGTATCTAAAATTAAATTGGTAGGCCCCTGTAGAGATGATAAAAGGCACAAAAATCTGACCCACAGCCTATTCACAGTCTCTGCATACCCTGTGGACTCTAAAAGTGCAGAATAGCTTGGTCTAATGAGGGCAAAATATATTCCAGAAGAGAATCAAAGTCCGGAGCAGCTGAGTGTCAGTTAAAAAGGGACAAATCAGCTTTTGAAAGCCTCCAAGGACATAATGATTCCTGGAGAAAGAACATCTCAGTATTCCCCCTTAGCAATTCCTCACAAGCTCCCACCTTGATACTTACATCTAATAGTGACTAACTGGTTACCATTAGGATAACAAAAGTGGTCTAGGATAACAAAAATATCCTAGACAAGCTGAGGTATGTATATACTTGGGAAACTTGCTAGATGTTTAAAGAAATATGACTTAGTAAATGAACTAAGACAGAAAAAATGTCTTTAAAAACAGCACAAGGGCCAAATATGCCCCTCAAAGGATAGAATGATGAGAGAGCAGTCGAGTGTCAGCTTAAAGCAGGGAGGAAGAGGAGAAAGAGAAATGAGATTGTTCAAGTCCATTAGAACAAAGGCTCACAGAGAGGGGAGAAATTTCAAATAATTCTCCCTTCCCAGATCTTCTTGTGAGTCTACACTTGAACAGGCTGCATTTCCCAGAAATTCTACTCTTTCTTGGGAATTAGGAGTAAAATGATTTCTAAAACCAAAAGATAAAGCTTGTACTGGAACCATAATAAATTATGCAGTTTAATCCAGGGTCATAATATGTCATTAATGGTTTGTGAAACAGATTCTGAATGTGTGGGTGGTGCTTTCAAACAAAAGCTGCATTTGATCAGCAGTAATAGCAGGCTATTCTAATTATTATTCTTATAATCCATAACTTCTGTAATCTAATTCCAGGAACGTATCTTTTTGGAGGGAGTTGGTCCTGACTATCTTTCAGAATGCGGACCAAGAAGGAATTACAAAATACACCACAAACAACTTAAGTTTTGCTAATTTTTTAAAAATACTGCTTCCCTAGGTCACTGGAGCTGAACAAGTTATAATGCTTAGCCTCGCATTATTCATTATGCTCTCAGAGTGTACACAGGATTTTATTACACATACAAAACCAGAGTGTATAAAAGTACAATCAATAACCTGTATGACTACTATTACTACATATGACATGACACAGACCTAATATTTATATAAGTATATTGTGGATTTAAAAGACCAAACATCTAACCACAAAGACAAAAGACATTTAAGGTTTGCTTGGCAGATGGTAGAGGCAATGTGTTTAAGATCTTCATTATGAACCCAACTCTGCCATCTAGTGAGCTTTTTTGTTATTTCTTTTTAAAAGCTACTTCATGTAATAATCTTCCCAAACTTCTCCTAAAGCAGTGGTTCTTAACCCTTTCTTTGCTGTGACCCCAAATTTGGCGGCGAAGCCCAGCGGGAACCCAGCCGGAGGAGCTGCCAGGTAGTGCTGTGGAGGCGCTTCCACCGCCCCCCCCTCCCCAGTCGTGGCCATGGGTGACATCCCCACAGGAGCTGACTGGAGGGGGGTGAGGGCCCTGGCCGGGGGAGGGGGCTGCTGCTGTGGCCGCCACCACATCCACATTGCTCGCTGTCCCGCTCCAGGCCAGGCTTGGGCGTGCGTCTTGTTCCCTTGGCTCACCGCTTCTCTCCTTTCTTTTTTTTTTTTAACAACCGGGGGCGGGGGGGTCAGGCGGGAACTAAGCAAACATTCACTGGAGGAACAAACTCTGCAGGATTTATGAGTAAGAGCCAGCATTTTGAGCCAGAACAGATAGATATCCAATGCAACAAATAAATATAAGAAGTAAATGGGGGCCTGCTCTTGATACCAAATGAACTTCTATATTTTACACCAATTAAAGTTTCTGAATTTGCACTAAATGACATCGGGGAAAAAGGCTTTTTGCCAGAACACCCATGTTTTTCTTCCAGAGGAACAAACTGCACCAAAGCCCCTGAACTCTTAACTAATTCTGACAGAGATAAAATGTATACCATCAAGGGTAGATGCATATAACATAACTATCCAATACATCAGCTTTTTCAGCCATCACCTTTGTTGCCTATATTCACTGTCAGCTGGTTCTCCCAGACACTGAGAACTGAGACAGCTACCGCTGGATGTCTACATAAAGCAACATATAGATGAACAGAACCATGTAGACCACCACAGAATAAATCCTAAACCACTAATACCAGTACTCCTACTACAACGCTCTGAATACAGTCTGAAAAGACTTAAACAAGTCTAATATCCTCCTCTAATTCACAGACCAATTTTCAGGAGTCTAAAACTGAATGGTCAACTATATTGAGGGGTGACAATCCAGCGGAATTAGTAAGGAAATGTACCTCTTTATGTGCAAATAGAGATTTGTCCACCAGAGCAACCAAGGCAGTGTCTATTTGACAGCCAAGTCTAAAGCCAGCCTGAACCAGGTTCCTCCTTCCTAAGATGAGGGGACACTGTGTTTTCTGGCCACCTCCTAGACCACCCCCCTCAGCTCAACTACTACATCCAGACTCTCCAAGAAGTTTCTTGCCAATGAAGAGGGAAGAGACATAGTTCAATCTGAAGGTAGTATCAACTGCCCAGAACTTGAAACCTTGCATCTAGTGGTCACAGCAAAGTCTCTGCCCCCTGCTGTGAATTGTAAAGAATTCAAGGCTCCATTTGTCAGCAAGTTAAAAAAAAAAGTGTGTGTGTGTGGGGGGGAGGATTGCATCTCTTTTCAAATTCACTTTGGCTCATGAAAAATCTCCTCTAATAGCTGACATGATGATGACACAGCTCTGGCAAAAATACAGGTGGGAATCAATGCTCTGATACATTAATGCTTCAGGGGACTTCTATGGATTGGCCTACTTTTCTATAGTCATGTCCTTGAAGGATTCCTTACCGCCACTGGGGACCACTGCCCCAGAAATTAATTAGGCAACTAGAGCAGAATCCAGTGGAATGTATATGAGATCTAAGACAGCACTGATATGAGAGAACTTTTTAGCAGCTGCAGCAATTGTTTTATTCGAAAAGAGAGCTGATCATTTCTTTTTCATCTTCCCATGAGGAAAGACATCCTTAGAACTATTAGGCTTGAATATCTTGAACCGTGGCTCTGTCCTATTAGAGTTTTAGAGTATAATGGGTTTCAAAGGAGAACAAACCCCACATGAATAGGAAAGGATTCCCACCCTGTTTTTAGGTCTTGTCCTTTTCTGCCATAAATGTATACTGCCCTTTGCTGCAAGGGAGGGTGGTATATAAATATTTATTTATTCATTTTATTGTCTGCCTTACTCCTTGGACTCAAGAAGGATCACAGAATAGTGCCCCATGAAACCCTGAAACTATAAAAATCACAAGATGGTAGAAAGAAAAATCCTCCAACCTCCCTACAACTGTCCATGACAGGGTTCGTTAGACGGAATAGCGTAGCTTGAGGGGGCCCATTGATCTTAACATGTCCCCCCTCCCCAGTCATCTCTTTTCTAAACTAAAAGTCTGAACTCTTCCCTCATAGGGAAGGTGCTCCAGCCCTCCTGTCATCTTGGTTGCTCTCCTCTGTACTTTTCCCAGCTCTACAATGTCCTTTTTGTGATATGGTGGTTCAAAGTCATCTGGTGATCTTCCTGGCTGGGTCTCCTTGGTCCTAGCCTTGCACATTGGCCCAGTTCAAGGCATGTTGCATACACTGTTTTCTTGTAATAACTCACAAATCGGTGCAATTATCTTTATTATACAGACAGTAGGATGAAGCTGAGTTGGGCAGATTTGCCTAAAGGCATTCTGATTAGACTCAAGCCAGAGGCTCGCTGACTTTTAGTTTGCCTTAGCCTAGAATTCCAATCAACTGTCTAGACAATGTTCTCTACCCCTCAAATTTTAAATATTAGCTAGACTTCATATAGTACTTTACTGAGCCTCTTGTGGTGCAGAGTGGTAAGGCAGCAGACATGCAGTCTGAAGCTCTGCCCGTGAGGCTGGGAGTTCAATCCCAGCAGCCGGCTCAAGGTTGACTCAGCCTTCCATCCTTCCGAGGTCGGTAAAATGAGTACCCAAGCTTGCTTGCTGGGGGGTAAACGGTAATGACTGGGGAAGGCACTGGCAAACCACCCCGTATTGAGTCTGCCATGAAAATGCTAGAGGGTGTCACCCCAAGGGTCAGACATGACCCAGTGCTTGCACAGGGGATACCTTTACCTTTAATATAGTACTTTAAGTTCACTGTGACTTATCACATAGCAGATAAATTCAGGGGGTAGCCATATTGCTCTTAAACAGCAGAAGAAAGTCCAGTAGCACCTTTAAGACTTTTTGGGCCATAAAGGACTCAAGCTTTGTTCTATCACATTACAGTTATACTTCATAGTAACCACAAGGTGTCATCCTCCACTCTTTTCCTACAGGAAGCAGAACAAAGTCACTTCTGTTTCAAAGCATCCGAAGAAGTGTGTGCACACAGGAAAGCTTATACCAAGAATAAAATTGTGTTGGTCTTAAAGCTTCCATTGTACTCCAACTTTGTTCTGCTGCTTCAACATGCTACCCTACTGAATCTGTAGGACACAGTCATGCAGCCAACCACTAAAAACAACCTCCAGCTTTAATTAAGATTTATATACTGCATTTCAAATCACTGTACTTCAATTAAAGCAGCAACTGATATGCAGGGCCCATTTTTGAAACAGGGGAACAAGCGTAAACAGAGGTACACTGGCCATTAAGGCCGCTAGTAGTCCTGGTGAGCCGATTGCTTGGGAGTCCCTCTCCTGGGTATAATGCCCTACAGGTATATTGCTCTACTTACCCACATGGTAAGGCAAACATCTGCACACATTTGTATATTTTTGCATTAACAATGCCATGTGCATTAATATGAGGACAAGGCTGTCACCACCACTTCCATCAGCTTGCTAAACTGGCATGTTCCATCTCCCTTCCCATTTGTCCTGTTGGCCTTTATTCATTCTGGTAGATACAAAGGTCAATGGTGTATCAAGCAAATTATCACAAAGGGCTATAAAACACAGACTGTTTGACCACTAGTGTACAGATCTATTACAGAGAAGTCTTTGCTTCAGTCTCAAAGACTGAAGAGTTAAAGTTCATATTAATTCTCACTTAAAGGCCTAAGTTGACTGGAAAAATATACCTCAAAATTAACTGAAATAATCTTCAATAACTTCCTCTCTCCTGGAGTAGCAAGTTATGGCCAGTATACAAAGATCCCCTTCCAGTTACATGTGTATGGAGGGTTTCCTGTTTCCCTGGAGCTGCATCAAATAATGCTTTGCCACACCTTCTAATTTCAGATGTAGCATTTTAAGGATACAACAGGCTGTGTTGGGTGGCCTGAAAAGATAATGTGGCTGCATGAAACACTGAGATCCTTTGGATCTCAATCTCCAACTTGCAAGGCTGCTAACTTCCATACAATAGCTCAATTAACTGTACTTTCCCAAAGAAAATGGACAAGATAGTAAATAAAGGACAAATAATCTAAAAGTTAATTGATTAAAATATATATGAAGGTCAGGTTCTATTGTGTAGAAGTGTATTTGTATGACTTAAGTAAAATCAACAATTGACCATACCCCAAAAGGACTTTCAAAGCATGAGCCCACAAACCATTTTTAAAGACCAGCATTTTAATTAAAAAGTCAGGTAGAATCATAGAGTTGGAAGGTACCTCATGGGTAATTAGTCCAACCTCCTGCACTATGCAGGACACTCACATCTCAATCACTCATCCACTGTAACCTGGCACCCCCTTGAGCCTTCACAGAATCATCCTCTCTGTCAGATGGCTATCTAGCCTCTGTTTAAAAATTTCCAAAGATGGAGAACCCACCAGCTCCCGTGGAAGCCTGTTCCACTGAGAAACCGCTCTGCCAGGAACTTCTTCCTGAAGTTTAGATGGAATTTCTTTTGAATTAATTTCATCCCAATGGTTCTGGTCCATCCCTCTGGAGCAAGAGAGAACAACTCTGCTCCATCGTCTATATGGCACCCTTTTAAATACTTGAAGATGGTTATCAGATCCCCTCTCAGTTGTCTCCTCTCCAGGCTAAACAGACCAAGCTCCCCCAACCTTTCTTCATATGTCTTGGTCTCTAAACCCCTCACCATCTTTGTTGCCCTCCTCTGGACACGCTCCAGTTTGTCTACATCCCTCTTCAACTGGAGTGCCCAAAACTGAACACAGTACTCCAAGTGAGGCCGAACCAGGGCAGAATACAGCGGTACCATCACCTCCCGTGATCTGGACACGATACTCCGTTTGATACAGCCCAAAATCCCGTTTGCTTTTTTAGCCACCGAGTCATACTGATGATTCGTGTTCAGGTCTGCAAGCCGTAACTGTGTCACCTTGAGTAAAAATTTTAGTAGAAAAGTAAGCTACAAATGTTTGGTATGAATATGTAAATGACTATTCACCATTAGCATGCAAGAATTTTCTCCTACCATGCAGAGTATTTTGATGCTTTTTTGGTATGGGAACCCACAAAAATGTAGAAGAATACATAAGTTCCACATAAGAAAGATGCACTACTTACTCTCCAAGTCTGATATTATGAGATTGTCGTGGAGTTTTACAGCTCGATGCTGTTCTACTTCGTCTTCCAATTCGAATATGGTTTCCTTCATATCACTCCTTTCTGTTTCTTTTTCTTCCAGCTCTGTCCGAAGCTTTTCTAAAGTCATATTCAGATCCTGAATTTGCTTCTTAGCTTCTTCTTGGAAAGCTCTATATTCATCTTCTATCTACATTTTTTAAAATTACACATTTTACTTCTAGTCCAAATATTCTTCCAAATTTACTTCCAAATATTGCTGTACATACCACAAAAATATAATTTGCCACACCAAAATATTGGCATGACATAGTGATATTTAATGGCATCATACTTATATCTGATTTTGTTGCACAAAAGCATGGCTTTTATGCAATCATATCTATATAGTTGTAGCTGTAAACTTTATTACATAGTATACAGATATTGCATTAATGATAAGTTAGTATCTACTTTTTATGATGATTTATTTGAGAATTATATGTGATAATGGCATATAAATAAAAATTAGTATTTACTTGCCTCTTTCAAATCAGACCATCTTGCCCAAAACTATGTACTCTGACAGATGTACTCCTAAAGGTTTCAGGCAAAGATCTGTTCAAGCCCTGCTGCTTAAGATTCTTTATTTGGAGCTAGGGATTGAACACATGCTCTCTGGACTTTCCCCAAATTTATGTAACATGATATGAGAAGCAAAGAGATCCACTCAAAAATGTACTAAAAGAATTGATAACATTATCAATGAACTTAATATTAAAAAATTAACCCATGGGTGACTAACAGGGAAATTGTTAGTGGAGAAGTAAATATGTTTATTACAATTATGCAAACCCCATCCTTTACCAATATTAAGGTTAAGGGATTCTGCCAAATGCTTTATGGGAAAAGTAGCTTTTGAAAAGTGATCTCAAAATGAGAAGCAGCTTCAACAAGACATTCTTGAAGTGAATTCCAGGTATCAGAGACAAGATCTTTAGCTGAGGGAAGTAGAGTGAAGGTCATGTGAAGAAATGCATGGGTGCTAGGTTATCAAGGCCTTTGAAGATAAGGGGTGAAGAGTTTATACCGGACTGACAGTCAGAACGGGGATATAAAGAATAATACCACACTGTCAAAGATACTATGAAAGGTGAACAGTTTTGGCAACCAAGTACCAGATGGAGAAGAGGAAATCAAAGAGGACCAATGGAAGACCAGAGAAGAGAGAGTTACAGTGATCAGGGAAAGAAATGAACAGAGATTTCACTGAGGGACAGAGAAGAAGGGCAATACTTTCCACAGGTTGCAAAAACAGAAGTAATATCCACTCATGGCAATCAAGAGGGAAAAAACCCAGTCACGGATAAAGACAATACTTTGCATGTATTCTACAGTGTAGTGCCATTACTCCCTACTAAACCAAAAAAGGAACAAAACCCAACCTTAACAGGTAGGAACTCAAAAGTTGAGCTGAACAATAAAAATAATGTAAAACTTGTTAATTATTTATTATGGTGCACAATTAAAAACAGAATAAAAACTTCTTAAAAACTATACCGAACTAACAGCACATAGAACCAATTACTCCCTAACAGGGGGGAAAGTAGTAATCTAAAAACAATCCCTGCAAACAGCCTCCTCAAAAGCAGCTACACAATTAAGACAATCAAAGTTCTAAGCCAGTTGTCTGTGTTCCACTTCCTCCCCCACAAAACATTCCAGAAGTCATGTGAAAAGGATTTCCCCTTGCTTAATGTTATTTCTAAAAACATTACCTTTGCAATGGTGTCTTGCAAGCGATTGGCATCATTGCGTGTATGAGCTAGCTCCTCTTGTAGGCTACTGGCTAATGTCTCTGCTTTTTCCTTGTCAAGCCTGACACTTTCTAGTAAGTCTTGTATATCTGATTTGTCGCCAGAATTGTGTATGGAATACAGTTCAGCTACCTTTTGTTTTTCATGCTCCAACTGAGCTTTTAGCCTGTTCATCTCAATCTGATCACTAGTTACTGTGGCTTTGTACTCATCCAAAGTGGCTGCCAGAGTATTCTTGCTCTTCTGTTCTGACTCAATAATCCGTTCCATGTGGTGATTCCGTTCCTTCAGCGCTCCTATCATCTCTTGGGCTTCCTTATTATCTTGCTCTGCCATTTTGAGAGTGTTGCTCAGATGCTGCTGGACACCAAGGAGCTGTTCTCTTTCAAAACGTGCATTCTCCGCCAGGTCCATGTAACGTTGCTCTAGCTCCATATAGCGGCCACTTTTCATGTCTTCATCAATTACGTAAGAAATGTGATGTTCGTCTAAAAGTGATCGAAAATATTCCATCTGTCTACTAAAGTGTTCCAACTTGTCACTCTGCTGACACAAGGATTCCATAAGAATAACCTTTTCTTCTCCAAGCCTTTCATTCTCACTATTCAATTCTTGAGTAATTTGCTGCAAGTCTGCAAGTTCCTGAAGAGTGGCTTGAAGTTCTTCAGCTGTGCTATGCTGGTTCTCTTCCATCTGGTGGATACGTTCTGTCAAACAAGCCACGGATACTTCGCTGGCATTGCCGCTGCTCCCCTTTCTTGATCTTTCTATGCTCGGCACACCCTCAGACTCCGAAGATGATGGAGCATCTAAGGCATCATCACTTGAAGTGAGAGGCTGATAAACTTCACTGCATTCACTGTCTAAATTATCCATGGAGTTACTATGTTGATTGTCCATTAAAGTATTCTCATCCTGACTCAAAAGATCTTCTACTGAACCAGGAGCAGAACCTTCCACAGAAGAAGTAAGGGTGCCCCCACCATCACTGTGGCTTCCAGCTACAATTTCTGGGCTCAATGAATGGTAGCTAAATAGTTTTTCAGTGTTATCTAGCCTTTGCTCCAGAGAAAACCCTAATGCATTTAATCTATCCTTCAACATTCGATTCTCATTTTTCAGTTGGTTGAGTTCCTCCCGGATGGCAGTGTTTTGTTCTTGCAACTGCAGTAAAGTGGATTCCACATCAGTTGGCTGGTGGACGGTGATGATTTCTTTTTCTTCAGATTTTTCGTCTCCCTCATACTGATCATCATTAAGGCCTAGTTGAGCTCGCATCTCTCTGAGCTCATTCCTCAGGTGTAAGATTTCAACATCTTTTGTTTTGGCTAACGTTAAAAGATCTTTCACTTTTGCTTCCAAAACGGCTTTGTCGCTGATCTGGTTGTCCGATTTAGACTTGCTCATTCGAACATCGGTGTCTGGGTTAGCACGGCTACGGGAGCGCTTTGCTAGAACTGTATCATTGGTTGTCTGCCCTGTTAGGGGCAGTTTTTTATTTTGAGTCAGCCGAGAACGGTCACGAATTCTTTCCCGAGAAGAGCTAGATTCTTTATTTCCAGAGGAAGTGCTACGTTTAGCTGCAGAACTTGTACCTGTATTTTAAAAGGTTAGAAAAACAAACCAGCATGTAATTATACAATTCCACACAAAGCCATGTGCTTTCCATAATTATGCTACACATTCAAATCCATGTAGCTGGAAATCAATGATCAGGAATGAGGTACACACACATCTTATTAAAATGGAATTTAACAATTGTTTTTTTGAAGCGAGTGTAAATGTTTTGATTTTGATTAAAATAGATAAGCATATAACTGTGCATTTCTTCTTGTTCTAAAGGCATATGATTCCATCTAAACAAATCTATTAAGACAGCACATTTATATAAAAGATGCCTTCAAAGGGCGGAAGGATAAAAATATGCAGTCTCGGGTATTGGTCAGTTTAGATATTCCTTCAAACCAAAGTATGGAAGACTGAAGTTTGCTACAGGTTCACAGGCTGCTTCCGCCCACCTTAGTTTCTCTTTAGAGATGAGCACTAAATTGTCATAATTGCCACACTGGCAAAGGGTAATTAGCACTTGCTATCCAAATGAGAATCCATACTTTAAAAATGATTCCAGTTCAGAGGAAAAGCCCTAATCATAGTTTGCTGATTTGTGTGTCAGTCACCTCAAGTTATAGTTTGAGCCTAACAGAAAATTGATACAAAAAGGCCTGTGCACAGTCCTCCAAATCAAACTATAAAACACCAAGCTATGGTTAGAAGGAGCACCTAAACTGAGTTTAAACACTGTCAGATAAACACTATCATCACTTTTATAGAAAATTTTCATTTCATTGCTTTAAAGGAAGTAAAGATAACAGAGGCACATAGCAATGGTTTTCAGTAGTGCCACAATCAATATGAAGCATCTGAACCAGATTCTTCAAGAGCAGCAAAAAAGTCATTCAGGCCTCTTATGCATGGCAGCAGCTACTGAGTGCTGCCGCCGTCCCGTTGCGCCAGGCCAGGATGCCCCGCCATTCCCAGTGTATGCACGGGGGCGGGGGCATGCTGGGCTGCTCCAGCATAGTGTGCACACGTGCTGAATGCTGGGGCCAGAAAGTAAGCCGGTGCGGCGGGGGTGGGGGAGGTTTGGACGGCCCGGGGAGGGAGTGGGGGGGCCAGGCCCACTCCGCAAGCCAGGCGGGGGCAGGGGGTTGCCCCTGCCAGCTCTGGGGCTCTGAAGAGCCCGCAGGGGCATGCGGTGTCCTTACAGGGACCGGGGCTGGGCAGGCCGACAAGCCTGGCGCTGGCGATTACGCACAACGCCGGCTGAAAGCTTTTCAGCCACATCCTCATGTATAGTTAAGGCATACATGGCTAAACCTATCAAATTAATTTGGACTACAGCAACTACATGAAGGTTTGTAGTTCCCTAGCTTGAAAGGGAAGTTTGAGTGCACCCTGCTAACAATAACCTCAGTCTCAACTTTCACACTACATAATTTACAGTATGATGAGCAATGCCTTTGTTGCTGGATCAGCAAACAGATGATCTTTTTTTTTTTTTTTTACCTGTAATGGGTTTGGGTTTGTTCTCCAAGTTGCTCATAGTGGTTCCTGTAGTGGGAGGTGCTGAGGAAGTACAAGTACTCTTCTTTCCCTTCACACCGTTGCTCATAGTAACCCCACCAGCCATCCCAGCTAAAAGATCATCATTGCTTTTTGTCTGGACAAGATGATAAATATTATATTTAAGTGATCAAATAAATTGGCATCTGACATATAGTTTTTAAAAAGCAATGGTTCATTAACTACTTACACATGATATTAAAAGAAACAGAATGCAAGATTTATTTCTATTAACAGGTACCTTCGAATGCATTATTTAAAAAGGATGCCATCTGTAAGATAAAGCTAGCAGGATGTTACTCCTATAGAGAAAGAGATCTGAGGTAGCCTCTATCACATGTACCCCTACCATTGCCTGACAAAATACAAGTGCAAACCAAAGAATTCCTGAAATAGCACCAATTTCTGTGATTATGGTATCATGGTTTTTCTTGCTGGATGTATCCCTAAGCAAGTGTCTCTTGGAAAAGCTTTTCACACGAGTTTACATCTGAGGACAATCAGGATTTATTGTTTTATCGGAAGAACCAGATCTGGGCTGCTCCTTGATACTGCAGACTTACTACATCACTGAAGGAACAAGTACACAGACTGATGTTGCTTCCAGATGTTGCATTGCTACTGGATCTATATAAATAGCTGCTGAATCATCCTTTATCAAGTGTATACTACATACAATTGAAGACCTTCATTTTAGGGTTTAAGAGTGTGCAATCAGACACTGCCAATGCAATAAAATGCCCAGTTTTTCTGGTATTGGATAAGCAATATCCGATAGCATAAAAGATGCTTCCCCCCCCCCAATGATGCTTCAACTCCCAAAATACTCAGGGAGGCAGTAGGAGCAACGGAGAGGGGAGAGAGACAGACAGCACACTCCCTATTTGGCTGCAGCATATGCAAAGGTGTTTTGCATGAACTATTTTTCAGGGAACTCCTGACTTTAAGTATGCCTTGAAAAACTGAGGTCAGGATCCCATCTTTAAGAGAAGGCAGGCTAGGATTTGAGAAGGATCTGTTTTGTAGTAATCCCAACTTTATGGAATCAATTTGCAATTGAAGGCTACCTTACCATTTACTGCAACATATTTTTAGTAAGACCTAATGTTAAATTTGTTTTGAATTACATGAAAGTTTTTTTCTAGAACTTTTAGCAGTGATTTACTGATGGCATTTCAGCCATACTTGGTTTGCAATGTGTGTGTTGTATTCTACTTTTAAATGTCTATTTTAAGTTTTTGAAAACAAATTTTAAAAGTTTTAATTGACAGACATTGTGCCTATAAAAACATGGCAGCTTTTAATTCATTCCATCGGAAACAAAACTCTCTCCCTATTGTAATTGTGCAGTGCCATCTTTATAAACGCAGTCTTTGTAGGAAAAGATTTTACAAAGTCTGTTTTTTATTTGCATTAGTGACAGCTGAAAACTTACATTTTATCTGTTAAGACAAGAAAAGGATGCATGGTGTCTACTCAAAAAGCTGATGTCACAAAGCCAAAACAGAGCTAATTGCACATACTTTGACAATTTCTGTTTGCGGCTTGTCTAGTAAAACTGATGGCTTGTGCCAGCAAATCCAAGCTGGTTAAATCGTACTGCCAATTGTCTACATTGCTACCACACCTAGCATGAAGAATATGCTAAACAGGTTAATTATAGATACACCACATAGGTAACTACTGTGCATCACTGAGCCAAATAGGTCAAGTTGTAAAAACTGTAGTATGATTCAGCTAGGAAAAATCTACACTGAAAACATTTAATTAACATTAGTCATGCTTCAGGCTGGGCTTTCAAATGCTAAATCTATTGAAAGAACTCAAGAACTTTAACTATATATACACACTCTGCTCTCTGTAATCTTCCCCCCACCCTAATTTCAAGAGCAAGGAAGCTGTTCTCAGGAACAAGTCAGGTGTGTGGGGGGGAGCAACTTTTGTGAAACAGTAAGTAATAAGTAGGGGGAGACACAATGAGGCATACCTTGGGTGTGGAAATAGTAATTTTTCTTGAGTTGTTGCAAGTTGCAAAGCAAAAAAGTCTACGAACCCTAATCCTGTCCTAAATAAAGCAACTGTTATTTTTTTCTCACTAAGAGAAATTCTAGTCCAGATTGCCACTTCCACAGCCAGCCAAACAGGTTTCTCCAGACTGCAGCAAACACCAGTATTTTACAAAAAAAGAAGAGCTTAAGACAGAGTAGGCAGAACTGGCTGAAAATTTATGTAAGAAGAACAGCCAATAAGTGAAAAGTACTTTTACATCTAATGGTTTGGACTCTCAGCTTCCTGTGTTTCGCCTCAGGCTTTTCTGATAGCATTTGGATGTCATGAACAAGCTAAAAGTCCTTAGGTTCATGCATTCCCTTTCCCCTGAGCACTATTTAATACTTATTACATTTCGATCCTGCTTTTCCTCCAAGGCACTGGATGGTAGATTAGGCTGTGAGAGAGTGACAGCCCAAGGGGAATTTCACAGTGGAATTTGAATCTAGGTCTCCTTGCACACACTCTAATCACTATACTGCAAGGACTACAGTTTATTTAGAAATAACCTCAATTTATTGTGGTGTCAGAATCTGGGACTTTAATAAACAGCAGTTTGATTTTAAATCATTAATTAATCCTGATTTAGAATTTTGGTTTGTAGACAAACCAAATTTTTTTCTTTAATTACAATGCAAAAGTTTTTTAACCTGAACTAAGATGAACCTAATAACTGCTATACTGGGGATCAAAGTTCATTCATATATTACAAAAACAGACAAAAATCATTTTCTCTACAGACATTCAAGTTCTTCAACAGCTGTACCTCTTGAAGAAGTCTGCATTTTTGAAAAGTAGAAATATGTAGGCACTAAACGGCATAGAGACTTTTTAAAAACAGTCAACATGACGAAGAATCACACAACAGTTAACATCACTTACAAACATTCCACCTGAAAGGGAACGCCTATGTAAGCTGAATGAGTTTGCCATTCCACAGCTTGCATAATATGAGAGCAAAAAGATGAATAATCTTCTAATATAGATTAAAAACAAGTTCTGACCCTCCAATGAAACCATCTCAACTGCTTCTTTTAAGATAAAAATATCCTAATTGTCAAAACTGGCCGATGGGTACTTGATCTTGCTTGACATCCAGGTACAAAAGAAAACAAGAAGAAGTAAATGTATACCTGCAACTGTCCAAACTGCCTCAGGGGTGCACCATAACCCTTCTTATGTTAGTAAGACAGCTGGAAACTGTTAAATAAGCATTACAAACATCCTAGTCAGCTAGGAAGAGTTACTAATTTTACAACATCAACTTATGTCCACACCACACTTTCTGCAGTAGACAGCTGAATATTATATTTGCACTGATGTGCAAACTGCTCTAAGTAGTCTGTATTATGTGATCACCCTCCCTACATCACACAGCACTCTGTCCTGGAGTTTCCTCTCCCTTCCTAGCACACTGATGTAGAAACTGTGAGCTTACCTATCACATACCAACTTGTACTAGATAAATTAGAAAACGGAGGTGATATTTATGAGCTGGACAAAGAATCTACCACTATTTAATTATTAGACATATTTCTACTTTTCACGAAAAGTGGAGAAAACATGACACTAAAGGTGTAACATTACAAAGAACTCTCCAATAAAACCCATCACTAATACCTAGCATAGCCAAATACACAACTGAATAACAGCAATAAATACCTCGTCCACCAAGATATTAATACCTTAGTGATATACCAGATGTATATTGGAGATTTTATATTATTGTGACCTGCCATGAGCTGTTTTTGGGAATGGCGATATCAATCCCCAAATAATTTTTTAAATGACCAGTTAATAATGATTAAATTCTTCTCAGTGAGTCTCCATTTACAAGCCTTAGGCAATAAGAAATAAGAGTTTCTTGATGGCCCTGGAAGAGTTTCCTGAATGGGTGGAGTTAATTAATTTTGTATATGTTTTTAAATCTGTTATACATCTATTGTGTGATATTGACCATATATAGTCATATTGCCCCATACCCCCTCCCAAAATAGCAAGTGATGGGCCTGAGGGGGTGAGAAGGAGAGGGGCCCTGGGTAAGCATATACACAGTTATGCTCCTCAACCATATTCTGCATAATCTGGGGTTTCTCAAAGCCTTAGGAATGGTTCAGAGGTTTCTCAATGGCAAAATGGTTGAGAAAGTCTGGCGTAGGCTCTGTTTTTTTGCCTCATTCCTTCAGTTTTAGCTAACAGTGGAGAATGGCAACCTTACAAATATTGATATGCAAATGAAAGGCTACCATAGAATGAAGGCCACAATTACACATGAATACCTGCAGCATGGCATCCTACCTGAGCTTTAATGTAATTTTAAAAAACAGATTGAACCACTCCACTAAGTACTTAAAACAGAAAAAAACCCTAAAAACAAACCTATTAATATATTATGGCTGTATTTTTGGCTTTTGGCTAAAGAAACTATTTAGCAGAAACATATATTACAATGTTTAGATGCTATGCCGCCTTTCCCCCCACTGTTTTGTTATAAATAATCCAACAATTAAATTACAGGTGGAAAAGGAAATACCTTCAATAATGCAGCTGATGTCCCTGTTTTTGAAATTTTCGCCACTACAGATACTGTGGAACTGTTGTCTGATTTAACTTTTTCGACTGTTTGTATTTTACTTATCCCTGGGACTTTGGGTGCTGAGCCAACAGTCCGGTTTGCTTTCTTCATTCTTGGCTACCTGTTTGTCAGGCATTTACAAACAAGTCTGGAAAGAAAGAAATGAACAAATGTTACAAAAAGCACAGAATATTTCTATAACACCGTATCCTTAGGCCCAGAGTAAATTGGTAACGTAAGCTCCTTTCCACAAATATATAAGCTCAACAAACAATATTTTGTTTCTGATAAAATACACATCATAGTAATGAGCTCAGATCCTGTTCTTTGGCCCTGGAAATGCATACCTAGTTTCCTCCTTGTTCTGGTCTTGTGGCATATATTTCCATAGCCATTTTTCATACTAATTAAACTATTGCACTGCAATTGCTTGCCCATGTTAAGATTCTGTGAGAAAGTTTAGCACTCAAAAAACGTGTTCTGCCAATGCCCTTGGCAAGGCAAATGCTATCCTTTTGTAAGTGTATTAATCTGGGGCCAAGTCGGCACACCTAAGCTTACATCATTTCCCAACTGCAGTTGTAATTATTTAATATAAATATGCAATTAACTCAAATGTGGAATTTATTCACTAGGATAAAATATGAACAAACCAAGTCAGAGAATATTAGTTAGAGAATATAGCTAGTTTAAAGAGCCTCTTGTGGCGCAAAGTGGTAAGGCAGCAGAAATGTTGTCTGAAAGCTCTGCCCATGAGGCTGGGAATTCAATCCCAGCAGCCGGCTCAAGGTTGACTCAGCCTTCCTTCCTTCCGAGGTCAGTAAAATGAGTACCCAGCTTGCTGGGGGGTAAATGGTAATGACTGGGGAAGGCACTGGCAAACCACCCCGTGAGTCTGCCATGAAAATGCTAGAGGGCGTCACCCCAAGGGTCAGACATGACTCAGTGCTTGCACAGGGGATACCTTTACCTTTTATCTATAGTACTGCATATGCAACGAGGGGAATCTGAGGATCAACAACAAAATAAAATAATCACCACTACTCACTTTTCTTGATGGTAAGCAATTCCTAAATTAAAGCAGTGTAAAATTATTGTTGGTGTAAGTAATGTTTAGAAACCTTGTGACATCTTAGAGCCAACAGTGGGTTGCAAAGGCAGCAGCAGAGCCTCTTTTCGGACTCTAAGCTCACTGCTTCTGGGTTGCATGAAAAGTAAAACAAGGGCTGACGTTTCTATATATGGTCTTCTATCTTCTGGGTCCCTGTGAACCCACTCATTCCTACAGACCGGCCACATATCTTCTGTGAGAGGAGGTCAGAGGCTCAGTTTGTGCAAGGACTGTGTTATCTGGCCAAAATAGGGTCTGAGCTAAACCTCAGAAGTGTAAGATGCAATGGCCATGGCCTACATTTGTCGTCCATCCCCCCCCCCCCCCCCCCCCCGGAGCTGTGACACAGCCTATGTCACAGCTGAGCTTATACAGTAGCACTCACAGCACAAGTGGGGCTTGGTTTCTTCCTATGTGGAATGATGTGCTGAATATACCTTAGAAAAATACACTGCATCAAGTTTCACTGAGAGTTACCCATTTTATATGCCAAAAATGGGACAGCCAAGACAAACTGCTAGGGTAGCTGGAGAGAAAATAAATATCTTCATCTTCACAGCAATAACTTCCTACTAACTGAATTCAACATTTAAATCTGAAAATCAAATATCACTTCTGTCTCTCTGTGTAGAATTTCAAATAACACCAGTGTTACTGCTGTATGTAAGTATTCTAATTCTCAGCATGGCTCCATTTGTAGATAGCTAAATCCAGAAATTGGAGCCATAGGCAGACAAGAGAAAAGCCCCAGGTTTGTGGGGAAAAACTGGTATCTTGGGGGGAAATATACTAGGGGGTTAAAAAAATCCTGAAATAATAGAAACAGTGCCTGTATGCTAAAGAAAGGAGATATCAGCGGCCACTGTGCAGGCTGCTAGACAACAAGAAAACTACTAGCCTTCAAATTTTCTGTTCAGTAAGAGGCAGGAGAGAAGTCCTTTCCAGGGCTGTTTCAGATACCCAGCCCATCTTTGTTCCCTTCTCTCCTGCCCTGGACAGAGGACTTGTTGGGGCCAGGCCCAGCAGCAAGCACTGAGCAATCAGCCACCTTGCAATTTGCTGAGTAGATGCCAAGAACTTGCCTGGATCCAGCAGCCTCCGTTCAAGTTGTGAAACTTGGCTGGTACCAGTAGGGGCCACCACACAATTGACCCAAGTGACCTGCTACCACAAGTTATGTAACTTAGCCAGAATTTTCCCAAGAGGAAGGAAGGAGAGAAAGCTGAGAATCAGTGTGGTATAGCTGTTTGTCAGACTGGGATTTTCGAAACTTGGGTTCAAATCCCCATTCTGCCATGTAAGCTTACTGGGTGGTCTTGGGCCACACACAACCTAACTTACCTCACAGGGTTGCTGTGAGGATAAAATGGAGGAGAGGAGAACGATGTAAGCGGTTCTGGATCCCCAGTGGAGAGAAAGATAGGATATAAATGAGGTAAATAATCAATAACCTGAAGCCTTGCGAGCTGATAAAAGAAACAGCGATTGGTGAGTGGGAAGGAGAGAAGGAAACAGGGAAAGGGAAGATGAATGGAGGATGCCAGGAGGGAAGAAAGAGGAAATCGTGTGGAGAAGAGGATACAGGAGAAAATGAAGTGATCCATACAAGTCCTTATGAGTTTTCCATTTGTAAAGTTTATAATAAAATACATATGGATACACTTCACTATAGTCTTGAAGCTTACCTATTGCAATGCACTATTATCTAAGTCTTCCTTCAAAGTCTATTCAGAAACTTGTTATTGGGAACAAGGGAGAAAATGCACATCACACCCATTACTGTGGTTACTGAACAGTTACCAGGTTCTAGTCACCTACAAAGTCATGGGCCTTGTCCCACTATTTGCAGGACAACCTCTTCTACTCTGCCAACGTGAGCTTTATCAGCTAAACAAAGCCTTCTGAAGGTCCTTCTTTGCAACACGACATACCAGCCTTTCTCAATTCTTTTAACATTAAGAAACCCCTGAAACATTCTTCAGGCTTCGAGAAACCCTGGAAGTTAGAAGACCACACCTTTCTGCCATAACCTCTGAAGTCACATGTCACCAGAAATGATATCACCCAGTCACTCCTACTGGATGCCACTCCCACAGCACAGGAAGTGGCAGCACAGAAATATTTTCAGATGATTTGTGACTAGAACCAAGTCCGCATTCTGGGCTGGTACCAGTTTGCTCTTCTTTACTAAAAAAAGCCTGCAGTGGAAAGCTGCAGAAACTCAGCCAGGACAGGCCTCTACTACTCCATCTCCCCCACCCCAATGCCAGAAACAGGGCCAGAATAGGGCTATGTCGCTCTGTCACCTTCATCCTCCCAATGTCAGAAACAGGGCTGGAACTGGCTTATGCTGGTCTGCCCCCCCCCCCCTGAACATTTACCTCTCTAGACTCGTTACTACCAAGGGAAAGGATTTTTATGGCCAAGGCTTCTCCCCTTCCTACCTTCTCCAGGCCCAACACTGGCCACTTCGTGAGGGGGGCAGGTTTATTATTATTATTATTATTATTATTATTATTATTATTATTATTATTATTATTATTATTATTATTATTATTATTATTATTATTATTATTACTATAATAATATTTCTAGCCCGCCGCTCCCCTGAGGCTCGTGGTGGGTAACAACATGTAAAAACTCCTGGTACATAAAACACCTAAAACAATCCTCAACCCACCCGACCTACCCTACCTGATGGCAGCGGTATTATTTTTTTTTTATATGATCATACATGGTTATATGCCACAATAATTCTTTAAAAAAATTTAAACGTACATAAAAATTAATGAACTCCCATCCAATCAGTGAAATCCTTCTAGAGCCATTGCAAAACCCCAGGGTATTGCAAACTCCTGGCCCATACACATGTACTCTGTTGTGGCTCCTACCTTGTGGAATTGCTGTCTGAGATTAGAAAAGCCCCAGCATTGCTATTATTTTGCAGAACGTGCAAAACAGAAATGTTCAAGAGGGCATTTTAAGAAGGGGATAGGAATGGTAGGATAAGGGAACCGCTCACGAGGATGTCTTTATAAATGAGTACGGCTCTAGTCCAGGCTTTCTCAACCAGGCTTTTGTGAAAACCTGTTTTTTTTTTTACAGTCCTGGGAGGGTTTCCCAAATGGGTGGTGGTTAGTTAACTTTTAATATATTTTTAATTCTTAAACATTTATTGGGTGATATGATCATAACTGGTTATGTTGATCTACCCCCCAATGACCAATGATGGGCCAGGAGGGGGTGGAGAGGTGAAGAGGCCCCGGGTGGATTTGTACACAGCTCTGCTTCCCAACCATATTCTGCACAATCAGGCCACTTCTAGAGTTTTCTGAAGAATGTTTCAGGGGTTTCTCAACAGTTAAAGAAGTTAAGACTGCTCTAGCCTATCACTATGTTCATTATATCACTGCTTTTATTGCAATGCCTTCTCCCTTTGTATATACTTTCTGCATTGTGGTATACGTCATCCCTTAGGCAGTTTTCTGTTTGCATCATCATCACTATACCTAAGTCTTAACAAGCAATCAATATGCTTCTTGTGAGATGATAGAATAGCATCTCGAGAACTAATTATCTGGGGCATGTAAATTAGCACACAAGGAAAAAATGGGCATGTGCTTATTACAAGTTTGTAGTATAGCCATTTAACTTAACAAACAGCTAGTGGCATCAGGACAATTCATTTAATAAATCCCTTTCATCTCATTCAAGAACTAATTTCAACAAGTTATTTTACATAAAGCAACATTGTGAATCTGCAGATTAAAGGTATTGAGCCAGAACTTATTTAAAAGACAACTATCCTTTCCATATTACAAGATTTCAGTAGGAAAAATATAAACAAACTATTAAACTATTTTATTTCTATTTCTCCACACCTCTATAACTTCCCCAAATTGTGCTGACATTGCACTTAACTTTTTTGGGCGCACACTAAAATGGACTACAAATCCTCAGAAGTACAAACAGAATTCGGTTTAACATAAATGCCCCCAGAAAGCCTTCAGGCAGGGCTGAGGCCAAACCCTCTACCAGTACTGGCATTCAAAGTACTACTTCCTCTGAACATGTAGGTTCTATTTAGCCAAAAACTACTGACAAACTCCATGAGTTTATCTAATCCCATTTAAAGTCAATTAAACTATGTTATGATCTCACCAAAGATCAAATGCTTAGGATCTTTACCAGTTATTATTTCAAATTTGTGGGTCAACAGTGATACTACAGGTATTCAAACTGCTTCATAATATGCCAAATATATTCATAGTATAAGGAAAGAAAGACTACCCCATAACTGTTTTTCTAACATTTGTGATAGCAATAACATTTTATGAATTCAGAGAACGAGATCTCTTTGGAAATGTCATTGTGAGGACAATTTTCTCCATTCAATTAATGTGAACCTTAATGTGATATCTAAAAATAAATCAATCTTGAGCTGTGTTAGGACTATGATAGGACACTATAAAAGTCACCTTACAGTGCAAACACACCAACTATCACACTTTTTGCCATATGTCGTTTATTCACAGCACATCATGCAATCCACCATCCGCAGCCAAACCCAATAATATAAACAGGGACCTGTAACAAGTCTTCTTGAAAATACACAGAATCAACTTTTTGAAAAGAAAGGAAAGATTTTTCTTCTGTATTTAAAAGCCAATCTTTGACCAGATAGAATACGCTAATAAATGCACCATAAAATGGCAGGCTCTCAAACAGAGATTAAAAACAGGATTACTATACAAAATGCTCCGTAGTATAGGGTTACTAGTATTATTGTTAACTCTTAATGTTTCCCTTCCCCTGCTCAACAATAGAAGCTGTAGTCAAAAAACCAAGAATAAGTTTTAAAATACTCCAAGATGAGAAAAAGAAGGGTTAGCAGTTCCAAATATAAAGATATATTATCAAGTGGTAGACCTGGTCTGTATTGTGGACTGGATTAAAAATCCACGACAAATAATAGTACAACTTTAATCAGTAGAACTGTATGAAAGTTTACACAATTATTTATGGCTACAAAAACCAACCAAAACAATCATAACACAAGAAAGGAGTCATAATTAGCGATGGACTTTTGAGAATATGAGAAACTGATAGATATCAGAATCTAAGGAGAGTCTTATAATAAGCAGGAGGCAAACTTAGAATGAGGAACAGTTTAACATCCTTAACACGCCCACGGCGCCGCGGACTAAATAATTCGTTAAGCCCTTGGGGGGAGGGCTTTGTCCGTGATGAGGAAGGGGCCAATCGGCCGGGCCACTCGGCAGGCGCGAAGCTTATGCTTCCTCTGGACAGACCATCGGCCGGGCCAATTGGCAGGCGCGATTCCCAGCCTGCTGACAAGGAAGCAACTGTGAGCTGCGCTCTGCGCGGCTCGCAGTTGCTCCCTTGATGGCGGCCTGATGCGTCGGGAGGCGCAAAGCGCCTCCGCCGCATCAGGCCGCCGGCAAGGGAGCCCCCGGCAGCCACGCAGAGCACGGCTGCCAGGGGCTCCCTGCCCGGCAGCCTGACGCAGCGAGAGGGGCTTGATTACTAGTTGTATATAAATATGTTACAATGTAGAAGCAGAATGAGAACAAGTTTTGAATATAAATGCAAAAGGAAGTGGGTTTTGGACCAAGGTATCTTTTTTTTCTGTGTGATACATAATAAATTATCCTTTCATCTTTGGATTATTAAAAACTATAGCTAATATGTACAACTAGCAAAACATGTAACAGAATATATAGTAATGATGTAATTAATAGTAGCAAAAAAGTTATGGAATTTGAAATTTATAATGTTTAAAGTAAGGATTATTGTATTCTAAAGAAAATATCTTACAGTATAATAATAGGGATGTTGGGGCAAAATATTTTGTTTTCTTTTGTATCCCTTTTATATTTGCTAATTTAAATCTAAATATATATAAATAAAATGGAAACTGCTCTTAGCATTGGACTTGCAACAGTCACTGTATTATGAGGTTCTGAAACATTATCCAAGGATTTTCAGGAATCCTCTAATAAAATAACATAAACCTCTAACATAAACAAAATTACCAGGGCAAGGCTTAAAACCAGAAAGACAAATTCTTCAAGACTCCTTGAAGTTGCTGTTAGTTAATAATGTTTATTTTATTAGCAAATGATCTGCATGCAGATGAGGAATTGACTTTCCAATGACGCTCTCACAGAAAGTCCAATCAGGCTGCCACTTGCTAAGTCAGCATCACACTTGTAACCAGCCACTTCTGCAGGTGACAAGGCAAGTTAAGTCCCCCCCCCCCTATTTTGGTTTAATCCAACCATGATGTTTTTAATAGTGATTCATAATTAGATGGATTCATAATTATATAGATTGCAATATTCTAAATTTTATATTCCTAGTCTATAAAGATATTACCTTTTGTAATCATGTATGTTATCTTTACTTTATTCAGAAACATCCTGAATGTTTCTTACGTATAATTTTGCTATTTCATTAAATATTTTTGTTTGGGATAAAATGAAGATGAATTGGAGATCTTAATTCTTTGTGGCCATTTATTGTTGTTATGGTCAACAGTCAAACTAATAATCGGGAACTGAATGGGAAGATAACATAACAATGAACATAGGTTACCAAAGTTAATGCTGATGTTTATTATTGATTGATTATTAAACTTATAGAACGCCACTCTTGGCCCAGCCAGCTCGTGGCGGTTTACATTACAATAAAACAGCATTAAAATCCCATTAAAACACAATTTACAGATTTTTATGGCAAGTCAACAATCTATTCTCCCCTGCAGAAGCTCAACTCTTCTGTTCACAGTTGCTGTGTCTCTCCAAATGACTCCATGCATTGTTATTAATTACTGTAATTTTTACATTTGCTTTAGTCTCACTTTCTGCACACTAGTTGTGTTTTGTTTGGTTATGACTAGGCACATACAATAAACTGAATTCAATTATGCTCTGTGATCATGATTATAATTTCTGGGTACAAATAGCTCTAATAAGACAGCTGGCCTTGAGATAGAATTTCCATGTAATCCAGAGACAACGTTATTAAATTCTCTTCCTACTATTTCAGGTGAATATAGGAGCATTGCCTTGCATATGATTACAGCTACCGGACTAGTATATCCGAGACAATGGAAGGAAAATACTACTCCTAAAAATCCAAGATTGGTTACTGAAAATGTGAAATGTATACTTTAGTTAAATTAACGGCATGCCATAACAATATATAGAGAACCTGGATTCTATCTGGTCTAAAGCAAAATGAAAATGGAAATGATAATATTTTAGGATGTAATCTTAGATTTTTTTGTTTTTATAAGAGTCTTCTATTATGTACTTTTATTATTTTTGTACATATAACGTCCCCTTTTATTAATAAAAAATTAAAAGTTAGAACACAATAAGAGAAGAGATGTTTTTAATACTCTGAAGGAGTTACAAAGTGGCTTACAAACACATTTCTCTTCCTATAACAAATATGCTATGAGATAGTTGAGGCTGAGAGAGCTCTAAGAGAACTGCTCTGCAAAAACAGCTCTAAGAGTACTGTGCCTCGGTCAAAGTTACCTAGCTGTCTGCAAGTAGAAGAGCATGGAATCAACCCCAGTTCTCTAGATTGGAGTCTGCTGCTCTTAACTACTACACCATACTGGCTCTCACATCAGCAACACCACATCATCAAACTTTTTCATAAGAAATAAACATTTCTATTAATTATCTAATGCCCAAACCTTTCCACTTGGAGTATGAATATTGAAATAAGTAACCTACATGGCATCCAACATGTGGATAATTGCTCAAACAGAAGTTTTAATGGACTATATTATTGTTTTCACTACAGACATGAGAATAAGCACTGTAAACAACCGCGTAACAAGGTCCAAGTGGCTCATGAAATGTCCATGCAATGCAAATACTAAATGGGTGCAAAATAAGCCCCACAGCAATAAAGGGCAGCAGCGTGAAGGCTTCTTAAAGGGCCTGTACTTGTTCACCTCTGAGATTTCATTTGTTTAGAAACAAGCATACTCCCTTTCTGATACTCGTGAGACAGCTTACAAATGAAAACCCTCGAGAAAACCAGCGAACCTACAACACTTACACAGAAAGGCCATATTTCACCACCTCCTCCCCCACCACTGTTGACATCTTCCTTCGGGACCACGCACCCATAAAACCCAACCACAAAGCCTAAGGCGTATCACGATCAAAGTTGTAGCAAACCTGCAAAATTTGAGCCCAACAGCATCGTTAAGACCAACAAAGATTTATCCAAGGCGTGAGCCCCAGTGTGCAGGCACACTCCCCCAGACGTGCACACACACAGGAAAGCTCGCGCCCTGAATAAATCTTTGTTGGCCTTAAAGGTGCCTTTCTTTGGACTCACATTTTGTTGCGCTACTTCAGACCAACTCGGCTACCCGCCTGAATCCATCTTCGCAAACCAGCGTCGGCTTCGTCCAGCCCGAGAACTCCGGAGGACCACCTGAGGCCCCGCTCGAGAGAGAGAAAGCAGCCGGGGTCAGCCTCCCCGCCCCTTCAGCGATGCCCGTCTCCCCCTGGGAAGGACCCCCAGCTCCCACCGGGAGCCCCGCCGGCGCCCCAGCCGCCCTGCCACGACCGAGTCCCATCCAGCGCCGACCCCTCGAGGCGGGTCCCTCAGGCGCGGGGCGACCCCGACCAAGGGGAGCGGGCACGGCGCCTGAGCGAGCCTCACAGCCCGGGGAGGGCGAAGGACAACAGGGAAGCTCACCGAGCAGGCCTGGGCGGCGGCACTCGACCCCCTCCTCGGCTCGGAGGAGGAAAGCCGGGGGGGGGGGCGCTTCCTCCTGTCGCCCTCCCGAGGCGGCCCCTCTCGGCCCTGGCAGGGCTGCGTCGCCTGCGCGCGCGTAACTGCTAATGCGGTTCCTCCTCCCCCTGGCTTAGTCACTGAGGGAAAACTGGATGAGGCACCTCCGAGGCCAGAGACGGTGACAACCGGAGTTACGATTTCTACTCCGCCCCTACTTCAAGGCGCCAGGAGCCCTACTGCGCAGACGCAAGCAGCGCGCCGGCGCAGAATGGGGAGAACTGGGTAGGGGGACGCGGCGTCCGGAGCCCGAGCGTGCTCTTCTGCGCGTGCGTGCCTTTGGCCTTCGCTTTGGCGGCTTGGCGCCTCAGCGGCCGAAAAGGGCGGGAAACAAGGGTCCCTCGAAGGGAGGATGTGGCTCGTGGTCCTTCTTTGCCAAGGAAACAACTATGGGCAGGGCTAGAAGTGTGAAATAGCTGAGTCTCCTCTTCCTAAGACTGTGCAATGCCGGGTGCATGGCTTTGTTTGACCAGTAGTGTCGTTTGAGATGTTTTTCAGTGCTGGATCCCAAAGGTTAGTTCTTAGGCCTCAGGTAATGCAGGGAAGTAATAAGTCGTTTGGGAAACTGTGTCAGGTGGCAGCCATAAGGAACCTCCACATACCCGTGCTTTGCTACAGCTCTTATTGCTTTACTTAGTAGCTACAGTGTTGCATGAAAAGTACAATAAAATCAGAGTCCAGTAGCACCTTTAAAACCAACAAAGATTTATTCAAGGTGTGAGCTTCGAGTGCAAGCACTCTTCGTCTGACTTTGGCCTCCGATTTTATTGTACTACTTCAGACCAACACGGCTACTCATTTGAATCTAGCCTGAAAAGTAGTTCTTTTTCTGAAGCACAGCTAGAGATGTTACAATCAGACCACTTAGCAACATTCCGTTTTAGGTACAATTGTGTTTATATATACCCAAGATACCTAGAAATTAGGTAGCCAGTTTGAATAAACTGAACTGTTACTTTAAAAGCTAATAGCTTTTAAGTGGTTCCACACTTTATATGGCAATTAGTTGCTGCAGATACATTAGAATTATCCCACTTTCTCTTACACCATGTGTTGACAATGTACCCTTATATCTAAGAACTTTGGGGACCCCTGGACCAGTGCATTTTACCATATATGTGCACGTTTAAAGATGGGTGTATCATCCTTCAGCAGTCGCCAAAAACATGAATGCGCTGGGATACATGGCAGTGATTGCGTCTGCTATGCAAAATTGTCTTACAATGTGTTTATCATCACAGCATAGTTGGATCAGAGCTGCTGCTTTTATACTAGTCTGAGAGGAGATGTATGTTTGGGCTTTTCTTTTTTAGAAAAAGTGTACAACTGTGAAAAACATCTAAAGCAGACCAATGCACTTTCTGGAGCAGAGCGGGAAAGAACTAAACTGATTAATGATTACTTTTGCATTGGATGTACTCTGCATAGTCTCAGCTTCCTTTCTAATAAATCAGGACAAATGTCTGTATATAACAGTATCACACAGCATGAATCAGGCATTCTTCATATTCATAGAGGTGTTTCCCAACAAGTTCAATAGTTGGGCTTTGCCCTTCAAAAACAAGCTCTGGGGCAAGCTCTGTATTGGGGACTCCAGGAGATGAAGCCTTTAATCTTCACTACATTTGTTTGCATTAGAGTACAACCTGCTGAAAATAAAATGCCGTTTGGGTTCATAAAACAGATACAGAAGAAATTTATTTAATATTGTGTACAAACAAGGACTACAAATGCCTTGGTTCCCCCTCCCCCCATACAGGTTTCTCAATCCCTTTTCATTTTATCAAGTTTTTTTTTTAATGACACACATAACATGTACTTCTCTGCTGCAGGATTTTTTGGACCTTACAAAAACATTTTCTTCAACAGCAGTTCTACATGTTCAGCATCTCTTCAAAGTTCCACTTCTTTTCAGCATCAGAGCACTTAAGATATTGAAGCAAGAACAGCAACAGTATAAAATGCCAAAGCAAAATGCTTTAAACTTGAAACATGAACAAGAAATATACTGTAGCAGAAATTGCTAATTACAATAAACCGATAACAAACTTGCAGTTTCTTCGTTTGATGAAAATATTTATTAGTAGAAAAAGCTTGAAGAAAAAAACTAAATATTCCAGTATGAACCTTCTACAGTTCAGTTCTATAAATCCATTAATATAAAATTCCACAAATTAGCAACTTATACAAAGGGAAAATGTTACATGGGTATGTGAAATGAGCAGAATAATTCTTTAATTTAAACAGCCTATTTTGAAAATACAGTGATTGATGATATCTATCAAATTATACAATGGATGAAAACATCTAGATTTTTTTATCACATTCAAATGGGGGTGGACAGAGAACCTACCATTGGTTTCTAACGAATAAAGTAAAAAAATACACATTAAGATATATCAAGGACACCTAAGGTGTTCACCAACAACAAAATTAGTGTAAAAAAATCCCATTTTGCTTACCTCAGTGAGTGCCTCTATGTGCTTACTCAACTACATTTAGTGTAGTCAAAAAAAAAGGGAAGCAAGAACTAATATTTTAAAAAGCTGTTAATTGAATCAGCTGTTGAGATGAGTTAATGAACTGCAACTGTTGCAGTTTAGAGACCTGTCAAAGTTGTGATCAAAATGATCTACAAAGCCAGTCCTAAATCTACTGTCAGAAGCCCTACTTAACAGAAAGCAATGACTCAAAGGAATTCACAAACTCTTAAGTACTTAAGGGGACAATAAGCAAATGTACTAAGGGTTAGTGGATACATAGTCAATTTGTATGAACAAATTACAAGCAGCAGAATAAATCCTGTGATATGTGATGAGACCTAAAGGAATCTTAGCTCTTAATATATAAATTAATCTAGCTTGCTGTTGTACAAGTATCCAAATGACATCAAAGGTATACATGTGAGGTTTAAAAATGTACAAAACACAAAATTTCAGTTCATCTTCTGATGTTCAGTAATGAAATGGACCTTCTAAAACAGCATTCCTAATTCTGTTTTAGTGTTCATTTATTCTTGCCAATGTAATATTTGGGGAATGGACACCAGAGAACATAAATTACATTTGTTTGAATTAGTTAGAAAAGGCAACTCCTTTCTAAAATTAACATCAGGTTTCTCAAATCTGTTTCTACATTAAGGGCACATTTAGTAATTATATCTAGAATAAGAGATAATGGGTGGGAGGAAAAAGATTATTCCTACCATCTAAAACATTTTCAAGAACCATCCTCTTGATAGGGAATAGTGGTGTAAAGCGATTCTACATCAAAAGTGGCTAACAGCGTCCACAGGAACAAGTGTATACTATTTGAGATATGAAGTCTGGTAACTTTAATAAGTACTCGTGAACTCCATTGAGTCATTGCTTTCTGTTAATTATTGGGACTTTGACAGGACTGACTGTAGATCATTTTGATCACAACTTTGACAGGTCTATTTGACCTTTCTAAACTGCAACAGCTGCAGTTCATTAACTCATCTCAACAGCTGATTCAATTTTTTAAAATATTAGTTCTTGCTTCCCTTCTTTTGATTGCACTAAATGTAGCTGAGTAAGCAGTAGAGGCACTCACTGTGGTAAGAAATATGGGTTTTATTACCCAAATTTTGTTGCTGAACACCTTATGCGTCCTTGATATATCTTAATGAGTATTTTTATGTTATTCCTTAGAAACCAGTTGTAGGTTTTTTGTCCACCCCCATTTCAATGTTTTGAATGTGATATACTATTGGTTTTTGTGAGTTCATATTGATTTTGAAGTTTTTACTCTATTGAAGGTTTCTGTTTGCTTTTTATTACCATATAATTATTAATTAATATAATTATATTATAATAACCTAGTAGACCAGTAGATGTTTTCATGTTTTATAATTTGGTAGATGTCATCAATCACTGCATTTTATAATAGATTGCTTACATTAAATAGATGTGTTTTGCTCATTTTATGTACTCATAGATTTCCCCATTGTATAAGTTGCTAATTTGTGAAATTGTTTAATAGATTTACAGAACTGAACTGAAGAAGGTACATACCAAAACTTTGAATTCTTTTTTTCTTAAAGCAAATTCTGCTAATAAATATTTTCATCGAAGGAAGAAACTGTGTAAGATTATCTGTTTATTGTAATTAGCAAATTCTGCCATACAGTTTATTTCTTTATTTCATTCCTACACTGTGCGTTCCTTTTTTTGTTGTATTAAACATGAAACATGGCAGTGTTAAAACAGTGTCCACAATATTAACTCTGCAGTGGAAAACCTGATGATCCACCAACAGTGACCCCCCAAAAACCCCTCTACAGCTGAAAATGTCAGCACTAAGTATATAATTTAATTCCATTTATATTTAAATAAATAGTCTTATTCATCTGCTTTCCTCTATTCCACATGATAAATGCTTACAACAGTAGAAATATGGAAAAGTTACAGATGTTACATAGGCAAGAGAAGATTCATTTAAAAGAAACACAAAAATGCATATTTCAGTATCCTTGGATCTTAATTCCATTTATATCATCAAGATAATCTCTGGTACAATATGATAACCTTCATGGTTTAATTTTATATTTTTACTATATTGTACATTTGCATGAATATGCAGTTAATATCTTCACTTTCCTCACACTGACATGTAATTTTCAGACAAATATATTTGAGAGCCTGTTTGTTATTCACCAAAGTAAACCCCTAACTTAAGCCAGCTACCCAGCTCCTGTTTTCATGGTTATAACTTCCTGTCTAAGAAATTTCTCAGCTTGCTTGCTTTAAAAAAAACCACGTGTCAGTATAGAACAATATCAGGCAAAAATACCATGTTTTCAACTTCCATTTATTTTTATAGCAGAGAACTCATATGTAGTTCTTGCACTGAAATCTGTAGAACGTGAGTGGAGTTTTGGCTACCTTGCATTCAGTGCCACTTTTTCATGTTTGCTCTGATGGAATGTGTCTTGATGCTACAAATAGTGAGAATGTTAAAGCATGGTTAAGACTCTGAGTCTTCCTGTTCATGTCAAGAGTCTGGCCAGCAGAATGATAATGCAAAACCATCCCCATCTTTCTAGCCATCAAACAGGCTAAAGCCAAAGACTGTTGTTCAACTGGGAAAGTCTCATTCTTTCAGATGACCCATATCAGAAACACCTGATTAATAAAATACCTATCTGCTATTTCCCTTTCTAGACAATTATCACTTCCTAAATTCATTGTAGCTTACTATGACTGTAATACAGTTTACGGACATATTCAAGAGCAAGCATCTCCTATGCTATCATGTGATAAACAAAGCTACCAACTGAACATGAGAAATTGATGATTAGTTATCATAATGCATCATTACATTTTATTTCTAGAAGTACCTTATCAAGTGGAATACCTGTCATCATTTCCTGACCAAAACATGCATTTCTATATCAATGTTTGAATTCTCATTTGTGCCCATTTATAAACAGTACACAGTTGTTTCCTTCACCAGTAAAGACAAAAGCATCCCCTTGAACAGGAGATGTCTATGTATGCAAGTAAATTTCCCCCTCAAAACCAATAAATTGGTATAGGAAGGGTTTCTCAGCTTGCCTTTAAATAATCTCAGCAGGACAAATGTCTATAGAAAAACAACAGCATGTAGTACAGATCATGCAAAATTAAGCATTTTAAAATTCCACTTGTAGAACTTACAATGAGACCATGTAATTCCCTGTTCCCAGATATACAGGTTAGTCTGGGGATTCTAATACATAATCATAACCTATAAGGTCATTTCAAAATCCACCTAACCATCAGAAAAAAAACACCTGATTCAAAATGATCCTTACCAAAGGACTCTAAACCCTGATTTCTAATGAGACAGTCTTGGCTATGCAGCCAAGTCAGTTATTCTACCTTAGGCATTGAATCCACCTAAGCAAATCCTTCCAAATACTTTTTTTCTCTGGTGATAGGGCATCTGCCGCCTTCTCTAGACGATCTGTTTGTAACTATCACCATTCTCCAAGTTAGGAAGCTCTTCCTAATCCTCCAGCTCAAATCAGACTAGCAATGATCCATGCAATCTTTTTTCTGCTTTCCTTATATGCTTACTTATTCTTGTAGGAATGAATGGGAACCCTTCAAGGAATGCACTGGCATATAAGCTAAATCTTAGCCTAATGATTACCAGTTTTTGTGCCTCTCTCAATAGCCTATGTGATCATGATCTATTAGTCCCAGTGAATTTAGGAGCTTGGTTCTCAACAGCTTCCACTATCTGCATAGTTCCGCACTATATGTACAACTCTGCCCTGTGTTCAATTTTTTGGTCATGCTAAGGTGTCACAAATGAAACCTAGCTTTTCAAATACTGGAAAGTAGCTAGCTTTTAAATGTTGTAAAATCGTTGCATAGATAACCAGCACAGAATAGTGTTTAATCTACTTGTGAATGGAGGGTAACAATCTAAGGAAAAGAAAATAGTAAGGATGACAAAGGCCACATGCAGTGTTTTGATACTACTCATTGTAATCTTATTCTGACCAGCTTCACTATTGCAAAAAACTTTGAGAGAAAAACTTACCTATTAAGGGAGTGAGGCTTGTCAAGCAGACAAATTTGAAAGAACCATGGCTATACATTCCTCTTGAAACAACAGCACTGGCAACTGTTTTCAAATGCAAAATGCACCATGGAATACAGCATATTCCATGGTCAGAGCCAAGGATGTAGCAGAATGGAAGATTAGGTAAACAAATGAAATGGAAGCCTCTACACTTACATCTAATTCTGTAGATTAATAGCAGCACTGTATGTAGAAGAGTTATGAGTTATGTTTTATTTTTAAACAAAATATTTCCACAATCCATTAATTCCAGTGCTCATAGAGAAGCCCATTTACACAGGGAATTTACCTACCAAGCATAGAAACATTTGGCCTGTGAGTGCTTGCAGAAGGAAACCCTGGCATGTACTGTTTTGGATAAAAATTCCAACATAAATCTTGGTGGAGATACTAAAACCAGAATGTTCCCAGTTTTGTTTTGCCAGTTTAAGATCTTACATTTTTTTGTGTGTCCCTTGACAGGCACTTGCTGCAGGACCAAGAGGGCAGGAACAAGGTATGTGTGTCCCCTCAGAATGCTGCCCAAGAAATTACATCTCACATTTGATTCAGCAAGTGGCATTTGCAGGACATTTGTTCTTTTTAGAAATGTACCATCTTCCCAATTTCAAAAGTTTGGGAAAGATCTCTTCTACAAGCACAGGAACATTTGGTCTACGATAGTTTGCATAAGGAAACCCTGGCATATACTCGACTTTTGATTGTTCCTGATATAAACAGACAAATATAAAGATGTTCTATTAAATTCTAATGGATTCTAATATGAATCCATAGCAGATAATTACCACCTACCAAAATTCTACCAGTGAACCACAATCACTGAATCAATGTAAAACTTTGGATTTGTTTCCCCCCCGGGGTATTCATGGGGAAGAATTGTGGTTCAACTTGTGAGGACCTCCTCTTCTCTGCTATATGAGAGCTACTATATAAGCAGCTGGGGCACTCCTGATAATTCTTAATGATCACAGTAAGACACAGTTAGCGTATTGTTTTAGGTGTCAAGACCTTTAGGGGTTTATAAACAATATATTCTATGAAACGGAATATTCTGGGTCCCCGGTTAAGAGAATGACAGTTGGGGAAAATGGAGCCACATAAGTGACAAACAAGAGGGTAATGGGCTGTTGGGAGCAAGCCTTCCAGAAATGTATATTAAAGTAGAGAGATTGATTCCCAAAAAGGTTCTGTAGCTCAGTGGTCCGCAACCTTTCTAAGGCTGCGGACTGGTGGGGCGGGAGAGGACGATCCGGCGGCCGTGCATGCGCAGCAGGTCTGTGCATGCACGTTTGCAGCCGCGCATGGCGAAAACGCGCATGCGCCACCGCTCGTGCTTCCCTCTACCCCCCCTCGCACAAAAAGAAGCATGCCGGGCCACACGCTAATTGGCTGCTATGGCGGCCGATTTGCTTGCGGCCTGGGAAGTTTCTCAATGCAGGGGGGGGGGCGAGGAGAGGGAGCCGCGGCCCAGTGCTTGTGGACCACTGCTGTTGCAGGCCTCTTTCACACTTCTGCCACTTTCACACTTCTGTAGCAGGCCACTTTCACACTGAGTTTTCTATGACTCAGTGGACAAAGTCTCATGCCCACCAATTTAAAACAATAAACTCTAGGCTTTTAGACCTCTTATCTTAACCCAAGCATTCTCTATGGAAACAAGACTGGAGGGCCAATATCCTTGCTGTGGTTTTCAACTGATTTGTGTGTGATGGGAGTGCCAATGTTCATCCCTTAGGGAAGTGTTGGTGAGAAAATGGCAGGAGTTTTCTTCATAATTTAAAGCTGGTTGGGTCAATACCTTATCTCCTGCTGTCCATCTCAGAAAAGTAAATTTATTCAAAACTTGTAAACCAAATCAGGGATTGTTTTGTTCATACACACATAAAGGTGATTTTTTTCCTCTCAATCAGATCCCAAATAATTTTAATTAGGATCCCTGCTTAAAAAAAAAAAGTAACAGGAAATCTTCCTTCAAACCCTTGAGCCACAGGAAAAACATGACGCTGAGTCAGAAGATTTCTTTGGTTTAGTCTGGGGTATGTTTCCCCCCCACCCAATCCATCTCACCTGTGTGGGACCACAGGAGCACAGCCTTGAACAAGACTGGATGAACTGTTAGCAGGCCTCTCTTGCATTTGCCAGTATTGATTCAGCTCTTCCAATAAGAAATGCACAGCAGTACACATAAACCTGGTTTCCAGACCCTTTATTAACAGTACCCCTCCCCCCACCTAGTATAGAGGGCAGCAATACAGGGATTCTTAAGAAATAATGATAAAACATCAATCTCATGTATAAAATAGGGCCTACAATCTGGCACTTGTTAGCCTGAAGGCAGGAAGCCCTAATCCCTGGCCTTACCAAGGTAGTCATAATCAGGCAATGGGAAAGCAATCCTAGTCCTTGGATCTAGAGTAGTGGCTGCATTCTGAAGGTTCAACTGGCTTATTACAAGCCCTTACAGGCCAGTCTCAAGCAGCTTGTATCACCCAGTTCTGTATCATCTTAAAAGAAGATGAATGGCCACTCTGATGTGGAGATTAAGCTACTGAAAGGCAGCTATGGTGGTTTTAAGAAAACTCCAAACACAGGAAATAGAGAAACTATTTTGAATAATTTTTAAAAAGTGTTCCCTGCATAACAACCTCTTCCCTTGTCCTTCAAATATTTTAAATTAAACGCTCTTATTTTTCTTGCCCCAAATCACTACTTTGGAAGAAATTGCTTATAATCACCATTAGTACTACCATTAGTAGCTCAAGGAATCACACGCCCTCTCCTACAATCCATTCGCCTGCATTTAAATATTAACCCGAGTCTTTGTGCAGAAAGTCTCCAAAAGCCATCCCCTCTCAAAGGTTATGGACAGCAACCTCCTCACAGCTACACTATACAAGCATCAATTCAATATTAACATTTCAATTTTTATATATAAATTAGAAAAAACACAAAAAGGCAGGCAAGATGAATTGGCACATCTTTTTAGTATTGCTTTTCCAGTTTTAAACTGCAGCCCTGGATCATGGAATAACAAATAATGCAAGAAAGAGCAGTGGCTGCCATCATTAGTGGCACACCTTCAGAATGATCAGGCATCGGTATGAAGCCCTTAAAAGCTGCAGTTCTCAAAAGAAGCCCCCCCCCCCATGTGTAACATAAGCTTCTGCACTTTTGTAGGCAATCCTTTGACATCACCACCCCCTCAGTCCCGCGTTGCTAGTCCTTCAGATGGCAGTGGTCCTGTATAGCCACATAAGACAGGGCTGTCTGCAAACAAGGGAAGGAATAGTTACATCTTCTACCACTTCCCAATTGCATTCACATCTTAGGTTGCTCTCTGGAACAAAGTACAGGTAAGATTTCCCTGGGGCAAGCACAATGCAAAGAATGTATCTGGAGAGAAGCTTTAGTGATAGCTCCCCAAAAGGGGTAGTGTGATGATATAGGAGAACCCTAGTGCCTTTGATCATTTGGACAGATGTTGCCTCCCAGTGTATGAACTCTCTATCCTTCAGCTTAGTATGGCCACTCCCCAAATTAGAAAATGGCAGCTTGTTCTGCTGCTCCGTTAATGAATGAATCCAGGTAGTGGGATTTGCAGTTTCCTTAACCAATGTGAGGGATAGAGGCCTGCTCCTTGACTTTCTAGCTCAACACCTCTCTAGAGAAGTCTCCCCAACCACTGCTTGGAAGAAAAGGTAAATGAACACTTGACATAAAGAGACAAAAGCACGCAGACAAATACAGCAGGGCAGAAAACTGCAATTCAGACAACAAGCCAGTTCTAGTATGACCCAATTATTTTAAAATAATGATTAAAGGCCAAGCCAACTTTAAAAGCACATTTTATACCTTCAAATTGCTTTGTAGCACCTTCCCAATTCTTTGTAAATCACACTTCTTGTAAAAAGTCAGGGTTGATCCGACATGAAAATAGAGACAACATTTGAAAAATAAGCAGAATTAGGAGAAAAGCTTTTGTTGCACAATATCACAAACAGAGATTTCTACAACTGTGCCTGGGGAGGGAGAAGCACTAAGCAACATTAAATTCTGACAAAATAGTGTCCATTAGAATGAAAAACACTGACAAAGCTGATAAAGCTTCTCTCTTTAAGAATGTGTGCCTTCACAGTACCAAAAGCAGCTGGCATTATGTCACAGTAAGAATCAGAGCAGTTTTTGAAACAGTTGTTTATCTGCTGCTTTTTGTCCTCAGTTACTAAGTGTAGTTGTCTTTTCTTTTTTAAAAAATCAGAGGTACCAGAGTCCCTGGGGGGGGGGGGATTTCTCCCCCTTCCAAACAAGCCAACCAGTTTAACTTGTTAGTCCTCACACTCTTAAGTAGGAAGTGGATTTGTCTTCTCTCCTCCACACTGCATTTCTAATCCTGGTAAAATTAGTGATGGGACAAGCACAGCTAACGATGATGTATGACTGGGTGGAAAGTGACAGAGACAAATGAAATCTCAGAGCAAAACCAATCCCTGTTTGCCTGCCCTGGGACTCTGCAGTGCATTTCTATTTCAAACTGGTAGTACGGATTCTTTTTCAGTACTATAGTTCCAGAAGTGGATGTTCTAGTGCTAATGGCAAGGGCAGTTTATTCTGCCTTAGAAATTTCTGTAACAACCTTAATTAAAAACAGAGTTTCATCTTCTGAAAAAAATACAAAAATCTACCTGTTCATCAGTCACATAGGATATTAAACATCTTATCAAAACTTTCCTATTTACCAGAAAAGGGAAGGATGGGTAGAGACACTGTTCATAAGCAACATACAAAGTCTCAGGAAAGAAAATAAAAATTCAAGTATCAAAAAAGCTATACTGAGAAAACTTCAGACTAACCAGCCAGAAAAACAGCCGTTGAGTAATCTCCAGATCCTGGAAAAATCTTTATGAAAAGATCATGGTGTTTATGCTGGAGAGCCAACATTGACTTGGGCAGAAAACTGGAAAAGTTTTCGCTTTTAAGAAAACCACAGGTGTGATGAGTGCTTTTATGTCATCCAACTATATTTGGAAGGCCAGGAGATTTCAGCGAATCTCTTACACTGGTTCTGCCTGTTAATTTTTTTGGTCCAGACAAAAACAAAAGTTAGTTAACCATTCTTGTATTCCCCCCCCCTTTCCCAGAATTCTTTTTATATATGGAATTCTTTTTATATATGAACAAGGATCTGCCTCTTTGAGCAAGCCCGTCTAAAAATAAAATGGTGGTCTGAGAGAAGAGGCAGGAAAATAGTTTCTCTACCTCCCTTATGTGTCCAAGCAGAGAGGTAGCCAAGGGAAGAAAGGCAAATATAAAACCAAATATAAAACCAAATCAATGAAGGTTTGTATTTCCAAGCAGAGGGCCATCATGGACGAATTACACTATATTCAGCAGTATTCAATTAAAAACAGTAGCCAATAAAGCTACTCATTTGACACACTCTCTTATTCTGTTTCCCTCATCTTCATAACTGGTCCAAATAAACATTACAAAACTTCCCAACAACAGCGGAAATAATTTTAAAACACGCACGCACGCATACATCCTGGGAACTTGTTCTCTGATTAGCCACAAAAAACAGTTCTTGCTGACCACTGTTTCCCTCTAGTGGAGGAAACTCACAGTGCACTGCCATCTAGCACTGTTCCCATACCAGTGGTTGTTGTGTGTTTTTTTTAAATCTTCATCTGGTCTTTGCCAGACAATATAGCAGGAGGACTTGCTTCCCTCGTGGGGCAAGGACTGGCCAGGAATGTCTAGAAGAGGAATGGATTTCTGTGGTCTCCAGTGCTGGCAGTGCCCCCCAAGGGCAAGTCCACAAGCCCCTTCACTGCCCAACAAGGCTTCTACACTTCTGTGGAGAACAAGATGCTCTGTCTCTTACTGTCTGGTGTCGGAATAGTCTCCAGCTGCAGGAAGTAGAGGAGAACTTGAACCTGCAAAGTACAGGGGACACAGAATCAAGGGGTGTGTTGTGCAGAAACACATAATAGCAGAAACAAAACCAAGGCAGTTGCAACAGAAGGCAGAATTTGAACTTCAGATAAGGGAAGCAGCACAGTCGGCAGACACAGCAACCCTACAGGGGCACATGCCCCACTGAAACAGAAAGCTTGTGGAGAAGAACTTCCTTGTGGATTGTTGTTGTTATGGGAGGCCATAACCTCCCTGCCGCTATTCAGATTTTTTCAAACTATGCTGATCCCAAAACTTTCTTTGGCATACCATAGGTATCCCTGTCACACTTCCTCATGCCCAGTGAGGTTGAACTGGGATTGGTGGAGCTCAGTGGAAGAAGAATAGGATACACATTCTGTGCAAGAGTACCGACACAGTTCCCTCATTCCCTAATATCTCTACTCTGTTGTCCATTCTAGGGATCGATATTGGTAGCAAGAAGCTCCTCTCCCAAAGCCAATAGGGCATCATGCGACCCTGCTCCTTCCCTGTAACCTCCCCGTGTCCCTCAGTACTTCAACACTCTGGCCAAGACCAAGTCTAAGCACTACTAGGCAAACCGCTAAGTTGGCCTTTGTGCTTTCACTGACTCCATTTCCAACACTTTTCCTGAGCTGAATCACTTCCTTTTACCTGGGACATAACTTCTAGTGACCAGCTATCAGTCATGGCTATGGGTTGGGTTGGGTTGGCAGGGATCTTGCTGTCCTTCTCGGATGGCCTGAGCAGCGTAGGTCCAAAAACAGTTGCCAGATTGTGCAGGGACATCTTGTTGATGCTCTCCTTCTCAGCAACCCTGAAGGAGTTTGGGGAAAGGGGAGAGAGCCTGAATTCAACACCTTGGAAGAGGGATAATTCATATCATGTATGCTAATCCACAACAGTGCATGTCGTAAGAAAACAAGATGAGGCACCATCAACCACCATTGTGCAGAGCTAACACTACAGGTAAAAACAGGCTAGAACACACACTTGTAGCAAATCTGAAAATAAACTTTTGGCAGACAAGAAACTTTAAGACACTACCACAACTGTAAAATGAATTCCAAATAAATGAGATACTTTAAAATCAGCCTGTGTGAATGAAAACACAAGTTTTATTCTACTTGTGTAGACATTCACCACACATGCTGAGATACCAATCCCTTCATTTCTCAGTACCATCTTGTAACATGCACAACTTGCATGCACAATGAGGCATTGTGCTTAAGACTGTCAAGACATTCAGAAACAGAAGTTCACAACTATGGGTGGAGGAAAGGATTGACAGTCACAGCTTCTCCAGCATTGACATTACCTCTTTAAATGGTCCAGCAGGAAAAGGAATGTGACAAGATTAGGTTCTGGAAGAGACAGCAGTAAGTTCAGCATACAACTTTCCTTTGCCACAGGGTCTGAAAGTGCTGAAGGAGAGGGAAATTTATTTATTTAGGGTATATATATGGCGAGATAACACAGGAAGCATATAATCTAAAATGCATAACCAATACGATACAACAATATGATACAGATTGAAAAATCCTACTAAATCCTACTATCTAAATTTTCAGTCAACCCAATGGCAACTGGGGAAGTTCAAAGAGCTCTGTCACATCTCTCTGGAACAATGCTCATATTCCTGTGACAGGAAAAATAGTTTGGCAGGCTGCATCAAAATCGCATTCAGGTCCTGCTATTTTGCTCCTTTTAAACTGCAGCTCAGGATTTCTGCCAAAGCCGATTCATATTCCATAAACTGCCTTCCATGCTTTTTGCGGCAAGACAAATTTTTAATTAGGGGAAGAGACACAGTGTGTTGTGCACTGACCGTATAGGAGAGGCCACATTCAATCTGGATGAATCTCTACTATTTCTGTGAATCCTGAGTTCAGATCCCCTAATCCCCTTTGGCAGTTGTATTCTTTCTGAAGAGAAGTCAAGAAGTCCAAGGGTGTTCTTCTGTCATTGAGCTGACCTCACTTTTACTTTGTGAGAAGTTCTCTAAAGCAGCAACTACAGGGGATATGGGAACAAACTCACACCAGTGTCACAACTCAAGACTACAGAGAGTAGGTGCATTACTATTATTAGCACCATCTAATCTGTAGACCAGCCTACAGGAAAGGAACTGGGCCAGGTACGAAGAATGGGAGATATGTGGAGTGATGGATTAGGATGCCCTGAAAGAGAATACCTGATCCCTGAGAATATGATGTTCACAGATCATCAGATTACAACCTCCCTACATGGAATTCACACAAGAAGTGTTTGTTTTAATCTTGGGTCATTCAGTTGGTGGGCAAAAGAATAATAGCCCTGTTTTCCTCTGCACCAGGGCCAGTCACGAGGCTTCTTAGCATCTTGCTTTGGAGTGCTCCATTTTTTATTAGACAATGCTGAAGAAGAATGCTGGTTAGCTATTAAACTCAGACCAATCTCAATACACACCAATGCCTTCAGCAAAGTTGGGATAGAGTTCATCTGTGAACAGAGGCTCAGGCAGTTCTCTGAAATAGAGCTTTAGGGTCCCTGCAATGGCATTGACATCCATCTCATTCATCATGACAGATACATCTTTGTTATCTGAAAGAGAGAGCATGGAGGAAGACATAATGCTATTGAAGCACATGAAGCCATAATGACATTGAAATTCCTTTTGCCACAACTGCTTGCTGGATTTGGACATCACATTAGTGATTTCCCAAAGCTCCACCTTCTCATTCTCCAAGTCCCTCCTCCATTTCCCATTCAGTGATTATACCTGTGACGCTTGAAATAAGCAAACTACCGTTATCTGAAATCTGGATAGTCTCCAAACCAGATTTCTTTAAAATCTTAACCCACCTTTTCTCTCCTCATTCCAGCCACCAAAGTGCTTAACAGATTACAAAGGTCAATAAAAAACACATCTTAAAAACTGTTAAAACCAAATAAAAACACATCATTCAAATAACTATAAACATTAAAAAAACACATCCATAGCAACAGGACAAGAAAAGAGGGATCACTGAGGAAACTCCAGGTAAAAAAAGCCTTCACGGGCTGGCAGAAGAAAGCAACAGAAGGGGACAGGTTAGCCTCTCTGAGGAGAGAGTTTCGGAGTTTCTGTGCCAGAACCAAGGCTCTCTCCCAGGTTGCTGGCTGCCTGATCTTGGAAGGTGGGGGCACTCCAAGCAGAGTCTCGGATTATTAACAGTGGTCAGGTAGGTTCATTAGGGAAATGTGTATGAGAAAGATTGGTTTGCAGATTGTAAGCTTCTTCGGGTAGTAAAAAGAAATCTTGGTTTGCAAATCACTTCACACTTCCTGGTTGTGACGTGAAGATATTTTCTAGTTTGTCATAACCTAAGTGCCTGGTTCAGGAGCCACAGCAAACGACTGCTAACAGGGAAAAGGACATGTGGGCAGCAACTGGCGTACATGAAGGGATAAGGAGCATGAAAGCACATGGCATGTTCCTGATTGCTAATGTGATGTTTGAAGCAGGGTGTGACCCTCCTCCTTTAATTCATTGCTACTGAAGAAAGCAACAGCACTGTGACCACAATGACAACGGAAAGGAGGTTGAAAAACATGGTGTATGGTAAAGAAAAGATGTCCTATCCCTTTAATAGAGCCTTAATTGGATATCATTTATTCTTTACCTCCATGACAGCAGATATTTTTGGCTACCCATTACTTTTCTTTTGCCATCAAGTTGCAGCTGACATATGGTTTGATTTGTGGTGACCCTGTAGGGTTTTTAAGGCAAGAGATGAACAAACTTGATTTACCATTGCCTACTTCTGAGTAGCAACCCTAGACTTTCTTGGTGCTTTCTCATTCAAGCACAAACTAGAGTTGACTCTCCCTAGCTCTCCAGGTTAGACCCCCTTTCCAGCCTCTGTTAAAGATACCCAACATTGTTCTCCATGGTTCTTATAGTGAACCAGGCCATTAAGGTCAGTACTATCCACTCTGATTGTGGTACTCCAGTCTCAGGATGAGGTTTTTCACATCACTACCAGATTTTTTAACTGGATATGTCAGAGATTGACCTCAGGGCCTTCTGCATGCCAAGCAAATGCTCTACCACTGAGCCCTGGGCTGAATCTGCACTTACTTTGTTTATTCCATTGTCAATCCTGTTGAATTCAGATCGATTTGAACCCTTCTTCATTACTTTCCCCCAACTTGAAACAGAAAGTGTTCTGCACTTGATTTGGGGAGCTGAGAGGGGGGAGGGCAGAAGAAGTCCAGCTGGAATGTTTTATTTCTCCTCTTGAGTGCCAGTGGAGAAGCCTAGTGCAGGATGAGGCTAACGAGCGGCAGGGGGGGAGAGAGAGCCGAGCAGCCAGCCAGCCAGCAGCAGCCTCTCAGAGAACGAGGTAAATCTCTGCTGATTCTCGAGCAGTCACAAAGAGAAAAAATAAATCTTGGGAGGAAAATTTTGTAACCAGGAAGCCTTTGAAGTGGCCAATCAGGGCGTTGAAGGCTCAGCAGCAAGTTAGTTTGGGAAAAAGCAGAGAACTGCACGCTTTCTCATGCCAGTTTTTCAAATATCGAGGGTTATATCTACTCCAGGATATCGCGGGCAAAAGGTAGGGTCACTCCAGATCAATCATGCTTGTTGCAGAGGGAAAATTTAAAGATGGCATTAAAAGATATTAAATAAATAAAATGCTTTGTTTAAAACTTTTTTAAAACTTTTTTTTTAATTTTAAGACAAAATGTCTTTTAAAAATCCACAGGGCAAGATACTGATTTTAAAAGTCCTTCCAAAAAAATCTTCAACTCATATAATGACAGTACCTGGCTTAATTCTAGAGGTTAGAGGCAGTCGCCAAGGTGGCCTTTGTGAGGGTTCTCCAACATACCTCTGAAATTGTGGGTTCCTACAGCAGTACCTCCTCAGTTAGTGTCAGAGTTGGCCAGGTATGGAGGTGAACCTCCAGGGCTTTAAACTAGCTTTTTGTATTAAGCTCAGAAGAGGTGACAGCCAATATAGTTGATACACGACAGACAGATATTATACTCATTGCAGCAAGCTGCTGTTAGCATTCTGACTACCACATTTGGACCTAGCTGACATTTCCAGACAATCCAGTTTTTCACGTTCATTGCATCCAGATACTAGTTAGCACACCTGTTGCCTCCCTAGAATTAGATGGAAAGGAAAGATAGAATGCCATCAGTGCACTGATGCCAGCTCACTCGAAACCAGCCTTTCTCAACCAGGGTTTCATGAAACCCTGGGGTTTCTTGGTGGCCCTGGACGGGTTTCCCAAATGGGTGGGAGTTAATTTTTTAATATATTTCAAAATGTGTTAAACATTTATCAGGAGATATGACCATATAAGGTCATGTTGAACTGCGCCTCCCTCCGAAAATGGCTAATGATGGGCCTGGAGAGGTTGGGAAGGGGAGGGGCCCTGGGTGGGTGTGCACACATCTATGTTTCCCAACTATATTCTGCCCAATTGCACCACTTCTGGGGTTTCTTGAAGCCTGAAGAATGTTTCAGGAGTTTCTCAATGGTAAAAAAGGCTGCTCTAAACCCTCATATGTTTCTTCCAACGGTTTCATGTAGATGCTAAACTGTATGAGAGACAAGATGGCACCTTTTTGGACCTAAAGAACCAAAGGCCTTTGACATCATTTTCTGGAACCAATCTTAAGGAAAATGCAAAACTATTCCCAACAGAATACTGCCAAGTCTCATTCCTGGCAGGCAATTCAGAAGGAAACATGCATGATGGTATCAAAAGCTGTTGTGAGCTTTAGGAGTTTAAAGAGGGACACAAGCCTCTTGTCAGTAGATTTGTGTATAAGATATAGTGACTCAATCTTTAACGGGAGGGCTGCATTCTAATGTGTTAAAGGTGGTGGTGACTTCTCCTTGTAAACAGCCAATTCCAATAACTGTAGGCCGGTTTCAAATTTGCGTGGGTTTTGATTGATTGATTGATTGTAATCTTGCAAGCAGAGGTGGGACAGTTCCAGAAACACTTGGATGGGAAAGATTTTCAGTATCCTGTTGGATTTTGGTTAGAAATTATACTGGCTGTCATGGTTCACAATCTGCATGTAGAGCTGGACAGAGAAAGCACAGCTTTTCTTATTCTTATGGAACTCACAGAAGCTTCTCACATTCTCTGCTGTTAAATCTTCCTAGGCTTCTTGTGAGGGACATTGACAATAGTCCCACTCCCAAAGTTATTGTCATAAGGTAGTTTTGAGGGACTGTTGCCATTTCCCTGGGCTTTGTCCTGTGGGTACTGTAAGATTATATCTCATCTGCGCTGCAATTCTATTTGTAAGCAGTAAGCACTGGCAGTCTTCAAGCAAAGGTTGGATACACACTTTTCTTGGATGCTTTAGGATGCTTAGGGCTAATCCTGCGTTGAGCAGGGGGTTGGACTAGATGGCCTGTATGGCCCCTTCCAACTCTATGATTATATGATTCTATTCAGTTGCAGGGAAACCGCTCCTCTGGCCATATGGCGTACTCTTTTAGTATATTAATACATCACGTTTGTGGCAAAAAGCACAGATCAGAAAAATCAATAAGCAAGCTAGGGTGTGTTAAGGGACATAAGCAGGTATGAAAAGTAACCATGCTGGACACATACTAACTTCTGGCTTCTGCCGAAAAGGAACAAGTGTGGATTCTTTGATTGTTTCTGGACACCTGCTGGGCTAGATTGACTACTGAGTTGAGTGGAAAAGGAGAACTTCACAAGCATATACTCACTGACATCAAAGGCAGCCTTCAAAGCCTGGATATCGGTGGCAACACCAGAGACCCGATAGATGCCCACCTCCTCCATGCCACGGCGCTCAATCTCCTCCACACACTGGCGCACAATATAAGGCACCTTTGATCTTTCTCTCCTGAAAGTTTAGAAAGGAAAAAGAGTATTTTAAGATGAAACCCGTTTGCCAGAAGACACTTGTCCACTTCAGTCTCTGCAACCATCCATTATTAGGATCTTATTCAGAAGTAGGTAATGTGTGAGGCACTGAACACCAAACAACATGCTAAGATCCCCCAGTGAATCTTTCCTTAGTCCTTCTCTGTTCTCCCTCTACATACTGCCCAAGTGACCTGATCATATCCCATGGCTTTTTTAGCTGCCACCGAGAACTGTCACTGAACTTCCTCCTAATTCGACATCTTAAATTGCCTATCCAATATTGGTGCTTGAATGTTTTGTCTCCTACTCAACTTCATACGTCCAAGCTTTCCTCGCAAACTTACCTGTCCATATTCTCCAACATCCTCATCCATATTGTCAACAGACTGGAACACTCAGCTTGATCTTTGACTATTTGGTCTCCTTTGCTGCCCATGTTCAGCCTGTTGAGAACTCATGTCTCTCTTTACAGCATAACAAGATGTGGTCTTTCAATTTCCTGGGCTGGCCAACTCTAAAGTTGACTATTGTAACTTCCTCCTCTTTGGTCTTCCAGTGTTACTTCTCAGCCACCTCACTTCTATCCAAAACTCTTCTGGCAAAACTATTCTTCCCTCATTTTGACCAACACTCATCCCTAAAACTCTACAAACGGCTCCTATCCACTCCATCCAGCCCAAGTTCAAAGCCCACCATGTGGTAAATGGTAAAAAAATAGAAGCTAAGCTTTGAATGAACTAAATGCATAAAACTAAAGTTATCTTTAATTTTTCTGTTGAAATGAATCTGGAAACAATGGGGAGTTAGGAAAAATACATCAGCTCTATTCTGATTAAAAAGCATGCAGTGATTGGGTAACATAGTAGATTAAGCAAAACTATCAATACTTTCAGATGCATGGGAGTAGGATGGGGGAAGGAGGGCAATTGCTGAATCAACTTTCATAACAACAGACTGTATAGTGATAAAAGGAATCTAATTTATGGAGGGCCAAAATTTATTCACAAATAGGAATAGACACTACTCCCTGGCAATCAGAGAGAGATGAAGATTAGTAGAAGTCAAAAGCTGGTCACTTCCAAAGCCCACCCTCTTGAAAAGAACCATCAGTCTGCCATCTCCTTCTGCATTTCAACTCAACACCTCCATGTCCCCATCTAACTTCACTGAGTTAGCCATAATATTTGCCATCACACTTTTAACAAAAGGAGCTGAAAAATATTTAGGAAAATAAGTTTCCCTATTCAACCTCTCATATTTTGTACACGTAACATTTTTTATTTTATGTAGTCATTTAATTTATATACTGCCCTTTATTATAACGTCTCAGGGCAGTGAAGTGTACCTTGGTCATCCTGATCACAGCAAGTGAAAAATAACTTTATCTCAACTTCTCCAGCATCAACAACCAAGACACTGAAGGTAAACGAGCTGTGGAAAATCAGGGATTTAAACACTACATTGGAATTCAGGTAACACCTACTTTCTATGCATGAAACAAAAAACTTAGTGGCTTGGGAAATTCCAGGGTGTGTTATCTTATAGGAAAAGGCCAGGGGTTGGTTCCACAATGCATGATGTTCATAGTAAATGAGCTACACTTTTCAAGCATGCACATGAAAAAGCATGCATGCATACTGATGCTCAAGCACAAATGCACAAATTCCTCCTAAACTACCCAGGTGGAAGCAGGAAAATAAATACATGGAAACTTCCATTCAGCATCAGCGTAAGATGAAAAAAATCTACTTCAAGGCAGCATCCTGGAGGAGAAAAAAAGACAAAATGACTGACTCACTTGGTGACGACAGCGATCTTTACTCCAAAGACTCCAGTCTGCTTGCGGGACGGCATTCTCTTTAAGCTGAACTCCCTGCTTGTGAACTTCACAGACAGCTTCACTTCAGCCTATGAGACATGGAGCTGCACAGCGATTCTTGCCAACTACAGCAATTCCCATGTTGCATGTTTACTCAGAAAACCATTCATAAATGCATGTGCAGACTCAGAGCCCTCCATCCCTGCTCTGCCCTGAATTGCCAGGCCTGTCTAGGTTGCTTCAGCCCAGTCTTGATACAATGAAAAAAATTCAATGATAGACTGAACCAGAATTGTATTATTTTAAATACAGAGGACTTTGAGGAATCTAAACTTTTTAAAAAATTTATTCCCCACCACTCCCTGACTGGCTCTTGGCGGGTTACAACATAAAAAAATCCCTATTAAGACACCCATTAAAAGACATCAAAAAGCCCAACATGGCGGAAAACCCACTCCCAACCCCTACTTCTAGAGGGGTGGAGAAAAAGATCTAACGATGTACTACTGAAACCTGGGGGGGGGGGGGGGCGGAGCGTCGATCTACCTCACTGTCTCCAACCTCAACCTCAACATTCACAACAACTTAATGTCAAAAGGAAGGAGAACGCAACAATAAACAAGTCCAACCAAAAGATGGCAGCAAAGGCTCCACATACAATATTTTGATGGTTCTGTCTTCTCCCTTTATTCTCTTGTCCACTTCCACTACCTGGCTTTTTGGGGGGAGGCATTTTTGTCCTGAAGATACTCTAAAACTAGAAGAACACACTAAGGGCAGTGGAGGGGGACTTGGCATACATGGACTGCAGCTGTTTCCGAGCAGCTAGGCTAACAGGCCCACAAAAGGCAATGCAGCAAACAGCACTGAAAGCCAGCCCTGCCATCTTGAATTCTGAGTACTTACACCATTCATTGAAATGACAGTGCGTTGCCAGTCTTTATCTTGCAATGTCTGTGGCTCCAGCTGAAAAGAACAAAGATGTTAGCATGTTAGTGATTAGCTGCAGAAACGACATTGGGTGAAAACATTACACTACAGATAACTAATCAGCATTGGTCTTCATGCTACATGTAGAGTTGGGGGAACTGAGAAACTTTTCAAAGGAAACAAGCAGTACATTCCATAAAAAAAAAAGAATTACTTGTGACTCATAAAAGCTCACACCCTGCCACTAATTTTGTTAGTCTTTAAGGTGCTACTAGATTATTGCCTTTTTTATTGCTATGGACAGTCTGCTATGGACAGGCTAACACAGTTACCCACCTTGATCTATTAAAAAAAAACTATTAGAAACTTATCAGGTCCTTTCTGTTTCTATCAATTTTCTTCCAAAGTTTCAGAACTCCAAATTGTACAAACAACATGCAAAACAAAGCAAATATAGCTATACTATAAAATTGTCCTCCTGAAAGACCTCACAAAGAATTGCATAGAAGGTAGTCAGTGTTTGGGGGGATTTCCAGCAAAGCTTTTGGCACAGAGTTGTTTACTAAGTTTCGTCAGCCTCACTTGATGTCAAGTCTTTGGCCTCCCAAACAGCAGATAACCTAAACTGCTCTAATTCAAAATAAAATTGTGGCTGAAGACTCTTCAATATTAAAAACATATTCTGCATGTAGAAAATGTGCATGTCCGGGAAACAGTGGGAAAGCTTGTTTTCAATGTGCAGGGCTTTTAAATGTTTTATCATGAGACAATGGTAACTGTGGTGATGCAGTTCACCCACACTTTATGGGCTGCTGGTGAGAACCACACACCTGAAAACCAAAGCTGCTTTTCAGTCATCCTACACTGCACAAAGCTCAAATTAATGCCAAACCTGAATCTCAGAGCATTTGGGATGTACCTTACCTTTCCATTTGAGCTAAGCTACTAATGTTCTTCAGACACAAAGCATGGCCAGCTATACTTCAAAGGTGGAATGGAGGCCATTGAAGCAGAGGACAAAGCCTCACAAGAGTACCTCCCAAAAATGTCAGAATGCTGGACAACCGGCTCTGTAGCTCATTCAAGTGATGGGTGAAAGAGGAAAATGAAGAGAGAAATAAAGAGAGGGATGGGAAAATGCTACAAACACCCAGCTGTGGAGCAGACAGGACTGGAAGGGTCTTCCAGACCACTGGGAGTTAATTAACTCAACTAGCTCAGCTAATTAGCATATTCTGCCTGCTGAGCAACTGGAAGGAGATACTCTGGCATGGATTCCTCCCTCCACCCACAGAAGAGAATGGAAAAACAGATCCATCTTAGGAGGAACAATCAATTCCGCCCTGAGGGTTGGGGGAGAGAGCGGGAAGGGAAGGGATGAGGGTCTATTCTGCCGCTGGGTACATTTTAGTAACTGCAGGGTTTTAATTGTCTAATTTTATCTTGTGGGATTTTTACAATTTGATTGTAACCTGCTGTGAGACGGTCCCAAGAGCAGCAGGATATAAATGGAATAAATTATAATAAAAAATTAATAAATACCAGGACAATGGCAAATAATAGGGGAAATCAAAGGTATTCCACAATAGTAGCTCTGTCCTTATAGGTTATGTGTCCCCAGCATGATGCCCTGCAACACTTTTCCTGGCATCCAAGTGCATTTAAAAAGTGAATGCCTCTTTCCAAATGTATTTTTTTAGATTATTTCTCTTGTCCCCTTGGCTCCCTCTATGTGTGCGCATGTGTGTGGTTCCACCGCCTGCAGCAGCTATTGTGCACACCACACTGTGCCAGAAATCCGAAGGTGCCCACAGGTTCTAAAAGGCTAGGAGCTCCTGTCCTAGGCAGGCCAGACAAGTAGCTTACATAAAAGTGGGCAGTGGGCAGGGGGATGGGGGACAGAAGGAGAAGGTCAGCTGGAACAGACAGATAAGAGAATCCCTCTGGAAAAATACATATAAGTAGACAGCAAATGGAAAGATTAAAGTCTAGCTTTAAGCCTATTTATAGGGGGAGAATCTGGAAATTCCAGGTGACTCAGCCTCATGGAGGACAATTGCTTGGCATGGGCACTACAGGGACTTTTGACACCACATGACAACAGTAAAAATCAAACACTGGTGCAACAATGACTTCATTCCCATATTTGGGTGTTTTCACATTTGTCTTTTCCTGCCACATGACATCTTTCAATGGACCATGGATGGAATTCACATGCTAATGGGTCCTGTGAAAGGGATCCCTACATACAGAACCCCTGGCTCATAAGGCAAGGAAAAGAAAATTATTTAGCTATTCTGGTGGCTCAGAAACCCAATGACTTTCATTATTTATTTATTTGCAAAAAATCAAACTATGGGGATGTTGTTAAAATGTGAAAAGGGTGGGGGGAGATGATGCAATTAAGTCAGGGGTAGTCAAACTGCAGCCCTCCAGATGTCCATGGACTACAATTCCCAGGAGCCCCTGCCAGCAAATTCCCAGGAGCCCCTGCCTGGGGATTGTAGTCCATGGACATCTGGAGGGCCAGTTTGACTACCCCTGATTTAAGTAAATCCTAATTTGGTGGCAGCAAAATCAGGAATGCTTTTTATCAAGTAAAAAAATGATGAGATCCTTTCATACTAAAGATCCTATCCATATAGAAATTCCCTAAATGCATTATGCAAGCACAGTGACCTGAGTATATGCAACTCCTTTCTAGTCAGAAATGGGATGCTATCTCTGACCCCACTGCCGTTTTATCCTCACAGCCATCCTATGAAGGTTAGGCTGGTCTCACTGTTCCTAATTCAGCACTCCCACACAATCATTACCAAGGAAGATGCGTAGTACATGCAAATGCAACGTGACCGGGAGTTTCTAGCATGATTAGGAAACTACATGAGGACATTCTGAACATATACATCACTCCCAGTCCACATAGCAAGAACAATCTATAGAAGCCTCTGCAAAGAAAAGTATACCTTCCCTTCCACACAGACAGACCAAGTTGCTCAAACTCTATTTATGGCTCTCCTCCCTCCTGAAACCTACATCCAACATAGAAATGTATGGGGAGGAACTAATATACTGCTGATACTGAACTCCACGACACACACTAAAAGTGTGTGCTTCTCAAATTGCATAACAATAGAGAGGAATTTCAAAAGCTACCATTGCTTGGAGAAATCAAAATCTGGGATTAGCAGAAGGACAGAATGGAAGGAGATGCCTGAAGGTTGACCTCTCCCACCCCCACTACTGACTCATCAAGCGGACTTTGCCAATTCCCAGCAGCTGCTGGCCTTCCCAAAGACAGCCCCTCTCTGTTGTCGCTAGAGGAGTAAAGTCAGGAAATCATCCCATGAACAAAACAAGGACTCTGGCAGAAACACAACCTACGTAGCCCTAATACACTGGAAGGAAGAAGAGGAGGGTAACTTCCATGGAACCCCTTCTAACTGCTGGGTTTTAAAATCAGGTTTCTTATTTGTGATTTCAGCAAATTATCTAGTTACAAGATATTTGTCTTGCACAGAACAGATAAGCTGTTTTGTGTGCATCCCATACTGAGAATGAGGAGAAATATTTTAAGCAAGCAAACCAATAGAAGCAACTCCTCAAAGGCTTGGATTATTGTGGGCTTCTAGACTGGGCACTGGCTGACGTATCATGCGAGCAGCTGACCAAGGTAAAGTTGAGTCTTTAATATGGGTGGCTCTTTCTCTCACCCTTACCTCTTAGCATTGAGCATGCAGGGTCAAGGTAGCAGTAGCACTTCTGAAGATGGGGAAAACTGCAAATGGCCAGACGGCAGCATCACTATTGTCAACAACTCCAGCAGTTCCTTGAACCTTCCTCAGAAGCGAGGTTACTCAAGGCACCCACACCGCTAGTACTGGCCAATTCGACTCATGGCTGAGGAACCTGCTCCCACTTTTAAAGCATGCTACCTCTGTCACCATTAATATTTGTGTTGCCGGACATGCATCAATAAAATCAGCAGCTGCAGCAGAAAGGTGGTCTGGTTTGCTGTCTGATGGGTAGCCATGGCAACTGCCTCACCTTGCCTAGTGCTGATGCTGGCAATGCTGAAGCAGACAGATCTTGCCTTGTGCTGTTATTTTTCCCTTTTAGAGAAATGGTACTAGATCACTGGCCCTGTGCCTGGGACCTGGTAATTGTACAAAACACTGACTATTATTTCTGGGCACTAGCATCATTGCTTGGTGGACAAGGATTGAATTTTGGCTGCATTGTTTTGTAGCATCTGGAGCCAGAGAGGATGGCTGGAAGCAGCTAATGGGATATCCAAACAAAATGCTGTATGATCTCTCAGAAAAACTTTTGCGTTGTCTGTCTTCACACTGTGATTCTCAGCCCAGCTGCAACCATACATACACGGAACAACAGGAGCCTTGTTCACGCTGAGCTCCTGCACAGGCATCCAAAAGCAAGTCCCCACCTGGATTTGGCCTTTGCCCATCAATCTGTCCGTGGTCTCTCCATCTTCTTTGGGGAGCTTGGATTTGTTGTAACATTTCTCGTAGCACAAGAGCCGCAGGGTCTGCGAGCCCTCCAGCTCAATCTCAAATTCCTTTGGGAGAAGAAGAGCAAAGGTCACCAACCAAGGGAGCAATAATGAAACCAACGGAGGGGATCCAGTCGCATCTCTTGCCTGAATCTGCTGGGTACTCTTTCCACAGGTGGGCTGTGCCCTTCCCTGAGCATAGGCTGAGGGTGACTGGCAATTCCCCTCCTTTCTCCACTTTCCCTCAGGCAGCCCTCAACACCCCTCTGGAAGGAGGCAGGATGTTGAAGCAGCATTTCCAGATGTAAAAACAGCAGGAATGTCGGCTTTACTTCTCAGGGGCAGGACAGCTTTCTATCCATCAGAGACACATTCCCAGTTTCTCCAGAAAAGGTACCAAGATTCAACAGCTTTACTTGGCAGAGCCCTAAACAAACCATAGGTAACACCTCCACAATTGAACAGCCACAGGTCTGCAACAGAGGCACTACTGCAGGGTCCTGCCACCTCTGGAATAGGACTTCCCTACTTTACGGACACTGTGCCTTCTCCTGTCCCACCATTCTCCAGAGAGGGTTTAAGAGCCAGGCAATGCAGCCAGAGAATAACAACTGAGAAAAACCACAGCTTTTGCCTTCATCTTTTCATATATATACATATTTTATTATGTGTAAAATACAGCCATCTTCTTCCCAGACTCACTGTAAGCTCATCTTGACTTGAGCAAAGAGAGATTTATGCACAGGCCAATCCAAAAGCCAAATCCAACATAAAATCAGCAACCCTCAATTAATGCATGCAGAAACTTCTGCACAGGCTTCAGATAAACAAATAGGAGGTGCACAAGAGTATTACCAGTCTGACCCAAAATTAAACACTTGAGTTTGGTTCTCTGTGTTTTTCATATTGTGATTGTTCATGCAACATCTCTTCTGGAAATGAAAATGGCTGGGAAAGTAAAATTCATCAGCTCTTAAAACGCCCATCTTATCAGAACTTTGCCATAGAAGCCTCCCTTCCACTGGAATCCAGAGGAACCCCTTTCTGATGACCCAACAAGGAGAACACATTTGACACAAACAAAATCACTGGGTGCTGCTTTTCCAGGAGGTAGGAGGGTGGCCCAGAATGCTGTCTTAGCTTACCTCATTCCAATTGGGCTCCGTTGTGTCTCTGTAGACTCTTGTTTTAGCCTTGTTTACAAAATACCCAAAGGAATCCACTTCTAAGGTGCAGTACAGGTCTAGAGGAATGAGGGCAAAGAACATCTTGAATACCATTATCAGCCTGTCTTGCAGTTTTGCTGGTCATTGTTGGACTGTGTGCTCATGTTCAGAGCTGTTATTGTAGATATATGTGCATTTTCCTGCAAACTGCAGCTTAAATCTCTTGGTTCCAGCCCCTCACATGTTCAGTCATTTACCTTTTCTCTGGACTAGAGAATTCTCTGAACCATAGAGAAGGGAAGTGACTACACCAGGCAGCCATTCCCTTTTGAAGGCTCCAAGTCTTACCCCATACCTACTCTCTGCAAAGGCTGCAGCTGCATGGTGTAGAATGAGGTCATGCTAGGTTACTGGAGTTTTTCATTAGTGTTTTTATTATTGGTAGGGATACCATAAAGCAGGCTTGTTCAACCAGGTTTTGTGAATCCTGTGAGCCACCTTGAGCCAGCTGTGCTGGAATTGGTAGCGTATAAATATAACAATAAAAATAACCGACCCCGGAAGGGTTTTCCCAAATGGGTGGGAGTGGGTTAAACATTTATCAGATGATATGAACATATATGGCCATGTCAACCCAACCCCTACCCCCAAATGGCCAATGACAGACCTGGGGAGGGGCCCCAAGTGGGCATGAGCACAGCTAATGCTTCCCAACCGTATTCTGCAGGATTGTGCCACTTTGGGAGTTTCTTGAAGCCTGAAGAGTGTTTCAGGAGTTTCCCAACAGTAAAAAGTTGAGAAAGGCAGCCATAAGGTATTTCCATGAGCTACCTTGAGAGGAACAGCAAGATATAAGTATTTCTAATAAATAATATAGTTTGGCACTATTGGACAGTCTAGTTTGCCAGCCATGATGCAGAATAGTAACTCTAGCTCCGTGTGTTTATTCACATGCAAGCCCCTCATACATCTACAACTCACTTGAGCTCTGCTTGAAGCCACTGGCTGAATGGACAATGACATTCAAGAATCCATAGAGGCCAGGAGATTCGTCATCTGTATTGGAAAGAACACATGACTCTTGTTAGAGAAGCAGCAAAGCGAGATGGAAATGGCACAAGATTTATCCACATAGCAGAAATAATACTTTCATATATTGTTGTGAACCATGTGTGTTTCCCCCAAATCTAACTAAGTCGAATGTGCTGCTGTGGTTTGGGAAAAGGCCTCCTTCATCCTTGGAGAGACTGTGGAACATGATGATGTCCACACCAGGAATCTGGGCATGACACAGCCCAAGTCTTTGTTTAATCTCACAGCAACGCTGTCAAGGAAGGCACTGTTTTGCTTCATTCAACAGATGAGGAACTGAAATGATCTAAGCCAGTTCATGATTTCATCTCAATTCCAGCATCATGAGCCACTGGACTGCCTCTCAGCCGCTTCTATATTTTCCCTATTTTGTTATTTTTCAATCTGAATTTTAAAAAAAATTCTGTGTCCAAAATAAAAGGCTGTGTTGAATCATCGCACAATCCCCACTTAATTCAGACAATTAAGTCTTCTTATTAAAAGCCCACCGCTGTGAATTACAATGCCCCCTTAAAACACACACACATCACAAGAGTCCAAAGGCACGATTAATTAATTCTCACAGTTAAGGCTGTGGGTTAAACACTCAAGGCAGAATTGCGGTTTTCACATATCCTCCACAAAGCCAAAAACTCATTTCATTTCTTGCACTAAAGGGCTGAATGGCTCCCCTTTTCAGCAAGATCATCGTGACTCAAAGAACCTTTTCAGTGCTGAGGACACACAGCAGAAGTGGCAAGCTGCAGATTCCACACAGCATACCATCCGCCTGTTGAGAAGCCCTTGACTACTGCCCGCTATTACAGGGCAAGATACTGGAGCTTGGTGTGATGGTGGGTCAAGCAGGCACCCTTACCTTCTTTGTTGATCGTGAGGGGAATGTGATGCACTGTTTGAAGTTTCACGCAGGAATTTGTCAGCATTTGAAGCTCCACTGATGTCAGTGAGAAGCTTTTGAAGCCTGAAGGTTCAGAAAAAAATGCAAACTTTGAAAAACAGTCAACAGGAAAATTTCAAACACTTGGAGAGATCAAGTTACAAACAAAGATGTAAGCCTTCTAGAAATGCTGAGGTTCAGAAAAAAATGAAATGAGTGACTACGTGTGGACCTTGATATATGTCGTAACAGCTCATCCTTTGCAAAATAAAGATTGAGTCCTAGTAGCTCCATGCAACTGTGTGGAATTTGTTTCCAAGTCAGCACATATATAAGGATTGCCTGGGTAACTATATTGAAAATCCCAACGTTTCTGTAATGTAATGTAAGCCGTGACATTTTTGGGTAGTATGTATGTATGTATGTATGAATGTATGAATGTATGTATGAATTTATTTATTTATTTGTTTGTTTGTTTATTTGTTTATTTTATTAGTAAAGTATATTCAGTTCCAGTTAATCACGCATCTTTGAAAATGCTAGCGTACTTCAAGATTATTTCTCTATTTAGTGGCTTGGCTTAAATGCAACATTAAGAAGTTCAAATATGTAATTGAGAAGATCTTCACACTTGCATTTACAGTCTATCCCCAGCCCGACATTGCACTGCAGCCATACAATTAGGCATTTCAGCATTCACAGCAACTAGGTAGTCAATACCTCTGAAGTAGTGAATTGTGATTTGCATCCTCTCACTGCACAGCTGAATTCCAAGTAGCAGTGCAATCCTAGCTTGGATTCCTAGTTTACAGGGAAAGAATAAACTATTGCAATACCCAGCTGTGAACTGAGCCTTAGCATGTGGCTCAAACAACCCACATAGTGGGGTCAGGGACAGATTGAGGAGGTCTGCAAACCTGAGGGAAGCATCAGGGTTGCAGAAAAACTTGAGGCCTTAAAAGAAAATTGAGAAGGTTAACTTACTTCAAATAGAAGCTTGGTTGCAAGCTGAGTATATTGGAGCATGGCCCAAAGACACCCCATCCCCACCCAAAGCATTTCCCCCTTAAGTCAGACCAAAGGAGGTTCTTCCTTTCCTCCAGCTTAGAGAGAAAAGTTCTGGAAGCATCACATATAGTACATGGAAACAGGATATCACGTATGGAAGCTCTGCCTCTCCCAATTGTTGCATGTTGTGTTCCATTTGAGGAAAAACCTCCATGTGGAAAAAGCGGCCCCAACCTATTTTCCAATTGTGTAGGAGTAATTTGGTTAGCCAAGACTATTATGAATTTAAACAGGCAGGGAAATTTATGCATCAGTATGCGAGCAAGTTAGCCACTTGCCCGTGGCACAGGAACATATGTATTTTGCTTCTCTAATTTATAAAAACAACAGGATGACTCTCAACCTTGCCCTTGGGAGTCAGAGCCCTTCACGTACATTTCTTCTGCTGCTCCCGGATGATTTCTCGCCATTCTGCTCGCTCATAGTCCGAGGAGATGAGGAACGTGTAGCTCTGAGTGCCCCCAGAAAAGACAGAACCAGGTTTTTTTTTATTTTGCAAGTCCTTATCTAAGAACTCAAATATATCACAACAATCCAAAAATGAAACAAAATGTTACAGAATACCTTGGACCACAAAATGTTGCTAGTTCAAACCCCACAATTACTGAGAGCAGCTTCATACTTGAACCTTACTTATAAGGGAGGTGGTTAGTTTCAAAGAAATGAAATTAATTCAACACAGTTGTCCCTTGCTGGGTGTACTGTTGCAATGCCTCACATGGAAAGCAACATTCCCATGACACTGCATGGAGATAGTGTCTAACTTTTCACTGATGTTATACAATACAATTCATACATAAGACGCATACCATTCTGGGGCGGGGCAAACTGAAAATATTATGTGTGGACATCCACATGCTTGCAAAGGTTTGGTTGAATGGGGGGGGGGCACAAGCCAATACACTTCTGAAGGCAATACTACACATTCCCAGTGGCTACTTGTCAGGCTACGAAATCTACAACATTGGTTTATATATTTATTATATTTATATACCGCCCTCCCCAAAGGCTCAAGGCAGTTCACATAAAACAGAAACGATACAGATAACTTAGTTTAACAATAATAAAGTGATAACAACACGCAAGTCCCCCTCACCTTGCCATTCCGATTATGCACTTTGAAAGCCATGTTGGGAGACATCAGCAGAAGCATGGATTCCTGCTCCGAAAGCTTCTTCTTCAACCTCTCAATATTCTTGCTTCCTTTGTTGGCTCTCTAGGGAAAGAGAAGAGAATACACATGAACAAGGCTTTCTGCCAAATGTCAGCAGTCACTGACTCAAATCGCTTCCCAATGCCCCCATCTCAAATCAGCCCCTAGTTCACTGGGGAGCTGAGAGGAAGGAAATGGGAGTTGAGATGGATAGATTAAGTTTGGAGGATGCTTATGAGAGCCTATGAGATGGTGATGAAGGCAGCAAAGAGGGATTTCTACATAGCCCCCATTGCATCCATGAGCCCACACCCAGCTCAACTTCTTAGGGTTATTTGGTCTCTTACCACCCTTGAAGAAGGGTGCTCAAGTGATAGTTAATTGGCCTTAAGCTGTGAGGTTTTTGTGAGCCATTTCATGAATAAAATCGTGTTTCTCTGCCTCAACCTTAGTGATGGAGCATTTTAAAAAAACTGCTATTATTTTAAAATTGGAAATAGTTAATATCTTTGTATGGCGTTGTCAGCCGCTCAAAAGCCGCTCAAAACCAAAATATATAACAAATAAGCTTTCTGAACATGGAGGTCCCTGGTCCAAGTTTTACCTCAGCTCCAGAACTTAGCCCCTCATCTGTCTGGCTGTCTTTCTCATTTTACACTGACACTGCAGGCTTGTTGGAAATACTGTTCAAAAACTGACAAGCCATCTACAGTGTATACAATTTAAAAGTGTATTATTTAAATTTCTGCCATTACTTTTTCTCGCTGGATATCACTTTTGAGCTGAGAAATCTTTATCTTCATAGCATCCAGCTCCTCATCTGGCACAAGCGAGATGTTCTGCACGGCTTCTGAATCATCAACCGTCTGAAAGCTGAGGTCCGAGAGTGGAATGTACCATTTACAGTCATACTGTTGGCTTTTCCTGCAAAGACAGAAGGTTTATAAGCTGGCCTTCTGCTCACTTCAGGCATTCTTAGCATTACAGCTTTTCAAGCCCATGCTGTGGTAAACAGGACCTTCGAAGGTTGAATGTCTGTATTGTTAAAATTTGATTGTGCACAATTAAAAAAACAACTTTAGGAATTAAAAACATATACAGTATACACAGCCCATAGGTTCTCAACCTTTCTAATACTGCAACCCTTTAATACAGTTCCTCATGTTGTGGTGACCCCCAACCATAATATTAGGCAAGTGTTCTTTCACAGAAATTAAACCAAAACTGACCAAATGACGTGAAGATCCATGGTTCATGATTGTATATAAATTGTTTTTTTCCAAAGGTTTCTCAGTTCAGTTCTGCCTCTTGTCCCACCATCCCAATCTCGCTCTTTCCCGCTGCTCCAGAAAGACAAACGCTCTATCTCGATCTACCCCCCAAGGCTGTTGTGTGGATGGTGCCCCCCCCCCCGGCCAAGCTGCTTGCCCTGCCACAACCCCTGTGAAAGGGTCATTTGACCCCCAAAGGGGTCCCGACCCCCAAGTTGAGAACTATTGCAATAGACCAATGTATTTTGGCCCTTATAGGGTCTTCTTCAAGGTCTGGTTTTAACACACACCAGTTTTTAACACATAAAATATGTCAATGATGTATTTCCTTATACATTGCAATGTATTGCCTTACTCATTGCAATACATGCACGAATAAGGAAACAGACAATTTAAATTTTTGGGCAGCCTTTGAAAGAGAACTGATGACTGATAACTAGACATCTTCTTTCATTAAGTGACTCTGATTTATTTATTTATTCACATTTATATACCACCCTCCCCAAAGGCTCAGGTCCGTTTACATAGAACTCTACAGCTCTTACTTTGGAGCTTTTATCGGCTGCTGTACATATTTTATGTGTGTTAAGAACTGGTGCGTGTTAAAACCAGACCTCTGAAGAAGGCCCTACTGGTTCGCACAGTGGATAGCATACAGGTTTGCAATAGCCTGTGGCTTGGATATGCATGGTTTTAATTCCTAAAATTGGGGCTTTTTAAAATTGTGCACAATAAAAGTAATATAATTTTAACCATAATACAGACATTCAACCTTTGAAGGTCCTAACAGTTACCAGTTGGGTTTTTATGGTTCCAGTTCTAGTCCCCCCCCCTTCCCCTTTTGGTTTTTGTGGCCAAAGCTAAGCCTGAATGTAGCATTTGGTTTGGGTCCTGGACATTCAGACAAACATGCAAACACTGTAAGATCTATTCAGGCACTGGGCTTTGCCTTCCTCCCATTTCCTGCAGCTGCCTATATCACCATCTTGACAAAAACTACCCCCCCCCCCAAACTTAACATCTTTCATAGTACTGCAAAGATGTTTAGGGGCCCTTTACATTATTTTTTAAACCTAAGCCAGAGAAAACCATGTTCAGCAATGTATAAAAGAACCCCAATGAGGGACATTGGAATTGCCTCACAAGCAATTGCAAGCATGCACCATAGATCAACATGTCTGCCATATCTATACAATGCCACCTTTTCTCATTTCTAGGCTCACCCCTGTCCAGAGGCTAGACCACCTCGTACTGCTGCAGGTGAAGCTTCCAGACAGAAGCCAGGTGCATGACAATGATCAACTTGTGACCTCCAGATCCCAGAGAACATGCAATGTTTCTGCTTTGATTCTGGCTCTCACCAGCCCATCAGCCAGCTTTCCTCCCACATGCTTGTATAAGGCATGGTCCCCTACTTGGAATCTAGCAGAGAGATCCTTACCCTCCAAGCTGCTTCTTGAGCTTGGCACACAGGAACAAGTCCGTAAAGAGAAAGACATGGCGCAGCTTGCGGGCTCCCTCCACCAGCTCCACCATAAAACTGTCCTTCAAGAGTTGCCGGTGCTGCCAAAAAGAAGATGGCTCCAGTTAAGGAATCAGCAGAGGGACAGAGCAGCACCTTTTGCCTGGGGGAAATAGGGTGTAGCTGAGAAATACCCTCTGCCGGAATAGTTATGTTCAACTGTAATAAAGTAGGGTGGCTGGACAATTGTGGGAGTGGTCTAGTCGCAGTCACAGGGCCAGGACAACAATGCAAAATGCAAAGACAGCAAGTTAAAGCTGAGTGGCAATGGGGTGGGGAATGGTTAAGGAGAGACAGACCTTAGACCAGGTAGCATTGAAGATTATATCATCATCAAGAAGACAGAAAGCAGGACTGAGAAGAACCCAGCAGGGCAGGAAAATGTAGATGACAACCCGCTAAGCAAATGACTGGATGTCCCTTGAACAAACAGCCATAGCAACCACTCCAGATATTGAGAAAACAAATTATCCACCCCAGATATTGTTGTTCCAGTATTTACAAATAGGCACAAGAGCCCTCACAGAAAATTACACCATGCTAAGCTCATCCTGTGATGGGCAAAGAATCACTGCCAATAGTTGTTTTGCCAGAGGGAATTTGTGCAGTGAGTTGATACTCCTAGTTCAGGCCAAAGGAGAGGGGAGACCTCTTTGAGAGAAAGAAGGAGATCTCTGCCGTTAAAAAGGGGAAATCAGATATGAGAATTTCCTAGGACTCCTCAGTAGTCAGAGGGAAATTGGCACTTCTATGAAGGGAAATTGGGGAATACAGGGAATGTCCAGGACCCAAACCAGAAGACAGTACCTGCCTGCTAGAAAAAACAAAGAAAAACAAATGTGTTTTGTTAAACACTTCTTAAACCAAAAGCTTCTCAGACTAAAGCTCAGTGAAAGTGGCAAGACATAAATCGAAACATGAATGAACAAATGAATGAACAAACAAATAAACATCCTCTAAAAAAGCTTCAGAAACCTCTCAAAAAGCCTGTAACTAAGAACTTCTAACTGTACATATCTGATTTATATGTAAAAACTGAATTCCTAATTCCAACTACTCCTTTCCTCTTTGTAAGCTAACATCTTTTTATTGGTAGTTGTTAACAATGCCTTAATGCCATTCTCACAAAGTTTTTTTTTTGAAAGAAGGCTCTTATACTCTCCAATAAAATTCCAGGGCGGAGTTAGTCAAAAGAACTATCAGTGACAGAGTGGGACAATTTCATTTTATAACTAAGAAACCACACTACAAGGGCAGCTCAATCTGTGAGAGAACAATGTTTTCTTTTGGAGGGGAAAATTTACCTCTGAATGGAGAATTGGTCCCTACAAGCAATTTAAATGGGGAATTGAAATAATTATACATGACAGGGACTCCCTAGGAATGCAGCTGTTTGCAAACAACTCACCTGCTAAGAAAGTGTGTCTCAACAGTTTGGATGTGGTACGTTATCTGGGAATGAGCCCACTGTTCATGACCTCAAATTCCACTTGCCATAAGCCATCCAGGCTTCCCACCTTTGCAAAGTTTCTTAAAGGAAGCCATCAACTGAGGATTTGGTACTTTCCCTTTGACAGCCCCTGGCCTGTGTCTTCCCCTCACTAGAGAGAAGACATGACCCTGAGGAAATCAATCTATACTACAAGTTTAAATCAGTATTGAAGCTCCTTAAGAAAGTGTGGCTCATACCCCTGGGGAAAGGTGTTTCTGTGAAAAGGTTGGGGATCTTACAAGCAGCCTTAGCACTTCAATTCCCAGGGCTTCTGAAAGACAATATCAATCTGATTTCACATACTTAGAGCACAGACAACCCAGGCTACTAGGTGCAGTCACTGGAATTTTTCACTAAAACATTTCCAGCAGCAAGATGAGGGGAAACCCTTTAGCGAAGCTTCCTGGCATTGTGGACAGAGCTCTACTGGATTGAATGACTCAGGACAAGACTGCTCATTATTTAAGACCATGTGTTCTAAAAGTCCTCTCTCATTTTGTGTGTGTGTGTGAAATAACTCCTGAACACTCATACCACTTTCCAGGCAGCCACTGGTAATGCTTTCTGCATGATCCACATGGTGGAGCAGTTTGCAAGAACCACACTGTTCCTACATAGAGTTGCCTGCTGTTTAGAAGCATTCCACACTGCCTCCAGCCAGCAACCACAGCCAAACTATATTCAAGGAAATATGGGTCACGAAAGGCAACTGTCTGGCTTGGTCCCTGTTTTCAGCAGAAGACCAATATACCCCTGCCCTGCAGCTGTAGGTGGAACATCCTCAAGAGTTAAGACCAAAACACCATCTTGCTGCCTTGCTCAATGGATTATATCTCCCACTAACCACCAGAGGTCACCATACAACTAACTATTCTTTGCAATGCTGGCTCATGATCATTGGCAGGAGAAAACTACAGCCTGTCCCCTTTATGCCATAGAGTTCACTAATCCCACCAACAAAAACCTTTGCTGCTCCTTCTCCTGAAGCCACAAGCACTGTTAAGTGCCATTCAGAATGAAGTACATTCTGTAAAGTCACAGTCTCTCTTAGAATCATAGAATCGTAGAGTTGGAAGGGACCTCCTGGGTCATCTAGTCCAACCCCCTGCGGCCCGGATTAGGTTCAAGGTTTTGACCTTAAAGGCTCTTCGCGGTCTGGGCCCCACATATCTGAGGGACTGCCTGTTGCCCTATGCCCCCCGTAAGCTTTACACTCCGTGGGTACTGACTTGTTGGTGATTCCCGGCCCTAGAGAGGCATACTTGGCCTCGACCGGGGACAGGGCTTTTTCAGTTGTGGCCCCGACCTGGTGGAATGAGCTCCCAGGTGAGCTGCAGGCCCTGTGGGAGCTTTCTGCTTTCCGCAGAGCCTGCAAAATGGAACTCTTCTGCCAGGGTCTATGGTTGAGGCCAGGGCAGTGAGGAAAATCATGCCCTCTCCTCCCCAGAGCTAATGCTAGCACCTGGGTTTTTGTCAGGTAGGGCCTCCCTCTCCTTCCCCTATAGTGGGGATTTCCAGGCCTGGGGATGCAGTTGTTTTTTTGCTTTGTTTCCTATGTTTGGAATGTCCTTTTAATGGGGGTTAACGGGTTTTTATTGAGGACCTTGTGACCCGCCAAAAGCCATTGGAATAAACTTAATAAACAAACAAACAGACCTGGCCAATATCAATAAGACATCAATAAGACCTCAAATGCTATTCTTCATGGAATGCTGCCTTTCCACCTCTGATCTCTTTTTGTATCATGGAGCAAGCTGTAACTGGGACATGTCTTGGCCCACCCAAAGCCCAGGTCCACAGAAAAAGACCACCTGACTCCAGAAATGTTCCCAGAGACCCCAGCCCACTTTTCCCTTTCACTGTCAAAAGACCTCAACCACATTCATTACCAGCCAAGAAAACACCCAAGAAATTTGACCTTTTCTTAGGACACTGATGCCCACTTAGGAATGTCCCAAGGTGGCCCAAGGGTACCAGCAGAGAGAACGAGAGGATTAGCAGATGGCTACCATATAATAGCAGGAGGCAGGCTTGTCACACGAACACTGGGGGCGTGTGACTGAGGCTGACTCAGGTGTGTGTGACTGAGACTGACTCAGGGGTGAACGTCATTGTGCAGGCATGGCTGAGCTCTTGCCAATCTTCAGCAGGAAGGAGGAACACCAACAACTGCATCTTGGGAGCCTAGAGCGCTATGCTGGGGACAAGTGTGTCTGCAGGGGTTCTGGACTGGTGGTGATGGCATAGGTGTTGCAACTCAAAGCCACAACAGGGTCATTCTAATGCTGCTCTGACGAAGGAGAGAAACAGGGACCTTGGCAGGCAAGAGAGAAAGAAAAGGGCTTAAAGGTCAAGCAAACCAAGGGAGGAGGTGGCACGTATGCCCACACGCACAAAGCTCTCCCTGGAAAACCTCAACAGAAAGGTCAACAAGGATCTCTAGGAACACACTCAGCCTGCTTTTGCCACCCACTGGGTGGTTACAGAACCAGTCAATGTGCAACACCCCACAAATATGTTTTAGAGATTCCTGAAAACAGCTAATGAAACTGCACACAGAACCTCAGCTAGAAAGGACGCACAAGGCACTGGCAACCCACTCAGGGTCACTTGGAATCTGTATTCAAAGCCCACGCTCAGCCTTTGGCCATAAATCAGGAAGAAAAGAAAGTCCTTGAGCCCGCGTGGGGCACAGCTTTTCAAGCCTAGGCTCCAACAGCAAGGAACAAAAAGCTGTCAAAAGTAAGTTAGCACACAGAATCTTGAAATGAGGATACAGACAGAGCCACTCCAAGGCAGAGGTAAGGAGTGTGTGCTGGGGGCAACAGTGCTCCAAGATTTTCTTGCTTGTTTGTACGTAAAGAATTAGAAACTTCAGTTTTGTCCGCAAAAAAGGACACAAAGATGCTCAGGGTTCAAAGGCATCTTTGTTTTCACTGTCTGCAGTCAAATATGCAGCAAGGTGGCCAGCAGCCTTCATACAAGTAAGTGTGTGTGTGGGGGGGGGGGAGGGGGCAAAAGTCTTGCAGGGCTTCAGGCTATGAAGAAAACTGGATGCTGATGTTACATGGAGAGGCCTGGCAGCACGCACAGGAGTAAGTTAGGGAAAACTGAGCCAGCAAATAGCTGGCTACTAAACATGTATTAATCAACTACGAACCAGATTTTAAAGCAACAGAAGCATGGAACAGAACTGGCTGGTTACAAGGTAGGGTTGGGTGCAAATCCCAAGTGGCAAGGTGTTGGACTGGGGAGGCTGGCATTTAAAGTACTAAATGATTTTGGGTCAGCCTCACTCAGCCTATCTCATAGGGTTGCTGTTAGGTAAAATCGTACATCTGTACAAGCTTCCAGGAGGAAAAGATGTAATTGATAAATGAATATATTTGAAGCCAGTGGAGCTTATATCCTTTCAAAGAAGCTTACAATGGATACCTTAATGAAGTGATTCAAGTGAGATCAGGAGAGGGTCCCACATACACAAATAAGAACCGCCTCGAGGACAGTTCCAGGAGGGGAGCTGTGTTGGGCTGTAGCAGAAGAGCTAGATTCAACTCTAGTAGCACCTCCAAAACCAATAGGGTTTCCAGGATGAAGATATCAAGAATCAAAGCTCCTTTTATGAAATATAATAATAAAGTAGGAATGGAGATCCCATAAGTCCTTAGGCATCTCCAGTCCTACTTATAAGTGACAGATCTTTGACTCTTGAAAGCTTATGCTCCAAAAACCTTGTATGCCTCTAATATGCCACTAGACCTGAATCTAATTCTGCCACTAGGACAGAGGCAGGAGACTGGGCGAAGGGTGTGTGGATTCCAATGCTAACTCCTGTTATTGAGCAGGCAGGGATGCATGTGCCTTGCAACACTGGACAGATAAGACCAAGGGTAGTCAAACTGCGGCCCTCCAGATGTCCATGGACTACAATTCCCATGAGCCCCTGCCAGCATGCGCTGGCAGGGGCTCATGGGAACTGTAGTCCATGGACATCTGGAGGGCCGCAGTTTGACTACCCCTGGATAAGATGCTCTGGCAGGCTGCAGGTGTCTGGCCGCAGAGCCTGCCCTGCTGCCGCCCCAAAACAATTAGCCGCCCATCACTGGGGAGATTAAGTATCAGGCTGGTTGCTTTCATCAGTGCATCAGCAGGAAAGCCCAATGAAGGGGCAAAATATTCATCCCTTTTGAAGGTGAGAAATGAAAGGGAAGGAGCAGCAAAAGGGGATTGCGAAGGACAGACGCAGCCCTTGAATGCCGGCTCAAGGAAGGGGGTCTCTCTCGAGTCTCCACCCCACCTGCTTTCCTCCAAAGACAGCTCCAATAGGAGAGAGGGTGAATAAATGCCCCTAAAGCCATCAAAGCAGGCTCCATAGTCATTAAAAGAAAAAAAATGCATTATGTATCAGGTGAAGCAAATAGCGTGCTGTTGTGTTCCCCCAGGGGAGGTGTCTGCAGTGAGGGAGAGGCTGAAGCACGGACTCCATGCTGTAGATGCAAAATACCCTCTCAAGGCGAACAGGGGGGGAATGGAGGGGGGGGGGCATTCGGCCTTTTCAAGCATCAAAGCCACTATGTGGCAAAGCAACAATTCCTATTACCTGTTTGGATCCAAGCGCCCAGCCATATTTCTAGACAAGTAACTGCTGAGTTAGTTTTGAAACGAGTTGCATATGCGTTGCAGCATTTAGTCTGCATTTCACCCTCTCCCCAATTGTCTGCCGATCCCAGCACCGTGCCCTCTCATTTGCAGATGGAAACCTTCAGGGCTGCCGTTTTCCCACATGAGTCACAACCACTGGCTCGACCACATGCAAGCCGAGTACCAAACACACACACACACACACGGCCGCACCAGAACGAGACTTCGAAACGCCTCACCTTCCAGGGACACGTGAGAAAAAAAGAGGCAGAGAATGGTTTGCCGTGTCTTTCACAATCAGCCCACCTGGAGCTTGCCACAAGCAGAAGCTGCACAAAGCAAAGGACCTATCCTGCCTGCCTGAAAGGGGACTGGAGCACAGGGTGAACAGACTGCAAGCAGGGACAGCAAAGAAACAATAGCCAAAGCACTTCTGAGGTTTGCCACAATGCTGGAAGGAGAGATTCTGCCCTTCCTCGCAACATCTGTATGAATGGAGTTATGGTGCAGACAGTTGCCCCCAAATGCATGAAAACCCTTCCAGGCATGTTAGAAGCGGCCGTTTTCAGAGCGGGGAAACGATGACAAAGACATGGATCACCACGGGGGACATCAACACCACCCCCTCCCTCCCATGCAAGCCTGGCCCTCTCCTCATTAAGATTCTGCAGGGCTTTCTTCAAAGCCTGCATCCTACCCGGAGACAGTGACAGAACAACAGCAGCACCCCCCCCACAGCATCCTTCAGCATCCCCTTCCATCAGCATCCATTTAATGCAACCTTCCGCTGCCCCCAGCCTTCCATTGTTCATCTCTGTTTATACAGATGCTACATATAGTAAACAAAGCCTGTTATAATCATCAATCCCTTTCACCTTCTTTCAGCAGCCCAGGCAGTAATAGTCAACATTTTACACAGATGGCAGAGAAATGGTGACTCACCCAAAGACGCCCCTAACTAAGCAGCAATCAGCACCCAGTGCTCACAACTGTGAACGCAAAATTCATTGATGAATGCAAAAGCCTTCCACCCAACCAGCATTCCCCGGTCTGTGTCCAGCCCAAGATATGAAGCTCTTGGGAAATATCCCTGCTTCAGAAGTCAGCATGTAGAAGCCAGACCTAAACCATTAATTAAGGAATAGTTGAGAACTCCCCTCCTTCCTCTTCCTACATGGCCTCAGCCCCCTTCTTGCCTCTCAAGAGAGAACGCTGGCGTTGAAGCAATTCTGAAATCTGTGCTGGAGATATTCAACTAATTCCTCAACATCAGAGACGGCAGGCTGTTTAATGCAGCCTTTCCCCCACACCTTTGCCTTTTCCCGCTTTCAGCCGGCCACCACCTGACTGTGCTTGTGAGAGGCACTGAAACTGTAACACAGAAACATTAGCCAAGGCCGCTGGTGCCTCACCTCTCCCTTCTGGACAGTCATGGATTGCCTCCTGGGAGTGATCTCTTCATTGATGCTAGACAGGAAGTTCTGGGAGATACGGAGGGCATCCTGCAGGAGCGAGTAATCGGGGTGGCTTGAAGGAGTGTGTTTCAGTAAGTCCTGCACCAAAAACAAAGACATTGTAAGGATTGCAGGCAGAGCCTAGCCAGCAGAAACCTACAGAGCCATGAGATTCTTAGGGGCAGGCAATCTTTTTGCAGCCCCCAAGCTGGCCAAGCACTTTATCGAGCACCAAAAGGAGGAGAGGAAGGCTTTTACAACTTGGGAAACAAAGAGCAGAAGAGAGGGAAGAAGTTAGTGAAGGTGATCGAGGGCTTCAAAAGGTTGGGCTGGAAGGAGTAGAAGGGAAACTGGATTTGAGGGAAGATTCCTTGTGGTCAAAAAATGAGTGTGCTGAGAAAGGACATGAAGGACCAGGGAAAGGGACGGGCTTCCAAGAGAAAGATCAGGAGGAAGGACTAAATTGAGAAGGGATAGAGCTCTCTTCTCTCTCTTCTTTTATCTCAATTTGACAGAAGTCTAGGCATCCTCCAGAAAAGCTGCTTTGGACCCAATTATACATGATGCTAGGAGTCATGTAGACCGGGGGTCCACGGCCCGGTACTGGTCTGCGAAGGCCACGGTACAAGGCTGCTGGCAGCCATGCCTGCCTCCCCCTCCCACAGCGAGAAGCTCGGGGAAGAGGCAGGCCCGGCATGTCGGCAACGCAAATGCGCACGCGCAGTTGCCACACATGCGCGTTTGCACCTCCTGGTGGTGAGAACACGCATGCGCAGCAACTGCGCATGTGCGTTTGCGCGCAGCTGCCGTGCGGCGCCCGGGCCGTCAGCTCTCCCCTCGCCCCGGAGGCGGTTCCTGACCAAAGAAAGGTTGGGGACCGCTAATGTAGAAAATACTCCCAAATACTTTCATACATTCTCAGGTGCCCCCCCGGGGGGGGCATGGCACAACAGGGGAGTGGCCTTCCTCACTGCATTGTGTTTCCTTTCTCAAACAGCCTAAAGAAGGAACTGCTTGTCCCTTTGTGGTAAAGGTACAGGATGGCCCAGGTTCGTACAGTCTCATCAGATTCTGGGAGCTAAACAGGATGGTCCCTGCTTAGGCCTTGGATGTGAGGCCTCCAAAAAAGTCCAGTGTTTCTGCACAGAGGCAGGCAATGGCAAACCACCTCAATTGGTCTTTTCCCTTGAAAACCCTATGGGGTCACCTTGGCTACAATTTGATACCACTTTCCCCCACCACCCATGTCAAGGCTAAATAGGTGTGAGGGAAAGGTTTCTTTACTCAGTGCTGCATCTTGCAGATTCACCACAGAGCTTCTGGCTTGAATTTGAAAACCAAGCCAGTCCCTTTCATGCAGACACTTGTCTCTCCTGCCTAATGAAATTTCCCTTGGTAACAAGGCAAGGGGGCAGATTCTGTTGCAGAGAATGTGCTGAGTCAGCATGGAAAACAGAAAACTGGCTTCCAAACACTAATCTCAAAAACACCTTCCTGTAGCCAATGGGAAGGATGTACAACGGCTGCTGCCTACAAAGCAAGAGCAGCAGTGATTGGGTGAAAAGCCTGATTTTATATTCCTAACACATTTCAAATAAAGTTCTTCTGAAGGGAATTGTCATTCAGTACTCACCGTCAAAAAATGTCAACTACTGCTATGACTGAAGACAACATGCCTGATTAAACCCACTGAAAACAGTCACAACCCACATTAATATTTATAAATATACATTTACTTGAAAGGGATTCTTACTCAAAGGACGCTGGGAAATAAAGACGGCACTTTTGCTTATATAGCCACTAACACCCATTTCCTGAGTACTTTAACAGTTGTTTTGATACCTTCTATTACTTTCTAAAAGAGCCTCTTGTGGCGCAGAGTGGTAAGGCATCAGAAATGCTTTCTGGAGCTGTCTGCCCATGAGGCTGGGAGTTCGATCCCAGCAGCCGGCTCAAGGTTGACTCAGCCTTCCATCCTTCCGAGGTCGGTAAATGAGTACCCAGCTTGCTGGGGGGTAAAATGGCAATGACTGGGGAAGGCACTGGCAAACCACCCCATATTGAGTCTGCCATGAAAACGCTAGAGGGCGTCACCCCAAGGGTCAGACATGACCCGGTGCTTGCTCAGGGGATGCCTTTACCTTTATTACTTTATACCATAGGGGAACATCTATAGCAGGGGTAGTCAAACTGCAGCCCTCCAGATGTCCATGGACTACAATTCCCATGAGCTCCTGCCAGTGATCGCTGGCAGGGGCTCATGGGAATTGTAGTACATGGACATCTGGAGAGCTGCAGTTTGACTACCCCTGATCTATAGGGTATCAAACAGACAGACACTCCCAAAGACTCCTGGGCTTGCCACATCTGGTTGGTGTCAACCACCCACTTAAGTTACCCAAAGCTACTTACATGAAGGACGAGTGTGCTGCGTGTTACTCGGTCCACTGGCTTGTACAGGAGAGCTGTGGAGGGGAAAAAAAGGAGCAGGAGCGGAGGAAGAAATGTTAGCTCAGCCAAGTGACCCAAATACCCTCACAACAGAGCAAGGGAGGAGGGAAAAGTCCAACAGCCTGGACCCTGTCACCAGCTTACACTTGTTGGGCAGAAGGGCAGCGTAACAAAGCTCTTTGTACCAGCTGACTAAATGTTATGCCAACATTTCAAGGGTACCACACTGGTAGAAGGAAAGCACAGGCTGAACTTCTGTGTTTAATGAGACTCTACTGGCATCAGGTCAGAAACTGAGGATGGTTTCAGGGGGCCCAGTGCAAAAAGCAGAAGAATCATTTATGCCTCTTATGCACGGTGGCAGCTACTGTGCGCTGCTGCCGTCCCGTTGCGGTGGGCCACGATGCCCCGCTGTTCCCCGTGTAATTGTCGGTGAGTTCAACCGAAGCGCTCCTGCTGCCAGCGCGGGCATTCTGGGCTGTGCATAAGAGGCCTTAGAGAGGGCAGTCCTACCCCCAATAACAGCATAATATGGTAGTGTCAGAGAAAACACTCTTGGTATAGTCAGAGAGGACCAAACAGCTGCCCCTCCATACGATTTCCGGGCTCAAAATCACAGTGGACAACAGGATTCTGACAAAGCCAGCATCGAATCATAATAGAGCCCCAGTGGAACATAAATCCCAGGTAGGACAGTCAAATAGTAGTATTTCAGTACACAAGGAGCAATTAATGTGTGGGACTCACTGCCACTGTATTTTGCAATAGGTGTAACTTTATTCACTTTAAAAGGGGATTAGACAAATTTCCAGTGGACAGATCGATCAATGGTTATTAGCCATGATGACAAATGGAACGTCTGTATTCAGAGACAATAACCTTCTGAACAGTATGGAGAGGAGGAACAATAGTGAAAAATTGCCTTTCAACATTTTTTTTTCAGTTTATTTCCTGCCACCCCCAGGACTGGCTCCTGGCGGGTTACAATTGTCCTTAGCTAAAACCCCAATAAAAAAAAACATTAAAAATACAGAACATAAACACAACAGCAACAACACAGAAACATGTCGGTATTACCAGAAGCCAGGATATTTTCCAATCCTGCTTGCCATGTATACTAGAGCAGGGGTAGTCAACCTGTGGTCCTCCAGATGCCCATGGACTACAATTCCCATGAGCCCCTGCCAGCATTTGCATTTGCATTTGCTGGCAGGGGCTCATGGGAATTGTAGTCCATGGGCATCTGGAGAACCACAGGTTGACTACCCCTGCACTAGAGAAACCTGTGATGGTTATAATTTAAGAATAGCCATGCTCGGTTAGAACAGTGGACCATCTTGTCCAAAATTCTGCTTCACCCAGTGGCCAATCAGGTGCCCCTGGAGTACCTACAATCAAGGCGTGAAGGTCAGAATTTTTCACTGGCTTGTGGGAATCCAACATTTCCCTTCACCCTCCCAGTGCCAGGTGCAGCAGTACATAGCACAGAAATGCAACAGTGGGGCCAGGTGTACCTTTGAGCTTGTTGTGCAGTTTTCAAGGGCTGAGAGATTCTGCAAGAATCTTTTTTTAAAGGATGTCTCAGCAGTCTCAGTCCTGTCCGGGCAGCTTTCAAAGCTCATCCCACCAGAGATGATGCTCAAATCTGTGCCGATTCCAGATCCACCCCTGTGAAGCTCTTATTACTGCACAACCATAGAGGTTGGTCATCATACTGTGACATCAGCGGGCATGGCACATTACAGACTCCAAAGAAAGAAGTCCTTGCTGCTCTCTCCCCATGAAGACAAACTGTGTTCATTCACGTCACCTGGCCCAGTTTCAGTAGGGAAAGGAGACTAAGAGGGAAAAGATGAATTCAAGGGGGTAGCTGTGTTGGTCTGAAGCAGCACAACAAAACAAATCCAGAGTCCAGTGTCACCTTTAAGAGCAACAAAGATTTATTCAAGGCGTGAGCTTTCGAGTGCAAGCACTCTTCCTCAGACTAAGTCGAGCAAGCTCACATCTTGAATAAATTTTTGTTGGTCTTAAAGGTGCCACTGGACTGATTTTTGTTTTGTAGGGAAAAGATGAGTTTGATCTTTGAGGAGAGGTGGCAGAATCACACACACTGACTTGCCATCACCGCCTCTATAACAGTTCCTGGAAGAATGCCTGCAGATAGGCTTGGCTTTGAAGAGTCTTTGACATCTTCCCTAGAGCATGAGTCAAACCCTCTTTCTGGTACTCCACTGAGGTTCAAAACTGCTCCCCCAATCTGGTTCTGTTGTGCCTTCTGCTCTGTACGCAAAGACACCCCCCACCTCCAACACACTGGCTGGCCAACATTACACTTTTTAAAAATCAGTATCAAATTCTACATTAAAAAAATACACAGACTTAACATTCTAGCTATTTGCAGAATTGATTTATAATGAGAAGGATTTTATCGTCATTTTTTCATTTATAGTCTGAAACTAAGCAAGTTGAAATTTGTTCTTCCTTTAAGACAAGGCAGGCAAGGTTTTCTGGACACACCCACAGGTTGGGCCCCAAAGTGCTTTACTCACTTTCCAAGGAGTTCTTTGTTGTCTGGTCTTTAGAATCCTTGGCACTTCTAGCCTTCAGATTCTTCAGAAAGGAGAAAGAAAGAAAAAATTGCCAGAGGGTATGATTTCTTCGAGGTTAGGCATGAACCCATCAAACACATTCCAGCCAGCTTAAGCACACTCTGTTACTGAACATCCATTTCAAGCCAGCTCCAGAAAAGTTCCATCATTTGCCAGGTCAAGAAAACAAGTGGCCCAGGGTTCATGTACCTGCAGCACTGCAGCAGAGCAATGCAAGTCCTCTGGGGCAGGTTTAGTATACCTTACAAGCAGTACCTGGCCCATCACCAAACCAAATCCCTTGTGAATGTTCAGTTCTAGGAGCAGGACTCTCTGCTAAAGGACAGAAAAGAGGGAGCTGCTTTCGGTTTTGGTGACAACAAAGAAAATATCCCCGTAATTGTGACAGATTTACTCTTGCCTAAGGAGGAGGAAGTAGCTATGAAATCAGGTGTGAGGTGACATACATCTAATTACCAAGGGACTCTAGGAAGGGAATCTAGTCTCAGCTCTGTAGCAGACTTCCCTTTGCATGTTGGGAAAAAAATGAATAACCGCCTTGCAATATCTGCAGGTAGAAACAGAACTGTTTATTGTAGTAGATGAACCTAAGAAGCAGTAATCTTATAGAGAGGTGCAAAACACAGACATATTTTGCTTTAGGTGGTTAATTCTCCAGCTAAAGCAAAGTGGGAAAGGAATTCTACAAGTTAAAAAAATTAAATTCTAAGAGTATATACCAGCAGGGAGAGGAAGGACTCAGGAAAAATGAAGAATGGGAAAGGATGGCTTAGGTTTCTTGGTTCTAGATTCTTATGTCCCTCAAAATGAGCAGTTCTTGGATTTCATGGAATATCTCATTGTCTGGCATGGGCCAGTACTGCAGCAGGTAAAGAAACAGGTTCTAATACCAGTGTGGGTTCCTTTGGCAATACAAACTATGATCCATTTGAAGGCTGTACGGAACTCCTGTAGAAGAGTCCCACAGGGCAAAGAACCCAAGGAACTTCTGTCATGACGCATCCCACTTGAAAAGGCTTTGCTCCCCCAGGAAATCAAAGGAGAATGCAACACAATATTATGAATCCACTTGTCACTTGGAAGACAAGCACCTTCTTGTGTTACTCCTCCTTGCTACACTTGAGGCTAATGAAGCCTGTGATTTCCCAGACAAGGGTTGACACGTGCCTCTCCAGGCAGCCTTTTAACAATTCCCTTGCATCTCTTTTGCTATTATCACCCCTCCCCCTAATCAGGCCTACCCCACAGTGTGATACAGCCAACTAGAACAGGCATTTCGGTAAAGAGGACACATGAGAATTAGTGGCTCCGGGAATTTCTATGGTTAGCATCTCATTACAGGAAGGCTCCCTTGCTCCATCACAGGGGAGGGGCAGAGGCCCGCAAGGTAAGGTGAGGTACAGATCCTGAGTGACATTAATGGCCGTGAGTGAGATGCAGGCAACTAGAACACATGGAATGAACAGGAACTGTCCAGGAGCATCAGCAGTGCGTGGCAAAGGCTGCAAGAACATTCCCAGAGCACCATCTGAGCACATTTAGCCAGACCAAGGCACTACGTGTGTCTGAGCATCATAACGTTACCTCTGAGATTTCTGCGAACTGAGCGTTGGCCTGACAACACTTCTCTGCTGTTTCCATGGCAACCTCATAGTTATCCACGAAGGCCCGGTACACTCCCAGCTGGCTGGCCTGTAAGAAACAAACATGACAGGAAATAAACAGCAAAGGAAGGGGGAGAGAAATGGTTGCTGACTGCAATCACAGTGCAAGAAGGAAGGGAAAAGGGACCTTCTGCCATATGGGCTTCTCTCAGGAGAAAGTATGCCAGGCTCAAAGAGACCTTCCCTCCTCAGGACCCGGAAAGCAAAAGAAATAGTCCCTGGGCCTGCTCAGGCAGTGACAGCTATGGATATGAGTGTCCTGCATAGTGCAGGGGGTTGGACTAGATGACCCATGAGGTCCCTTCCGACTCTATGATTCTATGAGTCACCCACCCCTGGCTTTCCTTCCAGTTTGCCAGTTTCCACAACAGGCACAGTTCAAAGCCAGAGATAGATCAGCCTCAGGTCACGGTCCCCAAGAAGCCAGCTGAATATCACGAACTGAACCCCAGGAGATATTGGGTCCATCCCTGAACATCTGCTGACAATGAATGGCTCAGGCCAAAGACCTCCCACAAGCAGATGGGGAAATACGAAGTTAAAAAGCTAAAAAGCAAAGGACAGAGGTGAAACCAAAGACGTATCAGCAAGCACGGAACTCATGGCTGAAAGACGAGAAGGGTCAGACTGCGGAGAAGTAGCTGCAACAGCAGTGCTGGAAGTACTGGAATAAGCCTCTCTTAATCATGGGGACTTAACGCTGATCTCATTTGCTGACTTGTAAACAGCGGTCAGGGTCTGTGCCAGACAGCATAAGACACAGGTTGAGAACTCCCAGGGCAAATTCCAAGCGTGTCTGAACTCTTAAGGGACTGCTGTGCTGCACACAATAGGTGCACCACACTAGCCAAAAAAACATTTCTCAGGAAAGGATGAAGAGAAGAAAGGAAAGGCAACAAAAGGAGTCTGTGTTCGGCTGAGAAGCATCCTTGCAATCTCACTACTCATGCCGGAAGACCTCAAATTCCTTCTGGTTCGGAAACGAAAAGTTCCACCTAACTTTTGATTCTTGGCTCCCTGACTTTATTGTAATTCATTTAAGAAGATGTTAAAATGAAACGAGGGGAAATCATAGGATGATCCATCTTTCCTCATTACTGAGAGCATGAACAGCAGGGGGGGCACTGGTTTTGTTGTGGGCCTCAAGAATCCTCAACCCAATGAACTACTCATTCCTTAAGCAGACAGGGGCCTAGATACGTGAGCGGGAACCCTTGCATGACCCACCTCCACAGGAAGCACCTGAAGAATGCAGGTTTCTTTTCTTTAAAGAGAAGGAATTCCACCCCCACCCCCCCCCCAACAGACTGCTGGAGACCGTCCCCTCCTGCAGCCAAGCCCAGGGAGATGTTGGAAAGTTTCTCTGGAATGCAAGTGGCTTGGGGTCTGTTTGAGGAATCCCTAGACTCCTGAGGAAGGGTTTTTTTTAATGTTTTATGAAGCCTAATCTCTGCGAAACTCAAAATAGTTTATTAAAAAAGTGTCAGCTATACAGTTGGAGCATCATGTGGATTGCTGGACTGATTGCTGGACTGATTGCTGGACAGCAAAGCAGCATCATAAGAACATAAGAAGAGCCCTCTGGATCAGACCAGTGGCCCATCTAGTCCAGAATTCTGTCTCACAAAGTGGCCAACCAATTCCTCTGGATGGCCAACAACAAGGCAGAGGGGCTGAGGCCTTCCCCTAATATTGCCTCCTGGCTCTGGGGTTCAGAGTATTTGTGCTAGGAGTGTACAAAAAAAACAACAGTATTTTTCAGTTTGGATCTATCGGACCTGGGACAGGGGTTCAGGGTGACTGGCCTGTAATTTCCAGGTTCACTTCTGGATCCCTTTTTAAAAACTGGTGCAACATTTGCTATTAGCATAAGTAGCTAAATTTAGTGATAGGTTATGTATATGATTATTAGATCAACTATCTCACATCTGAGTGCCTTAAGAGCTCTCAGGTGTTTGCCATCAGGATCTGGAGACTTGTCGATTTTAAATATCCCCAATAGGTCTAGAACTTCATCTCTGGTCACCTCAAATACATCTAAATTAGGTGTGGTGGGAAGGAACCACAGTTCTGCAGCAATACTGACAAACATGTTAAGTTTCACCTGGTTTAATTGTTCATCAAGTATGCCTAGCAGCCCTCCTCCCCAGAGAAGGCTTCAAAGTTTGTATCTGCTCTTGCAGAACTGAGAAAGCAACCCAACAGAAAGATATGTGTGTGTGCGCACACGTGGGGGGGGGGGGTCCTGGTTTAGTGATGCTGCCTATTTGGTCGCTGCCTTGATTACACATAGACAGAAAAGCCAGCTATTAGGAGGTAACCAGCAGCACTGTGATTCACACAGCATAATGCACAGAGCACAGCAAAGACTTCAGGATGTGAAAACCTGGACTGAAATGGGGTAAATGGACAGTAAGAAAAACAGCAGTATTATCACATGTAGCATATTTTCTACCAAATCAGCGAGCCTGGAGCTACAGATCTCTGTAGAAAATGTACCATTGGACTACATGAAGTTACAGCAACACATAAAACAATTCCCAAGGATTTCTGGCAAGTGTTTATAAAATGTCAACAGATAGCCGTGGAAAAGGCTAATGAAACACAATCAGAGCCAAAATGCACGAGTCCCTAAAAATCATTTTTTGGAGAAATGTAACCAAAAATAATTGCAGCTGGATTTGTCATCCTTCGATTTACCTTTCACCTGACAGCCTTTTCTTATGAAGCATCGCAGGATGCAGTAAGTATGACAAATGAACCAGAAAGTTTGCATTCTACTGTTACACAACAGTGCAAGCTCCAAGCCAAGGAAAGGGAGGGCTCCCAAAGGCCTTGCTCAAGATTAGAGGGACAAAGTTCATGGATGCTGTGATCCCTGCAGAGATACAGTGGCAGGGCAGTGTTACTTACTGGGGGGTGGGGGTGGCGGGCACAATTGTGAACCTTGCGGACCTTTTATCCCACTAGATCTGTTCTACTGGGGAACTGCTGTTCCCAGCCACCGTATCTCCTTTCCCAGTACACTATGCTCTGCAATACATGGCAAACGATGGTCGCAAAGCATCCTAAGCAGCAGAAACCACAGGTAGAGTGATTTGCTCCTCAATGAGGGACACAGGTCAGCTGACATTATCTATCTCTCTTCCTTAATTTTATCCGAACAACCAAACTGTGAGGTAGGCTTGATCTAGAGCAGTGCTTCTCAACCTTGGGGTTGTGACCCCATTTGGGGTTGCGTTGTCCCTTCTGCGGGATCCCCAGGTTGCTTGCCACTGTGGAAAGCAGCAGCGGCAGGCGGCAGCCGGAAGCGACGGCAGGTAACAATGGTACCAGGCAGTGGGCAGCAGGCAGCAGCAGCAAGGGGCTGGCGGCGGAGGAGCCATGGCAATGGCCACCTCCACGCCTCCCCGTCTGTTGTGCGCCGTGAGCGCAGATACACAACAGTCAGGGCGGCATGGAGGTGTGGCCACCGCCTGCCGCTGTCTGCCACCTGCCACCTGCTGGCCGCCGTCACCTTCCCCTGAGGGTACAGGCCAGGCCTGCCCTGGCCTTCTCGGGGGGGGGGGCGGCTTCCCCAGGCAGGCCCGGCCTGTACCGGCAGGGGAAGGTAACAGTGGCCAGAAGCAGCAGCAGGCGGCAGCTGGCAATGGCAGCAGGTGGTGGGTGGCAGGCAGCAGCTACCGGCAGCCGGCAGCAGAGGACCATCGTAATGGCTGCCTCCACGCTGCCCCGACTATTGTGCGAAAGCGCACGTGCACACACATGCTATGCACATGTGTGCGCCAACCCCGCCACCGCCACGGCCGAGTGGTTAAGAACTGCTTATCTAGAGTGAAAATGACTGGCCCAAGGTCATCCAAAGAGCTTCCATGGTAGAGTAGGGATTTGAACCTGGGTTTCCCAGAACTTAGTCCAGCACTCTCACTGGCTCACCATGCTAGCTCAGTAAGGTACAAATGTCCACTCACCAGCTTCTGGAAGAGGTCCCCCACCCGCTGTTGGTGGCTCCACTGCTGAACGCGTGGGAAGAGTCCATCGTAGAATTCCTTGTGGATCTCATAGAGCTCAGGCACTTTGAAGAAGATGGTTTCAATCTGCTGACTCGTCAGCACAGGCTGGGAAGTGGTGGCGGCAGCTTTCAAAGGCTTCATGGGCTGCAAAAAGAGAAGCCACGGATCACATACGTTCACAAATACAATGCAAGAACCAGGGTCTTGTGTTTGGTCTAGCTCCCCAGGTTGGGTGGAAGAGACAGACAAAGCTGGCCAACCTACCCATCCATCTGGGAAATTCTTCTACCCAAGCTCCACTGAAATGAACAGTAACTGTTCCAGGACACTACAGAGATATCCCCCAACCCTTCTTGATTTTCCACCTCTGAACACAGAGAACTCCCATTCAACACGCCCCTATGAGTCTTACCAGCAAGAGAGCCTCCAAATGGCTTAAGTAAGTTTCCTCACTAGCCAGAATTCCAGAAAGGACCCATTTCCTCATCTCCAAGCCCTTCTCCAAGTCTGGCTCACTCTAGAGAAAATAAATTTAAAAATTAAATGTTAGATAAGGTAACAGACCCTTCAAAGAGCCTTACGCCCTGCCATCTCCAACTGGCTGCAGATCCCTGGCCACAGAGAAGCACATTGAACCTCAACAAGGGCCACAACCTTCTCAGTCCTGGCCCCCATCTGGTGGAACAAGCTCCCTGAAGAGATCAGGGCCCTGCCCAGACTCCCAGAATTCCACAGGGCCTGCAAAAGGCAGCTCCTCCCCCAGGCATTTGACTGAGGTTAATCCGACCTAGAAATATCCGGCGGTCCCCCTCAAATCATACCTTCCATAATCTGAACCTTTCTGGCCTGCCTAGGGGCTTTGATAAAGTTGTTCTATTGAAATTGTTCAATGAGTTAATTATGGTTAACTTATGTTTACTTTTGGAATTTTTACTGATATATTTTTGTTACTGTTTTTAATGTATAACGTTCTATGTTATCCCACAATGTTCCCATGTAAACCGCCCTGGGCCATATGGGGAGGGTGGAATAAAAATCTAAGAAAATAAACAAGCAAACAAACCACTGGCAACCTGTCCTGACTGTGATGCCACAGAAGGTACATGGGTATTCTAATGCAGCAATGACAAACAGCACACAGCTTCTGGAGCACTGAACAAAAGGAAATATGCAGACATGGGGGACCAAACTGCACAATACATTTTGCCGAATGTTGGGTCAGGATTCTCCCAACTCATTTTCCCTGCAGCCACACTGCAGGTTGATCCCAAAAGCGCCACTTGCGGACTAGCCAGACTGCTTGGTCTGCTGAAGCGGAGGTTCATCAATGGCTATTAGCCACAACATATAGATGGAGCAAGAGCCTCTTATGGCGCAGGGTGGTAAGGCAGCCGACATGCTGTCTGAAGCTCTGACCACAAGGCTGGGAGTTCGATCCCAGCAGCCGGCTCAAGGTTGACTCAGCCTTCCATCCTTCCGAGGTCGGTGAAATGAGTACCCAGCTTGCTGGGGGGTAAACGGTAATGACTGGGGAAGGAAAAGACAAACCACCCTATATTGAGTCTGCCATGAAAACGCTAGAGGGCGTCACCCCAAAGGTCAGACATGACCCGGTGCTTGCACAGGGGATACCTTTACAGATGGAGCACTGTGGGGATGCTCTGAATTCCTGGTGCTGATTTTAACCCCAAAAAGCTAATTTTAACCCCAGAAACCCAGGAGATCGCAATAACCATAACGATAAGGCAGAAACCATCCATTCTGCAACCTAATTCAAAGGACTTGGGACCTTTCCCAGAAGCTAACTTTTGTTCAGATCACATGGATTTAACCTCCAGAAACTTATTGAATAAAGAAACACTGCACAGCATCTTTCACTGGCACCATCTTCCAGCAGGGGAAAATGCTGTTTCCCAGTAGGTACATTTCAGGAGGTCCCTAAGAAATTTCTTCCTGTGATTTTATAGAAGAGCATTTTAAGGAGTTCTGCAAATGCAAAGCAGAGGCTTCAGGTCGGCTTCCTGAGAGCACCTGGAAAGAGGGTGGGGGAGAAGCCAATTCCTTATGAATTGTACAATGCACGTTATCCTCCAAGACTTCTGTTTAATAAGCTACTGGAGCCGTGTTGCTTGAGTGATACTGAACAGGGAATGTTTTCGGCACAGCCTGCAAGCTCTGCTTCGTGTGGGGAGTGGCGGAGGAGCAAGGGAGAGAAGCCAATATTATTTATAACCACCCAATGGCATACGTGCCAACCTCTGCTCAGGAAGGGCTTGTACATTCAGGCAAAACCATTAAATGGTGGAGAACAAGAGGTGGGGGGTGGGGGTGGAAGGGAAAGTGAAAGCCAGCAACAAAGCAGATAACCTTGGGATGGAAACAAATGCAGCACAAAGAAGGGAAAGCTGAAATGCTGAGGACGAAAGGGGCATTTGATGGGAAAAGTATGAGGTCTGGTCAGAAATCACAAGGCCTGAAAGTCCTCCAAGCCAAGAGCTTGGAAGATTCTCTGCCCTTGCTTAATGGAGAAGAGCAGAGCACCAAGCCCTCTGGAAGAGAAGGCTTTCAAGGTTTCCTCCCTGCACCCAAATAAGGGGCTTGCCCGGGTCTGGTGTACTGGATGCCCTTGAGTCCAAGTGCCTGGATGGAATCCTCCTTTCCTTTTCTAATCACTTGAGCCTCTGCTTCTGCCTATTGGCAAGTAGGGGGGATGATACAGCTTCATTGATGTCTCCAGCTCATAAGGCCAGGGTGTTTATGTTATATACATATAAAACAGGTTAGCACTCCAAAGACAAAGGGCGAAGAAGAAGCCAAGACATCATTCTGGACACATGAAGCTGCCTTCGGTCCATTCAAGTCAGTATTATCTTCTCAGAAAGGCAGTAGCTCTCCAGGCAGAGATCTTTCATATCTCCTGCTGCCAGAACTTTCTTTTCTTAAACTAGAGATGCCAGGGATTGAACTCAGGACCTTCTACATGCCAAAGTGATGCTCACCCCTGGGCCATGGTTGTTCCACTATACAAGGTTAAATACGCAGTTATTCGCAGCACGTCCTTCCCTGTGCAACAGCCTCTCTAGAGGGCCCATCACCAGCTCCTTCCACGGAAAGCTTCCAAAAAATTGGCTCAGATGGGGGGGGGGATATTTGTAGGGGGGGTCTCTAATTTTTGAGGGTTAATCTGTTGTGAGTGTGCCAATGGTGGCAATCCTGGGTGTGGCTCTGTCTGGGTGTGGCTTCGAATTAGAGGTGTGAAAGCCTGGGAACAAACAGACCAGAAATAATAGGGCTCCTCAATTTTTCCACCTTTTCCTTGCTTGACAAAAAAAACACCTTAGCTTTTACTCCTCCTGGGAAGAGCAAACGAGAACCTGTATTTGTTTCCCTCTCTGAGTGAAAAACAGCTCTGTGGTTATTTTTTTGCAGCCAAAAAAAAAATGGTGAGAGAAGAGTGTGAAATTTTCCCTTCCTCCCTTCACACTGTTCTCCTCCCCCTCGATAAAGCAAAACCAGAGGCTGTGTTTGCACAAAGAAGATACACTGTTTAAAATAAATGCGGAAGAATCTGAAACATCTGGTTGAGTCCTCAGTGACTGGAAGCGGAGGAGCGGCAATGATGCTTTGGCTTCCCTTCATGCCCATCTGGGAAAGAATGTGCTCGCCATCTCCCCCACCCCTGGCTAGGCTACTGCAAGGCCATCTTTCCAGCGGCTACCCCCCATAGCCTGGCTGACTTGGCTCAAGTTATTCTTAAGGATTTTGTATTCCGCTACAGAGAGCCTCTTGTGGCGCAGGGTGGTAAGGCAGCCGACATACTGTCTGAAGCTCTGACGATGAGGCTGGGAGTTCAATCCCAGCAGCCGGCTCAAGGTTGACTCAGCCTTCCATCCTTCCGAGGTCGGTAAAATGAGTACCCAGCTTGCTTGCTGGGGGGTAAAACGGTAATGACTGGGGAAGGCACTGGCAAACCACCCCGTATTGAGCCTGCCATGAAAACGCTAGAGGGCGTCACCCCAAGGGTCAGACATGACCCGGTGCTTGCACAGGGGATACCTTTACCTTTACCTTTACAGAAGCCTTTTTTATTTTAAAGAACAGCTGGCAGGAAAAAAAGCTCCAGCTCCTGAGAAAGAAAATTAATTTCCAGAGATCCCTTCCCTGTGATAGTGGCAGGAGCCGTCATCGGTGTCCTGACTTGGAGAAATACAGCCTTCAAACACACACGGCTGCAAGCTGCTGCTTCCCTCCCCCTCTTGCCAAACCAGGCTCCAGGGAAATTAAAAAGGCCTTGCTTCTTGTGCGAGCTGCAGCTAATGAATCGTAAAGCAGAAAGAACCACAGAAAGGTAAGTCACAGAGATAGCTTTGGAAATTCAGGCACCGGCGGAAAACTCCCAAGGGCTGCCTCTTCTGCAATGGGCAGGGCAGAAAACACACGGAAAAAACCTCTTCAGGTACAGTTGGGTTGGATTTCCTCCCCCCCCCAAAAAAAAAAACACACACACACACACAACCTCCCACTGCTTTGAATTCTCTCTTTTTATTTATTAGGCGCTCCAAGAATGCCACGCCCATAACATCAATCAGGGAAGCTGCAAGGCACTGTTTGATATCCCCTATCAGTGCTGCTTCCATGAAGCTTTCGTTCATTTTGACCAGTCTACACAAGCACAGCAAGGTCTGCCATCAATCAAGGGGTTAAACCGCGCCTGTTTTATCTGACATTCTGCCTACACACACACTCAGGGAGGAACATTTTTAACTGGCAGCTTGGCAAAGGGCAGAGGCAGCCTCTGGGAAAGTCAGTCCTTGTACATCCAGATCAGTACAGGAGCTTCCTTTACCGGGAGGTGCCTGAAGCATCAGAGGACTCTACAGCACCAGATCCCAGGAGGTACAAAAGGCTCAGGGAAGCCTAATAAAACCCTCTGCAAAGTGAAGTCCAGGAAACGACACCCTTGTTCAGGGGCCTCCAAGGATCTCTGCTACCTGGGAGCCCAGGACAACAAAGGTTGATTGCTGCTTTTTATGGGGTAAGAGAGCAAGATTACACTGCACCAAGTTGTGGTGATATGCTTGAAATAAAGCAGAAAGCTTCCCGGGGGTTGTTGGTGAGGTTTCAGGGTCGCACACCTTGATTTACAGAAGGAGAACAAATTGTGAAGGATAGTAAACGCCGCAGAGTCAGATGTGCAAAACCTGAAATTCTACATACAGCTTGTGGAATCCAGTTTGTCAGGGTACAGAACATTAATTTCATAGATCTTTGAGGCTAACATTCTGGCTTGTTAATGTCAGTGTCTCTCATTCTCCACCTATAAAATTAGTGAACTGCCACCAAATCCCCCTTCTACCCTCTCTCCAGCTGCTGTCTTTCCCTCATGTTATTCTTCATTTAAAAAAATTCATATGCTGCTTATTGTTTGTTATTAAGGTGCTTTGCCTTTTGGTACTGTCCATAGAGTTTTGATGCAGGTGAAGGAGGAGAGTGCAAAAGTTGGTTTGAAACTCAACATCAAGAAAACGAAGATCATGGCATCTGGCCCTCTCAATTCCAGGCAAATAGATGGGGAAGAAATGGAGGTAGTGACAGATTTTATTTTCCTGGGCTCCAAGATCATTGCAGATGGGGACTGCAGCAAAGAAAGTAAAAGACGCTTGCTCCTGGGGAGGAAAGCTATGGCAAATCTAGACAGCATCCTAAAAAGCAGAGACATCACCCTGCCAACGAAAGTGCATCTAGTCAAGGCTATGGTCTTCCCAGTTGCAATGTATGGCTGTGAATGTTGGACCATGAGGAAGGCCAAGCGTCAAAGAATTGAGGCTTTTGAACTCTGGTGCTGGAGAAGACTCTTGCGAGTCCCTTGGACTGCAAGGCGAACAAACCGGTCAGTCCTAGAGGAGATCAGCCCTGACTGCTCTTTTGAAGGCCAGATCCTGAAGATTCAACTTAAATACTTTGGCCACCTCATGAGGAGGAAGGACTTCCTGGAGAAGAGCCTAATGCTGGGAGCGAATGAGGGAAAAAGAAGAAGGGGACGACAGAGAATGAGGTGGCCAGATGGAGTCACTGGAGCAGTCGGTGCAAGCTTAAATGGATTCCGGGGAAAGGTAGAGGACAGGAAGGCCTGGAGGATCATTGTCCATGGGATCGCAATGGGTCGGACATGGGATCGCAATGGGTCGGACAAGTAACAACAACAACAAGGTGCTTTGAAAGTGGCTTATAAAAGCCATAAGGCGGGAGCACACAGATTTAAAAAAAAAACAAGAAACACATTCTTGGCCAGCAATACAAAATAAGTAACACCTAAAAACCCATTAAAATATTCCCCTATAAAAGAATCCTTATTCAGCTTAACACAAATGCTTGCTGGAGAAATGAAGATCGAATCAATCTGTTTTCCGAATTTTGTAATCCACATTGAGTCTCAGTGAGAAAGGCAGGGTATAATTGAAGTAAATGAGCATTACAACAAGCATCACTCTGATGCCCCAGCACAGGGGTAGTCAAACTGCGGTCCTCCAGATGTCCATGGACTACAATTCAGCATTTGCTGGCAGGGGCTCATGGGAAATGTAGTCCATGGACATCTGGAGGGCTGCAGTTTGACTACCCCTGCCCCAGCAGATGTGCAGCTGCTTCCACATGGAGGTTTCAGTGTGCAAACTGGAGCAGTTTTTTTTTTCAGGGGGGGGGGAACATCCACATAACACAGTCCCCTGATCATCCACTTTGTGTTTGTCCCTATTATGCTGTCTTCCCAAACTTGGTTTGGTACAGTCTTTCTGGAAAGACTGCAGCCCAGTCAAATTGCATTTGAATGCCAGCAAGGGCAGGAAGGTGGATATCTTTGCAGGTTCTGCCCATACTGACACAACTCCTCGTAGATCTCTTCCAACAAAAGAGACTAGATATTTATTTTATTTTAAAAATGAAAACTTGAGAAACCAGAGAACAGCAAGAGCAGGGGGGCAAGACAAAGAAAGTGAGGGGGAAACTACCTTGGGGTGTTTCACTGCTGATGAGAATGACTTTTCATTTGTAATAGCAACAAAAACTATACAAAGAATAGTCTTCAAAGACAAGCAGCCTGTGACAGATTGAACTTTCCCTACAAACAAAAAGCATGCCAAACAGTGCCACCCAAATAGAGGTATGCCCACTGACTTAAAGGCACTTAGAAGGATGCAACTCTTTACACTGACCCAGCAAGTCTCTTCTGATATATCTGAAGCAGGGGTAGTCAAACTGCGGCACTCCAGATGTCCATGGACTACAATTCCCAGGAGCTCCTGGGAATTGTAGTCCATGGACATCTGGAGGGCTGCAGTTTGACTACCCCTGATCTGAAGGGACCATCCTATGTTGCATCCCTGAAGATGCAAGCTTACACCGTGAACAGAAATACACGTTTTCTTGCCCGCCCACCCCCGCTTATCACTTCCAGTTGCATGAATAGATAAAAGGTGCTTACTGATTTTGTGGACTCCAATGATCCTGAGGAGAGGGTCTCTCTGCTACCCCGGCTTTTAGAGCTGAGATGGGGGGAGGAAGAAGGTGAGTCATCAATATAGGGCATCTGGTCATGATGTCGCCGCTGTTCCTCAGCCCTGTCCACATCATAGGCATAGCCAGGTGGTATCCCACTGAAGGAGGCATCTGAGAACAAGCAGCAATTGAAAGAATGGAATTACTGCCACATAGGCAAGAACCCTTTATTAACCTTAGGCATTCTAAACTGCCCCACAAGTATACAACAGTGTCTCTGGGGTTCTTTGCCTGTCCTTCTGGGTTTCCCTGCAGCCCTGTCCAGTGCCTACTGAGGTCCATCACAATGCCCTGCCCAAATCTGCAATGAAAAACCATCAAACATCTCCAGGATTGTTTAGAACTGAACCTTATTTAACAGCACTCCTGTCTCATAGAATAAGATATCCCAATCAACTTTGTTGTACCACAAACAGCCATGTGATGCTCATAAGATCAAGGTCTACAGTCAGGCTCAGAAGTAGTCCCCTAGACTGAAATATACTGGGCTCCTTTAATATGTCTCTGTGACTCATATATTTGTAGGGTCAGTGCTAAGTGCACTGTAGGTTACCTTCAGGTCTTTTCCAAGCTCAAAGGAAATACCAAGAATACTGGGAGCCAACTGTCATATTTATCTTCTCCGCACATTATGACTGTCTTGGCTAGGAAGCCAGCAGCTCCACTCCTAACATTCCTTCTCACAAATTGCCGTGGGTATGCTCATCCTCAAATTTCGTTACAATACACACATGCATGCAGTATTTCTAAGAAATCGTGGCAGACAAGACTGAGCGACCAAAGGCCTCTGTAGACAGATGGCAAGAGGAATAGGAAATGACATTTCAAGGTCTTTTTGGGGGGGGAAGGGTCTTTAACCACAGGTCCAAACTCTAAACTTCAATTGCATCAATGGTGTGTTGCGGGTATACATCAGTAAGACTTCAGCAGCTACAGCACAAGTCCTACATTTGAGGTCTAACATTTTTGGCTTGCATTCCACATTCTGGTCCGCACAGTTCTGCGGGCGGCAGGAGTTGGCAACCAGGAGGCAACCCATAGAGTGGAGAAACCAGCTCAAACGTTCTAGCCTATAAAAGCTTCTGTGCAAAGGCTTGGTTCTCTCAGGCACAGGAGGTGCAGTTTACACAGAAACATAGCTCCAACCCTTAAACGGCACTGGCCCAAAACATTTCACTGCCCAGGCTAATCTGAAGGAGGTGCCACAGGTTTCTCTATGACATTACAGGGGATCTGAAAGACTTAGTGAGGCACGTCGATGCACTAAAATATACCCTGTGAGGGAGGTGAGGCCGAGAGAGCCCTGATATTACTGCTTGGTCAGAACAGCTCTACAGAAGGAGTCTCAAAGGGGCTTCCAATGGCCTTTCCTTTCCTCTCCCCAAAACAGACACCCTGTGAGGGAGGTGAGGCTGAGAGAGGCCTGATATCACTGCTCGGTCAGAACAGCTTTATCAGTGCTGTGGTGAGCCCAAGGTCACCCAGCTAGCACAGATAATATGGGATACTGTTTGAGGCATCAGGAAATTTTCCACTTCACGTTTTTTCTGGAAAACCATGACCGTTGCTCTCAAAGCACGGTAAGGATATTTCCCATTTCCCCCACCAAAGTGAAATTCCTTCCTTCAACAGTCAAGACAATTGGGTAACAAGAGGCATACCTCAAGTCCAAGGAGAGAGTTGAAATATTTTATATTACTAAAAATAAATACACAGCCTACACCAGGCACTGCAAGAGACCTGTCTAGTTACTAAGGAAACAAGAGTCCCTTCCAGCCCCTCCTCCACTCTTCAGCAAATGAACTCCAAAGCCTTCCTTTCATGGAAGCCTACCACACATGGCTTCATTTATTTACTCAGAGGAGTGGTTCTCAAGCTTTTTGAAGTGGGTTCCGGTTTTAAAACTTAGACTGCTTTTCAGGACCCAGCTGCAAAGTAGCTCCATGCTACTTTTCTCCTCCCCAGAATAAAGCACGCGAGTTAACATTCGCAGCAGTTAACGCTGAACACGTTGGGCGGTATCCTACCATGACTCTGTGCAAGGCACACAGAATTTTTCCATGTCCCACTCCTTTCCTGCAGCTCTCCCAGCCCTATGGAATGATAATTCCTGGCATTGCAGGATCCGTGCAAAAAAAAAAAAAAAAGACAGCCATTAGGATTGGTGGACGGTGTGAGGAGGCATAAAAGGACAAATGTGATTCTTTTTTCCCAGTAGAGCAGCATTCACAAGAGAGAGGACAGTTGATTTCAATTCCTTGCTCTTTTCTCCAGCCTCCATAGCCCACAGCACTGCAGACCTGAGAACGATCTTTCCTGGGGTAGGAAGGGTCTGCAAAAACAGAGAGGATGTGGGGAAACATGATGTCCAGTGCATGGAGTGGTAGGACACTGCTTGAAGTTTCTTTCTTTTTTTTTTGTATTCATAAATAATATCACCTTATTCAGCAACGAGGCTGTATTGTGTGGCCATTTCACACATGATTCTGCAGAGACAAACTTAACACTGCCCTTGAGCTTCCCAGAAACTCTCAGTTCACCCTATTCCATTTCCTTCCTATCAGTCTCACATCTTGCCTGAGAAAGAATGGGGCTCCCGTCCCAGTTTAAAAATGACCAGCATAAAGCACTTAGAAGCTAAGCAAAAAAGTATTCGACTTTGTCTTTTAGCAAGAGTCAGCCACTGACTGTCAGTTACAGGGTTAACTATTTGTTTACACCTGTTGCTAGTGGGAACAGGCAGAGTGGGTCATATAGTCTGTTCACAGATATGCAGATTTGTTTAGGGGCCATTGCTTCATGCTTGCTTACCACCTCCACAACTTTAGCAGGAAGAGAAGAATTCCACTTCTTCTCTTTGTTTTGAAAAACGATCTGTTTGAGGCAGATGAAGATCCATCTTGAATCTTCACCATGTAACAGCAAAGGTGTAGAGCTCCTGAATGAGCTAAGAAAGCTATGTATTTTTCTTGTTTTATCTTCCAGTTTCCCCTATCCTGTTAGCTACTGCAGTTGTATAAACTTGGTAGTAGCTTGCATATAACTCAGAAGGAGCTATTGACTCCATAGCCAAGCATCGGCTTAACACAGAAGGCCCAATTCAATCTTAGGCATCTCCAATTAAAAGATACCAGGAAGCAAATTTCCTTTGCCTGCTACATTGCCAGCCAGAGGAGATAGCCATGAGCTAGACAGATCAAGGCACTGAGGTGGTTCTTCTTACAGAGCCTCTTTTAAGTTCAACTGTGCAAAGTGAAATCTTTTTAAGGCACTGCATCCCTCTCTTGAGGACCTCACTTCTACAGTGGAATGGTCACCTGTCCCAGATGCCACCATAAGCTGGTGAACCAAGAGGCCAAGCCTCTCTTTATGAGCTATGCTCCCTCTTGGCATCAACATGTGCCAATAAATGACAAGGCCCCTATCTGGTTTCTGTACCAAGGTTCACAGCTTAATGTAAGCCACACGAAAAAAAAAACCTGACCCTACATTTACAATTGCCTGCCATGGCTTAACAGCACAAGCAGAGCCCTCTCCAAATAGCTGAAATTTCACAAGCAAGCTGCTCAGGAGGAAAATGGATCATAGTGTCCCCACCCTAATTTCTAATGAGCAATGTGACTGCAAAAGGTTTGAAAGTATCCATGCTGGGCATAATCCTTTTGATGAGGGAAGAATGATTGATAGCACCACATCCGTCACTGTGAGATATGGGAAAGTCTTTTTAACAAAATCAATTCCATTTGAATTTGACGGGTTTTTCTGTAAACTATTTTACTATTTAATTTATTTATTTCATTTGTTTTATTATATTTGCATACCACTCTCCCTTGAGGGTCAAGGCAGTTCATATGGAACATAAATAAAATACATAAAACTGTGTTTCTTCACAACTTGACATACAAATGGACTGTAACAATATAACAATAGCAACCATAATTGAAGGTAACAATTTAATTCATAACAGTTCAAACAGGTCCATGGTTCAGGTGTATGGGTTCTTGGGAGGGAAGTTCAAAGGCCCTGCAGATGCTATTGATTCCGGTTGACCTCAACCAAATGCCTGGTGGAAGAGCTCCATTTTGCAGGCCCTACGAAACTATTTTAGGTCCATTAGGGCCCTGATCTCCTCCAGGAGCTCATTCCACCAGGTGGGGCACAGGACAGAGAAGGCTCTGGCCCTGGTTGAGGAGAGAGAAAATTAACTTAGTTAAGACTAAATGCACTTTAACTTTGGTTTGATAAATGGTAACTAACCATGACTAGCAGAGCACCCAACACTAGCATATCAACTAACCACAGCTAGTTAAATGAAACCGTGATTTCATGTAATGCCCAAAGGAATCCTATGGGTCTCAATAGTTGTTTGATCACACCCACCAGGAATTTTCATCTGCCATTTTGCAGAACAATCCAGGATTAGTAGCAGGTTTTGGCCCAAGCTGTTTACACACACACAAAAATAGTTCCAGAAAGACATTTAAATGTGACTCAGATGCACACTACATTAAACTGTGCTGCATCAAGAGAAAATCATTTTATCACTTCCGTTTCTTCTGATACTCAAGTTTCTGAAAGACAGGCACTTTCTATATCTGATTTCCTACACCTCTGCAACTGCCCTTCAGAATCTCCTGCAGATCAATCAAATAAAGCACTTCCCTGAGTGGGGGGGGAGGGAGAGACTCAGGCAAGGGCCAAAATATTGCTCCCTTTCTTTAGTTATTAACCCCACACCCTAAAACACACCCACAGCACGCTGCATGACGCATCAATAGGCTGCCTAAGTGACAGCTGGTCATGCCCACACTTCATGGGTGCCGTCCAACAATAAGAGCTTTTAATATTAGTATCAAGATTTTCCTGAAGGAGGAAGGCTCCCACCAAACCAGCTAATACATGGAGCAAGACCCCCCCCCCCCAGAGCTCAGGAGATAACACCTTGCACCTGTTCCAGATTCAGGGGCTTTAATTTAAATCTCTCTCTCTAATCACAAGGTGGTGATGTTTTGTCCCTAGTTTTTTGACTTTCTTTCACAGGACCCTTGTTGACCAAGCAGAAAAGAGTTTTTAGCCAGTTGGTGCTGAAATGGCCCTTCACATGTGTTTTATATCACACTAGGGGCCAAGCCTATTGCATTGAGGAATATGCAACAGGGGGTGGGGTAGGGTGGGAGAACTCTGTGGACGGCCTTTCCCTCCCCCCAGGACCTGGAAAGACTGCAGGCTGGAGGCCCCCAGGCAGGGAACTCACTGGCAAAGGCAGTTCTCATGCAGCAGGTATCTGCAACTTCTAAGCCTCAGAGGAAAGTGGAAGGAGGAGGGAGAGGTCAGGGATGGGGACTGGCTGGCTGCTGGACAAACAGGCAAGCCAGTTGGACAAGGCACTCAGGGGTGGGACAGCTGCCCTGAGTGGATGTTAAGCGCTGAGTGGCACTTAAGCCATGAGACACGCTCTTCCTCCAAGCCCTTATCAGGAATATATTATGTGGAACACATATATGTTGTTTTTAGTTTATACAGCACAAGCTAAAGCAAAGCCAATTTTGAGGAGGGGGACACTTTTCCACCCTTCCTTTAGGAAACTGAAGATTTGCCACTCTGAAGTCTACACCATACACCAGTTACTCCATGAGAATAAACCTCAACAGGAAACTTTAGACTGTACACACAAAGCACAAGGTTGATTTAACATTACCTACCAAACATGCCATTTAAAAGTACAGAATATTCTTCAAAAATGGGTTGTCAACTTAATGGGATGAATTCAACTCAAAGGTATTCCATCTGATAATTCTTTTACGATTTCACTCTGTTAAAACTGCCCTGCCTATAACTCCAGTCCCACTGCACTCAGAACCCTGACTCAGACCAATTCTAACCCTTTTGAGATGGTTCCCTGGCTCATGATTTTTTCTGGATGAAGGAAAAGAACTTGTGTAGAGAAAAAACGATGCTTTCTGCATGGCAAGCAAGGCTCTGTTTTCCACCAGCTTTAACAGACAGGCAGGCTTGGACAGAGGAGGAAGCCAAGATAAATAATGTAGAAAGCAGAGAGAGCCCTGGCTCTGCAACGCAACACCTTCCCGCCTGCCCACAGCCTGAAGCACCAGCAGCAGATCCAGTATCAGGCTGGCTCCATGGAGCTGCAGTTCAAATTCATCTGCACTTTGCACTCATAGCTTCCATAGGGTGGAAAAGGTGCTCAGTGCCAGAAGCCCCCATGCTGCACCCTGACCTCTGGGCACCCGGCACTAAAAAGAAGGGATGGCTGGTATAAGCCATGCAAAAGAAGGGAGGCACTGCAGAAACCACCAGCAGAAGACCGTCGGCCAAGCTGAACAAACACAGGCTTCCTGCATTCCTGCTACAGCATGTCCACGGGAAAGGACTTGCAAAGCTGAAGAAGAACATCAGTACATGCCACAAATGGAGGAAAACAGCCTTTTTCGGAACACTCTCTGTTTCTTTCAGCCAAAGCAAACTGGATGCACCCAGGCATTTCCAGCCCCATCAGTGCATTCATGGGGGAGAGGGGGAGGACATACATGAAACACAGAGACACATTTCTGGTAGTATATTTTAAAAGAGTGGTTAGGAGTGCGGACTTCTAATCTGGCGAGCTGGGTTTGATTCCACCCTCCCCCACATGTAACCAGCTGGGTGACCTTGGGCTCACCACAGCACTGATAAGGCTGTTCTGACTGAGCAGTAATATCAGGGCTCTCTCAGCGTCACCCACTTCACGGGGTGTCTGTTGTGGGGAGAAGAAAGGCAAGGCGACTGGAAGCCGCTTTGAGACTCCTTTGGGTAGAGAAAAGAGGCATATAAGAACCAACTCTTCTTCTTCTTCAAAAAAGGTAATGGGTTAAGAAAGCAGGTTGGGAGATCATTTGGCCCAACCCCACTGCAGACAGACAAGGATTCGACCCTCAAGACACTGCTAACAGATTTCACTGGCAGAAGAGACGTGTCAAGGTAGTCAGTCAAGGTAGCAGGAGAGAAAAGGGAAGGAAGCAAAGGCGTGCTTGGAGGTCAGTCTGGCCACTACGTCTTTGAACATCTCTTGCCTTGAAAACCCAACAAAGTTGTCATAAGTTGGTTGTGACTTGAGAGTACTTTCCACCACTAGTGGTAGGTGAAAGCTTGTCAAGATGCAGAGGTACAAGTGGGGAAAACAATTCCAAAGTAATGACTCAGAGGTACTGAGAATAGAAGAGGCTCTCTGTGGGCCTTCCAAAACCCACCCAATTCCCAACCAGCCTAGATGACAAAGCAAAAATCAAGGACAGATGGAACAGTGGCTTTGGTATTTATCCTTTGGTGGCTGCTTGGTTACTCCTAAGGAAGGGGGGGAGGGAAAACAGCAACGATGCTTTTGATCCTGGGTGAGCTGGGGAAGCGCTCCAAATAGCTAAAAAGCCTGCACTTTGCTCAGACAATTAAGAGCTCTTCTTGGCTGCTTCCTTGCTCTTGGTTACCACTAAGCCACAGCACCTGCATGTCATGTCGGTTCTCAAGAAGACCTTGATTGCCCATAGCTGCTGCCAACCTGGTTAGAATCATGAAAACAGCTTAATGAAATGGGGGAGGGAACCAGCTGCTGCCAGCTGGCTATGCTCTGCTAGCAGTACAAGTCTGTCGAGGGAGCATTCCCAGCCTGGCTCTAAAAGCATGCTTCCTTTGGCTACGCATGACCTGGCTTCTGCAATTCTGCATATCCACAGGATCCCCGAGAGAAGTGAGTCAGGACCATGGAGTGATATGCTATCAATATGTTGACAACACCCAATTCTATTGGCTCCTTCCCAGCAGTGGCAGTCTCATCTCTGAAGGACACCTTGGGGTACGCCCCGACCCATCCGATCCAGACAGCACAAGGTGAGCACAACATGCCTGTCCTGAGTGGAGTCCCCTCTCAAGGATGAGGTTTAAAGCTTGGAAAGTGCTCCTGCTTCCAGACTTGCAGTCTCTAGAGCAGGGGTAGTCAAACTGCGGCCCTCCAGATGTCCGTGGACTACAATTCCCAGGAGCCCCCTGCCAGCATTCGCTGGCAGGGGGCTCCTGGGAATTGTAGTCCATGGACATCTGGAGGGCCGCAGTTTGACTACCCCTGCTCTAGACTAAGGGATTTTTACCCAAACAATATTCTGGGATCTGCCAGTCACCAGCCATACTCCTGTCCATTGTTACTTGAGACCTGGTGGGCTGATTTGACTATGGTAGTGCTTTCTGCATGGAACTTTCCCTGAAGGCAGCTAGGAAACTATTGCCGGTCCACAATATAGCAGCACAGTCAAAGGCTGATACAAGAGCTTCACTGGCAGGCGGTGTGCTTCCAAGTCAAGAACAAGAAGCAGATTTTTATGGGAAAACTGCAGTATCAGCATCCTCTCCCTTCCACATCCCCTCCTTCTCACACACACACAAACAGCCTTACTCAAGACAGGAAAGGATCACACTAATTACCACCCTTTGTCACAGCTGGTATTCATCTCTTGAAGAGAAGAATTACATTTTTTCCCCTGCAGGGCAAATTACAATTTGGGGTGCTGGTTTGGAAAAACAGAGGTCAACCTTTCCCACCCAAGAACCACAGAGCTGGTTTTAAGCACTGTGACTTTTACCATCTTATGACTTGCAACCCCCAACTACTGAGCCACCATTTTGTGACTGGTAGTTCCCAGGAACATGGAGTCTGCCATGCCCTGTTATACAGAACTCCAATGCAGAATCTTCCAGGTTTGCAGTCTATAAAGTGGGCGATTTTTATCCAACTGTGAACAATATTATTGGAGCTACCAGTCACCAGTCATACTTCTGTCCATTGTTACTTATGACCTGGTGGTCTTCCTAAATAAAAATGCTATAACCACCAGAGTTTATGCCTACAGGTAACAGTCTTCTTGGTGGTAGTTTTATGCTTGTGGAATTCTGCCATGTGCTACTTACCTTCCACTAAGCCTAGTTAGGAGGGCAGTAACAGCTGCTCTCTTAAACTGGCTTTGGATGAGAACGTCTCCTAAGCTTAAATTTTCTGATTTAATGCTTTGTGAAGATAAACACTTTCATATTTTAATGGGTTTATTTTACCCACTGGGCATTTAAACAAATCCCTGACATTCTTAAAAATTCTGAGTTGCAGCCAAGTTTGCCAGAACAAAGATCCTACCTTCCCTATTCCATTGCTTGCTCATCAACAGCTCATCCGGTCACTCAGTCTGGTTCTTAAGAGACTTGGAACCAAGACATAATGAAAGAGAGCATCGCTGAGTAAAAGGACAGAGTCGAAGCAAACAGATATGGTAAAATGGTTGAGACTGGGCTATGATTCAGCAATTCCCAGTTCCCGCATGACAAAAGGCATTCCCCCTGTGTCTACACATCCCATTAAAGAAAGAGACACATTTAAAGAACAAGACATAATGGCTCTCCACAAGCTTACACACTTGTGTTCATTTAAGTGAGGCTTATGTGCAGAACTTCCAGGTGGATTGTCATCACCCCCCATCCCACCCCTGCGGAATATTCTGTACTTGGGCACCAATATCCACAGACCAGTTCTGTCAACATCCCAGACCACAGCTGGATCCTGCTGTCAGTTGATTCATTTAGAGTCAGCAGAATGGTTCTTTCCTAATTTGATTTGCTCCTGCAGTCAATTTAGCCTTTGGGGGCACTTAACCCCATTTCAATGCCTTAAACCACCACCACTCCGACAGTGAAGAAGAACCAATAATCTGTTGGGCTATTTGTGCAATAGAGCTCTACTTAGAAAACAGGCAGTCTGTGTCAAGGTTCAGTTTAGCCTTTTCCAAGTTGTATATGGAATTGTTTTCCTTAAATGTTGGACAAGCTCAAAACAGAAAGCGATTTGTACTTCTGTTGCAAAGCAGCACTGACCCAAGACTATTCCACAGCAGGATTTATCAGCTTCTTACTGCGAGTGCTATTAGGCACAGAGAATGGGGTGAGATAGAAAAGGGGGTGGGGAGGTAGAAGAAACATGCTCCCTTTTACCGTTTATGCACTGGAGATTTCATGCCGGGCTGCAGGCTGGAGTTTTGGTCATGACAGGTTGCCCCACCTCTTCCTGCACCCACATGGGGGAGCATTTGCCCATCCGCCCCCAATTTGTGCTCCTGCACGGGAGCTGGGGCAGTGAAGGTCCCAGTGCGTAACCGGTCTTTGTTGCAGGTTATTTTCCCATGCTTGATATCTGCCCTCTTTTTTCCATTCTATTTTCAGTTTGTCATCATACTTTCACACAAAACTACTGGGACTAGAAACCTGCGTGCTAATTTTGTTTAAATGGCTGGGATTTTATCAAGCATCACAGATCACACAGGGGCCAGACCTATCAAGAAAGATGCAAACAGGAATTAGTAGGGGGGGGGGGAACTGAAGCATTGCCTCCTCAAGAAACCAACACACTATATCCTTGGGGGAATACACACAGATAAGCCATCAGCAGTAATGGACCTTAATAGCATCTGGTTTGCAAGGCAGCAGACAGAGACAGCAGAGCCATCAAAGCATCTTGGGGATTAACCTTGGGGGAAGGGAGACAACAAAAGGGGCACAGCCAGCTAGTAACCTTGCTTGGGGACCATTAACCCCCCAAGCAAGTGAGAGAGCTGCATGCCACTGTATACTCTCAGAGTTCTGGTATGTTACACAAGGGAACCTGATCAATTTTTATGGACAGTTTACACCAGGGGTAGTCAAACTGCGGCCCTCCAGATGTCCGTGGACTACAATTCCCATGGGCCCCTGCCAGCATTTGCTGGCAGGGTCTCATGGGAATTGTAGTCCATGGATGTCTGGAGGGCCGCAGTTTGACCACACCTGGTTTACACGATCTGCAAAGCCACCTGACAAAAGTTTTTTCCCAGACTGCACCACTTCCAATCACAAACCTGGTGGGTTACATGTCTGAATGACCCTCCACACAGAATCCTGGCAATAAAGCTTCTCCTTCCAGCTCTGGCTTGTTACCCACAAGAAGCTCTCTCATTCACCGGCACCAACTCACCACGTGACAACATTCCGCTATGCAAGCTACCCTCAAGCTCTAGCCCGATTTGGTACAGTCCAGAAGAAGCTTTAACACTTCATTCTGCAAACAGGAGTTCTCTCTTGCACAACTCCTCTGGACTGTACCGCAAGTCAGTTATCTCTCTCCCATTTTATCAACCATAATGGCACACAATTCTCACCTTGCCTCATGGTTGGGCAACCTAGTGGCTCACCACAAAGCAACACTTTGTTCATCTGAGGTCATCTGACCAGATTGTTCCACATAGAGCCTGTATTTGGGGCTCCGGGCTCTCTTCTATAAACAGGATTCCGCCCACATGGCCAAGGAACATTTCAAATCTTCCAGCATCGCATGTGGTTAACCAAGCCTAGATGTGCAGAGGCCAGGCTAGAGGTTGTCTTTACTCAGTGGCTGCTTTAAATGGCAATAGGTACCAATTAACGTCCAGCACATGAAAGCCAAAACTAGCATAATGGCTCATTGTGGCAAAAATTGCATAGATTTAACAGGTCAACTGCAGCAATGGGGTTGGCTGTACAAGGCGTACTCTGGTGTCCCACGGCCAAGCCCTTCCTGTTCTCATGGAGCAGCTAAACCAACACTCTATATGTAGTGGTCCCCGGAGTTAAAAATAAAACTCTGCCTACCTACCAACCACTCACTAAACAAAAACAAGAACAAAAAAAGAATTTGGCTGAAGCTACAGTTTGTAAACTCGTATATAATCTGAGGACTTCTACTGAGGATGCTTGGGCCTAAAGGATTTCAAACAATGCTATTATGCCTTATGTTAGGTCAGGAGTGGGCAATTGTGGCCCTCCAGATATCCATGGACTACAATTCCCATGAGCCCTGGCTGGCAGGGGCTCATAGGAACTGTAGTCCATGGACATCTGGAGGGCCACAGTTGCCTACCCCTGTGTTAGGTGGAAACCTGCTGGAACTGCATTTCAGGAACTGCATTAGTTCTTTTGCGGATCAAATTTTAGAAAATGCAAAAACAGACTGGCTCTCAAGATTCCCTTTAAAGTTATCCTCTTCAGGTGGATATTTAGATACTTGATGACAGCAACAAGGACTGTATGAGCAAAAAACTGGAAGTTAAAGGTGATACCCACTATATTTGATTGGCAGTTGAAAATGTCAGGAGCTCACCCAGATGGTGAAATTGACAATATATGTCAAAGATAAACAAATATTGGACTTTAAAACAAAATGGAATCTTTGGATTGAGTATATCAGGAAAAAGTATGATTGGGGATTTATGACTATTGGTTATGATTTATGATTTATAAGGAGAAATGAGATTGGATTTAGGAACTTTGAGTAGGAGATTTAGTGATCTTTTTCTATATATTCTTCAACAAATCCAGTCCGAAGTTATTGTTTGTAAATGTAAATCTATTAACATGTCACTTTGAGGTTGTTAAATGTATTTTGAAGAAATGGACTATAAATAAAATTCAAAATAGAAAAAAGATTATCCCCTCCAGTGAACGTTGTCAAGATGCATGAAGACTCAGCAATACAAGTATTTGACATCCAAAGATTTTTCAATAGCAGTCAACATTTGATAGTTTTTTACTCATTCAGTCAGCAAAAAACATCTAATTGAACTGGTGGAATATGAAAAGCCAATCCAGATAGAATCCAAACACAACAGCACCACAATATCAAAGCATCCCAAAGCAGTGAAAAAATGTGCTTTGGTTTTTTTCCCCTGTCGGCCAACTGTTTTGGAAAGCAGAAACTAGACATTAGATTAGCATGAAGGCTAAAGTTCTACCTACCTCTCAGGGAATGTGTTGCAGGGAGAGGAAGGGTAGGTAATTGTAACCTTCTTTGAGACTCCTTTGGATAGTAAAAAGAGGGGTACAAAAAAAACAGCTTCTCTTCTTCCTTCATCCCCTCACTTCCAAAAGGAGTTCTCCAGTTTAGGAGCTTCTGCCCATTGTCACTAAACACATGGTCAAGATGGAGTCCTTTCATGGCCTGGCCAGCAAAAAAGAGTAAAAGAAGAAAAGCTGAAGACAGAGCTTCCCCAGTGCCTCCATGTAATTTATGGGCATCCATTCTCTCAGAGTAATTAGTCACTTCTTGACCTAAAAAGAAGAGTGACAATCCAGAATTTGGCTCCTCCCCACAAAACGTTAGACCTTTTGTTCCAGTTGGGCTAGGTCTACCTTAATATCTAAGCATTGAAGTGCTTTGTGCTTGGGAGAGACATGACTCATCTCCCATAGTTTTCCTTTTGCCAGTTTTTCACAAGTATTATTGATGTATTGATGTATGTGTAGAATGTGGCTCTATCAAAATTCTGGAAGCTGCTATCCAGGATCTTAGGATCTTTTCAGGAGTGATGCCAGGAACTGAACATGTGACCTCTCGCATGCCAAGCAGGTGTGCCACCCGTTAGGCTCAGCCCCCTCCCCTGTGTAACTGCCCTAAGTGGCAAAAGGCCACCTGTGCCTCCATGATTTCTGCTGACTTGCCCTTTCTTCACTGCTCCCTGCAGGGTAACAGGCGGCTGGTGGCAGTGCTTGCATGCCATATGTTATATGCTGGATTTTATCCCCTTTGGGGATGGCTGCAAATTGATTGAGCAGAGACAGTTTTTCCCCAGCAAAGTGAATTAATGCATGCTTTGGCAGCAGATAATAAATGAACCACATTAACATGGTAAACAACTAGCCATAAGTTTCTGCCTCTGCGGAGATACAAGAATGTAAGAAGAAATCACTTCTGCCTGCATCGAGTCTTCAACACAAGCCTGAAGGACAGGTGTCTAAAATGAAATAAATCTCATCTTTTATTTTTGAGCTGCCAACTCTGAAAAAAACAACAACCCTGACAGCCCATGACAAAGCACTCCCAGGAAGGCACAGAGCTCTCGTCTCCTCTCAAAATACCCATGACAAACACGCCAGCCATCAGTAAACTAGCACGGTAACAATGCACCAACATGAAACGCTTTAATGAACATATCAGATATGCACACACACAGAGACAGCAATGGCTGGAGACCTAGAAATTATTCTGGCTTTGCACCTTCCAGCACTGGCAAGTGGGTAAGAGAATAAAATCCTAGCGATGCCAATAGAATTCTAGTTGGCGGGAAGCCTTATATGTGGATTGCCAAGATATAGCCCATCTGGGTATATTCATGTAACACACTTAAACAAAAGGAAACTAACTTCATACCCAGAAGGAGAAATGACAGCTTTGCTTTGGGGGCACCGTTCTACAAATATGAATTTGGTGTTGTCCTCAGAGACGTCAAGAATCCAAAGGGACATCAGAGACATCAAGAATTTTTAAAGTCCATAAAAAGGTAAAGGTATCCCCTGTGCAAGCACTGGGTCATGTCTGACCCTTGGGGTGACGCCCTCCAGCGTTTTCTTGGCAGACTCAATACGGGGTGGTTTGCCAGTGCCTTCCCCAGTCATTACCACTTACCTCCCAGCGAGCTGGGTACTCATTTTACTGACCTCGGAAGGATGGAAGGCTGAGTCAACCTTGAGCTGGCTGCTGAGATCGAACTCCCAGCCTCATGGGCAGAGCTTCAAATTACATGTCTGCTGCCTTACCACTCTGCGCCACAAGAGGCTCTTTATGGCGAAACAAAAATTCTGAACTGCGAATAGAATCATAGAATCATAGAGTTGGAAGGGGCCATACAGGCCATCTAGTCCAACCCCCTGCTCAACGCAGGATCAGCCCTAAGAGTGCAAGCCAAAAAACAACCCAAATGTCTACTGAAAACCTTACACTGTTATGAATCTCCACGTCAAGCCACCAAAAGGTATGGCTGCAAAAGCAAACCTGCTCCCATTCTTGTGCTCCTGGGAAACTGTGACCTTTTCAAGGAACATGATAAAGCTCCCTTCCCCAAAAAACCAACACCCTACCTTTACAATACTGCTGTGATCTACAACTTACTAGGCACGTTTTTCAGGTAACCTTCTACAAAAAATTCTCTGTGGACAGACGATCTTTTTGACCTCAAGTCTTGTTCACTGAAATGCCGAGCTGGCACCACTGGGATTAAACCCTGCACTTGTTACAAGAATGCAGCAGAAATGCCAAGGGTTTTTTTTTTGGGGGGGGGGCAGAGAAGAGATGCTGGATTGGTGCACTTGTTTCCCACACTCCCACCATTTAATGCACAGCCCCTGTTTTGCTTTATTCTCTGTTGCCAGGCAGCAGGGAGTCTTCCCTTTTGCATCTCTCTTTCCTCTGGGACACATGGAAAGAAGAGATAAGCCTTCCTTTCAGTCAGTGCCCGACAGATAACAGCCATGGCTTGTTTAAATATTCCTACCCACCACCCGCACATGCATACACGTTCCCCTCCTCCAACCACAGCTCAACCCAAGCAAAACCCTCTGAGATTTACAAACCAAGCAGGATTAGAATTTGCAGTCAGACAAGTCTCGCCTCTTCTGTTAGGATCCCATGATATCCAAGAATAGAAGAACCTCCAATTTACCTAATAGTAATTGCTTTAGAATGCTCAGGGCTGATCCTGCGTTGAGCAGGGGGTTGGACTAGATGGCCTGTATGGCCCCTTCCAACTCTATGATTCTAGATCAGGCTCAATTTCTGGATACAGCTGACCAGGGGAAGACTTCCTTCCTTTTGCAGTTAGATAATTGTGTTTCGTTTTCTTGCTAGGCTTTAATGCCGTTGCCCTGTATAGTGGTTATAAGATCAGCATCTTTGCCTCTCGTTGCTGTGTTTAGTGTGGTGCTGCACTGCTTATGTAAAAAAAAATCCTTAGGTCACTTGGAATATTTCCCACATTAAATAACTTGGCAAGAAGAAGAGAAAATGTAAGTGCTACATTCAGTATTCCTTAACCACAAATGCTCTGACCCTGCCAGTCACAATGGTTTGGTGCAGTGGTTAGGAGTGCAGACTTCTAATCTGGCATGCTGGGTTCGATTCTGCACTCCCCCACATGCAGCCAGCTGGGTGACCTTGGGCTCTCCACGGCGCTGATAAAACTGTTCTGACCGGGCAGTGATATCAGGGCTCTCTCAGCCTCACCCACCTCACAGGGTGTCTGTTGTGGGGAGAGGAAAGGGAAAGCGACTGTAAGCCGCTTTGAGCCTCCTTCAGGTAGAGAAAAGCAGCATATAAGAACCAACTCTTCTTCTTCTTCTTGGGCCCAGACTAGCATTTCTACGGAAGTGAGGGCTTCTGCTCCCAAGCTCTGTGAAAATCTGCTCCTGGGTGAGAGCTCTGGCCTGCTGCTGAAAGGGGGGGGGTCAAGTTCTTACACCCACAGATACAATAGTCTGGATCGCAGTCATAGGGACTGGGCAAGGTTTTTAAAGCAGTTCATGTGGACATTTGTTTTTGTATCAGAGAACTGTGCCAAAACAATTTAATGCTGGCGCCTTATTCCAACACCTAGAAATATTTTTCCAGCTGTGCTCCCAAGCAGTTACACTGCCTACAGGAAGCACTCTCGTAACAGTGGTACTTCCACAGAATCTGAAGATAATAACACCAACAACTTTGGGCATCAAGGTTACGATCACCTGAGTGAAAGCATGCAGGAGATGCTCTGCTCCCATGTGCCCGCTAGAAGCAACAACAGGGAACCCCACTTCATATTTAAGAAGAAAGCAATGGACAGCATAGAGCCCTTGCCTCAACTGCAGCTTGGTTGCGGAAGAGCAGCCATGCTGGGTGTTAAATGCTGCATGCTGTTTTTCCAGCAGTTAAAGAAAAGACATGTTGCTCCACAGGCTTTATGAGGTTTATATCTGCAAAGCAAACATGGAAGGCTGGAAGCAGTTTGTTTTCAGAGAAAATTAAAAATAGAAGGAAGTAAAAGCCCCCAAAGCCTGCTGCAGCTTCAGAACAAAAAACCCAGGAAATTCCAAGCTGTGTCCTGTTTGTCCCCTGCTGACTCCACTGAATACTGAAAGAGTGGGTGAAAAGCCAGAAATCCAACACACCCATCTTGGCAACTGGAAGACAGAATGCCGCTTGGCTTCTTCTACATTCTTACTTTAGCTGGGTAGGTATCGTACAGCTGGCAGGTCCAGGGAAGGCTCCATCAATCTAATCCCAAAGCCTGCAGAACAAGCAGAGATATCTGCCCCATCCCACTAAGGGGCTTGCCTGTTCTGCATCCACAAAACATCACTCAGATGCCCATGGCACACAAACCTAGATGATTCACAAATCTCAGACAGTGAAGGTACCAATAAACTCCCTAAACCCTTATGCCCAAGCTCTTTTGGGACATCAAAACAGCTAAATTACCAGTCACAAAAGTCATGACCTTCACATCAGCACATTCTGGCACCAGCTTACCCAGACGTGCCCACACACACACACACAACCACAAGAGGCATAAGCATGTAACGCTGGGGTGGATCCTTCAGTTCTAGCCAACCATTCCACTGAGCATATTTATACCCCATCTTTCCCATTGGCTCAAGCATACAGCCTTTCTCCAATTGTATAGTTGGCTCAAACCACCCTCTTTAACTGTATTTAATTGTTATGTAAATGTTTTAATATTGTAATGGGTTTTATGGGTTACCTTGTTTTATGGTTTTAGGCTTTAAGCTGCCTCGAGATGAGATTGCCACGAGAGGTGGGATATAAGTTTTAAAATAAATAAATAAATAAAACTTAAGTGGCTCTCCAATTTTGTAATGGTTGGGGTGGTTTTTTTTAACATTGTGTATTATTATTAACTTGTTTCTGCCTTATTAGTACTCACTTGTTCTCTAATTCTGTAATCTAGTCTCAAAGCATCACTTATATGTATGATACAGTTATTACAATATTTAATTGTGTAATCTTATTGAAACTGAGAAAGTTGGTCTATTAATAAGTGATTTTAGCAATTTCATAAGTTTAACCATTTCTGCTGTTTCCTCCTGCCCTACCCCAGTAGAAAGTCTTGCCAGATGTCCGGATAAGTTACAAACATTCCATAGGGAGAGAACAAAGAGAACCATTAGAATGCTGGTGTTTTAATTGAGTTTCAGACTTGGATCTGGGAGACCAAGGTCCAAATTCCCACTTCTCCAAGGAAGCTCACTTAGGCAAGCCTCACACACTCAACTGAACCTACCTCACAGTGCTGTTGTGAGAATAAAGGATGGAAGAACAATGTTGACCACTTTTGGTGCCTATTGAGAAGAATGAAGAGGTACAATCAATAAATGGAGATTCAATACACAGTCTGTTATACGAACCAACCAAATGTGCTGCATAACTTAAAGCCATTGTTTGGGAGTGGGTATAAGGAATCTCTAATTCAGGAAAGCAATAAGTAGAGAGTAAAGTGCCAGGGTTTTTCAGACCTTTAGTTAAACCTTTATACCACCTATCTAACTATACTTTATAATATCCAGCCTGACTGAAGTTCTTGTGAGCTCAAATGCTTGCGCAACATAGTGTGTGAATGTGGTTGGTCCTTATTACATGGACTGTGTTCTTCTGCCCTCTACTGATTGGTTGCAGGGCCTGGTACACAACCCAAAGGAGATGTGTAGGACTACCTCTTGCTCTGTATCTCAGTGGTAGTTTCCTTTTCTAGCTATTATTATGCCAATGGCGGTTGTAAGGCTCTACAGAGCTTTAAGATTCTATTTAAGTATAGATGAGTCATTTTAATAACCTCGTCAACACAACAGGCATTTTGCAGAGTAATGGACAAGAAAGAGAAGTCCAAGGTTTTTATAATCCACAGAATCTTGTGATATTGGACCACTTCAAACAAGCAGCTATACACCTACCACTTCCCCACTGAAAGAACTCCTTGCTCACAGACAAATGGCATGCAAGGAAATTCTCTCATGGGGAAACACTCAAACAGGAAATCTGCTCTCTCACGTGCAAGCCTGAAGTGGCACAATCAGAGACAAGCTTTATCTTTAGATTCTGCTGACTGTATTAAACTCTGCACTAAGAAAGGGGAAGAAAGGAGACACACAAAGGGCAAGGGATGAATGTCATTAGCTTTGGGTTTCGCTTGTTATTTTTTAAGTGTCTAATGTTGTGGGTGTGAAGGTTTCGGGATTAAGACAAAGGTTTGTTCAGAGTACTATAGACAGATGGAGGGGTGGCTACCCCCCAAAGTACTGCCACAAAATATCTCACGATTGTTTGTCCAAAGAACAAAGAGGGAAACCAAGACTATTCCCAACCATCCAAAGAAAGGTTCCAAAATGCATCTCCCACTGGTGTGCCCATTATATAAATCTCAACATATTCAGTAGTCTCCTGGTGACTAAGAAAGTGATTTTTTCACTGGATAGAAAGATTTCCTAGAGATAAAGGGAAGTCTTTTAGCAGCTGCATTTGGAGAGAGAAGGAGAAAGGAGCTGATTTCGGGAGAGGGTGGAAAGGGCTGAGGCAAACCCTGCATTCTGAAAACCATATGCACCCCCCAGAGCTGGTGCATATTTGCTTCTTTGACAAAGCATCTCTCACCTTGGATCAAGGAACATATCCTGGGCCTCTTCCACCTCAATGAAAAGGGGTGTAGAAGAACAGAGAAAGCATCACCTTTGTGCTATCCTGAAGCACCTATTCAGCTAAATCAACCTCTATAATGATATGATGCTTGGCTTGTCCTTTCCCATTGTTCTGGAATCAGCCACAGCACTCCATGGCAACCATCCTGTGATTGCCCCATGGTAGGCACTTTGTAACAGTGTCCACTCTTCATTCCCAGAATTACCAAAAGTGCCCATGAGGTTAAAGAGACCTGGTCTTCTTCCCTTTGCCATGTGGTCTACTCAGCAAGTCACACAAGGCAAAGATGCAGCATTACAAAGGGGAGAATACCACTAAAGTTCATGGCAGAACTGCTCATTGTTTGTGATGAAACCCAAGGACCAGCTTCAAAAATTACAAACTAAAAAAATAAAGGTGAACGGGAAATTCCACCTCTTTGCTCAACAGATATTTAAGTCTGGCTGGAACAGCAGGCTTTCCTGGGGGGGGGGGGAAACCCCCAAAAGCAAGCAGACTGATTTAAAAAAAAACAGATTACAATGTTCATACATAGGTGACTCCTCTTGCTTTGATGCTGATATGTCAGCATAAGGTAAAGGTAAAGGTATCCCCTGTGCAAGCACCGAGTCATGTCTGACCCTTGGGGTGACGCCCTCCAGCGTTTTCATGGCAGACTCAATACGGGGTGGTTTGCCAGTGCCTTCCCCAGTCATAACCGTTTACCCCCCAGCAAGCTGGGTACTCATTTTACCGACCTCGGAAGGATGGAAGGCTGAGTCAACCTTGAGCCGGCTGCTGGGATTGAACTCCCAGCCTTATGGGCAAAGCTTTCAGACGGCTGCCTTACCACTCTGCGCCACAGGAGGCTCATGTCAGCATACACACACACAAACCCAACCCAAGTGGCTTTATTCCACTTCCATGGCAAAACAGGTAGAAGGTCCATCAGCAAGAACACAGTCACAAAGTGTCCTCCTAGGTTTCAATAAATGCTCAGTAAGTAGCAATTCTCATCTCAAGATTTTAGGAACAGTCGATTTTTTCCCCTAGAAGCACCCCACTTCAATCTGCAGAGAATTCATCAACAGCCCGCCTACCTCATGGAGCAAGGCTCCTATTCCAACCTAAAATCAGAAAGTAGAACCAGGAAAGTAAGTTGTTTAGTAGCACTGCCCTCCCAGGAGATAGCCTCTTTCACATATTCTGAGTTTCCAAACCAGCACCCTTTTTCATTAGAACATTCTACCTTCTGACTGTCCTTGGAATGATCTTATATGAAGGTCAAGCTGATAAGCCACCTCCCAAGCTGTGTTTCTAACAACCATTTGAGGAGGCAAAAAAGACACCCGTCCAGGAGAGATGCAACTGTGATGAGCATCACAGAACCACCTAGGCCTTTGTCTGATTCATCTGTAAGTACTATAAAATCCTTAGGAAGGAAACTTTTAGAGCTGTTTTACAGTTGAAGAACCTCTGAAACATTCTTCAGGCTTTGAGGAACCCCAGAAGTGGCGCAATTGTGCAGATACTGTATTGACAATTTTAGTAGCCCTGCTGTAGGCATAAATGCTTTGGAAAGTTGGATAGAATGAGTTCTCTGCATGGCTCATGCAACAGTCCTGAATGTATTTCAGAACATACACCTCCTCTTGCAATCCATAAATCTGACTCACGCACTGAAACAGTGGAAACATTAAAGCAATAAATAAAAATTCCAGTTGGCAGGACTCAAACCAAGTAACCTATAAGACAGCACTTCTTCCAGGACTTCTCAGAACCATTTTCTTTCTTTTCCTTGTGATTCACAAAGAAACCAGAAGAAGCCAGACTCAGCAGCTTCAACAACCTTCACACATTTTACCTTGTGCTACAGTCAGAGGAAGCAGACGGTTTGGGAACTGATGCAAGAAATTGAAGCAGTCAGAAAGGAAACCACAGGAACAAAGAACCACTAACATAAGAGTATCATCAACAACACAGCAGGCAATAATATTCAAACCATTTCAGTTTTGTTCATTTCCCTCAACCCAGCTCTTTTATTCTCTCCCCCTCAGATATGATACCCCTTCCTGATAAAACAAAAAGGCAAACCAATCAGTTCCTGACAGCGCAGAATGATAAAAAGCCCAAGTAAGAGATGCTGAAGAGGCCAAACAGGTTTCACCCACCCAGAATGAGCTGGCCACAGATATCTTTTGATACAACTCTTGGCCACAAATCCCAGAAAAACACTGGTTGGACATGGCTACTCTGCAAGAAAGGGATCTGCTCCAAGGCACTCCTCCGTTAATTCATTTCCTGATGGCTATTGAACAGCTTTTGGAATGAAGTCCAAAATTATTGCCTTTATTTCCTGCTTTCCCTCTAGCAGAGAAGCTAGAGCAGTGAATAGGCTGGAACAATATTGGCACCTATTTAATTTGCTTCAGTTTTTTTTTTAACTATTCCCCTAAGATTTAGATGTGGTTGATGACCCGTTCAAACCACAGCATGCCAAGAGAATTGTCCAGACAGAGTTGCTTTCTGCCCTCTTTCTGAAGACGCACCAACCATGACTCACCCAATTAGATGTCAATGAACAAAGGAAAAATGCCCTTTCTTAATTAGTTCTCATCTCTTTGCTCCATTGCAAAGATTTTGTGAACTAAGGAAAGGGACCCCCAACTTCAGTTTCTCTTACCATTGGTACCTAACATTTAAGATTACAGTATATATATATAAATATATATTAAGCCTCAAAGAATTGAGGCTTTTGAACTCTGGTAATAGAGAAGACTCTTGCGAGTCCCTTGGACTGCAAGGCAAACAAACCGGTCAGTCCAAGAGGAGATCAGCCCTGACTGCTCCTTAGAAAGCCAGATCCTGAAGATGAAACTCAAATACTTTGGCCGCCTCATGAGAGGGAAGGACTCCCTGGAGAAGAGCCTAATGCTGGGAGCGATCGAGGGCAAAAGAAGAAGGGGATGACAGAGAATGAGGTGGCTGGATGGAGTCACTGAAGCAGTAGGTGCAAACTTAAATGGACTCCGGGGAATGGTAGAGGACAGGAAGGCCTGGAGGATCATTGTCCATGGGGCCGCGATGGGTCAGACACAACTTCGCACCTAACAACAACAACAACAAATATATATATTAACAATAAGGGGGGGGAACAATTTCAAACACAGATTTTTTTCTTCTCTGAATTGCAACCGCTACTAAATAATGGTTGTTAAAATCTCTGGAACATAACCCATGGATAGAAAAAAATGCTGCCTTTAATATCCAAAGAACACCTAGGCAATTGTTCCAAAAGCCATCTGAATTTGGTGAGAAAGATGGATATGGAATTGTGTCAGCTTTCTGCCCCCTCCTTCCCCTCCCCGCCAGCTGCTCCGGATCCCCATAGGCATAACGGTGGCAGCAGCTGTGAAGACAAGGAGCTAAGCTTGATTATGTTCAATTGACCCAGAGCTCTTCCTGGTGGGACTACAGGACTGGAATACCTAAGGCAGACTGAAACTGCAGCATCAAAACACACCCAACACACAAGGGCTAATCTCCCTGACTCACAGCACCTGAGTTCTTGGCACAGTCTTTTCCTGCCCAACAGCCTGAGACCACGAGATGGAGCCCAAGTAGATGGCAAAAGATCTTGCTAAGGAAAGCAGTGCATTCACAGGTGCCGACATCACTGGTTTTTTTAAATGTCTGCCCTACCCCAGAGCTTCCAGCATTCTGAATGAGAACAGACAAACCCCAACCTTCTCACCCTCATGGGTATGTGAGGCAATGTTGGCTGAAATTCCAAACCAAAGTGACAGGAGAAGAAGGAGGAGGAGGAGTTGGTTCTTTATATGCCGCTTTTCTCTACCCGAAGGAGACTCAAAGCGGCTTACAATTGCCTTTCCTTTCCACTCCCCACAACAGACATCCTGTGAGGGAGGAGAGGCTGAGAGAGCCCTAATATTTCTGCTCGGTCTGAACAGAGTGGCAAGCCCAAGGTCACCCAGCTGGCTGCATGTGGAGGAGCGAGGAATCAAACCCAGCTTACCAGATCAGAAGTCCACACTCCTAACCACTACACCAAACTGGCTCTCAAGATCCTGAGTTTAGTGCTTCTGTGTCTTGCCACAATTGCAGATTTCTGCAATGTATCCTCACATTTTTGGTGCAACATTCCCCCACTGACAGGCACAGGCAGTAATTCTGCAACAGCTTTTCTCTTATACTGTCTACCCTCCCACACAAAAACAAATACACTGACATGATACACATACAGACAGCTCCTCAGTCAAGATATCTCTGCAAACACAGTTTTTGCCCTGACCTCTCTCTCCTGAAGGACAAGGATTCTGGAATGGACAGGCTGCAGACAGCTGCTTGCCCTCTATGGCTAGTTCATTTCTAGCAGCCAGGAACAATTCTAAGAGTTCAGATGTAAAAGAGTCAAGGGGAAGGAGCAGAATTCCTCTCCCACAGTGGGGACCCGACAGAGCTCTTAGAAAAGCTGTTTGGGTCACCATCTTCAAGAGGCAACTATCCCATTTGGGTGATGGATGAAGCAAAGGACCAGATTATACTTTTAAAAGCCTTTGTGTGCTCCAGCCTCAAAACAAGGGAATACAGCCTTAGCATATTTTCTACCTACTTCAATATTTCCATGGAAGAAAATAATTCACGAGTCAAGTCCACTAGAACAGGGGTAGTCAACCTGTGGTCCTCCAGATGTTCATGGACTACAATTCCCATGAGCCACTGCCGGCAAACGCTGGCAGGGGCTCATGGGAATTGTAGTCCATGAACATCTGGAGGACCACAGGTTGATTACCCCTGCACTAGAAGGTAATTCCACAAAGCAAATGCAGTTTGCCACCTGGTACAAAAGAAAAACACTTGGGAACATGGATCACAGAGTGCAGTTATGACATTTGTGGAAAGACAGCCCTCCCTTTCACATGTACAGAGACAAGTTTGTCTTCAGCTCACCTCAGATGTCCCACAAATCAAAGGTCTGATAGCTACACTCAAGAATCTCAAGTCTTGCAACTCCCCCTTTCTACCATCTGTTCCACTTAATATTTCTCTTAAGGCCTTGGAGGAGGAATGTGTCTCATGACTTAGGTGCCACTCAGTGCTTAACATCCACTCAGGGCGGCTGTCCTGCCCCTGAGTGCCACCTCCTCCTCCAACCAGCTTGCCTGTCTGTCCAGCAGCCAGCCAATCATCTTCCATCCCCCACCCGACCACCCCATCCTCCTTCCACTTTCCTTGGAGGCTGCAGATCCTTGCTGTGTGAACGCTGCCCCTGACAGTGAGTTCCCTAACAGCTGCCTGCAGCCTTTCCAGGTCCTGGGGGAAGCCATCCACAGAGTTCTTCCCAATTCACCCCTTTCTAGCGCCCGTTGTATTCCTGAATGCAATGGGCTTGGCTCCTAAGCAGTTTGGCATAGTGGTTAGGAGTGCGGACTTCTAATCTGGCATGCCGGGTTCGATTCTGCACTCCCCCACTTGCAGCCAGCTGGGTGACCTTGGGCTCGCCACGGCTCTGATAAAACTGTTCTGACCGAGCAGTGATACCAGGCTCTCTCAGCCTCACCCACCCCACAGGGTGTCTGTTGCAGGGAGAGGAAAGGGAAGGCGACTGTAAGCCACTTTGAGCCTCCTTCGGGTAGAGAAAAGCAGCATATAAGAACCAACTCTTCTTCTTCTTAAATAAAAAGATGTCATGTACTCTGTAAATATTGGTTTGCACCCAAATACATACAGAAGCTAGCTGTACCTGGATAATTTATTCTGAATGTAGGATTAGGAACGTGGTGATATAGATTTGGAGGGGCTGCCCTAGTATGGCTGGACTCAGCCAAGACAAACTGAAATGCAATTCTGATGATACTTTGTACAACTCCTGGAGAACAATGCAGTTATACTGGGAGGAAGGAAAGATTTTGAAAAGAGAGAAAACTAAGGAGAATGCTATTCCTGAAAGGCAGTCAAAGGATCCAGTTTTGCAACATCCTCTTGAAAGGATGCTGGTTTTTCCAAGGTGTCCAAAAGAACTCAAGAGCTGATCTGAAAAAAACTTGCTAGAACAAACTTCAGCTTTTCACTAAAGAAAGAAAAGTTGAGTTTAGGTTCAGTTTCCTAAAAGGCAGAACCAGAGCTATACGTCCACTCTTCAACCAATAAAAGAACATCACGCCTTCAAATCACAACTAATGCACGGTAACCTCTTCCACAAGGTATTTTAGGAATGAAGCAGGCAGAGCTGATTTGCCATTGCCTTGCTCCTTGTAGTAACCCCAGTCTTCACTGACAGTCTCCCATTCAAGTAATAACCTGCTTAGCTCCCGAGTCCTGACAGGCCCGGGCCAAACTGGGCCAATCAGGATGTTCTAAGCAATGAAATGCCTCATAAATTCTGTATTAACAAAGATGCAAAACTGGGGAAAGCTAGGTTGGCTTAAAATCAGTGCAACAACACAGAAATTGGTTTGGACACCAGGTCTGCTTCTCATCAAGTGGAAAATGGGCTGATTTCTTAAGAAAAACAGCGAGGGAAGGAAACCAGAAATCCGTAAAATCTTCCACTTACAATTTCCTGACAGCAGCCCCACAATATTCAGATGGGTACAAAAACAAGTATCACAAAATAACCAAAACAAGGAGATAGCAAAACAGACAGAAAAATAATGGAATTCCATAAATAAGGCCGATGGCATGTTGTCACCTAACATTTTACCAGCACTGCAGTTGGCATGCTCATTTTGCAGGTGCTGTACATACTGCAAAGCATAAATGGACAATTCTTAAAATCCAAGGACTGGGAAAGAAGCCATGGCTGCTGTCCCCCCATGCCCCCAAGTCCACTCATGTATTATCAGTGGCCACCCCTAAACAAACACCCCAAATAAGACCACCATCATAAGCCTCTGCACTTTCGGGAAGGGACCCTACATTAATTCTAAACCATCCTGTCCAGGAAAACTGCTCTTGGGTGAACACTGGGCACCAGGAAATTCTGTGGGTCCCAAGAAGGGTATGCTTAGTTGGTTGAGAAGAAGAGGGGCATTAATGAATGGATTTTTAATATTCGGGTGCACAAAGACTCTTTTGTGCATTAGGCCAACTAATTCTGGGACAGACTAGTATGCTGTATGAATGGCTATGGGCTGCAAGACTCGAAGGAGTTTTTTGCTGCCAGGGTAGGCTGCATGGTGTCTTGTGCACACAGTTAACGAGGGGGTGTCATTGGAAGAGATGCATTTACCTTGTTGCTAGGGATTCTATGGGAGAGGCTGTCACTGTTGCTATGCCAGCTCTCTTCTGCCGCTATTATTGTACTTTGATGACATGGCTGGGAGAGCATAAGGCACCAACTCGTTATGCTGGAGAAAGGTCCGGTGCAGATGCCATCTCAGTTGGACAACAGCGATAGCCTGTGCTTGAGGATTTCTTATGACCTAAAGCAGCTTTAGCATTAGAATACATGGTTTATGCAAGGAACTATTAATCTGAACACATTTATTTTTCATGGCTTGCAGCCTATATTTTTATTTATTTATTTAAATACTGATTTCAGATAGCAATTTGATAGCTAACCTGCATTCTTATGGAACTGTTATGTGTGTGTGTGTGTGGGGGGGTCTACCCACTTTTTAATGTAGAGGCAATTTTAAATAAATAAATACATTGTTGTACAGAATCCTTCTGGTCCTGCTGGAGATATTGTTTTACTAGATTTTCTTGTCTTAAAATTGGTACCATGCAATCTTAATAACACCACATTGTTTGATTTGCCTATGGGCTAAAGATTCAAATTGTCATTAACAGGGGGGAAAAAAACACCAATCCTTATCCATGGTTCCTCTATATATTTGTGAAACAGCCTGGGGGGTGGAACGTGTCCGGCTGTCCAAGTTGGAATAGGGCCAATCAGGGTGCATCAGAAAAGCTGGATGCGCCCTGATTGGCCCTGCCCCTGCAGCTCCTGCCCTCCATCCCTAGACTCTAGCATCTCTACTCTCAGATACCCCTCAGTGCCTGGAGCCAGCAGCAGGTCAGGGGAGAAGGCCCTGAGTAAAGGGTCCTGGTGCAGGGCCTGCTAACGAGGGCCTCTTGGCCTGCTAAGCAGGGCTAAGGAGCTCTGTCCCAGCCCTGCTAACAAGCTGGCCAGTCCCCGCCCACCCCACTTTATCCAGCAAAGCCACCTTAAGCTGCCTGGCCGGGGCCAGGGGAGAAGACCCTTTCAAGGCCCATTCTTAGGAACGGGCTTTGAAGCTACTCTGAGATAAATGCATTGGTTTTATTATCTTCTTGCTTGCCTCTTTTCCCATACTGACCAGCTCCTGCAAGCACTAACTAGTTGTCTTATGTCTACTAAAATCAATCACTCAGTGTCTTCATAAGCAGACTTTCTCTTGCACTGCTGTTCCTCACAGAAAGCTAACTCAGCATTGAGAACAGAGCGCCTTCTACCCACCAAACTCTCCTGAGCAGAAGCTGTTACAGCTCAAGGCATTTGCTTGGCTCAAGGTTACCTTGATTCCCTCCCCACCAGCAATGATGCCCAGCAGGACAGAACAGAAGTAAGGTAGAAATCCAAAACAGCTTTCCAACCCTCTTGAGCATACATAATGCTACTACATCAGCTATTCTTTGGGTTCTATTAACAGCCATTCCCATTGCCCAAAGGATGAGAAACTCCCTGAAATGTAAGCTACAAGTAAACACCCCTTGCTCTACTAGCTAGTTAAAGTAGTTAAAGGCCTTTCCACACTTTCAGGTTTTACAGAAAAGATAGACAGAGAAATGTGTGACATGTGGAAAGTCAACATTAGAACAGACACAATACCAGCCAAGGTTCAATGCTAGAAACCAACTGGTTCAACAGGTTTCTTGTAGTATTAAGCGTGTAAACATTCACCAACTGTTGGCAGCCCCAGAGATTACTGTGTTTGATTCTATTTTGTCCCACCCTTCTTCTGAACAGTTCAGGGGGGTTATGTGGTTTTCCTCCTCCATTTCATCCTTCCACCAATCCTGGGGAGTGGGTTGAGCTGAAAAAAGCATAAGTTCACACACTAAGCTTCACAGCCAAGGGGGATTTGAACCAAAGTCTTCCCAGTTACATTCTGACACTTGAATCACTGCACCAATTAAATGATAATTTCAGAGGTGATGAACAGATAAAAACTAACTAGACTTCTATGGTAGACTGCACAAAACAAATCAGCTGTAGGCATCAAAGCATCATGAGATGTGTCAACCCCTTGTCTTAATTCCCTGCAATAACACACACAAAAATCAAATTTGCAGCATAAAGCTATGGTAATATCCAAAAGACAGTAGCTGAACCAAGTTTAAATGGTGGTGGTGGGGAGACACTCCAGGAACAGAAATTGCCTTCCCACAATCAGCTTCTTAGGCAATCCTAGATGACATAGGGAAATCCACTTAGATACCAGAGACAGAAGAATAAACCTGTTAAAAAGATTATTCACACACTTGCTTACTGCTGCCTTGACGGCACTTGCCAAGAAAGCCCTTTCAAAGGCAACCCACATGAAGGAATGAGCCTGCAGAAGACTGACCAAATGCCAGCACACAAATAACAGGATTTTCAAGTTGCACAGAAACCGATAAAGCCAAGAACAGCTTCATCATTTATTATAACATTTTATCCTAGAGCTCCGCTCAAGTTTTCCATAGGACGATATCATATTTAGCAGGAGAAATCTTTGCAGTTGATCTTGTATGACAGTGCTGAGGCGATCATTATCAGCGGTTGGGAATATGTACCTCGTTTTCCTGAAAGCCTTCATAAAGATGTTCCAGGGTGTCCGCAAAATCTTAGCTTTACAAATGAAGCATTCCTGTCCTCACAATGAGCACAGCACTAATCATGAAGCTACTGATGCTATTCCTATTCACAGTGGATCTCTACAGGTTTTTCTGGTAGCCTGGTCCAATAATAAGGTCAACATTTCTTGCACACTGCCACAGGTTTGAGGCCATCACATATCCAAGTCTGACAGCAAATTCTGGACAAGGTTTTCATCCTTTGGCCCAAGGAGCAGACTTTCATTATCATCACTTCATTTATTCTTCCAGCACTGTGTTTTAAGAGTAGCCAATGGCCATAGCAGAAAACAATGGTTGCTCTAGTTCTACTATGAGCATCACTTTTCTGACAGCTAGCATGGTACGGGGATTAGGATCTGGAAGACTAGGTTCAAACCCTTCTGAGTTAATGGAAGCTCACAAAGTGATCTTGGGACTGTCTCTCTCAGCCTAATCCAGTGAGCATAAAAAGGAGGAGAGGAGAACAATGTTGTAAACAACTCTGAACTGTGCCTGGTGAGAAAAAGCAAGGTATAAATACTTTTAGAAACATTTCTGCTAAAATAGGGCTGAGGGTTTCCTTTATATGGTGATATGCATAGCAGAAAAGTAGCCCTGGAAAAGCCCACAGTAGAGTGAACTGGGATGCAGGGAGGAAATGGGGCAAAGCAAAATCATATTATAAGTAGCCTAAGCCTTTTTTCTTTCCATTTAAGCTCATTAGAGTGATCATCCTCATCAGCAGTTTCTTGGTTCTCATTATTGATCTCCATAAATAAGATTTGAGTTATCTTAAATAAGGTTATCCAAGCCATGAAGCAAGACAGCCAACCTTCCTGAACGGTTCCAGAACAAAGTATTTTATATTTAAATGACCACTATTCTTATTGTTAAAACCTATTTATTTGATTTTTTTAAAAATCCAAGGCAGTGGTATTAAAAATATATACATGTTTTCCTTCTCCCAAGTTAAGCTGTTCAATTTGAAGAGAACAAAGGGCAGCACCAATTGGAACCAAGTGGGAACATTGGTGTTTTTATGTTTGACCAATTCTCCCTAAGGATACTCAGTGAAAAATGTGTAGGGGTTATTAACATCGGAATAAAATTCGTTTTTACTTCACCATTGTTTTTTATTTGTCTTTCTGCTCAAAATGAGTAATTTGTTACTGGGATTACCAGTAAGGAATATAAACTTACCTGCTAAACCTGCAAAGCTACCTTCAAATGAGTAAGATCCATGGATCTATATGTCCTAGAACCAACCATTCTGACCAAGAGCAGCTCTCCAAAACAAACCCTAGGCCAGGGGTAGTCAACCTGTGGTCCTCCAGATGTCCATGGACTACAATTCCCATGAGCCCCTGCCAGCGTTTGCTGGCAGGGGCTCATGGGAATTGTAGTCCATGGACATCTGGAGGACCACAGGTTGACTAACCCTGCCCTAGGCGGTGAAGACTTTCTCTGCAGATTAGTTTATCTAGATATTCTAGAGATGGCATCTGGAACCTTCTGCATATCAATCAGTTGCCCTACCAATGAGCTATGGGACCTCCGCCCCCTCATTATAAAAGGAGGTCTCATCTGAGCAGCCTCCTGCCACCCAAAAAATTACACTTTAATCATTTTACAAAATGTATCGCAGTGGTGTCAGATGCTCAACTGCAGAGGCTCTGCTATTTCTGTGTTTTGTTTTTTTTTAAACAACCTACAATTAATATTAGTGAAAAATAAAATGTCTAATCAGGCCATCCTTATTCATTAGGGATATGAACTGCTGTTTAAAAATCTAGACGCAAAACAACCATAGGTATAAACAACCTACAATGAATATTAATGGGAAATAAAATATCTAACCAGGCCATCCTTATTCATTAGAGATAGGAATCGCTGTTAAAAAAATCCAGACACAAAACAACCATAGGTATAACACAACCTACAATGAATATTAATGGGAAATAAAATATCTAATCGGGCCATCCTTATTCAATAAGAGATATGAACTGTTAAAAAATCCAGACCGAAAAAACCACAGGTATACACAATTCTAAGAAGAGACCACCTGCTGTGCATAGTTTATTGCATGTGCTATTCAAAATTGTAATACTAGAAAACAACTATAATTTGAGCATCTTTGCACTTAGCTCTAGCATGATTCTGTACAGTTTATAATCCTACTTCTCTCCTTTGGATGCCTACAGCTTCCCTTCATAGGCAGCAAAATGCTGATGTGAAAAACCCAGAAATTTATCCTCTAGACCAGGGGTAGTCAAACTGCGGCCCTCCAGATGTCCATGGACTACAATTCCCAGGAGCCCCCTGCCAGCATTCTCAGGGCATCCCAATTTATAAAGACCATCTCTAATAGTCACAAAAGGAAAACTTAATTCCAAACCATTTTTTTCAAGTTCAGTGTGGCTGGCACCTTTATGCTCTCATTTCATTTTGCACACTATCAGCAGATAGCATTACTGTATCGTCCCGGCCATGTTTCCCCGCTTCTTTCAATGCAAGTACACAACATTCAACCAGGCTCTAATCCCAGCATCACCAGCCAAGCTCCAAGGGCAAGCCTGAGCAGAATTACCAACAGCCAACGAATTAATGACATCAAGCCTTCCTGAAGCCTTTTGGGGCAGAATTCTGCTTTAAAATTAGCATTCCTGTTCAGGACTGCAGATGGCCATGTCCACATTTGGCAATAACATTTTCCACCAGTAAGAACAGTCTATGCTGGATCAGTCCCAAAGGTCCATTTTGTCAGCCGGATGCTCTTAGGAAGCTCACAAGATGGAGACGCCAGCCCCCGTTATCTGTCTGTAGCATCTAGAGGTACATATTGTCTCCAATTAAGAAAGCTGTATTTAGCAGCCCCAGTTGATTGGTTTCTCTGTAACGTAAAGCACCATCAACCAGAGTCCAAGCCTTTTCCATCATAGCTTCTGCTCTGTGGAACGGGCTCCCTGAACTCCCTGGCTAGGAACTGTACCAGAAAGCCTGCTCAGTGTAATTCTGCCAAAAGTAGACAACCTTTTCTGTGGCACCTCACCACTGAAATTCCATCCCCTCTCCATTCACAGATCTGATGACCTTTCAGCACCACTTAAAAAGATCTTTTAAAAAGCTGGTCCATGTCAGGTGGTTTCTATTCTTCTACCATGAAACTTATTATTCTTTTAAACTTTAAAACTGCTGTTTTCTGTCTAAACCTTGGCTAAAACAGGACTTTTGTGTCATTATTGCCTAAATTTCGTGCTTTTCCTTGACTCTACAAGGCCAGCCAGCACCCCGTTGATTTCATAAACTCATTGCCAGCGCTCCTTACCATATAAAAGCATTATTCAGAATAGTGATTTGCATGATCTACTGAGGAAGGCAATAACAATAAAATCCAAAACAGTAATGACTAATTGGACATTTATTCAAAACCCAATTAAAACTTTAGCTTAATATATTCAATAAATGTATGAACTCAGTCCAGTTATCCCTTTCAATTACCTCAATTTTTCCTTCTATTCCCTACATTTTTCTTTAGTTTTTCTCCCTTTTGAAATCAGTAGTTGGAAAATTTTAAATCCTTATATAACCTAGAAATATTCATATTGGGTGTGCTGCAACAAAAATATGGCTAAAAAGCATGCTTCATAGACAACAGGTTCAGTAATCGAGAACACAGGAAAATAAATGCCATACTCGATACCACGACGAAGACAAAAGCACACATGGTATACTGGCCTTACTAGAGTACCTGGTGATGGCTTCCACCAGATTCCACCAAAGCCCATCTAGGCTCCAGCTGGTTACTCATAAATAAGTGAACAATCCGGTCAAAGGGGCCCAATTCCAGCACCTCCCCTACTGGACTTTTAGTGTCTCCCTAGGTAATCTCACTGTCCACCAGGGCTGGTACCATCCACTTTGGGAACCACTGATGTAAGCAAATATTAATCTTGCACTTTGAACAATTTTTTAAAGATGATTTAAGGTGATTCCTGAATAGTGCAGGGGGTTGGACTAGATGACCCATGAGGTCCCTTCCAACTCTATTATTCTATGATTCTACAGTTAAAAAAAACATACCCAGGCAAGAAACCAGAGGGTTCCTAATCTTAGCTGATTCATTAGTTAATCGGCTAAAGAGGTGTCTTTGATTCATCTGTCAGAAATGCTCTTATACTTTTAAAGGAGACTTCTAAAAGCACCTTTCCCCTTCATACACAGGAAGGAATGCCTTTGTACTCGTTTTGGCTTTGTTCCTTCGAAACAACCTTTTAAACTGTTTTGTCCATTTATGCAGGTACAACCAAAGATTATAGAACGTATAACTAACCAACTAAGCCCTCTCATTTGAGCAGGGCATCCAGTAAATTTGCTCTGCAATTTGTAACATGATGAGGGCGTCCCAAGGCTGGGGCCTTATGTTCACCTCCAACCACTGTTTTCCTCAAACATTTTCCTCCCTCACTCTGCGTGGCGGTGATGTTGAATCATCAGCATGGCTCAGCCTCAAAATCAGCAGGCTGTGAGTCTATTCCTTCACTGAAAGAACAGTGGCTTACACTCTTAAGTGTGGTCAACATTTGGATTTATTTTCCACACTTTAATTCAACAGTTCAGTTCATCCGCATGAGCACGTGTAGAGCTTGATGCATACTGCATTACCACTCACCCAAAGAAACTCATCAAACGCTCCACCAAGGAAACAAGAAAATCTTCTATGTTGGAATAAACCACACACATCACTCTGTTTTGAACAGACTTGCATCATTTGCATGAATTTTTGCAAGTTGTCAACACATTTATGTAGAAGCAAGAGCCACTGAAAAGGATTGCATCAATGCCAAGTATTATAATATCAATCAACAGCCTTCCAGAGACGCTGAATGCCTAAGCAGAATCCGTCCTCCCAGAGCTGCTGACAAACCCAAGAGGTTCAAGATGAGAAGTCAGGATAAGGTAGAAAACTAAGCGAAGAACTGTGGTTGAAGTCCATAAACTTGCCTATAGCTGGTGCCACTGAAGGAATCTGACCCAAGACTGAGAGAAATGAACAGGAAGCAAGCAGGTTGACATGAACGGGGCAGGATAAGATGCGGCTAATACTCCTGGAATACCCATACATCGAACTGTTCAGGAAGCAGGTGACCTGGAAGGTGATTATGGACCAGGCAGAGGGAGTGTGAGTCCAGTTTGGAGGTAAAGGCACTGGCAAGTTCCCTGTGCAAAGCAACTTCATCCATTCATTCCTTTTATTGGCATTCGGCAAAGCTAGTAAGCCCTGCCAGTAGCTGCCCTAAGAGCTATGGGCAGTCCATTACCAGAGAACTTGAGAAAACAATCTTTCATTTGATGTGCTATTTTTATTGCAAGTTTCCTACCCTTTCCCCAAGGAGCTCAGGGCAGCATAAATAGCTTTCCCCTGCTCTCCATTTTATTCTCACAACAATCCGATGAAGTGGGTTAGGCTGAAGAGAAAGCATCTGGCCACAAGTCACCAAGACAGCCTCATGACTGAGTAGAGCAACCTTTCTCGACTTCTTTTGCCGTTGAGAAATCCCTGAAATACTCTTCAGGCCTCAAGAAACCCCAGAAGTGGTGTGATCATGCAGAATATGTTTGGGAAGCATAGCTTTATACATGCCCCTCCAGGGCCCCCTTTCCTACCCCCTCCAAGCCTTCCAGGGGTCTCAAGAAACCCTGGAGTAGAGATTTCAAACTGGAGCAGCCAGGTCTGGTTCTAAATCATAAGCACACTGCCCCTCTAAAGATTAAAAAAAAACTCTTCTATATGTGGTACTTTTACACACAGGAACAGAATAACCAAAATGCCATTTTATTTCATGACAGAACAGCCATGCTCCAGCACCATACCACCAATGTGTGATACCAGACACATAGTTGCATAAGCCTGGTCTGAGGAGCAACATTTTGATTCTGTCACAGCTTACTACATAGACTTGAACCTCACACACTGAGGTAAAATAAGAGTTGATTTTTATACCCCGCTTTTCACTGCCCAAAGGAGACTCAAAGCGACTTACAATCCTAGGGTACTTCTTCATCTATCTTTAGCTTTATGTCCCCCAACCACTACAATATTGTTGTTTATTTCAGCTTCCACACGACATCCTCTACCAATTGTACATATTCTGGGCTTTGCCCTACCTCACAGCCTGCTTTCCCAAGTCCACTTTGATACAATCTTTCTGGGAAGCCTGAACTCAGTGGGTTTGGTCAGACACACAAAGATACAGATTTATGCACAGCCCCACCCACATCTGGCAACACCTTCGGTCCATTTCTCATTTTAACATCACAAGGCTTTTTGCCAGTTTTTAAAAATGAATGACATAGCACCATGACATTAGACCCTGAAATAAATTTTCAGGCTTCGAGGACCCCCAGAAGTGATGGTGGCTGGCCACGCCCATCAAAGTGACATGTCACTCCATCTCCCCACCTTTACTGCCACTATATAGGCCTCATGTAGGCCAGAAAGAAGGGGAGAAGCTGAGAAGACTCTCCAGAGCCCACATACTACGGCACAACTGACTCCCCCCCCCTTTGATTTTTACACACACAAGCTCCTCACTGGGCCCTCTAGTCAAGAAGTGGCCAGTTCCATAGCTTGTGGCTGAAGGGAAAAGGCCGTGGACTCCTCTGGAGCTCCCACAGACCCCTGGTTGGGAGTCCCTCTGCACTGAAGTGTTACACTTATTAAATTTTTTAAATGGCAAAAACAAAGAAGGGGAGAATGACAAGTGTGATGGGATAACTGAGAACACTCTTCCCTGAGGAAATACCACTGCTACTATAAATCTACCATAGTAACAGTGAGAGCACAATCCTGAATTGTCCTGTACAAAAGCAGTTCAGCTTACTACATCAAAAGTGTGGGGTGCTACACTTGATTTTTAAGAGGTGGGCTGAAACACTGTAATATAGAAAATCATGGTTGGTTTTGAATTATTCTCTGGTTGCTGTCACTCCACCCTTGTGTGTTACCAACTCCCCTTGTTGCTATGGAGCAAAGTCGTCAGTTCTGAATTTCTTTACATGCACTGCTGCAGTGTTCTGTCACTACTTCCTGGTTCTTTGTTTACGGAAGTCAATGCCTGGATGGGAAGTTAAAGTAAATCCTTAGTGAATATTAATAGTCCTTATTCAAGTGGATTTTGCTTTAAAAAAACGGTGCCACTGCTGTATGTTTGTGTACACAATCACTGTGAAATCATAAGAGTTTACTTCATGTCACAATCAAACATTCGGTACACGCACAACATACATGAGTAAGCACAAATTCTGAGATAGCAGGATATCCCCCCCCCCCCGCACACAAAGAGCTATATGAAAAGGGAAACACATCAATGTACCTCACAAAATCTCACCTTTGTTAGATGCGTTCACATTTAGGATGACCTTAGAACTGGCCCATCTAAACCTATTCCCCATATCTACAAGAAGTCAGCAGATTCTCCAGAGCAGATGCGCATTTATATACCTGACCAGTAGCACAGCCCATAAATGCAAATGTCATACAGCAATCAACATACAGCTGAGTACCATATATTCAGAAATAAGGCAGCAATAAGCCTCAAAACAGAGGAAAAACACAGGACTTTCAGTTTAATCTCTGCTCTTTCACCAAGGTGGTGACAGCCAATGGCAACAAGAATGTGAGAGATTTCAACCCACACCTCATCTTAGTAAGATATACCAGTTTTAAAAAGCCACAAGCTAATAATTGCTGGGAAGCAGCAAGGTGATCATTTAGGAAGGTTTTTTTCTTGGCTGGACCTGCAAAATCCCCTTGGCCATACGAAAAAAGGATTAAGCCTGAAAGAAAATGTGACTGCACACACATATTATGCAACACGAAAACGTACACATGTATCGTGCAATACAAAAATCACCTCAGCCATATCTAAAAATTATTATGCCAGAAAGAAAATAGGATTGCACACATGTATCATGCAGCACGAAAAGGCACACATGTATCATGCAACACGAAAATCCCTTCTGCTATACCAACAAGAGATTGTCAGAAAGAAAACGGGATTGTGCACAACACAAACAGCCTACCCCTAGCTTGGTGTAGTGGTTAGGAGCACCGACTTCTAATCTGGCAAGCTGAGTTTGATTCCACATTCCCCCACATGCAGCCAGTTGGGTCGCCACAGCACTGATAAAGCTGTTCTGACAGAGCAGTAATATCAGGGCTCTCTCAGCCTCACCTCCCTCACACAGTGTCTGCTGTGGGAATAGGAAGGGAAGGCGCTTGTAAGCCGCTTTGAGACTCCTTTGGGTAGAGAAAAGCGGCATACAGGAATCAACTCTTCTTCTAATCTTGCAAGCTAGGTTCATGAAGCCCTGTGGTTACTTGACGGCCTTTGAAGGATTTCTGAAGGTTTTCTCAAATGGGTGGGAGTTAATTAATATTTTATATAATGGTTTAAGTTGTTAAACATTTATCAAGTGACATGACCATATATAGTAATGTCAACCTACACCCCCCCCTCCCAAAATGGTCAATGATTGGCCTGGGGGGGGGAGGGTTACTGGGTGGGCGTGACCACAGCTATGCTTCCCAACCATATTCTGCACGATTGCACCCACTTCTGAGGTTTCTTGAAGTCTGAAGAATGTTTCAGCGTTTTCTCAATAGTAAAAAGGCTGAGAAAGGCTGGGATAGAGAATATTAAGTGTATAAAAGCCAACTCTTCCTTCTTCTTCTACTCTAAATCTTCTCTTCATTAGCATGGCTTTCGTCCACTACCACAGATAAAAAACTTTCAACACTATATTTTAACACACATGCCTCCCTGCAACAGCGGCTCAGCCAGCTGCATCTGCCCCCTACAACAGGACACAGAGTTACCTTTTCTCCCTCCTACCCTTTTGTCCCCTACTACAAACTGAAAACTCAAGAAGGCTCCCCGGCCCACTAAAGAGCATCACCAGACAGATGGCTGCAATTCAGCGTTTAGTCCCAGTTTCAAAGCCCTCCCCCTTTAAGGATTCACAAAAGATCTACAAGACCTGAGAAATCCCAGAGTAGAAAAGAAAAGTGCACACTACTCTCTAATCTGACTGGGGGAAGGGAGGCAGAGAGAGGATAAAGGTTGGTATGCACAAAAGCCAGCTTAAGGCCCAACCAGCCTTTCCCTCAAATAACAGGGGATCGCCAGAGGTTAATGTGATCGTAAAGATCCCCCTTTCTAATGACTGCCCCCACTCGGGCAAGCGAGCCTCCATACAGCCAATAGGACCCCAGAGTTGTGTTTGCCTCGACAGGTTTGCAAATGCACAGACAAGAATGGAAAGAGCCCTTGAGAACTGAACAGCTCAAGAGCATGAAGACCACCCCCTCCCTTTCCCACTAGCTCTTCAGCCTGGGGAGATTCCACACTTCTGCAGGAATTCTGTGCTGTTTGCAGATGTCAGGCTCAATCCCTCCAACAAAGGCAGAGAAAAGGGAATGTGAAAGCATGGACTGGAGGAGAAACAGGGGTCTTCGGTTTCCTACAGGGAGGCAAAAGCTTATAAGGAAAACAGAAAAATGAAGCTGCTCAGCACAAATCCCAGTCAGAATACAGGATAATATTCCATTGCATAGCCTTTTCTCTCACGCACATGCTCTGCAATGCTCTTCCCTTTGTTAATTTCGTGACAAAGATTTTAATTGCCACTATTTTGCACACTGCACATTTAAAATGATGAGGCCTAAGCTGCATTGAGTTCCTCATTTTTTTTTTTTTACCAGGATTTTAATTGCAGGAAAAATACATTATTCCTCAAGGCCTTTTCCATCTGCATCCAAGTCAGTCTTTCCCTCCTTTAGTTCCACCAGGCCTCATGCTTTCCCCTGCAGCTTAGAAACAGGATGTTAAACCCACTCACCAGGCGAGGGCTGAGCCACCAGCGTGCAATGTGTAGCACCCGGCGCTCTGTCAGGACAACTTCAAACAGCTCTGGTAGCAGGCCACTGGCTCAGAACTGGAATGCAGGAACAATAAATCTGCAGTTTCATTGCTGATCACTTTATTTCAACAGTGTCCAGATAGATGCCAGATTCAGAAGGGCAAACTCCATTCAAAATAGGAGTTCTGTACAGCTCTCAAAAGTCTATTTACCCCCAATGCCCTGGGAATAAGAATATGAGATAGAAAACTATGAATTTGATCCATGTTCCTGGAGACCCGCCCCCACTGAAATGCCCCATGCCCCCCCCCCTTAAAATGCCTGTTCCTATCTGCTTCAAGCCCCACTAGACTTAAATCGGCATCCATATTGTGCCGGTCCCTCCCTACCTCCATTCAAGAGTTTAACACAACAGGAAGAAGGTGATAAAGATTCCATTTCAAATGGAAACATGTCACTGGGAGAAGGAGAGTTAATTCTCATTCATTCATTCACTCATATATATTTATTATTAAACGTGTATGCCGCCAGCTCCCGGAGCAACCAGCTCGTGGCGGTTTGCAAGAAGATAAAAACATAAGACGGCAAGATTCTCTATTGCCAATAAATGCAAAAAACAATCCAGTTACCCCAATTTAAATAACAAGATGGCAGACATAATAACCCCTAACTAGACCCATATTCCTGGCAGTGTCAGTCTGTTATCAAGTTGGGCGATGGTAGACCCCAAAGGGGATCCAGATGTCACAAGGGTGGGGGAGGACCCAATCTTATTAACCCAGTGATCAGCCCAGCCTCAACTGAACGCCTGGTGGAGGAGCTCCATCTTGCAAGCCCTGCAGAACCCAGAGAGCTCCGACAGGGCCCTCAGCTCTTCTGGGAATTCATTCCACTAGGCGGGGGCCAGGATTGAAAAGGCCCAGGCCCTGGTCGAGGTCAAGCATACTTCCCGGGAACCTGGGATCCTCAACAGATTCATACCTGCAGAATGCAATTTCCTGCAGGGAACATGGGTGCTACCACCCTGATCCATACTGTCCCTCCCCACAACAGCTTCCCCCAACCACCAGCTTACATTTTATTTATTATTCAAATCCCACTGTATTTTCCAGGAGCAAATCACACACATTCAAGCCACAGGCCATCAAAAATAACCTGACCCTTAAGGGACATGCAGAAAGCCACCCAAGGACTGACTGAATAGAGCCAAACCTACAAATGCTCCATTGCCTGCAGCTTTCTCCTTCCTGACCCACTTTGTTCATTTCTGCTAATTTGGAAAATGATGTGCTCTATCTACTGAATGATCTCACCTAAGAGCCTGTCTTAGTTGAGAAGGAGGGGACCCAACAACCTTCAGAAATAGCCAGAGTGAAAATAGTCCAGCTATCAGGCAATTAACCATGGATTCTGTTGTTGCATCCTCTCCCAGTACACACAAGCTCTACAATCCAGAGATCAGAGCAGGTAGGAAGCAAAACACAAATGAGAAAAGGGGCCTGATGCCCAAACTGTTCCTGATTGTAAGCACCACCATTTGCCAGCAACAACATAAACACCAATTGGGGGGAGGAGGGGAGCTCATGCTAACCTCAAGATGGGACTAAACAAGACTGGACAAGATGGCAACAAATCAATGCAGAAACAAACCCTCCCATCCCTAAAAGCAGAAGTGACCCTGAACAATAGAATGGGGGAGAATTTTCCCTGGACACAAGGAACCACATCCAGAATAAGAGCTGCATCACTAACTGTTCAACATGGAAATTCTGCCTTAAGCATTTCAGACGCTTCCAGATGCAAGCCTTTGGGATCAAGGCACTTTCTGGAAACAGGGACCACACACCTAACCTTGCACAGCAACAGCTCCCACAGCTTCCTGCAGCTGTTTGACTTTAATCACAGCAACCTGCTTTGGACATAAAGATCCTGGCTGCCTTATAATCTCAGGTAAAGAACCTTGCGAAGCCACAGCAGAGACAGCAGCATCCCCACGCCATTAAATGACATCTGCCACAGCTCACCCACCTTTAGGCCCACGGCTAAGGGGAGGGGGGGATAGGAGAGGGGAGAGAAAGCACCCACCAGCGTCGCCATGGAAACAACTGTCCAGAGAGGGCCTCCCCGGCAGCAGCTCGCTGTCACTAGGCCAGATCTGTCCCGTTTTCCGTACGCCCACAATGGTGGCTTCGGACACGATGACCTGTTGCTGCTGCCGGTGCCGCTTCTGGGACTGGGGCGTGGGGGGGCTGCTGCTGTCGAAGGACTGCTGCGAGTTCTGCGAAGGCGACCTGCTTTTGTCGCGGTACAGGCGGTAGGTGGTGGGGCTGGGGGACACGTGGCTGGACTGGCCGGAGGAGAAGTCCTCCTCGCTGGACGTGAGGTTCTCGTTGGAGCTGCAGTCGGGCGTGTAGCCGCCGCCGATGTCCTCGAAGCTCCGCGGGGAGTAGGAGCGGCGGGGCCAGGTGAGATGCTTCTCGGGCTCGGCGGCGCCGGGGTTGCGCAGGAGGGGGGCCCTGCCGCCTTCGGCGTCGCCCACCATGCCGCCGATGTAGACGCTCTGATAGGGCTGCAAGTCCACCGGCTGCCAAGAGGGCCGGCCGGCGCCGTTGGCCTGCAGCAGGTTGTCCTTCAGGAAGCGCGGGTTCAGGTCGGCGTCCTCGTAGTCGCCGTCCAGGGCGGCCTCCGCGGGGCGGGCGCGGGGCGAGGGCAGCGCGGGCAGCGCTCTCCGCCGCTCCAGCTGCATGGCCTGGCTGCCCAGCGAGCTGATCTTGTCCGAGACCTCCTTGTCGTTGACCTTCACCAGGCCGCGCTCGTGGTGGTACTCCAGGTTCACGTAGAAGGGCTTCTCCGGGCCGTCCGTCGGCGCCCTTTTCAGCCGCTCGAAGTTGGAGCGGAGCGCCGCCACGCTGCTGGCCGCGGCCCTCTCCTTGGCCACCGGCTCGAAAGCGCCTTCCTTGTCGACGCTGCCGCCGCTCGGGAGGCGGCGGCCGGAGGAGGGCCGGTGCTTGGAAGGCGACACGTCGGGCTCGCAGCGGGGCTCGGCGTCCTCCAAGCCTCGCTTCAGCTTCTCCTCGCCGCCGCCGCCGCCGCCGCCTTTGGCGCGCTCGGGCTGAGGCGGGCCGTCGGCCGGCGCCGGGGGGTCGCTCTCGGGCACGTGCGAGGAGCGCTTGAAGCCCCAGCGCGTGCGGTCGTAGCTCTTCTTCTCCTTGGCCAGCAGCGTCTGCAAGTAGATCATGCGGAAGCGCTCCTTGTTCACCTCCAGCTCCAAGCGCCGGATCGACGCTTTGCAGCGCTCCAGCTCGTGCTCGATGTCGCCCACCGACTGCAGCGCCATCTGGGGCGGCTCCGAGTCGGCGAATTGGGCGCGCCAAGCCTCGGCAAAGCCCACCGGCTCCACCATCTTGCCGCCCTCCAGGCGCGCGCCTCAGCTCGTCCCGCTGCCCATCTCGGGAAACAAAGGGGGAAGACGGGGAAGGGAAGGGAAGGAGCGGCCCCCCAACCCCGCGCGCGCCGGGACCGAGGTGGGGCCGGGGGCCGCGTCTGCCTCCGCGTGGGGGGCCCCGCGCGCGCTCTCGCCGCCGCCGTCGCCGCCCCCCCGGAGAAGGAGCCCCGGCCACTTATCCCGTGACGAGGCGCCCCCGCGGTTCGCGCTGCGTAGGGGGCTGGCTGCCCATTGCTGGCTCGCTCTCCTGCTGGCAGGCTCGGGAAGGGAAGAGAAAGGGCGGAGCGGAACAGCCGTCCGGGCGGGCCCCTTAAAGGGGCAGGGGGGAGGCGGAGCTGCGGCGCAGGGGAGCAGACGCGGCCGGAGCTGCTGGCCGGCGCGGGCCCTCAGAAGCGCGCGGCAGGCCGGCCTGGCGGGGAGGTACAGGTGGCTGCGCTCGCGCCACGTCCCGCGGAGGTCCCCGTCTCCGAGTTGGGAGTCGGCCTTGAAGGAGGAGGAGGAGGAGGAGGAGGAGGAAGGCCGCAGTCTGGGTGTGCGCCGCGCGCGTCGCTGGCTGGTCCGGGCCGTTTCTTCTTTAGGTTGAAGCTTTTTTACTCTCTCGAGGGCTCAACTCCGTTTTCATTCTCGCCGCGCTCAGTGTGGAAGGCTACGAACCCGGAACATAAGGGGGGAAGCGAATGGATCCGGGCAATCTGTCGGGAGCGGTGCTTTCTCCGTGAAGGCCGTTTATTCTAAGGCAGGGGTAGTCCAACTGCGGCCCTCCAGATGTCCATGGACTACAATTCCCATGAGCTCCTGCCAGCGAATTGTAGTCTATGAACATCTGGAGGGCCGCAGTTGGACTTACCCCTGTTCTAAGGTGACCAGATTTTAACATTGGTAAAGCGGGACATCATTGACAAGGGGGGGGGGGTTCTTGATTAAAATGTTGGTCTATATGGAGCAACAAAAATTGTCATAGAACGCAAAAATAGTATTGTAATATATATATATTTAAATTTCAACATAAGTACGATTTGCCAAGTGCCCCCAGATGTCCCTCCAAAAGTGGGACAATCTGGTCACCTTAGGTTATTCTTCTTCTGAGGTGGCTGGGCACCTTTCTTATGGCCGCTGGAGAGCCCTAGGGAAAAGGACCGATTCCAGCGTGGACCTGGGTGTCCGTGGATGTAGTGATGGCCATGCTGGCTAAAGGAAACCTCCACACCCAAAGCCAGTCGGCCTCTGAAGACCAGTGGTAAGAGGCAACATCAGGGAAAGGCATAGACACCATGCCCTGGCTTTGGCCTGCCAGAGTGACTGGTTAGCTGCTGGGTGGGCAAGGATGCTGGACTAGATGGACCAGGGGTCCCAAAATGCTGCCTGGTTCTTATAATCCTAGGATGCATAATAGCAAAATGGGGGGCCCTGATAACACACAGCCCCACACCCTGGAAGAGGAAGGTCTAAAGGAGGAATAATAGGTTCCCACTGCGGTCCAGGTGGCAGACAGCCACATCAGCAGTGGCCACTCACATCTCCCATGTCTGGGGCTTGAAAAGCTGTCTTGCTGCAGCTGCCAATGGTGCCGTCTCCATTCAGGGGTTGGTCAACTGACTTCTTGTTGTGGTTTCTGCCTACTTCACATGTGGTGAGGACTGCCCTTGCTTGGATGGATTGGCAGAGATTCCTAGGTAGAGGAACAGGCAGGGCTGTAACAACAGTAATTCTATGGTCCTCATTCTGGACTTTTGCCCGGAATCACACAGACTGTCCGGGAGTATATCTCAAAGACCAGACGGTGGTCCAACATCGCCACATCACCTGTGGCATTTGTCAGTGTAAAGTCTAGGACTGGGATGCGTTGAAGGAGCAGCAGGACTTAGTTGTCTTCCTAAATTCCCTCCTGATGCTACAATAGTGGAAAAGAAATGGTATAGATCAGGGGTAGGCAAACTGTGAACGCTGGCAGGAGCTCCTGGGAATTGTAGTCCATGGACATCTGGAGGGCCGCAGTTTGACTACCCCTGGCATAAACCAACTCTTCTTCTTCACTGCTCCACAGGAAAGAGTTTTGTGCAAGGAGGAAGCATTTTGAAGAAGAAGAAGAGTTGGTTCTTATATGCGCAAGCAGCCAACATAAATAGGAAGACCCAAAGAAGTCAGTAAACAGAGAAACACTGGAGAGTGGTTCATTCATTTTTGCACCTTCTCCTTGTATTCTCCACCATAAACCCTCCAACTATGTCTCTGTTTACACATTGGTAAAAAAAATATTGCCAGGGTTTTCTGGGCACCCTTGTTCCATTTTACCCACATTATTTAGATGTGTCTCAAATTTACCATATTCAGCGGAGCAGTACAAAACCACGTGGCTTGTCTTTCTTCTTTCGGTAACCCAGAGAGGCATGCAAACTAAATGTGTGTAAAACTTACATGAGATGCATTCAATGAGTGATTCATTAACATTGACGTTAGACTCAAGAGATGGCCAGGTGGTTCATTAATATGTACAATGTATTTTGAGATCCAAAGCTAAAAATTGTCAATAGTCCAAAGCATAACAATGAGTTTTCCTCTTGAGTTTTGGATGCAGTTCTTTAATAATCCATCACATATTTTTAGCTCTTATGTTTCTAGTTTATCAATATGGATTGTTAAAGCTGCATTCTTTTGGCAACTGGATTTCTAGAATACTAATCTTCATTACTTCTCTGCTTAATTAGAAGTATTCCTGCCAGGAGAAAACTTGAAAGAATTAAGCATCAGGAGTTTCAGAGAGCATTTTTTAAAAACAAAGGTAAGGGGGATTCTTGCTTTTGCTTTTTTTTTTTTTTTGGTGTGACTTATGGATGTTACTGTGCTTTTTCACTAGTTTAAATGGGGGAAAGTGGGCTCTTTGTAAATATACTTCTAGTCTTTCTTCAAGGGGTTTATAGTGGAGTGCTGCTTTCTATGACTCTGGATCCCCAGAACGAACTAATCAAACAGGAGAGAATCGGCTTCGAATTCCACAACACAAGACAAAAAATGGATTTCAGGTCCATGGTTTGAGGTCATATTCTTTAAGAAAAAAAATTCTTACACACTGACACCCGATGCACATTGCAAAGTGCAAGATGATGGGATGGAACTATTTACCTGTGTTCCTATATTGGCCTCAGTCAAATCAGAAACTCAATACAAGTGCACTGAGAACTGGCAATTTCTCATACATGTATGATTGCAGTGGAAGGGGAGCTGAAAAACAGCACATGCATTTTCAGTCTTCACTGATGAGCCTTAGAACACCCTACAAGCTCCCTTTCCAGCCCTCTTGTGTTGAATATGGGAGCCAGCAATAAGGTAATGCTGAAGCAACCAATTTCTCTGCTATGCCCTCTTGTGGACAAAAGCCACTTATATTTCCCTAAACTCTAAGGCAGCCTTTTTCAACCTTTTGACCATGGGGGATTGACAGAAATAATTTTTCAGACTTCAAGGAGTCCTGGAAGTGATGACAGCTAGTCATGCCCCTGGAAGTGACATCACTACTTGCACCCTTAACCCTCACTTTGCTTCCTTCCCTGCCTTGGCTTCTACTTTGGTGACTCTGCCTCACGTAGGCCGGAAAGAAGCGTGGGAGTTGAGAAGACAGCCTGGACCCCTCCCCCTATACCTTGCCACTTAAGAACTCCCACGGACCCCCCAGGGGTCCATAGGCCCCTGATTGGGAATCCCTGCTCTTAAGTTATCACCTAATTCAATTTATTTAGTACTTTTTAAACGCCACCTCTCCCATGTTCTGCTCGAGGTGGCTTACTAGTAAAAGCACAATCAAACCATATTACACCACCACGATTTAAATTTTTAAAACTATTTTTTAAAATAATCTGTACTAAAAATAAGTGCCATACCTTTTATTAAAGATTACACCTATGACTATGTATTTATTATTAAAACAAAATGCAGCTGCTAGGGTCCTCACCAGGTCACAGTGGAGGACCCATATCCAGCCTGTGCTGAGGCAGCTTCATGGGTTGCCATCAGGGGTGGGCGCTTTGGCGTCCGAAGCGGCAGTTCGCACTTTAAACAGCCAGTGCCGCAGAAGGGTAGGGGAGGCACGGGGGCACCAGACATAAACATGGCACGTGCTGGCAGGGGCTCATGGAAATTTTAGTCTATGGACATCTAGAGAGCCACAATTTGGCCACCTCTGGACTAGAGCATGAGAAGTGGATGAGAACAGAACTGAGTATGAGAACTGAAGGTCCTTAAGGATACTGGTCTCAGGTCATTTAGGGTCTTACAGCCCTTTTAATTCTAGCCAGATACCATTGGGGAACCTTTGTTATTCCTGGATCCAGTTAACCCAGCAGTATGCTGGCCGTCCTGCTGTCCCTGTTCTATAGCTATTAATCTTTCTTTGACCCAAATTTATTATACCCCAAATCACACCATTTCAATAATTTACTTTCTTCATGTGTTTGTGTTAGTTTAAAGTGCATGCAAGTATGGTAGGCTTTTAAATGTATTTTTCAATAAAGAGTTTTTCTTTATTTGCAATTTGGTCTCTCTGTCAGTTTTCTAAAGGGAACACCCTCGTAAACATTGGCTAGCCCTGTGTCATCAGATCTCAGAAGCTAAGCAGGGTTGGCCCTGGTTACTATTTGAATGGATCACCAACAAATATCAAGGTTGTGACATGAAGGCAGGCAGTGGTAAGCCACCCCTAAATAACTCTTGCCTTGAAAACCCTATGGAGTCACCGTGACTTGATGGCATAAAAAAGACTGCAATTTAATTAAACCAATTGTGGACTTTTATGCAAAAGTGAGCAATTTTATTTGAAAAAATGCATAGCAAAAAAAGTCACAGCATGGCAGTGGCCCCAATGGGTGGCTGCCAGTGCATTACAGCAGAGTAACATGTTCTATTACTTCCTGCGTTCCCCCTGGGGGAAGTTTTTTGCTAGCAGACCAGGTCCACCCCAGATGACTGTCTCCTCACAGAGGCATCCAGGGCAGAATGGTTCCACCATCCCAGGGGGAAGGCAACATTTTTTTAAAATTTGCACAAAGGTGGGATCACAATCCCACCTTCATGCAATTTTTTTAAAATGCCCCATTTGGCCCTGCAGTGATGCAAAGAACCATGGAGCTGTGTGGGGCATTTTCTGTCCCCTCCAGGCTGCCACAGTTGGAGGCAGAGCCAGGCCTGGTAGAGAGGCCCCGTTGGCCCCTGCAGGGCAACAGGTTTGGGGCAGGGCTGAGCTGGTACTGTTGTGTGGCTGCAGGAATAAGCCCCACTCCCATATGGGTATCAGCCCGGTTTTCTCTGCCCATGTGGAATCGGTGTGAATCTCCCACCCCCCTCCCCAGATCTCAAGCCTCTTCACAAACTAGAAAGGCTTGGTCAGAGAGCTTTATGAAGATCCAATGGTGACAGAGAAGTAGGGTCACTGAGCCATCATAGAATAGGCACAATAATGTGCTCTCGTCTGTGTTTAGTGACATTCTCTTTGAGTTTTCCTCCATTTAGATTTAAACGAGTTGCCTGTTTAATCACACCAAGTTCCTCAGTAAAATCAAGGGGCATTCTAGAGTGCACAGGAGAGGATGCTCAAATACATCTTTATTCTTAAGAGAAAACATATCTCAGTTTGGTGTAGAGAGCCAGTTTGGTGGTGTGGTTAGGAGTGCGGACTTCTAATCTGGCATGCCAGGTTCAATTCTGCGCTCCCCCACATGCAGCCAGCTGGGTGACCTTGGGCTCATCACAGCACTGATAAAACTGTTCTGACTGAGCAGTAATATCAGGGCTCTCTCAGCCTCACCCACCTCACAGGGTGTCTGTTGTGGGGAGAGGAATGGGAAGGCGACTGTAAGGCATTTTGAGCCTCCTTCGGGTAGGGAAAAGCGGCATATAAGAACCAACTCTTCTTCTTCATTTTGTCTTAAAGATTACTGAAGATTGCAGAAGGTGTGTTGGCAAATCTCTCCGTGAAAGAAGAATCACATTTTCAGAACATCATGCATGACAGTGATACCAGCAGTCTGCTTTGTTGGGTGTTGCACCTCTTTGCATGAATAAAGCGAACTTAAACATGTCATCATCAATTATAATAAAATGTCAAGCATTTTTCCAAATCCATATTGCCACCAATGTTGTCTCCCCCTCACAAAAGAAGGGCAGGCTGCTATAAGACAAGCAAATGATCTCTCTTCTCTGATGTCTTCTTCACACACAAAAATAAAAGCTAAGCTGAGACATGAGCATCTGCCCAAGAAATTACAAATAAATGGGTGTGAATGTTTTATCATTCAGCCAAACTTTGCATCATCTAGTTTGAGCAATTTCTTGGCCAGCGTAATATAATATGAGTTGGGTTACAGTTGGTGCTTTTCCCCCTGTACAAATCAATTTTTAAAAGGCTATTGCGGCTAATAAAAAAAACAAACGTGCTTTAAGAGGAGCAAATGGGACAATACTTGGTACAAAAACTATTTTTATCTTCCCACAGTGACCCTGGGCATGGAATGCAGTGCCAAATTAAATGACAGTAATGGCATCAAATCAACTACTGAATCATTTCTGTTGCCTGAAAACAAACCACTGTTTTATTCGGTTATGCTGAGAAGGGATGATGAAAGCGTCCTTAACAAGAATCCTTATCTGCATATTATTCAAGGGACACAGTATGATACTCTGCAGAATGGCACTTGTTAGAAGAGATCAAAGATGCACCTGATGCAGAATTCTGCTTCCAACAGGTACTCTTCAACAGTTGCTTTCATAGGTTAAAGCCCATTGCACCAGGACTCCTCTGTGCAAAACTGGCAACAAACACAAAAGCTTCTCCTTCAAGGCACCCACCAATCTTTACAGTTTCCAAGTTTCTTGTTTGCTTTTGCTGCCAGACTATCCCATTAGAATCTGCCTCTGATGCCCAGTAAATTTAGCAAGCAGGGCATAGGCCTCTTGTCTTTATCCAATGATCGTTCCCATCTGAACCCCAAAGATTCAGTGGCCATGTACAACATAGTTCTATTCTGAGTTACTATGACCAACAGCCACCAACAAGCCTCTCCTCCAGCATGAACCTGTCTATTTTAAATCTAATTATATTGGCCACAACCAGTTTTATATCAATAAATTCCATGAACTGTGTTGTGGGCCTCTTCCCACCCACCCTTTCCTGGACCTTTTTCATATATTTTAATAGCTTTCCCCCCTCTCTCTTCTATAATGTAGAACTTGGGGGCATCCAATGACATTTTCAGAAATTTGTTCAGAACAGACAAACTAAAATACTTTGTTACTTAATGAGTAATTAAACTGTGGAATTCTCTTGCCAGGGGAGGTACTGATAGCCATGAGCAAAAGGACAGATCCATGGATTCATCATGCCTACGGGCCATGGTCACTGAAGGGAGCCTTCATATCCAGAAGCAGCAAACCAGTGCTTGGAGGCAACAGCTGGGGGAAGCTTCTACATCTACACCCTTTTCACCCTCAGGACAACTGGATGGCTGTGAAACAGGATACTATATTAGAATGGCTAATCCAGGAGACTCCTATTCTTATCCTAAATGTCTGTGTTTAAGTGCTGTCAAGTTGCTTCCGATTTATGGAAACCCTATCAGCAGAAAAGCAGACAATTCCCTCTTATGTCAATTTTATACATCATTTCATCTCTTTCTTCTACCATTGTCCACTTTAGCTGGACAAATACAAACAGACCTAGACATCTTAGCATTTTCAGGATGTGAGATTTCAGTTTGTATAAACTGCATTGAATATATTTTGGGTTTTGTTTTCTGGGTGTTCCTGGGAAAATGTGTATTTTGTTTGCGATGTGCCCTGAAACCAAGGAACGGCTAGATTTTTAAAAAATTAACCAAGAATTATGAGCCAGCTTATTTGCCCCTCTCAACTGATCCCAAGATCAGTGCCTTGTTACTCATGCCTGAACCATCCCTTCTGCTTCCCCACTCAGCTAGGCTGTGCTGTCTTCTGAAATGAGAGACATGATCCAAAGCATCATCTCCTATCAAAGCAATCCTAAAAAAAATCTTACAAAGGAAATCAGAAGTAATGTATCTGGATTACATAGGGGTTGCACTACATTAGAAATAATTCCAGTGCCTTATACAAAAGTTAAGACCTAAAGCATTGTATGTAGCAGGACTATTTTCTAAAGCCTCTCAAACCAATACACACAACACTTCTTCAGACATTAATATGGTCTGACTCTTAACCAGGACTCAGGAATAAACCATGGGATTGCACACTGTAATATTTCGGCTGTAAATTCCTTCTGCTGATCTCAGCCATGGCTAAGGGTGATGCTGCCAACAAGTTAAGGTTAACACTAAACCACAGTTTCAGCTTAACCAGGACTTAAAGCTGTCATTGTAGAAGAGGGTCCATCAACTTAACTCCGTTTTCCAAAAGATACAATAGTGGGTCCCAGAACTTTTCCTACAGTCAAGTCTGCCATCTCCTTGCCTGGAGAAGGAAACAGATTATACAAGTTTTCCTAAAGACGTGCAGGCTGTGTTGCTAACATTCTCTTCTGGAACACTGGAGGGCAACACAAACACATAGCAAAGGGCAGGTTTGCATTGCTTCTCCCCTGCACTCTTCTTTGGTTGCGATCCATCTTCCTGAAGCGCTGCTAGTTTGAGAAGCCAGCCCCACAGCCTTTAGCAGCAACCTTTAGCAGCAACCTACGTTGGCTTGATGGTTGGTTTCTGAAGTCTCCACTGAAGTTTCTTCTATATCTGCAAATGAGGAATCAGAAATGATCAGATTAATCCTTTTTGAGCCTCACCTTCCAGGAATGTTAACAGCTATCAACATCTCGTTTACGGTTTTCCAGAAATTCTTGCACAACCTTGCAGAGAAAATGCCACACTGATAGCTTCTGTGCTTTCAGCATTAGGTCTCCAAGACAAAAGGAATTTGGTTCTCACACCCACCACTCAATATGATAAACATTTCAGAGGGTGGCTTTGCTGGTCTGCAGTAAAACAATTCAATTTGACTCCAGTAGCACCTTGGAGACCCACAAGTTTCAGGGTATAAACTTTGGAGAATCCGAAGGAGACTTTTGACACTCAAATCCTTATGCCCTGAAACTCTTGTTGGTCAATACTGAAATCAAACATGATAAAAAGAAGCTGAAGTTTACTAAACATACTGATAAGGTTTCCTGCACCGATCTGGGCCATGCGGCCATTGCTCTTCTCCAGTTCCATCAACATGGACTTTTCAAAGGCTAAGGCAGCAACTCGAGAAAAAAACTCCTTGACATTCTCCCCTGGAGAAAGAGAGAGAGACTTCAGTAGTCAATATACAAGGCCACCTATGTGCTGCTGAAGGAGAACCTGTCAAATTTTGCCAATACCTCGCCTTCTAAAAAGGCGAGAGCATGAAATTCTAACATCCTTCCTACAAAACATAAAGTTTCAAATTTGCTAGGATAGAATCTTCTGGCACACTTTGGAGTAAGACCAGCTAGAATACCAAAGCACGTATGCAGCATGAAACTGCTTTTCCTAACACATATACAGACGAGCACATGGACAATGTGACGCTAACTCCTGGAGATGATAGCTAGCGTATCCTTTGCCATTTTGCACCACGCTCTGACATACTTCATTGAGCACAACTAACCTGTTTTGGCTGAAATGGACCAGTACTCAGCCTGCATCTCATTGGCATAACGAATGGCATCCAGCTCTGTCCGCTCACATGCAGCAGTGGACTGAAAAATAAAAAACACCAGTAATTGCTAACTCGGCAAATTATACTGCTTGTGCATTTTCTCCCTTATGCAGAATCACGTTTTTTATCAGAAGTTGCTGTTCAGAAGTTCTATTAAGCAAGGTTCATTGCAAGTATCTTAGCACATAATGGAGCAGTGCCTCAAGATTTCTCATCAAGGATAGTAAAAGGGCAAAGCCTGAGAACTCCTTAATAGACCACGGACTCTGTGTACTTATTTGCTCACTGCATGAAAGAAAGTTTCTAAAAATATGATGCAGGTCTCAAGGCCATCTCTCCTATACAATCCCACTTGATAAAGAAGTTAAGCAGGGATGTATCCTGGTCCCTCTAATTTTTAACTATTATATCAACTCCTTGGTGCAACACCTGAGAAATCCAAACTTCCATTCTCCAAAGCCTGTTGGTAAAATAATTTCTGCCTTACTATATGAAGATGGTAATGCCATTCTATTTTATTCACAGGTAGGCCTTCGGAAAGCACTCTGTACCTTAAGCACATAGGAGAACCTTGTGATAAACTACCAAAAAACAAATGTCCTCATCTTTACCATTGAATCCATAAGTCACAAACAGAGGAAACAAAAACCTTTAAATATCTTGGCATATTCTTCCCATCATCTGGACATTGGAGAGCTCAGGCATTGCATGATGCAGCAGCTAACCTCAGAGCATCCACTGCCATTCTAAATTCTGCTTTACAAAAGGGGCCTCTTTTATCTGTGCAACAATCAAGATCTTCCAAGGAAAGGTTGTCATACAGCTCTAATACAGTTCCCAACTCTGCATTTACAAAGAAAGGCTCTCACTGAAAGCAATCGAAGTTCCTTGGAGTCCCCCAGTGTATAACAAATAAACTTCTTAGATCAGTGGTTCTCAATCTGGTGGTCAGGACCCCTTTGGGGGTCGAATGACCCTTTCACAGGCGTCGCAGCAGGGTGAGCAGCTTGACTAGGGGGGCGCCACCACTGTTGCCACTCCTCCTGAAGGTGCCCACCAATTTATATACAATTTATAACCAATTTATATACAATCATGAACAATGGATCTTCACACCATTAGTCAGTTTTAGTTTTATTTCTGTGATAGAACACTTGCATAATTTTATGGTTGGGGGTCACCACAACATAAGGAACAGTATTAAAGGGTTGCAGCATTAGGAAGGTTGGGAACCACTGTCTTAGATAGAGGCTGGGCTGATCTCTTTATAGGTGGCTACTTGCATTCTCGTATTGGTTAAAACTTAACTTCAATCCAATGGGTCCAGTACTCTTGATCAGGGGTAGTCAACCTGTAGTCCTTCCAGATGTCCATGGACTACAATTACCATGAGCCCCTGCCAGCCTCTTTCTTCCTTCTTGCATATGGGAGGTATGGGAAAAGAAGGGAAAAGTCTACTCTGAAGTTGCTGCTCTGGATGAGCACACTTCCCAGCAGTTTTCACCTTTAACTTCAGTTGACTTCCTGTAATGGAGGAATTATGATGACTCTTTTCTAACTCGTGTTTTGGCTGAAACCGACCAGTACTCAGCCTCAGGTAGGACCAGCTATCTACTGGCCACTGCAGAACCAGTGCAACAGAGCAATGAGAGTAGGACTGCAGAAACCTGGGTTGAAATCACTATAGACATGACCGTAAACTTGGACCTCTTTTGGCCTCACTTATATTCCAGGATTGTAGTGAAGATGAATGAGGGAGGAGAGAGTGATATATGTTGCTCTGAGCTCCTTGGAAAAATAATAGCTTGTAACATGACAAACAGCAGGTGACATACAGAAGAGATAAAGGAACTACTTTTTCAAGTGGCACCATTGGTTTGATGAGCTGCTTACCACTAGATCTTTTTTTGTTCCAACGAGAAAGATAAAGCTGGACCCTGGCTCATTCTCCCTCAGTGCATCCTGAAGCCACTGTCTGAAAACACAAAAGGAAAAGAAATAGTATGCTTTCACATGTCATAAAAGAAGGTTCAGGGTCAGATCATTGAGAGTGGACTTGTCTCAACTGGTTGCAAGAGGCTCTGTTCACTCATTATTTTTACTAACACAATCTAAGGTAAAAGGTATCCCCTGTGCAAGTGCCGGGTCATATCTGACCCTTGGGGTGACGCCCTCCAGCGTTTTCATGGCAGACTCAATATGGGGTGGTTTGCCAGTGCCTTCCCCAGTCATGACCGTTTACCCCCCAGCAAGCTGGGTACTCATTTTACCGACCTCGGAAGGATGGAAGGCTGAGTCAACCTTGAACTGGCTGCTGGGATTGAACTCCCAGCCTCATGGACAGAGCTTTCAGACTGCATGCCAGCTGCCTTACCACTCTGCGCCACAAGAGGTTCTATAATCTAAGGACCATTGTCAAATTGACACATTTTACCAAGTTTACTCATTCTGAAGCAGGATCTTGGGAAAATCCCCTATGAAACTGATCTTGTGGTATGAAAATACAGTCAGAAATAGAAAGAGGATATAAGAGGAATTAAGTAATTAAATTAAAAGAACAAGAGGAAAGGGCATGGGGTAGAGGAAATTAAAAGCACAAGGAAAGCAAGTGGCGGATGAACACACACCATATGCTCTTTCCTTTTCAAAAACACTTTTTTTACACTGCGGTCCCCTTGGAGATGTTCTTCCTGCCGACCGAAACTAAAGAATGATTCAGCTAATCTTTCCATTTCAGGAAGAAAAAAAAAGCCCTGGAGAATTGGGATTGTCTTCGGTGTAAAGCAGCAGCACTGATGAAGAAGCAAGGCCAAGTCAAAAAACAACCACCAGGTAATATCAGAGGCTAAGGGGAAGCAATGATGTAGCAAAGAGGATGATAATGCGTAAAGACAACAGAAGCGCAGAGGGACCATCTGCTGCAGCTCTGACATTTATGTCAGTGGAGTTACTGCTGGGTTACAAGAGAATGAACAGATGGGAATCAGAGCCATACACTTTTAACGAGCACAGCTCATACCTTGTGTACCTTTTTCCTCCATATTGCACAAGAAGCAGAGCACTTTACGGAATATCCTTGTTAGTTTTACTGCGGACAACAGTGGAGAAAAAAAAGATCCAACCAAGCAAGCCTCAGCTGCCATCTTCTTAAGTCTTACAATTAATTAATTAATTTGATTTCTATACCGCCCTTCCATACGGCTCAGGGCGGTTTACATACAACATGGGGGATACGTTGAAACCATAAGGTGCCATACTTTTAAAGGTACACATTTTTTGACATCATAGCTTGGCATTGCACCCTTTCCTATTTTGTTCCTAATGAATCCCAGATCATCTTTATGAGAGCTTTACGTAAAAAACTGTTGCAAACAAAATTTGCTGACTTACTTGGTATGATCCAGAGTCTGGATGTCAGCCAAATCAAAGACCGTTATAATAACTGTGATGCAAACACAGGAAAATAAAAAAGCTTGATGAGACAGCAGAACCTGAGTCTTTCTAGTTTCATTACACAGATGTTAAAGGCTGAAGAATAGGAAGAATAAGTGAGAATGAAAGGATTACCCTGGAAGCAGCTCATTACTTACTCTCTGCCCCTCTGTAGTATGCAGATGCGATGCACTTGAACTTTTCTTGACCTGCTGTGTCCCATCTGCAAGGTAAAATAAGAAAAGTCAGATCAGTCCGAATGAGCACAACTCGAAAAACCTTCTGACAAAAGCTAGAGACTTCAACACACTGAAGAAGAAGGTGGTAAGTTACTGCTTTGTCAGAGAACCTCATTAAAAAAAAGATATTTCAATCCTCTATAGTTCTTCTTTAAAAAATGAAAAGTAATGAAACTAGTTCTGTGGCACATCCAAGACTGAGCGTTCCTATTTCGGAGGTGCCAAAAACATAGGGGAAATAAAACTGTCAATGTTTTTGTGAACTACAACTGAATTTGAGGGATCTGACTGGCTGGTTTAGCAAAGAATTATCATATGGCTGTATTTGGATGCTGTGACACAGTTTACTAATGTAACAGGATTAACTTTTGCTTATATATTCCCACTGTCACGATGGTCAGTTCATAGTCTGATGAAGAGTGCTTGCACTCAAAAGCTCACACCTTGAATAAATCTTTGTTGGTCTTAAAGGTGCTACTGGACTCTGATTTTATTGTGCTACTTCAGACCAACACGACTACTGATTAGAATCTATCAACTGTATACTATACCTAAAACGAACCTAAAATATTGTTCAGGTGTACTTGCCAGGAATTACATGAACTGAAGCAGAAATATAACTAGATGCCTAGGGTTTCTTAACCTCTATCTTGAATGAGGCTTGATCAGAGTCCTCAAGAATACTATGTCTATTACCACTGATAAGGTAACAGCTAAGCAATGGAACTAAGTAGCAAGACAATACACATAAAATTTGTCTTAATTAAATGTGTGCTTACTTTGAGAATCCCATCAACATATGTTCAGCAGCATAACAAATAATATGCAATGAAATTAGTAGAAGGTAGTGACTTGGCTTCAGCCTAATACAGCTGAGCTGCAAATCATCTGGGTATTTCCTCCATAGGTGAAAATGTATTATTTTTGTTATTATTTATTTGGATTTAAAGTCTGATATGTATTCTCATCACTTTTTTTTGTAAGAGGCACAAATATCTGAATAGGGCTGTTAACAATTTAAATAATTTCTAGCTATGCGTTAATTACTGAATTGAAAGGTATTTACATATCACAAACCATCAAGATGGGTCTCTTTGAGATCATGAAACTGTAATGCATATACCTGTAAGGATATGTTTAGTGTTGCCGGACCAGGGATAGGCCTGAGTAAAGAAGCCTGAAGAAAAAAATATATGGAATATATGAAGAGGAATGTGAGACAAGGAAGAGCAGCCAGAAGAAATAAACTAAAAGAGTAGTGTGGGCACAGACTGACTTTTACACCCACAAAAAGCCTCCATTTCACTACAGGAGCACTTCATGTAATTCTATATAATAGTTGCTTGGGTTACCATTAAGTAATGAAAATTGTTCACTATTAAAGAATCAACACTTGTTATGTTATTTTCCCCATGTTCATAGACAGCAATTGTTAACTGTGTCAGTCCAGGTGATATAAAGCACTGCTTAAGTATTCCCTGCAGTACAGAGACAGATGGCTACTCTGCCTCTCATGTGCAAACACAGAAACCTGTTAGTATGTCAAGGCAACCATGCTAAAGATGTCCTTTTTCTAGCAAGTGGTGTTTTTTCTTCAATATTTTCTTCTTTGTGTCTATCATTGCTCAATAGAACAAGAACAGCTTAAGAAGTGCTACTGATTAACCAACTACACATGCTGCAATTCTTAACAATGGGAAAAATATATTGCCTATGGTATTTTTCTGTTCAAAATGTGGTGTATGTAATTTTATTTACTAACATTAGATAACCTAAGGCTGTGATCTTATGCATGTTTACTTCATAATAAGTCCCACTGAATTCAGCCTTAAGAATGAGGATTTGTAATTGGAAAAGTCCCTTACTCTGTATGAATAATTTTGGCTAAGGCCCAAATTAGACTTCCTGGTAAGAAATTCATAAGCCTTCCAGGTATCCCAAATTGCATCATGAGCTCAGCACTGGAGGAAGGATTTAATCCTCTTTTCCCCTACACTATTTTCTCAAGTGAAGCACTGCCCTTCCCCCAGCTGTACTGCCTTGCAGGGGAAACTTTATAGGTACCGGGTGTGTTTATTTATTTATTACCATGCAGCAAATAGCAGATTCAGCATATTGGAAAACTGGTGTTTGGATGGAAAGGTGTTCTAAATGCCTTCTCCAGAACCAGTCTCAATCTCATCTTGCCTCCCCCTCAGTTACTGTTAACAATTCATTCAAGTGAGTGGCCATGTTGGTCTGAAGTAGCACAACAAAAATTGAGTCCAACAGCACCTTTAAGACCAACAAAGAGGTATTCAAGGCATGAGCTTTCGAGTGCATGCACTCTTCCTTAGACTAAATGGAACAAGGATCATAAGAGTACAGATATAAGGCAAAAGTAAATTAGTGGCAAATTAGTAAACTGTGTCATAATATCCAAATTAAGCCATATTATGCCATAGGATAATTCTTTGCTAAAACAGGCAATCAGTCATTTTTTTTTGTCCACTAGAGGTGATACTAATTCCATTAGCTAAAGCTTGATCTGGTTCTCTCAGAAGTTTCTATATTTATTTATTTAGATATAAAAAAATAAAAAAGTATTGAGCACTATTTGCATTCCAACTTACATCTGGAGGCTATATGGAACTCCAACTATCTCAAAGCGTTCAATTTCAAAATCCACTCCAATCGTTGCCTTGTAATCACGGTCAAACACATCCTTACAAAACCTGCAATGGAAAAAGTGGTACAAAAAACCCCCCTGAGGTGCAGAGGAAAATGGGCTAGAAAGATTGATCCTTTAATAATATTTTGCTAGAGATGGAGAAGGAAGAATACAGAAAAAATTGATCTAGGAATTGCTTATTCTTATTGATTGAAATAGATTTTGGGAGCTGCAGTGCAGGCAATGGTACCAATGCAGAAAATATTGACACCCTACACTGAATATCCACAGTCCCAAATTAAATGCAACATTTCAAGACTCAGGAATTGAATTTCAAAAATTTAGCAGAAGTCTGATATCAAATCCTGAAGCAAAGAATTGAGGGAGGATCCAAGAAGGAAGAAGAACCAAATTTAGCCACAGTTCTTCAGCATTAGCCACAATTCTACTTGTCTAGCAGATAAAATGCCATTTTCTTAATACAGAACTTCAGTTGACATTAGGATCTTTTAAAAGTTCCTGAATCTGCTTCTTACCTCATTGGCTATTTTGTGGTCTCAAGCCACATGCACTATGGCCTTGAGGGGAAAGGATGCGGTGTAGTGGACTCTAGATCAGAGATGATGTGACCATCTTATGTTACTAACTATAAATGAGGGGCTTTCTGGGAAAGCTTTGTACTATCTTTATGAAGGAGAGTTCTCTACAAGGACTTTGCCAAATTTTGCAGTGAGTTGTAACCCCATAAACTAGTCAACTAAAGGGGCTTAAAAAACTACAAAACACAATTTTGACAAACCCCTGAGCTAGGGATTGATATTCACTATACCTGTTGATGAGACTTGTTTTTCCAACATACAGGTCTCCCACCACAACCACTTTTGATATTTTTAACCTGTGAATACATTTTAACATTAGGCTAAGATCAAGCTTAGTGACCACAGTAATAACATCTCTTCCCTTTCTTTCTCTTGCTTGAGTCCTTAGTGATTTCCCCCTCCTCAATTCCTTCCATATCCATTACAGCTGACTCTCTATCATCCATGTTGTTACCACACCCATCTCCTTCCCTAGCCCCCATAGATGAATGTAGAGGATATCAAGAGGGCCATAACTAGAGACTTGACAGTAATACAAGCCATCCACACGGTATTCACCCAGGGTGGTTGCCACAAGGACTATTTACGCACTGGAAGTTTCATGCTGGGATGCAAGCTGGAGTTTTAGTTGGGGCAGGTTGCCCCACCACTTCCTGCACCCACATGTGGAAGCCTGGTGCACCTCATCCGCCCCTGATTTGCGCTCCTGCACGGGAGCTGGGGCAGTGAAGTTCCGAGTGCAGAAACGGTCAGGGTCAGGCTTCTTCAGTTTTCCCTGATGCTACTATGGCTGCTGAAACAGCTTAGCAGCAACAAGACTTCCACAGATTTGTAAATAAATTTTTTTAAAAAATATGACTCGTGTTGCCTCTTCAAAAACCAAAGTAGTGCTATCCCTGGAACTCCTCACCACTTGAGGAAGCAGAGAGACGTTACAGGACATTTTAGATTGCAAATGTTGATTGTTTTTTAAGTAAAACTCACCCAACAGCACCAGTGTTCCGTCGCTGACAGGCGCTCCTCACCTGGGTGTGGAAGTGATCTTTGAACTGCAAGCAGGCCTCCGGTGTGTACCACTGCAGAGACGAAGAGAGCAGATATCTGTCTCTATGCAGGATGATATAAAGGCTGCAGCACAATTTTATAATGGGTCTGTTTGAGGGAATAGCCCAAGTTGCTAAGGAAGTCAACAAAAGTTAAAAGTTCACTTACTTTTGGGAAGTGGGAGATTATTCTGTCTCTGCTCACTGGTGGTACAATGTGTAGTAAAGTGGTCTTCATTCCCTAGATTCAATCTCTCCTAAAAAGTATGAAACATCTAATAGTTTCCAGCTGCCATCCACAAACCCACCAGATTAAGGGCATCATTTTTTTTTTTTTTTGCTGAATAGTAGAATAAAAGTCTAATAACTCAGATATAGACAGTAACTATGGAGATCACCCAGGTAGACTTGCCAGCAGAGAAATAATAAAACAATAATTACACTTAGCACTTAGGTAACATTTTGGAGCATTGGTTCTCAAACTTTAGCAGCCCATGCACTTTGGTTGCCAGGTCCCCCCTGGCCACCAATGCGGTGCGTGGGCTGGGTTCCCAGTTCCAAATTGGGAAACTCCTGGAGATTTGGTAATGGAGCTTGGGGAGGGCAGGGTCACCAGTGGGATATAATCCCATGAAGTTCACCCTCCAAAGCATCCTTTTTCTTCAAGATAACTGTTCTATGTAGTCTGGGGATGAGTAGCAATTCCAAGGGATACCCATGTCCCATATGAAGAAGAGTTGGTTCTTATATGCCATTTTTCTCTTCCCAAGAGCCTCAAAGTGGCTTACAGTCGCCTTCCCTTTCCTCCCCCCACAACAGACACCCTGTGAGGTGGGTGAGGCTGAGAGAGCTCTGATATTACTGCTTGATCAGGACAGCTTTATCAGTGCTGTGGCGAGCCCATGGTCACCCACCTGGTTGCATGTGGGGGAGTGTGGAATCAAACACGGCTCGCCAGATTAGAAATCTGCTCTCCTAACCACTACACCAAGCTGGCTCTGGGAAGAGGAAGGGAACCTGCTTTTAGACATGCTCGCTAACATTCCTAATAATATGAACCTCCACTTTTTAAAATTTTGGCAACCCTAAGCCCTCCCCTCCTGTTCTGCTCATTCTTAACGTGTGCCAAACAGCTCCTTCTCAAAGTATACAAGGCAAACCCAAGTGGTTGTTTTGATTACCCATTTATAAATTAATTTTCTTATAAGAAAACTCCCAGTCTGAAGGCTTATCTATATATTGCATTATCCTTGCATCATTGCTGGGTCCACCACAAAGACTTTGAAGCAAATGTGCCATGCAAGTTCCATTATCTGAACTCAGTTACCAGATGCATGGCCATTATCTTGGCATGCCTGTGTGGATAAGGTAATGTTGGAGGGAGGAGTAAACCAGTAACAATAAGACCGCTCACATACCCCAAAGTAGATCTAATATTCTGTGTTGACTTCTTCCAACAGCCTGTACAGATAACAAAGCAACATTTTTTTTCAGTTATGTGTGTATATATATCCCCAAATTCGGCATCACCGCAAATACTTCCAAAAGATAGGTTTTCCCTGCTTTAGAAACCAATGCAGGTTTTAGGCCAAAACTTGGCCTGTAAGGCATAAAAGAGTCAAATTTCCCACTTTGAATTATACTGGAAACACCTGCCAGAATATCTGCTTTTCCTAACTTGGTCATATTTTTATTTCACGCAGAGGAAATGTGCAGTCTGTTGCTCAGAAGTCTTTCATTTCCTTTGATAATAAAATACCAAGGCCTTTCTTCAATAAAACAATCCCTTTAGGTTGTTATAGTAAAGGTAAGGGGCATCCTAAACCCATAAAGCCACTGAAAAAGATATAGAAATCTCCCCTTGTGAGGCCCTCACGCCAGAGTCAACTTGTTTTTATCTATTTGGATTATTTTTTAACTTAACCTGTCTACACGCTAAATGCCCAACTAAAATAACGAATTACCTCAGGTAAATGTTGTTGTTTTTATTTGTTCTTCACAAGGTAATTTTCCTCATTTGTTTAAAGGCAAATTCTTCCATGGAGACCATCCTGCATACAGACTGCATTCTGTGTAACAACTATTGCAAGAACTTTAATCCAATCAGACAACAGATAGCAGAAATACTTGTGATGTTAATTTTGTGTTAATTTTTAAACCAACCAGTCTGCAGAAAGCAAAAGGTACCATTCCAATTTTCCATTCCAGGTGCCAAAACAGTTCACATTAGACAAAACATGGTAATTAAACGTACATCCTTACCAGTGTTGGTCTTACATTTGTGTCAATTTAATCCACGGAAAAGCCAATTTAACCTTTGAAAGAGGAACACACGTTTTAGCTACATAGCTCAGTTTTGTCAAGACGCTTATTCGAAACAAAATAGCTGACTCACGTTTAAGGAAGGCACAGGGTACAGGAGGATGGGGTCTAAGACCTTCTTTCACAGATCAAAGACTTTGCTGCTGCATTTACAATCGGGATATTTCCCGTTAGGATTCAGATGGTTCAGCAAAGAGCAAGAGAAACAACTCACCATGCAGCAGTTCATGCAGCAGGTTCCCCCGTCACATACACCACTCTGCCTTCTGCTGTGTGGCCATAGCAACCAGAGTGTAACTTTCAACACCTCCCTCTAAATAAGAAGGCGGAGCTCAGACACACACACACAAAAACGGACCAACCATTTGAAAGATCTTACAACCCTGTAAAACCCAGCCCTGTGGAATAGAAAATCCGGCTATTACAGGATTTTGCCATTTTGAAGGACGCTGGCATTTGAAATGCACAATGCTGATAATTTAAGCGACAGAAACATCAAATAACTCTGTTTTAAAAGAAAATGAACCAACTGCTGCACTCTGGAAGAAGACAACACATTTAATAGTTATTGCTTTCCCACAGTGGGTATCTTGCTGTCTACCTGCATCTGATCTGTATATTTATCTGCCACAACTAGTTAACACCTGCTAAAGTATTCTGCCCTTCAGATTTGGTCTGAGAAAGAGACTGGAGTTTTTTCCCCATGTTCTGTTAAGAAAAATGCCACATGAAGAAGAGAGAAAATGACATGGTTTCCTGTGGCAAAACCAGTAGCAGCTGGCAAAAAAACAACAATTTTTAGGGTCAAATTAAAATTGAGATATGTTTAGGTAAAGGTAAAGGTATCCCCTGTGCAAGCACCGAGTCATGTCTGACCCTTGGGGTGACGCCCTCCAGCGTTTTCATGGAAGACTCAATACGGGGTGGTTTGCCAGTGCCTTCCCCAGTCATTACCGTTTACCCCCCAGCAGCAAGCTGGGTACTCATTTTACCGACCTCGGAAGGATGGAAGGCTGAGTCAACCTTGAGCCGGCTGCTGGGATTGAACTCCCAGCCTCATGGGCAGAGCTTTCAGATGGCTGCCTTACCACTCTGAGCCACAAGAGGCTCTTGAGATATGTTTAAAGGGTGTCTAAAAATATGTTTTTAAAGGAACTAATCAGTGTCAGTGTATGAAGATAAGAGAGTTTAGTCTTTTCTCCTTTCATAATCTCAAATTTATTATCCACCCACCTAGACCTGCTTCACGGAGGGAATCTGAGGCATCTGTTCATAGAGCAAAAAATATTTAATCAGCTCACCTTAATTAATTAGCTGTATTTCTAGGAACTGTCTTGTAAATACAAAACAGCCATGTCAGTAGAGGAATATACATCTCAGTGGAACTACTACAATAGGTTACGTCAAATTTACCATAGTAATGTAATAAGGAGCTGACAACTCCTTGTAGACCACATGCTTGTAAGCCTAGTGATCAAGAGCATTAACAGCTTTTGCAATAATTTATTTGCTGCTGGCTGTGGATTTTGATCACAAGGCAGCATCCATTTCCCTGTTTTATTTTAATCCATCAGACCTGCTTGACCCCTGCTTTTTTAAAATGCTTTTAAAATAGCTTTTTGTTACATGATATCAGAGGAGCAAAAAATAGATGGTATGTATAAATAATCACATTGCTTATTTATATTGAGGAAGAACCATTCCCTGCAACAAAAGCCTCTAATGTAGCCAGCTTCACAATTGCCCGCATGAAAGCTTAGAACTTCTCCCAAATGAGGCCATAAACACCACAGAGACATATTATTGCAGTTTGTCAAACAATCCAGTTTAAAACCCATTATAATGCTATGACTTTAGTAGGATGAACAGGCAAGGAGCAGTAAAGAGAAGCCTTTTTCTAATAGGATTCTGACCTAAAATTTGTGGTAAGCATAGTGACTAACAGCACAAGCTATCTTATCTACCTCCCAAAAGCCAACTTGGTATAGTAGTTAAGACCAACAGCTTCTAATCTGGTGAGCTGGGTTTGATTCCCTGCTCCCCCACATACAGCTAGCTGGGTGACCTTGGACTTGTCACAAACCCAATAATATTGTTTTCACAGAGCAGTTATATGAGGGCTCTCTCAGCCTCAGCTACGTCACAGGGTGTCTGTTGTGAGGAGAGGAAACAGGTGATGGGAAGCCGCTTTGAGATTCCTTCTGGTAGAGCAAAGCAGCATATAGAAATCTCCTCCTCCTCTTGGAGGTGTTCCTGCAAGAGAACTTTATAACGAATTGTACCCTCAGAGTTTTCTCCATCTCATTCTTTAATGTCCCTCAGTGGCTGCCTTGCCCCATTTTATTGGTAGATTCATACTTCTTGACATATTTCACACCCTAAGGCTGCATCCACAAAAGACCGTTCTAGTGGCATCCATTTCTTGTGCATTTTCCGTGTGTGTATTACTTTATTATACATATATAAATATAATAATGTTTTCTGATGCTGGTCAATGACCATAATAAATAATCAATGAATCAATCAATGAATCAATCAATGAATCAATGAATCAATCAATGTTTTCTGATTTAGCCATAAGCAAATGCAAAATGGGGGAAGTTATTTCACCATAATCCTAAATATACTTATAAAAGAGTAAATGCTTACGATTGTACTGTGAGTGTTCAAAGCAGTCTGCAACATTTAGCTTGCTTGGCTCCAGCATGTGTGGTGCTGTATGCTTCAAAGATTTCACCTGAACAAAACAGAGTGCTGAGGGCCAGTTTAGTTCCTTCTGTTTCTTTCTGGACTGGAAATTAACAGACGATCCCATGTGAGGGAAAAAATAATTTATTTAGAGTATTAGCAATGTGCTTAGTAACTAGATATATTTTCTGGACTGGAGCAAAGCTTCCCTTATTCTTAACGAAAGGTATTAAGGGAAGACTGCTGTTTTTAGATAACCCTTTAGGCCAGGCTGGGCACACTCAGCAAGCAGGCCCAGATTCTGATTCAACGAGATCCTCAATGATGATCGTTTAAGATGTCCTATAGTATAAAATTGTTATTTATGTTTCTGCTCTTATTCCACCCTTCCTTTAAATGACTCAGGGCAAATTATTATTATTTTAGAAAAGGCACTACAACTATATTCACAACTGGAGGGTATCTCTTTGCCCTTTCACCTGTGAATATATGCGAAAACTGTATATATTTATCTCACAATCTAAACTTTTCATTACCGAGTAGCCCTCTTGTATTGTGAAACCCTAAACTGGAGTTTATCATTCTAGCCTATCCATGAATCCGACACTTTTAGCAACTCTGCAGAGCCGGACTGACCATGATGCCTACAGCTTCACACACCCTGGAGTCTCTAGCCCAGACTTTCTCAACCAGGGTTTTGTGAAAACCTGGAGTTTCTTGATGGCCCTGGGTGTAGGGGATTAATTAATGTGCATACATTTGAAAAAAACCTGTTAAACATTTAATGGTTATATGACCTCCCCCCACAAATTGGCCAACAAAAGATCTGGAGGAGGTGGGAAGGCGTGTACACTGCTATGCTTCCCAACCATATTCTGCACAATAGTGCCACTACTGGGGTTTCTTGAAGCCTGAATAATGTTTCAGGGGTTCCTCAATGTAAAAAAGTTGAGCATGGCTGCTGTCACACTTCCTCAAGAGGAGTAAGGGAACGCGCGAAGCATCCCTCGGCTTTCGAAGGGGGCAAGGCGACCCGTACTAATGCTGCTCGGGCCGCTGCACAGTCAACCACCGCGCCCTCTTCCCACCCTCCAAAGAGAAAGTGAGGCCTTTGTCCCTTTCCCTCCCGCTCCGCCCCTTTAGTGCTCTCGGGTACGCCAATTTCGCAGATTGCGTCGTATTCGGTTCTCCCATGTTGTCATTGCCGCCATTCATGTTCCGCAACCGCCGCCGGCGACTGCGGAGTTTGCCTTCCGATGGACTCGGGCGCTCCCGCTGACTACGGCCGTAATCTAGTATTCCCAGAAACTGGCGGCCGCAGCGAGGGCGTCGCTGGCGCCTGGCAACCAGGGCGGTGTCTGGAGGTCCACCATGTTGAGAGGCTCCACGCCTGACGGAAGCCAGAGTTTCTCCTCTATTGCTGTTTTGGTGGGTGCTTTGCTTTGTGGCCCGGATGATAATTTTCATTCTTTGTCCCGACGCTAACGTTTCCTCTGTCAATTCCCCTGTCCTCTACTTTGAAAGTTTCTCCTTTGCAACGTTATGTTTTTTTCCACCCTATGGTGGGAGGGGGGTTGCTGGAAGATTCCTGCGTTGAATTTGGACCCCCCGGTGTAGCACTGAAACCTAAAACAGACACGTGTCTTCTCTACACAAGTACTTTGCAGTGAAAGCAAAGGGGGTTGCGGGGGCGTGTTCGGTCTTGATCCGTGCAGGGATCAATGCCCTTGACTGATGTTTGTGTAAATTGCAGGGATAGAAAGAATTTGCAATGGCACACCCCCGTATTTCATCAAAATTGCCTCCTGATATCGATCCCACAAAAGCCCCCATTGCGTTTGGACGGAGGGCCCTTCCTAAACTCAACGAGGAATTGGAAGATCCTGACCTGCTGACCCGGCAGAGGGCACTGATGTCACTCTGTGATCTGGTACATGATCCTGAGAATGCGTACCAAGCAGTAAGTATAGGTAAGAAACCACTAGTGCTGCATCTGTCATGTCGATGTCATCACTCTGGCCATTTGCACTGCCACAATGTCCCCACAATGCTGGTGTAATATTAGAATCATAGTGTTGGAAGGGACATCCAGGGTTATTCTAGCACCAATACCATGCAGAATGCAGGGAATTCACAAGTACCTGCGCACCTATAGTGATCTCAATTCCATGCTCCCCCCCCCAAAAAAAGAAAACCTCCCAGAATCCCTTCCAGTCTGGCCTGGGAGAAATTTGCTTCCTGATCCCAAAGTGGCATAGAATCATAGAATAATAGAGTTGGAAGGGACCTCCTGGGTCATCTAGTCCAACCCCCTGCACTATGCAGGACATTCAGAACCCTATCGCTCATCCACTGTAACCTGCCACCCCCTTAAGCCTTCACAGAATCAGCTTCTCTGTCAGATGGCTATCCAACCTCTGTTTTAAAATCTCCAAAGATGGAGAACCCACCACCTCCCGAGAAAGCCTGTTCCACTGAGAAACTGCTCTGTCAGGAACTTCTTTTGGCATCTGGCATTTTTGCTGGGCATGCAAGAAAGGGCCACAAGAGCCAAGCATGGACACAATCCCTTCTGTCCACCCACTCACAAACTGCATTGGATCAAATCGCACCGTGGTTGGTACATTTCTGAATCCTGCTAAATATGAATGTATGACTCATTCAGATCAGGCTATAAAATGTACTTTGGAAAATGGAAGGTGCGTGTTGGAGGTGCACCAAATTTACTTTTAACGGGATGTTGGACTAGGGAATTCCTAAATTATTAAACGGTAGTAATAGCTATGGGGGAAGGCGTTATTGGGGCTTTACTGGTTTTAAGATGTAATGTTTCAGCTCTGACTTGTAGGCTGCTCTGAGCCACATGGCCAAGTAGGCTATAAATATTTAAATTGATACATTAAGAAATATTTCTTGTGTTTACATCCTTGAAACTGGGAGATTTGTGGACCTCTATGTAATTTAGGACAGACCAGAGAAAATAGTACAATGCAAAGTTCAGTTTCTCAGGCACCCCAGAAAGCTCAAAATGGTTACTCTTCAAAGGTATACTGAAGAATAAGGTAACAGGCTTGGGAGTCTTGATGGTATCAGATGTTTGTAAATGTTATTCTCACAAGGGAAGAGCAACCAGGAATATAATGAGAGGTTGAAGTAAGTTCTAATTAGCTTTCAAGGAAAGAACCTGAAAATAAATGAAGTTAGATAATTCATGCATAATGGCAGTCCTGTAATCTTTAAACTGAGGGACTTTTGGCAGGATATACTCAGAACTTTGGATGTATGCAAGGAAGGACAAGTTGTATGATGCATATACTCACAGGCTTTTATGCCTAATGCTTCGTAACTACTGTTTTAACTACCAAACTTAAGAACACAGAAGGATTATGTATCCTATTTTTCAGGATTTCTAGATAACTTGAAAAAGCTGCTTTTAGATGATGATCAGACTGTGCGACAAAAAACAACAGAGGTGCTCTATATAATGGCTACGCATAATATTGGCAGGTAGGTATTTGATCCAAAGTTTGATGTAAATTAGCTAAATGATATTTAGCTACATATTCATACAGTTTCATTTGGCAATACATTTTCTAGGTTCTAGAAATTAGTGTTTTACATGTTCACCTGTATGGAAGACAGTGTTTTATAATGATTGGGGGTGGGGGGAAATGTTATTAAACCTGCAGATGCTTTTTGAGAAAAAGTAATGGGTGCCACTATAAGGAGGTTGCCACAGGGCAGGGCCATCAACAATATATTGGGAGAGTCCACAAAATATATTGGGACAGCTCTGTGCCAGATGTCCCCCTGCCTCTAAATAGGTGTTCTCTACAGATGCAAGATGCTTCCTGGGCTCTTTTTAAGCCATTCTTGCTCCAAGAAGGCATAGGAAAGCTGCTCGGCTCTTTGTTTTGCGATGTTGCTTGCTTTAAGATTCAAAAGAAAACTGAATGATTGATTTCTGCCATCCCCCTGCCCCCGCCGTGGTGGGAAAACAGCATGCTCCTCCCCAACATTGTGCAGTGGGGGGGGGGGCTTGCCACCGACCCCTCGCTGCAGCTGGCGCCGCTTCCAAGTGCACCCGGTGCTTCCTACCCCACATTGCATGTGCAGGGCCATTGCACTGGGGAAGCCAGCATGTCCCTGGGATGCTCTGCCCCCGTGCATACTCAGGGGACACTGGGGCTTTTTACCCCGGCGCACCAGAATGGTGGTAGCCCGGCTGCTGCCGTGCATAATCGGTCAAAGAGAGGCTACCATTCTGTGTCCAAGTCATGAATACAAAAATGTGATGGACATAATTTGGATGAGCTCAGTATTTTGCTAATAAGACAACAGGTAGGGAGTTCATGAAAGAGTGTTGCGTGGGTCACTCCCCTTCTTGGATTGGCTTACCTTGCAGGGGTTTTGTGAAGATAAAATGAGAGAGGGTACAGTACACTACTGTGAACATCTTGGAACAAAAGTGTGATTGATTACAGAAATGTGTACTTTCTGATTTTAGGTACAATTTTATAAAACAGAAAGTCATTCCAGCTCTAGCACAACTTTTGAATGATCCGGTTGACATCTGTCGGTGGAACATGCACTATGGATTGAAACTAATGTCAGAACTGCCTGTAGGTATGACAAATTAAAGTTCACAGTATTAGTTATTCAGAACCATTGATTGCTTTCATTTTACTGCTTGCCAATAATAGTAGTTTAAAATTATGTAATGGGCACCCTGAGCCTATAATGTGTGCTGATGAAAAGCATTTCCAATGCACATATAAAGTCAAGTATCCCAGGGACTTCAGTCTTCTCAGGATATAGTTAATTGTCATGTTATTGTCAGAAAAAGTTTTTACTTAGACCAAATCAGCTAAAGACAGTCTTCAATTTGCAGCTTGCTTTGTTTGAGAAAAATGCAGCTAGTTATTTTCTGGCATGCAGCATTTGTGGCTAATGTACATCTGAAATTAATCATTTGATCTGCATGTGGAAGAAGGAAAGTGGAGATGGCATTTTGAGAGACTATTGGTCTAGATTGCTTTGTCCAATCACCCCAACATTTAAAGAATATATTTAACAATACAGACCTGGCCAATTCAAGGCATATTGCCACCCCAAATACTATGTCCCAGGTGGGCTCAAGAACCTGCACAGCCCACGAGGTGACAAGAAGCGCGAAGCACACTTGTAACCTCTTCCACATTGCTGCCTTCTACTACTGATACCCGAAGCAAGAATTTGTGTTGCAGAGGCAGCGAATCAGCCCTGACTACCGTATTAAACCAGGTGTAGTCAAACTGCGGCCCTCCAGATGTCCATGGACTACAATTCCCAGGAGCCCCCTGCCAGCATTCGCTGGCAGGGGCTCCTGGGAATTGTAGTCCATGGACATCTGGAGGGCCGCAGTTTGACTACCCCTGGTATTAAACTTTATGATTTGTTCCTTCTTCCTAGGGGACTCTGGTTTTGGAGAAGGGCTGGGAATAGAGATTAAATTCTTTGCATCTTCACTAATTTGCATCTCCCATGATTCTTTGGGGGGGGGAGCCAGGCTAATTAAACTAGTATTTACGAGACTGTAGTATATATGTGTCCTGTGGTGAACCTGTTAATTTGTTGGTGCAGCAGGTCTGTGGTAGAACTCAGTTTAGAACGATTGTTCATTTCTCTTTACATTATCTGAGTTATTGGAACTTCTGTCCCCTCTCCTCTGTATGTTTTAAGTCTTCAAAGAACTCATCTTCTTGAGCCTCCGGGGAGGGCGGTATATAAATGAATGAATTTCAGGAGTTTTCACAGTCAGTAGTTCAGCAGTGGAATAGGCTGCCTAAGGAGGTGGTGAGCTCCCCCTCACTGGCAGTCTTCAAGCAAAGGTTGGATAAACACTTTTCTTGGATGCTTTAGGATGCTTTGGGCTGATCCTGCGTTGAGCAGGGGGTGGGACTAGATGGCCTGTATGGCCCCTTCCAACTCTATGATTCTATGATTCTACGAATGAATGAATGAATGAATGAATGAATGAATGAATGAATGAATGAATGAATTAATTAATGAATGGCTGACAAAAGGGTCAAGAGAGAGGCACTGGGTGGAAGAGAATATATGAAACTAGTGCCCATAACACATTCATCTTTGAGTATACTTTCAGTAGCCAATGAGCAGCCCGGTTTGGTTTTCCATTGCCAGAGAACCTCCCAGGCTATCCTACCTGTTGGCTCTTGGTGTCACCTACAGGGAAACAAGAGAGTAGAATTCCTGCATACTGTGTACTGCTGCCAACAGTAGTCACTGATGACATAAGGGAAATATACTAATTCCTATTAGTGGCAGCTGGAGGGGGAGAGGGAGAGGAAGTAGTTCTATTTTTGTTTATGAGTAGGGGACCTTACTATGTGAAGACAGAAATGCTGCAGAACCTAAAAATTCCCTATACTTTGCCCAGTGATTTCATCAAGTTGCTAAGAACAAGCAAAATGTCAAACACTTTGGTTGCATAGTGCTTGTGAACTGTCTGCCATCCAACCTTAAGGTATAGCTTTCTGAAATTGTGTGGGTTTTCATGGCTAATTTATCATAGAGTTTTGATACTATCTTTGAAACTTTGGTGAGGTGAACTGCATTTTGTTGCAACCTATATTACTCCCCAGGGTGCCAAATGTAAAGCAGGCCAGAGGCTCTTTTGTTCATTTTAGCAAACTACAACCCACCCATAATATGCCAGGCTTGCTGGATGGAAAGGATTTTCGTATGCATGTTTTAATTTCCAGGTATTAGTATATTGTAAAATTGGTAAATCAGAAAACTGAAGAAATGGATACAAAGTTAATTGCATAATTTATTCTTCGAAGGAGAAGGATTTTGATTCAAGGATGTCAGAGGAAGTTAGAGAAGCAGAAATTATTAAAATCATAAAAAGGTACAATAGGTTAAGAAAAAAACACATAAAATTAACACCCAATTTCTCCCCCCCCCCTTTTTTTATTTTTTTATTTTTACAAAGCAAGAATGCAGGAGAATGTGCTATTCATAGCATGGCTTTGGGTGGAAAGATTTTTTCCTTCGTTAAAGTATAAGCTTTTTTTCAGCTGGGTTCGGTCAGAAGTTTCACAACATTCTCCTTCTGGGTCAGAAGGCACTTTATCTAGTACAGTAACCTTTCTGAAGTTAAATGCAGAACTCCATGCAGAAGAAGTGGGATGAAAAATCCTGTTTCTCCACTGTTGTCAATGGCCTTTTATTTAAAAAATAACAACTAGGTCTTACCTACTATTTCCTTTTAGTAGAAGTATCACAGACCAATTTCAATATATTTCACTCTTCTACTCCATATTTTCTCCCAGTAAATAGATTTCTAATTAACAGTACAACACTGATTTTTTAAAAAGCCTGCAGTTCTAGGGGAAATAAGTACATATATGCAGATAGCACATTACATGTGTTCTTAATGGTTTCCGCATAGAAATGAACTTCAGTGTGAAACTACAGAATTAGAATTGGGAAACTTGACACTGTCCAATTAAAGCTCAGTCAGGACAACGAATTCTTATCACTTAGACTACAGGTGTTAAAGAAGCTGAATTTTGTCTAAGAAGAATGTATTATCATCATCAATTACTGCTGTTGTTAATAGTTTCTTTGTGCCTCTCAAATACAGCTGAGATTTCTATAAAAATGGCCTACATTTCACTGTCAGCATTTATTGACCCCAAAGTTAAGATTTTTTTCATCTGTCCCCATAGATATTACTCTGACAGCTGAGGATAACACTTCAAGCAATGAAGTGGGTTCTTGCCCATGAACATTTTTTTATGTCATATTAAACCTGCTGGTCTTTAAGGTACCTATCAAATCTGTACAGCCAAGGGCACCTAGGTAAAAGGTAGCCAAAAGGAAGACCATTAAGGCTGTGGTTTACTGCACAATTTGTTTGCAATAACAGAAACTCAGGTTCGCATTGCTCAATTGTAGCTTGGCAATCCACATCACTTACTGCCTCTACCAGGGATTTGATTCCTTACTTGCTGCCTCCAACCACTGCACCTTTAGTACAAGGTTAGACATTAAGGCAGACAGGTCCTCAAAAAATAACCTGCTGTTCTTCTGGACAGGACTGTCACCTCCCTGTCTCATGGGTTGGCATAGGCCTGGTCCTTCTATCATACAGGCCGCAGGCCTTGCTAGTTATTTTACTACCTGCATCAGTTTCTGCATTTTCCTTCTCTGGTCTTTTATTCTCCTTTCTCATTCTACACCCATTCACTAGCATGACCTTCACTTGATTAGGCCTTTACTTCTTAAAAAGTCTCTACTCCGGATACAGTTTTTACCCTTAAGTATTGTTGATACTTGAAGTCTTTGCTCCTACTTGCTGCTTAGTTACCAGTCCTGCCTATTCCTGTTATTTAGAGGTTTTACAGCATTGGGCATTGGAATATCATTGAAGTACCCTCAGGATTTGTGGCCTGGCTATACTAGACATATATTTAACTAGTAAAAAAGCCCATTGTATAACAAATACAATGCGTGCTAGCAGGCGGGGGCAGAGCGAGGGACTGGCGAGGGTAGGGTGAGGAAAGGTGGCTTACCCGTTAGAGGCCTTTTGCGAGGGCGGGCGGCTCCTTGGCGGTGTCTTCTGGATTTCTGCAACTCGCTCTGTGCAGGCCTACCCCTGATTAGGAAATTCCAACTGGTACAGAATGCAGGAGCTAGGGTTCTTACGGGAACACCTTGGAGAGCCCACATCAGGTCCGCATTCCAACTGCACTGGCTACCACTTGACTACCAGATCAGGCTCAAGGTAATCACCTTCAAGGCCATACACAGTCTGGGCCCTGAGTATCTGAGGGACTTCCTATCTACCTATGCCCCCCCAGTGAGCACTACGCTTGGTTAAAATCAACAAGCTGGTGATCCCTGGCCCCAGGGAAGCTTGTTTGACCTCAGCCAGAGCCAGAATTTTCTCTGTCCTGGCTCCCATCTGGTGGAATGAGCTCCAAGATGGCATCAGGGCCTGCCAGACCTAAAATAAAAAAATGCTGGCAACCAGATTCTCAGCCATTATGTGGAAACATCCCACAAAATGGCTGGAGCGATGGCTGGTGAGTCTGGGTGCCAGGCCCTGTCCGCTGGCCTCCACCAGGCTCAGAAGGCAGGCAGTGGTGGCACAGCAAATAGGGCTGGACTCTGGGGCCAGCTGCCGCCATACACTCTTCAAGAATGCCTACGCTCTGCTGAGGGCAGGGGCAGCCTTGGAGGACAAGCAGTGGCAGTGGGTGGCAAGGCCCAGAGCCGAGCCCCATTCGCTGATACCGCCTGTCCTCTGAGGATGCCCGTGCTCTCCTGAGGGTGCAAGGCAATCTTGGAGGACAGGTGGCAGCAGTGCGGCAAATCAAGCTCGGCTTTGAGCCTGGTCAGCCGCCACCGCTGCTTGTTTCCAAGCCTGCCTGTGTTCTCCTGAGGATGGGGGCAGACTTGGAGGACAAGCAGCAGCAGCGGGTGGCAAGGCCTGGGGTCAAGCCCTGTTCACTGCTACCGCTCATCCTGCAAGGCCGCCTGTGCTCTCCTGAGGGCATGGGCAGCCTCAGAGGACAAACAGTAGCGGTGGGTGGTGAGGCCCGGAGCTGAGGCTTGTTCCCTGCTACCATTCATCCTCCAAGGCCCCCTGCGCTCTTCTGAGGGTGTGGGCAGCCTCGGACAGGCAGCATCACGGCGAACGGGGCTCAGCTCTGAGCCTTGCCTGCTGCCACTATTGCTTGTTCTCCAAGGCCACCCACACTCTCCATCTACTGGTGTGGTCCCTGGGGGCTGGACTACGGATGTCACATTTGTAGACTTCCATTTGAGGGACCGTGCCAGTAGATGTTTCCACGTCAACAATTCTGCAGGGACTGCAAAATGGAACTCTTCCACCAGGCTTTTGGTCGAGGCAAATGAACCTGCACCAACCGGAGCCCAAGGCCCCTCCTGCCATCAAACTGAACCCACAAAATAACAGATCCTACAGTGTAGTATGGAATGCCAAACTAGAGCAACAATGCTGATGTCCTATATTACATTGTGTTATGAGTTCCTCCTGTTAATTCTTCCTTCTGTTAAGAAAATGCTATGTATTCAAGTCAAAACATTATAATGTACTTCATTATGAAAGTTTCAGTGTAAACCGTTCTGAGCCACAAGGGAGGGCGATATATAAATTTAAAAAAATGAATGAATAAATATTAGGGTTTTTTTTTAAGTTCACCAATGGAGACTTATTTGAATCCTGTGCTTAGCGCTTATGTATCTGATGTCAAATGCAAGCAACAAAGATACGTATCCTAAAAGTGGTGACTTCTGTATCTTAAAAATCCATGAATATGACAGCTACATGACATACCAGTATTTTATACTGTAAGTTTGAAGTTGGTTACTGCAACCACAAATTGCGCACCTTTAGCGTTTTTGTCTGAGCTCAAGATTCTGTATATCTGGGTTAGATCTTGTTACAACTTTAATTTGGATAAAACTGGGGATAAAAACTTTTAGCAGTGGACCACTCCCACCTGCAATCTGCAGTCAGACCACACTAATTTCAGTCAAGGGGTCTGAATTGTTATAAATCTTCATACTTCAAGAGCAAGCATCTTACAGTTTGATTTGGAATTCTCAGCAGTTCACATTATCTAAGTGCATTTACTTGGAAAGATGTCCCATTAAGTTCAAAGGCTGATAGGTCCAAACAAATAATTTTATAATCCACAGTAGTTTTGCCAGTCTACCCTTCCAGCTGTTTGCCTTTACCTTCTAATGGCACAAGGTGGCACCAGTCCATGGGATGTCAGATACGGAGACCAAAAAGTGACCCAGTTTTTTTGCTGCATCCTCCACAGCTAGAAAGTACTGTAAGCTTAAATCAGAGAGCAGCATTCACTAAATAGTTGTGTTTAGATCAGTTAGGCATTTCCTTCCATTTACTGGCACTTTTAAAGTCTTGGCCTTTATAAATAGCCTTTTAAACGTTGGTTCCCAGATTACATTCAGTAGGATTCACAAGTATGAGTTCTCATAGATACAAGTTTTCCAAGACTAATGTCTGTTTCTTTAAAGACTGCTTTTTACAAATAGGGCTATGATTGGTACCCCCTAGAGCTAGGCAAAATGACACTGGGAAATTTTCTTCTGCAAAGCACTCTCAAGGGTACCCTTCAACCCTCAGCCTTTTAAGCTCTTTCTGAAGAAAGCTACACTCCAAGTTCATACAATATCATACTGTATCTATGACACAGTGACGAATCATTCAACTACAGCCAAATCACCAACCCTGTAAACTAAAAAGGATTTAATTGCATAAGAGCTCCAATCTACGACAAATAAAGAAGAGGGAAACCACTTGTGGGATTTTAAATCATAAGATCTACAACAATGAGCACACCATGAACTAGTTGGGATCAGTCAGATTATTTATTTTCTTGAAGTGAACAGCCTATAACTGCATTTTCATTCATTATTTCCTCTATATTTTTCTTAGAGCCCTTGGCTGAGAATTTGCACTAATTTTCACACAAGTGGGAAACAGGGGGACAGAGAAGAAAATTCTCCCTGAATTCTTGCTGTGTGTGTATTTGACAGAAAGTGTGAACACGTTTATGTGCTTTACAATTCTTGAACATTTATTTACACACTGATCCTGTAAGAGCTTTTGCATGGGATCAGAGGAGAAAAGGAGAGAAGCATCACCAATGGCTGTGTGAGTGTTTCAAGTTATATCACACAGTTTCTTGGGCATTCAGACTTTCCTGAAAATTTGCTAGAATAATACACCATCCAGTATCATTGGTATACAGGATGAAAGGAAGCTGAAGAATGCATTGCTTCAACTTCTTCAATTTCATTGAACTGCAATTTTAATTTTAAAAATTTAAATATCAAGACATTTAGGTATTGTTCATATCACTCATCTGTTCACCTATTAATTACAACACACTGTTAAAAAATAAAAAACACCCCAAAAAAGGAAAAAAAAAAGCCTACATTGTACAGTTTCATTGGCTCCTGTTTTTGTAAAGGCTGTTGTAAATGTTGCCATACTTCTCAGAATTTCCTTGGAGCAACAGATTAGATTTGTCCATTGGCACACTCATAAATCCAGACACAAAACAATATTTTTTTTCCAAAATGTCTTATTTTTATATATATATCTGTATTTCTTTTTTTAAAAAAAGAACATCCAACCACTTATTAAACTTTTAGAGGTTTTTTTTTTTTTTGTGAAACAGCACAATTATTTGGCAAAAAAAGGATGTAAAAGAAGACTTTTGATGTATAAAATTCCTCTCTGGTAGAAGAAACACTGACTGCATTTGGCCTAGTCTTTATTTAATCATTCCTTTAGTTTTCTTTTCTTTTTTTTTTGCTGCAAACTTTGAAGTTCTAAACAGCAAAAAGGACTACAGATTGGATAGGAACTCACAGAACTTTTTTGCACTTTCAATTCCTCCAACAGGTGGAATAATCATGATCAACTATGATGCAAAGACAACAGGTACTTCTTACGTACTTTGTATTTGCTTCAAGTTGATTTATTTTGTATACGTGATCCATGTCTATATGCATCTACTGACTGTGCACCAGGATATCATTAAGGATCAATATTTGTGGGTATATCAGTTCTCCAGCCTCTTAGGAGGAAAAGAACCACAACATAAGCCCTCTCTCCCACTCCACCAAGTTTGCATCTTCCTGACATTAAATGGCTTCTAAGACAGCAAAGACAACAATCTGCTCTTACATAGAATAGCATAGTTCTACCATCTTATAGGAATAATAAATTAAACACATAGAATGAACCAGTGGTGCGGTGATAGTAGTGAAAACATTTCCATACAGTTTAAAACCTCACCATTTAGGGAGGCCTTGCACATTCCAAAACATTTAACTTTTTTTTCTTTTTTTTTGCAAAAAATGCGTGTAGGCAGCTGAAGGGATGTGAACATACTTCATATTTCTCCCCTCCGTGACTGGGTCTTCCAAATGCTGCCCTGGTATTTCCATTGTGAGGACAGGCAGTTGGCCTCTTTTGCATCACCTTGAGAAACCAAAGACGTTTACATGGCTCCTTAGCAAAGGCCAATGTACTTGAGATTGTTCTGGATGATGACATCTGTCACCGCATCAAAAACAAACTGAATATTACTGGTATCTGTAGCACAAGTGAAATGTGAATAGATCTCCTTGGTTTCCTTGTTACGATTCAAGTCCTCAAACTGCCGTTGGATATAGACAGCTGCCTCCTCATAAGTGTTTTGGCCTTTGTACTCAGGAAAACAAACTGTTAGCGGAATGCGGCGAATTTTTTCTGCCAGTAGATCCTTCTTATTCAGGAAGAGGATGAGGGAGGTGTTGATAAACCAGTTGTTGTTGCAAATGGAGTCAAAAAGGCGAAGACTCTCTGCCATTCGGCTCTGTGGGAAGAACAGAAATGTCAGCAACCATCTGCCAGACAAAACACTGAATGAACTGAATAAGCCACAACCTCATTAGTAGACAAAGTCTTTTGTCTCAGACAAACAGCCATACTAGCCTCACTGCAGTAAAAGTAAACATGAATCCAGTGGCACCTTATAGATTAACAACATTTGATTCTAGTGTAAGCTTTCACAGACTAGAGCCCTCTTGATTTAGTGGTTAAGACCAGTGGTTTCTAATGTGACGTGCTGGGTTTGATTCCGCAGCCAGCTGAGTGACCTTGGGCTAGTCACATCCCTGATAGTGCTGGTCTGACAAAGCAGTCCTGTCAGAGCTCTCTGAGCCCCACCTACCTCACAACGTGCCTGTTGTGCGCAAAGGAAGGGAAGGTGATTAAATTCCATTTTGAGACTCCTTAGGATAGTAAAGAGCAGGGTTTAAAACCTAAAAACTTCATCTGCTGTGCTCATTAGTGAGAGCTTCTGTGTAGGTGGTTTGAATAAATAAATAAAATTCTGATAGTCCTTATGATGCCACTGGACTCCTGCTTGTGGTCTTCAGTTTTTCTGAAGAAATCATTACAGATAGTGAATATTCAAAATTTAAAATACTAAATCTTCAGAATACAACCCAGGATTTATTTCCCTTCAGGAAAATAGTTACATTTCAGACTAAACATTCCACTAATTTTTAGCAGAAAGAAAAGTGCTTATTACTTACATTGGTTTGCCACAAAATACTACACATGTTGGCTTAAAGTATCTTCAATAGGGTTGGGCACTTCGGCGCCCAAAGTGGCCAGAATCTCCCGGCTCAGCCAGCGCCACGGGCATTGGAGGCACCTGTGCCTCTGCTCCCCCCCCCCCCGCCCCGCAGCGTGGTGCTGGCTGCACTGGGAGAGACTGGCCGCTTTGGGCGTTGAAGCGACCAACCCATGCATCTGTTTTGAACATAGCTAATTATGCCAAAACCAAACATAAAAAGAAATCTAATGATACATCTGCTGATAATTGGAACTGTGGCTTAACTGTAGCTATTAGCAACTGCCTTATATTTATTTAATTATACTTGTTATAGCTGCCTTTTTCTATCAGGCAAAGTGAGTTTTGACACAGGAAAGCTGAAACTCTGTAAAGTTTTGTTCTTTATGGTGCTACTGGACTTCAGTTTTGTTCTGCCTAATATTTAACTCAATCTTGTAATTTACTAACAAAATACTCATCTAGCCTATTACCAGAAGCTTGAACCCTTCACATTTTCCTGGCAACAGTGCTTTATGCAAATAACACTTTTCTTGTTTCCCTTCCATATAATTCCCTTCCCTAGACTGAATATTCCAAGTTTTGAACATTTCCCTGTTTTCCTCTTATCTGTAAAACAATATGTAGAGGACTGAACATTCAAGGTTATTCTTATTATGCAGCATCAGTCTTTAGATCCCATTAGGGAGCTGCAGTTGTTTACTACCATAGCACACTCTCAATTCCTGCTTGAGAGGATGCAATGATGTCAACACAGTATGGCAACACTTTTTCATGTAAGCCTGGATGCAAGGAACAACATCCCTTTGTTCCTCATGCCCAAATTGTTTATCCACAGCCACCATACAGCAGCCGCCTTTTGAAACTGAGCAGTGTTTCAGAAGCATGACTTGGCAGGGCAGGGAAGGTCTGCCATTCAAAGGAAGAATGCTTGGCATGCCCAAGCTGGTGAGAACACAATATATTGCTATGAGCTCATATAATGCAATTTCGAATCATTTTTTTGTCTTCCCTTATTGCCTCTTGTGGCGCAGGGTGGTAAGGCAGCCAACATGCTGTCTGAAGCTCTGACCATGAGGCTTGGTGTTCGATCCCAGCAGCCAGCTCAAGGTTGACTCAGCCTGCCATCCTTCCGAGGTCGGTAAAATGAGTACCCAGCTTGCTGGGGGGTAAAACGGTAATGACTGGGGAAAGGAATGCCAAACCACCCCGTATTGAGTCTGCCAAGAAAATGCTAGAGGGTGTCACCCCAAGGGTCAGACACGACTTTGCTTGCACAGGGGATACCTTTACCTTTATATAGCATTAGGAGAATATGGCCACATTCCCCCATTGGGAACCCCATATAGCTCTATTAGTCCCTGACACCAATTTGACATGTTTTACATGTTAAGAAGAACATAATTTAGTAAAAAAGCAAGTTAAAAGGGACACCTAAATGCAGTCTTCATTGAAAACTGATCAGTCAGGACAAGCTCTAAACCAGTGGTTCTCAACCTGGGGGTCGAGACCCCTTTGGGGTTGAACCCCCTTTCACAGGGGTCATGGTAGGGCAAGCAGCTTTTTTGGGGGGGCGCCATCCACACAACAACCTTTTGGGGCAGATTGAGATAGAGCGTTCATCTGTCTGGAGCAGCGGAAAAGAGCGAAATCAGCATGGTGGGACAAGAGGCAGACCTGAACTGAGAAACCCCGGGAAAAAATCAATTTATATACAATCATGATCAATGGATCTTCACATCACTGGTCAGTTTCAGTTTAATTTCTGTGAAAGAACACCTGCATAATTTTATGGTTGGGAATCACAACAATATGATGAACTGTATTAAAGGGTTGCGGCATTAAGAAGGTTGAGAACCACTGCTCTAAACTATAAGAAGGCAGCAGTAATTTTCAAAATATCAGCTTAGTATCTCTGAATTGAGGGCCTATTTAAATACCACAGCTTTCCTTCTGATAATCACATGGGCAGATTTACATATAATTTTCATGCTTTTCTTTCTGGTGTACAACATTTATAAGGTTTCAAGCAGTCAGCAGCTATTAAACATTTTTAGTGAGTTCATGCCAGTATCAAAAAAACATCAATCTGAATGTCAGTGTCCCTAGAAAGAGTTTGTGTGGAGCTGTCCATGGTACCCTACTTGAACAGAGATTTCATGCAGAGTTTAAAATTACAACTTCTAAAAATATATGTGCCAGTTCTTTTCAATCTGGATTAATTGCACCCATAATTTACCTATTTGTAGGAGATAAGACCAATGGCTTACTGGTGTGTGTGTGTGTGTATCACGTATTCAAGAAGGCTGGGTTTTCCCTTCTATGATGCAATGCAGAGGTCTCTGTACTACTAGTTCTCGTATTAGTTCAAAAGTCCCTACGATCTGCCAAATGCCCTTTTCAGCAGTGCCATCTATACTAAGAATGCTCCTGCAGATCTTATCCTAGCTCATGTTTGTCTGTCTTTGGGGTGTGGTTTTTATGTTTTATGGAGATTTTATATATTGTACCCACAAGTCTCCAGAGAGTCGCAGGCTAAAAATCAAATAAATAGATGGATGGATGTGTGTTTGCTGAAGGAAATGCTCTTAACGAATGGGTCTATGACTGAATCATATTCTGAGAAAGTGTTACACTGAAGGGAAATTCCTACCAGCTAGAGAGAGCTTGAAATTTATCCAGCAATTTGACAGTGTCTCTCTCACACACACTTTCTTTAATATTTTCTCCTGCTGTTGTATAAGAAATTAAAAACTCTGGATTCATAGCACAGTTTCCCTTTGTATCATTTATTTTCTCCTGCTAGCATCGGTATTCACTTAAGGGGCAGCTGGTAGTAGCACACCCTCTCCATAGGGTCAGAGTACATCAAGGTTGTCCAACTCCAAGCAACAATAGATTGAGAGTGTAAGCAGTGACTCGACTAGATCCTTAATGTATGTCTAGTATCTCAGGCTTTGAAAAGGGATAGAAATTGTTGCTCCCTAGTGTGTCCTCCCTTCCTAGTACAGCCCCAGCATCCTGGTTTCCAAGGGAGCCCGTCTGTGATCAATATCACCAATATTAAAAGAGTGCATTGGGTTGTTTATTCACTTCTCAACTACACTAGAAACCACATATCAAAAGGACTGCTTTTCCTGGTATGAATTAATGTGCCAGCTTCATTCTCTCCACTGCTCCTTGCTCAAAATATATGCCATTTAACAGGATCATTCTCTTAGCCATTTTCTATTTTAGATCTTTTAAACCATCCATATAGTCTGGTGGAACGTGCTGTCAAAGGAAGGCAGGGGAGCATTTACCCTCCCAATTTTCAAGAAAGTTATAAGGGTGCATTATTTCAAAAGGTTTTGTAGAGATTATGATAGCTGTGGTGAAATGATGGGCGGTTTTCTCAGTTGCTAGTTGATGATTATCATTTGTAGTTGGCCTGTTCCCCCCCACCTCTTCCTATTTCATATTCTTATTACTAGTTTCAATGCCCATTCCTAAGAACGGGCCTTGAAAGGGTCCCCTCTCCTGGCCAGGCAGCTTAAGGTAGCTTTGGATCGCAGCTCACCACAGGATCAAGTGGGGCGGGCAGGGGCTGGGCAGCTCGTTAGCAGGTCCAGGACAGAGCTCCTTAGCAGGCAGTCAGCAGGCTGGGAGGACCTCATTAGCAGGCCCTGCTTAGCAGGAGGCCAAGAGGCCCTTGTTAGCAGGCCCAGTTTAGCAGGCCAAGAGGCCCTCGTTAGCAGATCTTCCACCAGGACCCTTTGCCTAGGGCCCTCTCCCCTTGCTACTGGCTCCAGGCACTGAGGCGCATCTGAGAGCAAAGAGGCTAGAGTCCAGGGATGGAAGGAGGGAGCTGCAGGGGCAGAACCAATTAGGCCTGGCTGCACCCTGATTGGCCCTATTCCAACTTGGACAGCCAGACACGTTCCACCCCCCAGGCTGTTTCACAAATATATACAGGAACCATGGATAATGATAGTCATATACATATTGTGAGCCCTCTTGAGTCTTTTTTTCAGAAAGGTGGTATGTAAATATTTTCATCACTTTAACTGGTATTGTGATACAGTCCCAAATTCCATCTTCCTTGGTCTTCTGTTACAGTAGGAGTAGAAATACTCTCCCACCTTCTCTGAAGCAGGGAAAGCATTCTGCTCAGACATTTATTGCAGTGTTTTTTATATGCCACCATAAATTTGCAAGCCCTACTAGTCTCCTTTTTGTTTTTGTTCATTGGAACTGTGAAGAATTCACCTCCACCTCAAACACACTACGAGCAGTTTGTATGATTACTGAAGACGGTTCTTGATGCTGCAAATCAATATGAAGCCATGGGCAGATGAGCCAGAGTAAGCAAATAAGGAGGAGAAGTGAAAGATAATCCCCTTGAGAGAAGAGGTTGTGAGCATGTGTGGGGGGATGAGCAACAAAGAAATCTACAGGAGGGGTCTTGGAATTTCAGATTTCCTGTGAGCTTCTGTCTCAAGTGCTTTTGACACTATTACTGATTAAGTGTATATTTTAGTTTTGTTTTTCAGTTGTAGCCAAACCTGAGCCATTAGGAAAATGAGGACAGCATAATCAATATACACTATACGTAATTATTAATTGGTTACTGTACATCAGCCTATCCAGAATAAGGCCTAGAGAGAGAGAAAGAGAACATATTTTCTCATCTAACCACTATAAATGAATGCAGTCCCTCCCAGCTCCTCTTCAGGTTTCCATGGAAATAGCAAATAAGGATGGTGATATTATAAGTGTTAATATATTCAGAAACACAGAGAAAGATTATTTATGTGGCAGATGCTCTTGCACTGAAGCAGTCACAGAATCAGGAATGTAAGCTTATTGGCTCTACTCAAATGCTCACATGTTAATGTCCCTGTTTCTCAGTTGGAATAAGCATTTCATAAATGGGAGGGGGGGTGAGATACCGTTTTTTTTCTGATGATACGAGTACCATAGTGATCAGAGCACAGAACTTCAGCAGTTGCTTTGGTGGATTTGGACTCCGTGCAAGGACAAATATATTAGCTGAACACAGATTTGCAACTTAGGTGACTTATTTCATTTACAAAAGAGTAATAAAGAAGAGCCCAGTACAGAACTGGCAGGGCTCCAAGGCCAGGGCAAGGCCAACTCAGCAAGGAATACACAGCAGCAGAAATCATTCATTAACTTGCAGCTCACAGCAGAAGCAAGGATTGGAGCTCAACGCTGGAGCAGTTCCTTTCTTGTAGGCGTTTATATGCCCTTGTTCCTGTGCTTGAAGCAGTGAAGAACAGAATAAATAAAAAATGAAATACACTGTACAGTAAATTTAAAACAGAGGCTCAAATAAGTTAACAAGATTTAAAACAACAGCCGCCGTTAGGAAACAGAACAAAACCAAAGTTTGGCAATGCATGAACCCATGGAAGGCAGCAGGTCACATGCAATTAAAAGTAGGTCTCCGCCACTCTTCCAGTGCTGCTGTAATCACATTCTTGTCCTTCCATATAAAAGCCCTTGCAACAGCTCCTCTACCCTTTCTCCTGTGTTATTGTTTTTCTAATGTTATTTTAACTCTTGTTCACTGCCCTGAGCCGGCTTGCTGTGATTTTTATACAAGTTGCTGTTCTGTGACTGGTAGTTCCCAAATCACATGGGGAAAAAGCAGGTCCCAGAAACAGAGAGCAGGATTCTACAGAGGTAGCATAAAATACCTCTGAAATAAAGTCTGCTCTTCCTCTGCATTAACCAATCAGTTTTACTACTTGAAAGCAAGAAAGCCACATTCTGTTTGAGAAAAGCATAGAAAGATTGTTTAACCTATTTAGAGAAGATCTGGTTTATTGTACCCTGCTTTTTACTACCTGTAGGAAAAGGTGACCAGATTTTAACATTGGTAAAGCGGGACACCATTGACCAGGGGGGTTCTTGATTAAAAATTTGGTCTACCTATATGGAGCAACAAAAAGTTTCATAGAACGCATAGAATGCAAAAATAGTATTGTAATATATATATTTTTAATTTCAACATAAGTACAATTTGCCAGGTACCCCCAGATGTCCCTCCAAAAGTGGAACAATATGGTCACCTTACTGTAGGAGTCTCAAAGGAGCTTACAGTCACCCACCCCTCCTCTCCCCACAACAAACACTCTGTGAGGTAGGGGAGGCGGAGAGAGCTCTGAGAGAATTGTGAGTGGCCCAGGATCACTCAGCAGGCCTCATGTGTCTCAAAGTGGCTTACAATCACCTTCTTCCCCCAAGCGATTTCATTTGGATTTGCCTTTTTAAACTGCTGCCTTTTTCACCTATTTCCACACTAAAATCAGCCTTTCCAGGTGCAGACCTGAATTGCCTTCTTACTTACCCCACAGCAAGGAAATTCATTATGATAGTGAGTTAATTTTTCAAGGCAGAATTTAATTCATGGTTGCCAAATGGTGAAATGCTTGCATTTGTTTTCCCCCCTGCGACTGCCATTGCAAAAAGTAAATTAAGGCAGAGACAATCCCCAAAATATGTGGGTTTCAGCTAACATTTTTAAAAATCTCTGTGTACCTTGAAGAGGATTCAGAAGTCAAAAGGCAGCCAAGCAGTTACTGCAATGTTTGTTGGATGTGCTCTTGCCTCCCCATATTCATCGAGAGATTGTGAGTGGCAGCATTCTGCACCATCTGTAGCTTCTAGAGCTGCAGTGTTATATTACAGGAGTCAGTCCTGCTGGTGATTACAAAAGAAGGGATCTACCTCAAAAAGGGGATCTACTCAAGGCAGCCCTGGCCACCACAGCCATCTGCTACTCCAGGAGAAACAGCATCCCTAGATTCTTAAACTGCTTGGACTATAATACTGTCATCCCATCTATCAAAGACATGCTTCAAATATATAATATCTCAGGTTGTATGCATAGCTTTTTCAGATAAACTGTTCTGGAGAGACCACTTACTGAGGCCTAGGACGTTAGGTGAATTTCCTCCAGTCTAGGCTGGACCCTGGAGGTCCCTTCCAACTCTATGATTCTATATTCTAACTGGGCTTACTGGCCTCACTTCATCTAAGACTACTCTGCATAATTTTATTTATTTATTTAGTTATTTATTTAGATTTCTATACCGCCTATTTCTTTGCAGCTCTGGGCGGTTTACACAGAACATTATAACATCAAAACAACTTTCAATAAAACATCAAAAGATTACAAACCCACATTTATAATAAAATAACAATTAACAGTAACTTTGGGAGAGTTATGGGCAGGCGTCTGGGGGGGGGGACCAGCAGATGTTCTGAGTCGGCCGGGCTCAATCAGGGTTCTGGCCATTAGGTCCCATGTAATACTGACCATAAAAATGTATGCCAGATTTGACTGACAAATACCATCTCTGTGTTAAAGCAGCAAACACAGTATACATGTTAAAAACTGAGAAGAGTTCTGCGGCCCCTCAGCTTTGAAGAATATACAAGTTTTTTTATAGGGGGCGGGGAAAACATCTGTCGCTCACTGCAGGACTGAGATGGAGTAGATTGGTACAAGAACAGTGGCTGAGGAATCCAGCATGAATTGTGACTGCACAATTTATAAATGTATACTTTTCAGTTGCCTATACCTTCCCTCCTTTCTCTGCTGGTACATGTAAGGTACAATTACATACAGAGTAGTAATAACTCCAAACCCAGCCTAAAACAGCAAGGACTGCTTATACTAGGTAAGAGTCCAAGTATGAGAACTCTACTATTTTTCTCATGCTGAATTTTAAAAGTGCACTGAAAATGTTTTGGGTAATTATTTCCCGCTATATACTATTATTCATGCCCCCTCCCCCCCCAATTCCATTCCCTTCTACATAATCCTCTAAGTCTAAGCAATGTTATTTCTCCATTAAGATCCCCCTAAATTTGTTTGGAAAGAAAACCAATTCCATGCATTTTATTGTGCATTTGCAAAGATACTTAGAAGACCTAGTAGCTGATGATATGATAATGTGGCTTGTTTCCTTACATTTCCTGACAGGATAGGAGTAATGTTCTTGCCTTTCTTCATTTTGATTGTGGAAGCTGCACTCTAGTTTGTCTAATACACCTGGCATGATTTGCAGAGGTGATGCTTGTCTCCTAGATATAACCCACAAGTTCCTGATCATGTGATTAGGCCAGATTAGTGCTTCATTGGAGGAGTATTATTATCTGGGCAGCCTAATCCTATGGGATCACTTTAGTCACGGCACCATAAACAGGTTGGCACAGCTGCAGCTTTAACAATAGCTTGCACTTGTCTTAAGAGGACAGAAATGGAGGCATCCTCAAATGGGTATACCTGTGCTAAGTTCTTCCATCTCCACTGTATCCTGTTTCAATACATTTCCCTGTCCTCTTTCCACATGATTGGCAGGGTGAGGAAATGCACCTGGATATGAGTCAGGGAGAGGAAATGTACTGGGCTTCCATTTTGGTGACAGCTCATGCCTTTCATAACAGCTACTTTCTTTCAGACAAGCCCACAATCAGTCCTAGAAATTCCAGCACTGGAAACCTGGAGCTAAAGAGTCTCATGTAAGAATGCCACTGACATCTGTGTCCCAAGGCAGCTAACACTGATATCCTTTGCTGACACTCATACGCTGACACTGTACACCAGGATTTCTCAACTCTTGTACCATTGAGAAACCCATGAAACATTCTTCAAGACCCCATAAGTGGTGCGATCATACAGATTGTGTGGGAAGCATAGTTGTGCACTCACCCACCTGGGGCCCCTCCCTGCCCTCTCCAAGCTTATCACTGGCCATTTTGGTAGGGGGGGTGGTCAACAGCTCAACCATATATGGTCATATCACCTGATAATTGTTTAAGACATTTAAAAATATATAAAAATTAACTCCCACCCATTTGGGAAACCCTTCCAAGGCCATCAAGAAAGCTCAGGGTCTCACGAAAGCCCGCTCTACAGTATAGCCCCTGTGAACTCCATCATGAGCATAACAGTCTGTCAGGATTTCCACTGCACACTCAATTAACTTTGTTGTTTACTATTTTTGTTTTAAAAATGACATGTTCAAGAAACTTAAACTGCTATTGGTATAGTGCAATATATAGTTTTTTGTTTGTAGGATACCCTGGCAAGGAGAGCAACATTAAAAGCTATAAGGCCATATCCCAGCCATAGAAACATCTTACTAGAACTAGAAGACTTTCAAAAACTTTGAGCTGGGTGGAAGGAGTCCAAGCCAATTCAATAAACTTCAGGAAACCATTTGATTAAATATTAAGCAACAGTAGATAAAACTGTAAATTATATAGAAAAACAAAATTTTTGTTTAAAGAAGTTACCAGTTTTTAAAAGTAGACCTCCTTTTAATCATCAAGCATTCAAGCTTACTTACAGTACATAAAACTGCAATTTGATAATTTCCCAGTGGAAGAAGACAAGTAACATACCATTTGGAGCCATTCCAAAAACAAGCAATAGTTTTCAAGGGGGAATGTTTTTGTTTTTTTTGTGGGGGGGGGTTAGTGGAGAAGAGTTTAATATGAGACCTAGATAAGAGCAATTCATCCTTCCCATTGTGGGCCTCAAATAATACCACACCCACTAGTTATTACTATTCTAACAGAAACTATGCACTAATGCTAACTCCACCATTGCATATTATTTTTTAAAATGTCATGTAAACATAAGAAAGCAATTTTTTTTACTTATTCATTTTTTTCTTTTAAAAACTGTGTTTGTTAACTCTCTCTCAAAGAATTTCAAAAGGCTGGAGAGATAGCACTTTACAAAAGTCATGCTGATTCATTCTCAGTGGGGTTTGTTCTGATATGCTAAAAATACTATAACAAGTTTCCACCAATTTACCTGGAACAGATGTTAGGCTGACTGGTTTATAATACCCTGCATTACATTTTCTAACTTCTTATCCTCTGGAAGACAGCCTGATTTTGCATATTTTTGCTAAGAGATTAATTACTTCACATTGGAATTTCTTAATCTTCAGTTGTATGCCATCTGGACTCAACTACTTCTTAATATTTAATCTGTCACAGAACATCATTTTTCACTTCCTTAGTTCTTCCAGAATCCTTCCTGAAAACATCTCCTCCTACTGTGTTTCCCCGATAATACGATACTGTCTTACATTTATTTTTCCTCTAGAAGACACACTATGGCTTATTTTCAGGGGACTAGACCTTGCTTATGAAAAGTGATCAGGTCCTGGCTTACTGGCCGAGAGGAGTAGTATCCTAGGTGGAAGTCACTATCTGAAGAGTCCATACTTTCTCCTTGTGCTGCTCCCAAAGGCACACATGTATCAAAATGAGCATCATGTCATGTGGCAATTGCAACTGGGGAGGAAAGGTGGAACAAAAACTGTGTGGAAGGCATCAAGGTTAGGAAGGGTATAAAATTTAACTTACATAAACGTGATAGATTAGTCAAATGCAAAACTTCCAATATGCATCCCAAACTTTCAGCTCTTTTAAACTGCAGAGTCCTTTTTAAATAGCGATAAGTCTAGCTCTATATGGGGAACTGCAATGTGTACGTAATACAAGGGTCCTTGAAGACATTAGATGACATCAGCTTCTCTAGTTCCACTCAGATAGATAGTTAGTAAATGGGATGGAAGGACTGATAATTTATTTTAAAACAATTTTGCTGAGGGGCAACCTCTGTTTTCATTAGCCAACAAACAATTTGATTTTACCTTTGCTTTACCAGTTGTGTTTTTAATTTTGCTCCATATGCTCAAGTTCTCAGTTCCTTCAACTGCACTGAACATTTTTGTAGTTCAGTTCCTATTACATAGCACCTTCACTATTCTGCCGGGGCCAGGGCTGACAAACCTCCAATGAACACGCTAATGTTGTAGTATTCCTTTCAATTAATACCTGTTTCTAAGTAGCTTATATGTGGCTTGATTTGAAATGTAAGCCACCAGCAACAGCTGCCACTGAAACAAGCATCTCATAGAGTTCCAACTGCCTGCTGAAATTCAAAAATGCAAAGAAGGGTGGAAGAACACCTGCACCATGACTTGATTTTTTCTGTAAAGGTAAAGGTATCCCCTATGCAAGCAACAGGTCATGTCTGACCCTTAGGGTAACGCCCTCTAGCGTTTTCTTGGCAGACTCAGTACGGGATGGTTTACCAGTGCCTTCCCCAATCATTACCGTTTACCCCCCAGCAAGCTGGGTACTCATTTTACCGACCTCGGAAGGATGGAAGGCTGAGTCAACCTTGAGCCGGCTGCTGGGATGAAACTCCCAGCCTCATGGGCAGAGCTTCAAACAACATGTTGGCTGCTTTACCGCTCTGCGCCACAAGAGGCTCTAATTTTTGCATATTTTTGCTAAGAGATTAATCACTTCACATTGGAATTTCTTAATCTTCAATTGTATGCCATCTGGATTCAACTACACCTTTCTTCCCTTTCTGCAGCAGCCAAGAAAAGGGGGGGATTACCTGGGAGAGGAAATTCTCAAATATTTATCACTCTTAAAGGAACAGAACAGTCCTAAGTCAGTAATTCCTCACGTAGTATCTCTTGTAATCAAACGTTGTCTGTGGATTCCTTAATTAATCCTATGTTGTTTGTAGATTATTAATCCAATGCTATTAATTTTCCTGTGGTAAAACAGTAGTTGCTAACTGGAGTGTCATGCTTGTTATTTCTTCCTTAGGAGTGAGTCCAACTGGGTTCCTTATATTGACATTTACATGCCTTGCTCACACAGGAACAAAGATCTCTATGTATATGCAACAGAATTCTAGAAATATATCCATTTCAGCCTTTCATCTGGCACATACTTATAATAGAGATTCCAAAACAGTACAGAACATACATTTCATAGCAAAGCATCAAAATTGCAATGTCTTAACCTTCTGTAATGTGAACATTAATACCAATCCCGTGTTCTTTCTCGCACAACTCATCTAGCCTAGAACAGCCAAACTGCACTGGCTAAAGGTCCAGTAAATGCTTTGGGAACGTGCCTTCCCTGAACATCAGGTCACAACTCCAAACCAGCTGAAGTTCAGCCCAAATTTTGGCTCGTGTGCCAGTTTATGCCCATCCCTAGCTGAGAATCCTTCTCCCTCCTAAAATAACAACACAAAATAATTCTGCAAACAGCCATCGGACATTTTGTGCACACAAACTTCCACGAACTTTTGTGAACTCTATTTTTGTTTTACACTCCTAACAAAGCCAGAGGAAATATCACTACCCACCTTTGAATGGCCTCAAACATGGAAGGTCCAGAGTCTGCATGACTCAGCTGTCCTTCCCACAGACCTTCATTTTATACTCACATGAAAATAAAATATAACAAAGGAAAATGAGGTCAGATGAAAACATGCACCCTTGTTTTTCTTTTTCAATGGAGATTGCTGACCACTTTGAACAGCAAATGTACTACACAGAAATACTTGTTATAATTGTATAGAACATGGCGCTTGTATGGTGGTATTGTTTGATGCATGGCCGATAGCGGTTGCTGCCCTTTACGTGATGTGTGACAGTCCCTGGCAATGCAGCAGGCCTGAGAATTATTTTTAATGAATCTGCCTTCATGTCACAAGCTCCCTAACCCTGTTCCAAGAAGTTAGAAGTGTCTGAGACACACACAGGCTAATGATGGTAAGCCAGTGCTGGAGGAAATCTTACAGTGCACTTACATGTTCCATTACAAGGACATGTTGTTATGGAAACAAGAGAAGAAAGGAATTGGGATTGTTTAAGTAGAAGTAATTTCTGGCTTACTATGCTAAACTTCAGAGCTGATGTGGTGCAGCAGTTAGTGCCCAATTAGATCACATCTCCACTCAGCCCTAAAGCTAGTTGGGGGGGGGTGATCTTGTGCCAGCCACACTCTTGCATCCTAACCTACCTCACAGGGTTGCTTTGGAGATAATCTAGGAGAAAAGAGAACCATGTATAACACCTTGAGATCTTTGCAGGAAAATGGGAATAAAATGGGTACATGATAATTAATTTAATACAAAAGTAGGTTTTTTCTGCAAAATAGTGCCTCAAAAGTTTCCTAAATGATTTCTGTAGCACAAACTGCACAACTCAAGATCTGTGTGTTACTGGTACTATTATGGTAACATCTCTGCAAGACTGCAAGTGAGCACAGAGTGCACACACTCAGGCTCCTGAAGCCAATGATGAAGTGTTGGAGGATGCCTTGAACCACAGTTTTAGGATATGCTGAGACACGGATGTACTGTCAAAACAGAAGACAGTGTAGCCAGAACAAGCTCAGTCTTGTACATATAGTCCAGGCCTCATTGGTTACGTTTATTGGAACCATACTTGGGGTGGGGGTAGGGAGGGCACAAGCTATAGTGAGGACTCTCTCACACTGAAAGGCTAATGATTACGAATAGCTTAAAGAAATGATTTTACAGTGCAATAAAATCTTTAAAGACCTGCCAGAACAGTTTTAAAACATCATAAATTCAGATGGGATGATCAATCAGCAGCTAGTTGACATAACCAGAAAGAGATGGTCAAGGGCCACAACAAAAGAAGAGACTCATATTGTTGTCAAGATGACAACAGAGGTTGTACCAGTTTTGGCCAGATCCCGTACTGCTCTCAACAGAGCAATTCATGTGGCTAGACAATGCAGCATGCCTGGGAAAAGATGCAAGCCCTTATATCTTCAGAATTTTACAAGGCTGGAAAGTCCCACTCAGATACTTTTTCCTAAAAGAAGTCGTGGCTTACAATCCTAAAAGAATTCTATAAAAGCATTATTGAAAGCAAACAGACTTCTGGACCCTAAATGCCATGTGCAAAGAACTGTTGCCAGTTTTACCACTCCAATACACAGGCTGAGTGATGCTGAGATTTTGGGTTGAGGGGACATCACTAATTCTTCTCTGAAAGAAGGGAGCTGCACAGAGGCCTTGAGGAGACAACTGCCAGATCTCATCTTTTAAAAAAACATACTGGATTGTTATCTGGATTCAGCCTTAGAAATGCTGATTTTTTAAAAAATGTTCTCTGGAGAGGTCAGTCAAATTCACACCACATTATTCATTTGTGAAGGTGGAGGGATATTCCAGTAATATATTCCTTCAATTTTATCTGATGAAAAGTACACAATTTTAAAATTACTGACATTTATGGAAGGCGTAGTTAACATTTTCAGTAGGCTTACAAAACTGAAACGAAACAAGAGGGCCCCAAAAGTCTAAGAATCAATTCAGCCATACTTCCCAGTATTGTGAAGTCACAAAATTATTTCCATGTAGCTTCATTTCAAATAGCTCTACATAAACATAGTATATCCTACTCAATTTTCTGATTATATGAATATGCTGGATCAAGTTTACATGGCTGCCTTTCACTAGCTCTTTGAATGACCAATGTAGTAATCTGGAAAAACTTCTGCTTTTACAACCACAAACTCAGGTAACATCATGGCAACTAAAACCATTCAACTTATGCCATACCTGATAGGAACTGCTTTATAAATCTGCAGATAGTCTGACAAAATTAGACATTCTTTCCTCTTCCCAAACCACAGTATGCATTACAAAACCAGTTGAAATAACACTTGTCTCCCGCTAACATCTGTCTACTCTTACCCAAACTCCAACTGCTATAATTGTACATCACCTAAATGGAACCATATAATGTTATATAATCCCATCTCACAGAAAAGGATGCATTTACCCCATTACATAAAAGTGCTTGGTTTCAAAACATATAGGCTGTATTTTTATAGACATCAAACTGAATTATTTGTGCCATGAACATATTGCCAGGAACACTGAGCTCTTCTTCTTGTCCCAAAGGAATCCATGTATCAAAGAGTTGGAAAGAAGTCTCCATCCTCCCTGAAGCTGCTTCTCCCATTTCTGCACTCTTCTCCTTGCGTTTCCCTTACCCCTCCCCACCAGAAAAAGGAATCGGCAAGAAGGGACTAAGGTTATTTCATCTGTAGTGTCAGTGCAGCATTTCGCTGTGCAACAGCTCATAAGACTCCACCAAAGTCCAACATAATACAAAATTATCTTCTGTAGAGCACATACATTATTGGCAATGACCATGAACAGGTTTTAATGCAATTTCCTGTATGAAGCGCATTTGGTAACCAAGACAGTTCACTGATCACTGGCTATCATGACTTCCATACAGGAAATGCTCTCCAAAGGACGCACTGCAATTAGGTATATTACCTTCTCAGTTAAATTCAATATTAAGCAAGGATACTGGAAAACATAAACAGAATGGACAATGCAGGTCAAGACGGGTGAATGCAGTGATATACACACACTTTTACATATTCAGCCATTGCTATAGTTACTGTATCTGCTTGCTCAAGGTAACCGAAGCCTGGTATTAATATTAAAAAAGGAAATGCAAAGGAAGAATTTTTTAATGATTAGAAAAGTAGCCATGTAAGTGGACAGCAAAAACCTTTTAACAATAGTCTCGATAAATCACATTTTGAAGCCAGGCATCTTAAAACAGGACAAAGTGTTAACAGTTTTTGAAATTTTGAAAATCACCTTTTAAGATGTGGGTTTTGAAAATGCTTTATAGAGATTTTCCTCCAATATATATTAGGTCACAATTGTTATAACAGAAATCTTACTATTTCATTTAAAGTGATTATCAAATCCCTGACAGCTACAAATGATGTCAGTTGTGGTGCAAACTTTGGCCATCTCTGCTGAGCTTCAGGAGAAACAGAAAGGCTTCAGTCAGTAGTAATGTGAGTTCTACTCTCTTCCATTAACATAACAAAAAAACACTGGTCAGAGCAACTAACCGGGATTTGTAACTCCTATCTTCTGTCACCGAGACTGAGGAGGGAAAGCCCCAATGGTAGTTGGGAATTAGACCTTTCCTTATTAAGCACTCAAAACAGAAGCAAGCAGTTAACTTATCCTGAATCTATAGTCACTGTCAACGTACAAGCAGTAGAACTCTCTAAACCAGCAAAGGGGGGGAAAAAAGAATATGGACTCACTGTTTGGTTATCTTCATACAGCTTCAAGTCATATCCACTCAGCTCCACGCAGAAAATTATTGCTGTAACCCCCTCAAAACAATGGATCCATTTTTTGCGCTCAGACCTCTGCCCACCCACATCCACCATTTTGAAAGTCAGCTCTTTGAAGGTAAACTTATTTTCCACAATCCCCGTAGTCATGTCCCGAGAGCGCAGAATATCTTCAACTGTAGGAATATAGTCCAATGCAGCAATCCTTTCCAGGTCATTCAAGTAATAGGCAGCATTGTCCTCTAGGTGGTATTCATTGGAACGACAAAAGCACTCTTGCACACCCGGGTCAGCCCAGAGCCTTTTCATGACACCAAGCAGCTCCGGTGTGATCTCACCTTTACTTTCAGCCGGGCCTGTCAAGGCAAAAAGCTGCACTGCATCATAGGCTCTGTCGGGATTGTGAAACTCAATCTTAAGGGTGGCCAGAGCCCGAATGATGCGTGTGAGGGAGTCAATGGCGTTATAGATAATCAGGGGCTTGTACTCCTTGCAGGCCTCTAAATTAAAGCCACCACTGTGGATAATTTTCATCTGCTTGACAATGGTGCTCTTCCCAGAATTACTTGTGCCAAGAAGTAAGAGTTTGATCTCGCGTCGTTGCCGCTGGCTCTCAGAGCGCAGGTGGCGGTCAATCCTTCGGGACCGCCGCGCTGCCTCTTTCTCCTCAGAGCTTTGCCTACATCCCATGGTACAGAAGAGCCTAGGAAAAGGGGGGATTTTGAGATTTATTTCTTTTTGTCCTTTTGACCTCTGTCTCCCTCTCTCTGTCTGCAAAAAGGAGCTGTGGTATCTTAATGCATGTACCAAGTGTAGCTTCTGGGAGCAGGAATTTTATTTTATTTTTTTAAATAACACTGTCTAACATATGCTTTGCCCCAGTGGACCTGTACTGTTTCAGTCCCAGAAGGGTTGCAAAGCTATTTGTAACAACCACAAACAGACAATAGATCTCATGGCACTCCCTCTTTCCAACAGTAAATAGTTGTACATTTCTGCTAAGAATTAGACCCTTCCCTTCCCCACAGGGTGGTCAAATCTGCCAAATACTTCTTGCTCTCCTGCATAATTCCACTGCTCTCCTGCTGTGCAAATGTCAAGAGCTGCACTGGCTTCTGAAGTGTTTCAGTTTCCCTTATATTTCCCAGGTAGTGTGGTGACGCCTTCAGGTGCAGCTGAAGCTCCAGTCAGGTGTGGTGCTGTGTTTATTCGGCTTTCCCTTGACACTCAGCTGTTCAAGCTGGTCCAGCCTGGATCTGTGAATCTGCATTCACAACCTGTTAAGACAGTGAAAGGAGGAGAGAATACATGAATTCAGTTGGGAGATACGGTTTTTCTGATGTGAGCCTTGCATACTATTTGTGCTGCTGAACATTGTACTATTTATTTATTTATTTATTTTTATTTTTATTTATCATACTTATATACCGCCCTCCCCGGAGGCTCAGGGTGGTTTACATCATAACAGAGAACAATACATAAAACAGTCTGTAACATGTATAACTGATAACTAATAATTGTAACCAAAATAACAGCACAATATAATGGTATAACAATATAGTACTACAAACAGGTCCAGGGCTTATTGATGGGATTCTGAGGGGGGTGGTTTATTGATTGAATTCTGAGGGGGGGTGGGGGGGAGCAGGGGCCCTTGGTCGCTGTTGATTACGTCTGGTCTCAGCCAAATGCCTGGTGGAGGAGCTCCTTTTTGCAGGCCCTGCGGAACTGTTTAAGCTCCGTCAGGGCCCTGATCTCTTCTGGGAGCTCGTTCCACCAGGTAGGGGCCAGAACAGAGAATGCTCGACAACCTAGTTGGGAAGTGCTAAGTGGAAAGCAAGAAATCTTGGTATGCCAAACAAATGAGGGGCCCTGGAAAATATGTCCTTAGAACATTAGGAAATCAAGTCCTCTTGTCTTTCTAGTCTGCTGTTCTTACCCAAGCCCAACACGAAAGCAAACAGTGCTGCTAAGCTGATTGTCAGTGCTCCTCTGGCAGCAAGAAGTGATGACAATCCCTCTCCTGCCGTTTTCATAAAACTAGAGGACATAATTGTTCTACAACTTGCTTACCGGCTCTTTCAGTTACATCCTGTACCTAGCATTGTAAACCATTTGTGTGATTGTTCTGCATGTGTTCTTGTACTTGATTTTACTTTCTTCCTTTTTTTTTTTGTAAACAGTGGATAATAATTTTCAATTACACAAATATTGATCTTTGCGGAATCCATGATCCCCACTCTTGTTCTTTTATTGAGCAAGACACTCTAGCTCAATTCCACTTAACTGATTCAGTGATAAAGTAGATCCATAATCCCTCAGTGCTTGTCTCTAACTGAAATTATGCCTAAGTATATACGCCTGCTTTTGTTTTCATGTATCCCATGTGACTCCTGCCCCATTTATTTCCCCCCTTCAACCTCTTGACTCCCCACTATGGAAATGTAGATAGTAAAAACTATTGAGCAAGATTCTGCATAATAATCTGTTACGGTTATAAAATATAATAAGCATATCATGTCTTGTTGGATATGTCTAAAAATATACCCTTACGTAACTTCATAAATTTCTGAAGTTCACAGAAATGCCAACTGCATAGTCTAAAGCAGTGGTCCCCAATCTTTTTATCACTGGGGACTGGTCAACGCTTGACAATTTTACTGAGGCCTGGGGGGGGGGGTAGACTTTTGCCGAGGGATGTCGCCGCCTGAGCCCCTGCTCCACTTGCTTTCCTGCCTGCGCCCCCGACTTCCCGCCGCTCGCTGGAGGGTGCTGCCAGCAGCAGCTGCGCAGTGCCACACTGAGGGGGAGCCCCAGCCATGGCGGTCACTGGAGAGCACCAAAGGTGAACCAGCGGCAGAGTGGCAGGGCAGCCCCCAAGGCAGCAGCTGGGGAGGAGGACGAGGAGGAGCCGCGGCCTGGTGCTGACTGATCCACGGACCGGTCTCCGGACCGGGGGTTGGGGACCACTAAAGGTTGAAAAAGGCTGGATTAGAGGGAAGCAATTCTATTTTACCCCTTAATGTATAGTAACTTTCTGCTTTGAAACACTTATTTCAAAATGGTCTAAAACCCAACAAAACACTGATGAACATACTGTAATAATCTCTGCTCCCACATGTACCAATAGTTTGTCATTCATTTGTGTTTTAGATTCTAGCAATATTTTTGGCCCTTATTGGTTATTCAACATTTCTTGCTGCTATTGCTAATTCATGTCCTGACCTGGATAGCCCAGGCTAGCCCGCTTTTGTCAAATTTCAGAGGCTAAGCTGAGTTTGTCTTGACTTGTATTTGGATGGGAGAACACCAGGTTTGTGACAGAGAAGTGGCGAACCATCTCTGAACATCTGTCTTGAAAATGGTAGCCATAAATCAGCGGTGACAAAATTATACTTTCCACCACGCTACTTATTAATACATTGCCTTTCTAGCTAAAATCCAAAATTGGTTGAATTTTATGTAATCTTTTAAAAAATTGAAAGTTTTAATACTCAAACATGTTGCTAGGAGTGCAATTAAACATCTTAAAGCATTGACCAAGAAAGTATATCACAAAACCTGCAAATGCGGCCTAATTCACAGAGTTTCCAGCAGGGCCAGTGTAAGGAAGGTTTAGGGGAGTCCCCTTCAAGCCTTCATGGCTCTTCCCGATTGCAGAGAGCAAATAAACACACTGAGACTCGGATGGTTGAAAAAAGGAAAGAATCTATTTTTAAAAAATCACTCCAGAGTTACATAAAACCAGAGAATCAATACAGAGACGCTGTGCAACAGAAAGCAAAGGCAGACCCTGTCTAATCCTGTCCCCACCCCCTAAAGCTGGGAGACGGTTGAGGTTTAGGCTAGTTGTTGCTCTCTTTGAAGGTACCTTTTGCACTGGCAGAATCCCACCCAATGGAAATCAGGATCTGCGAGAAGGAGGCTCCCCTCTGAGGAGCCGTTTCCATTGTTATCTATAAAACCAACAAAGATTTATTCAGGGCATGAGCTTTTGAGTGCAAGCACTCTTCATCAGACTATGAACTCTTTACATCAGGCATAGTTAACCTGTGGTCCTCCAGATGTCCATGGACTACAATTCCCATAAGCCCCTATCAGCAAATGCTGGCAGGGACTCATGGGAATTGTAGTCCATTGACAGCTGGAGGACCACAGGTTGGCTACCCCTGCTTTACATGACAGGGAATATACAGCAAATATATATTCTGTTACATCACTAGATTGATGTACACCAGTCTACTGATATAACAGAACTGATTTTTTCTATATATTCCCTGTCATGTAAGGAGTTCATAGTCTGAGGAAGAGTGCCTGCACTCGAAAGCTCATGTCCTGAATAAATCCTTGTTGGTCTTAAAGGTGCTACTGGACTCTGATTTTATTGTACTACTTCAGACCAAGACGGCTACCCATTTGAATCCATTTTTATCTAGTGAGGCCTCTTTGAATTGCAGAAGTTGTGTTGTCCTGACCATTTGGCCCAGTGTTATTTTGCTGTGACCCGCACAGGAAGAGATTCAGCAGTTAGATGTCATCACAGATCCTTTCAGGAGAAGGCTTGAGTTAGTGTCATGGTGTGCTTGTGTTGGGGAAATCAGATGAGAGCTAGCCAGTTGAGTTAGTGTCTCAGTGTTTGTGTTGGGGACCTAGAGGTGAGCTAGCCTGTCCTCACAGCCAGCCAGGGACCAAAACCCAAACCTTTTGGGCAGACATCACTGGAAAGGCAACACTAAACTTTCCTGGAGTCATCTTTTCTAAAGAAGGGATGAGAAATGCCCATTTTCTTATTACTTGCTCTTTGCAGTCATAAACTAATCAGCAAAAAAGTTCCATATTGAAAAGGTGCCACACAGTGTTTTCTTCCAGAGATGCTCTTTTACCTGCTGCTATCACAGAAGCTAGTTTCTCTAGTCCCTGAGCCAATCCTTGTGTTCCTCAAGAGCTTGCAAAGGTCCAGACAGTGACAGTGCCCAGATAACTGGATTAGATCAAGCCAATGTCTTTAATCTATAGAAACTAATCCGTCAATGGCACAAGTTCATTGCTTAATCCTTCCAATCCCATATATAAATTGGTTGCAATCTGCTTTAGAGTTGTCATGTTGTGCTATTGCCCACTGATGGAGCCTGGTAAGAGTTTATCTGCACAGGGTAAACTAATATATTGTAAATTCCAGATCTGCAACATCCCCATCATTATAATTTTAAAGACATTTTCTATAAAATACTGTAGTCCTTTCTTCAAACCTTTTTAATTTCAAATTTCATAACTGATGTATTTCATAACTATATTATTAATTTCATCATTATAGTTGGCCATTTGTACATACTAGCCCAAATTTAAAAGAAATTCTATTATATACCTCACAAAGGTATATAATACTCACTCTTATGCTGCTTTCACATGCAAGGGATAATGCAACAATAATTTGCAACTGAGTTTTCTGGTTTCATACATTGCTACAGTGCATCAAAAGTGCTCTATCCAACATGTGTGAAAGGAGCCTTGTGTGTGAGATAGAGGCATCAAATTTACATCATAACTGCTGGTGCCCCTCCTCAAAAAACCTCCCAAGTTTGAAAACGATTGGACCAGGGAGTCCTATTCTGTTTTCCAAAGGAGATTCCCCCATACTCCATTGTTTCCAAAGGAGGGGGGAAAGATTTAAACTTTAAAGGATTCCTTTAACATTTAAGTGCCTTTTGCAAACTGCAGTGATGCAAGTGAACTCCAAAGGCATTTAAAGGGCTTACAGTTTCTTTAAATGCTTTCTCCAAGCTGCAAGTTCATTCAAAAGGCATCTATGGGGATTGAGAGCCCATTGTATGCACTTTCACTGCTGCTACCCTGAAAAATCCTGCTATCCTGAAAAATATTACAAGAAATTTTTGGATCAGCCATTTCAACCCAAAAATCTGGCTGAATTAATATCCAAAAATAATACCGATAAGGTACTTTTTTGGATATTTTTTCAGCAAAATCCACACCCATAATACATATTAAAACTAAATCACATAATAAATTAAAATCTGTTAAATACAACCATATAATTTAAAAAGAGATTTTAAGGAAATTAAATTCACATCCTACTTCGGAGTGGTGAGAAGTTCCAGGGGCTGGCATTTATGGCATTTTTGTAGTATTTGCTTCTGTTACAAATATATAAATAGAGCACGCCTAAAAGACAACAGCTTCACCACCCCACATCACATTCCATAAGACTGAGATCCTGCACCCAAGTTCTAGCAGTGACTCTGATTCTGTCTTCCAGAATCTGAACCACACTGTTTTTAACCCTGCTCTTCTAAGTGCTGATGGGGCCCAGAGCCACCTCCTAACATTTAGGCCCACCAATGAAACATCCACAATAGTTAGGACACATTATAATTTGTCTTATAATTTGTCTTATAATCAGAAGCCAAGCTTGTAACAATACACAAACCAATATCAATACGAGGGAACTAAACTTATAAGGAAATAAGGTGCAATGAGGCTGAACTGTGAACGGTTGGGCTATAGCTCTTGATGAAAGAGACAGACTGGCTGGAAACTTGAGTTGCTATGTCGTTGCGGCTTCACTTCCATGCCAGGTACCTCCAAATGGAAATTTCAGTTGGAAGAAAAGGGGCAGCTGTGCAGAGGACAATACACATAAACACCTGTGATCAAACAGCAAGCACTCAACCAGAGTCTACAGCAGGGGTTGTCAAACTGCGGCCCTCCAGATGTCCGTGGACTACAATTCCCATGAGCCCCTGCCAGCATTTTTTAAAATATGTATTAAAAATTTAACTTCCACTCATTCAGGAAACCCTTCCAGGGCCATCCAGAAACCCCAGGGTTTCACAAAACCGCGGTTGAGAAAGCCTGCTCTAGATGTCTTTAAAAGGAAAAAGGATTCTGGGCATCAGGAAGGAAAAAGGGCATCAGAGATGGAGGCACCAAAAGACACTTAATGGGGCAGGTTGCAGCTCCAAATGGTTACCCAGCATCTCTAACCAGCTTGCTTTACTCACTCCCCGATTTTCCCTGCTAGATCCACTGTGCCAGACTCCACTCCCGCCCTCCAACAGCAAACAGGGAAACAGCAGCTGACTTGGCTTGCTTTTCCCTGACACACCCCTACCTAGAAGGGAGAAAGGAAGAGCAGGCAGACACCAGCTCTGCCACATTCTCTCCCTCCAGCTTCACAGTGGGTTTAGGGTTCAGAGTGCACCTGGGTCATGATGGGTACATGCATATACCTTTGTGGGGGCAGGGGCCACAAGTAGCTGCCACAGGATGCCAAAATTCCTTGGCCCTTCCCTGAATATGAACAGAAACTAAACCAAAATGTTTTGACAATAGAAGTCTCCCAGTTTGCAAAATGATTAAGCAAGACCCAAAGTGACTTCATACACAGGAATGTACAGTGGGACATAATAAACAAATTTTAAGCTATGCATTCTGCACTGGTTTTTGCCTGAGAAAGCAAGTTCCATCAGATGATCCCTCATCACCTTCCAAGAGAGTAGCTGAGATGATGGCAGCTTCACCCTCAGTAAGGATTCGACAGGATCAGCACAAGAAGAAAGAGAGTAAAGTCCTCGGAAGGCAACACTTTCCTCCACTTTCCAGAGACTCAAGGAAGAGATTCACACAACTCAGGACCAACAATCTCTCCTTCAGATATAGGTCTCATATAAATATCTCAGAGGGTCCCAGGACAAGACTGGGACATGTGAACACAGCATACTAAACCCTTAAAGAGCTATAACACAAGGTCCTTGGGGTAATAAAACCATTTCCACAATCACTGCTCCTATAATGAATGCAATTACACATTACTCATGATAGAGAGAGGCATCGTCACCACAGTCAACAGACACGTCATTTCAGATTGCGAAGGGACCTGGAGATCTAAATGGTTCAACAGGTTCGGCTAAGGCTACCCTTAGCCCAGATGGCTAACACAAGGCCGAATAACAGAAAAATACAATAAAATCACAGACTATAAAAACATTCAGTACACAAAACACTATAAAACAAATGTGTATGAGCATTAAAGGTCCCACCCAACATTCAAACGCACATGCAATACCATGGATGGGAGTTTCCCATCACATAGGTTCCACAATAAACTCCACAGTCCATATGCGCACTTGGAACTCCCAAGTCCCTTGAAAACTAGACTAATGAACATTCAGCAATGTGGCTCAACTCATATACCACCTTGAATTCTGGGTCTCTGTTATTAATAGGTGAACTCCTTGGGCCAGATTTTTACAGCTCATGTTGAAGAATGTTCATGGGACATTCTATGTTCTTATTAATTTCACGCCTGTTCTAAACTGGGCCCCTTTGCCACTGATAGCACAATAGGGCCTGACCGACCTCACCACTATCAACCCCTGTTGCAATTTGCAAGCCTTCCCTACCTGCCTCCAGTTCTCAAATTTTGCTATCAATAGATGCGACTCCACAAAATGGCAACAGCTTCTGTGTCTCTATCATGAGGTATTCACTTACTACGAGTGCTCCTTACTGCCCTCTAGGCTCTATAAAGTAAGTTTGGGGAAAGGGAACTGTAGTAAAGGCTTGCATAAAATATGTCCAAAAGAAGACATGTCAGTTTAGGTCTGAATTCCAGAGGTCTAGACCAGGTTCAAAATGAGCTTGTATTAATAACATTTGGTGTCCACATCCCAGAAAGCCAAACTCCACTGCTACACAAATTGAGTTATTTGCATGTGTGAACTCAGTCAGTGCAAACTTAAATGGACTTCGAGGAATGGTAGAGGACAGGAAGGCCTGGAGGATCATTGTCCATGGGGTCGCGATGGGTCGGACACGACTTTGCACCTAACAACAACTACACTCAGGGATAGGTAAAATGTCCCACAAACAATCCACGTTGATCAGCCCAGAAACTGACTTCAAATGGGTAGCCGTGTTGGTCTGAAGTAGCACAACAAAATTAGAGTCCAGAAGCACCTTTAAGACCAACAAAGATTTATTCAAGGCATGAGCTTTCGAGTGCAAGCACACTTCCTCAGACTATTAATCTGTCCATTAATTTGTGTAGAGACCTCTATAGAGAACAGAGTGTATGGACTGGGGGGGGGGGGTAAACCTTTTCTTTCACACAGACAGCCCCCCAATCTCAAACAACTCCTCACCCACAACAATGCAGCATCAAATGGGAACATTGACACTGGTACTAGAGCTTGCAACAAACCCAGATGCCAACTTTGCTGCCCCATACACTCCAATGCCACAATTACTGGACCTAACAACATCACCTACACCATCAAAGGCTTATACACATGCTCATCTTCCAACATTGTATATGCCATCAAATGCCAACAATACCCCTCTGTTCATAGGGCAAACAGGTCAAACCCTCCACCAAAGAATAAATGGACAGAGGTCTGATATCAAAAACCACAGAACTGAAAAACCTGTAGGGGAACACCTCAAATTTCCAGGACATTCCATAAGGGACCTGAAAGCTGTTTTATTGCAAAAGAACTTCAAGAATAGGCTAGAAAGGGAGATTGTAGAAATGCAAGTTATTACAACGGTCAAAACTATGACATACCCTGGACTCAACAAGGACATAGGGTTTTTTTTTATCTCACTACGCATTTCTCACATTTTATTTTATTTGGGGCAATGTGACTGTAATTTGAGGTTAGTGATATGTAATGGAATTTGGAGTTTAATTCCCTGGTCTCAGGAGAGCAGCATTTCACTTGCAGGAATGTTTCACACTTGGATGGAGACAGATGGGCCCAGCAGCAAATGGTGGGGTGGGAGCTGTTGATCACTGACAAACAGTTTTATTTCTCCTATGTTTTTGTGAACTACAACTGAATTCGAGGGTACTCATTGGCTGTTTTGGCATAGAATTATCATATGGCTGTACTTGGATGTTGTGACACAGTTTACTAATTTAACAGAATTAACTTTTGCTTTATATTCCCACTGTCATGATGGTAGTTCATAGTCTGATGAAGAGTGTTTGCACTCAAAAGTTCACACCTTGAATAAATCTTTGTTGGTCTTAAAGGTGCTACTGACACTGATTTTGTTGTGCCTCATGGCAGTGATGGCAGAGGAGACAGTGGGTAAGCAGTCATTGACCATTGTTCCTCCTGAAGCATCCAAAACAAATGCCCCACGGTGTTGGCAAAACTACTGGTGCTTGGCTCTGTTGCTCCAGGTCGCCAACAACCCCACAAGGACAGTCTGGGTAAATTAAATGGCCAGGTCAACTCTGCCTGCTGTGAAATATATCAATCTAACATTGTCTTCACAGATTTCCTGCCCAGTTTTTAAGTTCCTCTTTCCTTCACACAGTTTCGTAACGGTGGCACCTGTGACACATTATGATTCTCCACCTTTAAAGATGCCAGGTTGCACTGTTAGAAATCTCTTTACAGCTAGGTTTAAAAGCCACACCATTCATCCGTTGCTTTTCTTCCAAATAGTATTTCCCAAGACTAAAAAATGAGAGTGTGAACTAAGCAGATGGTTGCTGTAAATAAAACTGAAAGCAATGAAATGCTTCCCAATGTAGATGTTCTTACACAAGATTCACAGACTGCATTGATTCAGTTAGTTGAAATGCTACATATTACACAGGAGACTTGGAAATGACTACAGCTGAGTGTAGTCTTCAATTAGAATGTTATAATTTTGTTTAAGCAAGGGGGCAGGTATGTGCATAGCACATACGTGTGTGGTATACTATTACTCTAGCAGAAGCACTAGGACAGGAGAGAGCTCTTACAACAAAATTGTAAATATATTGAGCATGCTGCCACAAGAAAGGCTAAGATTCACACTTGAAAGGTCTCATGCAGTTATGTAAGTTCTGTACTTAACAGCCATTTGGCTTTCAAGGTCATGGTCACTCTGTGAGAAAAAGTCTTCTCCAACTCAATGGAACTTGTTTCCATCTTGAACTTTTGTGATATTCTTATTGGAAGTGATTATTTTTGTATGTTACTCTGAGAATATTATTGGCTAGGGATAAAAAAAAATGTACTGATGTTTTCAGAATGGGTACCAATCCCAGGAATAAGTGATCTCTTTATGGGGTAACATCAACCAATCTAGACACCTATATGCTCAGAATTTGAATAATATTTTATTTTATCATGCATCACTTCCTGCTTATTTCCATCTCTTCCTATTCTGTGGCCATACCGGGTAGCTTAGTTATCCTTCATCTGGACTGTCCAGTTTAGGAGTCTTGACCCTAGAGAGGAGCCATGAGATACAAAGAATTCTTTCAACAGGAAAATTTATGGAAATACATGATATTTTAAAATTCAACCAATAAAAAACCAGAGCACACTAATAATGTTTTTCATTTAACTTCTAGCCTGATAAACAGGTTGGGTTGATTGTACATCTATACCTGCAAGTAGCCATCTCTGTTACTATTAATTTCAAAGGTCTGGGAACTTTTATAAGTTTTCTTATCTGTTGCTGCCTTTAAAAATTTCTCTAAATTTAGCAAGGGCCTGTAACAGCCTTTCTCAACCTTTTTACTGTTGAGAAACCCCTGAAACATTCTTCAGGCTTCCAGAAACCCCAGGGTTTCATTAAATGCCTGTTGAGAAAGCCTGGCCTATGCATACATCAGCAAGTTGTGTTGAAACACCAAATCCCACCAAAGGAACAAAGAAGACGCATAGAGTCCACTGATTTTAATAAATGGTCCACATCCTCATTACAACAATGCAACATAAAACAGAACTGTACACACAAACTGTGACAACTAGAAGGGAAGCAGTTAACAATTAATTTGATACTCAGTGATAAATAGAAATAGGAAGTGAAACAAGGGATGCTGATACCCACTTACGACATGAAGTGCACATGTGTCATTAACACATGACTGCTCCCCAACACCAGGTCAGGACTGTCGGCAGTTATACCTGCTCTGTCCCAGAAGGTTCGATGTCCCCTCAGAGGCCCAGAGGTCAGCAACCTGAGCTGGAAACTTCAAGTGCAGCAAGCAGAATGCACTGCTCCATTGACCAGGGAACAGCAGCAAACTGGGCTCAGAGTGTCAATCCCAGAAAATCTGGAGGCTCAATTCAAGCTAGTTGCATATCAGTCTGACATCCCTACTATTAGTTATATTTTTGCTGCACCCATCCATCAAGGACCTCAGGCTCTCCTTTGATCCATTATTCCATGAGCACAATCTAGCAAAATCAGTTAGCCTAACAGAGTTTATGGCTCAAGGTCACTCAGTAAGATTTGTAGAGGAGTGGGGCTCATATCATTCTAACCTTCAAGTCCTCACCACGGCACCTGCCAGTATATTTTCGGATGCCTGCTTGCTTCTTGGGGATAACATTCAAAGTGTCTTTAATGGAACAAGTAAAATAAATAAAATCAGGGAGCTTTGAGTCACTCCCTAACAGCTGGTTTCTGACTAGCAAAACACTGAACTGAATTCATCTCAAGCAGACATGGCACAGCTGTCTGCTCTTGGCTTGGCCATAAACATAGTCTTTCTTTTGTCTTGGAGCTTGGCAACTTTTCCTTATGAAGACAGCATACTCTCCTCTTTCTTGAACTGCCAGCTTTGTTCAGTCTCTCTGGAGGATGAGGTGCTTCAGCTGAGCCTAGGAGGCATCACCTGCGCAGAATAGCTCTTAAGAAGCAGGTGTGTCAAAGGGCGTCCCAGTGTTCTGTAATTTCCCCCACGCTCTTGGGTAGCCATTCTGCAAGTTAAATCTGTGAGTTCAGAGATCAGAACATTGGGAGTTCATTTCAGCTCTTTCTTGTGACCCCAGCATGATTGTACAAGAAACAGAACTGAACAGAAACTGAACCGAACAATGCACTGAAAACCCCAACATATAAACACACATAGAACAAAAGATATTCCTGCCAGTGCACACTATTGGCCAGTTTCACTTTAAACTGACTGGATCCTGCCATCGGAATCTAGCCACACATGGGCTAATTTCATTGTAATCCTGCCTCAGACCTCAAGCTCAGTCCTCAGCAGGTCTACAGACACAACACTGTAGTCACTATGCTTTCCCAAAATCCCAAAAGTATCCACAGACTCTGCACATACAACCTCCCCCCCCCACACACACACACACTATACCACACTGGTTGTAACAGTCTCTGTGTTTTAAAAGGGTTGTGAACCTGGACTTCAAGGTTCCTGGGTTAAGCCTCAGAATCCCAAGAAAGTTTCTGACAGAAAAGCAATTTGTCATTGCTGCGAACATCATTAGTTGGAAGGCCTGCAAGTGTCTGTATTTTCATTCTTCTGATGCTGCATCTGCCCCCACCAATTATTCCTATCTGAATTCACTGCCTGCAGCTATGAGTCAATACCATTACAGAGCCCTTAACCTCTTTTCTGATGTGTGCCTGTCAGATATCTAAGAATGCCAGAAATGTCACTCTGAATCCCAACATATAAACTATATTGGGGTGATCTCCGTCTGAATTATTGCATGTAAGACTGGGGGAATTGGTTTGTGGTACAAGTTCTTTTTAAAAAACAAAAATCTGCCCAAGAGTGCTCTCCAGCTCTCCAGCTTTACAGACTGCATGGCTTCTGCATAAACTTGCCAGCTAGTTAATAATTCTGTGGAAAGCAAATATTTAAAAAAGCCACAAATTGAAACTAGACAGGTTGGTTTTATGACACAAGTGAGTAGATGGCAGGACAAACTACTGCTGAGTTCTTATGTTCAATAATATTCTTTGAGCATCCAGATTCCTCTTCCTCTGTGCCAAGGGCTCATTCTCACATGACATTGCTGGTGTGGGAAGGAAGGAACTCAGAAGTTGAGCTGTACAATAAAATAATGTAAAACTTGTTGATTATTTATTATGGTGCATAATTAATTAAATTAAAAACAGTTACTTAGTTACAGATAGTTAGGCCTTTCTCAGTCCCCTCTGTTCCCAGAAAGAAGCGAAACTCCAGTTTCAACTAACTTCTCCAGAGAGAACTTTGAATTGAACTGAATCTTATCATTAAGACTTTATTACATTTATGCTGTTGTGTTACAAGAAGAGGGAGCAAATGAGGGTTAATACCTACCTTTCTAATTATGTACAACAATGATGAGGTAGACGAGAGGGCAGATTGTGCTAACCATTCAACCAGGCCATTTTTAAATCTATTTTTGTTGCTTTGGATGACAGCACGATTTGGATTTTCTGCCTTGGGTGGTTCCTATGATTTCTGAACTATGATTTCTGAACCAAAACGAGACAGCACTTGTTTCACGCAGGTCAAATCACCCTGTTATATCTTCTCCCAAAGTCCTTATATCTTAATTAACCCAGAATGAGATCTGAGAGAATAAATGACAAAGCGTGTTTTTATACATGCCATCTTCCCAATCCTAAATATTCCCAGCACCATATCTCCTGGAGTAACATCTATATAATGCCATCATGAGCTGGCAAAAAGCCTCACTCGCAAACCAGCCTGAACATTGGACTTGCTCCCATGTAAATTTAAGCAAGTTTATAGCGGTCTGGATGTAACTCTACTGGCAGCTGCTGAAAGCTGCAGCCCTGTGTACTGTTTTCTGCAGTTCTGTGCAAACATATGGCCTAATGTAGATGTCCACAACATTATTGAGCCTGCCATTCTGGAGTATTGAGAAAGGTAGCAGGTGCCACCACATAATAACTGCCAAGGGGCAGGACCAATCACAAAATGGCTGCAGTTTGGGAGGATGGACCAAGTCACAAAATTTTTGAAGATGCCAAGCATCCTCCTATGACTTCCTAATATGTGTTCTCTGTGGATTAAACAAAACCCTCCTGAGCTCTTCTGAAGCATTTCCAGCACTGAAGAGGTAGAGGAATGTGAGGATTGGCTTTTTTCGCGGGAGAAAAAAGGGAAGGTTTATTCCCTGCACAGCCATAATGTAAAGTCACCAAGCCTAGAAACATAAAAAAGTATTGCTATCGCTAAGCCAAGCAAACATATTTGATATGTGTACCTGGGATGAACATAGTGCTTTGTTAGTCATTCAAGCAATAAGGGAAGCAGCCCAAAGGAATTTTTTCCTGTTCCAAGTATATTTGGATTTTATTCAAAGAAGCAAGCAACCGCTAATGGTTTAGAAAGAAGCACAAAATAAAAAGGATTCTCAGCTTGTTTAATTTCACTAGTATTAAGCTCAAGTCATTATGGAGGGGAGAGACTCAGGAATCTCTGGTGCTGTAAGTCAGTGGTCCCCAACCTTTTTATCACCGGGGACCACTCAACACTTTTTACTGAGGCCTGGTGAGGGGGTAGTTTAGTCCTCTACTCTCAACCGCTGCCCTAATGCTCTCTGATCACTATGGTAATGTTTAAACATCCCTTCAAAATAAGATACAGACACGCCACAACAATGAACATAAGGACCATTTTATTTTCATGGAAATTTTAACTCATGACAATGACAAATCAATGGGAACCCTGAACTTGTTTCTCTGCAATGAGGTAGTCCCATCTGGGAGTGATGGGAGACAATGACACCCAAAGTGTATTGTAAAGGGTCGGGAGGGATGAAGTAAAGGACTGGGGGGGGGGAGAAGGTGTCCTTCGGGGCCCACCTCCGATTAGTCGAAGGAGCACATGTGGTCCGCGGCCCACAGGTTGGGGATCGCTACTGTAAGTCTCAAGTTCCAAGGGATGACCAGCTTCCAGGAAGAACATCTTACATACAGTGTAAGTGACCCATGGGTCAGCCAGAGCTGTGCCAGATGCTTTTATTTATTTAACTTCTATTCCACCCCTCCCCACAAGTGCGCTAGGGGCAGTTCACAATATGCATGTATATATGTACATGTACACACATACATAATTATTGGAGTACTTCTACCAGTTGCGTGTGTGTGTGTGTTTATACCAGCAACTAGTAAAAGTACTCCAAGAATTACGTATCCTGTCCACAAGGACAGATATTTTTGCATGTATATTTCTGTTGATACAGTTAAACAGCTGGTCAAAATAGAATTTTTTTCTGTTTCTATATCCCTTTGTTAAGTAGTAGTATTGGGGAGAAAATAATGGATTGACAAATCTGAACTATAGGGGGAAAGGGTTTACGTTATATAATATCACAATTATTTGATTATTTATTACACAATATTTTGATTTCTGAAGCCATTCTGTTTTGTAAGCTCAAGGAAGGTAACAAATCTTTTCTGGACATATTCTTGTTTATCACACATAAAACTAAAACATTAGATTCTATATGAAAAGTCTTTTACTATAGAGTTTTGGGTCTTGCATGGAAATGTCAGAGTTTCATTTGATCACTGGCGTTCTATCTCAGCTAAAATCAGAGTCCAGTAGCACCTTTAAGACCAACAAAGATTTATTCAGGGTGTGAGATTTCGAGTGCAAGCACTCTTCGTCAGACTATGAACTCCTTACATGACAGGGAATATATAGCAAAAATCAATTCTGTTACATCAGTAGACTGTGTCACACAGCCAAATACAGCCAAGGATAATTCTTTGTCAAAACAGCCAATCAATCCCCTGGAATTCAGTGTAGTTTACAAAAACACAAGGAGAAACCAAACTGCCTGTTGTCAGTGATCAAAGCCTCTCACCTCACCATATGCTGCTTGCCCCATCTGTCTCTATAAAACTGTCATTTTTGCTATATATTCCCTGTCATGTAAGGAGTGCATAGTCTGACGAAGAGTGCTTGCACTCGAAAGCTCACACCCTGAATAAATCTTTGTTGGTCTTAAAGGTGCTACTGGACTCTGGTTTTATTGTGCTCCTTCAGACCAACACGGCAGCCCATTTGAATCTATCTCAGCTAGTTGTCAAACCTTGACAGCAAGGAGAAAAATCATTTGCAGCCACTTGTTCAGCTTTCATATACTATGGAGAGGTTCAGGCTCAGCCAACTGTCTACACCAGGGGTAGTCAAACTGTGGCCCTCCAGATGTCCATGGACTACAATTTCCAGGAGCCCCTGCTGGCAGGGGCTCCTGGGAATTGTAGTCCATGGACATCTGGAGGGCCGCAGTTTGACTACCCCTGGTCTACACCAGTGGCTTTCTCGACTTTTTTACAGAAACCTCTGAAACATTCTTCAGCCTTTGAGAAGCCCCAGAAGGGGTGAGATCGTGCAGAATACGGTTGGGAAGCATAGCTGTGGACATGCCTACCTGGGGCTGCTCCCTTCCCAGCTCCATAATTCGCTTGCTTGCTTTATCAATCGAATTAAGATTAATTATTTAGGTGCGGGTCAGGATGGCCCATTATGCACGGCCGCCGAAACGGCGATTTCGGGTCACATGGAAAATGAGGAGGGGGAAGAAGCGAAGCAAGCTTATGCACGGGAGAGAACACAAAACCCAGAGTATCCGATTATGCACACGGTGACTCCGGCGCCGCTTCTGGTTGCGCTCTGGTAGCCCGGGAGCTCCGCTTTCTTCCGCATTTCGCTAACACGGCTTTTTCGGCGGCCTACATCAAATCTGCGGCCGGTTGCAGCAAGCGCCACGCATTATTGGTGATTTTAGGCGACGCCATTCCACCTCGAATGCGGGCCTTCCCCCCCGTGCATAATGGGCCGATGACATGACCATATATGGTCCTATCACATGATAAATGTTTAACCCATTTAAAAACATAATTAATCAACTCCCACCTATGAGACCCTACTAGGGCTATCAAGAAACCACAGGGTTTCACAAAATCCTGGTCTACATCCTCAGCAAATGTAGCAGTGTATGAGTTTATCAAGAAAGCCTGTTGATTTTCAGTGTGCTGGGAACTCCCATTTAGAAAAAAAATACAAATGTCTCTCATATGATTTTTACAAAGTGAAAGGGAGGGGAAGTGTTCTAGGATTACATTTTGTGTCACATAGAAGTCTACTGAAAAGAGTTGTCTTGTGCTTTCTAATCTGTTTTGGTGTCATGAGGCAGCACACATTCACTGGCTTACATTATTGGCTGGTTTATTATTTGGAAGGGGGGGGGAGTCAGTTCCATCACAGTGTCTGTCTTTGGTTGATAAATGAAAGCAGGAAAGGTCACATGCAGAGAATTAGCTTGTTTCATCAAAAATATTGACATCTCGGGGAAATCATAGATACAAAATATCATCATGTTACTTCTTAGAGATTCTAATTTAGAAAATATATTCCAAAAGCTCCCTCCCAGACTGCACTGTGCTACAGGAGATGGGGGAAAGGTAAATATTTTGTGCAGTCTTTTTCCACTTTAAGCAACTTGGAACATTAAAAACAACCTTAATATACAATCTAAATCAAAAACCTCCTATGCATCTGACTTTTCTTTCATGTGAATTTTGACCCTTAATGATTAACAAATTTATCTCCCATCCATGAAGTATGAAAGCGTAAGCAGATGCCACTAGGCATCAATTATAGTACAGCATTTTGTATTATATTAAATAAGAACTGATGGCCATTTGAGAAAATTAATGCAATATGAAGAACAACTACTGGAAACTGAAGGATTTTTATAATTATCAGTGAAGGACTAGGGAAGCAACAGAAATAACTTAAAGATTAGCATGTCAAGTTAGACGGTTCCCATTATGGATTTAGGTAGGTAGCCATATTAATCTGAAGAAGCAGAACAACGTTTGAGTCCTATGGCACTTGCAAGGCCAATAAAAATGTTTCCTGGTATAAAAATCAGGGATTGGGTTGGATCAGGCTCACAGCATAAGGGAGTGGCTTTCCCTGGCGCCATTTTCCTAATCTGAAATGGCCTGATGGAACAGCTATGCCCCATTTGGACATACAGGTTCCATATTTGCCCCAGTGGGGCAAATGATAATTTCCTGAGGCCTTTTGAGATCAGGAAAGCAACATACAGGAAAACTCCCCTCATTTTGTACTGCAATCCCAATCTAATTGTGCCTCTGTGCATCAGATCTGATCAGAGGAAAAATACACTAGAAACATAGAAGTCCCAGCATCTCGTGTAGTTGAGTCCAACTGATCATCTTAAAAAGAGGAAACTTAGATGGCCATTTCAAGCAATAAACCAGCTATACAGATTTCCTGAGTATAAAGCAGAGTTTTTACTTATTATTTCTACCATTTAGGTCCAGTAAACCTGTGAGATACCCAATAACAGTTGATTCTTTACTCGTCATTTTAAGGTCTTGGATAGAAAAAGTATTTCAAAAGGCTACTAAACTATTAACACAAAACAATTTGGTTGCTGCAAAAATTGTACTGGTTTATCACTGGAAAGCTGATCAACCTCAATGATTGTGGAATGTTGTGGATACTGATGAGATAGGAATGGTTTGGATAGTGCTGAAATAGGAATGGTTTGGTTGATTCTTTAGAGCTTGCTAGAAAACAGCCCCATTTTGTGCTGGAATATTTATTATTTATTATAGTAATATAAGGCTGAAAGGACTTTTTTGTGTAATTCTCTTACTTTTGTAAAGAAACACTTTTTAAAGTCGTCTTATTGTACATTTTGCTATCCCCCCCATTTTTTTTCATTGCTGCTTTACAACCTTTACTTTTGGTTTATATTTGATGAAAACAAATCAGAACATCCAGCCCTAAGTAGTGAAAATTGTTAAACGCCTTATTCAACGTATGTATATTCTTGGTGTTTGCCTCCAAGTAAGCATGTCCAAGGAGCTTTAATCTCTGTTTGATATATTCAATATACTTTAATCTTATAAACCTGAAGTGTGCTAAAAAGATTATAGATTATTTTGGTGACATTATAACAACTGACATTTGTCTACCTTGATTACTATTGTCTCAGTGATTGTTTGAGACACGGATTGATGCCTTAAGAGTGGATTCTTTGTTGGTGCTGCTGGACTCTGATTTTATTATTGCATTAAGAGTAGAACATTGTTTTTTTTTCTGAAGTATATCTTGAGGCCAAGCTACTTCCTTCTGGTGGGTTGCAGACAACAGAATATTATAATGCAATATAATGCAACATATATACACATAAGAACTCTGTGATGTCTTCTTTTAAAAGTGATATGTAATAATCCAGAATTTAGGAAACCATGTCAAACATTCCACTGCACAAACAAATGTCTTTGATGACTTGTAAAGTAGCATCAGTGACATCAGCACACAGTTGTGGAATTTGTCACCAAGTCAATGACCTCTCTGAAACCCGTCATAAAACTGTGACACTTCTGTTTCTACCAAAACTCATGATGGCTTCAGTACCTGCTGGATCAAGTTTTTTCTAGAAGAACCTAAGTCTGCCATTAATCTAGTGGCACTCCAAAGTTGCTTTTTAAAGTTCAGGGGCACCTTCAATACAGAACAGCAGACACTGTCTTAACATACCTTATAAGATTGCAACAAAATGACCCACTGTTACAATTCATGCTTGAATAATGGAAGAACAGATAGTAAGCCCTTAATCATGGCCAAATCCTATGCCCCAACTTTCTAAATAAAGTAGTCATGGTGGGCAAAAAAGGAGGCCACTTCTTCCTCTAACAAACATAATCAGTTTCTGAGTTTTGTTAAAATTACCCTTTAATGTATATTCCCTATTGGCTCAACCTGGCCTGTGTCCACAAGGGATGTAGACATCACTATGTTCTTGTACATTCCATCATTAAAGGTGATCGTCTCACTCTGTGCCCAATATAATTCATAAAATGGAGAGGACACAGTCCCATTCTTTGATCCTTCTGTTTTGGGATTACATTGTGTGGGTAAACAGAATGGCTCACTATACCTCTTCAGACCTGGAATGCATATGAGCCAGTTACTTTTAGATAGCTTTTAAATCATGGCTACTTTGATAGCCTTGTTCTGCCATTCAAATGGTTGATATTGCCAGAGGCCATATCAACTTAAGAAGAACATCATCTCACTCCAGTCATGGGTGCTAGCCTGCAATATTCTTCCTGGAACCTGGAATCATTTTTAGAGGGCATTCTATGATGCGTATGGCTGTTTGCACAGGCTCAATGAGAGATCATTCCATCTGAAACTATCCTGATAAGAATGTGCCCACCTGTTTTTATCCTCATTCTTCAAACCCCATGGCCACCATCCATGCCTCTCAGGGACCATGTTCTTCTCATGTCCTCCACCCAAGGACAGGGATCAATCTTTTCTGGGCTGACAGCTTCTCAACCCAGTCAGTGAGCACCGAAAGCCATGTTGAAAGCATGCATCCTTCCACAGAAGCATCTCCAGCTGCAAGAACCAGCAATCTGTCCAAACAAAGAGGGATCCAACTGGAAGCTTGGATTCCAGACATCGTCGGCATTTAGAACATCAAAAAGCCTTTTCTAAAGAGCAGCAACAAATTAAAACCTATTCTCATTTTTAAGTTCCTCCCAACCCACACTCGCATCGGGCAACTGTTGGCCTGATCGGCTGCTTCTCATCCTTGCAGCAAAACTGATCCAGACAGTCATCCAAAGGGTGTGACCCGCTAAGATGCGTATCACAGAGCCCGCTCCAAAAGCAGAAAAGAAAGTCTCGACTCTCTCTCTGTCTCTGTCGAGCTGCATGCAGACGACCCCAAGTGATTAGGGGAGGGCCCTCGCCGTCTAGTGCAGACGCCGCAGGAGCCTGCATGCACGCAGAGCGCGGCCGCCCCAAGCAGCAGTGGCGGCCGGAGGAGGCGAGGGAGAAGCCGGGCGTGCATTACGCGATGGCTCGCAGATGCGGCGAGGTCCCCGCCCGCGAGCGCCAGAGGCCTACCGGCTGTGCGAAGTTGCTGTCTGGGAGCTGTCCACAGGTGCAGCCCGGGGCGGAATCCTGCCCCTCGCCTCTCCGCAGCAAGGCGCCCGCCAGGCCAATTCCGCCACGGGGGATTATGCGCCCGGGAGAAGCGGCGCATCGGGCCAGGAGCGGCCGCGGGTCTGGGTCAAGGGCACCGGGGTCCCCTCTCTGGGGCCGGACCTTGCGGCTGCACTGGGGATGCCGCGGGGAAGGGAGGGAAAGGGGTGCCCGTGTCTCTCGGCAAGGCCAGCCTGGGCAGAGAAGGTCACCGGCCAGGGATCCGCAAGCTCCCCGTGCTGCGCCTACCGCAGGCGCCCAGGCAGCCCCTGGCCTATGTCGCGGGGGCCCGAGGCGGCGGCACCTACCTCCCTACAGACCAGGCAGCGGCGGCAGCAGCAGTAGCGGGCGGGTTCGGCAGCTGGACTCCGCTGGCGCTGCCATCCTCCCGGCAGGGTGGGCGAAAGCGCGCGGCCGCGGGGGACTGGTCCTGCCTGGCGAGGCGGGATGCGCGGCGCTCGCCCCAGCCGCCGGCGCAGGATCCGCTCGCTCAGCCGCCGGCGCCCCCAGCCAGCCAGCCAGCCAGCCAGGCAGGAGGGTTTTTCCGCCGCCCGCTGCAAGGAGGAGCACGCCACGCTCCAGAGCCTCGGACGGGGGCGGGACTGACGGGCGAGCAGGGGCTCCGCTCGCCCGGATTGGTCGGCGCGGAGCAGATTGGCGAGAGCCGCGGCCAACGAGAGCGCGCGAGGGGCGGGGCCTGCGAGCTGAAACCCCGCGTGCCTCCCTTGCCCCGACGGACGGGGCCCTCCGGGACGGGCGGGGAGGCTGGCGCGCGTACGTTCTGTGACGCCTGCTCTGCATGCCGCAGTTTCTTGGCAGCCAGGTGGGACGTCGGCGGTCTCGTCATTCTGGCCGGGGGAGATTTACTCGCGGCCGTAATTTGCTTCCCGGCGGGGCGGGGCGTGCAATTAGGAGTGTCTTCTCTAGCGGGGGGGAGGAGGAGAAAAGGCGGGGGGACTCCCCCCTCCCCCCAATGCGCCATTCTCCCTCGCAAAGAAACCGGTCCCGGCTGCATCTGGAAAAGAAAAGTCTGCAAATAAGCGGGCGGGAGGGGGACCTAATGCTTGGGGTCCATTATCGCGAGCCCTGTTTGAAGGCTGCTCGACGCGCCCCGCATTTCCCCCGCGGACAAGACGTGTCCGCGCCGGCAGATTCAGGAAATGACCCACGTGTGCTTCCCTGGATGTGTAGGCGCGCGGCATGACAAACCTCCCCAGGGCTGCCTGAGAGTGTTCGGCTGATCGACCAGCTGGGCCGCAGGACCCCGTGGTTGCCCCTTGGAATCCTTGGCAGTGCTGTATTGTGTCCCAGTTCCTGACCCGGGGTCCCTCTTGGCCCTCAGGCCGTGCAGGGGAGGCGCAAGATGAACAGTCCCCACCCAGAGAGGAAGCTCGTTGCATAAGCTTGGCCCAGGCACTGTCCTGAGATCAACAGCATTTCCGTATTGATGGGGGGGGGCGGCTATGTCTGATATTTTGAGCGCCTCCTCTCTAAAGGAAGGTTGAGATAAAAATGTGTTAAGCCAGTAGTTCCCAAACATTTTCAGGCTGTGGTCCTCTTGGCTGCCCGGCCACATCCCTAGCGCCCTCCGGGACGGGCGGGAAGGGCCCACACACAGGAGCCCATGCCTCTTCCGTGGGGTTAGGTCTAGTGCAAATTCAAAGCACAACACTACACGTCTTTTTGGGTTGCTGTACTCTGGCCGTATTTTAGTCGAGAAAAAATATATACGTTCTTTGTCAAAGTCATTTGTAAAAGCCATTTTGGGTCCTCACTGGAGAGAAAGACAGATGGGGCAAGCGAGGCAAGCAATGGAAAATCCCATGGCTAGGAGCAAACAGGAGAAGGCTTTTCCAGCCTCCCAACGATGGAGACTTTTGGGGACGGGTTGGCAACCCTGGCTGAAGAAATTCCTGCTGATTTGCGATAGAGCCTTGGAAGGAACAGAGTCTGAGGAGGGGAAGGAGCTCAGCAGGAATATAATCCCATCCAGCCCACCTTCTGAAGTTGTTGTCTTCAGGGAACTAAGCAGGGTTGGTCCTGCTCAGCACTGTGATGGGAGACCAACAAGGAAGTTAGGAGTCAGTACTACCCAGAGGCAGGCAGTGACAAGCTGCCTTGGAATGTCTCTCGCTAGGAAAATGCAACTGCAGAAGGAAGATTCAGGCCACTGCCCCTGAATTCCTCACACACACCCTGGATCCTTCCACACACACACACACCCCAGAGGGGGCATAGTGCCAACATTGGGAACCCCTGTGTTAAACCACCAAGAGGGAGTTTCCACATACCTCTTCCTCACCTGTGCACACTCTTTGAAGAAACTTTTCACTTGACCAGTATGGCCAATTAGCTGTCTGCTCACTCGGTCATTTTGAACAGGACTGTTTCAAAACTGTCTAAAATCATCATCACATCTCATGGCACTGAATTCTGGATTATCTGTTCCATTCGTAAAATCGACTGTTTACTTTCCCAATCCAGCAGTCCTCAACACCATGCCCAAAGCGATGGCTACCTGCTACCTTTTTTCTCCCTGCCTTCTTTCACCTCATCCTCTCTCTATATATCATTTGTCCCCTTTTATTTTGCTTCCTTTTGACCATCGGTGTGTAGTGAGCATTACCAGTTAGATGTCTGGTTACATCCATGCACTATTTGTGAGCATCGTAGCAAAGCAAATGATCTAAATGCTGAAACTGGCAGGTCCAGGTTTTCCATTCAGAAAGAGTCCTTATCATAAAACCTCTCTGTATTATACATAGAGAACAGTAAGTTTGGAATGCACAGGCAGTTCCATAGGCATCACTTGATAGAACCAGATGGAAAACATTATTGACTCCAGAATGTGTGTATGTGTGTGTATTTCTATGATGCAAAGCACACAAACACATGGTGCTTTATTTAGTCTTGGTTTTTTTTTTTTTTTGCTTAAAATGTTCAATCTGAGGTTGTCATTTTAAAATTATGATAAAAGTAATATAATGGAGAGTGTTTGTTTGTTTTATTTCTTCCCCATCGCTATCGGCGAGCCGTCTTGTGGCAGGTTACATAAACATAGAAAGTTTAATTTTAATTGCCATGTTTACCTACCATGTCATATAGGTATACCACAATATTTGGATCATAAGCAGGTTAGCCAGCTGTGCATGATAGTCCCATTGAATCCATTGTTCCACTTCCCATGCTGTTTCCCTGTAGCATAAAATACCTGTTGCTTGCCACTGAACTCCCTTCTGATCTTTCCGTGCCCTCCCCTGGCATCAGGCTCTTTGTCTGTTTACTTGCCCCTCTGGTATTCCAGTGCAGTAAAAGATGATGAAAGTCCTTTCCATGAGCCCTTGCCTATAGAAGGGCTTGCTGGAGCTAAAGAGGGTCACCTGACAGATCAAACTAACAACATCTGGAGAGAACAACAGTGGGCAGAGAGCACAGCCTAGATATAGTGCACCCAATATATTGATTCTTCTTACCATGACCAGTCAGTAAGTGGAAGATGCTATTTCTAAGATGCAAAGCACTGAGACAGTTTCCATAGCAACTACCTTTCTCTACAGAGCAGCAAATCAAACCCCATGCTTCTTGTTGGGGTTCTTTTATCAACATGCTGTCCGTTTGCTCACGTGAAGACTGGTTTTTTGCTTTCGTCCTGTGGCTGCAGTAACAAGCAGTATAACAACAGAGACTAGAAGGCATAAACGGCAGGAAATGCGCATGTCAAGTTTCCTGTTCTAAACATCTTGCCATTTCAAGAGGGGCCAGTAGTGTGTACACTCATTTGCATGGCTGCGGTTCTGTGCTCCAGGACTTTAAAAACAGGGCTGGTTTATCCATCTGAATGCTTGCCGGGGCTCATGGGAATTGTAGTTCATGGACATCTGGAGGGCCACAGTTTGCCCACCCATTCTAGCATATGTAGCACATGCTACCAGCCCTGTGCTTCCAGGGGCCCTGGTGTAGTGCCTTCCATCCATGGATCAGAGACATAGCCTCTCTCCTTCCCCCCTTTTCCCCCTTTAAGGACGTTTGGAATGACACCCCTTTCCACAGTGGGGGGTCTTTCTGCCCCCAGTCTGACTGCTCCCTCTGCAATTGTAATGTTAGGACTCTGCAAATTCTTAAACTGGCTCTGGAGCTGTGGGCCCCACAAATCCTCAAATCATTCCTGCTTTGAACCTGCTGCATTGGACCATCGTTTCCTTCCGTTCTTGTGGCTGGTGTTGGCTTCTGCAGCGATCGAGCAAAGAACCAGGGTGTACTAGCTCTGTCTGCACTGGCCGGCATACTTGAATTATGCTACTACAGTTCTGTGGATGATTGTGTTGACCAAGCACAAATGGTTGCTACCCTGTTGCCAAGTTCTGTCTGCTAGTAAACAGTGACTTGGCTCCGCTGCAAAGCTCTCTGCCAATCAAGGCTCTGCAGCCCAACCTGCACAGTGGCTTTAGCAGAAACAGATGTACACAAGCCAAGAAATACTGGCTGCCTCACAAAGGCACTTGATTCTGTGTCCCTCTATAAAAAAAAACCCTTGCATGTAAAAAAAACAACAACCAATATTACAATAAACACTGTCAAACCAGAGAGTCATCCATCCTAGTATCTTTAGCAGTGTCCTGACCTGGATAGCCCAGGCATGCCCAATCTCACTTGATCTCAGAAACTAAGCAGGCTGGCCATGGTTAATATTTGGATGGGAAGCCTCCAAGAAAAACCTGGGTCATGATACGGGGCAAGGTAATGACAAACCCCTCTGAACGTCTCTTGCCTGGCTGCCAGGCCATCCTGGAATCGTAGGCTCTCCTGGATGCACTCCACACAGGCTTTACATTAAACAAATAAATCCATCGTAGTCACGTGACACACAGGGACAAAGCAAGGCCATTTTCTACATTATAAGGCAGTAAACCTACTTATTACAATGAGGCCTGTGTGGGAGCCAAACACCAAGCAAGAGGGCGGGCACAGCAGAACACAAGCAGCTCTGTTTCTTCGTGTTCACCTGTGCAATTACAGGCAACTTCAGACTGACATTTATAACCCAGATTCCATTTTGTAGGTTTATTTATTTATTATTATTGCATTTTTATACTACCATTCCAAGGAGCTCAGGGTGGTTTACATCATAGTAAAATGAAACAGATGCCAATCAATTAAAATACTCCACAATAAAATACAGAAGGCTAAACATAATAGTTGAAAAATCACTTATTGTCACAGGTATCTTTAAAATTTACATCAGACAGAGGCATAAGAACAGACCTATATGGGGAAGCCTAGTTTTTGCACTTTACGCACATATTTACCAGTTTTTGACCTATGGTAAGCCATTTCCCCCCTGAAGATTTGGGATGCATTTATACTACAAACTTAAACTGGTTTACCAGTTACATGAATATTTAAAGCTGCCTTATGCCGAGTCTAAATCAATATTGATTGGTGTCAACTCTCCAAGTTCCATGCTGACACAACACTTGCCTGGTATGGTCTTCCAAAGATCCATTTTTGCTTAAAGATGTCAGGAACTTAATATGGGATTTTTTTTTTTTTTTTTGCATGCCCAGCATTTGCTCTGCTACCGAGACAGGCCCCCTGCTCAGATAATTCCATCTCTCCATATAGGAATTCTCTTTTGAGGGTGTCTACAAATCCTTTTCCCTGACCTGGATAACCCATGCTAAGCCAATCTCTTAGAGCCTCTTGTGGCGCAGAGTGGTAAGCGGCAGAAATGCTGTCTGAAGCTGTCTGTCCATGAGGCTGGGAGTTCGATCCCAGCAGCCGGCACAAGGTTGACCAAGCCTTCCACCCTTCCAAGGTCGGTCAAATGAGTACCCAGCTTGCTGGGGGGTAAAATGGTAATGACTGGGGAAGGCACTGGCAAACCACCCCGTACTGAGTCTGCCAAGAATACGCTAGAGGGCATCACCCCAAGGATCAGACATGACTCGGTGCTTGCACAGGGGGGGATACCTTTACCTTTACCTTTAAGCCAATCTCATCAGATCTTTGAAAGTAAACAGGGTTGGGCCTGGCTAGTATTTAGATGGAAGACCTCCGAGGAGTACTAGGGTTGTAATGTGGAAGCAGGCAATGACAAATGATCCCTAAACATCTTGCCCCAAGAACCCTGCAGTGTGGCCTTAAGTCAGCTGTGGCTCAGCAGGACTTTCCATCACCACAAATCCCTTTCTGAACATTCCCAGGATCTTATCCAAATGCCAGAACTGAGGATTCCGTGGGGGTGCCATGATAATTGCAGTCCTTTTGACTGAAGAAGGAAAGGCATTCACATCAAAAGAAGACAACAGTAAAAATGAGTGTGTTGTGTTGTTTTTTTAGAAACTCCGCTTTATATGCTATATATATTACAAAAGTCGTTATGTCATCCTAATTATTTAATATGCTTCAAATTTTGGCTCACGTACATACAAACAGAAAAGAGCAAAGCAAAAATCTATGGGGGAAAACATCCCCCTATTTGGGTTGCAAGCTGTGCAGGAGTCTTGGTTCATTCATCTTTTTGACTAGCTCTTTTTAAAAATTAGCTGTAGATTTAGGTTAGTTATATATAGAAGGACTTGTGTGTCTCATTTTGGTGCAAGAAGTTCTGAGCAAAGCATTTTTTTAATGGGAACCTTCATTTTTAGTTTTTAAGATTTTTCCTCCTCCCATACAATAATTTGAAGTATTATCAGAATTAAGGCTTGAATTGTGATTATTCATACAATTTATAGTTTATTTCTGTTTCTTGATTATTAAACTCCCCGCCAACACACACACATTTTTTCATCCATATTGACTACAATCCGTAATATTTATTTATTTTATTATTCATCCTTAACACTATTTCGCTCCCTTATATATTTGGGAAACAGCCTCTTGGGAGGAGACTGTCCAGGGCCCTGTCCGTCCAGGTCCACCCTGATTGGCCCTTCCCCTCCAGCTCCCACCCTCCCTCCTTGCCTGCTAGAAGCCTTGTGGCTGCGGCCTCCATTGTTGCCGACGTGGAGAGAGGCAGTGACAGGGCTTTGTGGCCCGTAGGTACACTCCTGCTGGGAGGGAGCCGGGGAGGGGGGGTGTTGCAGTCTCCCTGCGGCCCACAAAGCCCTGTTGCTGCTGCTGGGGGGGGGGGTGAACTTTCCACTCCCTTTAGCCCAGGAAGCACACTTGCCACAGTGAGAGTGCTTGCTGGGCCAAAGGGATCTTCCCGCGGAAGCGCCACCGGTGGGAAGGCGGCCTTCCACTCCCTTTAGCCCGCTTTGCAGGCCAAAAGGAGCCATGGCCACCCTCTCACACCCTCCTGCCTGCCACCCCTTTCAAAGCCCATTTTTAAAAGCCCCTTTCTGAATGTCTTCCTACATTCAGAACTAGCCCATCCCTGGACTCAACACTGCAAAATCACATCTAGCCATACTTGAAGTAAATGCTTCCCTATGTCACACAACCACACTGAAGCCCCTTACCCATTATACTTGTGCACACCCCAGCTCTTGTCAAGTGCTGCCCAAGCTCTACCCTTCGAATTTGCCAGGGACAGAATCTTAGATGTGCAAAGTTTGCCCTTAAATAGTAAACAGTGTTCTCTGCCCATTAATGGTACCTCTAGAATTGTTGTATTGGAGCATATTTGACAGCTGTGTCCTTGTTCCTCCTTTGTGCGTCTCCTAGCTACAACTATGGCTATAATAATGGCCAGATGCACCTCCTTATGTCTCTGTTGTGAACATGCATGAGGAACAAAATGAAACCAATAAAATCAGCTTCGCCTCCCGAGAAAAGTCCAAAACTTTCAGTGTGTGATACCTTGGCAAAGATGTCAACGTTTCAGGTATTTTTTTAAAGGAAAACAAGAACTCCCACTCCCTATGGAGGTGTAAAATAGCAGGCAGTCATGTTCACTGAAAGATGCATGGTTTTGCTTTGGAACAGAAGTATGTGGACAATTTTACTTCCACAGTAACGGGCTCATGCCTCATGCTTTTGCTTATGTCCCTTACTGAACAAAGAGCAAAGAGAAGACATATTAGCTAAATATATGTTTCCAGTGGGGCTTCAATATGCCAATTGAACTTTGTCTGCTTCCACACAGGGATTTCCCCCCCAAGTCAGCTCCTTGCAGCTCCTGCAGTATTTGGGTGTGTAGATGAGACCATGCCCGGTGTGAGCATGACTGAGTCCAGTTAGAAATCAACTTACTTTTATCTGGCTCAAAGGGGAAACTGGAGGGGGGAGGATGCAAACAGAATGTCCATTCGGGCATTCAGCCCACTGCCACTGAGGAAGAAGAGATGGGCAAAGTTAAGCTGTTTTCTGAATGTATCAGTTGATCAGTGGTTTGTAGCTATGATGATGGTTAACTGGACCATGGATAATACTCTGTCTGAGACTGCCCCTTCTTCCGACTCCCAACTCCCAAGGACAGAGGAAGAAATGGTAGCGCCACCAAATTGTGCCTTTACTGAGACCTCCTCCGCAAGCATCTTTTAAAATTATATTTTAAAACAGATTTTTTAAAAATGCAAATTAAATGCTTGTGAGGTCTGAGGCCATGTGCCTCTGAGTGGTAGGTACTGGAGATTTTTAAAAAGAGGAAGGGGTTTTGTCACCCCTTGCTGGTAAGCTTCCAGAAGACCCTTGGAAACAAAATATTGGATTAGAGGCTCTCCTCAACCCAACCCAACAGGGCTGTTTTTATATGAATTTATATGAAACTTAGGTTCATTTCATCCTGAAACCTCACACTGGAAAGCTGCTGAGGAGATGATTGGAATAGAGCAGGGGTAGTCAAACTGCGGCCCTCCAGATGTCCATGGACTACAATTCCCATGAGCCCCTGCCAACAAATGCTGGCAGGGGCTCATGGGAATTGTAGTCCATGGACATCTGGAGGGCCACAGTTTTGACTACCCCTGGAATAGAGGAACAACAGGTGGGAAATGAGTAAAGTGCTTCTTCCCAGCTTTGTTTTCCCACTTCCTGAAGTTGTTTTTCTAGTGCACAAACTAGCATTGGAACTATAAGGGAATTGATTACACATAAAGGATAGTTAGGGCCTCAGTCTGCTAAATTTACTTTACTGATTCTCTGCATGATGCTCTCATGGAGTTTGCTGAAACTGTTTTCAGTTTTGACTGTTTCAGTAAATACCTTTTGTGGTTGGATTTCTCCAGCTGCTGAACACCATCTGTGCTGTATCCTATATCTGTATTATCTGTTGCAGTGACAGCTTGAGTCAGTTCACATGCCCTTGAAAGAAAAGGAACATTTTCCAGCTTCTCAAATGGCTTTCAGGAGAATATGTCAGAATTTTGTCTCTTAGGGATGTGGCCATGATCTATTATTATGGGATAGAGTGGGCATCTTCGACTTGCTTTTTTTCTCCTTCCCTTTTCTCCTCCAGTTCTGCATATCTCACAATGTTCATACCTTTCTCTTACCAACAGATCAGTTTGTTGGTATCGCAGATGGATGAAATTACAACCTGAGGATTATTCTCGTGCCCACAAACCAGAATTCTAAATCAGGATTAAATTTGGGTTTATAAACGAGCCACAAGTTTTTTGTCCAGTTTAGACATCATGGCAACATATGGTTTGTGGTTAATCAGGAAGTAGGGTTTATGAACAGGGCCATCTTTTACACGCATTCCCCTCCAGTTATGTCCTTTTAACCAGGGGTAGTCAACCTGTGGTCCTCCAGATGTTCACAGACTATAATCCCCATGAGTCCCTGCCAACAAACGCTGGCAGGGGCTCATGGGAATTGTAGTCCATAAACATCTGGAGGACCACAGGTTAACAACACTTCTTATAAAATGCTTTCACAGAACATGTTGTGAAGAATTCATTTTCTCTTATTAAACAAACTTTGTTAATTCCAAGTACCAACAGAGTGGCCCTGCTTTATTTCGCAAGTGGCAACACTGCCTGTTGGAATACAGGAAGCTGGCAAGAAGTCCTGCAGCCCAACCAGCAATTGAATAAAATGAACATTTTTCTTGAGCTTCTTAAAGATGTGTGGGGCAAGAAGGAGATAACAGTCAGAAGGCAGGACAAAACATCATTTCTTAACCTTTAAAGGTTACGCAGGAAGGAGAATTTCAGAAGGGTTGACTCAAGGGAGTTCTGCAGTACAGACAGAGGTGAGCAGCCTGTAGACTCTCTGCTCTTGGGTGGGTGGATGCCATGAAGACTACAAGGGTTCTTCAGAGTGTTCCCCCCCCCCTCAAAAAAAAAAACCAAGGAAGAAACAGCATGTTTTCAAAGATGGAAGCCTGACAAAGGAAGAATGTTTACATTTGGTTCCATGTTTTTAAAAAACGTTTTAATGGTTTGCATTCACCATCTCATCCAAAAATGCTTTAAGGTCAAGCTGTCAAAATGTGTTGTCTGATGTAAAATACCAGAGAGCTTTTGTCAAAGCAGGGGCTTGGAGCCATGATCCTCGGACTTCAAGGCAGTTTTCATCTGACCTGCCACCCCCAGCTTCTGAAACTGAAGACTTGAAGCTGTGGATACGGAAGGCCCAGGACAGAGAGTCCTGGAAACCATGGTGATTGTTGCAGTAATAACATCAGTTTGTTAAGAGAAGGCTCTCTTCAGGGGCCACACAGCAATTTCAAGGAACTTATCTACAAATATGCCCCCAAATTCCAGGGGTAGTCAAACTGCAGCCCTCCAGATGTCTATGGACTACAATTCCCATGACCCCCTGCCAGCATTTGCTCATGGGAATTTGCGCCTCTGACTACCCCTGCCAAAGTTAATTTTTTTAATGACTGAGGTCTCCACTAAAATACTAAATAAATAAATAAATAAATAAGAGCAAAGACCATCTCTTTAATCATGTGGTTTGTAAACTGCTGCAAAACACCAGATATTTTTTGTACATACAAGGGTGTATAAAGTACCAGCTGGGTGGGGGAAGGCTCTCACCAGTTCTCAGAATTAATCCTAACTTTCCATCTGCTTGAACTAGTACTGTCACTTTAGCACCCAGCACTTTAGCACTCAGCCAGAAAAAACTGACTTTACCCAGCAGGTTTGTCTGCCAGGGTAATCGAGAGTCTACCAGCTGTTCTCTGCATCAATGATGGCTTGCATTAAAAAATGAAAGCCACCTAATTTGCTGCTGACACAATCCCACACTACACTTACATCTCAATCCCTCAGACAAATAGGGTGCAGTTAGAATCCTTAATAAGCTCACAGTAGATATTTGATTCATTTTTTCCCCCATTAACAAGCTGATTGTGTTAGATATTGCAAAGCCTCTGCTAACAAAAGGAGGGTATTCTTGTTCTACTTCTGCACACAGAAGGAATTAACTCGCCCCTTAGTCTGCCATGAAAGCCCTTTATTCGTCCCACACCACACCACTAAGCTGTGGGTGGATGGGAAGAAAACGCTCGCCGTTATCTCAGGAGAGATTCCTTTGAAGAAACTCCCAGTTCTCTTGCACAGCGAAGCCTCCACAGCATCCAACCGCACATGAATCACTTTGAGCAGAGCTGCATCTCTCCTAGCAACAACAGGATTAGTCATAGTAACCAGGCGGCTGAGGATCGTTTGCAACTGGTTACTCGTGGACTATGTGTTCTCTTCCGCTGCAAGTTTTCCTTCTCCTGCTTTCACTACTTCGCCCTGGCAATTCTCTTGGCTTGGTAAGCGTGGATGGTCTCAAGAAGTGGAACGCTTAAAATAAAGTGACCAGATTGTCCCACTTTTGGAGGGACATCTCGCGGCACCTGGCAAATTGTACTTATGTTGAAATTTAAAATATATATATTTTTGCGTTCAATGCATTCTATGAAACGTTTTGTTGCTCCATATAGACCAATTTTTTAATCAAGAACCCCCCTGGTTAATGGTGTCCCGCTTTACTAATGTTAAAATCTGGTCACCTTAGCTTAAAATAAAGTCCCTAAAATCAGCTCTTTCTGTTTGCTCCTGCAGGGGCTGTTGAGATTGTGGAATGTGGCTTGGTCCCCTCTCTAGTACGGAAGCTGAAAACGGAGAATGAAGAGATTCAAAAGCTGCTACTGGAGACGCTATCAGGCTGCCTGCGTGTTGAGGCCTTTGAAGCCTTGGCCACCGGGGCTGTTGGCATTCTGAAGCAGATGCTCAACCACCCTAATGTGGAGATCAGGAGCAGAGTAGCCAGGGCCCTCATGGCCATCAGGTGAGGGAAAGACACATCAGCCCCAAAGGGCTTCTTCCCACCTCAGGCAGTCTTAGGCACCATTAATGGTGGCAAGAGTGGCAGATATACCAGTGGGAAGTTGACCTGTGCAAGCTCCATTGGGTGACTGGGAGCTACTGTTAATATTGATTCATTTCAGTTAAGCTTTTACAGAACTTCCACATTTGTGACCTGTCCAAGATCATCCAGTGAGGTTTATTGGCAAATGAGGATTTACACATCATGCTCCATTGTGATGGAGTCCAGGGCTTCCCCTCACCCTGTCATGCCTACTTTGTTTTTATCCAGGGGCATAATTCCAAAGGAATTTCCTCCACGGTTAGGCCAAATGTTCTATATTCCCCATTGTAAATTTCACACACATCCCTCTTGTATCTGGTCCTCCAAGATGGTGGCTCTTCTATTGTAGAGCGGTAGACAAGGCAAGGCCACCCACCTGTCTGACAAGACTGCTCTCTCTGTGTGCTCAGTCTCCACTTTTTTGTTACCTTCAGCGTCCCTTTGGAGGGGAAGAAAATGGTCTTTCAAGAGGAGGTCTTCCCAGACCTTGTCTGCCTGCTGAACGATGATGATGCTGAGGTCCGAGCCAATGCAGCCGGAGCACTGATGAATGCAGCTGTTACAACACAAGGTGAGAGCGAGGAAAGTGCTGTAGGAGGGCCCATTGGGAGATCCGGCCCCTTATGAAGGGAATCTTCTTGCAGCAGCTGACATTCCTAGGCTAGGTAGCCGAAGCAAAGCAAGTTTTCTGAAGCCCCTGCTCCAAGAACAGGACATAAATGAAGTGTCAGTGGGGACACTTCACCAGGATCAGGTAAACTCTGCAAGGCTGCATCCACACCGGTTCCAAAGCATAGCTTGGTGGGAATCAGCTTTTGTTTGCAGCAGAGTTATAGGATATATGTTGCCACACAGGACAGTTGCTAGTCAGTTGACTGGAGTTTCCATTGTTTCTGAGCTGTATTGAAGCAAATCTGTCTCAGGCATACAACACTATTATCGACTGGAGGGTGGGGACCAAATGAAACCACACAAAAAGCCACTTCGCCTGTCACAATAAGTGTATATTTGATGCCATGCGTACGTGCAGCAGATGGTGCCACCAACCTATTTGAGTTTTCTGCTCCATGTGCTGATAAAGATGTGCATGGCTGAAAATAAATGTTAGGTTGGGTGCATATTGTGCTTTCAGATGTACTCAAAAGTATCTTGTACATTCTTGTATGAATGAGAATCGACTCAATCCATTACTTTAATTCAGGTATTTTCATAGTGTTGGTCTGAAATAGAACAGTTAGATTCAATTCCAGTAATACCTTACAGACAAAACAAAAATAATTCGTTAGTTTTAGGCAAATTTCTTGAGGTTCACTTTCTTCCAAGGCTGGCCACTACCTCCAACTGTTCTGCCAAGTCTCCACCTCTTCTCCTTCCACTACTGTGACCCCTCTGTTGTTTGAGATTCTGATGTCCCAGTCCCAAAATGTAAATTTCTCAGCAGCACTGGAAATATCTATACATGCACTTGCATGGGACTGGGGTGGCAAGACAGAGGGGACTGGCTCACCTGACGACTAGAGTTACACTGAATTGGAACATACCTGTAAAATGACCTAGATTTTCCTATCAAATGTATGACAGATGTAGGATGCAGCTGAGTTACATGACATGCACAGAAGCCAAGAGTGGATTTGGCCTTAGCATCCATACAGCATCAAGGGGACGTGCTGACATCATTGCCTGGTACAGCATTGCTCCTTATGAACAGGTGCATTATGTTGCCTGATGTTTTTGTCCCATTGGAAAGCCAAGGACCCAATCACAGCTGTGAGACAACATCAACACATGGGCGCTTTTGTGAAACAGGCTTGACCTGCTCCAGCCAAACTGCAAAAGCCCTTGGGGTAGTTAAGCAAGCCCTCTGGAGGGAACTAGTTTTTAGCAGGAATAATGTTAAAGCAAAAGGAGGTGCAAAGCAGGGCCAGGATCTGCAGGACCTAGGACAGTTCCCAGAGAATATGCCCTAAGGCAGGGGTAGTCAACCTGTGGTGCTCCAGATGTTCATGGACTACAATTCCCATGAGCCCCTGCCAGCAAAATTTAACGGGGAAATAGGGTAAAGAGGAATTAAGAGGATTTCTCTTAACAACACAGTACACAGACCCACTTCCTGAACTGCTGAGGTCTGAGCCGAGTATATGGCACAGAGCAGAACCCCTGGTGCCTTCCCTAAGTCCCGCTTCCCTTGCCATTCCTAGCTGTCAACTGCATTCTTGTGTGTTCAGGGAAATATGCAGCGATCAACACTGCCGCCATTGAGACGCTGCTGCCGCTGATCCACGATGAAACCAGCAAAGTCCGCCTGTACTCCATCAAGGCTCTGACCATGTTATCAGAAGCCCCAGAAGGTCGCAAGCTTTTGCTGTGGCACGTGGAAGAGTTTCAGGCAAGGATGAAAGACCCCAGCGAGGATGTCAGAAGAGCTGCCAAAATTGCTGTGGATGTCATTACTTGGAAACCTTGAAAAAAATGGGTTACGCAGGCCTAATACTAAGTTGTAAAGCATGTATTGCAATAAACAGTCAAGTTCTAGGATTTCTGAAGATGTGTAGAGCTGCCCTGAGTCAAGTGAGATAGAAGAGCTTGGGTATTTCATGAGGAGAGGTGCTTTGGACACTAAGAAAAGGGAGGGGAAGAGAGGAGCAGTGTGAGGTGGTTGTCCCAGGCAGCAGACACTGTCCAAGATTGGGGGGGGGGGGCGGGATCTGAACCATACAGCAGGGGTAATCAACCTGTGGTCCTCCAGATGTCCATGGACTACAATTCAAGTGACTCGGAAGCAAATGCTGGCAGGGGCTCATGGGAATTGTAGTCCATGGACATCTGGAGGACCACAGGTTGACTACCCCTGCCATACAGTACAAGTGACTCGGAAGCAATCCCTGCATGGGATCTGCAGAAATGCTAATAGTAGAGTCTTTTGCAATTTCAGTACATTCTAGAGAAGATTACACTAACTATGGAGAAGCTCCCAGAGAAGTTTGCCCAGTGATAATTATCAGAAGGGTTGGTTTTCTATAACAACTGCTAAGATGTCTTAGGTCTGCCTGGGACAGATGTTTTGCTTCCGAGGGGCCACAGCTACAGTCGATCTGCTCCATAGTCGCTTCTTTCTCACAGCAATTTGTGTTGCTCACTGTTTGTCAACAAGCAGATCCAGCAGAGGGCATCTGGCTATTACCCTTCATGGCCACTGGCCAGGAATCTTGGCCTGCATTTCTTGAACTTCATGTGGTGTTCTATTGGTACCCAAAAAGATGCTGCTTGACCTTCTTGTGCAATCAGCTATATACAGGCATGCCTTCCCCCCCTCACACTCAACCTCACGCTAGCTGCTTGCTATCAATCCATGGCATTTGCTTCAGCAATTGCCAACCATAACAAAAACCTATAAAACAGTATGAATAAAAAATGGAAACAGATCAACCGAGAGGTAAAACTATTCAGCAGCGATACTTAGTTGCCTGATCTCAATTAAAATTGCACAGTACTTTGCAACCTGGAAGGGGGTGGGGGTGTTGCCTCCCATAAGGAGCTTTTTAATCCAATCCTCTTCATCGTCAGCATTCATATCTCTAACCAGAGGCTCAGTAATGTTGGCACGAGGTTCACAACCTCACACGAGCTGCTTGCTATCAGATTGTAGTCTAGCCACATCCTCAGTCACACCAGATCTCAGAAGCTAAGCAGGGTCAGCCTAGGTTAGTAATTGGATGGGAGACCTCCAAGGAAAATGAGAGTCACGATGCAGAGGCTGCCTGGCTGCCGGACAGTCCGACACATATACCATATGATAAATACATTCTCAGTCAAGAGGCAAGGCAAGGATGCAGCCAAACACATCACTGGCTGTGCTTGGGCAGTCTAAAACAGCTGCCTACACAATTATCAGGTTTTTAGGTTCAAGAACTGGCAAGGAATGGGTGTTGTGTCCCCAGTGCTAAGCATCAGAATAAGGAGGCAGCATAGTTTTGAACAGGAGCACAATTTAATAAGCCAGGTTCTTTTTCTATGTGAAGCTGCAGTGACAACAACTTCCGTTCTCCCTGTTCCTACCCATCCACAAGTGCTGGAGCGGACTCAAGAGTATAAAACCCTGGCCTAGATTAAAGGAATAAGGTAAAAGGTAAAGGTATCCCCTGTGCAAGCACTGAGTCATGTCTGACCCTTGGGTGACGCCCTCTAGCGCTTTCTTGGCAGATTCAATACAGGGTGGTTTGCTATTCCCTTCCCCAGTCATTTTACCGCCCAGCAAGCTGGGTTCTCATTTTACCAACCTTGGAAGGATGGAAAGCTGAGTCAACCTTGAGCCGGCTGCTTGGATTGAACTCCCAGCCTCATGGTCAGAGCTTCAGACAGCATGTCAGCTGCCTTACTACCCTGTGCCACAAGAGGCTCTAGATTAAAGGAATAGAATGGTCAAAAACAGTACAATGGGGGATCAGTCAATTAGGAAGCCGGATAGTCAGGAGGCCTATGCTGGAGGTTCTGGAATATTCTAAAAGGCAATGTATACAGTTGGTTGCATTCAGACATTACAATAAACCACAATTTATAAATTATTCAATGATTTTAAAATGATTAAAACTGATCTAATGTGAAGTACGAATCCCGGCTGCCTAAACTGTGGCTTGTTGGTAGCAGCTAACCTGGACTCTAAACCATGATTTGAACACAAATAGTTAATATTTAGAAGAGCACATCAATGTCATTGCATGTCCTAGAGCTATCCGTTGGTGGATGCATATCACGCAGTGTTATGTGACAGTGTTAGCGCAGAGAACTGAACTGTAGCAAACCCTGACCTTTCCTGCCAACCAAGAGAAGCATTGTTCCACTGATGTGTCCGTGATGACAAGAAAGGGATCACTCTGGATCTTTTTCTTTATCTCTATGCCTGGTGTGATCTCTTGTGCTCTTGTTTGTGATTCCACCCCTTCCCTGTGAGTGCAGCAGCTATTGGAGCCCAACTCCTAGGGCGGATCTCCACTCATTATCCATCCCCTTCTGAGTTAATAGCATCTCGCTGGCACCCTTCTATGGATTACCCATATTTGTTGTGAAACCCCCTAACTTTTTCTTGGGGGCAAGGGTCCAGTTCTTGCCCATGGAGACACACACACACTCCATGGCTGCGAGCTGTTAGCATAGCTTTCTTTGTGCACCCATAAGAACAGTTCTGTATTCTCATTCACTTTCCTGCATTGTTGGTGCACTGATAAATGAAAAGGCACTAGTTATTGATGTGGAACATCTACTGGCGCGCTCCCGCCAACGGAAGTCTACGGACATGACATCCGTAGTCCCGCCCCCAGGGACAGCACCAGTAGTTGGATCGCGGCAGCAGCACCAAGTACTGAGGTGTGCTCATTGTTCTGGCCTCATTGCCGCCGCTGCCAGCCTTCCAAGGCCGCTCCTGCCCTCCGGAGAGTGGGGGCAGCCTTGGGAGACGGGCGGGGGCGGCACAGTGATGCACAGTGCTGTGTCAAGCTGGGTTGGCCCCGCCCCCACCAGTAGACATGCCAGCAGGTAAGGAGGGAAGTGGGGGGGGGGTGAGGGAGGGGGCAGGGAGCAAGGATTCTTGCCCCTTATGTAGATGTTCCACATAAGGGGTGAGAATCCTTGTCTCTTGATTTTTTCTTTCTTTCGTGGTTTTAATCCATTGGAGATGAACATTGACTATGACCAAAATAGATTCATGGATAGCTGTGTTGGTCTGAAGCAGCAGAACAAATTTACAGTCCATTGGCGCCTTTAAGGCCAACAAAGTTTTTTTCAAGGTATGAAAGCTCATACATTCAATAAAACTTTGTTCATCTTAAAGGTGCCAATGGACTCTAAATTTGTTCTATGACGAAATAGGAAGACAAGGGGATGCTCTGGGAAAAGATCTACCTATGTCTGTGGAGGGGGGCTATTTTGTCACAGATCTGAACTTGGTCTCTTCCATCGAAAACCTATGAGTATGCCCTTTTCTCTTGCTAACAAGAAACTTACTGTGTGTGTATTCTAAAAAAAGGAGCTAACCGCCCTGTTTCCAGCCAAGAGTGATCCCTTGTAAGCCAGCTTGGTGTAGTGGTTAGGAGTGCGGACTTCTAATCTGGCAAGCCGGGTTTGATTCCGCTCTCCCCCACATGCAGCCAGCTGGGTGACCTTGGGCTCGCCAGAGCACTGATAAAGCTGTTCTGACTGAGCAGTAATATCAGGGCTCTCTCATCCTCACCTTTCTCATGGGGTGTCTCTGTTGTGGGGAGAGGAAAGGGAAGGCGATTGTAATCCTCTTTGAGACTCCTTCGGGTAGAGAAAAGTGACCTATAAGAACCAACTCTTCTTTCCTTTTTGTATGAGCTGCCATCCTGCTCTCTCTCTTAATCTGACCTGCTGATTCCAGTTTTCATTTCTATTCTGCCCACAAGTAACTGATTTATTTTCCTCCAGTGCTGCAAGCAACCTCTAGTACCAATCTGAAAGACAGGGCCCAACCTTTCCTTTCCAGAAAGAAAGGGCCATTAAGAAGATTTCACTCCACAATAATTAACTCCCTCCAAATCCTTCTCAAACCATTACTGGAAGTGATAAGCAGCAGCCTCCTGGGCAACAGCTCCACTGATAACTCCAGAGGGACAGCTAAGCTGGCAAAGAGTCTTGAGGCACCTTAAAGACTAATTAATTTACTGTTGCAGATGCTTTTTACGATGAAGTGAACTCTTAGTCTTTCAGGTGCCAAAAGGCTCTTTTCCTTACAAGAAAACGCAACCACTTTCTTGCTGAGAAAAGAAATCCCAGGGCACAGCAGTGAAGTCAGCAATCTTGATTCTGACTCCTCTGTTTCCTGTCCTGAGCTGGCTAAAGGGATTTCAGCGCTTGAGTTAGAAAATCTGTAAAAGCACAGGTGACGCACTGGAGTACAAGCTGCTAATTTGGGCCTGCTTTGCAATTTAGGATGGGTAAGAACCCTGACGATTGGTTCCCTGGAAGAGGGAACCAAATTCATTTAAGCCACTGGGAAACTGGCCGTTATCCATTATAGGACGTTCTGTTCCCAGGTGCTGTACGTTGTCCTCCTCTCAAATTGTCAAGCTGTTAACTCAGTTGCACCTCTCAAACTGCTCTTGTACTAGTATCTTCATTGGCTTTGTCATTTACCCCTAAATCTCAAATAATCCAGGACCTCATTGAAAGGGGCATTTTGGTCCCCACTTCTTCCGCTTTAGGTCACCCTGAGTCTTACACCTCCCTATTCTTGTTAAAAGCCATCTCTTGCCCATTCCCTGGATTACATTTGTTGAAACACTGTGCCTTCCCTCCAATGTTTGTGGCCAATTATGCCCTCTTCAGGCTTCATGAGTCCATTATATGCTAATTACTGCTGTCTCCTGAGTGCCCTTAAAGTAGCCTGACCTGGATGGCCCAGGCTAGCCCAACCTTGTCAAACTTAGGAAGCCAAGGAGGGTTGGCCCCAACTAGTATCATGACACAGAGGCAAACCTCCCCTGAATGTCTCTTTCCTTGATAACCTTACATGTTGGCCATGAGCTGTTGTGACTTGGTGGCACTTCCCACCACACGAAGTATTCCAAAGCAACCTCCCTTATAACAGACCACTTGGTCCTGATATCTCCAGAAATATTGATTCCCTTGCTTCAAAGTTCTGTATCCATTTGACCACTGCACTTTCCGCTCAAAACTTCAACACTTCCCTTGTGCAGAAAGCTGTGCAAGACTCAGAAACAGCCGTAGGTTTTCTTATGAGCGCACCAGGGGATCTCGCTGCAGAAACACTTAGTCACTCGGAAATGCTGGTTCCCCACCACCACCACCACCACCACTTTTGCATTGCCTCCTGCTTATGGTAAATACAGCAATTAGTCCATCAGGCTCCAGCACCTTCGCACCCTGTAATTAAACCTGACGCTTCTAAAAACCATGTCAGCCTCAGCCAGCGCCTGCTGTAACGCCCATGGTGAGTGACGCTGGCTTTCACATGATGTTTCCTTGCACTGTGACGGCAAAAGCCTAATTTGACTAACAATAGCTTGCTTCTCCCTTTTGCTTGAAGTCAGCACTGATTAATGCTATAATTAATGCTGCCAGAACTCAATAACGAGCCTAGCTCTCTCACAAATGCTGAGAGCAAGGTCTCAACTTTGACCAGGCCATCTATCTTGGCTCATTCAGAAAAGGTTTTTCCTAAGGACCCAGGACGGCACAGGGGTCCTCCAGCCCCGTCCTGATACCGAGAGCAGAAGTTATAATTCAGTCTCATGACTCATGTCAGAAAGTTGGCTTATTTGGACCTTGCCTGATCTGGGCCGATTCTGCACATATTGGATAATGCACTTTCAGTGTGCTTTTGCTGCTGGATTTTCTCGTGTAGAACAGGATAATCTACTTTTAAAGTACATTGAAAGTGCATTATCCAATGTATGCAGAATGGGCCCTAGAGTAATGAGGCATATTTGTAGAGACAGTTGCAGAATATTCATAGTATAATTACAGGGGGGTACAGAAAATTGTACTAAATGAGTTGTGATTTCTGCTAAAGGAGACCAAGGGAAGCACATGAGACACTACAGCCAGTCCAAGGGCAATTGGTTTTGTGGGCTCCTGGGCAAGTTGGTCATTGGGTTCCTGGTGCGATGTCATTTGATTGATGGAGTCTTCCACTGTTCATTTGTGCCCTGGCATCCCTGAAATGGGCTCAGAGGAACAAGCATGATCATATCCAGGTTAGACCATTCCGATGCACCGTGCAGCCAGTGCAAAATGCAGAAACCAGATTGCTGACTGATGCAGATTACAGAGATCACCTTGTGAGAGTCTTAGGACAGTTACGTTGGCTGATGTTCAGTTCAGAGTCCAGTGAAAATTGGTGGTTATTACTTTCGAAGCCTTAAATTGCCTAGGACTAAGGAATTTAAAAGACCAGCTGCCAGTCAATGAAGATTTTCATCTGAGGCCCTGCTCTATTTTGCTCCATTACTGGAAGTCAGATAAGCAGTCACAAGGGCCTTATGCATTGCGGTTTACCAGTTTTGAAATGCCTCTCCCTCCCATGGAGCTACTTAAGCATCTGGCACCAGGTCAAGACATGTTTATTTGCCCAGCCATTTTGTTCAGTCTGTACATCTCCTTTCTGATTTTATTATTATTAGTTAACTTCTCAATTATTTGAGAGGACTTGTAAGGCACCCCAGGACTTGTAAGGCACCCCAGGAAGCTGAACTGGCTGAGGAGTGTAGGATATAATTTTTGTTTCAAGGAGCAGCATACCAAGGGCAGAGAGGGGATGCTGCACCCCAGGCACAACTTGAAGAAAGCCCTTGAACAACTTTCCTTTAATTTATAAAATGCAGTTCTGGCAGCAACCACTAGGAGCACAGGGCAATCTGAGCATAGCAAAAAGCGCTCTAGGATCAGCTAGACTTTTTCCAAGACTGAATCAAACTTACTTAATAGATCCTACAACAAATCCAACACACTGATAGCTGCTACAGCAAGCTTTCTCAACCGGGGTGCACTGCTAGGGTTTTGTGGGCACCCCTCCCCTGCCTAGCAACTAAGGATCCCCTTAGTGCCTGCCCCAACAGCTGCAGGGTGGCTCCCCCTTTCAGAGGGGAGCCAAAGTGGGGAAGGGGTGTCCCCATCTGAGTCTTCCTCCCCATCTACCTCACAAGGCAGTCCAGGATCAGATCCTGCCTGACTAGCCCCTGGTTCACTCTCCCGCAATATCCTTCTCTTGTCTCCTTTAGTCTCCTCCAATCCCTGCACTCTTCAGCTCTCCCTCTCTGTGGGTTGTCTGCCCTCCACTCCTCCTGCATTCGACCCCCATATGCTCCTTTGACACCTCTTTTGTAGCTACCCATTCTCCTGGTACCCCTCTCTGCTTCCCTGCCTCCTGAGGACACAAGAATGGCAACCCATGCTCCAGCATTACCGCCCGCCCTGCCTCTTCTGGCCAGGGGTCGCTGTGATGCTCGTTGATGCACCCATGCCCACTGCTGGATAACTCTGCTCCCAGCCATGCCTGCCTGGCCTTGTGCTCCAGCAGGGGCCTCCCAGTGAGAGGAAGGGCTGGCACTGGCCAGCACCTTGGCAAGTGTGGTGCGTGCTCTGGGGCCCTGCTGTCACTGCCATGGGTCCCTCCAACATTGCTCCATCCAGTCAATGTCTCCGGTGAGTTGCAGGGCTTGCCGTGGTGACTGATACCCAGGAGGAGTCAGACAGGTCTCCCAAATAGATGGGAGTTCATTAATTTTTAATATATTTTTAAAATTTATCAAACATTTATTGGGTGATATGACCATATATGATCATGTTGACCCGCCTCCCCTCCCAAATGACCAATGATGGGCTTGGAGGGCGTGGGAACAGGAGGGACCCCTTGTGGGCGTGTCCACAGCTCTGCTTCCCAACCATATTCTGCACAATCACGCCACTTCTGGAGTTTCTTGAATTCTGAAGAATGTTTTAGGGGTTCCTTAACTGTAAAATAGTTGAGAAAGACTGTGCTACAGTAACGGCCAGCCTGCAGGTAATTTTCTCCAGTAGTCTAGCCTTTCTTCCTTTCCATGTGCCTAGCTCAGGCAGATCTCACAAAGCAGTAATTAGGGTGTTGCAGCAAGATAAAAAACATTTCTCTCTTCCACACGTTTCTCATTTATTTCTGTCTCATTTCCCCACTTGATTTTCACTTCTTTGTCTCAGGACTTTCTCATCCCTATCCTGCTTAGTGACAGAGTGTTTTTGCTTAGACTATAATGGGGGCTGGGGTTTTACCCAAGCCCATAAAGTGACCATGGCCAAAAAGGGATTTGGATGCCAGCCTCTCCACATGCCACACTGGTTCAAAGTCAGTACATTGTTCTCTTTTCCAAACCATTCTTAGCAGACTTGTCCACCTTTCAGGTAGAAATTCCATATCCTTTGTCTCTGCCATGTCCTGTCCCATTCCAGAGCCCTTCAGCAATTTTTCCAAATCTTGTCTTGTGGCCACAGTTGCTGGCACTTAGTGCTGTAAAGGTAAAGGTATCCCCTGTGCCAGCACCGAGTCATGTCTGATCCTTGGGGCGATGCCCTCTAGCGTTTTCTTGGCAGACTCAATACAGGGTGGTTTGCTATTCCCTTCCCCAGTCATTACCGTTTACCCCCCAGCAAGCTGGGTACTCAGTTTACTGACCTCGGAAGGATGGAAGGCTGAGTCAACTTTGAGCCGGCTGCTGGGATCGAACTCCCAACCTCGTGGACAGCCAGCTTCAGACAGCATTTCTGCTGCTTACCACTCTGCGCCACAAGAGGCTGTAGAGGGCCATAAATCTGGGTTCACTCAGGGCACAAGATGCTGAATGCTAGCTTTGCCCTGCATGCGGGGAGAGGTTTTGTTTTTCCAACAAACAACAAAAACTATTCTTTTTCAAAAATAAAGGTCTTGTATTTCCACACAGATGCCCAGCAACTTCACTGTACAAAGGCAGGGCCAGTCATCAACAGACTTCGTTGTCAGAGAAAACTCACCTCCAAACGTGTTTCAGGCCCACGGAAATTGCACTGGCAACCAACATCCCGTGCAGATGCTTGCGGTTCACATTGCAGGCCAAGAAACAAGTGGTGGAGGGAGGGGGGCAATACTGCGCAGGGAAAGGACAATGCTGAACATGAAGCAAAAAGGAAGGGAGGAAGCAAAATAACTAAGAGCTTCTGCCTTCAGATGAATACGGGCAACGTCACTGGGCAGTCTGCATTTGCCAGACAATCACATTCACCTTCTGCTTTCTTCACAAAACACTTAGGAGAGAAGAGAACAAATTCCCCCAACATTCAGGCATTATAATAAGCAGCATTTTTTTTTAAAAAATCACACTTCGTATCAAAAAAATACATTCAAACCAGATCATCAAACACTTGAGTGTCACTGATGTGGTTCTGGTGGCCCACCCCATTTCCTTGCATGCAGAATCCGAGATGCTGTATGATTCCATTTAGAAGAGAGTCTCATGATGACATAGGTTTGTGGAGGCTTTGTGGTCTCCCTGTCGAGGTCTCCCTTTAGCCCACTGATTTTTAAAATTCCAATTCATTGACGCGATTAAACCATATTGATCAGTTCAATAGAAACAAATAAGTTAATAGGTTCAACAACGACATCACTATGGTTTCACAATGCAATTTCAGTGAGCGAGTGAGACCATGTTAAAATAGCACCCTGGAGCATAGGTGCCTATGCAAAATACGCATGGCAGAACACGGCCACACTCAGCAGGATGATGCCATTGATGTTGCCCACTCGCTTCCAGAAGGGGGACTCAGTCGTGTCGGTCAATTTCATCTGCAGGGCTGCCTCTTCCTCTTTACTCAGCTTTGGCCCTTTCTGGTCATCCAAGCCACAAAACCAGTTGAAGGCCCTCCTGAAACAGCTCACTTCTTTGTCAGGGGCTGCGACAGAGAGACTTTCCGTTAGACCAAAAATGCAGAACCTGAAAGAGGTGCCCATCCAAGCAGCAAAGGCACCTTGTTATGCATCATTCTGTTCAGGATCTAGCTGGAGGAGGGTTTAAGAAAGGTGCCATGCTCATCATTCCCTTTGATAGGTCATTCTGAGAGTCAGTGCATTGGTTTTATAACAGTGGCTTCCCCCGAGGAATCCTGGGAGTTAAATTTGGTGAGGGGTGCTGAGAATTCTCTGCTAGAGATCTGTAGTCACTTTTTACAAAATGATGGTTTTTGTGGGGAATGGGGAATAATTATTAGGCCAGTTCAAGACTGTTGTGAACCTGTGGTATAGTAGTTGGGCTAGTATCTGGGAGACCTGGGTTCGAATCCTCACACAAGCCATGACATTTTGCCAGGTGACCTTGGGCCAGCCTATCCTCACTCACAGGGTTGCTGTGAGGATATATTACATGGGTTGGATCTCACAATGTTCTTCATTTCAAAGCCATGGGATACAATAGCCATGGGTTGATACACAATGAGGTGGTTGGGTATGAGAATAATTACAGTGGGACCAGAGGAACTGGGGTACTATTACTATTACTATTGCTATTGCTATTGCTATTGCTATTGCTATTGCTATTGCTATTGCTATTGCTATTACTATTATTTCGATTTATTTCCCGCCACTCCCAAATGGCTCGTGGCGGGTTACAGTGTCTTAAAACCCCATTAAAACTCCCATTAAAAGACTTAAAAACCATGACAACAGGTAGGTTTTTAAAAACCCAAGATATTTTAAATGTCTTTCAACTTCTGCCCAAATCCCTGCAAATGTTTTATCTGAGCAAGATCTACCAAATTTGCCCCAGATGTTGAGATCGGTGCCAGTGGGTGATCTCTGAGATATGTTTTTAAATCCTCCCCTTGTAGGAACCACTCCTGTGAAGTGAGCCACATCTAACCCTCAAGCCACTTTAGCTGTCCCTTGCCTTGAACTGGATAATCCAGGCAAGCACAATCCCATAAAATCCTGGAAGCTCAGCAAGGTCGGCCCTGGTTCATATTGGATGGGAGATCTCCAAGGAACCCCAAGGTCATGACACAGAGGCAGGCAAGGGCAAACCAATCCTAGGATCTCCTGGCTATACAACACACATACCATACAATATATATTACTATTACTATTACTATTACTATTACTATTACTATTACTATTACTAGTAATAGTAATAGTAATAGTAATAGTAATAGTAATAGTAATAGTAATAGTAATAGTAATAGTAATAAATAACTGTCCCTTTTCCCCCCATCACCATTTCCCAGCCTCTTCTTCCACAGCTTGCAGGAGCTGCCAGTGCCCCTTATCCTGGTCTGTACATTTCCCTGTACTGCACAGGACAAACGATGGCCAGTTGTGGATGACCTGACCAGACCCACATTTTCAGTAACACTTATTGCCAAATATTAAACCTGGAAGTACCAGTTTCATCGCCAAGGTCAGTCTCCTCTAGTTTTATCGTATCATCTGTGTCCAGGTCGATGCGTTCCTCCGTCCTGTTGCGCAAGGTCCAGCAAAGACGGTAGAGCTGCCATTGCATAAAACAAGAGCACAGAGGTAAACTTTGGGGGATGAGACCTGATCGGGAAATGTTTGGGGATCCCAAGCACTGGGGGAACTTGAGCCCACTAAGAGATGAGCCTTGTAGCTCAAGCACAAAAGCTCTGAAGCCAGAAAAGGTGGCCAAATGTATCTATTCTGCCCATTTTTGTACTCGGAGGTTAGCAAGGGGTCCATAAGGATCAGTTCTTTGTAATTTTGAGCCTGCTTCTCATTGCACAAAGAACTGCACTTCATCCATTTGTCTTCACAACAGTCCTGCCCAATATGCCAAGCTAAGATAGAATCAATCAGAGAAGCTCTATGGTTAAACAAAGGGCCTTTACGCACGGGGATCTTTGTTGCAAATTGTTTGCGGAATGAAAAATCGCCATTTAAAATAGTGGAATTCGTCGTTATGCATACCTGCCTTTGTAGTGGAATCAGTTGCGTTTTTTAGCGTTTCCCACAGGCTTCCGGTCTCGGCAGAAATCGCTAGAAAGGAAGCGCTATTGCCAAGCTCGTCCCGCCCCTGGCCGTCAAGCAGCCAATGGGCAGCCGTTAGCATGCTCCCAAACAGCCCCTTTCCCTTTAAGAAAGGTTTTTTTTTTAAAAAAACAGACCCATAGCAACGAATCTAGGTAGATTCGTTGCAACGGAGAGACCCATCCAGCTGCCTAATGTGAGCTGTCGTTTGATTGTATGATCGTTGGCACGCTGCCTCGAGTGATAAAAAAAAAATCCCCCCCCCTCTCACGGGCCCGATTTTCGGCTGAATTAATGTGTAAAAAATAAAGGGACTTTATTTCAGCAAACGGGCTTTTATGTGGTTTGTGCTTAGTGACTAAAGGTGAAGGACTGAAGCCAGGGAAGCCTCTAAACAGAAAGAGGCTCGCTGGTGCGTTTATCCCCGCTCGCTCGGAGAAAAAAAAATGGCGATCGCTTCGCCGGAAGTTTGGAGGACAGGCTCAGGAGGAGGGACTTTGAAGAACCCGCAATAATGGTAACGCACAGGTCTTTAGCGCTAGTGTTGCAGATTGGTTGCAGGAGTGTATCGCTATCCGGAGGGTGAATCCACTTTTCTGGATTCCCCTCAAAGCGCTACAACGAAGCGCTTTTTGCTGATTGGTTTCAGGAGTGTTGCAGATTGTCTGCGACGTCGTGCGTTAAGGCAAATTAGTAGCGTTTTCAATTAGCAACCATTGTGCTATTTTGAAGCCGTGCGAAATGGCCCAAAGATTTGAACCTCGATCTCCATCCACACACATCCAGCCTTCTCCCCAGGTGGACTTCCATTACCTCTTAAGTTCAACAGTGAGATTGGAGTGGAAGGTAATCCTTTTTGCTCTGGATGCTCAAAACTAGAACAGTGCTGCAGATCCCAAAAGGAAAGGAGTCTCTTGCTTTCCTCATGTCATGCACTAAGGATACGAAACAGGACCTTGGAACTGATCCCCCGTTAGCACAGGATTGCAATGTGTTACGCCTAATGTAAATTACTACTTTAAGTGCATCTCACACATTGCCAGTACCTTGAGGAGCAAGAATGTAGGTCAGGTGAGGAGCAGGAGTGACTACTTACATGGACCTCATCGATGGGCTTGGTCAAGAACGAGACGGTCAAAATGATGACAATGCAGATGGCAAAAAGGATAATGGCAAAGTAGAGGTAGTGAACTTTACATATGATATCCGGGCAATTGCTGGACTTCATACAGCTGCTAGTTCCATAGGCAAACTCGGTGATCATTCGAGAGAGACCAATCAAGAGACCAATTACTAGGCCCCAGAAGGCACCCTGCAGGAGACACCAAACTGTAGTCAGAGCTTTGGCTGCTGTTCATTTGTTGCCAGGCCTCCTCTGAAGCCCTTTCTTCAATCATGATGTACATCTCTTGGGCCAGGGATCACCAGCTGGTTTGCACTGGCAGAGCAGAACGCTCTTGGGGGGGGGGGTATAGCTAATTAGGTAGTTCCTCAGGTATGTTGGGCCCAGACCATGGATTACCTTAGTACCTATATCTTGAACCTGATCCAGAATTCAACTGGAATCCAGTGCAGCTGGATATGGGCCCTCCAAGGTCTCCTAGTGAGGACCCATGCTGCTGCATTCTGAACTAGTTACAATTTCCGGGTCAGGGACAAGGGCAGGCCCATGTAAAGCGAGTTAAAATAATCTAACCTGAAGGTGACCATTGCATGAATCATTGTAGCCAGCTGTTCCAGGGCCAGGTAGAGAACTTTGCTTGGCAGAGGTGGTAGAGCACCAACTGTGCTACTCTGGTGACTTGAGCCTCCATAGATAGGGAGGCATCAAAAATCACACCCTAACTCCTAACGGTTTGTGCAACTACCAGTTGCACGCTGTCTAGGGAGGGCAGCTGTAGTTCTTCTCCTGGTCCTTTCCTACCCAGCCACAGGATCTCCATTTTGGAGGGGTTGAGTTTCAGGCAGCTCATCTGGATATTGATGGGACCCAAGTCCAAATCCCTGGACCAACTGGGCAAAAGGTGACATAAAGATGGTAAATAATGTGGGGGACAAACATAATGGTTCTAAAACTGAGTCGATTAGTGATATCCCATTCCTCTGTCTAATGAGGAACTTGTGGCAGTGAAATCTGCCACTGTTCAAACCTCCTCCATTGATTCCTTGCCTCAGAGAAATTATGTTGGCCTCATAATTTCCTCCAGGCCAGACTGGGGGGGGGCATGGAATTTGGGTCACTGTGGGTAGGCTGGTAGTTGTGGATTTCTTGCATTCTGCAGGGGGTTGGAGTAGATGACCCTGGAGGTCCCTTCCAACTCTATGATCCTATTATACTAGGCCACTATTCGGGACAATGCCCAGGGATGGGGAATTACACATCCTCATGATTCCTGTTTCCAATGGAGAGCATTCTAAAAAGCTCTACAGAGAAGGGGTAGCTGAGGCTCAGTGGCCTTTATGACTCTATCTTGGCTTTTCTCCCCCCTCTGCTAATTTCAGCATGCTGCTCAGTTTCACCAGTCTCTTGCTAGTCTCCCTGGGGTCCTGCCATGTGTTGCTCTCAAGCTGGAGACTTGGGAGCTATCTGCCCTTCCTCGGGTCCCTGGACGTGTTGCCATGGCACATCATGCTTACTTGTTCATTGACCCTCTTGCAGAAGATAGCCAGAAAGAAGACAGCTGATATTGGTGGGCCCAGGTAGCTGGTAATGGACTGGATGTAGTCAAAGAGCTGCCCGTTTTGAGCTGACTGCACCACAGGGACCCAGGCAATGCTGATGCCAATCAAAACCAAGATGAACAACCTGCAAAAGCAATTAAAGCATATGTCATAGCAAATACCCAACTTATCCCTTCCGTTTAAGTTAGGTTTAGACCTCCCTCCTGAGCAAGACATTTCCTCTCTTACCTTTTTCCATGCTCTGAACCAACAGAGTTGGAAATCAAAACCAGTTTAACAAGGGCTGAATCTGGACTGAGTTTTTATTCCAATCCCAGGGCTATTAAATCCCTGCCGTCTACACTGAGTGCAATTTCCATTTTGATTTTGGGTGATTTAAATTTTTCATCTGCAGCAAGCATGACTGATCTGGAGTGAGCCTACCTTTCCCCTGTGATATCCTGGAGTGGATATAGCCATCGATATTTGAAAAATCGGCATGAGTAAAGGTATAGCTCTCTGCTTTTCCCCAAACTAACTTGCTGCCGAGCTTCCAATTTTGTAGCAAAGCCCTGATTGGCCAGGGTGTCCATTCAAAGGCTTCCTGGTTCCCAAGTTGCAAGGCTTCCCTTAAAGGGGAAGCCCTAACTTCTCTCAGCAGAAGCTCCAGAAGTGCTAACCACTCTCGGCAGAGATTTTCCTCTTGGATTTATTCCCCCTCCTCTGCTGTCTCCAATCCTCTGCCCCCCCCACCCCATTCAAGAAAAGAAAGAGGCTCCTGCTGCGCTTGGCTCCCCCCCCTCTGAACTTCCTTGATCACGTGCAGAACACTTTCTGTTTCAATGGGGAGGGAGGGATAGGGGAAGACCCGAGTTCAAATCGATCTGAATTCAGCAGGATCTACAATGGAATAAACAAACTAAGTGCAGATTCAGCCCTGGCCTCATGTTAAATACTCAAGTTCACATTGACCACATCTGTAAGCATGTTTTAAATGCATAGTAACATATTTCAGGAAATAGAAAGATCCATCCAGTAGCACAGCCAACATATGCCTTTGTGCCTTTGTTTAGCAAGCAGCCATGTTATTCAAGGGAAAATTTGTTGCAATGGTTGAATAAAAGCAAAGGTCTACTCTAGTGGATAACAGGATTTTGGCATCTGGGCGATCAGAAAAATGTGCATGCAATGAGCCCACATCTCCTCAAGGAGGCATTACAACACCACTGGCATTCGGAAGCTTTTCTCGTAGGACAAGCCCTTGTTCCATCATCATCCTTACCTGCCTACTATCATGAGTTCTCTTTCTGACGCTTGCTTTCGTACTTTGGTGTAGATATCCATGGTGAACAGTGTGCTGGCGCTGTTGAAGATGGAGGTGAGGGAGCTCATGAGAGAGGCCAGCATAACAGACAGCATCAGACCTCGCAAGCCTAAAACAGAAGCAAGACAGAGGAAGGAGGTGAAGAGCTGAGCCACAGTCAAAAACATTGCCAGTTCCGAGTTGAGAAACAGTTGGAGATTTGAGGGGTGGAGGCCGATAAAGGCAGGGTTTGGGGCCTAACACCGTAAAATCCAAAGTGGCAGTGTCTCCAGGTTAACTGATCTCTGTCTCTGGAAGATCAGTTGTAATAGCAGATCTCCAGGCATGACCTGGAAGCTGGCAACCCTACAAATACCGTCAGCTGAAAAATGTAGCTGGGTGATGAAGGCAGAGAAGTGCTCGGTTTTTGCGCAAACTATGTAAGCAATAGCACACAGCCTTAGACTCTGAGGAGGCCTTTAAATATATTTCTCAGACCCTACAATTATTCACAGCATGTGTGTGGGAGGTGATGCTATAGGGCCTCTTAAGCCTTCCCTGGTTGAGGGGGTTAGTAGGCCTTAATCAGGCCCTGAGGCACAAGCATCCCCAGTTACTGCAGTGTGGCTCCCCTGGGTTTAAACAAACACGTTTTGCCCCTCAAGTGGTTATGAAGGATCTTCAATTAGGGTTAGGTCTAGCTTCACAAGGAAAAGGGCATGGGAATCCGTGTGGGCCCAGGTTTTGATTGTTATTTCTCTAACATTGTGAAAGAAAGAAACTCAGATTTCTTTCAGAGGCAAATACGCTTAGGGCAGGATCTTTTTTTTTAATGCTGCTTTTAAAAAAGCAAATATTGTCTGTCTAAAAGCACTGTGTGTGGGGGGGGGGGAGGCAGGTAGCTAAACAACCTGTGAGCAGCACAGAATTTGACATGTGGTTTATTTTATTTATTTATTTATGTTGGGATTTATATATCCGCTGCTCTCAGAGAACTGGCTCGCGGCGGTTTACAATTTTATAATACAGACCCAACAACAAATCATCATTAAAAACAAGCCCCATTAAAACAACATCCTAAAAGCTCAATACACAGCTGATGGTAGTAAATAATTTAGTAAGAAAATGCATCCCACACGGCTAACTCACTGGCTGGTCCAAGAACGGGCAGATGTAACAGTTGGGAAGAGAATCTCACTTCTCTTTTATTCCAACGTAGGTGAGCAAGGCTTGCATGTCAGAGGGATTCAGCACCTTCACAGCTCCCCATCAACCTCATAACAACCTTTGCTCCCCAAAAGACACAAACACTATTATGACTTTCAAGTCTCTTATACGTAGGGGCCCATTTCAGGTTTCATTGGAGGGGAGACAGGGGAAAATCAGATTCATGCCTAGAGTTGCCAACTCCAGGTTGGGAAATTTCTAGAGATTTTTGGGGTGGATCCTGAGGAGGGTGGGGTTTGGGGACTAGAGGGACTTAATAAGTCGTGATGCCATAGAGTTCACCTTTCAAATGGCCATTTGCTCCAGCCGAACTGATCTCTGTTGTCTGGAGAACATTTGCAATAGCAGGAGATCTCCAGCCACCACCTGGAGGCTGGCAACCCTATTTACAGCTCCTCCCGACTCCAAAACAAACCATGAATCCACAATCCCAGGTGCCTTTTTTTTTTAATGTGCAGCCGTCTCGATCCCCACCAGACTTTGGCTCTGCATGACTTCTCTGCTATTTTTAGACCCAGGTTTACCTCTGCCGTTCCACAACACAAGTCCACTGTCCCAACACCGCAACTTTGGCTGGAGTCTCACCATTTGGCATCAGCTGTACCACCAGTGTTGGATAAGCAATGTTTGAACAGCCAACTTCTGTGTCACAGACCTCCTTGCACACTTCGGGCACGACACAAGCCACCTTATCTGAAGGAGTGAGAAAAGAGGACCAAGTTAACAGGCTGGCCCAACATGCTTTGAAGCTCCAAGAGATCCTCCCCAGGATTGCCTAGAGAAGGGGTCCTTGAGGAAGGAAAGCCTCAGTCTCCCCATTCCTCCCCTCCCGTAATTGAGTGTGGAGAGAGACGATCCATTGGTAGACAGGTGAGAGCTAGGGTGAGAGCTCACCTGTGTACAGAATCCGACTGATCATCCCAGGCATCACCATCAGGAACATGGGGAGCAGTTTCAAGTAGCCGCACATGATGCAGCCAGCCTTGACGTGGGACATGTTCTTGCCCGAGAGGCATCGCTGGACAATCACCTGGCAGAAAGATATACAAGGGGAAGTGAGGGCTGCAGAGGCTCCAAACAGTCAACTTTGCAACAGACACCTCAAAGTCAGTAAGCTAAAAAAAGGGCAGAAATTATACACCTCCTACAACTGAGAGCCAGCTTGGTGTAGTGATCAGGAGCGCTGACTTCTAATCTGGCGAGCTGGGTTTGATTCCCTGCTCCTCCCCCAAATGCAGCCAGCTGGGTGACCTTGGGCTCGCCACAGCACTGATAGAGCAGGAATATCAGTCGCTGTAACACAAGTTTCAGATACCACGATGAAGAAACGCAAAAAAGACATGTTTGACCATGCAGAGATAAAACCTGTCTGCGATGTAAATTAAGTAACCCATGCAGAGGTGTGATAAACAACGATGTATTGAGTGAGTTGTCACAAGCTTTTACATCATGCAGAAGAGCCCCAGGGCTCTCTCAGCCTCACCCACCTCACAGGGTGTCTGTTGTGGGGAGAGGAAAGGGAAGGCGACTGTAAGCCGCTTTGAGACTCCTTCCGGTAGAGAAAAGTGGCTTATAAAAACCAACTCTTCTTCTTCTTCAGGAGTACAAGCGCCCCTGAAGGCAAAGCCAAGAAGGTATAATATTAGTTTAACTTGTAACTCCCTAACACAATTTGCCTATCTTCTTTAGGGGAACTGACAAAGACATATATCACCCATTTTTTTAAAAAGTGTCTTTGCTTAGGAGACTTTTTCACATCGAGTAAGGAGCCTATTTTAGAGCCCGTATCAAAATATATAGGCCTTTTTTCCGCTCATGCAACAGATTCATAAGTTGCATGTTGGATGTGACAGTTCTACCAATTCCCTATTAAAGAGAAGATCTTGGATATGAAAAGATGGGGGGGGGGGAAACAACATTGGAGCACTTTCTGGCATAATAGCCAGTGATGGCTTCCTGAGGACACAGAAGAACACTTGGTCACTAAGAAGAGAGTATATTGGCAATTAAAGAGCCACGCATGGTCCTGGAATCAAATGGGAAGATACATTAAGAATATGTTTTGACTTCAGAGCAGTAGCCTTTATACTACCTGATCCGTGCACCAGTACCACAGAGCCAGGATACTCAAGCCGAAGATGAGTCCTGGCCACGGCATATCACCACTGATGGGGTTTCGGAAGATATGGAAGGAATCTGCGCGGGGTTCGTAGCATTTAGGATTAATAGACTCATTTCCAATCGTTATGTTACTTGGGATAGCTTCCATGTATTTCTTCATGAAACTGTCATATCCTCCTACTTCGTTAAATGCTGCAAAGCATAATAATAATAATTATTATTATTATTTATTTGATTTGTATGACCGCCGCTCTCAGAAACCAGCTTGCAGCGGTTCACAATATTTCAATACAAATACAGTACATTAAAAAGCATTAAAATTACCCATTAGAACCACAATAATACACACAAACCAGGGAGCAGTTGTGCTGATGCTATGACTGTACAACCTTAAAACCCAAAAGGGTTGTAAAATTACCCTCCGTTGTCAGGATGCAGGCTGAACTGAAAATGGCGTGTTGTTATCCTGCATGTTGTTGCTGGGTGGTTCTGTTCTTATTGGTGGCTGGCTAGTTTTGATTTGTGTTTGCAAATTATAATCTCATTGCGTTTTATGTATTTTATTATTGCTTGTGATTGGGTCCCTACCAAGCTGCCTTTGTAGTTGTTTGTCAGGGTTTTTTTTTTTTTTTACTCAAAGGAAGGATTTAAATTAAATGAATCAACTGCCCAGATTATTTGTCCCAATGAACATATCGATCCACAGCTTGTCTGCAGTTTCTTTTTCTTTTCATTGAATTTTCGGAATCTCCATGCAAGAGCCGAATCCTAAATTTGCAGCTGAAGAAACACTGATTCTCTGGCCTGTATGACTTGGGTTTGATGGAGGATTATTCAGGCTTACCAAATGCTGTCAAGATGATAGACCCCACCAACATGATGAAGGTTTGCAAAGTGTCCGTATAGATGACAGCCGCAAGTCCTCCTGAAAGCACAAATCAAATTGATGAGACTGTATTCCAAATTCTTTGTGAGACCTTCCCCCTTCTATTTTCCCCTCTGGAGAGCCAGTTTGGTGTAGTGGTTAGGATCGCGGACTTCTAATCTGGCATGCCGGGTTCGATTCTGCGCTTCCCCACATGCAACCAGCTGGGTGACCTTGGGCTCGCCACAGCACTGATAGAGCTGTTCTAACCGAGCAGTAATATCAGGGCTCTTTCAGCCTCACCCACCTCACAGGGTGTCTGTTGTGGGGAGAGGAATGGGAAGGCGACTGTAAGCCGCTTTGAGCCTCCTTCGGGTAGGGAAAAGCGGCATATAAGAACCAACTCTTCTTCTTCTTCTGGAAGCAGCATGTTTCCTTGCTTACCAAGGATGTCCACAACATGCAACAAAATTCAGGCAGGGGAACAGTCAGAGATGGCTCACTGAGGCAGCCATCCCCCCCAGGTAAAGGAACTGCAGCTTATTTTAATTAATAACAGAAGGCTGCTAATGGGAGACTCAGGTGCAGAAAGGGAGAACTCACCAGTGATAGTATACAGGGCTGTGATGGTAAGCAAGATGATGATAGCCACGTAAATATTCAGTCCCATGGCTACCTGAATAAATATTGCTCCGGAAAATATATCTGCCTAAAACACAGACAAAAGTGGCATGTTTAGCAACGTGCTAGCCTACACATCTGTAGAACATGGCAGCAATTCATCTCTGGCTGTCTGGATTCACACACGGATGTGAGATGCAAGGTAAAAAGAGGCTGTGACTCTCCTGTGCAAATTTACATAAGAACCACCACATGGAATTCAGCGTGACTTGCTTCAGAATAAACACACCTTGGATGGTAAGTCCTGCTGACCACTGGACAGTGACATATTGATGTGTGGAGAAAGGAGGGTGGGGTAAAGAATCTGCATAGTTTTTGTAAACAGGACTGGTGAAATGCATGGGTGACTGACTTGCACGTAAACAAATCGTCTGGCAGGCCAATTGAAAACTATCTCTATATCATGGCAAATTTCATAAGAACTGCTTGGCTGGATCAGATCAAGGTTCAAGTAGGCCCGCCTTTCAGTTCTAAGAGAGACCAGCCCAGGTGCTCTCAGGAAACACATAAACCAAGTGTAAAAAAGGATTACCTTCACCTGAAAACTATCCCAGCTTTCTCCCTCGGTGGTGCCTAGAATTCGTAGGTTCCCCAGTCATTTCACTGGTACCATGCGGATGTGCATTGGGGTTTTTAGATTTTTATGTAAACTGCCATGAGCCAGCTGTGTCCAGGAGTGGTGGTTAATGAATACAAATATAAATAAGTAAATAAAATGTCCTGGGCTGTTCTTGAGCATTCTAGTTCTATAATCTCTCTCTCTCTCTTTGATTGTAAGAGCAAGCTCCTGTCCCTTCACCTTGTACGTGACCCTACAAGAAAACAAGCTGAGTCACCTTACTTCCTGAACAATGCCAATTTTCTTAAGAAGCCATCCAAGCCCTTCTAATCTAGGAGCTAGTTCCATGGCTTGCATTATATATATTCATTAAGTGCCTTTTATGGCCCTCTTTAAAGCCTTATCGTATCTCTTAATGGACTAAACTTTGTCTTGGGGAGACATCACCTGAGAAGCCACATGCAGAAAAGCAAAGAAACCTCCGATGCCAAACCATCAGAGATGTGAAATCTGGCATGGACCTCCCAGGTGGCTTTTATTGATGAATAGATGGTTCCAGATCAGGACTGTGGCAGGGCAGGGGAGAGGAGCTTCAACCTTTCTACCTGTATAACTCTACTAACCTCAAATGTTCCTCCTCTCACCCCCTCTGAGCACCTGATGACCACTCTGGTAAATAGAAGGTTGCTTTGATTTTAAACTGTATTTACGAATTCCATTTTGGTAGCTGCATTGTGCCACAAGTGTCGTGGAAAGGTGAGAGAAAAAAGTTTTTCAAAACCAGCAAAGAGTTTGCAAAGTTACTAGCAGCTCTAGAGAGCAACACTGCAAGGGATTCTGTGATGCACAATTAGTTGCGGGGAGGGTAGCAAGATGACCTGGACCTGACTACTTGCACTGCCTTGGAGTCAAGAAATGTACTACCTAGGAATAAAAATTTACTGCCTGTCTGGGGCTACCACTCAGGACAGGACAGTGAATGGAGTAACTGAACATAAGGGAAGAGAATCCCACCCAACAGTGAAGAGAACATTACCCAGGAAGGGAAGCACATTGCTAAGAAGGGTCCCATTAGTGTTTAATTAGTAACTCTGATAGAGATCAGTTATTGCCAGCTTGGTGGAGTCTGAGGGCAAAAGGCCAGGCCACTTAGGTTAATTTGTAGGATTATCTTTGGGCTCCCACACAAAAGGGCAAAGAGTAGCCTTCAAAGGCAGGTTTTTCAAATATTGAAAAGCAACAGCTTTTGATAGTGTGTTGGGATTAGTGTGTATTTCCGTAGGGCCCAATGTAAGAAAGCTTTCTAATGGATCATGCCTATCTTAGGTAGTGAGCAAGGAACCGCTTTTTGGATTTTATACCTCAGATAAATGGTATATTTCAGGCCAGTGGGGAAGGGGGAGAGAATTAGAGCAGAAAGTCAAAAAGTATCTACTGGAAAGGGCCATGTTAATTTAATTTACAGATCCCAGGTGCTGCAGATCTCTTTAACCTTTGCTTTCTCTGAGTAATAATTGCACTGACAGGCAGGCAAGTTAGGGTTTTGCTGTGGGCAATACTGTCTAGCTCATGTTGGCTTTCCAGCCTGAACCTCTTCACACCAACAGTTGCCCACCTGTGTCTTGTGCAAACTTTCAGAGCTGTCAGTGGGGGGAGGGGGTCCTGATCCCCAGAAGAGGAATGGGGGGGGGGATAAAGCATAGGGAAAGGTTCCTTTGTCCCCTTTCCAGGAGCACAATGGGGTGGAGAAGTGAAGGCGCTAGAAGGGAGTGAACAGGCTGGACTCACAGAGATTTTGGTGAAGATGTAAAGAAGCAGAGAAAGGATTGAGAGGTAGATCTGGATCCGCTTCCCCCCAAACCGCTTCCTCAGATACTCTGGCATGGTCACCACCTGGAAAGAGAGGAAGAGCACCGTGTTTTGAACAGAACAGAGAGGCAGCAGGTAGGCAGCTATTTGCTGGGAGCAACATGAATTTGGCAGATAAAGCATGGACCATGTCTCAGGTTTGAATCCCATCTCAGCTGCTAAAGTAAGGTGACCAGATTGTCCCACTTTTGGAGGGACATCTGGTGGCACCTGGCAAATTGTACTTGTGTTGAAATTAAAAGTATATATATTACAATACTATTTTTGCGTTCTATGAAACTTTTCGTCGCTCCATATAGACCAAAATTTTAATCAAGAACAGCCCCCCGCCCCGGTCAATGGTGTCTGCATTTCAACATTTTGTTGTTGTTGTTAGTTGCGAAGTCATGTCCGACCCATCGCAACCCTATGGACAATGATCCTCCAGGCCTTCCTGTCCTCTACCATTCCCCGGAGTCCATTTAAGTTTGCACCTGCTGCTTCAGTGACTCCATCCAACCACCTCATTCTCTGTCGTCCCCTTCTTCTTTTACCCTCAATTGCTCCCAGCATTAGGCTCTTCTCCAGGGAGTCCTTCCTTCTCATGAGGTGGCCAAAGTATTTGAGTTTCATCTTCAGGATCTGGCCTTCTAAGGAGCAGTCAGGGCTGATCTCCTCTAGGACTGACCGGTTTGTTCGCCTTGCAGTCCAAGTGACTCGCAAGAGTCTTCTCCAGCACCAGAGTTCAAAAGCCTCATTTCTTTGACGCTCAGCCCTCCTTATGGTCCAACTTTCACAGCCATACATTGCAACTGGGAAGACCATAGCCTTGACTAAACGCACTTTTGTTGGCAGGGTGATGCCTCTGCTTTTTAGGATGCTGTCTAGATTTGCCATAGCTTTCCTCCCCAGGAGCAAGCGTCTTTTAATTTCTTTGCTGCAGTCCCCATCTGCAGTGATCTTGGAGCCCAGGAAAATAAAATCTGTCACTATATCCATTTCTTCCCCATCTATTTGCCAGGAATTTCAACATTTACCAATATTGAAATCTGGTCACCTTATATTATCAGTTTTTTTTAAAGAAAGTAATAAGGGGCAGGGATGTCCAGATGAATGGACTGGATGAGGCCTGGGGATGGCTACAAGGACTCCTTGGTTTGTAAAGAACTTCCTGGTGCTTGCAGATAGAGGTGTCAGTAAGGGGAGGGGGACTCTTTGCAGAATCTGCTCACTCCTTTAGGCAACCCCATTGAAGCAAGAGTGTTTCCGTTCTGCAAGTGTTGCAGGCTAAATTTTCTGCCAAGTGGCTGCATTAAGTCCCAGCTGTTCTCAGCTGGTTTTTGCTTGTTTGCTTATTGTTATGTCTGTGGGCATTTGGCCACTGATGCAAATGAGGGCTTCTGCCAGCTAAGGAACTAACCAATCAAAGGAACCTGTTAAGGTCCAACCAGATTGCTCTGCTTAGGGCCAATCAGAGGCAGCAGCGGGCTGCCTGAAAGGTATAAAAGTGCATGAGTTTGCCTGTTTTTCTCCGTTCAGTAGTTGGAGTTTGTTGCTGGAGTTGCTAAATAAACTGCAGCAGCAACAGCACACAGGATCTCTTGGCCTGCCCCTGGCCACCATTCCAGCTTTTCCATTGGTCGTGAGCAGGAAGGAGAGAACTGGGCTGGGTTAGCCTGCGTACCTCAGTTAGGGATGAGGATGAAGAGTTTGTGCCAATAGTCTTATGGGAAGGAACTGTGCTTGCTTGTTTTCAGCAAATGCCTTCTCTCTCTCTCTCTCTCTCTCTCTCTCTCTGCCAAGTGTTTACAGAAAGTAAGGGGCCAGACAGACATTAACCCAGAATGAGGAAGTTGGCTCTCTGCTTTGTGTACTTACTCCAGCCTTGATATAGATGGGTACAAATATCCAGCCGAGAATCACCACCATCACCAGGGCCTGTGGAGAATGGAAGACGGAGTTTTAGCAGAGGTCACTCCCCATGCATGACAAACCCGCCAAGGAGCATGCCTTTGCTTGCAGTGGGAAGGCCAGAGGCACAACCTGGGAAGGAAGGAGAAGAATCTTCTGCTAGAGGTCCCCAGGGACTCCCCATCTCACCCCCCAGAACTACTGCCTACCCAGCAAAAGGCACTTATGGAGTGGGGGGGGAATCAGAGGGAAGACCCAAACACGTATTTCTGGCTGGGATTTCTAGCCCGGTTTTCCCAGCAGGCAAATGAAGGCGGTTGCACTCACGTTCCACTCAAACCCTCCGATGGCAATCCCAGCAGCTGCCCCTGTCCCAGCCAGGCCTACAAAGTGACCGCTGCCGATGTTGCTGGCAAACAGAGAGGCGCCAATCTGGACACAAAAAAGGAAGGAAATCTTTGGTCAGATTCATCATCTTTGCTGTAATAAAGCCTTGAGGCATGTACATTTTTGATGAGCTTTTTGTTACCTGATGCATCAGACTCCCACCCATGGAAGCTCCCACCACAATAATTGGTGCTAGGCTTTGGTCAGCAAAACTCAAAATCTTGTCTTCATCATGAGTGTGCCATAAACCACACAGGATCTGGATCTTGCCAGCCAGATTCCCCTGAAACAATATCCCCCCCTTCCCCCATATCACGATGCTCCAGTTGCTAAACCAGCTAGGTTAGCAATCGATCCAAGAGCCAGTTTGGTGTAGTGGTTAGGAGTGTGGACTTCTGATCTGGCAAGCCAGGTTTGATTCCCCGCTTCCCCAGATGCAGCCAGCTTGGTGACCTTGGGCTCACCACAGCACTGATAAAGCTGTTCTGACCGAACAGTAATATCAGGGCTCTCTCAACCTTACCTATCTCATGGGGTGTCTCTGTTATGGGGAGAGGAAAGGGAAGGTGATTGGAAGCTGCTTTGAGAGTCCTACTGGGAGAGAAAAGTGACATATAAGCACCAACTCTTCTTCTTAATATGAAGCTATTCCAATCTCCTGGTTTTCAGTACTCTCCCTAAATTCCCTGCACCTTAGAAATCCAGCATGTTACGAACTAAGCTAAGCCCCTTTTTCATGGACATATTTTCTGCATGCAAGGAATTATTTACATGTTAGAGAATTCTTGTTCTCTGAAGTAGCACAGCTCACGCACAGGTTTATCACCTCATTGAGGACTGGACAGGCAATGTTATAGACATCCAAGGAATGGACATGCATGCTCCAAGCTTTGCTTTCCTAACCAAGCACGGTGCACAGATAGGAGTTCAAAAGGAGAGAAAAATGCCTGGAGCTGGGTGGGATGAAGTGTGGAGGGGATACATTGCAGAGGGAGGAAATAGTTCCAGATTCCAGGGCCTATTCTGCACAGTCGATAATGCACTTTCAGTTCACTTTAGAAGTAGATTTTCCTGTTCTGCACAGGAAAATCCAGCTGCCAAAGCGCATTGAAAATGCATTACGTGTGCAGAATGGGCCCAGGAGTACTGCTACTCTTCTTCTGTGATGGGAACAGATCTGGGTTAAACACATGGATGGATATGCTGCCCTCATATTTCACCTGGCTGTCAGCAAACACACTCCAAGAGCCAGAATTAGATCAATCAGCGCTTACCGGATCCTACACTGAACCATTAGGGCAGCTCTGCACATGAGAACTGAAGCAATGGAAGCTGGCACAATAATGCCGCATGCCCTTCCTTTCATGAAAGCATCTGTCTATCCTCCTCATTGTTATGTCAATGATCCCTTGCATCCTCCCTGCCTTTTAACGCAAATAGGGAAGAGCCACAGCTGGAAGGAGCGCCAGGGAATTTCCTTCCCAGAGAAGACTAATCTTACATGTTTTGGATATTGCGTGAGTTTCTGTGGCAATTAATTATGTTGTAACAAGGCAGCCATTAAGAAAGGATTTGACAAGAGAACCCACCCAAAGGAGTCCAGTTAAGGAGAAACTCCTTGTGTGGACCTCACGGAGGACAAACAGCAGAGGTCATGTTTGGAACTGGCAAAGGGGTCTACACTGGGGTCTTAGCTGACTAGTTGTGGGGCCTGAATATGGATCTTCTGGTATTCGGCCCTTTGTACCAGTCTTGGATTAGAACTGCACGACTGCAAAGATACTGAAAGCATCCATTCAAGGCGCATAATTGAGAGAGAGGGAGGGAGGGAGGGAGAGTTCTGCAGCATCTCTCACCCCTGCACAATCATATGCAGTTTCTAGACCAGCAAGCCAGATGAGAGGCAGTGGCTTGTAAAGCCTCCAGTTGAGCCACTTACTGGAACAGGGAAATCGCCCCCCCCCCCCCCCCGCTGTTCTCATTGACATATTACTGTGACCAGCCGAAACCTCCCAGGTGAGGCCTCTCTTCCTAAAAAGTTACCTAAGTATTTCCTCTTCAATTAATCTCTACAGCTAATGCTAGGTTATTAGGAAAGCTCTTCCAAGAAATGATTAACTGCATGTTCTCTACTCTTTCAGCAGTTCCCTCCTCCTGCTCTGACTGTTTCCTGGACGGTTCAAGACAGACTTTCTGTTACAGCAGCCCCTAGACTTAAATGCAGAAAAATTCCAGTTCTGCAACCTATTTTGATTTATACACTTTCCTTTAACAAAGCAAGCACTGAGCTTCTTAAAATGTCATTGTTATTCTTTGTAATCCTAATGTTGGTAACTCCCAAGGCAGAGTTAATGTCTCGATTCATTTCAGTGGGTCTTGCCCCATCTGAGTTGGCACCTCGGAGTCAACCCATGTTAGCAACACCCTTAAAGATTTGTATTCATGATGATGCATTCTTTTGGGCAACCTCTTTGCCCTTTCAGGGTGCAGTCTAACCCATCAAGCAGCCTCTAGGTTATCTACCCCCCACTGGGAAAAGCGTACTTTCAGGGGGCATTTTTGCCATGAGGAAAACAGTCTAAACCCACCACAGTACTGCAACTCTAGTGCCAACCTTCCACCTCCCATCCTATCAGTTTTAATTTTAAACTATCCCCCCCCCCAAAAAAAAACAGAAGTGAGATCTAAAATGGAATCAACCATTGTCATGACTCCAAGAAGGTGATAGGGACCTTTGCACAAAAAGGACATAAACCAGACATTAAAAATTACAATATTTAAAAATCATTTTAATCTTCCATGGTATTCTGTTGCTCATCTAAAAGCTACATTTCTGCTAAAAAGAACCTTTATGGGGACTTGAGCCAGGGACCCTATTCTCTAGGAAAGTTGCAGAAGCAGTGAGTAAAAACTTTTTGGGGAGAAAAACAAATGCAACTGATGCACACACATAAGGAAGAGATTTGACATTTCTTGAATGTAACTCACCGGCCACCAAACCATGCTTCGGCCTGCTAAGAAGAAACCTCCCACAGTCCCACGGTTCGTAGCAAACATAGCCTAGAAAAGGGAGGGAAATCAGGAGGAGATTAGAGAGCTGTCCACCAAAGAAAGAATTTATATTAGATTAATCTGTCTCTAAACCATATGTTTGTATATTACTAGTATGTACAAATGTGCAAGGGGAAAAGTTGGTTTTTCTGCCTGGGAAAATGATATTAATTCACCCGATTCTCAGGAGAGACAGATGATGACTTTTACACCGAGCCATTCCATGAGACTGCCTTTAGAAAGAAAGAGTCTGAACAGAAAATATTTGGGCAAGAAACACATGTCTAGAAAGATCCTTACAGTGGATATTCAAAGCATGGTTAGTGCCAGGGAGTATCTAGCTCTCAATGTTCCCAGATTGGAGACCCTGTTCACTGCCAACTCAGGAGGAGGCCAGCCCTTTCTGAACAACACCATAAAGTGCCTCAAACATAATATACCCTTTTCATATACATATAAATATACATAAAGGTAAAGGTATCCCCCGTGCAAGCACCGAGTCACGTCTGACCCTTGGGGTGATGCCCTCCAGCATTTTCATGGCAGACTCAATACGGGGTGGTTTGCCAGTGCCTTCCCCAGTCATTACCGCTTACCCCCCAGCAAGCTGGGTACTCATTTTACCGACATCGGAAGGATGGAAGGCTGAGTCAACCTTGAGCCGGCTGCTGGGATTGAACTCCCAGCCTCATGGGCAGACAGCTTCAGACATATACATATACATATACATATACATATACATATACATATACATATACATATACATATACATATACATATACATATACATATACATATACATATACATATACATATACATATACATATACATATACATATACATATACATATACATATACACTCTATTTATAACAACTATGCTCCATCTGATAAGACAGGCATCACTAGTATTTTTCCCTGAAGTGCTTGGGGAGGGGGGTGAGTGGAAAGGAAGGGGGTGAGGGTCTTTTCTGCCAACGGGTAAATTTTAGTAATTTTAATTGTTTTAATCGTTTTAGTTTTTACTGTGGTGTTTTTTAATCTAATTGTAACCCGCCATGAGACAATCTCGAGAGTGGCAGGATATAAACACCAACAACAACAACAACAAAAATAATACTCTACCATCCCGCCCCCGCCATTGGGACCCAAAGCAGTTTCCATTATTCTCTTTGTTACCCTGACTGTTTCAGCCATAAATATATTTCAGTGAATGGGCAGCTGTGGACATTCTCGCATGGATGTTGCAAATGTTGAGAGTTCCCAGAAATCCCCTGCGGAATGGTGACTATTACTGGTGTGCATCTGAAAAGTGAAGCAATACATATCTAGGTTTGGACATTTACAAATACATCTGGGATTTTGGCCACCAGGTTCTCCAGCAGGTTCTCACAGGGGAAGGGGGGGCACTTTCTTAGGAGGTATTTTAAGTGGTTCCAAGGAAGACATTCCAGGATTTTTCTCCTAAAAGCTTCAAGCTACAGCCCTTCTCCTAATGTCGCCATTCTACACATTTCCGGGCATTCACAGGAAGAGACATTGTCTCTCTGAAGCTGCTTTATGGGAACCTAAGATCACGCTTTTTTGTGGTTTAATCTCAAGCCAAGAGAAAGCGAAAAGAGAAATTCTAATTGAAAGCGGGATACAAATATTTAAAATAGCATTTCTGATTACTTTGGGCAAGGCTTAAAAGGTTACACTCCGAAGCAAACATTTTATCATTCTGCAGCACAGAGAACAAGAAAAACAGGAAAAATCTGTTGGAATTGGAAAGTACATTTGTTAGTACAGAATTAATGGCTGTTTGCTGTCCTTTAAATGCCCTGTGGATAGAATTTGCAGTCACAGCAACCCAACCACAGAAGGGGACTGCATAACCAAGCCCTTCATCAGTCACCTGGAACCAAACTGCAGAGTGTGGTTTTACTGCACAGTAACAGAAGCTTATTTCTTTAAAAAACAAAACAAAACCCAAAACAACCAACAGAGCATGTTCCTAGTCCTCATGACTTCTGAAAGGGGGAAAAAGCTATCCCACATTCTAGCATTAATAATATTATTCCTGAAAAGTGACATCACTCATACTTGGCCTTTCCAACATTCCAGTAGGAACAAATCATAGCTTGGTACAGAGACGTTAAGTGAGTTACTTGTTACAGCTAGGCGGGATCTCCCCAACTGTTTTGAGCCTGCGCTCACCTATGGAATTTTTATATTTTGTGATGGGTGTAGGATACAAATTGACTACACTGAAAGCAGAGCTGGCTACAAAATGGCTGCTGCCTATTACCTTCTGTCACACAGTGAAGAGCCTTGTTCAGATTTTTAAAAATCTGCACAGCCAATCAGATATCCAATGCTCAGTCAGGAGCATTGCTGGGCAGAACCTCCACCAAGCCATGCCCACCATCTAATAACACTTGGGTACCAGGAAAGGTGTCAGAGGTTGCTATGGTGTCCCTGGACAGCACTCTGAAGACCCCTGGGTTAGGCAGTTCCTGCATTCCTAGTGCAAGTTGTTTGCATCCTACAATGGAGGGAAATGGACTCTTTCTCCATCAACCAACATGAAATTGAAATTTTTGGGGTATCTTTCTTCGGTAATGACTGGGAACTGCACAAGAGCAGAGATTTCTGGGAGTCCTGGTGGTGGCAGAGAAGAACACATGGGAGATACCCCCCTCCCATGCTTACTTGAAGGAGTTTAGATTCAAATGGGTGGCCGTGTTGGTCTGAAGTAGCACAACAAAATCAGAGTCCAGTGGCACCTTTAAGACCAACAAAGATTTATTCAAATCTTTATTGATCTTAAAGGTGCCACTGGACTCTGATTTTGTTGAAGGCATTTAGGAGGAGGCCCAGTAACTAGTGGAGATTTTAAGCAGGAAGAAGACAGGTACAGAGTGCTAGATGTGTGATTCCATTTAGCAGAAGATTGGGAGGGGGGCATTGAGGGTAGCAGGTGTACTGAGTTTGGTTTAGGCATGCCCAGACTGTAACCTGCCTCCTCTTCTGTGCAACTCCAATGAACTTAAAGCTGCAAAGATGGAGGTCAGGACTCATTGCTCCAGCATGAGGCAGCCTAGGGAATATAGAGGGCCATGCATTCGTGTCACCTGCCCAAGCCCTCTCTTGTCTGCCACCAATCAGACCTTCTGTGAGCAGCTCTGTTTCTGGGCTTTCAAGAGTGGGCTGGCAGGTGAAGCAGGGAGAAGGCTGGAAAAATTCTTCATCAGTGAAATCTCCCTTAAGGGCTCAGGAGCAGGAAATAAAAGCTGGTACCAAGCAGCTCTGAATTGTCCCTGCGTTAACCAGGTTCTGGTAATTTAAGCAGCCCGACTTCCACTATCTCCACATGAAGGATGAAGCTGATTCTGTGAGTTTAGACAGATTGTACATGGCTGGGGAAAAGGGATTGTGTCTGAGCTTGGCTCCTGCGACCCTTTCTTGCATGCCCAGGGAAATGCCGATCAACACTTCGGGGTTGGGAAGCAAATTTCCTCCAGGCCAGACTGGCCAGGAATTCTGAGATTTTTTGGGGGGAGGCATCATCTGAGCATGGAACTGGGGTCACTGTGATCAGCCGGTACTTGTAAATTTCCTGCAGTCTGCAGAGGGTTGGACTAGATGACCCTGGAGGTCCCTTCCATGATTCCTCCTCTGGCCGCATGCCTGGTCAGACAGCTGACGTAGGGTAAGGTGACCAGAATTAAGGGACTGTAAGGCGGGATGTGTTGCTGCCGCCGCCACCACAGCATGGTGGCAGCGATCTCCCTCCCTCCGACTGGGTTCACCTCACCTCCTGCACACCTCTCCCATGAGCCCGTCTTGTGCGCCCGCGCGACATCGGTAAAGGTCAGGTAGGGGCTGAGGGCAGGCCTCTGCCTGGCACACCTGTGCAGACCAGCCACAGGGCCAGCCAAGGCAGAGCACCGCTGCTGGCCGGGAAGCAGGGAGGGAGAGAGGCAGGGAGGGGGCTCTGGCTAGGGAGACTTTTAAGGATCCAGGCGAGACCCGGGACAAAGACTTGAAAAGCGTGAGTGTCCCACGGAAGTCGGGACGGATGGGCAGCTTAACTTAGGGTGACCTCAGCAAGGGGCTTTCAAGGCAAGTGAGAAGCAGAGATGGTTTCCTAGTGCCTTCTTTCCTCCATCAAAGCTTTCTTGGCAGTCTTCCGACCAACCCTGCTTAGCTTCTGATGGGATCGGGCTACACCATTCCCTCTTCCCCCTCACACACACACCGGTGTGTCTCCCTTCCTATTCCCTCAACTCTCACAGAAGTAGCAGAAATTAGCTTGAGGGGTTTGGTGTCTTTCTTCTTTCCCCCTGTAGTTGCCAACCTCCAAGTGCAGCCTGGAATTACAACTGATTTCCAGACTACAGAGATCAATTTCCCTGGAGAAAAATGGCGGCTTTGGAGCATGGACTAATGGCACTATATCCTGACTGAAGTCCTTCCCTTCCCCAAACTCTGCCATCTCCAGGCTTCACCCCACAAATCTTCAGGAATTTCGCAGACCAGAGTTGGTAACCCTACTTCCTCCTTCATCCCCAACTATTACGTGCAGGTGTGCTTGCCCTGCTGAGTCCCCTTCCCTAGGTAGCTGGGCACTAATGCCACCCATGCCATTTCCACTAAAACATATGCACAAAGGAGAACGAAGAGAGTGCCACTGAACATGTGCAGAGTATTTTTGGCCTCACTGCTAAATAATCTCAAACCTTCCCACCTGATATCAAAAGCGAAGAGTTTATGAAACAAAAAGGGCAAGCCTGAGAATCCCTGGAGCCCCATCCCCATACACACATGAGATACCAAGCCCTGTCTTCATATCTCCCTTATTCTCTCTTTGTTCCTGCCTTCCCAGGGATAGAGGCTTCACATTTTTTCACTGTATTACCAGGAAATCTTAGACCCAGCTGTTCAACATCAAGACATTGCAAAGGCGTTGAGGAGCTCCCATACCACGCAGCTCTCAGCTGCTTGGGTAGCAAAACACCCTGACCTATCCTGGAGGTGACCCTGCTCTCCTCAGCCTTTTGTCTCGTGCTAAATTCTTTAGCTGACAGAGCTTCACATTTTTTTCATCTAGCCTGTCAGGACCACTGAGAAGGTCGCATCAATACCAGCCTCCATGCTCCAGACAGTCTCTTTCCTTCCATCTCTTCTGTGTACCTCCCTCTCCCTCCTGTTCTTATCATTGCCCCCGTGCCAGTCTTGGCACCGAAGCGTTAATGCTCCTCTCCTTGCACCGGCTGCAGCCTCCGCTCCTAATATCCCCACCGCTGAGTGTGTGAAGGACTCAGCAATAATTATAAAAGCAGCTAAGTCTTTGCTGGCAATCTTAAATGAAAACCTTTCCATTATGGAATCCGTAACTGGAAAGGTTTGAAGTTTTAGTTTTATGCTTTGCCATTCGTATGCCAGTAAAGGTACTCTGACTCCCCCCTCTCTCAAAAGTCCTCACTCCAGGTCCCCTCTAGCCTGCTCCTTGTTCCTGTCTGAACCGGATTCTGGCCCTTGGCCCCCTGTCAGGGAATCATATGCTCTCAACACCCTCAATGCACCTGTCCCTTTCCACATCCAAATTCCCACAGAAGCAGCCTCTCATCCTGGGCTTTCTGCATCTGGACCCTGGCACCTAGGCTGGCAGAAAAGGAGGAAAAAATATAACCTACCCAAAGACCCACGGCCAAGACAACTATGAAATACACAACAATCACTGAGATGTCCGCGGCATTATTGATGGCGATGGATTTGCCGGAAGGGGCAGGGGCTGTCGTGGTTGATGCCGTGGTGTCCATCCTGCTGACTGTGCCTCTTGCTCCTCGGCTGCTCCCCTTTTTATATCACCCGGCAGTGCCTACAAGTTAATGAAAAACCTTCGTGGTCCCCTTCCGCAGGCTATATATAATGTGTAACTTCAAAAGCTCATTCCGTATTCTTGGGATGCCTGAAGTCCTAGAAGGTGCCTTTCTGCACGGCACTTTGTTCCCACGCGTCTTTGCTTCTGGAGTTGTGAAGAAGTCCTGGTTTCGCATGCCCTGCAGTGGAAGACTCTGAAGCTTTTTGTAGTCCAGGAACAGGTGGCTGAGGAATCAGCAGCAGGAGTGGCTTGGCAAGGTACTGTTCTGTCTCTCTGGATACTATCCGGAAGTGGTTGTTCTGGAATGTTTGATTCAGTGGAACCCGTGCTCACTCCCTGCTCACTCAGGGTTCGAGAGCGGTGTTACATCAGGTTCAAGGATCCCCTAGGATGCAACCACCAACACCCTTGCTGTGATGTGTCATCCCTGCTGCCCACAGGAGGCGAGAATGCACAGTGGTGCTTCAGGGCAGGACACAATACGGATCAGAGCAGCAAAGTCCAAATCTGCAAATGCAAATCAGTGCAATTGTTTGATCTCAGGCAGACTTTTGTGTTAGATGGACTCCAAATAACAAGCAATACTGTGATTCTCACAAGTGTGAGTTAGGCCGGTCTACAGCCCAATGAGTGACAGCAAGGATGATGGTAGTGGGATGATGGTAGCGACCGCTGGCAGGGGCTCATGGGAATTGTAGTCCATGGACATCTGGAGGGCCGCAGTTTGACTAACCCTGCCCAAGAGTTTGAAGAGTCGAAAATCTTAACGCCAACAAGTTATGACCAGAATCCTTCCTGATGTTGCAAGAGGTTTAGGGCGCACCTCGCAGACTGCAGAACCTGTGTGGGGTTTTGCCTTTCTGGCATAAAGGATTTCACACAGGGCCTCCAAAAAGATCCACTGAAAGAAAAGCATTGTTCTAAAGATAACTTTCTCGAAATGGAAACCGCCCAAAATAGCATATAGTGCCAATCAGATCTACTATATTTTATCTACTCTATTTCAGTCAAGACCTGTAAGACTCCTGGGACAGTTCTCAGATCAGGTGAGATAGAGAGAGATAAACGGAACCACATGAATCAAATCAGCAGAGAGAATTCCTAGCACGTCAAGGAGGGGTGGGTATGTGTAAAATCTCACTTCCTCCTCATGCAATTATTCAGTTACTAGTAATCAAGCCCGCTGCAGAGGAATGCAGCGGGCGCTAGGGCCTTACCGCAGTGGTGTGCGCGCTGGTCGGCGGCGGGCTGGTCCGGCGGGCTGGTCGGGGGCGGCGGCAGGCTGGTCGGGGGCGGCAAGCTTCTTCTGTTGGTGGCGGGCTGACGTGGCGAGAGGCGCTTTGCGCCTCTCGCCGCGTCAGCCCGCCAGGCAGGGAACCCCCAGCAGCTGCGCTTCGTGCGACTGCCGGGGGCTCCCTGGGTCGGCGGCCTGACACAGTGAGAGGCGCTTTGCGCCTCTCGCCGCGTCAGGCCGGGAGGAACTGCGAGCCGCGCTGTGCGCGGCTCGCAGTTCCTGGAGCTGGGAATCGGAGGGATCAATCGGCAGGCGCTTCGCGCCTGCCGATTGGTCCCTCCGATTGTCTGTCGTGAGGAAGGGTCCAATCCGGACCCTTCCTCATCACGGACTAATCCCACCTCTACACCCCTTAGCCATTTATATAGTCCGTGGCGCCCGTGGCGCCATGGGCGGTTTAAAGATTTGTTTGCCATGAACCATAAACACCACCTGTCTTACTCCACTATAATCCCACTGTGTTTTTATTTTTAGGTTTTCCCCATTCTTGTACAACTGTTAACTGACACTAAAGGCTAAACCACATAGGGAAATTCTTGCCAGTTATGCTGAGTCAGCTTGGTGTAGTGGTTAAGAGTGGCAGCTTCTAGTCTGGTGAGTTGTGTTTGATTCCCCATTCTTCTACAGGCAGCCAGCTGGGTGACTTTGGGCTAGTCACGGTCCTGTTAGAACTGTTCTGACAGAGCAGTTCTGTCAGAACTCTCTCAGCCCCGCTCACCTCACAGAGTGTCCGTTGCAGGGAGAGGAGGGGGATGTGATTGTAAGCTACTTTGAGTCTCCCTCGGGTAGTAAAAAGTGTGGTAGAAAAACCAACTCTTCTTACTTTGACAAAGAGACTAAATTTAAACCGAAAATAAACAAGGAAGAAAAAGCACCTGGCTTAATAGCAATGATTAACAAGATCTGACTATACAAGAGAAACCTTGTATCTCAGCTCTCTCAGTATTGGATAGTTTAGGCATACCTCCAGATTGTGAGTTCATTCTTCTTTACACCATGGAACATTCAGAGTTTTGCCAAAGCTGCCTTGAACACACCAAGTATAAATCCAATATTCTTTCAATTTATTTCCAATATTTAGTTAATTTAGTTAACCCAGCCATGCGCACCTCAGCCTTCCGGTCCCAGCCCAGGCCAATGGGGAAAGACCTAGCGACTCCTAATGAACCTCCTAATTAATTATTACAGTGATAGCCCCTTGAAGAAACTTGATGTGAAATGTGCTGGGGTTTGACAAATATTAAAGATTCTTTCCTAACACGCATTAATGTTTTCCCTGCTTTCTTCTTTTAATAAAGCCAAAGCCAAGATTTTCTACAACAACAACAACAACAACAATTTATTGACCATACCCTTCCTGCTAGAAGTCTTGGGGCAGTTCGCAGCATTTAAAACCTACTTTTGGTTAAATACAAGTACAATAAAGATTATTACGAATTTATTGTTATTAAAAGATGTCCCTTCTTCCATGACACCACAGTTTTGTTTGGCTTTACCAATATTTCAACATACTGATGGTCACGGATGGGCAGAGAGGAACCCACACTGGGAAAGCGGAGGTCACACTAGGGGAAGAGAGAAATGAAGGAGGAACTTCTTCTGACTTGCCCTGCCTCAACCATAGGCCTGGTGAAAAAGTGGCATTTTACAAACCCTGAGGAATCTTGGCAATTCTGTCAAATCCCAAATATTCACTAGCAGCTCATTCCACCAGGTAAGAGCCAGGACCTCTGGCTGAGGTCAGGCAAATCTCTTTTGGGCCAGGGACTACCAGCAACTTAGAAGAAGAAGAAGAAGAGCTGGTACTTATATGCTGCTTTTCTCTACCCGAAGGAGGCTCAAAGCGGCTTACAATTGCCTTCCCTTTCCTCTCCCCACAACAGGCACCCTGTGAAGTGGGTGAGGCTGAGAGAGCCCTGATATTACTGTTCGGCCAGACCAGTTTTATCAGTGCCGTGGCGAGCCGAGGGTCACCCAGCTGGTTGCATGTGGAGGAGCGTGGAATCGAACCTGGCTTGCCAGATTAGAAGTCCACACTCCTAACCACTACACCAAACTGGCTCTTAGTATTTGCTGACTGGAACGTTCTTTGGGGGACAAATTTGGAGAAGCGATCCCTTGTGTGAGCCGCAGGCAACATCCCTTCCACCCCCTCCACCACCATGAAGTTGCCCTTTTCTGATCCAGGGGGAAGATGGATGACCCAGACTCAGAACTGACCCCAGTTTTTTTGCTACCCTAGAGGAATTATATGCTGCTATTGCCACCTTTTTTTGTATTATTTTAGCATACCTCAATGCATAAAGTGATCCAAAGAAAGCTATTTGTATTTTCGCATTCCATGCTGAACACTTCTTCCCTATCTCCCCTTTCCAGCAGTATCTATGTCATGGGTGGGTCAAGAGAGATCAGGCTTTTGGTGTAGGATTTATCATTTGATTCCCTTGGTGCACTTCCTCCTAAAGTATAGGTGTGTCTCTCTCCTCTCCAAGAGATTTACGTATCTGAGGGAGGTGTTCCTGGAATCATGGACTCCACCACTCTTCAAACCATGCTTCAGAAGCAAATTGCAAGCCTGCTTGCTTCGAGGCCTATTGAGTTCAATAGCTTCTTTCCCAATATTGACCATGACTTTCCACAGAGAGCAAGATAGGAGTTTCCCAGCACACTTGAACCTGTGCTGTTTTTCAGACCATTAACTGAAGAGCTAAACTACACCCAGCCCCTGGATGCTGTGATTCTTGACAAAGTGGAAAGGCCAAATAAACAACACAGCTCTCCCCTTCCCCCAGAATTTGTTTTCAGTGAGTGAAACAGTGTAGGAACAAAAGTGGAGGTCCACCCTATATGACCAGAGTAGAAGCTCTGGAAATCTACAACATGTAGTTTTATACGGCGCAGCTGGCCTAGTTTGAATATGCTTCCTCTCTGCATGTGAAGGGCACCTTTCCCTAGTGCTCTGGTCCCAGTGTATATGAAGCTCATGCACACCCATGCTCAGAATGCTTGCCTTTTAGGGCCAACGTATATACATGGAGTTCCGATGACTGAACTCTAGTGCTGCCAATAGGCTGGTCCTGATGTATCAAGAAAATGGAACAACAAAAATTGAGTCCAATAGCACTTTTAAGACCAACAAAGATTCAAGGCATGAGCTTTTGAGTGCATGCACTCTGGAGACACTCCAGAGTAGGAGAAGTCAACCTGTGGTCCTCCAGATGTTCATGGACTACAATTCCCATGGGAATTGTAGTCCATGGACATCTGGAGGACCATAGGCTGACTACCCCTGCTCTAGAATACCTAGAGCTAGAGGAAGAAGAATTGTTTTTTATACCTTGCTTTTCACTGCCCAGAGGAGTCTCAAAGCAGAATCACAGAATCATAGAGTTGGAAGGGGCCATACAGGCCATCTAGTCCAAGCTCCTGCTCAACGCAGGATCAGCCCAAAGCATCCAAGAAAAGTGTGTATCCAACCTTTGCTTGAAGACTGCCAATGAGGGGGAGCTCACCTCCTCCTTAGGCAGCCTATTCCAAAGCAGTTTACAGTCGGCTTCCCTTCCTCTCCCCGCAGCAGACACCCTGTCAGGTTGGTAAGGATGAGAGAGCTCTGTCAGGATTGCTGGGTCAGAACAGCCCAAGGTCACCCAGCTGGCTGCATGTGGAGGAGTGGGGAATCAAACCAGATTAGAAGCTGCCACTCTTAACCACCACAACAAGCTAGTTACAGAACATTCTATTTAAATGTCAGTAAGAGTGTTTCCTACCTCTTCCTGAGTCATCTAATAGTCACAAACATGGAATTCTTCATGCACGGATCTTCAGCAATACATTGCACAAGCCCAAATCAACAGTGTCCTTGTGTGGTCATGTTCCTGCAAGCTCTGGCACATTGTTGGCTGACTTCACACTTCTTTGGGGTTTCATTTGAGTTTGCTGTCATGACGATGTATCTGTTATGAATAGCATAACTAATTCTGTGGGAACTGTGGTGCCAACTAGCCTTTCCCCTGAAGTTCCTTATGGGCAACTAAATTGCTCCTGTCCTTGGCCTAGAGAAGCCATAACCACACTGTTCTAGTTGCCATGTTATAAGGTTGTACACTGCTTAATTATACATGCTGGGTCTGCCCTGGATTTCTGCAAAGCTGATCAGCTATTTAGGCCAAACAGCTCCCATTGCTTGGCAAGCAGGCTGGCTGGTCAGTTAAGTCCCTAGGGCTCAAAAACGTTTTCCAAATTGAGGAAGTGAAACTTCCCTTTTGAGTTTCAGCTTTGTAGCAGAAAGGAACCGATGACATTGTCAAATATCACCTGATTGCCTGGACCAGAAGGATCCTGGCTTTAAGATGTGAACAGTTTTTTACCTCCAAATGGCTATGTGGAACTTGGAGCTGCTGCCTGACTTGCAAGACATCTGGTTTGAGCTTGGGGCATCTAACACTTTAGACCAGGGGTAGTCAAACTGCAGCCCTCCAGATGTCCATGGACTACAATTCCCAGGAGCCCCCTGCCAGCGTTTGCTGGCAGGGGGCTCCTAGGAATTGTAGTCCATGGACATCTGGAGAGCCGCAGTTTGACTACCCCTGCTTTAGACTGCAAATCCCCAAGGTTAAATTCTGGCTTTCTCTGGGTGACCTTGGGCATAGAATTAGAGTTGAAAACCATGGGCATCCATGGAACTTTTTCAGCCAGAAAAAAAGCAGAAAGGTAGCAACAGCTTTTCATAGTCTCTAGCAGAGGGACAGTTCCCAGCTTGGTTACCTGAGATCCTCATCGACTGCAGAGACTTTGAACCCAAGACCTCTATGCTCAAGGACATTTTGAGCATCTTCCTGGTGCCTTAGCATTAGCAAGACTATACAAACAGACTAAAGCCAGTAGTATGTGTTGGCTGATGTGTCAAGGAGGGTTTCGGGCTGACTGATTTGCTTGTTTGTTTTTTCACTGACAATCGGGTTTTGTGGGTTTTTTAAAATTTCTTCTTCAGCTGCTGCTGTTGACATTAGTAAGCATAACCTCAGCAGTAGGCTACTCAGTGAACATAACTTATGAGTAATGAGGATGCCCAACTGATCCATGGGCAGAAACCAAGCCCTGTGCAGGTGGGAGGGACGACAACATTAACATTGGCATGACCAGAGTGCCAATATAAATCTATGCCCTTTTTGCATCTCCTGAACTATAAATGCCCTTAATTGAGCAAGGGTCCCAGACCTTGTTTTTTGTTTGTTTATTATATACCCCCCTTCCCAAAGGCTCAGGGCTGTTTACATGGAACTGAGAACTAAAGAAAGAACCATACATATAAATAACTATAACATTAATATTACTGATGAAAACAGGGTAAAGGTAAAAGCTATCCTCTGTGCAAGCACCGGGTCATGTCTGACCCTTGGGGTGACGCCTTCTAGCGTTTTCATGGCAGACTCAATACGGGGTGGTTTGCCAGTGTCTTCCCCAGTCATTACCATTTACCCCAGAGCAAGCAGCTGGGTACTCATTTTACTGACCTCGGAAGGATGGAAGGCAACCTTGAGCCGGCTGCTGGGATCGAACTCCCAGCCTCATGGGCAGAGCGTTCAGACTGCATGTCTGCTGCCTTCCCACTCTGTGCCACAAGAGGCTCTTGAAAACAGGGTAACAAAACATTAAACAGTAATAATACAAACAGGTCCAGGAGCAGAATGCCTTGATGGATTTCTTGAAAGGGGGGAGGGGCAGGGGCCCTGCAGATGTTGTTGGTTGTGCCTGGCCTCAACCAAATGCCTGGCGGAAGAGGTCCTTTTTACAGGCCCTGCGGAACTGTTTTAGCTCCGTCAGGGTCCCAACAGGTGGCCTGAAGCCAGAAATAAAAACGAGGGCAAATAACAGTGTTCTTTGCCAGACTTGGTGATGACCAGTCAAGGACTGACTTGGCCCTGCCTCATCTTCAAGAGAGATTCTGCCAGCAACATCATGCCTTTGACTACCAAGCCATGCAACAGCAGGCTGCTAATCCATATCACTCTGTGAACAATTGAAAGTGCCCTTTGGCTTGGATTAATTCCTAATGACATGATACTTTTACAAGCAGATTCCTTTTTGTACTGATCAGCTGTGGTTGTGTTAATGGCTTACATGTGCCTTTGATTGCTGCTGTATAACACAGTGACGTGGACATGACTTTCCTAGGAAGAGCCATATCCAGCCCACAGGACTTCAGTACTGCCCAGCTCACAGTCTCCAAGGGGCAATTAGACTGCTGTTGTGGGAGATGAAAGCCACTCTATAGAATCTCTGTTGAGACTTCTGTGTCTTTTTTTTCCCTATAGTCATCCAAGCAGCAGTTAAGGTTGACACCTGACTGCCTGTTTTTGTGCAGATCACATATGGCAGAATTTTTAAAAGCACGATGTTTACGTCTTATTGCTTCCCTCCAGGCCTAAAATGGTTGAAAATGCAGAGCCCTCTTCAGGAATGGCATCAACAAGGGCTCTCCAACAAACATCTGGTAAGGATCCTCGAGGCTGACTAAACAAAAGCTTGATCTCAGGAGGCCGATTCCGCACTAGTGGCACCCCTTCTGCCTGCCGCCAGTATGTTGCTGTGGAGCTGCTGGCTCTGCAGCGTGCTGTGTCTCCATGGGGGACACATTCCAGTGCTATTGCTGAAATGTGTCCCCTGGGAAACACAGTGGTGGCAGGATGGTTCCACCGTGCAGGGGGGAGGTTGCTAGAAGGTAGGATTGCGTTTCATGCAATCCCACGGTCCTGCAAAATAAAATTTAAAAAGCCATGGTCCACCCCATGGCACCATGAAGTGTCGCGAAATTGTCCAGGGCATTTTGTGCACCCTGCAGGCCTCTGTAGGGTGGGGAGGAATTGGTCCAGGAAGGGCAAGCTCTTCCTGCCTGACAGCCCTGCCCTGACACAGGCCCTACTGGCCCCTGCAGCGCTGAAAGGGTTCTATGTTCCCTTAGCACGGGGCTTCTGGGGCCCGATCCACACCAGGCACAGGAGGGTGGCAGCTTGGTGGTGACATTGTGTAAGCACGGGACTTAGCCCCAGGTCCATAACAACACTGCCCTGGTCTTTTCCATCCATGCAGAATCGGACAGGAGTCTGCCTTTTTGCCCTTTCCTGGCCAGCCTGAACCCAAGGCTTCCTGCTACTCCTTCTCATCACTTTAATTCCTTGGGCAAATCTGAACACATTTCTGATGTGTTCCTTGAGGAGGGAGATAGACACACAAGCCATGGGCGTAACCAGTGAGGCATGATTCTTTCAGCAAATGTGAAGCATGTTTATGTGTGAGCTGATTGTCCACAATGTTGATAAGCATGCGTTTGGTGTAAGTGCTGCGCACGGTGTACTTTGTGCACCCTGGAATAATTAATGTTCCTTTGCTTCCTAACCATTAAGATAAGAAGGATAATCTTACAGATAGGAGGGCAAGAGATTATTACCAGGAAATACTCTTCTGAGTTGCAGAAAATATGAGGGGTAGGATGGGCATCTTTTCAGTTCTCGTCTCCAATGCGACTGGAGAAAGCGGTAGTGAATTTATCTTTCAAGCAGCTGTTGCTTGAGATTAACCTGTCATGTCCCAGGACTCTCCCTCACTGGGGACTCCAATTTTGATCACTGCACATATGGACATCTAGCAATGAAAAACTCCTCCATTAATCATGTGAAAGCCATATCTGGTGGGAGTCAACTAAAGAGCCCTTTCCCTCAAGGCCCCTGCCTGATATTTTGGTTTTAAGCAATTATTATTTGTTATATTTCTGTGCTCCCCCTTCCCTTAGGCTTGAGGCAGCTTATAATATCATAACCCAAATAATCAAAGTAATGAGCAATGGGTCAGTCCCAGCTATTTCTTCCTTATCTTAAGTACTGGACAGGAAGATTTCTTCCCCTACATCATCATGTAAAATACTCAGCTATCCTTACTAATCTCTCTAACCTGTCAATCTCCATAAAGGAACACTTCTCCTGGGGACTTCTGCCATAAATGCAAAGAAGAAAATTCCCCTCCACGATGCACAACCCCCCCCCCCACTTTTTCAAATAAGCTCATCTACGGAGACATGGACTTTTCACCACTTCCACATTCCAATCCCTCCTCAATCTCAGCAAAAATGTACAGAAATTTATCCCTCCGTTCATCCAGTTGGTAATAAGTTTGGTATCCCAGCCTGCTACCCCAACTGTACAGTTAGTTTCTCTACTTTTCTACCCCATCCTGCTGCACTTCTCCAGTCTATTCCATTTCTGTCTTCAGAGCTGCCCATTTTCTGGATGTCTTCAATTTTGTATGTCTTCAATTTCCCCCTTTATTTTCTCCCTCAGTGGCAAGTAGTTTGTTAAGGAAAGGGTTTAAACTGTGTTTATACTTCACCTGTGTATTTATTTCCTTTCTGTAGTGTGCTGTTTTTATGTACCCGATTTAACGACTCTCTTTCTGTTAATTCAATACATTTCTTGTTTAAAACACTTATCCCCCTTCATTTCATTTGAGTGTTTGCATCTCAACTCCAGTATATGCAGGCTTATGATCCTGATTATTAATATCCCACAATATGTATGTTTTCTCCTTACTAGCTATACGGGCTGCACATGTACTAATGATTTGGGTAACACCTTTCCCAGGTTCTGTCTAGACTTCTTATGAACTGGGATTTTTTTTTTAATGCCCCGTAGGTATTGCTCAATGATACAGAGCATTATATTTCTTTCATGAAGCATCCAAGAGCTGCCATAAATCAGTGTCTGGAAACTGTGGATAAACAGATGTATGTGAATCCAGGCAATGCTGCTAGGAAACCCCCAGGTTTTGGTATGGTTGTCAAAATTGAGAGCAAAGCATTATCCATAACCCAGAGATATTAGGAATGGAGGGGGGGGGGGCTCCTGGAAAAGCAAGTATCACTGGAGGCGCCCTCTATTCAGCTGTTGGACTCTTGTGGGAAGACCAGCAGTCCCACCTGATGGGCTCTATTGATGAGATTCCTCCTGAGCACCCTCTCTGCCCTCGCCTCAGACTCCTTTGTGAAGTAGAGATGGCATGACTGTTCGAAGTGAGGAAGAAACTGCTGCAAAAGGAATGTTATTACATCTTCAACTTAAAGGCAATGCAACCTCGTGGGCTAAATGTGCACTTTGATCTAACTTGCTTTTTGTAAAAGATAGTCCTTTAAATTTGTTATGCTGGTATATACATGTATGTGGCTTGTACACATAGGCAGGTTTCAGTAATTATAATATGTAGATTATTAGGGGAATGATGTGGTAAGAATTGGTGACGCATGCCTCTTTAAATTTGAATAGCAAGGTATTGCTGACTCAGATACTTCAGCAAAATAAATGAACACAGCTGAGTGAGGTAATTTGAGGCCAGAAGCTTTCAGGCTTGGTCTCCATACCATGTGAGCATTTTTTTTGGACTAATTATATTTCAAGAATGATAAACAATAAAGTAAGATATAAATTTATAGGCTTTTGGCAGTTAGTAGGTTTCATTTTAACATTTGTTCCAACAGATTTATATTACAAACAAAGTACATTGAGAGTAAATACACTGAATTTATTAATAGGAGATATGGACATTCTTGAACATTTCCAATTATTTGTTACATTATGTTATACTAATAAGAATGTTTTGTGATTTAAGACTCATTGCCACTGATGAAAGAATTGAACATGGATAAAAGCATCTAGACACAGTTTTGGCTGAGTCTAGGTGGAATTTATAATGAAGAGATAACAGACTTATATTTTGAATATTATTTGATTAAGCTATTGGACAGATTTTGTTTCTCTTATTATGACTGTTTGAAGGCCAAAGCAGCAGTCTGCTGGGAAGGGGATTGTTTTTAATGCTGCTATTTTTGTACTTGTATTTTAGAACAGTGGTCCCCAACCCCCGGTCCAGGAACCAGTACTGGTCCGTGGATCAGTCAGTACCGGGCCACGGTTCCTCCTTGTCCTCCTTCCCTTTGGTGCTCTCTGGCGGCTGCCATGGCTGGGGCTCCCCCTCGGCATGGTACTGCACAGCTGCTGCTGGCAGCACCTCCCAGGCGGGGGGCGGGAAGTCAGTGGTGCTGGCGGGAAAGCAAGTGGAGCAGGGGCTCAGGCAGTGGCAGCGACATCCCTTGGCAAAAGACTACCCCCCCCCCCGGGCCTCAGGAAAATTGTCATGCATTGACAGGTCCCCGGTGATAAAAAGGTTGGGGACTACTGTTTTAGAATATTATATGGGGATTTTGTTGTTTTATTATATTTTATTGATATTTTATGAGATGTATATTGATTTGTAAATTGCCATGAGCCAGCTATGCTGGGAGTGGCAATATAAAAATGCAATAAATAAATAATATTTAATGTTCATCCAGCAAAGTCTTCCGCCATGGATTAAAACAAAATAATGGAAGCAGCAGTACCTGCACCTTTAAGAAATGAATGCCCCATACAGTGGCCATTGTGAGAGTTGTTAGGTAACTACAACATTGTCAACCTTCAAGCCTTGGTCTGTCAGTAAAAGGCAAGTTAAGGGGGGCAGTCCTTTTCAGGGCTGTTTGTCCTTTGAGGGATGACTCATCAGGGCCAAACATGTTTAGATAAAGGTAAAGGTATCCCCTGTGCACGCACCGAGTCATCTCTGACCCTTGGGGTGACGCCCTCTAGCATTTTCTTGACAGACTCAATACGGGGTGGTTTGCCAGTGCCTTCCCCAGTCATGACCGTTTACCCCCCAGCAAGCTGGGTACTCATTTTACCGACCTCGGAAGGATGGAAGGCTGAGTCGACCTTGAGCCGGCTGCTGGGATCGATCTATACTTTATTTACGTCTTGTTTTGTTTGTGGTGCATTGAATACACATAGCCCTTAAGAGGAGTGTTCACATGATTATTCTGGGAAGGAAACCTGTTGCCTGTTAGATGTCATAAAAAATAGGATGTTGTCATTTTATAGTGTGAAGTTTTATTCCCCGTTTCCCTCGTTCTCTCGATTGTCCTTCTTTCTCCATTAGCCACAGCAGCTAGTGGAATATTTCCTGCTTGTGTCAATATTTCTTCCTCCTGGAGCTTAATGGCTCACATATTTCCTTAGGAACACAGCCATTTCCTGACATAATAGGGCCTTGATGCATTGAAAGGAACCTGGCCCAAGGCTCCAGCAGGCAAAAATCCTGGACCATGTAATTTCCTAGAAGCCATGTCTGACACCAGCATCGCCCTCTTTGCCAATGCACACCAACAAAGCTTCAAATGATTATGCTGAGAAAGGAGCAGAAGATAGAATTCCTAAGTTGCCACACATTTGCACAACTGCTTAAGGAGTGCTGAAAACAAAACTAAACATTTTTTTTGATTTATTGATTGATTGAACATTTCTATCTCAGATACAATAAAACACAAACAAAAAGCAAATTGCTTTTTTGGACCAAGGAAAATGGATAAAAGGCAGCAGAAGAGGAAAGGTACAGCAGACCCATTCCCAGACATCATGGGACTGGAACAGAGATAGGCTAGAGCAGGGGTAGTCAACCTGTGGTCCTCCAGATGTTCATGGACTACAATTCCCATGAACCCCTGCCAGCAAATGCTGGCAGGGGCCCATGGAAATTGTAGTCCATGAACATCTGGAGGACCACAGGTTGACTACCCCTGGGCTAGAGCACTCCCATGCCCTTGGATAGCCCAGGCAAGTCAATCCTGGCTGGTAGTCCAAGGATTTGGATGGAGTTCCTCTAGGGAACACTAGGGGTTATGACATGGAGGCAAACCACCCTTAAATGTCCCTTGTCTGGCTGCCAGAGAATCTTTGGATATCCTGGCTGCACTACACGCACCATATGATAAATAACAATAATAGTGCCGGAGAGCCGAACAGGAGGTTTGCTTTGTTGAAGAATCTGGGCTCCCTGCAGCCTCACAATGGCTATGTCAATAAAGCAAAGCCAACCGGGGTCCAGAATGCTGCTGCAAGGATAGAAGGGCGCTGGGAGAAGTTACCTGGGGTGCTCCACAAAATACCCCTCCCACATTGCTGTTTCAGTGCAGAAAACAGCAGGGGCAGGGAGGCAGGAGCACTTCTTCCCCCACAGCAGTGTGCCAAGCTGAAACAGGCTCTCCTTTATTTGTTTAATAGCTATTGTTCGCAGCTGCTGTGAGGCTGTGGAGAACCAGATCTGGGTCCAGGAAACGCGGGCCTATTGTGCATGCACTGCTTTCCTCTGCAGTCATGATGCTGACCCTTTTAAATTGCGCTCTGTTCCTGCACTGTTGGTTTTCTGAGCAATTATGCATTCTAAACCATTGTCACTGTCACTGTGGGAGGGGAGCTTCGTGTGTTCTCCTGCAAAGTCACATGACCATCGCTCTGGAACATGCTGCTGGCAGGGCCTTGTGGGAATTGTAGTTCATGGATATAGAGACTCTTCCATGGGGATGCACAGGCTTCTGAACACCAAAACCAGCATCTTTCCCCCTCTGAGGTGTACTGTTCCTCATAAAGAGTGGGCAGGATATACCACAGCTGACTGCAGTATGCAAGCTTAAAGCCCTCACCATACCATCCCTTCCTCCATAAAGGTTTTTTTTTAATAACTGGCAAGCCCCAAACAGGAGCCTCTGCCCATAGACTGAAGCAGCTTTGCTTCCTCATTCTCCTGCAACCCAGAACTGACATTTCAGACACCTCCTCTTCACCAGGGAAAAGGAAATGCTGGCAAAAATTACAACAAGATGGTATAACAGTAAATTGGTTTGAATATCTACAATGGCCAACAATGGTGAAGGAAGAATTGAAAGACTCCAATGGAAAGCTAAGAGAACAAACTGATTTTGAAAAATTATTCATGCAGGACAAGCCACATCATCTGGGTAGAATTTACAACCTTCTCCTTACTTATGAAACTGAGACAGAATAAATTTAAAACTGTATGGTAAAGTGGGTGCAGAACATTGGTAAAACCATTACAGAAGATTGGGAATGCTTATGGTGTAAAATAGTGAACCTGACTAAATGTCAGGCTTTATGGGAAAATTGGTAAGGATTCAGAGTACCTTTATTGGCATATAAGGAAAATTGGTATAAAATGTTTTTCAGGTGGTATTTGACTCCCAAAGCTATAAGTAAAATGTCTAACCAAACTGATGGTGAATGTAGGAAATGCCATGAGACAGTTGGGTCCTTTTCCCACATGTAGTGGAACTGCAATTAGTAAAAAAATATTGAATAAAAGTTCATGACAAATTGCAAACTTTGTTGAAATGTAAATTTGCATGTAAACAGGAAAATATGTTATTGAGTGTTTTACCGATAAGTCTCCCTAAAGATGATGCAGAATTTTTCTTCTATGCAACAACAGCCATAAGACTCATCATTGATTCTGGATGGAAAGAACACCAAGAACCACAGATGGATCTATGATGTGAGAACATTACTGAACTGGTGGTGATGGCCAAATTAACAAATATGGTAAATCAAAGATTAATTGAAGAATTTCAAAGGCATTGAGATAAGTTCTTGAAATGACTGTAAAATCTAGTTACTATTCTTTGCTTTCCTTTCTGTAACTCTATGCTAATGGAAAAATAAAAATCTAAACAGGCAAAAAAAAAGAGTCAGCCCTTGGCACAGGAGGATTCCTTGGGAGATGAGGTGTGACTAATGACAAGGCTCACAGAGGAGGAAGCTCAAGAACAGCTAGATGGAATCTGTCAGCAAAAGCCACAACTATTTAGGGAGAGCTTTGTATTTACATGCATTCTGTGCCATATTCATTCTGGTAGAAATAAAATGAAACAATACCAGATACAATTTTCTACCACATCAACATATACTAGGAAAAGAGAATAGCTTTATTTCCCCCCAGAAATCTGAAAATACTCCAAAAGAGGAATCCACAGGTACTTTGACTAATTTGATGCTGTAGGTCTGACAGCATTTCACTCAACAAAACTTGTGTGGCCAGATCCCTCAGGAAAATAAGTGTGCATGAAAATTTATTTATTTCTTAGATTTATATACCACCCTTCCTGACAAACAGACTCTGGGCAGTTCACCACAGGAAGTGAAACTTTTCGGAAGTCCCTTAACATTTTTAATCTCCAACGATAAATTGCCCGATATATATTACATTGTCCATGGGTCTGTGCTGTGCTTCAGTCAGTCCTAAGGGTAGATGAGCTGTGAGTCAGATCCCATTCTTTAGCAAGTACTGCAGGAGCCAGGTGCTCCCAGATGTGCTAATGTGATGTACTTTTGTGCCATGAACTATCCATTGGCAGGAGATCTGTGTGTAAGAAGGATAGAACGCTGCAAAAAATAAAACAGGTGATGGGGAATCAGTTTGAGTAAAAGTAGCAAAACTAGCAATGGGCTTCAGATTAAAAGAATCCAGAATGAGTCCAGAGTTGAAAGAAGTCTACCATGTTCACATAGCTGTGTCATGTTCTTAGAGCACCCAGTCTCTCAAAAGAGCAGAAAATCACTAGACAAGATAGCTCAATGATGGACTCTCACCTGCAGGCCACACCAAAAAAGCACCTGTTCAGCTCTGAAATGGGAAAACTCCCAGCTCAGCCTAGTGTTAATGAATAGCTCTTCTTCTGATCTGTCATAAAGTCACACAATGAGTCATATTTAATTGCTAACAGACCAAGTTCAAGACTTCTTAATGCCTGACGTGGGAAATCCAAGTGGCACCCTCCCAGCTCAACTTAACAGGAGGTGGTTGTTCCCTTGCAGAACTTCTTTGAAGTGCACTGGATTTAAGACTCTCACAGACAGATCCAAATGCTGTTCTTAGCATACAGAGCTTCTCAAAGGTTGTTTCATGAATGGATGTTCACTCCTTGACGCCTTTCATGTGAAAATGGTCCGTCATAGCTAAACTACCACAGATTGGACTTCCGTTTCACTTTGCATCACCTCTAAGCACAATGTTTCGGGGAGCTGGGTCACATCCCCATCTGGCAGTCATTCAAATGATATGTTATGGGGAGTTGTGCAAGTGCTTCTGCCTCTGATCTCTCTTGATGGCTCTGGAGAGGAGCACAAAACAACATTGTTGTATAATTACCACGAGCAGTTCCATTTCAAGCAGACACAGCCGTGGAGCAAGGAAATGGCAACAGACTCATGCCACATAAAGCATTTTCTTTATATTTACATGATATAGATATATAAATAGCTGCCATGCAGTTTTCTGTGTTGTGTAGTTTGAGTCTCATGTACTGATCCTATTACATCAAGGATGCTCTGAAACTAAATGTGTTGGCTAAATCTCAAGAGTAGTCATCAGTCCAAGACTGTTTCCACACCAGAGGCTTTGTGCTGGGTTGCAGACTGAAGTTTGAGCCAGGGCAGGCTGCTCCCCGCTCCCACGCGGAGGAACATTTCGCCCAGTGCACCTTGTCCACCCCAGATCTGTGCTCCCGCCTCAGAGCCAGAGCGAAGTTTCCAGTGCAGAAACAGTCCAAGGGGTCTTGGCAGGTAAACTGATCTCAGTTTAGTGCTGAAAATGTTATGCCTCTGCCAGGAAGTACCCCCCACACACTATGGCAGTTATAAAAGTCTGCAACAACAGCAACAACAAAAAGGTTATTGCAGTTAGATGACTAGTAGATCCAGGAAATTCTACCAAGCTTATCCCTATCACTGCAAAAGATCTTGCTTTCACCCTCCTTACCTGGTGTTCTGAAATGGTTTCTTTTTCTCTTTGATCCTCAGCTCTCTTTGTGGTTGATCCCCTGGGAGGTGAGGCTGCCAGTGCAATTCTAAACAGATCTTCATTCTTTTGTCTTTTGTAGATTCAGAAAGATATAGCGTGGTTTAGGATTGCGTTTTCTATCTCCTTCCTCTGCACATGTAGCCATGGCTATCTACTTGTCTGATTTTATCTGAAAGGAGAGTAGTGGCAACAAAGCAACAGGGAACAGGTAAGGAAGGAGTTTAAAGATTATGTTACAATAAACTAGTAAAAATGCAAATGTGGCAGAATGAGCCTTCTCTGGGCTGTAGGCCCCATTTTACCCTGTCCAAGATGTGGCCAACATCTGGAGAAGCTTGTCTCTCTCTTGGGTAACTTGCCACCACCACATGACTTTTTTACGGAATTGCCCATTGAGAGGGTCAGGACTCTGTGCTTCCCTTCCAAGTTCTGAGGCCTTGCTGTGTCCTGCTGCCCAGCACTGGGTCACCATGGGGAGAGTTTACTGCTTCATGCACCCCTGGCTCATCATTTACCCTGGGGGGGGGGCTATCCTGCTCTGACTTCTGAAAAACCGTCCTCTTTAGAATATAAAAATGTATAGCAAAATTTAAAATATCACAGTGGACCAGATTGTAGGGCAGTTGCAACTGAAATGCTTGGAATAATTTAATATATGGATAGGCAGGGATATATACAAGCAAATTATTCTACTTGTGTCCAGGTCTTTTTCAAATCTTTAATTTGTTCGATGGGAAGAAGAAGACTGGAGTCATATGTGATCAACTGTAATTGCTGCCTGTCCAAAATGGTTTTTATGGTGTCCAAGTCTCCTCTGACCACTGGCAGTAGATGGGGGAAAGGATTGCCACATCTAGGTTAGGAAACCCCTAAAAAGTGAGAATGAGAGTAGGAAGGACAGAGGCCTTAGTGGGTACAATGCCACTAAGATCCCTGGACCTGTTTGATTTACTATTGTTTATGTTACACTACTACCGGTTGTATCAGTTAATAATATGAATGTTATAGTTATTAAATGTATGGTTCTATGTATAGTTTCAGTTTTTTGTAAACCGCCCTGAGCCTTTGGGGAGGGCGGTATATAAATATGAATAAATAAATAATAAATAGAGTCCACCATCCAAAGCATAAATTTTCACCTGGGTAACCGATCTCTGTAGTATGTATATCGGATGTAATTCCAGGGGGTCCCCAGGTCCCACCTGGAGGTTGGTATCCACTAGTGGTGCTCAGAGGATCATTCACCTTTCCATGGGAGGACGTCAGTTATGTTACCCAAGGGCAAAGATGTACTCACACACCTGGAAATGTTCATGTCTAATAAAAGGAAACCAATATAGCTGTCAAGCAATGGAAATACTGTGTTTGACATAGAGCACAGGAGCATCATCTTATTAACACATGACTAATATAATTAGCCATAATGTATCCAGAGGCTGCGCCCCAGCTGAAGGCCAAGGAAGCTTGTTCCAGGAACACAAGTAAAGAAACCTAGATGTTAAATAGGTCATTAGCAGGCGTAATGAAGACTATAGGCTAAGCTGTTAATCTAAATTGACAGGAACTGTTTTGTGTCTAAGATTATGTATCAGAATGGACAATTCTCAGAAATGAGAACAGATACATTCCAACACCAAAACAATAGTTCTGCCTTAGGCATTTAGAAGGGCATAACTATGCTCTCAGAGCAGGTAAATTCCAGAGCCGGTTGTGCCACCAGCTATTTTTTGCATTTTCCTTTTCTCTAATAGACGCCTTCTCTACAGTTGAGAGAAATGCCACTCCAGCATTCCTAAAGTCCCACAGAATAACAAATCTAGCTCTTAAGAAGCAGATCCAAAAGCCATTCTGGTTTGCCTCACAATCTGTGACACTAGGGGCCTTTCCGCACAAGGACCAATGTTGCCAAATGTTTTCAGTATGCAGAAACGCTATATTTAATAGTGGAATTTTGTCATTCCGCATGCCTTTAATTTTAGTGGAATATTGAAGTCCCAGTAGCATTGTATTCATTCCCCACAGGTTTCCAGTCTCACTGGAATCTCAACAAAGGAAGCGATATTTTTCTGCGCTTTTCTGGATTTCCCCCTAAGCGCTATGAAATTCCAATTGTTTCAGGAGTTCGGCGGGAGTTTTGTAGTTTGCTTACGACGTCATGCGGAATGTTAAATTAATAGCGTTCACGAAAGGGAAGATTTGGCTACATTTAAGTTGTGTGGAATGGCCCTAGCTTTGTTTACTGTGCGGAATTTCCCTGTCTAACCTACTTTACTGGGTTGTTGTGATAGAATGGAGGAGAGTGGGACAATATATGCTTCAGGTCCCCATTGGGGAGAAAGGTGAGATATAAATGAATTAAATAAATGTCTTGTAAATAACCACTATATTCTGACGATAGAGGGAGAATGTATTATGTAAAATCAAATCTGTAATCCAGTTACTGTTGCTGTTTTGTGCTCCATGATCTCTTCTTCCCTAAACTGAATGACAAGGTACTGTTAAATAAATAAATGCCTTACTTACATAAAAACTGTTCCCAGATGTCTGTTCCCATGCTAGTAATTGTGTCATTAAACAATTTCATCAACACCTCTAGACTTTAGTTTCCCAAATTGCAACACACATGCACACAAACCCAGCAGTATCTCTTGAAGGCCCTAATTTATTCTCACCGGCTGTAGTGTCATCATTTCCCATATTAAAATACATACCTAGCAGCCACAGTGCCTTTATGCAGAGAATTAGTGTTTCAGATTCCCGCAAACATTTTGTTTTGATGCAGCTGTTCTGTAGTCAAGTCCAAGACTGTGATTAGGGTCGTCTCCTTTTTTCTTCATCAACCCTCTTTACCAGACTGAATTACTAGGCAGTGTAGTGTAGTGATTTAGCTTTATTTGAAATATGATATATATATATATATATATATATATATATATATATATATATATATATATATATATATATATATATATATATATATATATATATATATATATATATATATATATATATATATATATATATATATATATATATATATATATATATATATATATATATATATATATATATATATATGGGAGTGGTTGGAAGATGGCGGCTGCAAGGCAGCTTAGTGTGTGGTTTTCCCTGGAAAATATTCTATTTATCTCCTCTCCTGGCAGCGTTAGTGCTCATTAACTTCTTTAAAACTTGGATAAAAAGCGGCACGACCTTGAAAGTTGTTTGAGTTGTTTGAGAGGGGGGAAATGGCATCGCTCCTGCTAGGAGGCATCATAACAGAAAACAGGGAAGGTGGGTTGCTACTTTGGAGGACTGAATCCAAATTTGCCCCCTTCGTGCACAAGACCCTCCCTTAGGAAGAAGAGAGTCTAATCACCCTCTCAGGTCTTCCTGCGCTACAGAAGTGGTAAAGCCGCTGAGGACCCAGAGGACGGCAGGAAAGGCAAGTGAAGTGGAATCTGTATTCAAATACACTGTGATAGCCACTGAAACTGTTATAAGCTTACTTTCAATGATTGACAAAATGAAGTTCGATATGGTGTAATGGTTAAGAGAAAGGGAGACTCTAATCTGGGGAATGAGGATTAATTACCCACTCCTCCACTTGCAGCCAGCTGGGTGACCTTGGGCCAGTCACAGTTCTCTTAGAGCTTTCTCAGCCCCAGCTACCGCACAGGGTGTCTGTGGTGGGCAGAGGAAGTGAAAGGTGTTTTTAAAGCACTTTAGGACTCCTTCAGGTAGTGAAAAGTAGGATATAAAAGAACAGCCATTCTTTTCCTTCTCTTCGTATTTTTGAATTTGTACCTTGCTGGTGGGGGATGGGGCGCTGAAAATACCTTCCAGACTTAACATTGCCTGGAAGATGCACCATGTTTAAAAGCCCCATTTCTATTTCTGGAGCTAGCCAAGATTCTCATCTTCCTGGCCTCTGTATCATAAAAGGAGCTCAAAAGAGTAACTCAGTAGCCTTATCAGGTGGACCCATTCCAAGAGGTGAAAAATGGCAAGTTTAGACTTAGGTCATGTTCTTTTACATACTTTGATAAGTTTTGATATCATGAGCTCAAAGTACACTGATAAAAGCATGGCCACACCATTGTTGCTGGGCATCAAAATATTATACTAAAAATAAAAAATAACTAAAGTAATTGTTTAGCATATTTGACGCTGTGGTGGAATAGTCCTGATCTGACCTGCAGGCCCTGTTCTGCTCTGCCTTCCAAGGTTTTCCTAATACCTGGAGGGACTTTTTCTCTCTCTGGTCAACCACTGGCAATGAAAGGAAGTATACTAAACAAATAAAAAGAATATACATGACTCCTCAAACATCAGTCTGACCAAAGATACAAAGAAAAGGTGAAAATACAGAATCATCTTACCCTAAATATTTGGATAGGCTAATAATTGTTGTTTCCAGGCTAAAAGCTACTACCTCTTCTTCCTCATCATTAGAAATATATGATATATAAGTATGTTTCCTCTTGCATACCCCCTTTTCGGTAATTTAACTTCATGTTCCTAAGTGTGACCCTCTAGCTGCTGTATAAACTGAGTCTGCCTTTGTTCTCCCTTCATAATGTCCTAGTTTGCTGTGTGCCTGTAAGATGAGTCAAGTCTAAGCTGCTTTTCCCTAGTGTGTCATTTACCTGAGACAGATGCTCATTGCTTCCTTACAACAACCCTGTAGTGTAGACCATATTACAAGAAATTTGAGTGGAAATTCTGAGGTGCATGACTGCTTTTACATCTGTGCACACATGCATGCATATGCGCACATACACAACATTCAGTCAGCATCCTCTACACAGTGGTTCTCAACCTTCCTAATGCCGTGACCCTTTAATACAGTTCCTCATGTTGTGGTGACCCCCAACCATAAAATTATGCAGATGTTCTTTCACAGAAATTAAACCGAAACTGACCATGGCGTGAAGATCCACTGTTCATGATTGTATATAAATTGTTTTTTTTCGGGGTTTCTCAGTTCAGTTCTGCCTCTTGTCCCACCATGCCAATCTTGATCTTTTCTGCTGCTCCAGACCGATGAAAGCTCTATCTTGGTCTACCCTGCAAGGCTGTTGTATGGATGAAATGGAAGAGGAGCGATGTTGGTCACTTTGGGACCCCCTTGGAGAGAAGGGCTGCTCGCCCTGCCGCGACCCCTATGAAAAGGTTGTTCGACCCCTAGGTTGAGAACCAGTGCTCTACAGGGGGGAGAAATGCTTCATCTGCTGATTATACAGAGGTTGCCTAGCCCCCAAAAAGTTGGGGTTCGGGTCCAGCTGGGGCTTCAGCAGAAGGGAAGAGAGAAGAAACTGATGTACTACAGGTCGAAATCCTGTCCACTGACACATTCACCTATGAAAAGGTACATCATCTTCCCAACCCAAGGAAATGGCTGGATAAATTGCTTTCTTCTAGTAGAAAACAGCCTCATGGCAAGGAATACAGAACAATCCATTGAATGTCCCAGATGAATTAAATTATATGACGAACTCGGGCCATGAACATTTCTTCAGACAGATGTTTTAAACAAAGTATCTTAAAATATATATATGGTATATAACCAGGCTGATATTGACTGGGAATAGATTCAAATGAGTAGCTGTGTTGGTCTGAAGTAGCACAATAAAATCAGAGTCCAGTAGCACCTTTAAGACCAACAAAGATTTATTCGGGGCGTGAGCTTTTGAGTGCTTGCACTCGAAAGCTCACGCCTTGAACAAATCTTTGTTGGTCTTAAAGGTGCTACTGGACTCTGATTTTATTGGAATGTACATGCAGACATGAAAATAACAGGGAAACAACTTCCCCACTGTTCTTTAAAAATAAATGTCACATAGAACAGCAACAGATACATGTGCATCTTTTTTTTTTAGGATTTACTGCCTCCAGCAGATTTCTAGGGGAACTACAACATGCTATCCGTTCTCAGGTCAAAGTTTCTTCTCCCAGGTTGCTTTTAAAAATTCAAACTGGCATTCGTGCAACTCCGCCTTTAGCAGAAATCTACAATGGCTTGTGCAGAAAGTAGTCGCAATGGAATTAGGCCAAGAGTATTCAGATATGCAGAATGCACAGGAGTCCAAAGGGCTAACCAGTAGCTATAAGTGAGTTACAGCAGGTAACACCCATGACATGTCTGGTCTCCACTTTTCTACTCAGAACTTCATGCATTTAATTCAGCACTTTAATGCTTATTAAACCCTTATATTATATATATGGTGTCTTGAAGGTTCAGACGAGAGCAAACTCAGTGGAAGAGCCTGGAACAGGGGTGGCCAAACTGTGGTTCTCCAGATGTCCATGGACTATAATTATCATAAGCCCTTACAGTATACTGGCAGGGACTCATGGTAATTGTAGTCTATGGACATCTGGAGAGCCATAGTTCCCCCCCCACACACACACACACACACACAACCTAGAACCTCATAGTGTAGTGTGAAAAGCATGTAGGCCAAAGAAAATGGCAGAAACTCAGTCCCCCTATGCTCCTCGCAGTGCCTTGCACTCTGCAGGTACAAACAGGTTGGAGACCCTTGGCCCTTGAGAGGTATGCCTGGCCCTGGTCCCTGCCTGGTGGAATGAGGTCTCAAGAATGCTGAGGACTAGTTCTGCAGGTCCCGTAAGACAGAGCTCTTCCTCCAGGTCTTTGGTTGAGGCTGGCTGAGGAAGATCCTATTCCCCCAGCCGGTACTTCGGTGGCCTATTATATCACCCCTGGATATAGACTACAGTCAATTGAAGGCTTGGTGGGGGTAACGTTTTTTATTTAAAGTTTTATTGAATTTCTGTATTTTAATTAACGTTGTCAGCCACTGTGAACTAGCTGGCTAGGAGCTGTGGCCTAGAAATCAAACACACACAAGCAGAAAATAATCTGTCTCTTCCTTGAGTTTTACACCACATCCTCTGATTTAATGATTTTGAAAAGAAGGCTGACTCTGAAACTTCAGGTCAAGAACTACGGCCTGGCAATTATTTGGAAGTATTTGTTTTTTCCCCAATGGGGACCCAAAGCAGCTTCCATTGTTTTGTCCTCCATTTTATCCCCATAACTCTGTGATAGGTTAAGATGGGAATTTGTGACTGGCCTAAGCTCAGCCAGGAAACATCCATGGCAGTCCATGCAGAGCAGGGACTGACACCTGGGTGATCCAGATCCTATTCTGACACTTTATTAATGACATCCTACTTTCAGCCTTTTCTAGGATCTCCATAACATTCCCCCCCCCCAAAAAAAAAGAAACCATGCAGGTAAAATATGAAAGATTGCCACTGTCTTGCTGCTTAATTGTTGTCCAGCACGCAAAGATGCTTCAGAAGACATTAGGCAGATTTTAAGTGTCTTTTTATGTTTTATCTCAAGAACTACTGGCATCATGAGGTTACTCAGGTTACTGTTCAGCCATTAGGACATATTTATGAAGAGACTAGTGCCTGGGCAATACAGAGTTTTGCAGGCCACTTTTTATATACATAATGAGGTTGTAATTTGAATTTCCTATACAAAATTCAGGCAGTTCCCCCCCTTTATGCTGCATTTTTATTGGCTTTATTGCGCCATTGAATTGTGAAATTTAGCTTATCTTACACTTATTTTAGTTGATTCTTCAGTTATGTAATCTAGTTATCGTTTGGATTATAATTATGTAATCCTCCTTCAGTCTCAATGAGATGGGTGGATGAGACAGGAAGGAAATAAATTCACTGGTTGATGAGGCAATCACTTTTTCAGCCTAACGTATTTCATAGAGTTGTTATGAGGACAACATTGTCAGGGCTGTGTATAACATTCTAGATTTAAGATTTTAAAACCATTTCTTACCTATAAAAATTAACATAAATGAATAATTTTACTTGTATAGGGTCTCATGAAACACCTCCCTGTCTGTACTCTTCAGGATCACTGAGGAAGGCCATGTTCTGATAACTTCAACAGGTGCCATTGGTTGGAAGTGGCTGGAATACGTATTGGGTCTAAAACTATGTTGCCTGCTTTTTGTCATGTCAAAAACATTCATTATATGGTCACAAGCTACACAGCACAACTGGGGAGGGCAGCTCAAAGCTCTTCAAGGCTTTGAGGAACATGTGGTCCTTAGTTCAATCCTCACCTCTAACATACATTTGAGGGCTTTTGGGAAAACACTGCCCTTGCTTTCCAGTACTTATTAAAAGGATAGTTCTGGGCAATATTAAAAGGATAATGTAAGAACTGTTGAAATGCATGTGAAGCACTGCTTTTTATTGGCCAGCCCATGGAATTTTGATGCCTACATTTAAAGAATGCAAATATCCTCTTCCCCAGACACCAATTAAAATTGGGCCATAATCTAAGGAAGCCTTCTTGCATAAACCTAACTGAGTGGGAGCTGTGGAATATGGATCATGCTTTAGGAGTCATCTGTCTGCCCTTCTCCACACACTTCCCTCTGTAGACAATCATTCCTCCCTCTGCAAAGGGGAAGTTGTTGCTCACTGCCTCTCCCTCCCTGCAGTGTATTTTGATCCACTCCTTATATTCGGCAACTTTTTAACCTTAACTGAGTGTCTGGCAGGTTTGCCTTTTTAAAAATCCCCACTTTTTACTAAACCTCCTAACCAGTGAGCACTGAAACAAGATGACTTGGTTACTCTCAAGGCTAACTGGATTTGGATGCTTGTACATAGCAGGCTCACTCCTCAAGTCCCTCTAGAAGAGCTGGCTTTTCTACTTCACTTTTCATGACCTGAAAGAGAATCAAAGCTGCTTACAGTCACCTTCCCTCCCCCCCCCCCCCACAACAGACACCCTATGAGGTTGGTGGGGCTGAGAGATCCCTGAAAGAACTGCTGTGTGAGAACAGCTCTGTGACTAGCCCAAGGTCACCCTGCTGGCTACATGTTCAGAGGAATCAAACCCAGCTCTCCATATTAGAGGCCACTGCTCTTAACCACTACACTAAGCTGGCTCTCTACAGTAATCTGTTGCCTATAATAAAATATACATACACAAAGCTCATTGCTTGGGGCAGCCAATGCTATTATTATTGAGAGGCCCAATGGTACCTTTAAATATAACATGTGAAGGCACAAAGCCATTGAAAGGAATATTGAAGACCTTTTTGTTCAGTTCACTGTAATTCCAATATCTGCTAGTAGCCATCTCCCTGATTTTTGGTGTTATGTCTGTATGTTTTCATGCTGGAATTTTCTACCTTGGGGACTCTTTGCGTGGCAAGTTGACAGAAATGTTTTCAATAGACAAACATTGCACACTTCAAGCCATCCTATGGAAAAGTGGGAAAGAAAACAGAACCAGACTGCAAAGCTCTCCCCTTTAGTATAGACACTGAACTTTGCAGCTTACTGTACCCTTGGGATGGCTGGTGTCTTGGAAACGGACAACCTGATGGATAGGCACAATGAAACTCAAGCTAATAAAGCCTTGACTGGGAAATCAAAATTTCAGCAGCTCTTTTATTGAATGATTTATTTCTGCTCTTTCCCTGTTGACTAGGAAAATTTCCAGACATGGGTTTGATATCGCCATTTCCTCTCCTTCCTCCCAGCAAGCCTCATCTAGTCAGTTTAGTATCCCTAGCAACACTCTCAGTGCAAAGACGTCACACTGTTTCCAAGACAACAGTTCCTAGTGCAATGATGTCATGGCATTACCATAGTGACACTCCATGAAAAGCAAGGGGAAAACACTCTAAAGGAAACCGGGAAGGGAAGAGATGGAATTGGGAAATGTTACCTTTGAGAGAAAAGCAAAATGTCCTAACTGCTGTATGTTTGTTTATTTGTATGTTTACTGTTAAAGGTATGTAATAATACAGGCAAATTATCATGCAAAACTTCCAGAAATAATATGCTTCCACAAGGGAACACAATTTGCTTTGACATAAGCATCCCAATTCTGTTAAAATACATTTAACAAAGGTATTTTGGAACACTTTTTTGCAACACATTCACACTTCTGCCAAGGCTCCCAATTAAATGCTTACCTCTTTCTTTAGTGTAGGTTTTCATTGTCAAAATATGTAATTCTCAATATCACCCAATCTGTGGATAGTTAAATCCAGAGATTAGATCCATAAACAGACAAGGCAGATCTTTCTACAAACGTGAAACAGCTCAGGTTTGCAGAGAAATCTAAAAACTCTTTAAAATATACTGTGGATTAAAACAAAATAATGGAAGCAGCAATACCTGCACCTTTAAGAAATGAATGCCCCATACAGTGGCCATTGTGCGAGTTATTAGGTAACTACAACATTGTCAACCTTCAAGCCTTGGTCTGTCAGTAAAAGGCAAGTTAAGGGGGGCAGTCCTTTTCAGGGCTGTTTGTCCTTTGAGGGATGACTCATCAGGGCCAAACATGGTAGCAACCATAGACAACTTCGCATTTGACATGACTCACTGAAACCTGCGTTTGCTATTATTCAATAGCAGCCACCTCAAGAAAGCCAGTGTGGTTGTACAGGTTAATTTTAGATTAGGATACGGAAGGCCCAGGTTTAAATCACCATTCTGTCACTGAAGATCATTGTGTGATTTTGGACCAGTCACACACTTAGCCTAACCTACCTCATGGTGTTTATGGTGAGGATTAAATGGGAAAGAAGAATGATGTAAGCTGCTTTGAGTCCCCACTGGGGAGAAAGATTAAGGAAGCAAGGTAAATAAAGTAAATAAACAATACATTTGACTGAAGATATAAGGTATGCTTGCTTAACAGGTGAAATGAAGGAAAAAGGGGGCAGTTAAGTATATGGGGGCTGCCAAAAAGTGTGAAGGGAATACAGGGAAAGTAGATTGCCCCCCTTAAGTACCTGCTGCTTCCCCACTGCATAACCATATAAGTGGTCCAAACCTTTCCCAGAAAGACAGTACCAGGTCAGAGAAAGAGAAAAATCTGGACAGGTAGATCTGCTGACAAGGTGGTATAAAAGGAGGAAACAGGGAAAGGGGCAAGAATATGGGTGCTTTCAAGGAAGGAAAAATCATAAGAGGAAAATTACATGTTTTCTACAAGACTTTGCACGTCTCCAGCGTTACATCTTATGGGAAAGTATCCAATCCTGTTGTAAATGAGAAAAGAAGCAATATGACATTTTGCAATTATAATACCAAAACTTCCCTGAACAAACGAGAGTTGTCTTATTTAACAGTAGGGGCAAGATTAGAAACAGGTGACATTCTAGGGCAACATAACAGTTCAAGATTAGCAAAGCTGAAAAAGGCAGTAGCCTGAATTTTTATACTAGTTACCAGCCCAGTCATCTTAGTCAACAATAAAACCAGTAAGCAGTATATAGGCTGCCTAGATAGCAGACTGCAGATCTTACAAGCCTCTTTGAACTACTATCCTGGTTCAATCCCTGACCCCCTCTAACTTCCATTTAGTGTAACCAAAGACAACTAACCTGCAAAGAAATACCTTGAAGAATATGAGACAGCCTCAGCAAGCATTCGTTGACCCATGCCATAACCAAATTTCAGCACACTACTCCAAGGTATCTTTTACATGAATGCTTCTATATTGTGAAAGCATCTCCATGGTATTACCTTGATCACTTATATGGGTTTTTCAGTTATTTCTGTTTTAGTTTGTGTATTACATGTTCACATAAGATTGAAAGATGACATTTGAACATGTATAAATGACTATGATGAGTAGATGAATCTCTTCATGTTGTGTTAATGGATATAATTCACAGCTAATAAAGTGAACAGGGAGTTTTGCTCTTTAATATGGATGGATGCCATGAAACTTGATCAAAAACCCTCCTGATAGGAGTTTCCACTGCCATCTATGAAATCCACAAAGGCATTGTTATCTTTGTCCTAAACCAGCAGCACTGGATTTTAGACAAATGCAAGAATCTTGAAAGCCAGCTTAGTGTAGTGGTTAGGAGCGCGGACTTCTAATCTGGCAAGCCAGATTTGATTCCCGACTCCTCCATATGCAGCCAGCTGGGTGACCTTGGACTTACCACAGCACTGATAAAGCTGTTCTGATCAATTGAGACTCCTTCTGGTAGAGAAAAGCAGTGGATAAGAACTAACTCTTCTTCTTTGCTGGATGTGGCAAGGAGTCTTCCAAACAAGCTGGTCAATACTTACCACTGTTTTCTTCTGTAAGTACTCTAAAAATTGAGTGAATATTAAAATTGCTGTACTTTAATTAGGTAATGATTTAATAGCTTGTTAGACATTGGCAACTGCTATGCTTTCTATTTGAAAAGGTATTTTTCCCCACAGAGTTCATGAAGAATAGAACAGAAAACAGAAAGCAAGTATCGGTTACATTCTGTCTTAATCTGACCATAGATCCATCAGCCTAAAAATCATCAGTTAAAGGGACTCATCTGCAGAACAAGATGACCTTAAGTCAAAGATCATATTTCAGCTTTATAAACTGACTGCAGAATTGCTATGAAAATAACTAGACAAATCACTTCTAAATGGGCAGCCAGTAATTCGTAAAAGAAAACAGTGTCCTCCATAGCAATTAGTAGGTTAAAATATTTTAAATGTTTTCTTCATTTAATGTTTTCTTCATTGTGTAATACTCCTTTGGTTCTTTTCTGTCACTTTCAATAGGTGGTATCACTTAAGAAGTTCAATGTCTTGCTGCTCATCTGTTTATGCTAGTTTTTCCTAATGTATAGAGATATTTACTAATAATGAATATATGAATTATTTGATTTCAAAATTGTAAAGTATGGGAGAACCATTCTAACGACTTCCCACACACAGTCTATCATTGCATGCCTACTAACCCAGTGATACAGACTGGTACTCTGCCAATCCTTGCCCTTTGGACCTGATGGGGAAATAACAGCAAGAGTGTAAAAAAGCTATAGCCAGCAACACTTCGTGTATATCCCCAAAAAGACCACTTGAATACACCAGGTTAAAAAGGACAGAAGTTGGTTCTGCCAGGTGTGCAGGCCTTGCAACTATACTAAATGTGCTTGGATTTATTTTGACAGATTTTTGGGTAGTCTAGCAAGACTTCTCTTTGGACCAAAGAGAAGGCGCACAACAAAGTCTTCATATCACACACACTCTCTCTCTCTGGACAATGAAAACATTACAAGAATCTGCCGCTTAACCATTGCAGTATTGCCAGAAAATAAAAATGTGTCTGGGATAAAATAGCCAGGAAAGATAGTGGTTCTACCTATTCAACAAATGATTCTGTTTAGAATTGGCTGATCTATGATTGGTCTAATGGCTCAGAGGACAGAAATTTGTGTCTTCCACAAGCAGAGAAATTAGTCAGGCATCTGTTGCAACTAAAGCAACCAATTCACTCTGTCACACCATTGTCATGAGAACCCAACCAATAATGCGTGGCCGCTAGTTCCTTAAAATTTTATTTAAATCACTTGATTAGACAACTTGCCAGCATCCTTTTGTTTAGTAAATAATACAGGACATCTTACAGGCAATAACCCCAAAGCAGCAGTTTATTTTTTGTTTAATTCCAACACACTTAATTTAGAATTCTGGTCTCTCATCATCATCCACCTTAATATGGGCTAAACATTGACACAGAGCTGTCAGAATACACAGGCAACTGAGCAGCCAAAGGATTTACTAAAACAAAATGCCATGATTTTTCAAACTTGCAAAAAAAGAAAAAGGTTTACAAATATCAAAACCTTTCAAGATGCATTGCCTGAAACCAAAGTCCGTGAACATTATGAGGCAAACACAGATTACAGAACACCACCACTTTAAAACTGATGAAGACAAAATCAGTTCACACCTTCTTATGGTAGTTTCCACTGGCAACGGGATCAGCATGTTCTTCATTTGTTTTGAATGCACAAGGCATACTGCTGAATACACACAAAATCCACTTCTTCCAAACAGAAAATTGAATTGCTTAGATTTTTTGATTAAATTCCCCTCACTTTTCATTATGTTAACCAATATATTATGAATCAAATGAAACTAAAATGCCTCATTTTCCTTCTACACAATCAATATGCCACTATAGTAAAATGGGCTGATACACCTTTCAGTCCAGCAATGCACATGGAAGAGCTGTCTGATGCGGCATCTGGCAGACCTCATAGCTGTGCCAACAATACAGATATGCTTAGCACTAGATACATAGTGTGATTGTGGCAAGGAAGTATTGGTGATGGGGGTTTGATGGTAAGCTGTGATGGGGAAAGCTTTTTAGTTGTTGCCCTCCCCTGCTTCCTCATCTTGCTGGTCGCTTGTCCAGAGAGTGAGGTTGTCTCGAAGTAGCTGCATGATAAGAGTGGAGTCCTTGTAGGAATCCTCATTGAGTGTATCCAGCTCTGCTATGGCATCATCGAAGGCTTGTTTGGCTAGAAGGCAGGCCTGCTCGGGGGCATTCTGGATTTCATAGTAGAACACTGAGAAGTTGAGTGCCAGACCCAGCCGGATTGGGTGCGTGGGCTGCATGTGCTCTTTGCTGATCTCAAAGGCTTCTTTGTAGGCAGCTTCTGATGCTTCCACAACACTGTTCTTCTTTTCACCTGCAGCAACTTCTGCTAAATAACGGTAGTAATCACCTTTCATTTTCAGGTAAAAGACCTTGCTCTCATACTGAATGTCACTGCAGTTCTTGATCAAGAACTTATCTAGGAGGGCCAAAACATCATTGCACACGGTCTCCAGCTCCTTCTCAATCTTCTCCCTGTATGCTTTAACCTTTTCCAGCTTCTTTTCATTCCCATCAGTCATGGTTTTCTGTTCTATGCTGCTGATGACTCGCCAGGAAGATCTCCTGGCACCAACAACATTCTTATAGGCTACAGAAAGCAGGTTTCGGTCTTCATTTGAAAGGGGTTCGTTCAACTCAGTTACCTGCAAATGCACACAAATACTTTGAGACAATCTGGTTTTAGGGACCATAACATCTTCGATCCTCCCCCCTCCCAAAATATAAGCCTCATACACACAAATTTCATCCATGTCTCTTAAAATGCAAGAAGTAAAGTCAGCTTTAGTCATTTGGTTAGTCAAGCCAAAGAAGAAATAAGTTTTGAAGAACCACTTGGGAATGCCTTGAAGTCATCAGCATTAACCACATTTCCTAAATTCTTAATACATGAAACTGATACAGTAACTTAGTTATACAAAAGGGCAGTAGCATTCAATATAATGCTCACTACTGTCTTACCCAGGGTCCAGGGAAACAATGGGCTGCTTTGGACATTACTACCCACTCTACATATTGAGAGACATTCTCTGGCTTGCATGCTTCATTCCCAGCTCTTCCTTAGTTCCCTCACAGAATGTCTTACTCTAAATACTGAACCTATTTTTTCCATAGTTACAAGCAGATTCTTGTCCAGTAACATTCGATTTCTGAAATCTGACGAGATTCATGTGAACATACATCACACCCTAGGAAAGTCCAGATTAACCAAGATATTACAGCAACATGGGAAGTAAAGGCTATAGCCCCATGTCCTACATAAAGACCTTACAGGAAGATAAAATAAGAATTCTGTGGGATGCTGTATATATATTTGAAGAAAAAGTCCTTGCTATCTCCAAGCCTCTGCACCTGAGCCCATGAAGAAAGAAGTGACCTACTGTAGTACAGAAAGATGCTACAGTATACTTCTTTTGGTTGTACAATTTGGGAAAAAATCCTCCTTTGCTACACTAAGAGTGGACTTTGATGATAGCAAGCAAATTTATATGGTTGGGGGAAAAAATCCCTAAGAACTGACTTCTTATCCTTATACAAGTTTGGCAATTAGAAATGTAATCCTGGTACCCAGAACTTGGAAGCAGTTCAATTCTTGCTGCTTTATGTTCTACATTGTACAGAACAGCGACTGTACTCTTTAAATGGACCTCAACTAGATTAAAATGAAATGAGGAAACACCCAATTAGATCTGCATTATACAGATTACTGCCCTTTATTTCAGGGTCAAGTAGAACATAACCATGTTTGACAGATCAACAACTGTTGGCTTCACAGTGTTGTGCAATCCTGTTACAGATATATTTATCATTGCATCACAGAGATAAAAACACAGACAAAATGAGTAAGATAATCAGTAGCTACAACTCTCCCTTCTGGTGCCCGATTATACTCTCCTCCCCCTCTAGAACTGATGCTCAAGGCTGCCATGCAGTGACTTGCTTTTAGCTCATCTGAAGAAGGCAGAGTTAAGCACACACCAAGCACAAATTATTTGCAGCTTTAGAAACCTGTGTAAAGAAATACAGTTATATAATGTTATCTTTAAATCACGATGACTTCATTTTTCAAATATAATCTGAGATTATTAAAAAAAACCCTTGTAGGCTATGCTCCTACAAGTCATGTGCCTATGGCTATGTGACTGTAGCAAGTAAAAGGCATATACTGAAATATGTGGTCACTTAGCAATGCACATTTGAAATATGTTGATTGCCATCTCACTGAGTATGGTGTTGATGCAATTAAGTTCTTATAAAATTACCCATGTGCACTTTCTTGTTTGTCCTTTGTAGACTGGACTTTTGGGGCTTGTCTTAAGAACTACTATGAACATCTGACAGACACATTTTCAATATAGTTTGGAAAGCAACAATAAATATTAACATAATTAGCTTTTAAAGTAATATTATGGCAGGGGTAATATTATTTTGCAAAATTGGGCATATACATTTGAGATAGAGCAGGTCATGTCAGTTTATGGGATACAGACTGGCTCTGGTTTGAAGATGCCATTTTGTGACTAGCTCTGGCTAGAATGAATCTTGGATTCATTTTAAAGAAATCAGATCCTGCAATACTGAAATTTGCCTTCAGGCATTCAGATGCCCACTCACCAACTTGCAAGAGAAAGTGCCCCAGAATCTCTGGTGAGGAGGGTAATCAGCAGCAACACGTATTCCCTCCTTGAACGCATTTGCGCAGCAATAAGGAAGGCGGTAGCCTATCACCATTTCCTACCTCTTCCAAATCTCACTGTGAGTTTGACACTGACAAGGCCTACTCCAATTTGTACTGCAGTATGGAAAATACAGGAAGACACCAGACGTTTCATTTGTAGTATAAGATAAGTTTGTCATAGATGTCTCAGCTCATCTAACCAAAGTAATGCGTAACACTGACCTGAGTTTCAGAATAAATATAAATGGGGCATATGTATTCTAACACTATGAGTCTGCTAAAAAATTTCATATAGAGTTTAAATCCTCACCCTTCCTGTAATTGTGAATGACATTCCGCAGATCACAACCAATCTGAAGAGAAACGGTCCACATATTCCTCACCGAGGAACAGTTATGGATTTGGACCCCCAGCTGGCTCTATCACCAAGCACATTCGGGTCTACAGTGGAATGCCCTGCTGGAAATCATCCCAGCCCCCTTTCCCCCGAACCCACACCTTGGAAGGAGCCATCCTGCTCTTTGGGAGGCGCAAATGTCCCTGCCCTCCCTACGATCATGCACACGTCCGGCACGACTCTGGTTCAGCACACGAGTCCTCCCGTTCGCTGGAGTCCATGCGTGCGAGCCCGCCTCAAACCCCCACGAAGCGATGCCCCTCCATTCGCCCCCATGCAGGCGGGCGTCACCCGGCAGAGGGCCGGAAGCCGCGGGGGAGAGGAGCGTGGGTGGGAAGCGGGACCCGCGGCGACGGCCCACGCTGGCCCTCCGCGCTGAGGGGCTGGCTGCCCGGGGCCATCTGCCTGCCTTCCCCCTTACCTGGAGAGGCTGCGGGGCCCCGCCGAGGGCGGGAAGCGGGCGCAGCCGAGGCAGGGCGTTGGCTCCCCGTCAGCCGAGCGGAGGCTGCCGCAGCCCGTCTCCCCCCTCAGCCACTCACCGCTTTCATGGCCGCGGCCATGTCGTCGTATCTCTCCGCCTGCTCGGCCAGGCGGGCCCGCTGCAGCAGCTGCTCCCGGTCGCTCATGGCTGCTCCCTCCGTCGTGGCACTGGCAGGGCGGGCGGGCGGGCGAACCGACGGGGCCTCCCTCCTTCCTTCCCGCGACGCCTCGCAGGGCCAAGAGGAGCTGCGCCTCAACGGCGGCTCCCTCCTCCTACCTCAGGCCGGCCGCGGAGCGCGCGAGCGGGATCACCGAGAGCGCGCCGCGGTGCTTCCCCGCATGCGCACAGGCGCCCCCTCGCAGCACTGACCACGAGCGGGCAGCGGTTGAGACGATGAGCATGCGCGCGAGCTCCCTGTGACCGTTGGCGGTCGCTCCCGCCAAAGCGCTCAAGACCGGGAAAAGGGTTTTTTGGGGGGGGGGCAGCTTTTAGGAGGATCACAGCGACTCGCGTTTAGCCGTCCGCTAGTGTCCTTTTGCTCCCCAACGCGCTTGCGCACTGTGAGGACAACGAGCGAGTGGAGGGGGGGTACAGGGAGTGACGCGAGGGCTGCCGGTCCCTCGTTCTATATCTAGGTGACGTCAGTTACTATAAATAGATCCTGCGCCGTAGAGAAGAACTGGGCGGTGCCAGTTGGCGCACGCGTAAGGAAAGTGCTGCATTGGAAAGGGCGGTGGTGGGCGCGTGCGCAGAACAGCAATGCAGGGGGGGAGTGAGGGTGGTGTATGGGTGGGGGCAATTTGCACCTTGTCGCGAGGAGCCCTTTTCGTTTTTTTAGGCCTTACCCCTTGGAAAATGGGCTGGGGTGCCTTGGTTTTCTTCGTGGCCCCGAGGCTTGGTGGCACACTTGGCTGGGAGTAAATCCTACCGAGATAAACTGGACCCTATTTGTGTGAATTGCTGGAAGCTGGCGCAGTGGCTCTCATAGGGTACGGTGTATTGGGGTTCTGGTTAAAGGACCTGACCCCTAGTACGAATCTCCAGTTGCAGGCTACAACTTGCAGTTTTTCATCACTCAGATGTACAATTTCTGGAAATTATGGGGGTGCTTTACATTTCAAGTGAATAAAACTTTGTCTTAAACATTTTAATTATTTCAGAAGCAAACAGATTTTTGATAAGAGTGTATTTTTAGTGCTCCCACAAGTTTCCCAATGTCCTGGGGTGGGGGAAGATGTTCCCCCCAAATACATCTCTCCCCTTCACATCACTTATTTATGGCATGGAGAGAAATTATATCAAACAGTAAATAACGTCCTCTGAAACCTCTATTAAAGGGGCAGGCCAGTTTTATCTAGGCATGCTGGAAAACTTACCAGCATTACATTTAAATCAGTTTTATTCTCTGAGGAACTAATCTGAGATCTGGGCAATATTGCTTGGTGGCAGGAAGCTTTCAGATATGTACAGTAGGCTGCATATCTGTGATGAACAGAGTTCTGTTGGCACTTAGGCACATGCTAGCTCCACTTCCTGTTCCCAGCCAGGATTTGTTCTAGAACTTTCTTCCTCAGCATCCTTTTATCCATTTCCCATCAGTTTTGACACATTTCTGCACACAGTATTACTGCCTGAGGTCAAGCACCATAGGTGCAAACTGTATGCCTGCATCTCTAGGGAAGGTGCCATTGCTGTAGCTAGGCACCAACATTTTGGCCCTACCAGCAGATCTTTGAAGAATCAAGCACATATTGCCCAAGGGGGAGGAGATCTCCTGAAGCCCAATTTGCCCTCCCTTTATATCTCAGACTGAAAGGAAACAAGTAGTATGCCTCTTGCTTCTTGTCAGCCTCACCAGCTGAGACTTGCTCCTATGTGCTGCCACTTCTCTGAGGTGGCGCAAGGATGGCACAGAAACCCTTGTTCCCAAGATGTTTCAGGGCTGGCAGGCACTTGTTTTTACCAAGTGGGATTTTCTTTCACATGTCTGGGAGGTATTTGTTACCCATCACTTGAGAGCCCAATTTCACCCTTTATTGTAGCCATCCGCCCTTGAATCAGCTATACTAAGAGCGGTGATAAGGAGTGATTTATTTCTCTGCCAAGTATTAGGGAGATTTGTTGTGGAGGTGGGAGGGAAGCAACTGTACGTGAATCTGTGTGTGCGTAGGTTAAAGCCAGAGAACGGCTGGGTCGCCATCTGTTTAGAAATATTGGATTGGCACATAATTCAGGTCTTCAGTGCCAGCGTTGTAAAGATAGGCATCAATGTGCAGTGAGCCAAGACAGGAAAAGTGAAGCCACTAAAAAGATTAGAAAGACATGAAGGCTATAACAAACGAGTGTTGATGCTGCATAGTGACATTGAAGATGCTAAGAATTCGCTCTTAACAGTTCACCTGCTATCTCCCTAGAACTGCAGTTCCCAGGGCGAAGGACTATTGGTTAAGCCACAGTCTGGCACACCCTGCAAGTGGGGTAGCCCACATGCAGGGGTAGCCAGACTGTGGCTCTCCAGACATCCATGGACTACAATTCCCATGAACCCCTGCCAGTTGGCCATGCTGGTAGCAGTTCGTGGGAATTGTAGAAATTGAGGAAATAGATAAGTTTTACAGAATTTCAAGAGTAGGGGGAAACGTGTTTCTTAAAAGATGTCCTTGGTGATGTTTGTGGGGCTGTTCCAGGTACAGAACAAAGGGCTGGCTCATGATCTCTGCAATTTAAGATGTGCAGACACACATACACATTAAGAAATGCCTGTTTCTGGAATCAAGCTGCATACAGAGATGGGGTTGCCAAAGACTTCCCTTCCCTGTTCTTTGTGCCTGGTACACAGAAATGAAGTAAATGTTTTTATTAATACAAGTGTATCAAGCCCTTTCTTGAAACTGAGGGGCATTTGGGGTACCCATGTGGTACTGTGATATAAATCATTCCCTCTTTTACAAGATTTTCTTAGATTTTTTTGTCAGTGCAGTGAGGTAGGTTTTGTATTGGGTTTGAATAGTAGAGATCATTGAAGCAGGAGGTTTTTATAAAGCAACAAAGATTTATTATGCAGTGAATTCTCTTTAAAGCTTGCAATTATCTGCTCATCACCAGAGACAGGCCTCATAACTCTGTCATCACCCAGAGTTAAGCCACTTTGCCACAATACACAGAACATCATCTGCTCCCTTTCTGACACACTTCCCCTCCCGTCTCCACTCGCCATCAGGCAGCCTTGAATGAAGACCGGATGCTGGAGCAGCAGTCCCATAAGCTCAGGTCTCAGAACAACTGAGCAGCTGTTTTACCTTTCAGGCCAAACAGCCTCCTGTCCATCTTAACAGGTTGCTTCCTTGCTTTAATCAAAGCTGCTTTGTATCTGATGAAACATTTTTGTTGATATTAGATGGAATGCACTTCTTTTGAATCTCAAACTTTATGCTAGTAGTAATCAGTGGTAGAATATTGATTACCTTTATACAAAACTCATCAAGATATGGATACTACCACCACGTGTAGTATAAGTCAGCATGTCCAACATGCGAGGAAATGGTCTCAATATCTGAGTATTATTGAAATCTTTCCAGTTCAAGCTTTTTGATCACTCCATCAGGAAGGCTCCCATCATTTCCCAGACCGAATAAGACAGAACTGTTTAAGAGGGACTTTTAATAAAATAAAATAGAGTTTAATTGTGTGAAAATTTTAGGCATTGTAAAACTCAGTTTATTGCATGTTTTCATTTCATCGCTCTCTAGATGTGTAATCCAGTTTTATTGCATTGTTTATTGTCTGTATTATAGAATCCTGTAATCTGCCATGAATCTCAGTGAGAAAGGTGGATAAAATAAATGAACTGCAGGAACTCCGCATAGAATTGTGCTTGTGCTTTTGTGGGTGTTCCATACCACTCGGTTATCAGCCTATACTGAACATCTTTTGTTGTTGTTATGTGCGAAGTCGTGTCCGACCCATCGCGACCCCATGGACAATGATCCTCCAGGCCTTCCTGTCCTCTACCATTCCCCGGAGTCCATTTAAGTTTGCACCGACTGCTTCAGTGACTCCATCCAGCCACCTCATTCTCTGTCGTCCCCTTCTTCTTTTGCCCTCGATCGCTCCCAGCATTAGGCTCTTCTCCAGGGAGTCCTTCCTTCTCATGAGGTGGCCAAAGTATTTGAGTTTCATCTTCAGGATCTGGCCTTCTAAAGAGCAGTCAGGGTTGATCTCCTCTAGGAGTGACCGGTTTGTTCGCCTTGCAGTCCAAGGGACTCGCAAGAGTCTTCTCCAGCACCAGAGTTCAAAAGCCTCAATTCTTTGACACTCGGCCTTCCTTATGGTCCAACTTTCGCAGCCATACATTGCAACTGGGAATATCATAGCCTTGACTAAACGCACTTTTGTTGGCAGGGTGATGTCTCTGCTTTTTAGGATACTGTCTAGATTTGTCATAGCTTTCCTCCCCAGGAGCAAGCGTCTTTTAATTTCTTTGCTGCAGTCCCCATCTGCAGTGATCTTGGAGCCCAGGAAAATAAAATCTGTCACTATCTCCATTTCTTCCCCATCTATTTGCCATGAATTGAGAGGGCTGGATGCCATGATCTTTGTTTTCTTGATGTTGAGTTTCAAGCCAACTTTTGCACTCTCCAGTGCATCTCTAGTGGAACAGAAATGTCACCACCTTAACCAGTAGTGAATCTTTTCCTGCCTTTCCTTTGAAATACCAGAATCTGAAAGATCTTGTTTCTGGGGCATTACCTATGAGGGAGCTTTCCCAGCAAAAGTCCAAGTTACATTACTTTGAAATTCTGTTTTGTATGCCTACTTTGTTTCCATGTCTTTTAAAGATTGCAGTCTTCTTATGGGAATAGCTTTTATTCCTGTGCAATTTATAGATGAAGCACCTCTTAGTTCTTGTATGTTGAGACTTTAGGTCTAGAAAGAATCTTACTCCCCTGTTGCTATGGTTCATCCTAAATTCTAGCCAGTAAGGTTGTTGCTAAAGGCAAAGGAGGCTTATTAGGCAATTGTAATAAGACAGGACAGCAGCTTGCCTTTAAACATCACCTCCCTTGAGGGATCAGACTTTGTTTCTGTGCTTGTGATATGTCATATGGATATACAAGGGACATGATACTAATTAAGATGGCAATGTATGGGCAAAGGATGTGGAATGCTAATTCATTGATTTTTTTCCATGCCAGAAAGTTATTTGCTCAATGTCTCTTCCTTCATTATCTGAAAATGACAACACCTGTCTTTTGTCTCATTCATGAATAATGTGTTATCACACACACACATGACCCCATAAAGAAACTGGCCAATACTGAATCCGACCCTTGGTCCAGTGGCTCACTTGCTACTTGGTCCATAGCTGGAAATGCCAGGAATTGAACCTGCAAAGCAGAGGTTCTTCCACTAAGCCACAGCCCCTTGCCAAGGCTTCCTTTCTTTCTTTCTTACATGCTATTGTATAAAGAAATGCTCCCACAGGTACTTTACCATTCTGACAACTGAGCAATCCAGTGCAGTTTTGGGGGTTTTTTTGCTCCACAGAAAAACTGAAGAGAGAGGGATGACAGAAACCACTTTTATTTGAAACTTTTCAATGACAGAAAGGAAACTGAAGGTTCAAGAGTTTTGCTTTGAAACCATGAAACAGAACTTTTGTGCTGGACTCTTATTTAAAGTCCTTTTGTTTCAGGCTGCCTCACACATGATTCCCTGTTCAATGTGACACTGGCTGAGGCAAAAGCATCATCCCTTAGGGGGTTTGCCTATGAACAGTGCCTTGTTTAAACTCCGCACGGTGCACGGATAGAAGCCCGGCTTAAAAGAATACTTGGAGAGAGTGCAAATTCCTATGGTTTCCCCTCCCCCTTAGCTGGTGTCATGTTTAATTAAGTCCTACCACATGGGAAGTGGCATTTAGCAAAATGTCACACATTGGAAAAGGAAGCAAACCTGGGGCAGCTAGTCTGTGGAAGGGCAGTTGGGAGTAGCCCTGGTGGTCTCTCCTCTTATGAGTCTTGAATAAGTACAGAACACACGATTCCTATTAGTAAGTTTTGCAACAAAACCAGAAGTAATATTCAATGTCTTAGTATGAACAATATTAGCATGCCGCTCTCGGTGTCCCTCTGGTGAACACTAAGATACTAGGAACTTGCATGGTTCCAAAATACTGTTGTTGGGACACAGGAGGGAGTAGGCAGCCAATCCCCAGTTATTTCAGAAATAGATAACCATTTAATTAAAACAATCTTGGTAACCAAGAACTGCTTCCCAGTTAATTTGGAGCCGCCTTTAGAGCCAAGCCACTAAATGTGCTGCCAGCAGCAGCAACCCAACATCTCTCCGTAGTAACCACGAGTCCCTTGTACTATTTTCTTCAGCCTTTAGCCACAAGGGATCCCAGCGTAAAGTTGGTAGGACTCAACGGTTGCTACAAGAGAGTTCACAGAGCAACCAAGCTGCCTGGAGTGTGCTGATGTCTGATGGTTCCCTCCACATCTGGAATTAAAACAGAACATGTTAGTTCAATGGCTGCATTTTATTCTTGGGTAAATCCCCTCCCCTTTGGAGGTGAAATTCTGCTATCTTGTAGCTATTGCTTTAAATTCAGCATAATGGGAGGGAGAGATGGGTACATGCAGCAGGATCAGCCAGTGAGAAAACACCACCAGAAAAATGGCAAAACAATTAACATCAATGGTCCTACTGAGAACCCCCACATTGGGCAGAGCAGTTCACATCCTGAACAGGATATAACTGCTATAATGTTTAACAGGGGTAATGGGCAATGCAAGTCCCTGTAAAGCTCCAGATTGCTGGTGAGCAAAGCTTCCTGTGTTAATGAGCGGCTGCTCACATTTTCCACAGTTTAGAGGGGTACCCAACCTTTTGGCACACGGGGGCCACATTAGCATGACCAGTGCCTAATAAGGGCATAATAATAAGTGCCTAATATAATAATAATAAGTGCCTAATAATCTTAAACCAAAATGTAGCAAAATTATTAACCTACTTATTTAGATCAAAAGTAAACATTCAAAAGCAAATGAAGAAATGTTAAAGCAATCCATTTTGGAACAATATTTTTACTGTGGAATCCTTTTATTTAGCTACACATGCTTACCTAGTCAGTGATTTTTGTGGCTGATTTGTGTTAGCCAAGGCATTGATGTCCAAGTCAAGGTTTGTGATAGATACTCTTAAAATACCATGTAAATGTTCACCTGTAAGCTTGACCTACACTTTGATTTCACAATTTTCAGGCACTTCGCGGCTCCTGATTGGGCCCTCCGAGTTTTTATCACGGACAGAGCCCGCCCTTTCTCCTCCCCTTTAGCCCTTAGCCTTTTATTTATACCGCTCCACAGGAATTTTTCATTTCTTTAAAACAGAACTTCCTTTTGCAGACATCTTACTGGGTTTTAACAGAGCAGCAGTTGCAGAGTTTCAATGTTATCCTTTAATAAATAAAAATATTTTCCCCCACTACAGTTCTCAGAGGCCCTGGGCTATATACATAGGCTAGGAACATTTTTTTTAATGTGTTGTGAATCTGGCCTACCAGATGGCAGTTGCAATCCTACGTACATTGAATACTATGAGGTTTATTTCTTAATAAATACAGTCCCTTAAAGTTTAAATATACACCTGCTAACAGGGGTAGTCAAACTGCGGCCCTCCAGATGTCCATGGACTACAATTCCCATGAGCCCCTTCCAGCATTCGCTGGCAGGGGCTCCTGGGAATTGTAGTCCATGGACATCTGGAGGGCCGCAGTTTGACTACCTCTGTGCTAATACATTTAAATTTTAATATATTAAAAATTGGGGGCCCTCCAAAAAAGGGCAAGTAGACAGAGTGAATGAGGGCAGCCTTCCACCTGGAACAGAAAATATGCCATTAAGTTGGCTTCAAATTATATGCAGGGTACACATGTACATCACTGCTTGCCAGCCAAGTCTCAGTCATGAGAAGTAAAATGGCAGCCAAAGGGAGGGGAACTTGGCTGGAGGAAGATGAGAGAAGGGGAAGGCCATAAGCTTCCCTGCTAAGAGAGTACTCAAGGGGCCACTCACCGGCTCCTACAATCACAGATGCATAAGAAGATTTCTAGCTGGAGTGAGGAAGGGAGGAAAGGCAGAAGCAGAGCAACCAGATCTTGTTGTTGAAGGAAGAATACTTTTGCTTGCAGCAGCAACCTCACCAGTAACTTTGGAAGCCACTTGCTTTGATAGGTGGAGCCTCTAGAAATGTTCAGTATGCAAAATACTTTGTATCCTTTTTTTTGCAAAACTACCAGGCCTTTTACTGTCCTTTTCCTGGGTTTTTTTTTTTTTTTGCAAAAGCAGACCTGACATCGCCTGAACCCACCCACACAGCGATCTTACCTTCCTTATATACATACATAGCTTCAACATGGTAATTCATGGAGAGGGGGAGTTAAAAAGCTGAGTGGGATGGGTGCCTGAGCTTTGCTGTCTAGCAAAGCACCCAGAATGGTTAAAATGCTCTTATGGAGGATAAGAAGAAGAGGGGGCTGGCAGAAGGAACCAGGGAGACCAAAACAAACAATGTTGCTATTGTCTTTTTTGCAAGAAAGGGACAGGATGAACAGCAGTAGATGGTGCCTCTTGAGGCAGGAAGAACAGAATAGGTCAGAGGGAAAATGCTCTGAGGGTGATAGCAGCAGTCAAGCAGGTTGGAGGGCTGCACAGAAAGAGGTTGGGAGGGGGCGCAGATTGGGGACCCTGGTTTAGAGGGAAAACTGGCTAAGAGGGGCTTAGGTACTGCCCGTCCTCTTTCTTGCTAATTCAGAGGGGGGGAAATGTTCTATGCTATCCATTGCAGGAACCTTGGCAGTGCTATTGTGAAGCTGCTGGATAACTGAAGTGGCTTTGTCATAAGTCAATGTCCTAAAGCAGCTGGATAGTAAGTGAGGTGGACCAAAAATCCTTTTGGTTGCAAATGAAGCCTAGAATGCATTGTGTGTTCAGAATGCTTCTTTCCTCCCAGCTGGATCTAAAACCCCAACCAAAACAGCGCCCCAGACTGCAGTGATATGCCACCTTTGCTCACTGTTGAGTCTCTCAAAAGTGTATTCACATGTTATGACGTTCATGAGGACTTGCTGGGAACTCAGATGCCAGGTGCATGCAGGCCTGATTCAGATTGAGCTCAAAGGGCTTGAGGAGAAGGTCCTTTTGCCATCGGACATGGCCCAGGAAAGCATTATTAGTCCAACTGGGGTACTGTCATGCATCTATGAATATACATGTATGTTTCCCTCCTCTCAGCGTGTGGAAGGCTGAAGCCCCTTCCCAAATGCCTCGGCCCTCATGCACCCTGCAAGGAATTCCCATAACATATCCACATAGGCCTTTATAATGTGCGAATTGGCCTTAAGAGTTTGTGTTTGGCTTGGCTCACATCGGTTATAAGTACCATGTTTACTACTGAGAATTTCCTCCAGGTGGAAATCGGAAAGAGGCAGTGGGAGTACCGCCCTGGCGAGCTATGGCATCTGATGGACACCCCATTTCTTTCCAAGGAACTGCAGAGTATTTGCACCAGCGAGCGGTGAGACAGGAGAGGGGGAAACATCATAAATGCTTTATAGACAAATCTGAGCTGCCCTCTTATGATGCAGACATGAACCAGCTGCTGCTGCAGGCTCTATCGTCCGTCTTCAAGATGCAGTGTTAGTTCACTGTTGGAGCTGCCCATGTTGACACAAGGGGTTGGCTAGGAACAACACCCACCATAAAAATCAGTGTCAGAAAATGAAAACAAGGGAAGGCAATTTTCCTCTCTCTTGTTCTCCTTGGGTACTTCAACCGCAGAGCTCGTTTGAGCTATCTTTCAGCAGGGGAGAAATAGGAAAGTGTGTGTTTTTTAAAGAGCTGGAGCTCACACTCCTGCCTCAGGATGTTTTTGTGTATCTGTTTCATTCCCTGCAATGGAGTTCAGGTGGAGATGAAAGACAAAGCTTCCATGAGGATAGTCTGAGCCTCCCCTGAGTAAGCATCAGCTGCAGACCCTTCCTGGGTGCCTCCTTGCATGGGAAGCAGCTGCTCTGCTCAGCTGCTGCAGGAAATACAGACATTTGTTTTGCCTCAGGTGCATCTCCTGTTGCAGAGGAAAAAATAATGAAGCAAACTCTTCCCCAGCACACACTATCCTTAATGGGGAAGTGTGGCTTTCGTTCCCCAGCAAGTGCAAAACACTGTCACTGTGAGGCCCTGTCTATTTATTGCATGGATAAAAGGATTGTCAGCAAACTGACCTACAGTGAAACAGGATGAATGGTCATTCCTTCCCACTCGCCCCTTTACTATCAGATTGCTCTTGAGAATGGTAAAAAGGCACGTCTTTTGTTCAAATAAACTAACTTAGGGATAGATCACCCAACAAAATTGTAGTATGATTTCCCCCAAAGAATCCTGGGAGTTGTAGTTTGACAAAGGTGATCAGATTTATCTGTTGCAAATCTACAATGCTCCTTCTCCTTGTAGTGCTTCTGCATATTTTTATCAGGAGCTTGTTCAGTCAAAGGGCATAGATTGGGGATGTGCCTCCAAGATGGTGTGGAAGTGAGAGATTTGCATAAGGTGTGCCTGAAGAGCAAGGAAGGAGCATAACCCAATGTAAAGGCTTCTTCCTTCACTGATGGAGAACTACAAATTCTCAGAGAGAGGGAATAATTGCAAGCCTAACTCCATGATCATTTTCTTGCATTCATCTTAGATCCTCACATTCAGATGTGCATCATTCTAGGCTAGTCCAAGATGGAGAATGCCCTTCCCTCTTCTTCATACACTGCTCTTTTGGAAGGAACCATGCTACAGATAACTGTGCAGCTGGTAATTACCTGCTCATGCGTCCAGCTCTGACTTTCATCCAAATCAGGCAAGGAAACCACCGGGCACCTAGGAGTGGAACTGAGAAAGAAGAGTTGATGGCAAGTTAGACTATATGAAAATACTTTCCCTTCTTGACTCAGTTTTTTGCAAGCATCCCTACTTCTTCACTGATGTCCAAGAATCTATTTAGGCACTACTTCAGTGCATTAAAGGAGAGGTAGTTCTGTGCCTAAAGGCCAAACAAGACTGGATAACTGGTCTGATCAGTCCTCATGTATAATCTGAAAGTATTAAAGAGAACTGTGGGAATCCCCACCAGTATGACTGGAATCACAGTGCTGTAGTGAGATGGTGTTTGTTTCCTTGTACATAGTTTTCCCGTTCCAAATCATATACCTCTCTCGGGAAAGTACCCTTTTGGAAAATTGCACAAGGAAAAGGAGTTACAAATTCTCCTAGTGCTGCAACACCTTGTTCTCCTACTCTATCTAGGATCTTTTAAAAGAGGGCGGGGAAGGGGAAGACGACTGTTAGTTTGGAATCTTGTTTCCTGAGTGACAGTAATGGCCAATCCGAATGTAATCTGAATGACGCATGATTAAAATCTTACACCATATTAAAAAACTAATTAGTAGCCCGGGTGACTACTTTGAAGACTGGGAAAGGGACAGAGGCTGTTTAATTTTTTCCTCCAATACCATAAGGCAGGGGTAGTCAACCTGTGGTCCTCCAGATGCTCATGGAGAACAATTTGCATGAGCCCCTGCCAGCGTTTGCTGGCAGGGGCTCATGGGAATTGTAGTCCCTGAACATCTGGAGGACCACAGGTTGACCATCCCTGCCATAAGGGACACTGTGCCTATTAATTACAGGTATCTGTAATTAATAGGCACAGGTAGGGAGAGCGCACTTGACCCCCTGTGCTTAACCTGTGGGTGAAACGGGTGAGAAGAGTACATCAAAATGAATGCTTCTTGCCCTTGCTCCAGCAGCATATGGGCTTGTCATAGTCTGAGGAAGAGTGCTTGCACTCGAAAGCTCACGCCTTGAATAAATCTTTGTTGGTCTTAAAGGTGCTACTGGACTCTGATTTTATTGTGCATAAAAACAAACAGCTCAAAAAATAATCCAAGTCTGGGTAAAAACCACAAGGGGTTGTTGACTTTTTACACTGCTGCAATGAGGACAGGTCCATCAGTGGCAATAAGCCATGAATGCTAACTAGAACCTCCATGTTCAGAGGCACTATACCTCTGAATGTCAGCTGCTAAAAAGTAACCAAAAGGAGAAGACAGGGAATAGAAGGCTTTGGCTGGTGAGAGATTTGGTTGGCCAATGAGGGAACCTTTGGTTCCACCCAGCAGGGCTCTGAGTGTATCTATGGAAACTGGTTTCTTGGAGTCCATTACAATCAAGTATGATCTCAATTCATGCCATTGGAGCAAAGGTGTAAAATCATGCAGGGAGGTCTGGTGCATTGATTTCTCTATCGATGCTTTCTAATGGGGACTGTCTATATGTTATTCAAACAGGATTCAAGTTACACAAGGCTAGGTAAGCTGAGGATTGAAATGGCATCTTTATACAAAAAATATCTCCTGCTTTTCTCCTATTCACAAGAAAAATAGGCTTGTCCCATTGTCCTCCCCTTCTCTACTTTATCCCCACAGGAACCACCTCATAAGTTAGGTCAGCTTCAGAGACTGTGGTAGATCCAAGGTTATCTGGCAAACTTCCATGGCAAAGATTCATACACATTTCATAGAGTTGGAAGGGACTTCCAGGGTCATCTAGTCCAACCCCCAGTTGTGCTCCAGAAACCTATGCACACAGACTGTTTTTCATTACCTGCACAGCATAGGTACTTCCAAGGACCCTAGCTGTCTCTCACTAAGCACAAGGCCTTCATTCACTGCCTGATCCCTGACAGTCTCCATCCTGGTTTCAACATACATACTTGGAGGCATTCTGCAGCAAGCAGCTCTCACACCTGCATTGGGAGTAAACGCTCAGGTTAAAATATTACTATTACTATTACTATTACATTTATTACTCGCCACTCCCGGCAAGCTGGCGGGTTACAAGATAAAAAAGAACCAGGACAATAAAAACCCAATAAAACCCCATTAAAACAACAACCAATAGAAAAAGCCCACCATGGCATAAAACTATCCTTTTCCATACTGGAACACCTGCCACCGGGCAGCAGAGGGCTATGTCAACAACATCCTCAAGATGGTCCGAGGATGATGTGCTGCCTGGCCATGATCTCTTGTAAGAGCATACTCTTGTAAGAGCTTGGTCAACAGAAGATGAGTCTCATAACCCAGGGGTAGTCAACCTGTGGTCCTCCAGATGTTCATGGACTACAATTCCCATGAGCCCCTGCCAGAGAATGCTCATGGGAATTGTAGTCCATGAACATCTGGAGGGCCACAGGTTGACTACCCCTATCATAATCCACATGCCAGCATTCTACCCACAGTCATGTACTTGCATATCTCAGTTTCTTTCAAGAGGCCTGGGTAGAATGGATTTGCAATGGATTGTGCTCTCAGCTGGCTCTTTTCCACTCTGCTGTCACCCACCCCATTCACTGCCTCGTTCTATATAGGAAGACACCCCTGAATCCAAGATCTATTGGACTCACAAGATGCATCCAAGCTCCAAATAGTATACTGGTCTGCCTTGGAAGTGGCCTCCAGCGCTATTCTAGAAGCTGACAGCCTTTCAGACCACTGCTGTGTTGGGTATAAAATGCAAGAACTGTAGCTGGAGTTCTCCATCCAGAGACTGGTACTGGTACTGCTGGGTCTCCATCTAGATTCCACAATAGCAGCACCAAGGCTTCTTCCATGGTCTTCCTCAGTTTGGGAATAGAACGTCATACACTCTTCAGTTTTGATGGGGCTCCTGAATTCAAGGCTTGGACCAAAATCTTCCAAGTAGCTACTCTGTAAGATGCTGCAAAGGTTCCACAAACACAAGCTCAGTTCAGAAAAAAATGCACAACTGTGGCTTCAACAACTGTTTGTATGATCATAGTATTGTAGGCCACTCTGTTTGTTGCAGTGGTTAGGAGTGTGGACTTCTAACCTGGCGAGCCAGGTTCGATTCTGCACTTCCCCACATGCAGCCAGCTGGGTGACCTTGGGCTCACCACGGCACTGATAAAACTGTTCTGACCGGGCAGTGATATCAGGGCTCTCTCAGCCTCGCCCACCTCACAGGGTGTTTGTTGTGGGGAGAGGAAAGGGAAGGTGACTGTATGCTGCTTTGAGCTTCCTTCAGGTAGAGAAAAGCAGCATATAAGAACCAACTCTTCTTCTTCTTCTAACTATGGTTAACTAAGGTCTTTCAAGCCAGGATCTGAAACCATGTTCTGAAATTAGTTTATTATTTAAAACTACATCTTAACTTTTGGGGTATCCTGGGATTATCCTGGTTTGCCCCTTACCATCTCATGCATTCCCTAGCTACAGTAAAGCTTGGTTGGAACAAAGGCAATTAAATCAACATTTAACTGGACAAACTCATATTTTCATCCAAATTATAGTTTCATAAACTATAATTAAAATAATTGAAATAAATGTTAAGTTATGTCTGAATCATCATTGATTCATGGGGAGCGGAGAGAGACAGGCACAAAGGATGGCTTTTAATGCCAAATTACTAAAAGGAGCAATCCAGAAAGGACCCCAAAGTAACACTGCTATCCTTCACCTGCCAGGCAACATAAAGGTTCCACGGCTGGAGTAGACCTGGCCTCTGTCTATCTGCTCCCAACCTGGATTATTGCTCACAAGAGGCAGCTCCATTTGCTTCAAGCCAGTGTCTACATGAAGTCCATCTGAAACAATGAGAGAAAATACAGGCAGAAAAGACACTCCAAGGCTTTCATGAAGAAATTACAAAAACACAAACATGATGGCAATATTTGGGCACAGGACAGAGAATCCTCTTCCAGATTATGAGAACTGACGGTGCCTAGAAACGGAATGCCACAGAAGTATTTCTCTTCACAAGGGATGAGAAAAGCCACTTTTGGTGTGGAAAAAGACAGGTTACTACTTAGGCTGCCAAAGCAGCCATTCCAGCCAGAAGCAGTCAGCACCGCATCGCTCTGTGGGGGTGTGTGGGGGTGTGCTGGTGCTGGCATGCCAGTCGGCACATGAACACAGGCACAGAGCTGCTAGATCAAAGGAATGCTGTGGACATTGTTTACCTTGATTTCAGGAAGGCTTTAGATAAGGTTCCTCATGATATTCTTATTGGCAAGTTGGTAAAATGTTGTATGGATCTTATTATTCTTAGGTGGATTGAGAATTGGTTGACAGATCGCACCCAAAGGGCGCTTGTAAATGTTTTGTCATCTTCTTGGAGAAGAGTGGAGTGTCTCAGGGATCTGCCCTGTGTTATTCCACATATTCATAAATTTATTTTATTTTTTTATATTTGTATACCGTCCTCCCCTGAGGCTCAGGGTGGTTCACATGGAATGGGGGGGGGGAAAACATGATTTGGATGAAGGAATAGAGGGGTGCTTATTAAATTTGCAGATGATGCTAAACTGGGAGGGGTAGCAAACACATCAGAAGACAGAATCAGGAAACAGGATTTTATTCATTATATTTATATACCGCCCTCCCCGAAGGCTCAGGGCGGTTCACATAAAACAGAAACAATACAGATAACTTAGATTAACAATAATGAATGGATGATCTTGACAGGCTAGAAAACTGGGCTAAAATGAATAAAATGAATTTTAATAGTGAAAAATGTAAAGTTCTGCATTTAGGTAAGAAAAACCAAATGCATCACTATAGGATAGGTGAGACTTGTCTTGGCAGTAGTACATGTGAAAAGGATCTGGGGGTCTTAGTAGGCCAGACACCAAATATGAGTCAGCAGTGTGACTCAGTAGTTAAAAAGGTAAACTGGATTTTGGGTGGTTTTAAGCAGAGGCTAGATAGTCATCTGACAAAAATGCTGATTTTATTGAGGCAGATTGTGAGTAGGTGGGCAGGTAGTTGTAAGTTCCTGTAGGGGGTTGTAAGGAGGACCCCTTACAACTCTCATTCTAGTTGCATCTTTCCCCTGTCCCACTATGCTTCAAGTGGGATTTATTTGAGAAGTGCTGCATTTGCTGGGCAAAAGTAAGTGGAACTATGGTTTCCTAAGGCCAATGGGAAAGCCAACCAGACGCACACTGCACCAGCCACACTGCTGTCCCCAGCCTCCTGGCTACTGGGAGATGGTGGGGGAAGGCCTTCCAAGCGTGTTCCACACTGGCTACCCTACTCTCCCCCAACCTCCTTGCCACCAAGAGATGGCGGGGAAGATCATACAGACACTCCCCGTCAGCTATGCCACTCTGCCTGGCCTCCTAGCTGCCAGGAGAGTTGGAGGGGCTACCCCAATCCCCCACCTATTTTTAAAATGGGTTTTCCTACCAGTCATTTTATATGAAGCATCCTTAGACATCATTAGCACAAGTGTAAGTTGCTAGTTTGTGCTACTGACAGGAAACAGGATGACAGGAAATCCAAAAGAGCTGAGTTTTGTAAAGTTTCTCAACTAGCCATATTCCATCCCTGTCACAGCATAAGCATAAACTCAGCATATGGGAACCAATGCAACAGGAGGGCCATCAGGGCAAGTGTGCCTTAGTATATTTGTGTTTTATAAGTCCATCTCTACTCCATACTGGGATCCTTCTCTCAGCAGCATGAACCATAATGTTTACCTTGGTGACCGAAAGAAGGCTGATCTGTATTCTGTGCTGGGCTTTTTTGTCCTTCTGTCCTTTCTGCTTGAGATTCCTCTTGGCAAGTTGATGGGTTAAGCTCTTTTGGTGGACTGGGCTTGGTTTTCTGACGGCGACGATAATTAGCAAACCAGTTATAGATGCATTGGGGCTGCAAGTTTGTTGCATGGGCCAAAACGTCCTGCAGTGAACAAAAGATGTGGCATAAATTACATCCAGATTAATTCCTCATCTTTATAGAGGTCCTTTAAATTTAAGTCTTATTAGTTATCCTTAGCCAACAAGGGATGGATCAGCTCTATACCATTTGGGCCCTTGAAGGACCTGTGCCAGCTTCTCAGATCAATCACCCCACAAAAGGGGAAGAGATAAATTAAAGTGATTTATAAAACACACACACACCCCAATAGGATAGAAAAATGTTTTGTCCAAGTAGTTGACACTTCTTCCCTATTCACTCCAAGTCCCAAATGAGGCACAGATTATGAAAAGACCTTAGAGTTTGGCTGGTCTAAAACAGCTCATTAATGGTGCAGAGGTACTGAAATTACTTCTTTCTATGCCTGTGTCTTCCTAACTAATTACACAACCAGTGGCATTCAGAGGACTGTGGGGAATCTTCAGAATTATGAAGCAGCATATGGAAGGAAAGCAATCTCCAAAGATAATAAAAGCCCTGCTGGATCAGATAAATGGTCCATCTTGTCCAGCATCCTGCCTCACACAGCTGCCAGTCAGTTCCATGTATGTTGAGTCTGCCTAAGGCTTCATGGCTGCATTGTATGATGGCTATCCTCCCTTCCATAAGGGCATATTTGATCCAAACCTAGATTTTGAAGTAAGCCAGAGAGTTGGCTCACAGCTCTTGTTTCTGTCCTCGTCCACTGCCCACACCCGTCTCTCGCAGACTAGGTACTGACTGTTATGTCTGTGGGCATTTGGACACAGATGCAACTGAAGGTTCTCTGCTAGTCAAGGAACTAACCAATCCTAATCACTCTGCCAGAGCCAATCGGATTGCTCTGCTTAGGGCCAATCGGATTGCTCTGCGTAGGGCCAATAGGATTGCTCCGCTTAGAGCCAATCAGAGGCAGCAGCTGGCTGCCTGAAAGGTATAAAAGTGCATGAGTTTGCCTGTTTTTCTCTGTTCAGTAGTTGCAGTCTGCTGCTGGAGCTGCTAAATAAAAAGAGCTGTTTTGAAGACTTGGGAGTCTGTGATAACTGAACTTGCACACTTAATACTGACAATCACAAATTGTTAATCCTTGCTTATGCAAACAACATACAGAGTTATCTGCAGGTTTACCCTTTGCTGTCTGTTTGGTGTGGTTGTCATCTCCACGGCAAACCTCTGTAGGATCCAGCGTACCTCCTTTGGGTAATTCCGACTTTTCACTCCATCAGGACAGAGGGAAGCTGGTGGAGGATTCCTGTATATGGAAGAAGAAAAAATGGAGCTCTATTCAAGCTCCACAAAGTGCATAAACTAATCACCTATGAATGAACTGAACCCTCCATTCATGACTGTGGTGGTAGCAAACAGGAATTCACTGTTGCTATAGATCAGGGTTTTGTGAAAGCCTGGGGTTTCTTGATGGCCCTGGAAGGGTTTCATGAAAGGGTGGGAGTTAATTAATTTTTAAAAATGGCTAAACATATATTGGGTGATATGACCATATACTGTCATGTCAACCTGTCCTCCCCAATTGCCAATGATGGGCCTGGAGGGGATGGGAAGGGCCCCAGTGGGCATCTACACAGCTATGGTTTCCAACAATATTATGCACGATCACACCATTCCTGGGATTTCCTGGGATTTCTCCATGGTAAAAAAGGCTGCTGTAGCCCCATGTCTGTTTCTAAGCCAGTCTGATCATGGTGATGCCAGGCAAGGTCAACAGCAGCTCACACTGTGCCTGTGATGACTTGCTCAGTCTGAAAATCCATCCTGGCTATAACATCTTGGTACTCCTAGGCAGAATCTAATCTGCAGTACCACTCTAAGGGCATCCACAGGGATAAGGTTCCTTCTGTGGCCAAACTGCCACAATGACATAGAAAGCAAGACACCTGATCTTGGCACTAGAGTCCCATGCCAGCCAAAATAGGGTTTAGACCAGGGGTAGTCAACCTGTGGTCCTCCAGATGTTCATGGGCTACAATACCCATGAGCCCCTGCCAGCATTTGCTGCAGGGGCTCATGGGAATTGTAGTCCATGAACATCTGGAGGACCACAGGTTGACTACCCCTGGTTTAGACCAGCAGAAGACAAGCAAATAATAGGGGGGCAGCCAATTCAGTATATTAATTGTGACTGAAGTTCCAGAAGCATATCTTTTCCAGGGTAATTTATTTAGTGGTTAATTGAACACATACTACGTATTCTGTTAAAGAAAAGAAGCTCTCTCTCTCTTTCTCACAATGGTTCAAAAATGGCTGACATAAAACAAAAATGTTGAGAAGGCTTCAAACCAAGAATCTTGAAGAGCTGGAACTTTACATTCCCCGAAGAAGTCATAGCTTACTTCCCAAGAATCTTGTTACAAAGGAGGCAGCTGTTTCTGAATGGCTTGCATCCTTCTGAACCACCTTCCACCCAAATTAGGTGGGGGAAAGGCCCTTTGCTTTGGGGTGTAAAGCATTGTCAAATAAGCAAATGGTCTCCAGGGAACCCATAAATGAGTACTGTGGCATTAGCAGGGATCACATTAGGGATCACAGGCCTGCAGATTCCCTTATGTCCTGTGTGCACACATCCTCCACCTTTTGCAGCCCTGTATGTGCTTGAATATGTTTCTTTAGATCTTCTCAAGACAGCCCTCAAGACTCAAAAGCCATTCAGGAAAGGAGTTCTGGGCTGTCTTGAATTCTGGCATTGTAAAATAAACACCAGAATTTGCTCTGGAATCCTCCAGAAACAAAGGAAGTCCGAAAGGAAGCTCTGGAATCGACTGGCACGCTTAATTTTCACCAGCAAACAACAAACATACAAGTCCCTCCCAACAATTAGTTATTTTGGCCCCATTTAATCTTCCTTCCCACCAAGTACCTTTTCCTACACCGGAATTTCTGGACAGATGTCAAAGACGGTTTGTGATATTTCTCCATAGTTTTGTGATAGTGGATCTCATTCCAAAGCTGCACCAATTCCTTTTTCTCCATTGCTCCGCAGTTCTGAGACAATAGGACAGTTAGTTTATATTTCATGAAACGTAGCACCAATCCCACTCTTTTCATGCTCCCCACTTTCTTAGGGACCGTATGTACTGTAGGCTGGACCTTGAAATAGCACTGGAAGCGTGAAATATTATTTCTGGCCTCGATTAGTCTATCCTGTCCCCACAGCAGTTTCTCTGCAAAAGGTCCACCTTTCAGAACTGTTGGAAGAATTACAGTGGAAATGATACAACATCATTTGTTTTATATTTCATTTTAAGCCCCCTGGATTTCATGGTCCCATAACCCTGCTGTTCCCCTATCCCCACCCCAGACAAATTAATGCAAACTGAACACCCACTTATAGTATCTGGAGAGGTTTGGGGTGGGTGTTTGGTGGTGGTTGTTTTTTTGTTTGTTTTTTTAGTCTTGTTTATTTTTGCTGCAACAAAATCACATCAATATGCTAATGTACATGAAGCACTGAAAGAGCTTTTTAAAATGTTAGAATTGTTATGTCTGTGGGCATTTGGACACTGATGCAAATGAGGGTTTCTCCCAGCCAAGGAACTAACCAATCAAAGGAATCTGGGCCAATCGGATTGCTCAGATTGCTCCGCTAGGGCCAATCGAATTGCTCTACTTAGAGCCAATCAGAGGCAGCAGCGGGCTGCCTGAAAGGTATAAAAGTGCATGAGTTTGCCTGTTTTACTCTGTTCAGTAGCTGTAGTCTGTTGCTGACCTTGCTAAATAAAAAGAGCTGTTCTAAAGACTTGGAGTCCGTGATCACTGAACCCGCAGACTTAAGAATATTACCACAAGAGATCAAGAGTGCATTTATACCTCTACAAGCTTGCAAGCCACATCGTACTGACCGCTACGGATGTGAACATGTACAGAAGCCCGAACTATGTGGATATTGCTAAGGAGGAATCCCCAGTGCCTTCCCTGTTCCATAGCCTTCACCAGCTTTTCAAGACTGCTAGAAGAGTGCTGTAGATTCTGACAAAGCTTTTCTGCTTCATCCAGCAGCTTGGTCTGTGGAGCATCTTCACAGTCATTCCTCTGAAGCAGAGCCATGAACTGCTTCATCTTTTTGGCCCAGGCGTTGTCTGTTCTGTGTAACACATACAGCATTTCAGATTGGAATTTCCAATGTCAAAACTGAGGCAAGAGACAGCTCCAGCAGCAACAATGCTACCGATATACACATAGCACCCATGAAGAAAAGGAGTTGGTTTATTTTATACTTTTCATTACTCGGAGTCCCAAACTGGCTTACCAGCACCTTTCCCTTCCTGTCCCCACAAAAGACACCCAGTGAGGTAGGTGAGGCTGAGAGAGCTCCAAGAGAACTTCTCTGTGAGAGTAGTTGTAAGAGAACTGTGACCAGCCCAAGGTCATCCAGCTAGCTGCATGTGGAGGAGTGGGGAATCAAACCTGGTCCTCCATATTGGAGTCTATTAACTCTTTAGCTACAACACCATGCTGGTTCTCCCACCACGTGTGGAAGGCAGAGACTAGAGGAGAGAATTTGCCATCATTTATATGCACTCACAGGGCTTTTGCCCACTAGAAAATCCTGGTGTTGACAGTCAAGATGAGAGTTGCAAAAATGAGAAATAGTGACCAGCCACAAGGCTCAAAGGAGATTCTGTGGGTGCCAGCTACAAAGTGAAGCAGGCTGTCCAAGAATGCCCTGCCGATTATTTCAGGAAAGGACAGACAAGTTGCATCAAATGCATGGACCTTTTTTGCTGATTATTAGAGTGATTGTTATACTGCGTACAAAAAAAAGATGATGGATTTACTGAAACCTAAGCATTTACAGCCTGTTTCACTGTGAAAAGTACTCCATCTTTCATTCCACACTATGTTTCTTCTGGTTATTGTTAAACCTATTGACTTTAAAATGTTTTAAGTTTTTCCTTGTCAGCTCTTTGTGTGTGTTTTTGCCAGTTCACCCAAATTCAAATTCAATACCTTTATTGGCAAATGTAAATATTGACTGCTTCACTCTTTATTTTGGCTGATGGAAGTTTTTAATGTTGGTTCATATTTGTCATTTCAACAGCCACCATATAGCTGGGAAGGTGGGTATAACTATTTAAAACAACCACAACTTCTCTGCATCTACTTCTCTGGCAAAATCCAGAGCCTAAGATTCAGAGATTTGAATGCTTACAATTCTACACCCTGTTCTGTTGTCAAATTTTCAACATATAATTCCTATCATAATGGAGAGCAGCCAGGAGAAAATATGGCAAATTACCCAGCCCCCCCCCCCCCAAAAAAATTTCAGATCCCTACAGATCAACTTCTCATCTTGTGACAATGAGAATTTTCTAGGGCTTGAAAAAGCAAGCAAGATATTGATTAAAAGTGACAAATTATAATAAACATTTTTACAGTGCAATCTGAAACAGAACTTCACCCAGGGCCTTAGACAGGGGTAGGCAAACTGTGTCCCTCCAGATGTCCATGGACTACAATTCCCATGAGCCCCTGCTGGAGGGCCGCAATTTGACTACTCCTAGAGGATGTGAATCAGTTTAGGGACTGCACGTTTAATATTCTTCTCAAAAGCTGACATAATTTTCTTTTTTTCCCCCTTTTCTTCTGAAGTACACATTCTGCGCCCCATATGAAATGTTCCTGCTGTGTAATTTCACAAGGAACTACTTAATAGAAACATCTTAGTGACAATTTTTGCCCTCTCGAACCAGTGCTTTTGGCAACTATGTAGCCTCAGTTTGTGTCAGTGGTACACAAGAATAACTCAATATGCAGAAAGTGCTGGGAATGAAGTTTTATGCCTTCTCTGCTTTCTAAGCTTTACGTGCACACTTTTGACTTACTGCTCTTTGACCGAAGTTCTCAGCCCTTATAATGAACAACAAAAAAGTCTCCAAACTATGTCCTGGGGGCACTTTCAGCAGGACCAGTCCAAATTTGGGGTAACTTTATTATTATTATTATTACCATTATTTAAAATATTAAATTACCATTATTATTTAAATTATTATTTAAATTTATGATGTGAGGCCATCTGGCTGCGACATCTGTCACCCCATTGATCACCAGGGTTGATTCAGCGGATCTGGCTGGATAGGCAGGTGTCCCCCTACCTCCCTCACATTTGCGTCCCTCCTGAAGCTGCACGCTCGGTGGAAGAGGACGACCATCCCAGATAGAAGGAGTGTACCATTCTTCGGTCAAGGGTATTTAAATTTATTATTATTATTATTATTATTATTATTATTATTATTATTATTATTATTTAAATTTAACTTCATGAGTGTCCTGCAGCCATCTGAATTTCTCCTCTTATTTCACAAATGGGGCCAAGGCCTCTGCACACTTCCTAGGAAATAAAAGTCAGTAGAATTCTCTTCCAACAAAGAGACATAGAATAAGGCTGCAATCTGGTGACAGTGAAGGCTACTCAAAAGCTCACGCCTTGAATAAATCTTTGTTGGTCTTAAAGGTGCTACCGGACTCTGATTTTGATGTGCTCTCAATGGAGTTATCGGTAAACTGACATTCAAACCCAGCACCCAGCCCAGTATTGTATCCATTGAATTAGGGTTTGAATGTGGCAGATCATTCTGGAATATTTGATTTTTGATTAATATTCCACATTTAAACTATTTTGGTTTCTTTTATTCCAATTACTTGCAAATAAAAATCAATTGAATGTTGCCCAAGGTGGTTTCAAAAACTAATCAATACAGAACTTTATTCCATCCAAGGCCATGTCTTGGAGCACGTTTCCTATTCATAACAAATAGTCCAACGTGCCTTAATTTATTTTTAAATAAACTATTAAGAATACATTTAGGCTGCAACCTAAGGGAATCTCCTGGGAGTAAGGCCCATTTAATAACATGGGGCTTACAATGCAATTTAGGCTTGCCCCCTTCAGTTGACTACTTTGTTGCAAATTTTCTTTTTTAAGAACCTACTTTGTTAGATTGATTTATATCCTTGCAAATATTACAATCTATCTAAAACTGCTAAAATTAATTACACATTGCAATTTTAACGATGTAGTCGTAAATGTTAATAAATAGACGTTTTAAAACTTGCAGATTTCTTTTTAAAGCCCCCAGGAGTTATTTGTCCGCCACATCTAGGCTTCATGGTTCTGCCAACCCAATGTGTTTTTTACTGTTGGCGTCTAGTGGTGGTTTTAATGCTGCAGGTGCCGCGGACCGTGGTGGGTGAAGGTCTCCTTTTTGCCCACCAGCTAGCAAACAGTTCCCTGGAATATTACAGGGGAAACATGATATTCTTTTCCAAAACTGCGGCGACAGGTTTTGCACGGGAGCATCCCAGAGGTGCTCCGGGAGCGACCTTTGGGGAGTACAGTCGCCGCAGGCTCGAGCGAAAGGTACTTCCAGAAACGTCAAGGTGGTGAATTTGACCTGCCAGCCATGCGGTCGTTACCTGCTCATTGTGGTCGGAGCGTCTTCCCAGCCTGCCCGCCCAAGCCGCTACCTCAACATGACCCCAGCGCGGGGCGGCCAAGCGCCCCCTCGCCTCGTGGGAAGCCGCGAGGGGAAAAGTTCATTCCCAACCACGCCCGCCCCACCAAGAGCTCGGTCACGTTTTATGACGGCCGCCTTAGCCCAAGCTCTCCGCGGGTACTTAGATCGGCGAGGGGGGCGCTAAGAGCCTCCTGTGGGGACGCAAAAGGCACGAGCTACTTGGGAAACGATTCTCAGCAAAGCGCCCAGCTGCTTCCCTTCGCCAGCACGGGTCAGGGGGAGTAACTGCTCTGCAACAGGGAGACCCCCCACACACACATACACACACCGTGAGCCCCTAGTGCAAACGAAGTGTTGCATGCATAAGTTCACCACGACAAGTAGTTTTTATTTTATGCTTTAATTGCAAAGCGTTCTAAAAATTGTTCTATGGGGCTGAGCCCCCCCCCCCCCCGCTCCCGGGGATCTGTTCATATGCTTCGGATACATCGGTAGACGCTTTCATAGAATCCTAGAATCATAGTTGGAAGGGGCCATACAGGCCATCTAGTCCAACCCCCTGCTCTACGCAGGATCAGCCCTAAGCATCCTAAAGCAAAGTATTCCCACCTGCCCACCCCCAAGCTTACATAAAAACTGTAGTGATGAGCATGTAAAGTGGGCTCCAGTCCTCAATTTTGTTAATCACTAAGGTGCCACCTGTTTTATTTTTACACACCCTTGATGTGATTAGAGCTAGTTTCACAAGGCTCCACAGAGCTTATTTCGACACAGCGACCTCCACTGCACCTTTGCTTCCAGTAGCAAAAATCCAGTTAACCACTGGCTGCTTCTTTGCCTACAGAGGATGGAATAGTGTTCCCAGCCATCAGGGGGTGGGGAGTTCCATGGGTGAATCTTGTACACATGTAAAAGTGGGACTCTCAAGTGCAGGGTACTTTTGAAAAATAGGCTGCATTTTTCTTTACATGCTTTTGCCCTGTCCAGTCATGAAAGCTGCTGCATGGTTGATTAAAGCCAGCTTGGTGTAGTGGTTAGGAGTGTGGACCTCTAATCTGGTGAGCAGCGTTTGATTTCCTGCTCCTCCCCAACATGAAGCCAGCTGGGTGACCTTGGGCTCACCACAGCATTGATAGAGCAGTAATATCAGGGCTTTCTCAGCCTCACCTGCCTCACAAGGTGTCTGTTGTGGTGAGAGGAAAGAGAAGGCGATTGGAAGCCTCTTTGAGACTCCTAGTAGAGAAAAGTGGCATATAAGAACCAATTCTTCTTCGAAAGAAGGAGCAGACAGGTACACCTCCCTCTCTCTCACTCACACGCACAGAAAGAGAGACAGCAGCTGTAGTTCAGTTAATGCCAACAATGCTGGTGATAATGCTATTTCCCCACTGTCCAGACACAAAAATGAACATTGACACATTTAAATGGTGCAATTTCAAGCTCTGGTGGTTTATGAATCTTTAAAGATTTTAGACATCCACAGAATGTATTTGGGGTTCTCTGCATTTACCAGCAAATGTCAACATTCACAAAATTTCAATTGTACACATCTACAGCTGTCAAATAAATGGGTATTGAATATTAAAAAATATTGTAAGGGGCTATTAGGATGCCCTGCACTGTGAACTGTAAGTAACTAGTGAACTGCTTATTTTAATGCCACTCCCCAGTCTTGAAACTTAGAAGTATTTTTTTCATCTTTTTTTGGTGGGGCGGAAATCTGAGAGACATGCTTGTACATCAACTATTGGGGGAATTTTTTTTTGTACTTCCTGGCTGGAGCAACGAGTATGCATTGCTCCAGGCACTTTACTAAAGAAAAATAAAGCCCCATTGCCGGGAGGAGAGGGAAGTGGGAGGACACTTAACACGGAGGTCTCGCTACTTTGTTTGCTTTGGTTATGGCACAGCCATTTTTTGAGTGACTGCTGGTTGCTGTCCTGCTGCTCTCGCTACAAAGCTGGGGGAATTCAGTTTTCAGGATTCCCCAGCTAGTGCTTTAAATTGGAAAATGTAGCTGCCAGTTTTCTGCTGGGAAGCTGGATGCAGACGACGTTGTTTGGAACGGCAAAAATATGGCGTCTGCAAAAGGTAAGTGAATCACTATATTTTATGGGTGCACAATGGCCCCCAGTTACCACATATATAACTTTATTAATGAAACAGAAACCATATTTTATTTTGTATATTTTTATGTTGTGTATTTACATGTACAGAATGAATAGTATCTTACATATGCACACAAAACCATGAACACAGTAGAGGGTTGGAAAGTTTTTAACTCATGATTTAGTTTCCTTCTAGCCCAGTCTGATGCTTTTCTCCTTCTCTCCATTTGATGAGGAGTAATGTCAAGAAAGGAGCCTGTCTATGTATCATCTGTGATAGACACCAGCTCTACTGGTCACAGCATCTTGATATCACTTATTTCCAATACCCTGATCAGGCTTTTCAAGATGCTCTCCGATTTTTCACTACTCTTGATCCTAATTCAATTTTACTTCTGTTGTTCAGGGTGCACTTGCATGCATCTTCTCTAGGCAGCTTGTCCAAAAGGAGACAAGCCGGTTGTCCTTGTTTCCGCAGAATTCTGTGAAATCCTTCAGCAGGCGATCGGCAAATTTCTCATCCCCTGTCGCGCTGGACCTCCACGTCTTTGTCAGCATGGTATTGTAGGCCCAGTTGTAGCCAATGTGCTCTTCACAGAAGACGTTTTGATTGGTAGAGCTTGTAGAATTGCGCCGTCGTCTCTGCTGTCCGGAGAACTTCCTCTTGGAGTATGGCAATTGAAGAAACACAGTCCCTGAATGACATGGAACAAGGTTTTAATGAGCGAGTCATCTCACACTGCAGTTTAATTATGAATTTTGTTACAATTTAATAGGAAAAGAAAGGGAACATGCTTGCTAAGGTCTGTTCTTGATTTCCTGCAAAGCTTAACTTTGCAGAGGAGTTGAATTTCACCAGAGTTCTAATGTTACCCAGCAGTGCACTTCTGCACTATGTTGCTTGCTTCTCCTTAGTGCTGATTTACCCCCCGAAGCACAACAACAATAAATCTCCTTGCAATCTTTTGAATGAAACAGATCTGGCACAGTGAGTGAAGTCCACAGGAAACAGAGGGAAGTGGTTAAAATATAGCAGCCTTAGACATAGCCAAGGTGCTTCATTATCTGAACGTTGACATTATCAGAAACATTGGGGCATATACCCTCCAGAAGTTCAGGAAAAGAAGAGGGGGGAGGTGAGGAGAACAGTTGTGGGGAAAATGGCTGAAAGCTCTGCCTTAACTAAGGCCTTCACCATCTTTGGCCTTCCTCCTGATGGGGAACATAGTGGTAGCAACATAGATCTCTTACCTGGACCATAAAAGCATTGGCATTAGGCATGTACCAGTTTCACTCCTTCAGGTGACTCAGAGCCCAAAATGCACCAGCCCATATGGATACTAAGTTTCTACTGGCTGTTTACCAGTTCCTATTTGACTACCATATTTCCTGCCTCTTAGGTGTGCTTTTATCCTCCCCAGATAGAACGGGAGCGGTTAATACCACTCCCTAGGTGAAATTACTCAGACCAGTAGCCTATCTTAAATCCATCCCTCAAAATAGCAACATTATTGCTCTGTAACTAGCAGCTTGATTACTCTGCTTCCCTTGCTGCAGCTGCCTACCAGATGTGTCAGAGATTGGAGTAAGCCAGCTGTTCCCTAAACACAAAGCCACAAACAAACAAAAAAAAGCATGCTCACCAGTGACATGAATATATTGGGGCTTGTTTTCAGCAGGGAAGTTGAATGCCGAAGCAGAATATTTATCTTGTACAAATCCAAATCTACAGAGAGCAAAATATTTCAGAAGAATCAGAGGATCATGAGAACCCTAAAAGTTTTTCTTTTTTTTAAAGCAACAAAACAGACGATACATGGCTGAGCAAGATCATATATTTTAGGCATAGGAGTGCCCAAAGGCTGGCCAGAGAAAGGAATCTTTTAATTACAGGGAGAAAGCTGCTGACACTCAAAGGAAGACTGCTGCAATCCTCTCCATATGGGACTGCCCGTGAAGACTGGTCAAATATTTCAGCTGGTACAAAATGTATGGGTAACACTGCTGCCTGGCATAAGTTATAAGCATTTTAGGAAGTCCTAAACTGGCAACTTCTTTGCTTCTGGGCACTACTGAAATGCTGGTTATTATATTTAAAGTCCAGCATAACCCATAGTCAGATTACTTGGAAGACTGCCTGCTTCCACACACACCTGCCCACTTACTATGATAATTCTTCAGAGGCCCTTCTCTTTGTGCCCACACCCACTGAAGTCAGATGGGTTGTTACTACAGATAAGGCCTTTCTTTGTTGTTGCACTTCTGTTGGGTGAAAAGCCTATTACATTTTCAGCAACAGTTTTGTTTATTTAGGCTTATGTTAAGCTTGTTTTTTCTTTGGGGGGGAATGTCCATCTATTTTATTACCCTCTAAATTTTTAGACTGCGGTTGTTTACAGACTACCCATTATTTTCATTGGTACTGGTTAACACCGCTCTTTTAACAGGTTGTTTCTACAATGTATTATTAATGCTAGTAACTTCTGCTTTGATAATCTTCCTGGGTAATGCAAAGCTGCTCTGAAAACTAGCCAACTGAGTACGTGGGCCAAAAATAATTCAAATAAAGAGATGTTGTGGGACTGCTGTGGTTGGTCACCTGTCAGTCCACCTCCAGCTTGCTGTTCAGCTGTGGATCAATTATAAAACTGCTATGGATCAATTATAAAACAGAAGCTGAACCTGGTTTGGTCCCTCTTCTGAGGCAAAGATCAATTATCCCAAACACACCATTATGAGGAAGTCAGATAAATTGTCATCCAGGACACTGATTACGAATTGCTTTGAAAACAGCTCCCAGTTCCATCCCAAGATGTACTGTATAGCCTACTTCCTACGTGTTCTCACCATCCCTGAATTTTGAAGCAGTATCTCTAGATGTCTTCCCACCCCTCCCAGGGCTAAGTGGGTACTCCTCTCTGATTCTGCTTACCTGTATGCTATTGACTCCTGGAGAAGGTGCATTCGATCCCAGTAAGTCTCTGGTTCAAAGCCTGAAAGAGAATAATCAGGTGAAAGGAACATTTCCTAAACGGACTACATTTATTATTTTCTATTGTCATGTGATGGTGGTGTGAACAGAGTTGCATGTCTTTGTTATGAAGGCCTACTTGTAGCTGGCTCTACGTCCTTAGCCCATTCTGCTTTCCCACTCTGGCTTTGTCACGTCTTTCCCTGCTTGGCTCAGCCCCAGTGCAATTGGAGCTCACAGTCTGCATAGTCCTGCACAACATTCTGGGATTCCTGCTTAAGAGTGTTGCATAGGTACAATCGAACAGCAATACCAATTAAAGGAACCATTTACTGAATCCTTTTAATTACATATCCCTTGAAAAGAGCTTTCCCTGTGTACTTGTTGTGAGGAAATTTCATGATACCAAAAGAGCATCTTTGCAAAGTATGAAGCAGCTTCCACAGAAAAAGATGGCAATTCCCTTCTCATAATCTTGTGAGCTTGAAGGGTAACCTTAGCAACAGAGAATCCTATCTTAGAAGCATGGCAAACAGAATCCTGGACTGGAAGAAGGGATGAGGACAGCTGAATGCGACATACAACCAAATAGAAGCCAAAAGAAAAATCACAGGGGATGCCAGCTGGATTTTTAAAATGTTAACAAATTGTGGCAAGAAGGATATTGGTTTACACTGCTTACTGTGCACCTCAAAAATATTCTAGTGTAGCCCTACAGGGGAAAATCTACTGCATTTCAGCATCAGCTGTGATCAAATGAACTAACCATGCCCAATATAGAGCTGCAGCAGAATAACCCCATCTTAAGGGAGTTTCCCTGCACTGGGCTTGCTTGTTTCAGTTGGGAGATGTATCTGGATCAGTGACAGAGATAGTGCAGCCAAATAAATTTTACTTTTGCCTAGTGTAAAACGTAGGACTTTATGGCTGTAAGAGTAAACTGGGCATACAATTTTAATTCAGACAACAAAGGAAGAGGTACAGAGAAATGACACAACATTCCACCAGTTAAATCTGTGTAAAGCTTAGATGTCACTGCCGCCGCCTCAGCCCCTGATCCACTTGCTTTCCTGATGGCGCCCCTGACTTCTTGCCGCCCACTGGGGGGCGCTGCCAGCAGCAGCTGTGCAGTGCCACGCCAAGGGGGAGCCCCAGCCATGGCAGCTGCCGGAGAGCACCAAAGGTGAGCCAGTGGCAGAGTGGCAGGGCAGCCCCTGAGGCAGCAGCCAGGGAGGAGGATGAGGAGGAGCATTGGCCCGGTACTGACTGATCCACGGACCGGTACTGGTCCCCGGACTGGGGGTTGGGGACCGCTGCTCTAAAGTAGCATAATTTTAAGTTCTATTTTATGATCTGTTTTAAATTGCATTACATTAAATGACCATATTCTTTTGGTCTTTTATGTATTGACTTCATATAACTTGATCTAAACGACTGTAATAAAGTTTGATTGACTGATTGATTGATTGATTGAATGAAGCATGACCCACCCCCACACCCCACCTTTCTTACATTTAGGACAAACTGGTGAAGGTTGCCGGAAGGGCCGGTGGTTGTTTAATTGAAGATGTCTTCCAATCAGATCACAGGAGACAGGTTGGTTTCCAGAACTAACCTGACATTATATAAGCTTCTGGTCATGGCAAGTGATAAGGGACTGTTATTTCACCTGGGATGGTGTCAGAATGAAGCTGAAGAGGACCAACTTCTCATTAAGGTCAATAAATTGGGGAACTGGCCCAGTCCACACAGAACTTCCCACAGAACAGGGTCTTCCTTTGGAGAGAAATTCTACCAGAATGTCTAATCTTTGGCTTCCTCCCATTTTTCAAATCTGTGTCCAACTTCTCTGACAAAAGTCACTCCCTTACCGACTTGCTTTTTAATGCTTCCAATGGATAGGCAGTACATGTTTCTAATCTTTGCTTCTTCAGCACTGTGGCTGGCAACTCGTCTCTTTCAAACAATTCCAATTCTAGATTCTTCAGGACAGACGTACGCAGATGCAGGAGTGCCAACAAGATGCTCGACATCAAGGACAAGAACCTTACCGTCAAAGAGGTGCTCAGTGCCCTCCTTCAGCAAGGAGCTGATGTTGAGTGGGATGAACAGTTGTGCTCGAAGAGGGTCCCCATACAAGTAACTGGGCAGTGCAAATGGACCTTCCAGAACTGGAACCAGTAGGAAACCACAGGACGTGGCTTTGCGATGCCAGCCCTGAACCTGTGCAGAGATGGAGAAGATGAGCTATGGCCACACGGTGGGGTGGGGGGGAAAGAACACAAAAGGCAAAACTGGCTGAAGTCTGCATCATACTCTACTCATTAAATGAGGCGGCCTAGGCAGGCAATGCTCTCTCACTGAACAGCACAAAGCTGCCATGGAGATGGGGAAGAACAGCAGCCATGGCTGAGTCAGCAGATGGCTTGGGAGAAGATGAGAGCTGAATAGTTCAGGCTGGGAATAGGAGTGAAGAGGTTCCCTTTAATAATCTCTTCCCCATTTTCCCTGATCAGTACTTTCTTTTCAGCACAGGTGAAGCTTCTCTTCTTTCCAGAAGCAAATGCTGCTAGTAGATCCATAAGACTTCTGCAAACCGTTTCAACAGCAACAACTATTGCTCTTTATTTGAATTGTTACAGATTTTAATTGCAACCTACTTTGGTAGCCAACATGCCTGAATAAGGGCTGGGCTTAATAACTGCATCTAATCAATAAACAGGATTAAGGCATTTTTGACCAAGTCCTTCACGGCCCTGATCCCTTATATCTGCAAGACTGTCACTGGGCCACAACAGCTTCACTCATCCTTCAGACCCCATTCTGCAAATGGTAAAGATCAGCCACTGCGCTTGCATGGGATTTCTCTGTTGCGCCCCCACTTTAGGGAATGGCCTGCCTGAGGAAACCAAGGCTCACAAACTTCTGTCATTCTGCAAATTATACAAAACAGAATTGTTCAGGAGGGCGTTTTATATAGATGATAGGGTTATATTATAATAGGAAGTGAATGGGACTATGGACTACTTTAGGTTGCTTAGGGCTGATCCTGCGTTGAGCAGGGGGTTGGACTAGATGGCCTGTATGGCCCCTTCCAACTCTATGATTCTATGATTCTATGACTACGACTGTGCATGGTAAGAATGTGATTCTGTTTTCAGGAGGAATTATCTTGCTCTCTCTGCCTTGTTCCCTACTTATGTAATTCTATTTTCTGCCCTGTTTAATGTATCATGTCTAACATTTATGCTTTGTTTCAGATTTCTGCAATCCAACTCCTACTGAAATGCTTATTTGATGTCTCATCCTATTGATTGCATCGACTTACACGGTGTACTTTGCCTTGCGTCTCAGGGAAAAGGAGGCTATAAATAAATAATGCAAATAAATAACACTTCAAACTACTCTACAAGAGGGAAAGAAATCTAAAATGTCCTGCTTCGTGCGCTGAAAAGAGACACGCAGGTCTTTCTATCTATAACTAACCTGGATCTGCAGCTGATTTTAAGAAAAGGGATTTACTCAGAAAGATCAATTAAACAAGGCTACTAAGAGGGTACCCTTCCCTACCAATGGCAAAGGCTTTAATCAGCAAAGAACAACATGAAAACTAATAACCAAACTCTGGAAATCTGACCTTGGAGTCACCCAAAGCCAAGTGATGCAACGATAGCAGAGAAAGTACTGCTTCTCTACCATTTCACTGCCATCTAGACCTGGCCCTGGATTTGCTCACCCTGTATGAGCTGTACATGGCTACATCAGCCTGGCCAGGACATACCCCGAAACAAACAGGGCATGCAGACAGACTTTGGGTTAAATAACATAGTTTAGTAGCTGGGTAACTCCACCAAGGATGGTCCCAAGCCTGTCTGCAAAAGGAGAAGTCACACTGCCGAGGTAACCAGAACTGGGAAACCAGGGAGACCAGGCAAGAAATTCAAATAAATGAAATAAGTTCTGTATTAAAACCATGGAGCTGGGCTCCTACATAGGGACACCAGGTCCTGTCTAAAGCTCCAAGGAGTCTAGATTCTCAGAACATTACGGGATCCAATCAAAGCAATCCATCTCAAAATAATTAAAGAAATAAAATTGGTCTGCCACCATTGCATGAAACGCTGCACCACAACAGAATGTACCTTCAATGGACAATGTTCTAACTACGGCACCAGTTGAGTCACTTTCTTATGCTTCCTTTCCCAAAACGCTAAATCCAACACGTGACCCTTTTCATGTGTTTGGCTCCTGAGAACTGGGGTTAAGCTCATCATTGCCAGTGGTAGCCATAAACATCCTGATCTGGACCCCGCAAAGGAAGCCCCCAGATGAATATTGAAATCCCTCAAAAACTATTACACTGTGAGCATCCAAGACCAGGTTAGAAACTGCCTCTGCCAGCTTGGATGGGACATTCACTGAGATCGTTAGGAGATCGTTTTCTAGCAGAACAGTCAACATCTGGAACCGAACACAAATTGTACATAATAAACAATGGCAGGAATTTGCACCAAGAAGCCAACTTACAGAGAACAGTAACCCCTTGCCTGTACCCCCCCCAAGGGTATAATTTGAGACAGAATGACTTTGTCAGAATCATCCCAAGTTTTCATTACGGATGCAACAAGCCCTAAACAGTTCCCTCTCTTTTCTCCAGCAGAACACTCTCCCCAGCATCATACCCTTTCCTGCCCTGATTCCTCCTCCTTTCCATACCATTCATGCTCCCAGGCAGTCTAAATGGGTCTACCCCTTTCCCCCTGGCCTGCTGCACTCCCCCATCGTTACTACAGGTCACGTGAGATGCAAGATGAAACTCCCATATGCTGAAAATAAATCCCAGCCAAGCAAAAAGAAACAACAATGCTGTATCTCCAACCGATACCTGCCCCACAATGAAATACTTCTCAGACGCGCATCCCTGTTGAAATCTCACCATCTCAAAGAGAACTGCAGCTGTGACAGCCATCCAGTGCAGTTTGATCTCAAAGGCGGCGTTGGGGGAGAAACTGCCATGATAGTAGCAGCTGCACCACTCCAGTCGGTCCGTCCGGTTGTTGATGTCCACATCCAGTGTCACCGTCCGCTGTTCGGGCACTGTGGCAGCTGCCGTAGGCCAGGGAACCAGCACAAATAGGGTAAACGGGAAAGAAAAACTGCCTGGAAATTTACTGGCTACATGTGAGATCAAGGCAAGAATCTGCTAGCTTGAATATGCATTATTATAATAATGAATTCTCAATCCAAAGTAATCAGCAACCAAAGTAATCAGCAAATAAAAATTTAGCTAAAAGGGGAGGTAGTGTTAGAGCTAGATTGCTGCATATGAGTCTGACTGTAGCTAAATTGAACAAGGATTAAGAATATTTTTAAAAGGTATGAACGTGGAAGAACTTATCAACCACCTTCTTACCTGGTCTTGTTCACTCTGAGACAAGTCAATTAAATTCTGCTTTAGCTGCCTGCAGGTGTCTGTTTTCCAGGCACTGCAATCAGTTTTCTTTCATAAGATAGGAGTTGGCCTAACTTATGAAAGGAAACTACATTTTCCTAGTATGAAAAACTGCTTGCTCTCAGGAACAAGCTGAAGAACTTCTCCTGCCAGACTAACATTGGAGGCGGAGCAGATGCTGGGTTTCTTCTTGCTTGGCTCCCAAGACATTAAAGGCTTCCAGTCCTGGGGAGAGCGGACTGGAGTGTTTAGCATCCAAGTCGCCACCATTTATAGACACCAACAGGGATTGAGAATAGGGAGAAGCAGATGAAGATATAAATGTTGTATTGTAGAAATGTTGTGAATGCCTCTGAAAAATCTCTGGTCAAAACACTATACAATCAGATACTGTTGCTACAGAGATTTTTTTTTTTTTTTGCACACACCCTCTCCCAATTGCTAGGGGAGAAAAAAGGACAGGACAGGACAGGGAACAAGTTTCCCTTCTTCTGCAGAAATAAATGTCTGTGTTGCAAGACAACCACCTTCCCTGTGAAACCTGTCAGATTCCACTTGCTGGGCAGAGAGACGGCCTCATGAAAACCATGCTGGGGACAATCCCCACAAAATCTGCCATACGTTAAATCCACCAAAATAAAGAAATAAATTAAACATATTTAATGAAGATTTTAATCCAATGTGATTTTCACTGGGACTGAGGAATAATCAATTATTTTTCAGATGGCTGTTAAATTTGAGTCCAATTTCTCTATACACATTACAGAACATTCCTCTAAGCAGCAGAGGAGAAGGGAACAACCCAGGCACCAATAGGACTGCGGACTGATGTAGGACAGGGGTAGTCACCCTGTGGTCCTCTAGATGTTCATGGACCACAATTCCCATGAGCCCCTGCCAGCAAATGCTGGCAGGGGCTCATGGGAATTGTAGCCCATGAACATCTGGAGGACCACAGGTTGACTACCCCTGATGTAGGACACCTATTTAACTCTCCTCTCCTTCTTAGGCATATACAACGACAGCTCTGGGACATTTGTTTCTACGGGACTGGAGAAACCCATGCAGCCTCGGGCTCCTGCGAGCCTCCCTTCCACACACCCTCTCCGAGGCAGTTACCTAACAGTGCAGCTGCCTGGCTCCGCCCTCCGAAACTGCGGCTGAAGGAGCTGTGTCTGCTGGCATATGAGGCTGGGCGGCTGGGCAGCCAAGGGAGAAGGAAGGCTGGGATTTCTGAGTGCAAGTGTTCCTCAGTTACAAAAGCCACCTCAAACCATTTCCGCTGGAAAGCAGAGAAATCGTCCATTGCTGCCGTGTGCCACATGGTGGGCTGCTGCATTCCCACTGCAGAGACAGGACAAAAACAGAGAGAATGAAGCCCCTTGGAAGCACAAGTGGGAACTTTTTAGATATGTGAGGAATAGAGGTAAGGAGTTAACTACTATGGTCGCTCAGGACTTTTGGAAGATACGTCAGATGACACCTCCCCTCCTCCCGACTAAGGGACACAACCAAGAAGGATGTTCTTCTGTCAAACCTTGCCGTGTTCACCCTTGAAACAAACGGGAGCTGAACCTCAAACTGATACTGTGTTTTTGTGTAGTTGCTCTTTTTTTCAGTGCGTTTGCTGTGCTTCCTTCCCATTTGCCATTTGAAAAATTTCTGATGGAGGAGCTCATGAAATAAGGCTCACACATCTGGTAGATGGGGGTGGGTGGGTGGGTCATGATATAGAATGTAGCCCCTTCCTGGGCAGAGCCTCCATTTGAGCCTTGAGCTACAAATTGCAAAGGGAGCGTCCCAGAAAAAGGAGGTTGAATCCAAGTTCCTATTTATGTGTCTTTGGGTGCTCAGAGTCTGACCTCGTTCAGGTTCCTTGTCTGCTACAATCTTGTAGAAGTAAAACCCATAGATGAAGGTCCGCAGGGCCTCTCCAGAGGCATGTGTGATCAGTTGCTCATCCAGCATTTTCTAAAAAGAATTAAAGAATAAAAAGAGGTGGCATCATTTAAATAGAACAAGTGAGGACAGCATTCAACTTTTTTCCCCCAAGTGATGGTTAAATTGTCTGTGAAGAACCATTTACCCTACTTTCTTGCTAGATACAAGTCAGTTCCCTATATTTTGTCACACAACAACATGATTAAGTAACTGAATGCAGGAGGAACAATGCAGACAGGAGCAGCTCTGAGTTCTCTGTAGCCCCTAAGATGACATCTACCCCACCTATGGAGTCCTTAAGTCAGGGGTAGTCAAACTGTGGCCCTCCAGATGTCCATGGACTACAATTCCCAGAAGCCCCTGCCAGCATTCGCTGGCAGGGGCTTCTGGGAATTGTGGTCCATGGACATCTGGAGGGTCGCAGTTTGACTACCCCTGCCTTAAGTACTGTGTCCTGGAGATGCTGTTATGGGAAAGGCAAAAACTGAGTCCAATCTTTCTGTACATCCTACAGAATATTTCTCTAAGCAGCAGAGAAGGGAACAACCCAGGCACAAATAGGGCTGCGAATTGATGTAGGGTACCTATCTAACTCTCCTCTCCTTCTTAGGCATATACGACAACAGCTGATGGTGGCCTGGCACTCACCAGCAGGGATCTCTCCGTACAAACCTGCCCATCGGAACAATGTGCTTGTTAATGAACATGCTTGTCATTTGTAATGTAGGTGAGCATTCTGGCTGATGCTGGGACAAACTGCTTTAAGCAACAGCTACAGATGCAGACTTTCTTCTTGATGGACATAAAGATCACCTGCATGATGTCGATGGCCATGGCCTGAGTCTGCACCCCTTCCACTGTGTTCACCAGCCAGTGGACTGCCTCGGCACTGATGAAGCTATATGGCGAGAGACCTTTTTGTTCTGACAGCAGCTGGATCCCAGTGCTAAGGACCAGGAAGACAACGGACGGGTTAGTACAGACTTCAAAAACTCTCCCCTGTCCCCAAAAGAAGAATCCCCCCAATGTTCTTCCAGTCTCCCTGAATGAACAGGTTGTGCCAGATGCACCTAAACTCCAAGTCTTGCAAACTTCTCCAAATTTGGCAAGAAGCCAAAGAATGGTGTGCTAAGAGAAGCCTTGGTATTGCTTCTGAAAATGGAAAAAATTGCCATCTGCTGTACTCTGTTCCAGAAAAGGGACTGTTCAAGAGGCAAAGGAGGTGAGAGAGAGAGACAGAGACAGAGAGAATGCAGCACTCACGTGGGGTGTTTCATGGCTTCAAGGATCTCTATCAAAGTAGACGATGATGTTAGAGAGCCTGCATAAAACTGCTGAGAGCTGCAAAGTTAAAATAAAAATTATTTGCTGCAGGTTTGCTTAATTTTGGGGAAATGTTTCTTGCCCTTCAGTATATATTCAGTATAAATAATAGATTAACATCTTCTTAGCTCATCTATTCAAAAGTCAGAACTGTCTCCCTTCCCTGAGAAATGCATTTTCCATTCCCCCAGAACAGAAGATAGCAAAATCCTGAGTGGATCCATAGAAAGGGAGGGCTGCAGGCAGAGCCTTGAAACAGAGCCCTTCCTAACCCATCAAACTCCTGTAGCCCAATATTATTTATTTACTTCTTTTATACCCCGCCATTCCCTCCAAGCAGGACCACAAGTGGCTTACATCATTCTCCTTTCCTCCAATTTACTCTTGCGACAACCTTGTGAGGTTGGTTAGGCTAACAAAATGTGACTGGCCCATGGTCACTCAGCAAGTTTCCATGGCAAGAGTGGGGATTTGATCCAGATTCTATCATGCTTCTGCTCCCGCTACGGTGGTTTAGCAAACGCTGGCAGGGGCTCATGAGAATTGTAGTCCATGAACATCTGGAGGACCACAGGTTGACTTCCCCTGGTTTAGACATTGCCGCAAGACAGGAACAGCACGGTTCTCCCTCCTTCTTGTACCTGTTCTCAATGGAACCGGATGCAGAGGATCCCTGGTCTCCTATATTCTGAGAGCTGGCAAAGGCTTGAGTGTTGCTCCGGTCTGTGGACTGTCCTGAGTTGATCAACATGCTGCCTTCCAGGACTGGAGGAGCAGTCTGATCAATGGAGACCTTGAGGAGGCAAGACATTAATGCTGCCATGCAATTCATTACGATTTCCCCATCACCTCTAACTCACAGACTGACCTGGGAGTACATGTTATTACAGGCACCTATGTCCAAAGGTTAGCCGCCTAATCTGGTTTTATACCGAAAGTGTAGTTAACATGAGGGGGCTCGGAAATTTTCTGTGGATCCCTCATTCTCTGGGGGCACCTAACAGTTCCTTGGAAAAGAGGTGCTGACAGTTAAAGTAACTTATGGTTGTAGTCTAGACCATGGGTAGTCAACCTGTGGTCCTCCAGATGTTCATGGACTACAATTCCCATGAGCCCCTGCCAGCGTTTGCTGGAGGACCACAGGTTGCGGGAGGACCACAGGTTGACCCGTGGCTCATGGGAATTGTAGTCCATGAACATCTGGAGGACCACAGGTTGACTACCCCTGGTCTAGACCAGAGGTCACCAGCCTTGTTGAACCTAAGGAAAATTTTGGAATTGTGAAACAGGCAGTAACCTTCACCACAAAATGGCTGCTGGGGGGGGGGAGGGGGTTGGGCCCAATCACAAAACTTTTGGATGTTCACAAAATGGTAGTAAGTTCTAAGCCAAGCACTGCCTGTAGACAGAAATATAATTCCTATTAGGGTCTTCTGAAGCACCTCCTACTCTGGTGAAGCAGAAGAAAACAAGGATTTCCTCTTTGAGGATGAGATGCTTTGGGGAAGTGGGTGCCAGGAAACACACTGGCAGGTGCCATGGTGCCAACAGGCAATGCAGTGGGGATCACTGCTTCACACATCCCCTCGGACAGGGACCAGAGTACACCATGCAATCAGCATAGAGCATTTGCACAGCAGAAGCGTGGATTGCCTTGGAGAGCAAGGTAGTGTATGTGTGACTCTGCATATCCATGAGCCATTTGTATTTCATCAAAGCCAAGCCTGGAAAAACTCCAATTGCAAAATCACCACCAAACGGTCTCTTTGCTTTTAAGACACACACATTTCTCTTAAATGTTTTCAAAGCAACCACTGACAGTTTGACATCAACCTTCTCTTTCCCTGTCCGGCTCTGCCACTTCTATGATATATCACACAACGGCTTCCTCCCATATTGTGCAATGTTCTGTAGGAGACTCAGAAGCTGCAGCAGACGGAACAATAAAAGAAGCCTCCTGAAAAGAACATGAGCCCCTAAAGCCTCCGCATGAAAAAGAGACAGGTTGCAGTTGCCAGCTCCCATCCACCATCGGCAGCACATTATGTTGAAGCTTTGTGAGAGGAGGCGCGGAGGAGGGAAGGAACCAAGCCCAGCAGCTGCTCATGGGAATTGTAGTCCATGGACATCTGGAGGGCCGCAGTTTGACGACCCCTGGTGTAAACAAACAGCTACAGTATCGTAGTTTAATTTGATCTAACCAAAGTTAAAGAGATAAGATATAATCAAAATGATTACAGTGTGCCAAAATCCTACAAAATATCTGAATTACTTTGTACTTATTGGCCAGAACAGCAGAAGATAGAAGCAGTATTTTTTTTTTCTTACTAGGCAACTCTGTAAAATCCTGCCTGCCTGACTTAGCTGCAGGGCCAAAGATTTTTTCCTTTAAAAGATGGAAGGCAAACATTCATAAAACAGTCTTCATAGAATTAACTCACAATCAGACCTCAGAAAGTTGTTTCAGACTTTTAAACTCATTTTATGGCTTTGCCAGGCATAAAACAAAATTCTAGTGGCACCTTGAAGACTAACAATATTTATTTCAGCATGCATTTCTGTGAGTCAAAGTTCACTTCTTCAGATGCTGTAAAGAGGAAAATGCTATGGCAATTATTTTAAGGATTTTTATACAGGAGGGGAAAAGACATACCCTGATCTAAAAACTGACCTGAGGATGGAAGGCAGATGCTGTGCGTGGGCTTCGAACAAAATCCATAAAGAAGGTCCCATCCTGAAGGCATTGCAGGAAGCAGCAGCAGCAGGAACAAGAGGATAAAAGACACAAAGTTGTGCAGATCTGCTACCGCAAGGAAGGAGGAAGGACACAAGATACCCAAGACAGGGATTTCGATCCAAACAAGGCCCCCAGAATACAAAGTGCCTGTAACCACTGCCCTTCTGTTGGAGAGCTGCAAATAGAGAGCTTAAGGTTGTGCACCAAGAAAGGCAGAATTAGGCAAGAAATTATGAACAGAAGGGCACATTTTTGTCATGCCTCTTATTCTGCATGATTTATTATTGATTGCTAGGCACAGGAAGGACAAGAACATTGCTCCAACCCTACTGAAAAACCTCGTTGGCTACTTCTCTCCAACTTCTCCGAATGACAATGTCTTAATTCATTTGGCTTCGCTGTACTGGCAAAAACATTATTGTCAATTGTCTCAAGAAGCCTAACAAGTTAGTAGGCAAAGTCAAACTATTTTCAAAAAGCAAAGTATATTTCATAGGTGAGAATCTTGGGAAACCACGTTCGGTGCCCACTTCCACATTCTATTCTCACAGAATCATAGCCATGACCACAAAGTACATCCCAGGCCAAGATCTACTAGGAGCAATGTGAAGCCCTTCATGTTAAGAAAGCTGCATAGTGGCAGAGAGCCCTGCAAAACACCAGGACGAGGAATAGCTGTTCAAAGGCCAGAAAGCAGCTGCAGGAGTAAGGGAGCAAAACATCGCCATTTTGTTCAAACAGGCACAATAAGAATGAGAGATAGAATTCCTTTCCTGGGCTGTTATTTTTACATTGCTTTTGCTGTGTTTAAGGGAGCAATCTGTAATAGGCCTATTCAGAATCCTTCTTACTCAGAGAAATTTACTCCTAAGGAAAGTGTATTCATTCATTCATTCATTCATTCATTCATTCATTCGATTTCTATACCGTCCTCCCATATGGCTCAGGGCTGCACTATTCTTCTCTTAGAAGGCTTATGAACTTATATGAAAATGCCTTATGCTGAGACATGCTGTTGGTCGATTAAGGTTAGCCATGTCTACTCAGGCTGGCAATGACTCCCCAAGTTCCCAGATCAAGGTTCTTCACAGCACCTACCCACCTGATCTTTTTAATGAGACGCCATGTCATCAAATCTGGGACCCTCTACTCTCTAAGCACATATTCTGCCATGTAGCCACAGCCCCTTATTTATGTTCAAGACAACTTTGTGAGAGTCAAGTCTGTCTGATTTCCAGACCGGGAGCAGCTGGTGAGTCCTGTGTCTCAACCCCACATCCTAACAGCAGTCCAACTACTGGTATCCAAAACAAAGACCGTTGGCGATCTAATCGCTTGATGGGACAATGGAGCTTCCTGAGGTTTCCATTTCATTTATTCGTCACATGTCTCATTTCTTTCCTGGTGCAGCACCAAAGCGAACTGCAAAGTGTGTCAGTTGAGTACAGGGCTGCATAACATTAGGGGCTAAAACTGTGCACCGGACAGTTCCACGGTTTAAGTTGCTCATCTGCCACAAACTCAGATGCAGATTTTGTATTCCTGTACGTTTTTTATGTTTGTGGGCTGCCTTGAGCCCCCACTGTATCAGGAGCAAAGATGGGGCATACGGTCTTTAAATACACCAGTGCTGTATCAGTCTTTTTGGGCAACCTGAACTGGAAAAACACTGAGATGACTAAGCACAGAAGATGACAGGAGCTGCTACAGTCACAATGAACAGGCCACATGAAGGCTAAATAGTCCTGCAAACATTTTCCTAAAAGCCTGGCAAGATGGGTTCTCATTTATAAATTACTGCTCTTCTTGTTTCATCAGGAACGGTGCTGAGCCAGAATTCCAACGGCCCTGAAGTGTGGCGAACAAAACGGACAACACCCTGTCATGCCTGTTAGTGACGTCAGAAATATTCTGGAATGTTTATTTTATGGGTCCATGTTAGTCACATGCACCAGACCAACTATCTGTACCCTCCTCCCTCCCTCTTTAAGTGGTCCAGTAAGTACCTTGCGTGGGCTGTCCACATAGGTGGGTGTAATTGCAACACTGCCACTCTCTGATGGTTGGACACAGCCTTTTCCAGCTGCAGCTGCTGTCTGTTCCCCCAGAGTCCTGGAAAACAAGGGATGGGCAGGTCAGAACATAAAGACAGTCCTCTTTCTGGATCAGGGATGAACAAAACCCCTCATGTTAACCTACAATGTGAGCCTGCTGTTCGCATGTGAATTCCAATTACTGAATGATAAATGTGCAATACTGAATAATAAATGAAGTACATGAAGAATGGGCTCTAGAGGGCAAATGTGGAAAAAGTACGGAACACACAGACTCCAGAGCTTAACTGAAACAAATTAAGCCATTTATTAAAGCACTGTAAGAAAGAAAATATTACAAACAAAAATGAAGAGTAAAAAGGAACCAGAAGTACAACGGAGGGATGAACTGAACATACTGCTAGCACAGAAAGTGAAAAAAAGAACAGAAGCAGTAAAATAATAAATTCAAATGGCTATATGTTAATGAAATCTACAACAATGCAGCCTTCAGCTGCCTTACAAATGCACTCCTGCCCACTCTAAGTTAAAGCAAAGTTCCCTAATGAATTATTGGCTGCCTATAAAGCCACAGTTATCTATTCAGAGGTCCAGGACTCAGGATGATTCCAGAGTTGGGAAGCTGAGATGGGAATTCAAAGACTAGCAGCAGGAAAAACAAACCTTTCTGGAGTCAAAATATGACCCCTTTTACCTGAATGACCTTGTTCATACACTGCGTCTTTGTTTCTGTGAAATGATTCTTTAGAAGATCTGCACGGCGGCATCCCAAAGTTATTTCAACCGCTGGGAAAAACTAAGACCTAGCACAAATATGATATACTGCATTGTATACAAGTAAAAATAAATTAAACTCACAAGACAGAAATCAAATGGATGCAACCACAAAACACGATTGCTGAAAAGAACAATTACACGGTTTTCCCCAAAGGAATGCCATGGAACATGGAACAGAGAATAGGAAATATCAAGGAGAAACCTCTGCAGAGTTCATTTTCGTGTTTAAAAATAAAGCAGGTGTCACTGTCCTCGATTTATCCGACTCACTTCTGACTCGCTTCCATCTCCAAGAGAGCTGAAAGTGCAGAGGTCCCCTTCTTGCCCACAGGAGGAGGCCCAGATGGTTCCAGCGAATGAGTGGACAGTGGACCGACCATTTGTAAGCCTTTCACTGCATTTTTCTAACGGGAAAAAGGAGAGGAGAGGGGCAGAGCAATGAAATATTTAAGCAGCTAGCTCTTCATCAGGACAATATTTATTGATTTACCTGAATTATAAACCAGCTTTCTCATGCCTTCTCCAAAACACACACAAAAACACACCCCTAGGAATTGTAGGTGCTTTACACCAGTGGTCCCCAACCTTTCTGAGGCTGGGGACCGGCAGGGCATCGGGCCGCACCTGCGGGCCACGCCCGTGCATCGGGCCACGCCCGCACAGGCCGCGCATGCGCGATGTGCGGCCCGGCCCTGATTCCCTCTCCCCACCCTCCCGCAGTAAGAAGCTTCCCGGGCCGCAAGCTTGCGGCCTGGGAAGTTTTTTACTGCGGGGGGGCGGGGAGAGGGAGCCGCGGCCCGGCACCAGGCCGCAGCCCGCAGGTTGGGGACCACTGCTTTACACAAAGGTTTTCTAGTTTTGCCATTGATAGTGCATCTCTCTTCTCAGGCCCTGAACTCTAGTTCTCAGGTTTTCTTGGGAAGAATTATCAATTAAACAGGTAGCAAAGCTTCCAAAAGGAGGTGCATTTCTCTATTGCCACATCCCTGATAAAGAACAGTTTGGGCATGAAATAAACTGGAATGTATTTGCCAGGTGTATACTGCTACTGTCCTCCCAAGTAGTTTATGGTATGCCATAAATAATTCCATAAGCTCTCATCTGACATTAATCGGGGCCATGCACAGATTCTTCAGCTTCAGGAGTCAAACTTTATCATGAGGCTTATAAGCATTTTCTGCTTCATTATGATTTTAAAGAAAGACTTCCAGGATATGTATGAATCGTTGCGTGCTACGTTGGTGTTCATGGTGCCAGCTTCCTTTGTGACTTCCAGCCTTATATGCACAACAAAGGTGGTATGAATAACCAAGAGTAAGTTTACATGTTTTTATTCTAGCATAAATGTATATTATTGTTGTTTGATTCATTGCCTGCCACTCTCAGACACACCAGCTCATGGGAGGTTAACATTCAACATTTAAAACCCCCATTAAAATCCCCATAAAATTACAAAAATACAGACTGGCGCTCACTCTGTCACATGTAAGTATGGTTTGGTCAAAGGGAGGAAATAAGACAGACACGCATAGCACAGGAACAGCTATCAGAGAACCAGGGTTGGGTGGAGCTATTTGTAAAGGGTATAAGGTAAAGGTATCCCCTGTGCAAGCACCGGGTCATGTCTGACCCTTGGGGTGACGCCCTCTAGCGTTTTCATGGCAGACTCAATACAGGGTGGTTTGCCAGTGCTTTCCCCATTGTAAAGGGTATAGCCAGTGGCAAATCTGACGTTGTCCTGCATAACACGTGAAATGGCGCTGAAATTCACATAGCTTTGTCCAAAACGACTGGCTCACCCGGATCATCCTGTCTGACCGGTGACGCCTGCGAATACGGTTCAGTCCCTCCACGAAGCGGATGAAGCCATCCAAGAGCTGCCACTCCTCCTCGTCTGAGTGAGGCTTACCACCATACACATCACAATGTGCTTCGCCCTCCGTAATGCGCTTTGTGGCACTGACGCAGGCTGGCAGCAGAAGGAAGCGTGTACGCCAGAATTTCAGCGACTCAATGAGACTGCACAGAATTAAAAACAGAAGGACTAAGAAGGAAATGCATCAAGAAGAACACTTTATACCCTATACAATTTTAATGAGCACCTAATGGCTAAACACGAGCTTCTCCCAAGGTATTCAAATGCAATAACAAGGGGGAAAAAACAATGGCAAACAGGTGAACACCCTGACTAGCTCATAGAACATTATACTAGCTTGCTGGTTTAAAACTAAGAAACCATTTCTATAAACAAATGGATAAGCCTTAATTAAAGGCTGGAGTATCTGCTAAATAAGCTGGGATTTCAGATTTGAGTTTAGCAAAAAGGGATAAAGCTTGTTATCAGCAGCATCACCCAACACTACATTTTTTCTGTATTCAGTGGTTTTCCTATTGCCTTTCAAACAGCCACAAGCTCCTCAACTATTTATTAAGGACAATCTGCAGACATGCATGGAAAAACAGTGGGGGCACAGGACAGATGCCTACCTGAAGTCCTCTGAACCTGCAGAGCAGATATACTGGTCCAAGTAATTCCACTTATATTCTTCCAACCTCTCATGGGAGAACTCCACCCAACAGGAGACAAACTCTGAGTCAGAGTGGGAAGGGCACAAACTATAGGTGTAGTTGATCTGAGCAGATTCATATGGATACCTGAAAAGATCAGAATAAATTCTTGCCACTCTGGTAACTTTTTAATGTAAACTCGAAAATATATATGGGGTACTGTGGTTCCATCATCTAAGGTTCCTACTTCCTCTATATGCAAGAGAGAACGAAGCAGAGCTCTTTTAAACCCAAATTACTCCCACTCACTGATGGGTTTCTGCTGCTTCTCTATGGAATATAAAGCCATGAATCCCATGGGAAGGAGGATCAGTTCACAAGTGCTTGGAGAACAACCATTCCCCATGATGGATACTCACTTTGGTAGATAGCGAGTGACTGTAATGATTTTGTCCTTCAGGATCACTTTATGGAAGGTCCGGCCCATGCTCAGCCAGTACTGATCTTCCTCCTCGGGTCGATTTCGTGAGACAAGTCCTAGATGTGGACCACAGAGAGAAAGTGAGAGAGAGAGAGAAAAGAGAGAGAAAATATACCTATCTTCTGAGTCTGCCCAACAAAACTCCACCATATTCCCAACCAGTGAAGAATTTAAGAAGATATGGATTTTAATCCTCCCCTAAGCATCTTCTCTGAACTTGTTGGCAAGATCCTCAGTTTTTGCTAAACACCCTGAAGCAAGGGGACTGTGGCATAACAGGTGGGCGTTGGACAGATGAGTCTGATCCACAGGACACAAACCACCTGTCAGTCCTCCTACATAAGCCCCTCTGAAACTAGTTCCCAAAGAGCACATTGCACACTCAGTGCAACATCAGTACTGGGCCTCAGGATGTTTAAGGTATAACCTGCCTGTGTGATGATAGCAGCCACTACTTATCTCTAAAAGTTGGCCTAGTCTAAGCATGCAGTAGCAGGAGGGGACAGAATGGACTACAGAAATTAAGCAGGGGATGCCATTGTTAAATACATTAATAAATTTTAAAAAATACAGCAAGAAGAAATCTTGGTTTGGCTTTCTGCTGGCAGGAAAGGTTTGTTTCAACTCGTGGAGAATTCCAAAACACAGTCCCTCAGCCACATTCGGAAGTTCCGTAGCCCCTTCTAGCACCTCACTGTTCCTAGGCTGGAGAATGGAAATCAGCTCATGTTCCTTTCTGATCAAAGGGCGGGAGAACAAGGAAGGCAAAGTTGCTCACCCCTGCTGTACAAAGGGCTGCTGCTGAGAGGGGGCTGGACAGCTGCAGCTGGCTTCTGGGGCTTGCTTTGCACAATCAGTTGGTAACCCTGCATCAGACGCTGGCAGATGAATTCCTCAAATACCTGGTGGGCTGTCATCTGAACACCTTCCTCATCCCTCCTGCGTGGAAGAGATTCATCACAGGGGACCAGGCAATTAATCGTCTTGTTCTTGCACACAATAATCTAAAAGATGCTGCTGTAAAATCTGGATTGGGACAATCCTGCCTCCCCCAATTAAAAGCTGGACATGAAGCTGCTATGATCTTATGACTTAAGCATATGCAGAAGCATAATGCTTGTGAGCACCCCATATGTTTGTATGCCATTAAGTTGCAGCTGATTTATGGTGACCCCATAGGGTTCCAAGTTAAGAGCTGTTCAGAGGTGAGCCATTGACTGCTTCTGTGTAGCAACTTTTGACTTCCTGGATGGATTCCCATCCAAGTAACAACCATGGCTGACCCTGCTTGGCTTCCATAGATTAGGCTTGCTGGGGCCATCCAAGTCAGGGAACTCCCCCACAAAAGACCTGCCAAGAACAGGCATCGAAATTTCAGGCAGTGCCAAGCCAACTGTATGGTGGCTGCAGCACCAGCTCCCGACTTAGTTCACTACCTGTCCCAAAGATGGTTGGAACAGGATTTCAAATCCACACTCAATCGTGCAGGTGACCTAGAAGACCATAAATGTTTAAATGGAACAACTTGCAAACTAATACACTTAGATGAAATGCACGTATCTTTTTATATGCCACTTCTCAAAGTATATACAAGCATTAATAATAACCAAGTAGTATAAATTATAAAACTATTGTAAAAAAAAAAAAAGAAAAGAGCACTGACATCTTAATTGTTTTTAAGGGCTGAGAGAACACACATGGAGAGAGCAATCCTCAACTGACTGCTGCTGCTCTCTGCTCATAACACTTCCCGCCTCTCCAGCTCTAGAGACTTTAACTCTGACCTGGATGCCCCAAGAGGCAGGGCAGCTTTAATGGCATTGGCACACACCCCACCGGGCAAGGAGGCACATACCTGTCTAGGTCAGCCTCGGGGAGGAGGTCATAACAACCTTCGGTGTAGTCATTCTGTAGACTCTGACGATCTGGGAAGTAATCGGTGGTGAGGGGGAGGCATGCTGGAGTGGTGAGAGACTTCCAGTCCACCCCGACTGTACAACAGAAGCCTGGCACTACAGGGGGAGCAGACAGTGTCAGAACTGCCTCGTTTCGTCATATGGAGGAAGGCAATCGGGGCATCAATGGGGGGCAAGGATAGGAGCAAGAATCGGAAAGAGAAAAAGAGGAGGAAGGTGCCACAGAAGCAAGTGGGAGAGCATGAAAAGATGCACGTTGGGTGGGTGGGGCGATGAAAATCATCAAGGGGAGGGAGGGAGGGAGGGAGGGAGGGAGGGAAAGAAAGACAGAGATTGTTAAACAATGCAGCGCCCATGCCAATTCACTCCCATCATGCAACTGGGACTCAAAAGTTAATGAATTGTCTGTTGATTATATAACTCAAGCCAATACAGCTGCAGCAGAATTAACACCATTATTAAGCATACCAAGGAAAACAAAAACACAAGACAACACCAATATTTCAAGCCCAGACCAGAGAATTAAGACCGGGCCCTCCTCCTGAATGAGTGCCAGAGACACAGGGGAAGGGAGCAGACAACAAAAAAGGACCACATTTGGCAGGAGGGCACAGTGGCAACAGAGGAAAGAAACAGGGACATTGTTCAAGTTGTCAAAAAAAATAGCAGAAGAAGGGCAGAAATGAACAGAGAAATTAAAAGAAGTTCTTACCTGGTGAACTTCTAAATTCTTATGTTCATTTTCACTGCTTTCTAGGACCAGAAGGCAGGGCAAGGCAACTTTGTTTAGGAGGAGAGACCTCCCACAAGCTCCCAGACTTCAATGAAGCCCATGAACTAAACCTGAGTTATAACTATGTAAAGAAAAATTGAATATGAAAATAATCAGGGAACACCTTGTAGAGACGAGACAGAGCTCTCTCACAACGAAGCATCTGGCCTGCTCACACACTGAAATCATATTGAGAAAACAAGGTAACTCTCAGGAATTGAGCCAGTATGGTTGAATAAACTCTCATCAAAGAGAGGAGGCTCAGAAAGTGAGGGCTTACTTTTCTGTACCTGTAGACAGGTTTGTTTTTGTTTATAAAGCTAGAGCGCAATATATCCCTAGAGGGTAGAAAAAGCACTTCCTGCTGTCACCCAAATCCCCTGGCACCTGTCAACCATTCTTGGTTTAGAAACCCTCCATCCAAAGGTTGCCCGCACAGAGGTAAAAGTATTGTTTGTTTAGTGGTGAGCGAAGGAAAACTGTCCTTCATGGGGAAATGGAAGGCCACCGTCTTGTCCTTTCTCCACCAGCATTGCCTCCACAAGACTTCTGGCCCAAGAAAGTGACAGCAGTAAGGTTTGCTTTAGAACCTGGATCCACTGCTCAGTTGTTAACTCACAAGGAGCAACTTGTTTGTAGATCAGAGGCTGAGGAGCTAGATTCCATTTGCACAGCATCTAGCAAGGCAACTGCTAGGTAGGCAGCTTACTGAACAGTTTCTTTAAAGTGTCCTTTGCTGATCCCTGGGTGGTCTTTAGAAGAGATCAGATTGTTCAGCTGCACAAAAGGCCACTTTGATAAAGACAAGGGAAGATGGCGGAAGCATACGTAGCCACTGCTGACTCAAATCTCCTGAGTGCTCCTGTAGCGTTTGGGAAAAACAGCCTAACTTTTCCCAGGAGGGAAATGCTGAGAAAGTGCTCATCTTAGCCTGTGTACCCTCAAGCTCACACTTTTGACTCAAATGACGGCAGAAATGCAGGCACTGTGCAGGCACCTGCAGCCACTGGAGAGCATATCTTGTATTCCTCTCCTCATTGCCTTTCAGGTTTGCAATCTGTAAGGCTTTAAAGACCCTTCTCCCTTCTATACCTTGACTTGAGAGAAGACTGGAAGCTTGAAGAGAGTGCCCTCTTCCGAGGCAAAGTTGCCTTGTCCCATTTTTGGTCCCAGAAGGCTGGATGTATCCCAAACAAGAATAAACTCTTATCCTCAAGGAGGGAGAGGAAAAACAGAATCTTGCAAAAACGGTCCCTGTTTTGGTTAAGCCTTGTTTCTGAACACTGTAACAGGACTTTCAAACACATGTTCTGAGGCAGAGTCCCCATGTCACGTTGGTGTTCCAGGACATCAGGCTCCTATGGCTGCAATCTACTTTGACCTAGGCCACATTTTCCTTATGAGCTTTCTAAGATATTTCAGCAGTGAGGGCAAGAGAAAAGATCTGGTCTCCTTTAACAATCATGAGAGAAATGAGCAATGCTGGTTTCCTCTTCAGAAAGGAAACTTATTTATAGTTCTTCGATCTGTATTGATTTCTGGAGAGATATACCTGAAGTACAGGGAACACACATAGGATAGCCTTTAGTCATGCTGAAAGAGTATAATTCAAGGGGCAAAAGAGTCTCTGCTTCAAAAGGGGCAATTCTGTCTTTTTGCCTTTCCAAATTATGCATGACAGGCAAATCCCCATATGTGGAGAACAGTTGAAGAACTAAGTAAAAAAAAATGACAAGAAGTGATGCTCTATAGCTAATTGATAAACTACAATTTAATAAATTAGTAAGTCCAGATAATATATGCCTGAGAATTAAAAAAAACATACACGTGAAATTGTTGTTCTTCTAACAGTACAAATTTTCACTAAAATAAATTATCAGAGAAACTGAAGATAACTGATCTAAAGTTTTTTTTTAAAGGAGCCAGAGAAGAAGGGCAACAATAAATTACAAGGGCTAGTTTTAACCTTCTTCCAACTAAACAAGAAGACATTACTGAAGCTACAGTTATTGAAATATATATGCCTTCCAAATGAAGAAGCAGAATGGCTTCTGCTTCATCAGCTATTCAGAATTATCTAAGAGTGTCAAGAAACTTCTAAATATGGAAATCCAGTAGGCATTTATATATAGAGTTCCCATAAGCCTTCGTTAAAATTTCTCATCCAAGCTCCTGAGCATACTTATAAATTATGGGTTAAAAGAATGAGTCTTCTTGGGGACGTGTAAAACAGCAGGAAACAAAGAGTAGTAATAAACGGACAGTTCCTTTTCCAACTATTCTTCAACTAGGCCCTGCTTTTGTCCTTAGGCTCCATTTCTTAAGTTGTGACATAAGGTAAAGCTAAAGGTATCCCCTGTGCAAGCACCAGGTCATGTCTGACCCTTAGGGTGACGCCTTCTAGCGTTTTCTTGGCAGACTCAATACGGGGTGGTTTGCCAGTGCCTTCCCCAGTCATTACCGCTTACCCCCCAGCAAGCTGGGTACTCATTTTACCGACCTCGGAAGGATGGAAGGCTGAGTCAACCTTGAGCCGGCTGCTGGGATTGAACTCCCAGCCTCATGGGCAGAGCTTCAGACTGCATGCCTGCTGCCTTACCACTCTGAGCCACAAGAGGCTCTATGTTGTGACATAGTTAGTAGGTTATAGTGGGGCCACGGTAAAACTGTTTGCCAAAGTTAAGGCGAATGTAGAAAAATGGGGCAACAGGGACAAGACTCCATACAGAGAAACCCAAAGCTGACACAGAATGGAGGAAACTGCTGAGGCCATAGGTGCTTCCTTAGCTTTTTGCAGACACTTCTTCACAATCATGAGGCCCTTGCTTCTCTTAGCAGCTTCATACTAGGAATGTCAACCAATTAAAGACATCTTAGCCAATGAATTGAGATTTACAAGATCCATATTTTTGAATGGTTTTAATTGTTCAAGTTAGTGTTAATTAACTAACTGCCCAAATCTGCCTCAATGGGCATATTGCTTGGGGAAACAGCATGCACTGACCTTAGGAGATGCATGTTTGGAGCAGACACCATGTAAAAGGCATTCTGTCCTGAATGAAGGAGAAATGCCTCTTTTGAGATGGCTGTCTGTCCTCTGTGGTTTCAACTAATACTTACTTTTTAAAAACTCAGCTTTTTGAAAAAGCCTGTTCCTAAATGGCTTCCTTTGAAACTCACTATGAGTTCCTCCACATCCACACTACTGTTGATTTAAATCAACCCTCAGTCCTAGGCTATCTTAAAACCTGCATACAATATGCCTGCATTTTCATTGGCAACTGCTGACCTTTTCAGAAAGGGGAGGGGCTTTGTAAGGCAGAACTTAGCAAAGGGTTGTCCACAGATACAACAGTAGTAGCCTCTGGAGGATCACGAAGATTCACAAGCATCCACGTTTCTGGTTTCATTCGCCCTACACGCTTTCCTTCTTTTTAATTACACTTCTTTCTTCCTTCCTTTCCCCATGGACTTCCTTTGTTTCTTTTCACTCCCCTTTTGCATTTTTTTTTTTGCAAAGGGAGGAGGAAGGTAGTATTTTGTGTTTAGTTCCACCTCCTCCAAAATCCATGTTGGGTTGGTGCTTACTACCGCTTCTCAAGATTCCAAAGGTGCCTACAGGTTCAAAAAGGATGAGGACCCCCCTTCAACTACAATATACCTTATCAATTTTTTTTAATTTAAAGAATATAGTCTGATTTTTGCCTCCCCTTTTCCCTGCATCCTCTACAAATTCAGAACACAGTTTTTGAAAAGACAGAACCAAGTCAAGCACCTACTCTAACTCTTCATATGAACATTTTCTACTAACAAGAGCATTTAGTTAAATGGAGCTATTGGCATCAATTACTGAAGTACTGAAACTAGAAAAAGCACTTTAATGCATTAGGGGATTGTGTATATTCTGCAATTTTATGCTTTCTGGGAACCAAATAGCACTTCATTTTTAAAGGCAGTGGGTTCCACTTTGGCTACCATTGCTTACTCCCAGACAAACATTGCAGACAGGCAGAAATTTGTTGGCGGATATCCTTAACCCTTCTCATGGAACTGTATCAAATTGACTTTTACATAGGAAGCAGATATATAACATTAAAAATTGCCATCCCTGGGAGGAAGAAAGGAGACTTTTTACCCCTCAGCTCCTGAACATCTGACTTGATCTTTCATCTCCCTTTCCCCCTCATCTACACAAACCAACCTCCTCCTTGATCCCACCACCACTGTGCTTACTCGGATCAGCAGCATTAGGAACTGTGTCTTCCATAGAATCCTTGTTCTGGTTTCTAACACTCATTCCTGTAAGAAGTGGAAACAGACTTTTACTTTAAGGGAAGCAACAAGATCTTTCATGCCAACTTTAAAAAAGCCTTTTAGAATGGACGTTTTTGGATAACTTTATTGCATCAGAAGGCGTCTAACCACTGACAGGGCTCTCACCTAAGGAAAGGAACACTTCGGTGCCCAAAGGAGAAAATTCCCACAGTCTTCCCCAGTGATGAAACTGGAGCATGCAATCAATGGGAATGTGAATACTGGTGTAAAAATAGATATTGTAATATTTTATATCATAATATTATTTATTTGTTTGTTTGTTTGTTGAATTTATTTATTGAATTTATTTATTGAAATTATTTATTGAATTTCCCCTTGGGCTCACGGCAGTTTACAAAATAAATAAATTACAATAAAATCCCATATTTTATCCCAATAAAATCCCTCGATAAAACTATTAAAACCAATTAATATCAATTATTGTCTATAAAACAACGTTCAACGTCCTGCTTGACAGGCAGATTACAGATCTCGAATATATACTCTTGTCGCCCCATTGTCATGAATTGGAAATGTGCAAAAGAAGAATCTGACTGCATTAGGTACCATTTTCTAAAACCAAAGGTCAAATTTTTACAGAACAGCCAAAATGATTCACTTGGAGTCTGGAAACCGAGGAAGGAGCCCAGGCATAGTTTCACTTTGCAATCAACAATCCTAATACAATTTGCAATTAAATCTGGGATGCCCAAGAAAATCTCACTATCGGTACATGAAAGAGACCATAGAACCACCAAAAAAGTACAACTATCTACTATTGTAACATGCCAGAAGAAGCTTTCATATTTTGTGGATGAGGCCAGATCAGTTTGGAAAGAGACAGCCATCTTCACATACTCTGACAGTATTTCCCCTGCACCCGTGTTCCAGGTCGTGTTACCATTGCTGCTGATCAACTGGTTGGAATAATCTTCCATTCCACTGAAGCTCAGGAAAGAGTTGCTGTCATCTGGATGCCGAGAAACTACGTGCCTGGAGGGGAGGAAAGGAAGCCGTTACTAAGTGGCTTAAGGAAGACAGAACATTCTTCTGCCACAAGGGCTCTTAGCTCAAAGCAATAAAATAGAATACTGAGGCAGAAGCTCTTGCCAAGTATATGAAGAAAGAAGGAAATAATTTACTGGAAATGGCTTTCACAGTTAAAGAGCAGCTTCTAATGATCTGATCATGGGCTTTGCAAGGTTCACTCTGAGTATTTTCTCATTGCCGCAGCAGGATCCAGAATATGAGGCACAGAGCTTAGAGTGCCAGATGATGATGGAGACTTGAGTTCAAATCTCCACTCAGCCTTGATATTCAAGATCAATCATGAAGCTTCATCAGCTGTTTTACACTCAGCCTAACCCACTCAAAGAGTTGTTGTCAGGATAAAAGGAGGGGAGAAGCATGTACCTGCTCTGCAGAGGAGAGGCAAAATTAAAATATATAACCATGATTGCTCTTTTAATGGACCCTCAAGGATCGCAAGGTACTAACAAGAACTTCAGTGAGTGCCAATCTTTACAGAGGGGTAGTCAAACTGCAGCCCTCGAGATGTCCATGGACTACAATTCCCATGAGCCCCTGCCAGCATCCACGGTAGTCCATGGACATCTGCTGTAGTCCATGGACATCTGGAGGGCTGCAGTTTGACTACCCCTGCTTTACAGTATCAAAAGTCTAAGCCTATCGAGCAAACAATAAGTGGCTAGAAGAAACTCTGGAGTTTGTTTAGATTGTGATGTAGGAGATGGAGTCCCACACTCTTGCTGCTATGGGCAATAGGAGTTTCAGTGTGGGGTTTTTTTTGTTGTTGTTACGGTGAAATTAGGAAAACGTTCTGCATATTCCTTTTGGGTGGCTTCACCTTCCAGCTGCCTCGTGATAGGCTAGTTCCAACAGCTCAGCTGAAGAGTGGGTCCAATCTCTCTGCCCGCTGCCCTGCATCTCCGCCATGTTCTGTCGAGTCTGGTGATGAATCTGGATGGCTTCTCCAGAGGGACCTGCCCAATCACAAATTTTCATCATCCTTCACCCTTTCCCTCCTGCTCTCTCAGGTTGCTTCCCCCAATCACTGAGAAGACCCTCCCACACTAATTGTTGCATCGTAGCAGAGCTTTCAACCTGGCATTTTAGTATGATCTCAAGCTAAAAGCATGTAGGAGGTGCCGTGGTGCGCACTGCCTCCGCATATCAAACTCCCTACTGCTTCTGTCCAACATGCCACTACTAGACATTTCACATGAAGGTACACATCAAGCTTTTCCACTATCTTTCTGACCAAAATACTGTATCAGTCCCCTTTCCAGCATTTTTCCCTCACTCTTCTTCCCTCCTCATCAGCTAAAAATTATTCATTTGAACCATTGAACTCAAGATTACTTGGATGTTCCTTGCTAATTTCTTATATTAGTTTCTTCTAGCAGGACATTAGCATGGCTGCTTCACAATCCTATCTCAAGATTCCTTAGGGGAAATCTGATGAGAAATTATAGCTATGATATACTGAGAATCCTGGAGTCATCTGAAGACAAGAAAAAGCGAAGTTCTTACCCATAGGAAATGTATGCATCCAGCGCCTTCGATTGGATGTGAGCTTCATGGGCATGCGAGATGGGGCAAAGGGGTTTATGAGCGCCCGCTGTGGTGCATATCCGCCGGGACGGATGTGCAACATGGATTCAGCACTGCCAACATGGAACCTGCCAGGAGCACTGGAGTCACGTTGTTGAGCCTCCAGCATATTCTCCAGGGCATCTGTAATACAAAGCCGTGTGCTAACAGAAGATCCTTTAGGTGCACACAGATGCCACCAAGTCATGAGATAAAGGCAGAGAATTGTCTCAGGCATTAGCACGAAATTTATTTAGTTATCTACAAAGTATCACCCTGCTTTTCTGCTCATATCAGGGTCACCAAGGTGGCTAACAGATTCAAAACATGCATAATTAAAACACGTATTTAAAACCATTAGAACAATAACAACAAAAAATGAAACCAAGGCTAAAATAGGCATACCAAAACATAAGAACAATTATGACATTCCTTTCATTATTCCTTAGAGACAAAACAAAACAAAACACTCTAGCCTCACATTAATCAGAAGCTGGGAATCTGCCAGGTGAATTTTCTCCTCCAGCATCACAACCCATACCAAGGAGACAAATGGTCTGTCAAACACTGAAGCTTAAAATATAAATTCTTAGCACCCAAGCAAAAGATGGCAACTACAATGGCTATTAATGATAATTTTCATAAAGCACATTTAAGAACCTCATAGTCTTTTGTGCACGTTGTCCTCTGAACAATCCTGTAAGGACACCAGTAGTAACACAATAAAGAGCCTCGTCCACTGTAAAAATTAATAGGTTTGCTGAAGCATAAAGTTTCATGAGCCATGAAAAGGACAGGACATCATAACACATTAAGAAACCAATGGAGGATCATTTCAACTTCCTTGGGTATTCTATTATTACTTTAAATGTTGCAATACTTCAGCAAGTGAGTTTCAAAACTTGGCAGTTGTGAAACTCTGTTAAATTGGGATTCACATACATATTCAACACTATTAGGTTTGGGCTTCAAAGGGACAATGGATGGCTAACAGAAAGTAAGAGCCCTCCTTCCTGGTTTTAGTACAGTATTCACCTTGTCCTGCCCACTGATCAACAGTCTGAAGACTTTATTACCCCCTCTCACTGGACTCTTAGTATTTTTCTGAATCTTGTTTTCATCTGTAACATTACATAACATATCTGTGCCTTTGGAACGCTGGACTTCTGATCTCTCCATCTATCAGCATCCTTGCTTGTTTTTTTTGGGGGGGGGTTGGGTTTTTTGTGTGTTTTTTGGTACCCTTCTATATGTTTTTGTTCAATTAATTCAACTCTTCGTGGATCTTTCAAAATGAGCTCTGATCCACAAATGCTTCTGTACCAACATACTGGTGAAATCTGAAGGTGTCAACTTTTTGCTACAAGACTAAATAGAGTTATAACCTTAAAAGTCCACTGACTTCAGTGGACTCACAAGAGCATAGCAGCACTTAGGATTTCAGTGTGGTTTTGGATGCAGCAGACTCACATGGCTACCCTTTGGGTATTTGTCACAGTACTAAAACAGGCAAAAGAGCTAAGGCTGAGAAAAACATCCTGGACTAAGGCCCAATCCTCTGTTCCCAGAAGGTCCTCAAAAATATTTTTAAAAAGATTAACCGCAAAAGGCCATAAGAGAAACTATAAACACAGACCACTGAGGGATTCCCTGACAAAGCTGACTGCTTCAAGCAATAAACAGGGCAGGGAAGTTGGACAACAACAGTATTTAGAGATACTCAAAAGCGGGCAACGATACTGGTTATAAAGGGTAATTTGTAAAGAGCTGAGATAATGACTATATTGGCATCACAATACTTCTGTGGGGGGACACCATACAACATACTAAAAAGGTAAAGATAAAGGTATCCCCTGTGCAAGCACTGGGCCTTGTCTGACCCTTGGGGTGACGCCCTCCAGCGTTTTCATGGCAGACTCAATACAGGGTGGTTTGCCAGTGCCTTCCCCAGTCATTACCATTTACCCCCCCCCAGCAAGCTGGGTACTCATTTTACCGACCTCAGAAGGATGGAAGGCTGAGTCAACCTTGAGCCGGCTGTTGGGATTGAACTCCCAGCCCCCATGGGCAGAGCTTTCAGAGTGCATGTCTGCTACCTTACCACTCTGCGCCTCTATACAACGAACTGCAACAGGTCAAAAACTGAGAAGAAAGCCTATAATAAATGCAATTGCTGAGGGTGGTTTTTAAGGTGACCGTCAAAAGCGCAGGGAAGAGAATTGTCAAAGCAGGTGAGTGCAGAAGGAGGAAGAGAACACATGAAGAGCAACCCAGCTTACTGAGGCTATACAGCAGGAATAGAATGCCTCTTAGCACGTACAGGGTTCACAAATCACTCCCTGGAAACTCAACAGGCACCACTGCTATTGCTATCCCCACCCACCCCCACCTCAGTCTGACCTCGGGTGCTGGTGTAGCCCAAGGAGCTGCTGACTTCATACTGGTGCAGGTGAGGCCGTGGGATCATCAGGATGTTGGAAATCTTGCCCAGGGAGCTGTCATCAGAAGCCTGGCTCCTCACTTCTTCTGGGGGCAGGGGGCGGCTCTGAAGGGAAGGGCTGGACGAGACATCAAAGGAGCTGGAGCTTTTTCGGGTACGGCTCTCCCTCTCTCGGACAGATCTATAGGAGCACCAGCAGACAGAGGCTTACAGAGTGGTCTTGTGCCAAGAACCCCTTCTCAAATGGAAACAAAGACAGCTGCATTCCACTGCCCAGTTTCCCATGATAAAGGTACTCCATTAACCTGGGTCATATAAAGGTCATATAAGGTTGGCTAATCTGATCTGCAAAATGACTTCCAGAGACCAGATCCCCCTTCACGGAAAGGCTTCCTAGAACTTCTACCAGACATGCTGTTCCCATGAAGATCAAAAAGTTCCACTTGCTGATAATTAAAGAACAAACAATGCACTCTGCTAGTGTATTTTGAATGAACCCATGTGAATGAGTTAACAAATATAACATCCAACAGGGATCATGATCCAGTAGTTTGTGTGCATTGGTAGCCTTATCTGAAGTTCTATCAAGGCAGAGAAGGTTGTACCATACAGTATCTAGGCATCTGGAAGGCTAGAGAGGTGCCCAGCAGCCTCCTGAAACTAAGCTTTCTAGCCTTCATAGTTATAAAGAAAAGCAAGAGCCTCATGAACCCCACCATCCTTCTTGCCCATCATCCCAATTGCATTCTGCCCTCTTCCCCCCCCCCCCCCCATGGCTAATTTCGGCATGTGGAAGCATGCAAACAGGGTTAAGCTTGATATAAATATACTCACTGCCTTGCAAAAGCTACTCAGCATGGATGCCTGGGGGAACAAACCTGTCTCACAATGCCTGGCTTATTTCCTACACAAATTTGCTTACCTGAAGGTAGTACAACGCTGGGCTCTGGATGGGCCAGGGAGGCGGAAAACTTGAGCATCATAACCATCATAATCCACTTGAATGGGGAGAGCATTTTCTGTGTCTTTAGGTGCTCCTAAAGCTGGAAGAAAATGCCATGGAGCCTTTTATATTTGAGACCCAATCTCAAGATTGAAACTAAATTAGACATTTCCAGCTCTCACCTGCCACCAAACACTCAATTTGATGGCCAGGCCTCCCTTGCCCATGGACCTTCTGGTGGCCTTCAACCATAGGTGGCAGCTGCCTTGTGGGGGGGGGGGAGTGCTGGTGATTTCCAGTTATATTGGTTGTTGGGTGGCCTAGGGAATCCATCACAAGCATGGCCTTGTGCCAATTGTGGCTGTTCCACCATCAGATGGTCTTTTGACATTTTGCCTGAGGCAGATGCTGCCACATGAGGGTAGTGCAGCTTGCCATCAATCTTTGGTTTGATCCCCTGGTGACTTTAGTCAGAGGTGGCCGCTGCCACACTGACATCTCCTGCTTATTGGGTATTAGTTGGCCCGGGCCCTGCTATGTACATGGCCTTGGATATGGGCCACTGTCCTTCTCTTCTGCAGCTGGAGACGTTGGTTCAGCTTGTCTTCCCAGTCCCCTTCTATGGTGGCTCGGGGGCAGAGGGGAGCTCACAATGCTCAGATGCTTTGCATATTTACCCTGGGGCCTAGACTCAACACACTGAGGGCAGGAACAGGTTGGGGAAAGTGTTTATTCCCCTTCCAGGCAATGTGGGGCCATCTGACCAACGCTGCACAGCTGGCTCACCAATTAACCCATGTGGGTTTTCCTCTGCACCTCCCCCCAAGGTTGTGGGGTCCTGCAACAAAGACACAACAACTCTGAGCTTACCAGCTGTTGGCCTTTATAAAGTTTGTATCTCTGGTGCCTGACATTATGTTTTATGGCACACATGGCCTGGCCTGACAAAGTCTGTTCTGGCCCTCCTAGCAAATGAGTTTGACACCTCTGACCTACAGGGTCAGCTGCAACTTGATGGTACTTTCTACCATCACAAAACAATATCAACCCCTTCCCTCCCCCTGAGCCAGCAGAGTTAAAGATGTGGGATGATTACTCACAAGAATCCTTGCTGCTTTTCACCTTTTCAGTCTGTGGCTGGAATCGAACACAAAAATAGTGGCAAAAGAGAAAAGGCAACAAATTAATGTCAGATTGTTCCACAAACCATTATTCCATTGTGAATGACTGCATCAAGGGATCCAGCATGAATGACTTTGACAAATCATCCAGGAGTCCAGCTAGGACAGTTACAAATGGATGGGTTCTTATTAATTGAATGATGTTTTGATTACTCTAGTTTTATGAAGAAGCAGTACCCAAATAGCACAAACTATACCTATAATAATAAATAAATAAAAACTAATCCTTCTAGGATCCTTCATACCAAGTCTGAAGCAATAAAGCTGTCCATGATGACTACATGACTAAGGACAGATGAGGAGGGGCACAGAGGGAATTCAAGGAAAAGACTCTTCAGCAGGCAACTTACTTTCCTGGCTGCCAGTTTGATCCGTGGAGTGAAGCTGTTACACTGGAGTTGGCTTTTGGAGGTGTAGAAACTAAAAAGGAAGGAGGAATAAAAGCAAGACAGTATCTTTTAAAAGGAGGGCCTTCCATGGGTAGGTAGAAAAGCAGCATCTATCTAAAACCAAAGGTCATGGACTGAATTTGAAAGTGGGAGTATTTTGAGGAAGACTTCTAGTAGATGTTTAGAAGAGGAGTTGGTTCTCATATGCCACTTTTCTCTACCAGAAGGAGTCTCAAAGCGGCCTCCAATCGCCTTCCCTTCCTCTCCCCACAACAGATGCCCTGTGAGGGAGGTGAGGATGAGAGAGCCCGGATATTACTGTAGAAGAAAAAAAGTTGGTTCTTATATGCCACTTTTCTCTACCAGAAGGAGTCTCAAAAACCGTTTATGCACTGGGAACTTCACTGCCCCAGTTCCCATGCAGGAGCACAAATTGGGGGTGGATTAAGTGCACCAGGACAAATGCTTCCCCGTGTGGATGCAGGAAGAGGTGGGGCAACCTGCCACAACTAAAACTCCAGCATGCAGCCTGGCATGAAACCTCCAGTCCATAAACGGTCAAAGAAGCTACAATCGCCTTCCCTTTCCTCTGCCCACAGCAGACACCCTGTGAGGTAGGTGATGCTGAGAGAGCCCTGATATCACTGCTCAGTCAGAACAGCTGTATCAGTGCTGTGGCAAGCCCAAGGTCACCCAGCTGACTGCATGTGGGGGGGCAGGGAAGCAAACCCGTTTCACCAGATTAGAAGTTTGTGCTCCTATCCACTACACCAAGGTGGCTCAGAGAGCTGAGCTGTTCATTTTTTACTATCCCACAGTATTTCTGGAGGGCAAATATAAAAGAACTCCAACCTCAAACAGATTGTGCACCTGCCCACTAAGGGAGGTGGACACAACTGAACCCATAATGACAAGTCGTAGAGAATACCGCAAGGATTCTCCAGAGAGGGTTTTAACTCATTTTGTATGTTAGCAGCAAAGCTGAAAGGTGTATGCAAAATAAATCCCCAAATGAAGTATTTAATGCAAAGGCTTCAATTGCAACTATTTTCACTTTGCATCTGTACCTGTGATTTATCCAGTGTGGTATGTTATAGTCATCCCCCAAGCGAGAATCTCCAGGACTGCAGCGATTGTGCAGCTAAGGAAAAATGGAAAAGGGTGTAACTGTAAACAACAAGGCTGTGTTTTGGGAATGTATAGGTTATGTCTTAAAAGTGGGGCAATCTGGTGCCAAGCACCAAACTCAGAAACCTGAAGTAATGGCTAAGAGACTAAGCTATTCTCATTTTTAATATTATGGTCATTCACCAGCAAGAGACTAAGCTAAGAATCATGAGCTTCATTTCTGCAGTGAACTGACATGGCACACTCATTACAACCCTGGAGCTCCCATTTGCAAAATAGATATAATAATACAGGGCTGCTCTAAAGATTACAATGAGATTACAAATGTGAAGTAATATGAACACTCCATATGAATTTCAGATGCTATCTAGTCCTGTTGTTGTTGTTAGTTGCCAAGTTGTGTCCGACCCATCACAGCCATACATTGCAACTGGATACATAAAAAGTATCCTGGCTGCCAGGAAGGTGAGGGAGGCTGGCTGAGTGAGTTCCGCCAGAGCATGTGGTATTCCTTGCTTTCCTGGCTGCTGGGGAGGTCAGGGAGGATGGCTGGACGCATTCTGCGGTGCCACCCTAACCTCATTTTAAAATGCGTCTTGCACTTGTTAATAATAATCCTTAGATTCTCAAGTAGGGATGGGCACAAACCAAACTGCAAAGAAAAAATTATTACAAATTTTATTTTGTGATTCACGAACAGAAGCTCATGACAGCTCAAGCATCATTAACTTTTAAAGCAGTTTGTGGTGGTTTATGGAAAGAAAGCTGGGAGTCTTCTGGAGATATATACAACTTTAACGTTAATTATGAAGAAACTGAAATTTGTGCATGATTTTCTATGCCTTGGCTCCATCAAAAAACCAAAACTGAGACTGCGCCCAAGAAGTCCGAAGGAGATTGAAACTGGGGAAGGCTGTCATAAAGGAGCCAGAAAAGATGCTTCAGTGTAAAGATCTCTCGCTGGCAAACAAGATCAAGTTAATTCATGCCACAGTATTATTCCCCATTACTATGTATAGCTGTGAAAGTTGGATAATAAAGGAAGCTGATAGGAAGGAAGTAGATTCCTTTGAAAGGTGGGATTGGAAGAGAGTTTTACAGGTACCGTGGACTGCCAAAAAAACAGCTAAGTCCTAGACCAACTCAAGGCTGAACTCTCCGTAGAAGTTAAAATGGCTAAACTGAAGCTACTGCACTTTGCTCACATTATGAGAAAACAAGAGTCACTGGAAAAGACAATAACGATAGGAAAAGTTGAAAGTAGCAAGAAAAGAAGAAGCCCCAACATGAGATGGACTGACTCAGTTTGCAATACCTGCGAATGGCTGCCAAGGATAGGACATTTTGGAGAATGTTAATTCATACGGTCGACACAAATTGGAAGTGACTTAATGGTATTTCACCTGCGCATGCATACACACACACAGATGCAGATACTGGACTGGGACAAGGAGGTACCAAAAATACAAAGCCCTGTACTGAGCTTTGGCTGGTGAGTGTTTAAGGTAGATGTGAAGGTGGGCAGTGGGGAAGAGAACCAGAAAAATGTACCTTACCTTAAAGAGTGGCACAGCATGGAGTGGCTGTTCTCCCATGCATACCAGATCTACTCCAATTCCTACAAACAGCAGGAGGGTGGAAGACAAGTATTATCCACATGCAGTTCGGTTGCTAATTCTAGTTGCTTATTCTGATCCAGAATCCACAGAACATGCAGGACTTTGCAGAATACCCAGCATTTTTGTTCTAACAACTTAGAAACTATTAAATGCCAAAAACTGTAGGAGAGAATTTGAAGGAAAAAAATTGTTAGCTTATACAGTTAACAAAAAAAATGTTAACTTGTACAGTTTACTTCCATACACATAAGAATTTGAGTCATGTGTTATGTCTGAGAAATAGTCCTCAACACAGGCATGTCTGTGTGATTTCTAACTCTTTATTGGGATGTCATAGAGTCATGCTACTTAGGTTCTCTATGAAATTCCTTCCACCCACAAGATCTTGGAGAAGTCACAGAATCACAGAATCATAGAGTTGGAAGGGGCCATACAGGCCATCTAGTCCAACCCCCTGCTCAACGCAGGATCAGCCCTAAGCATCCTAAAGCATCCAAGAAAAGTGTGTATCCAACCTTTGCCTGAAGACTGCCAGTGAGGGGGAGCTCACCACCTCCTTAGGCAGCCTATTCCACTGCTGAACTACTCCGACTGTGGAAAATTTTTTCCTGCTATCTAGTCTATATCGTCGTAGTTTAAACCCATTACTGCGTGTCCTTTCCTCTGCAGGCAAGGATGCGCAGTCTTTACTTCTGTACTTTTGATAGTTGGGAAAAGCAGCAGCAGATGCTGGCTGTATCTCAGTCCAGTACAATGGGAGAGACAGGTAGAGAATAAGCAAAGTCTTAAAACATGTGAACTGGTCTTAGGTTCTGATTTACATAACACTGTTGCACAACCACCCTACCATTGTCTATCATGCGCTGCTTGGTCAAGATCATGAGGAGTCGGTCCACTTCAAAGACTGCCACTCCAGGCGTGATGACAACAGACATCTGCCCAGTTCGGTCAAAATTTCGGTTTATGTAATGTTTGTCAAAAACTATTTTAAAACAGAACAAAAGAACACACTGTTTTCAGAGATTGACTTTTGTTCAAAACAAGTATGGAAACAGTGCAATTACTCTAGTTTTAATGGATGATCATTTCCCCCAATAAGGCCTGCCACACTTATTTGTCTGCTTGATAAAATATTTACAATATAAAAGGAACTATATTACTGATAGCAGTTCCACATTCTGATCTACCCTCCACATTGTCTATTAATTGGATCTTACTGGTAGTGTTCCATATTCTTTTATACAATGCTGCTATTGCTGGAGCTCTTTTGTGCCACTGAGACCCATTCCAGGTAAATGTAATTGCCATCTCAGTTGCCGCAGAGGCATGCAATTTTTCCACTCTTAAAGCATGTGGAATGTAGGACTGAGAGATGACAACTGGTATGTCAGAAAGAGGCTTCATTATTCTGCTCAGAACATGAGATAGACAACTGGCTCACTGTAGTTTGTCTTTTTAAAACATTTCCTCAATGTAGCTGTATTCTGGGTAACCCAGGGGGTTCTCTGAAGTTCCCTGAAGACAAAAATCAGTAATGGTGGTCAGGCGTCACTGAAAGATGCTGGCACCACTTCTTGGCTTTTAGTTGTGATGTTCAGGAGCCAACTTAAGCTAACATAGGGCAAAAGGTGTGGCCAGAACCCCTCAACCACCAAGTGTGTGTACCCACACATGCAGCCAGCTGGGTGACCTTGAGCTCACCATGCCTTTGATAAAACTGTTCTGACCGGGCAGTGATATCAGGGCTCTCTCAGCCTCACCCACCCCACAGGGTGTCTGTTGTGGGGAGAGGAAAGGCGATTGGAAGCCCCTTTGAGACTCCTTCTGTAGAGCTGTTCTGACCGAGCAGTGATATCAGGGTTCTCTCAGCCTCACCCACCTCACAAGGTGTCTGTTGTGAGGAGAGGAAAGGGAAGGCGATTGGAAGCCACTTTGAGACTCCTTCTGGTATAGCTGTTCTGACTGAGCAAGAATATCTGGGCTCTCTCAGCTTCACCTACCTCACAGGGTGTCTGTTGTGGAGAGAGGAAAGGGGAGGCGACTGTAAGCCACTTTGAGCCTCCTTCGGGTAGAGAAAATCAGCATATAAGAACCAACTCTTTTTCTTCTACTAGAACATGCCTTCAAATTCTGTGTGCAATACAGAAGGTTTCGATGGCAAGTGTGGTACAGCCAGAGTATTGGTCAGTGCAAGACTAATTCCAGGATGATAAAGGTTCAAAACCTCAAATTGTGATATGGCTTCCTAAGAGATCTTGGGCCCAGTCATTATTTCTAAACCTAATCGACCCAACAGGGTTGTTATGAGGAGGGGAAAACTTTGTGCAAGAGGAAAATATAACACACATGCTTATGGGGCTCCTCAGCAGATAAATCAACACAATAGGACGATAGGAACACTTGAAAACTACTGAACTTTTTCATAAATTGGAGGTACGAGAATTCTCTCAAGTCTAACCTGTTATAAAAACAGACAACATACTGAGCAGGAAAGAAACTGTTGTAGGAGAATACAGCAAAGCAGGAATAGTCCCCTATGCTGCTGTATGTCATTTGGCCCCATTGCTTACCATTGAAAGAGATATTTATGGCCTCCAAATAATTTCCTTGAGCAGAGGTAGAATTATAGCCTGGAGGAAAGCCCTCTGGATGTTAATTACAAAGAAAGAGAAAGTTAACTATAACATTAAAATGCAAGAGTCTTCTGTTAGCATTGATCACTTCCACAAGAGATCATACATATCCCAAGACATTAAAACAAATTTTAATAAGTCACAATACAGTTTGAGCTGCGGCAAACTCTTCATCAAGCAGAGACAGAAACTGCACAGGAACTCACTAGCTCCATTGGCATGCAACCTTTCCCAATGAAACAATAAAATCAGAGTCCAGTAGCACCTTTAAGACCAACAAAGATTTATTCAAGGCATGAGCCTTGATACTTGAAAGCTCATGCCTTGAATAAACCTTTGTTGGTCTTAAAGGTGCTACTGGACACTGATTTTATTGTGCTACTTAAGACCAACACAGCTACCCATTTGAATCTAACCTTTCCCAATGTCAACAAGCACAAAACCCAGGAAGAAGTCCACTCTGTTTTCAGACAGAGATCTTACACCAAAGGGGGGGGGGGGAAGGCAATGATTCTGCTTTGGGAGGCTTTCAAAAGCAAAAGTGAGAAGATGTGACTCCTTCCAGTTGGGAAGTGGTATAAAACTCTCAAGTTGATTCAGCAGAGCTAATAGTAGATGGGCAGCCGTCTCCTTTCTGCAAGAACTGTGCTGACCCATGGAAGTTCTAAATATGTTGCAGACTAACCTGGCTGTGTATATTGTACACTGCCAAACATGCCTCTCCATTGGCACGCCTTGGAAACACATTGTTCGAAAGGCTTGCTGCTTAAGAGCAGAAAGAGAACTGAAGCACTGCTAAATAACACCTGATTTAATTATACTTCTACAGATTTTATAATGATAAAGCAGCCCTACCTGCCTGCTCTAACCGCACCAGGACAGGGTATTGAATGAAGAGTTTTTTAATGGTTACAAGCAATGATGTCCATTCCTCTCGTCTTTCATTCTGAACCACCACCCTGTTAAAAAAAAATGGCATACCTGGGTAACCCAGAAATGAAAACAGCATAGACCTTTACAGAGAAAAGGATGAGGAGGAAAGCCAGGGAAGCTGCAGCTATCACAAAACACTGTAAGAGGCAGCAATGATTTATACAAATATTGTTCCACTGGTAAAGCATTTAATAAGCAATCCAGTTGTCAAGACTTTAAAATATGGCAGCAGACAGAACAACCAGCTATCTCTTCTAGCATATGTCTCATGTTTTTAGACAGAAGCAATTCTCTAGCCCTGATGTTTATTAAATAGATGTTGACAATTTGCTAGCATTTCTACTGAATTTCAAAATCAAAAGGAATAGAAGTAGATCTTTCTGTAAGAGGATTTTTGTTCCTCATTTGGGCATCTAGCCATAGGCCTGGTGCCCAATCATTAATGCCTTCCCTCTAAACCACTCCCTGCAATACTCCAAAATTCTGCAAAATTATCACATTTCTATACAAAACTAAACTAATTTAATTTAATTTGCATAATCCAGATTTGTTTGTGCTTCTGCAGAATCACCAGTCCCAGTATACTTTAAAGGAAGGTGTGTCAGTTAATCCTTGTATACATTTAGACTGGATTTAAGAGTTTTAATTAGAGGAGGTTTTAATCCAGAATCCTGAGGACTAGAAAAGTGTTCATTTAAAACATTCATATCATTCTGTGGCAACTATTAGGTTCTGTACAGATTCCTGAATCCATAATTATATATGCATGGGGTGGGAAGCATGATTCCAGGGAAGACAGAAGAAACACATACAACCTACTTGTAAAAGTCTTCATAGAATCTTCCTTCATGATCCTCCCGAATTGAAGAACGCTGTGCCTCTGGAAAATCATCTAAAAAGAACAAAATCAAGACTTAAAAGAGCTCCTGTGCCCTCCAAAGCATGCAAACTTCTCCGTACAGCAAAGGTTGAGGCAACCTCTCCCTTTTCAAGCTCACAATTTCGCTATAGTGCTTTAAATTTTTAGTGGGTAGGTATTTAAGTGTCTTGTCGAGCACAAGCCTTGCACTGACAAGACAGACAGAATCACTCTTTCAAACGCTTGCTCACCTTTCTTCATTCTGGTACTTTCTTTCTAGAGCTTGCATTATCAGTGCAAGGGGATAGGGAATATCTTGATTTCACATGGCATGCTATGATAAAGGGAAGAACAGGGGGGACCGACTGGCATGCCTGTCAACTGGGTGTCTGAAGAGAAGGCTTTGTTGGGGAAGTTTAGTATCATCATGTAGTGTCTGGAAGAACAACAGAATAATTTTTTGTACTCCCTCACTCGTCTACTACCAGTTCACAGCATGAAATCCAAGATCACTGTCTTCCCCAAGTAATACAGAAAGGCAGCAAGAGAGAGTCAACATTAAGTCTATGAAATGCTCGGTATGGTAGATAAATTAAGCACAAATTTTAAATTAAGCACAAAGCTTACAAGGGGGGGCAGTGTTTGTGAGTACTTACTTATGGACTTGGCATCATAGAATGTTCTAGAAAAGAGAACTACTGTCACTTCATGGCTGCAGTTCTTCTCCTGCCCAACAGGAAGGAAAGCCAATCAGCCAGTGAACGTTGTGCAGTACTATGCCAATCTTCATATACAGCAGACACACATGCACACACACACAAAAACCTATTGACACAATTGGCTGTTTCCATTTAATGCACTTAAATGGAATTTTTCTCAACCTTCTCAGGTTCTCAACTCTATTCCAAGTTGGGTTTTTCCTCCCCTTTTTGTATGTTGGTAGGCTCACCGAGAAGCCATGCTCTACACAAAATGGCGCACAAGACACCCATACAAAGAAATGCCATGCTGTTTATTCAGTCATACACAAAGTTACCTTCCATTTGGTGAAGAGATCAGCAAGGAAGCCATTCACTGCTTTCTCAAAGTAAAGGTCCCCTGGAAAGGAAGGAATAGCAAAGAGGGACAACATGGGGTTTCTGTGATAGGAAGCTAACTTTCCAGGTTTGTTCCACAGGAGAAGGCACATAACTTAGCAGGACAGAGTTTAAGCTATAGGCTGACAAGCAAGGTAGGCACACAGAGTTTAAACAAAGAGGAGCTCTAAGCCCAGAAAGTTACCAGTAGGTGGCAAAACTGGGGCATGATGGTGTCAAGTCAACCATTTCCCTTATAACAGGAAAAATGAAAGGATTCCAGGACATCTATGTAGAAGCAATTATGTTATTTTTAGGACACGTACACCACCTTTTTGAAGAAGATCACTTAAGAAGGCTAATAATCTCCTCCCCATTATAAGCAAAAAAAAAAACCCTCCTCATCAATCCCTTCCTTTATATCAATGATACTCAGTGGCTGAAGAGTCAGATGTGCCTCTTCTGAGCACTGTTCCCCATCTGCCCCACATTTCAGGAAAGTGGGCAATACCCTTGCCCAGTAGGGCTTGTGTTTAGCAGGTGGTACCAACCAGACAATAGCCACTGCTAGAGAAATGGGCCAGCTGCATGAATCCTGGGATGCAGATCACATACTTAGAAATAAATGTGGCTCCGTGGGTTGATGATAGCTGTGAATGCAGCTCTATGTAAACTGCTCTAGATTATGAAAAGGTAGACTGTTGGTTTGCTTTACCAATCATGCAAGACAATACTAAAAAAGAGCAATGATGGGCAGTTGTTCCCTAATTCATACCATAGATGTCAAAATCCCACATTTCAGAGCTCATCTGGATTAAGATGTAAACCATGGCAGAGGTTGAACGGAATACCACCTGCAAAACAAAAACCCACCATTACAAGCTGGAAGGCAGGAACGGGAGGGGTCAGATCCTAATATTAGTTAGGATATCATCAGCTGATTCAGGATTGTTATTCTGAATCAGCCATCCTTGTTCACACAGGAAAGAGATTCTTAAGGAAGATACTTCAGCTAACTATGGTTACTGCATGCTAGCAACGAATCCATTGCTAGCATGTACCCACCCATACCAAGATAACAACTTGTCAAGATTTAATGGTGACGTGAAGCGTGTCAGGCAAGAATTCATCCTTCATGGTACTGCCCAGCTCAGACTGTAGGAGAATGTGTTTGGGAGGCCAGGCACCTCCTTGAATCAATAGGCTGTGGTAGGACAACCTGAACCCTCTCAAAGTTTCCCAATCAGGCTCAATTGCTATTCTCTGCTCTCAGAGCATCTACTCTTGTTGACTACAGACCACCACTCCTTGCCTTCCACTGCACAGGATCGGGGCCCAACACAACTGCATGATGACTTACATGAATAATGACTGCATATTCTTAATACAGTCTAGAAGGGCAGCAAATAAAGAAGAAATGGCTTGAAATTACACGTGTCAGGTGACTCCATGAAATAATTGAATAATCAGAACATACATATATTCTAATTAGATAGCAATAGACAACTCTATGAAGTGGGCTAGAATGAGAAAAGTTGGCCTAGTGTCACCAGAGCTGGGCTGAGGTAGGGATGCCAGGACACAGCCTGGCACTCTCATGAATTTTAGGAGGTAGTGCAAAGCACAGAAAGGATTCTGCAAAACATGTCACTGTCACTTCCTAGAGAAACCTCAGATGTAATGTCTGCCGAAATTCTGGGAAGTTTTGGAAGAAGTCAAGGTCTGAACTCACACCCATGGTTTCACCCAGAGGTAATGACAGCATGCTGTACAATATCTTTTCTGTACTCCCAATTTTGCCCATCAATTACGCAAAGGCAGATGGGATGACCCCAAAGAAGGCAAATGGTAAACCTACTGGGCAGAGATTTGGAGAGCCTTACATTCATATCCTGTGGTTTCCAAGCTACAACTTGGAAAATCCAATAATTTTCCAAAGGTCTACTGGGAGCTCCTCAATGAGAAGATGAGTAATGGCAGACAAACTTCTCCTGAGGACTTCCTTATCCTGCCAGCACTCAGGTCTAGCAGGACACTGGTGAGACTCAATAGGTCTAGTTGGCATTTTATTTTCAGATTCCTCTGCTATATGCAGATATTCCATAGTAAAGAGGTGGACAGGGAGAAAGATCTCTGCTGAAGCTCTTAATGGGTAGCAATTCAAAGGCCAAAAATTCGTGTTTGAAAATGAGAGAGAGGTTTTTCTTTTACCCGGGTGTCTTCGGTGATGTAGCCACATGTGACCTTCTCACTTTTAACCCACAGTTCACCTGCCTGAGCCCTAGGAAGGACATCAAGGAAAATAATTTGAAACACATGCAAATGTTATTTAGGATAGGCCAAAAAACTAGAATTCTGCTGGGTCACATGGAGGACAATGTAAACAGATCTAAGATGTGCCCAAAGTATATTTTAAGGGTGTGTGTGTAAAATGCTTGTCAGCATATCTCAAACCCTCTCTCAAAAGCATAATTCATTCATTCATTCATTCATTCTTGCTTTTTTAATGTTTTTGTTTTAACAGTACATTTCAGTAAGAGACAAAGTAGCTTCCATAAATAAATGGCTGTGTTTAGCTCTGGTTAATCATACTTCCTCTATGGCCCTAGACCAGTGATATTGACACTGTGGCTCTGCTCAGCCTATGTTCCCCCTATGCTGCACCTGCCCCATGGTTCAGGAAAGTGGGCAAGGGCCTTGATTGATAGAACTTACGACTGGTAGTTGGTTCCCACCTGAAACAGTCATTACTGGAGGAATTAGTAACATCTGAGCCTTCCTGTGGCTCAAGTCTCATGCCAGATATGAACCTTTCAGCTCAGGGTAATGGTAAATGTGGTTCTGCATGAGTTATGGAGTGAGTACCATTGTCCTAGACCCAATGAAACTCCCCCCAGACCTTACTCCACCTCAGGCTGCCAGTGGACTCTCAGTAGATCCTGGGTAGTGATTTCAGAGTTGCCATTAGGTGACACTTTAAAGCAGGGGTAGTTCGCTGGCATTTGCTGGCAGGGGCTCATGGGAATTGTAGTCCATGGACATCTGGAGGGCCGCAGTTTAACTACCCCTGCTTTAAAGGAAAGGTCTCTTCCTTCCATTCCTTCAGCAGAAGCACAGCTCTGGGCAGCTGACTAGTGGCAAAGCTAGTCACATATTATTTCCATAAAGGTAAACATATAAAAATTGGACATACTTTTACCTACAAAGTTCTTAATCTTAACAATACATAAGGACGGATGTTGTGGCTGGATACTTACCGAATGCCTGCAAATTCCACTTTCTGAGTAACATAAGCACATGTACCAACCTATAGAATATTCCATTTAAAAGACAAAAAAGGGGGAACAGTTAACACTTAAAGCAGTGAGAATCTGCAGGAGACTGGATCTTCTGACTTCAGCCTAAGCAGTTCAGATAAAGGAAGACATTTTCTACCTTCATGGCTAAATTTGAGGAAAATCTAACAATTTTTGTGGAAAGTCCAGAAACCAAGGCTTCCAGAAGGTAGATCCCAATCACAGTATAGAATGGCTCCTTCTATATGTGCCACTTAACCCAGTTCCTTTTTTGTAAAATTTCAAAATTTTAAAACTTCCTCAATGCCACATGAACGAACATATATTTTTCAAAATGTTGCTCGACTGCTAATTAAGATTTCCTGCAGAGAACTAAATAAACTCTCTGCTGTCCAACAGCAAGAAAAAATAAGGACCATTAGAAACAATGCACTCACCAAGCTCTTCTTTAGCCGCCACATATCCCCACGCCCAATGTATTGATCCTTAAATGTCAGCTCTACCAAATCAAGGGTCACATCCTAAACAGGGTGGGAAAGGGAAGAATGGTTTATGGGTGATTGCGTCGATGCAGAAAGTGCTTGTATTTGTTTCTTGCAGAAATCATTAATGCACACCCTAGACATCCACCAGCAAAAACAAACTTTGGTTTTATCTTTATTATCTAAAATTCCCTTTCAGAAGAAAACTTAAGAGATAAAGAGTGTACAAGTACAATTTGCATTTTAATCTTGCAAAAATGTTGTTTATTTCAGGTTAGAAGCAACAACCTTTACTTTCTTCAGCTGTTTTTACACTGAAGGAGATTTTTGCCAGCTTCTATAATGTAGCTAAATAATCTGATAAAAAAGAAATCAGAAGAAAATGAATATTGCCTCCTTTGATCCACTTGTCTAGGCCTTATGTCAGTGCTCACATCCCCTAGGAAAAGCCGGATATGTGGCATACCATTTAGGGAGCAATTCTAAGCAGGTCTGCTCAAGGTAAACCTCTTTTATTCAATGGGTTTTGCTACCAAGAACGCATCCTTAGGACTACATCCTGAAAGGAGTATAATTGCTGGCCTAAAGCAGAAGAAATTTTTGCAAACACCCTCAACACTAAAAAAATAAACAGGAAGAAATTATTTTCTCATCTTAGCAGTGGGCCCCCAATGAAAACTTTTCCAGCTGACATAAATACCTTTGGATCAACAACGTTCACATGGACATCCTGGTAGGGTCGTAGTCGGAACACCTGAGCAACAGTTTGATCAACACTTATAGTTTCTGCGAAAGTGGAGGAAAAAAGTTAATAAGGAAGGTGGTCATTCCCAATGGAGATTGTGGCAATTCTCTGGCAAAGGTCTGGTCAGAACTATTGATCTAGACAAGCTGCCATGGTGATAACATAGCTAATGAGTTTTAATGAGGTTTTATTCTGATTAGCTGCCACAAGATGGTCACGGGAATGGCAGGATTGAAGCTGAATTATAAAATTAAAAAATATTATTAATTGACAGACCAACTATATTTATCAGCTACCTCACTACAATAAAAGATCTAAGGCGGTGCAGAAAAGAAGCAGAAATGACAAGTTATCAATTAAAAGTCAGTCCCCACAAACCATATTGCAACATCTAAATTCATTATTTATTCGATTTTTATACTGCCTTCCTGGTGGCCTGGTTCAGGTTGGGGTACAATAACACACACACATACAGTTATATAATTAAAATTATGATTTAAATTTAAAATGAGTTGCAATTTAGGACAGTTAAAACAATTAACGGCATTCTAATATAAAAAGTGAGCCTCAGCAGCAATTTCCAGAACCCTTTCTGAATTTCACTTAAGTCAGACTGTAATCTGGATGTCTTATTACAGATAGTGGATGTCAGATGGAAAAACAGATAGGTGGGATGCACTAGGTGTTAATGTATCACTGCCCCAACCAGAAGCCTGGTGGAAGAACTTTGTCTTACAGCCCCTGTGGAATTGTGTTAACTCTGGCAGGGCCCAGATGTATTCCAGGATCCAGGTACAGGCAAGGATGGAAAATGTCCTGGCCCATGTTGGGGCCAGACGTATCTCACTGCGGCCAGGGACCACCAGTTGGTTAGTGTTAGCAGAGCACAATGCTCTTTGGGGGTTTAGATATAAAGGCAGTCTTTCAGATACACAGGACCCAGACTGTGAATGGCCTTTTGGGTAAGAACCAGTACCATAAACTTGATCCGGAATTCAACTGGGAACCAGTGCAACTGTTGGAACACAGGTCGAATGTGTGCCTTTCAGGGTGTTCTTGTGACAACCCTGGCTGACACATGTTGTTTCAGGAGCAGTGATAAATGTAAGCCCACATACAGTGAGTTACAGTAATCCAGTCTAGAGGTAACTGTCACATGGATAATTGTGGGTAGGTGTTCCAGGGTCAAGTAGGACGCTAGTAGTTTGGCTCAGCAGAGATGGAAGAATGCTAGCAGCATTAATCTTGAGAACCTGCACCTCCATAGATAAGGAGGCATCAAAGATCACACCCAGATTTCTGGCTGAGGTAAGAACAGACAATTGAACCTCATCCACATCTTCACTTGGTCCTTTCCTTCCCAGCCACAGGACCTCTGTCTTTGAATGGCTAAATTTCAGGCAACTCTGCTTGAGCCACCCCATCACTGCTTGCATACATCTGGTAAAGTTGTCTGGGTGTGTCTCCAAGCGGAGACATTTCAACATACTTAGTATTTCAACAAAATACTGAATATATCTAACGGGAAAGCATTTAACTGAATCTGGGCAGAAAAGAAGCTAGGAGAAGGTCTGTACATCATCAGAAGACTCATTAGCAGTGTGTCTGATAAAGGGTATCAAATTGATTGCTGCTGTTGATCTCACTATCTCTGCTACCAATCCATAAATTTTTAGAAAGCCAACAGCAGGCTCCTACCTTTCTGTAAATCCTCTTTTAGAGACTTGACTTGAAGAAGCAGAGGGCTGGAATGATAGAGAAGGAAGAGCTCAATAGTCACATTAATCATGCTCATATGGCATACACAGAAAGTATTAAAATTGTTAAGAAGCACAAGAAAAGTGTTAAAGCATTACTTTCTCCCTGAAAGGGTCACACATATATGCTTTTCAAAAACCACACTGTGTGACAAGTTACCGGGGGGGGGGGGGCACGACAATAAGCAGCAATTATGTCAAAGGCAGAACCTTTTCTTTTAACCCCTAAATGAGAAGTAGCACATTCCAGGGGCAGTCAACCATTGGTCCTCTAGGGCTAATGGGAATTGTAGTCCATGAACATCTGGAGGACCAGAGGTTGACTACCCCTGGCATATTCTATCATCACACAGCACAATGTGACACTCAGGAATTTTTTCCCCTGCCTACCCGCCCACTCGCCAAGCAGAAACCTGCAGTGCCTTTGTGAAATAGGTCATGATTCAAATTTCTGCCCTCTAGTTGGCTCTCAGGATTTGGAGATATGGTCCAATCCTACATGAGACTAACATGTCAAATGAGAAAAATATTCAAGTCAGAGTAGTTTAGCAGTGGAATCGACTGCCTAAGGAGGTAGTGAGCTCCCCCTCAATGGCAGTCTTCAAGCAGTGGCTGGACAGATACTAATCAAGGATGCTTTAAGTTGATCCTACATTAAGCAGGGAGTTGGACTAGATGGCCTGTATAGCCCCTTCCAACTCTATGATTCTATGACTCCCTCCAGGAGGTTACAAAAAATATTATCTTTTCGGTGTGTGTATAGTCCAGCTGACCAATCCAATGCAAACATGGCCAATGGGCCTACATTATCAGGCTGTTTTTCTGCCATTTCGTAAGGGCCAAAGCCAATATATCAGCCTGCCTGATTTTTTTTTAGTTACCTGTAAGATAACAGAGATATTTTTATCATGTGCTTGGGTTGAAAATCTTTAAAGAGATATTAGTCAAAGCATAATTGGATTCACCTGTATTCATCGTTCGGGTGTGCAATTTCCACAATATCTCCCAACTTGATCTGAAGGAACACTTTGGGATTAACCACAAGCTCATCATCTGAAAGGCAAATTTAATATGTGAGAGAAATATTTACTCTGCAGGATCTGCAATATTTTGAATTTCAGAGTAATTCTTGTGACAGCTTCATACTGTTTTAACAAAAGGAAAATTTCTATCTTGGCTACTGCAAAGATATACCTTTAAAGAAAAAGGCTGGAAGTACCTTTTTAGCAAGTAGAGAAAAAAGATAAATTCAAAGATCATCCAGCACAACAGTTGAGAGAGAGTTCCTGGTTAAAATATAGAAATATAATAAATATAAATAAACTCTTGTTTCAGTCCTGAACTCAGAACAATACAACTTTGTACAATTTTTTTCTTAAACCTGAAGTGCTTTGTTCCTAGAATTACAACAGTAGGGTTCTAGTTATAAGGCTATTTACTAACAACAGCCATTTTTGCCACATCCATCTCCATATCTACTAACCGCTATTTCCAAAGCCCTTCTTGTGTATTACAAGCTTGTAGACTTTGTTGGTTCTCATCTTGAATCTTGTTTTTTTCAGCTGCTAAAAATCAAATGAATAGCCAACATTTTGTTCTTTTGCTGTAGGAAAAAAGCACAAGAAAAAAATGAGACACCTCCACAGTTAAAACACATTTTCCATTCAGTGTTATAGAATAAAAAGTCAATTTTCTCAAAGTCATGCCTTGTCTCAGACATATATATCATCATCATCTGTAACATAAATAAGCTCGACTGGGGTAGTAGGAGGAGTTGGGCCTACCTGACTGGCTGTCCACCCAATGAACAGCCAATCAGATAGGCTGTTCCGCCCTTAGTCACCTCCCACTCCAACTTTTACATCGAAGAAGTGCCAGCCTACTCTACTGGACTGACTGCAAAAGGTAAGCCAGCCATCGGGTGGGACTGGGACTGCACGTCTAGGTCGGAGGAGGATGGGAATCCCCGCCAATGCTTGCCCGTCCTCATTCCAAGCAACCTCACTGCAGCCTTGCCATGCCTTGGGGGGGGGGGGTCTGCCGGGGTGGGGGAAGTATTTTTTTTACAATGAGCTTTTCTGCTAATATATACCTAATAATTACATTCTACATTTCATTTTCAATCCTTGAAGCTGGGTAAGGATTTTGACTGGTGAAGTTTGATGGGTAGGGAAGAGGAATGTGCTTCCCAAAAAGTTATTTTCTGGCATGCTTCTAAGATAATATTTAGGCAATGTTTTAAACACTCTATTTTTACTATCTGTTTTGAAAGCCAGCATGATATAGTGGTTACTGTGTCAAAGAAAGATTTGACCTCTACCACAAAGCTCACTACTGACCATGCTCCCTCAGCCTCCCAGGATTGTTCTGAGAATAAAATGCAGAAAAGAAATGCAGAAATGTATGCTGAGCTGAATTCCTTGAAGGAAAGGCAAGATTTTTTTTAAGCTATTTATTTGTTTAGGATACTTCTATACCACTTCTTCAGAGTCCTGATACAATTAAAACCACTTCACAATATGAAAAATAAACCAATAGACACAAACAGAAGAAAACTATAAAGCAGACAGGTAGATAAAGACCATATGATGTTGTACTAGGCATGGATTATTTATTTATTGGATTTCTATGCCACCCTCCCATTAGAAACTCTGATAGGGTCAAGTAGACCCAGGCAGCACGGTAGACCACCAGCATGTTTTAAATATTCAAGCTACATTTTATAACGTTGAAACTACTGGACTCATTCATTCATTGGATTTCTATACTGCCCTCCCATGAGGCTCAGGGCTGTTTACACAAAACGCCAAGGGTATACATTGTAATCATAATAACAAGTCATAACAGTGGGTTCCAAAATTGAACAAGATATTATAATAGATCATATTATAACAACATCTTCTAATATGAACCCATAGGGGGGTCAGTTAAGGTTCAGGTCATGGAGGGGGGGGCGTGTCTGGGGGACCCGATGTTGCTGCACCAGCCTGCCTCAACTAAATGCCTGGTGGAGGAGTTCCCTTTTACCAGCTAATTCGGGTTAAAATTTCTGCTTAGTCATAAAGTTCATCACCTTTCACAGCTGTAAAGGGTGAGGGGGGAGATTCCTCACCTCGCTACCAACTTTCTGGAGGAAGGGGACATGCCTAAGAGGCGACAGCAAGTGTTTGCTGTCCTTCCGCACTCATGCTCACAGTGATACAAGTGGGCAGTCGCTTCCCGCATCCCTAATCCTGGGATGACACACAGCGGAGGCCTGACAATAAATACCCGCCCAAGGCCCAAACGGCAGCCTTTAGGGCGCCAGCAGATTGCAAGGGGGAAAGGAGGTAATTAGTTGGCTCGTGAACGCTCAACGGGCAGGGGAGAAATTTCAAAATCCGAGGAGGGGGCACGCTTTGTGACCGACGTAGGACAAGGGAAAGGCACTCTGTACACCCGCAGGGGCACGCTCACCCTATCCAGGCAAAGTTTCTCCTGGTTGCCGCGAACACGCCTCCATAGAATCAGTCAGACACGCCTCCCTAGTTGACTTCCTCATCCGGGCCTCGCCGTCGGAAGCCCAGGCGCGTCGGTCAATCGTGGGTCCGCCCACCCCGTCGCCATGGAAACCAGAACCCGAACCGAGGCGAGCCTCCCCGGGGCAGCGCGTTTGACTGGCGTGAGGGAGGTCTGCAAGTTCTGCCTGGGGCTCGGACGAAAGCGATTCAGCTCACAGAGGACCTGGGGCCATGTTCAGCTTCTCTTGCAGCCCGTAAACTGATGCGCCCAGTCTCCCAGCATCGCCGGGCTATTGCCAGGATACATTAAAAGAGAGCTATTGTATGCCACGATGAGGATAGATTCAGGTGGGTAGCCGTGTTGGTCTGAAGCAGCAGAAGCAGAATGACGTTTGAGTCTAGGGGCACCTTTAAGACCAGCAAGGTTTTATTCAGGGTATATAAGCTTTCTTGTACAAGCGCATTTCTTTACTGTATCACAGGTGTGGTTGTGCACGAAAGCTTATATGCCTTGAATAAAACTTGGTGTTAAAGGTAGATTAAAATGAGTAGCCGTGTTGGTCTGAAGTAGCACGATAAAATCAGAGTCCAGTAGCACCTTTAAGACCAACCAAGATTTATTCAAGGCATGAGCTTTCGAGTGCAAGCAGCCTTTGTCAGACTATGATCTTCTTACGTGGTCTTAAAGGTGTCACTGGACTCGAATTGTGATCTATTGTATATCAATTAGAGAAAGGGTGAGATTAAAATGCTTCCCCAGACCTTGTGCTGGTGTTTTCCCCTTCTTTTCTGTACTGAACTTTTACCCACTTTTCCTTCAGAGAAGTCAGAGTTCATCAGTCTTGCTGTCATTTTCACAACAACCCTATGAGGTAGGTTAGGTTGAAGGTGACTGGCTCAAAGTCATTCAGCTTACTGTGTCCATTAAGCGGTCACATTGCAACCCAATGAGGTAATGACCTTCAAAATATCACACATTTGAACACAGGGCTCCTAAGCCTTAACACAGTAATTTGCTATGTCTAGGTTGGCTCCCACATACTTGATTTGAACAGCTATTTAATACATTTTGCTGTCCTTTCTGAAAGAGGAAAGAGAGAGAGTGGCTGATCACCCAGCTTCTTGGCAGAGTGGGGATTTAAACCCAGGCATCCCACAGCACAATCATCGACTCATTGCATTGTTTACATTGGGCTATCATTTACATTGTTAGCAGAGCAGAGAGCCATAGCTAAGCTTGATTTTAAAATTATTCTATCAGGTACAGAGATTGTGCAATTATTCATATATTAGGCATTTTGTTTAACTCAGGATTTCATCTTTACATGTAGCATGCTGTAGCCTGTGTGAGGATTGCACTAATGTGTTCACGCATAGCAGTACATAATTGCACAGGTATGACCTGCCCTTACATGTCAACTTAAATCAGGACCCAGGCATCTCAGCCTCATTCAAACTGTACTGGAGTCTGTGTAAAGCAGCTACATGGTCTTTGATATATATTTTGATCTTGGCCTTTCTTGCAGGAGCCAAGGTGGCATAGTTGGTCCTCCCTTCCCCCATTTCACCTTGACTACAATTCTGTGAAATACTCTAGACAAAAAATGTCTGCCCTAAAGTCACCCAGTAGAGTTGAATTTATTTACTAGCGAAACAGAGTTGTAAAAAAAACCCCTTATAAGTCTTTTTGGTTTGTGTATTTGGGAGAGGAGGGAATAACACCATGGGGCATCTTATCTCACATTTGACATACGTTTTGGCCTCATGAGCCCTGCCTATCTCCCAGCAACATTCACAGCAGACGCTGATTAGAGCCCGGATCTCCCTTGCCCTATTCCAGCAGTCCAACCACAGCTCTATTCCTGCTCCACTCTGGTTTATGACATTTTTCCATGTGCTCTCTCTCTCCCCCTGCTATCAAGGGAGAGTTGACGTTCCACCTCCTCCTGCTCTTTCCACAACGGCGAAAGCGTCTGCCATTAATCACTACCTTAACATTTTTATATCCCCCTATATTTTTGTGAATGACAACTGAACCCAAAGGGCAGATTTTGTTATTCTAGCAAAGAACCATCACGCTGTTTATTAATTGGCTACTAATTATCGCCTGATATACATAGTGAGTTTCATTTCCGTGTTTGAGGAACTGTGCCTGCACACGAAAGCTCACGTCTCGAATAAAACTTGGTGGGCCTGAAACGTACCGGTGACTCGCATTTTGTTCTCCTCTCTATGATGTACAGGTGATCCCCGGATGAGGAAGTGAGGCGACCATAGAGAAGAACTGTCAAGAGCGGCTTGATGGCGGCGGCGGCAGCAGCAGCAGCGGAGGCCCGGCGGTTCGCTAAGGTAAAAAAGCAACTAAGGCATGTCCACGGAAGGCCCCTTCTCTCGCGCCCAGCGCTCTCCCGTTTCTAGGCGCCCCGGGCGGAGAACTATCTGGCAGGGGGAGGGAGCCTGGCTACCCCTCCAGCCCCACCCTGAGAAACTGCCTTGGGGAGGGAGGGAAGGAGGGAGCGAGATCGGCAGCATCTTCCTGTTCGGAACTGGATGCGCGCGCCTGGCTTGCCCGGGGGGGGGGGGGCTGCTCTGAAATCCGCCTCCGTTAGCAAACCGAGCCCCTCTGATCACCCCCCCCCCAATGGGGATAATGCTTTCTGATCCCGCTCGGGCTTTGGCGAGTCTCCGGCTGGAGAAGGAAGGATTGCAAAGGGTCTGGTGAGGGATGCCAGGGACGGGCCTTCTGACATCTTAAATAAGAGGGTTTTTTTTATATGCCGCTTTTCTCTACGAGGCTTCCCATCACTTTCCCTTATGATCTCCCCACAGCAGACACCCTGTGAAGTAGGTGAGGCCGAGCGAGCCCTGATATTACTGCTTGGTCGGAACAGCTCTATCAGTGCTGTTCGAAAGCCCAAGGTCACCCAGCTGGCTGCATGTGGGGGAGCAGAGAATCGAACCTGGCTTGGCGCTCCTAACCACTACACAAAGCTGGTTGTGGGGGCACAAGCTGTACAGATTCAGAGCCTTGGTGAGGCTGAGAGAGCTTTGACAGGACTGCTGGGTCAAAACAGCACTATCAGGGGCTGTGACAACCTGAAGATCACCTAGTTGGCTGCGTGTGGAGGGCTGGGGAATCAAAACTGGCTCGCTAGACTAGACTAGAAGCCGCTGCTGTTAACCACTGCACCAAGCTGGTTGCAGGGGCTGGTACATGGGGACACAAGCTGTGCAGACCCAGAGCATTGAAATGAACCCAGAGAACCCATGCAGCTGCTGAAGAACTACTGCCTGGGCCCTGGTTTGTTACCTTCCCCATCCCCTTTTTAAGGGAAAGTATCCTGAGATGGGAGGGGGCGGGAAGGAGAGAAGGCTCATGAACTGAACTGGAAGGCAAACTGAACTGGATGTAATATTCTCGAAGGAAGCATGGAGTCAGTGTGTGGGGGTGGTCTTGATAGCCTATTTAAGATGTTCTGGTGGTGAGAGCTGAAGGTGCAATATACTAAACTTCACTGTGTATCTCTGAACTTTCCTACTCCTTTCAGTGATAAAATGATTTGTGTCCTTATATCATGTATTTGATTTGATATTTAGTCAAAAATGTTAGTCAAAAATCTGCACAATGGATAACTGCTGATTTGCAGAAACATGAAAAAAATGCAGTGGGAATTGGAGGCTAAAAAAACAACAACCCCCTCTCCACATACACAGAACCCATAATAGTGATGTTTACGTGTACACAGATGTCACATTTAAAGAATTTCACAGGTTGCCTGACCACCGCTACAAAAAAACAAGTGATAGGAGAGGGAAGTGAGGGAAAGTAATACTGATTGATCAGAAGGAGGGAAGACCACTTGGTGATCAGAATCGAGAAGGAAGCAGAGATAGTGTAAGTGAAGGTGGCTGGGTAAGTCAAGCCAAAGTTAGAGGGGAGAAAGTGGAGACTTGAGAGGGAGATCCTCCACCATGAATCCTTACAGTTCCCTCTCTTAATAGTATTTAATGTCTTTGGATCCAGTTTGTTTTCTAAGGATAATGTATGGGAGGACATCCTATTTTATCCTATGAAGTATATGAGGCTGACAGTGCAAGACCCATGGCCATTAAGTGAATTTTAAACCCAGGTTTTCTTAATCCAGGTTTATTGCCACAGTGACTGATCTGATGTGCATGGCTTCTCAATGTGACCTGAGTGGGGAATGCTGTGCTTGCTGAAGCTCTTGCAGATTTTTGGATCAGAGGTCTGAACAATTTTGCCCAAGTCCTTCTGTCTTTCCCAATTCTCTGTTGTCACAAGAGAGATAACTGAGTTGAGCTAAGTGAGCGAGAACTTGGGTAGGTCAGCAAGGAGGAAATAATAGGCAGGGGATAACAGAGATTGATTTTAGTAGTATGTCCAGAGAGGAAAGGATAAGTAGTGTCTATCTTAATAGTTCTCTGAGTGATCTTAGGCTAGTTGCTCTTTCTCAGCTTACTTTCCTGGAATATTGTTTGAATACAGTGGAGAATAAAGTCTTGAATAGACTGGAAACTATTCAAAACTATTAGGAAAATCTTGGGATTGCCTCAGAGAACACAGGCTGCTTTGCTAAGTTCTGAGGTCGGTATGATGTCTTTTGCTGCAAGGGCACGTCTAAAACATATTATATATATAAAACTAGCAAATTTACCTTCAACCCATTTAGTTAAGCTCAGTTTTCAATAATACTCAGAAAGGATTTGTTAGCGCAATTTGTTATCTTCCATCATATGTCCCTTATGCTTTACCATCACTTGACACAATCAAATCATGCGAGTTCGATAAAACCCAGGCCTGAGTCCAGGAGAAGGATGCTGCGTGTGATCATGAGTTGGCACAAAAATCAAAATTTTCAGTATGGTACCCATAAGGCTGCAATTATAAACTTGTTTACTTGGCAGTGGATGGGGCTCCTTGCAGCAAGGGCAGGGTAAAAATGGGACCAATTTAATAAAAGCTTTGACTGCTGGCAGAAATGGGAGCATTCAAGGTGTTTTTTTTTCCTTACCTTGTATGTTTCTTAATAATCAGATATTGACAAACTGTTTTGGTTTCAGGTGAATTCTAAAAGGTGAATCCAGCTGTCCTGATGCTCTCTTCTGATGGTAGCATTCCTGGAAAAAAAGCACCATTTTGACACTCTAAATTCCTCCATGTCTGCTGTGGTACAAGAACTGTATGCTGAGTTGCCGGTTGCTCTTTCTGCTGAACGTACTGCTTTGTCTGATCCAAAGATTGTACTAGATGCACACCCTAAAGCATCGGCATTTGTGCTGTCATGTAGTAGTGATTTGCCATCTGAGCACCAAAGAAGTTATGGGTTGAAAATCTGCTCCCAGGATTCTGATGAAAGGCTGGATTGTGCAGGCAAGATATCTTGCCCTGAAACAATGGAACTAATTGCCAAAGAGCCTACAGAAGCTGGAGATCTTGCAGAAGATGCTGAGGTACAATGCAGGAGTTTACTGAACAGAGATTCTCTTTGTAGAAAGCGAAGAGAAAGTGCCAAGGTAGCAAAAGGTATAAGGGATGTTGTTGAGGGAGGTGTTGTGCAGTGTTCTCTAACTCAGCAGGAAAACTGTTGTTCCAAATGGGTAAGAGTCAGAAAAACATCCCATCATATAGGGATCAGCTAAAATGAGAATATCCACACCTGCCTGCCACACCTCTGAAAATCACATTTTACCAGAAGTGACATCACCCAGATACTCCCACTGGCTGTGATGTCACCAGAGCACTCCCACAGCACAGGAAGTGACAGTTTTTTTCAGTAAACAGAACCATACCTGCACTCTGGGCTGGCTACCAGTTTGCTGTTCTTCACCAAAGGAAGCCTGCACTGGGAACCTGCAAAAACAGGGCTGGAGCTGGCCTGTGCCACTCCATTCCTCCCCCACCCCCACCCCAAGTTAAGTTAAAATGAGAGCACTTACCTCTCTGGACTCCAGATTCAGCCACCTGATAATTTTTTTAAAAAATTAAAAATATATATTAAGAATTAATTAATTCCCACTCAGTTGGCAAAACCCAGAACTGTTGCGAAACCCCACTTTCTTTGTTGAAACAGAAAAGAAATGAGCTAATTTTCCCCCTGCCAATTTATTCAAAGCAAGTTGGATTTGTGCGCGTTTCCTGATTTCGACTAGGACAACAATATGTTTCTAACTCACTGAGAAAGAAATTGGTGGGCCCTTGTGGTTGCAACTGCAGATCTGTGTAACATGGAGTTTGGTCTCAATGTCTACGCTGGGAATGGGTTTTGATATAGAATTTCAGTGTATTAATGCTTGCATACACAATGTGTTTAAGACAGGAATGAACATCGAAAATATCTGTGGTAAACTGCATTATGGACACCTCTTTCTTTGATGCAGAGATTCACCTTCGTTTTACAAGCGAATGGTTGCAATGGAATAATTTATATGTTTCAGAAATTACATAGCATGTCAATGTATTATGGCCTGCAGGCTGGACTTGAGATTAGGTGTATTTGCTGCTTGGAAAATTCTGATTATTTCACCCTCTGAAGTGGAGATGCTGCATCTATAATGCCATGTGTTGTATGCTTATATTTCAGACACAGTCTCATCTTAACCAAGAGGAAAAAGAATTTATTTCAAGGTCTCTCTGTGCTGAAATAGCAGGCTTGCTGCAGAATTTAGGTATGTCTGTGTGGTCGGATGTATTATCCAGAACAGCCCACTTTACCCATGTTATCAAGCATTAACGTTGGTTAGAATTTTGCAAGAAGGAACTGAAGGACTGGGGGGGGGGTACATATTCTTTACTAACATCTAAGTGCCCTGACTGCATATACATCTTATAAAATGTTATAAGCTCATCTATTTTTATTAAGTGATACAGCATACCTAGGAGCCTCTTGTGGCGCAGAGTGGTAAGGCAGCCATCTGAAAGCTTTGCCCATGAGGCTGGGAGTTCGATCCCAGCAGCCGGCTCAAGGTTGACTCAGCCTTCCATCCTTCCAAGGTCGGTAAAATGAGTACCCAGCTTGCTGGGGGGTAAAACGGTAATGACTGGGGAAGGCACTGGCAAACCACCCTGTATTGAGTCTGCCATGAAAACGCTGGAGGGCGTCACCCCAAGGGTCAGACATGACTCGGTGCTTGCACAGGGGAGACCTTTACCTTTACAGCATACCTGCTGTAATTTGACTTAGATATATGGGCAAGATAATGCCTGGGCAAATCTAGTTGTTAATGAAGGATGTTTCCCTTCAATTTTTCCATCTTTTGCCTTGTTTGTGTGCTATTTGGTTTCTTGATTTAGCAAGAAAAAACTCAAGCTGCTTGTGGAATGCATATATCTGAGCTATAAGTTTACCGTTCTGAGAAGTCTTATCAGTAGACAACAAACTTTTTGTTTTGTTCATCCATTTCTTGATTCCCAAGCTCATTGAAGTTCATCTCCACTGCTGCCTTTTCACATGCCTGTTTTTAAGTGTCTGCCAGAACTCTAGAACCTGATCAGAGCTCTTGTACTAACACAGATCACATTTCTGTGTCTAGGAATGTGGTAATCCATTACAGCATTTCCCCCCCCCCCTTTCTCTTTCTTTTGTGCAGATGAAAGCCCAGCAAATATGCAGGTGACAACTGAAAATCTGCCAAACTCCATGAAAGAAGCACAAGGTATGAAGGCTGATGGGACTAGGCTGTTTACAGAGAGCAATTCCAGAGTGAGTACAGGTGTTCCACCAGAGAGCAATGAGTGCTCAAATGTAGACAATGTCATGGCTAAGGTTGAGGTTTCAGAAACCAGCACCTTATTCTCTCACAAGCCTGTAAATGTTATGGACAATGCCACCTCAGAAGAACATCTGCAAAAAGAGAATGAACGTCAAGAGTCGACAGCCTGTACAGCCTTATCAGCAACTATAGGGCCCTGTGCCCTTTCTGACTCGGAGGCTGTTGATGCAATCCTTAATGACAATCTGCCTTTCCAGCTGAATGAAAAGAACTTTCATAATAATGTATCTGTTCCAGTATTGGAAAGCTTGGTTGCTGATGATGATCAGCTATCAGCTACGAATTTGGAAGCCTCCAGTCTTCACTTTAAAAGTTGCTTGGAATCTGGAAGTGTGCTTTGGGAAGAGAACATGAAGATCTCTGAAGTTATCTGTGGAATGCAGGAGCATTGCCCTCCTGGCAAGGAGAACAACTTGAAAAGCAACAGTGGTACTGAAACAATCGAACTCCTGGAAGAATGGGCCCCTGACATAAATATGAAGAAGATTGCATCACCTGTCCGGAGCAGTGACAACCTGTCTAGTGACGATGAACAAGAGATGGGTATTTGCATAGATCATTCCTATAGTAATATTTGTAAGGAAAATTTTGACTGTCAGGCATCCGAAGAGCATTTAGAAAACGACACAAGACCAGTCTTTTCAGAAACTGACAACACACAAAAAGAGGCAGATCAGCTATGTGCCTTTCTCAGTGATGGATGTATGTCCACAAAGGTGGAAGGAAAGAATCCTTTTTTATTGGAAATCAGCAAGGTCTACAGGCAAGAAACCTCTTGTGGCTATCAGAGCAGTTCCGTAGAAAGTGTTAATTCAGCTCCCTCCTCCCAGGACTCCTCATGTGATGACACTACATTGTGCCAAAAACGTTTACCAAAAATAGAATCCAGCAGCGGTACAAAGGAAGGAATCTTGAACAGTGCTTCAGCTACACATCTGCACATTACCAGTGCTACTTCTACAATAGACACTGACCTGGTTGTTGATGAAGAAAATAATGAAAGAAGTCAAGTCTCTGGCGAGCATTCATTTACCCATGTGACTTTAAGTAGCGCTGAGTTCCTAGATAGCCTTCCTGGAGAAGGATTCGCTGCACCCTGTGCAAAATTGCAGTCAGGAAGCACTGACTGTGAACTTCATCACAGGAGGAAGTTACCTTCAGAAAATCATAAATGTGGTAATTGCATCTTGCCAAGTGTGCCATGTATGCTGAATGATGAAGAGAAAAGAGCAACTAATGTAGCAGCCACAACAAATACTGAAGAAGTCAATGGACAGGAAATGAGCTGTGCTTTTGTGCCTATCAGGATACCTGGCCTTCTTGAGGAGTATGGTGTTAAGGGCTGTGACTCTCCTCCTAATGAAAGAAGCTTTGGCCCTTTGGATGGAACTGATGTCAGCTTATATTCTGTTTGTTCTATGGGTGTGTCTAGCCGTGGTCTCTCTCTTGCTAACTCCTTAGAGTCCAGTGCAGAAGCTGAGAAGCAGAGGGCTGATGATGGTGGTGGTGTAAATGCCAAAGAAATTCTGAATGTTAACATTCGCGTTTATCCTCCAGATACCAACCTAAAACAAGAACTGATTAAGGCTTCACTGGAGGTGAATAACAGAGTGAAAATGATGGAAAGAGTAAAAGTATACAAAAATGATCTTGGAAACAACATGAATGAAAAATCAACCAGTGGCAGTGGTTTGGATACAATTCGTTGTCCCCTTAAATCTCACCACTTTGCAAAAAAAGAGAGCCAGGAAGAACTAGAGAAATACCAAACTCACCCTTCCTCCTTTTCAGATGTTTCCAGTCTGATTTCTGACCACCTGGATTGCACAAAGCAGCAGAACTGGCCCATCATGGATAAAAATCCAAGTCGGCGTCGAATAAGCGATCAGGCCCTTGTGTGTCAAGATTATCATGTAAATAGCCTAGATACTTTTAATCGGGAAAACGTAACACCCCAAGAAATGAGAGTCCTCGCATGCCAGCGGTACAATTTAATTATGTCCAAAAAACAAATGGAAGATAATACAGTTCAGACTGTGAACCATTCACTTGAAGAGGCTCAAAGATCTGTCATCTATAGTCAAGATGAGTTTATATGTCCTAAAAGAGACAAAGATTTAATTCCACAGACTCATCCAGTGCTCTTAATAAAAAATGGGTTTCAAGGGACATTTCAACCAAGCATGCAAGGTAGTAGGTCATTCTCTAAAAAAACATTAGTATTAATTAGTAATCCATTGAAAGTAGGGTTAATAGAATTAAACCACGCTGGAATCTTTTTAGAATGTTTAGGACGTGCTTTTGAACGACTGAAGCCAAGTAGATTCATTCATAAACGGGGTCCTCATAAAACAACTGAATTCTGTTCTGTCCTGCAGTCAGTCAGGAGGAGATCTTTGAAAATGCGAAATAAATGCTTCCTAAAGTTCAGAAGTAAGCCTAAGTTACTTCCAGATCACATTTCTTTTCTTCTCAACTCAATGTTTACAACAGCTGGTGGTCAAAGAACTGTGGAGGGTGTTTGTTCAAAATTTTTCAAGGACAGTTTTATATGTATATCTTTAGGAGCGCAGCGTACTCGGAATTTAACAGCCTGTTTTCTTAGAAACAATGAATCATCGACTTCACTGTCTCTGAATGTTTTTGACCCTTCTGCAGCAGCAGCAGCAGCATTGGAAAGAAAAGCAGATGATCACATCCGCCTAAAGTTTTCAAAGGATGGTAAATTATGCTGTTCTATCAAAGGCGTTGTATGTGTGGACTCTTCTCCTGGAAGCAAAGAGATATGTGCAAGTGCAGTGCATAGCATGCCAGGCATTGAAGTAATAGGAGAGATTCTATCCATAGCGTCCTGTGTTCCTGAACCCTCAAAGAAAATCAAGCGGTCCTCTGACAATAACCAGAGTGAGTGTTGTTTAATAACTGAGAAAACGAAGATACCAATTCATTTGCTCAGTAACAGTTCTTCTGGAACTCTTTTGGACTTATTTTGTGTTGCGAAAGAAGATATCATAATTCCTTTCAAGTCTGAAATACACATAAGGCCTCCTTTTGACCCACTCGAATGCATTTCAGAGCTTAGTTTGAATGAAGGACACACATATGCCAAAGAACCCTCCAAAACAGCAGTTGTCAAACGGGATGCTTTGCTACTTAAAGATGTATTTCCATCTGTAACACCAAGAATCCTTTGCAGCACTGTGCCTTGCCCTTCTTTAAGTGACAGTCTGTTTGAAGCCTTGGCCAAATGGTTCAGTAGTAAAGAGAGAAATTTTCAGAGCCTAGAGAAGTTGGCCAGAGACCAAAGGAAGCCATTAGATTATTTGGTCAGTATAGGCAATGAAGTTCCTATTAACAAAAGAACTTCTGAAACAGGAAAATCTCCAGCATTTATGAAGAGAACTGTACAAGAGGAGATGGAGCAAAGTTCAGCTGTTCCCAGTACTTTCTCTGATGCAGTCAGTCATCAGTGGGGGGCAAAAGATAAGGGGGAGGCAGAGAACCTCCTCAGGCAGAGATCTATCGGAATTGAGTACCCTATAGCCAGCTCTTCTAATAAGGTAGTGACATATAATGCTGGGAAGCATAAAGATCCTACATGGACTCTGATGGTGGGCAATATTGTTGAAGACAGTGAGGACAAACATCCTTCTAGCACTTTAAGGGACTTGAAAAGGCTAAAGAAATCCAAAGACTTAATTGGGTTGGAATATATGGTGGCCAAAGGCTTTGAGGCCCAAAGTCCCAGCCTTTGCTTCAGGAACCGTAGTCAGCAGTCAACCAATACTGATATTCACGTTGCTCCACTCTTTTGCATGTTGCGACAAGCTTTCGGCTTTTGGCATGGTAGAAACCAAGTAACCTTTGAAAGCGCACATAAGATAAGGCAGTCCCTTCCATTATGCAGACTATCTGGGAACATATGTAAGAAGAATCGCATGCAAGGCCATTTCAAGGTTAGAAGGAAAAGGAACCAGATTAAGAGTTCTACTTTCCTAAAACATCTTTTAGAGATTGTTCCTAAGCATAATTGTAAGCTTATCAACTCTGTACATTTAGCCATTGAACCAACTGTCATGGAAAACAAAGTAGCTGTGATACGGGACCAAACACCAAAGCAAAGAGCCAATCTAACCAGCTTGCTAGACGTTTCTGGGGCTAGTGAACATACCAAAGACCCAGCTGTCTTGGAGAGGCTGTCTGCATTAGCCAGTAATTTGTTGGTCCCTTCAACAAACCCTCAGAAGTTCAAGCTGTCAGTGAATTCTACAGACCTTTTCTCCTTAACTGAAAAGAACAGCCAACTCAGAAGAAAGAAGCTACTGGACGTTTTTTCCTGGGTTAACGTGAAGTTAAATTCTCGGTGGGCTAAGGGCAACAAGTACTCTGCCAAGATGTTTAACTCTCAGTCCTTGGCACTTAATCCTGTGCAATCAACAAATTCTTCTGTCTTGGAACCAAGCAATGGAATTCCCCTCGCATTCTGTACTCCTAAATTCCCACTTGCTTTTAATATACAAATGTGTTCCAGTTCCTTGAGGAGCACTGTAGGGATTATGTCCTTGCACAGTGTCACTAATAGGGTGGCTTTGGGAGAGCCAGAAACTTTGCAGCCTGCAAAATGGACCTTTTCTTTCCTCCTGTCTCAAAGCAGCTTGGGTCAATCTCCAGTCCACGAAGGTTCATGTGTTCCTACTGAGTCCTGCACTGCATCAGCATCTCTCCATGCAGCAAAGGATAGTAGAAGATATGCTGTAGCTAAGAAGAGTTCAGGCTGCTCCATGTTTGGCCTGCAGACGGTACTAGCACTGTCTTCCCCTGGATGTTATAGGTTCTGGACAAGAGAAAGAAATCTAACCAGTCAAATCCCAACTGTCCAAAGGCTGACTGTGCTGCAATTTGCCCAGGGATTGAAAGGGTTAAAATGTTCCTCTTCTGTATCAGCTGACCTCTTCTCTTCCTTGCCCTATTTGCTGGGTAGGGTACTGTCCATATGGAGCCAGCATGGTCCTTCCACCTGTCCCTCCGAATTCACTCCTCTCCATTCCAATCACTGCAAGTGGCAGCCTGTCACTACCGCAACCACAAGTCTGGGCCTCGGGAACAGGTAAAACCCCATCCACCTTATTTCTGAAAATCAATCTGTGCAATTGTGTGCTGTCTCTTGGGAGGGAGAGGGAAAAGAGCTAGGTATTAAAGGAACAGGCTTGTGTTCCATCCTGTTTACCTTGTGTGTACTTCCTGCTGGATAAACTTCACACACAGAGATGGCTCCCTGCAGAACTCTGCTTTCTGGCAGCAGGTGTAGACTTAGGCTTTGTTGCTTTAATTTTTGACCAAACACTAACTCTGTTTTTCTCCCTCCCGGCCCTATATAACACATCTCGCGCCAGAATATTTATTGCGGAAAGGTGAGCTACCTCACTAATGCTTTTCAGAATCTGGCTGCGGAACTACAGGATTTTTGAGGTAGGAAAGATTTTGGAGATCTGAGCCACCGGGAGCATCTCTTGACCTTGCAAAATGGATTCTGAACCACAAGAATTGTGTTGCCCGGTTTTAGAACCACTCTGCTTTGTATAATGACAGCTGAGGTTTCAACACCCCCAGCTTTTAAGTATCTGATAAAGGGAGCTTTTGACTTCAAAAGCTTATACTCTCAAAACTTTATTGGTCTTTAAGGTACCTCTAGGTTTAAATTTTGCTATTATCCTCTGGGCCAACCTACCTGCAACTTTGAGCAAGATAATTTTTTGTTCTTGGTGGATTTATAAGATGTTGTTCTCTGGGCATCATCCAAGTTGTAGCTCAGCAAGGAGTTTTTGCCTGAAAGAGAACTGAAGGTGAGAGAAAGCTTAAATAGTGCATTCTCTTATGCTAAATACTGGAAAGGAAAGTTCTAGATCTTTCTAGTTCTTGAGGTGGAGGGTGACTGAACTTAAGTAGGATTTTTGCCCCTCTCCTCTAACAGCTTAAATAACTTGTTTTCTCTTTTATGGGTTTGTTACTTCTCTCAAATTGAGATACGATTTTCTGGAATATATATAAGTCTTTAATGTCGCATTTGTTATGACTATAATGAAAGAAGCTGATAAAGCGACCAGCTGTTTTTCCTAGAGCTGTTTCTTCCAGAATATCTATTGCACCTGACGTAGCTGCAATTTTATTCCAGCCAAACAAAACAAAGATTTGAAAGCTAATAAAAGTCTAAAATTACATTGTTTCTATGAGTGCTTTAAAAATTGCATTAGCTCAACATATATAAACATAAAACTGCCTTATATGGAACTGGAATACTGGTCCATCTAATCCAGAATTGTTCGCTGGGACTGGCAGTGGCTCTCCAAAGTCTTGGACAAAGAACCACCTGGGAGCTTCTGAACAGAAAGCTGGAGCTCTGCCAGTGAACTATGGATCTTCCCACAATTATTCAATCCTTTATGGTGATGAGGTGCTAGACTGCACTGTAAACCAATAAAGCACACATGAAACAAACTTCAAAATACATTTTAACTGTAACATCCTGTTTTAGAACACCCAAGCAATATTATAAAGAAATGTGTATAGGCTGGACTCTTCCTTTCAGGCAGTTTCTTCTGTGTCGTCATCTCTTCCACTCCAAACTTCCAAGGCTGTATATAGGCGGGAATCCTATTTTTTCAATGGGAGGCCGTCAAGATTTTGGTTTGGGAAACATCACTTCTGATGAGCAAATAATACTAGTCGGAAACCTCCTTCTTGACTTCTAGTGAAGTCAGTGGGCAGAGTGTTGCCTGAAATTTCTGTAAAGCCCACATAATTTTAGCAGCTTAGTTAGAAAAGCATTCTAATCACTCTTGAATGCTGAGAGGAGACCAACTGTCCTGTTTTATTTTATTGTGTGTCTCAAGCACGTTTTCTAGTAGCTGTGTGGAAGCTTAAGCCAAGGAAAGTTCCGTAGCCTTCTGCTTCTAATATATATTCAAGCGAGCTATGATTAAACTCTTGGGAAAGGAGCAAAGGATTCCAACCACAAGTGTCATTCTACGGTCACTCTTAAAAATTGACAAAGGAATAGAAGAATATTTGTCCAAATATATAATCTAAGGACCCCTTAGACGAAGTTGAGTGTCCCACCTCCCTCTGCATTCATTTGTACTGTGTAACATTTAAATAACTGTAGATTTGCAGGCGTGATGCTAATTCCCAAGGGTGGAGAGAATGGTCTGTTTTATATGTATTGCTCATTATAAGCACATAAGCTCAGATGCCGGCCCTACTGGATAGAAGGCCAGATGCTTAGATTATATATGAATAAAAAAGCTTTCTGATGGCCCGTTGACTAGACCTCAAAGACTTCTTCGATTTGTTTGCTTAATTCTGTGTTGCCTAGCTGATTCCTTGGCTGGGCAGGCTGTGCTAGTATGACTGTTACAATGTCATTTAGGTGTGAATCTCCATCTTCTTGTGATAAAGTTTCATTTGGAACAGATTGTGCGCTCTCCCAAAAGCAGCTCTGTTGGCATTAGGTTTTGTTGCTTGGCTCCTGCCTTTTGGCATCTCCAGCAGCTAATGATCACAAATGGGCCCCAGTCGGATGGCAGTAATTAAAATGCTGGCTTGTTTGGCCATCCTGTATGCCACTGATCAGAGTTTGAGCCCAGAGCTTTGAAAAGGGGGAAAATATTATTGTTTATTCTACAACTAAACCTCTTCTGGTTTCAGGCATTAGGAACTCTGGTCTGAACATGAGAATGGCTTGATCTTTACAGCTGCTTCCAACAAGCAGCTGATTGTCTAGTCTAGTGTTTTTTTTTTTTTTACAAGAGTTCTTCAGTTTATGTGGAGCAGTAAATAACAGCCTCTTAAGATGGGCCCTGCTCTTTCTTTGTGCAACCGGGCATGGATATAAAGAATGTTTGCAGTTTTCATCCACTAGAAAGCCTTCGGAAAGATTGAGAGGGAAGGAAGAGAGGTGGAAGTAGAAGAGCTGTGCAGTTCGTCAGTGTGGAAGGGTTGGAAACACCTATTGCTGCTAGACTTCCTAAGTTTAATTGTTTGGGCACTTTAAATTTGCCAGTTTTTTTAATAAAAGGGAAGCAAATATTTAAACCATTACTGGTAGGCCTGACTGTTCAAGAAATGTGGGGTACAGAGATGGGATCCCTCCTTTTGTACTGTATAGTTCTAACTTCTGCTTTTGTTTGTGGTTTCTTTTTCTTCTGTGCACCAGCTCTGCCATGTTGCCTCATGTGCCTGACCAGGCTGTTGACGTTCCCAGGATTGTGTGTGATGAGTTGAGGTAAATGCAATCATTGAGATTCTCCCACTTTGGATGCCCTTTCTCCTTGCCCATTAAGCCCCTTACACTAAACTTGAGGTAGCCCTAGGAGTGCTAGTGTTCTGTATGGGGCTGACTTCTCTCTTCCTCCGTCCTGCTGTCTGCCCAACCTTTGAAGAAGAAGAGTTGGTTTTTATATGCTGCTTTTCTCTATCAGAAGGAATCTCAAAGTGGCTTACAATCACCTTCCCTTTCCTCTCCTGACAACAGACACCCTGTGAGGTGGATGAAGCTGAGAGAGCCCTTCTTGATTAGAACAGCTCTATCAGTGCGTCATGAGCCCAAGGTCTCTTGTCACTGCTTGGCTTCCGCTCCACTGCCTTCCCTTTCTTACACCCCTCATCTATGCCCTTAGCTCAGTTGTGTTCCATTACACTGCTTGGTCTGTCATCTAACTTCACCTCCAGTCCTGGTGCCTGCATCTCATATCGCTACTGCTTTTGGTCCTGCTACTTGAACCATCAGGACCATGCCTTGATGCTGTTTCCACAGCTGCTTTATTGATGAGTGCCATTAATCAGCACTTTTTAAACCCTCCCCATCTAGGTTGGAACCATACTTCTCTGCATCCTTACCAACATCTTGCTCAATTCCAGAACCTGAGCACTCTCTTCTTGGAGACTTGGCATCTGAATTTCAGGTCCGGTCTTTAGATGATGTTTCTGTTCCTGCATTACCCACAAGTGGTGCTCAGCTGGAAAAAGTAAGTTTTTTTGCAAACAGGTGGGTAGCCCAGAGAGGTTACATAAGTTGGTAGCGTGAGGAGTGATTACTTTTACTTGGAGGCACACAACTTTACATGAAAAGTGAGGGAAGATTTTAGTGGGTACAGGAGTCAGTGCAAAATGGCATAAAACAGAACCACAGCTCTGCCCCACTCCCCAAATAATTTGCAGTGGAGAAGGCGGGGATTAGATGGTTTATGTAAGCTAGTCTCTTTCCTGCCATCCCCCCCCCAATTATTGGTTGTTTGTAATGACTAAGAGAATATATGTGAAGATCTTTGAATGCATAGAAAATGTCTCATGTAAGTACCAAGTAGTCTTACCATTGAGTACAGGGGCTGGTGTGATGGGTTTAGCCCTAGCTCAGATTCTACCTTGGCCATAAAACTTGCTTGAGCAAAGATTTTTGTGGCAGGGAGATCAAATTGGATAGTCTTGTGTATGTTATCCAGAGCATACTTGGGTGAGATAAAGATGTAATATGTGACTCTCCAGTTGTTCTATTTGCTTAAGGATTCTGCTGTTTCAGGGTCTGTTGTAGTTATATATCCCTCTTTTTCACAAGGCAAAATTGGAGAAGAGGCCAAAGAAGGTGTCTCAGATTCGGATTCGGAAGACTGTTCCTAAACCAGACCCCAACCTCACCCCCATGGGACTTCCTAGGCCAAAGAGGTAATGCATAATGTCTTGTGAGACATCTTGCTGATTTTAGACATATGCAAATATACTGAAGGCATTTGAAAGAGTACCAGGTCAGGGCTTGTGCTGAAGAACAGGAATAGAGCTAAGGCGAGACTCTCATGGTACTTTTAACAATATGCTTTAGTTTTTCACTTCACCCAAATCCAGGGTTTTAATTGTCATGAAATTCTGCTGTACTAATGGAAGCAAAGATTTGTTGGATCCTCTAAAGTCCATCCGCAGGGCTTAATGAGCAAAACTTTTCCACAGCCCATTAAGATTCTTGAATTTCTGTTTCTGGGGATCAGATACGTTCTTGAACAGCTCAGGGGCCAAAGTTGGAGTTGGCATTGGTGAGAATCCCCTTGTCCCTTCATTTCTTGGGTTTAAACTAAAAGTACAAAGATATAGGTTAGATATCAGGAAAAAAATTTTTCACAGTCAGAGTAGTTCAGCAGTGGAATAGGATGCCCAAGGAGGTGGTGAGCTCCCCCTCACTGGCAGTCTTCAAGCTAAGGTTGGATACACACTTTTCTTGGATGCTTTAGGATGCTTTGGGCTGATCCTGCGTTGAGCAGGGGGTTGGACTAGATGGCCTGTATGGCCCCTTCCAACTCTATGATTCTGTGATTCTGTGAGGACCCTTATAAGTGCTCCTCTGTATTAATCAGATTGAAGTCTGCCTGTATTTGCATGCATGTTCTTTCTGTCTTCAGAGATGACTCATAGACTAAGGCAGCCCTGAGTCGCCTGTACAGTGGCCATCCTTTCTTGAGGTAGAGCACAAGCATTTCTTTGCACCGCTGGTCAAGCTTACCTGTCAGGTTTAGCTTTTTCTGTTTTCACCAAATCCTTCCAGGAAATAAGTGACTAAATATGTTGGATGAAACCTTGGCTAAGCTTCGTCAGCACTCCCAGCATTGTGCTGCTTGTCCCTAGGGGAAACATGAAGAGTTAGCTTTAAAACCCTGATGACCGTAATCAACATAAGTCTGTCTGAGGGAGGATCCAAGGAAGCCCCTGTCTCTCCTCCTTTATCAGGCATGGAAACTGAAAGCTGATGCTCATGTGGCAACCCCTGGCTCTTCTATAGGTTAGACTCCACAGCCCATTCTCAATTAGGGACTGAGGCCAAAAGCTTTCTATTTCAGTGTTATGTGGTTAGGAAATTCGGAATGGCTTTTTTTTTGGGGGGGGGGGTCAGAAGAAGGTATAATGGGGTGCTGCTTATCCTTGAAACCTCCAGAATCAAAAAGCAGGGCTTTGGTGTCTATCACAGTCTATCTTCAGTGTCTATCTTCAGTGCAGTTTCAATAGCCATCAATTTAACCTGCTCAAAAAAGGTGCTATTCTTGGGGCCCATGAAAATACCAACTGATGAAAGGGAGATAACAAGTACTGAGCTTTGTGTTCCTTTAGCTGTTGTAGGGACCCTTCTCCTGCTGCTGTTCCGGTAGCTGAAGGCACTGGATCTTATTTATTTATTATTTGGAGTAAAAACATTCCCTAGTCCTCCTGACTGAATTAAATAGTCAATGAGAGGAAAATTTCAGTTAGTTGAATTGCTTGAGACCTCTGACCTATCAGTGGAGGCATGTCAAAAATGGAATGGTTACAATATTTTCCCTTCAGCTGAGGTCTGAAGCCTTTTACTGGAGGATGAGAGAAGTTGCTTGTTGCTACATATTCTTCTCCACATGAACTATCTCTGCATGAGATTTCCTTAGCAGGCCTTTGATCCATCAAAGTAGGCTTCAACCTGTGTTTGAATTATTGTTTGTGAGACAAGAGCAATGGATGGTCTTAAGTCTCTTGCTTTTTTTTTTCTTTCAGGTTAAAGAAGAAAGAATTCAGCTTAGAAGAAATATACACCAACAAGAACTACAAATCACCTCCTGCAACCAGGTGGGACAGACTGAGTAGTTGCACAGTGTAGCAATATTAGCTGGCTATATCAAGAATCGACATAGCACGGCCTGAATAAGCTGTCCGCTATACGTGTGCAGTAGTTAAGGTTGTTGCATTAACTGTGTAAGAGAAAATAATGCTAGTTTTCAGGTTGAAATGGAGCATCAGTGCCTAGGCTCACTTTTTACAACAACAACCTTTATTGGCATAAAAATTAGGCTCACTTGTTTGCATCCTCTTTCCCTCTGCTGTCTCCCGTTTCAACTTAGATTGGACTGTATCTTGTAGGATACAGGTCCTTAATCTATGCTTTTTGGAGCAAAGCACTGAGAGATTTCATCTTAGGTACCTTGGTACCAGCAAGAACATCCAGAAGATGACCATGATACTACTGATATGTTGGTGCCTGATTTTGTCTTCCCCAAGGCAGTCAGTTCTGGCTTTTCTCCATTCATTGGCACAGGAAGTGCTTCAGCATCGCCATTGTGTCTGCAGGAAGCCTTGCTGTCTCCATCATTTGACTGAATAGACTGAAACCTCTCATCATTTTATGATTAGTCACAGTATGCTATGACAGCCATTTTGTGGTACTGTCATTCAGTGTTCTCAAAATTATGAAAGTGCCTACAGGTTTAGTAAGGTTGTGGACCCCTGTCCCAAGGACTGGATAATGGATGAAAGTCTTTCTCTCTCTTTTTAAGTGGTTTTTGGCTTGGAAGTTGGAGGGATGAAGGGAACTGCTTGCCAAGATCTCAGATAATGCGTACCGCTAATACTTAACATTTGTATAGCATCAGTTTCGAAGTGCTTCACATATCAGTTGCTCCAATAATCCTCTCAACAACCCTGTAAATTAGGGCTGAGAGAGTGTGGCCTTACTTAGGGTCACTTAGTATGTGCCATGATGAGGTTTGGTCTGGTGACCTCCCAGATCACACTTGTTTTCTCAGCTGTTCTGCTAAAACCACCTTAGAATTCTAGAGCAGCCAATATTTAGTGCAGGGGTGGGCAAACTGTGGCCCTCCAGATGTCCATGGACTACAGTTCCCATGGCAGGGGCTCATGGGAATTGTAGTCCATGGACATCTGGAGGGCCACAGTTCACCCATCCTTATTTAGTGTGTCATCAGATCATTTTCTCTAAAATCACAGGACTGCTTATGATGATTCTTTGGTCCTTAAGAGTCCTTTGCATTATTCTCAGGTGCCTAGAAACTATCTTTGAGGAGCCAAAGGAGAAAAATGGATGCTTGATCTCTGTCAGCCACCAGAAGAGAAAGCGGATTTTGGAGTTTCAGGACTTCACCATTCCCCGGAAGAGAAAAGCTCGCAGCAGGGTCAAAGTGATGGGCAGTTTCACTCGGGCACAAAAAGCAGCCTTGGAGGGAAGAGAACTTGATGCCCTTCTGATTCAGAAACTAACAGACCTGGAAACTTTTTTCGCCATGGAGGAGGAGCAGGAGCAAGGGCATGCGCTGGGGAGTTGAGGATGAGCCATCAGCTGAAAATGGCTTAAGTGGTCTGATGTGATTGGAAAGACTCTTCTCCCATACCATCTGCTCAGCCCTGATGCTCACGATTAGCTGTGGGTTATGGACTTCGAGGTGCTTATATAGGGTTTTTCTTTTCTTTAATTGTTGGATCAGAGCCTCTAATTTCTGGTAGTGCATTCAGGTGACTAGAAATTATTGTTGATAACTTGTGGTTTAAAAAAAAAAATCAAAATCAGTGGGGCGTATTTAAGGCTGAACCAATGTATCCTCAAGCACGGTAGGATTCCAGTGATTTCTGAACTGTGGACATTTGTTTGCATCCGCTGCTTTTCTCCATAGTGACTCCTCTAAAAGGCTGAGACTGCAGCGTAGGGAACACGGATGCACAGGCACCTCTTGTTGAAGAAAAGCGCACACAAAAACGTGTGACATTTCCGTCCTTTTGCCCCAGTGGTGAGGGGCAGCAGGGACCGACCTGTGAGACCCAGAGTTTAGCAAGTTGCACTTTGTCTTTTGTTTGCTGCCTGAGGGTGCCTCATAATATGTGATATGTCATACATATTTTTAATCATGTATTACTGGGGTGCAGCAGTACAGATTTCAGGTCCACTCTGAGATTAGCTGTTTTTAATTTTTCTTCCAGATCTGAAGACAAGCAAGGAACATCTGGTAGCCTCAGTCTTGTTCTGGACTGTTTCTTGTTTGTAGATTTGGACTTGGGTGGTTAGCACTGGTAAGCTCCAGGATGGAAGATTCTAGTTTTTATTTAAGATTTAAGAAAGCTGAAGAGACCTCAGAAATGTATGTCTCTCTACCGCACTCATCTCCTTTCTGTGGTTAACTTGAAGAGTCCAGAACTGGAATGTTACCTAACTGGTTGGTCTCTTGATTATGGCTAGCCATGGCTAGCAATCTACTTGTCCATTATCTGACGCCATGCTTGAAAAACCGTAAACTTTCTTCCCTAAAGGGAATGCTGCTGCCCTCTTGCAGATTCTGTTAAGGTTCTCATATCTGACCATGTCACATTGTGAACAGCTGTGATCAGGTACCTTCTGTCTGCAGTGCCTATACATACAATTTGAGCCAGGCTTAATCGCTGACATGCTCAAAGATTGTCTCCCACTTTTGCATCTCAGATTTTGCACTTTGTGCCTCCGTACCCCATGGATACCTTCTTGTTACCTCTTGAATATATAAATCCAGTATCCAGTTTATAAGTCAGTTTATCTGAAGCCATGCTAGAAAAGGCTTAGCCCTTTTCCCCTAAAAGGACTGCCGATGCCCTCTTGGGATTAAAATGATGCACCATCTTCTCTTTCCTCTGTCATTCCTGTATTTAAGAGCAAGCAAGTAGCTGAAATATCAACCAATGTAGCCTGTGGAATCCTGGGCCTTAAAGCTGCAAGAAGTGGACGGGCAGTTAACGCCACACTGTGCCTGAAATGCTAAATGGATTTCTGCTCTATAGTCATCTGCATGGATACTTTGAAAATTTCATCCCCCAGTGATCAGTAGAATAACTTAGAATAATTATTTTACCAGCCAGTTTGTGACAAGATGCATTTGCTACTGCATGCAAATCAATGGGCTCTTAAAGGCTACCAAGTAATAGTTCATCATGGGTCAAGACTCCCCAGAATAGTTTTAAGCTTAATACTTTGGGAGCACTGATTGGAAATCATTGTTAGTAATTATTGTTTTAAAACTCTTTTTTGTCCCATAATGGGATTTTATAACACACTGGTGGAAAGCTAGGGTTGGGTGGTTCGGCGCCCGAAGCGCCCAATCCTAGTGGAAACTTTGTGAGGTTCTGTTGTGAAAATATGTAGCTGAACTGATGTTGTTAGAGCCAGGCAGGGAGAATGCCCTAGGCACGATTCTGCTTTCCACTGTGAGTTTTTAAAATGTTGGTTATTTTTCATAGTGTGCTCTCTTTGAAATTGTATTTTATAAAGCTGCAACAGGGAAACACTATGACTATTTTCAGCTTTGTTTTGCTGTCCAGAAACAGTGCTGAAGATTTTCTACACTGGGGTAGGATTGGTGGCAATTCCACCAATGGTGAGTCTTTGCCATTGCCGTGTTAAAAGGATTTCTCCTTTCCCTGGCTGCTTCATGGCTCTAAAACCTTTTGTTGGGTATGTGTGCTCAAAGTCCCCACAGCTTGTATTTTGGGATACTGAAGCTCCCTGTACTCCAAAGAGAAATTGAGGATATTCCCTTTGAAGGCTATCTTTTGAGGGAGCCCTTCAGAATTGTGGCTGATGCAAAGGGAAGAAGAAAAGGATTAGTTGGGTGATTATTTTGGTGTTCAGTTCAGTCATAAGTGGAGGAGGGAATTGAACCAGCACAACAGACAGAAAATTCTCCCTCGGGAAAGCCTCTCAGTAAAACATGGTATCATTCTTAGTGATAAGAACACGAAACAGGGGCTGTAGTCCAGATGGGAAGGGTTACGTGTGGGTCTGTCCAAAACTCAGAACAACCTTTTTATCTCTTGCCAGCAGAATTCATGCTGTGGGGCTCACTGGATCTCTCATCAGCAGAGGCCATGAGCATTTCATGGTTATCATATCAAGCGGTTTTGGTTTATGTTGGATTAAGAGCCGTGTGATGAAGCTTCAGCCACTTTGTAGTTGATGATCTAAGAACAGCTTGTGATAAATGCTTTTTTGAGTCCTTCATGTTAAGAAATAGTGAACTGAAATGTTGACACTTATCCTGTATCATGACATTATCATGTTTTTAAAGATATCAGTAGGCTTCAGATTTTAAATTTCACTTTTCTATGTGCTTAATTTTTTTAAAATCAAGCATACATCAAAAGTAATTCTGTGTTTAACTGTTGTCTGTGTTATGTACCAGCATGTGCACACATAATGCAGAAAGAAAACATGGGGTTGGCAGTTGGCCGGAATGCTATTTAGCCTCCCAGTTGCTATCCCAGACACATGGGTTGGGTTTTGAGTGAGCGGGGAGTCTGGTCATAGCACACACATGCCCCTTTTCCTATAATGCTGTTCAGAGTAAAGCTGGCTGTTAGCTTGAGAGGGATAATGAACAGTTTAGTCAATGCTCCGCTAGCCCTAAATTTCAGTGCAGGGAGACGTGTATTTCTCTTTCTCGTCTCATGCTGTGTTTGGGGTACATTCCGAGAATATTATAAACTGTTGTTTTGTATCCTTCGTATCCTTTGTATCCTTTGTTGCTGAAAAAAAATAGTCCTGAGGGAAAAATACTTTCCCCGATTCATGAAGACAGTTTCAAGATGGACTCGGTCCTTAAAATGTAGAGGAGGAGATATCTGGGCTGTGAAGTAGGCCTGGTTCTGTAACATAAGAGGATAATCAGGCCAATTTCTCCCCCAATCCTTGTTTTCCTCAGCACTTTCTGGCTTCTGAACAGCTGGTGCGCAATGAGGGTCACGAAAACAATCCACCCTCACAGTTCTTTTCTGGAAAAGCAAATGATTTCAGCCAAACACCGGGGAAAGGCACGTTGGAGAGGGTTTGGAGTAAGCGATGTGGTGAGAAACATGGTCACTATGAGGGACTGGATTTATTTCTTATTGGCGTGACATCTCCCTTTGAGGTTTTCCTCTGGATGGCTGGTGCTTGATGGGGATTGTGAAAACAATCCACGCTTGCAGTTTTTTCTGGAAAAGCAAACTTCAGCCAAACAACAGGAAAGAATGTTAACCATACTGGACTCCCTAGGTGACATTGTTGGAACAGACAGGGTACAGTGCTAGTGCAAGAAATTTACAAGACATGGGCCACGGGGAGGGTTGAAGACGTGAGTTTTGTGGTGGGTTCCAGAGAGATATTGGGTAGGTTGGGCTTCTTGGTGGCATGGGTGGTTTGGTGGGATCGTGCTCAAACATGTTTTGTTCCAGTGACATAATTAAGCATTTTACTTTGGAAAGGGTCATCCTAGCTGTAGCAGCAGTTGGAATAGACTCTCCAAGCTAATGATGTCTGAATATAGTATCATTATCTAAGTACAGAACAAGAAAGAGCAAAAAACAAACAAACTTGTGGAGCCAAGATTTAAAAATGCAATTTATTTATGTACTACAGAAGCTTTGGCATACCTGGGTCTACCTCATCAGCTATACCTGATACAATGGCCTCCAGCTGATTAAAACTTGTGCCTTAATAGATTTGGTGGAAGAAGAACTGTCTTTTGATACACTGCTTTTCACTACCTGAAGGAGTCTCAAAGCAACTCACAATCTCCCTCCTTTCTTTTCCTGACAGCAGACATCCTTTTAGGTGGGCAAGGCTGGATCAACTCTGTGGCTATCCAAATGTCACCCAGCTGGCTGCCTGTGGAGGAGTGGGGAATCAAACGCTGCTCCAGATTAGAGGCCATTGCTCTTAACACATACATCAAGTGGAGGTGGCAGGTTACAGTGGATGAGCGTTAGGGTTGTGAGTGTCCTGCATAGTGCAGGGGGTTGGCCTAGATGACCCATGAAGTCCCTTCCAACTCTATTATTCTACACACTTGATCTCATCCAAAAGGCCAAGAATTATTGTATTATTCTAAGTTGGCTTGTTTTAAGAGCCACAAGAGTCTTTTCATTCTAACTGTGGCAAGCTAACAGGACTATCTCTGGAATATGTGGTAGAAATGTTCCATTTGAGAGTCTTTACTCAGCACTGGATATAGTAGAATATAGGTAAGTTCCTGTGACCTAATATATCTTAATGATCAGTGAAGAATACCCATATATTCTAGCAGAAGGAGATATGATGACATTTCTTCCTTAATTTATGCACATAAGATGGTAAATGGCATGTTTCTTTGGCAGAACATGATGTACTCTCAGATTGCTTGCAAATACTTTTGTTAATTGATACAATTTTATTCCCTGGGCAAGTCACCTCATTTCCGTCAGGCAAAAAGTGGCCCATTTTGTATTTTTGAAAACATGAAAGTATCAAGTTACTCTAGGCCAGAAGTCCTCATGTAAATTAATGTAGTAGGCCTTACATTGCATTCCTAGTTCAGTGAGTCTAATCCAAGGAGTTGTCAGGAGATATTCAGTGTGGGGCTGCATAGGTACAAGTATCTTGTTTGCAGATGTCAAGGATGTCTGAAAACCAAAAGCGGATTATTTTAATTAATGATGCTACCAATTGCTCAAAGGTGAGTGCTATGATTCCCCCAAAGTACAGGAAAAAAATGTGAAAAAGTACACTTTGTCAGAGCTTCATTTAGGAAAAAAACAAGTTCTGTGAAGATACACAGATATTTGAAGGTATACAGATGCATCACAACAAAGGATCCAAATATATTCATATATCTTTTAAAAACAGTTAATTAGAAGAAGTCAACACTGAAAAAAGGGCCTTACTGATTTTTCCCCCTCTTTAAGTTGCAAATACATTTAGAAATGAAATTCAAAAAGGCTTCAACAGTTATATCAAATGTTTCTATCAATGCGTAAAAGTTTTTTGACAGCTTAAAAACTAAAATTTACTGTGGCATAAGTCTTAGCTCACTTTGTTAGATGCATGAAACTCAGGCACTCAGGTGGCAGAGAAAAATACGTACTCAAGGTTACAAATGGGGAAAAAAGGCAGAGAGGCCAGACAGCCCCATTTCCTAGGACAAAGATGCATTACATAATATTTCAGGGTAAACAAGAAAACAAAGCTCCCTTTAGCAGCAAACAAATCAGTCAGGTATGAAACATTGCCAACAATAAATTAGCAAAATAGAATAAGTCTGAATAGTACACATGAATGATTAGAATTAACTACTCCTAAAAAGGTAAAGGTAAAGGTATCCCCTGTGCAAGCACCGGGTCTTGTCTGACCCTTGGGGTGACACCCTCCAGCGTTTTCACGACAGACTCAATATGGGGTGGTTTGCCAGTGCCTTCCCCAGTCATTACCCTTTACCCCCCATCAAGCTGGGTACTCATTTTCCCATCTCGGGAGGATGGAAGGCTGAGTCAACCTTGAGCCGGCTGCTGGGATGAACTCCCAGCCTCAAGGGCAGAGCTTTCAACCTGCATGTCTGCTGCCTTACCACTCTGTGCCACAAGAGTCTCAAGTCCCTGCTAAAACAGTCAGGTATTTTCTTGGTCACTATCTGCTAGGATGTTTTCTTGCATAAGAGCTGCACATCAAGGAACTGGAAGGGCCAAGTGGCTAGGCAACTCCTGGATTTTTGGCAGCGGCTGCTACTACCTCCCACTCATCCTATAATACTAACACTGTATATTGAGATCCTCTGCTGGATTCTACATTGTAGGATTCTGCTTTAAACTTCGGCTGAAATAGCTGAGGATGGAATTTAAATTTTTTTGTTATTTAGCCGTTATGAGGATGAGCAGTATGACATGAAAGCAAAATTACTCCAGTGGATGGAATTATACAAAAAGGGATGTCTTCCAGTCATTTCCTTTTAAGAACACCGGGAAATTCTAGGATAAAAATACTTTCAGCAATCCTGCATTTTCTTAAACCAAAGTTGTTGGTTTTTTTTATCCTAGAATTAACCTCTGGCTTCAGGTGGTGCTAAAGATTCCCTACAGCATTTTGCCTATGGGACTTCCTGGCTTTCACTACAATACACTGGCTCTGAATAGCCTGGGTCAGCTGGAGGGTGCCAATCTAGGTTGCCAGGCCGGATTAGTTGAGCCTATGTCCATGGGAGTACACTGCTTTTCTCAGGTCAGTTACAATCTGTTCACAGTTAACCGATTAACAGTCCAGCCTGCTGTTTCTTTCAGAGCAGCCCCGCTTACCTGTAGATGTACAGTTGAAAACAGCTTCTACAAGCTGAAAGAAGGAAGTTCCAAGAATTGCCTCATAATCCAGGTGGATTGTGGGAACAAGATAATGAGTGGCATCTTTAAAGAGCAAGTCACTTTCTCCATACTGTTGTGACTGAAAGAGTTGAAATGTAGACCCCGGGCTTGGTTCCTAAAAGGAAATGAACAGAATTATGGTTTCAGCCTGGAGAGCTGACTCTTTTCTTAGCTCCCTCCCCCATACCTCTTAGTTGGACTTTTCAACATTGTTCAGATTCTTATTTAGCCTTCTGTGTAAATATATTCAAAAGACTGGCTCACTCAGGTTGAATGAGAGACAACCATCTCAAAAGGCAGATCTAAGGTATCATTAAGTCCAAGATAGTAAGTAGAAAACTGATTTTCTTGGGCCTTATCTGCTAGGAAGTTTTCTTGCATAAGAACTGCACAACAAAAAACTGGAAGGGCCCAACTGGCTAGGCAACTCCTTGATTTTTGGCAGTGGTTGCTACTACCTCCTACTCATCTAATATTGCTGTGGTGTATGCTGGAAAAATTACTATCTTTCATAAATCATGTTCATTTTAGTGGTGTCTGCACCATTTCTAGTCATTCGTGATCCCAGGTGAACTAGGGTAGGAGACATCAGTTTGATTCTTCCATCTCACATATTCTCAACCTCAAAACTCCTAAATCCCCAAAAGATTTGACTTCCAAACTGACCTGTGACTGCTGCAGGAAATTGTTGACCTTAGTAAAAGCCACTGAGCGTGTCACCACTATGTTAGGAGGAACAGGTCCCAGATTGCAGGCCTTCCAGTCCTCTATTGCAGCACGATGTCCATCCAGGCACAAGAGCTCAAAGTCACCCGGAGTGTTTCCTGTCCCCCAGCCTGAGCTCTCCAAGTCTGCAAAGGAATGGAAGTGAAGTTGTTACTAATTAGAGCTGGTTGTTATACCAGTCCATGTTGTAAACCGGATCCAAAGATCTGACATTGGCACTACAGATCCTAACAACTTGGCAATACTGGTATACACACCCAGATGTTTTATGTATGCCATTGGATATTTTACTATTTTAAATATATGAGCTCCAATAAAATGTTTCGATTTTTATAATTCCTTTAATCCCTAACCATTTTGGTTCTCGCCATTTTTCAGGTTGGGTTTTTTGATTCCCTTTATTGTACCTGTTACTAGAAAACTTATACAAATAAATCAAATGCCGGTTCTAGGACTGTATGAACCTGGAAAAAGCAGTTTGGTTCAGTTTGTGGTGTGCCGGTTCACAAACCACAAAATTCTAGACACTAAATCAACCCGTTCATTTTGTGAAGGTCGTGACATGGTAGAATGACACATACACACACACCAAAGTGCTAGAAAAGCCAAACTCACAGGGAATCTTTAGCTGATTCTCATACCTGTCCTTCAAGATTGGATTGGATTTATGGGGTCCAAGTTATTTCTCCCTAAAGAAGATGCCCCCAGGAAAGTGCTTTCTGGGGAAATGACAGGTACAGGTTCAGGAGTACACAGAATAGATCCCGTGGAAGCTAGAGATCTCTGCCTGCCCTCCTAGTCTGGTGAAGATGGGATTTATGAGATCTGAGGTATGGCCCCCCACAGAAAATGCCTCCAGTAACGTGCTTTAAAGAAATGACAGGTGGTGGTTCAGGTGTGCATACAACAGAGCCTGTGCAAGTTAGAGACATCAAAGTCAAAGGGGCCTTCCCTCAGATGCTCCTCTACATGCTCGCCCATGTTTCACCCCCACCATTGCTTTGAAGTTTGGTAAACATTTAGACTGTGCACAGACAAGTCTGCCTGGAAACTTATCCATTCATGAACCGCTTGAAAGTTCATGGAAAGTCTGTGCCCGTTGACCTGCCACAAACTTCACTTTGTGATCTGGCCCCTTTGTGCCCATCCCTAGTCAGTTCATTGTAAATGGCAAATCTGAGAATACTAAACATTTTTATCACAATATGTCCTTTGTGAAGGAACTTGCAAATGCAGAAGAGGGTTGATAAGGTTATAGTGATGTTACCACTCTAAAATTCTCTTTGCTCTGCATCTGTAATTGAATTGTTTGTGAGTATCCCTAACCCCCCAGAAGGTATTTACTCCACTGGCCATAAGATATTATACATTAGGCCAGGTAGTGTACTTAAGAAGCCCAATGTGCTTATGTTTTTGTTTCTCTTTGCCTTTGATTAGACCAGAGTCCCTTGGCACTTCAATTAGTCTTGTGCTTATTCCATATGCCTTCTTTGTTTTTAATCTAAATATATGCTGTTTTTTCCACCTGAAATAGAGTGCTACTATGCTTCCTAGAAAGGAGCTTCTTGTGGCGCAGAGTGGTAAGGCAGCAGACATGCAGTCTGAAGCTCTGCCCATGAGGCTGGGAGTTCGATCCCAGCAGCCAGCTCAAGGTTGACTCAGCCTTCCATCCTTCCAAGGTCGGTAAAATGAGTACCCAGCTTGCTGTGGGGTAAACGGTAATGATTGGGGAAGGCACTGGCAAACCACCCCGTATTGAGTCTGCCATGAAAACGCTAGAGGGCATCACCCCAAGGGTCAGGCATGACCCAGTGCTTGCACAGGGGATACCTTTACCTTTTATGCTTCCTAGAGTAACCAGACACACCTCTAAACCACTTAGGAACAATACCTCAAAGAAGGAAAGGGCTAACTTTTCTCAAAAGCTTTCTTTTTGTTCGTGAGCTGTTTTGCAAGTCCTCAGCTGTCAAAGGCTTGGCAGCCAATCACAAGGAATCCAGTAGCATCTTCTCAAAAAACAATCCACTGGTTGTGGCAGCAAAGTCCTTCTCTTTATTCCCACCCTGGGGTCTCCCAGCATTTTCCACCAAGGACGCTCCCCTTTGGGTCATCACAGTTGAGGGAATAATTCTGTAGCAATGTACCTCCTCTCAACTCTGCTGTAGAAGTTAAAAGAACTCTACTGGCACAGAGGTATAGATTGGGCAGGTTTACACCAGACTGATGACATTGCTGGAACAGACTAACCAGACTTGAAAACATTGTTTAAAAATTCCCTGCAGTGTAGTTTTAGCTGTTACGGAAAAGACAGATTTAAAATGGCCATGTAGTTTGTTATCTTGATCCTTATTTTTTAAAGTTATATGTATATACCCTTTTGTAAATTGTAACTGTTCCTCTTTCCTCAGTACCTTTACTGGCTGCAGTAAAAAGCTGGACAAGCTGGGCCGAGGAATACAAGAACTTTGCTGATTTGCAGGAAGCAAACAAAACAAACTTTGAGAACTTGTGAGGAAAATCTTGTTTGGGGAAGAAATTTTACAAATTATAAATATTATGAACAAAAGAGCACCTTACACTCAATATTTTGAAGCAGATTATGATGTTCCAAGAAAGCCACATCACCAAAGTTTCTCCCACTGTAGTCGCCAAGGAGACATCTAGAAGAAGACCAAATAGTTTCAAGATAGGAAAAGTTAGTCTCATTAAACCAACTGTATCACAAGCAACTGAAGACCCAATGTTTTTAGAAGAAGAAGAGTTGGTTCTTATATGCCGCTTTTCTCTACTCGCAGGTGTCTCATAGTGGCTTACAGTCACCTTCTTTTTCCTCTCCCCACAGCAGACACCCTGTGAGGTGGGTGAGGCTGAGAGAGCCCTGATATCACTGCTCAGTCAGAACAGCTTTATCAGTGCTGTAGCAAGCCCAAGGTCACCCAGCTGGCTGCATGTGGGGGAGCGCAGAATCGAACGCGGCATGCCAGATTAGAAGTCCACACTCCTAACCACTATACCAAGCTAGTGAGGTGATAAACTTTATTTGGGTCAGCATATCTAAACGAGCGCTTAGATCACTGAGACCACATATGATGGGGCTTTGGGTGATATGACAGTAATGTCCAAGGTTTGAAAATAGATTTTTTTGCAAAGTTCCAGACAATAAATAGAACAGTCCTCTTAAAACTTCCAGGTGTACGTTGCAGCAGATGACCAACATTTTATTACATAAATGCTGAAAGCCGTATTACTATAGGTTTGATTCAGCTCAAGGAATCTACTACAGTGAGGAGAAAGTAAACTGATAATCATAAAAAGCAATGCATTCATTGTAACCTAAGTTACATCAACAATCAGAAATTTACTGAACTAGAAATTTAATTCGCTAATATCTATGCTATGCCCTATCATAGCCCTATGATATGCCCTAGGATACAAACTTCTCATATTTCATGTAGTGACCCCTAAATTTTTAACACTTAACAGTAAATGTCAGTATTCACGATATCCAATGCTCAGAAGATGCATCTGTATCAGGAACCTGCATGTCTCTCCGGTGGAAGACATGCAAATGTTGATTTCTCTGACTTAATGATATTATGAAGACATAGGAGCAGGGAGAAGACTTCCATGTCATGTTCTTCTGCAACAGACATTTGAGGCTTCTCCCAGCCACAATTTTAATTAATTGTTTTTGTCCCTTTGTGGGTATTTTGTCGCCTGGAAGCTTCCACAACAATTTTAATATATATGTTGGATACAACCAATCTTTCAGTTGGCAAAACGGCTGCTAATATTAAAGACTAGTCCTTTCTTTCCAAACAATCTGCTTACCTGAGAGCGCCCATGTTTCCATAGTAGCGTTCGTTATGATTGGCAACACACCTGGCCAATCCCTTGCCTCCTTCCATCTCCTTTTGTCCAATGCAGACTTTGCAAAGGTTCCCATTGGCTCCTGGCATGCAACTCTTCCAAAAGTAATTCTGGTAAGCTTTGGAGAAGGAGTACCTGATATTATCCAGTGGAATAATAACAAACACTCTATTGAACTGGAAGGGGCTTCAAGATCAAACACCATGAAGATTAATACCAATCCCCTTAACCTGCGGCTTGCAGAGACTGTAGGGTTAAGATCACAGTTGAATCAAGAGCCAGGGTACAAGCTAGCAAACTATCCTGGATTAGGTATGTATTTGCTGTATTTTGATACTTTAAGCATTCCATATATACTTGATACAATCTTATCTCTGGATTTGCATGTTAACAATAACCCCAAGAGGCTCCCAAGGATTTTTGTGGATATTCTCACCAGAGCTGATGTTGCAGCTGAGGAACTCATTCTCTAGTGCCCCCACGGTGTACTGAGAAAGCAGCAGCCATCCTCCTGGACTGTAGACATGGCTGTGGCAGGAGCGCCTTCCCTCCAGATTGTGAATATTTATGTGTTTGTCATTCGTCTTTGCTAAGGCAACTGTGTAGATAGGCGGCAGTGTTGTATGACAACAGCAACCAGTTAGAAATGACTGTGGCACAGCAAGAGGAACTGGGAATTAAAAATGCCCCAGTGTTCACAGTGAACCAAGCCAGCCTTGACAAGCAAAGCACAGATGGTGGATTTCGGATGCCACTGAGATGTGTACAAGTCAGACAGCTATGACCCACAGGGCACCAACCCACCTAGAAGCTCAAAAGCCCCAACTAAATGAATTCATTAGCTTCTGAGCAGCTCCTATTCATTCCATGAGGTGGGTGCCAGATAACTTCCTGATTGTGCCCCATGCTAATTTGTGGCAGAGTCGGGGCTTTTTCTGTGGTACTCATGGTGCTGGCACATTACAGCATGGGTGCTCCTCCAAGTACTAAGATTAAAATTGGGGGAAACCAGTGCAACCTTACAAATGAATATTAGCACATTTACAAAATAATTTCTTAGCAAAAAAAGTACTGGGTAGAATGGAACTTCTGACCTTTTAAAAAGGGATATTTCCTTAATCCTCATCTTGCCTGGAGATTTGCAGAACTGAAGAAAAACAACTTTTTAAAGGTAAGTGTATTAGCTGTAGTAGTTCTCTCTACTCAGGCCCTTCCACTTACCTGTAAGGGGAGTGAGTGTCTCTTGTCCCTCTTCTCTTCTAGCTTCTGAGCATTCCTGCCCTATGTAACAGAGAAATTATGTAGAAGTGACGCTGGGAACCTAACTACACAATACATTTCTCCCAGAGACAACCTGTGGGGCCAGGTCAACTGAGTAGTCTGGGAGTTTTGTGCTCCTCATCCATGAGTGGGCCTAATTCAGATTGGTCCACACAAGTTGGAGAGAAGGATCTTAGGATATGACATTTTCCTAACCTAAACATAAAGCCCATCAGCTCACATTAAGTTGATGGGATTGAAAAAATAGCTGTTCCTTAGTTGGGAAAATGGCACATAAGAAAAGAGATTCCCTCTCCCTGCATGCTATAGTTGTAATCTAAATTTGGCCCATATACAACTTGGAAGCATGGAACATATTTATCAACTGAACTACGAACATACTTGGGAGAAATTTTTCTTTTTCTTTTTTACCCAAAAAAACTGAAGGCAGGAGAGGACATAGGATGGGGATGCCTTAGCAGCTGAACATCAAACCTCACCTTTAGCCCACTGAAGAAAGATGGTGTGACAAGGCAAACTAATTGCATCAGGTCATCCACAAGAATTATCTCAAACATGACAATACCAGATTCTTGTTATGGGGGAGTTCCATATCAACTTGCTTTAGAAGCCAGAATCTAATGGCGCAGTTTGGAATTCCGCATATAAAGCATACTAGATGGGCAGGCACAGGAAGGAAATTTAAGGCTATTCCCACTCTGACTAATGATAAAGTCACTGTGATCTCTAGAAGTATTTGCAGCAACAAGTCCAAGAAGACAGCTACACTGAAAGGCACTATGAGCTGCTTATTCAAGCATGCTTGTCATTCAATGGCTGGCAACTTCACGTGATTATCTACATGAGTGACTGATAAATCATATATGTAACAGCACAGGGTTACTGCAATACCAACCTCAAATACAGTTCATAATGTTGTAACACTGAGTCTAGCACAACCAAATGATACACCCACTGTCTCATGCCAACAAGATTTTCAGGATATAAGCTTTATATCTGTTATTCCTTACATGTCTCAAGCCTGTAGTGAACTCTCTTCTCAGCAGGAAGGTGAATACACATTCAACCACCATGCATAGGGTTAAGTATTTTGCGTGCCATTCCATGGCTGTGTTCTTGGCTTTTTGTGGAGACCAAGCATAGTTCAATGGATGATAGACAGGAATTTCAGGCAGCAAAGGTATTCTAAGCACAGCCTGAGGCATGGCAGAAGACGTCCTACGCTAGACCCTGGCAGCAGTTTTAATGAGGGTAATTTTGAACATGGCACTAAGCTCCCCATTTCCACAAATTGCATGAATAAGAGTAGCAAGCTCACCATAGCACTCTGCAGCAACAGGAACTAGTGCACACTTCTTGGCAAAATAGGCATGTGTGGCATCCAGGGTAACAGCATCTGCCCCATTGTTCTGTAACATAAGAAAGGCCTGTTTGGTGGGTTGCAGACTGCCTCCTTAAGAAAGTCAAGACTTCCTAGGAGTATTTGAGATGTTGCCTCCATCAACTGGCTTGGAACTAAGTATTTTCAACCCCTTTTCCCTTGTTTCCTATCCTTAGAGACCTAGCTTCAATTCCATCTCATCATTACAAAATCATTTCATACATTATATCAGTTTATATATTAATTTGCTTTCTTTCTTCTTCCCTTCATATCTTCTTTTCCCTTTGCATCATTTGAAATAAATCATAAACAGATCAGAATTATTGCCACCTTGGATGCTGTGGCAGAAAGCAATTATATCAAACAGATAATAACTTTGGGAGATGCCTACTGTTTTTAGGCCAAATCCAAGGGGCAGAACTTTGTCTTTAAAAGCCTCATGGTGCTATCATAAGTAGAGTTAGACACTCTTCTAAATCAGCTGAAGTTAAGCTTAGAGAGGTGTAGTGGTGAGCTTAGAGAGGTAATCTGGTGAGCCGGATTTGATTCTCCGATCCTCCATATGCAGCTAGGTAGGCGATCTTGGGGTCATCACAGCACGGATAAAGCTGTTCTGACCCAGCAGTCCCGGCAAAGCTCTCTCAACCTTACCTTCCTCACAGGGGTCTCTGTTGTGGGGAGAGGAAGAGAAGGCGATTGTAAGCCATTTTGAAACTCCTTCAGGCAGTGAAAAGCTTCATGGACATCATCTTGACTTTTGATAACAGCAATCAGTTTAAATTCTGCCTCAACATAATTCAGAATGTGGCTGTCATGTGCCCATGTCAATCTCTGCTAGTTTTCCAGGGCTGGAGGTGGAATCTTCCACCCCATCCCTCCCTTTCTGGTTCTTTCCTGTTTGTGCTTAGTTATGCCTGTTCAAGGAGAGCGGTATCCCTGTGTTCCGCTTTGAAATGCTAAACAACTCTTGTAGTGGCTAGCTGTAGAAGACTAGTTGGGGAGATGACCCAGCCTAGCTGGCGTCAGTTTTCATACCTCTTGAGTTCAAATGCTTTCTCTTGAGAACCTTGTTTCCTGCGTAGATCTTAGGGGGCTGAATTCAACCCCATATATACTACTGTAGGTGCTTCGTTAAATTGTCATTGTCAGTTTCCCTGCTGTGATGTTCCTTCACTGGAACCTGCTCCTGTATGTTTTCTTCTAATAAACCAAGTTTGATGAAGTATCCAAAGTCATGGAACTTTGTTCTGCTGGGCCAGAACGTGAACCTCTGGATGTGTTTCCTGTGAGTCATTACAATGGCTGGATAGAGGAATGAAATGAAATGTCTGAAGTCTTTTTTAATATTAAATGTCCTGCATAAGTATTTAATCATCAGACCTTGTTCCTCTGTGGAAGCTTTTCAGATGCTTACCTATATAATAAGAGGAATCCACCCTGAGTTCTCAAAGAAAGGGCAGAATATACATCCCAGAATAAATGAATAAATAAAATCGCCTGCAGTAAACAGATTTTTTTCATTTCATTATAGCCTGTTTAAACAGATCCGGTTGATTTCAGAAGCACTACAAAAACATATCATAGATCACAGAAAGATAAAGCAGTGATCATTGGATCCATTGTACTATCTTAAGTTCTCTTGAAAAAATGTAATGCAATTTTTTTTCCTCAAGTCACTGCTGACTTGGTGACTCCATAGGTTTACAAGGCAAGAGATGTTCAAAAATGGTTTGCATTGCCTGCCTCCATATCACAACCCTGGTGTTCCTTGGAGGCCTCCAGTGCAAATACTAATCAGGACTACCCCTGCTTAGCTTCTAAGATCTGACAAGATTGGCTAGCCTGGTCTAGCTAAGTCGTAACACAGACGCACAATTCCATTCTACAGATGATATGTGGTCACCTTGATCAGTTCAATACAGTTGATCATAGAGTCTGCTTGGACACAAACCAGAGGTTCTGACTGGACATTCAGAGCCCACTCCTCACACTTCTGAAGCTCAGCACTACTAATGCAGCACCAGCGCACCAGACTGTTGGACAGGGAACTACCTGAAGTAGTGAAAAGAAGGAAGAACAAGCTGCGTCATTCATTTATTGATCTATGATCTTTTAGGTTTTTCTCTGTTCCATTTCCCATGGGGGAGAGAGAATACTCACCTTCATGTCCCAAGCCCTGAAGGAGAGTAACATAATCCAAGCCAAGAACATGACTGAGTTCAGCTTCCTCTTCAACTACCTGCAAGTACTGGGTTGCATCATGGAATAGTAGGTTCTTTCCACTGAACGGTGCAGAAGTGAACAGCTCAAATCTGTTCTTTTCTTTTCCCTTCTTTCCAAATAGGTTCTAAAGGCAATAAACAAATTTACTGGCTACAACTCACACTGCTTAGCAGAGGCATCAACTGAAATGAGAGGAGCTGGCAGTTGCCTTACTCAGATTTGCAGTGCCATTAAGGGAAAGAGTGCCCAGTTGGCTTTGGAACTGGAGAGTCATCCTTAGGCACATTATCAGACAAAAAGTAGAACATTGCCTCTCGCCTAGAAGTCTCACCACATCTGCAAACACCCACAGAACCCCAGGAATAGAAATAGCAGCATATCAGATGGCATATCACATATGTTGCAGTCTACACCCTCACACACAACAATAACATGCTGGAAGACTACAAAGCTAGATAGAAAAACATTCAGTTACCAACTGCAAGCTGCTGGTACTGCACCTTTTCCTGATCTGCTCCTTGCATCCTGCCTCAAGGTATCTTGATGGACATTTCCACAATTTGGATTCTGCTCCTGGCCCTATTGGACAGCTATTTTGCCTTGCCAGTAGATGGGAAATCTAGCCATACATTCACATACATATGAAACTGCCCTACTACATTACATCTAAATCATTATTATGCGCACAGCAGCTTCCCAGAGCCTTAGATAGAGATCTTTCACATCACTTGATAAGCAGGTATTGTAATTGGAAACTTCTGCAGGCAAAACAGGTGTTTGCCAGTGAGCTATGGCCTACATGCACCATCCCCAAAATGGGATAGATTATTTAGTAGCTGAAAAGTAGGCAACCAAGCTCAGGCAATTCACCTTACTAGCTGAGTTGTTGCTCTCCAGGAAACTTTTTTCAATAGGGACCATAACCTTAGGTTCATATAAGGAGAAGTCTATCAGCACTGACAAACAATGCACTGCTAACGTCAAGTCCACTTCGAGAACAAGATTTTTTGGGATATATATATTTTTAGGAGTTAATACTTTCTACATCAGATATCTCCTGAAAATACATAGATCCTAAAGCTTGTTATTTATTTATCTACGAGGGGCAAAGCCCATTGCGATCAGGAATACAGTGGGCGCTAGATTGGGGGTGGTAGTGGAAGAACTCTGCGGATGGCTTCTCCCTCCCCCAGGACTTGGAAAGGCTGCAGGCTGGAGCCCCCTGAGCAGGGAACTCACTGACAGGAGCAGCTCTCACGCAGCAGGGATCTGCAGCCTCTGAGCCTAGGAGGGAAGTGGAAGGAGGAAGAGGAGGGGGTGTTAAGAGCTGAGTGACACTTAAGCCATGAGACCAGCTCCTCCTCCAAGCCCTTACAAGAAATATTAAGTGGAACAGATAATTCTTTTTCTTGGCTATTGCTCCTGGGCCTGCCAGCTCACGGTGGTTTATGACAGACATTAAAAATACAATAAAATATAAAAACTGAACCCAAAACCGTCCCCCCACACCAGTCCTCACCACTTCAACCCTACCGCACCCGGGACTGCCATATCTCCAGCGAGACTAGACACAGAGATATCTTTATTACAGTCATAGACCAGCAAAGTCAAAATTAGCAATTTTGAAGTTACAAAAGGTAAAATAGCCAAATACATGGATTTACTCATAAAATAACAATATATAAACCAGCTTAGACCATAGATCTGCTACAATATAATTTAAAACTGGTTGGAAATACAGGGAATCCTTCTAGTCAGAGCTCTCTGGGTCACTGAAGTTTTAGTCAACTTCCACCGACTTTTCATGGCTGCAGCACAGAACCTGGCAACACTATACGTGATAGAACAGTTTGTGTCTGTGAGGAGCAGGGAGGTATAAAATTGTCCTGAACGCCCTGGGACTCTATGTAACCATGGTGTAATAAAAACGGAACGTATATCATTATAAAACTGACAATGAAGAAGGATATGTTCCGTTGTTTCTATTTGACCAGAAACCACAGCAGCCCTTCCTTTCACCATAAGGAATGTTCTTGTATCTCCCTTCAAGTACAGCTGAGGAAAGGGCACTGCAGCGAGCTAAAGTCAAGTCCCTCCAGTGACTAGGTACCTCAAGATTTGCTAAATAAGCCAAGGGAGCTGTGACATACCTATTGTTTTCACTAACAATGAAGGCAGAGCTATTTGCTAACCAGCAAGACTATTCCAGTTGAACACTTGGAGGAAGGGAAATATCTTCTTCTTCCTCCTGGCCTCCTGTTGGAAGAGCTCCATCCTGCAGACCCTGTGGAACTTTGACAGCTCTGTCAGAGTCCTCAGCTCTCCCAGGAGTGCATTCCACCAGACAGGGTGGTCGAGGCCTGGCAAACATTCCATGGACCAGGGATCACTAGCCTATTAGCAGTTGCAGAGCATAAGGGGAACAGGGGGTTAGGGAGTATGGGGAACAGGGGGTTAGGAAGTCCCTCAAGTACACTGGGCCCCAGACAGCAGATGGCTTTGTTAGTCCTTAAGGTGTTACTGAACTAAAATGTATCTGTTTTACCACAGAACACCACAGCTACCCTCAGAAGCTATATACGACGCTTCAGTATTTGAGATGATTACTGGAAATCTTTTACTTTCAAAGTAGTGACACTGGCCCGTGAAAATATGATCCCAGAAGAAAGGCTGATTGCTTCAGCTTTGCCTCACACTCTATTTACGGCAAAGTAACTCACAGGGAAGGGAAGAGGTGGACGGAAAAGGAACTTACTGTGAAGAATCCTTTTCACTGGTGGATAAAGGGTGTCCTCTATATCAGAGATACTCAACGTGTGGTCCTCCAGATGTCCATGGACTACAATTCCCATGAGCCCCTGCCAGCAATTGCTGGGAATTGTAGTCCATGGACATCTGGAAGACCACACGTTGACTACCCCTGCTCTATATGGCTTGATATTCCAACTGAGCTGCTGTATTATCTCTGCTGTAGAATTAAGTCCCTCTGAGTTATCATGAAGTTGCACAGTTGAGACATAAGGTTAACCACAAAAAACCAATCATAGGCCAGACAAAAACCATAGAACCATTAGTCACTTGCATAGCAGCATAATTACATAAAATCTGAGAATGTAGCAACATCTTTCCTTTCCTAATAAGAAACCAGGAAGATTCTAATGCTCTGCGCATTAATTATCTTTCCAATCTGCTAGATTAATTATAATGTAACAAGAACACATTTAGAGTCCGGTGGCACCTTTAAGACCAACAAAGTTTTATCCAAGTTAAGAGCTTTCGTGTGCAAGCACACTTCCTCAGATACAATGTAATGAAAGCTCATTCCTTGAATAAAACTTTGTTGGTCTTAAAGGTGCCACTGGACTCTAAATTTGTTCTGCTGCTTCAGACTAACATGGCTGCCCAACTGAATCTATAATGTATCTAGGCAACTCTTTGCTGTGTTACTAGAAGCCAGTGAGTGTTGAAGCACTTCAGGGTCATCTGGATAGCCTTTGGTTACTGCTAAAAGGCAGGCCAGATAAGAAAATTGACTAAATACAGGTAAATACTGCTCTCCAGTGAGCCATTAACTGTTGACTCAAGTTCCTCAATGTGGGAGAAAGCTCGCATCACAGGTTGCCCCAGAAATTGCTTCTGAGGTATTTATGTTTCTCATATGTGGTAGATAAATTGGTAGTTTGCATCAATTGTGTCAGACCAAATAAAAGGTATTAAATTGCTTAAAAATTGTTTTGGACCGATGCAACCAGAAGTTATGAAGCTCCAAGTCATTTAAGGGAAAGCGTGAAGTCTGCTTATGTTTCTGGAAGGTTTTTTGGGGGGGGGAGGGGGAGATAAACTGCCTAGATGCAAAAGGCCCCAATACCCCACAGTATCTCACCAAATAAATTCAGCTATAACTAAGAACTCATCCCCATGATGAGGAAACAAATAGCTTTCCTGATACATAGGAGACATCTGCCCTCAAAGGGAGACATGCATCAATCATACCATTGTTGTTGTTGTAGTTGTTGTTATTTTTATATACCACCCAATGGCAGTTGCCTTATGTAAAGTTGGATTACTTTCTCAAAATATGTCTGTGTGTGTCAGAGGTATGGGTGGAGCTAACACTGTTTTCTAGCCTCAAAAGGAGAAGCAGTTTAAAATGGCTAATCAACATTCCAGAATTAGAAGAGAAAGCCCCTTAGCGTGGGAGAAATGCCTCAATATACAGTTCCTTCCCTGACATTTTGCTGTCCTCCCTTACCAGCTTTGTCTCTTCAGAGATAACACCTGTGCTAATGGTATCTCTTAGGTTTCGGTTAGGTGTGAGATTAAAATAATTTCCTCTTCTGAGGAAACCTGCTATACCTGATGGCAAATGGAAGGCATATCCTTCTCTTTTTTGTGCCAGGTTTGCCCTTGGCTTTCAGGGAATTATCATAAGTATAATCAAAATAATAATTACTTCAGATAATGTCTTTTCCCCTCAAAATAAATTTTTACCAAATACTTGAAGGCAAAAAAAATAGAAGTTGGGGTAAAGAAAAACCCCAGTCTGTAATGAAGGTGTGCAGAAGTAGACTCACTGCTGAATTCTGTTGTGCTAAATATGTTCTGAAACTAAAGAGGAATGGAACACACCATTCTCTGTCAGACCAGTTTGGCTTAGGCTTCTTGTCTACTATTTTGCATTTTAAGAATAGAAGAATGTTTTGAAAGGGAGAAGCCAGTGAGTGAAGAACAGCTTTTTAGTTTGTTTTTAGTTTAACAACACAAGAGGCTAAAAGTTGTTGCATGTGAGCTGCTGAGGAGGAGACTACCGTGAAGTACGGAGAAATAAACCTTAAGTCTTGTGTAAAGTACCCAAAATGTACTTAATTATAAGAAATGGCTCTATATCGAAAGAGCAAAGGAGAAGACTAGGACTTCGTAAAGTTGTGACATGACAGTGATGGGATTTTATTTCCATAAATTATTTTATAAGCCACAAAGTAAATAGGCAGGATTGTTGGAAGATTCATAGTTACTGTATGAGAAATGTTGCAGGGAATCCTCAAAGAAATGTAACAGAAAGTCACATTGGTCCAGAGCTAAATCCAAACAGGAAAGTCATGTAATACCTTTTATTGACACAAAGCGAAATTACACTAAACAGAGTGATAGGTTTAAACTTTTCCTGAGCTCAAAAGCTTGCACACACTGCTGAGTGTCATTTTGCTGGTGGAAAGTGCCGTCTACCTGCAGCAGACTTAGGACAACCCCACAGGGTTTTCAGAACAACCCTATTTTTTTTGAGATGGTAGCAATGTTGTAATTCTCTCCTTACCTCAGTCCTCCACATAGTCTCCGTACTAGTCAATTTCCAACTCTGAGGCAGAGTGTTCCTCAGTGGCAGGATGACAACCTGGAGCAGCTTATACCTAGAGCAGGGTTTATGCAGCAGCTCAGTTGGAATAACAAGCCCTGACAGTTGGAGCAGATGGAACTGACAACTCACAGAAAACAGCATCCTCCACCAATGGAGTAGTGCAAAATAGTGGGATGTGTATGGAACATGAGTTGTGGAGGTCACTTGGCTTTCTCTGCCTCCTCTTTTTTCCATTCTGCTGTTTCATACAGGTCTCCACTTTTAAAATCTTGCTCTTAAGAATCTTTAATTAGCTTGAAGAATCCCTAAGTTATATGCTGTGACTCACTTTCTCACAATACTGAGAACTTATTCACACCTGTTATTTCAGTACCTCTTTTGTAAACATGTAACTCATGTCAAGAGATGCCTAGAAGTAGACTTGACTGCAACAACAAAACCTATGCAAAGGAAGGAGAAAATGGATGGGCTGTGGAATACCCAGATGTGCTAATTCACTGTACTTTCAGAGAAAAGTGCTGCTGTTTCTTCAAGCAGAGTCGTCTGAAGCTCAACCCTGCAAAGACGGAGGTCCTGTGGCTCGGTAGGAAGGGACTATGTAAGGAAGTGTGTCTGTCCACCCTGGACGGTGTGCAGCTCTCAGTGACTCACTCCATCAGGAACCTGGGTGTGATCCTGGATGCTTCCCTGCCAATAGAAGCCCAGGTCACAAAGGTAGCGTGCCTGGCATTTTGCCACCTCTGCCAAGCTACTAGAGCCCTACTTGGTCCCAGAACACCTAGCCACAGTGATCCATGCGATGGTCACCTCTAGACTGGACTTCTGCAACTTGCCCTACGCAGGCCTACCTTTATCCTTGATCTGGAAACTACAACTGGTACAGAACACCACGGCCAGGCTTCTCACTAAAACATCATGGAGAACCCACATTGGTGGGGGGTGTCTTTCAAAGACCATTCTTATGAACGGGCTTTGCAGCTAGTAAATAAATAATTGGATGTCTTTTTTTCATATAGTAGATACATATAAGCCAAAATCTGGAGAAGACAAGACTATTCCTACACTAGCCCACTTTGAACTGCATAGTCAAATGTTACCAGGTGGAAAAAAATTACATTCACACACATACATAACTACTAGATCAGTGAAGGAATTGACACTTTTTTCCCTGCCATTTATGATTAGTGTAGGAAGTTTTTTAGATATGTGAAGAAGAAGAATTCCCAATTCAGCTGCACTTCATGTGAATTCAGCCTTAGGCAGGAACCCAAGAGTTCTCCTCATGCCCGTGTATCAGTATTTGCAGGTACTCAGTATATTGCCCAAAAAGTACCTGGATCAAAGTGAGAAATTTTCTGGTGATCTTCTGGAAATTATGGCGAGTAACAATAGCATGTCCTGGCCCATGGCCCAAGTTGCAGGTGGCATAGGCATTCAAATGTGCTGTGGACCCGTCAGGACACAGAAGCTCATATTCTTCTTGTTCCGACTCTTTAAAAAATAGAGACAAAACACAGGAATTCAGAGAAGCTGAGCAAACAGGCTACAACAGAGAAGGTTTTTTCAATGCTGTTGCTCATATTGGAACCCACAGACAGCCACTGGGGAATGTTCAGCAGTCTGCAAAGATAGGCAACTTGCCTGTTCGTTTTGGGCAATAAGGAAGGGGCACCACTCTACCTTTTTCAAGGATATCACTAAGCAAAGGCTTCTTTACTCACCCTGGCTTGCAGACCACAGCGCAGTCATTTTCAGGTATCTTTGGGCATTGGGGTAGGACAGTCAATGCCAAAAGGTTGTACTGATCTAATATTTGGGGGACTGCTTCACAATCTTATCAGGCAAGGATTATTGCTCAACGTGGAAAAGTCACAGACAGTGAGCGTCTCAGTTTACCTGTCACATTCCTTATTGTTAGGTGATCCAGGAAAGCCACATCTGCTACCCCACTCTTCAAACATCTGCATACAGATTTAGAAAGTATTAGCATAAAGAACACTGCTTCATCCCCTCTATTATCATCAAACAGCAGTGCAAGAACAAGTTCAAGGCCACCTGAAGGCTCCTTCTGAAGCATAGAAGGGCTCATCACCACTGGACTCACAGAAGTGGTTCTTCTCCCGGATGTAAGACTTCTGCCCTTGACAGAGAGCGCAAAGCTGCGGGGTGGTAACTCCAATGCCGGGGATGCAGCTGGCATTGAAATAACCACTGATCACTGAAGAAATAGAAGGATAAACAAATACAAAAGAACACAATGTCATAAAGCAAGGAAACAAAATGCTAAAAACCACCACATTAGTGTCTTCATAGTCACATATTAATAACTCTTAGTAAGGACATTGTTTCTAACAAGTATCTAAGATTATTATAAGTATTTTTATACAATAAGTAGTGTGTGTAGTCTGTATTTTATGTATTACACAATAATTTCATCATCTTTGGGATTTACTTTCAGCTGATGAAGAAAACCACTAAAACAGGACTAGTAGGGGATTCCTATTAAATGTTTGTATATATGTGAAAATAACTGTAAAAGCTATATCATATTTAATTTTTTAGAAATAAACAGAAGTTATGTAGCACACCTTAAAGATTAAAAACTCCATTCCTCCCCCCCCCCTGCCCCAGGAAGCACTGTCAGGGCCTGCCAAGGCCGTGCCTGGAGCTGCTTGGTGAGGCAGGAGTGCTGGCAGGGGCTCCCTCCCTCCTTCCCCCCACCACACCCCCCAGACCCTCAACCCTCCCTCCCAGCTCCTGCTTACTGGGCTGTCACTTCTTCCACATGGAAGATGATGGAGGGGGATGTGGCCTGGGCAGGACATTCTTCCTGATTGGCCATTTGTTGGATGGATACCGATCAGGGATGGGATAGCTGGGACAGCCTACATGATTGGTGGTTAGGCAATGATTCCCAACTCCTCTCAGCATCCTCTTACCTTTTTATTTATATGTTTAGATCAGATAGTAGGCATCTCATCAAAGTTAAGGATTTTTATGTCCTGTTGTTTCTAATGCTATATACTTAAATCTTCCTCACTTGAACCAGTAGGTTTTTAAAATGTTTCACTGGGGCTGGATTATACCTCATTTGGACAAAGAACTTTTAATGTGATACTTAGATTTTATGCATGTTCCCTTTTCCTTAAGTTCCAGTAGGCAAGCCCATGAGCCTGCAGAATTCTGATCTCTCACTGCTCACTTACCATGGCTTAGGGGCTGATTTTCATCCCACATCAGGTAATTTCTAGTTAGAAGGAAGCCCAGAGGGATATTCCAACCCGAAGTCCACCTGGCTCCATTATGGCAACTACGGGTACCTTTTAGCTTCTGAATATTCAGTTTTCCTTGTCTGGCAACAGCTACAGCAAACATGCAGTTGCCTAGAGATGTGGAAAGTAGAGATGCAGAAACTTCCTTAATAAATACTGATAGAGCTTCTCTGTGTGAATAGAACAAGTTGAACAGGCAAAGAAAAAAACATTATTATAATTCAGAACTGTCTTAGTATTTTCTATACCAAAGGCATAAAGAAATGGAAATACTTATTTATTCAACTGATATTAATTAGTACTAGTGAGCCAAGAGGTCCAGCCATATAAGAAGCCTAGCATCTGTCCCTGGCATTTCTGGGAAACAGGATCTGCTATACTTTTTCTTTGATGCCTCTACAAATTTTAATTGTAAAGATAGCATTTCAGAGTGAGGACGTTCATGATGATAGAAATAAAGGTATATTATACAATCTTCCTCAAATGTATGCTGGTGCTATTGTACTCCAAAACTTCATAGCATTTAGTGTGCTGCCCTTGCCACTTTTAAGGCTGAAGTAGTCGCTCAACTATTATATGCAGATCCAATTTGACCTGAAACAGTTAATGAAGAGTTGGAGAACCGATTGCTAAAATTTTTGAGATCACATTCCAGGATCCCCAAATTTGTGTTGGGAGTTGTATTACAGGCCAAATCCAGCCTGAAATCCCTCAGAACTCAAGATTAGCTCTCAGATATGGAAGCTCAAAACTTTAAGAGCTACTCCCTCTAAGAGACTGCAGTAACTGGGGAGAGAAAGCTTATGCTGCCTCTGGGAGATACAGCTGGACTCCAAACTACACTATCCCAAGATTCTCGATATGATCTCCCCACTGAGACATCAAAGAACTTTTCAACATAGTTAATGAATTAATTGAGAAGCTCAATTATTTAAGTACTGATCTAAGGTGTAGACATACATACTATTCAGCTGCGGTTGTGACAAAAGCCTTCAGACATGTCCATGATTGTCCATGCACAAGACATGTTCATTTACCCTCTCATTTCTCTTCCATGTGCTATAAACCCATCACATGTTCAGACAAGGCATTGTACTGATTTCCAGGCTTGGCTCAGTGGATTTTTAAAGTACCCATTGTTCTGAAAAGATACTGGTAACACCCATGTGATAATGATAACTGACCTTCCACATAGACTTCCTTTGCCACCACAGTCAGACCATAAAGCTTTACAGCAGAATAAACATCGCCGGCATCCAAAGAGACAGCATCTGCTTTATTCACCTTAATTTTTTTTAAGGGGGAAAGAAGAAAGCTATTTAAAGCAGCACTTGAATATTTTCAAGTCAAGTTCTTCAAGCTTGATAGGCTCCTCTGACCAACGTCTGGAATTTCTGGCTAATTCCACTTCCGATCACAACAGATTTTAATCTGAGGAGTGAGGCCTGACTAATATGCATTAGCACTTTATGTCTGTAATCTGTTGTGCATGAAGTGTGAAATCATCTTCAGTAATAATTGTCTTCCCAAAAACAGAACCAGGTCCTCCTGTAACAGCTATTTTGTATGCACAGTCACTCAAATAATGGTTGAATGTTTACACTCTGCATTCAGCCTTACACTGGCATTAATCCCAGTCTTTTGGCGGCTGCTGCTAGCTATTTGATAACTAAATTTCGCATCGTTCATAGCTTGAAAATAGCAGCCTTCTTCCTATGCAAAAAATGTAGGAAATTATTTATTCAATTTAATTAATTAAAAGAATTATTAGGTGCCTTTCTCCCTTATGGAACTTGGGGAAGTTACAATATTAATAAAACACATAAAGTAGATTCATACAAACATAAAACCAAGACATGCACCAGCAACACAGGCCTGTGCTACTTTTTAAGAGTATAAGGCTTCTAAATTCTTCACAGAAAGAGACCTAGAGTTGCCAGTTTCTAATCTGGTAGTTTATAGCAGTGGTCCCCAACCTTTTTATCACTGGGGACCACTCAACGCCGGGGACCACTCAACGCCTTTTACTGAGGCCCGGTGGGGGGGTAGTTTGCTCCTCTACTCTCAACCACTGCCCTAGCGCTCTCTGATCGCTATGGTAATGTTTAAACATCCCTTCAAAATAAGATACAGACACGCCACAACAATGAAGTGTGTTGTAAAGGGCTGGGGGGGATGAAGTAAAGGGCCAGGGGGGGGGGGAGAAGGCATCCTTCGGGGCTCACCTCCAATTAGTCGAAGGACCACATGTGGATCACTAGTTTATAGGCATGCTAAATATTAACTGCAGCAGTAGCGTGAAACATGTAAGGGGCAAGGGACATAGCGACCTCAATACAATTATGAATATTTAGTCACATTATTTTAGTTTTAATTGAGGGATCTGGGGGAAAAGCACAATTATACACTTTTAGAGAGTAAACATTATATGGGTTGTCTGCAAAGGTTAGGAAGGCTTCCACTCTCTGGGCTTTCCACATGTTATGCATAACTGAATGATTCAAGAAGGCTTTTTCTACACAGGCAATGGGTAACACTGTACAAAATTAATTATTCTCAAAGTTATTTGAATTATATGGGACTGTGCTCTGTACTACTATATCGTTTACCATAATCTGGATCCTTTTATGTAATTCTGCATAATTTAATGTGTCGTGTTCCCTTCTGTTTTTCAGATTTCTATTGGTTCTACAACACCAATCCTATTTCACTGTTAATTTAATATCCTATCTGTTGATTGACTTATTCTGTTAATCCACCTTGAGCTTCAGTGAGAAAGACAGAATATAAATAAACAAATAAATAAGTCCCATTTTATTCAATTGGGCTTACTCACAGGAAAGTGTTTTTTTAGGATTACAGCTGTAGTATTCCACATAGCAATCTACATTTCTAAAACAAGCTTGACAAGTAACAGCACCCTGCTCTTGGCTTCAGGTACATTTTTCTTTTTAAATCTGAAGACAAGCCTACTTGAAGCTTATTTAAAAGAAGCAGGCAATTTTTTTCTTTGAAAACAAAACAAAATACAAAGTTCTTGTACAGCTCCTAGTTTATTCAGTGGAAGTTGTGCAAGACAACCTTCCTGTAGCTTGTGCCCTCTGGCTAAAATAATCTCTCTGCCACTTTACTGATAAACAAAGTCTGCTGCCTGATGTCCCTACCTCACAGAAAATCTGAAAGGAAAGCCTCCACTTGATGTGGGGAAAATACCTAATAAAATAAGGACAGAGGCCAAATGAGAGGCCTTGGTAGACCTACTATAGCAGTAGGCCATTTACTAAGAAATGGGTTACTACAGGGTGAGTGCACATGTCAACACATTGTAAGTATATCCTTCTTTAAGTCTATTGTGCTAATCCAACTAGCCCAGAGAGCAAGAAGATCTGGTGTATAAGCTCCAAATGTTTATCACACACTGGCACAGGGAGAAGTTGAGCCAGTAAACAAATCAGGCAGCAGCCAGTATACTTGAATCCCCCAGAGCAGTGGTTCTTAACCTGGGGGTCGGGACCCCTTTGGGGGTCAAATGACCCTTTCACAGGGGTTGCAGCAGGGCAAACAGCTTGGCTGGGGGGGCACCATCTACACAACAGCCTTGTACGGTAGATTGAGATAGAGCGTTCATCTGTCTGGAGCAGCAGAAAAGAGCAAGATTGGCATGGTGGGACAAGAGGCAGAACTGAACTAGAAACCCCGGGGAAAAGCCCATCTTATATACAATCATGAGTAATGGATCTTCACACCATTGGTCAGTTTCAGTTTAATTTCTGTGAAAGAACACTTGCATAATTTTATGGCTGGGGGGGGGGGGGTCACCACAACATGAGGAACTGTATTAAAGGGCAGCGGCATTAGGAAGGCTGAGAACCACTGCCCCAGAGAATAATTTCTCTCCTTAAAGTATGCTCTACAAAATGGGTAGGATTTATGATGGGGAATAAAGTCTTAACATTTTCCAAGAAATTACCCTTATCTTTTCAATGCAATCATGGGTGTTATGAGCTCTGATGCAGGAAACTCTGGCAAAGGAACTGATTGTGGCAGGAGGCAACACATTCAGAAGCACTTTGGAAAGCTCTGCACACTTCCTCTGCTCCAAGTCAGAAAGGGTACACCATCGGAATTTCTTCCCTGCAAGAACAGAGAGCAGCATTTACTGCAAGTTGGTGAAGAATCTTCAAGTGGTTGGGGGGTGAGCAATGAAGAAAAAAACAAGACTTATCCAGATGATCACCGAATGTGTCTCCCAAACACATGCAACAAACTACTGTAATGCAACAAACTAATGAGAATGCAAATTCTCATTAAGAAATGACTACGCAGAGAATGATATTGCTGCTTGTTCCTCTGAACCATACATTATTATTTGAGAAATCAGTATCCCTCACTCGGCTCTGGTGCCATGTTTGTCTTCAAATAAAAATTGACCTTTTCTGTAAAGCCTTTAACATGAGACCTCTTATCTTCACTCTTGACTGAAATACTGTTTCAAATACATATTTATTATAACAACCTTTGTTCCTGTCTCTCTACTATGATTCTTGATTCTTTCATTCCTTCCCTCTGTCTCTTGCTAACTTGGCATTCTGTCTATTTTCCTCCAAGGTATTTGGAAATGTATAAACTTTCTGTGGCAGGGATGTGGCAAAGCACATTGTACATATAATATAAATAACAAAGTTAGATGATAATTTCAGCGCTGGGGAAGGGTGTTGCCTTAATGTAGCATTGTTTAGAAAAAGTAATCAGAAGGTTCACGGAGCTTTGCTGAGGGGAGAGGAGGTATGGTTGCTGATGTTCTCTTCTTAATAAACAGCACAATTAATAGGTTGCATAATCTATTCAGCATTACAGGCTATCCTTACCTGTAGACAGAAGAGTGATAGTGGTCAGAACAAGCATGGTGGCCATCACTGTTGTCATGATTGCTGATGTGCAACATAAAGCTGTCTCTTATCTACGTAGAAACCTTCCCTTGGCTTCATATCAGGATTCCAGAACCATGAGTGAAACTATGGGAAGAAAACAAGAGGCTAGGCACTGCCTCCTAATCCATGGAGGAAGGACAGAAAAGGAATGGCAAGAGTTCAGCTGCAAGAAACAACTAAACGAAAATGATAGGCGGGGTAAGGGGCCCCATTCCTGGGGACAGATGGAAAACATTAGGAATGTTTTGTCACAATCAGGCCTTGGCTGAATACTCAGAGTCTGTCTGCAACTGGAACATAACTGAATGGGAGACAACCCCATTTTAAACTATCATCACGGGATTTATACATTCCATATCCACATGGGCTGTTTAAGACAGAATTCTGTGGAACTTCAAAAGATCTGTGTTCTCTGTTTCCACACTAGAGGTTTTGTGCTGGGCTGCAGGCTGGAGTTTGAGCCAGGGCAGATTGCTCCACCTCTTCCTGCTCCCACATGGGGAAGCATTTGGCCCAGTGTACCTTGTCCACCACGGATTTGTGCTCCAGCATGGGAACTGGGACAGCAAAGTTTCCAGTGCAGAAACTGTACGAAACCTCACTATATTAGATTGTATACCTTCATTACTTGCACAGCAATTTGCATCCACTCCTATTATTACCTGATTTCTATGAACCTGAAAAAAGATGGAACAGAGCTGCCACAAGACATTTGAGTGTTTGAGGTAGAAAGTATATATCCCATCTAATTTAAAAATAAATTAAATAGCTGATAGCTGAGGCCTCTTAACTGATAGCTGATTAAAATATGAAACAGAACACCTCACCCAAGTGAATGTAATTCCTCTTTAGGGTTGATCCTACTATGACATTGGGTTGGGATTAGTCAGCATCCTGTCAAGTAATCAAAGAGGGAAAATATATAACTGCAATAACATAATAGTTAAGCCTCTACATTAACAAATCTGTTCATCTTTAAGGTACCATAAGAGTGTCATCTTGGCCACAGCTACCCCCTTAGAATTTAAAGTAAGTTTGTTTTCTTTCAAACAACACTGAGATGTGATAACCTTTCCATCTTCTCACATGCTAAGGTGTAGAAGTCCTTGAGAAGCAAGTTTTCCCAGATAGCTCTCTGCTAATTAAGTGGATTACAATCACCAACCAATGATTATAAAATCGCATTAATCATCAAATACAGGGTGGGGATTGTTGACCTAAACTGGCACAATGGGACATTGCAACACCTTCATAACACAATGTAGACTACATGCTGAAATATCAAATTTCCACTAAGTACCAAATAAACTGCTGAAAATGGCACAGAAAACTCTTCAGGTTACATTGGATTATTTGATCTAAAGTTATCGGGGTTCATCTGGTAGATGGGTAAAATCAAAACATGTCTTTGAGAATGGCTTCAGACATTCTGCCTGGTACAAAGGGAGCAGAATATGCAAAGCTCCTCTGCATCTTTGCAATGTTCAAATGAAGATCATCCAATATACAAGGACAATGCCCCCACAAGCCACTTACTATTTAGTGATACCCCAGAAGCTCTATAATACAATAAGGATTATTAAAGAGTTGGTGGCCAGCACAGTTGTTGAAGAATGGCCTGAATGTGGGACTTCCTGGCCGCATAATATGGGCACCCACCCACTACTTTTTCAGAATCCCTAAACTACCCACAAGATGTTAAAGTTTTCTACCAGAAGGCTAGTTCCTGAAGATGAAACTTAAATACTTTGGCCACCTCATGAGAAGGAAGGACTCCCTGGAGAAGAACCTAATGCTGGGAACGATTGAGGGCAAAAGAAGAAGGGGACGACAGAGAATGAGGTGGCTGGATGGAAGTCACTGATGCAGTCGGTGCAAAATTAAATGGACTCCGGGAAATGATAGAGGACAGAAAGGCCTGGAGGATCATTGTCCATGGGCTCGCGATGGGTCGGACACGACTTCGCACCTAACAACAAAGTTTTCTATTTCACCATTAAGAATTCAGCAAATATTTCAAATGACTTTGCCAGGACTTAGTGAGCCTAAAAGTCGATCTGTCATCTCTCAGATTGATTTGCAGCATTATAGGATGTTTAACCCTATACAAAATCTCAGTCAAGGGTTGGTACCATCTCTTTTCAGAAAAAGTGCGTAAGATTTTCCTCATGTTCCTCTGAGGAATGTGGAATGTACCCTGAACAGAAGGTAGAGTGAAATATGCTTGAGAACAGAATGGCTGAAATCTAAAAAAAAACAAAACCACCAGACCTTGACTTTTTGTCTTTTTTTATCGAGTAAGGGAAGAACTTTGAATCTCGTTCACTATGTTTAGCATGCTCTGGTCCTGCTTGCGTCAGAATGGTCGCTCTTAATAAAACTACCTTTGTTAACAACCCCCCCGTCCCCCCCCCAAAAAAAACCCACCCAGGCCGCGGGGCTTCAACAACCTCTTCTCCCCCCCCCCCCCCCCCCCGTGCAAAGCGCAGCCGAAGGCGGAGGCCGGTCTGAGAGGAGGTCGCTCAAATTGCTCCCGCCTCATTCTCGCCATGGGTCCGCCCGCTTTCTCTAAGAAAAGCCGGGAGGTAGGAGGAGGAGGTGGCGGCGGCGGCGGCGTGGTGTGGAGAGCGAACCAAGTAGCGGCGACGGGGGACTTAGCAGGAGCGAGAGCACCAAGATGGCGGCGGGGTTGTCCCTGAAGCTGCTGCTGCGCGGGGGGGTCGCGCTGCGGACGAGCGGCGGCAGGTACCACAACCCCTCCTTCAGTTGGGGGGGGGGGGAGAGAGGAGGAGGAAGGAGGCTGGGCCTGGGCCTGCTCCCGCCCGGCAGTGTAAGGAGGGGGGGAAACGGGGCGGAGACGTCTCTGGTGCTGGAGAGGGCAGCGAGTCTACCGCTAGCGAGGAGGAGGAGGTCGCCCTTTTGCCCTCAGGGATGTCTGCGTCCTTGCTGGGTCAGCCGTTGTCCCAGCACGGGGTCCCGGGGGGCGGGCCGGGGCTGAGCTCTGGCCTGACCCCCTAGCCATCGCCACAACTTCGGCTCAGCCCTTGCCCAGTGGAGAGGAGCCGTCGAGGGAGGAATTTCGCCCCCTTCTGAGATAGAAGCCTGGGGGGAAAGCAGGGAAGGGGCTCACGGTGTTGTGGTTGAATAAAATCAGAGTCCAGGGGCACCTTTAAGACAACAAAGATGTATTCAGGGCGTGAGCTTTCGAGTGCAAGCACTCTTCCTCGGACTATGATCTCCTTACATGACAGGGAATACATAGCAAAAATCAGTTCTGTTACATCAGTAGACTGTGTCACACAACCAAATACAGCCAAGGATAATTTGTGGTTCTGGTGTTTGTGGTTGGATAACTTTATTTTCCATTCCTGCTCCCATCTCTCAGTGCGTTGACAGCCTGAGGCATCCTTAAGTGGGAACCCCGTTGAACTTGGAGGATCTTCACGTATGAGTTCACGGCATAGGGTTTTTAAGAATAGAGGTTTGAGGTCTGTAGCACCTTAGAGACCAACAGGAATTTCAGGGTAAAATAGAAACCTGCCTAAGGACTCAAATCTCAGCTTCAACTGTATCTGACAAAAGAGACTTTGAAAAGTTTACACCCTGGTGTCTAAGGTGCTACTGGACTCTTTAAGTGGTCCAGTGCAGACCAATAAGGCTGAACATGCCTTCAAGCATAGGTTTGTTACTATAAGTGGCTGTATTTGTCTTTTGCAGCAAAATAGCACAGTGAATGTAAGCTCCGAGGTGTATAAACTTCATGGTGGAATACATTTTGTGAGTCATTAAGGTACCTACTGGACTCCTTTTTGATTCCACTTTTTAATACATTTTTATCTAGCCCTTTATGGTTCTCACTTTATTCTCAATATAACCTTGTGAGTTAGTTTAAATTAGGGGTCCAGTGGCACCTTAAAGACTAACACAGTTTTATTCCAGCATAAGTTTTTGTGGAATGGAATCAACTTCAGATGCTGAGTTGCCTTGAATAAAATTGTTAGTCTTTAAGGAAGGTGTCATAAGACTTTTAATTTCTGCAACAGACTAAGTAGTCTATAATTATTGCATATGAAGTAAGTGAGGGTTAGGTTGAGTGTGTGTGACTGGCCCATGATCACCAGGTTAGCTTCAAAGCAGAATGTGCATTTGAACCAGGACTTCTAAACCCTCCAGGGGTAGCCAAATTGTGGCTCTCAAGATGAGAGCCACAGTTTGGCCAACCCTGTGTCCAACACTGTAATGTTTCACTAGCTCTTGCTAACCAAGTCCGGAAACTGTGATCATTAGTTAAACAGAAATTTGAATGACCTAGTCAGAAATAGAGAGATTTGCTATTTGTAAGCACTTTTTATCACAGGGCAAACATATTTAAGGGGCAAAATTCCATTGCAGATATTTCACTGAGTAACTGCAGTGGAGTGTGAGGTTAGAAGTAAGGTCCCTGAACCACAAAAGTGTGACCTTTGGAATAAATAAAGTAGAATATAATAATAATAAAACATGTCAATCTTAATTCACAGGTATACATAACACTCAGTGAGATGAGTGAACCATAAATAAGCTTTCAGCTTTTCCAGGGCCTGTAAGACAGAGCTCTTCCACCAGGTCTATGGTTGAGGCCAGTGCGGAGAGATCTGTGGGCCCTCCAAAGGAAGGTATTCCACCACATTTTAACAGTGGTGGCCAGCAGTCCTCCCCTAGTCCCCAGTGGGGGTAGGTGGGAAACAAAACAGATATTGGAGTGGTTTGCTGCCATACTTGTTGGACTCTGTATTTCTGTTAATTGCTTTAATTTTAGCAGGGTTTTTAGGGGATTTTGTATTTTTATTTTTATCTTGTAACCCGCCATGAGCTGGCTTTGCCAAGAACGGCAGGAAATAAATAATAATTATTATTATTATGAATACAATTGATCAGTGAGATAAGAGGTTATATACAATAAGCTCAAATAGCAACAGGAGAATGATGTTCTAAGCCAGTGGTTCTCAACCACTCTAACTCCGTGACCCCAACTGGGATGGCAGTGGGGTTGGTGCGTGTGAGTGTGTGGGTGTGTACGCGTGCGCACAGGCACATAACAGGCAGAGTGGCATGGAGGCGGCCATCGCCATGGCTCCTCTGCTGCCACCTGCCTCCACTCGCTACCATCCCTGGCTCGCCTACCTCGAGGTGACAGCGGCTGGAAGTGGCAGTGGGCAGCGTCAGGCGATGGCCGCAGGTAGCGGTGGTGGACGGTGGAAGGCGGCAGCGACAGAGCCATGGTAATGGCTGCCTCTACACCGCCCCATCTGTTGTGCGCCTGTGATGAAGGGATGTATTGTGACATCTTTCTGCTATAAATTGTATTATATACTATACAATGTATGTATAACTCTGGTTGTACATAACCATAACAAAAAATTAACCTCTATCTCCAGCGTATTTCGCATAAATCCCCAATTTCTCGTAACTCCATTATTGCTATAAAATGCTTTGTTTGCATATTGCAGGCAGTATAGAAAGTATCTTGTTAAGAAATGAATTCATATACCACCACTAATTTCATTTGTTTTTGTGTCATACAACATATAAGAAAATATATGTCATACACCATATAAGAAAATATTCTGTTGGAGAATTATATGCTTTGTGCTTCTGCTGAGTTTTGTTGAGAGGCTTCAATAAAAGGCTTCAATAAAATTATTGATGATAGGTGCCACAGTAATAATTCTAGGCGCTATATAATCATTCTAGGCGCCTAGGAATTGACAAGTATAGGCTCATACTGAACCAGTCATGGCAAAAAAGTACCATACCCAAATGCAAGAAATTGCTACAGTGGATCCAGCAGGGCATTTTTCTTGGAACAAAGAAAATGCCCTCAGCATGCAACTTTTGCAGTTCCCCCTTCCCATAGCAGCTGTGATGAGGTATCTGATGAAGGGGGCATTTACTCCAGAAGCTTACACCTGATCTCTAAGGTGTTTTTGGATGAAAATCTGGTTCTTGATTATAATTTCTTACATCTCAGCAAAAAGTTCCATTTTGACATGTTTAGAATGATGGCAGCAGTGATGGTGAGTGAGTTTCTGCATCTTTGCGGGTATGCAAAAACTCACACCTTGCACTCTGAAGTCAAGTCACTGAGGGTAGAATAGTAAGGCTGGAAATTTGACCTGAATAGCCCTCTCTCACTTCACTCTCCTGTTAATTCGTTTCTCTTAATAGCACAGAATGCTGAACTCTGAAAAACTCCCCCCACCCCCAAACATGCACTGCAGTCAGGTCAGTGAGTTGATGCAGATAGACTCTGAATGGTTATATGTTTAGTTGGTTTCATGTACTCCCCACAGCATTACATGTAAACTGCCCTGAGCCGTATGGGAGGATAGCATAAAAATCTAAGAAATAAACAAATAAATAAATATGGGGCAGAGAGACTAAACTTAATCATTGTGTGCCTCCCGTGAACTCTTTTATCTCTGGTGACTGGTAACAGAGGGGATCAGGTTTTCAGTGGCTGTTTTTCGACATCCTTAAACTCTATTGAATTACTGTCAGTGCAGAATTATAAACTCCCCTGGCCTTCCTTTCACATCTTAGGAACAACTTGGAGGACGTAGAACTATGGTCAGCCACGTACTCAGAAGGACTGGTAGGTTATGTCTACTACCATGCCTTCTACCAAAAGCAGAATAAAAATTCTGCCCTTTGCAAAGACACATTGTTGACATGGAATATATAAAAGACAAAGTGTTTCTGAATTTTTATTTTATTTGTGCTTACTACAACTCTTCATTAGTATAGCTTGTTATAATTCCAGCTTCATGACAAGATACTGAAGTCAAAATACTGCAGTCATGAATGAGGTGTGCCCAACTTCAGTACCATTTGCAGAATTACACTTGTCAAGTTATTCAGAATATGATGTCAATCATTCCCCTTTTTTTGTATTTGTAAATTGACCCTAGACTCATACCAGTCTGGTTTCCATCCTGGCCACAGGTTAGAGACTGTGCTGGTTGCCCTAGTAGATGATGGCACTCCCATATGGGGTTAGGCAGGGAGCGATTCTCTCCCCCAACACCTCTCTACATCTATATGCACCCTCTAGCCCAGCTGGTCACCAATATGCATATGACACCCAACTCTATCTTCTGCTGGACGGCCGGCCAGACTCCCTCCCAGATACATTTGGCAGTTGTTTAGAAGCACTGGCTGGATGGCTCAGGCAGAGTTGCCTGTAACTCAACCCCTCCAAAATGGAGGTGAGGTCCTGTTGTTGGGTGGGAAGGGGCAGGAGCAGGCAGCGCGTCTCCCGTGCCTGGATGGGGTGCAATTGACACTTGCATCAGTGGCCAGGAACTTGGGCATGATCCTTGATGCTTCCCTTTCGATGGAGGCTCAGGTTATGAATGTAGCTCGGTCTGGTCCCAGCCTGGTGGAACAAGCTCATGGAAGTATTGAGGGCCCTGATGGAGCTATCAACGTTCTGCAGGGCCTGCAAGACAGAGCTCTTCCACCAGGCATTTGGTTGAGGCTGGAGGAGAAACCGGGGTTGTGTCAACTGCCGAGCTTAGATGGATGGCAAGTACATATGATAGCCTGTATACAACATCGTATGCCACTTTGTTGGTGGGATATGGGTAGTAGGGGGAGTTATGAGGAGGTATTTTGATTTTTGCCCACTATCTTGTTGCTTTTGTATTGTTTTATTGTTAATACTAGTAAGCAAGCCTGCTGCAGGGAAATGCAGCGGGCGCTAGGACTCACTGGCGGCGGGCTGGTCGGCGGCGTTGTCGGTGGTGGCGGCGGGAGCAGGCTTTTTTAGGCAGCAGACAGGCAGGATCCCTCGGGCGCAGCAGGCAGGCAGGACCCCTCGCCGCGTCAGTCCGCCAGGCAGGGAACCCCCGGCAGCCGCACTTCGCGCGACTGCCGGGGGCTCCCTGGGGCGTCAGGCCAGGAGCAACTGTGAGCCGCGCGCAGCGCGGCTTGCAGTTGCTCAGGCTGGGAATCGGAGGGACCAATCGGCAGGCGCTTCGATTGTCTGTCGTGAGGAAAGGTCCAACCCGGACCCTTCCTCATCACGGACAAAGCCCACCTCAAGGGGGCTTAACGAATTATTTAGTCCGTGGCGCCCATGGCGCCACGGGCTGTTTAAAGAAAGATATTAGGGGGGAATGTGTTGGTTTTATTGTTTATTGTACTGGGGCTTCCAGGCCCATTTTATTCTGTAAGCTGCCCTAAGCCAACTTGTTGGGAGGGGTGGGATATAATCCAAGATGTCTGTGCTCAGAGCCAAATTAAAGGTTATTTTGGTTCCATGAGGGATGATTTTCTAGAAACTCTTACTTACAGACGTCAGTCCAGTGGACCTTTAAATATAGGTTTGATCATGTGGGGATCATTTACTTTCTCAATGGGTGCCCATATTTCATACCAAAAGATGCTTCCAGAAATCATAGCAACAAGTTGTCAAAGCAGTGTCCCAGTGCAGAAGTGCTTAGAGAATAGGTCATTAGTGTTGAGAGGTCAGAAGCCTTCAAATCTAATTTCTATTGGTCAGGAATAGAAACATATAAATATTGGAATAAAAGTAATTATTCGAATTGTTAATCACTTGGTAGTTGTAAAACAAAAGCAGACAAATTACATGTGATTTATACCCAAATTAGTTGGGCTGTAACAGGGTTAGTCTAGGTCCAGGGCACTGATGGTACTCATCTTGTGGTTGAAATCAGACTTTATTGTCACTGTGACTGGAGCAGAAGAATCACAGATGGGATGCTGTCATGTTTAGCTTGTCCATCATGGTCATCAGGCTGCCAAAATGATAATGTGGCCTGCCATATGACATGCAGGAATCCAAATGATTTACCCCTCCCCCCCTGCAGCCTTCAACTCCAAACTAAAAGTAAAGTGTAAGAACTGTGAGAAAACCAGAACAATAATTAATTGAAATCAAACCAATATTGTATTTGTTGCCAAGTGACTCTCATAAATTGCAGAAGGGAAATTGTTCAAATAGGATTAGACATGGAGTCCATAGACATCAGTACCAACTGGGAATGCCTATCTGCCTTGCTATTCGCTTGATAGTTGCGTATGTTGTTGTTGTTAGGTGCGAAGTCATGTCCGACCCATCGTGACCCCATGGACAATGATCCTCCAGGCCTTATAGTTGCATATAGGTGGCCTAAATCACCAAAATTGTTTCACAAACAATGAACTGATCAAAATTTTTGACAAACATTCATTTGTGAGCCACTGTGTGCCCATGCCTAAATACAGCTCCCCCTTCTTGTCATAATGAAGAAAATTCTTTTGATAGTCATTTGCAGACTAGCTAATTCTTGAATACCTTCTTTTTGTCATACTATAGTATGACTAAGTGGCTAGGTGTAGAGCAGGGTATATGGATCTGATTTAGCTCACAGTGACCCCCATTTATAAAGTTAGTTGGATGCAATTTGGGAAATCTGGCAAGGCAAAATTAAACGTTAATTCTTTCCATTATTATTAGTTTCACCTGTAACTAGAAGCTCATTTTGCTTCATCTTTGAAGCAAAAATAAGGTAGGGAAGTTGACCAAGTGGTCAAAATGCAGAACAAGAGGGTGTTCCACTTGGTCTTGGCAGTTTTCCCCTTTAGGGTTTTTTTTTCCGCTTGAGAGTTGATGGGTTTAAAATGGAAATGAACTCTGCTCCTAAGTTCAAGAGGGAAGGGACTTAAAAGGTTGGGGTGTCAGGTGTTCCTGTTGGTACTTCATTCATGCTAAATTTGTCCCTAGTAAGAAACAAGGTGGCAGTGAGACCTTGGAAAATCTGTAGTCTGCGAAAACAAGAGAAGCCAGTTGTTTTTTTTTTCCTTTTGCAAACCTGGATTAAAAATACTTGACTAACAAAATTGTTAAAATTGGTTTAAAATAACAGAATGCAACTCTAATTCTGCCTGCCAAGTAGATTAAATTAGATTGCAAAAACATTTTTAAAAAGTAAACTTCAATAGATGATGCCTGAAGCCCCAGGCGGGGCCGTTCAGCTCATTAAGGAAGGTTGCACTTAAGCAAGGCTAAAATGGTGTTTCCTTGTGGGTGCAACTTGTGCATTGAGCCTACCCATCACCTTGCCTTTGGTTCCTGTCCTGTCCTTGCTTCACCAAAGCTCTGCTCAACTGACTCCCAGTTTCCTGACTCTTGGACTACGGTTTTGGTATTTTGGCTCTGACTTGGCTTTTGAACTCTGTTTCCCCAGTTCCTGACCTTGGCTTGCTGTAAGACCATTCCTCTTGGCTCACCTCTGGATTCAGACTTGCCTTGTTAGCGCTAAGATCCGAACTGGACTTTGACTTTGCTATTTGGCTGACAACTGGGGCTTGGCTTACTAACCAAGGGACTTCCATTGGGTGTGGCCGGCTTGGACAGCACACTATTATTGTTTTAGGTTACAAGTTGAAATTCGAAGTACTATCTGTCTGTTCTTTGGCAGCCTCTGCCCCAGACCACCCTTTTCCTGAGTTAACCGAACATCTTTTAGTTCTTATAGCTAAAGGGGCTGTGGAGTTGATTGCCAAGATTGTGTAAAGCCCCCTGCAAAATTCTAGTTTTGAACTTTTATGTTGGAATCTCCCTTTTAGTCCTTTTTACTGGAGAATGGTGATTTCTTATTTGCATTATCTTCCCACTGCTTTCTCAATATTGCCATTTAAACGGTAATGACTGGGGAAGGCACTGGCAAACCACCCCGTATTGAGTCTGCCATGAAAATACTAGAGGGTGTCAACCCAAGGGTCAGACATGACCCAGTGCTTGCACAGGGGATACCTTTACTTTTACCTTACTGTAAGGTTTGTTTCCATTTGTTCTTTTATGTAGAGACTGTTGCAGAGATTGACTAGTTTGTCCTATGTAAAGAGAAGGAGGGCATTGCGGACATGTTAACAACATAAATTAAAGTGGAGGATGAGCTAATAGATGAACCAAGGATGTTATAGGTGCTGGTGTTGGGCCTGTAAATGTTTTGCTTGAGTGTATATGGAGATCGATTTGGCATCTGGTTTGTTGGAGGATCTGGTCCCTGGCTCTCTTAATTGATCATAATTTGCATCTGAGTATTTTCAGTTATATCTATATGTTTGTGCAGATGTAGGTCCATATTTTTATGTATATTTCTTATTTTATATTTACCAGTGCTATTTGCAACAGTTGTTTCCTGAAGCAAGAGACCCATCCTGTGAAGACATTGTTACTCTGGAAGAAGCCACTTTCCCCCTTCTTCCATGCTGGTAAGATTCTTGATATATTTTTAATGAAATGTTTTCATTGAGAAGGTTGCAGTTGACCCTTAAGTAAACTAATTCCATTTCGTAGCTAGAATGAGAATGGGTGTTGTGTAGAGACTGCAGATTAGACAGAGTCTAGTTAGAAGGCTTAACGGGTGGTCAGCGGTGGGGGAAGAGCTCCATTTTGCAGGCCCTGCAGAACTGCGATAGGTCAGGCAGGCCCGTAATCACGTTGGGATTATAAGATTGCCTTGTATGCTTTCTACATAACCAGAGTCCACCAGTTCTTAACATGCTTAGATAATGTCTTCCTAAATCAGTTGCTATAACTAGAATAACTGGAGGACTGACTGCTCTTTTAATGTAAAGAATTCTAAAATTTTATGGATGTGATGTTGAAGTAGTTTATCCAAACAGAACTACATGTGCTAGGTAGGTAGGTGCTGCATCTCTCACTCATATAAAGATAGCTACAAAGCTCCATAGTTTAGGCTCCATAAACAATGGATGGTCCTTTTTATTAGGACCACCCAACAACTTATTTATCTGTTTATCTCAAGGCCAGTAGACCTTGTCTGAGGCACCAGAATTAAAAGAAGAGAGATGGAATTTATCTAACTCTGTCTTGCATTTAATGGGTGTTTTTCATTTCACAAGCTATTACAGGGACACTGATGCCTCTTTGTATCCAGCAGATGGCAGCAGGACAGTGTAAAATCTAAACTATGGGAGATGACAAATGATTAGACTAGCAAAAATCCAAAAAGTGCCTTAGACTAGCGAGCCCCAACCTGTGGGCCACGAACCACATGTGGTCCGTCGACTAATTGGAGGTGGGCCGCGAAGGATGCCTTCTCCCCCCCCCCCCGGCCCTTTACTTCATCCTCCCCGGCCCTTTACAACACACTTCGGGTGTCACTGTCTCCCATCACTCCCAGATGGGACTATCTCGTTGCAGAGAAACAAGCTCAGGGTTCCCATTGATTTGTCATTGTCATGAGTTAAAATTTCCATGAAAATAAAATGTTCCTTATGTTCATTGTTGTGGCGTGTCTGTATCTTATTTTGAAGGGATGTTTAAACATTACCATAGCGACCAGAGTCAGAGAGCATTAGGGCAGTGGTTGAGAGTAGAGGAGTAAACTACCCCCCCCCCCACCGGGCCTCAGTAAAACTGTCAAGCATTGAGTGGTCCCCGGTGATAAAAAGGTTGGGGACCACTGCCTTAGACAATTTGTTTCTGATATCACATTTCAAAATGAGGAATCTATGTGAGATCATTTTTGCATTAATGAATGAGACCCTTAAAAATTAATTTGAAGTTCAGTTCAATGTGTCACAAAATGGCATAAGTCAGATTGTTCTTAAGGAAACTCTTGCAATTCTGAAGATAATCCAATTTGCATATACCCCACATCAATATGAATATAAAGGAACTCGGGCATGATAGAAAGAAAAATACTGTAAAATTATTCCAAACATAGGGCTTCAGAATGCAATGTTGTTCTAAATGTTCTGTTCTGCTATTTTGGGGTTTTTGTATATTTGAAAGCCAAATAATATCCTTTTATTTATTAGAGACAGCTGCAGTCTTCATTATGGAATGCATCTGCAAGTCCCTTTTGCCCCTAGTTAATAGTACTGGCATCTGGGGTACCATTCATGCAGCATACAAATCACCTGACATCTGCAAAATACATTTTCATAGCAGTGACAAGATGTGGTTGTTCAAAAATATTTATTTATTTATTAGATTTTTATACTGCCCTCCCATACGGCTCACGGCAGTTCACATAAAACATTGCAGGGGTAATACATAGAACAGTCATAAATAATATATTAACAATCTAACAGGGGCTTAAATAAATTATAATTTAGACAAGCCCCCGGGGAGGCCAGGCTGCTTCAGGTCATGGAGAGGGTGTTTGAGGGGGGACCAGCAGATGTTGTTGGGTCGGTTGGATTCAAGCAAATGCCTGGTGGAGGAGCTTCCTTTTGCAGGCCCTGCGGAATTGTAGGAGTTCAGGCAGGGCCCTCATCTCTTCAGGAAGCTCGTTCCACCAGGTGGGGGCCAGGACAGAAAAAGCTTTGGCCCTTGTTGAGGACCGCTGTGTTTCTTTGGGGCCAGGAATCACCAGCTGGTTGGTGGTGGTGGAGCATTTTGCTCATTTGAGGGTGTAGACAGAGAGGTGGTCTCTCAGGTACAGCCCGTGTATGGCCTTGAAGGTAAGAACCAAAACATTAAGTCTGATCTGGAATTCAATTGGGAGCCAGCTGAGTTGTTGGAGTGCAGGCCGGATGTAATCTCCATGGTGTATTAGTGAGAATCCTGGCCACAGCATTCTGTGCCAGTTGTAGTTTCCGGATTAAGGATAAGGGTAGGCCTATGTAGAGCAAGTTGCAGAAGTCCAGTTTAGAGGTGACCATTACATGGATCACAGTGGCTAGGTGTTCTGGTGCCAAGTAGGATGCTAGTAGCTTGGCTTGGTGTAGGAGAGCATCCTGCTGCGCTACTCTCATGATCTGTGCCTCCATGGAGATCATGAAGGCGTATGAGAATGCAGTGAAAGTGGTGAAACAAGACTTGACCTACCTGCCACGATTGATATGGTTTGTGAACTGGAAGGTCCGTGGCCGTCGCTGTCATTAGTGTTTGATGGCTTCAGACGGCTCTCATTCAATAATATGGACAAGTTGCTGGGGTCAGTGAGAGTGACCACGTGCCCCCTGGATCCCTGTCCATCTTGGTTGCTCAAGTCGGGCAGCCAGCGGAACAAACAGTTTCGTAGGGCCTGCAAAAGGGAGCTCTTCCACCAGGCATTTGGTTGAGGACAAACGAAAATAAGCATCTACTGGGGCCCCGAACCTTCCTCCCTTGAACCCATGTAACAGATCTGACCAACCATGAGTCTGTTAGATTGTTCACTATGTTAGAATGTTATTTTCTCTGTTCACTGAGTTTGATGTATTGTTCTGTTTACATTCTGTGTGAACCACCCTAGGGGAGGGCAGTATACTAATAGAATTAACAAATAAATACTTTTGAGATCAGGAGGTACCACAGGCGAATCACAACATCTGTATCTACAGAAATGACTGCAGCGTATTCACAAACCTCTTTCACTTTTCACATAGCCTGGTGGTAGTGGGGAAGCCATGGTGGCGTAGCAGTTAGAGCTTTGGACCAGTCACATACTTTCAGCATAACCTACCTCACAGGGTTGTTATGAGGATAAAAAGAAGAAAAGAATGATGCAGCTGCTTTGGTCTCACTGTACAGAAAGGAGGAGTATATATGTAGTAAATGAAAGCTGAAAAGGGAGGCAAATAAAAGGTGGGTTGGCAAACAATTGAGAAGGCAGGAAAAGGGGACAGGATATGAAGAGACAGAGGAAGTATTGTAGGGCAGGGATTTAAGGGAAAGTGATTTGTTCCTTTGCTACTCTTTAAGGGTTCTCTGCTGTGCAGGTTACAAGTCTGACCCAGCAGCTGGCACCACAGAACTGTGCCATAGTTTTTCTAGGTGGAGGTTGCTGGGGTGGGGAGAGCTGAATAGAGAGGGGAGATAAAGATAGTTTGGCTGTTGGGTGAGAAGGAAGCAGGAAAAGAGAGAAGGTTATGAGGGCTTTGAGGGAAGAGAAAGGTGAAATACTGAGTGAAAGAGAAATAAACAGTTCCCAGTTTTATCTTAAAAGTCATCATTCCAAAATAGTTCATACACTGTTGAGGGACTATAGAGATTTGGAAAGGACTGACAATGTAAAAATAAGTTTATTCAGATGTGGCAGAGTTCCATATGTATGGCATTTGTGTGATATCTTCCAAAGGGCATTTATTAGAGGGTAAATTGTTCTGAGTTGTGTTTTTAGGTGTGCATTATATATTGTTTTTAACTTGCTGGATGCTTGTGATCTTTGTCCTTGTAGCTTTTGCTGCTTTGTCAGGCACTTTTGAATTTTCAAAGATAAGGCGGGGTATAAATAATTAAAATTACAACATGAGCTTCCTTTTCTCTGCTGCCTGCCTGCTTTTTCCCTAAAGATCTGGCTTCTTTTCTTGCAGGTCAGCGGCAACTCCATACTGCGCCAATAAGAGGAATATTGCGGTTGCGTCCACTGCATCTTTTAGTGGCTACAGGTGGAGGTTATGCAGGATACAGGCAATATGAGAAGTATAAGGAGAAGCAGGTAGAAAAATTGGGTCAAGTGGTACCACCCAAGATTGCAAGTGATTGGGAGGTAAGTAGTTGAAGCTTTATACCATATTCTTGTGCTTCACACTTATCTTATTCTTAACAGAGAAACCAAGATGAAGAGTGTTGTGATGCAGTGGCTAGAGTATCGGGTAAAACCGTGTTACAATCCCCATTTGATTTTCATTAAGCCTTGAGTAAGCTACTGTGTCCTGGCCAAGCTTCCTTTGCAGGGGTTGTGAGGGTCGAGCACCTCTCTGAGCTCCTTGAAGGACAGGACACCTTATTGAGTCTTCCGTTTGCTCCTTTGATGCACACCTCATGCCTTGCTTGCCTTGTTCTTATAGTTTCCCCTGCCTTTATCCTGTGTTTCTTTAAAAAGGTAGAGTAGAAAGAATTTCAGCCATTTTTTCTGGGCTAATGTAAGTAATGAAGAAAAATGTAAGGTCTAGCACATAATTTTCCAGTATTATTGAAGCAAATGTAGATGTTGTATTTGGCACTTTATAAACTCTCCTGGAATATCGGTGGTGAGCTATGTAGGACAGTGCAATATCTTATCTGATATAACACATGTTGGTGAATAAAAGGGAATTTAAGAAGCTTGGTGTTGCCTTAGCTTCAGTTGCTTGCATTACTTAAAGAACCACTGCTTTTTTGTGACAAGCAGTAAAAGATTAGTTTGAGCTCTGGACAGTAGCTTCAGGGATGCCATGCCAATAAAAGAAAAAAAATAAGACATATGATTTACCCAAAGTTTCTCTCATTTGCTATGATTCTATTGGCTGGATTCTAATTGCGGCTACGGTAGCTTAAGCTTTAAACGCCAATGAACTATTACATTATTATTTAAAATAATGGCTGCCAAGTTAGAAATAGATTTGGAAAAAGTTTGAGAAGTAGACTTGGAAAACTTTGTTTTTCATCTATCTGCAAAAAATGCATTAGAAGGAGGCTCCATAACAACTTGATTGTTCTTTTAATTAGAATTTGGCATCTCTGACTTGTACATTTGCAATGTTTTTCCTGTGTGGTTTTCCATATTCCAGGTTAAGAGCCGCTGAAAGTTCCCTTTTTAAATTAAAATTATGAGATGAGACTAACAGCATAGTTGGTGTGAGAAATATAGCTGTGTGTTACAAGGGCAAAAGTGGATCAGTGGATAAAACAAGCCCTCAGATAAACACCCCTCTAAGTTCAAGGACCAGCTCTTTTGTGAGGGGGTCCTTGCCTGTACATTGACACTTACCTTGTCATGTTTGTATGGATTGGGAGGCTTCAAAAAAAGGAGGAGGCTATCCTGTTCTTTCAAATTTCAGGGTCCTTTTACCTCTCTGATATACTTAATTTTAAAAAAGGCACAGGCTTACAACATACCTCAAAAAAACTTTATTCAGAAGTTAAAGAGAATGCTAGAGCATGCAAGGAAAACCCATAGCAGTCAGTCAGGCAAAAAAAGAAAAAAGGGGGGGAGGGGGAAATACATAACAAAGAGACCACTCCTCTGTTGCAATAAAAAAAAACTTACTCTCTAAAAGGGAATAGGCACACAGGCAGGCTGCATTCCTGGCTCCTACGGAGATGGCCTTGAGTCTGCTGGATTCTGGGAAGCTGACACCGCTGGTAAAAAAGATGGGAGTCCTGATGCTATGGAAGGGATTTCCTTTTCTAACACCCGCCTAATAGGCATCAGATGCGGGTACTGATCTTTACCTTCATCACCACCAGAAGTTTTTCTGTACAGGTGCCACCAATCAGCCTGAAAGAGCCCATCTTGCCAGGGATGGAATCCTTGCATAACTTTCAGATGCCACAATGCCCACTGCAGCCACTGTCAAGCCCTAAAGGAAGTTGTCAACTTCCTTGCAATGTTCAGTTTTGCTTTGATTAGATTATTTTCAGGAAACAATTTTTCCATTAGTCCCCTCATGGCTTTCTAATTTGTTTGAAGATAATTAATTGCTGATAGCTGATCTCAGAAGGCATCGTTATAGGGATGGGCACAAATTTGGAAAACCTGGTTCAGGTTCTTGAACCCAAACCCAGTTGTTCTACTGAACTGAACTAGTTTGGGAAGTTCAGAATGTAGGGGCAGCCCCCCCCCCCCTAGATACTCCAAAATCCTAGAGCATCTTCAGCTGACTCTCTTCTATCTGGCTACCAAGTGTATGGGGGGGGGGGGTCAGACTTATGGACACCCAAACAAGGTGTCCCAGGAAAGTGCATTTTGGGGAGATGTCAGGCACAGGATGTCAAGTCCTCCTGCATGCCTTACAGATTATGTAAGTTCAGGAGTTTATGGAATGGGCTCTGTGCTAGCTAGAGGCATCCAACTCATGCTGTACCTCCCTAGGATGCCCTTCTATATGCCCTGACTTGGGGTGTCCAAGTTTCAAAGAAGGCGCATCCAGGAAATGCTTTCTGAGCTAATTATGTCATGTGTGGGTTCTGGACCATGGAATGGACAGGGCAGACCCTACGCGACCTAGTAGAGGGAAAGCAAACTTGCAGCAGACCACTCTGGGATGAACACCTCTCTCTCTCCCATCCATCACTGTTATGGATGGATGTGCCCCTGTAGCAAGCAGCACCTTCACAGCAGAATGAGAGATAGGATGGCTGTAGTTGCCATGCCAGCAGGAAGGGTGAAAGGGGTTGGCCAGGACCCAGGGAATAAAGGTAAGGGCAAAAAGTAGAGCTACTGGGCACTGAAATAAGCACCATGTGTTGATGTGCTGCTCTGGAAACCCCAAGCTATTGCAGCACCCCACACCTGTGGATGTAATTGCTTGTGCTACTACAAGCACCACATCTCTTATATGTACCACATGTTCTTGCCAGAAGACTGGGGATGGCTGTGGCCGGGAGTTGCAAGCGGAGATGACTTGGAGTCAGTGCCCAAAAGGAGTAAAGGAATGAAGAGGGAAAGAAAGGAAAACAAAAAACACCCAAATTCCAAGTCAAGTCATTGAGGAAAGAGTCTGGCCATGCGGAAGTGGCAATCACCTTGACAGCAGGGTCAACCACAGTGCCGACACACACACACACTCTTCCTACACTTATATAGCTTTGAGTCCCATTGTGAAGAATGGGAACTCTTGTTATTGGCATACAGGAGTGCCTGTCAACCTTTGTGTTTCCAAGACTGGAAGATACCACCTGCTGTTGTCTAGCATTTTCATGCCAGAGTTTCTGAGTGATTCTCTTTTTCTGAGCTGCCTCAAATCATGCCCGAAAGCTTGGAGATTTCTTTGGAGACCACATATGTGCTGAACATCACCTCCTGAGCCCTGTTCTAGCCAGAATTTGGCATGAGTTTTGCCTATCCTTCCATCATTATGAATATAAGAGGTGATTAATGTTTTTTTAATTTGCTAAAAACAGATTAATTTGATGCATGGGATAGACATTTCACATAGGGACAGGTGATGCAAGGTCTGAGCTTTTCAAAGATCATTTCCACACCAGGGCCACTGACTGTGTACAAAGTACGAGAGATATCAGAGAAATGGTAGCTTTTCCTCCAGATAGGGCAGCATTCTTGCCACATTGATGTACATAAGAAAACCTTGACCAAAGAGTATACTTGTGTACACATTATATGACCTCTTGTCTTGAGCTATGTCTTGTCTTGAGTTTTGGAAGGGGAGATGGCAAACTGCTGGGCCTCTTAAGCTTTTATCCCCTTGTCTTCTCCGACATTTTTTCCCCTGTGTATGTTGCCTGTTTAGATGAATAACAGCTTCCAATTTACAAATGAGTACCATTTTGACTTTGTCTCCCAAAATAGCCATGACCTTAGATAATCATGATGCTTTTGCTTAAGGTACAGAGTAATCCTAAGTGTCAGCTAGTGCCTGTGTAATATCAAGTAAGGTGTACTTGGGATCCTGTGTACTACCAAGAGAGAACCTGGAAGAGACGTAAATATCCTTTTAAACAAAAGGGAGAACAGCAACAAACAGCAGTCCATGGGGATACTGCTGGTACTCATCAAAATGTATGATAGTGTGGCATGCACCATAGATACATTAGCCGTGTGTGGAAGGTGTCTATGGAATCTTTCCTTGACATCACCCTTTCCTTGTAACAACACATTTTATAACCTGGCAGACATATCATAGCACCCTCATTAGTATATTAAGATAATATTAGGATAATATCAGCTCTATAATGGATAAACTCCAGGGATACTTGCAAATGGGGCTTTGTACCACATACAAACAGACCTGCAAACCATCCTTTTTTGACAGGGAGACATACAAGGACGGGTGCGAATCAACAGTTATCTCCACAACTCACATGGTGGGGTGGAGAAAACATGGCTTCCTTGGTCAAAGGTTCAAGTCCTGCTGGAAAAAAAAACCTGTGAGGGAAGAATTGCTTTTTCTTTTCTCTTTCTTTTTTGCAAAGGAGGGGGAAGGGAGATGCTAGAACAAAGAGCAGTAGAAGACACATATATGTACAGATATTCATTCCCCAAATAGCTCAGTGGGGAAAGGCAAAGAGATAGGAATGAGGAAATGAGAGTTTTAGTCTCACCATGATGTTAACCATGTTGATGTCAACACTTTGCATTTCACCATTTGTAAGAGATGTGTACTCACTGAGATTAAGCTCACCCATCCTCTTTTGGGAGCTACAGGGGAACTCTTTGCAGATTCTATTTGTGCTGTGCCTCATTGCCATAATCTAATCCAGTAAGACAAAAGAGCTTGTGAATGACTGGCAGCAGTAGCAGTGACTGGTGTAGATATCCAGAAACTTATCCAGAATGATTTTGCATTCTGTGCTCTTTGCTATCTTTACCATAGTATCTGGGAAGTTCACTGGCATATACATTTTGTGGCCTCCCTTTCTGCATAGTGCATATTTTCTCTGTGCCCTCTGTATGAGAGAGGCTGCTGATTATAGTCAAAACACAGATAACACATGTTTCATTAGGAGGCGAAGAGAGATGTTTGCAGTTGTCAAATTTTGAGGCAGTGTACCATAGAGTTTATCAGTGGATTTAATCAAAAGTGCCTCACAGTCCAAAGCATCATTTGCACTACTTAATTTATATCGGGCTGGTGACTACAATATCCCTTCTTCTGTGTGAGAAGAATCGTAAGTAACACATGTCCTTTCTTCTCCCCACGAAAGACACTCTGTGAGGTAGGTGGAGTTAAGAGAGCTCTAACAGAACTGCTCTGATAATAGATCTAAAAGAACTGGTACTAGCCCAGGGTCACCCAACTGGCTGGGTGTAGGGCGAGTGGGTTATCAAACTCGGCTCTCCAGCTTGGAGATTGCATCTCTTAACCACTACAGCACGCTGGTTCACAACTTTGTTTTTAATTTAGATTGCTATATCTATTTGTAATTTATCCTCTACCCTCTATTGATAAATCAACAAAGCATACATGTACTTTCTTACACAACTGCTAGGGATAATCAGCTGAGAAGAATTACAATTTTAATGTTACCAAGCTTGCCCATTATTGTATCCACAGCAACATCCATTAATTATTAACATTATATGAAACAGTCTTTAGAAACAGATGTTCTGCAGGAAAATAAAGCCCTGGAAGACTTTGTTTCCTACTCCATATTGTTGAAGTCCTGAGAAACCTTGTAACGAAGAGTAGTTCACTGCTGTTCTCTGGGTTTTTTTTTTCTCCTGCTATGTTTTCATGTACATGTAGACTAAAAATAATATTGTGTAGTAGGGTTCAGAGTGGCTGACTAGACTAGCCTAGGTGAAGGAACAGCGTATATCCAAGAGGACTCAATGAACTTTGGAGATGCACCAGTTCAAAGTGACATCTGATACTGAGTGTGTGGTGTCCAGCATGCCGCTCCAGCTTAGCATAGGTCACCACATTAATAGAGGTATTCATTATGTCACAGACTGTATTTGGGCACCTGGCAGATCTCTGAGAAACACCAAATCCTTAGCAGCTTCAGCTTCATAGACCTGATTGGCTGATCCTCAGTCATCAGCTGAGGATAGCAGCATAATGTTGATGAATAATCTAGTCTGATGAAATAGCATTCTCAGCAAAGGAGGCACACAGAGTCCAGTTATACACACTGTGATATAATAACTTATCATGGGAGATCTTGATTCACAGATCTCGACAGCTCCAAAAAATAATCAATGGAAAACACCGGGGGGAAACTCCAAAATCCTAGTACATTGCCTATGCAGTCTATGAAATCTGATATTTCAGCCCATTTGGCATGCCTGTGTCTTGAATGGAGCCATGCTGATCTGGTTCCTCAGCTGCTTCTGAAGTATAGTTAAAATTGTTGAAGCATTTATTCATTTTATACAGAAGGAGGTGTGCTCTGGCCTGAAGGGGTTTTATTAAAGAATATTCTAAATTACATAGCTCCCTAATGCTGGCAGTTTGTTTTTTTTAATGAACAAATACTTCAGTGAGTAGGCTAAGATACTGTGTAGGCTAAGAATGTAAGCTTGTGACTCTTTACCTGGTTTATTCAAGAATTTGGAGCATAACCTGTAAAGGAGCTATTTCAAATGATGTGTTTGTAAGTGAAGCATAATAATTTCATTATAACAGCTAGCCACTGTACAGAATTTGGCTTTGATTAGTAGAAACAGGCTACATAAAAGAAATCAGTAAAATTCAGGAAATAAATTGAAATGTTCAGACCTGCTTTAAATGTTGGCTACAGTTATTCTATATGAGCCACATGTCTTTGACTTTGCACTTTGAGTCATATTTTGAACAAGCAGCTACTTGGCCTGATGGGAAGTATGTAAATCTTTTCTTTGGATGAAGAGCAACAAAGGTTTAAAATATAGTCAGCTCCTCTAAGACAAGATATTGGAAAAGACTTGTCATTTGTAATCTGGTATCTGCTTTTAAATCCGCTGTTTGCACAATAATGAGAACTAGAAGCACAAAATGCTGTAATTATGTAATGTGAGACTAAAAAATTCACTGACTGTTTTATGTATCTAAAATAATTTCATTGGTGGCTTGCATAAAATAGTATTAAAAAACCCGAAGCAGCTACCACATTAGTCCAACCTTCTTTGGAATAAATGGAGTTTGTACACCATCAGGAAGTGTGCATGCATACAAAAGCTTACACCTTCAATAAAACGTTGCTGGTCTTAAAGGTGCAACTGGGTTCCAACATTGTTCATCAGGAATACTGTGAGGGAAGAACAATCATGGACATTCTCAGGCATACAATTCTACAGCCTCAAGTTGCAGCAGATGCCCTGCTACTTACTCTTGGTATTAGCATGGCAAAGGAATGTGAAGCATGATATTTCCTGGAATGCAGATCTCATCAGGGTTCACTTTCTAGATGGCTAAATGTTAGTCTGAGACGTATGGGAGGGCGGTATAAAAATGAAATAAATAAATAAACGGGAAGTGGCAGAGAGCTGATGTGGAGGATTGTGGAAGATCACAATTTAGAAGGTTCCATTTTTAAATACCCCTAAAACTTATTGCACATATAAAAACCAGCATAGCAAGCAAAGGGGAACCATGCAAGTTTAATTTTGCATTCAGTTTTTCATTGGAAGGACCATTCAAAGATGAAATTCATAGTTTGTTGCCCAAAGTGGTATGATCCATTCTTCATTTCCACCTCAAAATTTCTGCCATAGACTTTTACAGTACAAGAGATTGCGTTATCACAAGATTACCACATTTATTATAGTAGAAGCTTTTACAAACTAGAGTATAAGGTGCTACTGGACTCCAATCTAAACCAATAAGATCGCTGACAGTTGTAAAACTAGAGTTTCAGGGTATAAGCTTTTGAGAGTCAAAGTACATGAGCAGAAAAGGAAATCTTGGAGTCTTTTCATTCCAATCAGAAGGCCGGAGGGATGTTGTAAGGAATGTTTGTAAAGGATGCAAAGATACAACACATTTTGTAATCAGCTTGATTGGAGCAGAGGGGAAATGCTTGGGAACAGAAAATTAACTTCTTTGTGAAAGAAGAACCCTACATCCCTATATCATAGCAAGTCTCTTAAAAGAATGAGATCTTATTATCAGCAAACAGATACTGCCAAATCTGCATCTTCGGGTGAGGAATGGAGAGACTTGTGAGCTGCTGCTTTAAATATATCTATTGGAAATATAGGGGTTAAGTTGAGGAGGAGGAGTGTGCAAGGTAGATTTCTGGAAAGTGGAAACTTTTTCTTCTGTTCTGAAGTAAGGATTGCTGCAGTCCAGCTGAGCAGGGAAACTTTTTAGGAAGAAGGAGGGGGCTCTCCCTCCCCTCCTTCAAGGGCTTATAAAAGCGCTCTGGATAACATCATGTCTGCAGTTGGAGATGTGCCTGGGCTTGACCGAAGGGGAGCAGGCAGTGAGGAGCTGATAAGGCTGGCTGGGCATCCAGGCTGAGACTGGATTCAAGAATTGCAAGAGCCAACAAAGTTATCAACCTAGGGGAATCTCTGGAGACAGGTATCTAAATATATTAGAATTTAGATCCTTTACATTTCTACTTTCTTGATACTGTCTTTCTGGAGTAGAACTCAATGTGTGTCTCTTTTGAGTCTTCTTTTATGGAGGAAGGGCAGGTCAGAAATACAATAACAAACACATCTTTTTAACCCGTCTTCCCTGAAGGCTGAAGGCAGGTAGCAACAGATAAATGCAATATATAGGGTGGATGCAGTATGTGCCCTTACAATGTTGTGGCCAAGCTATGAGTACTTAATCAAAATGGTCTGGGAAATGTTTCGTCACGTGCCATAATTTTCTTTGTTGGCTGTTAAATGATAACTGGTTCTATTGTTCAGGAAACAGAAAATGCTACCCCTGTTTGAACTCGTATATATAAAATGTATTTGAATATCCAAATTCATCTCCCAGGCTGAACAGTGTGTCATTCATGCTGTTATAAAGCAAGCTTCGTTTCTCAAAGTTCTTTCTGAGCAGCCCATGCTGATATGTCCGGAAGTTAGTTCTTCCATAGATGACTCATCAGCTCTCCTCAGCCTCCTGCCCGGATTCTGGTATCTTGTGATGCTGGCAGGCAGTCTGATAGAAGTGAGAGTGTTGCTATGGGGCTCCTGCCCCCTCCTTCGTTTCTTTTTCCTGTCTTGCCCCCTCCTCTTAAGGAAGCATTGTACTATCTAGCATCTAGGTAAAGGCAAGGTCTTTATTACTTGAGGCTAGAACGTCCTTAAGAGTTGTCATCTGAAGTCAGCATAGTTGAAACATGAGCTGGAAAGGGGCAGTCTCTGCTTTGTGGCCGCTTTCTTAAAACTAAGTACTGACTGGAACTAGTGTGCTCAGGCTGTAATTCAAGGAGTGGTGAATGTGTTTCATAGAATTGCCCTTCTGGATCTTACTTGGGTCACTATCATCATAATCATCAACATCAGGTGAAATGCAGATAATTAGTGAAGTACAGTCTTCCTGTTGAGACCAATCAGTCTCTGTTTCAATTGCTACATTATGTTTCAATTGCTATACTTCTACAGTATGTAATGTGGGCATTTTGAGAAGGAAGCAAAGTTTAATGCAGAAAATATAGTCTGTCTGTATTGAATAGGGGTTATAGAAGTAAACTGTAATGATTTATATGTCATTTGGAAGAATTGCAACAAAGGATCTTTTAAAACAAAACTGCTTTTGTTTTGATTCTGTAATGCCTGCTATGTGGGGGTTTGAATAGCTATGAGCGTTGGAAGGTGAGGAGCTGTTGAATGTGAATTGCCCTGGGCCTTAAATTGCCTGTCTGCAAGCAAAGATGGGATTTGTGGGGAAATTATCTCTTTGCTTGTTCTTCAAGAAACCGTAATTTTAATTTGCTTTCTACAATACTGATCAGAGAGAAGTATGTATTGAAAATTCAGTATGCTGATTTTGCTATTAGAATAAACTGTGCACATGGATATGCTCACATAGCTGTTTAATGTTGGGTGCTTTGTACTATGTGGGGAGGTAATGATTTCTCACATACCCATGTGGAAATAATTTTTGCATAGTTAGAAATACAAACAGCTAAAGTGCCAGAAATAATATTTGGAAATTCAAGTGATGGCATGAAAATATAATGCAGTGTTTATATCACTGATGAATGTTTAAAGGAAGATATTTTAAAAACATCTCCCTCGAACTGTGTTCAGCTATCACAAATTATAGACAAATCTTGACAACCCTGAATTTTTTTTTGTCACACCTCCTTCTCTTCTTGCTGTTAAATACTAACTCTGGTTGTCTTTGACATACATGTAGGACCTCTGATTAACTGGAATTGATTTTCCCCGGCCTCACTAACCAAGGTTCTAAACCTAGATTAAACTTTAGTTCAAAATCCTTGAGGAAAGGGCTAACTCCAGTGGCTTCATTTATACATTTATATGTGGCTTCATTTATACATTGTGTTTAACAATATTTTTTTGCGTAAGAAGGAAGAGACATGTGTACAAGCCCAATAATAATCTGAATTGATGCATTTCTTTTTCACCTGCAGTTACATGAGCCCTCATAGTTTTCAAAGGTATGGCAATAATTGAACCTCCCTATGACTAGTTTTGGAATCAAAATTTATAAAAATTTATAGAATTTTCTTTAAACCTATTTTGAAGCCACATTAGAAGTGATTTTGTGATATTGTATGAGTGAAAAATTAAACTGCTTATGTATGGAAATACTTTGGAGATGATCTGTAAACGGGATCCTAGAGTCGTCTTAGCCCCCCCCCTTTTATCTGTACCAAGTAATTGCTCTTATATTTGTGAAGAGCCCATATGGGAGGAGCGGTGTACAGGGCACGTCAAGATGTCCAGACTCTGCTTCCAGCCCCACGGGCCAATCTGGGTATGCCCAGATTTGGCTGGCCCCTGGAGCGCCCACCCCCAGAAGCCAGCCGTGAGGTGCTCACGCAGCCTTGCGGCTTGACACTGCCAACCTGCCAAGGAGGCTGCTCCTGCAGCACCCTGGCCCACCTGCAGCTTGAACCGCCTGCCAGCGTACACAGCAGGCTGGCTGGCTATGCAGCCGTTGGCCCACCTGCCATACTTGGGATGACCAAGTATGGCGGCAGCTGCACCGTCGGGGGGGGGCACTGGCCACCAGCACGCACAGCAGGCTGTCCGGCTGCGCAGCCATTGGCCCAGCCGCCAGTAGGATGACCAGGTATGGTGGCACTGTCACCTTTGGGGGGGGCTCACCCCTAGCGCACATTGCATTCCTGGGTGCAATGGGCTTTTGGGCTAGTATATATATACAAATATACAAATACTTTTATTATTTGTATAATCCCGGACATAGGAGGCTCGTGGCGGTTTATGGTTAAAACAATACCCCCATATAAACAACAAAGATAACAATCCTCATGGTGGACAAATTAAACTGTTTCCCTGTTTGATCTTTTAAAATTGTGTAGTATATCAGATTCATTGTATCTTTTCTGACTGTGATTCACTCCCAGAATCATTAATTCTTGCAGACTGATAATTCAGAATCTTCCAATAACTACAGGTTGGTTGTCCTGCCATATTAATAGTGATGGATTTTGGTAGTATTTGAACTTTATCCCCCCCCCCCGGATAAGGATACCTAACTTATTACTGAAATCTAGGTGCTTTCTACCTTGCATTCTGTGTGCAAATCAGAATTTCCTTTTTCTGTGATGAATTTATAACACATTTTCCAGCTAATTTGTATGGCTTCATGTGGCCTTTAGAAACATAAGAAACAGCATGTGTATGAAGTATCATGTCTGTTCACAGTGCATTCTTTAGTAAGGCAAATAAGATTATTTTCCCTGTCTTGTTTGGCTTTATTTCTCTCAGTAAAGTATGGCTACATTTTCTCCTTAAATGAACAGATTTCTAAATTGAGATAAAGGAAATTGTGGGAAACCATTGCTGTCAGAGGAAAACAGAAGATTGTCTAAATGCAGGGAGTGCAATTTTCTGCAAGAGCCAAAATCGCTTTTGGTCGTATACTTGTCATATTTTCACAGTGTTGTTTCAGAAAGCTCATGAGCTCTCCAGCAATCTTTCAGCAAGTCTTCGAGTGTTGAGGATTCCTAAAGAGCTCGTGAGAAAAATCTGTGAGGAAAGCTAGAAGGTGGTATACAACAAGTTAAAACACAAACATATCTAATATCTAAGTATGCCCCCCAACCCATTACAAAACCTTCAAGGGGAACATAAAATGCTGAGATGAATCCTGGTGAACACCCCATGTCTGCAGAAAAAAAGCAGTATTTTTTCATAGTACATCATTGGTGAGAGAACCTCAGGTGGTGTTTGGGTTACCTAAAATGATTCCCAACAAAGGAAATGCATATGAGGAAAGCAGGAATAAGGAAAGGAATGTGAAGGGGAGAAACCACAAGGTCCGTGGAGGGAAAGTAGAGTGACTGCAGGGAAGACTGAGTGAGAGACTGGGCAAGGGGAAGGGGAGAAAGATTAGGAGATTGAGTGATCCGGTGTGGAGAAAGCGGAGATAGTGCAGAAGAATATAGGGGGAAAGAAACTGGAATAAGATAATGGAAGCAGGAGACACCAGGGAAGGAAACAGAATTTTCTCTCCTATGCATGTCACCCTCTTGTCAATATAGAGCAGGGGTAGCCAAACTGCGGCCCTCCAGATGTCCATGGACTACAAATCTCATGCATTCACTGGCAGGGGCTCATGGGAATTGTAGTGCATGGGCATCTGGAGGGCCGCAGTTTGACTACCCCTGATTAGAGTAACAAAACTGTCTAAAAAGCACAGAGAAATAAACTTCAGGAGATGCTACATATATCTTCAGAGGAAAAGAAAGCACTTTAAATTAATGCTTATGCTCCAAGCATGTGATGGAGTGGGTTCTGACTAATGGAAGCTTAGAACAAAATTAATATGGTAATCTTTAAGGTGCAGCAACACTAATTTGTTTATAACTGCAGCAGACAGACATGGATACTGCTCTGGCATTAATGCTTATGGACTCATTCTATGAAATAGCTGATAAAATAGTAAACAGGCATTTGACTGTATGATTGAGATGCAGATTGAGAATCTGATGTAGTTCAGTTCTCCTTTCAAAGAAATTACCTGTTAATACAAACCGGGTATAAGGGAGAAGATGCCTAACCTAACTCTGTCCTTGATGTGCCAGATTCTTGGAGAGTAAGCCTGTTGCAAATTTATCAAGCATATTCCTATCATGTCTAATAACTAGTGTTTTGTTCCAGACTGCTGTAATTGTGGTTCTGTCCCATTGTTTATCAGATGTCTAATTTTGTTGTTGCGTTGATTTGTACCTTGTAATCTGCATTGAGTGAGACAGACTACAAAGTAATAATACATTTACATTTGCTTTCTCTTTCTTCTCCCCACAAGAGACACCCTGTGAGGGAGGTCAGGCTGAGAGAGCCCTGATATTACTGCTTGGTCAGAACAGCTTTGGTGTAGTGGTTAGGAGTGCAGACTTCTAACCTGGCGAGCCGGGTTTGACTCTCCGCTCCCCCACATGCAGCCAGCTGGGTAACCTTCCTCCTCCTCCTCCGATTAGAAACTGCCAATCTTAACCACTTCACCAAGCTGGCTCAAACAGAAAGAAACAACCCCTCATTCTAAAACAACAAGTTTGGTCCTAGTTCTAAATTTATAATCACCGCAATTAGTTCATGTCAGTGCTATTATTGCCAGTTTCATTTCTCTTTTCAGTTTCAAAGGCACAGTCTGAAAGGATGTGAATGGTCATGATTCAGCTTCTTATATTTTCCTTTTGAGTACAAGAAGGAGATGGCAGATGCTGTTCCTAAGAGCATGAGGTAGTTTTAGTGGTCACTCTTGCTCAGTAAGTTACTCTTGGCTCACGACTGGGCATGTCAGCGTACTCTGAGGGAGTCATTACACGCTTGGCTAAATCTCAATTCAGAATGAAACAGCAGCATAGTAGTTAACTAACTCCAGCCAGTCACACTTTAGCAATATTGGATCAACTGCACTGGTTAGTGGTTTGATTCTGGATTCAGGTTAGCAGCCTGTTAAGTGTTGGGACTCGCTTACTCGAAAGATCACCACTTCCAATATCAGCCTGGTGCAGATCCACTGAGGCCTTCTTTCAGTTTCTGGTCTGTACAGGAGCAAAGATAGCTTCAGCTGTTGCAGTTCTGTAGCAGCTCCAACTATAAAACAATGTGAGGTTGCTTTTTGCAGTTAAGGGAAAAGTGCAAGGCAGAGCTTTTTAGAAGATCCTCTGACAGAACTTTGGCTTCCCCTCCCACATATCTGGTGGTTTAATTCCTTGCTGTATATTGAATTTTTTTAATGACTAGAAATGGCTTTGAGCTTTTGAGGAAAATTAGTATAGAACTAATAAACTGCTGGTGATCCAGTGCTTTAAGTGGGACGGGGTGGGAGAACAGACTGATTATCAGAAACTGATGTTCTCTGAGTGGCCATCTGTGCATTACATTTAATGGTTCTGCACTGCACTATTTGAACATTCTGCAACTCTTGCCTGGGTGCTGGCATTCATGCTCTTTTTCTCAAAGGGGGTCCCCCCCTCCCCCCCCTTTGAGCATGTCTGAAAAGGCAGGGCAAGCTTCTACCTGGAGTTTTTTTTAATCTCTGTTGGAACCTCCCATATAAATTCCTAAGACAACAGCAGCAGGGAAGAGGATTGTGTGACTGCACAGATGGCTCCTCAAAAGAACGTCATTAGCAGGTAAACAACATGCTTTTGTTCTCTGTGATCTCTATTCAAATATACAGATGGGGGACTGGCAAACTGACAAAAACTGAAAGCAGACAATGCTATCCTTAATGGTCATAACATTTAGCATGCATCAGATCATGATCTAATGTTAATAGAGACTGGGGAATTAGATCACACCTTGGAAAAGGCAGACAAAGTAGCCGTGCTCCAAGTGCAAACAGCCACTCTGTTGAAGTAGAAGGCTAACATGTGTAAAGTACGCGGCCTTATCATTTTTGGGATTCAGAAACTCAACTGATAGAACAGTTAATGTTGTGCAGCACAGAACTATTCTAGGGAGAAAAGATGCATCCAAACAAAGGACTGCATTGTCCCAGTAAAGAGATTTGATACATTGGGAAACATATTACATAAACTTGCTGAGCTTTTTTGCAGTAGAGATATATTACAAGTAACCAGAGATTCAAAAAGTTTAGGCATTAGCTCAGAAAAGATTGTGATTAAGGTAGGCGCACTTTCCAGGGGCCAAACTACAGCTCCAGGAATTTGCATCTAAGTCTCTCAGTTCTTGCTTATACCCAGAATTAAACTTTGTTGGTCTTGGAAGTGTCATCGTACTCAAACTGAATTCTCACATTTGTTTGTAAACTCTTTTATGTGTTTGCTAAATTATTGCCATTCACAGATCTTATCAACTGCCTGAACCCAATCTTGGTTATAATCACCAGGTTACATGCATCATGACTTTAATGAGCCCTTCCAGGCAACTAATCCCCTTTCTTATATGTAATGGTTGAGGAAATCCTGTTTCACTGCCTCTGAAGATAGTTTGCCCATGAAAGCTTATATCTTGAATAAAACTTCATGAGTCTTAAAGGAACCAGTGGACTCACACTTCTCTTCTGCTGCTTCAGACCAATATGGCTATCCAACTGAAGGCACTCAATTGTCACTCAAGAGGAGGCTTAGCAAATTTGCATTTGAATTGCCCTACCTGAGTGACCAGAGATGAGACTTTGGCCCCACTGAATGAGAAGTACTGTTTGAGCTTATCTATTGCATAGAAAGTTAGTTTGCATCCCATTTTTTTTGAAATTCTGATTGTATTATCTAAACTAGAAACTCTGGACAACAAACCAATTCACCCTAGTCTTTATTACTTCTTTTGGGGGGAGCAGCACATGGTCACCCATTAAGGCCACTCAAAATAATTTGTATATGAATAGCCATACCTGAGCAAGCAGAGGCGTGACCTAACCATCTCCAGATGACTTTGTCCCACTGAAGAGAAGAAACCTTCAGGAAGACCAATGTTTCATTCCCTCCCCACCCCAGTCAGTAAAAAAAACAGTGTAATTAGAAAACCTTGAAAGGTGGTTGATTTAAAATATATTTGCTCACGAACTTTGGGTAGCCTTGATTATACAAAACAGGTCCTTGGTTTGCTCACTCTGTATTCTACTTTTTGAAAAATGTTGTTTTAAAAGGCATGATTGTTGTGCTCTAGGATGAAGTAGGTTTATGCTTAAAATGTATTTCAACACAAAGTATAACAAATTGTTAATCCCTGACTCTCATGTCTGCAAATATCAAATCTTAGTATTTTTTTGCAATCCTCAGGGAAAAGCTTGGGATCATAATGCATTGAGGAATAATTAAATAGGGTCACTGCACTTGATGCTTATGTGACCTGATAGTGCATAGTGGAATTGCAAATTAGCTGCCTGTTATTAGACAATAATCCCCCCTCTGGGGGTTTGTATTTAGATAGTTGCTGCTCTCTTTATTCTCTTAATTTGAATTCTTCGTGGATTCTGGGAGAAGCTTCCTAAGATAAGCCTCTTAATAAAACTGTTGTTCGCACATGTATCTAGTTAGTGATTCCAATAAGAAGAGCTCTGTAGGGCAATGCTTGAGCTCAGAAGAGAAATCCAGACATGAAACTACCATCTTAGGTGTCTGGAGATGGCGTTATTGTCTTCTGAGTTGTTCCATGTGCTCTGCTTTAGAACAGAGACAGCTTTGTCACAGGCAGTGAATTTTGAACACTATTAAGAGCAGCAGAGTAGAAGATACCACTAATCTTTTAGGCATAGTCAAGTGGAAAGTTCTCTTGCATAAACCCCAATCATTCATATCCTGCCTTTCATCTCTATGGAATATACATGGTGGTATATATACAGTAATAAAGATGCAAAACTGTATTACCATAGCTGTTGAACCAGCACAAAGCAATAAAAGGTATTTTCTGCAGCCAAGGACAGTACAAAATTCCAGGAGCATTCACACACTGCAATCTTATCCTTTGTGACGGAAAGACAATCCCATCCTGAACAAGTTATATACTTTTTCCTGAATCATCCTTTACTCCCAATCTTAGACTAATTTACCAGTTGGCTTGCTTGTACCCACCTCTTCATGGATTCCAGTCAGTGGGTTTAGAGTTTCTTCTGAATCCATGGAATTTGTTAGAAAGGTGAGAAAACTAGGTACTGCCAGCATATTGTAATTCTTATTCAGATCTCTGGGTGACTTGTCCCAGTAGTTTCAAGTAGCATGGGATACAAGATGGAATCATGTTTGATAGAAAAAATTTCAGTGCTATATTTTTCTGTGGGAAAAAAAAAATTCTACTTCAGTGGGGGAAGTCATCCAAGGCTGGTTAGGTCATACCTCCGTTTGCTCAGGTAAGGCTATTTAAATTAAAATGAATCTGTTGGCCTTATCTGGGTGACTGAGGTCTGGCCTGTCCAGTTTTTGGATAGCCCTTTCTCTCTATGCTGGAAGAGTGATTTCTCTCTGGGCTTTTCTTCATGGAAGGCAAATGTGGAGGAGGTTTCTGAAGAGAAGGCTAGAAGAAAAAGTGCTGAATAAATTCTTTGAGTGTGGGAACCTCTGCATGTCAGGAATGCAATGGAAAGAACATCAGACTGGGAGCCATTCTTCAAGCTTCTCTGGATCTGGCCTTCTCCACTAAGGGCTTGAAAGATCAGCCTGTTTTTCTTATGAGCCTGGTGTGAAAGAAGTCTTCCATGATTTAGTGAAGAATGATTGCAAACTTTGGATAAAACTACATGAAATGAGTATATCAATGTATATTGTATTCCCCTGTTCTTCCGTTCTCATGTAAAATGTGGGTTGGGGATCTGTTTTTAATAGAAAATTAGGTCTGGTGTTGAGGAGAGTTAAACTGTGCCCCTTCTCCTTAGCTTGTGGCACTCTATTGCCTGAAGCATTTCCCCCCTCCCTTTCCATATCAGACCTGGATTAAGAGAAAATACTTAAAACAACGAAGGATAGTGAGATAAGGAGGATACCTTTAAGTTTCTGCTAAAAATAGACCAATCCTTTCCCTATATTACATATGAATGGGAGATCACTTGCATTAATATGGGGCTTCTTCTGTCATGTCTGGCACCCTAAAGGTCCATCTGCAGACATTCCTAATGAACTGGCAGGAACTTCTCCTGCATTACCACAGACAAACAGTAGAGCTCAGTCATTCCTGGTTCAGCAAACTGTGCAGCCCAGTACCCAGCAGGGGTAATCAAACCGGCTTTCCAGATGTCCATGGACTACAATTCCCATGAACCCCTGCCAGTGCTGGCAGGGGCTCATGGAAATTGTAGTCCATGGACATCTGGAGGTCCGCAGTTTGACTACCCCTGCCTAGTGCTTCAGGCCCTAGTCAATATAAATTGTTCTGTGTAAATGTTCTAAAATGTTTTATGTAAACTGCCCAGAGCCGTAGGGAAGGGCAGTATAAAAATCTAAATTAAATAAATAAAAATAAACAAAATAATAGGGTGCCATAGGTTGCAGCTCATTACCAGGACGTTAAAAATAGATCTGATGAGACATACTATCACCAGTTATTTCATATCCACTGGGCTGTGCAATCTCTCAATCCTGGGCTTCGTTGGGATTGGGGACTCTGGTATATGTTTGTGTGTATATGTGATTTTGCTGATAGTTACTAATAAAACCATGTTTTTTTTAAATCAGTGCATTTGAAACAGCTTTATAGATTACTTTCCTTTGTTTAGTCTGATTCTCTTCTTTGGGTCTTTAAAACCACAGAAGAGAGAAGATGTTTGGGCTGTCCAAAGATTATGTGATGATATATTTACAAAAACTGTCCAGGTTGGAGGGGGAGGTGTGAACAGATATAGGCACAGCATATTCTATTATCTTAATACAGAATTAATATAAAGACTAAGTTTTGAATAATTGTTAGAATAATTCACTAAGAACTCATACTATGCAAGCCCCATTGAAATGAATGCTTCTGCACGATTATGGAACGACCTACCCAGAGAGGTGCGCCTGGGCCCTTCCATTTAAATCAAGTTTTGTTTTTGAAGATCTGCATTTGTTTAAGTTTACTGAGTTATAATTTTACATTTTTATATGTTTTATTTATTTTGTAAGCCGCTTTATGCTCCGTAAGGAAGAACGGCACATAATAAATGTTTTAAATTGATGACTGAATAAAAATCATTTCACTTCAGCATGGCTGTGCAGGAACAAGTGGGGTTCAATCAGTTTGAAAATGAGGAGGAGGGCATTTATGTGGAAGTAAGGTTCACTGCATGAGCCTCTTGTGGCGCAGAGTGGTAAGGCAGCCGACATGCTGTCTGAAGCTCTGACCATGAGGCTGGGAGTTCGAGCCCAGCAGCCGGCTCAAGGTTGACTCAGCCTTCCATCCTTGCGAGGTCGGTAAAATGAGTACCCAGCTTGCTGGGGGGTAAACGGTAATGACTGGGGAAGGCACTGGCAAGGCCACCCTGTATTGCCATGAAAACGCTAGAGGGCATCACCCCAAGGGTCAGACATGACTCTGTGCTTGCACGGGGGGTACCTTTACCTAAGGTTCACTGAGAGTGGGGTCCATTCACGTAGACATGCTGCATGAGTTTCTGGAGTTAGAACTATAGATAACCATAGAAAGCTTAGATTCTTTTACTAATTATTTTAAAAAGGTTTTGCTGAGAGAATTTAATTCCAGTCCAGTGTACTGTGTCCCATCCTTTCTTTCCAAAATAAGAAAGCACTTTAATATTGCTGGCCCTTGGGGCACCGCTAATTAAGCCAAGCTGCTTTTCCTAGGTCTTCGTCATCAAATACTCGTGCTTCACATTGGCTTACTGCTAGCTTCATAATGAGGACAAACATGAGCAGGTTTATTTTTTTTCTGCCTTGTGTCCTCTTCAATTGTACTCTCCTCTGTCTGTTACTATCTTGGTCCTGTGAACAGGAGAGCTTGAAGATTACCTGGACAAAGGATTTAATCTGCAGCCTTTCAAGAAGGAGAGGAAAAGCCTCCATGCTTTTGTGTTGCAAAATCGGTTCAGTATCAGTATTCTTAGAGATATTAATAACATATTGATCTTTTGCTTTCTCAGTCAATTTCTTAAACAGCTGCATGATCTGATTCTGAAATATATTTGCAGTCTCTTTTTGTTCCTAGCTATTCAGCAAACATCAGCTGGATGCCACAGGCTAGGACGCCACAGGCTTGTTGTCCACGGTGGGAAATGGGTTCCTTCCCCTTGTAGTACATGCATTAGCTGAGTAGTGTGGGAAGGAAATGCCTCTCTGGCTTAAGTGCTGCATGCAGACCAGATTGCACAGCAGCCCAGGGCTGATGGCGCTGTCGTTACTGCAGTGCAGAGTTGAAGCCGGGAATTACCTCGCTCCCTCCTTTCCTCCCTCCCTCCTTCCTTCCCTCCTCCCTCCCCTCTCAGCCTCGCTTGCATTCTGCCTGGCTCTTGGGCGAGATGTGCGAAGCTAAGGGGCTGAGTTTCTGACAATAGCACATCAGTACCCAGCAGCTCAAGATTCATTGGAGGGCCCCAGCTTTGATGGCAGCCCCTGGCTGAAGTGGTGCCACACAAAGCAGGGCTTGTGTGTGGGAAATGCTTGGTTTTTGTCTCTGCAGAAGGATGCTGAGCTATGACACAATGCCTGTTTGTTTGCAATAGCTGAGACCGTCATAAAGAGGGCAAGAGACAGGGGCAAGTCGGAGGAAAAGCCAGCGGGGGAAACTGGGAACGGTGACAACGCATCTTTCCTCTTTTGCCGGAGAGAGTGAGGGAAGGGAGGCAGACAAGAAGAGAGAGACTGAGACTTACAACCGACGATGTGTCAGTCAAACACCCTGCAGGGACCAGAGCTTCATTCAGGGAAATGGTGAGATGCTGCAAAGCTTTATCTAACCCTCCTCCCTCTTGCTGCAACCTCCACAAAGTTAAAATTCATGCCCGGAGGCTGCGTTCAGGGAATGGTGGCAGCGGCAGCTGTGCCGGGGAGCAGCACCCGCAGCTGGAAAATCCAGGCCCACCTGGCTCTGCTGGGGGCATCCCAAATAGGAGAGCCCGTTTCAGGTACTGTCTAGCCTATATTTTGCTTTGCAAAAATGTGGCAGCGGGAGGGGAGGGTAAAATGGGAGGGAAGGGTAAAATGGGCAGGAAGAAAGGCAGCTGTCTGCAAAGCCTTTGTTTGGCCTAATTACTGTAAAGCTCTTTATATACTTGACTCAGAAATGAGGAGGGGGAGTGTTGTATTATAGCCAAGAAGCCTTTTCTCGTTTGAATCTTATTTCAGCAGTGGGGAAAGAAGCAGGAGGTATTCTTAAGCAATAAAGCTATGCAGTGGGAAGCAAGGATGCTTTACAGCAAGCTGCCAGGCTGCAGCTTTATACGGATTGGCCCGTGATTGTCTGCAGTGAAAGGGGGGAGATGGAGACAAGAGTGGTACCGTGTCCTCTGAGCTTTTGGCAATGCCCTCTGCCAGTGGGGTTTGGCAGCAAGAAGAAGGTGAACTGTATGCCAGAGCTTCTGTTTAATACCAGTTTTTACTCTCTGCCCAAATCTTGCAGAACTATGTTGACTGTTCTGAAATATGGTTGTACAAATGAGTTGAGGCTTCAGGGGCTTCCTTATTTTTAAATATATATATGTGCCTTAGCTTCCATTCTACACCCATATCTGTATCAGAATGTGTTGGCAAAAGCTTCCCTAAGGTTCCTTTGCTCTTTCCTTGGAAGGAAGTGAGGAGATGGCTTCTACCAAATAAGTTATTTCTTTTTTGGGTTGGGTGATTCTTCCACAAGCAGAGCCACTCACCAACCATGTGCTGGCCAGAAACAACATTTCCAAGTGGGATCAAAGGGATTAAATGAAGTATTTTGGTCATGGACAGGTAGAGGTTTGTTTGTTTCTGGCTCCATAATGCTGATAATCAAACTGAAAATGTAGAGAAAAATTTGTCCCATAGAATAGAATAGAACAGAACTGGAATTTTTTTCTATTGCCATTTTCTTTTGTTTTAAGGAGCATGAGGTTAATCTATGTTCAGGCTCATAGCAAGGTATATGTTATTCCAAAACCTGCTACAGAGGCCTAAGGGAATGGAGTTGTCTTCTGGTGCATAGCAGCAGATGAGGTAATTTTAGGTGAGGGTCTTTCAGTCTCTCTGAATTGACCTTGATTTAGGATAGTTTCATTGCCTGGTAGTCATACATCATTGTTTTACGTCTGTGACTTATTATTGGGCTGCCTCTTTAGAGGGACATGCATTTTTGCTGCTGATGTTAATTATTTCGAAACATTATTTTCTGACGTTAATTTGTTAGCTGCTTTGGTGACCTTGTGAGGGCCGAAAGGCAGGATATAAATTTTGTGAAACAAATAAAAACAAAGGACAACTCAGTTGCTGCCTATTGAAAGCAAAGAAGTGTGTCAAACCTTTGGGTTTCTAGGAAGGTAGCAGTAGGATCCATTCCGGATCCACCTCAGTGCCTGATACAGCTTGGTTGCCTCCAGCTAAGTAGTTTTCTGGCATTATCAACTTCTGTAATCTATTCTGAGGATCAAAAAGAAAGTCTTCTCTTATTGTGTAGCCTTGGTTAGTGAGTTGTTGTCTCCAAGGTCTACAAATTGTCAAATAAGCAACAGAGGGTGGTGGTAGATTATTTAATTCCATTCTACCAAAAATATCTCTAGGGCCCTTGAAAGGCCATCACCTATATATATGAATAAGAACTTGTATCACCCTTACTTCCAAATCCCCTTTTACTGCAGACAAGTTCATGACCTCGTGATCTGTACTTTAAGAGGTTTCCTCCTGTTATTCTGAACCCGTTCTTGCTTACTGGTCTGTGGAATGCGAGAGAAGGCTTTCTTGAGTGGTTCTTAAAAATACATTGTGGACTATATAGACTTGTTCATGGTAAAGATGGTCTTGGTCCTGTTGAAAATAACAATAGCCTCCAGAGTTATGTGGCTTTTGTTTTGTGCCATGTCTAGTACTCACTTGTTTATGGTGTACACTAGCCTATTATTTGGGATGACAGCATAAGAATCAACTAGACCACAGATATAATTCAGATTGACCAAGCTGGTGATGCTTGAACTAGAGTTGGCTGACCATCTTGTGTGTGTATATGTATGTGATCCTACAGGTTGCAATTTCCCCAGCTGGCCCTGAGGCGGAGATTGGGCCAGCTGACCTGTATGTCTAGGCCTGCTCTGAAACTCCGTTCTTGGCCTCTGACTATTCTCTATTATCTTCTGCCTTTTGGTGCTCTTAAACCCTTGACCAGAGTGGGATGGAGGCCTATGAGCAGGGTAAGTGATTGAAGGTTTGTACTGGACTTTGTGATACCTTATTGTGAAGAAGGAGGGTGGCTGTTAGCTAAGGGGGGGGGGGAAACTGAAGCAGAACTGGTGTGTGAGAGATATAGAAGACAGGAAGAGGTTGTCCCTCTTCCCCAATATTTTGTGTGTTTCTGTCTGTAGCAAAGCTTCTTTGGCTGAGAAATTTTTCTTCCAGGGACAGGCAAGGTTTTAGTAGTGGAGAGTTTCACACGTTAGCTTCCACAGAGGGAATGGTGCATGGATTCAGATACCAGGGAGAACAAGCATCTGTAGAAGTCTGCTGTAGTTGTGTCTATATAAAAGTTATGCCTGAAAGACATATGTTAAAGCTTCCCAAACGCCAAAGCACTCAGCAAGGATGGTTGCCTTGACCTGTGAGCTCTGCAGTTGAATTCCAGCCATGTATGAATGTGGGAAGAAATCCCCATCCTCCTCCATACAAGAAATGCAGCTTGGCATTCCTGAGACTCCGTTCTGCATTACACTAAAGAACACAATCAACTTGAAAAGCAGTAGGCTTGTTTAAAAAAAAAATCTGTCAATGTTTGAGTCATCCTGGCTTGTGATGTTGTTTTGAATAGATTTTTGTAGGGCCAAAGACCTTTGAGGCAGGAGATGTACCATTGTCACTATCTATCTTTCTCCCTTTTCTTCATTGTAGACAAGGACTATAATGTGAATAGTGTGTGTGTGTGTGGGGGGGATAACTAGCTTGATCTTCACAATGCCCCAAGGCTGTTTGTTTTTATACAATGTCTCCTTTTTTTAAAAGTGTGCTTTCTTTGTTCCATCAAGTGACCAGCAAGAATACTGTCAGACAGAAATGAAACAGAGGATTTGATTGGGTGTGTCAGCTCCCCCCCCCCCAGGGTGGTACATGTGAAATTCTTTAATTGTATCATCATAATCATATTGCAAAGAAGAAGAATCATATTGAGAGAATTTCTGTCTCCATCTTCTTCCTTGCCCTTCAATAGTGCTGTCGTCTTTTCTTGGTTGACTGCATTTAGATCCTTTTTTTCCTTTTAGAATCTATAGAAGGTGCTATTTTAGTTGCTCTTGCCTCGATTTTTCAGAAATTGTGGAACACCACAATAAATATCATATCTCACTAGAGCATGTTCACTGCTGAGCAGAATGAAACTTTCACGGTCCTTTGGGTATATCTGTTTTCCTTGCATGCAACACTTTACTACACAGCACATTGAGTTTCTAAACAGAACTATAAAGGAAAGATGTTTTGCTTTTTGAAAATCAGTTTGCAAACAGTTCTTTGCACACTTGCAGCATATCAATTACTAAATGACATGCTTTGCTTTACAGTCCTGTATGTGACTTTTGATAAATGAAAGAACAGCTGCCCATCATTTGCAATTGATAAAGCAGAAGCTTAGCTGAAAAGAGAAGGTGATGCATAAAGTACTTAAAATAAGCTGAAGAACTGAGTTTTTGAGAAACTTGGATGTTTCTCCCTACCGTCTTATTTGATTGCAGCCCTTAAAGTGTATGCTGCGTTTGTTCACTCTTAGTATTAGATTTTTTTAAATTTAGAAGTAATTTTCTCTATTTGTATTTTTTAAAATCATATTTAAGAGAAAAATTCTAAATCCAGAAAGAATTGAGTGTCTTGTGCCTGGGAAGTAAACATATACTGCACCATAACCCCAGTTTTTTTTTTTTTACTCTGAGCTGGTCTTGAGGGCTAGGATGAACATCTTCCTGCTCAGGAAACTTTCCTGCAGGTTTAAAAATTTATTTGTCTCTGTGTCTGTTTATTTATTTATTTGAAATTCTAGACTGCCCTCTTCGCTGAAGCAGACTCAGCAGTTTTAAATACCTTTATATTTATTTACTTTACAAAGAGTCTCTTTCTTTGTCACTCACACACAATCTTTTAATTAGTTGAGCACCCCTCTTTCTTTGTTTCTCACAATGGGTGTGATTTTTCTAAGTAACCAAACAACATCCTTGTGGGGGGGAAAGCTTGTGGTCACAGTCCCATGGAGTCCCATGGAGTACTTTAGAGTACCATTGAACAAGTTTTGTTTGTTGTCAGTCCCTGCCATGCTTAAAGGCACTGAGAACCTCTTGCTGTATCAGTTAATCCAGCCGCTCCAATTTATTTATTTAAAATATTTATAACATGCCGTGCTCGCTTCAGTAGCACATACACTAAAATATAACATGCCTTTCCACTATAGACCATCATGGCTTACAATGTAACCACAAGACAAACAACACAAAATGTTAGTCGTATTGGTCTGAAGTAGCACAATAAAATCAGAGTCCAGTGGCACCTTTAAGACCAACAAACATTTATTCAAGGCATGAGCTTTCGAGCGCAAGCACCCTTCATCAAACTATGACAGGGAATAATGTCCATTATGTTCTTCTTACAAATCATGCAAGAAGATCATAGTCTGACGAAGGGTGCTTGCACTCAAAAGCTCACGCCTTGAATAAATCTTTGTTGGTCTTAAAGGTCCTACTGGACAATGATTTTATAACACAAAATGTATAAAACTGCAATATTGAAATTTACAAAGGAAGCAGCATCAGATTAATTGCCTGCCAGATAGACCTAGCTACTTAAAACTGAGCTTTAAAAACCTAGCCCACATGAGGCACCCTGCTAGTTTTACAGGCTTTATGAAAGACCATCTCTGTTTGGTTCTTTGCAAACTCTCTCTTGTTATCTGTTTCATAACAGAGGGATAGTTGGGTGAAAAGTCCTGGGGAACTGGCAGAGGTAGAACATGCCACAGAATTGGGGAAGGGGAGAGGAAAAACTTCATCAAGGAACACAATCAGAGTGCAAGCTACTGCAAGGAGTTACCAAATGGTTTGATGCAAGGAGATGCAGTCCAGATATTTGTTTAAATATCTGCTTTTCTCCCCACTGGGGATTCAAAAGTGGCTTACAAAAAAAGTCCTACAAATAAGACCAATAACCAGCAACAATATGGATTTGCACATGAGCATCTTGGGGACAGATTTCACCCCACATCTCAGCCAGAAAGGTAGGATTAAGCATGCTTCTCTAATTGACTCAGACAGGACACACCAGGCTTTTTCAGAGATTGCCATGGTAAAGCTGCTCAGAGCTCTGACCATCACCTTCTAGTCTATGGGAAAGGATACTGAAGAGGTGGACAGTTTTGTTGTCACCTTTATTGAGTTCAATTTCATCACAATGACAACTTGGTAGAACATTGCATCACTTTCATGACAAATTGCTTGTCGTTCTGGTCCAGGTTGGCTGTTGAAGGGGCATTGTCTTTCTAGACTCCTAACTTACATTCTCAGCCTTTCTGCAGCTTAGATTCTCAGTTTCTTGGGTACAGATTTTAATAGACTAGTCAACACGGTGAGCAAAGTTTCCTTCAGAACATCAGAAGTAACTCTGATGTTTCCATTTGGATGGAGGATGGTGCCCAGGATATTCTGGTTGTGGCATCTCTCCAGGTCTATTTGTCCATCTCTTTACAACAACCATAAGTTCATTAAGAGCTTTGTTACTGTCAAGAGTAGCTCTTACTATTCACTTTTGTATTGATGTTTAAGATGCCATAAGATTTCTTTTTATTTTTTGGTGTAAGGTAGCTACTCCTCTGGAATGAAAGTCTGGAGCAACTCTTCCCTCTCTCAAACACACCTTCCCAGGATCGAACTATTACTTTAGAATACAAAATTTTAAATGCTACCTCCTTTTCTGCTCTGCAGATACTGATTCTCTGAATGGTGAACTGCATCATCAGAAATATTTAGGCACGTTCCTAGGGCCAGGAATTTGTCACTCCTCCTTGTTGAGATTCACAGTGTTCTCTTCAAGAGCATTTGATACAGTCACGCTGCTCTCAACCAATGCATGAGGTATTGTTTCCCTCAAGGACAAAGTCAACAACAAGAACTGTTCCCCTCATCAGTTCCAGTAACAAAGGTAACATCTACAACCCCACACCAATTATAGGCCTTCAGAGGTTTTGCCAAGCCATATAGTTGGGTACAGTTTACTCTTCAGTGAATGAAGATCTTTGACTCTATGTTGAGCCAGATATGAGGATGGCTGTCTTGAGGCACAACTGCCAAGTGGCCTATTGACCTTCCCTAGCCCTACCAGTGCTCTTGGAGCTTTTTAAAGGCATGCATAGGGAAATACTTTCCCCGCTTACTGTACTGTACTGAAACATTCCAAGGAAAGAGATGCTAACACACAAATTAGATCCCAGTGAGTAACTTGACATTATTTAGCTGTTTTACTTTCCTACTGCATTATTCTGTGTCCCTTCCATTACCATTGGCCAGGTGACAATATTTTCTGTGGAAACATTTTGTTTCCTTTACCACCCTCTGCCCAAAATAAAAACTAATTAGCTTATATATTTTAAACTGTTGCGCCTTTACCTAATAAAGCAGCAAATGAATACTGAATGCCAGAATGCTGATATAGGACTAAAGGCAATAATAGGCTAGTCTGTTCTGTGCTGATATTTCTGGCTTCTCTCAGCTTTCTTTAGTTTCAGATCGCATAAAGAGGGTTTGTCATTTGAAAGAATTCGTCAGTAGCAAAACCGATCACACTTTTGAGAGCCTCAAAAAAGGTCTATTCTCTGTTTTTGTCTCTTGGAATTTCTTGATTGGCAAGCCAGCTTTGGTACTGTTGTTCCCAACTGCAGTGTTCTTCAAGTTCTGAGTAAAAAACTCTTGTTCTTACACAGCCTCAATCTTTTCAAGGCTAAGTGTTTTTTGACAAGGTGAAAAAATCTTGGGTTCTAAATGGAGTCTTTGAATTGCCCCTTATTTACCTTCTCCCAATAGGAGTGACCATACTAGTTAACCCTTCTGTCATCTGGGGTCCTATTATTGGTACTTCACAGAAACAAAACCAGAGTCCTTGAGTTGCCATGCCTAAGCATACCTTCCATATCATAAATGGACTCTGTTTAATCCTTGTTAATCCTGGGCAGCGATTGCCCTTTCAGTCTAAGATAGGCAGCACACTGCAACCTGTGTTGTTTTAGACTTTTAGCAGCAGCTGTGTTCATTTACTGTTTGATTATATTAGGATATATTAGGATGTGACCTCTTCTATTTTGGATTCTACAGACTCCAGAGACTTCCATTTAAACTATTGAATATTCTGTAGAACTATATTCTCTTAATTTATTGGGAGAAATTAGTTCTCTTAACTATCAATTGCTGGCCACTGTTCTCCCAGATTTATCTCGCTGGGGTTGTGGAGCCCACTCCAAATCTCTTTCTGTGACTGTGCCATTACCCCTCCCCCCCTTATGGAGGAGGTATGCACAGGAGGGTCTTCTACATATTTTGTCCACAGTGCAATTGTTATGCTGTTGAGAATCAGTTCGTTCTGCCCCATCCAGAAGGGAGTCCTGCTAGGAACATGGACCATTTTCTGCCTTGGCAAGGGGCAGATCCATTACTGACATGCAGAGTACGCTTTCTGAATTTGTTACATGTTGTGCGTTAGATGTGTGCTTGAGAGCTTATAAAGCTTTGGACAGAGCAGTTCTATATAACCTGTTTTACTCAGAACATCAGAACTCACCTCTAGATAAATCAGTTAACTGATCAACTGTATGTTGCACTACATGGATACCAAGAAGATGAAATATAGGTTGTATCATCATACATTTATCCTAGAAGATGGGACTTTCCACTGACAGCCCTCAGTGAGGTTAGTCTATCTTTGTTAGCAAACTGAGTCCCCAAATGTAAGGCAGCTACTCATCAGCAACAGACTTGCCTGCTCAGGATACAGAGACTATGGAGAACAAGCCCCAAACTGTGGCTCTTCAGATTTCTATGGACTACAATTATACCGTCAGTGGCTCATCCTCTGATACAATGGAGGTTTCCATACACTGGCAGTGCTCTTTTCCCATTTATATTGGCTCTGAATAGGACTGTGAAAGAAGACAAAAGAACATCATACAGTAAAAATGGAAGCATCTAAACTTTTTCTGGACATTCAACAGCAAATATTAAGGATTCTATATTTCAGCCTCCCAAAAGGTTTCCAAGGGTGATCTTAGCATGAAGCTCCTGATTTTACAGTATGTAGCTTCAGCTCAATAAAGAATAGAGATGACTAGCTCTGTAGAGAAAATATTTCTACACTTTCATTTGCCACTTCATCTTGCCATTCTGATTGTCTTCCAGTCTTGCTATTTGACCTTGTTTCTGTTGGTGTTCTGCAGTGTCATATAACCCATGTGTGGCTTGAAGTCTTCTGGCCTCTTTTTTGAAATAAACCTCTTAGCATTCTGTTTACAGCCTTGTGTTTATACATTTGCCAGGTAATGTAACATTTTAGGCATTTGACAAAGTAAGCTGTGATTCAGAAAACCTCTACCACAGTAAATTTGTTGGTTTTCAAGGTGACAGAAAACACTTTGTAGTTTCAGTTACAAGTGAGAAACCTGTATTTTTCTCCTTGTAGGTGATACTTTGCATTATCTGTATTTGATATAGTTCTAGCGTATCATAGTCTTTCAAATAAATTCAAAGAGGTGAATAGTGCATAACATTTTGTACTAGTCCTCATGACATTTCTGTCACTGGTGTGAATAAGAACCAGCTTGCATTCAGGTTAGTAAAGTTCTTCCTCTTGGTTTCCGGGAAGACATTCTTATTTGGCTCAGGCATTTGCCTGTTTGCAGACCTAATTGTGTGCTTTGTAGTGATCTTTCAAAGTGGTTCCCGGTTGGGTACCATATTTTTTATTAATCCATCTTGAAAAAACTCCAGATGCAGGGCTAGTTGCATATAAAAGGGTGCTGATCCTTTCCTCCCTCCCATTTCCAGGGCCCTTCTTAAAAGGAACTCTTCTGTCTGTGCCCCTCTAACTTGCTTCTGGGCATGGTTTCTAGAACTTTGCTCTGCAAGAAGGGACTGAAATTGGGATTATATTTTGCATGTGAATTTGGAATGGATCTGATAGACTCAAAATCCTTGTCAAAGGGGATAAAGCTGGGTTTCCAGAATTTGTTCTTGGTAAACCCCTCCTGATTTGTGAAGTCTGGCTTTTTGCTAAAGGCTTAGAAAAAGGTTTTGATTTGTTTCAGTGATTGGCTGTTTCAAAGTTTTCCGTATTCTTTTCCTGGAAACTTCTTTTATGTTCTATGCCCCCGAAAAGGAATGTCAAGGCTCAAGGATTAACCCCAGGGGATTTAAAGGAATTAGCTACAGCAGTTTCATCAGGCCTTGCTGACTACAGATTATCCCACAGTTCTTTAACTTGTTCCCACCCTGTTCTGACCTACATTTCATCCTGCTTCATCTTAGTAGTTCTGCTATAGCATAACCCTGTAGAATAGAGGATGACATTTTTCTTGCTATTTTTTTATGTTGTAGTGACACTGACTGAAGACAGCAGTTAATGTAAAATGCTTTGGTTGGAAATATATTTGAGAGTCTAATCCCCAGTGTATGGCATTTTAGCACTAACTTTTGGCAAATGTGCAAGAGAATTCTTTGGAGCCTCAACGATTGGGGATGTTGCATTAAATTCTTTGAGTTTAGCAGTGAGTGAGGCAGGATTGTTCAATTAGAGATGGGACTGCACTTCCCACTGGCAATACTCTGCAATATAATATGCATAATTTATGTGTTTCCATTAGCATGGGTTGTGATAGCTTGAGAGGGAAAGGCTTCCAATTAAACAGAAGGCTAGTCATCTAGTAGGCTGTGACTACCTTGTTGGCTTCTGCACATTTGAGTATGGTGATCTATTGTTATGGACAAACCTGAAAAGCACCACTTTTGTTCATTTACATTTTCTTTTAAAATAATTTGCCAAATATCTTAGCCATAGCTTTCAGGACTCTGCATTGGGTGGGTGAGTAGGAATCTCTTAACTGTAACGAACAAGATATTCTGTTCTGCATGTATTCCTACAAGTTGCAGATTAATTTCCTTTGCTAAAGTCAATCTAATTGAGGTTATAACATGCTCTCACAAACTGTTCTTGCTGATTGTTCCAAGCAGGAACACAGGTTGTTCCACAGAAAGGCAAGCCCATCGCTAAATACTGAAATGTCAGCAGGGAACATAAGCTTGGTCTTGTAGAATGGAATTTCTGCTCACTGCTTTCATTTGTTGGAATGTTTTTATACAATGAGCAGAAAAATGAGTCTTTAAGAAGTTTCATTGTTATAGCAAAAGAGCAAAGACTGTCAACTCAATCAAATGCCTCATGCTATAATCACCATTAATGTCAATGCTTTTCTATCCAGCTTTCCCACCCCTGCATATTAGTGGAGGGAGCCAGGGTGGGAGGTGAAACAATATTTTTTTTTAAGTGGTTTTTGATCCCTTGCATTTAAAAGCCATTGGTAATTATACTAGTTGCTCAGTTTTCATTTTGGTAGGGAGGTGGTTGTGCAATAGCTCCCATTTTCCCTCCCCTCTCTCTAGGTTTCCCTATACAAATCTGTGCCAACACGACTACTCTCACGAGCCTGGGGACGCTTGAACAGTGTAGAACTGCCCAACTGGCTCCGGAAACCTGTCCTTAGTCTCTACATCTGGACATTTGGTGTCAACATGAAGGAGGCAGCTGTGGAAGATCTTCATCACTACCGAAACCTTAGTGAATTTTTCCGACGGAAGCTGAAGCCACAGGCCCGGCCTGTTTGTGGTATCCATAGTGTGGTAAGTTGAGTGGAATGATAATTGTTTGTTGGTAATGAAAATAATATAATAAACTTTATTTTTGTTGCCCACCCTTCCTGAATAGCTCAGGGGGTAGAATTAAGATTTTTGGAGAGACAGATCTTCCCTCCATTTCAGCAGTGAGATCAGCCTTTTCTGTTTGGGGTTAACCATACGCTGGATGGAATAGCTGTGTCTTACAGGCCCAGCAGAACTGGTTAAAGTCCACAGGACCCTAATCACTTTGGGCAGAGCATTCCACCAGGCCGGGGCCAAGAACGAGAAGGCCCTGGCCGAGGACAACCTCACCTCTTTTGGGCTGAGGATCCTAAGCATTGGGTCAGATGATCTAAACCAGGGGTAGTCAAACTGCGGCCCTCCAGATGTCCATGGACTACAATTCCCAGGAGCCCCCTGCCAGCATTCGCTGGCAGGGGCTCCTGGGAATTGTAGTCCATGGACATCTGGAGGGCCGCAGTTTGACTACCCCTGATCTAAACGCTCTTTAGCTGCTGTATTGGAAAAGGCAGTCCCATAGATACACTGGTCCCAGACCATCTAGGGCTTTAAAGTACCAAAGCCTGGAGCTTGATCTGTCTCTAATCTGGAGCCAATGCAGTTTCTTTGTAGAAGCAGGCTTGATGAGATTGGTGCTGCAGATTTCCTACTCTTTGTTACTAATGTTGTATGTCCTCTTTCATGGAGTACATGAAGATACTGTCCCTGTCACGAACAGTTCAAAATCTAAATCTTAAGATGAGGAAGGGAACAACAGGAGAAGTGAACAGTGGAGAAGGACAAAGACAACTATGTATGAAATCCAGTTACTCTTTTGTAGGCTTAGTTTCAGTAGATAATGGGCACTAAGAAGCCTGCAGCAAAGGCTTCGTGGAGAAACTGTATTTGAAAGAGAAGCTTGAGGGAAGTGAGGGAGATGCCTTCATGTAAAAGTACTTAGCATAAAGGGAGCAGCATAGAAGAAAGAGCAGAGTTGTTTGATGATGGATGAGACCTTAAGATAGCAGAGGGATGGTTGAGATGCAAGAATTAAGGTCATGGGCAGGGATATATGTGAGCCTATAGATAAGGGTGGGTGTGGCCAAGGATGGTTCTGAAGATGAGAGCAGTGAATGATTTTGACAGCAGAGAGAAGTGTAGAGGCTGAGATTGAGGTGCATTTGTGGAAGACCAGGAGAAAGGAGATGGAGGTAGTTAAGGAGAGGGATAACCAGAGCTGATTTTTCATTCAGTTGGTAGAAAGGATTTTGTAATTTTGTAATAGACAGTTTTGTTGTGTTATAAAGGGAGGAGCCATAGGACTTGGCAGCAGACTGAATATATGAAGCAAAAGAGAGAGAAGGATCAAAGCTAAAGTCAAGGCTCCATGCTTGTTCTACATTGTGTTGGATGACGATGTTGTCAGTGAACCTGGAGCATCCATAAGGAGAGTAAGTAATGGGATGAAAGAAGAGAAATTCCATCTTGGACTTACTGAGTTTGAGACTTCCAGGCAGAAATATCAGACAGTTAACTGGATATGTGGAATTAGATGGAGAAAGTACAAGGATAGAGAAGTAGCGCTGGGTGTCATTATATAGGTGGTATTGTATTGCTTTGATGGGGTTACCCAAGGGCAGTGTGTCAAGAGAGAACAGAAGACAACCAAGGACAGATCTGTGGGGAGCAACAGCAGAGTGAAGTCAAGCTTCTGGGTCCAAGGGATTATCATCATGGATATTAAAATAATCTAGGAGCCAGGTGTTGTCAGAAGGTGAGTCAGTCCAAAGTTGAGGTTAAGAGAAACCTGGAAGGTGATACATGATTGCAATAAGATCGAGATGTACAGAATCTGCAGGTTAAGAAGCAGAAGCATGTGGGTATAGGTGAAGGCTTGAACTGTCAGAATTTGGAGAGCTGGGTGTCAGTAAGCGCAAATAGTTGGAGAGAGTTAAAGATCTCAGAGGATGGTTGCTTTCTGGATGATTTCAGAGGAGGAGAAGGAAAGCAGCTGGGAGAGTCTTCACACAGGGATGAGATTCAGAGAGAGAACAGGTGATAGACGTCAAAAGAGGAACAGGCAAATGGACTGACCTCATAAAAAGCCACTACCTCCTTCTGCTCACTTGGTAAATTAGGGCATAACTCCACTTAAACGACTATATTTTGCTCATTTATTTCTTAGGAGGGGAATATTTTGGGATTGGAGAAGAAACTGGCATGTGATTTCTGTCCTCCAGTAAGAATGAATGAAAGGTCCTTCCTGGGTCTTGGGTTTGTATCCTCTCTTGCCCAAGAGATTATAAGAAAATGTATGTGTGGCACTAGGATGGAGTAGAAAAGAATACCAGTGAATTGTTTCCTGCTATGAAAAATAGTACCATGAAGATTTCTGTTTGTTTTCTCCTTGTAGATCAGTCCATCTGATGGCAAGATCCTCAGTTTTGGACAAGTGAAGAACTGTGAAGTTGAGCAAGTGAAAGGCATCACTTACTCCCTGGAGTCATTTCTGGGCCCACATGCCAATACTGAGAATGCTAACGTCAAGCCAGGTAAATTACTCAAATAAATTCAGATGTCTTGTTTGGCTAGCTGTGTTGTATACAGAATAGTGCACCTTTCCTCTTCAGCTCCAGGTTTTCTTCTTTCTGGCCACAGAACTTGGGTATAATTCTTTTGAATTTCTTTCTTCAATGCTTCATTAGAGTTAGAGTTAACTGTGAATAATGGGAAAAAAGGGTTCCTTTTGCCTCTAACTGCTGTTCATCGAGTGGTCTTCTGTGTAGTCACACTTGGGATCTGCATCTTCACAGAGCCTGCCATGGAGAAGGAGCTATTAAACAAATTCTGGAAGCCCCTAAGAGTGCTCACCCCTTCCATCTTTCCTGACCAAAGTCACATAATGTGGGAGGGGTTAGCACTGTCCCCTCAGTTCTCCTTTTGGCTGCCAGAACAGGTAAGGCAATCTATCTCCAGTGGCCCACAGTGGGTAAGAAGGGAGGGGTTGTGTGACTGCACAGAAGACCATTTGATGAACAAAGGTTATAGGTAAGTGCAACCCTGTTTTAATCTTCATGGTTTCTGTTAGAAGAAACTAACCCCCAATAAACTTAAGAAGAAAAAAGTAATAGAAGAAATCTACAAGCAAAAGAAACATCAAAGAAAGGTAGACCTATTAGTCACAGCCAGGTACTGCGGAGACTCGTCCATCCCATCTCCAGCTCGCTGCCACCACATGGACCTTCTAGATCAAGCCTGTGAAGAGCCCCCCGGTACATTCCCAACTTGGGGGCGCCCAGGATGTGCCCTGCTGCCACCCCCCCTTGCCACCGTCCCACTCGCCTTATTGCTGCCTGAGATGCCTCAGCCCGCCGAATCCCTGCTGCAGACCAGGGGGGCCCCATCACCTGGATCCCCAGCCTGTCAGCACTGTATGGAGCTCCGTCCTTTATCACCTCTAAATGGGAACGATAAACAGGCTGATGCCCAACTTCTTCTTTCTCCCTTAGCAGTGGGCTAGGTGCAAGCCTAGACAGGGCATATTCCTCATCCAGTTAGGCACCACCGGGGCACTGAAGTCACCGAGGTGACTGTTGGCCATAAATCAAACACTTGGGCTTTCTCTCCTTTTCCCAGATACTTTCCATACAAACTGCTTTTACCTCCCTCGATTTCTGGGGTGGTTTTGCAGCAAGGTTAAGGTATTGTCAAGGTCTTTTGTCATAACAGAGGTGACAGACTTAAAGCTCTCCATTTGGGGCCATTTCCGCTTCCTTCCTTCCATTTATATATTTAAACAAGACCCTGCTCTACAACAGTGGCCAATGATATCAGATTTCTGAGTCGTTCTCCTCTCCTGAATCTAAGGTAAAAAATTCTCTTCAGCTTCCTGAATAGTCCTCTCTCCGGCAACAGAAAAATAACTGAGGGGAGAGTGCTAATCTCTCCCACGTTGCGTGACTTTGGGTGGGAAAGTCACCCTCCATGAGGGTAGGAGTGAGCACTCTTGGGAGCTTCTAGAATTCTTTTATATATATAGCTTGCTAGTTCCTTCTCCATGGCAGGCTCTATGAAGATGCAGATCCCAGATGTGAATGCACAGAAACACCAAAGATGAATTAACTGGCTCTCCACAAGCCCGTCTTCAAATCTTTTAGAATACAGGAACTGTGACCAGCATGCTGTTCCTCTGTGTATGAGATGAGATAACATTGAGTAGTAACGAGGTCACACAGCCTTAGGCAGGGACCAGACAATCCCCAGTGTGTACCATCTCCATGGAAACTAAAAGTCAAGGCTATTAACGTGGGTATGCGTGTGTGGTTTCTGTGGGGGGGAAGTATACTTGACGCTGTAGGAATTTTGGCTTTAATAGTATGAACTGCAGAAGGCTGTTTTATAAGCCTGGATGGTGGAGCCACACAATCTGTAACTCCTGCCTGTTTTTAAAATTGGGATAGTCCCTTATATTCTCAAGAATTTACAGTTCTTAATGCAACTCACTCTCAGATAACAGTGCCTAGAATTGTAAACTTCTCTAATCTCTGCTTCTCAGTCTTTATACTTTCTCAAGGTGGGATTTACCCATATGTTAATACTAACATTTTATTAAATAGAGCTGTGTATCTAACAGTTGTACATATCTCGATGATTGACCTACACAGAGCAGGATACTTCACATTTTCTGGCTGTCAAAATGTGCCTTTGAGAAGGACCAGGCTTCTGCGAAAATTTCTCAGCTGAAGTTTTGTGCTGATTCATTACTGCCTGCCTTTAAATGGGAGCTGTTTTGTGAAAGTAGTGCAAATTCTTGACATTGGAGACTTTCAGATAGTGAACTGTCTTTTTTGCGTTATTCTACACATTTGCAGTGGTTATACTGATGTGACATCAGAGAATCACTCTTTGTGTTTTTAAAATACCCACCACAAGCACCAAGCTTTACTGGAGGTCTGTGCTTCTAAGCCTCTCTTCTGGAAGTTGTGTTGAAATCCTTGAAAGCAAATGTTTTCTTGCTGTCTTCCAGCCTCCTGTCCCGACTCCTTCCAAAAGCAGCTGGTCACACAAGAAAACAACGAACTCTATCACTGTGTGATTTACCTGGCACCTGGAGATTACCACTGTTTCCACTCCCCTACGGACTGGACAGTATCTCATCGGCGACACTTCCCAGGTAGGCGTCATTTGCAAGCCAGTATGTCATTAAGAGAGTCTTTGGGGGCACTATAAAAAGTGTAGTAAAGACTCCTGCTTTATCACGTGGCTATCCCAAGTGTTGAATTGCTTGGAGAATGCTAAGGCTTCCCTGAATCTTGGAGACAAAGGTATTGCATGTGATGCAAAGGAGCTCTCCCAAAATATCTGGGTGACTCCAAAGCATCCAAAGTCTCCCCCTCTTCCTGCATTTAGAAGTGATGCTGTTAAGGAAGATCTTACCCCTGTAGCTTGTCACACATTGAACAACTTAGCTGCTTCTCATGCAACTTAGTACACCAGTGATGCGTATCTCCTGCATGCTGATGTATGTATAGCAGCCCAGTTTAAATGCTTCAGTGGGCATATGAAAGATCACAAGGGTGAGTTCTTGTGCCACTTTTAAACCAGGCTTGAATCCTGCCCGTTGCTGCCTTATTACAGCTTTGGCTTTGTCTCGAACCTTATTGGGACAAAGTCAATTACAACCTTGTTTGCCAGCTCTATACTCTTTTGGGAGTCAGGTGGGGATGCTAATCACACACTTTTTAGAGCTGAGTTCCCAAGTAGTTTATTTCCCTGGAAAGGAAAAACAGATGTGTTGGATTTTGAAACCGTATTTAGGCACAGGTGTTCCATCTGATTGGTATGCCAGCTGACATGGCTTGGGTAGGTATGTCTAAAGTAGACTCTGCCAGGGTGACCACCTCTGTTTTTTCACCAAATCAGAATGATTTGCTTGTAGGCTCACTGTGGAAGGGTGCCTAACCCATACTTGCCATCTTCCTCATTGCTTTCCACCATCCCAGAGACCACAAGGTGCTTCAGGCTACATCTTTGAAGGTTTATGCACATGGGAGGGGGGCAAAGGCCTCTCCTACTGCACCTGGTCTGACTGGGGCATCTCTTGCCTTTCACTTTCTTCTCATATTTCAAGGTGGCTTTGAACCCATGTGATTTCTAGCAGTTGTTTTAAGTTTTTTTTTGTTTCAGGAAGATAAGGGTGGGAGATACGGAAATGGCTGTTAAAGCCAAGCATCGTAGCACTTGCTAAAAATTGCCTTTAAGGCATAAAACAATGAAATGCTGTAACTATACATATTTCTTTCACCTGTTCTGAACATGGTGGAGGGAAGGCTAGACTAAAAGACACTGCAACTTCTGTCTCTCGTGCGGAACTGTCCATTGCTAGAAATAACACCAGCGTTCGTTGCTCCCAGCAAACTGGTTTGCTGTAGAATGACCTAGAATACAATAAATGCATCCCTCCCCCAAAAGAACTTGATGCCATTAGAGAATGTAACACGTTGATTTTCTCATTTTCCTTTTACTGCTGTTGATCTTGTCCTGCGGTGATCCTAACGACGCATCTTGTTTTGTCTCATGAATCTTTCTCGATCCTGTGTCCGCATACTTGCAATAGTTGGGTGAGTGAGCTTTCCCCCTTCTCTCCTTGTTCACGTAGGCTCCCTGATGTCTGTGAATCCTGGGGTTGCTCGCTGGATCAAGGAACTCTTCTGCCATAACGAACGAGTTGTCCTCAGTGGTTGCTGGAAACATGGCTTTTTTTCTTTGACAGCAGTCGGAGCGCAAAACGTTGGGTCTATCCGCATCTATTTTGACGGAGTGAGTAGAAGTCTTGTCTTAAGGGGAAGCAATGGCAGAGTTATGAGGGAGGTGCAGTGTCTGCCTCAAAATTCAGAGTAGAACAGTTATTTTAACAAAAGGTGAAAGAAGGCAAAGCTGCTGAATGCTCTTGTCAGTTTCCAAAGTGGGTTCAAGGCTTTTTTTTAAGTTATTTTTGAGTCAGAGCCATTCTTTGTTGTGTAGAAGAGGCCACAGTTTAGCAATATATGCATGTAGGTCCATAAAACCTCCAGGTAAACAAATCTTTGATAATAGGGCTGGGAGAGACCTTTACCTGAGACTTTGGAGTGGAACTGTCAGTCACAGTAGACAGCACTGGGGTAGCACAGGAACATTAAAAAAATGTTTGGGGACCTTAGCTCATCCAGATGTGGAGGACTTTATGAGTACATAGGGCAGGGGTAGTCAAACTGCGGCCCTCCAGATGTCCATGGACTACAATTCCCACGAGCCCCTGCCAGCGAATGCTGGCAGGGGCTCGTGGGAATTGTAGTCCATGGACATCTGGAGGGCCGCAGTTTGACTACCCCTGACATAGGGTGTGCACCAAACGGGTACCTAGGTTTCATACCACATTTTAAGACAGACTTCTTCTTCAATGGTGCTCCTGTATCATGACAATACGTATGTGTCAAAATCTCAGAATGTTACAGAATTATAAATAAATCCATTACACGAAAAACATACCTTTCCAACTCGAGTAATGCTACAATGGTAGTAATCAAACCTACAAATATCACCTAAGTAAAAATGCTCCAAAAAATTCAAAAGGATTTTTTCAAAAAACAAAACAAAAACACTCACCTTATCACATCACATTGGCAACAAGCTCAAATTTTCCCAAAGAGCCACATCACCATTCTAATGAACAATAAGGTGAGTGTTTTTTGGAAAAAAAATCCTTTTGAAGGAGTCTGTCCTAAAACGTGGTATGAATCCTAGGCGATCATTGTACAAGATATGACTTTCGTAAAATACATATATATATATATATCTCCCTTGGACACAACTTTATTAAATTTTTTATACTGAATAGCCGCATTTAATCCTCCTTTCGGCTTTCATTTTCTTCGGATAGACAGTCTCTCTTTGGCTTCATATGAGTACAAGCACTGACGCATTCAGTTATCTTTTCTTTAAAAAACCCAGCTCCTGTAGAAACTCCTGCTTGTTGCTGTTAATGCCACAAGGTTAATCCAAGTATCCACTTTCCTTCCTGGGGTAAAATTAATGAAACAGCTGCCTATTATTTTAGTAGTGGAGGGGTTGGGTAGAAATGGCTTGGCCATGAGTTTTGCTCACAAGTAACCACTTCCCTTGCAGCCCATGGCCAGCTGCTGCAGAAGTTGGCTCTTTTTCTTTAGCTTACAAAAGACTAAGCTGGCAGATTGACTAGTGGGGTGAATGGTGAGGAAAGTTAATCACAAAAAAGGTTAACTGCCTTAAGCAGACAGGGCATAATGGCAAGTTTTCTCCCTCCTTGAATAAGGAGGGTGCTAAGTGACATCCCTTTCTGTTCTTTGTGTGCAGGACCTGCGTACAAACAGCCCCCGATACAGCAAAGGCTCCTACAATGACTTCAGCTTTGTAACCAACAACAATAAAGAAGGCATCCCCATGAGAAAGGGAGAACATTTAGGAGAGTTCAACCTGGGATCAACCATCGTCTTGATTTTTGAGGCACCGAAGGACTTTATTTTCTACCTGAAGCCTGGCCAGAAAATCCGCTTTGGAGAGGCCCTGGGATCTCTTTAGAGCCTCCACTGCCAGGGGGGATTTTATATGCAATAGGGACTCAATTTTAAAAAGGAAAAGTTTCTCTAAGGTGGGAGTATTGCTCAGCAGGACCTGAGTGAGGACACTTGTTCTTAAACTGGGAGTGCACAAGTGCATACCCACTATGAGAGCTGCATACATATCAGGGATCGTGGCCTTTAAGAATGTTGACCAGGGTGGCTTTTCTTCTTCCCTGTGCCTGCAGTAACAATAGTTTCTCCCTTTATACTCCTTTATGCAGCCCACTTTTGCACAGATCCTCGAGGGCTGTGTTGAGCCAATATAAATTCTGCAGTCAGAGGGAGGAGAGGAAGCGGAGAGATTCCTCCTTTAAAGGGACACTAGCAGATTGACCTATGTGCCATATTGTTTTATTTGATAAACTTGCTTTCCAAATTCTCTTCATACAAGTCTGCTTCATTGTCAATTACAAAAATGTCCTATGCCAGCAGAATAAGTGAATTATCAAACATTCAAACACCATTATACTTATGTTTTTTTTTAAGTTAAATCTGTTACTCTCCCTTTAAAGCAGAAGTTTGCACTGTATTTTAAACCTCAAACACTGTGTCCACATTCCTTATTTGACTTGACTGTGTTTGTTTGATTTGTAGGCCTGTTTGATTTGTAGTTGTAGCTCACCCCAAACATAATATTTTGGCTTACTCTTCTGGGCCTTAAGTTTTCTGTTCTGTATGGGAGATTGAAATATTACAAACTACCCAGATTTAATTTCTATGTGCACAGCCAGTGGAAATCCTTTTGCTGCTGAAAGAAAGCACAGCCAGTTGCTATGACTGGGGGAAGGGAATAGGCAAACAGTGACAGTCGGCAAATATGCAGAAATCAAATAGTAATAGGATAGACTTTTTAAAAATTGAATCTTCTGAGTAATCCAATTCTTGTATACATTTGACTTTTCCCCACTCTTTGCTGAACTTGCTAATATTGATGTAGCTTTCTGCAGAAATTTGAATTTCCCCACGCAAGATCAGATATCAAGAATTCTGTTATGAAGCTTCATTGGGCAAGCATCTCAGAATTAATGCTCAGAAGGGGCTCCACTCTTTAACATCAAGCCTGTTTCTGGAAGGAGGCTCGTAGCAACTGGTGCCAAAAGGACAGGGAAAGAGAAGGGATTCCTTTATTTAGAATATACTGTGTGTTTAAATGAATTGTTTTTAATCCAAGAAACAAGCGGACATAAACATCAGGAGTGCCGAGTTTATTTAGCTTTAAATTGTGTCTTCCCTTTAAAAACACCTCTTGTGTATGTTTATCTTAAGCCTTATGTGTATTCTTGCCAGCACACACTCACACCCTAAACACGTGTGTTAAAAGAAAGCAACAGTCTTCTTTTAATATAAAAGGAGTATCCGGAAGAGAAAGCTAAGCCCCCTTCCCACACACCTAAGATACAGAGACGAAGGTGCCTGCTGTAGAAAAGAGTAGGTCTGGTTTTGATGACGTGTCTGCGTGTGTCCTGCTTGAGGCATGAATGCTTCTACTGATCCCCATCTTCCTCGTGGTGGGACTGACGTAGGGCAGAGACTTCATGATGCCTGGCCTGCTTCTCTATACAGGCCTTTAAAAAGCAGTTTCCTGCTCGTTTCTTCAACAGCAAGTCATCCTCTTCACCCTCTTTTAACCCTAGAATGTCATGATAGCTGACAGCTCCTGTATTAGTACATCACTCAAGAGGCAAAGCCAATTAAACAGGGACAGTTATAAAGCAGCTGACAACACACCACAGGCACCAGAGGGGTGGGCTTGTTCCAGCCAGTGGGGGAACAACCTGCTCTCCATGTGGCTTTGAGTCCTAATGTCTTATTCCTCACCCTGTCTAGCTGGATTGGACTGAACTCAAGGATGTTCTGCCTGTTCTGTTCAACGGGATTCTACTGGATGACCATTCGGTGCTGAACTAGGTCATGTGGCAGCCAGGGCTGAAATGGTCACATTGATCCTAAATAAGTGGGAATGAGTTTCTTGGTGATGCTGTGAATTTCTCCTACATGGAGAATCCATTTGATTTTCAACTGTATCAGTAGCACAGTATTTTTGTATGTCAAAATGTACAACTTATGGACATTAACTCATTAATTGCAAACATTTTTAAATAAAACAAATGACTTGCCCAGCTTGACTTATTAAAAAGACGAAGCACCTGGCCTTTTCACAGAGACACCAGTCCTTGCAAGAATTGATGGAGCTAGCAGACTGTCTCTGTCAAGGTTAGCTGTCCCATGGCACAAGCCACTTAGCTGTTAAGAGCAGCTGTTAAGAGCAGCTTGGATGTCCTGGATGCGTGTGCTGTAGGTCTGCATCTCTTCTCGCTCTTCCGCAAGTTTGCTTCTCAGGAACTGGATCTGTACTTTCAGCTGCAGAGAAACCAGAATGCAGAGCATTAGCAGTTGTATGACGGAGAGAAGTGGAAATCTCTGCCTCTGCGAAATAACTTTCAACCTCTTGCAGAGAACACTTATAAGTTAAAATAATACAATGTCTGATTCAGACATATCAGGAGTTAACACCACAGTCTCAAGCAGCTTTTGTAACAAGGCCTTCCAATAAGCTGCAAGAAAGGACGCTAACATACTAGGAACTCTTGTGTGCCATCTGCTCATAAATAAACTGGATTTCCCCCCCCCCTTCTTGTCCCCTTTTGCTACCTGTACTTCTGAAGGACAAATATAAAATTGAACCAAATGCAATAGGAGAGCTTGGATACAGAAACACTTCCTTTAAAAGAATTAATAAATGTACAGGCCTTTTCTTGACATGGGGGTAAAACATCTGCTGCCACCCGAATCATACACAAGTATTAGTCATCATCTCCAGCAGCGCACTGCAGTGCGGTAATTTGGATTGATGGAACAAATAAGCAAGGTCAGAAGACTGAATGTTACCAGATTTGAAATAAAACACCAAATGTGCCAAAAACCAAGCAGAATAAAGTATGGGTGTTTCACAGCAAAGAGACGGGCAAGAGGATTGTGCAGAATGTTAATATCCCTGAGCCCTGATCACAAAATGCCCCACTCAAGGCTTCTCTGCCTTCTCATTTAACACATTTATCATTATTACCCCCAGAGGCTACAAATGTCATTTAAAAAAATCAAGGCTGGTGAACTGCAGAAGCAGAAAAAAATATATATTCTTGAGTGTTTGTCTCACAATTGGTTGTGTGTCTGTTTTGAGACACAAGTCACACTTTTGATTAGCTTCCCTCCTCAGACCTAACTGTTTTTGTTTCCAATTAGGGCAGCCAAACTCCTACTAAAGTCCTGCAACAGATTTTTCCTGCAACAGATTTCAATATCCTAGCATCAACTTTTGCGGATCAGGTGCAGCGAATGGCTTCTCACTAGGCATGCCTTTTAATATACAAAGTTAATTCTACTGCCTTCAGTTCATGGATCCTTAAACCTGTATTTATTTTTAATCAATTCCTGTTTGTCTGCATAATGAAAATTTGCTGCATTCCATCTGAAGGAAGTGGGCTCTAGTCACAAAAGACTGCTGGAGTAGAATTTTGTCAGCCTTTAAAGATAGATCAATCCTGACTGCTCTTTAGAAGGCCAGATCCTGAAGATGAAACTCAAATACTTTGGCCACCTCATGAGAAGGAAGGACTCCCTAGAGAAGAGCCTAATGCTGGGAGCGATCGAGGGCAAAAGAAGAAGGGGACGACAGAGAATGAGGTGGCTGGATGGAGTCACTGAAGCAGTAGGAGCAAACTTAAATGGACTCCGGGGAATGGTAGAGGACAGGAAGGCCTGGAGGATCATTGTCCATGGGGTCGCGATGGGTCGGACACGACTTCGCACATAACAACAACAACAACAAAAGATAGCAGGTTCCATATTTGTTTTCTGTTCATTTTTTTGTCTCCTTTCACTGTTCTAATGTTCAAACCTAGCATACTTTCACACAGGCAATTTTTACCTGATCCAACTCTCCTTTTACTTGCTGCACAGATGCTTGCTCCTCAGTCCCCGTACTCATTTTTAGCCACTTGAGCAAAATGCGTTGCCTTCTCTGACATGATCTGAAAGAAAAAGAATTCCCAGTATTCCCTGTTTAGCTCTGTAGCAGCTGACAACCAAGAAGGCTAATTTTGTTGCTTCCCAATCAGGTCACTGCAAATTTGCAATAGTACAGTTTGTTTAGGGTGCTCAGACCTTCACAAATGTTTTCTTCACAGAATTACAGTGCAGGTCACTAATATTTCCATATAACAGATGGAAACTGAAGCTGGGAGATTACTGAGTCAGCCGTGGCCATCCTCAGAAAATTCACAAAATTCACCCCTCTCCAAAAAGAAACCCCAATCTTTTCTGCTTCATCCAATGGTGTATTAGCATCTGAAAACAATGAAGCCATTCCACCTCTTTTTCCTCTCAGCTCTAACTACATTCTAAATATTTATTTAATAAGTGGAGTGTACTGACAGAACGGGCCCATGCTTTTCCTTTAAGCGCTGGTACTCATATATAAGGTTGCACTGCTGCCACCAATTCCCCCCCCCCTCAAGACTTGGAAGAGCCACCCACAAAAAGTGCCAGAAACTTCACTGCTGACTGCAACATATAATCCCAGTTTGATGAGGAAATTGGAAATCACGCCCTTCCACTCTAGTCAGTACTTATTCTCCCAGGTCTTTGACCAAACTACAGCAAACAAAGAAAAATAAGTAACAGTAGACTCTTCTTTAATAAATAGCTGGGAACCTCTATGCAGAATAAGGGCGGAATAGCCGCAGTGCTTGCTGGGAGAGGATGACCTGTCACAGCAGCTCTCAGGCTGTAGGAGGTACATATGACAGTCACTGGCATGCAGCTCCTCACTGAGAGCAGCTGTGACCGTTCTGGCCAATTATACTAGTGGCTGGTGGTTGCTGCATGCTCATTGGGCCTGGAACCTGACTACAAGTTATAACTGGTGTCTGATGGGCAAAGATGCCATTGCTGAAGGACGACCACATCAGTGAAGCAGTCCAAAGAGAATCATAGAATCCCAATAAGATAGCCCCTAACAGTTGTGACAATTATGTCTAAGGCAAAGGAAAAGGTACATCACTACACACTTCAGTTCCTGCTGACTGCTGTGATAGCGTTGCATTTTCTGCCCAATCCGTCGGACCTCGGCCTCCAGCTGCTTATGAACTTCTGTCTGTCGTGTAGAACTGCCCATCTGATTTTCTTGTTGGCCTTCAAAACCAAGACAGGTTTACATCATTCCTGCAGCTTAGCTTCCAGATTCTGTACTGAATTCCATGTCAGGATGCAGGCTATTTCCCCCCTCTGCTTCATATCCTTTCCGCCAAGCGAATGCCTCCCCTCCTGACGCACAGATGATCGCTACATAGTTCAGAAGCCCCAATGTATGCTGACAAGACAAAGAATTTTGCTCCTTTGGCCAGCATGCCTAAGAGTTACCTGTCCTTCCATAAAGGGAGGAAGCGCCGTTGTTTTTGACAAAGTCTGCTGGCAAGAGCAGGTCTTCTCTTTGGCCTACCACCTTCTCCTTCCAGGGGACTGCAACTGGAAGGCTTGTAGAGTGAAAGCTCAAAGATTTCTCTTCACCCTGGAAAGGAGAGGAAAAAAGAACACGGAAATACTTAGCTAAAAGAAGATGTGCTTTGTGTTTTCCATTTGAACGAGTTATAAAGCTTGCAAAGCTAGTAGGTGGAGTTTTATGTATGTTAGCATCCAATTAGATTTTAAGACAAACTTTTTTACATGCAGAAAATCCACAAGCAGATTACTTTTTAAAAAACAAAAGAGAAAATTCCATGGGTGGTGGTGGTGGTGGGATGTACTGGTGCCATGGCATGGGGCACAGAGGATTCAACCATTCGCTGATGCACCATTTCCCAAAACGTCCTCTCTTCCTGGGCCAGCAATTAGCACTGGTAGGGAAAGGAAAGCTAGATGTTTGTCTTGTTTCCTTGCTAAGACTAGCACAGGGGGACAGCAGATTTCCATTTATTTATTTATTTAAATTTCTGGACCGCCCCTATCAAATCTGTCATCTCGGAGTGGTTTACAACATTCATAAAATACAATTAAAATTTAGAAAACGGTATGAGGAGGCAACAATTAACACCTTCCCCCTCGCCATGTGTTGCATGGCTTATTCCCCAGTTCCTTAAAAAAAAAAGGTTAAAAAAAATACATCAAAACATCATTTGACCTGCAGAAGGCCACTGTGCCAACTCTGCTTTTTAGAAGTGGCCAATTCTTTGGGCTTAGCAATGAGGTCAACTGCCCTTCATACGACCACTATCTTCTGCATGGAAACTCACCGTTTTCTCTCCATTTCTCAGCCGTGGCACAAAGGAGGAAGGGGGCAACAGCTCCAGCTTTGGACAGGCTGCGCTATGCGGCAGAGCAGATTTCAGAAGGGGAGGTGATGAACAGCTGAAGGTGCCTAAGTGGGATGAAGCAAGGCAACTACTTTGCTCTTTTAGGGATGATGGCAAAGAGGCACCAGCTGGAGGACACAGTTTGCTCAGAGCACTCTGCTGCAAAGGCCCACTGAGAGCTTCTAGTCTAGAAGGGAACAAGGAAGACAGGATTGTTTTCTCTTTTGAGAGAGTCCAGACACAGATATCCTTGACATGAAAGAGGAAGATGATGATAATGATAATTTGGATTTATAGCCCGCCACTCCCCTAAGGCTCATGGTGGGTAATAGCATGTAAAACCCCATAAAACCCCTAATTCATAAAAACACCCTAACACATCATATCATCCAACCCAACAACGGTGACATGCAGAAACCCTATACAGCCTTCTAAAGACATACAGTGGTTTTCAAGAAGGGAAGCAACTGTAGCTTCCAAAATGGTCTACAATGTAGTAAGTGATCACCATTAGACATTTCATGAACATCATTCTGATATATTCCTATTTAATGACTGGGAAACAGACCTATGATAGAAGTAAGGAACAAAACACGGATTGTAGAGAGCAACTGCATGGAATGAAGTACTGTGTCCTGTGCCTGACAAACCCAATCTGACCAACTGGTACAACTGCCACATGCGAAGCTTCTCTCTACAAGCACAGTGCCCAAGCTAGAATGTTTTTTGCCTTTATTTAAGCAAAAGATAGAGCCTCTTGTGCCGCAGGGTGGTAAGGCAGCAGACATGCAGTCTGAAGCTCTGCCCATGAGACTGGGAGTTAGATCCCAGCAGCCGGCTCAAGGTTGACTCGGCCTTCCATCCGAGGCCGGTAAAATGAGTATCCAGCTTGCTTGCTGGGGGTAAACGGTAATGACTGGGGAAGGCACTGGCAAACCACCCCGTATTGAGTCTGCCATGAAAACGCTAGAGGGCGTCACCCCAAGGGTCAGACATGACCAAGTGCTTGCACAGGGGATACCTTTACCTTTAAGCAAAAGATAAAGACTTTCAGCCTCCTAACATATCCTCTGTATTCCCTGAAGCCTTGCAACTCTTACCAGTTTCTCTTAGAGATATCATTCTTCCAGATTACTGTGTTTTGTCAAACCTAGAACTGTCACTGCAGAAAAAGAGTCCTGCTCTTCTTTAGGCCTCTACACATTTGGCAAGGAAACAACGGGAACTGCAAAACTCCAGCAGAATTTCATGGGAGGACTGGAATGCTTGCTCGGCATCTTGGATACATGTGACTAGATCACACTAGGCCCCACAAAAACGCACTACAGCAGCAAGGTGCAGCAGGAGTTCCTATACAAATATTGCCTAGGCTGCAGTTTGCCAGGCCTGAGAGTGCCGTGTCCTTACCCATTCCAGTTGGAGCCTGGCATTTCCATTCTCTCCAGAGACTGCAGCAGGAAGTCAGGCCTGCGTGGCTGCAGCCTTCTCTGCCGGGCTGAGTGCCTGTACAGAAGGAAGTCCAGTTAGTGGAGGCATGATGGAGCTTTTCATTCTGCACTTTAATTAGGATCTTTTAATGTTCCAGTTTTATTTTATTTTTCAAGAGGCAGCATAGAAATATTAAAAACAACCCAGAAATATAGCTAATCTATGCCAAGACTGGCAGGCCTGGTCTACATAGAGATGCTGTCCTCCAGCTCTCCCTCCTATGTCGCCATCCCCATGGTTAGCTTGCCTGTACATCCTAAGAAGTGCCGTCTTTGTTAATCAAAGCAGAACCTCTTTCTGAGTCCCTGTCTACTATATGCAGCCCTAAGCACTATAAAACCCCTTGACTGACTTACAAATTTCCAGATCTCCCAAAGACTTCCCTCCATAGTTTTCCATAAGGTTACATTACATGATATTTTCCAAAGAAAGGGGGAATGCTCTACCTTTCAAGGTATTGTTGCCAGGGCTGCCCCCCATTTTAGAAACATAGGACTGCATTGTTGTGTAGAGTTCTCTCCCACCATCACAAGCATTGGTTTCCCTGTGCTGTGACACCACTGTGTAGCACTGTGCTACCCCACTGGTAGCAGATAGCCAATTTGTGAAGCAGGTGTGGGAGACATCTACAATACCGCTATCACCAGCATCTATGTGTCACCCGTAACAGGCAGTTATGAGATCTGCTCCTACTCTTAAAATCCATGGTCTGAGAGAGAAGGGCTATGGCTGGTTTCAAAGATGGAGCTGCCCGGCATAAGGCACCCAAGAATATACAACCCTGCACAATTAAGGCAGCTGTGGGTACTTGGGATAGGCTGCATGTTAGAGAGAAGTCCAAGTTCAGAGATTCAAGAGTAAGCAACGAAAGCGAAATGATTTTCTTTAACTCACAACTCAGTGAGGATGGAGTCTCCAGCAGCCAAGTAGAGTGGTAGGTCTCCACTTTCAGCAGGCCTTAGCCCGGAGCACAGACTTGATGCTCTCCCACTATCTCCATCAGACGTAGAGGTTGCATCTGGCGCTGGCACCTTGAATGACACTCGCTTCTTGAGTGGGGCCCTTGGAAGAGAGAGGCCTGGTTTCTGGCAGAGAGCCTTCTGCTTCCAGAGCATGGCACAACGATAGACCAGGTGGTGGCAGTGGCTAGCCATCTGCAATTGGAAAACAGCAGTGCACTGTAGGAAGCATGGGAGACAGCACCACAAGAGAAGGAACAGGTGCTCATCGGTCCGCTCCAAGAAAGATGGGTGGGCAGGCCTAATGGGGATGGACTGGTCGTGAGTCTTTGGCCTGGATCACAGATGTCGAGCAGCACCAGAGTAAAGTCAGGCTAGCACCCGTTACCCCTCGCACTCCTTCAGGATGCAGCTCACTCGCTTTTGGCAATTGGTGATGGGACCACCCTACGGGTGACAGCCTGACTTTCTATCAAGGAGAAACGGCAGCTTCACTGGTGGCATTGAGCTTCCCAGCCATCCATCTTGTCCTGAAGCACAGCTGGGGATCTAATGATCCTTTCCAGCAAATACACTTGCATTAGTTCAGTAATCAGAGCAAGCCACATTCCCAGAGATAAGGCTGTGGGATTCTAAGGCATATTTATGCTGTCACAAGAGCACCGAGCTCAGCCTGTGTGAAACCTAGCCTGTGCTGCACAAGTCCTCTGGTCCTTGAAATGGATATGCCCTATCAATTGATGGAAGTCTTAACTGAAAAATTCTGCTGAGATCTAAGCTAAACCTCTGCGGCCTTGAAGGATCAATATGAAGCCCAAGTCCAGTGCAACAGGCAGCACGTGACGTTTGAAAATCAGAAATCCAGAATCAATTTTTGGCTGCAGAACCTACCTAGTGGACCTGAACAAACCACTGGTGTGCATCATACCAGTCTGTTCTGCAAACCTGGATGCCTTCCTCTAACCAAGGTAGACTTCCATCTTAAATAGCTCTTCTACCAGAGAAAGAGCTACTTAAGTTGGGGTTTCCCAATGCTGCTGAACAGAGTTCTAGCCATGGGTCACTGCTGTTCTCTCTTAGGTCTGTGCAATGTTTATTCAACATGGGATCTCCTGAAGAAAAACATGCTCATTCATTTGTCAAGACTGCATAAGCGCAATTCTGAGTGTTCTGGGAAGGCTCAGGACTGTCCTGAAGCCCATCTTACCCTTTTTACCTTCAGCTGGTGCTGGGCTTGCAGTTCCCCTCGGAATTGTTTCATGCCAGCCGCATATCTCAGGATGCGTGTCACACCCTCCTGCAACAAGGCAACCCGGTAAACCTCTGCAGCTTTCTCTATTCGGGCCTTTTTCCGTCGCCGTTCCAGGACAGCGCCTATCCAAGCATCAAATACCTGCAGTAAAGACACACAAGGGACTGGAATGGAACACTGCATTTAACCAGAGGATTTCTTTTGATTGGTGGGACACAAAGGTATCCCAAAGAGGACTACTCTGATCAGTCACTCAGTAGACAAGGACAAAGTCATTATGCAAAGCCTTCTTCCTGTCGGGTGAGAAGAGGCTCTCCCAGTTCTGATCATACAGAAGTGGAGGCAAAACATTCTAAGTTTTGCTAAAACAGAAAGGAAATAGAGACTTTGAAAAGAGGGATTTTTAAGGGTGCTGTTGTGTTCCGGCTGAATAAGCGAGATCACTTGGGAGTGTAACATCAATCTACCAGAGAGAATAAACCCTGGAGGAGAATGGTATTCTTGAGAGGGATGCTGATAAGCTGAGGGCATCCTGGGTAGCAATCTCACATGGTGAGACTCATTAGAGTTGGAGCCCCTGCCATCCAAGCAGTTCACTGGCTACACTAGGAACCCCCAACTCAGAGTTCTGATGCAGTGTGGTGGGTGTGGAAGTGGAGCCTGGCACTACATGACTGCAGCACCTTATTTTCAGCCACACAGTGAAGATCCCTGGCCTGTGACGGCAGCTGATCCCACAACAGTACATTTAAAAATCTGAACAGCCAACCACATATCCAATGGCCAAACTTAGTCTTGCCAGGCAAAAGCTCCACCAGGCCCTTGGCGAGCAACAGGAAAGGTTTTGGTGGGCAGTAGGGTACATGCAGACATCACATTAGGAACCCTTGGGCTATAGTATAGCTGATGTTGCTTTGAACCATGACAACCAAATCAGAGTGCAGAGAGGTAAGAAGGACGATGAGATGTTCCACTCCTTTTGAAGGTATCCTGCCTTGGGCAGCAGCTGTGAGATTCTTTGGACTTATACTTCTTAGTGCCACATAAAGAGTTGGAAAGAGATGGGGAAAGACATTACGGCCCTTTCCACTGGTGACTTCCCTAAGTTCCATGCTGCTGAGAATTTTTTTTCATGCCTCCCCACAGTATCAGTGCCACTGGGGGAGGGGCTGTGGCTCAGTGCTACACGGTCTGCCTTGCATGCAGAAGGCCTCAGGCTTAATCCCAAGCATCCCTATTTAACATAACCAAGGAGGAAATGACATGAAAGACCTCCACCAGAAAGAAACCTCAGACAGCTGCTGCCAGTCTGAATCAACAATACTTGATGGTCTGCGTCAGTAGAAGGCCATATCACGCGTATTCACCTGTATTTCCTGAGATCTTTCTCAACCCTGCCTTGTTCTGATGTTTTGGAAACCATTGTATTTTCCACGTCCTGCCCACACAGTCGTCCTTTTCCCTGCCCATGTCCCTACAGCAGCCATCCCCCCTCCCACCTGCACACTACAAGAGATACACTGTATTGAGTCAGAGTACCTTTATTGGCATAACAAACATTTCAAACAGTCCCAGATGTAGATTCCATCGTAGGAAGATTTTCATTTAAATATGCCAGCAAAAACTTAGCTACTTTTACCATCATTGCTGAGTCCCTCACAATTAGTATCCTTTTAATCCAATGTTACTCATCAACGCAGCTGAGTTTCAATTTCTTCAGATAATTAGCTAAAGGGCGATGACATAAATCAGACTTAGGACACACCAAAAGTATGTGGTACAACGTGTCGGGGACCTGTATTGCGTTCGTTTTTCCAGTCAGCAACTGGCATATCCGTATATCCATTACTGGTTGGGGGGGGGGGAAGAACTTGGAGAAAGTCTCCCCTTGTAGTGCAGGAGGGGGTGGGAAATGGTCACCACTTGGAAGCTGCCATCTGGAAGCCCCCTTGCATTGTGTTGCATCAGCAGCTGTAGCAACACGGGGGTTTCCATGCAGGAGGGTTGCCATGCGGGAGAGGGAGGCTTTCATGCTCTCACTGCTCCGCTGCCACCGAACCTCTGCCTTCTCTCCCAACTCTACAGCACTAACTAATTATTTATCGCTCGTGGATACCAAGTCTTACCTTCCCCTGCAGGGAGAAGGACCAGTGCCACAGCGCTCGCACGGTTTCCTGCTGTTCCCACCGCCTGTGTGCCAACTGTTGATAAGGGAAGGAAAAAAAAGAAAGCCCCACATAAGCCCATGTGGTTCTGGTTACCAAGTTGTTTTGTTTGTTTGCAGGCAACAAACAGCGTGATATGGAAGAAAGGGATAGTGACAGACGAGAGTAAGACACAAAGCTCCGTATCCTTCTAAAGGATCTTGCCTTGCTCTCTCTTTCCAGCTTTGGCTTGGAGATCAGCTGCCCAGTGCCAAGGCACTGGCAAGTATCACCCATTGTTTTGGGGGGATTTTTGCCATAAAGGGACAGCTGGCCTGTGGCAACCCTGTGGGGTTTTCAAGGTAAGAAACATTCAGAGGTGATTCGTCATTGCCTGCCTTTTCATCATGCTCCAGGTACTCCTCGGAGGTCTCTCATTTGGCCAGGGCTGATGCTGCCTAGCTTTTGAGATTGGACGAGATCAGGCTAGACTGGACTATCCAGGTCAGGACCATCATCCATGGTAGAGAGGAGCCATTAAAGCCAGCTATTCTGTCACCATGCTCAGCTTCAACTGAATTCCCTTCCTCCAGACACAGACACTCAGAAAACAATGGGACTTCACAAAGGTCCCATTGACCAAAGAAACGTCCCTTATAAACTCATCATTCCAACGTAAACTATTCCGACAGGAGGACTGAACGAGGTTTTGTGCCTGATCTCACCTGTATCTTCCACAACGAGAAGCAGGAAGAGAAAAGTCTTTGGGCCATCAACTGATCTCCTTGTCTCTTCAGGAGCTTTGGGAGAAAATAAGCACAAAGATTAGCAAGTCTATTGCCTGAGGATAGAGTTGCCAACTCTCACTAAGGAAATTCCTGAAGATTTGAGGGTAATACCTTGGGAGGGCAAAATCAGAGGTGGAGACTTTGGTTTCCCTTACTCTCTGTAATAGAGGTGGCCAAACTGGGGCTTCTCCAGATGTCCCTGGATTTCCCAGGATTAGCTGGCAGGGGCTCATGGGAATTGTAGTCATTGGCCATCTAGAGAGCCACAGTTTAGCCACCAGTGCTCTATGGTATGTCATACTGTTCACCCTCTGATGCTGCCATTTCCTCCAGAACTCTGCACTCTGGAGGTCAGTTGTAATGCCAGGAGGACTCCAGCCATATCCTTAGATTGGCAACTCTACCTTAGGGGTCTCTCAAGTAGTTCTCCTTGTGCTTCAGCATTGCAACACCACAGATCAGGACAGTCAAGGTTGCATCCACCAGGAAACTCTTAGTCCCTGCAGCAGAATTAGGTGGAGTCTAACTTACTTCTCCATGGCTAATTATACTGCTGCTATTAACGGGGAGAGGGGGTGGCCCACCACTGGCTCCTCCAAGCCTCATCAAGTGATTCTGGAAATAGAAAGAAGTCATTGGGCGCATTAAAACTAGGGAGAAAAATGTTCCCCACCCATCTAGGTTTTTGTCTTGGCTGGACGGGCCCCACCTCCCCTTATCCTAAGAGCCTCTTGTGGCGCAGGGTGGTAAAGCAGCAGAAATGCTGTCTGAAGCTGTCTGCCCATGAGGCTGGGAGTTCAATCCCAGCAGCCGGCTCAAGGTTGACTCAGCCTTCCATCATTCCGAGGGAGGTAAAATGAGTACCCAGCTTGCTGGGGGGTAAACGGTAATGAATGGGGAAGGCACTGGCAAACCACCCCGTATTGAGTCTGCCATGAAAACACTAGAGGGCGTCACCCCAAGGGTCAGACCTTTACCTTTTTACCCCTTATCCTATTATTACTGATTCGAGGCAGTGAGTCAGGATCTCCGCTGACACGTTTGGAGCAGTGCGCATTGCTCCTTGACCAGTGATTCATCCATCCATACAAGTTTGCACAGGAGCATGTATATACTGTGTCCAGGAAGAAGGAGTAACCGCTGCTGTGCCACTCCCCACTCCATCCCTCTGGTCTTTGCCCGCTCCTGTCCTCATAAACAATCAATTTATTGTTTCTTCCGGCAGCAGGTTCTCTCAGACTCGTAGCTGCCAGAGCCTACAATAAAGAGCTGCTTTGTGAACACAGCTGTAATGTATGTGGGGGGAAGCATTGTCTTCTGCTCTATTTTTATTGCAGAGATAGCCAAGGATTAGGAGGAGGGGGAAACAGAGTGGTTATTCCTCTTTTTCTCTATGGGACAAAATAAAAAACAACAATGTAAGCAAGCAGAAGCCTGATTAAACTGTGTGAGAGAGTTTGCCCATTAATGTGTTTGCAGTACCCAGCTGTTCTTCCCCCCCCCAAAACCTCTTCTTCAAAGCAAACTCTTCTTCCTGGCTTTCATGCACGTGACTGGAGAAGGAAGTGCTTCACAAGAGCTCAGGAGACATCACATTTGGGTCTGCGTGGAGCACCCATTGAGATACAGCTGCTACATCTCCCAGTGTACTGTAATAGCCTTCCATGGCAGCCGTTCTGTGACTCGTCCTGTCCCCACAGCAGCTATTCTGCAGAATCATCCATGACTATCTTTCAGAATTCCATTAGCGTCTGCAGGCCCAACAGGGTCAGAGACCTGTGACCAGACTTACTTCTCAGTAAACATGCACACAAACAGTGGAGGAGAACTTGCATTAGACACGGCCAAATTCTTCAAAAGTCATATGGAATTTATGCTCAGATTCAACTCTCTGGCCCCGGGACAATATAGCTGCCAGCTCAGCTTCTACTTGAAGGAATGTTTCACACTTGCATGGAGACAGATGGGGGCAGCAGCAAATGGTGGGGTGGGAGCTGTTTATCACTGGCATTGACAGTTTTATTTCTCCTATGTCTTTGTGAACTACAACTGAATTCGAGAGGTCTGACTTGCTGGTTTAGCAAAGAATTATCCTATGGCTGTATTCGGATACTGTGACAATTTACTAATGTAACAGGATTAACTTTTGCTTATATAGTCCCACTGTCATGATGGTCAGTTCACAATCTGAGGAAGAGTGCTTGCACTCGAAAGCTCACACCTTGAATTAATCTTTGTTGGTCTTAAAGGTGCCACCGGACTCTGATTTTATTGTGACACTACCTGTAAGAGAGAAGAATTCTCAGACCATCTCACCGTCTTTCTTATGCACCAAAGGTGATACTCCTTCCACCAGGCCACGCACTTGTTCAGCAGCTGACTCCTGTGGTGCTGCACTGCCAGGAGGATCAGTCCCCTCTCCCTCGAGGATCTGAGGTAGGATTCCTTCCAAAGGATAAATGCAGCCTGTAGTTTCACTGTCCAAACAGAAAGACAGAAACTAACATAGCAGCAAGGGGAGAAATAAAAGGGGGGCACATTCGCCAAAAATGAAGGGTAGCAGCCCCCATACTTAATCTATAAACAACAGAAGCATGACTCTGAATTTAAGAAAGAGTGCCAAAGATTGCCAGTGTAAGAAAACCATTACAACATAAAAGTCCTGAGCAGGAAGGTGCAACTCTCTCTCCCCCACCACATCAGCAGGCACATATAACTGATATAGAAGCTTCAATTCCCCCGGGAGGGGGGGAGTGAGGATCACTCTCTAATCCTGCCTCCACTACTGGATAGAAGGGGTCACCCATGTCTGAATCCAAGAGGGAAAAGGAGCTACCTGCAGAGAAGCATGTAATGGCTGAATACAGCAGCAAGGTTAGGAATTGGAATCTATGCCAAGCTCGAGCAGGCTGCATTTACCCAGGGGTACTCTTATGCTCACCAGTATGCAAATGTTTCCTGGCATCCATCACAGCCGCTGCTTTCTGCTGACGGCAGTATGCGCATAGTGAGGTTGTGTCCCTCCAATGGAGCACCACCTACGCAGAGAAAACAGCCTCCTTCTCAAAGTCAGTCCTGGTTCACCTTCTCCCCCCCCCCCCTCAGAACTGCCTCCAAGTGGCCTGTGAATGTTCCACTTCTTCTCTGCTGCCCCTTTTGCTACTCACAATCACTGCTGGTGCCCTACATATGCAACATTAACAAAAGAGGCTACAGGGTAGCCATAAAAGGTGCATAGGGAAGTGTGATTGACGTCCCCATCCCTCCAGTATGGTGGACTCACTCCTATAATTTAACCAAGTATCTGCCTCTCCCTGGAATAGAGATTTCCTTCATGCCAGATGTTACCCTGGAGAGAACTGTCCTTCTGAAATGCTGTTCTGCTAGTACAGCCTTCTTGGCTTCACTCTTGAGATATGCAGCTTTACCCTTCCAGGCATGCAGAACCTGCCTGAGGAGAGATATATGAAACTGAAAACCTGAAAATGAGAGAAATCTTTGCCAAGAACAATTCCTTTCCGTAGACAGGCTTGGAATGGGAGAACTGCAGTGGTGGGGCATCTCAAAGAATGAAAAAGTCTACGTAGTTCTATGACACCAGCAGACCATGTTGCCCAGAACTACAGATTTAAAAAAAGGTTTACCGTAACAACTCTTGATTATGCTTCTTTGCCTTTTCATCCACGTTGTGCAGAATGTGTTGTACATTAGCCTGGTAAGTCTGCAAAGGGAGAGCAGTGAATCCCCATCTTCTCCCAAACTTAGATAAGACTTCATTTAAATCATTTACTAGCATCACAACCATAATTTTATAGGCTACATTTAAATAAAGCCCTGAAATAGGCATGCATGACTCAGCATTCATCTCATCTTTCCTTTGTTTGAGAATAAAGATGACACTGACTTCATTCCAGGGCTGGGGATGATGGTACTATTTTTACTTCCTTTCTTATAGCTCAATATAATCAGAGTGCTTGCACTCGAAAGCTCACGCCTTGAATAAATCTTTGTTGGTCTTAAAGGTGCTACTCGACTCTTGATTTTATTGTGCTACTTCAGACCAACATGGCTATTCATTTGAATTTCTCATAGCTGTAACTGGTGCTAAGATTTCTTCAAGAAGTTTGCACCAGTGACCTGTGGAACCATCTGGCCTAGCAACCATGTTCCTTTTAGCAGCATTATTTTAATTGTATTTACAATAAAATTCCTATCTAACCATGCCTGGTGGAGGAGTTCCCTTTTGCAGGCCCTGCGGAACTGTTGAAGTTCCGTCAGGGCCCTGATCTCCTCTGGGAGCTTGTTTCACCAGGTGGGGGGCAGAATGGAAAAAACTCTGTGCAAGTCTCCTATATCAAGGAACTACAGACCTTCCTAAACTTAACTATGGACCTTCCTGTACTATTATTTGTTTCAAACAATACACAGTAAATAACTGTTTTTTGTGTCTTCTGTGCACCGGATGATTTTTTATACCCAACTCTGTTGGACCCTTCTCAAATACACAACAACTATCCCAGTGCAAGGATAATCAAGTCCTCTGCATTTGAGTAGCCCTACGTAGAAAACGACCACCACCACTTTCTATGGTATCTATTGCAGGGGCCCCTCACAGCCAAGCCAAACTGTGCTGTTTCAAGGCTATTATTTATTAGATTTGTTGCTCGCCTCTCCCTGGAGGCTCGAGGTGAGTTACAGCATAAAACCCCAATAAAACCCTACACTAAAATCCATAAAATAAAATATATTAAAATATACAATAAAACAGATGTGGTAAATAACTCCAGCCATTATCTATACTACCCCAAAATAACCCGTTCTAGAGGAGAGTGGGTGCTGCTTGGACTTTGCTACTGCTATTGCAGGAGCTACTGCTACAGCACCTGGTCACAGGAAATAACTTGGTATGTCACAAGTACAAACTTTAACATGCCTTCCACGCTGAAAGGATCCTGAGCAGTAAAACCCGCCGGTAATGTACATCTGCTTTCACAAGCTTCCTCCACTTCTCAGACTGGTGTCTCAAATACTGTAAGGGGAAAAGGCAAATGAAAATTGCTGGGAAGAGCCATTTCCATCCTTGGGTGTGACAGACAGCTTCCTGTAGCCTCAAGAGTTAGTGGGGTGGCTCAGGCAGGTTATTTTGAAGGGGAGCCACACACATATAGGCAGAGGTCTTTCACCTCTGCCTTCCTCTAAAAGATCCTGGACTTCAGTGATGCAATGAACCAGTCTCAGGCACTGCCTAAGTTCAACAGAGCGACTAAGCAGCAGTTTTAACAAAACAACTTGATTGCCGTGCAGGTTCTACAACCTGGATAACAGCAACTTTGACATCCCCCTCTTTGCACCCCAAAAATGGGAGCTGCAGGGTTACAGTTCTGCTTTGCATTGCTTTCAACCTGGCGTGGAGGTAGAGAAAGCAATGGGAAGAACAGATTAGGATGGGTTATGTCTGGACTTGAATCTAGCTCTAGGCCAAAGCAAGCCAGCTTGGTGTTGTGTTTAGGAGCATGAATGGAGAAGAGTGGATTTGATAATGCATAATTTCTCACCTGTTGCCACTTACTCCAGGACCCCTGCAGCAACTTCATGGAGTGGAACTTCAAAGCTTTTTCCTCCTTCTTTCTCCTAAGAGAAACCACAACTAACGCTCTTACTCTTCAAGTGGACACGAGCCTTTATTTTTTTGCTATTCCCTTAGATTGTACTCGACTTTTTTTAAAGCACCGTATGAGTATTATTATTTCTCTTGAACTAAATTTAGTAGCTGAAAGAAGGAAAAATACATGTGGTCATGGCAACATGCAGGGAAGTTACATAGCTAGCTATATTTTTAAAAAGCGAGGCTGTTCATTAGCATATTATCATCAAAGTTCAAAGTAAGTTTTAAGTCTGACAAGTGTCTTCCTCTAAAGTGTCAGGTAGGGATTCTATTGGTACATTTCCATTGAATTTTGACCAAAAGTAGGAAACCTCCAGAAAACCACCTAGACCCGCAAAGGACAATACACCAAAACAGAGCATGTGATAAGGGCATCTAATAACATCCTGATCACACTTCTCTCCCCAGCCAAGCAACATTTGATGCATCTGCTCCATGCTGCAGGCTTCACTTTGGCACCATGATGGTCTTGGCTCTTTTAGAACTTTGATCTCTGGATGAGGAAATAAATTATGTGCTGCACTCATGGGGTAGAGGCAAGCAATTTAGTCAACAGAAAATGGTCACAGGAGCAAAAGAAACTTCAGACGAAAAGGCAGAGATCAAGAGGACTGACTGAACAAGCTTAGTGAACCAGATGTGGCTCGTAGCTCAAAGATGCAAGATCTTTGATGTGACATTTATAGAAACAACAAAGGAAAGCAGACATTGTTATCCTCTTACAACTCTTTTACCCTTCTTTAATCTCCTGAACATTCTCCTTCCAGAGTTGAAATGTTGCCTGCAAGATTTGGTGACAGTAATGTTCCTGGGCCAGGATCTCTTCCTCTTGCTCTTCTATATGTGCATCAGTTCTTTTGCGCCAGAAATGCCAGAAGTGGGCCAGCAGCTGATGCTCAGAGTGTAGAACAGCCTGCCAAGAGAGGAGAGTACCTGGGAGAGCAGTCAATGTTGACAGTACTGGAGTCATCAGAGATGATCACAAGCATAGAAAAATCCCCCTTACAAGGCTGCTTATGCAACAGTGTGAAAATGAAACACTGGACTTACAGTTAGGGTTTATTTTCATAGATGGAGGGAGGATATCCAGGTGAGGATTCCTCTACCTACCCTATTTCAAAGACAGAATGAGGAATCCATGGACCCCTGGTTGGGAATCCCTGTTCTATGGTGACAATGATTTGAGTGACAAGCATGAAAAAGCAGCTGCCTGCTTTGACTTTGATTTATTGGCCAGCATTGTACCAGATCTCTTCCTGCAGTGCCTGAGCATGGAGGAAGTAAGCTGTAAAAGAAAGGATGGTCCAGCTGTTGAGTACAGAAATGGCTGAACAGTTGCTTTAACAGTGGGACAAATGAGGAGGAAAAGAGACTTGATCTGTTTTCCATAACCTTCTCTGTGCAGCAACTCTGACTGAACATGTGAAAAAGCCTGTACTGAGTAAGAGTATTGGTCCGTCAAGCTCAGTATTGTCTGCTACAGGGATTCCCATCCAGGAGTCCGCAGACCCCTAGGGGTCCATGGGAGATCCAGGGGAGTCAACGGCCTTTCTCCTCCCGCTTAAATGGGCTTGGCCATAAGCTAGGGAACTGTCCAGCTATGCCTGGAAGGCTCGATGGGTAGGCTGCGGGTGTAAAAATCCAAGTGGGGGAATTAGTTGTGACATGGTCTGGAGGGTGCAAGCTGTCTTCTCAGCTCCTGCCATTCTTTCTGGCCTAATAAGGTAGATCCAACAAAATAGAAGGTGGGAGAGGGAGCAAAAAAAGGGCAAAGGATGTGGGTGGTTATGCCATTTCTGGGCTGTTGGGGGTGTGGCAAGAATGTGTGGCCAGTTGACATCACTTCGGGCCATCCTCAAAGCCTGAAAATTTGTATCAGGGGCTCCTCCACAGTCAAAAGGTTGAAAAGTATTGGTCTACTATGATCAGCAACAGCCTTCCAGGGTCTTGGATAAATGTCATTCACATCATCCACTACCCATTCCATTTAACTGGAGATGCTGGAGACCTTCTGCACCCAAACCAAGTGTTCCTACCATCGTGCCAGTTTCATCCCTAAGCAAGCGACGTAACCCTTACTAGGCTATCCTCCTGTAGAGGAGGTGAAGTGTCATGCCTGCTCAAAAAACATTCATTCACAAATGTGTAAATGGCCTATAGTCTTGCGAGAAGTATGCGGGGGGAGACTAGAATTACCATTTTTTCTGCCATCTGGTTCTCTTGTTGCTGATGTGTTCTCTGCTGCCACCTGTCAAATAAATGCCTTGTCCATGTTTCCCTGCCAAGTAGCAAGAATGACCAATGAGCTCAAGGATCTCCAAGGAAAGATTTCTATGTCCAGGTAAATATCACAGTTTGAAAAGTCTCAGGACACAGCTGTTCTTATTAAGAGCCCAAAAGATTAGGCGTTAACTTGACTGATTTTTTTAAATTTTCTATTATGCTTTTGTTATGGACTTTAGAATTTTTTTCGATTGCAACTTTTACGGTTCTAAATGATTTCCTTTTTGCTGCTTTTATCATTTTTACTGTATTTTCTTGGTAAAGAGGTATATAAATTCTATTAGGTAAAGGTAAAGGTATCCCCTGTGCAAGCACCGAGTCATGTCTGACCCTTGGGGTGACGCCCTCCAGCGTTTTCATGGCAGACTCAATACAGGGTGGTTTGCCAGTGCCTTCCCCAGTCATTACCGTTTACCCCCCAGCAAGCTGGGTACTCATTTTACCAACCTCGGAAGGATGGAAGGCTGAGTCAACCTTGAGCCGGCTGCTGGGATTGAACTCTCAGCCTCATGGGCAAAGCTTTCAGGCGGCTGCCTTACCACTCTGCGCCACAAGAGGCTCTTGCTATAAATTCTATTAGGCATTTTATATGCAGAGATGGGATCTAAATATGAATTCGTGAAACTCCCCTGCACACAGAAAAAAAACAGAAGAACTAGCAAAACTGGGTAGAACATTTCTGTCCTACGTACTAGAACAGGGGGCCCAGACTTTTGATCCTGTGAGCATCCTTACAGTTCTGAAACAGGGTTTTGGGCTCAACCACAAAAGAACTGCAGTACGTTGGGGAGTGGGGAATGCATAATTCTAATAGGAAACATTCAACATTTCAGGCAAAAGCTCTGCTTCAAGATATGCCTTCTTATAAAAATGTATTGTTTTAAAGTGAAGATCCTTGTCTTCTGGTGGCAGCTGCCACTAAAGCAATATTTTTTAAAAAACCTGCATAGACAATCAGTTCTGCAGTGACCAGCTGATGCCCTGCTGGGCTAACGCCCCACCCACATTCTAAAAAGACTTGGCTGGGACCAAGAAAGGTGATGGTCAGTGCCAACTCACAACTCTTCTTTTTGATGGGGTGAGGTCATTACTAAAATATATTCAACTAGGGGCAAAGCCTGTTGTATTCTGGAATTTCAGGGATGGTGGGAGGTGGTGGCAGTGGCAGGCAGTTCTCCCTCTGCCCCTGCTACCCCTAAAAACCCCGCCAAGGGCCGTGCAGGCCACAGTAGGGCTTTCGGAGGGGGGTGACAGCCAGTCCCTCCTCCCTGCCCGCCAGCCCCAGAAGCCACACCGAGGGCCACACAGGCCGCAGCGAGGTTTTGGGGGGCAGGGGGGAGGCGGTGGCCAGTCCCTTTTCCCTCCCTGCCACCTGCAAGAGCCACACTGAGGGATGCAGCAAGGCATTCAGGGGTGGGGGGGAGACGCCGGCCAGTCCCTTCTCTGTCCCCATCACTGCAAGAGCCTTGTGGAGGTCCACGCAAGCTGCAACAGGGATTTGGGGGGTGAAGAGGAGGCAGCCAGGTCCTTCTCCCTGCCCACCGTCCCCAAGAGCCCCACCGAGGACCGTGCAGGCCTTGGTGGGCTTTCAGGGGCGGGAGGGTGGCGGCAGCGGCCAGTCCTTATGACTTTACTATAGTTACAGATATTCTAAAAGCAAAATTCAAAAACCCACCAAAAGGCATTTAAAAAGGAAGGAAAAGACAATGCATTGAACCGGGAGAGGGGGGGGGCGAAATAGCGATTCAAAAACAGTACCGGGGGGAGGTTTTGAAGAGTTTATGAGCTAAATCTCATATAGCATCTAGATACGGACCAGACAAGAGTGAAATTGGGAAGTCTAACCTCTCAACTGACTGGAATTAGCTTGCTGGGAAACGCAACTGCCTTGCTTTTACAACAATCAGGAAAAGTACCCTGGTCTGGAGTTTCTCCTCCACCAACAGAGAAGAGCTTTTCCCCTCTAAACTGCTAGGCTACCACAGTAGCATTGGGAAGAAAAACAGTAACACGCCCCCTCATAAGAACAGAGAAACGTTAAACTAGACCAGTCTTTCATCTTTCATCAAGGAGACAAAATTCCTTTCATAAGAATATGTACAAGAACCCTGTCTCCTTGTATAGTGTCAAATGAATGACTGATCTAGTTTAATGTTTCTATCTCTGTTAGAGACTGTGGAGCTATTTCTAGCTTTGCCACCAGAGATTTAAGAAAAGTTGATGTCAAGAAGTAGAAGAGTTGTTTTTTTATATTAGAAAATCTGAAAGTGGCTTACAATTGCCTTCCTGTCTCCATGAAGATCCATTGTTCATGATTGTATATAAATTGTTTTTTTCCAGGGTTTCTCAGTTCAGTTCTGCCTCTTGTCCCACCATGCCAATCTCACCTTTTTCTGCTGCTCCAGACAGACAAACGCTCTATCTCAATCTACCCCACAAGGCTGTTATGTGGATGGCACCTCCCCCCCCCAGCCAAGCAACTTGCCTTGCCATGACCCCTCTCAAAGGGTCATTCGACCCCCATATGGGTCCCGACCCCCAGGTTGAGAACCACTGCACTAGACCATGCCAAACGAGTTTCCTTGCATATGCAGTCCTTTAGCAGCATTCTCCTTTTAGTCAAAAACTGTTCATAAGAACAACCCATTGTACCTGTGAAAGCTCACAGCCATGCTTTTCGCCCCTCTCCACCAGCACTGATAAGCCCTGAATTGCTTCCAGGCTTGGAATGTGACAGGCAGAATTCTCTTCGCAAAGTGAGCGTCAGCTTCTGCATACTGCAACTGGAGGAAATTGGCAGCCTTAGTGCGGATTTCAGAGCAGGAAGTACAGCTATTACACTGTGGAAATGCTATAGTCTGAGGCATTCGCTGGCAGGGGCTCATGGGAATTGTAGTCCATGGACAACTGGAGGGCCGCACTTTGACTACCCCTGGAGGTAACTGAAAGACAGGCAAACAGACACAATATACCATGGCTAAAGTAGCTAGAGCAGGTATTCCCAGCCAGGGGTCCACAGCCCCTAGGGGTCCACAGGAGCTCCAGAGGAGGCCCACAGGATTTCCCCTCCTGTCTTAACAGACGCAGCCACAAGCTAGGAAACCAGACACTTCCCTTGACCCCCTTCCCGCTCTCAAGCATGAGTGGGTGCTCTCGTGGTTTCTGTTCCTGGAAGAGGGCAGAGACTGCACACCTACTCACTCCTTAAAATGCATCCTATCTCCTCCTCAAGAATGTCTTTTAATGCAGATGGTGATGCTACTTCTAGTGGCATGTAACTAATGGGGGTGTTGCAGGGAGGCGTGGCCAGCTGACATCACTTCTGGGGCTCCTCAAACGCTGAAAAATTATTTCAGGAGCTCCTCCAAGGTTAAATGGTTGAAAAAGTCTGAGCTAGAGATTTTGTTTCTGTTATTATGGTCTGCTGTATTTAAGAGGGAAAGAGCAGCAGTTTGTATTTCCTTTAAAAAGACCTTCTCACTTTGAAAATGAGTGCCTTAAAAACAAACAAACAGATTAGAAAGGATAGTGTGTTAACAAACCTATAGGAAGAATTTAAATATGTTCCAAAATTGGATGTTGGATTATCACCTACAACTGGATCACTACTTAAAAAAAGAAAACGGGCAATCATAGAGAAAGAGGAAGACACAGAGGAAAAGATAAAACTGGGTAAAATTAATGTGCATATATAAAAACAATTTGGATCCCATGTGAAGAAACTGAACTCTGTTCTGAAAAATTTGAAGGTAACTGAACTAATGGAATGACTTTACCCCTTACCTTTCGGTACCTTTTCCAACTTGCATGATGTAACCAGGTCCGGAAACATTTCTGCAGTAACACCTGGCTGGAATAGAGATAGCACAATAGAACACAGGTTACATAATTTCATTAAAAGTCTGGCACAGATACACAAACTCTCTGTAAAATGGCTAGCAGCTATGGCTGCTTAAACTGCATCAGCTTCTTAATTACACAGGAAGCTTCCGCCCCCCAGTGGCAATCTTATCTAAGTCAGATGTGAGCAATGCGCAAAGGATAGATTTATTGGTGAAGCCTCTTGTCGCCTTTATCCCATCCAAGGGCACTTGCTGTAGCTCTTTCTCCAACATGAGAAATCTGGCTACTACTGGGTAGGGGGGAAATTCAATATGCACCAAAAGGTCCTGGGAGGTAAAGTACGATATTAAGATTTAAAACAAAACAAAAAAGAATAAGCAGTAACAAGAACAAATTTATATATTCATAATAAAACTGGTTTCCAAGATTACGAGAGGCATTGCAACTTTCAAAAGAACTGTCACTAGCTCCAAAGTTTCATTTTTACAGCTGTATTTATTTATGCCCTACACCACCTGTAGTGAGAATGAGCTGCCATCGTCAGACACCAATGCTGTGCTTCCTCCTTCCTTTCCAAGGAAGATTTCCAATGATTCCAGAACCTCTGCAAAAGCTGGAAGGGGAGGGAGGGGAGGGGAGGGGAAGCAGAAGAGACTTAATATGCAGGATAATCAAATCAGTAGCCCTTCTATAACGAAAAAAGTAAATATCTTTTTAAAGCAAAAACATTAATTGCAACCATCAAGCTAGCATCTAACCTGAACAACGGTAAAAGAATACATTTTGACAACATTTGCCTAATTACATGTATTATCACCAAGTGATTTACAGTACACACATGGTCCAAATAAGCTATCTTTCATGGACTGAGGGAGGAATACTCATGAGGAGTATTCCTAACAGGATGCTGCCAGAATGGGTGTGTCTTGGGCATGGGCATCAGTCACTTAAGCATATTCTTTCTGAAGCATAGCTTTGGCCAAACTTTACAAGAGAGATGGTAGCAGTTAAGAGTATCCCAGTACCTGACTTCCTGGGGTATAAGGGGCTGGCCTCCACAGTGGTGATGTTGTTGCTATGGAACCAATTTACCTAAGATGACCCAAGAGGACAACAGGCTTATAGAGAGTAACCATGGCTGGCAGGTATAAGGGCCAGATCCATTAAAGCTAAAAATGACCCACTCAGGGATGCTCAAGGAATGCATTAAGAGAAACATGAGAAGGAGAGTGAGTCATAACCCCCCTTTGTCTTTTCTTGAGGAAGCTTTTGGGTTGAAGCAAAACTACACATAGCAGCAGCAGAAGAGTTGGTTCTTTTCTCTACCAGGAGACTCAAAGCGGCTTACATTCGCCTTCCTTTTCCTCTCCCCACAACAGGCGCCCTGTGAAGTAGGTGAGGTTGAGAGAGCCCTGATATTCCTGCTTGGTCAGAACAGCCTTATCAGTGCTGTGGCGAGCCCAAGGTCACCCAGCTGGCTGCATGTAGAGGAGTGGGGAATCAAACACAGATTGTCAGATTAGAAGTCAGCACTCCTAACCACTACACCAAGCTGCAGGGACCACACATGCTGTTACATAAAAGTTGTAATGACCCAGATTAATTGAGTATCTCCCCTTTTCAGCCCTAATTTTGAAAATGAAATATTCATAGTAGGGGTGTGCATTCAACAATTTATAGTTCAAGTACCTTTCAAAAAATACCCTATTGGTAATTTTCGGGTTTGTTCTGGAATCTAGATGGTATCTTGTAAATGGGTCCTGAAAAATTGTATAAACACTTAAGAGTAACAGGGGCAGGGAGAATGTTTTCTGTAGCTCAGCATTCTATTTGCAGGGAACAACTCAGTGATATGACATGACTCTTTTGCTGACAAAGTTGAAGTGAGAAAGTAGGAAGGCTCAGGCTTCAGTTTTTGGAGATACAAGATGAAACAAGGTCAGGCTCACCATAACTTGATGCTGCCGAAAAGCCAAATTTTTTCTCATTCGCTTGACGCTAGCTTCCATCACATTTTTTCGTAAGGCATTAAACCCACGATACTGTGAAAACCAGAAACAACAATAGCCTAAATTACAATGGTCATCAGATAAGACAATCCTGCTGAATAGGGCCAAGATGTTCTTATCCTAGATGCCTTTAAAAACAGAATATGCCTGTCAATAGCTCTTAACTTCACTGGATAATAGAAATAGCAGTATACCTGTAAATACCTATGATGGGTGGGGGGGACACTAGCGGAAAGACTTTTGCCTTCATGAAAGCCAGTGTACTATTTAGTAGATGTTAACATCAAAGTCTGAAGAAATCCAAGTCCAAATCTCTACTCACTTCAACACTTTCAGTGTTGGGAGAAGAAAAGGTAAGAAACCATATACAACACTCACATCCTTGAAAGAAAGATGGGAACATGCAGGCTTAGATAATCAGATTTCCACAAATGGAAGGGAAAGCATATTCACCAATTCCACCCTTCTTTTGCAGACCTCTGATTTCCCCTTCATGCTCTTCTGGGGGTGTGGTAGAAGGAGAGCAAAATGTGCTCGGAGAATGGAAATTCTTTCCATCCGTGGAAAATGCTGGTGGATCAGCTTTATGCAGGCATCTGGTTAGCCATTATGGAAACTATGATTGATAAGATGGTCCTTTTTGCTTTCAAGAGCCCATCTTATTTACCATCTTCAACTATCAGCTTTATACAGAGGTATAAGCAGCAGATTTTGGCTGCAACAAATGAGGGCAGACAAGGCACAGTCTACCAGGGTGTTTGACACAAGCCTTCTTGTATGAATGGAAAAGGCATATGAGAATCAACTCTAGAAATGTATCAAGTGCAGTAGAAGAAGCACATGTTTCCAGCCCTGTACCTCCTGAAGGTACACAGCTAGGACTGGCCAAGGCTTCCTGCTGCTTGTATACATGGAAGGGATTGCTACCATGTACTTAGCAAAGCTGCCCAATGTGAGGATCAAAAATGCAGGAAGCATCTTTCACTGGTCAAAAATCATTTTAAAGAAGCAAACCTCTTACCAGTAGGAGGCCTCTGTAATAGTGTTCAGCTTGCTCCTGATGTTCAGCTGCTTCAGTACACAGTGACACATCCATTGCATGGGTTAAAGAAAAAAAAAACCTGCATTTACTCTGCTGGATCATATCAGTGCTCTGTGGTTTATAACAGGCATTCATAACCTGAGTGGCACATAGCAGAATGCAAAATATAAATAGGAAGGAATCAACATGAGAATTATGGAAGTCTTAATTATTTGAAATCAATGCCGCTTGAGTTTTACTTTGTTTCATTTTATGAGGATTTGATTATAAGAAAATTGAATGCAGCCCCGCTAGTATTTATATATATATACTAGCGAAAAAGCCCATTGCATACAAAATGTAATGGGCACTAGTGGGAGCTGGGATGGAAAGGGGGAATGGGGGGGAGGCGAGGGACCTTGGCACACCATGGAGGCGCTCCTGCGAGCCGCCGAGTACACCCTGCCCCCCCAACCCGGCGAGCATGCGGCCTCCCCGCAGCCTGCCGAGCACACCCACCGCCTCACTGAGGCGGCTGGTGTATTCGGTGGCCCGCAGGGAAGGCCTCCCCTGCCCCCCCCACCCGGTGAACACATGGCCTTCCTGCGGCCCACCAACAACACCTGCTGCCTCGGCAAGGCGGCGGATGTACTTGGCGGCCCATAGGGAGGCTGCGAGCTCGCCGGGCGGGGGGGGGGGGGACAGGGAGGCCATGAGATAGATTGACGATCAAGAAGTTTGCAAGACCTGACAATGGCTATTAATAATTAAGATGTTTTGGCGGAGATTAATTCATAAGACTGCTGTGAGTTGGAAGTGACTTGATGGCACTTCACACACAGAATCCTTACAAACTTTTGCACATAGTATGGCCAAGTTAAAAAAACCACTATGCTGATATAGTTTCAAGTAGGTAACTACGTTCTGCAACAGAAGAGTAAGAGTAGATTCTTATAGTATCTTAAAAGACTAACAACATTTCAAGGATATATAAACTTTTGAGAACCAAAGTTCTCTTCTTCAGATACAGGTGGGAATGGCTTGTACTTCTTGTATCTAAAAAGGGAGCTTGGGTTCTTGAAAGCCTATACCCTAGAAATCTTGTGGGTTCTTAAGGTGCTACAAGACCCAAATCTTTCACTTATGCTGATCTAGTGGGTCAGGTTCTTTTCTGTACACATAATGCCTGAACCAACCTTTACTGTTCACTTTATCCCCCAAACCTCTGCAAAAGGACTATGAGAGAAAGGATACAGAATTTCCATTTCAAGAAAACTCTTCTCAAGGTAATCCTGGCTGCCATCTGAGCAATGCGTTCCTGGTGTGCATACAATTGTTGTTTGCGTTCCCAAGCCAGTTGCCATGACAAGAAAAACTGAAGGAGCACGCAGTTATAATGGTGTTCCAAAGCCAGTTCTGGAAAAAGACATACAATGATAGCCCCAACCGCTCTATTATCAGGGTCCTGATACAGTATGCAGGCATGAGGCTGAGAGAAGTTTTGATATTAAGCAGAACTGAGGATGAAAGTAATGTCTGGTATTTAAGCTATGGATCAAACTGTACGGTTATTTGGTGAATTATCCTTTTACTTGCATTAGCCAGGATCAAGACCATTTCAAATAGATGGCATTAGTGTATTGCACTAGAAATCAATCTCATTTTGTCCCATACTTTTATTTCCAAACTTACTGTGCTGATGCTTCTTCTCTCTTCGGAGATGCACATAGACACGCCAAGATTTCAAAGATTTCCTTATCTTCCTATGACGGTAATGCATCAATGCCCTGACTTCCTTTTCTTTCATATTCTGCATACATGAATAGACCTCCTTCCACCGCAACCAAGCCTGACATCAGAAGATCAACAGGAAAAATGAATGGACAAGGAAATTATAGGAAAGTGGAGCAAGGGAAACTATACAGCAGACAGAGAAGGAAAAATGCAAAATGTCATACTTCTCTCCCATTGAAGGTTGTGTTCTATTACTTGTTCCCATTAATATAGCCAAGAGATTTCTCTCCCTTCCAACACCCACATTTTGTTCTTTCACACAACAGAACTCATTCAATCATCTGGAAAATATGTAGCTCTCAGAATTTTTAAGGAAAAACAAAGTTCAGAGCTCACACTTCATAAACTGAAACCAGAGAATGGAGGGATAACCATCTGCCATGACAATTCTATGGAACTAGAAGTACAGAGGTAAGAAGCCTCTAGAATAGAGTAACATGGCTACCCCTTCAAGTAACTGATGCAAAGATGGATAACAAAGGTCAATCCCATTCAGGTATCCAAATGGCCAGTGTTTGAAATAAAATGGTATGATCCAACAAACTCACATTTTAAAAGAAGTGGCACCTATAATTATTAGTGTCAGCTGCTAATTTTTGTACCATTTTATAACAATTAGGTATATATTTGGTAATCTAATTGACAGGGTGCAAAATTTAAAAGACCTATTTCTGGCGCTCACCCGAAACTGCAAGCCCAGGGCCCATTGCTGTAGAGCTTGAGCGTCCATTTCACAGCTAACCTGGATTTGGCACCATCTCCTTCTCCACAGTCGCCATGACATTCTGTCAAAAACAAAAGTTTTAGGATAGTTTAAAAAATTCTATCTTTACAGTCTAGAGCAAGGAATCATGAAAGCAAGGAGTTCAAAACCAAATTTCAGTCTATACTTGGGTAAGTTCTGAGCTCAGGAACCAACATTTACTGGACTTCTGGTGTAGTTGTTAAGAACGGCGGCTTCTAATCTAGAGAGCCAGGTTTGATTCCCAGTTCCTCCTGATGTCCTGGGTGTCCAGGGGCTAGTCACAGTACTGTTAGAGCTGTTCTCACAGAGCAGTTTCTCTTGGAGCTCTCTCAGCCTCAGAAGAGTGTCGTTTGTGGGTAGAGGAAGGGAAGGCGATTGTAAGCCATTTTGAGAATTCTTCGGGTAGTGAAGAGTGGGGTATAAAACCGAACTCTTCTTCTTTAGACTAAGACAAAATATTTAATACCTCTGCTAGATCATTGAAGTTAATGGGAGAGAGACTGGTGCAGCCAAAAGGCTAGATAGTGTTTCTTCCTCTTGGGTCCGGAAGACGGTGACTGACCTCAGATGAGAACAAATTCCTAAAGGGACATTATAAATTCTCAGGGCACGAGGAAGATGCTGTCCCTTAGCTTCTACCCTGCCTCTTGACTCTAGTTATAAAGGACAATCTTTACATCAGGACTCCATCTTGACCACATTTGAGGAAAAATGAGTTGAAAATGAGTTGGAAAATGAGTTGAAGAGGACTGTGTGTTTTCACTGTTCCTTTCAATCCTTGTTCTGCCTGATGCTTTACAGGCCATGTGTACTCTTTTTGACTTTTAAAGTTTCTTATATTTTTAATGCTCAAAGACTGATCTCTATACACAACCGCATCCATTTGGTCCTGGGAGGAGTGGCCACTAAGCTTATATCACTAGGAAAATGCAAAATATGTAATAGATTTCTCTTGTGGTTACTACCCAGAGTAAGGGGAGAGTTTCCCGCACCAAGCGGTGACCCGGGATGGCCGTGAGACCTTTCAGAGTTCCTGGACACACAGGAACAGGATTGCAAGACAGATCCCTCATAACTGGCTCTAAATCCGTTCTTACCGCAGGGTGCTCACTTCCTTGAATTTGAATGCTTCTAAATGCATCCTATGCTTCATACGACGCATTTCCACGTAGCTCAGCCAGTGACACCATGCTTGAAGTGTTTTCTTCTTTGCTGCTTTAAGAATCCAAATGATATAAGGTTTTAAAAACATGTACAAATAAAAATACCCCATTATTGTTTTAAATACATTCTCAACTTCTTTACCTCTTCAGGCCTTTGGGACAGGCTTCTAGGAAAAAAGTATAGTGGGTCACCTAACTGATACCTGCCATATGTTAGTTGATGCTACAGAAACTTCTCAGCAGAAAGATTGCTAGGGAAGCCTTGTTATGTGTGCGTTAAAAATAGGAAAACATTAGAGTTTGAAATTTTTTTGTAGCTTTAAAACTAGTTACAGTCCTCATGTCTTGTTGTTGTTGTTAGGTGCGAAGTCATGTCCGACCCATCGCGACCCCGTGGACAACGATCCTCCAGGCCTTCCTGTCCTCTACCATTCCCTGGAGTCCACTGAAGTTCGCACCGACTGCTTCAGTGACTCTCCTCATGTCTAATAGACTAATTAAGTCATAGGGACCACACAATGGCATCACTAGGTTACAGATTTTTTTTAAATGATTTGAGGTTTAAAAAGTATCCCCCCAAAGAACAAGGCATCTGCACGTGCATAGATGTTTTTTAAACATGAGTATAAAAGGCACTTAGGATTTAACTTGGAAAAAGGGGTACAACAGGAATGTTTGCTGGCTTCTTCTTTATTCAATTTCTACCAGCCACCAAAACTGGCTGAGACTTGTGTCCCTGTCTTGTTTTTTGTCTCAAACCAAATTTGGTTTGCAAAAGGCCTTGTGGTCTTTCTCCAGTTACTGTTCCCAAGAAACCTGGATGATTAATTATATGAAACCAAAGATCACAGTATTTACGTAGACCCTGCCATACTAGCAATGGGGAACCACACAAGCCCTTTCCCAAGTGGAAATCACCTATTTTGTAACTAGTAGCAAATCATTCTACAGACTAATTTTAACAATGGCGACATGAACAAAATAAAGAGATCTAAACTAAACAACAATGACACAGAGACCTCAGAGTTAGTTGAATAGTATTTTAAATGTTTTCCTACTTGTGGCTCATTAGGGAAATGTTTTTTATTTATACTGTCTAGGATAAGCTTGCAGAGACTTGGAGGTGCAGGGCTCCATTAGCCACAGCTTCTCATCAAACTGATCAGACAAGTTTCACTTGCAAAATTATTTCCCTCCATCTTCTATTACTTCATGCATTCAAATGTTTTTTTTTCTGCTGAACCAATCAATAACACGATTTTGAAAGAATTAACATTGCTGATTTTTTGACAGAGTTACCAAAGGAAAAAAAAAGAAAAGATACAAAGAACAAAATGAAAGTTGATTCCGATAGTACCTTTAAGACCTACAAAGATTTATTCAAGGCTTTTGAGTGCATGCATTCTTCCTCAGACAAAATGGACCAAGGATCATAAGAGTACAGATATAAAGAAAAGGTAAGTTAGTGGCAAATTAGTAAACTGTGTAATAATATCCAATTAAATTATCTTAAAGATGCTTTTGGAATCAAATTTTGTTGTGCTACTTCGGAACAACAAAAGAACAAAATGGATAAACATGAACAGATGCAATCACATGAACTAGTCAGAATTGGTTTCAGCTGGGGATCTGGGTCCAAGAGAATCCAAAGCTGTGCCACTTATCTGTATGTGAGCATTACATTATCAGAGTATGTATATTTTTTCTATGGTCACTATATAACATGCACAGAATCAAACCTTTTATAATAGTCCAGTAATGTTCTTGCTCTACTTCTTTCTTACCATGAGCCTCTGCAACACAGTATTTCTTCGTCTTTTCTCGCTGCTGGAGTATGTAAGACTTCCAGGATTGAAAGACCAGATTGTACAGGAAATACCTGACCAACATAAGAGATGTTGCTTTGACACAGGCCTTAATTTAATGTAGCAACAGATCATTCATTCTGAACTGCTCTGGAGAAATGTTTCTGTATATTAAAGCTTTTCATCACATAACACCATACAGATTTAATCAGGAATAAAAGGTAATTAAATTGGGCTTGTAGATAGCCACTTACTCAGTTGCCTAAGGTGAGTAGCATTCACCCTCTCCTTCTAATAAATGTTGGGTAAAACCTGGCTAAACACAGAAACATGGAGGCAGGTGGGCTAGTAAATATTTGAGAGTGAGTAGCTTTTGTAAATGCTGACAATGCAGCTGTACTGACTAAACAAATTCTACTATCAAACACAGAGAATGGGTCAATTCAAATCCATAACATGGAAAATAACTGTTCAGTTCTGCATTTGTCAAAAGAATAGGATCAACTGCAAATATAATTCAGAATGAGAATGATTATCGCTTTTAAAATCAAAGCCACACTAAAATGAGAACTAGCACATAAGACTGGTTCAATTCAGACATCACACCAAATCATCATCCAGCAAATCAGAATTAGAAATCACGCTTTGAAGTGGGTATGCAATCTATTGTTTATGTACATTATGACTTGGCAAGAAGTACTTTTTGGGTGTATTTTGGCATCACAAAAGTATCTGGGCTTTCTCAGGAAAACCAGAAAAAAATCCCGAGAAAATCCCAGCTGTATTCAGGAATTACCAGTAGATCTGAAAATAGCCGAGAAGCAGGAGCAGATCACTCCTGCCACTCAGTTGTTTGTCAGGCTTCTACTGCAGTCCCTTTACACTGTTTAAAGGGACTTTAGGACAAAGCCCAAGGATCAGCTGTGCCAGGGGGAGTAGATTGTTCCCACTGGCTAAGCTCAGGGGGAGCAGAATATACCCACTGGCAAGACACAGATCTCGGGGCCAACTTCTCCTGCAGCATGGTTTAAACTGCACTGCAGGAGAAGCCAACGCATCTAGGATCTGTATATGTCAGAGAGACACCACTTCATGGCATGCAGATTCTGGGCCAACTTCTCCTGCAGCACAGTTTAAACTGCATCACAGAAGACAACCCAGTCAAGATTTGCATGTGGCAGGGAGAGACCTCCCCACAGTACACAGATCCTGGGGAGAAAATTTTAAAAAATGGTTGAAAATGCATCATGACTGATCATATTCTCTAGTCCTTTTTTTTTTCTCCTTTACAAACTTGGGAACTCCTCCACCCCTGCCAATATTAAGGCAATAACAGGAAAACAACAGGTTCATCTCACAAACCTATAATGACAGTCAGCCCTGATGGTAAGCTTCCATTCTTTGCAAACAATCCACCATTCTTCCTTCCACTCGCCAAAGGTTTTCTGCAGTATCTTCCAATCATAATAGCGCCTAAACAATTGAATTAACACAAGTACATGGGATGAAAATGGGACATTTTGACCACTACTTGCTACAATTTATTGGGAAATCATCCCAATGAAGACAACAAGTTGACTAAAACATGCTAAACTGTGCACTGTATCACACCTTCTATGAACATGTAGACGCTTCTAGAGACAACCACACTAATTAATCCCTGTGTAGATATAATTCATTATGGAACTCACAAAAAGGCAGATCTGTTCAGTGAGAGCTCATAATCAAGCATGCAGTGAAGAGAAGAATAAAATTTTGTGGGTCCCAACATCCTCGTGCTCCAATCATTAGGCAACAAGATGATCACTGAGATGGCTGAGATTCGTATCAGACATGACATGAAAAGAAGTTTGTTTGTGAACAAATCAGACTCTCGGGCTCTCATATTTCCTTCCCTTTATGGCATGCCAAGAGTGAAGGCAAACATTTCAATTTAGTTCTAATCAGTTGTGTATCTGAATGGGGCTGCATCCATTAACTGCAGCTTGCTCCTATCCTGGTCATATACTCACGCATATGTCTCCCTGCACAAGTTTTTGCCACATTTTACCTATTTCTGGCAGCCTGTAGGTGACAACCTTACCCAGCAAACCAGTAGAATACTATTACCAGAAGTAAAAAGACATTGCATTAACTAGAATATGGCTTTAGGCTGCATCCTTCAGGATGCCCTTTGGTCTCACACTCTTGGGCACGCCCAGGGCTCTTTCCTAATCTATATCTTGCAGATCGGAGCTTCGAAAACTTATATTCTGAAAATCTTGTTAGTCGCTAGCTCGCTTCCTCCCAGCTGCCACTGCTGAGGCCTGAAAAATAACAAGAAGCAGGCCAGCAGCCTTTCCATCAACTCTAACTTGCCTGGGTTTGGTCCTCACTAAGAACAGCTTCCCTGAGCAGCTCTTATCACATTTTAAAGAACGAAACACGAGGTGGCATTTGAACTACTGCAATAAGTGAATAACACAAAGTTATTCTGGTTGTGGATGGGGGGGCAGGGTTGCCAGATCCCATGTGGGGGCGGAGCCAGGGGATGACAGGGACCACAGTGGGATATAATGCCATAGAGTCTACCCTCCAAAGCATCACTTTTCTCCAGGTGAACTGATCTCTGTAGCCTAGAGCTGTAATTCTAGGGGATCCCCAGGTCCCACTTGGAGGCTGGCATCCAAAGAATAACATCTTGCTGAGTTTACATCACTCTTGATAATGTTTATTTTCCTCTGTGCATAGGCACTTAAAGCCTAAGCATGAACTGTCAAGGACCCTGCTAGCTAGCAGCCTAGAAGTGGCTGAAATAAATTCTTGCTAAATTTGTTCTCCTCTGTTCACAGGTACTTAAGGCCTGGGCATGCCCAAGGGTGTGAGACCGAAGGGAGGCCTGAAGGATGCTGCCTAGAGCTGGTGGAAGACTGGGTAGCAGAGAGAGAAGGCCTGCTTGGAACTTGGAAGTCTCTCCAGCCCTCCAATGTTTACTTCTGTTGTACCTTTTTCCGTACAATAACTCACTTTGAGTCTCCACTGGGAAGAAAGCAGAATATAAATAAACACATTACTAGCAAATTTCAAGTAATTTCAAAGCAATACCAAGGTCCTTAAGTCACATTGGTAGGATGGGATTCCAAGATTGGAGGTTACTTTCCACACATTTATAGGTCTAAATAGAATTATCCATCTAGGCAGAAGTCTGGGAACAAACAATTAATCCTTTTTCCAAATTTGTGCTCTATACAAAACATGCAGCATATTGCCACACACTAACACACAGGAAACTCTAATACAAAAATACAGTAAACCACTTTATGCATAAATCTTGTTCTGTCTACCTGGCAACTGATGGAAGGACTCTTCCAAAGGCTTTCCTTATCCATATGTAAAGGAATTTTCTGGCTAAGTGTCTGAAAAAAGCAAAATGTTAATTGGAGTTTTTAGTGTGTACTCATGCCCTACAAATTTAAGATGAAGGTCTTTAAGATGAACAGAAACTTCATATTTAAGTGCTATTCAGTTCAAGTTTATCACTGAAGATAATACATTTATTTTACAGAACTACATTTTTAAACCCGGTTTTCCTTGAGGGAACTTAAGAGCAGCATACCCCGGGTGTTCCATCCTCCCTGACCTCCTTTGCTCTGAGGAGGGTTAAGCCAAGGACATTCAGCAAACTTCACCAGTGAGGCCAGGACCCATTTCTCCCTGATTTTAGAATGCTGGATAATAATGAACAACATTAAATACACAGCAGCATTTGAGCAGCTTAAAGACTTAACAGATTTATTGAACCATAAGCTTTCATGGGTTAGAACATCCTTCAATGGATGCATGTTGGATATTATAGCACTGAAAATAAGTGCAGAAGGAAAAAAAAACAACCAAAGTGATCAAGAGGGCTAGTGACTTCCCTAGAAATAAAAGCTAAAGTGTGTAGGACTTCTTAGAGTAACGATTATTAATGGAGCACATGATAAAAACACATAAAATTATGAATGGAGTGGACAGAGTACTTTTTATCTACAATAAAATTACAATTCACAGGTACCCAGTGAAGTCAAACAAAAGGGCAGTACTCCTTCACTCAGTGAGTGGCTTATTTATTTATTTTTCAATTTTTATACCTCCACTCTTGGAAAGTCTCATGGCGGTTTATGGAATTAAATGCCAAGATGGAGCAATCATTACTAATTTAATTGGCTTTAAACATGGTCAATAAATTTATGTAGAACAGGTCCATCAGTGGTTATGTCATGATTACGAAATGCAATCTCTACATTCAGAAGCAGGATCCCCCTGAATACCTATGCTAGAGGGTAACAACAGGGGGTAACTTGGTTTACAGTTCCCACTTGTAGGCCCTTTGGGGAGCATCTGTTGGCCACTGTGTGAAACAGGATGCTGGACTCCATGGGCCCTTGCTCTTAACCAGCAACTCAACTCACTCCTCTCCATTACCCCAAACTCATCAGGCAGGCACCTGTCATGTTATACTCTGTGAATCACTTAAAGAAAGTAGTTGGGTATACATTGGTAATTAAAATAAATCTAACCTGCTGCTTCCATTAATAGGTCAGGGGTAGTCAAACTGCGGCCCTCCAGATGTCCAGCGAATGCTGGTGGGGGCTCATGGGAATTGTAGTCCATGGACATCTGGAGGGCCGCAATTTGACTACCCCTGGGTTAGATAGTACTGAGACTATGCAAAACACAGATGGCACCATTACCTAATACGAATTTCTTTTAACCTTCCACCTCGGTTCCAAGTGTATGCAACACGGTAAGAGAGCCGATGACTGCCCTTCCGACACCAAATTCCAATACGATGAGGAGAAACAAGTTGTCTAACTGCACCTTCCTTAGGTGTATGTAACTTTGTACACTTGAAACTGTAAAGGAAGAATAAATTATTGCTATTTTTAACCACTGGATTCAAATTTCAGATTTAGGAGACGGAATAAACTGATACATGCTAGAATTTAATATATTAATGCCTTGTTCTTATTATTTATATATTTTGTAAGTCATCTTGAGCAGATTCCTTGAGAGGCAGCATAAGCACTTACTAAGTAAACCGATACCGATACCATTACAAATTTAGGAAGAGACAGAATTGATCAAATGGGCACTTTTTCTTGGACTCGGTTTGTTTAAAATGCTGCTACAGATATTTTGTCAAACACCTAATAACAACGACTTTATTTTTATAGCCTGCCCTTCCCCAGTTGGTTCAGGGCGGGTAACACCTAAAGAAGGAAGCACTCCTGAACTGGACTGAACAGAACTGATATGCAAGAATAAATTTGCTGAGATGCCAGAGCTACAAAGCAACCTGTGACCACCATTACCATCTCCCTACAATGCTTTAATTTTAATTATACGAAATGGCAGTCTTTTAATTAGGTTGGACCATCAATGTGAGCCAACTGGAGGGCTCTTCTAGGAGACCTTTCTTAATTAAGTGGAAAGATTTAATGCCTAACACTATGCAGTCTGCATCTGAGGGCTGTAACTCAGTGATTTACAGTGGAATCCTAAGCAGAGTTAACACCCAGTCAGGACAAGAAAAACAAGTCAATAAAACAAGCCAAGACAAAAGCACATAAAACAAACTTTGCAGTCTAAAACGACATCGGTAAAACAGTCCTCAAGCTAGCATCAGACCATAAAACAGCTAAAAAAGATGGAACTCCTTAATTAACAACCTGAGTAAAGAGGAAAGTGAGGTGAGTCCCAGGTGGGCCTTAAGGGGGGGAGAGGGCATTCCAAAGATGAGGTACCACCACTTTAAAAAACCCTGCCTGTAGTTGCTACAGGTTTTACTTTTGCAGGCAGGAGCACATAAAGCAGGACTCAAGAAGAGGACCATGTGCATAGCAAGGGCAAGGAGGCTTGGCAAGCATAAATCGGGTCCAAGTTCTCATGAGGCCAATTATGCCTTGCAAGAAATTATTTTTTTCCCCTTGATGTATGCTCTCAAAACCTGTCTTTTTCATGCAGACCTTCTCAGCATTTCTCACCTTCCTTTAGCCTTTTTCTCCATCAGGTTAATAAAAGTACGTGTTCTGTTTTCCACTGCAGTCCAATGCTGTCTACGTAGCCTCTCACAAAGTGACAGATGAAAACACCTTTAGCCAAAACATATAATAATCTTCATATCAAAATCCACCAAACATACCATGGAAAACACTTTTCTGTGAACCATAACACCAAAAACTGTCATCGTCACTGCAAACACAACATAGGCAGAGTACCAGGGATGGAGCAGCAGTCATTGCTAAACAATATCCAAGTGCAAGGCAAGGGGTTAAGCTACATAATCAACTTTTCAAATCTATTATTTTCTTTATGGACATCTTTACCACCAAATGGAACACCAGTTGGATAACTGGCCATAGAAATAGGTCTAACTTGAATTTGTATTTATTCTGCTATATATTTCACTATAGTAGTAATTGGGTAATTAAAAAGGAGGTATGCCATGACATCTGCTCAACCTAAAACTCCAGGTTTTCTATATGGTACCCTCACTTTAAGCCAGCCAAATCTTTCTCAAGGTATCTGGCATATCTCCTTCAATGCCCCATTAAGGAGAGCATATACCAGGGGTAGTCAAACTGCGGCCCTCCAGATGTCCATGGACTACAATTCCCAGGAGCCCTTGCCAGCATTTGCTGGCGAATGCTGGCAAGTGCTCCTGGGAATTGTAGTCCATGGACATCTGGAGGGCCGCAGTTTGACTACCCCTGGCATATACAATGGTCTGTTTTCAAACAATGACCTCCACCTATTTCAGGGCAGATATAATAACATTCCCTTAGACCAGCTTTTCTGCCCATGTGCCTCCAATCATATTGAAGATTTCCCCCACTCTCTCTTTTACTGTCCACTATAGGATCCTATTCACACTAGATTATTTCAAGTCATACCACATTCCAACAGAACAGCAAAGGATTGTATTAGTTTTTTTACTGGCAGATACAAATCCATTTATAACATTTAAGGTCACCTCTTTTATGTTATTGTCGATTAAATTAAGGAAGCAATTTGTACAGCCAATCTCTAAACCAGGGACGTTGTATTTATTACTATTAACCCAACTCTGTATTTTACATTTTTTTAAAAAAAATTGCTCTTAATGTTGCTTTAGTTCATTTATTGCAAGACATTAAGGCCGGTAGCCACAACACTAAATAAATTGCTTCCTTACTCTATAATAATTTTAACATTAATTAGTTGATTTATGTTATGCCTTCTGAAATTCAACTGCTTTTATTTCCCCCTTAATATCCCGATTACATACTTCCCGCTAATAAAACCAGGCTATGACTACCCCACATTCGCTCACAACAAATATTCATCAGGAATGCTACCCCTGCAAAACTATTTGTTGTTCACAATGACAGATTTCAGACAAGCCACTGACACCACAGTGGCTTGCACATAGAAGTTTATATCCAGATTTAAAACTTTGTTGATCTTAAAGGAGCCACTGTGACTTCAGACTGAGATGGCTACCAACCTGAATCTAACAAACTACCTCATCTGTCGCCAAGGCAACCTGGCCCATGAAACTTACAAATATTATATACATACATATATATTCAAGAGAGCCTCTTGTGGTGCAGAGTGGTAAGGCAGCAGACATACAGTCTGGAAGCTCTGCCCATGAGGCTGGGAGTTCAATCCCAGCAGCCGGCTCAGGGTTGACTCAGCCTTCCATCCTTCCGAGGTCGGTAAAATGAGTACCCAGCTTGCTGGGGGGTAAACGGTAATGACTGGGGAAGGGAATAGCAAACCACCCCGTATTGAGTCTGCCATGAAAACGCTAGAGGGCGTCACCCCAAGGGTCAGACATGACTCGGTGCCTGCACAGGGGATACCTTTACCTTTACCTTACATATATATTCAGAGACATGAGGGGGCAGCCTATTTGCTGGGCTCGCGCTGCTGCTTCCCCCTCCCGAACAAAAGCTCCCTGACTCAGGAACTTTTCACTCAAACTCCGTGTATCCACCGAGAGTCCCTCGGAACGCAGGCGCCCACACACGCCAGGACTTCTTTGACCCCATAAACCTGGGCTCGGAAGGAGGCGCTGGTCGTTTGCTGCGTCCCCCCAACAATTTCTTGCCCACAAGCCTCACCTTTAAATCGGGCTTCCACCGCGCATCACACCACCATCGAAGTCCCCAAAAAAAGCCCCCCCCTCCAAAAAAAAATTCTTCCCTCAAAGAGGATCCAAGGAACCTGCCCAGATAACTTCAGAATACCCGGGCTTGCAGTCTTCTTTGGGGGTCTGAGGTGAGGGCAGAGAATGGCACCACGTTTACCCCACGGGTTTATAAGGCGCCATCCCGAGCTGCAAAAAAGGGCGGAACGGTCTACTTTGCCCTCCCCCGAGATCGCTCTTTCACTCGCCTGTTATTTCCCGCCGGCGGTACCGCTCATGCAAAGTCCCCAAAGCAGCCTTTCCCGCGGGGCGCTGCCCGCCAGGCTGTCGCTATGGCGACCGGCGCGAGAGGTTGCGGGCCTGCAACGGCCTCAGGCGCCCGGGAGGGGAATAGGTCCTGCGGTCTCCACCAGAGTAGGGCTTAGCAATAGACTGATGTTCAACCATGAATGTGTGAAGTGGGGGAAAGCCTCTGAACATGTGCAAAGCATCCTGTCTTAATCTCCGACTCACAGAGGTGTATGGGATGGGTGGTGCAGAGCTTCCAAAATAAAGGGTAGGGTCTTTAAATTGTCTAACCCAGGGGTAGTCAAATTGCGGCCCTACAGGTGTCCATGGACTACAATTCCCATGAGCCCCTGCCAGCGTTTGCTGGCAGGGGCTCATGGGAATTGTAGTCCATGGACATCTGGAGGGTCGCAATTTGACTACCCCTGGTCTAACCCCATAAAGTAGAGCCCCATAAATTACTCCTGGAATCCAGAGAATGCTTTCCTAATTGACGACCGGAAAGGGGTCTGGTTGTTCATAAGGACATCTTTAGGGCCTGTCTTCATATCACAGACCAAACTAAACCCATTCTTTCTGACGTTTGCAGCACACCAAATTTTTAGCCTGGAACATTGCCCGGATTGTGTGTTTGCATTTATAATCAATTATTGGTTATTGATGTTATAACCCCTACTGGAAAACATGGGTTGAAACGGTAGCCATCTCTTTACTGTTCTAGTATTCAGTACTGGCGCTGTAACATTCAGCTGTGTAAAACTCAACAACTTTGTCCAGGTTTTCTTGGAAACAGAATTTGCTCCTTTTAGTTAGATACTATGCAAATCCAATGTATAGATCCAAGTGGATCGCTGTGTTGGTCTGAAACAGAACAAATTTAGAATCCAATGGCATAAAATAATAAATTGTTGGTCTTAAAGGTGCCACTGGACTCTAAATTTGTTCTAATCCAATGCATGTTTACTAGGAATTACATCTCACTAATGTCTTCAAAATTTACACTCAGTGTGAGCTAAATTGCAACCCCAAGAACATCTCACCACTCCCTTCCCTATCAAATAATACAGAACCATTCAGGATAGTTCCATGCAACAAAGAAGTATCCAACTGAGTGGGAAAAGTCCTGTACTTTTTCCTTTCATTCCACTACTACAAGAATTTACTATAGTCTTATGATTCTATCAACTGGTAATTTTAATTCCTGAGACTACACACAGAACCTTCTAATAGTGCAATCCTAAATAGAATTACATCATTCTAAAGACACTGAAGTAAATGGATTTAGAATGAGTTCACTCTGCTTAGGACTGCACTATAAATCAATGGTTTACAACAATGTATGACAGCAGGTATGTTCTCCCTTTTAAAACTGGTTTAAAGGTGCATCTACAATGGCTACGTATTCCATGTATTTTAGGAGGTGAAGCTTGGCTCACAAATAGATTAAAGTGGGTAGCTGTGTTGGTCTGAAGCAGCAAAACAAAGTCTGACTCCTGTAGCACCTTTAAGACCATGACGTTTATTCAAGGTATGAGCTTTTTTTTGTACAAGCACACTTCTTCAGATACAGTGAAATAGAATTTCCTCAACCACTACATATAGGAAAGAGATGATTAGTTGCCAAGAAGGGCTAGTTAGAGTCAAGATTCATAGGTAACTGAGTGATTACAGGTGAGATTTAATTAAGGTGATTGATAAGACCTGTGCATGGCAATAAATTAGCATACAAATACAAGAGTCAACTAACATGTGAGAATGGTGTTTGAGTCCAGTGGAACTTCCAGGACCAACAAAGTTTAATTCTGGGTATAAGTGAAAATTAGCATATATAGATGCAGACTCCTATAATAGCTTGCAGTTTGGCAATTTCTCTTTCCAGTCTGTTCCTGAAGTTCCAGAAGGGCCATACATTCTCTTTATTTTATTTCTGAATTGGAATAATAGATTAGAATCGTAGAACTAAAACAATTCCACAGGGCTTGCAAAAGGGAGCTCTTCTGCCAGGCATTTTGTTGAGTTTGACCAGGACTAACAACATCCACTGGCCCATCAAACCTCCGTCCCTTGAATCCATAACGTGGGTCTGTTACTGTTATTCTGATAGAACGTTATCCTTTTTGTTTATTGCTACTATTATTACTTTTACTACGCATTCGACTTAGCTACTGAGTTTATGTATTGTTCTTGTTCCTCTACATTTCATGTGAAGCCATTCTGAGCCTCAGGGGAGGGTGGTATATAAATGTAATAAAATAAATAGAATAATGTAATTAGGAATGCTCAATTACTTATGCATCTTGACTCTAGTTGCGTCCTTCCTGGCAACTAACTCCCCTCCCATGTGTAATGTGTCTGAGTCATAATTCCTGTCAGATCCCATCATGTAGGGATCAGTACTAATGATTTTACTGCATACTGGATCCCCCGAAAATCTTGAGGTCATCTATCCCCCTCGGTAAACCCTCCAAAAACACGGTCCTATCAGATGTGTCCGTACACTATTAGATTATTAAACCGCAACCCTAAGCATGCTTTCTTCAGAACATGCTCTCCCAAATCTGTAGCACTTACTTCTGAGCAAGCCTGCACCTAGTCAAACTACACCGGTTTCCACTCCAAATAATTAACCACAGTCAGGACACCGAGTCCCACGATGAGGCTGTCCAGAAGAAACGCCTCAAGGGCCCCTTCTGCGCCTCGCTCATCCCTTCCCACCCATGGTTATACAGATTTAATTCACTTGAGCTGCGAACACAAGAATACGCGAACATTCTTTTACTCAGAAAGGAGACTAGGAGGCGTTTCAGAGATTTGTCCTCCGGGCAAGCGCCGCCCGTCGAGTCAGGCACATGCCGAGGACGACCCCATTCGGTTCAGCGGAAGAAAACTGTGCTGCGCGCGCACGCGGGCGGGAGGCGGCGAGAGAGGAAGCCGAGCCCGGCGCATGCGCCGTGCCCATTTAAGGGGGGAGGGGTGGGGAATGAAGGCCCCGGTTACGGCGGCTGAGAGTGCGAGGCGGCGGCGGCGGAGGAATGAGAAGAGGCGCGTGAGGGAGCCGCCCCAGGGGGACGACGGAGCGGGGCGAGCCTTGCCCAGCGTAGAGAGGAGGTAGTGGGGCTGGGGCAACGACAGGCCCCGTGGCTGGGAAGGGGCGGGAAGACCGGCGAGCGCTGCGGCGGGGACCCGCCTTCTCCACAGTGAGTCCCGGAGCGATCCTGGCGGGCGGAAGCGGCCGGGGTGGGGGGTGCGAGGCCTGGCCCAGGGGAGGGTTCCGCTGAGTCACCTGCGGGGTCCCTGCCTCGGGTGGGAGGGGGGTTGCGGCCTGGAAGTTCCCCCCTCTCTTTCCCCCCCCCCCGGAGTTGAAGGCTGCACCTTCCTTGCTTCCGCCTCCCGGGTGTAGTTGCTCCGTGTCCAGCCTCCGTGTAGCGCAGCGACAGGGGGCCGGCCGCGATCGAAGCGCGTCTCACCAACCCACCGGCCCGCCCCAGTCTTCGGTCCTGTCAGGCCCCTCGCAGAGTACGGAAGGCTTGCCCGCCTGGCCATCCCAAAGCTTCCTTTTCTCCTGCCTCTTTCCCTCTCTCGCCCGGGACGCTTGGCCGGAATGAAAGTGTAAACGAGACCTTCCAGGCCACGCTCCGAACTAGGGGGAACTTCTCAGGAAGTCCTGGTTTTTAGGCTGTTCGTGCGACGCAGGAGGAAGGAGTAGGTTACTTTACCTTTGTTGGGAGCCACGAGTTGCTTTTAAGTCAGGGGTAGTCAACCTGTGGTCCTCCAGATGCTCATGGACTACAATTCCCATGAGCCCCTGCCAGTGTTGCTGGCAGGAGCTCATGGGAATTGTAGTCCATGAACATCTGGAGGACCACAGGTTGGCTAAGCCTGCTTTTAAGTCATCCAAGGATCGGCTTTAGTCTTGCCAGCACAGTAAGGGGTGTGTCTGGCATGGGAAGGGGGGAGATGATGCTAGTTGTCAGACGTAGTTTGCACTGGTGGAAGGGTGTAGAAACTTGAGTAAAGCACCATGCTCACTAAGTGCTGTAGTGCAGACTGTGCTGTACTGGATCAACCTTGCTCTTTAGGTGGCATTCTGTCAGTGTTTAGACATGCAACTGTCTGGGTGTAGAAATGCTTTGCCCAAGAGTATTATACACACCATGTAAATATTCTTGTTTTAAATATACTGAAGCAAGTGAAGAATGTTAACAGGAGGAGTTTCTCATGTAACTGGTTGCTGGCTAAGTACAGTGTAAGAGACTTAATTGTTCATGTCAGTGCTTGTATCCCAGTTGCTCTAGTGGCAGATTATACACTGATGAATATAAGTAGTGTCTTGAGTGCAGACCCCAAATAAGAGTTTAAGAGCCTCCATAGATAAAAGGGAGGCAGCAAGATGTGTCACAAGCAAAGCAAGAAACTATTACAATAAGTTTGAATGAAATTAACTAGCCAACTACAAGCACAAAGCTGGCAGAATAAACAAGCTATAATCCAACTCACAATTTAACAAAAAGTTATGGGTTTTCCCAAATGCCTTTTATTTAATAATGCAACAGCATGAAGTCTGGCTCCAGATGACTGAGAGAAGGGTATTTAACAGTTGAGGTATAGTGATTGGGCCTGTGATCTTGAATGGTTTACAGGAATATGGGGAAGCAAGCAGTCTTTCAAATGTCCTGGTCCTATGTCATTTAGCTGTGTGAAGAAATTTCAGGCAAAGCTAGAAACTGGTGTAAAGAGGGCAGAGTTCTGTTTACAGCTTGAAAGGTACTAAAATTGGATACTTCATAATATGTTCAAATTCCTTTAATTTTTCTACTGCTAAATTGACCCCCATTTGCAAAAAAAAATTATCCATGATCTGTAGTATGGATATGAGTAACAAGAAACATGTATGGCGAAACTCTGTTGCACAGTTATAAGATATTATATTATATTTTTATATTTACATTTATAATCTGCTACTTCTACATAGTGATTCATGGTGGGTAACAACAATCCCCCATAAAGCCCTGAACAATCATAAAACATTAATGTTATGCTTCATTTACTTTCTTTGGACAGGCGCATATTCCGAGTCTTCAAACAATTATGGATAAGCGGAGTGCCTTGACAGAAGCTGTGAATGGTGATACTTTGCTTGATATTAGCAGAATTAGTGCAATGAAATTCCCTCATCGTTACACAAAAGTAAGCTGCTATCTCTTGCTTAGTTCAAATGATTTTTGTTGATTGAGGCTTGCTGCTAACATGTGTTCATCTGTTGGTAGCAATGTAACAGCTAATATTTAGTCATTTCTGCCTCCAAACCTGCCTGGCACTTTAATTGTAAATTCAGATGGCCAAAGGCCTCGTTAAAAACCATGGAGCTTGTCTCCACAAATGCAATGTATTGGACAACAAGATGTATGAAAATCTGAGTGGCTTTTAAGTAAGAATCTAGATTACAGTGTTGATGTAAATAATCAATCCAGAATACAGGACATAAAACGTACAGAAGAAATAAGACTGCAGGGAGGCTTATATGGATAATGAATTGAACATTGAGCGGTCTCCTGAAATTCTCAGTGGACCCATTTTACTACCCTGTAATATGTGTGTTCAGCAGTACGAATGTATTGAATGAAACCATATCCAATGCTCAAAAATTGATATTTTTAAGTTAATGTTTGCAGGATATTCTTGCCATATTCTTGAACCGTAAGGCTCCAGCAGAGGATATAAACCCATTGGAAGAGAAACAAACCATACTCCTGCTATTTACATTGGCTGAATAGAAATCTGATCTAGAGTTAAGTCTTGATTCCACAATTTGGAATGTGAGAATGTTTGTTCTCTTTTCTTTAGGAAGAACTCTTGGACATTAAAGAACGTCCCTATTCTAAACAGAGGCCATCATGTCTTTCTGAAAAATATGACAGGTATTTCTACTAAAGTAACTATGTGTAACTGCAATTGCTACAGGTCTGTAATGCTGCTAACATTAATCCTGTAGACATTTTGGAAGTTCTACTGAAGGCAGGTTTTGTGAGAATTTAATTCTTTTATCAATCTTGACTTTTAGTAAGATACCATAACTGTATCTACACTAATACATATGAACAGTGTTGTATAGTGTGTCTGGATGCCTACAGATCTGGAAATGTAAGCGTATTGAACACTTTTTGTCTTCCATCTAATGGCCATCAGAGATACAAATTGATTTAAAATATGCAAAACCTGAATTGCCATATTTCAGGATTATAGTAGGAGATACTTGTGGTTTAAGACTGGCTAGTCTCAATTGCTTTTTTATTAAGGAGATAAGACCTGATTGCTTGTGTGGCATCTACCACTGGGCAGCTTGCTTGATGGATAGAATCCATATTTTAAAGAACTTCACATTTGGTGTTAAATAATAATGTAATCTCGAGTACAGCTAAATAATAGTTAATAGTAAAGTGATCTGTGAAGGCTTGAGCAGTGAAGCTAATGCTAGAGTGAAAGATATTAGCCTTGCTTTGCCTAGAACAGGCTACCTCAACCAGGGTTTTGTGAAAAGCCCTGGAAGGGTTTCCTGTGTGTTTGTGAGGGTTTTCTTTTTCTTTTATTTTTTCATTTTTATCAGGTGATATGATCTGGGCCTGGAGTGGGGTGGTAAGGGAAGGGGCCCTGGGTGGGCATGTACACATCTATGCTTCCCAATTATATTCGGCATGATTGCACCTCTTCTGGGGATTCTCAAAGCCTGAAGAATGTTTCAGGTGTTTCTCAGTGGTTAAAAAGTTGAGAGAGGCTGGCCTAGAAGATCCAGCTATACCAGAACATGTTGAGAAAGCTATATTGGAGGAGGTAGTGACATCCCAAGATGAGGTTTTCTTGAATAAAAAGTGTTCCAAATGAGGCATTTTGTGTCTCAGAATTTAAGGAAATAGTGGGGACTAACTCCGATTCCTCTTGTCACTCTATATTTCTTATCTCAGGCTCATTTTCCAGTGAAACCTAGAGTAGCTTTGTCCATGGAAATGAAAAGTTGAGTTTGTCAAGTTTGACACAGTCCTGAAGTGGCAGAAGTTGTATTCGTTTTGCACAGTATAAATCTATTAGCTAGAAAATGAGCTGGAGGAACCTTTGTAGGTTGATGTATATAGCATTCTTCCAGTCAGGGCTAGCCGAAGTCTTGGGGTTCTGTGATAAGGTGTATCTTAAAGAGTTGTGGCTTAATATTCCCAAAGGACAAGCTCAAACGCAATCATTTGTTCTCATTAAACTAGGGTTCTTCTCTTCATACATAGTTATATCGCCCCAGTGTACTCATGGGAAAGGAATTCCCCAAAGTACATATCTAAGATAGACTGACAAGGGACTAAAGTTGTGATACCAGTTTGAGGGGGATTGTATTTCTATAGGTTTTCTGAATAGGTAGGCTACAGCAGCAGTCGCTACCACATGGATGTTCTCTACAGGCCATGCTGTTGGATACATGTACCATTTGGGTAGTGCTTTTATTGAGTACTGAAAGAAAGATTAGTAAGAAGATTAAATGCCTATGTGACTACCTAGGCTTCCTTGGGAGTGAAGAAATTTAGTTGAGCAAGCACTGGTGATGCAGTAATGAGATTGCTGGATCCCCTGTCTGCCACAAAGCTTGCAGGGGGACATTGAACAAGTACCCTTTAATGCTAGATTCATATCCTGTCCTTTCCCCAAGTAGCTTCTGGAAGCAGGATACCACTGTTGCACTTCGCATAGATGAGTATCTCTCTCTAGAAGAATGAAATACCAAAATACTCATAGTAAGTTCCATCTTGAAGTAGGATGTTTAGGCTTGCCTTTGTTGGTTCTCCTTAGGATTAGCAAGTTTTCCCCTTAGCTAAATGAGCTTCAGCCCAGAGATGGCCTAAATTTTGTGTATCTCTGATAGATTAGATTTATTTTAGTTGTATTTGGAAACTTCTGTACTTGTGTTTAGTGCATATCTCCAATGGAAGTTCAAGTGACTTTACAGTTGGCTTTCTGTTGACTAGGAGTTTCCCAGCTCTAGATATAGTTCTTCATTTGAGGAAGAGGAACATTCAAAAGTAGCCTAATATATTTCAAGTGTGGCATGATATGGTATGGTATGTATGTATTATCCTAAATTGAAGATTTAACTGACTAGTGGGAGCATCTTGTTTTGGAATACAAATTGTGTTAGGCTCAGAGCTGTCAACTCTAGTATAACTGCCCTGAGCCATATGGAAGGGCGGTATAAAAATCAAATCAATAGATATCACAGCAAGTATCCTTAAGGAAGATGAGGAAACAGTTGCATATTACAATGTTTAGGTAATATGTAGAGTTTTAAAATGATAAAGTTATATTTGCAACCCTGCAGTGATGGTGTCTGGGACCCTGAAAAATGGCATGCATCACTGTATCCAAATTCTGGGAGGACTTCACCAGTGGAAGGACTTAAAAAAGACTCTGATGCAGATCGGACTTCCCTTATGCGCAAGATAGTAGGTGAGTGTATCACAAATGCATTTGGATGCTATGAATCTACACTGCGACAATATTGATAGAAAACTTTCATGTCTTAAGGTGTACCAGGGCAGTACATCCAAATGTGTCCTATCTTATTATCTCAGATTAATAAGCCAGAATTAAATTACTTTTTAGTTCTGAACCAACTAGGTGAGACCTGGCTCTCTTTCTGGTAGCAGCACAAAGTCTATAGCTACATTCTTCATTGTTTCCATTTCCTGTTAAGTTGTTTCTACTTCTCCATGGCTACTAGGGGGGAGAAAGGCAGCAGATACATCCTTGATGGATGGGTTGCCGCTTACATGCAATCATACAGATTGGAGGACATCTCTATCAGCAGCATAAAAATACACAATAAGGATCTTTCAAGGGCACTGATTCTTTTATTTCTTCTCTGAAAGCAGCCTGGACTCAGGCCCTAGTTTGTCCCTTCATGTGTGAAGTAGAAGGTGGGGGATTTGTGTGATTTATATATTTATATACCGTCCTCCCTTAAGGCTCAGGGTGGTTTACATAAAACCTGGAACAGTATAGATATCTCAGTTGTTGTAACAATAATAATGCTGTGGCAACAATAGACAATATAATAGTACAGCACAACAATAGTACAGTAGAACTTTAAATCAACTATTGCATTTTGATGGCCCTGTGGGTTGGACGAATCAGCAGTGGTTCCCATAGGAGGGAGGCTGTGGAGGCCAATGGGAAGTGATTGGTTGAGGTCAACCTCAACCAAATACCTGGCAGAGGAGGTCCCTTTTGCAGGCCTTGCAGAACTGCTCTGGGAGCTTGTTCCACCCGGTGGGGGCCAGGATGGAGAAAGCTCTGGCCCTGGTTGAGGTCATGCGAGCTTCCTTGGGGCCAGGGGTCACCAAGTCGTTGAAGGTAGTGGAGCATAAGGCTTCTTGAGGGGTGTAGGCAGAAAGGTGATCCCTCAGGTACGCTAGGCCCAGACTTCATATGGCCTTAAAGGTGATAACCAGAACCTTAAGCTTGATCTGGGATTTGATCGAAAGCCAGCACAGCTGTAGGAGGATGGGCCGAATGTAGGACCTCCATGGTGGTGCTGTAAGTACCCTGGCCACTGCATTCTGGACTAGCTGTAGTTTCCGGATTAAGATTAAGGGCAGGCTTGAGTAGAGCGAGTTGCAGAAGTCCAGCCTAGAGGTAACCATCACATGGATCACTGTGGCGAGGTGTTCCTGGGCCAAGTGGGGCTCTAGTAGTTTGGCTTGGTGAAGGTGGCAAAATGCCAGCCGCGCTACTGTATTAATCTGAGGCTCCATTGAGAGGGAAGCATCGAGAATCAGAGTTTCTTGGCAGAGTGGGCCACTGATAGCTGCACTTGGTCCAAGTTGGCTAGGCATCCTTCGTCGCTTGGACCCTTCCTGCCAAGCCACAGGACCTCCATCTTTGAAGGGCTGAGCTTCAGGTGACTCTGCTTGAGCCACCTTGTCATTACTTCCAGGCAGTTGGCTAAAGGTTCTGGGGAGAATCAGGGAAGCTATCCATCAGGAGGAAGAGCTGATTGTCATCAGCATATTGGTGACAACCCAGCCCAAACTTCCATTCCGGTTGAGCAAGAGGGCGCATAAAAATATTAAATAGGATTGGAGAGAGAACTGCTCCCTGAGGGACTTCACATTTCAGCTGGTACGGCTTGATGAACTCTCTCTTATTGCTTCCCTCTCCGCAATCCCGGCGGAAGGAAAACAGCCACTGAAGGGCAGTCCCTCTAATCGGAGATGCGGTGAGCTAAAAGCTATGGTTGACTGTGTTGAATGCTTATGCAAGGTCTAATAAAACAAGCAGTACCAATCCACCCTGGTCTAACTGGTGATGGAGGTCATTCAGCAGGGCTACTAGCAATGTCTCTATCCCTAGACAGAGCCAGAAACCAGACTGGGATGGGCCTAAGACCGGAACTTCTTCCAAGTATGCTGACAGTTGGTCCACAACATCTCTGTCAAGCATATTCCCCAGAAACACTAAATGCGAGATGGGACGATAATTGATGGGTTGTCTCAGGTCCAGGGATGGTTTTTTGCGCAGCGGGCAAACCACTGCCTCTTTTAGCTCTTCCGGGAATTCTCCTGTTGAGAGGGTAGTGTAGTAGTTAAGTGGTTAAGAGTGATAGCTTCTAATCTGGAGAGTCGGGTTTCCTTGCTCCTCCATATGCAGTCAGTTGGGTGACCTTGCACTAATCACAGTCCTGATAGTGCTGTTCTCACAGCAGTAATGTCAGGGCTCTCACCCTATCTCACAGGGTGTCTGTTGTGGGGAGAAGAAGGGGAGGCAATGGTAAGCTGCTTTGAGACTCCTTGTAGTGAAAAGCGGGATATAAAAAACAACTCTTCTTCTGCTGTAGAACTAGAGTATGTGAAAGTGAGGACAGGCTGGTGTTTGGCACTTACAAATACAGCATTGGTCAGGAAAGGTGGCAATTTCTGGCAATATATCTTTAAGCCATCAGCCAAAGACTTCCCTGCCGGGATTTGCAATACATCAAGATTGCTTGGCCTCTTTGCACCTGAATGTTATTGGGACCAGCTGGTTCGCGTTGCCTCATTAGATCATCTTAATTGCCTCAGCCCAGCACATCAAAACCCTTGGCTAACTAAAACTGGAGGAGGTTTTTTTTTTTAATTGAGCAGCCTCATTGCGAGTCCTGGCTTCCATCCACAAGGACTCTGATCAGTTTAGACTCTGAAATGCACATATTGGGTAAAGTATTTCCTTAGAGGAGATAGACTTTCCTGGACTATGCTTGTCTCCCAGCTGTAGGGGAGACAAGATATAGTTAGGGTTTTTCCTTTGGACTCTGTCACATTGTTTTATTTGTAGTGCTACTGTGTTTTGTTGTAGCCTTAAAATATCTTTTAAAATACTTCTGTACAAACATTTGGCTGTGGTGTATTTTATTGGCTCTCAGTGTCCTGTGGGACCCGTGGAGGGGCAACCTAAATGTGGCATACCCCTCGGGTGCAAGAGGGAGATCCCAAAAGTCCCTCACAGTGGATGAAGGGTGATAGACTCTCTTGGTGTAGTGGTTAGGAGTGCAGACTTCTAATCTGCCGAGCCGGGGTTGATTCCATGCTCCTCCACATGCAGCCAGATGGGTGACCTTGGGCTCGCCACAGCACTGATAAAGTTGTTCTGACCGAGCAGTAATATCAGGGATCTCTCAGCCTCACCTCCCTCACAGGGTGTCTGCTGGGGGGAGAGAAAGGGAAGGCGATTGGAAGCCACTCTGAGACTTCTTCGGGTAGAAAAAAGTGGCATATAAGAATTTTAAAAATCTTTTTAACTAGTAAAGTCCATTGTGTGCTGTAATGCAACAGGCGTTAGCTCATGGTTTGGTGTCGGTTCTGTGCGTTGCTTGGAAGCTGGCAACCCTAACAGGAGGCCTCTCTGTGCATAACAGTCCTGAGCCAAGTCAGGTTCAAGCACACCTTGGAAGTGTTGAATTCCAGAACATTAACCTTCACCTATCAGGCAAGCTTACCTCCTCTCTGCAATGTTTTCTTGACCTGAAATAGGCCCGGGGCACTATGTGGCTGGTCAGGGGCTGTGGAGGCATTATACCTTTTGAGGTCCCACTTTCAAATCTCAAGGAATATTTCTAACCCGGGGTAGCCAACTTCCAGGTTGGGCTCTTCTGGCATTACAGCTCATCTCCATACTATAAAGATTAACTCTCCAGGTAGAAATGGCTGCTTTGGAGAGTGGACAGGGTAGTTGTGCAAAAGAAAAAGGTGAGGCCTCCCACACAGATTGTTGTGTAGATGAAATACTTGAGGCACAGGATTGTTGTGCAAATGAAACAGGAAGGAAAAGCACCCCCGCAACAGCATCCCGTTTCATCTGCACAACAATCTTGTGCGGCAGGCCTCAAATTTTGGCAGAGTGGCAGAGACATGCATAGCTTGGCTGCACCTTCCCTCAAGCAGCAAGGCCAACCACAGCAGTATTTTAAGTGAGTAGGGATTTTTCAGTGGTCTCCCTGTAAGCCAATGGTTAGGCAGAAGGGGGAAGCTTGCCCCCTCAAAAGAAAGGCACACACATGCCCACAGACTCCCTTGCATTGCCTACAGAAACACGTCTCTCTCCTCAATCAAGGGCTGTTAAGAGGCTCCCTTCACAGCAGGCCAGAAGGGAGGGGGGTGCAGAATCCTGAGCAAGAGCAGCAATTGGCCCTGTGGGGGATATTCCACCAATGGGACGCTTCAGTACCTTCAGCATTTGATCAGGGCATACGGTCACGATTTTATGTATGTGGATGTGCTGTTACTATGTGTTGGATGATTACAGAAAAGTACGTTGTTAGACGGGAACAGAAGGATGCAGAAGTGAATGGCCAGGGGGAATTTAACATCCCTTGAAATTTCTGTTTAAATAGGTCACACCTATATCAGAACACCTTATGGTGAGAAGGGGTGAGGAAGCATCACTATATGTTTCCATATGTCTGCTTTGCAAGGGAAATTCATAATGGCTTGAAAAAATGAACCCTTTCTCCTGTCTCCACTGTCTGAAATTTAGCAGGGAAGCTCTGTTGTGTAAAGTGTTCGCCCGCCACACCCATACGCACACTAGGTGGAAGAAATTATAGGCAGAAATGTTTTCATCTGAAACCCATGAAAACTACCACCTTATTTGAACTGACGTCATTATAAAGGTAAAGGTATCCCCTATGCAAGCACTGGGTCATGTCTGACCCTTGGGGTGACGCCCTCTAGCGTTTTCAAGGCAGACTCAATACGGGGTGGTTTGCCAGTGCCTTCCCCAGTCATTACCGTTTACCCCCCAGCAAGCTGGGTATTCATTTTACCGACCTCGGAAGGATGGAAGGCTGAGTCAACCTTGAGCCGGCTGCTGGGATCGAACTCCAAGCCTTACCACTGTGCCACAAGAGGCTCTCTAGATGTCATTATAAAGAATACAAATATGCAACAAAAAGCTGAAGAGAATAACATTTCCAAGCAGCAGTAAAAAAATTGATTAAGCAAGTTCTGGTAAATTCTCAAGTATCTAAATACTTGCTCTTGATGTATTAAACCTGTATCCAGTGTACTCCTATCTCTAACTCAGATTCATCTTTGAATTAGTATTAAATTATCCAAAGTGGCAAAATTTTGTACTTGAAAGAAGCAGTTTTTGTTTTATTGAGCTTATTAAACTATTGTTAGCATGCAAAATGGCTAAAACCCTATTCCAAATTTTTAGATCCTAGGGAGCGGGTAAAAGAAGATGACATGGATGTGGTGCTCAGTCCACAGAGGCGAAGCTTTGGAGGGGGCTGCCATGTGACTGCTGCTGTAGGCTCACGCCGAGCAGGGAGTCCACTGGAAAAGGACAATGACTGTGTTCGTGTCATTGGTGGCCGCAGGATTGGCAGTGGGAGAATAATTTCTGCTCGGAACTTTGATAAAGACCACCGAAATAGTGAGAAGGACTCAAGAGATGGAAGAGATGGAAGAGATAAAGATCGTGACAGGGAGTACAAAGAGAAGCGCTTCAGGGTCAGTATTTGATCTCAGCACAATGCTTGCTGGAGTTTGGTGTCTCTTTCCTATCAATAGTAGGCAGATTTCCTTCAGGCAGAGATGGCAAATTATCAGGCAGACACCTACAGTTGTGCAGGAAACTAATGTGGTTCATAAATGAGGTGGATCTTGTGCTGCATGAAAACTGCAGTACAGTTGAATTGACAGGTAAAGATCACTTTGCACTTTGTCAGATTCTCTCTTGGGATGAATGAAAATGTTCTAAATAACAACATGTAAGTTTAAAAATTTTCATTTACAAGGCAAAAATTGGTTACAAACATGTGTCTCATAGTCAGTGGTCCCCAACCTTTTTTGGGCCGGGGACCGGGGGGGGCAGGGAGGTGCGGGTGCCAGCGTGCTGGCGGGCACAAACACGCAGGTGCAGCAGCTGTGCGTTTGTGCCCGTGCCTTCCCCCGTGGGTTAGGGGGAGACTGGTGTAGGTGACTTCCTGTTGGCTTGATACCAACATCTTGCTCTGCTCATATATTGTTCAGGGGAGTTTAGATGGAGATAGAATACTGAATTAGACTTCTTGTCTGCATAGGTTATGAGAAATAGAGAATGGTTGTGGAAACATAATCAAATCACAGCACACTTATGGCAGCTTGATAGGATTTCAAGGCAAGAGATGAGCAGCAGTGGTTTTCCATTGCCTGCCTCTATGTAGTAATCCCAGATGTTCCTTGATGGGTCTCCCATCCAAATATTAACCAAGACTAAACCTGGTTAACTTCTGGGATCTGATGAGATCAGGCTAGCCTGGACCAACCAGTTCAGGGCAATATATAGAACTTTTAATGAAACTCACAGATGCTAACGTGAACATCTGACACTAAGATACTAGAAAAGGTAAATTAATTATATACCTCTGAGAGGTGTATATTCATTCTGGGAGGTACGTATATGCCTTTTGAGAGGTGTATATATGTTTTCTTCCCATTCTTTGAGGATTTTTAAACATTCTACCTCTTTGGGAATGTATCCCCCAGATGTTACAGAGAATCAAGAGTCTGTTCTTTCCTATTCTGTTTTTCCTTAGAGAGAATTTGGGGACAACAAGCGTGTCTTTGGGGAACGTCGAAGGAATGACTCTTACACAGAAGAGGAACCAGAATGGTTCTCTGCTGGCCCCACAAGTCAGTCAGAAACCATTGAGCTGACTGGCTTTGATGATAAAATTCTAGAAGAAGAACACAAAGGAAGAAAGCGAGCAAGGCGGCGCACAACCTCTCTGAAGGAAGGTATTTCACACACTGAAATGTAGATGGGCTGGAGCTAAGATGTCCAGCAAGAACAGTTACTGAATGTGAGTTAGTCACTAAACTTTACCAAATGCAGCGTTTCATGGTTGCATCTATAAGGTAGATCATCAGCATTGTAGGACTAGTCTGGCAATGGTCTTCTAAACACGTGTTCGGTATTTGGGGCTTGAATCTGTGCTCCACTTGGGTACACCGTAATGCTGTGTTTCCCACTCACTGAAAAGGAATTCTGTTTAGAGTTTTTTTTATTTAAGTTCATTATTTTTTCTTAGGGCATGATTGCAAGGTTATGGAAGAGAAGGTGTCATCAAGAGCTTCTGCTCTTCAAAATTTAGCACTAAACTAATGCAGTTTAACTCTCCTTTTGAAGGAACTTTCTGTGGACTAAATATACAGTACTTGTAAACATAACTGAGTTCCAGGAGGTGAAACGTAGTGGCTTGGGCTTCTTCTGGAAATTATTATGGCTGTGTTTTATTTTTCCAAGCTGTAGAATGCAATGGTGGAGTACCAGAAGAGGAAGAAACACGGGGTGTTCTGGGCCAGGAAATGGCAACAGACCAGGAAGGCCCAAGAGAAGAACCAGCTCCAGAACCGGCTCCAGGAGAGTTTGATTTCAATGAGTTCTTTAATCTGGATAAGAGTGTTCCAGGCTTGGCTTCAGTAAGTATCACAATAGTCTCCTAAAATGGGTGCCATTGTGTACTAAAGCATATACAGCTCATATAACAGTTCCATATCCATATGACACGCTTAGACTTGTTCTGACACTTACGTAGTCCACTTATGTGCATAGGGGAAAAGTTGTACTACTTCACACTCTCCTTGTGAAAACTGCACATGTCACTGAATCACACCTTCTAAAAAAACTTTGTGCTTTTCAAGCATGTGATTGAGGGAAAGGTTAGCAGAAATTTTCTGTACTCAGTACAAATAAAGGGAATTGCAGATGCTGTATGGAGGTGGGATTGCTTTAGAATAAAACAAGATGTGCAAAACTGTTCATTGGCATTCAAAATTTAATCTTCTTGCCCCAATTAAAGTAGTCACTGGGTTGATATTCTGGAATACCAGTATTGGTATGATTAAGATTAGTAAATAGTTGGGAATCCCCTATAGGGACCATTATAGTCAATGGGGTAAATGGAAAATCAATCCAGGGGTATCTCAGACTGGGGGGGGGGGGAGGTTGAGGTAGAAGCACCAAATTTGCACCATAGCTGCTGGTACCTCACTTACCCCTCCCCCCAAGTTTCAGAAAGCTTGGACTAAGGGGTCAAATGCTATAGGCCCCCAGAGAAGTTGCCCCTATCCTTCACTGTTTCAATAGAAGGCATAGAAGATATTTAAAGAGATTGCAGTCCGTTTAAATCCCTTCAGGTTGTGAGTTTACCCAGAAGACATTTAAAGGAACTGCAATCCTTTAAATGCCCTTAAACGTTGGCAATCCAGTAGTTCGGAAAAATTTTGGCGTTTTTCAGGCTTGGACATTTTGGATAGCTAAAATTCTGGCTGAAAGAGTAAACGGAAAATACTGATATGATTCTTGTCTGATTTTTTTTTTACTCAGTTTTAGCCAAATGTACACTCCTTACTGTATGCAAGTAGACTATTTACATTGTCTAAGCAGCCATTCAAATTTTGGGAAGGAAATTGATCTAAGCATTGCAGATTCTGGTCCAACAACTCTACTGAGATTTTGTGAATGTTGACTTGTTCATCAGATTTAATTTTGTCTGAAATGTTGCTCATTTCCCCTCATAATTCAGATGATAGAAGATGTCCTGGGGGAAGGCTCTGTCTCTGCCAGCAGGTTCAGTCGCTGGTTTTCTAACCCTAGTCGCTCCGGGAGCCGTTCGAGTAGCCTTAGATCTACACCTCATGAAGAACTGGAAAGACTGGCAGGTAACCCAGTGTTTTCAGGTATCATTTTCTTTCTATTAGAAGAAATTAGGATTGTAAACTCTTCCTCAGTGATTGCTGACTGTGTAAATTATGATGCTTCAGCTTCTGAAGCAAAGCTTGGACGACCATGTCAAACATCTTTACGAAGAAGAGGAGAAACTTCATTGTGTTTCGGGTTGCTTAGCAAAAAATCTCACAAGGCAGTCCTCCTGGTTTTTGCTGTTGCAGGTCTAGAACAAGGCATTCTGTCCCCTGGTCAGAACTCTGGAAACTACTTTGCTCCCATTCCTTTGGAAGACCATTCAGAAAACAAAGTGGACATCTTAGAAATGCTACAGAAAGCCAAAGTGGACTTAAAACCCCTCCTCTCAAGTCTCTCAGCCAACAAGGAGAAGCTTAGAGAGAGCAGTAAGTCTTCCCTTCTGCTGTTGTGATCCTATGATGCCTTAGGCAAAAACATGTTCAACTGCCAAGTTCTGGTTCTCAACCAGGAAGTACTAAATACTACTGGGATTCCCATGGATATCTGCATTGCCTTGGTATTGTCTGACCCTTATCCATAAGATGACAGCAGGATTATAAATGAAGCTCCAGTATCAACCATACCTGGCACCTGAATTTGTTTCCATATTGGAAGATGGTGAAAAAGTCAAGCACTGCTAAGCTTGAGAGTTGAGCAGCTCTTGCTATTTACACTTCCAAGTTAGCACCAAAAAACACCTGTTGCCTCAGTAACTTAAGCAACACGTTCAGCAGCTAATCCGAAGTCTGTGGCTTTTATTTGGGTTATCGCCCTTAAAACTGAATTAATAATTTGCTAGGACATGAAATGGCAGCCATACTCATGAGGAAAAAATGATGGGAAAAGAAAGTTTTAATAACGAATGCTCCTGCTGGAATGTCTATTGGTGGTTGGGGCCCCAAGTTTTTAAATTGCATGTTAACAGAAGACTTGCATGGATGATTTGAAATTGCATGCATGTGGTTTATGCATGTTCGAGAGGCTCTACATGAGCTTAAATTTCAAAATCTCTGGAAGTAAGCAGCAGTACAGGAGTACAAACAAAACTTCTAATGAGCTCAACAACTCTTCTGTGTGCCTTAATCAGCAGGAAGAATCAAATGTCCATGACCCCTCTAGAGATGCTGGACTAGTATGCATGCCAGGAAGAGAGTGATCCTTGGTACACCTTCTTCCCACATTATTGCCAAGTCTTATTCTCAACTTAAATGACTTTTCTGCTGCCACTTTGCCACATGCGCTTTTTAAAGAGGCATGTCAATCGAACATATGCCTTTGTTTGTGCAAATGGTGAAGCTTCTTAAAAGCCAAATGTGTGTGTGTTCTGCTTAGGTACGCAATTTCTAACGGAAACCAAAGACTGCTGCCTCCTCCTTGGTGCTTCTGTGGCACATCCTGTGATCATTGACTGGAAGCCTCTTGCCTAGATGGCTGGACATTGAAGCACAGAGCATGAGCTGTTTAGTGATGCTTTTGTGGTCTTGCATGACTAGTACGGGGAATCCTGACAGCCAGTCTCATGCAGCAGTGCATTCCCTGTCTTGATTGTCTGGGCTTTATGGTAGAAGTAGGCAACTTGCTGCTTGATTAGGCTCCTGAAAAAGCACAAATGCTACCACTTTGGTAAATCCGAGACAGTGTGTACAACAGACTACTGTGGTGCTGGTCATTTGGGTAGCTGCTTCTGAGATGAAGAAAGTAGTAGTTGTTGAGGTGGTGATGAAATTCCAAATCTTGCTAGAGTTCAATGACATACAATTTTGTATTTACGAAAATGGAATGATCTGTTAAGTTTATATAATCAATCATCTCCAGCTCTCCAGAGTAATCCTTGTGGCTCAGGATACAGAAGTATCAATAAATGGCCTAGTAGTACAGTCTTCTGTAAATAGAATACGTACTTCTATATGCTGCATACTGTTCATCTGCATACAAGCAAAGAGATGCTCTGGGTAGGCTACATGAAGTATCTGGCATTAACAAGAATCCTGTATTTAATTTTTTTGTCAAAAAAGCTTAAATCATGAAAGCCATCAAGGCCACTTTGTTTATTCATTGATTTAATTAGTTTTATCCCACCCTTCTCCCAGAATGTTACAGTTAAACTATCTCTAACTTGAGCTTTTGAGTGGAATGAATGGTTAAAATTCTTACTTGGTGCCTTGCTTTAGCTTTCAAATTGCATGTTGTCTCATTGCCTAGGAGCATCATTAGAGCAACTTTTTTACCATTGAGAACCTCCTGAAACATTCTTCAGGCATTGAGAAACCCCAGAAGTGGCGCAATTGTGCAGAATCTGGTTGGGGAGCATAGCTGTGTACATGCCCACCTGGGGCCCCTCCCCTTCCCACTTCCTCCAAGCCCATCATTGGCCATTTTAATGTATTAAATTAACTCCCACACATATGGGAAACCCTTCCAGGGCCATCAAGAAACCTTAAGGCAGGGGTAGTCAAACTGCGGCCCTCCAGATGTCCATGGACTACAATTCCCAGGAGCCCCTGCCAGCAAACTCTGTCGGGCTCATGGGAATCGTAGTCCATGAACATCTGGATGACCACAGGTTGACTACCCCTGCCTTAGAGCACAATTCACCAGGAAGTGTTGTGGTTCCAGTCCCATTCATTTAAATGGGGTTTGCATAGGAGCACTTCTCATTGGACTGTGCCTCATGCTTTTAATGTCAATGACTGTATTGTAGCATTGTGTAGTGCTGTATACTTTTTAAGAAGGACACAAGCCTATTTACTAGCTTGCAATTCTTGCATATTTACAAATGGGACTTATGCATTGACTTGGGTCACCAATATCTTTGAACTATTTCCTTATTTGATGTTGGAACGGTCTGAGAAAAGTAACCCCTCATTAAATGTTGATAAGCTTAAATTTTGCGTGACCTTAATATACCAGTCCGAACAGTGATCTGGAACAAAGCTGATGCTTATCTTCTCTATCGTTCCAATTTTAATATCTGTGCTGCCGGAGCAAGCGTTGAACAAAGCTGATGCTAACTTCCAGTTTTGATTTTGCTGGTACCACTGAGCCTCGCATTAAATGGCGCCACGTTTTTAACTCTTCCTCCTCCCCTTCCTCAGCACATTCAGGAGTTGTACTTTCAGTAGAAGAAGTAGAAGCTGGACTGAAAGGCCTGAAAATGGGGCAGGAGGGGACAGTGGCAGAACAGATGGAGGAGGCACTAAACATGACAAACTCCCAACAGCCTAAAAAGGATGGTGATATGTCTGCCTTCAACAAGCTAGTCAGTACTATGAAGGCAAGTGGAACGCTCCCTTCACAACCTAAAGTCAATGTAAGTAAATACCTCATGCCGCTAAATTCCATGCACTGCTCAGGTTTGGAGTGAACTGAAACTGCTTGCTTGGGTTGTATAACAAGTAGGCTATAAACACAGGTGTTCAATTTTGTTTTATTTTATTTATTGGTTTTAGTTTAATATACGTCCCCTCCCCACACGTAAGCTCAAGGCAGTTGAGTGACTTGCAGCCTCTGAAGACAAGCCAGTATGGTTGAGACTTTTCCTGATTGCAAGTGGAAGCTTTCAGGTTCAGCGCAACATTCCCCAGTATGGAGGTGGTGCAAGGAGTAATTCTTCTTCAATCACATAAAATTCAAGAAGCATTTGATTCAAATGAGCTGGCTGAGTCCTCTCTTCTCACGACCCAGAGACGTATCCAATTGAACACCGCCTTCTGTGACTCTTGTTGGGATGTTCCTTCAAGCCTCAGAAAAGGGAACAAGACTTTCCTACAAGCCTGGAGAAGCTTCTGCTTCCTGGGTAGAGAGCTTCCTGCAATCACAGTTCTCCTATCACTCTGCTTCCTCCAGAGCAGTGACTCTCAACCTTCCTAATGCCACGACCCCTTAATACAGTTCCTCATGTTGTAGTGACCCCCAAACATAAAATTATGCAGCTGTTCTTTTACAGAAATTAAACGGAAACTGACCAATGGCATGAAGATCCATTGTTCATGATTGGATATAAATTGGTATTTTCCCTGGATTTCTCAGTCCAGTTCTGCCTCTTGTCCCACTATGCCGATCTTGCTCTTTTCCACTGCTCAAGACCAGACGAACACTATCTCGATCTACCCCGCAAGGCTGTTGTGTGGATGGCGCCTCCCTGGCCAAGCTGCTTGCCCTGCCATGACCCCTGTGAAAGGTTCTTTCGACCCCCAAAGGGGCCCAAACCCCCAGATTGAGAACCACTGCTACAGAGCCTCCTTTATACCCGTTATCCCTTCTGATACCTCCTCTCCCTTGCTGTCCCTTTCCATTTGCTGTCTCCCTTGCCTATGTCCACTTTTCTTCTGTTCACTGCACCTGCCTGAAGCTTGTCTCGCCCTGCGAGTTCTGCTTGCTGTCAGCCTCTTGGCACCTGGTTAAACAACAGCTGTGAGTGTTAACTGCTGGCCAACATGCTGAGAACCAGCCCACTGACAGCTGCAATTTTCAAGAGCAAGTGGTGAAGTCCAGGGTCCATGCTGCCACTGCCAGGGTCTTATGACTGTGGTCTTTGACACATACGTAATCTTTCTGGCTGTGTCATGATACAGGAACTGTTCCTGGAATTACTTTGCAGATGTGAAGTAGTTTTGTGCAGTTCTATATGCTGTTTGTAAGCAGTAAACCAATGATACTCAGTGGCTCAGATGCCACATGTGACTGTTCAACATAACACCTATGTCTTTTTGTATTGTTCCTCATTGTGACTCCTGATTCAGGTACTCCTTTGTAGCAGCATCAGCTTGTCCTCTAGCTCAGCTGTCCCCAGCCCCAGGACCGGGACCGGTCCGTGGATCAGTCAGTACAGGGCCGCGGCTGCTCCTCATCCTCCTCCTTGGCTGCTGCCTCAGGGGCTGCCCTGCCACTCTGCCACTGGCTCACCTTTGGTGCTCTCCGGCGGCTGCCATGGCTGGGGCTCCCCCTCGGCATGGCACTGCGCAGCAACTGCTGGCAGTACCCCCAAGTGGGCTGCGGGAAGTCGGGGGCATCAGCGGGAAAGCAAGCAGAGCCGGGGCTCAGGCGGCGGCAACACTCCTCGGCAAAAGACTACCCCCCCCAGCCTCAGTAAAATTGTCAAGTGTTGACCGGTCCCCGGTGATAAAAAGGTTGGGGACCACTGCTCTAGCTGTCAGTTTTCTATATGTAGGCTAGTTTGCAAGACCACAGCTGCTTGGGAAGGGCAAGTAATTCTGTCTACAGTCAATTTCTGAACTAGTATGGTTAACCTCAGAGTGAATTGTTAAATAGTATTCCTGATCCAAAGGGTTTGACCACTATCGTATCCCAAGAGACAATCATCCGATCAGATGAGATCTGCTCTTCTGAGATATCTGAGCTGAAGAGAGCTATGCAAGCGACTGCACTATGCACTTCCCTTGATTGACAGCATGTTTCACTCAGATTACAGGTTTATTAGATAGGATTCTATATACCAAAGAATGGGTGAAGTAGAGGAACAAACTAACAACTTTATTGCTCCACATAAATACTACTGTCTCCTAAACACTGCTGTGCTGAATACCACGTTAAGGGCTCAATTGTACTAGTGTCAGTTAACTTCTGGTATGGTAAACAAGGTCTGAGGCCACATGTTAAGAACTGGCTGGCTGCTCTTTGGGAGCCTGGCACAACGCTCTCAATTGACACTTGTTGCTATGGATGGTTTTATAAGCATTGATCTGTGGAAATGATACGTAAAAATGTAACCTTCTTTCCAGCAAACCCTTGAAAGCCACTTGATAGCTCCTCCTGAGATGCCGGGCCAGCCAGCCAAAAAGAATATCTTACAGGTAGTGTGAAATATCTTTTACTTGTTAGGAGCCAATTGGGGGACCTGTTTTTATAGTCAAAGGCAAACTTAAAAATTGGAATCCTATTGTGTCCTTTGATGGAATGTTAATTTTAGAAAAGCAAGAGTTTATACTTTTATGCCGCTTTTCTCTCTCAGAGGAGTCTCTTAAGTGGCTTACAATTGCCTTCCCTTTCCGCTCCGCACAGCAGGCACCCTGTGAGGGAGGTTAGGCTGGGAGAACCCTAATATTAATGCTCTGTCAGAACAGCTTTATCAATGCTGTGGCGAGCTGAAGGTCACCCAGCTGGCTGCATGTGGGGGAGCGGGGAATCAAACCCGACTCGCCAGGTTGGAAGTTGGTGCTCCTAACCACTACGCCAAACTGGCTCTTTGGTGCACCACTACATTGGTGCATTGTATGGATTTGGGTGATTACAAATTTAATTTTGAAACTTTGCTGTGCAAAAGCATATTATAGCAGGAGTAGGGTTACGAACTTCACAGCTTAGCGAAGCAGATCTGGACTGGAAGTCAAGCTGTGTTGTAGCCTTTCAATTATTGCCCTGCCTGCCTTTAAACCTATATTAATTTGTTTTGGAAAGAATGACTTGCAAAAGTTTCCCTACCAGTTATCTGAAAGCACTTATTGAAACAGGCAGCTTAGAATGCCAGTTCTAGGACTAGGTTCTCAAGACTGCATCTGATTCCGATGTATGTTTTTGTGGAAGCCTTAGTCCTCAGAGAACACTTGCATGGAAAAGCAGTCATTAAATTGATGGGTTTTTTCCTTCAAAGGAGATCCTTGGGCCACCTGCTGGAAGATCAACGTCCACCAATGTCCTCAGTGGCTTGATGAGTGGCTTGGAACCTGTATCACTTCTTGGACAAAGAGTACCATCTCCTCCAATTTCACAGATGTTTCCCACTCGAGCTGCATCTGCTGACTATTTGAGACATCCAGTCCCCTCTCCAATAGGTAAATACTTCCCTTTAGAAACGTTTCTTCCTAAATGGCCTTTATTACATCTCATTCTATAGGTATCCAGTACAGCTGAGAGCTTCCAACCAAGACTATAGAGCTTTTGAATAATATTTTCATCAAAACTATCATGCTGGCCTAAGTCATCAAGTCAGTTCTCCTGTTTCAGAGAGCTTATAGCTTTGTTCTATTAAGTTTGTTTTGAGCTTGTAGTAGCACACAGTCCAAGAGATCTGGCCAAGAAAACCTTCTATATTCTGGGACAAAAGTACCAAAGGGACTTAATGTCAACTGCTCACTGTCTTTGTAGGCTTTGGACCAGGTTCTCAGCAGTTGCTTGGCGATCCATTTCAGGGAATGCGGAAATCAGCAAGCCCAGCTGCAGCACAGGTGAGTTTTGAACATCTGCTTTTCAGGGTCTCATCTGAAAACGTGAGTCAGAAGAGAGAGATCATCAAATAATATATTACAAAGTATTATGAGTATTACATGTAAAAAAATTTAGAGCCCAGTAGCACCTTTAAGCAGCAGTTTTATTCAAGGTACTAGTAATCAAGCCCGCTGTAATAAAAATACAGCGGGCGCTATGCAAGGGGTCCCCCGGCAGTCGCGCGCAGCTTAAGCTAGTATGGTTGGAATCCTAGAGCAGGATTTGGAAGGCCTGAATTCAAAATTAATTAAATAATCTTCTCTCCTTGCTGGGTGATCTTGGGCCATTCATTCTTTCCTGTGGCCTAACTTGCCATACAAGAGAAGGCACAACAATGTACATTCCCTGAGCTCTTTGGAAAAAGGAAAAATGTACTACATTAGAAAACCCAACCATATCTCAAAACTGGATTTATTGAAGCTTGTGTAGAATTGAGAAGCACAAGAAAATGCTTAACTTTTAAGCAATTGAATTTCTAGCTTGACTGAATAATTTGCCTCTTTGTAATTGCACTTCACAATCATCAGTGGTAATATGAAAATATTATTTTGTTAGTATGAACCTAAGGTAAAAGGTAAAGGTGTCCCCTGTGCAAGCACCGGGTCATGTCTGACCCTTGGGGTGATGCCTCTAGCTTTTTCATGGCAGACTCAATATGGCGTGGTTTGCCAGTGCCTTCCCCAGTCATTACCATTTTACCCCCCAGCAAGCTGGGTACTCATTTTACCATCCTCGGAAGGATGGAAGGCTGAGTCAACCTTGAGCTGGCTGCTGGGATCGAACTCCCAGCCTCATGGGCAGAGCTTTCAGACTGCATGTCTGCTGCCTTACCATTCTGTGCCACAAGAGGCTCTTAGTATGAACCTACGTCATGTTAAAAGTTTCACATTAAGTACTAAGTACTAGCATCCTGCAATATGCAATACCAACCAGTTTTTAATAGCACTTGATTACCTCAAGGCTTTGCTTTTAAATTATTCCATGTTATTTCCTTTAATTCAGGTGAGTCAACTTGAATTACAGCAAGCTGCATTGGAAGGGCACTCTGTACCACATGACTTAGCCATGCAAATGTCAAACTTCTACCAGCCAAGCTTTGGTAAACTACAAATGGACAAAAACAGAGATGGCTTCAGGAACAGGTAAGCCTAAACTAGATCTGCCATCGTAAACCAGTGCTTCTCCCTTTTTTTGCAGATGGTCCATAAGAGTGCACATTGAAATTCAGATCTAATATCTAGGAATAAGAAACTGTACTGGCTTCAAAAAATTGAAATTTGATTTCCATGTACTCAGTACTCATGGTATGATACCATGTACTTTGGAGTAGGAGTAGCATGCCTTTTGTCATCATTGTGTTCATTCTTTACAGATCTCAGATTGGTCAGTACGGTTTTCAGTGAAACTATTCCAGCAGAGTAGAGCCTGAAAGGACTTGATAAGTTATAGTAGCTTGTCTTTCACCTTCCCAGCCTAGCTATCCCTGTGCTTAGAGTAAAAGGTCCAGCTAATTTGTTCACAATGTCAGGGAGAAAGGCTTGATGTTTTGCCCAGGAAAATGAAACGTTGGACTTACCTGGAGTTTTATTCTTTCCAGTGGGGCAAAGTCATCCAGAGTGGTTAAGTCATGCCTCTGCTTGCCTAGGCAGGGTAATTGTAATGCAAATTTCTTGCAGCCACTTAGCTGGTGACCAGAGCCTGACCTTCCAGTTGTTCCCAAGCCCTGCTGCATTCTCATATAATGTCAGACTGTTGTTTGTTTGTTTATGTAATGTGTTTGTGTGTGTGTGAGTGTGCACTCTATCCCTTGGGTGGGATATGGATGACTTCACCCCACTGGAGAGTAGAAACCTTCAGTTGAGTCCAGTGTTTCGTTTTTACAGTGGGGCCGAAGTCATCCAGAGTGATTAGCAGTACCCAAGCTGTGCGCGGGGTGGGAGACTGTCACATTCACCTAGAGTTATTTGTTGCAAGACACAACAGCCAAAATCAGCCTCCAGAGAGACCAACTGGTGTCTGCGGTAGTATCTCATGAAGGTGGAAAAAAAATATCATGTAGCCATATGACAGATCTCCACCACCAGTGCACTGATAGAGAAGGCCATGGACAATGCTGTAGTGCAAGTGGAGTGCGCCATGATCCTCCCTGGAGCAATCTTGCCCTGGACTTAATAGGGCTTGATAAGGACCTATTTGACCCAAAGCCTGTTAAGGCCTGTTTGACCCAATAGGCAATGGTGGCCGAAGAAACTTTCTAATCACTGTTTGTCCTGCTGTGAGAGATGAACAGTGCCTCCAACGTGGGTCCATTGGATGAGTGGCGGTCTGGAGGTCCAGGCTGCTCCTCAGGGTCTTCGGCAGCCGCCTCTGACCCTTCTCACTGTTTGTCTCCTGCAGCGTGGTCGGTCCTGGCTCCAGCCACCTGTGGGTAAGTGGGAGCTGTGGAGAAAAAACTCTAGCAGTTTTTTGGGGAACTGCAGTTGCAGGAAGTTGCTTGTAGTAGAAAGATATCCTCTTTTCACAGCTGTTTTGTTGGTTTGTTTTTGTTTTGTAAATCCAATGGATTCTATTGATCAGAAGCAGAGCTCAGGATCTCCTACCTAGGCAGTAGAGCAATCTAAACTGGAAAGTCAGACTCTGGTCACCAGCTAAGGGGCTGCAAGAAATTTGCATTACAATCGCTGTACCTAGGCAAGCAGAGGTGTGACCTAACCACTCTGGATGATTTTAACCCCACTGTAGGAGAACTGAGTCAGTCCTATATATCATTACTGACTTTGATGTGAAACGTGGGTCCAGTGATTTTGTTGCTAATAGATCTGTAAGGAAGAGTGTCATTAACATGTCTTTTCTGTAGGCAGCAACGGATGACTAAATCTCCTGCTCCTCTTGGCCACAGAGGGAATGCATCTTCTCCAGCACCTGCTGCTTCAATAACCAGCATGGTTAGTGCCTCTATGCCCTTATAAAGATGTGCAGCCTAACACTTTTTAATTTCAAGTTATATGTATATAATGTAATGTATATAATGTAATGTTATACATTACCTAAGAAGGAATTTAATGTAATGAGTCTACTGATGGAATGTACAAAATGAAAGGCTTTGTTTTACTAGGTTGATCCTTTAAAAATATTATAAACATTTTCATTATTAAAAGTGAAACAAAGTCTTAGAAAAGAAAAAAATAACATAAGACAAAAATAGCATTGAAAGTAGAGCGTTATATCATAACTGTTTTCCACTTTTGCCTCTATCTACATATATAAAACGTGAAGGGTATGTCTCACAATATGCCAGCCCTCTGATTGGACCTAGGGGAGAGCCCCCCCCCCCCCAGGGCCACTCAGAGAAACTGGCATGCTGTCAGTAACCGCACCAGGGACTCTGCTCCTTGCTGGGAGTCTTTTATCGGAATTTGTGGGTCTTTCCATTTCTTCGCATTGGAACAGTGTTCTATATTGCTTGTCCATTTCTTCTTCCATTAATCCTAATAAGAAGGCCTCTGGTTTTAAACTGTAATCTTAGATTTAAAATAGTATGGATTCCGTTATATCTGTACCCGAAATATTTTAGCTTTGCCACTGGACCACCAAAGTTGGAAAAAAAGTACCGGGAACTTCTTTACACTTCCAGCAAATATTTGTCATTCCCTTATGGATTTTACTTAAAGTCACAGGTGTGAGTGTATTGGCTCATAAACTTTCAACTACAAAAACCATAGCACTTTCCCCTTGTGACTCTCCTTGGGTCTCCCTGGTCTCAGGTGCCCTTTAGGGATTTTACTGGTAGAGACTGGTTTATTATATTGGATATTCATTTCTGGTCTTTGGTTCTTTGCAGCTGTCTCCTTCCTTTACTCCTACCTCAGTAATACGCAAGATGTATGAAAGCAAAGATAAAAGCAAAGATGAACCCAATCCTGCAAAGCTGAAATCCAGTGAGAAAGATGATAGTCCAAGGGCGCATGAAGGTACTGTGTGTCATGATAGAAAAGGAGAGGCGAATAATGTGATTGGTGTAGGCATCTAAAAGCAAGTCAGAATGATGCCATGCTATACACTGAAGTCCTTGCCACTAAAACCAAAATTCTTACCTTGGAGTGCGGGCTTCCCCTACCCCCCACACACAGTATTTCTCACAGGTCATCCACTTGCATGTAGCCAAAGCTTGCTAGTGATTAGCTTTTGATGTAGTAAGATTCTGCTCCTAGTTAAAGTACCTCAGCAGACCTAGATTATGAGAGTATATAGAATTGTAGGTTTCTTCGGATGTCCATTAGGGAGTAAAGCATTTGGAAGAAGTCTCTGTAAGTCCTTGGGAGAGCACTATGCAAGAGCAGGGAATTGTACAAGCCATTGGGATTGTGCTTTTCTCAAAACCATGGACCCTGCATTCTTGCCTCCATATCCTTCATTGTTGTACCCACCATGAAATGGTCAGTATGTATCTTGACCTGGTGACAGCTGGGGCACCCATTCAGGCATCATCACTGTGACCTTGAGCTAATTTTTCCCCTTTTGTTCCTCCCCTGCCTGTGAAAGTAATTTTGGCTTATTTAAAACCCAATAAAGCAAGGTGAACATGGGAAGGGCACCTTGTAAGCTCTCCTGAGCTGTGTATATTTGAAGAAAACCTGTGATGGCCACATAGCTGTGGTGACTTGCATTCAAAAGATGTGTTTTCTTTACAGAGAGCCTCCTGCCATCTCGGTCTGTAGACCATGTAGATCAAGAGAATGCTCCCTCCATTGGCACCAAGCTAGCATCACTGCAGCGCACATCATGTTCAACTCCACTTTCTCAGACGAATCGTTGCACCAAAGAACAAGACTATAGGCCAAAGGTCACTGGAAGAAAGACACCTACCATGGCTTCCCCAGTGCCTGGAGCTCCTTTTCTCCGACCTGTCCACCAAGTCCCCCTGGTTCCTCATGTACCAATGGTACGACCTGCTCATCAACTGCCCCCAGGATTAGTTCAGAGGATGCTGGCACAAGGTGTTCATCCACAGCATCTTCCACCTCTTCTACAAGCAGGTATACTTTATTCATAGAATGGGAATTAATTGGTTATTGAACAATAACAAAGGATTTTTTTTAATTAACACATTGAACATGAGTCACCAGTGTGACTCGGTGGCTAAAAAGGCAAACGGGATTTGGGGCTGTATCAAACGGAGTATCATGTCCAGATCATGGGAGGTGATGGTACTGCTTTAATCTGCTCTGGTTTGGTCCCACTTGGAGCACTGTGTTCAGTTTTGGGCACCATAGTTGAAGAGGGATGTTGACAAACTGGAGCATGTACAGAGGAGAGCAACAAAGATGGTGAGGAGTTTGGTGACCAAGATGTATGAGGAAAGGCTGGGGGAGCTTGGTCTGTTTAGCCTGAAGAGGAGACGACTGAGAGGGGGGTCTGATAGTCATTTTCAAGTATTTAAAAGGGTGCCATATAGAGGACGGAGCAGAGTTGTTCTCCCTTGCCCTGGAGGGACGGACCAGATCCTATGGGATGAAATTAATTCAAAAGAAATCCCATCTAAACATCTGGAAGAAGTTCCTGACGGAGCAGTTTCTCAGTGGAACAGGCTTACTCGAGAGGTGGTAGGTTCTCTATAAAGTGTAGACTGATGTCAAAAGGCATTAATGGTAACAGGATCGATGTACGCTGGAAAAGAAAACTCAAAGTCCTCCTGGCTCGCTGTTCATAGGAATAAGTTCTCATCAGCACCACCAGACCATCATTTATATACCACCCTCCTTTGCGGCTCCTGGCAGTTTACAATGAAAATGGAGGTATAATATAAATTTTTGGTATAATACACAAATTCATGAACTTTTACATGTAACTTGTGACAACTTTTCTGACACTAAAGGGCATTTTAATTTTACAGATTCTGCACATGTGTAACTGTTAACTGCAATAATTGTGTCTTTGGGAGTATTTTCAGTTACCACTGAGCACAGTTTGGGGGGGGAGGGGGGCTTGGGTCTTTATTTTTGTTTTCATTTGCCCCGACTGAAGGCCCTACAGAATTGTTTCAGCTCTGGAAAGGCCCTGATCTCTTCTGGGAGCTCATCCCCACCTAGTGGGGCCTGCCTCTGGTCAAGGCCAGACGTACTTCTCTGGGGCCAGGGATCACCAGTTGATATTTGTGAAGCCCTCCCTGGGGGTTGTAGGCAGAGACGGTTCCTCAGGTATGGCCTTGAAGGTAATTACCAGAACTTTAAGCCTAATCCGGTATCCAACTGGTAACCAGTGCAGCTGTTTGAGCATGGGCCTGATGTGCACCCTCCAGGGTGTTTCCATGAAGACCCTGGCTACTGCATTCTGCATCAGTTGTAGCTTCCGGGTCTTTAATCACAAGGTTTGAAAGAATACACATAAGCAACTGCTTTTCTCCCAAGGGAAGCAACCGTTGACATGAAAGCTGGCATCTTCTCTTACTTGTAACTTAATGAATATCTCAGAATGGTTTTCAGCAACTCCGTTTAATGAAAAGCCACATATGTTTCGTTTCAGATTCAACATTCCATAGAAGTAACACATTAAAAACCTAACTGATAACGCAGTGGCATATCTCCTGGTAACTGGGGATTTTGTCTGGGAGGCTTAAAACACAAGCCATTGTTTTAAAATGCTGGTTGTGCCCTGAGTCTTTGTAATGGGTAGGCCAGAAATGCATTAAACTGATTTTCCCATTCTTGATTTTTTCTTTTAGGTGTGATCCCTCCTGGAGTAGACTTGGCTCACTTACAAGGGGTATCTGCCCCCATCCTTGGTCAGGCTTGCTATCCGCTGCCCACAGCTGGCCACCCTCTTTTGAACCCACGGTCTGGGACACCCCTGCAGCTGGCGATGATGCAACAGCAGCTACAGAGATCAGGTAGTGCTAGACTACAGAACCAAGATATTTGAAAGTGTGAATGATGTTCTCAAAAGGTAGATGCTGCAAGCTGTTTTAAGTTGCATGGGGAAAAGTAGAATGTAGTTCTCTAACACAGTGGTAGTCAACCTGTGGTCCTCCAGATGTCCATGGACTACAATTCCCATGAGTCGCTGGCAGGGGCTCATGGGAATTGTAGCCCATGGACATCTGGAGGACCACAGGTTTGACTACCTCTGCTCTAACAGATACCTTATATAGAATCTGCTGGTGGTAGGATTTTGGCAGAGTGCTGGATAAGGGCCCCTTTAGTCTGACGCATGAATTGAACCTCTTGTTGTAAGTCATCTTGCGCAAGTGTATTTGCATTATCAAGCTGACACTTGAGTCTTGCTTGCTCCCTCTCCTTCCCTCTGGTAGAATTAAAGCTAACCCAATTCCTGCACTTAACAGGCTCCAAATGGTTGTTTTTGAGTCCATAAATATATGGAAAAGGAGAGGTTGGTTTCAGTTGCTTAAATTGGAAGTTCTCAGCAGGAGCCAAGAAGGCTAGAGCTTCCTGTTGCTAATTTAGAAACTCAGGGCTTGGCAGCACTGCCGCCAATATATGTGTATAAAGTAGTTCTGCCCCAAATGGAAGTGGGTGTCAGAAAACACACCTACTCTAACCAGCACAGGGTAATCTATATCTACAGTAAGCACTGCTAGCCTTGAACAGGCGATCCAACTCCGACAATCTTTCTGATATGTATGCATGAAAGCGAAGAACTTCTGGCCAGGGGTTCAAAACGGATGCTCCACAAGTCTCTTTTGAACTCTCATTGGTATCACTGCTCACCTCAAAAGTTACATTCTCTCTCCCTCTTTCCTCCTCCCACAGGCTCAAGCACGCAGGGATCTGCTATGGGTATGCAGGCCACTCCTCAGAATGTGCCATCTCGGACTGGACTGTCTCACATACACTCACAGCTTGACCATCATGCTAGCCAGCGAAGTGGCTCCCCCGTTGGCCTTGCAAAATGGTTTGGCTCAGATGTCTTGCAGCAGCCTCTTCCCTCAATGCCATCCAAAGTAATCAGTGTAGATGAACTGGAGTATCGGCAATGAATAGCCAACAGGAAGAGAAAATACCTGTGCTGCTTTTGTCTGGACACCGATGTCCTTGGGAGTTTGCCCGTTTGTGCTTCACCGGTATTTGTTTGGGGGGCCCTTTTGGTTTTAGCACTTTGTGCAAACTTTATTTGGCTTTTTTTTTTCTGGAGTGACTAAAAGCACATGGCATTTGTCCCAGTTTCCATGTCTATATTGAGACTAAAGGGTCTATTATAGACTGAACAGTGAGCCCAGAAGAAATTCTGATGCAAGTCGGCGACAGTTTAATTCTGGAAGCACCTACTTTTTGTGTTTGGTTTTTTTTTGTAAGATATGTGAATGAAGTGCTGATATCCTCTTGGGGTAGAGGTAGCAGCTAAGGGTTCCTACAGGGAATTAAATGTATAGACCCTTGTGTACAGACCAATGTATAAATGACTTTTGTATATACTCACCAGATAGCTTTTTGAACCTATACAGCTGTATATAAGAGTAGCTGGTAAACTTAAGTTTTAGTTGGTGTGCCTATGGTTTGAATCTTTTCATTGTACATGTGGGACTTCTTTAAGATTAAAGGTGCATATGTCAAGTGTGAGTGAACAGGGTGAAGTTGCTTTGCCTCTTTGGTCTCCTCTGCAGTTTCTCCATTTCATCTCTTGTCATGTAATGCGGTAGCAATAACTAGTGGGGAAAATATGACCACTGTACTGCCTGCGTTTCGCTTATCAGAAGGAAATAGGCTCTTAACAGCGCTGAAGTTGGAACCTTCGGCATCCCCCAAACACTAAAGGTGGGCTGTTGCATACTTAACTCTTTTAGCTGCCTCCTCTAGAGCAGGGGGAGTCAACCTGTGGTTCTCCAGATGTCCATGGACTACAATTCCCATGAGAATTGTAGTCCATGGACATCTGGAGGACCACAGGTTGACTCCCCCTGCTCTAGACAACTCTGGTATAATGGGTCTTCACATCTGCTGGCGAAACTTTAAATTGTTTACACCTAGTTAAAGTTCAAAAGCAGATCCTCAGTTTCTTCTTGCTCCCATTGGTGCTTCATGAGCCGTAGCTACAGTAAACCTGGTCTGCATTAATTCCAGTTGTATACCAGAGAGGGGAGAGGTTTGAAAGTATCCTCGAGCTACTTCTTGGGTTTGTTTCATAGCAGCAAGTTATAAATGTACTAAGTATTTAATAATGGCCTTTTTACCATAAAGCAACTACTGAAGCATTGCCGAAGTCTTCTCCACATCTTACCCTCTTGGAGAGCAGTCTCTCCCTTTTCCCATGTCCCAAATAAAATAACAGCTTGAATTGAAGATTTAAGCTGTTGTCAGCCACACGGAAGTTCTTGTGATAGGATTGATGACCAGGAGATACTGTTGAGTAATTACTTGTCTGTTGCTCCAAAAATTATGGAGTCCACATAGGCCATCAATGAATGAATTCACTTTTTACAAAATACTCAAGTGTAAGTACAACTTACAGTCACTGCCTCATCCCTGTAAGATTGTTTCATAGTGACTTTTTCCGAAAACATGTTGTAAATAAAGTCGATTCTACAAGTTGTCTGTCTCTGCTGTGTAAAGGAACATTCAGGTATCTTGCCAGGTTCTGTAAGCTGCCTACGGGGCTACAGTGACAGGCATTTTAATAGAACTGCTTTTACATAGCAGCTGCTCTCATGAGACACACAATGGATATATAAAGCACTCAACTAAACCTTTGTGGTCACGACAACCATCTTCTATTGCTTGGCCAGTTGTGCCTACATCAGTGATAGGATCAGTGTGCTACACATTCTTGCAATAAAAGTGGTTTGTTTATCAGGCTTAAAAAACACATGTGTTGCTTTAACCCATTCTGAATAAGAATACCCAAAGTGGCTACTGTGATTAGCAAAAATGTGATGTAACCACATCGTATGACACTATAGGCTTGAAATAGTTCAGAAGACCTGTGAATTTTTTACTGTTGATCAAGTTGTGCCAGTAAATTATTCCTGCCACTCATTGAACAAATAGGATTATCATGCCTTCTGCTAAAAAGAAGCATCTCCAGTCCCAGACCTGCCTATTACTGAGCAACAGGCATCTCTCCCTGTTTTCTCCCCATAAACAATTTTGCAGCTACCAAAACGCTGAGGTGATAGGAGATGGGAAGATAAGTGTCTGAGAACTAAGCCCCACTGAGTCCTCTGGATCCTTTTTAGAATTTTATCTTCCTTCACACCGAACAAACAGATTGGATCAAAGACTTTCTCATGGGTGACAAGCTTCAAATGTCTACAGAAAGCAAAAACCTGACACCTTTAACCTTTTTTTACAATTACTAATTTTATTCTCCAGATCATGTCTAAGTTTTTATATCCTGGTATGTGACTATAAATGAATTTATTTTATCTTCCAACAAAAGGCAGGCAAGAAGGAAAAGGATGCCTTGGATCCCTTGCTGTTGCTGCTCTTCTCACTTGCCAAGTTCTGGTGGGGTAGTGAAAGAGCAGCTGCCCCTCCCTCACTCTGAGGCGTTGATGGTAGTTTCAAAGTAGGATCAGAAGTATATCTTTCTATTAGCCTCCCAGGCATGGAGAGCTACAGTTGGCAGCAAGACCATTCTCAGTATCAGTGTCTAAGGGTTTGTGGAGTCCTACAGTGTTCAATGAGAGCCTCTTGTGGCCAGGGTGGTAAGGCAGCCGACATGCTGTCTGAAGCTCTGACCATGAGGCTGGGAGTTCAAGATTCCATGTGTGCCCCAGCAAGTTCTTCCTGCATAGGTCGCAGCAGTGCAACTGCCTGCTCAACGTGTGGGTATAGCAGCTTAATATAATGATTTAAGTTACCCTCCTTTACTAGTGGACACATTTACTTAACATTGGTGGATAGAGGATATCCTGAAGCACCAGGGTTGTTTCAAGCTTCCTTGGATTTCTTTTTGCAATTCACCTTTCGCTTTTTAAAATAGGTCCTTCTTCAAACTGGACAAGGGCCTTCCCCCAACCAAACAGAAGACAAACCTGAGCAGTATTAGCCTTCCCTAGGATAGCCTCCATGGCTTCAAACAGAGAGAAAGCCCAATGTTCTTTTGTCGGACCACCTTTTTATCCTCAGTGTTATTAATTAGGACTCTTAACAATAATACTGTCAGAGAAAGGGAGGAGGACTAAGTAACCAGTTACTGTGTCATGAGCTTCTGACTCAAATAAATCACCCCCTCCTCCCATAATAGCATGGAACGCCTGAGCTTGCTTTCGGTGGTGATATGAGGCCACCCACAGAGGAGGTGGGAGTGTCTATTTGACAGCTCTCTTCAGTTACTCAGAAAGATATGAGTGTTAAGCTTGAAGAAAAAAAGAAAGCACCTGGTGAGAGTGGGCACACTTATTACTCTATACATCATGTGGTAACTGAGCATCAGTTGTGGGGTAAGGAAAGGAGTGACAGCTCTATAGGGCCTGGGCCGGGGGAGTTGGAATTAGTGGATTAATGCTGCAAGACACATATCCACCTTCAAAGTCTCCAAGTACCAGATTTACTAAAGTTGTGACTTGGCCACTTTCCCATTAAAACAATGTTTCCTTTAAACACACTCTGGCTCTGAATTGAACAGAGCCTCTTCAAGTTTAACAGTAGTCTGGGATGACTGCTCCCTGAACTGCTCAGATTCTGAGACAGAGTATGCACTTTCTCCAACCTCAGTCTTGTGAGACAATTGCGTGCTAGTACTGAAGAGAAGTAGTTAAAGATAAAAGCTGCTTCTATAACCCCAGAGCTCACCAGGCCCCCATACCCCTCCATTGGTGACTATATGCCAGGTGGTGAAATAGGGCCATCCTTGGACAAGGTAGGATTTCTGCAGAAATATGTTAGTTTACAGATTAAAAATACTATCACACAGCATGTTAAGAGCAATGGCACACTGTTATTGATCAGCTGAACATCGTTCAGAAATACAGGCACATAAACCTGCATACTACCTCATAGCTGACAGTACACCCAGAGGTCAGATTTTAAATGGAGGCAGCGTGCCATGAAACAAGCAGCTCCTGTTGCTTATGGTTTTGCAAGGCCATATAGACGGGGCAGATTTAAATCAGGCCTCCACCCAATAAATATATCAACCTGTGGTCCTCCAGATGTTCATGGACTACAATTCCCATGAGCCCCTGCCAGCAAACTACCCCTGTCTTAGAAGACTTAAAAGAATTTGATGATCATTGAATGAAAATATGCACATCACTGCTTTTTTGTTTTAAAAGGTGCTGGTACTCATATATAAGGTCACATGCACTGATTTCCACCAATTTCCCCCTCAGGATATAAGTATCACAACAAAAAAAGTCCTTTTATACAGGTGTGTAGACTTTTGTACAAAAGCAGCAAACTTGTGTAAATGAAGTGTTCAGGAGTATACTTACGCTATTAATGTAATTATGAGCAAAACACTACTTGTGGAAATAATATTGCCTCACTCTTGTTTTATTCTTAATGGGAGGCAACTCTGCCGGGAATCTTTCTTCTCTATTTCTTCTTGCTGTCCAACTTCAAAAACTTCGTTTATGGCCTTACCATTAACAGTCTGAAATTTCAGAGCTGGTCTTAAAATTTCTTACAGCTGTACCAAAATTTATTTCAATTCTGGTCCAGCTGTTCAATCTCTAGCTTAACTAAGGCCACTATTTGGAGAAAAGTGCAATGAGAGAATACCTGGCTTCATTAAGATCAGTCTTAATGGCACAGAACTTGTTGCCATCTAGCTTTCATATGATTTGGGGCACCTATTACAGACCCATGTGCAAAGTCCCATGAGAAAGTGCTCTAGACAGTGTCACATAAAAAGTAGACATCAGTTCCCTTTATTATTATTATTATTATTATTATTATTATTATTATTATTATTATTATTAGATTTATAGCCCGCCACTCCCTTGCGGCTCGTGGCGGGTAACAATATCGCAATTCCCCATTAAAATCCCATAAAACAATAATAACATTGCCAATATTGCCGGCATGGCAAGAATGGCAGCTCAACTCCCCCCCTCCCTCCCACTACTAGCGGGTGGAGAGGAGGTCCTGATGATGTTTTGCTTCGGGTCCAGAACCCGAGTCCCCGGGGGAGGCATAGATCTATTATCAGCCCCGGCCTCAACCATAAACCTGGCGGAAGAGCTCCGTCTTGCAGGCCCTGCGGAATGTTGAAAGATCCCGCAGGGCCCGCAGCTCTCCCGGGAGCTCATTCCACCAGGTCGGGGCCAGGACCGAAAAGGCCCTGGCCCTGGTCGAGGCCAGGCGTGCTTCCCTAGGGCCGGGAACGACCAACAGGTTTTCACCCGCAGAGCGCAAGGCCCTGCGAGGGGCATAGGGCGATAGGCGGTCCCTCAGGTATGTGGGTCCCAACTCGCGTAAAGCCTTGAAGGTTAGAACCAGAACCTTGAACCGGATCCGGGCAGCAATTGGCAACCAGTGCAGCTGCCTCAGCACTGGCTGGATGTGGGCCCTCCAAGATGTGCCAGTAAGGACCCTAGCAGCTGCGTTTTGCACTAACTGAAGTTTCCGGATCAAGGACAAGGGAAGGCCCGCGTAGAGCGAGTTACAGAAATCTATTCTGGAGGTGACCGTTGCATGGATCACTGTGGCTAAGTGTTCGGGGGACAGATAGGGCGCTAATAGTCGGGCCTGGCGAAGGTGGAAAAACGCCTGGCCCGCTACTTTTTTGACCTGCGCCTCCAAAGTCAGGGAGGCATCAATGGCCACACCCAAGTTCCTGGCCTGGGACGTGATGGTGAGTTGCGTCCCTGCCAGGGTGGGTAAGCGCGCTTCCTGGTCCTGCCCCCTACGTCCCAGCCACAGGACCTCCGTCTTGGAGGGGTTGAGTTTCAGGCGACTCTGCTCGAACCATTCTGTCACTGCTTCCAAACATCTGGCGAATGGTTCCGGGGGGGAGTCCGGGCGGCCGTCCATGAGGAGATAGAGCTGGGTGTCATCAGCGTACTGGTGGCAACCCAGTCCAAAACTCCGTACCAGCTGGGCCAGAGGGCGCATAAAGATGTTGAATAATGTGGGGGAGAGGACCGCACCCTGAGGGACCCCACAAGGGAGTCTATAGGAATGCGAGAACTCATCTCCCACTGCAACCCTCTGGGTCCGGTCCTGGAGAAAGGAGCGTATCCAGCGTAACGCTGTGCCCTGTATCCCCGTGCCGGCAAGGCGGTGGACCAACAGCTCGTGGTCCACGATGTCAAAAGCGGCCGACAGGTCCAGAAGAACCAGCACTGCCGACCCGCCCTTATCCAGCTGGCGACGGAGGTCATCCAACAGGGCGACCAGCACCGTCTCCACCCCGTGGCCAGGTCGAAAGCCAGACTGATATGGATCGAATGCCGAAGTTTCTTCCAAGAATGCCAGGAGCATTATGTGAATTTTACCAATTGCAATTTCATCTGTTCATTCACCAACAGTAACACAGACCAAAGCTGCAATACAATTATGTCATCTCCCAAGAAGAAACACTTTAATCAGGTGTAAATGTAGCACACCTAGGCTCGCACAGTACAGTTCAGGTAGGAGCACATGCCTGGACATGACGCTTGACAATAACCCTTCTTTCTGAAAGGTCATCCATGGATAGAAGACGGTTTTACTTCTTCACAATCTGAATGACATCTTCATCCTCCAGTGTATGATCTTTGCCAACTTTCTGTGGATTGTGTTTAACGGATGAGCCCCACACGAGTGCACTGAAACAGAATATTGACCAATTAATAACACACCAACTCAGGGGAGGTCAAACTGTGGCCCTCCAGATGTCCATGGACAACAATTTTAGTCCATGGACAACTGGAGGGCAGCAATTTGACCACCCCTGCCCATCATTAACGTGAATCCAAGAGATTATTACTGAAGTCTAGTTTTCCTTCACAATATCTAGGAAATTCTCAGCCGTGTCTTACAAGAAGCTGCCAGTGCTACCCTCCTTCCTCTCCACACTACTATTTTTCTTGCTTTTCTTGCTTTTCTCCTTTAATTAACATATTGCATTACATTATCAAATTTCCACATAATACCACCATTCCCCAAACATACTGCTGATCATGCAAAATGCACTTTTATGAGAACATGTTAATAAACAGCAAAGCACAGAGGAAATTTGTAGACTGTTATGAACTGCCAAATCAGTTATTGTGTTTGCTTTCTTTCAAATACAGAACAGGGGGAAATGCTGTCAATAAATTATCCAGGAGCGTCAAAAAGCTTGATCTGAAAATGCCAGCAGAAGATTAATCAGTATATACAGTGGTGGAGAAGCAGCAATTTGTAAACTGAACTTACTATTTAAACTCTTTGATAAGGTTTTTGTGAATCTTCATGCAGAAATCGTCCACTGTAGTCCTGGAGTATGGCAACACCACTGGAGATGTATAATCTGGGAGCTGTCCTTTGGGCTTTGTGTAACTGCAAATGCAAGTTAAAAACATTCACACACATCTTTCAATTTATTTTTTTAAGCAGAGGATCTTTAGGCATTATTTCCTTGTAATGAGGAACTCAGCTTCCTCTAAAGCCCAGTTATTATTATTAATGATTATTATATTTATTTATTTCTATTTATTGACCACCACTCTCAGCCCAGCTGGCTTGTGGCGGTTTACAAAAAAATATTAAAACCACAAAACCTCAATACAAAAAACCTCCAAGGATGCCAGGAGCTGGTCTGGGCAATAGCTGGTGGGGTCCCGCAGATCCATTTTTTTTCAGAAGAGGACGAACCACTGCCTCCTTTAGCCCTTCGGGGAACTCACCTGATGCTAGGGAGAGGTTGACAATCTCTCTCAAAGGGCCTGCTACACATCATTCGACTGATCTGAGCAGCCATGATGGACAGGGGTCCAGGTGGCAAGTGGTGGCCCTCACTGATCCCAGCAGCTTATCCACTTTGGTTAAAGAGAGCCATTTGAAGCCATCAAACATTATCCCCTGCAAGGGCCATGGAGCCCCCAGTTCACATTCTGTATTGTGGCCAGAAGGTCCCAGCAGAGCAACAAGACTTTGTCCACAAAAAGGTTCACTAATGCCTCACAGCTCAGATCCAATTTACTTCTATTTTGGCACCGGTCCTTGAGTTCTTGCAAACAGCAGATAAAGTTGTTTAATCTTAACTATGTCACTTCTGGCTGCAAGTAGGGAATCCAGGGAAGAAGCCAAAGTAGAACCCTTCTCATTAATTAGTTATTTGAGGAAGGACATAAATGTACGTTCAACCTCAAGCCCCATTACTTGTTTGAAGCCTGGGATTCATATTTGCGAGGCTGCAGAGCACAGCCTCCAAGTACTATTTTCACAACATTACCTCCACTATCCCAGAGGAAAAATTCAGGCTGTCCAAGATATCCTCCCCACTTTCTCACCCATCACAGGATAATGATGTGTACAACATTACATTGCAGGAGCCTTGGAGGGCTAGCCTACTGTGCTTTCAGGCAGACAGAGATCCAGAAGTGGGAAATTTAAACCAGAAGTGAAGGCCAACTACAAAGAGCAAACAGGGCAGGACAGAAGAATTATACAGCAGGAGGAATGAGATTCTGAGGTGTTTGCAGCTCTGACAATGCAGAATTCAGACTCACATTCGTACAAGTTTGAGGTAGTCCCAGATTTTCTCCAACAGGTCATCAAAGTTCCACCGGTGGTGAGCAGAGATTGGAACGCAGTGAGGCACTTTGTAAATGATGTCTAGCTCCTCAATGGAAATCTGATCGATTTTGTTCAGCACATAAATGCAAGGTATGTAGACTCTGAGAAGGAAAATAAATTATATACAAAACTGCAAGACAAAGCACATGGATTACTCCATACAACAGAAAACTTCTATTCCTGGAACAGGATGACAGGAAGCATTTTGAAGTGAGCCTATTAAATTAGATCTATCCATACTTAACAGCAAGGAGCCAAACCAAGCAAGGTACTCACTTCAGGTGCAGAACGGCAATGGACAGAAGCTTGGATAGGGGAAGAGGTCCCTTCCTCATACCCATTTCCCACATCCATGTTACCTTTTTATGCATACACCCACTTCTCTGGGAATAACATGTTGAGTTACTAAAAGCGCCAGAAGCAAAAAGCCTTTGCTACTGGGCCCATTTGAAAGCAGTCCACAGACTCTCACTTAACTCCTAACACTAACATTTCTTACTCCATTGGAGTATATCAATAAAAAAATCCACAAGGTGATATAGACCCCTCCATTAAAAATGTCAGTTTAATACTGTGCAAATATTTATTTTCATATGCATCATACACCCTAGATTTCCCGCCCCCAACAAAATCCACTAAGCTTACAGATTCAACTCAAACAGTTCAACTGATAGATCCTTTGGCCTTACCTGTTTCCTTCAACCACGTCTATGAGGTCATCTGCAGTAACATCACTGCGCAGTGTGACATCCGCATTGTGAATTTTATATTCCGCTAAGATGCTTTTCACTGTTTCAGTGTCCAACTCACTCTGCGGGCACTGATGGGAAGAACAAAGAGCAGTTAGATAGCCCAGCAATTGGAGAACACTTCCTGCCCCAATAACCTCACCTTCATAGTGGATGGGAAGCTTGATCTCTTTTGTTGCTTTGTAGGATGGGTCATAAGTCAATTGGCAGTGTAAGAACCCACCCTGTCCCTAACCCTATTAAAATTATGTAAAAGTAGATTGTATATTGCCATACTTACAGTGGCTGTGAGGTTGATGCCTCCTTTATCCTTTTTCTTAAAGCCTATATTAGGAGGTTTGCTATTTAATCGTATTCCAAAGCCCTCCAACTCATTCTCAATGATCTTCTTATGTCCCAGAGGCTTCAGAACATCCAGAACTATCAGGATAAGGTTGCAGGTTCGAGCAACTGTGGAGAAAGAAAAAGTTCCAAAACATCTGTTTTCTCAGTCCCTTCAGAAATGCTGGGAGTTTGACTAGTAAGTGTGATTTTCTATTTCAAGGCAAAGAAAGAACCAATCTGTCCTGGTTTTGCAATCTCCTGTTCCAGACAAGAATACAATTTATTTCATAATAATGGTGAAGTGCACCATTGGGAGGAGGGTGAGGACTGGGGATTATACCACTGCATAGTTCGTACTCTGTTTAAGCAGCCTCCTACTATGCAATTTTTGTTTCCATGTGTCATGTTAATATGCTGAGTTTTACCTCTGGTTGGTTCTCCAGATCTCTACAAGTCAAATGCCTATCGGATTAGCTCCTGCTTGTTCCACTCCATTGATGGTACTGGTTTATTCTACATAATCTGCCCTGAATCCCAGGGAGAATGGCAGACTATAAACAACATAAATAAATTAAGATACAAGCAAAGCCTCACTGCTGTTTTTTTCATTTATGTGGTGCATTTTTATTCCTCTCTCCCTCAAAGTCCGAGTGACACACGTGGTTCTTGCAACAGCAATACGAGTTAAGCTGGGTCAGTTATTTTCTCCCAGCCTAAACCTAACATCACCTATATGCTTTATGGTTGAACCAGGATGTAAACCTAGATCTCCCCAGCCTATGTAAACCTAGATTTCCCCAGCCTCCAACACTTCCCACACTACAAATATTACCAATGGCTAAGAAGACCATATTACCTATGGGACTGGAAAACTAGAGGAAGATTTCACAGACCAAGGCTCACCTGCAATGACTTGGCGACCCCTGCCTTTCCCATCTTTGGCACCCTCGATAATTCCTGGAAGGTCAAGAAGCTGTAGGCAGAAGAAAAGAAAATCCACTAGACAAAATTAAGAAGTCAGATTTCACACCCCTGCCTAGTTATGGAGAAATCAGATGTGACTCAACAGAAAGGTTACAGGCTCGTTACATGAAGACAAGAAGCTGCCTCATACAGTGTCATGTCCTTGGTCAATTGAATCCAATTTTGCCTACTCTAACTGGATGTCTATGCTAACTGGCAGTGGCTTTCCAAGCTCTAGCTTGGCTTTTCTTCTCAAGATCACTTCTTCTTCCCCTTGTTTGTAAGAATGCTTCTCAGCCTGTAGTAATTAACAAATGAGGCATCAACATGATCAGAACTATCTTAAATCCATTTGGATTATATTTCCAGGCAGTCCCTCCCCCCAAAAAACAAACAAGACTTCACTTTGGGAAAAGAAAACTCCTTAAAACCATAATATACGGTAGTCACCTACTGCTATTTCATTGAGTTACTGACATGAATGGATAGCAGCACTCTTCTTTGAGCCAACAGGGGAGCTTCTGTCCCCAGATAAGAGAAGCACTCAAAAATACTTGGCCTAACCCCAAGGAACCCATAATAGACGTCTCTAACATCAGCAGTTGTTCTTGAACAGCAAACTGCATCCTCAAACCTAACATTCTCCTCTACTCCAGAGTTCTCACCTGTATCTTTGCTCCTTTGTATCTAATTACTCCAGGCACAGTTGTCAACGTTGTAAACTCGTAGGCTGCCACTTCTGAATACACTCCAGCAAGGTTGCTCAGCAAAGTAGATTTGCCCACGGATGGGAAGCCAACAAATCCTATGCGAGCATCGCCAGTCTTCGCAACATCAAAACCTTCAAGAGAACAATTCGTATAATGCCACGGACAGATTGCAAAACAAGAGGACATCAACCTTCCCCTAAATTAGACAGATACTTAGAGATCTAAAAACACTCACCATGCTTTACAATGAAAGGTAACAAACACCATGTACAGAGAGGCCACAATAATGATGACAATCAACAAAAAGGAATGAATAATTCTCAAATATTGTAACTATGACCCTCAATGAGTGAGAGAGGTGCTGCCCCCAGAAGCCCTTTACTATTCAGGTTTCTACAAAAGTTCTCTTTAAATACATACACAGAATTTCAACTAAAAGGATGCTCAATGTTTCATTGCTGATACAAGAGATGCTATTTTATTAACAAGGCAATAAAGATGAAACATTCTGCAGCCTATATACATGGTTATTTGTTTATTTTATTCATATTTATTTTTTCTCTGCCATGGGGACAAGGTAGCTTATAACATTCTCCTCTCCCCCATTTTATCCTCACAACAAGCCTGTAAAGTAGGTTAGGCTGAGGTGTGTGACCAGCTCAAGGTCACCCAGCAAAGCACACTGGGGATTAGAAAAATGGGTCTTTCCAGATTCTAGTCCAGCACTCTCATCAGTACACTATGTTGGCTCTCTAGGATGTCCAGTATGATATGCTTGTTTCAGGATGAATAGACAGGCATTGCTTGCTTGGTACTTGTTTTTATTAAAATGTCTATATCACTCATAGGCTTTTAGACAAACAAAATAGCATCAAAATACATTATACACATATGGTGCTATATAGGGTACCATTTATTTCAGTTCTAATAGTCACAAGCACAGACAACTTAACTATATGCCCCCACCCACCCCAAGCCAATTATAGCTTCTCCTTCATTCTAAGAAATACGCACCTTCCCCTGGACCGCCCCCTCCACCTCCTTTTGGAGTGATGAGCTCTCGACGCAGCTTTGCCAGACGGGCCTTCAGCAGCCCCAGATGGTGAGCCGTGGCCTTGTTCTTTTGCGTGCGGGCCATCTGCACAACGGTGTAAGAATATACAGGCATTCAAAGGGTTGTGAGAAAGCTAGGAGCACAAAGCTAAGGTTACAGACACAGGGAAGCAACAAGAGTTTCCTGCCTTGTTCCATGGTTCCTCAGATCTTTATAGAAGGGCACTGGCATTTTTCTCATGGTTGGAAAGTATCTTATGGGAGTTTTACATGTGTGGCCCAGAGAAGCAGTACCTGGCCCCAACAGAAGAGAGATAGGATAGTTTTCACTGTCATCAAGCCAGTCAGAGCACTTTCTTCCAGGTTAACAAGGATCAGTGCTCAGCCACAGCATCTGTTCTCAACCTGGGGGTCGGGACCCCTTTGGGGGTTGAATGACCCTTTCACAGGGGTCGCAGCAGAGCAAGCAGCTTGGCCAGGGGGGGCACCATCTACACAACAGCCTTGCGGAGTAGATCGAGATAGAGTGTTTGTCTGGAGAAGCGGATAAGAGCAAGATCAGCATGGTGGGGACAAGAGGCAGAACTGAACCGAGAAACCCGGGGGGGGGGACCAATTTATATACAATCATGAACAATGGATCTTCACTCTATTGGTCAGTTTTGGTTTAATTTCTGTGAAAGAACACTTGCATAATTTTATGGTTGGGGATCACCATTCCATTTAGCCATTATAAATGATCCCTACTGGAAGACCCAGCCTCCGCTAATTTATTGACTCTTTAAAGCCATCTAAACCACCATAGGTCACCATATTTTGCAGCAAGTGAGTTCACAAGATAATCGTGCAAATTGCTTTCTTCCTACTGCGTTTAAACCCCGGCCAGTCAGCTTCAATGGTGAAATAGTTCCCTGCCTCCATATCATACGCCTCTACTCGTCAGGGAGCTTTCAACCTGATGCCCGAGATGAATGCAGAAGTGTAAACGTGGCGGCCATCGCTGTCCCTAGGGGTAGACTGCCACTATTCATGAAGGCTCTCCCCCACCCGCTCCCATAGAAAGGCTCCTTATCGGCTCCTGCTCTCTTTCCTCCCAGTTACCTCAGCCTCTATTTCGGCGATCTTCGCTAACGTCGTACTCATGATGGTATCGGTGGGAGCGACAGTGCAACCTCACGCTCTTTTTCTTCAGCACTGTGCCCGCGCAGGCGCAGAGCCCAACTCTCGCGATACTTCCGACAAAGATGGCCGATCTAAACGAGAATTAATTCGACCTTCTTTACACGCCACTCTATGGTCCTCCGCTAGCTACGGAAGGGAGGGGTGACATAGAGGGGAGGAGCTAGAGTGGAACACGGTAGTTGGCCGTCGACCGGTGAGGTCACCTAAGCAACGCACACCCTTCTCCGTCCTGCGGGGGATTGGAGGAAGGTTTCTTGCCTTTCCTCCATTGACTGTGGAATATTAAACTCTTAAGAAAGTGACTGCCTCTGGGCATGTGCAAAGTTCCCTCCTCTTCAGTTACCGCAAGCGCATTTAGAAGGGAGGTGACGCAGAGTAATAGTGACGAGCGTCAGATTTATCTATGACTTTACCCTCAGAGAGGGTGTCGTGCTTGACCTCTTGTTATTCCTGGTACATACAGGAGGAAAGATGAGTGGGCTGAATAGAAACGTTTCCTGTACATTTACCTTGAATATTTTCTTTTTCCCCTTTAACTGACATGGGATTGCCTGGAATATCTCACTCCTTAATAATGTCTATCAAGTTATCCCTCCTCCACACAGACACTGGTAAATTAAAAACACAAGTTGAGTTTGAAAAGTTCTGTGTTTTAATTTACAAATGATACTGTCCTCCATACCTGTGAAGTCCCCAAGTAGGCAGAAATCTCAGCCATACCTGTACAGTTGCCCTATCAAACTTGCTATTAGAATTGCCTTGCTGAGTCAGGACAAAGATCCATCCTGGCCAGGAGACGCAGACAGATACCAAAAGGCAGAAGGGCAAGATCTCAGCTAATTGCTGTCAGCAATTGACTATCTCATCACCCATTATTCTCTTAATGGAGGCATATTTATTGAACCCAATATGTTTCTCATGTAATTCAATCCAAAGTGAACACAAACAAAATCTAAATTGCTGTTTCCCCCATTTATCTCTGTTATCTGTTAACCATTTTAATTACACTATGTTAATTTATCCTCACACTTGCCTGTAAGTCCTCTCTGCCCTCTACTCAAACAAGGCCCCTGGTATACTGGGGTGCTCTAGGAGAAGAAGACGGAAGTGAGACGACTAGAGCGAGTGTGGTTGAAAACTCATGATGAAATGGCAAGAACATCTTATCGCACGCTTATGAGGGCGTATGAGATGGCAGTGAAAGTGGCAACATTTTATTTTTTTTTTGCTAAAGAAATTGCACATGCCCAGAGGCAGTCGCTAAAGAAAGCTCTCACCTGGCTCAATTGTTTAGGGGAATTCGGTCTCTTACCACCCTGGAGGAGGGGCACCAAAATATTAGTCAATTGATTCTTGGCTGTGAGGCATTAGCAAGCTTTTTTGCAGATAAAGTCGCTCCACCATGACCTGTCCTCTGAACACCTGGCCATGCATCGGTCACCTCCAGAATAGATTCCTGTAACTCACTCTACGTGGGCCTGCCCTTGTCCTTGATCCAGAAATTACAGATGGTACAAAATGCTGCTGCTAGGATCCTCACAGGAACATCTTGGAGGGCCCGTGTCGAGCCTGTGGTTAGGAAGCTGCGTTGGTTGCTGGTTGCTGCCTGGATCCGGTTAAAGGTTTTGGTTTTGACCTTTAAGACCTTTTGCAGTCTGGGACCCACATACTTGAGGGACCGCCTGTTGCCCTATGCCCCCTGCAGAGTCTTACATTCTGTGGGCACCGAATTGTTGGTAATTCCCAGCCCCAGAGAAGCATGCCTGGCCTTTTTGGTTCTGGCCCCTACCTGGTGGAATGAGCTGCGGGCCCTGCAGGAGCTTTCAGCCTCCCACAGGGCCTGCAAAATTGAGCTCTTCTGCTGGGTTCATGGTTGAGGCTGGCGCAGTGAGGAAGATCTGATTGGGGCTCCCCTAGTGTTAGGAAGCATTTAGGCCATGTGTTATCTATGGCGTCCTCTTCCCACTCCCTTTATTAGTGTTTTACTGGGGCAATGGGGGATTGGTGCTATCGCCATGTATTGCTTTGGTTTTGTTCTGGGTTCTTTTGTTGTACAATTTTTATGTCCCTTTATTGTTTTAGTGGAGTTTTATTGGGGTTTTAAAAGAGACAACGTGTAACCCGCCACAAGCTGGTCTCGGGAGTGGTGGGAAATACATTTAAATAATAAGTATGAACTGAATTACTTCAATTTCATCATATTCTCTGAGGAAATGTGTGTGCACATGAAAGCTCATACCTTGAATAAAACATTTTTGGTCTTAAAGTTGCCACTGGACACTAAACTTGTTACACTGAGAAAGATTTAGAGAGGGAGAGTACTTACACTGGGAAACAAAAACTACTGAAGAGGCAATGGTATTGAATCTCACGCATTTTGTATGCTATTGTGAAAATTTTCCTGTACATTTATCTTGAATAGCTGAGTGTTATCATGTAATTGCCCTATTTTATTATATGGAGCTATATATAAAGATACCAGTATTACAACTAGCATGGTGCAGTGGTTAAGAGCAGCATGCTCTTAACCACTCCTCCATATGTAGCCAGCTGGGTGACCTTGTGCCAGTTTCAATTATCTCAGAGCTCTCTCAGCACAACCTACCTCACAGGGTGTCTGTTGTAGGGAGTAAGCGAATGAAAGCTGATTTGAGGATTTCTCCGGGTAATGAAAAGCGAGGTATAAAAACCAACTCTTCATTTTCTATCGTCAAAAGCATTCCATACGGCTTCTAATTATAAACAATATATGAACAACAATCACATATGAAAATCACATTTTAAAGGAACCATAATCAACAGCCAATCATCTTCAGCTAGCACGGAAAAGTTGTGGGCAGGGTGTTCAAGAATTATGGCACCACCACAGAGGAAGCTCAAATTAGCATGGGAATACTCAAATTAATATGGGAACACTTGTTAGCCTTTCAGCTATCAGGATTCCAGAATTGTAGGGCTTTAAATGTCAGCTAGCACCAAATTAAGTGTCTGCCAAGCTAAATTTTCTCTGCGCGGTTTAAATATGCACTCTACAGTTCACACCAGATACTAATCTTTGTGATTCATTTCGCATTAGCTGAAGCTTCTCAACTGAAAGTGCATTACAGCTAGTCTACCTTGGACATGATTACAGCATGGATATCTAATCAAACCTCTATCTATAGTGAGACTTCTGAGGTTTGGAGGTAGGTGTGGCCTTGAAAGCAGGGGAAAAGTGATACCTTTTTTCCTAGAAGGGAGAGTTGGATGATGAGGGATTTATTTTACCACATTTCCATTATAGCATAACAGAATCTGACCCTAGAACTTTTAAGTTATGGTAAAAGTGCAACTAATAAGAACCAGAACAAATACTTTTCTTTCTATCCTAATTTGTTGCCACACCGATGTTTCATATTGGGCATGTGCATTTCACAGACAGCCAGCTTGGTGTAGTGGTTAGGAATGTGGACTTCTAATCTGGTAAGCCCTGTTTGATTCCATGCTCCCCCACATGCAGCCAGCTGGGTGACCTTGGGCTCCCCACAGCACTGATAAAGCTGTTCTGACTGAGTAGCAATATTAGGACGCTCAGCTTCACCTACCTCACAGGGTGTCCATTGCGGGGAGGGGAAAGGGAAGGTGATTGTAAATTACTTTGAGACTACTGGTAGAGAAAAGTGGTATATAAGAACCGAGTCTTCTTCATATACACCAATGCAATTTGTTACTACGAAATGATAGGCCCAATGTTTTTATCACACTATTCTCTCCTGCCCTTTAGCTTATCTGTAATATCTAATTCTTTCTGAAGTCAAGTTACCACTCCTCCAGACACAGGTAGGCTAAACTCTTCAACTGGCGCAGAGTGGTAAGGCAGTGACATGCTGTCTGAAGCTGTCTGCCCATGAGGTTGGGAGTTCGATCCCAGCAGCCGGCTCAAGGTTGACTCAGCCTTCCATCCTCCCCAGGTCAGTAAAATGAGTACCCAGCTTGCTGGGAGGTAAATGGTAATGATTGGGGAAGGGAATGGCAAATCACCCCGTATTGAGTCTGCCATGAAAACGCTAGAGGGCGTCACCCCAAGGGTCAGACATGACTCGGTGCTTGCACAGGGGATTCCTTTACCTTTACCTTAAGTAAAGTTGGGGTTGAAAACTTATTTATTTTTATTTACAAATTATGCTCTCCTCCATACTCCCCAATTAGGCAGAAATTTCAGCCATATTTGTGCAGTCGCCCTATTTCATAATCTCTCCATATATTTATGGTAAGGTGAGTGTGACTCATAGCTTAAGTGCCACTCAGCACTTAACAACCCACTCAGGGCAGTTGTCTGTCCAGCGGCCAGCCAATCGCCTTCCGTCCCCCACCCCTGACCACCCCCTCCTTCTTCCATTTCTCTCCAAGGCCCAGAGGCTACAGATCCCTGCTGCCTGAGAGCTGCCCCTGCCAGTGAGTTCCCTAACAGCTGCCTGCAGCCTTTCCAGGTCCTACAGCGAGGGGGAGGCTGTCTGCAGAGTTCTTCCACTCCATCCCACCCCCCAATCTAGTGCCCCTTGTATTCCCGAATGCAATGGGCTTGGCCCCTAGTCTACTGATAAGATAGACTAGTGATACTGATAAGATCAAACTTACTATTAAAATTCCTTTCCTGAGTCAGAACAAAGATCCATCACCATTCAGTTGGTTGTATCTTTCTCTTTCTCCCTTGCCTTTCACTTCCCTTCTCCCCTCAGCTATTTGTAAAGCTTCCTCAGACAACCATTTTGCTTTCTTGCATTTCTTTTTATTTGGGATGGTTTTAGTAGCTACCTCTTCTACAATGTTGCGAACCTCCGTCCATAGTTCTTCAGGCACTCTGCCTATCAGATCTAATTCCTTAAATCTATGTCACTTCTACTGTATATTCGTCAGGGATATGATTTAGTTCATACCTGAGTGGCCAAGTGCTTTTCCCTACTTTCTTCAATATAGAGATAACAGAGAAAGATTTAGAGAGGGAGACAGTACTTCCATCTGGATATATTAACTACTGAAGAATCAACAGAATTCAATCTCATGTATTTTGTATTTCACTGAAGTAAAATTGTTTTCCCAGCATTCAAAGACAAGTAATACAGAAATGTCCCTTCAGACTTTTCTAGCAATCACTGATTTGAATTCCATGTGTTCTAATTTTCAGCTTTCTACCTAGCATGAACCATTTTGGGGGGTATTCCAAAATGTGTTCCCCATTTTGTGGGAATATATAAATATTCAATTTTAATTTTTCTAGTAATAGCCATGCCTAAGTCATCCAGACCAAATTTTAAGGCATTTGGCTCAAAAGAGTAGTAGTCAACCTGTGGTCCTCCAGATGTCCATGAACTACAATTCCCATGAGCCCCTGCCAGCATTTGCTGGCAGGGGCTTATGGGAATTGTAGTCCATGGGTATCTGGAGGACCACAGGTTGACTACCCCTGCACTAAGGTACCTAGCAGCTGCTGATAGAGCCATGAAGAAATACCTTTTCATATTGCAGGTGTGCAAAGAGAGGCAAGCCTTCCAGGTATTAATTTAAATACACAAAAATCTCAACCAGTGGTCTCTGCATCCCACTTTGAAGATCTCATTACAAGTTGAAACCTACTGATTTTTTAAAAATGTTATTTCTAGTTCACCTTTCTCAATGATTCCCAAAGTAGATTGTTGTGTGAATCATTGTAATCAATAGAACAAGCCTTTGCAAATTTTCTCCAGCCCTAGAAATCAGCCCCAAAGTTTAGGAGCCAGACTCGTTTTTCAGTCTTCAGAGCGTAATTTATTAATTACCTAATTTTCTAATTATTATTACTATACAAAAGCTAATTCTTACATCTTCAGTTTATCATCATTTTATTAAATCTATAATAAAAGTTCTTCTCTAATTCTGATAATTTCATTTTCTTCTAAATTCCACTTAAAAGTTGCATTGTTGCTTTAGAAGTTCCACTTTATTGGGACCAGTATAGAAAGCAAATGGTTAAGAAATGAATTCATCTACTGCTACTGAATGTTGAGCATATAAACAAGCAATTACAAAAAACTTCATGCAAGTATATTTTAATGTCATACAACAAAACATATTCTGGTGTGAAATGCTTAGTAATTTTCATGGAGACACAATAAAATAATTGACACAGCAACCTGGCTCCTGGGATTTGTCAAGATCAGCAATAGTATGATATACAGCTTTTTTTTTGTCATGGTGGTGGGGACTCTCCCCAGTCCTGAGGTGGGAATTGGTGGAAATCAGCCTTATATGATACCAGCACTTTAATAAAAATAGGTCTTGGATTGCAGACATTTGAAACAAAGCTATCCACTGAACAAAACATACATATTATACTAATATACATATTATAAACTAATCCAGTAAGAAAAGAAGAAGAAGAGTTGGTTCTTATATGCCGCTTTTTTCTACCCGAAGGAGGCTCAAAGCGGCTTACAATCACCTTCCCATTCCTCTCCCCACAACAGACACCCTGTGGGGTGGGTGAGGCTGAGAGAGCGCTCATATCACTGTCTGGTCAGAACAGTTTTATCAGTGCCGTGGTGAGCCCAAGGTTACCCAGCTGGCTGCATGTGGGGAAGTGCAGAATCGAACCCGGCATGCCAGATTAGAAGTCCACACTCCTAACCACTACACCAAAATACCTTGGAAGAGAAGCTTAGAAGAATAGTGGTGGAAAGAGAAAGTGGGATGGGGCGGATTGGAAACACAGGAGAAAAAGGATGTAGGGCAGGGGCTCATGGGAACTGTAGTCCATGAACATCTGGAGGACCACAGGTTGACAACCCCTGCTCTAGGCCATATATTTTGGACATTTTTAGTCCAACCTTTCTCCAATGAGCTCAGGGCAGCATACACCCCAGACTCAATTTCCTTCTCACAACCCGCCTGTCACACTGGCCCCAGATCACCCAGCCTGTTTAATGGCTGGGTGGGGATTTGAACAGGGCTCTCCAACTGGAGTCTAACACTCTCACAAGTAAGACCCACCCTCCTGCACAGCCCAGTTATTCAAATCAGAGAAATTGCAAAATATGGACAAAGCATCACGAGCATAGGTAATCAAACAGTTACTGCAGGGGCAAAAGATAAAGGAGTGAATGACTTGTATAAGCCAGCAAAAGGAGGGGGGCTCCCCTCATTACATGTCTTGACTTACAACACCTGAAGTATCAGTGAGAAAGCTGGGCTATAAATTAAGTAAATAAATATACAGACAAGCAGACAGAATGTTGGAGACACAATTGTACCATGCAAGCATGTTTAAAGAAAGCATCATCCTTTTTCAAGATCAGTTAATGAAGAAAACAGAACAACTGAATAAAGTAAGCAAATCCAAGCTTTAAGCCAGGAATGGTTTAGGAAAAGAACAAGAGGATATGCGCTCCAAAAGAGCAGTGCCGCTTAATCTATTTCAGTTTTTAGAAGCGTGTGAAATACCACCTGTTTATATATGAACATCACTTGCGTCAAGCCGATTTTTACTTCTGTGACAGTAATTGCTTCTGGCAATGAGAAAGCAGATTTAAAGGACAGCATTGCTAGTTCTGCCACAGAGGATTTGATCTGAGGTATTATTGTTTTTTGCCATCAGCATCTCTGGAATAAAAGGACTCAGCAAGCCATACATCATTCACACATACACATGCCTTATGCTCTAAAAGCCAGCCCCCCTTCACATGGGAGTCAAAATATTCTGGAGCCTTAAGCAGATGTTAGGATACTGCATGGGGGGGAGGGTTGTTGTTGTTGAAGGCCTGTTGCTCCTTTGCACACCAATCCCCAAAACAGTTATACATTTTATGAATAGTCAAACAAATAATTCCTTGCTAAGATTCCAGGACTGGAAGTTCTCCCTGCAATCTAAAAACCTTCTGTTGCTTGGTCAAAAATGCACCCATAAACAAAATGAGGCCTGAATGGGGAAAAAGGGGACAGTGATAAGGAAGACATGTCCAAAAATGCAGCACTTCTCTGGTTTTAAAGAGGGTCCTTGTGACAGACATTGGGTAGCGGGTCCTTAAGAGAGACCAGAATCCCGTGCCTTATTTTTCAGGTCCAAAAGCAATTTATGGGCAACTCATTCCAAAGTACAAGCCGGAAAAAGCATGCAGACCAATTTCAGAACACTCACAAAGGTAAGGCGAAGGAAGGCCCTATCCTATCAACAATTATTTGTTGGTATCAGAATCCAATGGAGACTGCCTTGAGCAGGGCCTTATTAACTTCTTGGTATCTAAATCAGGGTTTTGAACTGGACTGTCCTACTCAACCCATGCACAAAATTGGGGAGTGGGGGAGAGTTCCTTTCGCAGTCCACAAACGGCAGGCCCATGGAGGGCATCGAATTAGTGGGGGAGGGTTCAGCCATGTTCCTCCCCCCATCCCTCCTTTGCAAGCCTCTGCCTTATACTGGCCCAAGCCTAGGGATCGCTTTCCCGTGTTGGGTGGGGGCAGCTTTCTCTGAAGCTCTACGGGGGCAGAGTTCTTGAATTGCACCATCTCCATTTATCTGGGAGGAGGGGGGGGAGGAAGATTAAAGTCTACCCCCCCCTTAGGGCCTACAGATTATTTTTGTGCATATGTTGGCCGGGGGTGGATGGGGGCGCATATTTGCAAGCCAGTCCCACCCGCCACCCTCATCAGCCTGGGGCGGGGGCCTTTGCCGCTGCTTGCTCGGCATTGGCAGATCTCTTCTGGGGAGGGGGAGGGCTACTGCAGCAGCCCCCAACCCCCGTGGCCGGGAAGGGAGGGAGGGAGGGGGGGTTGGTGGTGGCGTGGGGTGGGGGCCGGCCTGCCGCCTCTGGCTGCTTTTGCATTGGCGGATGCGGGGAGGGAGGGGGGCAGGAAGCGAGGGAGGGGGGAAGAGCTTCAGTGGCTGGAGAGAAACGGCGGGGGGGGGTCCTTTTATCCATAGGGTGGGGGCGCCGAAGCCGCAGAAGACCGAGCAAAGTTTGCAGCGCGACCGCCTGGGCGGCCCACCAGCGGAGGCCGAAGCGGCGAGCGGAGCCCCGCGGAAGACGGCGCGCGCGAGAGATTTTTTTCTTCTTCAACGGGGGGGGGGGGCTTTGTACTATCCGCCCCCCCTCTCTTCCTCCCCCCCAGGGGTGAAAGTGCAAGAGGAAGTGCAGCCGCTGCCATCTTTCCTCCTCTCCAAACACACACACATACACACACACACCGAGGGAGGGGGACGAACAGATAGACAAGACAGAGCGCCGCCAGTCCCCGAAAACTTCCAGGCTTTCGACGGCGAAGAACAGGAGCCGCCGCCGCCGCCGCCGCCTCCTCCGCCTCCGATCCCGGTTGCCTTCGCCGGTCCGTCGCAGCGCCTCGTGGCGGCCGTAAGGAGCTTGCAGGGAAGCCCCCCTCCCCCTCTTCTCCGGCGGGGGCCTCGCTGTTGCTGCAGTTGCTGGTCCGTGCGCGCGCGCCCCCCTCCGCCCGAGCCTTTTGTTCCTCCCTCCCTGCCTCTCCGTCTCCGCTTCCCTCCGCGCCGCCGCCTCGCCTCGCCGCCCCCCGCGCGCCCTTCGCCCAGCACAGCGTTGCGCGCTCGCGCACAGCGCCGCTGGGGCCTGGGGAATTTTCTGCGAGGCGCGAGGCGGAGCGCGTGCGCCATTCCTCCTTGTCTCTTTTCTTTCCCCCCGCCCCGTCTCTCTCTCTCTCTCTCTTTTCGGCGGGCGCGCGCGCTCCCGGGCACCTTCGACGGGAGCGGCGGAGCGGCGGGACAGCGCGCCCCCTGCTGGCCGCAGCCGGGGAAGGCAAGCGGGCAGGGCCGGCCGGTCGCCAGCCTCGATGGAGCGGGTGAGTGAGGCGGCCGTCGCTGCAGCCGCCGCCGCCGCTGCAGCCGCCGCCGCCGCCAATTCCTGCGGCCCGTCCCCGCCGGGCTGCTACACGTACCAGGTGAGCCGCCACAGCGCAGACCTGCTGCACAGCCTCAACCAGCAGCGCAAGAACGGCGGGCGCTTCTGCGACGTGCTGCTGCGGGTGGGCGACGAGAGCTTCCCTGCGCACCGGGCGGTGCTGGCCGCCTGCAGCGAGTACTTCGAGTCTGTCTTCAGCGCCCAGGGGCTGAGCGGAGGGGCCGACGGAGGAGGCGCGGGAGGGCCCGGGGCGCAGGACGGGGGCGCCGCTGAGGCAGCTGGGGGCGGCGGCACAGGCGGTGCCCCCGGGGGCGGCCGGGAGCTGGAGATGCACACCATCAGCTCCAAGGTGTTCGGGGACATCCTGGACTTCGCCTACACGTCCCGCATCGTGGTGCGCCTGGAGAGCTTCCCCGAGCTCATGACTGCGGCCAAGTTCCTCCTCATGCGCTCCGTCATTGACATCTGCCAAGAGGTCATCAAGCAGTCCAACGTGCAGATCCTAGTCCCGCCGGCCGCTCGCCCTGACATCATGCTTTTCCGCCCCGGTGGGGCCACCACTGACCTCGGCTTCCCCCTGGACATGACCAACGGGGCTGGGCTCGCCCCCAACGGCAATGGGATCGCCGGGATGCCTGAGGACGAGGCCACCAGGGCTGCGCTCTCAGCCGCTGCCCAGACCTCCTTGCCCGTCCTGCAGGGCGTAGACCGCCTGCCCATGGTGGCGGGCCCGCTGTCCCCGCCCCTGCTGGCTTCCCCTTTCCAGAATGTCAGCCCTGCCGCTCCCTCCTTAAACAGCAAAAGGGGACGGGGGCGGCCCCGCAAAGCCAACCTCTTGGACTCCATGATGTTCAGTGCTCCGGGGGGCTTGAGGGATGCTGGTATTCTTCCTTGCGGCCTGTGTGGGAAAGTATTTACAGACGCCAACCGCCTCCGGCAGCACGAAGCTCAGCATGGGGTCACCAGCTTACAGTTGGGCTACATAGACATCCCTCCGCCAAGGCTTGGTGAAAATGGGGTGCCGGGTCTGGATGACCCCGAGGCCCCCCGCAAGAGAAGCCGGACAAGAAAACAGGTGGCTTGTGAGATCTGTGGGAAGATTTTTCGGGATGTGTACCACTTGAACCGGCACAAGCTGTCACATTCTGGCGAGAAGCCTTACTCCTGTCCGGTGTGCGGGTTGCGGTTCAAGAGGAAAGACAGAATGTCCTATCATGTTCGGTCTCACGACGGGTCTGTGGGCAAGCCTTACATTTGTCAGAGCTGCGGAAAAGGTTTCTCTAGGTAAGATGATGGGTTCAAAGCCGAAAGCAAAGTCTCTCATTGGATCCTTTAACTCCCCTTTTAGTGGCCAACATAACGAGAGTCTATTCTCTCAAAGACCGTTTATGCACTGGGAACTTCACTCCCCCAGCTCCCGTGCAGGAGCACAAATCGGGGGTGGATGAAGTGCACCAGGCCAAATGCTCCCCCATGTGGGTACAGGAAGAGGTGGGGCAACCAGCCACGACTAAAACTCCAGCCTGCAGCCCGGCATGAAACCTCCAGTGCATAAACGGTCAAAGACCTGCATGGAGGCCGGCCTCACTGCCCCACAGGTTGAAGTGGAACTTTGTAAGAGCTACGCTAGACTGAAGGAATACTCTCCTCCAAGGCCACAGGCAAGGAGCAGCCTTGCGCTTTGCATCTCAGCTGAGTTGTGCCAGTCTTCCACAATGTTTATTTTAGTAAACATGTAACATGCAGAAGGGAAGATCCATAATTCCAAGCACATGTGCTTGGCAAAGTGTGCTTGGAAGGGGATGGCTCCTTTGTAACTAATGTTTGTTGTGGCAGATGATGTATTCAGGCTGTCACAGGCAAAGGGACTCTTTAACAGCCTAATCCTGTTAATGTGTATTCAGAAAAAAGTCTAGCTGGATTGAATATGGGTTGCTCCCAGGAAACTGTTTTAGCCTCATTAAACTCCATGGAATTTGGTTCTGAGTAAAGACATTCAAAATTACACTGCAAGAAATCAGCCATTTAGTGGGCATGTATTTACAGGGAGCAGAATCCTCAGAGGTAGGACTGCTAGGTGTGGAAATTAGGTGCCAGATCTGGTCTAAAAAAAAGTTTGCTTGGCGTTCCATAGAATTAGTGGGTTGCTCTGGTCATGTAGCCATGTAAATCTTATCCGTGTTCATTTACTTGCTGCTTTTATAAACCACTTTACTCCTCAATTGGGACCCAATGTGGATTACAACCTTTCCTCTATTTTATCCTGACAACCACCCTGTGAAGTAAGTTACACTGTGTGTGGGACAGGCCCAAGGTCACCAGGCAGAGTGGAGATTTGAACCAGATTCTTTCAGATCCTAGCCTGAAACGAACCACGAAGCTTCTCATGAAGAGAATCGTTTGAAATGAAGAGTCTTTTTTCTAGCATTTTGCCTTTTTCCCAAATTGGGTGTTTTGCAAGATTATCATGGGGAAGATTAGTTCTGCTTTTGTTCTACAGTATGTAGATATAGAGCCTCTTGTGGTGCAGGGTGGTAAGGCAGCAGAAATGCTGTCTGGAGCTGTCTGCCCATGAGGCTGGGAGTTCAATCCCAGCAGCCGGCTCAAGGTTGACTCAGCCTTCCATCCTTCCGAGGTTGGTAAAATGAGTACCCAGCTTGCTGGGGGGTAAACAGTAATAAGTGGGGAAGGCACTGGCAAACCACCCCATATTGAGTCTGCTATGAAAACGCTAGAGGGCGTCACCCCAAGGGTCAGATATGACCCGTGCTTGCACAGGGGATACCTTTACCTTTTGATGTAGATATAAGTAGCATGGAATAAAACCTGAATTCTTTCTCCAATTTTGTCAAACCGAGCCAGTCCCCCCCCCCCCCCACACACCTTCCTTCTTAGAGGTAGATGAAAATGTTTGATATCTGATTACTTTGATCATGTCCAATTCATGGACTGGGGGCTGATTCATATGACTTTGCTTTTATAAAATACAGAGGAGTAGTCTCTGTCACTTTTGTGGTGATGACCATGTTAAACCAGGGGTTCAACCTGGCTTCCTCAACTACTGCTTTAAAAAAAACAATTTTTTTCAAGAGATGACACCAGATGCTTATGGTGTCCCAGTTCTTTGTGGGTCTCTCTGTGAGGCTGATGTAAAAGAGAAAAGCAGATAGTAGCAAGAGAGAAATAAGGGTACAAATCCTGCCTTGGTTTGTCCATCAGTCTAGTGGGTTTTATTCATTTCCTACATTTGCTTATTTTATTATACATTACTCTGATTTCAACCAAGCACTACTGGCTCAATTTGCATCATTGAGGATGTAGTCCTATGTACATTTACTGGGTGGGGGGGGGGGTGAGACAGTCTCACTGAAGATAATCAAAACTGTGTGTACACATAGGGTTGGGCTGTAAAAGGCCATCTTGTAGGTCCTGTTCTAAACCTTTCCAGATGGCCCTCTGTGCCACCTCCAACACTCCTGTATATTTGTGCCAGCTGCCAGTTTTCAGTGATTCCGACATACATATGCACATTATAAAGAAACATAGCAACGGTTGTGCCAGCAGCCACTGGGATGCAGGCTCTTCCCTCACTGAAGAGAGGATTTAGTGTTTTGACTAAAGCATCTCTGACATATACCCATGTCTAAACCCTATATCCTGCCAAGACAAGTGTATCTTCATTTGTGCTTGTAGGAACTTGAAATATACTGATTTGAATGTTGGTAATTTGTCAACGCCTTATGAAAACAATGATCATGGAAAGTTTTTCATGAAACTTTTTATTTTAAGATTTGTTTAGTTCTCCCCAACACTTGTGTGATCACAGGAACCTGCAGATTTGCCTAATTTATTTATTTTATTTATTTATTTGGATTGTTATACCACCCATTCTTTACAGCTCTGGGCAGAACCAGTCTCTTGGTCTGTCTTGCACAGTACACTTTTTTCTGGCTCACCAAGGTCTCAGACATCCTTCTTGCTTGAGATCCTTTTAGCTAGAATTGCAGAGATTGAACCTGGAGACATCAACATGCAAGGCATGTGATCTACCTCTGAGCTGGAGGCCCTTTAGGCTCCAAGCCCTTTGGAATTCTTCTGAAGTGAATCTAGGATGAAGGTTTCAGTGATCACACACGCCTATGAAGTTGCAGCCACTTGTCTGTGTAATCTCACATTTATCTCTGTGATGATATTTCTTTTTTTCTGTGCAAACCTAAATGAAGTGATCAGTAGCTGCGCACTTGTGGGTTGGAGATGTGGCCTTAGAATGGCTGTATTTTACTTTCCAGTTAATACAAAATACAAGCTGCTTCCCTGGGAGTAAATTCCTGCTTGGGGCGGCACTGTGTCTGTGAAACAACTGATGGAGCTCTGGAAGCAATCTGGTGGTGGGGGACTTTATAAAAGACATATGACATTTTGCCATTCCAGGTGACTTTTGAGAGGAATATGGGAGTTACACTGCAAGATCGTTGTAGTTTTGCAAGAGATTCTTTGCATGCACATGCTGAATCCCTGCACTGTTCTAAGTATCTTTACTCAAAACATGAACTTGTCTTGTTTGTTCAGTTGGCCAATCCTGGTTCAAGAAGAATGAGCACTGTTATGGGCAACAGAGTCCATTTAGCATTTTGTTTTTGGTTTGTTGTTTTGATAGCCCCATCTGTGACTAGACCTGAATTGTTGGCAGCAAGAAATTAATAGTAAACTGTAAGATTCTTCCTGAGATAAACTGTAACTGTTATGACAGTTGCTGAGAATTTTCTGCAGCAAAAATCAAAACCCTCTGCTTTTTGCAGAGAGAGAAAAAAGGAGCAAAGGTTTGACTTTTTCCACTTTGAATGTATTGAAATTAATCTTGTATGGCTGCTTGCTGAACAAGGTAACAGTCGCTTTTTTGGAGCTACATACATGGCTTCAGAGTCTGAATAACTGAAATCCCAAATTTAAATACATTTACTGTGAAATAAACGCCATGACTTTCAAGGGAAGAAATGACCAACCAAGGCTTCTTGGTATTGGTTCATTGGACAAGTCCCATTGACACAAATGGGATTTCTGAGTAAGCACAGTTAAGATTTGACCATTATGCTCCAATTGTAATAACATTTACTTGAAAGAAAGTACATTCATAGTAGAGGCATTACAGACAAAACATAGACATTCTTGCATGGAAATAGCAAATCCTAGAGCAGGGGTAGTCAAACTGCGGCCCTCCAGATGTCCATGGTCTACAATTCCCATGAGCATTTGCTGGCAGGGGCTCTTGGGAATTGTAGTCCATGGACATCTGGAGGGCAGCAGGTTGACTACCCCTGTCCTAGAGGGACAGTGAAGGAGCCTTGTTCAAACTCTGTTAATGAGAGCCCCTGCATTCTTTAAACTTGAGGGACTTATTTCTGTCAAGATTACTGAACTTTTAGTTTAAACTGGAGGTGTGACATTTAATTGTTTGGGGAGTGACCATGGCTCATGAATTTATTAATTCCAGTAGGTAGCCGTGCTGGTCTGTCTGAAGCAGCACAACAAAATCAGAGTCCAGTGGCACCTTTAAGACCAACAAAGATTTATTCCAGGCGTGAGCTTTCAAACGCAAGCACAACAAGTCTGAGGAAGAGTGCTTGCGCTTGAAAGCTCACGCCTGGAATAAATTTTTGTTGGTCTTAAAGGTGCCACTGGACTCTGATTTTGTTGTGCTGGATCTGTTAATTGATTTCTTTCGCTTTAGAATCCCAAGAAGAGCTCTAGAAATCTCTGTTAATGTTTGCAACAACCGTTACAGTTGAAAATTGATTCATGGGGCATTGTTGCCATGAAGCTGGAGATGTCTCTGAGCATACAAGTGTCTTTTAAGTCCGAACCAGATTATCCAGTTGGTCAGGTTCAGCCCACCTGCCTTTTGCACCAGATTTAACAACTGAAGAGCTGTTTTATCTCCCGTCTCTCCAGATTCCATTGAGCCCTATGTAATTGGCTGAAGACAGGAAAACCGGGGGAGGAGGGGGGGATAATTAGTTTCCAAGCAGCTTTTGGGTTTCAGACAATGCAAGGCTTTCTTCCCACCAGGGGGGAAAAAACTCCTCCCGCTAAGAAAATCAGCAGCTTTTCAGGCTCCCTGTATTCAAAACAAAACTGGAAAAACAGACCTAACACCACAATAATGTTCAGTTTTTCTTGCATTCTCTAATGGAGATTTTCAGAATTAGTAGAATTAATGTTACAGTCTTAACAAACACAATAGTCTGGGAAGCCCTCTTCCTGAACCCTGTGGGTTCCCTTCGAAAGCACTCAGTCCAACAAATGTTAGCTGTGGGTAAGGACTCTTGAAATCCAAGAAATATGAGCATGAAGCCCAATTCTTCACATGCTTGCTTGGAAGTAAGTCCTATTGAGTCCAGACCCTGTTATTCCTAAGTAAAGGTCCATGGGTTTGTACTGCAGACTAAGAAGGAGGTAAGTGACTGCTAGGGCAAGGATGTTTTCTGTGCTGACCTCATCTTTAGAATGGGCAGCTTTTTTCAGTTCAGAAGCAGTGTAAAGCTGCTTTGTTTAGATGGGTCTTTCTTGACTATTCCAGTGCTGTTTAGTTGTGTTATTGTTTGTAATATGTCAGGTTTCTGGTCAATTTATTATAAACTGCTTTGTATAGCAAGGAAAAGCAGTATAAAAACAAAGTAAGTAAACAACTTAAATCCTTTTGTTTTAAAACATCTCAGTAGGCTTGACTTGCTGAAAATCTAGATTTTTTTTCTGTGGGTCACCTGTTGTGGGGTTCCCCCCCCCCTTTTTCGAGAGAGAAAGATTCCAGGATGAGCCACCAGCTTTAAAATGTTTTGGATAGCTTACATTTTTTTCTTTGAAACTTTAGTACCCTGGCATTGTATGTGTTGCCTTAATTATCCAAGCTTCCATTTTGTTTGAAAGCATTTTGCAATCTTGAGAATGTGTATTTACTTACATTTACAATTTAGACACCCACATTTCAGACACAGCATGCAGGGATCGTATAAAACAAAACATTAAACTATATGTAAATAAAACTTTTATTTACAAAGTTTTCAGACAAGCGTGTGTGAAAGACAGCTTTTAGATCTCAAACTTCAGTAGAAATAGCAGTTGTCCAGATGTTCACCACTTACTATGAATCGAGTAAAAGCTGTTGTAACTGGCTCATATCCTCCTCTCAGAAGAAATACCTGGTATTGTAAATTTCATACATTATGCAGGGGATTGGACTATATGACTCTGGCAGTCCCTTCCAACTCTATGGCTCGGTCCATTACCCAGGACACTTACTTTCTATGGAAATTGGTGAGTCTTATGCTGATTGAGTTGCACAAGACTGCAACGGTTGTATTCACAGGAAATTCGAGGAATAAGGTCTTGGTACAGAGCATAAAATACTGGTGAGCCACATGGATACAATGATTGTGTAAATGAATTGCATAGCTTAGCTAATGTGTTAGCTGGAAATCTTCGTCGGTTTAGATGAAAAATAATTGTAGATTTATTTTTGTACGTTTTCTTTTTAAGGCCTGACCACTTGAATGGGCACATCAAACAGGTGCACACGTCAGAGAGACCTCACAAGTGTCAGGTAGGAATGGCGGGGGGAAAGGAGGGTATGAACTCATAAATGAAGGCTTGAGCATGCAAAGACTGGAAATGTATTTTATGATAGAAGGGGCGGCCATTCCTTGCAAATGTCCCCAGGAGACTTCCCGCTCCTTCTCTTTCGCATCTCTGTCTCCACCAACCCCACCCTCATCCTGATGTCATCACTTTTGTCTCTGGCTCTTCTGCATCCCCTCCCCCTTCCCAGATGTTCCTTCCTGCGTCTCAAGCCAAGCCCCTACCCTGAATCTCTTCCTTTGCAGCTTTGTCTCTGTCAGTATTGCAGGAGGTTTCTCTCTTCTCTTCTGTGTGCCCACAAACAGGTGGCTCATGTATCATCTTTTAATTTTAGGGAAATTCTAGTTATTAATTGTGCATTAACCTGTTACAGCTCACCCTGCCCCCACTTTGCACAGCCTTCAGAACATTGCACTGAGCAAAATTGGAAGCTTTTTCTCTTTTGTTTTTGTTTTTCCCAGTGAGGAGCAATGTGTAGTATTCGCTCAGTATTGTGACATGATGTATATGTGTATTTTCAGGCACACATATGTCTATGCTTTAATATGAAGAAAAACTTGGTTAGATCGTTTTACATTTAAGCTGAAATGACAGATTTGCATTCATTATTATATTAATGGGGATTTCTGTTTTTTGAACTAGATAGCTTGTAGACACCAGGACTTTATGCAGATGTCGTGTTTCCCAGATCACTGCAGCATTCCCTTCCTGTTCATGCACAGATTCCCCCCACCCTTCCTCTTGTCAGGTTCATTATTAAATATAACCATTGTTAAGCTTTGATAAAGTGAACCAGGGCCGATTTGAGGAAGTGAGCAGTGATGAAATCTTATACCTTGCCCCCAAATTTTGTTAGTCTTTAATGTGCTGCTGTACTCTTGCCCCTTTTTTACTGATTAATTCAATTATTCTTGGATGTTCTGTGCACAGAATGTTAGCTCTGTTAGTGCTGAAGACCTTTGGTCTTGGGGCCTTGAGAAATACCTGTCCTTGCTGTCCTCTGGAGCCAACTCTCTTGTGTTGAAGACCATCATATTTGCCACCTTAGGTTTAAGATAACGTAAAGTAAAAAAAAATTAAGACAATCCTTTCTAGAGAGACTGGGCAAATGGGCTTGTACAGGAAGAGGTGCACCCTGGCATGTTGGCTTCAGACATTTGAGATTTTAGAAGTTACTCTTGGGCACAGTGGATAACAGTGAAGATCCTACAGATATGGGCCTGACGTGGTTAGTACGCAGGTGCCTGAATTCTGTCCTGCCTGCCACTTCCAAACACCTTACAAAGGTAAGCCCATCTTGAACAGGTTTCATGTTTGGCCGAAATTCAGGAAAATTTAGTGAAATCTGCTGGACAAACTCATTTAAAAATTTTCATTAACATTTGCTTATGCAACAACGTTTCTTTTTTGCTTAATTACCTTTCCAGCTGAAATTTTGTTTTCATTTTGGGGGAGAGGAGTAACTCCTGAAGAAATTTAGAGTAAAATCCATATTTTTCCTTTTCCCTGGGAGGGGTTTGCGTAAGGAATTCTATGTCAATTTTGGCCAACCTAGACCATGCCTTGGGTGACTGCTGATTCTGAACTTGGAGATTTCTGTAGTGCCTTCAAAATACATTTAGACATGAATAAGGCCCCTGACTCTATTACACATCCTGCAAATCAGGTTACTCAGGAGCTGGCTGAGATGGTCTGTTAGTTGTCTTTCCCACTCCAACATGATCTTTTCCATGTTGAGGAATACAAAAAGGCATTCGAAGACTCAGCAAAACTCATTGGCCTCCAGGCTTTTACTTTTGGGGATTGTGGGGATTCTATTTTGATTTTTGTGCAATGAGACATTTTTCAGTCATTGCCCCAGCAGCAAACCTTCCCATAGGGAGTGGGAAACTCACAGATGCAAAGCTTGGGTGTGGCCATTTTGGCACAGTACAGTTCATTTCTGCATAGTTGCAGGCTTTACCTCGTTCTGGCAGGAATAAAAAAGACCAGGCTTTGAAGAAAGAGAAAAGGCAAATAGAGCACTTCAGGCCAGGATTGTGTTGTGGGCAGCTATCCCATAACCATATAGACCACCTAGAAAAACCTACAATTAAGAAGAGCAAATTTTATACATGTTCTTTTCAACAAAGTGCAGAAGATAGGAGACTAAAGACAGCTGGTTTTCTGCTACCTTTCTTATTTTCCAGCTTGTTTCAGAGGTAGAAGCCTAAACTGTGATGTGGATATTGGGAAGTCTTGGCAGTCCTAAAGCAGCAGCCTGATATTTATGGGTCCAGAATACAGAATGACTTCTGTGGAAGTTGGGAAGAGCTCATTACTTTCAGACATGAGCTGCAGGCTTTTGGAGTCAATTAAGCAGCTTAATGCAGCTCAAGCCTCAAACTTGCTTAAGCTCTGTGACCATAAATTTATTTGAACCAGTAAAATCAAATCCATTCTTCAGATTATTGGGGAAATTAAGGGTGTCCAGCATGGTGTGCTAAGAATGCCCTGTAGGATTTTAGGAATACACCTTTTGTACCTGGATTTAGGAATATATTTATAGGTCAATTCATGGAACTAAATTCTGGAATCAGAAGTGCCCATTGAATTAGCCTCCCCCTTCAGTTTTGGTACTGAAGCAAATTAAAGAGAGTATGAAGCCCACAGTGTAGTGGTGTTTGCAAACTCATAAGCTATATTAGACTAGTTGCCCAGCTTTTCAATTAGCCTATGTAATTGTGCCTTTACAAGGATCGTTGCACAGACATTAGGAAGTGCTACTGTTCATCTGCATGCTCCGAAAGGCTTCCTCTGCTAATATCTGCAGTCAGACTGTAGCAGAAGAACACCACAACAGGGCCATCTGAATTTTGAAAACGGTTATAAACCAGACAGGTCTCTTCTGTTCTTCCTTGCACACGCCTTATCCTGGTGATGGCGAAGTGTCCAAATGGCAACCCAAAATCCACTTATCGCAAATTTATTAACCTTACTGAAGTTTTAGTTGAGAAAAAACAACTCACACATTAACAATTTTTGGCTTAAAAGAAAAACGCAATAAAAGAGCCCTTTATTGTTTGGCCATTTATTTTTAGGCCCTCGCCTTTTTCCCCCTGCACCTTTCCCTTCCCTCCTGTCCTTTTTCACCTTCACTCCATTGAGGGGAGGCGATGAGGCTGGGCGTGCATGGGTGCAGCACTGTGTGGTGTCTCTGGTGATATGTGGCCCAGCTCTGCTCTCCCCGGGTTCCACTTGGTGCAGCCTTCCTGTTCCCGCCAACGCTTTCAAACGCCAGCCCAGCTGAACAACCTGAGCCAGCCAATTGCTTCCCGGGCCAGGGAACATGTGGGAAGAGTCCTCCCCATCCTCTGAGTGTGTGGAAGCCAGACCTCATGCAGGCTGACTCAGCAAACTCCCTGGTGGGGATGATGGTGCATATATCCCCAGAAATGGCTCTGAGTGCCTCCAGCACGTGTGCCATAGGTTGGCCACCACGGCCTTCCCCACTTGTTAAATTGCATCAGAAACCAAGCTGTCTGTTGGTTGGCCAGCCGGAATGTTGAATTAATTGAAAGCATGCTGAATTCCAGCAGTGCTCCTAAGCACAAATTGTGTTTTTCCCCCTCCTCACCGTTTCTTATAAGCCCCCTTCTGACCTGTACATGACTCCTGCTCTCAGTGCACAGGGAATTTGAGACAGGTACTGTTTTCTGCTGCTGCCATATTGTAGTAGTCTAGCCCTCCACTACTCACCCTAGCCAGCCCTGTCCCTAACACCCACCTGTAGTCCAGCTCACTTCAGAAGGCTTGGGGCTATAGCAGGAGGCATTGTGCGTGCAGACGATTTCCCCCCCCTTTTCTTGTGTTCATAAAAGATAAGTGCATCCTTAAAAATAAGTCTAGAAAAGCTGTTGACCAACGTAAGTGTTAGTAATGTGCGCACACATGCACATGTTTCTGATATTTATTTACTTCATTTATCTTTGTCCCCAATGGGGACCCAAAGCACCTTACATCATTCTCTCTTCCACTGTCCTCACAAAAACCCCGTAAGGTAGGTTAGTCAGAGAGAGTGTAATTGGCCCAAAGTTACCCAGTGAGCTTCCATGGCAGAGAAGGGATTGAAATTTGGGTCTCCCAGATAATGGCTCTGGTGTACTTTACTTAACTGTAACCTAAAATGTGGGGTGGGGAAAACTTTTGTAAAACTTCCTTTATGGTGGCCGAGTGGCACCAAGCCTGGCTCATAAGAGGTAAGGAGAGGTGGCAGCTGTTCCTAAGCCTGGATATTGACTAATATGAATAAACAAGCAGGGGACCACTTGTGGGAGAAATCGCTCTTTCCCCTCCCCCACTATTCCCTCTTTCCCTTCGGCCCTTCATAGCCTCTCCCCATTTCCCTGTTTCCAACCACTAGCCAGCCTACCTTTATCTGCTCCTCCCACCCCATCTGCTCCCCCCACCTCCCACCCCTTTATCTGCTCCTCCCACCCCAGCTCTCCCTTCTTCCCTCAAAATGGCAGCCTCTCCTAGGAAAACCAAGTTACTTAGAGCTGGCTGCATAGTGAGAATAGGGTACCTGCAAGGACTACATCAGGGGTAGTCAACCTGTGGTCCTCCAGATGTGCATGGACTACAATTCCCATGAGAATTGTAGTCCATGCACATCTGGAGGACCACAGGTTGACTACCCCTGGACTACATCACTTTCCATTATATCTCCTCCCCACATAATTTCCTTTTTCCCTTCTGGCAGCTACCATAGCCTCTTCCCTTTGCCTTCTTCCTTTCCAGCCCCCCCCCCCCCAACCCAATTGCCTTTGATCTGTCCTCCCATCTTCAGCTATGTTTATTATTTCTTTACTTCATTTATATCCTGCCTTTTTTCCTAATGGAGGCCCAAAACAACTTACATCAGTCTCTCCACACAACAATCCTGTGAGGTAGGTTAGGTGGAGGATATGTGACTGGCCCAAAGTTACTCAGTGTGCTTCCTCTGTAACATGGGAATTTGAACCTGGGTCTCCCCAATCCTAGTCTAACCACTACACCACACTGGCTTTCATGGAGTGGCTGCTGCTGAATGGTAGCAAGGATCTAGGTTTGGGTGAGTCACGGATGTCATAGGATAGCACATCAGCTGGTGGTTGCTGCCACTGAATCCTCCCTCCAAGACCAAAATAGCTCTGATAAATACCCTGCCCCATACCCCTATGTTTATTGATTGATACCAAGGCTTGAAAGCTGACAGTACTGTTGTGGTAGCCTAGCAATGTCCCCTGGTGGAATTTGCTAAAGGCACAGCTACTACCTCTCTTATTTTGTAGATTTTTATCCCCAAATGTATTTTTAAAGTAAGTAAAATCTCATATTTATCTGCAAGCCTTGGGCTTTCTCAGCTTTGTAGAAAGACCTGTCTCGTATGTTCATGGCTTCAGTTATCTGGATATAAACGTGCACAGATTTGGTTATGTTGCGAATTAAGTATATTGATGCTGCTGCTATTGTAACAGCTGCGATCCTTAACTGGCTTATGAGCCAAAGACACAAGCCATCAGAAATTCTCTTGCAGAAATCCCCAGTTGGATTTAATTGAAATGGTGAGCTGTGAAGGAGGCCAACCCAGTGAGCTGTGTTTTAAAGCTTCAGTTGGTCAATTGTTGAGGGATGTTTTTTAAAGAAACAAGACTGCAAATTAAAGACAAACTTCATTGTATTTCCTACCAACAAGCAATAGCATGTTGTGAACAATAAATAACTTAAATCCTATTGTCGTACACATCCGTTTGACACCTCAAAAAGGTCCCTCTACTGTGCTTTTGATAACATGTAACTTTATGTCAGTTTCATTTACTACTGGATCTGTTTGTTTTAACAATTAAGTATATTCTGCCTTTCTAATAAAGAATAGTGCACAGAGTGGCTTGCAAATCCAGAATCCAGGGGCCAGTCAGCAGCCAGATGCTGTGTTCTGAACCAGCTGAAGTTTTCAAACATTCTTCAAATTCCCAAGACTGGCAGCTCGAATAATGATAATAATGAAAATTTATTTGTGGCCTGCCCTTCCCTGAGTGTAGCTTTATGATGACACACCGCTTTTTTCCTCTCCCATTTTGCTTTGCTGCTGCTTGGAAGTCAATTGTAGAAAGCTGAACTTAGCTCCCTCTAGTTTCTATCTAAGGCAACATGCATCGTATGTGTAAATACCACAATGATTTACTTAGAAGTGGTGATAATTTTCTTCAGATCAATATATAGATATATATATATTGTCTTTTAAAAATAACTTTTTAATTTATTCGATCTGCTTTTTATTCCTTGCTAATTTGTGGCATTCCAAGGTATTCTAGGAAGTCCAGTCAAAGTTTATCAGGAAGTCCCTCTTTGAGACAGCCAGTAATAGAAGATAAGCTGCTTCTCTATCATGCACAGCCAAGCTGGTGTTTCTAAGGGGTTCATGGAGGGTAGTGGCTAAGCAGAAAAGGCCTGGCCTTGAACCTTGGGTGAGGGGATGTGAGTTGAAGTGAGCCGAATGTACACTCTCGAGCATACACCGGAATCCTTGGCGAAACAACTGGGCAAAAGTTTCCTCAGCATACATGTTGTCATGAAAAGAAGTTTGAAAAACACTGGCTCTCATGATGTTACTGCTGTGGTTCTCAAAACAGTGGGGCAAATCCCCTGGAATTCCAGGGGAGAGAGAAGATCCTGTAGGCACCATAACCAAGAGCACCTGGTCATGTCATTTCTCCCCCATGCCTGACTATGACCGTTTATGCACTGGGAACTTCACTGCCTCAGCTGCTGTGCAGGAGCACAAACTGGGGGTGGATGAGGTGCACCGGGCCAAATGCTCCCCCGTGTGGGTGCAGGAAGAGGTGGGGCAACCCGCCACAACTAAAACTCCAGCCTGCAATCTGGCATGAAACCTCCAGTTCATAACTGGTCTATGTTAACCTTTTAAGGTCAACCCAGCATTTTAAAAGACACTTTGCATGCAATCACAGAAGGTAGAGAATGGATCTCAGTAGGTACTCTTGGTGCTTACAGAAGAAAGGTATCCTAATGACAATTACTCTAGTCCTCTTTGCTGGGGATGGTGGATGGGACACACAAATGGCCTGTCAGAAAAGTGGTATATGTGAGGAAATTGAAGTTTTCATAAGATGCCACCTTTTTGCCCTACTGCGACATATAAATTTTAAAGTTTTTTAATAGAGGAAAATTCCAACATGCTGATAATTCTTCTGGGGCAGATATTACTGATGCATTGTTCTCTCCTAGCTGACTTGCCAAATGGAGAACCAAATTGAGAATGTAACGTAAGATGATGTTGTGCTTCAGGCTATATATTTGGTAGCCCTCTTGCAAGACTCCTGCAGAGGCATGATTTAGATGACCTGGTACATCCACCTGGGACCTATCTAAGTAGCACTATGGCTACTGTGGTTATGTGACCTTGTTGTGGTTCAAGTTCTGTCTCCTGAATGCATCCCCACCACTCCCGCTTACGTGAAAGCAATAGCATAGGGATTGTTGGGCTGTTGACAAGACATTCACTTCTAGGGAATCATTTCCCACAGAGTACTTTGATAGCATGATGTCCCTATTAGGCATAGAGAGAACATCGTGACTAGCTCATCCTGACATGGGACCAGTCCTTGAAGTTCACGGTGTCTATTGGAATTTGGGGGGTGGGGGGAAGAGAAAAATATCTTGTTTCCATCCTAATTGGGAAGCCGTTCTTGGGTACTTCTTTACCTGGTGCTTGTCAATCACATATGACAATCCTAAAATTAGGGGGGAAATCTGACTCTCAGGAAGCTAAATTTGTATTGCCTGAAAAATAAAAGTTTAAGGATTCACAAACCCAAAAAGTTTAAGGATTCACAAACCCAAATTATTACAATGCCGAATGAGTTTCTTCCTTTTCTAATCTTTCTTACTTCCTGCCTATTAGCAGGAAATTGCAAGCCTCCATGGAATAAGTTCAGAGACATCTACATCCATAGAACAGTTGAAACTTCAAGAGGTATTTCTTAAACACTGTTACTTTTTTTTGAAAAAAACTTCTTTAATTATGGTATATATATTTATCTGTCTTTGCAATGTTTGACAGGAAAGCACTGGCGTTTTTGTTTAGAAATACTAACACCACTCTGATAACATTTGACTGTATTCTTAAAGACATTAACATCTTACATCTTTCAATGTTTAGTTAACTTCAGACCTGGTTTTGTGTCTGTCTATTAAGTTCTGATAAACTGATTTTTCATTTCCAAACTGGAGTGTTACATTTTTGAATCTTTTTAAAAACAAGTTTATACTTGCTAATCCAGTCAATAACTAACTTTGACAAAGTATTGGCTCTGTAATACTTGGCAGCCACAGAAAGGCACTATTTTGTCTCTAATATTTTCATTATAAATTATTAGTAGCATGAAACTTACAAGAGGAGACAATCCTCTACGAATCTGTCCTGAACAAGTCACATTGAAATACACAATTCCTACTGGGCTGTTTGATTCTACACTGAAATTAATTGAAGCCATACACACAAGAACATTTCATTGATGTCTATGAAGGAGAATTTCCCAGTGGATTTTCTTTACAATAATTTTCTGAGATTTATGGGGATTGCTGGGTTTTGTTGTTACGGTTCTGAGTATTGGGTCATTTTTAAACTGCAACTCATGTTCGTTCTAGCAGCTAAATAGATATATATCTTTATATATAGATAGAAGATATATATTTCGGTCTGAATCATATCCAGATTTCACTGGCAAAATTTCCCTGGTTCTTATTATCTTACTTACTCTGGCTGATGAGGTTTTTCTTCTTGTTCATTGATTAGGAAACAGTACTTTGAAATTATATATTGTGTTAATACGATCTAAAGCCTTTCTTTCCAAATAATATTTTTTAATTAAATGAAAAATGCACCTATTTTGCTCAGCGCTATGTCACTAGAGGTTATATTAGAAGCTTATGTTTTCATGTTTTTTATTTCATTGTTTTTAATGCCTAACAAGGTTAATTTATTATCATTTTGATTTTGTCTTGGATCTGGAAGCAGATAGAATCTACTGCTTAATGTTCTCGCAGAACTTGATCCAAAGTCTGTTGAAACCCAACATGCTTTAGACTGTTGCATATAACACAACCTGTACTGGCCAATAGCGATGAGGTCAGGCAATACTAATAAATGGTTTAGCCTGGTATCCTTGTACAGGATAGGCAGGACACTTACCACAAGAGTGGGAATATCCCTTAACTTGCATGCAAGATGAGAACTCTTCAACAGATACATTCCTTGCAGAGGTGGATTCTTCAGTCTGCATATTCAGGCCATGATTTCTCATAATATGTCTCTTACTCTTCCATTATGTACTACTTTGCATAATTTAGTCTGGCGGTGCTAGTCTTGGGAAGAGAAAGGAACCACAGGGTTCCTTATGCAGCCAGTTTGGTGGTTTCAGCAGGCATGGTTCACATGCTGTGCTGAAACTTCTGGCAAAACTGAATTGGGTATGTCTTCACAACACACACAGCCCTGGTTTTCCTCACACATCCCTTTTCCTTAACTTCTCTGATAAGCCGTGTCTCCTTGTTTCTTTCCTTGCTCTTCCTTCTCCAGAAATGTTAGCTGTCTTCCTCCCCTTTAGTTTTTTTCTGTCTTCTCTGCGCCTCAAAGAGCTGCCCTTTCTGTGTCTGGCAAACCACCTCCCATTTGTTCCTCCCCTCCCTTCTGTGCTGCCTGCTCCAGTTGATCCTTTCCTACCGCATCTTCATTGTTCCCTTTCCTTTCATCTGTGTCCATCTTACTTGGATATAAGGTCTTCTGGCTGGACTCCTGGCACATTCTTTTCAGAGTGAAATTCAGTTCAGACATCAAGCAAAACCACAGTTTATTTTAACGATGGTCAAGGCTATGGTCTTCCCAGTTGCAATGTGTGGCTGTGAAAGTTGAACCATAAGGAAGGCCGAGCGTCAAAGAACTGAGGCTTTTGAACTCTGGTGCTGGAGAAGACTCTTGCGAGTCCCTTGGACTGCAAGGCGAACAAACCGGTCAGTCCTAGAGTAGATCAGTCCTGACTGCTCCTTAGAAGGCCAGATCCTGAAGAAATACTTTGGCCACCTTATGAGAAGGAAGGACTCCCTGGAGAAGAGCCTAATAGTGGGAGCGATCGAGGGCAAAGAAGAAGGGGACGACAGAGAATGTGGCTGGATGGAGTCACTGAAGCAGTAGGTGCAAACTTAAATGGACTTCGAGGAATGGTAGAGGACAGGGAGGCCTGGAGGATCGTTGTCCATGGGGTCACGATGGGTCGGACACAACTTCGCACCTAACAACAACAAAGTTTGTAAAAACAGAATTCGCTCACTGATGGTCAAAACCTGGTTTGCCTCAACAGCTGTTGAGCATTTCATTTTCTCTCTACTTTGCAAACATTGCTGGGGAGCAAGCCAGGATCATGGCAGGAGGTCAACATCTGTCTGTCAAGTAAAGCCATAATTATGGCTAATTGTGATTAATTAATCAGTCTAAGATCCTGCCTTTCGTTCCTGATTTGACGGATCAAAGCTAACCATAATTTGTTTAATTAAACCCTGGTTTTGCATGATATCTGAACTGAGCCAAAGTGCTAATGACTTGTAATAGTAGCAAATTGAATGGAGCTGCGTGGAAAGACAGAAGAGAACCCCTAACTTCTAGGCAGAAGGTGCTGTGCATAAAGTAAAACATGATCTCTTAACAAGACCTATAATATAAGCCAGGGGTAATCAACCTGTGGTCCTCCAGATGTTCATGGTGCCATGCTGGCAGGGGCTCATGGGAATTGTAGTCCAAGAACATCTGGAGGACCACAGGTTGACTATCGCTGATATAACTGAATCCCAGTGGAGGTTTTGTGTTTTGGGCTTGATCAGAGGTCTCAGATTTAAACAACTCTTGCTTCTGTAAGCCTCTGATTAATATATTCATACTGCTGTTCTGCCCAATTGAAACAGCATGACATTCTGACAGCTTTTTATTTTATGTGGATATCAATTTTCCAGTCCCTTTTTAAAATCCTGTCATTTATTACATTCAGTTAAAATTCTATTTTGGAGCACTCTGTCATTCTAAGAGAGGCATGAAGTTTTTCCAGCCACTGACACCAGATAATGTAATTTTCATTGGTGTAATTCACAGGGCTATCCTAAGCAGAGTTATGCCTTGCTAAGATTTCACTGGACTTAGAAAGCTGTAATTACCCTTAGGATTGCACTATCCTTCCATTAATAATTCCGCCATGGTTCTAGCTCTGATTACTTGAGGACAAGCAACCCTGTCCCCCTCTTCCTCCAGGTTTGCTTTCGGGCCAAGTAGCTGGAGCAGCAAGACAGTCCAACTTGACAGGGCCTTGGGACCTCCGAAATGGCACTACCGTTTGCTGTCCCCACTCTCTTCCTTTTCTACTTCCAAGCCAGTAAAATGTCTGCTTTCTTAGGGCTTGTCTCCTGCTGAGTTTCAAAACCAGCTTTCAACACATGAGATGGGGTGGAGTGGTTGTGGAATTTGCTGTGCCCTGTAGCCCTGTTACCTGCATGCAGCTGTTGTACGCCTGCCATACCACTGCCAGCCTTCCAGTACAGTCCTGTGCAGAGTTACTGCAGTCTGAACACTGATTTCAAGCAAACTAGACTGGACTAATTCTTCATAGGATTACACTCTATGTAGCAAGGTGTGCAGCAATGGAGTCGGGAGACTCTCTGCTTGGAGGAAGCCTATGCTTGGGGAAAAAAACTCCCTTTGCAAACTTGGGAAACAGGCTGTGTCAAGAAGCTTTTGGAGTGCTAGGACTTTGCCTTCCCAGGTTAAAGTAGGTCTTCCGCCAGACTTCTCCATTATGGACAAAGGAGAGCCTGGTGGGATGGAGTAAGACTAGTGAGAAGTACACCTGGGGCATGAGGGCATGTCTTCATCCTCCCTGTCCTGAATTTGTTGATTCCCCACCTCTGGTGGGTTTAGCATAGTTCCATATGGTCCTGCATCATGTGCAGTGCAGGGAGGAATTGAGGAATCCCGTCCCTCTTCCCGGGAGTCCTGACCATGCCACAGCAATGAAATATGGTGGATCATTTCCCAACCCGCTCATGCTCCCACACTGGTTTGCTGCCTCCCATTGTGGAATATTCTGTCTGTATGGCAAGACCCAGCTCTTAACCCTCTGGGAATGTCTTTGCAAAGTCTGTTTCCTGGCTCTAGAGCAGAACCTCTCCCCTCAGGTTGACTGCCCTGCTTCCTTTGAGAAGTTCACAAGTAAAAGGGAGGCTTCCCTTTGCACTGAAACACAAACAGGTTCTGAGTTGGATCCAGAGCAAAAGTGTTGCATGGCAGTTCTTGAGCTACTTTTGCATGTCTTGGACAGCTGTGAGAAGTAAAGGTGCAGTTTAGTTTATTCTCTCCAGCATGTCTCCCCAGGAATACAGGCTTTTCTATAATTGCCAGCCCCACATCTAGAATCTAATGTTCTGTCCCCCAAAGTAGCTGCCCAGATGTCTTGGGGAAGCCCAGTCTCAGTGCATTTTGATTATTCTCATCTCACTCGTTCTCAGGACAAAATCTGTGCCCCTTATTGAAACAACGCTGTGAGATAACATAAGCTCAATGAGAACACTGTCCTTAGGTGACCCATTGAGTTTCTCCTAGTGGAGATTTGAGCCTTGGTCTCACTCTGACTGCTATACCATTCTGACTTTCTGAAAGTGATGGCTGCTTCCTGGCTTTAAAAATGTATTTATTTACTTCATTTATACCCACCTTTCTCTGCAAAGTGGCTTACAGCATTCTCCGCTTTTCATTTTTATTCTCGCAGCAAACTTTGCGGTAGGTTGGGCTGAGTCTGGGAGTGTGACCTGGACCAACCAAGTTCACCCACCACGCTTCCATGGCAGGATGGGGATAAAAACCTGAATCTCTCAGATCCTTGAACTACTATACTGTATTGGCTCTATCTTCTCCTTAGTCTCTGGAATTGAGAATCATTCTGCCTTTGGACCTGGAAAGTCCATTTAACTAGCACAGCTAACTTCTGCCTCTGTGTTTCTTTCTTTTCTGTTTTTGCACTCAGGCTTTGGTGTGTCTGAGCTAGTGGCCATCACCACATCCTGTGGAGGGGAATTCCATAGGTTAATTATGGATTACAGTGTTTTCAAAATTACCACTTTTGTGTTTGTATGTGGCCAGAGAGGAGAAAATTCTCACACATACAGGATGGTTGCTGGGCATTCTCAGGATTCACACTATTAACTCCAGCAGTTCACAGAAAGCAGCTTCTACGGGGTCTTGGGGCTGAGTTTTCTTGCAGAGAGAGGGTGCTGGGGCTCCTTCTTCTCCATCACGGCCTGCTTCTGCTCTGCTCCTTTTGCACTTCCACACACCTGCAGTTCTTCCAAAGGTGCCACCTTTCTTCGCCTTCCTTTCTGCTTTCAGATGGACAAGGAGCTCTATGCAGTCATTCCACCTGCTCCATTGACTTTGGTACTTCCACAGGGGCTCTGACACATGCATGGCGTTCCATGTGAGATGAAGCTTCTGTTGATGCTTTGGGCACATTTGGAGAATTTTCCCCCATGTGGAAAGGAATGGAGGGTCGTGCGGATATCAGATCTCAGCAGAGCTTTGCACGGTAGCCATTCATGCGCCACATGGAGCTATTTCCAAAAGTACATAGGGAGTATGATAGGAAATGCAGCGTATCATTGAGGGTCACTTGTTTCCAGTAGGAACTCGTGGGGCTTTGAAAAATGTAGGTGAACGTCTGTCCTTGCAGATCAGCTCACAAAAGTAATTAGCCGACAGCCTTATTTATTGTGCCTTCGCCATTTGGGTCTAAAAAGGAAAACAAGTTTTCTTGTCCAGTCAGCCGGAGTCCACATATACCATGAGCAGCCAGGTGACAGATCCTTCAGAACCACATGTTGTTGCTGCATCAACGTGGAGAACAAGAAGAGTTAGCCTAAAACGGCACCCAGCCTTCCTCTTGGAACAGCCTCCATCCACTCGGTGTTCACTTTCTTTTCAGCAGTATTCTCAACTCATTCAGAGCATTGTTGCCTTTCCTTTCCTCATTCATCCAACAGAATGAATTCCCTTTTCTCGTGTCACTTGAATGTGTCTGCGGAATTTGAAACTACTGTGTTAGGGATTTTGCCTAGAGCAGATGAGTTACTTTTTGTAGCATTGTGTATGTGTGTGTGTGGGAGAGAGAAAGAGAGAGAGAGAAGTTAACATGGGTCTGCTGCTGTCCACAGACTTGCAATGCTTCCTTTGCTACCCGCGACCGGCTGCGCTCTCACCTTGCGTGCCACGAAGACAAGGTTCCTTGCCAGGTCTGCGGGAAGTATTTGCGGGCAGCATACATGGCTGATCATTTGAAGAAACACAGTGAAGGACCAAGCAACTTTTGTACCATCTGCAACAGAGGTAATTAATTGATGACTTCCAGTGAACAGAATATAACTTTAGGCTGGCTCGCACTTGTTATCCCCAGTATCTAGTGATGACTTCCATGTATGAATGAGCCACCATAGATAATGGTTTAGAGCAGGGGTGGTCAACCTGTGGTCCTCCAGATGTCCACGGACTACCATTCCCATGAGCCCCTGCCAGCATTTGCTGGCAGGGGCTCATGGGAATGGTAGTCCGTGGACATCTGGAGGACTACAGGTTGACTACTCCTGGTTTAGAGCAATATAATGGTTCCACCACCACCTTTTCAGTCAGTTTATATGTGCAGCTACCATTTGTTGTGAAAAATACAAGCATGTAAATACGTGTGCGAAGCAGCCTTCAATGACATGATTACTAGTTTTGTGGGATTTTTCATGAGAATGGGTCATCTGTAAGGATTTTGCTCTGCTCGTAGAATTGGCACGTTGTGCACAAAGTCAGTACACGTTTCCATCCCAGCCTTTTTGCTTCTGTTTTCAAGTCTTGCATATGCATGAAATTGAATTTTCTGATGCTCTCCCTTGCAAATAGTTAACTTCTCGATTTTCGTGTGCTTGGGGATTTTGTTTTGTTTTTCATCGCTATTTGGGAAGCCTGCAGATTTGGGAGCTTTTAAACTGTAAGATGTGGAGACACATCGAAGAGGATGAAATTTAAAAGTAAATGGAATCTCTTCCGGGTTGCTGATTCTTGCCCAGTACAAAATACCTGCAGAACCCATCTAGTGCAAAGAACACTGGAGTACTAGAACAGTCCTTTCCCGGACAACATTTTAACCCTTTCCTTTGGATTTAATAGGGGCTCAATGTATGTGTTTTGTGCTCAGTTTCGCCAAAGGTAGGCCTTGAGTTACAACTCTTTTGAACTTGCACTCCAGTCTGAAACCCGTTAAGTGCAAGCAGGTTCCGCTTGGGAAGAAAAGTTTTAAATAAATGAAATTTATTTCCGCAATTAACGATGGCTGTACCGAACTAAGCTGTACTGTACTGAGTACTTAGTGTCTTTTCTCAGAAGTGCATCCTTATGGATGCAGAACTTACCTCCTAGTAGTTTGCTTAGGAAGGTAGCCTCAGGCTCTGAGAAATGTTAATGCAATACTGAGACATTGCCATAAACCAGCAGTCCCCAACCTTTTTCAGGCTGGGGACCATGGGGGGGGGGGACCAGCAGGCACGTCTCCCCCCCATGCAGCAGTACTGGGCCACCGCCATAAAGGACTCATTCAGAGTTAAGTGAATTATTGATAGGCTTGTTTCAGATATTCCAAGTCAGGGGTAGTCAAACTGCGGCCCTCCAGATGTCCATGGACTACAATTCCCAGAAGCCCCTGCCAGCATTTGCTGGCAGGGGCTTCTGGGAATTGTAGTCCATGGACATCTGGAGGGCCGCAGTTTGACTACCCCTGTTCCAAGTAGACCATTAAGAACCGTGTAGTGTAAATAGGACACAGATGTTTTTGTCGTCGTCCGGTACAAAATGATCCAAGAAGACTACTTTTCCCCCATTTGCATGAGATTGTTATATGAGCTTGGGTGGATAATACAAATCCTGCAAGAAGACTACTTTTCGGTTCCCATTTGCATGAGATTGGGTAGATAATGCAAATAAAATAATTGCTGTCCTGGGGGAGCCACTGCTGGGTAGGATAGACAGCATTGGGCTACTGATTTGATTCCATACAAAGAAATTTTCCTGCGATCACATGAGCAAGCAAAAAGCTGGCTACTCTGGGCCTCTAGATCCTTTCCAGTTCACTGCTTAAATTTATTTCCTTATTTAAGCAGATTCCAACAGGATTAAAGTTTTAAAAAATGGTTCTGCTGGTAACAGATGGAACTGGTGGTGCTGGTGGGACTGGGATGAATGTTGGGGGCACATCTTGGAGTTCTAAATGAAGAGGCTGAAAAATGGGGAAAGGCTGTCAAAATGAACAAGGACAACTTTGAAATGTTTTTTTTAAGCAGCTGGAGCTCGCTGCTGAAAACATTGACTCCCAGCCTTGTCTTACACGCATTTACTTTGAAAGTATGTCTTATTAGATTCAGTGAGGTTTGCATCTGAGTAGCTTTGCATAGGATTAAGTCTCAAATATTGATGGTAGTGACCCAAATTGCTCCGTTTAAACGTATTATGAGTTGGCATTGCAAATTCTAATGGGCTAGGACAGGGGTAGTCAACTTGTGGTCCTCCAGATGTCCATGGACTACAGTTCCCGTGAGCCCCTGCCAGCAAATGCTTGCAGGGGCTCATGGGAATTGTAGTCCATGGACATCTGGAGGACCACAGGTTGACTACCCCTAGGCTAGGAGATCTGTGGAACTTTTGAAATGGAAAATAAACTTTGGGTTTTGAAGATCAGAATCTAAGGCTCTCCCAGTAAGTCATCTCAGGATACAAACATATTGTTCATAATCTTTTTTTTGGAACGGAGGGTGGATGGCTGAAAATTCATTCTCTTGAACCAGAAACTGGAATATTCCCAGCACATTTTGCAAAGCTAGGGTTAATCATAACAACCTATTGATTCCTTGATGTTTCTCAGAAATGTTACCTTAAAAAAGTTATTCTCACTATCAGATAAGAAAATGATTGATAGCTTTCCCAATGTGTCTCTCTCTACCAATTTCTTAAGTTTGCAGGGTGGGGAAGAGACTGTTTTGATTTCCATCCTTCTGCATAGCACTTTCTGTTTATTGACATATGTCCATGATTTAAGATTAAATTATGCTCTAACTGCAAACTGGATTAATGAGCAAGTTGGATCTGTTATTGTATCCAACTACCTCATGCTACGAGGATGCCAGAAAAGATGCTATCAGAAGCTCCATTCTTAGTACTGGCGTAGTTATGCCTAAATTATTTGGAGAGGCAGTCTTAAATAGAATTTGGCGGATGGTAAACAGGCCTGCCCAGCACTATATTTCTTATTGCTGAAGCATCAAACCATAGGGATATGCATATCAACAGTGTAATTCTAGACAAAATTAACTCTTCCAAGGACGGGGAAAATGATAGCTGTAATCTCCACAAATAACAATTATTCGAGCATCTTTTCTGCATTTTACATCTGTAGGAAGAACAGCATGAGGAGAGAGTGTCTCCAAACATAAGTGAGAGGAATGTCTTACAACCAGAAGTTCTCATAAAAATAACAGCATGCAGTGTTTCTGCCTTCATTACACTGTCTCCACTGGCACAGACAGGGCATCCCTGATTGTACAACAAAAGCAGAAGTGTGACCTGTTCTCTGCTCAGATGTTGAATCTACAGGAACTTTACCTATTAGTGGAGTAAGCATGTAGAATATGCTTCTCTTTCCCCATCAGCATCAGCAGTTTATATATTTCTTTTATTCTTCTCCCTGCAGCAGACAGCTTGTCTGCAAGAAAGACAACTAAATGTTTTTCTTGTATCCTGTGAGATATAGGTGCTGCAGGGCCAAATCAGAAGAAACAGGAGACATTTGTGATAAGAACAGATCTGTCAACATCTTTAATTGCATTTTAAAAACAGCTGGGGAGGGGCTACCCAGCAAGAAGCCTGCTGTTTTGGGGAATAAGGGAAGCAGATGTAAAGAAGGGAAGGTATTTTAAAAAACGTGTTAGTTGGGGGCTGCTGGCTTCTCTAGGCAGCAAGTTGGTGATACTGAGGCAGTACAGCAGAAGGCCCTAGTGGAGGTACTGATACTTTCTTGACGCCTCCTTATATATGGAGGTGCAGGTCAACAGAGTAGCCCAATCAGCGGTTTTCCACCTATGCCAAACTTGGTGTAGTTCAGAGTGCAGACATCTAATCTGGTGAGCCAGGTTTCATTCCGCGCTCCCCCCACATGCAACCAGGTGACCGTCTGCTCGCCACAGCACTGATAAAGCTGTTCTGACTGAGCGGTAATATCAGGGCTCTCTCAGCCTCACCTACCTCACAGGGTGCCTGTTGTGGGGAGAGAAAAAGGAAGGCGAATGCAAGCCGCTTTGAGAATCCTTCGGGTAGAGCAGTGGTTCTCAACCTAGGGATTGTGACCCCACTTGGGGTCACCTGGCCCCTTCTGTGGTGTCCCCAGGTTGGTTGCCGTGGCGGGTGGTAGCAGCAGAGCCATTGCAATGGCCACCTCCACGCTGCCCCAACTGTTGTGCGCCTGCGTGAATGCATGTGCACGCCAACTGCAGTTGGGGTCACGGTGACAGAGTGGTTGAGAACCGCTGGGGTAGAGAAAAGCGACATATAAGAACCAACTCTTCTTCTTCTTCTATGGCCCCAACTGGCCACAGTGATTATATTTTATTATTTATTATTATTTTTATTAATTAGCTTTTTATATCACTGCTCCCAGCAAGCTGGCTTGTGGCGGTTCACAATCATAACATAAAACAGTATCTAATTCCATAAAACCACATATAATATACTCGAGTAACCTAAAACAATTCCCCAAATCTAGGGTCTATAACTCTGTAGTATGGCCTTAAAAACACTAAAAACTCCTCTCCTTGCAGCGGAGCCATTGGAATTGGTTCAGATGACAACATTGGTGATGGTGAAAACAAGGGGGTAGATCATCTGATGGTTCCGGGCACAGCCTAATACTATGCGACAGTCACCTCTAGGCTGGACTGTATGTGGGCCTGTCCCTGAGCTTAATCAGGAAGCTGCAGCTGGTACAAAATATAGGAACATCTTTGAGGGCCCATATTCAGCCAGTGCTGAGGCAGCTGCATGGGTTGCCAGTTGGATCAAGTTCAAGGTTTTAGTATTGACCTTTAAGGCCTTACATGGACTAGGCGCTACAGTTTGTGGGATTGCTTATCTCCCTATGCTCCCTGCAGGGTGCTTTGCTCTGTGGGTACCAATAGACAGACGGTCCCTGGACCTGATAAGGTTCGCCTTGTTAGATTATTGTATTTTACTACATTTGTAAGCTGCCACGAGCTGACCTGGCCAAAAGTGGTGGCCACATTATAAATAAAATTCAGGAAGGCTGCCTGGATTGGTTCCAGGGAGTAGTGAACTTTGAAAGACAGGGGCACAATACAATAGAAGCTGATCAGTTCTGTTGCATCTTTGCTGAGGAGTCCTATTGGGTCCCACCCTTTCTCCCAACTACAGAAACTGCTACGGAAATAGTTGGAGATCTGTAATTCTTGTTCTCCTCATCCCACAGTCCAGTGGCCAGCAAATGTTCTGAATATTAATGTTCTAAACATTAACCCAGACAAGCTTGAGGTGGTGTTGGTCCATGCTGTAGTTAAGTAGTGGTGAAGGCATCATTCTCCCAAAGAAGTATAGGTTAAGAGAACGCTTCAAACCCATGCTTCAGTTTATTCTCTTTTCACCAGCTTTGGTTGGTTCACATGTTACAGTCTTGAGAAGTCAGATCTGGCCATGATTAACCATGCACTGTCAAAATCCAGGTTAGCTTAATGATGAAATATGTTGCGTATAGGCTGCCCTTGAAGACAGCCTGAAAGCTTCAATGATGCAGAATGCAGGGGTGAAATTGCTGATTGATGTAGTACAAGTGTGGAACCATGAGAGTCATGGGGGCATCCTATCTCCCCTTCTTGTTTCTCCTTCTGTTTGGGTCTCTGTTGCTTCCCCTTCCTGCAGATCCAAGGCTCTGTCGCCCTCCTTACCACTTTGCATGCCAGCCAGAATACCCATCACCTTGCCTACATTCTGAGTAGCCCACCTGTGCCCTCTTTTCCTTGTATACTAGCTGGCCAGGCCACCTGCAGCACCTCCACCTGCTTGGCTTGCAAGATGGCTCTTGTTCCCCCGACCCTTTTCTTCTGTTTACACTTGCTGGACAGAAGATTAGGCTATCTGCTTTTCTTAAGTTGCTTCTCCATATTGTTAGTTTTAAAACAAAGAAACCCTGTGCTTTTTAAAAAGTTTTTGTATATTTGTATTTTTGCTCCCTACCCCAGGTTCATAGAAAATTCTTTATCATATAAAACTTCAATTTATGGATTTAAGAATCCACAGCTGGAGCCATGTTGAGAATTAGATATAACAAGTAGGGATCTGCAATACTCATGGAGGGGGATCTCCACATCACTGCCATTACATCACCACACATGATTCTCTCCTTATGGCTCAGGGGGCGGGAGAGACTCACAGAGAGGAGAGATGGTTGTTATGGCTTCAGCTTTGACAATACATTCAAATCCCATATCTGCCTCATCATCTACTATTGGGCTGAGCATACTCCTGACATTTTTTATTTCAGATTTTTCTGCAAACCTGGGGAGTCCCCCAAATTTGAATAAAATCAATCTAGCTCTGTAATGGCCTTGATCCACAGATTTAGCTATCCGCAGATGGGGGATGCACGTTTCTATTAATATATAGCATATATATTTTTAAAAACCTACATTAGCTGCCAATTCGTTTCTATGGCAAAGTTTAAAATGCTGATTCAAAGGAATTCATATTCCTGAATTGACCAAGGCCAGAATAGCTAGATTTACCTTCAGTATAACCCTGCATAAATTAAGGTTCACTCCTGAGGCCCTGTACTTTATGTCCCTCTTTTTTGAACCAAAGACAGCCTTTCTCTGTAGTGATGCCCTAGCTGTGTGATACTCTCCCTCTACCCTTGTGCCTTGTTTTATTTCATTTTAGATGCCAAGTAAACATTCATTTGTTATGGCATTTGGTTCATTTTGTTGTATTCCTTGTGCCCTCTCTTTTACTGGACTTCCTAAGTATTTTATTATGTTTTTTATCAGTAGAATAGACTAAGAGTCCAGGAGCAACTTAAGGATTAATAAAATTTGTGGCAGGGTATAAGCTTTCGTGAGTTACTGCTGACTTCTTATGGCACTGTTTTTATTTTACTGCTTTTAGTGACTATATAGATATTTTTAGTGGGTTTTATAATGCATTTTTATCTTTTATTAAGTCTGGTAAAGTGTCCTAAATTAATAGATATACATTTTTTTGTTTTGCATTATTTCAGAGTTGTTTGACTGGTCCTCCAGAAACCTCCATAATCTCTTGTGCTGGAATTATTCCTACTTTTTAAATCTTCAGCTTAGTGGAGATCTTGGTTATTAATCAACTGCTGAGGATTAATGCTCCCCCACCTCTTTCTTACACTTAGGAACATGGTATTTGCATTTCTTTCTCCTAGCAGAGAAGCACAAACTTAGCGGGAAGAGGCTGGAGTGTTTTACAGATTACACTGATGTTGCATCTCAAACCAGAGTGATGGTATAGTGATTAGTGTCTTGGCCAAGGTCTGGACCTGTGTTCAGACCTCAGTGGATGATTAGTCTCTTTCTCAGCCTTAATCTGTTTCACAGGGTAGACCTTTGTAGCCATAGAGGAAAGATGGGGGCAGAAAGCCACTATTATAGGTACTTCTCTATATATCCAACCAAACATCTGTGGATCTCACAAAGCAGGGAATTTCCATAGAATCATAGAATTATAGAGTTGGAAGGGACCTATTGGGTCATCTAGTCCAATCCCCTGCACTATGCAGGACACTCACATCCCAATTGCTCATCTACTGTAACCTGCCACCCACTTGAGCCTTCACAGAATCAGCCTCTCCGTCAGATAGCTATCCAGCCCCTGTTTATAAATTTCCAAAGATGGAGAATCCACCATCTCCCACTTTTAATGTTGCCCACTGGGCTACATTAAAGTCCCTTTTATTCCTGGGTTGAGATGACTCAGGGACAGGATGGAGGCAATGGGAGGACGGAATCTATAGAAATCGCCACCCCTGTTCTGGAAATGTCACCACTTGAGAGAATTGTATGGTTGGGATACATGCCACCGTTCATCGGAGGAGGAGGAGAGAGAGAAGCCAAGAGAATTTTGAAGCAGTGTTGTTGCTTTTGGCCCTTGCCACCATACCTGAGGTGCAGGGAATTGGGTTTGTGTACTTCATTCAAGTTCTAGGGATGCCACACATGGAGATTGACCCAGGGTCACCCAGCAAGCTCCCCCTGATTCTAGTTCATATGCACTCCCACACCACTGCCGAGGCGACAAATAGATTTACCTTGCCGACCCCAGCCTCAACCATAGACCTGGTAGAAGAGCTCCATCTTGCAGGCCCTGCAGAATGTTGCCAGATCCTGCAGGGCCTGCAGCTCACCCAGGAGCTCATTCCACCAGGTAGGGGCGAGGAGAGAGAAAGGTTTGTCAAGAGGGGCATTTAAACCAAACCCAGAACCAAGAAAGAGCCATTCCTGTGGGAATGAGCAAATATGCAGAGCAGTGGAAAGAAGAGGAGGCAAATGATGAGAAGGGAAGAGTAGGGGCAAGTAGCTGCTGATTTCAGAGCACCTTGGCAAGCTCCCAAGCTCTGTTCTGTGTCTTGTTTCTAAGTCTGATTTTGCTGAAATGCATTTGTGGTTTCCCTACCAGATGTTATTTGCTGCCCTCTAGAATAGGCCTTCTCTCCCTTTTTGTTTTTTTCTTTCCATCCAGTGAGCTGTTGTAGACCAGTAGCTAAGAGATTGTGCTGTGGACCAGGAAATCGCCAAATACCCTTAGGCAAGCCATATAAATAGATTCAAGTGGGTAGCCATGTTGGTCTGAAATATCTAAATTATCCTCCCCCCCCCACACACTCATTAACCTGCTTTCCATTGGTTTTGATAGTATGTGTGAGACCCTTTGAACATTATAAGGCATCCCAAGTGTCCCTCCTAAAGAGTTCTTGCAGTTTTCAGGATATATTGCTGACTATGTGATTCACACTTTCTCAACCAGGGTTTCTTGAAACCCTGGGTTTTCTTGATGGCCCTGTAAGAGACTTCTGAATGGGTAGGAGTTAATTTTAAATTTTTTAAAAAAATGTTTAAATGTTTATCAGGTGATATGACCATATATGGCCTTCCAAAATGGCCAATGATGGGCTTGGAGGAAGTAGGAAAAGGAAGGGCCCCACGTAGCCATGCTTCTCAACTATATTCTGCACGATCACACCACTTCTGGCGTTCCTCTTAAGCCAGGGGTAGTCAAACTGCGGCCCTCCAGATGCCCATGGACTACAATTCCCATGAGCCCCTGCCAGCAAACGCTGGCAGCGGCTCATGGGAATTGTAGTCCATGGACATCTGGAGGGCCGCAGTTTGACTACCCCTGCTCTAAGCCTGGAGATTGTTTTGGGTTTCTCAACAGTAAAAAAGTTGAGAAAATCTGTGCTGTGTCTGGCATAGAGTTTCTAAAGTGTTTGTGTGTGGGGGTGTGTGTGTGTCTGGGGGGGAATCTAGAGATTTGCTAAAGAATGTGAAAGTAGACAGAACAGTAGCTGCTACTGTAAATATGTGGCTTAATAAAAGTGTGACTGGGCTGCCTGCTTAAGTTTTTTTAGCTAAGATAATTATACTCCATTGTTACTTTTCTTTCTTATTTATATACATTGCATTTGAACCGTGCATTCTGTTTTATAACCCTCTTTCCTTTGCACAATTATCCTTCTGAACTGGATCCGGGGTTCCCACCCTTTTACCGTGGATTCCCTGAAGCTGTCACAGCGCCTTGCTCTAAGCTAGAGATTTCCTCTTTACAGCTACCAGCTTCCAAGAGGACAGTAAACTCACAAAAGGGATATATGTCTACTTTTCTCAGCCCCCTTTCTACCCAGGAGTGCTCAGTGTGTGAAACAGAAGAGAAATAATGCAATATTAAAATGTACCCCCCCCCCCGAAACCCAGTGAGTTCACTCCGCTAAAAGCAAAACAGTAGCAAGAACTTTAAAATGAATAAATATATAAAATAACTAAGCTGGGCATGTATGTTGTTGCTTACACCAACCCAACTACAAAGCCCACCCAAGCGTTCTTGTTTTCCAAAACACCAACCACAGAGTCAGAGAATTTCAGGGAAACAAGCCAGCAAAACAAGCCAAAAAAAAAAAAAAAAAAAAAACCAGAAAAGCTGCTGCCTGTGTGGTGCATCTTGGAAATGCAGTTTTTGGCTAGCAGTGACAGCGGAAACAACAAATAAATTGATTACAGCTACATTAGTTGCTGATGCTCTTAAATTAACATGGTAGGATGGATGCATAAGATTTTGCCTTTCTCTTTATAGAAAAGGGGATCCAGCAGAGAAGCTGTGGTTTTTCTGCTGAAAAGAAGACTATACTAATACAAGGAGCAGGGAAGCTCAAATGATTTATGGCAATATTTTAGTACATAGAAGGAGAAGCTGAATGTCAGGGATAGTGGATTCGGTGTGTGCACAGAAGGCCACAGGTTCATCTCTGGAATCCCTGGGTGAAAAAGCTGTTTGGGATCAGTGTAGGGCAGGGGTAGTCAAACTGCGGCCCTGCAGATGTCCATGGACTACAATTCCCATGAGCCCCTGCCAGCATTCGCTGGCAGGGGCTCGTGGGAATTGTAGTCCATGGACATCTGCAGGGCCGCAGTTTGACTACCCCTGGTGTAGGGAGTGACCTCTTTCTAGCTTCTTGGAGAGTCAGTCTGTACTAGTCATGTCAGCTGTGTTGAGCTGACCATTCAACTTCGTGGCATAAAGCAACTTTGTATGACCCTTTGAGGTTGCAGAAGAAACGTCCAGTTTTTAGGATTTTTTGTTGGTTTGTTTTAAAGAAAGCAGTTGATGCCGTTGAAGAAATAGGACAATGTGCCTTGTCTGACAAGGTTAGGTCTTTGTGTCTGCTAGGGTTGGTCGTCTAGAAATCTGCAATGATCTTCCTTCTCCCAAAGGTCTAGCCAGGAGTATTGCCGTTTCCTATTTTTGAGCTAGTCCTAGTCTAGCGGAGCACACCGTGTTCCCAACGCTGGTAATGCCTAAACAGTTTTTAAAATCCAGTTTGCCAAACCAGCCAACTTGGTGTAGTGTTTAAGAGCAGGAGTCTCTAACCTGGAGAACCAGGTTTGATTCTCCTCTGCTCTGCTTGCAGCCAGCTAGTCCAGGGCCTTGGACTAGTCTTTTAGGGTTCTTGCAGAGCAGTTCTCGCAGAGCTCTCTCAGCCCCACCTATCTCACCAGATATCTGTTGTGGGGAGAGGAAGGGAAAAGTTGTTTGCAAGCTGTTTAGAGACTGTTACAGATAGTGAAAAGCAGGTAGTGAAAAGCAGGTTATAAAAAACCTCCTCCTCCTCCTGTTTAAAAACACAATGATTTGCTTTCTCCTGGCCAGTTCGGCAAATTGTATTTAGTTGATTACAGGCTATTTTAGGAATTGGCCAGGCTTAATAATACGGAAACCTATTTAGCAATTGATTACCTACAAGAGAGAATTTTTCAAACCTCAGTCTTGTAGATCTGATATGGATTCCGGCATTTCTCACCTTCATTGTAATACATTTTCTTGCAAAGGCACTCATGCATAGACTTGCTCCCTATAATTTCTAGGTTTTTTTATTTGTAAGGGCACACTGCCCATTATGATGTCTCCTTCAAAAGCGGCCAGATTGCACTTATTTTGGCTCATGCACAAGTTCTTTAGAGGACCCAAGAAGATCTGGAAGCAGATAAGGGGAAAGGCAGAGGTGTGTCTGTACTGGTGGCAGGATCTCATCTCCTTTTATCTTGTTTAGGTTTCTCCTCTGCCTCCTACTTAAAGGTCCATGTTAAAACCCACCACGGTGTTCCCCTTCCCCAGGTCTCCAGGCACCCGGAGCCCATCCCGAATGGGGGAGCAGCGTTCCACAGCATCAGGACCTATGGCATCAAAGGCAAGCGACACCCTGCTCTGCACTTTCCGTCTCTCGGCGTAGGACTTTGTGTTGTTGGATGCTGGGCATGGGAAGGAGGGGAAGAGGGAAACGGTTTGGAGAAAGCAAGTGTGAGGGTCAGCAGAGTGGAATGGTGACACTTCTCTTGGACTGCAAGTAGAAGGTTGCATGTCTGAATGCTCTTTCATAGAGCAGGGAAGATTCCTCATTGAATGGCGAATATTAGCATCTAAGAAGACAACACAAGCCCAGCTGGATCCCAGCACTCAGTCATTTATAGCCCTGAACATGGAAGCTCCATATTTCTGCTTATGGCTGTTGACAGACCTCTTCTCTTCTTCCTCATTGACATTTCCCCCCAGTCCGCAGAGCCATATATCGAGTCAAGGAATTTAATGAGTTCAATATCCATTATGGGAAGGAGTTTCCATTAAATATTTGGGTGTTCCTTATTCATTTAGTGATGGGGGTTGCCCCTCATGAAGGAACATTCAGACACACGATTGCCCCACTTTCAGCTTGAAGTCCAGGAAGAACCGTATCATTTTATGGTATGAATTAGATACAAATAAAGCCATGTTCTGTTTTGCAAGCCATAGTTTACAGTATCCCTGAGTGGACGATTTACATCCCCCATGCTTTATAGAATCAGGGCGGGGGATCCACATTGCCTTTGAAACAGGTGAAAGCCTTGAAGTCACAAGGCTGAACACACAGTTGACTCCCTTGTTAGACTCCCTTGCCTGTGAGATGCCTTTTTGTAGTTCGTCTCCAACTTTAGCAAGTCTCAAACCAGGTTTTTAGAGGTCAGCGTCAGACTCACATGGCTGAGACCACATTTATCACATGTTTGCACAAAGAAAACAAACTTGTCAGAAAAAAGGGTAGGCTAGGACCATTTCCTTAACATTTTGGGGGGAGGGATTGCATCTAGTTTTCTATGGAAGAGTTCTTTAAGCACCTACATGCAGTCTGAAGTGGTACTTCCTAGATACAGATTTAAATCTTCAGTGGTAGCATTAAGCCTAAGACTCCCAGTCAACTTAAGAGAACCTTTGCAGGGTAAATATGTTGTATATTCAGGCTTCTGTTCCAATAGTCTGCTCTGCTAAGGGCTGCCAGTTGTATGTCCTGTTCAGGTGGCAGATTCTGTGTGCTGCAAAGGGAAGAGGATGGAGAGACAGATGTGAGCCCCAGGGCAAAAGCTCACAGTGAAGTTCTCTGCAAGCCTTATTGAAGGGAGCTGGATCTGTGGAGGGCCATAGCAAGGCTCAGTGCTGTGCAGTGCAGGAATTATTCCTAATACACTGTGCCCTGACTGTAGAAAGGGGGTGACATCCCATTTGCACTTTCCTCTTCAGATCTCAAAACATGTCTAGCTAAATTTTGATTTTATTGCAGTTGTACTGGTTCGAGCTGAATTGATTGAAGGTTTGCAGTTTGTGTACAATAGTCCATCAGACTCTGTTTGCCACTGTCTGCCCTGCCTGGTTGCCCCCTCTGGTACTATGTTAGGACTTTGCCACTCCTGTAGGAAAGCAGTGGATATTGTTATAGGATTATCTCCTTAAAAGCTCTTTATATTCTTTGCAGTGTGCCGTGCTGATGGCGGGAGGCTTCCTCCAGTATGTTGTTTCCCAGAGCAACATTGCAAGAGTAGTACCATAACCTCTAGGTTCCAAGTTGTATGGCTGTGAAAAAAACAATCATAAAGATCAGCGTGGCTCTTTGTGTCTCTAGAGTCCTTGTTTGTGCTTTTCAAATATGGCAACAATTCTAACTTGAGAGTGGAAATGGAATTAGGTTTTGTATTCAGATCGCTGTGAGGGGTGCATAGGCAAAGGGAAAGTGGTGGGAGGGTGAGTAAATGGGGATCCCAAATGAAGGACACCAGCTACTCTGGCTGGACAATGTCACTTGGTAATTAGGGATAGTCCCTCTGTGCATGACCTCTAAATGGGAGAGTCCCTCTGTGCATGACACTCTTGCAGATCTTAATAGTATTATTTAATACAGGTTACAAAAAGTACTTTTGCATTCCGATTACCAATTGGAGCAGGGGTAGTCAAACTGCGGCCCTCCAGATGTCCATGGACTACAATTCCCAGGAGCCCCCTGCCAGCATTCGCTGGCAGGGGGCTCCTGGGAATTGTAGTCCATGGACATCTGGAGGGCCGCAGTTTGACTACCCCTGAATTGGAGCTTCACCACTGAAGAAGCCCGCCTCAAGGCAGGAAGCAGCTGTTGATTTCATGATGGGAGGCTTACTGGACTCCTCTCTTGTCAACTGGTTGTGCTTTAGTTGTGTCCTGTGATTCTTCTACAATTTACTGGCCGTTCTTTCACCCAGCAGTCATCGGCACTTCGGTGCAGGGAGAAGAGTCTTTCATGTGCGGCTCTGCCATAATGAGGGACCTTTTATACACAGTATTTGGTGAACCTGAGATGTGCACATATATAGGGGCATGGATAAGGCATTTTATACAAATGTTGCAGGTACCTTCATTGGCATTGCAGTTCAAAGTTAAGAGCCAACTGCGTGTGAATTTTGATGGAGATTATGACGTGGCTTGGAAATAGCTACTAATCTGCTCACCTGTGCAAGTCAAAATATCCAGGCAGGGAAGCTGGGTCTAAAACAGGCCACGTGGTTCAGCCAGTGGCTAGTAACAAAATTATGTGGACTGTTGACTATTATAAACTCATTTGTGCAAGATCAGGGTAGGCTATGTGTAGGCTATGATGCCTCCCATTGCATGCTAAAAAAGAAGTGTAGAGTTGTCATCAAGGGGAAACTGGTGGTGACCTCCAATGTACTTATTATTTGCAAGGGTCTAAAAACTTGCCTTTTCTTTCTCTCCCTAGAAGGCCAGAAATGCTCACATTCGGACCAGATTGAGAGTTCAGATTCCTATGGCGATCTTTCCGATGCCAGCGACCTCAAGACCCCTGAGAAACAAAACGCCAATGGTTCCTTCTCCTGCGACATGGTGGTCACCAAAAATAAATTGGAGTCAGAGGGAGATAAGAAGTACCCCTGTCCTGAATGTGGAAGCTTTTTCAGATCCAAGTCCTATCTCAACAAACATATACAGAAAGTTCATGTTCGCTCCCTGGGGGCCCCATTAGGGGACTTGGGCCCTGCCCTGGGGTCCCCCTTTTCACCCCAACAGAACATGTCTCTTCTGGAATCATTTGGGTTTCAAATTGTCCAGTCTGCATTTGCATCCTCCCTAGTGGATCCAGAGGTCGACCAGCAACCAATGGGGCCGGATGGAAAATGAAGGCGAGCTTTAACCTTAAAAAAGCAGCAGTCTGTTTTATGTATAATTATAAAATGGCTGTGAACAAGGGGGGAGGGAACAGAATCCAGTTTTGTAGCGGAGGCATTTTTTAATACCCTTTAGGTTCCCTCCTTTACTTGTTCTCCTCTCCTCTAAATCTTCTCTGGATGGAGAATATTGGTCACCTGACGATTTTCAGGGTGTCTGCATGACAATGAATTGATGATGACTTTTGGGGCTGCGATGCAGGCAGAATTTGTGCAAACCATCCAGAAAGGTCTGTGGATGGCCCAGCTTGGAACCAGGAAAGAATGAAAAGGCACACACACGTTTGAGAATTTTAAAGAACCCAAGTTGATCCGGCAGAAAGAGCTAGCCTTCTTGATTCCCTTGGTCTTCAATTTCTCTCTGGCCCATAACCCTTTCCTGAGATTCTCTTATTAGCATCATTGTCTGCTCATACAAACACACCCTGTGGTATATAGTAGGTAAAAGTGCCGTTGTTCTTTTTACAAAACAGCAATCGAGTTTTCTTTTTTTTAAGTTATTTTTGTTTTCAAAGGATGTAGATTCACATCAAAAGGGGTGCCACAGGATTGACAAGCAATGCCACCACCATCTGGCTGTCAGCAAATCCAGAACAAGTTCTTGGGACAATCCAGTGGGAAATTTTCCTGCACGATCTCCATATATGGGGATTCTATTCATTTCAGTGGGCCTTGGTAGGAGAATTTCCAACAGATGGTGCCCCGTGTTTGTTTCTCTAATCTTCACAAACTTTCTATTGGTTTTCTGGATCTCTTTTGTTATTATTACCTTTATGATTTTAGGACCTGTTATAGTGATTTGCCACTGAAATGCCCTTTCAAGGCAATTATACAGAGAGCTCTTAAAGCAGCAGTCATATTAGGGTTAGTATTAATTTTTTTAGATGTATCATAATTAATAACTTGGCTAGTTGATTGTTTTTTAAGTCTATGGAATAAAATAGTTATGCAAAATGGAAGAAAGTAAAAATGAATAGAAGAGGTTATGAATTAAAAAATAACTGCACACTTGGTTGGTTGATGCTGGTTTGATGCATAAAAGACCCCAGAGGATTAAATTGATCAGTGATAGGATACATTTTTCTGTACCACCAACATGTTTAGTGCAATTAAATATATAGGGTTCACAGAGTGATTTTTTTTAAATAACTGGATTGGACTGCATTAAAGAAGTTAGAATGTTACTTTACACCTCTTCTTTTTGTCTGGTTTATAATTTGGAAAGGTATGAGGGTTTAAAAAAAAAAACAGTTTGTTACCATCCTGAAATAGTTGCATCTGAGAATTGGGAAACAAGAAGACATTTTATCACATCAACAATCTGGAATGTTGACTTTGACAGGTCTTAAATAAGAGCTGTTGACCGAATATATTCACGAGATTTCTAAAGCATGTTCATGAGATCAGAAGCACCCCTTAGGCTTGCTGTGATACATTTTGTCACTGTTCAAAAGCTGGAGACTGCTTTTGTGAGACCCTACATGCTTGCAAAACACACATATACCCTAACGATAAATTAAAATTGCTGTTTTGAAGCAGAGGCGAAAAACATGAAAGGACACAAACTGTTCCAAATCAGCCTGGGAAACAAGGACTGAACCAAAAATATCTCTTAGTAGTCAAGGTCTTGTGCCCTAATCACAAGACAAGCTTCTACTTCAAACATTCACAAAGATTCTCTGCTGTGCACAACAGAAGGGCAACCAGGTCTTTGCTTGCCTAAAATAGAAATCAATGGTAAAAAGTGGTGCGCTTTCCACACCACAAATGGTGCATGTGTCTGTGTAAACCGTACTTTACAGAGGAAGAAAAGCAAAAGCAGAGGTCCTCAGCATTAAGGAGTTTGCAATCTATACTTATTTATGATTCAATTTATATCCCACCACTCCCACATAGTGGCTTGTAGGGGTTACCAATAGTCTCTTACAAAACCCCATAAAAACACAAGCCATAAGCAACCATTAAAACATCATTTTACCCACCCACCCCATGGCAACCAGAACTCCTTGCTCACAGACTTAACAACCACCTCAGAAAGGCTGCCTCGATGTTCCAGCTAACTTGGGAAGGGGCTCAGATTTTACTCACCTTTGGCATCAGCCAAGGACCTGGCAGAAGAGCTCAATTTTGCAGGCCCTGCGGATCAGACACTTTTGTCAGGGCCTGCAGCCCTCCCAGGAGCTCATTCCACCAGGTTGGGGCCAGGAGCAAAAGGCCTTGGCCCCGGTTGAGGCCAGGCTTGCCTCCCTTGGGCCAGGGATCTCCAACAAATTTGTACCCGCTGAGCACAAAGCATAAGGAAGTAGGTGGTCCTGTAGATCTGTGGAGCCCAGGGGGCCCAGACCTCAGATAGCGCAGGTTAACACCAAAACCTTGAACCTGATCTGGGCTGCAACTGGCAACCAACGCAGCTGACTGCAGCACAGTCTGGATATGGGCCTTCCAAGATTTTCCAGTGAAGACCCCATCAGTCACATTTTGCACCAGCTGCACTTTCCGGGTCAGGGACAAGGGCAGACCCGCATAGAACGAGTTACAGGAGTGCAATCTGGAGGTGACCGTTGCATGAATGACTGTGGCTAAACAAACTCAGTATAGGGCACTAGTAACCTCTCTTGACGTAGATGGAAGAATGCCACGCAAGCTACTCCTGTGACTTGTTTACATAGAAAGGGAGGCATCCAGAATCACACCCGAGTTTCTGGCTGAGGGCAAGATGCTGAGTTGCACCCCAGCCAGTGTGGGTAGGCTGTTCCATCACCTTCCTGCCCAGCCACAGGACCTCCATCTTGGAGGAGCCAAGGATCAAGCAGCTCTGCTCTAACCATCCAGCTACAGCTTCCAAACATCTGGCAAAGGTATCGGGGAAGGCGGGGAAGTCTAGGCTGCCATCCATTATAAGGCTTTGGTTGCAAAGGGAATGGCACTCTGTACATGACCAGTGGTATGTTACAACTGCAGATGTTCTTTTAAAGAAGTAGGAGCTGGGGATAGTGGTTGAAGCAAATAAAGGGGGAAATGGGATCGTGAGGCCAAGTAAACCTGCTACAAAGAGGATGCTTGCCAATGAGAGGAGGGTCACAGACTCAGATGTGGAGCCTGACAGCAGAGGAAAGAATATGGAGTGTTTTTTTTTTAAAGAGAGCCACTTTCTGATCTTGAGGTAAAGTAGTTTATTGTAATCAACAAATTGCACCAATTGTTTAGGCAGTTTTTGCATTTGAATTCTTTCAGTTCTTGGGTGTTTGCTGTCATTTATTTTTGTCAATAAGCCCTAGATCTTCATCTGTTGCCAGCTGTTTGCCTCAGTTCTTCAAATGCCTTCTAAAAAGTTCCACGGTGCCGGTAACTATCCAGAATCCTCCACAATATAGTGTAACTAAAATAATTAAGGAAGCTTCTTTGCAATTTCCTAAATTTCTTCCGTGCCCCTTTACTCCTTGGTTCCCCAAGAACCCAGCCACCTCCCTAACCTAATTTCCTGCTCCAATCAAATGCAGTGTTACTGGCTATCTTGTAGTATCCATCGAAATGAAAGAGCTTAGAAGACTGTGACCCTGCTTAGAAGGACACTGTTATTGTATTATCACTATGCTCTTGTAATTTTTTTTGACAACTCCCATTGGTTTTGGCATGTGCTCCTTTTTGTTCTGGCTCCATCTATTTGTTATTTATAGTCTATCTTTCTCACAAGGACTCAAGGCGGGTTATACATAGTGAGTCAATACAATGAACAAAATGTGACTTTCAGTAACTAATGCATGAGAATATTAGAAGTCTGGAACCACCAGAATATAACAGAAGCATAGGTTACATATTAATGCCATATTAAGCAGCATAGAAATCACATAAGAGGATCCTACTTACAATATCCCATAAATGTGTACAGTATAGGTTGCAAGTCCCAATTATTATTCCAAGTATATGAACCATTTTGTACTGTGCAATCTTATTATCTAAGCAGAAACCCCCTCTTGAATAGTTCAGTTTTGCATAGTTAAGAGTTGTTTTTAAAAACTGCATCCTTGACTCTAGTATGCTTAGTCTATAGTAGAACAACAAAATCCTAGTCCAGTAGCTCCTTAAAACCTAACATGCTTTTGAGAGTCAAAGCTCTATCTGATAAAGCTCACTTTGTGGATCAGATAGATAAAATGAGCTTTGACTCATGAAAGCTGATACCCTGGGGGAATTTTTTAAAATTATCTTTAAGAGACTACTGTACTAGAATTCTGACTCCAGTAATCATGAATGTGCACCTGCTTGGGCAGTTCTTAATTTGTGGTATACATTACGGTGATTATGAAGACTTTTCAAGCATCCGGACTGTAGAGCTTTTACTTTCTGTAGAGCTTTTACTTTCTTTTTACTTTCTCCCTGTCCATTTCCTTCCAACTAGATCTCTTATATATTAGAAGCTTCTTCTTTGGAAACTGATGCATCAGTCTATGCACTTCCTACACCTAACATTCACCTTCAGACACATTTTGTTTTGGGTCCTGAACTAAGTTCCCTACTCGGAATGCCTTTTCCACACAGCAGCTGGTTCAAGTGTACGGTGGTTGCATTGTGCCCCCATATCAAAATAGCCTTTTCTCCTTTTTTTGGGGAGGGCATTTGTGCCTAACAACTCCAACAACCGTAACCAAGTGAAGATCAAGGATGGCACCACTTAGGCCCATTATGCACGGAGTGGAAAGTCCACATTTGGGGTGGAATGGTGGCGGCTAAAATCACCAATTATGCACACTGCGGGCGGCAACCGGGCGCAGAGTCAATGTATGCCGCCGAAAAAGCTACGTTAGCGAGATGTGGAAGAAAGTGGAGCTTCCTGGGACAAGGGCGCAACCAGAAGTGGCTCCGGAGTATCCGCGTGCATAATCGGATACTCTGGGTTTTGCCGCCGTTGTGTTCCGTCCTGTGTGTAATCGGTTTGCTTCACTTCTTCCTCCTCCTCGTTCTCCATGCCGCCGTTTCAGCGGCCGTGCATAATAGTCCTTAAAGGAAAGGAAACCTAGCCTTGGTGGAAAAGTAGCCCAGCTGGGAGTCCTGTCTTGTTGCTGTGAAATGGGATAAAGTGAAACTAGCATCTGCAGACAAAAGCTTTTTGCTGGCTGAGCTAGAGACATCCAGCCCCTCCCTTGTTTTTTTGAGTTCTAGAATAGTTGGCATTCATTTCGGTGAGGCTAGTGCCAGTCAAATTCCTAGTCATCTAGTTCTGCCAGGCTCCCAGGCAGCCACACTGAATAGCACCCTGAAACTGCCAGCTGAAACACGTTATCATGCCTCGTTGCAGGGCTGTCTCAATTTATAGGCATACTTCCAATCACTGCAAAATATGTACTTTAGAAAAGATCCCTAGTTTATTAAGGGAAAAGAACTAATGTTCAATGATCCAGCCTGGCACATTTGGAGGTACGTAAATATTTAGTGCAGCACACAGTTAAAACAGGAGACTTTTAAAAAATGTTGTTCTTGAGAAAGTGCCTTCATTGTAGGGTGCTGGACCAATCACTTTCAGGAATGGTAAGCAAGGTCAGACATAAACACCTCTAGAAACTTGGCAGCTGAGCTTTGTTTTCATTACCAAAATCCACTTAACCTCCATAAAAGTTGCAGCCACAGCCAATGAGCAGGCTGTCATTCCATAGGCTGCCCCAACATGTTCTTTTGTCAACTTCTTTCAAGGAAAACAAAGACTTATCTCTGTAGATATTTACCTTGCTGTGTGAAGAGCTAGGTGTTTTCCACCTGTGTTATATATGAGGTTACATAAAAAATGCATGATTTTGTCTGGGCCATTTCCAACCACGCCTGCCAACAGAGGTAACCTCCAATCCTGAGGCATATGCGCCTTTAAAGAGGGCTCCTCTTTGAGACTCCACATCCTTTCAACGAGAAAAAGGGTTAAATGTGAGTGAAAGAATAACCATCTCTGAACCCGAGATTGTCCTGTTGAGGATTCAGTAGGGAGTACCTATAATTTCACTGTTGAGTTCCTTTGGGGTTTTGAAAAACATCTCAAGTGAAGCCTTTGGTTTCCCACCGCACCTCTCAGTGGAATAAAGTGACCACATTGTCCCACTTTTGGAGGGACATCTGGGGGCACCTGGCAAATTGTACTTATGTTGAAATTAAAAAACATATATTACAATACTATTTTTGCGTTCTATGAAAAGTTTTGTTGCTCCATATAGACCAAATTTTAATCAAGGACTCACCCCCAATGGTGTCCCGCTTTACCAATGTTAAAATCTGGTCACCTTACAGTGGAACAGGGCTTGCACCAATGAAAGAATATGCCCTGTCTCCTCGGGTCCAGCAGAGCAATTGCTTCTGGAAAACCACGCCCGAATGTCCAGCGTCCCACACCTGTGATAGACTGCGCCTGACCGCGGAGGCTCCCTGCAGTAGGCCGGCGTCTGCCTTCCCTGCTTAGGACCCAGCAGGCGTCGGCGAAGGCGTCTTGGCTCCATCCGCAGCACCTCCGGGCTGAGGAGGAGGCGGCGCTGCAGTTCTTTAAAAAGACCAGCCTTGTTTACTGCAAACGAGAAACGAGCCGCACAGAGCCGGGGCCGCGGCGTCGCGCTGCTCTGGCCATGGAGCCCGGCCGGGCTCGGGCGTTACTCGTGGGCTGCTGGGCGCTGCTCGCCTTGGCCTCCGCCGCCGAAGGTGAGCCCCGCAACGCCCCCCCCCCTCACCTCAGTCGGGCACGTGCGCCCCCCTCTCCCTTCCCCCCCCCCCCGCGGCTCCATCTTGGCTGCAGTGAACAAAGGCGAGCCTCGGTCCGGCGCCCCTTCCCTTGACCCCCCCCCACACACACACAGCCTCGGCTCCGGCCAAGGGGCAGCTGCCCCGGTGCGCCTCTCCCCGCGGCGTCGCTGGCACCATTTGTGGCTTGGCAGGCCGCTTGCTTGCAGCCGTCTTTTCGCTTTGAGGGTCCCTGCGGATGCTTTTTATTTTTTTGCAAGACGGGGGCCGCTCCTCCAAGCCCCCCCCAACCCCACACTGCGGGAGCGGGAGCGGCAGGGCGGCTCCGAGCGGTGTTTTGCAGGCGCTTCTGGCTGCTCGGCCAGGCTCCCGCCGAGGAGCGATGGTGCAGAGGGGACGCAGAGGACCCCGCGGGCAGGGGCAGCTGCCGGGTTGAGGCGGGCCTGCGTAGGCGAGGGCCCCCCCGACCCGCCACCCCCTTCCTGGGCTTGCCCGAGTTGGTTGGCAAGCGCCTCCTGTCTCCCCGTCAGTGAACCAGTGGCCGAACACGTGAGCGGGGCGGTGTGCCTAATATGCATACAGCGGAGGGCCGCCTTCAGACGCGCGTGAGGCTCCTGCACGTGTCGAAATGCCCCGGGAGCCCGCGGAAAGGATGCCTCTGCCCGCCACCGGCAGACCTGGTTCCCGAGCGTGAGCGATGGGCGAGGCTGGCAGCGAGCCCCGAAGCAGGGCAGTCGTGCAACTTCAGGCTCGCTGTCCTTTGCGGACGCTCGCGCACTCTGCACGCGCTCAGAGGCGCCGCGCGCGGCTTCCTGCATTGCGCAAGTAGCGCAGCCCAAAAAGCCCATCCTGTGGCCGCTTCGCGATTGGTTGACACTGTTTCCAGGCCTCGAGCCACACTGCCATTGGATGCGGTTTTGGGGTGATGTCATTCTTCCAGCTGCCTCGCCGAGGCATGTAAACAACCTGGTCGCGCCCCCAGCACGTGGGCGGCCGCGGATGGGGCTCGGGCTCCGTCGGAGCGGCTGGCCCGGCTGCTTGCAAGGGCGGAAGGAGGCGTCCGTCAAGGGGTGGGGTGCTGTTTGCCCGCTAGAGTCAACCTGTGGTCCTCCAGATGTCCATGGACTACAATTCCCATGAGCCCCTGCGAGAAAACGCCGGCAGGGGCTCATGGGAATTGTAGTTCATGAACAGGTTGACTACCCCTGCATCTTTCCCTGTGAGTTTAAGGCCATACAATGGCTAATGTTTGCTGCCTTCCCCGGACTGACCTTGGGGCTGGGATTTTCAGTGCCTCCTTTGCACAATTACACTGGCAGCATCTATTCAGGGGTAATTCCAGATACTAGTGCACATATTTAGACTGGAGGTCCTCATTGCAAACAGTAGATAAAGGATGCGGGGGGAGGGATGGGACAGGAGGGTAAATGCATCAGCTAAACATGCTGAATGGGTTATGCAACCTTTATCAGCATAGGGGCTTTTCCACGGGCAGCACTATTTGCAATCTGCCCTCTGTCACTGTTACATTCAAGAAGTGCATTTCTTGGAGTAATCTGGATACCAATTCCCCCTCCCCCTTTCTGACAGATGCTACTTCTAGTGTGCTGCCTGCTGTTACTGCCAAAACGGTGGATGCTGCAGAAGACGACCGTGTTTTTGAATCTGCTAACAGTTTACCGTCCCGGAGCGAGGCAGCTGCTGTTCAGCCAGTCGTTGGGATTAGCCAGCGGGTCAAAATGCGATCAAATGAGAAAAAAGATTTGGGCACTCTAGGTATGATGGGGCTCCTAAAAATATCCTGAAATAATGCCAGATACTCAAGTTGGATTTGTTTGAGAATCTGCATGGTAGAGTTGGTTAGAGGTGGACTAGGATTGATAAATCCTTACTCTTGTGTAGGAGTGTGACTTCTGATTAATCACACTCAGTTTGGCCTACCTTACAGGATTGGTGTTGGAAGGATAAACTAGAAGAAAGGAGAATGGTACGTTAGGGTTCCCCGAAAATGTGCTGGAAAAAAGCACATAAATATATAAACAAAGAAACTCCATACTAGCTGTCTGCACTTCCTAGTTCTTTCTGTGTTCTCTGGTTACTGTTCCTTGATGGCACTCCCTTGGCCATAGGAGCTATGGAATTTCAAAATTCCTCACCTGTCCTTTTTCCAGTCATCTTGCTGCATTCCAAACTCAGTTCCATATTTTATTTAGAACCTGAATTTTAGAAGCTAGAAATACAGAATGTTATATGCATGATTTCCATAGCTCCACTGTGGACTTTGGATTGAGGGGTACGCACACATGTGACTGGTTGTTTAATTGCTGCTGCATCATTAAAGCTCACTTCCTTCTCCCCCTCCTTCCCCCCAAACAGGCTATGTGATGGGGCTTATCATGATGGTCATCATTATAGCCATTGGAACAGGAATTGTTGTGGGCTACATCTACAAAAGGCAAGTATCACCGAAAGTTCCTTCCCCCTGAGGAACCTAAGCATCTGAGGTTCTACCTCAGATGAAGCCTACCCATTCATCCACTCTCTCCTCCTTGGTCTTAGAGGTGGTTCAACCATTGCATTGCTAAGATCATAATTCTGCTTCACTGCTACTAGGTCAATCTCTGGGTTTCGAGCAGTTCCCTCGCCCCTCTGGGTAGATTATTGCCAAAGATGCCACTGCAGCATACAACTGCACAGTCAATCTTGCCCTCTCAAACCAGTGCCTCAGCGGGTCCTCCCAGGGGCTTCACCCCAAGCCCAATGTAACCTGAGCAGGGTCCACTATTGAAGTGCCTTCAGGCGTAATCTGTCTTTGCTGCTTTCCTCTCCATTGGAGCCTTGGAGTGATCACTCCCAGAGGGAGAAAGCAATCCGCCTTATTTGGTATTGTAGGAGATGCTATTTACTTTTGAGGCGGTGCCCTTTTGTGACGAAGGTTTACAGCTGAAGTTGAAGGAATGAGTGTTCAAACAAAAGGGAAGCGTTGATAAACATTTGCTTGGAAGCACTAATTGGATTAAGGAATTGGAATGGGGGGGGGGGTCCCTTAGCCAAATTTCTTTCATTACCGTGTTCAGATCCATTTAGAGGTGGGATGGAAAAATTACTCACTGCCTCATTTCCATCTTGATCTGGGTAGCCTGAGCGAACCTGATCTCGGAACCTAAGAAGGACCAACCCTGGCTAGCATTTGGAAAGGAGACCAAGGATTTGGGGAATAGCTCCTCCCAGAAACACCAGGGGTCATCACACAGAGGCAGGAAAGGGCAAACCACTTCCAAACATTGCTTGCCCATAGCTCTCCTGGATACACATCCCATATATATGATAAATAATAGCCTAATTTCCGTTCATTGCTAAGGCCTGTATCCTGAGGGACAGAGCCGAGAGAACACTCTCATCCCATAGAGCTGGAAGTACACTTCAGGCAGAGAAACAGTAACAGTGAGAATGGTCATAAAGAGGGAATGGTTTATGGTCTGTCATTAGGACTCATTTTGCTGGAAAGACTTCAAAAGGCCACATTCCCTCCTGGCCCTTGTATTTGCAAGCAGTTGCTAGAAGGGAATAGCTGGCCACAACACCTGACAGTTAAACTTTGACTATTTCCTATGTCTCAACTTCCTTTCTTCATGTGAAGTGCAATGTTTAAATCAGGTCTCACAGAAAGTCAGGCCAAGGCTTCCAAAGGAGAACAAGGTCTAATTTTTTCTGAAGAACAGCACTGATGGAAGTTCTGATAGATATACAGTCTAATCTGAATATCTAACATTTCCAGAAATTGGGGAAGGGGCAGTTTTTCTCCAGGTTATTTGGGAGGTGGGGGGGGGGAGAGGGTTGACAGAAGGAAATTTCAGATAGGTATGATACTTGGTTTTCCTTTTTAATAGTGCACTGCATCGTCTAACTTGCAGGTAGCATATAACATTGTATTATTTGGCATATTTATGGAATTTAAAAGGAAAGTGTTGAAAATCAAAATTGTACATTCATCCAACCCATGAAAAAGTGCTGCACATGGTTGCAAAGCTATGCTACCCAAGTGCATGCATCATAATTTTTGCTGCATGCCAAAATATAAATGTATATGTATGAGGTCTACAGGAGTTACCATTACCATGTAGCTTCTTACTTGAAACTTTATGCAATATGAGTAAATTCTCGCCCTAAAATGCATTTTACTCATTTCAAAGGGGGGGACCCTTAAAGTAGCACAGTTTCCCTTGATCCAGTTTTTTAAAAACAAAGAATATACCAACAAACGAGCTTTATAGTATTTGTGTGTGTGTGTGCTACAAGGGTCAGATGACTTCTACTTTCCCTGGTTAGAAATAGTGCTGAGTATTAGTGAATAACCCCTCTCTCAGCCTTGCATAACTACTGAGGGGAGGACTGCCTCACTCAGATGCATTCCTCTGTCCCACCTCCTGATCGCTTAAATAGTAAACGAACAACCTTTGTGCTCAGCTTGAGGCGGTAGGAGGTTTCTCTGTTGAAGAAACTTCTGTTGAGGCAGACCTGCAGAAGCCATGGTGTGTGTGTGTGTGGGGGAGGGTGCTCTGTTGTTAAAAAAGGAAAAAGAATCTTGTGGTTACTCTACAATCATACTTGTATTACTCTACAACTGCCTACAAAGCAGGGCTAGATAGACCTAATAGGCCTGATCTCCACAGGACTGTGCTTATATTTTGTTAGGGTCGCCGTCTCCCTAATTTTGTTGGTATAGCAGAGTACAGCTGACCACAGGACAGCCACTGTGGAGCTTGGGGTCAATCACAAAACATAAGGGGGCACCCAGCCAAACATCCTTCTATACTGGAGGGAGCGGTTTCCAAACTGGTGCTCTGTACAGACACAAAGTTAATTCTTCATAGTTGATCCTGGGGTATTTGTGGATTATAAGCTAAATATGAGCAAATGTGGTGGTAAAGAAGGCAAAATTTTGATGTAGACTTTTTCTTAGAAGTTAAAGACACACATGTCTCTGCTGCATTATTCCACTGTGTGTAATTTACTCTGCCAAATAAAGCTCTCTCAGCCTCACCTCCCTCACAGGGGGTGTGTTGTGGGGAGAGGAAAGGAAAAGTGGTTGTAAGCCGCTTTGAGACTCCCTTCTGGTAGAGAAAAGCGGCATATAAGAACGAACTCTTCTTCCTAAACACAACAGAATCAATAATCTTTTGTCATCTCTCCCTTTCTGCAGGGGGAAAGATCTCAAGCATCAACAGGAACAGAAAGCCTATGAGCGCGAAATGCAGAGGATCACGCTGCCACTCTCCGCTTTTACCAACCAGGCCTGTGAGCTGGTGGATGAGAACACAGTTGTGGTACACACCACTCAGACCCCTGTGGAGGAAACGCACAATGGCGATGCACCCTTGATGGGCCAGGCAGGCACACCTGGAGCCTGATTACGGAGCATTAGGAGACCGCCCTGTTTCGACCACCACAGACCCCTCTCCTCTCATCCTTGATAATGGGAGTTCATTTCCTTTTTTCTGTTAAGGGAGGGAAAAGATGCCCACACAGACAGAAAAGATTTGCAAAGGGTGTCAGAACTGGCTCATTCATGGTCACCTGCTGATGCGGAGCAGATTCCTGGACTGTAGGATTCCTGGAATACTGGCCTGAGGCCACGATTCCTCCTGTCTCTCTAGAGTGCTGCAAGAGAAGTAGCACCATGATTCCTGCAATAGAGTGCAGCAAACCAGCTGCTAAGAAGACCACTGCCCTCTCCCTTCAATTCTCCTTCCAGTGTGGATGGTGTTTACAATTCTTGGTACCTATAAGCTCTTTTAAGTGGGGGGGAGGGGCTTTGAGCTGAGTCCCCCCCCTTTTTTTAAAAGAGATGTTCAAATATTTGAATGCATATTTTATTTGTGTGTGTGTGTGTGACAGCTGCCAAAAGAGCAGCATTGCCGCCACCCAGATCCTGGCACTTACCTGCGTCTAGTGATGGAAGAATTTTATCTGGCAGTGAATACTTACTTCTGTTTTTTTAAAAATCCAGGTAGCGCATTGAAAGCTTCCCAACGTACTAAAGGTTCAGCTGTAGGGGAGGATGGCTTTCTTGGCACTGGGCCAAAGGAGGATGGGAAGAAACAGAAAAAAGAAAACCCCAAAAGAAAATCCATTCCCCCCCCCCCAAAGCTTTTAAGAACGATCCAGGTCTTCCACGACCCAATCCTGACCTACCTGAAATTAGAACATGGCTGTCTGTGCGTGTTCCTGCAATTTGCTTGGATCCTCTTACAGCTGAGGAAGGGATTCCTCCTCCTGCACCCAGCCGGGTAGGTTTAGCAGGAATTACGAATTTTGCCTCCTTCAGAATTATTCCCACATTCTTTTCCCCAGAGGTTCACTTCCAGGGAGGAAAAGAAGTGCTTTAAAAAAGTGTTTGCTAGGCTGGTCCTGACCAAAAAGATGTCACTAAAAGGAAAGTGCCAGTGAGTGGCAGAGGGATGGCCCTGCTGTTTCCAGAGTGGGACGTTCAGGGCCTTTTCCTGAAAAGTAGCCCGTTTGCGTGAAGACTATTTAAGCAGCTGTATTAAGAGTTGAAACGCTTGTGGGGCAGGCTTTGACCAGAGGGGAGGGGAGGCAGGAAGAGAAGGCATGGAAGAGAAACCCAAGATAGGATGTCCCTTGTAGAACTGAACGTGTCGGCAAAGGGCTGATTCCACCCACCGTTCTTCACTCAAGGGCCTCTAAGCTGCCGAGAATAAAGATTTCTTGCCAATTACGTCTAGGAGCAAGAACAAGAGGAAGCATTTTTTTAAAAAAATTAGATGCCTTTGAATACCATTTCTTTGTAAGCATCTTAAAATACCTCATGATTATAAAATAAACTATTCAGGTTGTAATTAAGGCCTTGCGTTGTGAGTCATATCCAGCCGGGTTCTGTGAAAAACACCTTGGCGGTGGTCATGGATTTCAGTGCCTGATTGGCAGCCAGTGCTTTTCTCCATCAGCAGAAGAAATACCCTTGCACGGGTTTGTGTCTCCCCCTTGCTCCACGGGCAAGGCCTATGCAAATTCTCCGCAACACCATCCGCTGTCCTGAGGAGGCATTCCCACCTTCCCGGTCCATGCGCTGCATACTCCAAGAATGGATGTGTGCGTCCGCAACTCTCCCACCTCGCTTCTTAAAAACAGGCAAAAATATATTTAAAAAATGCTCGTCTTCACCTATCTGAACCAGCAGTGGTGGAAAGCAGGCAAAGTTCTCCTAGATCAGGGGTAGTCAAACTGCGGCCCTCCGGATGTCCATGGACTACAATTCCCATGAGCCCCTGCCAGCATTCGCTGGCAGGGGCTCATGGGAATTGTAGTCCATGGACATCCGGAGAGCCGCAGTTTGACTACCCCTGCCCTAGATGGACGGGCAGTTTCGGAGTTGAGCTGCCGCAAGAGGCCTGGCTGCTCATCCTCCTAGAACTCTACTGCTAGCCTGGGCAGCCCCTGATGTCTGCTCTCCTCTCCCCTGCTAAAGCACTGCCAGGGACAGCGAGTGGATAGCCAGGCCTCTCCCACTCCTGTGCCTTAGCCACCTACAGCTCTTCTGGAATTACCAGTGCCTGTCACCTACATGCGGCCAAGAGGCCCCAAATACTGGCACTGAAAGGGGCTCTCTCCCCACTCTCTTGGCTACAGGAAGGGATTCCCAAAGCAAGCAGAGGGAAAGCAGGTATTTATCTACCGCTCCAGGAGGGCCACTTCTTTAAGCTCCCCCTCCAGTGTCCTTAACAGGCTTCACTTATCCAGCCCTTGGTCCTTACATTCTGCCTGAGCATTTATTTATTATTACATATGCATGAAGGACATTGTGCAATTTGAAGAGGTGCAGAGACGGTAGATTGGATCCTAGCAGGTTTCTGTTGTCTCGCCCCATTCCAGTATTCACGGCAGCTCTTGTCACGGGGCTTTTGTCAACAGGTCCCGTGACCTCCAGGGTCAAGCCCGTTGTGCCTCTTCCTTTTTTGCCAGTGGAAAATTTGATAGTTTCTAAGGCTGTAAACTAGACTTGGCCAAGAAATACAAGGCTTATTCCTCAAAAGCAGCTGAACTCTTTCTGATGAAAAGACAAAGAGTTGGCCTTTATACCCCACTTTTCACTGCCTGGAGGAATCTCAAAGCAGCTTCCAATCGCCTTCCCTTCCTCTCCCTACAACAGATACCCTGTGAAGTAGCTGAGCAGAGAGAGCCCTGAGAGAAACTACTGTGTGGGAATAGCTGTAGCAGGACTACAAGTAGTCCAAGCTGGCTGCACGTGGAGGAGCAGTGAACCAAGCCTGGCTCACCGGATTAGAGGTCACCACTTTTAACCACTTCACCAAACTGGCTCTGTTTCCTGAGGTCCATCAGCATCAGCCAAAACATGAATCCACCTGTTTCCCATTAGTCACCAAGATTGAACACAATTTATTAGCACAAGATCTGCCAAGTAAAACCCCATTATTTCCAAAATGCACTGTGGATATCAGTTCCTCTCTTGGAAGTGCAAAGCCCTTGGTGAGAAAAGCACTCCCTTTTCCATCAAGAGCTGAATTCAAATACCCACAGCTCATCTATGTTCACTGCCCATTACATCAGCCCGCACAGAATTCCTCATCCCATCTTTAAAACGATGAGAGCCAGAAGGCTGCTGTCCTAAGAAGAAGGACACAGCCTAGTCCAGACACTACTGGGGTCTCTTGAAGATGCAGATCGTTACCTCTTCAACACAAAATGCCTACCAACCAGCTAAGCATTCTTAGGATAAAGTTTATTATTGCTCTTAATTTAGTCATAGAACATTTTGCTGTGCAATCACAAGAGCCCAGAATTTCCTGAACATGTGATCCAAGTTTCTCCCAAGATGGACAGAGTCTCCATTTTATGAAGGTAAGTGGGTGGGAGCAAAATCCAGCATCAACTCACTGGGCCCGGCCATCTCCCTCCACTGTCCCACCACAGCGAGAGGGCCACTGGCTGTTAAAAACACAGATTAAACATGAAGTTTGGAGCTCTAGAGACAGGCAGCTTCATGAGTTTTGAGCACTCTGAACAGCAAGCTCTGGCCAAGCCCCATACTCCACAGCAAGACCCATTAGGTAAGAATCTGCAGATATTCAGCTGGGTTTCCCCAAGAGCTCTAATGCTGTCTCACAACTGGGGGGGTGGGGGTGTCTAGCAAGATCGACAATGTAGTGCAGGGGTAGTCAAACTGCGGCCCTCCAGATATCCATGGACTACAATTCCCAGGAGCCCCTGCCAGCTGGCAGGAGCTCCTGGGAATTGTGGTCCATGGACATCTGGAGGGCCGCAGTTTGACTACCCCTGATGTAGTGTATGAGCCACCTTCCCAAGGAGGACTACCAGAAATGGGTCCTGCTTTTTTGAAAACTGGCGTACGAAGACGGAGCCCAATCCCAGCGAGGAAAAAGCAGCAGCGTTCAAAGGGTACAGTTTCGGCCTGAAGGGGAAGGGTGGGGATGATTGCCGAGGCCTGAAATGGAGGACAGAGGTAGTCACTATTGCCATACACAGTAACTTCAAAACTAGTGGTTCCACATAAGAGAAGTATCTCATTCCCAAGGCAGGTACAAGCCCGGGATTGTCATAGTGAGGGGCGGTATAGAAATTGAATTAATGAATGAATGGTCAAGATCAGGGGTAGTCAAACTGCGGCTCTCCAGATGTCCATGGACTACAATTCCCATGAGCCCCTGCCAGCAACCGTTGGTAGGGGCTCATGGGAATTGTAGTCCATGGACATCTGGAGGGCTGCAGTTTGACTACCCCTGGTCAAGATGCTCAAATGCAGCACACCAGGCTCTCGCTTGGATCACTGCCATTTCCACACCCTTTAGACCAGTGGTCCCCAACCACCGGGTCACGGCCCGGCACCAGGCCGCGGCTCCCCCCCGCCCCGCCCCCCACAGTGAGAATCTTCCCAGGCCGCAAGCAAATTGGTCACCAAAGCGGCCAATTAGCTTGCAGCCCAGCAAGCTTCTTTTTGTGGGGGGGGGAGAGGGAAGCAGGGCCACTGGCACAAACGCGCATGCGTAGCAGGTCCGGCATGCGTGGCCTCTGTATCGCCTTCCCCCCCCCCCGGTCCGCAGCCTTAGAAAGGTTGCGGACCACTGCTTTAGACCACAAAGGAAATGTCCAAACGGGATGCACTTGGGGGCACTGTTGGAGTGCAAGCTGGGAGATGACCTCACCTGTTCCCCAGAGGGTATACAGGGTCATTCCCCATGATGAATGCAGCTCCTGAGGATCTCTGCAGCTGCTACGACAGTAGAGCAAGCTGCTAGGGATCTGGTCCTCTGCAGTCTGTAATGCTTTACAATGTCTCTTTGGCAGGTGTAGTGTGAACAGACGTCAAGGAGGGGAGGGGCCAATGTGCTCAGGGGAGGAGTTCTGTTTGAGGAGGCATTTCCTGATTCCAAGAACTCCAACCGGAAGACTAAAACTCCTGAAAAGTTTCTTTCGGAATGTCTGGGGCTTTAATTCCTGCCCCGTTGGATCAGGGAAGCAGCAGTTGTCTGGAAGAAGAGTTTCTTGGCTCCCGGCGGTTCTACCACTTCCAGCATGGTGCTTTCTTGGGCAAACACCCACGCTTCTTCACAACTTGTAGTCTATCCAAAGTTCTAAGGCACCACAGTAATAAGTTGACCTCCCCCAAAAAAGGAGGCCTTCAAGGGTAGCGTTTCCAATCAGTTCCAGTCGGTTACTGAAACCACTGGCAGGGCAAAACCCCTTCTATAACCAGGATGTGCCACTAGTCCACAGGAGAGAGTGGAAAAAGCCGAAGTTGAGAGGAAGAGGCCAAAAAAAAACCCAACCAAACAAGCCCTGGGCCTGCCTTATTAATGCCCTTGCGGGAGGGGCAGTTCTTGCCTCGAAAGCTGCCATCAATGGAAAGGATGCAGAAAGTCACAAGGACTAAGTGAGGCTGCTTGGTAGCTTGTCCCGGATCAGCCCGTACTGCGTGCCGATATTGTGGTCCAGTTCCTCCAGTTCTGAGGGAAGGGGGATTCCCAGTTCTCCCAGATAAAGAGAGAGAGCTTCAAAAGAATCCTCCAGTTTTGAAAACGGGGGCCTGGAGAGAAAGACAAGGAGAAGTTAAGAGAAGTCTGGAAATGGACAGAAGGAGCCCAAGCTGCCTATGGCAAGGTGGAAATGGAAGCTCTTCTAAAGCAAAGTGAAAGCTTAGTTTACCTGTGCAAGAAACAGTCAAAAACAGAGTCAAGCAGTACTGGGTGCTGGCAGTCATACAAGGCATATGGACCCTCGGCTGCTGCCAAACCCAGCAACAAAATTCCTGGCCCCCAAAAGTAAACTTTGCAAGGACTGGAGCAAGCTGAGCTTTAGTGACTCTGGGTGCCGCACAAATGTCACCTGCCGGGTCTTCTACAATCTCCGCCAGGTGTGACAAAGCTCCTTATCTGCCAGCATCTGACCTAGCCGCTGTGATCCATGCAAAGGTCACCTCCAGGCTAGATTCTGTAACTCCCTCTGTACAGGGCTATCCTTGAAGCTTCCCTGGAAACTTCAACTGTTCCAGAACGCAGCTCAAGGGTCCTTACTGGGACTCATACATGACCTGTCCTCTCCCAGCTGCAACGGCTTCAGATTGATGATTAGATTCAAGGGACTGGTTCTCATCTTCAAAGCCCTAAACAGTCTGGGTCCTTCATATCCTCAGGACCTCCTCCTCCACTACACCCCCCCGCCCCAATGGGCATTAAGATCCAGCAAGCAAAACTTGCTAAGGATACCTGGCACTAAGGAAATTAAATTGGCCTCAACCAGGCCCCGGGGTTTTTCAGTGTTGGCCCCAGCCTGTTGGAATGCTCTGCCAAATGGGATCACAGCCCAGCGGGACCTCAGACAGTTCCACAAGGCTTGAAGACAGAATTGTTTCACCAGGTCTGCGGTTGAGGTCTGAAGTGACATCTGAATCTGCTGGCCTTTCTGTCAAAAGCTAACAAATAAAACATCACCAATGTGGATTATTGTAGGACACCCACCTCCTTTTCCCTTATGAAGGGCAATTTTGGTATTTAATTCTTAATTTTAAAGTTTTTGAACTTAATCGACATTTCTATTTTTGCATTCTGAAATGTTATATATGTTAATTTTATGTATATTGGGATCTGTCCTGCGTCTGTGGCAATAAGTTCAAATTTAAATTTGCAAAATGAAATGCAGAAGACGATTCCGCTCAGAAATAAATCAATATTGTGAAAATGCCATTTAATTGGTTATACTGCTTTTCATTTTTAAGCTCTCCTGTGGCAGTGAAATGTTTTATGAATACTGTCAGATGTTGACAACTACCTTCCCTTTCTTAGAAGATGGGGAAGAAAGGTGGGGTAGGAGGGATGAACGGACCAGCGCGTGGCCTGAACCAAGCAAGAAGGATCAAGGCTTTGGAGCTATTAGAAACCTCTCACTCAGGATCTTATTTTGCAGAGCTTCCTCGCTCTCCACTGAAAGCTGCCATTGCAAGAATGAATTATGCCAGAGCCCAAAGCAGCAGACTGCAGCCAAACAAGAAGCCAGGACTCCATTAGGAGACTCCATTCCGGCAATGCAGTTGCGAGACAAAAATGCCTTCATCAATTGCCATGCAGCCCTTGGAGCATTATAAGGTTATTTAAAAAAGGAAACTGTGTACAAATTAAAAAGCACTCAGACTCCCCTTGTCAAAGGCATTTGCACACACACACACACACACACACACCCGTAACAGGGAGAGCGAAGTCTTACCTACTCTCTGGCTCGAGCCTGCAGCAGATGGCTGCCAGAGGGAAGAAAGCCGGAGGGCAGTCTGCAGGGACAAACTTCTCCCAAAAGAGCTTCACATTGAGTCCAAAATCCAGTGTGCGGGGGAGGCAATCTGGATCCGCATACACCTGTCCTATGATCTAGAAAGGCAAAAGAAGAAGTGGTTCATGGGTCTTTACCAAGCCCTGGCAGAACTGGGATGTGGCAGTGCTGCGATATGATGGCAGGAGGAACTGGATCAACTCACCTAAAGAACAAGTCATCTCAGTACGAGTAAACTATGCAAAACCTGATTGGGTCATCACAGCAAGCAGAGCACTCGAAGGTTCACGCCTTGAATAAATCTTTGTTGGTCTTAAAGGTGCTACTGGACTCTGATTTTATTGTCCAGTCTGTGAAGGCTTTCAAAAACTAGTACCCTTATTGTAGTAGCCAACAGGACAATGCAAAGACTTGTCTAGCAATGGACATGTGAGAAATGTAGCAGGTAACCTGGCTTCTTTTGGGATGGGCGTGGGGACAGAGAGTCAGAAATCTCTGCCTGAATGTAGAGAACTAAGCAAGACCTCAGGAATTGTTCCGCAGCCTTATGTTCTCGTTCTTTCAGGCAGAACAATGAAGTTTCATTACTGGTAGCAGCACAGTTCAGTGGGGTCATAGGAGGGATAAGCCAGTTTCAATCTTGCCCTTCCTTGAGAAGGGGACTCACTGCATTATTTACCTCCCCCCCCTTCAGGAATGTTTGCCAGGTTTTGTATCAAAGAAAAACTTTTCCAGGTTCACCTCTAACAATGTCTACTTAGTATCTTAACCAGGTTAGCAAGTCCTGGATTGGGAAATTCTTGGAGATTTGGTGGATGGAGACTGAGAAGGGAAGGGCTGGTGGAGGGGAAAGATTTCAGTGGGATATAATGCCTAAACAATATTTCAGGGGTTTCTCAATGGTAAAATGTTGAGAAAGGCTGATCTATGTCTTCAGAGGACTCTGCCTCTCTCCTAGGCCAGGGCCCAGAAGGGGCCAAATTAAACTTGGATGAAAAGATTGATGTCTTGGAGTGAACTGTGTTTCTCACTCTTCATGGAGAAAGGGACGGGGGGGCTGTTAGTTCCAATATAGCTAGGACTTACCTCGCAGAGTACAATGCCAAAAGAAAAGATATCCACTGTTTCATCATAGCTCTGCCCTGTATAAACACAGAAAAGATTAATTAAAAATGGAGGCAAATCATGGAGGAACAACAGAAAAGAACCAAACTGCATGGATGTGGGAGCAGCTGTGTATGTGTGTGTGTGTATACATACACACACACACACACACACACACACATAATATAATTATTATTCATTATTAATAATAATTATTATTATTGGTGTTCTACGTTTCCTCTGTGTAGCTCAGGAACAGCACAGAAGACAGGAAAAGAGATCTGAGCCTCCCATTGTATACACCTGAAGCCTTCTACTGTGCCAAGCTATTGGCCCATCTCACCAAGTGTTTTCTGCTCTGGCCACAGCAGGTCTCCAGGGTCATGCACAGAAAAAGATCTTCCCAAAGCTTTCAGAGGTGATTCAGATGCAGATGTTAGGCACTAAAAACAGGCTGCACACAACACAAGACGAGTTTTGCCTAAACTGTTACTGAAGCTTCTGGGAGTTGAAACAGACCAACAAGCTGCTATATAAAGCAGGGATATACCAGAGAATCCAGAGGTCTGAAGTTCCAAGCAGTCGTCTAGAAACATCCAGTAACGGCACTTGCCGCAAATCAAAACTCTTACCGTTCAACATTTCTGGTGCCATCCAGTAGGGGTTCCCAACGACAGTGTAGCGCTTTTTCCTGTCACCCTTGCGCAAAGTTCGCTTCTTGGCTGACGGCTTTTCCAGGATCGGCTTCTTCTTCTCTTCCACAATTAGCCTGGACAGACCAAAGTCAGCGACGACAACTGTTTTGTCCTGGAGCCAGAAAAGAGCATCAAAAGTTAGTCTGACTCTTACTGAGGCATGATCTGTTGTCCCCCACACAATTCAAAGAACATCAGAAGTTATTCTGACTCTCCCGAGATATGATCTACATCCCCCCTCATAGTAAAAAGCATGTGATTTTTAAAAAAAATCTTCACTCTCCTCTTCCTCTAAAATATTCAGGGCAGCAAACATGAATCCCCTCCTCTCATTTTATCACCACAACTCTGAAGAAGGTTAGACCGACCACAGGTCACTCCAGTAGGTCCAGAATATTAACTTGTCTTCCTAGCCCTTTAGCTCTAACCTCTACAACCACACTAACTTTACCTAACTGTGAAGTGCCTTCAAGATGAGAGAACAATTCATGAGCCCCACAGGCTGCTGGAGAGGAGAGACTTAGTAGGGATTTTTGGGGGTGAGTTGGAGGAGGAGACAAATTACTTCAAGGCCTTCAGGGCAAATAATATTGAACATGGCACCACGAGGACAAGGCTGAAAGAAACCCCAAAATGTGAACAGCATGCATTCTTCTGTACTACTAAAGTATTTTCACTGCAATACGTACAACTCCCTCACACCAAACCAGGCTAACAGGCCGTCTAATCCAGGCAATGGCTGGTAGCAACGCTCCAGTGCAGGGGTAGTCAAACTGCGGCCCTCCAGATGTCCATGGACTACAATTCCCAGAAGCCCCTGCCAGCATTTGCTGGCAGGGGTTTCTGGGAATTGTAGTCCATGGACATCTGGAGGACTACAGTTTGACTACCCCTGCTCCAGTGGCTGGGGAAAGGGGATTCTCTATTCAAAATCTTTCTTTTCTTCCCCAACAAACCAGGGATATGAACTCAGAGGCTTGGATGTACAGAGCCCATGCTCTACTCCTGAACAAGATCCTCCACCTCTTGCAAACAGCCTATAAACTGTGATGGCAGGAAATCTGTCTCTTCAAAGGAGGGAGAGTTGACTGGTCCCACCAAGTCACAGACCCTTTCACAGTCTGCAGGTGAGATAAACATGGCAATGGATCCTCTCAAGCAGGGATTCAGATGTGGTCCTCCAGATGTTCATGGACGACAATTCCCATGAGCCCCTGCCAGCAAATGCTCATGGGAATTGTAGTCCATGGACATCTGGAGGACCACAGGTTGATTACCCCTGCTCTCAAGCACTGATTCTAGGTAACCTCTGACATCACCCAACTGGCTGGTAAGCAGGTGGCCACCAATGCTTATCTGCAGCATCTTCCTACAGAAAATTATAGCGTGTTTAAAAGTTCTCAATTTGATTCTCTGATGCTGGTCTGATGCTCGAAGAGAGAGATTTCCCTGGATATTTCCCTTGTGCGTTCATCCAAGATGACAGCACTGAGATACAGGAAGAGGATGAATTATGTGAGGAATGAGAGGGCAAGGCAGACCTGCCAAAACAAATTAAGGGAACCCAAACCAAGCACCTACAGTCATGCCCTTTGCTGCCCAGTCCTTATGACTGATTTCCACATAAACAATCTCATTATGTTCAACTGGCTTACCCTCAGGTCCGCTGACTGCAGACTAGGGAATTGCAGCCAGCAGTTCAAGAAGCAAGTCTCGATACAACACCAACAATTAACCGGAGAATGGTGACAAGCAGCAGCAATAGGGGCTTACCAGTTTGATCAGGCAGTTATGAGAATTCAGGTCTCGGTGAATGATGCGCATCGAATGCAAATAAGCCTGCAAACACACACACACACACGAGAGAGACAGACAGAGAGAGACAGAGAGAGACAGAGAGAGACAGAGAGAGACAGAGACAGAGAGACAGACAGAGAGAGACAGAGACACAGAGAGACAGAGAGACAGAGACAGAGAGACAGAGACAGAGAGAGACAGACATAGAGAGAGAGACAGAGAGAGAGACAGAGAGACAGAGACAGAGAGAGACAGAGAGAGAGACAGAGAGAGAGAGAGAGACAGAGAGAGAGAGAGACAGAGAGAGAGAGAGAGACAGAGACAGAGAGAGAGAGAGAGACAGAGACAGAGAGAGAGAAAATGCATTTAGAACACTCTATTTTATCAAATGAGATCTGCCTGCTTTATAAGCTCCCAGTGGGCTAATTATAGAGACTTTCTAGTTCTGCCATTCTCCTAGGTGAATGTGGTGGCTGAGAATGAAGTCCTGGAGACCAGTGAAAAGCTCCCTGAGTGCAAAAGACAGGTAATGACTCCCTAGACAGGCACAGATGAATACCTTGACTTACTGAATGAGAAGACCTCTGCCCCCACCTTGTGGGATCCAGGAAGGCAGCACCTGCTTATCTTGAGCACAGCAACAGTCCCGTACAATCCTGTCTTTCTACCGTTTCAGGGCAGGCTCTGGTGCTGCACACAAGAGGCAGCCTAAGCACCAAGTTTCAATGCTGGAAATTGTTCCCTAGGCCAGCCCAGGCCTTCCTGAGCCAGTGGGGCTGCTACTGGAACATCGCAAAATGCAAGCATGCATTTCTTATATTTATATACCACCGTCCCCTGCAGCACCTGCAAAGAATTACTGGGCAAGATTGGGATCTGCCTTATAATTAAACTTGCCAAAAAACTTGTACCAAACCATCAGCCCTACTCAACCATAATAGCCCTAGTCAATTATATCTGATGATGATGTGGGGCAGGTATCCCAGCCACGGATCTGGCCAACCTAGGGCAAGGGCCCTGCCAGGAGCCACCATTTGCAGGTAAAGTTGAGGTGACCCAATAGTGACTGCATTTCCTTCAGGGTACCTTTTGTTTGCCCAACATAACTTTGAGCAGCAGTAGTCAAACTGTGGCCCTCCAGATGTCCATGGATTACATTCGCTGGCAGAGGCTCCTGGGAATTGTAGTCCATGGACATCTGGAGGGCTGCAGTTTGACTACCCCTGATTAAGCAGAGCTAACTTGTCCAGCATCAGCTATGAAAGCCCTGCCTCTGAATCCAGCAGAACCCCACTGAGGTTCAGGGGTGCCATTCTCCAGGTGGGACCTGGGGATTCCCTAGAATTGCAGGTCATCTCCAGACTAAAGAAACCAGTCCCCCTGCAGAAATTGGCAGCTCTGGACAGGGGACTCCAGGGGACTATACTCCATCGAAATCCCTCGCCCCTCAAAATCCCACCCACTCCCAGCTGAACTGCCAAAGTCTACAGGTATGAATCATAGAATCATAGAGTTGGAAGGGGCCATACAGGCCATCTAGTCCAACCCCCTGCTCAACGCAGGATCAGCCCAAAGGATCCTAAAGCATTCAAGAAAAGTGTGTATCCAACCTTTGCGTGAAGACTGCCAGTGAGGGGGAGCTCACCACCTCCTTAGGCAGCCTATTCATTGCATGAAATTTTAGGGAGGGGAGAAAGTGTAAGTCTCCCACGCTACCTTGCATCTCCCTGGCCTCCAAGGTAGAGCGGGGCTGTTAAACTAATCAGGTTTATGGTGGACAGTCTAGGAGAGGTGACTCACCATTCCAGAGGCAATTCCTTTGGCAAAGCTGACCTTCTGCTCCCAGGCCATTGGATCCTACAAAGCAAAAGACCGCCTCCAATAGCTTGCTCTTTGCACACATAAGTAAAAATGTGACTACCTAAAGAAGCCCTGGGCAGGATTTGGATGGGAGACCTCCAAGGGACACTGCTAGGGTTGTGACGCAGAGGCAGGCAAAGTCAAACCACCTCCGAACATTTCTGGCCTTGAAAACCTTACAGGATCCCCATAAGTCAGTTGTGACTTGATGGCAAAAACCACAAAAAGAAGCATAACAGCCTACCAGTTATTGGTGGAGAGCTGCTAAAAGTTCAGTTCACGGGAGATGTGCCACCCTAAGTCACTGCAAGAGATGTGCCAAGTATCACGCCAGTTATGCAGCATAATTGCAGGCATGCTGTGAGCAACTCCTACACCGTGACAGACATCTCTCCCGCTTCCCCAATGCTGGGTTATCTAAAAAAAACCCACTCCTTTATATAAAATAAAGGCTTTAATAGCCAGATAACTGTTTGCTTGCCTTTTCTCCAAAAGCCACCCACCCCCCCCCCCCCCCCCCCAAGGCTGCCTCTTCCCAAGTCAGCTGCCTGTTCAGTTCCTGGAAAGCTTAACTCACCACATTCCGGAGAAAGTCCTTCAGGGTCCCTCCTTCGATGTACTCAGTCAGAAGATTCAATTTCTTGTCCTTGTATAGCACACCAATGAATTTCAGCACATTCGGGTGGTCTAAGCTGCGCATTACCTTCACCTGAGAAGACACACGACACGTTCAAGATCACACCAGGAGAACTTGGAATGTATTCTGGCCTCTGAAAGTAGATACACTGGCCTGGTTACAGTCCTGTTGGCAGTTCTCACAGAGCAGAGCTCTCTCAGCCCCACTGACCTCACAGGGTGCCCGATGTGGAGAGAGGAAGGGAAGGCGATCGGAAGCCTCCTTGAGACTCCTTTGGGTAGTCAAAAGCGGGGTATGGAAACCAACTCTTCTACTATTTCACGACTCTGTTCTGCTTCAGATGGAAATGCTAACTACCACAGCATCTAAGTAAGGTTGCACAAGACCAGACAAGAACCCATCCAGGTTTGCTAAGCTAACTATGAGCATCCTCTTTCGGTGGACTCCAATGGGACATAATTTCTTAGTAGGATGCATGCGTCCCATTCTGGACAAAAAGTGCCACAGAAGCAGCACCAGAAGCAGCCTATGCTTCTGCTATGGGTTGCGCCTACCTCTGTCAAGAAGGTCTTTTGTGTCTCCTCGTCACAGCGGATCAGCTCCTTCATCACCATCACTTGTCCCGTGGCTTTGTGAGTCACCTGAATCGTAACAAAGGACAAAAACAACATTTAAGGCACGTGTATAGATCCTTCCAAGGCCTGAACACTGTGGAGGGAGGCCGGCCAGACTACAACACACTTTGCAGAGAGGGTGCTGAGGAGCAAAAGAGGAAAGTGTGTCCAAGACCACTGTGTGCAATTCACGGCAGAAGCGAGATATGAAGTGGCTTCATAGCCTATGCTCCTCTAGGGTTGGGGTAGTCAACCTGTGGTCCTCCAGATGTTCATGGACTACAATTCCCATGAGCCCCCTGCCAGCAAACGCTGGCAGGGGGCTCATGGGAATTGTAGTTCATGAACATCTGGAGGACCACAGGTTGACTACCCCTGCTCTAGGGTGCTACACCCTCTATTGAAGACAGACATGCAGGAAAATTACAAATATTGCCCAAACCGAGCGATGTGGCCCAGGGTTGGATTCTGCAGAGGTTTCATTTATTTATTATGTCTATGTATTTATTTTATACTCTGCCCTTCCGAGGGGGGCTCAGGGCAGTTTACATCAGGAAAATACATAAAACGTTCCAATCATTTCAAGCAATACAAATTCATTACAATTAAATTTAAATTAGCTAAAATGCTTAGAAAATCATTAAGCAGCATGGGGCATTCTGCTCCGTGATGGGGAATAAAATGTTCGGGCAAGATGTCTCTTAAGTTAGATTGGTTTTATATGCTGAGGCCATTTGAGCTCATTTAAAAACCAAGCCTAAGGCTGGCTTCACTCTTTGGGGTCTGCTAATTCCAGGCCGCCCACCCTGGACAACTGGCTGCCATGCAAGATCTTCAAGGACTCAAAAAGAAACGGCATTATGAGAAATGAGGTACCAGAAGGAATGATGAGCCTTCAATAGCGCATACATCAGTATGTACATTTTGCCATGAGCATGCAACAGTTCATCCTTGCTGAGCCCACAAAACCCAAAGTGTAGTTCATGAACGCAGGCCCACCAGAATGCCAACCTGTGGCTTGCAAGACTCAAGAATAAGGTTGCATTCATGCACAGTTTGCACAAGACAGGAAACTCACCTCTCCGTCCTCAAAGTTGAACCCCATCCCCCAACCCCAAAATATATGTGCATGCACACCCCCATGTGGCTATGATGTACCCATGAATACCAGGCTGGCGTGGATGACACTGAGTTTACAGGTCTTTCCTACCTACCCCACTTTGGTTCTTCCTTCCCAGCCAGGGAGCTACAGGTGTACAAAAGGAGTTTAATTGTGAGAACAAGCTGAATAATTTTTTGAAACTGTAACTTAGATTTCCACAGACGGAGGGCAGGATAACCCTCAGCAATTTTATTCTGTATTTTAAACAAGCAAAAGCCTGACACTTTGGGGGAAATACAATAGTTTCTCACAAGAACTGCTACAAGCAGCAAGGATACCCTTTAGATCCCTGGATTATGCAAGGACAAGAGGTTCTTGAACAGGGGCTGCTCCCCTAAAAATCCAGCCTTAGTGTTTTGCAGAGCCCCTGGAGCAGGGACAGTCAAACTGCGGCCCTCCAGATGTCCATGGACTACAATTCCCAGAAGCCCCTGCCAGCATTCGCTGGCAGGGGCTCCTGGGAATTGTAGTCCATGGACATCTGGAGGGCCGCAGTTTGACTACCCCTGCCCTGGAGGCACCTTCAATGAAAGCTCACCCGGGTGGCACTAGTAATGGAATACAGCAGCACTGGTGCATATCTGAGTATCCAGACAGAACTTTGCAAAATGGTGGTGGTGGTGGGGAGGTGGCTCCACATTCACAGTGCCTCACTTTTGGTGAGGAGCTACTACTATTGATGGAGAGAGGGTTGCCAAGAATACAAAACCAGTTCTCACCCTGAGAGATTTACAGTCACAAATCTGACATAAGAGAAGCAGATGCCAAGATGCATGGGGAGGACATGCACCCAGTCCCACATACATGCACTTAGCTTTAGTCAAGGGAGTAGGGCGCATCCAAAAAAAAAACACATAGCAATAATATGTACATGGGGAAACGAGTGTTACAATTTTGCTTTGAAAAAGGAAGAGGAGCAAGCTTATAAACTCTTCTCACCCAACCTCAATACATTCACGATGGGTTGATTTCCCCAGAGTGTGTGTGTGTGTGGGGGGAGTGGGGGTGGGGGGGGAGACACCTGCTTAGAAATTCTTGAGCCCTTGCTCAACCCAATACATTTCAGAGACTAATCACACAATGCTTTTGTTGTCGGGGGTTTCTCATTACTACCTGTCACCCACCACTCCCACACACTACATAGCTTTGCAAAGATCTGGAGGAGGGGTAGTCAAACTGCAGCCCTCCAGATGTCCATGGACTACCATTCCCATGAGCCCCTGCCAGCAAAAGCTAGCAGGGGCTCATGGCAATTGTAGTCCATGGACATCTGGAGGGCTGTAGTTCGACTACCCCTGATCTAGAGTCTCAAGCTCCAACTCATTGTGCTTCTGTAAAAGGAGGGTGGGAGAAGGTGGGTCTTCACCTCCCTTCCTCAGCAATGCAGGGAATTTTTCCTCCTCTCCTTTTGGCCCTGCTGGTAAAATGCTTACTGAAGACTGGGACGGGGGTATGCGCAATCAGTGCGTCTGTATTTTTCTGTATTTGTTTCTTCACTGGGACCCACCCCTCCCAGTTCATTATTTTTGGAAATGAGGAGGGACAAGGGGGAATGAATTGCTCACCAGGCTGTCAGAATTCCACATGAGACCAGGTTAAAACCATCCCACGTTATCATGCACACCTCAAGTTCTCACTGTATTAATTTCTCTTTTGTCTTTTTGACACACTGGGCATGGGGATTCTGTTGCAAGGCATCCACAAGCATGAGACTGCAATTTGTCAAAGGACTTTTAACCCAGCCAGAATGCACAGGACAAGACATGCTGCAGACAGAGGAGGAGGAGAAGATCCAGCTTACCTGGGCCTGTTATTTGCCTACCCAGAGAAGAGGAGGAAACAAGCTTGTTAGTGAAGAAAGACGCCCAAAGCTGGAATGCAGCTATAGGCAGTCAGACCAGACCCCATTTATCAGAAGGATACAGCTAGAGGAAGTTGGGGATTTCCCCCGATCCCTTGTGCTGGATTCAGAGCACAGGACAACCTGCTCCCTTGCTCTTTTGGCTTTCAGTAGAATCCAGCAACTCTCCTTACAGCAATCCTCAAAAGTATGAAAAGCAGAAGAGTGGTGCAGGGGGAGGGGGCTGGTGAATTCAGGCTGGAAAAGTTCAGGCTTGCCACTTTGAAAGACTCATTCAAGAAGCAGACTTGTCACCTGACCTGCAGTTTCTATCATTCCAGAAAACAGGCTATTCGGTACACAGGAACCATGACTATTCACTAGAGCAGTGGGCCTGTACCTTTTAAGGCCTGTGGGCACCTTTAGAATTCTGAGACAGGATGATGGGGACAACCACAAATGGCTTCTGAGGGAGGCAGAGTCCCCCGTCCCCCCCCAGACCGACAAGAGAGAAGACGAGCAATTTTTTAAAGAGTACAGTTCTTCCGTGTGAGCTGCCCTGCACCTGTACAAACAAAGTAAAAAAGGGCAATCTGGCCCCATTCAGTGTGTGGGAAGCTGGAACTACTTCCTTCCAGCAAAGAGGAAGGTCAGCCTTGCCTCTTCTTTCTGGCCTTCTCAAACTGGCCTCTGTCCTGCACTTCTTTCCTTTCACTCCCTTGGCATCATTATTCTCCTCAACTAAAATGATGCAAGAGGCTGAATCTTATTTCATCGCAGTAAGCTTCCAAACAGAGTGCAGATCAAGAACAACATTTTAATCTATGGTAGATCTGACTCAAAGTAGGAATTCTGAAAGCAGGTCACGCTGATCACTTGCCAATCGAGTTCCTGTAAGCTGCAGATTTTCAGCTTTAAAAAAAAATGTCATCTTAAATGGAATTCAATATTCACACCACTGTACTAAATACAGCCAGCCATGTAGGTTCTTCTCACCCACTCCGTTTAACTAGACTGACATACAGAAAGCCAGATGTACCATAGAAAGAGCAGAAGGAAACCTGATCATCAGTACCAGCTGCCTCACCCATTTGGAGAATATAAGGAAAGTGAACAAAGCAACACCAAAATTGCTCTGGAGAAAGCAAAATGGCCAGTTTGTGTTGGGGTGCAGATACCCAAAGGCTGGTATGCCAGCATTTACAAGTTTCTTCACCAACTCACCTTGATAGCTTGGCCAAAGAAGCCTTTCCCCAACACCTCGCCATGGATGAGATCACAAGGCCGGAAGATTTGCTGGGAGCAGCTGGTTGAAGAGCGGAGGGACTCAGAACGACTGATGTCACGGCTGAGGAGGAGCGGTTCCTTTGGGGAGCTGGGGCCAGGCGACTTTGAAATGCTGTTGCTTCGCCTTAAGCACAACACAAAACCATGACTGGTGGTAAATTCAAGAAGCAGTTAGTACCTGAGCTACCTGAGTGAGAGGGGAAAGGAGACCAGGACTGCCCAGGCTGATTGACTTCAACTCCCTTCTCCCAGTTTTCAGTTCTGTATTAAAAATTCTATTTTATTCTATTTCATTCATTCATTCTATTTCATTCATTCATTCTATTTCTTTCATTCATTCTATTTCTTTCATTCATTCATTCATTCATTCATTCATTCATTCATTCGAAGACGGAAGATTTTTAGACCGCCCTCCCATCAAGCTGGCTCACGGCAACATACAAAAATATATACAATACAAAATTAAAACAGATTCAAGTGGATAGCTGTGTTGGTCTGTCTGAATCAGAGTCCAGTGGCACTTTTAAGACCAACAAAGATTTATTCCAGTCTGAGGAAGAGTGCTTGCACTCGAAAGCTCACACCTGGAATAAATCTTTGTTGGTCTTAAAGGTGCCACTGGACTCTGATAAAGTTAAAACAGATAAAAATTAAGTTTTAAAATTAATTAAAATAAATAATGCCAGGTTAAAACAGCAGCAGATACTTCCACCGAGCATCTATGGATGGATGGGGCCATAAATAGGTAGATAGGTGTTAACTTCATCCCTAGCCAAAAGTCTGGCAGAACAGCTCTGTCTTACAGACCCTGCAGAACTGTGCTAGCTCAGGCAGGGCCCTGATGTACTCTGGGAGACCATCCCACCAGGTAGGAGCCAGGGTAGAAAATGTCCTGGCCCTGGTTGAGGCTGGATGTACCACCTTGAAGCCCAGGACCACCAACTGGGTGGTATTTGAAGAACAATGTGTTCTTCAGGAGTTATAGAGAGATGGTCTTTCAGATACACAGGACTGTTTTACTTATCCTTCATTTAAGACAAGCTCAAACTCAAGACAATAAACGTTAGGTTGTTAGGTTAGATTATCCCAGTAAGACACCAAGTAGACCATAACAGATGTTTCATTTTCCCCCCAATTGTCCACAGCAAAGTTAAACCCACAAAACTGTAAAATATCCCTTGTGGAAAATGCCAACCATGGTGTCCATCTAGCCCAGGAGACTATTCTGTAGAAGAATGGATGCCTTGTCAAGAAGGCCCACAACTGACCAAAAATAACCTGAAGTGAGGACCTAAGTTGCCACACAGGTTCACACCAGGAGTCCTTTAGGTATGTGGCTCTCTAATGTTCTGCAGGGTTTTAAAAAGCAATAACCAGCCCTTTAAATGGATCTTGGAAGCTAACAGGGATTCTACCTCTCACCCAAGGATCTTCCCTGTCAAACCTCAGAAAGGCAGAAGAAAAGGTTCCAGTTTGATACCTCACCTAACTGACCATACTCCAGTTCACCAAAAACCATACAATTAACAACCAAAGCTATCTGGAGATGAACAACAAAGGCTGGGAAGCTTAATGGTGACTCAGTACCTGAGAGAGCGACGGCGCAATGTTCCTTGCAGATTCTCTTTCAGATCCAGAGGGGAAATAGGACAGGGAGAGGAGGGCTTTTTGATACGTGGGGGCAGACGGGAATCGAGGCGCAGACTACCCAAGCGCTGAGAGACAGGGTCATGCTCAATCAGAAGCTGAAGAGTTTGGCTCGTCTTGCGAATCAAGTCCTCCACCTGAAGAGCAAAGACAGGGTTAAGGAAAGAATTCAGTGGATGGTGCTGGGGGAAAACCCAAGATACCCATCTGGATATCAAATGCCTGATCACTGCAAAGCCAAAAATTATTACAGCCATCACCATTAGCTGACACCAGCTTAGCAATATGACTTCCTAGCCTTCTGTAGTGACCTCCATTCTAGAAGAAGAGTTAGTCTTTATACCCCACTTTTCCCTACCCAAAGGAGTCTCGAAGCGGCTTACAATCACCTTCCCTTTCCTCTCCCCACAACAGGCACCCTGTGAGGGAGGCGGGGCTGTGAGAGCTCTGAGAGAAATTGCCCTGTGAGAACAGCTCTGACAGGACTGTGACTGGGTCACCTAACTGGCTGCATGTGGAAGAGTGAGGAATCAAACCTGGCTTACCAGATTAGAAGCCACTACACTTAACCATTACACTATGCTGGCTCCTACATGTAGAACTTATTCTACTTGTACAACTTAATGAAATTAATCCAGCTTTAAGAGATGGAAGTCAGCATTGTCCCAGATGCACACAACAATGTGATATTGAGAGTCAGCTGACAAACACAGAATTCCACAAGACAAACACAGAGTACTTTTGAGTTCAATAAGGAAACTGAGCTTAAATGGACTCCAGGGAATGGTAGAGGAAAGGAAGGCCTGGAGGATCATTGTCCATGGGGTCGCGATGGGTCGGACATGACTTTGCAACTAACAACAACAAAGGAAATTGAAGCCTTCCCAAGAATCAGAACAAAGATCCTAGTTCTACTCCAGGCCTGAAAAAATGATCCAAGAACAGAGGAGAAAGTCAGATGGAGACACTTTCTCATGAAAGAAGACGAAAACATACCTCTTCTGTTCGTAGTGTGCGAATCGGGGTTCCATTTATTTCTAAGATCCTGTCTCCGGGATGAATAGCATTCTGGACATCGGGACTAATATGCATCCGGTTGACTCTAAATAGAGAAGACAGCGTAGGCAAGAGATCCTGATCAGAAAAAAGAATCGTTCTGGCTGTTCGGCAAGCAACACACAGGCAGGTGAAAAACAAAACAACTTTAAAAGCAAGAAAAACAGAAGCCTTATTTGTAGGATGCAATCGCCATGGTTTTCTGATGTGCCAAGATACTAGGCAAGCAGAAAGGCTGTTTTATTTAAATTACTGGTTAATCACAACATTTATACCCCACTTTTATCCCACTTCATTTATACCCCCGGTTTTATCAGCTTACATTGTTCTCCTTGCCTCCATTCATCCTCACAAGTATCCAGTGAGGCAGGTTAAGCTGAAAGTGCGACTGGCCTAAAGTCACCCATCTAGCTTTCATGGGAGAGTGAGGATCTGAACCTGGGTCTCCTAGATTCTGGTCCGATACTCTACCCATTATACCCCAATTGTTCTCCGCCCTGCATATGACCAAGGCAGTTCACATACAATTCACCAGGAAAAAGGATGGAATGCAGGAGAGCAATAAGCATGGAAGGATGGTAAGTGAAGATCATAAACAAGAAGGGAACAACCGAAAACTCCAGAGCACAATATAATGTTGCTTCATCAGCATCCCATGATTTCCTACACTCCTCCCGCTACTCCAATTCTTCCCTCCCTGGTTTCGGTTAACTGTGGTACCCTTCTGCATTGTAACTCTTGTCAGTAACAATTGTTAACTCTTGTTTCAACTTCTGAGTATGCTCATGAGGATGCAACATATCCTTGGTTCACGCCAGTCAGGGGGGGACTTGCCTGGACCAGGTACGGGAGAACCATGACAGCCTACAGGCCATTCTCAGGCATGGTTAGGAGATGGAGTGTCATGTCTCAACCAGATCACAGTGTACTGCCCTGCCTTTAACCCCTGAACACAAAATAACCCCATAAACACTGGAGCTTTAGTCATAACATCAAGGAATAGAAAACTCAGTCTTCAAAAACAGTGTACAGGAAACTCAACCAGCTATTGTGACAAAAGCCAGAAATCCAGGAGTTGGGAATCTTTCACTTTTCCACCGTAATGCTCAGGTTACAGAACAATATGTGTATAGGGCTTTATAGATTCAGTAGCAGAAGCAGCAACTTCCTGATGCTCAAAATTCCTTGGCAAAGGCACTCTCTGGCATCCAGCAGCCTCACAGACATTTGGCTGAGTTCATACTTACTCTTTCACCTGGACGCTGGTGGCGTGGTTGGAACAGCCCCCTTCAACGGCCACGGACAACCCTCTCTTGCCATCAGTAGCTGCCGGCATGGAGATGAGCGTCAGCGTGTAGGGCAGCTGTTCACATAGCGACTCGGTGGACAGCCTTTCTATCATCGGCGTCAGCACAATCTGGTTATGACATTTGCCACTGGACAAGAGAGCAGAGGAAGTGACTTTAGTGACATTCTTCCTGCTGTTACTTCATGCAGAAAAAAATGTGGAAAAAGTTATTGTTCCCCAGTGACTAGACCAGGGGTTGTCAAACTGCGGCCCTCCAGATGTCCATGGACTGCAATTCCCATGAGCCCCTGCCAGCAAATGCTGGCAGGGCCTCATGGGAATTGTAGTCCATGGACATCTGGAGGGCCGCAGTTTGACTACCCCTGGACTAGACTGTGAGCTGGAGAAGCCCAAACAAGGCTCTGCGCCTTTTTCCCTGCAGATCTCTGCAATAAGTTCAATGGCTGTTGACAGCCTGTCCTAGTCCAAACGCTTCTGCAAAATCCTGTAAAGCATTTGCTGCAGTACATGTACATGTACATTCCAGCATAGTGTAGCAGTTGAGACTCTAATCTGGAGAACTGGGTTTCATTCCCCACTCTTCCACATGAAACATGCTCGTTGACTTTGGGCCAGTCACAGTTCTCTCTGAACTCTCAGCCTCACAAGTGCTTGCTATGGGGAAAAGAAGGGAATGTGATTCTAAGCTACTTTGTGGTTCCTTGAGGTAGAGAAAAATTGGGTATAAAAGCTTACTCTTCTTCACTGGCCAAAACCTCACTCCTCATCCACGGAAGAGAAGCGTCATAGAGGATGGAAGCAAAGACGCAGGAGAAAAAATTTAAAAGCAGCTCTGATTAATCCCACTGATGTATACTACCATGGCTTCAGCCATATTCCAGGGGGATCCAGTGTTGCTCAAATATCAATCGGGACTTCCTCAGTGTAAAGATCCACATTGGCAGGCCAAGATCTCTGAAAGGCAGCAGACTGACCCTCCCTTGCCCACAACACAGCTTCAGGCAAGTATTAAGTATGCTCTATGTTCATGCAAGGTACTGGCAAGTGAACCAAGCACATCCCCTCAAATGTTCCCTATGAACACATGCACTCATGAAGCTGCCCTACTGCTGAATCAGACCATTGGTCCCTCAGTCAATATTGTTTAAGACTGGCTGCAGCTCTCTGGACTCTCGAGCCGAAGTCTTTCACATCAACTCCTACCTAATTCTTTAACAGAAAATGCTCGAGATTGAACCCGGGATCTTCTATATGCTGAGGAGATGCTCTACCACTGAGCCTCAGCTCCTCTCCCTTGCACAAAATCCTCCACAATACTTTGGGGTTCCCTGCCAAGCGAATTCCTCTTTGAAGGTACCAAGTTTTCAAACTTGCTACCTTCAGGAAACAGTTTTGTATTGTATACTGGCATATACCATCGACTAAGGTCACAAGCAGGGTCTTCTGCCACAGTCCTTTCCGTACATATAAAAGGCAGTCAGGTCCCACCAGGAACTCAAATGTCAGTTCATTAGATAGATGGAGAAAACATGGCATCAGTTGTTACCCAAGCCTATTCCAATAGCAAGTGCTACACACTTCACCTTACCAGTAGAGAACGGAGTGTCGCACCAAAGCATACGTATCGCCATCTTCAATGATCACCTTGCAGCTCATACAGGCAAAGCATTCTGGGTGGTACTTGTATTCACCAGCCACCTGCAGAGAAGCGGTCCAAGCAGAAAGTAAGGAATAGCACAGAGGCTAGAATTGAAATAAGTGAAGTGCTTCTTAAGGCATGTATAGCATGAATAAAATCTGGAAAGACTCCAAAATGTTGGTGAACCCAATTTTGGAATGAGTGAAATGAAAGCCAGAGTTTATTGAAAGATACGTAGTATGAGAATGCTTGTGCTTGACAACCTACAACAGTAAAGGTAAAGGTATCCCCCTGTGTAAGCACCGAGTTATGTCTGACCCTTGGGGTGACGCCCTCCAGCTTTTTCATGGCAGATTCAATACGTGGTGGTTTGCCAGTGCCTTCCCCAGTCATTACCGTTTACCCCCCCAGCAGCAAGCTGGGTACTCATTTTACCGACCTCGGAAGGATGGAAGGCTGAGTCAGCCTTGAGCCGGCTGCTGGGATTGAACTCCCAGCCTCATGGGCAAAGCTTTCAGATGGCTGCCTTACCACTCTGCGCCACAAGAGTCTCTTTTTTCCTACAACAGTAGCTAATGATAATTCCTGTGTATGGGCTGCCGTTACGGGGAACACTGTTCTGTTAAGAACTCACACTAACACTTGTCTGCAGTGTCCAAGGAGCATGCAAGGGCAATGCAACCTTCACAGGTAAGCAAGAGAGGGGGATCCCCCACACTTCAAAGTTGGGCTACTGCAAATCTCTCCAGCGGTACCATTCCCTTCCATTGGCTCAACAGCCCTTCCTCCATCAATAGTTACTGGTAGTGCCTTGAAGGGAACAGAGCAGCTTTACCATCACGGGTCCAGTCATCAGCAAAGAGCAGCCATGGCAAGATTCTCCAAACTTCCTCCAGTAGTCCTTGTGGCAATACAGTTTCCCATCCTTCTCGTAGTACCAGTTTGTAAGAAGGTCCTGGCATTCTGAGCAGCTAGAGGACAAAGTGTAATAATGTAAACATCCACATAAACATCTATATTTTATTAATACACATATGATAAGTAAGTTTAAACTTGGCAGTGAATTTGTACATTCAGAATATTTTTTGTTGCTTCCCCTCTCTCCTTCCCTGCCAAGAAGAATCTGAGGAGGCAAAAAACAGACAGGAGAGGAAAGCTACCCAGATTTCCCCAAGCGTGATCAGCATGGACACTGAACATACTAAATCAGTGGTTCTCAACCTAGGGGTCGGGACCCCTTTGGGGATTGAATGACCCTTTCATGGGGGTAGCGGCAGGGCAAGCAGCTTGGCCAGGGGGGGTACACCATCCACACAACAGCTTTGTGGGGTAGATCGAGACACAGCGTTTGTCTGTCTGGAGCAGTGGAAAAGAGTGAGATCAGCATGGTGGGACAAGAGGCAGAACTGAGAAACCCCGGGGGGGGGGGAACAATTTTTATACAATCATGAACAATAGCTTTACGCTAGTGGCCTGTTTCGGTTTAATTTCTGTGAAAGAACACTTGTAGAATTTTATGTTTGGGGGTCACTGCAACATGAGGAACTGTATTAAAGGGTCACGGCATTAGGAAGGTTGAGAACCACTGTACTAAATGGTCTCCTTAAGGGAGAGGTGGATTAAAGGAAGAGATGTGCTCAAAAGAAAAGAGAAAGCAATTACTAAAGGACAAAAGTCAATCAGAAGACTGACAGGCACATTAATTTGGCTGTGCCCTCATACACCATATGTTCCGGACACACATTTTGACAGCTGATGTGGAACCACACACACACACACACACACCCCTTTGTAAGGCTGGGGACCACCTGCAAAGGTGGGGGACGATGGTGGCCCAGGTGCTGCGCATGTGCGGCCGCTCCATGCAAACACGCATGCGTTGAGCTGCTGCGCACACACATTTGTGTCCGCCGAGTGCAAACACGCATGCATTTCAGCTCCACGCATGCGCGTTTGTGCCTGCCATCGTGCCAGTGGACACGTCTCCCTCTTCCCCCACCCTCGCAGTGAGAAACTCGCCAGGCCGCGAGCGAAGCGGCTGCCAAAGCGGCCACATCGCTCACGGTCTGCCTAGCTTCTCACTGCAGGGGTGAGAGAGAGGCAGGCGTGGCCGCTGGCAGACGCAAACGCACATGCACAGAGCTGCCGCACATGCGCATTTGTGCCCCTGGCTGGCACAAACATGCATGCGCGACAGCTCTGCGCATGCACATTTGTGCGGCAGCACACGCGCGTGTTTGTGCCCGCTGGTGAGGTGCAAATGCGCATGTGTGGCAGCTCCGCGCATGCATGTTTGCGCAGAGCTGCCGGCTCTCCCCCACCCCCGGAGGCTGTCCTCAACCGTAAAACGGTTGGGGACCGCTGCTCTAGAACACGGGGGTCCAAACTGTGGCTCTCCATGGATTGACATGGGCTCATGGGAATTGCAATCCTTGGACATCTGGAGAGCCACAGTTTGGCCACCCCTGCTCTAGAAGAAGAGCTCTTTTTTAATATCCCACTTTTTACTATCTGAAGGATCCCCACAGTGTCTTACAAACACCTTTCCTTTCCTTCCTCTCCCTGTGAGCTAGGTGGGTTCGAGACAGCTGTAACAGAACTACTCTGTGAGAACAGCCCTAAGAGAACTGTGACTGGCCCAAGGTCACCCAGGTGGCTGACTATGGAGCAGCAGGAAATCAAACCCAGTTCTCCACATTACAGTTTCTCTCTTAACCACTACACCACACGGGATCCGCTAAAGGCACCAGCAACTGAACAGGAATTTCTGAAGCAGCTCCTGTTCATTCAACGGAATTCTGGGCAGTGCTGCTGCTGCTTCTTTGTGCTGACTTAGGATAATCGGCCTCCGCATACTTCTTATCCTGATTGCTTTATCTAGAGTCGCACCTCCCAGGACCTAGCAAGCCGGAGAACTGAAGGAGAAAAGGTGGCAACTGCAACACCTACTGGGGAAAAGGTGAGAGGGGCTGAGACGTTTAAGCAACTAGTCCTTTGCTACATCATTAAACAAATCAGGGCAGGACGAGAAACCCGCCCAAACCTGCAGAAGTACTATTCGCAACGAATGCTTCCAGTGGGGCAAAAATTACAACCCAGAAAAGCACTTCCTCATGTGCAAGGTGCCTGGAGACAGCTTGCAGAGTTGACCCGGGCACTTTGGTGGATGTAGTAATTAATATGATTCTTTTGGAATGCTCAAAGCACTTGTCATTTTTTGATGACGTCGGAGGAGACCATATTAGAGACATGTTAGAATGCGGAGAGCATGACTTTCTTAAGCCCTAAAATCACAGTGTGAGATGGGTGGCTGCATCAAGAGCAACCTGGATTGCAGCTCATTACCAAGTTACTAGTCTGTATGGAGTACAATCATTCTAGATTTTGTGCTCCACAATACTAATCTTACAAGACCTTCAACTGCCGTGACAATCTTCACTGCATCAAAGAGGTCCATACCACTTGAAGGCCTGTGTTGTGGCAGGCTGAGCTTTCATGAGCCAGAATCCACCAGCTGCACGAAATACTTTCTTAAGGAGGCAAAGAGAAAGAGAGAGACAGAAGAGGAAAAAAACGTATTCTGCAAAGCTGGGCCTAGAGGCCAAGAAAATGTAAGAGAACAGTAGGTGTGCCACAGAGTTCTATAGAGAACACAAACGAGGACAGGAGCCAAATGGGTTGGGTATGAACCGCTCCCAACCGGAGGCCTCTGGTGATAAATGATAGTATCTTTCCTGTTACGTTAAACACCTAAAGTGGAACAATTACTTTCTGCTGCAAGAAAGCCACGTTGCTCAGTGCTTTTTGTGCAGTTTGCACTCATTTCCCAACAGTTTGTGCAGAAGCCGTGTCCACTGTGCTACGTCTCCGAACTTGACTCAGAATCCACCCCTGACACTTTCTAGGTCAGTTAAACAGACAGGAGGGAAAAGTCTGGCATAGCAGAGGTGGTCTTCTCAGAAGCCATTACTCACACGCCCATCCATTACTCACACACACATATACAACAGTTTTGTCCCAGAGTATTTCATTTAGGTATATGCAACACCTTACTTTTCAAAGAAGGCTTTTAGCTCTTTTGTCATTTGTGCCCACTTGTAGAGGAAAGGCACCAACGTTGAACTGACAAAGTCCGGACAATGAATATTTCAAGCCACAATATATTTGTTAGTCTCAAAGATGCTACAAGCTTTGTTAGGAGTTTCATCAGTCTAAGAACCAAAAAGAGGCCACTGTGATGCCCATTACAGTGCCACTTCTCATCTTGAGCAAGCCTTGTTCTACTTGACCATACATTATGACAGAGGACTAGGGCATAAACACGTACTAACCACCCCTCTACTTTAATGCTGCATGACTTTAATTGTGCAAAATGGGCTTTACACCTGAAAATCAATTTTGAAAGGATTGTATTTAGTTCCAAAATGCCTTTTGCTTCCTAGTAGGGGGGAAAAATTCTAGCAAACAAGTGCTCTGCTTTTCACCTGCCAGCCTCTACAGTATAAAGTACATGGACGGAGATGCTAGGGCAAGCCAAATACATCTGGAGCAGAGCACAATCAGGTATGTTTATACACACGTGCCTCAAAAATGCTCATCTACAATAGGGGACGTGTGGAATAAGTCAGATATCCAACCTCTACTGTACAGTTCACCAATCTGTATATTACTGCACACACATCTGGGTCCAGTTGATGGCAGATGTGAACTTGAGTCCAAACCGCACAGCAGCCACACTCACTAGGTATCACTGGCCAAATCCCTCAGCCAAGCTACAGGGCTCTCACTCAGGTGTGAAAGCAAACAGATGGCAAAAGCACTTTGCACATGAATTCAATAGGTTGGAGCCCCCATCCCTCAGCACTGCTGTATGCCACTAATTTTACTGAGACCTGTTTTGTCACAAATTCTGTAGCATATACGAATTAAGATTTAGTTATTCTCAGTTTCAAACTGGGTAAAGGAATAGGAGTTCATCTGAAAGGGTGTGAATTCCTTCTTCTGACAACAATCACCTTTGCTGTGGTCTTTAAGTTACTTAACAGGTGTTTTTTGCACAAAGCACTCAGAAATATCCATGTGTAGCAAATGCTACCTCCTCTTTACTAATAACCTTAACAATATCTCATACAAGCACCTCTGATTTACTACATTCTGGTCCTTCAAGGAGCTCATGCGGGCATAAATAGAGTCTGAATCCGGGTCTCTCCTCTACAAATCCATCCCTTTGTCCTCATATGGGATAAATTACAGTGGCCAGCCTCCAAGTGGTGGCTGAATTACAACAGATCTCCAGAAATTACAAACGATCTCCAGGTGACAAAAATCAGTTTCCCCGGATAAAATGCAAAGTGAATCCTATGGCATTATATCGCACTCAAGTCTCTCCCCCAAAAAACCCTTCCCAGCCTCCATACACCAAATCTCCAGGAATTCCTCAAACCAGGACTTGCCAACCTAGTTAAAATACTTTCTTAGAGGGGAACTGGGAAGAAAAATTGCCTTGATACAAAACCCAGCACACACTCCTGTGGGAGGTAAATGCAATTGTGGCCTGACTTGGGAAGACCTTACAAATCCCATCTCCAGATGGATTTGAGGCTGTCCTCCCATGCTTCAGCAGAACTCCAAAGGTCTAGCAATATTGGCCTCGCGCATTTTGCACGCAAAACCTGTTCCCCCTCTCCCCTTCCTCCAGCATTTACCCTGAAGATGCCACAGCACACAGAGGCCCAGAGGCCATGCATCTCTTACCAAAAAGGTTCCTTAGGAATGCAGTAAGCTGGGGCAGACAAGTAGCTTCCCATCTCCGGGCAGTGGCTCAATGGCAAACCTGTCTGACTGCTTTGGCTGACATGACAACAGCCAGGGCTCGCTTCACCTCCCTCCGATTCAGCTGCCTCAAAACAAGTCAAGCGTAGGATTGCCAGATCCCAAGCCGTGTGCGGATCTTGAGACTCTCCCCAGCTCAGGTGGCTGCACACTGCTGCTCTTGGGCTCCTCTCGTGAGCATGAACTTCGTGGGAGGACCATCACACCTTCAAGCGGAGGCTGAGAAGAGGACTCAAGACCAGCTGCTGTCAAGTTTCTTCTTCCTCCTCTGGTTCCACCCCAAGGGTGGAGGGAGAGGAGGAGTTCTTTTCAGAAGGGAGGGGAGAGATTGTAGTTGAAATAGATTGGGGAGGAGAACAGATATGCAAAGGATGGAACCTGCAGACAATGAACCGTATGGAAAGGGAGGATGGAAAGGGAGGTATAAAAGCCTAATAAAACAGCAGAAGGCACAAGACTCTTTTTTAAAAAAGAAAATAAACTGGGGGTACAGAATCACGTCAAGAGTGCTTGATAATCCAGACAACTATGACCCAGCTGGGGACACATCCACCAGGGAGCACTGTTGTCTACAGCTTCTGTTTGCAAGCTCTCCCCCATCCCCACTCCGCTGGCCACAAGTAAAAAAAGACAATTCCTAGCTTGTTGTATAGCACTGCCTCCCTGCCAGCTCAGTTTGACATCCACCAGCAGCAGCAGGGTATGTGTGTGGCTGGCTGTGTTTTTAACTTTTGCACGTCACCCTGGGCAACATGCTCAAGAGGTGACAACATCTGCTCTTAAAAATAAAGGGAGAGGTCAAGTTCTCACCTGAAGTAGAACACCTGGCAATAAATAACTTCCCAGTCAGGAGTCTGAATGGAGGACTGCCATTCCCGGGTCCGTTTGCAGAGTCTGGAAACGTCATTGGCACAAGTCCTGAACTTAAAACTTCAGGCATAAGAACTGTTCTGATGGCAAAGGATCTGCTGTCTGGGGTAGCACAAGCTATTAACCCAGGGGTAGTCAAACTGCAGCCCTCCAGATGTCCATGGACTACAATTCCCAGGAGCCCCTGCCAGCATTCGCTGGCAGGGGCTCCTGGGAATTGTAGTCCATGGACATCTGGAGGGCCGCAGTTTGACTACCCCTGTATTAACCCATCCAGCAGGCTGAGCAAGGAAGTCTGGCAGCTTCTTCAATAATTCTACTCTCATCTACAGATTTCAGTACAGCATTTATGAGGAAGACCTCTTGGGCGTGCTTCTCTCATTAAATTTCCTGGACTGCAATCTTTTCCACCACTAATTAACACCGGAATATAAGCTGGAAGGAAGCTTTTGTGCAAAAACTTCACTACCATAAGGATAGATTCAAATGGGTGGCCGTGTTGGTCCGAAGTAACACAATAAAATCAGAGTCCAGCAGCACCTTTAAGACCAACAAAGATTTATTCAAGGCGTGAGTTTTCGAGTGCAAGCACTCTTCGTCGGACTATGAACTGGCCAGTTCATAGTCTGACAAAGTCTGCACTCGAAAGTTCACGCCTTGAATAAATCTTTGTTGGTCTTAAATTCACTACCATGAGAATGGCTCGCACCCAGTTCCCAATCTTTTGAACAGGTCTTGTTGAGAAGGGCTGTCTAGTGGACCAGAACTGCATCTGCCTATACCACTAAGCACCAGTAGGGCAAGGTGAAGCAGCTGCTTCAGCAGGGCATGTGTAGAGGCAATGAAGGTCTGTTTCCAGAGGTGTGCTGCAAGGCTTCCATTTAAGGAAAAATAGACGTTACAGGTAGCTGCTCTGGTCCAGCCAGCTCCTAATGAATTGCTTTTTATTAAGAACAACCAAAATGACACAGAACAAGCAAGTTTTTGAGTTCTCCAGAACACTTCATCAGGCTGCATGGATAAAAACCAAAAGTAGTCTGATGAAGAGTTTTGGGGGGCTTGTACACTGTTATTTTGGTAGGTCTCAAGGCAAACCTTTATGTGGACGTTTCCATATTTAGGGTTATGAGGAAAGCAGAAGCATGTGGCACAGATTGTTATAGCTTTATAGAAACTGTAGAACAACAGCAGAACTTGTTTTTGAAGTATACATGTGTGGAGCAGGGGCATAGATCTGCCTCTGATGCATTTGAACAACTCTCCCTCCCTCACACACAACATAACCCATATCTTCAATTCTCATGACATATTTCAATGATGACGATGATGATGTCATCCATTCAGTCATGTTCGACCCTTGGCGATTCTATAGGAAAGTTTCCGCCATGTGTCTCCTCTGTCAATGACCGCCTCTTACATTTCAATACTGGGAGATAAATGTTTACAAAAGAGATGGCATGGTTTTCATTTGTTTTAAATATCTGCCAGTTGCTGCTATTCACCCCTCACTACCATGAGGACACCAAGGGACTCAAGGTCTGGGGCCTGTGGTGCATGCAGGCCTATATTTCTCAGCATGTTTAAGTGACCTTGGGTTTCCGCTGAAGCCAGTTTTTCCAATCAAGGGCAGACGTTAAACTTTCTGCCTAACTTTCCTCTCGATAAAGACATTTTTCCCTTTCCCTGAAAATCTGAAAGTGATGACAAGTTGTTCTTACTTCTCTGCACCTCTCCCACATGGTGGGGGAGGACAGACATGGGGCGGGAGAGCCTCCTGCAACAGCCAGGGTGCTCCACTTAGCCGGGCTTTTACAGACTGGCTGTAAAATGCAAAGCCAGGAGAGAGCAGTAATAAACCCTGATGCAGCCCATTGGTTTCAGGGAAAGGGTGCAATTCCTTCTGACAATTTATCCAGCTGCACTGGAAACAGCAGCAGTGTGATGAGTCTGCGTCTAGGAATGCACTTTTTCAAGTCTTCTGCACTGCTGCTTAGGAAGAGTGCTCACATCCCAGACTCTTCTGGATTATTAGTTCCATACCATGAAGGGGGGGAGGGAGAGAAGAGAACTGGCAAAAGATTTGCTTCACATCACTGGCAGGAGAAGGAAGACCGTTTCTTCAGTGCTGCTGTCGGAGACAGAAACCCCATCACCATCACATAATCTCAAGCTTGCATCTTTGAGGACTTTACCTTAGATCAGTGGTTCCCAACCCCCGGTCCGCGGCCCGTTGCCAGGTCGCAAAGGCCTCGGTACTGGGCCGGCGGCGGCCATGCCTGCCTCTCCCTCCCTCACAGCAAGAAGCTAGCCAGGCCGCGAGCGAAGCGGCCACTTTGGCGGCTGCTTTGCTCACGGCCTGGCGAGCTTCTCACTGTGGGGGGGAGGCAGGCGCAGCTGCCAGCATGCCGGTGGACGCAAATGTGCATGTGCAGAGCTGCCGCGCATGCGCTTTTGCGTCCGTCGGCATACTGGCGGATGCGCCTGCCTCTCCCCCCCCCTCCTGCAGTGAGAAGCTTGCCAGGCCGCCGGCTCTCTCCCACCCCCGGAAGTGGTCCTCAACCTGGAAATGGTTGGGGACCGCTGCCTTAGATGCAGTTATGCGTTAGGTATGGAATGGATGCGAGGCCGCAGGGAGTTGCGGAGGCATAGGAGGACATCCTGGAAAGTAAGACATGCTGCGGGGGCCAACTGGCCCAGAGGCTATTGGAGTGGGAGCTGCTGTGACTGCAGCTCCAGCCATCATATCGAGAGAGGTGCTGAGATGAAAAACCAGTTCTGCTGCAGGCAAAGTGGGTGCCGGAGATGTAGAGGCCCCAGCTGGACATGGCCCAGCCAGCCTGAGTTGACTGGAGCTGCTGGCAGGGACTCAGAATCTTCCTTCCTCCGCTTTTTCGGTGCTGCCAAGCCAGATGCAACCTCCATGTTCTTCTCTGGAGCGAAGGAGCTAGCCACGAGCCTAACTACCTGAGCAAAGGGGCTATCCAAAACTGGAGAGGCCAGGCCTCATTCTCCCAGTAAAACCACCCAATAAATTTGAATAGCCCTACCTGAGTGAGCAGAGGTGTGACCTAACCAGCCTTCAATGACTTCATTCCACTGAAGTGAAGAAACCTTCAGGTTAAGACCAATGTTTTGCTTGCAAGAGAAATCTGCTGCAGAAGAGCTAAGCATGAAAAATACATGGCAGCCCGACAAACTACTGCAAATGAATCTTATTTGGTATGCTCTGGCTGAAATCCGAGGTACAGATTCAAGAAATGCCCTTTTCACAGGAAATCTCTTTTCTTCTACAGTAAATTCTGGGAAGGAGGCACTAAAGATCTGCTTTCTTGCACTGCAGAAACTGAAGGATATAATCCGGATTGCCCATTACCCATTAACAAGCACAGCCGTTCTTATAAAGCTAATGCAAGAAAAGCTATTTATTCTGCTTCATATAGAACTTAACATGTTATCGGACCACTTCCAAGCAATTACATTTTCCGGCTTCAGAGAAGACTCCAAGGTATTGTGTCCAGGTTACCTTCACCATCCTCAGTGCTTCGTCTCTGAGGTTTCATTAAGGTTTCAGGACTGCTTGTTAACCTCACACGCAAAAAATCTGTAGCAGTTCTGCACAAACAGAACCTCTAAATAAACCCCAGGGGAGCTGATCTCTCTTTGGGCTAATTTGCGTTGGCAAAGGAGTAAGCAGTCTTGTAAATGCCACAAGAACCCCTGTCCAGAACACTTCCATTACGAATCTGGGCAGAAGTTTTAAAACATTCTCTTACTTGGAAGGCAGCTGCTTGTCTGCTTCAGATTCCCTACAGCAGAAAACAACATTTCAGAATGTCTGTTGGGAACTAATTCCCTTGGGAAGACTTGATGACCGGATTCCACATCTCTGCTCTAAAGACCATTAAAGCCACAAAGCCCCAAGAGATTTGATGTGCACGGTCTGCACATCTTCTTTCCACGCTGCACATCTGTTGTGGGGAACCGCCCTTTTCTCAGCAAGACACTCCTCTCACAGAGTGCATCTGTTGCTGTCCCAATTACTGGGATTGGGCTAGAGCTGCTGAAGTGCTTTTTCTTGTTTACAACCACTCACCTGCCTGCATCTATTCAACAGAAATTTAAGTTGGACTTCCTCCTGCTGCATGACCACAACCTGGGAATCCTATTTCTCTACATTTTTAAGGGCTAATAAAGTAACCGCAAACTTCCATAACTGCTTCTTTCCTGCCCTGCCATTCTGTGATCCTTTAGGCAGCACTTTCAAGAAGGTCACCCAGTATGATACAGCTGGAGCTTGTTTAGGGAATGCTCAGCCCACCTTCTAGTCAAAAAAGAACTTTCACAGAGGCTTCCAATATTAACGGTAGAGCAAATATATTAATTAGGATTTTTTAAAAATAGCATTTTAACTTTTTTTTTTTTTTTTACTCTTTCTCTAGCCAGCTAAACGCAGAAGCCAGAAAACGCAAGAAAAATCTCAGCCCAAACGTCATAATAGAAAGAGAGGGCTTGGGCAGGACCAACTATAGCTGCGAAAAGTGTGCTTGGTGAGCAAGCCATTCTGCAGACCTAGGAAAGGGGCCAATCGTGTATTAGAGCAATTACATGCCAGGCCAAGAAGCCAGCAAAATCCACAGGAAGCCTCCACACCGCCTCCGCAAGAGTTGCCAGAACTCACAGTTACCAGTTGCCAAAAGTCTTTCTACCAGCAGCAGCCTCTTAAAGGTCTGGCACAGGAACATTCGAAGCTAGCAACAAAGCCAGCAATGGAAGAGGGAACAAAGGAATCAGCACTAGGCCCTCTCCAGCTAGCAGAAAGCAGGGCGGGGCAAGGGAACATTTCCCTATTGCACCTTTTAGCACCACGGTTAATGACACAGACTATATACTGTCCTGCGTTCAGCACTTAGGACCAGAAGGGAAGCACAGGATACAGGTGGAGGTTCTTAACTGCAGGGTGCACCTTCCTGGACACAAGCATTCAGTGATTTTTTTTGGCTGGCACTTCCAGGTCGGGCTGTCGTCTACATCAGCACATACAGAACTTCAGGCTACCATCTCACAATCATGCAGTCCTGGTGAACTCAACGAGAGGTGGAATTTGAGACTTTTTTCCATCTTCCTAAAACAGTATGGCAGGAACAATGCGGCTGCTAGAGCCTTGAAGGTGCTAAGTCCACCCAGACTACAGATGTGAAGACTTCATGATGGCGGGAGAGAAGACATGGGGGGGCTTGCTCCCTCCCCCCCAATTGACAAGTAGGAAATTGTAAGGAGCACTCAAAACTTTTAAAATAATTGAAATACTTTCCTGGAAGAGATTTTAGTCACTCAAGGAGTAGAACGAAAGTTTTTATGCAGGCCGGCGCCCTTGGGTAAATTTTGCAATAATTCTACATTTCCTGGGAAGCTTGCAACCTTTAGGACTGAACTAGAGTAAAATGGAGGGAAGACAGATACCAACCACTATTAAAGAACCCAACATAGAGTATATAAGGCCCTGCGCAGAGAAGGGTAGAGTTCTTACCCTGAAACTGGGCAGCAGTGAGTCTGCTTTTAGAGGGAGTTGATCCCTCATCCATGGAACGGGGAGTGAGACTTGGCTGCTTTCTGAAGCAACCGAAGCATCAGGATTCTTCAACGGTAACCCCATGTTATCTAATCTAGAGGTGATAGGCTGTGATCAACCTGTGCTTCTCAAAGAAAAGTGGCCAAAAGTGAAACAAATGAAGCTGGCTAAAGGAATTGTATATACCAAAGAAGATCCAAGACTCCAACTGTTGACACAGGCCTAAAAGCACCAACCTGCATACCTGCTCCTTTAGGGAATAGTCTTATGCAAAACTGGTGGATTCCAGGATGACAAGGATAAGAACAAAGAACACAACGACCACCACCACATTAGCCTCCAGCTCACTGTTATCAAACACATATCACCAAAACCCAAAGATACTGTCAGGTGACCACTAACCACCCGCCCCTCCTTATCACCAAGGCCCGTAATGTGGTCTTATCAACAATACATACACACAGCAAGAAAACTGCACTTATGTTACTCACCGGAAGCAGGTGATGTGCCAAGCTTCATTGACAGTCCTGTAGAGTCTCTGACCAGTGGCAATGCTGTCTCCACATCCCAGGCATCTCCAGTCCTCTTCCACTGCACACAAGGGCAAAGATCTGTCACTTCGGCACAGGCCTCAGAACAGCGCAAGGGCTCCCTTCTGTTGGCAACTGAAGTCTCCCCCGCATCCTGTGATTACAGCTGCAGCATCGATCGGTTCATTCACTAATATTCACCACCATTATCTCTCACTCAAAGCATGAAAGAAGGCCTGGGATTCGTCCGAGCAGCCAAGCCAGGCTTCTACAGTTGCCAGAATGCGTTCCAAATGGGAAATTCAAATAATCTCAAGGGACAGGACTGTCTCCTTCCCCTGACTGGGGTCAAAAGGTCACCAACACCATATTTCAGCAAGCCTCAGTTCTGGCCAACTACCAAGGCCAGTCAAGCATAGGTGCTCATTAAGTGAAATTCCACCCCTAAGCTCAGCAAAGTCTCATGGTGTTTGGCCTTCTATTGTGCACATCAAGCAGTCCCTCTTGGCCACCCTCCATCATAGCACTGGAACACCAGGGCAAGGGTGTTCAGCACTTTCTAGGTCTTAACACAGAAGCAGCGGGGGAAAGCTAAGCTGGCATTTGCCCCACAGTGCTGACTCAGTGCTGAACGGATTACACTGCTGTCACTAGCCAGATTTCCCAGAAGAGAGGCAAATTAAACAAAGAGGGTTGGGTTGTTTTTTTTTTGTTAATTTATTTTTGCAGAAAAAGGACTTCTGACTGGCAGCCTTCCCATCAATACTGGATATTTGTTTAACTTTCTTTCCAGTAATAAAGGCTCCACCAATTTTACAGATGGAAGTACACAAGATTGTGGAGGAACACACTTCCGAAAGACGAGGTCAGGGCATTAAGGTTTCCAAAGAAATTTCCGTTTTGACGCTCTGCTTCCATGCCAAGAGATTAACTGCTGAACCTATGGGTCTAAGAAGTCATACTTTTCTTACCTGAAAAAGGTAGTTCAAGATGGCTACTTACACTCTTGCTGCTGTCATTTAACATGTATATATTTGTTGCAATTAAACCTTGCCCTTTCCCAAAACATTAGGCTTAAATATTGTACTAGGCAGAAAGCATGCCTCACCTACAGCTGCCTTGGCTCAGTGGAACTCTGGAACAGTTGATTATGTCCAAACAGTTGATTATGTCCAAGCTGCTCTGGCACAAGGCGAGGTCAAACTTCACTGCTCACCCCCAAATTTATGTAAAGTCCAATAAAAGCTCTCAAAGGCACAGAGGGCCAGCATGCAAGACAAATCCACATTAGACAGATAGATTAATGCGGCCAGAGCCAGCATGGTATGGAGATCAGAGTGTCCAACTAAGGGTTCAGCTTCCAGCTCAGCCATGGATATATCTTGGGCTAGTCATTTTCTAAGGACAGCCAATTTCACAGGTTTGTTGTATAGATGGGGCAAAATATCTACTGTCCTGAGCTCATGAGCGGAAGGACCAGATACTGGACAGAAAAAGCATTCTAAGGCATCTATATTGAGGGTTGGACCCCTGCAGAGCTAAGGTTCACAAGTCTTTCCCACATTCCCTTCCTCCAACCGGGAATGCTCACTTATGACATCACAGGACCTGCATAGATTGACAGCCATGTGGGTCAAAAGGAGGTTTTGAACTCTCAGGAAGGGGCAGGTAGCCCTGGTAACTCTTTGCAGAAAGATAAGCAGGCATCTGTGCTAACAATACATTGTTTTTTTCCATTGAAAACAGCTCCTGTCATCATTTAGTTATGGCTTTGAACCAAGAACTTCTGCACTGTCTTAAAGATATTTGGATGCAAATACCTACAAAAAGACAGCCAAAATAATCTTCTCCTTATCTTCAATCTTCACATTAGTAGGAGGCCTTATCTCCTCATTCAACAAAACGTTTCAAGATTCCCACCCTCAGGGAAATTACTCTGCCATGACTTATCGTTCTAGGTTATGTACATGGTTCCCTGAGTCAAAGAGAAGACTACAAAGGCAAGGGAGTACCCAAGGAGAGACCAAACATTCCCCATGGCTATACATCCCAAGAATCCCTAAGGAGGAGTAGGCAAGTTATCCAGAGCATCTGTCCCCACCTCCCAGCTATAATTTCTACAAGACAGCTGGGCTATCGTAAGTCTCATAAGGGAGGGGTAGTCAACCTGTGGTCCTCCAGATGTTCATGGACTATAATTCCCATGAGCTCCTGCCAGCATTTGCTGGCAGGGGCTCATGGGAATTGTAGTCCATGAACATCTGGAGGACCACAGGTTAACTACCCCTGTCATAAGGGACATACATAGGATGTACTCCTGCTCCGGGAACAAGCTCTTGAAAAAGCTGTTTTTCAGGCATGTCTGCTAAAAATCTACAACTTGCTGGAATAAAAACAGTCCTGCAAATCTACATTATGCTTTGGATAGTACTCCCACACAATGTTCTTAAATGTAGCCTTAAGAAGCCTTTGAACTGAGTCCAGATAGGGCCTGAATGCTCCAACATACTCAGTGAGATTTGATACCTGGGACTTAGCAACACAATATCTACATGCATTCCAAGAGGTCAAACCTACAATACAGGTGCTTTGTGCTGGGTAAGTTAGCAAGGGCTCTGTTTCGGACTGAGAAAACACAGGTCCTGTAAGGGTTTTTAATTATTTATTCTTTGATTTCTAGCCTGCCACTGAAATACAGACAAACTCCAGCAGTGATCTAAAAAATCCCCCCCCATAGTCCCAAACAGACTCAACCTTGGGAATGTGAGGAGCAGCCCAATGTCTCAGCTTGGCCGGGAGGGGGGGGGAGAGCATGATCTTACTCGCTACTGAAGAGGCCAACAACACAGCCCACAACAGGAGTTTTGCCAGAACAATTTTAATCTACATGATGGATCAATGTTTAGTATCACCCATTAGATATCACCTACAAACCACCTAAGTACCAGCTTGTAAACATCCCGCCTTCATATAGAAGAATCTGTTCCACAGTAAGTGAAACGGTGAGGACACCATGCCCTTCGGAGAGGACTCTGACAGTGTCACCCTATACACAGTTATACCTTTCTAACTCATAGAATCATAGATTTGAAGGGGACATACAGGTAATCTAGTCCAACTCCCTGCTCAGTGCAGGATCAACCTAAAGCAGTGGTTCTCAACCTGGAGGTCGGAAGCACTGTGGGGGTCAAACAACCCTTTCACAGGGATCATGGCAGGGTGAGCAGCTTGGTGGCGGCGGTGGGGGACACACACTGCCACTGCTCCTCCTGCAGGTGCTTGCGCTCGGCTGCCAGCCACTCCAGCAGTGCCTCTGAGAAGAGTCAGAACGGAACTGAGAAACCCCAGGGGAAAAAGAAAACAATGTATATACAATCATGAACAATGGATCTTCACGCCGTTGGTCAGTTTCAGTTTAATTTCTGTGAAGGAATGCTTGCATAATTTTATGGTTAGGGGTCACCACAACATGAGGAACTGTATTAAAGGATCGCTGCATTAGGAAGATTGAGAACCACTGGCCTAAGGATCCAGGATAAGTATCTGTCCAGCTGCTGCTTGAAGACTACCACTGAGGGGGAGCTCACCACCTCCTTAGGCAGCTGATTCCACTGCTGAACTATTCTGAAAAAAAATTCCCCTGATATCTAGCCGGTACCATACTATATGCAGTTTAAAGCCTTTCTTGTAGATTCTATCCTCTGCCGCAAACAGGAACTGCTCCCTGCACTCCTCCAAGTGATAACCTTTCAGATTCTTAAAAGCAACAATCATGTCCACCAAAGTCAGTGGGCTGAAGACGATGCAACTCTGTTGAGGCCTGAACAATTAGTTAGTAGAATGCACTGTCAGTAATCCAAGCCTATTGAAGCTGTCACCCTACTACAGAACCTAAAACTCTGCAATACAGAGAACAGCTACAACATGAATGCCTTTTACCCAGTCTGATTCAATAAGGATATATTCAAGGTATAAGGTGATAAAGTATGCATGCACATGAAAACTTATACCTTTAATAAAACTTTGTTGGTCTTAAAAGTGCCACTGGATTCAAACTTTGTTTTACTTAGTTTGTCCACCATTAATCATCATCTTGTAACTCTTGATACACTGCCTAGAAAGCCTAGACAACCTCCACAGTTGGGGGGGGGGGGAATCACTGAAGTTTTTTTTAGGCACACCAGTCTTTTAATGCTCTAAACCAGGGGTAGTCAAACTGCGGCCCTCCAGATGTCCATGGACTACAATTCCCAGAAGCCCCTGCCAGCATTCGCTGGCAGGGGCTTCTGGGAATTGTAGTCCATGGACATCTGGAGGGCCGCAGTTTGACTACCCCTGCTCTAAACCACCATTTCATCACAGCAGTCGGTACCGATACTATATCAGGCGAGTTAACAAATAATCTTAAATTCTAAAAAAGAAACACATCAAGCTGAAAAACTACATGCTCACTGCTCGGAAGGAGAAGAAAATGTTATGAGTTCATTTCGGGCATGCCAACAAACACATTCCTGCATGATCGGGTTGACAAGGAAGAGTCACAGCAGGTATGCACGCCCAGGACAGAATTACAGTGGCTTGGAGATTCAAGAAGGGAGGAGGGCTAACATTTGTCGATTTTAAAATGAGATTAACTCAGCCTGCTCTCCACAGATAGTTGTAGCTAGAAGGAGGAAGTTTAAAGTGCAATCCAACTCTTACTGAAATCAGTGGCAGAATTCCAAGTAGTTTGAATAAAGCAGGATTACAGTATTAGATTTAGAAGCTTAACATTCAAACACTGCAGCAGCTTTACTCGTATACAGGTCAACTGTAAGTGAGCAAGAGATGCATTCAAGATCATTTAGACAGACTTCAATGCATATCTCACTGGTACAATATACCTGAATTAAAGGTAAAGGTCTCCCCTGTGCAAGCACCGAGTCATGTCTGACCCTTGGGGTGACGCCCTCTAGCATTTTCATAGCAGACTCAATACAGGGTGGTTTGCCATTCCCTTCCCCAGTCATTACCGTTTACCCCCCAGCAAGCTGGGTACTCATTTTACCGACCTCGGAAGAGGGAAAGCCTGAGTCCACCCTGAGCTGGCTGCTGGGATCAAACTCCCAGCCTCATGGGCAGAGCTTTCAGACTGCATGACTGCTGCCTTATTATTCTGCGCCACAAGAGATACCTGAATTATCTAATTGTAATTTTCCCCCATAAAATATACCCAAATCAAGCATTTCTGAGCCCATCGCAACGACCTACAATGAGTGCTTAAATTTGTACCATTTTACCCCCTCTGCCTCAATTAAATCACAGCGGTTTAATGCAATAAAGCTCTTCAGCTTACTCGACCTCTTTCTGCTGCAAAAGGCCATCACTAACCCCTAAACTGATGCAATAGGTACAAACCCCACAAGAAGAAGAGTCAGAAAGAGGCAAGAGCCAAGCTTGCAACTTTTGGCAATCCAAGCTCAGCAAGAACACCCGATTTAACAAGGCTCAGCCCTATCATCTAAGCAAAGCAATAAGAAACAGGCAGCAGTTTGAGCACTTACGGAGCACACATCCACCTGAACTAACCTCTACAGAACCGCCAGTAAAGGTACATTTCCAGTTAGACAGCACGATTACCGTGCAAGCTTCAGCCCTGTTCAGTTTTCTGTCAAGGAAGCGCACCACGGAGAATGAGAAACTAGTGCCCGGGGAAGGGAAGTTTAGCAGCATCATGGCTAAAGGCTAGAGACAAAGGAGCCACCACCCTCCCAGGCACATCTAACTGTGCCCTGGAAACAGGATGCTCAGCAGAGACATGGAAAGTGGGAGGCGGGCATTTTCTCCCTCTCCACTGGGATTCAGAGCCCTCTAGTGCAGGGGTAGTCAACCTGTGGTCCTCCAGATGTCCATGGACTACAATTCCCATGAGCCCCTGCCAGCGAACGCTGGCAGGGGCCCATGGGAATTGTAGTCCATGGACATCTGGAGGACCACAGGTTGACTACCCTTGCTCTAGATGCGGCGCAGGCAAGCGATCTTGCAAAGGGAGCCTTCCCTCATCCAAAGGCAATGTGTGCCGGAGAAGGAAACAATAGGAGCGGCGCTCCGCCGGGTCTGCGGACGGCGGGACACCTGGCCGGGCACCCTCGCACCAGCCCCGCCCCTGCACCCAACACTGCATCCCGCGCCCCAGCACCCGAGGCAGGCCGCGAAGGGCCAGTGCTTCGCCACGGGGAGAGCCCGAGCGGCCGCGTCTTACCCCCGGCTGGCCCCGCCGCTGCTGCTGCTGCAGCCGCCACTCCTCCATCCATCGCCCGACCGGGCTGAGATCTCTCTTCAGCGCCGCAGCAAAGCCTACCCGGGGGTGACGTCACCCGGCCTCTACGGAACGCGAGGGAGGCCACATCTCCTCCCCCTCCCCTCTCTCTCACACACAAGCCCAAGGCACCGACGACGGCGCCGCGGCACCTGAACCTTCAGGGGGGCTCCTCCATCAGGGCCTCTCCCCCCCCTCCCAGACGCCATCGGCCAATCACAGCTGCCCGGCCTGTAGAGAAAGATTCCACACCCAAGGGCGCCAGCCAATCAAGCGCCAGTTTGAACCAATGCCACCCGCCTCCCCCTCTCTGGTTTTCTTTCTTCCTCGCGGTCCGCACCCGCCCCTTTAGCCTGCCAGGAGCCAATCACAGCGCTCTAGACCCGCACAGTTCGGGAATGCACGTGCAACTGGAGCCGCGGGATGAGGTCACCGCCGGGCAGAGCGGCATTTGCAAGCTCGCGCTGCCGCGGGGCGCTATTACTGATATTTCTTTTCTCATGCCCACTTAGTAAAATCAACAATTAAGACTTTATAATATAGCTGATCCATATGCAATTATCTCAGAATGCAGGGGGCGTTTTACCAACGTCCTCGGTTACGCTGAATCATATTTAATATTGGTAGGAACTGCAACGGGTAGGGAGACGAGGCTGCGCGGGCCATCCCCTCCGATGCCTCCCGAAGGTAGTGGGCGAGCGAGTAAAGAACCTGGCGCTCTCTTGCGGGCTCTCTGGTCTTAAAGGTGCCACTGGACTCTGATTTTGTTTTGTTGTGCTGCTTCAGACCAACAGGGCTACCCACTTGAATCTATTACAAACATAAATGACATAATGAGCTGATATTTGCAGTAACCAAGAGGATCAAAGAAGGGCTTCTTCGGGAATGGTGTCAGCCCTCTCTTTAAAGGTGACTGTGACCATTCCCTCTCTCAGTGAGGAATTTACAACATCCCTTTTCAGATACAATAAACCAAGAAGGGCAAGAGCCAAGCAGGCACATAGTAGGTCAGAATGTTCTCTCTGTGTTGTGCGTATCCTTTAACTGCAACAATTAAACATTCAAGCAATCGTGTCCAGACGCTGACATAACACAAAATGACTTTCAATGGGAGTATCTCAAACAATGTGACTCTTTTGCCCTTGCAGTCAAATTGCAGCAATCTGTTGAGATCTATGGGGTCATTATGCCAGCCAACCTGGAGGAAGCAGCTTTCTTATGCACTGAAATCGTTCCACTGGACATCTGTGTGAGGGTGTCAGATGAGGAATTTTCCCATTTGGCCATCACCCAGTAGGCTCCAGGATTCTACCATGTTAATCCCAACACTTTCTTTGTCTGTGTTCTTGCCATTTTATATGCTGGTGCCATTTTCTTATGCTCTGTTGTATACCAAAGGAGTGAATTAACTCAGATCAGAGAAAGAGAACATCTGGGAACAACCCTGTCTATCACCCATGCCACCTCCTCTGCACTGGCAGAGGTAACTGGACCCCTGCTCTGGAAGACATAGAAAGCCCCCATGACGTTCTGCCTTACCATACAGTGAGTGTTCTATCATGAACAAAAGAGGATGGTTTATCCCTGTCCTCAGATCACACCTATAAAAGTGTGATCAAAAGCTGATGCTTCAGGGCACCACAAGATTGTCTATAGTAGCTGCAAAAGACTAAGCCACATAACTTAAATTTTTGCTCCCTATTTTATTCCCATGATAACCCTGTGAGTTTGAGAAGAAAAAATTAGTCCAAGGTCACCTAAGAAGTTTCATGAAAGAATGGGTTTGAACTTATATTTCCTTGCTCCAAACATACTCAATCACAACCATCTATGGTTACGTGTGCCCAGAATCATGATGGAAGAGTAGAGAGTAACATTCCCTTTTTGGAAGTGTTTTTTTTTTGGGGGGGGGGGGGCAAACACTCTGTTGTCATTCATATCATCAGTTTATAGATGGTCCCTAGGAGCAGATACAAGGCATATACTAGTAATACAGACACAAAATATTACCCTTTTTAGTATGCACAGCTGCAGCCTGCCTAAAGATCCTCTGCATTCACACTAATGGCCAGAGATCTGGGGAAGAAACTTCACTTACACATGAGATAATGTAAAAATGTTTTTATTCTAAATTACTTTCACAACAGTGAAAATTAGTGAATAACAATGGTGCCATCGTTTGCCAGCCAGAGGCTATGTGCAATCTGAATACATGATTTGGAGTGAGGTGGAAGAAAACCAAGAGAGGGCTAATAAAAAGAAAAGCAAAAAGCAAGAGAAAGTATAAATTCAAAGACTGATCCAAATCACCAGTAAAGCATGATAAATGTCATAACAGTTGGCTTGCTTTGATGAGAACAGCAGACTTTGGTGCTGTTTTAAATGTGCCAGTAGCGCCTTCATGGCCTAGATCTCAGTTTGTCAGAAACAGCCTAAAAAGGGGTTCAAGTCCATGAAAGCTTACAGAACTATTTCTCTGTCAACCTTTCAAGGGACTACATGATGCTTGGGTTATACATAAAATATGGAGACCAATGATAGCCTGATCTGACCAGCATCACAACCACACTGTGAGGGTCAGGCTCTCTTCAGTTTATCTATACATCCCTGTCTGCAGAAATAGCAGCACTACATTTGAATCCCAAGCCACTTATACCTGCTTTAATACCATTTAAATCCACAACAACTGAACCTTTTACATTCCTTTTTTTTTTTACAATATATTTAAATTTTTGATCATGACCTTTGTGAAACCATTTTACAAGACTACTTTTGGAAATAGTTTAATTTCCACCGTGTTCAATTCCCTCAAGCCGTAAAAGGAGAAAGGAAATATCAGAAATCCCCTTGGGACGCAGCAATACAACTTAACTTTCCCTTCTTAACAATAGGTGGCGGTGTTGTCTGCCCTAGGAAAATTAATCCCAGCGGTATACAGAATATGTGAGGCCAACTGTCAATAGCAGTTTAGTTTGGAAGAATCTCAGGTTTAGAAAAACATCCTTTTGGGGGAGTTATAGTAGAAGACTTTTTAATATAAAAGGAGGGGAAAGCTCCTAGCATGACTACCTCTTCAGAGTGTCATACAAACTGCTTATATTGCACATGAGGATACCCGAAGGATTATCTAATGCTCAGATGAAGTTCTACAGGTCATGCTTTCAAGGTTTCTGCAGGGGAGGTATTTCAACCCCCTTCCCTTTGTATAATTTTGGGAAAGGGTGGACTGAGATATGATATTTCCATAATATTTCCAAATGCATCCAATATTTCCAAGCTCATCCTCCCAGGCACAGCATTAAACCTGAGAATAACACCCCCCACATACACACAGTAATTTATTCCATCCAATGTTATAATCACAATTTGTTATGGAAATCCTTAATAATTGCCACTAGTCTCTGCTTGTAAGCAAACAGGAAAAATCAAAAGCAATGCAGAATTTAAAAAACTAACTCCTTTAGAGACATCCTTCTATTTACAAGAAAGTCAGAGGTCACCAAATTGAGGAATCCCTTATATGTTTCGGTCTCATAGATCCAAAGTTTCAGCAGCAAAAGTCTGTAAAGCTTGATATACTCTCCCTCTTCCCCCCCACCCCAAATCCTTCTGTATACAGCCCTCTCTCATGCACTATCCAGCAGAAAACCTTCCCCTCCATTTCATCAGGACATGCACAGGAAAGCATCCTGTTGGATTGTGTCTAACCTTCAAAGGAACACCTTTGGCGGTTTGGAAATCCTGTGTGCTAAGAGCCATCAGCTAGGAATTTCTATACACAAATGATAGAGAACAATGCTGCATCTTGTACTACCAAAACATAATCATTTTAGTGGTAGGCCCGGGAAGGGTGGGGTAAAAGATTGTCTTCCACTTCTCCTAACTTGACTGCATCAAAATGTGGAAAAAAAACTCTGGATACATCTCAGAAAGGTGGAATAAGCATAATAAACTACAGTAGCCAGAATTGCTCCAGTCCCAAATAAAGAGTGATAGACCGTTATATAAACTTTAGAAAAACAACACTGCTTTTCTGATAAGGAAATCTGCTGAGTGACAACCACTGAGTGGCCCCTCTAGTGTTCAATAGTTCCACCCAAACCCTGAGATGAGAGAATATGTCCCACCTGGCTCCAGAAAATGAAGGTATTCCAGTTTTATGGTTGAAAAAAATTCTGATCCTCTTGGCTTTAAAGTCATCTTCAAGAGGGATGGTAACAGTAGGAATATAATATCTCTAAGGTGATACTATCTTCTGCCAGATGTTCACCAATCCATTTATGATGAGAGGTTTGATGAATGCATGGAACTGGGTCCCAGTGCACTAGTCTCTCCCTTCCATGGCATACACTGCAAAAGTTTCCATGCAATGCCTGCCACCCGCTCTCCCTGCTGGGTCAGCACCAGCTCTAGTTGATTGGCACACAAATTTAAAAGAATACTCTCTTCTCAGGAGTATGGAAGTTCAAAGCTGGGTTCACTGTTGCAGCCAGGTACTGTCTGTGTGAGACATGGTAGAACCTGAGAATGCTTTCAAACAGATCTTTAATTTCATTGGTTCAATAAGCAAGAATCCTTCCTCATGCTGCAACACCATGGCTACTGGGATCCCGCCATTATCTATGGAACCAGATACCAAGAGGTTTACAGTTGGCCCAGGGGAGGCAGCAGTCTGTAACTAGCTCAGAGCCCCTCCAACCATTGTACAATACAGAGCACGGAGCAAATTTAAGCGATCAGAAGCCAGAACATGATCACCAGGGCCACAAACAGGAAAAGGCGGGACAGGAACTGTTCATCCACGTACTGGGGAGTCCCTGGAGCAGCTGGAAAATTGGAAAGAAACAGCCGTTATCCTCTCATCTCTAGCAAAGCCTGAATGCAACTGATTTCCCAGGATCAGAGGCAAAAGCATAGAACCAATCGACGTACTTTTTTTCATTAGCAAAGACTCACCTAATGCCTCAAGAGATAAAAATTCTGACTTTCAGTTAAGATGGCAGAGTAATCAGGGGGAAAAAAGCAAAGCATCTATCTAAAAAAAATTAGATCAAATGTTTTGGATAAAGGTAAGCACTCCCACTATTCTTTTGAGCAAAACTCAGAAAACAAACAAACCTTGATCTAGGTGAACAGTCAAAAAGATTTTAATTTTAAAAGATCTTTCACTTGAAATAGCCACATGACAGACAGTAAAATGAATCCAAGGAGATACAATCCCAGAGGATTTGGCAGTATACTTTGAACGCAAACATATATGCCATATATTGTGTAAGACCTTAGGTCTATCTTGCTCAGTACTATCTAGTGCAGGGGTAGTCAAACTGCGGCCCTCCAGATGTCCATGGACTACAATTCCTAGGAGCCCCTGCCAGCGAATGCTGTCAGGGGCTCATGGGAATTGTAGTCCATGGACATCTGTAGGGCCGCAGTTTGACTACCCCTGATCTAGTGTGACGAGAAGCAGCTTTCAGAACATCAGGCAGAGAAAGGTTTTCCCCCAGCATCTCCTACCCAATATGCTTTACCTGAAGGTGCCAGGTACTGAATCTGCATGAAAACCTGCATTCTAGCACTCTGCCACAGCTGCTCCCCAATATCAGACAGTGAAGATTTCAGAAAACTTATTCAGGGGCATCCAACTCTTATTCTATCAGTCCACTGAGCAAAGTTTGAAGCCTTTCTCCAGTTTAAGTGGCTCTTCCTTAGGCTGCTAGATGATAGGATCCCCAATAAACAACACGTTAAAGGCCGTGGAAATCTTCCCAAGTAAAGATTCTGTCACATACATAAGGAGGCAGAGCTCTCTAAAATGTTCTCAGAATTCTTCAGGATGGGGCCACGATGGAATACTGAAATCAATCCACCAGGAGATGAATGACAAATCTACAGCTGAAGGTTACAGCATAGGTGAACTGAAAGTTTGGTTCTCAGTTCACACTTTTACATTCCAAAGGTTCCAAAATATTAAGTCAAGAAGATACAAGAGGCAAAGTTAGCAGAACCGAAACCATTTTTTTTTTTGAGATACTCCTTCCTTGTCTTATTTTGGACAAAGAAATTATCTCAGAAATCATAGTTGGGAGGAGGGGATGAAGTGTTTTTCTCTTGTCAGATCTTCTGAAATGTTAAGATGTTCTGTACCTGGGGGAGGCCGACCGTCATTTATGTTGAACGCTGTAGCAAATATTCCAAAAGGAAATGCCCCAATTCCGAACGACATTTGGAAACCTCCATCACCAAATCCAAATCCCTGGAAACCCTAGAAAGAAAACAGAACGGGGGGGGGGGAGATAAATGTTTAATGCACTCACGCTGACAATGCAAGACTTGATCCTATTTCAAGTCAATGATACCGCCTCCAGAAAGATGTAAGAATAATCATTAGACTCCTGTGAGCCTCCATTTCCCATTCACAGAAAATGCTGAATACTGTGGCTCTACAGTTCACTGCTGTGGCCTTATCTCATTCCAATCATACTCCATTAAGCATGTGTAATACCCAGCAATAAATCATAGTACTTTTGCCAAAGAGGATGTAAAAATGTAGAGATGGGTGAGCTGAACAACTGTGCAAGAAGATAAGTAGTAAACCAAGTGCCAAACCAAGCTATATCAAGAGTAACAGACAATGGGAAATCTGGGCTAAAAAGAATTCTTGTAGCAACTTGAACAACCCCTCAATTCCGCTGTAGCAGTTTAAACAAATTAGTAGCAGATTAACTTGGATCTAAGACAGACTTGTAAGAATTAACTTGAAAACTGCACAGTAGATTCAACCTATCTTGAAAGCGTTAACTTTTCATTATAAAGCTATAAGACAGATCCATCTCAGCTCCCTGAAGAGAGTGAGAAAGAGAATATACGGCCAAGTTGAACACCTGTATGAGCTGAAAAACAGGGCAAGGAAGCCAGGGCACTCTTTCCATGAAATAAAACTTTAGATAGGATTCAGGGTTCTAAACCTTAAAGGCATAGCTATATTTTGAAGGGAAGAGATAGAAAGCCAACAGGGAGGGGGCATCTAGCCAATGTACTAAAGAGCATACAATCATCTCCCCAAAAGGCAGAGGTTGTAGGGGAATGCTCAGCGTAACAAGCTCCTAGCTCCAGGGGAACAAATTGATTCTCTTGAGACCAAGGCAGCTGATCTGGAGAAGTTGAAAGAGGAAGAGAGGGTGTAGACAGGGCTTGCAAAGGTCTGCTGTAATCTCATGAGTAAGAATTCCACACCTGGAATTCCGCACCTGAAACATAACTGCCCTGTCATAAACTGGGAGCTTCTTCTTGCTTCCCACCCTATGGAAAGAGGGGGAGGGGAAGGAAGCCCTGAAGCCTGTTAGCCATTTAAACTGAACAGCCCAAGTAGCCCACCAACTGGCCAGCAGCCATTTAAACCCTCATTTTCCTGTATACATCCCTGATTTGGGCCTGGTACAATTACAAGCCAATTAGCACTACATATGTTTCAGATAACTTGGCAGAAACCATTACTAAAATGTGTAGAAAACCATGTTCTATTAGGAGAGAAGAGTATGGAACCAGCATAGCTTCAGAGAAGGGAAGTCCTGCCTCAACCAGTCTCTCTGAGTCTTTGGAAAAGGCCCTCCTTCACGAAATGTGCTATTCAAAAGTTCATCAACTGATTTAATAAACCACCAACTCTCCAGGGAGAATGAACTGCTGAGTGCTTTCAGCTATCCAACAGAGAAATGCTCTTTAATCACACTCAGCAGAGCTGTTTGTCTGGAGCAATAAGGACAGGCAGCAGCCTCTGGGGGTTCCAAGTCAACTTACATGGAAATATGCAACTGTTTCATCAGGTCATGCATGTACTTCATCTGTACCTTAATAAATTATTCTGCAGGCGGTACCAGCCCTCCCAACCATGCAGAGTTTACCATTCCTAACTGCTGTGCCTACATGTTTTATGTTTGCATACATTCTAGTACACTAGCAACACATTGGCAAGATGCCAACACATGCCCAGAGACTTTAGAAACCTATATTCTGAAGTTCCACCCACAGAAACCAAACTGTTGCCACAAGCATGTTTGTCAAATAGGCAGATGTACATATAGTATACTTCATTTGTACAATACAATCTCTCTGGTGTGTAAAGAGAGACAGAAAAAAAAGAGGTTTTAAGTTATTTTTAATGGGACTAAAGGGAATCAACCGAAGCACAGGGAAAGAGAAGAGGAAAAGGTCTCAGGATCAGGAGGGATGGAAGGAATTGATAGCTGTTCTAATATTCCATTGTCTAACGCAGGCTTTGTCAACCAAGGTTTCATGAAACCCCCGGGTTTCTTAATGGCCCTGGAAGTGTTTCCCAAATGGGTGGGAGCTAATTCATTTTAATTTTTGAAAAATTTGTTAAACATTTATTGGGTGATATAACCATATATGGCCATGTAGACCCCCCTCTTCCCAAAATGGTCACTGAGGACCTGGACAGGGTGCAAAGGGGAGGGGCCCCGGGTGGGCGTATGCACAGTTATCCTACCTAACCATATTCTGTATAATTGTGTCATCGCTGGAGTTTCTTAAAGCCTGAGGAATGTTTCAGGAGTTTCTCCATGGTAAAAGGGCTGAGAAAGGCTGGTCTAGTGCTTTGGTTTAAATTTCCCAGCCATGTTGGTTTGCAGCAGGAAAAGCACAATCCTGTGGCAAGAGTAACTTTCTTTCTGATTTGGGGCTACCTGTCCTGGTATGGTGTAATTCATCTTATCTACACCCAGGAGTCCCTATTCTCTGCTACTGCAGTTTGCTCACCTGACCTTTATTAGAGGGCCAGGCCACATGCTGCCTCAGCCCTTAGAATAGCTCCACCTGTAGTTATGTGACAAGCTCAATGTTACCTTTTAGGAGAAATTACGAGATTTCTCATTTTCAAAATGCTTTTTATAGATGCTGGCAGAAGTATAACATCTTTCCTACTGGATTATTGTGAAGAGAATAGCAATGGGAGAAATTTAGTTGGAGGTGGGTTTTTAAATTTTTATACCAGTTTTTAATTATTCATTTGATTATTCTGGTTAGCAGCTTTGAGTCTTGGAAGAGGTTTAGAAAAGGTTACTTCTTTTCAGCTGTGACTGCATTTGAACAGCATTCACCCGCTGTTTCATATGGTCAGGAGGCCAAATCCACTGGGAGCTATAATAGGGAATTGATGGTGCAGTGTGACCAGTTTGCTGGACTTTTTGTTGTTGAAAGTATGCACATTGGTTCTGACTTAAATAGCTCATTATCGATAAAGAAGGCTTTGTATCCCTGGTTTATGAAGGTATCAATGTTTTGGGGGATTTCTGGCTGTCCGCCCATCAGGAGACAGAGCTGGGTGTCATCCGCATACTGGTGATATCCCAGCCCGTAACTCCGGACCAACTGAGCAAGAGGGCAACTTTTGCCAATTTCTGCCAAGCTTTATTTTGTTGTATCTAAGTATTATTAATCTAGCTTTATTAGCCCTTTTGTGGACTGTACTAGTCAAAATGGGGAATATAAATATTTTAATAAATATTTTAGTGGACTGGACCTGGGCAGGCTAGCCTAGTTTCATCAGATGTTGGAAGCCAAGCAGGGTCAGTGCTGGTTAGTATTTTGATGTCAGATCAAGGAGAAAGACAATGGTCACTACACAGGGAATGGCAAGCCATCTGTCTCTTTCCTTGTAAACCTCACAGGATTACCATAAATCATAATTGCCCTTTCGACCACTAGAATTCATGTTGCTCTAGATGCACCTAACCAAGTGGGCTTTGTGTCTGGCCAACAAAAGATACTGTCAAAATATGATTAAAATCAAGGAGTGATTAAAATGTGGCAGTAAAATGTGGAACTTGCTGCACAGAGGTTGTAGTGATGGTCATAGGCACTGACTGTTTTAAAAGAGGATTCAATGGCTTGATGGAGGATAGGCCTATCAGTGACTACTAGCCATGGTGACAAAACGGAACCCCCACATTTAGAGGCAAGTAAACCTTTGTATACTAGTGCCAAAAGGCAAAATGAGGGAAAGGGTGTTGGCCTCTATGCCCTGTTGTTGGCCCTCTAGAGGAACTGGTTGGCCAATGCATGAAGCCAGACACTAGACAAGATGGACCACTTAAGTCTCATCTAGCAATCTTATATTTAATGCTTTTTAAAATGCCACAGGATTCCTTGCAGATTTTTCTTCATAACAACGACCAACAAAATGCTTTTTTGTTGTGTATTTCTGAAAAAAATTGAAAGCTATCTCCAGGAGCCTACAAATAACTACTCACCCCTCTATTTTCTGGTTCAGGTCTCTGCCCTTGAGGTCGTGGTGGTGTTTTTTCTCTGTAAGACATAATTAATTCAGCAGAGTTAAGAATTAGTTAATTTAGAACTTGCTACTACCTGGGCTACCTGGCCATTTAACTAGAACATTCCAGTCATCTCACCTTCAAGTGATGGGAAGGCGTTCACTAGCTTTCCCCTCCCATAACACCCTTTGAGTTAACCCTGAGGTAGTCAAACTGCGGCTCTCCAGATGTCCATGCACTCCAGATGTCCATGTGCATGGACATCTGGAGGGCCGCATTTTGACTATCCCTGAGTTAACCTCTTGCAGATCAACCTACAGGCTTAAACCAACCCTGAGGCGGAGGAAAAGGCTCATCTAGGGATCTTTGTTAATGATGGATCCATAAGTAGCTGGCTAGAAACACTTGACCACTAGTGCAGTACAAGTCACTTTTTAAGGCAGAACAATCTAAATGGCATCATTTCCTTTGGCAATCTGGTGAATAATCCACAAGACCCTTCCCCATTGAAACCAACAGGAGATAGGCAAAAGCAGACAGCGTACTCAGAATACATAAGTCCCACTGACAGAGCAGTTCCTAAGTGGAACAGGCTTCATCAGTTCGCCTTCTTTGGAAGTTTTTAAGCAGAGATTAGATAGCCATCTGACAGAAATGCTGATTTGTAAACTTAGGCAGAGTGTGAGTGGATGGGCAGGAAGGGCTGTGTCAGTGCTTGGCCCTTGCAGCCCTTTCTTGCATGCCCAGGGAAATGCTGATCACTACTTTGGAGTCCGGAGGAGAATTTCCTCCAGGCCCGACAGGCCAGGGATTCTGGTTTTTGGAGGCTGGGGGGCATCATCTAGGCATGTAATTAGGGTCACTGTGGGTGGGCAGACAGTTTTAAGTTTCATGCATTGTTCAGGGTGTTAGACTAGATGACCCTGGAGGTGCCTTTCAACTCCATGATTCTAATCCAACTCTCAGCCTGCTACCCATAGTGAAACTCAGTATCTTGCCTGAAGCAGCTCCTTCCTGTCTCCCAGCATAAAGATCAACACATTAAACCACTTAGAGTCTACCCAGGATGGTCAAGTAATATTCACTGTTGTAACTCAGGACTTTTCTAACTGCCTCCTTTTAGGAAAGCTTTTCCACAAGTCATCTGGAGGCCTGAATTTTGCAATGGGTGTTCTAGGGCATGTCCTAGGACTCAATTCATACCTACTATGGCCAGGATTGGCGGTCCTCATCTTCATTCATAAAATACGTCCAAGAACACATCCAACATATTCCTGTGACTACGTATTGCAAGGGAAGCTTACCATTGGTGGACAAGCAAGCTGCCCATCAGTGAAACTTGCCTGCCATTTCTGGCCACTTCATTAAGGAACCCCCAAAGAGCTTCTCAGGTGCTCCAGACCTCCCTAGCATGCAACCGTAAAACCAGTGGCCTAACAGGCAGTTAAGTGCAGAGCAAAGCCATGCAGACATAACAGCATCCAAATCTCTTGTGCCAGATTAAGGTTTTCCCATTGCTTACACTTCATTGTGTAAAACCACTTGTATTTCCACTGAAGCTGTTCTGACAGGTGAGTGCCTTGTAATTAATCTACAAATAGTAATGAGAATTTATTCTAGCAGGAAGATTTTCAAATAAACAAGAAATATGTAAAGGTATCTGAAGATGTCACAAATACATCATTGAAACAACTCATTCCACATGTTTTAATTATTTCAGCAAATGCCATTCACTGCGCTCCATTGTAAGTGAGTGAAACCATGTTTCTAGGAGTGATAACTTTGACGGTCCTCACCTGGGGTCCTGTTGTCCAGTACTGCCCCTTCCGTAAAGTGGAATAACTTTATCTCGGCTGATTCCTGCTTTACATACAGGACACACTTGTCTGTTTGGCCTGGTCTCTAACCACTGAAAGATACAAAAGGAGAACAATATTGAGTAATACAGATATGTAAAACAAAACTATGGCTCACAGACTGGAAATGCTCAACCTGCATTCCTATTCCAAAAAAAAGGGGGCATCAGACTGTAGCAATTATTGGAGTGGAGCATATGAGAGAATTTGAGATGAAAATCAACTTGTGTTTTGTAGATTGCAGCAAAGCTTTTGATGGGTCTGCTACAATATTTGATTGTTCTGGTTCACAATCTGTATTCTAGACAAGAGGCTACTATGGAGAAATGGAAAGTTTTTCAATTGGCAAAGATTTCAGGCTAGGAAGCATTTTATTTCTGAATCTCTTCAATCTATATGAAGTAACTAAAAAAGTATGCAGTGACACTTGGAAGCTCACAGCCTGTCACAAACTTTGTTATTCTTTAAGGTGCTACTGGACTTTTGCTCTTTTCTACTGCTACATGCAGACTAATATGGCTACCCTTCTGGATCTATCTCCAAGAAAGAAAGTTGACTCATTTAAAATGCAATGTCAGAAGAGAGTTTTATGGATAATATAGACCACCAAAAAGACAAATCAGTGGGTTCTGGTCTTCAGACCCAAACTTCAGAATCGGTCCTAAATAGAGAGACTTAAGACAAATAAAAGGAATATGATCTTCAGTTAGCCTTCAGATTATAAATCGTGATCAACTGGACGCAGGGGTTGTCAAACTGCGGCCCTCCAATGACCATGGACTACAATTCTCAGGAGCCCCTGCCATCTGGAGGAACACAGGTTGACTGACTACCCCTGCTGTAGGTGATGCAAAAGACTATGACCTCGGAGAGCGGCTGCCAGTCACAACAGACCATATTGACCTGGCTCAGTATAAGAAGAGTTGGTTCTTATATACTACTTTTCTCTATCCGAAGGAGGCTCAAAGTGGCTTCCAATCGACTTCCCTTCCCTTTCCCCACAACAGACACTCTGTGAGGGAGGGGAGGCTGAGAGAGCCCTGATATTACTGCTCAGTCAGAACAGCTTTATCAGTGCTATGACAAGCCCAAGGTCACCCAGCTGGCTGCATGTGGCGGAAGAGCATGGAATCAAACCTGGCTCACCAGGTTAGAAGTCGGTGTTCCTAACCACTACACCAAGCAGTCTTATGCATTCAACTTCTGAATCACAGGGACAGTAATACTGACCTACCTTACAAGGTAGCTGTAGGGATTACTGAACTAATATGAAGTCTTCTGAGCTCATTAATATTGTGCCACCTTATAGAAACGTACACAGAAAAGCTAAGAAGCTCCCACTCCAAAGCAAATTGCAAACGATTGCATGTTAACTCCCATTAGCAAATTGAGTGGCTCTTGAGGGATTTTAAACACAGTTCATTTAGGAATGGAAGGGATATTGCAGCTTCTGACAGAATCCCTCAGAGGGCTGAGGAAGTGATTGTGCAAGAACAGCTGATGAAAGACAAAGTAAAAGAAAACCAGCCTTACCTGGTGTAAACACGGCCAGCTGTTTGCATTTCCAGAGTGATTTGATTGCAAAGCAGTAGGGAAAGGGGAGAAAAAAATAATCAGTCAATGCACACATGAAACTGCATGAGAACAAACAGAAAAGTGGACTCTAGCAGCACTGGTTCTACACCAATACAGTAAAATAAACTGAACATTTCAAAGAGGCAGCAGAAGAAGCAGGATATTTTCAACTCTACCAGGGTGCACAATCTGACATGGAGATGACACAGCTGAAAGGTACAAAGGGATCAGCACAGTTAACTCTCCTTTTTCAAAAAAAGATCTTCCACAATAGTAGATAATCTTTTATAATCCTCCCAGTTCACAGCCTGCAGCAAGAATGCAAAAGGTGCACCGTGAGGGCTGCTGAACAGACAGTTTCCAACAACCAGGGCAGCTGACCGATTCTGCCAGAGCCAAACCAAAATGTTTCCCCACCCGAGGGCTGCACTTCACAATCCAAGACAGATGCCCCAGGTAAAAACCTCAGAGGATAGTGCAATTCCTGGATCACCATTGCAACACTGCCCAGAATCCCATGGCTGTCTTTGATGACACTGAAAATACTCCTGTCCCAAATGACCACATGGGCTGCTATGCAGTTGGCCTAACCCTGGATTCTACTGCAAAGAAAACCCTGTACTGACTTCCCTCATTTGTTGCAGCATCTCAGTAAGAAACAAAACAAGTACAGGGCCACAGACCGAAACAGCAATACTATTGACAGCCACACTTCAATTACTTCTGCCTACACAACTCATTACATTGAAGTTCTGCCAATTAGGCACTTGACCTACCTTCTTCACTTTTAGCTGACAAGCTCATACCTCCCAAACAGTGGGAGTAGCTGACACTTATGGCAATTATATATAGGGAGGGAAAAGGAGAAACGCTAATGTATACAACCAGGCTCTACACTCTGAAATGGCCACAAATCAGGAAATGATTAATTCCAGTTTGACTTAGGCTACAAAGCCCTACATTCAAGCAGTCATCTGGGAGATTATCAACCTCTTCCTTTCAACATGGGAATTTCAACATGGGCTGTGAGGACAGCCAGAGTCCTCACAGGAATTCCTCAGAGTGCTCACATTCGACCTGTGCTCTGGCAACTGCATTGGCTCCCAGTTGAGTTCCAGATCAAGTTTAAGGTATTGGTAGAACCCATAGGGTCATTTGCAGTCCAAGCTCTTTATATGTGAGAGACCGCCTCCCAATCTATACCCCATGAACAGTGCTCTGCAAACACCAACCAATTGGTGATCCCTGGCCCCAAGGAAGGATGTCTGGCCTCAACCAGGGTCAGGGCTTTCTCAGTCCTGGCCCCCACCTGGAATGCACTCTTGGCGCAGATCTGGGCCCTGATGAAGTTCACACAGTTCTGCAGGGCCTGCAAGGTACAGCTCTTCCACCAGACTTTTGGTTGGGGCCAATAAGCCAAATAATATTTACTGGGTTCACCCCATTAAAGCTCGCTTGACTGTAGCCTGGTTCTGGATGAACTTGTTGTTGTTGTTGTTAGGTGTGAAGTCGTGTCTGACCCATCGCGACCCCATGGACAATGATCCTCCAGGCCTTCATGTCCTCTACCATTCCCCGGAGTCCATTTAAGTTTGTACTGGATGAACTGCAAACACTCAAAAAGCTGGAGATGTGGATATTATTTTAAATGGCTGATTCATTTAATTTTAAATCTAAATTTATTTTTTTTAATTATATTATCTGATGCCTCTGTGGCTTGATGCACACTGCCCTGAGCCAGCTTGCTGGGAGGGCGATATAAAAATCACCAATTAAATAAATCGTGCACAAGTAAGCTAAAGTAAAAGATCAAACACAGCTACAGGAACACAACTGCCCTCAAGACCCACTTGTTCACAGCTGGGGCTCTGAATAGCTGCAGCAACACTTAGAAGTAGTTTTTCACCCGAGTGTTCTTAGAGAATGAAACTTCCGTGATCTCCATGAAAATGTACATGGAGAAATAGGTCAATTATTAATCAAATTAAGACTCATTTAAAGAGAGCCCACACTCAGGTGTAGGTCACGTGCTCTGCCTGCAGAAGTCCCAGGGGTGGATTCAAACTTATTTTTCCATTACTGTCTGCACCCTCCCACATACACACACAGTGCAACCTACTTATCTCCATGAAATGCTGTTCTTGGTGGGATAAGGTACCCTGAGGAAAATGAGGGGTCCTGGAGCAGGAAAGAGACATCAGAAGAAATTGCCAATTAAGTTTGGATCCAAACCACCCCGAGGTTCTGTCCTCCACATCTACAAAATCACAAGCAGTACAGCTGAGAAAGATCTCTTGGCCTGAGACATTGATGGAGCAGAAATTATTGGCTAGGTCAGCCTTCCTCAACTTTTTTTACCAGTCAGAAACCTGAAAGATTTTTCAAACTTCAAGAAACCCAAGAAGTGGGGCAACCACCATGCAGAATATGGTTGGGAAGCATAGCTATGTACACGCCCATGCAAGGCCTCTCCCCTTCCCACCCCCTCCAGACCCATCATTGGTCATTGAGGGGTGGAATAAGTCAACATGACCTCATATGGTCATATCACCCAATACATTTTAAGAAATATATCTATAAATAATTAACTCCCATCCATTCAGGAAATCCTTCCAGGGCTGTCAAGAAACCCCCACTGTTTATTTTATTTATTTTTATTCCCACAACCGGCTTGTGGTAGATTACAATGGTCCATAATTTCAAAACCCCAATAAAACCCCATTAAAATATCAAAACTAGGACATAAAATTACAAAAAAAACCCAAGAAAACATGGTGGTATAAATCACTCATAACAACTACCCATCCTGGCCCATAACACCAGTGGAGGAAGTAGGAGGAGGGAAACCCTGGTTGAGAAAGCCTGGGCTAGGTGGATCAATGGCCAATAAGTTTGTAAGCTGTGCAATGAGACCAGATTGCTTCAAAGGCAATTAACACACCCATCCTGTTGCTTTGCTTTAAGGTCACTCCCAGGTTCAGTCGTAATTTCCTCACAGTGGCAAAGATACACTTGAAGAGCATCTTTCTGCCATTCAGCTAGTATATAAAAAACTAATTCCTGGATTCTATCACATTTTACTGTGACCAAAAAAAACCCAGAACACACAGTATGGTTATCTAGATGCTGACATGACTGGCTTAGTTCTCAATCAATTCTCACCAAGTCTTATGGACAAAGTCACAATCTCTTGGGAATAACAAAGCCTGTCCTGCTCCAACTCAGATACTGAGCTCAGGTGAGGCAAGGGGTGAGCCTAGCTCCCACTACAACTGCATTTCCAAAGAGTGTTGCTGTATCTGCCATTAACAGCTGGCTGACACTGACCATAAACTTGAGCACAAAGTGGAGAGATACATGGGTCCCCCCAGTTTTCCCTGTCATATACCGAACTATGCCTACCATGTCATAACTCCAGTCACGCAAATGAGTCTGCCTTCTACTGATTCAGACCATTGATCTATCAGAGTCAGCATTTTCTACACCTGAGAACCTGGAGAGCTGCCATCATTAACTTTTAGTTGGACACGCCAGGACTTAACCCTCAGCTTTCAGAATAGGCTCGCCAACTTAGTATGAATAGCAGCCTCCAAAATCATTTTTTTCAAGACTGATAATGCAAAATCATGAGCTAAGCTCATGACAGTCAACAGCATCTTCAGAACACAATTTTATCCCATTGGGAATTTAGCCAGTGCTGTAATTCCTCATTTGAAACCTAGTAATCCACAGAATTCAGTTGTTCAGAATTAAAGCACATTTCTATCTTAAGCATCCAATTCAACTCCAATGGCAAATTCTTTGCCTACCACTTTCTCCAATTCAAATGTTCAGCTCATCACACACTGAGAATCAGTGCTCCAATTAGGTTCTCTCCCTTCCTGAAAGAATGATGTAGTAAGTCAATTGCCCTGTGGCAACAGAGGCAAGAGGGCAGTGGCAGGCTAAGCTATTATAGTCACCTCCCAGCCAAAATATGCAATACACAAATGCTGTTCCAAGAATCATTGCTGTACACTAAGAACTAGTTTGGAGGTGATAAGGAAAGGTTTAGGAAAAACTCAGTTTTGTTGTGATTCCCACCATTCTGTTTAATTTAATTCCCACCATTTATTTTAAATTATTGTAATTTAACTTTTATACTTGTATAGGGGCCAAGCCCATTGAATTCAGGAATACAACAGATTGGGGTGGGGTAGAAGAACTCTATAGATGGCTTCTCCCTCCCCACAGGACCTGGAAAAGCTGCAGGCTGGAGGCCCCAAGGTAGGGGCAGCAGGGGCAGCTCTCACACAGCAGGGAACTACAACCTCTGAGGAAAGTGGAAGGAAAAGGGGGTGGTCAGGATGGAGGACGGAAGGTGATTGGCTGGCTGCTGGACAGACGGGCAAGCCAATTGGAGGAAGAGGCACTCAGGGGTGGGAGAGCCACCCTGAGTAGATGTTAAGTGCTGAGGGGCACATGCCATGAGACACGCTTCTCCTCCAAGGCTTTACCAGAAATATATGATGCGGAATAGATATGCGTATTTTAAACCTGCACGCTGCCGTAAGCCATAGGGAATGGCAACATATAAATTAAATTAATAATAAAGGACAGTTTTAATAATTATGTACCCCACTCTAAACCTTCCAGAGAGTATAGGACATTAACTGAATGGATGAATGGACACTAACCAGAAGAGGTGTCCACACAGACTGATCACAGCATCCTTAGCAGTGTCCAGACAGATGTTGCATTCAAATGTGCTATCCTGACTGGCACTGTCCCCATTACTGCTGTTTCCACTGGTCCCACCAGTACTAGAGTTCTCCATGGAGGCTGAAGCGGCTGCTCCTTTGCTGGCCATTCTTGGATCCTGATCAAGCCCAGCCAAGACCTAAGGATAAAGAAGAACAATTCATTCAAAATAGGCAATCATATTATTATGCTTAGAATGAGACAATAACGAAGGCTGTTTTCATACAACTAAAGCATTTGAGTCTTGCATCTGTTTCACTTTCCTTGCAACCAACAGGAGAAATTGTCTGCTGAAAAAGGGTGGAATAAAAGTTCAAATAATAAATAAATAAATATTGCACACCCTGATCTTAACACCTAGCCATACAATCAACAACAGTGGGATCACATAAATATCTGTCTTTCTTGTGGCGTTCCTGAGCATGCCTTTTAACCAAGCCTTGCTTGCTCTGTCACAAATATTAATCATTGCAGATTGCGAGTGCGCTCTAAAATTCACAGTGGAACATTATTATACTTCACCTTACCCAGTGAGATCAGGATAGTTTGCTTCTACCAGATACAAGCCCAATGAAGATTCAATAAAGAATCAGGGTAGATAGGCCAGTCAGCTATGCCTTTTAGCACAGAATGTCTCTGCAACCCCCCCAAAAAAAAAAATTAAAAAGAGGTTCTTTGCTTGTCAGACTGAACATTCCAAGATTGTGGGTTCAGTGCTCTGTCCAGCAAGCTGCAAGCAAAGTTTCATAGAGTCCTGGCAATAGAAGACTTATGGAACAGGCTTCCTCGGGAGGTGGTGGGTTCTCCATCTTTGGAAATTTTTAAACAGAGGCTGAATAGCAATCTGATGGAGAGGCTGATTCTGTGAGGGCTTAAAGGGGTGGCAGGTTACAATGGATGAGCGATTGGGATGTGAGTCTCCTGCATAGTGCAGGGAGTTGGACTAGATGACCCAGGAGGTCCCTTCCAACTCTATGATTCTATGGATGGGCATCTCAGATGATAGTGCTGGGCATCAGAGTCTGGCTATGAGTTAAAGCTACCCTTATGGGAAGAAATTCTGTTCAGAATCTCACAGGTCACCCCCTTCCTAACTGGCAAGTAGATTGAAGCCCACCTCACCTTCCCCTGCCATCCCAGGAATATAAGCTCTGGCAGAAGGTTATTGGGGGTAGGAGAGTAGAGATAATTTCCTATTTGAAAGTTAATTGTCCAAAAAACTGTAATAAATTCTGCCTGCAGTGAGTGGAAGCCTCAACTTCTTCCCTTAAAACAAACAGGTAAACCTCTAACTCTCTGGAGCTCTCTCCCCTTCTTGGGCCAGCAGGAGAGGGAGGCAAGCTGTCAAGGCAACCCCTTAGAGCCCTCTTTCCCTGCGGGGATAGTTGCATGACAGAATTTTAGGGTTCAAAATGAAAGCAACCCTAACACAATGACAGATGACTCCGCTCAGGCAATGAGCTACAAAACTGAGTGAGCCAAGTTTCTCTTCTAGATCGCGAGCTGGAACTTCCCTTACAAAAATAGCAGCCAAAGAACAGTGTGGGAAGAGCTGGTATTAACCTGACTAATCTGAAGTGCTCTAGGTCAGTTCTACACTACAGGATAGATAAGGATAAGTTTATTAGGCTAGAAAACATGAAGCTTGTTTTTTCCATGCTCTTTTACTATTTAGTATTTCTAAACATTTTTATTTCCTAATCCATCTTTACATTAGCACACTGATGGCAGAAATGTGAGGAAAGGACTTAAAATACCAGTTATAAATCACTTATGTAAATGTGATAAAATTTTACTCTGCTCTGGTTCGGCCTCACTTGGAGTACTGTGTTCAGTTTTGGGCACCCCAGTTGAAGAGGGATGTTGACAAACTGGAACATGTCCAGAGGAGGGCAACAAAGATGGTGGTGGGGGGGGGGGGTTGGAGACCAAGACATATGAAGAAAAAGTTGGGGGAGCTTCGTCTGTTTAGCCTAGAGAGGAGATGACTGAGAGGGGATCTGATAACCATCTTCAAGTATTTAAAAGGGTGCCATATGGAGGATGGAGCAAAATTGTTCTCTCTTGCCCTGGAGGGACAGACCAGAACCAATGGGATGAAATTAATTCAACAGAAATTCCCTCTAGACATCCAGAAGAGGTTCCTGACAGTTCGGGCAGTTTCTCAGTGGGGGTTGGACTAGATCAGGGGTAGTCAACCTGTGGTCCTCCAGATGTCCATGGACTACAATTCCCATGAGCCCCAGCATTCGCTGGCAGGGGCTCATGGAAATTGTAGTCCATGGATATCTGGAGGACCACAGGTTAACTACCTGTGGACTAGATGACCCATGAAGTCCCTTACAACTCTATGATTCTATGAAAAATGAGGTAGAGTCATTAGTTTATGTAATGTTACTCTGCCTTCTGTACATTAAATTGAGAGAGAAATATATCATCTCTTGGATAAAAAATTAAACGAAACATATGAGATCCAAAGGATACAATTACTTTTAAATGGTTCATAACGAAAGTTAACAAACATTCTTTCAGCAGCGTTTTTTTTATAAAGGAGAAAAACTTCTTAAAGATAGTGCGTGGCCTTTTGACGTGATCCCGATTGATTGATTGACTGACTGATTTCCCACCACTCTCAACATGTGGCTCGTGGCGGGTTACAAAACTGATCCCTGATTACATTAAAAACCCCAATAAAATACCATTTTACAACAATATATAAATCTTGGCGGTAAAAAATCAACTCTCACCCCACCAGGGCTGACTGCCAGCCAGGCGTCAAGGGGAACACGAAACAAAGGTACCTCTTGAACAAAGCTAAAACTTTGGAAGGAGTTTAATGGGTAATGGATGAACGCTACTTAATGGGCTATCATTGCCTAAGGAAGGCAAATGCGTTGAAGCAGCCCCTTATTTTCAGTAACTGAACAGCCAGAAAAGGAGACATGGTAGAAAGCTACCAGGGCATTACACACATGTTATTTATTGACATATGCCAGAAGTAACCAAGAGCCTTTAAGTATTCAACATTCACATTATTTTTCCTCTTAGAATGACAGAAATGTTGGTCTGCAGAATCCTAGTACAGCAGCAGCAGTTTCAGCTGGACAACACTGCTCCCTATTTGCCTCTGATTTTTATAAGTGCAATATTACAAAAGCTTCTGTTCTAACTTCAGTGAAGTGAACGGGAGTTGAACAACTTTTGTTTTAATTAGTATCCATCCTCTTTTGCCAACCAAAGCAGATCTAACAGGATACTTGCAGGCCTATTTTATACACCTGTTCCACTGGCTTCCATCTCTTTTTTCATTTAACCAGGTCCTGAAATGCACATCTGACAATATTAGAGCCAAACAAAAGACTTTAACTCAATTATCAATACAGTGTATTCATACACTAATTGTAACAACAGTCACCTTATGTTTTAATTTTAAAGTCAAGAGCAATGATTGGCAGTTTCTCTCTTGGCCTATATCAGTTTTCAGGAGTAAAACACAAGGCTACCAACTTGAGTAAAGATACAAGAAGTACTCTACCTTTTAATCAACTAGCCAAATATAAATAAATCAACCCATCACAAAAACATTAATAAAAAACAACCACAAATATAATGCAGAAAAGTGTTAGACTGTGAATGAGACCTAAGAACTCCAAAGCCCATTTACAATCTATTTCTTCACTGATACTCAACCTGGATTATGCAGCATAAGTCATAAGTGGATGCATGCAATTGGTACAATAAAATTAGAGTCCAGTGGCACCTTTATGACCAACAAAGATTTATTCAAGGCATGAGCTTTCGAGTGCAAACACAGACAAGGCTTGCACTCGAAAGCTCACGCTTGCACTCAACAGCTCCAGGTGCTACTGGACTCTAATTTTATTGTGCTACTTCAGACCAACACGGCTACTCATTTGAATCTGCAATTGGTACAGTGAGACATCTAATAAGCAATGTAACTGGACTAAGTTTACAGTAATATTTAACAATAGTAGCTCAAGGGAATTGAAAATCTTTTTTAAAAAGTGTTCTGAACATTCAAGATCACAAATTAAATTCTGTCCCATCAAAGCTCATGAAACTGCCCATAGCAATTAAAGCTTTCCCCCTATACAATGCCAAGACACAACATGATGCATAAGAAAGAACACCTGATACAGCTATGCTTCCACAACAGTAAACAGCAGATCCTAGCCTTGCAAGACTGCCTCATCATCTAACTCACCTCAAGAGGACTGAGCACGACCCCTCACTTCTTTTACAAGAAGCAGCACTAGCAGCACACAAAAACTTCAGGGTCTCTGCGCAACTCTTGGAAATGGCACTTCCCGCAGGCAGCAACACCATCCCACTGTGGATCTAGAGAAGAGTCATACCCACACCGAGTTTAAGTACCAAATCACCATAACACAGCAAGTGGGAAAAGGAGAGAACTCTGTTTCAACAGCTCTTTTTCATTCAGTTACATCATTTTGCAGGGTGTCCCCAAAGGGCAGCTGTGCAATCAGCTAACCGGCCTTAATGGACGAAGTCTGAAGCCTTGCACATTTTCAGTAGTTCATCCATTCCTAGTGAAGCTACCACATTAAGACAAAAAAAAAAGACTAGTTTGAATCTAACAGCAATTATTTACACCATTTCCGATCCAGTAATACCCCTTGCTCTATCTTCATCAACTCTCTGCGCCCTGCTTTCTGGATATATTTCTGCCAGTGGTTTTTTTCTTCTCCTCCAGTTCTGCCACTTTCAGCTTTCTTAATAGCTGAAGCCACTTTGTTTATTTTTGAAAGCAGGATAGAAAAATTAAATGTATTTTTCCTTAATTAAATATTTAGCTCAGACTGCCTGTGGTAAGGAGGAATTCCCTCAAGATGACTAGATTTATCATTTTAAGCAAACTCTCAGAAGAAAACACCAGAGTGTGCTATACTGGTTCCACCCCTGGAATTCCACACTGCAACTGTTGTGGGCAGAAAACTGCTTGGAGTGTACTCTTTATTGCTCAGTGGGAGACCCAGGCAACATTTTCAAATTCCTCCTGATCAGGGCTCATACAGCTGCTCTTGTTATTCATGACTTTCAGATATCTGTTTGCAGGACCAACTCTTAGGAGTCTGGCATATTTCCCCAGCCATGCTCACCAAGAGCCCTGAGGAAGCATCTAGCATTGAGGAAGGGGAGGTAATGGAATTCTACAAACCTTAACACAGTGGTCGCCAACCCCCGGTCTGTGGACCGGTATCGGTCCGTAGATCAGGGTACCGGGCCGCAGCTCGTCCTCCTCCCCGGTTGCTGCCTTGGGGGCTGCCCTGCCACTCTGCCGCCAGCTCACTTTTGGTGCTCTCCAGCGGCTGCCATAGCTGGGGCTCCCCCTTGGCGTGGCACTGCGCAGCTGCTGCTGGCAGTGCCCTCCAGTGGGCAGCGGAAAGTCAGAGGATTAGGCAGCGGTAGCAACGTCCCTTGGCAAAGGACTACCCCCCCCTCCCGGGCCTCAGTAAAATTGTCAAGCGTTGACTGGTCCCCGGTGATAAAAAGGTTGGGGACCACTGCCTTAACAGGAATATGATCATCTATCAAAAGATACATATTACTACTACTCTCCTCTAGAAAGCCAATTTTTGACACCAGCAAAACATTTAACATTCTTGCTTTACTAAAAAGAAAAAAAGGCTACTATAATAAGTTATATAAAGCTTCTGGGTTGGTTTTCCTGATCTAGAACTATTATGCAATAATGCATTTATAGTAAGCTGAGTTTGAAATGGAAGAACTGGAGGTGGATCTCTATGGTATTTCAAGACACAAAAACATAATAAATCTATTTTTATTTTTGCACCATTTAATATGGACATGCAGAGACTATTTTAGAAGATTACAAAGCAACACCACAATGTCTTAAGATACCAGATATCAACAGCAGCTTCTACTGACAGTCAATGCAAAATGTTGCATTTTGGGGTGGGTGTAATGCAGAAGCATTCCAGGATTATAAACAGAAAGTTAATAACTTTAAAAAAATGGATTTTTAAAAAATACCAATATTTTTTTCCTAGTTTACCTGTGAATAAACCTGAGCCATCTTCAAGTATCTGCAAGCATACAGATATATGAAGGCCGATTATTTTATTATTAATAATAATAAAAAGACAGACATGGGGTGAAGGCGGAGGCCCCCTTCCTCCAAACACCAGATATAGAAACTCTGGGAAAAACTGAGAAACAAAAGCTCTAACACTTACCTGTGTATGGTGATGCTATGCTATTAAAGAGCCTGGTAGTATTATTTGCTACATATCCAAATGTATCACTGGTAATTTGTTTCCTTTTTCATATTACAGCTGTTTCCTGAGCTGTTTCTATAGAAACAAAAATCCCTGCTGTATCTACATACTGTAACTCAGGCCAAGTAACACTGCCGCTCTTTTTGTTACCTCTTGCTGTTTCTTGCTGTTTTATTCCAACACAGGGCTGGGGGGGGGGAATACACAGCTGCCTGGATTGTATTGTTGGTTCTATCCTCCATCACCTCCTTCCCTCTCTTCACCCCCCCCCAACAGGCCCTCCCCAGCTTCACCTGTTTCTAAGCCACTTTAAAAATCCATGTTTGGCCTCTAAAGGTAGACCATTCCAGACACGCAGCCTCGTTAGTCTGAAGCCGCCACATGAAATAGGGACCCTGTGTCCCCTTACAGTTCGGCAGGCAATAAGGCGCCACTGGACCCCTCTTTTAAGATAAAACTCCTCCGCATACGCTTAAAGAGAAAATAAGCGCTGCTGTATGACGGCCAAGGCCCACCGAGTCCATCATCCTGCTTCGAAGCCGTGGTCAGACAGTTGTCCTTCGGAGCCCACAAACAACCCAGAAACTTTCCCCGGCTGCTTGTAGCCAGTAGCTAATCTTCCTGGTCCGGTCCTCCACTACGGAAGGCGTTGAGCTCCTCCAGCACCTCTCAACAGACGGGCCCCATTCCTTCCTTCCTTCCTTCCTTCCAACTGTCTGACCCATCCCGACCGAGGCGCCTCCCCCACCTCTTGGCAGCCATGACTGGCCTAGGCAGGGGTCTCTCACCAGGAAAGGGGCCACCGCCGCGACTCAGCGCCCCTCTCACGGAAGAGATCTCGGGCCCAGCTCCGCTGTTTTACTCCGCCTCCCGAGCTTACAATTGTCACCTTTTTTTTTTTTTTTTTTTTAGCCCTCAACCGGAAGTCGGGCGGGGAGTCGGAAGGGACCGCTTTCAGATTCGGACAAGGTGTCCTCCGCAAGGAATGGTACGCCCGGTGGCGGCAGCAACTAAAGTTCCGCCTGCTAAAGGGACCGCCTGCGAGGGGTGAGAGCAACATTGCGGAGCGGTTCGTTCGTTTAGAAAGGTCGGGTTTTGCAGGTGGACTTTTTGTTCTGAATTAACTTCATATATTCGAATGCTCGTGCAAATGGGCAGAGCTTATCTATTTATCGCCTTCTGATTTTTTTTTTAAATAATTCTCTTTACTATTGGCTAGTCAGCAGTATTTGAGTTATAGTTTCTTGGCCGAGGGCTATCTCCTTGCTGTGAAACTGTTTGCCTCAACTATGTTTCGGCTACTGTAATTTACTGTATCGTGAGACTACAATGCTCTCCAGAAAGAACTCTGGATTCCCTAAATACTTGTGTGTGAGTCCTCAAAATCACATTAATTTCAAATACTTAATAGATAAATCACTGGCATCAGTTCTCAGTCAGTTGTTGATCTCTAGTTTTCTTCCCAATGTTCAAAGTACTAGCGCTCATTTTAAAAGCCATTTGGGGGCTTTGTCCAAGATATTTGAAAAGTGTGCTTTGTCTCACATGTTTTTGCAACAGCAATGTTCATTTATTTGCTGGTGTGATTACATCTCACATCAAGTGGCTGGCGACTTCAAACTGGTCTTAAGGTTACAGAGCTCAAAGGGATTTTGAAGTATTTCACTGTTTTTCTGAGTGTACAGGATTTATTGCTGGGGTCAGATATAGCTAGATATATGTTGATTGCTAATAATAATTTGCTGGCTAGGGCTTTGGTTGTATCTTCTATTTACTAAAGGTAAAGGTATCCCCTGTGCAAGCACTGGGTCATGTCTGACCCTTGGGGTGACGCCCTCTAGTGTTTTCATGGCAGACTCAATACGGGGTGGTTTGCCAGTGCCTTCCCCAGTCATTACTGTTTACCCCCCAGCAGCAAGCTGGGTACTCATTTTACCGACCTCGGAAGGATGGAAGGCTGAGTCAGCCTTCAGCCGGCTGCTGGGATTGAACTCCCAGCCTCATGGGCAGAGCTTTCAGACTGCATGTCTGCTGCCTTACCACTCTGCGCCACAAGAGGCTCATCTTCTATTTACTACTGTATATGTAATTGATGGTGAAAAGACTGAATGCGTTCAAAAATTAACTTTTCTTGGAGCACAAACTGATGAGAGTGGTGATTGCAGTATGGAAATAAAATATCAAATTGCCTTCAGTCCTTCAGCTATAAGCTTGAACTGAACATAGAAAAGCAAGGACAACAACCTACCAGATGTAGATTAGTTTGAGCTGTCATATTTCCAGTAGCCAGTTGGACAATGAAAAAAATGTACAAGAGGAGAATTGTTTGACCTGTGGTCTTGGAGAAGGTTTCTGAGGGTTCCATGAACTGCAAAAGTCACAAACAAGGAAGTACTGCAGCACATAAAGCCTGATCTAAGACTGGTAGGCCAAATCACGAAGCTCTGGCTCACTTACTTCAGACTTTTCATGAGGTACAATGGAGAAAGTAATTATGCTAGGATTGGTCAGTGGAAAAAATAAACCAGGCCGACAAGGAGCGCAGTGAATAGGCACAATCAAAATGGACACTGGCTAGAATATTACACAACAAAAAGAAGTGGTGCAAGATCAGAGATCGTGGAGACAGTTTATGGGATTGCCAAGAGTTGGACTCGACTGAATAACTAACATTGCATCATGTAATTGTTTGTTTTATTATGTTTTTGTACTTTACTCTGAGAAAATTTTTTTAATTAAAATTAAGAGTAATAAATTATTTAAACCTGTAAAATACAAATATTATCCCATAGCTTTCCCTGTGGCTCAAAAGGAAATTTCTAAGCGTGTGTATGTATACACCCTTAGCAAGTTGCCAGAGTTTGCTTGCTTGCTTCTTAGATCTGATTCCTCTTCCATTTCTATGGTAGAAATCCAGAAGGGGAAGGTTTCCCCATTACACATGCCTGGAAAACCCTTTGCCTTCTGGTTGTGCAGGCGTTAAAGCCACCTATGAGCCAGCCTTATCAGGGAAATAAAACTCATTATTTCCTCTCCCCATCCCCCTTGTGAATTTGCAATTTAGTTATTCCAAAATGTGTCTTTGAGCCTTAACTTCATGTGCATCTTGTTGAAAAGCTCATCCCTTGAATAAAACCTTGTTGGTCTTAAAGGTGCCACTGGACTCCAAATTTGTTGCTAGACATTGATGTCCCCCTTCAAGGATCGCTGCCTTGTTGTGGCAAGGGGGCTTGCGTAGTTCAGTGAAGCTATGAGCTATACCGTGCAGGGCCACCCAAGACGGACAGGTCATAGCTGAGAGCTCTGACAAAAGGTGATCCACTGGAGAAGGAAATGGCAAACCACTCCAGTATTTTTGCCATGAAAACTCTATGGACAGTTCCAATAGGCATAACGATATGACGCCGGAAGATGAGCCCCTCAGGTCGGAAGGTGTCCAATATGCTACTGGGGATGAGCAGATGGCTAGTACGAGTAGCGCCAGAATGAATGAAGCGGCTGGGCCAAAGCCGAAAGGACGCTCAGTTGTGGAAATAACTGGTGGCGAAAAGACAGTCCGATGCTGTAAAGATTTTTATTCCATAGGAACCTGGAACGTCAGATCCATGAATCAAGGTAAGCTGGATGTGGTCAAACAAGAAATGACAAGACTGAACATCGACATTTTAGGAATCAGTGAACTAAAATGGACAGGAATGGGTGAATTTAATTCAGATGACCATCAGGTATACTACTGTGGACAAGAATCTCGCAGAAGAAATGGAGTAGCCTTCATAATCAATAAGAGAGTAGGAAAAGCAGTCTTGGGATACAATCCCCAAAATGACAGAATGATCTCAGTTCGAATCCAAGGCAAACCATTCAACATCACAGTGATCCAGGTCTATGCCCCAACCACTGCTGCTGAAGAGGATGAAGTTGATCAGTTCTATGAAGCCCTACAACACCTTCTAGAAGCAACGCCAAAAAATGATGTGCTTATCATCATGGGGGATTGGAATGCTAAAGTAGGAAGCCAAAAGATAACCGGGATAACAGGCAAGTTTGGCCTTGGAGTACAAAATGAAGCAGGGCACAGGCTGGTAGAATTTTGTCAAGAGAATACAATGGTCATAGCAAACACTCTTTTCCAACAACCCAAGAGACGACTCTACACATGGACATCACCAGACGGTCAACACAGAAATCAGATTGACTATGTCCTCTGTAGCCAAAGATGGAAAAGTTCTATCCAGTCAATAAAAACAAGACCAGGAGCTGATTGTGGTTCAGATCATGAGCTTCTTGTTGCAAAATTTAGGCTTAAATTGAAGAAAGTAGGGAAAAGCACTAGGCCACTCAGGTATGAACTAAATCATATCCCCGACGAATACACAGTAGAGGTGACAAATAGATTTAAGGAATTAGATCTGATAGACAGAGTGCCTGAAGAACTATGGACGGAGGTTCGCAACATTGTACAAGAGGTAGCAACTAAAACCATCCCAAAGAAAAAGAAATGCAAGAAATCAAAATGGCTGTCTGAGGAAGCTTTACAAATAGCTAAGGAGAGAAGGGAAGTGAAAGGCAAGGGAGAAAGAGAAAGATACACCCAATTGAATGCAGAATTCCAGAGAAAAGCTAGAAGAGATAAGAATGCCTTCTTAAATGAACAGTGCAAACAAATAGAAGAAAACAATAGAATGGGGAGGACCAGAGATCTTTTCAAGAAAATTGGAGATATGAAGAGAACGTTTCATGCAAAGTTGGGTATGATAAGGGACCAAAATGGTAGAGACCTCACAGAAGCAGAAGAGATTAAACAAAGGTGGCAAAATTATACAGAACAACTATACAAGAGCGAGCTTAACATCCCTGATGACCACAGTGGGGTAGTTACTGACCTGGAGCCAGACATCCTGGAATGTGAAGTCAAATGGGCCTTAGGAAGTCTGAGCAACAATAAAGCTAGTGGTGGTGACAGCATTCCAGTTGAACTATTCAAAATCTTAAAGGACGATGCAGTAAAAGTACTACACTCAATATGCCAGCAAATTTGGAAAACTCAACAATGGCCACAGGATTGGAAAAGGTCAGTTTACATTCCAATACCAAAGAAGGGCAATGCCAAAGAATGTTCAAACTACCGCACCATTGCACTAATTTCTCATGCTAGCAAAGTTATGCTCAAAATCCTACAAGCTAGGCTCCAGCAATATGTGGACCGAGAACTTCCAGAAGTACAGGCAGGATTTCGAAGAGGCAGAGGAACTAGAGATCAAATTGCCAACATACGCTGGATCATGGAGAAAGCTAGGGAGTACCAGAAGAACGTCTACTTCTGCTTCATTGACTATGCTAAAGCCTTTGATTGTGTGGAGCACAACAAATTGTGGCAAGTTCTTAAAGAGATGGGAATACCAGAGCATCTTATTTGTCTCTTGAGAAATTTATATGCAGGTCAAGAAGCAACAGTGAGAATTGAACATGGAATCACTGACTGGTTCAAAATTGAGAAAGGAGTTCGGCAAGGCTGTATACTGTCGCCTTGCCTATTTAACTTGTATGCAGAGCACATCATGAGAAATGCGGGATTAGAGGAGTCACAAATTGGGATCAAGATTGCAGGGAGAAATATCAACAACCTCAGATATGCAGATGATACCACTCTAATGGCAGAAAGTGAAGAGGAACTAAAGAGCCTGTTGATGCGGGTGAAGGAGGAGAGTGCAAAAGTTGGCTTGAAACTCAACATCAAGAAAACAAAGATCATGGCATCCGGCCCTCTCAATTCCTGGCAAATAGATGGGGAAGAAATGGAGATAGTGACAGATTTTATTTTCCTGGGATCCAAGATCACTGCAGATGGGGACTGCAGCAAAGAAATTAAAAGACGCTTGCTCCTGGGGAGGAAAGCTATGGCAAATCTAGACAGCATCCTAAAAAGCAGAGACATCACCCTGCCAACAAAAGTGCGTTTAGTCAAGGCTATGGTATTTCCAGTTACAATGTATGGCTGTGAAAGTTGGACCATAAGGAAGGCCGAGCGTCAAAGAATTGAGGCTTTTGAACTCTGGTGCTGGAGAAGACTCTTGCGAGTCCCTTGGACTGCAAGGCGAACAAACCGGTCAGTCCTAGAGGAGATCAACCCTGACTGCTCTTTAGAAGGCCAGATCCTGAAGATGAAACTCAGATACTTTGGCCACCTTATGAGAAGGAAGGACACCCTGGAGAAGAGCCTAATGCTGGGAGCGATCGAGGGCAAAAGAAGAAGGGGACGACAGAGAATGAGGTGGCTGGATGGAGTCACTGAAGCAGTAGATGCAAACTTAAATGGACTCCGGGGAATGGTAGAGGACAGGAAGGCCTGGAGGATCATTGTCCATGGGGTCGCGATGGGTCGGACACGACTTCGCACATAACAACAACAACAAAGACATTGATGTACTCGGGAATAAAACGGAGTAGGGCAGGGGTAGTCAACCTGTGGTCCTCCAGATGTCCATGGACTACAATTCCCATGAGCCCCTGCCAGCAAATGCTGGCAGGGGCTCATGGGAATTGTAGTCCATGGACATCTGGAGGACCACAGGTTGACTACCCCTGGTGTAGGGCACGTCCTGCTACATTTAGCTCCGGGGCACCGACCATACCTTCAAAGGCCAGGAGGGAGCGCAGCAAGCTCGGCCTGAACGACAGCCCCCAGCATACTCCGGCCAGGATATTTTCAGCATGGCGGCGGCCGTCGGCTCTTCCGACTCTGAAAGCACCGACGACGAAGCGCGGGAGCGGCTTCGAGAAGCAGTCTGGCACTCAGGGCCCCAGCGAGCGGCGGCTTCTCGGGAGCCTTCAGACGGTAGGGAAGGCAGGCAGGCAAGCAAGCAGGCCGGTCCTCGGTGCGGCGGCGGAAATAGCCGCGTGCTCCTTGTTGCGGCCCATTCATGTCCCTCCGTAACTAAAGCATTTGGCGCCCGTGAATAAATGCATGAAATAACTCACTTTTCAAGGTTTGTAGCCTTTTCAAAATGGGCTGGCTGGACACGCCGAATTTATCCACCGCCTTTTTGCCCAAATACATTACTGCTTTGAGAGACAAACCCCGAAAGGAAAACAAAAATAAGATTCAACAGCAGACAGGCGAGACGGGAAAACAAGAGCACAGGTTGGGGTAGGGAGGGATGACAATTGTATTCCTATCCGTCTCTAGTAGGGAGGACTAAATTCAGTGGGACGCCTCCCGAGTCATGGGATTGCAGCCTTAAAATGCATGGGGATGTATACAATTTCCAGGGGCCAACATAGAACTAAGCAATGAGGTGGTCACTGCCTGTTGAAAGAATGTACCCAAAGCAAAATCTCTCTAGGATATCTTCAAGACTATGCAAAATCTCTTGGAAATCTTAAAGACTATGGCGTTTTAGTTTATTGTTAGGAAACCTAGAACTGCATGGTATTACAAAAGGATTGCAAATGTATTTATTGATTAGATTTTTAACCCCCCCTCCCACTTTGACAATAGTCTTGGGGCAGGTAACATCATTTAAAACCCATATACAAAGTGCATAAATGTGTTAGAAACATTTACAATTCATATAAAAATTCCTAGTTGAATGCTCCACGGCTAACTCCTGGAAACTGGGGGCAGGATAGTTCGAATTTAATTTATTTCCCCAGATTCAAGTGGAGAGTGGTAAGGGGGGCCATTGTGATGTCATAGAGTGCTAATGTTGGTATCAGCTGATGGAAGATGTCCATTTTACAGGCTCTTTGGCAGCTCTGAAAGGGCCTGGATCTCTGCTGGCCACTCATTCCACCAGTCTGGAGCCAGGACCAAAAAGGCCCTGGGTCTGATTGAGGCTAGTCATACTTCCTTGGGGCCAGGGACCACCAGCAAGTTGGAATTAGCTGTGGAGTGTTTTTCAGGAGACATACTTGGAGATGCAGTCCCTCAGGTTCACAGGATCCAGACCATTTAGGGCCTCAAAGATTAAAACCAATCCCCTAAACTTGATCCCTGAAGACAGGGGCAGATTATTTCCCCAAGGGGCCTCCAGATCCTCTTTTTAGTAGCCACAAGGGACAGGGGTCAAGGGGCAAGTGGTCAGCCTCATCCAAGCTAACAACCTATCTACCTCGTTTGAGTAAGCGCCCTGAAAGTTTCGGAGGCTTCCTCTGAAGTTGGCCAAGGGGCCTCCATTTCTCATACTCTATTAACGTTTGGGAGAAGGTTGTGGCAGAGTGACATATTTTATCCACAAAAAAGCTTGCAGAATGCCTCAGTGCTAATGGCAAATTGTGTATTATTTGGGCCCTTCTAGAGCAGTAAGAGATCAAATTACTCTAAACAGTTGAGCTGGGCGTGAGCTTCAATTCTCTATTGAATCTCTCGTTATACTTTTTGGTGAGGGTGAGTGAGTGAACCACTGGGTGAAAACAGCCACTCTAGGATTTGGGGCTGAATTATTACCTTTATTTTGTTTATTTATTTATTTTGTTTGAGATTTGTGGATCACCCTGTCTTTGGAGTTCCCTTGGCAGAAGTTGTGTTTATGTTCAAGAGCAGTTCATTAATGAAGAATACATTGTTTAAAATGAAGTATTTCCTTATTCAGGGGACTGTTTCTGACTTTGCTTTTTTGTACCTTTTTTGCATCAGGTAACATCTCAAAGAGCAAGCTTCCATCAGCTGTATCTAGTATCAGGTACCTTTTATATTGAACAGTTGACTAAACATCCAGATTCTAACCATATCTATTAGAAGTTAAAAATTGTACTTTCATTAGAAACACCAGTGTACAGGCCTGTTTACTACCTCTATCTCATACACTGGAATTGGTGACAAATGAATATATATATATATAAGAATGCTTCCTGTCTGTCCTTAAGGAAATTATATTAAGGCTATCACCAAGCCAGTTCCTTTTTTTCCCCTTTAAAATTCTGGATGGCTCATTCCAGAATTTTCAGAACATATTCCAGTTTATCTCGCTTTTAAAAACAAGGGCCACTGTTTTCTACCAGGCTCCAAGTAAATTAGCATATGTTTGTGTCTTCTCGTTAAACAGACATAAAGTCAGTGATTGTGGGCCGGATCAGAATGAACTGCAGACCACTCCAGAATTCCGAGCACACGTTGCAAAGAAACTGGGATCCATCTTGGACAGGTATCTGCAGCTACTGCCAAAATTACAGCTCTTTGTTGTGAGATCAGAGTGCTTTCCCCAGATGCAACAGAACAAAACTTTTGTCAGAAATTGTCTTTTCATAAGAAATGTTAAGGCTGCTGCAGCATACACTTTGTGCAGAAAGAACATAAAGAGAAGTGAGAAAGGACTTGAGTGCAATACCCATGCCCTTCTTCAAGACGCCTTGTTTATAGCAAAGTTATGGAAGTGCTGTTGAGTTTGTAGCTCTTCTCTTGGTGTTAGTTTTGTGCACATTGTGGTTTATCATGCATGGAATTACTTGCCAAAAGAGACCTTTTAAAAAAAAATGAGAAGTTAGGATTCAAAAGCTTGATCATTTTGTTCCCTACCAGACCCCTCTTTTAAGACTACCTTGTCTTGTTGTAGTACAGTGGAAGTAGGGCAGAACTTCTCAGCAAATTGTGCCCTGTAGGTCACATCTGTATTTTTAGCTGTTCCTCTTACACTCAAAATCTGCTGTTTGAAGTGGCCCTCTACCTACCTCTGCATGAACTGAGCATTAGTTATCCATTATATCTCCCAAGGAAGGATTGCTGGAAGAAGAGTATTGGGTGTGTTATAGATGTGTTGTTTAGTACAAGTATTAACCTAAACCTTCACAATATTATATTGAAATAATGCTCTTCCATTAAGCTCTATCACCATCTTGGAGCATGTGTCAGGACATGTGAAGACTTGCACAAAAGCCTTGGAGACCGACGATGATGGTGAGTTCTCTACTAGATTTGATTTAGCTTTATGCCAGTCCCATTATTATCCTGCTTCTCCCTGCATCCTGAATATCTGTACGTCAGGAACTCTGGGGAAAATCTGCACTGGGGCTGTAGAATAATCAGTGAATGATCTGGGGCTGCATATGCTGAGGCCTCAGGAACATCCAGCATCCAGCATGCTGTAATGGTTAAGAGCAGCAGCTTCTAATCTGACAAGCTGGGTTAGATTCCCTACTCCTCACATGCAGCCACCTGGGCAACCTTAGGCTAGTCACAGCCCTGATAGTGCTGTTCTGAATGAGCAGTTCTGTCACAAGCTCTCTCAGCCTTACCTACCTCACAGGGTATCTGTTGTGGGGAGAGGAAGGGAAGGCAATGGTAAGTCACTTTGAGACTCCTTCAAGAAGTGAAAAGCAAGGTATAAAAACCAGCTCTTCTACATACAACATCTGTGTCTGGCCAGAGCAGGTATCAGTATCAGGAACCAGCATTCTGCCCCTGGCAGTGTCTTCTACAGCTGGAGTGACTTATTTATTATTACATTTATATTCCGCTGCTTCCAGCACAGCTGGCTCACGGTAGATTACAGCATATGTGTAAAACCAATCTAACAATAAAAAATCCTCCCCCCCTTAAACCCCTCCCTACACCAGCCTTCAGCTTACCCCCCACCCTTGCACCATATATGAATATGTTATTAATGTTGTGTTGTGAATTGTTACTTGATAGATTGTTGTGATGTTCTATTGGAATTTGTATAATGTTATAGATTGTTATAATGTTCCATGTAAATTTATGTAACGTTCCATGTAAACCGCCCAGAGCCATAAAGAATGGATGGTATAAAAATCCAAATAAATAAATACATACGTTCGTACCTAAGTAATTACGTACGTACGTACATACATACATACCCGGGAAGATGGCAATGCATCATTCCAGAGGAGGGCTAGATTGTCTTTCACTCTGCCTCACCCAATCTCAATTTGGCAGAAGAGTTCCATCTTACAGGCCCTGCGCAACTTAGTCAGCTCCTGCACGGCCCTCAGCTGTTCCATGAGATCATTCCACCAGGCTGGGGCCAGGCTGAAAAGGTCCTGGCTGAAGCCAGATGGACTTTGCATGGCCCAGGTATCTCCAGTCTATTTGCTGCTGCAGAATGCAGTAACCTACATGGGGCAATAGCAGTTAGATGGTCCCTCCCTCAGGTTCACTGGAGACCCACCCCCCATTTGACTACAGTAGTTCTTGGTCTGGGCCTGATTTATTGGTTGCATTAATTTCTCCTCCTTTCCCCCCTCTTTTTAATGGGTTAGGTTTTCGTTTCTTCTCCTCATCTATCCCAGGAGCTATTGAGAAGCCAGAACCTTCAGCCTTAAAAAGGAGGCAACTGCAGCATTCCAGCTCTAGGTGAGATGTCACTGTGCTTTGTTTGTCCTTCAGAAACTGTTGTAGAGAGAGTGAGTATAATTGTAAAAACTCTAGTAGACAAGTCAGATTGGAGGCTGCCATGGATGATGCGCCTTGCCTTCTAAGGGTGGGCCACCATTCTGTGCCCTTCATAGATATGTCTCTGTACTGGCTTTAAGGATTTCCTGGGCTCATCAGAATACCATTTTTGACCTTTAAAACGCTGGATGGGCCCCGTATTGCAAGGAGATCGTCTCGTGTTGTGGCCCAACTAAGAATACCCTCCCCATTCATATCCTAAGTTTAGACAATGAAGGTATCGGGGAAATGCTTCATAGCTTTCCCCCCCCCCTCTTTCCTCAGAGTACCCTTTCTCAGACTGGGCTCTGCAAAGTTATCCAGAGGGTCCATGAGCCATTTATAAGGACAGCAAGTAGGCCGTTTTTGGACCTGTCAGATGACCATGAAAACCGAAGCCTGTCAGTTTTCTGCTAATGGGGGCAAAGAACATCCCACTTCAGAGGAGGAGATAAAATTGGCTTTCCTCTCTTTTTGAATGTTGAATGTTCACAGAGCTGCTGCTGGCCACAAAAACAATGCCGCGAGATAACTTCAGAGCACTACTACAAACATGTAGTATAACGGGTGGTATAACAATCCAAATAAATAAATAAATGGTCGGTTGCTAGGAGCTGATACCTCAATTCAAAGAACTTCAAAATGGGTTGAGTGGTACCAAGGAGGTAGAGTTTTAATGCAGTCACCATTACTTAAGTAAAAAAATTCAACTGTTTTCCGGTGCAAAGAATTTCAGCATATAGATAAATGATGCCAATTTGTGTCAATAGATAATAACAACCAGTCTTGATTTTCAGCTGAATTTCAAAAGTTCATGTTTTGTGTGGTCAGTCTTTTTCTATTTCTGTAAGCTACTCTGCAGATTTTTACAGGTACTTGCTGCCTCTCTTCAGCTGAATGCTGGCTAGAAGTTATTAATCAGCTAGGATTTCTTTTGCTAGCTCCAGCACAAAGTTCCTTCCAATCATGGAGTGAGTTTGATTATAGTTTGGGTCACAACTTTTGGAATTGGGGTTATATTGAATCATCCACCCTGTTAGACTTGACCTTGCAGGCCATGTGCAGACTGTACAATACTTTTTACTTAAAATTGCAGGGGTCACACTATTATTTTGGAGATGCAAGGGGACAGATGCTTTCCTGCTACATGAAGACTTGCTCCATAGACTTTGAAAAGGAGCTGGCAGCAGTGAGGAAGGGAAGGATTTGGGAGCCTGATAAAAATATTACAACGAAATCAGAGTCTTCAAGTTGAGAACTGCTCTCTTGTAGCATCTCCAGATAAAAACCCTGAACTCTATTGGTTATAGCCTTGCAATGGAGTTTACATCATTTGCTTATCAGTTTCAAATTGTGCTTGGGTTTTGTAACTTTTATATGACATACCTTAAGGATGTTGTTTTTGATCTTTTGGGTTTTATTATCTAAAGACATACTTGTAGCTAGCTAGATGTTTTAATTTAAGTTTGTTCCTAGAAGTGAGTAAAGTGCCAGATTGTCTGCGGAACTACACAAGTAAAAAAGTGCTCCCTAGAATCTTTTACAGTGATGGAAGCTCCTGTGTGAGATATGTCAAGGCATTCCAATCAGGGCTATCAAGAGCCACCCCAGACAGAATCCTTTTCTGGTCCAATTCATATCACCTGCACTCAGCTCAGCTATCTTATGGAAACGAATGACATCATGTGACTCCAGCATAATTAGGGTCCCTTGAATTTTGTTCCTCTAGTTTCCCCTCCCACACAAATTTCTCTTCCCTCAAGTCTTCTCTTGATTGCCTCATTGTTTCATTAGTCACCTGTAAAACACAGCTGCCCGTGACAGTCACCCATCTTGTTTATGCAGTTGGCTTGACTTGAAATATAAGCTTTTCTAGCTTATAAAGCTTGGCAAACTGGTGTTACATACTGATATACGCCACCCCGAGACCAATTTTGGAGAGGAGTGTGTTAGAAATATATCTACCTTCCTACCTACCAGCCATAAGAATATTTCTACCCATAGTCTAGGACAGAGGTAGTCAAACTGCGGCCCTCCAGATGTCCAAGGACTACAATTCCCATGAGCCCCTGCCAGCGCTGGCAGGGGCTCATGGGAATTATAGTCCATGGACATCTGGAGGACCGCAGTTTTGACTACCCCTGGTCTAGGAGTCTGGAACCCCCAAGGAATTTTATTCTTGTAGTTGAATTTCACAGCTATGCCTTCCCAAGAGGTCTTATCAAAACCTGGGAATGTTTTGAAAGTGCAGAGTGCATTTTCCTTGGAAAGGAGATGCAATATGGCAAGAACATCCTTGGAAAGGAGATGCAATATGACGAGAAACTTTGCAGCCCATAATTGCTCCTTCCCCTGGTTAGACTGCTCATACATGTTTGGTGAATGTTAAAGGAACAGATTTCACTCCACAATTTGCTTGTTAATTCTTCCAGTGAAACGGATGAGGACCAAGAGCAGAGATGCCAAGAGGTTGCTGTGTCAGCAGCAGACATCCTAAAACACAGTGGTCTGCAGGCACCTCTCCTGGAGCTCAGCAATGGCCACAGGTATGGAACCACAGAATCGTGCCAGAAGAAGAAGAAGAAGAGAAGGAAGAAGGCCAAAGTGAAAGGAGAGAGTGACAGCGAGCAGGCCATTATAGAAAAGCCATGTAAGAACAAGGTCAATGTGTGGACTGAGAAGCCCTTGTACCACAGTGGGGTACACAAAAGGGAAGAACATGTCACTACAGAGGACAGTGGATTTTCTAAAGAGGTCAGAGTGATCAAGAAAAAGAAGAAAAGAAAGAAGATTGAAGCAAGGACAGAATGAGAGACTTATCTGTGGTTCTCTGGCAGAACATGACTCTTAGTGGTATGTTCCATGGACATAGGAAAAGCAGTCATCAATTGTATTTTATACCTTCAAAAAGACGAGTCTGCCCCAACTGCATGGGGCATTTATATTATGATAAGAGCTTCAGTAGATGTTTTGACGTTGAAGGAACCTGCATTCCAATCAAGCTTTGTGTAATATATCAAGACATCCAGAAAGAATTGTTCTTAGCACCATCATTTTATCCTGGGATGGAAATCCCCAGGACCCAGTGCAGCCTGCCCAAGCTATAACCCACCTTGCTGAATTTAGCCTCTCCATGAGTACTGGGTTTACTGGATACCTGTTTTGGCATTCCTAAGAGGCAGACGTCTGAAGAATGCTTGCACTCGAAAGCTCACGCCCTGAATAAATCTTTGTTGGTCTTAAAGGTGCTACTGGATTCTGATTTTATTGTGCTACTTCAGACCAACACGGCTACCCATTTGTAACTGGTCCTGTGAGGAAAGAATAGGTCCCAATAGAACCATCAATTCCTTGTATGTCAAATATGATTCCAAATGGAATTCCACAGGCATGTAAAGTCAAATCAAATATTCATTTATTCTTCTAGTAATCAATTCTCCTTTGAACACAATCAGAACAGGTTCCCAGGTAGTAACCCAGGAACCCGTTCTGATTGTGTTCAAAGGAGAATTGGCTACTAGAAGAATTATTTGACTTTACATGCCTGTGGAATTCCATTTGGAATCACATTTAATGAAAGAATAGGTGTCATGGTTAACAGCACATATGTTCAGGTATGGCCAACCTGTGGTATACAAAATGTATAAGGAGATGCATTGTCAACATGTAGATTAGTTCTGTGTCTTTTTACCCAGTGGTTAAAAATTGATAGGGCCATTAGAGGCAAGATTAAATTAATTTGGGGCAGGATCCCCCCCCCCCTTGTGGAGCTTCCAGGCATCCATGCCTATTTTATAAGATTTTCCTGTCTACAGGAACAAATTCCATTCCTGACTGTAGTCTCACAAACACTGCCCAAATATAACTGCATTTTCTTGGGGACATTTTCAAGACCACCATAATTTGACAGCACGGGAAAGGCAGAAGAGAGCTTGTTAAAACCTTGCACGGGCAATCAACAAAAAGCACAGGGCATTATTACCTTTTGTATTGGCAGTGATTGATAGATATGTAATTCTTATTAATCTGCCAATCAGACACACTGAAGGAAGCCTCTGATTTCCTTGGCAACTGTTTGTGCCTCCCTAAGGAGATGATGTGCATTTAGTGCAGAAGGGGGGGGGGGAGGCTAGAAGGGAGCACACAGGAAAGAAAATCCCAGCTTCCTTGCTTCCTCCCTGCCACTTGTTCTTCATGATCATCCACTTCCCCAACCTCCCAATTGCCTCTTCCCATCCCATCAGCCATTGTGCAGTTTTATTTCTTTAACATCTGTACCTGTGCAAATGTAGGTGGGGGTTGAGAAATAACCTCAAAAGCTTAGATTTTGTTATTTTATAAACAAGCAAAATACACAATGGACTAAATACACAATGGTCTTGTTGACAGAATTTCCCCCCTCTTGATTTTCTGAAAATTAAATATATTTACAGGATAAAGCAGAACAGGCAATTCTGGTGTTTGCAGAGGGCTGGCTCCATTGGTTGTAAGAAACCTCTGGCGATTCAGGAGACCGCACTGCAATTTGAAACATTCTGGAAACTGATTTTCACTTATAGGCACTTGAAATAGGCAGAGACTACTATTTGCAGAGTATTGCTTTTTAATTAATTTGCTCCCTTTTTCCTTTGTGCTTGTAGGATTTGGTATTTCCCCCCTCTTGATTTTTTTAACTTCTTTTCAGTGCTATGGATGTGAGGAGGTTTGTTTTCATTTCAGTAGCAAAATGGTCTTGGCTTTTCTTCCTGTGACATCACGTCACCGAGGTCAAGAGTTAGGTTGATGTGTTGTCCCTACCCAAAACAATTAGATGAAATGGAAATGCACAGTCTATAATCTGGAGGTGACATAATTCTGCTCTAAGACTCAGAAGTTAGTGCTGCTTTAGATGGAAACTGTACACTAAGTTTTCCATTTTCTTTCTCCTTGCCTGCCCTGCGGATGCACCTTTCTAAGAAATTGGGGTGGGAGGTGTAATTGTGCACTGCAAAATATTCCTAATACTGCATTTGTTACAAATTTAGCATATATGCATACTCTTCTTTAGGCTGTCGCTCTGTTGGATTATTCTGCAGGATTTGAAGAGTATTTGATGCAGACTGGAGGAGGCAGTTTGTGGTTCATACAACTCTGGGAGTAATACAGAGGAATACATGTTGCACGTAGCCTCACCCAAGCCTCCTACTTGCTCACTTGGCATTCCTGACTTGGAAGCACTTATAAGGGATATAACTTTATACCTGCTCTGACCTATTACTTCTTGTCTGTCGTTCTCATAGTTCCCTCCCTAGTTGGTACCGCTTTACCTCAAGTTACTCTGGGATTGAGGCCTGACAAAAAGAATTAGCAGGAGTGTCTTCCATGTCTTTAGGCCTGTGACTGAAACTGTCACACGCACAGCCCGGACATATGCTGTATTCTGCCACAACTCAGAATAGGGAGTTGTTTTGCTGTGCCTACCCAAAGGAGAAGACACATGGCATGCTAAGAGCATTAATGTGTATGAAGGAGGACCTCCTTTTTCTGCCACTGTATGCCAGCTTTAATCTTTTTCTGCAGCAACCGCTGTAAGGCTGACTGCCTTCTCTTTGCCCTATTGAAACCGTGAAAACTGATCTCCGCTCTTTCCTTAGTCCTGTCTTGTGGAGAGCTTTGCTGTAGAGCGAAGAATATCCACCCGCATTTTCTGTTTGCAAAGACTCATGGAAGAATATGCGTCAGCTCCTTATACATATGCCTGCATCTGGCTCAAGTCTCTTCCAGGGCTTGGGCAGTGGAATGGGCCGCTGTATGATGCAAGTGGAGGAAAGGGAAGAAATATCTGCTCAGACGGGTGTTGGCTGGTCCTCCCTTCTCCGTGGGAAGCATCGTAGGGTGAGGCCTGGAGCTCCATGCACTTTACTCTTTAAGCTTAACTATCCATGTGGTCACCGTGGTTACTGAGTGGAGGATGCCATCTGTGTCGAGATGAAAGTCTCTATAACACCGTGGGCTGATGGTAGCAAGTGGCTGTGATTGTTGGAGTCAGAGGTCTGGTAAAGTATCAGGTTGCTGGAGGAGACTTATGGGGGAGGGGAAGGGGAAGAAACACACGATGTGAATTTACCCACAGGTACTTTTCCACTAAAGACCTTCGTTTTCTCCCAAAAAGGATTAGGTAATGCCCCTCCCCAAACTGAAACTAGTTTCATATGAAGTTAATCATTACGGCTGTCACCTCCAGAAAAGAATTGCTATATGAAAGTGATAGAATTTTCCATTGGAGAAATCTGCCTGTGGATTTCCCATGGTGTCTAATAAGCTACCCAAGGCAAGGTGATTCTTAGGGAACGAGGAAAGTAGTGTTTTGTAAGTTTTAGGAAGATCAAAATATCAATGTGGGTCCCTCCTTTTGGCTATGAAAGTGAATGACAGGCAAGGTAAGTGTGGGGTAACAAAGAGAGGAAGCAATCCTAACCAGGTATACTTGGAAGTAAGTCCCATTTTATTTAATGTGGCTCACTCCCATTAAAGTGCTCTTAGGATTGCTGCCATAGTCTGCATTGGGACTTTAGTGGACTGAGTTCAAATCCTCACACAACCATGATAATCCCTAGGATTCATTGATCAGTCCTTACCTCTATCCATCCAATCTGTCTAGCATGTTTTTATCCCTCCAAGGAGCTTAGAGTAGTGAAAAGTTTTGTCTCCCCCCATTTTATCCTCACAACATCCCTCTGAGGTAGATTTGGCTGCAGGAAAGGGACTGGCCCAAGGTCACTCAGAAAGCTTCACAGTAAAATAGGGTTAGAATTAGGGACTGCAAGGTCCTTGTCAAATCACTACACCAGACTGGCTCATTGTGGCCATGACAATAAAGTGGGATCATCTTCTGGACCCCACTCTCTGTTTCTTGAAACTTATGGCTATGTATATCTAGTTTGAGGACAGTTTGGAAGCAGGGGTTGATAGTTTTAGAGAGTGAAGCTTTAGAAAACCTCATAGTAAGGACTCTTGAACACAGAACTGACAAAAGTATTTCGTGCTTTTGGACAATACTTGGAAACACTGATTTTGACACTGGTTTCTGTAGTGAGGATTAGGCATAACATGTAATGTCAAAACATGGAGAATGCAATATTAAGGACACTGATTGGAACAGAGAAACGAACAGAAAGCTCACCATGCTATTAGTTGGAGGAGACGTTATTTGGAGGGAAGCTTCAAATGTATGGTCTGAGACATTAGCACTCTTACCTGCAGGACTAGAGGAGAGACGGTGGCTTGGCGGAAGGTGCTGGATGGCAGCCTCTTGGTTTTGCAAGTGGATGGTTGAAGCCTCTGATGGCGGTGTGTGCATGCCAGTCTCTGCATGGGCCTCAGAGTCTGACGTAAACACCTGGGGGAAATTTACAGAAGGTTTGGGCTGTGCTAGACTTGGGAATTGTTTCTGACCCTCCCAGTATGGATTTCAGCATGTTGGGTGTAGTATCCTCTCCATCCTCACAATACTACCAGGAGGTAAGTTAAGAAGAGAGAAAGTGATTGGCTAAAGTCACCCAGAAGGTTCATGGCCAATGGAGTTCTCCCTGACCAAGGCCATTATGCTAATTGCCCTGCCACCATTGGCTGTCTTAGGCATGCTGTTTCAGATAAAGTCTTATCTAATACATTAGCTTTGTCTTTATCTGCAGATTGATGGGATAGGGAGCATCATAATACTAAAAGATGCCTAGTAATATATTAAATGTATGGCCCTTAAACTGAGTTATATAACAACAATCTGTAATTTGTAACTATTAATAAACTCGGTAAGGGATGCTGGGAGGAGCTGGGACTCACCTAACCACCAATTAGGTCAGCTGTTCCAGCTGCCCCATTCCACCAGTGAGCAGCCAATCAGGAAGGATGTTCTGCCCTTGGTCGCATCCCCCTCCAACGTCTTCCATTTGGAAGAAGTTTCAGCCCGGTAAGCAGGAGCTGGGAGGGAAGGTGGAGGACCTGGAACTGTGGGCCAGTGGAGGGAGGTTGCCCCTGTCATCACTCCCGCTGCCCTTAGCCACTTCAGCCGTGGCCTTGCTAGGCCTTGGTAGCGCTGCCAGGGTGGTAGAAGAAGGAATGGACTGCCCCCCAGCACTTATCCCCACCACCACCCTGAAAAGGACCTCCAAGACTTCTCCAGCCCTTGGGTGGCCTGCCCGGGCAAGGTGGGGGGGTGAGGTGGTCTAGTGCCCATTGTATTCAGAGATACAATGGGTTTTTCTGCTAGTTTCTTATATAAACCACATAACCACCAGTAATTCCATTCCAATCTAATTGGCTTCCCCATTAGAAGGAATTCCTCAGCAAGGGTGCCTCCACTGAAAAGGTCCCACTTCTTATAACTGTCCATCTTATTTCAATGGGTATAACCAAACGTTCTAGCAGCCTATTTGTGTTGCTTCCCTGGCTCAATGAGGTGATAAGAGTAGAATGGACTGTACTGTTAATTGCAAGTGGCTGCATTTTTCTGAAGTTCTGCTATATGCACAATTCCTTGCAAATACAGGATTAGCACAGCATGTCAAAAACCATGCTAGAACTGTTCCCATGTGCTTGTTTAAAATTACATTAGTTTTCACACTGACTCCATTTTTTTCCAGCTGCAGTCTGAAGGGGAGTAGTCTATTCTAATACCTCATTCTGCTGTATGTGTGGACCAGGTCTTGATAACTAGTATGATGTAATAGTCTTCCTAAGATCTCAGAAGCCCAGTTTGAAATCTCCACTCTGCCATGGAACCATGCTGGGTGACCTTTGGCTTGTCCCACACTTTCAGCCTAACCTACCTCAAAGGGTGGTTATTTTGAGGATAAAACAGAGGAGGAGGAGAACAATTTTGTAAGCTGCTTTGGGTCCCTGGAGAACTGCAGGCCATACGCATTTCAGTAAGAAAATCCAGTTCTAACAAAAGTTAAAGCAGCCTTTCCAGATTCCTCTTGATACTCTCCCATAGAAAAATCTACCCGTTTTTCAATTGACTAGTCATTCCTGCTTAATTTATCTTCCACTGCTGAGCCATCAGTTTGAATCAGCAGCTTCACCACTGAGTCTTTACTGGAAATACTTGATAACCTACATATAGAGCAACTTGATTAAGGGTTGCACCCAAGAGATACCTGTACACCTCAGCATGCAGACTAAGTTCTTTTTTTAACCCTACACAGCTATGGACTTCAAATTATTTCTAAACTCTCTGCTTTTGTGGCCTTTCCACAAATCCCTGTTACCTGTTTGGTTGGTGTCAAGCTGGTCAGCGCACTGAGATTGGCTGTATCCGTTATCACCATGGTCTGTGGCAAAAGGCCAGTGTGGGTATACTGGGTCACCTCAGGCTTGTGGCTGTACAGAGCTAGGCATAACAGATCAAGAAATTGTGAACTGCAGAGATTTTGAGAAGTGGGAAGAATTTCTGCTTTCCTTTGTCTTTTGACGTCATTATTACTTAATAGCAGAGGAGGGCTGTGGCTCTGAGGTAGAGCCTTTGCATGCAGAAGGTTTCTAGGGCTCATCTCCAACATCTCCAGTTTAAAAAAATCAGATAAGTGATAGGAAAGGACTTCGACCTGAGACCCTGAAATACTGTCTGCCAGTCAGACTAATTAACAGTGGCTCTCACTAACCAAACGGACTGACTTCATCCATGGCAGCTTCTGTCAGAATCTGCCTGTCTCACCGTACTGTCATCTGTGAACAAAGATAACAGTTCAGTAAGACAGGCAGATCCTGACAGCTTCATGTTTTTCCCCAATCAGTTCAGGGCAGCATCTACAGTGGTAGTGCATTTTGTCTTAATCGACAAGCAATGTGCCATGCCACTATGTATTTTGCTGCCAGTTTCTTTCTTCATCTTGTCATGTATTCAAATGTACACTGCCTTTGCATATGGAGGTTCCATTGCTGTATCATGTCCTCTCTAAAAATGTCCGATCCTTTCTCAATACCACTTAGTCCAGTGGAACAAAGTTTGAGGCCAGTGGCATCTTCAAAGCCAACAAAGTTTTATTCAAGGTATAAGCTTTCGTATACATTCACATGAAAGCTTATGCTTTGAATAAGACTTTGTTTGTCTTAAAGGTGCTAAACTCAAACTTTGTTCTGCTGCTTCAGACCAACACAGCTACCCAACCTGAAACCATCTAGTGGCCACTGCGTCTTGTGGGTGATGAATTCCACAAGTTCCTCATGCATTTTTGAAGGACAGCCTGGAATTCTCACTCTTGCTTTACTGACTTGCAAACCTACCATGAGGAGCCTGGATCTGGGCCATGGTGGCCATGAATGGGTTCTGGTTGAGATGGCTTTGGACTTGTTGCATAATTGGTTGCTGGTAAGATGGGTGCAGCTGCTGGGAGAACTGGACGGGCTGAAGGGTGGTGAGGCTGCTCCCCATGTTGTTGATCACAGGGACGCTCTGAGCTTGGGTAGAGGCCAGGCCTAGAAGACAGAAAGCTCAATAAAAGCCTATTTCTAGCAACCCAACAAATGCCATGTTGCAAGTCTATGCATTTCCTCTTTATAGGCTGGGCTGAGGGATTTGGGTGCCTAAGGCAGAAACACCAAAATGGAACACCCGTTCATTCTACAAACTTTTCAATATGGGGCACAATCCATCAGGATGTTCTCCATGTTAAGATAAAGAGATCTTACCGATGACCAATGTGGAGGTTCCTGTATTAGAGAATGCTGGCGCTAATGAAGATGTGTCTCCTGGTCCAATTGCCATCACTCCAGGAAGCGATGCCATGATGAGATTCTGGGTTTGTTGGCTCAACGCATGGGGGTTTTGCTCCAGGCTGTGCAGGGCTGTCAAGGTACTAACAGGAGGAAGAGACCCTCCTGGAATGGAGATCTGTGCACGGACAGGAAAAAGGTGTAAACATGGCGCATGTGAAGAGGACAAGTAAGTGCAGTCCTTGAACTAACACCAAGGTTTAAGATGATCATATTTCTGTAGCGTATTTGTTTCAGAATCCTTGCAACGCCCCTATAAAGTAGATTGATGTGATAATGATCCTTTTTACGGATGGGACCTGAGTTCATGGCTGGAGTAAGATTCCAGGATTATTGCTCACACTCTGCCAAACCAATGTATCAAACCTGAACTCAGAAAAATCTGACTCCAGTGGCACCTTTAAGACCAACAAAGATTTATTCAAGGCGTGAGCTTTCAAGTGCAAGCACTCTTCCTCAGACTGTGTCACAACGTCCAAATATAGCCAATCAGTCCCCTTGAATTCAGTTGTAGGCTGTTTTAGCAAATAATTATCATATGGCTGTATTGGATGTTGTGACACATCTGCCCTGTAAACCGCCCTGAGCCTTCAGGGGAGGGTGGTGTATAAATGTAAATGTAAATATAAATATGTAGTAATTAATGGCAGATGCTTTCCCAGTTCTAAAAAGAAGAATTGTGGGGAGAAGAAGGGAAGGTGATTGCAAGCCGCTTTGAGACTCCTTTGGGTACTGAAAAGCGGTGTATAGAAATCAACTCTTCTTCTTGTGTGTGTGTGTGTGTGTGTGTGTGTGTGTGTAGCTTGAGGGAGTCCTCTGTTGGTTGTGTGCCCTCCAGAATGCACCAAGACCAACTCACCAGTTTAGTGTCAGAAGCTGAGCCGGCTGAACACAGACCAGGGGAAGAGGCCTGATGCAGGATGGTCTGAGTGGTCACAATGGAATTGCTCCCCCCATGCTGGTTGCCATTAGATGAATCCGTTTCACTGACAGACTGCTGACTGTACCTCATGCCAGAATCAGAAAAGGAGAGGCTTTGTTGCTGCAAGGAAGCTTGATCTAAAAACAAAAATACATAAAAAGAGTTCAGGGAGTATTTTTTAACCATTTGTGTTTCTGGGGGCGACCTTGGATTTCTGTCGTAGAGATCCCTGCTGTGATCTTGGGGGCAGCTGCTTTTCACTGGTGATCTGCCAAAGTCCAAGATTTCAAAAGCATCACTACCTGATGCTTTTAGCTGGGGATTGATCCTTTTAGCCAGTGACTGAACATGGGACATGCTGCATGCCAAGCAGATACTCCACCGCTGAGCCATAACCACAACCTCAGAGCAAGTATGTGGAACTAACAGTGAATTTCCCCACCCCCAGAGAAAGATAACTTTTGGCAGTGAGGACAATTGGCACTGTAATTGGTGGACTGCTAAGGTTCAGGGCTAGGTAAACAGGAAACTACCCATCCAGCCAGCCCTGGAGTTGAGCAACGCCTTGTTATCATGCAGTTGAGGGCGATCCTCTTTGTGTAGCCTTCCTTTGATTGCAGAGAAGCCAAGAGGCCTGCCCAAGCCCGCAAAGTCTGAGAGGCAATGTGACTTCAAACTAGGAGTAAAAAGCTCAAGGTTCAAATCTTCATACAGCCATGAATTTCACAGGGTGAACATGGACCAGCCAAGCCCACCTGAGTTGTGAGAGATGTGAGAATCATGTATGTAAAGTTATGAAAGTGGTAGAATCAGCATTTCTTGATACAGAATATTCTGACACAGCACTCTTTTTGGTTTATTATTTTTCCCTGTCCCTTCCATTCATTGTATTAAAAACAGTCTCAGGACCTCCAGTTCCAATTTCCTCCATACCAGGTGCTCACCGTGAACCTTGTTTGGAGAGAGAGATGCAGCTGGCTGGAGGGAAGATGAGCTGTGCACAGTCAATGTGGGAGCAGAGTTAGGCTGTGGGCCGCTGTAGCTGTCCATGGCTAACTTGTGTCGGAAAGCCTCCTCCTTCCGTCTGTTGGCAAACCAATTGTAAACTCTCACTTCAGTCACCAGGTTTGAGCCCAGCCCTTGGGCCTGGGAAGGGGAGACGCCTCGCTGAATGCACTCTGCCCTGCCAAGAAAGGCCATGGATGGGTCATTTTAGCAGTGTGTGAGGAAAAAAAACATTTCATCTGTAATAGACCCAGTCAAATCTAGGGGGATGTAATCACTGTTGAAGGTGATGGAGCTATTATATACTTTTGTCACTACACCTTTCTTTCCAAATCCTACAACTGAGGAATGCGAGGTGATCTCTTGAACGCTCATCGGGGGCTCCTGGTAAAAGACAGCAGAGAAGCTTCTAATCTGGCATGCCAGGTTCGATTCTGCGCTCCCCCACATGCAACCAGCTGGGTGACCTTGGGCTCGCCATGACGCTGATAAAACTTCTGACCAGGCAGTGATATCAGGGCTCTCTCAGCCTCGCCCACCTCACAGGGTGTCTGTTGTGGGGAGAGGAATGGGAAGGCGACTGTAAGCCGCTTTGAGCCTCCTTTGGGTAGGGAAAAGTGGCATGTAAGAACCAACTCTTCTTCTTCTTCAAAAACCCACAATAACTTGTGGCAAGCTAAAAACCCTGACCTCCCGCCCCACCCGCCCACCCAGTGCCTCAGGGGTCTGGGTGACTGCTGTGTGGATGTAGCTAAATATGGAGGGGCCCCAAGATCTTCCTTGCTCTGGCCTCAACCAAAGACCTGGAGGAAGAGCTCCATCTTGCAGGCCCTGTGGAACCTAGAAAATTCCTGCAGGGCCCTCAGCTGTTTTGAGAGCTCATTCCACCAGGTCAGGGACAGGACCTAAAAAGGCCCTTGCTCTGGTTGCCCTTACCCAAACTCTGAAGGCAGCTTATAAACTACTGCTAGATTTTTAATGAAAAAGGCAGTATTTCAGAAAGAGAATAATTGGCACAGATGGCTAATAGCCTCCATTCCCTCAAATGGAAGTGGAACTCTACAGTGGAAGGTACCCATTAGTCTTAAACTCTATCAGCATAATCTGAACATTCAGAATGAAACTGGCTAAAAAAATTGCATAGTGGAATTCTCAGTGGGTTCCAGAAGTAATACTTCTGAACAAATATGGCTACATGAAAATGGACCTCTCCTTGTGACTAGTATATTGTTTAGACTAGCTTTCTATGTGACCTACAGCTCTCTATAATATGCAGAAATACCAGTGTGGAAATAAGTAGACAGTCTGCAAATGATTACAATATGAGTTCTGCTAGTCTTTCCTTCTGTTGTCCCTTCCCTCTCTTATCATCATTCATTTACACATTCCTGAACACATTAATATTTTTCTGAACAGGTTCTGAACTAGTGAGAACTTCATGGGAACTCAGCAACATGAAAAGTGTCTCTCAGACTGTGACAGCTGGTGCCTCCATTGGTTGAATTATAGACTAATAATAAGTGGCTTGATTGCTATGAAATTAAAGTTCTAGCTCTTAATCTGGGCCTCATTGCTAATTATGTGCTTAGGCCTAAATGAGTGCAGAGTTGTTTTGAGAAAGAAATTGGCCCGACTTCACTCAAAACCAGGACTGTACTTTCTTAACATACATTATGTAGGCAGGGTTAGCCCAACAAACTTTGATGTGTAAAATCCACTCTGCATACCTTTCTCCACTAATTAGCACTGAGTACTAATGTAGCAATAAGTTGTAGACTCCCTGTTGGGCAAGAACAAAGTTCCTTCTAGCCCAGCATCATGGTTCTGCAGGGCAGATGCCAACTGGGAAGCCCACAAATAAGGCATGAGAACAATAGCTCCCTCTACTTGTTTATCTCTGGTGTCTGACATTCAGAGGTCATGGAGATCACATTCCACTATGATGCATAATTGCTGTTTTTCCTCTTTGCCTTGTTGCATTATCCCCCAATCACCTATTGCACTCCTCCACCAATGCTTCTCGTTCCTCCTTGCTAGGATTCTTCTGTCTTTCATAGGCTTGAAAGAGGATTTGCTGTGAAGCTGGGCCCCACTTGAAGCGATTCCTTCTCCCTTTCTTGGTTGGGAGGTCATCTCCCATGGAGTCTTCCACCATCATACCTTGGCCTGCATGTGTAAATTCTGGAACCACAAAGGAAAAGGGTTTTTTTTTTAATGTTCTTTCATCTCCTGGAAGTCAAGTCTTCCATAGAATCCAGAGGGAAGGAAGTTAAACTATAATTTCATATACATTAATTAGATATTTTACATGTTATGGTTCCCAGAATAATTTCCTCCTGAAAAGGAAAACAAACTGGACAAACAAGAAACAGCCTCGCCTTCTTACACACAGTTTGTCTTGCATCTCAAAAAACTATTACATAGTGCCTTCTTGGGGCTTTATTGCCTGTCCTCTGCTGTTTATACATAGTGTGCTGTTCATGCTGTGTTCCTTCTTATTGGAAGGAGATGAATCCTGATCAGAGGACTGATGCAGAAATTTGGTAGGCAGCTTCATTGATGAGTTAGTGCCTCTGCTCTGTCTTTGTCTCAGGAATAAATGCGTGATCTTCAATGAAAGCTGATTGAAAGGAGGCAAAGCCAGAGTAGGAAATCAGCCCAGCTGATAAGGAGGTTCAGACTGGGATATTATCAGTACGCCAATGACACCCAGCTTTTCCTCATGATGGATGGCCATCCTGACTCACCACCAGACTCATTAGCCAGATGTCTGGAAGCAATGATGAGCTGGCTCAAGCAAAGCCGTCTGAAGCTACATTCCTCAAAAACGCAGGTCCTGTGGTTTGGTTGGAAAGGACCAAGAGAGGAAGAGTAACTGCCCGACCTGGATGGTTGCACACTCAACCAGGAACCTGGGTATGATCTTTGACACCTCCCCCTCCATGGAGGAACAGATCACAAGAGTGGCTCAGCTGGTATTTTTCCATCTACATTAAGCTAAGTTATTAGCACCCTACCTGGCCCCAGAACTCCTAGCCACAGTGATCCAGGTGACGGCCACCTCTAGGCTACATTTTTGCAATTCGCTCTATGCAGGCCTACCCTTATCCATAATCCTGAAACTCCAATTGGTGCAGAATGCAGCAGCCAGGATTCTTGCAGGAACACCTAGAGTGTGGGCATCTGGCCCACACTCCAACAGCTGTACTGGCTACCAGTTGACTAGGGGTTTCTTGGTCTTGGCCCCCACCTGGTGGAATGAGCTCTCAGATGACATCAGGGCCCTGCTGGAGCCAAAACAATTCAGCAGGGCCTGCAAAAGCGTGCTCTTTCATCAGGCTTTTTTGTCACGACAAATGAACAAGCCACCAACCACCAACCAAAGCCCAGGTGGTCCCCACCACCCACTGCACTAACAGAAGAAAAAAAAAACAGTGCAGAAAAGCTGAGTAACCAATTGTTGAATGTTAAACGTTAAACGTTAAATTATAAACTCTGATCCAATAACATTTCCTATTGTTAAAGATGTTATTATATATTTAAGTCAAGATGTTTTATCGTATTACATTGTATTATGAAAGCGTCTAATGTGAACCGCCCTGAGCTAAAAGGAAGGACGGTATATAAATGCAATTGATAAATGGATGGATGGCTAGAATAATAGAAAGATACAGAGATGCAGTGGGCAACCTCCTTGGGAGACTTACAGATGTGTTCCCTTATTTGATTGCTCATAGCAGAGTAGCAGCACTCTCACAGCATGTTTGTATGCCCCAGTACACAGTTCTGGCACTACTAGCTTAGAGCAACTTTGAGGACATATTTCCCCCCATACAACCACAGCTATCTGCTCTGCTCTGAGGCATGTTCCTAAATCCCTTGGGATGGGACAAAGAATACTGGGCCGTAGCTGCTGATTTGTCTCCTGCACTTGCTTGGACAGCAAATAGTCTTGGGTTGGCATTGCTCTGTTATATTTTGGGGGGTAGAGTTGCTGTTTACTGTACTTACGCTGGGCCACCTCTCGCTGCTTGCGGACGTACCAGGTGTAGAGGGCAGCTCTCTTCTGAGTCTTCATGGGAGTGCCCTTGTTGAGATGCTGTGAGAGGTGGGATTGATTCAAGCCCGTGGTGTCAACTACCTCTCGTTGGGGGATGTTGTGCTGCTGTAGGTAGGACTTCACCATCTTAGCTACTCTCCAGGGATCCTCTCTGGAAAGAACAGAGAATGCATTACATTACATTGGTGATTTTTAAAAATCAAAACAGACGTACAAAATACCAACCAATAACATTTTCTTGTACATACTCAGTACAAGAAAAAGAAAAGATGAGTAAAGATGGACAGTAAAAATGGTTCACTACTTCATCTTTAGTTGCCCTGCTGAGTGGTAAAGATATACTAAAGACAAGCATTTAAAACATTAGAAGAAAAAATGAGGCTACATTTGCAAAATAATCAAAATATGCTTTATTAGGCATGGTCCCCAGAATCTGGAAACTAGAAAGAAAGAAATTGGTGAGAAATTCGCTCGTTGCTGTATTAAACTGGGGAGAAAAATTAAGTTTCCTGATTCAAATGCTGAAATTCGTAAAGCATGGTTCACCCTTCTAATGGACTAAAGGTAAAGGTATCCCCTGTGCAAGCACCGAGTCATGTCTGACCCTTGGGGTGATGCCCTCTAGCATTTTCATGGCAGACTCAATACGGGGTGGTTTGCCAGTGCCTTCCCCAGTCATTACCGTTTACCCCCCAGCAAGTTGGGTACTCATTTTACCTCCCTCGGAAGGATGGAAGGTCTGAGTCAACCTTGAGCCAGCTGCTGGGATTGAACTCCCAGCCTCATGGGCAAAGCTTTCAGATGGCTGCCTTACCACTCTGCGCCATAAGAGGCTAATGGACTAGATAGTGACAATTAAAGCATCATGGATGGGCAGAGGAAAGCACCAGAAGAATTTGTTAAAATTTGGCAGCCATTGATTATTTACAGGAATAAAATTGTTGTACTGTTATTGTTATTCTGTTTACTATACTGTTATTCTGCTACAACCACTGTTATTACTGTATGATTATTAATGAAGACTGTTTCATGTATTGTTTATAAGTTTAATGTAAACCGCCCTGAGCCTCCGGGGAGGGCAGTATAGAAATATAATAAATAAATAAAATTGAGACAGATGAAACAAATTTATGAGCTTGAAAGTGGGGGATGGAAAGAACTGAAACAAACTGCTGCTCTGGGAGGGTTAGGCAACAACCAAGATAGCCATTAATGAGGGCAAAGTCCACACCTGTTAGCTCTGATCAAACACCTTTATCTCTCTTACTCATGCAGCCAGGGTTTTTCCATAGTTGCTAACCAGCTCTACTGGGTTCTACTTTTCATTATCTTGTTGTTTTGTAAAGTCCTTCCCAGATCATACTAGACTTGAAGTGATGCTTTTTCTCCGTCTCTGTTTTTTTAACCTACTAGAATATATTATAATGTATTCTTTTGAAATTTTTAAACCTCCATTTTTAGAGTGAATGACTTGTTTTCTTGGGGTACGTATCACTCATAGTCCCTGTAGTAGTGTATATTCAAGATGCTCTATTTAGCACATCAATAAAAGATTTAAAAACGGGCCTTTCCCACCACCTCAACGCACATTTATCTATCAGGTGAGCATCAAACCCATCAGTATAATATCCAGGGGTGGGACTTAGCTTGAATGAACTAATGCAGAATACAAAGGCAGCATTAGCTTACTAGAGTTGCATGGGAGGGCACTACATTAAACTAACCAACAAACAATTGAGCCCTCATAAAAAAGAATAGACAAGACATGCTGATTTGGGCCACCTGGGGTGCTCTGTGCAAAGTGAAATTGGTGATTCTTAAATCGTCTTGGGGGCCAAACCTTGCCACATTTTGAAACTAATCCCAAGCTACTGTATAAGACTTCCCCTTTGCAGGAACAAAAAGCTATTTTTGCCATGTGAGAAATCTCACAGGTAAAAATTGTAGTGTGAAGGCTCCATGAATTATGTTACCCTGCATGCTTGTACTGTTGAACATGCAGAGAATTGTTGTTTCAGACCCCTACCAGTTGGCTTCTCAATTTTCTCAAAGGGCAAAGCAGCAATCACAAGCACCTCATCCAAGGTCTGGGAACAACTGAAAGTACACCTGCTGGATAGGAACTAAAGCTCAAGGAGGTAGGGCCAGAAGGGGAGAATGAAAGAACCCTATTATAGACAGATGACCAGGGAATTGGAAGTATTTCCACGGAATGCAGAAAGGACAAAGGAAAACATGCTTGGAAGACCAGTGTTGGAGGCAGCTGATATAAGTCTCCTCTAATGAGTACAGAGAGAGATGGGGACCCAGTCAAGTAACTTAAGCCTGATGACATTCTTGTTCTTGGACTATAGAGGTAACTCAGTTGCATAGAGACATCATCACGCTGCACTGGGGTCACACTGGAGTCTGTACAGTGGTAGTGTGGTTCCACTGAGACATGTCCATGTAATAGTAGCAGGTTATCCAACCCTCTTGGTCCCTTGACAGTCTCTGCATCAACCTGATTTAACTGCCTGGAAGGTTGGATATAGGGAGGTTAGCAGCTTGGAAGTGAGCCCTCGTATCTTAATGGACATCCTGACTTAGCCCATAACCAAGCTATTTGCAGTGGTAATATTTTAGGTGATGACCTGAAGCAGCCATGCACTCACTCCTGGATGTGCACATTGGATTTCCTTGGAATATTATAGCAGGTTCAAGATTAGGTAGTGCAGTGGTTAGGACCAGCCCTGATTTAAAGATGCAGCAATATTGGGGGAAAGGAAACAGGTAGATTCATTGGAATACTAATTACTCAAATAACGAGATAGAGGCAGGTTGGCAATGTTGTTACACCGAGCATTAACTTTAAAACTGCCATCTGTTAATATTAGGATATCTTTGTTGTAATACACCTTGCACAGAGTTCAGAGATCAGAGGAAGAAGTAACGTAACTACTTTGCACACATACTTGCCTGTTGCCCTGTTTGGGGTTGGTCAAGCCAAGCCAGGAGAAAGACTGGTATTGATCAAGAATAAGGTGACCAGATTGTCCCACTTTTGGAAGGACATCTGGGGGCACCTGGCAAACTGTACTTATGTTGAAATTAAAATATATATATTACAATACTATTTTTGCGTTCTATGAAATTTTTTGTTGCTCCATATAGACCGAATTTTTAATCAAGAACCCCCCCCCCCTTCAATGGTGTCCCACTTTACCAGTGTTAAAATCTGGTCACCTTAATCAAGAGCCTTGTTACTTCCTCCCCTCCCCTGGGGCCTTGATTGTTTTTTGTCAAGCATCTGAGTGCAGCCTAGAAATATAGCCTAAGGTCTAAAAGTATGAACAAAATCTTGAATGCTTCCAGAAGGGCAGGAAGGAAGAAAAGTTCCATGTGAGAGATTCTTAGCATATGTTAACCCTCTGCCTGGTTTGGTTGAGGAAATGGCCCAGGCACAAGCCTTGGCAGTGAGGGGGGGGAAACACCCCAAGATAAAAGAAACTAAGGATTCATTTAAAACATGGAACCAAAAACAAAGTTTTTGAATGGAAACAAAACAAAAACATTTTTGTATACCAACAGCAGATAATAGGAGTGAAATGTGAATCTAAATTAGGGGTAGTCAAACTGCGGCCCTCTAGATGTCCATAGAATGCTGGCAGGGGCTCATGGGAATTGTAGTCTATGGACATCTGGAGGGCCGCAGTTTGACTACCCCTGATCTAAATGTTACAAATTGCATTATCAGTTTACATTTTGCACTTAAGGTTTGTGAAGCTAGGAAATTAAGCTTGTGCTGAAGCCCAACTTTTTGCTATCAGAGTAAAGAATCACCTAAACTAGTAGCACCTTCCTACCCATCCCTGTCCTGGGTCTACTGTCTTCAGCTCCCCAAAGCAATTATCTTAGGGGCATCAATTTTCAGGCTTCCCTCTTTGCTGTGTTCCACAGTTGCTTTTTAAGGTCTTTCTCACCTCCCTTTTGTTACCTGAACAATAAGTAACCCAGGTAGTTAGTTATAAACTCAAAGGGAACAAGAGCCTGGTTGATAATTTATAGCAGCATCTCAAATTTAAATGGAAAGTAAATATCAAGTTGTTAGCATTAAAAGAAAGCCCAATCCTGAGAACTGGGAAGGCAACATTGGGGTGGGGTCCTTCTCAGTCTTCCATCAGTAATGATCTCTCTTTTTTCTTTTTGCCTAAATATCCTCCTTTGTCTTCATTCTCCACGCTCCCTTTCCCCCACCATTTCTTTTCTCTCATGGGGCGATATGGTAATGCTTAAAATCCCTTTCTTGGTACAAAAAGGACCTTTGATCCCTTTTAAAACTTATTTGGAATTCCTGCATTGGACCAAAACTGGACCTGGAATCTTAGGACCATGACTTCCACTACTCCTGATCTTTGATCTTTGAAGCCATATCTATTGTAAATTTCACTGAATAAATGGAACCTGGAAAGGACAGAAAGAAAGGTAAGAATCGCCCCCAGCAATGTTTGACTCTGTTGAATTTGTCCCTATTTGGCTCAGGTTGGCCTAGGTGCCCACTGAAGCAATAGAAGTGATGTTGCAATGCCATTTCAGGGACCCAAAAAGTAAAGCAGAGTAAAAGAGCGGGGGCATTTCAGCTGTAAATTGTTCCTCCTTGCCCCCCTCCCTTCAATCCTGCCTCCCGGAACAAAGTAATTTGTTTTAACTTTAATTTCTCTCTTGAAATCCTCTGTCAACTCTTGAAAGAATGCTGGACATTTCCTTCAGGGAATAACAATGTTAATGCTGAATTTTCATTGGAGATGTTAAAATCTATTTGAATTCCACATAACTAGAAATGTAACCACACAACGAATTAGTGATTTGGAAATGTGTGCAAGGTTAAAATGGCTGGGTTTTATTTCACAGTGGATTTCAGAGTTCCTGCTCTTAAAACCCACCCCCAAAACGTTTGATATTGGTCCTCTCTAATATTGAAACCCTGCACATGAGGGCTTCACTCCAATGCTCCCTTGCGGAAACACATTACAAAGAAGATCAGAAATGGACAAGTAATTCTTGTCCACTGTTACTGATCTTCTGGTGACCTTCTCATATATTTTGGAGGAAGACCATTTGGAAACGACTTCCAAATCCGATTAGCAACATTCACAGGGGGCATGTTCATCCCGCCCCCCATTGGAGACTGAAGTCCTTTTTAGTTGTGACAGTGCTTTAATGCCACATCAGAGGTTAGCTTTATGCCCCTCACCAATGAAATGCTGTCTTTACTCCTTACTCAATAACCTCCTGAGAAGCAAAAAGTTTGATTGCTGCTCCCTGGTCCTCCCCGTGAAGGGAATGGCACTGCTTTGCTACACCCAGATGGGACTAGCTTTCCTTTCTTTTGTGGGGCAAAGCACTGGTATTCTTCGGGTGGGGGAACAAGTGAGGAGAGAAGCTTCTCAGCTGCAAAGCGTACTTTGATCCTTTCAGCATTATCAGTAGTTTTTCTAGGCCAAAGTCTGAACTCATTTTGCAGGTGGAGTGAGCAAATGGGTATGGAATTGAGCATGTTTACTCTCTTCCTGTCTGTGGGGTCCAATATGGTGAGGTACAGAATATAAAAGCTCCTAGTTGTGATCCTGATGTAGCAAGGACAGGAAAATGACAAGGGGAGTTGAGAATGCTTCTGTCCTCTTTTGTTTATTTCAGTGGTCCTTGTGCACAAGACATTTCTGTTTTGGACTGTCATTCGAAGACCTGTGAAACATCTAATATGTTCCCACCAATTTGTGGGAATATAATGCCAGCATTCTCCAGTGTGACTGGTTCTCACATTCCATGTGTCACAGTGGTGGTGGTGGTGGTTTGTATTTTGACATAGGCCATTTCCACACGGACGATTAGTCCTGGATTTCGTGCAATTTTCTGGGTCTTTCTCCAATTTCATGCAATTTTCTGGGTCTTTCTCTTTTTCGCAAACCTACTTCCCTGCAACATTTTGAAAAAGTTAACAGCAAAGCTTGGATGGCTGCTATCTGGGTGGGTAGTTTCTGATTTTTCCCACCCACATAGCCATTTTTCTTGTCCCTGCAACAGCTATTTCTTCACCCTACCACCTGGGGAGTGGTGATTGTTGTTGTTTTGAAATTAGCTGCTGAATATTGTTGTATTGGTATGTTACAAAGTTTTGGGTACCAGGATTTGTGAACTCCTGGCTTTCTTTTAAAAGATTTAAGAACCCCTGAGTATCTGATATATAGGCTGTTATAGCATTCTATTACCATTATGGTACTTAATAATTTAATAGCTGTTTTTTAAAACCAATTGAGGGACACCTAGGGCCAAGAAACTGCAGGGAAACCTGCCATGTGGAAGACCTATCGATGCTGTGCTATATAGGTACAGTAGCAACAGGGAAACTACATAAGATTGTCTCCGTATGGAAACTATCATAGTCCCTATACTCTGTGGTATTTCTGTTAAAAAGAAAAACATCCAAGTTGGGGGGAAAAAACTGTAGATAACATGGGAAGACTGAACTGACCACTGTGTCTTGCATTTTTTGAACATGTAGCTCTTAAAGATTTGACTATTTTCCTGTTTGTGAATTAATGCGCTCAGCTGACACATTAAAGTACATACAATGTACAATGTACAAAGTACAATGTTGCCAATTTTGTAGGTTCTGCTGGGTTTCTTTTTTTTTTTTTTACACATTAGTGGAACAGGCTTCCTCGGGAGGTGGTGGGTTCTCCATCTTTGGAAATTTCTAAACAGAGGCTGGATAGCCATCTGACGGGGAGGCTGATCCCTGAAGGCTTAAGGGGGTGGCAAATTACAGTGGATGAGCGATAGGGTTGTGAGTGTCCTGCATAGTGCAGGGGGTTGGACTAGATGACCCAGGAGGTCCCTTCCAACTCTATGATTCCATGAGTGCTGAAGCAGTCAGGGAAGAAATAAGAATTAAAAAGTGTAAATCTAGTCTGGTGTAACGGCTAAAGAGAGTGAGTGAGTTGAGAACGGCTCAAATGGTTAATCGTGTTGATCTGAAGTTGGTCTTAAAGGTGCTACTGGACTCTGATTGAGTTGAGAGCTGGTTAATACTGGTCCAGATCTCATATTGTGTCAGGAATTCAATAACACAGGCACACAGCCCAACATTGGGATAATAATACTGACCTATCTTAAAAGGATTATATTTGAAGCACTTTGAACTCTCAAAAAGCACTATATTAATACTATGTAATGCTTGTATGTGTCTTCCAGAATGAGTTAATATGACTTTTCTGTGCATAGTGGAAACCCATCCAGGCTTAGGATCCCGCCTAGATTTAAAAAAAGAATAAAACAGGCCACCGGGGTCCCTTTTCCAAAACCCATATTGCTTCTCCCTGTTTCCTTTTCCATCCAAATCCATTTCAAGAAAGAAAAGCTGAATTAGGTGTTCCCCTGACTCCTGTGGCTTCCTCTGAGAAGAGAGACCTGATAAATTGTCAGAAGTTAATGATCAAAAAGCTTATCAGAGCCTTTTCAAATATAAATTTATAAGGTAAAAGAGAAATAATAAAGCCACTGGATAATTAGTAACTAGACAGGTCTTGAGGCTATAGAACACAAACTGACCCCAAGAGCTCAACACAGAGTTGGGGAGATGCTGAGTGGGATATGGGATAATGATTGCATCAAGAGGAAGAATGTTCATACAAAGAAGAAACTTTGAAGACGAATATTAACAGAGAGAAAGGAGCAAAAGAAGATGATCCGTGGGAGAAGAGGTCGAAAAGGAGGCAACGAAGACAGGAAAGTACTGGCGGACAGTTAAAATCTCTCTCCTTCCTCAGGTAAGATTGTTTCTAGTGCATCTTCGGCTGTGACCTGGCTCTGAAACTTTAACCAGTACAGCTGGTTTATACCGCTGGCAGGTGTTTAGATGGTGGAATATGGGATTTATTAGTGGAGAGAGGAAGAGGGCATCAGGCTAGCTGCAGTTATCTGTCCCACTCCTGAACGTTTGTTGAGTTTATTTTGTTTAGTTTAGTTTTGTTCAATTTATTTTCATTTAGGACAGGGATTACATTAAGGAGGACTTGCTTTGCTGATGATTTATGGTTGAATATGGATTTATAGATGCTGTTATGTTTGGTTTAATTTTATAGAACATTTCCTCAGCATTAACGTACCATGGCTGCTGACTTGTTTTTAATTTTCTTCCCAAGTGAGGCTGTTGCCTCCAAGATCTGTGAGTGAGCTTCCAGGAAGCATCAAATTGGTTGTTGTTGGGTACCAGACTAATAGCGCCTTCTTAAATGCAGCTTTAACCTTCTGAAGTCCATTTTGGTAATCAGGATTGGCTGTTTAGCCTCATACCCGGGAGCATTTCTTATGCTCATGTTTCTCCCTTTTCAGAGAATTAAATACCATGTAAATTCTCACCTAATTCTACAGAGACCCACCAATAGGGACTATAATGTCCTGAAATTTGAAAGAATTTAAAATCTTTAAATTTAAAAGAATTTAAAAAGAATGTAAAAATCTGACTTGTATCTGGGGGCTAATTTTTAAATGCATTACAGCTCGTAAGAGCAATGAGAGGAGAGGAGAAAGAATGAAAATATACGACAATGAAAATACATGCCTGAAATCCCAGGTGTTTGCTAATGATCAAAGGGTTCAGTACAGAAATCTTTAGGAAACCTAACAGGAAAGATTTTTATCCGCCACTACATATCAACTTGAAAAAGGTGATCATTACAATCATGCCAAGCTAAAGTAAAAAATCAAGTTGAATCTATCTGTCATTTCCAAATATATGAAAGAATGGTGAAAAAGAGGCAATAAAACGTGCTGTGAAATTTGCATGAATTTTCAGAGATTCAAAATACTGGAGTGGTTAACCATGAGGTTTTTAATGCGTATCTCTTAGCAGTAACAGGAAGATAGCTTAGGAGTCATTCAAGATGGTGGGCAAAGGTTGTGTGTTTCTATATAACCCCTTGAGCGGTGAAAGTGCTTCGTCTTGCAGTGAATGCTGTGGGTTTCCTTTTCAGCCAAAATATTTTTATTTTTGATGATTGGGAGGGGTGTTTTCTTGCATTCTGTGATTTTATAAACTATCTGAAAATAACTCAGAAAGCTTCTTGGTTCTATATGGCTTCTCTCCCACACCCATTCCCGTACATTTTTGGAAAGGCAGCCAAAAGAGGGAGATGTTTGCAGAGAAAGAAGCACTTATTTTCTGAATTAGACCTTTTAGCATGGACCTCATATGTAATTTGTCAGCCAAGATTATCATTATTATGTTTAAATAATATCAAATAGATACAGTATCTTATAAGTTGGGTGCTGTTAATACCATCTCAAACTCTTAGCTCAGCTGTGAAACCCAAGAGCTTAGATGAAGGGCTGAAACCAGACAGAAAGCATAGAAGAAAATAAAAGGCTGGAGGTGTCCTTACTGTAATAATCTCTCCACCACCGCTTTTTGGTGTGCAGCCTCCTCTGGGTTCAAATTTTCGAGTTCCTTCATTATTGGAGGAGTGAAGTCTTCTCCATCGTCAGATGTTTCATCTTCGGACATCCTAGATTCCCCCATTCCATTGGTAAGAACTGGGATTTCTGCACAGGTTTCCTGTTTGTCTGCTTGGGCCGTGTTGGTGAGCCCTTGGCTCTCGCTGTAGGGGTCTACCTCACTCAGAGCTTTAATAAGAGTCTCCTTGCTTAGCCCTGATTCCAGCAGTGCTCCCAACAGTTCCACCTGAAGATGAGTAAGTTTTGAGACCATGGTCTTTCCCCTCCTTTCTCTTTCTTCTGATGTGCAAGCTGTACCTTCTCTGCTGTAACCTCCTTTTTTTTTTTTTTGCTACACCATGATTCTGAAGTCGCAGAGCCAATGGTCAGTGGATCCCGCCTTTACACCCCCCCTCAATCCAAGACACAGAAATTAGCTGCTTCAGACCCCCCACAACTGTCCTGAGTCAGAACTGATAAAGGGACCCTCGCCTATCTATTTACATTGGAGCAATGCAAATTCTCCAAGGTTCATATTTATCTGTGTGCTTAGGCAAGTTACTGAACTTTGGACTTCGGCACTGCAGCAGCAGTTCACAAAGTACGCAGAGAGAGAGGGAGGGAGAAAAGCAGGGGGAGGAAGGATTAGGTAAAAGATGAGAAAGGAATAGAGAAAAGACAGCTAGAGGAGACTAGCAAGTGCCAAAGTAGCACTGGTCATCTTGCATGCATTGAAGGTGACTTTAAGATGCCCAAAGGTGCTTGTGGTTTGGTGAGAAGCTTAATGGCCTCTCCAAGAAACATGAGTCATATTTCCTTTAGGAATGTGGGTTGATGAAATAGACAGGGCTGATCCAAAATCTCTCAAGATGGGACATTCGGATGTCATCCTCCTTTCCCCACTAGTTGGGCAGGGGATGTAGCTCAGAGGTAAAGCATCAGCTTGGCATGCCAAAAGTCCCAGATTCAATCCCTGGCATCTCAGGCTAAAAGTACCAGTTAGTAGGCAAAATTGAAGACTTCTGCCTAAGATCCTACAGAGCAGCTTCACATTTGAGTAGTAGACAGTTATTAGACTGAACGTAGTTGACTACAGAGGATGTCATTAGCTAGCACCTCCAATATCTATTGATTTATTTACTTCAATTGTACCCCATCTTTCTGCCCAACACAGACCCAGAGAAGCTTATATTATTTGTTTTGTCCTCACAACAACCCTGTAAAGTGGGTTAGTCTGAGAGCATGACTGGTCCAAGGTCACCTAGCTAACTTCTTCAAGTATTTAAAAAGCTGCCATATAGAGGACGGAGCAGAGTTGTTCTCTCTTGCCACAGAGGGACAGACCAGAACCAATGGGATTAAATTAATTCAAAAGAAATTCCGTCTCAACGTCCGAAAGATGTTCCTGACAGAGCAGTTTCTCAGTGGAAAAGGCTTCCTCAGGTGGTGGTGGGTTCCCCATCTTTGAAATTTTTTAAACAGAGCCTGGATAGCCATCTGATAGAGAGGCTGATTCTGTGAAGGCTTAAGGGGGTGGCAGGTTACAGTGGATGAGCGATAGGGTTGTGAGTGTCCTGCATGGGCAGGCGGTTGGACTAGATGACCGATGATGTCCCTTCCAACTCAATGACCCTTCCAAGTCCCTTCTATGATTACATGGCAATGGGGATTCGAACAAGGGTCTCCCAGATCCTAGCCTCTCTCTAATCACTACACAGTACTGGCTCAATATTAGCAGCACACAATACACCTGTTCCAAGAGCAATTCTGAAGATTTTTACATTTTCTTAAATAAAATGAAGCATGTAGTATTAAAGGCATATTTAAAATGATTTTAAAAGGTAGATAGCAAGCTGGAAACATTGGAGAAGGAATAAAATTGATGTCTTTTTGAGAATGTATATTCATGTACATGCCGAACAAACTTGCAAGTTGCAAAACAATCGGGAGACAGAGCATTTTTTTTCAGCCATATTTCTTAACTAGTATGTTTTTCCTATTGACAAGAATCAAGAAGAGCATACAAAGTCATTTCCACAGGGAAGGGACAACATGCAGGCAGAATGTGGATGAAGAATAGGAAAGAGGGAAGATGAGAACCAAAAAGAAAAGTGAGGAATTAAGAGATGAGCAGGGGGAAGATGGAGCTGCAGAACAGGGTTAGGTTAGGCACCCTTGAAATAGTCATGTGTCTGTACATATGTCTTTGTTTGTCTTGTCCTTTCCCCCCCTAGGAGACATCTGTCTTTGCTGTAGCTGTATCAGTCAGATGTCTCTGCATATGGTCTCCCAATGGTAATGTTGTTCCTATAAAAATTACCAGCATTTTCAAAGCATCTGCTTCTATCTAGAACAGTCTCAGACCATATAGACCTCTCAGACCATATAAACCAAATGCCTGCACCTCTATGGCTGAGGTTTCAGCTCCCCCTATATAATCTAATTGAGAAATACTTAAGTCCCAAGAGAGGGAAATTGTTTACAGCATTTATTGACCTTAAGTCAGCCTTTGATTTGATCCCGAGAGAAAAACTGTGGCAGAAATTGGCGGATTTAAACATCGAGGACCACCTATTACTTTTATTAAAACAACTACATTGTAATAATTTCTGTCAAGTAAAGTACTCAAAAGAGGGGAATCTAACTGATAAAATACCCATTAATATGGGAGTGAAGCAGGGATACGTTCTTGCTCCTCATTTATTTAATCTTTCTTTTAGCGATCTCCCTGCTCTTTTTGGGAGAACCAATGGTCACCCCCTCCCTTGGTAGGTAATAGATCTACACCTCTGTTACTGTATGCAGATGATACAATAATCCTTTCAAGAACCCGAATAGGCCTAACAAGATATCTTAGAACTTTTATAGATTACTGTACCGAAAACCATCTCACGATTAATTATGAGAAAACTAAGATCTTAGTCTTGGCCAAAGCTAGACATAAATGCCAGTGGAAGGTGAGAAGCAATCGAATTGAGCAAGTATATCACTTCAAATATCTTGGTATGAATTTCAGCTATAACAATAAGTGGACCTACCATATAGAGAAGTTTGTCAAATCCTCTAAGGGGCAACTGGCTTTACTGGCAAAATTTTTCCATCAGAAGGGTAATAGGAATTTCTCAGCCGCAATTAAAATCTATGCAGCTAAAATAATCCCCCAACTGCTTTTTGGAAGCCCGCTTTGGATCGGTGCATTCAGCAACAAAGTTGAAAAATGTCAATCTACCTTTTTTAGGCAATTGTTGGATGTACCAAATTGTGTCACAAACCATACACTCTTAGCCGAGCTTGGTCAACAGACCCTAGAAACCAGAGCCTGGCTTTGTACATTCAAATACTGGTTAAAAATCCACTTCCATTCTTTTCCACTATCTCTTCTTTCTAACACTTTAGGAGATCCCTATTTTATTAAAGGGTTTTAACGAAGTAATTTTTCATAAACTTTGTTGCTTAGGATTAGATCTATCTACTCTAGTTAATTATGATGAGAGCACAGTCCTGAAGCTGATCACTAAAAGACTAGGACCAAGATATTCAGATAATAGGCACATCAACCCACAGGATCTATTCACCAGGTCATTGGGACATCCCCTGGTCTTATAAATCAATTCCCCTATATCTGCAAGTGTTAGATGACTATTCCCTTAAAAGGGCCTTTCTCCTTGCGCGCCTAAACATCTTCCCTTTAAACCTATCAAGAGGACGCTTCCTTCAAATCCCTCAAAATGAGAGAAGCTGTCTGCACAGGTGCAATGTACCAGATTTCCTTAGCCACCTATTATTCAACTGCCCCAAATTTCAGATGTTCCATCATTATCTGGGGGGTTTATGGGAAAACTGAAGTATCTGTGCAGCAATGAGAAACATCTAGTGAAGACCGTATTACTGTTGTCCATGTGTCTATGTCCGGAATTTGTTTCTGTTTTAAATTTTGTTAAAATTTAAGATCAGTAAGTGGTACTGCTTTTGTGTGACATCTTGTGTGAAAACCTCTGCTAGAAGCAAGGCCTTGAACTTTTGAACTCCCTACCTGCAGAAAATTATTGGGTACCATCCCTGCCGACGTTCCATTACTTTTAACCAAGCTTAGTATTTCACATGGATATTCTGTATCCCTGTTACAGATAGTAATGTAAGGTTTGTTTCAGTGTTGGATATGAGTAGGTAGGATATGGTTTGATCATTTTGTATTTTTGGAATATGGTTTGATCATTTGAATGCTGGAATTTTATGTCAACCTATCAGAGCAGAGTCTGTCATGCAAATGGCATAGTTGGAAGGAGGCCAAGTTTATACCTGGCATGAGGAATCTGCTGTTCTAGAAATGTCTTGTCTGTCTTCACTCTTGTTCTTTCTTTTAACCACCTCCAGGGTAACTTTTATTTGAATTGCAGCAAGAACATGTGGAAGTTCTAATGGGACCTGCACGAGAAGGCTCTAAAACAGGTGAGTAATAATGTATGAATGATTGTTGCGTCAAGTATGCAATGCCAAAGAATACTGCCAGATCCAACCTTGCCTCTTCTCTTTGTTAAACAGGGCATGTAATAAAGGTAAAGGTATCCCCTGTGCAAGCACCGGGTCATGTCTGACCCTTGGGGTCACGCCCTCTAGCGTTTTCATGGCAGACTCAATACGGGGTGGTTTGCCAGTAATTACTTACTCCATTGTAAAAGGCAGCTTAGGTTCCACTTGTTTTCCCTCTAACCCCACCTTAGGTTTCCACTCCCACCTGTTGACTGGAATTGGCTCATTTAGATTCCAGTTGGTTATACAATCAGTTTTCAGAAGAAACAGCTTGCAATGTCTAGTGCTTAGTTTTCAACCAAGGATGAGCACCAGGGAGCATTCAAACTGCCTTAATTCCTGGTGCAAGATGATTGCTTGTGAAGTGGGCTTTTGGGGGCTGCCAAACTCCAGTTCTCCAGAATCTGCAACTGATCTCTAGATCATTTCCACTGGAAGAAATTGTTAGTGTTAAGAAATGTTGAAGGATGAGCTGTATGGCACCACATCCCCATTGAATTCCTTCCCCTCCCCAAACTCTGCCTTCCCCACGCACTGCCCTTAAATATCCAGGAATTTCCCAAGTTTCCAAAGCTGACAGCCCTCGCTCATTTCGATTCTGCATAGCACTGTAGTGTGTTAGTGCATGCGCATGCATGCGGACACACACACACAAAAATGTTTCCCTGGCCTTTCTGAAATCTGCCTTGGTCCAAAGTGCTGGGAAAGGTTACATCAAGGCCTAGGTGGATGCCATATAGCTGGGCAGCTATGGATTTTCCCACTCCCACCCATATGGCACATATTTATATTGCCCTTGTGGCTGTAATTTCCTCACTTCTGGGAGGAGCTTCTTGTTTTCTCAATCAGCAACTGAATATTATTATAGTAAGCTAACCATTTAGCTTCTCTGAATTCCCATCTTGACTTTAAAAAAATCTCTAGACCCTTTCATTGTGGAGATATAAGGGGGAAGGCATATCACTGCAACCAAAGGGGCTTAAAATGCTTTAAAATTAAATGTGAGAATTCAGAGATCTTGACAGTTAAAACAATGTTCAATTGCCAATAAAACAAACAAACAGGAGATTAGGAAAAGAACAGAGAAACCTATCTTATGGAAGCTTCATTGCTGCTATGCTGTATTGGCAGTTAAAGCAGCAATGGGGAAACTAAGCAAGCATATCCCCGTGGACTCCAAAGAAGGAGAGGGAGCTCAGCAAGGATGTGATGCCCTAGAATCCACTCCCAGAATCTTCAGTTTCTTCTAGGGAAAACGTTCTGTAGCCTGGGGGTCAAATTTTAATTCCAGGAGAATGCCAGGCCCCACCTGAAGGCTAGCTACCCTAAGTGCGTAGGACTCTGATGATGGCTGGTAATGACACACTGATGAGGTCAGAAGAACCTGAATGAAGCCTTTGTACAAAGGATGGACACTTACAAGACAAAAACCTTTCTGCATGTGTGACTGATCCTTTACAACAGAGAATGCTTCAGCTGCCCTTTAGTTATGTAATCAATAGATGGAAAGTGTGACATCTTTTTGGAAAGCATATGGCTTGGCTTGCTTGTGTGAGTCAGCTGGCAGAGGCCTCTTGAGTGTCCTCTTATGTTTGCAAGTCTTGCTCCCATTGACCCTTGGTGCTTATGTTGGTGCACTGATGTGCTCTTGCCCCGAGTCCTAAAGGCAGCTTGCCTGATGATGCAGTTCGGTGCTTATTGCTTCACCTCCATCGAGGATGAAGTGAGATTCAAGTGACATTGCCTGGCCTGATGAAAGAGGAAAAGATTTCCAGCAGATGGAGGAAAGCTCTGTGCAGACAATGTGTCATTGGATTGCTCTTAGCCAGCCTGTTCTCTCCCACGCTGGCTGCCTTTGCTTTGCCCCAGGGCTGCTTATCGAGCCAGAAAGAAAGCAGAATCTGATTCTATTTGCAGCCAGGATTGAAATGTCACTGATGGTCCCAAGCACAGAAGCAGCAGTGTGTTTTTAAGAACCACACTAGTGCTAGTCTTAATGTACTTTACACAGTTATAATTTGATTTATATGCTTTAACTGAGCCTCTTGTGGCGCAGAGTGGTAAGGCAGCAGACATGCAGCCTGAAGCTCTGCCCATGAGGCTGGGAGTTCAGTCCCAGCAGCCGGCTCAAGGTTGACTCAGCCTTCCATCCTTCCGAGGTCGGTAAAACGAGTACCCAGCTTGCTGGGGGGTAAAGGATAATGACTGGGGAAGGCACTGGCAAACCACCCCATATTGAGTCTGCCATGAAAACGCAAGAGGGCGTCACCCCAAGCGTCAGACATGACCCGGTGCCTGCACAGGGGATACCTTTATCTTTACCTTTTATGCTTTAACTAGGAGCAAGGGAAGCCCACCGATATTCCCATTGGCTGCAGAGGAAAGGACACGCAGTAATGGGTTTAAACTTCAAGTACAACGATATAGGCTAGATATCAGGAAAAAAATGTTCACAGTCAGAGTAGTTCAGCAGCGGAATAGGCTGCCTAAGGAGGTGGTGAGCTCCCCCTCACCGGCAGTCTTCAAGCAAAGGTTGGATACACACTTTTCTTGGATGCTTTAGGATGCTTTGGGCTGATCCTGCGTTGAACAGGCGGTTGGACTAAATGGCCTGTATGACCCCTTCCAACTCTATGATTCTATATTTTAGACGGGTTAGTGATTACTGTGTTTTAATTGAATATCAATCAGGCTTAAGGTTTTGGTAATCACCCTCAAGGCCATAGCTGCCTGGGCCATGAGTATCTGAGGGACCGCCTCTCCACCTATGCCCCCCCCCCCAAGAGCACTACTCTTTGCAGGCACCGACAGACAGGCTCGTTTGGCCTCAACCAGGGCCAGGCCTTTTTCTGTCCTGGCCCCCACCTGGTGGAATGAGCTCCCAGAACCAATCAGTGCCCTCCCAGACCTAAAGCAATTCTGCAGGACCTGCAAAATGGAGCTCTTGCACCAGGCTTTCACACGGGGCCAATGAAGAAATTCCACCAATCAGAGCCCAGAGACCCCTCTTGTCACAAACATACATCTTGCAGACAGGCGTGTTATAAGTAATGCTGTATATTAAGGCTGTATATTTAGGGATAAGGCAGTGGCTTCAGTGAAATGTCTGTATTTTATCATATCCTCAGATATATTAACTAATTTTATCTGGCCAAAGTGCTTTACTGAATAAACTGGGGGGGGGGGGGGGAGGAAATGAGTTGGTCTTAAATGTGTCATTGGATTCCAACTTTGTTTATAGTCTGTTTGCGTTGCTGATTGGTGATAGTTGGAACAGAAATTGCCGACATAGGTTTTAGTCTAAAGGGGTTACAACCTTTGTTGATGATGGGGGGAAAAACTTTTTATTAGGTAAAATAGCAAGTAATTAATCAGCTGTACATGTTTTTGATTTCGTTATTCATCAAGTCTATTTAATCTCTTTTCCAGGAGGAGCTGTTAGTCCTTTTGAATCTGACCCAACACTGAGCTGGACCTTTGGGAGAAAAGTAGGTTGTGGTGAGATTGCTGACTGACTGCTATGAATTTGGACTTAAGGTGGTTGAGTGTGCTGGTTGTCCATGGAAGCTGGGCATTTGAACTGTTTTGAACTTTGGAGCAAGTTAAAATCTCTTTTAGGTTACCTGGTTGTTGTTAGGTGCGAAGTCATGTCCGACCCATCGTGACCCCATGGACAATGATCCTCCAGGCCTTCCTGTCCTCTACCATTCCCGTCCAGGTTACCTGGTAGGAAAGTTTCCTTGTTTCTGATTTAGACTATTAACAGCTCACAACAGATAGCACAGGTGGAATTAATAAAACGAGTGGTCTGGAAACTTATTTGTATAATTGGGGCCAACAGTGATGATCCCTTGCTCGCAAGGAGTAGTGATTTTTGGAGCCAGGTTAGGGTCAGCAATTGGGCTTCCTTAGAAATGGCATTGGCACCGAATGTGGCTGACTCCATTTGGCCATGGATATATCATTATGTACTTTGGCCACCTGGAGAAGAGCCTAATGCTGGGAGCGATTGAGGGCAAAAGAAGAAGGGGACGACAGAGAATGAGGTGGGTGGATGGAGTCACTGAAGCAGTCGGTGCAAACTTAAATGGACTCCAGGGAATGGTAGCGGACAGGAAGGCCTGGAGGATCATTGTCCATGGGGTCGCGATGGGTCAGACACGACTTCACACCTAACACCAACACCACCACCACCAACAACAACATCATACAATTATGTAGAGATCTGGTGTTGCCATGTTTGTTCTCTGGCTAGTATACAGCAAACAATCATATGGAAAATGGTATCTGGCAGACACCTGTTACTATGTGTTAATTGTACATTTTCCTGTTTTCTGTAAACCGCCCTGAGCCCTTGGGGAGGGCGGTATATAAATATAATAAACAAACAAACAAACAAATAAATATTGCCCTACCACCCCAATAAGGTGATGATGCATTCCCCACTGAAGCCCTTCAGGCTTTTGCAAAAGCTTAGAGAAGGAGATACAGACAGGGCCCATTCCAGGTTTGAGGGGTGCAGGATAGAGTGTTCCCAGGGCCTCCCTCCCCTCTTCTACCTACCACTAGGTCACCACACAGCCTCATCTCCCCACTAAGCAACCTGTGTGTCCTTTTCCTGCCCTTTTGTGAGCTCTCCAAGTGCTCATGCTTATCACTGCATGCAGCCTTTTTCCTAGTGACCCTGGCCTGTGCATGTAGATGGGAGCATGGTAAAGTGCTAGCAAATGAATGGTGTTTTTGTTTTCTGTCAGCAGTGGGCCCTGCCAGAAGCACTGGGCCATGACAACTGCCCCACTTCAAGGTTTGCTTTCTGACTAGGATGTGGATATCTACCATTACTCCTGTGCCACACTGTTCTGCTGCTTGCATTTATTAAGAAGATAAACCTTCTAATCTCTTAGCCTTGTGCGATGCCTGAGGGACTTTAATTAGACTACTTCAGAGTAAGTGGTTTGAAAATTGCAGCCTGTGACCACTGTATTGTTATGATGCGTATGCATTATAGAACTTGTCAGCTCTCTAGGGAAAGTTGTGAATAAGGTTAATGCTATAATTACTATTATTATCATAACGATAATGAGGGGAATTACTTTTTCTATTTTAAAGACTGTAAAAGACTTGTCAGTTCCTCAATTGACTTTTCCAGTTGAAAAAACACATGTACTATAGTTGTTTTCTTTGGAATGGGATGAATTTATTTTTTTCTTCCACACTAAAGGGGTCGATGAAAAAAAATAGTAGAGAACTGGCCTGAAATCCAAGGTTCAGATTGTACACATCTCAGCTTCTGCAAAAACAGGTATTTATACCAACTATCAAGAAACAGTGCTGAAGGTTTTAATTTTGTATAGCTAATGCATACATTTATTTGGTAGCGCTGAGAGTAAAGGGAGCAATGACTTTTTGAAATGCTGTTTTGCTATGTTACTGTCATAGGAAATTAAAATTATTAAATTAAAAACATGACAGATTGCCATTTCTTCTACCAATTATTGTGCTTATCAAATTATATATTCATCTAAATTTTCTCCAGCATCTCAGAGTGCTTATCTATATTGAGGTTTTAGTGCTACATACTAAAGTGTAATTGATTAATCTTCTACATGTAACTGATTAATTAATCAAAAATTCCTAATTGTTTACAGCCCTGCTGGGTTTAACCAGCAGTTAAAGCTGAGCACATCAGATTTCCATTCTCTGCAAAATATATAATTTAAAACCGTCTAGCTGTTCATTACAAGCTAATCTAATAGTTAGTCAAAAGCTAACAATTTTAAGATTCCAAGCTGACCACAGGCAGTTTTTAAAGTTAAGGAAAGTGTTTCAACTGTTGTTCCCAGAACTTTTTCAGTAATGCTCAAGCGAAATTACTAGATTTCAAGGTGAAAGAATGTTTCAGAGGAGTGAAAATATGTAATCAATACGTCAGTGGAAGAGTTACCCCGGAGTTTGTGGCTCAACAGGTTACGAACCCAATGACATAATAAATATCCTAACGGATTTGACCAACTTATTATCTCATCCTGCCTTACGTAATCTATAGTAGCCAACCAGATGTTTCTAAGAAAAGCAATAGTGCTCCCCTACAGTTACCTTCAAGCACCTGGTGTTCTCCCCTGAAAGTGAACTCCCTCATAGCTAATGGATTAATATTAATATTTAGGTGTGATGTTTCTTAACCCCATTCTTCTTAAAAAATAACATTTGCTGTTAACAAGAAGAAAAATAATAAAATACACTATTGCATAAAACATCCTTCTGGTATAATTATTCTGTTTACATGTAATTGCACTAGTGGGACAAAATTGAAATATGAAACCATTCTTTATATGGGCTTAGGTGCAAAGGTAGCTAGCACTTTTGAGTGATAGTTTTAGATACAATGTATGCCAGCAGCTGGACAGGTACTTATCCTGGATGCTTTAGCCTGATCCTGCATTGAGCAGGGGTCTGGACTAGATAGCCTATATGGCCCCTTCCAACTCTATGATTCTTTATTAAAGACGAGAAACCCCTTATCTCTTTGTTTCCATCAAGAAGACAAATATTTCCATTATGCAAAGTATACTGGAGGGTTGAGGGTCCCCCCCCTCTATAGTGCCATATGTGTAATCTTGGAATATGAGAAGTGGTCATATGTAGACAGATACCCTGTGTAGGATTAGGAACATTTTCGTGAAACCAACTGACTTAGATGCACCAGTCTGCTCAGAATCTGTTTTTGTGGAAACCAGGAAAACAAGAAGGCTCTCAGCAGAGATATAACCAACCAGAATGGGGTGATAGGTACTCCTGCCTTGCATGCAACATGGATAAATACAGATCAAGAGGTAGAAGAGAAGGCAGTTACCATCTTGCTCAAAGGCTTAATGAGGGCAGCATGCCAGGCAGCTGTGGCATTGTTGCTGCTTCTCACTGACTTTTATGCAAGCAGCCTAACAAGGCATAGTACTTGGCATCACGTCATACTGATGATTGTGAAGACAAAGATGGAGGTGACTAGAGAGTAACACCTACCAGGTGCCTGTGGAGCAGCAGCAGCAGGAGCAAGAATTTGGCATCTGACTTGTAAAGATCCTCTAAAATTCTTGTTACTCTAATTTTTAGTGTGTGCATGTGAGAGGGAAAAATGTTGAATTTGGAAGCTGCCCAGGGCTCACATCCGATGATGCAAACTCCCAGGCCTGGAATGGGGCTCTCACCATGAAAAGAGGCCTCCACAAAAGTGCTAGGGAACCCTAGTTCCTTCTCATACTACAAGCAGCAAAGTCACACTGAATCTTATCCCAAGATATTTTTGATGATAATATAATGAGATGCACAGACTGCAGGAATGGTACATCCATTTTGTATGCCAGCAGCATCTTCTAATATAGCAAATTCAGCACTTACAAGGTTATCTGTTTTTTTTTTGAGGGGGGTATGCAGTTTATTAGTCTTCTGTATCTAATCCTTCCTTTCCCCTTTGGTTGAAGAATGTGGAATAAGATGCGGAACTCCAATTTACACTTTCATTTGCAGGCTTTAAATATTAGATCTTATAAACCTCTCTAAAGCTGCAGCCTTTTGACTGAGTTGATGCTGTTTAGCAAAATTACACTTAGTTGGCCCAAGTGTGACTTGGTGGTTGGGTGGTATTTTTAAGGTGCTAATGTAAACAAGAAAACTTTCCTATAGAATCACTGAGGGTCGGACATGACTGAATGGATGACATCATCATCAATGTAAACAAGAAGGGTATATCCAAGGATTCTTTGCAGGAGCACAACTCAGGAGCATGCATAATGAAATAATGTGGTGCAGCTACCTGCAATGGCAAAGGTCTTGGTCTGAGCTTGGAATCCTTTGAAAAATTAATGTGCTACTGTGAGAATCAGTTCACAAGGCTGCAGTTTATATAGCTGGTCATATTTGCAGAATAGGACCACAGAACTGGGCTCTTTCCAAATGCCAGCTTGAAGTTGAACTGCCCGGCATGGGCTAAACAATGACAAGTTATTGCTATATCTACCCTTGACAGTTCCAACTATTTTTGACTTATGGCTCTCCATGACTAGTTTAATCTGGACTGAATAATACTCTTAGTTGCTGGCTGCCTACACAGTGGTTGAACAAACTGATCCTGAAAGAAAGTCTACATGAGGGTCTGAGAAAGTGTAATGCACTAGGATCAGTATTGTTTGTTTTAGTTATGAATCGTAAAGTTTGGAAACAATACCTAATTTATCTTCTGTATAGCAATTTTGACTTTCAAGTACGGTGTGGTAAGGCATCATCACTAGGGATACTATTGGCTGACAAACAACAGACTTATTAATACAGTAGTAACAAGCATGAGAACAATACAGTGCTTCTTTGGTACTTAGTTTCCTCCAGGAGCCTCCCATCTTAAGTATTTTCCTGGTTCAGAAAGAAATCTTCCCTTGACTCAAATTAATTGGACTAATTTGGCTTAATTTGACATGCTCTTGATCATTGGCAGCTGATGACCTGTGCTTGGAGACAAATGCCGGAATTATGATCCTGCTAAACTTCTTAGACTTTTGGGTGGCTTTTAACATAATCAACCAAGGTATCTTCTGTACTACTGGGGGTGTCAATTTCTGATTCTTACTTGGCAGCAGTTTCCAGGCATACTAGGGGATGCTGGGAGATTTCTGCCATGTTCCCTACATATAGGTGAAAAGGTGGCTATATTCCACTAGGGCAGGGGAAGTCAATCTGTGGTCCTCCAGATGTTCATGGACTACAATTCCCATGAGCCCCTGCCAGCAAACGACCTTAGTGTAATGTACTGAGTTCTAGCGATGTTTCTAGACACAATTCAAAGTGCTGGTTTCAACCTACAAAGTTCTATACAGTCCAATGGCAGGCTGGCAAAACACAAAAAAAACTGTGAAAACATCCCTGTCGAGCATCCATGTCTGGTACTTGAGGCACTGTTGGTCTCAGAGATGTTGTCAGGAAAGGCTTTTTTTTCCAGTGGGCTCCTGCTTGGAATGATCTACTGAGAAAAATCTACCTGCTTTTATCACCTAGGATTCAAAGCTCTTATTTTAATGTTCACATTATATATTGGTTTTATTTTAATTGTTGTGATCCTGAGTCTCTCCTTACTGCAAAAAAAAGTAAGTTTATAATAAACAGTTTAAATATATTATCTACTTCAATTTTATTTGGCTGTTCTTATTATTTCGATTTATTTCCTGCCACTCCCAAACTGGCTCGTGGCGGGGTACAATTATCCACAATGAAAGCCCCAATAAAACCCCATTAAAACCAATCAGGACAGTAAAAGACATACAACAAAACAACAATCCCAGGATTTTTTGCAGCTCCCATTTGTTACCCTAATTTAATTTACATTTATTTCAGTGTCTGAGTTATAAATGTAGTTTGTAATGTTTCCGCAATACTGAATAAAGGAATATTCTTTCTTTCATATATTTATACACACACACTCTGTGCTAGACTGGGGATATGGAACGACTGCAGGCTGGAGGAGGAGGCAGGGGCAGGGAACTCACCAGCAGGGGCAGCTCTCAAACAGCAGCCTCTGAGACTCAGAGGGAAGTGGAAGGAAGGGGTGGTCAGAGGTGGGGGATGGAAGCAAGCTGGTTGGAGGAGGAGGCACTCAGGGGTGGGACTGCCGCCCTGAGTGGGTGTTAAGCGTTGAGTGGCACGTAAGCCATGATAAAATCAGAGTCCACTAGCACCTTTAAGACCAACAAAGATTTAATCAGGGCGTAAGCTTTTGAGTGCAAGCACTCTTTGTCAGACTATGATCTCCTTACATGACATGGAATATATAGCAAAAATCAGTTTTGTTACATCAGTAGACCATGTCACAACCAAATACAGCCAATCAATCCCCTAGAATTCAGTGTACTTTACAAAAACACAAGGAGAGACCAAACTGCCTTTTATCAGTGATCAAAGGCTCTCACCTCCCCATATGCTGCTTTCTCCATCTGTCTCCATACAACTGTGAAACATGCCTCCCAGGGAATTGCTGGTAACTATCTATCCCAAGGCCAGGGAATCAGACCAAATGTCATTACTATCATGTAAGGAGATCATAGTCTGAGGAAGAGTGCTTGCACTCGAAAGCTCACGCCTTGAATAAATCTTCGTTGGTCTTAAAGGTGCTACTGGACTCTGATTTTATTGTGCTACTTCAGACCAACACGACTACCTGTATGTATGTATGTATATATGTATGTATGTATTTATGTATGCATGCATGTATGTAGGCAGGCTCTGGTGGATTACACTGTAACTCTCATAAAGCAATATACAGTATAATAAACATCTTGATTTAAATATAAACATATTTAACAGTGGAACTTGTATCGGACAATGTAATTAAGCAATCAGTACCCAACAATCAACAATTCAATTTGTTTGCACGGTGGTTCCGTTTTTCTGTGGGTGCCGTTGATGGGGGCTTCTGGTCCATGGTTTACTTGTCTTGTCTGGAAGAGCGCCTTTTCGCAGGCCTCCAACCAGACTTCTACTAATTCGCCCATCTCATCTCAAATGGCCCCTTTTCTGATTATGAATCAGCGACGCCCTCCCTTTCCAGGTGCGTCTTTCCAAGAGAGAGAGAGAGAAACCTCAGCCGCTCAGAACAAAGGCGGGAAGAAAAGGCCATAAAGCGAACGGGGAGCCACAGCCGGACAGCGACGTCCTGCAAAAGCGCTCCCCCCACCCCGCACCCCGGGCGCAGGCGCGCTGCCACTCGCAGAAGCCGCCTCCATTTTCGCGTTCACCTTCAGCGCAACTTCAGCGCCCGTGCGGGCGGGCCCTCGAAACGGCAGAGGCACTAGCCGCGCACAAAACCCTCTCTCCTTTCCCTCCCTCCTTCCTTTTCTTCCCACGGCTGCCCAATGCGGCTGCGTCTAGCACGTGAGCCTGTTGTGGACACGTGACGCGGCGTCCGCAGGCTTGCGCGTGCGCGAGCTGGGGAGAGACGCTCGGCGGCAGGCCCCGCCTCCGCGCGTCCTCTCCCCCCGCCCTCCTCCTCCTCCGTCCGCCCGCCCGCCCGCCCGGGATCCCACGAAGGGCCAGCCGGAGAGCGAGCGGCCTCGGCTTCCGAGTTCGCCGCCCGCCTGCCCGCTCCTCTCCTCTCCCTGCAGCCTGTCGCCGCTGCCCCTCGGTCATGAGGCCCGCCCGGCGCTGGCGTGCGGCCCTGCGGTGCGGCTGCCACTGCTGAGCCTCCGCCTTCTCCTTCGTCGTCCGGGCGGGGATCCCCCCCTTCCTCACGGCCGCCGCCATGTTGGGCCGGGAGCCACAACGGGGCCGTTGCTGAGCCCCGACGGACGAGGCGGCCGAGCCGAGGGAGCGAGATCGACGCCCGGGACGAGGACGCCGCGGAGGGGGAGCGGCTGCCGCCGGCGCCATGGCGGAGCAGACCTACTCCTGGTGAGCCGCTCGGCCATCGTGGGCCTCCCGCAGGCAGGCGGGCGGGTGGGATGGGCCGGAGCCGGGGCCGGGGTCGGGACGGTCTCTCGGGCGGAGTTCTCGGCCGCTGCGGGCACGCGTGGCCAACTGACCGGCGAGCACGCCACCGCGGGATTCGGGAGGGTGCTGGCCGGCCGCCCTGGCCGGAGCGGGGGTCGCCCCCGTGGGGCAGGGGGCGAACCCGAGGGGCTTACCGCTGGCGGCGGCTCAAGGATCTCTTATTGATGCAACAAGGTGACCTGGAGGAAAACGGGTAACTCCAGTTGCCAACTCCTGAGAACTGCCCTGACCTGCTGCCGGGCCTTCTCCAGCGGCATGATCGGCAGGAGAGGGAAGGTCTCTCTCCAAGCTGCGAAAGGGCTGCCTACACCTGCTGGTTTCTGCAGAGTCGGCTGCATTTCTTTCCGCGCAGCAGGCTTGTTCGTCTTTTCTCAAAGGGCCAACGCTAAGCTCCTGAGATGTATTTTGCTACTTCAGCTGAGTAGCGCTTTTGTCTCCGTGACGTCTCTCGTGTTACTCTGATGTCAAGTTGTACATTTCAGGTTTTTTTCTATAGGGAAGGAGCAAGTGGTTAGAATTGATGGCTTGGGTTGGAGAGAAGAGGATTCACAACACTGAGCCTTGAAACTCACTGGACAGGCTTGGAACCCTCCCTGTCTCTCAGTCTCCTAGGGGTGTTTGCAGTGGAGCTGTCATTATTAATGTTTTTAATATTTGTTACCTGCCTTTTCTCTTAGGGCAGGATACATCATCATAGTAAAACACACACAATAATAATAAATTATATATAAGTGAAATATACAATAATTAAAAAAAACATTGTAAAATAGTTCCATCCTTAATTGCCTATTCTAACTTTGAGTGGCAGGGAAGGAGAGAGGAGGCAGAGAAGTCGTACCAGCCCCAGAGGATGTGCATTTGGGGTCAGCTCCCTTCGTGTTTTAGGCCTCAACCATAGGCCTGGTAAATGTGTAGCCATTAGCTCAGGAAATGTAAAAATTCTGTTTTTCCAGATGGAAAAAAACTCTAGGGACATGGAAAAATTCTCCCCATGAGACTACTTCACCTCTAGTTTAAAGAAAGATGGGGACTTTAAGGCCCCTTACAAGTTACTACAGGTCTTCCCACATTGTTGTGATATCTTGGCTGTCCATAATTTGCTGGGTTAAAAGGTGGAAAGTCTACTTAGAATTATACTTGTGATGAAGATGTGGTGTGAGAGGACAGGGTGAGCATCAAGATGCTCTAGCTCTTTACATACACACCCATTGAAGACATCTCTCAATGGTGTCTGCCAGTGCCTCATGAGAAACCAAAATATTTGGAGAAGGAGAACCCAGATGTTTTTGAAAAATGGTCCCAATCCCATCCGGGGATCTGAAATGTGTATAGGGGGATGGGGAATGCGTTTAGAAAAATGAGAAAGAATTGAGCACAAATTATTGCATGTTAATTCAGATGTGGGTTCTGCCAGATTCAATGATGCTTTGCATGTAGTGCCCAGCAGGCAGTCCGGAATCAGTCAATATAGGTACATACAAACACATGCACCTCTGTCCTTTTGGATAAATAACTCTATATTTGTAAAGTATTTTTGAGTGGTCATAGGGTACATTAATTTTGCAACAATCCATGAAAGTATTTATTAAATTTCCGTCCAACGATAAGCCATAACCAAGTTGGTTTCCAATTCTAGTGGAGACCAAGTCTGGATCTGCTTAGCTTTAGCAGGACTGCTATATTTTGTCTTGCAAATCTACCTTGGAATCTAAATGTTTTTTTATCCTAAATAAAATGGTAAGAATACAGTCAGTGTTCCTTATTTCAGGGGCCTCTGAGTCTTGTTGAACAGGCAACATGGCTTTATACACACACACACACACACTCTATAATCATGTTTTATTCTTTGGATTGGATGTTTTTGCCAAGAAAAGTGATCAGTAATAGCATTTTAAGGGCCAGGACTAGCCAGTGTGTTCTGATTTTGAAAGGATGTCATCAGTTCCAGGTCCCATGCAGATGCCATTTAAGCTGGCAGAGATCCTAGCACGTATAGCATTCCATAGAATAAAAGACAGAATGTGAGAACATCAATTACTATAGAGCAGTCTTTCTCAACCTTTTTATCATTGAGAAACCCCTGAAACATTCTTCAGGCTTCGAGTAATCCCAGAAGTGGCACAATGGTGCAGAATATGGTTGGGAAGCAGAGCTGTGGACATGCCCAACGGGGCCCCTCCATTCCAGTCCCATCATTGGCCATGGGTTTTTTTTTGGGGGGGGGGATATGACCATATACAGTCATATTACCCGATAACTGTGTAGCACAGGGGTAGTCAAACTGCGGCCCTCCAGATGTCCATGGACTACAATTTCCATGAGCGTTTGCTGGCAGGAGCTCATGGGAATTGTAGTCCATGGACATCTGGAGAGCCTCAGTTTGACTACCCCTGTAGCACATTTAAAAATGTATTTAAAATGAATTAATTCCCACCCATTTGTGAAACCCTTCCAGAGCTATTGAGAAACTCCAAGGTTTCGCAAAACCTTGATTGGGTTAGAGTGGCGAACTGCAGGTGACAGTGCAAAGTACCGTTTTGAGTCTTAGGATGCCATAGGTTTTACTTAATGACCACATCTCTGTGGCAAAAACACTGCTTTTGAAAATTTGACATGTTCCATATGCAGTGTATTATATCTGTGCAGCAGTGCTGGGTGGAGGAGAATATGATGTGGCAAGAAGAATTAATTTAAGGGAAGTTATCCTTATTACCTTTTGGAAGAATGGTGTCCAGAGATGTGGGGTAGAAAATTTTCCAGAGCTCTGTTTTTCAAGAGAAATGTTACCATTTCATTCCCCCTACCCTTTTCAGTGGAAAATTTTAATTTTCTAAAGATTTAATTTTAAATAAGATTAGTAACTGTGTATGGATATTATTGTCAATACAGCATCAAGGAAGCATGGCAGTTTCAAAATTGTAATTAATATTTTTTTTTCAGATGATGATTCCCAGGAATTGCATAGTGCATGGATTTCTTATTGATTTGTCAGCGTGGGGGAATTAAAGCATAAGTACGCTTTAAAAATCAAGTTACTACTTCAGTAGTCAAAGCAAAAATTATTTCCTCCTCTTATGATATGGAAGGTATACTGTAATTGCCAATCTGATAGGGAACTAACAAGTAAATTTGAATGATGCCATAGACCAGGGGTGGGCAAACTGTGGTTCTCCAGACCTCCATGGACTACAATTCCCATGATCATGCTGGCATGGCCTCATGGGAACTGTAGTCTATGGACATCTGGAGAGCCACAGTTCGGTCACCCCTGCCATAGAGTTACTGAGGTGCCCCATTGACCTCCTTGGAAGAGAGTGAAATGCTGTTGAAATAGATAGGCAACTTATGTCATCTCATTCAGGCTTTTGGATATATTGGAATAAGAGTGTTAACATTTTAATTGGCTTGATTTTTTTTTTATTTTTTAAACAAGATAGCCCAGGCTAGCCCAATCTAGTCAGACAGAGGAAGCTAAGTGGGGTTGGTCCTGGCTAGTTTTTTAATAGGTGACCTCCAAGGAATACCAGGATCATGGCGCAGAGGCAGGCAGTGACAAACCACCTCTGAATGCCACTTGCCTTGAAAACCCCATGGAGTTGTGATGAATCAGGTGTGACTTGATGGCACTTTCCATTAGCAAGAGAATTATTTATGTGTGTGCTTGTTTTAGTATACCACTCTTCCCTGCATGCAGGCTCAGGGCAGCTTAAAACATCTATTACAGGTACATTGTTTATAAAATCATAGTTAAATGCGTTATTAAAAATTTGTGCTCTGTTACTTTTGCTCATCAATTCATCAATCTGCCTCCTGGCTATATTGTCTTTACAAATACAATTCTAACAATGATTCCCACATAAAGCTTTTAGCTTGGATATAACATTTAAACCAGATATTTCAGACCAAGTATCGGGTTGGTGCTGAATAAAACTAACTTTGGATTTGTTTACTAAATAGAAGTCAAAATAAATATGCTAAATCAGTTCACAGTTCCAAGGGAAGGATTTATTTTCTGCAGAGCCAGAGGAAAAGATTTCCAAGCCAAGTATGAGAAAGTGTATGATTTTTGCCAAGTTAAGAGCATGTGGTTGTGACGGGCCTGGCTGGGACGGCATCTGCGCTTTGCTAGGTAGTTAGCAGATAGCAACTTAAAGCTCTCTGCTTGTTTCTGTTGCATTCAAGTTTCCTAAGATTTTATCCCTGAGACTTAACAAACAAGCAAGTGCAATGAGTCTTCTTGGTGGGTGCCATGTTGGAGCTACTGTACTAGTCCCTTCCAGTGCCCGTGTGCTTTTTCACCCACTTTTTGAGATTTAAACCCCCTGATTTATTCTCTTGTCCCAATTACAGCAGCTGGCCATTTCATATGTTATAGTAAGGGAGGGGGGACGTGCTTTTATTTGAATCATTGGATGATATTTCAGTGGATTTTTTAAAGTTACCTTTGGAGCTTTTGGAGTGATAATGCCTCCTTGAAATGTTAAATGTATACATGAACTAGTCCCAGCTCTCTGTTGTATCTATATGTGGAAAATAAGTATTTAATCACTTCCTTTATAATGTGTGTACTGCATATTCACAAGGTGTGTACTCTTATCTCTGTGACTGAATTAGTGCTTAGCTGACTACAATGATGAAATAACTGCCTTTGCACTAGTTTGGTGTAGTGCCAGTTTGGTGTAGTGGTTAGGAGTGCAGACTTCTAATCTGGCCTGCCGGGTTCGATTCTGCGCTCCCCCACATGCAGCCAGCTGGGTGACCTTGGGCTCGCCACGGCACTGATAAAACTGTTCTGACCGAGCAGTGATATCAGGGCTCTCTCAGCCTCACCCACCCCACAGGGTGTCTGTTGTGGGGAGAGGAATGGGAAGGCGACTGTAAGCCGCTTTGAGCCTCCTTCGGGTAGGGAAAAGCAGCATATAAGAACCAACTCTTCTTCTCCTTCTCCTTCTCCTTCTAGGTGACATTAAATTCAATGAATTTATGCTTTACTGGTTTTTTGTTTGTTTGTTTTAGTATAGTTCTACTAATGTTTTTGTATTCCTTTATTTGTTGGGCTTTTCAGTGAGTAATCAATTCTATTGAATAGAGTTGTTGAATTTTATCAGATATTTCTCTACTCTAATTAGTTCTTTTACAGTGCAGTTCTGAGCAGCAGCATCATCACACCCTTATAAATCTGTTGAAGTCAGTGGGTATAACTCTGCTTAGGATGGTGCTGCTGTTGTATTTTAAAGTCATGTCAAATGTTTTGAAGATTTTTTTTTTAAAAACAGGGATTAATAGGAAGTTTTGGGTTCTAGCTAAAGTGAGTCATGATTTTTAAAATCCCTGGTGGATTAATTCTTACCTGATCTCTGCGTGTTGAGAGAAGTAGAAGGTTAGCTCAGATTTACATTGCTTCTAAATACATTGTAGATTAATAGAGCCTTAATTTTTTTGTATTGATGAGACTGTAGGAAAAACATGTCTCAGAAGAAACTGAGCTTCATTTTCACTAATATTTTCATGTCTGTGTTTTCTATGCAACAATGTATAAATGATTCAAGATTTCAATTCCATACACTGTGGCAAATGAGGTAAACATGTTATCAGCCTACTTTTAAAGTTGACCACTTTGCTTTTTTTTTTTGCTTTAAATGTCTCTTTGCTTCCAAAAACGTATAATTACTTCCGTGCATTTATTCAACTGTGAGAATTTCTGTTCGGCATAATCAGTACTTGTTAAAGCAAGTGTGTTAGGGGTGTGTGTGTACTGGGGTATGCATGTGTCCCTCCCCCTCCATATGGACAGTTGGGTTGTTCCTTTCTTCCATTTGCTACGCATAAATAACTCTTTCTTATAAAGAAAAGGTCTTTAGTATCTTCAGAGATATGCAGTCATAATATGGCAGTTTTTAAAGAAAACTGATGTAATCAGTGTTTTTGGGGTTATGGCTGACATAGATGAAACTTTGCAGGTAACAATTGATGGGATTTTCTGTTGTCCCGAAATAAAGAGTTATTGAATGTTAGGAGAAAGAATAGTTAAAGTATATTAAATGCCCTTGAATTCTTTTCCTTAGGGGGTCCCAAAGTGGATGGTATGCCCTCTTGGGGTGCTGAAAGGATTCGGGGTGTGTGTGAGGAATTCAAGGCAGCAGGGGAGCAGCAGTCTGACTCTTCCTGCTGCAATTGCATTTTCCGTGTAAGAGATGTTCTAAGGTGGCTTGCAGTGGCCTGCCTCAGGATAGTGGGGATCCTGCCCTTCCTTAACGATCTTCCAGCCAAGGGCTGACCAGGGCCAACCTTGCTTAGCTTCCTTAAGAAAAACGACAGCTTAAAAAGATGGGCTGCATGGGATCATATTTCTGCTGAGCTCCTTTCCCTCCTCAGACTCTGTCCTTCTCAGGCTCCACCCCATATCTCTGGGAATTTCTTAACCTACAGTTGGCAACCCATCCCTAAAAGACTCCATCTTTGAGAGGTTGGAAAAGCCTTCTCCTCTCTGCTCCTAGCCATGGGATTTTTCATTACTTGCTTCTCTCATTCACTCTCTCTTTTCCCATCTGTCTTTCTCCCTAATGAGGACCCAAAGTGGGTTTTGAAAAGAATGTATATATGTTTTTTTTCAAGACTAAAATATGGTCACTGCACAACAACCAAAAAAAGAAGTGCTGGCAATATAATGTGCTTTGAATTTGCAGGAAACCTAACACCAGGAAAGAGTGTGTGTTTGTATGCTGGGGGGGGGGGCATTAGAGATGTGGCTTGAGAGCCAAGGGTAGTGGCAGCCTGAAAAAGTTTAGAAACCACTGCTCTAGTTCAATAACATCAACAAACCTGACATAGTTTTTGAGCTTATTTTAAAGATCTCCTTAAGATAACTGCTTTTTTTTACAATTAAAACTTGGACAACAGTAGTGTCAGTAGTGTTCCATCCCTAATTTTGGTCATTAGCCTCAGCAAAGCTGAAAAGTGAAACTATTAAATTGATAAATCAGCCAAAGAAAGTGTTCTTAAGCAGAAACTTTAAAGGCATTTCTGAAAAAGCTCTCAAACTCCTGAAGAATCAAAGGGAAACAGTGGTCAAGAGAAAAATAATATGGAGGGCAATACCACAGTTGGTCTGTAGCCAATGCCAATCACTGAAGAGGAGCTGCAAAACCTCTTGGAAGGATTATAAAGAGCACCAGACTGAGCTCTGGATTAAATTAGATCAGAAAATCTACTTTCAGGAAAGGTGGAGGATTTTCATGCAACCTTGATGAGATGGTAAAAACTGCACAGGCAGCAGTAGAGCTGAGTTCACCCTTCAGAGTGAGATTTGATAATTGCAGAAAGCGCTTTATGGGTTAGAGTACATCAAAGGAGTGGCAATTGAACAACTAAATGTTTGGATAATCAGTCTCAGTGGAACAACCTGCATTTCTGGGGCCTAGTGATGGTGCAATTGGAATATGGAAAATTTCCTGGTAGACTGGCTGAATCGGTTAATGGAGTTGAAGGATGATTAGTACCGGTGATGGGAAACAATCTGTTCAATCTGATCACTCCTAAGCAAGCCGTTGGCACATCCCGGAGATATTCGTGAAACCTTCTGCATCACTGAAACAGAGTTAATTTCGATACAAGTGTGAAATTAAAGGTTTCTTTTGATCCAGAATATAAAATAAATGATTTTTGCAGAATCTGTTTGCTAACATAGAGATAAGCAAGCTCCTCATCTGTTTGTGCTGAGTTATCTATGGCTTTTTTTGAGTGCAGCTGAGTAGGGTGTGCATACAGCATTCTCATTTGGCCTCCGGATGGGAGGGATAAAGCTCTTTAGAGTTTCTCCTGGGCTCAACTACACCCTGTAATTGGACCTGCTGTTTTTTAATTGGGCAAGGGAAGGAGATGAGACGTGGGCTGGTTGAGAGTCGTATATAAATTGTTAAGACATGTTATGTTCTTCATTGTTTGTGGTTGAATATGTAGGAGCTTGCTACAGAGGGAAAGATAAGCCTGTTTATATAGAATATATGTTGACCATAAGCTCGGACTATTTGTACATGACACCCCTTGACTTCAGGGTATTATCTGTACATGGCCAAATTGCCTGCTCATATAAAAAAATTAAACTGCCCTGATATTAGGGGTTTAACCAGCAATTTTTTTTTAGTGAGAAGGTCCTTACACAGCCATTGAGCATTTTTTCTAGGAACAAGTCCGATCAAGTGTAACAGCATCTATAAAGATGAAAGTCCTTGTTCCTGAAAGGAAATTTGTGACCTCAAAGTATGTTATGCTCTCATTGTTGGCTAAACCATTTTGACAAAGTTCTGTGTAATTTACAAAGTGGGAATAGGTCTTCTGGACAATGATTTTAATTGTACTCTTAACCAACAGATGGACTACTCTAAATAGGAACTAGGAAAATAGCCAGGGCTCTATCGTAGATTATTGTTTAGTCAGTTTTGCTGTTCTTCCTTTAATTACTGACTTTTGGATTGGTGAGTTCTTGGGAGGAGATTATTTGTTCCTGATAACTGCTCTCTATGCATCACAACTACCTTCCCATCCATAGTGACTCCAATTTCATGCCCGGATGGTCCTTCCACCAAATATCTCCAGAATCCAGCCTGGCCTGGAAGAAATTCTGCCTAAGTTTCTAAAATCAGCATTTCTGTCAGCTATCTAGTCTCTGCTTAAAAACTTCCAAAGAGGGAGAACTTACCACCTCTTAAGGAAAACTGTTCCACTAAGAAACTGCTCTAACTATAACAGTGGTTCTCAACCTGGGGGTCAAACAACCCTTTCACAGGGGTTGCGGCAGGGTAAGCGGCTTGGCTGGGGGGGGTGTCATCCACACAAAGCCTTGTGGGGTAGATTGAGATAGAGCAGTTCTTCTGGAGCAGTGGAAAAGACCAAGATTGGTTGGGTGGAACAAGAGGCAGAACTGAACTGAGAAACCCCCCGGGGAGGGGGAATATATACAATCATGAAGAATGGATCTTCATGCCATTGGTCAGTTTCAGTTTAATTTATGTGAAAGAACACTGGCATAATTTTATGGTTGGGGCTGACCACAACTTGAGGAACTATATTAAAGGGGCGTGGCTTTAGGAAGGTTGAGAACCACTGAACTATAAGAAACGTATGGATGTTGAGTTGAAAATTCTTTTGAATTAATTTCAACCCATTGGTTCTGGTCTACCCCTCTGGGGCAACAGAAAACAACTCTGCTCCATCTTCTATGTGACAGCCCCTCAAGTATTTGAAGATGGTTATCAAATCACCTCTTAGTCATCTTCTCTTCAGGCTAAATAGACCAAGCTCCCTCAACCTTTCCTCATACAACTTGGTCTCCAAACCCTGGACATGCTCCAGTTACTCTACATCTTCCTTCAGTTGTGGCGCCTAAAACTGAACACAGTACTCCAAGAGAGGTCTTACCAGAGAGGAGTGAAGTGGTAGCATCAGCTTGTGTGATCTATACTTCTTTTAATACAGCCGAAAATTCGATTTGCCTTTTTAGCCACCGAGTCATGCTGCTGACTCATGTTTAGTGCATGGTCTACTACGACCCCCAGATCCTTTTCACATGTACTACTGCCAAGACAAGTCTCACCCATCCTATAGTGATACATTTGATTTTTCCTACCTAAATGCAAAGCTTTACATTTTTCACTATTAAAATGTATTTTAGCCCAGTTTCCCAGCCTGTCATGATAATCCTGAATCCTTATTTGTCTTATGGTGTGTTTGCTACCCCCCCCCCAATTTAATAAGCACCCTCTCTATTCTTTCATCCAAGTCATTAATCAATATGTTGAACAACACAGGGCCCAGGACAGATTCCTGAGGCACTCCACTCAGATTTTCCCCTAGGTTCATGTTTGAAAGTAGATTTGGACTCAAAAGAATGTCAGACTTATTATACATTGATAATGTATAATTATTATACATTGATAATGAGAGTCAGCTTGGTGTAGTGGTTAGGAGTTTGGATTTATAATCTGGTGAGCTGGGTTTGATTCCCTGCACTCCCACATGCAGCCAGCTGGGTGACCCTGGGCTAGCCACAGCACTGATAAAGCTGTTCTGACTGCGCAGTAATATCAGGGCTCTCTTAGCCTCAGCTACCTCACAGGGTGTCCGTTGTGGGGAGATGAAGGGGAAGGCAATTGTAAACTGCATTGAGACTCCTGATAGAGAAAAGTGGCATATAAAAACCAACTTTTCTTCTTTTTCATTGACCATAGAAAGGGGATTGGTCTCTTTGCTAGATTGATGGAAATTTTCTATCTGTTTTTACTTAAGCCATCTGTTTATAAAGCAGTTCCAAGAAATAATTGCTTTAACAGAGCTTGTAGGGCTGCTAGACGTCTGTTATCCCATAAACTGAGACTTATGAGACAGCTTCAGACCAATAGTTTGGTGAAAGAGCTCCTGGCTGCTAAGGGTGCTTATAAGCAAATTGTGAAGGAAAGTCAGGGTTGCTGACAAAGAATTAAAAAGGAAATGTAGAGAAAGTGAAAAGGGATGAAATAAGCTCCATTGACCTCAATGAGTTTAACATCTTCATTATTCCCTTTCAACATGTTTAACTAGGAGGACATGCTCCAACCTTTAAGGAACAGAACAAGATGTTTCGAACTTTAATCCTTTGTTATGATTTTACCTTATGTAAAGGTTTAAGTTAAGTTGTGTACATTCTAGCTGTTGCCCGGATTATACTTCATGCTGTATGCGGATATGTTACTCTCCTGTACATAGATAATACTCAGACACAATTCCAATACCTTACTCTCCTAGAAAGTGGGTCGTTTGACAGAATCCAGTTCTGGGTAGATAGTTTTGCTTGGAATTATATATTCACAAGAAAGGAATTGGATGCTTAGGGTGACTTAATAAGTAGCAAATGTTTAATCACAGGCTCTCTGAAGAGATTTGCAAAGGAGCCTGCCCGACCTGGATAGCCCAGGCAATCCCATCAGATCTCAAACACTAAATCAGGGTTGGTCCTGTCTAGCACTTGAAAGGGGACTTCCAAGAATACCAGGATTGTGATGCAGTGGGAGGCAAGACAAGCTGCCTCTGAATGTCTCTTGCCTGGCTGCTAGACAATGTTAGGATCTCCTGACTGCATTACAGACATACAGTATATGATTAAATAAAAGAAAGTGATTCAGAGGTACACTGGACCCCTTTTTGCAGTTGTCTTGGATACATTTAAGATAACAGGAGCCCTGCTGGATTGGACAAGTGGTCTATTAGTGCCAGCACACTACTTTACCTCAGTGGTCATCTTGGTGGGTGACTTACATGAGGAGATGAATAGAAGGTGTGTGACTCTTAATTCTCCTGGTCCTCTCATTGGCTTTCAGAGCTATCAATGATGGTATCTTTCTGGACTGCTTGCGTGGATTGACTTTAGGAGGCACTATTGTGAGGTGGTTCTAGTCATACCTTGAGGATAGCTTTCAGAAAGTGGTGCTGGGGTTGCTGTTCAGCTCTTTGGCCTATGTGGTTCCATGAGGTTCCGTCTTGCTCCCTTGCTCTGTATGAAACTGCTAGGTGAGGATATCTGGGGCTTTGGGCTGGGTTAGCTCTGTCTCGCACTTCTGGCTGATTTGAGAGAGGACCGGTATCTGGAGGCAGTTTTGGAATGGATGAAAGCTGACAAACAAATGTAATCCCAACAAGACAGAAGTGTCACTTCTTAAAACCCAAAATCTGACCTGGGATTTGATGTACCTGTTTGCAATGAGATTGCACTTCACTTGAAAGAACAGGTCTGTTGTTTGGGGCTGTTCATGTACCCAGATCTACTGAGTGGCTTTTATCAGTTTTGACTGGTTAGCCAGCTGTGACATTTCCTGGGCAGAAAAGATCTGGTAACTGTGGTACGTGCCCTAGTTACATGTAGATTGGATTACGGCAATGTGCTCTGTGTGAGTCTATCTTTGAAAAAATGTTCAGAAACTTCAATTGGTACAGAACACTGCAGCAGGATGTTGACTAGAGTGGGTCATAAGAACCATATCACTCTAGTCTTGCCCATTTACACTGGCATACAGTTTGTGGGCACAATTCAAAGTGCTTGTCTTGACCTTCAAAGCCCTGTATGGCTTGGGACCAGTATACCTGAAGGACTTCCTAATCCCTTATAAACCTGCCCCAGACCCTGTCATCTTTTCTAGGCTCTGCTTTAGATACCCCCTGTCATTTGAGAATAGGCAAATGGCATCCTGGAAGAGGGCCATCTCATATGCAGCACCAAAGCTCTGGAGGTCTCTCCCCAGAGAGATTTGCGTCCTTCATCCTCTCTTTGTCATCGGCCAGTGAGGAAAGTCTATTTTTGTTCAATTGGGCATCCTTTCAGTTATTCCTCCTTCCTAGCCAGTGTTTTACATTTTGTATGTATTTTCACTGTTTTATATGTATTTGAAGACTTTTACAATTTATTTTAATCTATGTTTGGAGGGGTATTTTAATGGTTTTATAAGGAAATTTTGTCATGTTTTAAAATGTTTAATACCTTGGCAGCCCTTGTAAGGACAGAAAGGTGGGATATTCATTTTGTAAATAAATATATAAGAGGGAAAAAACTAAGATAAATACTAGTACCCATCAGGTAGTTTTGAACTGTAGATAAAGGTATTGAACATGAGAGATATGGAAGAATTTCTTTGACTTCGCACATCACAGTAGCTAAATAAAACCCATTTATTGATAAGCTATACTTGATATGTGGCAAATAAAGGATAAAATTGTGCCCCCTCAAATTGCTAGTCAGCGATTTCATATCCCACTCCTTAATCCTTAGAAAGCTCATTTAAAATATGGAAGAAATCTGTTTTAATCTAAATTATTTTTTTATATATTAGAAGACTTTTCTTAAGTAATGAAACCATATGCAATAAATTTCAAGACTGTTCCATACCATTGTCCATAGATGTTCAAATCCAATATTTTGTATGTTCAAAAAAAATCAGTACTTAAGGTAACTGAGAGGAAAATTTAGGAATAATCATTTCTTTCAAAGGAAGTTTACCTAAATTATTGGGGGCTCTAACTTGGATTCAAACATTTCCTTCAATCTTTCTAACACTTTGGTCTGTGTTCTCTTCTAAGTCTTTCTGTAATAAAAGGAAGGAAGCTTTTAAGTTAATGAGCAGATAGTATCTTAGCCCAGTAAGTCTTAAACACATAATAAGCTCAGTTTCAGATAACTTGGGAGAAATATAATGGGAAAGGGGCCTTGTTTCATCAATGGTGGTCGAGCTGTACAATCCGGAGATTTTGGTTGAGAGTGTTGTCTTATGGAAAAGGACCTACATTGTACTAGCTAATCCATATATTTAACTCTTTGGAAAACATTGGGGTTTCCCAGCTCACATGGAAAACTCCCCACCACCACCACTTTTGAACTACACAGATAGGTGCACAACAATATAAATGTAAATGCTTTTCTTGCTATAGAATTCATTTATGGGATATGGGATAAAATGTTAGCAGACAAGTTTGCTTCACAAATCTGTGCCTCTCAGATACTAGCCTGACACTCTGTTCGGGTCTCCAACCAACCTTTATGACATGTGGGCATTTCTGGAATTTTGAGTGGGCCCCACCCCAAAATGGCTGCTAAAGGAAACAGTGCTGAATCCAAAATAGCTGCCAGAGGAAGCACGGCCAGATGCAGTCCCTCCCCCCTCACTTTGCAAAGGAATCTCAGAAAGGGGATAAAAAGAAATGAAGATGGGGATGAGGGGGGAAAGGATGATCCATTATAAGGATGTTTTTTTTTCCTTCAAGGGAAGGGATGTCATGTAGAAATGACAGTTACCTGCAGTCAGGTAAAGAATGGTGGTTGAAGCTCATTCAGTGAACTTCATGGCAGAGAGAAGCCTCGAACCCAGGTCTTCTAGATCCTAGTGCAGCTTTCCAGCCTCTGTACCCTACTGAGTCTCATGAGTTGTCCAAGGAGAATGGTTAGGCATAGATTAGGTAATATCAACAGTTTCCACTGCAAAAGTGCAAACTTGTTTTATGTATCTGTTCCAGCTTCTACAAATGTGGTCACTGCAGTAGCCACAAATCATTCTGGAGTCCAGCTTTTGTGTTATCTATGCCCTGCGAGGAATTCAGAGAAACTCTGATTTGCTGTCAACTTGCCTAGTCATGCACACAGAACGTAGGGGAAAGGGAGATCTTTGAATTCAGTGAGGGAGATTATCACTCCTTCAGAATATCTTCCATTGTCTGGTGTCAAGAGAGCTACCAAGCTCTCTCTGTGTTCATGCTATCTGTATGAACTGAGCAAGAAGAAGAGTTGGGGCCAGTGGTGACCATGACCAGTCAAAAATTGTGCATCTCATTTTATTGGTTGGGTTTTCCATACAGCTGCCTTGCAATCTCTAGATTTAGAGATTGACATAATGCAAATGGAAGGGGATAAAACGTTAGACATTCTGTCTCCAACTGTGCCTATGTATATACTTGTCTCCCTCTGGAAAACTTTCTGCCTTTTGCTGGAACTTGTCTTGAGCATGAGCTTTTGCCCTTCTTATAAGAAAAGGAAAACTGTCATCCTGTATTGAAGTGAGTTGTAAATTGCAAAAAAAGTTATATCAAACAGTAATAGGAAGTTGGGTATTTGCTATGTGATCGGCAGATTGAACTGATTTGAGTTGTGTTCCCTCTGCAATCCACAGATTTAGAAAGATTTAGAATGAGAGACTAAACATATAAAATGGAAACTATAAGTGTATTAGGCAAAGTTCATGAATAGAAAGCAAGAGGAAGTAGTGGATACACAAGCAACCTTCAACCTTGGATTGGCATTGCTTACAAAGAATTTTGGAGGTTGTATAATCATAGAATCATAGAGTTGGAAGGGGCCATACAGGCCCTCTAGTCCCCTGCTCAACGCAGGATCAGCCCTAATACACTATCTCTTCCAACTCTATGATTCTATGATTCTTTGATTCTTTGAGCTGGTAGTCAACATTGATATGAGTATCCTTTGAAATCTGGAAAACACAGAATTGATGGTAAATCTTCTTTGCCATGGACATAAAGTACTGAAAGATTGGGATGTGAGATGGAGATTCTAACAGCTGTGGATCACAGAATACTGTTGAATCTGCCATGAAATAGGCTGTTGAAATGCTGATAAATTCTGCCTGTTTTTGCCTCTGATATAATTGCTGTATGCTTTTGGGTGGGATGTCTCAATTTCATTTTCTGCAAGCTTGATAAGGATGTGGATGTTAGCAGCACCATCAGACTTCGTTAGCTGTATTGAAAGATTTCTTACTCAAAAGAGCAATGATTAAATTGCCATAGGTTAGAATCGGATGTTTTGACAAGGCACAGCAACTGTATTGCCACATTCAGCTTTCTCAAAATCATTTTACTTTAAGGCTGTTTAGACATAATGGCAACTCACGTTTGGATGAGTCTTGGGCTTGCACATTCTGCTCTCCTGTCACAAACCTTTCAATTAATGTGATTTTGCACAAACCGTAGTTTGGTCTTGTGTTCATAGCTGACAATGTTATGCACTTTCCCTTAGATTGAAGATTGCAAAACGGATTCAAAACAGTGTCTTAAAATCCTGGGTTAGAGGGGGAGTATCAACCATAGTTTGCTATTTTCAAATGCACTAACATCTGTGGTTTGCTGTGTACTGTCTTCAACCATGTAAGGAAAAGAGGGGAGTGTGCAAGCACAAGGCTTTTCATGTAGTGATATAGGACTATATTTTTCATGAATATTTTTTCATTTCTAAAAATCAACTATTTTTGGCAAATCGAAACATTGAAAGATTCATACATTATATTTGAACCATTTCAGTTAGGTCAGGGATTCGCAACCAGGGATCTATGAAAGGAGTCCTCAGGAGCTCTGAAGTGACATGGTATAGGAGAGAGAGTCTGGGCTGTCTTCTCAGCTCGTGAGACAGAGTCACCATAGCAGTACTAAAGGTGGTGGTGGGGAACAAAAGGAGGCCTAAGACTGTGGGTAGTGATGCCACTTCTGGGGGTGTGGCAGGCGTGTGTGTGGCCAGTTGCCATCACATCTGGAGCTCCTTGAAATCTGAAAAATTATTTCAGGGGCTCTTTCATGGTCCAAAGGTTGAAAAAGGCTGAATTAGGTAACATAGTTAAATGTCAATTCCTGTCTTTTTGTCTGGCCGTTCTCACTTGCGTTCACTTACTTTTTAGTCTCCCAGTGAGTTACTAAAATCATACTTAATTAAACACTGTGTAAGGTTTTATACAGTCTGAAAGGTTAAGCAAATGTTTTTGTTTTATAAAATTAACTATTTGGTGCAAAGTGTGAATAATTTAAACTAGCAACTGGAATTTTAGTGACAGATGGATTATTGTTGATGTTATTTTTGACTATATTCTGTGCTTAGGTTGTTCCATGTGTCACCCCACAACGTTGTATGTAAACCACCCTGAGCTGTATGGGAGGGCGGCATAAAATATAATTAATAAATAAAAACAGTGTCTGTTCTGCCATTTATTTGTGCATTTTGGACTTTGGTTTTGAATTTTAAATATTTATATTTATATATCCTAGTAAAAATAATATTTTGAGTGCTAAGATGATGATTGGAGAGGCAAGATAAAAATCTGATATTTGCCATTTAGATTGCTTAGGCAGCAGAAGCTCATTTTATAACCCATTCTTACTATAAAACAAATGAATAATACGTTTCCTTGGCCTTAAAGAAATGTTTTAAATTACCAGTTGTCAACTCTGTCAGAATCAGGATCCATTCTGGATCTGGCCAGTGATCCATCCAATCTGGCATCCTGTTTCACACAGTTAGTGTACCAGGTGCCCTTGGAAGGTTTGTAGATGGGGCCCAGAGGACCAAGCCCCTCCTTTCATTGTTGCATGATGTGTAGTACTGCCTACTCTGCCTTCTCTACTACTTCTCTACATTGCCCAACATCCACTGAGAAGGATTTTGTTCTGGAGAAGACAACTGAAGGAAAAGTAGCAAAAACTTCCAAGGCATTTTGAACTGCTACGAACAGACATTCAGGATTGTGTGTGTATTATTCAGAGCTTTATCTTGTAACTGTACCCTTGGATTGTAGAAGAAGTCAGCTTAAACACTGGAGAAAATGAAGAGTACATATATATGTGTCAAGAAACTTCTTTTTATTTTAAATGGTATAGGAATTATTTCCTAATGCTGTAGCTTTTTACATAAAAATCTTTATGCTACATGTTTGCAGAGCCAGAGTGTTGTGTTGCTTAGAGTGTCAGTCTGAGATCTTGGATTCCCCTGGCTGTTCTAGAAGCTAGTTGGCAACCTTGGCCAGTCACGTAGGGCAGGGGTAGTCAACCTGTGGTCCTCCAGATGTTCATGGCAGGAGCTCATGGGAATTGTAGTCCATGAACATCTGGAGGACCGCAGGTTGACTACCCCTGACATAGGGGGTGGGAATCTTTGAGAAAAATATATTTTGCCAGTTTTTTTCAAACCCTTGGGCCTTCATATCTTTAGGTGTTACAAAGGAGTGATGAATTGGGAGCGTTTGACGCTGAAGCTGTTCTTTATAGATTTAATCATTTATCATCTTACTTTATCTCCAATGGGGACCCCAAATGGATGAGATCATTCCCTTCACCTCCATTTATCCCGGTAACAGGCACCCCATAAGAGAGGTTAGGCAGAAAGGGAATCGTTGGCCCAAGGCAGCCCAGCAAAGTTTCCATGGCCGAATGGGGAGATGAACCTTGGCCTCCCAAATATCTAGTGCAACATTCTATAGCCACACTGGCTCCTCCTAGTGCCTGCAGTTATGTATACGGTGTAATGCATTTTTATTTTGTCTCCAAACAAATAATTCCTGAAACAGCTTACAGTAAAACACAACAATTACAAACGTAGTTTAAAAATTACATCAGTATGGTCAAGGAAGTGACTAAACTATCCAAATCAAATACTCTTTATTATGGTACTAGACCAGTAGTCAAATTACAAAGTAAATAAAAGAATCATTGATAATTAAAATAGTATAAAATTTGAAAGTTTGAAATAAATGGAGCTTTTCTCACCGGGGGCCAACCCTCTGCTTAGAACTGTGTCCATAGTCCAGTTAGGATCATGAAAAAACATTTCAGAAAAGATGAAATACATTTGACTGTTCATCGCTAGGAGTCTGAGAACAAGGCACCTATCAAAGGGTGCTGTGTTGATGCTGTTAAGTAATGCAGCTAAGAAAAGAAGCATTGCTCAGATTAAAACTGCATTGTGCACCACAAATCCCTTTGTAGTAGTTACTCAGCTTCCCAAATACTGTAAGTCTGGGTAGCAACTTGTTTGGAGGGTGTGTATGTGTCACACTGGATGTTGAGGTTGCTGCCTTCTAGCCCATCTGCAGGCAAGACATTGTCACGATTTCTTCTCTGTGTCTGCCCCCTCTTTTCTCCCTCTTCTCCTATGCTGTACTACTGGTTCAGATGGTATGTGCTGCTGCTTCTGGAAAACTTGAAACTGATTAATTTGAGAGTTGTTTTCTGTGGAGTAGGAAAGAAAGGTGCAAAGGGATTTAAGAAAACTCTGTAAATCTGTTCAAAAGAGTAATTCATCTATCTTTAAGCCAAATTTAAATTTGCAAAGACTCAGTACAGAAGTTGCTTTTGAAATAACGTAATAATTTAATCGAGCCATTGTAATTCCTGTTTTAGGGGGAATATTTTCTTTTTCTTTTTGCATTGGGTATGCTGCAGGGGGTTCATGATATATTTAAAGACGAAACGTCGCCCGTTAACTAATTATCTGAAGAAATTGAAATTCAGCTATGTTAATGAGAAACATTGGATTAAAATGATACTAAATGTGAGGGACTCAGCAACTATTATAAAAATAGCAAAGGTTTTACTGGCAATTTTAAATGAAAATCTTTTACGATAGATTTTACATCTGGAACTGTTTAAAATTTTTGTTTTCTGCATTGCAATTTTATGCCAATAAAGGTACTCTGATATATTTAAAGAAGGGAGACTTGGGTTCTAATCCCTGCTTAGCTCTGATGTTTAAAGTGACACCCAAGGACTCCCAGTCATTTAGGCCAGGCTTGTCAATTAACCAGTTGTCTGATCACCATGGCAAGTAAGAACCCAGTTTCAGGTTACCGGAGTGTGTGTGTGTATAATATAAATTAGTTCCTTATTCCTCCTAGCACAGATTACGTAAAGGAAGGCTGCTTAAAATTGTTTTGGGATAGTGACGTGTGGATTTATTTCTTATCTCAGCCTACCTCATAGGATTCTTGCAAGAATAAAATGGGATAAGCTATCAATGATGCCTGGAACTACTCTGAAGAAACGGGATTAAAAAACCAATGAACTAGTAAACTCCACCAATTAAAACTGGTCCTCACAGATCTTTTAGCTAGCTCTTTATTTGATCATGACAACTACTGGCAGTAGCACCAAAGTCTTGATTGTCAATGAGAACACTGAATGTATTGATGATTTCATCTTTCTTGGCTCTGTGTTCAATTAAAGTGAAATCAAACAGTGGATAACACTGGGCTGGAATGCAGTGTTAGGCATGAACCGAATATGGAAGAGTAAGGATATCAGCCTTCATACAAAGTGCTGGCTAGTCAATGCCGTTGTCTTCCCTAACAACCTATGGATGTGAAAGCTGGACCCTGAAGAAGGAAGACAGGAGGAGAATAGATGCTTTCGAATTATGGTGTTGGAGACGGATGCTGTGAATACCATGGACAGCCAAAGTTACCAATAAGAGCAAACCAACTATGTCATTAGAAGGGAAGATATTACGGCTAAAGCTCACTTACTTTGGACACATCATGCGATCAAACTCGCTAGAAAAGTAATTAATGCTCGGCATGGTCGGCAGCAAAAGGAAACGTGGTTGCCAAAGGATGCGCTGGCTCGACACGATCAAAGCCGATACAGGGATGACCAGGAACCAACTAAAAGAAGCAGTCAGAGATGCATGGCGTGCATGGCGAAGACTTTCCTATAGAATCGCCGAGAGTTGGACACGACTCAACGGATGACATCATCATTATTATTTGATCAGTATGCAGGTTTAGAAGCAATTGTCAAGCTAGTCTTGCTACAGTTGGAGGCAAAGTACAGGTCTTGTAGCCACAGTTGTGGTCATAGTCATTGGTGCAAACTAGATGTGTGCACTAAATATTCCTGGCCATGGCAAACACCAACACTTGCAGCTAAAAACACTTAAATGCTGAGTGATGGGCAGATCAGCTTTTCTTCTTCCTTTGCACATTTCCTATTTTACCTTTTAGGATTGGGAAATGGGGGTTGGGATTGATACTTATATGGACAAGAGTTGGCTCAGGACTGCTGCTTGCTGTCCCTGTCTGCATAAAGACCTCAGTTTTGATGCCAACAGAGGCAGGGACCTGAAGAACCACATTACGTTCTGTATACTCCTTCCTCAACAGCAACTTCCCATGTTGCTGACATGGTGGAAAGGAGTAAAAATAGTTTGGCACAACACAGGAGGTAGGGGGGCTAGGCCCTCAGAGAAGAACTTACATGTGCAAGCCCTTAGTTATGCCAAAACATGTACTTGGATTCCTGGTGATAACTTGAAGGCAGAGCAAATTGGCACAACAACACCCCCTCCCTTTAAAGTCTTGCCTCTATGCAAGTGAAGGAACGCATTTATAAATTGGGGAAGTGTTCGTTCAGGCCTACACTGTGCCTCAGATGGCTTACTGATGTTAAGCTATGATTTGATTTAATTCTGAACTCCCCCCCCCCCCGTTGAAAAGTACTTGATTTAGCAAAGTATTTTCTCTTCTTCCTATTAGAGATAGTGAAATTAATCATTTCTTCTGAGACAGGCCGGAATGCCTTGAAGGACATATTTTCTCTGCTTAATGTTAGGAGCTATGTATAGAGTATGAGCAGCAGAGTCATTCCTGGAATTATTCTGTAGGTAAGAATTTGTGGAGCTGCCTGTGACAGGCTAGAAAGCTGACTGTTGGCTTGTTGTGTAGACAAGAATGCAGTCATTGTAAAAGAAGGAAGGCTGACACTCAAAGCTGTTACAGAACAGTGCTTGTTGTGTGTCCCTGGGTATGCCCTTAGTGGGGGCTGCATGCCTGGTTCCCCTCTGTCATTAGCAAACAACCATTCACCCAGTCGTCTCCTCAGGGGATACAACATCACATTGTGAACTACCCTTGTAGTTGCTGAACTATTCTATGTTCGGACACAGACATGTGGCACATTTTATAGGCAAATGTTTACAAGTTAAGGGGGATGGAGTGCCCTGCATTAGAAGTCTGTTAATATTACAGAACAGTTTAGACAGAGTGGTTGAACATAATACTGTAATATGAGTGGCAGGCTGGTTTCAATCTTGCTTAATGTTTTCCCCTGGAATTCCCTGTTGTCTTACCAATATATGTTAGATTTCTAGATATATACATGCTCAAGATCACATAACACACAAAGCAGAACTAATTTGTGTTAGGTGATTTTGAGTGGAACTCTTGCTTGAGAACCCTAAATAGTGCCTTGTTGAATCAGACCAAGACTTCCAGCCACCAGCAATGGATAGTAGAGCTTAGCTAAAAGGTTCTCCCTGAAATATTTTCAGCTTGAAACTGGGTGTAGGGGCTCATAAGGTTTCACAAAACTGTGCCCAACTGTCCCCTAGAAAAAACAGCCTGCAACTAGAGATGCTAACTACAGATTCCTTTGGCTTGGAATGCAACCTCCAACAGCTTAGAAAAGTCCGCTTTCAAAATGTGGTGAGCCTCACAGCTGTCTGAATTTGAGAGGAGAGGAAATACCTGCAGTCTCCCCCTTTTCACTCCCTGCCCCGCCTCAAGGATTTATAATTCCCAGCATGACTGGCAACATCGATTTGTTTGTGTGCTACCATGCTCCCTCTGAGGGGGCGAGGACATCCTCTGGGTGAATTCCACCGTTCCACCAGGGAGGCAGGACTTATTCAAATTCTTCTTCCAGTTTATGCTTGGTGGGAGTTACCCAAGCTCAGTTCGTTTCCTAAACTATAAGCGATCGACTGCTTAAAGTTCTATCTATTGGAATAGTCCAGAGCAGCAACAGCAAAAAGAGGAGAAAAGTTGGTAGAGGCACAGTCTCCAAAACTGAAAGCAGACGGCTGTCAGGATCCTAAGAAGCTACTCTCTGAAGACTCCCCATTTGAGACAGATCCGAGACCATGCCATGAGGTCCAAAATAGATTCAGTCTTTATTGAGGATTACAGCAGAGTAGGCACAATAAGGAGACACACAGTACAGAGATATTTGTGAAGACGGGCTTATATTTACTTGGGGTCCCACCCCGAACTAAACATGGGAAAACTAGTTCTCACAAACTGTCCCTTTGATCTATAAGGGTACGAAACCCAGAAACTAGATGTCTAGTTCTCAGGTTCTTACACAGCTGGGAGATTGCTTGGAACTGTGAGCATTCACTGTCTTCACGGTAAAACTGGTTGGTGAGGAGTTTCAAAGGAATGCCTAGAGGCACTGACCGAAAACAGGAATCAAAGGACTGGGTTAGAAGGAGGGGCGAGCGTGCTTTGGTGCCCAAAGAGAAGGAAGTCTCCCCCTGCTGTCGCCGCTTCCTTCTGGGCCGCAAAAGGAAGGGAATCTTCCCCCCCCCCCAGTCCCCTGCTGAGCGGGCAAGGAGGGAGGGTGAGAGGTGGAGAGGGAGAGCTGGCTGCACCCTGATTGGCCCTATTCCATCTCGGACAGCCAGGACATTCTCCACCCCCTGAGCTGTTTCACAAATATATAGGAGGAACAATGGATAAGGATTATAACCAATTTATATGCATTCATGAGTTTATATGCAATTCACGTCATTGATCAGTTCCCGTTTAATTTCTGTGATTAATTTCTGTAATTTCTTGCATAATTTTATGGTTGGGGGTCACCACAACATGAGGAACTGTATTAAAGGGTTGCGGCATTAGGAAGGTTGAGAACCACTGCAATAGTCGTTCCCAGAGAGCACTGTGTAGGAAGGAAGAGAGAGGAATAGAAGGTGATGCTTAAGTATCTTCCATCCTCTTTGGTGCCTCTTCCCATTGTTCCCTGCTAAAAGGACATGTAAGTTGGGGTGGAAGAGGAGGGAGAATTTGAGTGTGACTTGAAGTCCTTGTCACTTCTGATGAGATCTTGTGTGCCATTATAGCTCAGTTTGTTCAATGTGATTCCAACTCACCTGCTTGGCAGCAAGGAGAAAGTGCAGTCATACTGGCAGGTAAATCTACAAACGATTGCTACTGTTTATACTAGCTTTCAAAATTGCCAAAACACCTCTTTCACCCTGCAGCCTACAAGTACAGTGGTGAAGCTATCGTAAACAAAAAGGAAATGTTGATCTGGACATGGCACCACTACCATGAAAATACTAAAGTCTTCATTGCAGCATATTCACTGTGGACAGAATCAGTCACTTTTGTACAGGAAACAAATCCTTAATCATGCATGATTATGTGCATACATGAATTATGCCTAATGCTTTTGACTGTTTTGGAACCTCTATCAATAAACGTATTGTGTTACCAAATTCTGCTTAATATCTGAGCTGTCTTGCAAAGCTTAGAAAGCAAGTGATAGCCAAAAGACAGCCCCATGTAGACGGTCCCTTTCAGGACTGAGGTGAGATTTGAACCTGGGTGAGGCATGCTTCAGTGTTCAATTAAAATGTTAGTTGGAGGCGCTAGTGTCATAGCTATACATGCTGTGTCTCCACAGGAATGCAGTATCCTAATGATCTTGTCTATGTATCTGTTTTGCTGACATTGCTTCTGTCTTACAGAGATCCCATGAATTAATAATCTCTTTAATGTCCTGTCATTTACAGCCTTGCTCAAGTCTTGCAAACTAAAGGCTGTGGCTTCCTTTATTTAATTAATCATACTGGGTCTTCCTGATTTCCTCCTGTCTTCGGCTCATTATGTGACCAAAAGCCTCAGTTTGATCATTTTAGCTTCTAGGGAGAGAGAATTCAGACTTGATTTGAACTGGAACCCACTTACTGGCTTTCCTTGGCAGTCTACAGCAGGGGTAGTCAACCTGCGGTCCTCCAGATATTCATGGACTACAATCCCCATGAGCCCCTGCCAGCAAACGCTGGCAGGGGCTCATGGGAATTGTAGTCCATGAACATCTGGAGGACCGCAGGTTGGCTACTCCTGGTCTACAGTATCTGTAAAACTCTCCTCCAACACCATATTTTCAAATTAATCCATTTGCTTCCTGTCAGCTTTCTTAACTGTCCAACTTTCTCATCTACACATAAAACTGGGGAATACCACAGTATGAATTACCTTGAACTTGGTCTATACTTTAGGTATACACTTCAGGATCTTTTCTAGTTCCTTCATTACTGCCCTTCCAAGTCTCTTCAACTTCAGATTTCTTGGTTGCAGTCTCCCTCTTGATTGATGTTTGAGTCAAGGAATCAGCCCTGGATTAACCACGAAGCAAAATACGCAAGTGTTTAGAACACCATGGGAAAAGGCATGTCACAGAGAAGTTTTAGCTTATATTTCATACTGCTATTTAGTGTTAAATAAAACATTTTAAAAGTTTATATTTAATATAGCTGTGGCGTCTGGCTTGGGGAATGGCCTGGAAGAAAACTACATTTTTAATTTCTTATTTCACTTTTAGCACTTATTGAGTCTTCTTTAGCACTTTTTCTTTTCTTCTCCTTCTCCTTCTCCTTCTCCCTCTTCTTCTAAATAGAATCCAGTCTTCCTTACGATATATCTTGCATGATGATTGAATAGAAAGAAAGATAATATAAATCCTTGTCTGATATATCGCCAATTGATAAATCATTCTATTTCAAGTTTTGCAAAAGTCTCAGACACTTGACAAAATTTCCGGTGTTCAAATGTGTCAGTACCCCAGCAAAGCTCTTTGATTAGCTGATGCAAGGTAGTAAAAACAGCAGAATAATTGAGAGAAATACTGCATATTAGCTTAATTTATGTAATGGATCTGGACCACATGATTGAGTGTTCCTGGAGGCTTCTTGACACAGGCAGTCCTATCATTTTTCCAGGTTTGTCATGATTGTGATCTTCCTCGTCTACCTTTGAAGGAAGCTAAAATGTTTTCTTGTCCTGCTCTCGCAGGCATCTAACCAGCTCTTTCAGTTTGTGAACAGCCCAAGTCCCCTCGGTCATTAGCATTGATTGAGCTAGTTCTTACCCTGTTTACTGGTAGCTGTGCCTTCCCCCTGGTGACAGGCAGAACCTGACTATTTACCCTTTTCTATTTAAAGTGAAAAGAAAGTTATTAGGCTGTTCCCCTGTGCTTTCTAAGCCAAATGTCTTAGCACATATTTTTCCAGATACTTGAGGGTCTGTTCATTGCTTTTTCCCTTAATGCCTAAATATACAGTAAATTGCTGCATTTTTACCACTTTCATAGAATCAAAGAGGTGGAGGGGTCCATACCCTCCTGCTCAATGCATGATCAGTCTAAAGCAGGTAGTCCATGGACTACAATTTCCATAAGCCCCTGCCAGCGAATGCTGGTAGGGGCTCATGGGAATTGTAGTCCATAGACATCTGGAGGGCTGCAGTTTGACTGCCCCTGGTCTAAAGTAGCGATCCCCAACCTGTGGGCTGCGGACCACATGCTGTCCTTCGACTAATTGGAGGTGGGTCACAAAGGACGCCTTCTCCCCCCCCCCCAGCCCTTTACAACACACTTCGGTTGTCATTGTCTCTCATCACTCCCAGATGGGACTATCTCGTTGCAGAGAAACAAGCTCAGGGTTCCCATTGATTTGTCATTGTCATGAGTTAAAATTTCCATGAAAATAAAATGTTCCTTATGTTCATTGTTGTGGCGTGTCTGTATCTTATTTTGAAGGGATGTTTAAACATTACCATAGTGATCAGAGAGCGTTAGGGCAGTGGTTGAGAGTAGAGGAGTAAACTACCCCCCCCCCCGGGCCTTAGTAAAAGGCGTTGAGTGGTCCCTGGTGTTGAGTGGTCCCCGGTGATAAAAAGGTTGGGGACCACTGGTCTAAAGCATCCAGTTTTGCTGTATGCATATATATGACTTCAAGAGCAAGACATGCAATTTATTTATTTGCTGTTAGCTTGTTTGGAACCCACCTGCCACTGAATGAACAAGCCTTAGCATTGTCAGTTCAGTCAGAAGACCTTTAAAACTGAAACACTTTTTCCACATTGTATTGTGCAAAAGAAGCTTAGTCTTCACACTGAGCTCATCTGGGCCATGGGGATATCTTAGTGTATTATGCATGTGAAAGAAGGTTAATCCATGTAACCTAAGTCCTAGATACCTTGATTTAACTGGCAGGCAATATTGTGTCAGAAACTCTGCTGATGTGATTTTATAAGTCTCCATGTTAGGAATGTTTATATAAAGCTGTGCTAGGGACCAAGTCTTTTTGCTGTATGTGGGGAGAAATAGTCCTGTCTAGGAACTTGTGCTTTAAAAAAGTTGCAGAAGCAGAGTTCAGATTCCCAGCAGTGGTTTGTTCTTAAACACAATCAGCCTGTCTAGTGATTTACACAGTAATGCGAGTGGAAGAAAGATCTTTGCTCCCAGAGGCATTTAGTGTATAGGCATTGCTGTTGGGGGTGGGTTGAAGAAGATGAGGGGCCTGGGCAACAAGGCTCACAGTCTGGATAGGTAAACAATGAAGGTATGTTTTGGTAGCTGGGGCTATAAATTACGAGCATAGTTTTTGGAGAGACTCTTGGTTCTGGTGTGTTACTTCTACAAGGAGTGGAAAACCCATTCCTTTCAAGAAGCAGCGTTAGCGTATTGTTGCAAGGCAATAACTTCTTGCATTTCCTTCAACATCTGAACAAAATACATATTCAAGTTTCTGTGATAAGTAGGTTTCCTATTCTATTAAAATCTGTGCGGCTGATCAATTTAATTCAGATGGGATGGGATGATAGACTTTAGGCTTATTGCTTAGGGCAGGGGTAGTCAAACTGCAACCCTCCAGATGACACAACCCTATCGCTCATCCACTGTAACCTGCCACCCCTTTGTCTTCACAGAATCAGCCTCTCCGTCAGATGGCTATCCAGCCTCTGTTTAAAAATTTCTAAAGATTGAGAACCCACCACCTCCCGAGGAAGGCTGTTCCATTGAGAAACCACTCTGTCAGGAACTTCTTCCGGATGTTTAGATGGAATTTCTTTTGAATTAATTTCATCCCATAGGTTCTGGTCTGTCCCTCTGGGGCAAGAGAGAACAATTCTGCTCCATCTTCCATATGGCACCCTTTTAAATACTTGAAGATGGTTATCAGATCCCCTCTCAGTCGTCTCCTCTCTAGGCTAAAATGAAGCCGTGTAGCATGGTGATCAATGTTATGCTTTGCTAATTTCTAAAAGAGTAGGAAGAGCTACTCTATTAGTTGTTGTTGGGTTTTTTTTGGATAATTGTAGAACTGGCCAGAGATTTATGATTGGGATTTAATGGAAGGCTGTTCTATAATATTTTGTATCTCTTTTCTCTCCCATTCAGGGCTTATTCCCTTGTGGATTCCAGCCAAGTGTCTACGTTTCTAATTTCTATTCTCCTCATAGTTTATGGCAGCTTCAGGTAAGAATATTTAGTTCTGTTTGTCATCTGTCTCTTCATTTTTTATCCAACCTTTTCTCCAAGGAACTAAGGGCAGTATGCTTGGCTTTTTTTGTTTGTTTGTTTTTATTTCATCCTAACAATGGCTTTATAAATTAGGATTTTGTCTCCCAAAATACTAGAACTTGAGGGTATTCAGTGAAGGTGATGGTCAGTAGATTCAGGATGTACAACAGGAAATACCATGTACAGTGAGTGATTAAAATGTGGAATTCTCTGCCAGAAGATGTAGTGATGGCCACAGGCATAGACAGGGGATTGGACAGATTGGTGGAGGATAGGATCTTTGACAGGTAATCTTGAAAAGAAAGTATAGAACAAAGTTGTAGATCCACAAGCTTAGCAGAGTGTGCACAAGCAAGATCAATTTGGGGAATAAGATGGAAATGATAATCTTAGCATTCGTTGGGACTTCCTGGAATCCAACTAACACTGGACTGACATAGCAGGGCAAAATCCTAGGCTGTGAGATTCAGTGTTAGTGTCTGAATGAAGAATTCTTGTCTATGACCGTTTATGCACTGGAGGTTTTATGCCGGGCTGCAGGCAGTCATGGCAGGTTGCCCCACCTCTTCCTGCTCCCACATGGGGGAGCATTTGGCCTGGTGCACCTCATCCGGCCTGGATTTGTGCTCCTGCATGGGAGCTGGGGCAGTGAAGTTCCCAGTGCATAAACGGTCTATGTGTAGTATTTATTAAGCAGCTCATAACAGCTTCTTATTCACCAATGTTCTTGCGTAAAGAGGTTTCTTAGAGCAATGGACTAAAACATTCACTGCTCTGAATGAAACTCTGTTTGCTTGTATGAAGTTGCTTCATAGAGATGTTTTAATATGAGGAGACAGTTCTAGCTCTATTAGAGCTTGTTTAACAACTGTTCTGGCAGTTGTAGCAAATGGCATAGTAGCAAATACCAAGCAGCAAATGGGCATAGGCTGTAAGGAACAGCAGAAATCCAGAGAGCAGGTTTACCCCATTAGAAACAATTGCCTTTTAAAATTTAGAAGGCCCAGATGCTGCTTGCCAGATAATGAACTGTAGTCCTGGCTGCCAGAGTTTTGATTTATGCAGTTAGAGACTAACCTTGGATTTGTTCAGCTTCGGCTCAACACCCCCTGCCATCTGTCTGCTCTTACTTGAAAGACCCCTTGTTTCCTGGACTATAATGTTGATGATTTAGTTGTTTGCATGTGGGAATTAAAGGCATCAAACTGACATCCAGGATGGCAATCCATCTTGCCTTTGGATGTGCAGAAGTCACATCTAGTGATTTTTACCTGTTGTTCAAGTCCCAGCATGAAAGTCTATTTGCAAGATCTAGGGAAGGCTACAACCATAATGAACTCCTTGAAACCAAACCAATGTTTCATTTGTGGTCTGACATCACTCTTAGATCCTGCAAACAGGGAGTTTTCCAGGTTTGGCTTGGTCTGGAAGTGGGGTCAGTACTCATCTGTGCCTGCTAAGGTGAAGGTTCTGCCTGCACATGCATATGCCCTGCTGTGTTCTCTTGTATGTTGAATGTGTTTTATCTAACGCCCCCCCCCCTTTAAAAACAACTCCCCATGAAAACACCTTAATCTGGAAGACCTACTGACAGGGATGGCACTAGAAATAATAGCTATAATCAACATTCTCGTTGTTATTTATTGTTATTTATTATTATTTATCAAATCTGCTCAGGGCAGTGAGCATCATAATCAATTCAACATACAACAGTAATAAAACTTTCTCTCTTAAAAATTATAACAAATAACTATAAACATTATTAAAACACTAGGGGCCAAGCCCATTGCATTCAAGAATACAATGGATGCTAGATTGGGGGAGTGGGGGTGGAAAAACTCTGTGGATGGCCTCTCCCTCCACCCAGGACCTGGAAAGGCTGCAGGCTGGAGGCCCCTGGGAACGGAAATCACCGGCAGGGGCAGCTCTCATGCAGCAGGGATCTGCAGCCTCTGTGCCTCAGAGGGAAGTGGAAGGAGGAGGGGGTGGTCAGAGGTGGGGGACAGAAGGTGATTGGCTGGCTGCTGGACAGACAGGCAAGCTGGTTGGAGGAGGAGGCACTCAGGGGTGGGACAGCCGCCCTGAGTAAGTGTTAAGCTATGAGTGGCACTTAAGCCATGAGACTAGCTCCTCCTCCGAGGCCTTACCAGAAATATATCATGTGGAACAGATTTAAACTGTAGTTAAGCAGCTGTCTGGTTGGGATTATTCAGGTTATTTCCAGCTCATCTCACATGGTCTACTTGTGCATTTATGATGGGGTTCTAATGGGGGCCTAATAGGCGGCATACAAACTGAATTAATAATGATGATGATGATGATGATGATGATGATGATAGTGATAATAATAATATTGCTTAAATGTTCAATTCTTTCATTTGTTCTCCCAGTCTTTTTACATATCCAAGTATCTAATCTGTACCATGCGGACTCAGTTCTTTCTCTCTGGGTGGAAATGTTGATCTGTAGGCTCTGCTTCTGTAATTCTGCTCTCTTTTTCCACGCAGTTTTAATGGTTGATGGAAAATTATGTTTAAATGAAATAAGAGATTGCAGTATTTTGTTGTTGTTGTTGCTGTACCCAGATCCCTTAATATGGACTTTGAGAATCAAGACAAAGAAAAAGACAGCAGCAGCTCAGCTGGGTCTTTCAATGGCAACAGCACAAATAACAGTAAGTCTAAGAGAAACATTTGGATAGTCAAGAGGTATGCAGTACTTGGGATTCTCCTGTCTTGCAGACTTGTTACCATGGTTGGTCTGTCCCTCCATTACACTGAACATGGTTCTCCTGCACAAATCCCATTGAAATGTAACTGCGAAATCAGGACACACTTGTGCCTCTTCTTTAAACCAGAAGAAGGAAGCTAATTTGTATTCTTTACTGCAAAACTGATCATTCTTTTTGCCTTACCCTTTAAAAAGGCTGTTCTGAAATTAAGCACAGCAGTGTGTATGCTCATAAAAACGATTTAACTTCATTGGCTATAAATAATAGGCAACATTTTCGAGAGAAATTATTCTGCCATTGGTGCCTGCAGTCTGAAGTTTGTTTGAAAGTGGCTTAAGAATCAACTGTTAACAGGAATAAACATTTACTTAACTTTGTAGCCCACCCTGCAGGCATGTTTATTTTTTTTAAAGAAAGAAAGAGAACGTTCCTTAACAGATAAAAATGAAAAACCAACTTGAACACAAACATTTTACACTTCTGCTGAAAGATACTCAAACTTTCTTGGATTTCTATCGAAAGCAGAAATGAAAGTGAAGGGCTGAACTAAACTTAAGAATCCAAATCATAGACAGCTTTGAAAAACAACTGTGGTTATTGGGACTCCCATGCTATATTAAACCCACTCCACCCTGAGCTGTAGTTAAGACCAGAAGACAGTCAAAGGCGGGTTGCTCGTTGTTTTTCCAAAATGCAGCCAATTGCAGGTGGTTGGTGACTTTGATCAGGGGGAGCAGTGTTTGGAAGAGAGGGACGTAACTCCCCCGTTGCCCTGCCTTGCTCTGAATCCATTCTCTTGTCCCTATCTTTTAGGGTTAAAAAATTGTCAGATCTGATCTCCAGTGTGGTGCTTTATCTTAAGCTTCTGTTGCAAGAATAAAAAAAACACGAAGAAAGAAAAGAATGTGCCTGTCTGCTACATAATGCCAAAAAAGAGATTTTTTTTTGTTTACATTCTGCAGGTATCCAGACTATTGATTCAACACAGGCGCTGTTCCTTCCAATTGGTGCATCTGTTTCTCTCCTAGTAATGTTCTTCTTCTTTGACTCAGTTCAGGTTGTCTTTACCATATGCACAGCAGGTAACTGTCTTCCCTTAACACTTTAAGGCGTCTTGGTATAAGGACTAGGATTGTTGTAAATTGAGTTGCAAATATAATTTTTTAAATTCTGTAATGCTCCCCTGGCGATACCAGATAAAGTTATACAGATGGCAAAAACAGTTTTAGATGTTACATTAAAAAAAAAATAACATGTGCGGAAAGCCTTCTTTATCAAGTCATCTGACAGCATGGTCATTTCTTTACAATTGCTCAGTGCTGGGGGCTCCCACAGGTGGACCAGCTGGGCCAGCTCATAATTTGTACTCATGAATTCCTCAGTATCTGCAGTTATCTCTAAGCACTCATTATAAACACTTGCGTCTACCTATCCAGCCAAGAATCTGAACATTTACCTTTCCTGGGAAACTGCAGACTGTCTTTCTGATTGAAATGATTTTCTTTTGGGGGACTGGGTGTATGTCTAAACCAGGGCAGGTAATCTGGGTGAGGAAGAGGGAGTACTTATAAGAGACAGTCACTTAGTAGAATAAGGTGGTGGTAGAATATACTGCATCCCTCAAGGATCCAGGGTTTGAATGCCAGTTATCAGTGTCCCCTTTGTATTAGAACTCTCTATGTAAATAGAAATCAAGAACAGCAGGGAGAAAGATTTCGCTGGCAGAGGCTCATGGGAATTGTAGTCCATGCACATCTGGAGGGCCGCAGTTTGACTACCCCTGCTCTTAAACATAGGTAGTCCATGTAAAACAGGGACAGGTGGCCCAAATAAGGAGCAGAGTCCTTCAGGAAACTTTCCTGCATGAATTGCACTTAAATGAACAGGAGTCACACAGGAATGCAGAGGTTTGCACCCAGTGGGTTGCTGTATTTAAGCTTCTGTTTCAAAAAAATATTTCCAAGCATTAAAACTGTGTGCATGGAAATGAAAGTCCCTCCAACTTGGCGTACTGTGTGTTTTTGGCTGTGTTGCAAAAATTTGGCATTTCAGAACCGCTTCATAGCTAGACTTACATGTTGTGCGGTATTTGGTCTGTCTTAAATGTTCCATGTATTTCTAATTCAATCCATGATTGTGATTTAGCAGTGACGATTCATGTGAACTCCAGATGTTCCTCAATAAGGTTCATAAAGCAAAAGTTTGCCAAAGGTTTCAGAACTAATGTTAATATTTTAATTTTCTCTGGTATACTTGCAACAGTGAAAGTGGATCTTTACTAATTCTGGTTTTTTTCCCTCCTCTCCACTTCTCTAGTCCTTGCAACAATAGCCTTTGCTTTCCTTCTGCTCCCAATGTGCCAGTATTTAACACGACCCTGTTCACCTCAAAACAAGTAAGGAGTTTCTTTTCATCTGTGTACTGCAAAGACTCTCTTATTTCAGAAAGCCAGGGCTGTGGTGATTGTACAGTTTTGGCTCTGAAAGCAGTTCAGGCAGAGGAAGCCTAAGTGAGGCAGGCCTTTGCTTTCTGTGTTTCTGTTTTACTATGCAAAGCAGGACCTGTGGAACTTACTTTTGCTTACATCCGTGAGCTTTAGTTAAGGCTGGCTGAGACATTCTGGATGTCTGTAGAGTCAGAATACTCTGGCTGATCTCCAGGGACACAATCATCTGACACAACCACCACTGAAGGAAGTACACAAGGGATGATAGTGGCCTCGTCCAGTTCCTCTGTGAAGAAGAAGAAGAAGAGTTGGTTCTTATATGCTGCTTTTCCCTACCCGAAGGAGGCTCAAAGTGGCTTACAGTCGTCTTCCCATTCCTCTCCCCACAACAGACACCCTGTGGGGTGGTTGAGGCTGAGAGAGCGCTGATATCACTGCTTGTTCAGAACAGCTTTATCAGTGCTGTGGCGAGCCCAAGGTCACCCAGATGGTTGCATGTGGGGGAACGCAGATTCGAACCTGGCATCCCAGATTAGAAGTCTGCACTCCTAACCACTACACCAAACTGGCTCTCTGTGTTTCAGAAGCATTGTTGCTTCCCAGCTGATGTTGCCGTGTGGGTTGTCTGTTTCCCCATGTGTTGCCTTTAGTGATGTGCAGAATCTAATGCCTGGGACAGCTGCTTCCCCTTGTCTCATGGTAGGCAATCCGCTGGAGAGCCATGATTTCCCGTATGCATAGTATCACAGAAGAAGGGGGGAGAGCAGCTCACTTCTTTTTCATGCGTTGTAACATTACAGCTGCTAGAATTTCTTTAAAGGTGAACACAGGTTACCTGTTTTGGCCCGGGGAACATATTACTTATTTATTTATATTGGGATTTTATACCACTCCTTCATGACTAGTCACCCCAGGTCAGTTTACAACAAGTTTATGACAATAAATATAACCAGGCATAACTTGTCAATAAAAATTAAAATATTAAAATAAATGACAATTAAAATTCTATTACTCCTTAAAACTGCTAGCCCCATGGGGGCAAGAGGGTGGGTGGAGGGAGGCCTGGATAAGATGTTTGGTCAGTTTCTCCCCTGGCTTCAACCACACGCCTGGCAGAAGAGCTCTGTCTTGCAGGCCTGCAGAACTCTATGATTTTCAACAGGCCCCTGATCTCACCTGGGGGCTTTTACCAAAATGCCCAAGGACAGTCAAACTGAACTCAACCTTTAAAACCTTGGCAGATCTGTAAGAACTGAGCAGAACCTGGAGTGTTAGTATTTTTCCAGTAACAAAGATCTTGTCACTTCTGCATTATGTTCTCTAAAGCAGGGGTAGTCAACCTGTGGTCCTCCAGATGTTCATTTGCTGGGAATTGTAGTCCATGAACATCTGGAGGACCACAGGTTGACTACCCCTGCTCTAAAGTTTTTGAATCTTTTCCAAATAAGATTAGAAGATGCTTTGTCTCCCTTCCCCCTTCATTTAATGGAACTCTTTAAAACTTCTAGCTAACATTGTGTGATTTTTTTCTTCTTCTTCCCCAGGATTTCCTTTGGCTGCTGTGGACGTTTCACTGCTGCTGAGCTGCTCTCCTTCTCTCTCTCAGTTATGCTTGTCCTTATCTGGGTCTTAACTGGTCATTGGCTTCTCATGGATGGTAAGTGGCAGATGTGTGAATTGCAGTGGTTGGTCATATGACTGGCCAGGGGAAAATGGGTTGTTAAAACTGCTCAAAATGGGCTCTACATTTCCCGTAGCAGAGCATATTGCATAATTACAAGTGTCTTGAATCCATACTTCCTCTGCCCCCCGTTTGTTTCTTCAGTTTGTATTTGAATGTGTGCATGAACTCGAAAGCTTATACCTTGAATCAAACTTTATTGGTCTTAAAGGTGCCCCTGGACTTAAACTTTGTTTCCTCTAGGCCTATCTGTGGGCAGGTACAATATATGTGAGAGTTTTAAGAGCTCCTTGTACTGTTTCTGGCTATATGCAAGAGGACAGGATATCCTCTGGAGTAGAAACTCTGGGTAGTCTGTGATCTAGGCTTTAATTCTGCTTCTCTTCAATCACTGGCAGGTCCCCCCCCCAAAAAAAGTACTGGGGGGGGCAGGGATGGTTACTTGTCTGTGGAGGAGGGTTTATGCTTCAGTGTGGAATTCTGCTTGAGCTGTTTGGGGGGGGAAAGGCTAATGAACCAGTTTTGTCAGTCATAGTAGGTACAATCTGTCAACCAGCTATTCTAGGCTGTTGATTTACTTTCCATGAGTGGGAAAATATATGGCTGCCCAGTTCTTACCAGTTTCAAGGTATAGACTTATCATATGCTGAGCCCTTCATGGCCTTGGCCCACCTCATATCTGCCGATGCTCATGGCCTTGGCCCACCTCTCTCCCATACCAACTTGGCTCATCACAGCAAGGCCTTGTGGATTACCTTCCTTCAAACAGGCAAAATTGGTAACCATCTACGTTTGTGTATTCTCTGTTGTGGTCCCAACCTTATGGAATGACCTACCTGATGAGGCTGGGATGGTCCCACTCTCCTGGCTGACTCCAAACTGGGCAAAATGGAATTATTCAAAAGGGCTTTTTGCCCAGGGAGCTAGAACCATACAGTAGTGGAATGGTCAGAAAGTTTGGTCTGTGTCCTAAACCAATGTATTGCTACCTTATTCTGTAAGTATGCTACAGACTGGCTTATTTTTATACCACTTAATGTATCATGTTTAAAAGCTCATGCTTTTCTCTGCTCTAAGTTATAATAATATAGCCCTTGTCAGCAGTGAAGGGTTTTGCAGGGACACTTTAATTATGGAATTGTTGGTGACAGCTAAGGGTCCCCCCCCTGTGTATTGTCTCAGGGGAAACTAGTGTGACTTTATGAAATGAAGTATTAATCTCCAGAAAAAAAGTGAATTGTCCCAGGCTTGTGATAAAACTGAATCCACTTTCAAGACAAACAGATCTGAGCTAATATTAGTACAGTTATTTGAATTTATGCTCTTGAAAGGACAGAATTTTCTCATCTGTTTGCTGTTCTGCTTCATTGAAGGACAATGAAGTTTGTGCAGTAAGTGGCAAAGGCCACACCTTTTTCTCTAGTGCTTCTATATCAGGTGATTTGGCCTTCACTGTATACAGTAGCATTTCAGTATTCTCCAGGATGAAATCAGTTGCCTAAGGAGGAGGTGAGCTCCCTCTCTCTGGGGGTCTTCAAGCAGCGGCTGGACAAATCCTTCTCCTGGATGCTTTAGGCTGATCCTGCACTGAACAGGGGGTTGGACTAGGTGGCCTGTGTGGCCCCTTCCAACTCTAGGATCCTTTGATTCTGTTTGCCTGTCCTATTTGAACCTCGAGTAATTCTCATAGGCAAGGCTGACTGAGCTAATCATCTTTGAATGAAAGCTAACGGCCCCACACAGTAACATTTGTGTAATTGGGTATTTCTACGCCAGCATGTTGAAAGAGAGCAAAGAGGCGGAATGAAAGCAAATCAATAACTCCCAAGAGGAAGGGGACTGAGAATGCCAGTATTTTGGCTTACCTCCAGGCATCCTTGACTGTTTGACTTGGTACCACTTTGATCCATGTGGATGAATCTGTATTGCAGTGGTTCCCAACCTTCCTAATGCCACGACCCTTTAATACGCTTCCTCGTGTGGTCGTGACCCCCAACCCTAAAATTATGCAAGTGTTCTTTCACAGAAATTAAACTGAAACTGACCAATGGCGTGAAGATCCATTGTTTGCATATAAATTGTTTTTTTTTTCCCCCGGGGTTTCTCAGTTCAGTTCTGCCTCTTGTCCCACCATGCCAATCTTGTTCTTTTCCACCGCTCCACACAGACAAATGCTCTATCTCGATCTACCCCGCAAGGCTGTTGTGTGGATGGCGCCCTCCCTTGCCGTGCCGCGACCCCTGTGAAAGGGTCGTTCGACCCCCAAATGGTCCTGACCCCTAGGTGGAGAGCCACTGCTGTATGGCGAAACTATATACTTTGGAATGTGGGAATTTCAGAATCTCCTCTGAAACTGGCCCTCTGAGTTGTTTCTTCTAATGTGCATTTGTGGTTAAGTTTTGTGTGCAACAAAACTTTAGCAGTTAATCATAAGATTTTATAGAGAGGTTTAGTGCGTTCATAGTATTTCATATATAAACAATACAAACCACCATCCTGTAAGAGGTCATATTTACTGCAGTCCCACTGCAAGTTTTGGAGTTGAATTTGAGAGAATTTGGCATGCTTTAGGCCAAGAGGAAACTTGAACCAAGATGCCTTATTTTCTGAGTTTTTGCTTGTTCACAGCTTGCTCTTCAGTCTCAGCTTCTGATTTACTTTTTGTGTTACCAATGCATTGTTTCCTGTCAATTGAAAGGATGGGAAAACAGTGACTTTCTACCCCACCTCCTCCCTCAAATGTTTAATTTAGGGTTAAGGTGGTTTACAGTTTGTGAGCAGCTAGTTTTTTTGGCCTTGCTGTCCATCATCAACATCCTCCATGTCTCTGTTAGAATTCCTCGTGCAATCTTATCAAAAGGCTGTTGTAGTTACTCTTGATACATCAGTAAAGTTTCACTCCTGACTCTCGTGGCATTGTCTGTGTTCCATACAGCTGCAATTTAATTGAGCGAGCGTGGGTTTTCTCTGTTGTTGAACTGGACATTGGCCGAGACAGGGCAGAATAAAATTCCAAAGAAAAAATAAATCTTGGCCATGTGTCACTTTTCAAACACTGAGAAAACCCCTCATGGTTCAGAGAGAAACCCTCCTTAGGACTTCTGTGCTGGTTCTTTGCTCCACCCCCACCCCCCAATCTAGGATTTAGAGAAATAAATTAAACTATAAAAGCAAATTGAGTGCATGCCCATAGCTGATTAATCCCATCTATTCTGAATGCAGGAATTGTGCTGTTTTGATACCAAACACCTACAGCCTTAGACACATAGGACTATAACACAGTTATGATGGCACAGTGGCTTTGCTAATAACTGAATTATTTAATAGTGATGATGATGATGGAACACTTACATTTCTGTTTTGTAGCTCTGGCTATGGGCCTGTGTGTTGCCATGATTGCCTTTGTCCGGTTGCCGAGCCTCAAAGTTTCCTGTCTGCTGCTCTCAGGACTATTAATTTATGATGTCTTTTGGGTGAGTGTCCAATTGTTTAAATATTCCTCTTATCAGATGTAAAATATTCAGAACTTATTTATTTATTATATTTATACGCTTCCCTCCCCGGAGGCTCAGGGCAGTTTAAATAAAACGTAGAAAACAATACTTGGAGCTTGGTTTGTAGTTTCCATCACCTGCAGCCTCCTGAAATGCTGCCTTTGGTCACGTAATGAATATGCAAGTATTGTTGGTGTGTTTTCATAACTTTTAAAAAAAGTTTTATTTCCCCTCATGAAGTTTACTTGCACCCTTCCCCCCATGCTTTCTGCATTATTTTCTGACTTTCCCAATTTCCTACCTGTCATCTGGGATACCAGCTTCGGCTTCTGAGGTGTTCCTCTATTCCAGGTAAGGGTAAGCCGGATCATGCCTCAAAAGGTACCATCTCAGTCTGATCCAATAACTCAAAGGCAGAGCAGTAAACATAGGTCTCATCACTGGTATGGCCACTGCGGTTGCTGGCAAAACCCTGGAGTTAAACTGAAATCATTCAAGGGTGGGGACACTCCTATGCCAGAGTTTCTCTGGGAGTTGAGGGAGGGTGGAAGGGCTGCTTTAGTCAGCCTCTTCCCACTTGCTGTAGGTGTCTCTCTGCTTGTTCTGTTTTTCTTTCTCTCCGCCTAAACATCCCCTAGAGATTCTTGGAGATGCCGCAGGATCCACATCTGGGCAGCGTCTTTCTTACAGGCAGATATCTTTGTCTTCCCTGCTGGAATCAGTGTTGTGACTAATGTGTTGTCAGACACTGGCAAAATCTGATAAAGCAAATAGACTTTGCCAGTCTGCTGTCATATCAGTTGACTGGGGTAATGTCACATTGCCTTCTATGCTTTCCTGACTTTTGTGATCCCACAATATGTGTACTAGTCATGGTGTCCCCAAACTGAGTAATGAGGAGAGAATATCGAAGACGCCCTTACCATGTCCTCTTTTCCAGGTTTTCTTCTCTGCCTACATCTTCAACAGCAACGTCATGGTGAAAGTGGCCACACAACCCGCTGATAACCCTCTAGATGTCTTATCCCGGAAGCTGCACCTTGGACCAAATGTAGGTCGAGATGTCCCTCGCTTGTCACTGCCCGGCAAACTTGTCTTTCCAAGGTATGACTGTATTTATGTTTCTTGACATAGTCCTTTGTTGAGAATTCCTTCCCTTTTTATCTTCTGTGGCAACCACTCTCATTTAAAATAGAGCACAAGGCACTGCAGGGGGCACAGCTATAGGATTCCCATCTTTACCATCTTAAAATGTGCTTTGGGCTCATTGATTAGCCCTTACAGTTCAAAGGATGTGAACGTTGGTGTTGGGGGGACGAGAGAGCTGTCAGGGCCTGTGCAGCATCCAGGGTTGTACTCTCTGTAATTGTGGATCCTTGTTTTCCAGTTCCACAGGCAGCCACTTCTCCATGCTGGGAATAGGTGATATTGTGATGCCGGGTCTGCTGCTGTGCTTTGTTCTGCGCTATGACAACTACAAGAAACAAGCCAACAGTGACTCCTGTGGTACCCCAGGACCGGGCAACATCTCTGGTCGCATGCAAAAAGTCTCCTATTTTCACTGCACGCTCATTGGATACTTTGTAGGTAAGGGAGGAAGGTCCTGGATCTGACCCAAGCTAGGACTCTGTGGTTGCTATGGCAACCGTGGAGCCGGCAGATGGAAAAGCCGCATACTAGGTGTCATTTTCTGTAACGAGTGAGAAATTGGTGATCTGGTCGGGGATTTTTGAGATGTGGCCATTGATGAAGGTGGATTAATGTCTGCTGAAGAAACATCTGAATGTAGTTGTCCTTCTCTGCAGAGGTATGAACCAGTTAACATGGTCTCTTCCCCAAGACTTTAGAGCTCATCAGGATTCTGGAATTCTTTGAAAGATTGCTTGGGGAACCGTAGCAATGACTCTGTTGATTCCGCTTGTCAGAATATGACATGTTAGCAGAGGCAGTTGAGTAAGTTGATCCCTCTCTGTCAGTTTTGTGGCGCCTTGGCCCTGAGGTTCAATAAAAAGCTGAGGAACTTAAACATGATAAACATCCAAATCTGTCAACTGTGGCAGAAATTTGTGAACAAACCTATGAGGTGGCAGCGATGGTGGCGAAGGGGTTTTTCTTTTACTAACACAATTGTGTCAGCTGAATCACATCCAGCCAAGCTGCTCTGTGTGTGTGTGTGAGAGAGAGAGAGCCTTGGGTCAACAGAGGGTGAGCCATCTGCTGCTTGCTCTTTTGCTCAGTTCTTTGCCCTCAAAACCACTTGTGTCTGGCCCGGCATACTTGCCACGTTAGAGGCAGCGGCAATATTGCCAGCTTGTCACAGTTCCTTAACTTCATTCAGGTTGCTCACTCTGACATATGTTGACAAGATGCTTGTAGTTAAAGAGGCAGTTTTAGGCACAGGTGAGCTTTGCAGTTACGTCCCATGAAGTCCCATCAACAAAAGCTTACTAGACTTCTGGCTGAAATGCCTCTTTGGGTCTTTGGATAGGGAAGAATCCCTTTAGGTACTGGAAAGAGACATCTCTGAATAATGACACGGGTCAGTTTGAGATCAATTTCAGGCCCCTTGGCTGACAGAGATGGGGGAGGCTGGGTCATGGTTGTGTAGAAAACATAAACCCTTCTTCATCAGTCACTCGAGCTTTTGTTGAGGACTTTGAGCGTGGCTGTGATGGTTGATACTTTGACTGTGGTATTGTACATTTTAATTTGCAAGACAGCTTTGAGGGTAGAATGAAGTGTAAAATGTTTTCAATAAATTAAGTGGAATTGTGTACATACATAATTGGACAGAATGTTGATGAAAATAATGAATGGTTTTACCTGAGTCCGGATGAGGTTTGTTGCTATTGGAAACATGCCCTGAGGTTGGTCACTGAACAGTTTCTTTTATCAGATGTGGGTGATTAGCATAAAACTTTGATCAGAGCTGGCAGATGTGGCAGAAGCAGATCTGAAAATGCAGCACAAAGAGAGAATACTTCATTATTCTCCTCCTCCATTCTGCCGTTGATAGGATGATTTTATGAAGTGTAGGTTACATTTTTCAGGTATTACTGTAACAGAGTAGCTTAAGATGCATGAGTAGTAGAATTAACCTCCTTGATATTGGGAGAACAGAAGTGAGTTTGTGGAAAATTGAAACAGAGAGGGTCTAGACCAGGGTTAGTCAACCTGCGGTCCTCCAAATGTTCATGGACTACAATTCCCATGAGCCCCTGCCATCAAACGCTGGCAGGGGCTCATGGGAACTGTAGTCCATGAGCATCTGGAGGACCACAGGTTGACTAATTCTGGTCTAGACCAGGAGTAGGTAAACTGTGGCCCTCCAGATGTCCATGGACTACAATTCCCAAAATGCTGGCAGGGGCTCATGGGAATTGTAGTCCATGGACATCTGGAGGGCCACAGTTTGCCTACCCCTGGTCAAGAAGCTTCTCTTGATCTTGGCAACTTAGCTTGTGAAATCTTCTTCTCCTCACTTCAGTCTCTTAAATTCTTGGAGGGGGATGGGCTTGAAAAAATATGTAAATAAATAATAAAACCCAATGCTCGATACCACTGGTGCCATCACTCCTGGAGGCTCTAACAATATCCTGACCTTTTTCTGTCTTGTAGGTCTTTTAACAGCAACAGTTGCTTCTCGCATTCACCGGGCAGCCCAGCCTGCACTGCTCTACTTGGTACCCTTCACCTTATTGCCACTTCTCACCATGGCCTACTTAAAGGTGAGGGGAACAGCAGATACTCTCCCCCCGCCCGGGCAGGGTCAGGACCTGCCTGGTTGTCAGTCTCCTGCCATAATCATTTGGCATTGTCATTTGATGTTTTGTCATCTGTCAGTGTCCTGGGAAAGTCAACTGATTGTAACTGTAATCGTGATGTAATGTGCACCTGGGTGCAGGACTAGTTTGCATGCTTTCCCTGGGGAGTGGGTGGGTAGCACTCTTTTCATTGGAACAGGGGAACCCTACCCGCTGTTGTCCGGGGCTGGGGTTTCGGGAGGTTATATTGATCAGTGTATTGCCTATCAAATCAGTTTTAGCAAGAATAATCATGAGCTATGTATTGCTACCTTGATAAACTGCTTTTGCTGCTAATGCCAAGCGTGTTCTTTGAGAAAGACAACAGTATTTGGGGGGGGGAGAGGAGCCACAAAATTGAAGCTTTATCCCAGCATCCTTTGGCACAGCAAGGAATTCTGGGTGCACTTTTTTGGATTGTGTGCTGCACCCAAAGTCTTGGATTGACGCTGCCCTTAGGGCAATGTAGCAGCAGGCACCTTGCTTTCAGTTTGAATTTAGCCATCTCCATAGCCTTGGCTTTCTTTCTGATTGCCATGTGTATTGCAATCAGTGTATTGTTGGCAGATTTCCTGTCCATTGAGCATGAACTGGGGGAAAAGGGATTTTCAATACATTGGGAGGGGGGAAAGAACTTTGAGGAAAGGCCCCCTCATTCTTCTTTCCCAGTAGCTGGTGCTTGGTTTCAGGTGGGGAAAGGGTAGATTTTGTCACTCCTGCTTGAAAAGCAAATGATTTTTCTTATATTCTGGATATTTTTGCAGCAGATAGTAGTAACGTCCTATGAGATTAGAGAATGAATTGTTCTGAGGCCTCATAGTTGAACATGCTCTTTGTTTTTTTTCATCTGCAGGGTGATCTGCGCCGTATGTGGTCTGAACCATTCCACTCCAAGTCTAGCAGTTCACGTTTCTTGGAGGTATGATGGAACAGATAGAAAGTGACCAGAACTTCTGCCTTTGGTCCTTTTTCTGACTTCCAGATCGGTCATCTCCTGAAGCTGAGCTGGCATTTGGGAGAATTGCGCATTGGTGGAACTTGTACAAATGGACATGCTGACTCAAAAGGAGATGAGAATGAGGGATCTGGAGGGGGGAACCCCCCTGCCTGTCTGGAAATGGGGACTCTTCTTTGCAACCTCAACCAACCACCTTCATCTTCCTCCTCCCTCCTCTTTTATGGATTTGCAGCTGACCCTCCTTGGAGAGGAGAAAAACTTTACAGTGAAAATGGTGCAGAATCATTAAGGAACTTGTGAAAACTGAAAGGAATATGGTCATAGAAACCGGAGTTTGTTGGAGAACCCTCCCCCCTCCCCCAACTACCTTGGGACCAGTTTTCTCTCTGACATCAGTTTCTAAGAGAACTGAGACAGAAGTTTTACTGTCACCATAACTTTTTTTTTTGATTTATTAAATATTTTCTGTGGTGTGAGGTGACTTATTAAATCCACAGACATTGAGTGACTTCTTGCGGTAAACAACATCAAGACTTTGTTGTAACGAGTTACATTTCCACCCAGACGTCATATTGCAGTGAACAAGGGCACGACTTTTATACCCACAGATACACACATGCACACACGCACACACACACACACAATCTCTCTCTCTCTCACACACACACACAAACACGTTATAGACCTATATATATATGAATTAAATGCAAAGGAAAAACCTGCTAGGATCATGCTTTGTAGCAGACAGGGGCTTGCTGTAATTTTTAGCATGTAGAGCAGTTTACTATGGCTTTCTTGTATATGGATCTGCAAATACGCTGCTGTCTCCCCCCCTTCCATGAGTGAACCTTCAGTTAAAAACCAGTGTAGTATTTTGTACTGAATGTACTCCTGGAACTTTGGGGATTATTTGATTTCAATCAATGTAGCAAACTTAGGGGAGGGGGGACAACAAAAAAAAAGCTAAAGCAGTTTACCTCCTCTCCCCACGCCTGCCCCCCTTTTGTTTGTGGGTATTTTTACAACTTCTCCATTACAGGTTTTTAGTAAGTCCCTTCTTGACCCAGTGCATGTATTATAGCAGCTGTTGTCTTTGTGCGTTCGGATCATAGTAATGTATGACTTGTAAATACATTTTTTTTCTATTTTCTATTTTTTGTAATTTTTTTTTTTGCATTTTATTTCATTAGTGTGCTGTATTTCCCCCCTCCCCCAATTCCCTGCCCCTTTAAAAAAAAAAGAGAGACAAAAAAAACCCTGTCCTCTGCTGTTGTGATTGGTCAAAGTTTGTGCTGACTGCTTTGTACCTGGGAGTCTGTTAAAACGTGGACTTTTTTAAAAAAACAAGCTGTCCTGGTTATGTTATTTTAACTGTGAAATATTAGTTCTTCTTAGGGTCGTCTTCTGCCTGCCAAAATGAAAGCTTGGAGGTTTGTTTACTTTTCTGCAGCATGACCTGAAGGCCTGTGCTTTTGAACCCCGTTTTACAAAAATGCTGTTCCTTTAAATTCAACCTGCCTTCTCTTGACATTACAATTTCACAGGCCTTGTCATCTAGAGATTGGTTATCCCCTTAAATATAGCACTTCTTTCTTTTCCTTTGTTTCCTGTATGCTTTTGGGGGAAGGCTGTAGCCTTTCCATTCGCTCCTGAGTTTTCCCTCAGCCACTGTTGGAAACAGGATATGTGGCAAGATGGATCTGTGATCTGTTCTAGCAGGATAGTTTCAGTGTTTCTGTGGATTAGAACCCTGATGAGTGACAAAGCCAGCAAGTGTAAACAGCCTTCTCCAAGATCCTCCTTGGAAGAGTAAGCCAAAATATCCATTTCTTAAGATGCTGGGGATTTTTTTTTTGTTAAATATGCACCTCTATAAATTGAGAAGTTGGCACTCTGATTTGGCTGACTGAGTTAAGCTGATTTGTATAGATTTCTTCAGAACACTCCATACTAAATTAAATCAGAAAAGCATTGCTTTTTTTCCTGACCATTGTTCCTGTTAAAAAAGCATGATTTTTAAAAAGGTGTGTTTTTCACTTGCTAGAAAAATGCCATTCAAACAGACTGGAGCTCTTGAGTATGTTACTTAAGAGGAAGTGCCAGAATTAAATTAATAATTGTGTTAGATTTGTTCAATTGACATGAGTTAAATTTGACACCCCCCTCCCCCCAAAAAAAGGAAAGCTTTCCTTCAAAGGTTCTTCTATGATATGATAAGGTGCATTTCAAAGTAGGCCCATGTGATGAACTTTTATGAAAGAATAGCAACATATTCAGCTTCTCTGCAGCTTGATCCCATAAGATTGACACTGTTGTCAATCTTCTCTCTGGCGATCCTGGAAGCCATTTTCTACTGCTGGGCTCACTTCCTCAGTTGTTCGCTCTTCCAGAAGACCTAGGGTTTGCAAGGAGCCTTTGTGCGAGTAAAAGTGCTAAAGGCACAGGAAATGGGCACCAAAGCAAAGGTACGGTGCTCAATGCAGCAGCCAGAGAGAAGCATAAGATAGCATGGTCATAATATCCAGTCACCCACATCCAAGTCTTTAAAGCTTGAGTTTTGTGCTCTGTAACTTGAACAACTCTGATTTAGTTAATTTTTCTGTTACAAATGGATCCTGAGATCTTGGACCTTTTTTGGCGAGGGTTGTGGGCTAGCAGTGGGTTAAGAGGTAGATGAAATAAAGCTTGCTTCAAGGGCAAGGCAGAACATCATAGCCACTGCTAGAAGCCTTTAGCAGTCTGATTCTCCTGTGGTCAAGTTGTCTTTTGCTGTCATGAAAGCTGCGCCGTATTGGAAAGAGGAAAAATAGCAAGAGCGTTTATTTAAAATTCACTGTAGCCAGATGGGATGTTGGTGTGATTTTAACTGCTGCTCACCTAAAGACTAATAGCAAACAAATAGTATTTCTGAGGATGACGGACGTGCTTTAAATCTAGTTTGAGTAGCAGGGAGCTTTTGAGGCTGATTATTGCAGTATGGGGTGCCTTCACCCCCATTCCCCCACGATCTGCAGGAACCTGATACCTGAAGACAAGTGTGGAATGCAATGGACGCATCTGAATATGGCTGAGTCCTTTGAGGCAAAAGGAACTTTTATGACTTCTGTAAACTGTACTGGAAGCTGATGAAGCCCCCATGTGCGCACACACATCCGCTTGATGCTGAATCAGACTCATTTGTAATCATTACAGAAACCAGCAGTCGCCAAGTGGATTATATAGGCTTGGAACTGGATCTGCTTGGTCCATAATAATTAACGCCACGGCAGCTTTCCAGCTACTTATTTGCCACTTGTCGTTCGGGTTTTTTTTCAATCAGAGCCAACAGGGTGGAAATTACAGGTAACCGACACTCAGAATTTCTTTTAATGCTTTGTGCCACTTCACCACGCTCTCCCAGCAGTGACTAAAAGGAAAACGACAGGAGGGACAAAACAGACTCAACAAATTCTTACTAAATTGCATGGATTTGTAAACTAGCGTTTCCTTCTTAACTGCTTAAATTGGTAGCTAGCATCTTCTGCTTTTGTTTTGGCTTTGCCTTGCAGGAACAAGCAGTTTTAGTCCATGTTCTCCAGACTATAAGTCTAAGCAGAAAAATCAGGATAGACTTGAAGCGTTGTATGTTGTGGACTGAGCTTTCTGAATAATGCACATTTATTTGGTGATTGCAAAGGATTAGCTGTATTCATCTGTTGTAGCAAAATAAAACAAGCCCAGGGACCCCGTAATGATGAACAACACTTATTTTAATAGGAGCTTTTGTGAGTCACAGTTCACCTCTTCAGATCTGCAGATATCCTACTTGAGTAGAAGATTACAAGGAGGGCAAATATGAGTTAAGGCAGATTGTGCATTTAGTCCTGAATTTTTCATGCGTAAATGCAGGGAGGTAGAAAGCTTAGATGTGAATCCAGTCATAAAACAAGTGTTAGCAACAATAAGTAATAAGAATTAGCAATTATAAGTAATGGATGATGAGATAGGTCAGAGGTTTGAATGGGTAAGCAAAGTGACAAGTGTTAAGTAAATATTTACAGATACTGGTGTAATGTTTATAGTCTGATAAAACAAGAGCAGCCTATCACAAATCTTTAGAGCTGTTAGAGATTTTAGTGAGTAAAAAATTCAAAGCCTCGCTTTAAGCCAGATTCAACTGGGTAGCTGTGTTGGTCTGAGGCAGCAGAACAAATTTAGAGTCTAGTGGCACCTTTAAGACCAACAAAGTTGGTATGAATAAAAGGTATCAATAAAATTTTGTTTGTCTTAAAGGTGCCACTGGACTGTTTAAGCCAGAACAACAAATAATTTCTTGATGAATTGTGAATTCAGCACACTCATATTCCCACTGAAGTTTACGCGTAGAGCAGTGACTTTCAGGTCTGTAATAGTATGTCAAGGTAAATTAAAATGCTGTCCCTCTGGTTTCTTTGTTTTCATTTGTTCTCTCATGTTTGTTTAATGCAGAAAGGGGGCAGTGCTGGCCCAGGGTAGCCTATATTACATTAGATGTTCAAGGTAATGAGCCCAGGATGGTGGAGCTGATCTTACTTAGTCCCATAACAGTACTGCCCAAGTATGCATAGGGACAAAGGTGGCATCACGGTCAGTCTGGATTTGTGTGATGGTTGGGTGGTCCAGTTGTTGGTGAGAAGCTATTAAATTTGGAAACAGTAAGCATTTATAGAGCGATTCTGCATGTTCAGTACTGTTTATATCCATTAGTCAGATCTATTATTACCCTTATAGTGTACTAGAAACCAGTGAGTTGATAGTAGTTTCCCAAAGACACTTGAATCAGAATTTCTGGTTCCAATTCAGTCACTCACTACAGCAGGTGTTACTGTGTTCCATAAACCTTTTTCTCCAAACGCCTTTGTTAGCTGTAGAGGTGTTGCCACTTGTGGAGGCGGCCTGAAGTCATGCTTAATGCCTTTGAATCCACTGGTGTACCACAGCTGGACCCTGCTGCCCATGCCCCATCCCCAGTCAGTGGATCATGGATCACAGAGAGCCCTGTAGTGTCATGTTAAAGCCACTGAGCAATCCTATTCTTCATTGCCCTTTTTGTCTTTTTCCCACTGGCCATCTCCGTTAAGAGGTTTGTAGACGCAACTGTTAAAATGGCCTATAATAAAAATTTGCCTCCAAGGGGAGTCATCCATTCTAAACCGTATGGCTGCAGCACTGGCCACAGCAGGAATGGCTGGAAGACACTCACATTTTAACCCCATTGCAAGATGATTGCCTTTTCCTGTCGCTGCTCCACTCTATCTCATACAGGTAAACAGCACTGTGTGACTTATATGTCTTTCCTGTTGCCGTAAAGCTGTTATTCATTGTTGTTGCCAGCCATTCAGTCACGTCCGACTCTTGGCAGTCCCATGGCTCAGTTGCCACCAAGATCTCTGATCCCGCACTGCCTCCCTCAGCCAAGTAGTGTTCTGGCCGGTGTCCATTTTGATCCCGTCTAACCACCATGTTCTTTGTTGGCCTGGTTTCCTTTTTCCACTGACCAATCCTGGCATATTTCATTAGCTACATCAAAAACACTCACTGGTGTATGTGGTGCAGGTTATCCATTGGCTTAGAGCAGGGGTAGTCAAACTGCGGCCCTCCAGATGTCCATGGACTACAATTCCCAGGAGCCCCTGCCAGCGTTTGCTGGCAGGGGCTCCTGGGAATTGTAGTCCATGGACATCTGGAGGGCCACAGTTTGACTACCCCTGGCTTAGAGGATATTTTCTTCCCTTTCTTGATGTCGCTTTAACTGTGTGTAGTTGTTTTAAGGTGCCACAAGCCAAATCTAATGGAAAGAAATTGGGCTAACCAGATTGTGTCTATACTGGCAAATTTAGCTATCGTGTGTAGCTAGCTTGCCTACCTCTTTGCTAATGCTAAAAGTAATACTAAGCAAAGGATGGGGGGGTCACTAAAAATGCATCAAAACTAATTTCCATTAGGCTTGCTCTGAGCTAGATTATATTGATCACTAAATGTAAAAATGATGGTTTGATCTAAGACACTCTTCTCTGAGGAATGTTCATTAGGAGGCTAGCCATACATCAGCTAAGTGGCCACAAAATCATGCAATGGGAAGGATGAATGAGGTTTTTAGGGCAGCAGTAGGAATTTTGGGGGCATAGTGGTACAGGGACTGGTGCTCATACATGAGGTCTTGGCTCATGTTACATGTAAGACACACCCTTTTCCCAGTGAACTGTTATCTGCATCTGCAAGGCCTTGAACTGTCTTCTTTTTTAAAATTACAGGTACTAGACTCTGCTTGAATCCACATTTCATGGTTTCAGTGACCCTAGAATCCTTGCATAACTGAGGAAGCTGTTTATTGATTTAGTGCAAGGGCTATAGAAAGTATATCTTTAAGTTTGGACGGGGCCATAAAGAATAGCTATTGAGAATACTTTTTATTGGAAAAAGATAATAGATTGTGATAATTTGATCCATTCTTCTTATGTAAATTTTGTTGCCAATGCAGGTATAGCATTCCCTCCCCTCCCCCCAGCAAGCTCACAAGTGGGGCAAAAGACAACATGTTCCTCCTGCTTTGATTATGTCTGAGAAGCCAGCTTGGTGGTGTGGTTGAGACCAATGGCCTCTAGTCTGGAGAACCGGGTTTGATTCCCTGTTCCTCCACATGCACTCAGCTGGATGACCTTGGGCCAGTCACAGTTCTTAGAAGTCTCGCAGCCTCACCTACCTCACAGGGTGGCCTTTGCAGGAAGAGAGAGGGTGGGTGATTATAAGCCACTTTGGGGCTCCTTTGGATACTGAAAAAATTCTTCTCTGAATGCCTCATCTTCATTTGCCACAGGCCCATTCTGCAAATGTTGGGTAATGCACTTGTAATGTGCTTTTGCAGCAGGGTTATCCTGTGCAAAACAGGATAACTTCTAAAGTGCATTGAAGATTTATTATCCATGTGTCGATAGCTGTGCTTTGGCCACCATGGTTGATGGCTACAACTGGTGGATGAGCTATATATGTCCTATATTCTGTTGCCATTATTATATTTTCCCTGAGGGCAATGGTGGAATTTCTTGACATTTTCAAAAAGGAGGCTGGTTGGTGGCTTACCTCTTTTCTTGAGAGGCTGAAGGCCTTGGGCCAATGTAGATTCAGAAGTTCAGCCACTGCCCTTGGAGAGCTTTGCCTGAGCTGCTCCAGAGATGATTACAACCCATCTAGGTTGCATGCATGTGAGTGCATTCTTCTGCTCTTATGGTCTTGTTACTTTGGCCAATCCAACAATCCCCTTGAAATCCAGTCTTTTCAAGGTGTGCTCATTGCTCTGTGAACTACTAGAACAATCCTCATTCTAGCAGTAAAAGTCTACAAAGTAACTAATCAGAGCTTGGAACCATCAACCGACAACAAATTGTTGCTGCTCTGGTGTCCGTGCTACCACCCACTGTTAAACCAGTCTGAGTTTGCAGTTTAAGCATATTGTATAATTCAGCAAACTGGCTACAGAAAAGTGGTAGAGGCTAAATACTGCTTCACTATGCAGCCTCACTCTTAATACCCGAGCTCTGATTGTGGTAGTGAAGGAGCACTTGAAGAAAGTATCAGTACCACCACCACCCCTTCATTCCAAAAATAAACTCATGAAAAGGCAGTACAAATTTCTGTTTTCCTTCCCTTGGTCTGCAAGTTGCAACTCTGCCACCCCTCCCAAGCAGGCAAAAACTCAGATACTCCACATAGCTGTCAGTTAAGTAGTCGGAAATTCATTCAGTACAACTGGAAAATTCAGTGCAAGGAGAATCAGACCATCTTCTGACATGAACAAGTCACTTTTCCTGGTTTTCCCTAGAGATATGAACATAGTTTCTCTTGCAGCATGAAGCTGCTCTCCCACTATATATTGTGCAATTTCTGCAAATGGGCAGCTTGAACATCAAGCCAAACAGACTCACCCAATGAACCCTGGGCCCTCTCAAAAGGCTCACGAGTCTCTGATTAGCCACTGTTAGCTTAACAAGTGTTATGTCTTGTCATTTCAGAACAATCGAAATTCCCCAAGCAATTTGGGCTGATTGGGTTTTGCATCATCTCGTAAAAGGTCAATGACCAAAGGAGAGGGCTTACCCTTTGGCAAACCTTCGGAAAGTGCTTTTTGCCCACAGCACGGTCTACTACCAAGAGGCACTTAAATGCAACTCTCCCCCTAACCCTGGCTCTTCAGCCTCAACCTCGGTATTCCTTCAGCAGTTGCCCTGCAATCACCAGTCTCTGTATCTCGCTGGTTCCCTCATAGATCTCCGTGATTCGAGCATCGCGATAGTGCCGTTCTGCTGGCATGTCTGTCACGTAGCCCATCCCTCCCAGTATCTGAATAGCCTGAAATGAAAACATTTAACAGTCACCCAGATGAGCCCGGGGATGAGCAAAAGGGACTGCACAAACCAGAAAAGTTTCCAGGGGACCCAACCCAACTCCCACCAGGTCTGTAATCTTCAAATAGTCGTGTAAATCACTCCCCCCATGGTGCAGCTGCTGTGTTTTCCAGACAGGACAATAAAAGCACTCCCAAGCTTTGGCTGAGGGATTTGTTTGTCCCTCACAAACCAATAGGACATCTGTAAGAGGAAAAGAGCCTCTTGTGGCGCAGAGTGGTAAGGCAGCCGTCTGAAAGCTTTGCCCATGAGGCTGGGAGTTCAATCCCAGCAGCCGGCTCAAGGTTGACTCAGCCTTCCATCCTTCCGAGGTCGGTAAAATGAGTACCCAGCTTGCTGGGGGGTAAACGGTAACGACTGGGGAAGGCACTGGCAAACCACCCCGTATTGAGTCTGCCATGAAAACGCTAGAGGGCGTCACCCCAAGGGTCAGACATGACTCGGTGCTTGCACAGGGGATACCTTTACCTTTAAGAGGAAAAGGGTTCCCCCTGGGGAAGGTCCTCAGTCATTGCAAGCACAGAGTGGCTTACCTGATGGGAAATGGCAGTTGCAGCCTCAGAAGCGGCCAGCTTGGCCATTGCAGCTTCCTGTTGAAAAGGGAACAGTTGGGGCAGCCATGCTTCGGAATGGGGAAGCCTACACCCTCCCCTGAGGTGCTCCCCTGGTGAGTGGGGAGGTTTAATTTTTGCTGCCTGGCTAATGTCGATTTTAATATTTTTATCTTAAACTCCCACAAGATGTAGGGTTTTTGTGTTTTTATGCTGTAGCCCACCACGAGACGGTTTCCCAATAGCAGTGAGAAATCTAAATAATACATAAATATTGCCCACTCCTCTGGAAGCTGTTCCCACGTCTATGGGCTCTGCAGGAGCGGAGGCTTAAAATTCATTGATCAGCTTTCCCTTTGCATCGCTTTTTAGGGGATGCCTGAAAGAAACTCCCCCCCCCCCCTCCTCACACAGAATAATTACCTTGGTGAAGGGCTTCCCATTGTCCTTCAACATAGCTGCTCTCCAGGTCAGCAGGCGAGCACTCTCAAGCGCCACCGTCATGTCGGCCAGCTTGAACTGCGGATATACAGATGTCTGAATTACACCTGTCCTCCAGCATGTTTTTTTCTTTTTTAGCACACACACGAAAACACTGACTTAGGTTGAGGCACAAGCAGGAATGTAAGTGGATTTGGTGGTGCAAAGAGCAATAATATCCAGCTACCAGCACTTGCTCAGCTACCCAGCCCCCCCAAAATATAATTTGTTTCAACCAAAGCCAGGGATTTTTCAGTCCTGGCTCCAACCTGGCGGAATTCTCTCCCTGATGAGATCAGGGCCCCAGACCTTCAGCAGTTCTGGAGGACCTGCAAGATGAGCTGTTCTATCAGGTCTATGGTTGAGGCCAGGAAATTAACACTGAGAAAGTGCTGGACTCTCTCCTTACAAGACCAGCTATGCACCATCCATGGAACACCAGCCGCTCAGCAGAAATGCTTTATAAGATCTTAATAGAGGAGGTTTAATAATAGAACTTAAATGTAATTTAATCATATTTTAATATTAAAAGATAACCATTATCAATGTAACTTTTTTACTTGTATATGCCTTATTACCTGTTCTGAGCCAATTAGGAAGGGTGGGGTATAAAAATAAAATTATTATAAATACAGAGCAGCCTAACTAACACAGCTAGGTCAGGTTAAGGCTCTCTAGATGTACATGGATTACAGTTACCATGCTGGCAGGGGCTCATGGTTATGGTAGTCCATGGACATCTGGAGAGCCAGTTTGGTCACCTCTGGGATAAGGGGTGGGGTGGGGAGTCAATGGAAAATGGTGCCCTATGGAAGCACAATCCACCAGGAAGCCCTTGGAAAATGGTTGCTCTCCTCATGCTCTTGACTCAAGTTCTTGTGCAGCTCTTTCGTTTTAACAGGGTTTGCACAGCCCGACTTCCCAGAGGACTATGATCCATGTTCTCTAATGGGAGGGTATGGCTCACCTTTGGGACTGTCTGATTTGGGCACCAAATTGCCCAGGCCAGATCGACAAACTTCTATAAGCCCTCTGCTCCATGCTCAGTAGGTTGTAACAAAGCCCCAAGAATCACACTGCCACTTGTCCACCAATTCCTTTACTGACTCCTCATATTCCAACTGGACTTTGAGAAGTGTGATTTAAAAATACCACCACATACACACTCCCTCCAACCCTCTATCTCTCTCCCAAAAGAAATGTTACATGTTCCTGGGGGCTCCCAAGAGATTTGGCAACAATACCTGAATGGCCTGCAACTTCGTGATGGGCGCACCAAAAGCCATCCTCTTCTCAGAGTAATCCACGGCACAGTCTAGAGCTGCCTGGGCAATTCCCAGAGCCTGTGAGGCAATTCCAATCCTGCCATTGTCCAAGGTTTGCTGAAAAATAGATGGCAGGGGAGGAATGGGAAGGGGAGGGGAGAGAGAGAGGGGGGGGGAGAGAGAGAATTACTTTTTAGGGTGCTCCTAACCCCAGTTGTGCCAAAACATACCTGAGTGAAAACTACTCAGGGAATCCAAAATTGCTAGTCCGTAGTAACAATTACTACTATCGTTACCTGGGGGTGCCCTAATAAATCACCATGGAAGTGGAGAAATGTAAGGCAGATCTATTTTACTCATGTTATTTTGGCCATACTAACTGTTGCAGCTGCCGCCCCCAAGAACTCTGGGAACCGCAATTTGAATTAAATGCTTAGAATTCTTGTGCAGAACGCATCATTTACATATTCTGGGTTTGGTCCTTACAACTAAGATCATCATTGTGGCAGATACTGAGACATTTTAAGGGTGTTGCCATTAGAGGGTGGAGTTTCAGAGGGATGTGACAGGACACTCTGGGATTTCCTTCTAAATGGTAAAGACCATAAAGATGAGAATTTCTAGTGTTACTATGGAGGCTTTCCCCCTCCCCCTTCCACTGCACATTCTCCCAGGTAGAGAACTTGGGTTGACTTACTGGTGGAAGGCAGGCAGGCAAATGGCAGGCCTAGTTACAAGGCAGCTTCAGATGCATGTCCATGACCCTAACCTTTGGATCCCGAAATTAGCCATTGATAAGGCTTCTTTCAGCTTCTCCCAGGAGGACACAGTGGCCAACTACATTACCAGCATTTCTCCACCTTGTTTGTCTGCTCTCTTGTTCCTAAATCATTATGGAAGGGTTTGCAAAAGAGGTTGCACTCTTATAGTGAAGTGTCTGAAAGATTCAGGAGTAACTGCTTAGGAGCAGGCCATGTCAGAGCAATCCAATGGTCAAAGCAGCCAAACATCATTAGAAATAGACCCTTAGGGAGACTCTGCTTCCTCTCAATCACCTGCTTTTGCAAACACCCAACAACCGTTTTCCCCATACCTGCCCCACCTCCAGAAGTACACATTCTTCCTCTCCTCCCACTGAATTCCACTGAGCAACTTGGCATCACTCAGTTCCTTGGAGCAATGCCTACAGCCTCCTTTCTGCCAGAGAGAGGGTAGCTATAGTCAGCCTCATATTCAAAAGTTATCCAAAGTGGTGTAGTGGCCAGAGTGTCTCTCTAGGATCTGAGAGACCCAAGTTCTAATCTCCACTCTATCACGGAAGCTTGCTGGGTAACCTTGGCCCAGTGACACACTCTCAGCCTATTTTACCTCACAGGGTTGTTGTGAGGACAAAATGAAGGTGAACAGAACAACATGGGCCATTTGGGGTCGCCATTAGGAGAAAAGGGAGGGTTATATATGAAGTAAATAAAATATATATTCCAAGACCTCTTCATGCTGCTTGAATAGAGGTTCCATCATAGCTTCCAGCTAATAGGCCTGTATTGTCCCTTGGGTGACTAGAGACAGGCTAGCCTTGTGTGCTGATAGTCAAGTAGGCTTGGTGCTGTCTAACAGTAATCCTTGATATAAATTCACTCACCATTGCAATTTTGAAGCCCATTCCCTGCTCCCCCAGCATGTTGTCCTTGGGAACACGACAATCCTCAAAGATGAGGTTGGCAGTGGATGATGCTCTGATTCCTAGTTTGTCTTCTTTCTTGCCCAGAGACAAGCCCGGGGTTGGCATTGGAACAAGGAAGGCACTAATACCCTGAATAAAAGTGACAACTTTCAATATAGACCAGAGCACTATTCAATATGCACAAGCTAGCTTGCTGTGTTTAGTGCAGGCTAATCAAAGGGACAAAAAGGTGCAGAAAAACAAACTTTTCCCACCACTCACCTCATGCCACCCCCACCCACCCCCCATCAGGGCAGTGAAGGATTCAGCCACCAGTTAGAGGGGAAACGACAGCAGATTTACTGTAGCCAGGGCAATGTTTCTCAGATCCCTACCAAACTTTCTTGGTACTCTGTTCTGAACTCCCACATGTGACTGTGAAACTCTGGGGTGCTCCCACCAAGCAAATATCCATTTGGAACACTTACTTTGTGTTTCAGGGATTTGTCTGTGGTGGCAAACACTACAACCGCGCTGGCATCCCAGGCATTGGTGATCCAGGCTTTGGTGCCGTTTAAGACCCATTCATTGCCAACGAGCCGGGCAACTGTCGAAGCAGCTCCTGCATCACTGCCATTTCCTTGCCAAGGCACCATGCAAGAGAAAAAATAAACATGCCAAATTTTGGTCTTGTGCTAGCCAGGGGCTGCAAGCCCTGACCTCAAGAGCAAATACCCTCAGCACTTCCACTTACAAGAAGAAGAGCTGGTTCTTATATGCTGCTTTTTCTCTACCCGAAGGAGTCTCAAAGCGGCTTACGATCGCCTTCCCTTTCCTCTCCCCACAACAGACACCCCATGAGGTAGGTGAGGCTGGTAGAGCCGTAATATTACTGCTCGGTCAGAACAGTTTTATCAGTGCTGTGGCGAGCTCAAGGTCACCCAGCTGGTTGCATGTGGGGGAGTGTGGAATCAAACTCATCTTGCCAGATTAGAAGTCGGCGCTCCTAACCACTACACCAACCACTACACAATTGAAGCAAGTGCTTAACTTATAAGGGCCATGTGTTTAATGTGACTGGGAAACCTGGCTCACTTACATTTAGGCAACTACCTGATCATAGCACAGGAGCTTGCATAAGGCTCAGAGAGCATTTCTCCCCGGCGCTGCTACCAGTATCCTGCACCCCAATGACTGCCCTAACAGGCTCTGCCAGCTTTGAAAAAAAATGTTAGTTTTCATAAAAATATGACATGGTCCTAGCCTTTATGTCTGCAATACTGTGTTTCAGTTTGCAGGTAAAAGCCACTGTTCTCAGGCATGAGAGATGGTTGACTGAGAGTTCCAGGAGATGGGGCCTTTGTTGCCCCTAAATATTACCCTGCTCTTTCCTTTGACCAAGGAAACAAGAATAATTTATGCAAAGTAGAAAAAAATCAAATTGAACACAAGAAGATGAAAGAACAAAGGTTATCTGGGTGCAGTTATGTTTTGTTTTTTTAGTAAGAATAAATACAGACTTATTCCCCGGTTAACCCCCCAGTAAGCATCCATTCCTTTCATCTGCAGTTCTCTGACCACTCAAGATGCACTATCTCCCGTAAGCAAATCCCACAAACCTCTCTAGCACAGAGCAGTCGCAATTCAGCAAAGAATCTGAATGTTCAAGTTACCTGGTTCACTGAGGGCAAAGCAACCCACTCTGTCCCCACTGGTGAATGGAGCAATCCACTTTTGTTTCTGGTCTTCAGACCCAAACTTCAGAATCGGTCCTAAATAGAGAGACTTAAGACAAATAAAAGGAATATGATCTTCAGTTAACCTTCAGATTATAAATCACCATCAACTAGACACAGGGGTAGTCAAACTGCGACCCTCCAGATGTCTATGGACTACAATTCCCATGAGCCCCTGCCAGCATTCGCTCGTAGGAATTGTAGTCCATGGACATCTGGAGGGGCACAGTTTGACTACCCCTGAACTAGAGTGTCAGACACCCTCTCCCTACATCACCATAGATGTCTGCCCCGAGAAGCTTAATCTCCAGACCTAGAGGAAGAACTCCAGGGTGTCTTACATAGCAGGAAGTCATCTTACATTATTAACGCTCATGATAACACCTGTTGATGCACAGCCCCGACTGATCTCTTCTGTGGCAATGGAATATGCTAGGTAATCAAGTCCTGCTCCCATGTATTTCTCTGGCACATCCATGCTTAGTAGTCCAAGACTCCCCATTTTCTTGATCTGAATAGAGAAAGCAGGTGACAAAGCTCATTAAGGGAAAAGACACTGAAGTGGTGACAATGTTCAGGTTAAAATCATTACAGAAATTTGTGTGGAACTGGCAGAATTCAAATGACTCTCCAGCTCAAATAATAGTCCCTCAGGAGAACCACAGCAAGTTGCTCGATTGCAGATATTACATTACGTTATATTACAGTAATAAAAAACACCGTATGCATACAATTTATTTTGGGTTGACTTCAAAATCTATTAGCCACTGCCTACTTTAAAATTTATTATTATTTGTTGGCTTGATAATTCAATTTATTTTGCCTTTGTGCAAGACGGCATTCTATAAATCACAATTAAAGTGAAACATGAACTGTTGTTTGTGTTAAAAGGCATCACTGGATGCAGGGTGCAATTTCATACACAGAAAAACTCAGGATATGGTGGAATTTAGCTTCCTGGGAACTTCACTTTAGCCCTTCCAAATGTGAACAGATGTCCTGAAAACACATGTGCACAAAGGGTGGCACTATTTCACAAGTGGGATTAATTCAGAAGCCAAGAGCAAAGGCTTCAGAGTCCCCCAAGCAGGTCCCTGTGATGATAAGAAGCAAGAAAACAAATTGTGCAAAAGTTTGTATTCTATTCAATGAGGAAGGGGCAAGGAGGCTCAGGGTCTGGGGCACCAAACAGGTGCATTTTCATTAAATTATAAACGTTTGCACAGGTTACAGAAGTCAGCAGCTCTTATAGTTCAGCTTTCTCACTTAGACTTTAATTATACAGTTTACGTCAAATATGGATGGAATACCCAACAAACACAGCAATCTGAAAGCGAGCAGATATCTGAAAACAGACCTCAAGCAAAGCTTAAGCATCAACATGGCACTTCAGGCAATACAGAAATTGCATAGCAGTTTCATACTTATAGCAAAGGACAGTATGTACTATGCTCAGCACTATGCCCAGTAATATAGTTCTCAGTTCCAGACCACATTTCTGAACCAGCCCTGATTACCTGTGTAAAAAGGCCCTCCAGTATAAAGTTTTGCATAGTTTTGCAGGAGGCCAGGGGAGTGGAACCTTCCTGACCTCAAAAGGCAGACAGAGACTGAACATGTATGAGCAGTTGTGAATTTTGCCCATTTGCAGAGTGACACCCAGATAAACCCTTGTTTCAAATAGTGACACTGTCATGGGGAAACATACAGTGAAAATAGGTCCCACAGATACCAGAAACCAAGGTCATGAAAGGTTTTGTATGTGACAGTCAATAACTAGAATTGAGCCCAGTAACTGATGGGAACCAATGGAACATCGACAGAATGGAAGTAATATGCATGTTAGCTCCTGATAATATCTTAACTGTGGCATTTTGCATCAACTGGAATCTCCAAAGTTGACTACATGGGAGACCTATGGTGAGGGCATTGAAGTGGTCTAGACTTGAGTATAGAATGATAGGTTTTTAAAAGCTGAAGTAGATCAAGCTAGAAATAATGTAAATAAGAAATAAATAACAGCAAAAACATTTTTATCTCTGGCAGAGACTTACATAAGAATATGAGAAATGTTTTGCTTGATTTGGATAGTGCCAAGATTCAGATCCTGGCAAATATCACTTAATCAAACTTTATTGATATTTGCCAGGATCTGGATCTTGACACTATCCATATCAAGCAAAACATTTCTCATATTCTTATGTAAGTCTCTGCCAGAGACAAATATAACAATACTAATGGGAGTGGCAGGTTACAGTGGATGAGCGATAGGGTTGTGAGTGTCCTGTTTAGTGCAGAGGGTTGGATTAGATGACCCAGGAGATCCCTTCCAACTCTATGATTCTATGATTAAAGGCAAGTGGGATGTCTGGCTCAGTCTTGAGACACACATTTCTCTATTTGATGAGCTTGCTTGGTTGCAAGAGGTCTTTCAAAGTCATCCAACAATAATCTTTAGGCCAACACAAACTATAATGCTGTATCAGCATATACAGGATAAAATGCATAATATATATCAAGATAAATAATTTAAAAGTTGCTGAAATATATGAACAATAAAACAGAGACCATAAAACCACATAGCTCTGTGTACAAATATCTCATTATCCTCTGAGATAGATATGTACCTTAATAGTGACCGCACAAAATGTAGCACAGAGTAACCCAGGATACTACATAAAGCAAAGCAACATGCTACATAAAGACTCAGCAAGTCTTCTGTACCTGATCAGTAGGAAAGCGGTGCTCCTTGTCCAACTCAGCAGCAATGGGAACCAGTTCTTTTTCAGCAAAGTCTCTGCACGTCTGGCGGAGCATCTCGTGAGTCTCTGGCAATTCTACTGTCTGGTATACGGTGTGCAGCTGTCGCATACATTGGAAAGTTCGAGCTACAAAAGGAAATCCTCTACTGAAGTTGGAAAGTTTGTTTGTTTGCAAGTTTCCCGCAAGCTCTGCAAATTCTCCTGGGAGAATTTTCCAATCTGAACCCTACTTTCTTTCCACCAAGATTAAAGTCCTGAGCATTCAACCAAAGACAGAGATGAGAGAAGATAACTAGCCACTGGCACATCCAATGCAGCTGCCAAAACAGCATATAGCAAATATTTAGCCACACTCATCACTCTTACAATGTTCAGTTTTGTCACACACACGCAGCCTTCTTTACAGTATCCACTGCAGCAATATTACTTTGCTTTATAGCAGAGGCAAAAGCTGAGTTGCCTGAAGAGCCCTTCTGTTTTACAACCGAGGTAATTGCTTGGAGAGGATTTGCAAGCTGACAGAGAGCAACCCACACCCCAAGGCTCCTATGCCAACATTGAACAAGGGTAAATAGTGCCTTATGTCCCGCTCAAAGATCCCACCTCTCCTATAAACATCTGGGGCAAAGACAAAGCAAGTTAAGCTTGCTTTCTTAACTTCCAGATCAATCTAGCCATACCTGAACACTCAGCTGTAATTGAACTATTACATCATCTAGCCTCCCCCACAGTCCAAGCAACCCCTGCCTATTACCATTTCCTCTGGCCCTTCATGCACTTTTCCTCTAAGTGTACCACCTCTTTCCGATCAAGACAGCTGCCCAAGTACTTTATCCAGAGATGTTTCAAGACATTCTGCTCCTGTGCTGCATAACATTACCCAAGGAGTGTAGGGCAAGAACCTTCTGCAACAGCATACAGGAAACTTGATCTGTGCTTCTGGGATTGTCCTATCCTCATAGGTAGCTCAAATACCTGCTTTGCCCCTCAGTGGATTGCTTTAAAAAGTGTCCCTGGCACTCTTTTACCTAGAAGCCCCAATCTGAAAGTTCTTTTTTTCTCATCTCTGAGGTCAGTTGACTCTAGCAAGGAGAACATCTGCATCTGTTTCAGGGAAAAACAGGATAAGCTTTTTTTTGCTATTAAAGATAATGTTGGCCCCCAGGACAGTAACATGTGGTTTTTGATTGCTGTATTTACAACCGATTGCATCAGGAACTACTGTATTCCATCTTTATTGACTTAAGGGCTACTTCAAGACAAGCCAAATTAAAGGAACTCCTTTCGGATAAAAATAAGAATTTATCCCATATTATTGCCAAATATGCCAAATATCCCATATTATTGCCAAATATGAATGTAGAATTGCCTGGCTAAATATGTAGGACGGATTTATTGAACACATGATGTATTTTGGAACTTTTAATCAAACTTATATAGTGTTGTACCGTTTTGTATTTTGTACTGGTCGTTGACCGAAATAAATGTATCTATCTAGATAATGTTGGCCCACTGATCTCTTTCAGCAAACCACAGTTGTATGTCGTCAGTATCTGATATCCGGAGGTAAACTGCCTCTGCACATGGAAGTGGATAGATGTTTAATCAGCACATGTTCCAGCCTGGTGTAGTAAGAGTGGTGGCCTCTAATCTGGAGAACTGGGTTTGATTTCCCACTCCTACACAGGCAGCCAGCTGGGTGACTGTGGGCTTGTCACAGTCCTGTTAGAGCAGTTCCTCACAGAACAGTTTTTCCTTGCTAACATCATCGCCCATTGCTGCCCTTCTCCAAAGGCCAAGTTTACCCTCCCCCCTCCTCCCCCATTAAGTGCCCTTCACGGGTTCGAACTCTTTTCTCCTGGTTTCCTCTCAATAAAAGAGTTTTCCCTGCAACCCCCACCGACCACCCGCCCAAACTTCCCTCACGATCGAAGCTCACCCCGCTTTACCATCTTGGTACGCGCCGGGCCTTTCTACTATACCCGCGCAACTACTGGCGCATACCAAGAGACAGCGCCGTGGAGGGAGCGAAGGATTTCCCCGACTCACCTTTTCCTATAGAGCCCCATCGCCTCGCCAAGAGGGCAGCCGCCGCCATGCCGGGGAAGGAAGCTTGCCTGCCTGTCAGCCTCTCCTCCTCCCCTTCCTCATTACTATTAATGAGCTGCTGACTTCCCGCCCTCCCTCTGCTATTGCTTGTCTCAGCCACAAGCGCGCCTCAGGTCTACTTTAGTATAACAATCATTATTGCTCAAAAGAAAATGGCAAAGATCCGGCTGCACTTGGACCTAGCTGTTCCGTCCCCACATTGCGCGGTGCACGGAGCAAGACAAGGTTCACCCCCCCCCCCCCCGAGCAACCATGACACAGACACGGGCCAGTCTGCACTTGGGAAGGCCAGACCTAACTCGCATTCCCCGCGCCCATGCAGGAGGAGAGCCCACGCCGAGGGAGTAAGGTTGCCACCTCCCGGTTGGAAGAAAGTATTTGGAGATTTGGGGGTGGAGAGCAATGGTCATAGAGTCGACTTTCCAAAGCAGCCATTTTCTCCAGGGGAACTGAGCTCTGTCGTCTGGATTGATTCCAAGGGACTTTGTATACATGACGGCCCGCCCAGCATTGCTGCAGAGCTTCCACTCAGGGCTTGACCGTTTTTGCTTTTTGGGAAAGAAGAGGCACCGGGATTTAAATCTGTCCCGAAGTCCTGCTCCTCATCTAAGCCCTAATGTAGAGGTACGCTAGAAACAGGACAAAACCCTGGTGATCAAAGTGGCTGCTAGTTGCCAGGGAGAGCAAAGTCCAGCAGTTCTGCACGATCTCAAACGACGGTGTTTTCCTGGTCTGCTAGCAAATGCCGAATGTGTCCAAAAGGTCACAATACGAAGGAGAGCATAGAAAGAGAAATGAAGCTGAACTAGTATGGATGGGGCAAAAGCTGGAATGGCCAGGCACCAAACAAAGGTACCACACACACAATCAGAGTCCAGTAGCACCTTTAAGACCAACAAAGATTTATTCAAGGCGTGAGCTTTCGAGTGCAAGCACTCGAAAGCTCACGCCTTGAATAAATCTTTGTTGGTCTTAAAGGTGCTACCGGACTCTGATTTTATTGTGCTACTTCAGACCAACACGGCTACTCATTTAAATCTACACACACACAAAACCAGCGAGATGCATTACATACACCTGAGAAAAATATTTTAGAAATTAAATCTCACAACTTTATTAACCCTTTCCAGGCCAGAATACCCCCAGAACACCCTGGAATGGGCATCAAACAAACAAGAGGGCCACAAAACGGAGGGGGAATGTGTTACATACACTAGAGAGCAATATGTTAGAAATGAAATAGCAGAACCTTTATTAACCTGTTCTGGGCCAAAATACCTCTGGAACACTCCAGAACAGGCTGGGAAAGGCATTAAACGAATAATGACGATGTTATCCATTCAGTCGTGTCTGACCCTTGGCGAATCTATAGGAACGCCACACATTTCCAACAGTTCCTCCTTCCCGATGAAGACTCCCCCTTGCATTGTTTCACAGAGTCCAGCACCATGAAGATTGGTGGGCTGCGGTGGGAGGGGGGTACGCAGGAAAGTACATTTTTCCAATGGGAAATTTGGTCTGGATCGAACCCAATGAAAATATGTTGTATTATCCTTGAATATACTACAGACAAATGCATCCTCTTTTCAAATATAATGATTTAAATGTGCTTAGGGTTGTCTATCCATGAGCTAGGCCAGATCCTAATCTGACAAAGAATTCTTCAAACAATTCTGTCATTGTACAAACCCACGTTATTGGAGTAGTGTGGGATCCACAATGCCCGCTGCCCCAGTAACATAAATTAATCTTGTCACTACCTGAAAGCAGGTAAAAATCAATAAAAACCTGACACCGGAGAGCTGCCACTTCCCTGAACTCTGGTGATACCATCAAGTATCTGCATTAGGTATGTCAAACGGAGGGCTATCTTTAGGTCCTCCTCTTGCCTTGGCAACTGGAGTCTGCTAGGAATAGTCAACAGCATGCTTTTCTCCCACATGACCGTCAGGTAGGAAGAAAACACAGCTTGGCCTCATGCCATATGATGTCAGCAACCAAACGTTTCTGAATGGGAAATGGGTCCATCACTGTACTGTGTAATCTTAAACAGGCATGTTGACATCCTATTATCAGCAGACACTATATTTATTTATTTATTATATTTATATACCGCCCTCCCCGGGGGCTCAGGGCGGTTTACATAAGAACAAAGAACAATACATAAAACAATACATATGCCAGTGGTTCTCAGCCTGGGGGGTCGAGACCCCTTTGGGGGTCGAATGACCCTTTCACAGGAGTTGCGGCAGTACAAGCAGTTTGGCTGGCGGGGGGCACCATCCACAGAACAACCTTGCGGGGTAGATCGAGATAAAGCGTTCGTCTGTCTGGAGCTGTGGAAAAGAGCGAGATGGGTATCGTGGGAAAGAGGCAGAACTGAACTGAGAAACCCTGGGGAAAAACCAATTCATATGCAATCATAAACAGTGGATCTTCATGCCATTGGTCAGTTTCGATTTAATTTATGTGAAAGAACACTTGCATCATTTTATGCTTGGAGGGTCACTATAACATGAGGAACTATATTAAAGGATCGCGACATTAAGAAGTTTGAGAACCACTGCTATATGCTTCAAGAACAACAAAACTACTTATTGCCTATCATTGTGTCGGCTGGAATCGATTGGTTCCATTTTTAAAATCCTTGCATTTTTACAATATGTAGATCTCCCAGCCCTTGCTCCTAACAATATGAAGCAAATTAAGACAAGAATCAAAGTGTAAATTTTGTTTTGTTTTTAATTACTATTGCTTGTGACAAAATAACATTTTATACAAATAAGTCCGCTAGAACATACTATGGTCCAGGAGAAAAACAAGATGACAGATCAACCATGAAGGGAACGGTTGGAAGAGGTGAAAAGGGGGGAGGGGGGAATCACAGACAATTTCACTGACATTTCAGCCATTATTTGTGAAAAAATACCTTGACAGAAAAATATACTTAGGAAAACTCTTCTGGACTTGCTACTGTTCTTCCTACACATAAAGGGAACCACTCCTAGGGCCCTTCTCTGGGCTTCAGATGCAGAAAAAACCAAAGACCAAGACATGGACATACTCTCAGTCAAAAACCACCATAAAACAGAAAGCTAGTTGCAAAAGAAGACAAGTGAGGAATTGTTTCCCCGTCTGACTCAGAGCCATAAAGCTGTGCTGGGGCTCTGTTTTGCTAGCACTGTAACTAGTCCCCAACCTCCCTGCTGGTAATTTGATCACATAATTTTATATAGCCAGTCTTATGCTATCATTACAAGCAGGTGCTCAAAAATCAGTGGCAATGAGAAATACTTGAATACCTTGCCTGAGTCTGATGTGCTTTTAAGATTTAAAAAGGAGAGGTCTACACAACTGACCATGATATTTGCTGGTGCTTGGCAAGGGGAACTGCTAATATAATACAGCTGTCCCCTTATTACTAGGTCTCCTTTATTGTGTAGTGGTGATGAAGGATGTTGATTATTACTCCTAGGATTGCATCCAACGTTTGGGACCTACAGAACTGAGCAGCATCCAATCATGAGAAAAAGTAGAATTTGTTGAAAACATCATGAGCCTAACAGTTTGATGCTACAGGGCAGATACTTGATGGCAAACATGACAATCTCACCACAATCCCCTATCATGTGCCTGTCGATGCCTCTCCAGTCAATCTCCGCTAATGTATCCTGTTTCCAAAGGTTGTATGCGTTATTCCCGTGGGAAGCAAATTTCCATTCCACTCGAGGAACATGACAAGCCCTACACTCCTGCTTTTGTTCTCCATCGTTATAAGAAGGAACACACACACACAAATGGAAAGTGATGACTATAAATCAAGTCAAGGGGAATAATACTCTGGCCCAGATTCACTAGGCAGGTCCAGGGCACCGGCTATCATAACCGACTTCTCCTGTCACACATGCAATTGCTGTGTAGGAATTAGTAAGCTACTTTTAACATGGCAGATTTGGATGGATTTATAGCTACTAGAGTCACTGGCCCATTTAATTAAAGCATACACTTAAATGCCCCTTTGGATGGAGGCTATTACTATATTCTGCTTCCTCCACGGTCAACACAACTCTTATCACCTTAGCAAGCAACCCATTAATGCAGTTTCTGTACCAAAATGACAGCCCTCTCAGAGGGAATACACGTTTCCACAACAGAGCTACTGATCCCAACAAATATGGCCTGGGTGGCTTGTATCAAGGGGCAGCAAAAGGAAAAAAAAAAAAGGGGGGGGAAGCTACATACGCTGACCTCACAGAAATGGAGGATGACCCTTTTTAAGAATGTGTCCCATTCAGACTGCACCATGGCACTTCTGGCCATGTTCGTCACTTCCAGCACCGTTCTCCCCTTTCAACATTTGGTCCAGTAAAGCAGCAGGCCAGTGCTGGCATCTAACAAGCTACTCTCCTCCCTTCCAGCCCTTCTGTTTCTTATTGCTGAGGTGGTAGTTTATTCTCACACAAGGCACGCAGAGAGTGGCTTAGATTCGTGGTGGGGAGAGCATCAGCTTTCAAGAGAACCGGTGACAGGGAATGGGTCACTGACATAAACCTCCCTGACAAGACTTTACTGCTGACTATACCTATTCCTGGGTCAGATTGCTATGTAACCTTCCTGGCTACACCCAGGCACAGGGAAGCAGACAGGATCTACTACATGTACAAGCCTGAGCAACACAGAAAATGATGTTTAAAGGCACTGGTTGTTTAACCACATCGATGCAGGGACTCCCACCATCTGGTACGGAACAAAAATGGAGCTCCTTTAATGTTCCTCTATTATGTGGCCTTGAATACAGGGAGAAAAAGGCACCTTTCTACAGAGAACAGCAGGCTGTCTGCAACAAAGTTAGCATAATTCAGGAGACAACTGAGGAACTGGAAGAGACAAACGGGACAACCATCCTTTGAAGAACTGGTGCTTTTTGGAAGCAACAAGAAGGGTACCGGAAATGTATTCTGTATTATCTGCCCCCCCCAATAAAAACCCTCTCAAGTAACCACCTGCGACATGCCCAGCTTTATTATAACCCACTATTTCATAGGTTTGGGTTGCTTGAAATATCTTCTCTTTTAAAGTAAGACCAGTGATTGGCATTCTGCACTTTCCTCATTGGCCACTCCATCGCCCCCTTGTGTCCAACTTTTGGACTGTTACCATCCCAATAGGGATTTAGTGCCAGGGGACAAAGGAATTTCCCTTCCAAGGGACAAGCTCAAGTACCCAAAGCATTCTTCTGAGGTCATCTGATTTTACTTAAATTGCCTCTTACATAGATCACCACACTGGATTATCAGCCACTGACTTGAGGGCCTTTAAAGATACCATTCCTCAACACATTTCCTCTGGCACAGGAAATACCACCTTTGCTTTGAAGCAAGGCAAGAAAGGGATAGGCAATGAGAAGATTGGGACAAAAAAGACTGCAGGAGGTAGTCACAGACAAAGAAGCAGACACCTCTCTCAATGGCTGAGGCACGCTCCCCTTTCTCCCAGGGCCAGACACTCAGCAACTGGCTGGTTGACTATAAGTCACATGTATAGGGTGAATTGCATCTCCAACAGCAAGAGTGTCATCAATTTCCTAAACCACATATTGAGCCAATCAAGTAGGGAAAGCACAGGAAGAATTTTTTTCGAGGGGGTGTGGAAATCCCTTCATTTCTCGCTTTCACTGCACAGTTAAGCGCAAAGGCCGCACCTCACCACACAAGGAAAGCATTCTAGAATATGAAAATGGCATGAGATGAAGCCCGCATCCAGGTAAATACAGGCTGATTAACACCACAATTTTTAAAGATAATACCTTTTCAGGAATTGTTGCTTTTTCAGCAGATAAAGGAAAAATCCTTTGGAAGAACTGACCTACCTTGTAGCATGTCTATCAGGCAGCTCCTGGCAACACCCATCCCTTACCCACCTCACTTTGCACACCCTCTCAAGGGAAGGACAAAACTATCCTATGAGATAGGTACCAGGGGGAAGTGGCGATGCTAAGCTCCGCCTCCTCCTATTTTCTGGACACAAAAGGCCTTTATGCCACCCCAATGTCCTTTATCCTCACAAGGTTAGGCTGAAACAGAGAGACTGACCACTGGTCACTCAACAAGTTTCAAGTCAGGGCAGGGAATGGAATCTGCTCCCACACGGTTTAGTCTGGCCCTCTAACTATCATACCATATGCTGCCTCTGGGTTTCCTCTTTGCAAGCAGGTGCACAAAGAGCGCCCAAAGGACATGCAAGGCCACAAACGGGTGAAGAGACCGTTCTGTACCTTTTAAATGTGGAGTAACTCATTGTGCTAATGCTGTCTTTGAGAACTGCTGTGCGGCAAGAAAACTATGAGGCAGTCTCCATCACGTATACTGGCTGAACCTTTGGTGTCCCCACCAGATCCCAGGGCCCTTCAAAGGGAGATTGCTACTTAACTGTTACCCAGTACCTGCAAAAGGCAGCAGAACCTGACTGAATGGTCTCTGGACATAAAGTGGTCTTTTCTGGCGAAGGGAGAGAATGCACAAAAATACAGGCCAAGTCTGCCCAGTGACAAGAACTGCTGCATCAGTTAACACTTCGTAGTCTGACCTGTTATCGGACTAGAGCATCATTGGAAACCAAAGAGGCCAAAGAAGTAACATTGTTGGGGAGGGCAGAGTTGCAAGCAGAGCTCTTTTACTGTCGTATCAGGTCACCCTTCATTTCACGTCTTGTCTTGCAGGATGTTCCACAAGAGGCGATGGAGCAGGAACCAGGCTCTTCTGCCCTCCTTCTGTGCATACAGGTTAGCTACTAGTAGCACAAAGTTTGAACGATGCAGCTGTAACAGTTACTGCCCTCCATTGTACGCATAGTCGGCCTTATTGTGCATGATGAGTTTGTTGTCCACGAAGTAGAAGCTGTCTGAGCGGGTCTCATAGGGGTTTTCAACCATCAAGCGAACTGCAGTAGGTAGGAGAGAAGAGTCGGTTAGGCACAGAAAAAAATTTAAAGGACATCCTGAAACTAACTACTGGGCTTGGCCTGAATCCTGCAGATGTCAGAAGAGAGGAAAGCCAACCAACGTGCTTCAGGAGTGTTCCTTGCACTGCACACAAACTTGGTTAACTTACAGACCATCCATCCATGTCTTGGGAATTTCAAGGAAAGCCAATATGCGATATATATATTGCATATCTCCTGCGGAGCGGTATAAATAAAAGCCTAAGGGGCGAATCAGGAGCCGCATCCAGGCCAAGTGGCTTTGCACGGCTCCCCATTGGCTACTTGGCCCGTCCTCCGAGGAGCGCTCCGGTGAGTCGGCCCTCCAGCGACGTGGCCGTCCTCACTTCTGCGCTGCCCCAAGGGTAAGTCTGGCCACATGGGGACCTTGGCTGTTGACACGGGGTGCCGTCTGGGGAGCCGCCTCGCGCCATAGGCTCGCGCCCAGGAAAAGACACACCCAGGAGGCCGCCTTCGCTGCCGAGGGGCCTGCCCGTGCCCTGATGGACCCGCTGCCTCCAAGCCGCCGGTGCTTTCAAAACTGATAGCCACTGAGTGAGAAAGTCACAAGCAGAAACCTTTGCTTTCATTCATCTGACTTTGCTCTCCTCTTTCAGCAGCATCAGTGAAAGACAAATGACACTGATATAGTCCTGGTTATGGAGCTGTGCATGCACAGAATTCAGTGGTGCCAGGTAAAATTCCCCGTTAGATGCAGAAAAGGCTGGGCTGACCAAATTCAGGTATCAGAGATTCCCTGGAAAGAACGCAAAGTAGAGTGTAGCTCTAGGTCAATGAATGCTATGGAAACAGAAATAACTTCCAGCAATCAAATGAGGCATTAAAAGAAACTGGAACACACAACCTAGCAAGCAACAACAAACTAATTTTCTCCTGCAAGATTCAAAGTTCTCCCCTGCATCCTTCATCCCCCAACTCCAAGCTGCTCTCCACATTCCATTCCTTCTGGAGTAGCCTCGCCATGGGACAGTTTCTGAAGGATTTTTCCTAATGTATTTATTTAGGAGATTTCTGTGCCAGCTCTTCAGATATCTATTTGAGACAGCTTACAGTTAAGATAATAAATTATCAATATAAAAACAATATTAAAAAAATTAAAACCAGCCCAGGAACATAGACAGCATAAACTACCCATAAAACAGACTATTAAATAGCTAGAATAGCTAGAATTAAATAGCTAGAAAGCGTGGGCAAAGCCTGAGCAGAATTAAAAGCCTGGGCAAAAAGATATGTTTGGGCCAAGCACCTAAAAGACAGTAAAAGAGGCTCCAAGAAAGCCTCAAGGGGGAAGGAACGCTGTAACATAAACACAGGAAACAGCCTTAACATTGAATGAGAATCTTGGTCCATCAAAGTCAGTATGGTCTACTCAGGCTGCTGGTAGCCCTCCAGGGTCTTTCACATCACCTACTGCCAGTTATTTTGATTGGAGATACTGAGGATTGAACCTGAGACCTTCTGTATTCTAAGCAGATACCACTGAGCCACAGCCCAGTGTGCCAACACAGAAAATGCGCTGTATCTAGTTACCATCAGCCTCACCTCTGATGTGAACCTATCCCTTTGACATAATGTACACTAATATTTTCTTATTTCTGGTCATCTCCTTAATATGTAAAATCTCCAACCTTCTCAGTGGGTATCCTGGGTTTGATGCTTTCATCATTTGCACAGAGGCCAATCCGTTTACTATTAGGAAACGTTACAGCCAGGATTACCTGTGAGGAATTGTTGTGAGAAGGGATTCTTTTCTCAAAGGCCTGAAAAGCCAGATTTTCTTGACCCAAACATTTCATACTCCTTATCAAGCCATCTGGAGAGGTGTGTGTGTGTGAGCCTTTCCTTTTAGCTCATTGACAGTCATTTTTTACTGCAAATCTTGGAATCCTCAAAGTCTATTGCAGGTACTATTTTGTGGGTGTCCCAATGTTGATGCTTCCATTAACATGATGGAGCCAATTTCCTATTAGATACAGTGACAGGCTGAGGGTCTGCCTTGTGCCTAGCTCTAAGTCCAAATGGTAAAAGGCAGAAGCAGGGTATGTGTTACTCCTCTTCCCCCACCCAAAGTGATGTATGGGAAATTTTGGAGAAGAGAAAAGGGAGGCAAGGGAATGGATGACACATTGTATGTCTTCCCCCAGCCCTCATTTACACCCTATGTCAGGAATTTAAAATGAGAAGTGATTGAGCAGTAAGCATGGTTGGGACAGCTGGAGCAACTAAGGGAAGGAGGAAGTTTAAAATGTAAATGGAGTCAGCTTCTGTTTTGCCAAATGACAAAAGGAATGGGGGGAGGGGAGTTTGGGAAAGGGGAAGTTTTCCTCTTCCAATCAGACATGGGCCTCACAGTTCTTTTGCCTGTAACGTGAAGCGTGATTCCAACAAACATCAAACTGCACACTACACACTCCATTTAAATTTGAGACACATTAAATTGTCTCCATTTTATCGGCAAGAAATAATTGAGCAGAAAACAATGAGGAACCTGCAGCAGGCAGCACAAGCAACTGGCTCAGATTTACACAATCCTGCAAACAAACCAGGAAGTGACCACCAGAGGAAATGACTCAGCATCCCCTGCTGCTAACCACGTTCTTCCTTTCAATCAGCAGTCTACCAGCCTTACAGCCTCAGGACCTAGTTGGCGGCACAGCTCCTTGTAGGGAAACAGCCCTGTGTAGCAAGTATGAGCAGAGCAATGGAAGACAGCATAGTGGGCGCTCTGGCTGGGGGAAGAGTGAGAAGGCAGACCTTTAGCAGGGAGCAGGGGGAGTCTTTGCATGCAGAAGTTGGGCATTTATTACTTCTAACACTGGTGGATGGAAGAGTCTAGGAAATGAGTGCCTCGTGCCATGGCCCTCTACTCAGTGATAATCACAAAAATAGCTGAACAGGATGATCTAACTAATAATTCTGCACATTTGGGAGACCCCCCCCCAAATACACAGAAAAATTATGCCTCTGTAAATTAACAAACGGGAACACTCCAAAGCGGGGGACTGAGCATGCTTCAGCAGTTGAGATTTAAATGTGGGAAGGAGAGAAGAAAAAGGCCTGATCAAGTCCCTAAGATTATAGTATTCTGAAGAGGAAGGGATGTGTATGCATAGATAGACGCATGAGTGATGTCCTAACAGTTTTTTTCTTCCCACCATTTGATTCTTTACAGGCCTCCATCTTGTTCCCTCTGATATTCAATTTTGTGATTAGGAGCCTATCACAACAGAGGCACACCTGCAGATGAAGTGAGCTTTTCTGCATGATCACAGAATCTTCTAAGTAAACACACACACACACACACACACACACACACATTTTAGCTGATAAATTTAAAAACACCTCCTCCATAAATCTCCAGCCTGATAAGTACTGGGCATGCTCATTTGTTCTTGGAACATTGGGAGTAGCTGAGAGACAGTAAGGGGGTAGGTGGAAAGATAACTGATGGAGAAATTGGTTTTCCAAGCCACTAACAACGAAGCATCCTGGAAAAACAGCTTGGGCGGAGTGTTTTCCAATTACCATGCTGCCCAGTTTGCAAAAGTACCTAGCTGTTATCACAATCTTGGGCCCTATGGACCATCAGTCTGAGCTTGCTATGGCAATCTTCCATGGAAAAATACTTACTAAGGTCCTCTGAAAGCTGAGGGAACTCATAGATGTGTTCACATGTGTTCCTGCTGTTTGGGATGCAGAAGCCAAAATCAAAGTCAAAGTTTTTAAGCAGGCAGTCCCTGAAGTAATGCCTTTCAATCATGCGGAAGTTTGATACAGGCTTGTCTCCCACTGTGAATTCAACACTGCAAAGAAAGGATGGGTAAAGGATCAAAAAGCAGGAAAAGTGATAAGGGTTATGCTGACCTGTGCTAAACTATTATAACCAGAGCCGTGTTATTGCTACAAGAAGTGGTAAAAGTGTCAGAATATAGCTTACTAAGAATATTGTCTTTTTATTCAAATAGAAATTCAAATGAAAGTTTCTGGCTCCTGTAGTTGTGAAGATATGCTTGAAAGTACAAAGGCAATGCTCACTGAAATCTTAAAGGGTACAGTGAGATTCCCAGTGATCATTGGATTGTGTGTGTGTGTGTTATTCTCCGTATAGTTCCTGGCCCCTCTCCATGACTAGCTTCATGTTATGTAAAATAAATTGCACAAAATCAGAAAACTTAAACACTTGCTTAATTTATACATGTTGCATAATTCAACTTCTCTAATTTCGGAATTGACTTTTGAAAGCATCCCTAGGCATAGCTCAGGATGGAGGGAGGTTTCATTGAATGCTGCAAGGTTATTGTCCTTGAGCCCAATACACTCAATGATTTTGTAAATAACCTGGATGAACGGGCAAAGAGAATTCTTATAAAATATTAATGCAGTTAGGTGAAAACATCACAGAATATTTTGCTTAGAGCAGTACACATAAAAAAAGATCTTGGGATTTTAGTCATTCACAAATGACCTGTTTACATGCTAAATAATGCAGTTTCAACCCACTTCAGCAGCCATTTGCAAGTGGATTTTGCCATTTCACACAGTAAAGTATGTTGAAAGTGGACTGACCGTGCATTATTTAGTGTGTGTAAAAAGTGCCCCTTTTGAAGCAGGAGTGTGATGCAGCTGCAAATCAAGTCAATGTTCTGGGCAGCATGTTTTAGGAAGCCTGTACACCAGGAGTAGTCAAACCGCGGCCCTCCAGATGTCCATGTACTACAATTCCCATGATACCCTGCCAGCATTCGCTGGCAGGGGCTCATGGGAATTGTAGTCCATGGACATCTGGAGGGCCGCAGTTTGACTACCCCTGCATAGGTTCAGATGAAGTCAACTGAGATGGTTAGGGTCTCAAAAACAAGACCTACGAGGAACTGGAAAATATTTAGGCTGAAAAGGAAAAAAACTAAGGGTGAGGCATGACTGCACTCTACAAAACCTGAAGGGCTGTCATACAGAAGAGGGCAAGAACTTGTTCTGTGCTCCTTCAAAGGGCAAAATTAGAACTAATGGTCTTATGTTACAAAACAACAGATGTAAGCAGTTTGACAGAAGAAACAATTGGTGGGGGGCAGCTTTCAGCACCTGTTGTAGATGTTCTAGTTTTGGATCTTCTGCATCAAAGACAGAATTAAAATTGGAGCTTATAAGGTCCTTTCCAACTTGGATTGCTGAATTTGACTCTTATCTACTCAGAATTACTTCACTACAATGGCAGGCCTGGGACAGAAGTAATCAGGAAAAGCTGGCCTTACTCTCCCCATCCCTTTTACCCTTTGACTCACGTTGCACCAACTGTCCGGAGGCGCAGAAAGGCAGGAGTGAACTGGTAGCGAACAAACCGCCCTGCGCTGGAGTCAATGTCTCCACTGTCATCATCATCATCATCACCTTCTTGTTCTGTAAGAGCCAATGACTAAAGAGTCAGTGATTAGACAATAATGCAAACATTTGGGACTAAGGCATGCCCATCCTTAAGGTGTGGTGTCTGAGTAGAGCACTTTTGAGAGAGGGGAGCTTTTCCAATCAAGGCACTCACTGCCAAATCCAGCCTTTCCAGCTAATTAGCTCACTGACAAAGCAATTCTAAGCTACAATAGAGACAGATTTAGGTCAGAGGGGTGTGGGGCAGGCAGATAGGTAAAGAGCATGTTCGGGGGGGGGGGGGAAGGTTAGCACACTGGCATCTAAGCAATATTGGGCAAAACATATATAAGGCTAGAACTAATGGTCTTAAACTACTCTGATAACATAATGCAGAAACAACCCTAACTCAGCAAGATGTACTGAGGTGACAGATCCTGAGTAACACAGTGAGAGACAGCTTTAAGTGACAGGTCACAGCTGCCAGGAATTTTTCCTGTGTGAGTCCAACATGGACAAGATCTACAGTAAAACTATTCAAAAGTTTTGTGCAGGAGATCATCCCAGTAGTTTGTGCCTGTTGTTAAGAGGGAGACAGTGAAGATATAACTTTTAGGTTTTCTGGCTTCAGACAATAAAATATCTTGGGACATACCTGGAGAGTGGAGAATCGGGGCAATAAGAATTAAACCATCACCTGCATCTGAAGTGCCACAAGCTAAGTTTAGCTGTTGTATGACCTTATACTCTATCAAGAGATTCCTTAATAAGTTGAAGTTGATCCTTAAATATAAAAACCATTGTCCCTTGAATAAGCTGTAAGGCGAAACGTGTCGGGACTTGTGTGAAATAAGAATAAAAGAATTACTGAAGAGAGACGACTCTATACAAGTCCAATTTGGATATTATATTGCCATATTGGTTTCCCAGTGCGTCTGTATTTTTCTTAATTTTCCTGTGGCTGTTTTTCCAGCTGGCTTACCTAAAGCAGAAGGTTTGGCAATTTCAAACAGCACCGTCCCAGTTTCTAGGTCCCTGATCTTGAACTTGGTGAAATCAATGTTGTAGATGTTGTCTTCAGGTCTGCACAAATAATCTAGGAGAAGGAAGAAACAAAAACTGGCATTTAGATCAGGGGTAGTCAACCTGTGGTCCTCCAGATGTTCATGGACTACAATTTCCATGAGCCCCCACCAGCATTTGCTGGTGGGGGCTCATGGGAATTGTAGTCCATGGACATCTGGAGGACCACAGGTTGACTACCCCTGATTTAGATCATCTCCTACCTTGGAACTCCTATTGAATCACCATAAATCATCAGAGAAAATGATCTTGGGTAGCCAAAGTGGGGGAAATGTATTTTATTGACAGCTTGCAGAACTCCTGCTAACTGGAGTGGACAATATAGTGCTAGGTGGACAAAATGCAGCAAAATAAACTTGGCATAAGATTTTATTTTTATGTAATATACACACACATACAATTCAAGTAGTTTTGTTTAAAAGAAGTGTCAACTTAACCTACACAATGCCAGATTTCTATCACCAGGCATGAAAGAAGTTGCTGACAGCTGCGTTGCTAAGGAAAAGAAATTCTAAGAACAGATATAGAGCCTCCCTTTTCTGTTCTGAGAACAAAAAGATCTCCAAACTATTTGATGATGGCTGCGAGAAGTAGTTTGCTAAGTGAACACCGGACAAATACAAGGGCATTGTAAGCTGAAGCTGGGGTGCAGAGCTATTCAAAGTAACAAGGTCTTACAGAGCCTACCACACATGCACACTGCAAGCACAGCTGCTAGGCTGTGTGCAGGTAATCAGTTTATTGGGATCTCGACAAGGTTAGTCAGAATTGATATCAGGGTCCTTGCTATGTGAACACAGGAGAATGAAATGCTTGGTTGTCATTTAGCATGCACCCAGATTTCCATAGGCTTTGGTTAACAGACAAGGCTAAATTCAAGTGGGTCGCCGTGTTGGTCTGTAGTAGCACAACAAAATCAGAGTCCAGTAGCACCTTTAATACCAGCAAAGATTTATTCAAGGCGTGAGCTTTCGAGTGCAAGCACTCTTCCTCAGGCTAAGAGCAGGTGCCAACCCCAAAGCTTCCTTATTCAGAATGGCCAACAGCAAATAACATATCTCCAACAGAACCAAATTAAGATGTTAACTATTTTTATGCTCACAAGAAAACAACAAATAAAACCTCATCAACAAGAAAGATGCTACTATTGTATGGATGTTGAGAAATTATAGTTGGTTTAACATCAGTTGTTTGCCATGTCTGAATGCACTTTGTTTGGGAATGCACAAAGTGGGATTCTTAATTTTGGTATATATCCAGTTTGTGAACCACGGTGAAAAGGAATTTTAATCTGATGGGATGTCCAGATTCAGAAATCCGGAGCCCAGGTTCCAAGATCCAGAGACTAAAGTCAAACTACTTCATTTAAGTAAAAACACTTATTTTCGGCAAAAAACAAAATGCACAGACCACGCTTCAGTCCTGAAAAGTTGGGGGGGGGGAGGGGAGGTTTGCTGCATGAGGCAACTCTTTATCTGGGAGATATCTGGGAATTAAGCAGCCTCGGAAGAGAATTACTCCAATCCTATACACAGGAGTTCGCTTGGGTCTCAAAAGGATGCTTTGCTCAGCAATTAGAAACCGCAGAAGTTGAAGGTGGGATGCGCAGGGGTCCTGCAGCTGAACTTATTGTGGCCAGATAAGTTCCCGGGGCTGCCTGCGACCCCTTCTGCTTATCCAAACCAAACGAGAAAGGTTTTGAGGGGTTCTGAGGGGAGGGGAGCGCGGGGGTCCGCAGTTGGGCGCATTCTGCCAAGCCGAAAAGGGGTGGGAGCCCCTGGGGGTCGCGGGTCTGGCCGAGGGCCGGCGGGAGGAGAACAAAACGGGCGCGGGGAGGACGGAGGCTGGCATCCTGTGTGCGCGGCGAGCAGAGCCCCCGAGTCCTCTCAGCGGGGGACCCTTCCGACGGAGGGCGCGAAGGAGAGAGAGAGGCGAGCCCCCTGCCTCGGCCCTGAGGCGGGGCGAGCACGGCCTCCCCCGAAGAGGAGGGACCCGCTCCGGGCGGCCGCTGCTACTCACTCTCTGCGACGCGGCTGAGCCCCAGGACGTGGTCGGGCCGGATCACTTCCAGCGCCAGCAGCTCCGCCTCCGTCCGGGGCACGACCGTTCGCGGCGGCGGCGGCGCCACGGCGGCATCCCCGGAGCCGCTCCGCCCGCGCAGCCGGCTCAGTGGCCCCGAGGCTCCCGGCGCCGCCACCCTGGGCTTCGAGCCGCTCATCGCCGGCCCCGGCGCCGCCAAGATGGCCGCCGCCGCCGCCGCTGCCTTCCCCGAGCAGCCTCCTTCGGTAGCTATGGGAGCCAGCCAGCCCGCCCGCCGAGGGGTGGAGCCAGGCCCGTCCACCCTGACGGGGAGGGCCGCATTGCCGGGCAACGGGGGAAGCGCCTCGGCGCGGCCTGGGCGGGACCCGGAGCGCTGCTGTGGGCCGGGCATGGCGGCGCTACCAAGCCGCTTCCTCACCTCTCCCCGGGGCTCCTCGTTCCGCTCCCGCTAACCCTCAGCGGCCTTCAGGCGGCCTCAGCGGAAGCCTTCGCTCGAAGCCTCCTTTTGGCCCCGACAACGGGACGGGACGGCGGAGTGAAGACTCGCTTGGCATTTAGGCGGCAGGGAGGAGGAGGAGGAGGAGGAGGGCGCCGGAGAGGAATGGCTCCTGCTAAGAAACGGAGGTGTGGAGCGAGGGTAAGCGTTGCCCCCCCTCCCCCCGCGCCACGTTACCTGGCCTGTAGGTGCCAAGTCCTGGAGATTGAAGGCTGTTTGGGGACAGACGTCAGCAAGGGGATGGGGTCGGAGAACCCACCGCCCAAAGGAGCCATTTCCCCAAAGGGGACGGAGCTGACTGGAGCTGTCGCATTTCAGGGAGACCTTCAGGTAGCCCTGACTCCTGCAGACTCCTGCAAAAGCTTTTTGTTGTCGTTTCCCATCAGCATAATTCACATGAAAATATGAGTCGCCCATTTTGCAGATTCTGGGCACTTTTAATTCCCTCGCATGCCTTATAACTTATGACTCACTTTGGTCTATGATGCAGAATGTATTTTTAATTGTAGTGGTAACAAAATTTACTTCAGGTCAGGCTGTAACTAACATGAACTTCTTCTATGAAAGCAAATAAGCCCCAATTCAGAAGTAGAGGGTGTCAACAGCACCTCACTGAACCTGCGCTAGAGAGGGACCCTCCGCAAGAAAACAGGTTGCACTGTCCTGTAACTTGTTCATTGACAGGTCTTCTGTGCAGGCACACTCAAAGAAAGGGCTGTGCTTTCACAGGCTTGCCACAGAGAGGAGCTAGCAAGCTATTTGAGGGCTTTCTTGATCCCAAGCATCCCTCCCATCTTAGCTGAGGCTCGCTTTCCCACCCCAAAGTCACCTAAGGTGGGAGGGGGTGAGCTCTGTTCCCTCAGTTTTCCCTTTTCTGTTGTTAAAGGTGAGCATAAACAAAGGTAAGCCCACAGTAGGAAAAGGAGAGAGGGTTGTGTGAATGCACAGAAGACCACTCAAACAGCAGTGCATGTGCGCTTTGGTCGTCGAAGCAATCATTCATGCCCGAAGTGGCTAGCGCCATGTGTGAGGGAGGGGCAGTGCCGGAGGCGGTGTGCAACCTGACGCTCGCATGCAGGCGAAGAGCTCTGCACCTGCATGCATGCGCCAACAGGCGCGCCAGCACTGCCCTTCCCCCACACACACACACACACCGTGGCGCTGGCCGCTTTGGGCATGAACGGCTGCTTTGGTGGCCGAAGCGCACAAGCCTAGTTACAGGTAAATACAACCCTGTTTTCATCTTTGTGGCTTCTGTGCAGGCCCACATGGCCAAGCAACTGCAGGATGGGAGAAGCACAGAGCCAATCACTGCTGAGCCTGGAAGCCCAGGCTTTACTGTGGACGGCATGGTGGCCAGTAGTGCCGCCATCAAATGCTGCCCAGGACACGTGCCACGGCTGCCGTACTCTAGATACACCATTGGAGGAGGAAAGTGTGGACTGAATCAAACTGATTGAAGTACTGCTTTCTCCATAGCAGCCTCACTCCTGGAGTCAGTGTCCATGGAATAATGCCACATGAATGTCAGCTAGGGCCACTGCTCTGCAGATGTCTTCTAGGGCAGTCTGGAGGTGAACACTGCCAGAAAAGCCTGGGTTCTGATGGAGTTTGCGGATAGCTTAAGTGGACAATGTTAACACAAATCTTAACACAAATCTATGTTAACATAGCTAGTGGTATAGGCTAGTCTAATGGTGGAAGCAATCTAGATAAAGTTTGTGCAGAGGCCTGCTCATCCTTATTTGGGCTACTGAAGTGGATAAATTAATGTCTGTCTTTTCTGAAGTGTTAAGTTCTCTTCAAATAAAAGAGAAAGGCTCTACAGACAGCTACAGTGTGCAGTGTCTTTTGTGTTGCAGATGTCAATGGGTATGTTGGCAAGGTCATTAATTGCTCCAAGTCAAACCTGAATACTGCTTTAGGTGCACACTCATACTGGGTTTCAGAACGATCTTATTCTGATGGAATTGCAGAGTGGTGGTCATAGGACAAAGCTGCTAATTAGGATTGCTAATTATCAGACCATGAATAGCCCGTTAGCAATGAGTCTTGTGGGAAAGCAACTCAAGATCCCTAGACATGCTCCCCAAAGAATCCAAGAGTTCGGCTCACCTGCTTCAATCTGTGGCAACTAGGACAACGAAGCAAGTGATCAGCGCTGGTAGAAATGCAGCAGAGGTGGCCACTCAAGCTATGGCATCCACAGTGACCATCAGATATTGCTCCTGGCTTCCCCCTGGATACATTTGCCACATGTTTGGAAGCCATAGCTGGATGGTTAGAGCAGAGTTGCCTGAAATTCAACCACTCCAAGACAGATGTCCTGTGGCTGGGTCTAAACATCCAGAAGTGCATTTGCCCACTCTGGCTTGGACACAGTTTAACATCACAACTGCAGAATTAGCCAGTGCAGTGCAGTTGGAGCCTTCAGCTTCATGCAGCTGCACAATTAAAATCTTTGAAAGAAAAAAAGACATGCACACTCCTCTTTTAAATAAAGCCCCAGTCCATTTGGTTGACAATATAATTCTGTTTATTTCTTTTAACACACTGCTGGTTGAAACTGCCAGGCAGTAGATTTCAGAACATTTCCCTCAACCAGCCACCCTGGGACAACCCCCCCTCCTCCAATTAAAAAAACAACCCAAAACACCTAAATGTACCAAATCTGAAGGGGAGGGGAAATCAACCCAGAACAACTTACCCATACCCATTCTACTTCCCCAGAAAGGGAAAGAAAATAATTTTGCAAAGCCAATCCATCTGTGCTTTTCACCCTTTGCCTATATTTTTGATTTTAAAAACCCAACCGATAAGAAATGGAACAGCTGCAAATCATTGAAGACACAAGGCAAGGAAGAGTTATGAACACCATCTCCTGCAAGAGTTATGTGATAACCCTGATGTTGATGAAAAAATTACCAGTAAGGAAATCAGTTTCACTCAACCTAGGCTAAAGATCAGAGATGTCCTAAAAGCCCAGGAGATCAGCTGCCTGAAAACATTATCAATGTCTCATAAGAAAGGGTAAGAATCCAAAGGAGGATGAGTGAAATGCAATATACACAATTATAATTATATTATAACTGAACAGCAGTTCAAAGTTGTTTATCTGTCCCCATTCCCAGGTTGACAGAAATCAAAATCTTATTCTGCATGTTGAGGAATTTGAGGGAGGGGGAGGGTAGAGAAGCAGGTTATTCCAAACAATAATGTTTACCTATTTTTATCTGAAATCCTTCAACAAGGCACTCCTTAGAAACACCCCAGTGGCAACTTCCTGTGTATATTTAACAAAATATGAAAATAACACAGGAAATTACCCTGTGCCCAAGAGGAGAATGGAAAAAGCCCTCTGACTCAGAAGGATATGGATTAACCCACTTGCAGATTCTCAAATGTGAGCCTTTCTCCAACCCAAACTATATGTTCAGTTCTCCCCTGCCCCCGGAAGCAAGATTTGTGGTGTGGCCTGTGAATATTCTGAATATTCTAAAATGGGAAATAATCATAAGACTGATTCTACAGCATCAACTGGAAAATTAAAGTTAGGAGGCAAGCTCATGCTTTAATAGCCTATCTCTCCATGATGAGCATCTCCTGACAGTTCTATAGATCAGGGGTAGTAAACCTGTGGCCACAGGATGACTACCCCTGTTAGATCTCTCCTTTATCTACATATCACCATTTACATCCTGTTGTCAGGAGGAGCTGCCCCAACATTTCTTGGAGAAAGATTACACTCAAAAACCTATTGATAATACTGAGCTTAATTCAAATGGGAATGCTTACAGATCGCAAACTGAACAACTGTTCTAATTTAAGTTGGTAGCAACATCTCCAGATGTTTCTTCCTTCTCCATAGGTATTTGCAAGGTAAAAAATCGTACCTAATCATGCAAACTTTCCTGACAGAATGGAAAGCACTTCAGTTTGTTAAAATAAAGCACTTATTGGGGAAGAAGGAAGAGAAACAAAAACACACTAAAATATTCTATCAACAGTGATACTATGGATCTTTATTGACCAGGCAAAGTGCATGTAGCACTTCATAAGAGCATTTCCACCTAAAAAACATTTTACTGAATAGCTAAGAGCCAGCTAGAATCAGGGAGAAAGAGAAAGCTTCTGCCATTGCTCTCTACTCTAAGTGAAGCTATACTAACTTGTCCTTGTAAATCAGCATGTCATCTGGTGCAATGGTCATGAGTTCCACTGCCCTCTATGCACACAAACCTTAAGCTAAGATCAGGAAATGGGGCAGGGGAATCAACACAATAGCCTATTTACTAAAACTTCCTTTTCCCGCCCCCCTCCAGGGGGAAAAGCTAACAGGCTCCAGTAATATTTTGTCTCTATGGGACTGTTCAAGTAATTATTTTAATCTGCATTCAGCTGAATTCATCAGGTTTTAGCTCTGACCCTAATGATGTGTATCTAGTAAACATGTTGCCCCAAATAGACACAGAAGCAGACCCACTCAAGAATTTCTGGACTTTTCCCTACCATCCAGTGGCTTTCTCTTTATTTTCTAGAATTTACAGTGCATTTAGGTCTGAGCGAGCACAGACCTTGAACAACATGGAAATGGTATGTTCTCAGTTACTCACCTATTCCATGGCAGAAACACTTCTGCAAGCAAATTGTGGTTATCGGGAGTATAAAAATCCCCACAAAAAGGCAACGTCATTACGATTTTCCATTATGTTGCCCCAGCATGGTTCCAAATGCTACCTTACTAATGTAAAAATAAATGCAGGACATTGGGAAGGGGGTACCAATAGTGACTTAAAATCATGGAGCTGCAGCAACTCCCCAATGCCTTACAGTGACCATCACTAGCATCAGGCTCCTGTACAGGCCGTACTCAGTTCCCAACACAGTGATGGAACACTCAGAGATGAGTGGGATCAACTGTCATCAACAATGTAGTGTCAGCAAAAGCTGACCTGTTAGCATGCACAAATGACCTGAGTTGGCATGAAGTCTTGTAGGTTAAGGTAGTCTTACTTGATGCCTGTTCATTGATAAGGATAAAAATCTCCCCCACCCCAAGCTTTTAGTTCTTCAAATATAATTTCAATAATATCACCTTGCTAAGTGCAGGAAGAAACCTTCCCTTGTGGGGATCAGGTTAGAGGTACTTTGTAGAGGGCAAACTGGAAGGCTCTTGACAGTTTACCTAGTATTTCTTATCACATTGGAATGAAAGCTTGAGCCTTCAAGTGGCTTCAGGATTGTTACATTTCAGTACAGGACCCGTAAGATCAAGCAATCTGTTCTCTGGCTACCTGTGGATGAGGGGAAATGTCCAGTTTAAAGAGGACAGTGCTCCTGCTCCCTGCACTCCAAGATACAGTTTCAAAATGAAGTTCCTTAAAACAGAAGCTTCTTTATAAGCAAAAGTTGCCATCTTACTAGCCACAAAATAAAAAGGCACAACAAATGCATACATTCACTTTGGCATTCCTCTCATTTCCACTAGGAAGTACCCCCCACTCCCAATAGGACAGCTCCCTAGAACATAAAAAACACTAGAGAAAGAGGGAAGCTTTCAGGCTCTCATTACAGCTAGGGATGGGAATGAGCCTAAAAATTCTGGTTTGGTTTTGGGCAACCCCAAATCTAACCTGAACCCAAATTAGAATTACCCAGTTCAGATTCCTCTTTCTCCTGAAGGGATAACCCAGGAAGGGTTAAATAACTGATAGCTTTGGCAGTGGGGGGAGGGGGGGTAGAGACCAGATGTGTTTTAGGGCTACGAACTGGGTGAAGTTCATGCTAAATTTGGCTTGTGGACTGATCCATGCCCATCCTTAATTACAAGCAAAGCAACTAAAGTCAGAAAGGCAAGCTAGAATCATCTCTGTGAATAAACCTGGAAACTCTGATTTCCAGGCAAGGTGGACTACTTAGCCTTTCACTATACAGTGAATGGAACTGTACATGGACAAAGTAAAGTTACCTAGTTATGACTCCCCACACCTAGGCATTGGTACTGTAGAATCTGTTCTCTTGCTGAAAGAAATGTCTTTTGAATCAGCAGATACTATCAGTGCCTTATTCCAATTACAACATTTCCTCCTGGAAGACAGCTTTTGCAAAATGAGCTGATTTCTGCAGTCTTTACCACCTAATGATTCAGCACTATATCGTTTTTGAAGGAACCTGGTTCATATATTTTTAGGGCCGAAGCCTGCTGCAATACAGCAAACTTACTCCTACTTAAGGGAGTCACAACCTTCTGAAATAGGTAAACACGGCTCATTAGGTGAAATGATCAATAATCCCCAGTCTTTTCAAAGCATGAAAATGCAAGGCTGGAGAAAGTGGATAACAGAACCAGGGTTGCAAGATTCTACCATGTGCCACTAATGTCTGCAGTGCTTGTTCTAAGAAAGGCTGTTCTTGCAAAATGTTTTTTAATCAGTAGATAATGGAAAACAGATGACCCTCGAAGGAACCTGGTGATTCTAAAGGGGAAGATGAGACAACAAGTAAATATGTAAACAAGCCCCTAAATAAACAGCAACTAAAAGGTAACCAGAAAGGAAAGACACTAATAAGAACAATATAAAAATAAAGCACCTTACTTATGCTCATGGCCACAAGAAAACGTACCTCTGAGCTCATGTACCATCTACCTGCTATGAAGAGTAAGCCAAGTCTGCTAAGCAGATTTGCTATAGCTGAACGGCTTTCAAATTCACTCTTTATAGTTTGGGGACCAAACCAAGCAAATACTATTTCTATTTAAGCAAAGTCTAGAACTTGCAAGAAGAAAAAAAAAGGAGATGGAAGAACAGTGATAACCATGATGTACTATAACAGGACGTACAAATTTAAACTAGAATTCATACCAGCTTCTCAGAGTGCTAGTTGAACAGCTAAGGAGAAAACTGGAACAGAAAGTGAACAGGTAGGAGTTTAAAACATATCTCCTTTCATATTTAATCCAGAAAAGCATTTTGGGGGGTCAAAAGCACAGCAGAGATTCACATTAAGACAGGCTTTCCTTTGAAGTGTGATTCCAAGTAGGGGAGGAAGAGGAATAGATGGTTGTTTAATGCATTTGTTGGCATTGGTGTTGTTACATTTTCCCACATGCTTAAGCACTGTACCTGAAAGGGATCAGTAGCCAGTAAAGCTTACACATATCCGAATGACCTTCTAATATCACATCTCTGAGCTGCATGTTTTAGGCCATTTAGAAGAGTGCTGAAGTTTAGAACTGGGGAAAATTTAAAGGTCTGGGGAAGAATAAATTGCAAAGGTTAACCTGACCAGGTGAGCATGATGATTTTCTTGTGCGCATGAAATGAAAAAGATCTCGATAGAAAGGGCTGGTCCATGAAAGATCATTGTAATAGGCCACATCAATATTCATGGCTCTTCCCATACTACAAGGACATTAGTGAACATTCTTCTCAGAAACATACCAAAATCTCTTGGCAGAATTAGGAGAGGAAGCCCAATTGATTCAACTTTGCACTATGCTGTGGATATTCCACAGACACAAGACCTACTTGGCCTCCTTCCAGTTTGCTTTTATAGGGGTGCTACTAGTTTTCAAGAACTATTTTAAACAATGTCTGTGTTGTATTTAAATGTTCACCTATACAGCTGATATGCATCCAACTCTTTGAAAACAAAACTGGCAGATATCATCAGAACCTAGACTGACTTCTGTGGTTCTAGAAGCAGCTCAAAGCATTTTATGATTAGGAAGCAAAGCTGTGCTCAAGGTCGCCATCACCCTTACAGGCAAAGATGTCTCTCCAGCTCCAAAGGTGGCAAGGCTTCTGGCCCAAGGAAATCAGAGGCTGCCCAAGAAACTACACAAGCTGTTCTGTTATCCTAGACATCCACTGCAGTTTACCTATCAGGTTCTCGCCACAATAAAATCTAGGAGACAGACTGAGAGTCAATCTAGTATGGAGAAAAATGGATGTTGAAAGTAACATATAAAAGACCAACAAACAAAAACATGCGTGTTACAGATGACATGACAAGAGCCTGCTCAAAGCAACAGCTGTTCTGCATTACAGTGACCGAGCAAAGAACATTTCTCATACTGAGCGATTCAATCAGGTCAACTTGCTCACTCTGCTCTAATGACAACCCTAAGACTTTTTAAAACCAATAGACCAGCCAGCAAGGGTGAATCTTCTGTCTTTCATAACAGAAAGGAAGTACCATGTGTTTAGTTACAAATGTCAAAAAGCCCATCTAACCCCTGGCCCCAGCAGTTCTAGCACACATTTTATTCCATTCGAGGATGCTCAAAGGCAAAGTCTGCTTTTGTAAAGCCGAAATCTGAACCTCTGCCCTCCCTGGTTAGTATTTCCCATTGTTTTACTTCTTCCTTTCCTCAGGGGGAGGGAGGGCTGTAGTTCAGCAGCGTCTTTTAACCAGAAGTATCCAGTCTTCACACATCAAGACTCTCTGGACAGGACACGTGGCTGCTTGTGGAATGGCTGCATAGAACCCAAAGCCTTGCTGCTGAGGGGGAGGGGGGAGAGGAACACCCTCCTCAAAGAGTGTGGTACAAATTCGCCCAGGATTGTACCTGGTACTCCTTAACAACCCTTTATTTTCCTTAAATTATGAGAAACGAGGAGAAACCAAAACATCTGCCGTGTCTGCTCTGGCTCCTTCCCTTCCAGCCTTGCTGTTTTGTCTTTCACAACCTGCACAGGCAGAAGAGGGTAGGAATGAAGACACCAAAGGCCACTAAGATAGGGAACATGAGGCTGCTGTTGTCCGAGGCATAGGGATTTGGTGTGCGGGGTCCCGACTGGACCCGGTTCTTATTGGTCTGCTTTTTAGTGCTGGAGCCTTCCTCATACTCCTCTTCATCTTCCTCCTCCTCTTTTCTCTCCAAGCCTGGGTGGGGTTGCAGCTTTGGAACATCTGTGGAAGAGAAGAAATGCCAGGGTCTATACCATACACATTCAAGCAGAAGCAAGGTTTCATTGCTAGGGAGATGCAACATCATATCACTTATTACATTTTTCAGATGTACATCCATGTTTTAAATGTGAACGCAAGAAACATACACCCATAAACACATATACCATACAGATACATTCATGAAGAGGTTTGGCAGGAGTACACAGTTGAGCATGCATTGTGGCACACACAGTAGAGTTATATCTACTAAAGAAGGGTTTTCAAATCCAATCATTAAACATCCCCCAATTTCAAGAAAATAAACTTATTTGTAATACCCCACTTTCTTAATTAACAAAATTATTTTTATTCTGAAAAAGCCTTAAGTATTGCTATACTCAATTAAAAGGATGAACATCAAACCAATACACTATATGACTTATTCTAAGTGCAAAGGCTTCACATTTATTGTCACAAAATATGAATTGGGTACATGTATGTGCACATATAAGAGCCAAAGTATGCTTTGCAGGACCAAATCTTACAATTTCAGAGGATCCAGTATAAGAAGAATGGTAGGCAGAACAAACAGAGCCTGTGGCTTTTGTACTTATAGGACAAGAAAAAGAACTGTAGGGCTCTTTAATAACTAGTTACATTGGGGGGGTAGGTGGAGAATAAGGCTGTGTGGGACAAATTTAGAGGGCAAGTAGAGGGGAAATTTAGAGGGCAATTTAGGCCCTGTGACCATCTGTTGCCCAGCAATGCAACTAACTGGAGAGAACAGATGCAAGGCATACTTCAAAGGACTGTCCACAGTCTTGACATGATGCAGTGCTGTTCTTGGATTGCCTGTGCAATACAGCAGTGGTCCCCAACCTTTTTATCACTGGGGACCGGTCAACGTTTGACAATTTTACTGAGCCCTGGAGGGGTTAGTCTTTTGCCAAGGGATGTCGCCGCTGCTGCCTGAGCCCTTGCTCCACTTGCTTTCCCACCGGTGCCCCTGACTTCCCACCGCCTTCGGGGGGCACTGCCAACAGCAGCTGCTTAGTGCGATGCTGAGGGGGAGCCCCAGCCATGGCAGCTGCTGGAAAGCACCTAAGGTGAGCAAGCAGCAGAGTGGTGGAGCAGCCCCCGAGGCAGCAGCCAGGGAGGAGGACGAAGAGGAGCCGTGGCCCAGTACTGATTGATCCACGGACCGGTCCCGGTCCCCGGACCGGGGGTTGGGGACCACTGCAATACAGGACAGTGAATGGGACATAGAAGGGGTGTTTGGCCTAACAAGAACATTCTCATTAGTGACCAACTGTTTGGCTTTTCCCTTATAGCTCTTTGTGTTGACATACAGAGTAGCTGGAGACCTGAAGAAAGGCTAAAATTAGAGCTATTAAAGGAAACTCACCATCTACTGTTCCCCGTAGGACGTACAGTGCACAGACTTTTGGATTATCATAGTACCCCTGGAGAAATAGAGAGCAGAGGTCAGCTTTAATTCTAAACATTGGCTTACGCAGGTCGCCTGAAATAATTTCCTTTTATGTGGAACAAGTATGATTAAATCAAGGGGAAGTGCAACTGCCTGACCCCTTCCTGCAATTCAATGGAAGCCTGGCTAAAGGCAAAGCAAAATTGTATATCAATTGTCCATTGCAAGCATAAAGCTTTTCAAAAGTCTTCACTTCATAGGAAGATCTAAGTTTCAACTTTTCTATGGGGCAAACTTCAGGTTTGGGCAAGGCCCCGGCAAGATGTAAGCAGACAGGCCTCTCCTCCCACTTATTCGGTCACTAGAACAAGAGGCAGCTCTGTCCTTCCTTCAACGGAAAGGGCAAGCAGTGACAGTGCTGGTTATTGACCATCAGCAGGTCCACAGTGATGGAGTAGAAGCAGCTGCTCACCTCTCTCATTGATCAATGGAAGTCATTGCTCTTAGCAGTCAATGCTGTTTGCCTGGCACAAGAGGACAAGCAAACAAGCCAACTTACTTTTCTTTCTGCTGTATAGAAAAGGAGCTGGATAAGGAAGGGGCAGCACATTTGCTAAGTCAGGGAAGAGAGGCTATTTCCAGGGGTACAGCATCCCTCCAGTTCTCCAAGTGACATGCGCATGCAGATATTTGATAGCAACTCACCCACTGAGCCAAAGGAGCATCAAGATCCTGCCATCTACTTGCCTGCCTATTTCTCAGTAGTAAAAGCCATTCCTAGTCACCAATGCAGCTTGCACAGATGGGCAAATTATCACAAGCGTGTTGGACAATAAGGGGAAGGAACTGGAGCCATCTATGACCACCACCATTCCTAGAGCATGCACCAATGCAGAAGGGTTAAACCTCTTCAGAAGGGGTTAACAGTATTAACTTTTGCTTATATATTCCCACTGTCATGATGGTCAGTTCACAGTATGAGGAAGAGTGCTTGCACTCGAAAGCTCACGCCTTGAATAAATCTTTGTTGGCCTTAAAGGTGCCACTGGACCCTGATTTTGTTTTGTTGTGCTGCTTCAGACCAACATGGCTACCCCCTTGAATCTACCCTTCAGAAGGGATGATCTCGGAGCCAATGCTGAGAGTAAGGGCAAGGAGCAACAGCTATGGGGCCAGCAGTGGGATCACTGCAGTCCTGGAGCTGCTCAACAAATACTTACACTGGCAATAGAAAAAAAAAAACAATCCTCAAGTATTTACATTTAAGAGGTGCACATGCTTCCCAAATGTCAGAGTACTGTTATTTAACATATTAGCATGATTCTCTATGGAAAGTATTCTCTATGGAAAGGAATGTTCATACTCTATTAATATGAATCACAGAAATTCTGATTTTAGGAAAATTAGCTTTAAGGGTTTTCATTAGAATTCACACTGAGCATTTTTTATATTTCTCAGTTTGAACAATAATCTCTGATATTTCTTGCAAGAAAGCAAGATAAGCAATAGGTAGCATAATATCCTTCATGAATACAGACAAGCATATGCATGGACTAGAGGGCAGGGTTGTGCTGTACCCTGGAGGCAAAGTGTGCAATATATTGTACTCAGTGTAGGATTTGTGTCAAAGGATGCCGCAGCCAATGTCTGTAGCAGACTGCAAGTTATGATTTCCCTATTAAGAGTGACCCCAAGTTTAGGATTCCCCCTAGACATGAATGACAGTCATTTACTTTCTTTTGTGTAAATGGCAGGATGGTCTCAGAGACACTGAACAGGGCTAAGTTTGTTTCCAGCCTCTGTGTTGATTTCAGTTCCCCTCCTCCCCCACAACTGAGAATGAAGTCTGTTCTTGCATAAGCTTTGTTCTGGATTCCCTTTTTTAGACTACCCTGAACAATGCAATGTTTGGGACTTGAACAATGCTGATGTATCTGCATCTTGCATACATTATAACTTCCTCAGCATATGGTATTATATAAAAAATGAAAAAACCCAATCATTCTGTATTAGAGAGACAAAAAATTAAAAATGAGCTGGTCTTCCAAACAGCGTAAATTACCTTTACAAACTCAATGTTGAGCTTCCCAGTGAAGGTAGAAACTTCTTCCTGAACACTCAGCTTCCCCTTCTTGATGCTGATAGGAATGACCTCATCATGGGCTGTGCTGTGCCCAACTCTATCAAAGATGTCCAGGTCCTTTACTACTATGTGCCCATTCACGCGGACATCAAAAACCTTATGGACAAAGAACATGGAAAAGAGAGGAGAGGAATCAGATCTGTCGTTTTTACAGAGTACTGATTGCCAACTGACAGCACCATGGATGGAATTGCCACAGGTAACAGGTATTTTTAACTCTCATTTTAACCCATAATCATCTCCAATGTGGCTTAAATAAAAAGATGAAATTAATTTGAGGATGCCTCCACTCTGACATTTGAAAACTATGAGGTGGCAGGCATACCAACCAAACCATAGTTCTTTCTGGTAGACCAGATTGTTCCCTGCTTCTGTGCTCTTTATTATCTCCCTTCAAGGACTGTTAGCTCCTGGAGAAAGGACAGGATAAAAATGTAACAGCAATTACATAAACTTAAGAGGAAAAGAAGACAGCTTTATATGATTCTTGATGAAAATTGTGCATAACTTCCCTACTGTGTCACCAACAGAGACTACCTTAAAAGAGATTCTGCTTTCCAAATTTCATACCTCAGGTTTTAGCAACAGCATATCAAGCTGTGGAGCCCTTTTTTCAGACAGAATGGCAAGGCCCAAAGGATCTTCAAGCTTAATAAAAGCAACATGAATAACTGTGGGCTTTTCTGGCAGAACATTTTCTACAAGTGTCAGCAGAAATTGGGCAGGGGGAAGAGAAAAGACCTAGTCTCCCAAAAAGAATATATTCCCCAAGTAACTGTGTGCATATCCAAAACACTTAACTCAGTGAAAAATAATGCAACGAGCAGAACATACATTTTGGGATGAACCCCTAAGGTCAGCTCATCTTTCTGCCCGATACAGCTGAGACCAGCTTAGCCCTCAGGAGCACTCTTGATACTTTCATATGTTGCTCGTTATTATTAATAATTATTATTTAATTTCTATGCCACCGCTCCTAGCCCAGCTATCCCACGGTGGCTTACACAACAAGGTATAAACAATAAAATCAATATACATTTCCCCCCAACTCCTTCCCTACCCAGCTACAAATTTGGTGCCATGCATATCATATATGGGTCCAGGATAGATGTAACGCAAGCCTGAAGGCACCAGAGGAGGGCCAGATCTTCCATTTCCTAACCTCAACCAAATGCCTGGTGGAATAGCTCTGTTCCGCAGGCCCTATGGAACTGAAGAAGTTCTGCCAGGGTCCTCAGCTCTCCCAGGAGCTCATTCCACCAGGCAGGGGCTACAGCCGAAAAGGTCCTGCCCCTGGTTGAGGCCAGGTGAATCTCACGGGGTCTAGGGATCTCCAACCTATTTGAGCCCACAGAGCGCAAAGCAATTACTGAAGAGACACCCAAACATGAAAGCCATAAGCAGGCCCAAGCGATTTCAGAATTAGCCAATGGAGTCCCAATAGGAGACAATACCTACTTACCTTCTGCTGGGATTGTGCAAAATAGACTTCAGCAAACTTCAACACGAGCACATAATCCCCTTCCTCTTTGATGGGGACTTCATATCCAAAAGTTTCCTCATTGTAGCGTTCTGTCTGGTATAGAATCTGATCCTCTGGATTGGATCGTAAGATTGGCAGCTTCATGCCATAGTCAGAGGCTGTATTAAAAAAAGAATAAAACATTAAACTCTAGCAGTAATTTGGTGACTGTAGACCCTGAGACCACCAACCCACTCACCTGCCCACAACAACAATTCTATTATTCCCGCGTACAAAAATTATTACAATACTAAGGTGGAAGTTCCTAATCAGGGACTCACAACCAGGCACGGTCTGACAATTAGAACACTCCATGAGAAGATTAAATTTGGCTCCAACACTCTTGCTTACAGCTTGATTTTGCATCAGTGGATAACATGCTGAATTACAGCTTAATGAATGAAAAGTCTCCCCCTGGAAAGGAGAGAAAGCTGTGTGAGCAGAGATGCAGGTTCTGTATGTAGTATTTGATCTAAGCTGACCTACTTATATGCCCAGGACACTATATGGCAAATTATGAACCCATGTGTGTGAATCGGGTCTACGTGGAGGCCACAAGCTGTCAGTCAAATTTGTCAGCAACAAGAGTTGGAAATGTTCCTGCTTTATCTACTTGTTTTTAAAATCTAGCTTCAAATAGCTGATAAAGTGCAGATCCAACATCAAACACTGCTGCAGAGCTATGCATTTCACAACTTAACTTCATTTGAGTTCTTCTGTCCCCTACAAAACCAAGAAGGGAGATAACAAAAAAAATTAAAAAGATAGATATAGCGTAACCTCCTTTGAGGGTGCACAGCTCTTTCAGTAGGGGTGAAAGAGTATAGTGTGCCCAAATCAAAGTAGTCCTCCATGGCTTCTCATGTTGGTCTTTCCCTTCTAGAAAGCCCTAGAATTACTTAAGAGTAGTATACCTCAGCCTCCCAAAATTAGAAAGATCCTGGGACAGGGCTTTCGAAAAGGGAGAAACTTTCACTAGAAGCCATGGATAACTAAAGACGAAACCAGCTATTAATGGAAATCAAACTGAAAAGGAATATTTCATCAGCAAGCCAAGCACAAAGCTCCCAAAGAAAGCCCACTTAAAAATGAACAAAAGGAAATTAAAACCAGCCCTAGCCCTTCTAGTGAACACAGACACAAGTGCAATACAGCTGCACACCAGAGCTCTCCCACTCTTATTCTTACTTAAGGCTAAAAATGCAAAGATGGGGGTGATAGGTGTGTGACCACTGGCAGAATTCAGCAGATGAAGAACAACACCTGAGCACTAAGAGAAATCTGTGCATCTGCCAGCCTACAGGTTAGCATGAAAGCATAATGTAACTTACATCTACACTTAAAAAGAGAGAGAAAACTGCAGCAATCAGAATTTGTGGCCACAAAATAGTCACAAGGAAAGGAAAGGTGAAAACGGGGAAGATTCATTAAAATAAACCCAGGCACAAGCTGTACCCAGTTAATTTCCAATGTAGTCCAGTGCCCCCTCAACCCCAGCAATAGCACTTCACGACAGTGTTACAAGGCATGCTGATTTCAGACAAAACCAACTAAACCGTGTAGCAGCTACAGATGATGCTTTGTATCCAAGTACAAGCAACCATAGGTAGGTTTTCTTCATTGCCTAACCCGCCAAGCAGGAAAGGTTTGAGAAGAAAATTGTTTTCTGGGAGAGAAAAAGTCACTCCTGACCAAGAAGCAGCACCAAGAAGCAGCAACTTCATGCCAACCCAGCTGCAGATCCAGTTAAGAATGTTCATCAATTTCACATCACAAATGAATGAGAATGTGCTATGATTAACAGGGAAATTAGTTCTGACAAAAGCTTCACATGCAACAGAGAAGTACAGCACTTCCCTTCTCAGAATGAGTTCCAGAAGAACCTTCCATCTAGGCATTCTCCGGCAACAGTGAATCAATGGGAAATGTAACTGATGGTCTGCTGCCCTTGGATGTGGGAACTCCAGGTTCAAGTCTCTGGCGTGTCATGAAACTAGGAATGCAAAACTGCTGCAATTTTGAAACTGGGGGTGGGTGGTAGGTGGGAAGCTAGCAGAAATTTTAAGGGAAGTTGAAATATATGCAACATTTTTCCTCACCAATCCTAAACTTATTTTACTGTTTCAAGAACTTAGCACTTAAAATTGTACTACAGGGGTAGTCAACCTGTGGTCCTCCAGATGTCCATGGACTACAATTCCCATGAGCCCCTGCCAGTGTTTGCTGGCAGGGGATCATGGGAACTGTAGTCCATGAACATCTGGAGGACCACAGGTTGACTAATATTTGTCAAAACCTCCAGGATTAAATGCTTGAATATTTCTGCGGGGGGGGGGACATTCTAGAGAGATAGCACTACAAATATCTGCATAATATGCTATTTTAGAATGTATTTTTGCCATCTGAGGAGTCAGAAAAATAAATGTGTGGAAATATTATTTCATAGTAAGCAGCATATTATTTGGGCTGAAAGTCTCAGCCTAAATAGCACTGGTTGCATATTTGGACATAGACAAGTTTTATAACTCTACTGAACTATATCACCATATACGTCACAGAATATTCATAATGGACAACATTTGTTACATTAAAACAATAAATATACAATTGATGTTGTTTATATCTACAATACACAGGAATTATTCTCTAATGTTAAAATTGTTTTACTTAAAAATATGCCGCACATTCTAAGTGAGTAAAATCTCGTATTAAAAAGCACTTCAATGAGAAACCAGAAAGGGTTTTTCCCCAGTGCTCTCAGATTTCCATTTTTTCTAATGAAACATTGGGGAGACGACCTAGTTTTAAAAACATTTCCAGGCTTTCACATCTCTGCAAGAAACTTGCTGGTAACTACAGAAACTAGCAGCAAGTGAGCTCCACCCAGTTAGCATGTCAATTTAGACCCAGGTTCAGGTTCCACACAGCAATCACCATCCTTTTTTGTAGCTGTGAGCGGATCGTATCTGTCATATGGAAATGCAGCTTGAACACTTATAAAGTTATTGCAAGGAAAGGCCAAATGACAAGCAGCTTGAAGCTGAATAAGCACTGACTACACACAGCATCTTCCCAGGCGCAAATACATCCCAGATGTAAAAGAAAACCTCAAATCTTCCAGAAGGGAAACTGGACTATAGCTTGAACCTAGGCTCTTCAATACCTTCTTGGGCATGGCTAATGAGAAGTAACTCTCAAAGTAACCCTCCAAGGAAAAGACTGATTCAGATTCAATTCCTGCAAATGGCTGCTTCCTCTTTCAGTAGCAGATGCTCAACCAACCTGCACCTTGGAGCAAGTCCAGCATGGGTCACTAAGAACATGAAACTCTAACCATGAGGACAAAAGCCAAAGCTTTGGCTTGTCCCACAGAGAACAACCAGCACCCACCACAAAAAATGCATTAGCATAGAACAGCTTTTATATTTATTTTTCATCTGGAAGAGTGGATAGAGGGGGGACATAACAACACCAGAATGCTTAGGATTAAAAATCTAGTTCAGGGAAATTCAGAACACACAAAAAAGCATTCTAAGGTAGCTAATCTGGGTCTCTGCTCCAAAAAGCCAGGAGTTAGCCCAGCAGTATACTTTGTGCAAGTTTGTTCCAAATGAAAAGTACCAAACATCTACATTTGCATGCTGTTTAAGTCTATTTTTCCAGTGTCACTTTTCAAGACTTTTATTTCACTGCAAGAAGAGAAGCAAACTTCCTTCTTCAAGGATCATCTTACAGAACTTGGAGCCAGAAGCAATAAACTAGGAGTATTCTAACCCGCACAAATCATCCTTTAATTCCTAGTAAGGTCCAGATTTTGTGGGCTGAAATCTACCTGAAGAAGCATGCCTGGGGGTCTTGCTACTGTTACTTCGAATATTTCTTCTAGCAAAGCTCCTGTAGCTTTAAGAGCTATATGACAAGCAGAAATTCTGTCTGCTAGGAAAAGTTTTACCTGCTGCATTTGTCTGTTATACAGCTGTTTAAACATGCACTACTTGCCGAAGACCGGGAAAAGGGACCAATGGAGTACTGAATAGAAAGCACTTTTATAGCACACTCTGCCTTCAGTCTCTTGAAGAAACAGGCAGTATCTCCTAAATGTGTTCCTGGGATATGAAGAGAGCAGTGTGACATTAATAACACAAACATACACATCTTACACTATTAATGTACTGAACTCTGTGCAGTCAAAAAGTGCAGGGCCCAGTGTACCTGAGGGACCGCCTCCCTGCCTATGCCCCTCAAAGAGATCTACACTCTGCCACCACCAACGGGCTAATGGTCCCTGGCCCTAAAGAAGCCCACCTGGCCTCAACCAGTGCCAGGGCCAGAGCATTCTTTGTCCTGGCCCCCACCTGGTGGAATGAGCTCCCAGAGACGATAAGGGCCCTGAAGGAGCTGAAACAGTTCCGTAGGGCCTGCAAAAGGGAGCTCTTCCGCCAGGCATTTGGTTGAGACCAGGCGTAACCAACAACATCTGAAGGGCCCGTTTCCTCCCTCCCAGAACTCCATCAGTGTGCTCTGCTCCTGGACCTGTTTATACTGTTGCACTGTTACAATTATCAGTTATTAGTGTTAATGTTACGGTTATTTATATGTTATGGATTGTTTCTTGTATTGTTTATAAGTTTTATGTAAACCACCCTGAGCCTCCGGGGAGAGCGGTATATAATAAATAAAATAAAAAACTGACTTGCTAAGAATGTTCATCTTTGCTAACAAGTTACAAAGTTTCTAGCCCTCACAGCTGCACAGGAAAATACGAAGGTGGAAAGGCAAATTGTTGCTACAGAAGTGAAAGTTTTGAGGAACGAAGGTTTAGTCAAAATGCTTTCTAAAAGTTCCAAAGTATAAACATTTTGAATTATGACCCTCCACAGAATTAAATAATGACACCTCCTATATCTGTACCTTCATGAGAATGTTCAGAGCTGCTTTTGTCAATTGCTGCTGCAGGTCCTCTGATGACTTTGATTAGAAGCTAATCCCCTGAATCTGCTGTCCTCCTGGCCTCCCCACCCCGAGGCCTCCCATTTCACCTCACACCTCAAAGGGCTTTGATAACAGTTATCTACAGGAAAACAAGTAGTTTACTGCCTTGGCAGAGGATAAAAGTCAGAAACGGAGGATAGAGATGGAGGCAGAAACCTGGTACGAGGTAGCAACAAGGCCTCAGATAACATCTGTGTGCTTAGGTAGAACTATCAAGTTTCTGTGCCCTAGGTTCCCAGTCTAGCATACATGCAACTTTGTTGTAACAAAACAAAGTCATTTATATTTCAAATGTTAAAAATATTCCAGACAGTACAATTCTATATGTCACTGATGCACCTTCACGTTTCTGAAGTGGTAGAAAAAATTCAGGATTGATCAGAAAGTAAATATTAATAGTACAATGTTTCCAAGAACTTCTGCTTTCTCCCCGGGAAAAGAGGATGTGTCTGTTTGAATTTGCCATGAACTGGCCAAATCGGCTTGGCCACAATCTCATACTTGCCAAATGGCCACACTCTCACCTTCAGACTCCCCCCAAAACCCACACCCACACACCTTCTAGAGACGTTTTAATGATTATATATGTACAGTGTTAATATTTAATTAATGTTATATATTATAACATTTATATTATTATTTATACAATTTATAAAATAAAATCCATATTTCTTATCTGGAAACATGCTAATTTATACAGATGTTATGAATTTTCTTAAAGTGTTGAAGCCATGGTGGAAAATTTTTCCTAATTCGCTGCTCAGTTTGTTTGCCACTGTATTTCTCTCTCTGATGCAACAGCATCAAACCTTGATATGAGCTTCAGCAATATAAACACAAAGACAGGATACTGCGGGTTTCCAGCAAAAGTCACATTTAGTACATTAAAAAAAAAACTTCCAATTTAGCAGCTATGGCTGCAGGGTACTACAAAATCATAACTTCTTACTGGCAGGCAGTGTACATGGTGCTGCTGTCATATGTGCTCCTGACACTCACATCAGGCTCAGATAGCTCTCTGACAGTTAGCAGACCTGGAAGCCTGAGCCCAACTGAAACCAAATATGTAGGCAAGAGAACTGGGAATAACTGCAGCCAACTAAGAAAGAAAGCAACATGTACAGGCACCTTGGTTAAATTATTACATTGGGAACAACAAATGGCTGGAACCAGACAGTGAAACTAGGGGGCTCATTTCAAGGCAAGGAACTGAGTAATGACTAAACTTATCCCTTCCCTGCCCTGCAATGTCAGCACTGCAATAAGGGAAGAAAGTTGAAAGAATAGTAATTTCAGCCACTTTGTAAAGACTGGCTAAGACTCAGCAGGTTCAGATTCAGAGCAAAGGCTCCAAGAACATTAATTTGAAAGAAAACAGCCTCCATTACACTCATATTTAAAATGTCAAAAACTGTTGAGAGAATTTCCACCAGTGGGTTATAAAGGGGATGCAGATCACCCCCAGCCCTGTACTGTGCACCAACCAATTGGGAACTCATTGCATGCTCAGATTTTAAGTCCATTTATAATAAATCTTGGGACTTCACAGAAGAAGTCTGGCAACTGCAAACATAACAGATTTTTTAAAAGTCCTTTGTTTGAGGAAGCAAGGGAGTAAGTGCTGTGAAAATCAATAAGATGGGAAAATCAAAGCACGGAGTAAGAAAGTATAAAACGTGGCAAATTGGAAGGGAAAGTGGAACGTGAGGAAAACAGCAATGTAACTGGACCGATAGGCTAGCCTTGATATAGTTTAACCACCTTCCTATTGGCAAAGAGAGGAAGTTACTGGTGCCAAAGGTCAATTTGTACATACAATAAGAATCAGAAATCATGTCACGATAACGTAAAAGGGATGGCAGCAACATTTCTAACTAGCATATGCCATTAATATTTCAAATATGGGAACAGAAGTAGTAAATGGGACCGGGGAGATTTTCTAAGAGCTTAGTTTATTTTACTTTGAGACATAGCTTGATCTGTGGTGACCCCATGGGGTTTTTCAAGGCAAGAGACTTTCAGAGGTGGTTTGCCATTGCCTACCTCTGCATTGCAGCACTGTGCTTCCCTGGGGCCTCCCATCCAAATACTAACTCTGCTTAACTTCTGAGATCAGGCCGGCCTGGGCTATCCAAGTTAGGGCAAAAGCTTCATATTGCAATAATTCTCTTTACTTGATATATTTACTGTGGATTTCCTTTCAGAAATGTATAGATATTACTGTTTGATAACAATAAGATGGAGGCTGATGGTGTAAGCAATGTAAAATTATGCATCTTGTTACTCAGCTAAGGATAAAGATTCCCTATGCCTTTCACCACCAGGCTTCTTCAGGAGAATCTGTTAGTCTTTCAGTGTTCCTTCAAGGAGAGCACAAGATCAGAAGTAATATACAACACACACACACACACACACACACTTACTTTATTAGGACCATTGGCCTTGGCCCTTTAAAACATTTCTTAGTGACTGGTGTGGCCCTTTCATTTTCTCCTTAGATCTCATTGTTAATCATTATAATACTCTGCTAACACAGATTGCAAAACTCCTTTTAGCCAAAACTTTTCCCCAGTGGTTGCTTCTAATACGTGCAGCAAGCATATGGCACCTGATGGGTGCTAGAAAGTCTGTTAATTTGGAATAAGAAGAAAGCATTCCTTTGTTCATGCTGTACTAGACAAAATTTGAGTGGATGTCTGAGAAGAGATAGAAGTGGTAGCGGTGGATGACTGTGTGTCAAGAAAGTAACTACCATGCTGCTGGCTCAGACCAAAGGACGACCTTTGTTTTTAACATTCTGAAGTCAAAAATAGTTCCTAGAAGCCTCCAGGAAGATCACATACTGGGCATGAATCCTCTAATTTGCCTTCAAATGCTGACATTCAGAGGCATTTATTTATTTTATGTTATGTTCAGCCTGCCTTTCTCATCGGGATTCAAAGCAGGATACAAAAATCAGAAATATAATTCAACTATAGAGCATAAGATATCAAAGACTAGAGATCTGACTCAAAGCAAGCAAAACATCTTGCCTTTATGCCTGGAACTTCCATTTACTTAGCATTTCACCAGTGCACCTTCCTCCATTCATTGGTCAGGCCATTTCAGCAGCCACTGAAGATGAGGTCATTCCCACATCGCTAACAGCAGCCTGTTCTGCAAGTGAGCTCTGCATTCTGCAACTAAACCATGTTCAGCAAGTGAACTCTGCATTCTGCAACTAAATCATGTTCAGCAAGTAAACTCTGCATTCTGCACCTAAGTCATGTTCAGCAAGTGAACTCTGCATTCTGCAACTAAATCATGTTCAGCAAGTGAACTCTGCATTCTGCACCTAAGTCATGTTCAGCAAGTGAACTCTGCATTCTGCAGCTAAACCATGTTCACCAATGAACTCTGCATTCTGCAACTAAGTCATGTTCAGCAAGTGAACTCTGCATTCTGCCCTCTTTCCTCTGTTTAGATGCTCCAGCCCGCGGACCCCATTGGGTGACCTCCTGCTGTAGAGTCTGGTAACTGCCCCTCTCCCACAGTCTCCAACAGTGTCCACGACTGTATATATATCTATGCTCGCAACGCGGCCTCCCCAGCCCCTGACGACAGAAGCCCCAGTGCGACACCCCCGCTCCGAAGCCCATTCGCCCCCATAAACTGGGGGACGTTGAGCACCCCCCCCCCTCGTCCCGTGGCGGGGAGTTCCACACACAAGCGGGCTACGCGCGAAGGGGCCTGGCTGCGGGCTCACCTCGTCCCACCCGTCCCTCGAGCGGATCCTTGCGGAAGTGGATGCCGTGGACATCCAGATGGGCCTCGCCACCCGCGTTCACGGCCCAGATCACCTTCTCCGCCAGGCCAGCTCCTTCTGCGGCGTGAGGAGGCGGCGGCAACAGCAGCGGGAGGACGAGGAGGGCGGCCAGAAGCGGCGGCCCACCGGACCCGGCCGCCACCGTGGCCGCCACCATCTCCGGCTCTTCCCTGGCCCCTCAGCGCGGCAGCAGCCCCGCCCCGCCGCCGTCCCCGCACATGCCGCCCGCCTCACACCGACTCCTTCGTGGCCTCAGCCGCAGCAAGGGGGCAGCCTAACCTGCTCGCCGTGCCGGCTACCCACGGCCTCAGCCAATCGCCGCGCCGCACCGCGCCGCCTCGTCATCCCGTTGGCTGCTAGAGCGCCTGGATTTGCGTACGGGCAACGCAGCCGGCCCACCGACACGCACGGCAAAAGGAGCAAGTTGCGTTGAGAGCGCAAAGCGCGAGCCAGCGGTTTGCTGGGCGACAGCGCGGCCGGCGAGCTCCAAGGCAGCGGAACGACCCACTTGAACTGGGCGGGGTTTTCAACTCCCCCCCAACTCTGCACACGCTTCCCGCCTTTCTCTTTACGTTAGAGCGGCTGGCATATCCCACTTCTTGAGGAGATGCCATCCGTATTTGACGGTGACGGGAGGAATTCGGCTTTTATTATATCGTCTATCTGGAGTGGCTTGTGTTGGCTCGGCGTTCCTATTGCCGCCGATCAGGGAAGGGTTACTCCCCCACCCCGTCAGCTGTTTGCATGGGACGGAAGTAGCCCCGTCCGCTTTTCCCCCCTCCCCCCCCTTTCTGACCCGTGTTGGTAGGGCCCGTGACTGATTGCCCAATCAGAAAACTCCAGCGCAGCTAGTGAGCGCGGCGCAGTATGGGTGAGTGGTGGCCGGAAGTCGGTTCCCGAGCCGTTGGAGGTCTGGCGGTTGTCGAGGTAACGGAAGGTGTCCCGGAAGGAGGGGCGGAGCTAGCTCCCGAGAGCGGGAAGGGGGAACTTGGGCTGATTCTGGCTTCGACCTCGGAGTCCGTCTCCCTCCTGCAGGCCGCCCCAGCCTCTGACGAGGCTCACGACATCCCCCGCCGCAAGGTAACTCTCAGAGCGCCAGAACAGACGCGATGGACTTCCCTCATAGTTATTATCATTATATTTCGACATAAAAAGGGCAGGTGAGTAACGTTCCCCACACACATACTCGCCGCCAGTGCGCCTTGCTGGAGGCTGCTGCGAGCCTCTCGGGAGGAAGGCACCCTTCTTTCCCCCACAGTTTTGCGAACACTTTGTAGGGTCGCCCGTGGCGGAGATTGGGGAGATAGAATGCGTCTTAAGCCCCCCTCCAGCATCGCGACCGCATGAAGTGCAGAGACGCCGCACAACGCCCATTTCTCATTTACATTAAATTGATGATTGCAATTACAACTATCCCTCCCTGCGAACAGGCCTGGGGCAGTACAGAACCTATTGAAATCCAGTTTGAAATACAATAAAATAATAAATTCTCCCTTTTCTCCAATGTATTTAGTGGTTGGATGTTGTGGAGGAAAATGCATATGAATTTGTTGACTGTTCTGACCTCACCCATATGCCTGGTGGAATAGGGGCGTTTTTACAGGCCGTGAAGTAATCCAGGCGATGCTTAGAGCTTGGCTGGCAACTGCTTCCACCAAGTTGGAGCCAAGGTTGAGAAGGCCCTGGCGCTAATTGAGGCTAGGTACACTTCTTTCAGGACAGGGACCACCAACATGTTGGCATTTGAAGATTGTCGTGTTCTGGGGGCATATTGGGAAAGGTGATCACTCAGATATACGGGACAGACCATGTAAGGCCTAGGAAGTTAGAACCACTTGAAGGTTGATAGCCTCTGATATGCTTTTTCATCTGGTCTCAGAAACATGGTATTTTTATCTGCTTTCCCCCAACTCTCTGGACTGGATCATAGTCTTCCTTTTCTGTCTACAATGCCAAGCCCTTCAGCAACTTCCATTTCTGAGCAATGTGGACATGGCACAAACATCAAGGAAGGGATGATTACAGAAACAAGGCAGAACTTGTTCTATGCACAAATGCCTCGTACTACTGATTCACATATTGCTTTCTATGTACAGTAGTGGGAACACATATCAGACCCGGCATGTGTGGTGACTTATCCCATTTATGTCCATTTTCCTGTTAAATAAAGGCTTGGTGCACTTAAAAAAAAACTAAATAAATATCATAAAAGGTGTGTCACAATTCTCCTCTGACTTGCCACATGCTTTCTTCACCCAGAAGCTGATGTGTCTCTTGTACTGTCTCAAGGTGGGGCTGAAGTTATTCCAGAATTATAATAAACTCCAGACTACAGAGAAAAATGTTTCACTCTTTAAGCAACACGCTTCAGCTTTCCCTTGTGTCATTTTCATGGGGACATGTGAGTTTCTCCAAAAGGCCAAGTAGCCACCCCTCAATCTAATATGTGTTTACCTGAGAGAAGGAAGCAGGGAAAATGACATGGTATATCCTGTATTTGGATGGGAGACTACCAATGAAGGCTGTATCTGCTTCTCACTTACCTTGAAAGACTCTTTCTGGGATTGCTATAATTTGGTTGTGACTTGACAGCACTTATGTATATAGGGAATGAGGCTTAAATCAGGCCTCATGCTGGGAGTTCTTGGAAAGGAGGATCATATTTCAATTAGAAATGTCAGGATGATGATGGTGGAAACATTTCAATCAGAATTAGCCCCAAGAATTTTTACCCTATTGAGGCAAATATATAGGTAATCCATGGTAGTTTTGCTTCTGTTTAGATCCATTCAGTATTTCAGATATGCATGATACCTTTTTGAGCCCTCTCTGCCCTCAGGCTACCACTAAACGGGTGGCCACTGGCCTCAAGTGTGCCAAACAATAATATTGTCTTAGAAATAAGACACAACAACATCCAGCTTCCTCAACTCCAGATAGCCTTTGGGTCCTTATAAAATGGGAGATGATCTACCCATCAGCATCCATTTTGCCTCTCTTCCCTCCGCCTTACACAGAAGCATGATAACTGTACAAACTTTCATATATTTTTATATTTATCTGATCTCTCCAAAAACATATATGTCTTTTCTCTTACTAACATACCCATGGGAGACACATAAACATTCCAAGGAGGCATAAATAACATTATACGCACACACATGGAGGCAGCACACAGACTCAGTTCACCAAGGAAAAACAGGCGCAGAGCACAGTCTATGACAGGCACCAGTCCCCGGTTGGCCTCACTGTAAGCCACCAGTTCCGGGAAAAACCTCTCCTCTTGCTTTGCAGCGGTTGATGGGAGAGTAAGAGCAGGGAAGGAGGTCTCATCAAGTTGCAAATGCTGCGGCACTGCTCCCAGAGTGCAGCTTTCCCACGGCTAGCTTCTCTGAGCAGTGGTTCCAGTTTTAGCAGATTGCAAGTCTTTTCACAGTGTGGAAGGGTGAAGGAGCATCAGGGCCACTTTGGGTTGGAGAGGCAGGTCATTGTATTGCACTGACTCACGTGCAGCTGGCGTGTCAATCTTTGCATAGGAATGCTGGGGCTAGATGCTCCATTCAGGCCCTTTTCTGCCCTCAGATACTGCTTAATTTTCAGCCTCCAAACACTCTTCAGCGGGACATCATCCTGACAAACTCTGTAAATAACAAGGAGGAATAGAGAAGGAAGAGTCAGCAAGCTCATCCCACCCCAATAAGAGAATGAGAAATCATATACATTCCAACTGGCTAAAATGGCATCCCACCTTAGCAAGTAACAAAGTCCTTTCTTGTATATCCTTGCTCATTCAGTCTTTCTATGATACCAGGGTGAATTCTCACAGAATGGGACCTGATAGTAAGACTTGTCCTACCACGATACCAACAACTAGAGCAGAGATATGTCACAGCCCTCCCCAATTACCTATAACTTCCTCCTAGGGAAAGATATGAGGGCAGACAGCTGAAAGGATGGATGTCAGTGGAAGGCTTTGAGGGTAATTATGAGGAGTTTGTGCTGGGTCTAGGAGGAGACAGGAAACCATTCGAGAGTTTTAAAGAAAGGCTATTTGTCAGACCAATGATGATGACAGATGTGAATGATTGTGGCCATGGACAGGCAAGGGAGGTCACACGTTTTTACAATTTATTGATTTTAAATATTCATACCTAAAATCATGTCCACAAACTCAAGGTGGTTAAAACAACAATAATCAATGTGAGAGATGATCAGAATCTGAACCAAAGGAACATCAAGGATCAAGGAAGGAATATATTTTTGTAATATTACAAAGGTAAAAACACAATCTGGCAACAGAACAGATAATGGGGAGCAAAACAGAAGGATTTTGGAGAGAAGGAAATAGGGCAATTGATTCTGTAATGCTGGAAATCAGATTATGAATTGTAAGCTTAAGGAGAAAGAGGAATTGATATGTATGTGGGGAGGATGACATCAGGATCATCTACTAGAAAACTGATGTCATAATGGTACTAAATTTTAGCAGCTGCCTCAGATGTAATCTGTGTGAAAATAGCATTGAAGTAGACTATAGCCCTTAGTTTGAGCGCCAGAAGCTACTGAGCAACGTCAAATATGGATGGAGATTAGTAGCCTCAAAAGTAGAAAATGTGAACGAAAGACAGGCTGATCAGCATAAGGAAGAAGAGTCTGCAGGACACACAATCTGACAGAATGCAGGAGACAGCAGTAAAGCCCAGTCCAGCCCTACTAATCCAACTCCCTGCCCCACTGGCAACTGTTTTCTCTCACCTTCAAAATCCACTCGCCCATCTCCATTCAGGTCTACGTCCCGTATTATATCTTCTATGTCCCGATGCCCCACCTGTTGTCCAAGCAGTTTCTTCATAGCTTCTCGTAGTTCAGTGGTGCTGATCTCTCCATCGCCATTGGTGTCAAACTGTGCCTCCCCCCCCCCAAAAAAGGGGAAAGTTAAGGGAAAAGCAGGGGGCACCTATTTTGCTCACAAATCCCAAAGTCACATTTCTTGATATATTCATGATACTTTAAGAGGTAAAATTCATGTATGCTAAGTCAGTCTGCTTCTTCAAGTTTGGTGGCATACCCTGGATGTAGAAGCAGTGCTACTTAATTATAAAGGTAAAGGTATCCCCTGTGCAAGCACCGGGTCATGCCTGACCCTTGGGGTGACGCCCTCTAGCGTTTTCCTGGCAGATTCAATACGGGGTGGTTTGCCAGTGCTTCCCCAGTCATTACCATTTACCCCCCAGCAAGCTGGGTACTCATTTTACCGACCTTGGAAGGATGGAAGGCTGAGTCAACCTTGAGCCGGCTGCTGGGATTGAACTTAACCAAATTAGCCCAGCACCCAAATCTGGAAGTGGCCAGGGATATTTCTAGGAAACCTACAAACAGGGCATGAAAGCCTTCCCCTGTTATTCTTCCACCATGTATATGGCCTCTGCATGCATTAGTTAAATTCAGCTTTCATGGCTGACAGACCTAGCCTCTGTGAATCTTATACACAAGTAACTCACAGAAGGAAGTTCCATAGCCTGGTTCTCACCTCTCTGAAAGCATCTCGTAATTCCTTGACCCCAATCATGTCTGCTGTCTCTGCCAGAAGCTTTGGTCCCATCAGTTCCACAAAATCATCAAAATCTACATGGCCACCCACTAGAGACATCAAGACAAAAAATTAAGCAGCATTAAAAAGCACTTCTGCTTTTAAAGCTTTCAAACCAGCTGAACATCAGTATTTAAGCATATTCTTCCCATGTAACAAACCAGTTTATACAAGCAAACTGGTTTGTTGAGAGCAAAGAGTGAATGAATCACTGCAGACTGGCATGTGCCAAAGTGATCCTTAATTCGTGCCCAGCTAACCACTTAGTACATTTTTGCCATTCTAATGGTTAATACAAGCTTCATCCCCACTTCTTGCCTACTTGAGAATGCTGCAAACAAAAGGAAAACAATTTATATTGCGGTTTCTGTACCTGGAAGGGTGCGGAGCATGCACACCTGTCTTAAATTGCCTCCTGTCCTCCCCCCACCCAGTCCTTCTCAAACCTGCCTGTTAACACTGGTGGTGATGTCACTTCCCATGATATGTCATGGGAGGGGGGGGGGCTGACAGGGAGTCATGACATCATTTCCGGGACTCCTCAAAGCCTGAAAAATTATTTCAGGGACTCCTCCATGGTCAAAAGGCTGAAAAAGGCTGTTCTGGGGCTTCTGTTTCTCTTTGCTGAGCTACTGAGTATGCAACAGATTTTGAAATAATCCACATAATCTTACTGGCATGCTGAGAATGTTGGATTGAATTAACTTTATAGAGTCTAAAAGAAAAAAGGTATGCAGCCAATAAAAATTATAAGCATATTCAGATATTGCTTTGAGAGTTAAAATTGTGTAAATGTTAATTTGCAATTACTGTTAATGAATATTCCTATAGCCTATGATATTTGACTATGAATACCATGTTTTTGTAGACTTTAGTGTCAATGTTTTGTTCTTCTGAACACGGAAGTTAGAACTCACTCATCCTTGGGAGGGGGAGCAATGGAAGTGGCTGGTTCCCTAGTTGTGGCCAAGTGCATTAACGCAGGAGGGGAAAGGATGTGGACCCCCAAAGCAGCCAACTTCAGGACTTCCATTTCTCCTAGGATTCTCTGATATACCAAAGAGTCCACTCTCCAGAGCTGCCATTTCCTCCTGAGCCCTGATTTCTGTAGTCAGGATCTCAGTTGTCATTCTGGAAGAGCAAAAGTTGGAAAATATTTCTTCCTGCAGCTGTGATTCTGTGTAGCATAATTGCATCTGTGGAAAAACAGATCAGGAACTTTCCCATAAATGCAAGTCTCATCCTAGAGTAACTGCTCATTGTAAAGAACTGATTGAACAGCCTCAGCCCTTTTTTTCTGTTGATTTGTCTTCAGAACTAATTGCAGCTTTTGTGTTATCAGGGAAGAAAGTGAAAGTACTGGGACTGATTGCTGTCTGTATTTATGTATGCATGCATATAATGTGATGTATATCTAGATAAGTAGGTAGCTTGAACGTTCTAGCTCATCTGAATAACAAAAATCAGAGCAAAAGTGAGTATTGGGCTTGAAGGGTACATTTGGAAATAGAAGAAAATAGCAGAAGGAGGAAGGAAATCAGAAACTGGGTTGCAATTTCATTCCCTGCTGTCTTACACAGTTGACTCATTTCACTGGACACAAAGTATAAGGGCAGAATCTCAGTTTTTCTCTTGCCATGTTATTGACAGCTACAGATCAGCAAATACCCTTCCTCTTCAATCACATACCCAAGAAGAGGACAGCAGTACGGCTCCAAGAACTGCACACTAATTCCAATTTTCTCACCCAGCCCCAACTACTAGCAGTTGCCAGAATTCCGCCTTCTCCCCCCTCCTTTGAATCCAGCCACATCCTGATTCATACCTCTCACAGTTTAGTACTAGTGAGATAACTGGAATAGATGATCAACTGCACACTGAAGCTTTTCCTTCCCCACAACCAAGGAAGAACGTCAGATCACACATCTTCAAGCTGCCAACCAATGTGTTCAGCCATAAACCCAGAGAGACCCTGGCCTCAGGCAAACCAGAACACTGAACAGAGAGGCTGACTGGCAAGAAGAGCTTGCTAAAGCAGGTCAAATGGGGAAGGTCAATCATGATATAAATCACAATAATTCAGTTTGGAATGACAGAGCACAAGGCATTAGGGTCATCCTGCACTTGATCATTGTGCAGACTCAGCATAGAAAGTCCACCTTAGGTAAAACTGGGCTGTATATCTGGGCAAGTGCAGGCATTGATGGGCAAAAATGACAGGAGAAAGGGGGAAAGGGACTATATTTGGCTAGAAAGGGTCAAAAGCTTCAGAGAGAGGGAGGAAGGGAGGCAGGATCCGCTTAGACAGCATGTACTCACAATTCATGTTGATCTGTTGGGACAGTTCTATAAGCTCCATTTCAGTAGGCATGTAACCCATAGTCCGCATACAGTTTCCCAAGTCCCGGCAGTTGATGTAGCCATCCTTGTCTTTGTCAAACTCCTTGAATGCTTCCCTCAGCTCTGTGGGGATAAGGGGGGTGGGGAAGCAGTGAAGGAGGCAGAGTGAAACTGAAACCATTCCAGGCTTGATCCCACTTTCCCCATGAGGGAAAGTTAAACAGGTACACTGGATGGGCAGAAGATAGGGTCCTGCCCTGGATCTCTGGCACTGAAATGACAACTAAGGAATCAGGCTATGTCAACAGGTCTAAGTGCTGTAAGCTGCTCTTCAGGAAAGCCAAGACAGTACAGGGGAATAAAAATGCAAGCTTGAAAACAATGACCTCCTTAGGCGAGTTGATTCTCAGGCTGGAGTATTTTGAAGAGAGCAGAAAGTAGATTCTGTTTATTTTCCCGGGTGAACACCCTTCCCTCTTTTATCCCTCTACCACCCTTGTTCAATGAGATTTTGTAATTAAAAAATAATAATAATATGAAAACCTGCAAAACTTGTTATACCAGAGGAAGAAGCAGGGCTGAATGAGAGTGAATATACTGAAGTTCAATTCTGTTGCGGGCCTGGATCAAGACAGTGACTACTGCCAGTACTGGATTGGTTAGCATTCCCTTTAAGGAGCAAGTTCTCATCTTTGAATGTTCAAGTGGTACCTGTGACTCAGAGTGTCTTCACCTTCCATGGATAATAATGAGTTGGCTGAAACTATCCATACTCTATGCACACCAGGCCTTCATTGCTGTAATATACTATATGTAAGGTTGCTTTTGGGGACATTTTGAAAATGTCTGAAAATCTGCAGCAACAGCTCTAATAGGATATGCTAAGACAGCCCAAGCACTAGGAATCCAGTGTCCCTTAGCACCACATCCTGATAACAGTCAGCTTGATAGGACCAGAACAACTGAAGCATGTTGTGTCTAATACTCAGCTTGCCTACCAGTTCAGTGCCACCGATAAACTACTGAGAAGTCCAAGATTATCAACAAAGATACACTCCTTGTCTCTCTAAGGAGAGCATTGATATACAAGGCAATGAAGGCAGTTTCAGTTCCAAATCCAATTTGGAAACTGGGTTGAAGTAGATCTAAGTAAGCTATCTTATCCCAAACATCCCGAAGTTGCATTTTCACTTCAGGGATAGGACGTTATCTTCAAATGTTTCCCTGCAACATCTGGCAATAGTTATTGAAATAACTTACGTCCAGAGGAAGATCCCCCCTGGATCCACTGACTGTTCGTCGCTAGCAATCTGGTATAAGCCAATATGGGTAAAGGTCAAGCCCCAATTGGTAATAGGCTGAGCTCCAGCAATAATCCAGCACCAACCTGCTGAAGTTGTGGTGTCCAAATTACAGTGGATACAAGCAATTTTATCCACGAAGTACCTTGCATATGAGTCACAGTAAACTGTAAAGTTATCTCATTTGACACCATCAATGGGCAAATTAAGATGCCTCCTTAGTAACAGAGGAGTGTTGCTGTTTTGTCATTGTTACCACTGTAGAGAGGATAGAAATACACACTCTGGCCTCTCTTGAATACTATTTGTCAGAAGTTTCTCTCTACTGTCTGCCAACTTCTTTCTCTAGTTGTCTTCTAACTTCTTTCATCACTTTAAGCTGCTCAGTAAACCAAGGAGTTGAATAGGCTTTATGAGAAGGAAGAGGACCTCCGGGAGCGATCATGCCAACCATTCAAGTCCTTTCTACGTTTCACTGACTCAAAGGAATGCTTCTGGGAGGTGTATGTTCAGTGGCTGCTTCAGTTGGTGGATCTGGAATGTGCAACTGGCATCAGAAGCTGACATGGTTGGGCACAATTGCCTTAGCCTAGGTCCGTCAAGGGAGCCACCACCACTTAATAGCCTGTACTGTCAGCTTGTTCCTCCATTGACCCATTAGCCTTCCCTCCTGTGCCACTTTCCCAATTGAAAACAGTCCAGTGGGACTGTTGAGGAAAACACACATGTTCCTTGGAAAACATGTAGGCTTCCCCAACAGGTCAAAAGGACCTCTAAAAAAGCTTCAGAGTACATCCATCAGCCCAGTTTGCTATCCTGTAACATGCAAAATGGCACTTACAAGTAAGATGGCTGCAGTGATCTTATCCACTGGACCACTACAGCAAATCTGTTGTCAAGGATGTGAGAAATGCTTACCTTCTATTTCTTCTGGACGCAGCTCTCTGTCCTGAAAGGAAAGAACACAGTTACAGCCATCTTTTTCAAACGAAAGTGGTTTCAGGATAATACCTTTTGTGCGTGGTTGGGGTTAGCAGAGTACCAAGAAGAAACAGAAAAGAAAGGTATGTTCATTACACCCCCTGGCAAGACACTGACACCCAGCGTGGGGCTGTCTGGTTGCTTTGAAGCTTGTCCCACTGCAGTGTCATTGCACCAAGTCTCAGTTTCAGGTGTCCTACAAGTTCACCATGATCTTTGCTCCAAAGAAGTGTCACGGCACTGAATGGACTTACACTTTTTATATTTTTTATTCTAGGAACAAAAACTGGTAGCATCTAAGGTGATGGCATTTCTGAGCATTTTCAATGCTTACATTGCTTCTCATAGGTCTCTATTGAGCTATAAACTGCCCTTGCCTACCATACCCAGCAAACTGGCACCCTTAATAGTGGTGCCTCGTGCCAGATAAGATCAAAAGAGCCCTGGGCTCACCAAAGGTAAGGCAGATGGCTCCTCTGTCCTGGGCTGGACCCACCATCAGCATCAGATGGCAAAGGCAGAAAGTTTCAGGGGGGTATTTGCATTGCTCTGTCTGAAGTAGAGGAGCAAAACTCTAGTAGCACCTTGAAGACCAACAAGATCTCCAATGTATAAGCTTTCTGACTAAAGGAGCTTTGACTCTCGACAGCTTATACCCTGGAAATATTGTTGGTCTTTAAGGTCCTACTGGACTCAAGTCATGCTCAAAGACAGAAAGGCAACTCTGGGCAATAACAGGAGAATCTGGGGACAGGAAGAAGAGAAAGATTGACTGTAGTTAGGAAATACCCCAAACCATCCATTTGGGTTTCAAAGGACTGATGTGTGGGTAGTATCCAATTATGAAGAGCACAGAAAACTCCAGAGGCTACAGCGAGAAGAGTATGGAAATGCACCGCTTCCTAGTTAGTACCCCGCCTCCCAATCCCTTATGTAACTCCCTTCTTGGCTGCTAGGCAATTGAAAACGTTTAAAATTCCCAATTTCCAGCCTTTCTCCTTGACTTCCTTGTCTCCTAAGACTGCTTCATTTCCACCACAGGTTTCCAGAAAGGGTTTCTGCTTTTTCCAGAGCTTATGTAGCTAATTATCCAGAGATTGCTTTACTGTCTAAATTACTGTAACTGCTCCAAGGAGTGTTTTGAACCAAGGCAAATGAGTTGGCTTATGCCTGCAGTGGAAGCCTATCTGAAAGCAGAGATCCCCTTCGTGTTTAGAACCATTATCTCTGTGCCAGGTTGGGCATTGGGCAGACACTCATCCTTTGGTCCCACTCTTTGCTATGCTGGTAATTTTAAAAAATATGACTTCCTGTTTCTTTTGTTTTTGTTAAAGCCATACAGAAACAATATTTTGAATCAGGTCCTGAGGAAGTCCATGCCTTTATATTGGCATCCGCAGTTGTGGGGCAGGATTGACAGCAGTGGTTTGCTTGGCTTTCTCCAAAGTTCACCAAGGATTTGGACTGTTTTTGATTTGGACCATGTCACCGAGTATAGTTTCAGTGGTGCCATTCAAGTCTATGAGGAATTTTCCCCTTTCCATCTTTTCTGGGCTCTGGGGGTTATTGTGACACCAAACTTGGAGTTTAGCTGCAGGAGCCTCTCCTCAAAAGAACCCCCAGGCTGCAAAAGCATTAGACAAAGGGGTCCAGTTCTAGGAGCACCAATCTACATTATTTCTTATGATGAGGGGAAAAAGAGATTATCTGGTCTGTTCTCACCAAAGCAAATAATGGAGGATGGATGGGGGCACCTGGTAGAATCTTTTTTTCACTTGGGCGATCTTTTGAGGTGAGGCTCCTGCAGCTACACTGCAAGTTTGATGCCTGTATCTTAACCTCTAATCCTGAGCTGGTAAAGGCTAAAAGGGGAACTTCCTCCCTTTCTTTTACCCTTTACAGCAGGGGTAGTCAATCTGTGGTCCTCTAGATGTTCATAGACTACAATTCCCATGAGCCCCTGCCAGCAAACGCTGGATTTGGCTGATTCATGCCCAAATCAAGGCTGATTTGGAGACACAATTGCATGTGCCTAATCAAGAACAGAACCTCAACTCTAGAGCTGGCCCCTCTAAGAAGCAGCATGAAGTGGCTGCTTCAGGCAGGCTGATTTTAGGTATCCTTAAGGCTAGCAAAGGATTTGTTGCACAGCAGAAGTCCCATCCATTTCAGTGAGCCCGGTACAAAGGAACGTTCTGAGGAATTGCACCAGAGGATTAAGTGAATCTCCTACCCTGAACACGCTTCCCAATTCACCTTCCCTAGGTGCTTGTCTCACCTGCCTATTATAGCAACATGATACATCCGTCACACACTCTAGCTTGGTGTCGATATCTCTATTTGAATTTACATGTGAGTATTCGTACATAAGCAAGAGGCCTATCGGATCCTTGATTTCCATTTGGGAGGCAGGATGGAGTGGGCACGGCTGAGTGGCAGAGCACCTGCTTAGCATGCAGAAAGTCCCAGGTTCAACCCCCAGAATCTCCACTTACAGGGGTCAGATAGTAATTGTCGCAAAAGGCGTCTGTCAGGCCCTGAGGAGCTGCTGCCAGTCTGAGTAGACAGTGCTGACCTTGATTGACCAATGTTCTGATTCAATGTAAGGCAGCTTCATGTGTTCAGGATCTCTGAGACACAGGGTGACATGTTTGTGTTTGAGTGGTGCACCCCACACCCTTTGGGCTCTGCGTGTTGCCCATCAGGGTGCAACTTACGTACTGGCTGCCTGTTTTCCGCGAAGCCCTTCCTCAGGAAGATGCATGCTGGCCCCAGGAGGTTGTGCATCACGGCGCAGTTCTGGGCCAGCACCATGAGTGGGCCCTGGTACTCGCAGCCCGACGACCCCTCCTCGCTCGTCTGGACAGCCTTATAGCATGTCTTCTCCTCATGGTGGATCTTCTTGGCCAAATCGGTAGCAAGTAAACGATACAATAGAGGAAGTTACCTCCCTATTTCTCCCAGTCTTGCTGTGATTTAAACGAGCAGAGGAGCTAGACTGAGGGTGAAGACAGACGCATTCTTAAAAGCCACCTTAGGTCCTTCACTCGCACTATTAGCCCAGCTTCACAACATGCCTTCACACCTTCATATTTTGCTGAGAGGAAATGGTAGGTGAGCTCTACAGCATGTCTTTTCCCTTGCGAGCTTCAGGCAGGCTGTCTGCTTTTTTAAAGTTTAATAGGATATCCATCTTAGTGTTACAAAACTGCTCCAGGGCTGAGGGCATGGAAGAAGAAGATGATGATGTCATGGGTGGCAGCCAGTTGGTGCTCATCACCCCCTGGCTCCTCTTCTCAACATTCTGGCAACTTGCAAAATTGTCCTCACCACTCCGCAAACCCACAATTGTTTTAGGACAGAATCATGTACATGCATTCATAGGACAGCAAAGGTGCATTCCGACCAATTCTACAACACTTAAAATATACGTCTGTCTTCACCCCAATAAGCCTTGCATCCCTTCTGTCTTTTGTTATGCCCCCACCCCTTCAGTTTGTTACAGCTTTGAACAGAGTTCATGTTCAACAGGTGATGAAAGCCTAGCCTGCCTGGAGGGTTTTTTCCTTTGAAATAATATCAAAAATTTTCTTAGCACTGCACAAGTCTCTATGGAATAGGAAAGAAAAAAAAAGGATGGCAGACAGGAAAGAAATTCTCTGATCTTTTCTACTGCCAGCCCCTAAACAATGGAGGATTCATGCCTAGGCTGCAAGGCACAGGTGTAGCTCTTTGTGCGTTCAGGAGGAGGCTGATGACCGAACCATCTCTAGGGGCTTCCGCTTTGAGCGGTCTGTACATTCAAGAAATACTGATTCAGCATCTACCTATTAGAGATCACAGTACTTCACACATTTACAGATACTGCATGCAGGAATTTACATATCAAGGACAGAAATGGACATGGAATTTGGCCTAAGAATTTTGGCTGCCGTTTACAACAAAAAATATGCACCAGCTTCCTAGTCCTCATGGCAGTGAAGATAAATTTGCAGACAAATTTGGAATTGGCTTGAAATCTCAGGCCAAACTAAGTTTTGAGCAATGTGAGATTACTGCTGACTGCATCTCTGATCTATGCCGCCACCTCCTTCACTGCAAAATGTCACAGAAGACTTTGCATGGCATGATGACATCAGGACACTCAGAGCTTCCTGGCAGCATTTCACTGCAGCTGCTGCTGCTGGTGCATGAAAACTCCAAACACTGTAATGGCATGGCAATGCCTTCTTTTACTGAATCTTTGCAGAAAAGCAGGCTGTTGGTAGCCACATGTTTTCTGTAGTTTGGGTCTCTGAAACTGGAGATGGTGTTGCAAGAGTACAGAGGGCACAGGTTAGGACTGGGATCCCCCCTCCAAGCCACAGTCAGGTTACAGGTTCTACCTAATTTCCACATGCGCAGTGCCTGATTTAGATCAAGACCATGGTCACATGGAGGAGGGGCTTCTTTTCCACACACTTTTCCAAATCTGAAACATGTTCTGTGACTTTCCCCAGCAGTCCAAATAGCCTTCCCATGCATATACTGGGGCTGTTTCAGGTTACATACATGGCATGGGAAGCCAGGGCCATGCACACCATGGTACTTACCTGAGTCAGGCACTGCTTGTGCAGGAATTGAGGGGAACCCATAGCTCTCGCTTGTCTGTAACACAGGTGAAGACCCCACACCCAACCTATATACTCTGTAATATGTGAATCAGCCACTGGACCGAGGAATTGAGGACTCCATAATCTGCAGTATTCCTGTCCTCCCTTGTGGTTTGCAGAAAGAAAGAAATGCAAACTATTCAGAATTTGAGAATTTCTTTGTTGCTGTTTCTGCTGAATTTTTTATTTCCCTTCAGAAGGTACAGGGTTTTTTTTTTACATAACGTGGAAGGCAGATGGGAGGTGAGACTTCTGATGCAGAAAAGCAGAACATCAGACATTCATGCACACTCTTTCAAAGGGTCTTTAGAAGACCCCATGAGAGACCTTTTATCTCCTTCACACAGCCTGTCTCCATCTGCATCCCAGTTCCAGCTGTGCCCTCTCAGGGCCATGAGTCTCAAGTGACAAATCTAAAATATAGGAGATGGCCTCTATATGGGACAAAACTAGTACAAATAGAATGAAGGCAAGTTTCTCGCCCTTAATGTTGTGAAGGCAGGCTTGAAACAATGACAGCAATGCCTGTCAATGTCTCCGACATTCCTGTGGTGTATGAAAAGCATTTCCAGCGATCAAATGGCAAAAGGTTTTGTCAAGTGCTTCTTTTGTAAAAGCAAATTTTCAAAGATGTAACAAAATGAACAGTGAGAGGGAGCTGGTGGAGTTCCACTATATGGTTCATGGCTACCAAAAAACGTAGGAGGCCTTAGGTTTTTTTTGTTAATTGCAGAACTAATCTGCTTGGTTCCCCAGCCGTTCCTGACTCTTGGATGGTAATTCCCCCATCATCTTAGCATTCATAGCACTAGGTTCTATAGGGTGTCATTCTTTGTGTAGTCTGTGCCTTCCAGTACTCAGGGGCTCCCAGGATGGAATCCAATAATGGAAGCTCCAGGCCCCACTGGAGAGCCAGCTGGCCTTATATAGCAATGCATGGTAGAGGCTCTGTCAGAAACGCTTCATCCTAACATTCCCATGCAGCTATAAAAAGCCAGCGATGCTCAGTAGGACCTTTGGATTTTACGCAGTAAACATTCACAATCCTGTAATTGCTTTCACAAGAGACAAAAGAAGTCCTTGCCAGCGGCTCATTTTCCTCAAAGCGCATCTGTCTACTTTGGACACTGTCCTCCAAAAAATGAGCACTCTGGCTGAGCAATGCAAGTTTCTTTTGACCTGGACGAGGACATGCACACAGAGGGCGGGATTAGCATGCGCAACTGTGTTCCTTAGCCAAATGTGTCATAGGTTCATTGCATGACACACATTGAACCTGATAGCAGTTGGCTTTTCTGTGAACACAGTCCTCAGGCAATCTGCAGCAGTTAAGATGCTATTGGCATTAATGGGGCAAGAATAGCATCAAGGCCATGATTGTGGGCAAAAAGCACACCAGGAGGGAAAGACCTAGGAATAACAGAGCCCTCGAGACCCCACGTGCCAGCATACAACTGATGGGAAGATCCTTTCCACGCATACCAGGGGAAAAAATAAATTCTTCTATAGAAAGTGGTTTTCAAAGGAGTTTCAGATTATTTGAGAGACTTCACATCTCATATGTTTCACTCCATGATCACAGCAACCATACCTGCCAGAGCTATTTAGTCAGGGGCAACAGTGAGATCAGCAGTCCCCTCTTTCATATCACCTTTAGTTCTCTGAAAAGCAGTCTGCCAAGGACTGGGCCTGGAAAACTACTGCGAAGTCCAATAACTGCCAGCTGCTTGAACACTAGGACTGTCAGCTTCCCAGTCCTTGTTTTGGATAACCATCTGTTCTTCCACTGATTATTAAATAAATGTGCATATAAACCCAAACTTTAGTACACATGCCTGTTTCTGAGATACTGAAGGAAGAGCAAAATAGCTCACATTAACAAAACAAGTCACTGCTCACTAGTAGGAATGTTTTCTCTTTCTTATTCCTTGTGGCATTCAGAAATCCATATTAAAATGGTTTAAAAGCCAAACATGCTGCAAATAGGCTGAAAATGCATCATTTTAATGTTGCAAATAAGCTGAAAATGCAGCTTTTGGATCGTGCATAGAAAAGGAGCTATTTCTTGGTCTCTGGCCTCTTTATGAACAAATGGGGAAGAGGGTGCTACCTGTAGCCTATTGTGATTTAAAAAAAAAATCAGGCAGTATATAATGCAATATTTGTGAAGGAGAGGAATGGGCCCGTGTTTTGGGAAACACAAGAGAGGTGGTACAGGATCCCTTGCAATGTTGTATAAGACACAACTGATTAGGTAAAGGTAAAGGTATCCCCTGTGCAAGCACCGGGTCATGTCTGACCCTTGGGGTGACGCCCTCTAGCGTTTTCATGGCAGACTCAGTACGGGGTGGTTTGCCAGTGCCTTCCCCAGTCATTACCGTTTACCCCCCAGCAAGCTGGGTACTCATTTTACCGACCTCGGAAGGATGGAAGGCTGAGTCAACCTTGAGCCGGCTGCTGGGATTGAACTCCCAGCCTCATGGGCAGAGCTTTCAGACTGCATGACTGCTGCCTTACCACTCTGCACCACAAGAGGCTCTGACAACTGATTATGTCACTGCAAATGGAATTGTTATCCTGAAATGTGGCTGCTCAGCACAGCAAAACGCCTTGAACTGGTTCTGAGGTGAGGCAATTTGCTTCCCACATGTGGGGCTTTCAAAAAGTGAGGGGCAATAGTCTCTAGGATTCTCCTCTGTGAGCTCAGTGGGTTGATAGATTCTCCCAAAGCCACATTCTGGGGCTGGTATAAAATGTAAGAGGGACAGCTAAGCCTTTTTGTATATGTGTTGTCTCCTACCTAATTTATCTTGGAGCTGTTGCACTGGCACTGGGGGCACATTGTGCCCCAATAGTGTATTAAAATGTCTTCTATGCAGGAAGGTGCGCTTGAGCACCAGTTGCTCTTTGGATATATCCTTCTGGGGCAAATAACATGTGGTGCTCATGTTCTCCCCCTACCAGTCTTATCTCAGAACTCTCATTTTATTTCTTACAGCATCAAAGTTGTGCAAGTCATCAGATATGAAAAGCACCAAACGGACTGTACTTGCCCTAAGACCGACTGCATAATGTAAAGCGCCCAGAGCTCTACTGTCATCTTTTGCAGTCTCTCTGCTCTTAATGTGTTTAGAATGAAAATAACATCATTTTAAAAGTCTGTGCTGGAATGGGGTTAATGTGGTTCAGAAAGGAAAGAAAGCTCCCTTGCTGATTGGCTGTTTTAGAGACTATTATATGTTGTTTCACACATTAAGTGCCCACTCAACAAGGTCCTGCATCCAATCTCGATTCCCTGGCAAAGTGTACTTGTACCAGGAGGATGTGTTTACTGCATTCACACTTGACATTTTAGAGAGTAAGCTTCAGCCAGCTTAGCTATGCTCCTAAAAATGTCATATGTGGCATCTTTGCTCTTTCTTTCTATTGACCAGCAGCCTGGTTTCATTCTCCAGAAATCAGATGGGGAGCTTGTAGAGTGCAAATCCCTTCCTTCTCTCTTTTACAGCAATGCTGGGGTAGATTTTATAACTTGTCCTTGTTAGGACTAGCTCAGAGAAGAGGCCTGCACTATTTTCTCACATGTCACAAGCAGACAAGCCTCACAGCTGCTGTTCTATTCTCTCTCCCCTGTTTTGAACCTCTGGCAGTGCTGGACTCCCCAAAGGGACAATAAACAGCTCAGTCTGCCACTGCATAATACCACTTTCTCCTTGAATGAGAGGCAAAATTTCCTCCGAGTTTCTTCCTTTTCAGCTTTTCTCCAAGGGAATTAATCTTACCAGCTGTATCATTAACATGTTTTTCCAGAGTTGTTTCTCAAAATTTGTAGCATCCCCATTACCGGGCTAGTGCCCCTGTATAAACAATCACACACACACACACACATAACTATTGCATTCACAAACCATTCTCAGCACATAGGCTAATATATTCTCACCGAACATCTCTGTTCAGGCATATATAGGTCTTCCCAAATGGACATTCCCTGTGCAAGCACAAGTGACAACAAGTAGGTGTCCCATCGACAAACACATGTCCATACTGAGGAATGCATCCATGTATGGTGGCACCACATACGCACGTGTACCAGTTTATATGCCGACATCACAGTACATATTGCAATCACTATGTACATACAGATAAGCATGCTAGCATACATTCACTCCTATGACCATGTGCTTGTGTTTCAAAGAATGCTTGCACCCAGCATTACTCAGAATCCCTCTTATGGCAGACAAAGGTTTCTGGTCTCCCAGCATGAGGCCTGCACCTGATTGTGTTTGAAGGCACCTCAGAGGCTGTCGCTGCCTCCGAGGCACATCTCCATTCACACCATCGTACATCCTGTCTCAGAATTAGTGCTTTCGTGTGTTGGCACAGTGCTGCTTGTATTGATTGGCTGTATTTGTTGCATTTTGAACAAAAGACACTGGTGAATACAAGAAGATCCTGGAAGGCAATTAAAGCCATCAATCCAGCTAAAACCCATCCAGCAGTCCTAAAAACACTGCATCTTGGAAGCCGTAGCAGCCAGCTCAATATTAACCGCTCAAGATCCGATTTTGGCACATTGAAGAAAGTTTAACTTGGTGCCAAAATCAAATATTTAATTATTTATTGTGAGTGTTTTTAAAATCAGCAAATCATGTTAAAGTGAGAGGCTGGAGGATGAAAAGGAATGTGTGGAAGAAGCCACTCTCTAGTCTGCGCAAGACCCAGGCCTGCTGAAACATTTTCACAGGAAGAGACAGTTGCCTTCCTACAAAGAGATCTGACACAACAAATGAAGATCAGCACACAAATGCTTTGCATGCTGATGTGCATCTCCCAGGAATAGTATGGCAGAAGAAACGGAAACTGCAAAAGGGGGAGCAAAGAGCAAGGGAAGAAAGAGAGATCGTACCTTAAAGCACGCAAGAGCATTGGAGAGGTTAGGTCACCGGCATGATTGCCATACTTTATACCTGTCCAAACAGTGATGGCAGATCATGACACTACTCTGTCAAAATGAAGGGAACAGGGTGCACAAGTGTGTTGCAAACAGCACAACTTACTAAGGGCAATTATCCTCATAAATAAGCACATATAAATGGTATTGGTCAAATGCCTCCTTGTTGTGAACATGTTCTAATTTATATATATGCCACCCCTCTCCAAACAGTCTCAGGGCAGCTCACAACAGTAGTTAAAAACCCACACAATGTGCCTCCAGCTCCACTGAAGCCCAAACTGACATGCTCTCTTACATCCTCCTCTGTAACACTGACATACATGCACATATCCCTGCACAAAATCAAGTCTGCGCTGACATCCGTAGACAAATGGGTACTTTTGTACGAAATGTGTGCACCTGTATTTATTTATTTTTACAAAAGGGAGCACTGACATCTTCATAGTAAACAACAGAGGCCAAAGTCTAACAGGATTTCTATGGGGCACTGAAATGAAACGGATCTGTATCATGATGCATTTCATTTCAATGGAGCTCCCATGGGAGAAATTCGCAAGGGATCTAGCCCCACCTATTGTAAACACATGCACCCAACTATACAGCCCTACACATCAACACAAAATTGCACATGGAAAAGAGCCATGTCTGCATGCATGCAGGTGTTATCGTCCCTGATTTCTTTTTTCCCCTCTTTTTTTTTTTTTTTGGTATAGTGGACCTTTGTGAGGCCAGCCTTACCAAAAAAAAAAAAAAAAAGACTCACATAGGGAGTTTGGTTGCGGTATCTTCGCCTTCCTCCCACCAATCTGTCTCTTCCCCAACATCATCACCGATCCCAAAAGATGCTGGCTCAAGACATGTATAACACACGTCCAGGCAGGGAACATACCTTTTTTGAGAGGTTTCTCAGTGGAGACTTCACACAGTTGCCCATAATATGTTGAAGCTGCCTTGCCAGTAGACTCGGTTATAAAGGAAACTGGGTAATTGATTCCATTAAAGGCAGTCTTTAGGAGCAAAGCGAGACACAGGCAGCACCAGTCAAATCCAAATAAGAACTGGCTACTACTGGTGAGGCTTCCCTCTTCAGAGAGCTTTCTCTTTCTCTCTCTCTCTGTTTTGTTTTGGTTTTTTTAAACTTTATGTTCACTTTCTTGAAGAGATGAAGCAGGAAGGGGAAGGAGGGGAGAGAAACAGAGAGGGAGGGACAGAGAAAGGACAGAGAGGGAGGTGGGTGTATAATCTACATCAGATTAAAGTTCAGTTCCCTCCCACCACTCTCAATATGCAGGGGACTGCTTTGACTTTCTGAAGGCAGCCAAGGCAAGGAAAACGAAGAGCAGAGAGGTACCGCAAGAAGTGACTGTTCGTAAGCAGGCCTAGGAAATCCTGCTATTTTGGGCTCGCTTCACCCCTGAAATAATTTCAGTTCTCAATCTCCTGAAATGTGGAGTGCTTTGATTACCAAAGAGGCCAGCTGGATGGAAAGCAATCCACTTAGGAAACAGCTGCAGGACTAGAAGAGGGACCGAGTTTATTGATCCCGTACCAGACTAGAGTTCACATCTGGTTTTAAAACAGTGCAAAGTTGCTTCCTGGCTCTTCCCTTCCTCAGCCTATATACAGCAGAGAATATGATGGCTAGTGAGAACCCTTCCCAGCTTTTATGTCTAATTGTTCAAGGTACAGAGAAATTAGGATACTATCCTGTGCCCTGAAATTCTGACTGGTTTAAATATTGGGTTTAAAACTTTAATTCAGGGGTAGTCAAACTGCGGTCCTCCAGATGTCCATGGACTACAATTCCCATGAGCCCCTGCCAGCATTTGCTGGCAGGGGCTCATGGGGATTGTGGTCCATGGACATCTATAGGGCCACAGTTTGACTACCCCTGCTTTAATTGCTAAAGATAAAAGTTAAGGGTTCATGTCCTTAAGCTTCTGGGTTTACTGAGTTGTTCTGAGTGAGTGAGAAAGAGAATACATTAAAGACAGCCTTACCTTCTATTAATGAGATGGCAGCTTTTGTCTATAAAATGGCAGTTTACTTCACACTTCCTTCAGTATCTGAAAACAACACCTCTACTGCTATCTGAAGAATACGTAGATTGACTTGGATTCAGTTTCTCCATTATTGTGTGAAAGACAGTCAACTCAACTTCGGCGTTTAGGGAATGGTTTTCTACTCTCCCTTGTTTACAAACTAAGCACTATACTTTCTGGGGGCTCTGGCCCATACCTGTAGGCCACACTATCACCCCCTCCCATAAACTCAACCTGTGTCCTACCTCACATCAAGTTATGATTATTCTTGAAGTCGACCCCCACTCTGCCATTCTATCTAGGAAGCTTTACAACAAGCTGGTTTGAATATAAACATCTGCAGCACAATATACCCAGCAAAATAAACAGAAGACGCCACAAAAGCCAGCAGTCAAAGCTGCCACAAAATCACTTTCAGCATCAGCAAAGCAAAATTAATGTGCTAGGAGAAGATTCATTCCACATTTGTGGCCACAAGACAAGGGGCAAAAAAGGCAACCTGACATTGAGTGATGGAGATGCACAGAGAAGGACCTTCAAAAATTACCTCAGGGAGGGTAACAGCTGAGTACAGAAGTGATTTGGTCTTACCTCTCCTGTGGAACTTGCCCCTGCAGCCACGCATAGCAGCGGCTCAAGTGCTGTTAGAAATCTTTTCCATAGACCTCCCCAAACACCATTTGCAAAGCAGTGAACTGAATGTTCTTGAGTCAGTTGACAGCTTTATGTTCAACAAAAGTCATTTTTGCTGAAATCAGGAGACTGTGAGTTCCATGAGGCACTCTTCTCAAGAGAAAAGAATCCTTCCCACAGCTGGGTGGCTTCAAGTGTGATAGGAACGAATGATGGTCCAGATTTAATCATTATCACTGGTCAGAACAATCACACTTAAGGCAGATCTATACAGCACACCTATGTTGGGTTTATGCTGGTTTGACGCCAGGTATTGTAGTAACTCCAGGCAGCCATTTCCAAACACAGCTTCCACTCTTCAAAATGCGTAAGTAGGCAGGGAAGCAGGTCAGGCAGCCAAACAGGCAAAGCTCCAAGGAGCAGACAACATTGGCAAGGAAAAGACCCACCAGCCTGGAGACCAATCAGTGGATTGGCCCTTGAAACATGTGACCTCATCTGCCAGCAGGAAGCCAGCAGTTAGCGAACTGAGGGTAAGGCTGAGGCATCAGTGCAGCCAGAAGGAGTGAGTCAAAGGGCTTGACAGGAGATCTATGAGACTCCTTCTTCAGGTTTTCCTTCCACTCTTAGTAATGTGGCCCACCTTGCTGAAGATACATTTGTCTCTCTTATTCATTTGTACCCCACCTTTCTCTCCAATGGGGAACCAAAGCAGCTTAGATCATTCTCCTCTCTATTTTATCCTCACAGCAACCTTGTGAGATAGGGAAGTTTGAGAAAATGTTGAGAGAGTTGAATCTGGACTGCCCTGCATGTAAAACATGTAATTTACAACTGAGCTAGTGCTGAGTAGCTGAATATATGAGGTTGCCTTACGTTGAGTTAGCCATTGGTCCAGTAGGTATTGTCTACTACAAGTAGTTTTCAGCCTTTCCAGGCTCAAGACCGATCTTAAATGCTAATTTATAACACAGGAGCCATTTTTAATCCCATTTATTATTTGCATACCTCCTCTTCCTTTCTCATCCTCCTGGCAACTCCTCTTGCTGATGTGATCCTCCTCAGGTCCAGTTACAACTCAGTTATCAGTCACAGCTTGCCAGATAAGACCAGTGGAGAAGGTGGAGCAAAGCTCCATTTTCAAAATGACACAAGTCGGCTCACTGTTGTGTGCTATGATATTGCTTCTCGTTTGCAATTCAGGAGTAGCATCCTCACTCAGATTATTGCTCTTAAGTATACACAGCAGAGATGGGTGTGTCCAAAACAACATCCACTTACTAGCAAGGAGATATATAGATGGGGACCACTGGCTTCAGGACAATGGAGCTCATGTAGTCTATCCTTTCAGCCGACAAACAGAACCAGCTGAGCAGAGACTCTACCCCAGGAGACCAACCCAATGTGCACAAACAACAGAGGGGGAGATGCAGTCCCTTCCACCGTAATGCATACAATCAATACGCCACCTGCTCCATACCCTACTCCATTAACCTTTTAAAGGTCTTTCCCCCATTTTTCTCCTGAACTGCACCACAGCTCAGCAGGGAAAGCGAACGGGAGGGGAAAGGGGGGCTTCCAAGCTGTTGGGAGCACCAGCATGATCATCATTGTATCTGTGCATATGTGCAGGCTCAATGGAAGCAATGGGAGATCTGCTGGAATGGTTGTGGGGGAAATGCTGTTCTGACCCATTCCTGCATTGCTTGCTGCTGTTGTGGTAGGTGTGTGTTTTCACTCCCCCATCTGCAAGCAGCCTCCTTCAGTTCACTAAAATTATGTTTGTGTGCGTGTGGTGGGAATCGCCATCAATCAGGTTGAAAAAAATATGGAAAAAGCAAAAGAACAGAAAATGCCGAGCTGCGTCAGACTGACAACAGCACCGACTGAATTCGCCATAAATACTCAGTGAATAAATGATATCTCTTCCCGGCTAAACTGCTAGCATGAAAGCAACCCTGTTTTACTAAGTGATTTGCTGTTCTCTGAAAAGGGCAACAAGAAACTAGGCCCAGGAGGGAACCGGGAGAGGAGACACAGAAGTGTATCAGCAGATTACATAGATCTTTTCCCGCAGAGAGCAAACGTACAATACTAAACTCTGGGTCTGAGTTCTTTGTGTGAGTTCTTGCTCTCAAGGACAGCACAGAGGTATGGTCATTCAGACCTGACTTGCAATACCAAATATAATGATGGATGAGTGGTTTTTGGCAGGGAGCAAAGCTTAAAAGAGCTGTCCCCAAGGGCTTAATAGACGCTCTTCCAAATCATCAGAGGACTTCCAAGGAGAGTTTTTCTCTGCCAGTGTATTTGGCAGGCCAGCCTGAAATCACTTGGGAAAAGAGCTCCCTCCCATGCATAGCTTCTTCCACCAGCCTGCATAACCACCTAGCAAATCAACCCCCCCTACACACACTACTTTACAAATTCCTCCTTGTGTCCCAAGCAGGTGGGCTCTTGAGACTGACAAGCTGCATTTGACATGCTGGGTCACAAGTTCAGTAGGTCGGCCATGCCGGAGATTACCTCTTGATGGAGCAGAGGCTAAGGGTTACAGGGCAACACAAGAGTTTTGTGGGTGAGCACAATGATGTCAGGCCATTGCAGTGACAAGGGAAAGGGCAGGAGGAAGTGGAGAAAGTTGGGTGTCTTCTGCAGGAACAGTAGACCTGGGGTTGCAGGAAGGGTTAACATCTTGTGTCAAAGAACAGCACTTTTCAAAAATCCATGTCAACATCAACATGGGGCCTTTTTCCACATGAATTTCCCCCCTCAGGAACAGTGTTGCATGCCTCTACTTTACTTGGGAGCTTCTACATGAAAAGAAGAAGCTATGCAGGGTGGTAAGGCAGCCGACATGCTGTCTGAAGCTCTGACCATGAGGCTGGTTCAATCCCAGCAGCCGGCTCAGAAGAGCCCTGACAGAGCTCGCACAGTTACATAGGGCCTGCAAGATAGAGCACATCCGCCAGGTGTTTGGTTGAGGCCAGGGCAGTTAAGATCTGCCCCCCTCCCCAGCCAACAAGATAATGGGGTTGACACATTACTCCCTATTAACCCCCTGAGGTGCTTGTATGCATTGTGTTAAGCAGGGGTGGGGAAGGCATTTTATTCTACTGTCAGGTGTGGACTATGTTTTTATGGACTATGTTTTTATGGGGAACGATTTTATTCTGGGATTTATAACTTTGTTACCCACCAAGAGCCGGTTATGGGAATGCCAGGATATAAATCAAATTATTTATTAATAATTTTAAAAATGGCACTAGTGTTACAGGTAGAACCTCTGCATGAAAGCTAATCCAGAGGGGGATGAAGCACCATCTTAAAAATTGCAGAGATGTAGTAAATTTGTGGGAAGCACAGAAGCTCACCCTAACTAAGCTTGTAAAAGCACCTTCCACATTTGCCAAGTACCTATGGTATGAGTATGTGTATATATTAAAACTGGTTAAATGAATTCTCTTGCAGAGAGCTCTGGGATATGTAGTTTGTGGGGGAGGGACATGGGCCCATTACTACAGCAGCATTGAGGAAAGGAAGATCTCTTGAAATGCCTCTTTTGTTGTTATGTGCGAAGTCGTGTCCGACCCATCGCGACCGCATGGACAATGATCCTCCAGGCCTTCCTGTCCTCTACCATTCCCCGGAGTCCATTTAAGTTTGCACCTACTGCTTCAGTGACTCCATCCATCCACCTCATTCTCTGTCGTCCCCTTCTTCTTTTGCCCTCGATCTCTCCCAGCATTAGGCTCTTCTCCAGGGAGTCCTTCCTTCTCATGAGGTGGCCAAAATATTTGAGTTTCATCTTCAGGATCTGGCCTTCTAAAGAGCAGTCAGGGCTGATCTCCTCTAGGACTGACTGGTTTGTTCGCCTTGCAGTCCAAGGGACTCGCAAGAGTCTTCTCCAGCACCAGAGTTCAAAAGCCTCAATTCTTTGACGCTCGGCCTTCCTTATGGTCCAACTTTCGCAGCCATACATTGCAACTGGGAAGACCATAGCCTTGACTAAACGCACTTTTGTTGGCAGGGTGATGTCTCTGCTTTTTAGGATGCTGTCTAGATTTGCCATAGCTTTCCTCCCCAGGAGCAAGCGTCTTTTAATTTCTTTGCTGCAGTCCCCATCTGCAGTGATCTTGGAGCCCAGGAAAATAAAATCTGTCACTATCTCCATTTCTTCCCCTTCTATTTGCCAGGAATTGAGAGGGCCGGATGCCATGATCTTTGTTTTCTTGATGTTGAGTTTCAAGCCAACTTTGGCACTCTCCTCCTTCACCCGCATCAACAGGCTCTTTAGTTCCTCTTCACTTTCTGCCATTAGAGTGGTATCATCTGCATATCTGAGGTTGTTGATATTTCTCCCTGCAATCTTGATCCCAATTTGTGACTCCTCTAATCCCGCATTTCTCATGATGTGCTCTGCATACAAGTTAAATAGGCAAGGCGACAGTATACAGCCTTGCCGAACTCCTTTCTCAATTTTGAACCAGTCAGTGATTCCATGTTCAGTTCTCACTGTTGCTTCTTGACCTGCATATAAATTTCTCAAGAGACAAATAAGATGCTCTGGTATTCCCATCTCTTTAAGAACTTGCCACAATTTGTTGTGCTCCACACAATCAAAGGCTTTAGCATAGTCAATGAAGCAGAAGTAGACGTTCTTCTGGTACTCCCTAGCTTTCTCCATGATCCAGCGTATGTTGGCAATTTGATCTCTAGTTCCTCTGCCTCTTCGAAATCCTGCCTGTACTTCTGGAAGTTCTCGGTCCACATATTGCTGGAGCCTAGCTTGTAGGATTTTAAGCATAACTTTGCTAGCATGAGAAATTAGTGCGATGGTGCGGTAGTTTGAACATTCTTTGGCATTGCCCTTCTTTGGGATTGGAATGTAAACTGACCTTTTCCAATCCTGTGGCCATTGTTGAGTTTTCCAAATTTGCTGGCATATTGAGTGTAGCACTTTTACTGCATCGTCCTTTAAGATTTTGAATAGTTCAACTGGAATGCTGTCACTACCACTAGCTTTATTGTTGCTCAGACTTCCTAAGGCCCATTTGACTTCACATTCCAGGATGTCTGGCTCCAGGTCAGTAACTGCCTCTACTAAGCTAGATTTGATTCATCTACCATTGTTTGGCTTAAGAAATCAAAGGCAAAGAAGAGCAGATACCTCTAAGATAACCACTACGATCCTGCGATCAACAAACCATGCTCCTCGAAATGACAGATTTTCCTGATTCATGTTTTTCAAAAAGGTCTCCAGCTTCAAAAGGATTATGGAAGACAAAAATCCAGCCAATAAATCTTTTCTGAATTCCACTTTTGGCTTCATTTACAAGGGGATTAATTATTTACGCAAACATGTGCCCTGCTTTTCCCAAAGAGGACAAGCTCTCTCCATCTGACTTTGTTTTGTTTTTGGTGAAGTTCTGCAATGCTATTTGACAAGTGTTGTCGTTGGCAGATATTTGTTTTATTAGTTTGGCTGGGCATGTTGTGTCCTCATTTCAATAGGAATTACTTTTGAGATTTAAAAAATCATATGCTAAAGGCTGGCCAATCTGTTGTTTTGCTTCGTGTCTTGCTGCGCATGTGTTTGTTTCTTATCATGAACGTGACCAACTCTGCCACACAATTAGGCAAAGTATATACAAGATGCAGAAACACAAGTGATCTGTAGGGCGCTAGTAGCTAGGCTCGGGACTGTTTCCGCATGACCAATTAGGTTCCGATCACTATTTGTTCGTGTCCTTTCCCTCCCACCCCCAGTTCCACATGGAATCAGGCGCTTTCCAGTGGTGTCCCAGGGCTGGCCGGATTCCCCCTCAGTTGCCTTGTAGCAAGGGAACGTGGAGAAATCCACCTTCCATTTTTTGCCATGGGATACATCAGGGTCTATGTTAGGGCTGGGCCCCGCGAATCAGGAAAACTTGGGTAGTCCCCAGTTGTGTTTTCCCCACCCTTGCTCCAACCCCACCCCTAAGCATCACTTCTGTCCCCTACCCTTGCAACCTTCCTCTGCCTTTTTTAAAAAAACATGGCCAATTGCACTAGAACACAATTCCAATAAAACAAAATAGCAGAACAAAATAGAACAAAAGTCAGGGCTCCAGCATCCTTGGCTTGAAGGTTTTCTACAGCATGAAGCCTTGGTCAGCAGCTAGGAATTTATGGAGGGAATCAAGGTTGCACCTCCTCACAAGCTCCACAAAGAGCCCACTTGGTGCCTCCAGTTGCTGATCTTGAAGTAAATCCAGAGTAAATGCATGCAGCCATTTTTCCTTCTATTTTAAATCATACCTATATTGGGAGTGGATTTTTGACCGAAAGCCCAACTTAAATAAAATATATTGGGTAGTCACAAACGGTTATGTGTGGCAAGAAATTGCTACCTCTCGGAGATCACACTGGGAAACCCTCTCTAGTCCTGGATTAAAGGTAAAGGTATCCCCTGTGCAAGCACCGGGTCATGTCTGACCTTTGGGGTGACGCCCTCTAGCGCTTTCTTGGCAGACTCAATACAGGGTGGTTTGCCATTCCCTTCCCTAATCATTACCATTTTACCCCCCAACAAACTGGTTACTCATTTTACCGACCTCGGAATGATGGAAGGCTGAGTCAACCTTGAGCCGGCTGTTGGGAATTGAACTCCCAGCCTCATGGTCAGAGCTTCAGACAGCATGTCGGCTGCTTTACCACTCAGCGCCACAAGAGTCCTGGATTAGCAAAGCACAAAAGAGCTAGATTTCCAAACTTAAGTAAGCTACAACTATGTGCTATTTTATTCTACAAAATGGATTCTGCTTTGACAGGCTGTTTGGTTTTCTGCTTGTTCTATCCTTACCCTCAAATACTACAGTCATTAATATTACAAATACTCCAGGATTTTCGTGGGGCTGTGCTCTGACAAGGAAACCGATTCTATGATCCTATCACTTGGGGTGGTAGAAATCACAGCACAGGTGGAAAGATCAGAAGCATGTGCTGTTCATGTCTCTTCAGTCTGCCCTTCCTGCAATGTTTAAGTTGCTTTGATGAAACTAGAGGTGTCCTAAGTAGAGTCCAATAGCACCTTTAAGACCAACAAAGATCTATTCGAGGTGTGAGCTTTCGAGTGCGTGCACTCTTCCTCAGACTCATGCACTCAATAGCTCACACCTTGAATAAATCTTTGTTGGTCTTAAAGGTGCTATTGGACTCTATTTTTGTTGTGCTACCTCAAACCAACATGGCTACCCACTTGAATCTAGAGATGAGCTATTCAACAGGAACATTTGCTGCGGCATTGGAAAACTAAACCTGTGGTCCTCCAGATGTTCATGGACTACAATTCCCATGAACCCCTGCCAGCAAATGCTGGCAGGGGCTCATGGGAATTGTAGTTCATGGTGGACCACCGGTTGACTACCTCTGAACTAAAACATGTTCTCAGGAAGGTCAACATAGTTCAGCGCATGGTCAGGTACTCATTGATCGCTTTGTTCAGCTCCCCCCCTTCTTCCTCCCTTTCTCTAGCCATGCTTGGTGCAGTTGATTCACAGAAGATGATCAGTATCAAAGCTATAGCAATTAATGCTGTTTTGAGAGGGAAATCTAAAGATTCTGGGCACTTTCCAGTTTATATACATTTATTTCAAGAAACCTTGTGCTGCCTTTCCATTAATGGCCAAGTTGGTTCACAAATGATAAAAATATGATGTAATAATAATTAAAATGTATTTTTGTCACTTGAAATCCTATCCACCCACCCACCGAACTCAAACCCATAAATGAACATGCAGCATTTAAACCCACTCCCAATAAATTTAAATCCACTCCCAATATAGGTATGATTTAAAATAGAAGGAATAAGCAAATTCACTTAAAGTCCTTTGGGAATGGTCTGTCAAGATCCTGGGGAAATCTTGAGTTGATTAAATTAATGAGCTTGTTTTGCTCATGTCGCTTCTTGCCATTCAATTAACTCTGTCAGTCTCCTCTTTTTTGCTTTGGGCAAACCTCCTATTAGCGAATTTGCTGCCCTTCCACAAATAGACAAAATAGCAGGTTGTTTTATTATGGTAAATTCTGGCGATGACCAGCAGAGGGTGCTTTCGTGACACCCAGAGAGCCCTTTGAGAGCCAGTAGAACTGTGATTCTTTGGTCCGCTGCAGTGAAAATGATAAAGAATCTTACTTGAAAGACCTCTGCATTTAGGATGGCAGCAGCTTTCACCAGACTCCACTATGTCAAATGTCCAGTGTTATATTCAGCACATGAAATGTCACGTTGAAACACTCCATGCATCTAAGAAGGCTTTGGCTCCAAATGTCTCCTCCACAATAAAATCATCAGTATTTAAGAACTGTTTTTTGGTACTCCGCTTCTTGCTACCCAAAGGTACTACAAGATGATTTGTGTTTTCAGGGAAGTCACAGAGATACGGCATTGTTACCTGATCACATTCACCTTTCTTCTTTCCCATTCTCATTTCTGTTCAGCTTTTTAAAAAGTGCCAACAAAATGGTGGGATGGATGACCATGCAATAGGAAAGGTGACCCCTATCTCAGATGTAACTTGCAGCACTCTGGAGTTGGGGATGGGGAGGAAAATCCAGCCTTCAGTTGATTTTCTAATACAGCAATTCTTGAACTATGGGTTGGGACTCCAAGGCGGGTTGCAACTTTCACCTGGCCAGGAAAAGTGAACTATGGTAAGTTGGGAGAAGAGACTCTGTTGGAGGCTTGCAGAAAGGTTGGGCTTTCACATGTAAGAAATTGATTTGAAATGCATATAGCTTGTTGCTCAATAATGTGGTATATTAATAAATAAAAAATATACAGTACCAACCTGCTCTGTGTTAAACGATGTGCAATTTTTGGATTTTTTTGGATTCTATCCCGTTGCTCACAATGAAGGGATTTGTTCATTGCAATGTTGCAGAAGATGGGTTTTGCAGTCTTCCTTTTACAAATAAGTTGTCCCCTCCCCATTTTTAGCTGCCCCCCTTTTACCTCAGCCGCACAGGAAAGCCTAGTTTCAATGAAGATCCCGGAAGAACCCCAGAGGCTCAGGTTTTGTAATGGGGGGGGGGGGAGAATATCAATGTACTCAGGATCCCTGAGATCGTGAGGCTTCGTTTGCCAACTCTGGGTTGGGAAATTCCAGGAGATTGGGGATGGAACCTGGGAAGGATGCTTGGCAGGGATGTGATGCCATAGAGTCCATGCTCCAAAGCAGCCATTTTCACCGACTGAACTGATCGGTGCCACCTGGGGTCTCATTGTAACTCCAGGAGACCTCCAGGCCCTGCCTGAAGGTTGGCAGCTCTGCACGAGGCTCAAATAGGGCATGCTTTGTAGAAGAGGGAACTGCTGGCCTCCTGCCTGCTTCATTTCAGTGCCACTACTATAGAAGGTCAAAGGGCAGTGTGACTGTCAGCTCAACAGGGATCAAATAACCTAGAGGTCTTGCTCAACAGTGCCAGCTGCCAGCTCAGAGATGACCAGTTACCATGCAGACCCAAGCTTTCAAGTATCAAAGTTTCCTTTATCAGCCCCAGATGTGGCTCTGACAGACACCCTATGCCATCTCAGCTGCTTTGGCTACACCACTGGATCTCTTGTCCATCCTCCATGGTACAGAGTGCCATGTTTGGGCTATGGACTTCCATTCCTTAGCATATCCATGACACTTAGATGCAAAGGGCCATGGCTCAGTGGAAGAGCTTCTACTTTGGCTTGCAGAGGTTTGTCACAGAGTGAGACAGGAGGCTGGCCTAGAAGGACCAGTGGTCTGATCCAGCAGGGCTCTTCTTATGTTCCTATGTAAAAGGTCCCAGGTTCAATCCCCAACATCTCCAGTTGAAAAGGAACAGACAGGAGACGATGGGAAAGACTTCTGCCTGAGTCTGCGGACAGCAGCTGCCAGTCTGAGTAGACAATACTGACCTTGATGGACTGATGGTTTGACTCAGTATAAGGGAGCTTCGTGTGAAACCAAGGCCAAGAGGCTTACTCCCACCTCCTGACTAACCTGCTTCTCCTTTGTTTAACGTGCTATTTAATATCTTTTCCTGACTTTGAAAATTAGCTGTTCTGAGGAGGTCTATAAAAAGCAGGTGAAACAAAGAAATGTACTGCCAAGTCTGGCTCTCAGTTTGATTACCTGAGTGTCACCTAATAACCCAGTAGTATCACCTAATAATATAGGGGAAGGGTGGCATATAGATTAGTTTATAAATTAATAAATAAATGGCTGATAAACTACTCAGGCTGCTTGTCTACACCTCACTCAAGTGATGATGATTATGTCATCCATTCAGTCATGTCCGACCCTCGGTGATTCTATAGGAAAGTCTTCGCCATGCTCCCCTGTCTCTGACTGCTTCTTTTAGTTCGTTCATGGTCATCCCTGTATCGGCTTTGTTCATGTTCTGTTCACTGCTGCTCAAGTAGCAGCGGCTAATAACTGGTGTGGGGGAGTTTGGGCCTAAAAGATACCTTTGCCCCATATTCTGTCCCTAATTAACACAGGGGCCTGCTCCTCCAGAAAGCTCTCTTGCAAAAGTTCTACTGAAATGAACAAGAGGTGTAGAAGAGTCTGAACAGAAGTTCCCTGTGGACTGAGACCAAGAAGTCAACTCCCCTGGTTCCTACTGCGTCACCTTCAATAGCATTCAGACTCCTGCGACTGAGGCAATCTCCTCACCTTGTTTCCAGGTATCACTAATTTAACTTGCAGTGTATACTCAACCCAATGGCCAATGGCCTTCATTCCGGCATCAGTGAGGCAGTGAGCTAGAAGTTCATGGTCAACTGTGTCAAACACTGCTGACAGGTTAATAATAAAAACAGCACCAACCCACCTTGGCCCAACTGGTGATGGAGGTCATCTGTTGGGGGCAATTAACACTGTTTCTACCCTATGGCCAAGCTGGAAACTTGATAGAGATGGGTCCCTTCCAGTGGCCCCTTCCATAACTGGCACTCTGCTAACACACTCTGCTTGCAGTAAGCAATTACTCCATGAAGCCAATATCCCAACCTGCCATTAATCTCCTAATATAAGACCACAGTTTATGATCAGGCATAGCCTACGATAGGTTCTTTTTTTTTTGGCTGCTATATTCATTTTGAACCGTCCTTTTCTCCAACTGTGTAAACAGAGCAAGCTGTGTCAAGATTTGCCAAAAGGACCCAAAGCTCAGTTATTTAAATAGTCACTGCATTGCTATGTATTCTGGACCAAACCGTGCCACCCTGAGCTCATGAGCCTGTGACGTGTCTTTCCTTAGGTGAACCTGGCTGCTTGGGAAATCTTCTCTGGCCCTGTGGGAAGTCATTCCCAAAGCTTCTGTTCAGAGAGCTCCGTGGAATTGGCAACAGACCAGCTCTTTTTCCTCCATAGCCTTTAGCCCACTGGGAGACTTTTAAAAAATCTACTTTGCCATCTGGCACTCAAATGGAGCAGCTTCTACAACGTAGCTAATCCTGCAGACCTCATCATTAAAGAACCCTAGAGGCAAGCAAAGTTTTCCAGAACTGCGTACATACAGAGCAAGTTGATGGAAGATTTTAACCTTCCTATTTCCCCTCTCCCTGCAACACTTCCTTCATATGGTGTTCACACCACTCCTTATTTCTACAGTGTTTTCTGGGCTCCTGCAGTGCAGTACTGCATCTAGCAAGACATTCCTTCCTCGGCGTCCACCTGCTCCCTAGGGTAAGTATGACAGACTCTTCTGAGGCTCCCCTGTGATTTTTAGGGAGTCCTTTTTATTGGTGTTAAATGGGAGGGGTGAGGGGGGGGGAAGCCAGCGACATTTTTCTGTAGCAAAGTTCCAGGTTCATTTGTAGACTCCTCCACAAGCAGAGCAGCAACAGGGTGCTTACTCTTCCTTCCAGTGGGCCTTGCTCAGAAGAACTCCTCTGGGGGCTCTACCCTTTCTTCTGTCTTTCAGTGCTTCTCCACCTCATGTTAGGCCATCTCTCACACATGCAGCTGTACCCTGTTTCCACTTGTATAACTCAACTTGTCAGATTTACAGAGCAATTTACAGTCCAGTAAGAGTTAGATCCTGAGTCCATTGAAGTCAGTGTACTTAGAAGGGTATAACTTTCCTTGGAATTGCAACCTCTTGTGCCACTGGCCAAAGTAGGTATCTTGCTCATTGACTGCTTCTGAAAGTGATGGATGAGGTACTTCTGTAAAAGTCACTAGTAAGAGGAGTTGGTTGGTTTCCGTATTCTACCTGAAGGAGTCTCAATGTGGCTTACAATCGCCATAAACATCTGATAAACATCTTCAAGTATTTAAAAGGGTGTCATATAGAGGATGGAGCAGAGTTGTTCTCCCTTGCCCCAGAAGGACAGACAAGAACCAATGGGATGAAATTAATTCAAAAGAAATTCTGTCTAAATATCAGGAAGAAGTTCCTGACAGTTAAAGTGGTTTCTCAGTGGAACAGGCTTCCACAGGAGGTGGTGGGTTCTCCATCTGTGGAAATTTTTAAACAGAGGCTGGATAGCCATTTGATGGAGAGGCTGATTCTGTGAAGGCTCAAGGGGTGGCAGGTTACAGTGGGTGAGCGATAGGGTTGTGAGTGTCCTGCATATTGCAGAGGGTTGGACTAGATGACCCATGAGGACCCTTCCAACTCTATGATTCTATGATTCCTTTCTTCTCCCCACAACAGGCACCCTGGGTGATAGATAGGACTGAGAGAGTTGTGACTGCCCTGAGATCACTCAGGAGACTTCATGGGGAGGAGTAGGGAATCAAGACCATTTCTCTAGATTAGATTCTGCTACTTTAAGCAGAACACCACGCTGGCAGTATAGCCACAAGCATACCCTATTGCTTGTCTTCCTGTATCTGGTAATCAGACCTGCATTGTCCTTGAAAATGGAGGCTCCGTTTAGCTGCCATCACTAAAAGCAGCCAACTGGTCATGCAGAAATATGACTAACCTTTTTTTTTAAATGCACAAAAGGTATCTGTGGCAGAATGAGGTACTAGAATGCATAGATGGCAAAATGGAAGGTATCACTTCAGGCTATAGATTTTGAGGGAGGAAGTCACTTTTTCTCCCTTTGTCCTTCTACAGTAAACATGAAAGCTCCCTGCAAACAGAAAACCAGCACAGCAGGCAAGGTGCTGAGCAAGAAGCTTCTCTTCTTTGATGTACTTGTACTTCAGTTTCAATTGGAGGGTTTTTTTTCCCCTGCAGCTTTCTAAGGTGGCACCTCCTCACCTGTAATTTGCAGTGGTACACTCTGTTCTAGCACCTCATGCTGCTGCACTTGTGTACACAGCCCAGGCTGGAGTCCAACCCATCCTTGCTCCTGCCTGCAACGGTTTTACTGCAAAGCCTATCATGACGGTGAGTCCTTTAAAATGAAGAAAGAAAAATAGATTCTTCCCTCACCATCAGCTCAGTTATTTTCAGTTTCCAGTAATGGCCCATCCTGAAATTCCTGTCTGCCTAGAAGAACGTAAGGGAATCTTGTTAAATTCCATTGCTACTGAGCCCCAACCAAATGTCAAATTGGGCAGCATCTTCTGGAATGGTGTGAAGTCTCTATTCCTTCAGTCCTGTATCCCAACACTCCTCCCAAGGGGCAGCATATATTATACCGACAGGCAGTGGCTGACACTACACTACAGGCTTCATGACCGACTGAAGAGGTGAACCCAGTGCAATCCATATCTGACAATTAATTCATTGCACCATGCTGACTCACATTTCATTTGCATGCATGCAGAGACACATCTGAGACACTGACAGGGAGAGCAGACTTACACCCTTCCCAGTCCATTCAAATCAATGGGTTTAGGAGGGTCCGGCACTGCTTAGGACGCCACTGTAAGAAGACATAGCAAAGGCATATGTGAAATGCCCCCTAAAGGAAAACACAGAGTCACCGTGGGTCTCCCTCTCTCCTTCCCCTGTCAACTCGGCTGAAGCCTAATAATCACTCCTGATAAATACATGTAGTCTCTGTGACCCCCTCCCCCGCAGCCTCCACTGAATCTTAACTTCCAGGGACAACATGCTGTGTATCAAATATTACTTTACTGGGAAGTTGCACTTTTTAAAGTTCTCTTCAGAGCTTGAAAAGGTGGGGGAGCCTTTAATGAAACCCACAAGTGCTACTCCCTGACTCCCCTCTCTGTTGGTCCCCCCCCCCCCCATTATGTTCCTACAAGGTGCTGGGCGAGGTATTCCTTTTGAAGGTATTCAAGGTGCAGCAACAATCCCCTTTCCGCTTAGTTCTCATGGTACCTGTAGTAGGAGGTGGGAGTTCAGCAAGGGGCTCCGCAGAACTAAGTTTCCCCATCAAAACTCCCCCAGGAAAGGCTTGTCAGATAGAGTGGGTGACCGCACTGCACAGTGGATTATCCCTTTTCCTAAAGTCCACATGGCCAGCAAAATCCCCTTGTGACTCCATACTGTAGGTGGAAGCCTACCTTCCAGCATCTTATTTAATATTTGCAGGTGGCCCTTGAAGAAGGGGCAGTCCGTAGACCCCTCGGGAGCCTTCTAAAACACCAGCTAAGGGGGCCCATGACGAGAGATACTCCTCTCATGCAAGCACAAGCCTTTTGGGAGAAGTCACTCTTCCAATTTCATCCCTGCGCAGACTACACAGAAGAAATCCTAAAGCCTCAGTCTTGCGACTGAACAAATCAGCCTTTCTGGATCCCAGATCCAGGAGCATCTTAAAAAAACGGCATTTCACGGTGCCAGGAAGAGCACACCACCGCTGGCCGCATTTGGCCCCACTCAACGTACCAGCTGTCTGAAGGCTTCAGAACTGGGTCAGAAGGATTTTGCTCACACGCGCAGTCGTGCACACACTATTTCGACAGTCTTGGGCAGGGGTAGTCAAACTGCGGCCCTCCAGATGTCCATGGACTACAATTCCCATGAGCCCCTGGCAGGGGCTCATGGGAATTGTAGTCCATGGACATCTGGAGGGCCGCAGTTTGACTACCCCTGGTCTCGGGCAAGCTCCTAGCATCAGAAGGTCCGTTGAGTGGCTGCGCAGAAGCGGGCTAGGAGCCGGAGTGAGCGAATAGGGCAGACACCAGAGCCTGCGGGTATTTCCACACCCCCACTTCAATCTGGACCTGGGCTTTGTTCTTTCCTCCAGCAGACACAATAATAGAGGTTGTTTTTTTAAGGAAGCGGCATGTTTCTTCCAGCTGGCCTTTCTGGCACCTGCGATTCAGCAGAGGTGACCAGCAGGGGATGGCAGGGGCCATTCTGGGAGTTGAGCAAGTGCAGCGGCGCCTGGGAGCACAGTCCAGTGAAAACTCTCGCAGGAGCCCTGCTGAAGTGGAGGGCGAGCAGATGCAGGCATGCTGGCGCAGCTCCTCTTTCTTGTGTGTGTATTTTGGAGAGTTTGCCATCTGTTCTCCTGGCACCCAAATAGACAACACCCCCCCCCCCCGATTCGCAGTGTACACTAACCAGAGGCACCCCAATATATGACACTAAGAACACCTCTGGACTTCTAGCACATGTGTGAATGCTGTTGGAGGGTTGGGGGGGGGTTAAAGTTACAGGCCAGTTAACAGGTGGGGCGCGGGTGTGTGTGTGTATGTCCAAATCCCTCTCTCCGAATCCTGTTGCGTTCAGGAATCGGACTCCAAAAACATCGGACGTCTAAGAATTGCGGTTCCTTCTACTGTGCCCCCCCCCCCCCGCGTCCTAGATATTCCGGACATAGAATCCCAGCCGCCTGGCTTTCCACCCCGGAGGATGCACGCCGGTCACAGTCCGCTCGGAGGTGCCCCGGTGCAGGAGCCGACTGGTGCAGGCGAAGTTTTCGACTGGCAGGAGCCGACTGGCGCCGGCTGCAGTTGCAGCGGTTTCCCCCGCCCTGGTTGCAGTGCTCCCGGGCCACCCCGAGCCGCGCGGGTCCAGCCTCCCTTGCGATCCGCTCGCCGCTTCCCACCTGGCCCAGAGGCTGCCCGCCCGAGTCTCCCCCAGGCTCCTGCTGCTGCTGCTGCCGGCTGGCACCTCTAGGGAACGGCAGAAGTTTTCCGCCGGGCAGCAGCAGATGTCCAGGGCGGCGTTTCGAGTCCCCCCCCCCCCCCCGCGCCCCGGGTCCCGCTCTGAAGGGCGAAGGAGGCGCGGCACCCTTACCTGGCCGAAGACGGAGCTGAGGATGGGGTGGAGCTGGTGGAAGAGCGGGTCGGCTTCTCCGCGCCGGTGGCTGCAGCCGGCCTTGGCCGCCGGGCTCCTCTCGCCGCCGCCGCTGCCACCCTTGGGGGACGCGCCGTCGGGCAGCTTGAGGGACTCCCTGCTGGCCCTTCGGCCGAGAGCCGCGCCGCAGTCCAGCACCGCCGCCCCCGCCCTGTCCGCGCGCGGCGAGCACTCCTGCTGCTGCTGCTGCTGCTGCTGCTGGCGGCCCGAGCGGGAGGGCGCCTTGACGCTGCCGCCGCCGCCGCTGCCGCCGCTGCTCCTCCGCCGGGGCCCGTCTGGCGCCGCCTGCCTGGGCTGCCCTCCGCCGTCCGCGCCGCCGCCCGGCTGGCACAGGGGCCTCCGCCAGCTGAGATCGCTCGGGGCCGCCTCGGGGCCGCCTCTGCCGTCCCGTCCGGGGCCCCGCCGCCCGCCGCCCTCCGCCCGCTGCTGGCCAAGGCGGGCGTCGCTCCTGCCGCCCTGCTGCGCGCTCATGGTCGGCGCGGCCGCTCAGGCGAGCATCTCGCACGGCTGCCGGGCAGGCGGAGCAGCAGGCGGAGGAGGCGGCGGAGGCGGCGAGGGCGAGGGCGCCGCGGGGAAGGCAGGGCCACAGGCGAGGGGCGGCGGCGCTCCGGGCAGCGCCGCCGGGGAGCGCCTCACATTTCAGCACCGCGGCCCATGTGACAGCGCCCGCAGAGCCGCCTCGGCCCCTCCCCGCCAGGGAAGCCCGCCGCCCGCCCAGGACAGCCGCCCGCAGCCCGCCGAGCCTCTTCGCGGAGGAGGAGGAGGGCAGCAGAGCCTCGGCTCGCCTCGGCACACCGGGCGCGGGAGGGGAGTGGCCGGCCGGTCGGGCCGAGAGACTCGCGAGGCAGCCTCCTGGAGCAAGCAGCGGCGACCAGCCGAGCCGGCCTCGGGCAGAGACCAGCGCCGCCGCTCCCTTCTGCCCCCGGCCCGGCCGCTCTCGCCCGCCGCCGCCGGCTCCTCACCCGTCGAGGGCGCCGCCTTCCCCGGCTGCCCCGGAGGCTGCTGCCGGCGCCTTTCGCCCTCGCACACCTGCCTCGCTTTCCCTGACACTCCGCCTCCAAGGCGGGCGCTCGGGGCGGCTGACAAAACCCGTGCTGGGGGGGGGGGGGAGAGGGGGTAGAGAACATAAGCGGCCCATGTTGTGTGTCTCTTTGTGTGTGTACAAGGCGGAGGGACAATTGTCCTCTGCAGGACAGCGCGCTGGGAGAGAGTCTCCCGCAGAAGTGTCAGGCAATGGCGCGGCTCCTGGACATTTAATCTGAACTGACCGAGAGCATTGACCGGTGGGTTGTTAATTCGTGGCAGTAGGAACTCTTGTCATCTGGATTTTCCACTTCAGGGTCCTAACGGAGCCCCCATGTGGACAGCTCAGCCAAGATCTATCTATTTCCCACTATAATTGTAGACTCTCAGCTGAGCAAGCAGACCCAGTATAAAGCCCAAGAAACTAGCATCTGGGGGCGTCCCCTACCTAGCAGCTGAAATTATGCAGAGTAATGGAGCTTGGGTTAATTATTCCCCAGAAGTTTGAGGAAATGATATTACTGTAATCAGATTCTCCCTAGTAAGAACAGGTAAGTAAAATGTCCATCTAGAAATCTGAGATCAGCCACCAAAGGTCACATTCCATCTTCTTCCATCTCTCTCATGTTTCTCATTGACCTACATGCAGGCTGACATCTCACTTAGTTTCACAAATGCCGTTCATTATATTTTACAATAATCCAATGGGTCAAATCGGGGTAGACACTTCTTGGGAGGGGATTGTAGGGCAGTTTTATTAGGGGCCTGAAATTCCAAGAGACATAATCCTGAAAGAGGAAAAGTCTTTCTCCTCTTACCAGGCAAGTCCTGGATGGATTGAATGTCCCCAGACAAAATACCTTCTCTGGTTACAAATAATGGGGGAAAGGTGTTTGTGTCTTCACTGTCCCATCATTCCCGTGCTATTTAGAAAGAAAGGAGGTCAAAAGGCAACAGACACTCCTGACTTCTAGCACTATATGCTGCCTCACACAATGGCGGCTCCATTTTATTAACACAGCTAATAGCCATTGATCAGTGTGTCTCCTGGATGGTTTGTCTTCACAGTTAGTGGCCATGGCTACATGTTTTGCTTGTGAGTTTTATTGAAGACTGTTGTAGCCAACATTAATATTAAATCAGAACGTTTCCTTCCCTTTGTGTTCTTGGTGCAGCATTGAAGGACCCTTCCTAGCTGGAGCTTTCACTTGGTCCTGAACAGCTTAAGAACTTGGAGCTTTCAACAGGTTTTCTGAAAGTTGTGCAGGTGAGATTACCAACCGGCCAGGTTTGCTGTCTCAGTCAACTGAATACTGCAGGCTTGGAAGTAACTGTCTTATTAATGGAAAGGAGATAACGAAGCACCATCTCTGTGGATGGAAATAGCAAGGACTTGACACCGGTTGAGTATCGGTGTTTTCTGGGAGTCAGGCTTCAGCAAGAAGGGTTGCAAATTTTAACTGGGTTAATTGCTTTGTTAATCAATTAAAGCTTTAACCAACTCAAGGTTTAGTTGATTAATTTTTGTGGGGATCAATTTTAATCGGCGGACTACACATTAAAAACAAACTTTAATTTGCTAGACTTTTTTCTGTTTTGCAATAGGAAAAGCGAAATGCTTCCTTAGAATGAAAAGCATCTTTTTGTCATAAAGTGTTTTATACTTTATCCACAGTTTCCGTAAGGCAGTAATAGCCAGTTGTTGGTGATAAGTACATACATTTCATCACTGAAAGGATTGATTATTATTAAATTACAATTACTTGATAAAACCAGAGTCTAGTAGCACCTTTAAGACCAACAAAGATTTATTCATGGCATGAGCTTTTGAGTGACTAAGAACTTAGTCTGACGAAGAGTGCTTACACTTGAAAGCTCACGCCCAGAATAAATCTTTGTTGGACTTAAAGGTGCCACTGGACTCTGATTTTATTGTACTACTTCAGACCAACACGGCTACCCATTTGAAATTACTTGGTTGATGACTCCAGCTCCATGTTCTTTTCAACAATATATTGAAGTTTTCCTGTGACTGGGATTTTTAAGAGACTTCTGAACTAGGTTTCTAACTTTAAAAAAAAATTCTAGCACCCAGATTCTAGCCTTTAATAAGAATGGGAGTAATTGCTTTTAAGTCAATACAAGGATGAATTGCCTTGTACATTGCCTTTTCCTGACTGAAGGGGAACAATTTTTAAAGTGACCCACAGAAAGCAGTGCATCTTTCCCTCCAATAATGGAAACAGCAAGGTGATTTCACAAGGTGAAAAAAACAAGCCCAAGATGGTTGCTGTGTGAGAAGAGAAAGACATGGAAATATAGGATGGAAAGACCGTCCAAGCAGGCCAGGAACCCAGAGCATTCCGAGAGCTTGAAAAACATGCCTCTGGACCACTGCTCTGAAAGAGCTTTGCTTCCCTCCTCTGATTAATCTTGGGATCAGAGGGTAATGTGAGAGGCTGCATGTTACCATCAGAATAGAAAAGAGCTTGCTGCTCTGGAGGAGCCCAGCAATCAAGCCCAGGCAAGAAGAGAGGGGAGGAAAAAATCTAGCATTACTAAGCTGCTAAAATGGATTCTTTGCCATCTGGCAGTGCAAGAGAGAGAGAGAGAGAGAGAGAGAGAGAGAGAGAGAGAGAGAGAGAGAGAGAGAGAGAGAGCAGAATAATCAAGGGACAATATATTACATAATATGTTCATTCACTGCTTTCTGAGGTGGAACGAATGTTTCATCAAGAAATATAATCCAGAAGTAAGAGGCAGAAGACCTTGCGCTAGTAGGATGCTGCATCTCACAGCAGTTTGCTGGTGCAGGAAAACAAACCAGGGCATTAGCTCAGAGCAGCAACTCAGGTAAGTATGGCTTTGCCAAAGCAAGGGTTCGGTACACACTAGACGTGGGTGGGGCTGGACTGGGAAGATTCAAGATGCTTCCAATATGAGGTTGGTGGGGTTCAGATCTGCATGGCATTTTGCATATAATAAACACAGGGCAAAATTATCTGGAAAGTTCTCTGGTGCAGGTCCTCCTTAAATGCAGTTTAAAATCAAGTCACCCCAGAAGCCACCTCCTACTTTCTAGTGAGTGAAGGTAATACAAACATAAGTTGGGTGATCAATAGGTGAATAATTTTACATGATTTTGGTAGGGAGGCCAGTACTTTGGCATTGTTTCAGGCCTCAACCATAGACCTGGCAGAACAACTCGATTTTGCAGGCTCTGCAGAACTTTCCCAAGTTCCACAGGGCCCTAATCTCATTGGGTAGAGCGTTTAATATATTTGGGGCTGGGGATCTTGAGGAAGTTTTGTTTGCTGGATCTTAGTCTCCTTTGGGGGACATAGTAGAGGAAGTGAACCCACACTAGGGCTCTGGTGAGAACCAAAATCTTCAACTTGAATGAATCCGCAATCTGGAGCCTGTGCAGCAGGGAAAGCACAGGTCAAATACATACTATCTACCAGGTCGTAAGAACATCATGTTCCTGGCCAGAAATTTAGGGGTGAGTCTGGACGCCTCGCTGTCCATGAAGGAGCAGGTCATGAAGGCAGCCTGCCAGGCATTCTACCATCTCCATCAGGCAAGGCTACTAGTGCCCTACCTGTCTCCTGAGCACCTAGCCATGGTGATCCATGCAACGGTCACCTCCAGAACTGATTTCTGTAACTCGTTCTACGCAGGCCTGCCTGACCCAGAAATTGCAGCTGGTGTAAAATGTGGCTGCTAGGGTCCTCACTGGAACATCTTGGAGGGCCCATATCCAGCCAGTACTGAGGCAACTGCATTGGTTACCAGTTGTGGCCTGGATAATTTTTACCTTCCAGGCCCTTTGCAGTCTGGGAATCACCTATTGGTTATTCTTGGCCCCCCAAAATTTCCCTGGCAGGGCTTTTTCAGTCCTTGCCCTAACCTGGTGGAATGTGCTCCCGGAAGAGCTGCAGCCCTGCAGGAATTTCCAGTGTTCCGTAGGGGTTGCAAAATGCAGTTCTTCCGCCAGGTTTATGGTTCAGGTTGGGGCTTGGAAGATCAGATGGGCCCCCAAAAGAGATCTCCACCAGACCAACCATTGCCGCCAGTGGATTGCCGACACTTGGAGACCCCTATGGTATACCAGGAGGCAGCCTTAGGGGCTGGTGTGTTTTGTCGCTGGGGATAAATTCTTACAGGGTTTTATATTGTACATTTTATGTGTGGTTTTTATCTTGTAACCTGCCATGAGATGGCTTGTCGGGAGCAGCGAGAAATAAATAAAATAAATAAATAAAATAAATAATAAATAGGTGGATGGCAAGATATGCCGGATACATCTCTGCTCCCATCATGTTGCAATCTTGAGGAATGGAGGAGAAGACAAAGAAGCCTTAGGAAACAGGAAATTACCCTCTAGGAAAAGACAGGTCAGTGAGATCAGAAGGTGAGTGGTCAGCGTTCCTATTTATTTAACTTTCTCTATGGTGAAGAGAGTTCCTGTTGGAATCTCAAATCAGGAGATATCTCACAGAGAGCTATTTCCAACATTTTGATCCCCCCAGGCGCATGTAACCAAGTCCAAAATTAATGGCTACTGGTTATTTACACTTGGCTTGATCACATGATGGAGGGATAGGAAGGGAAGAGTTAATGTTTACAGCAGATCACGACAGCTTTTCTAACCAAGCAGAAAGGGAAATGTGTTACATTAACAAACATATTCAAGTTATTTGTGTCTGTAATAAGGGCACATAAAATCTTATTCCTTAGTGTCACAGGCCTGGATCTGTCAAAAGATTTCCTTAAGCAAACAAAAGTCTGATGCAGTAAATGGTGCAAGAAATACATTGAAGTTGGAAGCCATCAGCTTCACTAAGAACTAAATGGTTCCCCAACAATATATATCACCTGGCATTTTGAAATCAAAAGGGCAGCCATTCCATTTTCAAACACCTCATTCCTTTCTGTTTGTGACAGGTGCTTTCTTCTAAAGGGCAGGCTGCTGGATAGAGTAGTCGCTATAGGAATTGTGTGTTCATCAGTGAATTCTTTGCAAATATGTTGACGCTGCTCAATACCTTCCAAGGAGGAATACTTCTCTGAGGAGGAGACTTTAATTCTGCTCTCTCTGAACATCTAGATAGAACTAGTTGGAGATACAGTGCCTATAGCACAGAATGGGGGAAATTTATGCCTGTGGGTGGTATCGGTCCCCTGGGAGATTTTCATTGTACAGTTTAACAAATTGTTGGGATTACTAGATGGCTGGATTACATTAAAAATTTTGGAAATAAGAACTCCAGAAGCAGCTAGATGAAGAAATCTGGGTTAAAATACAAGGAACATTTAGGTCTAAATATATATCTGCTAGAGATCATTTATATGCAATTTTTAGCAGATGGCTCTTTTGCCAGATAAGTGTAAATGCTGCACACTTCCTAACCTGAATCTCTGATAGGGTAGATGTAGCAAAAAGGCAACTGTTAGTATGCTTATAGACCGGCTCGAGTTACAAAGGCATCGAACCAGCAACCTCCAACATATCAAAACCATAACTTGATACTCACTAGGACTAAACCCCTGAGTCAATCTTTAAAAAAATTGTTTAGATGACAGATTTTGCCAAATAGGTTTAGACTAATTTCCTAATGGCTGTCAGAAATGGCTGAACAGAATCCAGGGCTACTTAAAAACAAACACATAGATAAGATGCAAGGCTCTATTAAAGGGAGAAGTCATGTTTCTTGAGGCCTACTTGGCAACCCCACTTGATATCCAAAGGATTCTTCAGATATTTCTCACTGACATTCAGAGTAGATTAAACAATGCTAATCAATGCATTCAATAGTGTGATACATCTAAGAAGCAGTGTAACAGGATTAAGACATAGAATTTTGGAAAATATGACATTTCAACTAACTAAAAGGAAAACCGTAGTGTGATAAAGACTGAAAATATTACAGTATGCAAAGAATGTTGAAAAAGCCATGTGAGGAAGACTGGGCTGCCTCCCCCCCCCTCAGTGCTAGGCACCACCTGAGCCAGGTAATATCGATGGCCCCCTCTTCCAACCCCCATTATTATTATTATTATTATTATTATTATTATTATTATTATTATTATTATTATTATTTCTAGGCCGCCGCTCCCGTGGCTCGTGGCGGGTTACAGTATACATGTTTTTTTGGGGTATGGGTAATTGTCTAATTCCGCCATGTTTCTGGGCTGCTATTGTTGTTTATGTCCTGTTTTTAATGGGGTTTTAAGGATAATTGTAACCTGCCATGATCCCATCTCGGGAATGGCAGGAAATAAATTTAATAATAATAGTAATCTGGTGGATTCTAAGGCTAAGAAACCAGATACATGTTTGAACAAGGTGGAAATCAGATTAACACAAAATAATAATTGTGCAACTTATTCAAATTGATCAAATTTGCAAAATCAAGGCAGTTGATAGGATGGCACACAATACTAACTTTAAAAAAGTCAAATGAAAATATAGACCTGATCCCAGTTCCCATATTGCTATTGCATTTAAAAACATTGACTTCCAGCACCAAAGCACTCTGGTCTAATGGCTGACCTGGCAATTTGACATTTCCCATTTAACCTTTAATTTCCCTTATTTGTTCATTCCATTTGTACAAATCATCCAATGAACCCATTGCACCTCAATATTTTCTCAATTGTTTTTCATTTTTAATTTGTGGCAAATTTTTAAACCTTAAATCACCATTACAATAGTAGAGCAGGGTCAGTCATAGTATAATTGAGGGTATTGCCTCTTTAAATTTTAAGTTTTTCCTTCTAACATAGCTAATGACATGCTGCTTTCCTGCTGGCTGCCTGGTGAATAAATTGTAAATTATTGGGGGCTGGGGGAGATAGCATGACTGGCTATAAAAATAATAAGCTATATAGAAGTCTCCTTCACCAGGGGACCAAAAGCTGATTCTGAACCTTTGATTCATGAATCGGGAGAAAAATGGAAGCCTAAAGAAAACATTAAATAATGTATTAGCCTGAAAATAACAGAACAAAAGGGAAATTGCAGGGAGCAGTGGAACCTTTGCTAAAGGGAATTTGCTTCTAAGGAGAATAGAGTAGGATATTGCTTGTGGGAATGGATTTTTATGGTGAATTTAGAACTTTATAAAGTGGAACTCATATTTCAATTCCACTTGCAGCTGAAAAGAATAACTGGGCAGTGTGGATTGGGGAGCATGTAACATCAGCCACCTTTGCTTTAACTTCCTAGCTATGATAACAGAAGAAAGAACCTACCCTAGGCTGTAATAAACATTTAAACAATTTAACAATTAATATAAATAGAAATGTCTTATCTCTTCTTTTAATTGTCATAGAACAATCAAAACGGCCTCCAGATTTAAACCGTTTTCTAAGGTATTTTCATCAGTGGTTGTTCTTCCAACTTAGTGTTTGCTGGTGAAGTCCTTCACTAGGATCTATTTTTCTTCACAGAATTTAAACAATATATATATTGGCCTTTGGCTCACAGGTATGGGGAAGTTTTAGTCCAAAGACTGTTCTCCAGTTTTCCCAGAAACAAGAAAAATACTGGTGGGAAAATGGATGAACAAATCTCTTGATCTGCAATGGCAGAATCTACCTGAATCTCTTCACTTTCCATGTTCTTTTTTGTGGGCCTCTTTACCTTCTGATTCCCTAGGTACTGAACTATTGAAGAAACTATTGAAGGTGCTATACTAATCAAATCACTTGATGTATCTATAAAGTCCATTCCACACACATTGGACAATGCACTTTCAATGTCCTTTTGCAGCTGGATTTGCATGTGTGAAATGGGAAAATCGACTTCTAAAGTACATTGAAACTGTATTATCCAACATACGTGGAACGGCCCTCAAGTCAACAGAGAAAAATTACTCAAGGTGTTTGATTAGAGATGGAGACCTTTTGTTTTGTACCAGAACTAAGAGAAACCTGAAGAGACTGGAAGATTAGAGGTTTTATCTTATATGGAATAAGATGTTGGTGATGAGGAAATTAATTGGTGTATTTTGTCCTCTATCATAACATATGTGCTTTTTTTAATGAACTTGTTTTATATTATAGTCTGCCTCCAGATTGGAACCTGGATTAGGTTCAAGGTTTTGTTACTGACCTTTAAAGCCCTAAACGGTCTGGGATGAGCATATCTGTGGGACTGCCTTTCCCATTATGTCCACCAAAGAACAATACAGTTGGCGGACCTTAGCTTCAAAGAGGTGAGTCTAGTCTTGACCAGGGGCAGGACCTTAGTTCCTCCAAGTCACAAAATGGAGAATGATGTAAGATGCTTTGGGCCCCCATTGGTTAGAAAGGTGAGGGTGTAAATAAATAAATATACTAGAGGTGAGAAGCAATTCCTACTCCTCATCCAGCCACGGTTGCATTCATAACAGCCTCCAGCATACTCTGCAAAAGATGAAGGGATTTGCTTTTAAATATATATTTTAATGAGCTTAAACACTTGAAGTGCTTTGCATGCATTTGGTGGCTCCCTATGTAAGGGACTAATCACAGGATAGGATACGCAGACACAGAGCGTGAGCTCTTCCCAGATACTTTAGCTCTGACAGAGCCAAGAGCAGATCAGGGGGTTATATAAGCCCTTTCACTTTTAGATATCACTGAAATACATTATAATTCAGACAGAATATTAATACATGTCTTTAAACATGACAGGGCTCCAGCTATTAAAGGGATTAAACTATTTTTTGGCATTGGTGCAGAGGAATGAGTATCAGAATTATTTTAATATTTCTGAGCGGTGCAACTTCATAGCTGGTCTGAGGAATCAAATGGGCATAAAAGGGAAAACAGTAAACCCAAAAATCTTAAAAGGGGTGGTCTTCCTTTCTTATAACATTGCAGAATTTGGCATTCAGAGATATGGTCTCTGGATAATTCCAGAGGGGTAGTTGTGTTAGACCAAGCTTTCTCAGAAAGGCATTTATGAAACCTGGGGTTTCTTGACAGCCCTGGAAGAGTTTCCCAAATGGATGGGAATTAATATTTATATGTTTTAAAAATGTGTTAAATATTTATCGGGTGATATGGCACCTCCAAAAATACACAGCTATGCTTCCCAACCATGTTCTGCATGATCATGTCACCTCTGGGGTTTCTCAAAGCCTGAAGAATGTTTTAGGGGTTTTCTCAATGGTAAAAAAGATGAGAAAGGCTGGGTTAGACTGTTGCAGGAAAATCAAACAGCAGCCCAGTGGAGCATTAAAGATCAATAGCATTTATTTCAGCATACAGTTTTATGAGCCAGAGCTTTCATTTTCAGTGATGCATCTGATGAAGCAAGTTCTGCCTCGCAAAAAGCAGAAATCTGCACACTTCCTAATGGTGATTAGAAAGATATTGTGGGGATATTGTGGGGGAAAGGTAGGGTTACTCTGGATCAATCATGCATGTTGCAGAGGGAAAATTTAAAGCACCCCAAATAAAAATGTTAATCAAATTCAGTGTAGATGGGAGGGATTCATTCAAACTGGGACTGGCTAAAAAGCCCCATGCAGACTTCACCCAAGTCCTTTTCCAATGCTCTGACCACCGTACTAAGCTGCCTTGGGCAGGTTCCTGGAGAAGCAGTATAAAAATGTTCTAAATGAATTAGTGTTGCTCAGTTCCATGGAGAGGGTGAATTATTACCAAATGCAATACAAACAAGCCTTCCCCAAACACATGCATGCTCCTCCTACAAAGACTTTGCAGAGCCAAATGAATGGAAATAATGTCGTTTGAATCCATCAAGTATTAAAATCCTTTTGCTTAGTGAGTGATGTGGAAAATGAGCCTTAGAATTAGATGCTCTCTGCCTGGACCGTCAAAAGGGATTTTCCACAGATAGAAAATAAGTGGAACTGGAACTGCATGAAGTAAATCCCTCCTGAGCTTCTTTGAATTTCATGTCGCTTCCCTATGCTTTCTCCTATGGTCTGGAGGGATGGGAAACTCCCTATGCTTTCTCATATGGTTTGGAACAGACCAAAGTGGCCAAATCACACAGGTTTTGCAGGGGGTAGCCTGTCAAATGCAGTGTGTGGTGGCTGCAATGCAGCTGCAGCTGCAAATCTCAGGGCTTTCCTGAAAGGAGAAATCAAATTCTTTCGTAGAATCATAGAGTTGGAAGGGACCTCCTGGGTCATCTGGTCCAAGCCCCTGCACTATGCAGGACACTCAAAACCCTATCGCTCATCCATCGTTAACCTGCCACCCCCTTGAGCCTTCACAGAATCAGCCTCTTTGTCAGATGGGTATCCAGCCTCTGTTTAAAAATTTCCAAAGATGGAGAACCCACCACCTCCCGAGGAAACCTGTGCTACAGAGAAACCGCTCTAACCGTCAGGAACTTCTGGATGTTTAGATGAAATTTCTTTTGAATTAATTTCATCCCATTGGTTCTGGTCCATCCCCCTGGGGCAAGAGAGAACAACTCTGCTCCATCCTCTATATCAGTGGTCCCCAAACTTTTTATCATGGAGGACCGGTCAACACTTGACAATTTTACTGAGGCGGGGGGGGGGGGGGGGTTAGTGTTTTGTTGAGGTATATCGCTACTGCCTGAGCCCCTGCTCCACTTACTTTCCCGCTAGCGCCCCTGACTTCCTGCCACCCACTGGGGGGGCACTGCCAGCAGCAGCTGCACAGTGCCACGCCGAGGGGGAGCCCCAGACACAGCAGCCGCTGCACTAAAGGTGAGCCGGCCGCACAGTGGCAGGGCAGCCCCCGAGACAGTAGCCGGGGAGGAGGAGCTGCGGCCCGGTACTGACTGATCGACGGACTATTACCGGTCCCCGGACCGGGGGTTGGGGAACACTGCTCTACATGGCAGCCTTTTAAATACTTGAAGATGTTTATCAGATGGTTATGGTGATTGTAGGCCACGTTGAGACTCCTTCAGGTAGAATACGGAAACCAACCAACTCCTCTTACTAGTGACTTTTACAGAAGTACCTCATCCATCACTTTCAGAAGCAGTCAATGAGCAAGATACCTACTTTGGCCAGTGGCACAAGAGGTTGCAATTCCAAGGAAAGTTTACCCTTTTAAGTACACTGACTTCAATGGACTCAGGATCTAACTCTTACTGGACTGTAAATTGCTCTGTAAATCTGACAAGTTGAGTTATACAAGTGGAAACAGGGTACAGCTGCATGTGTGAGAGATGGCCTAACATGAGATGGAGAAGCACTGAAAGACAGAAGAAAGGGTAGAGCCCCCAGAGGAGTTCTTCTGAGCAAGGCCCACTGGAAGGAAGAGTAAACGCCCTGTTGCTGCTCTGCTTGTGGAGGAGTCTACAAATGAACCTGGAACTTTGCTACAGAAAAATGTCGCTGGCTTCCCCCCCTCACCCCTCCCATTTAACATCAATAAAAAGGACTCCCTAAAAATCACAGGGGAGCCTCAAAAGAGTCTGTCACACTTACCCTAGGGAGCAGGTGGACGCCGAGGAAGGAATGTCTTGCTAGATGCAGTACTGCACTGCAGGAGCCCAGAAAACACTGTAGAAATAAGGAGTGGTGTGAACACCATATGAAGGAAGTGTTGCAGTGAGAGGGGAATAGGATGGTTAAAATCTTCCATCAACTTGCTCTGTATGTACGCAGTTCTGGAAAACTTTGCTTGCCTCTAGGGTTCTTTAATGATGAGGTCTGTAGGATTATCTACGTTGTAGAAGCTGTTCTATTTGATTGCCCCAATCCCCCTCCTAACCTTAGCTTAGACAACTAGCTAATTACATGCCAGTTGCACTAATAACCCACCCAATCCCAAACCCTCCCTCCTTATCCCCTTTCCTAACCTAGACCTAAACAGCTGACTAAAAAATCCTCAAGGGCCCTGCTACACAGGGCCTCTCCTGGACCCCTCCACCCCCAGTCCTCTATCCTAAGGCTAATCGTCTTCCCTAGTTGATTAGAGGGAGGGAACAGATGCCATTTGGATTTTCCATCCCAGACACCAGACACAAAATATCCTGGTTCTACCCTATTAGCAGATGCTGTGAGTGGATGGCGGATGAGTTTTGACAAACGACTCTTCCCCCCCCCCCAAAAAAAAATGTTTCTTAAGTGGGTAGAGATGTTCTACTGTTGACTAAGGATCCACTGTTCAGGATGACACCTCTAGGTCAGGAGTGTTTCAAGGATTTGCGGGGCCCGTAGCACCAGAACCAATTTCAGGATTTGCAGGGCCCTACCAATTGTGGCAGAAGCAGCCAAACTGTGGGCAAAGGGGCCCCCCACAGTGGAAAGGGGTGTCCCTCCGAGTGTACTTAAAGAGGGAAAAGCAGGAGGAAAGAGATTACCGCCTTGATCCATGGGGAAAAGGTACCATGCAGGGCTCCTGGAAGTGCAGGGCACATGCTACTTGTGCCACATGGATAAACCAGCCTTGTTCTGGTAGTAAGGGATAGAATCTGGGACTCCAGCTTGGTTTATGGGTTAGGAGCGCAGACTTCTAATCTGGTGAGCCGGGTTTGATTCCCCGCTCCTCCCCCACATGCAGCCAGCTGGATGACCTTGGGCTCGCCACAGCACTGATAAAGTTGTTCTGAATGAGCAGTAATATCAGGGCTCTCTCAGCCTCACCTCCCTCACAGGGTGTCTGTTGGGGGGAGAGGAAAGGGAAGGCGATTATAAGCCACTTTGAAAATCCTTCGGGTCGAGAAAAGTGGCATATAAGAACCAACTCATTATGATGATGATGATGGAGGAAGGGTGAAAGAGAAACAAGTATATTGGGATCTTGGTACTAAGAAACCTGAGAGTTTCTAGCTGAATGCAAGATCTCTCTCTGGGAATCAGCTATGCTGTCTGCTTACGCACTGCCCTGATTGTGTACATGTAAATAAAGTGAAGATTACAAAAAAGGCATTTGAAATCTCTGAAATCCTTAATTGTTGGGGAAGTGAGGGAGCTCTTAAGAGAGTCGCAAGGCGCAATGCCTTAACAGAGGGCAACAGAAAGGGGACAACAGCCACCGCTTGATGGCTGTCTTGGCAGCACATTCTGCTCTTTGCAGGAGGCCATCGTGTTTCTTTCCTCCCTTGTTTTCCTTCTGCAAATCAAATCTCTCTCCTGGTGTTCAAGATGCTACCTCTGCAGCTGCACTGAACCTGAAAAGCCCATTATAAATAGCTTCTCCCTGCAGCTCCCAAATGAGCCGTTGAGGTGGAATGAGTCAGTTTTGCCGGCTCTGTGGAGCTCCCAAAACTATCGGTCTGAAAGTGTGGCTGCCAGAAGCAAACACTGTTCTCTTCCCAAAAGTAGTGGTCCAGTGAGGCCAGAGGATACTTTGTGAATAGGGCCCCAACATACAGAGCCGTGCTACCAGCCCTCCTCCTGTGTGAGAGATTTTTGCTATGTTGGTTTTATATGATTTGGAACATAATGTTGGAGATGAGCCATTTTGAAAAGAGCTAAAAGTGGCTCCAGAGAAGCATCACTCCCCATGGGGCATACAGATTTTCTCATCTCACTGGTTAAATGGGTTTTAAAAGTTTTTTGATGCAATAAAAAAATTGGCAAAACCCTATCGCAGCAACAGAATGCAGATACGCACCATGAGAAAATTGACTTTAGCTCTCAAAAGCAACACAAAACATGGTTTGTATCCATCCTGAGATTATATTACGCCATTCTGTTCAGGCATCTTTGTGTCTTGACCTTCCACCAAGGCAGATCCCAATAGTTGAAGTTCTGTACCATGATGATCCCATAGCTAGGAATGCAAGTTGCACCTACCTGTGTAAAAGATGCTAAAGCTACATTTAGCTATTGGCAAGAGGAAACAGAACTTAGAGTATAGCCAGTGAAAAAGGAATCATGTTTGTTTTGTGGTTGGATAGCAAGAAGCAAGGCCTAAAGTGGGTAGGTTAAGAGCATGATAATTGCTAGCACTGTTGGTCACTGCCCCTCCTTATAAGTGGCATATAATTATGTACTTTTATAAATAATGAACTCTTTAAAAAATACACACCAGCAGTAAATGCATTAAAAATGCCTTTAAAGGCAGCCCCTTGAGTATCTTCCCATTCAGGAGCAAGCGAGGGCTGCCAAATGATAGAAACTCTACTGATCTGGGCCAGCTGAAGGAGAATAACTGATCAATCAGTCTGTCTTCTGAATGCTCTTGTCTAGCTGTTCTGGAGGACATCTTTTTAAACAGATACCTCTGTGGTCCAAACTAGTCGGGACAGAGGATTTGAATACATTAATTTCCTGGTTTGTTGATCCACTGATAAACTGGAGGTAGAATGCTGTTTAAGAAAAAGATATTACTCCTTCTCCTTTCCTTTATCCTGCTCCATTGCTTTCCATTCAGCTATAATACTAGCAGGCAGCTTTTGGTCCTTTAAGCACTGATTTCTCATCACTGTTTTTCCTGCTCTGATTGATTTGATTAATTGATTGATTCGATTAATAGCCCTTCACTCCTAGGACGGCTAGTGGCAGGTTGATGATACTTTATCAGCAGCAGTTGCTGATGCTTCATCAGAGATAAGAGAGAATCCAGAGAACTATATCTGTATATTCAGAACACGTTTTTGCTGCCTCTCCAGAGATCAAACTTGAAGCAGTTAACAACCAAAATAACACCATAAAACCGCATAGCTATTAAAAGCAAGCTACTGAAAACAGTAGGCCGAGCGTCAAAGAATTGAGGCTTTTGATCTTTGGTGCTGGAGAAGACTCTTGCGAGTCCCTTGGACTGCAAGGTGAACAAACTGGTCAGTTCTAGAGGAGATCAGCCCTGACTGCTCCTTAGAAGGCCAGATCCTGAAGATGAAACTCAAATACTTTGGCCACCTCATGAGAAGGAAGGACTCCCTGGAGAAGAGCCTAATGCTGGGAGCGATTGAGGGCAAAAGAAGGGGACGACAGAGAATGAGGTAGCTGGATGGAGACACTGAAGCAGTCGGTGTGAGCTTAAATGGACTCCAGGGAATGGTAAAGGACAGGAAGGCCTGGAAGATCATTGTCCATGGGGTCGAGATGGGTTGGACACGACTTTGCAACCAACAACAACAACAAGAAGAACTGAAAACAAGCCAGAGCATTAAAAAGGTATAAAACATAGAAGACACCACTTATGATAGAGTAGACCATAAAACAATGTAAAATAATCAAACCTTTTCATTAATACTATACACATGGGATGGAGACACAATTTCTCTTGGTGCAGTGAAGAACTGGGTTTGATTCCCCACTCTTCCACATGCAGCCCAGAGGGTTACCTTGGGCTAGTCTCAGTTCTGTCAGAGCTCTTCCAGCCTCACCCACCTCACACCATGTCTATTGTGGAGAAAGGAAGCATAGGCAATTGTAAGCTGCTTTGAGACTCATATAGGTAGTAAAAAGTGCGGTACAAAAAAACCCCAGCTCTTCTTCTCTTACAAAGACATGCAGAAGGCTGCAGCTTCCTCATGTTTTGGGAGGCAAGCTCTCTCTGCCTTGGCTAGAGTTCTAAACCATGAGTTGGATAGCCCAGTCACATCAGATCCTGGAAACTGGTTAGTACTTGGAAGGGAGAGCATGAAGAAAATCCATGGTTATTACCCAGAGGCAGGGAATAGGAAACCACCTCTGAGCATCTCTTGCCATGAAAACTCTACGGTATGCAAATGCCAATGGCAACCCTCAAGTGGGAGCTTGGATGGAAAAGCTGCTTCCTCCAGAATTGACTGTACAAAAAGGACCACCAAAATGGACCACTCTCCTTCCATGTGGGTCAAAGAATCCTTTCCTGAAACCTCCAGGAAGATAGTCTAGCTCATCACACCCCAAATCTCTATAATATCCCTTGCAAGTGTCAGTTTCCCAGTTAAGGCGTCTGCTGGCCATTTCAGTGTTTCTGGCCAGAAGGGCCACCAGCACATCCAAAGCTTTCATGGCTACTCCTCACAGAGGCTTGGGAGCTATTACCTCTCCCTGCCTGTCTCCAGCTAAGAGAAAAACTTTTAAAACTCAATGTGGAGGTTTTCTTGAACCTAAATCTCCAAGTAAAATGCACTTCTTCACAGTCTTCTTGCTCTGTGTGGAAACCTTACAAAATTTCCAATTGCTTCCTTAGTACCTGGAGTGGGAAAGCAGCATAAGCACCCACCCCCCGGCAGAAGAACAGCCTAGAGAAACTGTAGCTGCAAGAGTGCTATTAATAAATGTTTGCAGTCATTTAATCATTTTGCTAAATTGCCATCTTATTCCTGCAAGCCCTGGAGTATTAGCGGTGCTGCCTCCTCCCCAACCTCCTCCTCCTCGTGCTCAGGCATGTGAGCGAGAGTGAACAGCAGGGAAATGCTCATCTGAGAGGGCTGCCGCAGAGCTCAAGGAAAACCAATCCTGACAGGTGACTCTTTCAATCTCCTCTGCTCAGAAACCGTCAGCCCTCTTACTTGCACACCCATTAACTACACTTTCCATGGCTGTCATTCAGCAGTACTGCTTGCTTCTGTAGATTCTGTTGCTTACCCTCTTCCCCTAAAGAATAGATCCACCACTGTCCGTCATCAGGGAGGAGGTGAGGACCCTCCAACCTAGCAGTCATTTGCCCAAATGATTGTGTAGCCACTACCCTTAGAGGAAGCAATTAAATGGAGAGTCTCCAGTCTCTAACCCTGGAGGGACATGTCCTATCACTTGGAAGTTATTAATAACTAGTGAAGGACCATAATCTGCCATGGAAGGGGGAAGGCAGGCTTGAGGCAAGGGCCCCGGCCTCTTGCCCTTGTCTCACCTAACCTCTTTATTTTAGCCCTTCCAAATGAAGCATCGTTTTTTAATTTCCCTCTGCTCGCAACCAAATTCTTTGCCTTCTGTTCTCCTGATAATTCCAAATCAGTGCTGGCTACACTATTCTGGAGCTGAAAATAAAACAGGAGTCCAGTGGTAACTTACAGGCATTTACTTCAATATGAGCTTTCATGAGCCATAGTCCATTTTGTTTTTGTATTAATTTGTTGACCACCACCCCTGGACCAGGCCAGCTTGTGGCAGTTTACAATAAAAGCCCCCAACAGAACAGTAGATAAAACAACAGAACACCAAAAACTCTAGCTTTGGCACCAAAACCCTCCCAGCTTAACCCCTCCAGAATAACTCCCCCCATACACAAGTTTCAAGAAGGGCTCACACATCAGGCCCTTGATGTTCTGGAGTGTTCTGCAGAGGGGCCAAAAGTTTACTTCTTCAGACATGGAGAAAAGAAATCATTTGAGGAATACTTACAGGAAAAATTACAGAAGGGGGAGGGTGCATGTCTGTATTTCCCTGTAAGCATTCCCCAAATCCCCTGCCTCATATCTAAAGATGTGATGTCTGACTTACGAAGGCTCACATTGAAGTGAATGTCATTAGTGCCTTTGTTTTATTTTACATTGTTATTAATCTTCCTATTTTAAAAGTTAATGCATTGAATGTTCTTAACCATAAGTGTGGCCCTGTCCAAGGCTAGTCCGATTTAATCAGATCTCAGAAGCTAATCAGTATCAGTCCTGGTTTGTATTTAGATGGGGAGACCACCAAGAATGTCCAGGGTCACTAAACAGAGGCAATAGCAAACCACCTGCAAACATCTCTTGCCTTGAGGACCACATGCGGTTGCCATAAATCAACTGCGTCTTGACAGCACTTCTCACCCCCATCCCAATAGAAGTGCGAGGGAGGAGGTCCACAAAATTTGTTCATGAGCCCTGAACTGCCACCAGCCCAGCTGAGTTTACAAACAGCAGGATTTGGGGCATGGTGGGACTGCAGTGGGTTGGGCAGCTTCTCCCTCCCCAGGCTGGCACCTGATAAAAAGGCAGGGAGAGAGGAAAAGAACTGCAAGGAAAGGCAGTTGCTCAAAGCAGCAGGCCAAGGGAAGACTGACATGCAGGTGGCTCACTTGAGCAAGGAGCAAAGAAGGAAAAGGCTCAGCCTGGAAATGAAAAGGACCAGACAGTAGAGAGCAGCACCAGGCACAGCCACACACTAAATGGTAGGGATGCCGGTCCCCAGGTGGGCCCTGGGGATCCCTGGTTTTATAGTTCATCTCAAGGAGACAGAGATCAGTTCCCCTGGAGAAAATGGCTGTTTGGAGGGTGGACTCCATAGCATTATACTCCACTGAGGCCCCTCCCCACTGTATACTGCATTGGTCAGACCCCACCTGGAATACTGTGTGCAGTTCTGGAGACTTCACTTCAACAAGGACGTAGACAAAATTGAGAGGGTTCAGAGGATAATGGCAAGAATGCGGACAAACACTACGAGGAAAGGCTGAGGGAATGTTCAACCTGGAGAAGAGGAGGTTGAGAGGAAACATGATTGCTGTATTTGAAAGATTATCACTTAGAGGAGGGCAGGGAATGGTTCCTGTTGGCAGCAGAGAACAGGACCCATAGGAATGGGTTTAAACAACATGGAGAACAATATCAGCTAGATATCAGAAAAAAAAATCAGAGTAGTTCAGCAGTAGAATTGGCTGCTTAAAGAAGTGGTGAGTTCCCCCTTACTGACAGTCTTCAAGCAGCAGCTGGACAACATCCTGGATGCTTTAGGCTGATCTGACATTGAGCAGGGGTTGAGCTAGATGGCCTGAAGCTAGATGCCCCCCTTCCAACTCTATGTGAGTCTATGATTCTGAGACACATTCTGCTATTATGGCAGCTACTTCATATCTCCTAATCTTCAGAGAATGACCTTGATGTCTCTGAGCATCCAAGAGACAACCCTTAGGACCAATTTATATACTAGCTCCATAGACCAGCTAGGTCTGTGGTGCAACTGCCACTCGTCCAAGAGGAAAGACTTCCAGAAGTATCAGGAAATCTTTTGGATCATTCTGGCAGATTCCATAGCCTATGGAGGTTTAGAGTATTTCTCTGCCATCTTTTCAGAGTCCTGCTCATTTCATTAAGCCATTAAAGCACACACCATTAGACATCCGCAGCATTAAAAAATGTCCATAAAATAGAAACAGGCCATTAAAAACCTTGAGATAACCTCCCTAATTAAGAGCCTGAGGAAAAAGATATGTTTTAGCCTGGTACGTAAAAGAAAATAAAGTAGATTCTCTACTACCTTTAGCTTAAACCATAACAGACAATAATTTGTCTGGGACAACAGGTTACATAGAACTCTTCCGCCTGCAGACCACTATTCTCCTGACCTGCTCAAGACACAAAGTCCAGAATATATCCTGCTACCTTTCTGTAACTCTGTATTAATTATGACAGACCCTTGGTTGCCATGGCAGCCATGAAGTCCTGAACAATTTCAGACAGCACTGACTTGGCATGGATGCTGAAAGTCCTTCCAAATTAACAGCCTTGGGATTTTCCCCAACAATGTAAAGACCAGCTTAACACCTCAGATAAGGACAAAGTTAGGGAACAGTATACCAAGAGCATTCCAGTTCTATCTAGAAAAAGAAAATTCATGAAAAGAAAATTCAGTGAACCAGAAACCGACCATCTGGACAGGGCAATGCACTCATAGACCAAGGCAATGCTATTCCTGCACACATACACACACTACTGCCCATTCCCTACACATTGGATAAATGCACTTTCAATGCAGCTGGATTTTCCTGTGCAAAACAGGAAAATCTGCTTCTAAAGTGCACTGGAAGTACATTATCCAACTTGTGCGGGGTGGCAAAACATATAGGTTTCACTAAGAAATCTGGCAAGCATAGTTGAGGTGAACCTATATTTGATCTAGATGTTCAAGAAGACTTCTTCCAAATCTAGGAATCTGACCACTCACCCAAACACTAGATTCAAATTCAAATTATGATTTAGACATTTCTCTGATTACAGTACAGTCTTGATTGCACAGCCGGATTCCTCTGACCTCCACGTACAGCATATCTAAATTTAGTGTTCCCTCTTTCCTAAACAATCCTGTGGTCTTTTTATGCTAGCTGAAACACTATAGAACAGTGACGAACAGGGCAGTTCTAAGCAGTTACACCCCTTAAATATTGATATAAATGGCATTGACCTGTTATAGCTTAACACAATGAACACATCAGCCTAAAATCACATTGGACTGGTACACCAACAGCCCTGGTGTAGAGAACAAAGTTGTGTGTGTGTTGGACATGCTTTAATATCTATATATTTAATGCATCTGTATGTTGCCTCTCTACCTAACAGAGTCTCCCGGACAGTGAACAAACAATGCTAAAATACAGATATATACATAAAATATGCAGGTACAGAGAGAAATTTGTGACATCTACCCTAAAGAAAGACTTGGTTGGAGAGAAAGGCTAACTCTTCCTATAATTAGGGAATAAACTCTGACCCCAAGGAAGCAAGCCAGGCCTTTTTGGTCCTGGCCCCAACCTGGTAGAATGAGCTCCCAGGGGAATTTGAGGGCCTTTATGGATGTCAGTTCTGCAGGGCCTGTAGGACGGAGCTCTTCCACCAGGCTGAGTGGCTGAGGCTAGGGTGAGGAACAGCAAGGTCCCTCCTCGGGTTATGTGGTGACTTCTACTGCACCCCACCCGGAGGGGGGCTGGCTGCAGGAAATGGTGATGGTGATGGGGGGTTACACTGCCAATCTTGGTTCAAGTTGCTTTTTTAATGTCCTGTCAGCATTGTTATGGGACTAGATCGGGTTTTATATGTTTTTTTTAAATTTTATATCGTAACCCATCATGAGTCTCTAGAGAGTGGTGGGCTAAAAATCTAAATAGCAACAACAATAACAGTAATAAACACAAACCATGCTAGAAAAGATACAAGAGATCACTGCCAAAGAAGGATCAAATCATTTCTATATGTATGGGTGCTGATTCTGGGTCTCCTGATGTTTATAATTTCAAGTGTTGTTGTTAGGTGTGAAGTCGTGTCCGACCCATCGCGACCCCATGGACAATGATCCTCCAGGCCTTCCTGCCCTCTACCATTTCCCAGAGTCCATTTAAATTTGCACCAACTGCTTCAGTGACTCCATCCAGCCACCTCATTCTCTGTCGTCCCCTTCTTCTTTTGCCCTCAATCGCTCCCAGCATTAGGCTCTTCTCCAGGGAGTCCTTCCTTCTCATGAGGTGGCCAAAGTATTTGAGTTTCATCTTCAGGATCTGGCCTTCTAAGGAGCAGTCAAGGCTGATCTCCTCTAGGACTGACCGGTTTGTTCACCTTGCAGTCCAAGGGACTCACAAGAGTCTTCTCCAGCAATAATTTCAAGTAAGAGTCCTTAAAAAAAACTTTTTCTTCAATAGAAATGGTTGACCTGCCTCAGCTGTTACTAGCCCTAAAGAAGGAAAAGACAAAACTCTTTCTCTTTCATATTTAAAGAAAGCAACGTTGGAGTGTTAAAATCCTTTAAGAACCAGTCTAGATTAACAAATCCTCCCATCCCAATGGAGTCTTGGCATGGAGTGAAAGATGGAGCCCAAGAGAAGAATCAGCCCTATGACGAAATTCATTATTCCAATGTTTTATTAGAATGCTGGCAGTAACAACACACAGCCCTCTTTATTTATCTTTCACTTATTATAGTTCCTGGAAAACCTGGCAGTCATCAAAGCAGAATGAGCAGAGCATACACAGAGGATACAATCTCTCTTCTTCACTGTTTGTAATATTAGTGATTTTTCTTACTCTTATTCTTCACTTAATTCTAGATTTAATGGAATATGCTCTCACCCTTTAAAGATCAAACAAATTCAAAACTGAACATGTTTTGATTTGCTGGGGAAGTGTTCAGATTGGACGGCTGAAGGTTTTCTCTTTGTTGGACATGTTACTGTATATGAGCTCTAGACATGTGTTCGTGCGTCAGGATGGAACCTGGAGTCCAGAAGTCTGATATTTTTAAAAGAATTTTTCATGATGGGGCATGCACATAACTTTATTCATGTCCCCAGAACATCCTGTTTACTTTTTTAACCAACAAAACAGATGCCTCTTAATTTGAAATGACACCAGTCTTGGATGCGACTTAGTGAGTGCATACTAATCAGTGATTTCCAGATTCTATACAATGGACCCCAAGCAAGGGCATAAATCTAGCAAATGGTAAATAGTTTTAGGAATGGATTTGTAGAATATGTAGGTCCAAGAACCACATGACATCATTGCAGCTCTTTAATCGTGAAAGTACATGATACAGCACCAAGACTTCACTCTGCTAACCCCCCCTAAGATCCCAGCATATATATATAGTGAGAATAATGGGCTGTCCAGAGCAGCTAGCCATTGGCATAGAGCCCTTGATTAATTCCAACAGATTGGCTGTTGCAGTGGCTGCCACGGTTAGAGTCCAGGTATACCCAATCCTGCCTCGGACCATGTGCTCGGTCCTCTGTATGATTGCCCGCATACACAGCAGGGTTCGTGCTAATAAGAATAGGATTTAGTTAAGGTGGTTTCACTCTTCTCTTTCAATCTTCCAGGACTTTAGGATGCTTTAGGATGCTTAGGGCTAATCCTGCGTTGAGCAGGGGGTTGGACTAGATGGCCTGTATGGCCCCTTCCAACTCTATGATTCTATGACTTTCAGAGTCCAACATTTCTGGATGCTTCTCATATGATATTAGATATCATACTAGGTACTTTCTACATTTGAATGTATTTTTCTTAAAATGACATATTGAGCCTTTTCAGGATCTTCCATTGCTCTAGAATCTTCCAGCACACAAGTTTTTCTCTTAACTGGAGATGGAGTTGGAGAGAATGTGAGACTTTCTGTAATACAGAAATCACCTGTTTATCACCAGGCAATTTTTTTAAAACTGTTTTGTACAAAATCAGACTGATAGAAAAAGAAATGTATTTTGGAAGCCTGCAGGGACATATGCCTCACTGTGGTCACAATACAGCACAATCCAAAGCCCTATTTCCTCCATGTCCTCCAATGTACCTGCTTTCTATATTTCCTGAACAACTCTTCCACCATCCACAATTGCTAGCTGCAATACAGAAATGTGTGTGTGTGTGTGTGTGTGTGAGAGAGAGAACAATGGCACTGCAGAAGAACTTTCTAACTGGTCTGCAGTTATTGCTCTCCTCCCACTGTGTTTTCAGCAACATATCTGTTACACCTATGCTGTCGTCTGCCTCTTTACCTCCTCCTCAGAAACAGTTTTAGAAAGATGGCTATGCAAGAAGAATATATCAGGAAAAGAGATGGTAGTTTACATTTTTGACTGGAGATGGTTCTTTTGGAAATTAACCTGCCTTCCTTGCTTCTGGCTTCTTACTCAGAAATGCCCCAGAAATGTCAAGATCCCTGATATTTGGGTCAAACCCTGAGCCTCTCTAGTCCAATGTGCCTGAGTTCAGGTGCTAGCACCAGAAGTATAGCATGCAAAACATGTTATCCAGACTGACACAGAAGGCCAGGCTCCCCATATTTATGTCAATCTTGGCCAAGCCAAGGACTTCTTAGCGCCCGCCTATTGTAAGAGTCCCTCCAGTCATCTGCAAAAGAGAGCCAGTTTGGTGTAGTGGTTGGGAGTGCGGACTTCTAATCTGGCATGCCAGGTTCGATTCTGTGCTCCCACACATGCAACCAGCTGGGTGACCTTGGGCTCGCCACGGCACTGATAAAACTGTTCTGACTGGGCAGTGATATCAGGGCTCTCTCAGCCTCGCCCACCTCACAGGAATGGGAAGGCGACTGTCAGCCGCTTTGAGCCTCCTTCAGGTAGGGAAAAGCGGCATATAAGAACCAACTCTTCTTCTTCTGCAGGCTCTTCTTACCTAAAGAAGGCTTTTAGGCTTGAGAGCCAGAGTAGTGTAGTTGTTAAAGTGCCGGAATCTGGGAAATCCAGATTAAAATCCCACTTGTGTCATGGCAGCTTGCTGGGTGACCCTGAGTCAACCCCACACTCTCAGCCTAACCTACCTCACAGGGTTGTTGTAATAACACAGAGGAATTAATAATAATGTAAGCCACTTTGGGTTACCTTTGGGTGAAAGGCAGGACATAAAGTAAATAAAAGTAAATAAATGCAGATGCTCTGCAGTAACTTAATTAGGCTATGTTCTTTCCAGCTGTGAGCCAAGAGGTTCTAGTTTAACCTCTGAGTCTCTAATGCAGGTCTCCTGTAGTAAATATTATTAACAGGGAGGAAACAAAGCAGCATGGTTGTACAGTATTCTTCGGTAGATACACTGCTATAAGTCTGCTTCCTCATCATGTACTTCTAACAACCTGGGGTCCCTGATAATTTGCCTCCCTTGTCAGGAATGTGATGTATCTTTCACTGTAGTTCCCCATTCTTTAGCTTTGGGGGCACTTAATTTGTTATCTGTTCCTTTCTCATTCCTGACTATCATCTTCTCCCATCTTAATTTCAAAGGCATTTGAGATAAGGTTGCTTGAAAAAAGAAAAAGAGAGACATAGCATACAGTGTAGCTTATATAATGCCCTATTGCTTATTAATGATTTTGGGCAAAGGAATCTGCTGTGCATTATGGGAATTATGCAAAGCAAGGCTCAGCTGTAATTTTGCTTCTTACATAGGAGCCTAATGTGTGAGGATTATTGTATCCTAGCAGATACAGAGTCTTCTACTGACAGAATAGCCTCATATTATCTAGCTAGAAGACACAACAGGTGTCCCATTTTGGGGTATCCATATTTTGGAGATCAAAGACTTAAGGCAAAATGACTTTAATTAGAATGTTTGATAGTCTTGACACAGGAAAGCATGAAGGATTGATTGCTGTTAAGGAGAGCAGCTTATGAATTAAAAGGAAAAGAACACACTTGACTAGATATTGATAATGGCTATTAAAATACCATCCATCAGGGAAACAGCCCAAACTGTTCAAGCAGTGTCAAAAAAAGCGACCCAGATAGATCTGGGATCTGGGACTCAAGTTCAAATAGCCATGGAAACTCACTGGGTGACCAGCTATTGAACTAGTCACACATATTCAGCCTAACCTACCTCACAAGGTTGTTGTGAAGAAACAGAGGACAGAATGATATTGTAAGCTGCTCTGGGGCCCCGCTAGGAGAAAAGTGGGATATAAAACCTAAATATATCAATAACAACAGCAGTACTTGAATCTACTGCCTAGATATTAGTATGTATTTTATATGATGAAGGGCATTCAGCTCTTCAAGGGCCTGGCAGGCCTGGCGAGTGACCTGCCAGTAGCAGGCACAAATTGTCCCCTGAGCTGCTATCCCCATGGGGCAGCTGGTGGAATCTGTCAACAGGAGACCGCAAAATAGATTTTTATTTATTTCATGGCATTTGCTTTTTTTGTCCCTTGCGAAGTGCAAATTTAGAAAAATGACAGCTATTTCCAGCTCCTCTGACTCAAGTGCAAACATGTCTTGAAAGAACTGATAATATTCAACATATTTTGAAAGCCCCCAAAAGTGGGTCAGGTGCCACTGAAGCTCACTGTCTACTTCAGCCTAATTGCAGATGTCTTCCTAAACCGCTTCCCTCTTTCTGCACTGGATTCTGACTGCTTTTGAATTTATATATTGGTCAAATCTGTTCAGCAACATGGAAAGGTGAGAGCAGGATCCCACCCCCTCACCCCCACAACCCATGCTTGTAGGGTGCAGTCCATTTGCACCTTTTCCTGTGGCCTTTGATTTGTTAGCAATCTGTAATAGTTGGAATTTGACCAAAGTTAGAACAGACAGATGGATAGCTCTTTGTCTGTATTGGTCAGGCCCAAATTTTAGATTTGTGCACCCTAGCTTGTCAGTGATTGGCATCTTTTGGGCACTAAACTGACACCAACACAAGCTGAAAAACCCCTTGGCTACCACAGTCCCAGCCCAACACATAGCCAATCTATTGCAGTTTCGCCTCTTTACTCCAAAGGTTATTTCTGCCCTGCTGCTAACAACTGTAGAAGTGTGGATTGTGTAAGCTTCTCCCAGACTGCCGGGTCTCATCCCCCTGCTGTGCAAATGATGGCTGAACAGACCAATGAATTTCATTAGCGGGATAACTGGACTGTGTGAGTCCTGCAATATATCTGGCTTTTAGCAATACTGGGATTCACTTGCTTCAGAGAGTTCCAAGGGAAGAGAAGTGGAAGTCAAGCATATTAGGGATTTATATATCCTTATCCATGGTTCTTCTATATATTTGTGAAACAGCCTGAGGGGTGGAACATGTCTGGCTGTCCAAGCTGGAATAGGGCCAATCAGGGTGCACCCTGATTGGCCCTGCCCTGCAGCTCCCGCCCTCCGTCCCTAGACTCCAGCCTCTTTGCTCTCAGATGCCCCTCAGTGCCTGGAGCCAACAGCAGGTCAGGGGAGATGGCCCTGAGTAAAGGGTCCTGGTGCAGGGCCTGCTAATGAGGACCTCTTGGCCTGTTAAGCAGGGCCTGCTAAGGAGCTCTGTCCCAACCCTGCTAACAAGCTGGCCAGTCCCCGCCTACCCCACTTTATCCAGCAAAGCCACCTTAAGCTGCCTGGCCGGGGCCAGGGAAGGAGACCCTTTCAAGGCCCATTCTTAGGTATGGGTTTGAAGCTAGTTTATTTATAACCTGCTTTTTCTACAACGTGGCTTACAACACTATTATCCCTGCCTGCATTCTCCCTGCCTAACAACCACCCTATATGGAAGGGCAGTATAAAAACCTAATAAAATTATTAAGTAGGCTGAGAAATTCCCAATATCTTAATGTACACATGGCAGAATGTATGCTAGGCTAAAACGAAGTCTCAAAACATTGGATTCTCAGATTAATTACCATGGTGCAGTGGTAATCAGCATCAGTCCTGTCGTATCTGGAAGACTGTGGTTCAAATGCCAACTGTACCCTGAAGGTGACCTTGGGCTAGTCCCTCTCTTTCAGGTTAACCTATCACACAATAGATAGGGTAAAATGGCAGAGATTGATATATGTTTCTCCCCAAGATCCTTGGATAAAGGACAGGATTTTTTTTAATGTACTAAATAATAAATAAATATAAGCCAAACACAGAACCTCCCCTAACCCTGTTGTTGCTCTTCTCAGTGCTGTTATTTAAAAGGTTACTATCCCTGAAATCAGAAGTTCCATTTAACCATCACAGCTAGTAATTATTTACCAGTAGACATTTGCAAGGAATTGTGTGAAGGAGAAATCACATTTCCCATATAACCCATCTCCCTGGACAGCCACTGTCTCCAGCTTGCCTCTCTCTGCCCATCACTGCATGGTGCAAATTCTGGCTTCCTTCCCCCTACCCATCACTTTCACTTACCAACTCTGGCTCTCTTAATTGGCTGCCCATATATTTTCCTCTCCACCATTACTGGTGTGGTGGTAGTGGTAGTGGTGGAGAAAAGGCAGCCAGGGGGAAATGCACGCTGGGCAGACTTCCCTCCCCAACTGCTGCAGGCAGCCCTCACATTTGTATGGTATTTGAGGTTGGAACAGCAATGCAATATGCTGTCTGAACTCCAGCAGGTTTTTTGTAGGTCTGTTGTTACTCCCAAATTCATTATTTTTCTTTACAAAACATCTTTCTGCAAATCTGAGAGTTCCCCTGGATTTGCAAAAGCCTATATTGTAACTGTAGTATTCCCACTGTGCAGACATTTTAACCTTCACAGCCATTGGAATAATTCCTGCCTATACTCCATAAATCTGTCTAATCCCCTATTGTGAAGAACATCAAAGTGATCAGCTATCCTTATATGCCGTGTCAGTAAATTCCATAAGATATTTAAATGTTCATTCTTTATTTAGAAAATATATCCCCTGCCTTTCTACCCCAAGTCAAGTTCTCCAAGGTGGCTAAGGGATTACATACCTAATAAAGACATGTCTTAAACAACCATTAAAAACAAATGCATAATTGAAACACACAAAACTGAAGCTATAATTCATACTAAACCACAAAAGGCAATTAAGAGAGAACAGGAAGGAGAGAAAACCAGGAGTGGTTTAAGGATTTGGTTTAAGAGCCAGTTTGATTTACAGGGCCCTAGCAGAATACAATTGCAGGGGAAGCAGCCAGACTGGGGATGGAAGGGCCCCCCACAGTAAAAAAGGGTGTCACTCCAAGGACCCTTAAAGAGGGAAAAGGGGGGGAGGAGAGAGGCGAGAGGCTAGAGCCCTGTTCCATGAGGGGAAAGGCACAGTGTGGGGTCCCTGGAATTTTGGGGCCCGTAGCACATGCTACATGTGCTATATGGTCCTGGAGATAACTGAGGGAAAGTAAGACAAAAAATTATTTATCCACTAGCTGAAGACAGCAGTAGGAAGGGACAGATTAGTCTTTCTGGGGAGTGTTCCAGACTTTTGGTGCTCAAACCAGGAAGGTTCTCTCCCAGATTGCCATCTGCCCAGTTTCAAAACCATTGCAATCTGGCTGGGCTGAGAGTGGCAGTATATATAAGTTTAATAAACAAACAAATAAATAAAAGGTGGGAGCACCTGAAGCAGGGCCTTAAAAGATGATTGTAACAGCTGATTTTGCGTTGCATGAAGAATTGTTTTTTTTTTGCCTATCAATTTCATTTTGTGTCCCTCAGTTCTAATATTATGGTGCATGAAGAACATGGCCCATCATGTTTGCCCTTAAAAAAAACAGCATCAAAACAGACCCAACATGCTATTACATTAGCCTGACCTAAGCCCAAAGCTGCTTGGACCTTAGCTGCAAAACACACAAAAAAACTGAGGACAGAATCTAGAACTCTCATCTGCAACCTTCAGCTCTGAGCCCCACACACATGGATGAGAACACTAGAGCTCCAGCAAATGTTAGTGGCAGCTTTGGCAGATGGGCTGATGCACTTGAAGGCCCCCTAGCAGCATGGCAGATGCTCTTTCAGATGGAGAAACCAGGAGAAGGGGGAAAGCAAAGATGTAAAGGGGCCTTTTAAATGGAAAAATCCACAATTGTTTTCATAAAATGAATAGCTGGTTTGGAAGGCTAGTGACAGGATAAAATGCAATGTCTGGAGAAAGCCTTTATTTTTAGCAGAATAAGTCAGAGAAGGATTTGTACTGATCAACGGGACTCAGAGCCCAAAACGAGGGATGTATGGACAGATAAGACAAAGGGAGAAGGGGAGGGGGGCGCACAGGCCTGTGGGAACCCATACAGCCACATTTATGTGCATTAGGCTCTAGGCCAATGTGCCCAAAGAATGTTCATTTCTGTTTCAGTGATCTTGCAAAATGAGAAGGGGGTGGAAGGATAAGAAACAGCTACAGGCAACAGCAGACGGAGGCTTTAAATGACTGTTTTAATTTTAGCCAGATTGTTTCGTATGTTCAGTTGAGGAGGTTATTCTAGGATGCAAATATGCTTTTGGTGGAACAACAACGCAAAAAGGATGTCAGTTGTCTCCCTCAAAAAAAAAAAAAAAACACAAGCTTTGCATAATTACCACTAACAACAAGTTCAATTGCACAAGTTTAAACACATACACCAAGCAGCAAGAACCACTTCCATAAGCCAGGTGAAAGCATGATGTTCTGGTGGCATCTGCAGAATTTGCTGTTATCAGTGTCCTGCCAGTCTCCTCACATGCTTGTGCTATTTTTTTCCTAAGGATATACTCTATGTTCCTAAGTTTTGTGCTGTTATACTCAGGTGGGTGGGCAGGGTGCCATTGGTGGTTAAAAGCTGCAACATGACAAAATACAACCAATCACTGTGAAAGTCACTCTGCAACATACCTGCCTTTCCAAATCCCCAAGCAGATTGCATTTTCATTATTTATTCAGATAGATATTTATACCTCATTTCCCTCCTCAATGGGGGACCCAAAGCAACTCACAACTTCATTATTCCTTCTCTACTTTCCACTCACTGCAACAACAACCCTGTGAGATTGATTAGAGCAAAACTGATCGATCCTCCCTAACTACTGCATCATGATGGCGCTAAAGAAGGGAAAATGGAACTGAAATGTACATGGACAAATCTTTGAAATTTGCTAAAATGTACCTATACCATTAATAGTCTACTATGACAGGCAATTCAGACACACATTTTGTGATATGTTACCTCCCAAATTGAGTGCTCAGAATCAACAACTATCAACTACATTATACTAGTGTGTATCAACCATGTATAGTGAAATTATTAAATTCAGAAATACCTTTTCCACGTAGGGGGAAAAGACTGGGCTGGCATTCATGTGGCTGCAGGGTTAATCCCCGCTTCACATGACATCTGCGCCAGACCGGCCCCAGCCAGGCCTGACCCGAATCGGGCCCTCAGTTGCCCAGTGGCAAGAGAACGCGGATATTTCTGTATTCCCTTTTTTGCCACAGGCACCAACAGAGCTTATCCCAAACCAGGTCGTGTGGCAGGAGAAGAGCCAGGCTACCTCCTCCTATGGTGTCCCAGAAGGGACAAACAATGCCCCAGCTGGCTCTACAGTGCTTCATGGTGGCACAGAGCCAACTGGGGTAGTTCCTCCACCCATGAAGAGCAATGTAATCCCACCGTGAAATTAAAAAAAAAAATAAACCCACTGCTGCAAAGTACAGTGGAACCTTTCTGCCCCAGCTGCCGCATGTGCATGCAGTAATCTGGGGTAGACCAGATTCAGTGGAGAAATTCTTCCCCATGAGAACTCGGGAAGCAGCAGGACTAACTACCCCATCACAAACACCTGGTGGCAGCCTGGGACAGCCACTGCTGTGCAGAAAAGGTCAAAGTATTGTATACTATCCAGTGTTGCCCTACATGAATAACATTGCTTGCCTGCTAAAAAATACTATCAAATAGCAACTGTCAAGCATAAAATTAATGAAATCACATCTTGTCAGATGATTAATGCAGTTATCAACTATTCAGAGACATTAAAAATGTTCACAGAATATCCAGCTAATATTTTACACCAACATTTTCTAACATCGAGGACAAGATTTTAGAGCAAATTTGCTGTCAGATGTTCAAAACAAACATTTTGACAGTCAGTGGGGGCTTTGAGGGAAGTAGCTCTGTTCAGGTTTGTGCTTTATGGTGCTACAAGGCTCCTTTGCACTTTTTTTTAAGACAGTTGTAACACTGCATAAATTCAGAGCAAAGTGTAGAGGATGTGATTTGTGATATGTACTGTACGAAAAAGTCACCTGGTAGCCTTAAGCCAAAATAAGTGCAGAGCAGGAATGTATAATACCCTCTCTTAGGGTATTGGAACACTCACTTTGCTTAAAGAAACCTTGTTTCTAGGTTGCCACTATGAATGAGCAGCAAAAGTAATTTAGCAGCTGTTTGAAGTTGGGACACTGGGTTCTTTGCAAAGCTCACCAAAGGAAGAAAAAGAATTGTACCTTGAAGGGAGTTGTTTAGATTTTTTCCTTGGATGTCAGAGGTTGGAACTTCTAGATTTCAGCTAAACCAAGGACTGCATGATGGAAAAATAATTATGTTGTATTGAGGGGGGGATAGAGAGTTGCCCTTTCAATTGTGGATAAATGAAAGAACCCAGGCAGATTGCTGGTATATCCTGTGATTAATTTTAATGGTTTCTAATCTCCTTTCCATTGATCTCACTAGTATAAACTATTATGATGCTTACCATTTATATAGTACATTAAAGTGTTCAAAATGCTTCACATATTTTAGTCTAGTGTAATCCTTCCAACAACTCTACAAGGCAGGTCAAAATCGCTGGCCTCATTTGGCATATGGCAGAACTAATTTGTCTGATACCACCTTCATAACACTCAAGTAAAGATTCAAACTAGAGATTTTCCAATTAATAGGTTACTCTAGAACTCAACGAATCCCATGCTCCAGGTCTTCGTGGCACCTAGAGATGTTATCGTAGCATCTAATATTTTCAGTGATTTATTTATTTTAGTATCTCTTACCAATTCTCTGTGGAAATACTAAGGGCTGGAACCATGTTGGGAGAGAGGTGGCCTAGAAGTTTAATGACGATGATAAAGATGACTAAAGACACAGGAACCCTGTTCTGTTTGGACCTCTGGAAATATATTGTTTTCTGATCAACTTCTGCCCAACTTCTATCCTCATTTGCATTTGTTAATAAGCCCAAATGAAACTCAGATACTTTGGCTACCTCATGAGAAGGAAGGACTCCCTGGAGAAGAGCCTAATGCTGGGAGCGATTGAGGGCAAAAGAAGAAGGGGACGTCAGAGGTGGCTGGATGCAGTCACTGAAGCAGTCGGTGCGAACTTAAATGGACTCCGGGGAATGGTAGAAGACAGGAAGGCCTGTAGGATCATTGTCCATGGCGTTGCAATGGGTCGGACACGACTTCACACCTAACAACAACAACGAACCCAAAATTGTGTACCTTTGTTATAGGAATCATCTAAAACATGCAGAACCTAGTCCAGTAAAATGACCTTGGTTATATGAATATGCCTATGACTCAAAAGGATTTTCGTTGTTTTTAATTATTGCAATCTTCTGTTACATGCCTACTAGTATTATGTCCATAATTAATTATTTGGTATATGTATTGTAAGATTGGCACACATTTATCAAAACTCAAATGTCTTGGATACAACCTTGTGTTCAAACACTGACAATAATTGTCTTTCTATCAATTATGCATGAAAATATAAGTGATATCCTATGGGAAACCAATGGGGAGGGGGCTGTCTCTAAAAATTCCTTTGCTTTTGCTTTCAGTGTCTCTCCTAATTAGACTCCTGGGCTGAAAATAGAAGCCCTTTGCTGAGCATTGGGCACCGAGCTCAAAGCCATGCACACTGCACATGTCCTATCAGATTACAGGACAGAGTGCGCTCACGCGGCCCAGTGTTCTAGAGACCCAGCTGTGCCTTTGTAAAACAAGAGAAGGGAATTAGGCAACAGGGATGAACACAACCTGAGCCTACTGATTCATAAGACAGAACAGAGGGTATCATATGAGGGGGGGGGCATAGAGACAGAAATTCCAGGTGGGTTGAGGCTTCCTCAGAACTGATCTCAGGTAAAGAGTTCAGTTGGTCCATGGGTTGAGAACAATCAAAATGCACTGTGTGGCCATGAACAGAAGAACAGAATTGACAATCAATAGTATCAGTTGACCCAGGATCTTTGTCTGAGTCCATGATGGTAAGCAAGACTCGGTTCTCTTCCAAGCATGGAATTGTTTTTCCTGTATTACACTCACGTTCTGTTTATCTTTCCTTTTAGAAATTCCAGATCAGCTGGACTCCTATCTAGGCACATAACCAAATGCTTACCCATTTAGCTTCTACAATGCTACAACAGCAGCTGCATCAGGGGCTCCCAGGCTATTCACGAGGCCTGAAGGCAGCACCATCCCCTCTTACTAGAAGGCTTGGTATAAACACTAGAAACTGAGCCATCTGCCCTTGTCTGATCAAGAGAGCAGGACTGACAGTGCTCTAGGCTCCCACTGCTTTGGCTGCTCCATATCCTCCAGGCCTGCTGTAGCTAGCTGATTATAGATGCAGATAGATCTTCATGGGCAACTTCTTTGCATATAACCTTGGAATCAGGATTAGTAGCATTTAATATTGATTGCATGTGTTTAGAGTGGATGTGACAATATCTATGAGTTTAACAGTGGAAATGTGAAATAATACACAAGCTATCAAAATCAAAAACACTTATTTTAACAAGGGCATTGTCTGCCCCATGTAAAAAGGGAATCTGTGGACAATTTGCTAAAAACATCAAGACAAACAATAAACGTTTCTTCAAATAAATCCAGAGCAGGAAACCAGGCAGAGAAGGCTCAAGAAATAAAGGTATTGCTGAAGGAAGATGAGGAGATAGCAGTGGAACGCAATAAAATTTTTGTTTTTCTGCAAAAGTATGGGGCATGTCAATTTGGTTCCTCAGTAGTCCATTTGGTGATGTCCAAGTGTATAGGCAATGTTTATGCTGTCTGAACCAAGTGGTCATGATGTGAAATTGATTTTCATACACAGGAACCAAATCAACTGTATCTTATGCAGCTGACAATGGTGCAGTTCAATCCTTGCTGTCAAAACATATCCAAGTGCTGATTATGCTTCAGATTGTCTTGTTACTGGCTAGTATCAAAACAAAATTCCTCAACATCAAGAGAACATCAGGCCCCAGTTTTCACTACCTGAATGAGTCTCCAAATAGCTTACAATTGCCTTTTTTTCCTCTTCCCACACAAGACACCCTGTGAGATAGATGAGGCTGATAGAGCACTGACAGAACTGCTCTTTGGACATATCTAGCTTTGTTGCATATTTTCCAAAAAATAGCAGTTCGATATGTAGTGTATTATTTTAAAATATATTTTTTAAAGACGATAGAGTCCACTCCTACTTTCTCCAGAGGAACAGATCTCTGTAGTCTGGAGATGAGGTGTAATTCCAGGGGATAGCCCATGTAAAATATGTGGGTTTGTAGGAAGAATGCCAGACTACTGGCGAAATGAACGGCTCTTTATTAGCTATCTCAGCAGTGAGTACATGTTATAGCAGGAGACAAGAAGACTGAACCCCCCCCCCGCAACTTTATATACATATATAATAGACTACATAAAATCCTGCAGCTGCACACAATTGGCTAGATTGAACATGATTGATTTAAACTTATTGGATCCTGCAGTGGGGGTCCTTTCAGCGCATTACCTTGTTTCCTGTCTGTCTGGATCCTGCCTTGGATCTCAAGCTCAGTCCTTGAGCTTGTGGAACCTCAGATCTACATACACGACACACCAGTTCTGGCTGATGGCTGACATCTACATAGAAGTCCAATTTGGAGACAGGTGTGGGGTTTGCTTTCCACTTTTCAAACGGCTGGTGCTGATCTTCGGATAACTGTTCTAAATTGTAAAACACAACCTGCTTTTAAGCCTGTCGCGAATTGGTCTGATTGGTATAGTTCCCTTCTCCATAGGCCAAATCGCAAGGAGTTTTATTAGTCTATAGTAGTAGGCCCAGGTAAATTTATATCACAATTAATGCGTTAGTCCACAAGGTCTTGCACCAGGATGTTCTGCCTCCCCTCAATCCAGAAGGCTAGGAACTATTTTATGTTTCCTCCGTGATGAGAAAACCCACTGTACACAGGTGCAAGGGCACTTTCACAATGCTACCTCAGATATCAAAGGCCTGTGTTCTGAGAAAAGGTTCTGGGAACTAAATTTCACATTAAACCCAGTAGGGCTGGCCGCGCAAGGTCTCCAGAGGTATCAATATTCTTCACTGCGCACTGGTGGCCTGACTTGAAATGCAAAATCCCCCTATGTACATCCTTTCAACGAACTTGAACACATTTCTCTTTCTTTTCCCGCGTTTTTTTTTTTTAGCAGCCATCGTCGAACGGGCGAGCTTTCTCTGCCTCGCCTCAGCGCATTTGTCTTGGAGAGATTCGGCATGGCGCGCGCGCGCCCCCGCGAGGCTCTCCCCCTGCAAAGCCAGCCTTGTAAGATCAGCCGCCCTCCCGCGCTAAAAATCAGAAGAGGGAGCTCAGGGGCACGCGCTACTCTGACGGACAACAAAAGAAACCAATCTAACCCCAAGTTTCGGGACGGGGGGGCGGGGGAAGAGCCCCGGCTCTGGCAAGCATGTACTAAGGGGCTACCACCCGGAAGAGAGCGGGAAAATCGGGAAAGTGGGTGGGGCCACCCGCAAGCCCACCCCTTGGCGGGAACCAATGAAGCCAGGAAAGGTTACTGTACGTCATTGCGTTTATCTCCTTCTCTGGCCTTCGTGTTGTGCGTAGCGATTGGCTGCGGTGAATCGAGGTCGTTCTCCCATTGGGCAGCCAGAGTTCCGGCTTTAAGAGCGGCAGGTCTTAAACGCTCCCGGAAGTTAAATGAGAGCGGTTTTATACGCATAGAGATGGTGAGGTTTAAGAATAGGTGAGCGCATTTAGGAGGTGGAGGGATGTTTGTTAAATAAAGACGTGTTTGCAGAGAAGAGCTGTGTTGGGTCATTACGTCAAATTAGTTCCATATACTGTCTAGCATCGTGTTTTCCCACGGTAGTATGCCAGCGGCTCATGAATGCTCTTCCTTATGGCTTGCTGTCGGTATGACCTACTTGGAGGTGGGCTGCTTCCGTGCGTGGGAGGCACAAATCTCCAATTTTACAAAAAGGAATATTATTTGGGTAACCTTTCGTGACTGCTTGTGTAACTTGCTTACTGATCAGGTTTTTAGATTGATTTTAAGGTCTTTAAATTGAGTGTTTGTAGCAGTGTTATCATGTTGGGTATGTTCAGATAAGACACATAGGAAAAGATTAATGCCTCTGGGCAGATGCAGCCAGACCTGTCAGAGACTTTTGGGGGTCTGCCTTCTGAGAAGAACGTAAGTCTGAATTACAGAACTTTAGGCCTAGAATGCTTTGACCGGCCAAAGAAAGCAAAGATACAAAAGTAGGAATAGTGTTTCTTCTGTACCTATGAATGGATTGCAAGCAATCCTGTTCAACAGCTCAGAGGTTTTTATTTAACTCTAGCTGTCCAGCATATTTTGTCCTCTCCACCCCTTGTATTTCCCAGTAGTAAAGAAAAGTCTTGTTAACCTCTGTCATTCTACCCCAAGGTTTTGGCTCAATTATTCATTAATTACTAGAAAACTGTTTAAATGTCAGGTATTCCCTTACCTGTGGAATTACTGACTTCTTTTTCTCCACTCCTTCTCCAGCTACAATTAGAACATGTCAGAAATTCTTAATTCACTACGACAGGAACCACCTATTAGCATCACCACACAACTGTACCAGTGAAGATAACTGGCTGTGCAAACTAGGCCAAGTTATAATGAGGCCTTCTGGAAGGAACCTCAACTGGGGCAGCAGCCGAAATGCAACATTTAAGGAAAATGAGGATCTCAGCCCAAAAGTTAGCACGTGCCCCCCCAGCACATTCTCTGTCCCATTAAAATTCTCTAAAGTTATGCCTTCATGCTAGCTGTCAAGTGTATTAAGTTTTCTTCTAGACTGGTTACCCTAAGCATGGCTAGAATTGTTACTAGGTAAACAGTTCCTGGTTTCAGGGAAGCTCAGTGTGATAGTTTAGATTTGAAGATTTGTGGCATACAGCAGAGTGTAATATTCAACATCCTTAGAATTTTTAAAACATTCTAGAACTCACAGACATGTTTCAATGTGTGTACCCAAGGGCTGATGGGATGTCATGTAGTTCCTTTGACCAAAACTAGGATTATGCAAAATATGTGTTTTGCAAGTTTTTGCTTTTATACTTGTTTCACACAGAATTGTTTCCTGTAACCTGCAGGATCATAATTAGTCTAATGAGTTGTTGTAAAACAAGAGCTTCATTTGAATAAAAGCTTATAAGTGGCTTTTGAACCTTAATAGTGACCTTTTTCAAGATGAACCCATAATAGTAGACAAGCTTCTTGGGAAAGCAGAAGCTAGGGGATTATGTGAGATTGAAGGGTCTTGCCCAAAAAGCATGGGCCCTAGGACTGCTGAACACTGAAATAAAGTCATTTACAAACTGCTTCATAGACTGATGTCATTTTTTGTTGTTGCAGCATATACACGCTATCCAGAAGTCAGTGCAGAGTTGTATGTTTGTGGAAGAACAGTTTCACAGTAAGGAGGAAGAAAGTGATGACTGTATGAAATGACTTCCTTTTTGAGCAAGCACATATACTGAAGACACCATCTACCCTACCACTCCTTTAAAAATTATGAATAAATGCAACCCAGTTTATAGTATAGGTTTTAAAACCAATTTTAAGGTATTTCAAAAGTCCTACATGAGAAATGTGATCCTTGCACTCATGAGGGCAAAGAGAAATTGTATTACTTGAAATCTAGGGCTTTGCATTATCCCTGTTTAGCTCAAACTGGACAACCGGTTTCACCATTCTTAAACAAACTTAGAGTTTATGAAAAGCATGTATGCAGCTTAATGTCAAGACATGTAAAGGCACAAAGGACTATTTTTTACTGAATAGTAGATGAAACTGACAGGCTTAACTGTGTAATACAGCTTGGGGGAAAATCCTTTATAGTTACAAGCTGCTGAAAACTTCAACTGAACACTATTCTGGGAGATCAAGTGATGTTACTGCTTTGTTGAAATATTCCAGAAAAACATCAAAACTGTTTCAAAAGTTGGAAGAATAGTCTCCAGCTTATCCAGCAAGCAGGGTAATGCCTACAATTTTTTTTTATTTTGAAAATATAGCTAGGAAGAGTTCTAGAAAAGTCGGCTGCTGTGCATTTCCTTTTTCGAAATATGTATTACATTTTATTTTTTATTTTACCAGAATGTAGATGCTTAACAATGTGCTTTCATCAGCCATTAAAAACCTCCTTTTGGGAGTTGTTAGGATCTGCATAATAAACCAGGATTCAATCTAGGATCTGCATAATAAGCAGGAAGAAAAAATGACCTTTGCTTTACTGCCATGGATACCACTTTGGATAGAAAATAAGTGATGATAGAAAGAACAAACCACTCACCAGCCCTTGGCTTAGAGTAGGCACTTGAGTTATTTGATAAATGCAAGAGACAGCTAGGGCATGAACTGCACACCACACATTAGCATCCCTGTGTTGTTCATATGTTTTATTGCAACTGTTTGCCTTTGCTGGTAGGATACATGAAACTCATTGTATTCAACACAGCTTTTAGTAAATTTCCAATTAAGCCACAAGCAATACAAACTGAAAGGAGGGAGAGAATAGCAAATCAAGTCTACCCCCCTCCAGCATGTCCATAACCATCAGCCCAGTTGATAGTTAAACAGTCCTATGTTACTTTTTCATATTCTGTTGCTTGCTCTTAAAATAGCATATTACACAACAAATTCACCAGTGGGAATACAGTGGCTTTCTGTCTCTTACTGCAGAAGATACAATAGCAACCAAACTATTTACCACCACCCCCATTCATTTAATATTAGAATTTTTAATCTGTATGTGTGCTTTAGAGGCAGACCCATCTGATTTTCAGAGGAGCTTTATGTAAGAACACACATTATTCAGCCTGTTTGTATCCACTGGACTCCTTTCTATAGGCTTAGAATTGGTAGCTTTGCCTCTTGTGTAGCACACAACTACACCAAGTTAGCAATGCTGTGCCCCCACCCCACCCCGGCTAACCACAAAGGCTAAAATTAAGCTTGGCACAACCTGAAACATTGGCTTAAGGGTTGTGAATTTCAATACTTTATTTTGGTTATCAACAAGTGAATTAAGTGAGCATACATTTGTTTTGAATCCCAAGCCCAGTCCAGCTCCAGAAACAGATTTTATTCAGCTGAAACTTAAAAGACTTATCTATAGCAGCAAAAAAACACAAAGCAAACCAAAGAAACCAAGAGAAGGAACCTGTCAATTACCAAGATTATTTTGTATGAACCACTGAAGTGCTGAACAGCAGCGTTTGTTTCTGTTTCTTTTTCTTGCCTTTTTTCTCTTCTGCAAAGGAAAAAAAAAAGGAAGCTGTAAGTTTTTACAATCAGCAACACCCAAATAAAACTAGGTGGCTCTCCTGTAGCAATTTCACCACTGTCAGTCCTTCAAGTATTTCATAATTCTTACTGGCTGATAGGGCAAGAAGCTGCACTGACAAAATTGGAGCTGCACCACTGAGACAGGAAAGCCCCTTCAATGGTGGGAGCCCCTTCATCTGTGAGTCAACCTGGCGAACCACATGAAACGCTACAACCAAATCCCCAGCTCCAGCTATGAACTTTCTGTACTAATTCTTGAATCTCCAACACTTGATCAGATGCATCAATATTACACTGTCAAATCAGACCTAGCTATAAGAAAAATTTTGTACTCGGGATGTGTATCTTAAACAGCAGAGCTGTACATGTATGCAAACATGCCAACAGCAACATATCAGTCTGAGGAAGAGCGCTTGCACTCAAAAGCTCACTCCTTGAATAAATCTTTGTTGGTCTTAAAGGTGCCACTGGACTCTGATTTTATTGTGCTACTTCAGACCAACACGGCTACCCACTTGAATATATCAGATCCAGTGAGACACTGACAACCATATTTTTACCAACCCATGTTAATGCTTCACACAAGTGCCTCAATGTGGAACCAGCTGCAGCCACTTACCCTACTTAGGAATAAGAACAAACTGCTACATCACTGTGTAAGACAATGCTGGTTCACCTCTTACCCAGGAAATGGCCATCAGTGGAGGGCTTGTCGAGTTTTAGGAAGGCTGCTTCAATTGCTTGACTGAAGGAATTCTGGAAACTAGGCACTGGAATTCGGTCTGAATTATCACTCTCGCCATCACTGTCCCCTGGGGCAGGAGGTGCCAGGTTGGTATTCTCTTCTGAAAAAAGACAGACCGTTCATAGTGAGATTTTTACAGATGCTTGTGGAATGGCACTGAATGAGCTCAAAGTGATGCATATTTTTTCTCTATAAAGCTTCACTACTTGAACACATCATACAACTGCAGAAACTGAGACTTTCCTACCTTTCTTCTTTGGGATAGTTTTCGGCCATGTTTCTGGTTTAGCTTTCCCAGCTCGCAACATCTACCAGGAGTAAGAGACACAATTAGAATCAAGATTCAAACCAGTTCAAATAAGAGTCACATCAATGTTTCCAGTCTCAGCCCAATTTAGAGAACTGCTTGGCCCTTGATATGCCTTTCTTACCTGGGCAAATGAGGGGAGGGGAGATTCTTCCTCTAGGCTCCCAACATTCAGGGAAGGGCTCCCAACACAGAGAGAGGGGCTGCCAAGGCTAGCTGTAGGTGACAGTGGAGTTAAAGATTCTGCAAGAAGAAGAGTTGCACCTTTAATGCAAGAACTAAAAGTGGTGTTAAAGGAAAATTATTGGAGATGACTGAATATTAGGTACCCAGTTCTTAATTTCTGTATTATCTATTCAATAGCACTTCCTCATGTATCTCTAACTCATGCAATTTGTAAGGATAAACACAGTCAACTCCCCATCTTACACAGCTACATAAATACACAAGAAACGATTATGTTGAGTAAGGTAGGCCAAGCACTTGTATAGGCATTGCCACTGGTGGCTTGTGCTAAAATGCAGGTACTTAAGCAGCCTATTAAACCTTTAGAGGAGGAGTGCTGGCTTTAATCACAAGTCTTTTGGCTGCTCACCTGGTTGAGACACAGGGCTTAGACTATATAGAGACTGCACAGCATCACTCTGGTTCTCTGTTCCACAGGGTTCTTCTGAGTAGGAGCTAAAGGCAGGAAACTGCTGAAGGTTTTCTAGAGCAATACGAACCTCGGGATCTAAACAGAAAGACAAAACTCTGTGATGCATCCCAGTTTAGACAAAGTGTCTCAGATACAGCTTTTCTAGCTGGCTTTGATCCTTTGCATATCCTGCCACCATGTTAAGCAATGCTATTGGACAGCAACCACCATTTAAGTAGCTTAAATTCCTGCTGGATATGGAGGTTTGGTTTAGCAAGTACTTTCTTCAGTGACCTTTTCCATTGCTTTGGTATATTTCATGTATTTCAAATTCATGTACAGTATTTGCTGGCGTATAAGACTACTTCCCCCCCTGAAAAACATGCCTCCAAGTGGGGGGGCCGTCCTATACGCCAGGTGCACTTCAGTTAGGATAGACATAGCTGCCCATAGTGGCCCATAGTACTGTAATGTAATGTAACAAACTCTATATTTTGAGTGGAAATGTTGGGGGGTCGTCTTATATGCCCAGTCGTCTTATATGCCAGCAAATATGGTATTTTAAATCATACTCTCCCTATTCTGCCAGAGTATAACTCAAGGCAGAATGCAGAGAATACTTTCCTACCATGAGAAAAACAAGTACAGGGGATATAGTGTAACCAGAGACCCAGGTATGCATCCACCCTGCACCACGGAAGCTCACTGGGTGACTTCCAGACCAGTCAAGCTCTCAGTCTAAACTTACTTCCCAAAGCTTTTATGAAAAAAATTGAGAGAAGGAGAATGGTAGTGTAAACTGCCTTTGATATACATATGCAAGGACAGTGGGGTATAAATGCAAATACATAGTGCTTCCATTTCAGTGAGATACAAATCAAACAGACTCAGTTGTTTGACAGGAGTGCCACTTACATCTGCCCTGTTTCTTGTTTTCCTCCAACTCAATTCTGCGCTCCCGACGCCGCTCGTCTCGAGCTTTCTTCTGTCTCAAGCGCTTTCTTTTTTCTATGTCATCTAAGAGTCATTGAGAAAACAGATCTGATGACACAGGCTGCTACACATTCTTACCCTTAACCTAGCAGCTTGGTGATAGCTTATCTCCTTCCTGGTTACACCCCTTATGCTGGAGTAGGAGGATGACTGGTCTGATGTGACAGGGCTCTTAAATTCTTATGAATAGTCTTATAGTTTACAAGGTTCAATTTCCTAGCATAGGATTCGGCTTCCACCCCACTTTTATCAATCCCACACAGCAAAAACTCTTCAGTTTCAACTAGGAACAGACTACTTCCTTACAAGAAAATGAACTAATGCTCACCTGCAAACATCTGCAAAGTTTGTTTTGAAATCACAGGAGGTTTCAAAGCTAGTTCACAGATACTGAACTCACAGGTGAGTGGCAAGTGACACAGATAACGATGGCGCTGCCGAACATCCTGTCAACGGAAGGAGAGAGAACTGTCTGACAAAGGAAACTTTGACTTTGGAATGCTTATACCCTCAGAATCTTGTTGGTCTCCAATGGACTCGGGTCTAACTATAATAATTCAGAACATCTATCTTCTCCCTTTAGCTGTCAACTGGTCTGGGGAGAAGATTGGTCAACCCCTAGTGTACTTACTGAAACCTCTACCAGCAATTTACTCCTCATGCTAATTGGAATTAACAATTGGGGTACCAGACGTGGAAATTTCCAAAAATAACAGAAACCTAAAATGTTTCAGCTAGCTTTCAACTCTCAGTATCTTCTCACAAGGTTAGGCAGAGCTCCTTCATCCAGCCTTAAAACAGCTAGATGTTGCCATTTATTGATTGATCATAAATATGATTTATTTTATAGAATTTTCAATTATATTTATTGTATGGTTTTATTGTATTGATTATCAGATCAAGAAGGGCAGGCAATAAATATAATAAACGAGAAAAATCACCTCTGTCATGGAGTGGCCTGATATCTCAACCACAGTGGCAGTGATAGTCTCTGGACTCTTCTCCAGACTGCCATACTCCTGCACAAGGCAGCGAACATTCACTGGGTGAAGATACAAACACTGCCCATCCTCCGCTACAGTATTGAAGAGAAGTTATGAGATGATTACTGAAAGCATGAGAAATTGGCAACACCACACAGATTTAAGCTTTGAGGCAATGTCCTTTAACACTCTGACATTTGTTGTCTTCCAGTTTGAGGCCACTTAAAAGTTATAAAAGGAAGGCCTCAAACTTTGCTGAGTAGAGTGCTAGACCAAAGACCAGTGGCCTCAGATCTCTAGCAGCCCCATGTTTATTTGTGCATATTGGATTTTCATCAAACACCAACCCAACCCATTATAAAATGCTTCTGAAGCTCTAACAAGGACTGCTATTCATAAAATAATTGCTCTGCTGGGAACAATGAGTCAGATGTGCAGTTTTCAGGGTTCAGGCTTATTACCGAAGTTGCACAATTTTTGAAATACACAAAGAAATCTTAAGATACATTTCAATTCTACAATTAGTTGAACAGCTTGACTTATTCAGATTCCAAACTGCAGTGGAAACATGTGGATCTCTGCCCAAGATCTCTGCCCTTTATTGCAAAACTACATCCTCATGTCCACCATAGTACACAAAAAAATCTCATTTCTCTTATGTCAGGCATGGCAGTTATAAACTATAATCTATTTTCTTCAGGTCTGCAATTTACCTCTAGACTCAATGTTCTGTTTGCACAGTTGAAGTCAGATGGCAGCCTGAAAATCAGAGAGCCACATCCAACTTATGTAAGAGGCTTTGACATAGCCATAAACAGGCCCCTGAGAATTTTCTGGCCAATTTTTGCTTCACTGCTGGTGTATCTGCTCTTTAGTTTAAGGACTAGAGCCTTACCAAACTGCTTGTGCTACAATGTGTTACTCAAATATCATTACTAAATGAGAGTCTACCCTCCACCAGGATGAAATTGGCTTTTATTGGTGAAACAACTACTGCTAGTCACTTTCTGAGATACCCTTAAAGTGCTGCACTAACCTTGGTAGAAATAGTAGCATGGAGAACTACTTGGGCGGTCACTGCTGCATGCTGAAGGCAGCTGCGATTCCACATAGGAAGCTTCAGGCAGACCAGTTTCACCTGGTTCATTTGGGCTTGCTGTCTCCACAGACTCTTCAGTATCATCTACTACTGTCTCCTTAGTCTCAGAGGGTGATAGGATAGCACTGGCAAAATCCTCAGGTTGTTGTTCCAGGACCTCTTCATCAAAAGCAGAACGATACTCTAGGACACACTGTTATAGCAAAAAGAAGTTACAACATCAGTTTTCCTCTACCCACCCAAACAAGCCAAATAACAAATAAGAACCAATTGCCATGATATTGCTGTCATATATCAAAGTGGCTACAAACTCTAATTGAGATTTTACTAGACTCCCCAGGAAATGGCAAGTCCAGTGTACAAATTTTCCATTAGAAGTGTTTTAAAGTGTGAGCAGGAAAGAACATTGAAGCTCTCACCTTTCTCTCCTCGGCCACTGTTGCTTCTTTGTCAGAGGAGTCCATCAAGGCTAATTCTTCCATTGCTGCTGTGGTCTCTGCATCTGCATTATCTCTGTTTCTGTCAGGAGCCAAGGAGTTCTCTCGATCCTATACCATGATTTAAGGAAAAATGTTCAATTTTTGCTTGTCTAAAGGTTATGATAAATACAGTCTGTCAGCAGTGGCTGTATGGCAAAAGGTTAGCCAAGTTTTGCCAACTTACTACCACTGCTATCTGATCATGTCACCTTTCCATCAACATTCTTCAATGGCTACAAGGACCCAACACTGTGTAAGCCTAAACACAACTTGAGTGTCCAAGTTTTATTGCTGTGGTCCATACATTACTATTTTGATTTTACACCAAAAACAAACTAGGTCTTTGAAACAACTTTGTCTTGACTTAAGCTTCCATCAATGAAGGCACTGTTCCAGCAGCAATTTAAAATTGCCCTCTGATTTTTAAATACAGATTGATGTGGATTCCAATGTGTTACTTCTGGTTGCAATAGAGGCCCTCATGCACCAATTCCATGCCCTGAAACTAAGCAGAGGATCCGGAAATAGGCACTGTCAGTGGTGATACTAAACTAGCTAACATAACCTGTTGCTACAAGGCTGTTGCCAATGTTGAAATACAAACCTGAAAACACAGAGTAAACTTGTAAGAGCTACACAAATAGTCCTTATTGGTTTAAGCCAGGGGTAGTCAAACTGCGGCCCTCCAGATGTCCATGGACTACAATTCCCAGGAGCCCCTGCCAGCAAACGCTGGCAGGGGCTCCTGGAAATTGTAGTCCATGGACATCTGGAGGGCCGCAGTTTGACTACCCCTGGTTTAAGCCATCACTTTGTGGTTCTCCTTAGCTAATATACAGAGCTCAAAATATCTATATTAATAGTTATAAAAATAGAGCGGCCACCAACACCAACACATTCAGTAATTAAGAGTAATTCAGTAATTCAAGAGGTCTTGCCTTCAGCTCTTGGATGGCTGCTTCGATGAAACATGCTTCAGGTGTGTGCTTGTCCTCCTTGTACTGCTGTAGCAGGGCCACCTTCTCCCCTGCAATCACCTCCTGCAGCACTTGAGCCTTGGAAGCTAGAAGTAGCTTTGAATATTGACTGTGCTGCTTATCTGTGTGAAGAGAGAATACATCAGGGTAAAAAAAACATGACCACCTAACTCTGGGCACTTGGAAGTCAGCACGCTGTGATATGACTCTGCTACCCTTCCTTCCCCCACAACAGATTCTGAGGCTGAGAGAGCTCTGAGAACTCTAACTGACCCATCTGGCTGTATGCAGAGGAGTGCGGAATCAACTCCAGTTCTCCACTGCAGTAAGTAGCAAGTCTATAAGCAAGTCTACATATTCTTCCACAAAATTAGGTTGTAAAAAAAGAGGCACTCATACAACTATGGTTGTGTCAGCCTCAAATCAGAGAGATAGCAATGGTTCCCAGCATTAATCCTGAGAGGACTCACCTCCCAGGTGAATAGGCTGCTCCACATTCAGCATCACCTTTGACTTTGGCAATGCCATCAGGGCCCCCTTCTCCCGCTGCATCAACTGCATTGTAATTGTATCACCAACTGCAAACTGGCGAGTTTCCAGAGCAACCACACTGAGGGGAAAAAAGGGAGGGGGGAGTGATGAGCAAAAGGCAACCATCAACAAGATGGCCCCGAGACCATTTTGGAGATGGGTGACTCAGAAATCCAATTAAATAAATAAATTAAATAAATCAACAACAAAAAACATGTTCAGAGAAGTCTTTACCTCTTGAGGTCTTTCTTGTGTATAGAGCCATAACAGATGGGGCACTTACTCCAAGTCTTCTCACTCAAAGAGAGATAGTGCAAGATACATGGCCAGCAGAAAATGTGCCCACAGTGGGTGATCTTAGCTGCAGTGGGTGGGTAGAGACATATTGGGCAGGAGGGCACTTCATGGCTGCAGATTCGCTGGGAAAGGACAATAGAATCTAGTTTACTAAGCTACAGCGCACCTATATACAAATACTTTTTAATCCAAAAACTAAACTCACTTTGGTAGATGTAAAGTGACTATTCCTCTATCCCTCCCCCATGTCTGCATTTTGTCTAGCAGAGAAATTTCCCGCACATATATAGAGAATACATAGAGAGGAAAAGAAAACTGCTAGTAATAAAAAATAACTTCAATGTTCCCTTAAAATTAAATTGTAACTAGCACACCATATTGAAATGTAACAAATCAATTTAGAGTCTCATGCTCTTAAAGGCTAGCCAAGAGACCATTGCCAAACTGCTCTTTCTAACTTGAGAGTTTACACAGAACTGAGGTGGTCACATGCTTCTGTCACATATTTTCAAAGCTTGCTAATCGAGACAGTTGTCCCAGACTATTTAATGAAGTTTAAGTTGAGCAAGTACCAAGTTTAGAAGCTGACCAATGATCAAATTTGTATATAGTCACATATAGAGAGACAAATCTATTGCTACTGACCACTTGTTCCACGAAGTCCCAGTTGACCAAGATATCTGGGTCAGTAAAATGAATTGTGTAGTCCTGATCATCGCACACCACAAACTGGCAGCTGGAAGGAATGTACATAACAGATTATAACTTGATGCCATACAGAAAGGGATCCAAAAATACAGATTTTCAGGATTACAAGCAATGCCTGACTAGTAATGGCTGGGATATTATTTGCTATGGGATTAAATGAAAGGATAATCATGCTGCTACACAAATCAACCTCTTGCAAGAAACCAATCCACTAATTGTGAGCAATTTAATCATGTATTTAATGGCAATCAAGCAGAGGCAATATTGAAAATGCCCCCATTAGCTTAAGTTACTATACAACATGCCCTAATTTTGGTTAGAAATGTTAATATGTATTCTCATGATTAAAAGCCACTGATGAAACATTTATTAATATTTAGTTTTAGGCAAAGCTTTTCTATTTGACTTGGGTATAAATCCTGGGTATCAAACCAAGAAGTGTACACTGGGGTAGCTCCACAGCTTTCTGGCTTCAAAGGCTTCTCAGTCTTGTACTGAGACTGATTTGACCTGAAATTCAGTATTTCTATAGAAGCTGAATAATCACCAATAAACCTATAGCGCTACAGCAATAAGCCTTTTTTAAAAAAGCCTTCCAGTGGTATGGGTGGGGGAAAACAAAGGGAAATGGCAAATGCAAAGGCCTGATGAAGGAAAATATGCAGAAAACATCCATTTGGAAGTCCTAATGGTACAAGCTCTGCATCTGCAGCAGCAATGAAAATAATACCAAGAATCCTTGCCATGTGAAAAGCTGCCTTAGATAGCTGTAGAACACATTCATTAAAGCCACATGAATCCCTCACTTACTTGGCCTGCAGAAAAAGCTCCTTGTTGAAAGGTTTGTTCTCCCACTTGTTCCTTCTCCCCCAGCTGCCCCGACTATTTCCATCAAAGTGGCTTGCATGGCCACGGGGCTCAAAGGTAAAATTCAGTAAGTGGTTCAGACTAATCTTCTTAGGACCAGAAAACTGGGCAGGGCTAAACTCTGCCCGTTGGGCCTCTGCTACCTTTAAAAAAAAGACAGGGTAATTTAAATACATCCACAAATCAAACCAATGGCACCTAAATGCCCTTTTTAGCTGCACTAACATGTAGAAAACGCAAATCAAGAAGATAAGTGCAATATGTAATTGCCACTGTACCAAAAGTTTGTGCAAAATTGGAGTTGTTTCTCAAGTGCAATAAGCAGGTGGATTTCACCCTTGGAGTTGCAACCAGGAACAGCCAAGACAGTAATATTGATGTGATTTCAGAAAAGGAAAAATATCAGGATTTAGAGAATAAGCTGCATATCTGAGACTCCAAAATGTATTATACCAAGGACCTATTCAAAGTACAGAAATCAAGATTTCTGTATAACTGCTATGAACACGGTACACAGCAAGTTTCTAGTACATGTTTATTTTTAAAAGTGCTACAGTGCTTGTTTAGACAGAGCAAGGCCCCAAGTTAGGCCTCTCTTGTAGCATGCAACTATAACAGGTTTTTGTAGAGGGAGGTTGGTTGAAATGTACTGCTTTATTCTAGAGTTCCTTTGTGTTTTTGTTTCCTCCTTTATCATAGGATAGGAAGCTATCCAACTAGTTGTTTTTGGACACTATGGAAGCTTGTTTTCTCCCACTCCAAGATTCAGGAAACATTCAAGGGTTTAATCACCCCATGTTTCTCCTTTAATCAATTTTCAACTGCTCTAAAATGTTCCTGCCTCCTGGAGCATATGGAGTTCTCATGCTGAAAATTTTTGTGGATCGTTTTCATCTGGTTAATTTACAAAGTCATTTTTTCTGATATCAGGGGAGAGATCTCTACTTTGTGAGCTCCTAGTTTTGCTAAGTTCATAATTAGATATACAATGTCCTGAAGAGGGCCTTGTGTTATGTAGACAGTGTGAGAAAACATGTCCCCTAGAGACTCCCCCCCTTTTCTGCCATGCAAAAAAACTGAAAAAGTTTAGGGAACACCGAAATAAAATTTCTGTGAACTATTTTCTCTTTAAGAAAAAAAAATCTTGTATTAAAAGCATTACACCCATTCCAAAGAAAAGGTAAATACATAGCATGAAAAAGTATGAAAACATTTGCAACTTTCCTTGTCTATGGTCACCAGATCTGGGGATGCAGTGCAAAACAAAAAACCACCTATGAGTCCCCCCCCCCCATTTTTGGAATGAGTGAAATGAAAAGTAGGTTCTCTACTGGTGAGTATGGACTCCATCTCTAATTCTTAGCAAAGTCAACCATTGTTCTCAAGCAATGTTTTTAACTATGACTGAAGTACTCATTTGGTCTTTCCACTGCATCATCATCTGGGGATGAAATTGCTAAATAGGTTGCCTGTATCCCCAAAAGCAAGCTGGGTTGCTATTCTGGTCAACTATTCCAATGTATCAATACTTACAACAAAGGTAACAGATACGATAATCTAGAGAGTGAAGATTTACCAACAGTGGGGAAAGACTGAAAGCAACGTGTATGGCAAAGCCGAACAAGATTAAGGGTAGCAGTTAACTACAGCATTTTATACATCATATTATTCAAAGCCCAGAAATATACTGTAATTTAAGGAAGTGAGATTGCCAAGAGGTCTACAATAAGCAGATAATTCAGGAGGGAACTTTACTACAGTTTGATGTTATCTTTCAAGAGATATCAATAGCAACTGATTTTACCATGATGTGCTATTTTCTACCATTATCAGCACCTGGACACCCCTCCAGTAGCTAGTTGCAGAAAGGAATTACAAGCAGAAGAGAGTGTGTCCAGTTATTTCAAATGTATATGAATAAACCAAGAATATTCTTCTCAGTATCCTCTTGAAAATGTTGTCTCTCAAGAAAATCAATGGATTTTCACATTTATTAACACAGCAGCTGAAGAGACATATATGCCATAAGGAGCACAGACAAGCTACAGGCTTTATCCAAACAGCTTTTTCATGTATGAAAAAGGGAGGGGCACCAAAAAGGCTATGCTGGTGATCGTGGGACTTGCACAGACAAAAGCTATAGGGGATGGAAGCTATAGTGAGGAGAACTGGATGAAAATAATGCCTAGATCCAACTCAATTATTTTTTCCAAGGAAAACTGTGTGTATCCAGCCAGGACAGAATCTCACCTCTTCTCGTCTTCCACCATTAGAAGAAACACTAAAAGGTTTGCAACCACTGCCATGTCCTCCCCTCTGAGGGGGCATCTTATTAAAAGCTTTGCTTTTCTGTGAAGTGGAGCGACGGGGCTGGCTGGAGAAGCTCTCATTTTTTGGATATGAAGTTTCTCGCTTACGATTATAACGCTGCCTGGATCCATTTGCATTTTTTCCATCTAAAACAATGTAAAAAGGTACATATTTACAATTAACACAAATTCAGAACTTCATTGAGAAGCAATGTCTATTTCAGAAATCTTTAAAACATCACAGAAAAAAGAAGTTGGGTAATTTAGAAAAAAAAGTGTACCGAGATATATACAGAATACAACTAGATTTACAATAGGAATAAGTGGTACAGCTAGAGTGCATTCTAGCAATCTATTATGCTATCATTTTTCATTTCGCTTATTTATATACTGACTTTTATCTAATAATATCCTTTCTCAACCTTTGGACTGTGGAAGGGCCCCTGAAATAATTTTTCAGGCTTTGAGGAGCCCTAGAAATAGTGTCACCCCCTGACCACCCCCTACCCCTAGAAGTGACGTGACACCAGAAGTTACATCACTGCCCACATTAACAGGCAGGCTTGAGGAGGAGATACAGGAAGCAGTTAAAAGCAGGAGCTCCACCCCTTCCCAGGCCCGGACACCATGACAAGACTCACTCATGCTTGGGAGGGAAGGTTCCCTAGCGTGTGACCAAGTCCATTAAAGCAGGAGGGGAAAGGCCGTGGACCCCCTCTGGAGCTCCTGCGGACTCCTGGTTGGGAATCCCTGCTCTAACAGCAGCTACCTCGACGTATGTTAGGACATTTATAACTAAAATTATTTTTTCCAGACATCATAGTAAATTATTGACTACATGGCTCCTTTGAACCAACCCCTTCTATTTGGCTGCTACAAATCTAAGAAGTGGGACAAAAAAAGGGCAACAGTAGCTAGAATGCAAAGGAAACTTAAGCCTCGAGCGCCCCCTATAATTCCCTTTTACTTGTTTGCCAGAGAAGCATTGTTTATCTTTATTGTCTGTATTATGTCAACATAGGTATAATCCTAATGATACCCTTAAATCCAAATACCTCTTGTGTGAAGACTGATAAAACATGCAGAAATTAATCTGTCCCTTCTGTTTTATCAAAGAAAGAATCTTGCTTACTCTGATGATATTTTGGGCCATGCCACCATCATCAGACCCCATTTTCAGAATAACAGACTGGAAATCCAGATACTTGTTATACCACATTTCAGCTGTCTCCTGTGGAAGCCTCAATATGTTGAAAATCATCCATCCCTTGGCCAATCAAGAGAGACTAATTCTTCTAGGCAGATGCCAGAAGTTATTATTAAGTCTAAAACAAGAGGCTCTCATGACTAATTACACCCCACAATCATACCAAAAATACTTCCTTGAACTTACATTAAGTAAAACAACTAACATGGAGAAGGTTATTAAGTTCCTGTAAAATCCGTATTAGATATTTTATGTAACTCAAAATTCCCACCCAAGAAAATCTTTTGTAGGTAAAGCTTTCACAGCCATGACACAATCAAAAACCACCATCTTGCCCCCAATAATTTGCACCAGCAACTATAGTTTTGAATATATTACTTCCACACACATCCCTTAGAAACAAACAGCACTTGCTCCACCCAAAACCTCCTATCTCAAATGTACATGTCACAGCAGCATCATACGTTCAGCATGTTATCTAACTATGCAGCATTTCCTTGAATTATAACTCTAGCTTAAATATAAAGTGTCTCTGTCTGCTGCAGGCACACTCTATCGAAAGCCAGCAAAACCCTCAACGTATGAGTGAAGAACACAAGGAAAGTCCTGCTAGATCAGATCAGTGATCCACACAGTCCAGCATCTTAGTTTTCACATGGTCAACCAGATGGGCAGTCAACCTGTGGTCCTCCAGATGTCGATGGAGTACAATTCCCATGAGCCAGTGTTTGCTGGTAGGGGCTCATAGGAATTGTAGTCCATGGACATCAGGAGGACCACAGGTTGACTACCCCTGAACCAGAGGCCCAAGGAACAGTGGAGCAAGGCCAAAGCTTCCCTTGCTGTTACCTTCCTGACACTAAGTTCTGGAGGTTCACTGCCTCTGAATGTGAAGGTTCCCTTTAATTACTATGGCTAGGAGCCATCGACCAACTTGTCCTCCCTGCCTCTGTCTAATCCCTTTTAAAGGCCTCCTTCCTCGAGACGTCCAATCCCACATAAAACTATCTTGCCAAGCGAGAAGCCATCGCAGATTTCGGAGAGAGGGATACAATTCCTCCTCGACATACGAGGAAACCGGGCTCCCTTCGGCTGCGCACCCTGCCCTTCCGCAACACCTCTTGCAAAAGCGGGTGGGCTCTCCGGTCGCTTACCGCCTTTGGCCTTCGACTCTCCCCCGGCCGGCCCGGCCGAGTTAGAGCGCGGCGGTTGCCCTTTGCCTCCTGCCGCCGAAGAACCGGGGCCGAGGTTGGAACCGCAGGGGTTGCTCTTGTCCATCCCGTCGTCGGAGGGCGCCGATGCTGCTGCTTGCGCGGGGGGACGCCGGAGCATCCACGGGCGCCGCGGGGGCGCGACTGCTGCGGGAGGGCGAAACGAGGAGGAGGAGGCGGCGGCGGCGGCTGAGGCCAAAGCCCAGGCTCATGGCCCGGCAGCGGGGTCGGCGCAGCTCAGGAGTCTCGGCCACCTTCATGGCGACATCTTCCTTATAGCTTCACCCTGACAAGAGGAAGAACAAGGCCTCACCCGTCCAGGGACAGCCTCACCTGCCGCCGAGCGCGGCCGGGCCTGCGGGGCCCCGGGACCCGAGGGACGGCGGAGGCGCGGCGAGGGAGCCCCGCAGGACCAGGCCGGCCCGGCGTCGACTCCGGCCGAAGCGGGCTCGGAGCAGAGGTGCCGCCCAAGGGAACCCTCCCTCGGGCCGCCTCAGTACAACTGGCGACGACTCGATACCACCGCAGCCCCGTAATGGCGACGAATCGCCAACAGCAGCAAAAGGACCCGGATGAGCCTATTTCTACCAGGACTCGGGAGAGGCGGGGGCAACCTCGCCCTCAAAGCATGCCGGGTGTTGTTGTGCTTTCCCCTCTGTCTTGGGCGGATTATGGGCAGGGGAAGACTACAGTTCCCAGCGTACCTTGTAGCGAGGCTGGCCGCTGCTTTGATGTAAACAGAATATTTCTACAGCCGAAGATATAAATGGCAATGTTATAGGAGGGTCAAGCCAAAGTACTTCTTCCGCGCTTTCCTTTCGGAGAGCTGCCACATGGCCCATTGGGAGTTTTAGTTAAGCGCAGCTTATTTGCTTGGACGTATGAACTAACCGTCGCTGGGGAAATCCTCCATTGCGTTTCTCTGCTATAATAAAGCATTGTATTCCTTTTATTGTGTTTTGAAGGCGCTTCGTGCACGTTATTTATTCGTTGACTTGCGCTATTTACAGTACCCCTTTACCGCTGAGACCCAAGGTGGGTACCACAATTCTGCTTAGGTAGGTCAGGATTATTTCCTCTGTCTCACAGGGGGTGAACTGAGACTTCCCCTGCGGATAGATTCAGGTGGGTCGCTGCGTTAGTCTGAAACGGCAGGACAAAGTTTGAGTCCAGTCAGTGGTACCTTTAAGACCCACAAAGTTTTATCCATGCCATAAACTTTGGCGTGCGGGCGGGTTCCCAACCTGTAGGGGGAGGCGGGGTCACTGGCGAGGCATGAATCAAGATGGCCGCCTCCAGGGCAGCCGCTTCTGGCCGGGTCCTGCGAGGCTGTCCGGAGCGGCGGCGGCGGCTGCTGCTTGGGTGGGGGCGGCGGCTGTGCAGTGGAGGGGCAGCCGACGCAAAGACTCACTTTGGGTTCCAGACTGTGTCAGAGAAGGAGAAAGGAGAGAAAGGTGCGAGCTGGGCTGTGAGTCGTGGGGAGATGCCTGCCCCGCCCAAGCTAGGCGATTTTTTAGACGTCTCCTGGTAGATTTATATTGCATTTCTCATGTGGTCAAGGTGTTTCTCGTATTTTATGACGCTTTAAAGCAGGGGTAGTCAAACTGCGGCCCTCCAGATGTCCATGGACTACAATTCCCATGAGCCCCTGCCAGCGAACGTCGTCTCCTGGTAGATTCCCATGAGCTCCTGCCAGAGTTTGCTGGCAGGGGCTCGAGGGAATTGTAGTCCATGGACATCTGGAGGGCCGCAGTTTGACTACCCCTGCTTTAAAGAATTGCATAAATTATTGTATGATTTTTAACGAGGACTGTTTCATGTATTGTTTATTAGTACAATGTAAACCGCCCTGAGCCTTCGGGGAGGGCGGTATATAAATCTAAATAAATAAATAAATAAAGCAACAGTCCAGGTTGCTGACCTGAAGAGATGTAGCGGTTAGGAACTGGATCTGGGAGTCCCAGGTTAGAATCACCATCCTGGAATCGAAATTTGCTGGGGGACCCTGGGCTGCTCACATACTCTCAATATAACCTAACAGGGTTGTTGTTAGGGTAAAATGGAGAGGAGAATGCTGTAACTTAGGGTCCCAATTGGAGATAAAAGTAGAGTATAAGTAAATAGATAAATGTTTGGCAATAGAGGGAGGTTAATTACAGAAATTAGATTAAGAGAAAAATATGGGCAACTGCAGTAGATAGGCTTTGTTTCAGTAAAGGAGGAGGACTGAGGAAATGATCCAGAAATTTCATAGCAAATGTAGTTTTAGCGATAAGGATAAGATGCTGGGAGATGGTGTGAAGAAGAGCTCTGATTTTTTTGTAGTTAGCAGTGTGTGCTGTATTTAGCAGGTTGGATCCTGTGCAGCACAGTTGGAAGGTGCTGACCCACATAGATCTTTCCTGCCTTCTCTGGAAGCCACAGGCTGAATCAGGGGTAGTCAAACTGCGGCCCTCCAGATGTCCATGGACTACAATTCCCAGGAGCCCCTGCCAGCAAATGCTGCCAAATGCTGGCAGGGGCTCCTGGGAATTGTAGTCCATGGACATCTGGAGGGCCGCAGTTTGACTACCCCTGGGCTGAATGTTTGTGTCTTACGTGGACCCCATACATAATGGACAGTTGCATTGAAGAAGTATTTGAAATTGCCCTTTTTGAAATCATAAGTGTTTATGCTACTAGTGGAAGGGAGGAATGGGATCCAGTGTAATCAGTATGTTAAATGAGAGTGTGACCACTCCACCACTTCACCATTTGAAAAAGAATTAATTTCAGTTTACCAGGTCTTTGAAAATGTGGCTAAGAAGTATGATATAATGAACGATTCAATGAGTCTGGGTATCCATCGAATCTGGAAAGACATCTTCTTACACCAAATGAATCCATGTCCAGGAACTCAGTTGCTTGATGTTGCTGGAGGGACAGGTAAACTTAAAAACAATCCTAGGCTTATTAATGAGCATTGCTTCTTAGTTTGAAACTAGGTGTAAGTTAAATATGCAACTCTTGACAATAAATATGCTCTACATTGTCAAAGGCTTTCACAGCCATACTCAACTTGGCTGTTGTTTATTTCCTGGGCTGGGTGGCTGTAGTCTAGTAGTTTTAGTCCCTGATGTTTCACCAATAACCGGCTGACATCTTCAGAGGTAGGACACGGTAAGATATATATTACCTGCCTTTGAAGGTGCCAGCCATAGTTATGGGTAAGATATCAGGGACTTAACCTACCAGAACATGGCCACACAGCCCAGAAAACCTACAAAAACCATGCTGTACAGATTAAGCTTAAAAGAATTTATTAGAAAATCCTGAATTCCCTTGTGTTTGTTAGGCTAAGACATTTTTAATTACATTGAGTGGTTTATCTGATGGTATATGAAAGAACAGATTATAGAGGCAATCACAATTGCAAACCAACTATGTTAAGATTAGATTAAATAGTTTGTAGATTAAATGAAGAGTGTAAAGAACACACACTCCATTTGTAGAATCTACAGCCTGAGGAATTGGGATAGCCATGGAATTTCGTAATCTAATATTTCTTATGACTTCAGGGAGGAAGATTAATACCATAGCCATGAACCAAGACTGAAAATTCACTGACATTCAGTGCTACGGCCACAATATTGTCTGAAGATGATTTGTTCAAACCAAATTGCAACATTATGAACAATCCGTAGTTTTTGAATTATGTATTTGTTTTCTTTAGAATAGGACTGGGTTTAAATTAGGATGAATAAATGAGTAAATGAACAAACACAACACATAATTAGCTAGATATGTGCTTCTTTGGTGGTCCAGGTTGGGACAGTCTTCTGTAATGAGAATAACTCTTCCATAAGTGAAGATTGTCCCACCTTAGGATCACCAAGAAGCAAAATTTATGGTAAGTGAACAAGCTTTCAATTCTGTGTCCTTAAATGCTTGAACATTTAATTTCAGGGGAGATCCTACATTGTGCATCTTCCTTTCACAATAAATGCAGGTGATATCGCCTTTCGATTTATCAATTATGTCCGTTCCCAGCGGGAGCATCAGATCCGACAGAAGCTGAGGACACATCAGAATTTATCATGGCAAGAAATTACCAAACTTTACCAGGAAGAGGAGGATAAATCACTGGGGGGTTCCCGTGTGGTGGTCTGTGACATTAACAATGAGATGCTGAAAGTTGGAAAGCAGAAATCACAACACCTTGGCTATTCTGAAGGTAATGGACTGACTTCTGCAATGGGATTTGAAAAATGGCAGGCCACCTGTGCACATAATTACGATGTACCGTAAGTGGATCCTATGAAATGAGCTCCAAGCACCTGTGGAGATAGACCTTACCCTTCCTTCTCTTTCCTCCAGCCATCCTGTAAGACATCTAAAAAGCCAGAATATCTTGGGGAAATTGCAGCTGCAGTGAAGAAGGAGAATACAGCAAATTCACCCTTTTTGTGCCAGCAGGCAACTTGCTCCTATATATTAGCTGCCACAGCAACAGGAGAGGAAAGTTATTTCATCTTATTCCCCCTCCTCACTGCAGCAAAGAGATCTACTGACAAAGTGATGCAGTGCTCTACACATGTTGAAAGAATTAAATCAGAAATAAAGTTCACTACGTATAGTAATATCAAGGGGTAGATTTGGAGAACTGCAGCACTCAGGCAGGCATAATATTACCACAATCTCTATGGAGAGTTTTGCAAGGTGCAAGCAAAGCTCAAGGTGGTATAAAGCTGAAGTATTTTGGTTTACACACGGGCCCATTATGCACGGCCGCCGAAACGGCGATTTCGGGTCACATGGAAAACGCGGAGGGGGAAGACGCGACGCATACCGGTTATACACGGGGCGGGGCGCGACGGCGGCAAAACCCAGAGTAACCGATTATGCACGCGCCGATCCGGGCGCCGCTTCTGGTTGCGCCCCGCTCACCCGGAAGCTGCGCTTTCTTCCGCGTTTCACTGACGCGGCTTTTTCGGCGGCATGCACCGAAGCTGCAGCCGGTTGCAGCCGGCTCCGTGCGTTATCCGTGATTTTAGTCGCCGCCATTCCACCCCGAATGTGCGCTAAAACCCCCGTGCATAATGGGTCACAGTGATGCCAGTCATTGGCTGGCATAGTGATTGGATTAATTCATGAACCTTGCCTTCAGGCATGTGCAGAGTCTCGTGATTGATTTCAGGGAAGACCTGAAAAGCAGGTAGCTATATTGGTTCATGGCAAACTCCAAAATGGCAGAAGCCATTTAACTTTTTAAGATGATACAATATGGTATGTAAGTTTTCAAGTTCTCCAACATCATGCTACAAAAAAAAAAAAGTGTGTGTGTGTGTGTGGGGGGGGGGTTTCCTCAGGCCATGCCCTTAAGACCTTTTCATCAGGATCCTGTAATAAGAAGGCTTTGATTGACTCAGTGAGCACAAGATGAGTGCAGTATCAGATTGCACTCTTGGCATGCTGGAATAAAGAAGCAAGTGAAGGATGCCATCCAGTTGAATACACCATAACCAATAATTGATCCAGTGTGTCTGACAATGCATAGAAGACTATCTTTGATGGGAGGGCCTTTCTAAGATTACTTAGGAATAGGATACTAAGCAATTCCTTCTACATTCTTTCAAAGGATTGTCCTGGGTGCTTGGGAATGCAGAAGAACTGCCCTTCAACAATGACAGTTTTGACGTTTATACAAGTGCCTTTGGTATTCGGAATGTAACTCATATTGATCAGGTGAGTGCGGACACCAACGGTTGAAACAAAAAGAGCTCTGCTGGATCATACATCTCGTTCAGTATTTCATTTCCAGCAGTTACCAGACAGATGTCCCTGGCAGTTTATGCTAGTGTTGTTTTTCCTACTATGTGCTATGAAATGGAATATTGTTTCTTATTTCGGAGATTCCATTTAGCTACTAGGGCTTCTCTTGCTAAATGGCTGTAATATATTTTATTTTTATTAATTTATGTTTATATTACATCTGGTGCTGTATTAAATGAAGAAGGAAGGTGGATGTACAATTTGGGAAACAGACTGACCCAAGTTTTCTTCTGCTTGTAAGGTAGTCTGCATGCTCCAGTATCCAGGCATTTTGCTTCCATCAACCCTATTGCTTTAAAAAACTGGTAGTCTTTTCTTATAGTCAGTGAAGATAGCAGGTATACGCTAGTTAGAGATTCTTAAAGCTACCCCAAGGATATAGAAGAAAGATTAAAATGTGCCCCCAAATCTTCATATTATGAGCTCAGAATGAAATCATGTGAGGTTTTGTAGCCATGTATGAATGGTTGAGAACGATTGTAGCCCATCAGCTATGCCACATCATGGAATGATAATTCAGTTATTTAAAAAACAATGTAAAAACTGCACAGCAGATAATTAATCTTATTAATAAAGATTATATTCTTGATATATGCATACGTTGGCATCCTTAACATAGTGCCCACAGACACCTTTCCTGGTGCTCACAAAGTGAAGGTACCAGATAAAGCTTTTGCCCAGCAATTGGCCATTGGAAATCTGGCCCGCTGTGCAGATTGCTAAAAACATCCCTTTAGCAGCAGCTGTCAACACAATACAAGGATCTTCATTCTGAAACAGGATGTTCTTTTAAAATGCATCCTGTGAAGCAAAGCTTCTGTCTGAAATGTTCTGACATTTTGTGGCTGGCTCTGTCTAGCCACAAAAATGGCAGCCATTTTTATGGTTGCACCCACTATTTTGTATTGGAATTCCAAATGCGTATGCAGGCTCAAAAAATTAGAGGACCCTGCATTATGCTGATCTTTTATAGATTATTTAGTAAGGCCCTGATGCCATTAGCTAATTTGTTAATGCTTGATTTGATTCCTTTTTCCTGTGTGCCATTCTATAAGGATATTTAAGAGAAATCTGGATTTTATCTTCAGAGTGAATGAGCATTATTAATGCCCACCCACTCCCCAAACACACACGCAAACACCACACCATTTCCTCCACTGGTTTGTTGGATGCTTGTGCAAGAGGAGGCCTAAATTTCTAAATGCTCCCTGGGGGAGAGGTAGTCTTCATCAAATCCCAGTTAAGACCCAGTTAGAACTAACCTCCTGTCTGTTTTCTTGTAGGCATTACAGGAGGCCTATCGTGTCTTGAAACCAGGAGGGCGATTTTTATGTCTGGAATTTAGCCATGTCAACAATTCCCTGGTTTCCAGGTTTGATTATGTTTCTTCTTTTATTACCTTGAACAAATAATATTAATCTAATAACACCTTTCCAAGGTGTAAGCTTCCTTGAGTCAAAGCTCACTTTATTGAATACTGCTCTGACTCACAAAAGCCTATACCTGAAAATTTTCATAGGTCTTTAAGGTGGTACTGGACTTGTTGTTCACTCGACAACTGCAGACTTAATACAGCTATCCACCTTGAGCAAAGTGTGTTTGCCCAACAGAGTAAAACATTGTGGAAGTCTTACAAAAACGTGTTTCCATTCATTTACTGAATGTGATTTCTGACTTGCCCTGCCCAAAGGTGCAGAAAAGTTAAAAAATGAAACAGAACAGGCATATTAAAAATGAAGAAACAACTTAGAATCAAGTATTGCATTCCCCTTGGGACTGGAAGCAGGATCTGAATTTCTCCAAGTGGGGACTCCCCACCTTACCTGACTAAAAAGAGCAAATACTGCCTAAATAGGTTGGGGGAAGCAAAAAATAGCAAATAAATAAATAATATCAAAAAAGCCATGAAATATATAGGTTCCAGCAGTTATGGAGAATTTCTTTTTCTACACTGTTTCTTCAGGGTATTCTGAGTCCTGATATATAAAGGCAGTGCTATCTCAGGATAGACTCCTGGTAAGACCAGATGTCTAATGGCATTTCCACAGAATCTTCCCTCAGGCGGCATTGTATTATCAGGTGTTTACAAGGCTGTGACTTGTGATTTAGCTTTATGGAATTCACTTAATGGCTAGCTTTACTTAAAACACAGAAATGGTACCCCCCATCAAATGAAACTGCTTACTTGAATTCTGGTAGGCCAGTATAATGTGGACCCTAAACCATTCAAAGTACACACTTTTAAAAAATCTGATTTAAAGGACTGACCTAAGTAGGTCTGCCCAGAATCCTACTCAGGCCCAATTAATGGTGCTTTCTCCCATGAAAGTAGTTGTAGGAAGCTAGTCTCTTGGAACAGATTGTTCACCATCCCGTCCAAAAAACCCAAACCTACTAGTAATTGTGTTCCTTTAGTAGGCAGGATGTTTAAGGGAACTTTCAGAACATTCCTTGTTAGGACTGTCAGGCCCTACTTTCATTCTAAGTAAAAAAAACATGCATTCCAAAGCATGTCATGTCAGCCTGTTTTATGAAATTGGGAGGATTGGGGAAGGGAAAGAGTTCTTTTACCCTGGGACCACAGTATACTAAAGGCAGCCACTTGGAGCATCTTCTAGAATGTGTTTATTTAGCAGTCAGCGGGCCAGAATGATTAAATTGTCCTTGTGTTCTTTTATGGACAGTAGGTATATTTCTACCCAGTACAACAGGTTAAGTAAATTTTTGAGAAGGGAGAAAGTGCCCTGATATATCTATGTATTGAAAGGAGAGTTACTTCTTGCAGCCCTTCTTGAAAGTAGAACAAGACAACCTTCACCATAAATTGTACATCTGCTTGCCTTGCAACTTGAATTTGATGCACTGGTGTTTGGTTAAGATGCTCAAATACTTTGAAATTATAAGCATCACAGACTCATGTAGGGAACAGATTAGATTTACATTAACCTACATTTACTTTCGCAGTCTCTATGATCTGTATAGCTTCCAAGTTATCCCTGTGCTGGGTGAGGTCATTGCTGGTGACTGGAAATCCTACCAGTATCTTGTAGAAAGCATCAGGTGTTTTCTAACCCAGGTAAGAAAATACTTTATTGCCTCCCAGATAATAGAGTCAGGAATTCATATGCGATGACTTAAAAATCCACTGCTGCATTTCAGGAGGAACTGAAGGAGCTGATGGAAGATGTAGGTTTCCTGAAGGTGGAATATCGAAATCTGAATTCAGGCATCGTGGCCATTCACTCTGGCTTCAAGCTGTGACCTTTAGGAAAAGCATTTCCTGACAGAAAATACAAATGCCATCAAAGGAGTTTGAATTCAGAAAGACATTAATCCCTGAAGAATCAATATTTAAAGTCTGAGTTGGTTTTTTGGCAGGATGCATTTTTTTGAAGAAAAAACTCAGCTGTGTTTAGGGCATCTTTTCATCCTGTCCAGTAATGACACAACTTGTGTTACCTACTTGAACCAGGAGCTTAAGTTTTTAATACCTTTTTAAAACCCATTTATAGCACCGAAATATTTCAAGCCCTCATTTGTTGGTTCTTCATTATGCAAAACTATCTTTGGCATACTAGGTAGGAAATGAGATAAAACTAGTGTTTAGGTGAGAAGTCTAGATTTGACTTTGTAGTGTGCCAACGGGTTCCTCATCTGACTCTGCGGAGGAAAGAAAGACACTTATATCTCTTGCTTGCTACTCCACAGAAAGTTGCCCCTGTTCATTGGAGAACCAAGAGATTCCAGATGTATTTGGAACATGGAGTGGGACGTAGTGAAGAGAAGGCTATGGCTCTTGTGTTTTATAGGAATACAGAAGACAGTGAATTGGGTACATAATTCTTCCTTAGAACCTCAGGAAAGTCAGTGGACAGGTAATGTTGACTGAACAAGAATTCTTGTGGTTTACAGCTGGGCTTCAACCCTTTGTCCAGAATGAGCAAAACCTGAATTATGCAATAGCAGATATGCAATTTAAGTCAAGCTTTTCAGTGTAACACAGGAATCATTATGGTAACCTAGATACATAACTGCTATACAACCACTTCACATGAGACAGAAGGGCTTTTTGTAATGCCTGTGAAATCTTCCAAAGAACAAACATTGAAATAAAACTGAAATATTTAATTTCCAGAAGCCGGGTGTCTTTTATATGACTCAGCAATCAAAATGAAAGATATTTGTGCAATCCGGGGCCATTAGTACATAGTGGTTAACACTGGAAGTAGCCATTCCAATTGAACCTAGAAAGATACTGCCTCAGAGCCCTTAAAACATGCATTTTGCATCAGATTAATATAGTAGAGACAATGCTACCTTAATGCAGTATCAAATACAGGCATTCTATGTAAACGTTCTAAAATGTTTTATATGAACCGCCCAGAGCTGTAGGGAAGGGCGGTATAAAAATATAAATAAATAACTAAATTGTACAGTTGCTGACAAATCCATGAAATAGGTTAGGTTGGATCCCGCAGTCTCTCAAGGGAAGGCTTTCAAAACCCCAGCCCACCATTCCAATTGCAGGAAAGTTTGTCCCTGGGGTAACAATATGTACAAAAAGGGTGCAATTCCCTCATACAGGCCCAACTGTAGCATCTCAACCCATGTTGTTACTCTGTACTGGTCCTTCAGTCCCAAACACAAAACTTTTAGAGGCTAAAAACACTGGGGGAATGGAAGTCAGGAAGATATAAATCCAGACAACTTCTGTATTTATTATGCAGTTGCTGTACAGTGGAGTCTGAAAAGGATTTTTTGTCAATCTATGAAGGCAGTACAGTACTGTACACATGCTGGGAAACAGCAGTAGAACACATTTATCAGGGCTATATAGTCCTCAGTCGTCATACTTGCAAGTCCCAATTGAGCCAGTAAAATTTACTTTCAAGTCAACGTGGTTACAGATCGGATGTCCACCTAAAAACCTAGTACAGATGGAATTCAGGTATCAACTGCTTGCAAAACTGGACCACCAGCTAAAAGCATGTTGCCAGGATCCTGGCATCCAAATTCTGGGGAGGGAGAGGAATATCACCTAATAATTCCTCTGACCTGCAGGATAAATCATATGGTTTTACTAGATGGCACTTTAAAAACACATTCTTGCAGTTAGCTTGGAAAATCAGTGGCTGATCTAGGCACCAAGGCTGGCAAACAACATACTAGCAGACACAAGTCATCTTGGGTTGCTCAAGAGGGGAGATTCCTTCGGTGAGAAGCTGATACTTCAGCTGTTGAACGGAGCAGGAATGGAGAAGAGTCAGGACTGTATATAATTCCAACTCTTGTTCTGATGCCATTGAAATGCTATTAAGAGTTTAGCCAACCAGCAGGCCAAGCCCAAAGATGTTCAACCTACAGCAAACCCTACACCTCTGAACAGATGTGTGCACAAACTGTTTACTGTCTATACCTTGTCTAATTTTTAAGATTAGTATTTATACCAGGGATGGCCAAACTGTGGTTCTCCAGATGTCCATGGACTACAATTCCCATGAGCCACAGTTTGGCCATCCATGTTTTATACCTCCGTAAAATGAAATGTTGTAGAATAATGACACCTGGCCACCCTGTGAATTTCCAGTATTTGATAAAAGCAAGAGCTCAGCAGCAAGCATGTGACATTGATCTTATTAAGCTTCAGAATAAAAATCAAGCTCAATAAAGCTGAAGCTGTTAATCTGGAGGGTACAATAAGCTATTGGAAACGTGAGATGGGCTCTGAATTCTAAAAGGCTGAGTACATGTCCAATCTTTTTATTAGAAAAGGAACTTCAAAAAAAGAAAATACATACAAGATTTTTTTTGTTATTTTTTATGGCCACAACAAAAACACAAACTGGTACAGAGGGATACCTGTCCAGTAAAACAACAAAAGGCTTGAAGATCAAGGTGTGTTCCCTGGGGAAGGCTGAAGACTTCAGTCTATTTGGAATTCGTGTGCAGTCTTGTAATCAAACACATGTTTGGGTGGAACGATCCCATGTTCTAACCAGATTTGAAGAGGAGAATTGCAACTTGGCCCAGGTAGAAGTAGATGAAGTGTTTGGTCTCATGAGTCACATAGCTGCCAAAATTTCTTCCCACAATACAGTGCCAAGTCGGATTGTATTTCTTGTCAAACTCCTGGAAAAGAGTTACTAAAGAACTTAGTACAACACATATTAACAGCCTCGTGCAACATTTTGCCTAACATTTCAACTGCAAAAAAAAAAAAAATAGTGCATTTTTACCTCTTCAAATGTTATTTTCAACAGTGTATTCACCACTTTTGTGCTTGCTGTATACCAAGAAATTAAAAGGCTATATCCACAAGGCTCATATAGTCAGTATCCTCACAGTGACCAGTCAGATGTTTCCAGGAATCCAACAAGCAGTGTGTGAAGATAATCAGCTTTCCTGTTGCTGCCTCCCAGCAACACTCCATCTGATTATCTTAATTCTGCCATCAAGACTGTTAACTGGCCTATGTTTGCCTTGTGTTTTAAAGCCACAAACAAGATGGTGGCCACCACATCTTGCAGCACTGGTGAGACTTTGCACATGGGCAGTAATAGAATACCATTAATAGTATACTAGTTGTCTTATGTCTAAGAGCCTCTTGTGGCACAGAGTGGTAAGGCAGCAGAAATGCGGTCTGAAGCTGTCTGTCCATGAGGTTGGGAGTTCAATCCCAGCAGCTGGCTCAAGGTTGACTCAGCCTTCCATCCTTCCGAGGTCGGTAAAGTGAGCTTGCTGGGGGGTAAACGGTTATGACTGGGGAAGGCACTGGCAAACCACCCTGTATTGAGTCTGCCATGAAAACACTGGAGGGCGTCACTCCAAGGGTCAGACATGACCCAGTGCTTGCACAGGGGATACCTTTACCTTTTTAGTTGTCTATGTAAAAATCTGGATTCTTTTTTTAGAATGTTAGGCAATCCATTAAGGATCAAAAATAAAACTGGCATAACACTTTAGCCACGGCCACTAAAATAAGCTATTATGGAAACGTTATGAATGAATGGCTTTATGCAGTGAGAATATAGATGGGCTCATGTGAGTCATATGACTGACTGTCCATTCTTGAAGTTTTAGGGACTGTGCTATATAAATTAATAGAGCGCAAAAGCTCTGGCCTACTGAGTTGGTTTGTGAAAGAGGAAGATATCCCTTGTACAGCTTCAGATGCTATTGTAGCAAGAAGACTTATTTATATTATTATGATAAAATGACAACTGATGAACTGAAACCAACTATTCTCTACTGAGCTGGAGCTGCTTACATTCAAAATACTTCCAGAATTAGTACATACCAAAATTCAGTTGCTATTTTTTTATACTGCAACTAAACATTCAAGTCCTGTGCTAGTCTGGGACTAGTATAACCAGCTGTAATGTCAGTCATTTGTCTCACTACTAGTAATTAGTTCCCCAAGGCACCAAAATTGTTCAAATCTCAGTCTTTTTAGGTTTGTAGTACGTCCACCCCACACACCCAATCTTCATGGAAGTTAACTATATGTTTTCAGACTCTCTGACTTGAATTGGTATAGCCCTACCACTGGTGATACCGAACTACAATCTTCTTAGTAGCTGTACTAAAATCAAGACAACTACAGATGATTTAGATAACATTCTAGGAGTCAATCAGCAAGATGCATGCTGTCAGACCAGCCTGTTGCTTAATCTACAGAAATTATATTCAGGCAAACCCAAGCACTTCTAAATCTCTCAAAGCATACCATTTTTACAAGTTAAGAACTATAAAGGCCTATTCTAATGTATTTAGTTAACAATGAGTTTCCAGTTAATCTTATGCAGAGTTAATTTAGTAACTGCATGTGTTTGTATTCTAAACTCTCTCTCAGCCCAGATTTCTTTTCTTGGAACTACTTTCTTTGTAGTAAATATTCTCAATGTTACTTCACAGCAATAATCAAGTACCTTCTTTATGTGGGCAGCAATGTCTTTCTCGATATTATATTTTTCCAGGGCCTGTGTAGCACACTCCACAGAGTCCTGCTGCATCTCCTCAGACATATCCGCATTCTTGATCACAGCCTTTCGATCGCTCATGGTTACCTACAAAGAATAGACAACGAGAAATAGTATTGCTATCTCATCTGATAGCCATTTTTAACTTCAATTTCAAAAACACATCTATTTCTTTAGAGAGTAAATACCTTACATACCAAAATTTGTTCTAGTTATTGTAGTTCGTAACATTCTGTAAAATATTTTGTAAAAACTGCTTATAGATTTTTAAAGGGCTCAGAAAGCTTATTTTCCTTCCATACTGGAAAGCACTTAGAATCTCTCTTGGCCCAATAAAACAACATTCTGGATACTTGTACCACAGTACGACATGCAAATCTGAATGTATGCTATACTCAGATTCCTAGTCCTATTACATTGCTTATTGAAAGTCTCTTCATACTGATTTTATCAACTGATTTTATCAACCTACCCTGTGCTCATCAGATGCCTTAATGCATTGACTTAATAATTTGCACTGTGTAATCTGCTTTGAGTCTCTCCAAGGAGCACTATAAATACAATTTTTTAAAAAGTGTACCCAAGGAAGTTTCGTACTAAAATTAAGTTTGCATGAAATATGCACAGCAGAAGGAAGCATAACTCAGCAACCTACCACTTCTAACTCCTGACAACTGCTTCTGTTCCACTTGTCAGAACCATTCCAAACATTAATGCTTAAATCAGTGCAGCTGATAGCACCATAACTACTACATAACTACTACCTCCTACAATCACATGGGAGACCCACAATATTATACATTCATTAATTACCTTTCTCACGCTACTTCAAAAAGCTTCACTCTTGCACACAACCCCTATTTCTATTTGCCTTCCATTACATTTGGGCAGAAAGTTCGGATTACAGGTAATTTCTTCCTAGACATGTCCCCCAAACTCAGTCATCCAGCATTATATTCACCTCTCCTGTTCTTTTTGCACCTTAAGTTTGTGAACTACACTGATGAACTTTAAAAAAATCTGGACATGAATCAGCACATTTCCTTTTTTTATTACTATATTAAAGAGATTTTATCCCATCTTTACACTGGCTAAAGCATTAAATGATGCAATTATCCATGCTGTACAAAACAAGTTTCAGATCACTGTAAGATGCAGAGTGCTTTGAAACTTGACTGACAGCAATTAGCACATCTCATGCACCACCTTCCCCTTATCAGCATTTTAGACCCAATATGTCGCCATCATCTTTTACCTCCACCTAGTTTACAAACAATGCCAAAGAAATACCATCTCCGTAGTCGTGCAGGGTCTAGCATAATTAGTAGACGAGTAATAACAAGAATGCTACTGCCCACGCCTTAGTAACATTTACATGCAGAATACTCTAGAGCAGCCTTTTTCAACCAGGGTTTCATGAAACCTTCAGGTTCCTTAGCAGCCCAGGAAGGGGTTGGCATTAATATATATATTAAATGTGTTAAATATTTACCGGGTGATATGACCATGTATGGTCACGTCAACCTGCCTCCCCCCAAATGGCCAACGATGGGCCCCGGGGTGGGCAAATCCACAGCAATGCTTCCCAACCAAATTCTGCACAATCACGCCACTTCTGGAGTTCCTCCACACTCAGAGAATGTTTCAGGGGGTTCTCAGTGGTAAAAAAGTTGAGAAAGGCTGCTCTAGAGGCAGACCCGGATACCTTCTATTAAAAGGACTCCAGACAGCAAGCAAGCAAGCAAGCCCGTCCTGCGGCCAAACCCTGGGAGAGCCGTTGCTGCTAGTCAGACTGCAATTGTGAGGGAGGCAGACCAAGGACCGGAGTCAGTCCGAGGCCCCTCCGCCCCTTCCTTGATGCGCTGCCACTTTAAGGTCCTCCAAGAACACCCCCTCCTCCCCAAGGCACACCCGGAGAAGGCAGTTGCCCCTTCTCTCATGATTGCGGCCTCCCACTGCCCCTCAGGCGCACCTCATGCTTGCAGAAAGCCTAACCCAGGGGTAGTCAAACTGCGGCCGTCCAGATGTCCATGGACTACAATTCCCATGAGCCCCTGCCAGCACTCGCTGACAGGGGCTCATGGGGATTGTAGTCCACGGACATCTGGACGGCCGCAGTTTGACTAAGCCCTGCGGTTGACTATTCCTGAAACTGGACAGCGTGTAACGCAATGCCGTTTTTGCAAACGTCTTAAAGTTGCTTGCCTACTTGCCCTCGGAGAGATTTCTCTCTCCCCAAGGCGTGAAGTGTAGCGTTTAGCACAGCATTAAAAGCAACCTCTCTCCCCCCCCCCCCCAGCTGCGTAACCTCACGAGGCGCGGAACCCTCAGGCTGAGGAGGAGCCGCCGTCTCCTGGCGCTGCCACGGGGTCCGCCCGCATCCCCTTCTCTCACCGTGTGCTGCTGGGCTGCTTCCGAGGACCGCGGGAAGGGATGTTGGTGGAGCGGACGGGCAGGTTGGCAACTCCGCGTTCCTCCAGCTGCCCCGTCGCGTAACGAACTGAGGAGGCGCGCGCGCTCAGCCGCCCTACACTCCCTCGCCCGCGACTAGCTCTGCCAGCGGGGCCACGCCCTCCCGCCTCCGCTGCCGCCGCCACGCCCACCCCCTTCCCCGGCAACAGTCATTGGCTACGACAACAATACTCCTTGCAGCCTATTGGCTGCTCTCTCTCCCCGTCCCGTAGAGTTTTATTGTTGCATTTTGTTGCAGTCCAGCATGCACCGCAACGGCGTCCGTTGCTATGGTTGGAAGGGGCTGGGCGGGAGACTTCCCGAGGGCCTGGGTGGAAGGCTGAGTCCTGAAACGCTTCCGGCTCGGGTGGCAGACGTCCACGCAGCGGCAAAGCGACGAGTGCCTCCTGACATGCGCAGGACATATTTTTTCCCGCCCAGGAGGCGGTTTGTGTCCGTTTAAATGTCAGTGCTCCTGGGCAAGTGCCTAGTATTTTTCAGTTGGGAAGCCAGGTTGGTCTGATGCCGTAGAGCAAATTTAGGACTCCGTGGCCACCTTTAAGACCAACAAAGATTTATTCAAGGCGTGAGTTTTCGAATGCAAACACTTTTCCTCAGAAGCTCACGCCTTGAGTAAATCTTTGTTGGTCTTAAAAGGTTCCACCGGACTCTGATTTTGTTTTATTGTGCTGCTTCACACCAACACGGCTACCCACTTTCATCAAAGTTTTGTTCGGCTTTTGTGTGCACACTTCCTCTGATACAATGTCATGGAATGGAAGTATTTATTTATTTATTATATTTATATACCACCCTCCCCGAGGGCTCAGTTCAAACTTATAGGTTGAGTATGAAAGTAAATTAAAAGCATAATTAAAATGGTTAATAGGTTCCAGAGATAAATATTTTTTAATTATGTTATATTTTTATACTGCCCTTTCCATACAGCCTGGGGGGGAGTAATTTGGATTTTTTTATATTCACTTGAGAGTTTTATTATGCTGCATTTAATTTACTCTCAGATTCTACCCATAAGTTTGAACTGATTACTTCCATTCCATGATATTGTATTTGAGGAAGTGTGTTCTGTGGAGTACTTTTGTAAATTACATTTTTAGCCTGCCTTCACAGAGCTCAACCTGATTTTTTACAATGTAAACAATCTAGAGTAAGGAATAAGTGAAACCCCATTTAGAGAACAATTTGATCCTAGATTCAGGTGGGTAGCTGTACTGGTCTGAAGCAACAGAACAAAATTTGAGTCTGGTGGCACCTTTAAGACCAACAAAATTTAATTCTGGGTATAAGCTTTCCTGTATTTGATCATTTCTTCAGATACATGGAAACAAGACTTCCTCAACCATTATATATAGGTACACAGAGGGTAGGGAGGTTGGTTTCCAAGGACTAATTAGAGTCAATATGCAGTATAGCTAAGATGTTGGTAAGACCTTTGAATAGCAGTAAATTAGCACTGAAATAATAAAATAGTTAAACAGATGTGAGAATGAAGTGTTGAGTCCATTGGGACCTTTAAAACTAACAATGTTTAATTCTAAGCAAGAACTAAGTTGTTTACCATGTGTAATGAGAAAATAACCTGATATCTCTGTTAAACCTTGGGGTTCCATTGTCCTAAGTGTTGTAAGAATTTGTAATTCAGCAATCTCCCATTCTAGTCTGTTTCTGAAATTCCTTTGCATTGGAACAGCTACTTTCAACCTCCTAGGGTGCTCAGTGGGGGACCTCAAAGTAGATTTTCCACAATCAGAATTGTACCATATTACAGAGATCAGTGCTCTTAGAGAAAATGTTTGTTTTGGAAGATGGCATTGGACCCCATCGTCTCCAGGACCCCCTACCAAATCACCAAGGATTTCCCAGCTCAGAGTTTGCTTTACAGGTAATGAAATGCTTTGGAAATTCCAGCACCTTGATTTAAACATAGTAGCAAATTAAAGTCCAGTAGCACCTTTAAGACCAACAAAGATTTATCCAAGGCGTGAGCTTTCGAGTGCCAGCACTCTTCCTCAGACTGTGCTTGCTCATGCACTGAATAAATCTTTGTTGGTCTTAAAGGTGCTACTGGACTCTGATTTTATTGTGCTACTTCAGACCAACATGGCTACCCATTTGAATCTATAGCAACAAATTGTAAGCCATAGAAACATAAGTCAGTTTTTCATAGTCTCTAGGTAAATGGAAGTCCTAGCATTCACTCTCTGTAGTTGCTCTAGGACTTTCATTTCTCTCAGAAATTGATTTCTCCTGGTGATCTGATCTTTATAGTTTGGAGATCAGTTTTGATTGCAGGAGAATGGCAAATACAATAAGAGTATAAAAATAAGGGAGTATTTAAATGTAGACGTTTATTGCCAGAATTGTGTTTAAAGAAAATGAATGTCAGTGTCTATTAAAGTTAAATCCATTTATCTGGATAAATAAAGTAAATATTGTTCAGGTATTTGTTTAAGGTTGCTGTAAAGATTGTAGAGTCTTAATTAAGTGATTAGATGGATCTGTAGTTGGCTAGGATAGTTCAGATCAGATTTATTAAAATACGGCTCCAACCCAGCTACAAAACTCCCACAACTTACAAAACCATAATGCAGCAAATCATCACAGTGTACTATAAAAACACTTACAAATCAAAATTTAAAACATTATAAAAACTATAAAAACTTGTTAAGATCACCTAGGGCAAATTTTCAGTAACACAGTTTTGTCATTCTTTGCATGCTATGGAACAGTATTTGGCTATTTGTTTGGTGACCTCAGTATTTCCCCCAGAGAGGAGGCTCTTAATTTTCCCTTGCTTAGGGTCACCAGGAATCCAGGGCTAAGATAGTTGGATCCTTTCCTGTCTTTGAAATAACCATTATTCTGTCAGTGTTTGAAGCTTGGGGGGGTCTCACACCATCTTGAATTTTATTGGAAATCCATTGAAGCCATAGGTTTTGTTCTCTTTCAGGATCTTAATGTTTAGTCAGTTGTGATGGGGTCTCCAGAATTCTGGGAGCAGCAACAAGGCATGGATCCTGGGTAGCACAGGAATAGGCATGTGTGTGGCAGCCTTGGTGACCCAAAGGGGGTCGCACCATCAGATAGGTTGAGAACCACTGTTCTATGATTCTAAGATAGTTTCCATGGCTTACAATTTGCTGCTATGTTTAACTCAAGGTGCTGTAATTTCTAAAGCATTTCATTACCTTTGTATCTGTGGGACCATCTCCACCCCATATGTGCCCTCAATGCAACTCCAGCCATCAGATTGGATTATTAGTAGTTTATCCACTCAAACCAATTAGACTACTATTATCTACTTGGCATTCTTGGTGGCAGCTTCTGTGTTACAGAACAGGTTTTCTGTGAGGGAAGTCCCAACCAAACATTTCAAAGACTCTGTAAATTAGAGATTTTCCACTGTACTTTTGATAGTTTGTGTGTGAAGGTTAGGTTACAGTCTGCTTCTTTTAAGATATGTTTCTGTTGCAGTAAGATTACAGTTGGTTTTAACTAATTTAAACAACTTATTTAAACACATTTACCCATTTAAATTGCAGCATCACCTTCATCAACTAGGTTAGATAATTGTCAGCAATACACATTTCATAACTGAGGCTGTAACTGCATATTTCCACCGCAAAGATTGCTAGACAAGTGGCTGCCTAATGATTCAAAACCTGGAGCATAGATTGCCACTACCATATAATGTCATGTGGTGGCAGCAGAGAACAGGAGGGACTTGAGCTAAACAGGGTTTCATCCATGAAGATGTGAATTGGTTCTTACAGCAAGGCTGCATGCTAACTGGAATTTCCTGCTGCAACTACTGAGTGAGTTCTGTCTGCTGTAAAAAAAACTTGTAAATGTGGGTCCTGCATGACTGTTCTGTGACCTTTATTACATCCATTTTTTGGCATCAGAAGGGCTTTGTAAGACAACTGTTGCTAAACAGTGACACACTTCTAAGACTATCACACTCAGTGGACTTAAGGCTGGATAATTTCAATCAATTATATTTAACTGTTCACTGAGTTAACCCATTTTCCAGTGTTGTTGGCATACTTAAATTTCTTTTGCCATGTTAATGTGGGTTCCTTTATTTTTGTCTCCTTATAGTTTGGCTGCATCCACGTGTTGTTGGAGATTGCAACTGTGCTATAGCAATAATTTACAACTGAATTGTCTAGAAAAATACAGTTGTAAATGCACTTTATATGATAGCGACATTTGAAAATAGTCCAGAAACTTCAGCTGGTAGTGACAATATTTAATTTTTAGACCGCCGTTCCTCAATTAGGTCTTACGGCAGTTTACAACATAACAGTTAAAACACAATAAACCCTCCCAAAATCCCTAAGTTACATCATACAACATACAAGCGGCAGTGGTCACAATTCTAATCCCAATTTCTCCTATGTTCAGCCTGGTAGGAAAGTAACATTCAATATTGTGCAAGGGCCATGGCTTAGTTGTAGACCATACGTTTGATGTGTTGAAACATCCCAAGGTCAGCTCACTGTTATCTCCAGCTGATATACAATGTATATATACAATATACAATACTGGTCTTAATGGAGCAGCAGTTTGATTCACTATTAAACAAAAGTGTGTATTCAGTATGGGTGACTGATTCAAATTATAGGGAACACAATTTATTTATATCTCTTCAGAATGGATGTCAGTCTGCTTCTGGGCATAATTCAAAATGCCAGTTATTATATTAAAAGGTCCTAATTGTCCTGGGATCAGGGTATGTAAAGTATTAGCTGTTGTGTATGGTTGTCTACCAGCTGAGGTCATCTTTGGAGCTCTGACTCCAGGTGCTCCTTCTTATTAAAGTGAGGTGGGGAGCCACAAGGGACAGTGCCTAATTCTGCCTAAGAGGATTGCAAACACCACTTAAGACTGCAAGTAGAGAATCATGGAGCGATGTTCCCTTATTTTAACCACACCCTGCAGCAAGAAACCCAGCACATCAACGAGACAAGGGATGGAATTTTCCCTTCTATTTTTGTTTTATATCTATAGAGAGGGTTAATGTGAAATTTCCTGTCTTTAGTCAGAATTATTGCAGTCCATTCACTCAGCATTCTGCCACCTTTTGCCTACATTTATGAATTGGCTCTTAGGTGCATTTTAAACCCATTCACTTTTTAATTTTAAGACTGTCAAATGTAAGTAATGCATGTCCCATGGATTTCAGTAGAGATTATTCCCAGGTAAAGTATGTATAGAACTAGCAGAAAAGCCCGGTGCATCCAGAAATGCACTAGGTGCTAGAACTGGGGAGGCCACCCTGACTGCACTGGGCTGGGAGGCAGCAGTAGCTCCAATGCAAAACCACCCCCACTCTTGAGGTTCTCCTCCTGGGCTTCCTTCCTTCCATCACAGGCCCTCCTCCCTGCAGCAGCCCCCTCCTGCAGCCCTGAGGTTGGTACAGACTCCCCCCCCCCAACTCGAGCTGGCTGCCTTCCCAGCCCATGCAGATGTCCAAGCATGTGGCTAACAGATAGATGCGAGCATGTGCAGGCAGACGGCCAGGTAGTGGCGAGGCCTTGCATTGCGGGGTACCTCCTCCTTTCCAGGCCCTCCCTGGCTCCCTGCAGTGCGCAGGGACCCCCTGCGGCTCTGAGGCCAGGGCTCGCTCCCCTCCTCATGGTGAGGTGACACCTTGGGTTGGAGCATTCCTGCACCCCCACCTGGAGGCCAGGGCTTGGACCCCCATCCCTCCCAGGCCCCAGTTTCTGCCTGGGCAACCACCCTCTCCCTGACAGTGTTCCCATACCCCCCCCTAGTTCGCTGGCTGTCTTACATGTCACTGTCAGCCCAATAGAACGGGCTGGCACTTCTTCCACGCTGAAGGTGTTGGAGGGGGATGTGGCCACAGCATGACAGCCTATATAACTGGCTGTTCATTGCACAGATGGCCAATCAGGTAGGCGATGAGTACCAACTCCTCCCATCACCCTAGTCTGCCTTTATTTATGTTACAGATTGCAGCTATGGACATACTTAAAACTTACTTATTACAGTGGAATCTGAGGCCACAATCCCTTTCTTGGAAGCAAGTCTTACAGAAAATGACAACACGATATTACTCAAACAAAGATTTTGGAGATGTATAAAAATGACATGTATGGAAATCCAATTATATAGAATTAATGATTCCAAAATTCCAAAAAAATAGCCATGTTATTCTAGTGCAGCAAAAAAAAAGAAAAAAAAGTGGCATTTAAAAAAAGGATTGGTTGCAGTATAAACCTCTATGGCGCAGAGCCCATTTCATTTGATGTATGAAGGATTGTCCTTTGTTGGCAGTGATATTTACAGAGGGGAAAACTGTAAAGAGGGGGCAAAAGGAAATGCAACAAACAGCAAATGTTTAGATGTATAGAAGAAATGCCCAAAGAATGTTCACAACAGCAGAAACAGGTGATTATACAATCTTCCAATAATTGCTATACTAATTTAACACCCATAGTAGGAGAGGTGTAACATAACAAAGATGGAAAGACTGTGTCAACATCTATTAGTGTTGTTGCTAAGACAGAAAGAAATCTAATATCTTCAAAACCAACAGAAGCTTTCCTCAGTTGGCAGATATAGCCACAGTAATTGAGGAAAAAATGCATACTTTGAAGTTAAAAGGCAATCACATGCCCCCCAACTGCAGCAAGGGTTTACGCGTGTAAGATTTAACGCTCTCTCCACTGCTGTTCTTCAAGGGAGATTCACAAAAAGACCCTACTCTAAAAGAATGCGTCCCGTAATTCTGGCTGCATTGAAACTATCCTACGTGTTTTTCTATTGCCTGTTCTACGCCATTAGCGGACAGCCTATCGACCCAGTTCTTTCTAAACAAGGACTTGATGATGAGACTAAGATCAGATTCCTGTTAGGAAACAAAAACTCTCGAGTGATAGAATCGGTTGCCCAGTTTGTACCGCTGTGAGTTCCCGAAACTGTAGAATGCTTTATAATGTTTTCTTTTTTTTCCCTTTTCGGCCACCTTTCTTCGCATGCCAATAACGGTCTTCAGATTCTGAATAAATGCACATAAATATTGCTGCGTATGCTTTCCTGCGTTGACTCCACCGAAAGCCTACGATGCCCGCTCACCAAATCCCTGCGGGATGAAATTCGAGGGGGCTTCTGTGGAGTCGTTTCCTTCCGCCAATCACAGCACAGCTCAGGAAACGTCCGCAGCCCAGTCGGCCTGCGGTGTCGCCGGAGAAAGCGCCGCCGCAGTTCTCGCATGCGCGTTGCAGGGGGGCGGGTTTGACTTACGGCCGCTGCTCCCCCCCTGCCCCCGTCTCTTCCGAGCGTGCGTTTTCCTGCGCGCGCCGGCTCTTTTTCCGCCTCCCCTTTAAGTGGGTTTTTTTTTTGTCCTCCGTCAGGTGGCGAGGCCTGAGAGGGGGGGTGGCAGACGACGGCGGCAGCGACGAGGGGGAGGCGGCGACTGAATTTGTTTCCCGGCGGCCGCGGAGGGGCTTGCGGGTGCCGAGCGCGAGAGGGGGCGGCAGCGGCAGTCGCGGCGGCATGTCCGGGGGCTGGGGCCGAGATATGATGGACTATGGCGGCGGCGGCGGCGGGGCCGGGATGTCCGGGGGCGGCCGGGGCGGGGGCGGCGGGGGCGACGGCCGCATCTACGTGGGCAACTTGCCGGCCGACGTGCGCGAGAAAGACTTGGAGGAGCTTTTCTACAAGTACGGCCGCATCCGGGACATCGAGCTCAAGAGCAAGCGCGGCCTGGTGCCCTTCGCCTTCGTGCGCTTCGAGGACCCGCGGTGGGTGAGAGGGAGGGAGGCCGGGCGGGCGGAGTCTCGCTTGGAGGCCCCCGGCGTGAAGCGGGAGGGACGTCTTCCTCGCCTGTCCAAGACCCTTCGTGGGTCTTGGGGCCGCCGCCTGCCTCCCTTTTTTTCCCGCCTTTTATGAGGCGAATCTCTCCCACCCTTCTGAGTGGAAACGTTGGGCCGAGTGGGAGCAACGGCTCTTTGGGTAGATCTACCCCCAAGCCCGGCACGTCAGGCAGGCAGGACTGGACCGGTTTCCGAAAGTCCCCCCGAGCCCCCTGCAAGTAGAAGACGAGGCAGAAAGGATGTGTGATGGGGAGTTTTCTCCCTGTTGTGCTAGATTTTTAAGAGCAGGGAATTGCATGTAGAATTTCTGGTCTGAAGTAAAACGTGTTAGGAGCCCTCTCTCCTGCACAGGTGAATTAGGCCTGATATTTACAAATAATTCTTAGGTTGTGTATATGGCTCTAGATTAGAATACTTCACCAGCGTTGCAGAGGATTCTCTTTACAACAGCCCTTTTAGAGTAGGCTAGTATATGACTCTTCAGTTTCCAGCTATAATGTATGGCTGCTTTGTAGTAAATCAGTACCTTGGTTTATCAAGGTCAGTATTGTCTGTACTGGCAGCAGATCTCCAGGGTTTCATCATCTGCTACCTGATCCTTAACTAGGAATGCCTGGGATTGAACCTGGAAACGTCTGTCTGCCAGGCAAGCAAAAGCTTTTACCATTGAGACATGACACTTCCTCATATCCTTGGAAGTTTCATAATACAGTCACCTTGTTAAAGCTAAGCAGATCTGGGGGTAGAAAATATCTGGATAGGAAGGCATCTTGGGACCCTCTCCCATTAGGTGTGCCACCTTGAGTTCCATGATGAGATAGCAAATGGCAACTGGTTGCCCATTGTAAAACAGAATGCTGGACTACTTCTTATAAAATAAAGGACTGAGGCTGATAGGACAGTAGCTTGCCTAAGTCTACTGGATAATAAAACAAAATCAGAGTCCAGTGGCACCTTTAAGACCAACAAAGATTTATTCAAGGCGTGAGCTTTCCAGTGCAAGCACTCTTCCTCAGACTATATCTCACATCTTGAATAAATCTTTGTTGGTCTTAAAGGAGCTACTGAATTCTCATTTTGTTTTATTGTGCTACTTCAGACCAACCAACCTGGCTACCTACTTGAATCTACTGATCTGGAGTAGCCATTACACTACACAAGCATTCAGATGTGTACATAGTATGGAAAATCACATTGTTGCCACTGAATCATTGACCAATTTGTGGTCATTCTTATAAACCATTAAATAGAGGGGAGTTCTAAAGGATCTATACCAAAAAATAAACATCCCCTCTTTGGTTATCTTCACTCCAAAAATAAGTGTTCTTGAGACTAGTTGTATAGATCTATTGTTTGGTATAGTAAACCAACAAATTCTTCAAAACACACTGCCTGTGCAGTTTATTTGAATATTTCTTAAATCTTTCTAAGAATATAGTCCACACCAACCTTTATTGTTTTTTTCTTCTCCCTACAAATTTGAAACATCACCCCTGCTAAATGGGTGGGTGGGAGCAATTGCATGACGCTTTTCCTTGCGCAACCTAAATTTAAACTCAGTTAATCTAAACCAGGAATATTTCCTTCCCACTCTGGATTGATCTTGAATGAGGATAGGCTAATGCCTTTTGTGAAGGTTTTTACCCCTTTATTTTGCAGTATTTTTGTAATGCCAGTATTCTTCACATATTTAGTACACTGCTGTATTTTAAACCTGAGTTTTAAAGAGACTCAGCTCCTAGACCATTCTAAAAAAGAAGTGATTGTTTTATGCTTTTCTTACATCATACCAAGAAGCTTTATCTCACCTGGAAACTCTGTTTACTTTGCTCTTGTTCTAACCCACAGTGACTTGGGGTGGGGGTGGGGGGCAGTGGCTATTGCCATCGTACCTCTGGCTGAAAAGAGCTTCTTGATGCCTGAAATGCCTAGTCATCATTGCTACATATTTGCAGTCATACTGAAAGACCTAATAGTCTGTGTACTGCCACTTGCCACAATACTGGCCTTTCTTCATTACTAAAGCTAGAGAATTTTGGAGTGGATGTGTATTTTTCTCAGAGAAGCATAAAATTCTTTGGACACAATCTCACAGGCATACTTGTTTTGCCTAGCACCTGTCTTATTTACCAAAAACCGACCCCTTGGAGAAATGTTATCAGTTTAATATCTAATTGAGTGGTCTTCAGGAGTGTAATAGTAAAAAAAAATGGAGTACATGGAGATACATTAAACAGATGCAGAACAGAGCCCATCTTCACTTAGTGTCCTTTAAATTTTAAGGTGGAAAGATTGCCACAAAGAAATTTTCAATCTCAGTGACTACTTGGTGAAATGGTAACATAAAGGATAATAACTTAACATGTTTCTAGTATTTTACCTAACCAGGATGTGATGAGCCATATTAAATGTAGGTGCCTTCATGAATCTACTTAGCCAGATGGAAGATTAGGTGAAAAGTCTTGTTTTGTCTCATCCACATCAGAATTGGTTGGGCAGAATAAATGTAAAAGACAGGTTCTGGAATGGGCCATCTGCTAATATTTTGCAGTTGGTACTCAAGGTATGACGTGAGTTCCCTTAGACAATCTTGGCCTAATAATAATTAAGAAGTTATAGCTTTGTTAGAACAAAATGCTCAAGTTTATTGAACTGGATTTTGTTTCTCCTACTTCTATAGCAAAGAACTGCCATTCATGCATGTATTCAATTCGCTTTAGAAATATGTGCCATTCTAATTCAATTTTATTACTGTTGGAATTTTTGGATAATATTCAATAATTTTCTTCTAGGTAATACTTAGTTCAACATCACTTTTACCCAGTCTCATCACACTATTGTCTGACTGCAGACCTGAAATTCTTAAGTTGAGGAGAGACTTGCAGCATGAGATATCCGTTTTGCATAGAAGCCCCAACCAGTAGACTGGTCTTGGCACAGTCACGTCAGAGTTAAAGAGTGATTTTTGTTTAAGAATGACCCACTGAAAATTACTGCTCCCCAACATTGAACACATATGCACCGTGGTAACCACCAATGAGTTTTCTTGGTGTGCCTTTGCTTTTTTGACAAAGCATCTCTTCCCCAAAAACAAAGAGTAGTCTTGATTTTTCTGTCTCACTGTAATAGAAGGTACTTCTGAAGAATCCAAGAAACATCTCTTATGTCTTATTCCATCATAGGAACTCTCTTGCAATCTCAAAAGATTTTGTAATTGGCAGTTATTTTGGGGAGGAGTTAGTTCTGTATCCTTAAAATTCCAAAAATGCCTACAGTCTGAACAAGACTGGAGACTCCCAGAACAGACTGCAGCTTATGCTCTGTTAAAAGGAATCTGTAATGTGTTTCTAGGTTGTCTTTTAAATAAAACTGCAGTTGCCAAAACAGCATTTGGAACACTGATGGATTTATAGATAAGAAAAATGACATACTGAATTATAGTTGCAAAGAATTAGTGTACAGATTTTTCTCAAAAGCAGAATTATCTCTTTAAGGTAGCCTGCTTTTGAGTCACTGGTACTATTTTTTCCTGGTAATTGTAGCAGCAATGCCTCAGGCTTTTAAAACTTTGCTAATCTGTTGACTGCCTTCTTAATTCTACCCTTCTTGATTCTACCCTAGAGAGCACAGCAAGTCAGCATGTTAATTGTTATTTGGAAAATATCAAGAAATTCAAGTGGTGTTTTGATGCATTGTTTCTTATTATGAAGCATTGCATCCTCAACTTCTTTTTGTTAATATTTCAGCCCTGACGATGAATAATATGTATAGCACATATCTTCATATTTTGTCCCTTGTTCAAATGTGAAAGTATTGTTGTCTCTTGCAAGATTCAAAGCTAAATGATGTTTCTGTGGATCTAAGTGGACCAGAGTATGAGATGTGCTATATTGGATCTTAGAAAGTAGTAATAAGGGTTGTCTTGAACACTGAAAATTTCCAGTTCTTTCAGATCTCTGTGTTAATGTTTGAGCTGCATTGATTCATTCCAGACACTATTTATCTGTACCACAGTATTCTCCCTTATGGGGACCCAAGTGATGTACAACATTATTCTGCCCTCCTCCTTTTTATCCTCTCAGTGGCCTGCCTGTGATGTAGGTGAAGCTGGGTGTGACTAGCTCAAGGATACCATGTGAACTTACATGATAGGATGGGAATTTAAACCTGAGTCTCCCAGATCATAGTCTGATGCTCTGATATTTGCATCATGCTGGCTTTCATGGAACATTTCTAATCACAGATCTGTATTTGTTTGCAGAGATGCAGAAGATGCAGTTTATGGGAGAAATGGTTATGATTATGGCCAGTGTCGTCTACGTGTTGAGTTTCCTAGACCTTCCAGAGGTCGGGGTGGAGGCTTTGGTGGGGGGCCTCGTGGGAGGAATGGCCCTCCTTCACGCCGTTCTGAATTTCGAGTCCTTGTTTCAGGTATGTTGCCTTGAGTACTTCATACTGACTAGGAACTTTCCTGATGCCACGTTTCACTTATATTGTGTTGGGGAGGAGTATTGCTGCCGTGATCGAAGGTTTCTTCTTTAATATGAAACCTTATGGCTGTAAAGGAGCTTTTTCAGAGGATCATACACCTTCCCAGTTTGATTCAAAAGCGGAAGTCTGTTTGCTTTTGGACTTCATCTTGGTGAACGAATGGTGAGCAAAAACATCTTCACCCAGTGGGCAGATGTGAATTCAATGGACATGGATGTAGGCAACTCTGTGGGTAGGTGAAGGGAAGGAAGTCAACCATGGGGACCATTCTTTTGGGGTTGAGAGCGAGAAGGAATAGATCCCAAAACTTCACATACGCTGACCATAGCATGTGATGCTTGAAGAATGAATCTCTTAAAAACATACAGACACGTGGCAAATGCTGAATCAGCCACATCCTGTTTGCATATCTGATGGGAGAAAATCAACATGAGTTGGCTCCCTTGACTCCCTTTTGGACTCTTGAGGGCAACCTGGACTTTGTGGAATAGGTGTCTGTTTAGTGAGTTAAGAGACACAGGCGGAGAAGGCCTTTTACTGGAGAAAAATGGAAGTATTTTGGAGATTTTGCAATGGCAATCAAAGCTCTGGAGAAAACGTCATCATTTCCTGACCAGACTTATGGAGTGGTACACTTAAAACAAACCTGCTCATAAAAAACATGCTTATTCTCATGTACCTAAAACACACACACTTAAACACACACCAGGGGGAAAAAAATCCCTTCCCCTTCCTGGTGTCCTTCTCTGCATGCTACTGTGACATCCTGGCTAGATGCTCACTGTGAGGAAACCACTGAAGTGCAGTCTCTTCAGCTTTGCAAGAAGACCCGACATCAAAATTGTGGAACCCCAGGTGTACATCTCCCACACAGAAGCCTGGGAGGGCAGGGAGGCTGTCTGGAAAATTGACTTTTGTCATACATGTGAGAAGTTGGATTGGCAGAGGGTAATATGAAAGATACTTGCAAACTGCCAGGAACTGCAGTGTACTAGTTTCTCTATGAAATGATATGGAACAGGGAAACCAGTTACTTTGCCTTAGTAATCATGCTGATAGTTTAACTCGGGTATCCTTTTCCACTGCCCAAGGATGAACTATTGGAATCTATGGACCCAAACTCATACTGTTAGAAGGGAACTACCATTCTTGGATGGGAATCTGATCCTGAGTAACTAAGTCATACATGGAGTACAGTCTGTACAGTCAGAGATAGGGGGTGATGTTAAGTTTACATTGGACCAATGGAGGATTCCTCTGAATGCCTGGCACTCTGACTCCTAGGGGACTATCCTCGGGGACCTTGCTGACTTGGAGGGCTCATCCACTCTGGAATGGAACTTAATTGCTGTTCTTTGGATCCTTCTGTTCTTATTGTAGCATTGGCCTTCTGGAATAAAAGGAAGTCTCTGGAAACAGTGGAGCCTGCGACATGCTGGAGGAAACCGGTCAAGGGCATGTAGCCATTCCTGGCATAGCCTAAACACCTAGTGACCTCTCTTTACACGGTGTCTTATGTTTTGTGTTCTCACTGCTCAGGGCTTCCTCCATCAGGCAGCTGGCAGGACCTGAAGGATCACATGCGTGAGGCTGGTGATGTATGTTATGCAGATGTACAGAAAGATGGAATGGGGGTGGTTGAGTTTCTTCGCAAGGAAGACATGGAATACGCACTGCGTAAACTGGATGACACCAAATTCCGGTCTCATGAGGTGGGTTCTTGCCTGTGGGTGAAGAGCATGTGCGTGTACCAGTCATGGAAGAACATGCATTAACCAGTCCTTTTGTGATGCTCTCAGGAGGCACCAGGGCCCAGTCTAGCAATTGTCTTGGAATTGATGGCCAATGGTAACCCTTATAGAATGTTAGGAGACCAGCTTAAGAGTTGTCAAGGCTGTGTGAAACCGACCCCATGCTGGCTTGGTGGAAGCCCTGACAATCAAGATGGTTTTGTCGTTTCATTCTTAAGTTACATGGAAAACGAACATTTGGAGTTCTTGCCTCTAACTTCTTCAGGGTGGGTCAAGTTGACTTACTTTGCCACTCTTTGACAGCCAGTGGCTGACCAGATTGCTACTGGCTCTTTGGGTAAACTTAGCTCATCTTGCTTTGATAGCTGGAGGTTGTATCGGCAAACTGCAGTGCTGTCCCCCAAACAGCAGCAAAATTTCCCCCACCTGTGCATGGAACCTCTTCCTGTAGTGGTGTCATACCTCTGCCACGACCAAGTTTTTTTTTCCAGTGTTGAGGGCAGTGTTCACTTTACTTGAACCACCTTCATCCAATGGCTGGCCTGATCTGCTGCAACCACTCCTACCACAGCTGGAGGCTGCTTTCTGTGGATTTCCCCCTCCAGAACTTGAGCTGCTGAGACACAGTTCAATTATGAGTTCACCGAGACCTCTCCTAACTATGCCAATGGATTTCATTAGTTTACGCCTTGTTCCCTCTGATGGTTATAAAATGGAAACCCACTGAGATCTTCGCCTTTGATAATTATGTTGAGACATTTTCCTAATACCTGCACAATGCTAGAAGTTGTATAACATGCCTTTCTTCTGTAGACCTCAAGGGCAAGACCACAGCTGACTCTAGGAGGCAGTAGAGGAATTTGTACTGCCTCTTCTGTGATAATTCTTCCAGTCTTGAGCCACTTTGTACATTGGTTTCTAATCTTCATTTCTTGCATCATTCATTCATAACATTGACCACAGGATTGTTATGCAAACGTTTGGGTTTTCTTTTGTTTTAAATTCCAGGGTGAAACATCCTATATCAGAGTCTGTCCTGAAAGAAGCATCAGCTATGGCTACTCGCGCTCCCGTTCTGGTTCAAGGAGTCGCGATTCTCCATACCAAAGCAGGGGATCACCACGCTACTCCTCTCCCTTCGGGCCATTCTGATTCACCCATCAGGGACTTTTAAAATGTGAACTGAGCTCTTTATTTCTGCTCAGAGTTTACATTCCAAAACGGATGGATATAGTCTTTCGTAGGAAGCCTTTTTTTTTTCCTTTCTATTCAACAATCTTTTTTTATGACTTACAGTTTTTACTAGGGAAGTGTTGGTAATGAAATGCTATAAACCGTTGCCACTTAAGACTTTTTGTTTGGAAAATGTAAATTGTTTTGTTTCTTCTAAGTGAGGAAAAATGAGCTTGAGACTCAGCTTGTATTGGTATGTCCACAGGATGGTGCTGTAAAGCAGTGGAGCAACCTGTATGGCTCAGCCTGTTGTGGTGTTTTGAAATATACTTACATGTTTCTGTAACTCACAAGTGGGTATTTGTCTTTTTGTGCAGTGAGGATGTTGGAATGTACTGAAGCGCAGTTGTGCTTGAAGTTTAAATATCTTTCTACTGTTTATTTAAAGAAACACCCTAGTTTTTGCCCACTGTTAAAACATCAAATATATTATATTACTCTAAGCCAAATGCATAGGCTTTTACAGAAGGCAGTGTAGTCCCACAAACAATGCTCAGGATGGGAGCCGAAGCAGGTGTCTCTTTGGGTGAAGACGTGGCAAGCCGGGGTGTTTTGTGCTCCTTTTCACTTGTAAATCCAAATACATGTGATGGAGATACTCCACAGCTAGTATGACATGGAGAATAGTATCAGACTACAATCCGGAAGACGTTTAAATTCCCATTCAGCTGTTTTACTTGGTGACCCTGTACTTACCACATAATAATCTTAGCCAACCTCAATTTACTTAGTGCTTTATAGTTTGTTGGTAGTGGGTGCTTGCCCCATTGATGGAAACCTAAACTAAGGGGAGGTTCCCCTGGTTTAAAGTATTATCACACACACATAAGCACACTTTGTAAGTCAGCCTGCAAGCATAACGAAAATGTTCCCAGTTAGCAAGTAAGTGCTGCCATCAGAGAACACTTTTTTTAAAGGTTGAACCTTGGATCAGATATTGGTCCTCTGTCAAACTTTCAACAAGCAGACTTGCTGCTAAGTGAAATGTCTTTATTAAAGAAATAGCAAACAGATCACACAGGGCTTTCTTGCTAGAGCTAAAGGACAAGCTTACAAGCATAACTTTTGTGTTTTCCCTGGGAACCCTCCACCAATTTGAAAACTAATCAAAATGCCAGGCATGAAAGCTTCCAATCAAGGTTTCCCATGTGAAGTGCACACTGGAGCCTAGACACCACAAAGCATTCCTAAACTACATATACAAGGTCACAGCAATCAAAACCACTCTGCCTCCCCTTCTGGTCTGTGGAAAAATACTGGGCAATGAAAGCATACTAACATGTCAAGATAGGGAAGGCACCATGGGAACAGGGTCTTGACAAGATTAAGCTCTGCAAAAAAAGATAGTGTTATACTCAGATAACTAGATGTCCAGTTCTTTGGCTGGCTTTAGCTGGCTGTAAACTGACCATGTCCCTTTGGAGGTCTACTTTGTGATGTCACAGTACTTTGAAGGCATATGTTAATCCTGAACCATGGCACATAAAGTTGGGATTAGGTCCCATTTACCTTCAAGTGTCAGTAGGTTTTGGCTGATGTGCAATTCCACGTGGAGAATATTTAACTACATCTGAGCTTGGTGGTGAGGCCTGTAGGTCTTTCCGGTGAAACAGGCATTTTTTCTCCTTTCCAACTCAGCCCTTTGTGAGCTGGATCCTGTCGATGCATGGCACCCCTGCTTTAATTTATTGGGGCTGGGAATTGTAGGAGAATGCAGCCTGACTGTTGAGAAGTTAGACTGGTAAGAGAAAGAAGGGAGGGAAGGAGCAGCATGTCTGGTCATCACAAACTGGTGTTGGAAACAGGAGGAGAGGCATACAGTAGAACCATTTGCCAGGGAGAATGGGAAACAGATTTCTGGGCCTTGTTAATTGAGGTGCTGTGATATAGGCTATTAAAGCTGTAGGCTTAAACACCTTGTGTAAAGCACTACTGATGAACGCCTATGTCAGCTTGCATAGGATCAAGCTGTATGTGTTCTTATATTCAAACAATACAATCAAAATTCCACATTTGTAAAGTGCTAGAGGTGATTCCCAACCTGGGGTTCAGGACCCCTTTGAGGGTCAAACAACCCTTTCACAGGGGTCGTGGCAGGGCGAGCAGTTTGGCCGGGGAGGGGGGAACTGCCACTGTTGCCAATTCTGCAGGCGCCCGTGCTTAGCCGCCAAGCTGTGCCTCCAGTGCAGTCTCCTGCCAGGCGCTCCAGGTGGCGGCTCGGCAGGACGAAGCAGAACTGCACTAAGAAACCCCGGGAAAAAAATAATATACAATCATAAGCAATGGATTTTCACACCATTGATCAGTTTTGGTTTAATTTCTGTGAAGGAATGCTTGCATAATTTTATGGTTGGGGGGTCACCACAACATGAGGAACTGTATTAAAGGGTTGTGGTATTAGGAAAGTTGAGAACCACTGTGCTAGAGTGATTCTTAAAAAACAGATTTAGTGTTGAGCCAACATTTAACATTCTGGTTTGTTCTCATTCCTTTTGTAAAGTTCTGTGGAATAATGAAGTAGCACATTCTCCTGGAGTGCCCACTATGACACCCATGTGCTTTTGAAAAGTGGGTAAGGCCAGAGGGGCTTTGGTTCTGCAGGCCACGACTTGCAGAGCTTTAAAAGTCTAGGTTTGGCAGCAGGTGCCATCACAGCATAAAGATCATTACTGTGTGATTGAAGGCAAGTTGTATTTAAGAAAATATTTTAAATAGCATTGTTTTAAACAGATCTTCTGCCTAAAACGTTGAAGAGTTACTACAGAAGTTACGTATCACCAAATCCCTGGCATACTGCAACTGGATCTACCTTCTGTAGCAGCCATTTTTTGATTGTGTACAGCCCCTTGTGGCAGAACTCCAAAGCTACACAGCCTCAAAAATGTCAGGGATCTGTGATGTTGTGTAATGCTTCCATTCCAAGGGTCTGATGCATTTTCCAAGCAAGGAGATTCTTTATCTGCTAAAGAACATTCATATTTAAGAAATCTGCCACTATCTTTTACCAACAGTCCAGGATACTTCTCAAAATACTTTATTACAGTGGGCAACAACATGTGCTTAGTATATCTTGCACTCCATCTGTTTACACACTTAATAGAGGGGAAAATACTGTATATTTTAAAACGAGCATACCTCATATAAAACACTTGTGGACCAACACCACTGAGGACTATATGTATTCTTTTCACTTAAAGAACTAAACTGTTCCAATGTATGTTTTGGTGTGTGTGTGGGGGGTGTATTGCACCCCTTTTCTGTTATTGACTGACAATGCTGGACATTTTTTACTCCATTCTGACGTACATTGAAAGCTGCTGCTCTCATTTCCCCCCCATCTACTTAGCAGTAAATGTAATAGTGAATTAAGTGCATTTACAATTGTTTCAACGTTTTGTGTGCATGTCACCCCAATGTGATCCCTTTTTTCTGCATCATTCCCTTGATTTTTGAGGGTTTTTAAAATGCTTTTGGCCACAATCCAACACAGACTTAGACACACACTCAACCTAATGGAAATTGATAAGCTTGTTTTAGTGGGTGTTGCATTACTGCTTCGATTGGGAGCTGTAAATATACATGGGATGTTCAGAAATTGCAAGAGTTAATAATACTCAGACAAGGCAGTCTTGTCATCCATTCACAGAAGGCTGTGTAGGAGGATTTGAAAGATTTAATCCTGGATGCAACTGCATGAATTCCAGAGTCTAAAAAGTCAGTGGTAGCATGTCTGTGGAGGACTTTTTCTTGTGCAGGAAAGCGTCTCTGTCTTCTAACTTTGGTAATGGGATGTTACCTAATTAAAACAATAAAATTGAATTAAGTATAAGTTATAAACAGCTCTAACAATTCTTTTCAGCAAACAATGATAATTGGTTCATGTAACTTGTAGCATGTCCTACTAATGCCCTTATTACTAAAAGGGTAAGTAAACTATTGCCTCCAAGACTTTGCCAGAGATGGCACAAAGATCTATGGGTTTCTTGCAAATTCTACCATGGCTCATCATTGGATGCATATTGTTGATTCACTGCAGGAAAGCAGAATTCTGCTCCTGGAAGATGTTGGTGTTTGGGGGTTTTAAGGTCAACTTCTATTTTTGTAAAGCAGAGTGGACAAATGATACGAACTCTACTTGCACCAGTTTTATCTCCTGAACTAAGAGGAAATATATAGCAACAGATGAGAAGTCTTTAGCAAGGGGTCATAAGTGCCAACCGTCTTCCAGGAAATTTAATTGCATGCACGGCACAAAAGGTTACCTGGTGGAGCTATGAAATACTCTTCCATTGTCTGATTAGCATTCTTCAGTAGCTCCTCTGCCAAATTGCCTTCTGTGACATTATCTTCCCTGAGATACAAACACCTGAGGGAGTATAAATTGGGATTGTTGTGATATGAAATCCAAAGTAAAGACTCATAGCAGCTAGCCAGAGGTATAGATTAGGACAGGGGTAGTCAACCTGTGGTCCTCCAGATGTCCATGCACTACAGTTCCCATGTATTTTGGAATACTCATGGGAATTGTAGTCCATGAATATCTGGAGGACCACAGGTTGATTACCCCTGGATTAGGACACATCCCTGACCACAGAAGGCCAGAAAGACTTAAATGAGCTGTTACTACAGTCTTGCTTTTTGTAGTGATGCCATATATAGTCAAGCCCTTATTCCTGTCTTCAGAGGCACCAAACGTGTGACACATGGCACCAAACCACCATTTCCTTCTCTGTTCTGAGCTGTCTCTATGCTTGAGATGGCATTTTGACTATTTGTGACAGCAAAGATCATTGGTTCATTCTACAAACTGCACAGATCAAGATCTATCCCATCCTCAATAATAGTCAATAGGATGCCTTCAGGAAGTCCACAAGCAGCATAAGAAAATGGTGGCATTCCTATTTATCTCCAGTATGCCTTCCATTGCTGATCAACTCCAACACAGCTTCTATTTTTTTACTATAGTTAAAAGAACTTGAGTGTGTCTAGGCCCCAAACTGCTTTAATTCCAGGGAAGGTCTCTGGTTCAGTAATACAGTATCTGCTTGCCATGGCTTGCCCATCAACTAAAAGGACAAGGAGATGCAAATGACCTTTGCCTGATAACCTGGAGAAAAAAGGGAATCGCAAGGCAAAGTAATATAATCCTCTCTGTATTATTAGTAAAAATCCAAACAAAGAGTCATTCATAAAGAGTCAACCAAAACGGGATCCTAGGTTAAATAACCCGCTTTCTGTCTATCTTCATCACTGGTTGCTCTTCCAATGTAGTTCGGTTCTAATTATAGTAATATTCATCACACTGGCATTTTTATTAATAATACAGAGAGGATTACTACATTACTTTGCCTTGTGATTCCCTCCCCCCCCCCTCCCGAGTTCATATTGAGGAATCCAGGGTTCTGTAAAAGGTAAAGGTATCCCCTGTGCAAGCACTGGGTCATGTCTGACCCTTGGGGTGACTCCCTCTAGCGTTTTCATGGGGTGGTTTGCCAGTGCCTTCCCCAGTCATTGCCGTTTACCCCCCCCCCCAGCAAGTTGGATACTCATTTTACCGACCTCGGAAGGATGGAAAGCTGAGTCAACCTTGAGCCGGCTGCTGGGATCGAACTCCCAGCCTCATAGTCCGAGCTTCAGACAGCATTTCTGCTGCCTTACCACCCTGCGCCACAAGAGGCTCTCCAGGGTTCTGTATTTGATTGAAAACCTGGAGAGCCACTGCCAGCCTGAATAGACAGCACTGACCTTAAGGTACCAATGGCCTCATTCAATACAAGGCAAGTTTTGCCCAGAAGAGTTATTTTCTAAGAGTACATTTTAAGAACTTGAGTGTGTCCGAAGTATATATGCTTGCGATGCAGTAACTTACATTAGCAAAAGTGTAGGCTGTGGGTAACAATTCCAATTGTACAAGGATTGTTAGCAAGAAGAATTTACAGAGCCATCAAATCAAGAATTGGCTTTACAACCCAATGTGTAAAATGTGTATAGAAGTCACATAGTAGCCTGCTAATTTCGGAACCAGATTATATTCCACAGAACAACGCCAAATTTAAATACCTATATATAAGAAACAAATTACATAATTGTAGAAATCATTATGTAAGTCTAAGAGTTGCTGATTACCTATCTTCCAGGACTGAATCCATTGGTTCTATACCATCTGTGTTAACAGAATGAAGCTGATCAGCAAATTCAATTGCTTTCTCCAAACGCTCCACACCCTCCTGGTTGCGGAAATCGACAAGTGCAAGACGCTCCAGATGGTCCAGCAACTCCAAAGTTACTTTTTTCTTCAAACACAGAGGAAGTCACATATTTTGGTTGTATGGAGAAACATTCCAACCCTGACAAGATCATAATTGTTTGTCTGAAGCCCCTCAAAAGTTAAGTGCCAGGTGTGTGTGTGTGGTTCAGTAGTGCTCTACATTCAGAAGGTCCCCAGTAATTTCACTTAAAGGATCTTAAGTGTTTATTTGGACTCTACTCCTTTTTTTTTTCATCACTTCAAGTATGCATGTTTAGGTTTGGAGTGCTGCTAACCTAAATTGACTAAGATCAGCTGGTTTACTTCCTAAACATGAGAAAAACCAGGGCAGACCTCCCAGCCACCACCCCGCTCAAATATTCTGACAGATGTCACAGGCACCAATGCTCAGTAACTATGATAGTGTCATATCCCAAGTCAAAGAGATCTTTGATAATGAGCAGAGTGGCTGATAACACATGCTGCCCTCGGCTGAATTCCCCCTCAGCCACAAACTCAGCAGCATGATCATAAGCATGTTTATTCCGCTATACATTAAGGTTTATCTACAATGTATAATAATTCTAGACATTAAGTAGAGTCTGATTCTTGGTGATCCTATGGCACAGCTGCCGCCACGATTTCCAATCTTGCACCGCATCTTTTAGCTGTGTAACATTCTAACCACCGCGTTCTTTGTTGGCCTGTTTTCCTTATTCCAGCTCTCAAAACGATCTGCTATAAACATACAGCTCTAAATACTGGCCTGCATTACAAGGAACGCAAGCATTACTGAAATAAAAATGGGCATGATAAGCCGCTGGGAAAAGAGCACTTTGTACATGCTCAAAGGAACTAGCCTTTCCCTTGGCGGCGAAAGATTCGCCCCAAGGACTTGACGCTCTTCTCACCGGGCCGCGTCCATCCTGCGGAGGTGACGGAACAGAAGAGAGCCCCGCAGCGTGGCCGCTCCAAGAGCAGAGAGCCGCGCGGGCCAAACGGCCGACCCGCAACGCCCACATCGCGCGCCTCCGCCCGGCTCCTCGAAGTTGCCCCCACTTCCGGTTCCTGGGCGGAAGTACGTCTCTCATGCGCGCCGCGACTCTTTCCGGCCGCCTTTAGCTGGGGGTCCTCCTTGGGCCGTGGCCGCCATGAACAGTGTCGGGGAGGCCTGCACAGAGCTGAAGCGGGACTACGACCAGTGCTTCAACCGCTGGTTCGCGGAGAAGTTCCTGAAGGGGGAAAGCGCGGGCGACCCTTGCGCCCAGCTCTTCAAGCGCTACCAGCTCTGCGTCCAGGCAAGAGGAGGCCCGGGCACGCGCGGGGGCTGGAGCCGTGGGTCCGGGCGCCTCCGAGCGTCATCGCCGTGGGCGGCCCGGACTCGGTTTAAGTGGCGGAGATGGGGGAACAGTCGACTCCGGCAGGAGTATGTCAGGAAGCAGGGGCGGAAAGGGCGTCAGAGGGAAAGACAATTCCTGGACGCAGAAGGATGTAGGAAACGAATGAATGTGATTTTAGGGTCGCTACGGAAGGAGTTCACTTTCTTGCTGCATCAACCGCCTTAAGACTTCTACATTCCTGCCCTAGTTACTTGTATTTGCATGGATTTCTTTGAAGCATGCATTTAAGGTGATGTGAATTTCTAGCTTGTCTGGAAAGCACACCCATTTGAAGGACAATGCAGTTATTTCTAAGTCCAGTTTCTGAAGATGTTAGATGCGGGTTGGAAATTTCTGTTGCAAACAATCTGCAATTATGCAAGCCATCCTAATTCTTAATAGAATTTAATGTCCCGTATCGTCAGTACTATTAAAATGTACTTGCTTTTCCTTTTCATAGAAAGCTATCAAGGAAAAGGACATACCCATTGAAGGGTTGGAATTCATGGGCCCCAGCAAAGGAAAATCTGAAAACTCATCCTGACCTTGATGGAATACAAGAGAAGGCCTTTGAATTTTGAATCACAGTGGCACGAGGACAAGTTGGCTGCTATCTGAAATACAAGGACTTTTCTCCATTGCATTTTCTGCCTCGTAAATGAAGCTTTGTATTTAATGAATTAAGGGTGGGTGTTACCATTGGGGAGAGAATGAGTAGGAGGAATCAATTTCAGTTTATATGGAGTTACTGATCAGCCTTCCTCCCCCTCTCCCCATGTAGACCAGTTTAAGCTGCAATTATAGATATAATGCAGTGTTGTAGCCTTGTTTTCTGAAACTCCTCTCTCAAATGGTGCCATTTCCGGAAGTGCTTTCAGTACTGGTTATCTAAAGGATGGAAAATATAGCACTTGAGCAGTGTTGTGGAGAAATGATACTTCTCTCTGAAGAATGTAGCCTCATACTATTGCTTTAAAAAAAAAAAACAAAGCCCTGTGTGCTTATAAAAAGACCCAAATTCTTTCTAACCCTCTGCCCAGCTATAGGGAAGATTCAGGGATATAGTGCTTTCTTTTGGCAAGGGGAAGTAAGACATAACCTATCTAGAACTTGCTTTTTGCTTCTGTTTAGTAAAAGTAAAAGAGAAGCAGCTGCATAATTTTGTTCAGTAGGCTGCAAATACTTCTTCTTGAATGGGAAACTCCTCTTGTCTCCTGCATTTTGTTAGGCAAAACAGACCATTTTGTGGGCTCCAGGTTTAGAAGGTAAGAAATCTGTACAAAGTGTGTGGTTGAAATGCAATTCTTCTTTGTCCCTCAGAGTATTAGACAGCATCAATTCATGTTACATGAGCTCCCTAGATGTTTTGCTGAAACAACTAAGAAAATTTAGAATAAATACTGTGAAGTAGAAAGTTCATACAAGCAGCTGCCTTGGCGCATATATATAAAATTTATATAAAGCTCACTACATTAGTGAAAATGTATTGAATTTTTAGTCAAGACATTAAAGCAGCTGGTTTAGAACTACTAAGAAATACACAGAGCTCTGCCTCTCCTCCATGGCTTCCCTTTAAATTATCATATGAAGTTCCATACTAGTCTGGGGCAGCCAGAACAACCTTAAACACTAACAGTTATAAAAGTCAACACTTCCCAGAGTCCAAGAGACTGTATCAGAAGCATTATATTCACTTGCTAGAAATTCAAACCTTTGATTTAAAGTAGGATATGGAAGAATGATTTATTGGCCTCATTTTGTAATTACATCTCACTGTGGTATAGTGTTTAAAGAACAGTAGAATTCAATTTGGAGGACCAGGTTTGATTCCTCATTCCTCTACATGCAGCCAGATTGATGACCCTGAGCTAGTCAGTTCTCTTGAAGCTGTTCTGATAGCAGTTCTGTCAGAGCTCTCTCAGCCCCACCTACCTCACAGGGTGTCTGTTGGGGAGAGGAAGGGAAAGATGTTTGTAAGTCTTTGGAATTCCTTCAAGTAGTGAAAAGTGGGGTATAAAAAACAGCTCTCTTATACCTTTGTGTAAGTGGCATGTATATGCAAACACCCGGCTAGCTTTGTACCACAGTTATAGGCTTAAAGCCCTTATTTCAGCTGCAGAAACGCTGCTATTATGGAATATAATAATATCAAGTGCAACCCTAGTTAATACATCTTCACAGCTTATTTTGCAGAGTACCAAAATAAATTATTTTCCCGTAGTATGTGTTTCCTGTCAACTTCCACCAAGCCAACAGCAAGGTCACTTCCTAGTTATGGTGCTCTGAAAATATCCTGCTTGCTTTCATCTTGTATAAAGAACACATGCACAGACGGTGAAGAGTTGCTGCTTTAGAGTTTAAGGAATTCTCTGCAGCAGTGGTAGTCAACCTGTGGTCCTCCAGATGTTCATGGACTACAATTCCCATGAGCCCCTGTCAGCATTTGCAAATGCTGGCAGGGGCTCATGGGACTTGTAGTCCATGAACATCTGGAGGACCACAGGTTGACTACTCCTGCTCTTCAGCACTAGGGACAAAGTTCCAATTCATTCCATCTCTTTGCACACTTGACCAATGTAGGGATTATCTAGCGATACTTATAGAGGGGGGGATTTAAATTCAGGCTGTAATCCCAGGCTCTGGAGAAGTTTCATTTATAGTACATCTACCTTCCAAGTAAGCATAAATACAATCGGGCTGCTTGTGGGCATAATGTTCTTGGAACAGAGAGTGCCTTATATTAACATGACTGAACAGCTGTATTTATTCTGCTCTATGCAATGATGGAAATTCAATTAGGATAATAAAATTGGATTCTATAGTGGCTTGAAGACGTCAGTTATGGTTTTGGTACTGATTTAATGTGCTGCACAGCCAAAGCTCTTTTGAGAGAAAAGGCAGGTATATATGTTTCTGTCTCGATAGAAACTCCAGTAATTAATCAGTCTGTTGGTCCCGGTGTGGTTCTTCTCTGAGCCAACAGCTTGTCTCTCAAAGATTTTTACTAGGAAGAAACACTTGCTGACTGAGTACTAGTTACTAGAACTGTAGCACCAAAGCAAGAACAGAGGTCAAGTGGGCCACCAACCATTTCTGCACCAGCCATAACACCTCAGTCTTCCTTTGTGTTTGATTCTTTGTGATGCTCAAGCAGGATACAAGCACACCATAAGAAACCTTTGTGCTTTCTTGTAAGACAATTGTGCTTTGTTGTCATTTAAACAGAAGCCAAGAATTTGAGTGTATAGGTCCCCACAGAAATCTGATAACATCTTGGCTGAAGTCTCCGTCATTCTGTCTACTAGATCAATCCAGAGGCAGTTGGGGCAGGGGGAGTACTGAATCACTCCACTGAGTTATAATCATACAAGGGTATTTAAAGCACTTCAGACTTTGAAATACCTTTTGAGCAAACCTCACAGCATAACTTTCTCACCGACTGCAGTGCTGGGTCCAGGATAAGAAGACCCTCTGGAACAATGCTGGGTAAGGTATGGTAAGGAATATCGGCAATCAAAGCCTTCCCACCAGCAGTGCATAGCTCTTGAGACACAAGACAGTCAATGAATGGTTGCTTTGGCTGTATTACTGTAAGACCCTTTTGAGTTATGCATCCCTCTTTACAGAAAGATGGCCGTTGTCTTGAAAGAGCTCATATCAGGAAGATTCAGATGTCAGTGTTCACAGGAAGCTTTGGGGGCTTTGCAGCTCTCATTTTCCTTTCTATTTTTGACCACTGCCACATCAGTTAGAAATGACTGAAGTTGGACAGTCTGACCTTGAGTAATGAACTACTGAAGTCAAATAGCATGCCTAAACTTGCTGGCCCAAAAAGGGAGCTATATCTGGCAAGGTGCTTAAAGTTGCAAAGATAATCTTGGATCCATACATTTTGATAAACCCAGCATGCAGTGGCTGTCAATCACAATGCAGTGTCTCTTCAAAAATGTAAGCCTACACAGACCTGGTGAAATGGTTTACCTTTGTAGAATACTAATAGCCTCCATTTCTCCCCCAAAAGTGATTCTAGACAACTTGCAATAATGCTCCCTTATAATAGGTTTTACCCAGACCATGGTTTTCCTTCTCTCTGGTGCATCATTTCTTTCTACACTAAAGGCTAGTCAGCTTGAAGAGAAAAAAAACTCAATTCAGAACTAAATAGCATAAAGGCCCAACAACTTAGTGATGAAAGTCATAGTAATTCCTTTCTTCCAAAGCAGAACTCTTTACTACTTTGCACAGATGCTGCTTTTGTCCCCCCTAAAGTGGAGCTTCCCAAGAAAAAAAATAGTAAGGAATACTAGGTCAGCCAGTGGGTTGGATCCAGCTAACCTTTCTGCTGGTGAAAAGGGGAAAGAAAAAAAAATCTCTGCTAGTGATCAGGGAATTCAAAAGCCATGAGGGACAGGGGGCTGTAATTTGGAGAACTAGGTGAAAAAGCTGGCTGGATCCAAACCAAGCTTAGTATCCAAGACAATTCGCAAAAATACTTTTATGGAATAGCTTTATTTAGGTGATCTCTGCCAAAAACAAACTGCTAGAGATCAGGAAGAATTTATAATTTGACAGTACAAGGAATGGAGAGCATTTTGATTGTGAAGCCCAGCCACCTTAATGGTCCATGGTGATACTGTGGTCCACTCATTTATTGCTCATCTTCATAACCCGTTGGGAGAGGGTTGGTCCGAGGATTATGGAAGAGAGTATGATTCCCGTCGCCCCATGGAAAGGGCTGAAAAAGAAAAGACCAGAGGATGGTTGAGCTTGCTATTGTTCAGGTATTTTGAGCTCTTTAATGGATAATTAACAAGCAATGATGCAGATGGAGACATTCTTTCACTCAGTATGCATGATGCTCACCAACAAGTACAAGAGTACTGTTACAGAGCAAGTACATCCTGGATATACAGAACATTTCAACTACAGAGACCTATTATTTGAATTCAGGCCTGTGAACAATTGCAGATTCAGTCTATTTAACTACAAGAAGCCACTGCTTCAGCTGGTATCACCTGTACTAAAAAACCTGGAGGATACTGTCAAGGTGTTACCACTTTAGAAGCACCATTAGCAGACAAAAATTGTTCTTCATATTTGTCCTTGGAATACAACATGTGGTATACGGAAACTCCCATGCTGGTTTACAAAAATTGTCAAGATGTCAGAAATCAGATAAAAGCAACTGAATTGCATTTGCTTTCAATATCAGAGTACTGTAGTGTGGTGCAGTGATGAAGAGTGTTAAACTGGTATCTAGAAGGCCAAGGCTCAAATCTCTATATGCCATGGATACTTGCTGGATGACTGGGCCAGTCACACACTCTCTAACCTATATCACAGGGTTATTGTGAGCAGAAAATGGAGGAAAGAAGAACAATATGCAAAGGAAGGATACAGATGAGTTAAATAAGTGCAAAGATTTTTTCTCTTGCAGACCATTCATTTGCTGGTCAACCACCATTTCGTAGGCTCAGGTAATTTCCAAAATTCAGCTATGCCAGCCTTTTGCTTTTTAAGAAAAAAATTGATGTGCAGTTGAAAACTTACAAGCTTAAAAAATGTAAATGCAATTTACCCAATGGAAAGAAAACAGATGTAACACATGTTTTATTGTGCTAGTATAGGCTTGCTTGTGGAGGAAGAGAACCCCCTGGAAGGCGCACATTTTGCCTGTGCTCTGAAAGCTGCACTGGTTACCAGCTGAATTCTGGATCAAGTTTAAGGTTCTTACCCATAAGGCCATTCGCGGTCCAGTGTATCCGAGACCGCCTTTCTATTTACACCCCCTGAAAAGCACTCTGCTCTGCAAACACCAACCAATTGGTTACCCCTCGCCCCAAGAAGTATATTTGGCATCAACCAGGACCAGAACATTTTCAGTCCTGGCATGTACCTGGTTGAATGAGCTCCCGGAGCAGATCCTGGCCTTCACGGAACTGGTACAGTTCTGCAGAGCTTGCAAGGCTTCTGCCAGGCTTTTGGCTGGTACTAGTGAATCAGTAACAACTACTGGGCCCTCCCTACCAAAAGATACCCCAGACTATACACTAACTCCTGGAGTATGCAGAAGGCAACTGGGATTGGTGATGCTGCTATTCTGATGTTTGACATCTGATGTTAAACTAAATGGCCACTCAATTTTAAATCTTATATACTTTATATTTTTTACTGAATTTTAATGAACTGTTTAAACTTTGTTGATGCTTGGTCAGTATGAGGTATAAGCCATTCTACTGAGGGGGGGGGTATACAAATAAAATAAAATAATACTGGCACTGTGGTGCCTACCTCTGGGTTTCCTTTAGTTTGACAGATAAAAGGAGACGGAATTTGGCACTGGAGATGTACACGGCGAAGCGCTTGTCGTCCATGTCAAGGTTCTCCCTAGACTGGACAGGAAGATGCCAGTTTACATGCCCCACCTTGTTCTTTAGAAAAGATACTTTTCAAGTCTAACAAGAGTAGGTGGTAAGTCTCACTTTCTCATACACACTCTAAGTTTCCAAGATGTGTAAATGGGTTAAAAAACTTCAAAAATGTTTTTAAATCCAAGGTTATTTGAATTGTTATGGCTAAGTTACAATATACCAGAACTTACATTTTAAGAGAAGCTTCAAATAAAATATCCTCTGTTGAAAAACATAAGCATGATTCTTTACATAAGAAATTCTGCTTCCTTACCAATACCTCAACTTTAAAGTCTGTTTTCTATCAAAGTCAAATAATATTTCAAAGCATGAGGCATTAACATCTCTTCCTGTCCAGATAGCCTGAAGTTTAAAAGATTAAATGCTGGTCTAAGCCAAATACCTTGGTCCGGATACGGAGGTGAGAATAAGGAATGAACTCTGGCCTTTCATGTTCATGCTGAGCCTTCAGGTAGCAGTTCAGCATGCAGACACCAACTCCAGGGAGAGCAACCGCAAAGGTCAGGATCTTCCAAGTACGGGCTAAAAAAGAAATCATTCCCAAACAGAATCTCGAAACCTTTTTTAAAAGTGTGTGTGGGGGGGGGGGGGTAAAATGCATAATTCCAACACAATGTAATCTGTGTCCTTACTGTACTAATTAGATGTATACTGAACTCTGCATTGAGTTCAGTATACAGAAACTCACAATGAAGATTACTACAACTACAGAGAAGTCATTTTGCTTATGTTATAATCTTTGAATAGCAAGTACAAATTAGCTTAACACACCTCCTACCTAAAATAACCTTCTAACTAAAATAACCATGCTTAGTTTGATGCCAAGATAGAAAATGTTTATTTCTTAGGAGCTGATATACAAAATTTGCACAAATGATAAAGCACTTTTTCTAGAAAAAAAATGTAAAGTGTTGGAACAAATCGAAAGAAATGTAATGGATGCTTACTTAAACTTATTTTAATGCTTTAACATAAAATTAAATAACAAAGTATAAACAAAACCACAGTAGATCGATAATGAAAATGCAAACAGCACAGCAGTTACAATTAATACAATTAAACCATGACAATAACTGAGTCTCTTTTCAAACCACATTGCTTCAAAATAGTATAAAATACATTCTTTCAGATCAATAACCAACAATGCCTAGGAAATAATTAATTTAAAAAACCACTGGTTCAAGCTAACTTTCAGCCATGGCCTTCTTCAGAAATTCACTCAAAAACCCAACCAGATCAGAGCTCCAAATGACTGCCAAGGCTCTTGACTGGCTCCAAGACTTAATTCAGCTGCTAATGCATGCAGAGATGCAACAATGTTGTTTGAAAAGATTATTATTGTCTAAATTATTGACAAGATTTAATTGTATTAGTTTCCCCAATTATTCCAGGTGGTGGGGAGAGGACTGGGACCACATTTCTATCTAAATGCCAAAACCTACCTTTAGGAGGAGCCTCCTAAAGAGCCTCTTGTGGCTAAGGAGCCTCTTGTGGCAGCAGACATGCAGTCTGAAAGCTCTGACCATGAGGCTGGGAGTTCAATCCCAGCTGCCGGCTCAAGGTTGACTCAGCCTTCCATCCTTCTGAGGTCGGTAAAATGAATACCCAGCTTGCTGGGGGGTAGACGGTAATGACTGGGGAAGGCACTGGCAAATCACCCCGTATTGAGTCTGCCATGAAAACGCTAGAGTAGCGACCCCCCCCCCCCCGGCCCTTTACAACACACTTCGGGTGTCATTGTCTCCCATCACTCCCAGATGGGACTATCTCGTTGCAGAGAAACAAGCTCAGGTTTCCCATTGATCTGTCATTGTCATGAGTTAAAATTTCCATGAAAATAAAATGTTTCTTATGTTCATTGTTGTGGCATGTCTGTATCTTATTTTGAAGGGATGTTTAAGCATTACCATAGCGATCAGAGTGTGTTAGGGCAGTGGTTGAGAGTAGAGGAGTAAACTAACCCCCCACGGGGCCTCAATAAAATTGTCAAGCGTTGAGTGGTCCCCGGTGATAAAAAGGTTGGGGACCACTGCGCTAGAGGGCATCACCCAAAGGGTCAGACATGACTCGGTGCTTGCACAGGGGATACCTTTACCTTTAGAAGTACCCGTGAACAAGCACCAGAGAACCTTGCAGTTCTTCTCCAGAGCCAGGGCTGTTCGGCATCTAAGCACTTAACCACCGTGTGCCTCTGAGCATGGCACTCTAGGTGAACCTAATGAATTCCAGGAACGCAGGCAAGGAAGGAAGAAGAGTGAGGGGCAGCCAGCACGGCTAGCCCAACCGCCTGATTTCCCACATGGACAGGAACCTCTGGGAAGCCGACGCACAGGAGATGGTTTCCCGCATCACCTGACCCTCAGAGGTACACTACCTCTACTCATGGAGGTTCCACCCAGTGCCTGTTAAGAGCTCCCACTGCCTCAAGGTCACCGAGCCCCAGCCCGCGCCCAGCTCACTTACTGCTCGAAGCGCCTCCATGGCCCCCTTCTGCAGCCGCCGACAGCTGCCGTCTCAGTCCTGCTGCGGGAGCCCCGGTTGCAAGTCGCCGAGAAAGGTTGAGAAGAGCCACGGCCATATTGCCCCTACGGCCAGAGTAAGGACACTAGTCAACAGGCCCAACCGGAACCGGAAATGAGGGATGAGACTAGCGCAGATCCGTAGCGTCATCAGTTTTATATAGGGAACAGCGGCGGGCAGCGCCCCCTGGAGGCACGGTTCTGTGTAGTACGCATGCGTCTCTCATTTTGTGGCTGTGCTCCCAAGTTCCGGATTTACTGTGGTTTTTAATACTGTGGTTTTCGGGGGGGTGGGGGTGGAAATGATGTTTTTTTTCTTCCTGAATCAAAATCGGCGAATCTTTAACTGTCCTAAGTTGCTGTGTTTATACGGTCCGGGAGGTGGATCCCAGCGTTGCCAGTGATTCTAGCCTCAAATGGGTCGCCGTGCTGGTCTGAAATAGCCCAACAAAATGTCAGTGCAATGGCACCTTTAAGACCCACAAAGATTTATTCAAGGCGCGAACTTTCCGGTGTGTGCATATCTGAGGGAGAGTGCGTGCATGCGCAATCTCGCCCCTTGAATAAATATTTGAGGGACTGAAGGGTGTCCCTGGACTCACACTTCGTAGCGGTTCTCGCTGTAGTTCTTGTGTGCGGCGTTGGAGAAATGCGGCTTCCTCAAGGACCCGCCTTGTTTGCTTGTGCAGCCTGCCTCTCGGTGTTACCCAAGGACTAGTCCAGGGGTAGTCAAACTGCGGCCCTCCAGATGTCCATGGACTACAATTCCCACGAGCCCCTGCCAGCAAACGCTGGCAGGGGCTCGTGGGAATTGTAGTCCATGGACATCTGGAGGGCCGCAGTTTGACTACCCCTGGACTAGGGAAATGAGCTTGTGAGGGACAGGTGGTGGAAAGGAGGCTGGGTCAACCCCTATATATTTTATTTATTTATTTATTTATATTTGGGTGTGCATACGGATTGTTCTGTTTTGAGGGTTGGGGACGGAAGGAATGCAAAACCCAAATATGCAAATAGGACGAGTGCATACCGCACCCACTGGCAATAAAATTCCTCTGGGGCTGCCTCCGTCCCTTTAAATTTTCTCCGCTCCACTTCCCTCCGTACTTTTTTTGCAGGACAGGAAATATGACATGCTGCTGGATGCTGGATCGTGCTCTGAAGCCATTTTGATCTCTGTTGGGAGGCGGGACATTGAGAAAGACCAATGCAAAAGCTTCCCCCCCACACCACCCTGTTCCATTCGTATTAGCAATGGTGGGCAAAACGTCCCTCTTTTTTTCTTTGTTTCTGGTAAGGCTTGTAAGTACAAAAATGGAAAGGCAAAGCCATGAAGAGTGGAAGAATGGAACTCTCTCCCCCTCCCTTCCCCAGCAGCCCTGACTTGCCTGAAATGTAGTTTCTAAAATGACATGTTTTGTGATCTCCTTGGTATGTAGCTTGACCCGGAGGGGGGAAAGAGAAACTGGCAGAAAGAAAGGTGGTCAAAAGGCCCAGTCCATTTCTCTGACAAGTTTTCTGCAGTTTAGTTCAAAGAAACATTCCCTCGGATCCGCACACTGTTCCCAGGGCAACCAGTTCTGGAGGAGAACAGCAGGGGTAGCTGTCAGGGAACACCATATTTTAACCCATCTTTGTCAGTCTTCACATAAGGCACAAGAGGGAGCTCTTGTACTGAGACCTCCTTTCTCAAGCTGGTTCTGGAACTTTTTTTTTTTCTTAAAAAAAGAAAAGAATATATATGACATTTCCTTTCATAAACCTGAGGCAGGGATAGACAACCTGCCTGGTGTGCAGAAAGTCCCAGCTTCGTTCCTTGGCATCTCCCGCTTAAAAAGGATTGAGTGACAGGTGATGTGAAAGCCCTCTACTAGAGGCCCCGAAAAGCTGCTGCCAGCTAATGCAGCCAAAACTAACTTTGATAAGCCAGCGGTGTGAGACAGCTCCATGAATGTGCATGTCTGTTGAACTGCCCCCCACCCTGGAATTCTTTTTTTTTTAATCAGCTTCATACCCAGCTTTCCAGATATCCTGTTCTTCACAAGTCTGTATATTACTTTGCAGAGGTATCTGGGTGAAGCAGCAGCCAGCTTAGTGTAGCAGTTAGGATAAAGTGACCAGAGTTGGAGGGAGCTAAGGCAGGATGCACTGCTGCAGTGGCGACACCCCCTCCCTCCCCGGCTCACCGGGGCACTATAGGTTAGGAGCATCAACTTCTCATCTGGTGATCCGGGTTTGATTCCCCACATGCAGCCAGCTGGGTGACCTTGGGCTTGTCACAGCACTGATAAAGCTGTTCTGACTGAGTACTCGCAGCCTCACCGCCCTAACCGGTGTCTGTTGTGGGGAGAGGAAAGGGAAGGCGAGTGTAAGCTGCTTTGAGATTCCTTCTGTTAGAGAAAAGTAGCATGTAAGAATCAACTCTTCTCTCCATCTGTTAGGTGCCCAAGAAGGCTGGGCCTTCTCAGAAACCCTCTTAAACAGCCTCTCAAAGAGTCCTTCATGTCTCACTCAGGCTTCTGCTACTTCTTACCATCCTGGGCAGCTGGCAAAGCATAACTGAGTTTCTCTTCAATAAAATCACTTGAAAGCTCACGCCCTGAATAAATCTTTGCTGCTCTTAAAGGTGCTACTGGACTCTGATTTTATTGTGCTACTTCAGACCAACATGGTTACCCATTTGAGTTCCTCTTCAACCCTATCCTCGGCCTCTGTCACTTTCAATTTGTTAGGACTAGTCCTACAAAATTTTTGACCTCCCCCATTCAGAAACAAAGAAGATGTGGCCAGGCCAAACTGGACATACCTGCCAACAGAGAATGGTAAAAGGGAAGAGTTCTAGCAACAGACCTGAGAAAACTTTGGCCTAAGTCGTTAGAGAGCTATTGTTAATTGGAGTACAGTCAAGACAATTCTAAGTTAAGCCCTTGTTTATGACCAGTCTTCCACTGAAGTGGGTGTTAGCCTACACAAAGCTTCTGCCATGCTCACAGTGCGATCCTATTCCAGGCTACATACGACTGTACTGAATTCATTTTTAAGGTAACACAAGATGGTTTTGTTGTTTTGCTGAAACAGTCCTACAATGACCTCCTAAGCAGCGATTACATCCTTTTACATTCATTGAAGTTAATGGGTTTAAAAGAGTATGTTGGGGGTGGTGGGTACAGTGATATAACAACCTTTCTGATGAGAGACCTTTTCCTTTCTATATTTGACAGGCTGATGTCCCTCTAGGAAACTAAATGCCAGAAATAAGGACTCATTTCCTGACTGTGTGTTGCAGACTGTGTGTTGCAGTTCTTCATGGGCACCCCTGAATTAAGCATAGGAGCAAATTGGCAACTAGTGAAACCTGTTTAGCACTGGCAGCAAGACTGGCTTAATCGGTGTTTTATTGTATTTTTAAAGTATTTCCATGTCTTGACTAGTTTGGCTGGACATAGATGGAAAGAGGAACAAGGAGATGCCTAGAAGCAAACCTGCAGTTGCTTGCTTTCATCTACAGTTGCCAACTCCAGGTTGGGAAATTCCTGGAGTTTTGAGGTAGAGCCCTAGAAAGGAAGGGTTTGGGGACCTCAGCAGGGTGTCCTGGCATAAAGCCTACCCTCCAAAGCAGATTTTTTCCCCCCAGTGGAATCGATCTCTGTTGCCTGGAGAGAATTTGTAATTCCAGGGTTGGCAACACTACATTTTCATTCCTGCCTCTTCCTTCCTTTCTGGTCTCCCCACAGTAACAAAAAGTAGCCTGCAAAACTCACTTGGGCTTGGACCTCTTTGTCTTTGCTCATGAAACTATCCCAAGCATCACACACATTAACAATGCTGTGGAAATGCCACCACAATCCCCCCCCCACGAGAAATACGTATTTTTACGCCACCTCTCAGCTCCTGAGGTGGTTACAGCGGCCTGCGTTTGCTGATCGGCCCCTCTCCTCTTGCCATCTGACCCCCCCCCCCTCCTCTCTGCAGAGATTGCTTTACAGACAAATTCCCTTTCATACACACGCATGTGGCCACAGAGGCCATGCAAGCCCTGGTTTCCAGAGAAGGATTTATTTATGTCTTGTCCTCCTTGTGAATGTGAAAAGGGGGCTGGAGACCCCACCCCGCCCTGAGGATTCCTTTCATGTGGAAATCAGAAAGAGAGGGGAGCCCCACCAGGGTCACAGGAGAGGGGGGATGACTCTTAATTACTGCGAGAGAAAGCAAGCGGGAGGTTTTCTCAAGCTAATAGCAATGGTTTCATGGGTGGGAGAGGCAACTACCTCCAAACATCTTTTATGTCAGGATCTCAGCAGGATGTTATGCCTACAGATGCCTTCTTTACTGTCTTCTTGCAGAGATACTGCAGGCAGATGGAGAGCAGGCCGAGCGGCGTTCCCGACAGTGTTTCCCAAACTTCTGCTTCTTTTCCCCTGACTTGACACTGGAGATACCCTTATTCTTGAAAACGGCTTTACTTTTACAGAATGTAAGAGTGAGACCTATAGTTTCAAAGGAGGCTAGTTCCATCTCTTTGTGATTTTGAGATGCAAGCGGGAAGGGGTGTGTTGGAGCCATAAAACAAGGATGCCTACTATGGGATGGGAATTTTTTTGAGATTTGGGAGAGGAGTTTGGGGAGGGCCGGATTTGGGGAAACGGGGGACCTGAGCAAGTTATAATGCCATCGAGTCCCTCCTCCAAAGCAGCCATTTTCTCCAAACAGATAGATTCACGTGGGTAAGCCATGTTGGTCTGAAGCAGCACTACAAAGCTTTCCTCCAAAGGAATTGATCTCTGCCACCTAGAGGTTATTTGTAATTCTGACAGGTCTCCAGGCCCACCTGGAGGTTGGCAACCATAGCAAAGCAGTTTTGTCTGAAAGCATGTCATGTCTGCATGATCCAGAAGCAGAGACAGGGCAATGTTTCCTGCTCCCAGTGGAGGCTATCTGGAAGAAGGCAAAGCTGGAGCAGTGCTCCATCATGCAGAGATGAGCAGGCAGCCTCCCTGGAGAATGAGAACTCCTTTGGACCCTTACTTACTCTTTTTTTTTTGCAGCACACCAACCATTCACTTTTGTATCCCAATACACAGTTTGGGAATTGGTCATCTGAAGTGGACAGCTGTGAAAGGTCACACACAATGGAGAAGTTGTGTGCCATTCTTCTAGTGAATATCTGGGCCCGTTCTGCACTCATTTCAGTGCACTTTAGAAGTCTATTTTCCTGTTCTGCACAGGAAAATCCAGCTGCCAAAGGACCTTGAAAGTGCATTATCCAGTGTGTGCAGAATGGGCCCTGATTTGGCATGCCTATGGAAATAACGTTTTATGCAACTAAATATTAGTGCAGGGTACAATGAAGCTAAAGGCAAGTACTTTTGAATCCAGTGGGACACCCGCCCCATCCCTTCTTGACTGGATAGTACCCACAGCAGTATTGTGAGGTGCAAAGAGAGCTACATCTCACCAAGCAATGCCAGTCTGATTGCACAGGGTGCAGACACCACAACCAGCCAGAAACATTCTGACATTTATTTGTTTACACATATCCGTATTGCACTGCCTTCCCCAATGGGGACCCAAAGCAGCTTACAATATTGGTCTCGCCTCCATTTTATCCTGAAAAGAACACCCCTGCAAGGGAGGGCAGGCTGCGAGAGTGACTAGCCCATGGTTCCCCCAAGGAACTTCTGTGGCAGAGCAGTCTCTTAGGTCTTCAAGAAACAAAGGACGACAAACTGTGCTAGTGGAAATTTGCCTTCGCTAACCTTCACATGCTTTTATACTTTTATAATGTTTTAAATGTTTGATTTATAAGTGTTTTATTTCTGGAAATTTATGGGTTTGTAAATTATGGGAGTTATATTTTAATAAATTTAATCTGATTGATCAGTACATCACTCTGACTAGTTTGAGGCAGAAAATCTAGGTGGCAGGCACCTTGCTCTCTCAACCTGTTAACTAATGAGGAATATCCAAGTGAGAAGTTCTGCTGCACAAGCCCAGTGGAAATGAACAGGAAGAGCACAAGGGACTTCATTTCAGCAAGGGCTTGGGCAGGTGCACAGAGTAGGTTTTGCTCAGAGGTTTCAGTCTCCATCTTGCTCTGAAGTTCACTGGGCAAGCTGATCTTGCTCTCCCTGCTCCTTTCAGCATAGCCTACCACACAGGATTGTTGTGAGAACGAATGTTCTTCTGAGCTCCTCAGAGACAGGTAAACTCCAGATGGAGCCAATCAGTTGACAGTGTGAAGCGGAAAGGCCCCCGTGGTTCCTGTACATCTGGACTGTTTATTTGAAGTCAGAATAATAAATATTTCAGTCCCTCCGGAGAGAATCACCAGGGCCCCTCTGGCGCAGCCTCTGCAGCCATAGATACAAGAGGGTTGGGCTGGGGAATGGAACAGCTGCTGTGTTTTGGGAACACCTGCTGGAGGAAGTGCACCCAGGGAGGCGGGGAGGGAAGGGGGGGAAACAACACATCGTCTGCAGATTAGCTTTGCAGTTGCAAGGTAGCTGAGGAAGTGGAACAGGACCGAGTGTCATTTCTTTTGCAAATGGAGATGAGCAGCCTGGAACAGCCCCACCCGGTCTCTGCAGGGGATTCCTTTGAGAAGATTGATGAGGATCAGAACCCAAAAGGCCTTTCCTCCTGCACAGGGCTGCCGAGAGGGGAGGATCGGGGCACGACATGAAAGGAGGAGACCAGGTTCCTCTGGGAGAAGGCAGGAGATGCCTTTCGGAATAAGTAGTGGAACACCTCGGCAGCCATCTTGTCTGCGTTCTGCAGGAGTGAAGAGAGGCACTCTGGGAATCCCTGTCCCCAATGAAGGCCCTTTGTGGCCCTGCTGTGGCAAACCAGCAAGGCCTTTTGTCACCTTGGTGAACAACTCATTTTCTTGACAGGCCGAGCTAGAGAGGGAGTGAAGAGTTTGTTCCCACAATGTGCACACTGTTATTACTGAGCCTCAAGCGGGGCCAAGCCCAGGGGAAGCTATGAAAAATCCTCTTCTTTCTGACGGGGGATGAATATGTGTCTCACCCAATTATTTTCTGTTTTGTATTGGCAGCGCAAAAGATTTGAAAGAAACTGGTTGCAGAAAATGGGGTTGAGCGTTGCGGCGATCCCTGGAGGCAACGTTATGTAAGATGAAGGTTTGTCTTTTATGTAGAAGTTACAGCTGTTTTATGTTGTAATTTGTATATAGTACACTGTTTGCTGAAATATGGAGTGGAATGGAAGCAAGAGCCAGCGGGGTGCAGTGGTTAAGAGTGGCGGCTTCTAATCCGGTGAGCCGGGTTGGATTCCCTGCTCCCCCACATGCAGCCAGTTGGGTGACCTTGGGCTTGCACTGATAGAGCAGTTCTGACCGAGCAGTGATATCAGGGCTCTCTCAGCCTCCCCTCCCTCACAGGGTGTCTGTTGTGGGGAGAGGAAAGGGAAGGCGATTGGAAGCTGACTTGAGACTCCTTCGCATTGAGAAAAGCAGCATATTAGAACCAACTTCTCCTGATCTGGTGTCCTCCTCCACATGCAGCCAGCTGGGTGACCTTGGGCTTGCCACAGCACTGATAAAGCTGTTCTGAGCGAGCAGTGATATCAGGACTCTCTGAGCCTCACCTCCCTCACAGGGTGTCTGTTGTGGGGAGAGGAAAGGGAAGGCGATTGGAAGCTGACTTGAGACTCCTTCGCATTGAGAAAAGCAGCATATTAGAACCAACTCTTCTTCTCCTGATCTGGTGTCCTCCTCCACATGCAGCCAGCTGGGTGACCTTGGGCTTGCCACAGCACTGATAAAGCTGTTCTGAGCGAGCAGTGATATCAGGACTCTCTGAGCCTCACCTCCCTCACAGGGTGTCTGTTGTGGGGAGAGGAAAGGGAAGGCGATTGGAAGCTGACTTGAGACTCCTTCGCATTGAGAAAAGCAGCATATTAGAACCAACTCTTCTTCTCCTGATCTGGTGTCCTCCTCCACATGCAGCCAGCTGGGTGACCTTGGGCTTGCCACAGCACTGATAAAGCTGTTCTGAGCGAGCAGTGATATCAGGACTCTCTGAGCCTCACCTCCCTCACAGGGTGTCTGTTGTGGGGAGAGGAAAGGGAAGGCGATTGGAAGCCACTTTTGAGACTCCTGGTAGAGAAAATTGCCGTATAAAAGTTATTACATTTCTATCTCGTTCTTCCTCTATGGAATCCTTGGAAGGTCTCATTCTGTTTTCACAACAGCCCTGTGATGCAAGCACAGGACTGGCTCAGAATTATCCAGTGAGTTGTAATAGCTGCTCAGAGAGTTGAACGTGGTTCTCCACTATGCTTCTACTTCACAAAAGCTCAGATGTACAGCGTCTGATGAACATTTCTGCAGTCCTAATCCACAGAATCCTTTCAAAGGCTGCTACGAGAGTTACGGCCCAACTTCAGAAGTGCGACCAGTAAGAATAGTCTGTTTCTGTGTGGGGTATGCCTCCTGGCATTGGCCACTTTTACAGAGCTGAAATTGGATCTGAGTGGCCAACGATGTCCCTTTCCTCAGAGTTGACTTGGGGTCATGTTTGCAGAATAAAGAACAAAGCAAGATTGTGGCAGAGCACTTGAAACGTGAAGATAGGTCCTCCAGATTGGAGCCCCAGTGAGCAAAGCAGGACGGTGGGACCTTAAAGATTTCACAAAAATTCTGGCGGGAACTTTCATAATTGGCTCGCAATATTAGTCTATCAGGTGCCACGAGACACTTCTGTTAATTTAGCTTCCCTCGCAGATTTTTGTCTAGAGAAAACAGTAGAGAAATATCCCCATCGATACTGTCAAACTCCTTGAGAGAAAGGCAGCATGTTAGTGGAAGCAGTGAAGAAATAACACCTGATCAGAACTTGGGGGACATTTTAGGATTTTGGACTCTAGCACAAGATGTCAATGTTTATTGAAACATCTTTCCTCATTTTAAGAAGGAACAAGCTAAGCTGGTAAAATGCCCTTTCCTAATTGGTGCCTCATATTAGGAGCAGTAATTAGTAACATGCACAGCCAAGTGCTCACTGTGTCCCGAACTTACAGAGAAAAGATTGACCTTGCAATAAACCCCTCTAGGCAAATGCTTGGCTAGTGTGACTGTCCCTATCTACCCCGCATAAAAGGAGAATGACCCCCCAGAAATCCCTACTTCCTGAGTACAGGAAAGTCAGACATACATGCTCTATGCTTCTTATTTTCTGGTGTTTTAAAATACCTAGGATGCTAATTTCCTAACACTGTAGTGCAATAAATACATACATTTTCAAAAGTAAAGGTTCCTTCGAGCCCAAAGCACCCACTCTTCCAGAGGCTGCCTGTTGTGTCTCTGTACAACTCACTGTTCTACCTTTATCTTGTTCCAGTCAGTGCCGGCTGCAAGAGGGTGCTTCTGGCGCATTTCAGATGCTGATGATGTTATCTGTTCAGTCACGTCCGACCCTCGGCGATTCTATAGGAAAGTCTTCACCATGCGCCCCTGTCTCCGTCTGCTTCTTTTAGTCGGTTCATGGTCATCCTTGTATCGGCTTTGATCGTGTCGAGCCAGCAGATCCTTTGGCAACCACGTTTCCTTTTGCCATTGACCATGCCGAGCATTAATGATTTTTCTAGTGAGTTTGATCGCGTGATAAGTCCAAAGTAAGTGAGCTTGAGCCATAATATCTTGCCTTCTAATGACATAGTTGGTTTGTTCCTCTCTAAAACTATCTTGTTGGTAACTTTGGCTGTCCATGGTATTCACAGCATTTGTCTCCAATAATTCGAAAGAAACTATTTTCCTCCTGTCTTCTTTCTTCAGGGTCCAGCTTTCGCATCCATAGGTTGTTATGGGGAAGACATTTCAGAACAAAGAATAATTTCCAGCCTTCAGAGGAAGTTGACCCTTGCATGAACAACGGTTCTAGTCTGCTTGTCAATGTTTGTGATGCTTCTTTGGTTTCATTTGTGTCTGGCAGGTCAATTCCAGAAAGAGGTGCCAGGACACTATATTACCCCTTTGTACTTTTTCAGGATTCCCTTTTTTCCTCTACATCTGCATCTAAATCTGGGAGAGCTGGACAGCAGATTTGAAGGTGAGGTTTAACTTATGTATGGATGACACCTGAGTCTATCTGTTCTTTTCAGATGTGGCTTTCATAAACATGTTTGGAGTTAGTAAGAAGCTAGATGCACCTCATAAACTGAGGTTCAGTACGGACAATACAAAAACTTTGGGTAGGTTATTAATGGAACCAGGTCAAGATCTGTGAATGGCAGTAAATCAGCATACAAATACAAGAGTTAATGAACAGTTGCAAGAATGAATGAGTCCAGAGGCAACTCCAGGACCAATCAAGTTCAATGCTGGGTACAAACAGGGACTGTTAATTAACTCTGGCATTTGTATGCTGATTTACTGCCATTCTCAGATCTTGACAATTTCCTTAATCCAATCTCAGCTATAAGTGTCCAATTACTTATGCATCTTGACTTTAGCTCGCCCTTCCTGGCAATTATACCCCACACCCTTTCTCTACCCATATGTAATGGTTGAGGAAATTCTGTTTCAGAGTACCTGAAGAAGTGTGCCTGCACATGAAAGCGTAAACCTTTAATAAAACCTTGTTGGTTTTAAAGGTGCCACTGGACTCAAGATCACTAAAAGTATTTGAATTGTTGCTACCCATGAATGAGAAACAAAATCCATGTTAAAAACAGAATTGTAACTAGCTGTGTGCTTGGCTGCCAATGGAGAGTAAGACCTGACTCCAGGCAGTCAAATACAAAAGCTGCCTGTTTATTTCTTTAAGGCTAGAAATGGCTAACGTGTGCGAACAAGCTGGATTATTTAAGTGCTTGTCTGGACTTTATCTGGGAGGCTGTTTTCAAAGAAGGTTGGATGATTATGGCGGAACTGTTAGGGCAGAAACTATTATGTCAAGTGAACAGCATAAACCGACACCTGTCCAGAGCTATTTACTTACCGAAAACGATTTGGAAACTGCAAGGCAAAACTTCAAACATGTGAAAGAAACAACCAGCTTTGTATATGGGCTTAGCTCACTCCTCCGTCCTGGAGATGAAACCGCAACCGGCCGCCACCTGAAAAGCAAGTTTCCATGTTCCCAGTGTAGTAAAACTGCTGTAAAGGCAGTCAGACACAAGATGATCCCCACTTAGAGCCACTGCTTACTTTTGTATGTAATTGGATCTCCAGCTACTGAAAAATGAAGCAGAAAAATTAAGCAGAATCAGGCAATTCTGCTTTGGTTCAGAATGCTGCCGTGGAAATAGGAAAGCCTCCTTCTTTCCTTCCAACCGTTTTCCATACTGAAACAGCTTGTGTGTGTGTGTGTGTGTGTGTGTGTGGAGGGGGGGGGAGTGTTTCCCTGGTTTTGCTGCTCCCCTTGCACAGAATACTCCACATTGTTTCCCAGACTCAACTTTTTTTTTTTTTTAAGGAATGTCTAAGTTAGGGTTGCAAGTTCAGGGTTTGGAAATTCCTGGGGAATAGGGGTTGGACCCTGGGTAGGGCAGGCTTTGAGGAGTGGAGGCACCTTAGCCAGGTATAATGCTCTATAGAAGGAGCTTAGAGGAAATATGATACCATAGAGACCACCCTTCAAAGATGCCATTTTCTCCAGGAGAACTGATCCCTGTTGCCTAGAGCAGGGGTAGTCAACCCGCGGTCCTCCAGATGTCCATGGACTCCAATTCCCATGAGCCGGGGCTCATGGGAATTGGAGTCCATGGACGTCTGGAGGACCACAGGTTGACTACCTCTGATCATTGGTAATTCTGAGAGATCTTCAGGCTTTACCTGGAGTTTAGCAACCCTCAGCTTGGCCCCTAGATCATCCTGCGAGCATCTATGGAAACTTGGATCACAATGGACCATTTATAGTGCAATTCTAAGCAGAGTTACATTTTTCTGTTGAGAAGGCAGAAATGTGGGATATATATTATGGAAGAATAAATAAATGAATGACTGTAAGTAATTCTGTTTAAAGTTTCAAAGCAAGGGGCTTCCTGCAGAAAAACTGAAATCTCATGCACTCTTGCATGGAACATAGTAGTTCTTCTGAGAGATGTACTTAGGATCAGGGTGCAGCACTCCCAGGGCTCTGCATAGTTCTTTGCCCCCACTTGATAATTAGTACCATGAAGATAAAGAAAGAAGAATAGAATTTGTGTAGTTTATTTACCATGTGGAATTTTCTGAGTTTAATTTTTAAGGCATGTACAGCTAAGAACAATTGGGTCTAGCACTTTATATGATTTTCCTTTGGCCTCTGGAGAAGAATTACAAATTGGAAGTCCAATTTTTATACCTGTAACAAGATCTCAAACTGCGCCTGAGGTTTCAGCCATGATTTTATTTGGCAGGAACTTCTCCTCTGGTGTTTGATGCAAGAAGAAGAGAATCCATATCAATTTTTTAAAAGCATCTCTTGATCAAGAATATAATTGTTTGAGAGTTGGTCTCTTCTTCCTCTCTCTTTCTCTTTCTCTCCTCCCTTCCTTTCTTTAGCCTGACAGCCGTTCAGGGGTAAAGGTTTTAATTACAGCTCAGGGAGGCCTGTTTCACCCTACAACAGAGCCCTTGATGCTGTCTGGGACAGAAAGATGGTTGTTTACACACACCTGCCTTAATAAGGTGCAGCATTTCAGCTGAGAAGAATAAAGCAGTGTTTGGTTTCCTACGGTTTTCATGTGAAACTCACCATGCTGGATTCACTGCGATTTGTGACCTAAATTGCAAGGAGCCTCAGTAACAAATAGCAAGTGACTGTTTCCTTGGGACAGAATGAGAGCTAGGAAGGGGACTGAAAAGGGACACCAAGATGGGAGGAATTTCCCTCAGCAAAGGGCTACTCGATGCACAGTTTGTATGGATGCCATTTAAACTACAAATGGAGTATTGGGTTTGGTGCTCAGTAACACAAGTTCAGAACTCTACTTAGTTTGAAGATCTCTAAAAGGCCCTTGGGGAAGGGAACTCTCTGTTAGCCTAACATACCTTGGAGGGTTGCTGTGAAGCGAAAGTTCTGTACTCCTTAGAGCAGGGGTGGCAGGGGCTCATGGGAATTGTAGTCCATGTACATCTGGAGGGCCGCAGTTTGACCACCCCTGCCTTAGAGGAAGGGTGTGATTTTACCATAACCAGAACAGGGTTGACTCCATTAATTTTGTTAAAAATAAAACATATTCAAGTAACTGGAATTCTGTTCCCAAAAAGTCATCTTCTGCAACCTGTACAGATTATGCAGATTGAACACATTTGCATGACTTCGTAATTGTTACTGTTTTGTATAATTTATGTTGGCTCTGTTAGTCACAGGGAGGAGCAAACAGCTATATTTGATACTCTATCTCCTTTATTGAGTTGTTTTTGAGGTTTCAGGAGATGCCACCCTTTCATAGCCTGGAGGGCTAGAAACTTAAAAAAAAAAAAAGGAACTACTCCATGCAGTTACGGAAATTGCAAATAAATAATGATAATAAGTAGATAAAGCAGCTGGACAATTTCCTGTCCAAATCTATCCTTCAGTCTTTTGCTTAACTGGCTCCAATCTACAACCTATTTATGCTGGAACAAACCCACTATAGTCAGTGGTTCATCTATTGCAAACAAAAATGCTTCATTGGTAACTGCTGGATGCATGCTTAGATATGCACAGACATCATCAAGCAGGAGGACTGAGGGAGTCTACCTCTTTCCACTCCAAAAATAGTAATGTGTCAGAGGAAGAAGGCCTGTTAGAAAAGAGATTAGTGGTGATGACACAGGGCAGGTCATATTTCAAGGCAAGCACCTGTAAAGCATCCCTCTAAGCTTGTAAGCAGCAAACCTCTTAAGCCACGCTCACCTTGGCAGCCCCACCCTGGCATGCACACATCCTTCAGCTGAGGCCGCAGTGATCTCACTCTACTGGTCACATTGGGCTGTGGCTATTTTATTTGTCTGTACAATAATTAGAGTGGCATCACGGGCTCTGGCCTAGGGACTTTAAGCAGGGGCCAATGCCAATCTGTAGGAGCGTGTTCAAACAGCAGAAGGAAGCAGGCTTATACAGTGTTAGTTTTAGGCAGGGTTGGCATTTCACCATCTTTGACAAGCGTGGCTACTAGCACCTCATCTGTCCCAGGAACACATTGCCATCGTGATCTATGCAATAGTCATCTCCAGACTAGATTTGTGTAATTCGCTCAACGTGGGCCTTCCCTTGTCCTTGACCCAGAGGGCATCCAGATCAGCCCTTCTCAGCGTTTTTTTACCGTTGAGAAAACCCCCGAAACATTTTCAGGCTTCGAGAAACACTGGAAGTGATGTGAGCATGCAGAAAATGGTTGGGATGCATAGCTGTGTACTCGCCTACTTGGGGATCCTCCCCTTCCTACCCCCATCAGGACCATCATTGGCAATTTTGGGAGGGTGGGGTGGGTTGACATGACCATATATGGTCATATCACCTGACAAATGTGTATCCAAGTCTGTCTGTCTAACTCCCACCCGTTCGGGAAATCCTTCCAGGGCCATCAAGACACCCCAGGGTTTCAAGAAACCCTGGTTGAGAAAGCCTGATCCAGATGATATAACAGACTAAAAGACTATTTTAATTGCCTACTGTCTTCATTTTTTCATTTTAGAATAATGAGGTCGGTTTGCAAGATGGAAAAGTTTTGAAAAGGTGGCTATCAAACTTGCTCAGAGGCTTAACAAAGGCAGCAGGCAAGGCACCCTTGCATTTTCTATTTGGCTCTGTGCCTGCAAGGTAACATAAGAAAGGACATTCAGGCATGTTTGGGAGGGAATAAAGAAAATTTGGAACATTGCTCATTGCTGGTGATTGGATAGCAGCAGCTGGCAGATCTTCCTTCCTTCCTTCCTTCCTTCCTTCCTTCCTTCCTTCCTTCCTTCCTTCCTTCCTTCCTTCCTTCCTTCCTTCCTTCCTTCCTTCCTTCCTTCCTTCCTTCCTTCCTTCCTTCCTTCCTTCCTTCACCACAATTAGGAAGCTAAGGATGGAGAACTTCCTAAGTAGAAGGAGATGAATGGAAAGAGAGACTGCTTAGGCTAGATTCAAGATATTTGGGCACCTGAGGGAGTGAAATGTCCAGACATTTAGGGTCTGCTTGGAACAATCTCTCTTCCCCCTCAAGATACACAGAACAAAAATGTGTGCAGCTCCTGTTTATTTCAGTGGACTTGCACTTGAAAACTTGCTAGTAGGTTGTAACTTGTGATAGGTTAAGATCTGTCTGGACTTCAGTCTGTTAAGCCATATTGGTTAGTACCCAGCATCTCTCACCTGAGGATACTGCCCCCAGTCTTCACTTTATATTATTCCCCCTCCCATTTGCCTACACAGCTGAAACATAAAATGCATTTTAGTACTTTCAAGACTCGAGAATTTATTGCGGACATAAGCTTTTATGACCCCGGGTCCTCATTGTCAGATCTGGTGAGCTCTGATAAATTAAACCATTTGCCAAAATAAATACATTAGCCTTCAAGATGCCACAAGACTCTTTGTTATTTGGCCTGCAGCTAGGGTTGCCAACTAGCCTGGAGAAAAATGTCTTGGAATTAAGCCTTTCTTAAAGGGACATTTTCCTCCGGGCCAGTTGATAGCTGCAGCAAATAACATGGTTACCCCTCTGGAGATGTAATGTGGAAATTCTAGTGGTTGTGTGTGTGCAGGGGTGGGTGGGGTGGGGGGAGCTATAATTTGCAGCTGACATATTTCCTTCTCTAGTTGCTTTGTAATCACTGGCTTACATAATGCCCCAAGATTTCAGTCAGTTTTGGGTAGGGTGAGAAACTGAATTATTTATTATCATTTAGAAAATTCCAGGGCTTCTGACACGCCACAGAGCTGTTATTGTTTGATATCTGCATTTAACACTTTCTTAGATAAAAGAATGAAATTATTACTTCAAATGCTTTTATTCCAAGCTAGTTACAAGATGGCTGCTTTGCATACTTGGCAGAATTCTCCAACAACACTTCAATTTGTTAATGCCACATTTTGTGGTAGGCTGAAGGGAGAGGAGGAATAAATTTAGAATACAAACATGGTACATTGCATCCAGAGGCCATTTAGTCCCACCTTTTAAAGTTTCCCCCCAGACTGGTTTATGTAATCCAATCCACAGCTGGTGGGTTTTTATTATCTGTAGTCATGGCTTTTCTGCCTCTGAATTCATGTCTGCTTTAAGCTTAAAATAATGGCCTATATTAAGGTGACCAGATTGTCCCACTTTTGGAGGGACACCTGGGGGCACCTGGCAAATTGTATTTATGTTGAAATTTAAAAATATATATTACAATACTATTTATGCGTTCTATGAAAATTTTTGCTGCTCCATATAGACCTTTCCCCTTGGGGTGTATGTGTGTGAAGCTCCAGCCAGCATTTAAGGAACACAAGGCTGGAGAGTGCTTTATTTCCTGCCTTTTGAGTCTACAGACAGAGCAAGCCAAGGGAGGGGCAAGTGGAGCAGGAGGCTGCTTGTTTATCTTTCTTTTCCTGCAGGAGCAGGGGGGAGGGGAGGCAGCAGCCCCATAGAGAATGAGGAGGGGGAAGTAAATCTAGGAGGCAAATTTCTGCTCATAGAAGTGTGGGCTTTTAGAGCACAGTCACTTTAAAATAGATCCTAAAATGAGAGCAAAAATAAGTCTTGCAAGGGAATGGCAACTGGGAACCAGGCAGTCTTTGAACTGATGCCCTGACCAATCAGTGATAGACTGCTTTGCTACATGAGCATTGGAGGCACCAGGGAGGAAGTTAATCCAGCAAAATGCAGAGATCTACACTTAATAATGGGCTCTCAGAGCAGTTTCCTCAAATGTAGTGAGTTATATCTACTCCTGGATATTGCAGGGGAAAGGTAGTGTCACTGTAGATCAATCACAGACATTGCAGAGGGAAAATCTGAAGCGCTAAATATCAAAATGGATACAGTAGGGTTGCCAAATCTGGTCTAGATATTTTTTGAAGATCTGGGGGTGAGCCTGCCGAGGGTGGAGTTTGGGGAGGGGAGGGCATTTGGCAGGGATGTGAGTCCACTCTCCAAAGCTGCTACTTCCTGGGCGGGGGGGTGGGTGGACGACGATGGGGACTGATCTCTCTCATCTGGAAATCAGTTGTAATTCAAGAGGAACTCCAGGCCCCACCTGGAGTTTGACAGCCCTAACTTTGAGTGTTGCAGCTGATATATTTTATCCCTTTTGGAGTTTAGCAGTCTCTCTTTTCTATTAGCAGCTGCCCTTGGGTGAGAAATGTAAAGTGGAGGGCAGGAGGTGGGGGGGCTGTAGAGAATGCTGCTCCTTTATCTGTCCAGGGAAACTGAAATTCTTTGGGGCCCAACACTGAGCACAGATGGGACTTAAGGGAGGGATTTTTTTCTCTCTCGAGGTGACAAAGGAAGAAAAAGGGCAGAGCCTTATATTTAATTGTGGGGCTGGGCTGGGGGGGGGGGTCACCCACCATCCCAACTCTGTACAAGCAGCCTCCCAAGGGCCTCTGTTGTCATCAGCTCCACAAAGCACTGTGATAAATGAAAGGAACTGAGTAGGGGAAAAAGGGTCTCTTTCTCTTTTGGGTCTCTTTCCCAGCTCCTGTTTGCTCGGCTGTCTCACCCGCTCCCCATTGATCAGGCATGTGGAAACATTCCGCCTCCTGGGCGCTCATTGTCGCCACCCGGTTGCCAGGCTGCGGCTGGCTTGAATAACTCTGCTAAGCCAGGCTTCTCCAAAACCCTGCCATCCGGTGCTCTGGATTGGGGAGGGGGGCAGACACAGCCTGCCCGCCCGCCTGCCCGCCCGCCCGCCCACCCATCCCCCCCTCTCCCTCTGAGGCAGAGGTGGCAGGACACCTGGGGAGTCCCCAGCAGGTCTCACTGGAAATATGGCAGCGGGCGGAGGGAGTGCAGGTGGATTGCATCATGTTTTCCCAGCGCCCCCACCAGACTAGTTCACCAATACTCTGGAGGCTTAGTCCACGCACAGAGTTAACTGTGAAGTGACTGCATGAAGTAATGACTTGCTCGTGTGGAGATGCTCCAGAGGCTGCCTAGAACTAATCTGGAGCCAGCTTAGCAACAATAACACCACTGGCTGGCGTGGCTGCGTAAAAAGGGATCACCACCCTTGGTAACCAGCCGATGCTTTCCTGGCAGCTGTACCTTGTGACCTCTGCCTATCTGCCAAATTCCTCTTCTCCCCTTCAGTTTACCCACTCTCCTGCCATTTCTCTCAGCCGCTGGAGTTTGTTTCCAGCATTATGGAGCCCCTCAGGCTCTCTCTTTCTCTTGTACCACTGGTTGCTTCTTCCTGCTGCTTTCCTTTTTCTCATCTGGAACTTCTGCTCTGCATCCCAGAAGGCAGCCATCCTCTGTGACCTTTTTCTTTCTCAGCCCCTCTAGTTATTTGCCGTCATTGAAACCTGTCACTTTCCCTCTCCTTGACACTGTTTCTGCCTGTTCTTTTAGAGGTCTCTTTTCCCCACACCTGTAGGAGTACCCCCAAACTGCTCACCTGTTCTTTGAGGGGAGGACAGGCCTATCCTATTCCTGTCATCTTTCCTCCCCAACCCACAATGCTTTTGTTTTGCCTGGATTAAATGTCTGTTTGTCCACCCTTACTCAGTCCCTCAAAGCAGGGGTAATCAACCTGTGGTCCTCCAGATGTCCATGGACTCCAATCCCCACAATCCCCTGCCAGGGTTCTCTGGCAGGGGCTCATGGGAATTGTAGTCCATGGACATCTGGAGGACCACGGGTTGACTACCCCTGCTTCAAAGCCTCCAAACACTTTGTATTTCTACCACCTTCCTGACAGATGGAGAGGGAAAGCAGAGTATTGATGACACGTCTCCATAGGCCCAAAGGTTCTCTCTCAGTGGTTTATTTGTATATGTTAGACAGCAATATGGATGAGGTAGAACTTTACAGTACCCCGCAGACCAATGTTCCAAGAACTTCAGTGCCAGCCCCACCTTCTGGGATCTGCTCTCCAGGAAGAACTGAAGCCAGCACAAAACAGCACTTCCATCCAAGCTCAGTGGGTTCAGATCAGTTCCATCCATGGTCAGTGCAGATAGCTGCTGAGAGAGCCAGGAAAATACACAGAACACACCCCTGTCCATAGACTAGCACAGGGGTAGTCAACCTGTGGTCCTCCAGATGTCTGTGGACTACAATTCCCAAATGCTGGCAGGGGCTCATGGGAATTGTAGTCCATGGACATCTGGAGGACCACAGGTTGACTACCCCTGGACTAGCACATATCATCTCTCAGGGCAACTACACTTGTTTTTCTGCACCATGGTCAGGTCTAAATCCAGACTGAAAAAGATGGCCATAATATGCCTCATCAGGAAATACCTGGGGATGTGAACCCATCTCCCTTTCAATATCAGCCATAGGCCAATAATTATTTTTCTTTCATTTATGGCCTGACAGCTGGTTGTCTTTAGCCTCCTCCACAGTATTCTCTCTGCATACTCAGTACTCAAGACTTTGTTTCCAATACCACTGGAATTATGCATTGTGATCTACCTCTCTCCATTTTCTCCCTCTGTCAGTGCTTCCAGGTTTGTCACTTGGTGATTACATTTTTGTCCTAAAATCATAAGAGTTGGAAGGGACCTCCAGGGTCATCTAGTCCAACCCCCTGCAGAATGCAGGAAACTCACAACTACCTGCCCATCCAGTGACCCCAATTTGATGCTCAGATGGTGCCTCCCCCCAAAAAAACCCAACAGAATTCCTGGTTGCGTATATTATATGCTTTCTATATGTAACTCTGCCATACGATAAATAATTCCTGAAGAGAGAAGCCAAAATGAGGTGGGTGGTCAGTCTGGGCAAATAGATGTATGTATTCTTTGTATGGAGACAAGGAATGAACAAGGAAGACTCATGCAGGTAGCAGTCCATTGGTGAGACAGAAAAAAGAAAAACTAAGTTGGTACTGATGGAAGGAACAAGTTGTTCATGGAGTTGCAACTTCCTTTAATGTGACCCAAAACTGTTTCCTGCACATCTCTGTTCTGAAGATACATTCCAGATTAAAAGTTGCCTTTAATGTGAAAAGCCCTACATTTTATTCCATTCATTCGTTCGTTCGTTCACCGCCCTCCCCGAAGGCCCTCCCCGAAGGCTCCCGACAGTTTACATGAAACAAGAAACAATGCAGGTAACTCCATTTGCAGTAGTAACGAGGAGATAACAACAATAGTATTAACATGATAACAACAATAACATTAAAGAATGGTGGAAACTGCAAAGAGTATCAGTTCAACTCATACTGAGGCCCAGTTGGTTGGGCGAATTTGTAGCAGTTGTTGTAGGAGGGGAGCTTGGGGACCAATGGAAAGTGCTGGTTTAGGTTGACCTCATCCAAATGCCTGGGGGAGGAGCTCCCTTTTGCAGTTGCCCTGATCTCTGTCAGGGCCCTGATCTCTGGGAGCTCATTCCACCAGGTGGAGGCCAGGATGCAGAAAGCTCTGGCTCTGGTTGAGGTCAAGCGGGCTTCCTTGGGGCCAGGGACCACCAGGAGGTTGGAGGCTCTTTGAGGGTGTAGGCAGAAAGGCGATCCCTCAGGTATACTGGGCCGAGACCGCATGTGGCCTTAAAGGTGATAACCAAAACCTTAAGCCTCATCCGGAATTCCTCCTTAAATTGCCACTGCTTGGCTTGTGACTCAGTGACTTCTCACCAAGATGGAAATTAATCATGGGAAAATTCCGAGTTTCACCACCGACTGATGAGTTCAAAATTTCAAATTCAAAATTTTAATTAACATTCTGAATGTAATCTTGTTCAAAAGTTCAAGTGTTTGTGCTTCAGATACACTGGCATTTCTTCACTAACAGCAGATGCAAGCAGTAGATGGAATGTCATCTATCAAATTATGTCAGATGCTAAATATCAGTACATGTCAACTACCAAATAGTACCCAATAATTAAAAACAGTGTCAAGTATGAATTGTTGACAGAGTTCAAATTTTTCAGGGAAGTTTTGAAAGTGCAAACTATTCCAACTGTACCTGCTGGTTTTTAACGAAAGAAGCTTTTAACAGCAAAACAATTCAAACTGGTGAAGATTGTCTCCTTGTTGTGAACAGATTTGTCTGCCAATTTCTACCTGCAATGCACTTTTTAAAAGCAGGGAGACTTTGAGCACAGAATGGGGTTGATGCCAGCTGTGCAGACATGCAAGTTTCTGTCAATGCTAATTAGATACCGAATAGGAATTGCTGAGAGTTGTCTAAGGTGCCATAAGAACTATGTAACTCTGCTCTATTAGAATTGCACTGGGAAGAACTAGGCATCTGTATCATTAATAGGTAGAAGCAGAGATTTTGGCAGATGAAGTTGTGTCCTTTACAACTACATGTCTTGCTATTGCTTTAGATCCAGGAGTTATGCCAGAACTGTTGAGAGATTCAAGCCTACTTTCTTTGTTATCAATTAAACACAATTTAACTCTTTCAGTAGTATCTGTACTCTCCCAGACACATCTTTTTGAAATGAGCTACATCTAGCAGCAGCCTATTCAGTCTGCCTCCCTGCCTTGTCAGTGTGAAGGGTGGTGGAAGTACACATCTCAGGTGATTAACATAACAATCCTTACAGATCCGGCTTCATCCTGAGCCCAGGCTTGTTCAATCCAATTTCCAGTCTCTGCTCCTTCTTTAGAAGGCTAATTCCGGCCACCAGCACAGCTAAAATGACCTTCTTAAAGAGATGCAACACCTCCTCCCCACTTTCTAGCAATCATAAATTAGCAGTAGCTGTAAACTGTAGGCAACAGAAGCTTTGGCAAAATGACAAAGACAGGAGACTTGATTATAATTGGCATCTAATGCTCTTTGGTTCCAAGTGGCTGAAGGCAGTATACATAGTTCTCTTGTTCCCATTTCATTCTCACAACAACTCTGTAAGGTTGGTAGATAGGTTGGGCTGACAGTGATTCTTCCAAGGAGATCCAGAAAGCTTCATCATGAAATGGGGATTTGAACCTAAGTTCCCCGGATCCTAGTATGACATTTCAACTGCTACACCATATGTATTGTCCTTGTCTAGACCTGCAGCATAATGAGGTACTGAGATAGGGGGGGCTGAGGAGGTAGAGAGAGAGCCAGTTTGGTGTCGTGGTTAGGAGTGCGGACTTCTAATCTGGCATGCCAGGTTCGATTCTGCGCTCCCCCATATGCAACCAGCTGGGTGACCTTGGGCTCACCATAGCCCTGATAGAGCAGTTCTGACCGAGTAGTAATATCAGGGCTCTCTCAGCCTCACCCACCTCACAGGGTATCTGTTTTGGGGAGAGGAATGGAGGAAGAGGAATGGGAAGGCCACTTTGAGCCTCCTTCGGGTAGGGAAAAGCGGCATATAAGAACCAACTCTTCTTCTAGAATAGGCTGTACCGCGTCATACCGGAGGGGTGCAATTATATCTCCCAAGGACCCCTAAATTAATAATTCCTTCTTATGCAGTAACCTACTAAAACATAAAAAGACCTAGGTTGTATGGCGGAACATCACAAACATTTTATTTTTATTTATTTATTCATTTATTGCATTTATATACCTCAGAGGCTCAGGGTGGCTCACATGAAACATAGGAACATGAGCAATACAGAGAAATCGAAACCATAAATAACCGTAGAACAATAATAGTGAGAAAAGTAAATTCATAACTGTAATGTACAAGGTACCTGTAGTTGGTCGGTTCAAGATATTGAAACTCATGGACACTGAAATTCATAAGAGAGAGGCTCAGGGGTCCAGCTGTTGGATCTGGTTGACTTCAACCAAATGCCTGGTGGAAAAGCTCCCTTTTGCAGGCCCTGCGGAATTGTTCTAGATCTGTTAGGGCCTTGGTCTCCTCTGGGATCATTTTACCAGGTGGGGGCCAGGACGGAGATAGCTCTGGCTCTCGTTCAGGTCAGACAAGCTTCCTTTGGGCCAGGGATCACCAAGCAGTGGGAGATGGCGGAGCATAAAGCTCTTTGAGAGGTGTAGGCAGAAAAGCAGTTTTTTAAGTACGCTGGGCCCAGACCTTATATGGCCTTAAAGGTGATTACCAGAACAGCCTGATCCAGAATTTGACTGCTAATAAGCATAATTGTTGAAGAATGGGCCGGATGTGGGACCTCCATGGTGTCACTGTGGAGATCCTGGCCACACTGTTCTGGACCAGTTGTAGTTTCTGGATCAAAATTAAGGGTAGACCTGCATAGAGTGAGTTGCAGAAGTCCAGTCTAGAGGTAACCTTCACATGGATCACTGTGGCAAGGTGTTCTGGGGCCAAGTAGGGCACAAATAGTTTGGCTTGGCGAAGGTAGCAGAATGCCAACTGCACTACTCGTGACTTGGGCCCCCATTGAGAGGGAGACATTGAGGATCACACCAAGGTTCCTGGTGGAGTGAGCCATTGATAACTGCACTCTGTTCAGGTTGGATAGGGATGCTTCCTTGCTTGGACCCTTCCTGCCTAGCCATAGGACTTCCGACTCTGCTTGAGCCACCTCGTCACTTCTTCCAGGCAGCCAGCTAATACTTCTGGGGGTGAATCTGGGCGGCCATCCATGTTTCTTCCCACCTGCAATCTTATTCTGCCATTTTACAAATCAGCCACCTCTTTCTGTAGCATGTGTAAACTGAGCCTGAGATTATCACCATCAGGTTATTTTCATGCAAGGAAACGTCGCTCCATATGTTGAATTACCATGGAGGGAGACTTGAATGGATAGTCATGTTGGCCTGAAGTAGATCAACAAAGTTTTATTCAAGGCATGAGCTGTTGTGAGCATGTCTGAGGAAGTGTGCATGCACAGGAAAGCGCACACCTTGGATAAATCTTTGTTGGTCTTAAAGGTGTCACTGGACTCTGATTTTGTTTTACCATTAAGGGAGGAGACCAACACCAACTGGCTAATTATCCCTGGCCCCCAAAAAGCACACTCAACAAGGGACAGGTTGTTCTGTGTCCTGGCCCCCACACAGTGGAATGAGCACCCAGAAGAGCCCTGGGCCCTGTTGGAGCTACCACAGGGCATGTAAACTGGAGCTCTTCTGCAAGGCATTTGGTTGAAGTTAATAACAATATTTATTCCAGAACCCCCTCCCATCCAGATAAACTCATTTTATGGGGGGGGGATTCAAGTGGGTAGCTGTGTTGTTCTGAAGCACTCGAAAGCTCATGCCTTGAATAAATTTTTGTTGGTCTTAAAGGTGCCACTGGACTCCGATTTCATTTTATGGGGGTGCAACTGTAACATTACTGCGATTAAATGTTCTGTGGATAAACATTACCCATGTTATGACTGTGTTGACGATACTGCATTAATGACATTGTTATCATACTATGTTGCATTGTATCCCACAATTTATGTTCTTTGTAAACTGACCTGAGCTTCAAGGGAGGGCGGTATATAAATCGAATCTAAATAAATAAATAAATAAAACCACCACCACCCCAAGAAAAATTGCAATCCTAGCCAGGATTTTAAATTGCTTACTTGTTTCCCTTGATCAGATAACATGGCTTCCTAATCTTCTTCATTTCAAGGTGACTTGGGCTGCTAAACATCCTGCAGCATTGTGCCCCAGAGTGATTTGATCTACCTTCCATGCCACTGCCCTTCATGCATTTCCTGGGATGCCCACCATAGACAGACACGACCTGTTTAAGAGAACGGTGTGGCGTGAGAGGCCACAATGGCAGCCCTGCTTTCGGACTCAGACGCTGTAATGGCTGTCTTTGTGATCGCCATAGCAACTTGCAAAAACATCCGTGAAGCAGATGGGGATTAAGTGAATCAGCCAAGATCCCTTTGGTCTTGGCTGGCTCCGTGTTAAGCAGGAGATATTGGGATAGCCCGTCTATTAAGCTGAAACTTGTGACACAGTTTAGAGTTGTGTCTTCTACCCTCTGAGAGTCTAAGGACTTTTAGACGTGAGAGGACATGTTTTGCACTGGAGTGCAACATTTTATACTGTATTTATACCTCATTTTTATCCTCAATTCTCCGCTTTATCCTACAATTCTCCGCTTTGGGAGTTATGTTAGCTGAGGCAGGTTAGCTGAGAGGGGGTGACTCGCCCATGATCACCCAGTAAGCTTCCATGGCAGTGTAGGAATTATGAATCTTCCATATCCTAGCTTGGCACTGCATTGGTGACGACACCATGCTGACTCTGCCCCTTTGCCTTTAACAGAGTCTCCTGCCTTCTGAGGCATGAAGGACAGAGCCTCCTCTGTACTTTTGCTGTATCTTTAGATTACCTTCCTTCACCACTTTAGACATCAAGTTGCTGCTACCTAGGTTTTGTTTTATGTTACGGGTTTGAATTTACTTTATTAGGCTATGAAAGGAATGTGAAGAAGTGCTGAATAAATACCTTGAACGATCCAACCCAACAGCCTGTTGCAGAGAAAATCAGCCAGTAATGATTTCCTGGCATGGAGCTAAACTTGTAAGGCAGGGATAGTCAAACTGCGGCCCTCCAGATGTCCATGGACTACAATTCCCATGAGCCCCTGCCAGCTGGCAGGGGCTCATGGGAATTGTAGTCCATGGACATCTGGAGGGCCGCAGTTTGACTAACCCCTGTTGTAAGGGGAAGACTGACTTGCTAGTTCTTGTGTGCCAAAACAGCTGTTGAAGCTGCAGAAGCAGAGCCTGTAAAGAAATGTGGGCATTCTCACCTTGGCTAGCAGTTTATTAGGTAGACTTCATGCAAGCAACTAGCTGTCAGCCTCACCGCCCTTCCCTCGGGGATAATCATCCAGACTTAACTCACAGATTTGTTGTAAAGATAGCAGGATAATTAACGTGGATTGCTTTGAACACTCAGGAAAACATAAAAAAACATTAAATATCACAGAATAGTTCTTGCTCTTATTTATATCTCATCACCCTAAAATAAGAAAGATTTTGATTACAAATTAAGGCTCGTGTAATGAAAGATAATGTCTTTGAAGTGAACTTGGGAGTGATACTGTCTTCTGCGTTTTCTTTAATCTCGTCCCTCCTTTATTCTGTGAATGTCTGCACTATTATTGTGTCGTCCTCCCCATTCTCCAGGTAGTTCTCTTCCTTATTGTTGTCTGTACAATAACCCTATGAGAAGGCTAGGTTCAGACAGTGACTGGCAGGTCACCCGCAACGCAATTCTAAGCAGTGACACACACCATTAACCTTAATGGCACTGCCAGTGAGTTTCATGGCTGGATGGGGAGTTGAACCCAAGTCCTAGTTCAGTACTCTAACTACTACATCAAGCTGGGTCTCTGACACCTCTAAGTGTGGTATAGTTACCAGTCTCCAGGAGGTACCTGGAGATCTCCTGGAATTGCTACTGATCGCTAGATTAGAGAGAGAAGTTCCTGTGGAAGAAATGACATCTCTGGGAGGGGTGTGTGGACTTTGTGGTATACCATACAGTCTAAGTCAGGGGTGGCCAAACTGTGGTGCTCCAGATGTCCATGGACTACAAATACAATTAGCCTGCTGGCAGGGGCTCATGGTAAAGGTAGTCCCTGGACATCTGGTGAGCCAGTTTGGCCACCCCTGACCTGGAAGAAACAAAAGCTCTACATAACATCCCTGTTAAGCGCTCTCCTAACCCCACTCTCCTCAAACTCAACACCCAAGTCTCCATGGATTTCTGGAGGGCAACCCTACTGAGGGTTCTCAGCAGTGTTTCCCCAGCAGAGCTCTTGGGACTGCTGTGCACTGTAGAAGAAGAAGAGTTGGCTTTTATATGCTGCTTTTCTTTATCTGACGGAGTCTCAAAGCAACTTCCAATCACCTTCCCTTTCCTCTCCCCATCAGACACCCTGTGAGGGAGATCAGACTGGGAGAGTGTTGATATTACTGCTCAGTCAGAACAGACTTATCAGTGCTGTGATGAGCCCAAGGTCACCCAGCTGGCTGCATGTGGAGGAGCGGGAAATTAAACCTGGCTCGCCAGATTAGAAGAGTTAGTACTTGTATGCCGCTTTTCTCAACCTGAAGGAATCTCAAAGCGGCTTACAATTGCCTTCCCTTTCCTCTCCCCACAACAGACACCCTGTGAGCCAGGTGAGGCTGAGAGAAGAGTTGGTTCTTATAAGCTGCTTTTCTCTACCCGAAGAAGCCTCACAGCGGCTTACAATCCCCTTCCCCTCCCCACAACAGACACTCTGTGAGGGAGGTGAGGCTGAGAGAGCCCTGGGTATTACTGCTCAGTCAGGACAGCTTAATCAGTGCTGCTGCTCTGCTTTTACCAGCGTTTTGGTCTGTAGAAAATTAACCGGTTAGGCAGGGGAAACCTAATATCCTGACCGGGGGTGGCAAGGCACCGCGACTGAGGCCCAGTAAAGTTGGCAACGCAGCCGCTGTGCGTGACTCGACTCCGGAGTTTGTCCCCTCACCCCTCCACCTCCTTTGCCTTCTTTCTGTTGCAAAAAAGCTCGTTGCATAAGGCCGGGCTCCGCAGGCTTCGGGGTGCGTGCAAGCCTTTGCAAGGGCTCCCCCCGCCCCCCCTCCTCCACGTCACCTCCCCCACCTGAGAACCAATTAAAACTCCATGAATTCAAGTGGGGACTTTTGTGTCTCCCATGCGCGGCCCGGACAAAGGCTGCTCCCGGCCGCAATAAAAGCAGTTATTCAGCAGCCCGGCGGTTCTCATTCAAATCACTTCCACTTGAGCCACCCCCTTCTTGCTGGGCCTTCGCGGAGTTCCCAGGGACAGGCTCCTTGCCCCCTGCGCGGAGCTGCCCGCACCAAGCGGCAATATGCAAGCCTGGGCCTCCGCCAGAAAACCTGGCACCCCTAGCCACCAGGACAGCAAGGTTGCAAAAGGGCAGCACGCCGTGGAATAGCCAATTGGGAGTGAAGGCACCGCCAAGAGAGACAAAAGTAACTTTTCCTTCTCTCCAGGAGACGCGCAGCTCGTGTGCTCCTGCAGACGGTTCGCTGTACAGCCATGCCATATTTCTTTCTTTTCTTTTTTCCCCCCTTTCAAAAACTGGGGACTTCTCGTTCTCATCCTGCGAGAGCCCTAGTCACTGGGAAGCCTGGTCTAGCATTCAGAACTAGCGGGTGTGGAGTGCCACTTTAAACTGTTTACCGAGGTTCAAAAGATCCCTGCAAGTTAAAAACTAGCACATCAGGGGCAACTTACTAGGTGAGATGATTCACTAAGAAACGAACCAACAAAAAACACCAGCAACTCCATTGTTTCATTCCCTTATATTTGTAACCTCTTTTGGATGGCGGCCTATTGCGTTGTACTTCAAGTACAGCCTTTCTGAACCTTTTAACCCTTGAGAAACCCTTGAAACATTCTTCAGGCTTTGAGGAGTGTGGTCAGCAGACCACACCTTCCTGCCATACCCCCAGAAGTCCCAGGTTACCAGAAGTCGCATCACCCAGGTGCCCTCACTGGATGTGATATCACCAGGCTTCTCCCACAGCATAAAAGTATGTTAAATTGATTAGTGAACAAAACCATACGGGCCCTCTGGGCTAGTGACCAGGGGCCTGCAGAAATGGCTGAAGCAGACATATGCTGCTCTGCCCGCACCCCCCCCCCCGAGATAATATGATGCTTATCTCTCTGGACTACCATGTGCAACAAGTTTGGCCAGCAAGGAGAATGGTGTGGCCATTGTATGGCCAAATGGCAAAATCCATTTGCAAATGGTTGTTGGATTGAAAGGGCCTTATTTAAGCCAGCTGAAAGCACCCTGTCTTCATTGCCTTCATGATGGGCTGGTCATTTCATGAAGAACCAGGAAGGATGGCTGCCAACATGAGTATTTCTGACTCTTGGGAGGGTGAAAATCCTTCTGCTTACCGTTACCTATCTTGGGATGTGATCTATCTGGAGATTCCCCTTCTGTACATGCTGGATAATGCACTTTCAGTTTGCTATTGCAGCTGGATTTTCCTGTGCAGAACAGGATAATCTACTTCAAAAGTGTATTGAAAGTGCATTAATCAATGTGTGCAGAACAGACGCCTGTTAAAAATAATGGGAGCTATGTCAGGCATACAATTCCCATTCAGTTCAGTGCAGCTTACCCAGGAAGACTAATTTGTATATTGTTCCCCATGTATTATCAGCTTGTATAACCCAAACCTGATGCCTCCCTACACAGTCAAAAATCATTTCTTTCATTTGATTCTCACCTTTCATCCCAATGGGCCCCCAAAGCAGCTTACACCATTCTGCTTGCCACTAGTGGTTAGGAGTGGAGGCTTCTAATCCTGCAATCAAGATTGATTCTCACTCCTCCATGCGCAGCCAGCTGTGTGACCTTGGCCTAGTCGCAGTCCTGATAGTGCTGTTGTCTCAGAGCAGTTTCTCTCAGAGCTCTCTCAGCCCCACCTACCTCACAGGGTGTCTGTTGTGGGGAGAGGAAAGAGAAGGTGAATGTATGCCACTTTGAGACTCCTTCTGGTAGTGAAAAACAGGGCATATAAACCAATTGTTTTTGTTATTCTTCTACAACAACCCTATGAAGTAGGCTCAGCTGATTGAGGTAGGCTCAGCTGATGACTGAAGGCCACCAAGCAAGCTTCCAGATCATATGAGGATTTGAACTCAGGTCTCCCAGATACTAGTCCAACACCACTACACCACACCAGCTCTCATTAAAAAGTACATTAAGCCCTAGCATAGGTGTTTAATATGCTAACTTTTTCCTTACAGGGATGTTTTATTTTTTTCATTAAAACCATGGGTAGTCAAACTGCGGCTCCAGATGTCCATGGACTACAATTCCCATGAGCCCCATGCCAGCATTTGCTGGCAGGGGTTCATGGGAATTGTAGTCCACGGACATCTGGAGGAACGCAGTTTGACTACCCCTGATTAAAACTATGATTTCTTACTTTCAGCTTTATGGGCAGGACTCCTGTGCTTCATTGTGGGGATGAATGTCAAGATACATTACTGGGTGAAACTGCATTATACTGAGTGAAACCCTTTGTCTACTACAGTATCACATGCATGATAACAGGTCTCCAGGGTCCAGCGGGGGGGGGCAGGGGGGGAGCTCTTCCGGGTGTGCTACATTTAACTGGAAGTGTCAGGACCTGAACCTCCTGTCTGCAAAGTGTGTGCCATGGACTCAGAACAGCGATTTAGACAAACTGGTTTAGGAAAGGAATTATTTTCTTCTTAACTTTGGATGTCAACTCTTGCACATCTCGAGACCTCTGTGGGATGGTAGCTCGTAACTCTATACTTGAGGGAAGCAGAAACATATGCCCTTTGCGCTCAGACATCGCGAGCATTCAAACAGTGGCCTGCCCAGCTCAGTCCCCATGTAGAATGTGTTTGCCTCTGGCGTGCTTCCTCAAGGTGTCCTGTTTTTCATCAGCGAAATGCATTTGATGGCCTCGGTTCCTTCTGTGTGGGGAAAATGGCTTCCATCTCATCACAAAATGCCGCTTCGCTAAGAGGAGAGTTCCGGGCCTGACCTAAGACAAAATTACATCTGACCCCAAGATGGTGAGGCCCCTGCAGGTCAGGGGCAAGGCCATGGCTGGCTGGGATACTGGCATTTGCTCCCTAATTAGCTAGCAAGAAGCACAGATAACATCCAATTCCAGCATTCCTGGCCTTAATGTTAGAAAGAGTCAGGAAGGAGACAGCTGAGGAAGCAGTTTGTCCTTTCCCCAATTCTTCAGTAGACACCTCCAACTTAGAAACTGATTCCTACAGGTTTATTGTGCTCCTGTGGGTGATTTACCAGCTTGGAAGCCGTTGTGCTGAATCATGCCTGGCGTCACAAAGAAACTTTTCCTGTGCACAGATGATGTTTGGGGCTCCAGGCAGAAAACTCAAATGGCACCTCCCCCCTCCTCAAGTAAAAGTTCACTTAATTGGTGAGGACAATTATCATCAGTGGGTCCAAGAATTGAGAGCACTTTTGTTTATTTTTTAGGGCTATTTTGTTCTGATGTATTACTCAAACAGAAAAAGAATAAAGGAATGTCTGTAACACTGGTATTTATGACACTTCATTCACAGTCTGGGGGGAAAAGGCTCCTGTGTTCCGATTTTGAGCTGCGCACACCCATAGTTGGCATTACACTGTTACCGAGCTATAGTGATATTTTGCAGGTAGTTTTTTTCCTTTGTGGATAAGACAGTCCAGTTGCGAATGTTTGCTATAACACAACAACAGAACAATACCCGGAGAATGTGGATGCAGCTCTGGTGTTAAGCAAAATATTTAAATATATATAATGGATTAAGTGGTTAAAAAGGAGATGATTAATCAACAAAATATTCTTTAATTGCTTTGCAGGCCCAGACTTTATCAGCATTTTGGAGCAAGTGGTGAGATGCTATAACCCCCAGGAGCTATTAGGCACGGAAACAGTAGTATGAGCCATATTGGCTTTTTCCATAACTTCAGAAACAAATGCAGGCACAACCTTTAGAATGCTTTTGATTACGTGACTCCTTATTCCTGGAGTAAATAACCATTCAGTGCCTGGTAGAGAGGAAATGCAGCATTCTAGGTGGTGATTTTCCTCCTTGAACACGTCTGTGTTGGCGTTTTCTTGTTAAGTCAAACTGAGTAAAACTCTTGAGGAAGTCTTCTTCTAGTGGCAGGAAGTAGGAGTTTCTCCGGAAGGTAGTAGCTCTTCATCTCATTTAGGATATGAAGAGTGATAAATCAGATGGTCCAAATAAACCAAATACCCTGGCAAGCCAATGCTGTCTGAGCTGCTTAGAGAGATTTGGGCCATGTATTTCTGTCCCAGCCTCTAGGTTTGGCCTTAGCCTGTCATCTAGCCCCAGATCAGCAGATTGCTTCCTCTGGAATCAGCTCCCAGGGCCGGCAGGATGAGACAGCCCATCCCTGGCATCAGATTTTGTGGTACCATTCAAGATCATAATTGTCAGTCATTTACAGTGCCATACTAAGTCACTTTACAACAACAACAACAACAACAAGCTTTTAATAGCATATAAAAGTACAATATAAGAGGGGAAAGTGCAAAAGGATCCACTGCTAGTGAGAACAAAGGCAGAGATCATGCTTTAGACATAATACATTCACGATTTCTCATGGCAAGATGTAAAAACTTTGCTACTGGCTCAATTACATCAGGGTTCTGGGATGTCAAAAGAAACGGAGTCTTTCGTTCATCCGATTGCCGTTCTCTTTTACACAGCAGTGAGTTAAGAAATTTGGCTTTACACAGAAGACTACTCTGGCCTATTAAATGCGGCTTATTCCAAGGAAATGTTGCACTGTGAATTTAACGTGGCATAGTTTGGGACTGCCACGTGGATATCACAGGCACCCAAGGCTTCACCGATGACTAGCTGGGCATAAACAGTGCTAATGTAGTCACAGACACAGGGTCAGGCTGTTTTGTACCTAAGGGAAGGCAAAGAATCACAGTGGATCCTGCCCCCCCATTAAGTGTGCAAGAGCTCTGTAAAGCTGGCCCTATCTCCTGAATAAAGTCCATGTGCAGACGGTTGGTATAGCAGCAGTTAAGCTGAAGATTTCTCAGTTCAAATGTCACATCATTAAACAGACCACTTTTCCTCAACCTCCCCTTCTTTCCATTACAATATGGGGTTAATAGCACTGGCCTACCTTAGGCAGCTGTTTGTATGGATGCCCGAGGTATGAAGAGCCTTGTAACATTCTAATGCTGTGCATATCCCAAACACTCTCATTCTGACATAAGACTCGGTTTAGGTCTTATTTGGATGGAAAGCTATCACGATCTTACATGAAGATTTCCAGGAGCCTGTTTACACTATTAGATATTCCATGAAATCAATCCTGTGCCTTGAATCATTCTCTGGCATTTTATTTAAGGGGTTGAGCGTGAAATGAGTTGACATGATCAAGAACTCTGGATCTACTCCTTCCTCTTTCCCAGGTAGGTGATCCTGTGTTAATCGTTTCAGTGTCATTTCTGACAGTGCGGTGTAGTGGTTAGAGTGCGGGCTAGGATCGGGGAAATCAAGGCCACCATATTCACGCTGCCACCAAAACTTGCTGGGAGGCCTTGGGCCAGTCATGTGCTTTCAACACAACCTACCTCAGAAAATGGTGAGGATAAAATGGAAGAGAGGAGAATAATGTAAGCTGCTTTGGGTCCCCATTGTGAAGGAAGGTGGGATATGAGTAAACAAATAAACCGTATAGTTCACTATAAAAATACAAAGGTCTTAGAATGGGGAGGGTCTGTGGCTCAGTGGTAGGGCAACTGCATGGCATGGAGAAGGTCTTGGGTTTGATTTCCGGCATCTCCAGGTAAAGGACCTGGAAGTAGGTGATGCGAAAGACCTGTGCAAAAGACCCTGGACACCCACAGCCAGTCAAAACTGATATTGATGGACCAAGGGCTAAGTTCGGTACAAGGCAGCTTCGTGTGTTTATGTGCCCCCGGACAGTGAGGATATGTAGCTGAATTCCTTCTTGTGGTATCAGAGCACGAGAATATAAAGCACTGGAAGGACCACAGTTCATTGGCAGAGCAAACACTTTGCATACAGAAAGTCCTAAGAGGGGTAGGGGGTGCTGAGAAAGACACTGGAGAACCACTGACAGTCAAGAGAAGATAGTGAGCTAAATGAACCAGTGGCCTGACTTGGTATAAAGTATACGGATGTTCATATCGAAAGCCAGCCAGTGTAGCACGGTGGTTTGAGTGTCAGTTTAGGAGCGAGGAGAGTACTCGCTTGCAATCACTAGAAATCATTCTAGATTGGATTTCTGAAACTCAGTCTGTGCTGGCCTACCCTTGCCCTTGACCCAGAAACTCCAGCTGGTACAGAATGCAGCTGAGTCCTCACGAAAACATCTTGGGGGACCCATATCCAGCCTGTGTTGAGGCAACTGCATTGGTAGTTAGACAGGGTCCAGATCAAATTCAAGGTTTTGGTTTTAACCTTTAAGTCCATTCACAGCTGAGGGATTGCTTGCCTGCTTATGCCCCCCACAGAGCACTTCGCTTTAGGGGTGCGAATCTCTTGAAGGCCCCTGGCCTTCAGGAAGTATGCTTGGCCTTGACTAGGGCCAGGGCCTTTTCCTGACCCCAGCCAGGTAGAATGAACTCCTGGGAGAGCTGAGGGCCCGGATGGAGCTGTCATGGTTCCGCCGGGCCTGCACAACAAGAGGTTTTCCACCAGGTCTTTGGTTGAGGTCAGTAGGAACCCCCTAGGGAGGACTGCTCAGGGGCAAGGGCTTTTTTTTTTCCAGCTGCCAATCTTTGTGGTTAGAGTGGGTCTTAGGGCCTCTGGGTACCATGGGTTTCATATGGGGGTTTTATGTTTGTAAGCTGCCCCACGTATTTGGAAAGCAGCAGGCTATAAGCTTAATAATCATTTGTGAAACTCATCGAGTGGTACTGGGCCCATCACATGGTTTTGTTGCAACCTGACTTGCAGGGTTGTTGTGAAGATAACATGGAAGAACAGTAAAGGATGTTATAAGCTGCTTTGGGTCCCCCTTTGGGAGAAAGCCAGTCTAAACATTTAATATTAAAATTAAATTTCCAACAGTGGCCAGCTACGGGAAGCCCAGATGGTTAATAGCTCTCAGTGGAATGTTTCCTCAGGACTATAATCTTGTAAACAGCACTGAGTAATGGTAGTATAAATGTAGGAAACCATGAGAAATGAACAGAAAAGGACAGTTCTAGAGAATTTTGAATGGATCTCCACCCCGTTTTTTTTTAATGGTATTTTGAAAGATGGGAGAGGTTCGGTGAAATCTTTTTACCATCCCAGTTTAGGATATGTGAAACTTTACTCCTTCATCCTTAAATTTCCTTTGCACTTGAAGTGAAGCCAAGGAGGTCAAATTTCTAATTTCATGTAAAGTAAAATCTAGGAACAAATTTAGGGATGTACAAAACCTGCTTGAGATATTCTGCAAGCCTTATCAATGCTTTGGGCCTCCTTCAAAACCTCTCAGATAAATCTCCAAATGCATGTCAAGGACCTTTCCTGGCTACTGGGATCCAGATACGCACATGAGGAAGGGGACACATTGTCCTACTGTATCAGGAGAGCATTTTGCTCAAGGCAAAAGAGATGTGAGAAGACGTAATAATGCAAGGGCACTTTCTCTCAAGGTAATACAGTTCTAATTTCAACTGCCTGAGATGATTAGGCATCTTTCCTTTCCACCACACTTTGTACTACAGTCTGCTGGATGTATTATACTGTCAGTATTTAATCTTTCTCTATGAAATTTGGTTTACTGGATCCTTGATCTCTAATTGTAAAATCCATTTGATGACATTTATTTCCATTTCATTGGTCTTAGATTATATAATCCAATTTTAATGCATTGTTAATTGTATCGTATTGTCTTTTATAACTCTGTAATCTGCCTTGAGTGTAAATAAGGAAGGTGAATGATAAATAAACCAAGTAAATAATTATCAGGGAAATATAGTAGCATGGATATTCCCACATTACAAAATACCCAGGTCATCATAGGTATGTGTAGATCTGTATAAATGAAAATGTTTCAGATGAATAGGCTTTAGGGCAGACATTGGAATGGTTAATAACAGGGAGGTTCAGCCTCCCCCCCCCCTTAGTGCAGATGCTGAATTTGTCAGCAAATGTGCATTTGTGGTGCATCTAGAATGCACATGCCAAAGTCAAGATATGTCAAGAATCGGGATGCCATGGGTAAGACCATGCTCAGTTTAAGTCTAAGTGGTGAGAAAACAAATTTCAGATCGAATCCAAGTACGTTTTTCTCCCTACTGTTTAGGATGGGAACAAGGAACATATTAAGTATGGCTCTTTGCAGAGCTGGAAGCCATGCCAGTCTGCCAGCAGGCGCTTCCGGTGATGCTCATGCATGCTTTTCAAAAGAGACTTGCTCCTTCCGTTTTGGCCAGAGCTTGAACTGACCTCAAAGGAAGTGTGCTTGTCCACCCACCCAAGTGGTGGAAACTGACCAGGGGCGAGTAACTTAAAGAATGATAGAAAATTACACACAGAAAGGGAGTTACCAAAGGCACATTTAGTACCTCTTAAATATTGTCACCGAGTTACACTTGCATGCCCCCCTACCCCTCAAGTGTTCTAGGTACTGTGTAGTTTCAGACAGGTGGGAGGTTAACACTCTTCCACCCAGAGCAAACAAAAAACGCTGGCACTCTGCAAGTAAAAAATTACTGTAACACAGAGAAGATTCTGCTACTAATTCCTGACCTGTTAGTTTCCTGTGGGCAAGGGGATTTTGATGTGGAGAACATAAATTCTCACTTACAGTATGCAATGATGCGGTTGCCAGAATACAATGTATACAAGTTGATTCAGAGTGGGAAATGGCTCAATTTTATTCCAGCATCCCAGGGCCAGCTCTTTCCCCCTTGTGTTTGGGGCACATGCAGAAGTTTCTTCCTAGTACATTGTGACCCCTGGGCCTGGTCCATCTCCCACTTTGCTGCCTCAAGCAGCACTAAACTTTTTTTTTTTTTAAAGGACATGGAGCACAATCTGCCAAGAGGCTACCTTGTGGAAATAAAGAGGAAGCTGTGTGCAGCCCTTGCTCCCGAGCATCTCTTGTTTGTTTAAGTGAAAGCGCCACTGTGCCCGGTGGGTCAGAGCTGCCCGTTTCCAGCTCTGCCGCTGCCCTTGGTGACACCCGAAATCTGCCGTGGGAGGCGGCCTCCCTCTGCCTCTGCCTTGTCCAGCCTTGCACACACAACTGCCCTTGAATGCACCTTCCGCGGTTTGTGCAGAGCGGGCCTCTTTGGGAGGACTTAGTGGGAAGCGAATTCAGGATTGGTGACTGGAGCAGCTGCACAAGGAGGAGGGGAGGGGAGGGGAGAGGAGAGGGGGGGTGCTTTTAAGTGGGAAGGAGGGGAGGAGGCCCCGGCAGTATCATGTTTAAATACGGTCCCATTCTCCCAACGTGCCGGTTCCCCCTCAGGCTACATTTGCCGTGTCACATGCTGTTTATTGTTGCCGGTTGGATTGATTTTAACCCTTGAAAGCGCGGGCTCTTCCCCACGAGCATTACCCGCCTGGTGCCAGTGGACCAGAGTAATGATGCCCCAGGTGGGCCCGGGAGCAGGAGCAGGAGGAGGGAGGCCCACAGCCCCGCACCCTTGACCATGGAGGTCTCCTTGACCAGGTACCGTCTCTGGAGCGAGAACAAAGCTTCCCCCGGGCGCCTCGAGACGCGTCCGAAGCATCCCCCGCTTCGTGGGCAGGATTTCCCCGGCCCAAGGCGCCGAGTGCCGGCCCGGATCGGCGGGCCTAGGTCGGCCCTCGGAGGAAGCCCCCCTTCCCCGGCTGCTCGCGCCGGGCCGCCCCTCCAGGGTGCCCCTTTGTTCCCGGCGCGCCGCGAGGGTGCCTTCTTCTCCCGGGGTCGCTCCTCCAGGCAGGTGAGGCCGTCCTCCCGGGGCCCTCCCCCGGCCGGAGAGCAGCCTGGGCGCGGATCGGGGCCTGCCTTCCTTCCTTCCCTCCACAACCCCGCCGCCGCCTCCTCCTCCTCCCCGGCAAGCGAGGGGCCGGGCGGGTGGGCGCGCAGTCTCCCCCCGAGCCCCTCGTGCAGTGGCGGGCGGGCGGGCGGGCGGCCGGGTTTTTATGCTCGCGCCGGCTGCCCGCCTGCCGGGGGTGGGAGGAGCCGGGCAGGTTGTCCCCGCCGGGCCCGGCCCTCCCTTCCCCTCCTCCCCTCCCCGCCCGGCTGAGAGGGGTCGGGGGAGGGGGCAGCATGGCCTGGCCGTCCGGCCCCTTTTCCAACGTTCAGCTGCCCCGGGAGTGCGGCTGTGTTCCTCGCAGGCAGAAGAGGTCCGAATGGAGACAGAAGCCAGCCAGCCCGGCCTCGCCTCCCCGGACTCTCCCCACGATCCCTGGTACTTGGCCCGGCCAGTCCCCCCGCGCCGCGCCGCGCCTCGCCCGCCGGCCGGCTGGCCGGCCTCGGTTCCTGGGCTCGGGAGCCGGCAGCATCCCCTCCTCCTCCTCCTCCTCCTCCTTCTCCTCTTCCTCCTCCTCCCCGCGGCGGCCGGCAGCCCGTGGCCAGGGCAGGCTCCTGGGTGGCTGGTGGGAGCCGCCAACATGGCCGATCCCCCGCGCCGCGCTCCTCTCCGTGCGCCGCCGCCGGCAGCGCCTCCTCGTCGAGCCGGGCAGCCCGCCCCCGCCGGATCCCGGGGCGCCCTTGGCCGCTCCCTCCGCCCCCGATCGGGTTTCCAAGGCGCTCCGGGGGCGCCCCCGGTCCCCCCACCCGCTTCCCCCGCGCCAGGGATGGAGGAGTTCCGGAGGGCACCGAGCGCGGCGGCCCGATCCTCCCTCCGCCGCGTCCCCGGCCCTGCCTGCCGCCTGCTGCCTGCTGCGCCTGGGCCCCTCGGTGCCTGCGAGCGGGCGGGCGGGCGGGCGATGGCGTGCCTGCCTTCGCCCTCGGAGAGCCCTCTGTCTAATGGCTGTCTTTTTGGTTTGATTCCCTTCTCCGTAGCAAAATGTTCATCGGAGGACTGAGCTGGCAAACCACGCAAGGTGAGCCGGGGCCGGGGTGGGGGGGGGGAGGAGGAAGGGAGCGAACTGGAGCCTGTCCCTGGCCCCATCGTCGGCCGGGTTCGGTTCTGGCCAAGCGGCACCTGCAGTCCAAACTTTCCTAACTCTTCCCTCCTTGCGACTTAGGTGGGATTCTCAGCGGTGCCTTTGAAGGGCATCGGGGTTTGGAACCGAGGCGGCCTCCCCACCCCACCCCACCCCCATGCGCATGTGGGTCTTTGTGATCAGCTTTGGGGAAGGGGTGGCCGTGGGTCCTCCTCCTCCCCCTCCTCTTGTGCATGCTGGGGCCTGGTAGCTTGGCTGTGCTGGAGTTCTGGGTCCAGCCCCTGCTCCATCCTCCTCCACCTTGGCTGCAGAATGTTTTCTAGGATCTACCCCAGCAGAGGTCTCATAATCCCAACCCCCCCCCCCTTCCCACCCTCTTTCTGTGGGCTTTGGGGAGGAGGGAGGGAAAAGGCCTAGAGGGAGGGGTGGGTATTGTCACCTGCATGGGAACCCATTGGTGTCCTTGTGTTGTTCTTGCAGAAGGCTTGCGGGAGTATTTCAGCCAGTTTGGCGAGGTGAAGGAGTGCCTGGTCATGAGAGACCCGCTGACAAAGCGATCCAGGTGAGGTGCCTGAGCCTTGCTCCTCCCGGTGGTAACATGAGCCTGCCAGGCACCAACCATTCTAACCAACTTTCTTTTCTCTTTCCCTGTGCTTTCCTGGTCTCTCGATTTTTGCGATGCAGGGGGTTCGGGTTTGTCACATTCATGGACCAAGCTGGCGTGGACAAGGTTCTGGCCCAGTCCAGACACGAACTGGACTCCAAGACGGTGAGTCTTTTTCTCCTGTTTTATAGCTGGCAAAAGGTTCCGGATTGTCACATGTGATCACTGGCTATTGACTCCTCATGGAAGTATTAGTCTGGCCTAGGGGATTAGAGTTGGAGCCACCATCTTCTGTGATTTGAGCAGGGTTGTAAAGTGTGTGCCAGGTGTTGTGGCTTTCTCAACTTACTTCTGGTTCTTTATAGATTTGACTTTGAGAAGAAAGGTTAGGGTGATGATGAACTGGAAAAGTCAGACAGATGTGATGGAAAGGCAGATGTAATGCTGATGGTTAAGTTTTTTGGGTGGATGGGGGGACTGCTAGGTACCCCCTAGACTCCCCTCCCTCTTATACTTTGGGGTGCCTTGTGAAGAAGTGTGACCCTGGAGCTTGCACTGGTTATGAACTACCTTGGTGGATGCTGGACCTTCTCTGGGTGGGACTATTCTCCTTAACCACCCCTAGTTCCATCTACAGCAAGTGGCTATTCCAGAAACCAATGATACTGTGGGACAAAAACAATCCAATACAAAAGCCCTTATTGGCATTTTTTTAAAACTTTGGGACCATGTGAGAGATCAGATCTGATGTACCATTAAGGATGGTAGGATCCAAGCTCATTAATTCATATTTCTTCATTAGGGGAAGGGGGGATTTGATTTGGATTTTTTCCCCCTTGAGTACTAAAATTACTTGGGCCCAAGAACTGGATCTTTCTCCCAGGTCCACAGGCCTCAGTGAGAGGCCCTTTTCTACTTCAACTCCAACTTTTTGCTTTTCAAAAGAGTTCTGTGTCGCAGAAGCCAGTGCAGAATCTTGGTCCTGACATCTTGAAGTCCTCCTTTGTACTCCCAGTTGTTGAAAAGAGAGATGTGTAGTGGCTATATTGCAATCTTTCTGTATATACGTAGGGACATGCTCTTCATATGTTCTAGGGTCATGCTCTGACACTGTAAATGGATTCTGGGACTGAGCTCTGACTCCAAGTGATGGCCTACCTCTAAATTAAACGGTTATTATTATAGCTATGAATTTCTGAGCTTTTTTGGGGTGGCAGTGGAGATTTCTGATAAGGTCAACAGGTGTCTCCAAGAGGGTTGTGTTTTTCCAAACTTTCTCTTGATTGTTTGGATATTTCATAGACTGATAGTCCTATGAACACTTTTCCTAGGTGACACCGAAAGGACCTGAATACGATTTTGAGTACACTGGCTTAGGATGGTGCTATAAGGCTCAGTTTTCTAAAATTAAGCCACCTTAGCCCAATGGCTACTCGGCCTAGGATTTGCACTTGTGCAAGGATTTGAATCCATGTTTTCTAGGGTTGGATGACTTTGTAGACTTATATTGCATTCTTTTCTTGCATTCTCTACTAAGTTTGTGCATGGGTTGTGGGATAAGTAATTGACGGAACTCCTTGATACCCAATGGCAGTTCTTCTGAATATGTCTAGTGGTTTTTGTGATGGAACTGTGCTTGAGCTATGGGGCAAAAGTTTTGGAGCATGGCCTGTGCTTTTTAAAATGGTTTAGAGAAGGAAATGAATGTCCAAGGGAACAGTCATCACACAGTTCTGCTGAGGCCTCAATGGTACAAACAGAAGCTACACAGTTCCGGATCACTTCAATGGGGCTTGCACAAAAGAATTTCCAGGTGGATTATGTGTCCCTTTGGGTATAATTTGTCACTTTCTGACAAAACTCTGAATCCCAAGCAAAAGGGAGGAAGCTGGGGGGGGGGAGTCCTTGGGGTTGTCTGCAGAGTTTGTGCTGAAAGTTATCTGTGTTCCTGCTTAAATCTACGGGTTGTCTTTGGGTGCTTTGTTCAGAATCTTCTGTCTCCTTGTGAAGTTCTCATTAAACTTATTCTACTGTTTCTGAGCACAGATGTCCTGGAACAAACAGAATAAAACTTTCTTTTTTAACTTGGGAGCTAAGACGCAATCCAAGACATTTAAAAAAGTTAATATCCCCCTGTTTTTAGGCGTAGTTGCCATGCCTGCTTCATACTTCTGACACAGGAGGTTCTGGCTAAGAAAAAGCTTCTGCTGCAATATGTTTGCTAACTTTCAATATGTCTGTAGAACTTTTGACTGCTTGTGGGACAAGCTACGGAGGTTGCAGTGGTGTTTGCAAACTAAGTTGAGAGCATCCCCCCCCCCAGCAGTGTGGTTTTTTTCTGAGTAATTATACATAGGATTGGGCTCTAGTAATATGGCTAATCCTGCTGGGAATTTGTACAGAAACAAGGTTTTCTAGAGCTGGGAGGGGGGGGGGGGAAGGGAGGTTTTTCTCCCTCCTCAAAACTTTTCTACAGTGCCCAATAAGCCAGGCCTCTCACGGATTTCTGTAGGAGCTGGGCCACCCCCCCCCTTTTTTTTTTTTTGTTGTTGAAAGAAGTAAGCAATGAATGTCCACAGTAGCTTGGTTAATCCTTGGGAATATTTCTGGCGATACAGACGAGATGAAAGCTGACTCTCTGGCTCCCATTCTTCTCCACCTTCTGGCCCAGTGCAGCCTCTTGTGTTTTTAAAAACTGTGCCATGGACTCCCCTGTGAGACGGAATGGGTGGGGGAGGGGTTAAGTGAACGGAGGGAGAACAGAAGGGGTCTCGTACTATAGAGAACACGATGGGGGTTGGCCTGCCGACTATTGAAATCCCCTGATGCGTCTGGTTCGCCGGCTGGAGGGGAGGAAGCAGGCAGCATGGTGACAACTTCGGCAGGGCTCTCTCTTTGTTTGGAGCTTAAGTCACACACCCTTCTTGGGCCAGCCTAAGGTCCCAAAATTCAACTGGCAGCATTCGGTCCCCCAACAATGTGCACCGATTGACAAGACCAAGGCACTGTGCTCTTTCTTCCAGCCCCCGAAAAGGGGACAACACCTTTCAGTTTGTGCCTCGTAGGCCACCTCTCTGTGTGCTTTTCTTCGCTGCATTTGGCTTGCAGAATTTACTGGTCCACCTTCTTGTCTCCTTATGGAGTTCCTGCATTTCTCTTTACCTGGCTTTTGGTTCAGTCTCTAGTGGGCCTAAGTGTGGAGTTACATCCTTGTCTGGCTTCACCTTCTAAGGTTGACTCCTTAGGATTTTTAAATTTTAATTATTATTTTTTTGTGCAATTTATGGATGGCATTTTACATGTGGCGGAGCCAGAACAGCCGTTTGAGACAGCTGCCCAGTAAAACCCCTGAGACAAAACGCCTGTCCCAATTGAGTAGGGAAAATGGGTTAACCTTGTCTCAGGCCCTGACTCCTGACTGTTAAGAGGCAGCCCAATAAGGATCTTGTGGAAGTTCTGAGGAAGCGTTCATTGCCCACGTGATTCTGAATGTAGCCAGTGGCTTTCCTTGTAATGTTTAAATGGGAGCACGGCTGGGCAGGATCCAAATCTACAGCCTGCATGTGTTCCCCCATGGACATTACTTGCAGGCAAGGTTTCCAACTTTTAAGCTGGTTGCTCTAGCTGTCTCTTTAATATCAGTTTGATCTGCCACAAATAACAGCAGGTGATGTTATTTAGCTTCCTGCCATGTTTCCACGTATTAAACCTCTTTTAAAGGGACAGGACTCCCTATACCGCCAGGGCCGCTAGTTCTTGGATGCTCAGCTCATAGGAAAATTATTGTCTGGTTGAAGCAGAGTTAGTTTAGACTGACTGTGGCTGAAGATGAACATGTGAACAGACACTGCTGGAAGTTATGCTTGTATTGTTAAGTCTGTTGGGATGGGTTTTTTTTAGCCGTGAAAGGATAACCACCGGTCCTAATATTTTGGTTAATGGGCACTGCCTGGCCTATTTACATATTGATTTCCTCTTTGTTATGAAGAGAGCCTGATTCCCCCCCCCCTTCCTGACAAAGTAGCTGGGGAGTCAAGGAAACAGTATTCTTTTTTTCCAAAAGCGGAGACTGAAATAGTAGGACTCTGGATTTTTTTTTCGGTATATGGAAACATGTGCTTTCATAGGTATGTTGACTTGGCTAGAAGACGCCAGTGTTTTTGCTTTTTCTTTGTGAGTTTTAAATATCGTACCAAGTAACCAGCTAGCACCAAGGAGCTGCTGCCGACGTGTCTTCTGTGGTCCTGTTTGGCAATGACATCAGCTTGGCAATAGATACCTCAGATGACGAAGCCAGCCAGTTAAATGTGGTTACATGGGCTTTAGTGGTAATTACATGGTGTTAGGGAGAGGAGAAGGAGGAGGAAGAGACTGAGGATGCAGCTTGTGTCCTTGGTTCTACCAGTAAGGTCAGTGGGCCATGTGCACTAAAATGAAAGCAAAAGTTTCTTCTAAACGAGGCATTATTCTTATTTACTGCGCATTTATGTAGCACTTCAGAGGCATGCAGATATTTCACGTAGGTTATATCCAAAGTGTGGTTCTTCTCCACAGCTGCCTTTATGGGACTATTTTCCAGCTAGCTGGACTCACTTCTATTCTTGGAGCCCAGCTGGGGAAAAATAGGCTAAAAATGGCTGTATGAGGGCAGGGAGCAAGTTTTGCTAGCAAGAATCAGCTGGGTGAGCAAGCGTTAAAGATCCCACTTTTGCCTGCGGATCTTTCCTTGCAGATGCTCCCTCCCCCCTTCCACATTTATACTAGGTTGCAAATGTAGGGGTGGGAATGCCCTGCTTGCCTCCTCGCATGCAGTTCCATGGGAAAGCCACCCAGAGAGTTCATAGGAGAGGCAAAATGTTGATGGGGGGCCTTCCTGGTTCACAGCTCCCTTGTTTGGAGAAAGCTCCAGCAGACCAGTGGCACAGAAGTGCCTTTCTGTTTGATCTCGGCTGCTTCTGTCTGTTGTGCAAGGAAGTGTACATAATGTGCTACTTCTGGGCAGGAGCCATGAGCTATCTTGGTTCAGGTCCTAGCTGAATCATGGACTCAGTAGGTGGTCCGTGATATGGGTGTAAGAGGTCCATTGTACAGATTAGTGGAATAAATAACTTTGTGTACTTTTGGAAGACTACTGCATGAATAGTTTAATGATGATAAAGAAAAGGGTTATTATTGGCTGGCTGAGTGGGAGATATTCCCCTTCCTTCTGTAGAAAGCTGCCATCCTATTTAGGTCTTTGGGAAGCGGTTGGCAAAAGGAGGACAGGAGGCAAGGGAAAACACTGAAGTCTCACATGTATTTTATAATGTTTTTTTGCAGAGTATACAATTGATATCTGGAGTTCCTGGCTACAACCTGGAATGATAGTAATAGGCTTAGAAGAAGGAAAAAGTTGGTTCCTATATGCAGCTTTTCTCTACCCGAAGGAGTCTCAAAGTGGCTTCCAGTCGCCTTCCCTTTCCTCTCCCCACAACAGACACCCTGTGAGGGAGGTGAGGCTGAGAGAGCCCTGAGATTACTGCTCAGTCAGAACAGCTTTGTGGCAAGCCCAAGGTCACCCAGCTGGCTGCATGTGGAGGAGGAGCGGGGAATCAAACCTGGCTTGCCATATTAGAAGTCCAGGGTCCTAACCACTACACCAAGCTGGCTCCTTATATGGCTCTCAAAGAAACCAAGCAGATATGTGGATGTTTCATCTGCCAGTGGTAGCCCAGCCACCTGTGAGAGTTAAATGGAACTATGTGTCAAGGTGATAGATCTCTATGTCTTTATATCATTCTTGGGATCGCACAGAGGCTTCTGGATGGCTGCAGTTGGGCCTTTAATGTGACCCATCAAGGCTATTCCTCACTGTGAAGTATCAGCTTGGGAAGCCCATATTAAAATGCCATCTTAGATGTGGTACTCAATGTGTTTGGTCAAGTCTTGCTCTCTTCAGTTTAATTAATAAGTTTGCTGTGTGGACTAGAAGTATTATTTCAGGTTTCAGTAGGCTGACCCTAGATATTTCAGTGATGGGGGCAAAATTTACGGTAAAATTCAAAGGGATACCCTTAGATACCCTCAAAGTTAAACTGGTGGGAGCTGTTTTTTTATGACCATTCACTGCAGGTGCATTTATATATTTCTTCATAACCAGAACTGTGGCAGAATTTCATCCTGCCTTCTCCGAATGATAATTCCAATGAGGTAATCAAAACTTTTGTATACCCTGGGATAATTGATGAATATTGGAGTCAGTAGTGTGGTGTAGTGGTTAAAGTGGCCATCTAGGACCAGAGAGACCCCGGTTTGAACATCCAGTCTGCCACTGAAACCTGTTAGGTGACCGTGGGCCAACCCGACCCTCTCAGTTTAACCTACCTCACAGGGTTGTTGTGAGGTTAAAATGGAGGAAAGGAGAACTATGTAAGTGGCTCTGGGCTCCCAGTTGAGAGGAAGGTGGGATATAAATGGAGCAAAAAATATTTTGTAAGTATATCATGTTCACAGTTTTCTACATGATTTTGCGTAGGAAGTTTTCTTTGTTGAACATTAATCGGAGAGCCCACCCCCCCCCCGATTATTTAATCTCAGCCTTCCCCCCCCAAGGCCACAGCTGCTGGTGCCAAACCTGAAGCCCCCCATCTTTTTTCTGCCCCTTCCCTCTGTAACTCACTCACTTTGTTTACATCATCTCAAATCCCCCCCTCAGTTTGCCTGCAACAATGACCAACTGTGAGGAAGAACTTTAAACAACTTGACTTTCCAGCCCAGCCCAGCTCAGCCGCAATCACACCATTTTTGTCCAGTGAGATTGCACTGGGGTTAATGAGAAAGAAAAGCCTGGGTTAAACTTTTGTTGAAATATGAAAGCATCTTCTTGGCGGGAGCTGAATGTCGCTGGCTGAGAACTGGAAAAGACAGGGGACAATTGTTTGTGCTTATTATCTTCCATCAGCCTTCTGGGCTCCTGCTGTCCCCTGACCTCAGAATTCACTCAGGATTTCTACCTTTGCCAAAATGCGAGTGTGGGGGGAGGGAAAGAGAGAGCTAGCATTAATAAATGCCAAGGTAAGGGGAGTAGAGATTGCTTATATGGAGTACAGATAAGAAAAGGGAGAGGGAACTGGAGCATCTTCCTGATGAGGAAAGGCTAAAGAGAATGGTATTTCTCAGTCGAGAAGAAAGAGGGCTGAAGGGAGAGGCAGGAAGGAGATTTATAAAGTTTCCAGAGGTGCAGAGAGAAAAGGATCTTCCTCCCCCTCCCTCCTTTCATAATACTAGAACTCAGAGTCACTGTGAAGTTTATTGGCAGCACATTCAGGACTGACGAAAGAAAGTACTTCTTCAGACAAATCCTTGGATGAAAGGATTGCTAATGACATTTTGCCATAGCTGCGAAATGGAATCTGCATGGGCAGAAGCGTTGTCTGTCCGTGTAAGACGATGAGGACGAACAACATGGGGAAGGCCTTGGCCTTTATGCTTTGCTGATGGACTTCCAGAGTCAAAATGGGAACAGATGGACTTGGGCCTGTTCCAGCGTGGGAATTCTTGCCTTCTTTCAGAGATGGCAATTTTGAAAAGGCAAGGTCAGATGGCTGGGTCAGCAGAACAGTGGGGGACAGCCACTGATCTGACCGGCGGCACAATCCACCAGGAAGTTCTCCTGCGTAAAATACATTGAAGGGAACAGCAGAGGTCTTGAATGTCTCTTGTTAATTTCAACAAGATGCATGCAAAAAGAAACTCCCAGTAGCTGATTGGGGGGGTTTCTTTTACTTCTTGGTGCTTTTTTACATCATTTCCCCAGACCTCCACTTGATGACAAGGTGGTAGGTTAGGCTGAGGGAGTGTGACTGGCCCAAGGTCACCCAGTGAGTTTCTGAGCAGGGGTAGTCAAACTGCGGCCTTCCAGATGTCCATGGACAACAATTCCCATGAGCCCCTGCCAGCATTTGCCCTTCCAGATGTCCATGGACAACAATTCCCATGAGCCCCTGCCAGCATTTGCTGGCAGGGGCTCATGGGAATTGTAGTCCATGGACATCTGGAGGGCCGCAGTTTGACTACCCCTGGGCTAGGGAGTCAAACATGACCCTTCCAGACCCTAGTACTGCAGATCAAGCACTATAGAATGCAATATCCTCCCCCCCCGCAATTTTCATTGCTGTTGACTCTGTCCCTTCCAGTGGTGAGATAAAAACCCCTGCCATACTTTCCTTCTTCTTTCTCCAGGGACCCCCTTTCTTCAAATAACCGCTGTGCTACTGCAGATGAGCCTGCCTCTTCTGCTTTCAGCTAGGCAGGTGGTGGCCATTTTACTTGCAGGTAGACAATCCAAGGAGAAGATTTCCTTCATCAACCATACATGTGCTCCTAATTCACCCTCACATCCATACATTTTTTAAGTGAGACTATTGAAATGTGATTATTCATATGTAGTTGGTTGTAATTAAGCTATTGGATTTCAGTAAGTCAAACCACCCACTGCAACATCTGTAGGTATGTTTTGTGTGTCACGCGTGAAGCAAGTCTTCAAACCTTCTATACTTAATCAATTTTACATTTCTTTGTTTGTTTCGTTTCTTCACCTCCCCTCCCCATGAATGGGCTCAGCATAAAAACAAACATTCCTAAAAACTCCATAAAACCATAAACAATACTTACCTCCTATCCATCCCTAAAATCATCTCTAACCACCGTCGGGTTGGATTTTATCTGAAGCCTGGCCAAGTAACCCCAATGTCCACCAGGAAGTTCTCCTGCTATACTTAATCAATTTTACATTTCTTTGTTTGTTTCGTTTCTTCACCTCCCCTCCCCATGAATGGGCTCAGCATAAAAACAAACATTCCTAAAAACTCCATAAAACCATAAACAATACTTACCTCCTATCCATCCCTAAAATCATCTCTAACCACCGTCGGGTTGGATTTTATCTGAAGCCTGGCCAAGTAACCCCAATGTCTAGGAAGGTTCTCTGGGATAAACTTGATGGGACAAATAAACTTTATTTTGTGAAGAATACAATTGTTGGCCACTTTAATGGGAAAAGGTACTGTGTTTCTATAGTTGCATAATACACTTTCTTTTTGATGGCATATCTAAGGGGTGGAAAGCTTGGTTCCTAGGCCCATTAAATTTTGGCTTTTGTTTTATTTGCCAAATGAAAGCACTATGTGCCCACCACCTCACACAGCATTTTGCTCACAAAATGCCTCCACTCACCCTGCCATTTGGTTGAGGGAATGGACGCCCTTCCACGATGGCCCCCTGCTCAGATGAAAGAACTCACCATCTCAGACTGAGCAAAATTACTCTGAAATTACCTGATGCTTGAATGGAGGTAGATTTAATACTACAGTTGCCACCTCTACCCTGGGAAATCCTTGGAGATTTGGGGGCAGTACCTCTGGAGAAGAAGAAGAGTTGGCTTTTATACCCCACTTTTCACTGCCTGAAGGATTCTCAAAGCGGCTTCCCTTCCTCTCCCCACAACAGAAACCCTGTGAGGTGGGTGAGGCTGAGAGAGCCCTGATATTACTGCTCGGTCAGAACAGCTTTATCAGTGCTGTGGCAAGCCCAACGTCACTCAGCTGGTTGCATATGGCGGAGCGGGGAATCAAACTGAACTCACCAGATTAGAAGCCTGCACTCCTAACCACTACACCAAGCTGGAGGGGAGGGGGACTTGGGAGGGAATTTCAACTAGAATCCACTGTGTACTATAGAGTCCACCTTTCAAAGCAGCCATTTTCTCCTGGGAAGTTGATCTCTGTTCTAGTAATGTTCTAATTCCAGGAGATCTCTTGGTTCCATATTGAGACTGGCAACACTAGAATGGGCAGAGGCTTTTCTTGCTGTGCAAATTTTATGTTTGCATGGAGTTGTTTATGTGAAGGAACAGTCAGATTTGGAATCCACCAGCTGCAGCCTCAAGCGGTGCAGTCCATGTTAACCAACATTATGGCACCTTGATCTCCAGCCTACTTAAACTAGGACTTAAACCTAGGTCTACACACAAAATAAAACAAAGTTGTAAAAATCTGTGGGGGACAAGTAGGTTGCACCACTTTATACTGCAGGTGGGGAATAATATTTATAACCTCCCCCTTTACAATTCTTTTTTAAAAACACATTCTGGAGAAACACTCAAGATGAACCCTTGGTGTGCTTTGTTGGTCTTCTATGTACAGGGAATTTTTGTTGTGAAATTATGAAAAATGTAATCCCCCCACAGTATAAAGTGGTAAAATCAGTTGTACCACCTAAGCTTCCTGTCACCTTATTTCCTTGGGAGCCTGGAGAAGATGGCTGCTTGGGAGGGTAGACTATACCCTGATAAGTTCTTCTCCTCAAAGACCTCCTTCCCCATATAATAGTACTGCCCTAGTTAATAGGATTCTTGAAAGAACTGTACATGAATTACCTGTATGGAAAGCTTCAAATATTTATAGTTACACTAGAGGCAATGCCCATTGTACCCAGGAATACAACGGGCACTAGCATGTACCCCTGCACTGTCGGCTTCCTGGGTGCTGGCCCCTCCTCTTTTCTCTGCTTCCTGCTTGATCTTGAGATCCATGTAGTATAGTGGTGAAAAAGTAGCAGACTCTAATCTCAAGAGCTGAGTTTGATCCCCCCAAGTGCAGTCATCTGGATTGCCAACCTCCAGGTGGGGGTCTGGAGATGTTCAGGAATAACAACTGATCTCCATGCATCAGTTCCTGTAGAGCAGCGGTTCTCAACTGCTGTAGCACCGCGACTCCAATTGCAGTGGCGATGGCAGGGGTAGCACGCATCTGCATGCAGGTACACAACAATGTGGAGGCAGCCAGTGCCATGGCTCTGCCACCGGCCGCTGCTGCCTGCTACCGCCACCACTGCCACCAACCTGGTGACCCTGTGGAAGGGACCAGGTGACCCCACTTGGAGTTCGACCCCTAGGTTAAGAACCACTGCTGTAGAGAATACAGGTAGAAGAAAAAAAGAAAGAAAAGAAAGAGGAGGGAGGAAGAGAGAGAAGGAGGAAGGGAGGAAAGGATAAAGGAAGCAAGGGAAGAAGAAAGAGACAGAGGAAAGGAGGGAGTCAGAAAGAAAGGAGAAAAGAAGGAAGAGAGAGGAAAGTAGGAAGGGAGGGAGGAGGGAAGGAAGAAAGGAAGAAAAAAGGAAGAAGGGAGAGAGGGAGGTAGGAAGAAAGAGGAGGTGGAAAGAAAGAGGGAGGGAGGATGAAGGAAGGAGAACAGGACAGGGCCTTTCCTCTTCCTCCCACACACCTGCCACTCCTGGGAGAGTGGAAGGGCATGGGAAACTAAAGTACTGCTATTGTGACTTGCACGCTGGCTGAGTGCAGTGGAGCAGGCTGCTGGCTCCCCCCCCTGAGGTGAGTGAGGGCAGGGGAAAGTAAAGAGCCCCCTGGTGGTTGGCTGTAGGGCCATGGAGAAACAAAGGAAGCAGCTGGCTACCCCCCTTCTCTTTTTGAGGAGGCAGAGGGCAGGGAAGAGGCTGAGGCAACTTACTGGTAGTGAGGACATGCAGTGAGGCCAGCTCCTCTTCCACCCAGCAAACTGCTGAAAGTGGCAGGAAGCAAGAGGAGGAAGAGAGGTAAGAGCTTTGATTGGCCCACACTGGAAGAGTACCCTCTCCCTATTGGGGGCATACCCCAGGGAGGGCCAATATGGTAGGGAATGTGTGATTTGCACGCAATTCTAGCTTAATCATGAGGTCTGATCAATGCTAATGTGAAGGAACTTAAAAATTAATGCTTATCTACATCTCTGGTGGTAAATTGAACAATACTGAGGAAGCCAGGCAAAGTATAAAGTCACAGTTTCAGAATTGCCCTGGGCACAGACCTATAAAGCCAAGTGAACTAGGAGGTAGAGAGGCTTACTGTAAAAACTGATTGGCAGTTAATTTTTTCACAGGGCAAAAAACTCCTTCCCACAGCACATAGTTCTCTTGTGATAGTGAATTTTATAAGTAGTGTTGATGCTTTTTAAAGGGGATTTGACTAATTCACAGAGGAGACTAAGCCTATCAACAGCCATTACTAGGGTTACCATATTTCAGAAAGCAAAATAGAGGACGTATTTCCTGACTGACTACTTCAAACAACTGATCACTATGACAAATCTCATTTTAATTACCCCTCCTTTGGAAATGAAAATGGAAATTCCATGAATAGAGGCAGTATGCCTCTGAACACCAGATGCTGGGAACAAATAGGGAAAGATTGTTTTCTGTAGGTGAGTTTCCTGATGGCATCGCTCAGGTTCCTCCTGGAGACAGGTTGTGGTCTAATCCAGCAAATCAAGGTTTATGTTCCTTAGACATTATGATGGCCCTGTCCACTTTCCTGCTGCAGAGGCAAGCTTTTTGCTCTGATTCTCTTTCCCTTTACTGATTGAGCCCCCCAAGTAAAGTGTTTTCTTCTTTGCTGAAGAACTCTGGCTGTCCCACCCTGTCACAGTATGATACTTTGGCTGTTGGCTCAGCCCAGGAACATGAGGGAAGGTTCAGGAGCCTACTTTATCTTAAACAACTTAAATGGCACTCTAGGCATTTTGAAATTAAAAAATGACAAATGATTTTATTTAACATAGAGGGGAAAGGTCAAGTGAAATCAGGGGTTGAAAATGTCTGAGGTAAAATCAGTACATGCAGAGACTTTAGTTCTTATGTTTCTGGCTAATTAGAGTTTCTTAAGCTTTTCACAGTGACTTAAATACGTTGAGAGGATTTTGTTTTAGTGTTTTCCCCAAACACTCTAGTACACTTCCTTTGAGTATGCTTTAACTGTTTTAGTTTCCAGAAGGCTGGCACACTCTTTTCAGTACCCAACCCCCTTCTCTTGAAACACCAGTACTCACCTTGAGTTTTTAACTGACTCTTAAGATTCTAACCATACCAGACCAGGGATCTCTCCATTCTTCAGCGCTAACTCCCTGTTTGACTTGTTAGGGAATCTTCTTCTGTCTAGAAGATCTATCCCTTTTCTTTGGCCTGGATGGGAATCTCCGTCTAAATTCTCACTCATCCTTGTCAACTTTCCCCAGTTCTCCTGTCTGTGTTAAACTAATCTCAGTCATGACTGAATTCTGAAACTATAAGTACTCATCTCTCCTCAACTAGGACTGAAATCAGGCTGAATCCTCCTCAGCATCCAGTTCTGAAGTCTTTCTCTGCACAACTAATGATCAGATTGTTTGGAACAGCCTGTCACTCAAGGCTCTCTGGCTCTGTGAAGAATTAATCCTTCACAGTCCTTTATTTATTTGTTTATTATATTTATTTACCGCCCTCCCTGAAGGTTCAGGGCGGTTTACATGAAACAAGAAACTATACGGGAAGTTCCATTTGTAGTAATAACAACAATAACATTAAAGAATGGTGGAAACTGCAAAGAGCATCAGTTCAACTCATACTGAGGCCCAGTGGGTTGGGCGAACTTGTAGTGGTTGTTGTAGGAGGGAGGCTTGGAGGCCAATGGGAAGCGGTGGTTTAGATTGACCTCAACCAAATGCCTGACAGAGGAGTTCTCTTTTGCAGGCCCTGTTCCGTCAGGGCCCTGATCTCCTCTGGGAGCTAATTCCACCAGGTGGAGGCCAGAATGGAGAAAGCTCTGGCCCTGGTTGAGGTCAAACGGGCTTCCTTGGGGCCAGGGACCACCAGAAGATTGGAGGTGGTAGAGCGCAAGGCTTTTTGAGGGGTGTAGTCAGGGAGGGGATCGCTCAGGTATACTGGGCCCAGTCTGCGTGTGGCCTTAAAGGTGATAACCAAAACCTTAAACCTGATCCGGAATTTGTCCAGAAGCCAGCACAGCTGCTGGAGAATGGGCTGGATGTGGGACCTCCGAGGTGTTGCTGTGAAGACACTAGCAGCTGTTTTCTGGACCAGTTGTAGTTTCTGGATCAAGGATAATGGCAGGCCAGCGTACAGCGAGTTGCAGAAGTCCAGTCTAGAGTTGACCATGGCATGGATCACTGTGGCTAGGTGTTCCAGGGCCAAGTAGGGCGTGAGTAGTTGTTTACATAGCACTTCTAAGCTTTTAGAAATGCAGTCCATCATGGACATCAATAGAATTAAAGAAGAATTGTGGTGCTGAGGTGAAACCAGAGACTGAGAAACATCAACGGAGGCTAAGGCTGGCTGCAAAGGGCTTGACATGACATGATGCAGTGAAAAAAGCTAAGAGGAAGGAGCTGTGTAGAAATCTCAGCTATGCAGAGGAGGCCCTACAAAGAGGCAAAGTGAGGTGTCCTCCTTGGGTGGCAAGGTTAGAAGCCACAAAAGAGTGAGGAATGGATATGATCACTTGGGCAGCTAGGCAACACAAACCCCATTGCCATGAATAAAAACGTTAAGACAGTGTCTGCAAGTCTACCGTTTTGGAATGTGTGTGTGTGTTTTCTCAGGAGATGCCCACCTCACCCCTTTAAAAAGTTTTAAACTGGCTCTCAGACAAAGCACTCTAGGATCTGTGAAAGATTGAACTGTCTCTAATGAACACAGAAAAAAGAAACCGTTCAGTTTCCAAGGATCTTTGAGGAAAGCTGCACGAATTAAATGGGTCTAAAACAAATTTAGATTTGCAGCATATATGAACCTTTACTTGAGATAACACCCTTGAGTGCCAACTTCACATTATCCTAAAACTTATTCCTCTCAAAAACTGTGAAACATGGATGTCTCTTCTAAAAGTTTTTATTCTGAGTGGTAGACAGCGGGCCCTTACCTGGATAGCCCAGGCTAGCCAATCTCATCAGCTAAGCGGGGTATACTCTGGCTAGTATTTGGATGGGATACTTCCAAGGACTGAGTTCTGGCAAGGGCAAATCACCCCTGAATGTCTCTTGCTATAAAAACCTCACCAGGGGTCACCATAAGTCCACCGCGACTTGACAGCAACAACAAAAATAAGGCATTGGGTACAATCCATTGGGAAGCTCCCCCACAGAAGCCCTGGTGAAATAAAGAGCTGTTACCTCCCAAATCTCCCATTTGTTTCACTGGTGCTTATATTATAAGACTTCCTGGAGGATGTTGCTGGCTCTTTGGGGAGGGATGGAATGTGGCATGCTGAACAAATGTAGCCTCCAAAGATGTCCTACTGGTTGTTTTGTTTTCTACTTGGGTGTGGGTTCCTGACGCATCCAAATATTTGTCCAGCTGATGCATGTATGCTTCTCTGTGGTTGGTTGGAGAGAGAACTCTTGTGAGAGACTGTGTAGTGTTAGCTGATCTCTTTCTGCTTTCAGATTGATCCGAAGGTGGCATTTCCTCGCAGAGCACAACCGAAGGTGGGTAATCTTTTCTGCTCTGGTAATGGGAGTGGGAGCGCCTTCTTGCTTGTAGGTTACTTTTGTTAAAGTGGGCTTTAAAATAACAGTTTGGTTATTCTCCAGACTTTCAGCTTCAACAGCGTCATGCAAGAGCTTCCTTTGGTGCAGAGTATCCTGGTTGTTTCAACCATCAGTGGAGGCTCCTGATGTTGCTTTGAAGTGGGAATGGATGCACCTCAGGTTTTGAGGTCAAAGACAATATAGGCAGGTGATATAGAGAGAAGAATATAAATTTAGTTTGGGAAGGCAGAATCTTAGATTGTCATGTAACTTCATAAACTACCATTCTAACAAGTTCATACTTCCAGTACTGCAGCATACAAACCTGCTGTAAAATTTTTTACACATTGAGATATGTTCATAGGAATAAACCTTGGACCACCTGTTTAGATCTCAACCAAGTTTCCCCAGTCAGATTAACATACATTTTTCCTAATCTCCATTGACTTTTATACCTTTCTAAATTTTTGTCCCTAAACAATGCTGTCCAATAATTTCATTATCAATCCTCCAAAGATAGAATCTCCTTTATTTTCCAGGATATTGCTACTAACATTCTGGCCGCTGTTAAAGCATACATCAACAATATGTTTAGTTCTTTAGTTATTTCTTCATTCATTATGTCTAATAAAAATAATTCTGGTCTTCTTTTTGAGGTTAACTTTCAACATTTTCTTAAGTTCTACATATATTTTATTCCAAAATTTGACCATCCTTGGACACCACATATGGAAAAAGGAACCTTCATTTATTCTACACTTCCAACATCTCTTGTCAACATTTTGGGGGCCATTTTGCCAATTTCAATGGAATTAAGTATCACCTGAAATACATTTTATAGAAATTTCCCCTCAAGTCATAACTAACTGAAAACTTGATCTGTCTCTTCCACAAGTGTTCCCAAGTCTCCATATCTATTGGATGACCTAGATCCTTGGCCCATAACTATTTGTATAATCTACATTTCAGTATCCCATTCTAATAACATTTTATATGCCTTCAAAATAAATGTATCTTGTTTGTCTATTATCTCAAATCTGGATTTTTTAAAATAGTAAAACCTATGGCTTTGTCTCCCTTGAAACCTGCATACTTCCAATGATACTGAAACCATCTATCCAATTTTCAGAAACTTCTTCCCACCTCGAAATCTTAATGCCTTCATTTGAATTGAACAAAATATCTCTATATTTAATAGAGTGATTGGGGTGGAAGAACTCTGTGGATGGCCTCTCCTTCCACCCAGGACCTGGAAAGGCTGCAGGCTGGAGGCCCCTTGGAAGGGAACTCACCAGTAGGGGCAGCTCTCATACAGCAGGGATCTGCAGACTCTGAGCCTGGAAGGAAAGTGGAAGGAGGAGGGGTGGTCAGGGGTGGGGGATGGAAAGCGATTGGCTGGCTGCTGGACAAACAGGCAAGCCAGTTGGAGGAGGAGGCACTCAGGGGTGGGACAGCCGCCCTGAGTGGGTGTTAAGCACTGAGTGGCACTTAAGACATGAGGCACGCTCCTCCTCCAAGGGCTTACCAGAAATATTAGGTGGGACAGATATCCTTTCTAGCAAAGAGAGGTTAAGTTTATTCCATAAATTTAAATCTTTCTTCATCTCCTCTCATACTTTCTCATAATTATTATGAAACAGTGTTATATTTTGGTTAGTCAGCCAAATATGTTACTTTTTTCACTTCACAGAAGAACAGTCACCCTGTAGATTTTCTGCTTCTTTATTCTTCGTTTTTAATCAGTATCTTTGTTTTATTTTTATTTATCTTAAATTCTGCTACCTGACCAAATCCTTAATAACTTCCAACAACCCATTCATATTACTTAAAGGATCCTCTAAGAAGAAGATAAATGCGTATTTTGGTGAGGAAGAACAATCACAATAGCACTTTTTCTAAGTGACATGGAAATGCCCTATTGGAAGGGTAACATCTGTGTTCCATGAGTATTTTTAAGAAAAGCAAATTTTCTATTCACGTAGTATGCCCAAAGACTTTTGTAGTTAGACTATCATTACCTGTATAGTTAGACTTATGAAAAAAACATTTCAGCTGTCTAGTGTTTTTTCATATTTTCCCCCACTGTGGCAAATTATTAGCCCTCACAGAAGAAAAAAGCAAAACAAAAACAAAACAAAACAAAAACACCTTGGAAGGATGTGGGCAGATTCAGATGCTAGAGATGAACTGGGACAGGCTTCCAGTAATGGGGGAGGAGGAATTAAGCACCCTTCACGATGCTTGTCTTTCTCACTTATGGTTGCTGTTCCTCATTCAGCCTTCACATCTTTGCTCAGCTTACACTAATTCCCATGCTGCCTCTTATTTAAATCTATTTATATACCTGTCTTTCTCCCAGGCCCCAAGGTGAGTAACAACAATGTAAAAACAGTACAATAAAACAAACAGTACAACAACACATTAAAACTTCTTCTCTCTGTTCCCTGCTGTTTTAAGGCACATATTCTCAGTTTCCAATTTCAAAGATACCCAGAAGTTCCACTTATGCAACCCATATACACTTGGAAATATTGATCTTCATCTTCTCCTTCTTATTTTTCTGCCATGATTAATATAGTCATCAGCTATGAGGTTTTGTGAAACTAGCCATTTGATTTGGATTTTCTTGGTGCAAAAACTATAATCTTGTGGCTAGGAATACGTGCAGTTGATCTTTATCCATATGGTTGGACAAGCACTTAAACCAGGCGTATTATCTCAGCATCAATTAATATAGTCTGCAGTGAGATGAAAGATTGCTGTTGCTACCTGCATAGTAAAGTTTAGATCTCCTTTCTGGATGTTGGAACAAGGATCCCCTGGAATTATAACTAATCTCCAGACTAAAGAGATCAGTTGACCTGGAGAAAATGGCTGTAGTGGGAGATGGACTTTATACTCCACTGAGGTCCCTTCCTGCCCCAAATCCTTCTCTTTCTCAGATCTACCCTCCAAGACTCCAGGTATTTCCCATTCCAGATCAGGGAATCCTATCCTGCAGGGGGCAGGAGACGGGACGGGGAATACAGGGTCCTATTCCGTTAATAGAGTCACATGATTCTAGCATTTCTTACACTTACTTAGGGCTGCCAGCTCTTGGTTGGGAAATACCTGAAGACTTTGGGGGTGGAGCCAAGAGTGGGCTGGGCCTGCAAGACAGGGCTCTTCAGTCTTTGGCTGAGACCAGGGTACTTAAGATCATTGGGTCCTTCCCTGGGTTAGCTGGTACATCAGGTTACCTTACCCACCCCCATGAGGCACAATGTTGAGTGGGTTGGGTGGAGGGATTTGTATCTATTTTTCACCACTGGGAAAGTATTATTTATATTGTGATTTTGAGGGGATTTTATTGGGGTTTTTTATGATGTTACCTGCCACAAGCCATTGTATGGGACTGGCAGGCTACAGGTCAATTCATAAATAAAATGAAATAGGGGATAGACCACTCTCCAAAGCAGCCATTTTCTCCAGGGGAACTGATCTCTTTAGTTTGGTGATGACCTGTAATTCGGTTATTCCCAGCTCCCACCTGGGGACTGGCATCCCTCCCCTCACTTGACAAATGCACTTATTGAATTTCCCTCTTCTGCACAGCCGTTCAAGGTGCAGGAGGACCCCCCCCCCCCAATTCTCCTGTTTTTTCCTTCTTAAAAACTGCCTTGCTGGAGAATTTGTCATGCAAAATGGAGCAAGGGCCAGGAAGACGTGGGCAGGGTAGTGAAGGGGATCAGGAGCCGAGAATAGCGAGTGCTCAGGTATCCCAAGTAACTGGAGCCAGGAAGCACATGGTTGGAATTGGGTTAATTCCATTAAGCAGTTTGGTGACAGAAGGTGCTTTAGTGTTTGGGTGGGCTGCTTTCCAGGCCTGGGAATTGCAGTGGATTAGCCTTGTGCTCCTTGGGGTAATTAGGAGCATGTGTTCTTCACAGTGCAAGGATGTGGCCAGCAGGGCAGCTGCACAAGAACTGGTTCAAAGGACACTTGTGTTCTGCAGCAGCCTTTGGCCCCTTTTGGGTTACAGGAACTCTGAGGGCTGAGGCAAGGCAGCATTTCCTCTGACAGCTCCTCAAAGTGCTTTTTGTGCTAGATGGTGCGTCTTCCCCTCAGGTTATTGTTCCTCTCAGGTTAGAGGTGGCCTTTCCATTAGGAAAGTGAGGCTGCTGCTTCAGGTATCAGATTTGGGATGCCAGTAAAAGTGGGAAGCAGGCAGGTCTGACCCATGGTGCATGATCTAGTGGGAAGTTTTCCTGAAAACCACCACAAATGAGCATGCTCTGCCCAAGAGAAGGAGGAGGAGATTCCAGGCCTACTACATTGTCCTCTGCTGGGGTTGGGGTAGAGTTTTAAGGAGAAGAAGGGCAGGAAGGCAGCCATGCCAAGAGACCACTTGGGTATTAAAGCCCCTCAGTGTTGCTTGAGGCATAGTATTGATGGATATCAGATCCCTGATGGATGTAAGCAGTTCTATTTAAAAGGGAGGAATCAAAATTCTGCCCAAAGAAAGCAGAATTATGCAACATCAGCATGTTTAGAGGATTCCTCTGTTTTGACTAGGAACTGGGAGACCCAGGTTCGAATCCTCGCTCTCCGATGGATACCTATTGGGTGGCTTTCAACCAGTCACAAACTCTCAACCTTATCTAACTTACAAGGATAAAATGGAGGAGAGGACAGTGTAAGCTGCTTTGGGCACCACTGAAGAGAAAGTGGAGATATAAATAAATTCAAATTTTGCATAATTTAATCAGGGTTGGGCAAGGAGCAATGCAGAGCATGGGAGCAATTTTCTGGCTGTTGAGGTTTTACCCAGTCGTGACCGTATTTAGCTGGTACTATGTTCCAATGAATATCCACAACCTTCAAGGATAGAAACATGCTTTTTTAAAAGAGAGATTATCAGGAGGCTGTTTTTTTCCTTTGTAGCTTGGTTAAGTTTGCATGCATAGACTCTCTGTATAACCTTGTAATATTGCAGCAGTTAGCCAACTTTTTTTGGCTGCACGAAGTTTAATTATTTCGTAGCTGTTGGGATGAGCTCTGTGTTTGTCTGCTGCCTACATCTTTGTCACTTCCTTTTTGTCTTCTAGATGGTGACACGGACCAAGAAGATATTTGTGGGAGGCCTGTCTGTGAACACCACCGTGGAGGATGTAAAACAGTATTTTGAGCAGTTTGGGAAGGCAAGTTCTCTGTGTGCAGTTGGAGATGTATGCATATCATAGATTTAACTGGGGCAAGAGATCCCCTGACTCCTGGGGAAAATATTTCTCTGAGACTATCTAGGAAAATCTGACAATTATAAGTACCTTCCTCAAACTGTGCTTCCCAGGATTCTTTGGGGAAAGCCACAACGATTACAAACCAATGACAAATTAATCCTTTGGGATTTGTTGGAACTTGGACTCTTTGGGGCAGCATTTTGGTAGGCCTTGGTGTTTTCATGCTCTGCTATTGGAAGCCAGTTTGGGTTTCTGCTAGTTGTCTATGAACGGAAAACCAGACTGGCACCTTCTTGCATCTTGAACAGAAGTTTGTTCTGCAGAAAATAGCAGGTGGAGTTCTTCACGCACCCTGGAAATAAGCCTGTTCACCTGTTAATTCCTGCAGGTCAAGCTGTTCTTAATGGCATGGATAATGTGACCAATAGAAAAATGGGTCACTCCAGTTTGGAGGAAAGAGTTTTTAAAGGCCTGTCTCTTGTTTTGGCTTGGAACAGTGAATTTGTTGGGCTCCTCACAAGTATGCAGAACTGAGAAAACTGGAGCTCCCTTTCTGTTCTACCTTCAGCTACTTCTGAAATGCACCTGGGGCATTTGTGGCATGGCTGTAAATGATTCATGGTTAAAAGACAACGTTTGTATTTAAGCAGAGATCAGTGCCTCGAGTCATGTGGCCCTCAACCATATATGAGTTCTGCTACAGGAAACAAATTATTTCTAAATCTTGGTTTTATGCCTTAAAGTTGACCTTCCTCCTTTCTAAAATTTCTGTCAAAATCCTGCCATACTCACCCTGCAACTAGACTGGTAAGAGAATGAAAACTCAGATCATATTTCCTGCTCCTTATTAATTAACATGGGTATCAGAATATTCCTGTCTGCTTCAACAGGGCTTTTATAGGAAACCTTCCCAGTGGATCATCTCTAGGGGGCACCCCTCTCTGTCTTTCACTTTACCATTTTTAAGTACAACTGGAGATGTAATGACCCAGGATGGCAGGGGGAGAAAAAAAAAACATGCATTGCCCTTCCTCCGCCCCACAAGGGCGTTATTTTTCCATTTCTCTGATGGAAAAATCAAGAAAATGTGGGGAGTTTTCAATAAAATTTCTGTGAAATACTTCTTTTCCTCTGGAATTGGTTAAATTGGATTTTTAAAAAAATGTTTTTCTCACTCAAACAGTGTCGCAGTTGATGTTTTATCCTTTGGAAAAATCAGCCAGTTTGGGGTAATTGGGAAATTTGGGGGAGCACTAAAAAAACTGCCTTGAAAAATTTAAATGAGTGAAGTGATTTTAAAAATAAGGTTTCATGCACTCAAAATAGATAGCATGAAAAAGTCTGAGGACTCTTTCTTTCCTATTTTTTCATTGTAAAAATAGGAAATATTGGGGAGCACTGAAAAATACTGTAAAGAATTTTTTCCTGTTGAAGTGAATTAAATATTGTTAGTCTGGTTCAGTATTTAGTGTATTTAACAATTTTGCTTGCAAGACTAAAGCTTTTAAACTTTCACATTTCATAAATGCAAATTGATGCAACTTTGCCAAGTAAATTATAAATGATGCAGTTTAGGATAAAGCTGCAAAATAAATTTAGGAAAACTAGTATTTCATATGTTTTCTGGGGGGAAATGGAAATAATTTTTTTCCTCCCATGGTTTCAAAAAACAGCTATCTCACCTTACCTCGTGGTAGGATCAGGACTGCTAATAGCTGAAAGAGTTGGTCTGGATCCTTTCCACACTGCACATACATTATATTCAAAAAGTTCATTTGACTTTTCTGGCTTCATGGGTCCCCAGTGTGACCAGGATCCCATAATTTTGTTCCCTTCCACTCCAGTAGCCCTAGATAGATGAGCAGGGAACATTCTTTACTCTGGGAGACCTAAATTTGTATGTCACCTGTGCTCCAAGCCAATTTCAAGGGCTATGCATATATTTTAAACTCTCAGTCTTCAATGTGGTCCTATATTATGTATTCTGGAATTCTAATTCGAGACAACGCACCAATGCTGTAAACATTTTTGTGCTTGACTATCTCTTTGACGAATATATTCTTATGTAAAGTTTGTGAAAGTATTTTCTGTGAGCCTTGGGATACCCCAACACTCTTGTGCAGTCAGTAGTAGGAGCCATGTTCACAGTAACCATTATACCGCAGCAGAAAGCAAGTAAAAGGGAATTAAAATACTTGCAAAAAATATTGTGAGTATAGTAAGCATAGATGAACATCCCTACCTCCCCTCCCAAATTACCTGCTCCCTCATCTTTAAGGTATACCTGATTAGAGAGAAATCCCTTCAAATCAAGGAGACATTTATGAGTGTATGTATATTATATATTTAGAAAACCAGGTCTTAGTAAAATAAAGAGACATTCTTGCTTGAGAAGTTTCTAACAATAGACAGAGACAGGCCTCTTCTGACCCTTCTGCCCCCCCCCCCACAGTTTCTTTTCTGGCCCTATTGTGATATGTGTAGGGTGGGGCAATACCATTGTATGTCCAATGATACCTTTGGATAATTCTGTTCGACTCCCATTATCCAAATGCCTTGAGGGAGCACTCATTATGGTCAGAGAACCTGAAAATACACTCAACTTCCCTTTATGTAGACGTTACAAATCAGGAGGTAACAGGGCTGGTGAACTTCCTGCAGAGAGAATGGCTAGGAACTGAATAGCTAGTGACCAGCAGAAAAGTCCGACTTTCAGAAAGTCAGAGCCCTTTCCTCCGTGTAGTGTGGAGTGCTGCTTGGTGGGAATGATCCATTAGGAAATCTTTCTTTGTGATAGGAACACGGGTGGTGCAGGAGCATGGCACCTATGACTGGCATTCATTTCAGGAGACTTGCCCATGCAAGAGATGCTCTTTCCACGGGTTGTGTCTAATGGCCTTTTTTTCTTCCTCCTGTCATTTTGACTTTATTTCATAAATGCTTTCTTGGGTGATGACTCAACTTAAAACGTGCAGCTGCTGTAGTCTTCCAGTCAACCAGAACCGACACTCTCACTTTTGTATGACTCAGTGTGCTGTATGCCTAAGTTCTCTTCTATGATGTTGCTTCCACAGAGCCCCTCCCTAGGACTTAGGAGCCTGCCCATGTGGCCATGGATGCTCTTTGGTCAATAGTTGGCAGTGAAGGGGGCACCTTCGTGTCCCAGCATTCCATAGATCAAAGGTACAAATACAATGTGTAGTTTTTCCCCCCTTCTGTCTTCCAGTTTGAGAATCACAAAACCAGCCTCACCCCTTCTTCTCTATTCACGTAGTGTGCCCAAAGACTTTTGTAGTTAGACTATCATTATCTGTATAGTTAGACCTAGATTTAGGAAAAATACATTTCAGCTGTTTAGTGTTCTTTCATATTTTTCCCCACTGTTGTGTTAAACAAAATTTTGTTTGTAGTTTTGAAGATCACAGTGTAGAAGATCTCAGTAGCAATGTGTTTAGCAACCCCAAATCCATTTGCATACCCTAAATCATACACCTAGTGGATGAATGTAGAATGCCAAAAATAGGATCAGTGAAAAAGAGACGTGATCTGTGTGTATCTTTCTCCACAATGGATATTGAAGAGACTTTTGGTAGCGTAAGGTGTCTTTTGAAGCTGTCTGCACAGAGCTGCATTTTGCAATTAGGGTGGACCTCAGTATATCCGCTAACTTATTGGCCTCATCCTGTCTGCTTCAGCTAGCATAAGAGCTTTGTTAGCCCTTGACAGGGCAGTTTTCTGTATGTGAAACCTCAGGGCAAATGACAGGGCAGTTTTCTGTATGTGAAACCTCAGCCTGCAAATCCAAGCTCTGTTCCAGACTAGCTAATATCAAGTTTATTTCATATATTGGGCAATGACCCAGAGTGTGGTCCTAGCTTATTAGGTGATCCTGCTGCAGAAACTGAGCAGTAATCTGCCTGGATGGGAGCTATAGCCACTTTGGAGATATTTTATTGAGAGTGCAGGATATAAATATTTTAATTATAAAGGTAAGTAAGCCACTGCGAGAAGCAGAGAATAACGAATGACCAAAATAAACAGCAACCTGTCCACAGTTCCAGCAAGATCAAGTGCTGAGAGGCAGGTTCTGACAGGACCACCCACCCCCTCCGGTTCTGTGTGGATGGATGCTAATATGAACCTGTCCTCTTACAGGCTGATATTAATACAGGTCCACGTATGGTGCTGCCAACAAAATCCAGATCAAGGTTTGTGAGCTGAGAGGCAGGTTTGCGACAGAGGTGCAGGCTGCTTCAGATCACTTGAACAAGCAAGCTACATCTTATGCTGCAGTGGAAAATAAGCCCCCAGGCATGCGTGCCTTGTTAGGAGAATTCTATCCCAGCGTCACACAGGCCAACCGGCTTTCATTAGGGATGTGAAAAACCTAGTTGCTGAGTCTTTTGAAAGAAGATATTTAAGGAAGGAGGGGAGAAGAGACAATTCCATGTCAACAGAAATTGCAGTGAAGAAAGACCTTGAGCCTGTTCTGAGGATGCTTCAGACTGCCTGGCAAATCCCCTGCAGCCTAGTCTGGTGGGGTATTGTAGATTGCGCGTGTTTAGGCTTCAGGCATGGAAGTGGTCAACACCAGCCCCTTGACTGGCATGTGGAGAGTATAAAGCCCCTGGACTGACCAGATCAGGTTTAAGTACTAGGAATCTGGTCTGCTTCCCTCCACTTCTGCCCGTTGCATTTTCACACTCAGTCACTGAAGTCTTGATGCTAGTAGCTGTGTTTGAATGTGGCCAGCTGTGGCTTTGAAACCCACAATTGTAGGAGACTGTTGCCACTGACTGGCTGTTTCTCTTTGGCGAGCTTGAGGCTACATATTCTTGGACAGCTTGCTCACAAGAAACAGATCCTTAACGTCAGGTTTATATAAGAATCTTTGTGGGCTGGTTGCTCTTATTCCTGAAAGAAAGGTAAGGTCATTTCATTCTCTCCCAGATGTTCGGACAGGTTTTATCAAAACACTGGGGAAAGAAAGAGGATTTCTGTAGGGTGAATCCCCCTTCTTCATTACCCCTCAAGCACCTTTTCCTAGTTTTCAATGCCCTTTGGCTTACCAGAAATATATTTCTACTATAGAGAAAACAAACAGATACAAAATTCCAGGTTGTTGGCTATCAGCATGGTTTATTCAAAGCACGATAGTTGACTTAGTCACAGATCTCAGAAATAGCAGTTGAGATGATAAACCCAGGACAGAGCTTCTCCGTGGAAAAAATGTTTTGCATATAGAAAATTGGTATTACAGGGAGAAGCCTGGGCTACAGTCCCTCTCACTCATATACAGTCTTCTGTGCACAAGGTTTTTATTTCATAAGGTGGGTCATTCCATTCTGAGACTCCAGCTGTGGCCTGGGAAGGCACAGTCCAGAGATTTGCCCTCTCCCTGAGCAATAGCCCCCCGTAATATGGCACGAGGTATGTTTGTGTGTGTTTGTAAATATCCAAGATTCCTTTCTTCCTGTGCCTGTTCACTCGCTGACTGTTACTCGGCCTCCAGACAGATAGGATGTCTGAGGTAGAACGGAAATGAGATGATGAGGGATGGCTGGGGGTGGGTGGGAAGAACGGCTATTTGCGTCCTTTGTCTGCAAATGAAGCGCTTGTTGAATATTCCCACGCTTCTAAGCCATGCACTCCTACTCAAAAGCTTTTGGCTGACTTGTGCCTCCTACAGAGGGGAATGATAGAGGTGGATTATTTGGAAGAGACAGTCGCTGTTAGCAGCCTTCTTTCACTCCCCCACTTTCCCCACCTCAGCCCAGCGTGCAAGTGAGGCCAGAGTTGGTGAATGTCACATCATCTAATTACAGACCATTTTTTAACATTGGCAGAGAGCAGTCTGAGTTATTCACCTGGATTTGGAATGGACCCTTTTCGATGCTGGCTGTGCTCTTGGGCAGCTGTCTCAGTTCAGTGGGGCCTGTGCAGGACTGAACGGTCTGCTTGGTGTATTTTTCCCCTTTGTGTATTGAATCTTGACCTCATCCTCATGGTAGGCCTGCTTCTGCTTATGGTAGAAAAGACTCCAAGCTCAGCACAGCTGGGAAGCCAGCTTGGTATAGTGGTTAGGAGTGTGGATTTCTAATCTGGCGAGCCGGGTTTGATTCCCCGCTCCTCCTCCACATGCAGCCAGCTGGGTGACCTTGGGCTTGCCACAGCACTGAGAAAGGTGTTCAGACCGAGCAGGAATATCAGGGCTTTCTCAGCCACCTCCCTCACAGGATGTCTGTTGTGGGGAGAGGAAAGGGAAGGTGATTGGCAGCTGCTTTGAGACTCCTTTGGGTAGAGAAAAGCGGCATATAAGAACCAACTCTTCTTTTCCTTGGTCTGTTCTAAGAAGCTGTAGGCCTTGGAAGCCTGCTGTGCTTTCCCCCTCTACTATTGCTACCTGTCTGTCTTGTGCAGGTTGTGACTGCTGTGCTATCGCCCAGTTCTATAAGAAAACACTCTTGATGAGAGAGTGAGACAGAGGCACCAGCTGTCCCTGGGATACAAGATCATGGGCCAGTATGCCTGCCTCGTTTCTCAGATGAGGATGAAGACACCAGTAGTTCTCAACCATTTGCATCTCGCCAATCACACCACATTCCACCATGATAGAAACAAGAAGCCCACTTTTTCTGTAAAGGACATTTTAATGTTTCCAGGCATTCTGTTATTAAAGCCAACAAAATCACAGATGGGCAATCTCTGGAATAGAGGGCCGATAGGAGGTTGCAGGTAGACATGGGGATTGAGGGATAGACAAATAATTTAATTAAAAAAACACATAAACATGCAGCACCAGAACCAGGGAAGAGGCCACTAACTGTTATTGGAGGGGGGTGTACTAAATGAAACAAAAAAAATTTTCACCTATTAACAGGTGGTATTGATAGAGGGAGGCAGGTTAATCACTCTGAGGAGGTAGGTCCAAAGTCTGATACTATGAATGAGGAATCCCTCAGATAACAGAGCAGCCAAGGCAAGCCCTTCAAAGATGCCCAGAATGAGCAGGTAGATTCAAATGGGAGAAGCAGGGGAGAAGCAATGAGCAATGCATGACACTCAAATCCTGTTCTTTTTGAGAATTTATCAGGAGATGTCCTGACACTTTCAGGAATATCTCTGCAGCTATGAGGACTAGAAACTCTTCCTTTTTTTAAGGCTGAGATTCCAGAAGTGAAAGTCTGTGCCCAGTATCATTCTCCGAGTTTTGTGCCACAGCTGTGTTCATTAGTGAGTCTGGGACATTATAAAGTAGGTTTCTCGAGTTTGTGTTCGCGCCAGTTGTGACTAGGCAGGAGAGTTTTGCAGCATTCATGTTCCTCTTTAACCATTCACAATATCTGGCAAAATCTAGAGGGAATGTTGAGTGGTTTATAATGCCTGCTCTTCCTTTCTTCCCCTCCAGCTTTCAAAGTCATTTGGTAGAGGTCAGAAAAGGTGAATGGTTCATAAATATGTTTTTGCTTTCTGGGATTCTTGATCAGAAATAGTGCAGGAATTCTTATTAATCTGTATGTATCCATGTGGAATGGATCTGATGTTGCTCTCCCCGTCGTCAACCGTGAACCTGTCATAGAGGATAATATTCTGTGGCTTTTTGGAAAATACTACCTACTAGCCTTAATTTTTTTCAGTTGTCGTCTGAAAAGTGTGGACTAGCTCACTTTTGGTGTGTGACTAGTGGAAGGCAGCAGGCTTGGACCAGGATGGTTTTGCAAAAGGATATAAGATGATGGTCATTGTGAAAGTGCTGATACATGCAAGGCGGAAGATGGAGGAGAGGGGAGGAGGAAAAAAAATGAGTCAGCTGGGACCCAGCAGACAGGCCAGCACATTTATTTAGCACAGTCAGACACGAAAGGGAATTTCAAAGGTGCAGAGTTTTTGAACTATGTATTGTCGTGGGTGAGGCCAAGCACCTCCTGCACCACCCTAGCAGTTTGCTGGCCTGATTTTTCTGTGTTGTAGCACCACCCCTGTAGCTGGGGCAGAAGGCAACTGCCCTATGAGGTTGGTGACTTGCATTTAATTTCTCCTTCTAAGCAGGTTGTTGTGCAGGGATGGGCTGAATTGTTTGTAGACTGGTGAACCCAATTGCATTTGTCGTGTAAATAGGGCTGCCAGGTTCTCCCAGCCTCTCCGGTAGAGGATATGGGGATAGGATTGCCAGATCCGGATTGGGAAAATCCTGGAGATTTGAGGATGGAGCCTAGGAAGACCTCAGTCAGAATGCTACAGAATCCACCCTCTACACAGCATCTTTCCCCCCAGGGGAACTGATTTCTGCACTTTGGAGATGAGCTGTAATGCCAGGCCATCCCCAGCTCTTACCTGGAGGCTGGCATCTCTACAATCCCTACAATAAAACCTACACTTAGGGTGCACCTTTCCCTGCCACTGTGTTGCTTTTGTGGGGACAACTGGTTTACCAAGTCCCTTGGGAACCAATGACCTCAGATTGTCCTAGTTTTAAAGCAAAAGTTGTGTTTTGTTTTATTGTTTTTTGCATGCACTATATTTGCTTATAACCATAAAAGTGGAAATCCAGAAAAGGCATGCTGAAAGCAAGCAGTCTCTTAAAGCTTTGTTCAGTACCTAAAAGCTGTGATTGTTGATCCCATGATTACATAAGTTCTCAATGAGACAAAAAGTGTGTTGCTTATTTTTCTTCCCTGGCGTTTCTACTTTAAAGCCTTAGTATTATATGCTAAATAGATGCTTTCACTACTTCTTTCGGCCCATTGAGGTCAGCTAAACTGCTGTGGGTAGAAGACAAAATACAGGCGGTAAGAGCTTTCTTCAGCTTCATGTACACTTCATTTTTTTTGTTGATAAAGCAAGGAATGCTCTTTACGCTGTACTGGCAAAGTCCGATTTTAGATTAGAGCATATCTTCTGTGTGGGAATGGGTAGTAGTGTGAATTCCTGCTCTGGAATTCTACATGTGTGGGGAGGCAAAGGCACTCTGCATGTTCTCAGAAGTTATTTTTCTTCTCATATTCTATCCCTGCTATTCTAAATGAACTCCTGGCTAAGTCCTGTTGAAGATTTTAGCAGGGGATGGAGTAGTCAAGGGGAGCTTGCTTATAACAATAGATTTAAGCAGATAGCCGGGTTGGTCTGTGCATGCACATGAAAGCTCACTCCTTGAAGGAAGTGTGCATGCACACGAAAGCTCATGCCTTGAATAAATCTTTGTTGGTCTTAAAGGTGCCATTGGATTCAAATTTAGTTGCCTATAATAAGACAGGAGAAAACTTTGGGTACAAAATAACTTTTATTGCAGAGATGGAAGGACAGTGAAAAGTGAATTATTGTTTACAGGGAACAGAATGTATGTGTGTTCTCTGATTGTTGTTTGGTGGTAGGACCTGCATGGGAAAGGTGCAATCACTCTGTAAACATTGCTTCTTAATTTTAAGGGTGTAGGGGACAAAAATGTTGCAATTGTACAGTGGCAAGGGGGAAAACTACATATGTGTACATTATCTGTTAGAAAATAACATTTAATTTTTGTTTAGTATGCATGGAACTCACCAGATTGCTGTGCCTCAGTGTTCCTCAAGCTATAAAATGGAGCAGATATTCTCCAAATAGCATGTGAACTAGGGGTAGTCAACCTGTGGTCCTCCAGATGTTCATGGACTACAATTACCATGCATTTGCTGGCAGGGGCTCATGGGAATTATAGTCCATGCATATCTGGAGGACTATAAGTTGACTACCCCTGAACTATAGCATGTGTGCTGATAGATATAAATTTGAGTTTCCGTGCCTTCTGTCATCTAGAAATCACTTGCTCACGTGTTTCAGCTCCTGTTCTCCACTTATGGCACATTTGCGTGGATTGTTTTGGCCCCATCATTATTTCCCTGGCCATGCTGTCATACTCCACCAGTAACTCTAGTGTATCATGATCTGGAACTTCCTCTATTTATTATCTGGGAAATGTTGAAGAATATGGAACTCTTCTCAGATTGATTTGTCTTAAGCCATCTCTGACGTTGGTGCGTCACATGATTCTGTGGTTGTCTCGGTTTGTGCAAAGTGCCGGTCAAGCCCGCTTGTCCTGACCATCGTGCCACATGAAGTGAGAGCTGTTCCGGAATGTGCCTCACGGTTGCAGACTGAAGGGGAAGATGAATCATGGCGGATAAGTGCGGATAAGTTGTCTTTTGGACTTCTCATCAAAGAACACTGCGGGGTTCCTGGGGACAGTTTGATAGTGACAGCAATAAAATGACCTTGGATAGACTAAGGAAATGACTAAATGGATCCCTTAATCTTCCTTTAACAAAACAGTGATGGTTAAGTAAGAAGCAATTTCATTTTTAAAAGATTTTTTTTCCCAGTGTGCACATGGTTTTGTGCGTAAAAAGTGCTATGTAAGATTGCAAGAGCAGCTCCTCTTCTCTTGCAGAACTGAGGGAGTCTGAGAAGCTCTGGGTTATGTACATGATAGCTCTCTCCTATTTTACCTTCACAGAAACCCTGTGAGCTTAGGTTAGGCTGAGAGTGACTGCCTCATAGTCACCCAGTGAGCCAGACGGTCTCCCTGGCTGGAGTTTACTGCTGGAAGGGATCTTGGGCCTTTTGAGGTGGTCAGTTCTTAAGCAGCCAAAGCGTTCTGTAACAGTGTTGTAGCTAAGTTTATCTCACATTGCTTCCAATGGCTTGAAAATGCATATGGGAATTGATTTTCATTGTATCATTTTGTACCCTGCATCTCCCCCCCCCCTTACCTATGGTTACTGCTTAATGACATTTCTTGAATGTGGTCAAAGCCACATGTTTATAATGTCACAGTGATCAGATGTGGCACAATAATATTATGTCATAGTGATCAGATGTGGCATGCTTGGACTTCTTATGAAGAAGGGCCTCAGCAGTTACCAAGATGCCATCCAGCTGTTTGGACATCACAACCGTGCATGTCCCCTGCTATTTTCTGGCCACATCACTCCAAGCTGCTTCTCTTCAGAACATGGGCAGGAAAGCCAAGTGGTGGCAGGAGCACTTAGTCTAGTAGACAGGTTTCTGTTGAGTACTTGGAGACGAAGCGGACATGTCACCAAACTAGTAGTAGTCCCTGCAGAGTAGTGACTGGCTCTCCTCGTTTCCCCCCAGATTTTCCCTCACAGGGTGTGTGTGTGTATGTGTGTGTGTGTCTAGGGAAAGGGGGGGGTGGCCCTCATTTTCCCCTTATGAGGCCTATAAGGGCCAGCTCCCAAGAGGCATGAGTGAGGCCGGCCCCAGCAGGGTGCCTTTGTGTGTCTGTGCAGAACAGCTTTGGAGAAGAGAGCATTTGAGCTCGTGCTAATCTGATCCAGCAGCTGGGATTGGAGGGGCCAGGGTTGCCACAGCAACCAGGCCCCAAGAGAAGCCATCCTCGTCAGCCTCTTTTGTTCAGGCCTTACTCAGGCGTTGGCAAAGCCAGTGAGGCCTCAAGAGAAGAAAGGCTCGAGAGAATGGGCTGAGGAGCAGCAGGGATCCCCAGCAGGGGCTCGGCCCAAAGAGGCACCCAACAGCCAGCTGCAACAATAGCCGCCCGCCAAGGGCTGCCACTCACACTTAGCACTTGGCTGCCTGAACTTGGCTGCTGGGCCCGGCTGGCCCCACTAATCCCGCCTTCCCTGCCCTGGGTTTCCATGGACACGGATGCCTATTGAGGACACACATTTTCTGTTTGCAAATTGAATGCTGGTCTGATGTCGGGAAAGGCCTCTGCCACAGGGGATGTGCCTGGGTGCTCTGGGGAAGTCAGCTGCCTGGCCGTTCCCAGGGAAAGCAACCAAGTCCGCGTCTTCCTACCTTCTCATTCCAGAGTCTGACGTCACCCTGGAAAGGTCTTGGCCTCAGTTTCTGTGGAGTTCGGCATTTGTGGCCCACTTCATGGGAGACGTGGGGGCTTTCTTTATGGTGGCCTTCATTTTGTCTGACTAAGAATAAAACATATAACTATAGGAGTTTAGTCTCGGGCATCTCCACTTGAACATGACTCGGTTCCTTTTGTAGTTCTGAAATGGTTCTACAACATGGGAACTTCATAAAAGGTCTCCAGGTTTGATGCCAGTATTGCTGGATATTTTCAATCCACTGCGTTTTTTCCCCCATTGAGGGTTGCTAGTTTTTTCTTCCATACTGACTTAGCAAATCTTCTCATACAGATGAGTAGCTGTACTACTCAGTACCAGCAGAATAAAACAAGTCCGTTGGCTCCTCAAGCACTTGACAAAATATATGCTAGACTACATTGCTCGTCTTGAGAGCCAGCTTGGTGTAGTGGTTAGGAGCATGGACTTCTAATCTGGTAAGCTGGGTTTGATTCCCTGCTCCTCCTCCACATGCAGCCAGCTGGGTGACCTTGGGCTTGCCACAGCACTGAGAAAGCTGTTCTGACCAAGCAGTGATATCAAGGCTCTCTCAGCCTCACCTCCCTCACAGGGTGCCTGTTGTGGGGAGAGGAAAGTGAAGGCGATTGTAAGCCGCTTTGAGACTGGGTAGTGAAAAGTGGCATATAAGAACGAACTCTTCTTTCAAGGAGCCCCTGGATTCCTGTTTTATTCTTCTCTTAAGATTTCTGTTTTAATTTGTATTTGGTCTCCCAGTTAAATTTCCTCTAAGGCACGTCCTTGAAAACAGCATAGTATGCCTCTTCTCCTGGGTGTCCTTTGGCTTGTACCAACTTGAATTTAGTTACCTGAATTGTGAAAAAAGGAGGCAGGGTGAAAACAAAGCAGTGGGAAACAGTAGTGTTAGGCCAGCAGTGGTCAGAAGTCAGGGCAGACCACTGACTTAGTTTCTGCTCTGGTGCCAAAGGGGAATGGCTGACAAGGGAAGAATAATAAATTAGCATTTAGGCTGTGCTCTTCATGAGTGCATTCAGTCCTTTGTGAGTTTTTCTTCATAACTCTTATTTCAGAAAACTCGACAACATTACTATGAGGTAGTTCTGGGTTGTTACCCATTTGCAATGGAAAGACAGTGACTTTTCTAAGGCCTCTTATGGAATATCTGGCTGAGATCTGAACTTTCCAGATCTGGCTGAGATCTGAACTGCATAGGTACATATGCAAGACTGGGGTTAAGAAAGAACCACCTTCTCCTGGCACAGTGCTGCTCTCTTTTTCAGGCAAACATAGAGTTGATTCAAATTTATTTATAATTTTATTTATACCCCGCCCCTCCCGACACAGTCGCCCCGAGGAGGCTTACAAACTGATAAAAACAATAAAATATAAAAATACAATTTCCATAAAAACCCCTTCAATTAATCCCCAATAAATACAACGTTACAATCCAACAACTCAACAGGTGGCGGAAAAAGCATTCTTCCCTTATTCCAGTTGGTAGATCACATCTCCCAACTGTATCCCCTCTCTGATATAGCCAGGAAGATCTAATCACAGTGTTTTCCAACTAGGCGGGACCCCCAGTTCGTAAATCCCGGGATAGCTCTCCTCCCCAGACTCAATCATAAGCCTGGCGGAAGAACTCCGTCTTACAGGCCCTGCGGAACATTGATAGAATTCTGCAGTTATCCCTGACACCATTGGGTTAACAAGGCTAGAACACCAACTGCCCGGTGCTATTAAAAGTCTCAGCTCATCTACTAGACTTCTCCAAGCAGGACTCCTGCTGGTAAAGTGGATAATCTTCTTTGCTTCCTTGCATCGCTTTGTCCAGTCTTGAGACCTTGGCTTTGCCTGTGCTATTGGTTGACATCAGCCCTGACCCAAAGACAGAAAGCTCATTTTGATCTGCTCCTCATCTCTAGCCCTTTGACTGTGAATAAGGCAAGCTAGTTTCTGTGCCCTGCAAAAGGGAATGACGTGCCTGGTCTATAAGAGCCACACACACCTTTCTTTTAAACCTGGGGAGGTGGGTTCAGCCTGGTGCAGTAAGCTGAAGTTGAACACTGGCTTTAAACTCCTGAAGCCCAATTAATAAATTTCAGGAATGAGGCCAAGAGCACCAACTGTTTAAACCACTAACTTGTTTCCTAATGCTGGACCTCTCCCCCAAACAGACTAGTTCTTTATTGATTGTGTCAATTTTCAGAGTAAACAAAGGGAGACATCTGCCCCCTGTATGCACACATCCAAACAGCATATTCTATTAAATCCACTACACATCATATGGGCAGTAGAGGCAGAATGCAGGTGACCACATGCAAAGTGGCATCAGTCCTGAGCAGCTATATAGTAGCTTTAGAGTGTTTAAGGTGCACTGCACCCATTATCCATAATCCTTTCAGCTTCCCTGTGAGTATGGGCTGGTAGTATTCTCTCCATATATGCTGAGTTTTCAAAATAAATACATGCACACACTTAGCTGATGTTCCCTGCAAAATTCGTTGCACATATTGGGGTTGGATCCTGACTAAACTGGCAGTTTCCCCCTTCCCCTCATGTTGTCCCTCAGGGTTCCCTATCCCTCAACAGCAGCATTTCATGGAGATCACTGGGAGGGGGCAAGAAAGTTCTGCTGATGGAAAACTTAGTCTGAAAGCAAATGATAAAGCGATAACTGGTTTATTTTATTTAGTCATTTTTACATTTATACCCCACCCTTCCCTAGAGTGTCATAAGCACATAGACTGTGTGTTGCATCATTCAAACCTCTGTATAGGCAAGGTCTCTGTAATCCTTTCATCTGCCCTATATTAGGGCAGTATTACATTGACAATGGCTTCAGTAGCAGAGCACATGTTGTGCATATTGGTCCAGGTTTCAGCTTCCATCCTCCAATTAAATATGAAGTTTGCAAGGCCGGGGAGGGAATCTCTGAGTTGTTGAAAAGTTGCTGTGCCTGGTGGATTAACTCTAATTGTGTGGAACACAGCTTCATCCTTATTCCTTATCCATCCATCCATGGTTCCCCTATATATTTGTGAAACAGCCTGGGGGGTGGAACATGTCTGGCTGTCCAAGTTGGAATAGGGCCAATCAGCGTGTAGCCAGCAAAGCTGGCTGCACCCAGATTGGCCCTACTCCTGCCTTCCGTCCCTGGACTCTAGCCTCTTTGCTCTCAGTGCCTGGAGCCAGCAGCAGGTAAGGGGAGAGGGCCCTGGACAAAGGATCGTGGTGGAGGGCCTGCTAATGAGAGCCTCCGGGCAGCTAGGCTGGGCCTACTAACGAGGGCCTCCCAGCCTGCTAAGGAGTTCTGTCCTGGGCCTGCTAACAACCTGGCCAGCCCCCACCCCACTTGATCCGGCTGCAAGCTGCGGCCCAGGGCCACTGCCTGGCTGGGCTCCAGGGGAGGGGGGGCCCTTTCAAGGCCCGTTCTTAGGAACACGCTTTGAAGCTAGTATGCTTATAACACCCACACTGGTGGGGTGGAGTCAGAAGCAAAGGCAGTAGCAACTTCTCAGTTTGTTGGTTCCCCCCAGGTTAGGGTACCATTATCATTTGTGTGTGGGTGTGTGGTGTAGCTCAGTCCTACAACAGCTGTCTACAGCATTTTTATTACAGTGTTCTTATTATCACTTGGAAAAGTGGTCATCTGCTTTTGGGGGGAGGTATTTTGCCACTCCTTGATTCCCTGGATTTTTACTCGGGTCCAGAAGTGTGATAAAGTTTTCCTGGTTGTATGGTGGTGTTTTACAGATGACCTGCTTACTAGATATTTATTATCTTCACAAGTAGTCAGTTATCACCTGGCAAATGCTCGGCTTCACATATCGGACCTGGAGATGTTGTCCAAAGATAGATGTGTACTTGTATTTGCCTTTTTGCTGTATGCTGATTTGAAACTTGGGACAGTCCTACTCGCTCAGGATTTATGTGATCCTGGTGACCGAGGTAGGGAGATGAGCAGATAGATTACTAAAGTCCTTGGTAGAGGGCAAGACGTTTTGGTGCTTCTGGAAAAATATCCAACTAACTCTCATCCAGTAAAAAAAAAAAATTATATCATTAAATAGCTGAAGTTTGCCACTTGATGCAACTGCCTCTCTCTATCTAGTGGTCCTAAATGTCCAGTCTGGCTAAGCTAAAACAATAGTCTTCCTTCCATAACCTCAGTTCTCCCCGTCCCCCCATCTTTGTTTTCTGCAGGTGGATGATGCTATGCTCATGTTTGACAAGACGACTAACCGGCACCGAGGTGAGATCTGTATTTTTGGCACAGAAGCCTGTACTGTCTGTGTGTGTCTGTGGCATTCCCAGGCTCCCAGCCCCCAGTGACATGCCCAGTCCACAGCTCCTCTTTATCTCTGTGCTTCAGACCTCCTTCCTTCATCAACGTGTCCTTTTACCTCAGTCCCTGCTCAGCACAGAGGGCTTTTGTCCACCCGCTTCCTGTGAGCTACACTTGCTGAAGAGGAGACAGGCCCCATTTCTCTTCCCCTCCCATCACCTACGTGGCTCCAGCGGTCTGTGTATGTCTTACCTTGTCCTGTGTAATTTGAGCCCACGGGAAGCTGACAGGAGAGCTAAGAGACCGGTTCTCCTCCTTCCACAGCATGGGGGCCGGCTGCTGCACCCAGGTCACCTTTTCCCAGAGCCCCTTTTTGGTAGTTTGATTACAGAGGGGGGAGCCTGGCTGGCCCTGCAAGCTGCTGAGACCACTCCCCTGTGTGTGAGGGGAGAGAGAGAAAGGGGGGAGGGTGAGAGAAGGCATGCTGTGTTAAAGGAATTGACTAGCTTGAGGGCTATTGATACTACCCAAGGGGCCCTGACAGCCTCCAAACGTTTGATTGGCTTGCAAATGAAGACCAACTGCGCTCTCCTTCATCTGTGACACAGCTTCTATTTTTTTTTGTACATGGTACAGTCCTTTCATCTGTAGGTGGGGATAATTTGCTATGTAAACACATGCCTGCTTGAAAATCTTCCTGCCTTAAAGGGTTGTCAGGTTTTCAGCTGGTCTTTGCAGCAATTTAACGTGTACTTGTTAGTAGGCGATCTTATTTATCTCTGTTTTTGTGGAGAACTTCCCCCCCACATCAGTTGGCTAACAACCATATCCTTCATGCTGAAAGCTAACATGCCATGCAGAAGGTTAGGCTAGAAGCCTGAAGTTTAATCTTCACATATGGAATTGGAATCCTCTCTCTCTCTCTCTCTCTCCTACCTATGTATGTATGGTTGGAAGACATCTGTTTTTTTTTTCTTTGTGCTGCTGGGTTGGGCAAAAGAGGGCAAAGCTACAGCTCTGCCTTTTCCCCATGCAAGAGGAACCCGTGTAGTATCTCGTGCATGGCACATCAGTTGTTTTGCATTCTGAAGTCGTACAGGTGTGTAAAAAGAAGGGCTGTGTCCCATCTCTTTTGCATGTTCAGAGTGGGGGCCTGTACTAGTTAATATAATAGCTAGACTTTGCTGACTGCTTCAGATTGCTTCATGAAGTTTCACTCCTGCTCTCCGGCTGACAAGTTTTCCCCACAGACTCCAGAGCTCAGTTGCCATGCTACTTGTTTTTTTTCCCCTTCACAGTGCAGAGCCTCTCCTGTCCCTAGACTCTACGCAATGCTTCTTGACCCTGTATTCCCCTAAACACTGCCTCTCTCCATCCACCCTTTCCTCCAAATCCTGTTTCCTTACTCACAGCTCAGAACTAAATAGCTGCCATTCATTGAGGATAAAGAGAGCTTAGGTACGGGTGGTACCTGCAACCGAGATTAAGAGAGTAACTTTGTTAGTTTCGCCATAGCAACGGCCCACTGACTCCATTCTGATGCCAGGGAGCAGCTGTGGTGTCCCTACAGAACCCCACTGTGCTGAAGCTGTCTCTGAATTGTGTGACTCGTCCAACTGACTGAGCCCCCTTGGCTGTTATGAGCAGTTCATGCTCTTTTGTCCTCAGTGGGCCTTCAAAAGATGGTGGGAGGCCAGGCAGAGATACCAAGTTGAGGACTATTTGCAAGGTGAATCTAGGCTATGTACGTTTCTTGTGTACGTTCTGTCAGAGGCCTGGTTCTACTGTCCACAGAAAACTAGGATGCCAGAGTGGGGAGGGCCCTGGAGTGGAACCCCTGTCCATGACATACTAGTTTTGTTTTTCGGGGGAGAAATTCTTTGAATGGTGAGAATTCAATACTATAAGCCTTCCTCTGCAGCCTGAAGCGATATAGTCCAGTTCAGCCTTTCTCAACTTTTTTAGCGTTGAGAAACCCCTGAAACATTCTTTAGATGTCGAGGAACCCCAGAAGTGGCACAATCATGCACAATGTGGTTGAGAGGCGCACCACCTGGGGCCTCTCCCTCTTCCATCCACTCCAGGCCCATCATTTGCTTGGGGGGGGGGTCAACATGACCCTATGTAGTCATATCCCCAATAAATGAAATCAAATAAATAAATGTTTAACAAATTTAAAAAACATATTAAACATTAATTAACTCCCACCCATTCTGGAAACCTTTGCAGGGCTGTCAAGAAACCCCAGGCTTCATGAGACCCTGGCTGAGAAAGCCCAGTCAGAAGTATCACCCCGTTGAGATATTGGTCAGTCTCACTGGGCCAATTACAGGACTTGAGTGTGGTTAGATTTCAATCTGGGCTCCTGTTGTGTGTGGTTTTGCTTGAGGTCTCCAGAACTAACCAAGACTGGGTCTGTTTTTTCTTCAGGTTTTGGTTTTGTCACATTCGAGAGTGAAGATATTGTGGAGAAAGTCTGCGAGATCCACTTCCATGAGATCAACAACAAAATGGTAAAAAAGCACGAAGCAGCGGGGTGCAGGCCTGGCCTTGCAACCAGTACAACCAAAAACCTGGGTCACCAGGGTCTTCACAGGGTGCTATGCCTTTCCACTGAGCTGCTTTATGGGTGGGTTGACAGTTGGTTATAAACTGCAGGGCCACTCCACCTGTGTCCACAGGCTCTTAAGTTGCCAGAGAACATATCTCTGGGTTACTTGGCAAAGTGCTCCCCACTCCTCTTTGAAACAGGCAGATCAGTTCATTCAGGACTACCCTGAAGCTACAATGTCAGGAATCCGCACGTGTAAACAAACAGGGGTTACCTACAGTTCGAGTCTGTAAACAGGAGAGGAGCAGATTAGAAGGAGGACCAAAAAGGATATGGTTGGTCAATCTATGAAATATAAAAGCAACGATGTTCTCACTAAACCATCCTCTAAAAGTTGTGTGACTTACAGTAAATCTCCCACCCCCAATGAAACTTGCTGGCTGACTTTGGGCAGGTCACTCTCTCTCAGCTTCAACTTCCTTAAGTCCCTTGAAAGAAAGTGGTGGAAAACCAAAAGAAATAAATCTGTGATGATCAGCTGTATTAGCTCGTATGGCAGCTTCTGTTTTTCAGAGCCAGCCCTGTTGCCTCTTACTATCATGGCATGTATTTTGCGTACTGATAAATTGGCAGGTTCCGAAATAAATCTGAGCTGCATTGAGGCTTAGTCCACCCTGATGTGTAGTGGCCAGCATGGTATAATGCAGGGGTAGTCAAACTGTGGCCCTCCAGATGTCCATGGACTACAATTCCCATGAGCCCCTGCCATTCACTGGCAGGGGTTCATGGTAATTGTAGTCCATGGACATCTGGAGGGCCGCAGTTTGACTACCCCTGGTAATAGTGGTTATGATTGGCAGCCTCTAATCTGGAGAACCAGGTTTGATTCCCCACTACTCCTCCACCTGCAGCCAGCTGGGTGACCATGGCCTAGTTACAATCCTGCTAGATCTGTTCTCACAGAACAGTTCTGTTAGAGCTCTCTCAGCCCCACTTACCTTTCAGGGTGTCTGTTGTGGGAATAGGAAGTTGGTTATAAACTGCTTTGAGACTCCTTTGACAGTAAGAAGTGGGACATAAAAAACAACTCTTCTTCATATCTCCATAGTGAAAGAGTTTAGAGACTGGAAAAAAAATGAAAGCTGAAAATTCAATTACTGATTTTTTTAAATGAAAAAGCTCATGATTGCAGGGGGGTGCTATGGGAACGGGGCAGAGAAAATGGCTGCCCTCTGTGGTTCTGGGAACATCTGAATGTAATCACCCACATGATAGCTATCCAGGTTTTGCTATGATCTTTCCCAAGATTTTGCAGCAAAGGAGTCTTGGGGAAGATCAGGGAAACCACAGGAAGTGCAGTGATGCTGTGGGGAAGCAGGGCCCCACCCTCCCAGGAGCTCCAAACCTGGGACAAATAACCTGCGTGGAAACAGCCCAATACATCTCACAGCTTAATCAAGGTGAAAACTGGGGTGGGGGGTGGACACCCATGCTAACCTCTGATTTCCTTTAGGAGAAAATTGAGTAAATGTTGGGAACGTGATGTATAAAGAGGCTTTGAGGAGGGGAGAGGAAGCTCTTGCAGAGATTTTGACTCTGTAAGCCTCCTGGGATATTGTCCTGCAAGTCTATGCAGAAACTGGACTCCATTTTGTGTTTCCCACGTCAGGTGGAATGTAAAAAAGCTCAGCCAAAGGAAGTGATGTCCCCTACTGGCTCAGCAAGGGGGCGGTCCCGAGTGATGCCTTATGGGATGGATGCCTTCATGCTTGGGATTGGCATGTTGGGTAAGCATGATAAACTCTGAACTCTCAGCCACCCTCTCTGCCTTTCTTCCCTGCTCCAATCAACCTGGGTCGCTTGCTTCCTGGTAAGGTTAGTGCTGTGTAATTGCTGCTCTCTGGGGGGGGAAGCATTTGTAATCATGATCATACACCACCATCACCTGGCAGAATGGAGAACTGCAGAGGAATGTCTGTTGTTTGAATTAAACATGACGGTGGCCTTTGCTGTATCACCCCAAAAGGTTTATTGTTAGGATGTATAAGGACTAACACATCAGATCCTGGTTAAGAGATGTCCTAGTATGGATGAGCCTCAGGATGCAGACCCAGAGTTCAGAATTATCAGTCAGGCTTCCCCGAAACTCAGGCAAGCCTTGCCCATCTCTCTATTGTGAGCGTCTGAACAAATCAGTCACATCTGGTATAGAGATCTAGTAAAATTATGTGTCTCCTCTCTTTTCAGCCCAGCAGAGGCTGATCGGCCAGAGCAGCCAGACATGCTGACAGATATTGAGTAGCCCTCCTCTTTTGTTCTTATGTTTGCCTCTCATTCTCCTGTGGCAGACAGAGTGAAAATACAAAGACTGCAGCTCCAGCCTCTGAGTTTAGAAGTGGGCTGAGCAAACCAGCTTCTTTGTAAAAAGTTCTCTTCTATGTGGAGCTGCCACTTATATAGGATAAAAAAAATTCTTGTGGAATTGTACTGGATACTGCTGATAGACTTTGGTTTTCTCACATGATAAGTGCAAGGGCTGAAGACTTCCTTGAAGCCCTCCCATCTGCTCTGGAAGAAAACCTGTCTGCTTCATTCTGTGGAAATGTCTTTCCTTGCCCTTCTCCTTCCCATCCCAGGTGCTGCCACAGCGTTCCAGAGAGTCACCAGTCTCCTGTTGCCTTGGTTGCATGCAAACAAAGGACTGAAGCAATATTTTTTTTAAACTAAGCTCTGTTTTTTTTTTAAACAATAGGCTACCCTGGCTTCCAGGCAGCCACCTACGCCAGCCGGAGTTACACGGGCATCGCACCTGGCTACACTTACCAGTTTCCTGGTAAGTCCTCATTTCTCTCAGTTATTTCCTGTAGGTTTGCTTTTGTGCTTAGTGGTGGGTTCCTGGCATCTCTCATGATGCATCCCTGGAGGCTTTTGCCAGTTGTTCTGATTCTAGGAGGGATGGGATCAGGGGAAGTGACTGAAGGATTCAAGACGTAGTCAGGGAACAAACCGTGCAGAGGCCAGAAAAGCTGATACAACTCCCTCTTGACTAGATTCTTCATTGAGGCTGGCTATTACTGGAAAGAATCCCCTTGCAAGTCTGTCTGTCTCTCTCTCAACTGTGTTCCTCCCCATTCCCTTTTCTCCTCAGCTTCTACTTTAAAGCAGAGTTGCCATCTTTCTGAATACAAAGCAAGCTCTTTAATTCTGCACGAATAGCAATAACCCAGGTGTTACCAAGGCTCATGCATGAAAATGGGATGGAGTCCAAAACCTTACGAATGAAGTAAGGGCTTTGAAGCACTTGGCAAACAAACAAACAGACCAGGCTCCCGATAGTACCATAGTGCTAAATATAAGAAAAACGCAGCCTAATTTGGGTATTTTGTAGCAAAGTGGGGAGCAAGCAGAACTGTTCCATGGCACCCTATCGGTGGGTGGCAAGTTGTCCTGTACAAGCCCCATTGGTTTGAATGGGAACTATGCCTGTCCAATTTCTCATCCCTACAACAAGCTGAATTGCTTTTGCAAAATGTCACCATGACGAAATAGCATCCTAACAACATGAATGAAGCAAATGCTAATAATTGCCTTAGAGCATCATCACATGCTTTAGGATGCTTAGGGCTGACCCTGCGTTGAGCAGGGGGTTGGACTAGATGGCCTGTATGGCCCTTTCCAACTCTATGATTCTATGATTTCTTCAGGATTATCCTTCTGACATGAGGCAGCAGCCATTTTCTTATAGGCTGCTCTGGTTTTAAGCAGCCACCCTTGTTGGGAGTTGACTGGTCTTTTCCAGCAGTGATATTCTGATTTTCATTGGTAATGGACAGAATGAGTTTCACTTTATAAAAGGGGCACAATAACAGATGGTGATCTAAGCCAAGGCTCACAAACTGCACCCCTTGACCTGCCCTCCGAGGACCCTGTGAGCCTTTGCCATCACGTCCTGGGAATACTCAGTTGACTCTTGGTGTTGGCCTAAACGCTGCCCTAAAAATGCCTTCTGGGGGCCAGGGAAGTTCCCTGGAATACAATTTGAAGACCATCTATGATTTTTCCATGCCAAAATATATTTCCTACTTCTACCGTCTCTGTCATGCTCTTCCTTCAAGGATCCCTAGCTGTTAACATACAGCATTCTCACTGTGCTCTTACAGTGACTTTGTGAGCTGTGTTAGTGGGAGATGGTAAGTGGCTCAGTGAACCTTAATAACTGAGCAAGTACTTGGACATGACTCTTCCCCCTGATAGGCTATGTCCACCCCTGATAGGCTATGCCCACTTTGCTGCCTTTCACCATGCTGCATGGTGCAGTGGTTAAGAGTGGTGGCTTCTAATCTGGTGAACTTGGGTTTGATTCCCTGCTCCTCCACATGCAGCCAGCTGGGTAATCTTGGGCTCATCACAGCCCTGACTGTGCTGTTCTGACCAAGCTGTCCTGTCAGCAGCTCTCTCAGCCTCACCTACCTCACAGGGTGTCTTGTGATAGGGAGAGGAAGGGAAGGCGATTGTAATCCAAGACGGTTCCTGGGAGTGGCAGGAAATAAATTGAAATAATAATAATAATAATAATAATAATAATAATAATAATAATAATAATAATACTCACTTTGAGACTCCTTCAGGCGGTGAAAAGTGAGCTATAGAAACCAACTCTTCTTCTTTGTCTCATATGTCTCTGCAAAGAAATGCATGGATGAGTAGATGCAGCACCCAACCCTCTTTCCTTTCCCCCCTTAAGACTGGTGCATGAAGATCACTGCCTCCTGGTTATTCCTTTTAGAAGAGTTTTCACTTGCAAAGTGCTTTTTGGCTTTCATTGCATTCACCATGAGCCTGTAATGGATGTAGGTCGTACTGTTGTTCCCCTTTTACAGATGGGGAAACTGAAATATCAGGTGATAATTAACAATCGTGTTCAATGTTGCTTTTGAAATTGCTGGATTTCCTTCACCTGCTGGTTTTCAGAACAAGTGGTAACTCAAAGAATCCCCATGTGCTACCTGACCCACAATGTTTTTGTTTGCTTTTGCATCTCTGTCGCTTCGCTGGATCCCCTCTTCAGGGGAAGTTGACCAAGCATCCTAAGTTGTCTTGCCTTTCGTTTTTAGAATTCCGTGTAGAGCGGACCCCTCTCCCGAGTGCCCCCGTCCTCCCTGAGCTCACAGGTCAGTCCTGCTGATTTCCTAAACCTTGCAAAAACTGGAAGGGGAGAAGGGGGGCTTTGGGCTACTCTAGCACTGTCAGTGCTCTGCCAGGGGCAACAGGGAGGTGTCTGCAAGTGGTCCTTTCTGTGTTTGCATCAGAATCAGATGGGTGAGGAGAGGCGAGCAGAAATGCATGTTAGATAGGAAAACAATCATATAGCCAATGCTGAGGGATATTTGCTTGTTTGAATCGAGAAATGTGGACACACAAAGCATGAAACCTGTTCATCCCCTTCTGTTAAACACTCAAGTAGTTATTTCCTTGCAGAACTGTCTGGCCATGGTTCATTAGCAGAGCACATACGTCACAGGTGGAAACTTCCAGGTTTAATCCTCTGCCTCTACAGTTAAAAAAAATGCAGGCAGTGGCATTTGGCCTGAGAAACCTGAAAGAACTGGTTCCAGTAAGAGGAGCAGTGATTTGAATTGGATATGAAATCAACATTCTGCATGTTGTACTTTTAAAGCTACACTGGGAAAGTTTGGGTTCTCTAAAGAAATCTATGTTCTGGTTCAAGCCAATACCTATAATGTCAGGAACAATCTCTCTGACGGCACCCAACCAGAAACCTGTAGCAAAGTTCACAAGATGGAATAGGGATCACCTTTTTCTGCTTGTATAACCAAAGATGAATATTGACTCCCTCTGTAATTTTAGCTGTGACATTTAATAGCTGCTAATGGGCATCATCTCAGTGAATTTATCATATAAATTCATTTGTTAAAGCCATCTAAACTACAGGCTTTACATGTTTTCTTTTTTTCTGCCTTGTACCAATGGCGAATCTGTTCCATTAGGTAGCCCTGCATTCTTGTATGATACGCAAGAGGACACATTTCTCTCTGTGTTCATGTTTTTTGTAGGCTAATATCAAGCCTTCTGTCTTGTCCTCATCCTCCTTGCTCTAAACTTCCTCAAAAATAGCTCACTTCTACGAGAGCTGGTGAAAGATAAATGGTCAAGAGACCAGTAGCTAGGAAATTCTAGGTCTAAATCTCATTAGGGGGCCTCTGCCCAGCCACTTCCTCAGCTGTGGACAACCCCCCCCTTTCTAAAATGTGGGGACAATAATACCAATCTCCCTCATATGTCCTGGATTCTACTTCTGAACTCCTTAAATTCCCTTTCTTGAGAGATGGGCTAACAAAGGAAATCTGGTTGTTTTGGTAGTCCTTCCTAAGACCATCAGAAGGAGCAAGGAGATGCTTTGTTTTAAAACAAAATGTATCGCCTGCCTTTCTGCTCTCAAGGGTCGCCATGGCAGCCAATATGATAAAATCACATTTTAAAAGCATTTATAACCAACTTCCTGCACAAAAGCACACTTCATTAAAACAATTAAAAATACCGATGAAATGCATACAAAGACCTAAAAATAACAATAAAAACATTCGTGAGGAAGGAAGGATCACTGAGAATGAACAAGAGTTTTCATGCCACAACCAAGAAGACCCTCTCCCAGACTGCTGCCTACCTAATCTCAGAAGGCAGGACCATTGAAGATGAATGTAGTGGTCTGGAGGGTTCATAATAGAGTAGGTGCTTCTTTGGGTATGATGGTCCCAAGCTTTGAAGGTCAAGACTAGCAACTTGAATTGTGCCTGGAAATAAACTCGAAGTCAGTGCGGATGAGCCAAGCATGGACGTACTCTAGTCGGCATCCCAGCTGCAGCATTCTGCACCTCATCCAGCAGTTTTATGTAGATGTTCAAGAGTATCAGGGACAAGATGGAACCTTCTGAGGCCCCATCGGACAAAGGGCAAGGGATGGAGCGCCAGTCCCCCAGACACGATAGAGCAAAGACCAGAGGCTGCTTTAGGGCTTCAGCTCTTTTCTTCCCTCTTCTTCCCATCTACATGCCACTTTTCTTCCTCTCTAAATTGGTGTAGTGCCTATTCTGGAAGCACCTTCCTCCTGCTGCTGTTTCCCTAATCTTTGCAGATGTCCTGGTGTATTATGCCTAGCAGTCTCTTCCTCTCCCCCCACTCATCCCTTTTTGGATCAAATAGACTGACCTCTTCCTGATGCATTATCCCATCCTCTATAACAGCCCCTCACACTTGATGATTTTACCTTTCTTCTGGGATGTGGACTGCATGGGGCTTATTGTGAGGGAAGTGTGTGTGTGGGGGCCTTTCACCCGGGCTATGGCTTCCAACATTAGGGGATCTCCATTGATTAGGTGTCATGGCCCCATCTGGGCATTCACAGTAAAATAGATCTAAAATTCTATTGTGCATGAAGGTGATTGTGGAGGTAGTGGTTTGCTAGCACCAACATTAAGCTACAGTTATGTATTTGTGATGCTGGGAGATTCCCCATTGGGTCCTTGATATCTCTGGTAGCCTTTTAGTAGATCTTGGAAGCCTCACTTCCTATGAGAGCAGACAGCTTAGGAAATTCTCACATCTTGGTATTTGAATATGTTTCTTCCATAGAAGGGTGAAAGGCGGTGGCAGAGCCTCTGCTCTGTCATTTCCCAGCAGGGGTATGTGTGTGCCTGTATGTATATGTGGAAGGAGTAGCCACATGGAAATGATACTTGCCAGCTGGCCAATTGTGGAGGGAGGTGCCTCTTTCTCAAATGAGCTGCCAGCTTTGGTCCTTGCACTAAGGTTCAGGGTCAACGATGGAGATTTCACAGATGTGGCTCCTTGCATTCTCCTCTGCCAACTACCTACAGCACTGGATACAAAGTAGGGCAATTGACTCAGAAAGGGCTTGTGAAGGAGAATATTTTGGAGGCCGCATGTTCAGCCCTTGGAATGAAGGTAGAAGACAGTTATTTCTAGTCCGTAGTCATGAGTTTTAGCATTGCAACGAAATTGTTTTGAAATCTCTGTTGTGGCTTTCAAACCTTGCAAACCAGGATGTGCTACTCTGGGATGCACAAGCCACTGGGGGCTCAGGTCTTCAAAGGTGAAAAAGGGGGGGTAGGTAGGTGTGCATTGAATATTCGGCTTGCTGGCACCCTCCCACCTCTCAACAAGAGGGTGAAAACATCCCTACCATCTAGGAAGCCAGGGTTCCTTCTGACATGAGTCCCTCTCTGTTTGTTTTCAGCCATTCCTCTCACTGCATACGGACCAATGGCAGCGGCAGCGGCTGCAGCAGCTGTGGTGCGAGGGACAGGTAACTGTTGGTCTAGCTACCCAGCGGGGTGCCTTGTTGGCTTTTGTAAAACTTGGTGCTGGGTTGTTGGGGGTGGGTGGGGGGGCAGGGCTACCATTTTGTCATCTTCACCGGCTAGTTTTGCTTCCTCCTGCAGGCTCCACCCCTAGCCGCACCGGTGGCTTCCTGGGAACTACCAGTCCTGGGCCAATGGCAGAGCTTTACGGAGCAGCCAATCAGGAGTCGGGAGTCAGCAGTTACATCAGCGCAGCAAGTCCTGCCCCAAGTACCGGCTTTGGCCACAGCCTAGGGGTAAGTGATCAAGGGGCGGGACCTGTCAGCCAGTGGGTAGAGCATAGGCTTGGTGTTCACAAAGTCACATGCCCCGTCCCTGGTCTCTCCAGCTTACAAGACATAAGAGCCATCTCTGATAATAACTACTTGCATGAACAGCATCACACTGGAGCAAGTAATTTGTATGGTGTTGATCCCCTCTCTTCCAAGAACAGGAGAATCATGGTGTCCTTCTGTGGTGCATGTACTACACTTTTCATGGATGTGTGTCAGCAGGCATTTTGCAAAAGTTGGCTGGCAGTGTTTTGCCAAAACTGGCTTTCAACAAACTTAATATGGATCACTTATGGTCAAGCAGAATTGATGGACCATTAACTTGCTATTGAATCCATGGCTGTTATGATCATTGAACAGATGGATTAATGCCGCTTATGTTCATATATATTCACCAAGCTATATAAAAAAACATGAGGAATAAAGGATTTGCCTGTGGTTATATGCAGTGTTGGTAATCCTGCATTCTTGTAGCACAGGGGTAGTCAACCTGTGGTCCTCCAGATGTCCATGGACTACAATTCCCATGAGCCCCTGGCAGCACTACCCCTGCTGTAGCACATTTCATGTTCAAAACAGCATAGATATACCCAATGAGTGCTGTGTTCTTTTGTAGGGGCCTTTGATCGCAACAGCTTTCACTAATGGTTACCACTGAAGTTGTGAACCAAGAAAGGAGGAGGTAAGATGGGGGAAGGGAATGAGAACGTTTCAGCTTGACATCTCTGATTCACGATATTTAGGACTGCCCTTGAAGATAGTTCAGGAGCCTCAGCTGGGCCAGAACACATTATAAGAAAATTGTTGGCTTCTTATCATGCTTCCAAGAAGCATTTGGCCATTGGAAGCATGATGTAGGACCAGATAGCTCTCTGGTCAGATCCCCCGGGACTTTTTTTGAGGCTGTATGGAGCATATACTATTACTACCACAAGATCACATTGCATTTTGTTGACAAGTTGTTTGGAGAAGTGCGACCCACCTTCTTTGCTTGAATCTTGTCTTTCATGACTCTTAACAACATGCTGTGTCGTAGGAGGAATTCAGGAGGTGGCTAATACTTGCTTGATAGAGGGAGTTGTGCTGACTTGCATTTGACAAGTTGGTAGGAAGAAAAAAAGACTTGGGAGCCAGCACATTTATAGGCTAGCTGCTAATATCCTTTTTGTGGGAAGGTGCTGGGACAGGTGGCCAGCAGTTTGGGATGAAAGCAACTAGATAAACACATTAGAGCTGGATTCCAGGTCTGCTTTTAGAATAGCAAAAGCTTACAGTATTCAGGGCCCTGTTCTTTCATTGTTCCACCCCTACATGTGGAGCTAGAGGATTATATCATGGTATTCCACAAGGTTTAGTTCCTTTTCCCATTCTCTTTAATATCTACACCAGGGATTTTCAATGATTTTCAATGAGGGGTTCACGGACCCCCAGGGGTTCCATTTTAGATACTCTTTAAGAGAACCCCAGCATTGCTTCTAGAGCAGTGGTCCCCAACCGGGCCACGGCCGATTAGCTTGCGGCCCAGCAAGCTTCTTTTTGTGGGGGGGGGGGAGAAGAGGGAAGCAGGGCCGCGCATGTGTGTTTGCAGCCACACATGGCGCAAACGCGCATGCGCGGCCGGGGCGATCGCCCTCCCCACCGCCGCCGTTCCGCAGCCTTAAAAAGGTTGCAGACCACTGTTCTAGAGTGGGAGTGCTCTTTCCCGGAGTTGAGTATAAATACAAATATTTTCTGGTCTTTGTTACCACCTTTTAAAATAGTTGGGGGTTTCTTAATCCCTTCCTTTCCTTGTGTCCTGCAGATTCCCCAGTGAACAAACCAAGGACAGTGACCTGGAGGATCTGGCAAAACTCAAGGGATGAGCCAAGATTTCATTGTAATAAATAAAACTGCACACGTCACCGGCTGTCAGCCGGGCTTCTGCTAGCCTGCCCTGATCTCTCCTGTTGCCCAGAAAACACTGGATTTGAATGCAAGGAGATCTCCTCTTCTTTTGTTACTAACCACAGACCGTTTACACTTCTCCTCAAACCCTCTGACCCACAGATTCTTCTTTTATTTATTTTGTTAGTTTGCTAGTTTTTATTTTTTATCTTTTTGGGGAGAGGACGGGGGAGTGGGAGAGGCGGTGAGAGGAGTCCTCTCTCTTTTTTTTGTTTTGTTATTGTTGCTGTTTTGCTCTTTTTTGGAGCCAGTAGAACCATTTTATGAATTGGGTTTCTGTGATCGTGCATAGGTAGCTTTATTGAGGAATATTTTTATTTTGGTTTGGAAATCTTTTTTTTTTGTTTTATATATATATATTGTGAGTGGGGGCGTGGTGGGACAGACTCGGTCATGAGAACAAGTCATTTTTAAAGGACGTTGATATAAACCGAAAGCAGTTTTGAAGGGAAGAGAAATCGAAGAGGCATTGATGCGATTGATAGTTTTTCTCTTTTTTCTGTTAATGTGAGATTTTTAAGATGTGCAGAATAAGCAGGATGTGAATGTTCGGAGAGCATTGCTATGGAACAAACGCGAACTGTATATTTTGCTAAGTGAAAAAAAAACACTATTCCCTATGGGTTGGAAAAAGGTTTCCCCCCCCCCTTTTTTTCTAGATTTTAGGTTTCTGTGGGTTTATTATTGTTATGCTTTTTTTCCTCTTGACCTTCCTATATGACCTGTAAATATGACAAGGGGCTGCTGGACCTTGTCTCCATAGAGCAATTTTCGGTTTGCTTTCTTTTTTCCTTTTTTCCTTCTGGGCTTTGATGCCGTAAATGTGAGCAATACTCTCCAGTTGGACCATGATGAACCTCCTTTCTTTTTTATACCTTTAATGTAAGATTTTAAGACCTCTGATGCGACAGAAGTGTGGTGGGGTGGGTACGAGGGGTGTGTGTGAGCGTGCGTGTGCAGGGGTGGAGAAGAGAGGTGGCTGAACCAGCCGTGGGCTGCCTTGTGGAGCCGGTTCCAGCAGGCATAGCTTCTGTGGCAGTGCCAGCATATGCTTCAGCAAAGGGCTTCGGCTGCCACCACTGGTCTCTGTTAACACTGTTGATGAACTTTTAACTCTCCCAATATTTATTACTTCCTGCAAATGGGGTCATAGCCCACAGGGAGGCCTGGGGTGCTGTGGTATGGGGCATCAGGGGTGACAATTCAGACACTGGACAAAGGGAGTTTCAGAATGCTTCTCAGGGATCCTTTGAGAGAAGAGCTGCAGCTTCACTGTCCTTACACAGCTGTTATTTAACTGGCCAAACAAGAGAGGTGCTGGGATTCAAGCTCATTGGGGGAACGGAGCAAAGGAGAGACACTGTGCCTCTGCGTACCTACTCAGAGACCCTCTCCATGCAGGTTGAAGTCCCCCCATTCCCTACCCAGTTTTTCATAGAGTCTTGGGAGGTTTTTGTTACTCCTACTATCAAAAACTGCCAAGACTGAAACCAGGATACAGGGATGTCCATCTGCAGCATAGGTGGGGAATGCTCATGTGTACAGAGTCATTTGAAGCTGTTTGCTTTATAGGCATCTTCCCCATGGGTACAATACTCTGCAGTGTGCATTGTATTCCTTAATAGGTGGGGCAGCAAGATAATGGTTGGCCTTCTCTCAGAGCTGTTGCCCTTAATAGGCTTTCGGATCTCAACTGGTTCTGGGACTTAAACTAAATTCTAAGAGTTGGGAGGTATCTGAAAGCCCATCAAGGATGTACTTTTATGAATCCAGCTTCTGTTTTCCCCAGAGGTGTAACTGCCTTGATGAAGAACTAGAGCATCACTCCACACTGTGAGATTTTGGATGCTGTGATTTTGGGCAGCCCTTGAGACTGCTACACAGCTGAAACTAAGTGGTAGTGGGCTTGATTCGCCCTCCGGATGAGGGTTAAAAGTAGGATATTTCTGAAAAGTAGATAAAGGACTGCTCTTGGCCTCATAGCTTCTTTCTTCTAGTCTCCTCCCCATAAAATTAATTGACAAGGGCATTTTACATGTTACGTTTGCACCTGCAAAGTTTTAAGCATACATTTAACAGTGCAAATGTGGCAAACAGGGTGTCCTGCAGGTATAGTCCTCAGGGGCACCTTTTTGAGGGTACACTCAGTATCAAAACCGGATCTGACTCTTCGGCCTGTGAAAAATGGCCCTTAGCAAGATTTTGCTAATACAACTTCCCAATTACAGCAAGAGCCTGGTGGGAGAACTGCTTTCAGGGGCAAGTCTGGGTCTGAAATTAGTTTAATCTTGAACCAAAGACCTTGCTTAAGGGAAGCGACTGAGCCTTTTACTAAGATGAAGCTTGACACTTACTCCCAGGGAAAATAACAGAACTTCATCTTAAATATTCCAATAAAGAACACCGTTCCTTCCCTCCCTCCCTCCCAAACTTTGTCCCTCTGAGCAACAGAAAAAGGAGGGTGTGGCCCCTGCTGCATCCTCCCCTTCTTAGGCTGGCAACAGCAAGGAACTACAGTGGGTCTTCATAACCCATGGTGAGTAACCCATTTCTTTTTCTGGCCCAATATGTTTCCCTTTGGTTTTGGTGGTAAGGGTTTGTGGGAGCATTACAAAAACTAACAGCACTCATTTGACCAATGGCTGTATTGAGAGATGAAAAAATAAAGAGCTTATTCAAAAGCGGCATCAAACGGTTACAGACAGTACCATTTGGAGCTGCCAGGGTGATGGGAATGGAGCATCTTTGAATATGGAGCATCTTTGAATGTGAAGTGGGAAAAAGCCTTCTTATGTTCAGAAAACCGGCATAAATGTGCAGGGGAGCCTTCGCCCTGAAATGCTGGCATTTGGCTTGCATATGGCAGTGCAAACATGGACAATGGGCTCCTTGCCGCCGGAGGCTGAAGTGGTACAATCTAGCTTCCCCATTCAATTTTGATTGTCTAAAAACTGGTGCCCGAATTCCCATTCCACAAATAAGGATGTCTCCATCAGAATGGTTTCAGCTCTCTTAAGGAAAAAACCCTGCCATCCTTTCCCTTTTCCCATTTCTCCCCGTAGAATTGCTCTCTTATCCATGGATCTCGAGTATTACAGGCCCCCCCAACCCTAAGCAGTTTGAAAAATATTGGGAGAGTTCTCTTTTTGGGATAGGGTGGGAAGATGGGGGAGGGGTACTTAGTTATATAGTACTGGAAACACAAAGCAATAATTTTTGTTACTGAGACGAGTCTTGTGTGTCTGTTTTTTTTAAACAAATGAAATTAAAGAGCAGCAGCAACTGATTGGGTTTTATTTTTATTCTCCCGTCTTCAACTTTGGGGGCTGCGGAAGGCACTCTGCTTCCTCCTTGGTACCTTTGCTGAGCTGCTTCTGTGGCCGTCTCCCAACCTTTACTGGCTGTACTGCTAAAGTCTGGAATTTGTATTCCAGCCCTCTTGGCTGCTGGCTAGAATTGGAGCTGTGGTTGGGGAGTGGCTGTGTGTGTGCGCGTGCGTGTTTTTAAGAAAATAAAGCTGTGGTTTTTATTAAGCCAGTTTTATTACACATCAATGTTTATTCTCTCCATACCTGTAACCCCCTTTTCCAGATTTTCAGTTTAAAATTCCTAATAAATTATTTGAAAATGGCTTTTGTTTTGTGGTGGTCTGTAGTGAGTCAGTGTTTCAAAGCTTCTTTCTCAGGTTGCATTTGGAAAACCTCCCAAGTGTAGATATGTAGGTGAGGGAAAGCAGGACAGAGGTAGAGATAAAGAGGATTAAAAAAAAAATTCTTGGGGCATTTTGAGCACGAATTCATTGTAGTTCAACAGCCATATGAGTGACAAGGCAGCTCTGAGGATGCAGCCAGCCCAAAAGGCATACAGGAGATGGGTGATCTGGCTGAAGTATTTTATATTTATTTCTCCACTGAGGGAACATTTGCCTGATACATCATGATGTGGCTGAATTTAGCTGTTATTGTAGGGTGGCAAAGTGTGAGGTAGAACAGTCCGTAGGAAGTTTTCCTGCTCAGGACCCATTCAAAACAACGGGAACTGTGAAGGACCCATAGTACTAGTACCCAGAATCTTTATTCCAATTGGGTTTGTAAAGGCAAACCTTTGTTTGGTTTGTGCCCTAGTTAACAGGGTGAGGGAAGAGTCGTCCAGAACTGTCTTCTCCCCCCCCAGGCAACCAAACATTTTAGGTCTGTCCTGCTTCTCCTATTTATTTATTTTTTTAATTTATTTTGGATTTTTATGTCCTGTCACTCCTGGGGGGCATAGGCAGGGAGGTGGTTCCTCAGGTACACTGGGCCCAAGACCTTAAGCCTGATCCAGGATTCAACTGGCAACCAGTGCAGTTGTTGGAGTATGGGGAGGAGTGAACATATGAGCAATACCCCAGACCACTAACAATTTCATGCTTGGAGTACATTGCCCAGTCAAAGAGAAGGGATGATATTCATGATAAAAGGTAAAGGTATCCCCTGTGCAAGCACCGGGTCATGTCTGACCCTTGGGGCGACGCCCTCTAGTGTTTTCATGGCAGACTCAATACGGGGTGGTTTGCCAGTGCCTTCCCCAGTCATTGCCGTTTACCCCCCAGCAAGCTGGGTACTCATTTCACCGACCTCGGAAAGATGGAAGGCTGAGTCGACCTTGAGCCGGCTGCTGGGATCAAACTCCCAGCCTCATGGGCACACAGCTTCAGACAGCATTTCTGCTGCCTTACCACCGTGCGCCACAAGAGGCTCTTCTGATATATTCATGATAAATTGAGCCTATCCTTTAAAACCCTGGTGAGACAGGACAGTGTGGGTGCTGCAACACCTGTTCATTCAGGCAATCAACATTCAAGCTGCCTCTTATGTTTGCAAAGCTGCTGAGAATTCCTAGACAGGTTGTTGCTGGCATTGTTTGGCCACCAATCGCTACAGCTGATTGGATTAAGCTTGTGACTCCAGCCATTGCCCTTTTGTGTGTTTGAGTCTACAAGCCGGAGAGTCCGCAGCTCAGTTGGAGAGCCTTGGTTTGCCTGCGGGAAGTCCCAGATTCAGTCTGCAGCATCTTCAGTTTAAAAGGACACAGGCTTGAAGCTGCCTCTCCCTGGAGCTGCCGTTAAAGTCGATAATACTGGAACAATACTGCAGTGATTTCCCCTAACCTGATGATTTTAACCTCAGATAGCTTCATGTGGAGACTATGTTGGGAATGGTTGTTGAATCAAGACTTAGTTCACACACTGTTCCTGCCTGCGCTATGAAGTGGTGGCTTGCATGTATAAAATATTATTTATTACATCTATATACCGTCCTTGCCAATGTCTCATGATGGTTTACATAGGAACAGGAATAATACAGAGAAATAATCAAAGGAACAATAAATGGAAAACAGTAGAACAATAAATTCATAACTTGCAGAAGGTTCCAGGCTCAGTCCCTGACTTCTCCCTGAAAGACCCTGAGACCCTGGAGAAAAAAAATGTGATACATCAGTGATACATACTGCTTGCAGTCTTTTCAGTGGAATGCAATCACACAGCTGAGGAATCAAGCTACACACATGTGAACCAGGCCTTAGATTACTTTTTAAACTGCAACCAACAAAAGAATTGCTCTGTATTCTGGAATTCTAATTCAAGATGGACCATATGGTAGAAGCAGGGTAAGCACTCTGTACATGTTCCTTGGAACTCTGTTGCTTTATGATCTGTTTTATGTAGTGGTTAGGAGTGCCGACTTCTAATCTGGTGAGCCAGTTCTGCACTCCCCCACATGCAGCCAGCTGGGTGACCTTGGGCTCGCCACAGCACTGATAAAGGTGTTCTGACCGAGCAGGGATATCAGGGCTCTCTCAGCCTCACCCACCTCACAGGCTGTCTGTTGTGGGGAGAGGAATGGGAAGGTGATTGGAAGCCGCTTTGAGACTCCGGATAGAAAAAAGCGGCATATAAGAACCAACTCTTTTTCTTCTCATGTTCCAAGGTGAGATTTTCATTACAAAACTATGAAACCCTGAAGGATCCTCTACAGATCAGCAGCAGAATGATTTGCATCAGGACAGTGTTAAAAGTTTAGAACAAAACAAGGTTCTTTATTGGAAAAACCTGTGTCCAAACTCATTCCTGGAAACAAAGTAGCTGGTTTTCCAGCCGGCCTTGGCCTGACGGAAGATGGACGCTTATAGAAAGGCAAACATTGGCCTCTTATCTCAGAACCTAGTGCCAAGGTAAAATGACCGTATAAAAGGGAAACGCTGAAGCTCTGGCTTCTCTGCTTTGCAGACAAAATGAGCCTCATCCTTCTTCTGGCATTGGGTAAGTTGTGGTTAGCAAGGCATAGTGGAACAGGGACGGGACAACACCTTGCCTAAGCACAGAAAGCACGTCCATTGCATTGATTCTGCAAAAGACGTGGAAGGAACCCTCTTAAGGACTATGTTTGTGTACCGGATTCAAATGATAAGTGAGGTGCTGCTGTTGGTTCTTCCTTCCCTCCAGTTATGGGACTCCCCACTCTGTAGGCTTACCAAATTCCAAGCCTGAGCACCTGCTGGAAGTGTTGCAAGGCTGCTTGGGGCTGTTTCTTGATACCCAGAGTCCAGTGGCACCTTTAAAACCAACAAGGATTTATTCAAGGCTTGTGCACTCAAGAGCGCTTGCATTCAAAAGCTCACGCCTTGAATCAATCTTTGTTGGTCTTAAAGGTGCCACTGGACTCTTTGTTTTGTTGTGCTGCTTCAGAACAACATGGCTACCCACCTGAATCTACTGATACCCAGAGTTGAGAAAGGGTGGAGACATTTAAATTGCGTGCATGTGCACATGTGCTTCTTTGCTTTTTTTATCTGCACTGCATCTATAGAATGGGTAGGTTGTAATACATGTATGTATTAAAAGCATGCTGTGTGCTTAAATGTGCAGCCATAGGGAATAGTTATAAAACTAGGAAAGGATCTTTCTTCTTTGCCACATGAGGGCGCATTTGCACAGTCATGAACCTTAGATCAGTGGTTCCTTCCTAGCGTTTTTGGGTATCGTGACACACCAATTTACTTCCTATGGTGACCCATCCCGGGCTGCCCCCAAGCTTCTTCAGTGCCCTAGGCAAACTCTGACCTTGGCACAAATCTACCCTGGCATTCAATTTTCCATGATGTCCAATCCAATGTTTCTGAGAATAATTTTTTTTTAAAGGGGGAGGGGGAGTAGCCCAGCTAGACTGCTAAGGGAAGACATGACAGAAGTTTAGAAAATATCTAGTGGGGCTTTCCCCCCCTCCCCCATAATATTAGAACTTGGGGGTGCCCCATGCAATTGTTAGGAAATAGGTTCAGAACAGACAACAGGAAAGACTTCTTTAGTAATGAATAATTAAACGGTGGAATACATTGCCAATGGAAGTAATAACAGCCACAAGCATAGAAAAAAGGAGGTTCAAAGAGGAGAGGTCAATCAACGGCCATGGTGATTGAAGGGAATCTCCCTCTACAGAGGCAGCAAACCTGTGAATGCCAGAGCCGGGAGACAACGTCAGGGTGTGTCTCAGCCCTGTTTTGTTCTGTTTGTTTTGCCCTCCAAGACAACTGGCTGGCAGCTGTGTGAAAAAGTACGCTGGAACAGATGGGCCACTGGTCTGATCCAATAAGCTCTATTTGTGTTCTTCTGATGTTCTGCAGGAAATGAATGAAACAAAGGGTACTGACAGTTCAAAGCTGTAACCTTGCAGTCTTCCAGTTGGGAGGCTTTTTCAGAGTTGTGTAGTACAAAAACATGGACTGACTCTCTTGCTGGGGGGCTAATTGTTTATCACTTTAAGAATAGAGCTCTTGAGAGTTTAAGAATGGTGTATACTTTCTATTATAATTCAGAGGAAATCTTAGTTTGGGGAAACCCTAAGTCAGGTTCTCAAGTGATAATTTCCCCCTTTCTCTTTCTCTCTCAGTGGCCACAGTTGGCGTGTCCAATGCTGCTATCCCTCGGAATTTATGGCAATTTCGCAACATGATCAAATGCGTCATCCCAACCAGTGACCCACTGAAGGATTACAACAACTATGGCTGCTATTGTGGCTTAGGGGGCGGTGGGACACCAATGGATCAGCTAGACACGTGAGCAAGTCCTTTATACCCAGCTCCTTGAGACCCCCCCACACACCTTGAATCACTGACCAAGCTTCTCTCCAGAACAGGGGTAGTCAACCTGTTGCAAACGCTGCCAGGGGCTCATGGGAATTGTAGTCCATGGGCATCTGGAGGACCACAGGTTGACTACCCCTGCTCTAGGATGTTTTAAGTCAACAGGTATGGTTAGGAGATAGGATGGTAACAGATATCAAAAATTAGCCTCTAATTCCAATAGTAATAAACAATTCCTGGATATGTCAAATTGAGAAGTTTATTAGGCACGGCATCAAAATGGAACCTCCATGATCCAAAGCAATCTATCCCAGAGTTCTATGTATTGGAAACAAAGAACTAAGAGAGGCTTGTGTCATCCTAGTGAGCTTCTTAAACTGCTGGGCTGGCTGCTGTCAGAAGTAGGGGGCAGAAAATGGAATCCTATTATGGCTGGAATTTCCCTAAGAGATGTTCTTCTCCATGTTTCCTCAGAACTCCCATTTTTATGGGAAAATACAATCTGAGATGACAGACACTAGACTTCTTTGGGACTGACCACAGGAAGTTCTTCATCAGAAATCAAGAGCAAGCCATGACAGCTTTTTGAAGGGTCAAATTGGTATTAGGCAGGGGAGAGAAGGGAAACTGTTAGGAATACAATCCTCTCAGCACAACTATTTTGATGTTACTGAGTGACAAGAAGCTTGAATAAGCTCAAGGTCCCAACCTCAATTTTCTATCTCCTTTTTATTAATGACCAATTACTTTCACTGTTCTGGGACTCCAGGAATGGAAAATGTGTATGTGTTTGGGGCAGGGATGGAGCTTTGCTGATGTTTTCTTTTCCCCAGTTTACAATTTAACACTTTCTGCATATTTGGGACTTTCTTGATAAGCAGACTGGCCCTCACACACGCACCTTGTGTCTTGGGTGACTTCATTTCACCACCCAAATTCTGACTGAAGGGCTGCCACAGGATGAATTGTCAGATTCCTTGCTCAATGGAGCCTCCATGTTCAGAGGAATACACCCTCGGATACCAAATGCTAAGGGAAATAAGCAACAACCAGCATCTTCACAATTAGTTTCTGAGCATCCTCAGAACACCTGGCTTGCCGGTTGCTAGAAAAAGACCATGAAAAGTATTTGTTTTATGTTATAATCCACCTTTCTCACTGGGAACCAAGGTGGATGACACAGAGTGAGACAATAAAACCAACAGGATGGGACAACCAACAAACAAACAAACAAACAAACAAACAGTTCATTCTACAAAGCAGGGCGAGTTCTTCTGAAGATCAGGTAATCACTCTGAATGCTTTTTCTTTCCTGAGCAGGTGCTGTCAGATTCATGACAGCTGCTATTCCGCAGCCAAGAAACATCCCAACTGTAAATTTATTCTGGACAACCCCTATACGGAGATCTATTCCTACAGCTGCTCTGGCAATAGCATCACTTGTGGTGGTAAGTGGAACTCCACACCTCACTTAGCTGCCTTGGGAACCCCATGGTATAAAAAGGTAAAGGTATCCCCTGTGCAGGCACAGAGTCATGTCTGACCCTTGGGGTGACGCCCTCTAGTGTTTTCTTGGCAGATTCAGTACAGGGTGGTTTGCCATTCCCTTCCCCAGTCATTTTACCCCCCAGCAAGCTGGGTACTCATTTTACCGACCTCGGAAGGATGGAAGGCTGAGTCAACCTTGAGCCGGCTGCTGGGATCGAACTCCCAGCCTCATGGGCAGAGCTTCAGACAGCATGTCGGCTGCCTTGCCACCCTGCGCCACAAGAGGCTCTTATCCCATGTATACTTTGTGCATAAAGAATCCAGGTTTGACTAGTTAAAAGAATCTCCAGTTACGGGGCTGGAAAGCAGGCTCAGATGCTGCTGACTGCCGAGCCACTCTCGAGAATGGAAGCCGATGGTCTCAGCCAGTATGAAGCTGTGTCCTATGATGGAGATGATGAGACCAGGTCTACCAACAGCACACAGAACATGAACATTCCTTGTGGGTGGGCAGTGTTTGAATTAAACCCTGCATGATCTCTGTGCTTCTGGCTTGGTATGACGTTGAGGGAGAATTCCCAATTCACTTACACTGGTAGCTGCTGGTGATGTTTAGGAAACTTGATTGTGGACTTTAAAGCCCGGAGAAGTCACGGCTTACAATCAAATTTTTATCCTCCTTTTTAACTAGGTGCGCCAGGTTTTCTGACCAGGCTTAAGTACTGTTTTTAATAGATAGCCAGAACCCTGTATTGATTGAGGGGGTGGCAATGTTTTTGTCATTAGGATGCATGTAGTTAAACGGTAATGACTGGGGAAGGCATTGGCAAACCACCCTGTATTGATTCTGCCAAGAAAACGGGCGTCACCCCAAGGGTCAGACATGACTCGGTGCTTGCACAGGGAATACCTTTACCTTTACCTTTAGTTAAACTTCAAAGCTGATAATTGTTTATTTCCATAATAAGATCAGAGTCCAGTACCACCTTTAAGACCAACAAAGATTTATTCAAGGTGTGAGCTTTCAAGGCAAGAACTCAAGCTCACACCTTGAATAAATCTTTGTTGGTCTTAAAGGTGCTCCTGGACTCTGATTTTATTGTGTACTTCAGACCAACACGGCAACCCATTTGAATCTATCCTTATTTCCGTAATGTACATGTTAGTATAATTCTATTAATTTTATTGTCGTCCTTTGACTTCTACATGCCTGTAATGGTTTTACTAATTCTATTGTCCCTTTTATCATGCTAATAAAGGCTTGTGTGTGCGTGGACTTCAAAGCCCTTTACAACCTGGGCCCCACATTTTAAAGGACTATCTCCTTCCACATGTCCCTGTGTGCCAGCTACAGTTTGTTAGCTATCCTACCACTTTGGGTGGCGCATATATCAGCAACCAGGGCCTAGTCCTTTCCACTGTGGTTCCTGCTCTAGGGCAGTGGTCCCCAACCTTTTTATCACCGAGGACCACTCAACGCTTGACAATTTTACTGAGGCCCGGTGTGTGTGTGTGTGTGTGTGTGTGTGTGTGTGTGTGTGTGTGTGTGTGGGGAGGGTAGTTTACTCCTCTACTCTCAACCACTGCCCTAACACTCTCTGATCGCTATGGTAATGTTTAAACATCCCTTCAAAATAAGATACAGACACGCCACAACAATGAACATAAGGAACATTTTACTTTCATGGAAATTTTAACTCATGACAATGACAAATCAATGAGAACCCTGAGCTTGTTTCTCTGCAACGAGATAGTCCTATCTGGGAGTGATGGGAGACAATGACAACCGAAGTGTGTTGTAAAGGGCCCGGGGGGGGGATGAAATAAAGGGCCGGGGGGGAGGCGTCCTTCGTGGCCCACCTCCAATTAGTCAACGGACCACATGTGGTCTGCGGCCCACAGGTTGGGGATCGCTACTCTAGGGCCTGGGCTCTCTGAAGACATGGGTGGGGGGCTCCTTGGGGATCTTCAGGAGCTGCTGCAAGCCTTGCTTGTTTGACAGGGCCTTTGAGAGGGCTTGAATGGCAGGCATTTTGCGGGGTGGGTGGGAGGAGAGAGAGATTTGGGGCTTGCTATTTTTGCTGGAAACGTTTATAATTATTATTGTAAGATGCCTTGAGCCACAAAGAAAAGCAGGGTAGAAATGTTTTACTAAAGTCCTGTCTTTGATCATTATTTTTGACTCTGCTGTTCATTTTTCTGGAAAGTAGAGCGTTAAACATTTACTATTTTGCCTCTCACATGTTTTTTTCATATTTTTCACCTATACCGAGTGGCCCATTCGTTTTGTGTATCTCCGGGAGGATGACAGGCAGTGGGGAAAGTGAACAGGTGTAGTCTGTGATGGAATGCCAGCCCAGCATGCTGTTACCCAGCATGGTATAGTGGTTAACAGTGGTTAAGAGCAGCGGCCTCTAATCTAGCATGCTGGGTTTGATTCCCTGCTCCTCCCCATGCAGCTAGCCAGTGACCTTGGGCTCATCACAGTCCTGATAGAGCTGTTCTGACTGAGCAGTTCTGTCAGAAGCTCTCTCAGCCTCACCTACCTCACAAGCTATCTGTTTTGGGGAGAGGAAGAGAAGACAATTGTAAGCTGCTTTGACACTCCTTTGGGCAGTGAAGAGAGGTAGTTAAAAAACAACTCTTCTTGTTCTTCTTAGTGTAAAGGTTCTAGGTATTTCTGGGTGTGATCTGAAATGCTGAGGGAAGCATAAGCAGCTTTCTAAAAGAGAGGGCGATCCTGAGATCTTTGTTTCTAACCTCCCCTTCTCTCTGCAGAAAAGAATAACGAATGTGAGGCGTTTATCTGTGCCTGTGATCGCTCAGCCGCCATCTGTTTCTCAGGGGCTCCCTACAACTCAGATTACAAGAATTTGGACACTGGCAAACACTGCAAATAAAGCTCAGGCTGCCTCACCCATGCAGAGAGCTTTCTGCGCTTCCCTCATCAGGGTCTCAACGGCAGCTCCGTGGGCCAATAGGAAGGAAGGTGGAGGAAAACTAGTTAAACAAATTGGTTGCCTGAGTAATAAAATGTGGCATCAACACCTGTCAAGTTTTTTTTGGTTTTGGTTCACTGGTTTTGCATGAATGCACGATGCACCGCTGACTTCCTGCCACACCGACCTCTAATCAGGGGACAGAGGGCAAGGAATACGGTTGCCAGCTCTGGGTTGGGAAATACCGGGAGAGTTTGGGGGTGGCGCCGGGAGTGGGTGAGATTTGGGTCAGGGAGGGGCCTCAGGGGAGTGTAATGCCATCGAGTCCCCCCTCCTCCTCCAAAGGAGCCATTCTCTCCAGGGGAACTGATCTCTTTAGTATGGAGGTGACCGGTAATTCCGGGGGATCCCCAGGTCCCACCTGAAGGCTGGCATCCCGAGCAAGCAACTACATTGCAGGGAGGGAGTCGCAAAGCTCTGCAAGGCGGCTTTCCAGAACAGCCCCATTCTCTTGCCAGGAGTGCTTGGGGGGCAGGAGAGGGTCGGGAACTCTCCGTGATCCCACCGTGCGGACCATTAGTCCCCGTCGGCAAGAAGGAGCGCTTCCTCCGGCCTCGCCCCTCCCCGCGCTCCGGCCTTTGCTTACGCCATAATGTGGTCGGCCCTGCAGTGCTGCGGGAAAGGGAGGAGGAGGAGGGCACGGGAAGCGCCGGCGGCGAGCACGGAGCAAGGACTCTCCAACCATCCCAGTCCGGGGAAACGTAAGGCCACGCCCCCACGCCTTTCTTGGAATAGGGCAGAAGCCACACCCTCTACCTCCCGCCCCGCCCACTAGGACACCTGCGTTACGCTCCTGTCTTGTAGGATTGCTTCCGTCGACGCATCGGGGTCTCCTTTCAGGAGCAGAGCTGAGGCGTAATGATGAGAGCCCCTGGGACCTGCAGGGGGGCTTTTCCTACTTGCATAGTGTCCAAAAAGGTTCGCTCTGGGATGCACGTGTGGGATTGCCAACCTTTGATTGCAGATCCAGTCACAAGGTTCTGTTTTGAGTAGGGTTGCCAGCTTGCAGGTGGTCAAGCGAAGAAATATCAAGCTGGCAGCTAGGGCTTATTCATGTTTGGCAATCCTTACGCCTCTGTTGGTAGTATAACAATGCCACTTATAATTATCACTTTGCCTAAAAGGTCTCCACTTTATTGCTTGTATTGGAGGGGATCGTGGTCTCAGCCTACCCCTTCGCCCCTGAGACCACAATCCCCTCCAATGCAAACAATAAAGTGGAGATGTTTTAGGCAAGGTAACACAACAAAAATAGAGTCCAATAAGACCAAAAAAGATTTATTCAAGGCGTGAGCTTTCAAGTGCTTGCACTCTTCCTCAGACTGCAAAGAGAACAATCCCTCCTGCCTTTGCCATCCAGGAGCAGGAATACTGAAGGGCAGATGGTTGCCAAGCAGAGCGGGCTCCCGAGCTCCAGACCCTCTCTTAGAAGATCTTAAACACATCTTTGAAGAGCAGCTGCTGATGAAACAGCTGGGTTTCTGGACTGGCTTTCCAGTAATGATGACTGCTTATGGGTCTGTTGCCAAGCAAAACACCACATTTCTTCTCACCTGCTTTCTGCAGGCCTAACTCCCCCCACTGTTAGTTCCCCTATGTACCAGTGGAGTGCCATGGCTGAGTATTCTCTAGTTACTCATCTTTGCACATATTTGTGACTAGATCCTAGGGATACTCAAAGTACGTCTCCCTCTGCTAAAAAATGGCACCTTCAAGACTGATGAAATTTTATTCCAGATTAAGATTTTGTGGACTAGAACCCACATGGTGACAAAGTGGTTTATGCAGGAATAAAACTGCCTCGGTCTTTTAGATTGTCACTCTTGTTTACATTGGACGGTAAAAATGTGCTTTGAGATTGCAGTCTTTCTTTTAAATAAGAACATAACAGAAGTAGAGCTTGCTGGGTGAGGCCAATAGTTGTCTAGTCTAAGGAGTTGCTCTGGAGATTCAAACAGAGGCCCAGGCTTTTCCCTGATGTTGCTTCCTATTACTGAATTTTGTAGGATTCCTTCACTAGCCTTCCTTCACTAACCAACGCCAGTATCCACCTGTAGCACTTCATAATCCACCTTGGGTTTCACCATCCTGATTTTTTTTTTTGAATTTAAAAAAATTCCTTGATCCCACCTGGTGGAATGAGCTCCCGGATGAGCTGAGGACCCTTTTGGAGGTGTCACAGTTCCGGGGGGCCGTTAAGATAGAGCCACCAGGCTTTTGTTCAAGGCTAGGCCCAGAAGATACTGGGTCCCTCCCCCCTTGTCCCCCCTTTATGGGACAGCTATTTTTGGACATCAGTTGTCGATTGCAGGCATGAATGGCTGACCAGCAGGGCTCTGCAGAAGGTGGGAACCAGGGAGAAGGATTATGCTGCCGTATCGGTTTGCTATTCTATAGTGTTTTATCTGTATTCTGGGGGGTTTATTGTAATAGGGGTTTTAACTGTCTCGCAAGGCATGTTCTTAAGGCGTCACCCTGCAAATGGGAAAGATGAAGAGCTCTCAGTACCTGATCATTCCTCAAAACATAAATTGTTAAGAAGGGCATTTATTTAAGGGGAGTACGGTGATATTACAAAGGGAAATGTTCAAAATGAAGTTTATCAGATGTATTCTCCTGTTTTCATTTCAATGTTCTCTGCTTTTGTATTCCACTTTAATTGCACTGTTTGTTATGTATTCTATTGGTTTTCATTGCATTATTTTCGAATTCAGTAATCCTCTTTGATTTGCAATGAGGAAAGTGGGCTTGAAGCTAAGTGGATACATCATTTCAATAAGGTTTGCCTCGGGCTAGTTAATTGAAGGGGGATAATTTGGATTTTTTGAATGATATGCTAGTCTGTCAATCTGCTCCGTTTCCTCCCCTGTCACTTACTTTTCTGACTGCCCGTAGGATGGAGACCCTGGATGAATTTGACAATGAATATCCACTTGTCATAACTTTCTGCGAGAGGATCTCCCCCCAGGACTTTGAGAAACAGTCCCTGAGTTATACTCAGAAGTCTCTGCAGGATCTTTATACCCAAATGGAGCAGAACCCCAGAATCTGTGAAAGGATCCTGCGCAAGAGGAAGCAGATGGAGAATGAAGAAGCTGGTTTGGTGCGATATCTGAAGGTAAGGTGTTAGCAAGAGATCCAATGGAGAGAGTTGATCAGCACAGTTGGTGACGTTTTGCATGGCATGGAAAGGGAAGCTGCTGCCTAAGGCATAAAAGCAGAAGGCAGGAAAAAGTTGACAGGCCTTCATGGGCCAGGTTTCTCCACTTATGGCCCAATGAGGCCATAGTGGAGAAACCTGGGATTTGAATGCATCTGTCAGTACTCTAGCCTCTGCATTACTCTGGATAGCTAGCACCTTGCCGTGCTTGAATTATGTGGAACATTTGCCTGAAGGATTCATAGCATCTTGTGTGGCTTGTGTGACATTTGGGTTGTACAGGTAACTTAGGCTGTGCAGGTGGTACTATCAGTTGCACCTGGGGCTTAAGGTCTTGTTTTGTCCTAAGAATATGTCAACTGACTCATTGGATATTCATAAGAGAAGCCAACACAAATCTGGATCTATGTTTGCTATGTACATAGCACCTTTGCCTTGCTTAAATTATGTAGAACAATTGCCTGAAGGATTCATACTGTCTTGTGTGGCTTGTGTGTTTGTGACATTTGGGTTGCACAGGTGACTTAGACTGTACAGGTGGTACTGTCAGCTGCAACTAGAACTTAGGCCTTTGTTTTGACCTAAGAATATGTCAACTGACTCTCTGGATATTCATAAGAGAAGCCAACACAAATCTGGATCTCTGTTTTCTATGTATGAAGTGACATAACCCTGATGTGACAGAACAGACTGTTCCATAGTATTTGCAATGCTCCCTTCACAATTTATTTTAAAATTACCTTCCTGCAAATAGAAATCTAGCACAGTAGGGAGGAGCCTTGACTGGAGCACTTTCCCTGATGAACTAATTATCTTCTTGGAGGGGATATTTTGGTGGGAACTTTCAGAAGTGGTGTCTCCTACTCTCAGTGTCAAGTGGTACAGTCCATTTTGTCACCTTGGGACTTTTTCACTTCATTTTGCCTCACGTGCAGCCTTCCTACTGTTGTTTTCCAGGCCAAGTTCTTTGCCATGCTTCAGGGAGACATGAACTACAGCAACTTGATGGAGGAAATGGAGATGGGAGAAAAGGCAGAGCAACTGAAGCATGAGATGCAGAAGGCCAGTGACTATGCATGTAGTAAGCCCTCCGTTTTTTGCTTGTTTTGAAAATGTGCCTATGAGGAGGTAGCATTTTTCATGTTAATATTTGTAGCATAGAGAAAATTCTTCTCACGGCACCTACAAATTACACTTGTGGAGGCCAAATTGATTTCAATTAAGTTCCTTGCTTTTAGAGATCATATAAGCTAGTGTGATGTATAATTGGGGTCAAATCCCCACAAGGCCTTTAAACTCAGCTGGTGACCATGGGCATGTTACTCTTTCAGTTTAAGCCAACCTGACAGGGTTGTTGCAAGGATAAAATGAAGGAGGAAAGGGTTGTGTATTTCTAGAATAGGCAGCTTGGAGGGAAATGTCCTTTTAACAGAAGCTTACTGTAATAGGATGTATTTTACCAAGACCGTTTATGCACTGGGAACTTCACTGCCCCACCCCCTTATCAGGAGCGCAGATAGGGAGTGGATGAGGTGCACCAGGCCAAATGCTCCCCCGTGTGGGTGCAGGAAGAGGTGGAGCAACCTGCCACGACTAAAACTCCAGCCTGGAGCGCAGCATGAAACCTCCAGTGCATAAAGAACCAATGCTTCCTCTTCTTCCCCCATATGCTGGTGTTGGTGAGACAGTGAGCTAAGAGCTCATGACTGACTGTGTCAAACGCTGCTGACAGGTCTAATGGCATTATTTCCCCTGAGACGGAAATAAACATGTGTCTTCAACCAAACAGGTACATTTACACCGTGCATAGCAGAAAACTGTCAGGATTTGCGGCTGTGTCTCTTGTGAAATGGCTCAAATGCAACTATTCCTTTTCAGCTGCCAAAAGTGTGCCATGGCAGCAGCTGGAGGTGAGGACCAGGAAGAACATTGTGTCAGGAGGATTCAGCCCCAGCCAGATCACTCTTTCAGACTCACGTCTTGCAACGATGCCCAAAATCTTTGGTTCTTTCCCAAAGCAGGTTTGCGCTTCTAATTTCTGCTAAGCCCACTTCATCCTACTCCAGGCTGTGAGGCTGAAGACGTGTTGCTTGCAGGGCTCTTTCCAGGTTTTCTCCCTTCTTAGTTCCCTCTTGGTTGCTCGGAGGATGTGACCCAGGACCTTCTGACTCCTATACTTCCCTTAGGTTATCCCACTTACAGATCTCTTACCTGGACGACTGCCTGTAGGTTACTGAAGATGATGCTAAAGAGCTGGGCCTACAGATTGGAGCTGGAGAGATAGGCCTGTATTTTACCTGCATTCTCTGTGGGCTCTCAGACTGCATCTACACATTAGAAAATCCCTCAGGAACAACATGCCACATGGCAGCTACTATTGTCTCCGCTGTACAAAGCCACTTTACTTATGTGGCTACATGTAAGTTTTACAATGGAGCCAATATTGACTCCATGGAACGGTTTGAGAACCCAAAAACAGCATGTGGGTGGCAGAGGAGAGGGGCTCAAGCACTTATCTATGGGTGCTGTAGTCACAAATAGAGATCTAGGAAGCACCCTTCACACAAGTCCTTGTGCTGTTTCCTAGCAAATATAAGGACTTTAATATGTAGATGGGCTTATTCACAAACACTTGTACATAGAGTAGGGAGCCAGGAGTTGCTTGCTGCCCAAATTTCTTTCTGTCTCAGCATCTCTTATGATTAAAGCAGGCGTAGTCAAACTGCGGCCCTCCAGATGTCCATGGACTACAATTCCCATGAACCCCTGCCAGCATTTGGAGGGCCGCAGTTTGGCTACCCCTGGATTAAAAGATATTTCACTTGTTAGGAAGCTGCGATTAATTCCAACTCTGTGGTAGGTGGATTTGTAGAGAGTGTTCAAACTGCAGACACAGGATTGCTGTGCCATACTGTTCGTTTTTATTTGCCCACATGAGTGAACCTAGAAATGTATTATAGGAACTGACCCAGTGCATGGAGCACAATGGTGGCCTGTGCTGAGCTGGTGATTTCAATGGGGGAAGGGAGAGATGGCTGTATGTGCCAGAAGTCTTTCCCAGCTTGAGGGGGAAATGGAAAAAAAACATTTAGGGCTGCTCAGGAAATAATCCCGGGTTGGACTGTTTAGAAGAGTAGGAGGATATCACTTCCTCAGCCCTGCTACCATCCTGGCAAATACTCAGGTTGGCCCGTAGTGGTTGCAGTGACTTCATTGTGTTGCTTCCAGGGCTTGATAAGCTTTTCACTTTTCACATCAATAGATGGAGAGATCCATGGATTCCAACACAGACTTGAAGCAGCTCTGGGCTGGCATGTCTTCTGTCAATCAGAAGAGGTGAGAGGCAATTGAGACCTATGCAGGGAGGGAAAGTCTAGAGAACTGCCTAGAGAACAGGAAACCTATGGGTGGGAAAATCAAATCCTGATGGGGTGGAGGGAAGCTCTCCACAAAGCATCTCTTTCTTAAATTTTTCACTGAAAGGCTGATGGCCCTCAAAGTGGACAAAGGGGGAGGAAGCCAGATGTTCAGAACACAGGATAGACTCTGAATGACTAAACTCATGATGTAAAGCCAGAGAGGGAACCTAACTTGATTGGAGATAGAAAGAAGGGGTCATAAGTGGTAGGGCAGACTCAGAATCACAGAGTTGGAAGGGGCCATACAGGCCATCTAGTCCAACCCCCTGCTCAACGCAGAATCAGCCCAAAGCATCCCTCATATGCCCTTTCTTTGATCTACAGTTGTGACTTTGTAAATGGAGTTGAGGCAATCTCATAACAATCTTTCTTGTCATAGGCTACAATGATACTAGGCACATCTGCACTAAAAAAAAAATAATACCAGGATTTCTCTGAGATACCCCATTTCATAGAACTAAATGTCCCAGGATTTCCTGGATGAAGGAGTTTAAGCCTGTGGTATAGCTATGCTTCATCTTTCTGTCTCTCAACAGCATAGTCGACCTGCGGCCTTTAATGCTCAACCCTGGTGGCTTCCGTCCCCCATACCTCGGTAGCAACTCCTTCAGTAGACTGAAATACTCCAGCTTTCCAAGGTATGTGTTCCTTTCAAGGTTGCCCACATGTTGACTGAAACAGCAATGCAAGCAGAAGGAGACGGAGATTTCTCTTCTGTAAATTTAGGCATAATCTAAAAAAAAAAATTCTCAAAAGTAGCAGGCCAGATTAGTGGATCCTGCTGCAGATATTGTAGAGTATTGTTACACAGTCTTGTATTTATATCCCAACCCTTCAAGAAGCTTAGGGCGTCATGCAGAGAATCTACTATTCTTCGAGGATTTCAGGATATCTGTGATTTTATTCTCTTAACCAGTGGTTCTCAATCTGGGGGTCGGCACCCCTTTGGGGGTCGAATAACCCTTTCACAGGGGTCACAGCAGGGCAAGTAGCTTGGCCAGGGGGGCACCATCCACACAACAGCCTTGCGGGGTAGATTGAGATAGAGAGTTCATCTGTCTGGAGCAGTGGAAAAGAACGAGATTGGCATGGTGGGACAAGAGGCAGAACTGAACTGAGAAACCCCGAAAAAAAAACAATTTATATACAATCATGAACAATGGATCTTCACTCTATTGGTCAGTTTCGGTTTAATTTCTGTGAAAGAACACTTGCATAATTTTATGGTTGGGGGTCACCACAACATGAGGAACTGTTTTAAAAGGTCACGGCATTAGGAAGGTTGAGAACCACTGCTCTTAACAATCCTGAGAGGTAGGCTAGGCTGACATATGGTGAAGATCTGAACCTAGGTCTCAACAGTCCACATCCAGAATCCTCATCATTACATCCAGTGGACTGTGACTGTAAGCCAAAGTGGTTTCATACCACATTGTGACAAGAGGTGGTGGTGGACAGTAATTTTACGCATCTCACCTTTCTCAACCACATTACCGCTAAGAAGAGACTGAGGTCTTGGGTATTATATGTGAACTAGATTTCTGATGCGTCCTTTAACTTTTCGCCAAGACCATTGGGTGGTGGGGGGTGAGTGAGTGGAATAAATGGCAGCCAAACTAACTTCTGGAGGATCATTGTCCATGGGGTTGCGATGGGTTGGACACGACTTTGCACCTAACAACAATACACATCCCACCGGTGGGTTGCAGGAGTAGTCTAGTGGGTCAGCAATTACCGACAGAATTCACTCTCCCTCAGTTCCCAAGTCCATCTGGGTCTGGAGTGGACATATCAATAACAGAATGCCTGTAAACCCCAAAATGTTCTTCTCAAACTTCTTGTTTCTATCATGGTGGGACACAGGTTCTTGGGTAGAGTGGTTGGTATGGGACATGGGATACAAAAGGTGAAGAACAACTGGTTAACAAGATATGTTTCCTGGTTTGGCTCAACCATAATATTAACGGTCACAGCTTCCTGCAATGGAACTTGGTAACTGTAATGCAAAATCACAAGTCACAGAATTCCCTGAGCCAAGGGAATGACTATGTACCTTTTTAGTTTGTTGTGTAGATGCAGCCTTAGAAGGCACTTGGAAATCCTTACTAGGAATATTTTCTCATTCTAGGACTCCCATAAACAGCCCTACTTCATCTTCGCAAAGCGCTGGCCCATCTGGCAGTGACTCGGTTTTCAACACTCCTATACTGGCCAAGTTCAGAGACAACAAAGATGATGAGACGGATAAGGAAAACCTGGGCCCCGGCTCCCACTTTACGGAGCCCTAAATGTCTTTTTCGTGTATGGGACGATCCTAAGTGAATTAAAGGTCACCGCATACTCCTACCGTGGAGATAGCTGTTGATGCCTCTGATTGTGGGCTACAGAAGAAGGCCAGCCAGGTTAGCACTTGGAAAGTGTTGACAGAACAGAGATATTTTTAATGGTGGGTTAGGGAGCATGCTTTGAAGGGCTTCTCTTTAGGTTTCTTTCTGTTTCAATTATTAGTGCAGATATAAATGTCAGCCAGTTCACAGAAAGAAAGATCAATCCTACTGTTTATTCGTTTTTCAGAAGTGTTTTAAAACTTACAAAATTAGAAGATAGCAGCGGAGATCATACGTAACCAACGCATACTCCGTGTATTGCTGAAGCTTTAGCATCTTTTTTGCCTTGTATTGCTGAAGCTTTAGCATCTTTTTTGAATGTGCTCTTTACAAAAGCTCGGCTCCAGTGTGATTCTTTTGGCTCTCAGCATCCTGTGAGACCCACAGAAAGGGCGATTTGAGCTTAGGTTTTTCCCCTGGGGTGGGAGAGGTGACCCAAACACCCTCACACCTATCTATAGGGATCCCGGTGTAAGCGATACTAATGGGAAGGGTAATCTAAGGACCACTGGAACGGCAAAAGTGTTTACGAGGAAAAGTAACAGCCAACTTTATTGTACAGAGGTGGAAATTAATGTCTCCATTGTAAATGTCCTATGAATTTAGGTTATGAATCAGGATGGGAAGTCATGAGCAAAAAAGTGCTTCCCCCACCCTTGTGTCTTGGATTGTTTCTGTGGAATTTCAAACATATAGCATTAAGCAAACTCTTGTTAACCACCCCGAGACTGCATGTCCGAGAGGGGCGGTATACAAATTAAATTATAAATACTGTGGGACCCACCGGGAAAAATTAGGTTTTTTTCACATTAACTGAACCATGTAGTAAGAGAGCAAAGGAGTTCTCCAGGAAAAGGTAAGCACTTTGCTATGCACCCACAGGGGGATGATCTTTCCATGTTGCATTTATGCAACTAAGAAGGCAAACTCTTTACTAGAGTCTGCAAACTGAAATAGAAAAGGGTGTGGTTAAAGAAGGAAGGGTAAAATCAAGGGGAAGGGTTGTTAGAGGGCAAGGGGGCTGTGCCAAAGAGGGAAGGTCCAGGGCCCATGAATACCTAGCATCTCCACCAAATGGCATAGCAGACTTGATATGATAAAATCAGAGTCCAGTAGCACCTTTAAGACCAACAAAGATTTATTCAAGGCATGAGCCTTGAACTCTGATTTTATTGTGCTACTTCAGACCAACACGGCTGCTCATTTGAATCTGACATAAGGATAGTAAGGATAGATAACTTCCTGATGTCTCAGCACACCTCCCTGCACTATCTTCTGGGCACGTTCTTCCTTGGAACTTGGTTCCAGAGTCATTTTGTTGCTGACTTCTTGCAAGGCATGCTCTACAAGAAAACAGCAGGAGCATGAGTTCAAGTTCATGGGGATGGAGGATCAGGGAGTCACGAAGAGAAGCTCGAGTGAGACTTACCTGTGTCAATGTAGCCCAACACAGCAACTGTGATGGCCAGATTGATCTTCCGAAGACACATCTCATTGCGAAGACCACTGAAGAAGGATAGATAACTTCCCGATGTCTCAGCACACCTCCCTGCACTACTAGAGCCAGCATGCAGGAAGACCGTCTTGGGTTCCAGTCTTGCCGGATGTCACTCATCAGGGAGAATAGATGGTTTGTTAGTTAGTGTGGGCAGGGCAATGATTCTAGGGTTGAAACTGACCTAAGTCAAAGGATTCCTGTGGACTCAGCTCTTTCTTGCTAATTCTGACGGTTGCCTCCACAGGGTCTGAGCCCAGTTAGCCTGCTCTGGGGTAGCAACACACCAGACAATAGAGCTGTAATGTTGCTGGGGTGAGAATGATTCTGCTTTGCATTTCACGAGTTCCCTGACATGGAACTGATCTCTAGCAAATACAGACAAATAACATCGTGGTGTGGTGGTTGGGAGCAGCGGCTTCTAATCTGGCGAGCTGGGTTGGATTCCCCACTCCTCCACATGCAGCCAGCTGGGTGACCTTGGGCTCCTCACAGCTTTGATAGTGCTGTTCGGACGGAGCAGTCCTGTGAGAAACTGTCTTAGCCTCGCCTACCTCACAGGGTGTCTGTTGTGGGGAGAGGAAGGGAAGATGATTGCAAGCCATTTTGAAACTCCTGGTAGAGAATTCCTCTTCATCTCTCCATATAATTGCTACTTTTGCATCAATGAGAGAATGGGTGGAGCCTATTATGTTCATGTGAAATAAGTTGTTCATGGGCTTTGAGTAGAGAACAAACCAGAGAATATTTTAGGACAGTATTATTTATTTATATTTATTTATCGTATGGCATGTGTAGTGTAGAAGGAGATCCAAGGATAGTCTGGAAGCTAGGCAAGGGATGTTCGGAGGTGGTTTGCCATTGCCTGCCTCTGCGTAATGACCCCTAGTGGTCCTTGAAGGAACTACCTTCCTAATTCTTGCAGGTCTTCCATCCAAATACTAGCCATGATTGGCTCTACTTTATTTCTGTGATCTGACTGTAAGTGTAGGACAGTAGTACAATACTAAAGGAGTCCATGCTGTGCATGGAGAAGTTCTTTTAAGGGATATTTTCCACTTTGTAGGATTTTCCAACTAGGTAATCCACGAGGTCTGGCATCCAGTCTCTGAGCAACAAGACAATTTTCTGGCTCCAGTAAGGATAGATAACTTCCCGATGTCTCAGCACACCTCCCTGCACTATCTTCTGGGCACATTCTTCTTTGGAACTTGGTTCCAGGGTCATTTTGTTGCTGACTTCTTGCAAGGCATGCTCTACAAGAAAACAGCAGGAGCATGAGTTCAAGTTCATGGGGATGGAGGATCAGGGAGTCACGAAGAGAAGCTCGAGTGAGACTTACCTGTGTCAATGTAGCCCAACACAGCAACTGTGATGGCCAGATTGATCTTCCGAAGACGCATCTCATTGCGAAGACCACTGAAGAAGCCTTCGAGAGCGAATTTGGCAGCAGAGTATGCAGTGATGAATGGGGACCCAATACGTCCTGAGAAAGAGGAACAATTCAGCAACAGAGAACATTAGTCTGGGACAGGGGTAGTCAAACTGCGGCCCTCCAGATGTCCATGGACTACATTTCCCAGGAGCCCCTGCCAGCGAATGCTGGCAGGGGCTCCTGGGAATTGTAGTCCATGGACATCTGGAGGGCCGCAGTTTGACTAGCCCTGGGAGGTCAAGGGATCTCTTACTTTGGCAATGAGAGTCTTACAGCCTGATCCTGTGCATGTAGACTGGGAAGTACATCCTTCTGTCAATTACATTTTATTGTCATTAAACCGTATCTGGGGTGGTATGCTCAAGTGCGATGTTAGGAAATGATGTATCTCTTCAGTCCAGTCCAGGATTAAAAGTTATTTCATGCCAGCATCATGTATCTGGCAGACCACTGACCCTGGAAGACTTGCATCTATTAGTTCCAAGGCCTTTGGAGGTGAAAAGAATTGCCATGGACTGAGCACATTGAGCTTGGACACGAGAACATTACAGAAACCCTTTGATCTTTCACACCTTTGCTAATAGTGAGTCAGTAAAAATGGGACTGATTATGCTCTCAAAGGGGCAAAAGCTGATTCACAGATCTTTTGAAAGACGTTGGTACATTGAAATGCTAACTGGGAAGTGCCTTGTTCAAATCTCGCTTATACAAAGACTGAAGTTGGAAAATAAGAGATGTTCCAACTTGTTGGCAATGCAAAACTGTTGGCTTCGTAAAGGAAATGAATGGCATTCAAGAGATCTCCTCCCCTACCAGCCATGGAAGATATGACTATAATGCTCCCTTCAGACTCTTGCAACATATGTAGTGCAGAAGACGTTAGCTGGACATAGCTGAGGAAGTTGACTGTGATTGAGCTCTTCACAATTTCCATATTTCCTCTGAATTTTTCTAAACCAGAAACTCCTCCAACATGGTTCAGTACTAAGTAGTCCAGGCCTCCTGAAAGAAAAAAGACACAGAGGAAGCAAGTTCTACATCAGCTCTTGGCCAGAATGAACAGATGACATTTTCTCTCAACATCAAGCTACATGCCATCCCTTCCAGTCTCCTCCAGCTAAGCCCTGTCCTTTCATTACACAGGTAGAACCTTTGCCCCCAGATAGCAAGCACCTGTCTATCCTTCCCTCTCTCCTCATTGCTGCCACCTCCCCCAGCCAGGTCTCTACTCACACAGGGGACTTGGCTGGTCAAGACAGGAGGGGAAGCAGCCTGGTGACTGCAGTAACAGAGGGGTAGTATTTCATTCGTCTCTGCTACTAATGGACGGTGCTTAGTTTCAAATGTGGTGGTGGGTTTAGGTCCAACCTGACATGCAAGCACAGGTCCTTCCCTGTTACTCTGCCTGTGGAAAATGGAACATCTAGTGCAGGGGTAGTCAAACTGCGGCCCTCCGGAGGTCCATGGACTATAATTCCCACGAGCCCCTACCAGCATTGGCAGGGGCTCATGGGAATTGTAGTCCATGGATATCCGGAGGGCCGCAGTTTGACTACCCCTGATCTAGTGTGACTCTGAAAAATGCAGTTTAGAGAACAGTTTTGAGTGGTGGCAACAGGGAAAAAAATAAGGAAGTGAGTGCCACTATCTTGCTGGATCCACTAAGTAAGCAAGATAGTGGCAACTTCATTAGTTGAAGGTGGTGGCACCCTTAGCCAATACGCCACAAGAACCATCCTTTGGTGACGCATATCTGGGGGAAAAGGCATGTCCATCCTTTCCTGCCCAGGTGCAGCAGACAAGACAAGACCAAGTCCTGATGCAGGAAAGGAAGATTCTGCCAAACCCCACCATTATTCTTTAGAGGAAGAGAATGGGACCAAAAGGTCAAATAGCTTGTGTTATAGGAGGCATTGCTGGTCTTCAAGATTGTCCTGGGGGCACCTGTCTAAGCAGGAATTGAAATGCTTCAGCAGTTACCCAGTTTGTTCTTGGTTTCTTCAATGACCTTCTGGGCAGAAGTTAAATTACTCATGTCAGCCCCAACGTAGCCTGCAGAGCTGGCCCCTAGTTCCAGGCACTTCTGGACCACCTGGGGACAAAGAGAACTGAGACATAGTTTTGCTGGATAATCACCATGTCAAGATATTTGGGTAGTCCCTAAGCAAAGAAGCGGAAGATGGCAGGGGATGCTGAGTAGGGGAGGGAAGAGAAGGAATATTTCAGTTCTGTTTATATATAAGACAGGGATAAGTTAGGGGATCTCTGAAATTTATACTCAGGGGATTAAAAACTTACCTTCTCGAGTACATTCTCCCTCCTTGCTGTTACCACTATGTTGGCCCCCATCCGTGCAAATTCGTACGCGATTTGCTCCCCAATCCCCGTGCTTGACCCTGTCACCAGGACACGCTTCCCTCGCACCTTTTCTGCAGGCAGAGAAGGAACAGGTCAAGACGGCTTCCTTCCACTGAGTGTTTGCTATGCAGATGGCAGCTCAAAGCCCTACCTGTGGCATGGTTTCCTCACCAAGTGCTGATGGAATACAGTGAGACATTGGCATGCAGGAAGATCTCAGCTGAAATCCCTATTAACCAGGTGTAGTCAAACTGCGGCCCTCCAGATGTCCATGGACTACAATTCCCATGAGCCCCGCTGGCAGGGGCTCATGGGAATTGTAGTCCATGGACATCTGGAGGGCCGCAGTTTGACTACCCCTGCTATTAACTCACAAAGCTTGTGAGTGATGCAGGGCTACTAAATGGTATTATTATTATTAATATTTATATACTGCCCTCCCCTAAGGCTCAGGGCAGTTTACACATAACACAGGAAACAAGAAGGTAAGTACATTATAATTCCGAGTCATATCAAATGAACAACAATAGTAGCAGCGGTTGCATAATCATAACTGATATACCATAGTTAACATAGCAACATTAACTAAAACAAATCTTTGTTGGTCTTAAAGGTACTCTTGGACTGTATTTTTGTTGTGCTACTTCAGACCAATACGGTTACCCGCCATAAATAAAACCCCAAGAGTTGGTCAGTTCAGGATTCAGTTCAGGAAGAGGGAGGGTTCTGGGGGGGGGCAGTAGATGGTTCATTCGACCTCAACCTGCTTCACAGTACTGCTTAACCCCTACCCTATACGCTGGACTGAGTTGCCAACATTGAGAAGGATTTGGTCCTCGTTCTTCAGGATGTTACTTCTCACTCTATTAGCTTTTATTTGCTTCATTTATAACCTGTCTTTCTCCCTGCTGGGGACCCAAAGCAGCCTACATTGTTCTCCTGTCCTCCATTTGATTCCCACAGCAAACCTGTGAGGTAGGTTAGGCTGAGAGTATGTGACTGGCCCAAGGTCACCCAGCAAGCTTCCATGGCAAAAGTGGGAATTTGAACCTAGGTTTACCAGTTTCAAGCCCAACATTCTAGCCACTTCACCAGGCGTGGCAAAACTGTGGCTCTCCCGATTTTTTTGTTTGTTTAATTATATTTAATTTTTTTGACTGTCACTCCCAAGCAAAGCCAGTTTATGGCTGTTTGAAGTAAAACTTAATAAAACAACAGTAATACAACATCAAGTGGTATAATCCTATCTGTTCCCTCCCAACCCACAAGTCCACATCCAGGACAATCCATCCACCAACCTCAGGAGAGGGCATCTCTTGCCCTAGATGGTCAGGGCATCTGGAGAGCCTCTGGAGGTACCCAGATCTTCTCTAGCCTGGCCTTAACCAAATGCCTGGTAGAAGAGCTCAGTCTTGAAGGCCCTGCAGAACTCTGTTAGCTCTGCTAGGGCCCTCAGCTCTTCCAGTTGCCAATTCCACCAGATTGCGGCATGCCTCCCGTGGGCCAGGGACCACCAGCAGATTCAAGCCTGCAAAGCAAAGAGCCCTGTGGGGCATAAGTAAACAAGTGATTCCTCAGATATGCAGGGCCCAGACCATGGATGGCCTTGAAGGTATGTACCAGAACCTTGAACTTGATCCGGTACACAATTGGCAACCAACGCAGCTGCCTCGGCACTGGCTGGATATGGGTCCTCCAAGATGATCTTCTGAGGACCCTAGCAGCTACATTTTGTACCAAATGGAATTTCCAGCCAAAGACAAGGGAAGGCCCACACAGAGTGAATTACAGAAGTTTAGTCTGGAAGTGACTGTTGCATGGATTACTGTGGCCAGATACTCCAGGGACAGGTAGGGCACTAGTAGCCTGACTTGGTGCAAAGGGAAAATGCCACCTAGAATCATAGAATAATAGAGTTGGAAGGGACCTTCTGGGTCATCTAGTTCAACACCCTGCACAATGCCGGACACTCACAACCCTATTGCTCATCCACTGTAACTTGCCCTTAAGCCTTCACAGAATCAGCCTCTCTGTGAGATGGCTATCCAGCCTCTGTTTAAAAATTTCCAAAGATGGAGAACCCACCACCTCCCGAGGAAGCCTGTTCCACTGAGAAACCACTCTAACTATCAGGAACTTCTTCCGGATGTTTTGATGGAATTTCTTTTGAATTAATTTCATCCCATTCATTCTGGTCTGTCCCTCTAGGTCAAGAGAGAACAATTCTGCTCCATCCTCCATATGGCATCCTTTTAAATACTTGACGATGGTTATCAGATCCCCTCTGTCGTCTCTTCTCTAGGCTAAACAGACCAAGCTCCTCCAGCCTTTCTTCATATGTCTTGGTCTCCAAACCCCTCACCATCTTTGTTGCCCTCCTCTGGACATGTTCCAGTTTGTCTACATCCCTCTTCAACTGGGGCGCACAAAACTGAACACAGTACTCCAAGTGAGGCCGAACCAGAGCAGAGTATAGCATTACCATCACCTCCCATGATCTGGACATGATACTCTGTTTGATACAGCCCAAAATCCCATTTGTCTTCTTAGCCACCAAGTCACACTACTGACTCATGTTCAATATATGGTCTACTAAGACTCCTAGATCCTTTTCGCACATACTACTGTCAAGACAAGTCTCCTCCCTCCTATACTGGTGTATATTTCCTACCTAAATGCAGAACTTTACATTTGTCCCTATTGAATATCATTTTATTCAGAATAGCCCAGTTCTCAAGCCAATCAAGATCATCTTGTATTCTGATTCTGTCTTTGGTTGTGTTTGCTACCCCTCACAGTTTAGTATCGTCTGCAAATTTAATAAGTACCCCCTTTAATCCCTCATCCAAATCATTTATAAATATGTTGAACAACTCAGGCCCTAGGACAGATCCATGGGATGCTCCACTTGTCACTCTTTTCCAAGAAGATGCTGAACCATTAACAAGTACTCTCTGGGTACGATCAGTCAACCAGTTATTGATCCACCTGACAGAATTAGGTCCATGTCACATTTTACCAATTTGTCAAGAAGAATATCATATGGAACCTTATCAAAAGCTTTGCTGAAATCCAGATAAACTATGTCCACAGCATACCCCTAGTCCAGCAAGGTAGTCATTTTCTTGAAAAAAAGAGATAAGGTTGGTCTGACATAACTTAGTCTTGCAAAACCCATGCTGAGTCTTAGAAATCACAGCTCTCTGTTCCAGCTGCTCAAGGACCAAAATTTTGCCAGCTACAGATGTCAAGCTGACAGGTTGGTAGTTATCCAGATCCTCCTTTTTCCCTTTCTTGAGGATCGAGACAACATTTGCCCACCTCCAATCATCTGGCACCCACCCCCAGATTCCTGGCATAGGCACAGCCACCAGCTGCATCCCATCTAGGATTGCACTATAGTCCATGGATGACTGGAGAGTCACAGTTTGGCCACCCCTGCACTACACCATGCTGGCTCTGTTTTCCATATTACCTATTATGTGTATCATGTCTGCATGTCAGAAACCAAATCTGGCAAGTAAAAATGTTATTCCCTGTCTGTTTAAGCAGTTTATTGCCTGTTTGAGGGCTGATGGGGTTAATATATTTTGCGGTTGCATCAGCAAAGCGCTGAAGAGCCTTGTGAAATGTACAAAAAGTCTTGTGACACACACACCACTTCCTGGAATTCCTCCAAGTGTTCACAAAGGCCCATCAACTGAGAAAGACAGTAATGGTGGACAAGCTTCTTTCGCCCATGGTTTGTAACTGACCTTTGCAATAGGCAGTCAGGGGAATAATACACATGTCCTTTTTATCTGCAAATTTTGCCACTATTTTTTCTCCTTAAAGCCGCTTACAAACATAATGTGAAACAAGCTTTGCTAGGTCTGCAAGGAGAAATAACCTATCAATTCTTTGAGAGGAAGCAGAACATAATGAGAGCCCTGCTGGATCAGACCAGCCTCCTGTTTCACAAAGTCACCAACCATTTTCCTTGCATGATCAGAAAATAGCATAGGGTCCAATGCTATTCCTTATGTTGCCCCTTAGGAGTTGATGTTCAGGGATTTATTATTGTTTGATGCAGAGGATCCCTTTAGTCATCATGGCTGGAAGCCATAGCTCCATGAACCTGTCTAGTCCACTTTTAAGGTCTATACTCATGTCCATTAACTCCATTGGTTGTAAATGCTACAACTTAATTACCGTACTTGCTGAGTTTAGGAGAATTTCTTTTTGTCCATTTTGAATTAATTGCATATCAGTTTCTAACTGGGTAGCCAATGAAAGGGAGTGTGGATGTTCTCCTGAGTTGTCCTCCAGTTATTCCTTTTTCTATTGATCAAACTTGAAGGAAATGTTATCAACTAGTTTGCATTCTCAGTTTCTTCCAACGGACACTGGTGCCTAATAAACCCTACTTGTGTGAACTGGGCGTGTGCCACAGAAGATTTTGACTAGCAAGGCTGGCGGTGCAAATGAACTTGCATGTTCTGCGTTTCATCAGGGTTTATGAGGGATGTTATTGCTTTTGCTGCATGATCCTAATTAGTCTCTGCTATTATTATGCAACATCTCAGATTCCTGACAGATTTCTGCAACTGTGTCCTCAGGACAGCGTCTTTCACCCATATGTGAAACACATGTGGTACTTTCTCTACGCAAGAAGAAACAGCCACAAAAAGAAACTAGAAGTGATGGTGCAGCTCCTGCAACCTACAATGTGCCCTATACATTAGTTCAGTCAAAATACATATCCCAAATTAAGACACAGGTGATTGATAGTCAAACAAATGCACCTGCAGTCCCTGGGGCAAGGGAGGGAGCAGGGGTCCAAAGGGGGATAACGAAGCCTCACACACATAACTGGAAACAAGGAGCCTACAGCTTTGATGGGAGCATCATGGATCTAACATTGGGTGACTCACCTGTTGGCCAATTACACAAGCCATCCCCTGCCCACCTGCTGAGGGAGCCATATTGGACAACAATCCCTGATGATCCATGTGGATGACCCATGAGGATGAGAGCTGTGCAACAGCCCCTGTTGAATGGGTGCCTCCCCCATATCTCTTATGGGGCTCCCCTGACTGGAGAGGCAGGAATGCAGACTCAGCTTTCCCTGAAACCAGATTTGGCCTGATATCCAAACCGTCTTGAAAAGCTGTGACTCAAAATGCCAACTGCTAAGAGGCCTCAGTGGCAGCTCTGTAAACAACAGGGAATGGCCCAGATGGAAGACTTTGGTCTTCTGGTCCTAGAAGACCCCCCCCCCCCCTGCAGCCCTCCTGGGGACCTGGACTGGCCGGTTTAAACTGCCATTGGATCAATCAGCAAGTCCCCTTGCCATGGAAAGGAAGGGGAAGGCCCCCCCCTTTTGCATTCTGGCAAGTCTCACAGCTGGCTGATTCCTGGGCCACAGCTTGTCAATATCTCCCAAAGTGGAGAGCACTTATATAAACAAACTATAAAGGTGGGTAATTGAGTGAGTAAATCCCAAATTCAGACACTTGCACAACTACAATCAGCCTCTGGAAATATGGCAACAGCTTTCCTGTGTTAACTCTCAGCATGTGGCAAGCTGCTCTCATGCACCCGCAGCTGCACATAGGCTTCGCTGAGCCTCTACAACGCTGCAGCCGCCAAAAGTGAAAGCCTCCAAGGCTCTACCCTCTGGTGGCCACCTGGGAAAACCCAAAGGTGTCAGGAAAAACACAGCTTGTCCTGCTGCTGCTGCTGCAGACTAAGAAGGCTGCTTGGAGAGAGAGGTTGCCTCTACAGAGGCTTTTGCTTACCTGGAGAAAAGGTTTCTGACTTATAGAAATAGTAAGCACAGAGGCCAACGATAAGCGGCACAAGGATCTTGAGGACAGCCATGGTTGCTTCCTGGATCAGTCATTCACTTCGGGACTCCTCACTTTCACCTGTGTGCTAAAAGTTGACAAAGGATTCAAAGTACAAATTCAGCCTGAGCTGTTCATACTCCTCCCTCTATGGAGCAATCACTGCTAGGGGTGGGCCTGTCCCAGCTGACTTCAGTTTATTTACAATTGTGGGTGGGTCATAGGAGGAGCTGGGTGCTGGTTATGCCAGCACATTTCCCCAAGGGCAGCATTCTCCTGGAAATCCCTGGTTTTGTTGTTCTAGTACAGATACGAGAGCCGACAGGAAAGGAAACAGCATGCATGGCCAAGAAACTAGGTTGTCCTCAGAATTTATGAGCCTCAGGCTTAACTATACCTGCAACCAGATGGTAACGCTTTTCCATTTCTCTGTCATCGCTATCATGAATGTAGAGGCAATTGTCGAAAAGGGGGATTATCATAATTTGTGGTGGGGTTGTAAAAATGCAAGAAAATATTGGAGAGGAGTGCTTGATGAATTTTTTAAAATGATGAACTGTAATTTGAAGGAAAAAACCTGAATTATTTTTATTGAGTTTTGTAGAGGGGGGATATACCTAAAGACAAGAGGACCCTCCTTTTATATACAGTGTTAAGCAGCAAGACTAGCGTATGCGGACAAATGGTGAAGCTTGGAAACAGCCACTACAGGAGATTGGCTAAAGAAGATGCTGAGTTTTGCAGACTTAGCCGGGTGAATGGCACTATTAAAGGACCAAAACGGGGAGAAACGTTAAGGACAATGGTCACCTTGCTGGAACTAGAGGAAGAAAATCTTTCCAGACTCTGCAAAGTTCTATAAAACATAAAGAAAGTGAAGCAGCAGACATTTCTGAGTAGCTTTTGGCATAAGAAGTGGGTTCATTTGCCCAGTATGGTGAGTTAGGCGGGAAGTTGAATTTTAGGTTGTGGTGTTTGTGTTATTTCTATGTGTGTTTATGCTGTTTTTGCATAAACAGCAAAAAAGAGAGAAGGAAGTGGCCAGAAGTGGAGTGTTCGCCAGGAATTTTGTGCACTCTTTCCTCACATGCCTCACCCCTGCATAGCATGTTTGTGATTAAATTCCTTGATGTGTAATTTCAACTAAAAAAAGCAATCAGAAGCATGGTGGAGACATCTGATATGGATCAGGGGTGCAGATCTGAGGATGGGAGAAGGTCAGCTCTGCTTCTCTTTTATGAATCAAAAATAGGCCTCCTGATCCAGCTGTCTGAAGCCTGAGTAGGGATGGATACCAGTCTACTGGAGCTTAAAGCAGCCTGAGGGGAGAGACTTTCCCTCCTTAGCTTCACTCTATCATATTTTCCACACATGAAGCTGCCTTATTCTGAATCAGATCCTTGGTCGATCAAGAACCGTATTGTCTACTCATACTGGAAGTGGTTCTCCGGGATCTCAGGCAGAGGTCTTTCACATCATTCACTGCCAGATCCTTGAAATGGGAGATGCTGGGAACTGATCTGGGGCCTTCTACATGCGAAGCAGATGCTCAGCCCCTCCCTCCTTTACTTGTTTCTGCAACTAAATAACATGGTGCGGAATCCAACTGAGGATCACAAACGTCGCATGTAGTTTCAGCCTGAGAGAAACAGAACAGCTCATGTTTCAGTGTTTGAGTTCTGTGCCCTATGAACATTCAAGCAATATCACATAAACTAAACTACAACATGTAATAAAAATTGGTTGGTGGATGGGGCGGGACCCTGAGTTGGCCTGGAACTGATCTCCCGGCTACAGAGACCATTTCCTCTGGAGAAAACGGCTGGAAGGTGGACTCTGTGGCATCACATCCTTGCTGACATGCCTCCCCTTTCCACACACTCTGCCCTCCCCAGACTCTGTTCTCAAATATATAAGAATTTCCCAATGCAGACTCGACAATCCTGAGCAAGATGAGGTGCTGGAATCAATTGTCAGATTGGACTCTGGAAATAATTTTGATCAGTATGGAACCTTAGCAATATTTCTCTATGTAGCATGATTCAGTATGATTAGTAAGGTTCTGACTGTATCTCCAGAGCCATATCCAAGGTGGTGGCAGCTGCTCTGGAATAGTGGACCATTCAAAGATTTACATGAACCCACCAGGCTCTGTATTAATCAGTGTCACTAGGGGACTAGTCAATTATGCCTCTGTGATGCATGTCCATTATATGTCCTCAAAGAAATGAAACTGTCCCCCCACCTTTTATTATTACCCTCCCACGAAGGTTTGCCTTTATGACATGAAAAAGATTGCACATAGATTTGGAACAATGCTTTGGCTAGCAAGCTGAGAACAAACAGTTTCGGCAACACTTATATTAGCATAACCAGAAGAACCAGATAATTACACCAAACAATTTTCAGAGGAACTTAATGAGATCAAAGCCAACAAACTCTCTAGGGACTCTAGAGATTATGCAAGGCACAATATATACTGTGGATAACACAAACTTCACCCAAAATAAAAAAAAAAACGAGTTTCATCTGCAGACAGAACATTTGAAGAAACAGAGGAGTTATCAGATAGATCTTCCACCTCAGGAGAAGGTGTTTCTGTTAAACATCCTTATTTAGTCAGGCAGGCTAAATGTACTTATAGGACAGCTTCTGAGGAAAGTGAGCAGAGTTTTCACAAGCACAGCAGAACCATTCACAAGGGAATGTAGCTATTAACCTTTCCTCTAGGCCTTTAATATTGGTAAAGGAAAAAGACAGATAGATAGATAGAAGAGTTGGTTCTTATATGCTGCTTTTCTCTATCCGAAGGAGTCTCAAAGCGGCTTCCAATCGCCACCCCCACAACAGACACCCTGTGATGTGGGTGAGGCTGAGAGAGCCCTAATGATACTACTCGGTCAGAACAGCTTTCTCAGTGCTGTGGCGAGCCCAAGATCACCCAGCTGGCGGCATGCAGAGGAGGGGGAATCAAACCTGGCTCCAAATAAGAAGTTGGCACTCCTAACCACTACACCAAGTTGGCTTTTTAAAAGCATGCAATTCAGGGTCACTGAATCTGAGTGAATTTTCCTTCTGTGGACATTCTCAAACTTTGTAAATATAATAAACACCAAGCGAACCATGAAACTTTTTGTGCAAACAGGACCATGGCATACAAGCCTTGCCTTACTGCATTTCATCCCAGTCCTTTTATGATAATTGCCTAAGTGCTAGGAGAAGCCTGTCTTGCTTAATTGTGCTTCTAGCTCTGGCATTGCTTTTGACATGTATTGTGTTTTATGGAAATCTGTTTAATTTTTTTTTCATTTTACCTATTTTACTGGATTTCTTTCAATGGTATACCATCCTGTAAGTCATCTTATAGGAAAGCAGCATTAAAACTCACAAAATTAGTAATAAATACCCAGGACAGGGAAAAGATCGAATTTCATTTTATTGAACTCAAGGTTTTTCACACAGAAATAAGATCATCCAAATAATAACAATCCATAATTTGAAAGCAGTTATCCACTCCTACTACAAGCCTGGTGCTACACAGACCACAGATGTTATGCAATCTTTTTCCAAAATTGATCCCCGAATCTTCTGTTTCTGCTTGTGGGCTTTCTGCCAAAAACAGCTTCCACATGATTGGCGTGTGGCTGTCCATTCAGTATTCCTAAAACATTAAAAGCCAGGGCTAGGCAGACTATGCACTAAAAAAGAAAAAGCACTCAAGTAACTCCGCTTTCACAGCCAGAAATCCTGAGCTCTACCACTCTTAGACACTCATGATCTACTTACTTTGCATAGTTTATTCTCCAATTTTTACTCTCTTGCTTAATTAATTCTTCTTGTGTTGGTACTGAGGAAGGGAAAATGAGTAATAAGGATCCCCCAAAGCTTCAAGCTCTTATTCTGATACCACAGTTAGGAATTTAGCGCTCTCTTTCTCACTATCTTTAAGGAAAGCCAAAATGATCAGAAAGAGGAATTCTATGGCTTCATTGTGCCACATATGCACAATCCCTATGTTAGTTAATAGAGGTAGGAAATACATTCTTGAAGTCATGCAGTGCAGTTCCTACATACAGGCATACAGGACAGCAGCCCCTACTTGGTAAGGTTATTTTGCAGTGGTCCTCATTTTTTGAACAGGTTGGACCTCGGATGACCCAAATCTTATTAAATTCCCAGTCTCCACTTCAGAATAGATAGAGACATAATTACCTTCAAAAAGTGAGAATATAGCCCCTAAACAGGTGCTTGGGCAGTCAACTTTTCAGCGGGTACAATTAATAAAGGAAATGTGGTACGCAAGTACTTACCTTTAGTTGATTGCTTCTCTGGATGTGGATTTGGATCACTGGATGACAATCAAGGGCAGAAGCTCTCCACAACGAGAATTCAGCTTCAGAACCGCAAGGTGATCTGACCTTGTTGGCCCAATATTAACTATGGCGATTGGTAGCTTCCTGTCATGGGCCGCAAGGGCAAATTTGTAAGCTGAGTACACCTGTCGGGATACAAACTGACAATCCATTTCACAGCCCAAGGAGGGAAGTCTAATGAAAGCTTATAGCAGTCAAGTGTATAAGAACCCAAACATAAATTATTTGGATGAAGGAATAGAGGGGATGCTTATTAAATTTGCAGATGATATTAAACTGGGAGGGGTAGAGAACACACCAGAAGACAGAATCAGGATACAGGATGATCTTGACAGGCTGGAATAGTGGGTGAAATTAATTTAAAATATTTTAATAGTGAAAAATGTAAAGCACTGCATTTAGGTAGGAAAAATCACCTCTTAATCAAATGTATCACTATAGGATGGGTGAGACTTGTCTTGGCAGTAGTAAATGTGAAAAGGATCTGGGGATCTTAGTATACCATACACTGAACATAAGTCAGCAATGTGACGTGGTAGCTGAAAAGGCAAATGGGATTTGGGACTGCATTAAAAGAAGTATAGAGTCCAGATCACACGAAGTGATGTTACCACTTTGCTCTGCTCTGGTTAGGCAGTTTGGTCTGTTTAGCCTGGAGAGATGATTAAGAGGTGATATTATAACTATCTTCAAATACTTGAAGGGCTGTCATATAGACCAAGGGTAGTCAACCTGTGGTCCTCCAGATGTCCATGGACTACAATTCCCATGAGTCCCTGCCAGCAGACGCCCATGGGAATTGTAGTCCATGGACATCTGGAGGACCACAGGTTGACTACCCCTGATATAGACGATGGAGTAGAGTTGTTTTCTGTTGCCCCAGTTCAAACCAGAACCAGTGGATTGAAATTAATTCAAAATATTTTTTGGCTAAACATCCAGAAGTTCCTGACAGAGCAGTTCCTCAGTGGAACAGGCTTCCTCGGGAGGTGGTGAGTTCTCCTTCTTTGAAAGTTTTTAAACAGAGACTAGATAATCATCTGACAGAAATGCTGATCTGATGAATTTAGGCAGATTGTGAGTGGGTGGGCAGGTAGTTGTGAGTTCCTGCATTGTGCAGGGGGCTCGACTAAGTAACCCTGGAGGTGGCTTCCAGCTGTATGATTCTGGTTCTCAAAAGAGACCAAGCCATAAATAGGGCTGTTGTATGCTCTGAATATGTGAAAAAAAAACCCTGCTCAAGGATCCCAAGTACTGCATGATCCCAAGTACTGCATGACCAGTTTGACATGTCACTATGAACTGGGGTTTGTTGAGTAATACATTCTCCCTCCCCCATCACACATACACAACTACAATATGCCAACAATCCACTATGTCATACCTGCAATGAAGATCCTAACACAAGGACAGAGTCGGATTCTGCCAGACGCTGGTACACAAAGTCAACTTTCTCCCTGCTGACTATATCCCCAAAGAATGTCACATCCGGCTTAAGGTGGCCACTACACTTATTGCAAGAGGGGACGTGGAAATTCTGCACTTGCTCTTCTGTCAAGAAGACATCCCCATCAGGGGCCACTCCCTGTGCTTCGGCTCTCCAGGTGGGGTTCAAGGCTTCAAAGAGTTCCTGCAGCTCAGCACGGGGCATCTGCTCTCCACAGCTGAGGCATAACACCCTGCATGACAGAGAGAATATGAAAATTGTCTAGTGGTTCTCAGCTGGTGGTACATTTACCCCTAGTGGGATTCAGAAATAGACTAGGTAGGATGCAAGGTTTTCCTAACACATGCTTAGAATTCTCTCTCCTTCAGTGCCCATGTCCACCTGCAAGTATGATGTATCATCATAATCATAATCTGTTTCACATAATATATTTCTGGGAAGGGCTTGGAGGAGGAGCATGTCTCATGGCTTAAGTGCCAGCGCTTAACATCCACTCAGGGCGACTGTCCCACCCCTGAGTGCTTCCTCCTCCAATCAGCTTGCCTGTCTTTCCAGTGACCAGCCAATCGCCTTCTGTCCTCCACCCCTGACCACCCCCTCCTCCTTCCACTTCCCTCCCAGGCTCAGAGGCTGCAGATCCTTGCTGCATAAGAGCTGACCCTGACAGTGAGTTCCATAACAGCTACCTGCTGCCTTTCCAGGTCCTGGGGGAGGGGGAGGCCATCCTCAGAGTTCTTCCCCCCCCCCCAGTATAGCGCCCACTGTATTCCTGAATGCAACGGGCTTGGCCCTTAGTAATATATCAATACATTTTTATTTCTATCTGACTGTTCCCCGGTCAGCTCAGGGCAGGTAACCACACACTTCAGAATAATCATACAAAATTAAGAAAAACATTAATAAAAACTTTATACAATTGAACCATCCACTCTTAACAATAGTTCACACCTTTCTGAGGCTTGTCAGAGCTTGGAGGAGCTTCTGCTGGTGGATGGGTTCTCAAGCAGGAAGGCCACTATTGATTTTTATACCTGGCCTCAACCACAGCTCTGGCGGAACAGCTTGGTTCTGTTTGCCGTTTTCTTCAATGAAGAGATTTCTTATTTAAAATGGATCTGTTTATTGGGAACTCAACAGAGGATTGACAGTCACCAAGTGATCTGGTCATACTATAATACCCTAGCCACTAGGCCAGGGGTAGCGTTTGCTGGCAGGGGCTTATGGGAATTGTAGTCCATGAACATCTGGAGGACCACAGGTTGACTACCCCTGCACTGGGCCACAGTCAACTCCCCTCCCCTTGGAGCAAGACTCTGTGTAACCCACAAACCTGTGTGTGCTGCCATGTAGCTCTGTCAGACGCTGACTTCCAGCCTTCACATGAAGGGCATCTACATTCTGAGTCACCAACCAGTGCAACTTCCCCAGCATCTCCCATTCCCTCAGAGCCAGATGTGCCGTGTTTGGCTGGTAAGAAGAAAACTGTGGCCAGCCCACAAAGTTTCTGGCCCAGTACCGCTGCCGGGCACGGGAGCTTCGGAGAAACTCAGCATGCTGGATCGGCCGCCTGTCTGTCCTGGCATAAAGGCCCACACCTTCAGAGCGATAGTCTGGGATTCCAGACTCAGTAGAAATTCCAGCTCCAGTGATGACAAACAACCTCCGGGAGGAAAAAATGAAGTCTTGCAGCTTTTTAACTTCCAGGGGTTCTGGGGGAAGACTGGCTGGAACGAAGGCATGAGTTTGGGCAGCCTTGGCCGTTGAGTAGGAACAGAGAGGTTGAAGGCCAAGGACTCTGCATCCTTTGAGAGCCTTCAAGGTGCTGACCACACCTGCATGCATCTAGGTTATGACCAGAGATGATGGGTGACATCTGACGCTCAAAGCAGGGCTGTTTCAGAATCGCCTTGAGAAAAGTTTCTCCACATATTCCAAGGCCACGCGACAGGTCATGACAGTGCAGACTCCTGGCATGGAGTGGAGTAGTCTGTGGAGAAAGTGCGAAGGTACAGATGCCCAGCATCAAAAGAACCACTGTAAAGCTACGTGCCTTAAAAATGACCCTTCTCCTTGTTCTGTAGCTATACATATTCTGATACATAATCTAATGTTAAAATCTGGAGAAAGCCTGAATAGCTACCCTTAAAAGTCTTCCTAAACTTGTAGTGACATAGCAAAGGAAGCACAGTGTTTATATGCTTGGAGTTACACCAGTAAAATTCTCCTCTTGCTTTATAACAAAAGTATAGTCAGAGATAAGCAAGTCTAAAATTGGGTGGGCTCCAAGACCAAGAACAGGAGATTCCTGGCTGGTATTGGGAGTAAAAATTCTAATTATGGGAAGTGATCCTGAACTTTCCTGCTTAGCCTCAGACATCAGCCCCGCTGGGATCAATGGGTTTTATATCCAAGCAGAAGGGACGCATAGGATTTCAGTGTGAATCCCGATAAGAATCCGGGGCTGCCCTTGCGAGGACAATTAATGGCCTCTTTCCCTAAAACAGAGCCTCTTGTGGCGCAGAGTGGTAAGGTAGCTGTCTGAAAGCTTTGCCCATGAGGCTGGGAGTTCGATCCCAGCAGCCGGCTCAAGGTTGACTCAGCCTTCCATCCTTCCGAGGTCGGTAAAATGAGTACCCAGCTTGCTGGGGGGTAAATGGTAATGACTGGGGAAGGCACTGGCAAACCACCCCGTATTGAGTCTGCCATGAAAACGCTAGAGGGCGTCACCCCAAGGGTCAGACGTGACTCGGTGCTTGCACAGGGGATGCCTTTACCTTTACCTTCCCTAAAACACGCTCTTGGAAGCTCTCAGGCATCTGAGCGCCTCTATCCAAGAACGGGCTCTCTAAACCGTAGCGACGAGCTTGCACGCCCGCCATATGGTCGCCTCGCGAGTCATACTCACCTCTGTTTGCACACCCCAAACTACGCCTGACCTCTGCGGTAAGCAGCCCGGCCACAGGGGTGCTGGGAAATGCAGGGGAGGGCTCTTGCAGGGAAAACTACATCTCCCAGAATCCATCGCCTGAAAAGCTGCAGTCAGCCTGCGCTCGGTCGTGCCGCAAGTCAACTTCGCTATTTCTTTGAGCAGGGAGGTTTTGCAACTCCGGAGAAGGAGCGCTGTGACATCACAGGGGGCGCCGTGTTCTGCGGAGCTTTCGGCATTCTGGAACGGCCGCTGCAAAGGACCGGGACCACACCGGCAAATTTGTCCTTTTTAGGGTTAAATCCCATGGTGTTCCGATGGATTTCCAGCTAAACCGATATACGTAGTAACATGTTGCCAAATTTTGAACTGCCCTCTGTGCTTGTGCTGTTACTAGCAAACATCTGCAGACCTAAGGAGGTCCATGGTGCTCATCTCCATCCCTTGGCGCGGTGTGTGGAGAGAATCCCTTGCTAATTCTCCTGATTGAGCTACTGTTAAAAGCACAGGAGCACCTTAGGTATCCTCCTCCAGTAATCAGTTGGCATCCTTATTACACGTTCCTCCCTGCCCCCAGAAGGACGAGAGCTGAGTGGGAGAGTGCATGCAGAAGATGGTCCAGGGTTCCTATCCCTTGTAGCTGCAATTTTAAAATGAAACAGTCTGGGATCTCCAGCAACAGGGCCTATAAGGAGGCATATCCCACAGACATCTGGTTGAGCACCTCCATGGGCCATGGCCACAGGCTTTTGATTAGAATAGGCTTGCCTCCTCTCTCTGGGTTCATCCACCCACAGCAGCTTCTGCACATCCTTCCTGGACCACTGGGATCCATATTTTCTATTGAGTAAATGAGCTCAAACAAGCCCTACCCTTCAAGAGGTGTAGGGTTTGTTTTACACAGAAGAATGTAGGAGATGCGTGCTTTTCAGACCCGCTCGGGTAAGTGAATGCGGAAATATACAGAGAGTTTGTATCATGCAGTGATCTAAGTGCAATTTTTTTTAGCTTTGCTTGTTAATAAAATGGGACCATGCAACTGGGTCAAAAAGGGTAATTCCAGGCCGGGGGGGGGGGGGGGGAGATTGGAAGGGGATGAGGGGATGCAACTTAGTGGTAAAGTATCTTCAGCTTCCAGCACCTCTTATGCAAAGGTTCTGGATTCAATCCTCAGCATCTTCCATTAAAATACTCTCTGAGAGCAGGACTCCACCTGGGACCCTGCAGAGCTGCTGCTGGTTAAAACAGGAAACCTGTGCTAGGAGGGCTGCATTCTGTTCCTCTGTTGTCCTTGTGGGTGTAGAATTGCTCCCCAGCTGTTCTGCAGCAGGGAAGTGGTTAAGCAAGGGAAAGTTCACTACTGGGGCATTATCTGCTGACAGTGGAGCAAAGGCCCTGTGACTTGTGAGCCACCAGGTTGTTGTTGGTTTTTTTTAGGTTGTCCGGCTTGCTGCTTGCAGGTGCCCTGAAGTTTCTTGGAAAACTGAGGCAGGACATGAAGTTCGGGGGCTGCAGATGAGCAGCCGGTGGCTCAGCTGAGGAGAGCAGCTGGTGCTGGAAGGAAGCACTGAAGAATTCTTGCCAAATTGGCACCCAGGACCGTTTTATCAATACTGCATGCAACTGACTGGCTGGGCTGCCTCGCTGTGAGAACCCAGAAGAGTTTGCGCTGAACGGACTCCGAATAAAATGCTTGTTTGTGCACACGATGCAGACTAGTCCTGGACAGGCTGCTGTTTGCTTGGAGAGCCCCCTGATGTCCTGTGTGTGGATGCCTTATTTATCTCTCGGCTCAGGTAAGACGTTCTTCTTGCTGCTGTATGAACAAGCAGACTGCTGAGGAAGCAAAGTAGCCAAGTAGTCTCCCCTTGCGTTTGGCTGCTCAAAGAGAACATCTGTGGGGAGATTGCTTTTCTTTTTGGCAATTCCAGCTATTTTTGCAGAGCGGGCAATGGCTGTTTGTGGAAACTACAGAACCCTCCTTGCATTCAAAAGGTTTTTGTTTTAAAATGGCATTATTTCAATGGGTGTAGTTTTTTTTTTAGAGTCTGCAGCTCCTGGATGTCCACCGCAGAGTGTTTTTCACTCCCGCTGGGCTGAAAATCTCAGGCTGTTTTGCTCTGTTATTGTGACTGGGAACTGCAGCACAGAAAGGCCAGCATTTTAATTGGGGTTTTGTGCCTGTGCTCCTGTAACCTTTTTCACCAGGATAATGAAGGCATCTGTCTTCCTGCTATTTAGCGTTCATGTTTCAATCGTTTCTTCTTCGGATGGATTTTGATGGGTGGTTGTCTCTCTGAAAAGGTTACTGGGGTGTTGCAGAAGTAGCTGAAGCAAGCTGAAAGTCAGTCAAGAAAGTCTGTCCCTGCCACAAAATTAAGAGATTAAACTATGGGCCCTGGCATTTATGCCTGTAAACTAGTTTGTATTTTGTTTTGTGAGTTTAAAGCTTTTGGGGAACATATGTATCAATTCAAAATACATGACCTGATTTTTGGAAAATCCCTGTATTCTCAACATTGAAGATGCTGTGAGAGATTTTTGGCATGGGAGAGGGTGTTTAACTAGTTTTGCAGGGGGTCTACAGATTGTTTTCATGTTCATTTCCCCCTTGCTTTCTTCCTTGGGTGTGTTTACATCACTAGGGCATAAATGTGAGCTCTGCATGAGGCTAAGAATTGCTGGATACTTAAGAATGGGGTAGTTCTTTTGTTCTGTTGGATATCATTGAATATTCTTAGTGAGGCCTGTTGAAATCTGTTAACTCTACTATTCCATCTATACACGGGACCTTTAAGGTAATTTACAATGCATAATGAATTAGCCAAAAACAATCCACAAACTCTCCATGAATTCTAAAAATCAGCTAACTGGACAACCAAAAACAACAGGAAGCACGTTAAGTGGGATTCAAAATCAGTTGCAAGCATCTAGAAGTACAGAAGAGAAACAGAAGTAGTCATGTCTTACCCAGGGCAAAGGCTGAAGTAACAGTGCCTTGTCTGGAAAAGAGCAGAGAGGGAGAGGGCTGCTTTGTAGGACAGAGAATGCCAGAGGTGCCATCACTAACAAACAGAGAATGCCATCACTAACAAACCAGTTTTATACAACATGCTAGCCTGCCACATCTCAGCTGGCAATGGAACACTGAACAATTTTTCAATGACCCATGTCCTTTTAGGCCCGGCATGATTGGATGGGAAGTCTAGGAGATGTGGGTTTGAGTTCAAGTCTTAGCCATCACTACGGGTTTGGGTAGAAAATCTCTTGGCTTTAGTTGCAGATCTCAGAAAAGGTAATTCTGTATTGTGATGTACTGGTGTGTGTGTATGTGTGAAGCCACTGAAAATGAGTGTCCCAGTAGCCAAAGGGGTTCAGGAGTTGTTTTTTGACTCTCTTCTACCTCCCCACAGAGATTTATCTGTCAAGAAAGACCTGAGTGCTGCTGATTGCAGGACAGTGTTCCTGATCACTTTATGTGTTGTGCTGGTTACCAGGTGGCTGGGACTTGTTTGTACAAATGGAGAGCAGCCACAATTTGCAAGGGCTGGTCAGAACACGGAACTTCTCTTTCAGGGTAGCTTGTCTGCTATTACCAGTTGTCTCATCAATGAATCCCTAATAAGCTTCAGAGAATGTCAGATTTTCCTGGAACAAACAGTCCTGTAGTTTTGTCTAATGTCTGCACTGGAGATTCACCTTTGGGGGTGGGAGAGGAAGTGTAGTTAAAAGGCTTAGCCATCCACTGGAGAGGGCTACACTGAAGCCCTGCCTAGAATTCACACTGCTGCTTATAGGTAACTTATAACTGGCATGGAATATCTAGAGAAATGCTCCCTATTGCCTTCTTCAGTCTATTGCAGGGGTAGTCAACCTGTGGTCCTCCAGATGTTCATGGACTACAATTCCCATGAGCCCCTGCCAGCAATTAATTAAAAGGAAATTCTGTCTAAACATCTGAAAGAAGTTCCTGACAGTTAGAGCGGTTTCTTAGTAGAACAGGCTTCCTTGGGAGGTGGTGGGTTCTCCATCTTTGGAAATTTTTAAACAGAGGCTGAATAGCCATCTGACGGAGAGGCTGATTCTGTGAAGGCTTAAGGGGGTGGCAAGTTACAGTAGATGAGTGATTGGGATGTGAGTGTCCTGCATAGTGCAGGGGGTAGGACTAGATGACCCATGAGGTAAATTCCAACGCTATTATTCTATGATTCTATGACCTGGGTCCTATCTGCCCTCACTGTTTATTTTCTATTCTTACTGAATTTGTGGTATCTCTTTAATCCACATTCTGATTGTATCTGTTCCTGCACTCTGCACCTATCTTGTTTCTCACATTTTCACCTCCAGATTGCAAAGTTTAAATCTGCATACCAGATGCTGAGACTTTTTTTCTCCCCTCTCCCTTAGTTGGAGCTATTGATTGGTCTCTGCTGATTGGTTGGTTTTTGGCAGGAGAAGCCCCTTTGACTTCTGGTGGTTCCATTTTAGTGCTTGCTTCATTTTATGCTGCTTTATCAGCCCCTTTAAATGATGTGATAAGCATTAAAAGCAGAAGAAGACGAGCCATCCCTGCCTCAAGCTGCTTCTTCCTCCCTTCTTCCAGGCTGCACATGCTTCACCGGGGAGTGGTGGATGGAAGGGAAGGATGTTTTCAACTGGGATATCTTTGTTTGCAAAATGATTGTACGGAGGCACATAATTTCATTCTTAAAAATACTCTGGTTTCTCTGCAGATTGCATAAATAATCATTCTTAAGTTAAAAAAAGACAGCAGTGTATGTTGTGAATATCACTCACAATCACTGAACTCAACAGAATTATGGTGGCTCAATTAGTAAGGTGTTTGCCTTATAACCTAAACTTTATGAGTTCAAGTCTGACAATGGATCTTGAGTCCCCCCATGCAGGAGTTTTATTTATTTTTTTTACTTCTTCAAAAGTTAAAAAGGTCAAAAGTTTAAAATGGTGCATTTTGAAAACGTGTCTTTCCGTAGCAAAAAAACCCCCACACCCAGACTCAAACTCATAAAGTTATGGTTGCAAGGTAAGCATCTTACTAATTGAGCCACCACAGCCCTGGTAAAATTCATTGCCTGTGAGCCATATCCATGACTGCTGGTTTAAAAAAAATTAAAGAATGAAATGAAGTGCCTCTGTACAATAGCTTTTTAAACAAAGAGATCCCAGTGTAAAACATCCCCTTCATTTTTAAAATAAAAGACCAAAAAGAGGGCAGCCCTGGGGAGCATTTCTCTCCCCCCCCCCCCCAGTCCCCTTCCCTCCCCTCCTGCAGTATGAGGCACATGCAAATTGGAAAGAAAGCCGGAAGAAGCAGCTTGAGGTAAGGAGGACTGGTCTTTACTTCTTCTGATATTAATACTTATCACATAACTTGGCTGATAGAACAGTATAGCATGAAGATAGCACTAAAATGCAACCACTGGAAGTCAAGGGGCTGCTCCTGCAGAGACCTCCGCAGAACTTCTGTGCTGTAGACGTGGCTGGGGAGGGGAGAGAAAGCCCAAAAGAGTCAGGACATCTGCACCCAGAAAGGAGTGCCATAGGCCTGCTTTTCTTTGATGAAGCAGAGGAATTCCACTCTTGAATATACCAGCGAGTAAGTCAATCCTCAGCTGTTCAGATTGGAGAGAAAACCCAACCAGGATCAGAGTGGAGGCTGGGGTCAGGTGCAGATGACTTGTTTAACCGAACCCAGCCAGCTTAAAAAACCCAGTGCTGATAAGCCCCTGGATACTTATTATCTGCTCCATTATGGGTGTCCTCGCAAGAATTTATAGACAGTGTTAATGAGCTGAGGTTTATTGCCGTTGGTAGCTGTGAGAGCAGAGCTGGAGGAGATGAGGGGCAGTTATTTTGGCAGGGCTTTGCCCTGGGGGAGTTTAGGGTCAAGCTTACACTGGACTCTGCTTCCCTGGCATGCCCCAGCTCCTTCCATGTCTGTTTCCTTGTACCAGAGTCTATAACTACATCACGTTGACTTTGAAGTGATTGCATTGTAAATTAAAATTGCAACATAGTTAATTCCTTGTACTGTTGTAACTTTGATTTATGAGTGTGTTAAGGGATTTAGTTGGTATCCTGTTCTTGCTTGGTTGGCATAAGGACGGGATTTGTACAGGTTGAAAATTAAAAGAAAAAAATCCATCTCCGTTGGAAAGAATGCAGTGCTGGGTCTTGGCAGCCCATTCCTGGGAAAGCACAAGCAGAGCTTGTAGTGATCTTCCGGTGCATTGGGCCTTCTGAATTCTGACCTTGGCTTACGAACATCTAATGTTGGATGTTGGTCTTTTTTAAACGGGAAGAAAACCACAGAGGGGAGAAAAACTGGAAAGGACAAAAACCTAACTGAAAAAGTATTAGGACCCCAAAGGTTGGATGTCTGTACAACATGAATAATAAAATAGGTGATTCCTAGAAAAACATAATATGCACAGTACAACAGTAAATTGTGGCGCAGGATGGTAAGGCAGCCAACATGCTGTCTGAAGCTCTGACCTTGGGGCTGGGAGTTCGATCCCAGCAGCCGGCTCAAAGTTGACTCAGTCTTCCATCCCTCCGAGGTTGGTAAAATGAGTACCCAGCTTGCTGGGGGGTAAAACAGTAATGACTGGGGAAGGCACTGGCAAACCACCCCGTATTGAGTCTGCCATGAAAACGCTAGAGGGCGTCACCCCAAGGGTCAGACATGACTCGGTGCTTGCACAGGGGATACCTGTACCTTTACCTCTAATCTAGCTTAACCCTCTTTTTGCAGCAGTTCCAAGCAAGCTGTTTTGGGATGCTCACAGGCATGCCTGCTGAATACTGGCATCTGGTATTTAGAAACAGACTGCTTTGAAAATCGAGGCTCCATTTAGCTCTCTCATTAGTCAAGAGCACTCTTTCTCCTTCATGAATATTAATTTCCCTTTTAAGCCATCTAACTGTTCTGCCTTATCCCTGCACCTTGTGGCAGCGAATTCCATGGTGCTTGCATCTTGGGTGGAGAAGTATTTCCTTTTGTGTGCCCTGTGACTAAGTTTTATCAGGCAACCCTAAATTCTTATCTTACTGGGACAGAACAAACAATCTCCAACTATAAGATCTTTCCACGCCTTCTATACTTTTTAGGAACATCTGTCATATTCCGCCCATCCTTCGTCATCTTCTCAATTTCTTCTCAACATTGTGTGAGTTGCTGTGATTCAGCCCTTCCTTTGGGGCACTCTGCAGTGACCGGAGAGCTTATCGGTGTTTTATTGATGTACTTTTGAGATCTTTATTGCATCTCTTGTTTAATAATTAATTCTGAAAGGCTGTCAGTCTAATGTGCAAAAGAAGATTACTCGCGTGTCCTGATAGCCCTTGCTGAGCAAATCTAATCTGGAGACCATAATTTGCTGAATCAGCAAGCATGGATTTGTTTGTAGGGCACTGTATGTCCTGTAGTGGCCTCATGGGGGGTGGAGTGGGGGGGGCCTTTCTTACAAAGCCGTCCCGATATACTTCGGGGCCAAGTGGGAAAATCAAGTAGTGCGTCTCCCTCCTATTGATTAACATGGGGAAGTGATCTATACCAGGGGTAGTCAACCTGTGGTCCTCCAGATGTCCATGGGCTACAATTCCCATGAGCCCCTGCCAGCGTTCATGGGAATTGTAGCCCATGGACATCTGGAGGACCACAGGTTGACTACCCCTGATCTATACCTTGCACAAGTTCCACTGAAATGAACGGGGGCTGCCCAAGAGCTGCAGATCCTGTCCATTCAGTAGGGCTTGCACAGGAGAATTTTGTAATGGATTGCATGCTTTGGTATCAGAGTGGTCCATCTGTTCTCTGTCCGATGCAGAATCTGATTTCTGACTGATCTGGCCTGGGAGAAGGGCTATCTATGCATCATTCCTTCATTTCACCATGTGACATTTGTTTATTATTTTATTACATTTAAATAGATAAATATAAGATGATTAATATAAGATGATTATAGTTTAAATTGGTACCATTTTTGGCTAATTGGTTGCAGATACAGCATAATGCCTGAGTGCGTTGATTTGGAATAGCAGCATGTTTGTATTTTACTAGTGCTTAGAGTTCAAGAATGAAGAAAGCTAGATATTTTAAAGGTATACATTTGCACACCTTTTGTTGAGATGTAGGGTGTTCCCAGTGCCTGACATTATTTTCTTATATAAAGCTAGATATACAGCCTAACCAGGTTTGTTGTGGGTCAAGGCAGACAGGGAACATGATGTAACTGTGCATCAAGCTCAGTTTTACATACTTAATAAATTGAATAACAGCAATGGTAATGATAATAGTGACACTTTAACAGAATAATAATCACACAGATCCTGGGTTGTCCAAGTCAGGTGCATGGAATACTAGGATAGAGCTTCCCCTCTTACTGAGCTTCTGTACCTTTCCCAGCTGCATCGTAGGTGAATATCAGCAGCTGGGAAATTCTTCTGCCTTGTCAAATCTTTATGCCAGGCAGGCTTCCCCTCATGGATTTCTACCTGCTTTGCATTGGCGTTCTTTCCCCCTCTCTTTTATTATTGCAGTGCAACAATACATAATTAGAACAAGCATACAGAGCAAACAACATATCTGTTTCTGCATTTTTGCAGTGAGTACACCATAGCTCGATTCTAGTCCATTAGCACTGTAGTGACCTACACAGTTTTCCAGGTATGAATTTTTGAGCTTTCGAGAGTCAGATATCATATATCTGATGAAATGAGCTTCAAAACCTCATACCCTGAAAATCTTGATGGTCTTTAAGGTTCTACAGAACTAGAGTCTAGGCATTTTACAGCAGACCAGCATGGCTACTCCCTGAAACTACCCTACAACCGGACGCCTTCCATGTTCTCTGTTGGCATTAACAGTGCTTGCCCTGGAACACAGAACTCCTTGTAAGAATTGCTCTGCTGAATCCGAAGTCCCATGCATCTGTCCTCTTCTTTCTAACAGTGGCCAGCCAGGGGCTTCTGGGAGACTTTCAAACAAGGCAAGAAGGTCCCCTGCTCCTGAATATCGTGGCTTTATTTTTCATGGCAAATAGCTGTTGGTACTTCTCACCCATCAACCCAACTCATGATTTTCTTGTAGCAAGATGAGGCTAGCCGAACCTCATTAGATCTCAGCTTGTAGGCAGGGTCAACCCTGATTAGTACTTGGATGGGAGACCACCATCGAAATGTAGGGCTGCTATACAAAGGCAGGCAATGACCAGCTACTTTTGAATGTCTCTTGCCTTGAAAAACCCATGAAAGGTTGCCATAAATTGGTTGCCACTTCCTGCTACCAGGCCCTGACAGCATCTTGGAGTGGCCAGTTCCACAAGACATATTGTGTGTGTTCAGGAGCTCTCACTCTTCTCGCCTATAGCCAGTCCGTGTCATTGAGTGGCTTCTAAGAAGCCACATTGTATGAGAGAATATGAAAGCCGGCTACTAGACTATTCTCCGACATCCCACCCTCCGATGTCCCTCTTGAAGTTTGTTGGATTCCATATTTCATGGAGGTTTGTAAAGAAGCCCCTTTCCCCCCAAACCACATTGGGCCAATGGGAATTCTTGATGCGTACTGGACACAAACTGCCACTTTCTGCCTAAGAGTTTGTACCCTTTGTTACCCAACTTGTTATTCATAGTTTCCCTGAATTCTGTAAAGTCCCCAACTGTAGCTTGTTTTGTTTGCCCTGATGTGGAAGAGATCTGAAGGAAAAGTGGAGGATGATAAAAACCAGTTAAAGAGGAAAGCTATCTTTTGGGGAACCTATCCACTAATGATCCCCTCATGAACCATAGGGAATCCCCAAGGCTAGGTTTGAAACCTAATCTTTGAACCCAGACACTAAAGTAGTGTCCTCCACAAAGATTATTCTCAGAGCTGGGTCAAAGATTCTTCGGAATATCTACCCAGACCACATATTTTCTTGTAGAAGGTTTTATGACCCTTCCATGTGTTCCTTGTGAAGATAAAGATGCATTAAAGTTCTCAGAATAGAATACTTCTCCCTCTGATTAACTGGTCACAGAGGAGTGAAAAAGAAAGTTGGACCTCCAGAATCAGCTGACAGGTGAGATCTGAAAGCCATTATACAGAATTAGGCAATAATTCCTCTGAAAATGAGGGACTCCATAGTCTTATCTCCATGGTTCTATGTAGGTTCCTTGGGGCAGTCTCTTCAATGTGTCAGAGCTAGGTTGTGCCTGAAAAATCAGACCTGGAATGGGAATGTCAACCAAGTGGCAAATGGAATGGAAACAGCGAATTTCCACCAGGTTTCGCTAGTAGATTTTCTAGGGCCTTCTGGGTAATCCCTGCAGGAAGCAAAGTACTGAACTGGAGAAACCTTTGTCCTGGGCCAGCAGATTGTGTCTTGTAAACAGGCCATTTTGTAAATATTTTCCTCCCCTGTATTTGTTCCCTGCTTGTTTATCTCCCCATCTCCATACCAGTGTGGAAGGGGAGATGATCCCTGATAAATGTGTAACGTTTTAACTTGAATCTAGCTCATGAACAAGCCCACTTCTTTAGACTCTGCTGATCTAGCCATCCTGACCCACCTTACTGTCACCTCCATTTCCATCAAGGTGGCCTGGGGTAGAGCAGCCTTTGAAGATTTCTCAGAAGCTTCAGCGGGTGCAGAATGCAGTAGCAAGACTCCTCTCTGAGGTCAGCCACTTGGAACGTGTCATGCTGCAGCAACCGCACTGATTGCCTCTTTGAAGAAGGTTTGTTCTTATATGCCACTTTTGTCTACTCGAAGGAGTCTCAAAGCAGCTTCCAACCTCCTTCCCTTTCCTCTCCCCACAGCAGACACCCTGTGAGGGAGGTGAGGCTGAGAGAGGCCTGATATTCCTTCTCAGTCAGAACAGCATTATTAGTGTTATGGCGAGCCCAGGGTCACCCAGCTGGCTGCATGTGGAGGAGGAGCGAGGAATCAAACCCGGCTCGCCAGGTTAGAAGTCTGCACTCCTGACCACTACACCAAGATGGCTTTCCTTCCTAGCCCAATTGAAAGTGCTGGCGATCCCCTTTAAAGCTGTTCCTAGACTCTCGTGCCTCTTGAACGACAACTCCTCTGGGCCAGGCAGCTCCCTAGGATGGTCCATTTGATAAGAGTGCAGTCCTCGATATTTTGGAATGACTTAGCCAGAGCGGGTTCGTTGAGTGCCTTTGCTTGCTTCATTCAGGATGGTGAGAGACTGTTGTGTTCCAGGGAGCGTCTGGCAGAGGGTAAACTGTTTAAGTGTGCTAACTATGTCTCCTGGTGTTTCACTGATGTTTTAATTCTGCATTGGCTCTTATGATGTCTCTGTCCGGCAGCTTTGGCTGTTTTGCTTAGCCACCTTGCGTTTGCAGAGATCAGGTGGGGTAGATACATTAAAAACAAACAAGTCCAGCCATCCACCTATAGGAAAGCTGTATTTCCGTCTACCACAAGGGAACAGGAGGTGGAGGGAATGAAATCCATTTTTTAATCGCCTCGGAATGCCTTTGTTTTCTGAGCCTTCAGCAGACGTCGTCTTATGGTGCTTTCCTCCACCACCAGCCAAGGAAGTTATGGACTTTAGAATATGAGGTACTTATTTCCACACAAAATCAGAGGGCTTTGTGTGTGCGTGCTTCAACTGCAGAGATGCCTGGAACATACGCAAGACTACCTTCTTTTTTAAAAAAATCAGAAGCTCCGGAGTGATTTTGATTGCTCTTGAAAAACTTTAGTTACCCACTTGTTAATTAAGTTTTTTATTTGATTTAGGTCATGACGCATAATGCTTGTGGTGACCCAGGTGGATGTGAGCGGCCATTTTTAGCAGAGGTGTCTGCTGCCGCCATGAGGACTCTTTGTGGCTCCTGAGGTGCGCATGCTTCTGCCTTGGAGGTCTTTTCTTCCGGAGATTGGGCTGAAGACTTTCTGATCTACCCCTCTTCTTCTTTCGGGATCCCTTCCTTCTGCTTGGCTCGTCATGGGAGGATGTTTTTCCAAACCCAAGCCAGGTGAACCGCTCTTCAAAATGCCTCTCCTCTAATGGTCCCATGTTGCCTTTGAGATAGGCGCTGCAATTAAAGTAGGTCAGGCCACTCCACGGGGAGAGCTCTGTGGAGAATTTTAATTCCCTTTGCTTTTACACAGAGGGATTAAAGCCATTGGCTAATCCACAGAAAACTTCGTTTCACTTTGGGCACAATGAATTGCGATGACTTTAATTAAACATTCAGAGCTTAGGAACTCCAGGAGGTAGCGCCAGAAACATAGGACTGGGCAGAGGGGCACGACCAGACACAAAGTCTCTTGCTAAGAGGTAGCTATAGTATGGGAACTTACCTCAAACAGGCTAAAACTTGCAATAGAAATGGCTTTGGATTTGGGGAATGGGTGAGATTGGCACCTACTTGTACCTTTGAGACCTGGATTCTTTGAAGCTTTCTTTGACCCTTAGCCATAATGCTCTCCACTTCCAGCTCAGGAGGCAGGTAGGTCTTGCAGTGATAATGGGAAAATAGGTCTTGGCATAAAAATGCACAAAAGTTATTGTTAAGTGGTCCATACATACCTCCAGGTTGAATTCAGATGAAGACTGTTGTTAGTCATTGTTTATGTATTTGACACATTTTAATCCTCCCCTTCCTCCAAGTACTTCAGGTTGGCATAGATCTATCTGGGCACCTCAATTTTAAAGCCCTGTATAGTCTGGGACCATGAGCCTACCCATATACTACAATCATCTTTGGAGGCCCTGCTTCAGTTGCCCCAAGCATCTGAAGTGAGACAGGTGGCAACCCTCAAGGAGAGGATTTTCTTGATTGTGACACTAAACTTTGAACTGCCCTCCCTAGGGAGTTTTGTCTATCTCCCATTATCAGTGTCTTCTTTTGGAATGGCTTAGCCAGAGTGGGTTCATTGAATGCCTTTGCTTGCCTTATTGAGGCCTCCCCCCACCCCCGCCTCCCCCCACCTCCCCGCTGTGGCCCGGTACCGAGGGCTTCATGGCCTGCATTAGGAAGTTCACTATCACTCTATCGTTCTTAAGGGTAAGGCTGCATCTGTCTCCAAAGATGATATTGGACTATGAGGACACACACATGAAGCTGCCTTATACAGAATCAGACCACTGTTGTTGTTGTTGTTGTTGTTGTTGTTGTTGTTGTTGTTGTTGTTGTTGTTGTTGTTATTTTCTTTCAATTTATTCTCCACCACTTCCTAGACCAGCTCGTGGCGGATTACAGAGTCTTATAAAATACCCATTAAAAACCCCATTAAAAGACATAAATAATCCAAGATGGTGGAAAACCCACTCCCAACCTCCACTATTAGAGGGGTGGAGACGGAAGTCAAAGCGATGTATTACTCATAGCCGGAGGAGGGCATGTTGATCTATCTCGCCAGCCCCAGCCTCAACCGTAGACCTGTCGGAAGAGCTCCGTTTTAGAGGCCCTGCAGAAGGCTGAAAGTTCCCGCAGGTCCCGTAGCTCAACTGGGAGCTCATTCCACCAGGTAAGGGCTGGGACCGAAAAGGCCCTGGTTGAGGCTAGGCGCGCTTCCCTGGGGCCAGGAACAACTAATAAATTTTCACCCGCAGAGCGTCAGGCCCTGCGGGGGGCATAGGGCCTAGTCCGTCAAAGTCAGTACTGTCTGTTCAGACCAATAGCAGCTCTCCAGGGACTCAGGCAGAGGTCTTTCCCACCACCTAGCCCCTAATCCTTTTAACTACGGACACCAGTGATTGAACCTGGGACATTCTGCATGACAACCAGATGCTCTACCACTGAGCCTTGGCCCCTTCCATTGATTCCTCAGCTGATGTACAACAATGGGGGAACAGGTGGGTGAATGAAGTCCTTTGCTTTCCTCTCTAGGGCAGTGTAGTCCTGATTGTATGTTCCCCAAACTTGCACATCATGCAGTGGCCTCTGATGGGAAGGAGCTGCAAACATGGAGAACTCTTGGTAAATGAATCTCAGGTATAGAGTTGCATCCTTGGGTGCCTGGAACTGTGTTGGCAAGGTTTGTGTTGTTACTTATTCATCTTGGTTGTCGTTATTTATTCATTTAAATGTTTTCTTAGTCCTGCCAGTCCTCTGCAGAAATGCAGAGAGGATGACAGAATCCCAGCCTGATGGTCTCTCGTTCTTTTTTTAAAGTTGGAAGATGGATTAAAAATTTTTGTTGGTCTAGCTTTCTGTTTCCAAAAACAGCCTGGGTTAGTATGGTGGTGGTCATCCTGGATTTGGTATTCTCAGGTATACTGCCTCTAAACCAGTGGTTCTCAACCTGGGGGTCGAACAACCCTTTCACAGGGGTCGTGGCAGGGCGAGCAAATTAATGTCTCCTGAAAATCAGTTTTGTCCGAGGGAAAGTGCCTGCACATGAAAGCTCATGCCTTGAACACATCTTTGTTGGTCTTAAAGGTCCCCCAGGACTCAATTTTTGCTCTTCCAAATCATTGATTTCTGTTACTCGGTTTGTACCCCACCCTTCTCTCCAAGGGGGTCCCAAAGTGGCTGACATTGCTCCTCTCCCATTTCATCCACACAACAGCCTTGCGGGGTAGATTGAGATAGAGCGTCCGTCTGTCTGGAGCTGCGGAAAAGAGCGAGATTGGTATGGTGGGACAAGAGGCAGAACTGAACCGAGAAATCCCAGGGGGAAAAAAAACAATTTATATACAATCATGAACAATGGATCTTCATGCCATTGCTCAGTTTCGGTTTAATTTCTGTGAAAGAACACTGGCATAATTCTACGGTTGGGGATATTAAAGGGTCGCAGCATTAGGAAGGTTGAGAATCACTGCTCTAAACCACGGAGGTTCGGTTTAGCTACCATGGCTAATATAGGAGTTGGTAGGCCCTACCCTACTTGTGTGAACTTGCCGAATCCTTTTAAACGCTATCCCATCTTGGGTTCAGGACATATTACATACACTAGTAATTAAGCCCTCTGTAACTGCAATACAGCGGGCGCTGGCTGGTTGTCGGCGCCCCCCCCCGTGCCGCGGCCTATCCGGGTGTTCTTGGTCCGTGGTGGGGGCCGCGCTGGTGGTGGCGATGGCGGGCCATCCTCCATCTTCTGCGGGGTATGCTGTGTCTTCGGCCTCCGCTGACGGCATCCTCGTAGGCTGACGCGGCGAGAGGCCTTCTGATACTCTCCTCCTGGTAGTGAAAAGCAGGGTATTTTAAAAAGTATATATGTGCATCAGTGGATTTATTGTACATTGTGGGTGTGTGTCTAGAGTTGAGAGATTGTTCATGGGTTAGTGTAAACGGGCCTGTGTGTATAAAATGGGCCTGTGTGTGTAAAAAGGACCCAGAGGAGTTAACAAAGGAATGTGTTCCTTTACAAGTGGTGGGCAATTTCATTTTAATGAAATTCCCTGAGCATATAATTTACTTGTGGACTTTTTTGGGGACTCTAGAATGGTGCTCTGTAGGAGACATGCAATGCAGGAGGAATTGACAGAATCAGAGTTTGTAGCTTGAAGTAGCTGGAACTGGAGGCTGGTATGTGGCTCAGAAAAGGGGTTGTGCATGGATCACTTGTAGGTAAAGCATGTTGTCCTGTACTTGTATCCCCCTCAGCTGTTTGGGCACTTGAAAAGGCATATGGGACACATGCGCATGCACACGCACGCACAATCAGCTGGTCCTTCTGCACTGTGCATGTGTCTCCACTTTAACATTCCTGAATTATTCTGCAAAATAACATCAGTGTCCATGGGTCAGACCCTTGGATTCTTTAACATCTAGTTTGGCCCTAAGTTTCTTAACAAATAAGATATTTATTTTTAAAGGAAAGTTTCTTAACTTTTCTTCAACTCAGTGGGTAAGTAAGGTGAAATTGTCTTTGGACTGCGTTCTAAAAGGTTAAGCCCTCTACAAAGCTGCTGAAGGAAAATTCTAACCCTGGTGTGATGGTAATTGGCAAATGTTTAATCAGAAGCATGTGACTGTTTTTTAGTTGTGGCCCCATGAAAGTCTATTTATTTGAGGGATAAAAGAATTTATCAACAGCCGAGAGTCTCTTTCCAGTGCTAGCCCTGAAATCTTTGGAAAAAATGTCCTTGAGCATGTGCAGAGAGCCTTTAGTAATCTCTGAGTAACAGCATAATCTTTTCTGTGTTCTTGTAAAGTATATTTACATGAGTGTTTATGATTGCGATAATAGAATTAGAAGGTACCTGCAGGGTCATCTAATCCAATCCAATTCTGATCTTGTACACAGAGAGACACACCAATTCTGATCTTGTACACAGAGAGACACACAGTTTGATCTACTTCCACCCAGATAGATGCATGTTGAAAATTTGTCCTGGTGAACAACAACCAATAATAGCAAATTGCAGATCCAGGAAATGTAAAGGCATTCTCCTTAAGTAAAGATTTTTACCCCGGTTGATAAAAAGAATTTTTTATATTTATATTTCATTTTCTAACAGTGTGTTATTGTATTGACCTCTGAAGATCTTATAGATTGAAATACATTAGGTCCAAGTTTTCTGTACTTAGGTTGTACATGTTTTACCAATATCTGTGTGTGACCCATAGGGAAATGTTCCCTTTTTATGTGTTTTAATAAATAATTTGTTTACTTAATATTTTTAAATACTTTTGTGTCCCACGATCTCTTTAGTTCTCACATGTTTTTCAGCTTGGGATTTTTTGTTTTTCCTTATTTTCTGTTGCTTACCACTTAGAGTACCTAGAGTTATTCTGAATGTGTGGAAAGATCAGGTGGAAGTACAGGAAAATCACCTTTGAAGTGGGATCAACAACCAACCTTCTTAGCTTCTGCTTTCCTCCATAGCTTGTGGTTATAATATTACTGGCTGAGCTGTGGAAGTAAAATCTAATTTCCTGTAGTGTGCTCCTTCTTCCTACGTATTTCATAGTTGCCATCCCACTAAACATGTCAGTGATGGGGCATGGACAGTTAACATCTTCTGGTATTGGAGGAAGGAGCCTTAGCAGAGTACGACCAGGGAAAAGGAAGACCAGTAGTGGCAGAGGCCAAAGCAGAATGTGAAAGTCTGAGAAGAAGACTGGGAATAGGTATGGAAGCAGGAGCACTGACAGGCTAGTGCTGGTGACATCAGTCATCACCACTCCTTGTCCCAGTCATCCCATTCTTTTAAAAAGAATTCTCCAGAGTTTTATGAGAAGAAATAAGTAACCAGCCATGTAGATAACCACATGTGTGATGTTATATGATGGTAGTGATCATAAAGAAGCAGACATTTTGGCTGTGGCACTAAGGGTAGGCAAGGTTAATGGTGTGACAGAGCCTGTTTGTTGCTATAGTTTGTGAAGCCAGGCTCACGCTAGCACTGTTCTTGTGTTGCAGTGAATGCGTGTGTGCCCTGCGTGCATGTGCAAACATCTGTTTGCAAGAAAGAGCCGATGAGCATTCACTTTACAAATGAAACTAGGGACCAATACCTGGATAAATGCTGTCTACATTCAACTCAGTGTGTCTTGAATGCCACATGAGAATTATTACCCCATGCATGTTCTGTAAAAGATCAAGTGTGCATTGTACACGGATTGCAATTGAGTCCACTGGGACTTGTGAACTGGGCTATTATTTGTGTGGAGAGAAGGAAAAGCAACTTCTACAATTTGTTCTTTCATTTTATGTCTTCATTAATCGTTCAGGGACTTGTTAAAATCAGCAGTCTTGCAGAGGAACAAACTTCCTACTCAACTAATATTTCTGCTCTGTGTGGGGAATTAAGATTCAGAGGGTATTCGTATCATACAGTGCCAATCATATTCCTACCATAAAAGAGATTAAATAGCATCTACTAAAGCTGAACGTTTTTGAATCTGCAGGACCGGATAACTTGCACCCTGCCGTTTTAAAAGAATTGGCCGAGGAGCTCTCTGCACCATTGAGGTTGATTTTTAATAAATCTTGGAATACTGAGGATGTTCCAGAGGACTGGACAAAAGCTGAAGCCAGTATGTCAGTGTATAAAAAGAGTAAACGGAATTCACTGGGTAAATATAAGCCAGCCAGCCTGCCTGCCCGCAATCCTGGGAAGAAAACAATGAATGGTTTAATAAGGATTCAATCACTAAGGAATTACAGCATCTTAATAATTAGGCCTGTAAAATGATTAAAGAATTTTGGCAAATAATCACCTGTATTTTAAATGATTGAATAATTAATTTGGAGTAAATTCTGTAGATTACCAAAGCTTCAGTTAAGTTCATTTCTTGAAATAATGCCAACGTTTGCCATTGAACAAACACGTTATTATTGTCTGAAGAGAAATTCATCTTTATCATTGTCTCGTTTTTCCTTCCCTGTTACATGCTGGTATCAAAACAGATACAAAAAATAAACAGTATGTCTTTAAGTGCAAACTTAAATGGACTCCGGGGAATGGTAGAGGACAGGAAGGCCTGGAGGATCATTGTCCATGGGGTCGCGATGGGTCGGACACGACTTCGCACATAACAACAACAACAATGTCTTTAAGATGCAACCCTGGCAATTAAAACTGACCCAAACTGCTTAAAATTGGCCCAATCAAAGCCTTGGTTAATTAACCTACCAGTTAAACACTTTCAATACCTCCTAATAATACAAGTCAACCAAACATTACTTGGAAAAAGAGCTTTGCACTCAGCGTTTCGTAAGTTCTTTAAAATACAGATGCAAATATGGATCACAAAGGTAGCTGTTCAAAGTTATAGTTCTCATTAAGGAATGTTGAAATGGCTCTGTGCCCTGCTCTGCCTAATGAATGAACATTGTGTGCAAATAATGCACCGTGCATCCAATGGATTATGGGTTGGCTATTGCCAGCAGATAGCTTGTGAATGCTGCCTCATACTTGTTGTAATATGCAAGAACTGCAGTGTGCATAATTGAGCGGAATATAAAAAGTATCTTGCAAGAGGCGTATCCTCCTCTAGTGTGCCTCAATAGGGCCAATTCCGCACAGGTGAAAAAGGCCAAGAGGGCACCCATATGGAAGTGGGACTAATCTCTACTGGGTCAGCCCCCTCCAGGCCTCCATAGGACCAGTCAGCTCTGCAGCATTTTGTGGCACCGCGGGGCCAAATGGGACTTTTATCTTTTTTTTGCAGGAAGATGGTATTGCATTATCACGTAATCCAACCTTCTTGCAGCCCCCCACCCCGTCTGCCTGCTGTGGAATCTTTCCGCAGTGTCTGTGTCCCCTTCGGCGACAAATTTTAGCAGATGGTAGCTGCCACCATATGGAATGGCTCTAGGAAACTTCTTGCTTCTTTGAGCGCACTTCCTCTCTGCTTGCCTCCAGAACAGCAGTTGAACAGCCAGAATGACAATGGATAGTTGGGGTACTCTCTTCTCTTTCTATACATACTTTTTTTCTTTTCTTAATAAATACCATTTTATTTTTTAAGCAGCCTGGTACTCTGCTCCTTCGGATATTTAAACACTGCCAACAATACTAAGTGGCTATCTTGTCAGGCCAAAAATTCACATGTGCCATTTAAAGGACTTCTCAGTTTTTGTATTGGTGGGAAAAACCAGAAATGCCGGTTTAAATGTGCTTACACTGGGTTTCTGTATCAGTCAGTTGCCATGTAGGAAATGAGACTTAGATACTGTATAATCTTCTTGCACTTTATAATGCAGATATGAGTTTTACTTGCCTCCTTGGTGGGGCAGCTGCTCTCCTGGGTATCAAGCAGAGAAAGGCCTTTCTCAAGTTGAGTTTCTTTTAGCTGGCGATTGAATTTGGGACTTGTGGCTTCCAAATAATGGACTCTGACATTCTGGTCCAGTTTTGGGTTGTCACTTAGTACATGGGCAGAAATTTCAAGGGCCAGTTTCCTTAAGTCTAAAAATTAGTATTTTTACAGTATCTGATTATTTACAAATATATGTAAGTTGACTCACATGGGGATGGGGAGCTGATGTGCCACAAACACCGTGCTACTTTTTAAGACAGCATTGTTCTCCCCCCCCCATGCCCAGAAAGTCACACCAATTTCCCACTTTTTTTTTTAAGTGCAAAAGAGTGCTGTTTCTATCCACCTTCTAAATTCAGTTTTTAGGGCCAGCCTGGATGTGACTCTTCCTGTGAATTGGGTATGGCTTCCTCAAGCCATCTCTCATACTTACAGACAGTAGTGGGTGGAAACTAAGATGCTGAGCTCCTTGTGGACCAGATTTGGGTTGGGACCATGGCCTAAGGGGAGGAGGGGCTTCAACCTTCCATTTCAGCAACCTGAAACAGCCCCCGGGGGTCATTACTGAGGGGCCCTTCATGCAGGGTTCACTATCCAGACCCAGCTTGTGTGTGTGTGAGTGGGAGGGCAAATCACTGACGTCTCTCAGCCTTTGACAGGAAGAGTTGACTTGGAAGTTTCAGTTGCTTAGTTAAATAAATTATGTGATGTATAGTTAGTTTTACCTACTATCTTGAAATGAATCACTGCTGTATTTTCGTTTGCCTTTTGTGGGAAGGCAACATCCCTTGTTGTTTCGTCAAGAACAGTGTTATCTTGCACTCGAAAGCTCACGCCTTGAATAAATCTTTGTTGGTCTTAAAGGTGCTCTGATTTTATTGAGCTACTTCAGATCAACACTAGTGATTTGAATCTAGTGTTACCCTACTCAGTGATTTGTGTGCTACAGCCAGCTATCTGACTAACACAGAGGTCTTCTAGAGAGGAGTCAGTGTTCTTTTCATACTCTCTAATTTAGCTAAACATTTAATAACTGTGAGATTGATCCTTCCCACATATGAGCTTGATTGTCATTTTGAGGAAATGGTGGTGATAGTTAATTAGCAGTGCCGTATTTGTTGATACACACTTTAATTCCAAGCTGACTGAAAATAGTACATCTGTTGCTAAGGGATAGAAAGGGGGTAATTACTGGAGATACATTTAATAGGTTGTGTTTGTTTGCTTTGACTTTCTGAAATAATGCAGTGGATTATGTTGAAGAAAAAGAGCAAAGAAAGAAACCATATGTTGCATTTAAAACAGAGCAGCTAATAATACCAATTAACATCTTAATAGCAGAAGTCTGTTACTGAAACACCTCCTGCACATCTACTTAATAAATTAAGTGGAGCCCTTTGATTTATTAGCAACACTTATTGACCACCACTTTGCATCCAGGCTGTGGCCTTCTAAATTAAACTGTCTTGTCAGCAAAGGATACTAGGGGTAGGGCCAGTGATGATTCACTTGAATGGCCTGGGGCTAAAACCCTATTTTCAAAGGGAAGTCAGTGAGGTTTAAGGCTAGATAAAGGAGGAAATGCAATCTAAACTGAGAAAAAAGAAAAAAACTGACAGGTGCCTAAAGTACTTGTCACTTCTAATGTTTATTCAGCATTTCCCTGGCGTGAACCTTCCCCCACTTCAAACCACTGAATGGTAGGAGAAGTCATATCTTTCTTATCTCCTCCTCCTGGCCTCTTCTCTGGATTGGTTAATGACCTCCCTGCACTTGGTGCCAGCAACGTTCTCAACATCTTAGCCAGCAAGTACATTCAGTGAGGCATCTGCTTCTACTGAGCCGGGAGCATTTCTGTCCATGCCACTGAACTGCTATTAAAGAGACGTTTAAACCTTCAACAAGGGAACGTAGCTGGCCTTTTCTGGGTCTCACTGTCAGTCTCTTTAGGGTTCCACAGGACTGGATGAACAAGAATTGCCTCCTAGCTGACTGGGCAAGATATCGTCAGTAAACTGGACAAGAATTACTTTTGTTTAAAATGTTCTATGTTCACGGTATGCCACCAAGGATCAGCAGGATAACAGTTATGCAGAGGAAAGGGTAATTTGTAGGATTATGTGCATCGAACAGTGAATTACACCTGTGATCTCTCTCTCTCCCCTTGCTTTTGACCTTGAATTGGTCATCTCTAGACCATGGGTGGCTGAGAATATCTAGTTTCCAGCCTGCAGAACTGTGTTTTGCTGCAATAATTCCCTCTTGTTCTTTGGAGCAGGGGTAGTCAACCTGTGTTCCTCCAGATGTACATGGACTACAGTTCCCATGAGCCCCTGCCAGCATTTGCTGGCAGGGGCTCGTGGGAATTGTAGTCCATGGACATCTGGAGGATCACAGGTTGACTACCCCTGCTTTGGAGGGCTGTTGCTGTGCAGCAGCTGGGAGCGCATGAGCAGGGAAGTCCCTAGTTCAAATCTTGCCATGAAGTTGAAAATTGACCCCCAAGGAAAGCCACCCTTCACCCTTTGTGACATAGAGGATAATAACCCCGACCTTGCAGCACTGTTATCACTTAAGATTACTGAGGATATATATCTGAAGTCCTCTGAACTCTTGAAATATGCTCTGTCATAGTCCCTGCCTCCTAATGTTTCACTTGTAGTTCCTAATTATCTGCAGCACTGAATAGACATGGCAAAAGGAGGAACCGGTATGAATATATCAGTGCCTAAAGCTTTGACACACCTGCGATCTGATCACAAAACAATGACGTTGGGTAGGAGGCTGTGCAGGATATTTGATTTTGTGGCTGGAGGTATGAGGAGCAGGGAAGAGGTTTAGCCCTCACCCAGACAGCTGTGTGCGTCTGCCCCCTCATCTTTTCCTAGTATCTTCCACAAAGCAGTACCAGTTGTGGTCCATAAGCTGCCACCTGTGCTGGTTGTACCCCTGCTGAAGGTAGCTTGCTTATGGTCACCTAATATCCATGCCTTTTTCATTGTAGCTGTTGAAGGGTCTCTTGGATGGCATGAGGGGGGGGGGGGTGTCTGTGAGTCCAATTAATTGTATTTATTTGTTTTTATTTATTTATCATTCGACTTGTAGGACCGACCTCGGCTGAGCTGTCTCGGAGCAGTGTACACCATATTAAAATAACATAGGGTAAAACAAATCAAAACACCATATAATGGAACAGTAGAGTCAAACAGTAGACTTGCGCCTGCATCCTTACTCTCGGCCTCTCCCACATTGGTTTATCAAGAGTGTGGATGTTACAAGGGAGAGTGTTGTGTGTGTGTGTGTGTGGGGGGGATCTTTGATGTTACTGGCAGCCTGGCTTCAACCAAATGCTGGTGGAAGAGCTCTATTCTGCAGCCTCTGCAGAATTGGGTCAGGGATTTTGATGGGGAGGGGGAATATAGACTACAGGTACCTTAGAGGGGGGTTATTTGGGGATGCTCTGTTATTCTGTATGTTTTATAAACTGCTTTGAATCACAGTTAAAGGCAGGATATTATTAGTTAATCAGGGAGCAGGTGTCATTTACATCTAGGGTCATGTCTAAAGCGTTGCACTTGCAGAGGCATTACACTGAAAGCAAAGGTAGACTTCCTGCCAAGTGCTGGGGACCCCGGCTGTCTCTAACAGTGCAGAGTGTGGCGCTGGGCCTCTTGGCCTGCAGCATACCCAGATACACTGGAGACCTTGCAACTGTCCCTCCGCACCCCTCCTCTGAAAACAAAGTCCATTCCTCATATTTATGTATGGAGTAAAATGTACAGAAGAACAACAAGCATATCTTGCAAATATTTCCAGTTATCATGACTCAATTCATCTCCAATCTCATCATCCATAGCCTAAATTCTGCTGTTGAGAGCTCCCAAGTGCCCGTGACTTTTAGAGTTTGGAAAGTTTGTCCTCGTTCCAGATTCAGCAGATAGGGCTGGAAAGAGGCTAGATGGTGTATTCATGGGTAGAGTTGGAAAAACAGGAATCGGAGGGTGTCAAGAGGAAATGGTAGGTATGGAAAACAAGAGAGATGTATCCTTTACTACCAGAAGCCTCACCCTATTTCGAGAAGCTTTGCTATCTGTAAGGGATCGTATTTTTCTTTGCAGCTAGAATCGTGTATGTGAAACAAGGGATTCCGTAAAGCAGTTTTGAAATGAATGCTGTTTATTAAGATTCTATGGAAATTATTATTATTATTATTATTATTATTATTATTATTATTATTATTATTAGATTTATTTCCCGCCTCTCCCGATAGGCTCGAGGCGGGTCACAACAACTAATCCCATTAAAATTCCCATTAAAACATCAATCTACTAACATGGCGGCTAAAAATCCCATCCCTCCCCCAATTATTAAGAGGTGAAGAGGAAAGGATAGGGGAGTAGCGTACACTCCAACTCCTAGGGGGGGGGGGAGCGATGTCCCTGATTTGCTGACCCCAGCCTCAACCATAGACCTGGTGGAAGAGCTCCGTTTTACAGGCCCTGCGGAAAGCTGACAAATCCCGCAGGGCCCGCAGATCACCCGGGAGCTCATTCCACCAGGTAGGGGCCAGGACTGATTTCATATGCGAGGCTTTGTTTTCTGAGTTGTAACATGTTTATAACCATGTGTATCCCTGTCCTAAAGAATCCCTATTTATCTAGTTGCCCAGATTTGTAAGTTTTCCAAACGACGGCAAATGTTATCTGTCCAACAGGTGATTTTGACTGGGGCTCATTTTGCATGGTAAGTTCATCTGTTGGGTATAATGAAGGTTTCCGTTTGCTCACATAGTTGAAGTGAAAATTGAAGTTGTGCTGCCAGAGAAAGAGAGAGCCAAAGAGGAGATGTCCCCCAATGGGAAAGCCAGCCCTATCATCTACAAGGCCAATGGGACTTCACGGCATTACCAACTGGAGGAGCACCCTGTTGCCCTGAACCCATACCGGAACCTGAAGGATGTTGTTGAAGCCTCGGTTTGCCATGTCAAGGACCTGGACAATGGGCAGTAAGTGTAGAGCCACCTTTACATTACACACACACACACACACACACACACACACACACACACACAAGACCTTTATTGGCATAAAGCAGATTAGCAAAATGAACAGAGATAGTCAACACACCTTTACATTTAGGATTAAAGAGTCAAAGGGTCACTGTGTGTGTTCCTGATAGTTAGAGCGGTATCTCGGTGGAACGGGCTTCCTTGGGAGGTGGTGGGTTCTCCATCCTTGGGAAATTTTAAAACAGAGGCTGGATAGCAATCTGACGGGGAGGCTGATTCTGTGAAGGCTCACACCCATGCATACTAATGGGGAATCTTAAGGCATGAATCAATCTTGCTCACCAGCAGCATTAAGGTCATTAGTAACTAGCAAAGTGCCTATCAATATGGCTTGCTTTGTGTGTGTGTGAAACATTGTACTTAATTTCATCCCAGTCATAGATCAGCCAGTGCATGTGAAACAAGTTCTTCTTTAAATCAAGAAGCCCTTATTGTGCAGCGTTTCTTTGTGCACATTGCATACCCCTGTAAGATTTCAGCCACTTCAATTGTAGCCCTCAGAGGAAGGGATGGGGGGTTGTTTCCTCATGTGCAAGAGAGGACATTCAGTGACACTATGAAGGCGGGAGCAAAGCCGAATAGTTCCAGCTCAGTTGCTGTATTAGTCTACTGCAGCAAAAATAAACCAGAGTCCCATGGCACCTTAAAGAATAAAGAATATTATTCTGGTATAAACTTGTAAGGACTAGAGCCTTTTGTGTCATGTACCTCTTTACCGCTGCAGTAAGCATCTTATTTTCAGTGCATGTGCATGCCCATCCTTTAACAAGAAGAGCAGGTTTGGCCAGAAATCAGCTTGGTCTTGGAATGCAGTGAGGCTTGTTCCTTTAGCAGTAAACGAAATACATAGGGGATCAGTCCCTCTGAAAGGTTTGCAGTGTTGGAATCCCTTGTGTTTGCCCCTGCCCTTCCTTCAATAGGTGGCATAGCTATTCTCATTGCTGGAACTCTTGGCATTCACTCTCACCTGAGAGTGAGTGAAAACATCTTTTATGCTAAGATCTCCCGGATGTGAAGCAAGAACTATTATGGTCTGGGGCTGGGACCAGTCCTAGTGTGTTCATGGGACTGAGTGTGCTATACCTGATCTCCAAACGCACTGGAGTGTACATCATCAGCACCTGGATCAGCCAGGCTAGATATGCATGCAGAGAGCTTGGTTTTCTGGCCCTGTCTGGTCAACAGTGATGCATCATCAGATTCTTCCTCTGGTACTCAGCTTTGAGCACCTGAGCTAAAGAACACCCAAACTTGATTCAGCGGCTATAAGAGCTCTGTAAGGATTATTCCCACATTTGCCAATTAATCAGCTGAGGCTGAGAAAGCAGGGCCTGCCTCTGGCCATCCAGAGAAATCATAGCTCAGGTGAGATAACAAATTGTATCCACAGTGTCAGAGGTTAGCTGTGGTGATCTGAAGTAGAATGCCTAGATACAAATCTAGTAGAACCTTAGAGGCCCCTAAGCACCTTGGAGATCAAGAAGGATCTTGAACCAAATTTATAAGCTTACATCACAAAAATCTCATTGGTCTCTGAGCGGTGATGGGATTTGAACTATGTTCGCATATCCGTCTTGTGTTGCTGTGTGCGTGTAAAATGTTGCCAAGTCACTTCTGACTTATGGTGAGCCTATCCATTATCACTTTCCAAAATGCCCTGTTATTAGCAGCTATTCGTAAGGCTTGCAAACTGAGGACTGTAGCTGCTGCTGCTGCTTCTTTTTTTAAAAATTTTTATTGATATAAAATATAAAGTAAGAGATCTACACAATAAGTCTCCTGCCCTGATTTTTTCTTAACTTCTTGAAGATATACACTTCCATTGTTTAAAGAGGAAAGACATTAAAATAAAAACACGAATCTGGTATATCATATATAAGATGCAGATTAGTTATTTAAGAATTCTAAGAGGCAATTCCAGTGATCATAAAATTATTCCGGGGGTCTTCTGTTCAACCAGTTTGTAAGTTTTGCCACTGGGGCAAGTTCTCTAATTGTGTCCAACCGTGTATCCACTTCAGACCCTTTTTGTTATTTCCATCTCTGCACCACTATCCACTGCAGCTGTGTGGAAGAAAAATTATTTCACATATTTAGGCAAATTAATAGGAAAGAAACTTAACAACATATACTGAGCACACAAAGGAAACTTAATTTTTAAATTAAATCATGAACAATGGAACTGACACAATCAGCTGTTGTGGCACACCAAAGCCAAGCACAGCTTTTCATGATCCATGCAGGCAAAAGCTTTGCTGTATTCTATGAAACACAAGCTGATTTTCTCCTAAAATTCTCTTGTATCCTCCAGTACTAATGTACATTTTCAATATGATCTCAAGTGCTTTTTCCTTTTCTGAATCCAGCTTGAACATCTGGCATTTATTATTCCATAAATGTTAACAGTCTTAGTTATAAGTTTGAGTATCACTTTACTTGCATGAGAAATCAATGTGATAGTCTGATAGTTGCTGCAGTCTTTGACATCTTCTTTTTTTGGGAACTGGAATGGTAATTTAGTGTTTCCATTCTGTGAGCCGTTGTTTTGTTTTCCATATTGTTACCACAGTCTTGTTAAAATGTTGATGGACTCAGTTTTTGTGGCTTGAAATAGCTCTATAGATATCCCATCCCTGATGACTTGTTTCCTACTGCTGTCTGTACAACCTTCACTTCACTTTCTAAAACTTTATCATCTCCTTGGCAGCATTAAAACTCCCTGTTTGTTGACTGGAGACACTTATGAACCTGCTGGCTAAGGCTGTGTGACCCTGATGTTAGTGGGGGCATTAGGTATAAGAGCTGAGAGGCATCAGGGTGTATCAACAGAGTATTTAGCTCATGTCCTTGCCACTGATATTGGCATTGAATAGCATTATGCAGGCAAGACACTCCTCCATTTTACTATAGGTGCATGGATTGTGAGGGAGATAATTATTTTTGCAACTCATAGCATTCTATGGGGCCACAGCAGCCACTGTTTGAATTCCATAGCCCAGAAGGCATTGTGGGCTCTGCTAGACTTCCCTTCCTATCCCCACAATAGACATCCAATGAGGTAGGTGGGGCTAAAAGAGCTAATAACATTAGAATTTAATCTGTCCTTCAGAAAATATTACAGCTGTTCTTTAAATTTTGTCTCTGTCCCTCTAGGATGCGAGAGGTAGATTTGGGCTGTGGGAAGGCCTTGCTGGTCAAAGAAAATGGGGAATTTTATGCATTGGGCCACAAATGTCCTCACTACGGTGCCCCATTGGTGAAAGGTCAGTTTGTTCTCTTCAGAAAATGCTTCCAGTTCAATAATTCCCTTAATGTTTTACAAATCTGAAAGAATTATACTGAGGAGTTGTAGTCTTAGGAAATTGTAGTATTGTCAACTGTTCAGGGATGCCATGACTGCTCTAGACTCTTATGAGATCACTAGGGACCAAGCCCGTTGCATTCAGGAATACAATGGGTGCTAGATTGGGGGGGGTTCGAGTGGAAGAACTCTGTGGACAGCCATCCCCTCCCCCCAGGACCTGGAAAGGCTGCAGGCAGCTGTTAGGGAACTCACTGGCAGGGATCTGCAGCCTCCGAGCCTTGGAGGGGAAGGAGGAGGGGGTGGTCAGGGATGGGGGAGAGAAGGTGGTTGGCTGGCTGCTGGGCAGACAGGCAACCTGGTTGGAGGAGGAGGCAGTCAGGGGCGGGACAGTCTCCCTGAGTGGGTGTTAAGCGCTGAGTGGCACTTAAGCCATGAGACACGCTCCTCCCCCAAGGCCTTAACAGAAATATATAGTGGAACAGATGGGCGGCATCAAAGGGTAGTAGGCAAGGCTCTGGGGAAGGCTAAAGACCATTCTCTGCCTGGGCTATCCTCTTGATCCAAATGGGGAAAGCAGGAGAAAAAAGTAATCAGGGAACGATCCAAGAGAGGAAATTAAAGAGGCCTAACAAGGAGAAACTTTTTAAAAGATCTGAAGGAGAAAAGGAAGAAAAAGATGAGAGTAGATAGATAGGATAGTTGAAGAAATTATAAATCTCAGCTTTCACCTTTTCAAACAAACAAATTTCCAGTCCCTTGCCAAAAGATACATGGACATATGTGGGCCACATCGGCTGGAATTTCTAGTGTTAGGGGAAGGATTGTAGTACCTTGTCCAGTGTTCTAATTCCTTGCTTAGAAATAAATTATGCAAAATTATGAACACATATTTTTGCTTGATTTGCACAGACTGACAATCCACATTCTGTTCCATGGAGAGACAGATTCCGTAACTTTTTGAAAGAGTAAACTTCCAGTTTGTCTAGCTCAGCATGTGCTGAGCTTTTTGTGATAATTAACGGCACTTCCTAAAATGGTAACCCACCCGTAAGATAAAAGCGCTTAACAATTATTAGGGCTGGCTGGAACAAGCAACTCTAAATGTGCTTGGGCATGAAAAATTAATTGACGCATCAATTAAAAGCTGGACAATGAATTAACTAGAAGTTGCTTTAACTGGATTGAAGCCTTAATGATGATTTTCACTTCTGCTCGATGTTTTCAGTCATCATTTTTTTTTAAGGAGTAGTGAGGCTTAAAGCTTGATGATTTCAAATTACCAGGTGATGGAGGCAGTATAAAGGAATAACCTTGCTTTCCAAACCTTCTATGCAGGGGTTTTGTCCAAAGGACGAGTTCGTTGCCCCTGGCATGGGGCTTGTTTTAACATTGGCACGGGGGATATAGAAGACTTTCCTGGCCTGGACAGTTTGCCAAAGTTTCAGGTAAAATCTCCAGGTTTAACTATCATTAGCAAAGTATGTCTTGACAGAATCCCAACAGGATACTTTCCTGGTTGTGCAAACAGTGGGTCTCTTCGGGTTCATTTTTTGAGCGGGCCGCTCCTGGATGAGGCTTTGCTTTTGGGTCCCCGATTATTTGGATGCTTCTCTTTAGTAAATGCTCATTTTAAGAACAGAGAAACAAATTCAATCGCTAAATATGTTTTTAAAAATCAATTTCTAATTGTAGGTGAAAATTGAGAAAGAGAAGGTATACATTCGAGCAAGTAAACAGGTAAGAGCCTAATTCAAATCCTAGGGCTGGTGGCAGGAATTCTGGAGCACGATTCTAAAAAATATGAACTGAAAAGAAAATCCCACCAATTTCAAGAGGACTGACTTCTAAGGAACAAATTTAGAACAGCCGAACAAATTTAGAATCAAGGGGCACTTTTAAGACCAACTGAGCTTTATTCAAAGTATGAGCTTTCGTGTGCATGCACATGTCCTCAGATACTATGTCATGGGCCAGAAGTAATCAGTTCAAATCCATAGGTAGTATGTGAGAGTAAATTAACATACAGCATAATGAAAATGATTGACAGATTCCAGAGATAAATAGGAAAAAACAGCAATTCAGATTTGTTTGTATTTGTGATTGAATTGCATGGGAAACATTTGGTATACAATAGAAGAAGAAGAAGAGTTGGTTCTTATGTGCCACTTTTCCCTACCCGAAGGAGGCTCAAAGCGGCTGATAATCGTCTTCCCATTCCTCTCCCCACAACAGACACCCTGTGGGGTGGGTGAGGCTGAGAGAGCCCTGATATCACTGCTCGGTCAGAACAGTTTTATCAGTGCCGTGACGAGCCCAAGGTCACCCAGCTGGCTGCATGTGGGGGAGCGCAGAATCGAACCTGGCATGTCAGATTAGAAGTCCGCACTCCTAACCACTACACCAAATAAATCTGTATGCCAAATGTTTCCCGTGCAATTCAGTCTCAAGTGAATACAAACAAATCCAAATTGCTGTTTTTTCCCCTATCTATCTTTGGAATCTGTTAACCATACCCTGGATAAAACTTTATAGGTCTTAAAGATGCCACTGGACTCTAAATTTTTTCTGCTGCTCTACATTTGTTCTACTGCTTCAGAACAACATGGCTGTCCACTTGAACCTGACATCTAAGGGAGTTTATGTAAGTGTTGCAGTCCTAGCTGTCAAGAAAGAGGGAAAATTGGACATTATCAGTGAGGCTAGCTTGTCAGTCACAAGATTACATCTGCTGAGCTGCATCCCTTCTGAATTCAGAAATCATATGTAAGCCACCCTTTTTTCTCTCGTGTTTGGACAAGATTTATGGTGATCACAATTATTTTTCTGCCTTTTTAAATTTGTTTTTTTAAATATTGAATGCCAGATATTTTTACTTCTGTTGTGTGTTGCTGCTCTTTTTGTGTAGTGCTTTAAGAAAAAAAAATCACAGTACGACTATGATGATATTCCCAAAAGGTGGCTTATAAAGGGTTGCCAAAATGTCCCAAGGATTGGAAGGAAGTAAATTGGTGATGTTATAGATGCCAATAGGCATGTGCTCTACAGCTTCCTTTCCTCCACAATTCAAACTGTTCATGCTAGAAAGGTGCAGAAAGGATTTCACCCCCTACGTTTGGGCTGGTAGACAAAAATGTGTATTGAGTGTTGTGAGAAAAAAAAATCATGTCAGATTTGACATAATGCAGTACTTTGCTCTTTGGTGGGAAAAGTGCATTATTTAATCTTTTAACCTTAAGCACCAAAACATCTTGGCCTTGTGAGGTGTCAGAACTATTCTGATGTGGAAAGAAGGTTGATATGATCTCCTGAATGGCTTCTAGGCTCTTCAGATGCAAAGACGGACCAAAGTGATGGCCAAGTGCATCTCCCTGAGCAACTACAACATCAGCAGCACCAATGTACTCATCATCGGGGCAGGTATGATGAATCAGCAAGTGCTGACAAGATGATGGTAGCTCCAGGCCGGGTGGGTGTGGCCTTACTGAGGATATATCAAAGAGACATCAGTGTGGTGGTAGAAACTACTGAACGATAGCAATCCTGTAGGGTTTTCAAGGCAAGAAACTGAGAGAGATAGTTTGTCACTTAACCAAATCTAGGCTTATTCTGATAATGTACTTCCTATGTGATTTTACAGTTGGATCTTCCTGTGCAGAACTGCCAAATGTCTCATCTGGTCACAGGGCTGTGGAAAACTTACTTCCTTACCTGTGCAGAACAAGAAAATCTACTTCTAAAATGCATTATCTAACGCAGGGGTAGTCAAACTGCGGCCCTCCAGATGTCCATGGACTACAATTCCCAGGGGCCCCCTGCCAGCATTCGCTGGCAGGGGGCTCCTGGGAATTGTAGTCCATGGACATCTGGAGGGCCGCAGTTTGACTACCCCTGATCTAACGTGTATTCAGAACAGGCCCTACTTGGCTTCTGAGATCTGACAAGGTCTGGGTAGCCTGGGCCATTCAGAAACCCTAAACAACAGATGCTGAAATATTCTCTCTCTCACTCTCTTCCAAAAAGGGTTTTGTGTATAACCCTTTTTTAGAGTGGTAGTCTTATGTCTAGGGTTGTCTTTCTTTCATGTAAATGTGTTATCTGTTTAATCTAATAGAAATATAGTAAACTTCCTGTTGTGAAGAGAATCTTCCTCTTCAGCTGATGTTTATAAGAGTAACAGAAGAACCAGCTTCATCTCTGTACATTGAATAACAAAAAACATTCAGTTACCATGTCCCACATTTACCTAGGAGGGGATTTGTACCAACCTGGAAAAATGTTAATTCTGTTGGGGAAGTGCTTGACAGTTTGTACAGAAACAGTGAAAGGCAACTCAAAGCTTATAGGCCTTGTTTTTTCATAGGTCCTGCTGGATTGGTATGCGCTGAAACGTTACGGCAAGAAGGTTTCTCAGACAGGATTGTAATGTGCACAATGGACAGACACTTGCCCTATGACAGGCCCAAATTAAGTAAGGTTTGTATTGTCTGGCATGTTCTCTGTTCCCAGAGCTGAGGGAAAGGCATGGCATGTTTTGACACGGATTGTAAAGCTGAGTGGAGCAGTCCTTCATGGTGCTCTTTAAAGAGGAATAGTTGTCATGTTTTTCAATGAAATCTGCCTTTCATTGAGCTGGAAAGGGGGGGTCCCCCTTAAAAAAACAAAAACCCATGCCCTACTTCTGTTGATTCCCTTAGCTTGTACCTCTCAACAATTACACTGTACTGGAATGGTTATATGTTTGCTTGTTTAATGCATTTATATGTCGCCTTTTTGTCAAGACAGCCAATGGCTTTACAATTTAACACTGAAAAGGTAAATTAGAGATGGCCTTGTCTGGGCCTTTTAGGGTTCCTTGCCTAGTGTGCAATGCCCAAATAGAATGACCACTAGGCTGGAAAACCTTTTATGATTTTTATTCAACTGCAATTCAACTGCAGGAGAAATACAAGATTGTCACAGGTGGGATGTATCCCCAAAAGTACCTGCTCAAAGAACAATACAATTACATGAGATTAAATAACTTCCCATTGGAGGCAGGGAGAGGTGATGCCCTTATAGGTCAAGCCAGTGACCTGGTGTCTCCAGGCTCCTTGGTCATCCCATGGGACCACCCTGCAGCCACCAGGCTGTTTTTCCTGTTTTAGAAGAATCTAAACATTTCTTTACCCTTCTGCTTTTCAATGGCTGAGGACAAAAATTGCTTCTCATTTCAGTCAATGGATTGCCATCCGGACCAGATTGCTTTGAGACCTAAAGAATTCTTCCGTATGTATGACATTGAGGTCCTGACAGAAATGCAGGTAAATATGTAGGTGGAGGAAGGGTCAGATCCAAGACCTGGTTACAGCAAGTAGATTCTCAACCTTGTTGAGCCTGTCGATACTATGGGAGTTTTGAGGGATGGGTCACAAAATGGCTGCCAGGAAGGGGAATAAGCCTTCGAGATAGACCTGGATGGGAATGTGTGGCTGGTTCTGTGTTACCCACAAATGGCAGAGTGGGGATTTGAACCTGCTTTTTCCAGATTGTAATCTGACATTCTTACCACTACACTCCATGGCACAAACAGGTGCGGTGTTGCTTATCACAGCATAGAAGGGGCATTCTATAGCCTGGATCTTGAAGCTGGGCAGGTATCAGTCTGGTCAGCTCCAGGATGAAAGATCCTGTAGGAATCCAACATATGTTGTCCATGGTGGGAGAAAGGCAAGATTTACATGTCATAAATAAAAATACTATATGTCTAAAGTAGGCCCAGTACCAAAGCCACCACTGAACCTATGGGGCCTGGACCCCTCAATAATATTACACCTTCTGTTTCTGTTTTCCAGCTTCTGGTGTTCTAGGCAGTGTGTGCAATGGATAACAAGCAGGCATATTTTAAAATATTATAAAAGTATAATTTGCTGGACTTAACAAGTTCTAGCTGAGTAGGACCAGAGCTTGAAAGAAACGACAATGGCATTGCAAGAGGCCTAAGCAGAGTGGTGAAGGTTGAAAGAGAAATGGAGGAACCTGCAAAAACCTAGGGAGGATAAGGTTTTTGAGGGACCCCAGATAATGCACAGACTGGCTCCCAACCTGACTGTGGCTCACCACAAAGTCTCAAGCGTGACTTGGAAGGATTTATGGCCAGGCCAAGGGAAAGCAGCAGGGACAGAGCTTTCATGGAACCTGAGAAGGGCCTCTGCTTTCTCTCTGCAATCTAGAAAGTTCCTGCCTTCTGTCATGGCTTCTCCCAGTAGTTTCCAGCATGCCGTATCATCAGCAGGCTGGATGAGAAGCTGTGTTGTACTCCTTGTGTCTGAAGAAGGAACAAACAAAAAGGATAGTTTGGAGGTTCCCTCCCCGCCCAGCTGAAGATGAAAGAGGTTGTCCATGGTGGGCATAGTCTTCTGCCTCACTCTTCTGTGTTTGGTAGGCTTTTGAAACACTGTGTCCCATGCAAGATGGACAACAGAGGAGTGCCTGTGAATATCATGCACAACAGTGCTTTCCTTGGATTCTCATTTTGCCCTTTCTTTGCATCTCCCTTAATCTTTCGTGAAAGCACACAGAAGATGTAGCATCGTCACAGCCTGGAAACACTGGGATATCATGTCTGCTTTAAGTCAAAATTACAAGGAGATATAGGGAGCAGTGGTGGGTCCACACACCTCATCTAACCTGGGTCTTTTTAGAGGTCCTCTGTAATGATCTGTGGAATTGGTTGCAGGTTGTGGCTGTAGACATCAAGAACAAGACGGCGGTCTTCAAGGATGGATTTAAGATGGAGTATAACAAACTGCTGCTGGCCACTGGGAGCACGTAGGTATTAATTGGAGTGCATTGTGCCTCCTGGCCTGTTATTTTGTACATAAGGGAGTTGGAAGGGAACTAATCAGTCGTGGGGCTGGTGCCTTACTCCAGGGGTAGTCAAACTGCGGCCCTCCAGATGTCCATGGGCTACAATTCCCATGAGCCCCTGCCAGCATTCGCTGGCAGGGGCTCCTGGGAATTGTAGTCCATGGACATCTGGAGAGCCGCAGTTTGACTACGCCAGCATTACTCTGTCCATGATGATAGTGCTGCTTGGAACCCTTGATCATATCGAGGGAGGTGATACAATGTACCTGATAGATGACTTGCAATAAATTGTGTTAAATTGGATATCTGCTTTACCCGTTTCCTGAATCAATTCAAACACTGTTGTCAATCCCTGCCAGATTTTGACGCACACATTTGCCGCATGGAAATTTTGCAAAATTCTCTTTTGACACTAGTGCTAGTCTGAATGTATGTCTTTTCAGGCCCAAGACCCTGAGCTGTAAAGGCAAAGAAGTGGAAAATGTTTTCAATATCTGTTCAGTGGAAGATGCCAACCGAGTGGTAAAGTTGGCAACCAGCAAAAATGCAGTTGTTGTGGGGGCCTCTTTCCTAGGTGAGCGTTTCTGCACTGCAGTAAAATTTCAGATTCCAGAAACAGGATGTGTCCTGCCAGTCTGTCCATTGTTGTTGTCTGTCCAGGATTGCTTTTCTTAGTTTTTCTTTAGCACATTCTGAAGTCCAGCAGAACGAATTACAATGGAAGAACACCAAACTGTGAAGGATCTATTCTCTCCCTTAGTTTTAGTTCTGGTTTGTTTCAATGGTCTAAGAAGACTCAACCATAGTTAAACAAGAGTTTACACCAGGGGTAGGCAAAAAGTGGCCCTCCAGATGTCCATGAACTACAATTCCCATGAGCCTCTGCCGACATCTGGAGGACCACAGGTTGACTACCCCCTGGCTCTAAATCATTGCTATGGTTCATCATAGCAGAGAATTCAAGTACTGCTGTGGTTCTGTTTTCCAGGGATGGAGGTGGCATCTTACCTGACTGAGAAGGCCCACTCTGTCTCGGTGGTAGAGCTAGAAGAAATCCCTTTCAAGAAGTTCTTTGGGGAGAAGGTTGGGCGAGCCATCATGAAAGTAATTACAGCTACGCAATTATGTCAGTCTGGGAGACATTCTGGGGGGCTGGCCATCTCTTAGACCAGGGGTGGCCAGACTGTGGCTTTCCAGATGTCCATGGACTACAATTCCCATGAGCCCCTGCCAGCGGGGCTCATGGGAATTGTAGTCCATGGACCTCTGGAAAGCCACAGTTTGGCCACCCCTGCCTTGTTCCCACTGGGACAACTCAACGCTGTTCTTCCTTTTTTCTTTTTCTCGGACAGATGTTTGAAAACAACCGGGTGAAATTCTACATGCAGACTGAAGTGTCAGAACTGAGGGAACAGGATGGGAAGGTACTGCGTGGGTGACAATTTCTGTGGATAGCAGCGGGGTTGTGCACCGAGAGGTGGCACCTGTCCCTTTAAAACCCCCAGAGCACCATGCATTCACTGTGTGATTTCCAAATGAGGCTGATGAGAAAATTGGGATGGAGCTTGCAAGTCGCTATTCATACATAACAGCAGTACTAGGAAGTGTACAGTTTTCGTTTCCATAAGTTGTTCTGCACAGAGTGGGGGGAAAAGACACTGGTGTGAGCACTGCCACCTTTGCTCACCTGAGACTGTTATTTAGTGATGCTGTGCATGAGAGTGTGCATCTAGAGCAGGGGTGGCCAAACTGTGTCTCTCCAGCATAGTGCTGGCAGGGGCTCATGGTAAGTGTACTCCATGGACATCTGGAGAGCCACAGTTTGGTCAACCTTAATCTAGGTTAGTGGGTGGATCAGAGATGCCAGCAGGCCCCAGGAGCAGGAGCTATGGAGATGAGAGGGGGGAGGTTTTCTGCTATGGCCTGTAAGTCTTGCTGTCCTAAGGGAAGGATACACAGTATATAACAGTTTTCCCATTTAATACAAACTATGCTGTGACTTCACATCATGGAAAGCATAACGCTGGTTAAAGCAAAAGTGATAAGACTTGGAAGTTGCATGCTCTTTAATTTCTTTTCCATCTTAAAGCTAAAGGAAGTTGTGCTGAAGAGCGGCAAGATTCTCCGTGCTGATGTCTGTGTCATAGGCATTGGTAGGTGTCTGTCTGTTCACCATGCAGCTGTATCACTGAATGTGTCCTTGAATGGCTTCTAGGGGCCACAGATTCTGAAACTCGAATGCATGGCCCTGTGAACCTGGGTTGATTCCTAAGTGGCATTTTCATGAAAATTCATGATGCAGTTAGCCATCATATTGTTTCAGAATTACAGGGATAACCCAGGTAGAGGTGATTTATCACTGGGAGGTACACACAAGATCACTTCTGAACTGGAATTGGTCCTTCAAATTGGCACTTGGGGATCTGGGTGGCTACAGGGTAGGACTTGTGAATCCGTTACCAACTTCCCTTTTTCTTTTGGGCAGGTGCAACTCCTGCAACAGGCTTCCTGAAGCAGAGTGGCATTAACATGGATTCCAAAGGCTTCATTGTTGTGAATAAGGTAAATACATCAAAAGCATTCAGGCAGGGAAGGCTAGAACCAATGCAAATGGGATGGGAGGGTGGAACTGAAGGCACCGAAGAAGCAGGAACAAAACCAGAACCAGTCTGATCAGTGCGGGAAAAGAAGAGCACAATGGCCAGGCTCTGATCTGAAGACACCTGGAGGGGCTGTGTCTCAGTGATAGAACATCTGCTTGGCATGCAGCAGGTCTCCAGTTAATCCTCCAGTTAAAAGGTCTAGCAGTGCAGCATGTGAAAGACCTCTGCCTGAGACCTTGGAGAGCCACTGCCAGTCTGAGAAAGCAATACTGACTTTGATAGACCAAGGGTCTGAGTCAATATAAGGCAGTTTCATATGTTCATGTGTGTTGAACCTTGCTGAAGCCACGCAGGCCTGGCTGTGCTCCATGCCCGAATAGTAGACCTTTGCACTGCTTTATGCTCCTTGGAGAAGAGAGAGGTAGAATATGAAAGCATGTTTGGGCTTTTCTGGTGTAATATAATGTGAGTGGTGGGGCAGGAAATTCATAGCATCTTCCCTTTCCTACATGTGTTTGTGTGTTGGTAACATACCACTGGATCATCTCAACTGGGCCTTTCTCTTTGCCTTCCAGATGATGCAGACTAACTTCCCGGGCATTTTTGCAGCTGGTGATGCCGTTGCATTTCCACTGGCCTTGAGAAATAACAAGAAGGTGAACATCCCTCACTGGCAGATGGCCCATATGCAGGGTGGGTGTCCGTTCTTGCCCTTGAATGCTGCCTTGAATAGCAAAGCCTCCTGTTTACCATCATCCCGGGAATGAAGAGGCCAGGAGAAATGCCCTAACGCAGGGGTAGTCAACTTGTGGTCCTCCAGATGTTCATGGACTACACTTCCCATGAACCCCTGCCAGCAAATGTTGGCAGGGGCTCATGAGTATTGTAGTCCATGGACATCTGGAGGACCATAGATTTGACTACCCCTGCTCTAGTGTTTATTTCTTGAATGTGTATACAAATCAGAGGTGGGGAAGATTGTTTTAATTAGCTAGTAAGGTGGCAAGTGTATTCTAGCTTGTTACTTCATCTTGGTTCACACACTCTTTAAGGTAAAGGCAAAGGTATCCCCTGTGCAAGCACTGGGTCATGTCTGACCCTTGGGGTGACGCCCTCTAGCGTTTTCTTGGCAGACTCAATACGGGGTGGTTTGCCAGTGCCTTCCCCAGTCATTACCGTTTACCCCCCAGCAAGCTGGGTACTCAATTTACCAACCTCGGAAGGATGGAAGGCTGAGTCAACCTTGAGCCGGCTGCTGGGATCGAACTCCCAGCCTCATGGGCAGAGCTTCAGACTGCATGTCTGCTGCCTTACCACTCTGCGCCACAAGAGGCTGTTTCACACACTCTTTGACCTACCCTTAATTGTAGGATCCTTGCAATATATTTCCATTTCTATCCCTTATTGCCAAAGGTCAACCTGACTGGATGCAGACTGCTGAACTGGATCGATTTGGTCTGCTCTAATTGTTTTTTTATGCTCTGGTCCAGAGGTGGCCAAACCATGGCTCTCCAGATGTCAGTGGACTATAGTTATCATGAGCCAATGCTAGCATGCTGGTAGGGGCTTCTGCTCTAGGTCAATGCTTCTGTTTTATTCCCACTTCCCAGGACGCATAGCAGCTCTAAATATGTTGGCCCATGGGACAGAAATTAGCACTGTCCCATATCTGTGGACAGCAATGTTCGGCAAAAGCATCCGCTACACAGGTGAGGACAAAAATGGCCACTCTTGCTTAATTGAAAGATTGTAGTGAGGAAAATACGAAAACATGCTTCTGTTAGAAGGGGAGCAGACCAGCTGCAGAAAACAAGTGATTTTTGAGCACTAGGGAATGTTTGGATAATTTGTTTATTGATTTATTACATGTATATACTGTCCTCCCCTGAGATTCAGGGAAGTTCATGTGAAACACAGAGGAACGTGAACAACACAGTAAAACTCAGTGACTATGTCAGATGGATAACAGAATAACAGTAATAAACAGAGAGAACAGCAATTAATAACCTTAACATTCTAACAGCTCCATGGTTGGTCGGTTCGGGACGATTGGTTTCATGGGAGGGAGGTTCAGGGCCCCAGTAGATGTTGTTCATTTTGGTTGACTTCACCCAAATGTCTGGTGAAAGGGCTCCCTTCTGCGGGCCCTACGGAAATGTTGTAGCTTTGTCAAGGTCTTGATTTCCTCTGGGAGCTCGTTGAACCAAGTGGGACCAGGATAGGGAAAGCTCTGGCTTTGGTTGAGGTCAGACGAGCTTCGTTGGGGCTAGGGATGACATTTTTGTTGTTGTGGCATCTCTACCACTCCCTTGATCTCTTTACATTTTGTCATTCCCCTCCCCTCTCCCTACAGGCCATGGAGAAGGATTTGATGATGTGATTATTCAAGGAGACTTAGATGAATTTAAATTTGTAGCTTTCTACACCAAGTAAGTGCCTTTCATCCTCTCTTAAGGTTGCTTCTACACTACAACCACCATCCTTTCTTCAGTCAACTTTAACAGAGAATCCGTACCATAGAATTCATTTTGCATAATGTGTTCTAGTTTTGCCAATAATGGAAAGGGCAAGGAGCTATCCAGGGCCCTGCAAGTCTGCTCCTGAAAATATTGAGCAAAGGATTTGGCTGCAAAGTGAAAAGCAGTATTGGAAAAAAAGAGTCTCCCCCCCCTCAACACACACCCACACCCACACCCACGATCTGACAAGGAATCTTTGATTCAGAAGTGCCAGAGACAGATGCAGAAGAGCAGGGGATGGTTCAGTAAGCTGGAAGCACAACGAAAGGAGGAACACTGAAGGGGAGGAGCAGTGCTGAGAAGCCTCAAGAGTACTTTGAGTATCCATTGCACAGGGGAGACCAAATTGTGGCTTGCCAGATGGCCATGGACTCTAATTCCCATAAGCCCTTGCCAGCATGCTGCTAGCAGGGGCTCATGGGAATTGTTATCCAGGGGCATCTGGAGAGCCATAGTTTGGCCATCCTTGCCAGAGTAGAAAGGCTGGCACTGCAGTTGCAGCATAACCTGGAATCCTCTCAGATGCACTGGGAGCATCCTTCCACCCAAAGCCTTAGCTTCTTTATCACTGAGCTGTTTTAAGGAGCATCCACAAGACCTCTTCCTTACTTGCCTTGCTTCCGTAGTTTCTTCTGCCTCGCTGCAGTCTTTCCCAAACCTGCTTTGCAAAGTGCAATTTTGGGGAGGAATTGCAGCTGAAGTTCATTCGCAGCCATAATTTTGGTTGTGGTGGTGCTCATAGGGACCACGTGGCCAAAAAAGTATGGGAAGAATCTTTGTTTAGGTGCTTCATTGCTGCTGCAAAGACCTCTCCCCGTGCTGACCCAGCTGCCTAGAAACCCAATCCGTAAATTTGCCACAGAAATCCAGGTGGTTTACACACAATAGGGACTGTTTTCTGCTTTCTTTCTACTGGCTCTGCACTTGCAACAGCCGTGGAAGGAATGCAGAAAATGGTCCCTGATCTTAAGTTGCCTGAGTTTCCATGGCAGGGTTAAAGATTGGGTTTCATGGCAGCTCAGTATGGAAAGAGGTCTTTCACAGTCGGAAGTTCGGGGACCCCTGCACTAGATCATAAAAGCCCAAGTACAGGCAGGCCACTGAAACTCTATGTTGTTCTGCTGTTTAGGCGAGCCCCCAAGAGATGGTCATTATACAATAAAGTGACCCCCTGCGTAGAGTCCTGGAGGTAACTTTGATCAACATCTGCCAACAAGGACTAATCAGGCTCCTGTTCTTTCAAACTGGGACATGCGGGTTGCCCATTTTCTCATTCCCTCCCACCCACACCAAGTGGTCCTGATGTAACCTCTGGGAGGTTCCTCGGCTGTATCTCTTCACTAGATCTTAGATACAAACCAGGCGAAATTACCTGTCTTGAGTGGGATGCATTTGGAAGCATGGGCAGTTTTGCAGTACCTAGAATTCTTCTTCATCTGGAATTGAAAACTAGCACATTTCTAGTGTGTGAATCTGGTTACAAGTGACCAGATAAAACACGGCATTGTGTTCATGCACAGTGCTTTCCAAATAGCCCGTTATCAGCAATGCCAGAAGTTTCCTGGTAACTTGTATATCGGCTCATACTGGCCTGCTGAACAGATTTATGAAAGGCAAACAACCCGCTTGCTCCAATGCTGACCAACAATGGTTCAAAAGTATAATTTTGGCACACCTTTCTTCTTATCCTTTGGGGCCAATCTGGTAACTTCTTATCTACTGAACATTTGATATCCCTGCCGGAATTGCTTTGCTATTCTGGTTCTGTATGTTGGGAAGTCCCAGTTCACCTGTGCTTTCTTCCACCAGTGGACTTATCTGGAAAAAGCAACTTACCTGGCAGACAGCGTAGGCAATGGCTGCCCTCTGCCCTCCTCTGTCCTCTGTCTCTGCTTGGTGATGGCCTATCCCCTGACTGTTTCACCTTGTTTAGCTGTACAATTGCAGCTATCAAGACATAGAAGAAATTGGTATTGTCAGCGATCAAATGACTACAACGTGTTTGTTTGAAAAATGGGCGGGGAGGTGGGTATAGCTTCTGCATAACAAATGACATTGAGTAAGAAATGGCCTTTCTTTCTCTGTGTGAACTGGTTAGGTAAAGGGTTTACCAGTTCTTACACTGAGAAAGACGTTCAAATGCAAGTGGTTGCTTGGGGCACCAATGAAGCAGCCGTGTGCAACTCAAGTCATGTGCCCAGCATCCCTTAATGCTGCACAGCATGCCTGGTGTTAACACCAGGCTTGCATCCCAGCTAATTGGCTTGACCATTGCTGTTGCAGTCCTGTTCCCATGCATCAGGCAGGGTGTCTGTTGGGGAATTTTTAAAATGTTACCTGAACATTTATGCATTAATCCAGTCATTTGTCAAATCAGGCGTGAGAGTAAGGTTTCTTGGTCATAGGGGTAGTGCGAGAGATGCCAGTCCATCATGCGCACAGCCCATTTTCTGCTTCAAGGTCACAGGACTGGTTTTTCCTGGAAAGTAACAGAGCTGAGCAAAACAAGGGTACTTCCCCAGCAGTCCCATGCTTTAAAAATATCGTTGCTTAAAGATGCATTGCTTGAAAATGCTTGAAGCTTGTCTTTGAATGCACAATGGTGAATGGGCCCTTATGGTGCTTCTGAATTAGTCTCTTTCTGTTTCCACGGACACATTAAGGAAGAGTTCCTTCTGGTTCATCAGGTGTTTTGCTTCTGTTTCCCTCCTTCTCCTCCGTCTTCCAGCTCACGTGATCTTTCATTTTAGGAATGATGAGGTGGTTGCTGTGGCAAGTATGAATTATGACCCAATTGTCTCCAAGGTTGCTGATGTCATGGGAGCCGGAAGAGCCATCAGGAAAAGAGACGTCGAGTAAGTAGGAGCCCAGAGTTGAGACTGTCGTTCCCCATCCTGTCTGTTTGGTTCTTTGCTCTTTGTAATATTGCTTGACCATCGGAAGCAAGAATATTGCCAACTTCTCTGATCCCTTCCTCGCTTGGAGAGGGGGAGAGCAAAGGCAGTGTGCTGAAACACTGTAGTCTGGCACTGAACACAGAAGGTAACATCCTGAACGTCTTAGAATTTATTTTCAGTGTTGGTTTCTAGTCTGTGCATCAGACCGGACTCTAGTTGCAGCGATTTGGCCAATGCCTGATAAAATTTCAGGGGCCAGAGTGGTGGCAGCAGGATTTCCAAAGACTAGGCAACCATCCTTGGCAGCGACCCTGCATCTGAGAACATGATCAGTCCAGGCCAACAGGCAAAGGTTGGCAGACTTTTCCAAATCCAGCTTGAGATCAAGAGCTGCATGTCACACCAGTTTTTCTTCTCCTCCTCCTCCTCACCTTCTGCATCCAGACCTCTAAACTCTCTTGTTGCAAGTCCCCAAGTCAGTAGGCATGGACACCACCACCTTCTCTGAAGGAACTGCACATCCCATAGTGCATTGCACAGTGGCCTGCTAGCAAGGTCACCCCACTGATAAAAACGAGGGGAAGCAATTGCTTTTCGAACAGAGGTGAATTTATAGAAACAGCCCCCTCCATCTCCCTCTTCACATTCACCCACAAATTTACTTTTCTTGATGCAGATTTTTGTGTACAAATGATACACAGACCTACATAATGGTTTTTGCAAGGCAGCTACCCAGTTGGGATCAAATGGTGATTCTCTTCTCTCTCTCTCTTCTTTTACTGCTGCAATATAAGGCTGTCCATCCGTTATGGAACGTACGTATATTTGGGTCGCTGCTTTGAGCCTGCTAACGATGATGAAGTTGCAATGATTAGCAGAGGAACCCAGATTTGGATGTTCCTCCCAGCACCCTGGGCTTTGACCCAATGGACAGCTGAGCATTTTGTGAGCAGGCACAGAGCTATGCTAGCACCTCCTCCTTTGCCTTTTACTTTTTTACATGCTTGGGAGGCAACTTGGGAGCTGGGTCTTAGGAACTATTGGGTATGCAAAGTCTCGCATCACCTGAAGTGAAGAAAAGCTTATCCTGATGGGCAGCTTGGTGGAGAGCAGACTCTGTAAACTGGGAAGAGAGCTGGCTTTCCTCTTTCTTTCTCCAGGTGCCACAAATGATGCTTATACACTGTGGGTAGGACTATTTATGTTGCCTGCTGATTTATATGGGCTTCTTTGGAAGACGTGGCAAAGGTGGTGCTGCATGTTGAGTTTGCGATTTGAACACAGTGATGGGAGGAATAAGCCACAGTAGTGAGGAAGAACAGTATAGCCAAGATGCTCTGAAGACCCTAATGCACACCTGCGGAACTGTGCATAAACACTGACTCTTCAGATTCTGCTTGATCAAAGGGCCAGTCTGAAGTGAGCACTGCTGACATCAGTTGGCTTTGTAATATTATCCCCATCATGCCATTCACATCCGTGGCTGTTTACAGCATAGCCATGACAATTAGATGGGTTTCTGTTGTGAGAGTTTCCACTCTGAATGGAGCCATTCTTGGAAAAGGGAGTGAGTAAAGGAAACAGAGAACAGTGGGTGGATGTGGGCAGATGTGGGATATGCATACTTGGGCGTAGGTTTATTCAGAGAACTGCAGGGTTAAACCAACAGCTTTATGGAAAAGGTGAGCTGGGGGAGGGATATGAAGGAAAGAAGATGTGTCATCAGGTAGGCATTCTGGGAGGGAGCTTGGGCATGAGCAAGGGAGGAGAATGCACAATGTTCAGATGGGTTGTGATTTCTAATATGCAGTGTCTGAGTTCTCCCAACCTGATTTTGACAGAAATAGTCAAGCATCAGGTGCAAGGCAATCCATTACCCAAGCTTGTGGAGCCATGGCTTGGATTGGGACCATGGTACAGGGGAACAAGTGACTTCAGCCTTTCCCATGGCGCCATCTTCCTGACCCAAAATGACCCCATGGAAGTGGCAGTTGCTCTACTCACATGTTGATGGGAACTCAGATGGGGCAAATTACAAATAGTCATGTGGCACACACGCAGGCACTCAACAATCTGGAGGCGGCCAGTGCCATAACACCACTGCCTGCTGCCGCCACTGACCCCACTTGGGATTGGGACCCCAAGGTTGAGAACCAGTGGTTTAGGTACTAGGAAGAGTATACCAGCCTTCAGGAAACCAAGAGTCAGAGAATATTCAAAGGAAGTGTATTGAATTGTTTGTGGAACACACTGGAACAAAAGCCTCTTGTTGGGATTTTTGGGATTCCCAGGAAACCTTTGCACTGGCCAGAGACGTGGTGGTGGATCTGGAGGCTCTTTTGAAGGTCAGCCAAGAAGTAAAAAGAGAGATTCCCAACTCGCTAAAAGGTTCCACTTAAGTTGTCCATCGAGAAAGACTGCAGTAAAAATAGATTACCTTGGATAAATGAGCAGAGCTCCAAACAGAAGCACAGGAATAGAGCAGTAAAACAATAAAAAACTTTGCTAGCATAGATACAGATATACAGATATATCATTCCCCCTGATTAGCCAGCCTTGATAATCAGGGCAGCACAAAACTTAAGCTGGTTGCAAACAAGACAGCCTGCTCCTACATGCTGAAGCATGGATGGCTTTATAGAATCTGCGGTTTACTCAACAGCAAGCATAGCAGGAAAAACAGCTAAACAGAGAGAACGAAGCCCCCTTCTTCCTGTTCAGGGGCAAGTGGGTGTTGCCTCCCTGAAACAGGGAAAATATGCCCAGTCACGCCTTTTGAATTGGCTGCAGTTTTCTTCCTGCAACCACTGAGAATCTCTACTTAGCACACAACCAGAACCTTGTGTTTACAGCAAACAGCCCTACCAGGTAACTTGCTGATTGCATTCCAACTCCTCTCAGCATAAGGATTTTAAGTAGTGAATAGCCAAAGAAACTCTCAGTAGCCTGAAATGTAAGAACTGAAGTCTCTGCATGTACTGATTTTACCTCAGAGTTATCTATATTGAGTTTCCCCCCTGATTTCACCTGACCTTTCCCCTTTATGTTGAATAAAATACTTTGTTAATTTGAAATTTAAAAACTTATTGACGCCGGGGAATGATAGAGGACAGGAAGGCCTGGAGGAACGTTGTCCATGGCAGGGGTAGTCAAACTGTGGCCCTCCAGATGTCCATGGACTACAATTCCCATGAGCCTCTGCCAGCATTCGCTTGGTCCATGGGGTCGTGATGGGTCGGACACGACTTCGCAGCTAACAACAACATTGAGTTCATTTAAGTTATCAAAGTTAAAGGGGGCTCCCGTTCCTTCCCTCAGGTTCCCACCTCTTTCTCCGCCCACTTTCCCCCTACCCTTTTATTTATACCGCTCCCGCAGACCGGTTTACAGATTTATATACCGCCCTCCCTTGAGGCTCAGGGCGGTTTACATGAAACATAGAATACAGTATATGGATCTTAATTTTCCATAATGACAACAATAATATTAACATTAACAACAATAACTTAAACAGGGAAACTGTTGCAAACAGGTCCAGGGCAGAACGCATGGATGGATTTCTGTGAGGGAGGGAGGAGTTTTGAAAACAGCATTAAAACTTATTTAACTGGAAGAGCATGAGGGCCTACACTTTCCATGGTTTTCAGATTCACCTTGGCTATCTGTTTTATCTGGCCGCAGTGCTGTATTAAAATAAATTTTATAATTTGATTCACCTTGTGTTGTTTCATATCATGTGCACCAGGAGTTTCTTGTTTGGAGCTTAAAATTTTTGAAATGTGATTCTCAGATGTGTAGTGGCCTGATTTGGATTGTGACTATGGTGCATGGGAGAGGGGGCATACGTCTTGCCCCTTCTCTGTGCTGGATTCCCAACTTAAAATGAATCCAGTCAGCTGTTTGGCTCCTTGGAATCTTATGTGCTGGAGGACCAGGGGCAACGCGTGTTTTGCCAGGGGGGCAAATAAGGGTGCTTCAGTACAGGAGAAAGGTGTTGTACAGTTTGCACTTCCTAAAAACAATCGCCTGTTTTTCGCCTGCAGTTAACTTGCTCAAGGAAAAGCTTGAGAAACTCTCCTACAATGAAGTCTTTCGTCTTTGTCTTTCCTATAGAACTGGAGACATGTCCTGGCTAACAGGGAAGGGCTCATAATGACCCTGGGAAATGCTGGTTCTCTATCCACAGTAGCCAGTGGGGAGCTGCATGCCACACACACTTCCATGACTGGCATCATCCTGTGAACACGACCTTGGGCTTGACCTCCTTCTGCATCCCTTCCCAAAGGCCCACTCTTGGGAATGTACTTGACCAGATGAACCTGCACTTTAGTAGCCGTACAGTGGCTTTAAAAAGTCCTGTGAGCCAACCAGAGGGAAAGGTTGTCTCTCTGCTGTAGCCGATTTGTCACAGCCAAACTTGAACATAGCGCTGTCCAATGCATCCTTTGGAAAGCTCTCCATATAATTCAGCGGAGCAGTGTGGAAGAAATGTAAATATTGGTGATTTGCACATTCCTGGAAATATTATGGCATACAGGCGCCAGAAAGGAGACTCCAAGAACTGCTCCTGGGCAGAGGAAGATCTCCACGGATTACTCCCTGACTACTTTTCACTAGCCATGCACCATTCCTTTTTCAACTCCTCTCCTTTTGCGGTTCCATCTCCCAGTGCTTGCATGCTTTCCCTGCAGTCAGGCCAGCAGGGGGCTCAATTAGGCCCATCTAGAAGTTGCTTCAGTTCCAGGAGAGAGGAGGTGAGACGTTCAGCTTGATTTCATGAGCAAATGGGCTTTTCTTGCAGCAGTAGCTTAGTCAGGTACAGCGTGAGATCTACAGTCAGTTACTTGGTGTATGTGCTGCACCTCATGCTCTCTCTTCCTGGCCCTTTCATCTTGCCTCCCTGCTTGTCCTATAGAGGGGACTGCACATATGCTGCACTGCTGCACAAGGAGCATGGAATATGGACACAGTATCCAGCTTTTTGAGCATCTCTCCTTTTTTTAAGAGGAAGAACCACATGCATAGCCATGTGTGGACAATGCTTTTTGGAATCTCTAGTTCCTGATTTTTTTTTGGAGGGGGGCTGAATAATATTTTGATTTGTTGGCTGTGGGAATACTCTCCTTGTCATCCCCCCCCCAAGAAAAATTAGACAATGAGAAAAACGATTTTGCATATGTTCACATATGTCATAGAATTCAGTTTGCATTGGTGCAAAATCTGGGGTATTATTTTTTTTTCTCTCCAGCCCATGGAGCCCTGCCTAAACGCTATGCCTTTCCAACTAATGAATCCTTCTCATTCCCAACCATCCTTACCCTGCGCAGTCAGTGCCGCTTGTGAGGCTCTGCAATCCTACAGACAGGGAATGGGAAACTCAACAAGAGCCTCACGGTTTGCATTCGGCTTGAAGAAGGTGGATTCTGTGCATGGCTGGGTTACCTGAGTTTTCTTTCCCAGGCACAGTTCTGAGAGAAGCAGTCAATGAGCTTTCTCCATCTCCACACACAGGATGAGTCCGTTTCAGTGCTGGGAATCTCTCATGCACTGACTTAACCATGCCTAGCCCTAGGACATGAACACACGTTTCAGAAGGCAGAAACCTGACAACTGCACAGCTTCATCTTCATGCATTTCTGCTTTTTGCATAATGGTGAGAGATGCAAAGAGATCAAGATAGTATTTGCTCACCTGCATCTCCTCTGTCCTCGTAGTTTTATCAGGGCAGTCTGAAATGCCACTTGCTGTATTCAGCTCCGGCAGGATTATCTGTCTCGTAATGTGCACTCTTTTTCTAGGTTGGTAATAAACTGATGTATGAAACCACACTTGCAGTTGTGTTGTCATTGCCCTAGTTTGCACAGGCCCCGCTTCTTCTTCACTCACAAATATCTCTGATGAAACTCCAGGCAGGAAGCTTTACCTGTTACAAAAGTATTGAAAATATCATCCTGTGTCCAAAGGTGGTTTGAGTCGTTCTGATGCAGTGTGCTGCCCTTCTGCGTTTGTGGGTATCACTCAGTGGTTCCTCCTGTTCTACCAATTCAGGTGCATAACTACTCATTGGAGGTAGCAAATTGAATTGCCAATTTTTTCAGCCAGCCATGTGCTTGTGCCTTTTCCAAGCACCGCACTGGGCAGAGATTAGCAGGCTGAGACCGTTTATTGGCTAGTGATGAACCCCCTTATGATTTTTGCCAGGGGTAGTCAAACTGCGGCCCTCCAGATGTCCATGGACTACAATTCCCATGAGCCCCTGCCAGCGTTTGCTGGCAGGGGTTCATGGGAACTGTAGTCCATGGACATCTGAAGGGCCGCAGTTTGACTACCCCTGATTTTTGCAATCAACCTGCTGTTGTAATGACCTGGTGGAATGAGCTCCCGGGTGAGCTGTGGGCCATGTGGGAGCTTTCTGCATTCCACAGGGCCTGCAAAATGGAGCTTTTCTACCAGGTCTTTGGTTGAGCCAGGGCATTGAGGAAGATTGCACCCCCCCCCCCCTTCCAAGGCTGGTGTTAGCTAGGCCCCCTCTCCCTCCCCGATAGTGGGTGTATCAGTCTTTGGGGCACGGGGATAGAGTTAAATAACTCTATCACCTTGTTTGATGTGTTTTTTCTGTATTGTATTAGTATGTCCTTTTAATGGGGGTGCTAATGTGTTTTTAATGAGGACTTTGTGACCTGCCACGAGCCATAGTATGGGAATTTATAAGGGAATGTAAATTTATAAGGGAATAAAAGCTGATGAGTGTCCCCCCCCCTCGAGCCCCGGTCTTTTGGCACTCTAGCCTGTTCAGTTTTTCCAGGGTTGATCTAGCCTGCCACTATTTGAGAAAAAGTACCTGCTAGCTGGAATCCTAGCATGAATCCATCTTAAGACTGAGCAGTTCTGCCTTTGCTCTTCTTCTCATAAGCAAAGTATATGCAACATGCTCCTATGCAAGTTTACTCAGAAGTAGCTCCCATTTTGTGTTTAATGGAGCTTAGGTAATAAATAGGCCCTATTATTGTACGCTGGTTGAAAATGTTTGCACCCCCCCTCCCTTTGCAAGCTATGTTTAAAGGGTACATGATATTATAGCCTGCATCACCCCAAGGTGCATTTAATGTAACTCCCACTGTGCAATATTGTACCTTCAGCTGTGGCAGCAGCTGGGGGGACCCCCTACAAATGGGTTTGCTCCTTGGGGGGAGGGGAGCTTGGGCTGCCACTTCTACAGCAGCCAGTTGCTTAGGAGCTGAAGAGGTAGCGTTTCCTCCACCATTTCGGGGGGGGGGGGATGATGTCATCCATTCAGTTGTATCTGACCCTCGGCGATTCTATAGGAAAGTCTTCGCCATGCGCCCCTGTCTCTGTCTGCTTCTTTTAGTTGGTTCATGGTCATCCCTGTATCGGCTTTGATCGTGTTGATCCAGTGGATCCTTTGGCGGCCACGTTTCCTTTTGCTGCCGAGCATTAATGATTTTTCTAGCGAGTTTGATTGCATGATGTGTCCAAAGTCAGTGTGCTTCAGCCATAATATCTTCCCTTCTAATGACATTGTTGGTTTGCTCTTATTGGTAACTTTGGCTGTCCATGGTATTCGCAGCATCCGTCTCCAACACCATAATTCGAAAGCATCTATTCTCCTCCTGTCTTCCTTCTTCAGGGTCCAGCTTTCACATCCATAGGTTGTTATGGGGAAAGCGGAGTTGACTAGCCGGCACTTTGTATTAAGGCTGATTGATATCCTTAATATTGCTTGCTAAGTGTCTGCAATGTTAAGCAGGCCTGCCCCAACTTGTAGCCCATGTAGTTGAATTGATTGCCCATCACTCATGGATTAGCATCCCAGCCCCCTGGGCTTGCAAAGGTAGGGAGATTACTAGAACCCCCCCCCCAGCTAGCTGTGGGCTGCATTTGACCTGCTGACCACAAGAACAGAAGAAAAGGCTTGGCTTGCTTTCTGTGCCTTTCGTAGCAGTCTGAGCTGCGGAAATAAGGTGACATTTGTGACATGGAAATAAATAGGCGCTATTATTGTACGCTGGTTGAAAATGTTTGCACCCCCTCCCTTTGCAAGCTATGTTTAAAGGGAAGAAAAGGAGCACATCCAATCAAGGTAGTGGCAGCCTTACCTTACTGAACCCCATTTTAATCCCCAGTCTTAATGGCTGAGTGGCAGCTGTGCTGCCCAGTAGGTAATGAAATTAGCAGATCACTGCCTGATCCAGCTCAAGGGTGGGAGAGAAGAGCAGGGTGGTAGAGTGAGCCCCACGCCCAGGACCATGGCTCTGCAGACCCCTCTGCCTCCCCACCTCCGGAGGGGTTTGACGGCATTCAGCGGCTCCCTTTTCATCAACAACAAGACTGGGGACTCTGGTCTGACGCAAATCTACACCCCAGGTATGAAAAGCACCAGGATGGCCTTCCAGGGCAACTGGCAGCAGGGTCACCAACGCTATCCCCTCCCAAATCAGAGCAGGAATATTTGTGTGATTATGTCTCCATGTTATCTTTCTCCTCAGCAGGGAGCCCAAACAGTTTATGATACGGAAATGCTGTGCAAACAAACAAGGGAGAGAAAGCAACAGGGCAGGGCTCTTCCCTCTCTCTAGCCCATAATGAGTGCACATTTTGCTGCAGATTTTCAGAGTAGTAAGCCTTTAATCTTGACTGTGGATTCTGTGCCCACCTTATGCACCATTCTTTTTTCTTGGTGTATTTGTTCTGCAGCTACAATTTAAGAAACAGACTTTTAAAAATTGGGGTGGAATGGCATTTGTGATGTCCTTTTTTTTAATTATGCAATTCCCCTCTTGCAGCTGGGCAGCAGTGTGCAGCAAGTGCCATCTATCAGAATCCTTGTGGTTCGAGTTTTGGACATGCATTTCATCATTGAATGAAAGGGAACAAATAGGAACCCAGGCCAAGGGGGAAACCAGTGCTGAAACTGACAAGACTTGTTTTTTTGAAACTGACAAGCAGCTGTGGAGTCACCATATTTATATTTTTATTTATTAAATTTATTTACCACTTTCTCTTTTGGCTCAGGGCAGTTTACAGTGAAAATAGAGAAATGGTAATACAAGTCCTTGGCATAATACATACACATTCATAAACTCACAACATATATATAACTTGCAACTTATAACTTTGACATTAAAGTCACAACTTGCAGAGCGGGCAGAGCAACCTCAGTGTGGATGGGGAGTGACCTTCAAGGGGTGGCAAAAGGGCAGGGAAGAAATCTCAATACTTTTGAAATACCTTTGGCTTGGAAGTGAAACAAGGGAAAAATAATCACAAAAGTACTCCCATTTGGTAAAAGAGCAAAATTTCTAGAGGAAACCATTACCTTCCCAACAATATCAAAAGGTGGGCTGAAAATGGTCTTGCTTGTTTTATTTCCTGGTCAGGACACAAGGTGCTTTCCTGCTTGCCTCTGCAGATGATGCTATATTTCAACATCTTTTACTTCCCTTTTTGGTGTCTGGCAGAGGGACTCATGCTGGAACTCAAGGTAATGGCGTGCCATAAACGTTCATAGTCACTTGAGGGCTCACATGTACAGCTCCTTTGTTCCAAACATCTTGGTTGATGAGGATTTTTGCATCACAGCTTTCTCCACCAAACTGGGCAAGCAACAAGGCCAACCCCAAAGGCTTTTGATGTTCTTCAAACATACTGTGCATGGTCTGAGGAGTTCTGTGAGAATCTTGACAAAAATCCTTCCTGTGCGCCCCTCATCTTAGCTTTGCTAGGATTGCTCCAGATTTTGCTGCCACGAGTATCTGATAGTAGTGCCAGTGTGGTGCAATCATTACATTGCTGTTTTAAGACCTGGGAGACCCAAGTCTGAATCCTTCCTGTACCATGAACTTTGGGCCAGGCCCACCCCTTCAATTTAGCCAACCTCAGAGGTAACTGTGAGAATCAAATGGAGGAGTGGAGAATGGCATCAGCTGTTCTGGGTCCGCTCTGGGGAGAAAGGCAAGGTATTAATAGACCCATCGCAGCTGGAGATGTACAGTGAATGGGAGTGACTGGTCCACAGAGCTTTGTAGTCTCACCAACATGGCTGATTTGCCCAGCCCTGGAGACGTCATCTGGGAAAACATGGAAGTAGACATTGCTGGGAAGACAGGAGGTTCTGTTCTGTCAAATGTTTGAACTGGTGATCTGAAATACCTCCAAGTCATCCAGTTTGGTGTAGTGGTTAGGAGTGCGGACTTCTAATCTGGCATGCTGGGTTCGATTCTGCACTCCCCCACATGCAGACAGCTGGGTGACCTTGAGCTCACCAGAGCACTGATAAAGCTGTTCTGCTCCAAATGCTGGCATTCACTGGCAGGGGTTCATGGGAATTGTAGTCCATGGAAATCTGGAGGGCCACAATTTGACTACCCCTGGTCTAGACTAATATACAGAGCTCTTGGCTTGTCTGTCAACTTTCTTTTTACCCCTCTCTTTCTCAATCACAACCCCTTCTTACAGTACAACCGACTGCCCGTTCACTATCAGGCTCTCCTAATCGGTGCATACTTGATGGTAATCTTGTCGGAAGGTTTGCGTCTTTACCTTGGATACCTTGGGAACTTGCAAGAAAAGGTAAGGTGGGAGGGGAGTCTTCATTTTGTTTTTGATTTCTCTGAAGAATGAAGAAAGGTTGGAGTATTCCGCTCTGTGCGGGACCTCTAAGCCAGATATTGTGGCATCTTCAGCTCCAACCATGGATGCCAATGCCATTGAAAGGTAAACTCAGACATTTAAAAATTCCATGAGGGCCCAGTCCTAACTCTGCATTCAAGGCTGTGGCACCAGCCAATCTTGTTCGACCTCCCTCCTGCACGTTTTCCAGTGCGGAAACAGCCTGTTTTACATTACTGAGGTCAGCTTTAAAGTGATACCTGTTTCCCCGGGCTGGACATGGCCAACATAATGTCTAGTTTGGCCTCTACAGTAGCAAAGGAGAGCTGCACCCTTGTAAATCCATTGAAGTCTATGGGCTTAGAAGAGTGTAACTCTGCTTAAGATGACACTGCCAGCGTTTGCTCATGGGAATTGTAGTCCATGAACATCTGGAGGACACAGGTTGACTACCCCTGCCTTAGACATCTTAAGACCCTAACCAACAATCTGTGATTGATTTTCTGACATACAGCCCATCCTTAAAAAGCAGTCACAGGATCAGATCCATGGTAAACAGCCTCTGGAGTTATTGATTTTTATAGAATAATAATTAAAATTGCACTCAGATTGCAGTTACCAAAGAGGGAGGATTTCTACTGGACCCTTTCCCTCAGAGTCCCCTGATCAGACCCTCCCCACAGCTGCCTTTTAAGGTTCTATTACATCTCTAAAGAGTTGCCTCAGAGATCTCTCCCATCCTTAAAATATTGTTAATGTTTTTACAAATCAATGAACTACACCTAACAAACATCTTGAAATATACAAATTGCTGAATGTCTAGAATCGAAACCAGATTTCTCAACCAGATACCAAGCCTTGAAATAAAATCTACCAGGTGCTAAATAGTTGGTGTCAACCTGTGGTCCTCCAGATGTTCATGGACTACAATTCCCATGACCCCCTGCCAGCATTTGCTGGCAGGGGATCATGGGAATTGTAGTCCATGAACATCTGGAGAACCACAGGTTGACTACCCCTGTATTAGACCATTCAAAACTTTCAAATATTCAGCATTAACATCCACAGAGGAGAGGCTGGAGGAGCAAATTGGTTTTAGCTTTATTGGAGATGCAAGTTCACTGGCACAGTGTGGCAAAGTGGCTTCCGACATCCATGGAAAGGGGGACTTTGCATGAAGGGTTTCCTCCCTTTGGACATCTGCAGCATTCATTGATTCTTCTTGTATTCCTGCAGGTCCCAGAACTTGCTGGCTTCCTCCTGATGTCGTTTCTGATAGAGCTGCCAGTCCTGTTGTTCCTCCTGATTGACAAGGACGCTGTCAGGCTGCCTCTGGAGATAGCCGTGCCTCTGATCCTCCTCCTCTTTCTCACCTCAGAGATCGTAGCTGCATTTTTTGCACTTAGAGGGATGACCAAGCAGCTGGCCATGCGGTTCTACCTGAAGCAATTCGAAGAGGGGCCCGAAGGGCTCTGGAAGCCCCCCACAAGTAGGAGGGGCTGCCATGGGGGAGAGGCCAGCTGGGGGGGTCTGCTGTCCAATGATCCTGAACTTGCACTAGTGTCTGCACAGAACATTAATGCCCAGCAGGTTTCCAGCCGAAAGGGAATCGCTAAGACATGATCACCATGACATACCAAAGAGACAAAAGTTACATTATGATAACTTGAGAGTGGCCTCCTAGTGTAACTCGTCTGGGTGCTAACGTGGCCATCAATGTTTTTCGGGGGGGGGGGGGGCTACTTCCTACTTTCCTAAATTCAAGAGCCAATCCTGGCTTTTCTCTGCCCCGTTGCAGGAGGAGGTGCTTCTGAAGACCCCCAGGTGTTATGACGAATATATGAAAACTGCCTTATACTCAGCCAGACTCCCGGGCCATCAAAGACTGTCTACTCAGATGGGCAGCCGCTCTTCAGGGATCTTTCACATCTCCTTCTGCCAGCTTGTTTAACTGGAGATACCAGGGATTGAACCTGAGACCTTCTGCATGCCAGGCAGATGCTCCACCATTGAGTCATCATTCAGACTCCTGCACATTTTGTGATTAGCCCCTGTTGTCTATGGCAGCTGTTTTGTGGGGGCACCCGCTCAAAATTCCAAACGTACTTGTAGGCTCCAGATCCCAGGGAACTCTCCCTATAGTTGGCAAACTGACCCATTTATCCTGGTACTAGTGATAAAAATCCTTTGTATAAAAAGTCCAGCTTGAATTCAGCCTTATTTCAGGAACCCCAAGTTTGTGACAAGGAACCTCTGGCAAGCCTATCTAAAATTTCAAGGAGGGAGGAGAGTAAGAGAGTAAGACCCCTTGAATATTTGTCATGCAGTGCATCTCACTTCAGGTCCAGCCACAAGAGATGCTGGGTATTCTTTACGCAGAACTTCTAAACTTTTTGTCAACAGCAGCCATGTGGGGGTCTGATTCAGATCAGGATTATGCCCCTGGTGGAAAGGAATTGAACCCTCTCACCTGTATGGTTTTCCTGATGTGAAACTGGCCCCCAGGACTGCTGTTTGCTCCAGTGCAGTAAAGCAAGCAAACAAAAAACTGGCAACAGACAGAGTGCCCAGATCATTGCACCAACAGGGTCACAAACTTTGCAGAGGCGTTTCAAGTTTCTTTCAGTTGACCCTCAAAAAGTGGAGCATCATGCGTCTGCCCTCTCCAGTCTGTAGTGCTATGGAGCGACATGAACTGTGTCTTTTGGTGGCTTCGCCTGCAAAATCACAAGAGGGACAAATGTTAGGATTTGGATGCTTATTTCCTTCCCCAAAGCTGGTTTCCAGATGGGTTAGAAGCTGGAAGGTGGGAGTCTCAAGTCAATAGAAGATAAAGGAGTGAACTGATAGCAAGAGAGAAGTTGATGGGTGGGAGACAGGCTGGACCCCCATACCAGTAGAAACAGCAACCTTCCATGGGACTGAGTTACAAATGCACAACAGGAAGTAACATGACACCTGAGTCATATGATGGGAAGAGGAGGAACAATTAACACATGGAATTCACTGCCACAGGAAGTGGAGGAGGCTACAAGTATAGATAACCTCAAGAGGAGACTGGAGGTCCATTGTTGGCTATGAGCCACAAGGTATAAATGGAACGCAATGTCTGGGGCAGTGATGCTCTGTATTCTGGGTGCGTGGGGAGCAACAGTAGGAGGGCTTCTAGAGTTTTGGCCCCACTGGTAGACCTCTTTTATGACACAGAGTATTAGACTGGATTGGCCGCTGGCCTTAATCTAACATGGCTTTTCTTATGTTCTTAGGTGCTAAAAAGGAATCTTACCCAAACTTGAGTAACTTCCCATTGTCTTGCTACTTTTTTGTGGCCATGGGCAAAGGATGTGATTATCTTGCTTTTCAAGAACCTAGGTCTTCCCTTTCCAACAATAACAAAAAAGGTAGCTTATGACACAACAGGTGTGACTCTGTGACCCACTGAAGGGTTCTAACCCATAGGTTGGGCTAAGTTAAAACATGCTTAAAAATGTACAAACCTCCTGATCTATACAGGATAGCTGTTCCTAACATGCATCCCACACCCTACACCTGTATTTTGCATGTGGACACCATCAAAAGCCTGGGGGAACGGGGAAAAGAGACCATCAGAAGCCCAGTGGCAAATGCACACGTGGATCTTGGTACAGAAGGTGTGTACAAGGAGGGGAAGAAGGCTACCTGAGCATGCTAGAAGTCTCAGCAGTGGGATACAGAATGCAGAAATATTAGATGGGGTTGGGAGAGTGGACTGTGGTGTACTTACAAAATAAAGGTTATGAATTTACAGTGCAAATTTTGTGGGAGACGGAGGATAAGCACTTTTTAAGCACATAACATTGTTTGGTTGTTACCTCCTCAAACTTCTTGCTCCAATAGAACTCTGCTTTCGTGTCAAGGTACAGGAGAACCAGGTCGCAAACAACAGAGGCCTAGGAGGGTGCAAACAGATGTTTCATTTATGTGGATCATTAAGTGCAGCATTAGCTAACATTCAGAATGAAGCACTTCATTGCACTAAAGAATTTTTGAAATGTAATTTTTCAAGAAGACAACAAATATTCTTCAATTGTCTTGCTACATTTTTTAAGGGGGTGCTTATTAAATTTGCAGATGATACTGAACTGGGAGATATAGCAAATCTGAGCTGCAAAGAGTAATTTGAGGATCTAGCCCAATGTGTGAAGCTTCTTCTGCTTTGCTCTTTCACCACCGTGTCTACATCCCAGGCAGTCAACACCAATCAGGAGGCTCTTGCTCTTGGGAAAGTCATGTGCTAGGAGCAGTTCAGTAGGCTGTGTGACCTGCCCAAAAATGCAGGCAGCATCTCTTAGCCTCTCTGAGCCATTTGCATAGCCAAAGGAGACAACGACCGTTTACGCACCAGGGGTTTCATGCCGGGCTGCAGGCTGGAGTTTTAGTCGTGGCAGGTTGCCCCACCTCTTCCTGCACCCACATGGGGGAGCATTTGGCCTAGTGTGCCTCATCCGCCCGATTTGGGCTCCTGCATGGGAGTTGGGGCAGTGAATGGTCAACAATGGGAATTTTGGCATGCCAGGAAGTTGGGTGAGGTACACTTGTCCTACATTGGCCATGATTTTTTGGGGGGGAGGGCATACTTACAGCACCAAGCAAGGCGGCCCCTGTTCCCAAGTTGACAGCAGTAGGCACGATGCTGAATTTCCCAGCCTGAGGAAGAAGAGAGGAAAGGGAGAGAATAAGAAGAGATAGAGTATCACAAGAGTTTTTGCCTGAGTGGATCTTCTGTGAATGCCTTTTTATCCCACTTCAGAGCCAAAAATGTGCTCTCGAGGCAGCTCACATCAATTTAGAACTGGTATCAGTATTTTAGTAGACTTACTTTGTATGCTGAAAGCCAACCAAAGTGGGGTGGGGGAAGAAGACAGGATCTAGGCCTAGAGTAAGATTAATGGAGGTTGGGCATCCAACAGAGATTGAGGGGGAAAAGAACAAGATGAGGGTAGGATGCTCAGTTTGAGGGGAGGGCAGACTGCTGGAAACTACTTCCAACAGATGTTCATGAAAAGAAGTGTCCCAGGAGAAGTTAACATTCAACTCAACCATGCAGACTCATTCCGACTTCCCCCAGCAGGACTCCTGTGGGGAGAATTCAAGCACGTACCTGTCCATGGACAGAAATGTCAAAGCGGATCCCGTAGAGCTTCAGCAGGCTCCTGTAGTGCTGATTCAGCGGGTCCTGATAATAGAAGGCTGTTCTGAAAAGAAGCAATGGTGGTGAAAAATGTATCTTTATGACCGTTTATGCACTGGGAACTTTCACTCCCCCAGCTCCTGTGCAGGAGCACAAATCAGGGGTGGACGACATGCACCAGGCCAAATGCTCCCCCATGTGGGTGCAGGAAGAGGTGGGGCAACCTGCCACAACTAAAACTCCAGCCTGCAGTCCAGCATAAAACCTCCAGTGCATAAACGGTCTATAACATGCGGAGATTAATGTTGTGTGTGAAGGATTCAGACTGCACTTATCCCTTTTCGGCCCTGGCCCCAGCCTGGTGGAACGAACTCCCTGCCTGAGTTATCAGCTTTCCGCAGGGCCTGCAAGATGGAGTTCTTCCACCAGGCATATGGTTGAGGTTGGGCTGAGATCCTGGAGTTACTATTGGTAATTAGTTAGTTCATGACCCTCGCTCCTAACGAAAGAGCTCTTGACTGCAGCTGGACAGGGGAGGGGAGATGGGAAGTTAACTCCTATGAATAGCCATCTTTTAATGTATTGGGTTTTTTTTATGGGATGGGTTGTTTTATTCTTTTATTGTAAACAGCCGCGAGTCTCTGAGAGTGGCCGGTATATATGTTGAAATATATAAATAAATAAAATAAAATAAAGGCAGCAAAGGAAGAGGTGGCTGGATCTGATTCTATAGTCCTGCTGAAATGTGCAGGCAAAGTGCTAAACTTTGGAGCAGCTTGTGCAGGAGAATCACCCTATGAGGTAGGTTAGGCTGAAAAAGACTAGCCTAAGGTCTGAGTTTCTGTGTGGAGATCTTGATTCATCACACCACATGTCCATCTGTGAGATCCTAACCCAGCACTCTGCCCCTATATTGCCCCTTCAGCCACTCACATCTCCGGACGTCTTTCTGTTCATCTCTTTCCAAACTCTCAGACTTGCTGTTTGCCCACACAGCTGTTTGTAGCCTGAGACTACCAGGGAAGGGCAGGCTTTAGGAATATTATCATTATTATCATTATTATTACGAGTCACACTCCCCTCACAAAAGATCCCAGCTATTTTTATTTGCGTAATGCCTCTCCCACCTGAAATTATATTTCTTATCCAGCAGGCTGAAGGAATAGCGAGGTCTGCATTCTGAGGGAGGCTGATCCAAGTCACAGTTCCAGTCAATGCGCAGGCCAATGGCTCCCCCCTGTGTAGAACAGAGAACATGGACCACAAATTCCAATACAAATTCCCTACGGTCAAATTGCACTGCTGTTTTGTTACCGGCATTTATTTTATTGAAAACATTTCATCCCCCACCACCGGTCTTGCTCCCAAAGTGTGGGAAAACCTCTTCCGCTCTTCTGCCAGGCATATGGTTGAGGCCAGGTTGAGGTCCCGGAATTACCATCAGGGGATCCCCTACAGCCGGTGAGATCAGGACCCTCGCTCCTAAATAAAGAGCTCCAGACTGCTAGCTGGATAGGGGGAGGGGAGGAGATGGGGAGTTAACTGCCATCAAAAGCCATCTTTTAACATGTCTTAATGTGCTGAGGATTTTAAATGTTTTCTGTTTTTACCATTTTATTGTAAACCGCCGCAAGTCTTTCAGAACAGCGGTATATGAATGAATGAATGAATGAATGAATGAATGAATGAATGAATGAATGAATGTGGGAAGATAGTCATACTGGCAGCACAGGCAGCTTGAACATCCTGCTGAGATACTGGTAACCCCTGAAACCACATCGGACAGTTTGGCAATACAGAAAGCTGATCATAGCAGGGGTGGCCAAACTATGGTTCTCTAGATCAGGGGTAGTCAACCTGTGGTCCTCCAGATGTCCATGGACTACAATTCCCATGAGCCCCTGCCAGCGTTTGCCGGGGGACCTGGCAACCTAGCTGGACTACCGGTCTGATCCAGCAGGGCTCTTCTTATGTTCTTCTGAGCATGCAGGCCATTGATAGGACTGGGCAATCTGCCATATTTCCAACCCTGTAATGAACCTACCAAGAGGGCCAGATCCGCAAAACTTTCTCCAGCCGCTTTGATCATGTCATGAATACGGAAGACTGGGCAATAAGGGCTCATGTGAGCATCATATCTGCATCCCTTGAAGTAGGAGTCATCAGCAGTCTTTAAAGTGTTGGTCCTACAAGAGATCCAGAAAAGAATCGATATCTTTGGGAAACTTGTTTCACTACTTTGTATGGGGAGAGACTTGGGAGTCTGAAATAGACCGTTCCTTGTTTTCACTTCAAATCCCAAGCACAAACAAGAGAACCTTTCTTACAAGACATCCAAGTAGCTGTTCTCTCCTGTATATTATTTAGGGCTTGAGCTATCAGGATATGGATTTTGTATTCCTGTTATCACTGCTTCCTTTTTTAGGGCTAGTCCCAACCATTTCAGAGGAGCCTTTGCAAGAATTTAGAGGGCTCAGCTTCACACTCTGAAACTCTTAGTGACTCCCAAATCTTTTGTCTGAAAATAATCACTTCACATTGCACTTCCAAGCTGTGCCACTGCACAATTTCTGATCTTTTTTTTTTTTTTTTTACAATTCTGGTATAGCAGACCTTTCAAGTGGATCATGCCTCATGTTAATTAGTGCAAGGTACCATTTGCTTTTTCCAGCCACAGAAATGTCTTAGCAAAAACAAACAGGAGTATTATGGCACCAACATTTACTTTTTAAGCATAGTTTTATGCACTGAAGTCCACTTCTTCAGGATCCTGAGCTGGCAGACATATACAGTTGTTGGCTGTCATGTCACATTGTTTTTGGCTGTCAAGTTGCAGGCAAATTATAGCAACCTCATAGGATTTTCAAGGCAAGAGATGTTCTTAGGTGGTTTCTCATTGCCTGGCTCTGAGTCGTCACCCTGGATTTCCTTGGCAGTCTCCCATCCAAGGACTAACCAGGACTCACCCTGCTTAGCTTTTGAGATCTGACAAGATCAGACCAGCCTGGGCTATCCAAGGCAAGGCAGGAAGGTAGGCAAAGAGGCAGATACATACATAAATATATGGTTATAAAGTGCAAGTTCCAAAGGTCTTGAAAATCAAGGATAGGTTATGATATTATCAGGTAAAGTTCAAACATGATCCAGAACAGTCACCCTGCACTCCAGCAATGCACGATGATTGATACCAGACATCAAAAACCATTTCTGGAGTTCTGCTAGACTAATTGAAATTTGGAATGGAATGTCAGGTCTTTGCTCAAGCCTCAAGAAATGCAATGCATTTATACAGTAACTCTAATTCTGCAGGTTTGTATGGAAGTTTCCGCTCAAAACACTTCTATTGTTCTGTTAATTTGCTGTCTTTTGGTTAGCAACACTTTTGTGAGAAATTGCAGTTTTATCCTACTGGTTTCTGAGCACAGCCATGTCAGATTTGTATCCATATAACTTCTTTGTCCAATGTAGACAACAAAGGGTACTATTGACAGATAATGGCATACCTTTCACATTGAAGGATGAGGGGTGCTCAAAGGAACCACATCAGGATATGGAGTTAAATCCACTTCCCCTTCCTCCAGCTGTCCCTGCTTCAAAATGAGACACTCCCCTCCCCCAAATGGCTTTCATTTTCAGAAAGTTGGGAGGATTCTGTCACTGATCTCTCCTGTACTATGCCCCAGATTTTCCAGGGCTTTCTGTCTTTGGTCTCAAACTGTTAAAGGATCTCAATTCTTACCTAGAGAAATTGAACTTAGTAAAGTTGATACTGTTTTTAATAAAGAGGGTAAAATTCTCTGCTTCAGCCAAGAGTGGTTTCCTAGATGGGAAACAGAACGAAAAGACCAATTAATGGAGAACTTCATGACAGGAATAAGAAAATATCGTGTATCAGTTCTTTGCAGTTTGGGATAATAAATTAAGCCTAATGGACAGGAGAAAACTAAGCTATTGGTATGGATTTTTGTAATACCCTTCAAATTCAGAAGATTTTAACTTAAAATTAAAGATAACTAGCCTATAGTCCATTTAACTATTGATCTGGCTTTGAGAGTCCTAAAGAGCCAACCAATCAGCTACTTCTGGAAACAGGAAGAACCAGTCGCTTCCAAATTTGATTCACTTGGAAGTTACTTCATCTGTGTAAAAAGGCATGGCTGCAGATCCACAGTGGTCTCAACATGTCTGTGTGTTTCCTCACTGGCCCCAGAGTGCTTTCTAATCAGAAAGAAGAATCGCTGCTCATGGTGTATACTGATCCCATTTCTGCATCTGTAAGTGGGTTTTATAGAGAAATGAGACATTTCTTAAGTCTCTTTCTGATAGTCTTAAAAAGTATTGCAATCCAGTCAAAGGATTCTGAATGGTCTATGGTGGTGACAGATTGCCTTCCTCCCCCCCCAAAAGAGGAGAAAATATCCTGACCCAAATCAAAATCAAGAACCTAAAAAGGTCTAAATAAGGGAAACGAACTGGAGCCTCTATAGGGTAGAACTGAAGCCTCTATAGGGTAGAATTTTAAAATTTACTACTAATATTTATTAAAGTTAAAAACCCAAGGCTTGTAGCATAACCTCAATAAAATCAGTGTGTATATACATACTAATGCCTCTACTGACCAGATGCATTTCAGCATTGTTGCCTTAATTTATTTATTTTTGAATTTTTAGACTGCCACTCCTGGAACAACCAGCTCGTGGCGGTTTACATGAATCTAAAACCCCCATAAAACAATAAAACATCCGAATTAAAGACCAAGACAGTGGTACAACGGACAGGCATAAAATTAAAACAGCATATGTAAAATACAAAAATACAAGAAATATTATATACAGTTAGCTCTTTTACATAAAATGATATTCTATACCCAGGGCACTATGGACACAATTCTGTAGACCAGAAGGCCAGATAAAACTATTTGAGGCCTCTAATGTATCAAAATCAGGCCCTGGTCAAGATAAGCAAGCTTCAGTGTCCAGTAAGTGTCATGTAGGAGCCAACCTTCATCCAAAGTATGCTGCAGATTTCCAGACAGAAAGCTTTTCTTGGGTAGGATTCTGGAAGCAAGAGCACAAACTTACTGGGGCAAGGTTTGGTTTTCCACTGGACACCACCTGTAGATCTCGCAAGTGCTGTGGGAGAAGTTAAAACTGACACACCTCCCTGTTTTTATCCCTGCAAGAAAACAAAAACATCTCAGTGCTACCTGGCTGTGTCCTTTTCATCCACCTACGAGATGGCATCCATTCATAGCCTGAGGCTGCAGCTTATCACTGTCAATGGCTGGAGGACCAAAGGCCACTGGGAGGGTATAAGACCTCCTCCCCTACTCACAGCCCTATTTCTGTGAAGGTCAAGATACTGTTTAGGGAGGAGGACAGAATCAAGGAAAGGTTTAACACAATGATAGAACCTGTGGCATTAAGGTAGGAAAGGCAGGCAGGAAAAGAGACAGATATCTACTAAAATGATATCAGATCCAGCTGGGCGGAACTTCACGGCAAGCATCAAAGTGGAGTGGAAGATTACAGTGAGAGAGAGGGGGAGGACCAAGAGGTAAAGGGATCCAGTTACCATTTCCATGGATCACTGGTTGACCTGCATTGCACTCTGAATGCCACCTGCACCTTCCGTCAGGAACAGAAGGATGCTAAGAAAGACAGAGAAAACTTGTGACCCTTATTGTTGGTGGTTTATTTCTTCTTCATATATTATGCACTCAAAGTAAAAACAAAGCCATTGTGCAACTTAAAATAAAACCATCAAAGCCAATGTAGCCCACAACGGGAAAAGCATAACATACCGCAGCCAGAGTTAAACCAAGATGGGATAAAAACAGGAGCACAAAACAAAATCTCCTCTAAAAGGCCAGTGAGTCTATCCACAAAACAAAGAATTCTTTTCGTGCGAGTGCTGGCGATGATCTACTCTACATACCTTTTGTAGAGCTTTATACCATATCAATACTTGTGGCTGTCTGTAAGAATGATTACAAAACCTGATGTGGCTTGTGAACAAACTTTTCTTGGCTCTCCTGACAGAACTACAGTACCCTCCAGACAGACAACTACGGTTAAATGTAATGAAACCTATAGCTGAGATGCAAACATTATGCTAAGAGCAACAGAAGACCATCTTATCCACTCTACTGCCACAAAACTAGATCACTCAGGCCAACGCAGAGCTACAAGCTAAGAGCAGTGCTAGATGATACATACAGGACATGCAAGAACCGAGGAAGTCATGCACTACTGTCAAAGGAATCCATGCACCGTGGAAGTTCTTCTGCAGAATGCATGAGGAGACCTACCTCTGGACAGGATCCTTGTACTTGTTTTGGTGTAGCTATGAGATTGGTAACGACAAAGAATACGTTTTCTCCCTAAAGCGTTTTTGAAAAATGCTTTTTTAAGTTTCTATACAGAGATGTTTTCTACACGAGTATGGCTACGTGTGTTGGTTTCACCAAAGCTGCTGCAGTGCAATATAGGGCACCTGCAACAGGGCTGCTGCACGGCAGGTTTCTCTGCATTTCCCCTGCCCAGGCTCCATAAGCAGCTATTCCCCCTGCCACCAGAGGGCTTCTTTAAAATGGAAAATATAATAAATTGTTAGGACATCATAACAACCTGGTTTTCTGAATCCCCAGCTTTCATATTTAAGAAGACTCCATCCCTTTCCCTTGTATGGGAAAAGTAACCAAAGAGGAAAGAAACTTTTTAAAAACCCTGAAAATGGACAGTTCAGAGACGTTCTTGTTTTGTATGAGGTCCGAGGCAGGATGCAGGCCGACACAAAACTAGACAATGCGCTGCAAGGATCCAATTGGTTTAAATTAATCTGGTTCAATCCAGCCAGTCGTGTGCAGCTTCAGGTGATACTTTTGTCTGGTTTGTACAAATACGTTCGGGTTTTCTTGGGGGTGGGTTCTTTGGTCTTATTGCCTGCTGCAACATTGCAATCACTGCTGAGATCACCAATAAAGAGCTGTTGGTTTGCCCAGTAGCCTGGTGTTCTTCCTATGAACCCACATACTTTACAATATTGTTATAGCATAATAATAAAACAACATGCCAACTGCTGCCCCCCCACCCTAGAAAACCAAGTTCACCTGTGGTGGATGGGAGAGCAACTGCAGTGGGTGTGAGTGGGACCAGGCAGGGAGAAAGGTGTGAGTGGGACCAGACAGATCTGCACTTTCTCATCCACACCGGTGTCAGTCTGATTTTCCTTTCTTAAAACACTGTCACAAAACAGGTCTGGGAAAGATTGCAGGAAAGATCAGAAAACCTAGAGGCATATGGAAGTGCTGCAGTGATGTGGAAAAATGGTGAAAACATGCTTTCTATTAGTACATGAGAGACCAAAGTGTTGACAACAAGACAGAATGTTGGACTGAGTTTTTTTTACTAGAATATGCCAGTTATGAATTCACTAAACAGGTATTTCAAGGACATAGCAATGTCAAAGAGGACTCTGTCATGAGCAGTCACTTCAGGCAGCAGATTAAAGGTAAAGGTATCCCCTGTGCAAGCACCGAGTCATGTCTGACCCTTGGGGTGACGCCCTCTAGCGTTTTCTTGGCAGATTCAATACGGTGCCTTCCCCAGTCATTACCGTTTACCCCCCAGCAAGCTGGGTACTCATTTTACCGACCTCGGAAGGATGGAAGGCTGAGTCAACCTTGAGCCGGCTGCTGGGATCCAACTCCCAGCCTCGTGGGCAAAGCTTTCAGATTGCATGTCTGCTGCCTTACCACTCCGCGCCACAAGAGGCTCAGGCAGCAGATTACCTACGTCCTTATTATGGGGCAAAATCTGTTGGGATGTTCTCCTGTGCAAGCCCCCTTAAAAAGAACCAGAGTAATGTCAGAACATGGTTCACTGCAAAGAAGTCAAAAGATGAAATAAGAACAAAAGTTCCTGATCCACCAGCAGGTCAGTCTCCCCCTCTGGAAGCAAAACACTGACTCAAGCCTGGCCCACTCTAACCGGCCCATTCTGACCCTGTCTGAGGCAGAAACATACCTGAGGAGGTTTCACATAATCTGCCACGTCCCACAGCCGGTCTCCAATTTCCTTGATGTGTATGACCGAAATTCCTTTCAGTTTAGTGATCACAGAGCTGTGAGGATCCGCATCCTTTTCCTGATAGCCCTTTTTGATTAGAAATACCCACCTGCGAGGCAGGAAAGACATCAAGAAATCAACATACAGTCCCATGCAAACCTACCCATGTGCCATGACAGAATTGTGGGTCTCTTATAGGGCCATTTCTCATACAAAGAAACTTCTCAGGTTGGCTCCTCTTACTCCTCACACACAGGAAGCTGTCTTATATCAAGTCAAACTGCTGGTCTACTACAGCCAGTACTGTCAACAGGCAGGCAGTGGCTCTCCAGGATCTGATGCAGAGATCTTTCATGTTATCTTCAACCAATCCTTTAAAAAAGATTCTGTGTGTAGAGCAGATGTTCTGAGCCAGAGCCCCACCCTACCCCACCCCACCCCACCCCACCCCACCCCACCTCACCCCACCAGCTTACTCTACAGGACCTGGCAGAAGCTACCGAGATGGCCATGTATTTTCTGCTGCTGCTACATTTTTGCCTCAGCAGGAATCTCCACATTTCCTTCAAATGTCACAGCAAGCAAAATTCTGAAAGGCATTCTAATGTCAAACTATTATTAAAAGTACAAGAGCACCATAAAGGAGCAACCCTGGAGTGCTGCCTCCCCCCCCCCCCGGGGGTGACTTGCAGTTTTGAGGCCACCCATCTGCCCTATTCACCGACCCTTCCTCTTACCCGAGAATGTAGCCCAGGATCCCCAGCTGGACCAAGCGGTGCAACACGCCAACCTTTCTGTTCCTGGTTAGCACAAACTTCTCTGTTTTATAATCTAGAAGGCTGAGGAAGAAATTGCTCCAGGGATCCTCCATTGTTGGCTGGATGTGTAAGACTAGTGGATGCTGAAAGCAGCAGACACCGGATCTTGGCCTACTGCCCAGTAAAAGGTAAAGAGGCAATTTAAAAAAGGAAAGAAACCCAAGATGTTAAAACCTGTATCAGCTGGACTGGATAGCCCTCTGTGGTCCCTTCCAGCTCTGCGTGATTCTGTGATCTTCCAAAGTAGCAGGGAGGGAGCAGGAGGGATATAAAGTCTGTGAATGTGGACAGGATTCACAGAAGTTTGAGACCTTCCACCTGCTTGTATGACCCTTGTCCCTCCTGGCTACAGAAATCTGCCAGGAGTGGTGGTGCCCTGGGCTCAAGAGACAGTAAATGTCTACATGAGGAGATGGTTGCCCCTGCCTTGACACAGGCTGTGATGCACCTACACATAAAATAACCTAAGTGGGACCCAGGATTGTGATATTAACAGATTATTTTTTTAAAATATTGCACAGCGCAGGTCTCATCTACTCATACAACAATCCTGTGAGGTAGGTCAATATTGTGACCTTAGGCCAGTCACTTTCTTTCAATCTGATCTACGTCAGGGGATTACTGAAAGGATAAAATGGAATGCTCCTTTGGACTGTCACCTCAAGTTAACCATGCAAATACTGGCCAGATTCCCACTGTACAGGCGTAGCAATTAAGGTTAACAAAACAGAGGGGAAAGCTTCCCTTAATTGGAGTCAATATTTGGTACATGTACAGTCTGGGACAAATTTGACATATTGATTTTAATTTCTAAGTGCAACTGTGCTCAGTATGGCTCCCAGCATTGCAGCCGCCTAAAACACCCCTTTTGTGTCTAGCTAGTTTGCGCCCGGCGGCGCCTTTAAGACCAATCCAGTTCTATCGATGAGACAAGCGTCCGCGCGCTCTCGTTGTCCATCATTTGATAGGTCACACCTTTTGAGCTGCCTCCCCCAATTGGCGCCGAGAATCCTGAATGCGTCCGCCTTTCTTCCTAGCGACGTCACTTCCTCCCTCTTTCTGGTGCGGCGTCGTTGCCATGGCAGCCACAGAGCGGCCTCGGTTCCAGCCGTGCTGATGCCGAAGCTGCCTCTGTCGCCAGTGCCGGAGCAAGAGAGCGACGTCGGGGGCCCGTGGCCCGGCAGCAGCTCGTCTCTCGATGGCAGTCAGAGCGAGAGCGGGAGCAGCTCCCCAGATTCTGCGGTGGGAGGAAAGGTTAGAGGGGCCAGGCCGCAAGCCTGGCTGCAGAGAGGGATAGGGCGGCCCAGATGGCCCCACGGAACTTTGGGAATTGTAGTTCTTGAAAGAGGAAGTGCGTGGGCGCTGAAATCTCTCTCGTAAGGATGCATGACTTGCTGCAAACCTGCCTTCTCTAGCCAAGCTCGAGTATCGCTTGACTGTAATATAGCACAGTCCAGGGGTAGTCAAACTGCGGCCCTCCAGATGTCCATGGACTACAATTCCCAGGAGTCCTTGCCAGCATTTGCCAGCGAATGCTGGCAAGGGCTCCTGGGAATTGTAGTCCATGGACATCTGGAGAGCCGCAGTTTGACTACCCCTGGCATAGTCAGAGGTAGTCTGCGTCTGAGCATTGATGAGCCATATGGGAGGGTGGTATAAAAATCAAATGAATAAAATACGCCATTGTGGGGGGGGGGGGAAGGCTAAACAATCCACAATGCCAGAGGATTTTTTCAAAATACCATTTTAATGGCTCCAGCATTAAAAGGGATGGCACTGTGCCATGTCTGAAATCCAGCGTCCACACCGAGACACACTGGATACATATTTTTATACAGTCAGATTAACACACCCTAATTAGGTCATTATCTAATTAACCACTGTGTACAAAGATTGGTAAAATGATCCAAAGCCTGAGCTTATCTCTTCCCTTGTCCATCTTCAGGCACATGGTCAAGGTCTTCTCCCCCGTCCCAGCAACCTTCCAGGGACTTTCCCCCTGCATCAGGAAAGCTGCCAAGGCACGATGCAGATATTTTAGTCTGTACAAAATTCACTCTCTACTCTCTAAAGGCAGGTTGCTTTACAAGAGGGAAAACCCTGTTGGCCACTCCATCAGCCTGGAGGTTCCACTGTGGGCTCTCTTGGGCAATGTAAAAGTCTTCTTTGAGATAGAATCATGGAATCATAGAATAATAGAGTTGGAAGGGACCTCCTGGGACATCTAGTCGAACCTCCTGCACTATGCAGGACAATCACAACCCTATCGCTCATCCACTGTAACTTGCCACCCCCTTAAACCTTCACAGAATCAGTCTCTCCATCAGATGGCTATCCAGCCTCTGTTTAAAAAAAAGTAACTCTTATTAGATAGAAGCAGATGAATTAATCTCTTGATTTCAGCTTCTAGTTCTGAACGAAGATCTGCCAGATGGCTTCTGGAGAGTATGAAAGCAATGATTTTCCTGCGTGGTGCACTTAGTTTGCTGTCTGAACACAGAGATTCCCATTTAACTATTGGGGTTGAGTGCAGTCAATAGATTTCCTCCAATGACTGTATAATCTGATCTCTTTATAATCCTGCTGTAACTAACAGCAATCTTCCTTTCTTGTAGAAGCAGGTTCCATATGTTAATTATAGGTTAGCATGAAGGATTTTTTTTTATCTGTTCTGAATTTACTGCCAGCCAATTTCATTGAGTGACCCAATGAGAGGGGGAGAAATTTTAGACATACTAATGTATGCTGGTTTGGCTTCAATCTGATTCCCTTTAGTCACATGCACTTGCTGGGTACTAATTTTCCCAAGTGCTGCAGGGGCCCAGTTTGGATCAGAACTGTGGTGCAGTAGAGAGAAGGGGCTTCAACCTTCCCCTTGTGCCATTTTTGTGACTCAGAGTGGCCCTGGAGAAGTGTTAGTTGCTTTACTGGGAATCTGAAAGTTCCCTGTAAGAAAGAAAATGATCACAGTTAGAGTAAACATGTATAGAATTACATTGTTAAGACTGCAACCTATGTACACATACCATACATTCAAGCCACTTTATTTGGCGGCCTTGTCAAGTTTCTTTTTTGCTTGCCCTGTTAGTTTCTTCTTTGCTCGGCTTCTCTGACTGACAGGTCTTTTGGGTTGTGAGCTTACTTGACTAGATTCACTACTGAGTAAACATGAATGTTATGGCCTGCAAAAGCCTTGAAGTTTATCAGGCTTCTTTGGTGAGCAGACAAATAAATCAAGTTAATAGGTCACCAGAACAAGGTCCTAGGTTCGTGTCCTGTTTTCTAAGGAAGCCCCTTCTTCAGTTGCACTCTCAAAATTTGGATCTTGAATGCGACTAGAAATTCTCCATTACATGTAGAGCAAGAAGCCTGTGTGATAGTATAACAGAGAACTATTGCAATTGAAAATTCTGGAATTTTGAAATAGTATAAGAGGGAGTTGCCACTGAGGAAGGAGTTTCCTTCAAAAACAGGCCATGAGCCTAGGACCTCATTCTGGTGACCTATTTATTTGTATGCATAACATCAGAAGAAGAAAAAGAAGAGGAGTTGGTTCTTATATGCCACTTTTCTCTACCCAAAGGAGTCTTAAAGCGGCTTACAGTCACCTTCCCTTTCCTCTCCCCACAACAGACATCCTGTGAGGTAGGTGAGGCTGAGAGAGCCCTGATATTACTGCTCAGTCAGAACAGCTTTATCAGTGCTGTGGTGAGCCCAAGGTCACCCAGCTGGCTGCATATGAGGGAGTGCAGAATCGAACCCGGCATGCCAGAGTAGAAGTCCGCACTCCTAACCACTACACCAAACTGGCTCAATAAGAAAACACAGAGGAATATATCATTGGAATAAATAGACTTTATTGATGTGGAAACATCTATTGGTGTGGCCCTTCCAACAGATGTAACTATGGACATGACATCCATAGTCCAGCCCCAGGGACCGCGCCAGTAGATGGACAGTGCAGGCGACCTCGAATAACAAGCAGCAGTGGCTGGCAAGGCTTTGAGCTGAGCCCTGTTCACCGTGCTGCTGCTTGCCCTCCAAGGCCGCCCCCTAGATCCCTGTAGGAGCTGTTTGCAAGGGGCTGGGTCCTGCTGATTACCAGAGATAGTCAGAGGTACTTGCTGAAATGCACTATTCACTTCAAAATGAGAACACAAACTCACTCTTGCTAGTCCAGTCTTTCTCAGACATTTCTGGCTGTGTGTGAAATATTTGTCTTGCTTATTTAATTCTCTTTGTTTCTTGAGAGGTTTGGTAGATGAACTTCTTCTTTTTCACGTTCTCGTGGTGTGTACGTAAGTGTGCATGTGTGTGTGCACACATGCATGTATGCATTTCTTTGATTGTGTGTTGTCTCAGGCTAGTCCTTGGTATGTTGCTGAACCTCAAGAAGGCGAAAGCTGCTGTGCAGAGAAAGCGGAAAATGATTTGGAAGAGGGGGAGTGTGAAGAGGAGACAAAAGAAGACATTGAAAGCGAGGAAGAGTGGGATACGGACCTGGAGACGGAAGGTATGGAGATCATTTGCAAAAGGGAGTCATGGGGGAGCTGGCCTGCTCATTAGTTGGACATGGGTGACTGGCCAGAATGCCAGAAGGTGGGCTTTCAAAAAAGAGGCTTTGCAGTGGCAAGCACCAGTCCTAAGTAGGGTTTATATATTTATATATTTATATACCGTCCTCCGCAAAGGCTCAGGTTGAATGCTTTGGCACGGTTCGGTCACCTCGGCGATCACCGAAGCCCGAGGCAGCCAGCACCATGGCACGGAGAGGACGGGTGGTGGCAGCGCACCAGCTGGCGGCCGCATGCAGGCTCAGAGCTCTGCGCCTGTGTGCAGCTTCCGGACAGTGCACCACCACCACCTCTCACCACCACGACCCCTCCTCACTGCGCCACTGGTCTCCTATGTGCGAAAGTGCTCAACCCTAGTCCTAAGTGGCTGAAATGCATGACTGGTAACACATTGGAATGGTATTAGATCCTTGTCCTCCTGGCTCTGTGTACAGCCAGGAGAGGGTACAACAAAGAGGGAGTACATAGCTAATTATCAGGAAGGGAGTAGCCAGCCTAGGGCCCTCAAAGCCCATGGGCGGGTCTTGGACTGCGTGCCAACAGCTTCCAAAGTCTCGGTGATGATATGCTGCCTCTTGACATGGACTTTTGTTTGTAGCAATTGTGTCTGGTGTTAGTAGGGCTACCTTCCATGGTTTTGTCGCCTTCCAGTTCCACTAGGGACTGTTGGAATGTTCTGGAGATTCATTTTGCTGCATTTCAGTGAGGCTCATGCTTGCTGCTTGCTTCTGTCTTGCTTTTTTCCCCCTTTTTTTAAACTGGAACAGAGGTGGGGGTATGTGATGCCTCATCATGTTTTGTGACTTTCACAACTGTGCTACTGTTGGATGCAAGTAGAACATCTAGATATTAATAGGCTTCTTTCCCCCAAATGGCTTTGTTGCCCCTTATAAACTGTGTTTTCCTGGGAGTTTCATCTCTTTCTTTTTCTCTTTCATTCTCATCCCCCTCCCCAATTAGATTCTAAGAAGGTTTGTAATCCAACAGGAAAAGCCAAATACCTTGAGATCTGCCAAACATGTGGTGTCACCCCCGTCTCTTATTTTATACGGCACATGAAAGATTCTGAACTGTCTCTGATGCACCATGGCCTTGGCCCAAAGGTAACAACTGGTGAAAATCCCTTTACTTTGGCCCATCAGATGCTGCCTTCTGTCCATACAGGAACATGCCAGCTGTTATGGTATTTTGGAAGATTAATTAGCAGCTGTCTAATCAGATGGATGGCAAAGTAGGTCAGCTGGGAAATCCTGTTTCATCTCTTGCCCCTCCCAAAGCCTTTCTGAATGGCCAGATGCAAACCTCTCCTTTAACAGTATCCCTCCCCTTCTATCTGCAGTATAACGGTAGTGACGTTGACCTGCCTTACAAGGTCATTGTAAGGATTTTTAAAACGATGCATGTGAAATACTGTGAACAGTCTGATGTAGGACAGAATCTCTAATGATGCAACTCCTAAAGGAGGTGTTAAAATGCTAATTGAGGCTCCATTCTAATGATACCATCCCATATAAAGCTACATCCTCCTATGCCTATTGACTTCCATGGACTCAGAACAACATACTCTGCCTAGCATTTTTTTTTAATTTTCTTGAATTTCTATACTGCCCTCCCATAAGGCTCAGGGCGGTTTACATAAAACATTGTGGGCATACATCACAATCACAACAGAAACACATAAACAGCAATCACAACAGTGGTTCCAAAATTAACAGAATATTACAACAGATTCATTTGAACACTAACTTTAACAAGAACCCCCAGGGAGGTCAGTTTGGTTCAGGTCATGGAGGGGGGGTGTCAGGGGGACACCAGTGGATGTTGTTGGCTCGGTCAGCCTCAACCAAATTCCTGGTGGAGGAACTCACTTTTGCAGGCCCCGTGGAATTGTGGAAATTCAGACAGGGCCCTGATTTCTTCAGGGAGCTCGTTCTACGAGGTCGGGGCCAGGACCAAAAAGGCTCTGGCCCTTGTTGAGGTCCGACGTGCTTCTTAGGGGCCAGGGAGCACCAGCCAGTTGGCAGTGGTGTAGGGCTCTTTTGGAGGTGTAGGCAGAGAGGCAGTCTCTCATGTACACTGGGCCCAGACTGCATATAGCCTTGAAGGTGTTTACCAAAACTTTAAGCTTGATCCGCAATTCACCTGGGAGCCAGCTCAGTTGTTGAAGTACAGGCCGGATGTGGGATCTCCATGGTGTATTTGTGAGGATCCTGGCCACAGCATTCTGAACCAGTTATGGTTTCTGGATTTAGGTAGGCCTACATAGAGCGAATTGCAGAAGTCTAGTCTAGAGTGACCGTTGCATGGATCACTGTGGCTAGGTGTTCTGGGGCCAAGTAGAGGCGCTTGTAGTTTGGCTTGGCCTAGAAGGTCTGCTGAGTTATTCTTGTGACCTGTGCCTCCATGGAGAGGGAGACATCGAGGATCACACCCAGGTTTCTGATGGAGTGAGCTACTGATAGCCTGTCCAGGCTGGGTTACCATGCTTCCTTGCTTGGTCCCTTTCTACCCAGCCACAGGACCCCTGAAGGGTTGAGCTTCAGATGACTTTGCTTGAGCCATGTTGTCCCTTCCAGGCATCTGGCTATGGAATCTGGGGGAGAATCAGGGCGGTTGTTCATCAGGAGGAAGAGTGGGTGTCATCTGCATATTTCTGACATCCCAGCCCAAACCTCCACACTGAGCAAGAGGGCACATGAATATGTTAAATAGGATAGGAGAGAGGACTGCTCCCTGTAGGACTCCACAAGTGAGCTGATGACTAGATGCTCTCTCTCTTATTGCTACCCTCTATCTCCGACCCCGGAAAAGGAAATCAGCCATTTGAGGGCTGTCCCCCATATCCTGGCATCGGTGAGGCAGTGAGCTAAAAGCTCGTGATCGACTGTGTTGAACGTTGCTGAGAGTTCTATTAGTCCAAGCAGCGCTGACCCGCCTCAGTCTAGCTGGCACCGGAGGTCATCCGTCAGGGCAACTAGCGCTGTCTCTACCCCATGGCCAGGCTGGAAGCCTGACTGGGAAGGGTCAGGAGCAAAAGTTTCGTCCAGGAGTGCTGATATTTGGTTTGTGGCAGCCTTTTCAACCAACTTCCCCAGAAACACTAAGTGCGAGACGGGTTGGTAAGTAAGGCATTGAGTGACTAAGGAAAAAGAAATCAAAACTGGCTGTGCAAAAAGATGGGCACCATTCCCCCATCCAAAGCTGTATGATCACCAGAGGAAACAGTATTTATTTAATTCAGATTTTGGCCTGGGACACTGGTGCTGCTTTCAGCTAACTGCTGACGGGCAGGGGCAGGGGAAGGAATTAATGGCTTGTAGGTTGTACCCGTGAAGCTCAGAGCGTCAATTTCTCTGCAAGGACAATTGAACTGGATCCAGCCAACTTCCTTGCTAAACCTTGCCCTACTTATTACAGCCCCTATCACAAATGGCTTTTGTTCTTACGGGTTGCCCAATCCCTAGCATAGCTTCTTTTAGTGGCCTCCCTTTTTCACCAGCAGAGAATCCGGTTCATCTGAGGTATAGAGAGGGCTCCATTCTGTATAGACTTCACCAGTTCTTTTTGCTCATTCAAAAAGTATCCTTGACCTCTCAAAAGGATCATTCTGTCACTCTCAGTTTGAAAATTCTAGCTTCTCTGCTCCTTCCTATGTTCAGACCATCTTCACATTTTTCTCCTGAACTTTTGTGTATTTCTCTGTTATTTCAATTGTTTTCTCCAAAGAAGAAGAAGAAGAAGAAGAAGAAGAGTTGGTTCTTATATGCCGCTTTTCCCTACCCGAAGGAGGCTCAAAGCGGCTTACAGTTGCCTTCCCATTCCTCTCCCCACAACAGACACCCTGTGGGGTGGGTGAGGCTGAGAGAGCACTGATATCACTGCCTGGTCAGAACAGTTTTATAAGTGCCGTGGTGAGCCCAAGGTCACCCAGCTGGCTGCATGTAGGGGAGTGCAGAATCGAACCCAGCATGCCAGATTAGAAGTCCACACTCCTAACCACTACACCAAACTGGCTCTCTGAGGGTTGCGTACATAATCCCCCCATAGTCCCCCACTTCCTCACTTTATCTTTGTAACAATCCTGCACGGTAGGCCAGGTTAAGAGTAGGAGAGTGACCGGCCCAACATTAGTCAAATATTGAGTTCCATAGTGTAGTTCAGATTTGAATCCAGGTCTCTGCAATCCTAATTGTACATTCTTGACACCATCCTGACACTCATGGCCATAGCTGTGACTCTTTCCTGGGCAGCTCTTTTCTGTTGTGAAGGTAAACCAGAGGCACTACAGACTGTAACTGCACAGATGTTTAAAGGATTGCGAAGCCTTACTCTGAGGGCAAACCACCAGGGAGCAGGCCTCTTGCCTTTATGCTTCCATGCCCTGCCCTTGAGTTCCCAGAGGACATTTGGCTGGCCAGGGTTAGAGATGGAGGCCAAATTCTTCCAAGCACCAGACAGAGAGGTAAAGCTGTTCAGGCTTCAGGTTGGGGTTCACAGATCTGGTTGCCCTTCACACAAAATTATTCCTTTCACATTGGAAGCTGGCATGTGAGGAAGAAGCACTCCAGAGTAGCCTTTACCTGGCCATGTTAGTTTTCTCTGTTAGGATTGGGGTGGGGGAACATTCCATCAGCCAGCTATACTGTTTGAAGTGGTATAATGGTATAGACCAGGTACAGGTTTACCACCGCCAAGCCTAGACTTTTGGACAATTGTGTTGAACCAAACAGCTGCATTGTGTTCAAACAGCTGTATGGTTTTCTTTGCTCCTAGTTATCTCATGTCTCCCATGTTGCCCATTTTAGGGGGCCAGAGCTGTGGCTCTTTCACTGGCAAGCAACACGTCTGTTGCGAAGCTAAATTTAAGTGACAATTGTCTGAACGGAGATGGAACAGCTGCAGTGGCAGAGATGTTAAAAGAAAATTGCTACATTTCAGGTTTGCTCTTTAATTCAGTGGGTTTGAGAAGTGCTTTAGGATAACAAAGTATTGTCCATATGACACATGCTCAGGTAGATACTGAGATGCTTTTGCATGACTTATGGGTCTCTCTCAGTTTATAGAGATTAGACTTCACAATAAAGTTTGAGCAGGTAAACATAAACAAGACTAAGAAAGATTTTATTCTGTGTTCCATAATCTCTGTTATTTCTTTTTTTTGAGGAGGGGGCTTGTACTTGCTTTCAAGAATCTAGGAATTAGAGTAATTGGGAGGGAGGACAAATTGAGGGGCTGATTATTCAGGACATCAGTTATGTTGGGAGGGGGATTCTTCAAACTGACTTCCAATTGGACCAGAGGAAGAGACTCCCTTTTGATTATGACTAAAGACTGGTGTTTTTCCCCCCACAGATATTGATTTATCTGAGAACAGGCTGGGGATGAAAGGGGTCAAGGCCCTGTCTGCTGTGCTTCAGGAGAATGCCACCCTCATGACCCTGAAGCTCTCAGGAAATGAATTAAATGACCAAGCAGCCAAATATCTAGCAGGTGCCCTCTTGACCAACAATAAACTGGAATCTCTGGATCTGAGTCACAACGCCTTCGGGGAGTCAGCAGGTAAAAGTGTTTCTCTGGCAGTGGCAGATACCTGCTGCATTAAGGGGATGGACTGTGTTTAGAGGAAGGATTTAATAAACGGGAAGCAGTTTATGAGACAGTGGCTGTAGACAGTGGCGGAGTCAAGAAAATTGGAATAATGTCACCTGAGATGGCCAGCAACTGCCCCCAACTATATTAAGTACATTTGAAGAACGAATTGTTCTTTGAGTGATTACCTTGGACTGTCATCATAACCGTAAAAATTTGAGGGGATGACACAATAAATTTACTATCGTCTGATTCCCATTCATTTCTAATGTTTGCGGTGGGAGGCTGAGCTTACAAGAGAATTTCCCAGTGGATCATGTTGTTTTGTGCATAGGTCAAAGGTATCGGTGTTAATTAGAAGCTTAGCTGAGAACAGTTGAAAGCTAGCAACTAACTTTCTGTTCTGCCTGAAGAAGACTTCTGTGCAACTGGAAGGTTTGCATACCCTTTCACAAATAGAAGGGAATCCAGAAAAGGGACATGGCTTAACCTGGTTTGTTTATTTGGGGCCATGTGCTAACATTTGACAATATTGTCTTTGGAATGCAGGTGCTGTGGTCATCTCTTCTTCCTGCACTGGACTGGCTTCATTTCTTTCCTCCAACTGTTCAATGTCCACATCCTGCTTGTACCTCATGCTCCAAGGCCCACCTGCTCTCTCCATTTCATGCACTTGGCTCCTTTCATCTTATGTTTCCCTTGCTGAACAACCTTGCTGCTGGGGGACCCTTCCTTTACCATGGGCACAGAAGAAGCCTCACCTGGCTCCTAACCAGGTGCCCCCTCCCACCGTACCTTTTGATGAGGACACAGTGAGTCAGTGGAAAACAGGGAAAGAGTGAGCGCATGCCTAGCAAAAAGGGAGGAACAGCTCAGTGCAGGAGAGATAGAAGAAACAAGAGAACAGGGAAAAAGCAAAGGTAGGACTCAGTAAATGAAGTGATCCTCTGGGTATCTCTGTTGAAATGGGGGCAAAACAGATCAGGAAAGGGAACTTAGCAACGTTGCTGCAACCCCTTTGCCCCATGTACCCTTGTAAAACATTTTACTCCACACCACAATTGTGACAGTGTTTTTGCTTTCTAGGAACCTAAGTGTCTTGAACTCCAAATTCTACAGTCAGTTGGTTTCTAGAATTTGTCCAACCAGAGCTAGCCCTTGTTACCTGAGGCAGGTGGATGAATTCCCTCCCTTCGCTGAAATGGGGCATGAATCCATCTTCTTTGCAAGCATCCTCCCATTCTCATATGCAGCTCCTGTTCCCTTCTGTGGGGCTTGGGCAGGAGAACTGCCCAGAAGATTGTTTCCCCCTCTCTGGCTTGGCTTGCTTTCAGGAATCCTCTGAGTTGTGTCCACCATTGGCACTTTCCCTGCAGCACATCCTTTCTCCTTGCCTCATTCCTTCACCCACTTTTCACCCCCTTCCAGTGTTGAGAATATTGAGTCACTGTGACTTCAGTGATCAGGAAGCCTGTTGAGCCATGCAGGTTATCAAGATATTGGCAGGACACTTTGGGCAAAACTTATGGGGAAGTTTCTTGGAAGATCCTACCTGCCACCCTGATCTCCCAAGCCCATTTCCCTGTGATCTGCGACAGTTGTTTTTTTTTTCAGGTGAGGTCCTTGGAGCAGCAATAGCAGAAAATGCTGGCATGAAAGAGCTCAATCTCAGCTGGAACTGCTTCCGGGGCCAGGGAGCTGTGGCTGTTGCCAAAGGTTTGGGGGTAAGCACTGCACTTCTCATCCTGAAAAGCATGTTTCCACTGAGCAATTCTATTGCAATGGCGAAGCTTTATGGGTGTGTGTTCTAGTGATGGGGTGGTTTGGCTTGGAAGTACAGAGGCCAGCCTCACTATTGAGTCTTGGAAAGCATTTGGGGAATTCACATTTCTATTTGTGTAACAAAAGGGCCACTTGAGAGATTCTTGGGTACTAGTCTTTGGTCAGCATTGCTAAGACCTGGATTGACAAAAGTCTTTTGGACTAGTCAGAATTGTGGGAAATGTGAAGGTGTTTTGGGGAAAATGGTTGCTACCAGGAAGTCTTTAATGAAAAAGTGGCCTGAATTTGAAAATCTGTGTTGTCAAATTTTATATCCCATCTCATAAAAAGTCCAGTGCATTTTGTTCATTCAGACGTAATTGGTAGTTGTGAATTCCATAAAAATGTCTTCACCAAGTTTTCTGGAGCTGAATGTGGAGTAGATTTTTTGCTGTATCCCGTCTGATACCGAAGGGAATATCAAGTTTGACAATGTACAGGCAAAGACAGTTACAATACCCGAAAGTATGTTCTAGAGAGGAGACCTAATGAAGAGCCAGACCTTGTGGCTTCATTTCTGGGTCTGGGTGCTGCAATTACAAGGTGTGTGTCCCCTGGGAGAGTGCTCACTCTGGGGATGCCGGCTCTGACTCTGTGATTCTGACTTGTTAGAAGTGTCATAACCAGGGTGCCTTCTACTCAAATGAGGTTGGGTGGAATCCAACAATCCGTGCTGTTGATTTTTCAAAATCTCACTGGTGTTTTGACACTCCCCTAACACAAAGGATGAGGGAAAGTGGTTCACCAAACAGGTTTCCTCGGCAACCTCATTGAAATCAAAAGAGCTTTTTCAGTGGGGCTTGGGCAGAGAAACTTGGGGGCAGCCTCTACTGAAGGGTAAGCTTTTTCTCTTGTACCTGTAATGGCAACCCAGATTTGTCACTCAAGGCAGCAGCTTTCCCTTTCCTCTGGTGGGTGACGTGAGTTTACTTTCAGTTCCCATACCTTACACAGAGAGCGTCAACCATGAAGTCCCCAGATCTGTGTTTGCTGGCCAACATCTGCACAATGCTCCTGGTACAGTAGCATCACTTGTTGTGAAGAATGAGGATTAGAGTAAACGTTGGCTGCTCAGATTGATGCAAAGTGGTGGCATGCTACTGTTAGGCTGAAGCTTGCAATATGATATCACTCCCTTACACTCTCTTCTTATAGTAGAAGGACTGTGGCTTCTTTGGCTTTTGCCAGCAGCAACAGGAGAAGCATCAGGACTAAGGAGCCACAGAGCATAGTCCTGGTACGGATCTTGAGCCCTGAAGATCTTTCCAAAGCTTGACAAAAGCCATTTCTCTTCCTATTAATGCCATTACAGCTGAGCTATGGGACAGAGCACCAAGGTCATCTGAAAGCGGAATCTAAGTTTGCATTTGAAGTATATGTTCCCCCCAAAAGAGGGTCTTCATAAGACTGTTGTTCAGAGCGTCAAATGAGCTAATCATACCACTGTCCCTCTACAGGCAAACATATTCCTTCGGGTGTTGGATCTCTCCTTCAATGGCTTTGGCAACAAGGGAGCTGCTGCCTTGGGGGAGGCCCTGAAACTCAACAATGTGCTGGAAGAACTTAATATTGGGTAATAGGATTTTCATGTGTGCATTCCACTTCTGGAGAATTCAGAGTTTTTTCTCATTGCTCTTTATAACAGCTCTGTGATGTAGGACATTATTTCTGTCCCTCTTGACTTGTCCAAGAGCCATGAGTGTTTTCATGATGGGGTTGCAATTTGAACTGGGGACCTGTTCAGCTCACACTCTCAGCCATGACATTTTAAATGTAGATTGTATAATACTGCTTTTTATTGCAGAATTTGGATTTCCTTAGCGCAGAATGTAATCTCCACCCCTTTTACAGAGACTTTTTTACAGCATTGCCCAAGGCCAGGTCATCAGCAACTCTTCAGGGATTTTGCCCTGGGAATCCTAGATCCCACTCCAGCACAATAGCCAGGGCATCTTCCCTGAGCTCAAAATGGTCTACAACAATGGCCAGACCTTCTGAAACAAATCTCCAGATAGTGCATCTCCATCCTGACAGATCAGATCAAAACTCTGCTAAAAAGCATGGCTGAGATCAGGGATTACTTTGAATGAACATTGACTAGCGTGGTTTGGTTGGGTCAGTCATCTCTGAGCCATATATATGGGCTCAGTTCCTGGTAATCCCTGTTTCAGGCAGCTTTGTTTAAGAGATGGGATTTAGAAAAAAAATAAAAGGAGCAATAGGCAAACAGCTGAAGCTTATTGTCTCTTCCCACCTTGTTTTCAGCAATAACCGCATTTCACTGGAAGGAGCCCTTTGCCTTGCTGTGGGACTGAAAGAAAACAAGACTCTCAGGTGCCTCAGTGTGAGTAGCTTTTCGGAGAAGGCTTGGTCCTCCTGATCCTTGGTATAAAGAAACAAATGCATTTCCATGTTGCAATCTGCAGGTGGCCAGGAACCCCATTCAGAGCGAAGGATGCATTAGGATTCTGAAATCCATCCAAGCAAATCCTGGCGCTGTCTTAGAAGTCCTGGATTTTTCAGTAGGTGTTCATGGGTGGGCGGGAGCAAGATGTGGTCTGTGAGTGACAGGCAGTGAGATAGGATTAGCAAATCATCTGTTTGTACAATTGAGCTTCAGCAAATGGGGGGGGGGGCGTGTTGAAACGTGCGATGCAAAAGAGAAATTGTTCATGGTTGTAGTTGAGGGTGATACTGTGGGTGATCTTTTGGGTGATACTGTGGGTGATCTGTAGTTGAGGGTGATACTGAGGGTGATCTTTTGAAGATGGGTGATGAGTTGGTGGTTGTTTTTTCACAGAATTAATAATTAGCTTGTAGAAGTCATTGCCTCTAGTTTGGTCTAGGCAAATGTGTAGAGGACTATCAACAACTTTTAGCAATGATGGCTAAATGGAACGTCCATAAATAGAAACACCAGATGCTTAGGGCACTCAGTTAAATTTGACTGCTTCCTTCAGTACTTCTTTGCAAACTTTCTTAGAGGCACTTGACTCAGGTGCTAGAGAACCTGAATCTTGGTCTGTTCCAACAAGGCCGGTCTTATGTTCTCCCTGTCCCTCCCCAAATCTCTGTGAAAATGGCACTTTTCCTTTGCTAAGCCTACCACACTTCAGTGTTCTTCCCTTTGACTTTCCAAGAACACTTTAATCTTTTGGCAGTAAACAACTTTGTTCTGATTTCCTACTCTGGCCATTTCTTTCTGTCTTCTGTTTTGCTCCTTGGAGGGGACATTTCCACCTCCAGCTTAAGGCTGGTGTTTCATGGTGAATTGAGTAGCTGCGGGAGTGGGGATAAGCAGCGTGCTGTCTCCCCTCATTAGAAAAAAAATTCTCATTATGTCTGACCACCTTTTCAGGTGGTGGAAAAGAAAATAAGCACTTAAGAACCCCACCCCTCCCAAACTGTGCTGGACAAAACTCATCTGTGGAAGGAGGGAAATTGAGTAATATCATGTCTAAAACGTGGCTGGATATCATAGTAAAACATCTTTTCTCCCTCTTCAGGAAATTGTGTTGAAGCAGGATTTCACAGGGCTGTGTGATGCTGTCCAGGAAACCTTTCCAGGTCTTCGGATCAAACGTGATGGGATCAGACCTTCGTAGAACAAACCAGTCCAAGATGTGAACCCCTTCTTGGGATCGTGGAAGGGGAAGGGGTTGCTTAAACGGCATGCCTCTCAGCCACTCACATTGCACTGTCACCTCTGACCAAGAGGTTCTGGCAGGCTTTTAGTCTGTTGGAAACCTGCTAAACCTAATGGGGCAGAGACAGCAGCCAGTCAAAAGATGTGATGCCTGCGTCATGCCCACTTCAATTTTCTGAACGCTCTTTTGTCATGCGTCTACATCCAAACACTGTCAGGAACACCTCAAATTCCCAGTTTCAAGCAATTCTGTAGGGCCTGCAAAATGGAACTCTTCCGCCAGGCTTTCTGAAGAGGCCAATGATGGGGACCCCCCCACAGCCTGGTCCCCTGCCAGGCAACCCTGAGACTCAGCATGTTCCTAACCATTATTGTTATCCCTTTCTACCTGTTTGTTTGTGATTACCCACATGTTGTTATAACTCCTTATATATTTTGCTTGTTCATACAGTTCCAAATGTTTCAATGTACCTTCCCACTTCCCACTAATTCTATGCCCAAGTGAGGGTATATAAATTGTATGAATAAATACGATTTTTCAGAGTGATCACTTGTTTGATGTAGTACGCTGGGAAATATGTCTTTTCTGCTTTTCAAAATATGGTACCCCGTGCATGCACAAAACTTCAAGAGATCTTGGGATCTGAGTAATGAAAGCTATGAAGCTGTGTACTTGGGGCAGCAGCCCCAAGTACACAGGATATATGAGGGACATTGCCTGTATGGCTAGAACTTCTGGCTCTTTCATGCGCAGAGATACATGTGGCTCAAGGGAATTCCAGTTTATTCAAGAGCAGCATCTCATCTGACTAAAATCATAGAATCATAGAGCTGGAAAGGGCCATACAGGCCATCTAGTCCAACCCCCTGCTCAACACAGGATCAGCCCAAAGCATCCTAAAGCATCCAAGAAAGGTGTGTATCCAACCTTTGCTTGAAGACTGCCAGTGAGGGGGAGCTCACCACTTCCTTAGGCAGCCTATTCCACTGCTGAACTACTCTGACTGTGAAATTTTTCCCCCTGATATCTAGCCTATATCGTACTTGTAGTTTAAACCCATTACTGCGTGTCCTCTCCTCTGCAGCCAATGGGAACAGCATCCTGCCCTCCTAGTCCTTTGGGGAAAGCTCATGGGAGCAAGGGCAATTGCAGAAGGTTTGTGATCGATTCTGCGAAGCGGCTGTGGGCATTATTTTTAAGCTGGGAATTCAGATAACCTGTTAAACCTAACATTATAAGGTGGAGCAAAACATCTGTGTGGAAATGTTCAAGGAAAAACTTCCCAATGGTAAAACCAGTTGAGAATGGAACCAGTGTCAGATGTGTGGTAGCCATAGTCTCCATGGAGGTCTTCTAGCAGAGGCTTTCAGGGATTCAGCCAGAATTGGGGAGGTGACGGAAGGAGCAGTCCATAGAAAGGAGGAGTTTGAAAAAGGAAAAAAAGCTGGAAGTGAGCCATATGGCTGTGTATGGGGGGGGAGGGGGGAGTAAACAGCAAAAGTGCCCAAAATTCTCCTTGAAATGTGGCATCCATCCAGGGCTGTATATCATATTCCTCAAGAGGATGCAGCAGAGGGTTAAACTCATGGACCACATCAGAGCTGTACTACTTTTCTGTTCTGAGTGACTGCTCAGGTCTCATCAAGGACTTCCTCATTCTGCTATCTGGAATATGGAAAGTGATATCCCTGCATGTGTAACCAGTCTTTCTTTTGAAAAGAGAAAATGAAACACTGGCTTTTGGGAAATGCGTTAAAGTTATTGGGGAATAACCCCACATCTGCATGTTGGATCCTCCTTTAGAAAGCTCCTATCAGAGATTCTGAGGCCAAGGGAAGGGGCTGAGTTTCAAAATGGCTGCCATGACAGCTGTAAAGAGACCCATGAGCAAGCGATCCTTGGTTGCTGCTCTGCTGGTGTATTGACTTGTCCGACAATCAGCTCTTTCCATGGGCAGCCTGCAGGAGGCAAACGGTGAGTGCAGAAAACAAAACACAGCAACTCAGAGTCGAGAAGGAACAAACCTTTATCAGCTTAGCCAGGGCGAGCCACTGCACAGAGCAGAGTGACGTACAGCAGGGAAACACTGTCACCAATGTTAGAACTGCCCTCTCTGCTTGTAGCCCAGCAGCAGATGTGAGCAAATATAAAGTAGTCTGAACACCAAGGGAAGCAGCGTGCATGAATTGGGCATCACTCCTGCAATCCACGGTAGGCATATAATACATACTTTCCTGCATGGGGGTGTGCTGAAAACCAGGTTAGAGTAGCCACATGACATCCATACTTGAGAGAAAGAAAGTAAGCACAGACTTTGAGGGCAGACAGAAGATTTCTCTCTCTCCAGAGCACTGCAGGTGGGTAACCCAGTTGGTCTTCATTATTTTCAGAGGAGGCTCCTTGACCTTTCTGCCAACCCCCTGCCATTCCGCCCTCCCCTTTAAGCTGTTTGGTCTCATCGTGCTGTGCAGGTGAACATGCCCAAGGCAAAGCAACAGGGACAGAGAACAGCGGACGGCAGAATCAGTGTGTCACGTCAGGTTAAAACGGAGGGGACTCCTATTCAGAACCCTGCTCAGGTCTGTGGCTCCCTTGGTCACTTTGGGCCAGTTGTTTGCACACATTTGGCCTAGCCCATCTGCAGATATTAAAATGGAGGCCAGAAGGACCACATACACCTTACTAAACTCTTTCGAGGTCGGGATAAATGCAGGTCAGGTGCATACCTGCTCACTGCAGCTGCTTAACTTGTTTATCAGCGGTGCTCCAAGCATAATTTGTCGCATCTGCACAAGAGAGCAACTTGTGTGAGTTCTCTAGCAAAGGCTAGCTTTTTAAGACGACTTATACGTGATTAAGATGACGTACGGGTAATGTGTGCTTGTGTGTGTGTGCGCATGTGTGTGAGGAAATTGTGCTCTAATATATGTAAATTGCAGTGCGAATGTTCAGCCATTAGCAGAGATTCATCTGAGGGCAACGGAGAAAAGAAGTGGTTACAAAGGCACATAAGGAAAGGGAGGCCATCTTGGAATGCCTAAGCCAGAAGAATTGGGTGTCATGGCCTGTGTTGCTTCAGGATATTAATGTCCTCAGTAATATGTTACCTGGAGGGTGGCAGTATAAAGCCTATATATTTTTTAAAAGACATCTCTGATGTTTTCTGCTTCCTTGGAAGGCTCTAATCTTAGTAGTTCCCAAACTATGGAAGGAATAAATACGTTTTTTTTTTTAAAGAAAGGCTTCTTGGACCTCTCTCCAAAATGAGGCAGCCCACTGCCTCATTGTTTGCTGTGCTGCTTTGGCCTTGCCTCCTTGCTCTTGACCTTCTATTGGCGGTCACTGGATGATTGTCACTTCTACCCCTGCGGCTTAATGACCAGTCCAGAACAGTGATTCATGCAGAGACATAGAAGTCAGGCTGATTTGAAGGAAGGCAGCTGTTACGTACACTAACGGTAAATCTTTTGGTGTTTGCCTAAGTTACATGAAATCTGGAACCATTTTACCAGCTGTAAACTTCACTAGTTTCTAACCACTGAGGAGAAAAGAGCAGGTGCTGGGGGAAAGTCTCTCTTGGGCCAGGAAAGGTTGTGTGCCATAGTTGTGTAGTGGCAGGAGTACCAGACTTGGGCCTAGGAGACCCAGTTTCACATTCCCACTCCCAGAGAAGCTTGCTGGCTGACTTTGGACCAGTCACAGTCTCTCAGCCTAACCTACCTCACAGGGTTGTTGTGAGGATAAACATGGAGAAGAACGATGTAAGGGGTTTCGGGCCCCCATCGGGGAGAAAGATGAGGTATAAATTTGGTCAATTAATGCTAAATGATGGGGGCAGTGGTCAACCTTGTCCTAGCATCTGATTTTGGAATTCCTTGCCCAGTCTACGCAGCACTTGCTGCCATTTCCCTCTTAAATCTTCAGCCACAGGGGGGAGTTGCAAAAGGTGCACGTTGCATTTGGAGTCGAGCAGATAATCTGAACAGCCTGTGGTGCCCCTGTGATGTGGCTCTGAAATGAGGGATCCACCTTGGAGGCAGAATGGCATCAGGGCGGTTTAGTGCCTCAAGTAAGAAAAGCCAAAGGGAACACTCCTTCCTCTCAGGATTTAGGACCTAATCCACTAGAAAGGCCCCCTTCAAGGATCGCTGCCTTGTTGTGGCAAGGGGGCTTGCGTAGTTCAGTGAAGCTATGAGCTATGCCGTGCAGGGCCACCCAAGACGGACAGGTCATAGCTGAGAGCTCTGACAAAAGGTGATCCACTGGAGAAGGCAATGGCAAACCACTCCAGTATCTTTGCCATGAAAACTCTATGGACAGTTCCAATAGGCATAACGATATGACGCTGGAAGATGAGCCCCTCAGGTCGGAAGGTGTCCAATATGCTACTGGGGATGAGCAGACGGCTAGTACGAGTAGCGCCAGAATGAATGAAGCGGCTGGGCTAAAGCCGAAAGGACGCTCAGTTGTGGAAGTAACTGGTGGCGAAAAGACAGTCCGATGCTGTAAAGATTTTTATTCCATAGGAACCTGGAACGTCAGATCCATGAATCAAGGCAAGATGGACGTGGTTAAACAAGAAATGAGAAGACTGAACATCGACATTTTAGGAATCAGTGAACTAAAATGGACAGGAATGGGTGAATTTAATTCAGATGACCATCAGGTATACTACTGTGGACAAGAATCTCGCAGAAGAAATGGAGTAGCATTCATAATCAATAAGAGAGTAGGAAAAGCAGTCTTGGGATACAATCCCCAAAATGACAGAATGATCTCAGTTCGAATCCAAGGCAAACCATTCAACATCACAGTGATCCAGGTCTACGCCCCAACCACTGCTGCTGAAGAGGATGAAGTTGATCAGTTCTATGAAGCCCTACAACACCTTCTAGAAGCAACGCCCAAAAATGATGTGCTTATCATCATGGGGGATTGGAATGCTAAAGTAGGAAGCCAAAAGACAACCGGGATAACAGGCAAGTTTGGCCTTGGAGTACAAAATGAAGCAGGGCACAGGCTGGTAGAATTTTGTCAAGAGAATACAATGGTCATAGCAAACACTCTTTTCCAGCAACCCAAGAGACGACTCTACACATGGACATCACCAGACGGTCAACACAGAAATCAGATTGACTATGTGCTCTGCAGCCAAAGATGGAAAAGTTCTATCCAGTCAATAAAAACAAGACCAGGAGCTGATTGTGGTTCAGATCATGAGCTTCTTGTTGCAAAATTTAGGCTTAAATTGAAGAAAGTAGGGAAAAGCACTAGGCCACTCAGGTATGAACTAAATCATATCCCTGACGAATACACAGTGGAGGTGACAAATAGATTTAAGGAATTAGATCTGATAGACAGAGTGCCTGAAGAATTATGGACGGAGGTTCGCAACATTGTACAAGAGGTAGCAACTAAAACCATCCCAAAGAAAAAGAAATGCAAGAAATCAAAATGGCTGTCTGAGGAAGCTTTACAAATAGCTAAGGAGAGAAGGGAAGTGAAAGGCAAGGGAGAAAGAGAAAGATACACTCAATTGAATGCAGAATTCCAGAGAAAAGCTAGAAGAGATAAGAATGCCTTCTTAAATGAACAGTGCAAACAAATAGAAGAAAACAATAGAATGGGGAGGACCAGAGATCTTTTCAAGAAAATTGGAGATATGAAGAGAACGTTTCATGCAAAGATGGGTATGATAAGGGACCAAAATGGTAGGGACCTCACAGAAGCAGAAGAGATCAAACAAAGGTGGCAAAATTATACAGAAGAACTATACAAGAGCGAGCTTAACATCCCTGATGACCACAATGGGGTAGTTACTGACCTGGAGCCAGACATCCTGGAATGTGAAGTCAAATGGGCCTTAGGAAGTCTGAGCAACAATAAAGCTAGTGGTAGTGACAGCATTCCAGTTGAACTATTCAAAATCTTAAAGGACGATGCAATAAAAGTGCTACACTCAATATGCCAGCAAATTTGGAAAACTCAACAATGGCCACAGGATTGGAAAAGGTCAGTTTACATTCCAATCCCAAAGAAGGGCAATGCCAAAGAATGTTCAAACTACCGCACCATCGCACTAATTTCTCATGCTAGCAAAGTTATGCTCAAAATCCTACAAGCTAGGCTCCAGCAATATGTGGACCGAGAACTTCCAGAAGTACAGGCAGGATTTCGAAGAGGCAGAGGAACTAGAGATCAAATTGCCAACATACGCTGGATCATGGAGAAAGCTAGGGAGTACCAGAAGAACGTCTACTTCTGCTTCATTGACTATGCTAAAGCCTTTGATTGTGTGGAGCACAACAAATTGTGGCAAGTTCTTAAAGAGATGGGAATACCAGAGCATCTTATTTGTCTCTTGAGAAATTTATATGCAGGTCAAGAAGCAACAGTGAGAACTGAACATGGAATCACTGACTGGTTCAAAATTGAGAAAGGAGTTCGGCAAGGCTGTATACTGTCACCTTGCCTATTTAACTTGTATGCAGAGCACATCATGAGAAATGCGGGATTAGAGGAGTCACAAATTGGGATCAAGATTGCAGGGAGAAATATCAACAACCTCAGATATGCAGATGATTCCACTCTAATGGCAGAAAGTGAAGAGGAACTAAAGAGCCTGTTGATGCGGGTGAAGGAGGAGAGTGCCAAAGTTGGCTTGAAACTCAACATCAAGAAAACAAAGATCATGGCATCCGGCCCTCTCAATTCCTGGCAAATAGAAGGGGAAGAAATGGAGATAGTGACAGATTTTATTTTCCTGGGCTCCAAGATCACTGCAGATGGGGACTGCAGCAAAGAAATTAAAAGACGCTTGCTCCTGGGGAGGAAAGCTATGGCAAATCTAGACAGCATCCTAAAAAGCAGAGACATCACCCTGCCAACAAAAGTGCGTTTAGTCAAGGCTATGGTCTTCCCAGTTGCAATGTATGGCTGCGAAAGTTGGACCATAAGGAAGGCCGAGCGTCAAAGAATTGAGGCTTTTGAACTCTGGTGCTGGAGAAGACTCTTGCGAGTCCCTTGGACTGCAAGGCGAACAAACCAGTCAGTCCTAGAGGAGATCAGCCCTGACTGCTCTTTAGAAGGCCAGATCCTGAAGATGAAACTCAAATATTTTGGCCACCTCATGAGAAGGAAGGACTCCCTGGAGAAGAGCCTAATGCTGGGAGAGATCGAGGGCAAAAGAAGAAGGGGACGACAGAGAATGAGGTGGATGGATGGAGTCACTGAAGCAGTAGGTGCAAACTTAAATGGACTCCGGGGAATGGTAGAGGACAGGAAGGCCTGGAGGATCATTGTCCATGGGGTCGCGATGGGTCGGACACGACTTCGCACATAACAACAACAAACCACTAGAAAGGCCCCATTTAAATGAATAGGAACTGTATGTCATACTCTGGAAAGCACAACTTCACTTTAGCAGGACAGGCACAGGAAAGGGTTGTGGAGGTCTGAACCCTTCATTGGAATGGCACTCCCTCTGCTTGGGTATCCCCGACTGTAAGCTCCTGGACAGCTCTTCTTTGTCGGCCCCAAGCCTTCCAGACCATTTCCACACTGGAGGCTTTATGCTGGGCTGCAGGCTGGAGTTTGAGTTGAGGCAGGTTGCCCCACCTCTTCCTGCTCCTGTACGGGGGAGCATTTTACCCAATGCAATTTGTCCGCCTCAGATTTGTGCTCCCACATGAGAGCTGGGCAGCAAAGTTCCCAGTGCGGAAATGGTCTTTAGAGTCTACAATAATGGGCAATTTGCATGTGATAGGAATGGTGCCTTTGGAGCAGCTGCTGTGGCTAATGTGATGATAAAACCTGCATTGGCTGTAACTGAAGCTACATGCAAACATTACCCAAGAGAAACTCAAAAGAATCTGAAAATGCGTAGTTCCTTTTGCCACCCAGATTTGCCATTTCTGCTGACCACAGGCGGTATTTGTGGAGGACAGAAAAAGGAACACCCAGCTTAGAAAAGGTTCTTGCCTAGTTGTCATCTCAGCTCTGTTCTGCAAGGAAAAGCCCAGTCAGCCTGCCTCGGTATCAAGTACTTGACAGGTCTCTGCCTGCAACCACAATCTGGATGATCTAAACAGGTCACTTTCCTCCATTGTTGACCAAATCCTTGTTACAAGAAGGACAAGGAGATATCTTAACTTCACATTAGAGCAGGATCCCAGCGGAAGATGCCGTGAACGGATCAGGTATCACAGATATGTGGCCACAGAAGGGGAGAAACCTACAACTGATAGAAGCCCAACTCCAAGCTGGATCACAGAACAGAATGGGCAGGCATCTTGCAAGGAGAAAGGTAGCACAAGCAAGAAACTTAAAACCATGTCTTTCTGCTTCACTGGGAGTAACCGGCCACTCCCAAAGACTTCCTGGCTGGGTTGGAAGAGGGCTGTTTTCTCCACAGAGCAAAGGTAGGGTTGGGCTGGGCAGGGGATAGGGGGAAAGTCTCTATTTGTTAGGATTTCCCAATCATCTCTTTGCTTCTGCTTCTTCTTCTTCTCCATCTGCTGTTTCATCCAACCCTTGAGATGGCTGCGTGCTGGGCTGAACCGTCTGGACGGTCTCTTCGAGGCTGCTGCTGGGGAAGACCACGTAGCGGGCACTGATGACATGCCCCTGGGCCTCCCGCAGGTTCTCTTTGCTGTGCCAGATGCCATAACCAAAGTAGACCAGCAAGCCTAGGGCAAAGAGGAACAGCAAGAGTAAATGCAAACCCAAACGTATCACCTTAGGTCAAAAGCATGCCATGATCGCTTTCTGCAGGCCCATAACTGGATCATTGATGCTGAAGAGCATGAAGATTGCAGGGGGAGGGTAATAAATTAGTCTGAATCAGAAAAGAAAACTCTGTATGTTGAATATTATTACAAATCATTATTTTGAATTTACTTGGATCCAAATTACTTGGTTTTCCAGGTGTCCAATTGCTCCTTGGGGTAGAGTTAGCATCAAATTCTTGGAGTTTTGGGGAGGATGGAGTTTGTGGAAGGGACATATTATATTAGTAATAATACTTCCTGTGATGTCACATCTGGACCAAACAGCTTACATCTCCCATAGCCATGAGATAATTTCCTCCCACCAAAACTCTACTTTTAAACATATATTCCCGATCTCATATGACTGACTCCCTGCACCCTTTGGGAGGAGCTGTAGCACACTGGAACAGACTCCACTTGGCATGCATAAAATCCCAGGATCAATCACCGACATCTCCATTTCGAAGGATCTGTCAGTAGGTGGTGTGAAAGACCGTTTTCTGCTTGAGACCCTGGAGAGCCGCTATTAGACTGACTAGACAAGACTGTCCATGATGGGCCAATGGCCTGATTCAGTATAAGGCAGTTACACGTGTTAATGTGTCCTAAATATCTGTGCTGATATAACTGGCTGCTATCCAGTTTTGTTCCATTCAAAAACATCCCCTCAATATGACCCCTCTCAAATCCCCTTCAGTTTTCTTTCAGAGTTAATTCTGAAGAGTCATAGGAAGACACCAGCCAACAGCCGTCCAATCCCTCTTTCAATTTCCAAACAGCCTTTTGCCTTGAATGTCTTTGTAGGTAAGAATCAGGTCCTAACAGCAGGCCATAGGAGGAACAGAAATCCACAAAACATTAACCCTCTGTAGCCACTCTAGGATTTCTGAGTCCCCATTTTCTTCAGGGGACCTGATCTCTGCAGTCTGGAGATCAGCTGTAATTTCAGGATAACTCCAGGCCCCACCTTGAGACAGGTAACACTACTTGAGGCTCTAGATTCTAGAACAACCACAGATTAATATTCTGCAAAAGAGGAATTCCTTCTGTCATTTGCAGATGTATGATCACTACCTCATTACTGACAATAACAAATTTTCATTCAGCTCTATGGTATATAATAGGCATCTAAGCAGCTGGAGGCAGGACTATAATGCTGGAGATGCATAATTCTGAAAAAAAAACCTGGTAGGGAAAGGAAAGAGGGAAGATAGCAAGGCTAATACAACACTACTAATTGAGTACAGAAAATGCTGCAGTGTTTTCTCAGGACCTTCACCTTGTGTAGAACTATGAGAAGGCCAAGAGGACCAATGACAAGACCCACACCAAGTAAGATAATGACATGGAATTCCCGTCATACACCCAGTGAAGGGAGAGTTCCTATAGCCCTGCAACAAGCTCTTTGCCAGCACTAGCCATGTCTCAAAATTCTTCACCTAAGAGAAGCTGCTGGTGGGATCCCTGCAGTGGTGCTCAAAATGGGGCTGGGAAAGGCACGGTAGTAGAAAGAGAGCGGTGAGCAAGGGCTAGAATGGGGTACAAACCTGGCCAGTGCCACTGACTGCAAGTCACATCCGTTATTCTGGAATCTCACCCACCAAATGCCAAATCGTGGTTACAGTGTAGTGAAGGGGAAAACCACTCTGCACATGCCTGTTTGCAGTCTTGCACCTTTGAGAAAATCAGCTATGATCTTCCTTTCCATCTGCTCTGCCTGCCTGAGCATTGAATACCCTCTTCAGTAGTTTAAACCTGGCTTTACATGTTGAGGGAGGCAAGCAGGTGAATTGGCAGATGTGAATAAAGAGCACATGCTCAGTTGCATACATTCCTGTGCCAAAAAGAATGAATGAAAGAAAGAAAAAGCCATGCAATACCTTTTATTAGGACCAATGAAAATGGCATAAACCAGTGAGCATACTTTCAAATACTATAGAGTTTTTCAGTAAGCAGAACTCAAAAGCTTCTGCTTTTTGGCTATTGCATCAGACCTCCTGCCACATTTTTCTGCTTTGAGAATAGTCCTTCATACAAGCCAGCCACTGCAAGGTGACTTTCAAGCTATGATGGAAAACAACAACCAATCAGCCAGCTAACTGAGTGCTTCCAAACACTGCCATTTAAATCCCTCTGCCCAATTTGCTCCTCGAGCCATTTTCTAAATGCAGACAGGGAAGCTCCCCACAAAGAGTGTAAGATTTTTTGTCTTCTTGCCCTTGCTAATGTTAAGGGGGAGAAACGAACAAACTAACAAGGAAAAAGGAGCAGAGGAGAAAAGGTTATGCAACAAGAGAGAGACGAATGGGTTAACTGTCTGGCTCTCTTTCAGCTTCCTTTCTTTGTCCTTTGCAAGGCAACTGCTAAAGACAAGTTGCACATTTCCACGGGTATCACCATGAAAGGGCTGTAGGCTTTTCTTTTATGAAATCTGGACATTGGGGGACATATTTCTCAGGGGCAATACCCCTACCTGCCCCCATAGCTACAAGCTGAGTAGTGTGGCAAATATAACATATATAATACAGCACCATAGGGATCCAGTCGCTAGAAGGAAGCAGGAAGAGCAGCAGGTCAGCTTAAACTAAAGACAAAGGTAAACCACCTAGTTGACCAGGAAGTGCTTGTTAATCATTGACTCAAGTCCCAGACAGGCCGAGACAATTACACTCAGTGAGCATAAGGGAAAAAAGCATGCTGCCCTAGTGATTAAATGGCAGCCTCCCCCCACCCCCAAGCCTGAGCTCCAGCAGCAAAGGACAGCCTCTGTAGCTTGTCACCTTAAAGGCTACCTGAACAATATGCTATACGTCACTATACAGGTGGTGGAAAGTGCGTCAAGCAGGGCTACCAAGAGCCATCTGGGCCTCTCTCCATATGACGCTGATCCAAACCAAACAAATCATTTGGGTGACTCTTACCATGCCTCTTTCATAATAAAAGGATCCACAAAACCCTCTGTCTGTGTATATGTGGTAGGCATAACAAATCAGGAATCTCAGAATTGGCCACAAATTTCAGGATGATCATGGGAATTCCAAGGACATGAATGAATGAATGAATGAATGAATGAATGAATGAATGAATGAATGAATGAATGAATGAATGAATGAATTATTTTTTATCTGCCCGTCCGTCCGTCCATCCATCCATCCATCCATTTCTAGAAACTGGCTTGCGGCCGTTCACAAAACAAAAAACAGTATCAATTAAAAGTACTCCCAATAAAACAATGTAAAATACAAATACAAGATGGCGGTATACTAATAACTTTAAAAATTGCTCGCCATATTCCGGGCATCAGTCTTAAGATATAAAAGATGTGAAAGGAATTGGAATATCTTGGCCAAGGTTATCTCCTGCAGACCTTATGCTATTTGCAATGGAAACTAAACTAAGTTCTAACTTCTTTTCCTGTCCACAGGTGAGGATCCTCTGGGATTATAGCTCACCTATCAGTTCCCCTGGAGAAAATGGCTCCATCTCAAATCCTGCCCACTCCTGGCTCCACCCTCAAAGTCTCTAGGTATTTCCCAACTCAGAACTGGCAACCCTATGTTTATTTATTTATTTAATTAATTTATTATTGGATTTCTTACCCACCACTGTTGGCAAGCCATCTCGCAGAGATATTTTGAGATTAAAAATTAAGTTATTGCATGTGAAAATTCATCCAATTTAGAAATTGCTCCTCAAGCTCTACTACTGAGAACATGACCAACTTCATTTCAATATTCTTGTTCACAGCAGAAGAGAGGAATGAAAAGAAACTGGTTCGCATTGCATTGGGTGGGCTGCCTCTGCACTCTTCCTTCTTTTCCAGAGGGGCGGGGAAATAGTAGAGGTACAGCAGCTGGTCCCCAACTCACCTGCAATCAGCCAGACAGAGAAGCGTAGCCAAGTCATGTAGTTGAGCTTCAGCATGAGATAGATGTTGAGGAGGATGCTCAGGGCTGGAGTCAAGGGCACCAGGGGTAGCTAAAGAGGGAGAGAGGAGACCAAGGTGAGATGGACCAGCTGTATCAGTTCATGGGATTTTCAGCAGGGTTGGGCTGAAAGAAGACGGAGGCCCCCAGTTGCTCGTCTAAACACTTTCTCTGGAAATGCAACATGAGCATTTCCCCAAGTGGTGTCTGTGGTGTACCCCCCACTGCAATAAGGAACATATCTCATTTGCTGAAGGAAAAAGTTGAACAGCTGGAACACAACCAATGAAGAAAGGAATTTGTGGCAAGGAATTAGTGAGGGATCAGGCTTTCCAAGGGCATGCTGTTTCTCTCAAGGGAAGTGAGGTTGCTCTGCAGACTCGAAAAACAGCATCCCATTCGCTGCTTGTCTACTAATGAACATAGCAGCTCACTGTTTCCTGTGGCCAAGTTCCAGAAAAACCATGAAGTGATAATTTACACTCAAACAGAGCTTAGGACAAAGCAGTCCTGTGCCTGCCCTATCGGAAACAGACTGCGTGACAAAAGCACTTATTTCCTGCAGTGGTGGCTTGAATTTACTGTCTCAGTAGGACAAGAGAATGAAAAGAGGGGCCCCTGCAAAGTATTTAGGGGATCAGAGACCTTGCAAATCCCTTCTCAGGCTTTGGCCCCCAGTTACCTGGAATGTCTGTTTTTTCTTTTGCTGCTCGTGAACCCCGATGAGAGCCAAGCTGAAGACAAAGGCCAGGACGAACAGTGTGATCAGCAGGTTGTAGCTCCAAGGGGGCAGGTGGAGCTGGTTCTTCCCAAACACCAGGATGGAACACAAGCAGAGGGCAGACACCATGAGGATGATAACAGCCACTGTGACCACTTCTCCAGGGTAGAAATCACTGAGGAAATCCAAGTAAGGATCAAAGGCGGCCTTGAGCTGTCCTGGTTCCCGCTGGCTTTGGGCCTTCTCCTTGCCCACCAAATTCAGCTTGTCAGAGAAAGATTCATACTCTTTTGGTTCACTGGCCCCAATGGTCTCTGCAGATGTTGGTGGAGCATTCCCGCTCTCCGAAGGCGAGTTTGAAGCCTGGGACTTTCCCCGTTGGAAGCGCAGGACGATGACGCTGGCTGCTACAAAGGTGTAGGCCAAGAGGGTGCCAATGGAGAGGAACTGGACCAGGGCCTCCAAGTCAAAGATGAGGGCCAGAACGGACATGAGGATGCCAAACACCACAATGGCTACCACGGGGACCTGGGTGTGTGGGTGTACACGTGAAAACACCTGGAAGAAGAGCCCGTCCTCTGCCATGGCATAGACAATCCGCGGCAGAGAGAAGAGGTTGCTGAGGAGAACCGTGTTCATTGCTGGAAAGAAACAGGAAAGACGCATGTTCAAAAGGACCACCCACTCAACCCTTCCCTCTTCCAAGCTGCCTGAGACGAAGAGGGACAAACTGTACAGTACTCTGACGGAACATTAGGGCTGCTTTCTGGAACAGACCACCCAGAGAAGTCCTGCACCCTCTCCCTTGCAGAAGTCCCTGTGCAGTCCTTGGGCTGAGCAGCCATTGGCTGGCAAAACAACAGCTAGGTCAAAGGCTTTTGTAATGTGTAAACAAAAAAGGTGACGGCCTCCGTTCTGTCTATTCTACAATGAATGAGGAAGAGGAGAGGAAGAACAGCCCATAGCTGCCAGGAGGGCCATAAGAGAAGGGAGTTTCAGGCTTCAGGTGGCAGTGCAGGTGATGAGAAGCTAAAATAGACTGAGGGAAAGCCCAAACCCTGAACCTTAGCCCATACTCACCACAAATGGACCCAACAGCCACAATGAAGCCAGCCCAAGAGTAACCCCTTTGGAAAAAGGCATCCGCTAGGGCAGATTCAGGGTCCAAGGATTTCCAAGGCACCATCAGTGTCAAGACCGTGGAGACGAGGATGTAGGCCCCAGTGGCAAGGCCCAGTGAGATGGCAATAGCCCTGGGAACAGCTTTCTGAGGGTTCCTGGCCTCCTCGCTCGACGCAGCGATAACGTCAAAGCCCACAAAGGCGTAAAAGCATGTGGCAGTCCCACCCATGATGCCTGAGATGCCATAGGGGGCAAACCCCCCTTCAGCTGGGCCCCAGTTTTGGGGCTTAGCCAGAATGAATCCCATCACAATGATGAAGAGGATGACTCCCATACTGATAGCGGAGAAGACGTGGTTGAGCCAGGACGAGACTCGAGCCCCAAAGGAGATGAAGGCTGTTGCGATGAGCAGGATGCCCGATGCCAAGAAGTCTGGGTAATGTGCCAGGAACGGGACGCTCCAGGTGCCAACATGGGTCTCGGTGAAGTTCTTGATTTTGTGATCGAAGATGGAGTCCAGGTAGCCGCTCCACGCTCGGGCGACGGCGGCTCCGCCTATCATGTACTCGAGAATGACATTCCAGCCAATCAGGAAGGCCCAAATCTCACCCACAGAGATGTAGGTGAACATGTATGCAGAGCCGGTCTTGGGCACGTGGGCACCGAACTCGGCGTAACAGAGAGCAGCAAGCAGGGAGGCGAAGGCAGCAATGATGAAGGATATGATGATGGCAGGCCCTGCAATATCCTTGGCGACCGTGCCAGTGAGCACGTACAGGCCAGAGCCCACCATACCCCCAACGCCTAGCAGTGTCAGGTCAAAAGTGGTCAGGCATCGGTTGAAGGCCGTCTCCATCATGTCATCCTCCAGCGTCTTCACTCGATTCAGCTTCTGGCAGAAGCGGGTAAGTTCCGCAGAGCGAGGCAATCGGCTGACCATCTTGGTAGCAATGGTGGGGGGGGCCTGCCCTTCCGCCCCAGCAGTAAGAAGGTGGAACACTCTCACCTTAGTCTTCCGCTTGAAAGTCTATCAAAGATGAGAATAGTTAGATTTATGGCTTGTTTTATTTATTTATTATTATATTTATATACCGCCCTTCTCGAGGGCTCAGGGCGGATTACAGGACACAGGAAAAGATACAGATAACATATGGTAACAGATGATAACAGCAATAACATAATAACAATAATACCTTAACATGATCATAACAATAACATTAGAAAATAGAAATTGCAAGAGCCTCAGCTCAACTCTTACTGGGACCCAGTGGGTAAGGCCGATTAGTGTCAAGTCATAGTGCTAAACTGAAAAACAACAACAACAACAACACAACATTACTGATATTTGACATGTTGATCCACAAAGGATCTGCGGTGCAGTTCTTAGTTGCTGCAAATTCTTTATTAAGGAAATGACACACATGAGGTCTTCTAGTGGGGAATAAATATACACAGGAATGCCCTGAGCAACCGTTTTTGTGCAATGGCACAAATCTTGCCACTGTTCTTCTCTGACATTTCCTGTTCATAAAGCATCTCTAAGGTGCAGTTTAAAGGTAAAGGTAAAGGTATCCCCTGTGCAAGCACCGAGTCATGTCTGACCCTTGGGGTGATGCCCTCCAGCATCTTCTTGGCAGACTCAATACGGGGTGGTTTGCTATTCCCTTCCCCAGTCATTACCATTTACCCCCCAGCAAGCTGGGTAATCATTTTACCGACCTTGAGCCAGCTGCTGGGATCAAACTCCCAGCCTCATGGGCAGACAGCTTCAGACACCATGCCACCACTCTGTGCCACAAGAGGCTCTTTAAGATGCAGTTTAGTCCCTTAAATATCCTTTCCTGCCATTTGCTTCACATAGTAGCTATTCTAGCATCTCAACTGCCCCTCCCCAATACATCTTGTTGTAAAGAGCCTTATTTGAGCCACATTTGTTCTCTGAGCCATATGTTGCAGACCCTTGTGACTGAACAATAGCTCTCCCACATACCTTCCAATGCTGGGAAATAAGAACAGTTGCCTGCCTGTGCTTTTGATATTCCCTTTCCTAGGGTAATAAGCCTCTTGTGGCGCAGGGTGGTAACGTAGCCGACATGCTGTCTGAAGCACTGACCATGAGGCTGGGAGTTCGATCCCAGCAGCCGGCTCAAGGTTGACTCAGCCTTCCATCCTTCCGAGGTCGGTAAAATGAGTACCCAGCTTGCTGGGGGGTAAAACAGTAATGACTGGGGAAGGCACTGGCAAACCACCCTGTATTGAATCTGCCAAGAAAACGCTAGAGGGCGTCACCCCAAGGGTCAGACATGACTCAGTGCTTGCACAGGGGATACCTTTACCTTCCTAGGGTTTCTCTGACATAAATGTCTCCCCACAGTCTGTACCACTCATTTCTCTTTTTGAATTGTTATATGCTCTAATAATGTCCTTTTCAATGGCCTGCCCTGTCCTGCACATCTAAATGATCTTTTTAAAATAAAAATGATTTGTTCAGAACATTTCTAGAAGCACGTTCTGCTTCACAAACAGCTTGCCGCTACATGGCATCTCTGGCTGGAACTTGAAGAATATTTTCCTGGGAGGAAGGGCCACTGAATCAAATAGGACCTACGGTAGAGTAGATCTCCTTGGGATTTTTCCTTCAGTATTCCCGGGTATGTATTAACATGCCTAAGTACTAAAGTCAAACTCACTGCTATCCGTTTCTGGAAATTAATTTCTAAACACCTGGGTGATGAGGGGAAGTGAAGCTTGTAGAAGGAGAATTCTAAGGCAGGGGTAGTCAACCTGTGTTCCTCCAGATGTTCATGGACTACAATTCCCAAGAGCCCCTGCCAGCAAACGCTGGCAGGGGCTCATGGGAATTGTAGTCCATGAACATCTGGAGGAACACAGGTTGACTACCCCTGTTCTAAGGGATCACATATGAATGATCCTCATCCCACCGAAACCTGAAGAAGAGGTAGGAGTTGCGCTTGGGTGTCAGAAAGTTAAGGACACAAGCCAGGTGGGTAGGATCAGCAGCTGCCTACACCCAACTGTTCTCTGTTGTGCCTTCAACTTTTGTAGTCTGGTCTGCTGGGGATGTCAGGGAGAAAGAAAAAGGGCAGGGGGATCACTGGGGGAGGGGCAGGACAGGTCTTCTGTTTTAGGACACCTGACTGGCTATTATGGAGCACTGAAACGTTATTGGAATTAATTGCTTTTTGGACTATCTAATCTTAAATCACTGCCCAAGTGCAGAATCTTGACCTTTGCTGCAATCTTTCCCACTTCCCTGCCTTAAATATGTGGAAAGCTGGCTTTGAAGAGAGGTCCCCCCCCCCACATGTACATTGGAGAAAATACTGGAAAGTGGAGAAGGAATCATGGGAGGGTGTTCTCAGGTGAGACAACTCTGATCCAGGTGAGTTGGAAGCAGGGAGAAGGGGAAAGATGGCAAAATCCCCATGTTTACTAGCTGGGGGTGGGTGCCACTAGGTTGCCTGCCTCTGGCATGATGGGGTAGAAAGCCATCCAGATGTCGGACCTTTCCCCCTGGTAGATCTCCTGGGGTTACGACTACACTCCAGAGACCAGTTTACCTGGAGAAAATGGCCACTTTGGAAGGTGGCACCTCATTGAAGCCCCTCTACTCCCCAAGCCCTTTTCTCTGCGGGCTCCCCCCCCCATCTCTCCGGAGCTGGCAACCTTATCCCCTGCCCCCCCAATGTGCAGAGTAGACTTGGCTACAGACAGCCCTTCCGCTGAAGGAAAAGAATCCTGCACATGCTCACACGCACACCTCGTCCACAGGCTACTCAAAATACACCCCGGGTGTCCGTTTCCCTCCAGTGCAGGTGTCTCTCTCTCCCGAGGGCCGCGAGCCTGGCTTACCTGAAGCCCGGAAGGGGAGAGTGGCCGCCGCCGTGGCTAGGAAGGGTGGCAGGATCAGCACATGCCCCACCTTGGACAGCTCCCTCGCGGCCCCGGAGGCTGAGGTCTCTGCCGGGCACATCAGCGCCCGGGCGTAGGAGAGGCCGTTTCCCACCAGCAGGGAGGGCTTCGCTGGGCACCTGCCTGCCTCTGGCTCCGGGCCGGGCGCTTGCGTGGCACTCTGCCCTGCCCTGCCGGAATGGGCTGTGCTGCCCGCGCTCGGGATGCCGAGGGAGCCTCTCCCAGGCAGGGGGAGCTGCGCCGGGGCCCTGCTTACCTGCCTCCGCGGATGCCAGCTGCCCTCGGGGCCTTCCCTGCGCCTGACAGCGCTGCGTCACGGCTTATGATTTAAACATGAAGGCAGGCAGGCGGAGCGGAGAAGGAGCCGCTGCTGCCACCGCCGCTAATCCCCGCGCAGAACTGCTCAGCAAAGCCATAGGTGGGCGGAGGATGCTCCCGCAAGAGGAACAAGCGGCCACCAGCCCAGAGGGAGGCTGGCTGGGCATCGATTGCAGCCGGGTAAAGAAGTCCTCCCTTCTTTTCTCCACCCCTTCAGGGGAGAGACTCAGGGCGTTGGTTTGCCTCCCCCCCCTCCTGTGACGTTTTCACAAGGGCTGAGACCCAACAGGGGCAGCTTCCACTGTAGAAACTGATGCAAAACACTGTAGAAACTGATGCAAAAATAGTATGACTCTTTAGATCTCTGCCTGTCTTGATTTACAGATAGGAGATGCCCACTAGCTTGGTAAATGAATTTAGGGTGATCCAGTCGTGTCTTTAAGGCAAAAGAGGTTCGGAGGTAGTTTGCCAAGGCCTGCCTCAGGATCATGACATTGGTATTCCTTGGTGAACTCTCATCCAAGCACTGGGCAGGGATGACCGTGCTAAGCTTCCAAGAGATGAAGTACCCAGCTGAAGGACCCCCTGTATTGTAGTTAGGTCTAAAGAGCATGAGACCTATGCACAGTGAGGAGAAATCTGCCAGTGTCTATTGGGCATATTAAATAGAACCTCCATGTTCAAAGACAGTATACCTCAGATACCAGTTGTAAACAATGAGAGCCATCATAGACGACTTGTGAACTTGCTAAAAACATTTGCTTGGCACTTAGAAACAGAATGCTGGCCAAAATGGAATATGCTTGTATTCAGTTTTTATACCAGAAGCAAATGAGAGGAAATCCTCTTGTTCTGTGATATCTGAAACCCTGCTCCGAGGAGTCTCTGCTTTCTTATGTCCAATTCCCCCCCCCCCCCCATTCTGTCCTTGGAAATTCTCCAGTTCTAATCAGAGTACCAGGAGAGGCTACAGTGGTGTCCCCCAGATTAACAACAGTTCAGTCAGCTTTTCCACTGTATTTATTAAAACACCGATACCATACCCTTCCTTTTAGCTCAAGGCAGGTTACAAAAGTGTAAATACTACAAATTGAAACCTACTAGAATAAAAAACCTTGAATACCTTCCTTCCTCCCCCCCCAAAAAAAAGGAAAAAAAAGAGGGGGGAGGAGATGCCTGTTCATACACCATTAAAACCCTGGCAGACAGGCAAGCCTCTTGAAGATCTCCAGTGAGGGGTTCCCCTCATCTCCTCAGGACCCCATTTCCGAGGGGGCCCAAGCTCCAGCCCATGCCAGGTGGGCTACCCGCCTGTGAGGGGACAACCAGCAGGTAGCAGACTAAAGGACCTAATTGGTATTTGGGAACTTCAAGGAGCCAAATGTTGCTGGCAAATATTTTTGTGAAAGGCTACAGGAAGTATTTCTTTACTTACTAAATTATGGAATTCACTGTCAGGAGAGGCCTTGACCACAGATGTCTTTAAAAGGTTAGGCAGAGTCATGAAGGTGAGATCCAGCAATGTCTAACCTGGCCATGGTGACTGAAGGAAGTTCCTATCTACAAAAGCAGCAAATCTCTAGCTATTTTCACATGTTGAATAATGTGCCTTCAAGGCACTTTACCAATCCTTTGCAACTAGATTTTCCAAACAAGGCAATCCAGATTGTCAAAGTCTGATACCCAACATGTGTGAAAGCAGCCTTTGAACAAGTGTTTTGGGAAGCAGCAACAGTGGACAGCCTTGGCCCCTATGGCCTGCTTGTTTGGCTCTGAAGGTCAACAGGTTGGCTTTGGCATGAGACAGCATGCTAGACTAGATGGACCACTGGTCTGCTCCCAGCAAGCGTTTATGTTATGTTCCAGGTGTGCCCAATTAGACATTTAAGAATCATCAGCAGAGGCACCCCCAACAACCCCTCCCCCCTCATACGGCAGCCTGTCGCAGTCAAGATGCTGATGCTTGGAAACATTTTTGGCCTTTAATATGCTACTGCAGTTGAATTTGCTCTTTCTTCAGGTCATTGCAAGGATTATATACCACCTGTGTGGATGGTATATATAAAAAATCTAGTTCATCACACTGCCTAAAAAAACATACATCACAGGATAGTCTTCTCTAATTGGCAACAATTCTTCGAAAGGTTTTTCTCATTATCTTCTACCTGAAAGCCTTAACTACGGATGCCAGGGTTTGCATACAGGATCTTTGTCATGTGCTCTGGCACTAAGATACTTCCCAATGTTAATGCTACAGGCCTCTGACAAATGCCCCCAAACATGGGCTCATTCTTTTCCTCCACCCCTCTCCCCAAAAACATAAGAACTCACAGAGATATTCCATAGGGAAACTAATACTGTTTACTGTCTGTGTCACACACCACATTTTCCAATGTGGGAAGTGGGCAACAGCAATAATAAATAAATGTTAAAAAACCACAAAGTAAATAACACATAAATACAGAATCAACCTCGTCTTGGTGGGTCTTTGAGAATTGTGCGCTTTCAGACTGCCCCCTTCCACTGCCCAGCAGACAAAGGGCAATTGCTAGTCTTTGCCTCTGCCGTCTGGCAAAGGTACAGGATGTGGTTTTTACATAAAAAGAATCACCCCCTCCTCCCTGGATCAAGACACCTGAGAAGGATGGCTAGAAATGAGAAGCAAGCAGTCTAAGTGTGGCCTCCCTTTCAAGGGAAGGGCCTTCTTGGCAGAGATTCTCTTTGCTGCAGTTTTTGAATCAGTTCCAGCAGGTTCATTTGCAGAGTCAGTTCCTGTCAAGAGAAAATAACATTTTTACTTCAGAAAGACAGCATGCTCTGCTCCCCCCCCCCTCCATGTGGTAGATCACTTGTGACGTGGAAGAATGTATCAACAAAAGAGGCTGTGAAGGTGAGAGACTTGTGTAGAGCCTGGCTCCTTGTGGCAACAGAGAACAATGTTCAGGAAGCCAGGCAGGCAAGTTTATTCCTTCCTCTTAGGAGCATAGAATCTAGAGCAAGAGAAATTATAATGCCACTCTATTCTGCATTGGTTAGGCCTCATTTAGAATATTGTGACCAGATCTGGGCACCGCAGTTAAAGAAACTCAAACATGTTCAGAGAAGGACTACTAGGATAGTTGAGGGGTATGTGTAGCTTGGAGAAGAGGAAGTAAGAGATGATATGATAACTGTGTTTAACTACATAAAAGGTAGACTTGTTGAAGAGGGGGCCAACTTGTTTACGGTAGCTTTAGAGACAAGGACTAGGAGAAATGGGTTCAGAAAATGTTTTCTAACAGTAAGGGCTGTTCGTAGATGGAATACGTTGCCTCAGAGGGTAGTGGAATCTCCATTGTTGGAAGTTTTTTGGAAAAGACTAGATGAGACCCTGTCATGACTGCATGTTTTTTAAGTCCTGAGAAAGTGTGTGTGTGTGTGTGTGGGGGGGGGGGGGGGGCTGGATGACCATGACAGGGTACTGAGTAACTGTGACTTCCAACCACTTCCTGCACAGACCTGTGTGTTCGTAGTGACGTAAAACCCCGATACGCCAGCTTTCTCCAAGGTACTTTGCTGGTCAATGACTTTCTGATCCAGTTCCAGGACTATTTTCTCATCCATCATGCGCTGCTCTTCATGAATTCGCTGCTCCATGGCCTGAGACAAAGGAAAAAGGATAGCAGAAAACTCACCCTGAGAGAAATCTGACAGAACTGAAAAGGACCACAAAGGTCACCAAGTGCTGCAAAACAGCACTGCCCATCCACTTTAGACTGACCTACACGGTGTTGGCCACTGTGCTTCTTGCAGAACTGAGTGAACTGCAAGCAAAGACTTAAAACAAAAACACCTCCTGGCAAGTTTTGCCAGTGAAATAAATAAATAAGTACATGCAAATAAACAAATGCAGACCCACTTGGGTCAGCTGCTACTGGGATGTGGGAAATCACCCCTTCCCTGACTCCATCGCCATGGAAAGCCCAATCTCAACGGATTTTTTCCCTCCATGTTGTGCAACCCAGTGAATCTCCAACTTTCCTCTCCATGGGGAGAGGAAGGAACCTGTTACGATGGTGAAGAAACAGTTCCTAGTCCTACTTGGCCACAACTGAGGCCAGATATATGGATAGAAGGTAACTAATTGATTCATTTATTTTCAGATTTTGGGGGAAAATAGCTAGATTACTAAAATGTATATCTGGTATAGCTCTCGGTCAAGAATCAAAGTCAGTTATCAGTAACATTATCCAACTCTGTTTGAACTAGAGAGAACCACCAGGCCAAAGAACACCTCCTTTAAGTAGGCAGCTCCTGGGGAGAAGGAAGGCCTTACCTCTATTTCCTTCTGATGAGCAGCTTTCAGAAGAGGCATATTGTGAGGCTTACAGCACTGCTGGGCTTCTTTGTGTTTATGAAGCATCTCCTGCTTGAGCACTGGCAGTTGACAAAAGCAAAATCACATCATTTGTTTCTGCACTGCAATTGCTTCTGTTTAGAGTAAGTTTAGAGTATTGCTTCCCCCCCCCCCCCTTCAAGCAAGTTTTAGTGGCTGGCTGCCGGCAGGAAGGGAAAGAAGTGTGAGGGGAGAGGCAGAAGAGCCCAGCAGTCCTGGGCCAACCATGGAGTCAGAGAGTAATGTACTTATTTTCTGCATATTAGAAGAAGAAGAAGAGTTGGTTCTTACTAGCTATCAGTAGTATTACTAGCTATCAGTGGTTCTGGTTTTTGCCCTGACTTACCTGTTCCTTCAGGCCCAGTTGGTTAATTTAAATCGGAACAATTTAATGCTACAGAACCCCACCAACTATCTCACCTGCAAGATACGTGGCAGCATGCATGTGATTATGCGTGGGATGAGAAGCACGATTCCAAGCACATCTAGTACACAAATTTGAAATGATGCCCAAATCTTCATCCTGCAACCATTTTCTGCATTAGATTCATCCCTTCAGCATTAAATTAGCGTGTGCACATTTTTGTGTGTGCCAGTGGTACCTATACTTCTACAACTCTTTAACTACCCTAATTGGCAAGTACGAGAGGACAGCTGTAGGTTAACCAATTCATGTTAAGTGATCTTGGCCATGGGCCAGGGCGGAGACAATGTCCAGGATCTCTTCTTACCTCGGTGTTCATGATGTAGCTTGAGCCGCTGGTTGTAGAGGTTTTTCTCTGTCAGGTGCTGAATCTCAAGTAAGCCCTGGACAATGTGGAAGACTGTCCCATCGATGAGAGCCAGTGCCAGGTCACTGAGGATGGTATAGGACAATCGCTGCTGGGAAGAACTACAGGGAAAACAAAAGATTGTAGGGAACCATGCTGGTTTTAAGAAAACTCCAAACACAACAGCTGTGCATGTTTAAAAATTAGGATAAAACTAAGTTCCACAAAATAGCAGCCTTTCAAATTCCCCTCAAACTTCTCATCAGCTGTTATGTTCAGTATTCAAAAGAGAGGAATGGGACAAGAACAAGAAGCATATTTCTGGAGAAAGCAATGACATGTTTCTTTAGTTCAATTATATTTATCCTACATTGTTTCCAATGGACTCATAGCAATTTCCAAAAACTGGAATAAATAAAACAGAAAAACCCACAGAATGTATAAGGAACAAATATAAACTTCCTTTAACTGTTTGTATGAAATGCCCTCCTAAAATGTAGTGTTGTTAAATGGTACCAGTGGATGTCCACCTTACATGCTTTAGACAGGTATTCCACAAGGAAGGAGCAACACAGAATCTGCCTGTCTCATCCATGGGATGTTTTCAACTATCAAACCATAAGCAGAACTAAGCTTGAGTCCAGTGGCACGTTTAAGACCAACAAAGTTTTATTCAAGATGTAGGCTTTCGTGTGCTTGTACACTTCCTCAGATAAGGAAATGGAAATTACCCGACCACGTATAGAAGGAGACAATAAATGAACAGTAAATTAGCAAACAGCATCTTTCTAGGGAATACTTTTAGAATGCTTTTTTACGAGAACTGTACTGCTGAGAGCAGTTTAAATGCCTTTTAATATGATATAGCAGAACTTGGTGTGCGACCCTTTGTTTCCAGTTTGATAAGTGAAGTTTAGATATTCCAGTTAGAATGGGACCCTTTGGCACGGGGACCCCCTGCATAACACCCACCCATCTTTCCACCCTCCTGTCCACATCCTGCCGATCCTCTAGATTAGATCTCCTGTTCTGTTGTGGCCCGAAGATGAGCCAACGAATTCTAGGATCCACCACGAGGAGCCTTGAAACGAAATGCCCCATGCGCCCGGCAGACTTAAGCGGAGGCGGCAGCCCCGTTTACACACCGGGTCTCCAGAGGCCCCGAAGGCTCGAGAAGAAGAGGAAGAAGAACCCCATAAGGCAGGGGTAGTCAAACTGCGGCCCTCCAGATGTCCATGGACTACAATTCCCAGGAGCCCCCTGCCAGCATTCACTACCTCTGTGAGTGTAGAGCAGGGGTAGTCAAACTGCGGCCCTCCAGATGTCCATGGACTACAATTCCCAGGAGCCCCCTGCCAGCATTCACTACCTCTGTGAGTGTAGAGCAGGGGTAGTCAAACTGCGGCCCTCCAGATGTCCATGGACTACAATTCCCAGGAGCCCCCTGCCAGCATTCGCTGGCAGGGGGCTCCTGGGAATTGTAGTCCATGGACATCTGAAGGGCCGCAGTTAGACTACCCCTGCCATAAGGCAACACCACGTTCCCTCAGACGGCCTAAGAACCGCCCGCAGCATCACTCTCGCCTCCCGCAGCAGCCCGTAAAGTGGATTTACGCCCGGGAGGCGGGGCGAGGGACTCGCGCGGACAGGTAAGAGCTCCCCTCAGGGCCACACCGGCGCGTCTGTTGTTATTATGACGCATCGTTAGAAAGGACAGGTGATGATTCAGTTATTAACCGGCTGGGCCGCCCCCTCTCCCTCCCTCCCCCTCGACGAGCAGCAGGCTGAGGCACAACCGGGGCAGCCCAAGACGACGCCCTCCCCCTCTCCCTCTCCCTCTCCTCCCCCTCATCTCACCTGACCTCACCTGGGCAGGTCCTTGACCAGCGCCTGCAGGTCGGAGAGCAGCTGGTAATGGCGCGCCTGCTGACGGGCCTGCTGGTCGCCGCCCGAGGCCTCGGCCTCTTCCCCGCCGTAGGCCGCCCTGAAACGCTCCATGGCCGGCGGCGACCCGGCCTCCGCCTCCGCCTCTTCCTCTCGCAGGGCGGCAACCGGGCCTGCTCCAATCGCTCGGCCCGTCACGTGAAGGAGAGGCGGGCCCGGTGCCTCTGAGCATGTGCAGATCCCCCGGGCCCTTCCCGGGAAATGGGGACGGGCGAAGCGACCGTGGAGGTTTCACGGGGATCGGAGGGATCGTGTCAAAGTTAAGCCCCCTCAACCCCCCCCCCCGGTGTTTTTTAAAGGGGGACCCCCGAAATTTGCTCCAGGGAACTCCCAGCGGCCTGCCTGTTAAGTATTAGGAAGAGAGTGAAAGCACGCGCGTTCTCTCTGCCCCACAAGCAATTTTGGGATCCCGGGCAGAACAGTTGGGGGTTAAGCCTAGCCCGTGGTAGAATATAGTTCAGTGGGACTCACAAGGAGGGAATGCACAGGCTTAGCTCCTAGTCGCTCCGCTAGGATTGTAAGCATTCACGCCCCGAGAGGTCATGGATTTTTAAAAATCAAACGAGGTTTTAGGGCTCCCAAATTAGTGGGTGACTTTGTCTGTCTGTCTACCGTCCTCCCCTGAGGCTTAGGGTGGTATTGTCATCATTGATATTGTGGTGGACAGTATCGCAACGATGAACTTTTAAACAAATGCAGACTAGAAGGAAACGCACTTTGTGCAGAAGATGGAATTACAGCCCCGTGCGTTTTGGTATTTTGTGCAGCGTAACTTTAAAGCACATTAATACAAAGGGTCTTATTTGGGTATGAATATGCTGAGGTTTGCAACTTTTATTTTGATTCCGCAGCCTGTCTTCCATTAGACTTTTGGCATGGCCCTTTGGAGCCATGTTAATTTTGGATACCTGCAGATAGATTTGAAAAGAAATGCCTATCCATCTGGGTATTTTCTTTTTTAAATTAACTTATAAATATCATAAATGGATTGGGCATGTTTAAAAATGTGTTATGTGTAAATTAGCAAGCGTGTGGAGTTGGAGCCCTTTTTAGGAAAGCTGCTCTCCTGTGTTTTAGTTTTAAAACCACCCACATTGAGGATGAGAAAAATACTAGCATAATATGTATATCAGATTCTGAACAATAGCCTTATTGTGAGGATTTTAAAAACTGCACAAGGGGGCCATCTTCTGAGAAGTGGGATTATCCTACAGACCTAGGTTCAGGTTTGCATAAGAATTCAATAATTTAAAACAAAAGCAGTGAAGGGAATAGAAAAAATAGAAAAAAAACAAACTTCAGGGGAAATGTTTGCGTATAACTTCCTGATGGATTGTGTTAAAAATGCTACATTAAAAAACATTTTGAGTAAAAATGCCACAGCCATTTTTCTCCATTACTGGTCTTCATATTAACAGTGAATACATTTTTACAAGAGTGAACAAGTGCAGTTTAAGATGGAGGAGGATCTCTGTTCCTTTAAGCAGGCAGCACTTTCATTGTTAGCACTATCAAGTGCTAGCAGCTTCCCTTGTGTCATTGTTACTACTTGCAAGGATTCTTGGGGTCAGAAGTGCTGCTGCTTCATCAGTTCCACTATTAGCTGGCTGCCCAATGGGGAGGTGGGTTGTGGGGCAAGCAAAGTAGAAGGGAACCACATTGCTGCTACATCCTGTACAGAAGATGTGCAGAGAGGCCAAGCCATTAGCTGAGACAGATCACATGGCTCATAATGAAATCCAGATGCTACTGAAGTGATGACATTGGGCTGTGATTTGTGCTCCTTGGTGCAGACTAAACAGGCAAAAAGAAGAGAAATTTTGGACTAAGACTTGCCAGAGCCAGCTGTGCACAGACCCAAATAGAAATCAGGTAGTGGTCTATACTCGCTCACTGACAGAATGTGCACATCTTTTCCCCGTTTGCCTTTTTAAAAACATCATAGTCCTGGCTGGTAGGCAGAAGGCATGAAATAACTCAGAAGATTGTGTTCCTTTACCCACAGGGCTGGACCATTAGACATGACTTAATTCCTTCAGCGTTGTTTAAAAGTTTTTAGTGCAGCCCTAAAGAGAATTGCACCCTTCTAAATCCTTTTAAGCTTATGGGTTTAAAAGGGTGTAGCATTGATCAACACTGCACTATTTGAAACCTTAATAAATAGGCATTCAGAAGCAGCCGTTCAACAGGGCACAGCCAAGCAGCAGATGCACAGTCCCACTGAAGAATCTGACACAAGCCATAAAGGCATTCTTGTGGGAGATGCACCAAAGTAGCTGTGTGCCTCCTATGCACTTCCACAGGGCAGGCACATAACATCTCTCAAAACTAACCTCTGCTGAAGTCTTCATCTCAAACTCTTTGCCCTACCTGCAAAGGGAAAAAAATCCAACTTCATTTTCTTCTTTCACAATAGTTTCCAAAGACTTCCCCCCCCCTTTTCAAATGTAGCAATTAGGGTTACTTTTTGGATGGGGGCAGGGGAGAAATGAGCTCTTTGATCCTTTCCTGCCATTTCCAGCTAAAAAAAGCCACCCACTTCTATCGGGGGGAAATTTACCAACAGGAAAAACAAACCATTTTTTTGGGATGTTCTCCCCAGAAGAAAAATAATAGAGGAAGAAAGGGTTAAAGAGGCAACCCCCTTCTGCCCCTGGAAAAAGCCACCCCAGGTGCAAGGGGAAAAAAAAGGGTTTGGAATTGGAAAATATACTTTTCATTTGAACATTAACCTACGTATCTCTAATCATATTGACTCATATTCTTATGCTCTTTGTCTTGTATTTTTCCCATCTCCTCCATCCATTGCCTCTTCTTTCAAGAGTAAGGGTTTTTTTTAATATTGTGGAAAGTATTTGTGTATATTGATAGTGCATCATAAATAATGAATAAAGTACCAGGGTGCCATCTGAAGTTTCTGCCTCAGGCAGCAAAACATGCTGGGCCAGTCGCAGTGCCTCCACAGAGATTGGGTGGCTTGTATAAGTGTTGTGAGTATTGACAAGAAAGGCCGATCTGTAGGGACTGGCAAGATAATCTTGAAGGACTATCAGGGACATTTTGAACTGAAGATTGCAGGTCACAAAGAGCAACACCTCTCCCTGAGGGCTTCCCAACGCCAGAACCACTGTGTTTGGTGGAATCAGCAAAGAGCAAGCAGAGTCATAGAGAACACTCACCAAGAGTCAAAAATACATTTTTTTAATTGAAGCTTTCGATGGAGATGCTAGATTTGCGTACCAAACTGTCAAGACACATGGCTTTCAAGGTGGCCTCGGTGTTGCTGCCCAAAGGGGCATCCGTCGAAGCCAGCTCGAGGCAGCACGGCTGCACGGGAGGACGGTGCCCAAATTACCACTGGGGAAGGCTATGGGGCACACAAGTCCAATGAGGTCTGGACGGCTATACATGGCCAGCATCCGAGGCCCATTACGAGGCCCACACACGTTGCCAGCAACGAAGAAAAGATAATTTCTGCCTCAAACCCCTTGGAGCATTTACCTTAGCCTTTTGACTAGAGTTACAGGCTGAATCTGCACGGAGCTTTTATTCCAGTCCCAGGTCGATTAAATCCCTGCTGTCTACACTGAATGCAATTAACATTTTGATTTTGTCTGATTTAAAATTTTCACCCGCAACAAGCATGATTGATCTGGAGTGACCCTACCTTTCCCCCCACGATATCCTGGAGTGGATATAACCTTTGATATTTGAAGAAATCGGCATGAGTAAGCGTGTGGCTGTCTGCTTTCCCCAAAACAACTTGTTGCTGCCTCGTGGCTCCAATGCTGTAACAAGGCAGTCTGTCTCTGACTGGCTGGGCGCCAGTTCAAAGAATTCCTAGTTCCTGATTGCAAGATTTTTTTTTGAAGGTTTAAGGTGACTGTGCTCCAGAATCCACACTTCTCGCAGCAGAGATTTGCCTCATTCTGTGAAAGGCTGCTGCTTTCTTGTTTCCACTTGTCTTGACTCCCCCCTCGAACACCTGCCCCCCCCCACGCTCGCTTGCCCACCCACTTGCAGATTCAGCCTCTGTGAGGTAGGAGAGGCTGAGAGATCAACATGAGAGTCAATTCTCTTAATTCTGGAGGATGAAATCAGGAGTCCTCATCTCCACTTTTCTCTCCCCCGCCCGCTCACAGCCTCGTGCAGTTGGATTTCTGTTTCAGGCCGGTGGTGGTGGAAGCACAAGGACTTGGGTTCAAATCGATCTGAATTCAACAGGATCAAAAGCAGGGGGGGGGGAAGCTCTGTGCAGATTCAACCACAGAAAGCCGGCTAATCCATACTGCAGATTATAACAACTCAGGCAATCTTAGGGAGTGAAGCATGGGTATGCAGTTATAATACTTTTACAAATATGACGCAACCTCCCTTGCTAACCCCTCCCTTTCCCCTCCCCTCCCCACTCCCCTTCCCACCCCAGGCGCCAGCGCTTCCCCACAAAGTCCCTTTCCCACGGAACAAAAGGGAGAATAAAATCAGAAGTGCTTTGGGCCCACCGCTGGGAGAAGAGGACCTCCCAATGGCACTGGGAGTGTTCTCCAGGAGTGTTCCTCAGGAGTGTTCTCCAGAGCCTTGTCTTCCCCCAAGACAGATTTTGCCCCTGCTTCCCCATTTCCACTGACCACTTCCTCTTCTGTGGGCTTCTAGCAGGCCACGGAAGATGGCCTCCATTTATTGGACAGTCTGAGGTGGTGTCATGGTTGTTTTGGGCTGGTCTGAGACAGCTTCTCTACTCTTCTTTCTGGGTGGCTTTTTAATGGGAGTTTTCTTGACCACGGGATCACTGGTGAGCGCTGGCTCTTGGTTGCTGCCAGAGCTATGCTTCTCCACCTTTTTGGGCTCTCCGGCTGGGGCCTCTGAAATGGGGCTGATTAATTTCTGCAGGTTTGGTGAAGTCGGCAGCACAGGCTTACTGGACTTCTGGCTGCTGGTGGCCATGGAGCGCTTTGCCTTCTGCGGAGGAGTGGGTTTCTCCCTCTGAGCTGGCAGAGGGCTCACCCCATTCTGCCTTGCACTGCTGTCACCTCTGTTAAGGCTTTGAGTCTTTTCTTTCAACTGTGCAGCCAGCAGTGTGGCTGCTTCTGAAGACAAGTGAGGGTGGATGACTTCAGAGCGAAGTTTGCTGTGATTAGGGCTCTTCGGGGCATCCCCTCCTTTCCGGTCTAGGGGATGGCTCCCTATCTTTTTGATCACATTCTGGATGGCCCCATTTATATTCTCCATTTGCTCTGTGCTCGTCTTGTGACGCTGCTTGGGCCTGGATGGTGACTGCGGGTCTCCAGAGGCTGGGATGGCTTTGCCTTCGGGGGAGCACAGGTCTTTTGGGTGCTTTGGAGCTTTCTCCTTGCTCCTTGCGGGGGCCTTTTCTTCTGGCTTGGTGTGAACTCCTGCTGATGTCTCGCTGGGGCTCCGCTTCCTCTTGGCCAGCCCCTGCTTCTGTTCTGACGGATCCGGCATGCCAATGGCAGGTAAGGAGTTGGACTGGTTTGAGTTGTACTTGCTGTGGATCCATGAGACTTTGGGCTTTGTCGAGGGATCTGGAGGAGGAGGCTTGGCTCTCTCTGGGGATGGAGGCTTGGGACTCTTGTTTCCCATGGCATTGTCATCTTCATCCCTGGACTGCTTGGAGAGGCGGGCAATCCTGGCATAGAGAGCTCCGCTGGCTGATCCAGAGCCACAGGATGAGCGCTCACTGTCAGAGGATTTGAGCAAGGGCATCTCGCTGCTGTCTGCTTGGAGAGAGCTGCTCTCTTTTAAGACGGTGTACTCCCCGGCTTCCTCTTCACTGATTGTTGGCGCCATCTTCTCTACTGGATTGCATGGGGCTGAAACTCTGTCTTTGCTGTCACTCATGCTCTCTGGAGAGGGAAAGAAGATGGGCTTGTTATGTTGTAAGAGCAGGATGACATTTCCGACTCTCTTGATAGCGATAAACAAAGCTGAGCATTAGAGGCGGACTATAGGCATCTCTTTCTCCTGCCCAGAGTATGGTAAGCTCTTGGGCTCACCTGACTCTATGACAGAAGGAATAAGAAGACTCTGGGCTCTTGCATTCTGTTTGCTTGGATGCCACCCACAGGGATCTTCTGGACACTTTGCATCATGAATAATGACATTGTATAGTGATACAACGCTTCAAAGAGTGTGAAGCGCTTCATTTATATTATCTAGAGTAATTCTCAAAACAACTCTGATATATGCTTACACACACACACACGAAAGGCTGTGTTTATGGGGAAATGCAAAATGTAATGCTGGATAGACAGAAAGATATGATTAGCTAGAAAGATATGCTTAATAATCTCAAATATGGAGGTCCTGTGGCTGGGCAGGAAGGGCTCAAGCGAGGAAGCGTGCCTACCCATCCTGGATGGAGTGCAGCTGTCAGTGGCCCACTTCGCCAGGAACCTGGGTGTGGTTTTTGATGCTTCCCTCTCAATGGAGGCTCAGATTGTGGCGGTAGCACGGCTTGCATTCTACTACCTTCGCCAAGCCAAACCACTAGTGCCCCATTTGGCCCCGGAACACCTAGCCACAGTGATCCACATGACAGTCACCTCTAAACTGGACTTCTGCAACTCACTCTATGCAGGCCTGCCCTTGACTTTGATCCGGAAACTCCAACTGATCCAGAACACAGCTGCCAGGGTCCTCAGAGCAATGCCTTGGAGGTCCCACATTCAGCCCATCCCTCAAGACCTATGCTGGCTTCTGGTTGAATTCTGGGTCAGACTTAAGGTTCTGGTTATCACCTTTAAGGCCACATGCAGTGGGCCCAGTGTACTTGAGGGATTGCCTCTTTGCTTACACCCCCCAAGGAGCCTTATGATCCGGCACTTCTAACTTTCTGGTGATCCCTGTCCCCAGAGAAGCTCGCTTGACCTCAACCAGGGCCAGAGCTTTCTCCATCTTGGTTCCCACCTGGTGGAACGAGCTCCCAGAGGAGATCATGGCCCTGACGGAACTTGACCTGTAAGGTCCTTGCAAAGGGGATTTGTCTCTGTGCATGTTTTTGTTACTCTGTAAAGTGCCATGTACAAAGTCGGCAGAAAATTAACAAGGAGAAGAAATTAAAATTATCTCATGGGAAGGATAATCAGAAAGCATTCAGATATTGCTTGCATGTGTGACCAGGTGCTTTTGTTTAAAAAACTTAACTTCTCAGTGCTGCAGACACTAGATCCTACAGAGTCATGGAAAATCAGCAGCATGCAACTATACTTTCTTGGTTGTTGGAGCGATTTTTAAGTCAACATGGTCGGCAGCTAGTCTTCCTAGATCTAGGCCAGTGAGTTGAGATTGAAGGGTTCTAGTGTCACACCTAAATCCCCAGGGTGGCTTTTATGGCATCTTCTCCATGCTTCTCATTCTCGGTTTACAATGAGTGGGCCTAGGCAGCACCTCTGGAAGGTGGACAGATTTGGTCCAAGGATCTTTTGCTGCTGATTCCAGACTGTACAGAGTAGGAGGTGGCAATACAGCAATGTGTTGATGTGAATTTGTATAAAGTTTGGCAGGTGGGGTTGGCTTGCTTTTTTGTTTGCTTCCACCTGTACAAACAACACACCGGAGTTACAGGAGTTAACTTCCACTGGTGAGAAACTCAGTGTATTATGGGGTGGCTCCTCCCCTCCCTCAAAACCGCACTTGAAAAGTCGTGCCTGTGTGGCCTTAGAATTCTTCAGTCATTACAGGGCTGTTTTGTGAAGGCCTGTTGTTTGCTACAGAAGGTTTGTGGTGGAATTGGGCTTGTGCCAAACATTCCTTAGCCCTGTAATGAGTGCCAAAATGAGAGAAGAGGAAAAGTAAGCATTTCTCAGCTCAACTGCTGGGACAGCAATTTACCACATGGCTGCAATCAGAGCGCAAAATGGAAACTCCAGCTTCCAAGACAGCAACCGCCAGTACATCGAACCCATTCCTGACAACTCTAGCTTTGCGTTTACAAAAAAAAAAAAAAAAATGATGGAGGAGGCAGGGCTCTAGCTCCTAGTACAACAAGGGAAACTTTAAACAACAATTGCAGCACCAGTTTCCCTATAGGAAGGGATTGGAAGGATTCCTTTCTGCCTACAAGGAAAGAAAAGACATATTTCAAAGAGATGCATGGAGAGATCCTGGCAATTTGAAGACCTGTTTCAATGTAATAAATTTTACAAGACTGGTGATTGGTCAACTGAAGATATTTAATTGTCCTACAGCCCTAATGTTAAGAATGAAAATGGGATTCCAACTACTACAAAATCATCTGTCCAATCAAAAGCTCTTGTACAATGGGGCAAACCATTTTTTAAAAAAAGAATTTTGTATTTACTATAGAGACATCCAAAGAGCTGTAAGAGCATGTGGTTGGCAAGCTCTGGCAACCTGGATGCAAGCTTGATGCTAATGGTTCAGCAGAGAGTCTGGCCAAAAGGAGCCAGAAGGGAGCCAACATGTGAGCCTCTCTGCCTTCAGTGAACAAGGCGATATTCTGACTGAATCAGATATCAAGCTACATGATATGTTTTGGGTTCTCAAAACAAGCTCACTTTCCCTGCAGCCACACACAAATGGGTGGGGGCGGGTGGAAGGGGAGGGATCATTGTGAAGACTGGTTGGAAACCAACTCAGCTGCGGACAGCCAGTTGCGGGGAGGGGTCTCCTGTCTTCCCACCCACTGTTGTTTTACAAAGCAGACACAGAAAAGGCTATTTGCTTTAGTTCAGGGCTCCATGTGCACAGCATACTCTACACACAGCTTCAAAGTTGTGCAAATATCTCCCCTTTGGGGCTGTTTCAGCTCGGGAATATGGTGAAGGGGGAAGGCCTCTCCTCCCCCACCAATACTGCAATTCCTGCCAATTTTAAAAATGATATTCCTTGTGGCTGCTGTGTGGCTGTGGGGAAAGGGACCCAACTCACCAAAAGCCATATTGTGTTGTTTGGATTAGAGCCAGTCCCTTTATGGGGCCAGATGGGACTGGCTTCTAGTATCAGCCTTAGTACACTTTCTAGCCAGCGTCAATAGTTGTGTTGCAGTGCAACAGAGACAGGCAAATAGCCGCCTCTGCTTGCCGGCTGTCCACATTGGTCCTGCAAGTCACTGATTAGAAATCCCTGATTGTTTACCCTCTAAGCTGGACACCTCTTGAATGAAAGTCCTATGAATTATATGGAGAAAAGGGAAATCATAATATGTAAGTGTATCAATCGATAAGTTTAAATATTTAACATCATCAACACTATCACCATTATGGCTAAAGCATCAGTTTCGTGTCCAGGGAAATTCATGTGACCAGACGGATCTGCAAACAATTAAGTCCCCAGGATTCATCGCACATCTGCCAAGAAGCATTGAGTGGTCTTAGGTGAGCCACTGTTCTCTCAGCCTGTTTAGCAACTCTCTCAGCCCATATAGTAACTCTGCTGAACTTAGCAGCGTTCTTTTTAAGATTACGCCATTAAGGTATGAACCCTTTCAACACTCTTGAAATACAGTATAAACGCTGAGCGTTATTATATAATTACTTTATTTTTTATAGCTGAGGTTCCTATATAAAAAGGCTGTTTTCTTTCCCTCTGGCTAACTAGGCTAGTTCATTTGCAGGGTGTTCCCACCACATTCTATTATCATATAATTAATTTTAAATTTACAAGAAGTGGCATAAATATGAGGTACTGTTATTAGTATGTATGTGGCAAATTTGCTGACCTTGTGAATATTCTAGCTTGTGTCAAGACGGCAGTTCACCATTTTTGTCAGATGCACCAAGATAGGACTCTGACCTGAGTGGTGTAACCACACCTAATTTTCTCAAAAACAAAACAACTTCCTGCACCAAATTTTAAAAAGTTAGCTCATATCCAGTTCACGACAAAACTACTGGGATGGTTTACAGTTTTTCTTAAACCTGCAGGAAATTGACTCTCATATCCCAACACAGATCTGTGCAGATAAAAGGAAACGCACAATGTGGTCTGCAGAAGGTGGTTCTGGTGCGATTTTAGAGCACATTCATACTGCAGCCGTGTGGAGTTACACTAAATGCTATTCCCTCTCCCCAGGAGAACCCTGAGAATCACAGTTCTGCAAGAGAGAATACGGGTCGTAACAAAATTTTTAGTACTCGCCAATACCTAATAAAGTACTTCAGAACAAACTGTGGCTAATTGGTGTAACAGCAATTACAGTTTGCAGTGCAGGTGTGTCCTTGGGGAAAGAAAAGTCCAGACTGAAACTCAGTAAGGCTCACCCAATCCTTGGTCAGTGATTACCCACCTTCGTGCGGTACGCAGTATACGGGTCCCTCATCAGTGGTGTCAAAGGAAGAGAAAGAGCCCTGAGAAGACCATGAAGGCGATGGCTGCTCTACCACAGATGGGGGTTCAATGAAGCTGCAGTTCATTGTGTTCTCCAAGTCATGGTGAGCCACTGCAAGACACAAAGAGGGCCTCCGTTTACTGGTGTGATTCCAACCAGAGTCACCATTTTCCGTTTCTGTAAGAGCAGCCCTGGTGGGTCAGCTCAAGAGTCAATGTCCTGTTTCTACTGGTAACTGGCCAAATGCCTCCAGGAAGCTTATGACATAGGACAGGAAGGCAAATGCCCTACCCTTCATGTTCGACCAAGCATCTGGTACTCAGTTATACTGACTCTGAACAGGAATAGCCCTCTATTTTACTTAAAGCTCTTCACCCTAATAGCTTACAGCACATCTTGTGGCAATGGATTTGATAATTTAATTGCACAATGTGTGGAGAAGTACTATTTCCCCCATCTGACTCTAGTTATAGTCATTTTCATTGCATGACATTGAAGTCTGTTGTAATGGAGGGGAAATTATCTCACTGTCCTCTTTCCCAAATACCATCCATAATTTTGTAAACCTCTATTATGTTTCATCTTAGGTCTAAACCACATATAGTAAAAAGAAAAGAAGAAGAGGAAGAAGAGTTGGTTCTTGTATGCCGCTTTTCTCTACCCGAAGGAGGCTCAAAGCGGCTTACAGTCGCCTTCCCTTTCTTCTCCCCACAACAGACACCCTGTGAGGTGGGTGAGGCTGAGAGAGCCCTGATATCACTGCTCGGTCAGAACAGTTTTATCAGCACTGTGGCGAGCCCAAAGTCACAGTCACTAGCTGGTTGCATGTGGTGGAGGAGTGCAGAATCGAACCTGGCGTGCCCGATTAGAAGTCCGCACTCCTAACCACTACACCAAACTGGCTCTCAGGAGAACCAGGAGAAGAGCACTGGAGAAGGGAGGGGTATGGTTCTCCCACCAAAGGGATGAAGATAAGCTGGTACAGGTCAAACAGAGCTCTGTTAAAATGATGTAGAGAGCACCAGTGTGCTGTAGTGGTTAAGAACAGTGGACTCTAATCTCGAGAACCATGTTTGATTCCTTATTCTTCCACATGAAGCCTGCTGGGTGACCTTGGACCAGTCACAGTTCCCTTGGCACTCTCTCACCCCACCTACCTCACAAGGTGCCTGTTATGGAGAGAGGAAGGGAAGGTAATCGTAAGCTGCTTTCAGACTCCCTACAATAGAGATAAGCGGGGTATAAAAAACCCACTCTTCTTCTTTTAAAGAACCAGCCCAAGTGCTACTTCTCATCCTTGACTTTGAGCTCCTTAAGAAAGTAAGATGTTTAAATTACTTTCACTTTGCCCCATGATGCCCTCAACTGGAAACGCGCTCCCGTTTTTGAATTGTATTAAGCTTCAGGGAGAACATAAGAGACACAACCCACTACACCAATCTAACCAAGTCTTACAAACACCTATGAAAATGATTGGCTCGTGTGGCCATTCACACTAATACCATGCTGGGGTAGGGGAAGACAAATTCTCCAAATTTAGGAAAACCTCCCTCCCTTATACATCTGAAACAATTCTTCCTTGCCAGAAGCAGATAGCTCCCTGAGTCTTGTACCACTAACTGAAATTGGTTTATGGCAATCATCTCCCAGCATGCATACACATTAATTTTATCCACCATCCCATGTGGTCAAGAACTCCCTATGCCTATCGGAACAGGAGTGAAATTAGGATGAGTGTACACACTCCAACCATTTCAAAATACCTTCACTTCTTGGGAGAGGATTGGCAGAGGGGCAGCTAAATTTGACTCTAAAGTCATTCGATATTACTGGGATTATAAGAAAGCCTACTAAATACGACACCAGTTAGAGCCAGAGAATGGAGGGTTTGGGACGTTTCCCCACTGTATGGCTCATGCTAGTGATCAAAAGGAAATCTGGGCTCCTTGCAACAGATCCATTTAGGGCTTTATGAGGTCACAAAACTCCCCCCCCCCACCCCTGCCAACAGGCTGTCATAGATCTGGATTCTGAGAATGGTCCACACTAAAATTCAAAGGGACACCCCTCCCGGCAAACTCCAGAACATCATTTCTTCTGACAGCAGAGGGAGCCCCAACCTTACAGGCTGTGAGATCATCTCAAGAGCTCCTGGTTTTGACTTCTTTGGCAGGGATCCGGCCAGTCTGGATGGGGAGGACAGCCAGGTGTGATTGCAAGAGCAGAAGGCAAGAGCCGAAAATGTAGCTGGAGCAGATAGGAAATGGGGCATGGAAAAACCTGGGGGCAAGAGACAGATATTAAGTATGGGATGAATGGGGCAGTAAACAAGGCAGGCAGGAGAGTGTCAGGAACCTAGCCAGCATGGTCTAATTGACAGCTGTTAGATCCAGGTTGGGGAGGCCCAAGTTCAAAGCCCTGCTCACCTATGAAGCCCACTGGGTGACCTTCATCCAGCTGCTAGTCCCTCAGGCCAGGGGTGAGTATAAAATGGGAGAACCTCAAAAATATGTAGAGATCCTTGGAAGAGAGGCAGGAGTCAAATAAGCTTGCAGTAAGAGCTTTTTAAAAATCTAGGTATACAGGTGTTTATCATCAAATAATAAATAAAACATTAGATAAAGCTAGTTATTGCTTCTCAAAACACATAGCTCAAAGCTTTTCTCTCCTATTTTAAAAATACTTAAAAAATAAACTCCAGTATGCTATGCATTTATAACACTTTTAGCTTGTCACGGTTTTTCTCAAAGAATCATGGGAATTATAGTTTGGAGAGGGCGCTGAATTCTAGCTATTCCCAGTACTTCCCTTAGGGCAAAATTACATGTCTGCTGGTTAATATGAATGTAGAGGTGGAAACTGGGTGGGGTAGCCAATCAGGCAGAGTGGTAGGAGATTGCCAACTCTCTGCAGATGTCTCCTGTCCCCAGCTGTTTTTCCCAGCTGCAGCCAGACTTCTTTTTGCTTTGGAGCCCAACCAGAGAATTCTTTTTTAAATCAGCTATGTTTGTACAGTGGAGATTCTCCTTTGCAATTGCATGTTGCACCCTGCTTCCACATTAGCATGGCAAGGCCAAGATAACTGCAGTTTCCACGGGAAGAAGGAATTGATATCTCAAGCAGTTTATAGTATTGTTGTTGTTAGTTGCAAAGTCGTGTCCGACCCATCGCGACCCCATGCACAATGATCCTCCAGGCCTTCCTTTCCTCTACCGTTCCCCGGAGTCCATTTAAGCTCGCAACGACTGCTTCAGTGACTCCATCCAGCCACCTCATTCTCTGTCGTCCCCTTCTTCCTTTGCCCTCGATCACTCCCAGCATTAGGCTCTTCTCCAGGGAGTCCTTCCTTCTCATGAGGTGGTCAAAGTATTTGAGTTTCATCTTCAGGATCTGGCCTTCTAAGGAGCAGGCAGGGCTGATCTCCTCTAGGACTGACTGGTTTGTTTGCCTTGCAGTCCAAGGGAATTGCAAGAGTCTTCTCCAGCACCAGAGTTCAAAAGCCTCAATTCTTTGATGCTTGGCCTTCCTTATGGTCCAACTTATGGTTATAGTCTAGAGAAACTTCCCAGTGTTCCCAGAGGCAGATCCTTCATACAGATGGACACATAGAGTGCCTTATACTGAATCACACCATTGGTCCATCAGGGGCTACTCAAACTGGCAGCAGCACCGGGGTCTCAGAGCTCTTTCACCATCACCTATCACTTCATCCTTTTAATGGGAGACACTAAGGATTGAAGCTGGCACCTTCTGCATGCCAAGCAGATGTTCTGCTACTGAGCCACAGCCCCACCTCTGAACACAATCCTAGGAAATAACCTGATCATCTGTCATCCGGCCAGCAAGGATTCTCCAGGATAAAATGGCTGCTTGGAGAGCCAGCTTGGTGTCATGGATAAGAGTGGCAGTCTCTAATCTGGGTTTGATTCCCCATTCCTCCACATGCAGCCAGCTGGGTGACCTTGGGCTAGTCACAGTCCTGTTAGAGCTGTTCTCAGAGAGCAGTTCTTTCAGAGCTCTCTCAGCCCCACCTACCTCACAAGGTGTGTGTTGTGGGGAGAGGAAAAGAAGGCAATGGTAAGTTGCTTTGAGACTTCTTTGGGTAGTGAAGAGCAGGGAATAAAAAATGACTCTTCTCTTACAGGAGGAAGGAAGCATGACAGGTTCCCAGGAACAGGCTGAGCAGCCTTCCTTCCTTGCATCAGTCAAGCAGTGGGCAGAGGGATGATCTTAAAGTCATCTAACATGTTTTGAAAATGAACTCAGGTCAGCAATGTTTGTCTGTCGATACAGATGATAGCTGAAATGACACTTGAGGGGGGTCAGCTAAATTCTTTGCAGCATTTAACCAAGCAAGTGGGTGTTTAAACCTCCTCTTGGTGTTGTTTTACTGACCAAAACTCCCTTAGCAGCTGTGTACCCCTGGTGGGGGTGAAGAAATCGATATTTTCTGTTATGAGGCAAATTGAAAAGGGGATTCGGACTGAGAAAAAGGTAAACCAGCTCTCCTCCCTGCTGCTCAAATGAAGGCAGCGGACTTCCAGTTTTTAAAAAGAACCACCGTGAGATCCAATGTGGAGGATCAGCAGGCTAACGCTTAACTTGGTCTTGGGCTGCCACAAAATGCTCTGCGGAGGGCACCTGGGCCCTGTGATTTGGCAGGCCAGGGACGAGAAGACCCTGAACAGGAGGGCTTCTGTGCAGAGGGACTCCTCAGGGATCCAACCCTTCCTGTAGCTGCTCCACACTCAGACATCTGGTTCTGGCTGACTCGCTGCCAAATAAATCACGCTGAGCGCTGCGGCTGTGAGAAAGCTGTGCCACTTCCTGTGGGCCTCTCGCTGCTTTCCCCCTCCTTCCCGGAGCCATGGTCCCTGCTCCACACTGTGAAGGGCCTGCCTTGTGGGCCTGCTCCAGCCGGACAGGCCTCGGCCTCCGTGTCCGAAAAGAAGTTAAAGCCAAAACACTGGGCAGGAATAAGGAACAGCAACATCCATACTCCTACATTCTGCCCTGAAGTTCATCTGGCTTGTAGGATGTAAGCCATTTTGGATTGCAAAAACAGAGCCCTGCAGCAGAAGGAGGTTCCCAGGAAATCACACAGAATATGGTTTTCATTCTCCAGTATTTCATGAGCGGGGAAACAGGAACTCACTCAATAGACTCTTCACAGAGAGCATATTACAAAGCCCATTCTTGCTACCGTGATGGTAAAACATTACAACAGGCAAGCCAATGCTTCATAACCCAGAGGTTCTTAAACTTCTGAGGAGGGACCCCCTTCTAAACTTACTGTAATGCCTCATATCTCTGAAAGGAAGGAGCCAGAGACTTATGTAAAAATAAAATAAAATAAAGGGGTTTTCTTTCCTACCTCGCTTTTCTCTACCTTAGTCTCAAAGTGCCTTACGATTGCCTTCGTTTCTTTTCCTCATGGCAGGCACACTGTGAGGTAGGTGGAGTTGAGAGAGTTCTGAGAGAACTGTGAGTGGTCCAGGGTCATCCAGCAGGCTTCATGTGGAGGAGTGGTAAGGAATCAAACCCAGGTCTCCAAATGAAGAGTCCGCCACTCTTAACCACTGCAACGCTTTGGGAATTCAGAGAACCTTCATAAACTGTCACTGCACTATAGCAATATAGAGATATTTTAGGACTTTCAAACAAAACAAAATTGAAATATCTCATGTTCATGGCAGGGAGGCAGAGAGGGAGTTGTCAGAAGAAGAAGAATAGTTGGTTCTTATATGCTGCTTTTCTTTACCAGAGGAGTCTCAAAGTGGCTTCCAGTCCCCTTCCCTATCCTCTCCCCACAACAGACACCCTGTAAGGGAGGTGAGGCTGAGAGAGCCCTGATATTACTGCTAGGTCAGAATAGATTTAGACTGATCGCAGTCTAATATTTGAAAAGTGGGCTGGAGGTGGGTGGGAGAAATAAAAATGACAAAAATTATGCACAAACAAAAAAACCCATGAAATTAGCTTCCAGAAAAAGATCGTCGTAAAAGTGGTTTCAAAAGAACCAGAAAAAACCCGGGGAATTATATCAAAAAAGAGAAAAAACACGAAGGCACAAAAATGTGTGTGAAATTCCCTGGATAAACCAAAGCAGTCGGGTTCTAGAGCTGACTCCCCATCCCCCCCAAATAAAAATGCAAACAGGCCAAATATTAGCCTTGATAGACCAATGATTTGACTTGGCACAAGACACCTTCACGTGTTCATGCAAGTGTGGAAGGAGGCACGAAGCAGGGAAGCAAGCGGATGCCCAGATTAACTTGCCTGAATGCCCTCCCCCCAAAGCAAGTGCCAGCCTCGTGTAAAGATACCAGGGATGGGGCTGTGCATGGAAATGGGATATTGCAGCATTTCCCAAAGGCAGCAGGAACTAAATGCCCTCTGTTCGGTAACAGGTAGCGTTGCTCTCTTCCCAGATGGATGGAGATGAAGTAGGGCCAGAAAGAGAACTTGCTCAGACAGCTCTCTTCACCCTCACTTTTGCACGAGGCAAAATGGGAGCGGACCACTGTGACCAAACGAGATGAACTGTGAAGGCCATCTGACGGCTCAGACTGTGAGACTGCCACAGCTTGCCTGCAGCTGCCGTTTTGACAGGCACCTCCATCTTGGCTCTTGCAGCTGGATGGGCCCTTTTGTGCTCTGCCGAAGCCAAGGGTAACACGGCTGCTGTTTGCTCCTTCCTGCCCAGAAGAGGAGCCAGCAGAAGCCCATCTCCTTGCTTCCCCATTTCCTGGGGTGGGGGGTGAGCGAGATGTTGCAAAAGTCAAGTCACAAGGATTCCTTCTGGATTAAAAGGAGCTTCCAGTGCTCCCCCTGTACAGAAGGAAAGGCTTCCTCAGCCACTGCATATATAGCAAAAGAGAAAGACTTCTGCCTGTCCAGGAACCTGTCTCCTTGCCACAGAGCCATGGCAGACGAGCAGAAGTGCAGGTAGGGCTCCTGGCATAGGCACACCACACTCTGCCCCAAGGCCAAGTGGAAACAGGACAGGAAAGGGAGGAAGGTGGGGGGGAGTTATTTTTAGCTCCCAGGTGCTTGTACATCACTCACTTCTGCCTGCTGTAAGTGAGAGAAGAAAACAGCTCTCTGTGGGCTCACTTTAAATGCTAAGATTAGAAACATTTGCGGGAGAAGAGTCTATAGGCAGCTTGTTAGCTATATTTATAGATCCTGCTAATATCCCTAACAAAGTGCGCATAGGAAACTCACATCGCTGACTGATTTATTTTTAATGCCATCAAGATGCAACAATATGTCAAGCACATGCACTGCCTCATATATCTGCAAGAATCTAAACGTTTTTACAAACAACCACAAATGGTAAAATCCATTCCGAACAATTCCTTCAACAGTAATGGCTGCGATCTACATTCTGATATGCTCATGCTTCAGAAGTACTTCAAGGCACAACATTAGTAAACATAATGAATAACCTCAGTGCAGGATCCAGGGATGCTATAATACTACCCAACTGAGATCAAAACAGAGGAACAGGTGTGTAAAGTGAAGTGACAGATTAACAACTATCAATCTTTATATGGACATGAGTCAAAGTGCTCTTCTAATAGTTTTGTCCAACTACAAATAAAACAGTAATTGGTAAAAAGTCAATTTCATCTAAGCAAGGGGAATTTGTCTGCCAGCACTATTCAAAAGGAGAAATGGTAGGGAATCTAGATTCTATGATCTGTTAAAACGTCTCTGCCTTTTTATGGTGGGCCTAGAAACATGGATGTTCCAGGAGGATATTGCTAACAGTATCTCTTAATTTGTATGCACATTTGTAGATGACTGGGTGTAAAAAGTACACAAGCTTGATGTATTTTACGCTAGTGTTTCAGTGTATTGATCCTGACCGATTTTCTCAACTGCGAATGCTTTTATGGCCCGCTTTTATGTCTATGATTTGAGCTCTTGATTTTATTGACAGACCGCTCCTTTAAACATTTTTAGTTTTAGTTTTATTGCAAGAGATAAGTTTTGCTAAACTGCTTAAAAATTATTGTGTTTGTGCATTGCTTAAAATGTGTATCTTGTATTTGTTTGCTGGTTCAGGGAGCTTTCAAGGGACGATGTAAGCCATCTAGATGAAATGTTTTTCTTGCTGTTTGTGGAGCTAACACAAATAATACACCAACTCTCTATCCTTACCTTGGTTGCTACTGATATGTTACTATTCCACCTTTCTTCCATCCTCCTCCTCTGACGTGACCCTGTTCTACCTGACTTCAGCAGAGAAGGGACATTATGTGTCTTCCAACCCTGCCCTGTACAGAGGTAATATATCTCTGAAGACCATATGCTGGGCTCCCTTGAGGCATTAGGCCACATCTCTTGAAAAAAAAAACATTGATCTATCAAGGGTGGCCAAACTTCCAGATGTCCCTGGACTACAATTCCCATCAGTCCTTGTCAGCATGATGTTGGCAAAGGCCCGTGGGAATTGTAGTCCATGGACATTTGGAGAGTCACAGCTGGGCCACCCCTGGACTACATGGACCCAAGCCCGACACATCAAGGCAGCTCCTTTTCCTTTTCTAGCAGGCCACTGGCAGCCAACATGTAGGAAACGAGCTCCTCAGACTGAAAACCTACCTAAACATGTCTGTCCAAATGAATTTTTATATGCACACTCATCTCAGTCCTGGTGATCAGAGGGACTGATGGATGTTAATAATGCTGTCAAAGAAGAAGAAGAAGAGAAGAGCTGGTTTTTATACTCTGCTTTTCATTACCCGAAGGAGTGCCGAAGTGACTTACAATCACCTTTCCCCACAGCAGACACCCTGAGAGGTATTTGGGGCTGAGAGAGCTCTATCAGAACTGATCTCCAAGAACAGCTCTAAGAGAACTGTGGAGAGCCCAAGGCCACCCAGCTGGAGGCATGTGGAGGAATGGTGAATCAAACCCAGTTTTCTAGATTAGAGTCCACTGCTCTTAACTACTCAGTAAAGAGACCAGTATCTATATATCTGTGACTCTGGCTGCATTCAGCATATTCCACTACTGTCTGGCATGAAAAGGATCATGTCTGTCAAGGATGCATTTAACCCAAATTAATTTTAAATTAATTTTTTAAAAAGCAAATTGCAAAAAGAGAGCCCAAGATGTATGATGGGAAATATACAAGGTGAGCTCATATCTCTATCATTTACAGTGCTATCCTACGCAGACTCACCCCCTTCTAACTCATTGGCTTCTATGGACTTAGAAGAGTGTAACTGTGGTTAAAAATGGCACCGAAAGCGTGCCGCTGACAGCCTTGAAGGGAGAAGCCCTGGAAATGCACCTCCAAGGGTCACTGCAGGTCCAGCTCAGCCCCTTCTTTGGCCTTCTATGGAGAGCTGCTGATTTCTGCTGACATAAAGGGCCAGGAACCCATATTTTTAACGTCAACAATAAAGAAGAGACCTTGCCTATTCTTGCTGTGATCATAAATGCTTCAGGCCCTGGACTGACTTGTTGCTTCAGATCAGTTTCTTAAAAATAAAGAAGTGGGCAGAGGGTCTCCCAGCAGCTCGAGTCTGAGCTCTCCCCCTCTTTTCACTGCAGTCGTGCAAGGCCTCAGGCCCTCGGCTGGATGAGAAGAAGAACATATGGCGAGGCCGATGCGCCAAGCAAAACAAAGGAGCCCGTGACCAAAGCATTTCATTCCAGTGAAATAACAGCCCCTCTGGCAGTCGAGCGAGGCTTTGCGGCGAGGCCTGCCTTGGAGTGTGTGTGCGCAGACAGGAGAGCACACACTGGCAACAGGGTTAATTAGCTTTCTAACGTCTCGGACCGGGGATGCCACCAAGGGCCTTTTGGGGAGGGAGGAGAGTCGAAGAGGGAGGACAACATCTGACAGCTACCTTAGACGGTCACATCTCGAGTCCCTCTAACCTGGTATGCTCTGCCTGCCTCCCTTCCTCCCCGGTCTCGGTTAGAGCCCTCTTTTGCAGCCAGTCCTGCTACCTTGAAGATGCCAAGGACAGAATGTGGAAATTTGTGCATGCCAAGGAGGTTTGCGCTCTCTCCCTCTCTCCAGGGCATTTTTCACCCTGCCCTTCTTCTCAGGAAGTTAGGGGGAAAGTATATTGTTCCCTCTCCCACATTTGTAACTGTGCAATAACCCTGTAAGGCAGATTAGGATGAGCGATGGTGCCTTGGATCCAGATGACCACTGCCATGGCTGGAAAGGTTTCTGTCCACAGAGCTTAGCTTTCTTGCCTCTTCCCTCTTGCTTCAGCCCCAGGTCACTAAAGGGAGAATTTTGGGTTGAAGCAAAAGGGGCCCCAGAAAATCATGCTCCCACTACAGCTGCACTCTTATTGCAGGCAGGTGATGTCTACTAAAGCCAGGAGAGCTAAACAGAGCCTGTCTATCCCTGAGAACAAGATATTTAGAGAAAGAGCAACAAGGGACAGCCATCATCTTAATGACCTGCTTTTCAGCTTGCCAGGGCCCCCAAACTGGCTGCTGCTGTACTCCATTAGAGGGTCTGATCCATTAGGGGTGATTCTTCCCTCTTAGGCAAAGATTCTTTGTGGTAGGGGAGCTTGTAGGGATGAATGAGGAAACTGAATTTCTCTGCAAGGCCTCAAGTGAAGCTATCCAAACCCCACATTGCACCAGCGGCCTCCTTCCCCACCCGCAGCTCCGTAGGAGAGAGCAGCCTTCTTGCAAACAGAGGCCAAGGGGGGAGCTCTCACCACCCCTGTTTATACAAAACCTCCGACCGGCAGAAAGCGCCAGGAAATGCACATACACAGACCCATTCAGTCGGTGCCCATAGCCCGCTCTGCTTCACAGAAAGAGCCTCTATTCTCAGGGAAGAAAAATCCCTACCCAGTGGGCCTCTGTAAACACGGCCCTTGTTATCGTTTCAGTGGGAAAATGGTTTCTGCCGCGTAAGCCGCAGACTTGCAGGGGCAGCGTGAGACCACTGTGCTCCCCGCTCTACAGAGTGGGAGGCAGTACTCAACACAGCCGAATATACAGCACTCAGGCTGAACGTTTCAATGGTGGGAGAGTCTGGACTCAAGTTCCTAGGAGGGCTGGCCTAGATTTTTGCATATTTAATCCTCTTCCTGCCCTGAGCTTTCAAAGGCAGGATGGAATATAAACCCCACCATAAATAAGTAAAATAAAAGTTGCTGTTTCTTGGGGGGAGGGGGAGGTTCCGTAAAAACCGAACGCTCTGCCTTCCGTGCCTGATCATATTGTTTCCTCCAATCTGTAGCTGCTGCCGAACTTGCCACTGCTCTGAAAATCGACCAACCCCTGGAACACATTATTCAGCAGTTCTGCCATTTTACGAGGCACCGCCTACACCAGGGGTAGTCAAACTGCGGCCCTCCAGATGTCCATGGACTACAATTCCCAGAAGCCCCTGCCAGCGTTCGCTGGCAGGGGCTTCTGGGAATTGTGGTCCATGGACATCTGGAGGGCCGCAGTTTGACTACCCCTGGCCTACACCATTTTATCCAAACAGCAAAGCACCGTCTATCCCTTAAAAGCAAAGGTGACAGACCAGAGATTCACAGGAAGCTGACATGCACGCCCCATCTGGTCCTCTTTCAGTGCTCCTGCAGGCTCACAACACCAGCCCTGCCAGCAGCTCGATGGGCTGTCGTTTTTTTCTCCCCTGCAGGCTTTATTTCTGGGTCTTTATCCACATAGGTCCCAGATGGTAAGCAAATAAGCCTTCTGGGCCTGAGCAGAACTTGCTAATGCAGGGCTCTCGACAGCCCTAAGCCAGACCAAGTCTGTGTTGCCATGATCATAGAATCCTAGAGTTGGAAGGGGCCATACAGGCCATCTAGTCCAACCCCCTGCTCAACGCAGGATTAGCCCAAAGCATCCTAAAGCAATGATCAGAATTCCATTTTTTTAATCTGACTGATAAATTAGCATTCTTTGCACTTTGCCCACTGGTAGCGACAAACATTTTAGCTTTACTGGTATGGGCAGCTATATTCTTATTTTTTTATCACGTTAACTGGGACTGTTGACAAGATGGAACCAAATTTAGGTACCACACTCTGTTCAGCTGATATCAGAAGCACCTTACCGACAACTTTGGGAAGTTTCTGACGCCGAAGAGGAATCCGGGGGAGTTTCATACTGATCTGGCTGAATCTGCCACAAAGACGCCTTGGGCCCTTCTTGTTGACTGGGTCCTGGTTTGTACTGCAGAAGAAGTGTTTGGTTAGACTTCTGGCAAAAGATACAGATTCTGTGACGGGGACTTATGATGAAACACAATCAATGAGATTATGCCACACTCTGTTCCCTTAAAGGTGCTGCTGGACTCAAATTTTGTTGTTCTGCTTTTATGGACCTTGACTATATTCATTCTTTTGCTCTGGCATCTGTCCACCCTCCCCCCCCTTTGTCCCTTCTCCTTGTCTTTGCTCTTCTGAGTCCCCAGGTGTCCCACAATCACCAAATTAAACCCTTCATTCACCAAGTGTGCCTTATCCCTCTTGCTAACTTCCTGCCCACTGGAACTTTGACCACTCTTTGGTTTTATTTGTTAGCATATTTAAAGGCCGTTAATAATTCCCTCTTCATCCTGGCACCCCTTCCATACTCATCTCTACCTTTTGCATGTCTTGCCTACTCTAGCTGACACCATCTCTTACAGTGTAAACTGGAAGGCGGAAGGTTGCCTCTTGTTTTGGGAAAGGAAATCACTACCACACAAGGTGAAAGCAGCTCACCAGAATAACTTGCTCATCACTGAGGGCCAAATGTCTACCCAGGCACATGAGGCTCTGGCAGCACAGCTGAAATCCCCAGTGGGGAAGAAGGCAGCAGCCCCGATTTATGCATGTCAGCCTCTCCCAGGCCCACTGACTCCAGTCCCAAAGATGCTGCTGGCAGAACCACTGGGCTTGACTTGCTCCAAGTGTATTTCATCTAGCAGGACTCTTGTTCCTCCTGCCCCAGGTTTGCTGACACAATTGACATCTTTACTGATAGACATCTCAATTTCCCCCCCAAGGATAAAGAAAAAAGTAGGCTGCATCCAGCAATGTGTCACAAAACACAATGGGGAAAAAATGCCAGGTGATAAGAAATAGGTTTATTTTAACAAGCCCCTATGTGTTTCACCTTGCAGGCTTCAGGGGGCAGGAATCAGAACATACACCTGGTGCTGGAACTATCCACAGCAAATGAGGTCTTTGTGTGTTTTTTCTCCCCAGCGTTGGAAGCAAAGGAATTGCCTACCCCTGGTTTCAATACAGCACTCAGAAAAAAAAAAACAGTGAGCAGGATTGCCATGCTCATGATGTCCATTCTAATGTCATTTTTATCTGCTATGTGTTGTGAGCTTAGTAATGGAAAGGTAGGAGAGAAATCTAACAGAAGATAAATTAGATCCAAGTGGGCAGTCGTGCTGATCTGAAGCAGCAGAACACATTTAGAATCCAGTGGCACCTTTCGGACCAACCAAGTTTTATTCAGGGCATTAGCTTTCGTGTGCACGCACACTTCCTCAAGTACGCTATGGGACAGAATAATGTCCATAAATGACACAATTCCTCCCTGTTGCAAGCAACTTCTTGACACCTAAACCCCAAAGTAAAATCTGCCACCTCCAGTCTTAACCTCTCCAGTCCCCTGTCACCTATTGTAAAAGATATCTGACAGTCTATTGGACAGCTCTTCACTCTAAGGGAGAGCTGGAACCAAAAGCAGCTGGCCAATTCCAGAACTGAGGATCCTAGTGCCTTCTCTGGTTTTGCCTGGCTCTGTGACCCTTGCATGCAGCCTGTTCAGTGACAACCCCCCCCCCCCCAATCACTTAAGGCATTTGCAACACCTGCCGTGGCTTCATCATCAACACTCACTCCCGAGGTTGGTCCTTCTTGCGGTAAACACAGCAGCAACACAGAAGCGATAGGAGCAGGATTAGCAGCAAGGTCAGGAGGGCTCCGGCTCCGATCACCCCCATCCGCTGGTTGGCCTCTGGAACGGAATCAAAAGTGTATGGGGTGAGGCTCAGTGTGACATGCCCCAGGGTTCTGCATCCAAGGACAGGGTGGGCGACTGGCTGATGGGGAGTTGGCGGGCAGGGGGAGGGATGACATCAGGCCCTAGAAGCCACAAGGAGTGACTGACAGTTTTATGTCTGCATCTGCTAGATACTTACCCATATAGCAGTCTCCTGTTAGGGGGTCACAGGAGTCCTTGTGGCAGTTGCAGGATTCTGCACAGTTCACTCCGTACTGACCAGGTGGGCATGTCATATTGCACCTGAGAAGAAGATGGTTGGGTGAGCAATAAAGAAAGGGAGAAAGATGAGCTGCCAGGACTTGCCCTAGGGCAGGGGTAGTCAAACTGCAGCCCTTCAGATGTCCATGGACTACAATTCCCATGAGCCCCTGCCAGCGTTTGCTGTCAGGGGCTCATGGGAATTGTAGTCCATGGACATCTGGAGGGCCACAGTTTGACTACTCCTGCCCTAGGGCTACCTTTCATGTAAAAAGCAACCGTTTCTCCTTTCTCCCAAAACAGCCAGCTGTGGAGGGGGCTGAATCTCAACTTCCTCTGGAATACTGGTTCAGAATCCCACAAGAAAATCATACCGTGTGGGGGCGGGATTTTTTTTTCACTTGCAGGAGCGTGGTAACAATGACTCGCCAGCTCACACGCCAGCTGGGTCTCTACATTAGGAAGAATCAAGACATATTCGTTGAAACGTGTGTTTTTTTTTAACCTGTGCTTAAAGGGAAAGGGGCTTTTCGGGAGCATGATAACAACCGCCCATTGGCTGTTCGTTTGATTGACAGCCAGGGGCGGGAATAAGCGCAGAAAAATATCGCTTCCTTTCTAGCGATTCCTACGAGACCAGAAACTTGTGGGGAACGAATGAAACTCTACTGGATTCCATTACAAATGAAGGTATGTGGAACGCCGAGATTCCACTATTTAAAATACCGTTATTGCTTTGTGAAAGCAATTGGCAACATTGGTCCTTGTGCGGAATGGGCCTTAGTCTTTCCCCTTCCCCATAACTGAATGGAAGGCAGTTTCTAAGCTTTAGAAAAAGCTGCCAGTTTTAAAACAAATGTCTATCCTTACAAAAATGAGCCCTGTTTTTTAAAACTGAAAGCTAAGACACTCAGGAATATAGGCAAGTGGTTAGAGTGAAGGTCATTTCCCAGGATGTCTCAAAGAATGAGACCAGCTGTGTACACAGATTTCCCATATGTGCACATGGTATACAGGGTTAGTTTCCTGTCCTCTGTTGTGCAGTGATAACAATAGGGACACAGAGCAGCTAAGCCACAATAAGGCCTTTTTAATGATTTGCCGTCTTGCTTTTTGATCAGCTTATTTCCCACCCAAAAGTGTGGTGAAATGGCCAGGGGGCTGGACTAGGATTTGGAAGTCTACAGAATAGACTTCTGTAACTAGCTCTACGCAGGCTTGCCCATGTCCCTGACCTGGAAATTGCAGCTGGTACAGAATTTGGTTGTTAGGGTCCTCATAGGAACATCTTGGAGGGCCCATATGCAGCCTGTGCTGAGGCAGCTGTATTGGTTGCCAGTTGCGACCCGGATCCGGTTCAAGGTTTTGGCTTAACCTTTAAGGCCCTTTGTGGTCTGCGACCACGTATCTGAGGGACTGTTTGTCACCCTATGCCCCCCGCAAGGCTCTGCACTCTGTGGGTACAAATTTGCTGGTCATTCCCAGCTATAAGGAAGTTTAATTCGCCTCAATCAGGGCCAGGGCCTTCTCGGTCCTGGCCCCAACTTGGTGGAATGAGCTCCTGGGAGAGCTACGGGCCCAGCAGGATTTGTTAGGTTTTTGCAGGGCCTGTAAGGTGGAGCTCGTCTGCCAGGTCTACGGTTGAGGCCATTGTAGGAGGAAGATCTGGTTGGGCCCCCCCATCAAGAAGTATGCCATCAAGATGTATGCCACCCTTGACCATCTTGGGTGATGATTTTTGACATAGCCCTGGTGCCTACACTACGGTATTTTAGGCACCAAGCCCAAATGCTTCTGCTTCCCCAGGCTTTTAACTAGATTTTTAAATGTCATTCTATAGTCTGTTTGTAGCCTGAGAACGGTTGAGACCCATTTTGAACTGCTTCATGCTTTACGCTGTGTCCTGTCCTGCTGTTTGAACTGTAGGGTTTAATAACTTGGATGGTGTTTTATGTTTCATTTTGTAAGCTGCCTCGGGCACAGGGAGCTCTGTAGAGAGGCAGCGCAAAAAAAAATTTTAAACAAAGAAATAACAAATTAAACCTTTCATCAATGAACTGTGCCAATGATTGGAGATTGGAGGCTCGTGCCTGGTCAAGAGCAGCAATGTCCTGATTGCCATTTCAGTGAAGCCCAGGGGCATGGGTGTGGGGAGGGCATATCTGCTGGATGGCACGGCCTCAAGCAGCTGCAGCTGCTCCTTAGCCACTGGAGTCTCCCAGGAATCCAGATATTTGCATGCTTCACGGACATCCAACACATCTCTTTGGCTCTGGTCCTTGCCTCCTCGGTGCCACGTGCCAGTTGGCATAGAGATCATGGACTGCGCAGGCCCTCACAGCAGCTGCACACAGGCACGCTTCATTGGCAGCACTTTACAGAGTCTGTTTTTTTGGATTGACGCTGGATCCTGCTGGTTTCTCCTGAATGCTTTATACTATCCTCTTTTGTCTTACTCAGCTGCTGGGTTTCACATTCTTAAAACCGAGATTTTGTTAAAAGCTGAGTTTAAAATCTTTAAAATAACCCAACGATGAAAACATTGTCAGGGTATTTTTTTTAAAAGACACTAGGAATAAACTTGGGGGCTCTCTGTTCAAAAAATTTGTTCCACCTGCAGACTTCCACTTCCCTAGAAGCCTGGATTCTTTTTGGAACCTTCACTTCTATTTTTAAAAATGTATTTTATTTACTGGATTTCTGTCCCGCTGCTTCCGGCACGGCTGGCTCATGGCAGCTCACAAGTATAGAAACGAGTACAGCCAGTAAAACAATTCCAGTAAAAACATCAAGTTTCTAGCTCTTAAACCTGCAAATAAATGTTAACACCCGGGAGCATCCTCCAAAGCCACGAAGGTTTAATTTTAGTTCTGGCAAGCAAGGGGTGAGTGTCAGTGTTTCCCCCCATCTGGAGACTCATGGGAACAGAAATGGTCCAATGAGACTCACCCAGGGATATCTTGGATTTTCTTCTACTGATCCACCCACCTTTTCTTGCAAGTTTTCCAGGATGCTGATAGATTTTAATTTTAATTCATTGCTATTGCACTGCTTCCAATTGGCTTCCTTTTTGCTTTTTAGCATTCAGCTTGGTTGGCGTGATGATTTTTACAGTGTCAGTGTGCACAGTAAATAGCATTCTGGGTTGATTTACACAGAGGTTTCTTGCAGAAAGGTGACTTAATAACACCACCAAGGTTCATGGATCCTGAGGCTGACCCTCCCCTCCTCCCCCATGCCCTGGCTCTACAGCAGCTCATACGTCTTGACTTTTCTTCCCAGGAGACAAGAAGCAATTGTTTCTGGCCAGGGCTTTCAGATGCAAGCGGGCTTTGTTAACAAACCTAAGGGATGGCTCTTGAGCATACCAAGAGTCAAGTACTGATAGAATTCCTTTTGTGTCTTCTAGAAGATCCGCCTGGGGCCACTGGAGATTTCTAGATGCAGCTCAAGCTTTGGAAGCCATCCCTCCCTCCCAAAACTGGCAAGAGATCACTGCTTTATGGGTAAGTCACAACAGAGGAACTCTGCTAATAAGCCCTTGGCAAGGATGTGTTTTCTGTCTCTGATTCTTGCAGTCTGAGGATCTCTTTGCCAGAAGGAAACTGAAATAACTATTGTCTCCTTTTGTGAAAGTTCCTGGACTGGACTGATATGCAAGGGAGGAGTTGGTGTGTGTCTATGTATGTATGTGTGTGTGTGTGTGTGTGTGTGTGTGTATGCATGCATGCATGCTTATGTGGGTGTTGCTACCTAAGCCATTAGCACAGTCTGGCCCCACCACTTGGAAGAGCATCAGCTATTTTGTTTTGTGATAAACATGGTTATCACGAAGGTGGTGGCCTGCCAAAAAGTTTCCTTCCTTCTCCTTCTCCTTCTCCTAAAACTGGACAGCCTTCTAAACCCATGGCTAGCAACCAGTGTTTCAAGAATACTATGGTGAGATCAGGAAGGGGGGGTGAGCCACCTCTGCTTGGTAAAATGAACAGCCACCAGGCTTCCTGCACATTTATTGAATTTATACCCTGGTTTCCCAAAGTGGCTTATGTAATTTCTCCTCTCCTCCATTTTATCCTCAAAACAACCCTGTGAGGTAGGATAGGCTGAGTGTGTGTGGCCCAAGGGTGAGCTTCCATGGCTCAAGTGAAGATTCAAATCAGGCCTCCCAAATTCTAGCCCCAGCACTCTTCACCACTTGCACCACTGGCATTGCCAGCTCCAGAAGTAGCTGGAGATTTGGTGTGTGTGTGTGTCTAGTCTGAGGAGAGCAGGGTTTGGGAAGGGGAGGGACTTCAACGGGCTATAATGCCACAGAGCACAATTTCTGAAGGAACCATTTTCTCCAGGGGAACTGGTTTCTGCCACCAGCTGTAATAGCTGGAGAGATTATAATAATAGCTACCACCTGGAGGTTGGTAACAATAACTGGACCACACTGGCTCTGCACATTTCTCCTGACTTTCAGCCATCTTGGCTGAGAGTCACTAGGCCTTGCTGTCTTTCTCTTCTTGATATGCACATAAATCAGGGGACAGGTTCCATTGTAAGATGAAGCAATGATTCCTTAACCCTTCACACACTGGTCAGTTTGTCCAAGGTCTCAGGCGCTGGAATTCTACTCTAGCATCTGGAAACCAAAGTAGATGTTACATTTGTTAATGAGTCAGGTCTGAGAAACCCGAGCCATCTTCCAACTCTTCTTAACCAGAAGGCAACCATCCACTGGGAACTAATTTTCTTAGCATAATAAATGTCTGGCTTATATTGGGCCTTGCAGCATGTGGGGAGGGGTTATAAGGTTTTTGGGTGGCTACTTGGCTACTTTCTCAACCTGAAATGGCCTGTGTGGGGGGGGAGCTATTTGCCCTTTTTGGGTGGCCACACAACTATGGCTTTACTTAACTTTTTCTTCACTGGTCATTTTGGTGTTTAAAAATGTATAATTATATTCAAGTAAAAAGCCTTCCGTCCCTGTCTGTACAACACCCAATTGGATGCTTCTCATTTTTAGCAAAATTTGCCAATGGCTTAAGAAAAAGACAAGATCCTCAAGCTACTTGATTTATTACCAAACTTTTTTTTAACCAACAGAAGAACCTGCCAAAAGAGATTTTGAAATCTCCTTCCTTGGAGGTTTTTCAGAGATATCTGTCATCACTCCATCTGTCTGACTGCAAACCTGAGGACTCTGTTCCTAACAGTAAGTGCTGAAACGGGGCTGCCCACAGACAAAGTCAGGGCTTGGGGGACTTCCCCAGCCATGCAGAAAAAGACTGGCTGAATTGGGAAAGAAAAAGTAACTTCCCTCCCCTCACAGAGTCCCGCAAGCACTGAGAAGCTTATTGCCCCACTTGGAGGAAGCTCTTTGTGGGTTTGTAAATCGTGCTTTCGCCATTTACTTTTATATGAAAAAGAAGAGTTGGTTCTTATATATGTCACTTTTCTCTACCCAAAGGAGTCTCAAAGCGGCTTACAATCGCCTTCCCTTTCATCTCCCCACAACAGACACCCTGTGAGGGAAGTGATATTAATGCTTGGCCTAGATCAGTGCTATAAGCAAGCCCAAAGTCACCCATCTGGCTGCATGTGGAGGAGGAGCGGGGAATCAAACCCGGCTCTCCAGATTATAAATTGGCGCTCGTAACCACTACACCAAGTTGGCTCTCTACACCAAGATGATCAGCTCCCCATTCCTGCTTCTGATCATTCAAATATAAATATAATAAATAAATAAATAAACGGCTGCATGTTGGGAAAATAAGCTACCTGCGGAGGGACAAATCTGCTTTATAGCTTTGATGGTGGGAAACAAAAGCCCCAAAGCACTAGGGATTCCAGCTTCTATTCTAGATGGGATCTGGGGATACTCCAGAATTACTGCTCATCTCCACACTGCAGGATCTCCACACTAGAGATCAGTTTCCCTGGAGAAAATAGCTGCTTTGGGGGAGTGAACTCGACGGCATTATACTCCAGGCGCCACTCGCAAATCTCCAGAAGATTCCCAACTCGGATCTGGCAACCTTCCCTCCCATCCCCTGCCAGTGGCTGGAGAGACCTGGCAACCCTAAAGCAAACAAACAGGAATTCTACTCTTGCTTCTTCCCATGAAATGTACGAAGTAATCCCCAAACACTGCTTCAGAGGAAAAATAACCACTTTTTTTTTTTTTGCCTTAAATGCAATTGTGGCATGTAGTTGTTTTGAAGAAACTCTGTCCTCAAAGCCAGCAACCAAGATGAGTAACTCCTGACCAAGCATTATTTTTAGTTTGCCTTCAGGGATTTCCATCTGCGGACCTTTTACTGCAGCTGACTTTGCAAACCGCCCAGCTACTGGAATTGACATGTGCAAGGTTTCCCCAAACCTACATAGTTATTGTCGCCTGGATAAAGCCTCCGGTAAAATGAGCATAATACAGGTAAGCCTTGCTTTCTGGTTTCTAGACTTGCCATTGGCAATAAAATCTTGCCTTTAAAAAAACATTAACAGAAGGCCTGTGTCCTATCACTCCACTATGTCTGAAGTCTAGGAAGTCCTTCTGCAATGCAAGGGGCCCCTTCCTCTATATTCCTTCAGCCTTCAGTAGGTTGCCATCACACTGAAGAAGTAGCGGGTGCTGTTTTACTGAGTTTGTTTTTTAAAAATTTTACACCATCGTGCAAAAAAGGGGGACTGAGCACTGAAAATAAACGTAGCCTGGTGACACAATGTGTACTAGCCATAATGCAATCAGCACTCCTTTCCCTATAATGGGGTGGAGTCACTGGTTTTTCAGTCCAGACCTAAGCACATGCCTATTTGGTGGCCTTTGTAAGAATCATAGAATCATAGAGTTGGAAGGGGCCATACAGGCCATCTAGTCCAACCCCCTGCTCTACGCAGGATCAGCCCTAAGCATCCTAAAGTAACATGCGAACTGGCCCTCTCTGAACCGAATTGGTGAAAAGAGGGGCCAAATCACTTACGAAGTCCCATAAAACCCAGCTCTGCAGAGACATCTCCCCGTTTCAAAGTGACATTCGCCATTGAAGCAGTCGCTGCAGACGAAGGCACAATTCTCGCCGTACGTCCCGTTGCGGCACTTGGTCTCACACCTAGAAAAAGGCCAAAACAGACTATTAAGAGGGGAGAATGGATTTGATGAAGCAGAAAGGGAAGGCCAGCATGTCAAAGGGACAACTTCTGCTTAAGGTTACTATTCACAGTTTCCTTAGTCTACTAAATGAGCTGCTTAGACAAATTTCATTTTATTTATTTGGATTTATATATCGCCGCTCTCAATTAGTCTCGCAGCAGTTTATAATAAAACAATAAAACACAGTACAACCCCTAAAAACCCTAGTAAAATTCGTTTAAATCTTTCTGCTAAATGAGCTCCCTCCCCATCAGTGACTGTCCTACATGCAAGTGAAAAGTCAATTTTCTAGTGTATTGTTAGAACCCAAAATAGACTACTTCCGGTGGAACCACAGTGGGTGCACCTTCTCATAATATCTCATAATATTCCAAGTGTAAAGGCACTTGGAAAGTTCCTGAAACACCAATCTCAAACTGCCGTGGGCACTGGGCAGAACTGGTATCAAGGGAATGGCCTCTTCTAAAGCAGTGCCCGGTTTTCCAGCAGGCTCCACAATACATTTTAATGCAGGGTTGCATCCATCGTCAAGATGTGAGAATAACATAAGGCAACGGATTCCTTAACACACCCCAACTCTTATAAGGGGCTGTGCAAATGTATTCTGCAGAATTGTAAACGAAGGCTGACCCTGGTCTCTCCCTGACCATGAAAAAACATAATGGGAAGAAGAAGGCTAGAAAAGACACCTATCTAAAACAGCAGAGAAGTGGTGATTTTGCAATGCCCCACCTCCCACCAGAACGGGAAGAAAAATTCCACACTAGGTACCCAGTAATCACCTCCAATGTGAAGGAAAAGAAGTCTGGCAAATGGAAGGAGGTTGATGCTCTATGGGCAGAAGTACCTGTGGATGAGAGGGGGCTGAAGCAAAAGGAAGGAAGCTGGACGTGGAGTCACTTGTTTGGATTTAACCAGAAGGGGTTAGCAATTCAGAGGCATGAACTGGAAACTCCATGGGCCAGGGCTGAGATCAAACCACACTTGGGACTTTGTGTGCTCTCAGATCCAGAAAGGAACTGGCAATATGCAATATCAACCCCTGTGACTGGCAGGCAGTGTGAAGCCTTTGGACTGGAAAGGTTTTATCTCAATGCCAGGAGCCTGGCCAACACAGTGGGATCATCCTGACAGCCTTTGGCTTGTAGGAACAGCTGCTAACTTCACAGATCCTGAGCTCAAAGAGGCACTCTCCAGGTCTAGACTGAAGCAGGGCTGGCCCTGATGCACTCAGTATTCTCACAAGAGGCCCAGGCCTTCCCCATTCCTGAACTTACCTGTCTCCAATCCAGCCAGGATTGCAGAGTGAACACTTGCCATTGATATGGTTGCAAGTGTGGCCATCCTTACATGAAGGGCAGATCTGCTCACAGCCTTCTCCGTAGAAGCCTGGGGCACACACCTGGTCGCACTTGGTGCCGTTCCAACCTGCTTCGCATGCCAAGCAGAGGCCATCCACGATCGTGCACGGCTGCAGCCCCTTGCACTGGCCACACCTGCAAAGGTAATGGCACAGGTCTTTCAGGAGTCCAGACAAGAAGCCAAAGCAACAACCCTCCTTCTTTCTTCCTGAGTTAGCCTATAAGTCTGTAGCATGAACAATCTCAGGCCTTATCCCTGGATGGCCTTCAACCATTGTTGAGAACCATATGTAATAGGGCTGCCACTTCCATGACAGTTTTTCTTATGATGCTTTCAGGCATATTTATTTTTGGCACAGCAAAACACAACAGTAAGTCCATCATTATACACGAGAGATATGCAGGTAGAAGAGCATTATCTTGAGATCTGGCACCCATAAAATAAGAAATGTGTGCATGCAACAAAGACTCTGTGTAACTAACTGCTAAAGTCCATTATACTTTGCATCTGATTTCACTTGCATGTAATTAACACATGCTGACCAATGACTTTATTTTTGCAAATATCATATTAAAGCTTCTGAATGAATCATAATTTTATGTTGGGGCTCTCTGAGGAATTCTTCCCAAATACAGAGGCTTAACAAGGAGGAAAGCCCTGTAATAAATTAGTTATTTCTGTTTGTATGCCTGATGATTCACAAATGCTGTAAGACTTTTAAGGTTTTTTTCCTGTGGCCATGAGGACTAGAAACATTTTTTAAAAAATAAGGAAAGGAACTTTTGGTATTCCAAGAAAAGGTCACAAGCAGAGAAGACCTTCCGATTGTGGGCGTGATGACAGATCCATACTTGCTTATAGTTTGACAGGTTTATTTGTGCTCTACTGGAGAAAGTTCTATAGATTTTTTAAGCATCGCGCAAGTAAAGCAAGGCCCAGACTGCTCATTATGATTTGTGTAGGGTCAGAATTTCCATGACCTTACTTTGATTCAGACAATCATACATCAGGTGTAAAGGAACTTGTTTACCAGGCACCCAGGACCCTGATTTGGCTTGGGACTGCAGCCCTGGGGGAGAAGGGGCTTTTACCTCAGACCATTTTCATAACTGAAACGGCCTTGGAGGGGCAATGTTTGTCGGGCTTGGGGTGGGGGGTGGGGGTGGGGGCTGCACATATACTGTCACACTCAAAAATTGGTATGGCTTTATTATTTAAATCCATGAGTAAGAATGTTAACAGTGTAGAAATAGCTGCAGTTATTTATGTTGACTGTTCTACAATTTTGATCACTGTATGAATAAGGAGATTAGGCAAAATAAGAAACTTCAGATTTCACAATGTGAAATGTAAATACGTTAGACCCAAGGTGGCCACACTGTGGTTCTCCAGATGTCTATGGACTACAATTACCATGAATATGCTGCTGGCAGGAGGCTCATGGGAATTGTAGTCTCTAGACATCTGGAGAGCCACTATTTGGCCTCCCTTGCACTATACCAACACAGCAACACTGCAATATGAAAGAAATCCAAATGATAAAACATTTCAAACCCGGCTCCCCAGACTAGAAACTGCTGCTCTTAACCACTACTTCAAGCTGGCTTTACTTCTCACAAACCAGAAGAATGTGCCATAGAAGAATCTTTAGGGGGGAAGAAGTATTTCAAAATATCTTTGAGATGCCTAGAAAACAGCATTTCAGTTAAATAATTGAAAATAAAAATTAAATTAACACTGTTGACAGATTTGTCATCAAAAAAAGGAGGAAAGGGACCCCAAGTTTCAAGCTGGCTTAATTTCCCAAGAGCCATGCTTACCGCCTCCTGCAGCCCTGTCCGTAGAAGCCGGCCGGGCACGGTTCTCGGCAGAACTTGCCACGGTAGCCCGGATCACAGGTGCATGTCCCATCGATCTGGTTGCATCTGCCCATGTGGCACTGGCAGTAGCGGTCACAGCGGGGGCCGAAGGTCCTTCCACGACACTGGCAGCGCCCGGTAAACTGCTCACAAGGAGAGCTGCTGCAAGCACACTGGTTGTTGCAGCTGCGGCCCCACCAGCCCGGCTGGCAGATACAGGTCCCCGTCTGTTGGTCGCACTGAGAGTTGAGGCTGCAATAGCAGGCACTGGAGCACTGAGGGCCCCACCAGCTGGGCTCACAGGTGCACTTGCCCATCTTCTGGTCGCACTTCCCATGCTTGCACAAGCAAGGGTTCTCGCACTTTGAACCCCAGCGGTTGGCATTGCATGTGCACTGCCCTGTCACATCTTCACACTGCCCATTAGGGTGGCACCGGCACATCTCCTTGCAGTCGGGGCCCCAGAACTGGCGGGGACACTCTGCAGACAAAACCACATGGCACCAAGAGACAGTTAGCGGAACAGCACACAACAAGTATCAGCTCCCCAAAACTTATCCTTTGAACGTTGTTCTTGAACCTACTCCTGATTACCTCCTTGATGCATAAGCCTTTTATCCCTGGGAGGCTATTGTACCAGAGGAGGCCTTTACTCCAGGGGTAGTCAACCGGTGGTCCTCCAGATGTCCATGGACTACAATTCCCATGAGCCCCTGCCAGCAAATGCTGTCAGGGGCTCATGGGAATTGTAGTCCATGGACATCTGGAGGACCACAGGTTGACTACCCCTGCTTTTCTCCACAGGTGGCTAACACTGCCTGTTACCCCCATCAAGTCCTCACCTGCCCCTACACTTGGGCATTGCTCTTCTCTCTATCAGCAGCTATGCTGTTGTCTCCTTAGGACAGCACCCCTGCTTCTCTCCCCAGAGTCAGAGTGCCAGACCAGCTTTATCCCTCCTTCTTCAAGGTCAGGGCACCTGCCTGTGTGACACGTGCACAGTACTACTGAAATGGAGAACAGGTCCTCTATTTGGTAAAAAGCAAGGTGTGGGGACAACACGGGTACACCAAAGGCAGGTGAAGTCCCTAGCAACGGTCCTGCCCATTTCACTTACTTGTTTCGCAATTGGCTCCAAAGTACCCATGACGACAGCGGCACTCGTTGGGTCGCACGCAAACCTCATTTTCCTTGCAGGTGAAATTTCCCTCACATATAGCTACAGGTGAGAGAGAAACAGCATCATCAGAAGAGGGCAGAACAGTGGGCTGGAAGGAGGAGGATCCTGGGCCCCTTTCCCCACTGACCCAGAACTCCCCGGAGAGAAGGAAGCAGGGCACAATTTCTGACAGTGCTCAAGGTGACACCAAACTAAGGTGACCAGATCGTCCCACTTTTGGAGGGACATCTGGGGGTACCTGGCAAATTGTACTTATATTGAAATTTAAAAATATATATTACAATACTATGTTTGCGTTCTATGCATTCTATGAAACTTTCTGTTGCTCCATATAGACCAATTTTTTAATCACGAACGGTCAATGACCGTAATAAATAAAATAAAAAATAAAAATTAATCAAGAACCCTCCCCCCGGTCAATGGTGTCCCGCTTTACCAATGTTAAAATCTGGTCACCTTACACCTAACTCAACTAGTGATTCCAGCCAGGGCAGAAAACAAATATCGTATCAGAAATGCACTTTACCTGGAAGACAATACCACAAGAACCACTTAAAAAAACCCCACCAGGACATGCTACCAGTTACTAACTAAATGTATTTGGAAATAATGGGGGGAAAACCCTGAAGTGTTGTAATGGTCTTAAAATGGAAAACAGCAGAAGGGTGTGATGCAGATATGAGACTGTGCTAGATGCAAACATGATCTCAGGTAGCCCCAAAGGCTATAGGGACAAAGATGCACTGACTATTCTCCCTCTAAAAATACAAACAGCAGTAATTCAGATGGGTGTCTGGAAGTCACGGGAACACCTGGCTCCTTGTAAAACAGGGCAATCCTAATGTTCACATACTTGGGTATTAATTTTAATTGGCACTTTAGATGAAGAGTCCATGGGGACCAAATTGTGTGGTGCGACCTAGTGACTGGGCAGCACACTTCCCTCACAAACAAAATCTTCTAGATACTTCGCCTGGATGGGTAAATGTGGCCTTCCCTTGAGCAGACTTTTGTTCATACTAGTCAATTAGAGAGGGAAAAGACCGACAGCTAACAGTAGATGGATGCCATTGTTAGAACCCACATACCCAAATAGTAATACAATACAAAGAGATCAGGAAAAAGGTTCTGCATTTCCTTCTCCATCTTCACCTTCATCTGCAGGTGAGGATCTTCATGTCAGCATCCAGCACACTCTTGTATTTTATGTTCAATTTACCCTGAAACCAGAAGTTACCCTGCTTGGATTTCTTAGTCTTGTTTTGCAATTTGCATGACAGGATTTCATGGCACCACATATGGATTTAGCAAAATGTGGATTAAGGAGTTTTGCAGACTTGGGAGATGCTGTATAAAAACTCAGCACTGTCCCTAGGAGTTATTCATATAAATTCTTCAATAGATAAATTGGGAGGGGTCATGGCTGAGTGGCAGAGCATCTCCTTTTCATGAAGAGGGCCCAAAATTCAATCCCCGGCATCTCCAATTAGAAAAGATCACAGGAGAGGATATATTTATGTATTTATTTATTAATGTCCTGAGACCTTGGAGAGCTGGTGCCAACCAAGTGTAGAAAATGCTGACCTTGATGAACTAATGCAGCCTTTTTTACCCCTTTGACTGTCGATGTACTGCTGAAATATTTTTCAGGCTTTGAGGAACCAGGAAGTGATGTCTGTTGGCCACAAATTCCAGCCACTCACCACAGAACTAAGAGGAGCACTGGAGGGAATAGCAGCTTTGGAGGGTGGCATTATACCTTGTTGAAGTCCCTCATCTCTCCAAACCCCACCTTTCCCAGGATCCATCCCCAAATCTCCAGGACTGTTTCTGCAGTTGTGATTTGATGGCTACGTTCTCACTGCACTGGATTCTGATTCCATGATTCTAAGGGATGAATTTTTAATTCTTTTAAACGTTTTTTCTTTCTTCATTTGGAGCTAGAAGCAGCAGGCATGGGTGGGAAGCCACTATTTTGAACCCCCTCTCCCCCATGCTATGGTACCAGTAAGGGGTCTTTGCTGTACCGTATGGTACAGCTGTACTACTGTGGTTGGGAAGCCCCGGATAATGGCTCAGTGTTAGCCAGCTTCATTTTCTTAAAAGCATCTGCTAGTTCTCGGATGACCATTTTTGTTAGTTTTGGGACTAACTTGACCGAGTTTATGTATTATATTGTAAACTGCCTTAAGAGCCATATAAAGCTGAATGGCAGTAGAAAAAGGTTTGCCATAAATAAAAACAAATGAAAACGTTACCAAGTCTGTTTCTAAATACTGGGGATTTTAAATGAAACCATTTGGTTTTCAAAATGAAACCATAAAACCTCATGTAACATGAAAGGCTGAGTCCACTGCAGATGCATATATCACAATTAATGTGTTTATTAAAAGTTTTCTATAGGAATCAAAAACCCTGTGTGATTTCTTTGCAATGCCTTAAGGTTTTGAAAATAATACGTAACGAATTGTCTTATGACAAGAATTGTTTTTGAGGTGCCGGGTTCAATATTAACGCCAGTTTTTACTGAGACATTATAGCTGAGATTGGATAAAGGCAGTTAAGATCTGTGAATGGCCGTAGATTATCACACAGATGCAATCTGTATGATAATCTACTGCCATTCATAGATCTTAACTGCCCTAATCCAATCTCAGCTATAAACATCCATTTTCTTATGCATGCAATGAATCCTTCCTGCAGTCAACACCCCTCCATACCTATAGGTGGAAGAAATTTTGTTTCATTGTACCTGAAGAAGTGTGCATGCATGTGAAAGCTTAGATCTTGAATAAAATTTTGTTGGTCTTAAAGGTGCCCCTGGACTCAAACTTTGCTCATCTAAAAGACAGTGAGTTGATTCTGCTTCTTTAAGCCATCTCTCTAATGTGCCCAGTTCTCAAATTATGATCTTTTGAATCTGTGAGACCATAAATACTTGCTTCACTTCTCATGGAAACACATAGAAAGCCCAGTGATAGCCAGCCTTTGTCTCCAAAAACTTCTAGGCATCTGCTATCCAAGCGAGTAGTCTTACTTAATGATGTTGCTTACATTTGTACGATCTGATGGATTGTTCCCCAGACAGAATGATCTCCACCCATGGAGAATGACTTTCTTGCCTCTCCCAACATACAAATTATGTATTTCAGTAGTCATTTAAGGCTGCAGTAGAAGTAGGGTGAGAAAGTTGCAGAAATCATTCTATCCATGGAAAATGCTGTTGGATAAAAGCCATTGTTCTTCAGTTAAGCTATATCCTCCCAGGTAGCAAAACACTATTCTTTGCCTCAAATTAGGACATTTTAATGTTTAGATCAAATTACAGTGAGAACTTTTAAATAAAAGAAATACCTGGACAAATGGGAAATTTGATTTAAATCAATTTCAGGCAGCACTTTTTTCCTGGGTGGTGTAGCCAATCACACAGTACAAACTGATTTCAACCCCTTTTCATGTTGATTAAATCCGAATGAATGAATGAATGAATGAATGAATGAATGAATGAATGAATGAATGAAAATTGGTGGCTTTTCAGATCTTCTTGCTTCAAAGAACCCTTCTTTTGACTCACCTGCCAAGGAACTCCAGAGCACTGCAGAGGGACAAGTCCTCAGACCTACTCTGAGATGGCTTCGGAATATGCAAAGGGAGTTTTCATCTCCCTCTCACACAGTGGCTCTTTTTGGCTTGCAACCAAAGCAGGCAGGGAGACATCAACTGTAGCCCCTCCCACATGCTGGTTTTGTGTTTGCAAACAGACAGGTGCAGCTGCTATTGAGAAACTCACTGCAGCCATCCAAATAACATGATTTTAACAAGGAAGCCAACAGCTGCTTCACCAGGCAGTCTGCAAATGTGAATACAGCAGGGGAAGAGTCTAAAGCCACTCCTCAACACCGGCGTTGGTTGAAAGCTGGCAAGAACCAAGGTTTGTGAATGTATGAGAGGCAGAAAATTCCAATTGCCCATTTGAGGCTAAGGCCTTACGTGGTTCCCCAACCAACAGCTGGAATTTGCAACATGTGGATAAGACTTCAGTTATTTGGAACTGTCTGATTTCCCTGAATTGAGGGCATCTGAGAACACCCTCACCTCTCTCTTGGAACTGTGTCTTGCAGGCCAAAATGAGCAAGCAGCAGGGAGGCAAGCTGTCATTTCAGGAACCGTGTCCACCATTCAGGGAACCGTGCCCACTTTCTCCTTAAGGAACTGCTGATAAGCATCTGAGGCTGGGCTTCCTGCAATATGCAGTCTGAGAACCACTGAGCAACTTGAGATCAATGAATGAGTCTAGTTATGCTGCCTTGCAAGCGACACACTCCAGCAGGATGGGAGAAATCTCCACATTCAGGTGTGGGCACCATTCTGGCCCTGAACGTATCAACTTGCTTTTATGAGACCATAACAGGTGGCCCATGGGCAGTTTCTGGCTTTAGATGCCAGTGGTGCAGGGTGCGTGAAGCAGAAAGAGTCCCCAACCAAGACATCCTACCACATGCACCAATCCCTCCTTACATTCTGGTCTCTGTTCCTGAGCAAAAAAAAGAGCCAATTTGGAATCTGGGCGCCATCTCAACCCTTTCTCTCTGATAAAAAGCTCCCCCGGTAGACTTGTGTGTGCGCAGTCCCTGCACAGAACCTCCTTAAGTGGCGAGGAAGCAAGGAGAAGATTCCAGACAGCCCCAAGATGGACACCAGAGAGAACTCTAGGAAGGTACAGAGAGAGATTAGATAACAGTCAGTTAGGCAGAGACAGAAACACGTAGTTTAGTGCATATAGCTGAAAAGCTTAGAGGGCACCACATTCCCATCATGCACGAGATGCCGGGCAAAGCACTTACCCCGTTGACAGGTGGAGAAACTACTCTTCCCCCTTGGGAAATGTTTGGGTAGCATCCGATCAAGTCACTAGACACATGCAAAGGAGTGGGAAGGGAGGGAGGGGGGGGAACTAATTAGTTTTCATAATGGAGAACTCCATGGTATTAGTTTATGATTCAAACTTTAAATACACAGGCAACACAAAGGAAAGGACCTCAGTTTCCCTCCCCACAAAACCTCCTCAGTGACAGCAGCTGCTGAACGGCGCTTAGAGGACTCTTCACAAGTTATTACCTGGAGAGAATGAACAAGTGTGTGTATGTGGTGGGAGAGAGAGAGGGATCATGTCTGCCCAATCTGTGCACATTCAGTAAAACTTGGCGGGATTGTTATGCGTGCCGGCTTTGCCGACGTATTCAGGAACCCTGACATGGGAAAGCTCTTGACTGCATCGGACTCAATTGATATTCATCTAATTTACTCTTGGTTTGGATCCGTCTTCCCCCTAAAAGAATTCCCTGCGGTGAATTTCTGTTTTGAATTGCAAATCTATAGGAACAATGATAAAAATAAATAACATGCCCAATGAATCTTTCTACATTCGTTTCACATCTTGTTTTCATAAATGGAAAGAAAGGCTGCAGTCAAGCCATTCTGAAATGTCCCAAGCCTCTCTCCCTTCCGGCCCTTATCTCTGAGATGAATAAACTCAACCGCTTAAGCAGTTTTTGTGACCTTCCATGCATTTGCTTATCCTGCCTCCTCAAGCAGGTAGATGAAGCTGGCTAGCCAGAGGAGTCTGGCTGCTGACCTTTACAAGTCATTTCTTGGTGCACTTTTTGATTTGCCCTTTCAAAGCAAACTGCAAGCTGGATGTTCAGTGCATTGAGTGAGTGGAAATAACCCAACATATGAGGTTGATTACATGCATAACTTCCCCTCGGATCTTAGGCTGTAAACGCTGCAAGGCAGGGACTTAATCTAAAGCAATTTCTAACCTTCCTCCAAAAAATCACCATTGGTGCTGACCAAAATTTAGGCTTGTAGGCAACCACCAAGAACACCCTCTGCACACAAATGTGACATTCCAGTCCCATTCAGATATCACAAACAAATCACATTTTGTTTGTGATGGGCATAAACAAGGTTAATCACCAGGCTCTTGGGCTACCTCGCTTCTCCCCTACTCATCTCTTGTGCAGAATCCTATGAAAGCAAACTTCTGAATACCAGGTCCAGGAGGAAGTATCAGGAAAACCATTCAGGACAGACTTTCTCAGTTTTTTTTACCATTGAGAACCCCCAAAAATGTTCTCTAGGCTTTGAGAAACCCCAGAAATGGTATGATCATGCAGAATATGGTTGGGTGTACACACCTACCTGGGGGCCCTGTCCTTCCCATCCTCTCCAGGCCTATCATGGGCCGTTTGGGGAGGAGAGGTGGGTTGACATGATCATATATAGTCACATCACCTGATAAATGTTTAACAATTTTTAAAAATATATTAAAAATTAATTAACTTCTACCCATTCAGGAAACCATTCCAGGGCTGTCAAGAAGCCCCAGGGTTTCCCAAAACCTTGTTTGAGAAAGCCTGCTCCAGGGCATCTGGTTGGCCAGTGTGTGAAGTAATATGCTGGACTAGATAGACACTGTTGTGATACAGTAAAGTTCTTCTTGTGTTCTTATGATGGAAATTTTCTCATGACATATGTGGGTGCCATAACTAACAGAGGCTATTGTCCCTTATAGGAACTGGGATTCTTAATGAGAGTTAAACCATAGTTAAAAACGCCAACTAGTAGACTGATGGATTACAGTATGTTTTAAAAGCAGCAAAAAGAAAAAAAAATAACGAAAACTGTTAGATTAAACAACTGTGTGATAATAGGTGATTTTAATTACCCACACATTGACTGAGTCAATATGTGTCCAAGTCAGAGGAAAGGGATTGGGTTTGTAGATACTCTCAAAGCCTGTGCCCAGGAAAGAGTCGCCAGTCCCCAGATGGGGGTGGGGTATCCACTGGATTGGAGCCCTTCATCCCATTTCAGGATTATTAGGAAACATGGGAAATGTCACCTGGAAACATTGCAGTCACATTGGTGACACTGGGAACGATGTTTGTTTTGGGGCAAAGCTCTACAGCAAGAAGCCTACCATAATTCTACCATAATTTTTTGCTCACAAATGTGACCGTCACTCTCAACATGCCTACAGGATGACACAGGCTTGTTGAAATGACACTAAATTGTACAGGGCGCTAAGAACCAGGGAGGATTGTGAGGCGTACCAAATCCAGACAGCTTCAAGAGGGGATACAACATATACATGAAACGGTTGATGAAGCTCTGTATTCTTGGTACTTGGGGGAGCAACAGTGGGAGAACATGCCCCCTACTTGGAATTTTACATGGGGTTTGGTGTGGGGACTAGAAGAAACCCCTGCCACCTCTATTCTTGAACATCTTCTAAAAACATCTGGGCTGCTTGTAGAAGTTGAGAAGGGCCTGGATTTTGGCGTGATATAGAGTGTTGGACAGGATGGGCCATTGGCCTTATTCAACATGGCTTCTCTTATGTTCTTATTACAACTGCACATTCTTTCTTCCTTCCACTCTCTTTCTCTGCTGGCTGCAGAGGCCAAACGTGGCTGCTCTCAATCAGCACTAAGAAACATTACTCTGTAGGAAGGGAAGAGCCTCTTAGCCAACTGGAACTGCTGTGAATTTAAGAGGCCTCCAAAAATAGCCTCTCCAAGTTTCCCATCAGCGCCTTGGGACTCCAAGTCCCAAGAACTCACAAAACTCTGCTTTTTTTTTCACTCTGTAAAAAGCTACAAAGCATTCTTGCCGGAACCACTGGATGCCAAGTTCCAGAGCCAAAGTGGAGCTTTTGGCCGCAGACAATAGAGAACAGAAAGACACACAGAGTCTGCTGCCTCTAGCCTTGCAATTGCAGTGACTCCACAAAGGCCCCAAAATGTAAAAAATTATACCATTCACCTAATCTTGGGCATTTGGGACCTTGGCTGGCAGCCTCACTTGGTCCCTCAGGCTGCCAATAGCACAGGCTGGGCTTAAAAACGGCTCAAAATTCTGCACCAAAGCAACACAAATGTGGTCACAGGAAAAACCAATTCTACCATCAGGACAAATCATACCCATGTTATTAAAGTGCATGTTATTTAATTTCACTTGTTCCCCGGTTAGGTAAGGCATTCCCTGTAGGGTTCCAGGTATACAGGAGATAGCTTGGTGTAGTAGTTAGTATTGGCTAAGTATTTGGCAGATCTGGTTTCAAAGCCACAAAGAACACTGCATGACCATGGGACAGTAATTATTCTTTTGCTTAACCTACCACACAAGGTTGTTGTGAGGACAAAACGGAGAAGGAGGAACCCACACATACCAGTCTGAGTTTTGAAGGAAGAGTGGGATGGAAAATGTGATAGATTTACTGTCCAGCAGCCAGCCAATCGCCTTCCATCCCCCATCCCTCATCACCCCCTCCTCCTTCCACTTCCTTTTGAGGCTCGGCGGCTGCAGATCCCTGCCGTGTGAGTACTGCCCCTGCCAGTGAGTTTCCTGTCCGGGGGCCTTCAACCCCTGGGCATTGGGGCTCCCTGGGAGAGCACTTTGCCACTAGATGACCAAGCCACCCAGATGCGGCCTCAGCCAGGGACAAGCTGCCCTAACAGCTGCCTGCAGCCTCTCCGAGTCCTGGGGGTGGGGGTGGGGAGGAAGAGGCCATCTGGAGAATAGCCGCTTGCTGCCTTTCCAGGTCTTGGGGGGGAGGGGGAGGCCGTCCTCAGAGTTCTTCCACAACCCCCATCTAGCACCCATTGTATTCCTGAATGAACGGGCATGGCCCCTAGTAACGAAATAAAACTGTCCATAAAATAGCCCTGAGACAAGAAGCAGTATCATCACAGCAATAAGCTTACCAGACACACCACAAAGGTAAATAGAGACCATACAAAAAGTGTTCCCTCAGTCCACAGACCAAATCAGAATTATGTTCAAGCTTGGCCCTGCCATATCTGAGATAGTAATATGGCTCCTTCTGGAAGTGCTGAATTTCAGAAGAGCCCCTAACCCTCTTCTCAGACATGTGAACCTGTCCCCCACCCTCAGGAGAAAAGCTTCCCATTTCTTTCACCTCTTCCCCTCCCCAGGACTCGCCCCCACCCCAATTCTGTGGGTAGAACAAATGAAAAATTTTAGGGACATTGAGAAAGAGAATCCTATGAAATATTTCTCTTTTGAAGTGAGCGAAATGATTTTTAAGACAAAGTTTCACTCTAAGTTTCTTCCTTGTAGTATTAAGATTTCTACACAAGTATATCTGCAGCAGCAAATGTGTATACTATATATATGCTGCATTTATAACATTTAAAGTCTACATTTATTGTTAAAATGCAACTAATTCTTTCTACCATTAACATGACACAATGGATCAATGGGTAATTCAGCTCTGAAAAGGTCAAGGTTTTCAATGTTAAGTTCAATTCAACATCCCAGTCTGTTGATACCTCTTAAGAACTGCGTGAAAACGACTTCCGTGGCCAAAGAATAGACCGCCTTTTGTTTACTAGAGAAGGGGTAGTCAACCTGTGGTCCTCCAGACATGCATGGACTACAATTCCCATGAGCCCCTGCCAGTGTTAACTTTTTTGCTACTTTGCAGATAGCAAAAACTAAGATCCATGCACTCAATTGGCTTTGGGTGTTTAACACGATCTCTGCCTGGCTATGTACTGCACATATTTGGAATTTAATTTGAAAAAAAAAACTAGACAAGGATGTCATGAATTTCACAGGGAATACATTTACTGTCTGAACAGATCATATGTGACCCTCATTCTCAGAGAATGAGCTTGTCTCAAGTATGTTTCGAAGGGAAGGTGATTGTAAGCCACTTTGAGACTCCACTGGGTAGTGAAAAGTGGGGTATAAAACCCAACTCTTCTTCTTCGCTGAGTAACTCAAGCACCTCCCAACAGGTTAGCTACCTCCCTGTTGTTCTAATGGAGGGCATGTATTTGACCTGTGCTCTCCTAGCTGCATTGGTTCCAGATTGGAGACTGGATCAGGTTCTGGGACTAACCTTTAAATCCCTGAATGGTCTGGGACTGTCATATCTATGGAGCCATCTAAGGACCCCCCACAAAGAGGTGAAATTGGCTTCAACCAGAGCCAGGGCCTTTTCGTTCCTAGTTCCAGCCTCGTGGAATGTTCTGCCTGATAAGATCAGGAACCCTGAGGGAGTTTAATCAGTTCTGCGGGGCTTGTAAAACAGAGGTATTCCAGCAGGTGTACATTTGAAGCCTACAAGGAGGAGGGCCAGATAAACTCATCATACAAACATCAACATGTAGAAACAAAAAGAATAAAGGGGGTTTTGTGTTTCATTATCCACTCCTGCAGCAATAGACAGGGAACTTTTTGGTGGCCTCTAACTTGTTTAGGAAAGGAGAAGGAAGGACAACATGAAGCTGACCCTTACCAATCAAACATTCCTCGCCTTGCTGCTTCCATCCAGGACAGCAAATGGACCCGGTAGAACTACAGAAAGATAGACACAGAGAATACGCATTAGGAAAGATTTACTCTTGCAAACCCAAAGGACCACAATTCAAACCTCTCACATGCCTGGAACTCACTAGGTAGTCTTACAGCAAGCAGCAATATCTCGAATTTTCATGAATAATCTGGTTGTGATAATAAGGGTACAAGTCTACCTTATAGGGTTGTTGAAAGGATAGTAAGGTTATTTATCCAAAGATTTTTGGATTCTCTTAATGCGTGACATAGATGCTTTAATCTCCCAATCTAGTATGGGGCCCAATGGATTTCATTTCATGCTTTAAAAACTCCTTCCCAGTCGAATTGCTTCTGAAGTTAAGGTTGCCATCTCTGGCATGGGAAATTTCTGGGAAGACCAGAATTTGGGAGGGAAGATAGCAGGAATATGAGGCCACCTGTCCACCAAAGCTGCCATTTCCACCAGGAGAATGGATCACTGTAGTCTGGAGATCAGCTCTAATTCTGGGAGAACTCCAGGTGTGGCTCAATAAACCTTGCCATTAACAGAAGAATTCCTATGTTCCTTCTAGGGATTAACATTAAACACTAATAGAAGTTCCTGTCTTCAGAGTCTTTAATATCATCAGAACAAGGCTAGACTCCTAGGTAATGTCTAGTTTCATTGAGAGACTTCTTTAGCTTTGTAAGGACGATTGCTCGTAACCAAGAAATTCAAACAGAGCACAAGGTCTCTTGGCTTGCTGGCCACCCACGGCTGCAGTTCGAGAAACATTATTTATTTTGCTCCTGCAACACCCAAGCTCATCAAATAAAATGGAAAGGCAGGTTCAAAGTCACAAAGAATCTAATCATAACATTCCCTGCCACCACACTCCCACTAGGAAATTCCAGGGGCATCCGTTTACTGAGTCTGTTTCTTTGCAAGAAGGGAGTCCGCCTGGAGGCATTGATAAATACCTGAGCAATGGTACAGTAGCATCAGGTTGCCTGAATGGGAGCATCATGCCTTAACAGCCTCTCCCTAAACTCCATATAGGTGCAGGACATCCCCTTCCTTCACACACACACCTGTTTCTTTTGCTGACAACACACCATTTCTCTGTAGCCCCTGCCCAAGCAGGTGTGGTAGCTGTGCTCTCTTGTGAAAACCAGTGAAGTGGGAACTCCAAAGCCCTGACAACTACAAAAGTAAAAAGAGAAATTCCGTCTAAACTAAGGTGACCAGATTTCAACATTGGTAAAGCGGGACACCATTGACTGGGGGGTTTCTTGATTAAAAATTTGGTCTATATGGAGCAACAAAAAGTTTCATAAAACACATAGAATAGTATTGTAATATATATATATTTTACCTGCAACATAAGTACAATTTGCCAGGTGCCCCCTGATGTCCCTCCAAAAGTGGGACAATCTGGTCACCTTAGTCTAAACATCTGGAAGAAGTTCCTGACAGAGCGGTTTCTCAGTGGAACAGGCTTCCTCGGGAGGTGGTGGGTTCGTATAGGATGACCCCCCCCCACTTGGAGGCATGTTTTTCAGGGGGGAAAAGTAGTCTTATATGCCAGCAAATAGGGTATTTCTGGATATAGCTGCAACCAGCAGGGAAATTCTCCGTGCCAGACAGGATTGTGCAATGACCAGAGTTGCATATCAGAGCAGTGGTATTGGGTAGCCATCACATGGGGGCTATTTTCAGATACTTCCATTCCAAAAAAGAAGGAAGTTTAGAGTCTGTGCATGTGAATTACGGCGACACAGACAGAATTGTTAAAATGCTGATATTTAGCATTACTCATTTCACGTGATATAAGATTGGCCTGGTTTCAAGGTTCGCTGCCAGTTAATACCTCATAATGATGTAATAGGTTCCTTCTTAAATTAGGTAGGCGGCATTTTTTTTGGCACATCAGTGCAGAGATGCACATTTCAGATGGCAAGTCCCGTGGGGATTAGACAAACTACCTGATCCTAAGGAGTTTTAAACTTGGTGCGCCAACCTCTTAAAGAGCATCACTGCAACAGATAAAGAAGAAGTTGCTTTCAACATTCTCAGAAACATGGCAAGTGCTCCCAGGGCGCATTTGTAGATCCTACTTGAGGAAGAGCAATTTATATGCAGCGTGTCCATCAGAAAGGTTCACAACAATGCCAGTTTGGTTGGGTAGTTTAACGAATACTGCCATGGGAATTCCATTGCTTGGCATCCAAGGATTGCCAGGAGAAGGTTTTTATAAAACCTAAGAAGGCTTTTTATACTAACTTTTAATAGCTGGTAGTTTGGGGCATGTGCATGCACGCATATACACACACGCACATGCTGCTGAAAGGGATTTTCGTTAGTGGAGCCAAATTTCTTTGTCCCCCCCCCCCCCCCCCCCCGCTTCCACTGTAGCCCCAAATGTCCTCCACACAGGGGATCAAAGGATGGACACAGAAAGGAGAACTGGCAAAAATCATCTCCTCTTTCCATCAATGGAAATGTGCAGTTTTATACCTGCCCCAAATAATTCAGATGCATGAGCAACCAGAAAACCATGCAACTGCCAACACGAATTCTCAAGTGATATATAGAAGTATATACTCAAATAGTGCTTTGGAGCATTCCAAGCGCTTCCTATACATTATCCCACTGATCCTCATGATATTTTGGTAGGGCAAGGCAACCTCTGGTCCCTGTTCAATGCAGAACTCAATGCCAGACAGATGTTTGACTAAGTTGGTTGTTCTGAAACATACCTCTACACTAGACATCTGGCTTCTTTTAGGACTCATTGAGGTCGTTAGATGTGGAAAGCCCCGGAGAAATAGAGGATATGAGGTTCAAAACTAGTGCAGTCGCATCTCCCATCCCCAGCTCAAAGAGGAACACTTTGTGACTTAGAGGCCAAAGGTTGTTCTGCTCTGTTAAGGGTCTTACACAGAAATATGGTCTGGAATTTGAGGAAGGGGCACCAAGTGAACCAGTTTCTCTGAATGGAGCCATTATCCAGAGTCTGTGTGAGTTTTACCTTGAGGCACAGCAGGAGACAAACAGAATTGAACCAGTGGGGCACAGTCCCCTGGGACTTCACTGAAATGCACAATACCTTCCTTGACAGTGTTCTCTCACACACACCTTTTACGTCTACCTGTGAGGTTTGCACAGAGGAACTCTCAGCAGACCACACCCAGGATGATGTGTTAAAAGATTGAAACTATATATCAAGAAAAGCTGAATTCAGTGACTTGCATGAATTATCCGCATTAAGAAAGGATCCCTCTCTAATCATGCAGAATTTATTCTGCATTTTTTTTTACTATTAAAAACCCAAAGATCCAATTCAGTGAGGTCTTGTATCCGACTGAAGCCTAATTCTGGCTTTGCCGGTCCTGCGGGAGAGGCAGGGAATGTTTTGGTCCCTGAAGCCCCTTCTCCAAGGGAGCCTGAAATTGGTTCCCGGTTCTTTAATCGCATTTTCAAGTTCCTTTTTGCAAATCCAACCACAAAGAACTAGGAAGCACAGAGAAAGAACTGGGAACCGACTTCAGCCTTCTCCACCATAAACTGTCGGAAAACTTGTTGAACTTCCTCTTTGGCAGTTCACTAGCTGCTGCCTGTATAGAACTACAAGCCTGACTTCACAATTGCAAGAGCTAGAAACTTTTAAAAATGAAAGTTGGCATTCCTAAGGAGCTGAATTCTACAAATGGCAGCACACTCTCAGGCTTTTCGGTGCTCTTGGAGAACAGCATCACACATGGAGCACTGCTTCTTCTTCTTTCCAGTTCTTTACCCTGATAGCTAAATACTAGATTCAAGTGGGTCGCCGTGTTGGTCTGAAGCAGCACAACAAAACAAAGTCAGAGTCCAGTGGCACCTTTAAGACCAACAAAGATTTATTCAAGGCGTGAGCTTTCGAGTGCAAGCGCTCTTCCTCAGACTATGAACTGACCATCATGAATAAATCTTCGTTGGTCTTAAAAGTGGACTCTGATTTTGTTTTGGTGAGCTAAATACTAGTAGCACGTTAAAGACAAACAATATGTGTGCCACGGATCTTCCGTGAGCCACTTCTGAAGAAGCAGGCTGTGAGCTCAAACCCTGGCATACATTTTGTTAGTCTTCAAGGTACTACTGGACTCTGGATCTTTTTCTGCAGCTACAAACAAACACAGCTGTCCATCTTGATATGTACCTAAACATGCCCAGTAACCAGGTGAATTGTCAGGAGGAAATTTCTAAATGAAATTAGTCTGGGGGCATTTTCTTCAGCTCATGATAAATTAAGGCATTTGCTTTCTGATACGGATCGCTTTGTGACACAAAGGGTCACCACTTTTGCATTGGCCGCAAGAAATATTTGAGCTGGCATTGTGGTGAATACTGTGGGCTTTCTAATACGGGCTTTCTAAATAGCTAAATTATTTTCCTGGGCTCCAAGATCACTACAGATGGGGACTGCAGCAAAGAAATTAAAAGAGGCTTGCTCCTGGGGAGGAACGCTATGGCAAATCTAGACAGCATCCTAAGAAGCAGAGACATCACCCTGTCAACAAAAGTGTGTTTAGTCAAGGCTATGGTCTTCCCAGTTGCGATGTATGGCTGTGAAAATTGGACCATAAGGAAGGCCGAGCATGAAAGAATTGAGGCTTTTGAACTCTGGTGCTGAAAAGACTCCTGCGAGTCCCTTGGACTGCAAGGCGAACAAACTGGTCAGTCCTAGAGGAGATCAGCCCTGCCTGCTCCTTAGAAGGCCAGATCCTGAAGATGAAACTGAAATACTTTGGCCACCTCATGAGAAGGAAGGACTCCCTGGAGAAGAGCCTAATGCTGGGAGCGATCGAGGGCAAAAGAAGAAGGGGACGACAGAGAATGAGGTGGCTGGATGGAGTAACTGAAGCAGTCGGTGTGAGCTTAAATGGTAGGGGACAGGAAGGCCTGGAGGATCATTGTCCATGGCAGGGGTAGTCAAACTGCGGCCCTCCAGATGTCCATGGACTACAATTCCCAGGAGCCCCTGCCAGCAAATGGGAATTGTAGTCCATGGACATCTGGAGGGCTGCAGTTTGACTACCCTGGTCCATGGGGTCGCGATCTGTCGGACATGACCTCGCACCTAACAGCAAATAGCTAATGAGCAACGTGTATGAGTTAAATGTAATTTTTAAAACTCTGTTTAGTTGATAACTGTGAAAGATCTGTGCTCCTTTTGAACCATTTTATTGTGTGTCTGATCTTGCAATGGCCCTAGTGCAATAAAGTTTGACTTTGACAGGTGAATGTTGTCAGTGAAGTTTGAGAGAATGGGGAGTGGGGAACAGGTAGGCACACTGGCCATTTATCTTCCCAGGGAAGTTCCTGATGGGCTGCCTTGCAGAGCCACCCCCAAGCAGCCCCACTAACACTGCAGGAGTACTTTGGGTCATATTTTTCAGCCCTGCTAGTGTCAGCTCATCAGTGCTGCTGGCTGGGTCTGAGTTGAGTGACTTGGACATGCTGTAGCAGCATTGCCCAGTCTGCTTAGCTTAGCTCATTTCAGGGACACTGAAATTACTCAGCCTGTTTCTGGAGGAATAACAGTCTATGGAGAAGAAGATGAAGGGGCAGAATTGCCTGGCCAGGACCCCTGATCTCACGGGAGCCTAAGTGTCCCTGAAATGCGCATCCCGGCAGCTCCTCCACGTCATCTGATTGGGGATGATCAGAGGAGGCACATCCTGCCGCCATCCGAACACTCAACTGCATCCCTAACACTCCCCTCCCCAAATTTCCATGCTTGCCTCCATCACAAAACAGACATTGTCTTGGTAGGGGAAAACATGGCCCAGATGCTTTGGGGGGGGGGTGGAGGGGTGGGAGAAACCTCGCACAGAAACGGCAAAGCCCTCTTTCGTCTAAGAAGGTTTGTTTGCAAGAGTTTCAATTGAAAACAGATGTATCGTCTCTTTCCATTGGGTTTTAAGTTACACTTGGAAGGAGGCTGGTGAGTGTTTCGGGTTGGGTTTTCTCTCTCTCCGGTTCTTTGAACCTCATGGAAAAAGAAAAAAAAAAAACGGGGGGAGGGACACCTATTGGGAAGGGTGGATCCCCAGAAATGTCATTTGCTTTCGTAGCTCAGGTTTCCATTTGGAGAGCAGCAATCTCAGGTTCGGTGGGGCGAGCGGTGGGCATGTGTGTGTGCGTGCGCAGGGGAGAGGGCCGCTTGGCTCGCGCGGAAATTAAAGGCACCATCTCGAGACCGTTAAGTGCAGGATGGGGTTAACTCTCCCGAAAGCAGCCCTAGCTGGAGGGAGAGGAAACCAGAGGCTTCCAAGAGCTCCGTGTTGGCAATCCTTTCGCTGCTTAAATACAGGGTTGCAAGAGAACTCGCAATTAACATCCCGCACCACCGGCCCCTCTCCCCCACTGCCTTTCCAGGGGCCTCCCCGTTCAAGCGGTCCCAAGGGGCAGGGCTCCCAGCCTTGCAAGCCCTGGGAGACCAGCAGCAAGCAACTGGTGGCACCACCCCAGGCGAGGAAAGCAGGAGAGAAGAGAGGCTTTCCACCAAGGGCAGGTGGGGAGGGCCCCCTGGGGAAAGTCACATCTCAGGGAGAAATCCTAAGCCAGACCCACAGGGGCAAATTTTGCCCAACCAACAGAAAGGATGGAGAGAATTTAGGGAGGGAGAGCCATGCCACAGATGAGGACCCTCGCATGACAGGGCTCCCTTTGGAGGCCGCTTATGGAGCCCAGGCAGGCACCCCAAAGAGGACCCGCCATAAATGTGGGCTTTCTTGCCAGCACAGAGCGAGGAAGAGGCCCGGCCCCTAGACGAGGCGGCCGGCATCTTTCCCTCATCCCGGCTGCGAGGGCGGGAGGGCATTCCTGCGGGCGGCTGGGGAAGGACCAGAAGCCACACGGCCCCCTCTGAAGAACGGGCACCGACCGGAGACGGGCGAAGGGACACCCCAGTGCCTGCGGAGGCCGGGCTAACCCCAAAGGCGCCCCCTCCTCCCGAGGGTCCCTTCCCTCCCAGCTCCGAGGACGGCGCCCCGAGAGCAGACTCCGCCTGCGGCTCTGAGGGACCGGGAGGGCGGGCGGGCGGGCGGGAGTAGGCCAGGCGCCCCCAAAGCGCCGCCAGGGGTGCCTGCCCGCCGCGCCCCCCTGCGTCGGGGCCGCGAGGTGGGCCAGAGGGCTTACCCGGGCGCCGGGCAGACGTTCCTCCCGCGGGGACTCAGCTCCTGGGCAGCTCCGCAGCTCAGCAGCAGCAGCAGCAGCAAAGGGAGGAGCGCGCCGCCTCCGGCTCCGGCACCGGCGCGCCGGGTCCCCTTCGGCGGCTCCATGCGTGGGGCGCAGCGCTCTCCGGGCCGGCGCGGGCAGGCTGGCTGGCTGGCTGGCTCCCTCTCTCCGCGCTGCTGCTCGCCCGCCCGCCGCTGCAGCTGCTGCTGCAGGAGCCCGGCCGGAAGCTGCAGTGCGAGCGCCTCCGCCACCGTCGCCGCCTCCCCCTCGCCCCTCTCGGCGGCAGCAGGAGGGGCGCCCGGCCAGCCAGGAAATGCCGCATTGGTTCCCCCCTCGCCTGAGCTCCGGCCAGCCTCAGCCGCTGACGGAGGCGCCGCCGCCGCCGCCGCCTCCTCCGCCCTCCTCCTGGCCGGCGCTGGAGGCTTCGGGAAAGGAAGACCCCCGGCCCAGGCTCGCTCCGGGGCAACCATGCGGGGCTTGGAAAGGAAAGGGGCGCCAGCCCAGCCCGCGGAGGCCCCTGCGGGTTCCTGCGCGCGGTTCAAAGCACGGCTCCATCCGAAGGGGGCGCCTTTCGCAGCAAGCCCCTCCGAGTTGCCCAAGATGCCCCCTTCCAAGTGGCCGTTCTGGCGGGCTGTGTGTGTCCCTTGGTGGCCAGACTACGGAGGATTCCTCGTGTTTCACCCTGAACACACCTAAGTGTCGTCCGCTGTGTGTGTGTGTGTGTGTGTGGAGGGGGAATCATAGCGTTGCAAATGGGCAGGACTGTTGCCAGAGTGGCCCTGTCATCCCCGGGGATTTCTGGTCGAAACCGGCCTGAGATCCCTTCCAACTGGACACTGGGTTCCCAGAGGTACACCCCCCCACCCCTGCCCCATATCTTGAACCATTAGAGGAAATGGCATAGATTAGATCAGGGGTAGTCAAACTGCGGCCCTCCAGATGTCCATGGACTACAATTCCCAGAAGCCCCTGCCAGCATTCGCTGGCAGGGGCTTCTGGGAATTGTAGTCCATGGACATCTGCCGCAGTTTGACTACCCCTGGATTAGATGCTCTTTGAGCCTTCATTTAAACAAAGTTGGTGGGACAGAACTTCCGCCTGCCTAGGAACTAGTGTAAATTCGGTCCTCAGCAGCTTGGCAAGAAGACCCCTACTGGGCCAGACGAATGACCTTTTTACCTCCAAAATGGCTGTCAAGATGCCCTTGAAGGGCCCCAGAGACTAAAGCTCCCTCCCTATCACTGCCTCCTGGCAGCCGCCGGCATTCACAGGTGTAATGCCTCTGTGAGTTTGGCCAATATCCCCTTTCTCAGCAGGCAGTGAGTTGAAGAAGAAGAGTTGGTTCTTATATGCCGCTTTTCTCTACCCAAAGGATTCTCAAAGTCTCAATTGCCTTCCCTTTCCTCTCCCAATAACAGACACCCTGTGAGGGAGGCGAGGCTGATAGAGCCCTGATATTACTGAAGAGTTGGTTCTTATATGCTGCTTTTATGTACCTGAAGGAGTCTCAAAGTGGCTTACAATTGCCTTCCCTTTCTTCTCTCCACAACAAACCCTGTGAGATGGGTGAGGTTGAGAGAGCCCTGATATTACTGCTTGGTCAAAACAGCTTTCTTTGTGCTTTGGCGAGTCCAAGGTCACCCAGCTGGCTGCATGTGGAGGAGGAGCAGGGAATCATACCTGGCTCGCCACATTAGAAGAAGAGTTGGTTCTTATATGCTGCTTTTTTCTACCTGAAGGAGTCTCAAAGTGGCTTCCAATCGCCTTCCTTTTCCCCTCCCCACAACGAACACCCTGTGAGGGAGGTGAGAGAGCCCTGATATTACTTCTCAGTCAGAACTGTGTCAAGCCCAAGGTCACCCAGCTGGCTGTATGTGGAGGAGCAGGGAATCAAACCTGGCTTGCCGGATTAGAAGTCTGTGCTCCTAACCATTACACCAAGCTGGTGTTATCTAGGTACTGTATGAAAAGGGTTATCCTGATGTTATTCTACTCCTCATCTCCCTTGGCTTCCCCCTCCCAATTTTTATGAGAAAAAGAGAAAAAGTTTCCTACATCCGTAACACTTTTTTCCAAATAAATTTCTACCACGTCCTCCATCCATCATTCTCTAAAGGGAAAACCCCCAAACTCCTTATCCTTTCTCTGTATGGAGAGTATTCCAACCACAGAAGAATTTTTGTATTCTCTTTTCTGGAACTTTCCCGTGTCTCCAAGTTATTTTTTATGAGATGGAACATAATGCAGAAGCACCACAGATCTATCAAAAGTTTTTACAGTGACATTTCTTTCATATCTTAAAAAAATCCTTAGCAGATAAATTTTCCTTTTTTGAAACTACTACATATTGAGTGGACATTTTCATTTAACTAGCTGGTAAAGATCACAAGACTTTTTTTTTGGGGGGGGGAGAGGGGATGAGTTCAGATCTTGTCACTGTATATATAAAGGTGAGATTTTATGCCCCAGCATGCCTCAATTTTCGCTTATACCGAATCTCATTGATCGCAGTTGGAGTTATTCAACCATGGTTAAGAGCCATGGCTTATAATCTGGCGAACTGGGTTTGATTCCCCACTTCTCCATAGGCAGCCAGTTGGGTGGCCTTGGGCTTGTCACAGTGTTGTTAGTGCTGTTCTCACAGAGCAGTCCTATCAGAGCCCTCTTAGCCCCACTTGTCTGTTTTGGGGAGAGGAAGGGGAAATGATTGAAAGCTGCTTTGAGACTCCTTTGGGCAGGGGAGACCAACTCTCCTTCAGATGGCAGTGATTTTTTGAGCTCTTCTCAGCTCACTTTGGTTTTTACCTTCCAGCAGAATCTACCAAGTCTGTGCTGCTAAGCAACAAAGGCACACATGGAATCTCACCAACCTGGTATACTTTATTTATTCCATTTCTATACCACCCTCCTTACAGCTCAGGGCAGTTTACAATAAAATATGAGTTTGCAGCTCATAGTATGCAGGACACAATAACAGTTTGAACTTGTAACACTTTGAACATAACAGTACAGAATATATCAACTGTTTTGGCATATACCCATTCCAAACTTAACAGCAATTTAACCTCTTAATGGACAGTGTACACCATTGGCTGCTAAACCGAGTGTTCTTCCATTTTATGCATGGCTGGATCAGGCGTTGCCCTGTGTTCTCTTCTGTTAGGCATAGCTGGTGACTGGGAGGGGCTTCTGAGCTGGTGTTGCTCCACTGGCCTCAGCCAAAGACTTGGTGGGAAAGCTCCATTTTGCAGGCCCTGTGGAACTGATTTAGTTCCCGCAGGGCCCTGATCTCATCTGGGAGCTCATTCTGCCAGGTGGGGGCCAGGACAGAGAAGGCCCTGGTTCTGCCTCTTTGGGGCCAGGGATCACCAGCTTGTTGGTGCCCGAGCAGTGTAGAGCTCTTTGGGGGGCATAAGCAGAGAGGTGGTCCCTCAAGTACACAGAGCCCAGACTGTGTATGGCCTAAAAGGTGCTTACCAGGACCTTAAGTCTGATCCAGAATTCAACCGGTAGTCAGTACAGCAGCTGGAGTGTAGACCGGATGTGGGCCCTCCAAGGTGTTCCTTGGCTGCATGTTCTGTACCAGCTGTAGCTTGCAGATTAGGGATAAGGATAGGCCCATTTACAGCAAGTTGCAGAAATCCAGCCTAGAGGTGACTCTTGCTTGGATCACTGTGGCCAGGTAGGGTGCTAGCAGCTTAGGTTGGCACAGGTGGAAGAATGCCAGCTGTGCTACTCTTGTGGCCTGTTCCTCCATAGAGGGGTGTGTGTGTCAAAGGTCACACCCAGGTCCCTGGCTGAGTGTGCCAGTGATAGTTGCGCTCCATCCAGGCTGGGAAGTCACTCATCCTCACTGGGACTATTCCTACCAAACCTGCAGGACCTCTGCATTTGAGGGATTGAGTTTAAGATAGCTCTGCTTGAGCCAGCCCATGGTTAAGAATGCCCCTATCTAATCTGGAATACCGGATTTGGCTCCCCACTCCTCTACATGCAGCCAGCTGGGTGACTTTGTGCTAGTCACAGCTCTCTTAAGCTCTGTCTTACCTACCTCACAGGATGTCTCTGGTGGGGAGAACAACAAAACAAAATCAGAGTCCAGTGGCACCTTTAAGCCCAACAAAGATTTATTCATGGCATGAGCTTTCGAGTGCAAGCACTCTTCCTCAGACTATGAATTGACCATTATGACAGTGGGAATACAAAGCAAAAGTTAATCCAGTTATATTAGTAAACTGTGTCACAACATCCAAATACAGCCATAGGACAATTCTTTGCTAAAACAGCCAATCAGTCCCTTCGAATTCAGTTGTAGTTCACAAAAACATAGGAGAAATAAAACTGTATGTCAGTGATCAACGGCTTCCACCCCACCATTTGCTGCTGGCCCTATCGATCTCCATACAAATGTGAAACATTCCTACAAGAAGAAGCTGAGCTGGCAGCTATCTTGTCCTGGGGCCAGAGAGTTAAATTCAAGATTACATTATATATTACTAATAGTCACATAGTCCCAATTAAAATAAATTGTGCGGAATGTGGATACACGAGTTAAACAAGGTTAGCATGCACAGTGAGATAAAAAACCTATGTCCTTGTTGAGTCCAGGGTATGTAATTGTTTTGAGAATTGTAATAACTTGCATTTCTGCAATCTCCCTTTCTTCTGGTAGGGAGAGGAAGGGAAGACAATTATAAGCCACTTTGAGACTCCTTTGAATGGTCAAAATCAGGGTACAAAACCAGCTCTTTTTTAGTAAGGTAAAGGTATCCCCTGTGCAAGCACCGGGTCATGTCTCACCCTTGGGGTGATGCCCTCTAGCGTTTTCATGGCAGACTCAACATAGGGTGATTTGCCAGTGCCTTCCCCAGTCATTACCGTTTACCCCCCCAGCAAGCTGGGTACTCATTTCACTGACCTCTTTTTAAGTACAAGTCCTTTATTATGAGGAATTCCCATTCCGTACAGGGTAGAATTCTAGTCTAACTACTTAGGATAGATCACAGAGCTGCAGAAGGCATGCCCTACCCTCATGGTGCTGAGATGGAGAAGCGAGGGAGGGGGGAGAAGGTGGCATCCAGAAGGAAAACACCCTGGGAGTAGCAATCTACATATCAAAGGGCATCAGAGCAGGAGAAAGGAAGGATGCTCATAATCCTGATGTATCTATTTCTCTGACTCTGCATTGTCCCCCTCTGAAGAAGGAGAAGAGAGCAAATTCCTTCACTTCCAGTACAAAGCCACTTCTGACCACCTCTCATTTTAGAAATCTGGCAGTGCCCTTTCGTCCCAAGTGAGAAGATACTTCTGTCCCTTTTTTGAAGCAACTGCTGAGCTTTGAAAACATTTCCTATGTGACACAGAAGCCCTGCATTAAAAATAGGCCAATCTGATGACCTATGATTCAAAGGAAGGCCCTTTATTTGCCGGGAGGGGAGAGCTGTCTTGTATTTGACTTTCCTTCCTGCTTCTTCCCAAATTCCATTTTATGTTCCTGGTTTGGCTATTAAGCCAAATGGTTGCACTCAACATAGAAACTTTCAAGCTGAACAACCCCCCCCCCCCAATTTCCCCTCAGGGAGCATCTGGTTGTGTCTTTTATTTCCAGTACTGGGAGCTAAGGGGAGGGGGACAGCTGTTGAAAATCACACTCCTATCAGTGCTAAACTAAATGCCAACATAATCAAAGAAAAAAAAAACAGCCGCTGCCAGATTAAGAAGCTTTGAAAGCACGAGCAGGGCTGGCACGTGAGCAAAAGGTCTCATTCAGCAGCCGTGCAGCAGAGACAGGGGCTATTCTCCCTTTCCTTCTGTCCTTTTGGGTCTCTCTGCACTGTGTGGAGAGAGACACTGGCAGGCATTTTTTACTGGTCTTAGGGGCCTGGCTACTGCCTGACCTCAGCTCCTGCAGGAGGCAGTCCTACCAGAATAGCTTACATACCAGCTGCTTTGCTTCCCTGCTCCACTGTGGCTCTTTTTTCAAGGCAGAAGATTTAAGTGTGGATATCTTGCTGAACATCTTTCAGCTATGGGCACTATAGCTTGCGGGCGCCACCTCCTGGACATGCATTGTAAGTGTCGGCCGAACCAGAATGGAGAGATTCCCCGTCTGTGTTGCCCCCCACTGACCGTAACCCCAGCTAGATTTTATTATTATTTGCTTGCCACTGCAGACTCATTCACATGACGGCACAAAGGGAAAACAATTGCTCACCGCTTGCTGTTATCTTGCTTTGTGTCCCTGATGGGATCACTTATATAGGATCAATCACATAGCTCCCTTGAGAACAACTAATATTTGTAGGACATCGATGTCCAAAGGGTAATCCTGCTCCAAGCCCAGGTCATGCTTCCTGCACCTTAGAGGTATGAAGGGCAGGACAGGGGAAGGGAGGAAAAGGTAACTCACCTAACCCATGCAGTTGCAACATTTCACCGCAACTCCAAATCCCTGCAGAACAGATCCTTTGCATGGCCTTGGTAGGAGAAACCTATGCAGGCTGCATGTACGAAAAGAAACAGGGAAGGTAGTGCCAGCCCAGAAAAGCATCTTTTTTATGTCCCTCGAACAGTCTGACAGATAAGGGAGGGCTGCACTGGGGGGAGACGAGACAGAGGACCATGTATGGCCCAGCTGTCCTCCTCCTGACTCTTGCAAGATACAAGAGTCAGAAGGCTGAGAGACTCAAGAACACACAGAGTACCTGTTATGCTATCCTCAAGCCAATATAACTGTTTTGTTTTTTTTTGCTTGAAAACATTCGTAAGCAATTTGAAACAAAAAAAGCTGGAGTATTGCAGGACGTGAAACATGCTGCTAATAGGGAGGGGTTCCAGCGACTGCAAGGAGTGCCTTGGCCTTCCCTAGTGCTTAGGAAGCAGGCCTGTGATTTTCCTCCTCTTGCTTGCCTGGGGGTGTTTTGGAAGCCTGTGGCAGAAAGGCTAGCCAGCTCCCATTCTGTGCTCCCAGGCATGGCCCTTCAGGGGCCGAGCTGTGGGCGGAATCCTTCTCCCAGTTATTTCCCTTTAAACTCCTTTGCTGAACATCAGTCAGCTGTGGGTATTGTAGCTCAAAAAGGCCCAAAAGTTTGTAACATGTTTTTTATTTATGATGGGGATGGCCGAGTCCAAGACAGTAAGAAGTATAAAACCAACTCCCCTGTGCTTGTAAAGGGAAAACCTACTGGACATAAAAGCTCACAACGGTCTCAAGTAGCAGGAAGCAGGTCCACACGGTTGCAGCACAAAAGAGAAGGAGATTCTCGGAAGGTACTATATACACATGTGCCAGCAAGGAAAGTGTTCCGGATTGGACACTAGCAGCAGGCACGACCAAGAGCATCGGGTCTCCTCAGCAGCTGGCCAAGACGTTCTACTGTACTCCAGAAGCTGGCACTTGAAGGCAAGTTAGGGTGGGCTTGGTCTGTAGAAGAGGGTGCCTGAGAGAAGTCGTCTCTTGAGCTCGGCCCACAGGAGGTGCCGCTCCTGCTTGGCTCTCGTCATGAAGCCTCGATTCTCCTGGGCTCTCCTGGACAGGTAAGGCAACACTTCGTTCACAGCCCCGTAAGGAACGTATTTGTAGACCGGGAAGCCAGCTTGGCCTAGAGGCAAAAAACAAGGACAAAGGGGCCGTGAATTCACGCTCTCAAAATGCTCCTGGAGAGAACGGGTGAGCACACCCTTTGGGAACTCCCTTTGGGCGTGCTGCATTTTTGCAAGGAGAGGATGCCAGACATAAAGGAATGCTGGCCAGACTTGAGAAAGAGCAACCCTCGGGATAACAGCAAAGAGAACTTCAGGAAAAGCAAGTCTTATCACTCCCTCTGTTTTATTGCACCGTTTTTCCCAACAGCTCAAGTTAACCATGTGCAGGTTCTCGCCTTGGAATCGGGGGGAGAAAACGAAGGCCCAAAGGAGATGCAGCACCAGGAGTTCTAGGAGTGGAACTGTCAGTGTAAATCCTTCTCCTTTAAACAGTGAGTTGTGCAGGCTGCAAACCCCTGAGCCCCACCTAGGACAGGCAGGCATCATGTGGTCCCAAGCAGGACTTGTCTCCCAGTCAACACAGAGAGGACACAGAGATAGGGTATCCTAGGTCAGGAAGGGCTTTAAAGGTGACAACCAGCTCTGTGAGTTGACCTTGGAAAAAGACTGGCAAGCCAATGAAGCTGTTTCAAAATGGACAGTGGATGTTCCCTTGTGGATGGCTCCTGACAGCAGCCGAGCGTCTGCGTCTGGACCAGTTGCAGTTCCTGGGTTGCCCTCAAGGGCAGCCTCACACAGACCATATTGCAATAGGCTCCTTTTGGATCCAACACCCCAACATGAGCTGCAGAAGCAGCAGAGGGGGTAGACCAAAGGAGGGTGGGGACTTGGGTTCAACATTATGCATCCCTGCAGCCTAGGCAGAAACTTACCTAGAGGGAAGGTGATTTGGTCACACATGCCCAGGAGCTGCCCGAAGGAGATCTTGTTCTCAGAGGGATGGATGCCGAGTTCTGCCATCCTAGGGTGCCAGGAAAAACCATTTAGATCCCCCTGAAGCAACCTAGGTGCCTTCCCACCTTGCCCACTACAGCATGCCCGATTACACTCAAACACACTCTGAGGTCGTCTCCCAGGCTTCAACAGCTCCCTTCTGCCACAGCAGGGAACGATTCACCTGCTGCTGAGTACCTGCGAATCGTGAACTTGACTGTGTCTTCGTTGTGGGAGGCCACCATCACACTGGCCCTCCGGTGGAGCTTGATCTCCTCCAGGATGTAGTCCAAGCACCTGCAGGGCATGGAAAGGCAGGAGCATGAGGCTAAAGGAACTAACTGCCTGGGGCTAACCTGCCTTTCCTGTTACCCCTCTAAGGTTCCAAGCCACCTGCCCACTTACCTATGGTACATCTCACTGGTCTCCTGGTAGGCTGGGTTGATGGGGTCCTCATAGCCCAATTCAGCTGCCCTGCTGCGCTCCTGATCCATGTAGGCACCTCTCACCAGTTTGGCTCCAAAGTGCCAGTCTTCCCGACGAGAGAGCTCCACATCCACAGTCACGTTATCAAAGGCTTCCTGCTCCGAGAGGGGGAAAAAAGGCAGAGCAGGTTGGCTGCTGCAGTGAGGAAAAGGCCAAAAGGTACCTAATCCAAGGCACAACTGGCCAGCAGCTACCAAGAGCTGCTGTTGTCCTCCTACTTAAGGCTGCTAAAAGGGACACTTTATTCTTTTAAGGCAGGGGTAGTCAACCTGTGGTCCTCCAGATGTCCATGGACTACAATTCCCATGAGCCCCTGCCGGAAAATGCTAGCTCATGGGAATTGTAGTCCACGGACATCTGGAGGGCCACAGGTTGACTACCCGTGTTTTAAGGTACGTTTGTCAGTTGTGGAAGGGTTCTCATCTTGACCTTTCCCGTGGCTCTCTGCCTTCCTCCAAGGGACCACAAATTCGGACATTGGGGGACTTCTGCATTCACTCCCCTGCCCACAAAGGATGGCAGGTTTGCACTGTGTTTATATCTCTCGACAGGAAACTTTCTAAGTCAGCTTTGAAAACCTAGGTTCTACTGCCATCTGCTGAAACCCTTCTTTTCCCTATAAACAAGATGCATTTTCAGTTTTATGCTATGACATAGAGCGTTCCAACGGAGTAAGGAGGGCTGATTTCCCAGCATGCTCTACAGAAAGAATGGTCCATTCCTCACATCACACTGCTGTCCAGTTAACTCCTCCACGCTGGCTCTAGCCCAGGCTTTAGCTGCCCTGTAGAAGTCAACATTGACTTTCCCCCAGTGACCTGCCAATACAAGTTCTTCAGCTGCCAATGTATTTTGCAATAAAAATCAGCCGCAAGTCAGTTCCAGACTATCAGACCACACAATCATCCATGCTATCATGTTGTGACTGAAATTGAAGCTGGAAATGAATGCTGTGCCCTGGAATCTCTCTCCAGTTGTTTTTTGCTCAGCATTCAGCCTGAGGAAGAGTGCCGTCAGACTATAAAGCACAAAATCTCATTAGGAAAGCAGCTGGTTTTAAATCATGGTGTGGTTTTCTTTCTAGTGGACCAAGCTGCCCTCAGCTCCCTGTGGCTGCCATTCCCCACCCTCTCCGCTAACGGATAGCCTTTTTAGGCTTAAAAAGAAGGGCTATATTGTGCTGTGTGTTCAAGTGCTGTCAAGTTACTTCTGACTTAGGATGACCCCATTAATTAATGTCCCCCCAATGTAATTAAAAGCCTTGTTCAGGTCTTGCAAAGGGAGGGTCAAGGCTTCCTTTGTGGCTCAATCCATCTCAAGTTGAGCCTTCCTCTTTCCCTGCTGCCTTCAACTTCTCCTGGCATTGTTGTCGTTTTCCTTTTATGTTGCATTACAATTAAAAACAAACACACACATACCCAAAGCCACAAGAAACCCTTCAGGGCTGCAGGGAACCGAGGCAAAAGTACCCTCAAGTGGGTGAAATCTGAAAAAAAATCCACACCTTCCCATCCCCACTGGCATGAGCAGTCTTCGGCAACAGTCTTTTCAAAAAAGGCCTCGCCAAAGCAGGTTTAGGAAAGCCGAAGCAAGGCAAAAGCTGAAAGGTGGTGTGCCAATTCTTGCAGGAAGATGGTGCCTAATTGGGAGCCAAAGAGGAGTCCACATCAACCTTCTGGGGCTCTCCAACCTTCTCTGCAAGTGACTTACATCTGTCTACATTTAGCTTTTGCCCTGAAATTCTGGCAGCCAAAATGGTTATGCTGCCTTCCTTGTATCTAGGGGCTTCCCATTGATATTAGAAGCACCATTTCTTTAGGGGTGCAACACCCACATACAGATTGCCAGAGATGCCCAGTCCCTGTGGGCAATCTCAAGAGGTTCCCTTTAGCATCCCTTGCACAACAGTGCCTGGACTTGGGAAGACTGAGTAGCACATTCATCTGGGCTGGCCTGGTCTCCATCCTCACCGTCTCACCTTCAGGTAGCACTGGTAGGTGTTGAAGATGGCTGCTCTCTGCCGATTGAACCTGCGCTGCATCTCCAGGGTGAGGCGGCTGATGGCCGGCTGGAAGTAGGACTGCTCTGCATCCACCATCAGTCTCACACCCACCTCTAGAGCTTTCTGGAGGGGAGAAGGCAAACTGGGTCATCATGGCCCAAAGGCTGTTGGAATCTGCTCCCACCCACCCACCCAGCAGCCACTTGAGAAGTTCATGGCAGAGGACAGCCTTCCACAGCAATTTTTCATGACAACTAAATCTACACAACAGAGGAATTCTAGGTCTGAATAATAGTTTGCAAGATCAGATCAGAATACCTTTATTGGCATGATTACTAGATTCAATAGTAAAACAGTGAAATATACATTTTATTTTTACGTATCTATCTATCTATCTATCTATCTATCTATCTATCTATCTATCTATCTATCTATCTATCTATCTATCTATCTATCTATCTATCTATCTATCTATCTATCTATCTATCTATCTATCTATCTATCTATCTATCTATCTATCTATCTGGATTTTTATACTGTCCATTCTTTGCAGCTCCGGGCAGTTTACATGGAACACTACATAAATTTACATGGAACATTATAACTATGACATTGGATAATTTTCATTTATATAATTTAATGTAGATTATATAAATTTACATGAAATAATTTATATTATATAAATTATATAAATAAAATTAATGTAAATATAATTTACATATAGAGATAACACTATTCAGAGTTCCAGCTTTTAAATCAACCACATCTCTGAATTATCTGTTCAGTACTTGGCTCATATACAAAATAATTCTCTAGAAACTTCTAATGGAAATGTTGCTACCCTCACAATATGGGTTGAATTCTCATCATTCAACATCTCGCTTGCAGCAAGTTTCTTATTTACGCCAATTTATATTTCTTGAAATATTCCAAAGGGGGCTGGCGATATTTTGAGAATGTTACACAGTCAAACAGTATGTGGGCCAGAGGATCTGGCACTCTGCATCCATGAAAGCACCATCTTTCCTAAGGGAATTTCTAAAAAATCAACCTTTCGCTACATTTGAGAGAAATATGTTAAATCGTGCCTTAGGGCAGGCCCTTTCAGTTCAGTCATTACATTAAAGGTCATTTTTTTAAATCTGTGGCATATTTTTGGATACTGTATGAATGACCCAAAGGGGTTCTGGATTTCTTATACTACAATGTGAATGTATTGTTTTCAATAGACCTAGTTTAGCACTGTGCAATGAAATGTATATTTGACATATTTTTGTTTCTCAAGCCTTCTTGGTTGCTGGGAAAAGATAAAACTTTCCTGACCCTGGGTATGGCAGAGCCAATCCAGTCAAGGACCCCCCAAGGATAGCTTTATTGGACATCCACCTCCATTATTGGGCACCAGAGCCGTGTTCCTCCACAGCAGCGGCTGTGCTCCAGAAACAGGGGAAATGCCACTCCTGAGATCTCACCTTGGCCAGGACATCCATCCTCTGCAGCATCCGTTTCATTTGCATCTCCTCCTCCTCCGTGAAGCGAGACAGCAAGGGCTCCAGCTGCCCTGTCTGCAACCAGAGAAGAAGACATTGAGGTCTCTAGTTGAAGAGCTTCCTAGCCCTTGTAGCGAGAGAAGAGTTTCCTGCACAGGGAAGACCCAAAGCCAGTGAGCGAGCAAAACCACTCTGAACTCAGGCTGCCCCAGTTCCAGACCCAGTCCATCAGGGGAGAGCCCTGGATACTTGGCTCCCACTTCCTCTTCCTGTCCCCGGGCACAACAGAGGCTAGGGCACTGGCTCTCCTTTCAACTTGCATATGAAGCCCAAGGGCTTGGGACTGTACCACTGGAGCCTTTTGAGGCTGGGGTGGGGGAGCACAGACAGCAGCTTTGGGAAGAGAGCTCCAACCCACCAAAAAAAGGAGCAGTGTCTTATAAGACAGTCTTTAAAGAGAAGCAGCACAACACTGGGGAGGTGGCATCAGAACAGCAAGCGATAAAGGAGAAAACAAATTTGCAGACTGACCCCACCAATGCCTGGCCAAAGCAGCTGATGAGCTTGGCACGGGTCACCAAAGCAACAGCAATACGCTGGGGTCTGGTTAAAAGAGGACCAGGGTAGGGGAAGGGTAGCAGTTCCTTTGGCTAATATTATTATCATTATGGTTATCTGCAAAGCCTGTTCCTAAGAACCTTCTAGCAGGCCTGGTGACTTACTTTTACATCGGGAATGAGCAGCAGTCTGGAAATCTCAGTGCGGTTATCAATCAAGCTGTTCCAGTCCAGCAGGTCCACTGTCCTAGGGGTGGGGGAGAGAGAAAAGGTGGCCTTTTCAGTGGCTGGCCTGGAGTATGCGTCTTCGAAAATCATTCCCTCACCTAGTCTCACAGAGGGTCTCCCACACTAAGCTGCAGTGTCCAGCTCAGGGAAGTGGAGCTAACCTGGGGGTAGCAAGCTCCCCATCACTGGCGGTGCAGGGTTTAAGTTCCTGTGGGGAAAATAAGAAGCTACCAGATGATCAGGAGCCCATTCCCAAACACATCAGCCTGCCTTCTTTCTCTCTCAGGCATTGCATTTTCAGCTTCTCCTGAAGTCAGAGGAAGCTGGAAACCTGAACTGTAAAAAGCCCCTGAACCAAAATGTGGGGATTTTTCCTTTCGCCCAAAGCAGACAACCTGTTACCAAAGACCACCGTGCCCTCTGGCCACCACACTCACCCAGATTCGCCCAGCATCTCACCGGTGAACCAGTGCTGGCTCTCTGCCTTGGTGGCGACTCCCAGCTTGGCCAGTGCCTCCTAGCAGAGATGAAAGAAATCGGCATGGAACCTTGTATTACAGCAGGATGCTCCCTTTTCATCCAGAGGAAGCAGGCATTCACTCAAACCTTCTTTGCACCTGGAATTCAGCCCAGCCTAGCACTTGCCAAGTTGTGGGGCTAATTCCAGCTTCTGGATGATGGTGGTGCCGGTCCAGGATGGTCCCAGGCCTGGTACATCGTAGGCCCTTGGTCGGCTCGTGGCAAGGGAATGTGGAAATCCGCACTCCCTTGTTGTAGCCCGACTGAGGGCCTGCATCTTGCCAGGCCTTGGACCAGTGCTGATGTCATCCGGGAGCAGGAATTAGCTCTGCAACAGGACGAGCCGAATTCCAGGTGCAGAAAGGGTCCCAGAAACTCTGCAGGCTCTCGAGAGGGACAAGCTCGGTACAGAAATCCCACCCCCCAAAAAAATCCTTGGTCCTTGCAACATGGATTTAGAGGTGTCTCAATCAGGCTCTGCTTTAATTTTTCCATCATCTTCCTCCCTCACAGACTTCTGAGACAACATCAGGATCTGCTAGTCATCAACATAAATACAACATAAATAGAAGCCAGGCCTGAAACTTCACCTCCCTCCTCCAAATTCAGAGTTACAACTATATGGGGGAGCGAAAGCCATGATAACAGAGAGTTTATAAATTTAGCTTCACTCAACATGGCAGAACAACCAATGAGAGGAAAACCAGCCAACAAGGGCTATTTTTAAAAACCAGGCTGTGCTATTATTTTTAAAGAAGTATACACGGCATAAATCCAGCAGTTGGGACAATCAAGTTGAAAAGTTTGGACAGATGTAAAAGATTACAGATGCCTAACATTTATGAAACACTGTTGCTTTGAAAATTCAAACAGAACAAATGCCTTGCAAACAGGCGGAAGGGAAAGGGGAGAGCAGAGAACACACAAAGGTAAAAAAAGAGAAAGATCTCATTGTTCAAGACATTTCGCATTAAGATAAACTGCTTTATGGCTCTGTAAACCCAGATAAAATGAGGCTGACAACATGGCCGGCAACATAATTCTCATTCTTCAAGTAACTCAAGCTGATCAAGAGAAGAGGCACACAAGGTTTTAATGCAAATAGGGGGGGGGGTGAGGGTGGAGAATACAGCAGCAAACCAGGTTGGTTTCTTATTTGGGATATTCCAAACACTTCAACATCTCTGGGCATATATAAAAAACAATTAACAGATGTTCCTTATTTTAGAAGAAGAAAAGTTTGTTCTTATATGCTGCTTTTCTCTACCAGAAGGAGTCACAAAGCGGCTTACAATTGCCTTTCCTTTCTTCTCCCCACATATTAGCTTTGGAAATAATTTTTTAAAGAGTTTGATTTCCCTTCTGTATGTTCATCTTCATCACCATTTGAAAGAAGGAACGTATTTGCAATGGGGGCCTCAAGGATGCTCTTCATCCACAGCAGCGGTGTTTGAATAGAAGATTCAGAAGGTTTTTATATCCCACTTTTCTCAAAGCTTAAGATCGCCTTTCCTTTCCTCTCCCCACAACAGACACCCTATGAGGTTGGTGGGACTGATAGAGCTGTGACAGAACTGTTCTGTGAGAACAGCTCTAACAGGAGTGTAACTGGCCCAAGGTCACCCAGCTGGCTGCATGTGGAGGAGGAGTGGGGAATCAAACCCAGCTTGCCAGATTACAGGCCGCTGCTTATAACCACCACACCACTCTAGCTCCAGTTTTTAACTAGTTTTAGCTCTAGTGATTAAAAACAAACCAACAGATCAAGAATGTTAAAGCCCTTGAACAAACTAAACTGACAATACATGCAGAGGATATTACTTCAGTGCTGCTAGACCTAGTAAATTCAGTTGAAGCCTTATTACAAGTTATAAAAATTATGTCCTGTAAATTATGGCTATACATTAAATGGAAGTAAAATGTGATTTTTTAGTATTAAACATTAAACTACAAACCCAAGAGGCAACTGACAATTTTTGCATGATTGAGCTGGAGGGTGGGGAGATTAAGCATAAATAGTCTTCAAATAGAGGCACTATTAAATGTTATACTCCACTCATTAAAAAGATTAATGATCAGGTAGCGAAGAAGGAAGTTATCAATTAGGCAACAGTTAAAATGATTTTTCCCACCACAGTTTTTAAACCTTCCTATTTATGCTCCAGAACATGTTTAAATACAAAGAATAAGAATTGGTTTTTATACCTGATTTTCACTTCCCAAAGGAATCTCAAAGTGGCTTTCCTTCCAACAGACACCCTGCGAGGTAGGTGGAGGCTGGGAGAGCTCTGACAGAACTACGCTTTGAGAACACCTAACAAGACTGTGACTAGCTCAAGGTCACCCGGCTGGCTGCATGTGAGGAAGTAGGGAATCAAGCCCAGTTCTCCGGATTAGAATCCACCACCCTTAACCACTACACCAAACTGGAGAAGAAATCTAGGGAAGCTAGTAAACATTTTCACATCAAAATTAAGCGAGGGTAGTTTATTAGTACCCTGTTTACCTGAACTGGTAGCTACCGAAAACTGATACCCCCACCCCCAAACTAGGGGAAGTCAAGCACAAAAACTTCCTTCCACAGACACCCTGGATGAATAACCAGCAGCAAACAGGATGGGGAAGATGGCACGTCCTGCCCCTCCACCACTCACACCTCATCTCCATCTTCCCTTGCTTCAGCCATGTCTGTATGTCCAAGCTCCCCCCTGTAGCAGAGCTACAGTGCAAAGCTGTCCAACTGACAGGCACAGAAAGTTGAAAACACTATTAAAAGGCTGAAAGGGGCAAAATGCAGAACTGGATGTTGCCATTTTGAAGGTATGAAGACCTGCCCCACCATACTTGTAGGTGAGGCTTTGCCCATAGCTTCCTTGCAGTTCCCCTGAATTGGGTCAGAAGAAGATTTCCGTTGATCTAGGTCAATCAGGAAAGCTCTTGCTCAGAAGTGGCAGGATGTTGCGTGGATACAACCTCAGCCCCTACAAGGAGGAGGGGGGAAGCAGCCATGTAGAAGCAGCCATGGAGGTATCGCCGCAATCTGTTGATATAAGACGAGTAACTGCATGCATAATACATAACCCCTATCCATATATTAAAACAGTTTTGATAAGCTTGGGGGACATTAAGAACAGGCTTACTGTGAGCATCTTGCCCATTAGTCCTGCTTTTTGCAATGAAATGGCAGAACAAGCATCTAGGAAAGCAGCTTTTTTTTTTTTTTTTACAAAAAGTATTATTGCAGATAAGGGATAGATTTACAATACCCACGGCAGTTTAATGAAAGGGAGGAGACCTCCCTCATTGCCGTAATTTCCACTGACATTCTGCGACTCTGTTCCTAAGAGCACGTCAACAGAAACTGGGTGTCATATGAGTGACCAGGAACTTCCTTCAATTAAGGGAATTCTTACCCAACACGAATGCTTTCTTAACGCACACTGAGTTAAAAGAAAAGGAAAGAGAAAGAAATCAAAAGAGCAGAGAGAAACTGGTTCAGAGAAGTGGTAGCTGGCTGTTATAAAGGAGGTAAATGTGTCAATGGCTGCTGGTTGATACCAGATTGAAACCAGTGTTATGAAGAAAAGAAGAAGAGTTGGTTCTTATATGCCGCTTTTCTCTACCCGAAGGAGTCTCAAAGCGGCTTCCAATTGCCTTCCCTTCCTCTCCCCAAAACCGGCACCCTGTGAGGGAGGTGAGGCTGAGAGAGCCCTGATATTACTTCTAGTCAGAACAGCTTCATCAGTGCTGTGGTGAGCCCAAGGTCACTCGGTTGGCTGCATGTGGGGGAGTGGGGAATCAAACTCTGCTCGTCAGATTAAAAGTCCGTGCTCCTAACCACTACACCAAGTTGGTTCTCCTAACCACTAAACCAAGCTGAAGAACCTGACTTTGACACTGTGATCTCAAGGAACTGTAACTAAACTTAGAGTTTCTGGAAATCACTAGTCAAACCTACCGTTGCTATAAATTAGATGATTTAACCTTCATTATGAGCACCCTGTTGAGATATGTGCATTATTTAATCTCTAATGCTCATAAAAGGGATCTTCAGGATGCCTAGTAGCAGCTAGCCAATGAGTGGGAGGATAGGGAAGAAGTGAATTTACAAATGTAGTTGGGAAGAGCCTGCAGTGATCCACAGGCAGTTAAACTCATCCATTTGATTAGATTTAGAGACTTTGTTTAGAGGATTCAGTAATGTTATAAGAGCTGGAACATGTAGTCATCTTTATCAGAATTTACATAGGGAGAATTTAAAGAACTGTGCAGCTGCTGTAGTAATTGACAGTAAAACTTAACATCTGCAACAAGTAGTTTTAGTAGAAGTGGATTATTAGATGTATATTGCAATTAATGGATTGGACTGCTAATAAGAGGCAATTAGCATAACTGGCAGATATATTGGAGCCATTTGAAACAGAAAAAGACTCTAATCTCAAGCACTTTAATATGAAATGACTCCATGTTTTGTATTTAATAACCAAACATCATGATCAGGACTGGGGATGGGTTATTCAGCACAGATAAGCCCCCAAATATTTGAATCCATGCTGATTTGAATACCTTTCAGGCTTATCTAAGCCAAATCACACATCCCATCAGTTTAAATCAGCTGAATTGGAGTAGCCTGAATTGATTTGAGCTTGATTTAACTGATTCAAGATTTGGCTGATTGAGAAAGAGCCTGCCATATAGCTGATTCTGAGGCTCAGCTGTTTGGTGGGCTTTGTAAATGCCTCCCCCCAGACTGCAGAGCCCGTTCTCTGCAGGTTGGGAAGGGTTGGGGAGGGGAGGAAGAGCCTACCAAACAGCTGAGCTTCAGGATCAGCTGTTTGGCAGGGTCTTTAAATGCCTCCCCCACAGACCTAACTGAAGCTGCTGGGAGCCTGTGCTCTGTAGCTTCATAGGAATCTGTATGGGAGACATTTAAAAGGGAGTGAAACGGACTGCTTCCCCTTTTCACTTGAAGGGGGAGGGAGTGAAAGAGAGCCCTGAATGGCTACCAGCCACTTAAACTGAACTGCCTGCCTGCCCCCACTAATCACCTCCAAGGGGAAGGAAACAAAAGGGACTGCTGGAGACTTTCCCTGGATTAACTGGCTGTCAGGCTATGTGGGGGTGGGCGGTCTGAATCCCCCCCCTGCACAGTCTAAGCTGATCCAAGGATACTGGTGTTCAGGTGATGCCCAAATAGTTTACTGCCGAATCTAAACTGTGCCAAATTTTAAATGCCTGCAGTATAACAAAAAACACTGTCCACAATCAAGTTTCTTGTGAGCAGGCCAAAGTGCAAAAATAGAACAATTTTTGTCTTCTGGTGCTCCCAAGGAGTCTCTCCTACTGGGGAAAAAGGCAGAGTTAGACTCACCTGCAGCTTCTTCACCTCCAGCTTGGTCTCTAGGGCTGCAAGACCCCCCTGGCCCTGCTCTGCAGCCATCTGGTGGAAGAACCTCCGCCACTTCACCAACACCTCTGAGAACTGCAGCTGGAGACATGGAGAGCACAAGCCCTTGTTATCAGGCAGGCTCTGCACAGGCAAGGGTCATGTAGGGCAGGGTCATATAGGGCAGATGGCAAGGGTCATATAAGGCAGATGGCTCAGGCATAAGAACATGAGAAATGCCCTACTAGGTGAGATTAACAGCCTGCCAACTCAGTTGAGCACACTGCTTGCCAGCCATGAGCTTCTGGGAATCCCACCAACCAGGGTATGAAGCCAATAGCCATCTTCCATCTCACAGGTCAACTCTCATTCTAATACATATTGCCTTTCCATGACAAAACATTCCCAGCATGCATTTTGTCTATCCCCTCATTGAAGGTCACCAATCACTTGTAGCTGTCAATTCTACAGTTTGTTATGTGAAACAGGATTTTTGCCTAAGCTGAACTCATTGCCAGCTGCTCATTTCAATGACTGATCCCAAATTTGAGTATTTATATGTGTGAAAGGTAAGAGCCTCTTGTGGCACAGAGTGGTAAGGCAGCAGACATGCAGTCTGAAAGCTCTGCCCATGAGGCTGGGAGTTCAATCCCAGCAGCTGGCTCAAGGTTGATTCAGCCTTCCATCCTTCCGAGGTCGGTAAAATGAGTACCCAGCTTGCTGGGGGGTAAAACGGTAATGACTGGGGAAGGCACTGGCAAACTACCCCGTATTGAGTCTGCCATGAAAACGCTAGAGGGCGTCACCCCAAGGGTCAGACACGCTAGAGGGCGTCACCCCAAGGGCAGATACCTTTACCTTTACCTTATGTGTGAAAGAGTTCTTCTACACCACTCAGTTGCATAAACTTGGGCTTCCTAGATCCTAGTTGGATTCGGTGACCACAACACCATACTAGCACTCCCTCATGTCACGTTTCTGCTGAAATCAGCTTTCCCCTAAAATCCCAATCACTATATTCACCCCACCCCATTAACACCAGCTTCACAAACTTCACACAACCCAATATCAACAAACTGGCATCAAATACGAAGACAGCAGACATTCATTTCCAGAGTGTGGGCAAGACCGCTCAAAATGGGGAAGCTCAACTTACAGAAAGCAACAAAGAAGGTGGGCTCAATAAGCCTTCCAGGAAAAGAAGATTCTCAAGGCATTATTTATTTATTTTGTCATATGGGGTGTGTAGTGGAGCCAGGAGATCTGCAAATTGTCTGGCAGCCAGGGATGTTTGGAGGTAGTTTGCCATTGCCTGTCTCCGTGTGATGACCCCTAGTTCTGCTTGGAGGTCTCTCGTACAAATACTAGCCAGGGTTGGCCCTGCTTAGCTTCTGAGATCTGATGGGTTCGGGCTTTCCTCGGCTATAGCTGTGATCCCACTGGCTTGCCAAACCTAATCACATTGGATAGACAGGGGAGCAAGTCAACAGCTTGCATTTTACTTACCAAGAACTGAGGCCTTCCCAATGCAGTAAGTTTAATAGCAGAGAAGCCGTCTTTTGAGCTGCCAGCTGCAAAGAGAAGATTAAACACAGTTCATCCCTTTCCTCAGAAGGGCTGTGAGACCCCACAGGCGACATGACACTGTTCTTATTTGTTTATCCCATATGAAATCTTATCCCCCTTTATTTTAACCAATTTGCACATTGCAATTCGTGACATTACGAAGTTCTTGGGGCCTTTGGATCATGTACAGAGCAGGCGTTTTGTTCTTCCGAGACTGGTGCGGAAGGGCCAGACTGGATTAGAACTGTGGTCCGTGTGGAAAAAGAGCTAACATGATTAAAGGAAAACCGTGCAGGTGCATGTGAAATCCTTCTCCACATGCAGCATGGTCATGACCCAAACTAGGCCCCCGCATGATTTGAAAGACACACATGAGCTGGCTGGTCTGGGGGTGGCAGTCAACTAATATAAATAATAATAAATAATAATAAATATGATCAAGTCTTCGTGGCAATGAGAATTTTGTAACAAATGACTTGACCCTAAGTGGCACAGGAGTTTGAACCCAGGGGATTCCAACATACTAGTCTACTACTCTGGTTATTAGAAAGGGGTGGGTTGAGTATATGAAGCTTCTGCTCATACAGCTGGACAACTGGTCATTCTATCCAGCATTAACTCTTATTGGTAGCAGACCTCCACAGTCTTGGTCTTTTCCCATTTGCTGAAAATGACAAAGGTTGAATCTGATGCTCTTCATGGGATACCTACTAGTGAGCTCGATAGCAGAAGGCCCCTTCACTAGCTGGCAGGACTCTGTGTGTAAAGATTTGGGAGGAACTGACGTAGAAGGTTCCCATGTACAACGCAATGCCTACCTGAAGCTTCTATGCACTGCAGAAAGGTGTCCATGTGGTGGTCACACTTGGCTTCATCTGCATAGAAGTAGGTGCGGGCGCTGATGACACCAGCCCGTCGATCACCAAACCCACGATGCGCACTGTACTGCTTTTCTCTTTGCTCTGTGGGGAAAAGTAAAGCAAGGAGGCCTATATAAAGTTGCTCTACAATAGCTTCCCAAGCACGTTGCCCCCCCTCCCCTTACCTACCAAAACCAGTCCTACTTTGGGCTTTGGGGGCTTATGAAAGCTCCAGAGTAGGGTTGTTTTAGGGCCTTAAAGATAAGTACTAGCACCTTGAACCTCAATGTGCTCTCTCCACCTGGTTCCTATAAGGAACTGCATTCTGTCTTTTCTGCATTCTGGACCAGTTGAATAGAATCATAGAGTTGGAAGGGACCTCATGGGTCATCTAGTCCAACCCCCTGCACTATGCAGGACACTCACATCCCAATTGCTCATCTACTTTATGCAGGATACTCACATCCCAATCACTCTTCTACCTTTGTATCTGATATGGAAATATCATGTAGAGCAATACAGAAGTCTAATCTAGAGGTGATTGTTGCATGGATCACGGTGACCAGGTCAGGAGCAGATAAGGTGGGGTGCTAGGGGATTCTGCCCCTGGCAAAGGTGGTAGAAAGCTTGGTGGGCAGCATTTGTGACTTGGACCTCCAATGATAACAAGTCCAGGATCACACTCAGGCTCTTGTCAGCGGTCAAAGTTGTTAGCTGGAAGTTGTGGTGCCTCCTCTGGAGTCTGTTAACTGGATCTTAACCCATCTTAGCTGGATTCAACTTCAGTTGAAGTTGAGCCAATCTACCACAGCCTCCAGGCAGCTGATCAGCACATTGTGTGTGGGTAGATGGATGACCACCCATTAACAGACAGAGCTGGGTGTCATCAGCATATTGATGATACTCTAGACTGAAACTCTGGATTAGCTGGGTGAGGGGGTGCGTGTAGATTCTGAACATCGGGGAAGGAATTGTCCTCTGTGGGACCCATAGGTCAGGGTGTATCCCTGGGAGGTACTCTCCCCTACCACCAGCCTCCACCCCTGAACTTGGAGGAAGGACTGCAGCCACTCCAGGGTAATGTCTTGGTCCCCCATGTTGGTTAGAATAATAGTAATAGGTCTGGCTCTCCTCCATTGCCAGAATCTACTCTGCTGGTACAGTGGTTAGAACAAATTGCATGTTGGGTAAACAATCTCCCTTGATGTAAGATGCTTAGGCACTGGCCAAGCCCCAAAGCTTGCCTAAACTGAAAGTTCACAGAAAAGTATAATACAAAAAATACAGTGATGCCTTAAAGACTAAATGTTCATTTCAACAGGACCATCAGCCCACTTAACCAGGAAGATCTGTCAAAGAATGTTTTACTGGGGAATTTTGAAAGGGGAGGCTGAGATACGGAAGAGTCAAGGCATGGCATGAATCTGCCGAGCTGTTTTTCCACAGAAGGCAAAGTGAAAGCAACTATTCTGGGAAATCACTCAGTTGCTAGGAAGAATTACTCCTGCTTTCACTTCCCTTAACCACCATGACAACAGCAACAACAACAACCAGTAGCCTCACCTACAGTTGCCAGCCCCCAGCTGGTGGCTGGAGATCACTTGCTTTACAAGTGATCTCAGGGGACAGATTTGTTCACCTGGGAAAAATGGCCTTTTTGGAAGGAGGACTCTATAGCGTAAACCCCATTGAAATCTCTCCCCTCCCAAGCCCCCATCCTCAGCCTCCACCTCCAACCTAGAGCAGGCAACCCGAGCTTCACCTTTCTATGACTTTCAGTTTAGACCTAAGCCAGTGACTAATGACACTATCCTAAGCAGGGCCTTATAAGTCCATTGAAGTCAGTGGGGTTTTTTTGGTGTAATCGCTTCGGATGGCACCATAAGCATACTTCAGGACAAATACCACAGAGCTTCTAGACTTGGCAAAACTCCGTGCAAAGTCATGTCAATTCCATAAAACTTTCAGAAGACAGAATCGGCCCTATCGGTACAGAATCGAGAGGATCAGTTCAGGATGATTTAAGGCAAGATTGTTTAATTTGTCACACATTCATCAGTCATTAGTGGAAGGTGCATAATATGCTTTATGCATTAAACACTTTTCAATTACACTTGAATTAAGCTATTATGGTAAAAGCATGGCCAAAACGTTGCTAGATTACCTTCTAGGCAACATCTGCAAAATGAACCTTAGTACATGCTGAGGATGAATCTCATGATATAGCCAGCATGGCACAAAGACAAAGATATTTAGAGGAAGAATAAGTATGCTACATATGTTCCACATGATGGATATTAACTGAAACTTAATCTTACTGGCTGGCACTTAAGTTAATTGCTGCATAATGCAATTTTATTTTTGCCATTGTGAGCCAAATACACATATTTTTCACTACCTCTACAAAATGCTGGACAGTGCTCAAATTATTTTTTAAGCCTGATGGCAGCATTTAAACAACTTTGCCTGTTGGGAACTACAAGCCACAGTTGCGTTGGCTATAGCTGATAAATACAGCTCATTTATTGATGGTCCTTATCATCTCTGATAACAGAGAAAGGAGATACAAGAATAGAAGCCAGCGTTCTGCAGGAGTTTGTGTAACTTCTTTCCCATTTGTATTTAAAAGTTTCTGTAAAAACATATTCATACTTTCTTATAGTTTGTCTGCTACAATATTTCCAGACAGACCATGCTGCATGAAATGGATGCGTTTGACAAGTTTCTTCGTATGTCAAAATAAGAGTTCATGCTTCTATTTTCACCACTTTTTTGTTAGAAGCATTCTTTGTATTGGCACAGCTTCAAGGCCTCATCATACCTACTCCAGCCCTGGCTGTGGCATATCACCTGCTGCCAAAATTAACACTGCTTGAGAGAGCAGAGTTCACAAGACTGGTCATCATACTTGGTGAGTCAGCTCACGGCGTGGATCACAGCCTAGCCCCTTCACACAGCTGGTGTGCTTCAGAGGGAATGCTAGAAAGGCCTGCTCCACTTTACATGCTGCTGTGGCAGAGACTGAAGGCAAGGTGATCAATGGTGGGAAAAGAATGGAAGGACAGGAGCTAGGAAATAGCTGTCCAGAAAGGTCTTTTACTTACTGCCCGTCTCCTTCTCAAATTCAGAGGTACAGGAGCTGGAAGGGACAGAAACACCCTAGTAAGTCACAGGGTTACTTCACGGGTACACACCACCTCACCTCTCATGACCTGGGCATGCTATGCAGGCGAACCAAGAACAGGGACCAGCGGAAGCTTCATAGATTCCAGAGGACCGATGTGTGAATCATGGAGTGAGTGCCTACATGGAATAAGACTTGTATGTCTTTGTATGACCTTCTGGTATTGTGTATATGTGATGCTCTCCCTGCATGCAGAAAACTAGCCTAAATGAGGAATATATAAAATTCTTCACTCCCATGCATTACTTTTTAAAATGCAGGAATCTTTGTATATCACAAAGGACTGCAATGAAGCTTCTATTCCGGGTTAGCTTACTGGACAAGAGATCAGCCAGGCGCCAAAAGCAACTCACGAGTAGCGGCTTGCAATACGAGAGCTGTGCAGAAATTAGATCCGTTCAATTCTCACAAGAAATCCTGTGACATGGATTACAAGTGCTGGCTGAGCTGAAGAACAAAGTAGAGCTGGTAGTGGCCGGGGCAGGGGAGGCCAGCTGTGAGCGCCTCGGAATATGAAGTGGGTCTGTTTTTGCCTTGCAGCAATGCAAGAAAATCCTTTATCGGGATCGCTGCGGGCAAAGGTGCAGTTTTCAATGGTGCTCATTCTGCCCACATCAGGAAAGTTTGTTAACCGGCCACCCTGGTTTATGGCCTGAGTTCTCTTGGCTAAGGACAAAACTGCAGTCTCTTTCTCTCTTTCACCCCAGGCATACTAATGAGGTTTTATATTGAAAGTGATACCAGGTAGCTGTCATTACGACAGTGTAGTGTAGTGGTTAAGGACTGGTGGACTCTAATCTGGAGACCCGAGTTTGATTCCCTGCTCCTCCACATGTAGTCTGCTGGGTGACCTTGGGACAATGACAGTTCTCTCAGAGCTCTCCCAGCCTCACTGGGTGTCTGTTGTAGAGAGAGAGGAACGGTAGGCAATTGAAAGCCACTTTGAGACTCCTTTGGGCAGTAAAAAGTGGAATATGAAAAAACAGCTTTTTTCCTTTAAAGGGTGGCCGATGTAGATCACCTCAGACAGAAGGCTCTACAGCTCTTCCTGTGCAAGCCTCAGCATGACCACATTAAGTGATTCGCTCAGAAAGGAGAAAAGTTTATCGAGAACTGATGACACCAGGCAAGTAAAACCCTCCACTGTTCAAAACAGCATTTCTAATCAGTGTGAAATTAGACCAGCTAAATGTTAATCAAGGTGTAAGCCTTTGCATGCATAGTATGCTTTGTCAGACAAAACCAAGTGTGAGGAGGAAGGGTGCTGTGCACATAAAAGTTTACACGTGGAATAAACTGTTTTGCTACTTCAGAACAACACAGCTACCCACTTGAATCTATATCCAGGGTAGAAAGAGGTTGCACAGAGAGGGGCAGCAGTGCAGGAAGCAGAACGAGGCAACCCCAGGCCGCTCCCCTGAGAAGTCCCCTTCCTGGGGTGCCCAGTTTTGGCTTGTACAGAGCTGCACATTCTTCTGCCAGCTCTGCTGCTTGCATAAGGGCTCTGCCTCTCTAGCAACCAATCAGGAGGAAGGAAACAGGATTTCTCGTAGCCAATCATGCTGCCCGTCAGCTCGTTTTTCTTCCTTGGAAGTGGCGAGTTGTACACTGTGTACTGAGCAAAGAGGAAAAATCCAGCCTGTGTCGAAAGATAAGTTCCTGACTTCCAGCCCACAGCTGCAGGCGGGCAATTTGACACCTGCCCCCTGCAATTTCACTTTCACATTGGAAATCATATGTTTCTCCTGTGTCTATGCCTCAAGCAGCTGCATTTGTTGGCAAGCCCCCACTGCATGAAGACAGTGAAATACGGGAAGGATCACATAGGTCAGGGGCAGAACAAATTTCTTGCCAAGGCCCGGGGATCAATGCAATGCCTCTAGTTAAAGGGGTTTCAATCAGCAGGGACACGGGAACACTCCGCCTGAGTCCTTGGGGAACTTCTGCTAGTTGGGGGGGAAATGCTGAACCTAAAGTGAAGCACCATGTCACAACTCCATGATAAAGCATCCCTGAAACCACAGCAGGGAACTGAAGTTTAGGGAAGAGGCCATTTGCACAGCTTTTACAAAAAAAAACAGTTGGGGTATGCTCCTCAGAGAACTTAACAGAACAGTTTTGGTAGCAAGTGGCTTCTAAGCCTTTCCCTTTAATAAAGGACAGCTGTCATTGCCTACTGCAGTCAGAAGCAAGGCCCCTTTGCTAGGGACTTCAGCTGCATTCAGATCTTGCTAGGCAGTGAACTGCTGCCATAATTCATTCCTGGATTATCCTGTGCGGACAAGCCAGAATAGCTGCAAACTATGGCAACAGCCAGACAACTGGAGAATGCAGCCATGGGCAAGAACGCTGAGCCTCTACGGGCCTACAAGGAACTCCCTCGAAAGTGATGCAGGTGTCATGCAAAGGCACAGAAAGGTGACCAGTTTCCGGTTCCCCTTTCCAAGTGTGTGAACCAGTGTGTGAACCAGTTCAAGTGCTACACACATGAATCCTGATGACTCCCCATGGCTCATTCAGAGTCCAGCACTCCTGGTTTTGGGGGTGCAGGTGGCGACAAGCTTAAAATTATTAAATGTGCACTGGGTGCCCAAGTCCCAGAACGGAAGATGAAAAATACTAGTGAGAATGTGCATTGCTCCCTCTGCTTTCCAGGCTGTCTTCTGAAACGGGAAAGGTTAGTTTGAAAGGACGTGATGACAAATAAAACAACACCCTGGGAAGAGGTCACAGAAGGGCAAGATCAGAATTAGCCTTTGTGCAGGGCTGAATAGTGACCTTTGGGACAGTCCTTGCATCCTCAGCAGACACCCCCAATCTTAACATTCAGGCTGGTTTGGGCTAAAAAACCCTGAAATAAGACCTTCCCCTTCACTAAAGGCCAGTGTTGTCCTGTTTTAAGCTGCCTTGAATGGGCAGTGACGCAATGCCATATACCAGCCAGCAATGTCAACACCTCTGTCCTTTATTCCAAGCTACTTCTGATAAGCACAGAGGGGAGGGAACGGCCTGCATACCTATTGGGCATAACCAAGCTAACTTGCCCATTAGGAAACCCTAGAGGTTTTTCTAGCATCGGTGTGGCCTTTTGGCCTCTCCCACTTACAGCTGCCTCTCTACTCAGGTCTGGGGCTGACGGCATAATCAGCCAGCCATTCAGAAGTGATGCAAAAGCCAGGCTTGATGCAACCGCCTAGTTCAGCACCTCAGCCATCCTCCTCTCATGCAAAGCAGCAAGCAGGACACGCTGGCGTCTGAGACAATGCAGCCGCTGGAACCGCACGCCCCAGCTGCAAGGAAAACAGTCTGAGCATGCTTACTCCAGTTCCTTCTTCTCCGCTTCCTCTGTGGTCAGGTCCTCCTCCACACTGTAGTCCAGCACGGAGCCCACGCCATATGCAAGGTTGTGCTGGATAAGAGGCTTGATGTCTTCTCTGTCCTCCCCCGCCACAAACTGCCCGTAGAAAGTCATTTTCATCAGCTTCTCGAAGAGCCGCTGGCCCAGCAGCTTCCGGGTGAGGTTCATCAGCTGCAAGACAGAAACAGAGGTATGAAGAGTACCACAATTTCCCTCTTGGCCTTTAGCTGGGCCGCCTCCTTTTCTAGAGATCCTTCCAGGGACTGCAATCTGTTGAGGAGAAGACAGCCCCCCCCCCTCATTTCATAACCATCACTTATAAAAGCAGGCTCACGGAGAAAGGGCCTGGAGCGACTTAAAAGGGTGAGGTTTTCTCTTTTCCCTCTCATAAGTTCATGGAAGGAGGCACTTTCTCTGTCTCCCCTGTTACTGCTGTCTTGAGTACTTCTCTGCTTAACTGTACAGGAAGAAATGTGCTGGTAAAGTGGAAGGCATCGGGTGCTTTGTGTTGATATTGTTATGAACTTATTACCCCAACCATATTTAGATTCTCTGTTCTTTATTAGCTAGGCGGGGGTAGTCAAACTGCGGCCCTCCAGATGTCCATGGACTACAATTCCCAGGAGCCCCTGCCAGCATTCGCCAGCGGCCCTCCAGATGTCCTCCATGGACATCTGGAGGGCCGCAGTTTGACTACCCCTGAGCTAGAGGCATCACATTCTTTGTGTACTTTTTGGGTGGGACCATTATCCTGCATCCTAAGGTCTCATGAGGCTGGATTGTCATGTAGGGAGTTCTTAGTCTGAGGAAGAGTGCTTGCACTCGAAAGCTCATGCCTTGAATAAAACTTTGTTGGTCTTAAAGGTGCCGCTGGGCTCTGATTGTATTATTTTTCTCATGAGGCTGTAAAGTCTTTGCTCTAGCAGCTTCAATACAAAGGTAATTTCCAAGGTCATCTCTGCCATGGAAACAGCGCTCACCAAAACATACCTCAAAAGGACCGACTGCCCATGTTCCTGCAAGAGGCACCCACAGGCCTCCAGGAAGCTCCCAAGCAAGGCACAAAGGTGACAGCACCCAGAGTGTGTCCCAGGTACTCAAAAGCATCCCTATACCCTTAAGATGGAAGTTCCATCCAGCACTTGTGATTGAACAGGTACTAAAAAAAGCCATCTGAGCAAGCACTTATTCATTCAGCTCATGCCAGAAAACGCTACACGTCATCCCACCCCACTCCTCTTGGCAGAAGGGAGAGACAACACCCTGCAGGGGCTACTGCTCCAGGATAGGGTCAGGAGGAGCTCCTTGAATCCTTACTCAGCCATGGAGGCTTGCAAGATGCCCACAGCAACCTGGAATCGTTGCCGGGACAAAAATGGATGATATGGTAAGCTGCTTTGGATTCCCACGGAGAAGGGGTTTACAAATGTATAAGTGACGGATAACACCTGGGTGTTGTGAGTTTTCTGGGCTTTGTGGCTGCAACCTGGTGATTTTAGGGACCCAAACTACCAGATCACAGCCACACACCCTGGAAAACCCACACCCACCAGTTGCCTCCAGCTGAGAGCACCCTGGACAATTCACTAATAAGAAGCACAGAAATAGATAGAAGGGAGACAGGACTCAAGGAAACAAAGGGAGGCTGAAATAAAAGTGAGGAGAGGGAGAAAAGGGTGGCCAGTAGTGGAAGAAGAAAAGTTTAGACAGTGGGATTACGCTGCTCTGACCCAGTGGAGGACCCATAGGGCGCTGGGGACAGAGGAAGTGCAGGGTCCCCGGGACGGACAGCGCCTTCGCGGGAAGCTTTCAGCCGCCTCCGACAGTTGCGAAGCCGGCTAAGGGAAGGACCGAGCAGGCGGCAGACAAAGGCAGGCGCGCCCAGGTCCTCCCTCGCTGCGCCGAGCTGCCTCCTTCGGGGGGCAGCCCGCTTCGGCTCGGCTCACCTGCAGGGCGCGTTCCACCAGCGGATCCGCCGAGCAAAGCGCCAGCACCAGGAGCCCGCGGGCCAGCTCGCCGCTCGTCTTGCTGCGGAACGCCTCCCGCGTGTCGGCGAAGTCCACGGGCGGCGGCGGCGGCAACTTCTGGGCGCGGGGCGCATCTTGCGAGGGCACCGCGGCCAACGGGGAAGGCGATTGCGGCGCGGCAGGTGCGGCAACAGCCGGCTTCGGGGCCGTCGCGGTGGAGAGCGGACAGCGCCTCAGGAGCCCAGCCGAGGCTGCTGCGCGCAGCGCCCGCGACCCGCAGCAGATGTTCTTGCAGCAGCCGGCCATGCCCACATTCATGGTGTTGTGAAGAACGCGGCGCGTGTGCCTGAGCGCTTAAATAGCCGCCGGTGAGTCACGCCACGCCCACTGCCCGGGGAAACCCGCCGCGAGCGCCCGCTGATTGGCCTCTGTCCCCCAGGCCACGCCCGTCAAGTTCTACCACCCAAAGTTGTCCCCGGGAGCTGGGCCGCCCTTGCATTTCTCCGAGTCGCGCGGGGCTCGCCGCAGCCGTGTGTGGTTTCCCCCACGGTCCTCCTCCGCCCGTAGCCACTGACAGGACGGCGGAGTGGACGATTTCGAAAGTGGTGGCGCAAGGGCGCTTAGGAGGAAGGCCGGCGGAAACGTCACGAAGTAGTACGTTGGAAAGTCCCAGCTAGCTCATTTAGACTGTTTAAGGTTGCCAACCTCCCGGTGGAGAACTCCCAGATTTACAGCTGATCTCCAGACTGCTTTGGAGGGCGGGCTCTTTATGTCGTTGTATGCTGTTAGTTCCCCCAACTCTGTCCTCCCTAGCCTCCGCCTCCAAATCTCTTAAATTTCCCAACCCTGTGTTGGCAAACCTAAGGAAAGCCAGCTTGGTGTAGAGCGGCAGCCTTTAATCTGGTGAGCGGGGTTCGATTCCCCACTCCTCCACATGCAGCCAGCTGGGTGACCTTGGGCTTGTTGCAGTTTTCTTAGTGTTCTGTCAGGCTGTCTCAGACCCACCTACTTCACAAGGTGTCTGTTGTGGGAGAGGAAGGGAAAAGTGATTGTAAGCCGCTCTGAGACTCCTTCGGGTAGGGAAAAGCAGAGTATAAAACCCAGCTCTTATTCTAACCCAGATCCCCTTATAAGCAGTAGTGATGGCCCAGGGCCTTGTCTGGGCCTTTTAGGGTTGCTTGCCTAGTATGCAATGCCCAAATAGAATGGCCACTAGGCTGGAAAACCTTTTATGATTTTTATTCAACTGCTGAAGAATAGAAACACAAATTCACGCAGGTGGAATGGATCCCTAAAAAGTACCTGTGCGCCGAACAATAACATTACATGAGATTAAATATATCCCTGTTGGAGGCTGGGAGAGATGATTCCTTTACGGGCCAAGTCGGTAACTTGGGGTCTCCCCCTGCCTTGGTCTTCCCATGGGACCACCCTGAAGCTACCGAACCAGCCCCCCCCTCAAAGTTGCTGCCAGGTTCCGTAAAGCTGCTTCCACGCCTCCCCCCACCCAGCCTTCAATGGTTTACATAAACAATAGCGACATCTTCCTTTAGCCTTGAGATTAGGCCAATTTGACATAACCATAATATCATCATTGGTTAGAGGGATCCTCACTCCACAAGATTATCTAAAACAGCATTCTAAAAGACAGCCAAGTATATGATCTCCTGCAAGCTAGGCCTTCTGATTTAGAAAACAATTCTGGAAGCCAAAATCTTATCCAGTTTCTGCAAGCTGAGCAAAAGTTAGAGAAATTTGTCACCCTCTCATTCCGTCAGTTCTGAAGATCTGCACCAGTGCAGGCATAGTCTTTGGCAAGTTGAAAGCTGCAAGCCCTGTGCAAAGGATAAAATGAGGCAGAGGGGGCATAGTACGGGCTAAGGAGAATATAGTTGGAATACTAATGTTACCCTAGCACAAGAAATAGTGTAAATTCAAAGGCTTCCCCCTACACCTTGTGGAGAGTTCAAGACCACCCCTCCCCTACTGCCTCCTTCAGAGCTTCATGTTTTGGACCATTCCAGTATGTGCCCATGTCGCTCTTTCTTTATGGCTAGAGAATTTAGTGTATACAATAGCAAGCTCACAGCAGACACCCCAAGGAACCTACCAGGAACAAGATGGACAAAAAAACTGCTCCCTGCTGAACAAGGTTATGGGTCCATGATCTCACTTAGGGCAATTCTGAATGCCATAAATTTAGCATCGTACTTGCCATTTGAGGATGCTATAGTCCAGCTGCTCTGCCTGACGTTCCCAACCTCCCACGTCTGGCCGGCAAATTGCTCGCTATATCTACCATTTTAAAGCGCGAGTTGGTGAATCCCAAAAACTGAATCCACCAACCTTAAAAGTGCTATCCCCCAGCAGACAACCAACAGGCCAGCAGCAAAAGAAATGTATGGAGGCAAAGAAGCGCTACCTCTGCCTCAAACTTCCTGCGCTTGCACCTACCTCCCTTTTCCTTGTTCCCAGGGACAGGATTTTTTAATAATGGAGAGCAACAAATAGGCAGACAAGCTTGCAGGTGATGCCAAAAAAATTCCCCCCCCTAAAGTTGTAACACGAAGCCTCTCTAAATCCTGCCCCCCAAAAAACAAACAAACCAGGAATGAGATTGATTTTTAAAGTATCAAGACTTGTGATTCCATAAGGGGTGGCATTCAGAAAGCACTATGCACCTATGATTAGATGCATATGCATTTAAACTGAGAGGCATTAATTAAAAAAATATTAGTGGGCATCATAGGACCTTTAAAAAATGGAGAAAGGGGATTGGCTGCCTGGCTTGATTGACAGGCGGAAGAGAGTTGCATATAAGGCGCATTGCTGTCTTCCACCATTTCCAGCAGCACTTGTGGAGGGTAGGAAGCGCGAAAAGGCGGCAGACAACCGCTGGCAGGGGCTCGTGGGAATTGTAGTCCATGAACATCTGTAGGACCACAGGTCGACTGCCCCTGCTTTAAAGGAAGACCTGGGACCCTCAGCATGCAAAGAAAGTAGTGATCCATCGAAGAACAACTTTCCTCATAGGCTTTGCTCAGGAAGCAGCCTCTCCAAGGATAGCTTGCCAGCCATAATGACTGGGATGCCAAAAAGAGGGGTGAAAGACACCTCCCCCCATCAGTGCTGGCATAAATCCACTATATTGGCATATCTCTGATCTCTGCTAGCAGAAGAGGACGTCGCTCTGATCCTATCATCTTATCCAGTAGACATAATGCGTTGACACAATTGCTTTGCTTGTTGCTAATATTAATCATTAGCTTCTGACAGAAACTTGGAGACCAGCCTGTGATTTATGGAGTGTTGCGTTTGTGAGTAGAGCCGCAAAAGCCGCGTCTTGTGCTGAAACGATAAGCATGGGGAAATGTGGAGCGTGCCTTTATAATGGTCGTTTTATCTGGTTATGGCTCCGGTTATGGGTGTCTGTTTTTTTCTTTGTTTTAAAATGGATGGCATTAAAGAGGCTAACGACAGAATCAGCTATCACTTTCTACGCTGGTCTATCTATGACCGTAATAAAGTTCTGATTATCACTTTCACTTGAATCATTGCCTAAATGAAAGGGCCGTGCTCCGTGCAGTTATGTAAGCGTTCCATAGCATTTTAAGAATGTCGGGGCCTCATGTGTCAGTTCTCAGAAGCTAAGCAAGGGACAGCCCTGGCTTAGCTTCTAACGTACCACCAAGGAAGCCCGGGGTCACTGTGCAGTGGCAAAACCCCTCTGTTAGTCTCCTGCCTTGCTCAACGTTTTTATCATTGAGAAACCCTTGAAACATTCTTCAGGCTTTGGGACCATATATTTAACAAATTTAAAAAATATATAAAATGAATAAACTCCCACCCGTTCAGGAAACCCTTCTAGGACTGTCAAGATCAGGGGTGGTCAAACTGCGGCCCTCCAGATGTCCATGGACTACAATTCCCATGAGCCCCTGCTGGCAGGGGCTCATGGGAATTGTAGTCCATGGACATCTGGAGGGCCGCAGTTTGACCACTCCTGGTCAAGATACTCCTATTATCATGAAACTCAGGTTGAGAAAGCCTGTTCTGAAGAGTTGTATGAGAACCGGTGTGGTGTGGTGGCTACAGAGTCAAGGCTAGTATCTGGAACAGCCAACTTCAAATCCCCACTCTGCCATGGAAGCTCACTGGGTGACCTGGGGCCAGGCACACACTCTCCCCCCTGAACCACACTGCAGGGTTGTTGTGAGGAAAAATTAAGGAGAGGAGAATGGTGTAAACCACTCTGGGTCTCCACAGGAGTGAAATATGGGGCATAAATGAATGTAATACATAAAAATAAAATTTAAAACGTGAGCCAATTATTTCATTGAACAAGCACACCCACCCACAAAAGGGTCCGCTTCACCCCAGTGTACTGTTTCTCCCTGGGGCAGGTCAACTCCACCCCTACACTCCGGTTACAACAACAACAACAACAGTTGGGTTTTGTACCCCACTTTTTACTGAAGGAGTTCCAAAGTGGCTTTCCAATGCCTTCCTGTACTCCGAGGTAGGTGGGGCTGAGAGAGCTCTGACAGAACTGCTCTGAGAGCAGCTCTAAGAGAACTGCGACAGGCCCATGGTCACCCAGCTGGCTGCATGTGGAGAGGCAGGGACTCAAACCCGGCTCTCCAGATTGGAAGCTGGCGCTCTTAACCACTACACTAAGCTGATTACTGTTGTGAGCCCCAGTACCACCTCCACATTCGCCAGACATGGGAATCAACTTGTGGACTGGGTTTTTAGACTGCTGCCAACATAGAGCGACTCTGTTTTCAAGGCAGGAGACATTCAGAGGTAATGTGCCATTGCCTGCCTCTATGTAGCAACCCTGGACATCCTTGGTGGGTCTCCCATCCAACCACTAACCAGGGTCAACCTTGCTCAGCTTCTGAGATTTGATGTGATCAGGTTAGCCTGGGCCATCCCTGTCATGCCAATGAACTCTGGCAAGAGGCAAGACATTTCACCTTCCTCCCTGGGTTTCCAGCTCTGCCTTGGGAAACCCCACAGCACCTCCCCCCCCCTCTGCATCAGAAGCCCCCATGCAAATTCCAAAGGCACCGCAGGGGAAGTTTACAAGTCTTGCAGTGGGAACAATACCTTGTTCTCATCATACAGCATATTTGGATAGCTGTTTCTGGGAAAGGAACATTTGGCAAGTCAGGAGGAAGGGAGTGACTGTACAAAACACAATAATCGAAAGTACATGAGCAAGAATAAATTCTGCAAGGTGCTTGGGAGCTTAGTGGGGAAGAATGACTGTAGTGGGAAACAGGCTATGGGGGATCTGGGTCCCACCTCAGATGAGCTGGAGGGGCAAACTTCCCAACGCAAGTTTGCTTTTTGGAAGACTTGGCCGCATCTGCATCCACAACCTTCCTTGAGTTCAAAGATGCTGTTTGAGCATCAACCCTTTGGAGAGGGTTGAGGGGTGTGACCTCTGACATCAATTAACTCTCGCTGTAAAGCAGACAAGGGGTCACAGAGAAAATACATTTGGGGGGATGAACTGCAACAGCCGGATCCAATACAGACCACGATCAGAAGATGTGGCACGGACTGCTTAAGCCTTGCTGCCTTCCTATTTAGAAATGAATCACTGCAAATGCATGACCGAGTGGGGGTGGGTGGGGGGGTGGGGGGAATGGGATAAAAATATGCCCACATCGAGCAATCCCCATGTTACTATGTGCATGATCCCCTTTGCTTAAGTCATTCCCTTGTGGCAGCAAGAGCATAAATAACAGGAAGAGGACCAGGCAGGCTGGATACTTTCGTTTTCCTACCAGCCCCCTGCCTTCCGATAACTGGGAGCTGCTGAAACCAACTGTCCAGTGACTCCTGCAGGATTCCAGGGATGTCCTGTTCAATCAACAGAATTTGAGATCTGCAGTGTTTCAAGATGTTCACAAGCAGACCGGTTCTACTATGTAATCATCTTTATGTTGGAAGCAAGCATAGAATCTTTGCCATTAAGAAGAAGAGCATTTTTGTGCAGTGGCATTTTTGTACCCCTTTCTGTTGTGTGTGCACAAGGACTGCGGCAGACTGGCCCTGAGGTCCGAGGCAGGATCGAGATTTGCGGCCTCTGATTGGGTCATGGCTCTCTGGCTTCCCTACGGAGACGACTGTGTCACAACATCCAAATACAGGATGTACTTAACAGAATTAACTTTTGATTATATATTCCCACTGTCGTGATGGTCAGTTCATAGTCTGAGGAGGAGTGCTTGCACTCAAAAGCTCACGCCTTGAATAAATCTTTGTTGGTCTTAACGGTGCCACTGGACTCTGATTTTGTTTTGTTGTATTGTGTAACCAATCACCCACAGCTGTGGGTTGATCCATTGTTCTGTAACTGTATATATTGTATTTTTTTTGAGGGGGAGGGTTTCAGTGAAGTTTGGTGCTACTTGTATCATGTGTCTTCACCAATAAAGAGCCACAACAATTCCGTTGTCTGTGTGTTCCTGAACCTACGAATTTAACACTTCCTTTCCTGACAGCAGACACCCTGTCAGGGAGGTGGGCTGAGAGAGCTCTGAGAGAACTGGGACTGGCCCAAAGTCACCCAGCTGGCTGCATGTGGAGTAGAGAATCAAAGCCAGTTCTCCAGAATACAGCCTCCACTCTTTTAACCACTACACCACATTCTTAATAACAAATACATTATATGAAAATTTAATGTCAGGGCTGGTTCAATGTATTTTGCTCCTGGGACTTTCTTTCAACTCAGCTAGTGGCAGATCAGGACTGGGAAGCAATAAGAGGCATAAGCTGCATCTGTGGCCTTTCTCTTGCTGAGCTCTGATGGTTCTGCCAGTACTCCAGGAGGTGACCCTCTGGGCAGCAGTGTGGGCCTGGAAGGTGATGATTGGTTTAAGCTGTCCATCTCCTCTTCCCACCTCCATAGAGAGTGGCTGGAAGCAAGCCAAGACCCAGAAGTGCCTGTCAGATTGTGCTGCTGCCCTTTGGGCTGCTTGGCTAGGAAACTGGCCCTGGGGAGAATTCTTGCAAATGCAGTGCCAGAGAAAGACCAGCCTGGACATGTCTTATGTACAGGGTGGACAGAGCTCTAAGACAGCCTTTCTCAGCTTTTCTACCTTTGAGAAACCCCTGAAACATCCTTCCGGCTTCGAGAAACCCCAGAAGTGACGCGATCGTGCAGAATATGGTTGGGAAACACAGTTGTGTACATGTCCACCTGGGACCCCTTCCCTTCCCTTCCCTTCCCTTCCCTTCCCTTCCCTTCCCTTCCCTTCCCTTCCCTTCCCTTCCCTTCCCTTCCCACCCCCTCCAGGCCCATCACTGGCCATTTTGGAAAGAGGGAGGGCGTGCGGGTCGGCATGACCCTATTTGGTCATATCACCTGATAAATGTTTAGCAATTCTTTTTAAAAATATTAAAAATTAATTAATTAACACCCACCCATTCAGGAAAGCCTTCCAGGGCTGTTAAGAAACCCCAGGAATTCACAAAACCCCGGTGGAGAAAGCTTGGTCTAAGATGTAAAGAAAAGCAGATGTTGCTGTCCTTCTAAATGGACAATTCCAGAAATGGGCATAAAGTAGCAGGGGGGACCAGTGGATTGGGGCAGAGCAAAGTTCAGAGGCCAGGCTGGATGAAGCCAGGACTTCTTTTGGCTGGGTCAGTCTAATCCTGTTGGGTTTGATTGGTAACATGATGCTGGTGAGGCAAAAGCATCCGCTAAGGAGACTTTGCACAAGGAAGGGAACTTTTTGGGAGGATTGGGCTGCTACCCCTGCAAAACGACCATTGGTTACTTGTCTCATGGGGAAGGCAAACCATCGTACTCTGCTGCAATAGGAAAATGAAACCGAAAGCTAGTTGCAATGTAAAGACCAGGGGTAGTCAAACTGCGGCCCTCCAGATGTCCGTGGACTACCATTCCCAGGAGCCCCTGCCAGCGAACGCTGGCAGGGGCTCCTGGGAATGGTAGTCCACGGACATCTGGAGGGCCGCAGTTTGACTACCCCTGGTAAAGACTAACAAAAACACATTCCAGCCTAAATGTTTGTGAGGAAGGACAGTTTGATTTGGGTGACCTCTAGTGGCCAGCAACGAGTAATTTAAGTTTTCTGCTTCCACAAAATTCAGAAGTAGTAACAAATCCAGTGACTGGTCGGCTTTAACGAATGACACCCTCGGGGTGGGTTTTCTTTTTATCTTTTCTTCTGTGTGGAGGATAGAAAATGACTCCCAGCCCAGCATTTCTGTCTTTGGATGTTGCCTTTGGATAAAGTATTTAGGGAGATCCAGAGCGTTCTTTGATAGACGTGGGGATTCCCTCTACATCAAGATCTTTAGAACTTCTAGCCTCGTTTTCCTTCTCTCTAGCTGTCTTTCCACTGCAGCCCATAAGGAAAAATCTGCTTCTTTCTATTATGTTCAAACAATTGATGGGATAAACGTTAACAAAACCTTTCAGAGGCAATCTTGACGTGAGTGTCCAGTGGAGGCATGGTGTGACATGAGGGACCCTTTCCTTGTAAACTCGACCAAGAAATCACTGGCAGAGGATAATACAGAGCTGGAGCCCATTATGGTTTCCACGGTTGCTTTTCCAAGCGTGGAAACAGAGATTTTGTTCCATGCATGCAGGAATCACATCCTGCAAAACTGGATGCTTCATTGTACTCCAGAGCATCTTCAAGGCACTCTTGAATTAAGTCAGAGTTTTGCGGTACCTTAAAAGCAAACAGTATTTTATGCCCATAGAAACCTCTGTGGACTGTAGTCCGCTTTATCAGATGCTAGGCAAAAGACTCTCGTTGGGCAGGCATCCTTTTCTTTTTGTCAGTGTGGAGGATGGTAAATGGGTGGTGGTGGGGTGGAGCAGCTGTGGAGGAGCCCAAAAAAGGTATCAGTTTAGCTACACCTGACCTAGAGAAGCAAGAAGCTCTTAAGGTGCTGTGCATTTTGGACTTGCAGAAATGCCTGTCTGTCCGTAAGAGTCTTGTGTGACCGCGGGATATACTCCTTTCTCTTCTCAAATGTGGAGAATGAGATGAAGATGGGGTAGGTGATGCTTGCAACCAGGTAAGGGCTGTTCTCCGGAGAGAGCCAAGATTTGATGCAAGACACCTGACCAATGCTCAGAGCCAAACAGAATGTTGGTAGCATCTTTATGACTAACTATATATTTCCCCCCTGCATAAGCTTTCTTGAACAAGAGCTCACTTTGTGAGATGCACGAAGCATCCATCTATTAGGCAGAAGTATTTATAGTTCAGCAGGGGGAAGTGTGTGGATTGAGTGGGGTAGGGAGATCTGTTCTAAAGGGAGGACAGCTGAAAACAGTCAGAAGAGTGATCGATCCACTTGGAGTGCATGAAGATCACAATGCTACATTTGATATTTCAAAACAGGACAGGTGTCACTGTAATGTCACAGTCTCATGGGGGGGGGTCTGTCTGGTCTTTTCCTGTCTGTCTTATCTGAAGGATCTCCTCAAAAGTGTTGCAATCGTGCTTGGGACAGTTATTATCGATGTCCTCCCCTGAATCAATAACTTCTTATATAAAAAATGAGGGAAGGAATTTTAATTCCAGACAGATCTGCGGCAAAGAGGATTTAGTGCTCGAAAAGGAGGAGGAGGGTTTAGAGAACGGAGGGGAGGCGATTCGTGTCATGCATATTTCATGCTCAGCCTAACACTGCAGGAAACAGTCCCTTCGATAAACAAGCAAGCAAACCTTGGCAGATGGCAACAAGTTCGTGGAATCTCACCTGGGAGGGAGATGGATGAGGCAGAAATGGCTCCCCCTGCACTTCAGTGGGAATGTCAAACAGGTCTGGCAGGTGCTGTCTTGCATCCTTGCTAATGTCGCCCGCCCCACTGCATGTCCTTAATGGGATCCCTCTCCAATTGCCTAAGCAAGGCTTTCCCAGCATTGCACTCTGTCTGTTTGTAAGCAGCATGAGCCTCTCCTGGCTAGCTCCCTGACCCTAGAAAATACGGGACACAAGTTTCCCTACCAGACAGTGGATTGGTGGTTGGAGGGGAGGACCTTGTGGCAGGGGACCCCCCCACTCTAACTAGGCAGTCTGGCAACCAAAACCAGATCTGACCCTGCTAAGCTTCTAAGACCCAATGAGATCCAGCTAGCCTGGGCTATCCAGATCAGGGCATGAATAGAATATGGTATCTATATTTACTCAGGAGAGGGGCAGTACAGCTCAGTGGAACAGCATTTGCTCCAGCTGCGGGAAGTCCCAGGTTCTGGCTTCTCCAGTTCCAGCCAGCAGGATCCACTGTCTAAGAGGGCTAGATTACAGAGAGTACATTCTACGATCCCACCAGCAGGTGGCAGCATGAGCACTATTGTATGCACATGGCTACAATTTCAAAAAGATGCAGGTTTTCCAGTGGAAGGATATGATGGGTTTCTTTGGCCTTTCCCCATCCCGTTTCTGCACCCCTTGCTCCTGAGTCCGGTGTCATGCCAATCCTGATTTATTCTTGTACAGCACCGTGGCTTAAGGCTCCAGTCCGTGGGCACAGGGGAGGGGCCATGGCTCAGAACACTAGCTTGGCATGCAGACGGTCCCAGCCCCCACCGTCTCCTGTTAAAAGAAGCACAGAGCAGGTGATGTGAAAGACTTCTGGCCTGACAGCCTGGGGAACTGCCACCAGACAGACTTTGATGGACCAAGGGTTCAGTATAAGGCAGCTTCACATGTTCACTTTCCCACTTTTAAGGGAGAAGGGGGTGTTTTAGACTCCCTGGTCCAGGGGTAGTCAAACTGTGGCCCTCCAGATGTCCACGGACTACAATTCCCATGAGCCCCTGCCAGAGAACTGGCAGGGGCTCATGGGAATTGTAGTCCATGGACATCTGGAGGGCCGCAGTTTGACTACCCCTGCCCTGGTCTCTGATAAGCCCGAGATATTATCTGCCACCCAAGTTTCTGTGAAGCGCCGATGCTTTGTTCTTCTATCAACGCAAACCTGGCCTTGACCCTCGCAAAGCACCAACAACATTTTGATGCCATGCAAAGCCTATCCCATCCCACTGGTCTCACATTGTGTTAAAACATTGCTGATGAAAAGAAAAAAACCATCACCACTACAAAATAGCCACCAGTGGTGTGTCTCAGCTGGCTTGACAGGGTTATGTCACAGAACTGACAGCACTGCCAGGAATGAGGCATGGCTGTCCTGATGCCGACCCCTGGAGGGGAAACTCCCCCCTTTAATCACCCTCCCCAGGCTAGTACGACCTAAACCTAGGCCAGCGGGAAGGGACAGTTTAGCATTCGCTGGCAGGGGCTTCTGGGAATTGTTGTCCATGGACATCTGGAGGGCCGCAGTTTGATTACCCCTGGTTTAGGTGATTGTCAGGGTAGTGTAGTGGTTAGGAGTGCGGACCTCTAATCTGGCGAGCCGGGTTTAATCATGCAACCCCCTACACGTAGCACTGATAAAGTTGTTCTGACTGACCAGTGATATCAGGGCTCTCTCAGTCTCACCTCCCTCACAGGGTGTCTGTTGTGGGGAGAGGAAAGGGATTGGCCCTATTCCATCTTGGACATCCGGAAACGTTCCACCCCCCAGGCTGTTTCACAAATATATAGAGGAACCATGGATAAATATAGCAGAGAGAGAGAGAGAGAGAGAGAGAGAGAGAGAGAGATGGTCTAGAACAGGGGTGGCCAAACTGTAGCTCCCCAAACGTCCATGGACTCCAAATGTCCCCTGTCAGCAGCAGCTCATGGTAATTGTAGTCCACGGGCATCTAGAGCTCCACAGTTTGGCCAGCCTTAGTACTTCCCCCTGTAGTGTTAGTTTCCTACTTGCAGAGAGGGCCTCTTTGAATGTGGGAGAGCAATCCAATGCAGCTTGAGCTGCTCTCTGAGATCTTACAGGCCATTCTAGCCACAGTTCTCTTCTGTGCTGAAGCAGCACAGCCTGGAATTCTACCTCTGAATTCTGAGTGAGGCCCAGAACTGCCCCATCTGCTGTTCTTGAAGCTGCTGGAACAGGCTCAGCAAGCAGGGCTCTGCTAATGAGAGGGAGGACTGTCCTGGGGTGGTGGTGGGGAGGGCTGCTTCTTCTTTCTCGCTGCACTCACCCCACCCAGTTGCACATCCTCCTGCACTTTCTTCAGTCCCAAGGCTATCTTGAGAACTGCTGATGAGAACAGGGACACTCTAGGCATGCTTTCGCAACTGGAGTCACACTTCCGTCATGCTTTTGCAACGCCTTGATTCTTACACAATCACACTGTAAGTCAGGTTGCCAACAAGCCTGGAGAAAAATGGCATGTGATGCTCGTAGTATGTAGTTTTTCCCTGTGATTTTCTTTCTTCCATTAGTGTACAGCAGGGGTAGCATTCGCTGGCAGGAGCTCCTGGGAATTGTAGTCCATGGACATCTGGAGGGCCACAGTTTGACTACCCCTGGTGTAGAGGCTGTAAAGTGGGGTGGGTGGATGTTAACTCTTTATTTCCTGGTAGTTCTTCCAAAAGCCTTGGGCACCATAAAGAAATGCTATGCATACGTGTGTGTCTGTCTCTGTGTGTGTGTGTGTGTGCATTCTGCAAAAGAAACAAAGCCACAGGAAAGACTGTACACCAGGGAGTCTGATGTGGAGTCTGGCCCTCCCAGCCGCTTGTATCGCTCTCCACAGATCCAGCCTTGCCGGAGAAATGCCCATTCAGGGAATACCCAAGTGTCATTAAGGAACAGTGGAAGAGCCTATGCTGATGGGGCTTCGAAGTGCTTATCAGTTACAAAACTGATTTCAACAGCTTCCCACTAACGTTTCGCGACTTGCCCCTCATCAGCAGCTGCTTTATAGCTGCTATAAAAAATTATTTTTTGTGGGGAGGGGAATGTGTCTGTCTGTGTCTCTTTCTCTTTCTCACTTTCTCTCTTTCTGTCTCCTGAGAAATTGCTGAAGATGAGGCTTGGCTTTGGAGTGGTTCCATCCATCACATCATGCCTGACATTTACGGGTGTGGAGGGCGAGGAAGCCAACCAACCAAAGGGGTTTCAGTGCCAAAGCAGGCTGCAGGCAATTGTGTGAAGAATCGCACATGTGAACGCATGGCAGCATTGTTTCACAAGGTGCTCACACTTGCTGATTTCTTCTCTGTCTCTCACGGTTGAGGCTTTGTTACAGGAGAGATTTTGCTAGCCGAAAAACTTGTGCAAAAAACCAGCGGGGTGCACTGAGTTTATCAAGAACAATGGCACTTTTACATTTTACAAAGAGCTTAGTTTTTAAGATCTTTGCAGAAGGGCAAAGGTTAACTGGAGGCCACTAGCTCACTTGCAAAGAGCTTGGTTTTTAAGGTCTTTGCAGAAGGGCAAAGGTTAACTGGAGGCCACTAGCTCACTTGCAAAGAGCTCAGGTTGCAAGTGCAATGCTGCAATTGGCAGGCTGGGGGCAGGCTGTTAATCAATTACCCGCGTATAAGCCCAGGAGGTCTTTTAAGTGCTAAAAACAGTGCTGGGAAACTTGGCTTATACATAATTAGAGAAGCAATTCAGGTCAGATATAGGAAATAAACACTATAGATTACTTTTTAGTTGTTACTACTATGGCTTTATGCTATGCTTTGTTAAGTTACACTAGAAGCATCTGTCAGGTAACGGGGCTGGAGAAATCAGAGACCCTTAATTTTGTAGGAACTGCAGAAGAGAAAGATAAACAATATTTCCAACATGAATTCTGGGTGAAAGCTGAGACAGTACTTCCTGATTTGCTGAGCGGCATTGCTTCTGACCGGTTAGGAGTCAGTGCTCGCCAATCCAGCTGAAGACAAGTAACTTAAAGATAGTGGTGGGCAAAAGGCAGAACACCTAGAAACACTGGCCCAGTGTGGTAGGGCACATACAGTCATGCTCCGGTGCCACACTAGTCCTTTCTACATCCTGGACAGGCTCCCAGTTTTGTTCCCACCATCCAGCAATCAGCAGCAACAGCTTTAGTAAATATGGATGTGAACGTTGAAAAGCACGGTTGCCAAAATGCTAAATTCTCAGTGTCTCGCAGGCTCCTCCTGCTCAGAAGCTGTCTTGCAAAAGACTGATTGTCAACTCCTGTCCCATGTCCCCCATTAGCTTCTTTCCCGTCCAAAGCACTCAGGGGCTGAAAATGCTTTGCTGGGTTAGGCTGCAGGTTAATGGGCAGTGAGAGGTGCTAATGTGCCACCCTGGCTGTCCAGCTGCCCTCATTAAGCCTGCGAGCAAGCTAGGATCTGGTGTGTCACCTGTCCTCTTGAAGACGTGTAACTATTTTATAGTGGAAACTGTAATACTGATTAAAATAATGTGCAGGTACTTGATATTTGAGAACCGTTTGGGGCCTACATCCATGTTGTTCCAGGGCAGGTGTGAAGGGTTGTTGCCTGTGTTGTTGGGATGAACCAAGGATGCTTGCTTGTTGGGGTATCTTCCCTAGCTCCTGCTTCGCACCTGCAGCATAGGTATAGCATCCTAGGAAGGTGATGAACGGACTGGCACATATCTGTTGAGGTTCCATAACAGGGGCTTGAAAACTCCCTTCCTTCTGGGACTTCATTGCCTTGTTTGCTGAGAAACACCCATGTGTCTTCTACGTTGGCCTTCGATAGTGGGGAAGGATTCTGAGACACATTCTAGAAATAAATGCATGTCAGAATCATGTCCCCATGTGTGTGTTTTTGAGAGATCTTTACAGGGTGTTGCCCTAGATCAGTGGTCCCCAACCCCCGGTCTGGGGACCGGTCCCGGTCCGTAGATCAGTCGGTACTGGGCCGTGGCTCCTACTCGTCCTCCTCCCCGGCTGCTGCCTCGGGGGCTGCCCTGCCACTCTGCCACTGGCTCACCTTTGGTGCTCTCCGGCAGCCACCATGGCTGGGGATCCCCCTCAGCGTGGCACTGCGCAGCTGCTGCTGGCAGTGCCTCCCAGCGGGCGGCGGGAAGTCAGGGGCACTGGCGGGAAAGCAAGTGGAGCAGGGGCTCAGGCGGCAGCGAAAACGTCCCTCGGCAAAAGACTCCCCCCCCCCCTCCCGGGCCTCAGTAAAATTGTCAAGCGTTGACCGGTTCCCGGTGATAAAAAGGTTGGGGACCACTGCCCTAGGAGACCTCAGCAGTCTGCTGCTGCTGTTAACAGAGGGAGAATTGACGTGGTCCTACAAAGGCAGACTTGCCTTTACCAGAACAAAAATATTGCAAAAAGCATTTACTAACAGTACTTCTTCCAGGAACAGAGAGACCTTTGGGAATTATAACTTTAACAGGGGAAAAAAAGAATAAGAAAAAGAAAAGATAAACACTCCCTAAGCTCTGAATGGTAGAAAAGATCATTTACAGCTCCTCCTAGATTTAGAATGGACCAAATGACATCCTGCCAGTATATCTGTTTCTTCCAAAGCAGCCATTTTCTCTTTAGGGGGACCACTAGTCCTTAGATCAGTTGTAATTCCAGGAGATCTTCAGGCCGTATGAAGGTTGACAACTTTGGCCCCTTCTCCAATGTCACCTTCCTCGGCCACCCCAAATGTCGAGGAACTGGCAACCTCACAATCTGGGGATGTGGGTGTGTTGCAGAATTTGGGGGGGGGGTGGATCTCAGTGGGGTATAATACCATACAGCCCATGCTCCCCATCTGCTATGTAGGGCTGCCAACCTCCAGATGCTGGCTGGAGGTCTCCCACTATTACAGCTGATCTCTGGGCAACAGAGATCAGTTCAGCGGGAAAAAATGGGGGCCTTGGGAAGTGGACGCTGTGGCATCAGACCTCATTGAAGCCTCTCTGGTCCCCAAACTCCACCCTATTCAGTCTCTAACCCCCAATCCTCTAGTTATGAATCAACCTGGAATTGTTAAGGCTACTACATGAAGATCAGTTGCAGTAGAGATCTACAGGCTCCCCCTGGAGGCTGACAAGCATAGCGGAGTGTGATTGAGGCAGCCCTACAGGTGGGGTCGGTTGTGTGGGGATGGATGGGAGCCCCAGTCCATGTGCATGCCTCCTTCTCAGGCTGTCTCTACCACGTGAGAGTGTGTGGCAGGGAAACAGCTCCTGAGGTGACCGGGGACTGCATTTGATGGACACCTTTCTAATGCAGAGAAAGAAATCATGTCGTGATGAGACGCTGGCAGGCCCACGTCCTGCCCGAAAGTGGGAGAAATCCCCCAGCAGTTAATAAAAAAGGGCCTGGAATCTTCCTCTCGCTGCCGACACGAAGTCAACTCCGTGTTGCTCTCTCTTTCCTTCAGCTGCCACGTAATTGTCGTTGACACCTTTAAAATCCATCGGGGAGTTCTTCAGAAACCGTGTGCCATGGAAATCAAATTTCAAGTCCAAAGGAGGAAATTGAAAAGAAAAAAAAGAAATGTTTATGGAACAATCTCCTCAACTCTCCTTGGATGGGGTAAAATTGTAGCCGTCACTCATAAATTATTAATTTTAATTTGTTTGTAGCTTTGCGGGGATTATTTCCCCAGCTGGCAGGCACCAGGGGAACGGCAGGCTGGCAGCTGGTTGGCTGGGAAGCTGTTTTATTACCAGGGTGGACTGAGGTCTGGTGAGTTGCCATGAGAGCATGTTTGGTTTTCAAGGAAACCCGATAATGGTTGGAGGCAGACAATTGAGAGTGGATGGCACTTTGACAGGGGGATTTCTGTACTTGGCTCATCCCAATTCTCCCTCCAGTAAACAGGCTCTGAAGATTTTTGTTCTGGTTTCAGAACAGTATTTGAAATTAGCAGTAGCTGTGATGCAAAAGGCATGAATGTGTGCGAAAGGATGCCTCCCTCAGACCTCTTCCAGTTTGGTGTAGTGGTTAGGAGTGCGGACTTCTAATCTGGCATGCCGGGTTCGATTCTGCGCTCCCCCACATGCAACCAGCTGGGTGACCTTGGGCTCGCCATGGCACTCATAAAACTATTCTGACCGAGCAGTGATATCAGAGCTCTCTCAGCCTCACCCACCCCACAGGGTGTCTGTTGTGGGGAGAGGAATGGGAAGGCGACTGTAAGCCGCTTTGAGCCTCCTTCGGGTAGGGAAAAGCGGCATATAAGAACCAACTCTTCTTCTTCTTCTTCTTCTCCAGGTGGGACCTGGGGATCCTCTGGAATTATAGCTCATCTCCAGGCAACAGAGATCAGTTCAACTGGGGAAAATGGCTGCTTTGGGGGGTGGACTCCCTAGCATTATACTCCATTGAGGTCCCTTCCCTTCCCATCCCAAATCCCACCTACTCCTGTCTCCACCCCAAAAGTTTTATGTGCATTTACACTAATTAGCCCTTTCAAGCAGCTCCCTCCCCACCCTCTCTCTATATGTAATGGTTGGTGGTTTCTCTTTCAATGTATGTGAAGCAGTGTTCTTGCACAAAAATGCTTTTACCTTGAATGAAACTTTGTTGGTCTTAAAGGTGTCACTGGACTCAAATTTTGTTCTGCTCAAAGAAAGTGACTCAATATTTACAGTGATACTATTTGAGATCTTAGTATGAGTTCCTGAGGGAACACACCGGGCAAGGTACCACAATGAGTTAATCTTAAAATCTTTCAGAGGTTATAGGTCTCTGTGAAGTCTATAAACTGTGAAGTCTGCACATTTCTCTCTTGTAACTATGCAATGGAAAGGGCTAGAGACGTGCTTTCTTGCTGTTGCAGTCTTGGTTCAACAGTTTATAAATTAATTAACCTTGATTTTTAAAAGCATTAGAAGGATTTACATAGGATCAATACCAATTTACAAATGCGGCATGAACCCCATTGGAAATTAGCTTTCGGTAGCTGTCTTAAGATTGGGTTATAGCACTATAGTGATTTTTTAACTGCTGTTTTTTTTAAAGCCTGACAAAAGAGGGCAGTGGTGGCCTTGAGGGAGTGAAGCAAGGAAAATGCAAGGAAAACTGCTAAGTGGACGTACCGCTGTGTTAACAGAAGGAGAGCTATGCACAAAATTTTCTCCAGAGGGAAGCAGCTGCAATCTTGTTCTCCAGTTCTCACCACTGGTCATTCAGTAGCACTGTTGCAATTTAGACCTTCAGACGCTAGATGGCTCAGTTGCTGTCTTCTCATAAAGCCAATGAGGCCAAAGGTTGCTTTGCCATAGGTGGTGTATCTGCCATCAAAAGTTTGCTTATTCAAGACAGAAAGAGGAAAGATACTGACATATGGGTGTCAGATGTTCAGGACATGGAGAAACATTGACTTTTGCTCTCCCACGCCCCCCAAAAAACAAAAAAAAACAAGCCATCCATCATCAAATAAATAACAACGATAATAAAAAACTGAGCAACTTGAAAACCTGGGAGGCAGGTGATAAAGTTACTTCTGCAGAAAGGCAATAAATCAATGAACTGTCCCCCCCCCCCCCCCCCGCAACTTGGAAATAAAGTCTGTGAAAGGAGAACAGACAAGCCGCTTCTATTGAAAGGGATGCCCGGGGCCGATAATTGCAGGTGGCGTTGCTGAATAGGCAGCCCCACTCAATGGACACCTTCCAAGTGTTAGAGTGTTTACGGTGTCAGCTCTGAGCTTAATGGGGAATTACGTGAAGGGCTTCGGCGGAGTTTGAAAAGTAATAGCATTGTTGAAAGTGGTTAGGATCAAAGGTGGCTTGTCAGCCCCACGTCTTCCACAGGGGCTGCGAGCACAGAGGAGCTGTGTGGTGCTACAGTCTGAGGATGTTTGTCAGTCCAAATGCTTCTCTTCCGCAGTACACACATTAAACATTAAAGGACAGACAGAGAAAAACAGGCTGTCCAGGATGACCCAGAAGCAAGTGACACAAGCTGTTTTCTACAGGGCCCGTATCCCGCAGACTTTGCTTTTCCCAGAATGTAATTTGTTCTCTTTCTCATGGAATGACTGAGAGCCAGTGTAGTGTAGTAGCGGTTAGAGTGTAAGGTTAGTATTTGGGAGACCCATGTTGAAATCCTAATTCTGTCGTGGAAGCTTGCTTGGTGAACTTAGGCTGTCACTTCCTCTCAACCTGCCCTACCACACAGGGTTGTTGTTGCTGTTGTGAGGACAAATCCGCAGAGAGGGAAATGATGCTGAAGGCCTCTTTCTTTCTTTCTTTCTTTCTTTCTTTCTTTCTTTCTTTCTTTCTTTCTTTCTTTCTTTCTTTCTTTCTTTCTTTCTTTCTTTCTTTCTTTCTTTCTTTCTTTCTTTCTTTCTTTCTTTCTTTCTTTCTTTCTTTCTTTCTTTCTAGCATACTAATGAAGTGTTATCGCTTGTCCCAGTCCTGAGCTCCCAGACGCCACCTCCTCCTGTATCTTGGGCTCTAAGCCCCAGAAGATGTTGTGTCCTATGAATCTTTTAGCCCAGGCATCAGAAATGTTTGCAGCCAGAGTTTCTTAGGAAGGACCCATTCCTTCTCCTGGTTGCACACTTTCTGTCCTATTAATAGAATGAGCCACTGACCTCAGAGCTGGCCATCTATCAGCTAATTGCGGCTCCAGCGGCAGACTGCGGCCTTTGGGCTTCCACACAAAGGAGGAAAATGATAGAGAGGAGGCTGCAGTTTCTCGGGATTTGGGAAGTGTTATTCTCCACCTATTACCCCTTGTGAACAATGGTCAAGTGCCTTCCTTTCTCTTCGCACAGGTCCTCAGTGCCCTCCCAAATGAAATGGATGATGAGTGTATCATTAATACTGCGGCCCCCTGACACAGCTCGACAGATTTAATTTCGCTATTGAGACGAGTGGCACCAGGATTCTCCCTCGCCTCCCGTCAGACGCGAAGACAGATTTTTCTCCTCCACTAGTAAATATTGTGGTTTAAGCAAATAAAAATTCAAGAAGGGAAGAAGCAATTTTCCTCTGGCTTCATTCTCAATATGTTTAATGTGAAAGGTTGTGTGTTGCCTGATGAATTCATTTTCAATTGTATCATGCCTTCAGATTTATGTGGCCCCGGCTCGACTCAAAAACAAGAGCGGCAGAGTAGAGAAGCCTATTGAAAGCTCGCCTAAAGAAGCGGAAGCCACAGAATCCTTTTAAGGGCCTCTTTTGACAAAAGACAGAGCCTTGCAGCGAGAGGAAGAGGGCAGCTTGGTCCCTGATCCCCGAATCAAACTGTTTATGAAGCACTAATGACAGAACAAGTTTGCAAACTTGGGTGGAAGGTCACAGGCTTTTGAAGGACAAGCCCCGGCTTTTAGGCTATAGGTCAGCGGTTCCCAACCTTCCTAATGCCGCAACCCTTTAATACAGTTCCTCATGTGGTCGTGACCCCCAACCATAAAATTATGCAGGTGTTCTTTCACAGAAATTAAACCGAAACTGACCAATGGCATGAAGATCCATTGTTCTTGATGGTATATAAATTGTTCCCCCCCCCCGTGGTTTCTCAGTTCAGTTCTGCCTCTTGACCCACCATGCCGATCTCACTGTTTTCCGTCGCTCCAGACAGACAAAGCTCCGCACTCCTAACCACTACACCAAACTGGCAAGGAGGAAATTGGAGCTGGGTTCAAAATCTCATTTCTGTAACCGCTGAAGTGAAAATTTAGAGGTGCCAACCTCCAGGTGGTGGCTGGAGATATGGGATTGCAACTGATCTCCAAGTGTCAGAGATCAGTTCACCTGGAGAAAAATGGCCACTATGGAAGGTGGAATCGAGGGCATTGAAGCCCCTCCCCTTCCAAAATCCTGCCCTCCATCCCCCACATTTCCAGGTATTTCTCAACCCAGAATTGACAACCCAGTTGAGATGTTGGTGAGGATGTGGCTAAACGCTAAGCTCATCCATGCATCATAAATGTTGGATTTCAGTAGAGAGAGAAGGGAAACAATTGGGGAAGGGGAAAAGCAGCCATGATGGACACAAGGCCCTACGAAGGGACTAGACCTGTACTGCAGACATGCAAAGAGTACACAAGAACAGGTCTTTCCTCCTGCTGAAGGTCTGCAAATGTCCTGCACTAATGGAAGGGGGTGCAGAGGTGTTCTGTCAAAGTCCTGCATCGCCTGGTGGTTCAATGAACAACCTACCACCACCAGTAGACCTGGTGGCAGGAACCGGAACTCTGCATAGGCCTGTTCTGAAGAAAGTCACCAGCTCCTGGTTGGGAAATACCTGGAGATTTTGGGGGTGGAGCCTTAGGAAGGTGGGGCTTGGGAAGGGAGGGACTTCAGTGGGATATATTGCCATACAGCCCGCCTTCCGCAGTGCTCATTTTCTCCCGGCCCCCTGATCTTTGTTGCCTGGAGATCAATTGTAATAGGTAATCTCCAGCAATTACCCGGAAACTGGCAACCATACACAAGATGAGAAAGCAGGAAAATAAAGCTTCAGTTCCATTTTCTTGGTTTGGAACTCAGTGCTTCCTCAGCAGAGTCAGTTCTAAGGGCCCTTTTAGAGCCTTGCTGTCCCTGAAAATACAAGGAAAAAGTACAGAGACTAGAAATGAGCAGGAAAGAGGACTGCATTCTTATGTCCCAACACTGGTTACTTTAGCCAGATTGTTTTTCGAGACCTGGAACATTCCCCAGTCTGGGGCAGAGCAGAGCACCCACAGGAACAGGCGCCCTGGAAGAGTAATTGTATAAAACTGATCAGATCCAACCAGGACCCAATAAAACAGAGCCCTGAAACTACCGCAGGAGAAATGACCAACCATGCCAGCCTCCTGCTTGTAAGTTTGCCAAGGCACTTCTGTGTCCTAAAAAACTTAACAGCAGGGCTATGAGAGCAGCTGACCTGTAAGAACTAGCAAGCAAGCTGGTCTACGTGAAGGTCACTTAGAGCTCAGCAACAGAGATACTTCCATGAACCGAGAGCCTTTTTTTCTTTCAAAAGTACAGTACCTAATTTGGGTTAGGACTGCAGTCTAACTTTAAGCCTCCCTCCTATGTCATTTTCCTCATTTGAAATGTCCCTTGAGGAGCTGCTATTTGACATACTGGCACCTGTGTCAGATTGTCATGTAGCTGAATTCTTAGAAATACCTCTTCCTAATTTCAAGGCATTTATTTTCTACTATGGAAGACTTTTATACAAGCTGTGCTCAGTTGTCTGCAAATCTTTTTCACACCCGTGTCTTCTGGGACTGCCACCTGCTATTGGGCTTGAAGATTTGGATGCAAGACACATCTTGACACATCTTGGCAGAAACTTTATGCATGGAGTATAATGAAAGATAGCGTGTTCTTAAGCTGGATACTGTTTTTTTTTTTTTTTTTTTTTGCTACTGGCAAAAGGCCGGTCAAATTTCATAGGCAGGGGAGCCAACTGGGATGAAGATAAGAGCTAAAGGAAGATCATCAAAGGTTCTTTCTTTCTCAGCCATGGCTGTTTATGTTTACACTCTTCTTCGGCATATTGTGATAGCTCTTCATTGTAAATTGCTTTATGAGCCTGCAAATGAGCAAACAAGACTTTTGTCTCCCACGTTCCTGGTGTTGCCTTTGCCAGCCTACAGGTGGGGCTGGGTATTCTCCTGGAATGGCAATGGAACCCTAGACAACAGTGCTCATGTCCCCTGAAGAAAACCACTGCTTTGAAGGATGGATTCTATGACATCATATCGTATCCCTCCCCTCTCCAAGGAACTGCCCAATCCAGGCTCTGCTCCACTACATCTCCGGGAACTTGAGAAGCCATACCTGGCAACACTTTGTTGTAGTTAGATGCAAAGTCATGTCCGACCCATCACGACCCCATGGACAATGATCCTCCAGGCTTTCCTGTCCTCTACCATTCCCCGGAGTCCATTTAAGTTTGCACCAACTGCTTCAGTGACTCCATCCAGCCACCTCATTCTCTGTCGTCCCCTTCTTCTTTTGCTCTCCATCGCTCCCAGCATTAGGCTCTTCTCCAGGGAGCCCTTCCTTCTCATGAGGTGGCCAAAGTATCTGAGTTTCATCTTCCGGATCTGGCCTTCTAAGGAGCAGTCAGGGCTGATCTCCTCTAGGACTGACCGGTTTGTTCGCCTTGCAGTCCAAGGGACTCGCAAGAGTCTTCTCCAGCACCAGAGTTCCAAAGCCTCAATTCTTTGACGCTCGGCCTTCCTTATGGTCAACACTACATTCGCATAAAACAGACTGAGTCTGACCCCCAAGGCAAACATTGTCTGCTCTGACTGCTGGTGGTCTTCTGCGATCTCAGGTGGAGGACCCATTGTGCTCTTTTAAATGGAAATTGCAGGAAAGGAATTTGGCGTCTTCTAAATGCCAGGCAGAGGCTGTGCTACTGAGCCAAAGTTGCTCTTCATTCCATCCTTGACCCATCTTTGCTGTCTCTCCCTCCCTCCCTCCCTCCCTCCCAGGCATCCCTCTGCTGCCCACCCCCACGCAGCACTTCCCTGTGTTTTCCACCTACAGTGATAAGCGGAAAAAAACAAACGGAGTTAGGGGGTTCAGAGCTTTGATTGCTCCCAGCCACTTCCAATTAAGGATAAAACCTGATCCAATTCCTTCAGAAAATGGCTGATGGAGTCATAAACAACTCAATCCCATTAGTCCAGCGAGGTTTACAGCTCTGTCCGGCCAGAATTCTTGAGACAGCCGCGGATCAAACCCAATGACTGACTTCAATATGCGTAACCATGTCTCGATTTTATGGCCTGGTTATTACAGCCAGGGAGCAGGTGAATGTGAAAGGCTGCAAAAAGCGGTGTGCTCGGAAGTGAGGACTCATCCCATTCCCCTTGCAAACAGCGGCCCGTGACCTTGCTGGGATGAAGAAGTTGCCAGCTGAGGGAGGGATGGGGGATGGGGGGAACCTGACTCAGTCAGAGTAGTCCTATGGGAGCTACTCTCGAGAATGCAGCCCACAGCAAACCATTCCAAATGTTTATACTAGGAAATTAATGTGTTATTAACTCCAGCATGCAACTGGTTCAAGAGTGGCCCTTTCAGCAAATGGCTGAGGGCAACATCCTCAAGCTTCCCAGTTCTTCAAGATGGAGCAAACAGGCAGGATATAAGTGGGATGTCCCCTCGTCCCTCCCCCAGCTACTAGCATGGGATAGGGATAGGGTTTCCTGTCCCTGGTTGGGAAACTCTAGGAGAGAGGGGGTTGGAACCTGGAGAGGCTCTTCAGTGGGATGGAATGCCATAGAGCAGGAATAGTCAACCTATGGTCCTCCAGATGTTCATGGACTACAATTCCCATGAGCCCCTGCCAGCAAATGCCGGCAGGGGCTCATGGGAATTGTAGTCCATGCACATCTGGAGGACCGCAGGTTGACTACCCCTGCTATAGAGTTCATCCTGCAAAACATCAGTCGTCTCCAGGGAAAATGATCTCTGTAGTCTAGAGATGAGCTGTAATTCCAGGGAACCCCAGGTCCTATCTGGAGGCTGGCATCCTTAGTGCAGTGGATCAAGTGAGGTGCATTGGAGAACCAGGGTTCAAGGCTGGGCAGGCAGAAATGGAGAGCTAGACAGATGGCCGGGTGGCCTGAATGAGCAGCTTTACCACCTAAGAGGCTTGGACTTCTGAGGCCCACATTTCTCATGAGCCTTTCTAAGTAACTCCACTTGCCCAGCAAACAACATATAGGGTGTATTTAAGTCAGAGAAATGGTGCAAAAGGGGCTCATAGCTAAACTGAATCCCTCCCCATGTATTTCCCCCAGATAATTTGGGTGGATATTTCCATCCATCCATCCATCCATCCATCCATCCATCCATCCATCCATCCATCCATCCATCCATCCAATTTATATACCGCCCTCCCTGAAGACTCACCATCTGCATCTGATTTCAGAAGATTCTGTAGCACCAGGTGATGTTGGATGCCATTAGCGTGTTCAAATCCTGCTTTGGATATTCCTGGATATTGGGGATGATGCCTGGCAAGGACAGAAACTGGGGAGGGGAAGGAGTTCAGCAGGGATGCCTCATTACTCTAGAATTTCCCTCTGGACTCTGTGGTATACCATAGAGCCCACCCTCTGAAGTTGCCATTTCCTCCGGGGGAAATTATCTGTTTTGTCTGAAGACCACGGGTATATGTGGAACATTTGCAGGCCTCATGTTGAGGTTGGTAACCATGGATACTGTCTGACAGACAATTCACCACAGAATTTAGTCAAGACTGTGTGAAGGTAGTGAATTTTACACTAACCAATCACAGCCAGCCAATTTGAATGGCATCAACTCAGAACACCACACAGTTCGCAGACAGCAAGACTTAAGTCAGGGTGGGTGGTTGTGTGGCACGGGGTTAAGCAAACAGCATGAAGAAAGAGCCTTGCTCACTCTCACTGGTGGCCAGGCTGTATATCCCTGCTCTTCTTAGCCTTCCTGACAAGGTCTTCATCTTTGGTTTGCCTAAGCTGTGTGATAAATTGCTGGACAGATGCTATGGACTAGTCCCATCCGCCTCAAGGACATTACCTAGATAAAGCAAGGAGCCGGCTGTTATGTGACAAGGTGGACAATAGTGCTGTTTGGTTTTCAGAACAACAGATGGCAGAGATTTACTGGTACCCTTCAGTGACAGCCTCCTCCGTGCCTGCGCTGCAGTACAAGGGCCTCTGGGTGTTAGAAAAGTGGGCTGATACAAAATCTGGTCGCCATAAAATCTGCCCCAGGAAGGCCACGTGAAGCTTCTTGAGAGAAGGGACAAGTACAACAGGATGCAAAGTCTGCAGAGCTACACTGGCTGCAACCAAGAATGCACATGTGGCTCTTGGGGTTTTTAGGTTGTTTCTTCATGAGGATGATTCCCCATTTTCGGTTCATTGCCCCATGAAAGCAGACATCCACAGTGAGAATGGAGGTCCACAAGAGGAGGAGGAGGATGCTCCACAGCAGGGGTAGTCAACCTGTGGTCCTCCAGGTGTTCATGGACTACAATTCCCATGAGTACCTGCCAGCATTTGCTGGCAGGGGCTCATGGGGATTGTAGTCCATGGACATCTGGAGGACCACAGGTTGACTACCCCTGCTCTACAGAATCCCCTCATTCCTGTCCTGCCCTTTTGCTCCGCAGTGCTTTTTCCAACTTCTTCAATAATTGGTAGAGGGACTTCTGATCCCACCCCCCAAAAAACTAGCGGAAAGTTGCTGGTAGCTGGGGGAGTTGCGGGTGGCAGACTTGAGGAGAAGGGGGGGAATGGTATCAGATGTTTCCAGTGAGGTCTTAAAACCCACCCCTTGACATTCACACAGTGACTAAACCTGCCCTGAGGGCAATCTTCCAGAAGAAAATTGGAGAAGCAGCCTAGCAAGATTTCAGAGGACTACATTAATAATAAAAGCCTGAGAATAATAAAAGTTTGAGCACTTGTCCTTCATATAGAGGGTCTTGATTATTGTACGAGTGCAAGAGAACTCATGTGTACGTGTTGCCACAGTACTATAAATGCTGCCTGCAGGGTGGGGCATAACCCTCCCTCCTGTCATTCCGCTGATGATTCACTCCTCATTTGCTCCCTTGCTTCTTCCCATCACTTCCCTCCTCCCTGTCAGGAACCTGTGTGCTCTGTCTTCAGAGTTCCTGGATGCTCATCTATCACTTTTATGCCTGTTGCAGAGGTGGCTCACTGTATCATAAAGTTTATAGAATTATTCTCCCCACTGCGGCATGCATACACGGGGCTCCACCTGTTATCCTTTGATCATAAATTTGTTGGCTGCCACAAGGAAGCATTTGCCTTCTTCCTTCATAGAATCATAGAATCATAGAGTTGGAAGGGGCCATACAGGCCATCTAGTCCAACCCCCTGCTCAACGCAGGATCAGCCCAAAGCATCCTAAAGCATCCAAGAAAAGTGTGTATCCAACCTTTGCTTGAAGACTGCCAGTGAAGGGGAGCTCACCACCTCCTTAGGCAGCCTATTCCACTGCTGAACTACTCTGACTGTGAACATTTTTTCCCTGATATCTAGCCTATATCGTTGTACTTGTAGTTTAAACCCATTACTACGTGTCTTCTCCTCTGCAGCCAACGGAAACAGCATCCTGCCCTCCTCCAAGTGACAACCTTTTAAATACTTAAAGAGGGCTATCATGTCCCCTCACAACCTCCTTTTCTCCAGGTTGAACATTCCCAAGTCCCTATATCAAATTATAGTGGGAATTTGATGAGCTTTCTCCCACCTTAACTGACTCTCAACAATCCCTGCTTCAATTCTTCCAGCTATTTAGAGTGTGTGTTTTTTCCCCTTTTTGTTAATTCAGAAAGTTATATTTCCTGCTTTCCCGGGGAATCTCCTGGATACAAAGAAATCCCTGCCACGTTCATAAGTGGACTGTGGAAGGCTTCCACCAGGCCTGGTGGAAGGCTCTGCCAGCTGAGATCAGAACCCTGTGGGATTTCAGATGATTCTGCAGTGCATGTAAGATGGAGCTTTTCCACCAGGCTTATGGTTGAGGCCTAAAAAGCACCTGATTGGCCAGTCTCCCTGTCAGTGTTGGGACTTTGGGGCTTGGCTTGGTCCTGAGTCCCTCCAGAGAAATAGAGCTGCAGAGTAGCAGAGCATTTTGAAAGGAGGCAGTTATTCGTTACCTTTGTAAATAAGGCACAGATCCAGAACTCACAGCGATTTTAGGTTAAAAGATAATAATCTTTACTAGGAAAGATTCATCATATTCATCTGTTTCAGTCTCATTACTGATGCAGTGCACAACCTTCAATGGACTTTATCACTTTAAATTGGGCCCCGAAGTAACCTGGTTATTGTTTGCAACGAATCAAGAATCGTTGTAATTTGCTCTTTGACTCCCTAAGTCCCTACCATACGGCGTGACCATTTCTCAATTTTCCTCCATAGCAGACAAGGTGGTACCACTTCAGATTGCAGGTAGGGAGTTCTCCCTAGGAGAAAAAAAATCACAAACTATCATGCTAGGGCGAAGCATTCCAACAAATCCTTCTCTCTGACATTCTCCTTTTGTATGTGCAGGGATCATGAGCTGTACCAGTAATATAGCACAGAAGGAGATTCCCTTGTGAGAAGGAGAGTTAGCAGAGCATAATATCTAAGAGATTCAGGGCAAAGTGAGATGTGGTAGAAAATGGAAGCCTTGTCTTAATTCTCCCCCTGCCCAAACTATGTGCTGTGAGTTCATCATCACACCCCATGCTTCTTCGCCCTGCTCCATGGTCTCCTGTGGCTGGCAAAAGAAAGAGAAAAGACATGCACTGTTATGATGACAGGGCATAGGGAAGTCGAGTACTGGCACATGAAAATATGTTCATGTTTATTGGATTTTTAGAAGAAGAAGAGTTGGTTCTTATATGCCGCTTTTCTCTACCTGAAGGAGTTTCAAAGTGGCTTATAGTCATCTTCCCTTTCCTCTCCCCACAACAGACACCCTGTGAGGGATGTGAGGCTGAGAGAGCCCTAATATTACTGAAGAACAGCTTTCTCAGTGCTGTGACGAGCCCAAGGTCACCCAGCTGGCTGTATGTGAGGGAGGAACGGGGAATCAAACCTGGCTTGCCAGATTAGAACTCCGCACTCCCAACGACTGGCAAGCCAGCTCAGGGCGGTGTACAAAGCTATAAAATATACAATAACAGTAGGTAACATTAAATGTAAAATTAATTTAAATAAACAATAAGTTAAGATTAATTAAAACAGCAATGATACTGACATGAAATATGTTATGAGTATCGAATTCTCCCAGAAATTCAGGATGATTTGGGAGAGACAATACATAAATGGATCGGTGAGTGGGTGGGGCAATAAATTGGGGTGGGGGCTACAATTCTTTGGGCAGCAGCCTTGTGTTTACTGCAATATATGGGTAATTTCTCTTGAAATGTAATGTTAGAAGTCCTAGGTGTTGGTGAGTGCAGCCCCAAGCAGAGTTAAACCCCAACAAGTGTCTTCAAGTTGATGGGTTCAGAAGGATATTGAGCACTGCAGGGGATGTTACCTTAACCATGAACTGAACAAGATGGCTGTAGTACAGCTATTCTTCCTCATTTGGCCTCAGTGCCTCTGCCTGCAATTCCTGCATCAAAATAGCGGTCAGCTTCATAGTCATTGCAAAAGTTATCAAGGAGAGTGCTTGGAATACTCTGATGTCCTATATAAATGCTATTATTATTATTGGTTTTGTTTCATGCATTTTTATTGGGGAGTTTTATTACATACCATGTTTTTGAACAAGGCCCTGGTGAAAGATGGGTATCCCTACATCATTCATTAAAGCTGAAGGGAGGTGGAAGAGCTGGAAACCAAACCACATTTTTACAATAAACAGAAACGGTCCATTAAATTTGATCGAAAGCTTAGCTTTATAATATCCATTTCAAAAACGCGGTTAAGGGGTAGGATCACTTGCTGAGAGATGCCACACAAGAAAGTGAAGCTCGTTCATTCATCTGCGTTGAAGTATCGTGCTGTCACACACACACACACCGCCCACCACACACACACCAAAAGAAAAGAAAACATTGGTATTAACTATGTACATGTGATCATTTTAACGCCCCCCTCAACTGTTTCCCTGTGTGTGTGCATGTGTAAGAGTGTGTGTTAAAACTTCCTCTTGTGGAAATACGCACACAAATTTCAGAGAGGAGAAACAATCCCCAAGACTCTGCTCAACATACCCCTCCCCTGCAAGCAGCCCCTTGTTTTCCTGAAATATATTTCTTGCATTGGACCTCCCCAACAATTCCCTTCTATAATCAAACTCCTCAGAGCCTTAAATCATTGTTAGAAGAACCACCTTGTTATACCCTGGAACTCTGAATGAAGAATCTCTGTTATAAATAATTGGGCTCGGGTATGAATACCAAGCATCTTGGCGTATTTCATATAAAAAGGATAATGGGGAAAGTGTCTGTTGCTTGTCTTGCTAAAGCATAGAAAAATACCAGCCCTCATAGATCAATTGGACTCAATTCTCTGTCATATTCTCAGCTGTGTGGGGGTGTGGGAAGAGATCTACATCTAGAAACTTGTTACTGTGAAATAATGGGGGTGGGTGGGAGTCAGGACTGAATGTCTTTTGAGCAAGATGGGATGGTAAACTGAGATTTGGCCCAGGCAAGACCTAAGTGCTGTTGGTCAGTGGGGAAGCTACTTGGGGATTGTAGAGCTAGCGGTCTTGGATAGGGTCATACTGTCCCTCAGAGCTGTTGAGAGCCACCAAGGGCCCTCAGGCAAAGATTCCATCTGCCCTATCCCCATTACGATCTTCATCCAAACCAAATATATAACAAATCATTTGGCTTGTTGTTATCATGAATCTATGCTAAGTAAGACTTGGCCTAGCATTTTTTAATTTTAATGTACTTATATCCCACTTTTCTCCGCAACAAGGACGCAAAACGGTTTACATCATTCTCCCCTCCTCCATTTTAACTGCACAACAGGGTTGTGAAGTAGGTTAGGCTGAAAGTCTCACTGGGCCAAGATCGCCCAAGGTTCACCCAGCAAGCTTCCATGGCAGAGTGGGGATTTGATCCTGATTCTCCCCAATCCTTGTGCCACCCTTTAACCACTGCACTGTGCTGGCAGGCATAACTCATCAGAGAAAAAAGGTAGAAGACTCAATCTAGGCCACCAGGCTTGGGGTGATTGTGGGAGTTCCGGAAAGGCACGGGAAAATCGTAGTCCAGGTGAGACAATGTAATTTGCAACAGAAAAAAAAGCTACCTGTTTGAAAACTAGAGGCCACTAGCTCCAGAATGATGATAGAAGTTACAATGCCAAAAATGAAAGGAACTGGAGCACCTTGAACTATAATGCACCTTATCCTAATGATAAATGGCGTACACTAAGGCCATTTCAGCATGAGGAATTTGCTGTGTCTCAGTGCCTCTTGGGGAGTGGAACTAATTTCCACTTCCTGATGACATCGGTGCTAGTCGGCGGTGGTCCCAGGGCTGGTGTGGCTCATACCCTCAGTTGACCTGCAGGAAGGGAATGCCGAGATCACTTTTTGGCTGCAGGCATCAACAAGGTGTAGGTCAGGCCTGGGCCATGTGTCTGCGGGAAATCTGGTCTGTCCCCAGCCAAGGCATTGCTCCTACCCTACTCCTCGAACGTGACTTCCATCCTTGAGCCTCACAACCTTTCCCGTTGGCCATTTCTTAAAAAAACAACAAATCCAATCATGTTACAATATGATTCCAGTGTAACAAAATAGCACCCCCCCCCAGTTTAGTTTTCCTGGTTTCAGGGAGATCTGGGACTGTGTGTGTGTGAGAAACGGTGTGATAAGACAGCCCATTAAAAAAAATCCTCTCGGTTGAGTGTAACCATTCTGTGTTACAACACAACCCTGATAATTAAATTTAAAAAAATTATTTCAGATTCGAGGGAGGGGTGTGTGCTCCAATGGCGCTAGAAGGTGATTGGGGAACCACAATGATTGACAAGCTGAAATAGGAAAGGAAACTGGCAGGGAGTCCCATCTTCTGGTCTGTCAGCTGCCTCATGTGGCAGTACAAATCCAGGCTGGATGGGGTTCAGCAGGCCAAAGAATCTTTGTGCAGCAGCGGGAAGAATTGGGGTGACACGTTCCAGGCCAAACACCAGGTGGCAGGCCAGTACGTCCTCCTCCTTGAGAGAATAGTCTAAGACGGGGTAGTCAAACTGTGGCCCTCCAGATGTCCATGGACTACAATTCCCATGAGCCCCTGCCAGAGTTCGCTGGCAGGGGCTCATGGGAATTGTAGTCCGTGGACATCTGGAGGGCCGCAGTTCGACTACCCCTGGTCTAAGAGAGCTTTAAAGCAACCAGTCATGTGTCTCAAATACTCAGATTCCTAACCAGCTGTGAAAGTTCACTGGGTGACATATTCTAAGCTAGACCTACCTCTCAAGGCTGTTGTGAGGAGTCCTTCCCTACAGGAATTTATCTAATCCCCTTTTAAAGTTGTTTATTCCAGTGGCCATCACTACCTCCTCTGGCAGTGAATTCCACATTTTAATCATTCTCTGTGTAAAGAAGTATTTCCTTTGGTCCATCCTGAATCTACTGTCCATCAGCTTCATTGGATGTCCTCTATTTGTTGGCTACTCAAATTTTCTCCACGTGGCCAGGAAAAAGGAAAGTGCCATTTCCTCCTGAGTATGGAAACACGAAATCTGAACTTTCAGATTCAACCAGAGTTGTCATGAAATTCTCTATCATTCCTCATCCTGTGGCATCCCCCCAATTACTAAACTGCAAGGGATGCAGGTGATTTACATATAGATGAAGAATTTAGGTACAATCGGGGCCTTGTGAAAAAAAAATACACAGATGGTACTAGTGCCAGTGATAAAATGCTGTTTGTGCATTTCCATTGTAATGCCATCAACACTTTTCTGTACCCCTGATGTCCATCACTGGAATATATTATCACCTCAATGAGATATTTATACTGAAGTGCAGGTCTGCACGGAGATGCTTCATTCAACACCCCAGTTAGAATGTGTCAGATGTTTGTTATTTATAAACTAGCTCGCAAGGTATAAACCTTTCTCACTTAAGCTTTCCTTTGGACCACTTTGAAGTGCAATCCACGACACACAGGGTTGCCAACCTCTTGTTCTCCTGGAGAAAATGGCAGCTTTGGAGGGTCAACTTTGTGTCATTATACCCCACTGAAGTCCCACCCCTCCCCAAATCCTGCCCTCCCAAGACCGATCCAATGTGGCTTCTCTTATTTTCTTAATCTATGAAACAAGCAGATTTTCTTCTGAAATTCTCTTGAATGTTCTAGTAATCAATGCACATTTGCAATATGATCTCTAGAGCCCCTTCCTTTTCTGAATCCAGGCAGGCTATGTACTGGAGTAATTTCAGATTGGGAAAGCGGCTCAGGGGGAGGTTTAACCTGCTCCCCCTTTCCATGCACTTGTGACCCAGATCAGATTCAGGCCCGCACATGCCTGCAAGGTGTGGACTCTCCACATCCGCTGGATCAGCCTGGGGATATACCTGGGCAAAAAAATTATTAATTGTCCATTTAAGTGATGAGGAGGAAACTGAAACCCAGCCCAGCAAAATCACACTATTATGCTCTGGGACACGGTTGCACTTGATGGAGCAATCCTGGAGGCTTCTTCCAAAATTGACGGGAAGATAAACACTCAAGACCTGATGGTGAATTTTGACACAACTTGAACCTTGAAACCCTTATGACAAGCTGATGCCTTTGTTTGCTCTCCCTGATTGGAGAGACAATTTTCTAAAAAAAAAAGTATCACAGGACAGAGTTTACTTGGAAAGGGAAAAGCTATCCGATTTTGTTGCACCTCAGGAAGATTTCTATCAAAGCACTCTGAGCTTCTTTGGAGATGATAATGATGATAATCTCTGCGTATAATAGGGAAGTGGCTGGCTCCCATGCTGACTGCGAAAGCAGGAGAAAAATGACAGTCCACTTATGAACATGGCAGGGATTTCTTTGTATCCGGGAGATTCCCCAGGAAAGCAGGAAATATAACTTTCTGAATTAACAAAAAGAAAACACACACACACACACACAGAGTAAATAGCTGGAAGAATGGAAGCAGGGATTGTTGAGAGTCAGTTAAGGTGGGAGAAAATTCATCAAATTCCCACTATAATGTGAGTATATGTATGAAATGTAGCCATAAATTTACGGTATAGTTGAGCTGGTAGGCCCAATTTCCCATTGGCTTTGTTTGACCTTTCTTTCAGTTCTTGCTTCCTCCCACTCATCATCCCAGGCTACTGTTTTCACCCTTGCCAATTTATTCACTGTGATGTGTGTAGATTACTAGACAAGTTAATAGGGCTGAGGTGAGGGAAAGAATGAGGCTTGCCAACCTCCAGGTGATGGTTGTACACCTGGACAAAATGGCTGATTTGGAACGTGGGTTCTATGGAATTACAATTCCGGATGTGGTTCAAGGTTTTGGTTTTAACTTTCAAGGCCTTATGTGTTCCAGGTCTGTGTATCTGTGGGACCACCTCTCCGAATACGAGCCTCAGAGAGTATTGCAATCCAGTAGTACTAATCTGCTAAGGATATCTGGCCTGAAAGAATTTTACTTGGCCTCAACCAGAGCCAGGGCCTTCTTGGTGGAGTGGATTCCCTGGGGACATCAGGGCCCTGACTGAACTTCCATCGGGCCTATGGTTGACGCCAGCCAGGAAATTATACCTCCAAAAATTACTGGATCTCCCTGCAGTTCCTGCTTACCTCCGCCTTCTGAAGTTTCATCAATCAGCTAACACTTTTACCTGTGATTTTAGAGCTTACAGAAGAAGAAGAAGAAAAAGAAGAAGAAGAGTTGGTTCTTATAAGAAGAAGAAGAGTTGGTTCTTATATGCATCTTTTCTCTACTCGAAGGAGTCTCAAAGCATCTTATAGTCGCCTTCCCTTTCCTCTCCCAACAACAGACACCCAGAACAGCTTTATCAGTGCCCTGGCGAGCCCAAGGTCACCCAGCTGGCTGCATGTGGGGGAGTGCAGAATCGGACCTGGCTCACCAGATTAGAAGTCCGCACTCCTAACCACTGCACCAAACTGGCTGAATCGTTTTATTGTAAATAATAATAATAATAATAATGATGATGATGCTGATGATGAAGATGATGATGATGTCCGTTACCTTTCCCCTCCAAATAAGTGATTCAGGAAGAGAAGGTGGAGAGATGGACAGCTTGATTTGTAAGAGACTGGGGATGTTATTCTAGGTGATTTTATGTGCTAAATGGGAAGCCACCTGCCGGATGTATACCACAGGGGTAGTCAAGCTGCGGCCCTCCATATGTCCATGGACCGAAATTCCCATGAGCCCCATGGGAATTGTAGTCCACGGACATCTGAAGGGCCACAGTATGACTGCCCCTGCCTCAGAGCAACAGCAAGGGTAGTAGTCACACTGCTTGGTAACTTTCCACTGGTTCCCCTCCATTTCTCCCTGCTATTTGCTGGCACCAAGAGGCAGATATTTATCGACATGTCCTCAAATGATTCCCAGGATTTATTGAGCCAAGAAGCAAATATTGACAATGATTCTGTGTCTGTTGAGAGCGGGAGTTGATTTGCATATTATTTTCCCCGTTTGTTTTTGTTGGAGATCAGTGGAAACTGATTTGGCTCCAGGCTTTAAAAAGAGCACCATCTCCACAGTTTAGAGGGAGGAGGAGGAGGAGGAGGCCAATTTTATGACCTTCATAGATTCAGCAAAAGCAACCATGCTGAGCGAGTTCATTCGGAGGTGTCTGTTGGGCACAGCAGGGCCTATTATCATTATTAGCCTCATCATTTTACTAATCCAGCCCTCTTTGCAATGCAAAGTGCTTCCTTAACCATCTCTCCATGGGAGCTGTGATTGTGCCAGCAGCGCTGGAAACCCAGTTGAATGAATGCTGTTTGCGTTCCACACAAAATAACATAAAAGGGAACAGGATTCACCACCTACGCTACCCAAGGTCTGTGCAAGGAGAACCGGAATTGGGTATATTCTGGAATTTTAACCCAATTTATTTCTACTTTTGGTAGTCATGGGAGAATGAATAGTACTGAAAGCCTCTGGCTTTTGGGATTTCAGCAGGCAGTGCCCACAATATGCTACAAACGAACCGTCAATTCCTTTTGGTAACTCCAGTCCAAACAAAATGTATAGGATTTGTCCAGGCTATTTCAAATCATTAATGGATCTTTTTATTTCTTCTTTTAATAATAATTCGAGACTTTGTAAATCATCCAAAATCATAAATCACAACCAAAACGGGTCCCTAGGTAAATAATATCCCGTTTTCCCAAACTTCCTCAGTGATTGTGATCCTATAGAAATAATAATGTTATAATAAATAATATAACCAAAATCACCAATTACCACCCAATTACAGCCCACAATATGATCAAGTAGATCTGCTCAGCCATATGGTTAGAAATTTTCTGTTTTTCCAACATGGAAAGCTGATCTTCTCCAGAATATTCATTTGTCACATTCCTGGTCCTAGGAAGCCGAAAGACTTGGCCCCCATAATTCTGAGATGGTTGAATCTCTTGAGCATGTTTTCTTGGTGTAGCGGTTAAGAACAGTGGCTTCTAATCTGGCAAGCTGGGTTTGATTCCCTGCTCCTCCGCATGCAGCCAGCTGGGTGACCCTGGGTTTGTCATAGCCTGATAGTGCTGTTCTGACCAAGCAGTCCCGTCAGAGTGCTCTCATCCTCACCTACCTCACAGAATGTCTGCTGTGGGGAGAGGAAGGGAAAGCGATTGTAAGATGCTTTGAGACTCCTTTGGGTAGTGCAAAGTGAGGTATAACAACCAACTCCTACTCCTCCTTTGCCACACAGGTTGCGAAATACTGAGCTCACATATATAGTATACATGAAAGACAGTCAAAGCTATATAAACAGTGATATAGAGGAGTCTGGCTATTAGTTTCAATTTTTAGCTTTAAATTTTAAGGATCTTCTACCTTGCTCATTCTGTTTATAGGGAATGCCTGTATTTTTCCATTGTACATTGTCAAACATCTTATCTGACCAAAGTGCTGTATTAAATTATCTATCCATCCATCCATCCATCCATCCATCCACCCACCCATCCATCCATCCATCCATCCATCCATCCACCCATCCACCCATCCACCCATCCACCCATTCATCCATCCGTCCGTCCGTCCGTCCGTCCGTCCGTCCGTCCATCCATCCATCCATCCATCCATCCATCCTAACCACTACGCTAAGCTGGCAGAAGCAAGGCATCAGATACTCCTAAGACGGGGACTTTTTACAAACATTGCAGCATGGTTTTAGTAAACTGTGAGAAACATTTAAACAAATAAATAACAGAAGCGGTGGGTAGGGCGAGGGGTTAAGCACATGCTTTCTGCCTGCAGTTCCTACACGTCCAATTGCCTACTCTTCTGCCCACTCACTCTCCACTCCCACCCCCAGACTTGTCTTTGAAGCTGTTGGCTGGAAGCTGGGCTTCCCACATCCTGGTCCCTGCTGAATGCCCGATTGTGCCCCGAGTGCAGAACTGGAAATGTGGTTGAGAGGGACTTTTGAAATCCAGGTGCAGTGGCTTGAAAGAAAGCCTGTTTAATGAAAATGAACTCAAAGGGAGAGGAGGAGAAAGAGAGGGAGAGAGAGGGAAAGAGAATTACTATAGCAGAAATTTCAGCACGAATGCCAGAGAAGAGAGAAAAGTAGGGCTTTGTGGGAAAGCCTTTGTATTATTGGCAGGCTCTTCAGTTTCATTGAACTGAAGAAGGAGCCTGTGTTAAGAAGGGGGGGGGGTAGTTCCTTTCCCCTCTCTTCCCTCCCCCACTAATATACCAGGTTGTTTTTTCTTAATTCTTCTCTCAGAGGGATTTGTCAGCTCCCATCTTTTTGCCAGTTCTCTTCTGATCTGGGTAGGAATGAGAAATGCAGAAGGCATTCTGTGCATGGGACAAAAGGGGAGAAGCTCTTTAATACACAGTCGAGCTCCTAGTGAGGGACAAAGGTATACCACTTCCGCCACATGTGCCTGGCAATCCAGTGTCAAGCCGGCTGCATGCTGTGGTGAACAAATGCCTGGTGGAGGAGCTTCTTTTTGCAGGCCATGTGGAATTGCTTTAGCTCTGTCAGGCCCCTTATCACTTGGCCAGAAATGTAAAAAGTCATGTAGTTTCACCTAGGAAGCTGACCCAGCCCTGTGCGCTCACGCAGCAAACAAAATGTACATTCTGTAGCAGGATGCCACATCCCTCCAGGAGGACTCTGGAGTATGTGCAGCAACATTATTGTTTCCATGAGGGGCCTCTTCCAGTGATCTTCCCCTCACCCATTGTTAATAAGGCTTATTGATGGGATAATGGCACCCGGGAGCTCGTTCTGTTTTTTTCTGATTAGCCTGAAGTGCTTTTCTCACACCTGTTGTTATTCTTTCCCTTCACTGATTCATTCCCACCTCAGCCATCCCCTTTCCTTAATGATCAGAGAGGCAAACAGTGGGACACCCTTCCTAGTCACTTGTTTGGCTTCACTTGGGAATCCAATCAGGGTCAACTCTGAAGCAATCAATGTTGTCTTTCCTGACCAGGGAGCGACCAGTAACTCAGTCAAGGGCTTTTGTCTCAACAATGACAGAGCTGTTACCTGTTCTATGTTTCTTTGCTTTACTCTGGTAAACACATTAATGCCTTTGTTTTAGGGGCCAGCTGCCTGACCTTAGCCTCCAGATATGAAAAAGGTACTTCAACAGAGACACTTGGCCGTAGCTGTGTTTGTGCCCTTCCTGGATACAAACCGTGCACCCAGAATGCACGCAGGACAACTTGCTGTCTCTTACTTTAAGCCTTGGACTTCTTCCCATTGTTGGGCCAGCGCTATCTGCCAGGGAAGAGACAGGCCCAAATCCTCCCCAACCATGGCTGAATATAGCATCCCAGAAGGGCAAAAGAATTGCCCCAGTTGGCTCCACCACACTGCACAGCTTGGCAGAGCCTCCTGGGGCATTTATTTCAATTAAAAAAATAAAAACAAATGCCTCCCTTAGCTCTGCTGCACGGCGTAAGCTCGCTGTCCCAGCTGCTTTGTCCAGAGGCACAAATCCAGGGTAGACTGGGAGCAGCGGGGAAAATTCTGCCCCATCTGAAACCCAGAAGAATCAAGGTGACCTGCCCTAAATTGGATGACTGATGGTAGCGCAGTGCTTCCGTTGCAGAACAGGTCCTATTGTACCATATCAACTCCTTACTTTTCTCATGCGTGTTTGTTTAAATCATGTGCAATGTGTTAGGGTTTTAAATTTATATTTGAATAAATATCCTTATGGTTTATTTCAAATTTGACCTCTGTGTGACTTTTTCTAGCAGGAACACCTTCTAGAGCGGATCTTGCTTGTTACCCTTTTCGCTCAGTAATCTCCCCAAAATAACTAATTTCCCTATCCAGTATTCGGGAGACAAGCCTGTTGCGATAACAGCGGCTCCAGCTAAACGGATCAGGTGCCAGGTGATGGGAAGGATCTCTCCCTGAAGCCCTGAAGAGTTTCTCCCAGCCAGAGTAGACTATATTGCCTGGAGGGGAAAGCTGTGTCATGGCAGTTCACAACAGTAATAATACACCGTGATTGTGCCTGATACTAAATAAACTGTGACAAATGAAGTCTGGGAACAGGACAAGCCAAGCACAGAGAAACAATAAGTCCCCTGAATATAGCAGAGTGAACAGAGCATTACAACAGCAGGAAAAACTGCTTAGCCATCAAGGGCCTGTATCACCTTCACAGTTTTACAGTCTTTCTAACATCTCTAACACAGAGGACTGAGGTGTAAATTCTAATAGGGGAAACATTCGACATTTGCTTACTGGCTTTGCCATTTGGAGGAAAGGCCCCTCAGCGCTCCCAAGAGGCTTTCTTGTCATTTCAGGCAGTTTGGGGGAAAGCTGGGTGTAGCTGGGATCCGTTTATCAGGTGCGCTAGCAGCAGTCAATGAATATTCATGGACAAAATTCTCACCTGAATAAAGATGGCTTTTTAGTCAGATTAAGTGAAACATGCAGATCCATTTGTTAGCCACTTCTGTGTGAACTCAACAGGCCTGGCACAGGGCACATTATGTATTCCAGGGTTTATGCAAGAAAGGCAATAATTAAGTCATAATATGCATCCATGGCGGTTGGAGAACTAATAAAGGTGAATTCAGGGAGAGGGGGAGAGAGAGAGAGAGAGGAAGAGGATGTCTCATTCCCAGCTCCTGGCTTCACTATCTTGTTTAGGCAACATTATAGATAGAGGGGTAAGCAAAAGGGTGTAGAGCAGGGGTAGTCAAACTGCGGCCCTCCAGATGTCCATGGACCACAATTCCCAGAAGCCCCTGCCAGCATTCGCTGGCAGGGGCTCCTGGGAATTGTAGTCCATGGACATCTGGAGGGCCGCAGTTTGACTACCCCTGGTGTAGAGTCATGCTATGCAGGTGTGATGGAGTAGGAGTCAATGGGCACCCATAAGTCTCAGTCAGAAAATGGATATCTGAGGCTCCAAACAAGTCATGACGTTTTTAGATGAAACAACTGCTAGAAGTGTACCCAGAACTCCAAAGGGGCCTGTGTTGTAGCTGCTGGAGGTCTTAGAAGGCCTTTTGATTTGCAGAAGAGGCTCCTCATTGGACTTCCTGGCTGCCGTGAACCAAGCATCTGCTTTCCTTTGACAAACCTGGAAAGCTGCACTCAAGCAGCCAAGCCTAAAAATTTCAGAAAACCACATGTTCCCCCCTCCACTTTTCCCCCCTGCTGAGAATTATGGTGGATGCAAACTGACAACGAGTAATCAGAGAAACGCCGGGCACATCACAGCTTCCTGCTGCAGAGTAGATTGCATGAGCAGGCGGGCAAATCACTTCTCTTTAAGTATTTAATGCTGAAGAGGAAAAGGAAGCCCTACATTTAAACTTTATGAGGGATGCCTTGGTTGCCCTTGGAAAAGGATGTAAGAACATAAGAACATCCATGCTGAGTCAGGCCAGGGATCTATTACCATCCTGTTCCACAGAGTGGCCAACAAGATGCCCTCAAAAACAGGGCCAAAGCCTCCTCCAGAACTGTATTTGCCCCCTCCAGAACTGGGGTTCTCAGGGTTATTTCCTCTGACTGCAGAGGTTCCATGTACTAATTGTAATTAATTGCTACTGATGGACCTACTAAACGTCATTCTGCAGCTGTGAAGGCCACCAGCCGGTCATTCTGTGTGTGAAGAGCTATTTCCTTTTGTCTGTTCTGAATTTAATTGAGGACTTGTAAGCTTTAGCATTATGGGAGATGGAGGAGAACTTTTTCTATCCATGCGCTCCACACTATGCATCATTTTATAAATCTGTCTCCTCTCCCTCGCAGAGGCTACAACTCCTGTCGACGCCCCACGGTTTGTTTTCCTGCGAGTCCACGCGAGGGCAGGCGCTCCCTCCCTTCTCCCCGTTGACCTGTTGTGTTCATCAGGGATTGTCCCCAGCCACCTTCATGAGGGGGAGAACGCATGTACACACTCTCCCTCACACACACACTCACACACCCCAGCACTGCAGCGGTGGCAGCTTGGCGGCCTTCCTCCCTCCGAGTGGGCTCACCTCGCCTCCCACGAGCCTCTCCCGTGCCTCTCCCGTTTTGTGCGCCAGGGGGCAGGGAGGGAGGGGGCTCCAGCCCCTGGCGGGACTTTTAAGCACCTGTGCGGGACCCGGGACGAAGATCAGAAAAGCGTGTGTGTTCCGCAGTTTTCGGGACGGATGGGCTCCTTACTATTGATAGAATAGATGATCTTACGGAGAGTTTTGGGTGATACAAAAGGGATACAAAAACCCTTAGGATCCATGAGGACCTGTGTATTTTAACCACCTTTTTTCCGCTCTGTGGCACCACACTCCTGTGGATGTATGGGCAGGTTTTCTCATCACCTCCTCCTGCACAGCCACCAGTTGGGTCTCAGCCAAGCAGCCTCAGTGGGGCAGCCGGAGCCAGAAGGGGTCGCTCAGCTCGACTTGCTCCTGATCCGCTTTAACGTCCCAGTCCATCCCATAAGCAGCTTTGCCATGCAGGCCAGCACTGGCTGATCTGATCTGACAGAAGCCAAGCCAAGATTACATTCTGACCGGAGGTTAGTTTGATTTATTATTCCCCAGCACCTTTAACACAACAGAGCTTGCAAGTTTGCTGCAGCAAACGGCCTGCCATTTCACCACTCATATAAATCATCTTACAGCGCAGGAATGCAAGAATGGAAAACGTTAGTAGAGAATAAAGAATTCCCATGTTTCTCACTGGTAACCAGCAAGACAAGATAATCAATTTCTATAAGATGAAGCACCGGTTAAAAAAAAAAAAGGGGGGGGGGGGGAAGAGAGAACAGAAATAAAAAAGGTAGGAAAACAAATCAAGATATATGGCCAAGCCCCCTCCCCAATTACTGCAGAAAAGGCCTTCTCTTTGGCTTGGCACTTAGAGAACAACAAGCCCCCTATTAAAGCATGACTCTAGAGGTGTGAGAGAGAATCTGGTGGGAATTACAAGAAAAAAAAAACATCAATTGTGCACAAAAATGACCTGAATCCTGCAAACATTTCTAACTCCATCTCTAAGGACTGGTTCACCTAGGCAGATATATCAGTTGGTTATTCTGCACTATATCATCTTTATTTATTTAACTTCTGCCCATATTATGATCTGGAAGGATTCCCAAGGCAGCTTGCATAAAATAGTAAAAATGCAATTATACAGGAGCAACTTCCAGCTTTTCTGACACCTACCATTGCTCTGGACCCCAGTGCATCCACATCTCCAATTATCACTAGGTTGTCATGCCTGTTCCCATCTCATTCCATCTCGTCTTACCCCCCCCCCCCTTGACTATCTGCAGCTGGATGAGTAATGCATACTTTGGGAGACCCTTTCATCTGGAGGCTCACCATAGCCTGAATATCTTCCAGGGCCACGATAAATACCAAGGGAGCATTTATTAGTTGTGCAAAATGTTATCAGGGCAACATCCCCTCCCAAAAATGCATATTTGTTTGTTTTCTTTCTAATATAGTGATTTATAATATGCTTGTGCTGCTAAGTACTCTTAACTTTTATGCTGAAATTTTATTGTGATCTGACTATCTATCTATGGGTATCATAAGCATGTAAATCTGCTTTTCAACCAGTCTGCCATTATGGAGCAGCTGAGGAACGCCTAACCTTCTTCCATGGAATCTTTGCATATTGCAGAGGATAAAATATTCTAATACAGGCTATGAACACAGATCACCCGGGCATGATTCAGCCCTCTCAGCATGTGCATTGTGCTCCTAGAATGTACCCAATATTCCCTTGGGGGAGGCCCTAATCTCCCAGAAATAGGGCAAGAACGCTTCGCTCTTGAATTGACCGGCATGTCACACTCAATGCATACACATATGTTGTTTACAGTGACTGCTATAAGCACAGTGCAATATCGATTCATTATTAGCACTGCAACATAAAATCAATAGAATTGATTTCGATCCACTAAAAGAGTGTTCCTGATTAAATGGACTGTAGGGTTTTAAAAAAATCCCTAGTTTTACTAAAGCTTCAGTGATAATAATTGCTAAGTTTGTGTATAGGTGAAAACAGGGGACCTGCACAAAGGGTGATGTTTCCTTGGGTTTGAGGCGAAGTGCTCAAGCGACATAGCTAGCATCTTCTTTGAAACGCTGCTCTTTCACTTACACCCAACCTCTCTCTCTGAAGTTTAATGCAATTCCATAGGAACAATACACCACTATCAATGGAAACAACACACCAGCAAAGCAATGAAACAGCATCATGCAAACAACACACCAGGAAAACTATATGATACATACAGTTACAAACCTGTATAACAAAATGAAATGCAACAAGGCTACAAAAATAGCATAATATATATGCTATGGAAACAACCTCTTTTCCGACAGTGCTTAAGCAATCTTGTCACTCATGTGCTAATGCAATCCATTGGTTAATTGATCAAGAAACCCAGCTTCTCACAATTAATTGATTTCTTTAATTGAGTGACAGCCTTTTTATCATCATTACCATCTTAGTGCACACAGATTTAAAAAGCAGCAATGAGGGTTACTGAACAGGACCCTGGCCTGCATTGTCATGGTCCACTTCTCAAGAAGACAGCTGTTGCCTGTCGGCTCTCAGTTACCGTCAGAGACCACAATGTGTCTGTCATGTGCTGTTCTGGGCTGCCGTCAGGCTCTGCTGTCAAATGTCAACCATCTCTGCAAAATCATTGGCTGTCAAAGGCTGGTGCTGAATATCTGCAGAGCTGGAGAGTACGGAGGAGCGAATTCATTAAGGGCAAATTTATTTCGGCTCTATCTTGGAGACATTCTGGCATTCAGTCTTGGGGCCTGTGTCTGTCCATCTGTCTGTCTATTCTCTCTCTGGTTAGCTATACATGATATCTAGAGCAAAAGAGAGCACTGGCCAGGAGTTACCGTCCTTAGGGGAAAGGCCAATAGGCTAGTTTCTGCTATCATCATCACTTGCTTAGTGCCCCATTACCATGCAGCGTTCCGGAGCAATATTTTGCAGAGGGCCTCCCCTCTTACGGCTAGGCAGCAATTTCTTCATCAATCCAGTGATTTCGCAGCAGGATCCATCCCCACAGACACTGCTCAGCAGCAGTGAGCATTAATGAGCCACTAACGAGGCCGCTTGTCTCCTAGGCACGCTACCAGGAGCCAAGAGAAAGGCCTTTTTCATTTTGACCGCTTTAAAATGAAATCTTTTACTCTAGGGGATGTTACAATCTGGAAAGTTCAAGAAACCAGGGGCATGTCAATGCTACAAATTTAGACTGCTTTAAACATTATGGCTTCCTTCCAGGATGCTTGGAAACTGAAGTTTTGAGGGCATTTTGCAATTTCCGGGGATTCTGGAAAGGATGTTTCAGATAATTTTTGCTCTTCCCAGGCTGATTCTGCACTTACTTTGTTTTTTTCCGGTGTGGATCCTGCTGAATTCAGATCGATTTGAACTCGGTCTTCCTCTTTCCCCCCCCTCCCCATTGAAACAGAAAAGTGTTCTGCACTTGATTGGGAAAACTCAGAAGGGGAGGGGGGAGCCAAGCCCAGACAGAGCCTCTTTCTTCCTTTTCTTTTCTTGAATGGGGGTGGGGGTGGGGATTGAAGTCAACAGAGAAGGGAGAAAAAAAACCACAATTCATTTCTTTCTTCTGATTTAAAAAGTAGCATGCCTAATGGATAAATCTTCCTTACCCTATCCTGCTCTTGACCAGATCTACAAATGCTAGCTCCAATCCATCCAAGACAATCATGCTGTCTTGTTTGGCTCAGCTTCGGCTTGTTCTGCCTGTGGGAGAGTGGGGGCAGGTCCGGCCCCTGACAGCCCTGGTGTCCAGGGAATCTCTCTACAAAGAAAGTTACAGACTTTGGCTCTCCCACTCAGGAGAGGTCTACTTGTCAAGTCATAGGTGAGGCTTCCCTTTCTTTCTCTAGGACTTTATACAGACACTGCACGGGCTGAATTATATTCACAAAACCTTTCCTCTTGCCTTGCTCAGCTATTCCCAGTGGACTGCTTCTTCTTACCCAGAGTCAAATTGTATTAAGTCTTTGTCAATCACTCAACACCTGGCTTCAGCTGTAGAGTTTAATCATTCTAAGCAATGTTTCTATTCCACCTGGCCCTCACCCGGACATGGGTATTGCCTATCCTGAGCAATCATTGTTTGCATTTATGAGGGTTCCTTGGATGTGCTGGAGAGGTGAAGCAGGTGTAAGCTGGGGAGGCACAAAGGGGAAGAAATGGGCTGGAATTCCGCACCTTAATTTGAATGCATCATTCAAATCTCCATCGAGCCTTCGGGGGGAGGCGGGGTATAAATATAAATATAATAATAATAATAATAATAATCTCCATCTGTGCTTCGTTTTTGCATTATCAGCCGCATGTCCTTCCTCTGTGACATTAGTTTTCAAAAAGAAATGAAAGAAAATATTTAATTTTTTAAAAATAGCAAACTGGTGGTGTAATGTGTGGGGGAGGGAGAACAAATTTTAGAATGAGGGAGGCTGACCTGATGCAACAGAGAACAGGAATGTGTTCTTATTTGATTCTCTCCCCATGTAATTGGGGGACTCCACACCATTTTCAATTGCTTTTCTGGATGCAAATGCTGCTGCCCACAAAGGTCCTCAGAATCTCAGCAATTAAAAAGGTTGGAAGATAAAAGACACCAAGTGAAAAAGTCTACATCTTGACGTAGAATTTGTCTTGATTTTTAAAAATATACTACTCCATGGCTGATTCTGCACTGGCAGAAAAGTCCGGGAAAGCACTCATATGGAAGCAGGAATAATCCTCATTTCCACATGATGTCGCTACCGGGCCAGACCTGCCCTGGGCCTGCCATGGATCAGGCCCTGAGTTGCCGCACATGATGTTAATATGGATAAATGTACATTCCCTTTTTTGCTGTGGGGGCTAATGGAGCCTAGTCTGGCAGAGGCCTGTGCAGATGGGAGAAACTGGCTCCTCCCCATCCTATGGAGGCCAGGAGGGGACAAAAAATGCCCCAGTCAGCTTTGCAGTGCTTTGCAGTGCTGTGGGGCGGATTGGGGCATATTTTTTATTGCCAATCTCCATGCGGGTATGGGCCCAGTGTATCTGCCTATGACCTGCAGAGAGCTCTTCGTTTGTCCAACACCAACAGGTTGGTGGTACTTGGTCTGAGGGAAGCCCCCTTCCTCAACCAGGGCCAGGGCCTTCTTGGTCCTGGCCCTTATCTGGTGGAATGAGCTCCAAGAAGAGTTAAGGGCCCTGACGTAACTGTTTCAGTTCTACAGGGTTTGCAAGATGGAGCCCTTCTGCGGGGCGTTCGGCTGAGGATGGGATGTGGTTATCATCTCTATGAGAATTCAGAACATGCTCATGGGCTCCAAAAGGTCAGTGCTTCAATTCTTGAAAGCTGGATACCAGGAGCACAAACTGATTGCAACTAATTGTATCTAGAGGCTGAGGGGCAGAGAGCCATCCTGTCCCAGCCAGTATGTTGCTGGGCTCGGCTCCTTCTCTGTTGGAAGGAGAGGTCCCTGACAACTTGCCACTGGGGCTGTGCCTCCCTTTCATTCCATTCATGCTCTTGTCTTTTATGCTGACTTTATCTTGCAGCTGTATTTTTAGACTGAATGAATGCAGCAAACCCTTGCGTGTACCTGGCCAAAGTGGCAGCTTCCTATTGTCTGCTATTAAGAATACTTTCTCCCCTAATTGGCAGCTTCTCTCTCTCTCTCTTGCCAAGATTTTTTTTAGAAGGTGTATAACTGTGCCTGTGGTGTGGATAGGATCAAAATTTGTGACTCAGATGCATCGTAAATTCTCATGCTGTCACCCTGTGCTTGTTGTGCATCTGGAATGCCAAAGTACAGAAACTCGCTTTGCTGCTTGCGTTGGCAAATTGAACCTCAACCTTCACAGCTTGGTTTGCCCAACCAAGAGTAGCTGGTTTGCCCAACCAAGAATGCTTCTCAATGACCCATTATGCATGGGCCAGAATACCTGCGCTGGTGACGGCAGGGCATCAGGGAAAATCCCCGATTATGCAAGCTCCTGCTGCCAGCGCAGGCATGGCCTAGCGCAGGGCCACAGAAGGCCCGCGTTATAGAAATGCGGGAACTTCCGCAGTTCCTGGATGCTGTGGGTGCCTGCAGGGGCTGGGGCGGGTTGGCGCTGTGCATAATTGCCAGTACTGGGCCTTTTGGCCCGCCCGGCCCCAACCTACGGTGTCCCTGTAGGGACACCACATGCCCCTGCGGGCTCTGCGGAGCCACGGAGCCAGCAGGGGCACCCCCCTGCCCCCGCCAAAGACTCCATTTTCTCTGCCTTTCCCTGTCTCTGCCCTTGTCTCTTTCTTCAGTTCATGCTTCCAGCAACTTCCCTGGAGACTCCGCACACAATGCTATTTTAGCAATTCCTTGCTGCTCACATTTCTCTAAGTGTTTGCCAGCATCTCCTTCCCAGATGCCATTTCTCCAGCTTTCAGATCTTGCCTGTTTCAGGTCCCATCGGTCCAGTTTGAATAAGCAGGCTGTCAGCTCAGCATCCTCTTAATGATTTACATCGATCCGGGCAGCTCCCGGATTCTCATTGTTTGCACGTGGGCATTTGTGCTCCTGAATGAGGCCATTTGCATCAAACTTTCCATTAAGCCCACTTTAAAAGGCAGAAAACTGTCTTTAAAAAAAATGAACGCACTCCCCTGCAGTTCCAGTTGCTGAGCTGTTGAGCTGCAATGCACATTCTGAGGGCCAGGCTATACCCACTGCAAGGACAGCAGAGGCCCAAGACACAGAAGGGCTGGAGACATAGAGACAGAGTGTGAGCATGGCCAATTACGGATCCCCAGTACAAGGTTCAGTGCAGGATTAATGTGACTGCCTCCCATACCCAAGCACTTGGATCATTGTCATGAGAGCTTAATTTTTCAAGGGATGAGCAGGAGCTTCAGTTTGCCTGCAGGAAGAAGAAGACAACGATGAAGAAGAGTTGGTTCTTATATGCCTCTTTTCTCTACCAGTAGTCTCAAAGCAGCTTCCACTCATCTTCCCTTTCCTCTCCCCACAACAGACACCCTGTGAGGTGGGTGAGGCTGAGAGAGCCCTGATATTACTGCTCAGTCAGAACAGCTTTGCTGTGGCAAGCTCAAGGTCCCCCAGCTGGTTGCATGTGGAGGAGGAGCAGGGAATCAAACCTGGCTCACCAGATTAGAAGTCGGGGCTCGTAACCACTATACCAAGACTGTCTGCTCCACTCTGTGATCCAGATGGTATGTGAACAGACTGTAGTTTGTCCACAGAAAGGAAACTGTACCTTGTATGTGTCCTATTTATATAGGTTGTGGCTCGTGTTCATGTGGATGGTGCTAAATAGAAATGCTGTGTACAGAAATATCTATTAGGATGATCCTGTTCAGTGGGAACATCACCCAACATCTTTTGGCTGGACAACATCCCTGCTGTGCACATCCCTGTTGTGACACTCTCTTCTCATGGGCACTCCCCAGTGTCACAAAATGAAACCAGCAAGTGAGGCACCAAAAACACAAGTAATTCAAAAGTTTTGGTTTGTTGACAGTGTTTGGGTCTGGAACATGATTAAAGAATAGGCATGATTTGGGTAAGATCCTGATAGGCCATTAACAAATCCACATGTTCAGGGCATGCTCGAATATTGTCCAGTGCAAGCCTCCTTAAAATGTGCTATAAAACCAGACTGACAAGTCTCTTGAGTTGCCATTTTATGCGACATGTGCACAAATGAGTGAGTTTCCCAAAGAGGGCAATTTGCTTTAATTTGCATGCATTGGTGAATGGAAACATTTGTAAATAAATAGCCAGTGCCAGCCAACTGAGCAGGAAAATAAACAGTCTCCCTGTTATGTATGTGGACCTGCTGAGGACTGAATTTGAGGTCAGAGGCAAGATCTAAGCAGACACTAACTAGCCAATCAGTTTAAACCAATCAATGCTAATCTAGCCAATAAGTTTAAACCAATCAATGCTAATCTCTCCAATTGCATGTACCGGCAGAGAGACCTATTGTCTGCTTTGTGTATATATAGGTTTTCTGAAGGGTTTCTCAGTCTTGTTGTCTCTTGCTACAACATGTACTCACTGCTGAGATCACCAATAAGGAGCTGTTTGTTTGCCCACTGGCTTGACGTTCTTCCTAAAAACTCACATATTTTACACTGCCCCAGCAGGGACAATGACAGCAGAAAGGTAATCGGTTGGTAGGGTGAGTGGTGCCAAGGTGGGTACAGAGATGGATGCCTCAGTCAGCAGCAGCTGCACAGTGCCACACTGAGGGGGAGCCCCAGCCATGGCGGCCATTGGAGAGCACCAAAGGTGAGCCAGCGGCAGAGTGGCAGGGCAGCCCCTGAGGCAGCAGCCAGGGATAAGGATGAGCCTTTGTGTGTGTGTGTGTGGGGGATAAGAAATTAAATAATAACAATAACAAGACTGTTCGATATCATAAGAGCAGGCAGTTATCAATACAATTCTCCCGCCGAAACCCAAGCGTTCCCAAGGGGAGGGGGTCACCCTCTCACCCAGGTGCCATCCCAGGCTTCCTGCCAAGGTGCTGAAGTTAGCACGGCCTTGGTCAGGCCGGTGCCCCAGGCTAGCAGATAAGATGTTTACAGGAACACGGGCAACAATGTTTCACAGCAGGGAGCCTATGCAGTGTGAAAATGCAGAGATCAAAGGGAGGGGGGAATCAAAGGAAAACTACAGGCATAAGCATCCTGGTTACATGGGAAAGTTAGCAAAGGCACAATACACCAAGATGGAGTCTCTTAGGTTCACTGAACTCAAACATGGCAGAGAGCAGGGACTGATCCTGACAGTCATCTGAGTGGCAACATGCTGGAGTCTGAATCTGGGGCCTTCTGCGCACGAAGCAGATGCTCTGCCACTCAGCCACTGCCCTTTGTGTCTGCATGTAAAATGCCCTCAAGTCACAGGGGACTTTGGCAGTCCCAGCAAGGGGCTTTCAAGAAGCAGAGGTGGTTTGCCATGGCTTTCCTCTGCAGAGTATTGCTTGGTGATCTGACTTCCAGGTGTGGACCCTGCTTAGCTTCTGAGATCAGAGAAAATTGGGCTATGCCATGCTGCCTTCCCTCCCAGCCACAGCCCTATAATCTATCAAAAACTCAACCTTAGAACTCCACACTTGCAATTCTTTTAATGATTTATCATGCCTTTTCTGTAATCTATTTTAGGCGTCTTCTGCCTCTCTCAGATCATGGTTAGTTGTTCATTTTTCCCCATCACTATTTCTTTTGTTCTGCCTGGATATATCTGTTATCCTGCAGGCAGGAGGTGCTTGAAGGTAATGACAATGACTCCATTCTCCCCTCTCCCCCCAAAGTCTTTCTTCATTGCTCCTCAGATTATGGGTCTTGCAGTCATGGCTCAGGAGCAGCGTTCAATTCAAGCATTCCAGTAAGAGGGCCAATTTGCTTTCTTTCAACACTCCAGGCTAAGATTTTGGTCTGTTTCACACCTGGATGTGCTAGCCTCTAATAAAAGCACCTGTTTCCCCAAGCAGATGCATACTCTTTCTTGCCGGTCAATGGCAAACATGCTTCACAGGCTTCCACTGCAATTGCCAAACTGTTTCCTTCTTAATAAGAACCTTTTTGGGTCAGCCAGAGGGTCCATCCAGTGTTAGCTTCCTGTGGGGCTAGCCAGACTGCTTCGGGAAGCTCCCATACCAAGCAAGGCATTCATGCTCTGCTAGTCGTCATAGGAAAGAACACTTCCGAATTGCTCTTCTCAAAACACACATCGAGGCAGTTCACACGTTGAGTTGAGCGTCAACCAGCATTCATGGGAGGCTTATAGATGAAGCAGCCCCCATAGCCCCAGCCTGGACCCACTTATTCGTCGGTTTGTTATGACAAAGCCGCATAAGCTTGATTCTCCTCTAATCAAAGCGAATTTTGTTCATTCACACATGCTGGGGGAAAACCCCCCCCCCACTATTTTTTAATTGAAGCAAAAGCTGTCGTTTTGAATAATGCTTTGCCGCAAATCTCCCCCCCCCGCGATGTATTTGAAAAAAATTAATCTCCATTGTGGATTGAAATGACATTTTAATATGGAAATGAAAGTGTCGTTCCATCTTAACAGACCTGATAGCAAGGAATGGTGTTGGGGGCGAATGATTAGCAAGATCTGCTGAGTGCCACTGCATTTTGCTTGAAGGCTTTCCGGACCAGGACCTTCCTTGTGCCCGGGGTGATGGCCAAGGAATAGCAGCCTAATTCCAGGTCACTCGCCTGCTTTCCAGGCTGGGATTCTGCCCCCAGACTCCTTGAGGGCCCGATTTCATGAAGGTAGCTCCACTTGCTCTCTCCCAGGGTCTCTGTTGTCGGATGAGGACCACTTGGAAGCAGAAGACTCAGGCTTCTAGAAGGGGAGCACCCTTCTCTGACTCCGAGGATGAATCAAGGAACCCCCCAAAGAGTGCACCCCTCTGCTAACACCAGCCTGTTGGTGGTCCCCTGCCCCACAGAGGTGTGTCTGGCCTTGACCTGAGCCCAGGCTTTTTCAGCCTGGGCTCTAGCTTGGTGGAATGAGCTGCCTGTAGAGACCTGGGCATATCTGAACTGCCAAAGTTCCATAGAGCCTGCAAAACAGTGCTCTTCCTCCAGGCATAGGGTTGAGGCCAAGGCATGCACCTACTGACATCTAAATTTGTCCCCCGTCGCTCTCCTTACTTCTTTTCCATCTAAGTCTAGGATGTATAATCTAAAGTTTAAACCCACTGCATTCTAGGCTTTTGGGGTAGCCTTGGAGCATGTTTCTTAATTGATCATTTTTAACTTTTAAATGTTTTACTGGTTTTATGCATAGGGTTTGTAATGTTGTTAGCTGCCCTTAGACTGCTGAGAGGGGAAACCCGATAGATAGATAGATAGATAGATAGATAGATAGATAGATAGATAGATAGATAGATAGATAGATAGATAGATAGATAGATAGATAGATAGATAGATAGATGGATGGATGGATGGATGGATGGATGGATGGATGGATGGATGGATGGATGGATGGATGGATGGATGGATGGATGGATGGATGGATGGATGGATGGGTGGGTGGATGGGTGGGTGGATGGGTGGGTGGGTGGGTAACATCCCTAGAGAATGGGACACTCCCAAGTGGAGTATCTCACTTCAGCACCTTGGGCCAATTAAAATGAATCCAAGAGAAGTTATTAGTCTCCAGGTAGTGTGTTCATTTAATTAAGAATGTGTATCCTGCCTTTCCTTAGAATCTGGAAAGAAAAACACCTTTTTATACCTGTGGGGTGCCTTAAAGGGAGCACAGTCATATTCCTCAGCCATTCTATTGCCACCTTCAGCTTGGGAAATGCTTCAGATTTTTTAAAAATTAATATTTAAATGTTTTCAAAGAGCTTTTTTTTATATCCCACTTTTTGCTACCCACAGGAGTCCCAACATGGCTTACAATCACCTTCCCTTTCTCTCCCCACTACAGACATCCTGTGAGGGAGGTGAGGCTGAGAGAGCTCTAAGAGAACATTTTGTGAGAACAATTCTTAAGAGAACTGTGACGAGCCCAAGGTCAACCAGCCAGGTGCATGTGGAGGAGTGGGAAATCAAACCTGGTTCTCCAGATTATAGTCTGCTGCCCTTAACCACTACACCACGCTGGCTCCAAAGCTCACATTGTCACAAAATGTAAGATAAAGTGGAGATCATCTGTGAGGAGCAATTTTTATACTTCCGCCATCTTGTATTTGTATTTCTATCTGTATTTCTATTTTATTTTGTTTTACTGTTGTTGGGGAGTTTTTATTGATATTGTTTGTGAACCGCCACGAGTCAGTTCTGGGAGCGGCAGTATAGAAATACAATAATAAATAAATAAAAATAAATCTCAATATTCACTTCTCTGCTGGGTCAGAAATGCCTGTTTCCAGGAAAAGGGCTGTTCTAATATCATTAGGGTAAACATGGCAATAATTAATCAGTACTAGCAGGCTTTCTCCTTGGCATCCTTTTCGAGCAACCCCTCCTGGAACCCCAAAGAAGAAGAAGACGTTGGTTCTTATATGCTGCTTTTCCCTACCCGAAGGATGCTCAAAGCGGCTTACAGTCACCTTCCCATTCCTCTCCCCACAACAGACACCCTGTGAGGGAGGTGAGGCTGAGAGAGCGCTGATATTACTGAAGGAGAAGAAGAGCTGGTTCTTATATGCCGCTTTTCTCTACCCAAAGGATGCTCAAAGTGGCTTACAGTCACCTTCCCATTCCTCTCCCCATAACAGACACCCTGTGAGGTGGGTGAGGCTGAGAGAGCCCTGATATCACTGCCTGGTCAGAACAGTTTTATCAGTGCCATGGTGAGCCCAAGGCCACCCAGCTGGTTGCATGTGTGGGAGCGCAGAATCGAACCTGGCATGCCAGATTAGAAGTCCGCACTCCTAACCACTACACCAAACTGGCTCTCAGAGAATGAAGGAATCCCTGGGCTAGTCAGTATCGTCTACTCTGACTGGCAGCAGCTTTCTGGGGTCTCAAGCAGAGGGCTTTCTTATAACCTACAACCGGATTCTTTTAACGGGTGATACTGGAGATTGAACCTGGGACTTTCCGCATGCCAAGCAGAGGCTATTCAGCTGAGCCCTAAAGAAGGAGGGGGTAAAGAGCCACTTCTATGGAGAAAAGGAAAACAAAGTGAGCAGTGTTGTTGGTTCTTCCCCCCTGGAGAGGTGGAAGGCTGAGGAAAACTGGGAGGGACAGGTGCAAGGAGTTGTCACCAGAGGGCGAAAATGCACAATGCTGATGCTGAACGTCAATCTTTTTGGAGGGAGGCCATGAGGGGATAACTATTTCTGCTGCAGAAACTCAGGAACAGAACCCCCACCTCATTTATAAAAGGCACCCCCAAGATTTGCAGTAGAAGATCCTGGGAGTTTCCTTAAGTAACAGCTCTGGGAGCGAGAGAGACATCATTTCCTTCCTCTCTGACAAGCTGGAGGGAGGCAGTGGAGGTTTTTTAGCTTAGCAGGAAGAAAGATTGTGGGGGAAGATGAGAGAGATGCCAAAGGAGGTAGAGAAAGGGAGCAGAACAAGCTTTACTCTCTCTCTCTCTCTCTCTCTCTCTCTCTCTCTCTCTCTCCCTCTCTCTCTCTGGAGCAAGATACACGGAAGCCAGCCCAACTTACGGCAGTCTGACAGTCGTTCTAGAACAGGGGTAGTCAACCTGTGGTCCTCCAGATGTTCATGGACCCTGTCCCATGAGCCCCTGCAGCTGTCATGCAAGGACAAGAAAATCTGTAGCTGTTGAGAACACTGCACATCTATCAAAGGCACCGAGTCCTGGTAGTCGCCAGGTGATAACAGCTTACCTTTCGGCTGCAAATCATTGGAAGCCTGACTGCCTGGAGGTCCCGCCCCTTGCTGGTTGCAGCAGCTGCTCTCAGGGTTGCTGGGGAATAATTACAAAAATGCCTCTCTGGCAGAGACTGTGCAGCAAAGCTGGTCTTTCCTGAAGGTTAACCGTCCTCTGAGCAGCTGTTGACTGCTGCCTTGCCTGGTGATTCGAGGTTCCTGGATGGCACCTCATTTAGCCCTACATGTGCTGCCACTTCACTTTAATAATGAAGCCAGCCAAACGATCACATTGGAGGCAATTACAGTCGGAGCGCCTTGTTGCCTAAGCATCAAGTGCCTGTTTATGGCATGTACAGTTTGGCAATGAGCCGCCCATTATGTCTGGATTAATGCAGCGCGCTAATTGGACAGAGAGTCGGGTGGCCAAAAAAGGATTCCTCGAGCAGGTGTCTGGGCAACGGAGAGCAACACCTGAGTGCTGTGTTGGTCCCATCACCATTTTGGAGGGCTTTGGCAATGGCAAGGCTCCCAACAACTGCGCACCAACATTTAGAGAGCTCTGGCCAAGAGAATAATATTTGCAGGAAAGGATCTTCTCTAAGGACACATCATTAGATTTTTCTTTATCCACCATGCAACCTTAAGAGGCCGTTCCCGAGAATGCGGAAAGCGTTTGTGTCTCCTAATCAGCCAATTGCTGTTCAATGATTAGATGAAAAAGCAGAGGTGTTGCAAGTGTGCTACAATTTTCATTACTGAAGTGCCAGAGATTCAGGTGCAACAGACAACATGAGAGCCATCCTTGTGTCCAAGCCAGAAGCTGAACAGGAAGCCTGTATTTTTCCCCCCTCCTCAACTTCTCTGTTAATTTTGATGTGTTCTCCAGTAATTTTTCAGGTGTGTGAATGTTCGGCAGATACTGGATATTGAGCATCAGCTTTTGACACTCCAATATTTTGCAGTGGCAGTCTCCCCCGGAAACTCCCGGGCTCACTTCCTGGCATCTCTTGTTGAAAACATCCCTTAGTTGGTTAGCAAGATTGAAAAGACCCTCTACCCAAGGGGTGGGAAAGGGGCTGCTGGTCAGGATGATGGCTGCCTTGTTCACACCATGGCAGCTGTCCCTACTCCGAGCCACAAGCTACACTGGATCTTAGCCCCAAGACCATAAGGGTTGGGAACAAGCCACACTTCTCAAAGACACCATTCATCTTCTAGCAGTGCATGTCTGATAGACTCTGAGAGTTGGCTTGCCTTCTGCATTAGGACATTTTAGATTACCTTCATTTGATCGATCAGGTCCAGGCATATTTTTAAAAGTTTTAAAGTTTACATGGGGGATTCTTTCAGCATGAATTGTGATATTAAAACAATAGAACCATGAATATTTAGCAGATTTTGGGACATTGTGAGACTTGGTTTTCTGTTCCAATGTCAAACTCTTGGGCCCATGAAAATACAGCAACCGGGTTTTTGAACGCCACATGTGCCAGTGTCTTGTTTTCCAGATCAGGATAAGACAGCCATGTGAGATGTGGGTGAGATGGTAGCTGTCAGAACCTCATATCTGGAACTCTTTCTGCCATGTTGTTCTCTTAATAAACTCTTAGTGTTGCAACTTACTCCGGTCCCCTTTAGCTAGTGGACATTGAAAAGAATGAATACCAAGGACAGCAAAGAGCTGTAGGAAAGATCTCCCTTTTTTCCTGGAAAGCGTCTTGGGGAATCCAATAAGAATTGCCACTGTTTTTCTGCAAACATGTTGTGCAGAGACCTGTGCCATAAGTGCTTCTTGGTTTGCCTTTTTGAGACTGGGAAAACTAGAATACAGTGGGTCTCGCTGGTCTTTGCGCCCTGCACCCATGCCTGAAGAGATGAGGGGAACCTTTTGCATGCATTCAAAACTGGATGGGTTTTCGAGACACTGGTTTCTAGATGAAGATTTCCAAATGCACCCTTGGAATTTGAACGAAAGGGGATCTCCATCTTCCAACTGTTGGCTCATCTAGTTAACAACAGGTGTCCATATCTAAATAGTGCCAACATGAGGCTATAATGGGAATAGAGCTGCCAAAATGGAGCTTGTAACCCAGAAGATAAGCCAATCCCACAGGTCCTGGAGTTGGAAGGCTCAGCCAAACTGTGTGTGTGTGTGTGTCTGTGTGAGGCAGCAGGATGGATGCCCAGAGATTTAGCCTTGCAGGTTTCCCCAGTGATGCCTGACTGCAGTAGTGCTGACAGCAGCATATGAGTAGCTTTCTGTGATCATCCAGCTTGTAGGACAGGGACTGCTTTGGCCCAGGGTGTTTGCAATCCCAGTCTGATCTGCATGCCATTTCCCCCTCCAACCAGCAGGAAGTAGAGAACAGACAGCTACCTTGAAGGGCTGCTGCTTTGGCACCCAAGATCCAGCAACATTTGTGCTCAATTACCAGTAGACAAGGAGTTAAGAATAGCAGTCAGAATCATTGTCAAGATTCCCCAAGTTCAGATTCCGCCTGTTGATAAATCACATGCGAGATACTGCCCTAATGCTTCAGCGAAAGACCGATATGCTGAGAAATTTCCATGGAATAAATCTGGATAAAGACAAGCAAGATGCAAGATGCAGAGGTTACATAAAAGAAGGTAGAGAATAGCCCTGTAACAAACACATGAATACACATTGAACAATCCATGAATAAAAACCCCTTATGAATAAATCTTAATAGCATGAATGTTAGTGCTTTAAGAGAGTGAGGAAGAAGGAAAGAAATAGACTTCGGCACATGTCTGCTAGGGAAACACAACTGGACTTGCCTCAGGCTTCTGTCAGGCCACTAGAGAGAGAGGGCTGGTAAAGAATGCAGCTGGCTGCATGTGGAAGAGCGGGGAATCACACCTAATCTTCCAGATTAGAGACCACCACTCTTAACCACTGCTTTCGTAAAACAAGTGTATCTGCCTGTCAGGTGCCCTGTCGTCCTGGGCAGGGGTACCCAACAAATTTCTGATTTAGCTTGTGTCCTGCTCCCTGGTTGTGATCAGATATCTGATTATTTGCTGAGTGATACTGAGACATCTCAATGAATTTGGAAGTTCCGCATATACTCGCATATGAGCTGACCCGCATATAAGCCGAGGCACCTAATCTGGGCAAATTTATCGACTCGCATATAAGCCAAGGGTGAGAAATGCTGCATCATCACAGGCTCTCCCATCCCTCTCCCCCCTCCCACCAAATACAGAAAAGTCAAGAGGATGAATAGCTGCTGGTTTTTGTACCCTGCTTTTCAGCCACAGAAACTAAAAGAATAGTTTGGAAGAAGTGATTAAGAAGAGGAAGAAGTTAAGGAAAAAGGAAAAAAATAGAGTCCCTCAGTCAAACCATTGGTATCCTACAAGCTTCCAGAGCAATGGCTGGAGCAGACTTTTATTTCAATTACCGTATATACCCATGTATAAGCCGAGGAGGACATTTTCAGTGTGAAAAAAGTGCTGAAAAACTAGGCTTATACGTGAGTATATAGGGTATATGTTTTCACCATTACAGACTGCTTTCTGGCATCTGCCACCCCCATCTGCCATCAGTATTGGTACCAATTGTTAAAAGGCATTTAGTTAAAAGAGAAAAAAGGCCACTTGATTAGGGAAGCTCAGAGAGGGGATTTTGGGATTAACTTCCTGCTCATGCCTGCAATGCTGACATAGCAAAGCAGTCTTCTCTGATTGGCCAGGGCATCAGTTCAAAGACTTCCTGGTTGCAAGACTTCCCTCCCAAGACTTATTTTTGCCCTGTTTTAAAGTGACTGAGCTCCAGAAGCCCACATTTCACTCAGCAGAGATTTACTTCTTGGATTTATTCCCTTTCCTCTGCTGTTTCCAATCCTCCCCCCCCCCCCATTCAGGAAAAGAAAGAAAGAGCCTCCTGCTGCGCTTGGCTCCCCTCCCCTCTCTGAGCTTCCCTAATCAAGTGCAGAACACTTTGTTTCAATTCGGTGGGGGGGAAGAAGGAGGAAGACCTGGGTTCCAATCGATCTGAATTCAGCAGGATCAACAACAGAAAAAACAATGTAAGTGTAGAATGCGTCCTGGTCCTCCTTCACCACTGACTACTGCACAGGTAATTGGCATAATGCTCTAGATGAATTTTGACAAAAACCATCAAGACGTTTTGATCAGGAACTACCCTTATGCATCGATGAGTAAGTTCAATCAAGGCAGGTTCATTGGGTAATTGTGAACTTTGGTCTCAGTATCTCAAGATACACAACCTGTTACAGCATTGATCTTTAAGGCCAGTGTGGCCAAAGTTAAACTCGGAGGAGAAGTTAAGATTTCCACATATGTACAATTTCACAGGAGGTAAAAGCTGAGTGATTAAAGCAATTTTTCAGGGTGAATTCTGCACATGGCCACCTCTGGGACTAACAGGGAAGAGAAATCCATGATGTAGACTTCCTGTCAGGAGCCAGCAGTTTTCCTTTTGGTGAGCAAGCAGAAAGAGTCTGAGGAGTGGGGAGACTGGAGTTTTTGGAGAACAGGCAGTTGTTGCCTGGTTTTCTTTTTCTCAGGGTGATTTCCAGTGTACTTTGGCATAAGGAAGAGGTATGGCTCCTGTTTGTTCTTCTCCTCCCATTTTACACATTCTGGACAACACACTTTAAATGAGCCTTTGTAGCTAAATTTTCCTGTGCAGAACTGGAAAATCTACTTCTAAAGTGCATTATCTAATGTGTGCAGAATGGGTCAAGGGCAATATTCTAGGGGATTTCTTCTTGCTTATCCCTCTTATGGCTTTCATTTACTTATATTCCGGTGTCCTCCCCAATGAGGACCCCAAGTGGCTTTACAACACTGTTGTCTCCTTCTCCATTTTAACCTCATCACCGCAATCCTTTGAGGTTGGTTAGGTTAAGACAATGACTTGCCCAAATTCACCCAGGAAGTTTCCACAGCAGACGGGGGATCCAGTCCTGAGTCTTCCGTGTCCTAGCCTGCCCTTCTACCCACTACACCATGCTGGCTCCCAATCAATGCCCATTTCCTTGTCTAGGAGTTATCCAGAAAGTGTCCAAGCATTGCCATTGCTGGGGGGGGAGGATTGCTGACCTCCAGGGGGCTTCATGGCATTATATCCTGTTAAGGTCCCTTCCCTCTCCACACCTCTGGGCTCTACCCACAAAAATCTCCAGGGATTTTTCCTGCCTCGAGTTGGCAACCCCATGAGGAGGCCCCTCCTGCTTTCTCCATTGTCTTACATGTATCTTTATGTACCTGCACCTCTCCCAGCTCCCCAACAGGGACCATACTTGGCTTAACAGAAGGCAGCTGGAATAAATGTTTGCAGCTAATTTGGAGGTTTCAGACCTGGGGACACATCCAAGGAATTGCAGGGGAAGCAAAAGGAGTTTTGTTGAAACTAGCACAATATCTCCATGGGGTGGGGGGTTTCCAGCCTTCCCTCCTGTGAGCCTAGACGAGCCACCCACCTATTTTTAATCCGGTGGAACTAATTCGTTCTGCTCTGCATACTTTATAACCCAGTCCCCTTGTTCCAGCTTAATAGTCAGGGAAAGAAAAAACAATAGTGTGTGTCGTGTCCCTAAGTGGGTGAGAGGCTTACAATTTAAATCTGAACATTATTGTTTGGTGGATACTTAAGCGTAACAACAGCAGTTCACGAAATCAAGACCAATTTGTGTACCATTCAGGAGCAGAAAGAAGAGCTGAATTCATAATGAAGATTATTCCCCAAGAATAGATAAAACCAGTTCAAATACTTCATCAGAAGCCCCCACCCTGCTTCAGCTTGTTTTAACGCCTGGCATGCTGGGAAGAAAAAGCTAGAATTGGGGCCTACGTTTTGAATCTCAGGCGGTTTTGATTAAGGGACAGGATTTGGGTTTTTTTAAATTAACTTCTAGCTTCCCTCCCCCACAATGCTTCAGTGAAAACCTTTGAAGGTGACGTTCTGGGGTTGGGTTTTCCAGAAAGCCCATGGATGTCAGTGGAGGATGGGGGTTACGGTTGCCAGATCCAGGTTAGGAAATCCCTGGAGATTTGGGGATGGTACATGGGGAGCACAGGACACTCAGTGGGATCTAGTGCCGTAGAGTCCATGCTCCACAGCAGCCATTTTCTCCAGGGAACATGATCTCTACAGCCTGGAGATGAACTGTAATTCTGGGGGGGGGAGGGTCCCCAAGTCCCACCTGGAGGCTGGCATCCCTATCTGGGGTGGGGAATTTTGTTGGCAGAAGGAGGTTTTGTTTATAAAGAACTGTGTGTAAGGGGCATAGCCAGTTAAAGAGAAGGAAGTATTTATTTAGGAAGTTACATTACTAAATAAAAAGGTGTAATCATCTTTTGAGAAGCTGACATTCCTTCCCCTTCCCACCCACCCCAGTGGGTGGCCATGGGGGAGCAGGTCAACATGACCACGTATGGTCATATCATCAGATACATGTTTAACAGATTTTAAAAATATATACAAATCAATTAAACTCCCACCAATTTGGAAAACCCTTCCTGGTCAGTCAAGAAACCTCAGGATTTCATGAAACCCTAGTTTAGTGGTTCTCAACCTCCCTAATGCCATGACCCTTTAATACAGTTCCTCATGTTGTGGTGTCCCCTAACCGTAAAATTATGCAAGTGTTCTTTCACAGAAATTAAACCGAAACTGAACAATGGTATGATCCATTTTTCATGATTGTATATAAATTGGAGTTTTCCCGGGGTTTCTCAGTTCAGTTCTGTCTCTTGTTCCACCAAGCTGATCTTGCTCTTTTCCGTTGCTCCAGGCAGATGAATGCTCTCTCTCGATCTCCCCTGCAAGGCTGTTGTGTGGATGGCAAGACAGATACATAGACAGGAGGGAACCATGTGCTTCTGCAGCTTGTGCAGAACAGGAAAATCTACTTCTAAAGCACATTGGAAGTGCATTAACCATTGTGTGCAGAATTGGCCCTGGACTCACCTATGGTAACCCAAAACATTATTAGCCAGCCCTTTTCAGAGCCAGCAGAGCCAGATCTTAAGAAGTGTTCCGGCAAATGTCATCTTTGCATCCACAAATGAGTGACACCGATGAGTGGCCAATGGAGAAATTATGCTGCAAATGTGCAGACTGCACATGAGCGGCCCTTCTCCTTTGGAGCATAATCCCTCACTTGCCCGAAAGAGCCCTAGGAAGGAAACGACAAGATCAAACTAATCGCACCGGACACCATTGACTCTTTTAACTCCAAAGCCTGTCACTTCCTCTCCCAGTCAGTAAAGGGAGATGGGGGGTGCAACAGGCAGAGTGTATAAACCTGCCAGATACGTAGAGCTCAATCAGCTCTTGCTCTGCTCAAAGGAAAGGAAAACGGGTGGAATCACAGTTGTACTTCAGGGGGAAAAATATGGGCATACGGTTTTTCTCAGGCTCAGGTTGTCTCCAAGGCCCAGATTTTGCAGCAGCCTGCTAATGAGCCCCCCACATGTTCTGGGGCCCCTGAGTGGCTGTAAGCGCAGCTGTCGCAATGGGTAACAACAGGCGTTTGCAGACAATCCCGTTCCCAATCCCACCCTTGCAGCATCGCTGCTGCTGCTTGCTCACTCGGTCACCCTCTGGCGCATGGCCTGATTTCTCCTAACATGGGAGAGGAACCCTTTTGCCAGGGTTCCAGAGGACATGTAAAAAATGAGATGTAGTGGGCAAAAAAGAGGGAACCAGGGGAGGTGCCATGCAGCTAGGGGTGGATGAAGCCAAGCTCTCCATTGTCTGAAGGGGACACCTGGTTGGTCAGGAGAAGAGTGTGGCTATGCCTGGTGCCTCAGAACCTAGAAGAAGAAGAGTTGGTTTTTATACCCCGCTTCTCACTGCCTGAAGGAGTCTCAAAGCGGCTTACAATTGCTTTCCCTTCCTCTCCCCACAAGACACCCTGTGAGGTAGGTGGGTCTGAGAGAGCTCTGACAGGACTGCTCTTTGAGAACAGCTCTATCAGGACCAGTGACTGGCCCAAGCTGTCACTCAGCTGCCTGCATGGGGAGGAGCAGGGAATCAAACCTGGCTTGCCAGATTGGAAGCTGTCCACACCATTGGCTACCAAAAGCTCTCAGCATGCCCAGAAGGAAGTATGTCTTTCCCTTGAGTCTGGCGTTATGCTGAGTGTTTTCTGCTTTCCATGGAAACCATAAGAAGGATGAAGTAGAAACAAAGAACTTTCAAGGTCAGCTGTGAGAACGGGCAACCCTAACTGTAGCTTGGTGTAGTGGTTAAGAGCGGTGGCCTCTGATCTGGAGAACTGGGTTTGATTCCCCACTCCCTCCACTTGCAGCCAGCTGAGTGACCTTGGGCCAGTCACAGTTCTCTTAGAGCTCTGTCAGCCCTACCTACCTCACAGGTGTTCGTTGTGGGGAGAAGAAGGGAAGGCGATTGTAAGGTATTTTGAGGCTTCTTTGGGTAGTAAAAAGCAGGGTACAAAAAAACAGCTCTCTGCCCTTCTAGATTCCTTTTGCTGTGTTTTCCTTGGTCTCACTGCAGCCGGAAACTAATGGGGCACTGATGGGTACATTTGGAGACCACTGGCTCACAAGAGGAGCTTGTCAATATTGCTTGTGACTGTTGGTGCTACCCACCTCTAAACATTCAGAATTGAGTTCCAGGACTTTTGCCAGTTCGGTTTGGGAGACAGTAGACTAATGGTTGGACCAACAGTGGGGTGGGTTCAAAACCCTGATCAACCACTAATAAAGGGGGCACAGGAGTCTGCTGTGTGGATCTCTCATTGTTTGTTAGCATAACCCAGCTGAGGGAATTCATAAGGGGCAGGTGGGATGCCTGTCATTATCAGCTGTTGAGCATGTGCTTCTCACTCCATTTCCGCCCCGCCTTCTTGTGTTGCCAACACAATCCTTGCAGGTCTGTTCTGTTTGCAGTTTAGGCCAGGGCCCATCAGGCTTTTCTCGGCCTGCAGGCATGCCTCAGAGTTGGCGGGAAGCGACATGGAGGCACATGCTGGCGGCCTCCCTGTCAGGTGGGCAGGAGGGATGGCCTAGCAGCCGATGTGCCCCAGGGTCCATAAGAGGGGGAAGGTGACAGTTGGGGTGGGGGGGGTGGGGTAGGCACTCTCCCTCAGAGAAGACACAGGCTGGCTTCCCTAAGCTCTGTAGGCAGGAGCCATTGCCTCAGGAGGGTGAAGCCGAAGAGCCCCCATGCACCCTAGCAGCTCATTCACCTCAAGAGAGGTGTCTGTGGGGCCAGAGACTGCGACGAAGTGGCAACATTGTGGGAAGATGGTTAGGGGCAGGAGTTCTAATCTGATTGGACAGCCAGTGGGTGGTTGGCCAATCAGAGGCGTACAGGTGCCAATGATTGACCTGATTGGCCCATAACCTTTAATACCAAACTCCGCCCAGAACCCTTTGCCTCTTTTATTTAGATGCTCATGGTTACAGATTACACATATTATATATAATGTACAATAGTTCTTAAACAGTTTATACATAATCTTTTTTCATCTTTGAAATTAAAAAAAAAATTCCCAAGCTGAAGTTGGCAACAATAATATCTCAGGAATATGCCTCTGTTTCAGATACACCTGTCAAGGCCCCCTGCAATTTGGCTTAGGCCAAGTGATTTCTTTTGCCTTGTGTAATGCCACCATTGTGCTAAATAGAACAATGAGACACTGTGAACGAAAGTCTGTTTTCATCTTTCCTCATGCTTGGATCAGCTCATTAAGGTTTTAATTAATCACTGACTTTGTCAAGTGGCTGAATGAGCTATTCTGACCTCCTGGTGATCCATTTTGATTTCCCTCATCCTTGCAGGAAGAGACTTCTTAAGTAAAGGTTGAAACATTAACCAAAGAACTGGGACTTGGGAGGGAGCAAGAAATGTGTGTTTAAACATATATCCACTATTAAAACTGAATTCTGTGTCCTTCTACTCAGTCTGCTACTATTGAATATTCAAAGAGCCCCCATCGTATGGAGGTACTGTACACAAGAGAAGTATTATTCATAATTGAAAAGAGAGATAAACATTTTGAATAAATAACTGTATGCCTAGAGGGGTTATTTTCCAAAAGCCAACTTGCATGAAAAGTATGAGCACACGGCAACCATGTCTGACATTAATCCTTGAAAACTGGCTTCATTCTCCTCACACAGAAATCCCTAGGCATTCTTCTAATCTGTTCTGCTTAATATTTGTGGTAAGGGCTGGGAGGTGGAGCTGGTCTCATGGCTTAAGTGCCAATCTGTGCTTTACACCCACTCAGGGTGGCTGTCCCGCCCCTTAGTGCCTCCTCCTCCAACCAGTTTGCCTATCTGTCCAGTGGCCAGCCAGTCGCCTTCCGTCCCTCACCCCTGACCACCCTCTCCTCCTTCCACTTCCCTCTGAGGCTGCAAATCCCTGCTGTGTGAGAGCTGCCGTGCTGGTGATTTCCCTGCCCAGGGGCCTCCAGCCTTTAGCCTTTCAGAGGCTAAAGACAGAGGCCATCTGCAAAGTTCTTCCACCCCACTCCACCCCACCTCCCATCTAGCACCTGTTGTATTCCTGAGTACAAGGGGCTTTTGATTTCGTACCTGAATTCATGGGGCCTCCATCTGAAATGAAAAGTCCTTCCTGTGAGGAACTGCAGTTTCTGTTATCTGGATTTTACAGTTTGCTCATCTTGCTTGACCCAACTCCATTTTGTTTACAGGTCTAAACTGCTTGTTTGCTGAGGCATGCCTGAATGTTGATTGTCTTTGATATCTGCTACCTCAACTAGCAGCAAAATGTCCAGTTTCTTCCCATCCAAATCACTCTGTGTGTGGAATGTGAAACAGCCTCATTCTTTCTTGATGCCTCAAGCATTCCTTTAGGTAGGACTGTCATTGCCTCCGATTTTAGAGAGGGGGTGGGGAGGGTGGAGTTTGGGGAGGGGAGCCTGTTCCCCCTAAATCATACAGCACACCCTCCAGAGCAGCCATTTCCTCCAGGGGAACTCACCTTTCTAGTTTGGAGATTAGTTTTGGGAGACCTCAAGGCCCCACGTGGAGATTGGCCATGCAAGCTCAGGGACTTTAGCCAAAGGATACCCTCATTGCAACAAGTTTCATGATCTGATCTGCATACTTGTTGCAATCAGCAGTCTTTAATTGCTGCTTTCATTGACTAAGGATTACTAGTCCTCCCAGCCAGGAAGGATTAGTTCTCCCAGTCAGTCCTCCCTCTAGGAAGATTTAAAGAAGTGCTGGATGTTTTGATCGTGAGCTTTTCTGACCTCTTGAGGCTGGAGCACTTGAGAAGACTTGAGTTTTCTTTCTTGTCAATCTTTTGTTCTGAGGGAGCATGCTTCTGATCTGGAACCACAAGCCAACTTTGGGCCCCACGTGGCTTTCGGACCTGACCCTAGTCAGCATCGTGTTAATTTTGAACAACTTTTGCTAGTTTTTTTTTTTTAAAGAATTGTTCTGGGGTTTGCAAGTAAACACCACATAGTTTATTTCACTTTTATTTAAGGGAAAAAAAAACACCTTTGTGATGGTCTGATATTAATATTGTGTCTTTGGGATCTTTCACGCAAGGCTTATTATGGCTTGCTTGGGTTTACACACAGAACAGTTTACACTGTACATGCCCAAAGAAACGGCTGATTCAAACCAATCAGCAGCCACTTACTATATTTGGTTTGGCCTTAACTTACAACGGAAGATTTATGACTCTGAATGTGAAGATGAAGGATATCATCGGGGAATAACTGAGGTGGTGTCAGCTCAACTTTTCCCATACCAAATGGTAGTCACTACCATTGCAATGGGCTACACAGATGAAAACTGAGAGGTAGAGTTTTTAAAATCCATTTGTACTCTACTGCCTGCTTATGAAAGAATGCAATGAAGCAGCCTACAAAACAGCTATGAATGAGTCAACAAACTGCCCAGGAAATCATTGAAAAGAAACACCTCCTGGTTTGCATAGGATGTGAGCAGAACCAGTGGGTGTTTGAATTTCCTTAACTGGCATTGGCTTGGGTCCCTTGAAAAAGAAATTAGTTTATTTAGAAGAATGATAGAATCATAGAGTTGGAAGGGGCCTCCAGGATCTTCTAGTCCAGGGGTAGTCAAACTGCGGCCCTCCAGATGTCCATGGACTACAATTCCCAGGAGCCCCCTGCCAGCGGCATTCACTGGCAGGGGGCTCCTGGGAATTGTAGTCCATGGACATCTGGAGGGCCGCAGTTTGACTACCCCTGTTCTAGTCCAACCCCTTGCACAATGCAGGACACTCACAACTACCTGTCTACCAGAGGTGATCCCAATTTCATGCCCAAGTGATTCCCTCCACCAAAAATTCCCAGAAGCTTGCCTGGACTGGAGGAAATTCACCTACCATCCCACAGCGGCAATGAGCAATTCCTTGGGTTTGGAGGATGGCTATTAACTATTAAAGCTAAATGGAACCTCCATGTTCCTAGGGAGTATACCATTGAAGACTAACTGCTGGAGGGGGGGGGGCAACAGGAGAAGACTATACAATCCCTGCTTGTGACTTTCCCAGAGTCATGTCACTAGCGGGGAACAGGACAGTGGACAACGTGGTCAGATTTAGCACCACTTTTCTGATATATTCTTGATTTAGAATAGATTTTGGAGCCCTATCATGAACAGCCCCCCCCCCCCCCCCATGTAATTTCAGTCTAATAAATTCAACTACTATTAGCTTGTTGTTTCCTGGGAAATGATCTTTGAAGGAAAATTCAATTGTGAATTTCCTACATCCTACAAGGGGTTGGACTAGATGCCCCAGGAGGTCCCTTCCAACTCTATGATTCTATGATTCTCCTCTTCTACCCAAATTTCCCTCTCCGTCTGCAAAAAATAAACTGGGAGAGCAGTGCCTTTCAATGGCTTGATAAATGAGGCCCTGGCCTCCAGTTTGTCTATAGTCCTGACAAAGGCTGACTGAGAGCTACAGTTGCTATGGGACCTACATGCTGGAGGGTGGGCGTGGGCTGAGTCCCAAATGTGCACCATTTGGCTTGGGCGCAAGCAGTTCACAAATGTGTAATTGCTCCTGCTGCAAAGGCAATCTTTCTCTTGCAGGCCGCTGGAAGTGCTGATAAGCCCCCCCCCCCCGCCATCTCCCCAGGACCCTAGAACTCTGTAGCTGAGAGAAAATATCATAAATGTTCCCGATAGCATTATGCCTAGAATGGAAGGTAAAATGTCGGGCCTTTATCCACAGATTCTCAGAGGGGAAGGCAGTGACAGACGTATGTCAACAATGTGGCATTAGGAAAGTAGATCTTTGGGAAAGGTGCAGGGATTTATTAGACCAGCAGCAACCGGTGTGCACCGGAAGAAATATATCATGAGGAAAAATGCAGAGGAGACAAAATACCGGTTCAATTTAAATATTGGTTTTATGCTGCTCCCAAAACGATGTTGCTCAGTACCTGCTAGCAGTTCTTTGCCCAGAGTTCAGGGGGATACAACCCTTCGTTTTTCTCATCATGTTAGGTTGGGATAAGGCTGAGTGATATGGACTGGCCTCTAAACTTTTTAAAATAAACCAGATGATGGTTTATCATAGAGTTTGGGGAGAAATTCTAGTGTGTCATGCTGAATGTGGAACTCAGAAACCTGTACTGATACAATGAGTGTCATGCTGACATGATGTCGCTTCATATTTGTGCCAGAAGTTATGCCATGGTGTGGGTATGACACCAATTTGCATGCTCCTGCCCCCTAAAGCTCCTGCTGATTGCCAGAGCCGGGCTGGCAATCCTAGCATCACGGTAGACACCAAGTTCAGGACGTCGGCACAGGCCACATTCGCTCTTGAGCTAAGCACATTGATTCTGATGCCTCACCCTGGAGACCATGGGGAGAAGGCTGAATGCTAGAGCCAGCAGCTCTCATCTCCCCAGATGTGCAGAATACCATGGATAGGTCCTTCCAGAAAAGGAGAAATCCTAGGGCCGCTGAACTGCCTGGGAATACTCCAGCCCCGTTATCTCTTACGGCTTCAGGCACTTCATCACTATCTGGGTGAGTCAGAGAAAAAACTAAAAGGCCCCTTGGAGAGAAATTTCACTTTTCAGTTTGTTCGCTGTGATATCTGGTTATTACCCACACATAAATTTACAGTGCCTGGCATTACAGAATTACAGAGGCTCAAAGCCAGCCGGAGAATGGCGGGGAGGGAATGGTTTCTGTGACAGGTAGACTGACAAGTATATTCCCAGAGAGAGACAGATACTCTGAGAGAAGCTTGTTGTTGTATAAGAGTTAAAGCTGTAAATATAGACACCTTGCACATACACACACACTCTGGACAGAACAGAGCTGCCATCTAAGAACTGCAGACACAATTGGTTTGGAAATCCAGGATGAAGGCAAGAGAGAGACCTCTGATCTCCCTGTGTGATCTCAAAGTACTAATGTAAATAGGTTTCCTATCACTCTAGCTGTCAGAGTTTCCTCCCAAAGAATCTTGGGGACTGTAGTTCGAGACTCCTCTGGCGGCTTTCCCTAGCCCTCCTCACAGAAGTACAGTTTCCGGGGTTCCCTGAAGAGAAGGGATGACTGCTAACCCAGTTGACTTTTATAGCAAACATGCCGGGGACAACTGTCTTTTGTCTGTTGCAAGTCAACAGACTCTGGTGCCTAATCAAGTCCTTACTATTCTGCAAAATTCAGTTTTCAGTTTTTAAAAATAACATTGTGTGTAACCCTCATTTACTGAAGGAAATTGTTAAATTGAACCTGAGGGAAAGAAGAAGAAGAAGAAGAAGAGTTAGTTCTTATATGCTGCTTTTCTCTACCTGAAGGAGTCTCAGTGGCTTACAGTCACCTTCCCTTTCCTCTCCCCACAACAGACACAGACACCCAGTGAGGTGGGTGAGGCTGAGAGAGCCCTGATATTCCTGCTCAGACAAACCCAAGGTCACCAAGCTAGTTGCATGTGGGGAAGTGTAGATTTGAACCCGGCTCGCCAGATTAGAAGTCTACACTCCTAACCACTACACCAAGGCGGCTCAACTGGGCTTCTGGATAGGGTTCAATTAATTCTCCTTGGGGACTTCCTGTCTGGTTTTGGGCTCAGAAATTGGTGCTATGACTCATTTGGGGGAACAGTGGCCTCTTTGAGATGTGCTGCACCATTCTGTGCCTGATTGTTTTCTGCTATTACAAATTATCTTAACACAGCCCGCGGTGCCGCAGGCGCTGCAGACTAAATAAAGCCGTAAGGGCTTAGTGGGAGGAGTTAGGGCGGGCTCTGTCCGGGATGAGGAAGGGTGCCGATTGGCCCCTTCCTCTGGACAGACCATCGGCCGGGCCAATCGCGCCTGCCGATTGGCTCGGCCGATTCCCACCCTGCCGACAAGGGAGCAACTGCGAGCCGCGCGGAGCGCCTCCGACGCATCAGGCCACCGGCAAGGGAGCCCCCGCCAGCCGCGCTGCGCACGACTGCCAGGGACTCCCTTACCTAGCGCCCGCTGTATTTTTCGTACAGCGGGCTTGATTACTAGTATATTTATAAAGAAGCAGGTAGAACAATATCCAGTTTCTATACTTTTGGCTCATCAGGACCCTGCCCCAGAATGGCTGAATAGTACTATAGCCCGATTTTACCTTACAGACTGACACTTATTTCAATACAAGCTTTCACAAGTCAGAGCTCACTTCTTCAGATATTGGAAATTCTTCTTATGGGAAATATTACAAGGGGATGAGGTGCAATGTAATATATGCCCACAATTCCCTTTTACTTTCTACATGGGAAGAATGTGTTGGTCTCTGTATAAGATAATCAATTAACTTAAATCAGACATAAGAAATCAGTACATCCAGAGCTAGTGGGGGCTTATTTAAATCTTATTTAAATCTCCCTGGATATACTATTACATCCTGTTTTAAACAGAAACTTAAACAGAAATTTCCTTATCTAAGCTCTAATAGCTTTACAGGACCCTTAAAAAAACTTGACTGTTTCTAATCTTTAAAGTACTTACCTGTGAGTAGTTATTTACCCTGACCTGTGTGAACATAGAGAATTTCTACTTCAAAGATTCTTTACTGAACCCATTTCACATTTCTCACCCCCCCATTTCTCGCCCCCCCTTCCCCATAAGAAGAATACACAATATGATGTTCCCTCCCCATCTCCTACGAAGTGAGCTGTGACTCACAAAACTCATATTAAAATAAATGTTTCACAACATCTATTAGAGATGCCGCTGGACTTGTGTTTGATTTACTACAACAGCATAACACAGCAACTCTTTTTTAATCACAGAATCGCAGAATCATAGAGTTGGAAGGGGCCATACAGGCCATCTAGTCCAACCCCCTGCTCAACGCAGGATCAGCCGAAAAGCATCCTAAAGCATCCAAGAAAGGTGTGTATCCAACCTTTGCTTGAAGACTGCCAGTGAGGGGGAGCTCACCACCTCCTTAGGCAGCCTATTCCACTGAATCACGAGCAAAGCTGCCCTGAATCTTGAATATGTGCATGTATGAACCATGGAATCCTTTCTTTTCATTCTGTACAGGGGAATGGCATTCAGGAGCTGGTGGGAAAACACCATTTTAAAACCCAGAAGACTTTTTACGTGACCATCCATGTCAGAGGTTGCTGTCCTGGGCCCTAGCAGCAAAGTGTTCCAGTGGAGCCAAGCACCACCCTTTCCTACGTCCTTCCTCCCAGGTCCTGAGGCTGACCTTCCTTCTGTGTTGCTTCCTGTCAAGCCCCTGCGGATGACACAGATTGTCCTTTCTCTGCAAATCCACCCAGAACGGCCAGAGGCTGAGGCTGGGGCGGGTGTGGATAGCTTCCTTTGTCAGCAACAAAGATAAAAGGAGTTGGGAAAACAAGGGTGGGGAGGAGGGGAAGAAAAACAAAAAGGAATTTGTATGTGTGGGGGGAAGCATGGGGGGGGGAAGGAGAGAGGATTTCAAGAACTGGCATTGATCTACACCAAGGCTGCCAGGAGCTCTGTGCATCCGGGAAGATCTAAACGCCTTGGAAGCAAAGCAGCTTGGTGCCCTTTTGCAGCAGGAGGAGAACAAAAGGTTAAACATGGTTACTCCCCAGGGCTAGCCATACACGTTGTCCTGAGTGAAGTCTGGGCTTTAAGCGGCTCAGAGGAGAAGACCATCAAATGCCAGCAGCAAATTACAGCCTCTTATTCTGCAGGACCTTGGAGAGCTCCCCAGGGGCCAGGAACCCAAAGGAGGCCTTCCTTCCTTCCTGCTTAATGTCTTCAAATAGGGATGGATGATTGCATGAGCTCCATCCCTCAACTACAGATGAAAGAACATATAGTGGGTCACCACTCATACCTTTTCCAGCAGGAACCTTGTACAGCAGGAACAGCTGCAGGTGTTCTGCTTGACTTTATGGCTCAATCCCTGGTAATTCTTTTTCTGCTGAGAAGGCTATGCGGAATGCGTACAAGAAGGGCAGAGAATCCGGCCACTATCCACAGGGTCATCTTCTGATGGTGTCATGAGGTTGAGTCTCATGATGTAGTATGAAAACAGCCTAAGGAAAGTCAGTCGCATAGCCTCAGTTTCCTATCTGTAAATGCTTCAGAGATCACCTCCTCCTTCCTAAAGGCCATCTCTTAACAGCTATTCATATTTATGGGAAGTACCTTGGCTGTCCTGTCTGTAAGACACTGTGGTTTCATTTAAAAAAAAACACACTTGTAATCTGCCTTTAGACCCAGTGTGAAAGGCAGACTGTACATTCCAATAATTATCCTAAGAACAAAGGGACCCAGTTCTCTGTGCCTTTGGAGGAAGGTTCTGATGATCCCATCCATGCTGTACTTTGACATCACCAGTGAAGATGAGCAGATGGCTATACTGCCATGACTGGCTTGACTGGGATCAGGTGACACATGGAGCCAATAGGATTCCACCTGGTCCTGCTTGTTGGGTTCCCACAGGTGATGGAAAGGGCCACTGCTAGTGACAGAAAACAGGATCAGATCAACTTTGGTTTGCTTCCAATACGTTCTCCCCAAAACAGAATCAATAATAATCCTGGATTTCTCTTGTGTCTCTTCCATGGACTGCTCCCATTCCATTCTTTGTTTCCAGCTTAACTTGTCTTCCTGTACAACAGCCTGAAAAACTATATGGGTTTTTTCTTGGGTGGGGATGAGTTAAAGGGCATTTTTATAGCTGCCCAATCTGTTAGATGGGTGGTCTGGGACTGTTCCTCCACTTGGAGCCTTCATCTTAGGGCCTTCCATGGACCAGTTTCTCAAAACGCAGACTTCTCCTGAGAACAGAAGCTGAGTTGGTGATGGGCTGAACTGAAAGTGGCCTGGTTGGTATGCAGAGAATTCAGTGTAGAGGACCCTCCTCCAGCCTCACTTTCCTTCTCCTGTTTGGGCAGCTGTCAATTCCAACACCACTGATCCTGGGCATGTCAGATGCCATTCTTTGTTGGATTTCATAGGCTTTCTTTCTCCCCACCCCCCCCTCTGGCATTTCCCCAAAGGCTGGTTGCTCCAATGTGTCTCTCAACCGGGGCTTGTTTGGGTTATTTTGCTGCCCTGTGTGATGCACATCCATTGTGCTTCTGGCAGCACCCAGCCACATCCATGCTGAGGTGAAAGCATGTCCAGCAACAGAATGGAGTCTAGGAGCTGATGCCCATTCCTTCCTAGGTGCATGATGGCCAGAAATGCACTGCGTTTTGGCAGCACATTGTTGTCTTTCTTGCTGAGCTTGGATGCTTGGACAGGTGAATGGGTCAGCTCTGAGCCTAAGTCAGGAGCCCAGAAGTTTCTAATGATTCAGATGCTCAGACTTAAAAAAGGTATTAAAATAAAAAATATTAAAATAAAGTTTTATTTATTGGAAAAAGTTATTAAAATAAAGCAACACATTTTCCTGAGTTTTCCAAACTGGGCTGGATGCTGGTGCAGGAGGGAGGGATGCAGTCAAGCCCAGATGTCTAACAAGTAAAGGTTCTCTCATAGAATCATAGAATCATAGAATCATAGAGTTGGAAGGGGCCATACAGGCCATCTAGTCCAACCCCCTGCTCAACGCAGGATTAGCCCTAAGCATCCTAAAGCATCCAAGAAAAGTGTGTATCCAACCTTTGCTTGAAGACTTCCAGTGAGGGGGCACTCACCACCTCCTTAGGCAGCCTATTCCACTGCTGAACGACTCTGACTGAGAAAAACTTTTTCCTGATATCTAGCCTATATCGTTGTACTTGAAGTTTAAACCCATTACTGCGTGTCCTTTCCTCTGCAGCCAGCAGAAACAGCATCCTGCCCTGATGGGGACATTCAGCCTAGGCTTTGGATGCTGGTGGGGAGAACCTTGTGCCCCCTCTCTGATGTCTCAGCAGCCCCCTTTGAGAGCCTTGCTATAGTAGCAAGTGCATATCTGCTTCACCTCTTATTCTTCACCAGTGTGAGGCTACCGGTCTGGCAGGCTCTGCTCTCTGAGGGCTGCCTATTGCTGGATTCTGCCAGAAGGGGTCACTGTGGTGCAAATGTACGTTTCTGTTACCAGCGATTGGCATTTCGGAGACAGTGACTTTGAAACTCTTAAAAGCCAAGGAGGAGGATTTAGCGATGTCAATATATGGATTAAAATTTATCAAGGAAACGGTTGAGTTTTAGAAAACCGGTATTGTTAAATTGTATTGGACTGAGCACAGCAACACGGGGGGCTCAGAGGAGCAGAGGAGGGTGGGAGAGTTTCCCTCTGGGGCTTTGCAACCAGGGAAGGAAATACAACAGGAGCAGCCTCCTCCGTGAACTTGATTAAGGTGAGGGCATTGATGTGGCCAGTTGCTACAACCCCTTTGGTGAATGTGCAGCTTGCGACCCAGCAGCCGCACACGGCAGCCCTTCAGGCATGCCACACACCCCTTTTTGGTGGCAACAACAACAAAAAAGAGTTTTCTGTGTGACTCAGGCACCTATGGGGCCAAAACAATGAGGGCTTTGTGAGTCACAATTGTTATGTGTGCCAGTCTGTGATCCCTGAAGAAGGGTGGGATGAAAATGCAGTACATTCCTAATAAAGAACCTAACCACTTCAGCAGTGTTCAGTGATGCTCATGGTCTCAACAGCAAAAGAAGAGGTAAGCCTAGGCTGAATGCCATTTTGGGCTGTATCAACAGAGGCATCACATCAAAATCACAAGATGTCATAGTCCCATTGTATACGGCACTGGTCAGACCACACCTGGAGTACTGTGTGCAGTTCTGGAGGCCTCACTTCAAGAAGGACGTCGATAAAATTGAAAGGGTACAGAGGAGAGCGACGAAGATGATCTGGGGCCAATGGACCAAGCCCTATGAAGATAGGTTGAGGGACTTGGGAATATTCAGCCTGGAGAAAAGGAGGTTGAGAGGGGACATGATAGCCCTCTTTAAGTATTTGAAAGGTTGTCACTTGGAGGAGGGCAGGATGCTGTTTCTGTTGGCTGCAGAGGAGAGGACACGCAGTAATGGGTTTAAACTTCAAGTACAACGATATAGGCTAGATATCAGGAAAAAGTTTTTCACAGTCAGAGTAGTTCAGCAGTGGAATAGGCTGCCTAAGGAGGTGGTGAGCTCCCCCTCACTGGAAGTCTTCAAGCAAAGGTTGGATACACACTTTTCTTGGATGCTTTAGGATGCTTAGGGCTAATCCTGCGTAGAGCAGGGGGTTGGACTAGATGGCCTGTATGGCCCCTTCCAACTCTATGATTCTATGATTCTATGATTCTATGATTCTATGGCTGTATGTTATTGCCTTATTTGCCGAGAGCCAGTGTGCTTAAGAGCAGTGGCTTCTAATCTGACCTGCTGGGTTTGATTCCCTGCTCCTCCCATGTAGCCAGCTGGATAACCTTGGGCTCACCACAGCCCTGATAATGCTAAGGATAAGGAACATTGTGAGGTGGGGGAGTGGTCTGGCCAAGGAACTGAGCTGGGAGTTGGGAGGCCACGGGCATGCCCTTCTTTCCCTCCTCTGCACTGGGGGGCAAACTCATCTCCCAGTTTACCAAGCTCTTTATTAATCCAGGAAGCCCCTGACGTTCAAATCTCCTCTCTCTGTCCTGATCTCTTACAGGGGCCTCAGGCATATCTCTCCCTCAGGCCTGATATCTGCAGTACAGGAATGATAACATAATTTTGTCTACTCAGAGGACCACGGGAACTGAAGTTATGAGAGGGGCAGGGGTGCAAAGGAATGGGTTAAATGTAAAAAAATAATGCCTTGGAAACACAGAAGCATTATGCAGTGTCGCTGATCCTCCGCATTTCCTGCTTAAGGGGAAAATGCTGTTCAAACAAGTTACAAAGATGACAGGACTCCCATGGATTCGAGAGAACGAAGACTTATTTATAAAAATAGAAGCACACCTTACATGACATATTCATGTAGGTACCTTTGATTTATTACGAACAGATTAACGTCAAAAAGGTTAACTTACTTCAGCTCCAAGCCCAAGTAAGCGAGAATTGAAGAGAATATTTAATTTCTATACTGCCCCTCCCCATACAGGCTTGGGGTGCTTCAGTACTTACTGTAGTTTGCTTTCTTATGGCCCAGGATATTGGTCCACCTTCATATGGGAACAAGAATCCATTTGTGGATTTGTAGTCTAAACCAGGGGTAGTCAACCTGTGGTCCTCCAGATGTTCATGGACTACAATTCCCATGGGAATTGTAGTTCATGAACATCTGGAGGACCACAGGTTGACTACCCCTGTTCTAAACTGTCTCCTTTCTGATCTGTATCTGGGTAACCAACAGATTTCGGTGAATGGTGATTTTAGTTTCAAAACTAATGTTCCTTGTAGATGTCTAGCCACTATTTTTACTGCAACCCTCTTTTTCTAGCCCTAATGTCTCTGAGTTCAATTATTTTCTGTCTCAAAATGAAGGTCTGACTCCCTTTGCTCTTATACAACATGTACATTTGCTTATGTCATTGATGTCCCATGCCTTTGATGAGGTTCTTGTTCGAAAGGTCTAGAACTACTTTTGGATTATGATACTCTAGGCCAGGAGTAGTCAACCTGTGGTCCTCCAGATGTTCATGGACTACAAATGCTGGCAGGGGCTCATGGGAATTGTAGTCCGTGAACATCTGGAGGACCACAGGTTGACTACCCCTGGCCTAGGCAACTGTGTCACAGTTCCTTTAATATGCCAGTTGTACCTGTTCACCTGGAGGACTCAGTTCATATACTTTTTTCATGTTACCTTGTGCATATACAACCTGGACTTGGCTAATAGTACATTTCTTATTTCCCAAACATATGTCAAAGCCCTTGTTGTTTAATGCATACACACTCAATAAATTACAACTTGATTCAGGTATGTACGGGACATCTCCAGCTTCATTTAGGAAATGTTTGTGAAGTGTGCTACGGCATAAAGTGCCAGTGTCTTTGCCCTGAATTTGTATGCATTCAATATTAGCATTTTTTATTCTTTCTCACTTTCATTAAGTTCATCAAACAAATCTTTGCAGTGTGTGCTGTGACTAGATACTCCACTTTCTATTAGTCATTTATTCTCTTTTGATTATTATATAGTATCATCAATTTGTCAAAAACTTTTTCCTTTTGTATGCTGCATTAGGACCATCATGCTTTTGATTTTTAAAATTGCCTTTCTGTTTGTTTATAGTTTCTGTGCTGTTCCTGTGCATCTTAGAAAAACTACCATTAGCTGGTAGATCTCTACAGTCCTTTGCAAAGGGGCCCCTTTTGTTACAATTAAAGAAACAGAGTGATTGGTTCCCCCCCTCTCTGGGTGGGGTTTGCTGTTTTAAATTATTTCTAGAAATGTAGAGCCATTCAGTAATTCAAATTCATAAAGCTGTTTTGAATATTTAAATGCCTGAAAGTTTTTCTTTCTTTCTTTTTGGCATTGACTGTGTAAGCACACAAATGCAGAAAAATCTCACCCCAAAGTCCCAAACATGAAATTGGCCTTGTCTTCAACAATTAGATTAAAGCCACAGATTGCTAGATTTTCAAACACTTTGTCTCAGTTCAGATATATATCTTTCACATTCTCTGGTATTCCATCTAGTTTTGCAAACCTGTCCATACGTTTTGTGGTTTAACACTAGTAAGTCCAAATGACTCTTCTAGACTATTATGCATTTATTTTGCTGCCTGGGAATTTTCAAACAATGGAACACTTTGAAAGAGCAAAACCAAACAAACAAGGGATCTGCTAATCAAAGACATTAAACATTATATTTAATCTCAGTTTCTGATAGAATCTGGGCCCATAACCTATTCGGTTAAATGTAAAAAAAAATGCGTTGGAAGGATAGATGTTTTAGTATCCCTGATTCTCCACATTTCCCAGTCAAGGGAAAAATGCTCTTCAAACCAGTTACAAAGATTATCTGATTCCAATGGTAACAAGTCATTTTACTTACAAAAATAGAACATCCTACACAATATATTCATGTAGGCAAATTTAATGTATTATGATCAGATTAACTCCAGAAAGGTTAACTTGCTACAGTTTCAAGCCCATATAATAGAGGTCCTATGTAAGACGAAAGAGAAAAGAAGCAATGGCCAAGATGCTCAGAAGTAATGATCAAGTGTACTTGAGTCAGAGAATTTTCTAAACCCTGTATTTCCCAGAACCAACAGAAATAGAGTTGTCAGCTCCAGGTTGGAAAATATCTAAGGAACCGAGAGTTGGAGAGGGAACGTACTTCAATGGAGTATGATGTCATACAGAACAACACATGAAGAGGCCATTTTCTCCTGGTGAACTGATCATTGTTGCTGGGAGATCAGTTGTAATCTCAGGAGATCTTCAGTCATCACAAATAGGTTAGCAGCTATAGGTGTAAAAGATCTCTAATGTCATTGTCTGTACTCCTTACTAATCTACCTCCCAGGATGTTTGGGGTAAACCATGTTAATTAAACTGGGGTGGGGCTGAGTTAAGTTTATACAATATGCGGTAACCCCACCTTCACAGAAGAACTGAGTTTTATGCTGGGCTTTGCCTTGTCTGCAGTTATACAATGCATGTCCTTGACCTTCTCCAGTCCAACCCCCCCCCCCCCCAAAAAAAAAAAGTCTGCCTCCCCTGTTGGGAGTCAGCTTCCTGCTGACTTTGAGATGACACAAACTGTGGAGATAATCTCTGCACATTCTCCTTCTGTTGCTTTGTTCTTCTGTTGCTTGGCTTTATAGGAGAGGTTGCCATTGCTCTTCTCTGCTGGAGAGGGCCCCCCACTTGGCACTTGTCAGAGGAGTGCATTATTTATGTGCTGTTTGCCTCCTCTTTGTTTAGCCTGTTGCATCTTTTCCTGATTTATATGAAGATTTGTCTTTGCAAACAGTGTGGGACCCTCCAAGCCTGTTAGGCATTGGGTTGGCAGCCAAGTTGGCTCCCACCAAACCTCTTTCACTCTGACAAGACACATTGTAGATGATAAAGCACCTATTTTTTATGAATCAGGAGGAGGGGGAAGTTAGGTCTGTAGAAGTGGGCTTGATGTTCAGATTCATCACAGATCACATATTGTTATATCATTCTCAATATAGTCACTGAACTTTAAATGCCCAGTGGTTTGCACTGCCATTTTTAAAAGTGTCAGTGCAGGAGTTCTGAAGCTAGAATTGAGGGGCCTGTGATTTTGTAGTGACTCATGAAAAAGTTCCTTGGCCACTGCAGGGCGTTGCAGTTCCAAATATTAACTTCTATAGACAAGCAGGGGATTTGGTTTAGATAACAGATTGGATTATTGATCCACAAGACAGCAATGATAAATTAGAAACAATGGACACTAAAGAAGGAATTCATAATTATGTATGGGTCAAAAATCACTGAGAACTATCCAAAAGCAAGGCTGGAAACATGTTATAAAAGACAGCTTGTTAAAGATATGGTTTAAATGCAGAGAAAGATTGTCGATTAATCTCACCACTGATCTCTTTAATAAATGTTCACTATGATTTAAGCTCAAGAAAAAAAATAGATGACCTAATTTGTGAGAGTATGGTGAATAAACAAAGGAAAATAAAAGACTTGCAAATTGTTAAGGAAGAATGGAAAAATATGACATCATTAAATATTTTCAAAACTGAAAGAACAACTTAGGAGAGAAGGGGGTCAGTTAAGAGAAAAAGCTACTTACAAAAAAATTAATGGGTGATACAAAATATCTGTTAGGTAAAATCTATAAACTGTTATTGCAGTATGAGTGTGAGGCAGAACAAGTTAAAGATTGTATGATGAAATAGGCTCAGAATTTTGGAGAGAATATAACTATATATCAGTGGGAAACATTATGGATCAATGATCCGAAATTTGCTAAATGTCACATCTTAAAAGAAAATTGGTATAAAATGTTCTTTAGATAGTATATTGCTCCTAAAGACATAGCAAGAGCAACTAAGCGTTATAATGGGAAATGTTGGAAATATTAGGATATTATCAGTGGTGGACTTGTCCAAAAGCCTGGAAGTATTGGATTGTGATTCATAATGAGGCACAAAAGGTATTGAAAATTAAGTCTGTATTAGAACCAAATGTATGTAATTGAATATGGTACTAAATAATATTAGAATGTAGAACTTGTTAAGTATATGTTAACAGCTGCAAGAATCTATATCAGGGGTAGTCAAACTGCGGCCCTCCAGATGTCCATGGACTACAATTCCCAGAAGCCCCTGCCAGCGAATGCTGGCAGGGGCTTCTGGGAATTGTAGTCCATGGACAACTGGAGGGCCGCAGTTTGACTACCCCTGATCTATGCATCAAAATGCAAAAAAGAAACCCCACCAGATCTTATGAACTGATGAAACAAAATGGCTGAATATGCAACAGTGGTAAAACTTAAATATCTGCTGCACAACAGACTAACATCAGAAGGAAACGGAGTTCTGTCTTAGTCAGTATTGACTATATAGATCAGTGAAATGAGATGGAAAGGAATAACCAAGCTATAAAATGTAAATAGTAATATAACAGGTTTTTCCCTCTCTTCTTTTCTTAAAAGCTGTTTTCTAGAAAAGATTTGGTTTTTTAACCTTTGTTTTGTATTATAAAACTGTAGCTTAATGTTTTTAAAGAAATAATACTGTAAAATGCAATGTACTACTTTTAAATACAACTTTATATGTATTTTAAACGTTCCCTTGGCTGTGGTGTCCTGCCAGGCTCCAAAGGGACTTTATACCCCTGGCCACCCAGTGCTAGAGTTGCCAATTCTGGCTTGGAGGTGATGCCTGGGGAGAGTTGAGTGTAGGAAGGGGAGGAAGCTGAGCAGGGATGTGATGCTGTTGCCAGGTAACCTTCTCTTTCTGCTTCTACTGGGTATTGAGCATGGCATGACTTAAATTCCACGGAAAACCCGAAAGGCCATTATGTTGTTCTAGGAATTACTGCTAAAACCATGGAGCTTCCAGTTATTCCTAGAAAGACATGACATCATTTCCAGGTTTCCCCCAGAAATAACATCATGCCATTGCCTCCTCCACCACATCTTCCATCTCCTGCTGGGTGCCAGACATCTGTTAACATCTGTAATGTGATGCCTTTGGAGTCCATCCTCAGAAGGTGGCATTTCATTCAGAGGAACTGATTTCTGTCGTCTGGAATGCAATTTTAGGAGAATTTGAGGCCCCATCCGGAGGCTGATACTTCATATTGGGCCAGGATTAATGCTATTTTTTTATGTTTATTAATGTCCCTGTTTTCTTCCTTCATGGAGCTCAAGGAGGGTGTTTCCAAGTATGTTTCCTTTGAAACTCTGACCAGATAGGCCTACTTACAACCAGGAGGGCAGGGCTGCATCATTAATCTTTGGATGGTGCTCAAGGATCCCTAAGGCCTAGCATTTCCAAGTTTTTGAAGATGGAGTAGAATATAGATCCCACAACAAATAAATCAACGTTGTGGCATAATTTTAAATTTAACATTTGGAATTATATTTTTCCTATTCTGTGCACTGCAGCACCATGAGGCAAATTAATAAGACTGACAAGAAAATAATGCTATAAATCAAATGGATCAATACCCAATGGCAACACACACACCTGTATGCCCCAACAGGCTAGCTGTGCCTAGGGAATATCTTTTGGAATTGTTCATTTCAAGATGACCTGATTCACCTGCTCATCTCTTGATGAATGGGCCGACATGGATGCCAAGCAGCAGCCATTTTGTCACCTCCAGTACATAGCCATCACAGAAGTCGTTTCCAGACATTACAGTGATGCATCCTGGGAGCTCACCAGCTTTGCCTAAGAACAGCATGTGCTCGTGCAGACCTCCTGATACCTGAAGTCGCCATGTTATGAGAATGGGCAATGAGTGTATATGCCATGCATGTACAGCCTTGGTACACACATACCTTGAAAAACCCAGTGGTTAGTTGGTACGTATTGGCATGTCCATAAAATATAGCAACTGCATGTATCTGGGAGGATTGTGGGTGGTATCTGCTCCCATTATGTACAACTGGTAGGCTTCCAGAATGTGTGATTCTAATGTCTTGACAAGGTTGAGATGCAACAGGGCAGGTAAAAATTTCAGTTCATCTCTAGCATGGGACTTTTCAGTGGGATCAGTTCACACACTCAGCTGATGGCCTTTCAGTGGACGGTAATCAAATGCTGTAAAGGCATGTGTGAACCAGCTGAGAAGCTGAGTGCAAAATGTGGTTCAAAATGTGGTTCAAGCATGTGTGAACCATCCTCATCCAACAAGGCTGATCAGGTGATACTGAGTCTCTAGATCAGGGGTGGTCAAACTGTGGCCCTCCAGATGTCCATGAACTACAATTCCCATGAGCCCCTGCCAGCATTCGCTGGCCCCTGCTCTAGATGGTCTTCCTCTCCACCAATCATTCCATTAGCGCCCCATCCAAGGTGCCCTGGGCTACCTTCTCCCTCTCCGCCATGTTTCCAGTTCCATCCTGGGGCCACTCCCTAACCCTTTCCCGCCACCATTAAGAGTGCTCCTTGTTGCCTTTGGCCCAGTCTTTTGTCGCCAGCTCCTTCAAGCATGGCAACCACAAGTGCTTCAGGGATACAATAGAAATTAAAGTCCCTGCCACATTCAAAAAAAGTGACTGGTTATGCTAGAGATGTTCAGGAAACAAGAAAACAGGGAGCCTCTATTTAAAATGAAGCCATTGGTTCTTGCAGTGTCTTTGTCGGCTGGTTGTGACAGATGGACCTGTCAGCAACTCATACTCAATAGAGTTATATTAGTAACAAGCCGCTCCATAGGAAACATGTAAATATTTTTTCCTTTAAAGGCAGGGAATAAATTTTCCCTGGCAGGACATAAATAATGGTAGGACAGTCATGTGGTGGGTCATTTTTATACTCCTAGGTGGGATCAAAGGGGCATTATGCATAAAGGGGGAAAGGCATTGATAAGGCATGATGATTCTGCACTACAAAAAAGATGGGTTCCAGTGACTCGGTGATATCACTTCTGCTTTGGGATCTGAAAGTGACAGCATAGCACTGGTAGCACTCTAAGAATCCTCCAAATCTACAATTTTTATCATAGAGTTCTGAGGAAATCCTAGAATGCCATGCAACAAAGTGATGTGTCTGAAACTGGAAGTAAGATCACAATGTTGTGGTGCCATCAATTTTCTCCCACTGGTCCATGAAGAAGCATCAGACGCATGAACCCTGAGGGCAGGAGGGCGCCCATCATAGAAGGAAATCTGCAGTTTTTAGCCTTTTCAAACTCTGTGGGAAAGCCTGATCCTATATGTCCCAGGTCTCATCTTGTTTGGCTTCTTGGGCAGTGGAGGAAGGCATGTTAAAGGAGAGATAAAGGTAAAGGTATCCCCTGTGCAGGCACCGAGTCATGTCTGACCCTTGGGGTGACGCCCTCTAACGTTTTCATGGCAGACTCAATACAGGGTGGTTTGCCATTCCCTTCCCCAGTCATTACCATTTACTCCCGCAGCAAGCTGGGGACTCATTTTACCGACCTCGGAAGGATGGAAGGCTGAGTCAACCTTGAGCTGGCTGCTGGGATCGAACTCCCAGCCTCATGGACAGAGCTTCAGACAGCATGTATGCTGCCTTACCACTCTGCACCACAAGAAGCTCTTATGTTAAAGGAGAAGGTGCTGCAATAATCAGCTCGTAACCAGAACCTGAGACTGCTGCTGTAGATGAAACAAAATCTTCTGCAATACCCTGGAAAATGATGTCCTGACACTCAGCTTAACAATTTGGCTTTTTCCTGACTGCACAGGTATGTGGCCCACAGTTCAAACATATGCAGTAAATGAAAACGACTATGCTGAATTCTGCTCCAAAATTTTCAGTTGTACTTACAAATATTTGGCAATGAGCGTAAAATTCTGGCTTTTACAGAAAAAAAGCCCAAACCTAGCACCTGACTCAGTGACTAGAAAAACAACAGCTTTGACAAAAGAGGACTTATCCCTGGTGTTGTCGGAACCCCATCTGCGAGCCAGAATGTCCTCAGACTGGAGTCAGGCCAGAGGCAAGAGTGTGGGAGGGTTTCCTGAGATCGTTCTCTGAACTAAGGGCCCGAGGCAGTCTCTGCAGAAGCCCTGATCTAGGGAGTCACAGGTGAGGATGCGCCTGGGGCAGTTGCCAGAGCAAAGAATGTGTGTGTGGGGGGATGATACACTGGAACACTTCCCAGCTGGATCACGAGAGGCTGACTATCCAGGCTGAAAGGGGGCAGCACACATGAGCAAGTACGATTGGACCACAAGAAACTTATTGCACCATATTTGAGGGTGTGAATGTTTTTGAGGTTCCATTGAATCACAGATTACTGTGACCTGAAAAAGATGCATTTCAGGGCCACACATCTTCCTTGGTGAACTCTACAATTCTTTTCTAATTTCTTTGTGAATTCCTCCACAAGCAATACATTCCCTTTTTGAAAAAAATGCAAGATAGGTTTTGTCTGTAAATATTTTTTTTAATTGTAAGCATATCTACCAATTCTGCTCATTGCACAGTATATATTTTTAAAGAAAGCATTACTTAATGTAAAACCATAAAATCAGAGTCCAGTAAAACTTTTAAGACCAACAAAGATTTATTCAAGGCGTGAGCTTTCGAGTGCAAGTATTCTTCGTCAGATGAAGAGTGCTTGCACTCGAAAGCTCACGCCTTGAATAAATCTTTGTTGGTCCTAAAGGTGCTACTGGACTCTGATTTTATTGTGCTACTTCAGACCAACACGGCTACTCATTTGAATCTAATGTAGAGCTGTAATTCAGAAGCAACATGACGACTCTTCATATACACAGAAGGTGGCTCCAGGGGCGCCCCGCAGAGCTTACTTCTTGAGTATTGAGGATGATCCTAAGGGTTACATCAATGGAACTGCAAACCAGGGAGTTTTGAGTCACTCCCTAACAGCTAACTGAGAACAAGAAGAGTTGGTTCTTATATGCTGCTTTTCTCTACCATTCTGAGCTCATTCTGGCTAGAGGCATCCAAGGCTACAGCCCCGCAACCACACCTGGGCTATAGATACTGACTTATTCCTGGTGCACTGGGAGTAAAGCCTCCCCTTTCTTCAAAATCTGAAACCGAAGAGGGACTCTTTTTCCAAAGCTTTCAGTGAGGTATAGAGTCCTCCTTCCTAAGTAGCCATTTTCTCCAGGACTCGCCAGTCTTAATTCTGGGAGATCTTCAGGCCCCACCTGTAGGCTGGCAACTCTACTCGGAAGCCACAGAACACAATGCCTGGGCCTTGCATCTCAAGCTGTGTATTGTCCCCATTAAGTCTGCACCTCAGCTGTTTGGCTGGGACCCAACGTGATGTGGAAGCCAGATTTCTCAGACCACCAGGATTCTGTAAGAAAGCAAACCTATCAACTCTAGCCACACAGTGGTTGCTTAAGATCTTGCTGTGTGGCAGCTGCAAACACGCGGTTGCATTGTGCTGCAGTCTCCAACAACACAACCATCCCTGTGTAGTTTTTCATATGAAGAATCTGAATGGACACAAGAAGCTGCTCTACCGTGTCTGAACACTTAGCTTTCTCCTGCCCGTTTTGAGGTCCTGGGAGTTATTGCATTCCAGGTCCTTTGGATAAAGAGATGCTGGGGATTGAATAGTTGGAAGTGAAGGACTGAACAAGGCTCCTTTGTACACAGCACACAGTACTTTGGGGACAGTCGAGCTAGCAAGGCTACATATGTCCTTTCCTGCACCCTGCCTCACGCCTGCTGGGCTGCTGCCCCTTTGCTCCCTGGAATGCTACTCTTACGGGTTACTTCCATCTTGCTGACTCCTCCCTTTCTCCCTGAGGATTGTGAAGGTAAGAGGTGGTCTCCAGAATCTGCCTTCATCCTACCTCAGATTGATAGCTGGATTTCCTGCATAAAACATGCCTCACGTGGACTTTGTTCAGTAAACAGCATCCCTTTCCACAGTGCAAACCAGACTCTAGGTTACCAGGGAATGGGGCACTTGTGCCTACAAAGGAGAGGTTCAAAACCTGACTTATGAACCCTCCTCCTGCAGCACTTAGGTAGGTGGAATGAGACAATATTCAGATTGCCCGATGAATCAAGTGGCTCAGTATGATTTAAATGGTCTGGGACCATTGTATGTATGTATGTATGTATGTATGTATGTATGTATGTATGTATGTATGTATGTATGTATGTATTCATTCATTCATTCATTCATTCATTCATTCATTCATTCATTCATTCATTCATTCATTCATTCATTCATTCATTCATTCTTATAATTAGACTTATAGGACTGGCCATCTTGGCCCAGGCTTCTCATGGTAATGTACATCATGCTAAAATAAAAGAAAGTAAGCAGTTAAAACATCTTAAAATAGACAGCAGAATCACCCCTGTGTCCTTACTAGCAGCCTCTCCCACATACCAGAGTATGGATATTACAATTAATACAAAGAAGAGTGTTGGGGGGGAAGGGTTCTTAGATGTTGCTGGCAGTCCAGCCTCAACTAAATGCCTGGTGGCAGAGCTCACTCAGGTGACCACTCCTTCCTTCCTTCCTTCCTTCCTTCCTTCCTTCCTTCCTTCCTTCCTTCCTTCCTTCCTTCCTTCCTTCCTTCCTTCCTTCCTTCCTTCCTTCCTTCCTTTGGGGACTTGTGGTGGGGTACAATATAGCCCTCCCCCGATAAAACGTGATAAAACCCCATCCCATCCCATCCCATCCCATCCCATCCCATCCCATCCCATCCCATCCCATCCCATCCCATCCCATCCCATAACAAAACAACAAAACATAAAAGAGGATAAAACAAGACTGGCTATATAATCCCTCCCCCATCCCTGCAGCCGTAGCCCCCCCCCCCACCCAGGGTGGGGTAGGCTGGATGTTATTACATAACCCGAGGAGGGTCCCCCATTGTTCCTGGCTCTGACCTCAACCAAAGACCTGGCGGGAGAGCTCTGTTTTGCTGGCCCTCGCCCCAGCCTGGCGGAACCCTCTGACAAATGAGATCGGTGTTCTGCGGAACCTTAAACAGCTCTGCAGCGCCTGCAAGACAGAGCTCTTCCAACAGGCCTACGGTTGAGGCCTAGAACCAACTCATAATTGCCAGTATCCCTGTCTATGACCCATCCAAATAAATGTCACCTGAATAAATTTATTATTCCTCCCTCTTTTTCATTTCTGGCCTCCATTTCTCTCCCCACTGTTTCCCTCTCCTTGGGCTGTGAAGTGGGGTGCCCCATGGGAGTCCCTGGTAGTGCATCTGAGCTTCTCTAGTAGAACATGTGTCCTCCCTGGATCTTTCTGAGCACCTCATGCGTGCATCTCACGTTGATGGTTTAAATCTCTTTTTAAACACACACCTGTTTTCTATTGCTGTTGGTGCATGATTTTAACTGTGCGTGTATTAAATGTCTTTAAAATTTATGCAATTCATTTTTTTATGTTCCCAGCTTTGCGATAAGCTGTGAAAGGTGTGTCATAAAAATGCGTAATTGCGCTGTATTTTTCCCTCTCAGACACATGGTAAAAATGTACTTTATCAGGGGGAAATGAAGAACATGGAGATTGCAAGAAAAAGTTTGGAGGGACATTCCCAGCAGAATGAACAGAGAGTCTTTGCTTGCTTCCTTCTTTCCCCTCCATTGTGAGCTGTTTTGTTCCACACATTTTCGTTGCTGGTGTATCTGATTCATTTGTTTCTTTCGTGACATTGACATACAAGTGACAATATTAAACATACAGAAATTTAATGGGAAATCTTTGATGCAGGAAATAGAAAATTCCTCCTGATGGATGTCCTTCCTGATTCACCCCCAGAAACCTTAGCCAGTTGTCTAGAAGTTGTGATGAGGAGGCTCAAGCAGAGTCGTCTGACGCTCAACCCTTCAAAGATGGAGGTCCTGTCGCTGGGCAGGAAGGCTCCAAGTGAGGAAGTGCATTTGCCCTACCTGGACGGGGTACAGCTATCAGTGGCTCACTCTGCCAGGAACCTGGCCACGATCCCACCTCCCTCTCTGTGGAGGCACAGATCACAAGAGCCGTGTGGCTGGCGTTCTACCACCTGTAGAAAAATCTTTAAGAAAGTAAAGTTAAAACAAAACAAACATTTTAAAGTAACAAGGTACCATGCGAGTACTTGTATGAATTACAGGAGGCCTTTTTCGATCGTCTAGGTAACTGCAGACTACAACAATTCAAAATGGTTGCTGCAGAGGGGAAAGAAATAGGCAGGCAGGAAAGAGAAGGCGGCAGATAGTGAGGAGCAAACCCAGAGTGGAGGAAGGAAGGGAGGGAAGGAAAATGAAGCAGATAAGGATGAAATACAAGGAGGACCGGTTTGGGGAGGGATAAAATGTCTCCCTTTTTATGGCCCTCCACTTGTTTGCCGGCATGCCCACTCACCTTCACAAATGTTGACCAATTTAAAGGTTAGTTCACACATATATATTCTAATAAGGACACTAGAAAAACATCAGCCGATAGCTTGCACATGTAGAAATACCAATGCAGATATAACAGCAATATAAGAATGGTGATATCTCTTGATGCTATTCCCAGTCGAAGATTATTCAGTGGGTGTCAATTCAGACATTCATGGGCTGCCACCACACTTCAGCCTGGAAACCTTGGAATCAATTGGGGAGCACAGAAAGATACATCAGCATCATGTTGATGCACAACATCAATTCCAGCAAAAACGGGACATGAAGGCATGAATGGCAAAAAACTATAGTTAAACCATAGAGAATTTTGTGCAGATCCTAGAGTTCCCCAAGTGGCATGGCATAATTTTTTATTTTCACCGACAAGTGACAAGTGCTGGCGTGGTCTTGTCATGTCCACCCCTCCCCCCAAATCTACCAATATTTTCTCCCTGCTGGCTTTTCAGGCACTGATGGGTTGAGAATGGGAATTGCTGGGAGGTTTACCACTTTAGCAGGGGACCTGACAACCCCATTAAGTCGGTCATCAGGAGCTGTTTTGTATACGATGAATACAGCATCCAAAGATGACATATCTTATCTTATCCATGGTTCCTCCTTATAATTGTGAAACTGCCCAGGGTTTCCGAGTTGGAATAGGGCCAATCAGCAAACGCTAGCCACACCCTGATTGGCCCGGTCCCTACACCTCCCGCCCTCCGAGCCAGGCCGCTCGCTGCTCTGCCACACTTTCCACAGACGCGCCTGGCTACTGAGGCCGCCGCCTCTGCGACCCTCTGCTCCTACACCCGATGGCCTGCAGTAGCAGAGCACAGCTTCCGCCTGCAGCCCCAACAAGGAGCCGCCTGGGAAAGCGCCGCTCAACATGCTGCCGTTCCATGCTGCCAGCCTACCGTGGAGGGAACAGCAGTGCTAGCCATGCCATAGCTCCATGACCCCCCACAAGGCATCCCTGGTGCACGTGGAGCCCATCTATGAGTGGGAGTGGGTGGCGGTAACAACACCAGGGTGGCCCACAGAGCGCCCATGAGCTGCCGCTGCCACATGCTGCACACTGCCGATGAAGAGGAGTCCGAGCCGGACCCGCCCACACTGCATTGCTGCCTATGCCGCCTACGGCGCCGGCCGCCTACACCACCTATGCTGCCTCCTCCACTGCACTTCCCCCCTGACTGTGTCCCACCCTCCCAAGCACTGCCACCACCAGCGGCCACTCGCCTTTCAGGTACCACACCACTCATAGCCCTGGTGCTACCTATGAAGTTCAATTCAATTCAATTCAATTCAATTTCTGTCCCGTCTCTCCAATTGACTGGCGGCTAACAGATTACAAAGTGAAACCCATTATAAAACCCCTTACATATAAAACCTAAAAACAATCCAGGTCAGCAGTGGCTAGACCTCTCATCTCACCCAGCTCACACTGATGTATAACACCTCATGTTTTTTTTAAGAAAATGAAGCCATGCCAATCTTATTCATTCAAGGGGGGAGCCCAGATTTTAGCAGCACTGGCCTCAACCAAAGACCTGTCAGAAGAGCTCCATCTTACATGCCCTGTGGAAGTTCAAGAGCTCCGTCAGGGCCCTCAGCTCTCCTGGGAGCTCATTCCATCAGGTCAAAAAAGCCCTGGCATAGTCCGAGGCCCTCAGGCCAAGGACCCCCAGTAAATTAGCTCCCACAGGTCAGGCTAGCTGGGGCTACTCAGGTCATTACTGGCAGCCCAGAACTGCCACCTGTGATAAGTCACCTTCCCTTGCAGTTCCTGGCAGGCATGGCTTGGCTTTCTTTCTTGATTCTCAGACCGCTGCTCCTTTTTACTACACCCTATTTACACCCTTCCCCAGCCCGACACATTTGTGATTAATTGTTTATGGGAAGCATTTCCATATTGTTTGTGCATCAAATTTATGAGGTGTGCCTTCTCTATTTGCTGGATAAATACAACCTAGCGGTGAATCCTACCGAAACACTGATGTCCCCTGGAGTCATAACAGCAACACAATGAGCAATAACACGTATTAAAAACAAGTTCAGAGCCATTGGCCGATTTGAGCTGCATGAAATTTCGGTCGGATGGCATTTCTCCTTTGGCAATCGGCTTCTCTTAAGTGCGATTGAGGTGCGATTGCCTTCCCGCCACCCCGGTGAGTGCACAAGATTGCTTCTCCAGGAAACAATGTAATGGGCATTTTAATAACTATTGGGCTGCCGAGGCATATAACTCGTGAAGGTTTCAACTGTCCTGACAGCCACAACGGGCAATAAAAAGAAACGCTTTAACAGTTTTGTCATGGAATCTCCTTCCGTGATGATTGATTCTCCTTTCAGCCCTGTTTCCTTCTCACACCAGCTTATGGCTTGTCCACGGCACAAACTGGAAGCCATGTCCCTGGGTCCTCTGAATGGAAACATAATCGGTGCTGAAATGATGATGGAGAGAGAGTGTGTGTGTGTGTATGGGATCTTTTTGCATTCAGCAGAAGAGAAATGAAAAGTGCAATAGAAATGTGTTAAAAATGTGAAAATGTGTCATTGTCAGAGTCTAAGGCCTAAGGGGTTGTGGGTCAGTGGTAGAACATGTGTTCGACCTACAGTAGGTTTTGGGTTTACTCCCTGGCATCTCCAGTGAAATAAATAAGGTAACATGACCCGAGACCCTGGAGAGCCGCTGCCAGTCAGAGTAGACAATTCTGACCTTGATGGTCTGATTCAGTATAAGGCAGCTTCAAGGTCAACAGAATCTGGAGAAGCTCCAGGGAAGGCTCTGGTTAGGCCTCACTTGGAGTACCATGTTCAGTTTTGGGCGCCCCAGTTGAAGAGGGATGTAGACAAACTGGAGCGTGTCCAGAGGAGGGCAACAAAAATGGTGAGGGGTTTGGAGACCAAGACGTATGAGGAAAGGTTGGGGGAGCTTGGTCTGTTTAGCCTGGAGAGGAGATGACTGAGAGGGGATCTGATAGCCATCTTCAAGCATCTAAAAGAAATTCCGTCTAAACATTGATTGTCGATCATATTTAAGAAATGGAAAATATAAAATAGTACTCTTGGGACTTTTGTTGCTTAAAATTGTGAAATCATAACAAAGAAGAAACAAAAGAGTAAATACTTTAGAAAATTGATTTAGCCTACAGATCTCCTTGTTTAGCTCAGGCAAGGTATTACACACACAAATATGAAACTAACTTGTTAAACAAGCTTTTTATTTGATGAGTGATGCCATGCGTAGTGTAAACATGTGTCTTCCCGGAATGTTTCAGGGAGGTGTAGCCAGATGGCTTCACTTCTGGGGTCACTTCCGGGGTCACCCAAAGCTTGAGGAATATTTCAGGGGCTACTTTATGGTCAAAAGCTAGAGAAAGGCTGTCCTAGAGCAGGGGTAGTCAACCTGTGGTCCTCCAGATGTTCATGGACTATAATTCCCATGAGCCCCTGCCAGCGTTTGCGTTTGCTGGCAGGGGCTCATGGGAATTGTAGTCCATGAACATCTGGAGGACCACAAGTTGACTACCCCTGTCCTAGAGGACAATGAAGGATTCCCTCTATGTCAAGAAGAATAAGGTTACCAGACTGCAGATGGGACCTGAAGACTTCCCAGAATTATAACTGATCTCCAGACATACCGAGGTCCACCCTGCTGGAGAAAGTGGCTGCTTTGGAGAGTGGGCTCCATGGCATGATACTCTACTGAGGTTTCTTCCTTCTCCAAACTCTGGTCCCCAGACTCTACCTATGTGGAAGCATGCAATTTTCTGGGCAGCTGGTCCAAGAGGTCATTAACAAGATCTTTATGCTTCCATCTGAAATGTCAAAACATAAGTAAGGATTGCAAAACATGGATGACTGTACTGTTTGTGAGGACTTCAAGGCCAGGTCCAACACCTGGAGCTGGGTGCTTGGGATTCTCTAACTGGTGCATACAGGAGATGATCTATCTCCTGGGAGTCTCCACTTGGTTATTGTGCTTCTGAAATTGGCTCTTATCTTCCCTTTGTGGTCAAATATTGCAGATTTAAGGAAATGGCTTCTCATTGAAAACATTTTTCTGAATAAACAGATTGTGTTTTGTTATAGCTTACAAAATAAAATAAAAGTCTGGTCTTTAAAGTGGGAGATTGAAAGAAGAACTAGAAAAAGGTCTGATTACCTTCTTTGTTATGATCCTCAGTTTGGCTCACAAGATGGGCCTGGTTCTTGGCACTGAGAAAGACAGGGAGGGTAACTTGGAGGCTACACTGTGCTAATTGGCATTAAAACAATTCTTTGCAAACCATTCTTGTAGGATAGAAAGAAAAGCTGATAGAATCTGATGAGGTTTCTTTCTGCTAAAAAGCACCCAGAAAGACTCCCCTGGCTCCTTCAAAGACTTTTATTAAAGCCACAGGAGGGAGTGGAATCAACCCCCCCACCCAATCACACAGCTTTTTGGCACTGAGGAAACATCAAAGAAGCCAACAGCTATAATCAGCTCAGAAAAAAGTTATTGCATGTTTGACCTCAGTGTGGTTTGGGTGTGCCACTTGAGGAGGATATCTTTGAAGGTGCGGTGGGCTTTATTGATTGAGGAGAAATGTCAATGTGTCACATGCCCAATTAGCTTGGCACTTCTGATCAATACCGTAATTGTCTCCTCCTTAGAAAGGCCTTTAATTTAATTAACCCTCCCCCTTTCTTTGTATGTCTGTGTGTGTCAAGTATCATGTTTTAATAAGTAGGTGTAGGGGATGCTTGACTATATATCTGGATGCTGTGGATACAGCCAAGCGGGTCGAGTGGATTTCATAGAAGAAGAAGAAGAAGAAGAAGAAGAAGAAGAAGAAGAAGAAGAAGAAGAAGAAGAGTTGGTTCTTATATGCCACTTTTCTCTACCCGAAGGAGGCTCAAAGCAGCTTACATTCACCTTCCCTTTCCTCTCCCCACAACAGACATCCTGTGAGGTGGGTGAGGCTGAGAGAGCCCTGATATCACTGCTCAGTCAGAACAGCTTTATCAGTGCCATGGAGAGCCCAAGGTCACCCAGCTGGCTGCATGTGGGGGAGTGCAGAATCGAACCAGGCTGATCAGATCAGAAGTCCACGCTCCTAACCAGTACACCAAACTGGCTCTCCACAGAAGAGACGGCTGGTCTCCTGAAGAGGTCGGGAGTCTGTAAAACTGTACATCACTTTAGCAGTCATGCTCGGCCCAAGCAAGGGAAAAGAAAGCTTATTCTAATTTGCTGCCAGCTTGACTGTGGAGAGAAGCACACAAACACCAAGGAACTAAATCCACTTAGCAGAGACTGCCTCAAAAGACATTTAAGTGCCCATTTCATTCTCCAGCAGGAATCAGAGTTGAATGAGAGGGATGAAGGGTTTCAGATTTGTATATCCAGTGCCTTTGAGGTATCCTTGGAAGTTTCCACCCCTGAAAACATTGGCTTTCCATAGAATCATAGAATAATAGAGCTGGAAAGTACCTACAGGGTCATCTGTACTATGCAGGACACTCACAACCCTGTCGCTCATCCACTGTCACCTGCCACCCCCTTGAACCTTCACAGGATCAGCCTCTTTGTCAGATGGCTATCCAGCCTCTGCTTAAAAATCTGCAAAGATGGAGAACCCACCACCTCCCGAGGAAGCCTGTTCCACTGAGAAACCGCTCTAACTGTCAGGAACTTCTTCCGGATGTTGAGATGGAATTTCTTTTGAATTAATTTCATCTCATTGGTTCTGGTCCATCCCTCCGGGGCAAGAGAGAACAAGTCTGCTCCATCCTCGATATGGCAGCCTTTTAAATACTTGAAGATGCCTATCAGATCCCCTCTCAGTCATATCTGTGGAAAGAAAGTAGACTTCAAACCAACACGTTGATGTTAGAATCTTTGTGACTGTGTGATGGATTGGACAAGCGTGTTTGCCTATTTGAACTTTCGATTCAGAGAACAGCCTCACGGCTGCATTTTTACATTCTGGTTCACAAGTTACAGCAAAGTGTTATCTCTACGGTTTTTACACTGGATGAGCCATTTGCTTTTTGCAGACTTTGAGGGCTGTTTTGGAACATGCAGAATCAGGCCAATGGTCTCTCATCTAGCATCCTGCTTTCATGGAGACACATGTCTCTGCAAGTCTACAGGTCTCTTCTGTAGAGACAATGTCCTCATATTCCCACACACACTATGGCAGAGAATCTGGCCATTTGTGATAGGGAAAGTACTCTTTAGACCTGGCTTCTTTCAACCAGGAAGTGAATAGGAATGTGCACAGAAAACAAATTCAGTACTTTATGCATTTGACCCGAATCAGTCTGGCCAGATCTGAACCTCCCAAATCAATGGTTGGGTATAGTGATTTGGGTTGGGATGATTTGGGTTTGGCTGAATTGATTCGGTGCCATTATAACCTATGTCAACATTAAAGTCTTTTTTCCTTTTTGTCTATTCGGTGGTCAGGGGAGTTTGAGGTAGAAGCGCCAAATTTGCAGCGTAGCTGATGGAATCTCTTATCAAAAGAACCACAACGTTTCAAAGAATTGGACAGGGGGTCCAATTCTAGGGACACTGAAAGTGGTGGCCTCATGAGATCTCCATTGGGATTCTCTGATCTTGATCCTTTTCCTACACCATAGGAAATAATGGCGTTCAGATGGGGGTATCCTCTTTGGGTACCCACAGAATTGGACCCCCTGGTCCAATCATTTTGAAACTTGAGGGTTCTTTTGGGTAGGGGTTCCAGCAGCCATACTGCAAATCTGGTGTCTCTACCTCAGCCACTCTGACCCCCAAATAGACAAAAAGACAAAATTTCCCATTGTCTTTAATGGTACCACAGGCTAAAATGGAGCATCCCAATCACCAAATCGTATCCAAATCACCAAATCTCAATTTAGATACCACTGGTTTACCTGGTTTAAAGTCTAGGGGTGGTCAATTTGGCTCATATATGTCTGAAAAGTACATTTTGGCTTATCCAAACCGAATTGCCCATCCCTAAACATGAAGAAGACCTACTTGAATAAATGTAAGTTGACTTATAATTATTATTATTTTGCAATATTCTTCTTGGGAGGTTTATTTCCTGTACCCAGTATCATGCTCCCATGACTGGCTACACTTTATTACATTGATTAACCACCACAACAGTGATGGCTCTTTGCAGGAGAAGGAGGATAAAGCTGTGGCAGCCCCCAAAGCCATTGTGGCATCATCTCACCTTTCTGAGCCCTGTGGATGAAAACCCCCCCCCCCAGTTGCAGAAGACTTTTGTCCGCATATTTGAAGGGACGTATGGACCGAGCCTCAGAGGTGTCAGTTGATTCTTGCAGGACGGTGAGGGCTGAGAGGCGAAAGGAGGCAAGAACCTGGCCCTGGGCACCACTTCCCATCACTCACACAAGCAATCTTTTTTTGTCTCCCCGATGACTCATCCCTCACAGCCCACCTGGGATTGGGTGGGATGGCTTCATGGGAAGTTCACAGCTTGGATCTTTCCAATTCTAAAACGAGAGCTCTGTGTTTGGGCATGTGTGAACGCCCACCACCACTGCCCATATGGTGAAGAAAGCAGCTGACTGACAGTGCAGCAACCTAGCATGCCCTCCCCTCGTGCATCAGCACCAAGAGGAAGCCTATTCAGACAGTAAAAGAGATGTAAGAGAGGTGGTTGTTCCTTCCAGTTGCTCCAACATTCTCCCTGACACAATATGTCATTTCAGCTGGCATACTGGACCCATTCTTAGAATACAAGGCAGAATAGCTGCCCAGAGCTGTCCATCAGACCGGTCCTCTAGGCTGCAGTGGATGGGATGCCTCTCTGGAAAAGCATCAGCTTGGCATGCGGCAGACCTCCGTTCCAAACCATTTACCTAGGTTGAAAAAAAATCAAAACCAAAACCTAAACAAATGGATAAAGGTAAAGGTAAAGGTATCCCCTATGCAAGCACCGGGTCATGTCTGACCCTTGGGGTAATGCCCTCTAGTGTTTTCTTGGCAGACTCAATATGGGGTGGTTTGCCAGTGCCTTCCCCAGTCATTACCATTTACCCCCCAGCAAGCTGGGTACTCATTTAACTGACCTCAGAAGGATGGAAGGCTGAGTCAACAAATGGATACTGATCTTAAATATGAAAAGGGTTTAAAATTACAGATATTTTTCAGAATTATAGCAGTTATGGTTTCTTCCACCCTGACATACTCACCTAGATTGATGGGCAAAGAGTCTTACAAGTCAGGCAGTGGGGAGGGAAGGTGGCCTGGTATATACCCATCTCATAGACTGTTTATGCACTGGGGGTTTCATGCTGGGCTGCAGGCTGGAGTTTTAGTTGTGGCAGGCTGCCCCACCTCTTTCTGCCCCCACATGGGGGAGCATTTGGCCTAGTGCACCTCATCCACCCCCAATTTGTACTGCTGCATGGGAGCTGGGGCAGTGAAGTTCCCAGTGAGTAAATGGTCTTAATGATCTATATTCTGCAAACAATAGTTAATACACTTTCAATGGGCTTTTGAAGTATTTTCCTGTTCTACACAGGAAAGCCCAGGTGCAAAAGCACATTGAAAGTATACATGTGCAGAATGAGTCCAGATCTCAGAGAACAAGCTTGGTGTAGTAGTTAGGAGTTTTCAACAAGGAAATAAAAAACTTCTTTGATCTGTTATAGCTGGTTCTTGTCCTGCAAGGTATCCATATTGGCAGAATCCTCAGCCAGCAAAAAACCTCTGAAGCATTCTTCAGGCTCTGAGAAACCCCGGAAGTGATGCAATCATGTAGAATATGGTTCGAAAACAAAGTTGTGTTCACACCCACCCGAGGCCCCACCCTTTCCAACTCCTCCAGACCCATCACTGGCCATTTAGGTGTGTGTGTGGGTCAACATGACACTATATGATCATATCACCTGAGAAATGTTTAACAAAATTTTTTTTATTAAAAATTATTTAACTCCCACCCATCCAAGAAGCTCTTCCAGGGCCATGAAGAAACTGCAGGGTTTCACAAAACCCTGGTTGAGAAGCCCTGCATTACACTTTTAGCCTATATAGTTTAGGATTAAACAATGGAGTGTCCCTCCAGGGTCTCAGACTGATGCTTGTTCCTGCTGTTTGAGATCTTTGTAACTGAGGGATGCCAAGGATCGGCCCTTGGACATGCTGTACGCAAAGACTATATTGTACAATGCAACTCTGCCCTCTGTTGGGAAGGTGGGGGTGTTTCTTCTAGCCCCTCCATTCCTATGTTTCTTATTCAGGAGCAAAGGAGCATGAAAGAGTTGGAGCTGTCTGTTGTCAGAGAGGCAAAAAAAGTAGATTCCCTCCAGTAATTTTCAGACTGACAGTCTTTCCTATGGAAATATCAAGAGATCAGATGTTTTTCCAGTGGGTGGTTTTCAAAGTTTGGGTCAGATGGTTTGTTGGGAAAGCCTTCCCCCCCAACAGTCCACTTGTATTCTGCTGAATGAAAGGAAATGTGGGGCAGGGGGGGAGGCACACTGTCCTCCCTGCAGACATCTCAGACTCTGAAAATGTGGAAAGACTTGAGAGAAGAACGGAAACAATTGGAACATGTTTATAAACCAGGTCTTATCTTGTATTTTTGGCAGGCCACAGTGCTTAAGCATTACATTTATCCGTGGGCCCTCTAGGATGAAACGATTCTGCCGTGGGCTGCCGTGCTGCCAATCTACTCTTGGCATCTCTAATTAAACATCAGCTGCCATCAATTTTTAAAGGACTGACTCAGGGAAAGATTTAAAGCCCTTTCTTGCCGGCTGATGAGATGGCGACGGAGGGCTGCATGTCACCATTCAGCAACTGCAGTGGCGGGAGAGTCCTGAAAAATACCCAGGGCCACAAAATGAATTTAGGTTTAGGAGTACATAGGCCCACTGCTTTTGGTGGGTATACCTGCAGGACTTGTGCCAGATAGTGACTCATTGATGTGTGTGTCTGTGTATTCCCCAGAGTTCTAACGCTTTGAAAATAGGGTTGCCAGCTCTGGAGACTTTGAAGAGCCAGCTTGGTGTAGTGGTTAGGGGCACGGATTTCTAATCTGGCGAGCCGGGTAGGATTCCCCGCTCCCCCAATGCAGCCAGCTGGGTGACCTTGGGCTCGCCACAGCACTGATGAAGCTGTTCTGAACGAGCAGGAATATCAGGGCTCTCTCAGCCTCACCCACCTCACAGGGTGTCTGTTGTGGTCTGCTTTTCTTTTTATAAAAATTAATCATTTAAGAGCCAGTGTGGTGTGTAGAGGACAGAAGCTGCAGCAGGAGCAAGGAGACACGGCTGTAAATCCCCACTCAGCAACAGAAGCACACTGGCCATTGTGGCCAGGTCCCTCCTCCTGGCAACTGGTGGGGATGGGGTGACTTACCAGAAGAAAGAGAAAAGCCCATGCCTTCTTGCTGGCATTGCACAGGAGGTGACGTTACCACTCCAGTGATGTCCAGGTGATGCTCTGATATTTGAGCAAATGGTAAAATTACCTTCTATCAAAGAAGCCTGGGTCTTTCTTTTTCTCTGGGTAAGTCCCCTGCTGATCAGCTGACTGGCAGCTGGAGTGTGTGACGGCTGGGGACACCGTTTTCCACTGAAGGGGGTCTGGCAAGCCTACCTACATGAGTTGTGCACTCCCCTTACCGGAGTCTGAAGAACAGTGGGACCAAGGGCTGCTTACTTGGTCAAACACAGGTCCAGCCTCCCAATATTTACACTTGGCCTGGCCAATTCAGAGGCTTTATAGACCGACAGGAAGGCTAGATTTTTTCACCCCCTTGTAGGGGAGTTAACTCCAGGAAACTCATTGATTTTCTTCAGGACAACTGGAATCTGGACACCAATTGTTACTGTGGGAGATTTCCACCCCACCCCCATCTGGAGGCTGATAGCCCTTTCCCTTTCCTTCTAGACCCGAAGACGGTTCCAGAGCACATGGTTCCCTCTAGTCTAAAGAGAAGCTCCAGCCACACGTTGAGGTTTAGGCCTTTTAAGCCAGAGGCTTTCATGGAAGAAGAATGTCACCCTAATTACCTGCATTACAAAGCTGTCATATGCTGCTGTTGGAGCTGAGTGGAGCTGTCATCTACTCACCCCAGATATATTCTGACCACTGAGTTAATATTTGTTATCTGTATTTCACAGCCAAGCATAGCTGAGTCCAATATTTGATATTCAGCTCTGATATTCAGTTTCAGTACTTGAGAATGGAGGTTACTGGATTAGTAGATATTTGGTGTTTGATAGCTTTCATGCTATGATATTTCTTATTTTGCAGTATTCGAAAGTTGGGAAGAAGCAATATTGAATATTTGACTTGGTTTGCTTCTTGGCATGCGGTGATATTGAATTCTTTTGTGAGCAAGTCTGTCGGCTGATGACCTATGAGATTTCATGTCTGACTGCCCGAAGGTGCCAACATTTAACAGCTTCTTGTTTTAAAATTCCACAAAATAACAGGGCCTCTTCTGCATGATAGATAAGCTGATGAAAACTCACTAAATGCATCGTTGTTTCTCTGATTTCTGCACAGAAGAGTTAATTTACTCCGCAAAACTGATTTTGCTCTGCATGGTGAACTGCCTCTTTGGTGCTTTAAGTGTCTTTTAAGTGTTGTTTCTGAAAAATGCTTTTCACTGATTCATTTCTCTCCTGCCTGCCTGAGACGCTCTATCAGTCATGCAGATAAGCTCCTTAGTTATGCATTAGAGAACAAAGCGGAGTTGGCAAAACTACAGGGGGCAGGGCTATGAATTGTTTCATGCAGAGAGCATTGCAACGTAGTTTTTCAACAGACTATATTCAATGCAGAACAACAATTGTAATAAAATAAAGCGGTCTAAACGGGTTGTTTTTTAAACTGTTTTATTTGGCTCCATGCGTCTTTCGGCCTGTTGAGGCATATTGGTCCATCTGGAACTGGAGCAAGAGACACCTGTCAGTACTTCCTTCCAAGGGTTAACAATGAGACATGGGTTGCTCTTGCATGGGGGATTCCTCATTTATGTGCTTAGAAGAATTTTGTTTTGTAGCCTGCCTTTCGGTAGATTTAACACCCTCCTTATGGGTATGTCTCATTTTTGTTGCAAATACCAAGGTGTTTATAGATGCTATCGCAGGAGTAGTCAAACTGCGGCCCTCCAGATGTCCATGGACTACAATTCCCATGAGCTCCTGCATTTGCTGGCAGGGGGTCATGGGAATTGTAATCCATGGATATCTGGAGGGCCGCAGTTTGACTACCCCTGAGCTTCCAGACAAGTTGTGGGTCCCTGTTCTTCTATCTCCTGCCTGCCATTTCCCACTTCTTTTTTGGTTTTGTTGTTGCTGCTGACTTGTTGTGGAGAGCCAGCTTGGTGTAGTGGTTAGGAGTGTGGACTTCTAATCTGGCAAGCTGGGTTTGATTCCCTGTTCTTCCACATGCAGCCAGCTGGGTGCCCTTGGCCTTGCCACAGCACTGATAAAGCTGTTCTGACCAAGCAATAATATCAGGGCTCTCTCAGCCTCACCTCCCTCACAGGGTGTCCATTGTGGGGAGGGGATAGGGAAGGCGAATGTAAGCCGCTTTGAGACTTCCTTGGGTAGAGAAAAGCGGCATATAAGAACCAACTCTTCTTCTTCTTCTTCTTCCCCCTTTGGTAAGAGGGGAAATGATGCCAGATATTATGCTGGATATAGGTAGAAGCCTGTACTTTCTCCACCACACTTCCCCAGACTTGGTCTGGGCATGATCTTTCAAGAAAGATGCTTTGAAGAAGGCTTAGAAGAACCTACATCAAAACTGGACAAAACCTGGAAGGGCAGAGACCACTGATGGTGGACAAACTCCCAGCTGCACTCTGTAGATTCCTCCCCTGGTACTGCCCCTCAGCTGGGGGATGTTGTGTGATATGGTTTTGTTGCTTCTCAGTGGAGACCCAGAAATGACTACCATGTTGAACAACTCTCTAGGAATTTCCCCATTCTCTGTGGTCTTTACCTGTCTTTGCCCTGAAGTGATGTCTACCATGTTGTGTGATGCCCTTCCCCCCCCAATGCCCCACTCCCAAAATCTCCTGGGATTGCCAGGTGGTGGCTGAGCAACTCTAGATGATGGTGTTGAATGGAAGATCCAGAAAGTACTGCTGCAATTTGGGAAACGAGGTGGATTGAGAGTTCTATGTGGAAGCCACAATGGAGTGACATCTCAGAGAAGCTGAGACACCAGCATTATAGAATGGCACCAATCACTGCAGCTCAGCCAGAAAAAAGCTGTGAGAATGAGGGTAACAGACAAGGATCCAGAAAGTGAGGTGCAGAGCTAGATTTATTCCAGGTTCACAATAAGCAGACATTTCAGCTCAACACCTCCCCCCTGGTGTGTTTCAGGCCCCAGACAGGAGAATATAAACGACAAATGAACAGGAGAGTTTCTTTTAATTCAAGGTCTGTTCTCAGATGGGAAAGACAAATATAAAAAACTTGAGGAAAAGCGCGTGTCGAGAAGAGACAGAATTTGAATAGGCAAGTGAGTCAGAATAGCACATTGTGCTCCATGCCGGTGAAGCAACCCAGGCTGAAGTGGTAAAAAGTTTTCCATCAGCTGGCCCTGAAAAAAGGAAGGGAGTTTGCAGACAAGGAGGTGCCGGCTGTCAACCGTCCCCCTTCCCCCAGATCAGTGGGCAAGCCTGAGCTAGAAGGTGTTCAGAGGGCAGGATTTTAGCACACAAACTGCTCTGTCCTGTAGGGGCCAATGGGGCTGATTGGATGTGCAGATGATACCACTCTAATGGCAGAAAGCGAAGAGGAACTAAAGAGCCTTTTGATGCAGGTGAAGGAGGAGAGTGCAAAAGTTGGCCTGAAACTCAACATCAAGAAAACGAAGATCATGGCATCCAGCCCTCTCAATTCCTAGCAAATAGATGGGGAAGAAATGGAGGTAGTGACAGATTTTATTTTCCTGGGCTCCAAGATCACTGCAGATGGGGACTGCAGCAAAGAAATTAAAAGACGCTTGCTCCTGGGGAGGAAAGCAATGTCAAATCTAGACAGCATCCTAAAAAGCAGAGACATCACCCTGCCAACAAAAGTGCGTCTAGTCAAGGCTATGGTTTTCCCAGTTGCGATGTATGGCTGCGAAAGTTGGACCATAAGGAAGGCCGAGTGCCAAAGAATTGAGGCTTTTGAACTCTGGTGCTGGAGAAGACTCTTGCGAGTCCCTTGGACTGCAAGGCGAACAAACTGGTCAGTCCTAGAGGAGATCAGCCCTGCCTGCTCCTTAGAAGGCCAGATCCTGAAGATGAAACTCAAATACTTTGGCCACCTCATGAGAAGGAAGGACTCCCTGGAGAAGAGTCTAATGCTGGGAGCGATTGAAGGCAAAAGAAGAAGGGGACGACAGAGAATGAGGTGGCTGGATGGAGTCACTGAAGCAGTCGGTGTGAGCTTAAATGGACTCTGGGGAATGGTAGAGGACAGGAAGGCCTGGAGGATCATTGTCCATGGGGTCGCAATGGGTCGGACATGACTTCGCACCTAACAACAACAACGAGTAGTTTGCTTTTCTCTGCAGAATTTGCTGGCAGTGCCCAAGTTGAATCTTTGCTTGATGGCATTGATCCAGTGGATTCTTCTTATGCTCTTGTTTTGATGGTTGCTACGGAAAGTATCTTCACCTCCTCCTAGCCCCGCAGACAAGTCATCCTTATATTCAAAACCGCCCAGGCTGAATTCTTCTCGGAGAATGCTCATTGATTTCACTTAGCCCTGGGTCCCTTCCAACGTAACAAATTTTGCATTCTAAACCATCTTGTGTTATTATTTTTCAATTTTGCAAACACACTCCATAGACCCAAGCAGCAACGGCCTCCCAGGAGGGGAGTTTGCATATGACTCACTGAGCATGATGCCTTCAAGTCACTCCTTGCAGCTTCTCATTCAGTGGCTTGATGCCCAGGCTATGGCTGCCTTCCAGACGACTCGCATGTGACTTTACAGAAGCGATGGTGTTTGTTCCTACGAGCGATGGAACTAATGAATATTTATTTATTTAAAATATTTATATGCCTTCTTCTCTCAGTCCCCCCTCCCCAAGGTGGGGAGAATCGAGAGCGATCTGCAAGGAATGGTTTTTCTGGTGATTCCGAAGAAGCAGGATCCAGCTCTCGAGACTATTTGGAATGGCAGCTTTGGCTTCCTTCTCTGCCCCCAAGCTTCATTTCAGCTGAGATTTTGAATTTGGGGGTTCCCATTCAGGCAAAACACCAGGAGCATCTGAACAGGAGTAAAAGGAGGAGTAGAAGCAGCAGAACTGGTTTTTTTATTTTGCACTATGCATTTTGCACTACGCTGAGGAGTTCCAAAGCGGCTTACAAATGTCTTCCCTTTCCTCTCCCCACAGCAGACACCCTTTGAGGGAGGTGGGGCTATAGAGGAGATAAAGATAAAGGAGAGCCCTGAAAGAACTGCTTTGCAAGAACAGCCCTAAGAGAACTGGGACTAAACCAAGGGCACCCAGCTAGAGGTGGGGGAATCAAAACTGCCACCTTAGAGGCCGCTGCTGTTAATCACTGAACCACACTGGGTTACTGGTGCAGCGGTCATCCCCAGAATCACTGGCTGCCTTGTGTATTGTTGTTGTTAGGAGTATCAGACTAGATTCAGTGAAGCTGAGACTCAAATCCCAACTTGGCCATGCCGCTTGATGGGTGACCTTAAGCCAGTAGTGCACTCTCAGCCCATCTTAACTCCTAGGATTGTTGGAGGAATAAAATGAGGGAGAACAATGTATGCCATTCTGAGTAGGCAGGGCTTTGTCTTTAACTAACAATATTGATTTGAACTTAATTTACAACTAGCAAGAAAGCCCATTGCGAGCAGGAATACAATGAGCACTAGGACCCAGGGGACACCGGGAGGTGCAAATCTCTATCTGTGTGTGTCTCTCTCTCCCACTGTGTTTCTCAGTGTGCCTCCCAGCAGGAGGCAGAGCAAGTAATCAGGGCTGGTTTGTAGGAGGGAAGGAGGGCTGGTGTGCAGTTTGGAGCAGCTCTCTCTGTCTGTCTCTCCTTCTGTTTCAGCAGGGGTGGCTCTCTCTGCATCTCTGTCAGCAGCTTGGAGCAGCTCTCTTTGTGTGTCTCTCTGCCTCCCTTGCAGCAGGAGAGATAGGAGGGAATGAGGGCTTGTGTTTGGTCTGGCAGGGCTCTGTGTGTCTCTCTATGTCTATGGTGCATCTGAGAGGAACGTGGCTAGCATCCAGGGAGGGAGAGCGGGAGCTGTAGGGGCAGGGCTGTAGGGGCAGTGTTGCTGGCTGCATTGTTGCTGGCTGATTGTTGCTGAGTGTTGCTGGCTGATTGGCCCTATTCCAACTCGGACAGCTGGACACGTCCCACCCCCCAGGCTGTTTCTTTCTTACAGAGCTCAAGGCAGCTTACAATATTCCTGAAACACACAAAATAGATTATATAAAAACGTATAACCAAAATTTAAAATCACAATTCATGACTGATTTAATCAAATGCTGTCCCAAATCAAACTGTCGTCAACAGTCTCCTAAGGATTAAAGGTAAGGGGGGCAGGCCCACTTCCCTGCGGACGTTGCTCCAGAATTGTAGGGCTGCCAGTGGTATGACCTTCTCTTGGGCAACCACCAAACAAGCATCTTTGATTGATGGGGCAGTCAGGAGAGCCTCTCCCTTTGATGTTAATTCCCAGGCAGGAACATACAGAAGAAGATGGTCTTGCAGATACCCTGGTCCCCAACCATGCAGGGCTTTTAAGGTCGTAAAGTACAGCAACAAAAAATATATCCTTGAGCTGTTTCACTCGGCCCAGTCTTGGACGAGGAGAAACGACAACTGACAGGATTTTGACTGCCACGCGTGTGGAGATTCATGTTTAGCAAAGCTGCAGACAGCGCTAATAACCTGAAAGGGTCTTGGCAACAGCAGAGACACGGGGGGGGGGGGGGAAAAAAAAAGGACGCTTCAGCAATGAAAACAAAACCCCAACTTTAAGAGTGGTGTTTTCATAATTGTAGAAGCTTTTATCTGGCATTTGTTATTAAAAGCGGGCACCCAATTCATTTCTCAAGGTTGAACGAGAAACATTTACGCAAGCACCTTTCGGAAACAGGTGGCATTTCTCCAAGTGATGCTTCTAGGTGCTCCTTCTTGACTCTTGCTTTCTCTTCCAGGGGTAGTCAAACTGCGGCCCTCCAGATGTCCATGGACTACAGTTCCCATGAGCCCCTGCCAGAGAATGCTGGCAGGGGCTCATGGGAATTGTAGTCCATGGACAGCTGGAGGGCCGCAGTTTGACTATCCCTGCTTTTTATCTAGACATCTCTTTGCAAAGTCAAAGTCAGATTTGGATCATTGTTTCGGGCATTTACTGTGGCTGGAGATAAGATGCATGAGATTTCAGATTAAAGTACCAGCCATATAGATTGGCTGACCCCCCCCCCCACACACACACACTATTGTCAATTTATTCCCCGAATCAGATAAAATTTCACACACACAAAAATGAAGTAAACATAAGCTCCAGACTTTGTAACCTGTGTAGCTTTGAGAGTGCTGGCTTTAGCTGACTGAAATGAACGCTCCTAGCTGTTGTCTTAGTTGCTGAGAGATTACAGAATGTTAATGAACATTCCAACTGCTGGAGTTTAATAACACTGCCAGCACACTAGCAAGAGTTGGGGGATACATTCTGTTTGTAGGAAGAGGTTCAGAAGATAAAGGAGTAGGCTGCCAGCTCACAGTGTTGGTACATACGCGTGTGGTATGATTATATTAATTTGTTTATTAGTCTTGTATTCCATGCCAGTGTAACGGCTAATAACATTTCCCAATTCTATTCAGTACCTTTCAGCCTTTACTTACTACAAACAAATTTTGAAGAAAGAATTTGTTTTACTCAGCATCTGGAAGTTCCACAGAATTCCTGTGGGAGAACCTTTGGGAGAAACAGAATTAAAAAATTAGAACAGCCATAGAGATGCTTCTTTCTGGACCACCCCAGAACTAGTTTGGCGCAAAAATGGTGCATTTGTGGAGAAGTCCCTGATACAGAAAAACATGAAAAATAGCCATGGCATTTTGTTTTTATATGTAACAGCTGCAAGACTTTTATATCCTCAGAACTAGAAAACAAATCAAATGAATGGGGGGAGGCACTGAAAATCAAGAACAGTAGTGGGACCACATCCCAGTGTACCCAAAAATCAGAACAATGTGAAAAATGCCAACAATCTTTCCTATTGACTCGTATGAACACGTTACTTCTTATATACAGAAGCAATCCTGACATAGAAATGTTTTCTCATTTCAGTCCCACTATCGTTCCAGAATTGGAAAACTACAACAGGGGATTAGTTGCTGAAGCTAGCATTTGCAGAGATGGCTAAACTTGGATTAGAGAAAAGACAACAACTTCCTTTATGACTAACTGGAAACCTCTTCCTGACTTCTTGCAGGAAAGAGAAAAAAATAATCCGATTAAATGTGGTTTCAGAGACTAAAGAAAATAATTGTTGAAATGTTTTAAATCTTCAATGACATAGTAATCTTGTTGTAAACTGATACATTTGAATGATTGGGCAATAGTTTATGGTCTGGTCAACTGGGGGCTCAAAAACTTATTGTAATAAAAGTTATGATGTCTGTTCTTTGTTTTTCTCTCTTTTCCCCCCAATCGTTTCTTTGTTTCCTATGTATCTCTCTTAGAATTTTTATCTATCTGTAGTAAAACGAAGAATTGTTTTGGAAAAAAAGAGAATTTGTTCCACACCCACTTCTCTGGAGGGGCATCTCACCACTTCTGGGGTTCCTCGAAGACTGGAAAATATTTCAGGGGTTCCTCAACAGTCAAAAGGTTGAAAAGGGCAGTCCTAGGGCATGGATCAGGGGTAGTCAAACTGCGGCCCTCCAGATGTCCATGGACTACAATTCCCAGGAGCCCCTGCCAGCATTCGCTGGCAGGGGCTCCTGGGAATTGTAGTCCATGGACATCTGGAGGGCTGCAGTTTGACTACCCCTGGCATAGATACTAGATAGAATTCATCCTTTCAAGAAAAATTGTGTTGAATGGCAGCATTACACAGCAAAACACAGCCTTCCTACGATTGCCTTTTGACGTTGTAGTGTTGAGTACAACATGCCCTTGGAGTTTTGAGCTGTGATTTGATGATGTTTGAATATAGACAGTGCCTTACTTTCTCCATGGGAATGGCTGCTAATGTCCAATGGGACAAAGTAAAGGATATTCCCAGAGACACGATTGTCTCAGGAATCAGATACTAGAAATGCAGACTAGTCTAATAGTCTCTTCCTGACTATAGAGAATTCTGGAAACTGTATTTTGAGGAGACATAGGTGTGGGCTGGGGATATCAGAGAGACCTTAGTGCCTACACACGTCCCTGATTTCTTTGGAGCAGCCTTTCACAATTTTTTTCCTTTTGAGAAACTCCTGAAACATTCTTCAGGCTTCAAGAAACCCCAGAAGTGGTGCAATCATGCAGAATATGCAAAATATGCAGAATATGCAGAATATGGCCCATCATTCACCATTTTGGGAGTGGGGGGGAGTAGATCAACATGGCCATATATGGTCATATCACCTGATAAATGTTTAATAATTTTTAAAAATACATAACAATGTAATTAACTCCCGCCCATTTGGGGAACTCTTCCAGGGCCCTCAAGAAACCCTGACGGAGAAAGCCAGCTTCGGAGGAAGTTGTAACTGATATAAAACCCATAAAAAGGGGAACATAGGAAGTGGACATATGGAGGCAGATCATTGGCTCAGCCCTGTGTGGCTGGTGACTCTCCAGGGTCCTAAGCAGAGCGAGATCTTTCCCCAAGCCCTGGGCCCCGAAATCCTGGAGAAGCCAGAGCGTGTCGATCCAAAAGCTCTTCTAAGCAACTGCCAAAGATCTAAAATGACGGAAGAACAAAGAGCAACTCAAAGCAGAAAAGTTGATAAGCAGAGATTAATTGATGTGCTTTTTTGATTGAAGTCCTTTGCTATTGATCATCATAGCACATGAAAGGATGCACTGCAAGCGAACGCCTTCTCTACACGGAGCCCTGATACAAGGCAGCGTGCCTCTCCTCTGCTGTCTGATGTACCTGAACAAAAACGCCTTTGCATCTCATCACAGGGAAACCAGTTCCTAAATGGCCTTCCCAGAGTTCAGGAAGAACTGCGGAATGCCATTGTCCCAGGCAGGCAGCGTCAAGGGGAGATGAGCTGCCTTCCCAAAGCAGGAAGCCGTAGGGGCAAAACGCACAAAAGATATAGAAGGAGGGCTGGTGTTTTTTGTACCCTGCTTTCTACAACCCTAGGAGTCTCAAATTGGGTTACAATGCCACAGAGTCCACTCTCCAAAGCTGCCATCCCTCTGACCCTTTCTGAATTTCAAGAGACCCATTGAGTGAATTTCACATAGATCAGTAGTTCTCAACCTTCCTAATGCCGCGACCCTTTAACACAGTTCCTCATGTTGTGGTGACCCCCAACCATAAAATTATGCAAGTGCTCTTTCACAGAGATTAAACCAAAACTGACTAATGGTGTGAAGATCCATTGTTCATGATTGTATATAAATTGCTTTTCCCCCCGGGGTTTCTCGGTTCCGTTCTGCCTCTTGTCCCACCATACCGAACTTGCTCTTTTCCGCTGCTCCAGACAGACGCTCTGTCTTGATCTACCCTGCAAGGCTGTTGTGTGGCTCCTGCAGGAGGAACGGCAACAGTGGTGGGGCTATCCCGGCCAAGCTGCTTGCCCTGCCGCGACCCCTGTGAAAGGGTCGTTTGACCCCCCAAAGGGGCCCAACCCCCGGGTTGAGAACCAAAGACATAGATGTTAACCCTCATTGTCCTGGATTCCATTGAGAAGGCGGGATAAAAATGTGATAGACAGACAGCATGAGGGACAAGACAGAAACTTGCAGGAGCTCCCCAGCAGACCAAAGAATGGAACAGTATGATCCTCTTCTGCAGGAAGATCTGTTAAGACTTCCAGTTGGAAAGGACTCCTATCCTGCAAATGACCTGCCAAGTCACCACCTCTCCTTTCTGCCTCGCCTGCTGTCTCCTCATCCAACCGCAAAACGCAAGCAGGAGCACAATGGAGATGTTTGGGCATTTTCAGAGATTGCATCTGTAATTATTTTTAGCAATTTATGCAAAGTATTAAATATTAAAGATGTTATTTGCTGAAGATATTCATTAGTTAATTTCCATAATTTGAGCCTGCCACATCGCTAGTGGAGAGGTCCTGTCTGCAGAGTTCGGCATTCTATTCTCTGCTGGATATGTGCTTCTCTGTGTTTTGTTCACATACATTTGCGCATAATTATTTACCTAGCAGGTAAACTCACACAGTATTTTCTGAACGGAAAACATATCCTACCAAATTTATATTAAAATACGACGCAGCCTTTAAAGAAAATTTGCAACGCCCTCCTCGTGAAATTGCAGCAACGCACACCGTGGAAGCATTTATAAAGCACCATATGCCTCCAATCCGTCATGTTTAAAAATAGTTAGCAGAACCCGGAAATAAAACGAAGGAAAGTAATTGTGCTGATATATTGCTGTGCCATAGATTCTGGGTCCAGAATTCATAAAGTGATCCTGGAACCACAATGGATTATAAATTTCCCAAACATAGCCATGCCTTCCCCCCAAGTGGTATGCCCCATGGGGCTAAGCATCTCTCAGGCATCTCTCAAAGTAAGGCCAAGTATCTCTCAAAGTAAGGTGAAATTCCCTCCCAAACCCTTTTATGACCAAAAGATGGAAGCCCTCTCATGTATGGGGCGTTGTGACAAGTATTAAGCTGGTGGCTATACAGATCCTGAAGCAAATGGGAAACCTCTTCCCCAACGGTAGAAACTTCTGATTACAGGCGTGTGTTGATAATATTGACACATCCTCACCTGTGCACAAGAAATCTCAACTAGAAATGCCAATTCCCAGGTAGAACCTGGGGATCCCTGCTTTTACAGTTCATCTCCAGGGGGCAGAGATCAGTTACCCTGAAGAAAACAGCTGCTTTTGAGGGTGGACGCCAAAGTATTATACTCCATGAGGAATCTGTCCCTGGTCTCTCATGAAAAGGGCTTCAAACACGAGGTTTACCATCTCGTGTTTGCAAGCAGGAGGCCACTCGTATTTTAGCCCTCTGTGTGGAAATGGTCTTGGTATTTCCCAACCCAGATCTGGAAACCCTAAGCACAACGCTTCTTGAACATCCTTCTCCTCAGCACCTCCCCCCAACCCCGATGTCTAAAGATATTTTTATGGCTGAAGGGCATTCGAATCATGTGACACATTCTAAGAATAGTTTCACCCCCATGACTTTCGCGTAGTATATTGGCCTTGAACAAGGGCAGAAACCTTTCTGAGATCTGAATTGGACTGTAGAAAAATCCTTTCCCATTGTTTCCTTTTTCTTGGTTGCAGTCATGAGCCATGACTTTGTTATGGTCCCATCACATGGAGTTGTGTTTCACACAGAAAGAGTTTGCTAAGGCCAGCCTCCATGAATGGGCTTGCTCTGCTCCTCATTCAGGACCATTGGAGACGTATGCAGATGAACTTCATGGTGGATCAATGTTGCTCCTCTCCCACCATGAAGGCTGCCTCAGCCTGCTACCTGGCAGGGCCATCCCAGGTGCTCGCTAAGGGTGTGTGCTGTGTGGCATGCTGACTCTTGGACACACCTGGCTTTCTTACTGGTTTGGGTTTTGCCAAGCAGCCTCCAGTTTTCAAAATCTGCTACCCCTGCTATAAATATAACTTTCTCCTTTCCCACTCCCAGCATTTTGCTGTAACCAAATGCTTTCCTGGATGTTTTAGATCAACACACACAAGGATTTATGCACAACTGCTGAGTCAAGCGAAGGAACATCAGAAGCAAAGAAAATCCTTTTTGATGCAACCGTTGAATTATCCACCCTTGTAAACATGATGCTTCTAGGTGTGATTTAGTCTAATTTAGCTCTTTGTACTGCCTTGTCTGCCGTCTCTGAAGAAGGCAGTCTTGTAGAGAGCACTTGTCAAAATGGCTGGAGGGGTCTCTGTTTACGCTTGATGATGTCTTTTGCAGAACTAATTGCTTCCAGTTTTGCTCAGAATCTCTCTTCCTGAAAAGTGTCCTCAGGGTGTGTTCCTGATCCAGAACAATTTTGCTTCGCCCTCATTCCAGTAGTGCATTCTCCCACAGTTGGCGATTGCTGTGTGGCTCCTTTGGGTGCCCCTGCCTTCAGATGTCAGCAGAGTAGCCAACCTCCAGGTAGCACTTGGAGCGCTCCAGCGATTACAATTAATCTCCAAGGTTAGTTTCCATGAAGAAAATGACTGATTTGGAAGGTGGAATCTATGCCAAGAGGAACCTGCTTGTTGCTGTTCTCTCTGGTGGCATCGGCTCATCCAGGGAAACCAACAGGAGGTTTCTTTCTCCCAGGCAACACTGAGGCTGGACCTTGTCTGGGCTCCGACCCTACACAAAGAGAGATGCTCCTGCTAAGATGTGGGTTTGGCAAAAAACAACAACCCCAAAACCCACTCCAAAAACATCCTACTCCGTTAGGCATAAATCAGCCCTATGCAATTAGCCTGCAATTGCGAATTTCATTTCTTCTGGGCTAAGGGAGAGCCAGAATGGTGTAGTGGTTTGAAGGATGGACACGGATCTGGGATAACCAACTTTGAATGCCCACTGCCCCATGGAAGTTTACTTCAGTTACTGAAGTTTACCTCAGTTGGTCACTCTGTCTTGCCAAAATGGTAAAATGGAGGTGGGAAGAAGGATGCTGTATACTGCTATAATAAAGAGAAGAGGGAAAAAGAGCTGCTTTTTTTTATACTCCGCTTTTCACTATCTGAAGGAGACTCATAGTGGCTTACAAACACCTTTCCCTTCCTTTCCCCACAACAGGCACCCTGTGAGGTAGCTCTAAGAAAACTGTGACTAGCTAGCTGCATAGAGAAGAGTGGAGAATTAAAACCAGTTCTCTAGATAAGGGTCTAGAGCAGGGGTAGTCAAACTGCGGCCCTCCAGATGTCCATGAACTACAATTCCCAGAAGCCCCTGCCAGCATTCGCTGGCAGGGGCTTCTGGGAATTGTAGTTCATGGACATCTGGAGGGCCGCAGTTTGACTACCCCTGCTCTAGAGTTCCCATGGCAGAGAAAAGCTCGCTATAAATATAAAAATAAATGAAGAAAAAGCTTGGGAGATTTGAAGCCGCTAGCTCAACTCCAGGAATATGGTGGAGCAGACAGAGGATACCCCTACACATTTGGGCTGTTACCTCCCTCTGCCTTTCTCTGTGGCCTGGGTCTCTGTGTGTTGTTGCCCAGGCAGGTCAACTCACAGGATCTCACAGGGTTAAATCCAGTCAGCTGCTTTGCTCAATCTCAGTCAGTTCCTCTCTGTATTACAGACGATGCAAGTCCCATGAATCTAACCACAGCCCTTTAGAAAAGTCAGTAACAACCAGCGGACCCACTGGTTGGATCCAACCCGAGGCTAATTAATACCAGCTCAGCTCAGTATTGTGTATCATGTTTGATTTACAGCCAGATTCCTCTCGTATAAATTATTTCTTCTGCTCCTGATTTCCACGGGTCCTTGGTTTTTAAAGCCCGGCCATTCGTGTATACGGTCACTTTCTATCCTATTGAGGGTAGCTGCAGCAATTTTAAATACGAATCATATCTAATACTAATAATATTTATATCAGTACACTGGTTTTCATCCTGTCAAACCATGGCATTCCTTAAGAAGCTTTAAAGAGGGTTTCCCCATAAGGCGGGTAGACATGTTTCTCTGCTACATGGGTTGAGTACCCTCATGACCTTTCCTGGAATTAATACTCTGCAAAAGATGGGTAGTTGAGTCCTTTATTGGTCTCAGCGCAAACAGGGGGATGGTGAGGCCTCTGTGAAATGAATGTATGAGTGCTTCGCAGTCTACTGGATGCCAGGACAAAATATTCTCAATTATTGATGTGGCAACTTGGTGTCCTCCGAGATGTGCTCTAGATTCTTGCCCAATAGCTCTTATTTTTCAGGACTTTCAGTGAAACTTGCAGGGGAGGGGGGGATATTTCTTGTTACCTTTTCGTTCCAGAACCTAGCCTTTCCTGGATCTTTGTGAATACAAAATGAGGTCCAGAGGTGACCTCAGGAATATTTGAGGGAGGGGAGGAGGAGTGGGTGAACGGCGTGGGAGCAGGGAACTTCAAGGCACAGTCCAACTTCTTCGCAAAACAACAGAAGACATGGCATATATATTCCCTCTCTCTTTCCAAACAGAAGGGCCTGGGAAGCACATCTTATGGTGATAACAAAACACTTGACTCCTCCAGTATACTGTATAGCATAATTTATTTAAATAGACTGGCAGAACATCCAGTGCTTTGAGGGTTCGATCTGAAGTTGCTTTTTAAAATCATCTGTAACATTCCCAAAACCCAAGCCTACATTGCCTGATGATGGGTCGACCTAGGATTGCCAGCTCTGGGTTGGGAAAAACCTGGAGACTCTGGAGGTGGAGCCTTCAGATTTGGGGACGGGAGAGACTACAATGGGGTACAATGCTATGCATTCCATTTTCTCAGCAGCCATTTTCTCCAGGGGAGCTGATCTCTTCCTGGAGATGAGCTGCAATCCTTGGAGCTTCCCAGGCCCCACTTGAAGGCTGGGATTCTTAATTAGGCCAGGGCCAGTTTTGCTCTGAAGCGTGACCAAGTGTAGGCCTATCTCCTCCCTTGTGGTTTCCTCAAAAGCCCTTAGAACAGCCCTTCTCAACTTCTTTACTGTTGATAAAGCCCTGAAACATTCTTCAGGCTTTTGGAAAACCCAGAAGTGGTATTTGTTGGGGGTGGGGGTGGGGAGGCTGGATGGGAGAGCCTGTGGTGATGGAACATTTCCCGCCCTCGGCTTATATGCGAGTCAATAAGTTTCCCGAGATTTTGTGCTAAAATTAGGTGCCTCGGCTTATAGGTGGGTAGGCTTATTTGCGAGTATATACAGTAGGCAGATTGTAATTGGGAGGGCAGAAGGGCATCATCTGGGCATGGAATTGGGGTCACTGTGGTGGGCAGGGAGTTATGAATTTCTTGCATTTTGTGTGTTGGGGGTGGTGGTAGGACTAGTTGACTAGATGATCCTGGAGGCCCCTTCCAATGCTACGATTCTAAAAATAAACATCCCTAGATTCCCGATTTTCTTTCTTGCAAGGAACAAGGAACAAAATAAATGGAGAGCAAAGTAAGCCCCAGAATGCTAGCTGAGAAGGGGCTCTGGCAGGGCACGGAATGCTGTTTAAGCAGCGGCTCACATCTGCTTTCCCATCGCACCCTCTCTCCCCTGCACTTTTTGTGGCCATTTGTGCGCAGTGCGGGGCCTTCCCACTGTGTGAGCATTGCTGTTCTTTGCCCCCAGCGCAGCATGCTGTTGGGAAAAGAGGTTCCACGGCTCCCTAAGTGTTGTGGTGCCGCCCATAATGAAGTGACTGCGGTCGACCTTGTTTGCCCACTGCTTTCTCACACGCACTGAGAACAGGAACCTGCCTGGTCTTTATTTGCGTTGATGCACTTGTGGAACCTGACCTCCTGGCTCTTCCATTAAGACTCAACAGAAGCCTGGCGACAACTGTGTTTGAACACAGCTTCAAGAGAATAATGAGGATGTCTTACAGGATCGGAGGGGGGGGGAGGAGGAGGAGGAGGGCTAGAAGTTTAGGTCTTGTGGCATGAAGGACCATTCGACCCTTTCTGCTTCGCTTCAGCTGACAAAAGCTCGTGCACTGCGCTCAGAGGGGGTGCCAGTTCTCGCTGCCGGTGCTGCAGGAGAAAAGGTATATGCCAGGGGTAGTCCAACTGCGACCCTCCAGATGTCCATGGACTACAATCCCCATGAGCCCCTGCCAGCATTCGCATTCCGCACCAGGATCTATGTAGCAAATTGGTTGCCCTCTCTGGTATCCATCTCCTTTGCCCTTCAGCAGCATTCAGCTGTGGTAGCTGGGATTCTCCCAGTGACCCAGCTGCTGTTGTGTTCACTGCCGAACAGACCTTGTTTGGACCTTTCCCCATTGTGCAAAATGGGTCCCCCTAGGATTCCAGCGAGAGGCTGCAACCAAGGGAAGGGGTGGCCCTTACTCCATATGTTCATAACCACTCGTGTTGCTAGGGAAACCGTTCCCTTTCACTTTGAAGAGGTTCAAATGGAGAGCAGAGCGGTGTGACTCTCTGCCAGCAGCAGAGGTCTGAGCGTGGGATGGTGGATGATGCACGTGGCTTACAAGCTCTTTTGGGAGGGCGCCCATTCAGTGGGAGGGTGGGGGCAAAATGTGCAAGCCTTAAGACTGGGGTAGTCAAACTGTGGCCCTCCAGATGTCCATGGACTTCAATTCCCAAGAGCCCCTGCCAGCATTCGCTGGCAGGGGCTCCTGGGAATTGTAGTCCATGGACATCTGGAGGGCCGCAGTTTGACTACCCCTGCCTTAGGATCTGCCGCAGGAGGACTAAGGGCCAGGAGATTCAGCGCAGATATCTTTGAGTCCCAGCCATGAAGGGCCTCTGGGCCTCTGATTGTGCCTCAGCTTGTGCATCCCCTCGGGCAGCTCCTGTGTTGCAGAAAGGGCTTCCCGAGGCAGTGAGGAAGACCCCAATCCTGGGTAGATTTTGGAGGTTCTGTCAAGCGGAGGGGCTGAGGAATAGAGGCTGCAGCTTGCCTCCATATAGTATTTTTTTCTGCCATTGCATTTGCTCTTAATTTGAGGCAAAGCACTTCAAATCCTGTTGATTAGGAGAAAGGCAGGCTGCATGTGGAGGAGGAGCTGGGAATAATCATAAATATTAAATAAGAGAAGGAAAGAAATAATTTGAGAGCCAGTGTGGTGTAGTTGTTAAATGTGGCGACTGTTCTCTTAGAGCTATACTCACAGAGCAGTTTTCTTAGAGCTCTCAGAGAGCTCTCTCAGCCCCACCTACCTCACAGGGTGTCTTTTGTAGAGAGAGGAAGGAAGTGGTTTGTAAGCCACTTTGAGACTCCATTGGGAGGTGAAAAGTGGGATATAGAGCCCAGCTCCTCCTCCTCTTCCTCTTCTACCCTTTGTCCTATAAATAAATAACTAAATACCCATACCTAGTCCTGAAGATGAAGGGTACATTAGTCATTTCAGGTCCATCTGGGAAGAACGTTTGAGCTTCTGGCACTAGGGTGCCTAGAAGGGAAGAGAATTGACCTCTGCAGCCCAGAGATCAATTATAAAAGCAGGAAATCCCCAGGGCCCATCTGGAGGTTGGCAACCTGGGGGAAGGGTTCTCTTGGCCTCCAGCTGGTGGTTCAATAAAGCCTTTGTTCTGAGCTTGAGTGTTTGCGGATGCCGTTTCACTTTCACGACACAGGAGGCCTGATCTCTATAGGTTGGAGATCCAGGTCCCATCTGGAAGTTGGCCACCCTGGGCGCTTCTTATTTAAGAGAGACCTGGCCAACCCAGAGGCTTCATTCTGCCCAGGTAACAGTAGGGGCTGATGTAGATTTGATAATCTCCCGGTGGCGGCTGGAGATCATCTCCGATTACAGCTGACCCCCAAGCAACTGAGGTCAGTTCACCTGGAGAAAATGGACACTCTCTGGCGTTAGGTCCCTTGCCCTGTCCAAACTCCACCCTCCTCAGGATCCAACCCCCAAATCTCCAGGTATTTCCCAAGCAGGAGCTGGCAAACCCTAGGCTGATGTTGCATACCCCTTCATTCCCAAAGAGGGTTCTGAAGCTGATGTACTGCCTGTCCCTTGCTTTATCGTCTGAGAGCAGGTCAAACGTCAGGGTCTCTGCCAACATGCCGACATCAGAACAGAAAAAATGATTTGGGAGGACGTAAAATTGACATTTCCATGAAAACTAGTTCATTTCCCTCCCTTCATAGTGTAAGATTTAGCTCTGAGCATAAAGCCATTCGTTCACAGTTATGTATCTCAAGGAGGTAAAAGTGAATACACTGCTGTGAATGTTCTGCAAAAAATGATCAGGCCTCCTTTTGTCCATTCTTCTATACCAGGGGTAGTCAAGTTGCGGCCCTCCAGATGTCCATGGACTACAATTCCCATGAGCCCCTGCCAGCATTTGCTGGCAGGGGCTCATGGGAATTGTAGTCCATGGACATCTGGAGGACCGCAGTTTGACTACCCCTGTTCTATACCATTACCAGACAGGGTAAGGGAGAGTGGCCCTATGAGGAAAGTGTGTCTGAGGAGAGCCATGACAAAATCTCTAGCCAAGAAACAACTCAGACATGCAAGTGACTGGTCCTACAGGCTCTGTTCAACGTTGATCTTGGAGACGGGGTCCACAGAAATCTCAGGCACCTCCCTGGCCTTGCCTGGGATGCTGGTGCCCAGAGGCAAATACCCCCACCAGAGAGCAATTCTGTGACATGGCAGATGCTTTCATGGTTGCTTGGTTTCAAACTCTCTATGACCGTTTATGCACTGGAGGTTTCATGCCCGGCTGGAGTTTTAGTTGTGGCAGATTGCCCCACCTCTTCCTGCAACCACACGGGGGAGCATCCACTGGCCCCGTCTTATTACAAGCCTGCCCTTGTTTTAGTTGCCTGTAAAAGGTCACAAGAACCCCACATGCAAGCAAAACACTGGTCTCATTTAGATTGGATAAAAAACATTGAACGGTCAGGCTCTTTTTGTCTTGTCTTGTCTTGTACTGAGCATAGGTTTGAAATCCCACACACAGCCTTATCCTCTACTCCTGATCCATTTATTTAATTCAAACAACTGATCAAGACCTTGGATGTACTTTTCTCCAGCAGGAGTTCATAAAATGGCTGCAAAATTTTCTGTGGCTGAGAAGAAGTAGGAATGCTTGGTTGTCTCCCCTCTCTATCCCGTTTGGGAAGTCCACTGTATCCTGGCACTTAACAGTTCCTTAATTCCTGATGAATTAGGAGAATTTCTAAAATATGTTCCATGAAGCAGGCAAGCTTGATTCAGTTTCCCGTTTCCTCTGCTCATTTTCATCCCATATTGTGAAGGCGTTGATGAAAGGCGGCAAAAAAGCAGGCTTGATATGACCGTAGGTAAGACTGCCTTGACATTTTTTGTGTGCAGTTTTGTAGATGTGCACGTGAGCTCCTACACACTGGCGAAACACCACAAAGAAATAATTGGGCATAAGTGTACATAAAACCACATTAAAGCTGTCTTTTTGCAGAGTCTACACAGGTATGCACCTCAGTAATGTGGGGGAAAAAAACAGAAACAAATGAACAGAAGGTGCTGAAAATGTAGGTAAACTGCAGATGCACAGCAGATACAATAAATAAAATTTAAAAAAACCATAACCATGGAGGAGACCTGCAGCTTAAGAACACCTTTGAAACAACCAAAATCCAAAAAACTGGGGAGAAATTGAGATGAGGAATAATTCAGATGCATTTGTAAGAAGCAGCCAGGTACTGCTGGAGAGCGGGTGGGTGAATGGATAGAAAAACAGTAGTAGTGGTGTGTGTGTGTGTGTGTGTTGGGAAGGTGTACTGTATCTCTTGCCTCAATCTCTCTGACACTGTCCCTTTCAGGCTAGACTGTGTCTCTCAGGGTCAGTTCGCTGTTTTCTGCTTCTCTTCACTCCCTGCTTGCTTCCTGCATCTTTCCCCATCCAACAAACTAGATTAGGGATTATCTTCTTACCTTTTCTGTCTATAATAGAGTTATCTAATAAAAAGTTGTTATATTAGTTCAATAGCACAACCAGAGTCTTGTTTTGTTTTGTTTTTTGCCTACATGCTGACAGTAGCTAGTAATGTCATGCAGCGCACACTAGCTTAATTAAGCACACTGCTAAATTCTCTGGATATTGCAGATCATTACACAGGTCCCACCACTCGGTATCCATCAGTATGTATGGGTTGCTCCACAGGTGGCCATAGCTGGTGTTGGAACTCCTAGCTGCTGTATCACCTGGTCACCTGGTGGGTTCTTTCAGCCTCCACATGCTCATTCACAGGCATGTGAACACCCCCAAAAATGTGACCGCTTTGGGTTAGGAATAACCCACTTCAGACTGTTAAAAGGCCATATAAATGAGCTGTTTCAGATCTGGTTTCAGCCAAAGTGCTTTGGCCGTTTCTGAAGTGCTTTGGCCATTAAAGTCAAAGGTGCCATTGACTTTAATGGGGAACTTAAGGTTTACAAAGTCTCAGTGGCCTGAAGTGGGATGGCGGTTTGTGTTAGAGGCTCAAAACATTTGGGGTAGCTTCAGGAGGCTCTTCTATGACTCCCCTCCAAGTTTAATAAAGATTGGACCAGGGGGTCCAATTCCACCCAGAGAAATCCAAATAATAGTTTGGTTTTAAAACAAGAGGTTGTCAAGTAAAGTGAGAGTCAAAGTGAGAAGAAGAAGAAGAAAAGTGAGAAGGCAAGAGGTAATAAAGATCAGTAGTCTCTCTTTCGATGTCTTCTCCAAATCTTTCGATGTCTTCTCCAGCGATGAAGATCCTCCAAGGTTCAGTTCAGCTCTGCAGCAGCAGCCAGCCAGCCTGTCAGCCAGCATACTCTCTGGGAGTCAGACTCAAAGAATCTCCTCTACCAGAGCAGCACAGGTCAGCAAGCCAGCAGACAGCACGAGAAGCAGGTAAGACCCCCTAGCCTTATATACTCTCTTGGCCACGCACAGAAGATTTTCAAAAACCTTCTATGATTGGCCAAGAAAAGTCCCCCGCCGAAAAAAAAATCCCTGCCTCCCTGTAAGCTAACTTCCCCTGCCTTCTCCCTTACTTTGCAGCAAGCAAGCAAGTTTTGCAAGCCGTAAGACCTTGGAAGAGCCTCTTGTGGCGCAGAGTGGTAAGGCAGCCGTCTGAAAGCTTTGCCCATAAGGCTGGGAGTTCAATCCCAGCAGCCGGCTCAAGGTTGACTCAGCCTTCCATCCTTCCGAGGTCGGTAAAATGAGTACCCAGCTTGCTGGGGGGTAAACGGTAATGACTGGGGAAGGCACTGGCAAACCACCCCGTATTGAGTCTGCCATGAAAACGCTGGAGGGCGTCACCCCAAGGGTCAGACATGACTCGGTGCTTGCACAGGGGATACCTTTACCTTTACCTTTAAGACCCCATCATTGCAATTCATTTGTAGATGCAAAATGCATTGCAATGATTGGTCTCCCTCCCTCCCCCCTCCCCTTTGCCCTGGAGAAGACAGCAGAAATGCTAAGCAGTCCCCCTGTCTGTTTCCCTATAAAATTTAAATAGCCACTGTCTGAAGTGACGGTGCAAGCCAAAGCGCTCTTCGGATGGCTGCGCTTCAGCTCTGCCTTTCAATGGGATTTTCCGCTTTGGACCATATTCAGTTGATCTGTCTCCGAAGCAGCCATGCTTCAGAGATTATTCGACAGGAGCAATCTGAAGTATATGTGTATACTCCTAAGTGAACTGGGGAAGAACAAGGTTCTCGGGTATGGGCCCAGGTAGCTTAGGGGCATCATAACATGCAGTGGCTGCAGGTACTGGGCCTTTGTCCCTGGCCCTTATTCAGTTTCCCTCTTTTGCAATCTTCCCGTATATTCTGGCCATTGCCCAGAAATATTGCAAATGATCTAAATAAAACCTGGAAACTATTTCTGAAATTTGGAAGTGGGTAAAAAATCTTCTGATCTGACAATCATTCTGACATCTCTCTGTGTGGTTTCATTGCCTTGGGCAGTAGGAGGAAAAAGGGCAGTGAGAGAAAAGTCTGACAAGAGCAGTATCCAGCCCTAAGAACAGTGAACTGATATTCTCAGCAAAAAATGATTGTCTAGATCAGCTTTTTTCTGCAGAGTATTTCCATTCCCCAGCAATTGTCACACCTCCACACTGGCTTTGGGAGGGTTTTCCGAATCTACGTAAGCATAGGGACTTCATTAGTACAACACGGCCTATTATATGTAGGTGTTTACCCCCTCTTTTGCTGTGCATCTCTGCTGTTTTCTTTTTCAATCTGCATTGTTTCCCCCCTTTCAGTGCTTGGTTTGCTTTCTGGTTGCAGGTTCCCCTGGTTTTCTAGGAGTGGTTTTGTGCCAATTTCCCACTTGTTTCAGGAAGAGGATTAGTCAGAAACACTCCCATCACAGACAAAGAGAGGCATCCTATTCAGCCAGAAGATAAGTCACTCAATCTAATTCTAAAGTAATGAGAAATGTAGCTCCCCCTACTGTCCAGGTAGTGGATAGAAGCAGAGGTTCATGTCCCCCCACAATAGACAGCTCACTTGTAGACTTGTATTGTATTGTAAGTAGGGGGGGCGGGAGAAGCAGTGGCTCAAGTGGGAGGATGGAATACAGGGAAGGATGGCTTTATCAACTCTTCACCAAGAGAAAGAAGAAATTTATTTATATTGCTGGCAGATGGCAGATAGGCATATGCTAAGGAAGAAGGGGATGGAAGAAGAGGACCAGGCTATGATCTCCCTTTTCTTCAAAGATAGGCAGCTTGCCTACTCTTCAGGATGTTAGGAAGACAGGGGTTTCCAGTACACTGTCTGCAAAAACAGTAAAGAGCAAATACATCTAAGAGATGCAAGAGAGATTACTGAAGAATTAGATTATCTCTGTGCATGGGAGGTCTGCTGAGATCTTGTAGATGTTATTGTTTTTAGAGGGGGCATGGGTGAAACCTGTATGCAAAAGTATATCCAAACACTTATAAAGCCTATGTGTATGCGTGTTTAAGGAACTCCAACATGTGTAAATGAGGTAGACAAAGGGGAAAAGACAGATCACTGTTTCACAGAGGAAAATGAATGTTGGGGAGAGGACCAACAGATTTGGTCATGAAAAAAGAAACCCCACAAAGATTTATCACAGTCACACAAATCATCACACCTTGAAAAGCTACGTATCTCTAGAAGCCCAGTGGCTGCCTTCCCCTCCTGGTTGAATTGAATTAATTTCCCCCCTAGTCTGGTTTCACAAGGTACTTCTATCCAATGCCTTAAATAAATCCAAATAGATTAAGCTACTGAGTCACCTTCATCCACTCATTATAATTACGAGACAGTATTTTTTTTTTTTATAAAAAGCAATCAAGCTTGTCTGGAATGACTTTTTATAATCCTGGTGCTCCTTATTGCTCAGGGCACTGGTTTGCTTGGGATGTTTATAACAGATTTCTGTGCGTGTTTTACAGGGAAGCCGTTGTTTTACTAGGGGCAAAGAGCAATCCCATTTGAGTTGTTTTCCCACTGGTTCTATTGTGTGTCCCATAAGGAAGGTACCACATATTCCTTTTAAGCTGCCAATGTCTGAAATATGCCTAGTTGTATCTATCAAACTCATTATCTTTTTGAGATGAGGATTATATTCATATTTTATTCACCAGGAAGAACTAAGCGGATTTGTCACCTGTTCTAACCTGAACTTTGTTTACCCTTTGTTTCAGAGAACGTGAGTTGAGTAGGGAGGTGTAAAACTCACCTGAGAATTTTTGCTAATCTTTTTGTAATCTCATCTCTCTTGTTTTCTTGTTTTGTGAAACAGCCTGGGGGGGTGGGACGTGTCCGGCTGTCCAAGTTGGAATAGGGCCCTGCCCTTGCAGCTCCCACCCTCCATCCCTGGACTCTAGCCTCTTTGCTCTCAGATCCACCTCAGTGCCTGGAGCCAGCAGCAGGTAAGGGGAGAGGGCCCTGGCCAAAGGGTCGTGGTGGAGAGCTTGCTTATGAGGGCCTCTTAGCTTGCTAGGCTGGGCCTGCTAACAAGGGCCTCTTGGCCTGCTAGGCTGGGCCTGCTTACGAGGTCTTCTTGGCCTGCTAGGCTGGGCCTGCTCACGAGGGTCTCGCGGCCTGCTGACTGCCTGCTAAGGAGCTCTGTCCTGGACCTGCTAATGAGCTGGCCAGCTCCTGCTCACCCTACTTGATCCAGCTGCACACTGTTGCCCAAAGCCTCCTTAAGCTGCCTGGCCAGGGGCCAGGGGAGGGAGCCCTTTCAAGGCCCATTCTTAGGAATGGGCTTTGAAGCTAGTCTGCCTATAAGAAAGAGAGAACCGATACACATTCACTTTACAATTACACCAAATGTGGGGTTCAACTCAAACATTCAGCTGTATGTGTGTGGAATGTAACATGAGATTTACTGAGCAAATATTTAAGATCAGGTGTACACTAAACATGGATTTTATATGTGTTCACTGTGCCTTGGTGTTAAGGTGTACCCAGACATATGCTGGTCTTTGCAATATACATACTCTTTGCACCTGTAAAACTGGCAGCCCTGACATTAGTAATAACCATTATTACACAAATTCTGTAATGTAGCTGGATCCCTCTTGAACTTTCAGAACCTTCATATTGCTATTTGGAATGGCAGCCTGTCTAGCAGATGCTTCAACACACATTGAGAAAATGCTAAATTTCAGAACCTCTCAGTTACTAATTGAAAAACTCCATTGTCTTTCTAACAAGGGCTGTTCTGAATGCACTGTTTCTACAATAAAGGATCCAGCCCGCTGGGGGTTCAGAGATGATTGTGCTTAATTACCATCTGCAAATTCAAAATCATTATTTGCTGCTTCCTTGCATAAACACAAAACGGCAGTCTGCTTTTGTAGCGATGGGTAAAAAAAAAAAAAAAGACAAAACAATTGTGCTTCCCGCAGCATGATCCAAGCCTGCTACCTGAAACAGGCAGACTGGAGATTCGCCAAGTAAGGATCCCATCCAGCTCCATTGGCTCAGAACATGACTTTGAACATGAATGAGAGATGTGGCCCATAGCTCTGAGGAAGAGATTTTTACTGAAATGACAACAGGCAGTTCTGCCTCGTATTGGTACAACTTCTTGGCAGAAATTGCTGACTGTGATAGTGTTCCAGGCTAAAAGAATAACAAAATCAACAGTTTATGCTGGCAGGGTTCAAATTCTGCATCAAGAACATTAATTTCTGCAAGCTGCAAACATTATGCAAACCAAGCAATTTGCATGTTTTCCCTTATTTATGTCATTACCAATTCTACAGCTTTAAAATGCTTGGCATAATTGACATGCGACATTCAGGTTGTTGGAAGGGGTTAGTTATAGGGATGCCAACATCCATTTAGGGCCAAGAGTTTTCCTGGAATTACAACTGATTTCCAGACTACAGGGATCAGTTCCTCGGGAGAAAATGGCAGCTTGGGCGAGTGCACCATTATACCCTTCTGCTGTCTCTCCCATCCTCCCCAGGTACAATTCAGAGTTCTAGTTCTTACTTTTAAGGTCTTTAAAGGGTCGGGGCTAGGGGAACTGCCACCTGATGCTAAAACTTCTGGGAGCAAAGAGAAGGGTCTCTTTTGTGCTCAGTTCATTAGAGCACACAGAACTCTTAACTGAGGTCTGGAGGAGGCAGCCATTGCCATGTGCTGCCTGATGTTAGATAGATAGAAATTTTATAACGGTTTGCACCAGACACATAACAGAGGAAATTATACAATGCATCCCAGATGAAAACATGATGTTAAAATCTCTCTCTCTCTCTCTCTCTCTCTCTCTCTCTCTCTCTGTCTGTCTGTCTGTCTGTCTGTCTGTCTAATAAAATGTATAGTGGATTTTTAAAACTAGAGCAGAAATAGCATTGAGCCTGAAACATGATCCTCAAATTTCATTTTTCATGGCGGATCCTATCAGCTCCACGTACATACTACTGAACAAAATTTAGCAACAGGTTTAGTGATTTTGGGGGATTCATCAGACAGTAATTTATTGATAATGTTATGTGTTATGTGTTACAGTTATGTGTTATATGTTACAGTTTGTGTTATGTGTTACAGTTTGTCCTAACTTTTGCTTTTCAAAGGGATGGATGAACTCAGCTCGGGCCTCAATGCCTGATGTTAAAACTCCTGGGAGCAAGGAGGAGGGTCTCGCTTGTGCCGAGTTCATCAGAGCACACAGTGCTCTTAACTGAGGCCTGGAGGAGGCAGCCATTGTCAAGGGAGCCTTCAAGATAAAAGAAACTCTGTAGAGATATGTAGCTTTCTAAACTAGGAGCCTGCCTAGAGGGAGGGACAGAGGAATTGTGTTTTATCCTTTTCTTTTGAATCCCTTGCTCAGTCTAGTGCTGTGCTAAGAATATGCTTGTAAACATTTTCTTTTTAATAAATACCTCATAACTTTCAATCCTGGTAGTGGTTATCTTTACTACAGAGACCTACATTGTCTTGGACAGGCCCTTTAGAAATGCTATCATCTTCATGGTTTCCCTGTGCTTGTCTTCCGATGGTGTTTTTCTAAATTTCACAGCGGGAGTCAGAATCATTGATTCACGGCAGAGTCATAATAGCCAAACAAGCAGCCCCTGGGCAAAGCCGTGCAATCCCTTTTATTTGACCCACTGAGTATTGGTATGCTCCAATTGTCCCCTGGGCCAGGCAGGAAAAACAGGATACGCTGCTGAATTCAATTTGAAATGTGTAGATTGGATTTAAGGGCTCGGTTTGTTTCCGCTCAAGCAAATGCATCACTTTCCAAACCTCACAATGGAAAGGGGTGTACAGACAAGCCCTCTTTTATCTGTCTGGCTTCCTTAGCGGAGAGGACTTATTTGCAGCCCCATTATCTTTGCGCTTGGTGCAATTGCTGATAATTGACATGAGGATCCATTCCGCCTCTCCTGGTTCTGCCAGGAATGCTGCAAGCACAACCATCGTTGCTTTAATTAGTTTTCACTCTCGGTACTTAACGAGGGCCTGCTTCCCTGGTGCTCTGCGGATTCTCATTGTGCAGTCTGCTCGCACCGGCTCCACACTACAAAAAGCAAGCAGCAGGAAGGCTTGGAGCTCCCATGCAGGAGGAACTGTTTGACAGAAGAAAGGGAAGCTTGTAGCAATGAAATTCTAACATCGCAATTCCTAGAGGTGTACCGTCCTGTTTTTATTCTCCAAAACTGAGTCTGATTGCCAAAGAAACTTCCTGGGAATTTCCTAAGGCACGTCAGCTCCCTTCCCCTGGGTCGGTGGTAACTGGATCCAGAATCTGAAAATAAGCAGTTTAATTTGCATGTTCTGGAAATGCAGTTTGCGTATATTTGAATGCCATCCATGTGGTCTCTGCTTAGAGCTGATCTTTCTCCCTGAATATTTGTATATGCGTGCGTGTGTGTGTGTGTTTGTATGCATTTTAAATCTCTCCATATGCTAACACCTCAGAAGACACAGATGGAGAAAATGGAATCTTTTAAGCATGCAATTAACTTATGAGATTCTATGCAACAGGATGGGGTGGCCTCCACTGGTTTTTGCAGCTTTAGAAGTGGCTTAGATAAATGCATGCAGGTTCACTATTGAATGGCAGACCTGTTAGCACTGATCATCTGAAATCTTGATGTCCGATAGAAGAGCAGGCATTATCAATCAGGGAGGGCTGTTGCCACCACACCCTGCTCATGGGATTCCTGGTGTTTTCTGGCTGGCAGAAAGGATGCTGAACTAGATGGACCCTGGATCCGTTCCAGCAAAGCTCTCATGTTTTTAAGTTGGACACAAACTAAGCTGTTTTCCAGCTGTGCTTTCCAAAAGGGGTGAAAGCATGGGGTTGTGTTCCAGCTGTAAGAACATCATTTTTAGTATATTCGGTTCTAGTGGGATACCTATGTTAGACTCTTGCAGCATAAATCAGAAAGGTATGTTGTGGCATCTTCAATGCAAACATTTTTATTGTGGCATATGCTTTCCTGAGTGTAGTCTGCATGGGGCTTCCTACCCACTCCCAATTTGAATGAATCCCTGCAGTCTACACTGAATCCACTTTGATTTTGGGCACTTTAAATTTTCTCTCTGCAACAAGCATGATTGATTTGTGGTGACCCTACCTTTCCCCTGCAATATCCTGGAGTGGATATAAACCTCAATATTTGAAAGACCGCCATGAGTAAATATGTAGATGACTCCTTTCTGCGAATTAACTTGCCTGGGAGCAAAAGAGTCTTCCCTGATTGGCCAGGGCATCAGTTCAAAAACTTCCTGGTTCCCAGTTGCAAGGCTTCTCTTAAAGTGACTGTGCTCCAGGAGCGCTAACTTCTCTCAGCAAAGATTTGCCTCTTGGATTTATTTCCCCTCCTCTGCTGTCTCCAATCTCCCCCCCCCAAAAAAAAAATCCAAGAAAAGAAAGTGGAAGAGATATTGGGCCTAATAGCTGCCTTATTGTAGGACAAACCAGTTTGCACAGGATTCCCAGGAGACCTCAGCCAGACATTGATGACCTGGTTAGCTTTAGCAAGGTTTCTGCACCCCGTCCCCTCCAGACAGTTGTACCCCTCAGTCTATATCCGGGCGCTTCCTTTTCACAGCTTCTGTTCCAGCTGACTATTGTCCATGCAAGTCCCAGGACCCTCAGCCTAGCTGTTTGGTTGCCAGTAAGGACCTTCTTCTCTCTCCCTGGCCAGCAGAAAAGCTAGTTTGTTCCAACCTACTCTTATGTTTTACCCCATCTGGTATATGAAAGATTAAATGAGATTCAGACTGGGAGTTTGTTTTTATTAAGTTGAATTGCTTTTTTCTGTTTTGCATTTGCTCGTATTTTGCAGTTGTAAACTGTCTTATAAACAGTTTCCTGTTGCAAGGAGGTCTGTAAGTATCGGTAATAAATAAGGGAATGAAGGGCTGGCTGGTTCACTGGGTGATCCTAGGAGATTGCCTAGGGTGCCAGAAATGGGCAGGGGCCAGCCAGCTCTGAGGGCTGGTCCTGGGAGGATTCGCCCCCAAGTCTACTACAGAAAGAATCCAGATTAATTTCCTAGGCATTCTTGAGATAGCGGAGTTGACCAGGGAAAGCCCGGTTCATTCTTTAGAGCAGGGGTAGTCAACCTGTGGTCCTCCAGACTTTTCATGGACTACAATTCCCATGAGCCCCTGCATTTGCTGGCAGGAGCTCATGGGAATTGTAGTCCATGAACATCTGGAGGACCACAGGTTGACTACCCCTGCTTTAGAGATCAAAAACTTCACAGACGCCCCAGAGACTGCAGTGTATATGCAGTGTGTTCAAAAGCTCCAATGGAATTTTGCCAGATTTGTAAATACCCCAAACAGTTTACTCTGGGTTGGGCAATTCCTGGAGGTTTGGGGGTGGGGCCTGGGATGGGTGTGGTTCAGGGAGAGGTGGGACCACCATGGGATATAATGTCACAGAGTCTGTTCTTCAGAGCAGGGGTAGTCAACCTGTGGTCCTCCAGATGTCCATGGATTAAAGTTCCCATGAGCCCCTGCCAGCATTTGCTGGCAGGGGCATTTGCTGGGGCATTTGCTGGCAGGGGCTCATGGGAAATGTAGTCCATGGACATCTGGAGGACCACAGGTTGACTACCCCTGCTTCAGAGGATGCATTTTGCCCAGGGGGAATTGACCTAATCTCCAGGTTCAACCTGGGGGTTAGCAGCTGCATTCCCATTTCAAAATTCAGCTGCTTAAATTTGCCCTCTCTTTGACTTTTGAAGTCTGAAAGCAAAGTTTGGCATCAAAATCTGAGCCTTGCCTCCTTTGACTGCCTGCCAAGGCAGCCTTAAACTGACTCACACTCTTCCAGCCCCATTGATTTGTTTGGAAGGGTGCAACCCTGCATAGCATTGGACTGTAAATGAACAAATGAAGCACATAAAGCACTAAATTTTGTTGCAAGAAAGCTGTCGGGAGTTAAACACGGATTGCTTCTGGATGCCAGCTATCAAATATAGTTAAATGTTAATTGCTGCACATCAGATATGTCAAACGTTGACATCTCCTGCTGGCCAGCTGCCAAATACTGATTTTTACATGTCAGATACCATCATCTACTAGCTGCCGCTGCATGTCAGTTTAGAAATATTGCCAAATTCTGGCCGTCACATTTCAGATACCATTGCATTTTAACTGCCTCTGCAAAAATCTTCAGATGTCAAATGGTGATTCCAGATAGCAAATATCCACTCCATACATCTGGAGAATTACTTACGTTCAAAAAGTGTGGGAGAGAATTTTTTGCACCAGGGAAGCAGATAAAGCCAGCGAGAGGTTCTTTTGACAGTCAGCCCTGCACACTGTTCCATGTATTAGGCTAGAGAAGAGAGTGCGTTGGTCTCGATAACAAATTCTGGCAGGCAGCATTTTCAGACAGCTGCAGATCCCAAAGTGCTCTATGTCTGATTTCCTACCATTCTTGAGCCAGGAAAGGTCATAGTGATCAAAGGGAGAATTGTTATATTATGGGAGGCTGTGAATCCCAAGCATGACAGTTACTCTGATGTTCTGCTACACCAGACTCAATATGCATGTACAAGAATGTCCACTACAAAAGATTTCACCGTTACTTCAGGATGCAAAGGGAAGCCTCACTACCAACCTCATAACCTTCCAGGAGCACGTTTTGATTTTTTTCAGGCTCTGTTCAGACAGTGTCTTTTCAGAGACTCAGAGATAATGTCGTCAAAGGCATCATACAGTTCTCCCCATATCTTCTTATGGTCTCTGGTCAGACTGGTATTGCTGGATTTCACAGTGCTTCAGGCTATAGTTTGGGCAGGGGACAGATTCAACAAGGACACAGAAACTTTATCAATGCTGGTGCAGTAAGTTGAAGGAAGGCACCCACTGGGCAATGTCTATTAGGACAACATGTGCACCTGCCTGCCCATTTCAGGAATAATTTTGGAAGTGCTCCAAACTGGGAATAGATCTTCTCCAGGCAGGTAGTCTGGAATGTGATCAGTCTTGATTTCTGCATGGGCTAATGACACAGCCCTATCTTCCAATGCATGAGACAGCTGTACTTGGACATGAACTCCCTTCACCCATAAATTAGTCTCTGACCCATGACACGGTTAGCTATAATGGAGAGAGATGTATGCTAAGCACATTAGTTGCTTGGCATTATTTTTAAATTGGATAATTGAATTACTTTTAAAAATAGTAATTACGATGTAAATCAATTATCCGAATCCTGGAAACAACCCCACGTTGTTCAATTATAAGCATTAGCCGTGAATTAATGCAGACTCTTTAGAGAGCAGAGTGTAGCATTACTGTCCCTCAGCAATTACCACCTTTGAGTTTAGCCACTGTCTTTCAAAGTAAGGTAGAGGACGATTTACATACAAACAACAAAAAAAACGTGTGGGATTGACTGAGTCAATCCGTTGAATGTCGGGAATTCCTCTTTTCCTGCTGCCTTCAAATTTCCCATCCTTTCTCCACCTACTCCAAATCTCCTAGAGGGACAGTCTTAGCTGTTTCATGGAAGCATTGAACAACATGGGACACAAGATGGAAACTAGGTAGAAAGCCTCCTATCAGAAGAAACTGGAGATGCCCTTCCTTCATTGGAAACAGGAGCTGCCCCTCAGCACCAACTTCTGAGAGCTTTCTCTCCGGAAGTTATTGGAACTCTGGGCAACACTCTGCCTCTCCTGGCAAGGCAGCCAAACAGATACCCTCATGGATGATATCAAAAACTGTTACAAGGCCTAGGTGCAGATGTCAGCTCTGGTTTGGGAAATACCTCGAGATTTGGGGGCACAGTCTGGAGCGGAGAGGGACTTCACTGGGGCATAATGACTTACATCCTCCTTCCGTGGCAGGGGAACTGACTTCTGTAATCAGGAGGTTGTAATTCTGGGAGCTAGTGTTGCCCATTTCCAAGTGAAAACTGGAGATCTTCCCGAATGACAACTCATCTCTAAGCAACAGAGATCAGGTCACCTGGAGAAAAGGGCAGCTTTGGAAGGTGGACTCTATGACATTATACCCTAATAAAGTCCCTTCCCTCCCCAAAGACCACCCTCCTCGGGGTCCACCCCCCACACCTCCAGGTGTTTCCCAACTTGGAGCTGGCAACCCTAGAGATCACCAGGCCCCACCTAGCGGTTGGTGGCCCGAAACCCAAGAGAACTCACAGTTCTGTGCTCCTCTTGTTCATCTCCAGTTGATGGTCATCTGTTAGGCTGACCAAGGCCGTTTCTGTGCCACAGCTGACCAGGCTGAAAACAGTGCAGATACTCCACTTATTTCCATGGTTCTACACAGTTAGACTACATCATGCGTAATCTTCCCTGACATGTGAAGGAAAGAGAGAAAACAGTTTTTCATTGCTGTTTTTGTTCTCACCACGGCTCAGATTTCTGAACATCATTAGCCTGCATTTAGCATAAGTGCTAGGACCTGTGGGAAATTCTATCTTTTGATCTCGGCCCTGGAGAACCTGGGCTCAAATTCCATTTCTAGCTTGAACAGCCCTCGTGTCTGTTCATTTCTTTGTGTATTTTTCCTCCAGATAGGAATTATGCCAAGAACCCCCCTCCCCCTTTTGGGGCAGGTTTTTGCACTATTGATCAGTGTGACAAGCTGCTTCCAACTTCCCCCGCTGCAAGGTGACTCTGCCACAGTGCCACTGGGTATAATGAGCTGAAATAATGACGGATGCTAAGGCCAACCCAACCAGAGCTGTGCTTTAGTGACAGACAGCGGCTGAGAAGTGTTTTCTTACACACCTGTTGCTGCGTCCTGTGGGTCCGGGGTATCGCTCAGCTTCTTGCATTAATGAACTGGAAACGTGACAGCAAAAAAGCAAAACAAAAGAATGCCCCAACCCACAAACAGGTGGTGGGTGCAGAGGAGGAGGAGGAAGACAAGAGATACCAGCACTTTTACGACATAACTGAATTCAGATTTACACTCCTTTGACTTCAGAGCTTCCCATCCCTTGCTGGCAGGTCAACCCTCTGCTTGGCCATCTGATTGCAGAGTAATCCCTGCTGCTGCTGCCATCACCATTCATAATGCCACAGCGCGGGAGGAAAACCAATTAAAGCAGAAATGCTATCCTTAGCTAAATGCAGCAGAGGTGATGGATGGAAACCCAGAGCTGGGTTTGGAGACCGCAGGTAACTTCCCTAAGGAAGAATGGCTAGTTTTGCTTGAAGGACACCTAATTCTCCCTCCCATCTTCCCTGGCGGGGTCTTTCCTGAGGAGAGTGTCCAAGGGAATGAAGAAGTGGTGCAGTTGGAGATCCAATGGGACTGAAGATTCAGGGAACAATTAAGTCCACATTGCCCTCCTCGGGGTGACCTCCATAACATTCATTTTCAGATTGGTCTCCAAATCAGTTTGGAGTCTGTGGGGACCCTGAAGCAGAAGTAGAAGAGTTGGTTCTTATATGCCGTTTTTCTCTACCTGAAGGCATATCAAAGCAGTTTACAATCCCCTTCCCTTTCTTCTCCCCAAAGCAGACTCCCTGTGAGGGAGGTGAGGCTGAGAGAGCCCTGATATTACTGCTCGGTCAGAACTGCTCTATCAGTGCTGTGGCAAGCCCAAGGTCACCCAGCTGGCTGCATGTGGAGGAGAAGTGGGGAATCAAACTCAGCTCACCAGATTAGAAGTCCGCGTTCCTATCCACTACACCAAGCCAGCTCTTGAACATGACCATGCAGTCATGTTCACGGAGGCCCCTCAGAACTGCTGTCTAAGATATCAGCGCCTGGAATCTGGCCCAAGGTGGTTTTTGAGGAAATCCTGAGATACTCCCAAGGAGCCCCAGGGCCAAGTTTCCAGAAGAGCCCAACACTAGTTTTCTGCCAGTAGCCTCAGGGAAGGAAACACTGCCGAACAGGAAGTGGCTTCTTCCCCTTTTATTGGTCTTGCTCTCTGGGGGCATTTGAAACAACCGCGCCAAGCCTGCCTGTGCACTGCCAATGTGATTAATGCTTCCTGTATTGTTATAAAGTGATTTTTTTTACATTGTAGATCTTCCTGAATGCGTCCTGAATTTATGATTGCTTTGTTACTGTTGCTACGGGCGACGGCCTTGTTAAAATCCCTAGCAACGTATAGAATGCAACATACATGGGAATTAGTCGTGTGCTTATCAACCTTAGAGTTGTAAAGAAAGCCCCATTTATTAACTATATATGGTGAAAGTGACACCTTAACAGCCTATGGATGTAGAATGACAGGAGGGGCAATATTCATTTGCATGACTGGTGTGTATATGAGTCTGTTTGTGTGTGTGAGCGTGTGTGTGTCTATGTGTCCAGGGGGGAGGGGTTAGCCTGCTGCTGCCAACTCAAAAAACTGAACTTTTATTACCAACATCAAATTAAGATATATTGTAGAGAACATTGTTTGGGATGGTTGAAAGGGACTGAATATAAGCAGTGCCTTCAGCATGGGGCTTCTCCAGGCCTTTGAAGGCTCTCTGGATGGCCTCAGGTGGCGAGCTAAGGAGGACACCCAGGAGTTCAGTCGATGAGCCATCTGGCTCCAGAGAGTCCAGAAGATCCTTATGCAAGGGCAAATCTTCTGCCTGTCCCGCTTTAAAAAGGGTCACCATTTACCAGGGTCATTTAGAGATTCAGTTATATACCCAGAATGCATTTCAGAACCCAAATTTTTATTAGAGCTTTGTGCACTGCCTAGTTCAGGGGTAGTCTGGCAGGGGCTCATGGGAATTGTAGTCCATGGACATCTGGAGGGCCACAGTTTGACTACCCTTGGCCTAGTTCCTTACCTTTTAAATTTGCTTTTAAAGAAGTGGTGGCTGAATGTACTGCAGATACACATAAATTAGCTTGGGGGGATGCAAACTGTTGCTGTTAGAACGGCTGCTGAAATGAATTATCTCTGGAATTGTGGAAGACAAAAAAAAAAATGGACAGGGCAGTATAACCACTGCAGTATAACCATTACCAGGGTACTATAACCATTGCATTAAAAAAAAACAGGACAATCATATAATAAAATAATAAAATAGTAATAATAGTAATAGATTTTTATTTGTATCACGCCCTTCCACAATGCTCAGGAAAAAGGTGGCAACTGTCAAATTGGCGAAGTGGCCAGGCCGCTTCTAATCTGGCGAACCAGGTTTGATTCCCTGCTCCTCCTCATGCAGACAGCCGGGTGACCTTGGCCACTCACAGTCCTGTTAGAGATGTTCTCACAGGGCTGTTCTGTCAGAGCTCTCTCAGCCTCACCTCCCTCACAGGGTGTCTTTTGTAGGGAGGGGAAAGAAAGGCGATTGTAAGCCACTTTGAGTCTCCTTTGGTAGTGAAAAGTGGGGTATGAAAACCAGTTTCTTCTTCTTCTCCTTTTCCTTTTAAATGACATTTTACATCATATATCCTTACAACTCCATTTTGTCACCACTTGAATTCGATTGACACAAACAGGCATACATTTTAAGGGCAATATTTCTATCAAACTTTATTAAGTATAACTCCTGTTTCTTCCCAAATCTGGAGAAACCAAGAAATATGAACTTTTGAGTTCCAAAATTCCATAACACCCTTATTAAAAAGACAGAGCTGAGGACATATAGATGACTTATGCTTTAGTCTGCTATGAGTTCAGTTTTACATAAGTCTATCAGAAGAGGCCAATGGCCCATCCAGTCCAACATTCTGTGTCACATAGTGGCCAGAACCCAGATGCTACCAGCAATTCTACCAACAGGTCCAAAGGTCCAGAAACCTTCTTGGTGTTGCCCCCCTCCCAAGCACCAAGAATACAGAGCATCACTGCCCCAGATCTTTTAAAATATACTTATTATGGGATTTATACTCTGCCCTCAGGGTGGACATAGTGCTCAATCTGTACCTTGTAGCTAGTAGCCATTGATGGACATCTGCTCCATATATATATCTAATCCCCTCTTGAGGCTGTCTATTCTTGTAGCCCTCGCCACTTCCTGTGGCAATGAATTCCATGCGCTAATTACTCTTTGGGTGAACAAGTACTTCCTTTTATCTATTCCATAAGCCTACTGCTCACTAATTTCATTGAGTGCCCACGAGTTCTTATATTGTGACTAAGGGAGAAAAGTATTTCTTTCTCTACCTTTCCCTGATTTTTGTCATCCCCTTAGCTCTTCTTGATTGATTTTATGACTTTAGATTCATGAAGCTACTCCTCTTAAATCAGAGAGTGCAGTAGAAATGAGGTGTGCGGGTCCCACGATTACTGGCTCTTTGGTTATCATGAGTCATAGAAAAAAATGGACTGATAGTTTCAGTATTAATAGGTACTCCCAGAAACAATATGCAAGCCATGCAAACACTGTGCAAATTTCTTCTTTTCAGTGGCCCAACAAAACATTAGCATTAAACCAAAAGCAAATCTGCAAGTTTCTATAGAATAGCCTCTAAGCTTCACTCTGGTATAATTTGACACAAAAGATACACCAGCAGGTCTGGTCTCAGAGTTCCAGCAGCCCAAGCAAGCACACAGGTTTGCCTCCTGGTATGTTTTTTGTGAGACTGTTTTGAAAATGACTGCCTGTCACTTCCCATCAGTGTATGCAATAAAGCCGTAAGTAGGGCCAGTACTACAGAGCCTCTTGTGGCGCAGAGTGGTAAGGCAGCCATCTGAAAGCTCTGCCCATGAGGCTGGGAGTTCAATCCCAGCAGCCGGCTCAAGGTCGACTCAGCCTTCCATCCTTCCGAGGTCGGTAAAATGAGTACCCAGCTTGCTGGGGGGTAAACGGTCATGACTGGGGAAGGCACTGGCAAACCACCCCGTATTGAGTCTGCCATGAAAACGCTAGAGGGCGTCACCCCAAGGGTCAGACATGACTCGGTGCTTGCACAGGGGATACCTTTACCTTTACCTTTAGGGCCAGTACTATCCAGCTTGGTCAAGATCCATGCTTCCCCCCCCCCCCTGCACTCCCTCATTACACGCTGAACTGATTAGACATTCTGTTCCAAGGTGATTATTTGAGTTTCGTATGCCACTCCTCATCACTTTTGTAAACTGGTCTGGCTGTATTTATTAGGGCCTCTATTTGCACATTCAGCTAATATGTGTTCAATATGCAAAGAACATTTCTGCCCAAATTGCAGACTTCCCAAGGGTGGAATTCTCACCAGGGTTGTAATGGCACTTAATAGCCATTCTCTTATTCTCAGATGGTAATATTAAGAAGCAGGCAAGGTCCTCAGAGTACAGAAATCTGGGGGAAATCTTACCATGGGTTAGGAAGGGAATAACCATAAGGACCCTGTGTCTCAAGACTAGCAAACAACATCACGGGAAGGCCTCGGCCTCTATGCCCTTGTTTGTGAGTCCCCAGGGCAACTGATTGGTCCTGCGTGAAACAGGGTGCTGGACTAGATGGATTCCTGGTCTGATCCAGCAGGGATCTTCTTCTTCAGTCTTCCAGTTCTAACTTTATATTTAAATCACCAGTTTCTAATTCTCATTGTCAAATGTGATGTCATGAATTTGCTATTGCATTGTGTCAAGTGAGCTATCTCTGGGGTTTCGTATAGCAATAGGTATGAATGGTCAGATGATAACTTACCAAAATCTCACCTAAATTACATCCAGTAATGACTGGATGAGTTTGACCATTATTCTGCTGGCTGGTTTCGTTTCCATGACCAGTGGGAGGGGCAGCAAGAAGCAGTGACGTAAGAGATACAAGTTTGAGAGGGAGGTTGTGCTGTCAGAAGAATTACCGTATATACTCATGTATAAGCCAAGTTTTTCAGCACCTTTTTCACACTGAAAAAAGCCCTCCTCGGCTTATACGTGGGTATATACGGTGATTGAAATAAAAGCCTGCTCCAGCCAGCCAATTGTTGCATTGCCTTTTGCAAATGTGTACTGCAAGCTGAGCTTGCTCTGGCAGCTTGTAGGACATCAATGGCAATGCTGTGATGATGGAGCATTTCCCACCCTCGGCTTATATGCGAGTCAATAAGTTTGCCCAGATTTTGTGGTAAAATTAGGTGCCTTGGCTTATATGAGGGTTGGCTTATTTGTGAATATATACGGTAGCTGATCTTCCTGCCAAAACAGGAACATCCCAAGCAATGGTTCTGTGTCCTCTGTTTCTACCATTTACATTGGTGGTTCAGTAGTTTGAGGAATGCTTCCTTGGTTCTATATAACCATCTGTCTGTTATCTCAGTCAATTCCTGCTTTGCTTGCATAGCAGAATAGATGCAAGAACTCAAGCTTTCCTGCTCAACGTGCATGGCCTTACTGGCAGGGTCCGGGAGGAAATATGCTGCTGGTGCCCATGGACAGGCAGGCAGGGCTGCAGACTGGGAGGGAGGGATAGATGTGGAAAGATAGAGGCTTTCTTCTCCCTAGTGATAGGTAGTACATCAGCTTGGGATGACCTGTATGACCCCTTCCCACCTTGTGGTTCTATGATTCTAAAGGCACTGCATTTGGGGAAATGGTTCGTAAGTATGTGGAGTCCCGTTTGCTTCTTGCCCTCAGACCATAGGCCTGGCATCCTCATTGCCTGGCAGTGCCCCTGCACCGCCAAGTTTACAGTGTGTAACACTCCCATATGATGCCAGTCTAGATTTGCATACCAGCTGCGGGGGCAAATAGCTTAGGAAGGCAGCCACGATTTCACGCCTTGCTTGTAAACACCCAGGGGCATCTGGCGGTCTGGTGTCGGAAACAGGATGCTGGACCACAGGGACATCTGCCATCATCCACCAAGGCATTTTGTAAAAATGTTCTGATGCCCTAGTTCAAGTGCAGATGTTTCACACAGAATGCAGTTTCTTGCTCTTGGCATAAGGAGCTGGCTTACCTTGTCAGATCACTGGTCTGCGCACTCCATGACCGCCTCTTCCGGATGGCAGCCTGCCCTCTGGGGCCTCAAGCAGAGAGGAGTCTTTTCCAGCTCTGCAGTCGTTCTAATGGGAGGCGCGTGCCGGGGAGTGAATCGCACGCTTTCAGTATTCAAAGCGTGAGTCTTGCTACTGAGCTGGGCTCCCCTTGCTAAGACGCGGCTGGTGCAGACTAATCAAGAGAGTCGGGGACGGCCGACCCCATCAGTGTCAGAGCTGAGTGTTTGCAAATTTCATGGTAGAAATATTTGGGGGAACAGGCCAAGCTGGAGAGCAGCGCTGGCTGATATTTTGAAACTAGGAAGCTAAAGAGGTTCCCAGAAACCATTGCATCTGGCCTTGTCAAGCTGTCTGTCTGAAAAGAGGGGGAGAGCTGCTGCGTTGATCCACAGTGTGCTCAGGGACCTTGGATGCAGACGAGCTAAGAGCAAGCAAGATTTAGAAAGGAGACGGTATGTTTTCCTTCTAGCGTTCATTGGCTTCATAAAATTCGCCTCCTGCTGTACGCAGTCCTTGCATCTGACTCCATTGCTGGCAGCTTTGATATGGCCAGAAAAAATCCGGGACAAGGCGGCATGATGAAACTTGAGGTTGTTTCGGAGGGAGCGGATTCTTCCTCTCCCATTTCCATTTGGACTCAGGTGTGGATTTCAGACTGAAAGGCCTTCATAGCCCTGACTGACGTATTTCTCACTGGCAGAGTGATGGAGGAATGCTGACCTACCGATCCTGCTGGACTTCTGAGTGGCTTGTGATACCATCACCCATTGCATTCGTCTCGAGAGGCTAGCAAAATGGAGGGGTTGAGGATGTCACCACAGGTTTGTTTTCACCTGGCTAGTCATGTCGAAAGGTGGTAGTGGGGGACTGCTGTTCAGTCACGGCATTATGGGCTTGTTCAGGGCTCTTTATTCTGCACATCAGGCTGCTTAACATGACACCGCTGAGCGAGATTTGTTGAAGGGTTTGGAAGGCGGGGCTGCCAATTTAGGGATGACACCCAGTCATGCTTCTTTCTAACGGTTAAGTCAGGTGGACTTATGGAAATCCTGAACAACAATTTGGAAAAGGTAAGGGGATGGAAGACAACCAGTAGACTGAAGCTCAGGCTAGATGAGATGGAGGTGCGCCTGGTCAATGCCAAAGCTGGACAAGGAATAAAGAATAGAGGCTGCACTCCCATAAACAGGTTGAGAGTGCTGCTAGATCTAGGTGTTCAGGTGGATCTTGGACTAGATCTCAAAATAGTCCAGCTTGGTGTAGTGGTTAGGAGTGTGATTTTCTAATCTGGCGAGCCGGGTTTGATTCTGCGCTCCCCCACATGCAACCAGCTGGAAAAAGAAGAAGAAGAGTTGGTTCTTATATGCCACTTTTCTCTAACCAAAGGAGTCTCAAAGCGGCTTACATTTGCCTTCCCTTTCCTCTCCCCACAACAGACACCCTGTGAGGGAGGTGAGGCTAAGAGAGCCCTGATATCACTGCTCAGTCAGAACAGCTTTATCAGTGCTGTGGCGAGCCCAAGGTCATCCAGCTGGCTGCATGTGGGGGAGTGCAGAATCAAATCCAGCTTGCCAGATTAGAAGTCCGCACTCTTATCCACTATACCAAGCTGGCTCTCACACCAAGCTGGCTCTCCAGCTTGGTGTAGTGGTTAGGAGTGCGGATCCTTTGAATGCCTCCAAAATAATGCCTTGCAAGGAATTTGGGAGTGGCTGAATGGGATGAAACCCTGTTCACAGGACAGAGGAACATGCAAACAGCACCACTGGATCCAGAGACTGGAGAAAAGGCGTTGATGCTCTCGGTGGAGTGATTGCAAGGACAACTGTGTGCTGTTGCTGCCGGGATGGTTACCAGAGAGAAGGAAAGGTGATTCATACTCCAAGGAGCTTGCTGCATAGCTGCCTGGAGCAGTTCCCAAAAGTAATTATCAGTGAGAAGCTACTGCTAATTAAAAGAGCTGGTACTCGCTGAAGCATTTGGCAGCAGCAACCCTGTTTGTCCAATTCCAAGCCCAGTATGGGGGAAAGACCTAATTGCTGAAGCTGCTGGACATCCAAAGTGGATCTAGTCCAGAGAGTCTGTTTATGGAAAAGATGCTTACCTTTCCATTAAAGTTTCCCCATGGACTTTCCCCTCTCTCCTCCCCCAGTGCTCTTTCTCCTTGAGCCTGCTTACGTGGATACTTTGACAGTTATGCTTTGTCAGCAGCGGGGCTGGGATCATGGCCCCATGAGAGATCATCTGCTGTGCACATAAAATATCCCAGGTTCAATCCCCAGCACCTCTAGTTATAAGGATAAGGTAGTATGTGACGTGAAGGAACTCTACCTAAATCCTCGGAGAGCTGTTGCAGCTATAGCAGGCATTAACAATCTTGGTAGACTGACTGAAGTAGCGTCAGGTGTTTTATAGTGGTGGGATAGTGGGATAGTGGTCAGGATGCGTGAGTCCCAGGTTTGAAGCCCTACTTGGGGACCTTGAGCCAGTCCCACACTGACCCAACTCTTAGGGTTGCGAGGATAAAATGGAGGAGGTTAGTTTGATGTAAGTTATTTTGCGTTCCCATTGGGGGGGGGGGAAGTGGGATATAAATAGAGCAGATAAAAAACCACTCAAGGCAAGAGGGTTGGTTTTTTGGGGGGGAGGGGGTTGCAACACAATTGTTTGCTTCAAGATCTGTACAAATTGCAGAAGTGTACAGCTTTATGGCTGAGTCATGTCAGATGAGGTTTCTTTAGCTGGGCTGATTCTGCACTTACTTTGTTTTTTCCATTGTGGATCTTGCTGAATTCAGATCAATTTGAACTCTATCCCCTCCCCCTCTTCCTCTATCCCCTCCCCCTTATTGAAATAGAAAATGTTTTGCACTTGATTGAGGAAGCTCAGGGTGGGGAGGGGAGCCAAGCACAGCATGAGTCTCTTTCTTTTCTTGAATGATGGGGTGGGGATGGGGGAGGATTGGAGACAGCAAAGGAGGAGGGAATAAATCCAAGAGGCAAATCTCTGCTGAGAGAAGTTAGGGCTTCTGGAGCGTAGTCAGTTTAAGGGAAGCCTTGCAACCGGGAACCAGTAAGTCTTTGAACTGACACCCTGGCCAATAAGGGAAGACTGCTTTACTAGAGGCATGGGGAAGGAAGTAAGAAGGAGAGGCGAGTAACAAATCTAATAAATAAATAAATAAATACATTCTCAAAAAGTATGCTTACTCATGGTGATTTTTTCAAATATCGAGGCTTATATCCACTCCTGGATATCATGGGGGAAAAGTAGGGTCACTCTGGATCAGTCATGGATGTTGCAGAGGGAAAATTTAAAGTGCCCCAAATCAATATGGAAATAGAAATCAGTGTAGATGGGAGGGATTTATTCGAGCTGGCAGTGTGTAAGAAGCCCTGTGCAGACTACACCCTGGTTTCATCTCAAGCTTCATAGATATGGATTTCATCTGGACTGGAGCCCTGGAGGGAGAGTCTCTTGTGGTGCTTGGCCCATTGGATTCCCTTATTTAATATCAAAGGCATTCTTTGCATTTATTTAAGACCCTTTTGACCTACCTTCTTCCAAAGAGGGACTCAGGGCTTGCTGTATGTCAACTCCTTGTTCTGTGTTGTATTTTGAACAATTTGGACCTGCAATTTGTGATGTGACTGAGGATCTTGCATATTCATACAGTAATGCAAGCACTTGAGTGATCATTAATTCCCAAAGAAAGTGTTATGGGAAATGGGTCCGTACCTGGAAACCCATTGCGTGGTGTTTTCATACAAGTATTGCCAATATATGTGCTTAAAATGGCATATATTTGTTATAAACGGAGATTCAGTTGTGCTTTACCCCTGTTTTCACTCTCCATTTCACTTTTCCGCTTTCTCCTCCCCTTGCTTTTCGTTAGCTGTCAAGGAAGGACAAATGTTCGCCGTTACATGTCAGCTGCTGTCAAATTCTGGCTTCTGCTTGAAAATCTTTGGATGCCGAGAGTGTTAATGCTGACGAAGATATCTGCAGGAGAGCAGTCACATATGACAAGGATATTCAGAAAACATCAAAATCTGAATTGAATTTTGAGCAGAATTTTCTGGAGGAAATGTTTGAGCTTGCAAGCTCTCAGTGCCAATTTGCGGGAAAGGGGTACTTCTTGGACTGGGACTCTGACCAAGTGCTAGGTTTGCAAATCTCCAGGTGGAGCATGGATACCTTTGGGTTTTGCAAGAGAGAGACAGAGAGAGAGACAGAGAGACAGACAGTGAGAGAGAGAGAGAGAGAGAGAGAGACAGAGAGAGACAGAGAGAGAGAGAGACAGAGAGAGAGAGAGAGAGTTCCCTTGGAGAAAAGGGCTGTTTTGGCAGGTGGAGTCTATGGGACTGTACCATGCTGAGGTCCTCTCCAAACTCTCCCCTCTGTAGCCCCCATCCAAAAAATCAGCAGATATATCCCAACCCAGAGCTGGCAACTCTACTGGGTGTGTATGTGCATCTAGCCACCCACTGACCCACGTACACAACCTTTTCGTTTCATTCCAACGTAGGTCTACTGGGACCTGTTGAAGCTCAGGTTTCTATGGTTCCCACTATAAAGGTGAGTGTTTTCCTTCCCTAGTCCTTCTCTTTTTGAGGCCTGAGCTCTTGCAGAGTTTCCAGTGATGGGGCTCCAGGTTCAAGCTTCCGTATTCCCTCTGTTCGGCATCTCTGCCCCAGTAAAGAAACATACGGCAGCACAATACAGGAAGGTCTCTCCATGTGCTGTGGATAGTCATTTCAGCTCGTTGGTGGAACGAGCTTACGTTAACCTGTATCCAGCATCAAGGACTTCAGGAGACAGAACGACATCCTTACACATGAAAGGAAATGAAGGCAACAAAGAAGGTACACCAAGGCCAGGAAACTCAACAGATGCAAATGTGAGTGCTTGTCTGTAAAGCTGTCTGGCAAAGCTTTCAGCTGTCACAGAGAGAGGGTGAATCTGGTTGCTTATTGGGTGAATGCCTCTGATGAACCAGCCATGGTCCTTTCTAGAGAATCTGAGACCAGAGAGTTTACTTTTCTAACAATCCTGAAAGGTTTAGTACAAAGTAGGCTCTCTGTTTTTTCCCCAATCAGGTTTATTTATTTATTTTTTGGGCAGCTGTCGAGTCACAGCTTAATAATGGTGACATGGGGAGGTTTTCAAGGCTAGAAATGTTGAGAGGTTGCCACTGCCTACCTCTGAGATACCTGCTTGTGGCAACTTACAAAGCAAAACATAATGAGACAGGAAATAGTAAAATTTATCAATGCAAAATTAGTGATGTTTGTCTTGCAACTAGGTGTCTGCATTCAGTTCACCTGAACTGCAAAAACTACCTTATCTTTTTTAGTATTTTTTGGTATTTTCTAAGCAGAGCATAGATTCTCTGATCTGTTGCAGCTACTGGTACAGCAGACCTGAATAAATGCTGATTTCTTCTGACTTTTATTCGGGTATATTCAATTACACCAACTAGCTTTCCATTTTGCCCTAATTGAAAACAAAGGGCCTCTTGTGGCGCAGGGCAGAAAGGCAGCTGACATGTTGTCTGAAGCTCTGACCATGAGGCTGTGAGTTCGATCCCAGCAGCCGGCTCAAGGTTGACTCAGTGTTCCATCCTTCTGAGGTCGGTAAAATGAGTACCCAGTTTGCTGGGGAGTAAAATGGTAATGACTGGGGAAGGCACTGGCAAACCACCCTGTATTGAGTCTGCCATGAAAACGCTAGAGGGCGTCACCCCAAGGGTCAGACATGACTCGGTGCTTGCACAGGGGATACCTTTACCTTTATCTAATTGAAACCAGCAGTCTGAAATGCATATTTTATGTGCTATCTTCTGGCGACACCATGAGTCAATGACCTCAAAAATGTTCCAACAATTTAAAATCATACAGCCTCAAATACTTTTTTGAAGAGTTCAAGAGTTTCGGAATGATTGAAGATGCTTGGAATCGGATCATAGGTCATTCCCATACCTGTCTCCTCCCTCACTGTATAATAAACTTAGACAATTCATGTTCTATTTTTATCTTTGTGCACAGATGTATATATGTGTGTATGTCTCTGTGTGTGTGCGTGGGGGGTGGTCTCTATTTCTAGATGGTGTGCCTGGCCAGACCTAAGAAAATCTTGGTCCATTTTCTTTCAAATGCTCAATCTTATAAATTATTATTATTATTATTATTGTTGTTGTTGTTGTTGTTGTTGTTGTTCGATTTATTACCCGCCACTCCCTTGCGGCGGTTACTCCCTTGCGGCGGTTACTCCCTTGTGGCGGGTTACAAAAGTATAAAACCCCATAAAATCCATTAAAATCCAATTGACACATCTGCAATTAATAAGCTACCTGGCAAGAGCGGCTAATCGACTACCCATTCCCCCACTAGCAGGTGGAGAGGGGATAGTGATGGTACCCGTCGGTCCTGGCCCCTACCTGGTGGAATGAGCTCCCGGGAGAGCTGCGGGCCCTGCAAGATCTTCCATCATTCCGCAGGGCCTGCAAGACGGAGCTCTTCCGCCAGGTTTACGGTTGAGGACGAGGCTAACATCTATGCCCCCCCCAGGGACCCGGGACCCAGGACCTGGGATTGAGATTGGGGATTAGTACCATCAGTATCCCCTCTCCACCTGCTTGTAGTAGGAGGGGGAGGTTGATTAGCCTATCTTGCCAGGTTAGCTTGCTAACCGATAATGTTTTATTGTAATTGTTGCTGAGGGTTTTTAATGGATTTTATTGGGGGTTTTAAAATGTTGTAACCCGCCACGAGCCGTAAGGGAGTGGCGGGCAATAAATCGAAAGATAATAATAATAATAATAATAATAATAATAATCCCAATCCTCAGGTCCCGGGGGGGCATAGATGTTAAGCCTGGTCTCAGCCGTAAACCTGGCGGAAGAGCTCCGTCTTGCAGGCCCTGCGGAACGATGGAAGGTCCCGCAGGGCCCACAACTCTCCCGGGAGCTCATTCCACCAGGCGGGGGCCAGGACCGAAAAGGCCCTGGCCCTGGTCGAGGCCAGGCATGCTTCCCTAGGGCCGGGAACGACCAACAGATTTTCTCCCGCAGAACGTAAAGCTCTGTGGGGGGCATAGGGCGATAAGCGGTCCCTCAGGTATGTGGGTCCCAACTTGCGTAAAGCCAAAGGGATGGCAACCAAATGATTTCCCAGCTCGCTTCAACTCTACCCCCCAACATGTTCAGGTAGGTGCCATAGCAGCAGCAGGTGAGTATGGCATCCACACACCCTGCTCCAACACTGCTTGTTTCTCCCCCCCCTTCCCCCCCTGTACCTCTTGCATTCCCAGGGCAGAAACACAGATGTGATGAAGGTCATACCAGGCTCCTCCAAGATCTGGGAATCTTCTTTTTTTCTTTTCCCAGTTGAGGCACAGTCTACAACTAGGACTACAGTTGATTCTAAACCTGCAGTAAAACTATCCATCCAGTTTCAGTTTAAGTATAGTTACTGTTGTTGAAAGTACTTCTTTTTCCTGTTGTCTTCTTGACAGCTCCTTTCTTCACTGTTCTTGGTGTTTCACCCAAGTCCTGAACAAAAGAATAGCTTTGCTGGACCAGCCCAGTGGTCCTTCTAGTTCAGCATCATGTTTTACGCAATAGCCAGCCAGTTTCTCTACAGCAGGGGTAGTCAACCTGTGGTCCTCCAGATGTCCATGGACTACAATTCCCATGAGCCCCTGCCAGCGTTTGCTGGCAGGGGCTCATGGGAATTGTAGTCCATGGACATCTGGAGGACCACAGGTTGACTACCCCTGCTCTACAGGGACAGCAAACAGAGCCTAGAGGCCAAGGCCTTCCCTGATCCTCTCTCCTAGGACTGGTATTCAAATGATTATTGCTCTGGATGTAGTTTCTTTAATAGCTGTCATGAGTGACTAGTGTCTGTTGATGATGGGGCCATGCTCCATGAATCTGTCAAATCTTCTTTTATAGATGTGGAAAACTAAAGAAGAGGAGAATCTGGAGGAATGTTGCCAACTGTGCAGATTCAAAAAGAGTAGATGCAGCCTAATTTAGCTGCTTTTAACAGGGGTTTTCATGATGGCCTGGGGCATAGTAATCAAGTATGTGTGATTTTTTTACCTATCAAATGCCACTGCTGAATTGATGCAAAATGGCTTGTTTTGGATGGAGAGCGTGTCTTGGATATGATCAGAAGAGAGGCATGACTCATCCAAAACGAGCGTTTTGAACAAAGTAAGTTTAAAAGTTGATCACTGTTTTTGTATGTTCAAAGTTCCTGGCATCCCTGTGTGGGTCCATCAGTCATAATGTGGCTGGAGATGTCACTAAACTTCACAGCGTCAGAACTTTGGAAAGAGCTTTTGCCTTTCTGTTACAAAGAGAGCTTTCATGTGCCCCAAAAGCTCTTGTGCTCAGATGGTGCCTCTGAGCCAAATGAGTCAGCTTCCTACTCCTCTTTGCTGGAGCACCCGTCTTCAACATACCAGCTGCTGCTAAGGGCAGAGGCTGGTGGTGGATTGCAATGGATTTGCCAGCCAGTCAGGAAGCTCTGGCAGGTGAGTGGGTTGGCCTGGAGGAGCAGTCTGGGAATGTGGATCCCAGGATGCATGGCATCTGACTTAGGAACAACATTTCTTGGGGTGATGGAGAAAGTAGGAGGAAATAACAGATCAATGAATCATAGAGCTGGAAGGGGACTTTGGGGTCATCTAGTCCAACCCCTGCACAATGCAGGAAACTCACCACCCCCTGCCCATCACAGTGACCTCAATTCTATGCCTCCCCCCAAGAAAACCAGAATCCCTGCCCAGTCTGGCCTGGAAGAAATCCACCTTCTGATCCCAACGTGGCAATCAGCATTTCCCTGGGCATGGAGGAAAGGGCCACAAGCCCCTTCTGCCCAAGTCCACAGAATCAGCAATGTATGAAAATTATGAACAATCTGAATAGGGTTCAGGAGAGCCTGCACTATTTCCCATCATCAGAAATCATGCCCATGACACCCACAGGAAGAAGAAGCCAGTTCTTGCTTGGCAATACCGGAATTTCCCCACAACATCACTGTGCACCACCAGACACATAGAGTTTGGGTTTGGGAGGAACGTGGAGTTAAATCAAACTCTCTTATTCCGGATGCCTGGCCAGCCTCAGGGAAGGGGAAAGAGCTCATGTGCTCCACTCTTTTGACCAGCTCTCTACCCACAGACAAGCGGGAGTCGCTCCTGAAGTCTTCCTTCTGAATAGACCAATTGCTTGCCTTCCATTGCTGGTCACACTGCATGGTATAATTTCTGTCCAGCTCTATAATCCTTTCAGGTCATGTACTAATGGTCTTTAAGGGGGGGGGGGAACAGTTGTTGTACAGAGAATGATGAATGACTGCATGCTGGGGCTAACGAAGGGGGTGGATTATTGGGTTATAAATCAATTGAGTGAATCTGAAGAAATTGCAGACCCCAAGGGCTGAATACAAAGATGATGTTTGGGAACATTTGATGCCTGGCATGATGTGGCGGGCACTCCGTGGCTGCTAATGCCCGCCAGTGCCTATTACTTTACCTATATATAGAAACACTGTAAAGTGTACACATTGGATTATTTTTATTGTGCCGTTTCTGTTTTCCCCTCTTTGATTCAGTGGGGGTTCCAGAGAAGGTATTCCTGTGTGATTTGTAGTGTTGAAGGGAAAGGAGGAATTACAAGAATCTTGATGCATTTCCAGTAACTAAATCCTGTTTTTTCTCCTCTTGCTATTTGTTTTATTTATTCTTCTCCGCTTGCTCAATGGTAATTCTGTGCATGGCGGCTTGGTGACAAAGGCACAGGGTTTACCTTTGTATTTATGATCCTGGATTTGACATGGGGAGGTTGGGCGTGAGACAGAATTGATAGTATCTCTTCTCGCTTGTTCTAATTGCTGACCCACGTCAACTGCTGCGATCTATCACATCACCAAGGTGGCCATCATTGCACAATGGAAAATTCCCGTCCCAAAAGATACCGGAAATCTAGACGGCAGGAGGGAAGTCAAGCTACGGTTCTTGCCGTTGACACAGAATGCTCTGCATGCAGAAATGATATTTTCGTAATGAGGAACATGCAGCCATGTGAGTATCCTCCTGCTGTCTGAAAGGCAGAAATTAATCACAAGCACCAACATTTCGACTTACCAAGCTCAGATAATATGCGGCATCCAAGTAATTTCACTTTGTGGGGCTTTACCCCCAAAGGCAATGTGACTTAGACGAAGCCCTTGTGGAGGTCTTTGTGGGCTGACTCCATCAAATGTGGGTGAGGGGGAAGGCGCATGTCTGGTATGGTCTGATAGGGCTTATCTTCTGCAGCCATAGGCAGAGAGCTAAGATCTTTAAAGAGGGCACTTGTTTGTGGCCATTCCATCATCTCCTGAGTCCACTGCAAGACAGCCCCCTCCCCTCCTGACATACCATTGAAAGTTCTCCAGAAATTGTAGCAGTCGCTAGGGCACCATTCTTCCTGTTTCTAAATCAAAACAGAAATCAATAGCTGCAAAGCCCTTCTCGCCAGCTGCCCAAGATCCCTCCTGAAATAACTTTCCCCTCCACCAAGAGCATCTGGAGGGAGTACAGAGAGAAGTGAGCTGCCTTCCCCATTCCCTTGATGTTCCAACAGGTGATGGCACTCATCCGTCTGTGCCAACCCACAAGGGCTTGCTGAGGGGGCCTGAGATTCTGGCAACCCAGGGGGGCTGGCCACGTCCAAACTGAATTTGTCTCAGAGGTCATCTTCTTGTTTCCCATTCTCTTTGATTTATCGACGTGTGCAGTGACTTTGGTAGTATGGTGATGAGGCTGTGGGCATCCCATAATATATGGCTCTTTCTAACAAGAGCTGTACTATAATTGTATTTATGAACAGAATACTTATACAGGCCTTCGGGGGACTCAGAGAATAAAAACATTCCTATAACAACATATAGGCGGCCAAGAGGCAAGCAATTAATTTCTTGGTCATAAGTAGTGTTCAGGGCTTTCTGAGCCGGGTACAGTACATCCATTAAAACACAGACGTGCTACTGAAGGGAACAGCCACCATGGGGACCAGAAAATGAATTAGAGGGAGGGGTTTTTCGCTTCCCAAGCGTACCTTTAAATGCTCTGTTTAAATAAAGTTGATCAAAGTTTCTTTGCACCTCTTCAGGAGTGGTGGCAATTTATCTCACAGTCAAGCCTGTTTTCCGTGTCGTCTCCCTGTTTTTTATTTTCAGATCTGATTTGTGGCAATTCTCCTGACACATACTTAAAATGCTGTTGCTGTGCCAGCAGATTACATATTGGTAGCTGAAACAGGATGTGTCCCTGGGCTAATGGTAAAGGTAAAGGTCTCCCCTGTGCAAGCACCGAGTCATGTCTGACCCTTGGGGTGACGCCCTCTAGCGTTTTCATGGCAGACTCAATACGGGGTGGTTTGCCAGTGCCTTCCCCAGTCATTACCATTTTACCCCCCAGCAAGCTGGGTACTCATTTTACCGACCTTGGAATGATGGAAGGCTGAGTCAACCTTGAGCCAGCTGCTGGGATCGAACTCCCAACCTCATGGACATCACTTCAGACAGCATTTCTGCTGCTTACCACTCTGTGCCACAAGAGGCTCGTCCCTGGGCTACTGCCCCTTTAAATATTATTGCCTGGCCCACCTGTTGTAGGCTTCTGATTGGTGCCCCAGCACTCCTGAGGGGAGCCTTTACCTGGTCAGAGGTAGGGGTAGGGGTGGGGGAGCTTTGCATCCTTCCTTTGCATCTCACCCACTCCCCCTTTGCATCCGATGTGATTGTTGTAACTCATTTAACCACTGTAATCATGCAGTTGTCACATATTCACAAAAAGCAAAACAAAAACCACTGTGAGTACAAGAGCAATGTAGCTATTACAGCGTTACCCATCCTATATCCCCTTCCCCCTTGTAAAAGGTGTACTGAATTAGGAATGCAGCATGCTCTGGTTCCACAAGAGGTTAGGAAAGAACTAATCAAGTACTGGGGAGAAGAACAGGTTGCATTTCAAAACAAAAACAAAGATGAGCATTTAAAGGTGGTGCAGGAGAAAGCAGCAATTAATTAAGGAACTTAGCTCAGCAGGAGCAGCTAGAGATGATGGTGGGGAGAGGAAGCAGCAGGGATTTGCTCATCTTGGTGGATTCATGCAAACATGGTTTTGAGGATGAATCTTGCTAGAGTTTTAAAAGGTAGTCAGCAATATATCAGCTGGTGGAATCCCTGTTTTGCTCAGGCCCTCTTAGAACTCAGCATGGAAAGGAAGGTCTAAGCATGAAACCAACCTCAGCCTGGAATTTCTCCGTTAATCAGGAAGAGGACGTTAAGAGGATGACGATACACTAGCTGTGTTTGGGGATGGAACTCCTGCAGGAAAGAAGTGGCTCATGTTACCATGGACGGCGCATCCTCTGGGCACGAACCTACTAATACTCCCGGGCTTTACACTTACCTTTGCATTGTTGCTGCCGCTGCGGAATTGTTGTACTATTGCCTTAAATGACCTCCTGGAATGTCTTGCCCCTGCAACTGCGAATGGTTACCATATAGCATATTATCCAACTTTGTGAGGATGCAGCTGAAGATCTTCACAGCATCCGTGAAATTGCACCCGTAGAACTCCCTCCCCAGGAGGCGAGTTTGCTCCCTATTTGGTTGTTTTCCAAAAATGGAACAAAAAGACCCCTCTGAAGTATTCTGTTTCTGGAGGCTGGCAGGGAGACAGGATGTTTTAAGATTGTACTGCGGTTTATGGCAGTTATACTTTGTTTTTATTGACATTGTCTCTGTTTTATGGATTTCTAGCACATGTTGGGGCTGCGTGAGTCAGGAAAGGTCTGCATGCACACAGCTCAAGAAATTCTCCCAGGCATCCCTTTTCCGAGAGTGATTGTGGTACAGTGAGAAAGGCCTGGACGGTAGGCATTGAGGTTCAAGCCCCTACTCAGCCATGATGTTCACTGGGTCACCGTGTGTTGATCACTATTTCCTCCAGTTCTTGCAAAGGAGGCACACACAAAGGTTATCACACTCTTTAGGATCCTGTATTCGTTCCATTAATTATAGCTATTTGGGTTTTTTTTTTTAAATGGTTGCTGTGAACTTTACCCTCTAAAATGTGATTTTTGTGTGGCACATTTCCCTTCTGTAATGATAATTTCTGTACTAAGTCAAGCACCCCATTAGGATGTTGTGAGAACATTGCAGCGAACCTGCTTGACAAAAGAACAGATTGCATCTGCACTGCTTTGTTTTCACACATGGTAAGCTCCTGGTCAGGTTGCTCTGACATCCCCTGGTGGTTCACTTTGGGCATAACACCATACCAAGCAGATTACCTGTATCGCAGCTGCTCGTGTTGCAGGGCAGGTCATTGCAAAGGGGAGCTCCTTTTGGCCTGTCTGAAACCTCAGGGCCATTCTGCACCCGTAAAATAAAGTGAAAGGCTTACCTTTTGAAGATGCCTTATTTTTGGCATTTTGCATGACGTCACCAACATCCAGCGTCCCAGCAGCAAACCGGCAGTTACATCCTCCATTTTCAAGAAAAAGTTGGGGAATCTCAGCAAGTGGATTCCCTCAACTATCTGGAACAAGTGAGAGGAGAGCACCCAGCAAACCACATGCCAAGGAAATGTGTGGAACCAAAGTAGCACTATCTCCATCTTCAATGCCCACCTTCACCCCCGCTTCCCTCTCCCTTCTACTGGGGATCTGGATTTTCTTTCTTTCTTTCTTTCTTTCTTTCTTTCTTTCTTTCTTTCTTTCTTTCTTTCTTTCTTTCTTTCTTTCTTTCTTTCTTTCTTTCTTTCTTTCTTTCTTAAGCAAACTGCCTGGAGCAACAAATACACATTAAATTGGCCAGGCAAAATAAAACAAAAAAATTTTTCCCCACCAGTTAACACACAAAGCATGCCTCTCTAAAGTCCCCTCCCCAATTATCGAGAACAAGTTTGCTTCAAGGCTAATGATTCCAAAAGGGGTGGCATTTAAAAAGCACTATGCATCTATGACTAGATGCATAAGCAGCTAAATGGAGAAGTTTTACTTAAAAACAAATATCTTGCATCACAGACCCTTTAAAAAAGGGAGAAAGGTGATGCACTGCCTGGCTTGACTGACAGGCAGAGAAGAGTTGTGAGAATAGGGCATTCCTCTCTTCCGCCATTTCAAGCCAGCATGCAGAGTGCCCAGAAGCACAAGAAGGCAGCAGAGAGAAGGGAGAGAGCCAGAAGGTGAGGAATGACTGGAGGTGCATTATTTAATAGCGTTACACCATGGCGCTGGCGTTTTATGTGCAGAAATGCCCTAAATAACCACAGGTACCAGACAAAAGGCAGTCATGGTTGGGGTACTAAAATGATGAGCGTACATTGTAAAGCACATCATAGCTTGTAGTTTGTCCCCTTTTTTGTGCATACAACTTTTCAGTGACTGAAATTAGGCAGATTACATTATTTGCTCTTTTCTCCTATGCAGTCAGATACATGTAACGGAGTACTGATCGCATAAATGGATTGCAAGATTGGCTAGTTCATGGGCAGACACCAAAGGCACACAGAGATGACAAAGGAGTTAGTCTCAGCTAAAAAAAAAAAATCTCAAACGGATAATAATTTTTTTTTTATGATGTGCCTTTTAAAATTGGAAGTGGCAGCAGAAGGGCGGGGCGTGGGAGCTGTTGTGAGAAAGCAATCTCATCCGGCGAGAAAGCAATGTAATCCTGCTTTCATGTCTGAATTTACTTGGACACATCCAAACAGCTTGCCGAATGACTGGCTCCTTGTTCATCACTGATGAGAAAGGCTTGAACCAGCGACTACTCAAGCCTAACTGTACCAATTGACTTGACAATTTGCTTGCAATGGGAAGTGAACAGCATTTGAAATGGTTTTGCCTTGGCAATGTGGTGGCTAGTCAGGTAGTCGCTTTGATTCATGCTTGGATTTCCTCTGCTCCAGGGTGATTATGGGCAGGTCATGTATCAATCAAAATCAATGACATCAGAGAATATGCATTGCTTTTGCACCTGGGCAGCTAGTGGCATTCATCAATTGGGCTCTATTCATCCTGTTGGTGCCTGCTCAGAATGCACACAATCTAACTACAGCTCCCTCGGGCAAAGTGAGAACACCCAAATGCCTTCCAGTTAATACAAATGAATAAACTTGACACTGGTAGTCAGGGAGGCAAAATTAGCTAGGCTGAAATGTAAAAGTGGGGGGAAAAAAACCAATCATGCAGCTCTCCTCTGCAGATCTGCACACGCGTTGCATATTTGTGATTCAGATTCCTAATGATCCTTGGATTCAATTGAATCTCTGTTTTAGGAAAAATCGGCATGGTGGGAACAGAGGTAAGCCATATTGCTTTGTTGTTAACCCAATAAGGATAAAATATTGTTTTATTTTATTATTTTTAGTATGTAGTGTAAAATAGTAATGGAGGAGGAACAGAAAAGCATTAGCCCCTAGACCAGGAGTTGTCAAACTGCGGCCCTCCAGATGTCTATGGACTGCAATTCCCATGAGCCCCTGCCAGCTTTTAGTCCATGGACATCTGGAGGGCCGCAGTTTGACTACCCCTGCCCTAGACAAAGATCCCCTTTGGGCCCCATCACCTGACTCAGATCCGACAAAACTTTCTATGAAAACAAATCCCATGCCTTTCCCAGCTTCATGGACCCCCAGAGTGACCACCCTAAATTTATCCTCAAAGATCCTATTCTGTACATTTTCAGATCCTTGCAGGGGGGGGGGGGGAACATTGTTTCCAGGTGCTCAACAGTGCCGATCACAATTTGTGATCAAATTAAAATTCAAAGAGAGGGATGTAAAACATCTCTTACCCCACCCCCAGCCCCAAATTTGGTATTCATTTCTAGTTCAATAAGATCACATATTTCTATTTGTAACTTTTTGTTTCATAGTTGGGATGAAATTCTCATGGGCTGCGCCTCTCATCAGGGGAATCCTAATTGATTTCAGCATTGCTTTTTAAATGCATATTCTTTCTTGCACAGCAGTGTGGAGGTATGAATTGCTGTGTGAATGAGTTTTTCAAATTCTTTCCCAGATATGTTGGCACCAGGGCTGGGGGTGAGTCAATTTTTAATTAAGTACAGATTGCAAGGGAACTATCACCTCCCCTTATTTTGCTGTGTGCTAGCAGGGGGTCATGGGAATTGTAGTCCATGGACATCTGGAGGGCCCCCATTTGTTTAAACATTGAAGCCCCTATTTAGACATTTCCTGCCACTGTGATTGAGTTCTGGGCTCATGATATGGCAAGGCAATTTTCTTTTCAAGCACCTGAATGAGGCTTAGCATAGAACTGGGTTTAGTTTCCTTCACATGAGCAATCCAGTTTGAAATTTCCTTTACATATGAATGGGATTTGGCCTCTCTTTTCTGCCTGCCAGGATGTTTAACAACTCTAGGGTGTGCCATTTGTTTCAGGAGAAGGAATGGATGCATTTACATGAAAATGAAGACATTGGGAGGGGGGGGGAGCATGGCTTTGTGGTAGAACATCTGCTTGGTATGGAAAAAGTCTCAGGTTCAACCCCTGGTATCTCCAGATGAAAGAATCAGGTAGTGAGTGATGTGAAAGACCTCTCCTAGACTCTGGAGAGCTGTTGCCAGCCTGGGCAGACAATACTGATCTTGATGACTAATGTTCTGAGTCAGAAAAGCATCTTCATGTGAGGCATCTCAGATCTTGAATTAAAGCATTCCTGTCGTGAAGAGCTGACCTGATTCTCCTCATCACTGATTTGTAATGTACTGTCTGATTTCTTGAGTGGGGATATGTATTTGCTGTTTGTGTGTTTGTCAAGTGTCATCAAGTCGCTTCGGCAACCGTATGAGTTAACGTTCTCCCAAATATCCTATCATAAGCGGCTTTTCTCAGGTCTTGTAAACTAAGGGCTACGGTTTTCTTGACCAAGGCCTATTCTGCACACAATAGATAATGCATTTTCAATCCACTTTAGAAGTAGATTTTCCTGTTCTGCACAGGAAAATCCAGCTGCCAAAGCACAATGAAAGTGCATTATCCTATGTGTGCGGAATGGGCCCAAGTCCACCCATCTCATGTTGGGACTCTCTTTTCCTGCTGCTGTAAACCTTTCCTAGCATTCGTCTGTTCCAGTGACTCTTGTCTTCTTCTGGCAGGGGCTCCTGGGAATTGTAGTCCATGAACATCTGAAGGACCACAGGTTGACTACCCCTGCCTTATGATGTTGTGAGCCGCCCTGAGCCTTTGGGGGAGGGCAGCATATACATTTGAAAATAAACTAACAAATATGTGTTTTCTGTGGCTCTCCAGATGTCCATGGATTATAATTCCCATGAGGCTCTGCCAGCACATTTGTGCTAGCAGGGGCTCATGGGAATTGGAGTCCAAGTACATCTGGAGGGCCACCATTTGTTTAAACACTGAAGCTCCTATTTAGACATTTCCTGCCACTGTGATTGAGTTCATTAATACTCATAATACTAATACTCATAATAAAACAAATATGTGTTTGCTTGTTGCTAAGCAAGATCAGAGCCTTGCTTATAACAAGCAGGCAGGCAAGTGGGGAAGAGGAGACAAAACTAGACCCCCCCAAAGAATATACAACCGGATGTAGCATAATTTTAAGGATGCACCTGGACCTGTTCTGTGCAGGAGGAGAAGAATGGACCATTAAGTCGCAGTTGACTCAGGCAACCACATCTGTGGGGTGTTCCAGGTAAGAGATGAATACAGATGGTTTGCCATTGTTGCCTCCCTCCATATAGGAACCTTTCCTCAACCAAGTACTAACTGTGGTCAAATTTGCTTGATTGCAGTGACATTTATAATTAACTGATCACAGTCAGTTACAGGTTTCTGCGTTCTAAACTCTGACAAGCTCAGGTCAAACTTGTCTATTCAGGTTGCCTAAACAGCGGGGAAAAATATCCAGGGAATTGTGATCTGCAAGTAGCAGAGACTATAAATGAAGTAAATAAATACGTATTTCAGCCCTAGTAGAAAGGATGTCAGCAAGACAAGCATTCACGTCTCCCTGTGTGCTAAGCAGTTGTACAAAGGACTTCATTGAGATGCATCTTGCCATGCTGCTGAAAGAGGCGCTGGGGTTGCCTGCCCTCAAAGCTGCTACTAATTGCTGCTGATTAAAAATGGATGCTTGTTTCACAATAAAGGTGTTGCGTTTATCATCCTCCAGCAAACCTGCAATTAAGAAGGATGTGCCTGGTGCCTTGAGGAGCAAGGAGAGGAGAAAGGGAGGGCTTGTGGTCAGCGAGCTGACTGGAGTTTACCCAGCAGGACAGGCTCTCCTAGGAGCTACTCATGGCTACTCTGTTGATGTGAACTCATGTCCAAAATAACATGCCAACACAGGCCAAACAACAACAATTATAACAACAGTAGCAAAAGTAGGCTACCTTCCCATTGCCACTCTACCATACTTCACATTTATGGTTTTGATTGTCTTTGTAAGAAGGCCTTTCAGGTGGGTTGTGGGTTCTGAACATCACTAGCGTGTTCACCTTCAGTGTGAAGTCTTGTACATGCAATGCCTGATGTGTTTCCTGTTGGAAAAACCATGAATATAATATGATCTGGACTCCCTGCTGCAAAGGAACTCCTGTTCTAATATGTTCGTCTCTGGACTGATTGAGAGCCTCATGTGAAACCCTGTTCAGACTTCATTAACCACCCCAAAGACTCTGAGTGGTGACCAACATTAGAAGGCTATACCAGTTGTAGCCCCTCTGATGTTGACCTCCCTGCTAGTTATTTGAAATCGCTGGTAAAATGGGGCCTTTGGAGAATAACTCCTGTATTCCCTGAGGACCAGGGATGATTAGATGTTGAGCTGAACTCCTCGTATGATTGCCTCTGTGTTTTTCTCACAGTTCAAACCTAGCAGCATTACAACTCGTCTTGGATGTGCATGGTAGTGGCAATCAACATGCCAATGGCTGTCTTTCCGCTGTTGACACATGTTCGTGATTGGAACATATGAAGTATATGAAATCAGATGCATCAGAGTGCATGTACTGCTTTTGCACCTGCACAATAGATGGTATTCATTAGTCAGTGGCATTCACATGCTCAGAACATGCTGTTTGCTGAATTACATGACATCTGAAATCAACTTGAATTCGGTTTTCACATTTTCTCTCCCATAAATACACACAGAACCAAAAAGAAAAAAAAAACCTTTCAAATTGCCTAATTGAAATTTTGATTTCTAAATTTGATGTAATGTTTTACACTCAAACTTTGGTGTTCACATTTAACACACTTAACACGACCATTCCATTTTTCCTTGTCTCTAGGAAAGAGTAAATTGCCTCTATTTGATTTCTTTTTATGGTCATCCTGTTCCCCCTACCCCAACTTTTACAGTTTTTGGCTTTTACTGTTGTACTTTTAAAAATGTGGTGCATGTTACTTATAGGTATCCAGCTGATTTGTTGATACAGAAATAATATTGAAAAATACATTTTACTCAGAAAAATTCAGTGTGAAGAACTAGAAGTGACATAAAAGTAAAGACCATGAATTGAGTTCTCATAAAAGGAAAAAGGGGAAATGGGATTTCCAGAATGAAACAGCTGGAATGAAAAATTCAAAATATCCCCTAGATGTTTCCTGATTGATTAAATGGTCAAAGCTAGTAGAAAAATTACTAGTTGTATTTGCATGCCCCAGATACTATCAAGTAAATATTGAGCGCTGCTGAGGAATTATGGAATGTCAAATGCTGATGGTGAATGTAAAATATATGCTTTCTATTCACCTCTCAAGAAAACAGTCACTGTCAAAAAAAAATCATAGGTACTTTTGAGCAGAATGTTTAGAGACCAATTTATTTAATTGTAACCCCCGTGGAAGAACATGGGTTAAATGCCACCTTTAACAGCCTTGCAAGAACTGTACATGCAAGAACTACGCATGAATCTGCCCAAAAAGCTTCCATATTTAAAATAAATATTCATTTTCATAATTTATAATTTTGGGTTGAAAGGTCCAGTGATCTGTAGTCAAGAATACTTGTGGGATTTAGACTACCCAACCATGTCAGTAGTGGGTTGCTCAGCATTTCTTCTTGTGAATCATTCCCAGATTCTCTTACTGTGGTGACTTCCCAGTGAGTTCTTCATAAAGCAATATTGCTGTGAGCATGCATCTGCCAAACCGGGAGGGGCTGGTGGGTACAAATCAGTGTATGCCATTCAAACCTCTATGGCCAAGGTCGTTTACTAAAATAATAGAGAGGTTGGGTCTTCAAGGTTATTTCCTAGGAGACAAGCCCTTCTTTTGGTGGTTCAAAACACTCAGATATGTTCCTAGAGCCTCTGGATTTATATGCTAATAAAATGGTAATAAATGCAAAATCCTCATCATTCCTCGGCAAAGTGCCTGTGTCTTATGCAGAACTGGCGGAAGGAAGGTGGGAAGAGCGACTGTCAGTTATTCGTCCCTCTGTGGTCTGTGGAGGACTGTCTAAAGGCGATTATCAGTTTCGTAGGGACCAAACTGGAAAGATCATAAGGCTGAAAGGCATTCTGCCTCCCTCCATCTTTCCCCTTTATGAACTACAGGCATTCCCTAGGAGGGGGCCTAAGGACATGCCCAAGAAAGAAGTGGTGCACAGGGGTGGGGGGTGGGATGGAGCAAGTAGATTTGCCAACACTAGATTGGGTTATTCCTGGAGATTTTGGGGGTGGAGGCTGGGAGGATCAGAGTATGGGGAGGGAGCAGCAGGGGATAATGCAATACAGTCCACCCTCCAAAATTGCCATTCCGGGAGATCTCCGGGTACCCCAGGAGGTTGGCAACCCTGCCACCAAGGCAGAGGTGTCTATATAGAAAAGAATTTTAAAAAATTGTACACACTTCATATTACGGCAGATGGCTTGGCATGACAGATTTACAGTGTTTACGGGATAACGATTCCGCATTTATGTACCATGTGTTCCAGTTCATTTGAAATCATAGTCTTGCAGGCTTGTTGGTAATGAGGATGAAAGCCTGGTGGAAAAACAAACATGTTTGTAATTTAGGGTTGCCAGCTCTGGGCCGTATAATTCTTGAAGATTTGTGAGGGAGAGTTGGGGAGGGCACAGTTCAGGGGGCAGGGGCCTCAGTGGGAGTTAACACCATGAAGAAGACATGTCCTTTAGAGCAGGGGTAGTCAAACTGCGGCCCTCCAGATGTTCATGGACTACAATTCCCATGAGCCCCTGCCAGCATTTGCTGGCAGGGGCTCATGGGAATTGTAGTCCATGGACATCTGGAGGGCCGCAGTTTGACTACCCCTGCTTTAGAGGAACTGATATCTGTGGGCAGGGGAGCGATTGTCCTTCTGGGAGCTCAACAGATCCCACCTTGACATTAGTAACTGTTAGCTAGGAGTGTCAATTCAGGCCTGGGGAATTCCTGGTTATCTGGGGGCAGTGCCTGTAGAGTGCAGAACTTGAGGAAGGATTTCACCTAGAATCTATAGTGTACCTTCCAATTTGCCCTCTGAAGCTGCTGTATTCTCCGGTGGGACTTTCCACTGTGGTCTAGAGAATGGTTGGAATTCCAGGAAAATTCCTGAGTCCCAACCATAGTTGGTAGACCTAACTTTTACTGATGGCATACGAACTATAGGAAAAAACCTCACAATATAATCACAGACAAATAAGAAAATAAACACATGTTCCTCCATTATTAAATCTTTCTGCTTCCCAGCAGATAAATCGTAGCAGTGGTATCTGGGAAGGAAACCGAATTTTGCCGGCTTGCTGCCTCTCTTTGAATATCCCCATTTTCATTTTGCTTCCCTCTTGTCAGAAACTGATTGAGAGTTTTAAATCTCGGCTCTGGTTTGTTTCATCGCAGTAAATTTCTACTGGAAGAACACACACAAGTCCCAGGGTTATGTGTGTCGATCAAATATCAGCTGTGTATAAAATGCCATAAAAAGGGCATAAAAGAAATCATAGATGACAACAGCTAAAATGAGGGAGACCAAAACTGATGACAATGACACCCTAGGAAACACAAAAGACATGGAAGCGATCTTATCAGTGCATCTCTAATGATGCCCACGTTCTCTCTGCTGTCAACAGTCGCTATTCTGTTTGAAGAGTCTGTGCCATCATCCAAGGAACAAGCATGGCAGACACTGGAATAAAGTCAAAGCTCTTAATGAAAAAGACAAAAGGAGAGGAAGCAATTATATTAAAAGAGGACACGCGTTATAGGATGGGATGGATGAAACAGAAGTCAATACACGGATCCTATGAATAAATCCTTACCAGAGATAGTTCAAGGAGGGTAGGTGTATTAGTCTGGCTGTAGCAGCGGGAAAATTCAGTAGCACCTATTATTTATATTTATATTTATATTTATATTTATATTTATATTTATATTTATATTTATATTTATATTTATATTTATATTTATATTTATATTTATATTTATATTTATATTTATATTTATATTTATATTTATATTTATACACCGCCGTCCCTGGAGGCTCATGGCGGTTTACATAAAATGTATAAACAATACAAGAAACAATTCATAACATATAAATAACCGTAACATTAATACTACTAACTGATAATTGTAACAGTGCAAACAGTGCAAACAAGTCCGGAAGCAGAGCACATTGATGAAATTCTGGGTGGGAGGGAGAAGGCGCCCTTCAGATGTTGTTGGTTATGCCTGGTCTCAACCAAATGCCTGGCGGAAGAGCTCCCTTTTGTAGGTGGAACTGCTTTGCCTCTGTCAGGGCCCTGATCTCCTCCGGGAGCTCATTCCACCAGGTGGGGGCCAGGACAGAGAAGGCTCTGGCCCTGGTGTGTGTGTGTGTGTGTGTGTGTGTGTGTAGAGTCTACAGGGTACAGCTCCATCCTGGACTTTTGCCCAGGGCCCCAGAATCATTAAGACCGCCACTGATTACGGATCCAAGAATCTTCCATCAAAACTCAGTTTATTATTGAAAGTGAACCGGATATGTATAAAAGCCTGACTTGGATGGTGTTAATTTGGAAGATATCTCTGTCAGATCTGCATTCAGCCCTGAACTTCTCCTCACTAAGCTGGAAGTATCAGCCAACTTTGCAGCATGAACCAGTATTCTCTGACACTTGAGCCTTTATAGGGCTTAAAATATATAGATCGGCATCTGTGGATTAATAGAAATTGTGCTAGACTGTATATTGCAAGCTTGCAATTGTCAGTATCATGAGTTTTTTGGGGGAAATAAATGGCCGTGTAGCTGGCGTCTAGTCCAGAGATTTCCTGCCTCCATGTTAAAAGATCCCCTTAAGGGTCAGATCATCTGTCTTGAGATAGGATCAGGAATGGGTTCACTGGCTGAATGATGCCCTACAAATCCCTAAACTATTCTTACAGCTGGATTCTTTTTAATCTGTGCTGATGTGCAAATATCACATGCAAGGCAGAACACTTGATGCTCTGGGTCTCTTTGACCTCAACTGAAAGCTACACACAGTTGAAAGTGGTGATATGAATTTTTTTTCAGATATGAATTGGAAGCTGGAACCAAATGGAGAAAACAGAAAGAGATTTGTATCGCCTTAATAAGTTCTTTGCACATACATTCATACAATAGCTTAGGTAAAAATTGCTATGGTCCTTGAGCCATAGCTAGCATACTATATTAATCTAGAAAACACTTTATTTGGTTTCACTTTTTTTATTGGTTAGCTAAAGTAGATCTAGGAATGCAGGAACATCTACATGGGTTTTCTGAAGTTTCCTGATGCTGTGATACATGAAGAAGAAGAGTTGGTTCTTATATGCCGCTTTTCTCTACCCGAAGGAGGCTCAAAGCAGCTTACAGTCGCCTTCCCTTTCCTCTCCCCACAAGAGACACCCTGTGAGGTGGGTGAGGCTGAGAGAACCCTGATATCACTGCTCGGTCAGAACAGCTTTCTCAGTGCTGTGGCGAGCCCAAGGTCACCCAGCTGGATGCATGTGGGGGAGTGCAGAATCGAACCCAGCATGCCAGATTAGAAGTCCACACTCCTAACCACTACACCAAACTGGCTCTCATGCATGGAAAATAATTAATCCTGGATAGCTGATTGTGTGTATTCAAAACAGGATCATACTCTTCTAGGCCATATGAATTAATCCAAAGCAATTACTACCTATGGTTTCCAAACTTTGCAGAGTTAGACTTGTAGATGAACATAATTTGTTCCTATAATGTAGTTTCATTTTTTTTTTGGGGGGGGGGAGTGTTATTCAGAATATATTTCTACAAGCACAGGTCACCAAGGGATAATTCTCACCCATTCCCCAGTTATAGAAAACCATATATCTTAAAGTAACCTATAAATGTGTACTCCCTTATATGCAATAAATAGGGAGAAAAAACATTAGGGAGATCTTGACCCTGAATACATGGGAAATATTCATTTGCAGCAATTTGGGGATGGTTTAAGTTGTTGTCGACACAGGACAGCCACCCACTGTGTTGTCTTCTCCAGTGCAATATACAATGGACACATGAAGCTATCTTATAGTGACTCCGGTTGTTGTCTCAGGCTTTCTCAGCCATAGTTTCTTGACGGCCCAGGGGTTACTTGACAGCCCCGGAAGGGTTTCCTGAATGGTTGGGAATTTTACATTTTTTTTAAATTGCTAAATATTTATCAGGTGATAAACCAGGGGGTGGGAAGGGGAGGGGCCTCGGGTGGGCATGTCCACAGCTCTGCTTCCCAACCATATTCTGCATGACTGTGCCACTTCTGAGGTTTCTCAAAGCCTGAAGAATGTTCCAGGGGGTTCTCAATGGTACAATATGCTGGTCTATTTGGGAAAGGCTGGTCTAATTGGTCTGGCAGGGGCTCTCCAAGTTCTTAGGCAGAGGTCTTTCACATCTCCTACCACTTGATCCTTTACAATGGACATTCCAGCGGCTAAACCCGGGGCCTTCTCTTGGCAACATAGATCATCTACTCTAGAGTCACAGCCCCTTCCCAGAATGAAATTTACCTTGTGTCCTGATGCGATTATTAGCTTAGGCTTCAGAGTATTCATTTTACCTGTCTTGCTGCTTCTCCATTATTTAGCTTATTTTAAAAGAAATTGCATCCAACAACTCTGTTTCCATCCCGCCCTCCCTCCCAGGGGCTCAGGGTGGCATGTGCACTCTTGCTTTTTGTTTTTTATCCTCACAACAATCCAGTGTAGTAGGCAAGTCTAAAAGAGTCGCTGGCCCAAGATCCTGGCTGGCAGAAGCCCTCATTTGTATCAGTGTCCAAATGCCCACAGACCTAACAGTTAGGGCCCTGCAAATCCTTAAACTGGCTCCGGTGCTAAGGGGCCCTGCAAACCCTTAAACCACTCCTGACTGTAGTCATTATCCCACTATCCCAAGTCCTGCAGTCTGGGCCTTCTTGCAAGTCACTTTGAACAGCTGGTGGAAAGGCCAAATAAACACAGCTATAAAAACCATAAAAAGCAATGAAAAAAGATGCTGAAAGTAAGTGCTTAGTTGTACGCATGCGAGTGTCGGCTACAAAATCACAGCTTGTGCCATTTGGTCTACTGAGATAAGCTCATAAGCTCTAGTGAACTATTCCAGGTCCTTTGCCCATGGAGGATGTAGGATGCTCAGTGGTGTTTAATTTGGTTTGGTGCTTTGGTGCCTGTCTGACTTTGACATGATAATGTACCCGCTGAACATGAACAGAACTTCAGCAATGTGGTAAGACACATCTAAAGTGCCCACATGAGTTTAGTTGACACTCTTATCAGTTAAAAGCCCATATTTCCAATTATCTCTGGACAGTTTGTCTCTTTGGATAATTGGCTTCCTATAGCTGTTGAGAAGGGATGTCAGGGGAGTCTTTTCTTTCCTGGAGGAGTGAGAGATTGTGCAATGGACAAGGCTAGGTCCATCAGGGTAACGGCAGTGTTCAAGAAAGATGACAGCCTGTGGAAAAGGCAATTAGGTGCCATCTCCTGGGACGCTGTGCAGCAAAGGCAGCCCGAGAGAGCTACGGAAGTGCTTGTGGCAGTTCCCTCGCCAGAAGATGTGGAATTTGTGCCCATGTTCCCAAGAGGAAGAACATTTTGATCACCTACTCAGCATGAGGAAGAAGGCAGAGCCCAAACGGCTTAGTTTGTCATGGTTTTTCCCAGCAGTGCCACAGCCTGTACCCTGAACCTTGCAGTACTCCATGCAAGACTGATTTGCCTGTTGATTTTAGTCCCACTCTCTTTCTTTTCCTCTAAAGTGATTCAACTTTCCCTCAGTGATACCACATGGCACATTCCAACTGGTCACATGGCACAATAATGTCAACAGTGCAGGACATGTGAGACATGGCTGGGTGGGATGGCTAGCCATGTGCGTAATCCAGGAAGCAGATTTGATCCTTAATTGGCAGGAATAAGTCATGTGATCAATCCAGGTAGGAGAAGAATTTTTGCACTTTATGGAAAATATTTCTACCCCACTCACACTCACCATTTTAATCTGAAGTTGGAAATTAGAAGTTCCTGCATTGTTCAGGGGGTTGGACTAGATGAGGTCCCTTCCAGCTCTATGCTTCTATGATATTTGCCATAAAGAATATAACATGTATTATTTGGCTACCATGCAGGTATTTTGTACTTAGAAAGCAAGATTCAAAATTATACAATACATGAAACAAAGGTGGGGCACACGAAACATACAATCATCCTAACCTATCACATGGGTTATGCTGTGCTGCCCCCTGTTTTTTGGCTGGGGAATAGTTGCCCCAATTTTTACCCCCGGGATTTGCGTACGCATGGGATAGCCAAGAGACAGGAAGTAAAAATTTCTGCTGTTTGTTTTACTCGTCAATCATTCTCAGATAGTGAAAACTCCCCAATCACCTTCCAGTGCCAATTGAGAGCCCACCCAAGGCTGGAAAAAATAAAATAAAAACAATTGCCATGATTGTGTTGTAATGCAAAACTGTTACAACACAAACAAGGGGATAAAAATTGGCCTATTTTATCACACACACCCCCAAGCATGCAGACTGTCCCATTGGTTCTGGTCCGTCCCTCCGGGGCAAGAGAGAACAACTCTGCTCCATCCTTAATATAGTGGTAGTCAACCTGTGGTCCTCCAGATGTTCATGGACCACAATTCCCATGAGCCCCTGCCAGCAAACACTGGCAGGGGCTCATGGGAATTGTAGTCAATGGACATCTGGAGGACCACAGGTTGACTACCCCTGCTTTATATGGCGCCCTTTTAAATACTTGAAGATAGTTATCAAATCCCCTCTCAGTCATCTACTCTCCAGGTTAAACATACCAAGCTCCCTCAACCTTTTCCCCAACCAAATACACCAATAAAACTTCATTTTATTCAGTTTAGCCCACTTCTCAAGTCTATCAAGATCACCCTGTATTCTGAATCTGTCTTTGGTTGTCTTTGCTACCCCTCCCAGTTTAGTATCATCTGCAGATTTAATAACTATCTCCTCTAAACCCTCATCCAAATCATTTATAAATATGTTGAACAACACAGGCCCTAGGACAGATCCCTGGGGCACTCCACTTGCCACTCTTCTCCAAGAGGATGCTGAACCATTAACAAGTACCCTTTAGGTACGATCTGTCAACCAGTTATCAATCCACCTGACAGAATAAGGATCCAGAATGAGGAGAAGGAGAAAGAACAGCTACCTTGGCTACCTTAACAGCATTCCTACCCATCACTTAGTGTAAATTGTCTTAGTTTTTAATTACATGTATTTGAATTTTGGTCTGAATGACCATAAAATAAATATTGATTGATTGATACTGATGGCAGAGATACCTACCAGCAAACTCCCTCTGGTTTTGGGGTCGGGGGACAGCAGCTGTGAGGCATTCTCACTGTTGGGTTCTTTTTCAAATACCTAAATTTGTGACTTGGTGCTAAAATGCTCTCTGTAATCAGACCAACTAATGAACTGATTAGCCAATAGAAATATGTGAGGAAAAAATATCTTTATTCAACAGCTGCGAAGTTACAGAGGCATCTGTCAGAAAATCACCAAACAGAAGCACCCGAAATCCAAAATAAAACCAGTATTTATACATATATACATATTAATGTGATTTCCCCCAAACCTTCCCAACTTTCTTCTGAACAGACCCCCAAATTAGCATGTCACGCATGTGCTTCATCATTTTCTTTGCTCTGACAAAACCAATTAAAATATATTTGTTATCTCATTCAAGAATGATTCTCTGCCTTACTAGCAGGGTAAGAACTTCTTTTTCACAGGTCAAGCTACACATTTAACTCTGAGAACAGTTATCTGCTCTTGTTATTCACTGCTGAACATAGAGGAAATTTCCCTACTATTATATTAATTAATTATTAAAAACCTAGCTTGCCAGCCTGGGAGGTTAACATATTTCTTAAGTCTGCAGGTTTGGTGGACACAGTCTCCAAAATTCTTTGAAAACACAGCTCTTTTATGGAAGTAACACCAACCAACACCAGCAATACCAAACAAGGGACAAGGGAAAAACGACAAACTTATATACACTTGAGTCAGCCCACTAAAAGCCTTGATTGCCCCTTAACAAAATGCTCTGATTGGTCCATAGAGTCAAAGAGGTAATAGTCTATGAATGGTTAACTTACAAGCCTTGATTTGCATAGTGGTTTATATTAGCACTATTCAGTCTCCATGCAGAACTATATTTTAATATTTTTCATATTGAGTTTTAATTCCAGCCATCTCTGTAACTTGCTTGCCGTTCTCTCGGTTGGCAGTCTTGGTGGCCACACCAGAAGCTGCTGCTTCCTGGTTCAGTGAGCAATCCTCTCTTCTCAAGACTTTGTGCATGAGGATGACATACTGAGTCCTTGGATTCTCAGGCCTGCACAGGAGTTCTCACACTGATGCATCTCTGACTTTCTCGTTGATGAACAGAATGTCAGCTGGTATTCTCCTTCGCACATATATATGTGTGAATGTATAAGGAGATATCTTCTCTGCTGCTCAGCAAGCTTCCTATTGCTGTTATTCACACATTATAGATCAGGGAACAGAGGGTGGAGTTTGAGATATTTAAACCATCTTGTGATTGACATACCGTTCCTTAGATTTTGCTCTCAAACCATCCTACAGGCTAGCATGCAGAGAGTCAGGAAGCAAAATTCGAGACAGAAGAAACTGGGGCAAGATGGCTAGCAAAAGGGCTTACTGGTCCCCAGTTCTGGCCTAGTATGCCAATCTCAACGTGGGACCTAGAGTTTTCCCAGAATACTCTGACAGCTCCCACTTAACATACTAAAAGACCACCAAAATCCCATCAAAATCTGGCTAAGTTGACCAAACCCTTCAAAGATCTAGAAACAAACCCAAGCAGGAAAAAGTTAGCAGGTTTTGGCAGGGGGGGGGGAACCTTCACTTCAAGGGGGGGGCTATTTTGGCAGGAAGATTTACCAGGACAAAGCCGGGCAAAATATTTATTTCTGTGTGTGTGTGCGTGTGGGGGGGACTAGGCCAAATCAACATGAGGATCCAATTTAGGTGGGAATCAGTTAAGGGAAAGGGAATAAATTCAACAAGCAACATCATTTAGGCAGGAAATATCCCAGTGAGTGGGAATAATTCAGCAGGCGGGAACTCGATACCCAGTATTGTCATCTAAAGATCTCTAAATTGAGGTCAAGTAGGTTCCTTGCTCCCAGGGAGATAGAGAGTTGTTGACCCATGCTGAATGGGGGAATGGGCTGGTATTTTATTATCCACCATCTAGTTATGTTATTATTCTTGCTATGTCCCATTATATTAATGGGGTATTTAGGGGATTTTATTGTATTTTATTGATCTTGTAAACCACTGTGAGACATTCAAGAGAGGTGATATATAAACATAAACATCAATAAATAAATAACTCTAGTTGTATGATGGGAGAAAAAGGGAAAGGGGGAAAGGGAGGGAAGGGAGGAGGGAAAGGCACTCACCCCAAATTGCTATTACCTCAGTGATTATACAACCCAGTTAATTCAACACATCCACCTCCCCCCTCCCATCTCAAAGTGATCACTCTGTACCCTGTACTCAGACAAGCTATTGTCTATTAATTAAATCTGTTGATTCTCATAACCCCATAGCGATTACCCCCAGTCAATCCAATCAGTTGCCCTCCTCCAGCCCATTCATACCTAATTAATTCAATCATACCAAATCAATTGAACCCACCCCTCTCTACTCTAACCCAATGATCACTCTTGTCTTAACACGTAACTACCCTTAATCAATCCAATCAACCCACAATCAATTCACTTCCTTAATACAATAGTACCTACCCGTTAATTACACCTGAGATCCCTCTCCCGACTCTCGACTTGACCTCACACTCACCAAACACACTCAACATACGACACACACCTGGACTGGACAATCCCTGAGATGCCATAACTAGCGATCAGGGCCACACCTCCAGAAGCAAACATCACATAGCAAGTCATACCCTACATCAGGGGTAGTCAAACTGCGGCCCTCCAGATGTCCATGGACTACATTTCCCAGGAGCCCCTGCCAGCGAACGCTGGCAGGGGCTCCTGGAAATTGTAGTCCATGGACATCTGGAGGGCCGCAGTTTGACTACCCCTGCCCTACATAGCAGTTCCTTTTTTATCTGCTTTCCAGCCACACCCATTCCCTGTCTTCTGCTTTGCCTTGCTTGCAAGTAATTCCTTACAGTCAAGCTGTTTTTCCTGAGAGGACTTCCTCCCTGCTTACCAGAAGCAGCAACCTTTTCTTTAGTAACAGAGCTTTGCAGGGAACTTTACCTAGACCTCCATCCTAATACTTTTCCTCTCTCCTGACTGTTTCTAGGGTTTTTGAAAAGTGCTACTTTTGCACAAGAGCAAACCCCTGCATTGGCATTCTTAAAGAATCAAACAATGCAAAACCTTCTACACAAAATTTTACGTCTCCATCTGAATTTCATAGCTCCTAACCCCGTGGTTTCTAAATCCTCCTTTACAATGATTTTCTGCACATGTTTCCTGAGGAAAGTCCATGTTCTCTCACTCCAATGGCTTAATGTTTGTATTGAGCAGCACATAAAAATTAATAACATCCCATAATTATAATTAGCCCAGCAAGGATCCAAGTGCCATATTTCTTAATCAGGCAGATGGGTATCGACTCGAACATTTGCAGCATCAGAAACAAATACAACAATGTCAGTGCTCCACTTAATTGCCATTTTTTTCAGTCGAAGCACATGTACTTTGAAGCTGAAATCTAGCTAACAATCCAGTGTTTATTCTTCCTGGTGGGTGAATCAAATGGATGGATGGATGAATGGATGGATGGATTATACAATTCAGTAGGGACCAGCCCCGTTGCAGATTATAATTGACAGTGATGGATGGTTTTTTTTCCTTGATGGATGAAATTTATGATTTGATGCCTCCTTATTCAAACAAAAGTTTACTTTTTCTTGGTGGTTGTCCAAATCAGACAAGTTTCAATTGAATTAGACCGGACTAACCCTGCATAGGATTGCCATGTTCATTTCAGCTGTTGCTTTCTATCAGTTTTTCATCCGTTTCACAATATGCACCAGCAACTGTACTTTTGATGGGAGAACATGATGCACAGTGAAGCATGCAATGTATGACAAACATTCACATCTGTACTTTTAAGTATGGGAAACATGAAAAGTTGCAGATAATTAAAAACATGCAGTATTCCAGAGCCCCTGATCTGTGGGGTCCTCATATGTAAAATGCACATTTGTGTTATAAATATGGAACAAAATCCACTGGAAACCTGAACATTCCAGAAAATATGTCCTCCCATTGAGTAGAAATCTTGAAAATATCCCCTTGTTCAGGAAAGGTGCCACTCAGCAATAAGTAACAACTATCTTACTCATTAAAGATTTTAGAAGAAATTCAAAGGAAGTCAAATAATTAATGCATATTGAAAAATGGAATGATATTTTGTGTTGGAGATTTATATTATTAGTTTCAGACGGCATCTTGCCTTTGCTGCGCATTTTTGAACCAAAAATAGATCTTAGTTTAAAAACAAAAAATCATCACATCATTTTGAAATGTCAACTGAGTATGACAAATTGTTTTAACATTTCTTGCTAGTAAACATGTTTTGTTAAAATTGACATTTTTTCTATGAAGAAATGGGATATTGATGAACACACATTTTTGCACTGGGGAAACTTTCCATGTGAAAGATTTTGACCTGCCATAATATATTTGAGGAAACGTTATATAAATTAAATTGAGAAAGAGGACTTCAAAGCACATGTGGAATTGGATGAATTGCATACCATCAAGTCTCCAAATTACTAACTGAAGCTTAAAGAGAATGTTCCCCCCCCAGCCATGTGAAAAAATCCGCAGCTGGAATTTTGTTTTCAGCTTTGTTATCCTGACTATATTTATTGGATTTCTGTGGAAAGCCCCTATTGAATTAAAAATTTGGTTGATTCCTTGTGTAGAATCATTCTTCAGTAAGGGAGATTGTTTCAATTAAATGTGAATGGTAAAACCACACCAAAAATAGGCACCAGATTGCATCTGGCAGCTTTACCAACAAGTTGTGTTGGGGATCTTGGATCATTGCGGGAAGGGGGAGGGCTATAGTAAGCAGAGAGGTAAGATTGAATAAAAAATAGTCTGGATCAAACCTATTGTTTCTCAAGAAGGGACCAAGGGACCAAGTCCTATGAAGATAGGTTGAAGGACTTGGGAATTTTCAGCCTGGAGAAAAGGAGGTTGAGAGGGGACATGATAGCCCTCTTTAAGTATTTGAAAGGTTGTCACTTGGAGGAGGGCAGGATGAGAGGACACGCAGTAATGGGTTTAAACTTCAAGTACAACGATATAGGCTAGATATCAGGAAAATGTTTTTCACAGTCAGAGTAGTTCAGCCTCCCCCTCACTGGCAGTCTTCAAGCAAAGGTTGGATACACACTTTTCTTGGATGCTTTAGGATGCTTAGGGTGATCCTGCATTGAGCAGGGGGTTGTACTAGATGGCCTGTATGGCCCCTTCCAACTCTATGATTCTATGATTCTATGATTCCAAGAATATTTCTGGCTTTCCCTTTTCCAGTAACTTTTTACTTAGAAAGTATTCAAGAACACAAGAAGACCCTCAACCGATTGTCCTATAATTTCATGGGGTGCCCACATGCTGAAATATTATGGGAGAAGAAGATAAACCTTCACTGTCTCCACAAATGCATAATCCTATAAACCTCTATCCTGCCTCCCCATAGCTGTGTTTTTTCTTGACAGCCAAGTCCCATACTCTCCAGCTTTTCTTCATAGGAAAGGTGCTCCAGGCCCCTGATTGTTTTGGCTACTTTCCTTTGTACTTTTTCCAGCTCTGTAGCATCCTTTGTTAGTAGCTTACCAATTTCACATGTGTGTTATTTAAGAACCCTCAAATGTATGCCATCATAGACCTGCAGACTTAATACTTTTCAGTTCACCTAGTAGTCCTAGAACTTCATTTCTCATCACATTAATTTGACTGTGTTCTTCAGACACCCTTTCCAACAACAGTGGCTCTTGTATGGGTATGAAAACGTACTAAGTATTAATCCACTCTCTCTGCCATCTCCCCATCTTCTTTAAGCAATACTTTTATTCTTTTATATATCAAAGGTTCAACAGAGAGGCCCACCCAAGGAAAATGAGAGAACCAAAATCATTGTGGGTCCTCGTGGGGAGAAAAGCAAAGGATAAATTGTTGGCAGAGGTTACATATGCAAAGGAGCATATGTCTGTTTATTCTGAAGACAAATTGGGAGGAAATGTGCTCAAAGGAGCTGATGCTCTCTAAATATCCAATCAGGACACTAATGTTGGCCATTCAATCGTGTCCGATTTTTGGTGATCCTATGGCTCAACTGTCATGACATTTTTTGATCTTGCACTGCTTCTTTTAGTTGACTGCTGCTCTGGTGAGTGTCCAGATTGATCATGTCTAACACTGTGTTTGTTGTCAGCCTGGTTTCTTTTTATCACTGCTCAGTCCTAGCATAATTGCTTTCTACATTGAGTTGGATTGCATGATCTGGCCAAAGTGAGTGAGTCAGAGTTTTGTGATTTTTGCCTTCCAGTGATAGATCAGGCTTTATGCGCTGTAGGATTTCCTTGTTTGTGACTTTTGCTGCTGGTAGAATCCACAGCAGTCTTCTGCAGCACCAGAGTTCAAATGAACCATCTCTCTTCCTGTTTGATTTTTTTCATTCTAGTAGCTGAAAGAATAGAAATAATCCTTGGTATGCTGATAACGTTACCCTCCCATCAGAAACTAAGGAAGGCATAAAACAGCTGATTACAAAAACCAGTGAAGAAAGCAAGAAGTCTGGCTTTTTCTTAAACATTAAAAAGACAAAGTCATTTATTCATAGTCACAGACCAGTAGTCACAGTATAGACAAGATACAAATAAGATATCAAATTTACAAATAAGAACAATCTAATCATGTCATCCTGAAATGTAACATTAATATAGCATTCATAAGAATCACTAAAAGGTGTTCAAGAATTTGTAAAATAATTTTAATAAACATTATATAACATTAATATAGCATTCATAAGAACCATTAACTGCTGTTTGAGATTCTATTAAATTACATCTTTCAGTGTTACCTATCAAAAGCTAAAGACAATAAAATTGCTAAAAGAATGCATTTTAGGTTGCTACAGAAATTTCTTATTTCGGTGCTTACGGAAGAATAGCCCATTTCCTTCTGATAACAGTAGCTAGCCAAGCAAATCTAGTGATACCTGATGTAAGTTTTATTAATGTCTGATAGAAGTGGAAGGCATTGTTTCCTCAAGCCTCATATTAACAACAAAGCATTGTTGCTAATACACCCTTTTGAATTTGGTTATACAGTTTTCGTTCGAATAAGACACGCTCCATGGTCTCAATTTGGCCCTCTACATATATATGGCCATGACACTTTTGACTGTGGACAAGCCTGAAGCAATTGGCAACTGGAAAATAAACTGCTGAGTCCTCATTGGGAAACCCCTGCTAACCAAGGAGGATATCCTCTAAATCTAGATTGAAACATGCAACCTTTTCATGCAGAAAATCTCCCTGATTCAGCACTGTGACTGGTAAACAGACAAACTCGGGAGAGGAGGTCTTATGAGGCAATTCTGTTTTGTTGCACCAACTGTTTAACATTTCCAACTGGGAGTTTTCCTACCAGTTTAATTCCACCCCCCCCCCCCCAGATTACCTCCTCCTTCCTCTGACCTTTCTCACTATTTGCAACAGACACAATATCTCCCAGATTGCAGGAGAACTGAGTGCAGCCAATCAAAATGAATGGCATGTGTTCCTCCGGCTGAGCTCCAGATCATTTGGATTGCAATATTGAATACGGATTTTCATTTTTTTTAGTTAGTTTTAAAGCGATTGCTTTTCTTTAAAGGACAGTGCTGTTCCCCTCACCGTATCCTGCTCCCAAGAAGGAACAACAGCACATGGCAGAAGTGAAATTGAAAAGACCTGGGCTCCGCAGCCAGATTTCACCAAAATGACATCTTCAGCTAGACGTAGGAGGATCTCCTCCTGAAAAACATCTGAGGATAATTTTTTTTAAGTAGCTTTGGTAAAGCCTAGCGACCTTTTCGTGTGGGTCAGGACATTTGTGTCCCACTTGATGCCAGCAGAAGCAGCCGAGAGGAAGTTTATACACCGGCTTTTGTTAATGAGGCAAAACGGAACAACCACGTCTTCAATCTCACCTTTTCTTTGAGGTCAGGACGGGGCTGGGTGGAATGCTGCACAATAGCAAGAGGCTGGCTTCATTCCATTCCTTGAATCTATTAATTGCAGCGTTTAGAAATGCCAGGATGCTGGGGTTTCCGTACAAGTCAGATGAGCTACCCCTTTTAATTGCCTTATAAAGATTTGACATTCAGCCAGGAGCTCGTTAGCGTGGGAGGCCCATGACATCAGAAAATCCATTTTATCATTACGAACCTGATGACAGTTCTATTGTGGGCAGCCAGGACTGGTGGCTCTAATTGACAGGCCCTCTGTCGTGCAAGGCAGCCACTGACAGTCTCGCTGTGAAGTTACCCTTCCCGGGCATGGAGCTATTTCATATCAATGAGGCTTGCATGCGAGAACTTCTTTCCTTCGGCTTTTCGTTCCTGCCCAGACAAACTCGGAGCTGGAGAGCAGGCTTCACCCTCGTATGCTTTGGAGTGCTGTGTGATGTAGGAATGGAAAGTCCAGGCATGTCGAGGGCAAGGAAACCAATGGACACACGAAGCAGTTTTATTCTGGGATCATTAATTTCTGTCTACTCTGACTGGCAGCTGCTCCCCAGGATCTCATGCATTTCTACCAACTACCACCTTACTCAAGGTGCTGAGGATCGAATCCAGGACTGCCTGCATGACAAAGAGATGCTCCACTACTGGGCCATGGTCCTTGCCCTGAGCTACAGCCTCCAAGCAACATCCTGAAAAAATGTTCCTCTTTTTTAAAGAGCATCCCATTACACAATCCTCGGTGGTATGCAGAAAGCTACAATTAGAATTACCCTCAACCTAAAGAGCCACACAGCTGCCGTACATTGGCTCTGCAGAAGGATGGGAGACTTGCCTGTCTCTTCCCTGCATGGCCCCTGTGCGTGGGCCTGGCCAGCTCTGTCTCATACTGGGGAGAGAGGAAGACAGCAGAGATGGAATTAAAGGACACTCAGGATTTCTCCTTAAAGAGCTTTGGGTCTGGGACATGAGCATTCTACAGGGAGGCACCGGGCTAGGGAGTAAAACCTCCCAACCCCAGCTTTTATCATCAGGGTGGTGGTGGTGGTTTTATTCCCTGGGACCTCTTTTGCTCTTCTCCTGGCAGCTATCTAGGTGCTAGGATGACAACACAGAGGCTGCAGAGAAGGGAAGGGGGTTGTTGGAAAGGACACACTCTTTACTTCTGTCCAGGGCTTCACATTCATGCCGGTCCTCTTCAGCAGAAGGCTTTGTTTACCTGTATGACAGTTTCAAGGAGGGAGTCATCTACTAACTATAGACTCTACTGGCTCTTCCGCCAGGCATATGGTTGAGGCCAGAGCGGCTCCCGGGCGCTGTCAGCTGTGGAGCTGAGACCAACTAAGTCCCTCACTCCCAGATAGAGAGTGATAGACCCTTGCTGAACAGGGGAGGGGAGTGGGTTATATATTTATTATTTATTATCCGCCATATTGATATTGTGTTTTAATGGGTTTTACAGGACTTTATTGTATTCATGGATGTTTGTAAACTGCTGTGAGACATTTGAGAGTGGTGGAATATAAATATAAATATAAATATAAATATAAATATAAATATAAATATAAACATAAACATAAACATAAACATAAACATAAACATAAACATAAACATAAACATAAATATAAATATAAACATAAACATAAATATAAATACTGTGCAATGTCCTCACTCACTTTCTAGGAACCTTAAGTGGCTGCAATACTGGAGAATTGTGTTTAGACAAGCCACAGGAGGCATTTCAAAGAACCACATGTAGCTTACAAGCCACTATGTTGGTATAATTCCCCCATATCAGGAATTCTTTCCATTTATATCCAAAGGCTTAGATTGTGGAGAGAAGCCACTGTATGACTAAAGATAAATTGCAGCCATTTTGTGGCTGGTTCTGCCTCCTCTGGCAGCCATGTGGTGGCTGCACCCACTATGCTGCGCCGGAATTCCAAAGATGCCCACAGGTTAGGGACCTCTGGCCATTTCAGGGTCACTGGTAGAGATGCCAGCCCCAAATTGGGACCTGGGGACCCCCTGGAATTACAGCTAATCACCAGACCACAGGAACCACTCCCCCTGGAGAAAATGGATGCCTTGGAGGGTGCATTCTATAGAACTAAAGAATCATAGAGTTGGAAGGGACCTCCTGAGTCATCTCATCCAACCCCCCGCACTATGCAGGACACTCACATCCCTATCGCTCAACCTCTGTGGCATTGTATCACTGAACCTCCCCAGGCTCCATCCCCAAATCTCCAGGATCTGGCAACCTACCTACCCATCCCCAGCCGGTGACTGGAGGGCACCTGACAACCCTAGTCACTGTTGATGAATGTCAGCCTATGCAGGGTTGGCAGCTGTCCTGGGGCAACTGTGCTGGTCTGTATACACATCCCAGTCCATTGTTGGTGGGTCTTTTGCTGGTGCCAGCAAAGAAATGCCTGCCTTTGCCGTGCTCTGGAGCTGGCCCCGCGAAACCCCTGAATGCTGCACTAATGAAAGAACAGGAGGATTACAAATCTCTTCAAAAGACAAGGTTAGTTGTCTCTTCTTGACTCATCTCTCCCTTCATGTCATGTTAAAGACACCCGCACTGCAGCAGAGGCACAGGAGAAACCTCATCTGAGCCTTCCTAGTGCAGCTTAAAAAGATGGAGAACACATGTTTGAGTTGCTAATTAAAAGTCTGCACTGAGGGCTGCGGTAGTAGAAATTGTGATCGTTCTCATGTTCCTAGGAAGGAAAACCAAAGGCGTCTCTTCCTCTGAAGGCCGTTTTTTTTTTTTTTTAACAGACAAGTTTCTCTGCAGATTACTGGTGAGGAGTTTGTATAGCTGAGATTGTAGGATAACCTGGAGAATAAACAACTGGTACTGGTCGCTCTCCTCCTGCACATGCAACATAGTTGGGGGAATCCAATTCTGCGGATTCCCCAACTCGTGCATTAAAATGGAGGATATAGCTGCTGGATTGCTGCTGGGACGCTGGATGCAGACGACGTCATTTAAAACGCCAAAAATATGGCATCTGCAGAGGGTGTCTCACTTTATTTCCCGGGTGCAGAATGGTCCTTGGTATCCCTCCATTCTCTGGAGCTTTTAACAAAAATTCAGGATTTACCAAGCAGTGCTTTACAGCAGGAATAGTCAACCTGTGGTCCTCCAGATATTCATGGACTACAATTCCCATGAGCCCCTGCCAGCAAACGCTGGCAGGGGGCTCATGGGAACTGTAGTCCATGAACATCTGGAGGACCACCGGTTGACTACCCCTGCTTTACAGGGCATAAGGTAAAGGTATCCCCTGTGCAAGCACCGGGTCGTGTCTGACCCTTGGGGTGATGCCCTCTAGCGTTTTCATGGCAGACTCAATACGGGGTGGTTTGCCAGTGCCTTCCCCAGGCATTACCATTTACCCCCCATGCAGAAATGCTAATACTGGCACAGTGGTGCTGCTACTAAAAGCTTCCATCAAGCTACAAGAGGCGACTTTAGATTTGCTTATTTACTCCAGTTATACCCTGTTTTTCTCCGCAAAGCTACTTCCATTGTTTCCTTTATTCTTGCAGGTTAAATGGGGAGAGAGAAAGAGTGGCCTAAGTCAGTCTTCTCGATAGATTGTTTGATTCATGGTGAATGTGGAAAAAAAAACTAATAAAATAAAAAGACACAGATTTCTATGTAAACTTATTGTCTTTTTAAAAATCTGGCATGTGCACTCAGACTTCTGTCCCGAACTCATGAAGGACACGAAGCCAAGCAAAATGCCAGCAGGTTCTCCGGTTTCTGTTTTATTGGAGAACCTCCTCCGTTATCTTTTGGAGAGTTTCCAATGAGTCATCCTTCTATGGCACCTTCAACGAGGGCAAGAGGGCTCTTGGAAATCTGCATGCAAGCCTTCCTTTCCCTCCACCTATAAAAATAGATGTTTCATGCCAAGACATTTTACAGGCAGAAGGAGACAAAATGAGTGTACAGGGAACTTGTCAAGGATTCAAAATGTCAGCTGGCAACACAGTGAAACCTCATGGGGGAGACAGCTTTTGTTAGGGAAGGCGCTGGGACTTCTGATAAAGCACAAACTTTTGACAGCCAATGGCTACTCGGACAATTTCCCTTTGGGAGAACAAGGTCCTGCCACCGATAATGGGAAAGCTACTCTGCCCCCCATGACCACCATATGGAGTCAAACTGGGATTTACTAACATACTTTTATCCCCTTTTTCATGGAAAAGAAGATGCATGGTTTCGGACCTTGCAATGGTCTAGGGATGCCAATTTCCATGTGGGATCTTGGCATTTTACAAAATTACAAATCATCTCCAGATTAATGAGATCAGCTCCCCTGGAGAGAATGGCTCCTTTAGAGGGTGGATTCCATGGCATTATACTCCCCTCAGGTCCCGCCCTGCCCCAAATCTCACCCACTCCCAGCTCCACCTGCAAAGTCTCTAGGTATTTCCCAACCCAGAGCTGGTTACCATGGTAGCAATGAAGTCTAGGCTCTTCACTGTACTCCTGATGACATCATTAAAGTCCAAGTGTCTTCCCCAACTCTTCTTCCACACCCATTGACTTCGGAGGGCCCTGCCAGTGGGTATTTTGAGAGGAAGCCTCCTGTCCTGAGAATGCTGCCTTACTAAATTAGGGTGGACAACCTCCAAGTGGCCATTTCTGCTGCGATCGTGCTTGAGAAAGAACTTGAGGCATTGGGAGTGAAGGAAAACAAGTTAGAGGGGCTGGCATGAGTTTCCCTCTGGGCAGCCGCTGCAGCTGAGCCACATTTTTGCAAGTGCTGGATTTGGGGTTGAAAGGCAGGAGTCTGCAGGGGCAGAACTTTAGGCCAAGCTGGTAAGCAACCCCCAGGAAAAGGGATTGCCCTGGTTTCTGTCCTAGACACGAATGTTAGCTGTCCAAATGCTCTCCCCCACTCCCAGCCAGAGAGCTCGACCAAACCAACTCAGGAATTGCACACCCCTCTTGCTTCCAAGGCCGGAAGATGCGCAGCCTGTGTGCTAAATAACTAGACTGGCACATCATTAGTGTATAGTCCTTCAACATAACATTTTATCATTTTGATTTTGGTACCTGACTGATGCCGGGGGGGGGGGGGTGTCAGCAATTCTGGAAAATGGCGATGAGTTGTCAAAGATTCTTTCTGTGTAGTTCTTCCTGCAGAAACAGAATTTCTCTATTCTTCTCACTTGTTTGTTGTCTCGTTTGTTTGTTGCTTCTTCTCCTTTATTTGTTGTCTTTGGAGTCCCTAGACTGCTACACATGCATGCATACATGAGCTGCATTATAAGATTTGACAACAACCCTGCAAAGTTAGGCCACCCTTCTTCCTACCTTCCAGACATGTATCTGAAGCTCAGCTTGCATAAGGCCACCTTGTGGTTGAAGCGGTATTTCAGCCAGGGGATTTTGCTAAATTGCTCATTTAGCAGGGGTGGGTGAAGACTCCTGTGAAACATGAGATGCTTTATTGCATTGCATCTTATTTTATTTGTTTATGTATTTATTATTTAATTTATATCCCACCCCTCCTGACAAAGTTAGCCCGAGGTGGCTTACAAAAGATAAAAGGTAAAATACAAGAATCCCCATAAAAGCTTTTAATTAATCCCCAATAAATAACAATACAATCTAAAAACTCCAACCGATGGCAGAACCAACATCCCTATCCCTATCCCAATCCCTATCTTACAGAGTATTCTCATCTCCAACTCTAGCTGTGTTCTTCAGTCATCCAAGTTTTGCTCCTTGGGGTACCCAGTTTAGTAACAGTCAGTGTGGTGTAGAGGTTAAAGCATCAGACTAGAATCTGGGAGATCTAGGTTCAAATCCCCACTTGGAAACTCACTATGAGACCTTGGGCCACTCAAACTCTTTCTGTCTGACCTACCTCACAGGGTTGTTGTGGGGAGAAAATGGAGGAAAGGAGAACTATGCAAGCAACCCTGGATCCCTACTGGGGAGAAAGGTGGGATGTTAATGAATTAAATATATATAAAAATACATTTTGCTACAGCAGGATCAGCCCTATGGATATGGCTTATCAGAGTGGGGGCGGAGAAAGCTTTTGACATCTAGGAAGGCATGTCAGACTTAAGAGGGCCCTTGGTGGAGGATAAATTGTTTTGTCTGATATGGCTGTGCTGTGTTATCTTGTATTCTGCTTGCATCTCATGGCTTGTTTATTACATTATTTTAATTACTCAATGAATTGCATCATTACATTTTATTTATGCATTTGCAGCTTGTTGTTTCTTTGCTAGACACCTTGAGACTAAGGAGATAACAGTGGAGTAAAACTAGTTTATTTGTTTGATTCCTTGGATATCTAGGCCACCCCTCTCCAAGAAATAAGTAGAATTATCAAAATTTTGATATTTAAATTACTTCTTTCCATTTGCGAAGACTCAAAACTACCCTGACTCTCTAAACTAGAAGACACTTTCCCCCTTCCTGCACGTTGACTGGCGATATTAGATTTTCATACTGCCTCAGTATTGTAGATTTCAATTTGTGCTAGGGCTAACCCCAAGGCACATCGGACTGTCCATGCAGGCATGGCTGCCTGATGGATTCGGCATTCTCTGAGGTGATGCCTGCTCAGGAACCTGATCTGCATTCGCTCTTATGCAAGAGTGGCATTAGGAGAAGCAGGAAAACAGGGCTATCCTGAGGCTCATGTCATATTAAAAAGGGAAGCAACTAAAAGGCTTGTTTGATCATGCTGCCCAGGGATTTGGTGACCAGAGGGTGGCCCACCCTCACTCCTTCATTCCACTTTAAGAGAAAAAAAATATCGAGATGTCATAGAACCATAGAGTTGGAAAGGGGCCATACAGGCCATCTAGTCCGAACCCCTGCTCAGTGCAGGAACAGACTTTTGTAAAAACCTGGGTTCCTTGATGGCTCTGGAAGGGTTTCCCAAATGGGTTGGTGTTAATTAATTTTTAATTTTTCAAAATTTAAAAATTTTGTTACATTTTTTAAAAAGTGTTAAAACATTTATCAAATGATATGATCCTATATGGCCATGTTGAACCCCTCCCCCTCCCCCTCCCAGAACGGCCAACGATGAGGCTGGAGGGGCTGGAAAGGGGAGGGTCCTTGGGTGGGCGTGTCCACATCTCTGCTTCCCAACCATATTCTGCACAATCATGCCTTTCTGGGGTTTCCTGAAGGATGTTTCAGGGGTTTCCCAATGGCTGACCTAAAGTATCCATGATGAGTATCTTTCTAGCCTCTTCTCGAAAACTGCCAGGGAGGGGAAGCTGATGACTCCCTTGGGCAGTAGATGCCACTGTCAACCTGCCACTCTCGTCATCTGATGGCATTCACATCCTTGCGCTGCCAGTTCCTGACTGATCTCGCCCCTTGATGCTCCCTTGCTGTGGGCTTGTTTCATACAGACTTCCTTTAAATAAAGTGGGAATGTGCCAGAGAGGCCACAGTATGAGCACTGCTTAATAATCCTCTATGCCTTGTCCCAAATTAGCTTGTTCTTTCCCTGACTCAGAGGGCAAATGAAGTTGTCCTCCCAAATTAGTCTAATTCAGGTCGAACTTTGTTATTGCAAGCCAATTATGTGCCAGGCAGGGACAGGATTGGGCCGTGTTGTTGCAGAGGGATGTGGCCTCATAAGGAGACGAGGGAAACATCTGCCTTTTCAGGCTTACTCCCTTGCCGCTCTGCTGCACGAAGAAAGGGGAAGGTGTTCATTTACATTTGTTTTGCTTAGAAAGAGGAACATAAAGAAGGTGGTAGGTGGTAGACATTTTTTTTTAAATGGTAAAGCTGGTGAGAGAAGTTGAGAGAGTGACCCCTCATTATACCAGAACTCAGAGTCTACTAGACCAGTGGTCCCCAACCCCCGGGCCAGAGACCGGTACCGGTACATGGATCAGTCGGTACCGGGCTACGGCTCCTCCTCGTCTTCCTCCCCGGCTGCTGCCTCAGGGGCTGCCCTGCCACTCTGCCACCGGCTCACCTTTGCTGCTCCCCAGCGGCCACCATGGCTGGGGCTCCCCCTCAGCGAGGCATTGCGCAGCTGCCGAAAACTCCCGCAGCTCTTCCGGCAGCTCAATCCACCAGGTAGGGGCCAGGACCAAAAAGGCCCTGTCCCTAGTGTGTGATCTTTACGTCCCCGTGAAGGAGGGACTAGATGACCTTTTACAGTCTTTTCCAGCTCTGTGTGTGATTTTGATTTCTCCCATAAAATCTCCAGATATTTCCCAAGCCAGAACTGACATTCCTGCTCATACAATAAAAAATTCAGTACTGGGAATTGCAGCTGCAACAGGTGCTGTTAGTTGGGCTGGGACATGCCTGGAGATTTTGGGGTGGAGTCTGGGGAAGGTGAGATTTGCAGAAGGGAGGGACATCACTGGTATAGAATGCCATGGGGTCTACCCTTCAAAGCAGCTACTTTATTCAGAGTGGGGTCAGCCAAACTGTGGCTTTCCAGATGTCCATAGACTAAAATTCCCATGAGCCTCTGCCAGCACATGCACATGCTGGTAAGGGCTCATGGGAATTGTAGTCCTTGGACATCTGGAGAGCCTCAGTTTTAGAGGAACTTACCTTGGATGTCAATTTTAATAGCAGGAGCTCTTCTGGTGTCAGCTGGAGCATTGCTAGCTCTTAGTGTCTAAAGGGACTCTTTAAAGTCAATGACAGCACACTGGGGGAAGAGGCTAGTTTTGATTAGTGAAACAGTACAGGAGTTGAATGGTTAAGCCCTCATCTCCCCTTCCCAAGTGGACCAGCAGGCTTGCAATTCCCTCTTCAGCCAGCAAATGGCGATCCGTGATCCTTATTATGACCATTTCAACCCTGAGTCATAGTGATGATGAGGAATTTGATGGGCACAGATGCCAGGTGTTGCACGACAAAGCCCTTTGCTAGAAAAACAGGTGGTGTTTCATCTATGCTTATAATGACATTGATATCGTGATTAACGAAGTATATAAAAGTAACACAACATATGCTTTGAAAAGAAAGAAAAGCAGCTTGTTTTGGCAGTTGAATCACGCATATATCCATCAAGGGTCTTTATGTTGAAATCCCACTGCCCACTGAAACCTGTGAACTGCAGCCTGCAGCCAACATCTGAAAGAATGCCCCTGAAAAGAGCCCATCCTTGGAATCAAGGTCCTAATGTCTCTTTGGGCTACAGCAGGGGTAGTCAGCCTGTGGTCCTCCAGATGTCCATGGACTACAATGCCCATGAGCCCCTGCCAGCAAATGCTGGCATCACACCAAAAGTCTTTCTTTTGCAAGCCCATCCTTTCGCACACAGGTTACACCAGGGGTAGTCAAACTGCGGCCCTCCAGATGTCCATGGACTACAATTCCCAGAAGCCCCTGCCAGCATTCGCTGGCAGGGGCTTCTGGGAATCGTAGTCCCTGGACATCTGGAGGGCTGCAGTTTGACTACCCCTGGCTTACACCATGCCATGCCTGACATGTCTTTTTCCTTTGCACTGTGTCTCATTTTGTGATCCCAGCCCTGTGGCATTGTCTGTCGGGCGTCTCATGCTATTCGATTGCATTGTTTTAACACTCTCTAACCAGCCTTGAGTCTCAGTGGGGGAGGTGGTGCTATTAAAGCAATAAATATTGGGTGCCCGTTTTTAGTACACCTCTCCCCCAGTCTGATCACCTTAGTGCGAGATTGGAAAATAATTTTTGTTCTAGAAGAGGAAATTCTTAAGCAGACAGAGAAAGGTTTGGTTAAGAAAAACCTACAGACAGTGTTCCAGGGGAACCTTGTATGGGAATCTCCTGCCCCTCAATGCATTAGGGCTTGAACAGCAGTAAATATTTTTTTAAACCTGAGAGGCAGAATCAATAGTCTTCTGGACAGAAAGAACTTCGCAAAACGCAAACATTTCCAAAAAATCTCTGGAGAGGTTCACACCATCTCCAGTTTTAAAATATCAAGCGGAAGTGCTAGGTCTACCCAGGCAAGCACTATGTATGCAGCTATTTGAACATGTGGTGCCAAGACATCGCTGCGAACAGTGTTAAAATCTCACTCTTAACAAGCTGTGAACCATGGAAACGAGGCTCTGGCAGTTTTAAAATGGGTGTCTTTCTGAGTCTTGCAACCATCAGCTCAGGTACCCAGTAAGACTTTTCAGTAAGGGTGCAGGACAAGGTGAGACGTTAACTCCCTCAACATTCACTGCATTCATTGTTTTATTCCAAGCAAGGAATCAAAATAAAATGGTGTACACAGGTTTTTAGGCTATACGATCAATTCAGGGGAGAACTTATATCTTCCCTACAGAATAAGCCCAACTCAGAGGCAATCACAGACATGTTGTCAGACAAAAGCACAGAAATAACTTCTGCTGTGGCCAGATTTGCTTGGAGAGCAATCAAAACAAGGAAGAGCTGGTTGGATTCGGAGCAACTTAGGTAGAGTTAGTCTCAATTGCTTGAGACAATGCTTGTGAGTTTTAAAACCAGAATGATTCTTATAGCTGGAATGTTTTTATCTTTTATAATATTTAAGTCATCAATGATTCTTTTATCTTGTTAATGCCAGATGTTTTTATGCACCTTGTAATTTGACTACTGGTCTAGTACCGTAATAATAAAGACTCGACCTGACACAGGTTTTTATTTATTTATTTTTACATTTATATACCGCACTCCCCCTGGTGCTCAGGGTGGTTTTCATAAAACTTGGCAGAACGGAACAGTACAGAGAATCAATGGGTATAAATAACAATACTAGTTGCAGTAATAGCAGTAGGCAGTATCCAATAGAGCAGTAAGGAAACAAGACCGAAGTGGGAAAGTTCATGGACAGGTTTGCCATACAATCTGCTGATTGTGCTGTGCTGCTGTTATCACGGAAATTTGGCTTCGTTGCCCTGGACTGAAAGGAATTCAAAGGAAGCCCTACACAAGAGACTCAAAAGATCGCCCACATGCAAAATTAAGGCTGGGTAGTGTCCCTCCTGCAGCTCACGTTTACCTGCTTCATCCTGTCCCCCGCACAGCTGTGGACAGAAATAATCTCAGTACAAGGAAGTCAGCCGCTCTTTTTCACTCACATTAATAATGGCCAAAGTTCCTAATGAAATGTTATCAGTTGCCTGAGAAGTTCTCCATCTCAGAATGGCGAAGGAGCTTTTGGTGCACTTGACCGGCGTTCAGCAGACCAGGGCTGAATCTGCATTTCCTTTGTTTATTCCGTTGTGGATCCTGCTGAACCCAGATCGATTTGAACTCAGGTCTTCCCCCCCCCACACACCACCATTGAAACAGAAAAGTATTCTGCATATGGTTAGGGAACCTCAGAAGGGGAAGGGGGGAGCCAAGCACAGCAGGAGTCACTTTCTTTCTTTTCTTGAAGGGGGGGGGGAGGAGAGGATTGGAGACAGCGGAGAAAAAAACCAAGAGGCAAAACTCTACTGACAGAAGTTAGGGCTTCTGGGAGCTTCTGCTGAGAGAAATTAGGGCTTCCCCTTTAAAGCAAGCTTGTCACCTGGGCAGCCTTGGCCAATCAGGGCTTCTCCACCACAGAGTCAGCAACAGATTCAAAGCAGGCAGAGCTCCGCATGCTTTCTCAACCCAATTCTTCAAATATTGAGGGTTAAAACCACTCTAGGATATTGCAGGATAAAGGTGGGGTCACTCCGGATCAATCATGCTTGTTGCAGAGGGAAAATTTAAATCAGACAGAATCAAACTGGAAATCGCATTCAGGGGAGATGACAGGGACTGAATCGACCTGGGATTGGAATAAAAGCTCCATGCAGACTCCACCCAGGTGCTCCAAGCCACCTATTTTGCAGGCCCGTGAGCATTAAATCTTTAGAATGACCCAAACTCTGACTCCCTACAACTCACATTAGTTGATGAGAAACTACAAGAGCTTTCAGAATGGGTAAATTTGGCTACAACCAAAGTTTGTGTTTACAAACTCATCAGTTTATTCCAAGTTGATTTGCAGCAATCCAGTCTGACAGCATAATAATGTACCGTGCCACAATTTGCACCTTAGTGGTTTTAAATCGCTGCTACCCGCTTTCCCAAGGGGCAATGTCATAATGGTTGTAGGTGTGATAACACCAGCATGACGTGGGCTGAACTTTTTCTGAGGGCTCCAGGAGCAAGCAAGCCAATAACAAGGCGGCTCTCGGACTTTCATCACGAGCCCACCTGAGCTAGGAGAGCCCAACCTAGCGCTATGTCCATGGAAAGCACGCATGCATTTGCTCGGCAAATTGAGTTGACAGCGCTGGCTAATTGCCCATGGGAGTACAAAGCTTGTCCAAGGAGCCAGTTCATTAGCTGCGCTGGCTACAGACGGGTGCTCTGTAAATGACCGGCCACCCACAGGGCCCTTTTCAGCATGCTGCTTCTGGATGATTTAAGTCATCCTCAGGTGAAGTGAGACTTCAGCCAGATCCTTCCAGCTCCGGTATTAGATATAAATATTATTGTTCATTAAAATGCATTCTGTGCCTTACAGCCCCAGCTGGGACCTGAAGGCAGCTTGCAAAATAACATTTCTTATACATGCCAAATGGATTAAAATCCACACTAATGTCCAAAAAGCTAAAACCACTGCAAGAGGAGATGTGTCTTTCCCAGTCAGCATGCTGCACAGATGCATTCCTACCCTATTTGGTGCCTGGGGAAGGTGGGGCTTGGTGACACAGGAGCTGGGGCCTTTGCAGAGAAACACCTGCCCACAAATGACCCCCCTGGTGCCCGACATCCCACAAGCCCCCTGAGGGCAGTGGTGGAGGGGCTGCAAGTTCTTGGCTAGTTCCTGTTGCCAGGGAGGTAGGACAGGAGACTGGTGGCCATCAGGGCTGTCTCACACTGATTCCTGTGTCATGGGGAAGGCCATGGGGGTTTGTTGTGTTGGGCATTGTACTGCAACGGCCAGCCTCAGGTCCATGGATTCTGGGGGACGGGCTTGCATGCATGCTGCCAAGCTATCTTCTACTCTCTAGGGTTGATGTCAGAGTGTAGGCTGGTCAGAGTTTGTGGCTCCAACCACCCATGGGGACTTGGCAGGGCCCAGTGGCCATTGCCTGTACAACTCCAGGTATCTTTTGCTCACGAGTCGGGGCTCTTCTCACCTGTCTTGCTTGTTATGAAATTTAGCCTTCCTAGAAGGGCATTTAGAGCTTGCTTGCAGAAGCCGTTTCCAGTTGGAACCAGGCAAGCCACATTGCCCCTGCTGAGTACCAAGCTGGATTGGAAGGTTCTCCAAAAGTAACTCAGTCTTTGGCAACTTCAGTAGTTTTGCATTAGTCTACATGATTCATGTTAGAAAGAGTGAAATGGTCCTCCGAAGCTAGCTATGAGTACCAGATTGTAAGAGGGTGGGCAGAAGGGATTGTGTCTGAGCTTGGCTCTTCTGGCCCTTTCTTGCATGCCCAGGGAAATGCCGATTGCTATTTTGGGGTCAGAAGGCAAATTTCTTCCTGACCAGACTGACCAGGGAATCTGTTTTTTTTGGGGGGGGCATCATCTGGACATTGAATTGGGGTCACAGTGGGTGGGCAGCTAAGGGTAGTCAACCTGTGGTCCTCCAGATGTTCATGGACTACAATTCCTATGGGCCCCAGCCAGCAAATGCTCATGGGAACTGTAGTCGATGAACATCTGGAGGACCACAGGTTGAGTACCCCTGGACTAGAGGACCCTGGATATCCATTCCAACTTTATGATTCTATGAGATAGAAGTCCCCCCAAATTAAAACACAACACAGAATGAAAGTCTGAACTGTAGAGTTAGCATCGCTACAGCTATTCTGACATACTGACGAGCCAACACAGCAAGTCAATACTGTTAACATGGAAATTAATCTTGACTATACTTAAGAATGGGAAGGGGGCATGATCTAGTTAAGTCCCATTATATGTTGGAAGCTAAGGTCAGTAGTTGGATAGGAGACCACCAAGGAAGACAACATCAAACCAGCTCTGCTTCCCACTTGTCTCAGAAAGTCCTTGCCAGGGTCACCATAAATTGCTTGTTGTCATATTCCACCTCCCAGACTGCCCCGGAGAAGTGGCTTGAAGATTCAAACCCTTTGGTTCAACTTCCGGCTCCCCAGATTTCTGTTCACTCTTTCGGCTCCCTTGTTTACAGCCAGGAGATATGAGGCTCCATCCCCCCTCCTACCTTTTAGTGTCCTTGGTTTGGAAGAAAACCAGCTAGAGCCAGCTGTGAGCAATCTAAAGCCTGGGAAAAGAGACTAGATGTCTCCTGAGTTTGCACCTACAAGAGGAAGTTTTCTCCCACCTGAATTTGTGCCACCCTATATAGGCTGGGGAAAGCACCCACCTTCTATCTACAAACACTTATGTTCCTGTACCTAGGGCTTCCTATGTGCACTGCTGTTATTCTCAATAAAGGCTGAATTCTTTCTACTCAGTGGAGTTGTGCTGGATTTCTTCCAAGAGAGGGCTGCTCCTGCAACACAGTCCAGGCTCCTGACACTTGATGGTCCTTACATAGGGACATGTATTTAAACCTTGTGCCTGCCCCCATCCCCCCAAGCTGGTACCCGGCGGTGTCTCAGAATACTGACAATGCATTTTTATACTTCTAAAATGTTCAGATTAATTTGTTTTTCAAACACCAGTTTGCACATCAAGAATCTGAGTGCCCCTTTCTCATGCTCAGTCCAGCTCTCTGAAGGCTCTTTTCTGCTTGGTCCACATGTGCTGGCCACACAAGTATCTTTTCCTTTCACCCCCTAAAATTTAAGAATATGTCCATCTTCCAAAGGCATAGACAGCATTATACACAGCATAGAATAGTTGAAATGCAGAATACAGTCACATTTATTATCTGAATATGCTATTATGGGATGGTGGGAGGAGAAAAGAGGCTTCAGTGCTCTGGCATATTGTGCCTGTACATTTGCATACATGCCTGAGTCATGAGACCTTCACTCTGCCCCCTCAAGGACCAAACTTAGCCTTGGTGTGTACAGGCAGCAGAACAAGGCACCAGTGAGGCGGATGACTCCTCAGGCGGCTAGAACAGACTGCGCCCATTCAGGCTGCAGGCTCTTCTGTCTGTCCTCACTGGTAGTCCACCTACCTGACTGGGTCTGAAGGTGGTTTCCAAGTATGGTAAAACTATTCAGCTAGTCAATAAGCTGAGTGCAAAATGTGATAATAACTGAATGATAATGCTGGAGTCCAACACCAAAGCTATTTAGTCAATCGGCAAGTGGATCTAACAGCAAAGATTCCCAATAAGACCACATAATGCAGTCAGCCAGGGACTGAAGACTGGTGGGGGAATAAAACCCATTATCCATAATGGAGGTCACCTCCTGAGCTGATCCATTATACCACAGCTTTACTACCTGTATAAGAATCCCCTCTGGAACAATTTGGTTTTGCACATTTTGTGAAATGACTGAAGTGTTCCATACTGTGGCAACCACCAGAGAGAATTCCTGTGAATGGGCAGTTGCTGATTCTGCCTGTTTGCAGAGAGGCACCTTTAGAAGGTTTTGCTCAAATAAATGAAGCTGACACAGTAGAGCATAGCTGGAGCAGTTATCCTGCAGGTATGTGGGTCCGATACCATTAAGAGCTTTGTTCAAGAACCTTGAACTGAGGCTACAAGAGATTGGTAACCAGCGGAGTTTCTGCAGAGTGGTAATTATATATAGACTCCGCAGCCGGACCATAGCATGGATCTATGTGGCCAAATCAGATGATTCAAGGTTGGGAGCCATTTTCCAAATTAAACTGAGTTGACAGAATGCCTATTTTGCCACTGCTTAAGCCCGCTTTACCAGTAGTAAAGTAGGATCCAGATTCTCACCTAGGTGATTACTTAAGTCTTTCCTGCATCTGTGACAATAATTGGACTCCGTCAAAAGTGGGGAGTTCCATGTGCTTTAGGGCCTTGGCCTTCCCAATTAATATTACCTCTGTCTCCTCAGGATTCAGTTTCAGCTTGTTTAACCCATAGCTATTCAACTACAGCTGCCAGGCTCTGGTTCAGAGACTGTAACATCAGCAGGATAAAGAAACATAGATAATATTGGCGACATCCTGTCGGGAAACCTTGTAGAACCCCAACAAGGCAAGCCCCATATTGTAGCAAACTTGTCCCCTATAGCAGGGGTAGTCAACCTGTGGTCCTCCAGATGTTCATGGACTACAATTCCCATGAGCCCCTGCCAGCGTTTGCTGGCAGGGACTCATGGGAATTGTAGTCCATGGACATCTGGAGGGCCACAGGTTGACTACCCCTGCCCTATAGCAACCTTCTGAGTCCTACTCATAAGAAATTATTGCAATCAGTACAGAACACACCCTTTAATCCCTCCAACCCCATTAAACACCTTCCATGCAAAAAGAAAACTTGTACATTAAGAAGGAATTATACAGCTTACCATGCTGGTTTTCTAATTTTAGAGAGTTTCTAATATAACTGGACCAAGCCAAGAGATTCCCCACTGCCCTCTGAAGCCGTGGAGTCTTCTATCACCCTCAGTAGATTGTGTTATTCAAAGAACCAAGGTGGGGCAGGGGGACTGAGACTTAAATAATTCTCGTGCACATAGACAACATTTTTAAAAGGCATGGGCCATGTCTCCAAGCCCCCAACGAAAATAAAAGAGGATTTGTCAGGGTGAAGTACTAGGAAAGAGGGACTGATTTGGGCTCAGAGGGATAGTGGGAACATAAACCATTTTAACATTAAGGACACCCTGTACAGTAGAAGAATCCATTAGTCCCACCAGCCAGGCTCAGGAGAAGCTGATTCCTGTTCTCATCCAGTACCAGAAACTATAACAAATCCCATAAGTTTGCTTGTTCAATTGCAATACCCTCACTTTGTAAAGCCCCCCTTGTATGAAAGAGACGTGCCTACTGCTTTCTATTTTCAGGAGCTGGAATTTCTCCCATACATTATTTTTCAACATTATTTGCGGGGGCAAAATTGTACACCAATGGTAGGTGAGCGGGGCATACATCTAAATGTCACCAAAGTAGTAAAAATAATCATTTGCGCCCGCAACATAAATGAGGTGGACTCTCAGACTGATGATGGAGATGACACACGGAAGGAGAAAAGAAAGGAAAATGGTCTTATTGGCTCATCCCCACCTCTGTTCTGTTTCTCAGCCCCAAAAGTTGTTAACACTGCTCTCATTCACATTTCTGCCAGAGAATGGCCAGAAGGTCACTCTCTGCCTCCCCAAACTGCAGTCAAGCGCTTGATCAAGGAGATGGTCAGGCCGGAAGAAAGAGAAAGAACAGCACCTCCTCTGGAATGGAGAGCTATTAAGCACCCAACATTCTTCCTTGTCTTTCCCTCAAGCCATTGTGGAAACAAGAAGTGCTTTTTCTTTCAAAACAAGAAAAAAAAAGATTACACATAGCTGACTTACCTGACGAAAAGCCCCGACAACCATTTCTCACAGAATAACAGAGAGACCTGTGTGTAAAACTGGCTCAGGTCTGTTGCAAGTGTGTGGAAGCCCCAAGGCCCAGTTAAATATTGATGCCTTTTAAAAAGCTGAAGCTTTCCGAAGAAGCAAAGTCCAAACCCTCTAAATAATCATCAGCAAGAAGGTAAAGAAATTACATACTGGAGTGTAGACTATTTAAATCTTGCTGTGCTTCAGGCAGGCAGGAGGCACTTCCCAAAACAAGTGCACATCTGGAAGACATGGCAGTTATCATTGCCAAAAGAATACCAGGATACTGAGCAGAAGGCCAATGGAAGGCCCCTGGTTCAGAGAAAGGGCATCTGCTCTGCATGCAGAAGAAGAAGAAGAAGAAGAAGAGTTGGTTCTTATATGCCGCTTTTCTCTACCCGAAGGAGACTCAAATTGGCTTACAGTCGCCTTCCCTTTCCTCTCCCCACAACAGACACCCTGTGAGGTGGGTGAGGCTGAGAGAGCCCTGATATTACTGAAGAAGAAGAGTTGGTTCTTATATGCCACTTTTACCCAAAGCAGTCTTAAAGCGGCTTACAATTGCCTTCAAGGTGAGGCTGAGAGAGAACAGTTGGTCCTTATATGCCGCTTTTCTCTAGCCAAAGGAGTCTCAAAGCAGCTTACAATCCCTCCAGTCAAGAAGGAAACCCTCACACAGCATCAAATGCTCTCAAAATCACAATGGCCTCATGCCTCTTACTATAAATCTCTAAAGAAGAAGCCACCTTCACCTGTTCCAGTAGCCCATCCGCTACACGAGGCACCTGAAAAAGCAGGGGCTCCGGCAGAGAAAAAAATGAGAAGCTCACCTGCTGAGAATAACTAGCCTGTGGAGAAATGGCACTTCAGATCTGAGAATCTCAATTCATTAAAGTTTATAAATGTAAGAACTTGTTCTTTAAACTGAAACAGACAGGCATTGTAATTGCTTGTGAACAGGTGTAACATATTCATGTTGATGGGCCTGTGCCACGTTTCATACCAAGTGAAGCTTCTGAGCTGTCTTTAAAGACAGACCCACGTAAAGTGGCTTATAGTATCTCTACTGAGGTGATAATTGCATGGATGGCACAACTAATGAAGGGGAGAGCTGACAGCTCAGATGTCATGAGTAGGAAGCATTTCTAGCAACAGTGACCTGTTTCTTAAGCATGTGCATTTCAACCCAGTTCAGCTGAAAGATACCCAAATCAGGTTGGTTCTTACATGCTGCTTTTTTCTATGAGGAGGGCATCTGCTCTGCATGCAGAAGAAGAAGAAGAGTTGGTTTTTATATGCCGCTTTTCTCTACCCGAAGGAGTCTCAAAGCCACTAACATTCACCTTCCCTTTCCTCTCCCCACAATAGACACCCTGTGAGGGAGGTGAGGCTGAGAGAGCCCTGATATCGCTGCTTGGTCAGAACAGCTTTATCAGTGCTGTAATGAGGCCAAGGTCACCCGGCTGGCTGCATGTGGGGGAGCAGTGAATAAAACCCGGCTGGCCAGATTAGAACACTCTGCACTCCTAACCATTACACTAAGCTGGCTCCTGGATACGTTTGTATATGGATCAGCTGAAAACAGCCCAAATCTGCCTCCACCACTGGTTTTTATGGGTGAATTGAGGCTGTCTGAAACACCTGAATTCAATTTGACATGATTTGGTGTTTCAGAGGCAGCTGTTTAAACTTTAAAGAGACAGGGAGAGTGGGAACTGCCTTTCAGCTTTCCCGTCCTCTGGTGGAAGGAGGCCAACCAATGGCTAAGCTCCCTAGAGGAGCTTAGCCAATCACTGCAATCCATTTTTGCAAATGCATTGCAATGAGGTCTTGCAGCATGCTAAGCTTGCTGCAGGTGTAAGCCAAGGTAAGTGAGGGGAGGAGGCATGGGGAGATTTAGCCAATAGGGGGGCAAGTTTGGGGGGTAGAACAGCTCTTGGCCAGTCAGAGAATGTTTTTCCTTCTTGTAACTCTTCTGTGTATGGCCAGTGAGGCTATAAATTTAGGGGGGGAACCATTGCTGCTTTCTTGCCTGGCTGAGCTGCTCTGGTAGAGTGGAGGTTCGTCTATGACTCCCAAAGACTGGTTGGCTTCTGCTGCTTGCTGCACTGGACCTTGGAGGATCCTCATTGCTGGAGAAGACTTTGACCAGTTTGGCCTGAGGAGTTCTCCTTTGAAACTTTTTCTCTCCATCTTTTCTTCTTATTTTTAAGTTGCTTTTTAATTTTTAAACTCATTTTCTACCCTTCAATCACCCTTTTGGGTTTCTTTGGGTTGGGGAGGGTGCTGTGTGTACTTGGGATTGTCTGTTCTTTTCAGGTTTCTTTTTTTCTCTTTCAGATTGGGGGCAGGGGCTTGCTTGCTATCGGTTTTATTGGGGCTGCTCTGCTATTTGGGGGTGCTTTGCTGTTGCTGCTAGGCTCTTTCCCCCTCCTTCGTTGAGGTGGTGAGGACTGAACTCAGAAATCTTTATTGGCTCAATGAACCCCAACCCAGAGAGGATCACAGCTTGATCAGGAAGTAGCTACTTGACTCATGCAGTAGGTTCCAGAGGGATCAGCCTTTCTCAGCCAGGATTTCATGAAACTCTGGGGTTTCTTGGTGACCTGGAAGAGTGGGTTAACTTTTTATATATATTTTTAAATTTGTTATACAGTTATTGGGTGATATGACCATACATGGCCATGTCAATATGCCCCCCTCCCAAAATGGCCAATGATGGGCTTGGAGGGGGCAGAAAGAGGAAGGGCCCAGGATGGACATGTTCACAGCTCTGCTTCCCAACTACATTCTGCCCAATCACACTACTTCTGGGCTTCCTTGAAGCCTGAAGAATGTTTCAGGAGTTTCTCAATGGTAAAAAGTTGAGAAAGGCTGGCTTAAACAAAGACATATGGAGTTGGATGTCATCAGCACATTAATGGCACCCAGCTTTGAAGCTCCAGAAAATCTCATCCAAATACATAAATAATAAATAAACCATGTCAAAGGCTTGTAGCCTCTTGTAGCCAAGAGGCCACTGAAAGGTCAACAGGCTCAACAATCAAAGATTGATTGACTTGTTCAAGGTGTAATAAACTGATAAAATCCACCAGTGCAACTAAAGTTATGTCAGCTGCAAAACCAGTGCTGAAGACAGACTGAAATGCCTCAAGAGGAAATATAATAATACTTTTTATTTATATCCCATCTTTCTGCATTGCTCAGGGTGAGTAACAGCATTAAAATGACATTCAAAATTTAAGAAATTACAACGCTTGTAACATAGCTAATGTAATTAATGCCCCTTATGTTAGATTTCCAGGCAGGGGTGTGTGTAGGGTTTGGGTTGGGAAGGAGCTGATTTTCCATCTTCTGTCATTTGGGAATACCAACAGTTACCTGTAGTTATGGAATAGCATCTAACAGATTCATCCAGCTAAGTATCTGTCAAGCAAACCTGGTATTCATGGTTCACTAATAGCAAGTTGTGAAATAATACATATCTTGGATGAGATGACAGATCAGATAACGAGCACAATATCGACTCACCTGCCTTCCTCAATTCCCATTCCTCCCATCATCACGCCATTCAGCAAGACAAAATTCTTCCCGTAACCACCACTTTCCAGGTACTACACCTTAATAGGAGTTGACAATTAATGTTAATGGCCACTGATACATTTGGAATGGCCATATTTTCACACGTATGCAATTTTGGGGAGAGAAAATGGCTACTGTTTGAGTCATTCTGTACCAAACTGAATGGACCTGGTGATCAACTCATGTCTGATCATCCAAGCTGTGAGAAAACTGTCATGGAAGCCCTGCTCCCTCTTAGTCCATGACATTAGTAAAGTCTGAAGGCTGCCCCTTTCCCCTGCTTCCAGGAATATCAACTCTCTAGGTCTGCCTTTTCAACCTTTTGACCATGGAAGAACCTCTGAAATAATTTTTCAGGTTTCAAGGAGCCCCGGAAGTGATGCAAGTTGGCCACACCCCCTGGCCACACCCCCATAAGTGTTATGTCACCAGAAGTGACATCACCTCCCATTCCCTCTGCTTCTGCACACCTATTTTTTTAATGACCCAAACCTGAGACTATAACTATTTGAGTTGCTGGGAGAACACATGTGTGGGGTTTCTAAGATTTTCGTAAAAGAATTTGGGATGTGGTTTGGCTTGCTTACTCAAGTCATCTGGGTAGAAAACAGTGAGAGCATGTCCCCCTGCAAGGCTTTACTGATAATGTATTGCCCCTCCTCTCCCCCCAGATCTCCGTACCTGCAAATGATCATGTCATAGCATAATCAGAGACAGAAAAGGGATCCAAATCTCCCCTCTTCAACCTCCCACAGTGGAAAGAGACAGCAATGAATGTTCCAGCAGACAATTTAATTTTGCTTCCAATCTGCTGCCTGATTCTCCCCTGGCCATGATGCCTTCTTCTGGGGCCCAGGGTTCTTTGTGTCTCCCTTGTCCCTCCTGCTCCCCAAGCAGGGCCCTCTCCCCCAGCTCAAGGCAGACTGTTGCTGAGAGCCGAAGCAGCAGCCCCGACTTCTTGTCCTGCAATTGCATCCCTCCAGATCATTATTTCCGATTTGCATCTGTTGCGCCGTGACTGACCTTTCTTTGTGTACCGCCCCCCCGCCAACATCAAGTGGGATCTGCCCCAATTAAACCAAGGAAAAATCAGCGTGAGGAGTGGATGATGGGGGCCGCCTGGCACATCAGCCTGCTGATCGCTGAACTTCAGAGGAGCGCGCTTGGCTCTTCCCAGCTCCCAGAGTACGGCTGTTTTTACACTCTGTTGGTGCAGCATGGGGTGGGCAGCAGTGGAAATGGGGAACAAGAGGCCCAAGGTGTGCAGGCCTCTGAGGAAGGGGGAGGAACAGGTTACCTGGAAGAACAATTAATGCTCCAGGGCTTGCCAGCAAAAGGGAACCTGTCTGAAGCAATTCTCTTTTCATGGAAACAGATGAGTTGGGTTGCATCCCTCCATTTCTTCCCCAGCTGGTTACCGTTTGGAGGTCTGCTTGCTGCTACATAAGACGTTCCCCATCGTATATTCCATTTGCATACAAGCCAGGACCCAGCAATCTGTCATGCTCTGGTGTGACCAACCATTAGAACTTGGGGTATGAAGAGGAAGCAGTGGGACTGTGGCAAAGAGCCCCTGTCATTTAGACGTACGAAGCCTGCTGGGAGATCTCAGTGTAACCTTCCTCACAAGTCTTTTGCGAGGATAAAAAAATATCCAGGAAATAATTGTCTGAGCTGCTTGGAGGAAGGGTGAGATAAAAACAGGACGGAGTGGCTCTCAGCATCGATAGGAGCCCTGTGAGGACGAGCAGTGCACCCAGAGATATTTGTTAATTCATTTCTCATCTGCCCAAAACAATGAGGTGTATTACAAAAAAAACTATTGCCATATGAGGCCATATGAGGCTGTGCTTAGCATTTGTCTGATTCCTGCATTTCGTTGTAAAGTTACTGGGAAAAGTGGTCCTTTTTATTTTGCTTAAGAACATATGAATGCACGTCAGATTTTTGTTTAGGGTTCCATTCACCATTAAGACGTAATCAACTTTCAGTCACTTCCAAGGTGTTGGAGTGAACACATGACTGCATGAAGCTGCTTTTTACTCAATCAGACCCTTGGTCCATCTGAGTCAGCAGCATTGTCTATTCAGGCCAGTAGCGGCTCTCCAGGGTCTCAGGCTGATCACCTCCTTCCTGGTCCTTTTAACTGGAGATGCCAGGGATTGAACCTGGGACTTTCTACATGCCAAGCAGCCGCTCTTCCAGTGAGCCAAACCCCTATCCCATGTGTCATCTCCATGTTGGGAAATTTCTGGAGATTTGGGAGAGTGCTGGCAGTTTAAATATGCAAAGAGGACCAGAGGAGCAGAATGCTTAAAATAGTAAAATACTTTTATTCACAAGAGAAGCAACTATGTAGAAAGAGTGAAGAGAGATTCCAAACAGTCTAACTGTTGTCTTCATTCAGTCTGTTCAGGAGAAAAGCAAAGCAGTATGTTCAAAGGAGCAGGAAGTCTCCAAATTAGCCAGTGAGGACATAGGAGGAGATGATTTGAAAGCTATCAGGAAGTCCCTAAGCTAACTCTACTAAATACACATCTCCTCCAAATATCCCCCTCCTGGTAGGATACTCTTAATATCCTTTTGAATCAGGCACACTACAGATCTTGAGTATTCTAACATGGAGAAAGCTCAGGGGGTTATAATGCTGTAGAATCCGCCTTCTAAAGCTACCCTTTCTTCCTGGGGAATCAATCTATCATCTAGGGATCAGCTGGAGACCTCCAGGCCCCACCTGGAGATTGACAACTCTACCACATCTCATAGCCTTCTGAGCAAGCAGATCAGTCCTCAGGCCTTTGGGCATGAATCAGTTAAGAAGTCCTTTCAAGCTTCTTTATTACTCTGCGCCAGTGTTAATTAGGATCTAGGCTTTTAAAATACAGGCCTCTGGCCTATTTTTTCACAGAAATCATTCAGAATACATATTAGGCAAACTCAGGGAAAAAAAGAACTATTTAAAAATCCAAAGAGAAACCTGAATCCTTGACATTCACTAAGTGAAAATGATTTATGTTGTTCTGAGTGGGTTAAAGCCCTTCAGAGAAGGGAAAAACCTGTTGATTAAAGGCAAAAGCTGTTCTCCCTTTTGTTTGGGAAAAAAGGTTAAGTTGTCTCTGTTCTCTGGCTGGCTATAATGGGCACTCAGAACCAACTGGGCATGCCTGGTATGGGATCATACAATGCTTGAGCAAACAGGGTTGCCAGCCTCCAGGAGGTGGCTGGGGATCTCCTGCTATTACAACTGATCTCTAGGTAACAGATATCAGATCACTTGGGAAGGTAGCGTCTACTCATGTAGTGGTGGCCAATTGTGGCTCTCCAGATGTCCATGGACTACAATTCCCATGGTCCCCTGCCAATTGTACCATGCTGAAGGGTAACTGTAGTCCAAGGAGCCACAATTTGGCCACACCTGCATGGCATTACACCCCACTGAAGTCTATCCCCTTGCCAAATCCTATCACAGAATCATAGAGTTGGAAGGGGCCATACAGGCCATCTAGTCCAACCCCCTGCTCAACGCAGGATCAGCTCAATCATCCTAAAGCAAATCCTGCCCTCTCAAGACTCCCCTGTCACCAGTCTCCAGGTATTTCTCAACCCAGAGCTGGCAATCTTAGAATGTGTTTCCAGGGGTCAGATCAAGGCCCACCAGCAGCATGTGGGACATGAAAGGGGAGGGGGACAGGATCTTCACAAGGCTAATTTAACCTCCTATTGCAGCTCTATTGATCATATTCTATAGTGTACTGTTCAGAATCAGATATAACGATGCATGGGGTGAAAATTGAGAGGAGGAGCTTTTTCTCCCATGATACTAGAACTTGGAAGCACCCAATGAAACTGTTGGCAAATGGGTTCAGGACAGACAAATGGAAATACTTCTTTATTGATCAAATAATAAATCTGTGAAATTCACTACCAGGGGTCTCAGACATATGGCCCAGACCAGAACTGGCCTGTCCAGGGCTCATACCTAGCCAATGAGTACCATTACTGCCAGATAACAGAGGCTGTGTATTATATCCATGTATAGTGTCCCAGCGCTAGTGCCTAACAGGTGGTAGAAGTGGGAGGGTGGGTAAGACACACCCCCTTGCTGAGGCAATTTTTTCCCTCCAAAATAAAATGTTCCCTCAGAGATTGAGCTAGCCTTGTAACATGGTAATATGGAGCTCACCATCCCACCCTGTGACTATCCACTCTTTTAAGATTTACTCAGCCTTGGAACTTTGGGAGGAAGTTTTAAGAGCCTTCTTTCTTTATCATAAATGGCACTGAGGCATTGTTAATAACAAACTGAACTTTTTATTGCACAAGAAGGAAAAGGATGGATGGAATGTGGAGATTAAGCTTTTTCTTACAATTCAGATGTTTTACAGTTTAGAAGTTCTTAGTTACAGATTTTAGAATAGTTCAGAGGCTTTTTTATAATTTAAGTTTTCTTTTAAATGTCAAAGTTCTGTTGTGTTTTTTTAAAAAAATCTTTTTGACTTTCACTGAACTCCCCTGGCTTCAGCTAGTACCATCAACGTTCACCTTCCTAGAAAAAAAAAACAGCATCTCACTATTTACTGAAAAGTCTGAAGCACTTTCTCACACAAAAGTCTGAGGAAATCTTTACACCTGATTTCCTCTTTTTAATTGGGCAGGGATCCTCCTTCTCTCCATAGAAGAATTCTCCTTTCAATTTGGCCTGCATTGGGAGTATAATCTTACTGCCCAAATTCCCATAGCCAAATATCCGCCCCAGTTGTCCAGGCACTGTGTGGATTAGCTGTCAGTAAAAACTCAGCACTCTAACAAAAGTTTCTCCTCAGAGCAGATGATCAGTTAAGGATCTGTCAGGCTGCTCTCTGAACCATCATCCGAATAAGAATCAAGATTTAGAATGAAATATCTCCACTACTCGGCTTGAATATCAGCTCCATCTTAGCTTTTGCTGGCCAAACACAGTGCTTAGAGCAGCCTGTTACTCTGGCTCTCTCTGTTTAGTGAAGGTTTTTAACCCTTCACTTGTTACTTTTACCTCAACACTTGAAACCGTGTTTTTTATAGTGCGGTCCATCACAATGGGCATCAGGGAAATACTGTAAGAGTGTTGTGCGTTTAGTGTGTTTGTATTTTGAGTAAAAAATATTATTGATTGGTTTTGCTGATTTCCTTATATTTCTGGTACTTGGCATTACGTTTTACGGCACACATAGCCCAGTCCGCCAAAGTGACAGTTATGTCAGATCCAGCCCTCTTAACAAATGAGTCTGATGCCTCCGACATAGGAAATAAGCTTGTCAGATGGTAAGAGAGGAAAAAGCACCGACTTCTGTAGAGCAGCTTTAGAAGCTAGGGCCATGATAGCTAAATGGAAGATAGGTCTCTCAGTGGCTACTAGGTATGGAGACAGAGGGGAGCCCTACATTCAGAGGCATTTCAAAGCCCAGAGGCAACATCAGGGAAAGGTCTCAGCCTCTGTGCCCTGTTATTGGCCCTCCAGGGGAACTGGTAGGCCACAGTGTGAGAGAGGATGCTGGCCTAGATGGCCCTTTGATCCAGCATGGCTTTTATGTCTGTATGAACCTCCACTTAAGCAGGCAGAATACTTTTGAATGGCAAGTGCTAGGAACACACAAGAATATTTATCTTAACACTCTGCTTGTGAGGTCTTGGTGCATATGGCTGAAATGCCCATTTGAACACCTCCACTACCAGTCAAGTTAAAAAACTCCTGCAGATGGAATTCTGCAATGTAAACAATTCGTTGTTTAATAGATAAAAGCTTTGTATGCTCAAGACTGTAAATTCAGTCTTCAGGATCTCCAAGTACAATAACTTGAAAAGATCCCTTTCTCACATTCTCCCTCATCCTGGCCAGTCAGGGTAGGTAATTCTAGGCAGGTAAGCTAAAGTTCTGATTCAATATATGAAAACTTGAGAGATGGCTGCATAGGGTGTATTCTAGGCCACTGGTTCTCAGCTTTTCATACCTTACGTTCTCCAGCTACTGTATCAAGGAAGCAGGCTCCCTCCATGAGAGAAACAAAAAACGCAATTTCCCCGAGAAGAGCATTTTGTTTATTTTATAGTTTGCCTTTCTGGAGACTGGAGGAGGATTACATGGTGTAAATTGATATAATCAAGAGGATGAGACATCCAATAAACAGTGTAATAGGACTGGGATTGCACAAATCTGAAGCAAAGCAGAAATCTGACCCAAGGGGGAGTAACATGATGTGTTAAACAAGTAGCCAAAGATATTGCATAAGCTGAAATGCAATGCACCAAGAACAAGATAAAATACAACAGCAGGCAGCACACATCACCATCATTCATAGCAATAAAACCCACAGACTTATTCCATTCCTCAAAACAGCTCAGGGACCAATCTGTTATAATATATGAAAATGCCTCCTTGAACCATTCTGTTTTACATGATTTGCAGAATGCCAGATGCACAGGAGCCTTCCTGGCCTCCTCAGGCAGGACATTCCACAAGGCATGGGCCACTACATAGAATCCAGGTGTGGAGGGATCAACATAACACACACACACATTTAGGTGTGTGCAGGAGTTGATATAGAATTTGAAATTCCCGGGCCAGCCCAGTGACGGCCTCTAAGAGATATGTGATTGATGATTGGTTGTGGGTTATGGACAAATCTGATAGGATGGTAGGCATGAGGTCACTAGACTGGGACGTACGGAGTGCCATCAAGTGGAACAATACCTTGGCTAGGTATAATGTGTTGCTAATGGATGCTGGGGGGAGTAGAATAGGAGACATTTAGGGGCAGGAGATGTTGCTAGGCAGAAGTTGCACTGGACAAAAGAAGTTGCAGTTAGTAACTGGGGGAATATACCTTTTTCAATTGATAGTCTAATGGTCTTTGGTTGGGAGAGGGTTATTTCCATAATGTGCACATTTGGCTCAGTCAGTTGGGCAAGCAGGAAGTAGAAGATAAGGTTCTACCCCAGTTCAGACCAGATCGAAATCTGGCCTGGCTTTTCTCGGCAAGACAAAAGAAATCCAAAACAAGATAGAGACCTGGACTGGCTTCCTAGCTTTGTTAAGAGGCCCTACTGACTCCATAGTCTCTGCCAGGCTGGTTTCTCAGAGTCCATCATGGGTTCTGTACCTGAAGGGGTCTCCATGTGAGGCACTCTTCCACTATCGGCAACCTTTATGGTAACACACGGATTCAATTTGCCCCAGTTTTAGGATACTGCTGGAAAAAAATGCTGTTCACTTGTGCACATGGGATCCACCTGGGGCTGGCGTTGTCCTTGGTAAATAGGGACAGGCCAGGCTTCTGTGGGGATTGCAGGAATTAGCTTGGGCTGGCTAGTGCAGGTGCCTGGCCCTCTCCATTTCACTCTTGCTGCCTGTGACAAATTGTCCTGACACTCAGCGCATTGAGCAAATCCCTTCTTCTGCCTTTTCATTTGCTAAAGAGATCCGGCCTCAGTGTGCTGCCCGCTCCATTTCAGAGAGAAAGTTTCACTATTGATCTGACTGAGGACACAGATGTCACCAGTTATTCCAAGAGGGTTTTGAATAAGTGCCGTTCGTCACAGACCTAGAGAACCAAATTTGCCTTCAGCCAGGAAAGAAGATCATGGGGACAGTACCCAGGCAACTTCCATAAAAGGTCATGTGTTCAATCTGACTTGAGACCCAATCCTGCTTCTCGGTTGAGGCTAACTGGATTGCTGGTAGGTTAGTGATGTTGAGAGGGTTCTCCTCCCCATGTCTCCCCCCTCTTCTTTTTCTGCTGGGGCCATATATCTTGGGGAACACTGCAATAGAGGTTGTAGACATTTTGGTTGTGGAGGGCCCCCCAGATCTCCTGTGCCTTGGTGGAAGACCTGGTGGAAAATTTCCATTACAGGCCCTGTGGAACCATGACAATTCTTGCAGGGCCCTCAGATCTCATTCCTCCAGGTTGGGACCAGGACCGAATTGTCTGGATGGATTGGTCTTATCCAGCACTGCCTTCTGGCACTGATTCACAATATATACCCCCCCTTTGGAACTAGGCAGAATGGAGAAAGAGTTGGGTATCATCAACACAGAGAACAGAAGTTCTCGAGCATCACTGTCTAAGGTTTTCTCTCCAGGAAAGTTGTATTATTGGATGGACACAATGGCAGAAGAAACATATCTTGTCTTTGCCACCATCAGCATTGAGTAGATTGAAAACCAGCAGGACCTCTGCACTCTGAAACTGAAGAGGAGCAGATCAGAATACATGAACAATCCATTGTTAGTATTTAATTACTAGGCTCTACCTTTGAACTGTGTTAGCTAGCTTGTATTTGCAAACTCTATTTCATTTCTTCTTTGTGGTTTGTTTTGCTAAGACCCATCAACCTGGAAAATTTAAACAGACAAATCCCATCAGTGATAATCTTTTCACAAATACTCCAGTAGTATGGCTAGCTCCATTCTTTGCCAAGCTAAAATTTGGATATTTTTTGAGATGGGGGGAGGGCTTGTACTTTTGCTTTTTCCACATTGCCCACAGCCTCTGTTGCTGGCTCAGCCTGTCAATGTTTTGCAAGAAATCTACTCTAAAGTCATCCCACTGCAGAAAAAAACAATTAGAAATTGCTGTTCTTGGAACAGTTCTGGGAAAAGTCGTTTCATGAGTAGTCAGAATTTTTTAGATGCTTCCCTGCTTTTTGCTTAACCAACTCATCTGTTGGATTAGATTTGAATAAACGGTGATACCACCGAAACTCCAACAAAAGTGGGCCAAAAATTAGGGTAGCAAAATGAAAGATCTACCACTATGGTTCTTTTGCTGGAAAAGATCCATCTCCTTTTAATGTCTTCTTTTTAAAATTCCCCACCATAGCAATGATGCATCAGAAGCGAGAGAGATTCAGAATATAAACAAGACATCCATCTTCACTGATTAAGATTGGTGCCTACCAATTAATCAACTAAAGTGTTAGCTGATTAATCCACTCATTAAAGCGGGAAGTGCCAGGCAGTAGTGATGCCGAGTGGGGCACACCTGACCACTTAATCCTAACAAGTTTGCAAGATTTTGAAGAAGGTTCTGCACTTGAACTCCTCATGCCATCTTGGAAAGGCCCAAGAAGCAAACAATACAATTGTATATTGCCCTCTCTTTCCTCCAATGGGGCAAATACCAGTTTTGTGAGACCATTTCAGGCTAGGAAAATGGAAAGGCAGAAAATTGTTACCTGCCCTCCCCCTGTACCACCCCTATTCCAAACTAGAAACCCATGGTAAGATGGGGTGAGTCTGCAACTCAGTGCCAGAGCATCTGCTTTGCATACAGCAGGCTCCGAGTTCAATCTCCAGCATCTTAAGTTAAAAGGATCATGATATGAAGTGCCTCTTCCTGAAACCCTGGAGAAGAAGGCCGTACTGACTTAGACAGACCAAAAACTGGTGTCAAGTATAAAACATCCTAAAGCAGGGGTAGCCAACCTGTGGTCCTCCAGATGTTCATGGACTACAATTCCCAAGAGCTCCTGCCAGCATTGCGTTTGCTGGCAGGGGCTCGTGAGAATTGTAGTCCATGAACATCTGGAGGACCACAGGTTGACTACCCCTGTCCTAATAGGTTCATGTGGCTCATCTTGACAGAGAAAAAATGGCTAGAAGCTCCAAACATGGACAGGGCACATTGACAAGGCTGACCCTTAGCAAAAGCAGTTTCAATCCCTCTGAATGCAGAGCAATACAAACACACAGGAACAAAACTTGCATTGAATTATTAGACCATTGGTCCACCTAGTCAAGTCAGGGGTTTAAGTGGAGGCTTGAAGATAACTAGTCTGAAGGCTTAAAGTCATCCTGTATGGTGCAGGGGGTTGGACTGGATGGTATTTAAGCCCCTTCCAAATTTTTAAATCCTATTATTCCATGGCTAGTTCCATGCCAAGGCTAAGATCCATTCCCGTTCAGCTAGCAAAAATCTATTAAGTAGCAATGTCAGGAATTAGACTGGGGAGCTTCTGTATGCAAACCATGGCCTCTACCACTGAGTTGTGGCCATTCCACAGAAACTCACTCCCATCCCCAGCCTGTTACTGGGTCCATTTGAGCCATTCCCCAATTCATTTTGGAACAAACAACCACCCATTCCTTACACAGCAGTAAGTAAGATTCTGCAGTTGGGTTACTGTTGTGGTGGCAGCATGTAATTCTGCTAATCCTTAACCAACAAGCCTCTTGTGGTGCAGAGTGGTAAGGCAGCAGACATGCAGTCTGAAAGCTCTGCCCATGAGGCTGGGAGTTCAATCCCAGCAGCCGGCTTAAGGTTGACTCAGCCTTCCATCCTTCCGAGGTTGGTAAAATGAGTACCCAGCTTGCTGGGGGGTAAACGGTAATGATTGGGGAAGGCACTGGCAAACCGCCCCGTATTGAGTCTGCCAAGAAAACGCTAAAAGGTGTCACCCCAAGGGTCAGACATGACCCGGTGCTTCCACAGGGGATACCTTTACCTTAATCCTTAACCAACAGGGACCCGATAACAGTACTGTGCCTCTCAATGCTGCAATATATTGTGCCACTTTCTAACTCAACGGCATGAAACAAATAGCTCCAGTATAATGACGAGTGCTGCCTTCTTCTGTATTGCTGTTATCTTGTTTGTGCTCACTGTGGCTATCGAGCAAGAACAATATATACAAAGGTGGCAAAACCATGCCTGGATGAAGCCTCATTTGTGGTAAGGGAGCCTCAAATATTTTGGTGGACATCAAAATTGAAACACTGGGGGCTCAAGTGACACAAGAGTTTAACCCAGTTCTCTCGTGTAAAATAGGACACAGGAAGTAGTTTCAGCTAATGATACCCGAATTGGATCTGTACTGCTGCTAACATTTTGACTGTAGAGGCACTGGGAGTTCCTTTATGACTGTAAGATTTCAAGGAAGGCCAAAAATGCCTTTTGATGAGCCTGGTACAAATTCTCTAGGAAGTAATGCACACTTCCGTGGTATCACTAGCTTTTGCCTAAAGCAACATTTGGAGCTAATTTGTAGGTTCCTGTTGAGATAACACATCTGAGAAAAGTCAAATAACAGCCCCAGGAGATATTATGTGTTTAGGAAAATTATTCAAGACAGGAGGTTCCTACCTCTATACTTTGGGCAGGTTTTGCCTTCAAAGAGCTCGAATACAGACTTAAAAATCGAACCCCCTTTGGAAATTACCACAATGGCCTCAATGGTGTATATTGAATGAGCAAACTCAATTAAGGCATTTCACACTGTTTGACCCCTATTAACAAGAGTTAATTTTGTCTTACAGGGGGAAAAAAATCTCTTTGATCAACTCCCACCTACTTCCTGATGAGGGTGTTACTTGAGAAACTCATCTGAACCATCACAGAGGCTTTGATCCAGGACCCTTTCCTCTAGACAGTTGCTTCAAAGATGGCTGTACATCTCCCCAACCATGCGTGAGGAATTCTCTTGCTGAATCTCTTCCCTGCTCCCAAATTCTTCGATTTTGGGAATCAAGGCTAACTTCAAAAGACATTGCAGGGATCACAATTTTCTGCTTGGAATGAGCCAACTGCCAGAATGGTTGTTAAGCTATTTCTGTCTCTTAGCTGATCAATGACATTGAGACATCCTTTTAGATTTACAGAGGAAGCAAAATATCTGAATAACAGTGCTAGGAGGCAACATCCAGGAAGGGTCTCTGTGCTCTGTTCATGGATGAGCCAGGGCAACTAGCTGGCTGCTGAGTGAACCAGGGTGCGGGACTAGAAGGACCACTAGTTTTACCCAGCAGGGCTCATCTATTGCAGATGAGAGAGCATAGGGCAGAGATCTGTTTGCCCTTTCTCCAGAGTCCATCACCCAATATTTCATAATGGAAAACATGGACAGCCTTCAGAAAGGTTTTCTTCACCGGCAGTACGCTATATTAATTTAATCTTCAATCATCTGTACTGCACGGGGACGGGGGAGGGAGGGAGAGAGAGAGAATTTAGAATTTAGAATTTGTTTACTTGTAACCTGCAGGTTGGAGCTAGCCAGATTTTCACTCCGTCTCATCCCGTCCCTCTCCTTACTCCAGTCCCTGGGCCACATTACTTTTGTCCATCCGGTTCCCTTTTTTTGGTGCTCAGAAGGGGCCTTTCCTTTTTCAACAACAGAAAACTGGAGTGGATCTAGGATAGTCAGCTCTGGGTTGGGAAATCCCTGAATATCTGGGGGTGGAGTGTGCAGACCCACAGGACCAAAATAGCTACTAGCGTTGCCAGCTCTGGGCTGGGAAATATCTGGAGATTCAGGTGGTGGAGCTGAGGAAGGAAGGGAAGGAGCTCAGCAACCCCTCAGCAGGTTACAATGCCATGAAGTCCACCCTCTAATGCTATTTTCTCCAGGGGAATTGACCTCTGTAATTCTGAGACCAGTTACCATTCCAGCAGACCTCCAGCCGTCACATGGAGATTGGCAAACCTAGGTAGTTCTAGCCCTAAACCTGGCTCCAACCCTAAATCGGGCTGCAGAACCATTTTTTTCTGCTTCTTGTAGAACTACCAAATTTTTGAGTGGTTTTGTAGGCCACTCAGTTTATAAAGCAAAGATGGGAGAGCCCACACAGTTTGCACACGGCCTGTAGGAACTGCTTGGCCTGCCTACCCCACTTCGATTTCTGTGAAGCCATTAATGCTAGGTGGTGGCAAGCTGATGAAGCTGGACCATTTGGGTTCAATGAGGCAAATTGTCTTCCAGGCACAAATCATTGCCTGGGAAACAGAGCCATTCCCAGAAGACGTAAGTGGGCTGGTGTTTGTTCAATAAAAAATATTGACTAGATTGAGGAGACATGAGGTTCTGCTTGGGAGCAGCCCCATCCTGACAAATGAGGAGTGGCCCCAGGGGTTTTCTTGGGCTTAGCCAGGTATACAGGTCTTTACAGCCCTCAGTATCCTGTCCCCCAAGTATGTGGGGACCTGATTTACACTGGGACCACAGCTTAGGAGAGCAGGGTTTCTCTAACCAGAAATGGACTGATTCAAATGGGGTAGCCGTGTTGGTCTGAAGTAGCACAATAAAATCAGAGTCCAGTAGCACCTTTAAGACCAACAAAGATTTATTCTGGGCGTGAGCTTTCGAGTGCAAGCACTCTTCGTCTGACAAAGAGTGCTTGCACTCGAAAGCTCATGCCCTGAATAAATGTTTGTTGGTCTTAAAGGTGCTGCCAGAGTCTGATTTTACTGAAATGGACTGGGAGAGCCACTGTTTCCTTGCTGGGAAAACTCACTTGAAGTGTCAAGGATACAGGCAAGTTTTCCCAAAAGGGCACAGAGTCTGTTTCAAGAGGGCAAAACAGCAGGATTGCAAGACTTAATCCCAGCTCCCCTATGCTGTAGTGGTTCCAATTTGAATTGGGCTTCCATGCACTGACCATTAAAACCCTTGGAGCTGCAGAAACGTGTGTGTCTAGTTGACTGTCATTGACTTGATTGGTGATCGCATTTATGAGAAACCCTTTATAAGAAAACCTCCTGTGTTTTTTTAAATTTTTAAACTATTACACAGGTCCCTTTTGGAGCATGGGCAGATATTCTTTGCTTTCATGCCCGCTGTGACAGAAAGCATCCATGCCGTCTTTCTTTCTGGTCAACAACTGGGTCTTCGAAGGGAAAGGGAGCAGTCCCTGTTGATTGGAAGGCAAATCGCCACTTGGGATGAATTGGGAAGAACTCTTTTCATGAGACAAGCCTTCCCCCAGCTAAGGGAGACGGAGCTCGAGTGCTAGCAAACATGACAGTCTAATTAACAAAGCGGTTGAAGCCAATTAGATCTAATTTCATAGGAACTATTTCTCTACAAGTAATCCATTACCTGGATAATTGCCCCCTGCCTAGTTTTATAAGGCCCTCAATGCCAGGTCTGCAGTTAATGAAGCTACAGTCAATCAGCTTGCTGGATCAACCAATTATTAGTTGGGTATAGACCTTGAAGAAAAAAGAAACAGGATAATTTGATCGCTTTCACAACGCATGGGCCTCCCTGCAGAGGAAGGAACTATCGGTTAGCAGTGTGTTAACTCTTTTTGAACTCACTCCATCCAGCTGGCAGGGCTTAGCATCGTCTTGGTAGTGCTTTATTTTTTTCTGCATTTAAGGCATCTTATCAGTGGATCATTGATATTTGGTCATTCTATAGCACAAAGAAGAAATCAACTCTACTTACTTGCTGAGGCTTTTTAAATCACTGCTGCTTTTCCCAGCAGACACCCAAACTGGTTTACAAAATTGCAATTTAAATGCGCAAACAGGGGGGAAAAATGAAAACGCCATTAATGACATCCGGGCTTGTCCTGGATCCACACAGCTGGTTCATGCGAGGCCATGGGCTGCAAGCCAAGAGTGAAGCACTAGGGGCCAAGCTCCATTGGCCGTACTCAGGCCCAGCTTCAAAGGGAAAAGGAAACTGGGGGGATATATAGTACATCTAGCAGAGATGTTCCCAAGAACTCTTCTCCTTTTCTTGGCAAACCTACAGTGGGTCCAGCCTCTCCAAGGAGGAGACAGTTGCTCTGATTGGCAGCATCACCTCCACGTTTCCAGAAAAACAAACCCCATTATTCATTGTCAGGCGCGGTTCCTTTCGCACAGCAGCTGCAGCTGGTGCTTCCCTTGCCAGCTGTGGGAACAGGATCCAGTTTATTCAGAGCAAGCCAAGTCACTCGTAGACGTTTCAAAAGGAAAGACAGCATCTTGGCTGAGGGGGTTGTCTGTTGTGATATTCATTTGGAAATGGATGGCCCCTTCTCTCCCATTTCTTGCTCTGCCAGCAACCAATCACAAAAGCAATCATTAGCATATTTCCCAGATGGCACTTGGAGGCGCTATTTGACTACACCCATCACGAGTTCTGGTTGGGGTGTGGGTGTGTGTCAAAGCTCTCAAAACGTTGGCAGAGTTGTTGTTTCCCAAAAAGATGTATGTGAATACTCACCTTTGATAATGTCCACGGCTGCCTCTTGCCTGCTGCCTCTTCTGCAAGATTCTCCACTTCTCTCTCCTTGAATTAGCCACATGAGTAATCCAGCCCATCTAGGGCAGGGGTAGTCAAACTGCGGCCCTCCAGATGTCCATGGACTACAATTCCCAGAAGCCCCTGCCAGCATCCGCTGGCAGGGGCTCCTGGGAATTGCAGTCCATGGACATCTGGAGGGCCGCAGTTTGACTACCCCTGATCTAGGGACACAGAGTGAATCGGATGGTATCCCCAGATGTTAGTGAATAAAAGGGCAGCCAATCAGATCCGGCTTCACCATAACGTCATTGATAATATATCTTGAGTAGCTGTGAGGGACGCCAGTTAAAATAAAGGCCCGAACAAAGTAGGGTCGTCCTGCCGTGGAAAAGGAACATTTGGTCGACCGTCCCTCTGCCGCTGCTCGCTCTGGCCTCGACGCGGCGCTCCAAGCGAGAGCGAATGGGCGAAGGTCGCTCGCCTCCAGCCCCTGCCTGCTTCCTCTCGCCCGCAGGCTGCCTGCGCAGATAGCAATCAAGCAATTACGGCCCATTAGGCCCCATTAAGCGCTTCCTTGCAAGGTCGGAGGCGCTTTGCGCAAGGGGTCATCCACCCCCGGGAGACAGTCTCGGTGCAGGAAAGATTCAACTAAGTAGCCGTGTTGGTCTGAAGTAGCACAATAAAATCAGGGGCACCTTAAAGACCAACCAAGATTTATTCAATAAATCCGCCCCCGACTTTCTCCGTGCAGAGAAGGAAGCCCCTTTTGAACAAAATAAGACGCTCCAAGAGGAGCCAGTCCCAGGAAGCTTTCCCATCCCAAGTGGCGCTTTGTCTTTTTTGAAGGAGTCTCCTCCACTCGCCTCCTGTGAATCCGTTTCGAGGTTATTCCGTGAAAGGAACGCCGACGCCTCCTGCCACGCTTGCCAACTCCGAATAAGGAAATTCCTGGAGATTGAGCCTGGAACCTGAGAGGGGTTGTCAGGGAGTGAATCAGGCTTAGCACCCTCCCCCGCACACACACACATTTGGCACTTGTCCCCAGGTCACTAAAACAACTCTTTGGAGGAGGACACATTTCCCATGGAGATAACATCTGCTCTGCATTGCTCCCCAGACTGCCAGATCCCCAGTGCAGGAAACCACAGAAGTGCTCTCTGTGTGTACAGTTTGTCTAGGTTGGGATTTCATTGGATCGCAGCTTTCCTCATAATTATAGCACTCAGCGTTCTTCCCCCCTCCCCAGCATTTTCACATCTTGATCTTTTTTTTTCTTAATCACACCCAGAAAGGCGACCCAGGGCTGAGGCATGTAAATAGAGATATGAGTCTGTATAAAAGAAATGGGTTGATTTTTGGACCCTGTTTTTTGCTATAGTCGCCTTCCCTTCCTCTCCCCACAACAAACACCCTGTGAGATAAGTGAGGCTGAGAGACCTCTGACAGAAATGCTCTGTGAGAATAGCTCTATCAGGACTGTGACTAGCCCAAGGTCACCCAGTTGGCATGGATGAAGAGCAAGGGACCACGTGGATGAAGAGCAAGGGACCAAACCCGGCTCCCCCTAACTGCTCTTAGCCACTATAGAAGAAGAGTTGGTTCTTATATGCTGCTTTTCTCTACCTGAAGGAGGCTCAAAGTGGCTTACCGTCGTCTTCCCTTTCCTCTCCCCACAACAGGCACCCTGTCGACTTGTTTCATGACTCTGGTTTTCAGAATAGGGGGTGAGCTAACCCTGTGGTTCACCCATGTGACATTAATCAACAACCCAGGGACCTGATCCCATTCTGTCCTGGTTAAATCCCCCCCACATGCACACACACACACACACTTCTTTTCAGCCAAATTCTTCAGTATCCAAAAGCTGCTTTTGGCTTTCCAAACCAATATATGAACTGAGACTGTTCCTCCATGAACGACAGGGCAGCTTGCCTGTGTACCTGTACCTGCAGAGGGCAGCTGGCCTCCCAACACATCTGGCTTGGTTTACATGGAACATTGCAAAAACACATCTGGCCTGAGGATCAAAGGATGAGGGTGCAGGCTGGCATGAGCTCCCATCCCTTATTTTATAAACAGAGCCAGGATTGGAGTGTGAGAAATCTCACCTGAAGGTCTCTATGAAGGCGCTGTGTGTGTGTGTGTGTATCTTTGTGTATGTGAGAACTAGGATTTTAACAAGATTTATTTTGGGAGCTCTTTACAGCTTCAGTCACTTCCAGATTTAGAAGCTGAGGCAAGGACAGATGAAGAGTTCAGCTTTGCTTTAGAAGAAAAAAAAAACAAAAGAAAGGAAAAACCTGGTTGGGATCAGCTTCTTTTCTCCCTCTGCTGCGGGCTCATTAGCAGGGAAGTAGGAATGAGGCAGATGTCATAGATCACTGCTGAAGGGAAGAGGAATCAAAGAGGACTTTCTCCAGCTCCAGGCTGATCATATTTGTGCCTATGGATGCCAACCTTCCTCCCCTTTGTTTATCCGTCATGCCAAAGCACCCCTTGGCTAGTTAAGACTTCTGTGTCCTCATGTCACTGGGAAGAAGAGCCCCCTGAATTTCCTTGAAACTGTTTCCATCCAGGACATTTGCCCTGGGCTTGATACTTTTGGAATGTGGTTTATTCTCTGCTTCCTCCCAAGCATTGTGGTGTATTCATCTCCCAGATCCTTTTAATGCCAACATTTTGGGAAAGATTGCACAAAACCCCGGGTAGTTGCTTGAAGGGTACTTTCCTGGCTCACATTGTAGGTGTAAACCAGGGAAGTGCTATATTTTGATCTAGGGTTTCTGGCTCTGGGTTAGGAAATGCCTAGAGATTTGGGGGAGGAAACTGGGGAGGAACTTCAGCAGGGAGTCTACTTTCCAAAGCAGCATTTTCTCCATGGGAATAGATAACTGCAGCCTGGAGATGAGTTGAAATTCCAGGTGATCTTCAGGTCCCACCTAGAGCTTGGCAGTCCTATGTCCCATGTTTGTGGCCTGACCTGGAATGAAACAAGCTCTGGCTAGATATGGGAATTACAGAAAGCGTTTTTCTTAGTCACGAGAATCTGGCAACATTTTTCCTTTCCCCGCCCCCCATTTTGCAGCCTGTGGATTGGCAGAAGCAATCTAGAATGACTAATCTAGAAACTTTTCTGCTCCTGGCTCCATAATAAGAACCATAATAAGAACCTCCTGGTTCCATAATAAGAACCTGGTTCCATAATAAGAACCTCCATAATAAGAACCATAATAAGAACCTTGCACAGGCCCTGGAAGAGTTTTCAGTACTTGGTTTGGGTTTCCCTCCTTCTATGAAAAGATGGTTAAAAACCTAGGTTGGTATAGTGGTTAAGAGCAGCAGCTTCTAATCTGGTGAGCTGGGTTTGATTCCCCACTCCTCCTCCACATGAAGCCAGCTGTGTGCCCTTGGGCTAGTCACAGCCCTGTTTAGGGCTGTTCTGTTACTCTCCACGCCACCTACCTCATTGGGTGTGTACTGTGAGGAGAGGAAGGTTAGGCAATTGTAAGCTGCTTTGAGGCTTCTTCAGGTTGTGAAAAGCGGGAATATAGAAAACTCTTCTCATGCAATTCTGAAATTTTCTGCTGCCTAAAAGGAAGACTAATTAGATTAACTGCTCCTTCTCTGGTGCCAGATTAAGACCTAGTTCTTTGTACTGCCCGACATTCTGTATCTGGGCTGCAACACGGTATGCCGAAGGCAGAGATTTGCATGAATTCCCATGGGCCCCTGTCTCTCAAGTGCTAGTGAGGGGTGGCCAAGGCTCTCCAGATGTCCATGGACCACAATTAGCATGCTGGCAAAGGATCATGGTTATTGTAGTTCATGGACATCTGAAGAGCTGCAGTTTGGACATGCTGCTTTGTTGAAGATCTTGTTTGTCTCTCAGGTGCTAGTGAGGGGTGGCCAAGGCTCTCCAGATGTCCATGCTCATGGTTATTGTAGACATCTGGAGAGCCGCAGTTTGGACACCCCTGTGCAATGTGTCTCACCTCCGTTTTATCCCCACAACAAGCCTATAAGGTAGGGTAAGATGAGAATTTGACTGGCCCAGTGTTACTCTGCAAGCTTCTAGGGCAGAGCAGGGACCAAACTTTGACTCTTGAAAACTGATGCCCTAGAAAACATCAAAGTCTTTAAGGTGCTTCTGAACTCCAGCATTGCTTTTCTGCTGCAGACCAAACATGGCTACCCACCTGAAACCTGGGACTGGTTCTGAGTTCTGGAGAATGCTCAGTAGATTAATGATGCTGTCTAAAATGAAGTACAAAGTGAACTTGCACAAGAACTCCGAGACCACTTCCTCTGTGATTTAAGAGATGCCAAAAGGATTGGAGGGGGGGGGGGCAGGAATCAGGCAGCAACATTTTCTCACAGGGTTTTTGGCACATTCCTATTTCTGTCTGTCCTTGCACAAACTCACAGGAATGGTTCTTCCCCCTAAGGGTCAGGATCCTTTGTTCCGAGCTCCTTCAGAGACTCATACAACTCTTGTAGCAGGCCATTGCCCCACGAATTCTCACGCAGGAATCTTGACCTTCTTGTACTGAGTGGACAAGGCTGCCTTTGTGGATGCAGCCTGCCCCCACTTTTCTGATCTTGGTTTAAAAGTGATGTGGCCTGTCAAGAAGCCATGCTTTTTCCTGACTGGTGCCCTGTTTCAGCAGGGGGTTGCTGACCCCTACAGGTGTGGCATTTAGTACATTAGCATGGCAACCACCCAGGCAAATACCAGGCCAACCCAGTTTAATTGCATAATACCAGTTGCAGGGAGCCCCACAGAGGTCTGGTTGCTCCCCCCCCCCCATGTATACCCTAGCATCACTTTCCAAATCAGGCCTGATTGTGGCAAAATGGCACAGATGGAATTTGTAACAAGCTCTGCAGTTTGTTTATAATAAGTAAACGATGTTTTGGAGCGTACGTTCAGCTCTTTAGTCACTCAAGCGATCCCCAAACAGGAAGCAGAAGGAAAGAGCTGGTGTCAGGCCTAGTCAGTTCAGTAGTAGAGAACCAAATCGGGCGCTCAGGGAGTGATGTGTATGCTAAACGGGCCTCATTTATACTCTGAGAGGTCACCATTGTCTGCCCTTCATTATATAGCCTTCATAACAGGCACATACTCCTGCCTGTTATGAGTGAGGAGGGAGAAACCAATCTATTTATGCCTCTCTTGGCACTGTGGCCAGCTTGCTGGAGGAATGCTCCTTAAGAAGGGAATTATTAAAATAACAAGCCAGCCGATTTGAGTGTACTTCTGTAAATGCTGTATCAAATGACCTCCCCAAACAGTACAGGCGATACTTGGATGTTTATACGCACAAATGACAGTCAAAGGTTCAAAGACTGGAGGGAACTAGTCTTTTAATATTTGCACCATGTGACCCTCGTAGATTTGCCCCAATCTTATATCCCACCAGAGTTCCATATAGGATGCCAGCCTCCTGGTCAGATCTGGGAACTCCCCTCCCCCCTGGAATTGCAGCTCATTTAACTACAGAAATTAGTTCTCCTGGATAAATTGGATGCTTTGGAATAGGGGTAGTCAAACTGTGGCCCTCCGGATGTCCATGGACTACAATTCCCATGAGCCCCTGCCAGCAGTCCATGGATATCTGGAGGGCCGCTGTTTCACTACCCCTGCTTTGGAGGGTAGGCTCTGTGGCATTGTACCCCACTGAGGTCGCTGTCCTCCTCAGGCTCTACCCTTGAATCTCCAGGAATGCCCCAAACTGGATCTCGTAACCCCTTCCCTGGTGGGGGGCACTAATTAGCAGCACTAATTCCACCCAAGGCTCCTCCCCTTCCCACCCCCTCCAGGCCCATCATTGGCCATTTTAGGAGATGGGGTCAACATGATCATGTTTGGGCATATGACTGATAAATGTCTGTCTGTCTGTCTATCTCAATTCACTCCCACCCATTGGGAAACCCTTCCAGGGCTGTCAAGAAACCCCAGGGTTTCACTAAACCTAGACCTATAATACAGACAAGAATAGATCTCCTTCTCTCTCGCGCGGGGCTCTCTTGTCGTGTTAGCTGTGCATGCCTTTCAGTTATGAACAAGAGAGAACTACACGTTTTGTCTCTGAAAATCTACGGGAATGATGAAAAAGTCTCTGTGGGTTTTTTTCCCCCCTTCCCAAAAATCCATTTTGTTTCAGAGCCACCCTACGCTACGGAGAAAATGAATGTTAAGCAAAGTTTGCCTCGCTTCCAGTAAGTAACTTCGGGGTGCTGCAGAACAGACGCTCCCTCCTCTCCATCTAGAGCAAGGTTTCTCTTCGCTGTCGGTGAGCATTTCACGTCTCGGGGACTTATTTATTCACTGGCACAGCTCCTCGCTGATCTCATCCCATAAACACCAAACTCTATTAAAGCAGAGCCCCACACTTTATTTTCAGCTTCGCACAAATGCCAGATGAGAATTCTGCAGCTTCTCACCTTGACGAATGAGCTGCAGGACCGGGCTTCAAAGAACACCGGAGCAAATAATATCTTTCGCCGTGCGCTTCTGAGAATTTCCTTGCTATTGCAGGCGGCATGTGACAGATAGCTCACCTATTGGCTAGCCATATGCTCCCAGCATGGGAGGGTAGAGTTCACAAGGAGATGAACAAAAGGCCCCAAAAAGGTCTGCTGCAGCCAGCCATCCGTTTCCACAGTGAAAGGTTTCTTTTCCCCCTTCCCCCCCCTGAGGAAGGAAGCTTTGGCAAGCCAGATAGAAAATCTGCTCAGGCTGGGGCAGAAAGAGGGCAACAAAATGCAAGAGTTCAGAAGGGAGAATAGCGGGGACCCGGGAAAAGGAAGGACTCTGGGGAGTGGTGGAAAAAGGCAGAGGAAGAATGAGAAGAAAGGGAAATGAGGAAATAAATGACAAACTCTGTGCAAGAAAAGCTGAGTCAGTGAGAAACTAGCAGGGGATCTAACGGCAGGGAAATCTATATTAATGGCGAGGAAGGGGTGGGGGAGAAGGCAGAGGGGGGAAAAAAGATGAAAGGGGAATGGATTCATTTGTGAGCCACTTGTTAACAGCTTCAGCTGAGGCCCCTGGGAAATATGAAAAGAATACAATAAGCCAGGAGACTGTTCTCTCTCGCCGTCTGTCTTATATTTGAGCTCATTTTCCCTTGGCAGGGTCATCGAGTGAAGGTCAGCCGGCTTTGATTCTAAGTCCACATTGTCTTGCTGATGTTTCAGACCCAAAAGGAAAAAAGAAAAGTCCATGGTTTCATTGGTGTGTTGGTTTTCTTTTCAAGCTATGAAAGCCAAATGCACAAAGGCTTTTCCCCATGTTCCCATTTAAGCCTTCCTCCCCAACCCCCAACGTTACACACACACCATGCCACAATCTGGGTCTCCAGACCATGCCAGGCATAAATAGAACACTGCAGCCTCAAGATCTGTTTCTGGCCATAGACAGGGCTGGATTGGTATCCTAATATTTCAGCTCGATAAAGAGTTCTGGAGAATATTGTTTTGTTATTATTGCTGGCAGGGTTATGAAATGCAAAGGAGGAGTAGAGCACTGATTGCTCAAAGCAGCCATTTTCAACCTTTTGACTGTGGAGGAGCCCCAGAAATAGTTCTTCAGACTTTGAGGAGCCCCGGAAGTGATGTCAACTGGCCACATCCCGGAAGTGACATCACTACCTGGACCCTTAGCCCTCCTTTTGCTCCCTCCCCCTGCCTTTACTCCTAGTATGGCAGCTCTGCCTCATGTAGGCCAGAAAGAAGAGGAGGAGCTGAGAAGACAGCCCAGCCCCTCCATACCACACCACTTCAGAGTTCCCGTGAACCCCCTTCAGAACTCCCACGGACCCCCAGAGATCTATAGACCCTGGTCGGGAATCCCTGGCTCAAAGAATAATAGCTTTATTGAAAATAGAAATAACTTTGTAAAGAGAGAGGGGAGAATGAGAGTCCTATCAGTCTAGCTGTTCTTCCTCTGAAGGCAAACAGGAGCAGGAAATTCTAACTGTTCTAATATTAATTAGGGATGATCCTGCGTTGAGCTGGGGGTTGGACTAGATGGCCTGTATGGCCCCTTCCAACTCTATGATTCTATGAATTCAAGTCACAGGAGAAAATTATTTGAAGAATATCACAAAGTCCCTGAGCTCAGTATGCTAGCTACGCATCTTCTCTGATGCCCCCTGCAGGATACTCTTCATATGTTATTGAATCATGCAACTACAGATTGTGCATATCCCAACAATTATTTTCATTGGCCTCAGTATATTACAAGAATTTGAACTTTCTTTGCATCTATTTGGAACATCAGGTGTTAGAAATGAATGGGGATGTGAGAGAAATCTGCAGCATTTGGTATGGGGGACACCCTTTTCTGTCTCCCCCTGAGGAACAGAGGGAAAGTTTCATTGTATTCTTCTGCTTGAAGGGACCCTCAATGCCTGCGATTCATGGGCACCAGGCCATTAGCTCACGTCCTGCTTTCTCATTACGAGTGGGGAGTCAGTTCTTTAGCATGCAGTTCAAGTGGCTTGCAAGCCGTTTGCTCAGTTACTTTTCCCTGCATACACATCATATAGAATCATAGAATAGAATCACAGAATAACAGAGTTGGTCTCCAACCCCCCCCACCACCAATTTTGTTGGACATGCTCCAGTTTGTCTACATCCCTCTTCAATTGTGGTGCCCAAAACTGAACACAGTACTCCAAGTGAGGCTGAACCAGAGCACAGTACAGCGTTACCATCACCTCCTGTGATCTGGACACGATACTCCGTTTGATACAGCCCAAAATCCCATTTGCCTTTTGAGCCACCGAGTCACACTGCTGACTCATGTTCAATGTATGGTCTATTACTACGTCATTTTCGCACATACTACTGCCAAGTCTCCCCCATCCTATATTGGTGTCTGTGGTCTTTCCTACCTAAATGCAGAACTTTACATTTGTCCGTATTGAATTTCATTTTATTCAGATTAGCCCAGTTTTCAAGCCAATCAAGATCATCTTGTATTCTGAATCTGACTTCTATTGCGTTTGCCACCCCTCCCAGTTTAGTATCGTCTTCAGATTTAATAAGTATCCCCTCTAATCCCTCATCCAAATCATTTTTAAATATGTTGAATAACATAGGCCCCAGGACAGATCCCTGGGGCACTCCACTTGTCACTCTTCTCCAAGAGGATGCTGAACCATTAACAAACTCCCTTATATATATCGGCTCCCCAGCACCTCCTTGCCATTCTCTTAAGGGAAAAACGAATAAACAAGTTAGTTTAAACACGGTTATTTTTAAAAGTCTCGCTGTTCAGCGTTCACCTCTGTGTTGATTAAGCTTAATGGCTGCTTGTCTATTAGTTAATGGATGCCCATTTGTCTTAGACACAGGGAAGTGGTAGTTTTCTAGTTACCTGGCCCCTGGGATGGGGGGGGGGTGAGGGGAAGATCTATTTCACCTATTGGCAGATGCCACCAGGCAGAAGGAAGTGAAACTCCATCTGCACAAGTACTGCACAGCTGTTCAGCACGTTGCTTGAGTCAGATGGTGGGGAGAAAAAGAGATATGAGGACATTCTACTAGCCACTTTTAAAACCAATAAAATGCAGCTTACAGCACAAAAACCATTCAAATCCCTTAAAACATACAATGGCTAAAGATAAAAGCCAAAAGACAAGAGGTGGCAACTTTCTCCAACCCACTAACTGTTCAAGCCAGGTCATAGAATCATAGAATCGTAGAGTTGGAAGGGTCCTCTAGTCCAACCCCCTCCACTATGCAGGTCAGCATTGATGATCCAATAATCCTGTCCGTCTGGGAGCGGTCACTACCCTGGCCTCAACCAACCGCCTGGTGGAAGAGCTCCGTCTTACAGGCCCTGCGGAACCTACCAAGTTCCATCAGGTCCCTTAGCTCTTCCGGGAGCTCATTCCACCAGGTTGGGGCCAGGGCTAAAAAGGCCTTGGCCCTGGTTGTGGCCCCCGGTGCATGTCCTGGGGGCCTGGGACAACCAGCAAGTTTGTACCCGCAGAGTGCAGGGGTCTGCAGGGGACATAAGCAGATAAACAGGAACCAGGCTGTGTTATAGCCTTGAAGGTCAAAACCAGAGCCATGAAAGCCCCTTGCTGGTGTCATGGTAAGGCAGTTATGACTTGATGCCCTTCCCTCCCCTTTGACTAGTGTGAAGAAACACTTCCATTTGTATTTTGCGATCCTCTTGATAATCTAGGGGTGCCAACCTCTAAGTCAGGGTTTCTCAACCAGGCTTTCTTGAAACCCTGGATTTTTTTTTTTTGACAGCCCTGGAACGGTTTCCCGAATGTATGGGAAGTAACTGATTTTTATATATTTTTAAAAGGTGTTAAACATTTATCAGGTGATAGGACCCTATATGGTCATGTTGACCTGCTTCCTCTCCTCCCAAAATGGCCAATGAGGGCCTGGAGGGGGTGGGAAGGGGAGGGGCCTTGGGTGGGCGTGTCCACAGCTCTGCTTCCCAACCACATTCTGCATGGGGTTTCTCGAAGCCTAAAGAATGTTTCAGGGGTTTCTCAGCGGTAAATTTGAGAACGGCTACTCTAGGTGGTGGCTGGAAATCCTGGGATTACAACTGATCTCCAGGAGAACAAGGTCAGTTTACCTAGAGAAAATGGCTACTCTGGAAGGTGGACTCTAATGGCCTCATTGACGTCTCTCCCTTCCCAAGCCCCACCCTCCTCAGGCTCCACCCCCTAAATGCCAGGCATCTCCCAACCCAGAACTGGCTGTTATTATATCTCCAAGTACCGTGGTGATGGAAGTCTAGCTCCCTTTTCGTTTCCAGAGTGCCACCCCTGGATCTGCTGGAGCTGGATCAGCATTCCGAGATGCATGCTGGCATGGAAGCTCCCTGCATTATCTTTGGGCTGCTGGGGAAGTACTCTCCTCTGACCTCTAACCCCAGCCCCTTAACTGCTTCCTTCTGGGTTGGGCAGTCTCCGAAGTGCAGTTTCAGGGGCCTCTGCCATCAACAAACCCATTTCAATTAATATTAGTTCAATTAGCCTCGAACACAAAGGTTATTTCCTGCAATTTTATGGCTTTTCAATGGTATTTGCACGGGTATAATTCACTCCTGGCTCAGTTAACTACAGGAAATAAAACTGGCATCTGGGGTAATATATTCATTACTCCTCTCCCCTGGAATGTGCTGTTAAAAAGTCTCTTCTCCACACAGTTCTAACAAGTACAGATGACTTGTCGGGCGCTTCATGGCAGCAATGTGCCAAGCTGAGCTGCCTGTTTGGGATTCTTGCCAGCAGTAAAAAACAAAACAGTAGGTTAGCAAAGCTTCTTTTCAGAACTGGGTGTTGCACTGCAAGAGTCCAGCAAGAGAGTTCCTCTGGGATTTCTGAACATGCTCGGTGCACCCATCAAAGGGTGCTGTATATGGATTCTTGAACAAGGCTACTGGGGAAAATACATTAGGAGAATAGAGTAGCCCGGTCCCTTGTAGCTGCTGGCAGGGGTCTGGGGATGGGGGCGGGAGCAGGGGGCAGAGAAGAGTACCAAAAATTAATGTGATGTGCTGATGTAACCCAGAAGAGACATCGGTGGAGGTGGTGGTAAAACTCTGACTTTTGGGCAAAAACTCTATAATGGGATTAACTTCTTTCCATAGGGTTTTGTCCCCAAACCAGAGTGTTGCCCCTGGCATCACCACATCCTGTTTAGTTCCTGCTTGTTCCCTTCTTGTGCCTGGTAGGTTCCCCTGGTTTCAGAGAGCCTGTAAATGGAGAGAGAAGCTCCCAGCTGGGGACTATGAGAGCTATAGACTAATTACCATAGTGATAACAGGGAAGTAAATGGAGAAAAGGGTGAAGGGGAATATAGCATCTAATTCCAGTTTTTATGCCACTGACGCACTGCAGAGTCTGGCGAAGGACCTTGTTTGCCAGTTTGGTGTAGTAGTTAGGAGTGCGGACTTCTCCTCGAGGTAGCCTTGTAGGCAGACACTATCTTCTATCCCTCTCTGCTCTATCGGAAATGTCCTTCCATAAATAAACCTTTTTCCTCCTTTAACCTAAAATACAGCGTGTGCATATCTATGACTTATCTACCCTAACATGCTGAACTCCCTCCCCTTCCCAAACCTTTCCCTTCTCAAGCTCCACCCCAAAATGCCCAGGTATTTCCCAACCAGGAGCTGGCAACCCTCGTTGTAAGGCAAGGATCTGTACTCACACTGCCCAGTTTGGGTTGTGCCACCTCTAGATTGTATACTGCTGAACTGTGGAGCAGAGGAGTCCTTGTCCCTAGAGCAGACTATGCCCTAGAGCAGGGGTAGCCAACCTGTGGTCCTCCAGATGTTCATGGACTACAATTCCCATGTGCCCCTGCCAGCGTTTTCTGCAGGGGCTCATGGGAATTGTAGTCCATGAACATCTGGAGGACCACAGGTTGACTACCCCTGCCCTAGAGTGCACCTGCTCTTTGTAAGCTTGGGTTTTGTGAAACAATACTTGTAGCTCTGAGATGTATCCAGTTCTCTTTTTGGTGGGGGGAAAAATCACTTTTACTTGCTTAGCAAAGAGGTTGCTCTTCCCTCTCAGAAAAACGTGTGCCTGTACAAAATAATAAATGCAAATTGAACTAGCTAATGGCTACTTTGAGGAAATAGAAGAAATGTCAGGGATGAAGTGTCATCTGGCCGTCCCCAAAGACTTGAACAACTGGGCTGTGCACAGTGGTGGATTGGAAGTGACAACTCTGGTAATCATGGAAATGAAGATGAATGTTGGCAGATTAGCTGGAGTTGAGGCACTCCACCTGTGTCGACCATGTGAGTTCACCTGCTCTCCATCTTGTGGAGCTTGTCAGCAATGTCAAAGAGCCTAGCCTTGCTTGAACAAGGTCAATTCATCTTCTCCTTGGTACTCAAGGGTAGATCCAAGCAGCCAGTTTCCTTCACTCCTGAATTAAAGGTAAAGGTATCCCCTGTGCAAGCACCGGGTCATATCTGACCCTTGGGGTGATGCCCTCTAGCGTTTTCATGGCAGACTCAGTACGGGGTGGTTTGCCAGTGCCTTCCCCAGTCATTATCGTTTACCCCCCAGCAAGCTGGGTACTCATTTTACCGACCTCAGAAGGATGGAAGGCTGAGTCAACCTTGAGCCGGCTGCTGGGATTGAACTCCCAGCCTCATGGGCAGAGCTTTCAGACTGCATGTCTGCTGCCTTTACCACTCTGCGCCACAAGAGGCTCCTGACTTAGGTCCGTTCTATTCCTGCCCTCTTTGTACACTTCTTAAAGGTGACTGGCCAACAACCAGTAGTGTGGAACTGTAGACTGGAGTCCGTAGACTCTTGGGGCCTTTTCGCACAGGGATCTTTGTTGCAAATTGTTTGCGGAATGAAAAATCGCCATTTAAAATAGTGGAATTCGTCGTTATGCATACCTGCCTTTGTAGTGGAATCAGTTGCGTTTTTTAGCGTTTCCCACAGGCTTCCGGTCTCGGCAGAAATTGCTAGAAAGGAAGCGCTATTGCCAAGCTCGTCCCGCCCCTGGCCGTCAAGCAGCCAATGGGCAGCCGTTAGCATGCTCCCAAACAGCCCCTTTCCCTTTAAGAAAGGTTTTTTTAAAAAAAAAAACGACCCATAGCAATGAATCTAGGTAGATTCGTTGCTACGGAGAGACCCATCCAGCTGCCTAATGTGAGCTGTCGTTTGATTGTATGATCATTTGCACGCTGCCTCGAGTGATAAAAAAAAAAATCCCCCCACCTCTCACGGGCACGATTTTCGGCTGAATTTATTTGTAAAAAATAAAGGGACTTTATTTCAGCAAACGGGCTTTTCAGTTGTTTGTGCTTAGTGACTAAAGGTGAAGGACTGAAGCCAGGGAAGCCTCTAAACAGAAAGAGGCTCGCCGGTGCGTTTATCCCCGCTCGCTCGGAGAAAAAAAAATGGCGATCGCTTCGCCGGAAGTTTGGAGGAGAGAGCCAGGGGGAGGGACTTTGAAGAACCAGCAACAATGGTAACGCACAGATCTTTAGCGCTACTGTTGCAGATTGGTTGCAGGAGTGTATCGCTATCCGGAGGGTGAATCCACTTTTCTGGATTCCCCTGAAAGCGCCACAACGAAGCGCTTTTTGCTGATTGGTTTCAGGATTGTTGCAGATTGTCTACGACGTCGTGGGTTATGTCAAATTAGTAGCGTTTCCAAATAGCAACCATTCTGCTACTTTGAAGCCGTGCGAAATGGCCCTTGGTCTGATCCATCAGTATTCCATTGCTGTTCTTGCTCTTACAGTTGACCTGTCATGAGGAAAATCCTGTCTCCGGAGCCGGCCAAAGAAACATCAAGTGGTATCTTCTTCCTCTATGGCACACAATTGAAGTGGACATTCAGAAAGTAACTAATCAAAATCTGATTTGAGCACAATCTGCTCATAGAAGGGTAACTAATCTTAATGACACATCCTTCATCTTCTGGATCCAAATGTATTAGGCTAGATCTGCAGACTTTGGGTTGCTGCAGACAGTGTCCCTGTCTGTTCTCTGCTTTCAGTTTCTATTTTCTCCTTATGTAGTTTTGCCAACTTAGAACTGGGAAATCCTGGAGCTTTGGGGGTGGCTTGGGAGGGGCTTGGGGTGGAACTTCAGAAGATTTGGGGGAGGGAAGGGAGGAACTCCAGTGGGTTGTGATGCCCTACAGTTCACCATCTAAAGCAACCAATTTATCCAAGAAAACTGATTAAGGATGGGCACAAACCCAACCATGAAGAAAAACTTTGTCATTAATTCTGCCCTGTTAATGATTTGTGAACCAAAGTTCATGACAGGCCTACCATCATGAATCTCCACAAACCTTTACAGCCATTTGTGGTGGTTTGAGGATAGAGCAGAAAGCAGGGGTTTAAAGAGACTCTAAGCCCATTTAAATCCATGCTTTGTATTCTTTTGTGCCACAAAAAAAGCTGAGTGGCAGGGAGCATCTCCCCACTGCCTTTTAAAAGGAACTACACAAGAGAGCTGCTCATCTGTTTTTCAGGCTCTTTGCAAATCCAGTTTTAAAGAAACTGGTCCCTTTCAATGAGGTTTGTAGGGCCACGAGCTGAATCTGTTCACAAAGGAACCTCCCCGTTCAGTTTGTGGTTTGTGGCATGTCCCTGAATTAGTGCCCATCCCTAAAATCAACATCTGTATGAAGATCAGTTGTAATTCTGGGGGGTCTGTAGAAGTTGGCAACTCTTTAATATTTCAGTTCTACAGAGCAGTAAGGAGTAGTTGGAGGAGCAGGCAGGGTGAAGAATATTTTGGCAGCTATTTGCCTGATAGTCACATCATCCAACTAACACATTTAGGCCGTGTTTGCACCACACTGTGAAATCTCTGACCAATATTTCTGTGCAGCTGTCTCACTGATCTCAAGGGGAGCTTCCATTCTATAAACACTGGAGCTTTCTTTGGCAGTGCAGAAACAGGCAAATGGTTTGCTTGAGGGCAGAGTTTTCCCACCTTTCCAAAGGCAGCATTACCCTGCACCTCTGGACAGAAACAGAGGCTTTGTTGTTGTTGTTATTATTATTTAATTTATAGCTCTCCACTCCCAATAAGCTGGCTCATGGCAGGTAACACTGGAAAATCCCCCAATAAAAGCCCCCCCCCCAAAAAAAACCAAGTCAAACAATTATCTTGCCAGCAAAAAACCTCTCTGTGATGAGGGAAGCTTTCTGTCCCTCTTGACCAGGGTGGCTAAAGAGGCAGAGGCCGGCCTTCCTATACCCCACCCCCCCTTTCAATAAGCAGCCTACCAGGTTGACAAAGCAGAGGCTGCAACTTCCATTCTCCCCAAAATAAAATAAACAAAAACAACCGGGGGGGGGGGGTTGAGAACAGAATCCATTCTTGTTTATGGAAGATCATCTCTCCAACTATAAATGGCTTTGGGAGCACAGGTTTGCCTCTTCAGAGGGATGGGGTGTATTTACTTCTTCAAAAACGGAATATGCAGGCTTGAAATAGGCAGCCAGGAGCCTCCCACGCCTTATGTTGTGGTGCTCTGCTATTTGAAGCTTTTCGTTTTCTCTGAGCCCGCTCACCAACTTCTTTGTGGGCACCACAAGCAAGTCACAGGCTGGAAGAGACCTGTGTCCGAGCCTCAATGGCGCTTTATTTCTGGGCATTCTGGTAAAGCATATCCTTTTGCTGGCTTTTCTGATTGAGATCTCTAACATCGAGATCATTGTTAGATCTATTGTATTGGTGCCACCCTCTTCGGAATATTATTCTCCCCACCAGGCTGAACTTGGGGGGAACTCAGGTTAATATCAGAATTGTGACCACCGCTGCTTATATGTTATGTGTAACTTTTGTTGATGTTAATTGGGGTTTTTATGGGGATTTTATTGTGTTTTAACTATTTATGTTGTAAACTGCCCTGAGACCTATTTGGAGAAGGGCGGTCTAAAAATTAAATAATAATAATAATAGTAATAATAATAATAATAATAATAATAATAATAATAATAATAATAATAATTGTTACTAATTACTAATTATCACCTTGGAATCTGGCCTTCCCTCTGGGAATTATCCCACTTTATCACCCCCAAGCACTGTACCTGGCACACTAGTTTGCACAAGAGGGGCTGAGATGTGCCTGGTTAAATAAGTCAGCATATTGGATGCATTCAGCATCTTGTGCCCATCAGAACGGGGATGCCTCACGGGACAGTAAGCTCTTCTCCCTCGTTCTCCAGCCAACAAGCGGGCAGTGAAATTGAAGCAAGGGAGGAAGTACAGATGCCCCACCATGTCTTGATGCCACCCGGGCTGCAGCTGAAGGGTGCTGGGTATTCTCAGAAGCATCACCATTATCCCAAAAAGATTCCCATCTCTGATCTTTCACTGCTAGTCTAAAGGGCAGGATAAGGACACCAGTCTGCAACATTAACTGGATTGCCCAACCTTTTCTGGAAGATAGCTCTAGCAGCTGACCAAAACACATATGTATATATCTCACTTGTACATTCAGGGGAGTGATTTCCTGGTTTTAATGTGTCTCCACTGTCAAACCTCTGGGCAATATTCCTCTAGCTACTCTCTCACCCCAGCTCCACTGGCTTTCCATTTTTTTTCCCTTTGCTATCTGTCTGCGGTCTTGGGTCTGAAAGCCAAAATGGCTCACCTCTCCCTCCTGCACATTTGCCTAATGGTTTGTCAAAATGCCCAGGGCCTCCAATTGACACTATCAGCTTTATGAAAGGCCATCAGCTTCAGACTTGGGGGATATTGATGTGTGCCTGTATTCATAGCTCCATAAAACTAGTTTATGGTGTTATAATAACCCTAAATATGGGCTGTATTGGCAAGTGAAGGCGAGCAGTCAGGAGTGCTTTATCCACAGTGAAATACGTGCCTTCTCTCCTCCTCCCCCCCACCTCTAGGCATCAATAGGAGATTCTTGATGGAGTCAAGTAAACAGATGCTTTCTTTCCAATATTCTTCTCCGCGGCTGGTTCCAAATGTATCAATATATCTATTGGCATTTCCAGTGAATGAGGCATAAATCAGGAAGGCTTTTCCCCCCCTTTGAGGAAGAACTCCCCCCCCTCCTTATTAGAACACTGCAATGCAAGATCTTGGGTGTTGACGAACAAGCTGTGCCATCTGCAAGGCTAAGGATAGCATCACACCTCCCTCAGACTCTTTTGCAGGACCGAATAAGATCTCCTGGAAAGAGAAGGGAAAAGAGACCAACTTTTATCCTCTTCTCCATCTGGATATCTGGGGTAGGTGGAGGGGGTGTGCCCAGCATTTCCATCAGCGGACAAGAGGTGGTGACGGTGGGAGTAATTCATGTGCTGTGAGGCTTCCTAATGGGGGAAAAACAGAAGAAATAATTTTGCATTATCTAATGCAGGGGTAGTCAGACTGCGGCCCTCCAGATGTCCATGGACTACAATTCCCATGAGCCCCTGCCAGTGAATTAGGAAGCCGATTCTACTGCTGATCTACTCTGTGAAATCTCCCCCCCCCCCCCGGATATCTAGTCAGTATCATAGTACACAAAGTTTGAAGCCATTATTGTGGCTCCTGCCAACAAGAACCACTCCATGCCCTCCTCTATGTCTACCACTCTATGCTCTCCTCTACATCAGGCATTTGCTGGCAGGGGCTCATGGGAATTGTAGTTCATGAACATACAGGTTGACTACCCCTGCTCTACGTGACAGCCTTTCAAACACTTAAAGCAACCTTTCTCAACTTTTTTACAATTGAGAAACCCCTGAAACATTCAAGAAACTCCAGAAGTGGCATGATTGTGCAGAATATGGCTGGGAAGCAAAGCTATGTACATGCCCACCTAGGCCCCTTCCCTTCCACCTCCCTCTCCAGCCCCATCATTGGCCATTTTGGGACGGATGGGTGTATTGACACGACCATATGTGGTCATATCACCCAATAAATGTTTAACAAATTTTAAAAATCTCTTAACTCCCACCCATTCGGGAAACCCTTCCAGGGCCATCAAAGAAACCCCAGGGTTTCACAAAACCCTGGATGAGAAAGCCTGAAAGCAACCATGTCCCTTCTCAATTTCCTTTGGACTGAACATTCCCAAATCCCTCAGCCTTTCCTTACAGGGTTTGGTCCCCAGGCCCTGGATCATCCTTGTTGTTCTCATGCACTACCTGCCCAGATGTGCACACTTTCCCCATTGGCATCTGGCATCTTGTAAAATCAAGGGCTGAATATAATCAGTCAGTTCCCAAATGCAACTTGCTATAATGTACTTATGGCCAATCACACGGTAAGTCATATATCCAAAAGAGAATTTTTACTGTGCTGGAAATCAAGGTTCTATAGTTAGATCAAAATGCATTTTTCTTTTTAAAAGCCCCATTTTTTTAACATAGTTACTTTAATAAATCCAATTTAAGAAATAACCTTCAGAAACCAAGTGGAAACAGTAGTTAATCATAGCTAATTTGGCACCTAACTGTTTTCACAGAGAGGAGAGGAGCAATTGTAAGTAGCAGGGACATTGTCCAAGCAATATACTAATTTTGCCACCAAAGAGGATTTGCACTAACAGCTTTCTGCATTTCTCCACCAATCATTGCACCGTATCAGTGACCTGGGAGGACTTTCTGGATTTTATAAATAAACTGTGGTGATTCTGCCACTTTGTTCCCTCCATGTACTGTGCATTTACATGTTGCTCTATCACATACTTAGCTACTGGACTGAGTTGTATGTGATCGAGTGTGATTTTCTATCACACTCTAATGTGAAGAACTGTGTTTGATTCCCCACTCCTCCTCCACATGACCTTGGGCCAGTCACAGTTCTCTCAGAGCGCTTTCAGCCATACCTACCTCACAAGGATGTCTGCTGTGGGGAGAGGAAAGTAAGTGGATTGTAAGCTGCTCTGAGATTCCTTCGGTTATTAAATAGCAGAGTACAAAAAACAGCTTTCTGCATTTCTCCACCAATCATTGCACCGTATCAGTGACCTGGGAGGACTTTCTGGATTTTATAAATGAACTGTGGTGATTCTGCCACTTTGTTCCCTCCATGTACTGTGCATTTACATGTTGCTGTATCACATACTTAGCTACTGGACTGAGTTGTATGTGATCGAGTGTGATTTTCTATCACACTCTAATGTGAAGAACTGTGTTTGATTCCCCACTCTTCCTCCACATGACCTTGGGCCAGTCACAGTTCTCTCAGAGCTCTTTCAGCCATGCCTACCTCACAAGGATGTCTGCTGTGGGGAGAGGAAAGTAAGAGGATTGCAAGCTGCTCTGAGATTCCTTCGGTTATTAAATAGCAGAGTACAAAAACACAGCTAGTCTTCTTCACTCAGCTTGGCCTGGGCCCAGTCAGCCTCCTGGTGGGCCTCATGAGAGGACAGAGAATCACCAGGAATGGTTTGAAGCAGAGCCAGAACATTTCCCCTTGCTCATTTTCCCCAGCTCAGGCCTAATGGCCATCCCTCAGCTCACTGGCAGACGGGGGACTCTTTTAAAGACCCAACATCTGCCAAACATCTGTGAAGCTGGCACTCCTTCATTGCAGCTCTGCCGGGCTTGCATGGGGAGGATCAGCAGCAAGTCTGATTTGTCTTGTGGGGACTGGGCCCCTCTTTGCCTTCTGATATCACTCAGAGGAGCGGCACACTCATTCACAGGACGCGTCTGTGTGTCACACACTGGTCTCCCTGTGGCTTCCTCTGCATCCCATTCTTTGTTTTCCAGAAGCAGTCACAATAGGTGTGTCCCTTTAACCTGTGCGTGGGTGAAGGGTCCAATCCCAGGGAATGTCATCCTACTTAGAAAGGGGTGCAGGTTACAGGTAGGAATGTATTTCCCACAAAACCAAATGGAAATGCAATGAACGGAATCAAATTAAATGAACACGCGCAACAACAAAAATAAAGGAAATGAGGTAAAGGAGCCCAAAGGAGAAATAAATCCATGTTTTGAGCACATTCGTAGTGGAAATCAGGGGAAGCTGAGGGAGTGATTGACTTCTCCTTAGGGCTGTGCGTTTAGAACATAACTAATCAAAATCCAATCCAAAAACGTCCTGTTGGTTAGCCCTGGAGGAGTAACTAATCCAAATCGCCTCCAATTTTCAGTAAAGAAGAAATCAAATAGGGTACGCGTGAATATTATATCTGGCAACTGTGCCTGTCGTGAGAACTCAGATTTCCCTTTCTCTGGGAGAGCGAAGGACGAGATCAAGTCAGCACCAATGAGTTTGCCCAGCCAGGTTACTCTGCTCATGTTGGCTGGTTCTGGAGCAGGGAGTGGCTCCCGCCAGACTCTTGAGAGCATTTTCCTGACAGCCTGAGCTTATATGGTCCCTGTGTGAGCTGGGTAAGATAAAGGTAAAGGTATCCTCTGTGCAGGCACCAAGTCATGTCTGACCCTTGGGGTGACGCCCTCTAGCGTTTTCATGGCAGACTCAATACGGGGTGGTTTGCCAGTGCCTTCCCCAGTCATTACCGTTTATCCCCCAGCAAGCTGGTTACTCATCTCGGAAGGATGGAAGGCTGAGTCCACCTTGAGCCGGCTGCTGGGATCTAACTCCCAGCCTCAGACAGCATTTCTACTGCCTTACCACTCTGCGCCACAAGAGGCTCTATGTGAGCTGGGTAAGGAGAGGCAATGTTTTGCCCCCGGGGCAGAGACTGGAAGGCTGTCCCCCTGATCAGCAGCCCACCTCCCCTGCAGAGAGGAAGAACGGTAGATTCTGGATCTCAGATCTCTTTGACATCTCCCGTTGTGATTAAAACAATTACCTGTGGTGGAACCTGAGATGTATACGCCTGCCTTGCCATGTGGAAAGCTGAAGTCTTACTGTTTTGCTTTGCTTTCAACAGAGGGGGAGCAAAAAAGAGAGAGGAAGCCAATCCCACTACCCTCTCACCCCCGACCATCCAAGTTCTTTTGCTTTTGAAGGGGGAAATGCTTCTGTTGCCTTTTTCATAGCCCCATCCCTTGAAATGTTCCTAATTTTCCACCTGAGTCCTGGACATAAGAAGAGTCCTGTGCTCCTTCTGGCCCAGCATCCTGTTTCACACTCTGGCCAACCAGCTGTCCTGAAGGGCCAGGAGACGGCACAGAGGCTGAGGCCTTCCCCATGCTTGCCTCCTAGCCTTTGGTGTTCAGAGAATGACGGCCTGTGAATGCAGAGCTTCCCTTTAGTCTACAGCGCTAATAGCTATTGATGGATCTATCCTCCATGAATCTGTCTAATCCACTTATAAAGCTCGTGGCCATCACTAAGTCTGCTGGCAGCGAATGCCACAATTTAATTACTTGTTGAGTGAAGTGTTCGCTCTTTTCCATCCTTTTTGTTTGACACAGCAACCATTTGCAGGGAACGGTGCAGGAAGCACTAAAGCAGGGGTAGTCAAACTGCGGCCCTCCAGATGTCCATGGACTACAATTCCCAGGAGCCCTTGCCAGCATTCGCTGGCGAATGCTGGCAAGGGCTCCTGGGAATTGTAGTCCATGGACATCTGGAGGGCCGCAGTTTGACTACCCCTGCACTAAAGGCACTTGTTTGAGAGCCAGCGTGGTGGAGTCGTTAAGAGCAGCGGGCTCTAATCTGCAGAACCGGGTCACATTCTGCACGGGTGACCAAACTGTACCTCTCCAGATGCTCATTGTAGTCTATGAGCATCTGGAGAGCCACAGTTTGGCCACCCCTGCCCCATTGCATCACAAGCAGCCAGCTGGGTGACCTTGTCCATCGCAGTTCTCAGAGCTTTCTCAGCCTCCCCTCTACCTCACAGGGTGTCTGTTGTGGGGAGAGGAAGGGAAGGCTTTATCAGTTGCTTTGTGACTCCTTTGGGTAGTAAAAAATGCGGTACAAAAACCAGCTCTCCTTTGAGGCATCTTGGTCGAGGCAGCTATGCTATCCAAGGTCAGATAGAGTTCCACCCGAATCGGAATCCAGACCAGTATCATGGCTTCCAAGGCAGAGGGAGGCATTTCCAGATGTGCTGCTTTCTAACGGAGTCCAAAGTTCTTAAGATGTGCACCCAGTGGCTTGGTTCATGCCATGAGAACCTCACGATCACGGGGGCTGAACGCTGAGTGGGCTGTTTTGCCAACATGCCAAAAATGTAAATGTATCCATTGTAGAAATGCTGCCTTTGTGCTTGTACAGGAATGCATTAGTACATTGTGAAGCCGGTAGCAGAAAATAATGTCTCATATTAGCCCATTGCTGGGGACTCTTTTCCTTGCTCTCAAATGGGCCCATTTTCTAATTCAGCTGTGCAGACACCACTCTCCCCACCCCAAGGAATGCTATCAATCCGAGGGGCCTTGGATTTCCCTGTGCAGGTCTATTCAGAAGTATGCCCCATTGTACCCAGTGGACTTACTCCCAGGAAGTGGGCATAGGGCTGACATCTGCACTCATGGAAATCTGTAGCACCCCTTAACTCCTTTAGAAGGTTTTCCCAACTTTGATGATGATGTTATCTGTTCAATCCTGTCCAACCCTCTGCAATTCTAAAGGAAAGTTTTCTCCATTTGTCTCTGTCAATGACCGCTTCTTTCAGTTGGTTCATGGTCATCCCTGTGTCGGCTTTGATCGTGTCGAATCAGCGGATCCTTTGGCAACCACGTTTCCTTTTGCCGCTGACCATGCTGAGCATTAATGATTTTTCTAGCGAGTCTGATTGCATGATGTGCCCAAAGTAAGTGAGCTTTAGCCGTAATATCTTCCCAATTACATCGTTGGTTTGCTCCTCTCTAAAACTATCTTGTTGGTAACGCTGGCTGTCCATGGTATTCGCAGCATTCGTCTCCAACTTTGCTGTAGGCAAAATCCAGTGGCAACACTAAGGATTCAATGAGATAGGACATTGGGGAGTCCATCGACTGAGTTCCCAGCGTTTTTAAAATGTAACTTTTAGGCATGTAGGGACACCATTTAGATCACAGTGAAAGGGGAAGAGCTGTTTAAGCCTTCCCCTTGTACCATTTTGCCATCTTGAAATGGCTCAATATTTGCCCTGCATCTGACCCACCAGGACCGACATTTGACCAGATTATGCTTTTGCATCACACTGAAGGAGAGAACAGGCAGGCTGCAGCTCTCGCCCGAACCTGTCTCCCAACTTGATTCGCAGCCCTGAAGTCTGCAAATCCTTCCTCCCTCACACTGTGATCATCCCCGCATGACAATGAAGTGCATCCGCGTGAGCTCTCAGCCACTGAGCGGACAGGTTTCGAGGCAGCCCTCCATCCCTGTTAGCTTTGTTGAGCCAACAGTAACGAGAGCTGGAAAAACATTTGCAAAACAAATTGATACCTGGCAACCCGAAGTATGAATGCATTTATTTCTGTTTAACGATAAGCCATCTAGCCATGGATCCTTTTTGGCTGTTGTGGGTTTTTTGTGGGTTTTTTTTGCAAAAGTTACTACATTATAAAATTGTTCCCATCCATAACAAAGCTGCTTATCAAGGCATAATTAACACTTGTAGCTTCCAAAGCAAATATTGAAAGCAGAAGGAGGGATTTCTGAAACTCGCACAGAGGAGGACAGAGTGTTATAAATAAATTTCAAGCTGCAAATCTTTTCAACAGCTCTCTGCTGTTTATTTTTTTTAAGGTTCACTCAGGCTTCTAAATAGATCTGTAGACATCTCCAGAGTAAAGCTGCCAACTCTGGCTTGGGAAATTCTTAGAGGTTTGGGGTTGGAGCCTGGGGAGGGCAGGGAGAAGGGCATCAGTGGGGTATTTTGCCATCCAGTCCAACCTCCGAAGCTGCTGTTTTCTCCAGGGAGATTGATCGCTGTAGTATGGAGGCCAGTTAGAATTCCAAGAGATCTCCAGGCCAGATCTGGAAGTTGTCAACACTATGCCAAAGGCCTGCTTATATGGCTCACAAAGTTAAAATGAAATAAATAAGAAAAAAGGCAACATGAGAACTATCAGTAGCAAAGAAAGTCAAAAAGGCAAGCTGGGGGCATTAAAAAAACGAAATAAAACAACATTCAGTGCTCAGGTTTCCCCAGATAATTCTACTCCTTCCTTTTAGGCAAATCAGAGCACAGTAAAATGAGACCTCAGTTCAGGTCTCCATTCAGCTTTGGACAAGGGATCTTTCACCAACTTTGCGGGGGTTTGCTCATCTGAACAAATGGGACAAGGACAACATGTGCCCCCTTGGGGAAAGGGAAGGTACCATTGGCAAGGTACCGCTCAGTGAGAACATGGAATCCCTTATTTGGGGACCTGGATAAGAGGTTGTGCTGAACTGATGGACAGAACCTTCTCATCATTTGGAGAAAGGATTCTCTGGCCTTGCATTTGCCTCTCCTTCCCACAGTGCTCCCAGGCTCTCAACCCATCAGGAACAAGAGGACAGATTTAAAAGGGATGTACCTCTCCTTAGGCAGGTGACTACCCAAGAACTCAGTCCAAATTCAACCGGCTTCAAACTTCCAGAACTCTTTCATTAGTGCAAAAGCAGTGATAGCCAAGCAAAAACCATGCACATTTTAATTACGTAGTGTTGCCCTGAAATTATTTGACAAGAGGCAAAGTTTCCAGCTCAATATATTAGACCAGGGGTAGTCAACCTGTGGTCCTCCAGATGTTCATGGACTACAATTCCCATGAGCCTCTGCCAGTGTTTATAGTCCATGAACATCTGGAGGACCACAGGTTGACTACCTCTGTATTAGATGACTTGTATCTGTCTGGTTTTTCATATACTCTTAGCCTCTTCCATCATGTCTAGCTGATGCTCCTGTGTCCATTGATTACTTAATAGGCATAAAAGCAAATCTTTCAAGTTCATAGGTCCAGTTATTTTGGTTTGGCTCCCCTCTTACAAGAAACAGAATTAAAGGGAAAGAAACAAACACGAGCCTTTTGAAAACGTTACGAATCCGATGCACTGCTCAAATGATGAATAATAACCCCAAGCAAAAGACTCCCAAATAAGACCAGAAAAAAACCCTCAGAAAAACTCAGCCATGCCATTTCCAAGGCCCCGTGAATACAGAATATATAAATATATATTCAATAATCAGTGAGCAGAATAAATTAAAGAGCTGAAAATGAAACTCAGAAGACCAGAAGCCTTCTTTCAAAGGGCAGCCAGACAACGAAGCATGAAAGCCATAAAGAAGGGGAACTGCCCAATGGGTTTCAGGGTAGGAGCTTCAGACAGAACTCCCCCCCCCAAAATAACAACAGTGTGTGGGGTACAAGGTAACATTTAAGTGGGTTTATACTATGTGTAGAATGAAAAAAAATCCCACAGTCAGAGTAGTTCAGCAGCAGTTGAACAAATACCTATCCTTGATGCTGTAGACCGAGCCTGCATTGAGCAAGAATTTGGACTAGATGCCCTGTAGGGCCCCTTCCAACTCTGTGGTGGTATTATTTGGACAGTGTGGTTTATTTGCCAAAAAGGAAACAATGAAATTCTAACTACTGCCATTTGTTAGTAAAATATAAACAGTGGAATATCTTATTTGGATAGCTTCGCGTTCTTCTTCTTCAGATGGTTCTCTTCCTTGTTTGGTGGCTGCTGGTATTTGCCCCCTTCTACACTCCAGCGTCCAGCTGTGGCTGCCTCTGGACAGCAAGGAGTTTGCCCAGTGGCATGCATAGAGGAGGATGTACCCAAGGGATTCACATCATAGAATCATAGAATCATAGAGTTGGAAGGGGTCATACAGGCCATCTAGTCCAACCCCCTGCTCAACGCAGGATTAGCCCTAAGCATCCTTCAGGCCTGCCCAAGACTAGGTCCAAACAGATCCCTATGGAGACATGGGGGGGGGGGGGAGGGCATCAACTTCTGCTCCTCTGGCCTCTGAGCTCAAGCTCTGTAAAACCACAACCAGAACTGCAGTTCTGTTTCCTCCCCCAAACTGGCCAAGACATTTACTTGCTTGGCTTCTGACCAAGGATGCGTTTGGAGGACTGTCTGGGTCTGGGGAGCATGGCTTTCTGCCAGGGGACACATTTCCTCTTTGCATTCCTGTCATCTATCTGAGGAGGGGCATGGTTGGAGCATTCCTCAGCACCACTCCTTGAGAACTGAGCTGGCGTCCAGCCACAGAGCTTGTCCAGCCACAGAGCTTTCCCTGACCCTGAGCAGTCAGAGATTAACCACTTATTACCTGCCACGGCTTCTTGTAGCTAGCAGAGTCCTTCTCAGGACTGGTCCTCCAGGGCAGGGGTAGTCAACCTGTGGTCCTCCAGATGTCCATGGACTACAATTCCCATGAGCCCCTGCCAGCATTTGCTGGCAGGGGCTCATGGGAATTGTAGTCCATGGACATCTGGAGGACCACAGGTTGACTACCCCTGCTCCAGGCTACAGTCAGCACCCCACTGGAGCATAGCCCGACTGGAAAAGGGCAGCAGTTGAACAAGTATCTTTATGGTGCACAGGTTTCTTCTGTTTCTCTCCTTGGACTCTGTTTCTTTCCAGTTTACCATAAATTAGCAAAATTTTGCAGAACACAAGGCAGACTCCCAAACTATGCTGCCTACAGTTTCCACATGAGATGAGTCTACTGGAAGATGAAGAATTGTGTTTTATACCCCACTTTTTACTATCCGAAGGAGTCTCGAAACAGATTTCAATTGCCTTCCCTTCCTGGCCCCACAACAGACACGCAGTGAGGTAGATGGGACTGACAGAGCTCTGAGAGAACTGCAGTGGGCCCAAGGTCACCCAGCTGACTGCTTGTGGAAGAGGAATGGGGAATCAAACCCAGTTCTCCAGGCTTAAGGCCACCACTCGTAAGCACTATAGCGGTTTGGTATGGTGGTTAGGAGCGGCAACTTCTAATCTGGCAAACTGGGTTTGAGTCCCTACTCCTCCCCCACATGCAGCCAGCTGGGTGACCTTGGGCTCACCACAGCACTGATAAAGCTGTTCTGACTGAGCAGTGATATCAGGGCTCTCTCAGCCTCACCCACCTCACAGGGTGTCTGTTGGGGGGAGAGGAAAGGGAAGGTGATTATAAGCCACTTTGAAAATCCTTCAGGTCTAGAAAAGTGGCATATAAGAACCAATTCTTCTTCCTCTTTTTCTTCTTCTTCACAAGCATGTGAGGCATCTGTTATTGCAAGGCAGTGCCTAAGCAGGAATAAGGATGACCCTCTTCTCAGCATCTCCTTTTCTCTGCAGCTCATGCTTATTCCAGTTTATTCTGCAAAGACCTATTTCTCAGCCCACTTGGGTACCTTGTCTCCAGCTTTCATGTCCCTCCTTTGTAGATCCATGCACATCTTATGCCTCTGCACAATAATTAAAAAAAAACATCCAAACCCTAACCATGCTTTCCCCTCTTTACTTTTGCACAAGTGGTAGGTCTTTATCTCGGCCATTCCCTTTTGGGGGCAGAAGGAACATCTTGAAGATCACCCAGCCAGGCTGACCTTTCCGTAACATCTGTGCTCAGGTCAGTCTCTTTGCTTCCCCCCAACTGGCCCTGTACTTTCCTTTGAAGGCAGCAGGGAGTTGTCATCCCACCTACGGCTTTCTTCTATTTCTAGGACTTTACATCTTTCACCTCCTCACCAAAAATCTGTTCGCCTTACAAAGTTGGTGTTTTATTGTCTGTATCTTTTCTTGGGCAGCTGTGCTGCCATTGGCTGAGCTGGGCTGATTCTGCACTTAGTTTGTTTCTTTCCATTGTGGATCCTGCTGAATTCAGGTTAATTTGAACTCAGGTCTTCCTCTATCCCACCCCCCAATTGAAACAGAAAGTGTTCTGCACTTGAATGGGGAAGCTCAGAGCAGGGAGGGGGAGCCAATCACGGCAGGAGTCTCTTTCATTCTTTTCTTGAATGGGAGGGAGGATTGGAGACCAGCAGAGGAGAGGGAAATAATAAGAGGCAAATATCTGCTGAGACAAGTTAGGGCTTCTGGAGCGCAGTCACTTTAAGGGTAACTTTGCAACTGGGAACCAGGAAGTCTTTGAACTGACGCCCTGGTCAATCAGGGAAGTCTGTTTTGCTATGAGGCACGGAGATGGAAGTTAATTTGCAAAAAGGCTCCTTCCCTTCAGACCTTGGGGTCGCCAGCTGAAACCAAAGAGCAGAGAAGCTCTTCTCTGCATGCAGCTCCCTCTCCAGGTAAGTTTCCATGCAACTTTAGGAAGGATGAGAGTCTGCAGGCCTCACTAATGCTAAATCGTTTTGTGTTTTCAATCCCTTTAGCCTGGTGCGGATTTGGCAGCTGTTCCCACTTTGCCTCTCCAGCCTTTGGGATTCTTCCTCAGGCTCCTGCTTGCCAAGCCTACTTCCCCAGATGCAGAAATAAATCTAGAAACAAAACACGGCTGCGTCTCCATCTTTATCTATTCTCCTGGCCACAAAAGCCACTTGGCCACAGCCCCACTGTAAAATTCTAATCCAGGTGTCCCTTCCTTTGGCGGTCCAGAGGATGTAGAAAAGGGGTAGTCAAACTGCGGCCCTCCAGATGTCCATGGACTACAATTCCCATGAGCCCCTGCCAGTGTTTGCTGGCAGGGGCTCATGGGAATTGTAGTCCATGGACATCTGGAGGGCCGCAGTTTGACTACCCCTGAAAACAATGCAGATCAGTAACTGCACATCCAAATATGGCTCCCAGCCCCTAGACCCGATTATAACATTACCAGGCCTACTGCATGTTCAAGAGTCCTTATCTACAACCACAAACATGTGGCTGTTGCAATGGAATTCAGGTAATCGAGGTGCCCCTAGTAACAGAAGAAGAGCTGGCTTTTTATACCTTGCTTTTCACTACTTGAAAGAGTCCCAAAGCAGCTTACCAACACCTCTCCCTTCCTTTCCCCACAACAGACCTCCTGTGAGGTAAGTGAGGCTGAGAGCGCCCTGAGAGGAACTGCTCTGTGAGGACTGTGATTAGTCCAAGGTCACCGAACTGGCTGCACGTGGAGGAAAAGTAGGGAATCAAACCCAGTTCTCCAGATTAGTGGCTGGCTCTCAGTATATGGTTGAATAAAGTTTGACTTTAGTATATGGTTGCCAGCTTCAGCTTTGTGGCTGGACATCTCACAGTATTACAACTTCAGGGGACAGAGATCACCTGGAGAAAATTGCTGTTTTGGAAGGTGGACTCTGGGGCATGCCTCACTGAAGAGCCTCCCCTCTCAAACCCCACCTTTCTCAAGCTCTGCCCCAGATTTCCAAGTCCTTCCCAACCCAGAGCTGGCAACCTTACCTATACTATTGGAATTTTATCAGTCTTATGTACTAGTCAATTGGTTTTCTTTTATATAATGCCAATAAAGGTCTTACGCATGTATGTGTCTATGTGTGTAACTCTACTTAGTAAGATCATCTGCCACACTAAAGATGTAACTTGGGGATTTTATGGGGGGGTTTATTGTGTTTTAATTGTTTAATTGGTTTATGTTGTAAACTGCCATGAGACCTAATTGGCGAGCAGCGGTCTAAAAATTCTATTCTATTCTATTCTATTCTGTTCTGTTCTGTTCTGTTCTGTTCTGCTCTGCTCTGCTCTGCTCTGCTCTGCTCTGCTCTGCTCCTGTGTGCTTCTGGACAATCAGTTTCCCAGCTAGGGCATTTCCCTTCCTCATATCCTGGATGTGAATCAGGATATGGGAATGCATGTGCTCTACTCCCAGAAAATCCCAAATTCAATCCCCAGCACTATGAAGATGATATAGGAAATGTTGCAAAAAAAACCCCCTTGACCTAAGAAATTGGAGAGCTGTGGTTTCCGAGCAGAGTAGGTAATACTTTATACGTGTTATAGGAACAAATTGAGGAAATCCCCCTTGTTCCCCCAAGAACTGATCTCAGCTGCTTGTGAAAGAACTGAACAGCTGAGGCGTGTTTTTTAAAACAAATCATACAACTCAGGCCTAGAGCCTGTATACAGCAGGGGTAGTCAAACTGCGGCCCTCCAGATATCCATGGACTACAATTCCCATGAGTCCCTGCCAGTATTAGCAGGGACTCAGCATTTGCTGGCAGGGGCTCCTGGGAATTGTAGTCCATGGACATCTGGAGGGCCGCAGTTTGACTACCCTTGCTGTATACATTTGACAACACCAGCAGCCATTCTAACAAGAATCGCTAGCATTGGGAAACCAGCAGAAAGGTTTCCGCTCTGGGATACCTCGTTTGGCTTATCTGCCAAGCCGGGGGAGCATCAATGACTGTAGTAAGATCTGATCGGTGGCATGGAGCGCATAGGATGTGCCAGGTGACCTGACTGGCAAAGAGTTGGGGGTACCGCTCATGACCACAGGAGCCCTAACTCTGGATCGGTGGAGAGGCTTCTCCCAAAGGAGGCAGGAAGCTTTAAAAAGGTGGCATCTTCCTTTGTTCTTTGTCGTGACCAGATGCTGAGCCCAGGTGCTGTGACTCAGACTCCTCTGCAAGGGAGGCAGCAGGGAATTTGGGGATGTGTTTGCTCCACCAAAGGTAATCTGTCTTGCAGCTTAGCTAGACTTGCGGTTGATATTTCCTCCCCTTAGACCTGTCTCACTAGGCAGGGGTGTGTGCTCTGCCTTCATTGGAATAGTCAAGTTTTCTGGTCAAGAAAGCAGAGCGTGATTCAGATCCTGCCCACATGCCTTCACTGCTTCTATACCAGGGGTCGTCAAACTGCGGCCCTCCAGATGTCCATAGACTACAATTCCCATGAGCCCCTGCCAGCAAATGCTGGCAGGGGCTCATGGGAATTGTAGTCCATGGACATCTGGAGGGCCGCAGTTTGACTCCCCCTGTAAGCATAGAGTGGGGGGAAGAGGGGAAGGAATGGGAGGCGCTGTTCTTTTTACTTGCTCAGAAGCATCCTCACCAGGCTTCCCCAAGGTACTGGTTACCTCCTGGTTGGGCTTTGTAATTTGGGGCAGGGGCACCAAGGGAAAGATGCTTTTTTTCATGCAGGCAATCCTGCAAAATGCATGTGAGGAAGCACAGCCACAGGGCAGGTTTCGGACAGACTCGATGGCATTGTGCCCAGCTGAGGCCCCTCCCCTTTCATACCCTGCCCTCCCCAGGCTCCACCCCCACCTCTCCAGGTTGGCAACAGTGCCAGGTTGGCAACAGGTTGGCAACAGACGCATCAAGGAGGAGAAAGATATCTTTCTAGACACCAGCAGGAGGCAGAAGGCAGGTGACCTCGCCTTCAGACCTTCTACTAATTGAAACCAACCTCAACAGTGCAGGGGGTTGGACTAGATGACCCAAGAGGTCCCTTCCAACTCTATTATTCTATGATTCAAGAGGAGTGGGAGACGGCACAGCAGATTTCTGGAAGGAGAAGCAACGCGCTGTGTCAAGCCTGCCCGCCCTTAATTTCAGTCTTCCTTTGCGTCTTCCCCAGACTGCAGCCAACTTGTTTGTCAAAGAGCCAGACTACACATTATGCTGGGAACATGATCCCACAATGTGAACTTTAATGGCATATGCTTAGCCATGGAGGGGGGGGGATTGGGAGCAGGGTGCACTGCTGGGGCAAACTGAACTTAACCACTTCCCCCAGATCCTTTTCCTGACTGAAATGCCTCATCCTGAGCGGCTATGAACCCTCAGAGTGAAAAAGACAGATACAACACCCATTTTTTTTTCCTACTGGGGCTCACTGCCTCTCTGAGGTCCTTGTGGGAAAATAGTTCTAATCTTCTCATTATATAATCATAGAATCATAGAAGAGTTGGAACCTCAGAGGGGCAGAATGCCATCAAAGAGTCCACCCTCCATAGCAGCCCTTTTCTCCAGGAAAACTGATCTCTGTAGTCTGGAGATGAGCTATAATTCCAGGAGATCCCCAGGCTCCACCTCCACTACCTAGAGGCTGGCAATTTAGCCAGGGAGGAGCATTCAAGGACTGGGGGGGGGGGGGGTAGTCAGCCCTTCAGTTTGTCATGCGGGAGGAAAGGAAGCTCAGCTGAGGGCCTTTTAAGCCCCTTCCTTCGCTGTGACTGAAGGGCAGCCCCAAGCCAGGCATCCTGTGCTCCCTGCAGGGAGCGGCTTGGATGTACATTGGCTGCATTACAAGGCTTTCATTGTTTGGTATTGACTGCATGGTCCCTTGCCACATGTGTCCTGATATTAACCAATCCAAAAGTTAAACAGAAATAGTCATTTCCATCTGTCAAGTGTCTGTCCATCTGTCAAAGTGAAACTATGTTATTGTAGCCCTTATCTCTGAATGTGCTTTTTCATGGGGCCTCTCGGCTGGGTCTGGTTCTGCTAACCATAACATCTTATCTAAGCCTGAAGACAGCCAAGGACATGTGAAAGTAACACTGTTTTTAATTGCATTTGTCTCCTCTCTCTGCCTCCCCTCCCTTGGGAACTTTCAAGTTTTGGGCGGGAGAATTGTATTGATAAGGAGAAGCAAATCTGTCCTCAGGCAGATTTGACTTAATGTCAGACGTTGCAAGGACTCACAACCAACTTCTTAGAAATAGAAAGTTTTATTGAGAAGCACTTCATACATCTAGACTAGCGAAGTCAAATCTGCCTGAGGACAGATTTGCTTCTCCTTATCAATACAATAAGAGCCATTTGTGGCGCAGAGTGGTAAGGCAGCAGTCATGCAGTCTGAAAGCTCTGCCCATGAGGCTGGGAGTTCGATCCCAGCAGCCGGCTCAAGGTTGACTCAGCCTTCCATCCTCCCGAGGTCGGTAAAATGAGTACCCAGCTTGCTGGGGGGTAAATGGTAATGACTGGGGAAGGCACTGGCAAACCACCCCGTATTGAGTCTGCCATGAAAACGCTAGAGGGCGTCACCCCAAGGGTCAGACATGACTCGGTGCTTGCACAGGGGATACCTTTACCTTTACCTTATCAATACAATTCTCCCGCCCAAAACTTGAAAGTTCCCAAGGGAGGGGAGGCAGAGAGAGGAGACAAATGCAATTAAAAACAGTGTTACTTTCACATGTCCTTGGCTGTCTTCAGGCTTAGATAAGATGTTATGGTTAGCAGAACCAGACCCAGCCGAGAGGCCCCACGAAAAAGCACATTCAGAGATAAGGGCTACAATAACATAGTTTCACTTTTAACTAGCATGCATGATATAGGACCTGGAGCTCCCAGGCACCAAGCAATCTAACTGTCATGGAGGAACTCAGGCTAATTTATGACAGGGTTTTCTAACAATCCTGACAGGTGCTTAGCAAAAGGGAATGCCGGGGGGGGGGGGGGGGGGAAGGAGATGATGCTGTGTGGTAATAACTACTTTGTTGGTTATTTAAGCTGTTGCCTTCTGCTGAAAAATACGCAAACCAGCCCTTTTATCCAGGGGAACTGAAGTCTGTAGTCATGAGATCAGCTGTAATTCCAGGAAACCTCCAGACCCCACCTGGAGGTTGGCCATACTCCCCTCTCCCAATTTTCACCTTGAAATTCCTGCCAGTCTTCAGTATTTTCCACTGCCCCCCCTTCTCAAATTGGTTAAAGCTGTCCCACCGTGATCGAAACGGAATTCCCAAGAAGGACATTTGTGCACGTACAGGCATCCTGCCATTATATTTATAATTATGGCAAGTTTTAAGAGCAGTGTTATTCTCTGGAGTAAATTTTATTGCTAGGGTTTAAATGGGTAATTCCTGGCAGTCTGGATCAGCAGAAAACAGCATATCACTAAGGACTATTGCTGGTGAGTAGAGGGAATGGAGATGAGGAGAAAAGAGAATGTAGGGTATGTGTGTGTGTAGAGGGGTTGTGGCTCAATGGAAGAGCTTTACATACAGAAGGTCCCAGGTTCAGTCCCTGGCTTGTCCAGTTTAGAGGATCAGATAACAGGTGATGTGGAAGACCTCTGCATGGGGCCCTGGAGAAGTGTTTTCTGTCTGAGCAGACAGCATTGACCATGACGGACAAGTGGTCTGATTCAGTTTGCAAATGCATCTTCATGGGTGCTGATACATGGCCCTTCCCACAAGAAGCTTGGGACCTCATTTCCAATAATAGATCGGGGGGGGGGAGGCAAAGGCTAGAAAGGAGGGATGTGACCATGAGCCCACCCCTGTCCTGGGGGACGGGACTTCTGTTACTTGCTTTAGGATGCTTTGGGCTGATCCTGCGTTGAGCAGGGTGTTGGACTAGATGGCCTGTATGGCCCCATCCAACTCTATGATTCTATGGAGACTATATAAATTTTAAAATAAATAAATAATAAATAAGGGGCTGTACCAATGCCTCACAGATTCTGCTGAGTGGTTATTTCGAAACCCACCCTTCTGTCTTTCCATTGGGCAGCCCAGTCGTCAAAGTGTGCTGCAAGTGAGGTGTGCTCAGGTGTGCGCGCGCTTCCCGAAAGCTTCTCCATGGGAAGACATCCTTTCAGTGGACCCTGAAGAACCATTAAGTGGCACAGCTGAGCAGGGCTACAAAGGGACCCCAAAAGCACTATGAACAGATAGACAGCAAAGGGGAGAACGAAGGTAGATGTTTGGCTTTCAGCCACACCTGCCCCCTTCTGAGATGTGAATCGGCTTGGGCCCCACTGTGTGGGAGAGAAGCCAGCTTCTGGCTTTTTAAAAAAGAAACCCTAAATCCATGTTCTTCTCTCACAGCACAGCTCCAAAGAGGGCCTAAATAGAGAGGGGAAGAAACCTTTCAATCACAGACTCCTAAATTCAAAGAAGGATGTATCATGCTGTAATTAAGAATTAGGGAGAGATGAACATATAATTATACCGCTGAAGCAAGGTGTCTCCTAGAGATCAGAGAGGCTGGCTCGCTTCCAAGCGGCAAATGAGCTCCATGGCGCTTGTCACACTGCAATTGGCACCCAGCCCATCTTTGCCAGGCACCACACAAGAGATGCCCTTCCAGTCGCCACTGCTGGATTGTCGTAGGAGGCGGAAAATGGGGCAGGAAAAAACAGGCCCTTTGCACTCCTTAAAATGATTCACATTATCATGGGGGTGACCGAGTCCCCTTTGCGATGCTCTAGCGCAGGGGTAGTCAACCTGTGGTCCTCCAGATGTCCATGGACTACAATTCCCATGAACCCCTGCCAGAGAATGCTGGCCAGGGCTCATGGGAATTGTAGTCCATGGACATCTGGAGGACCACAGGTTGACTGTCCCTGCACTAGCATCCTGCCTGCCCTTTCTTTTCCCAGAAGGGGTTCTTGAGTGTGATGGCCTCCCCACCAGGCATTGCCAGCAGGAGACGCATCAAGAAGGCATTTGGATGAGGGGGAAGCTATGTAGGTCTGCTGCAGAAGAAATGAGGAAAGTGGACTGTAATGAGCAACACATTATGCTCCCCGGGGAAATCCCGATAACAGAAGAGAGGTGGCAGGTTTTAGTAGCAAAGTGTCGGCCCAGGATCTGGAAGATCTGGGTTTGAATCCACTCTCTGTCCTGGAAACTTGGTGACTGATCTTGGCCCCTCTAAATCAGTGGTTCTCAACCTTCCTAATGCCGCGATCCTTTAATACAGTTGTGGTGGCCCCCAACCATAAAATTATGCCAGTGTTCTTTCACAGAAATCAAACCAGAACTGGCCAATGGCGTGACGGCCCATTGTTCATGATTGTATATGAATTGCTTTTTCCCCCTGGGGTTTCTCAGTTCAGCTCTGCCTCTTGCCCCACCATGCCAATCTCACTCTTTTCCACTGCTCCAGAAAGACGATCTACCCGGCAAGGCTGTTGTGTAGATGGTGACCCCCGGCCAAGCTGCTTGCCCTACTGTGACCCCTGTGAAAGGGTCATTCGACACCCAAAAGGGTCCCGACCCCCAGGTTGAGAACCACTGCTCTAAATAAAGGGCTTCACAGGATTCATGGGAAAGTTGGAACTCTGTGCCACAAGATGGGTTTAAAGCAGGGGTAGTTGGGTTTAGATGGGCTAGATGTTTAAAGCAGGGGTAGTCAAACTGCGGCCCTCCAGATGTCCATGGACTACAATTCCCAGGAGCCCCTGCCAGCAAACGCAGGGAGAGGCAGGACACCCTGAAATGCCAGCAGTTGAGGACAACCAGCAAGGCTCCCTATGGGCTCCCCTGACCAGGTGCTTCTGGGAACACAAGGCCAGCAGAGCTCCTCTGGTGTTCCTCGAGGGCTGTAGCCAAGCCAGATGGGGGAGCTGCACACAGCAGAACAAGGAGAGACCTACCCAATGCCACTGGAGGGAGATTCTTGGCTGGTCATGGAGCACATATGTTGGATCTTTAGTGGCATTGGGTGCCCATGACCTGTGGCAGCGGCCCCTCTGTCGCCTCATGGGAAGGCCACCCCCTCTGTTCACAGACGGAGATTCGGGCTGCAGAACTATCCCGTCAGAGCAGTGCGGGGGGGGGGGGGGGTCCTGGCTCCGCCGGGATGAGACTGGCGGGACAGACGCCGCCTTGAAGAACCTTCCGGGGGGGGGGGGCTAAGCAAAGCTCCCACTTCCGACCTCACTTCTGGTTCTGTGGTGTCCCCCCCCCCAAAAAAAAGATCAGCCCAACTCGCGTCAGGAAAGGGGGGTGGCGGGGGACCACCCGTGTTGTGAATTCAGGGCAAGGACGCTCCAGTCCAGACTGAAGGAATCGCAGGATGCCGAGCGAGTGCGGACGCTGCGCGAATGGCCAAGGCGTGGCGGCTGCTGTCCAGGAATCCCCCCGCCCCGGAGGAAGACAGCGCGATCCGTTTCTTCCGTCCTGCCCGCCCAGCCCCTCTCCACTGCGGGCTCTTTCCCCGGTGTCCTATAGGTGGCACCGTCCCTCCAGGAATGCGCCCCTGCCTGGGCTCCCAGCGCCGCGTGGGGGAAGAAGCCGTCTGCCCGAGAGAGCGGCCCCAGCAGCAGCAGCAGCAGCCCTCGCCCCACTCCCCGTCGCCGGCTTCCCCCGGACGGGAGGGGCCCGGGACCCCCCCCCCCCTCCTTACACACGCCCCGCCCGCTTCCTGGCCGCGGCTTCCGACAGGACTGGCGCCCCCGGCTTCCCTCCCGAGCGGCCGGGCTGGAGAAGAGTTCCCGGGCCCCGGGCGCGGCGTGGGTGCGGTCCGGCGCTGTCGTCCTCCTGCCTGCAGGGCTGCGGGACTCCGGGGTGACTCCTGAGCCTGCGGGAGGCCTCGGCGCAGGACCCCTCTTGGCGGGACGCGGTCGGCGCACCGCCTGGCCAGGCGCTCGGCTTCCGACGCTCACGGCCACTCCTCCCTTTCTCCTCCCTCTCTCCCCCTCCCTCATTCCCTCCCGCGCTCCCTCGCTCTCGCTCTCGCTCTCCTGCAGCCAGTAAATCCGATCTAGGCCGATTCCTCTCACGTCAAACCACATGATCCCATAAAACATTCATCACCTCGCCGTCCCCCGCTCCAGCAGCCCCGACCAGCTTCCCCGGCCGCTCGCCTCCCGGACCGCCCGCGCCGCCGCCGAGCAGCCGAGCAGCCGCCCGCCCGAGCAACCCCGACGCGGGCTCTCAAGCACCGGCCGGCCAGGCTCGAGGGCAGCCGGGACTGGAGCTTCGCCTGCCCGCCTGGCGGAGCGCGCCGCAGCTGCATCCGCAGCCCAGCCCGGCGGCGCCCGCTCGTTCGGAGGAGGCTCGCTCGGCTGCCGCTTGTCCGCCTGGATGCTGGCTCCGGCGGCGGGACTGCTGCGCCGCGTCCTCCCGATGAGCCCGACGGGCAGAGGCCAGAGCCCCGCGCCCGCGCTCGGCTGGAAGTTTGCATGAGGCTCCGCTGCGCCTCCCTGTCGAGGAAGGAAGGACGGATTGGTGCCCCTTTGTCCTCCGAGACGTGCCTTCCCGAGCCCCTAAAATGAAGAGGGCGAGCGCTGAAGGTAGGGGGCTGCGCCGGCGGGTGCTCAAGTTCCGAGGTGGCAACTTTTCCTCCTGCAGGGCCAGCGCGACAGTGGCCGGCCGCGGGGCTGGGGGACCGGGGGGGGGGCGGCCGGGCAGAGGAGGCCGAGTGCCCAGCTGGAGAGGGCATCCCTTCAGCGATTGGTCCGGTGTGCCCTGGACAGGACGGTGGTGATGGTGTGGGGGTAGGGAGCCGCCAACGATGGGCGGGAGGAAGGAAGCCCCTTGCGGGACAGACCCCCGCCGCTGCCTTTTGACTCTCGCCCTAGTGCGGGATGTGGCCCCGATGTGGGGGACGAAGGGTTGTGGCGGGCGACAGCAAAGGAGAGCCCGATTCGGCGTGCGAGACTTGTCAGGCAGGCTCAGCAGGAGCAGGAACAGGAGCCGGGCTGGTGCCTTGACGGGGACCTTGGTGCCATGTCCGGAAACTGCCCGAAGCCAGCCAAGGGGGCGCCCTCGCCAGCCAGCGGCCGTGTGCCTGTGCGTGGCCGGGGGTGGAGATGGAGATGGAGGTGGGGGTGAAGACCTCTGGAAGGAAAGGGGCCCAACCATGTGTGTGTGTGCCAGTGGCCCTCGGGTCGGCGTCATTTTTTGGTTGCGCCGCCGATCGAGAGTGGGAGCGGAAGCCTGGAGACCCTGCCTTGGGGCCTGCAGGGGGAGAAGGGTCCTTTCGCGGGTTGCCCAAAGTGAAGGGCGAAGAAGAGACGCGCGCTCCGGTTTCGGCCACGGTTTGCCCCCACGGTTTGTCCAGCTTGCCGGGGTTTCTCAGGAGCGCCCCCCAGAGGAGTTCCAGCCTTGCAGCTCCGGCAGGTGTCTGCAGAGGCGCTCTTGTGAGGGGCGACGGCGGACGGAGGGGGGGGGGGGAAGGGGGGGACTTCGGCTAGCGGCAGCCCCGACCCTCTCGGCTCCCACCTTGGACTTGGGAGGGGAAGACTCCTGGTTGGACGGAGGCCTCCCCCGCGCTGAGGGTCCGGGAGGGTCTTCTTCGTCTACCCATCCATGGTTTTTCCTAGTGTGAGCTCCTAATTTTCTCAGATGCGGCCAGATCTGGGAGAGGGGAAGGGCGCTTGTCCATCCTGATCGGAATCCGGTTTTTAATGGGGGATTTTCCAAAGCGAGGTGGGCCTCCTGCTGGGCGGGTGAGACCACAGAATCCTCGAGGGCCGAGGGAGCCGAACGCCCCTCACGTCTAGTCTGCGGACAGCGGGGGAACGGGGGGAGGGGACGGGACCAAGGGTCTGCAAAGGCGCCCAAGATCCGTTCGTTCCCATGCCTTGGCTGAAGTGCAATTCCAGGCGCGGCCGGGAGGGCCGGGAGGAGTGCCCCTGGTCGAGGGAAGGGAAATCCAGGGGTCTCCCTCCCGGGGGCTGTGCAAGGGTGCCCTGTGGGTGGCAAAAGGGGCCAAGCCCCGATGGGAGAGTCCCGAATAGGCTTCGGGGACTGCATGGGAAATGGGGGGGGCATGTGTTTTTTTTTGTGGGGGGCAAGCTCCCCTCTTGGGTCCCAATGCCCAGCTGTGTAGAAAGAGGCGCTAAACTGGATTGTGGCTTCAGCGCAAGGAGGCGCGCGGGACGCAAACGCGGCGTAGTTCGGTTGAGCACCGCTTTGGTTCCGGCGTGTCGTCGGCATGAAGGGCTGCTGGCTTGCCGGAGAGCGCGCAGCGGTGCGCTGCGCTGCGTGTCGCCTGTTGGCAGAAGAAGGGGGGAGCAGGACTGGGTGTTCCGCCGATAAGCTCCCGAGCGGAGCCGCGGCGCCAAGTCTTGTCCCAAGGAGGCTGCAGCTGAGCAGCGCAGGGGGCTCCGGGGCCACCCGCCTGTCCGGCTGCCCTTTGCAGCAGCAGGAGCGCTTCTGGAGGGCGGTGGGGCTGCCTTTCGGATCTGTCACCTCCAGCCCCAAACTATCTCCACCCAGCCCTGTAAATATCCCAGCCTTTTTGCCCCAAGCCCTTCTTCCCCCCTAGGAGAGATTCCAAAAGCATCTCCTGCATTATCTCGGCCATGTGCGAATGCAGTGAGGTCTCAGCAGAGAAATCAAATACACATTTTTGCGAGGCAAATTTTACACTGTTGGTACATTAACAGAGGCACTGAAGGGAAATCTAGTGTTTTGCCTGTGTATGAAAACACCGTAGAAATGGGAGGGGGGGGGGAGACATGCCTGTCTAAGGGATTCTAGAGCAGGGGTGGTCAAACTGCGGCCCTCAGGATGTCAATGGACTACAATTCCCATGAGCCCCTGCCATAAACGCTGGCAGGGGCTCATGGGAATTGTAGTCCATGGACTTCTGGAAGGCCGCAGTTTGACCACCTCTGTTCTAGAGCTCTCTCCACCCAGATCCTTACGCTTGTGTGAAGCCCCAGGCAAGCCGTGGAAAGGACAGGACTGCAGGACCACCACAGAACCAATAGCGTCTCTTAAGGGTCCCTCCTGGCCAACTTGTTATACCATGGGACATAAATAAGAGCATCCACAGAAGTGTGTGCACACACGCATATGTACAAGAGCACATAATTGGTGTTCTTAAAAAAAAAATCTGTGCTTTTATTTTTTGTAAAAAGAACCCCTCCGGTGTTTTGTTTTTATGACTGCAAAGATACGCTTGTGTACAAACAATGCTTTGTGTTATGTCTTCCCTTCCCACCCCCCATGTCTAGGAAAAGCAAGGGGGGGAAATTCAGAGTAGTCACAGGATAGATCATGTAAAATAAGGAAAACACCCTGCAAATATGTTTAGCTGGCATCACTTGTACCGGCTGCAGAATTCAGCTTCCCGTCGTGCAGGATTTGTACACAGAGCAGCCCACACAGCAACACTCCCCTCGCCCAAATGCATTTGCTAACTCCTTGTGGTGTTCATGAGTGGCGGCTGCAGCCAGATGCAGCCAGGTGTTCCGAAACGCCCCCTTGTTTTCCCTTTTCCACCGAGACAGCACGGTGCTAATTAAATCACCTTCTCTTGTATTTTGTGGGCTGGGGCCTTAACAAAAGTGCCGCAGGGGACAAAAACACGTATTTCCCTTTCAGGGTTGGCAGAGGGCCTTCCTCTCCCAAATGAAAGGAGCATTATTAGGGCCCAGTAAAGAAGGCACATGTTGTGTCGCCTAATCCTGCAGAATGAGATGGACCAGATACTTGAGGAATGAGCCCTTTTGCGTGGACCAGTGGCAGGGCCTGAGAGTTCAAGAGGGCCCTGCCTTCATACCCTGCCCTAAGAATGGGTGGAAACGGGTCTCACCTGTCCATTAACCAAATGGTCATGGCTTCTTTCCAGAGCATCTTAGGGACTTCTTTGGGTGGGGGCACTGATATTTCTCCCACAAAGACCTCACATTCCTGCTCTCTGAAGAGAGGGGTTGGCCATTAAATCAGTCTGCATTTGTAGTGCAACTGGGACTCTTGTTTGCTTCCCTGGAAAGTCTTAAAACATTTGACTCAAATAAGAACTTTACATTTGCTTCCAAATTAACTATAGACAGAGGGAGGGTTTTTTTACTTGGATCCCTGCCATGCCTTTCTTCAGGGCTACACCACTAAATTCATGGCATTTCTGCTTGAAACCAAATCCAAAGGTTGCAGTAGTTGAATAAAAAATGTGCCCCAGGATTGGCATTGAGTTCAAAGTTAAAGAGAAGGTTACTTACCATGAAATAGGATGGATGGGTGGCTGGGTGGCTGGGTGGCTGGGTGGCTGGGTGGATGGATGGGTGGCTGGGTGGATGGATGGGTGGGTGGCTGGTTGGCTGGGTGGCTGGGTGGATGGATGGGTGGGTGGATGGATGGATGGATGGATGGGTGGCTGGATGGATGGATGGGTGAGTGATGCCAAGGAGAATTAATTCAGGATCATACTGAACAGGCAGTCTGGTGCTTTGGAAAATATGGATCAAGAGAAAACCAGACTGGGAAGATCTGGGTTCAGATCCCCACACAGCTTTGCAGCACACTGGACGACCTTGGGCCAGCTACTCTCTCAATCCAGCCTACCTCACAGGGTCACTGTAAAATGGGAGAACTACAGATGCCATCCGGAGGCTCTTGGAAGAAGGATAACAGTATTGTGTTCTTGAATGGCTGCCTCATTCGTGTGATGACAACTGCTTTGTGGCCTGTCTACTGAGGCAGGTGTTTCTTTTTTCTTTTATTTTTTTATGGGAACCCATTAAGGCAGTCCTGGATTTTCACATACAAGGAATGGACGTCCACCAGCTGGAACATCTGGTTCTCCAACTGCATTTCTTTTCATGTGGGAGTGGAATTGTGGAATGCCTGTAAACTGTTGGAGCTAAAGAAAGACGGGCTGGCAACTGGTGGTCCCGAGGGCCATCCAGCCTGCCGAGTGAAGGTCAACCCCACCTAGAAGCTGACCCCCAGAAGCAAAAGAAGGTTGTGAATCCAGGGACTTAGCCCAAAGCCAAGTCAGGGATGAAGCTTGGTGACTTGGCTCACAGCATTCCTCTCTTCCTCAAAGTGGATTTCTATGAAAGTTTAATAGCAGCCCACCAAAGTCAGGGGATACCCCTAGATATCGCACGTAGCAGTGAGGTTTATAGTATTTTTGCACAATCATTTTTGTTTGTGTGTGTGATTCATGTGAATGCATGAAGCTGCCTTGCAGTGGTCTGCCAAGATCAGCACCCTCTCCTCTACCTCGCAGCAACTCTCTGGGTTTTCACAAAGAGGTTTTCTACATCACTAACTACTTGACCCTTCTAGCTGGAGACGCCTGCGATTAAACTTAAGGGGATGTTGTGCATGCAAAGTGGATGCTCTCCCACTGACACACCAGACCATGCATGATTTGCCTGGCTCTTTCAGGACTGGGATTATTGCATTTATTCAGCATTCCAAGCACCATGTTTGATACCTGGGAAGATGAAATCTGTGTCCCAGATCTTGTGCTTATTCTCTAACCTTTCTACTTCCATTGTGGCTTGTGGTTGTAATTTGTGAGTGATATTAGTCCCAGAGATTCCACTCATCATGCTACATTTTTAAAGAATCATCTCAAACTCTTCTTTTGGCAGGGAGGGGGCGTGCATATTCCCCATATAAGGTTATAATGAAATCCCAGGGGCAGCTTGTAATGCTGGACTACCTTACAGGACTGTGGTGTGGATTCTTGTAGAAGTGGACATACAAAGTGCTTTGAGTCCTTGAAATTCAGCTTGGAAAGAGGGATGCTTGTGAAATTTCTTTCCTGTGAATGTGGGTGTCATGTGATGTCGGTTTTCAGGTGTTGGCTGAACGGTCATCAAATATTTGTTGACATTTTATACTGTGATTTTCAATATTTTGATATTTCACAGTATTTGATAGCTGGCACGCAACAATGTTTACTATCTCACCAGCACTAGATGGTCAACATGCAGAGAGAATCAGAAGAGAGAATTAGCAGCAGAGAGAATCAGAAGCAATGGGACTTGGACAGCTTGTGAGACAGACTGGAGGCTTGGCCAAGTAGCCCACAGGTTTCACCCTGACCAGAGAGGATGAGAAAACAATAGTTTTCAAGATGTAGATCACGTTTCCTAGCTGTAAAAAGAAAAAAAAAAGAATGCATTATCTTGATGTGTGTTATTCCAGTCCACTACAGAACGAGTAAAATCCATTTTTCAGGGAATGTATCAGTGTCTCTCCCTCCCTGCATCCTCCTGTAACAGATTATCATAGAACTTGATGCAGTAATCCAAACTCTCTTCTACCATCCATCACTGCTGGTGCAGTTGGCAACTGGAGACGACGCAAGCCACTGCCGTTAAATGAATTCACATCCGAACTTGAATGTAGTTTTGAAATTTGGAAAGGTCTGCGTTTAAAATGTGATTGATGAATCTGAGTGTCTGGCCGTCTCTGGAAGGATCCAGGAGGTCTGTGGTTGGGGCCTGCTGCTTCGGAGAAACTGCTTTGCATCTTGGAGATCCTTCAGTAGCCTTGGCACTGTGCAGTCTTGTGTGTATGGCCAGGTGATCCTCGTGGAGGGTGCTGCAGGGCCTAGTTGTGTGTGTGTGTGTGTGTTTGTACACCTGGAAGGTTCAAGGTACTTGGGAGGCCATTGTGGTGAAACCCAAAGTGCTGATGAACCAGGATGTAATGCTGTTGCTGGAAGATCAGATGCTAACACAGTGACAAGTTGTGACAAATGAAAAGGGGCTGTAAAAACCTTGTCAGTGATGTGAATGTTTGAGCACACTTTCAAAAGGTTCCTTCTGGGCTGTCACAATTGCCAGTGCATCAGTTCTGCTCTGAGCCTTGATGAGGTTTAGGAGTTACACGGGGCTCCCTGTGTTTGTGTGTGTGTGTGTGTGTGTTTTGCCTACTTTGCTGCCAATGAAGAGCTAGAAAGGTTGTGAGAAAAGAAGAGCTGGGTTTTTATACCCCGCTTTTCACTGCCCGGAGGAGTCTCAAAGTGGCTTACAACTGCCCTCCCTTCCTCTCCCCGCAATAGACACCCTGTGCGAGAGAACTGCTCTGCCAGAACAGCCCTAAAAGAACTGTGACTGGCCTAAGGTCACCTAGCTGGCTGCATGTGGAGGAGTGGGGAATCAGACATGGCTCTCCAGATCAGAGTCTGCCTCTCTTAACCACTACACCAAGCTGGCTCTCAGGAGGGTCCTAATATGTGTTACGTGGGGATACTTAGTTGAAGCATGTTTTATTTTCTTCTAATGGATCCGCGCATTTACTTACAGCCTTTGTCAGTGTCCGAAACAAGCTTCGTTGAAGCTCTTTCTGACACTCTTGCGCCCTGCAGGGCAAAACAGCGCCTTTGAATGCTTCTTACCAATGGCTGTTATCTGTCTCATCCTTCCATGTTCCATCCTGCCCTCTGTTAATTAACACCACTCATCCTTCCATTACTCTGGGTTCCTTCAGCATCTCCCCCCACCCTCATCCTGTGGCAGTCCATCCAGGAGCATATTATAGGCACAAGTGTATGGATTAAAAAACTCTCTTGAGAAATCTGCTTGACAAGGACTTGAGATATAGGCTATGGAGCGCATGATGCAATACTTGTCTCCATTGCTGCTGAACATGTGCGTTTGTTGAAGCTCATGCTGAGGATTTGTAGTACTTCAGATTCAGAACCACTGGATCATTGTTTCATCCGTAAATACATTTGGGCACTTTTATCTGAATGTGCACTGCAGCAAGAGGTTTGCAAGCATTGTTCTCACACACATGTGTACTCAGCATGGGTGTCCTAGACTTAAATTGGTTTAATGGAAGCAATTTTTTAGGAGGGGGGAACACATTATACCATTAAAAAAAAAGCACACACTAACAGCGTAGAATAATTGTCACAATATTCTCAATGAAAATATTGCAGAGTTTGGTAAGATTCATGATGTCGGGAATAATATTCAGCCTTGCTAGGACGTGCATATTCACCCTGTTTTGTTCATGGTCATGGTATCTGGCTGCTGTTCTGAGTGCAAGAAAATGTGGCTGGACTAGATAGTTCAGTGCCCCCCCCTAATCTGTGAACTCCAGATCTGCAATCTCTGATGGCTGCTATTAATGCCTTTGCAGAAAAATGCCTTTGCAGAAAAATGAAATCCTGCAGTTACTTTCCATCTTAAACACAACCTGCCCCAAACCTCATATTGCTGCATTGGTTGGCTTCTGGCAGTCTTCAAGCAAAGGTTGGATACACACTTTTCTTGGATACTTTAGTATGCTTAGGGCTGATCCTGCGTTGAGCAGGGGGTTGGACTAGATGGCCTGTCTGGCCCCTTCCAACTCTATGATTCTATGATTCTATGATTCTCTTATGGAAAGAAACACAATGTATGCACAGAGTCTGTAGAACTCTCCAGATGGCCATGGACAACAATTACCATGAGCCCTTGCCAACTAGCCATGCTGGCAGGGGCTCATGGTAATTGTAGTCCGTGGACATCTGGAGAGTCTCAGTATGGTCACCTCTGCTGTAGAGACTCATTGCATCACCCTGGGATTCCTGCAGGATCTTTTATGTGTGCATCTCAATGGCCATAAGGACAGGCTTCTTGGTAGTCAGCAACCATACCTTATGGCTCTTCTTTCCCCCAGCACATAAGAGCTGTTGCCTATTCCTGACTTACCTCCAGGCCTGGGAGTATTGCCTGCTCGGACCCCATCCCTCTGAGCTAGCTTCATGGGCAGTCAGTTCAAGCAGAGTCTCTACCTGAAGGAGTGAACTTCTGCGTTGACCCTGCATGGAGAGGAGGTTGCAGCGTTAGCAAATGTCCATTGCACGAGGCTGCAAGGACATTGTTCTACTGTACCACTGAAGCTGCCAAAGGAAGGCGCTGATTGAATTAGATGGACTCTCTTCCTTTCCCTCTCTGGACCTGCAGTGTTTTCTGTTACCGTGGCCTTCATTAAGGGGTGTCTCCTCTGACAGCCAAACTCCTCCTCTGATGCTTCTGAAGGGGATGGAGCATTTAGGAAGCAGGCAGAAGCATTCACGGACCATGCTTTTAGGCATTGGGGCAGAAGGCGGAAGACATTAAAAGCTACTTTTGATAGAATGAACAGAAATCTTTCATTCGAGACTCACCAAGAGGCCAAATCTGGCTCTGTGAGGGCTGAACATGTAGGAGTCAGTCACAGCTTCTCCAGGACATATTCTGGACAGACAAAGAGCAGGGCTGCCTGAACCTACACATAATGGAAATCATTATGTTCATAGGGGGGAGATGGTCTGTGACAGCCAGCATTGAGTAGCAATGGGAGTGCTGACCTAAGGCCAGGCCCAGGTCAAGGGCAATGACTTTCTCACAGGGCTGAAGTAAAGATTAATAACAACAACAATAATGATAATAATGATAATAGAGTGAAGAACTGTTTTTTGTACATCGTTTTTTTTACCACCTGAAGTGGCTTATAATCACCTACCCTTCCTCTCCCCACAACAGACACCCTATGAGGTAAGCGGAGTTGAGAGAGCTCTGAGTGAACTGTGATGATTCCAAGGTCACACAGCTGGCTGCATGTGGAGGAGGAATCAGACTGAGATCTGGAAGACCCAGGCTCCTGCCTTGTCCGAGGAAGCTCTCTGGGTGACCTTGGGCCAGTCACAGTCTCTCAGCCCAACCTACCTCACAGGATTGACATGAAGATGAAACAGAGGAGAAGGGAACAGTGTAAGGCACAGCAGGTGCCCATTAGGGAGAAAAAACATGGTATAAATGAAATGCCTTAGTTGTAGGCTCCCAGGGCCCCGCCACCAGCTACTGTTGGGAACCAAATGCTGGGTTAGACTGGACTTTCTTTTGAGCTGTTCAGACAATGTTTATCCTTTGAAATGGCAACTTCTTCCCCATGAGCCAGACCGTCAAGGACTGTATTTCAGAGGAAGAAGTCTTTAGGTCCCTTAAAGAATTTACAGGTTGCAGCTTCAAGCAGGCAGACTGCTTTTTCCAAAGGAGACTCACTCCAGACCTCCAAAGCCTACAAACCTGGAATATATCAGGCCCATCTTCTCTAGAACAATGCTCTAGAATATCTAGAGCACTTGACATACATGGTCACATGTGTTTGTTGCTTTTTGTTCAGACCTTCTTCCAAAGAGCTCAGGAGGGTGACATTCTCCTTATGTGATCCTCACTACAACCCCAAAGTTGCCAAGTGAATTTCCTGGTAAGTGAGAGCCAGCTTGGTGTAGCAGTTAGTAGTGTAGACTTCTAATCTGGGGAGCCGGGTTTGATTCCCTGCTCCCCCACATGCAGCCAGCTGGGTGACCTTGGGCTCCCCCACACGCAGCCAGCTGGGTGACCTTGGGCTCGCCACAGCACTGACAAAAACTGTACTGACTGAGCAGTGATATCAGGGCTCTCTCAGCCTCACAGGGTGTCTGTTGTGGGGAGAGGAAAGGGAAGGCGACTGTAAGCCGCTTTGAGCCTCCTTTGGGTAGAGAAAAGCAGCATATAAGAACCAACTCTTCTTCTTATTATTTATATAAAGGACTCAGATGGGTGGAGGGTTGTGGCCATTTGAGTCAGTGGTAAAGACAAAACCTGCCCTCCACTTTTCAGTCTTCCAAGCATTGCAGAAGAAGATAATGGAACAATTAAGCCTACTCAGAGTGAGGGCATCGCAGTGCATGGAGCATTGCCTGCAATAGTAGTGGGTGGTGCATGCCCACAATCCCATTGCCAAAGCTGATTGGTTGCATTGCATCATGATGCCATCCCATTTACCCTGTGACCTCAAAATCTTTGGGAAAAGTCAAGGAAGAAAAGAATGGCTCTGAGGCAGGAGTAGAGATAGGGATGGGTCTGCAAATAGATGCACATTTGTTTTCTGCCCCCCCCCAACCACACACACACTTGGGTGACCCTTTAAGTATTTGAAAGGTTGTCATTTGGAGGAGGGCAGGATGCTGTTTCCTTGGCAGCAGAGGAAAGGACACGCAGTAATGGGTTTAAACTACAAGTACAATGATATAGACTAGATATCAGGAAAAAAATTTTCACAGTCAGAGTAGTTCAGCAGTGGAATAGGCTGCCTAAGGAGGTGGTGAGCTCCCCCTCACTGGCAGTCTTCAAGCAAAGGTTGGATACACACTTTTCTTGGATGCTTTAGGAAGCTTAGGGCTGATCCAGCGTTGAGCAGGGGGTTGGACTAGATGGCCTGTATGGCCCCTTCCAACTCTATGATTCTGTGATTCTGTGACCCACAAATGAGGCCTGGTCCCTGTATAACAGTTGCATCCCAGTTCTTCAAAAGGAAGATATGAGCATGTGGAGACTAAATGTTTGCAGGAGACCTTCTGCAGTAGAAGCAGCTTGCAGGTCACATGTACTGGCTTGGGCTGTGCAGGACCTTGGCGAGCTCCCCAGGAGCACCTCCGTGGGAGGCAGATGGCGATCTTGTCACAGAGGGCAAGCCCAGCCAGCCGCTTCCTCCCTGCCAAGGAAGCTTGTGACTGCAAGCCAGCGGCTCATGAGCAGCAGTCTCCTTCCCAGTGGCGAGGAGACCCTGACCACCGTCCCACGGCTTCCCTCCACTTCTCATCAGGCACAGGAGCATGGGAAGCGTCTCTTCGTTACCGGATGGGATTTTACAGCCTGCCGGTTCAATCAAGGGGCTGTGTGGACAGCCTGTTAAATGGCCACTGGTCAAATGTTTGACGATTTGAGGGGGGTTCTGGTTTTGTTCATGTTGCCATGGTGTTTTATACGTGGTCGGCTACGACCCTGGGAATAAGTAGCAAAACAAAATACAAGTTCTCCTCAGCTCAGACAACTTCGGATGTCTCCCAGAATCTGAGGCACTGGAGATACACAGATATTAAAGGGGCAGAATTCAAGGTAGAATTCTCTCTAACGGCCTTGGATTGTTTGCCTGCTGCAGCTCCTTGGAAATCCTTGTATGGCAGGTGGACCAATACAGACTCCATGCCAAAAAGGCCAGCACAGCTCCTGCCAGATTCCGAGAGTATAAGTTTCCTTCAGAGTGGTCTTTGGGGGATTCAGCAGTCATTGTCAAGGAGGTCAAAGGACTGGTTAACACCGGATTCTCCCTCCTGCCTGCGGTTCTGCAAAGCCAGTCTGAGGAAGAACAATGTTTTCATTTTCCCCCGAGAGAGCCATATGGTGGCTGAGATTCTCTGCTGGAGCAATTCACTTTTGTTGGGAGTTCATTTGCGTACTTAGCTGCTAAAAAGCGAGTAAAAAGTGATGAATTAGTCTAAGGCGAGGTGTGTTTCCCTATCAAAATGACAGATTTCTGCAAACCAGATTTGGGGGGTGGAAACGTTTTTAATCGGTGAGTTTGCAACCACAGTTTGAAGGCTTATGGGCACAGGGATGCTGTTCTTGGCAGCTCGGAGCTTCCCTTGACACAGTGCCTTGAGCATTTATGTCACGGCAGATTTCTGTGGAAGTTAAAATTTGCGTGCTTGTTTGACAACACTCCATATTGGACTTAACATGTGTGCTTTTGCTACAGTTGCAGGAGTCAGAGGAAGGCATAAAATATGTTGCATGCTTAAAATAGTGAGGGGAGGATGTTAACACGGAAGGGAGAAGAACGGCTTTTTTATACCCTGCTTTTCACTACCCAAAGGAGTCCCAAAGTGGGTTACAATCACCTTCCCTTCCTTTCCCCATAACAGACAACCTGTGAGGGAGGGGAGGCTGAGAGAAACTGCTCTGTGAGAACATCTCTAACAGGATGAGGAAAGGTTGGGAGAGCATGAGCATCATGGCTGCGGCCTTCCGCTGTTCCTTGCCTCCAGCATGTGGCCATTAGAGATGACTCTCTCTGAATGTGGAGGTTCCATTTAGCTGTTGATAGAGAGCTCCTCCAAGAACCATTGACCAGACAGGGCTCAGGAGGAGTGATGCCATGGAAACGGGAGGTCCTGCCCTGCCTGACCTTGTCACCGTGCCAACATGAGTGGCCATTTCCTAGCCAAGGGGCAGGATAACCTGGGGGCAGAGTTTAAAGGCCCCAGATGCATGGCGGGGCCATTGGACCACGTCATGACATGACAGAACCCAATGCTAGTAGGATGATGGGGGCAGTGTTACTGGGGAGTGGGGCGGTCTAGAAGGAAGCTCCTACGACAGGCCAGGGAAAATGACACCAAGTGCAGTGGTGTGTTGGCAGGGAGGAGGAGGAAGAAGATGTGGGTGCAAAGAACCCCCTCCTCTTTACTGAGGCCTAAGGAGGATCCCCACAAGTGAGCTGCATGGGGATGGAAGATGCCATGCCCCAAAGTGGGCAGGTTGGGCTTAACAGTGACCATTGCCACTTCTGGCTGTGAGTTCCAAAGTTTAATAAAGTAAAGGATGAAGAATTCCTTCTTTTATCCACCCCTGAACCCAGTGGCTGTGTATTCTGACGACCCTCCCTGTTCTTGTTGTTGTTGTTATTGTTGTCAGTTGCGTGTCCAACCCATCGTGACCCCATGGACAATGATCCTCCAGGCCTTCCTGTCCTCTACCATTCCCTGGAGTTCATTTAAGCTCGCACCAACTGCTTCAGTGACTCCATCCAGCCACCTCATTCTCTGTCGTCCCCTTCTTCTTTTACCCTCAATCGCTCCCAGCATTAGGCTCTTCTCCAGGGAGTCCTTCCTTCTCATGAGGTGGCCAAAGTATTTGAGTTTCATCTTCAGGATCTGGCCTTCTAAGGAGCAGGCAGGGCTGATCTCCTCTAGGACTGACCGGTTTGTTCACCTTGCAGTCCAAGGGACTCGCAAGAGTCTTCTCCAGCACTAGAGTTCAAAAGCCTCAATTCTTTGATGTTCGGCCTTCCTTATGATCCAACTTTCAGACTCCAACTGTTCTAGCCTCCTTAAGACAGCGGTCTGGTCTGGACAGCCAGTTCTTCTATTCCAGTGCTCCATTTTAAACCGAGATCATTGCTCAAAGCCTCCTATTCCCCAAACCTAGACATAACCATTCATTACCCTTCGTGTCTTCTCAGAGGTTTTTGTTTGGATGACTCAATTGTAGCCCATTCATCAGGGACTGGTATGGAAACCAAAGGCTCCTTACTTACCGATGGGTTAGTGAATTCCAGCATCCTAGCATCTTTGTTTCAGAGCTATGTGGCTTTGCTTTCCTACAGGCACGGCTGGAGAGCCCCACCCCTGAGTGGCAGCCAGCGTTACCCGTGCCAAGGCAAAAGCACTCCTACCTTCGTCTTTACACTAGAGGGCTGTCTGTTCCTTTCCCTTTGGAGCGAGCACATTAGTCCGTCTGCTCAGAGCGTTCCTGTCGTTCAGAGTCTGCAAACTATTCAACAGCGGCCTGTTCTTGTCAGGTGGGAGTCGCTTTGCAAGCTTTTATTTACCGCTCGCCGAGTCTATTTGCACTGCATACAAACATCTGCTTTTTCCCCTTCCCCGGTGCTGTTTATCACGTTGAAGCCATTTGTATTGAATGCTGCAGAGACCTTTTCTCGTGTTTATTGAAAAAAAACGATTCTCTCTTGATTCTTCCAAGTCAAGGAAGGCCCCAAGCTTGGCAGCTTTCCAGACCAGGGGCAGGGAGGGGGAGGAATGAGGAGGAGAACGTTCAATAGCCTGCATGTTGTTGCACTTGGATTGGGTTCAGCATTGTGTTTAGCTGTGTACATTTGCAGGGTGGGCTTTGGGACTGGATATGCATTCCCGCCTCAGGCACAGAGAGATGTGCGGCATCAGCTAGGCTTGCCAACTCCAGACTGTGAAATTCCTGGAGATTTGGGGGTGGAGCCTGGGGAGGGTATGGTTTGAGGTGGGGAAGCACCTTAGCAAGGTATGCCATAGGACCCACTCTCCCAAGAAGCCATTTCCTCCAGGGGAACTCTCCTCATTAGCAATGTTACAAAGGAACTGTGATTTTGGGAGATTCCAGACCTCACCTGGAGGTTGGCAACCCTAGCATCAGCCCCTATGTTTTCACACCCTTCCTGTCTTGTCCCCTGATTCTTGTCTTCTCATGATCTGGCCCAAGTATGATAATCTCAGTTTAGTCATCTTAACTTCTAGGAGGAGCTCAGGCTTGATTGGGTCTAGGACGTCTTTGTCTTTCTGGTGGTCGACAGGATCTGTAAATCTCTCCTCCAACACTGCATTTCACACGAGTCAGTTTTCTTCTGCCTTATATTATTAGGCTGTTTTCAAAGAATACACAGAGTTTCCAAAGATGGGAAGTGATGCACCGATAACTTTACATTGGCATAATTGCGGCTGGTCTCTTTGTGTACGGGTGTATTATTTCTTGTATACGTATTTGAACTATTATTTTTCAAATATTGGATAATGGTAAAAGATAGCAGCAAAGGAAGGAGAAAGGGCATCATGTGCTTGGGCCCAAGAGGGCACAGAACAGAAGCACAGAATGGAGTCTAATCCATTGCCAGGAACTGGTCATGGGGCAGCGCAGTCCAGCAGGGGTAAGCCAGTGCATGGCCTCCTGAACTGTCTAGTCAACAAAGCAGGACCTTCTGCCTATTCTACCTTCAGGTTCCAACCAAACCCACTGGAGATAGGTAGAATGAGCAGCTTCCATTCTTACTAGGAGCTATACGTTCTACAGCCTGGTGTCAAGGCCAAGCAGGCCAATTTGTAGACCTGGCAGGACTTCTCCAGCCTGCGGGATGTTCGGCAGGCCAAACATCCAGCTCTGTTGACCAGGGCAGGGCAGAAGGCCAGCCTTCCAATCATTGTAGGCAGCCAATCCACAAGCTCCATACTGCCTGCCAATCACAGGGGCTGAAGCTAGGGTTACCAACGTCCTGGTGGAACAGTAAGGCTAGGAAACCATGAAGGCAGCAGGAAAAGAGGAAGACCCAACATGAGATGGATGGACTCTATCAAGGAAGCAACGGCTTTTAGTCTGCAAGACCTGAGCAAGTCTGTTAATGACAGGGCATTTTGGAGGACATTAATTCAGAAGGTCCCCATAAGACAGAAGCTGCTGGATGACACCTAATACAGACAATCATCATATAAATATAAACTCTGCAGTTTTTTTTTTTTAATCCCTCCCCTCTGCTCAGGGGTTAAAACCTTTCCCCAGGATCAAGCAGATGCTGCTGAGAAGAGGAGAGACAATTCTAGGCAGCTCCCTGTGGAACATCCTAGCCACTGTGGCACTTCAGTTTAACTCCTTAGAGTCCTGCAGGATCCCTACTGCTTTCCAGTTTTGTATATTGCTGTCTCCCTCTCCTTTACTGCAAGATGCAGACATGTGCACTAGTCAAGGGAGCAGAAAGAGAGGGAGAGGGAGAGAGAGAGGGAGAGAGAGAGAGCTGATCTCTAGATTTCAACCCGCTGGGAAAAATCCTAGCCAGGTAGCCATGTTAGTCAGCTGCTGCTTTTATTGATGTGGATTGAGGACATTGTAAAGCCACCAGGTCATCAAAGCAAGAAAAAAGCTCATATCACCTTTAAATTTGAAAATGGTTTTATTGTTGTTGTCCGAACTGAGTGACATGGAAGGGTGGGACAGAAATAAAAATGCATTGTTGCTGCTGCTGCTGCGATTGTTATTCTTATGATTGTTGTTGTTGTTACTTATCTCAGTCTACTGGGAAGTTCTCCCCATGCAAAGCCCTACATGCTTTTGAGCAGCTCCTCTTCATTTTGGCTAGGATTGTGTGGGAGATCTTCTCAGTGGATTGTGTGCGAGGGGTCCAATCTCATTAAACTACCTCACCTTTCCTCCTTGTAGGGTTGTCTCTGCCTAGGGCAGGGGTAGTCAACCTGTGGTCCTCCCGATATCCATGGACTACAATTCCCATGAGCCCCTGCCAGCGAATGCTGGCAGGGGCTCATGGGAATTGTAGTCCATGAACATCGGGAGGACCACAGGTTGACTACCCCTGCCCTAGGGGACAGATCCACGTGGGCGGTGAACCCCGGAGGGAGGCCCTTCCAACGCTTGGGTGTCCTTTGGGCTGATCCAAAGCAGCTCCTTCCCGTCTCCTGCACGCTCTCTCCATCTGCCACTAATCTCTCCGACAACAGTGGGGGAATAAATAATTGTAATTACAGTGCCTGGCCACACAAAGAATGATGGATTGTGGGAAACCACGGAGAGGAACTGCTTGCAAATGAGGAAACAAGTATGGAGAGGGCCTATTAGAGGCTGGCTCCATCCATCACCACTGACAGGGCCCAGCTGATGCAGGGAGATGAAGGTGCCTCTTGCCCTGATTCCCCCATTTAGCTGTCAGGCCTTGGTGTGCTCAGGCAGGGAGATGGTGGGTCTGAATCGAATCAGCCCGGGGAAGGCAGGTGAGAATCTATTAGCAGGGAAGGGTTGGGAACTGGGATGCAGGCACAGGTGAACATTCTTGCTGTGCAGGCAATTAGGAAGCACTTCTGGAGGGCCTTGGATTTGACAGCCTCCGTGGGTGGAAGTATTCTGAAGGACCTGGACTTCTTCCTCCTCTCAGACCCATCCCAGAACTCTCTTTGCTCTTTCCCCTTCCTGTCTGATGTCCCCCATAATTGCCTGGACCCTGTAATAACTCATCGTGAAGTATTTTTGAAGGGATATTGCGAGATTAGCAGATCCCCCTGAAGAAGCCTGCTAGTGAAATATGTAGGGAATATTGGGAATTTTAACTGAGAAATAAAACTATATTTTTACTTCCTTTTGCTCTACCAGCCTTGGCCTAGTGTGATCCATGGGTCTGCCTGACCCAGGGGAGGGGCTGTGGCTCAGTGGTAGAGCACCTGCTTCTCATGCAGGAAGTCCCAAGTTCAGTCCCTGACATCCTCAGTTAAAAGAAACATGTTGTAGGTGATATGAAAGTCTTCAACCTGTGATCCTGGGCCTATTCCGCACATATAGGATAATGCACTTTCAATGCACTTTAGAAGTAGATTTTCCTGTTCCGTACAGGAAAATCCATCCGCAAAAGCACATTGAAAGTGCATTATCCTATGTGTGCGGAATGGGTCCCTGGAGAGCTGTTACAAGTCTGAGTAGACAATACTGACCTTGGAATACCAATGTTATAACTCACTATAAGGCAGTTTCATGTGTACATGTGTGTGTGTAAAAATCTATTATCTCTCCCCCCCTTTCTCTTTATCTGTCTGACTAATAGCAATAATGGCCTCATGGCTGTGTAATGAATGTCTTGTCTGGGCATCGCTATCTTTTTATATCTCTGGGGATATGTGTTTGTTTGTTTTTTTGAAACATGCAAAACAGTGAGCAACATTTTGACCACAACTAAAACATTGCGTGGCCGACTGGAAGATAGATAAAGACCACCTGCTGGCCACAGCTGCCTGAAAACACTGCCGGCTTTTGAACAGGTACTTGTAGATGTTCAATAAGAGTCTTAGAGGTCCTATTATTTGCCCAAAGTAACTGACGGCTGCCTGTGCTGCTGTCTGGAACAGGAGCCTTGCTCTGCCACCTATGTGTCACCTTTCTGTCGAGATTGTATCTCCCCAACACATCCCCCCTCTGATTGCTGGCTCTGGTGCCAAGCAGCCTCTGTGCTCTGGTCCACGTGGCCTCCACTCCCCACCCATTACTTGAAAGCTCTGTGGAGGATGCAGTCGGCTGCTGCTTAATAATTCATTGCTCCCTGATTTCATGTCCTTGTAAAATCTCCATTAGCCCTGTAACTGTGGTTAGACCCGGAACAGCCTGCCTGTCCTGTTAGCTGGAAAAGCTTCTCTCTCTCTCTCTCTCTCTCTCTCTCCCTGCATCTGCAGAGGCATCACAATTCATGACTGGTTGCTGGATTTCATGCAAGAAAACTGCCACAGGCCAAGCCTGGTCTTGCAGAAGGAATCGTCATGATGAAGAAATAACTCGCAGTCAGGGCTGCCAATCAGCTAGGGCTTGCCCATTCAGTGTTTTGGTTTCAAGTTTGATATACTGTTCAGTAGACCAGGTGTACAGGGATGGTTTGGAGGGGGGGGGGATTTAATCATTTTGGATTGCCCACACGTGATCATTATGATCGGCCCCATGACCTGCCAAAATCTACCTCTCTTTCTCCACCCACAGGCCAGGTATCTTAAGGCTCAAGTTGGCTACCTGGTTGGCTTGTTCCACTGAGTCTCTGGACTTCTTGAGAGATGTAAGAGGAAGCCGTAGGTCAAGGGCAGAGGGCATTCAAAGCAGGGGGGAGTGTCTCCATGGTGGTATGGGTAATGGACAGGACAAAGCCTTTGGGATGTAAAGGAGAAGGACATAGTATGGACAGAGTTGACCTTCAGATTGGATCAGGATATGGGATAACCAGTTTTAAATCCCTGTTCTGCCAAGGAAGCTTGGGCCCACCACAATCTCTCAGTCTAATTTACCATTATAAGGCTTTTGTTGTGCAGACCAAATGAAAGTGGGGAGAATGATATGAAATGTTACTTTGGGGCCTGGTTAGGGAGAAAAGCAGGATCATTTTTTTTTAAATTCTGAAAACAAGATCTTATTGGAGTTGAGGAAGCGAGTACACAAATATGTAGACGATATATCTTTCAAGGGAAATTAACACAATATGGTTGGAACCTCCATGGCTGAAGGCATCTTTGAAGACCAGATGCTGGATAAACTCATCCCAGATACACCTTGCAGGATTCTGCTTTTGCAACAGAGTGCTGGATTAGATGGGCTCTTGTGTGGAAAATTTACAGACGAGCAATCAAAATGATTAAGGAGTTGGAGCATCTTTTCTATGAGGAAAGGTTGAAGAGTCTGGGACTTTTCAGTTTAGAAAAAAAGACAGCTAAGGCAGAACATGGTAGGCATTTATAAAACCATCCATGGAGTGTAGAAAGTAGATAGACTACAACAGTGGTCCGCAACCTTTTTCAGGCTGCGGACCGGCGGCGGCAGGAAGGGCGATTGCCCGGCCGCGCATGCCATGCATGCACGGCACTACCGTGCATGCGCGTATGCGGCTACGCATGGCGCAAACGCGAAGGCAGGGAGCTGCGGCCGGGCACCGGGCCACGGCCCAGTGGTTGCGGACCACCGAACGACAACATGTCAACACTTTACACACCCAATATAGTTGATGGGAAATAAGTTCAGGACAGACAAAAGGAAATACTTTTTTGTTGTTGTTGTCAGCCATTCAGTCATGTCTGACTCTTGGTGATCCCATGGCACAGCTATCACCACGATCCTCGATCCTCCACTGCCTTCCTCAGCCATGCAGTGTTCTGGCCGGCGTCCATTTTGATTGTGTCCAACCACCACATTCTTTGTTGGCCTGGTTTCCTTTTTCTACTGACCAATCCTAGCATAATTGCTTTCTCCATTGAGTTGGATCACGTGAGAGGGCCAAATTAAGCGAGCCAGTGTATCGTGATATATCAGATTTTATGTGCTGTAGTATTATTTACTCAATGAGTAATTAAATCGTGGCATTCATGGCTGGTGGATGGAGTGATGGCCATGTATACAGACTGTTTTAAAAGGAGGTTAGAGGCATTCATGGAGGCTAAGTCCATCAGTGGCAGAGGACAGGCCATTAGGCCATATACCTTCAGAGACAGCAGACCTCTGAATGGCAGAGCTACAGGCCGGCATTGGGGAAGACACTGATCTATATTAGTCTTAATGCCATGTTTGTTTGAATCCATATGCTGGACTGGGTGGACCACTGGTCTGATCCAGCTGTGCTGTTCTTGTTCTTGCATTGATCCATCCAGCCTCTTCGCATGTCGGCTCACTTCCTTACATTCTGACCCTCTCCTCTGCTTTGCTTCTTTGCTGTCACTTTAGACCCCAATGAAAAGAATAAAAACATGACAAATTCCCTGCCGACGCAGTTAACAATGGCATTGCCGCCGAAGTTGGCAAAACGTTCCCTCAGAGGGCAGAAGGAGATGTTCCGTGAAGCCCTGTGATTCTTTGAAAGGGTTTTCTTCTTGTACAAGATGAAGCCTTTGGAATGTAAAGGAGAAGGGCAGGGGATGGACAGAATTGACCTTCATGCGCCTTTCCTGCTGAATATCATCGCTTCCTTTTAGTCCTGTCAGGGAAGTGGAAAAAATACACACACATGGGAAAACTTTTTAAAAATTCTAACATGGAAATGTGCCATTGTTGGTCTCTGCTTTTAGTGCTCTTTCTTTAATTGTGGCTTGGCAGGGGAACCTGACTCTTAGTGCATGTAACTCTGTGCCCCATATCCTCACCTGAATGCAAAATGTGGAAATGCAGGTCACCTTTTGCATTCCAATTGAATACTTAGCATGCCTTCCAGCTGCAGCACAAATCTCTGCAATCCATCGTGTTGCTCATGATGTAGAAGGACCCTTCATTCCACAGGGCAGTCAGCTCCCCTTGGTGTTATTTCCCCCAAGCTGGTTTCCCCCAAGCTAGACTGGCCACCAGGAAGGCCTTGGCATACCCAGAGATTCTGGAGCTTGAATTGCGCATCTCGTTCTTGGCTGTGGAAATCACCCTCCTTCCCCCTTCCTGGTTCCAGCAGCTGCTGCTGCATTTGACTTGCTTACTTCCCCTATTGTGGTGGTAGAGAAACATTACATCCTTAGCATTGTGTTTTCTAAGCATCTGATAGATGGGGCATGCTATTCTTTCCCCCCCTAAAAAGAAAAAGGTTCTCACTAAAATTGGAGGCATCCTTTATTTGGACAACTGAAAAGATGTACTTTTTAAAGTGCTCAAGACGACACATTAACTGCCCATGTGGGGCCAAACCCAACCACACAGTTGGGAGATTACTGTTTGGAGTCATCACCAGTTTTCAAGCCCATGGAGGCTAATTCAGAGCAGGATGCAGTGTGAGTCCAGGGGGCCTTTAAACCTTCCTGTGTTCTTTTCCCAATGCAAAATGGCCCCAGGGAGCTACTGTCTGCCCAATTGGGAAAAGATGTGAATGCAGACAGGAGTACTTGTACATCTTTCCTGGGGCCATTTTAGATTGGTAAACCAGCGTGGGCGGAAGGCTTAACAGTAGGATTAATCAGAAATGACTTAAAGAACCTGAAGCAGAGAAATGACAAAACAACCAAAATGTGCCAGCTTGGCGGAGAGGTTAAGCGCAGTGCCCTTTAATCTGGAGAGCTGGATTTGATTCCTCACTCCTCTTCCACATGTAGCTGGCCGGGTGACCATGGGCTACTCACAGTTCTCTCAAAGCTCTCTCAACCCCACCCACCTTGTAGGGTGACTGTTGTGGGGAAAGGTAGAGTAGGCGACTGCAAGCCGCCTTGAGACTCCTTCAGGTAGTAAAAAGTGTGGTACAAATCCCTAGCTTGTCTTTGCTCAATAGCTGCTGAATGGAAAGAGGCAGGACCAGAGCAGGAATTCATGCAGAGAAGTGCTAGGCATTCCCTTCTGTGGACAGGTATTTGGGGCTGGTAGGAGTCATTATTTAATTCATTTATATCTTGTATTCTCAGTTTGGGAACTTAACTAGAACAATTAACTGCAAGCTTTGATGGAAATTCTTTGCCTAAACTTTTGTTCTTGCAGTAACCTAAAGATAGCTCTGTAGGAATTGCAGTCCATGTAACTTCTTTCCTCACAAGCTGCACCTGCTTAAATTCTATATCACTGCAAAAGATGTCAAAAGTACACCCTCCTTCTTTGTAATTGGTTACCCTGCATACCTTTAGGCCAGGGGTAGTCAAACTGTGGCCCTCCAGATGTCCATGGACTACAGTTTCCTTGAGCCCCTGCCAGCATTTGCTGGCAGGGGCTCATGGGAATTGTAGTCCATGGACATCTGGAGAGCCACAGTTTGACTACCCCTGCTTTAGACTATGGTATGCCAACAAAACTCCACATTGGGAAATAGCTGAGATTTGGGGGGTGGGGCCTGAGGAGGGCAGGGTTTAAGGGGGCGGGGACTTCAATGCCATAGAGTCCACCTTCTAACGAAGCCATTTTATCCAGTTGAATTGACCTCTATGACCTGGAGATCTATTGTAATCTCAGGAGGTCTTCATCCAGCAGCAGGAAATTGACAACCCTGAACCGGGGGTTAGAGCTTAAAAGGCATCCAGATCTTGAAGCGGGCAGCAGGCCTGGCGAAATCAGATCGTACCTGAGTCCTTCCTAAATGTTAGAGGCAGGCCCTAACATAAGACAAGGTGAAATTGTAGCTTCGAAGGCAAGGTTCTGGTTTGGAAATTCCCAGTTATTGGGGCAGGTGGGGTGGAGCCAGCTGGGGGAGGGGGAAGGGGTATCAGAGTATAATGCCATACAGTCTGCCTTCCAGAACACCCAGTTTCTGTTATCTGGTGATCAGCTTTAGTTCTGGGAGATCTCCACATGGAAGCTGGCCACCCTGTTTAGACTGTTGCTGTGGGACCCAGGGTGCAATTGGACAGGACCATGGTGATATTTGGCAGGAGGGGAGGGTATTATTCCCAGTAGAGTCATGATGGTAGGAGGACACTGAAGCAGTCATGCAGCCCAGCAGTTCCCAGACTGGAGGCTGAATCCCCCAAACAGGATGCAACTCCCTGGCTTGACTTGTGGCAACTTGTGTCATCTTGATGTGGCCCTTAGCCTCAGGGGATGAGCTACGTGCCACAGTGAACTCATCTCATTTGCTGCATGGTCTGTAATGAGATCCCAAATCTCCAGGGATTCATCCTAGGAGATGTTCCCTTTTGTTCTGAATGTAGAGCTGAATGTATCCCTTGTGCCACAGTTGGAAGGCATTCACCAGTCTGGCCTTTGGGAAGCTCTGCAAATGAAGCTGCTTAAGAGGGTTTTCGAGGGGGCTAAGCGGTAAGCATGCACTTTGATGCTCGGGCCTGGCTTTTATGAAGCTCTTCTTTTATCTCTTGATGTTACTGGGATGTTTTGCTGTTTTATTCTGGTGATTTGTTGTGATCTGTTGTTTTAAGTTCTTTTCTTTGGTACGCGGCTTGGCATGTCATGTTAGGAGAGAAGTAGGTTAGAAACATTTTAAACAGGAAGCAAGCAAACAAAAGAACCCTCTCAAATAACCCTCAATTGATTTTATTTGCCCGCGTCATCATGTGGCTAAATCTGATAGGTAGGGTTGCCAGCTTTGGGTTGGGAAGATTTTTGGGGTGGATCCTGGGAAGGGTGGGATTGGAGGGGGAGAGGGACCTCAGAAGATATAATGACATAGAGCCCACCCTGCAAATATTTTCCTCAGAGGAACTTATCTTGGATATTTGGAGATCATTAATAATGGAGGCAGATCTCCAGGTGCCACCTGGAGGCTGGCAACCCCACTAATTGGCTATATAGCATTTTGATGTTGTGATCTCTGATTGGCTGGGTTCACTCAGATGAGGTATCTAAGATGCAAAAAAAAAAAAAACAGCAGTAGTAATCAGGGAGAAAAAGGCACTGATTGGCTACGGGAAACAATTGCACCCAAAAGCATCATAAAAGCAGAATATTCTTGCAATCATATATTTTTTCAAGAAATAGTCTTATCCCCCCCTTGACTCAACGCCTCTATTTTTTTAAAGCTCTGAAATCAAAACAGGATAATATTCAGCATAGTCCTAATGGTGTTTGGATTTCCCATCCTAGACCTCCCATCCTGTCCTGGGCAGGCCGTGGTTTGGGCTGCCCCGCCCCAGTACCTCTTTGTCCTCTGAATTGTGTTCACACCATTAGGGGAGCACCTAATAAGGACACAAGTTTCCATCTCAGCCTGTATGTCCTTGAGCAACTCCTCTTTATTTCAAAGCCTTGGAAAACCTCCCTGGAGGATTAATGAGAAGGAGATGCAAATTGCCTTATTCCCTTCCAGGCACCAAAGCCTCTTGGGCCAGATGTGCCACTGACCCTGCCGGAAACGTTTCCTGCATCTTTGTATGAAGACTGAGCAGGTTGCCAGCAAACAGCACAGCTGGCAGGAGAAAATTCCACTCGGAAGCCAGCCGCCCATTTGCTGCTGACAAATGAGCACTTGTCCCTGAGAAACTAGGTCACAAGTGACAGGTTGCAGGCTGACTTTCTTACCTGAGATGTATGACTCCCAGCAGGGTTTATTTTTGGCTGCCCTGCAGTTTGTTTTCACCTACTCAGGTGAGGAGGCTCAGAAGACCATAGCCAGTTAGCAACGGAAATCCTCCAGGTCTGAGTTCGCCCCGGCAGCCCCCTCGGCTAGATTTGCTTGGGAGAGCTTCGGTTTCCTTGATGACCTTATTTATAGGCCGCCCACAGCCCATCCCATGGGGGCTCAGGGTGGCTAATGGTGATAAACAAGAATGCATATGAATGTAAAATTGTTAAAAACTAATAGCTTCTGAATTTAAAAAGAGGAACCTGATAGTTGCAGGGGTAGTCAAACTGCGGCCCTCCAGATGTCCATGGACTACAATTCCCAGGAGCCCCTGCCAGCGAATGCTGGCAGGGGCTCCTGGGAATTGTAGTCCATGGACATCTGAAGGGCCGCAGTTTGACTACCCCTGGTTTATGGCAACCTCACTCAACTTTTTAATGGTTGAAACCCCCCTGAAACATTCTTCAGACTTCAAGAAACCCCAGAAGTGGCACGATCATTCGGAATATGATTGGGAAGCAGAGCTGTGGACACACCCACTTGGGACCTATCCAGGCCCATCACTTTAAGAGGGGTGGGTGGGTTAACATGACCATATATGGTCATATCACCTAATAAATGTTTAACAAAATTTTTTTAAAAAATATATAAAATTAACTCCCACCCTTTTTGAAAGTCCTTCCAGGGCTGTCAAGAAACCCCAGAGTTTCATGAAATCCTGGTTGAGAAAAAACCCCTACTCTATGGGTAAATTACCTGAGGAGGGGGGAGAGGGGTAAACCATGAGGCCAGTGCTGGAAGGTGCCTACCATCAACCATAAGCCTGATGGAAGAATGGTAATAAAGTCCCGAAGGGCCCAGATCTCTGTCAACAGAGAGTTCCACCAGGATGGGGACAGGGGCAAAAAAACACTGGCCCGGGTTGATGAAAGGCACACTTTGGACCAACCTTTCCCTGTTTTTGACTCATGGCATCTTGCTGTTGGGGCCCCATGGCCCATCCCCTGGGACTTCTCAGTTGCCTATGATACCAACAGCCATGATATCCTTCAGGGCTATGATGGCCAAGCTAGGCATCAGGAATCCCCATGTGGTCATCTGAGGTCATGTGAATCATCAATTCCAGAAGGCTGTGCTGAGGGGCAGCTGCTTGATTCCAGGGTACTCTCTACCCCTGAATTAACATCCACATTAAATTATTGGGAGAGGTCTTCTGGAGGTTACAAGAGCCATTGAGAAGACGATCCTCACCTAAGCTTCTCCTAATCAAAATAAGGCAAATTGTTAGATGTTAGTCATGGGTGGAGGAGAACCGGTCAACTAAAGCTCAGTCCAGATATGTTTGGTTAAAACATTAGCCAGGTATTTAGCCTGCTCTAGATACTATGGGATTCCTCCTAAATGAGCAAGGGTGCTACTTGAGCATGTCTAGGGGAAAAGGGGCAACTCTCCTCTGTGGAGTATAGTACCATAACAAAATTTTCCATTGGAACCTGCCTTGGGCCATCATTGTCATGCAATGAAATATACTCCAACTCAGAGGAGGATTTGTCCATACCATACTTGAGGTTTTAAGTACCCACCTCTCTAAGTGGCAGTGCAGATCAGTTTGCAAATGAGACATAGGGTTAGTTGGGACTACAGATGGACTTTGGTAGAAAAGTATGATTTGACTATGATTATCTATGCCCTGGTAGTCCTTCAGAAGCATAAGCATTGTGGGACCAAATTTTTGAAGGACTTCTTTCTCTATGAATCTGCCTAGCAGTTACATGTTTTAGCCAGTGTGGTGTAGTGGTTAGGAGCAGTGGCTTCTAATCTGGTGAGTTGGGTTTGATTTCCCGCTCCTCCACATGCAGCCAGCAGGGTGAATATGGGCTTGTCACAGCCCTGTTAGAGCTGTTCTGACTGAGCAGTAATATCAGGGCTCTCTCAGCCTCCCCTACCTCACAGGGTGTCTGTTGTGGGGAAAGGATGGGAAGGTGAGAGAGGAAGCCACTTTGAGACTCCTTCTGGTAGAGAAAAGTGGCATATAAAAACCACACATTCAGACGGTAGAAAGATGGCAGCCAGAGATGGGGACTTTTCTGTGATTGCACCATAGTTGCAGAATGGCCTCTATGCAGCGGTTCACGTGGCACCAGGCCTGCTGAATTTCAGCTGCCAAGTGAAATCTTTCTTTTTAATACCTAGGTATTTGGTTGTTCCTTTCCTTTCTTGTATATGCTCCTTTGTGTTTGTATATATATTGTCAATTATGCAGAATATTTTTTTCATCCTACGTCTCCAAACTCTTGCTTGAGATATCAAAGAAACTGACGGATTACAAAAGTATATTTCATCTCAAAAAATAAAATAAAAAAACCAAACATGAAATGGAAAATCTGCTTCCTTTCATTTGCTTGAATGATGAAAATGAATGAGAAAAACCAATGGAGGTACAAATGCAGCTTGTTTATTCATTGCTTTTGCCCTGGAGCTTCCCTCCCTCCCTTCTCTTAGTCTAATAAGAAAGCACAAATTATACCAGAGTGAATCCTAATGAATCCTGCACTGTACTAAAAAAGATGGATCCCCTATAGGTCTAGCCAACACCACAGTGCTAAATAATGCATCAAGAAAGAACTCTTCTCAATAACCATGTTGATAATTATTGCGAAAGACAAATGACATAATTTTCAACTAGGATGTACAGAACCTTGAGAAATTTGACTAGTCTCACGAATCTTGAAAAATGTGACTAGTCTCTTTTAGCTTCACTCAGAGATCTCCAGTAGTTCTGCTTGAGGTAGAATCCACAGACTTGCTTCATTTTGAGCCTTCGGGCGATGTTTTTTGGGTGGCAATTTGATTTTTTATAGATCTTTAAAGCTAATATCAATTAAATATGCTTCCATGAAAATGAATTACATACTATTTAAATGATTTTAGATTTGCAGTAGATACATGCTCTGTTGCCACAAATGCTGTTGTAATGCTGTAATGCTGTTGAGAGCCAGTTTGGTGTAGTGGTTAGGAGTGCGGACTTGTAACCTGGCATGCCAGGTTCGATTCTGCGCTCCCCCATATGCAACCAGCTGGGTGACCCTGGGCTCGCCACGGCACTGATAAAACTGTTCTGACCGGGCAGTGATATCAGGGCTCTCTCAGCCTCACCCACCCCACAGGGTGTCTGTTGTGGGGGGAGGAATGGGAAGGCAACTGTAAGCCGCTTTGAGCCTCCTTCGGGTAGGGAAAAGCGGCATATAAGAACCAACTCTTCTTCTTCTTCTAATGAACCTTCTTTTCTCTGCCACCACGAGGGGAACCGAATACTGGGAGGTTGATCTTAAACAAGGCAGGTGATATGGCTGGAGCCTGACCCCCTCCCTCTCCCCAAGCCATGTATCTGTCACAGAAGAATAAGAAGCAGGTCTTCTGCGACTGCCTTGCTTATCAAAATACCCTAGGAATTATGCAAAACGTAACCTTTCGGTTCATCGTGCTTGTTGCCGTCTTAGAAATGTCCTTCAAAATGCCACCCTGTGATTGGTCTACACATCCCAGCCAGCAAAAAAAAAATTTTAAGCCAGATTTAGTCTTCTCCCCTGAGCCTATTTACTTGGAAGGCTTTCCTTTTTAAAAACAAGTTTTTAATAAATGTCTTAATTAGAGCAAACCATTATTTGTCTGATACCAGATGCCATTATATTATTGGAAAACATGCATGTATACTACTATCAGCATTAAGCTTTGAATTTCAAAAGTTAAAAAAGCACCACTAGTAATGAGAGACTCTTCTAATATTCTGTCTACTGTCCCTGAAGCTTACTTCTTAATTTGGACAGCGAAACAGGTGTTCCTAATAGCCAATGTTTTCTCAATGGCATTTGTTTAGTTCAGCCAGTTCTTCACCATCACATTTTTTTGCGGCTGCTACTTAACTTGACATTAGAGGTGCCCGGCAGTTGTGCCCTGTATCCTCCAGAAGCAAGAAAAATCTTCCTTGAGTCTAAGGGCAGACTAAAATTAGTCATCTTTCTTTGGACCCCATTTCTATCACTAATGGGGCCCCAAAGCAGCCTACAATACCATTCTGCATTATGGAGAGAGGTTGTGGCAAGCAGAAGATCCCAGGTTTAATCCCTGGCACCTCCAGTTAAACCGGCCACATAGTGAGGAGAAAGACCTCAGCCTCAGACCCCCCAGAACCACTGCCAGTCTGGACCAAGGGGCTGGTTTGTTAAGGCCAATTCATGTGTTCATGTTATCCTTATAATAACAGCCCTGTGGGGGGCAGGTTAGGTTAAGAGAGAATGGCTGGCCACCCTCTGGATTTCATGGAAGAGTGGGATTCAGACAAGAGTCTCCAAGTTCTTCTGGTCACCATGTCACATGGGAGCTTTTTTCAATCTCCTCAATTATTTCAAGCCAACAAGACAGGCGTTTTCACATATACAAATCAATCTACGTGTAAGCCAGCGGCAGTCTTACTGATGGAGCAATCTGAAACAGGGTGGAAAAATCCAAATACCCCAAATGTGGGACAGAATGCTGTGGAAAGGTTTCCTGGGTTCAGCCCCACTGACATAGATGGGAGTGGTACAAGAAGCTCCTCCACCAGTTACCTGTAAAAGTGCCTGTCATAGTCAAAGCACCTTTATTGGCATAACTGTAACTAAAGCATTTATGTTAAAAGACAAGGTATCTCAACTCGCAATTCGTCTGAAGAAAATCCTATGGAGGAATTTTTGCAATAGCTTCAGTTACTTGAGAGTTTGATCTGATAAGAGAAAGTGTGCTATTGTCAAGGGATCGTGAATCTTGTTCTCCCTCATGAGCGGATTTATGGACCGTTCTTTAAGATGGTTGTGCTGCTCACACAGCAGTGTTCCGCTGACTCCGGTTTCTTCAAAGAGCACGTACAAAGTCTGTCGGCGTATGGAATTTTATCATAGTTTACCTTAGTCACTGCTGTTGGTAGTACATTTCACCATTGCTGCCCTTAAAAAGTTGTGTTGTGTCCTGTTGCCGCGTTACAACCCAGACCCTCATGTTGCACCTTGCAGCAGGTGTCTGAGCAGTCTCAAGGTCAAACCAGGTGTTACAAATGATGTGAGTTCATCCCAAGGACTTGCACCCGACTGGCTAGAACTCTTGCCTGTCCAGGTGAGGGACCAATTGGAAGGTGCTTCACGCCTTCCAATTGGACCCTCACCCAGACCAGCCCTGCCCACTGTCCGCCCACCTTTTATTTAACAGCGACCCAGTGTTAAAGATCTTGTTGTGAACCGCCATGAGCTGGCTGGTCCAGGAGCTGGCGGTATACAAATTTAATAATAAATAATAATTAAAAAATAAGCCTCTACCTAAGCACATAGTGTGATCTCCTTTGGGCCTAAGGAGGCCACACTGTGTACTAAATGTCAATTTAACTTGGAGCAAGGTGGATGCCTATGTTTGTAAATCTGGAATATTGCTCTTAGTGGCGTAGCCTTGTCTGCCTTCATTTCAATCTGGTTGCACAGGAGAAACCCCCCACAATTAATTCTTTCAAGGACAGGTGTGACTTGGATTTTCCACCCCAGACATCCTGAGAATCTCATTTTGCTTTGAACTGCTGCTGACATTCCCAGGAGTTCTGATAAGGGCAGTTTGAGAGCTCTTTATAGGATCTCATAGTTCCATTGGAGGCCAATTAAGAGACCGATTAAGCCCTCTGTAATCTCCTGCCACTCCCTCTTAACTGCAGATAAAACCCATTACAAACCCATCATAAGCCACAGTGGCAATCATCTTAATTAATTAGCATTCGAGGTTGAATTACGCTACTGTTCTGGGCTGCCTGTTGACAACTCGAGAATTACACAGTGGCAGCCAGGTGACTTCTATTACTCTGGCCTTGGGCAAAATATCAGAGTAGCTAAAGCTCATGTGTTGAGCAGAAGTCACATTTTGGGGCTGCTGTCCCTCCTCCCACCTAGGAACCCATCTGTTGACTTTGCTGTTGTTCTGGCCACTTTTTAATGTTCAGGGATAGTTAATGGAAACAAAGTGGTTGGCCATTAAAGTCAGCTTCCTGATTTTGAGGCCAAAGCAAAGAAAGGTGGATCTTCTGTAGACCAAGTTAAAGCTGAAGATGCAAGGAGTCTTCCCCTCCCAACACCCCTTCTCCCCATGAATCTATCTCCTATGGAGTCATGTCATTGGTCCCTCCTTTCCAGAACAGTCCACTTTGATTGGTTGGAACTACTGAATGTAGACTTCATTTGCTGTTGATCATTCCAGGGGCTTGTTATGATTCCTCCTACCCAAGTCTATATGGTGAAATGTGTAGTGACTTTGTAAAATAAATATATTTGTTATCACCTGGCATTTCTTCCCTTTTTTGGAACTACTGAACAGCCAGACTCATTCTGCACACCTTGGATAATGCACTTTCAATGCATTTTAGAAGTAGATTTTCCGCTTTCAGTGCACTTTAGGAGTAGATTTTCCTATTCCGCCCCGGAAAATCCGGCTGCAAATGCAGGTTGAAAGTGCATTACCTAATGTGTGCAGATTGGGCCCCAGTCTTTTTCTAGCTCTGCCACCTCAGCCTTATTTAAGTAGATTGGGAATTAAACTGAGGGTGTTCTGCATGCAACTTCATTATGAACAAGCTCAGAGACTGTGTTTTTGTTGTGGTTGTTAAGTTCGGTATGTAAGTTGCTGAGGGTGTTGGACTAGATGACCCTGGAGGTCCCTTCCAACTCTGTGATTCTAAGAGTTGATCTGCAGAGGCAGGCAGTAGCAAATCACTTCTGTTCATCTCTTGCTTTGAATACCTCAACACCTCCAAACCAGAGCTGATATATACATGGAGGCATTGGAAACATTTATTTATTGTCAAATTTATAACCTGCCCCTATTGGCCCATCCATCCATAGCAATTTGATAAATACAATATAAACATGGTAATAATTAAAATATTAAACTTGCATCTGGTATGGTATTTAGATAAACAGAGGAAGTATAGATTAAGTTATCCTCCAATGGGATTGATTTAGATGGGACAGTGATGATTTTCAGAGCTTTGCGTCAGGAAAAACTGACTGAGCCTACAGATTTTAAAGTTGTGGCTACAGCTCTCTCTTCCCATAGTAGATGGCTGTGGCTTGAAGCTTAGGCAACAGAACAGCCTTTAGAGAGCCAGTTTGGTGTAGTGGTTAGGAGTGCGGACTTCTAATATGGCATGCCGGGTTAAATTCTTCACTTCCCCACATGCAGCTAGCTGGGTGACCTTGGGCTTGCCACGGCACTGATAAAACTGTTCTGACCAAGCAGTGATATCAGGGCTCTCTCAGCCTCACCCACCTCACAGGGTGTCTGTTGGGGGGGGAGAGGAAAGGGAAGGCGACTGTAAGCCACTTTGAGCCTCCTTCGGGTAGAGAAAAGCGGCATATAAGAACCAACTCTTCAGCTCCTCCCCTTCCCACCCACTCCTGGCCCATCATTGGCCATTTTGGGAGGGGTGGGCGGGTCAACATGACCATATATGGTCATATCACCTGATAAAAGTTTAACAAATTTTAAAAATATATATTAAAAATGATTTAACTCTCACCCATACAGGAAATCCTTCCAATGTGTTCTCATGATGACTCAAACCACTGCATTCTGGACCAGATGCAATTTGTTGGTCAAAGTCAAGGGTTGGCCCACATAGAGTGAGTTACAGAAATCTAACCTGGAAGTGACTGTTGTATCAATCACTGGCTAGGTGCTCATTGGGCCAAGTAGGGCACTAGGTAGCTTCACCTGGTGAAGATGGGAAAACGCTAGTTGAGGTATTTATTTATTTTATTAGATTTTTATACCACCCTTTCCATACGGCCCAGGGCAGTTTACATGGAATGTTTTAGGAAACATAGAAGCTATCTGACACCATTTAAAGTGAGGCAGCAAAGATCAAAGTTAGATTCCTAGTAGAGTGGGCTGTGGCAGTCATGCTTGTTTGCCTGTCCCTTTCCTACTCAACCACAGGCCCTCTGTCTTGAAGGGGCAGAGTTTCAGGTGACTCTGTTTGAGCCAGGTAAAGGTTGATCAGGTGAAGGTTTTTCTGGCATGCAGAGAAAAGGTGGGAAAGCTTTCCCTGTGTAACTGAGGCATGCCAGGCTGTGTACATAGCCCCAGCACTGGCATTAGGGATGACAGGCTTGCCCTCGAGGAATGGCATCTCCCCAGCTGTGGAGATCTTGAGCATGCCGAGAAGGCTGGGGATTTGGGAAGCCATCATGTTCCCTTCCCTGGGTGGTTGTGGTGAGTCAACAGATGTTTTGCAAGCTGCTGCTTCTCCTGCAGTTTCTTGTTCCAATTTCCCTTGGAAATGTGACACCTTGGACAGGTGCTGAAACTTGCCTGGTCCAAATCCCTTTTCGGTTCTCTCGGGCTTCGCTCCAATTTATGCCGCCAAAAGGGTGAGGCATGTGGCACTGTTGACGAGGCTTTCTGTTGACAAACTGGCAATACCAAAGAGAAATGGCAGGGGGAGAGGACTGACTTCCAATGGTCCAGCAGATGTTCAGCAACATAACCTTGTTTCCCAGAAATATATCAGGAGGGGAGAGGGATGGATCTGCCCATTGCACACATGAATGATGCCAAACTCTGGGACGGAGAGGCAGCCAAATCAGCCACTGCTGATTTCCTCTTGTTTAGCTGATGACTGGGCTTGTCTCGCGGTTAGTTACCTTTTGCCCAACTGCTGGCTTCAGATGGCTCTCCCGGGGTCCTTTTTATGCACGCAGCTCCCAACTAACTTTGCACCTGGATGGCTTCTCTGAACAGCAGAGACCCAATTACCCTCTGGATTCTCCATTTGTAAACGGGAGCTTCTCTCATTAAGGGATGGCCCGAGTGACACTTTCTGCAACCAGGTGCAACCGCTTGGCACTGGGCAATCAAGTTGGCTCTGCGATGCTCTTTATCTCCATTCCTGCCTGCATCTCTTGTGATTCATCACCGGCTGCTGGGAGCACTGCTGTTTCCTGCCATCCCGGTCTCCCTGAAAGACCACTCTGGGGCGCTTGCACAGTTCTGCGAGTTCTGTGGCTTTTGTGATCACACATGAGAGGCAGAATAAGGGCAATCTCAGAGCCTGGGCAATTTTCTTGACACCTGACAAGGGAAGAAATCAAGATGAAGGACAATGCCATTTGCAGGCTTCGCCTAGCCCTAGACGTTGGCACGGGCTCCTTGTCAGCAAAGCAGCAGGGGGTGGGGACGTCCAGTCCACTGAGAGCTGTCAAGGTCCCGTCTCTGAAAACTTAACTTGCAAACGGAACTAGATCAGTTTCAGATTCCTCATCCTTGCTGGTTTGGTTAAAAAAAAACCCCAAAACAAAACAAAACCCAACAATGACAGGGCTTTAGTGCAAATTGAATCCGGGAACCTGTGTTTTTGCATCATTTCTTGCATTGTTCTTGGCTGGAAAAATGCATATAGAAAGTGCATGACATGTATAGAGAGCGGACATTAATAATTTTAATAATTGTTTATTAACATTAATCATTGTTTATAAATGGCACAAAAAAGATCAGAAACACCAGCAATGAAAATGATTGGAATGAAGATGCTCACAGTAGCAAATAAAAAGAAACCAGAAAAGTGCACATTCATAATTCCTAAATTAGACCCCACCCCTTGACTCCTAGGCCAGCTAGATGCGAGGACGGAGATCAAACAAATGCAATAAGCCAGGGGTAGTCAACCTGTGGTCCTCCAGATGTCCATGGACTGCAATTCCCATGAGCCCCTGCCAGCAAATGCTGGCAGGGGCTCATGGGAATTGTAGTCCATGGACATCTGGAGGACCACAGGTTGACTAGCCCTGCACTAAGCAACTAACAATACAGTCCTAAGCCCAGTGAAGTCAATAGACTGAGAAGGATGTAGCTTTTATTAGGACAGTGCTGTAACTTGGTCTGTTGGTTTCATGGGGGATTATTCATTACCAACTCAAGCTGACTTTTTCTTGATGGTTTTGAGATGCTGGGCCCCAACCCAAATCTATAAAAACCACCACAACCATCTACCAGTCTGCCTGTCTGCCTTTCCCTTTTCTGAAAACTCTGGTCTGTGGTCTGAAAACTGGAAGGGAAGGCAAAATAACAGATGGAGGAACCTGCTGAGTTTCCCTGAACAGAGAGCTGTGTCCAATATGACTTTGCTCTTGGCGGTGTAGAGAGGACTATCCCTGCCACCCCTTGCTCTTGAAAGTGTTACCTCCCTAGCGGAACAGCAGTTCTCCAGGGTCTTGGGCTGAGGTCTTCCACATCCCCTACTTCGCAATCTGTTACTCTTACGATGCACGCACACAAAAAAGTTTTCAAGGTGATCGACAGCACTGAAGAACGCTCAGTCAAAAGTTAACTTTCTTGGCTGCTGAGAGAGGCAGGCTTCTTTCAATTAGCGATCAAACTGTGATCAGAGCACAGATGTGTTCTCCTGCGACTGATTTCACCATTGTGGGGAAAGTGTTGGAAGAGGAGGCTGGTGGCTCTCGCTGGCTTCTTGTGCTTCTTGCTGTTTTCTGTGGCAACTGGCACCGTCAGCTGTTCCAGACTTCCCTCCTAAGCTTCTGCAGGTGCGGAAAGGAGTGCCCCCTTCTGATTACTGAAATGAATGGCCTTGCCTGTTTAGAGGCAACAACATAACCCCACATGTAGTTACTAGAGTATTCAATGAAAGCACTTTTTTTTTTCTTATTACCCTCCAAGGACTAATTTCTGAGGCTAGCAAGAGAATGAGGGCTTTGTAATGCACACTCTAATGAATGCCAAGTTTGCTTCTTAATGAATAGGACGTGCCGTTTGCTGAGCACCATTAAGGAAATCAAAGCCATTCAAGGTTCAGTTCTTATGTGCATCATTTTTGCAAGATAATATGGCATGTGACATAGATGCCTACATTCATCAGAGTAAGTAAAGTGGTGAGCTCCCCCCCACCCCTTGCCATATCAAGTCAAGGGTTTTTCTTCCTTTCCTCAGCAGGGAATTGTGGAATTCTCCATGCACGTAAAGGTGCAGTGGCATTTATGGAGTGTATATGCCTTTAGAAAATCACAGCCTTCTCTCAATAGCTTTAACAATTCAAGCAGGCTATTGCAAGCTGAAGGGACCCGCTTTCTAGTGAATTCGTGGCCCCTTCCTTTCTTGGATGCCAGTTTATTCATCCTACACTTCTTTGCAACAAAAGAGGATGTCCTCGTCTCTTTGGCCTGCTGTTCTCATTAGATGCAAATGCTCCCCTCCCCTTTTTCATCAATGCACACCATGTGGTTGCCAATGAATTCGAAAACATAAGAATAGCCCTGCTGGATCAGAACACTGGTTCATCTAGTCCAATAGCCTGTCTCACATAATAGTCAACCAGTTCCTCTGGAGGGTCAACAACTATAGCTCACAAGAGCTCTGGGGGTATAATTGTGGGAGTGATTGGGGGTCATAGGAGGGTTGCCAGCAGGCCTGGAGGGGAAAAAATGCTCTGTTCCTTCAATAGAGGCAGACTGCATTGAAATGAGCCATTGAAGTTTTTCATAGCATGGGGTGGGGGGCAGGTAGGGGGGTTTGAATAACATTATCTGGTAGATAACAGGTCCTGGATAGAGAGATCTTTTTGACCACTATGACTGGTATTTCACTAACTGGGCCCATATTTTTCAGCCTTTGGCTTGAATCGGTGCCATAGTGCGTTAGGATTAAACCATAGTTCCAGGGGTCCTTTTGGAGGTGGGTGGTGGGAATGGGTCAGTTCTGCAAAGGCAATGCAGAAGAGGAGAGTTCTCTGAAGAGTGGCTCTCTTCCCCCTTGAGATGAATCATTCTAAGTTTCTTACCCATTATATGAAAACAACCATTTATTCGAGACGAGGCAGAATCCTACTGTTCTCGCAAGAACCTGTGGTCAGCTTGCTGCTGTAGTTTAGATTTCTTTACATTCGTGATTGTTCATTGTTTGTATTTAAAAATGCTAAAATGAGTTCATGTGGGGACCATGATGCCTATCCAAGGAAGTGCTAGTCTGGATACGACCCTTGTGCTCTTGTCAGTGGCAGAGAGCTGCCCCGAATGCCAATTTGACCACACTATTGTTTAAAAAGGACCAGCTTACAGCAACAGGCTAGGATCTGAGAGACCCAGGTTAAAATCCCCACTCTGCCACAGAAGCTTGCTGGGTGACCTTGGGCTGGTTTCACTCTCAGTCCAGGGTTGTTGTTGTTGCATGGATAGTGAGGAGGGATGCCACTTAGAGCTCCCTGGAGGAGAGGTATGATTTAAAAGGTCCCTACTAAATAATGAATAAAATGATTCTAGGACTGCTAAGGCCTTGGCTGTATGATCACAATAAACTAATTCACTCTGATTTGGTAAACGTGCTAAGAGCCTATCCTTGGTCGTTTCCAAATGCACTCGCATATCAGTCATCATAGAGAGCCTGGCATTTGATCTCTGGCTAGCTGTGTCCTCTCCATAGGTTTAGGCAGGCTAGATCTATGAGGAATAGAATTGAGAGGCCTATGAGCAAGGTGACCTCCTACTGTCCCTTGTAGGGTTGCTGGTTCTGGAGATGTTGGGGATGAAGCCAGCAGTGGGTGGGATTTGGGGTGGGAAAGAAGCTCAGTGTTGCATAGTGCTACAGAGTCCATCCTCCAACGCAGCCCTTTTCTCCAGGGGAACTGAACTCCTTATTCTGGAGATGACCTGTAATTCCAGGAGATCCCCAGGTCCCACCTGGAAGCTGGCATCCCTAGCCCCACTTGGTAAGCTGAAGGTCCCTGGCCAAGCTCTCAGGTGTCCTGCCTTCTCCATTTGAGTAAGTTTAAAACATTTTTTAAAAATGCCAAACTGAGAGCGGCACCTTTGCCAGGAAAGGAAGGCGCCGAGTATACACACCTACCCGTGCAAACCTTCCCTCTCTCCTCTGAAGAGGCCGCCGTTGGCTGGCCAGATGCCAGAGAAGTTTAAAGTTCCACGGTCCTAAAATATTTATTAACGCGAAGCTGTAGTTAGCACTTAAGCTGAAGGCAATACAGTAGAAGTCTCTTTGTGGAGATGGAAGTTAGTGAGGCTGAAAAGCCATTATGCTGTAAATATAAACTATATTAAGTGCTTGGTAGCAACCTTAAATGTCCCTTTGTCGGCTCACTTCACTTCTGCAAGGCTGAACGTCTGTGCTTCAAGGATTACTTGGCTCTATCAATCCGCTGCAAAGGCCATTTCTGCAGACGCCGTTGCTTCGGGACGGTGGCGAGAGGTCATCCCTGAGACGACGGGCTTCCAGGGCACGCACAGTTCAGGGACTGTGTTTCGAGAGAGTTGGGCGATGCCCCCACCTCCAGAGAGAGCAGAGCAACATGCAAACGAGCCTGAATAGAGCCTGCTGGGAGGACTACTTTCCAAGCCCTTGTGGCTTCAAGACAGGGCTGGCTGAATTTGTGAAGGATGGTTTCTGGGGCTCAGCCGGGCGCTTCCCTCGTGGGCTCACGGAGAGTGGGAGATAGTGAGTTCCGCTGGGGCATCAGGAGCTGCTACGATGACCCTGGATGGCGGGCGTGGTAGGACGGAGGCCTTTCAAGCACCCCAGGAGTGCTCTTTGCTCGGTGGTGGAGCACGTGCTTGACGCAAGAGGAAACTGTCCTCAGGAAGGAGGTGAGTTTGATTTTTGAAGGCTTCTCCTGTGACAACAGGACCAACCATGGCTGTCAAACTTTAAGGAGACTGAGGGTCAATGGAATCAAGGGACAGCTGGGCTCAGGGCCCCTCCCCCTCTGCAGGGACCCCCTCGAATAAGAATGCGGCAGGAATTGTCTATACAAGCAAGCTCTGCTTTGCAGCAGCAGCTTACCACAAAAGGCTTTTCCCCCACCCTACCCTGTGATTGCTTTTGTCTAGAGTTGACAGCTCTGGGTTGGGAAATATTTGGAGAGGGTGGAGCCAGGAGTGGGTGAGATTTGGGGCAGGGAGGGATTTAAGTGGAGGTTAATGCTATGGAGTCCACCCTCCAGAGCAGCCATTTTCTCCAGGGGGACTGACCTCTGTCACAAAGAGATGAGCTATAGCTCCAGTGCATCCCCAGGTCCCACCCAGGGACTGGTATCCTCATGTCTTGTACTTTTAAATGTATTGGTTCCATTCTACCTGAAATGGTGGCTGCCTCTTGAATGCCGTTAAATGAATGCTGAACAATTTCCCAAGCTTCATTCCTCTCTGCTGCACAGATGAGTTTTTGGATAGGACTAGGGTTTCTTGCCAACACCGAGAGATGGGGTGGTACAGTTGCTAATTTTCCAGGTTGGGGAACTTCTAGGGATTTGGGGATGGAGCCTGGGGAGGACACGGATCTCAGTGGGGTGCAATGCCATTGAGTCCACCCTCCAAGGTATCCATTTTCTCCAGGGGAACTGATCTCTGCAATCTGGAGATGTTCTCTGTAGTCTGGAGATGAGCTATGATTCCAGGGGATCCCCAGGTCCCACATGGAGGCTGACATCCCTAGACAGAATCAAGCACGGTGGAACAAAGACTTCTGGGAATGGCAGAAATGCTCCTTCTGCTACTCTGCCACCAGAGCTTTTAATAGGACTCCAGCCCTCTGAGGACCCTCCTAGGCACTCATCTTGATCAACAGTGCTTGGAGGGTTTGGTGTGGCTAATGCTCTAGAACAGGGGTGGTCAACCTGTGATCCTCCAGATGTTCATGGATTACAATTCCCATGAGTCTCTGCCAGTGTTTGCTGGCAGGGGCTCATGGGAATTGTAGTCCATGAACATCTGGAGGACCACAGGTTGACTACCCCTGCTCTAGAAGACTCAATTTCCAATGATTAACAATGATTAACATTCCTGAGACTCATGATTATAGAAAGAATACGATAAGAAAATCTAAAGGATTGGGAGTAGAAGCTGAGCCATTTCATAAGGATTCTCACCAGTCCACTTTCTCATAATAGTCCATACAAGCTATCGGGTGCTGCTTCTTAGGTTATGAACTGTGAATGAGGTGCCTGGCAGGCCTGCTGATTTTTAGGACCTCAGTATCTTCAAAGGGGTGGGTTTGACTCCTTGAGCTTCAGTGTCCCTGGGTGGCCATCTACTCAGGGCCTGATTACACATTACACAGTCCTTGGGTTCTGCCATGGGGACTTTCATGGGTGAATTGCCTTCTCCGTATGGGTGACAGTGAACTGGGTTCTGGAATCCAAACCTCCAGTAGGGATGCCAGTCCCTAGGTGAGACTTGGGGGTACCCTGGAATTATAGGTCATCTCCAGACTTAAAGAGATCAGTTCCCCTGGAGAAAAGGGCTGCTTTGGAGGGTAGGCTCTATAGCATTAACCAACTCTGAGGTCCCTCCCTGTCCCAAATCCCACCCACTCCTGACTCTACCTTCAAAGTCTCCAGGTATTTCCCAACTCAGAGCTGGTGACCTTAACCTCCAGTCATATCTAGAAAACAAATTTATGGATCAAGGTGACCATCAAAAACCAGGTATCGTTTCCTGGTATCTTTTCGTCAACTGGAGATCAGCAGTTTGGGGCCTGAACCTACAGTTTGGTTTGATGTTGGCATCTCCTCCATTGCATTTTTGTCGGATGATAGAAACATGCAGATCCAAGTGGGTGGCCATATTGGCCCGAAGCAAGAGAACGAAATTTGAGTCTGGTGGCACCTTTAGGGCCAACAAAGAATGATTGTGTGTATAAGCTTTCATGTGTGTGCAGACTTCTTCAGAACCGTGCAGTGTGCATTTGGGATTTTTGGAATCCTGGGGGCAAGGAGCTTTATTGGCTTTCCCCCCGTACATTTCCCACCTATGCTTTGTTCATTGTGCTTCCAAAATCAAATACATGATTTCACAAATGTATCCCTATACCCAGTCAAAGGCAACCAGGATGGGACTCTCAAGACCTTAGTGGTGGGGAAACTGAGGCTGCGGTCAAAGTGTTAGGCTGATGCTATAAACCCAATATATCAGCAATAGGCATCAACTTTCTCACTGGTATAGACCTCTCCTCCTGCCAGAAGCCTTGGGGCATTGCCCTTCCCTGCTCTGGGGCATGACACCCCTTGAAAATGGCTGTGTGATATGTCTCAACCTGGTGGAATTCTGCATGCCACCTTTGTTTTCGGATAGGCATGCATGCTGAGCCAAGATTGGCTGCTTCCAGATACACTTGCCAGCAGATCAGGCTCCATTCCCCCCATGGCTTTATTCCTCCTTCACATATTCGGCATACTGCATGCAGCGGAGCATTCAGCTGGGAATACATGCACGTTCCTTGGCTAGAAAAGCTCTCTGAGTGGATGATGCCTTGCCCCTGTTTGGCGTCTTGGAGTGAAGCTGCTGGTATTTAGATGAAGATGTTTTCCTTGAGCAGTTTTCGTTGTAGGTCCCTGTAGCTCTCCAACTGCATTTTACTAGTGCAGAATCCTGATCACTGTGAGGTTTTTTTTTTTTTTTTTAGGAATTTACACAATGAGAGTTGGTATTTGCTTTAGCTCAAGTCTAAGTAAAACTGCAAATAAAGATTTCCCTTGGAAGGCTTTGGCAAGGCAGACGTGCTCACTCTGTGGTCTCTGCAGGCAATTAGAGGGAACCTCAAGCTTTTGTGGCAGGATACCTCTAAAGGCCACTTGCCAAGGAGTAAACGCCAGGGGAAGGCTGCTGCTTTTAGGACTTGCTTGAAGGCTTCCTGAAAGCATATGGATGGTCAGTGTCGGAAACAGTGACGGACCTTCTGTATGAGCAAGCCAAGTGCTTTTGTAAGCCATAGGGGAACTATTTAAGACCCATTCTGCACACATAGAATAATGCACTTTTAGTGTGCTTTGGCAGCTGGATTTTCCTGTGCAGAACAGGAAAATCTACTTCTAAAATGCATTGAAAATACATTATCTGTTGTGTGCAGAAGTGATCCCAAGTGTGATTCCTGGGGTCTGCTTGCTTCCTCCTCCAAACATTTCTCTAAACCAGAGAGCTCATCCTGGTTTTCTTACATCTCACTGGAGCTGGAGGTGCTTCAGGATACCACAGGAGATATCACTGTTGGGTCTGCAAGGAACATTTTTCTAGATGTGTGAAATATTGCAACAAAGACTACTGCAACAGCAGAACAAGAAATGGCTCCGGTCCTCGTAAAAATATAATTGAGATCTGTCTCCAACACTAATGAGAACACCTGTAAGGTCCAGGTGGAAGATATGGGAATAGCCATTTTGTTGTCTCTCTGTATCTGTACATGGGGTGTGACTAGAAGGTGATAGAGTCAGTTTGGTGTAGTGGTTAGGAGTGTGGACTTCTAATCTGGCATGCCGGGTTCAATTCTGCACTCCCCCACATGCAGCCAGCTGGGTGACCTTGGGCTCGCCACGGCACTGATAAAGCTGTTCTGACCGGGCAGTGATATCAGGGCTCTTTCAGCCTCACCCACCTCACAGGGTGTCTGTTGTGGGGAGAGGAAAGGGAAGGCGTCTGTAAGCTGTTTTGAGCCTCTTTCGAGTAGAGAAAGAAAAAGCTAATCCAGTTGTCTGAAAACCACATGATTAATTGTGGATGGCTTTTGCAAGTATAAATAATTTCATATTTAAATAATTCAGCATAGATTTTTGTGGGCCTGGACCAGGTTCATCCCTGTCCCCTGGGAGAAATTGAGAAGTCTATGCCCCTGCCTCGTACCGAAGAGAAATACACTAGTCCTTATATCATCAAAGATGGAGATCAGTTTCAAACAAGACTCTAAGGACATTGGTTACAACAGTCCCTATGGGCTAGACCTGGAAGATAGTGTGGAAACTCTGATTGATACAAACTGTGGTGGCAACATGTCAGGTAGGCTGGAATGTCTGAAGGTTGGGGACTCTTTCTGGTTACTGCCCCCAAACTATGGAATTTTCTTTCTCAGGAGGCAAGATTGATGAGGTTTGGTTGCCTTTCCAAGTTTTCCAGAGCAAACAAAATACTTGATTTGAATCTTATGAACAAGATATATGCACACCAGGCAGTCTCTACAGTGAAGTGTGCAGCCTCTTGCACTAGCACTTATTGGAACAAGGTCAAGGTTTCACATGAGCCAGAGGTACCTGTGCAAGAGGAACTCTGTAGCCTGGAGAACAATGGTAATTCTGGGAGATCACCAGGCCCCACCTGGAGGCTGGCAATGCAGACTAAAGACCAAAGATGGGCCAAAGAAGGACGCCTAAGGAAGGAAATGCCTTGGGACCAGAAAAACTAGCAAAATGGAAAAATTATTGTTAACATGGGGACTCTAGGCCTGCAGTTTATTAAAGTGGGAAACTTAAAGGTGTGGCTGGATACTTTTCTTCCACTTGTTTCCTACCATTAGAATTAGAGTTGGGAGTGGGAAATATTCTATGGTAAATTTGGTTTCTACCACTGAAATTTCGCCCAGTTACCAGAGCGTTGGCCCAACATCCCGGATGTGATGACATTGCTTCCAGGTCACATGGATCCTTCAGCACCACTTTTGTGCTTTCTTCTGAATAGCCAAATCTACTCCAGTGAGGCTTAGCCTCTTGCAGCGTCTGATGAAACTATAGACAGCTGTTCTAGCAATTTTTTAAAAGTGTGTTTGAAGTAAGAAAAGAGTGAATTTCTTTTTGAGGGGATGGGGGCTTTCCTGTGTGAACAATATCAATGCACATTCCTCTGAGGTTTACTCCCAAGTAAGTGGATAGGAGCCACCTTAAATTCCCTTGCCAGAATGGCAAAAGGTATGGGAAAGAGAGAAGCTTAGAATGTTGGTGAGATCTTACAAAGGAGATGTAGGAAAAAGCTGCATGGTATTCAGACCCCAAGGTCAGCTGTGCAGTCTGGGCATGTTAGTGATTGTAGCCTTACTTTTAGAGGAAGATGAATTCAGAAGTGAACTGCTTTTCAGACCTTCAAAGCAAGAAACAATTGCAGAGATTACTCTTTCATAAAAAAAAGGAAGAAGCTGTATCTAGAGCAGCTTGAGCAGATCTCGAGGGCTTTGGGAATTCTAACCCTGATCACTTTGGGGTTTTTTCCTTCTTTAAATAAAAATAATTCTCCTATCCAGCAATGGTATTTCTCTATGAGGACTTCAGACAGACTCCCAAATGTGCTTGCTACTGAATAAATTATGAACAGACTTCTTCTCATAGAGTGTGCTTTTCAGGCAGCAGATCAAAAAGCAAATTAAATCCTCTTTGGTGTAATTTCCAGGATAGTGGTCTGGTTCATTTTGAAGAGCAGGGTGATTTTTAATATGTGTGTGTGTGTGTGTGTGTGTATGTGAGTCCTTTAAACCTCATTTTAAGTTGCTTAGTAGAAAAGCTGAGGATGACAGGGCTGACCTTGGAAGGAGAAAAAGACTCTGGCCAGCTGGCTTATTGAATCACTGTTGTCACAGGTATGGCCGTTTTTCTCATAGACAGGATCTTGAAAGCCTGACCTACCTCTCAGAGTTGTGGGGATTAGAGGGTGGAGCCAAGAACGACATTGCATGGGTGTGGAGAACGTGAGAGTATACTGAATAAAGCTAACCCTGCAGTCTTCTTCCGGCTCTTCCTCTTCCTCCTCACTGTTGTGCTTCTGGTTGATGGCCAGAAGGCATCATTGCAGTAACTAGCTAAGCAGGTCAGGTGATTCAGGAGACCAGTCGTTTTCCTCTAACTGTGTCCTAGAGCAGGCGTAGTCAACCTGTGGTCCTCCAGATGTCCATGGGCTACAATTCCCATGAGCCCCTGCCAGCCTTTGCTGGCAGGGGCTCATGGGAATTGTAGTCCATGGACATCTGGAGGACCACAGGTTGACTACCCCTGTCCTAGAACTACTCATTCTGGCTCAGCTTTAAGCAGCATCACTCAGACACACCTTTGGACCACACATTCTTTCTGCTTTCCAAGAGACCACCAGCCCTGACAGAGGGCTGGGTCATGGCATTATGTTGACAGCAGCAAGTGGTAGCTTATGTGCTGGGCAACTTTCATGTAGAACCTGGGGGAGAGATAATGTTTTGGGGCTGTCGAAGCAACTGGATCCTGGGTTCATGGAATAGTCTGAGATGTGGTGAGATGTGTATTTTTGGAGAGATGCATCCTGGTAGAAGAAGAGTTGGTTCTTATATGCCGCTTTTCTCTACCTGAAGGAGTCGCAAAGTGGCTTCCAATCGCCTTCCCTTTCCTCTCCCCACAACAGACACCCTGTGAGGGAGGGGAGGCTGAGAAAGCCCTGATATTCCTGCTCGGTCAGAATAGCTTTATCTGTGCTGTGGCGAGTCCAAGGTCACCCAGCTGGCTGCATGTGACGGAGCTGGGAATCAAACCCAGCTCGCCAGATTAGAAGTCCGTGCTCCTAACAACTATACCACGTTGGCACTGCTTCCCTAGGTCGCTTTTTAATGAGTCTGTGGCATCTGGCTTAATGGAAAAGAACAGAAGTATTTCCTTATGTTATTAAGTTAGAAATTTGGATCAAAGAGTTCATAAATGGGGTCAAAGCTAGCACTGCATCCAATATTCAGGAGGCCAATTTTGCAGCCAAAAAGTAGCCGTTTTTGGCAAAGAACAGTTTCATTTTCTGAACAACAATTTGATTTTGCCAGTGTTTATCTTCTTTCATTCAATTCTGTTACGTGTTATGATTTTCCCAGTTGTTGCTGCTGCTTCTTTTCTAAACCAGTCATGTTGTCTTCATACCCCACCAGCGGTCACAGTCATCGAACATCAGTAAATAAAGGAAATATCAGTAAATATGAACCCATGAGTCGACATGACCTGTCAGAGATTTGGCAAATCAAGGTGGTATTTGAATGGACAGTAAAAGAGCAGCAATTTAAATGAACAAGTGAACCTTTTTGCCAGAAAGGCTGAACATCGGCTGCCAAAAGCATTTCTGGGCATTGCTGAAAACATTTGCCCAAAAGGGGGATAGCAAGTAATTCCCCATTCCTGGGCATGATTCGAAACTGAGTTTCATTAACTAGGTTATTTGCCAACATTGGTAAATACTTCAGGTTTTAAAAATGTAGCAACCAGTCCCAACCCCGCTGTTCTTGTGGGCAAATGTATTCCAAAGCTGGTGCAGGGAAAGGGGCTTCCCCTATGCAACGCAAAGGTGCATCGTGTAGTTGGTACAAGCCTGATTCTATTCATTCTGCACCTCCCAAGATCGATTAACTCAGTGGAGGAACATTTCAATTAAGATCAGAGGGGGATCCAGGGAGAAATGGAGGTTTCTCTTTCCAGGCTGGCAAAGTCACTTGTAGTGATAGCTGATTGACGCAGATGGCCTTGTAACTCATTAATGCAGCATCTTCTTAACTTGGGTGCATGGTGTGTGTGTGTGTGTAAAATACTGCTGCTTGCCCCCTTCTTCAGCTGTTCCACAAAATGATAGCAAGAGATTTTTATGTGGCCCAGGTGCTTAAAATTGTAACATGGAAAGACGCATGTGTGTATTGGAGTGGGGGGTGGGCTACTTCAGATTTCTGAATGTGAAAGATATTTCTTACTTGGGGCTGTATGATATGCATACAGACCCTCTTTCCACCGAGAAATGGTATTGATCTTGCAGGTAACCTCATGGCATGTCTTGAATCGCCTTCGGTGTTGCACCTTGGGAAGAATCCCAAATTTGTGTGAATGTTGTGCTGGGCAAAATTTGCTGGCAGCTCTATTTGAATGCCCCCAAAGAGAGTTTTGCAGGTTAGGACTGGAGGTGGGAAGTTGAGCATCATGGAAGAGGTTTATAGGGACTGTATTATCCCTTGGGCCACCGGGGCTAGTCCTGGCTCATCAGATCTCAGAAGTTAAGTAGTGTTGACCTTGATCAGTATTGGGATGGGAGACCTCCATGGAATACCAGGGTCACGATGCAGAGGCAGGCAATGGGAAACCACCTCTGAACATCTCTTGCCTTGAGGACCCTGCTGGGATTGTTATATCAGTTGTGATATAACACCCACCCACCCCTTCTTGATCAGCTTCACCCCCTTCACCTTGTCTAACCCCCCCCCCCACCGCCCATTTTCTGTGCCTGAGCCCCTGATAGAATTGCCAGGTTCTAGGGGAGCCAGGATATTTCTCAAAATTACAGCAAAGAGAACAATGTAAGATGCTTTGAATCCAAACTAGGAAGAAAATCTGGCTGTATATGGAGCAAATATTATATTCTATTACAAGGGTTGCCAAACTGTGGCTCTCCAGATAGTCATAGACTACAATTACCATGAGCCCCTCTCAGCATGGCAGGGGCTCATTGCAATTGTAATGTATGAACCTCTGGAAAGCCATAGATTAGCAACTCCTGTTATATTCCGAGAGATATAGTCAGCTCTGTTTTGTGAGCGCCTGAAGGCTACTGTGACCTAGCCCATTTGGACTGAAGAAGAATACGGTTTTCTATTTTTTACACCACATGACATTTTACAAAGTCTTTGCTTTTAACCTTTTATTACGATGCACATTTGAATTCCTTGCATAAAAAAAGTCTTATTTAATTTGAATGTACAGGACAGACCTTTGAGATCCTTCCTACTCTGCTTACCCTTTTCAGCTTTGGCTCATATAACAAGGATGCATAAACTCTAGACAATATTATGATTTTTGTCTCTTTTAATAAGGATTAATCAGGTGTCTCTGGAGACCTATAACATCCAAAATGTTATAAAAACCATTTGTTGCAGCTTTTATAGGCTTGGGATTTTTGGCTGGGTCAAGGAGATGGTATAGGAGAGCAGGACATGGATTCTGCCCCTTTTCAACTTTGTAGAGGACAAAATGCTTTCTTTTCTTTTCCCACAGTCTTATTAATTTCTGAATGACCTTTGTGAGGAATGTGGCTGTTGACTAGTGTTCCTTCTAGTATTTTGCAGAGGACAACAGGCACCTTGTATTCTTCTGATATTCCTATTCTCACTAATGCAGAGCGTGGTTTAAATGTAGATTTTGCTACCAGAGGAGGCAGTGATGGCCACAGGATTAAAAAGCTTTAAAAAATGATTAGATAGATTCTTGGAGGAGAAGTCTCAGACCTCTTCTGCACAAGGGATTTGGCCGGCCTCACTGCCTGCTGGGGATCGGAGCTTAGTCCTACTTCCAAAGAGAAGCGGGCCTGGACCGGGTGGACCTAGTCCTGGTGAAACTCAGGCCCTCAGCCGGCCCACAGCAAGGGAATGCAGATAAATCTGCATTCCCTATAAACCTCTTCCATGATGCTCGACTACTACTTCCCACCTCCAGACCTAACCTGCAAAACTCTCTTTGGGGGCATTCAAATAAATCTGCATTCCCTTTTTTGCCCTGGGATTCAGTAGGGCACAGTTGACATACTTTCCATAGAATTTTCTTGGCAAGAAAGACAGGGTGTGTTGCCAGGTCCTTCCCTGTGTCTCTGTAATTGGCCTGCGGGCTGTTACCTACGCAGTTCACCCCCTCACAACGTTGAGGAAGACAGTAGGACTTTAGCACCAAAGTCACGATTGACAATGTGAACATTGAATGTATTGATGATTTTATCTTTCTTGGCTTCTATGATCACTCAAAGTGGTGGATGCAGCCGTGAAATCAAACGGTGGAAGACACAGCTATGGTGTAAAGGTTCCGCCATGCAGGGGGTGGCAGGGTTTTTCTCCCTGCAGAAAGATGGAATTGCATGAGAAAAACAAAACAAAAAAAACAACAGCCACCCTCATTTGGTCCTGTGGCACCACAAAGTGCCATGGAGCCTAGTGGGACATTTTTGCCCCCTCCAGGCCTCCGTAGGATGGAGAGAGGAGCCCAGCCTGGAAGGCCCGGCTCTTCCTATCCATACAGGTCTCTGCTGTGCTAGGTCCCATTGACCCCTGGAGCGCTTAAGGGAACGTGGAAAATATCCACACCAGGCCCAGGTGGGGGCTGGACCAGCAGCGACATCATATGGAAGTGAGGATTAGCCCCGCTTCCATAAGGGTGCCCTGCCGGCCTTTTCTGCCTATGAAGAATTGGCCTTAAAAAGCATACCTGGCATGACTGTACACACAATCATAATCAAGGCTGGATGCTATTTTGTTGGTAGTGTTTTATTAAAAGGCATAAGTAATATTAATACATATATGGGTAAGCTGTTGCATAGAAAGCATCTTGGTTTTCCCATCTGTATAATAATCTTCGGATTTAAAAATCTATCAGTGGCCATGTATACAAAACATTTTATGAGTAGAGAGGGCTAGGAGGAACTGAACACCATAGCACAAATATGCACAACATTGTGTACAGGGTCAGCCAGCCACCTTGGCTTCTCGCTTGCCTTGAAATTTGACAGTAATTAACATAACAGTGGAATATTCCAAATGCATGCATTTTACTGTGGAAAACAGGTGAGATGATTTGGGAATCCCATTTCCAGGTTGAAATTCAGATTAAGGAATTTTCAAAAGCATCTTGGGGTCCCTCCCTAGAGGACAACACTATGGGGCTTTTCGCACGCCTTCAAAATCGCACAATGGTTGCCAATTGAAAACGCTACTGATTTGCCATTATGCACAACGTCGTTGACAATCTGCCACACTCCTGAAACCGATCCGCAAAAAGCGCTTCCTTGTAGCGCTTTCAGGGAAATCCCCAAAAGTGGATTCACCCTCTGGAAAGCGCTACACTCCTGCAACCAATCTGCAACACTAGCGGGAAAGTTCTGTGCGTTACCATTGTTGTGGTTTCTACAAAGTCCCTCCCCCTGGCTCTCTCCTCTGATCTTCCGGCGAAGCGATCGCCATTTTTTTTCTCCGAGCGAGCCTCTGTTTAGAGGCTTCCCTGGCTTCAGTCCCTCCCCAGAGCTGTTTAGTCACTAAGCACAAACAACAGAGAAGCCCGTTTGCTGATGTATTTTCCCTTTATTTTTTACACTGTTTTCGGCCGAAAATCAGGCCCGTGAGGGGAGGGGGGTTTTTTTTCACTCGGGGGGAGCGTGGCAACGATGAAATGACAGCTCAAACACACCTGCCAGCTGGATGGGTCTCTCCGTTGCAACGAATCAACACATATTCGTTGCAATGGGTGTGTGTGTTTAAAAAAACCTTTCTTAAAGGGAAAGGGGCTGTTTGGGAGCATGCTAACGGCTGCCCATTGGCTGCTTGACAGCCAGGGGTGGGACGAGCTCGGCAATAGCGTTTCCTTTCTAGCGATTTTTGCTGAGACCGGAAGCTTGTGGGAAACGATGGAAACGCAACTGGATTCCACTACAAAGTCAGGTATGCATAATGACGAATTCCACTATTTTAAATGGCGATTTTTCGTTCAGCAAACAATTTGCTACAAGGATCCCGGTGCGGAAAGCCCCTATGTATCCTTCCCCTGCATGCTCACGTATTACCGAATGTTGTTTCCCAATTTACAAAAAGTGTCAGTAACCTTTATTTATGAGATTCGGGAACATTTTATTCATGAGATTCCATTTTCACTATGAAAGTTGCCTATTCTAGAGAATAAACATTTTCCTCCATTTGCAAGACTGAAACAAGTTGCTAACAACAGGACAATTGGGAGGTCGATAATACTTAGGGTCCCTGGAAGTCAGAAGTGACTTGACAGCAATTAACATGCACACACAAAACTGGTTCTTTGGGGAGGGGGGAGGGTTTCTCTTCTTTTATACAGTGTTGTGCTTGCTCATGGGAGGAGAGTGGCCATGTTGAAGCCTCGTCTCATCAGATCTCAGAAGCTCAGCAGGGTCCTTGTGTGGTTGGGAGACCACCAAGGAAGCTTCTGCAGTCTCTGCACTTTGCTTGCCTTGAAAGACTGCATTTTGCTTGCCTTGAAAGCCCCATGCTGGGTCTTTTGTGATTTGATGGCGCTGATGCACCTGTGCCTGTTCACAGCCATTAGTTCCCTGGTCTGCTGCTGCTTGGGAAGGGGATGGAACTACCTCAACTGGAGTGCCATTCCTTCCTTCCACAGGCATGAATTGCACATGCAGATCTGTACCACAGTGAGTTACATGCAGTGCGATGAAACAGCACCCATGTTGGTATCTGCATTCCAAGGCACAGCTAATTACCCACCCTACATTATTTTTAATATCACGTACATTTAAATGTGCACCTCATTGCAAGGGGGTGTTGACCCAGTTTCTCTGCTCTGGGGATGCAAGCAGTCTTCCCCAATACCCATCCTCCTGCAGACAGTTTTGTCGATAATGACGGCAGCAGCAGCAACTGATTCTTCGACATGAACACATAGCATGTATGCCCCGTGGTGCCTTAGTGTTCATGCACATACGTTTTACGTGCATTACCCTGTTTTTGCTCGATGTGCTCAACATACTCCACATGGAGCAGTGAAAATGCTTTTTCGGCATGGGTGCTGTTTCAGCATGGGAAAATGGCTTGCAGGGAAGTTAGGAAAGGTTTCTTTTCACATAGTGGCATTCTAAGCTAAAGTGAGCCTCCCCTTTTTAGAAGACAAAGAAGAGTTGGCTTTTATAGGTTGAGGGGCTTGGGAATGTTCAGCCTGGAGAAAAGGAGGTTGAGAGGGGACATGACAGCCCTCTTTAAGTATTTGAAAGGTTATCATTTGGAGGAGGGCAGGATGCTGTTCCCATTGGCTACAGAGCAAAGGACACGCAGTAATGGGTTTAAACTACAAGTACAACGATATAGGCTAGACATCAGGAAAAAGTTTTTCACAGTCAGAGTAGTTCAGCAGTGGAATAGGCTGCCTAAGGAGGTGGTGAGCTCCCCCTCACTGGCAGTCTTCAAGCAAAGGTTGGATACACACTTTTCTTGGATGCTTTAGGATGCTTTGGGCTGATCCTGCGTTGAGCAGGGGGTTGGACTAGATGGCCTGTATGGCCTCTTCCAACTCTATGATTCTATTATTATATCCCGCTTTTCACTGCCTGGAGGAATATCAAAGTGGCTTACAATCGCCTTAGCTTCCTCTCCCCACCACAGGCATCCTGTGAGGTAGGTGAGGCTGAGAGAGCTATGACAGAGAGAGAGAGCTATGTGAGAACAGCTCTAACAGGACTGTGACTAGCCCAAGGTTATCTAGCTGACTGCATGTGGAGGAGTAGGGAACCAAATCTGGCTCATCAGATTAGAAGCTGCTGCTCTTAACCACTACACTATGGTGGCCACCTGTTCTGTGGCTGCAGGGAACTTGGACCCTGCTCTTTAAAAACCTGCACATCTTATTTGGCCCTTTTTCCAGCAGACAAGGCCTCACTAGGTGGGTATTGGAAGATATGGGATACGATATGTGTCCTGACCCAGTCTGGCAAGGCCTCGAGGAAGACACCCTCCCTCTCTCCTCCTCTCTCCAGTATGGATAAAAATAGCTCTCCTTACATGATGCTTCGGAGGATGAATGATGAAAATAAAATATAATGGGTTGGGAGGGAACAGGAACTGAATTTGTGATTACTCATGTTGGTTTGGAAGCATACCTTCGTGTTCAAGGTTTTCTTAGTCCCAGGCTGCAGTAGTCCTAGGCTGAGCAGGATACCTTGAAATTGGCCTGTTTGGAATTTTATTTCATTTTTGCATGTTTAAAGAGTCTTTCAGAACTTACCTCTGGGCCATAGGGAAGATGTCCTGATTGTAGAGCACTGCCCTTTAACTAGGGTTGCCATCCTCCAGCTGGAACCTGGAGTTCTCCTGGAATGATACCTGATTTCCAGAAGACAGAGAAAACAGCTGCTTTAGAGAGCGGATTCGGTCACCTCTGTTGAGGTCCCTCCCTTCTTTGGGGGTATAGAGGCTGCTACTAGGAGGGAGACCTATCAAGCCCCCTCTGGACAGGTGAAATACTGTTCAGGATATCCTGACATTATTTATTTATTATTTATTTATTGTATTTATATACTGCCAACCCAAAGGCTCAGAGCATTTACATGAAACAAGAAAATGATACAGGTAATATCTTTAAACCGCTCGGAGAGCGGTATAAATAATTGGTTAAGGGCTAAGTGGGCAGAGAGTGGGCGGGGCCGGTCCGGGTGAGGGCCCAATCGGAAGGCACAGGACAGAGTTCCAGCCAGGTGCGATAGCATGAATACAGAGGGAGGCCTTCCCCCCGGGCCCAGAAGCACACCTGGGGTGGTGTGCTTCTGGGCCCGGCTAGAACACTCTCCCATCCACCCTTTCTAGTGCCCGTTGTATTTACAAGTACAACGGGCTTTAAATCTAGTCATTTATAGAACAACAAGGTGAATAACAACAAGAACATTAAGGAATGGTAGAACTACTAGGAACCTCAGCTTAACCCTTAATGAGACCCAGTGGGTTGGGCAGATTCATAGCAGTTGTAGTAGGAGGGGGGGAGGCTAGGGGCCAATTGGAAGCAATGGTTTAGGTCAGCCAAATATCTCATTCAATTGGTGAAAGCAATAGCAGTCATGAACCAGGGCGGTGTAGCGGTGTTGAATAGGACCTAGGAGACTCCATGTTCAGACCCCCCACTCTGCCATGAAAGCTTTCTGGGAGACCCCGGGGTCTTTTCCTCTCTCAGCTGAACCTACCTTACAGGGATGTTGTATATAATCAATCAACAGTTGTCAGTGAGCTGCCCAGAGATAACTGAAGAATAACGGCATGTGATCTAAAACGCTGGGCTGCAGTTCCTTATTATACTGCTTGCATTTTGATCTCACCTTCCCTCTGACAAGCCCCAAATGGCCCACATGGTCCTTCCCAATTCAGCCACTGAAGCCTGTCAGGCAAATTAGGCTAAGAAAGTCAGCTCCATGGCTCGGTGCTATTTCCACCTACAATTCGCAGCCGCCCTAGCTCCGGTTGTCAGGTTTCATTAGCCACCATAATTCAAACGTGATTTTTGCAAACGTCGACAATTCAGATTTGGAGGGCAAAACTGAACTCTGGATATTCCTACGTTTGGAGACTATTCACCATCACAAGTCAGAGAGAAGAACTAGATAGAAGGACTTGTGTGTGTGTGTGGGGGAAGTAAATTGGTTACAGTTTTGAAAGCAACTCTCTAGAGCAGGGGTAGTCAAACGGCGGCCCTCCAGATGTCCATGGACTACAATTCCCATGAGCCCCTGCCAGGAAGGGGAGAGGGCCTGGCTGCGTCCTGGAAATCTTGTCCCAGGGGCAGTGTAGCAGAAAAGCATTCTCTGCATTCTGTTACAAAAAGCTATCCCTGATACTTGACGTGGATGAACAACCCGCACAGCACCTGATCTCCCCTTTCGCTGGCTCCTTTCCTGCAAACTAAACTGATTCTCGTTCCCTTTTTCCCACTGGATCCACTGGAGCGTTGTGCTCACACATGAGTTATCTCCAGTGCCATTCTGAGAAAAGGCGGGGGGGGGGGGGGGAAGCTATCAAGAAGATTTTGTAACATTAAAAGAAATAAAATACTCCCCGGCTCTTGGGGTCACGGGACTGGTAAGCCGGCCTGCTCAGACATATTAGAAATTGATCAGTCTTTAATCTGCAAAAAAGAGGACGAGTCTTTTTTCCCAGCGTTATCTGGTGACCTTTTCAAGCTTCGATTCGCTCCTGTCAGTCCTGAAGGTCCAACGCAGAGCAATGGAGATGAATGGGGGGGAGGGGGGCCCAACTATTTGCCCAGACAAGCCTTCACCATCATCACAAGCCTGCAGTTCCCAGGAACATTGTTTGCTGCCTCTCCCAGAACATTTCTTTTTTACAGCAAAATAAATTCCTTTTGCGGCCTAGAGGAATCCGGGGAGTTGCACATCATTTTTTACAAGGGGCTCGACATCTCTGATTGGGACAGAATGATGGCGGCTCGGCCTGGCTTCATCTTGGTGGCTTCATTAGATTTTTCATAGTCACCATCTACAAAGGCTCTGGAATGGGAGGCTTTAGTTTTGTTTTTTTGTTAAAGCTCTCTGGTGTGTTGGCATAAGCTCCCAGTTGCATTTGTGAGCTGATGGCTTTCCGCCTCTCCAGCTATTGTCCTGTGCCTGCCGACCAGCCAGACTCTTATACACTCAGGTAGGACTTCATAGGTCTAGGTTTAGGGCAGAAGATATAAATTGGGGTATATGCACTGAATCCTCTTAATAGGGAAGAGGGTATGGGTATGGTTCAACACCTAGTTTGTATTTAGAACAGCTTGCAATTTCACCCCTTGGAAAAACGAGTTAAATTTTTACAGATCTAAAAGCTCCATCTCTCTTATAAAGCAACTACAAAGGGAGAATTCAGTGTGAAATTGCTGGATTAGAATCCATTAACTAGTTCAAGGACATTTATCCTACCCTACACCCATCGTAATGGGGGAGAGTCTTGGGATTCCTAACTTTCTATAGGTGCTAATATCATATGTATCCCACTGTGCACAGGTGTTAACTATCTCAGCCATATCTTCCTACTGTTCAGTTCATTCTGAATTATGTTTTACCTTTCTTAAAGCAGTTGGGAATAATTCAAGAAGTAGATTTTGTGAGTCTTTAAGGTGCCACAGATCTGGTTTTATCCCCAACTCTGAAAAGACTCACTGTTAGCAAATCTCAAAAAGACCTTCGTCTGAATCCTGAATCCTGAACAGGGTCTGTCAATCAAATTGGTCAATATTGGATGGGTCTGACAGATGGAACAGGGCATGTTTAGATGTTCATCTTCATAGCCATTTGCCATGGGGTCGAAATGCATTTGGTCTGTTCTGTCATGTGCAGTAAGATGTGTGTTGTTTTTACTTTGTTTTTAACAAGTTAAAGTTCCCCTTCTGAATGTTTGTCCTGACTAATTCCAGATGGATCATCTTGCTTCTTGTTTGAATTTAGGAAGTACGTTTCCAAAGAGTCTGCTGTCATTTGGGTCTTGAGGTTCTGGGGAGTGCCTTTTTATCTCTAGTCTCAACAAGGATCCTGTTGAGTGCACGGCTGCATACATAGCAGGCAGATTACCACTCAAAAACCACAGTCTCAACCTACATATTCCAGGAGTATCAGTGCACTTTGTTTAATAAATATTTGTAATGATTTTTTAAAATATTGTTTTGCAGCCCAACTTTTGGGTTCCTGACTTCTGTTCAGGTTGGGTTTCGGTTTCCTTTTTTTGGTTTTCAATTACAGTTGCTAGAAAAGTCAGGGTTTCCTGACCTTGCTGAGTCGGCAAGCACTTTTAGAATGTTGAGAACAGGGAATGGCTGCCATCACAAAATGGCTGCTGTGGAAGACTGGGACAGATCAGAAAATGGCTGCCAAACATTGTTTCTAGGTTCTCTGCTCCAATGAGCTGGAGGGAACCTAAGATTGGTTCTTTGCTTTGGGGATGAGATGCTAATGGGCAGCAGGATACTCATAAATGGGTGACCTCGTGCACACAAGTGCCACACTGGGGGCTACTTTCATAAGCTGTCAGCCATTTAGTTGTCAAAAAACCAATGCAAGTGCATGCCAGCCTATTTGGAACAGACTTAGTAGCTGCCGTGTGGAAACTGTTGCTGTTAATTTTTAATCTGTTTGTTACCTACTTTTAAACTCATTTTAAACTTAAATTTTATTTATTTGAAACATTGTATTTATATATCACTTTGTGCACCACCCTGAGCTGGCTTGCTGGGAGGGCGGCTTAGAAATCTAATCAATCAATCAATCAATCAGTCATACCATTGCATGCTAGCCATTCATTACTTTGAAAGGCTATGTACATTGCATGTCAGCTTTTGCATATACTCAGAAACTCAGTGCCATTGCATGCCACTTATCCCATGCCATCAGTTGCTAATATTATTGCATGTTATCTAGTAACTACTACGAAATCTTAAATGGTATTATGTGTTTAAAATCAAATGATGAACTTTACTATAGAATTACAGATACATGCATGAAATATTGGACACAAATGTGAATGATTACAGACTGTAGGAAAAGAGCCAAAGAAAATGTTGAGAATCTTTGCTGTATAATGCTTCAGTGTTTTCTCTTGTTTTCACCATGCACGTGCACTGGGTTTTCTTTGTTGTTCTGCATTGATTTTCCTCCCTTCAGTACTCAGCTTACTTTCTGGTCCCTGTTTCCCTGGGTTTTCTAAGCGTGCTTTAGTGCTGACTTTTACCCTTATTTTATCCCCAAGCCAAAGGTAATTCAAAAGTGTGCAGATTCCCTCAAATCCCCCCCCCTTACTGTCCCTCAGAGGTCACTTCCTGCTTACATTGAAGTCACTCTGCTCAAACTACGCCTTCCGTCATCCTCCTTCCTTCATTGGTATATAAGCTCCATTTCCCCCTCATTTTAAATTTAATTTTTTTTTACAAGTGGCATAAGTCTAGCGATATGGGACTATTGCTACTCTTGGATTGTTGAATTTGAAAAAAATCTAAATGACCAAGGAAATGTTTAAAAGGATCTACGCAAGATTTAATTCCTTGCTAGCATCGACTTGAAAGGGAATTGGAGGAGGAAAAGGGCAGCATCCCCAGTGTAAACAAAGCGGGGAGGGGGGCGGGGGGGGGGAGGATTTCAGTGCTGCATGCAAATTGGGGGAAGAAAATTGTTAGCATGGAATGAAGCTGATATGAGATGTAAAGAGAAAGAGACTGGGATGGGAAGGCTAAAGCTTTAAAAACATTTTTCTCTTTAATGCTAATGAACAGAATTGTAGTGTGTGTGGGGGGAGCATCTTGGCAGTATCTGGAAGCCTAACATTAAAATGGTGGCTGATTCATATGGACCTTCTGCAAATCACTGAAGAATCACTTGGGATGAATCCATTAGAAGGAAGAGGGTAGTCCACACAGGACTGGCTTAAAAAAAAAAAAAACTCCCAAGATCATGATCAGAGTGCAGGATTAAACCACAAAGAGAAAATCGTGCAGAGTTGCAAGGAAGGGCAGGAAATTAGTGTTATTATGCAGCCGTGCTAGGGCATTGGCAAAAATACATCCCCCTTTGAAAAAATTAAGTAGCAACAAGACTAAAAAAGCTCCCTAGAGCTTCTGCCAGAAGACCCTTCCCTCTACAAATTGCAGCCCTGTGCAAAGCATGGTGGAATGGCAGCCAACTTTGCCTAGGCTGCACACACACACAGAGGCATGCACACATGTTGCCAATGATCACAGCTTGCGATGCCTGCGTCAGTGGGTTCTCCCATGCAGTCAGTACACTCAACATATTCCCCAGTATTATGAAATCACATGACCCTTCCCCTTTTCACAGTGGCTGATAACACAGCCGAGAATCCACGAGTGTCCTGCAATACGGAAAATGAGGCTTTGCAGCTGTTTGTCAGTTTTTTTTTTAAAAGAAGCCTTGCCCATTTCGACATTGGGTTTCTTCCCCTTTGTCTGCATTCCTTTCTATTCCCCTTCGTTCAAGGAACAAGTGCCTGAACCTGAACAATGAGGATTTATATGGATGACTGCAGTTGCAATGGGGCAATTGTGGAATTTAAAAAAAAATAAATCTTTGGACAGCCCTCCCCACGCATGTTGCAAGTTATGTTCCACGCTGATTTAGAAAAGTGTGTTTTTAAATATTGCAGCTGTGGAATAGATACACTGGAAGAAAAAGAATGGTGTGCAAGGCGGGCACAGAACCCCAAGACAAGATCAAAAGCTTACTGCTTTGAAAATCTTTGGGAAGATGTCCCTTTGCTCTCTTTGCTGTTGCTTTTTCTGCAACCTGAACCCACTTGAGGATGAGCTGGCGCTGGGCAGTAAAATGGAGGTGAATGTTCATCTCCCCCATCCCTCCCGTGCAAAGCTGTGAAATTCAAATTCCCTTGTGAATATTCATGCTGGCTCCCATGCTGCTCCCCGGGGAGCCAGCAAGGAGCTTTGAGTGAGAAATCAGATGAGATGGAGGAGGAGCAGAATCCCCACTGAATCCTGGGGGCTTTAGGCAGTGGTTTGCTGGGCTTCCCCCAGACCCCTGACCCTCCTAGGATACCTCTTGAAGCGGCAAGCAAAGAGCATTTGTGGTGGCTTCGTGGATGGATAACTCAAGTGGTTACAAAAAGGTCTCTTCAAAAATTCATGCCGCTCTGTTGCCTGTTAAAAATATTTTTGCAGGAAAGAGCAGCCGGCAATGCGCCCCTATTCCTCTCCCGCACGGTGATCCTTGCTTTGCATACCAACCCATCAATAATTAAGGTCCCCAGTGTTACTGTGACAACAGCCTACTGAGGCTTGAAGCTCTGTAGTTTGGTCCTGCTGGGGCAGGAGGTCCAGGCAGGAAGGCCCCTGTGAGAGTCGGGGAGGTTTTCACTCCAGCAAAATATCCAAGGAATTTCAAAAGAAGCAGGAAGAGTTTAGATAAGAACAAGGGAATGTCTCTGGGGTGTCCCACTCATCCCCATGCTACGATTTTGCATCTGTGGAGATGTAGGAAAGGCACAACGTTTAATACAGAGCCCAGAATTCTCCCTAAGAATTTCTGCTTTCATGTTTTAAAAAGACCAAGCTTGAGACCCTTCTGGTTGCAAAGAAATGTGTGGGAATAGATCAATCAGATTTTCACTTTGGGGTGGAGGGGAATGCTTCAGTGTGTTGCCAAGCCCTCCCCCTCTTATTAGCAAATTACATTCAAAATAAAGAAAAAAAAATGATATAAAAACCAGAGAGCACACGCACACCTGCCTTATTTGCTTAATTTATACAGGTCCTAGAATTCTGATGTTCTTGGCACAGAGTGTAGGTTACCAAAGTGCAGAAATTTATGTTATTTTAAAGTTGGAGTGAGCATGCACTGCCCAGGTTATGGGTTCCCAAAGAGCTTTTCTCCCTGTTTATCTGATTCATTCTTGCTTGCAGCGAATAAATGAATAAATAATAAGCATTTCTTTTCCCCGTGCAACTGCCCACACCCATGTTGAAGCCTTTTGAAATAAAGTGCGAATTCCCCGATGGGGGAGGTGGAAAGATGTCAATTTTTTTATCTCCAGCAGCCTTGCCCAAGGCCCCTAGCGAGTGCAGCCTCCTGTGCGGGGAGGGAGCCTACCCAGGGCTGCTGGGATGTAAAGGGGCACAGAGACAATAAGAAAGGGAAATAAATAACGCATACTTGATAACAGTGAGGAGTGGCTCCATGGTTAGAGCTCGCTTGCAGCGGCTCTTCTGGAGAGCTGGGTTTGATTCCCCACTCCTTGTCCTTGGGCTTGACACAGCCCTGATAGTGCTGTTCTCATAGAGCAGACCTGTCGGAATTATCTCAGCCCCACCTAGCTCACAGGGTGTCTGTTGGGGAGAGAGGAAGGGAAGGTGATTGTAATCTGCTTTGTGTAAAAAGTGGGGTACAAAAACTTAGCTCCTCCTCCTCGTATTCCTCTGTAATAGCATAATGGGCAAAGAATCGGGGTGCCAGTTCTGGATTGAGAAATGCCTAGAAATTCTGCAGGTGGAGCCTAAGGAGATCTGGGGAGGTCTGGGCGTGGAGGAACTTCACTGGGGTATAATGCTATAGGGTCCATCTTTGAGAGTGGCTGTTTTCTCCTGTTGCATGGAGATCAGTTGTAATCCCAGGATATCTCCAGCCACCACCTGGAGGTTGGCAACCCGAGTGGGGGATTGCCAGCTGTGTATGGGGAAACCTAGAGATTTTGGGGTTGGAGCCTAGAGAGGCTGGGGAGGGGAGGAAGTTCCCCAAGGATGTGATACCATAGAGTCCTCACTCCAAAGCAGAGGGAACGGACCTCTATAGCCTGGAGATTAATTGTAATTTGGGGAAGTCTCCAAGTCCCAGCTGGACTTTGGCAACCCAAACACAGGTGCCTGTTATTGGTTGGAACAGGAAGTGTCAGAGGAGATCCTCCCTCTGACTCTTGGCCCAGGAGAATGCATGTGAAGGGTGGTTTGGGTGAGAATTCTCCAGGGAGACCTGAGTCAAGCAGCAGCTTTTGTAAGTCAGAGCTTGCGTCTTCAGATGCATGGAGGCCATATGAACTGGTCAGGTCAGACACCACCGAGATCAGAGAGCTGCATCCTTATGCATTGCCTTCCTTAGCCCCCAACTTGATGGTGTTCTTCACGCCTCCATTTTATCCTCATAACAACCCTGTGAGGTAGGCGAGGCTGAAAGTGGTCAAGTGGCCCAAAGTCACCTAGCAACTTTTCACAGCAGGAGAGGGATTCACACCTGGGCCCCCCAGATCCTTGTCTGATGTTCTAACCCAGGGATTGCCAACCCACAGGACCAAGGTACCACATGGTACCACAAAGACCCCTCAATGGTACTGTGCTGTGGGGGGTTTCAAAATGGCAGGTGGGGCCCCCTCCCAAAGTGACCACAGGTGGGCTGGGAGGGGGTGGGAATGGGAGGGGCCCTGGCCATTTAAACCTTTGCCTCTCGAGGTGCCTCTTATTTCTGGGGGGGGGGGGCGTGGCAGGGAGTTGTGGCCACCTGACATCACTTCCTGGTACCTTGAACCCTGGAAAATATTTCAGTAGAACCTCCAAGGTCAAAAGGTCGAAAAGGGCTGCTCTAACCTCTCAATCTCACTGCTTCTGTCTCTGTGCATCTCTACCAATAGTGCCATCTTCCTGGCATTGGTGGTTTGTGGGCAAACACAGGCACCAGATTTGGGCACTGATACAGTTGCCCACCCCCCATGTGCCAGTGGCTGAATTGCTCCCTCCCCACCCCCCACCGTCAGAAGCGATAGGGATGTGAGTGTCCTGCATTGTGCAGGGGGTTGGACTAGATGACCCATGAGGTCCCTTCCAACTCTATGATTCTATGGTTCTATGATTCTAAGCAGTATGGGCCTAGCACTAGTGTGCTATTCCCTGCTTCCCTGCCATTCCAAAGCATGCCTGATGCTTCTTGGTGCAACCCCTGGAGCCTTCCTTCACTCCTTTTGTGCATCTGTGTGGGTTGGGAAAGTGGTTTGCTTCAGCAGCAGGAAAGACTCGGCCTCGCAGAATCCCCCCCCCCCCGTTAGCCTTGGCAAGGAAGATGCTGCTGTGGGCTGCCGCGTCCCGTTCCTTCCCTCGGTTGCGGCCCATCGGCGTTGGCGTGAAATGGCTTTTCTGCATCTTGCTCCACATTGTGGGTTTAGGAGCGTTAGGAGGGCGATTCTTGCTAACTGGTTTATTGCTCCAGCTCAGCCGGGCTACCGAGAGGCAGCCGGGACGCTGTGCTGGACATTGCGTTTTCTAATAAGCAATTACTGGTGTGAAGCCTGCTCAGGCAGCGAGGAAATGGGAGCAGGGGAAACGGGCTCTGGTGGCTGGAGAAATGGAAAATGGATTCCCCCCTCCCCCTTTTAAAGCTGATCAGCCTCATGCCGACAGAGCAGTCCTGCAGCCCCCCTCCCTGACGTTCTTACAACACGCTATCTTGGACACCCCTGATCCCACAAAGAGTTCTTATTGGGATTACCAAGGTCGTGTGTGTGCAGCTTAAACTGTTCTTTCTTGCAGACACAATGGACTGCAATGAACGCCTTTCTAGGGTTATCACAAGCAAGCCGATCAGTCCTTGCCCCATGGAATGTCCAGTTTTAAATTTAATGCAGAGAAAGTGGAGATCGAAGGAGCATAGGACGTTGGAGGTGAGGGTAGTGGGAAGAATCATTGTTCAGGTGAATACATTTGCTTAGGAAAGTGTCCTTGGCTCAGCAGCTGAAGAGCTGCTTTGCATGCCAAAGGTCTCAGGTTCAATCCCTGGCATCTCCAGTTAAAGAAAAAAAAAATCTAAAGATGGAGTAGTAGCTCACATTAAAAAAAAAACAAAACTCTGCCTAAAACCCTGGAGAGTCACTGCCAGACAGAGTAGAAAATATTAACTACGGTCGGACAAGTGGAGCAAAGAAATCCTATCGAGTCTGCAGTACATCCTGGTTTTATTGTGAAGGTATTGTTGTGGATTCTGGGTTCTGCCCAGCGTGGCCTTGAAACAACGGAATTTCTCTTTCCCAAATGTAGTCACTGTGCATCCTGTGATGAGGAAGTCTAGAGCAGGGGTAGTCAAACTGCGGTCCTCCAGATGTCCATGGACAACAATTCCCATGAGCTCCTGCCAGCATTCGCAGGCAGGGGCTCATGGGAATTGTAGTCCATGGTCATCTGGAAAGCTGCAGTTTGACTACCCCTGCTCTAGAGTATTTGAAAGCCTGTACACTTTAAAAAAGAGCCTCTTGTGGCGCAGAGTGGTAAGGCAGCAGACATGCAGTCTGAAAGCTCTGCCCATGAGGCTGGGAGTTCGATCCCAGCAGCCGACTCAAGATTGACTCAGCCTTCCATCCTTCCAAAGTCGGTAAAATGAGTACCCAGCTTGCTGGGGGGGTAAACGGTAATGACTGGGGAAGGCACTGGCAAACCACCCCGTATTGAGTCTGCCATGAAAACGCTAGAGGGCGTCACTCCAAGGGTCAGACATGACCCGGTGCTTGCACAGGGGATACCTTCACCTTTACCTACACTTTGAAAATGATATTTTGGCTGCTCCTGGTAAAAGATATTATAGGACTTCAAGTGGGGACTTTTGCGCTGGCTTAGTCAGTCCAGATGTTTCCTTCTTTCTTTTATTGCCGTGCCAGGTTTTTAGGGAGAGTTGTTTGTTTTAGCTACGATGCTTGCCATTTGAGGAAAGGCAAAAATGTTTGCAACTCTTTCCCTCCCGCCACTCCTTTGCATATTTTTGCGTCTGCTTGAAGTCATTAAGTCATCAAACCGCAGCTGCTGTTTGTGAATCGAGGGAAGGAGCGTCATCCTTGTTGACCCTGAACTGTTTCCTTGCAGTGCACCTTGAGTCCCAGGGCAAATGACACAGCAGAGGAGGAAGATGTCCAGATCTGGATGTTGATCGGCAACGGTCACTCTTCTTCACTGCGTTATGTTAACTGGGAGTAGGGATGCTAGTCCTCAGGTGGGACCTGGGGGTCCCTTGGAATTACGTCAGCTCCAGACTAAAGAAATCAACCCCCCTGGAGAAAATGGCTGCTTTGGGGGGTGGACTCCATAGCATTATGCAACACTGAGGTCCCTCCCTGCCCCACATCCCCCCACTCCTGGCTCTACCTCAGAAGTATCCAGATAGTTCCCAACCTACAGCTGCACGATTTCGGCTGTGCAGCACGCATGTGCGCATGCGCAGGCGCGGCCACGCATGCGCGCTGCGCGGGCGTGATCGTCGCCCTGCCGGTCCCCAGCCAAAAAAAGGTTGGGGACCACTGCTGTACCATACAAAAGTGGGGCTGGCTCTCTCATCATGACTGCATGAGTCAGGAGTTCCAGCAGGGGGCAGCCTTAGTGATTCTGGTAACCTGGGCAGAAGGCAAAGTGGGTGGGGCCACTTCAAGGCAGCACAGCTGCCCATTGGCTGTGGGGAGGATGAGGCCCCTCCTCCCACAGACAGTTGCTTGCCAGCCAGGGCTAGTGCTCTCCTCGCTATTATTGTTGCCACTGTAGTCAGGAATAGCAGCCAGGGGCAAGGGCAGCCCAGTGCACAGGGCTGCCCCACCTGCCCCATGGCTAAGACTGCCTATGAGTTCCAATATTTTTCTTATTCACGCTTTCTATTTTAAGGTCCCTGCTGGATCTCTTTGAACTTTTGCAAGCTGGAGCAGACATCATTACTTTAAAAATCATGAGAGATCCATTTCGGCACGGCTGCCTCTTTCTCTTCCAGGGCTGGGGCATGCACAGTCAATTGCAATCTCCGGATCATTTCAGCAGCCCCTTTCCTGGCTGGGTTTGTTCATTCTGGAGTAAGCACCAGCCACACAAGAAGCAAAGCTTGTCAGGAATGTGCTAGTCCCCTCCGTTTATCAGCTCATAGCCCTTGATCTGTCTCGCCTGTCCCTGGGCTTGCTGAATGATTGCACCGCAAAATGATTTGTGCCGAGAGTTACAGGACAGCAGGGGGGGGGGCTCCCCCTTTTCTGCTGGTTGCTTAAACTTAAAGGACTGCTGAATAGTAAACTTCAGCAGCTCCAAACACACCTTGTCATTTGCAAGAAGTGAAGTGTAAATGGAGTGCTGCAGCAGACGCAGGTGGGGAGGGCTTGGGGGAAGCAGGCATGGATTTGGAGCTACATTGTGGATCAGGCCGGGGTTCAGGCGTCTATGTCAGCAATGGCCAGCAAGATACCTTCAGAAAAAAACACCAGTTGAGCTGGCTCATCCTCGGTTTACCCCTACCCACTGATACCCAGAGGTATGCTGCCTATGACTACTGAGGACCATTTAACAGCAACAACAATAATTGATTTGAATTCTGCCTTTCTCTGGTCGGTTCAGGGAAAGTAACAACAGGTTTTAAAACAATCGCATAGAAATTTAAGTACTAAAACATTTACAAATAATTAATAGCCACTATCCCCCAATACATTCCAGTGGGTTGCTATGTTGGTCTGAAGCAGCAGAACAAATTGAGAGAGAAATTAGTGGCACCTTTAAGACCAACCGAGGTTTATTGAGGGTATGAGCTTTGGTGTGCACACACACTCCCTCAGATTCAATGTTGTTTCCCATGCAATTCAATCTCAATCTTATGAATTCTGTAAACGGCCGCGAGACATTTGAGAGCGGGGGTATATAAATATAAAAATAAATAAAATAAATAAAAATAAATAAAGTGAACACAAACAAATCTAAATTGCTGTTCTTCCCTATTTGTCTCTGAAATCTGTTAACCATTTTCATTATGCTGTCTATTAATTTACTCTCACACTCTACCTGTGAGTTTGAACTGATTCCATGACATTGTATCTGAGGAAGTGTGCACGCACACAAAAGCTCATCCCTTGAATAAAACTTGGTTGGTCTTACAGGTCCCACTGGACTCTAAATTTGTTCCATCCCCAAATACGTTTAGTTCTTTTTAAAGCAATCTATGTATGTATGTATGTATGTATGTTTGTATGTATGTATGTATGTATGTATGTATGTATGTGTGGTTTATTTGTTTATTTGTATGTAAGATTTATTTGTACATGACCATAAAGGTAAAGGTCTCCCCTGTGCAAGCACCGAGTCATGTCTGACCCTTGGGGTGACGCCCTCTAGCGTTTTCATGGCAGACTCAATACGGGGTGGTTTGCCAGTGCCTTCCCCAGTCATCACCGTTTTACCCCCCAGCAAGCTGGGTACTCATTTTACCGACCTCGGAAGGATGGAAGGCTGAGTCGACCTTGAGCTGGCTGCTGGGATCGAACTCCCAACCTCATGGGCAGAGCTTTCAGACTGCATGTCTGCTGCCTTACCACTCTGCGCCACAAGAGGCTCTACATACATGACCATAGGTCTTTACTAAAAACAATAATAAAAATGACAAATTTACAATGATCTATTTTTATAGCCATCAATGTATTGTGTTGCACTGAGTCTGGTCACTTAATTGTGCATTTTGTGGAGTGTTGCTAGATTTGTTGTCTGGAACAAACTGCTGCTTGAACCATCTCACTGGGGGACTCCAGTGGGAACCAGAGTCACAGTTTGGGGTGTGAAATTCTTCATATGATGAGCTCTGAAAGACAATTTAGCTGCTCAACATTGCAAGCCCAGGAGATGCAAAGCTGACGTGTGTTTGGAGACAAGGTCAAAATCAGCCAAAATTATTGTCTTGAGCTAGCTGGAAAATTTTGATGCCATGGGTGAAATTCTGTTTCTAGTTCCGCTCTCCCAGCTTTGAGCTACACATTTCTGCAATAACTGAGGGTGAAGTTATTCCATTATTGGAGACAGAAAAGTCACAGGGTAGTAACTTTTCCCTTAATGCGCATGTGTTAAGAATTGTTATGGTCATGTCTGGTTAAATTTAGTTATCTGAGTTTATTTTTCTACCAGATCCAGAGTCAGGGCCAAACTAGATGTGTCATCAGGCAATCTGTTAACATACCTTTATTGATTCTATTATTTATTTATTTTTGAATTCATACCCAATATTTTCCCAGAGATGTTGTCCATGAGCAGCCTTCTGGAGGTTTTCTTATTGTTGAGAATCCCCAGAAGTGGTGTGTTCCTGCAGAATATGTTTGGGAAGCATAGTTGTGTACACATACACACACACACACACACACGGACCTACCTCACAGAATTGTTATGGAAATAAAACGGAAGGAAAAAGAAGAATACATGCCCCTCTAGCTCCTTGGAGTCAGGGTCGGACAAAAATGCATTCAGTTGATGGGATCTATTTTTGTTTTTGCGGGAACAACCACACAGATAATTTTTGTGCTTTCCCACATGGGGCAGACAGGGTTTGTATGTGGTAGTGGTAAAATTCTGAATAAAGAAAATGGACCAGGTGGAGAAGATTGGCTTCCCCTCTCCCAGCCCTGAATTCCACCCAGATGCAGGATCTTCACTTGTTACAGCTTGTTTGACTCCAACGGCCAGAATTTAGCCACTGAATTCCTTTCTCTGCATGTGGATATTTACAGGCTGCTGTGGAGGTGAGGGCTCCCTCGTTGCTTTCATAAAGCTGTGAAGAGAGCGTGGAATCTTTTAGGCCTTGGAAGACCATTTGTCCATGGGAGAAAATCAGGATTGTATCTCCGGTTTGAATGTGTGTGAAGAGAGCGTAGAATCTTTTAGGCCTTGGAAGACCATTTGTCCATGGGAGAAAATCAGGATTGTATCTCCGGTTTGAATGTGTGTGAAGAGAGCGTGGAATCTTTTAGGCCTTGGAAGACCATTTGTCCATGGGAGAAAATCAGGATTGTATCTCCGGTTTGAATGTGTGTATGTGTGGAGAGCCAGTGTGGTATAGTGGTTAAGAGCAGTGGCTTCTAATCTGGAGAGCTGGGTTTGATTCCCCACTCCTCTCCATGCAGCCTGCTGGGGCACCTTGGGCCACTCTGAGTTCTTTCAGAGCTCTCTCAGCCTCACTTCCCTTACTGGGTGTCTGTTGTGGGGAGGGGAAGGGAATCCGCTGTGAGACTCCTTCAGGTAGTGAAAAGCAGGATATAAAAAACTTCTGTATTAAATTGGCTGTCTTCTTACCTTGTTTAAATTTTAATTACTATCAGTTCTATTTTTGGTAGATTGCTTTTAGGTTCTTTCAACAGGTGTTCATAAATCCAGTAGATAATAAATGTCCTTTTTGCTAAATTTCCGTCCACCTCTCCCCTTCCGATTTCTTTTTCGCTTCTAAAATAAAATTGAAAGGGTACAGAGGAGAGCAACGAGGATGATCTCGGGCCAAAGGACCAAGCCCTATGAAGATAGGTTGAGGCTAGATATCAGGAAAAGAAATTTCACAGTCAGAGTAGTTCAGCAGTGGAATAGGTTGCCTAAGGAGGTGGTGAGCTCCCCCTCACTGGCAGTCTTCAAGCAAAGGTTGGATACACACTTCTCTTGGATGCTTTAGGATGCTTAGGGCTGATCCTGCGTTGAGCAGGGGGTTGGACTAGATGGCCTGTATGGCCCCTTCCAACTCTATGATTCTGTGATTCTCAGTTGAGAATTCATAATAACTTAGTAGTTGGGTTGGCACATGTGACTAGGATTTAGAAGATGACGATTCAAGTTCCAAATCAAGCTATGGAGCCCTTTGGGTAACTATGGGGCAGTCCCTCTCTGTGAGCCTAACCCCCTTCACAGCGCTGTTGAGGACAGAATGGAGGAGAAGTGGACCAGGGATATCAATAGTTTGGCTTGATAGAGTGGACTGTAATCCTGATTCCTGAGTCTGATTCCCAGCTCCTCCACATGAAGCATGATGGGTGGCCTAGGCCAGGGGTAGTCAACCTGTGGTCCTCCAGATGTCCATGGACTACAATTCCCATGAGCCATGGACTACAATTCCCATGAGCTCATGGGAATTGTAGTCCATGGACATCTGGAGGGCTGCAGTTTGACTACCCTGGCCGAGAGCCAGTGACAGGAAAGGCAATTGTAAGCCACTTTGAGACACATGAGGCTTGCTGGGTGACCTTGGGATTTGTATGTTTTTAATCTTTTGTATTCTGGACTAAGACTGTATAAATAAACTGTCAGTTGGGGGTGTGGTTTCTGGAGTGACCTTGGGCTAGTTACAGTTCTCTCAGAGCTCTCTCAGCCTCACCTACTTCACAGGGTGTCTATTGCGGGGAGAGGAAGGGAAGGCGATTGTAAGCCGCTTTGAGACTCCTTTTGGTAGCAAAAAGTATAGTATAAAAACCAACTCTTCATCTTCTACCTCAACTCCTTGGAGGATGGGTGTAATAAGAAATGTTATGGACTGATTGACTGATCCGAGGGCAGGGGGCAGACTAGAACAGGAAAGGGGTGGCACTTCCCCCAGTTGGTACATGTGTGTAGGGGGGAAATCGCTACTAGTCTACATTTGTTAATTCATTTAAATATATGCAGGATAAAAGACGGAACAACATGAGCGTAGCTGGCTGAGCTGCCTGTCTGTTTCAATGCCATTAATGTGCTGGAAATTCCCCAGTCCTGATGCCTCAGGCATTCTCAGTGGGGTTTTCAATTTTGTGCGTGTGTAAATTTTGCAGAAATATTCCACGACACCGCAAAGGCCAAAAAAAGAAAAGAGAGTCAAAGTAAGAAATCAGCATTTTCCTCAATGCCCCGGTGAGCGGTGGGTGACAGACAGAGAAGGGAAGGGCTGCATTATTAATAGAGGTTAGCAGCCTGTTCCCCTTTTGCCGGTTGGGAGTGGAACCTGTCCCTTCTCTGTGGCCGACCTTTGCTGACCTGAGCCCTCCCTTTGTTTCCTGTTGGCTTGTGAGGGCCGCACTGTTGATAGCTGCGATCAGCTGAGAAGGAATCTGGGGGAACTGAATCCAGGATGACAAAATCTGAATCCAATAGCCCTTTCAGACCAACCAAGATTTATTCAAGGCATGAGCTTTCTCTAAATGATCAACCAGGATTGCTTTCAGATGTGGCTGGCACTTAGACTGTGCCCTCTGAGACTGAGTACCTGGGTGCAGAGGCCATACGGTGAAGGTGTGTCTTTCTGGTGGTGGTGGGAGAGCTTCTTTTGGCTCCCTTTCCTTTAGGTCTGCTTTCCCCTAGCTTCGATTACTTTTATTGTGTGTGTGTGTGTGGGGGGGGACCTTGCTGTTTTCAAGCATGCACAAAAGATCACAAAACATATGCCTGGATCTAGTGAACGTCACCAATAAAGGGCCCTCCTCTGCACGCTTCTCCCATTCTGGACTGATTGCAAGTAGTCTGAGTGATTATTATACTGGGCAGCTACAGTGAGCACGTTCATTTTTTAAGGGTCCAGACTTTTAAACTTGAAATTGTTTTTACTGTTTTTATTGAATTGAGAGGGGCGGTCATAGAATTCAAATTATAAAGAAATAAAACGCAAGTGGGGGAAAAATACAATCTACAAGACTCGACCGAAAAGGCAACGATGCTAGGAACATTTGAAAGCAAGAGGAAAAGAGGGAGGTCAGCTTGGCCGCCTCCATGCCACCTGACTGTTGAGTGCCTGCGCACACGCATTCATGCGCACACATGATTCCGTGCGCACACCGACCCCACCAACCCCGCCACTACTGCAGTTGGAGTCACCAACTCAGAGTGGTTGAGAACCACTGCTGTAACAGAATACAATTATTCCCTTCACCACTTTCTTCTCTCTTTTTTTTTTTGCTGTTTTGATTTTGGGTGGGGGGAGCATGGTGGATTTTAACACTACAGAGGTCACCATACAAAGCACCCATTTTTTCCCAGGGTACCTGATTTGGGTAGGCTGGAAATCATTTATACATCTGGAAAATCTCCAGGGACCTCCATAAAGGTTGGCAACCCTACAGTCCATACCAAGTTCAGCGAAATTTGATTCCCAACAAACCATCCAGTGCAGCTAAGAGTAGAGTTGCCAGCTCTGGGTTGGGTAACACCTGGAGATTGGGAGGGGGTGGATCCGGGAGAGGGGGAGGCCCTCAGCAGCATATAATACCATAGAGTTTATCCTCCCAAGCAGCTGTTTTGCTGCAGGGATCTGATATTGATCATCTGGAGATCAGTTGTAATAGCAGGTTGAGAAATACCCAGAGGTTTTATGGGTGGAGTCTCAGGAGGACAGGGGTTGGCAAGGGGTGGTGGTGGTGGTTTTCAGTGCTGTAGAGCAGGGGTAGTCAACCTGTGGTCCTCCCAATGTCCATGGACTACAATTCCCATGATCCCCTGCCAGCAAACGCGTGTTAGCGTTGAAGAATTGTAGTCCGTGAACATCTGGAGGACCACAGGTTGACTATCCCTGCTGTAGAGTCCACACTCCACACATGCAGAGCTCTGGCTGCTTCGAATTTGTTCCTGAACTCCGTGGTAGAGAAGCCCTGATTGGCCAAGGCTGTCCAGGTGACAAGCTTGCCTTAAAGGGGAAGCCCCTAATTTCTCTCAGCAGAAGCTCCCAGAAACCCTAACCTCTGTCAGTAGCGAAGGGTTTTTTTCTCCCCCTTCTGCTGACTCCAATCCTCTCCCCCCCCCTTCAAGAAAAGAAAGAGGCTCCTGCTGTGCTTGCCCCCCCCCCCTTCTGAACTTCCCTGACCATGGGCAGAGCACTTTTCTGTTTCAGGAGGGGTGGGGAAGGAAGACCCGAGTTCAAATTGATCTGGATTCAGCAGGATCCACAGTGGAATAAACAAAGTAAGTGCAGATTCAGCCCTGGTCATGAAAGAGGCCCACTTCATCTCATAAAGCATCCCTGGGTGAAGGTGGCTTTCTAACTGAATAGCGGCTGCTCTTTGCCCACCCCTCCTCTCCCTGCTGCAGGGAGATGAGCACAGAGAACCTGAGAATATTAATAACAAAGAAAAGGTCGGAACCATTGTTTACCCTGCTTGGGTTAATAAATTTGTTTCCATTTGCGATTGCAAACTGAAATTAAAATGACCGTGTTTGTGCTGAAGAATTACATTGCGTTGCTGCAGGTAAAGCACGTTGGACAGAGAATGAATAGATTCTGCCGGGGAGAAAGAAGGCCGATTTGTATAAAAAGAAAATTGGGTGTATTTTTTTCACCGAAGAATTTATCTGAAATGAGCTGGAATCTTGGGCCTTTATGTTTAAATAAAACATCATCCTTCCAAAGTTTAAAGCCAACGCCTACACACACTGCTGGAACACTGTGGTCTCCAAAGCCCTTTGCATCCCTTTTAGGTATGTTCCACATGCCACTCCTGTGGGTTTGGAGTTTGGACCTCATCCAGTGGTTTATAACTCTTTACAGAGTCCAACTTGATACTTTTAAGCCAGGAACAGTTGTGAATCCCTGGGTATCAAACAAGACCTGCAGATATTTATTACTAATATATGTGCATATGTGTGGCAACGGGTAGCCTTAAGAAGGAGGAGCCTTAAGAAGGAGGTGGATTTGGGGAAGGAAACAATGTCAGCTATGTATAGTTCTAGGGCCTAAAGCCTGAAGCAGGGGTGGCCAAACTTTGGCTCTCCAGATGCCCATGGACTACAATTCCCATAAGCCCCATGGACACCTGGAGAGCCACAGCTTGGCCACCCCTGCTTTAGCCATTGGGCAGCAACCATTTCCTCCAGAGGAACTGATCTCCGTCATCTGGAGATGGAGTTGTCAGACGCTGCCATGCTGTCAGCACGGACTCCCTCCAGGAGCTCCTTCCACTACACTCTTTGAACTCAGAAGAGCATCCAGCATGCTGACATCACTGAAAGTGGTGCCAGCATGTTGGGGACATTGGGGTGATGCTCTGGCTTTTGGGAAAACACTATGCTAAAAAATTGGTCTCAGCCTATAGTTTTACCCCAAACCCATGTTGTCACCCCCCGATGACCCAGGCATGCCGACATAACTTCTAGATCAGTGGTCCCCAACCTGCGGGCCGCGGCCCGGCGCCGGGCCGCAAAGGCCATGGCGCCGGGCCGCGGCTCCCTCTCCTCGCCCCCCCCCCCCACCCCCGCAGTAAAAAACTTCCCAGGCCGCAAGCTTGCGGCCCGGGAAGCTACTTACTGCGGGAGGGCCGGGAGAAGGAATCAGGGCCGGGCCGCGCCCGTGCAGGCCGCGCCGGCGCGGCCCGATCCACGGACGCGGCCCGCGGGTGTGGCCCGATCCGCGGGCGCGGCCGGGCGCGGCTCGCGGGTGCGGCCGGGCGCGGCCGGGCGCGGCTCGCGGGTGCGGCCGGCGGGCGCGGCCGGGCGCGGCTCGCGGGCGCGGCCGGGGTGCGGCCGGCGGGCGCGGCCCGATCCGCGGGCGCGGCCCGAAGCGTGGGCGTGGCCCGCGCGGGCGCGGTCCCTGCGGGCGCGGCCCAATGCCCTGCCGGTCCCCAGCCTAAAAAAGGTTGGGGACCACTGTTCTAGATGACACCAGAATGTTGGGATGTTCTTCCTGGTCCTGGTGAATATGTGTGTGTGTGTGTGGGGGGGGGGGAATCCAAAAAGAGGCAAGGATCAAAAGCAGCTGCTTTTTTGGAGGGGGATTTCCCTCCCACTTTCTGAAAAGCTCAAAGTGAGAGGAGCAACACCAAAATAGGGTTTTCCACAGCTCCAATGGGGTTCTGGCATCCTTATCTGGAGAGCAATTGTAATTCTGGGGTCATACCTCAATGTGATAACCCGGGTCATACCTCAATGTGATAACCCTCCTATGGCAGGATACAAGAAACCCCCATCAGGCTGTATGGGAACATATAGGTGTGGATTGCTGCCGAATGTGCTGTGGTGTATTGTTTGAGGATTTGAACAGCAGTGCAGTGGGTTTTCCAGAAAAACACATGCATCAGAAAATAAAGCGTGATCTGATTTACAATATTTATTTTGACTTATATTTAGTAAATGAAATTTTATAGTCCTCCAATGTTAATTTTACAGCCCAATAACAACAGATGTTTCCGCTGAAATATTTGATTACACCCCCCCCCCCAACTTGCAGTCTAAAGGTTATATTCAAACAACTTCAAAGCTTTATGGAAAGATTGTTTTTATTGGCGCAATAACTAAAAATTTAAAGCCAACATAATCTGTTATATTGCATGCATTTAAGAAAAGAAAGCCAATGGTACTGAAAATTGTTAACGCTTCAGTGTTAGCAAAACTGTGTATGATACCCTGTGGATGTGGTTGGCCACTGTATTTCAACAGAAGTTAACTCTTTTCCATGGAGGTCATTGGGGCAACTAAGTTTCACTTTCCCTGGAATCCTTTCCAAGACTTCTTTAGACTGGGGGTTACAATATCCCTTCCATCAAGTGAGAAAAGACATGAATTAGAATTTGAGTGTTTGTGTTGCTTTGCCAAAAAATGGCACTTCCTATAAGGCAAATTTATCATTTAACTCAGGGGTAGTCAAACTGTGGCCCTCCAGTTGTCCATGGACTACAATTCCCAGAAGCCCCTGCCAGCAAATGCTGGCAGGGGGTTCTAGGAAGTGTAGTCCATGGACATCTGGAGGGCCGCAGTTTGACTACCCCTGATTTAACTGATCCTGCATTGAGCAGGGGGTCCGACTACATGGCCTGTATGGCCTCTTCCAACTCTATCATTCAATGTATTTTTAAGCCTCCCCCAAACTGTTTACAAATCAGTAAAGCACATCTATTAACTCTCTTGATATTTCTGCGAAAAATATTAATCCGAATCTTTGAAAGAATCAAGTTTACTGTATTAGCAACAATATGCATTCTTTGTCATTCATTTTATGAAGGCAACCAAAGTTCAGAAATGGAAATTTTTCTGTAGGAAAACAGCGCTGGTGTATTTTCTGTCCCACGTCTCTGATGGAAAACAACCCAAGAAGCAGGCTTGAAGTGTTTTGTGAAAAGTGGAGCCATTGACCAAAAAGAGGGCAGCTATCCACAAGGGGGGAACTGCAGTTCTCTCAGAATGACAATGGATGTCAAGATTACAGAGACCGGTCCTCCTGGAGCTTGTAAAGATAAACTTAGGCACCCCACATCCCAGCTGAGCTCATTCCCCTCCCCTTCGAAGCAGCACCCCCAAATATCCAGGAATTTTCCAAGTCAGAGTTGGGAACCTGAACCAGAAATCAGGCCAAGAACTGAACCGGTGGGTGTTTGCTCCTTTTTGCCTTCTAGAGATTCCAGAGGATTTGTGGCAGCGTTGAGTCAAACGTGTCCATTCCTGCCCCCTTTATGTCTTGCACCAGGGCACGTTTGGTTTTGTGGATGAATACTCCGGTTGCCAGCTCTGGGTTGGGAAATACCTAGAGACTTTGGTGGTGGAGCTGGATGTGGGTGGGATTTGGGGGCAGGGAGAGACCTCAATGGTGTATAATGCTATAGACCAGGGGTAGTCAAACTGCGGCCCTCCAGATGTCCATGGACTACAATTCCCAGGAGCCCCTGCCAGCGAATGCTGGCAGGGGCTTCTGGGAATTGTAGTCCACGAACATCTGGAGGGCCGCAGTTTGACTACCCCTGCTGTAGACCAGGGGTAGTCAACCTGTGGTCCTCCAGCTGTCCATGGACTACAATTCCCATGAGCCCCTGCCAGCATTTGCTGGCAGGGGCTCATGGGAATTGTAGTTCATGGACAGCTGGAGGACCACAGGTTGACTACCCCTGCTATAGAGTCCACACTCCAAAAATAGCCAGTTTCTCCTGGGGAACTGATCTCTGCCACCTGGGGATGAGTTGTAACACAGGGAGATCCCCAGGTCCCACCATTGGACTGGCATTCCAGGGTTGCACTGAACAGCCTATCCCACTGGGTTCATGTGCCTTCGAAATAATGCCTCAGCGTTTGAGACCAATAAAAAAATTATCCACACCTTGAGCTCTCCAGATGAATTGGTGGGCATTGCTCACTCTTCTGAAGCCTCAGCTTCCGATTTCTAAAATGGGATTCAGACCTGAGGCTATTTGAAGGGAAATAAAATAGTTGTAAAGTATGTTGTACAATTTTTCCTAAAAGGATCGTAACAACACTCTTGGCTGTTTAAAATAGAATGCATGCATACAGACATACACGCCTACGCCAAAAGTTGGGGAAACTGCAAAAATGATCGGGAAATCGATGACTGTTTAAATAAATGCCAGCACATTGGTCTGTGGGTTATACCATGGGGAAAAAACATGCTTGTCAGATCACTGAAGACTTCCACCGTAAAGGCAAATCACACTGGCTGTGCTTAGTCTGAAAGAAAGAAGAAAAGCTGAAGTTGTTTTTTTATATCCCGCTTTTCACTACCCAAAGGTCACTCAGGCCATTTCAACACTGGAGCATCCATGGTGGGCTGCAGGCTGGAATTTGACCTGGGGCAGGTTGCCCTGCCTTCTCTGCTCCCACACAGGGGAGCATTTGGCCCTGTGCACCTCATCCACCCAGGATTTGTGCTCTCTCATGGGAGGCAGGGCAGCAAAGTTCCCAGTGCGGAAACAGTCCCAAATGCATACAGAATAGACATCCTGTGAAGTAGGTGGGACTGAGCGGGCTCTGAGAGAACTGCTCTATTAGAATCACCCAGGGAGAATTGCGACTAGCCCAAGTTACTTGGCTGGCTGCAGGTGGAGGAATCAAGCCCAGTCCTCCAGAGTAGGCCACTCTTTAACTTTTCCCTACTCACAGTCTTTTCTAGCAGTTTAGAGAGGGAGGAACAGAAAGAAAATCCAGCTAGCATTTCATCGCCCTTTGTGCAGGTGAATGCAAACTGGCAAGAGCTGTCAAAGTCCTTCAGAGTCAATAGACTTTTTGTCAGTTTTGCTCACTCTGGATTATTGGGTTGGGCAGTTGCCAATTTGGCTTAGGTGGGCAAATTAGCTTGTAGGGATACCCATTTTCCTTGAGAAACACCTAGGTATGCTAAATATCCCTCTTCTTCCATTTCATAGTCATCCCCCCTCCCACGCACACACCCCTTGCTGCTTCATTCAGGGTTATTCGGACCCTACCTGGGACTTCTTTCTTCCTTATAGATTAGCCAAATGAACAGCCCTAGTCAATGCAGGGAATGAGACTGATATCGTGACTCTCAAAACCAGTGGGAACAGGCTATGTAGTGAGCCAGCTTGGTGCAGTGGTTAGGAGCGCCGACTTCTAATCTGGCACGCTGAGTTTGATTCTCTGCTCCCCCACATGCAGCCAACTGGGTGACCTTGGGCGTGCCACAGCACTGATAAAGTTGTTCTGACCAAGCAGTGATATCAGGGCTCTCTCAGCCTCACCCACCCCACAGGGTGTCTGTTGTGGGGAGAGGAAGCTGCTTTGAGACTCCTTTGGGTAGAGAAAAGTGGCATATAAGAACCAGCTCTTCTTCTTCTTCATCTCACTTAGAGGACATTAGGCCAATTGAGAAAGAGAGGGACTGAGCACTGATTGTAGGCAACATAGCAGTGGCACCGTGTGCTGGACTGCATATTTCGCAGAGGCAAGAATGGTAGATAGAGCCGCCTTTATTAAATTGCATAGTTATTCCAAGCAGTTAGAGGTGTCGTAAGTAAGATGACATCACTACTTTATATAGCTGGTTGTACAGATGCCAGTCTCCAGGTGGGACCTGGGGATCCCCCAGAATTCTAGCTCGTCTTCAGAACACTGAGACCAGTTCCCACGGGGCGGGGGAGGGGATGGATGCTTCGGAGGGTGCACCCTGTGGCATTGCACCCCACTGAGGTCCCTGTTCCCTCCAGGCACCACCCTCACATCTCCAGGACTTTCGACAACTGGAGCTGGCAACCACCCCCCAAGCCCTGCTGGAGGCTGGGGGTGGGGGACCCGGCAACCCTAACCAGGTGGGTTAGGCTACGTATTATTTATTTTTTTATTATTTTATTTCAAAAACCAAGCTGTACACTGTCAGCAGGGGCAATGGAGCTGGTTGAAGAAGAGCAGGTATGAACATGGTGAACTGATAAAGTAGCAACTTCAACAGGAGCACCAAAAAGTACAATGAGAGGGAGGGAGAAGAGAGGTTCTTGTTTTGTTTTTTTTTAAAGTACCACACTCAAAATAATTTCAGCTTGGCCCTGTGGGAAAGACTGCATTTTGTTATCTTTCTTGAATCAACCCTAAAATTTGATAACCCGCCCCAAGGAAGGAAGGCTCTAAAATTAATTTAGCAAGCCCACCTAAAAATTAATGCTTTGCGTGACTCTAATGAGGCTCAGCAATGCCCATTCCTTTGTTTGGTGTGCTCTTATTTGCCAGCGGTTCCAATGCGGTAAAACGGATGAGAGGCCACATGGCCCAAGCTCTAAGTGGGGCTGCCGAAACCTAATCAATGATTGATGAGGGATTTCTTATTTTTAAAGGTGCATGCTAATGTCTGTCTCCAGCAATGAGACAGAGAATAATGGGGCCTTCCTTAACCCTGCCACTCATAATCCAGAGTTTGCATTTCCTTCTCAGAGCTTCCTGAAGGTCATTTTGGGTAAATGCATATCAATGAGGACACAGACAAATGAGCAAACCTAATTATAATGCACTTACCCACAATGCACTGGGCAACGGTCTCTGGATACTAGCCTACTAATCTTTTATTAGCATCTTCTGCCAAACAATAAGAACACAGAGCAACACATAAAACACCCCCAACAGCGTTTGCATCTTCCTGAAGTCTTTGCTTTCACGAAGCAAAATTTGGAAACCAAAGCAATCATCAGGGTAGCATGGGGGAGTTTGCAAAGGATGATGGAAGAGGAAGGCGAGGAAATTTGGAGTCAAGTAGATCTTGGCACTTGCGGGCATGCGAAGGGGAGTCGTGAGATTACTGCCAGCAAGTCAGTGACAAGAGCTGCCTAGAAGGAAGAAGAGATTGTCAAGAAAGTTTCCCGAAACTGGGAAGTCATTAAGGCTTGAGGCCTCTGCAGAGGAAGCGAGGCATGTAAGGAGGACCAACGGTTGTGGCCATCTTCTTGGGTGGTTGATGGGTCAAGGAGTTCCTGCCTTGATTATAGCACAGTGGGTTCCTGTTGCAGGGTCCTCCAGTTGGGGTTGCCAGCCCAGGGCTAGAAAATTCCTGGAGATTTAAGGGTAGATTCTGGGGACAGTAGAGTCAGGGGAAGGAAGGGACTTCGGAAGGGTATAATCCTCCAAAGCAGCAGTTTTCTCCAGCACCTCGAGGCTTGGCGGGCCGGCGGCAAGGTCCCATCCCCGGAGGCGGGGCGGGTGAAGGCAGTTGCGGTGCTGCCGCGGCTGTCGGAGGGGCCAGTGCCGCGGGGGAAGGTGGCGCCGGCTCAGGCACTGTTGCGGCTGTGGCAGGAGGCTGGGCCGCAGCCGCAGGTGGCAGGCAGGCGCGTGGGGCGTTGGCGAGGCTTGGGCCGGCGGCAGCTCCTCGTCTGCGGGCAGGCAGGCGGCAAGAAAATGGTGTCGTCGGATGTGGCCGAGTTGGGGGGGGGGCGGATCGGGAGGCGCTCTGCGCGACTTGAGATTGGTCCCTCCGCTTGTCAGTCCGGGGGAAGGGGCCAATCATCTTGGACAGGGCCCGCCCTCAGGGCCCTTACTGCTTTATTTTATCCGCTCCGCAGGAGCGGTTAAAGATTCTAGGCATTCACCCACTTCTGTGTCCCACTGAAGGAAAGAGTCCCAGATCACCTGGAGCCGGAAGCCTACCTAACACCTCACAAGAAAATGGCAAGCTTGCTTGGTGAGGGTTTTCCTACTTCTGTGTGAGCAACAATCCTGCTTAAGGAGTGTTCTCCGTGTTCTTTTGGATGCTTTGCTGATTGCATAGCTATTGTGTGACTGACCTGTAAGAGGGATTCCTTGACTATTCCTGGTAACATGTGAGCGATGCAGTGTGTACTGTCTGGGCCACTCTACTACCTTTGGTGAGTGTGTCAAACCAGGATTTGAAAGCATGCTTTGAAATTGGTTTATTAACTCCAAATGAGGAGATGCATCCTGGCTTAAGCTTCGCTTGTTTCCCAGCATCATTCTTGCTGCGCGCACAGGATTCCACCCAGGGCCCTGTGGAGGGAACTGGGGAAAATGTACTGTTTAGGTCAGGGCCTGCTGGTCAGAGCATCTTGTTAGGGTTAGAACAATAGAATCATAGAATCATGGGTCATGTAGTCAACCCCTCAAAAACAAAAAACTGAACACAGTATTCCAAGTGAAGCCCAACCAGAGCAGAGTAAAGCGGTACCATCACCTCCTGTGATACTCGGTTTGATACAACTCAAATTTCCATTTGCCTTTTTAGCCACCGAGTCACACTGTTGACTCATGTTCAATGTATGGTCTACTAAGACCCCTAGTCCTATTATGATACTAGTTGCCAGCTCTAGGTCGGGAAATTCTTGGTTATTGGGGGGTGAAATCTGGGGAGGGTGGGATTTGGGGGAGGGAGGGATCTCTGTGGGGAAAATGCCAGAGCTTCCCCTCCGAAGCAGCCATTTTCTCCAGGGGAACTGATATCTCTAGTCTGATCTTCAGGCCCCACCTGGAGGTTGGCGGTAGACAATAACAATAATGATATTTTTAGTTCTGGTTGATTTTTTAAAATGTATTTCTTCTTTCGATTTATTTCCCGCTGCTATTGGTGAACTGCCTCGCGGTGGGTTACAAAGATAAAAAGATAAACCCCCACATAAAATACTAAAAGAGCAGTCTCAACCCCACACTACATGGTGGTGGAAATAAAAGTCCCAACCTCCTCCTCTTCCTCCTCTTTTTACCCCCCTCCCCACCTCCCAGTGCTTCAGGGGGGGAGTCCAGGGGTTCCTGCCAGTCCTATTAAGATACTAGATGGTATTTAGCCTAGAGGTTCCCCTCGATCTTCTGTGCCCTGCCCAGTACTGCAGGGGTAGTCAACCTACTGGCAGGGGCTCATGGGAATTGTAGTCCATGGACATCTGGAGGACCACAGGTTTACCCCTACTAGGGATATGTTTTAACGTGTTATTGCAATCTTCCTCAAACCTCCTTGGGAAGAAAGATGGACCAAAATATATCTAAAAGGTTCTCAGAGGGGTTCTACCTGGGGACCCTGGGAAATGCTTAATAGGAGCCTTTAGTCAACTGGTTCTGAGAACCTTACCTGAGCCTCATCAGCATGGAATGTCCGCCTGAAAGCCCCATGCTGTGGATTTTTCTCTGCCCAATTTGTGGACTGGATAAGATGACCTATCCTATAATTGCTGCTGAAGTTTATCTGTAGGAAAAAAAATTGAGATGAATGGGGAGGCTCCAAACACCTGGACATTTCTGTGGGAAATTTTAATTAGACTGGCTAATCTTTTTGGGAAAGGGAGTCTTATGACCCAGCACCCTCATTTCAGGCACTGAACTGTTCCCCCCAAGCTGCCTGTTTTCAAACAGTCATTTGTATCGGGGGGGGGGGGAAATGTGTTTATTAGCGGAAGGAATCCGGCACTAATTCCTGCGGGTCCGGAGCTCTTGCACATCCACAGCGCTCATCAAAAGGTGTGATCTCACCTGTCGAGGCAAAGCCTTCCTCTCCAATTTCCATCCCTCTAACATGCCGAGTTAATCAGATGATGTGCGAAATGGTTTAGTGCTGTTGGGGGGACATTGGAACGGGCGGGGGGTGGGGGGGGTGGGGAGAAACCTCTGCGAGGGCTCTTCACAATGTGACGGCAATCTGGAATATTCATCTGCTTTGAAGCACTGGCTACTGCTGCTGCTGATGCATTATTTATAGGGCAGGAAATTAGACTCAGAGGAGTTGAGAACTCTTCAAATAAACTTGCTAATTCTGCCAATTAAGAATGTACAGGCTGTTGGAGAGGGGGAGGGAAGGCACGGCAGGCCATTGGATTCCCCCAGTGGGTGTCACCGTCCCTTGACATGTCCCTGGAAGACCACTTGGAGCTGGTTTGGCCAGTTGATGACCCTGCTTACCAGTTGGCTATCTCAGCTCCAGGGGATGTCTCCGTCGTGATTTGATTAGGGTGGCAACCCAGGTTTGCCATTTTGGGGCTGGGAAATACCTGGAGCTTTTTGAAGAAGAGTTGGTTAGAGTGGCGGCATCTAGTCAGGAGAACTGGGTTTGATTCCCCTCTCCTCCTCCACACACAGCCATCCGGGGGATCTTGGGCTAGTCACAATTCTCTCAGAACGCTCTCAGTCCCATCTACCTCACAGGGTGTCTACTATGGGGATAGGAAGGGAAGGTGATTGTAAGCCACTTTGAGACTCCTTTGGGTAGTGAAAAGGAGGATATAAACACCAGCGCCTCTTCTACTAAAGAGCCAAACTACATCATGAGTCAGAGCAAGAGTTCAACAAAGGTAACAGGAAGCTTCAGTCAGCCTCAGCCAAATGCCTGGTGGAGGAATACTTGGGTCTTCTACTTGGGACTCTAAGTAGAAGAAGAGTTGGTTCTTATCTGCTGCTTTTCTCTACCCAAAGGAGTCTCAAAGCAGCTCACAGTCACCTTCCCTTTCTTCTCCCCACAACAGACACCCTGTGAGGTGGGTGAGACTGAGAGAGCCCTGAGATTACTGCTCAGTCTGAACAGCTTTACCAGCGCTGTGGCAAGCCCAAGGTCACCCAGCTGGCTGCATGTGGGGGAATGCAGAATCAAACCCGGCTCACTAGGTTACAAGTCCGAACTCTTAACCACTACACCAAACTGGCTCTCACACCGAACTTCTGTTAGGGCCCTGATCTCATCTGGGAGCTCATTCCACCAGGTGGGGGCCAAGACAGAGAAGGCTCTGGCCCTGGTCAGGGATCACTAGCCGGTTGGAGGTCGTGGAGTGCAGAGCTCTTTGAGGGGCGTAGACAGAGAGGTGGTGCTTCAATTACACTGGGCCCAGATCACATATGGCCTTGAAGATTATTGCCAAAACCTTAAGCCTGATCTGGAATTTGACTGGTAGCCAGTGCAGTTGTTGGAGGATGGGCCAAATGTGGGATCTCCATGGTGTTGCTGTGAGGACACTGGCCACCGCATGGACCCGTTGCAGTTTCCGTCATGTGGGTCAATGTGGCTAGGTGTTTGGGGGCCAAGTAGGGTGCTAGTAGTTTGGCTTGGCGAAGGTGGTTAGAAAGCCAGCATGCTACTCTTGTGACCTGGGGGGGAAGCATCCAGGATCACGCCCTGGTTCCTGGCGGAGTGGGCCACTGATAGCTGCACACCGTCCAGGTCGGGCAGACATGCTTCCTTACCTGGACCCTTCCTGCCCAGCCATAGGACCTCTGTCTTTGAAGGGTTGGGCTTCAGACGACTCTGTTTGAGTCACCCCATTACTGCTTCCAGGCAGCTGGCTAATGCTTCTGGGGGAGAATCAGGGAGGTCATCCATCAGGAGGCACACCGCCCAACAAACAAACTGAATGTTACTGATAATTGGCAGGTTGATTAATAATCCATGAAGTTTCTGCAGCACAGACACTGGTCATCGGGAGTACTTTATCAGGAGGGGGCACCAACAAAAGCTCTTGATAAGAAATATACACAGGAGCACCCTCTGTGATTGTTTTGCTACCCAAGCCTAAGTCTGGACATGGGAGACATTTAGACTTCCTGACAACTTCCCACCTCCATCAATCCCGTTCTGGAAAGCACTTCTCAGAAGCCTTTGAATCTTGTCCTCTGCCATTCTTCCCACCTGCTGCTTTTTCTACAACTCCCCCAACATACCTTAACTTCACCAGGTTTGGTTGCTAACTACATTTGACCTTATTTGTGTATTGATTGAGAACCAGCATGGTATACTGGTTAAGAGTGGCAGCTTCTAATCTGGTGAGCTGCGTTTGATTCTCTGCTCCTCCGCATGCAGTCAGATGGGCGACCTTGGGCTAATCACAGTCCTGATAGTGCTGTTCTCACAGACCAGTAATATCAGGGCTCTCTCAGTCCTGCCTACCTCACAGGGAAGGGAATTGTAAGCCACTTGGAGGCTCCTTCGGATATTGAAAAGCAGGATATAAAACCAACTCTACTTTTTTATATATACCCCACCTTTCTCACAGCGAGAGGGGATGCAAGGCAAATTCCATCATTCTCCTCTCTTCTATTTTATCCTGGCAACAATTCTGTGAGGTCAGTTTGGCTGAAACTAACTGGCCCAAGGTCACCCAGTGAGTTTCCATGGCAGGGTGGGGGTTCTAACTTTAGTTACCTAGATCCTAGGCCCATTCCGCACACAATAGATAATACACTTTAGAAGTAGATTTTGCTGTTCTGCACAGGAAAATCCAGCTGCCAAAACACATTGAAAGTGCATTATCCTATGTGTGCAGAATGGGGCCTGGATTTCACTTTAACCACCATACCATGCCGCTGTAGGCGTCAGGCTCCTGCTTAATGTGATGTAATTTGGCTTCCTGGAGGCACCTGACAGCTCAGTATTGGAAACCAAAATAATACTGAACTAGTTGATTATGGAGAGTAACAAAGATCATTGGGTAGCTGGCCATCAGGTCAATAGTCCACATTAAGAAAAAGCTTAGATGACTTTGGGATTGGATAGTTTAAATTGGTATATTGGCAAGTCATGGGTTTTATAGATGCCACTGGCCTTTCTCAGGCACACAAGGGTTTTTTGTTTTTTGTTTTTTTACTGTTCCTAACTCAATCACTGTTCCTCTCACAATAACTCTAAAAGCATGAAAAGGTAAAAAATGTGTATTTTGCTCAAGGCCACTTCGGAGAGCTTCATGGTTTCCATCTGGATCTCCCATGTCCAAGGGCAATTTGTATTCCACTGCCCTGCAGTCAGGCCCCATTCAGGCATCCAGCTTCTAAACTCAGGAGGGATCTTGCCTGTTGTGATTTTTCCCCACTTTTCTTTCAAGGAATCCATGGAGGCATGCCTGGCTCTGTTGTTGATCTCACAAAAACTCTATGAGCTAGGTCAAGCAGAGAGAAACTGCACTCAACCCTTAAAAAATGCAAATCCAAACAACATCCCTAGTGTGGAAACCCTCTGTGGCTGGCCTGTAGCTTCCTGGCTTCCTCGTTCTGGCTGGCTTTCCTTTTCTGATACTTGTCTGTGATCTGTCTCTGAAGACATTTGTCTGTGAAGCAGAGGAACAAGAGCAGCTGGTTAAGAATGGGCCCCGGTACAGAAAACCAGCATAATCCCTACAAACTGTTGGGGCATCGAACTCTCATACAAACACAACTGTCCCTAGCAGTCTATACTTGGGCTGCAATCCTTTGCATATTTATCTGGAAGGAAGGCCCATGGGACATGGAAGAACTTACTTCTGAGTAGACATGGTTTGTGTTGCATGTCTGTTTCAGTCCCCAGTGCCCAGGAACAAGGTACGATTCTCGAAAACTTTGCTGGGTGATCCTTCCCTGCTCTCTCTCCCCTCCTCACCAAAAGCAATTTCAAGCCTGCGTGTACCTTTGCCTTCCATTGTTAGGTTTTGCAATAAAGCTGGATGCATTTCATTATTGTTAGCAAATGGTTCCCCAAGCTGGGAGACCATTGTTATGAGTTAGGGGTCGTTTACTCCCTAATTAAGGTTGTAATTCTTCATGTGTTCCCAGTGTAGCTCTTGAGCAAATGAGTTGGAAAGTAATTAATTTCAGAAGCCCCCTCCTTTCCTTTCCTTTTTTTTTTTTTGCATTTCTCAAATAATTGTTGTGTGCACAAGCGGAAAAGGAAAGCCATATTAATGGGCAACAGAATTCGGCATCACTCCAGGCAAGAAAAATGGGGTGCTCTATTGGCACACAGGACTGTCCTCCACTGCTGGAAGAGCAAACAGTCGCTGAGCCACCAAAGCTGTTCTCCTTCTGAACACCACAGAGGGATTACTAAAATATTGCAGGGGAAGCCCCCTCTAATGACATGTGCTGTTTGTTTCATATTCAACTTCACTTTCCTATTGTTGCTTTAAATCCTACCCTCTAACCCAACAGTAAAGAGCCTCTTGTGGTGCAGAATGGTAAGGCATCCGTCTGAAAGCTTTGCCCATGAGGTTGGGAGTTCGATCTCAACAGCCGGCTCAAGGTTGACTCAGCCTTCCATCCTTCCAAGGTCTGTAAAATGAGTACCCAGCTTGCTGGGGGGTAAACGGTAATGACTGGGGAAGGCACTGGCAAACCACCCCGTATTGAGTCTGCCATGAAAACGCTAGAGGGCGTCACCCCAAGGGTCAGACATGACTCGGTGCTTGCACAGGGGATACCTTTACCTTTACCTTAACCCAACAGTGTTCTTATACACAGAGGTGAGGGGTGAGATGGTGCTCTTACATGCCTGAATTCCATGGAGATAGGCCTAGTCTTGCTGTAGACACATTTTAAGCCAGAGTTTTGACTATTAGCCATGTTTCCTTTTAGATGTTGTCTCATAATCTTGACAGCTTGGGCTGTGCGGATACCAAATCCCAATTTTCCATCTGTTTTGGAAGTACCCTAATTAGCAACTCCCCTAGGAGCTGATTCGAAACAGAGCCAGGAGTATAACAAGCACATTTGGAGAGCACTAAATTGTTGTCACTGCCCTTCTTTGACTGACCTCTCAAACTTTTCCTGCGGAGCCCCCAAACCCTTTACCCATGAATGCTTCCCATCCCTGTACCTATTGGCTGTAGAGGCAACAGCTGTTTTGGTTCTAGCAGCAGTGACATGAAAGGGAGATTCTCTCTTCTAGCCCCGTTCTGGCTTCTGGGCATCTGGAATGAATATTACTGTGGCAACCTGGGAAATACCAGGCATTCTGGGAAATGCGGTTTCTTCCAGGCATGCAATGGCCTCAGTAAGGCTGCCAAGTGCCCTGGGGAAATTATGTGTACATCAGGGCCTACATGTTTGTATTGCTCGTTTCATATTGAAACTGAGCATTAAGGGCCATTGAGGTTCATACTCCCAAATTAGGACCTATAAACCTAGGTCACAGCATGTTTGCTGGACAACATAATAACCCTGTGAGTGAATCAGGGAAGGCTGAGGACAGAAGTCGTACAAGTGTTCCCCTGTGTGATATCACTTCAGTGGAGGAACCTTTAAAAAATTAAACTGATGGGCATTCCAGCCAGTGTTCATTCACAACTCAAGCTGATCCACGTTTAGCCGCATGTGCGGCTCTCAGTATAATGTGCAGAAATATCCTGGTTCTACTCAGTGCTGCATCTGGGCAAAATCTAAATTCCTTTCTTGGGTTCTAAAGCCACAGATAACATAAATGGTTTATACGGAGAAGAGTGAAGCAGCAGCACCCCCCCCCCCAGTTTTCTGTGCTCTTGTTCATATCCTTCCATCTCTTGTTTTTACAGCCAAATCCAAGTGAAGCATGTGGGAACACATAGCGAAATCTTTTTGGAAATGTAATTTTGTTGTTGTTAGTTGTGAAGTTGTGTCTGACCCATTACAACCCCATGGACAATGATCCTCCAGGCCTTCCTGTCCTCTACCATTCCCGGGAGTCCATTTAAGCTCGCACCAACTGATTCAGTGACTCCATCCAGCCACCTCATTCTCTGTCGTCCCCTTCTTCTTTTGCCCTCAATCGCTCCCAGCATTAGGCTCTTCTCCAGGGAGTCCTTCCTTCTCATGAGGTGGCCAAAGTATTTGAGTTTCATCTTCAGGATCTGGCCTTCTAAAGAGCAGTCAGGGCGGATCTCCTCTAGGACTGACCGGTTGTTTCGCCTTGTAGTCCAAGGGACTCGCAAGAGTCTTCTCCAGCACCAGAGTTCAAAAGCCTCAATTCTTTGACGCTCAGCTTTCCTTATGGTCCAACTTTGCAACTGGGAAGACCATTTGTATAATCAAATCCAGGCTATGGACATCTGAGGCTTCAAAATGCTTCTCAGGTATTTCATGATACCAAACAATATGCTGCTCCTGCTAAAAGCATGAGGCAAGTCCTGAGTGACTAATCAGAGCAAAGAGGCTCACTCCAAATGTCCTTGAGAGCCAGCTTGGTATAGTGGTTAAGAGTGATGGCCTCTAATCTGGAGAACGCCCACATGTATCCAGATGAGTGACCTTGAGCCAGTTACAGGTCTCCCAGAGCTCTCTCAGCCTTACCTACTTCACAGCGTGTTTGTTGTAGGGAGAGGCAGGGTAGGTGATTGTAAGCTGCTTTGAGACTCCTTCAGGTAGTAAAAAATGGGGTAGAAAACCCATTTCTTCTTTTGAGCCAAATTCAATGAGTTCTTATTGGGATTATCTGTAGTGGTAATTTGGATTTCTTATCTTCTTCACATAATCTCTGGATGGAATATTTACTGAACATCCACCAGACATTGGATATTTGGCATTGTATATATTTAGTTTCAGTCTTTGACAGCATTTTGACTTTGACACATCCTAGTGTTTGGTATTTGACAATATTAGATGGGCTGATACAAAACTGCATTTAGCATTTGGCAGCTGATGAGATTTTAGATTTGATGTCTGCCAAAACCGTCAGGCGATGCAAACGTGTCTCAAGGATTTGAATGCAAGGGTATTCAAAATGCAAAGTAGAATCCTGAATTCAAAGTTTATGCATTAAAATTTGAGTGGCAAACTTCAAGTGCTTGTAAACAGTCATGTTGACTTTAGAATGTAGTACTTAACAGCACAGGTGGATATGGAGAAACAGTGAATCTGTAGTATGTCCCATGCGGTGCTAAATATCTGGTGGTGGGTCTGCTGGGAATAAACCATAGCTCCATGTTTTGCATGCCCCAGGTTCCAGGCTCTATCTCCAATATGTCTAGTCAGATAGGACACCTACCTGATGCCTTGAAGAGCTACTGTCAGTTGGAGTATCAATCAATCAATCAATACTTATTTATGGTCATTTAGACCAAAATTGGAGTAAACAGAACTGAGCTAGAGAGACTAATTGCTCAGTATAAGGAGGTAAGGCACAAACAAGAGATACCGCAAACTTCAGTTAGCAAACTTGGACAGATTGAAGTGGGTGGGCAGAAGGGATTGTGTTGGAGCTTGGCTCTCATGGCCCTTTCTTGCATGCCCATGGAAATGCCAATTGCCACTTTCGGATCAGAAGACGAATTTCTTCCAGGCTTGACTGGCCAGGATTCTAGAGGGTGGTTTTTTTTTGGGGGGGGGGGAAGCAATCATCTGGGCATGGAATTGGGGTCACTCTGGGTGGGCAGGGAGTTGTGAATTTCCTGCATTCTGCGGGGGGTTCGACTATTCCTCTGCCATGCTTCCTCTTGGGTTGAATTTTGCATTTCCCCACCTTGCCACAGTTGATGTCCGGCAACTGCTGAATTGTGAACTGCAAAGGCCGGGCAGAGGGGAAGCAGCACGGGGCCTGCTGAGCAGTACAAGGAAGCTGATGAGGGGCCTGAACTGGTTATCTTGGAAGCAGCAGGACACAGCACCAAGGGTTGGGCCCTTTGCAGGCAGGCAAACCGCCCCAAGGGGCCATCTCCCTCTTTGTGATGCAGGGCTGGAAAAGCTCTGGCCCTGGTTGAGGCCAGTTTAACTTCAGGCGCTGCCCATTCCTTTCGCATGCACCATTAGCATGGCAACATCTCCTCCTCTTCAGGGCAGTAAATTAAGGTGACCAGATTTTAACATTGGTAAAGCAGGACACCATTGACTGGAGGGGGGGGGGGGTTCCTGATTAAAATGTTGGTCTATATGGAGCAACAAAAAGTTTCATAGAATGCATGGAACGCAAAAATAGTATTGTAATATATATATTTTTTAATTTCAACGTAAGTACAATTTGCCAGGTGCCCCCCAGATGTCCCTCCAAAAGTGGGACAATCTGGTCACCTTAGAGCAGGGGTAGTGAAACTGCGGCCCTCCAGGTGTCCATGGACTACAATTCCCAGAAGCCCCTGCTAGCGAATGCTGGCAGGGGCTTCTGGGAATTGTAGTCCATGGACATCTGGAGGGCCGCAGTTTGACTACCCCTGCCTTAGAGTAAATCACAAATGTGCTGGTGGTGCATGCAGGGATAAAGAGGTCAGCCCATGAAAACCCAGGCTGCTCAGAACCCTGATTGGGGAAAGAGTTTGGAATCAATTGCCAGAGGGCCTGCAAGGAAACTCTTTTTGGAAGGGGAGCACATGTGCCTCTCCCCCTCCCCCTCAAAAGGAGAGGGGAGGGCTCCTTGTACAGAGAAGGATATCAGTGGCAAAGAGGTGCCCTGCCAGTGTCGTTTTTCGGAGACCTGCGGCCGTCTCCGATGATCCTGACAGATGAAGGCAGCAGCCTGGCTGCGCGCGACGCTCCTGCAATGATCTCCGCGGCGAAGGCGCCTCCCTCCCCGCTTGGGCCCCGTCCCTTTGACGGCGCCGCGTCGTTAATGATTTTATTAGCATAGAAGAAGGCAGGTTTGCTTTTGACGGCCTCCGCGGTGACAACGAGCAGCCCCTGATTAGAGGCGCGCTCATTAACAGCGGCGGCGGCTCCGCAGAGCAGCGGGAGGCCCGGCGGAAGGGGAGCCGCGTGCCACCAGCGACCCGCCCCAGCGCTTGTCTGAGCGCCGCATCGCAAGGTTGGCAATTAGCGCCTCGGCGCGGCTTGCAAACGGGAAGATGCCTCCGAAGGGCAGCGCTGGGCCTGCCCGGGAAACGCAGCGGCTGGCGGCGGATGGCTCGTGCCTCGGCCTCTCCACGTGCCAGAGCATGGCCCGTGCTGGGACTCTTGGCCAGCCCAGACACAATGGGGAGAGCCGCCCTGAGACCCACGCTGAAGACACACTTTTGGATACACATTTTTCTTCGATGCTTTAGGATGCTTTTGGCTGATCCTGCATTGAGCAGGGGGTTAGACTAGATGACCTGTATGGCCCCTTCCAACTCTATGATTCTATGACGGTGCCAGCAGAGTGCTCTGAATGCCCTTCCTGGCTAGAACCCTTGGCCCAGATGGCCTTGCATCATGCAAGTCCCATGATTCCCAGCGTCTTTGGCCATGGGCAGAGGGAGGGTTGTTAGTGCTGGGTTAGGAAGGAGGGGCTGAGGTAAGAGGTGGGGGTTAGGAGCCCCCAGCCGGGTTTGATTCCCTGCGCCTCCTCCACGTGCAGGCAGCTGGGTGACCTTCGGTTAACACACAGTCCTGATAGTGCTGTTCAGTCCGAGAAGTAATATCAGGGCTCTCTCAGCCTCACCTCCCTCACAGGGTGTCTGTTGCGGGGAGAGGAAAGGGAAGGCGGTTGGAAGCCGCTTTGAGACTCCTTTTAGTAGAGGAAAGCGACATCAGAACCAACTCTTCCTCTACTTAGAGTCCCATCTATGAAACATGCTCCAGGCTTCGAGAAACTCCAGAGGTTGTGCAATCATGCAGAATATGGTTGGGAAGCATAGAATACATGGTCATAAAGGTAAAGGTATCCCCTGTGCGAGCACCGGGTCATGTCTGACCCTTGGGGTGACGCCCTCTAGCGTTTTCATGGCAGACTCAATACGGGGTGGTTTGCAAGTGCCTTCGCCAGTCATTATGGTCATATCACATGATAAATGTTTAACACATTTAAAAAAAATACTTGAAAAATAAATTAACTCCTACCCCTTCAGGAAACTTTTCCTGGCTGCCAAGAAACCCCATGGTATCACGAAACCCTGGTTGAGAAAGCCTGCCCTGGCTACTATACTACATCTCTTATGATGTTCTGATTTAGCTATTATAGCTAATAACCTTTCAATAGACCTTGTGGCTAAATGCGTTTCATTGGGGGTGGAGCTACAACCCCTTCCCCCATCATTTTATGAAGTTTCTCTTTCTGTGCAGGGACAGAAAGCAGTAGAGAAGCTAATGCTCCTTAGCACCCTCATCGAATTGGTGGCTCCTCCAAGCACCCATTGCTAAAGGTTGGATATGCAAATAGTGCTGGCTGGCAAAGAACAATCAAAGGGCTATCTCACACCTTAGCAGAAGTGTGACGCCTTGGATGAGACAGAAACTTAAGGATGCTAAATGCCAGGCAGTATCTCTTTCGTGGAAGAACAGAAAAAGAATGAATGATGCACAGGGAGGTAGGCAGAGAGAAGCAATAAATTCCCTTGACGCAAGGGGAGCTGAATCCATTTCCAGGGTCCATTTTGGCTGATAATATCTGGAAGAAAGAGGTGTCTTATCGGAGCTCTGTCTTGATGGTGCTGTTGCCATGTGGAGCAGCCCAGGTAAAGTTAACCGGAAGCTTCCTGAATACTGTAGAAGTTCTGACAGCCTGCCAGACAGTAACACCAGATAGGGCATTTGTACAGCTGAAGGACCTTGCTTGATCCATTCCTTGCTTGATCCATTGCTGTGCAGAGTATGTGCCTGGAATTTTATTCTTCAATAAATCATGTTCTATTTTTAATGCTTGTAGTTGTTCTCCATAGCGCATAGACCTCCACCATTCAAGCATGTTGGCTATCTTTTTTAAAGGTGCTGGGGGAAAGAGGTGGTTGATTGCTAAATCACTATGTCTGCAATATTGTGCAAGTGTTTTAAGCCGTCCCCATGGTAACTAGTTGTTGGGTTGCTGGAGATACAGGCACTTGATCGAACCATTAAATGCCATTGTGAATGGATGGCTTGGAGTACTGGCCCTTTTAGTGGTAATAATCTAACTGACCAGCTGGTGGCAGTAGAAATACCAGAGAGTAGTGTGTGTGAGGGGGGAGGGAGGGAGGCACAAAGTGGAGATGGGGGGCAATAGGAGGGTCAAAACAGAACAGAGATCGTGGATCAGCACGGCCATTCTGTACTCTAAGGACAGAGAGGGCTCAGTTATCCTCCTCCACTCACATCTTTCAGTTAAAATTGAAAGATGCATTAATTGCATTGTTTTATGTTATGCTGGAAGATGCCCTGAGCAGGCAACGCTGGAATTGGTGGGGTATAAATGAATGAATGAATGAATGAATGAATGAATGAATGAATGAATGATTCTGCAACACTTCCCTTTTACAAAGACCAACAGGGCAGACACACGATTAAGAGGAAGAAGAAGAGTTGGTTCCTATATGCCACTTTTCTCTACCCGAAGGCGTCTCAAAGCGGCTTCTAATCACCTTCCCTTTCCACTCCCCAGCACAGACACCCTGTGAAGGAGGAACTACAATTCCCATGAGTCCTTGCCATTCCCATGAGCCCCTGGTCATCTGGAGGGCCGCAGTTTGACAACCCCTGTTCTACACTATCCCATGCCCTATTACCCAATGCATTTACCAGCCAGGTAAAGGTAAAGGTATCCCCTGTGCAAGCACCGAGTCATGTCTGACCCTTGGGGTGACGCCCTCTAGCGTTTTCATGGCAGACTCAATACGGGGTGGTTTGCCAGTACCTTCCCCAGTCATTACCGTTTACCCCTCAGCAAGCTGGGTACTCATTTCACCGACCTCGGAAGGATGGAAGGCTGAGTCAACCTCGAGTCGGCTGCTGGGATCGAACTCCCAGCCTCATGGGCAGAGCTTTCAGACTGCATGTCTGCTGCCTTATCACCCTGCGCCACAAGAGGCTCTTTACCAGCCAGGAGGACATTGCAAATAATCAGGATCACTGGCAAGTGTAAGCTGAGGATGGGTCTTTGAGCTCTAGCAGTGTTAGGGACGCCTTCAGGGATTCCTGAGGGATTCATCTGCTTCTCATGCACATAAGGAACCACCCATTCATAGTTGCCCCCTGGCAGCCCCAGCAAGAGGCTTTCAACACAAGTGGAACCAGAAGCTGTTTGCCATTGCCTTCCTCTGCAGTATCGTCTTTGGTGGTCTCCCATCCAAATATTGACCCTGCTTAGCTTCCAGAATGTGCAGAGATTCAGCGAATACCATGTCCCCTTCCCTCCCTCCATCCCAGCTCCCTTAGAGCGGGGGTAGTCAACCTGTGGTCCTCCAGATGTCCATGGACTACAATTCCCATGACCCCCTGCCAGCAAATGCTGTCAGGGGCTCATGGGAATTGTAGTCCATGGACATCTGGAGGACCACAGGTTGACTACCCCTGCCTTAGAGCTCCGGATTATACATCTCATTGCTTTCAAGGTCACAGCAAAGGGCTCCAGGCCTCCAACCCTCTTTCCTGCCCCCAGCCTCAGAAACGTTTGCAGAGCCCCTTTTCAGATAATGTACATTATCTCAAGTGAGGGATGAATAACTCCCTGTGTAGTCATCAGCGTGTTCGAGATCATATCCTGTTCTAATTCAGGGCATTTATTTATTGCTATTGTAGCTGTTTTTTTGTTTTTGTTTTTTTAAATCTTTGACGTTTTATGATGTGGCTTTCGATCCTTTTCAGTTACATTGCCTCAGGTGTCTTTGCAAAAGGAGGTGGGATATAAATGTGTCAAACCAAATAAATAACTGGGATCCATAAGGGGAGAACCTCTGCAGCTGTCTGCACATGGAGTCTTCAAGTGTGTCTTTCATGGTGGATAATTGATAAGCCCCCCATTGACAGAGGATCAGGGTTCTCTGGCAAGAAATCTCTGCTGTTGTCCACAATGGGATGCAAGGAGTTTAAAAGCCTATAGCCCGTCTCTTGGCTTATTCAGGACACAGCTAATTCTGCTTTACATTTTCGTTGTTTTCAAAATATGGCCTGAGTTAACAAAGAATGACCAAACTGGGAATTAAAGCCAAAGGATTCTACACGATGTCTCCTTTGGAGCCCCTGACCTACATCCCCTCGGGAATTCGCTGTGGGGTACCAGCTCGTCCCTCTCCACCCTCCATCCCTAGTAATTCAGCAACTCTAATGAATTCAAATTGTGAACGACATAATTTATCTAAATCAAATTTAGCAAAATCAGATTTCATGCAGATGCACAAATTTGATTAAGTTGATCTCAGAGGTTCATTAATGCAAAAGGGTTCTTTGCATCTGCATCATTAGCCCTCCAAAACACAATTCACTTCCTGCTTGAAGGGATACAGAAATTCACCAACACAGGCCCAGCCAGAACCTACAATTAACGCTAGACAAGTCTCCAGGCCCCCAGAAGCCTCGGCCTACAATCCTTCACGTTCACCTGCATTTACTGCGACTACAAAATGGTTACTGCAGCAGTTTTTCATTTCTGTTTAACAACTAGAAACGTTAACCTAGGTACTTTCCATGGGTTCAGCTGTTTTACTAACTGCATGTTTGAGGACAATGAATGTGGTGGTTTGATGGAGCCCATTTGGGTAGTTTGTCAAGGATTTAAACCATCAAACTAAGTAAACGTATTCTCCAACCTCATTAAGGCAGTAATCCGGTCAAATTATTTTCTGCTGTGCCAGAATTCTACCTACCCAATTGGAACTGATGCATGGGACCTTCCAGAATAACTGAAATAAAGACTGCATGGTTTTTGTGTGGCTGTTTCTAAATCATATAGTTTCTCCGTGCCTTTTTCTGGGGGCCATTTCCTCTCAGGACTGGAAGAAGCCAAACAGCACTGTGTGAGCAGACATGGTGGATCAAAACAAAGATCCCCCCACTGAATTTATTCTAGGAAGGTCATAGGAAGGTCACAATTGCCTCCTTCCATTGTAGCTTGTCTGCACTACTTGGGTACTTAGAGGCTCAATTTAGCCATTGTGGCTACTGAACATTTCCTGCTGAATTCCACCATAAATTTGTAGAATAAGATAGTAACAAAACCCATAAGTGGATTTTCTGTTTTATTTATTTATTCAATTTTTATATCTGCCCCTCTTGGCATGGCTTCTCATTTACAATTTGGTTCTGGAACCCCTTCCTGTAACTAAACTTGTCACTTCCGCACTCTCTACCTTCCAGTCCACACCCACCTTGTCCATGAGTACCTGTCCTTATGCCTTCCATCCTCATTCCCCCCACCAAAAGGAAACATGTCTCCATGCCCCTGCACTTGTCACCCACAGATCTTTCTCTCTTCCCCTTTCCCCTTGCTTTCCCTTCCAATTCCGACCAGAAACTCCTCAAGGCAGGGGACTTCCTTTTTATGTCACATGTGCATTGTCATGTTTGTTGACGGTGCTATGTTCAGTCATAAATAATTACCAGAAGTGACTACCAGAACTGGGATTGAGCTGCAGAATCTCCCTCTTTGGCGGGCACACATCACATCTCCCCTGCTTATTTCCATTGATGATCCGGCCTTGACCCACTCTTTTCTCTGAGCAGGATTTCTCATTTAATGCTAGGTTGCTCATTCTATCCCCTTCTGCGCTTGAAGCAAGGGCCTTCCCTTCATTCTGCCCCTGTGCAAGTTCCTGCTTCTTTCATTTCTCTCTCCCCCCCCCCCCCAACTCTGTTGTTATTCTTCTGGTCTGACAAGTTGCTGGCAGCTGCAGTATCCAAAAGAGTAATTAACCTCATCTTTCCTTTCCCTCCTTCGCATTAATGAAGATGTCTAATAAGTCTGGCTTAGCTTGCCTTCCCCGATGCACGGCTTCCACGGCTACATCACAGGCTAGCCAGCTGCTTTATTCTGAGATGTGTGGGCCTGTTTTTAATATCTACAGCTGCAATCACAGGGAACCTGTTGCAGTGGCAGTCTCCCCTGGCAATGAACTGAAATGCTTTAATAAGGCCATCATACAACTTATCAGATACTCATGGATGCTTTAGGCCAAGGGTAGTCAACCTGTTTGCTGGCAGGAGCTCATGGAAATTGTAGTCCATGAACATCTGGAGGACCACAGGTTGACTACCCCTGCTTTAGGCTGATCCTGCATTGAGCAGGGGGTTGGACTAGATGACTTATAGGGCTCCCCCCAACTCTAGGATTCTATAATTCTATAACTATTATTATTAGTGCTGATAATTTCAATGTTATGTTTTGTGGGCTGAGGGCATTTTTTAGTAAGCAGGAAATATGCATTTCCCTCTGCCCATGGTTCATCTCAGCAATGATCTCTATAGTGAGAGGTCAAAACCAGGTTAGTCCATCTGTAGCAACAGAAAAGAGCAGGAGTCCAGTAGGATCTTAAAGGCTAACAAAATTTGTGGTGGGGTATGACCTTTTGTGAATTTCTGCTCACTTCTTCAGGTTTTATAGTGTAGGCTCATATAGATTGCCCTTTTCCAGGCCGAGGTCTGTGGAAAATACCTTTGTCCATGGGGAAAAATAGATACAGGAAACAATTTAGGTTGCAGGAAGCTGGGGTGACGGGCAAGGTTTCAGGACCAGGAACAGAGAATGAGGCTCAATGCAGGTTGCTGGAGCAGAGATCACGTAGCTTTCCAAGGATGTACTATTTTTAAGTTCATTTTTTAGAAAAATAATCCTCTCCCGCCCCGGTTATTATGACATGTCAATTTTCTTTGTTCTGTTTTCATTCTTTCTATTGGTTTCAGTGGGAAACACATTTCTGCCTGTTTGTTCTTCTTTCATTTGCTAACCGCCTAGAACTGGATTTGGGGAATTGTTTCCTTTGTTGGATGATCCTCCCTGAAAATTTGAGACAGGTGGGAGGAAAGGGTCCTAATTTTATGAGCAAATGGCATTCTTGCTTGCAGAGTGGGCATAGCAGATACTTGCTAGGCCAGGAAGCTGGTTGAGGACATGATTTATACAGTACAACGGGCATCTTATTTATGAATTTGCACCCAAAGCTAGGGATGTGTGGGTCTGCTAAGGAAAACAGACGACCCTGACACTTAACACGCTTGAAAATTTTTTCTTCCTATCTGAGTCTGTCACTTGAAGTGAGCCAAGCTGGGTGAAAAATGTTTTCACAGCCAGAGCAAAGAGAGGAAAGGCAGGGGAAGGGGCAAAGTTAATTGCCCCCTGCTGGTACATTCCGTCATTCTGTTTGTGTTGAAAGAGATCTTGACATCCCTCCCCACTTTCTTTAAACGTGAATGGGAGGTAATGCTTACAACATACACACATAAGCACTCTCAAGATTATCCAGAAAAATGTTATCCAGTAAATAGTAAATGTTAAATGGGTCATCAATTTAAAACCTCTGGTAGTGCCTTAGGAGCTCTTCAACATGGTTTTGAAAGGGGGGGGGGATCAAGAGATGATGGTACAGTTATGATAAACCTGCCAGAAATTATCTTAACATATGCAAACACACACACACACACACACACACACACACACATGAATGAGACTGTGCTTATCTTTTCCCCCCATCAAGGTGGGTAGCAATATAGGTGGTGAGATTTCTTCTATGGAAAGAACACCGCTGTCTTCAAATGAAACTGAAGATGTCAGGAGAGCACAGATCCATCCTGGTCATTGATCTGTTGCATCTCATTTAGTTTCTCTCTCTCTCTCTCTCTCTCTCTCTCTCTCTCTCTCTCTCTCTCTCTCTCTCTCTCTCTCTAATGCATGTACCGCATATGTATTCAGAGCGTACAGCAGACAGGGTATGCATGCCAGCGTCAGAATCATCAGAATAGCAAGCCAACAAGAGCCACTGCTAATGTATTATCAGTCCAAACCCTACCTGAGCCAGTGAGCCAGCCATCTAATTCCTTTAGATAGCTTTAGAAAGGTTGATCTGACTATGCACAGATCCATGGGATGACCTAAAAGGCAAGGGCAGGAACACTCCTTACTTAGTCCTTTGGAGCATCAAGATCTGCGTGTAGATCTGCTGATTGGCAGGCATCCCTGTCACTTACCTATCTGTTGAATTGTTTTCTCCATGCAGTTGTGTAGTGTTTACTGGCAACAGCTCTCTGGCATACCAGTTTCCTTTTCACTGCCAACAACTAGAGTTCTTTTTAACTGGGGATACTGGGGATGCTGGGGATTTAACTTGGAACCTTCTGTGTGCAAAGCACTGGTATCACCACAGAGAGTCACAGTCCCTTTCCCCCAACTATTCTCTTATTTTGTCATTAATTTTCTAAACTGTTTTTGTTATAGTAGCTGTATTATATATTTGTTACAATAACTACATTTAAAAGGATGTGCATATTCTCTTTGGATTTTGATCTGGCTACACATCGTTAATATTTTGTGTGGTTCCAACACTAGTCAGAAACTAGGGTTGCCATCTTCTCTCCCTCTCTGTGTGTCTCCAGAATTAACATCCTCCCAAACATCCTTTTTGTTAACAGCCTTGCTCAGGACTTGCAAGCTGAAGGCCGTGGCTTCCATTTTCGAACCAATCCATCTTATCTGTCTATATCTGTCCTCTTGCTTGACTTCCAGAATAAAAGGGATCAGTTCAGTTAAGGTTGCCCCACAGCACCCTCATTCTGTCTGGTCAACTGGAACTGGGTTGGGATTCTGTTTTCAGTGATGCTTCTCCAATTCCTATTTGTCAGCCGCAGTGTAAGCTGTGTCTGGAAATCTCACTGCCCTTGTATTGCATGGAAACCAGTAAGGAATGGGGTTTTTCCTCTTCTAAAGGGCATAGAGTGGCTGATGCAGCATCTGGTTTCACAGTTTACTTCAGCCCTTTTTCTGGTTTACTGATGCATCATGACAGCAAGTCATTTGCTGCACTGAATTTCCAAATGTGGCTCAAACTGCCATAGGAAAGGGTAACTCTTCAAAAGTACCATCCCTCTGGCCTCGGGTCTTGTGACTTGGGTCTTGTTTTACTCCCTGGCACTTTTGTGGCAGCCAAGATGGGATGCTGAAGGCTGGGTTGAGTCCTAAAGAGAAATTACTTTCAGAAGTTGGGATGGTATCTGCAGGGGGTGATTCTACTTCCTCAGTAGCTGAGTTAGTAGTGTGTTCTTCCACAACAGCTTCTGGGGATGGCACAAGATGGAGGTTCTCAGGAGATTTTGGCCATGTGCCCTAGTTAGGCTCCCGCTCTTCTGAAGCTTCCTATTTTTTTTGTCTGGTTCCCATAACCACGAGCCATCTACTGTTGAACACATAAAACTTAACTGGAGAATCTTGGGAGTGATAGTTGGACCCCTTATGTATGCTTTTCCATTGAGATCTGACCTGATTTGCTCTTTGATATGTTATGAGGAGTTCAGGTGGAAGTAAGAGAAGAACCTGGAAGTTCCTTCTTGAAATCCCTCAAGGGTGAATCATTACCCAAATAAGCATCAGGACTGGCAGAAGCTGGGTGATCCTGGGGTTTGATGGCGAAGAACCAGTTCACAACAAAGGATGGATCTGCAACCCTTCGAATGTCACAGTCAGCAGGTCCCTCAGGCTCAATTACAATGCTCTGAAAAGTCTAAATGGACTGGGACAATCTGGTTAGCCTGCCATTGACCCTTGGGAAAAAAATCATGTCAGCCCTCATGTGGGAGTTAATCAATAAAGTATTAAGCACAGGGCCAGTAGTTTATTACCAGTCAGCATAGCTCGGTGTGAAGTAGGGCTTGTCAAACACATTTACACATTTCACTGTCCAAAGAGGGGCTGCAATGAACAGGCCAAGCTTGTGGTATTCATGATGTAAGGGACCCTGAGATGTATTTCAATTGGGCCGAGGCGTACTGAGGGCGTTTCCCTTGCATGCCATTCACTCTGTTTTCTTAGCGGTTGATTCAGAGCAGGTTGTGAACCCAGTTCCTGAATTTGGTGGCTTCTCCAGGATGCCCCCTCCATGCCTTTCATAACAAAAAAGCGGCTTTAGAAAATGGCTGATGGATTGGAGAGGGATATCCCCCCCCCCCCGCCGCAAGCAAGCTGCCATGTGTCTCTTGGATCAAATTGAACTAAAGGCAGGAGAGCTGCAGTCCACAGGAAAGCTGGGAAAGGCCAAAAAGAACATATTAGGGGAGAGAACAATGGACTGAACCCTTTTTTCACCTTTGCCACTTGTTTTTTTTTAATGTGCAAGGATATGCTTAAGAACTACGGTCCGCCCTGGAGTTCCCCCTTTGCAGCCTTAAGTGGTACCACCCAGGAAAGGGTCCGTAAGATATATGAACCAGCTTCCAGCCTTTGAACATCAAGAATCCCTAAGGCAGAGAAAGGGTTAGGGCAATAAGCGGCCTGATTTATATCTGCAGCAGGGAATCCTTTTAGTGGTCACTGCAGATGAGACCTGCTAAAAAGCTTTGCTCTCTTGAAGCCGCCCTCCTTCCTTCTCCCCTCCTTCCACACCATTAGCCAGATATTAACCTCCCTTTTACAGCTGGCTCCTTCCCCTAGCAAGAGCGGAGTTCTGAGATCAAGCGTGCCGGCATCTAGGATAAGGCAGCTGCCTCCACAGCCAAAATTTTATTTTAGTGCCCAATGGGCTGCACGGCTGGATTTTCACAGCTGTGTGAGCCATTTCCCACAGCCTGCAGAAAACAACCCAGGAGCGATTTAGTGCAAGGCTGGGCTCCAAGGTTCACTTTTACCTGCTCACCTTTGGACAAGGCCAGTCTGCAGAATCCAGGGCTGGTGCTTTTCAAGCTGCCAGTCTGGGTGGTGAAATTGTTTGAATAAAAAGTGTATCTATGTCTTTTCTTTATTTTCTTTCTTTATTTGATTCAATTTGTCCACCGCCGCTCCCAGCAAACTGGCTCGCGGCAGTTCACGACATGTAAGACATCCCATAAAACTTCTAAAAAACATCTCAACATTCCCACCATGCAATAAAATCCCCATAATAATCATGCCCTTAGAATAATCTCCATAACCACAACTATTAAGATTAGACAAAAAATCACAATTTAAACAATTAAGATGGCAGTTTGGTGTTGTGGTTAGGAGTGCGGACTTCTAATCTGGCATGCCGGGTTCGATTCTGCGCTCCCCCACATGCAGCCAGCTGGGTGACCTTGGGCTCGCCACGGCACTGATGAAGCTGTTCTGACCGAGCAGTGATATCAGGGCTCTCTCAGCCTCACCCACCCCACAGGGTGTCTGTTGTGGGGAGAGGAAAGGGAAGGCAACTGTAAGCCACTTTGAGCCTCCTTCGGGTAGGGAAAAGCGGCATATAAGAACCAACTCTTCTTCTTCTTCGTCTAATAGACAAACTCGGTTCTTCCCTATATGTCCATAGCTAAAGCATCAGTGGGTTGTAGCACCATTTAATCAGGTGGAAAGAAAAATGATAGTGAAAAGATATCCATCATCTGGTCTAATACTGGGCCCAGGAACTGGGGTGGGGTGGGGTGGGGGGACGGGACCTGATCATATACCCCAGGGCCTCCACCCAGCCTCAACCATATGCCTGGTGGAAGAGATTCAAACCCACAGAGTGGAGTGCCTTGTGGGGAGCATAGGGAGGTAAGTGGCCCTGCAAGCAGGTAGGGCCCGAGCCATGTATAGCCTTAAAGGTCGAAACAGTACCTGGAACCTGATCCAGAAACAAACTGGCAGCTGCCTTAGCAATGGCTGAACATGGACTTGGTGAGGACCGGACCTCATATCCTTTTACTGGCCTGTTTCCCATATTAGAAATCATTTGGGCTGGGAGGAAAAGTGCTAAAGGATAGAGCATGGTTTATCTCCCTAGTTCCAGAATAAGTCCCCATCCCATACTTTCTTTCCTTATGGACTTCTTATTGCGTGGCTTCTCCCCACTAAGGGCTATAAGCTGCCAGGCAGCAGACTTTTGCACTGAGGACATAACATACCTGCCTGAGAACATTTGCTACTTTAAGAACGGTGAGGCTCAGGTTGAGCCTTAATTATTGAAGTTCTGACTGCACACCCGTGCTGTTCGACGCATATAAAAACAGAATGGAGTATGTTCGGATGAATTTTTCTCCATGACGATTTAGTTTACATAGAATCAAAAAGTTGGAAGGGATCTCCAGGGTTATCTAGCCCAACCCCTGCAGAATGCAGGAAATTCACAACTACCTGACCCCAATTCCATGCCCAGATGATGCCCCCTCCCCCAGATGATGCCTGCAAGAAAGGGCCACAAGAGCCAAGCACTGACAAAATTCATTTTGCCCACCTTGCTGAATGTATATATTCCAACATGCTCCTCCTTCCTATCTGTAGCCTGAAATCTTCCAATTCCTGAAAAGCTTCGCTTCTTGGCTCCACAGAACAAACTGGACCAAATCCAATTGCTTCTCAAAAATGCCCAGTGCTTCTGTTAACTATTTTTAAAAATTGGAGGATCACCTTTTCTAGGAATCCTTCATCCCTTCTCAGCCCTTTCGGATCTTGGTGCATTCTATGCAAAGAGGATGAGCGGGACCAGCTTTTTCTGCAGCTTTTATGCATTTGTTGCCGAGGCGTTATAACCTGCGCATGGTCAGGCTCGGAGGACAAAGAACTGAATAATGTGAAAAGGTGGGGCTTGTGCCCATAGTCATGCTCTTCCTTTAGAAACATAAAAAGGGCTTTTGGTAGACCATTTATGCACTGGGAACTTCACTGCCCCAGCTCCTGTGCAGGAGCAAAAATCGGGGGCAGATGAGGAGCACCAGGACAAATGCTCCCCCACGTGGGTGCAGGAAGAGGTGGGGCAACTTGCCATGACTAAAACTCTAGCCTGCAGCCCGGCATGAAACCTCCAGTGCATAAACGGTCGTACTGAAACCAGGGGTAGGCAAACTGTGGCCCTCCAGATGTCCATGGACTACAACTCCCATGAGCCCCTGCCAGCTGGCAGTGGCTCATGGGAATTGTAGTCCATGGACATCTGGGGGGCCACAGTTTGCCTACCCCTGACTTAAACCCTTATTCCTCATCCCCAATTGAAATGTGCATGAAACTGTTTATGCCTTTGTGTATTCTGCTTCAGCCAGCCAAAATGTAGCAGTTCAAGAGCAGTGGTCTCCGATCTAGAGAACTAGGTTTGATTCCCTGCTTCTCCACGTGCAGCCAGCTGGGTGACCTTGGGCCGGTCACAGTTCTCTCAGAGCTCTCTCAGCCCCACCTACCTCACAGGGTGGTTTTTTGTAGGGAAAGTAAGGCAGGCAGTTGTAAGCCTCTGAGACTCCTTAAGTTCAGGAAAAGTGGCATATAAAAACCAACTCTTCTTCTTCATTGATGAATTTAGACTATAACCTCAGGGCTGGGATGCTTTTTGCTCAGGTTATGCTGTACTTTGCTTCACAGACCGCTGATAACTATGTTGTTGCTGTTATTGTGACTGTCCCTTTTAATACACCCTATTTTCATCTCCAGGGCTATCAAAACAGATGTTAATTCCACCCCCCCACCCAGGTCTCAGACGCAAAGTGGCAAACTGCAGGCCGCAACCATTTCAAAGTGGAATGGATTGTCTTTTATCCCTCCCCACAGAGACATGACAAGAAAAAGCTGTTTGCCTCAGCAAAAAGGCTTGGAGCTGCATCTGAGCCCCTTTATGTCCGAGCAGGAGAGAATTCTAATGATTATTGACCCTCCTCTGAAGGAAGGCTGCATTATAATATCTCTCAATCAATAGAATCAAGAGCCAAGTGGTTGGGGGAGGAGTGGGGGGGAGGCCAGACCAGGCTTTGGCAAACTGTAGAAAATTGCATTTTGCTCTGGCCTCTTAAAAAGTTTGCGGAGCGTCTATTAGTGGTCCCCAAAGCCCTTTCCTTCTAATTGCCGTGTCTGACAATGCGATCGCCCTGGGACTGGCGTGAAGGCAGATAATGGACCCTCTCTAATTGCTTCCCAGTTCTCTGAGTCATCCAACACTTTGGAGATGGCAAAGGGGACACAAGGCCGTGTTTGACAGAAGGAGGTAACCAGCTTTTAAGAAAGCTCCAGAGGAACGGATGCAAAATTCAAAGCTGAGCTTCCTGAGGGAATTGGCAGATCTGCAAGGCTCAGCCTTCCTATGGCGTCTTAGGGGCGTTTTCGGCCTGAGTCACCCTGTGAATTTTTAGTTGTAGCAGGAGAGAGACGGAGCTGTCCGTCTGGTGACAGGAAGGATGAGCAGCTTTCAGAAAACAAAAGATTGGGGGGGGGGAATGGCAAGCAATGGGCATCAGAGTGCATGGCTGAGAGCCCCAGATGGCCAGCCTCTACCACTGCCTACTCCAGGGCTAAATCTGCACAGAGCTTTTATTTCAATCCCAGGTCGATTCAATCCCTGCTGTCTCCACAGAATGCAATTTCTACTTTGATTTTGGATGCTTTAAATTTTCCCTCTACAACAAGCATAATTGGTCTGGAGTGACCTTACCTTTTCCCAGCAATATCTTAGAGTGGATATAACCCTCAGTATTTGAAAAATCGTCATGAGAAAGCGTGCAGCTGTCTACTTTCCCCAAAATAACTTGCTGCTGAGCCTCTGCTGGTTCCATCTTGATGCTGAGCCTCCATGGTAGAGAAGCCCTGACTGGCCAAGGCTTCAGTTCAAAGGTTTCCTCATTCCGAGGCTGCCAGCTTGCCTTAAAGGGGAAGCCATAACTTCTCTTGGCAAAAGCTCTCAGTAGAGATTTGCTTCTTGTTTTTTTTTCTCCCTCCACTGCTCTCTGCAATCCTCTCCCCCCCCCTTCAAAAAAAGAAAGAAAGAGGCTCCTGCTGTGCTTGGCTCACCCCTCCCCTTCTGAGCTTCCCTAACCACGTGCAGAACAGTTTTCTGTTTCAATGAGAAAGACCTGAGTTCAAATCAATCTGGATTCTGCAGGATCCACAACGGAATAAACAAAGTAAGTGCAGATTCAGCCTAGGTTGAGGAATTCCTAGAGATTTGGAGATTGTAGCCTGAAGAAGTGAGGGTTTGGCTAAGGGGAGAGACCTTAGCAATACTGTACAGTCCATGTTCCATATCAGCCATTTCCCCCCTGGGTAACTGATGTCTAGTCTGGGTCAGTTCTAATTCTAGGAGAATTCCAGCCCCCACCTGGAGGCTGGCAGCCCTAGCAGTAACTGATAGTGCTGGTTGAAGAATGGGCAGAAGAAGAAGAAGAAGAAGAAGAGTTGGTTCTTATATGCCGCTTTTCCCTACCTGAAGGAGGCTCAAAGCGGCTTACAGTCGCCTTCCCATTCCTCTCCCCACAACAGACACCCTGTGAGGTGGGTGAAGTTGAAAGAGCCCTGATATTACTGCTTGGTCAGAACAGCTTTATCAGTGCTGTGGCAAGCCCGAGGTCACCCAGCTGGCTGCATGTGGGGGAGTGCAGAATCGAACCCGGCATGCCAGATTAGAAGTCGGCACTCCTAACCACTACCCCAAACTGACTCTCAGCACTGACAGTCCTACCCCCTCCCCCTATTCTGGCGGCCATCACTACATCCTCTGGCAGCAAATTCCACATTTGGGGCTGTCACTCCCCATGAAAAGGTGTGGCTGTACCTTTCATCCTCATCGGCATTGCCCTTTCTTCTTGACTCCACGTGAGCCCCCCCCCCATGTCTGTCTTGCTCCCCATTTGCATCTCTGTGTGTTTTAAGCAGGGCTTTTCTGAGGACACTACTCATCGGCACTGAGTACCTGCACCTTTGGGAGAGGGCGGGGAGGACTTTACCACGTCCAGTTCGCTGAGTACCATCAGGCAGAGAAAGAGAGAGTGTTGCCCTTGAGAACAACCCAGCGGGCATCTGCAGAGGGAGAGGAAAGGGGTGGAAACTGGTGCAAACTTATATATGAGCAGTGGCATCTTTTTAAAAGAAAAAGAGCCCTGTTTTTAGCATTCCTCCTTCTCCTCCTGTCTGGGAAGAAATCATGCTGGGCCGAGTGCTGCCTCCATTGCTTTAATTTCCAGCAGGGGCCTAGGTGTGCCTTGTGTTATTTTATTCCACACAATAGGCTGCGATGTGTCAAAACACGACAAGCCAGCCTGCGCGCGTCACCAGCCTCATCCCAGTGCTGAGCCTTGCAGGGCTGTGCTGAAGCTAATAATATCGGGTACGGATTAGCCTTGCCTGCCGGGCGGGCGCTGGCTGCCCCCTGGGATCGGATCCGGGAGTGGGATGGAGAGCATGCCTCTGCCTCCGATTCTGAGCTTTATTAAACGTGCGGAGTGAGTTACAATGACGAGACGGCAGGCTCCGGTTTGGGTTTCCAGCTTTTGATTACCTGAAAGACAGGCTCTTTCTCCCCCTTATGGGTCTCTAGACACCATCCTCCTTGCCCCAATAAAACAGCCAAGCCATATCTGAGTTATCGGCAGGGCAAGTGATACAGTTTATTGATTGAGATTTATAGCCCACCTTCTTCCTACGTGTCGAGGGAGGCAACGTTATTTCCCTAGCGCTCCTAGGAGTGGCTGGGCTGGACAGACGGAGCACATTAGCGAGAGGCCGGGACCTTGAATGAAATCCTGTGCCGAGTCATCTGTTCAAAGTCCTCTGAAGTCTATAGGGTTAGAGTGGCATAACTCTGCGCAGGATTGCACTGTTTGGGGGAGTCTAGCGGCTGCTGAGCCATGTCGTTCGCTGGGTGATTGTGAGCCAGTGAGCATCTTTCATCTGAGCCTACCTTGCAGGGCTATTGTGAGAATAACCTTCTAACTCGTTACTCATACAGGGCACGTGTGAATTAAATGTGAACATGGGGATCTGCCGTACAATGAGGCAGACCATTCAACAAGCTCAGTCTTGTGAGTGTTACCATCAAAGGCTCTCTGGGGTCTCAGGTGGAGGTTTTTGACCTCACCTTCTACTTGATCTCTTTTTTAGAACCTGGAAGCACTGGGGGTTGAACGTGGGACCTTCAGCACATCAAGGGGATGTTCTATCAATGAGCCCCAGAGCCTCCTGATTATCCAGTTCCCAGGTGGCTAAAGGCCACCCCACTGGCTCCCAAGCACTGCTCCCACCCTCTGGAGAAGCCGCCAGAATCCTTCTGCCTGTTTGTGCAGAGGAAGGTTTACCTTCCTTAGGAGGCAAGAGATGTTGTTCATGCATTTTAATGCCTCATTACACTTTAATGCAAAGTAGCAGCTTGATTGCCGGGTTCGGAGAGTCGAGTCGGATGAGGCAATGACACAGAGCCGGACAAATTGGAGGCACGGAGGGAGGTGGGTCACGCCAGGCCAAGGTGGAAGTCAGGCCTGCCATGATAAATGCTGGCAAAGCCAAATCAAGATGGGACTGCATTCTCCCAGAGGGCAAGGGGTACAGGAGGGTGGGAAGTCTGAAGGATGAAAAGGAAGATAAAAGTTTCTCCTTGTTGGCTGTAGAGCAGGGAGGCCATCGTGAAGCCCCCTTCTTCTGAAATCTCATTTCAGAGATTCTCTGGCTGAGATTCTCCGTCCAGAGTCAGGGAGCCCAAGGCCTGATGCTGCAGGAGAAAGAGGGAGAGTGTATCTGCGAGCTCTGCCCTGGACTGTCACTTGCACACCAGAGCATGCCCAAGGGCACTTGTCCTGGTTCCTTTTGCACATTTCAGGACAGTCCTGTGGGGTAATCCTAGGTCTAAAATCGGGAGGCCAGAAAGGGTGCCTTGGTTTAGTAGATGCCAAACCCCGGAGCCTCCGTGGTAGATGAGCATTTTCAGCAATAGTCTTCAGATTGGGTTCTTACAAACAGGCCCCGATACAACTGCCCTCTTCCTTATCGCTGTTTCAGAAGTGGTGGAAGGAGGGGAATGTGGGAGACGAAGGGAGAAGGAGCGAAAATGGGAAAAAGGAGGAAAGGGTTAGGCAGAAAAAGGCAATGTGCAGTAAAAACAAATACTTTCACGTTATTGGTCTGAGGAGGATCTGGGGATCCAGTATGGCTGAAGGCAACCTGCTGCTTCCAGCTGCTTCCGGGGATGGAGAGTGTTACATTTCAGCCCATGCGAGACCTGCTCTGGGGCCAGTGAAGAGGCACAGGAATAGCACCCCCATGTCGACCATTCAGATGCATGCACTGATTTTGCTGGGAACCTTTTATTCTAAGGCAGGGGTAGTCAACATTCTAAGGCAGGGGTAGTCAACCTGTGGTCCTCCAGATGTCCATGGACTACAATTCCCATAAGCCCCTACAAGCATTTGCTGGTATTTGCTGGTAGGGGCTCATGGGAATTGTAGTCCATGAACATCTGGAGGACCACAGGTTGACTACCCCTGTTCTAAGGGAGTTGATCCAGCCCTGTGGCGAACGCATTTTGCAAGAGATGTTTCAGTTTTGTATAACAGATACATGAAGAAGATGCTCCTAGTCTGATCTGCATCCTGTTCTCTCTCTCTCTCTCTCACCTGGCTGTCCTTTAGGAAGCAAACTGCTGATCTTGGTGCTTTGCTTGAACTTCCCAACGGAGGCGGAATCCTGCCCGGTGGCGTGTGTGTGTTACAGCGAACCCAAGATCACCATCAGCTGCCAGCTGCAAGGACTTGGCGCCATCCCCACCGAGATCCCCATCCAGACCCAGCGCATCTTCCTCCACAATAACAAGATCCCCCAGATCAGGTCCACCAGCTTCACCTACTGCCGCAACATGTCCATCCTTTGGATCCATTCCAACAACATCAGTCTCATTGAGCCCGGGGCCTTTTATGGGCTCGACAAGCTGGAAGAGCTTGACCTCAGCGACAACGTGAACCTGAGGTCCATCAGCTCTTCCACTTTCCAGGGCCTCGTCCACCTCCACACCTTGCACCTCGACCGCTGTGGGCTTCAGGAGCTCTCCACGGGTCTTTTCCGGGGTCTTTTCTCTTTGCAGTACCTGTACCTGCAGGATAACAACCTGCAGAACCTCCAGGATGACACCTTCATGGATCTTGCTAACCTCACCTATCTTTTTTTGCATGGTAACAAAATAAAGAGTTTGTCGGAGAACGTCTTTCGGGGCTTGATTAACCTGGATCGGCTCCTTTTGCACCAGAACCGGGTTAGCGTGGTCCATCACAGGGCTTTCCATGACCTTGGGAAAGTGATGACCTTGTACCTTTTTAATAATAACCTGACGGTGCTTACAGGAGATACGATGGCTTTCTTGGTGTCCCTCCAGTACCTCCGGCTGAACGGCAACCTGTGGGTGTGTGACTGTCAAGCCCGGTCTCTCTGGGATTGGTTTAAGCAGTTTAAAGGGTCTTCCTCGGAACTGGAATGCCACCTGCCTCCCCACTTGGCAGGGAGGGATCTCAAACGGCTGCAGAGCTCCGACCTGGAAGTATGCATCGACTCTTTCAACCAGATAAGAACGAGCGTTTTTAGCACTAAGACCAGAACTGGCAAATTGCCAACGTCCGACCCGCCTCTAAATCCTCACAACATTTCACAAAAGTGCTGCCAGCCAGAAATGGATAAATCTTTTATTTATGAAGCCAAAGGCAAGGCGAGCCCATCTTCGCACAGCAGCCGGGGTTCCCCGAACAATCCCCTGAAGGATAAGGAGAACATGTCCAAAACCAAGTTCCAGCTGGAGACGGACCTTTCCAAAAATGGCAGCAACAAGCAGATCAACGACTCTCCATTTGGTACTTTCCCCAGCGCGGTGGACCCCCCGCTGACCAATTTGAAACCGGAATTCTTGGCCCCGATTCCTCCCTCCACCGTCCCGACCAAAAAGAGGCAGGGGTGTTTAAAAAAGAACAAATCTCGGCCGCAGTGCCGTGTCATCCAACCAACATTGAGTGCCACATCACAGCTAAGTCCATTAATCCCCCCCTTGGTATGGAGCCTATTTTGGTTCTGTTAAACAGGCCATTCCCCCCCCCCCTTTGATGAATGATCCTCCAGTCCCAGACATCTGCTTCAAAAGAAAAATCAAACCCGCCTCTACAAAACATTGTGAACAAGAGGGAGGTAATCTATTCCCAGAGAAAGCTTTGTTACATAAAAAGTTAACTGGATGCCTTTATAACACACACACACACACACACTCAAACAAGCAAAGAAAGTTGTACATAATTTATTTGTTCTTCCTGGAATCTGTGTGTTCGATCTTTTGGCCTTTGGAACTTCACTCCCCCCCCCCACACACACACACACAAGAGGTTTGGGTCAGAACAGATGATTAGAAACAAAACAAAACCATTTCCCATCTCCCCCCCCCCCCCACCCCGGGGAGGGACTAAAGCAGAAAATAATGGTCCAAAAAAAAAAAAAAGAGAGAGTATGCCTTTGAAAATGTTTCTAAAAAAATGTGCTCCACAATTTGAAATGATTCTCAAATGACGTTGCGCGGTCCCCGTCTGCAGAGATGACGCATCAGTGCTGTTTTTACTCCTGCTTTTCTGATACCTGTGGTTTAACCACCTTTCCCTTCCGTGATGCCATGTTTACAGGAGGGGGCATTTGTTAAAGAATGCTTCCTTTTCACTCACTCAAGACTGCAGTATATATATAAATATAAATATATATATATGCATTTTATTTTACTTGTGTACAAGTACGACAAAAAAAAAAGAAAGATACGAAATAAAGATTTCTCTTTTTTTGCCCCCCTGGGTGGTTTCCTCACCTCCGCACACAGAGAGCTGCATGCCACGTGCATTTCAAGCTTGCGTTTTAAAAATTCTTTGCGGCAATCGCCTGGGCTGGATCATCACTGGGAAAGAAGGTAATGAATAAGCCATGCGGCAGGCCATTAGGCAGCCTCTAATTGGCATCAACAAAGGGTTCCCTCGCACGAAATCTCCAGCGCTGATACGGTTTCCCTCCCCTGCTGTCTGGCATATTTCAGACTGCCCAGAATAGACGAGGAATCTTTAAGGCAGGGACCAAGCCAAGGGCTCCAAAGGATTGGTATAGGGAAAGGGAGAATCCTGAATAAGATTCCTGGGGAGGGACAAGGTTGGAAGGAGCATGCATGTGTTGGGCGGTGTGTGTGTGTGTGTGTGTGTGTTTGTGCTTCCTTTAGTTTTCCTTCTTCTCAATAACCCACATGCACATACACCAGCCTTTCTCAACTTCTTTTCCTGTTGGGAAACCCCTGAAACATTCTTCGGGCTTTGAGAAGCCCCAGAAGTGGTGAGATCATGCAGAATTTGGTGGAAGATCTTATGCCAGTAAAGGTACTCTGACTCTGACTCTGGTGGGGAAGCATCGTATGTACGTCCACCTGGGTGCCCCTCCGCTTCCCACACCCTACAGGCCCATCATTGGCCATTGGGGGGTGGTCAACATCATTACATGTGATCATATCACCCGGTAAATGTTTAGCACATTTCGAAAATATATTAAAAAAATGAATTAACTCCCACCAATTCAGGAAACTTCTCCAGAGCTGTCAAGAAACCCCAGGGCTTCACAGAACCCTGGCGGAGAGAGCCTGGCAGACATATTAGAGTAGAGCCCAATTTTCTTTTGTTTTGAATGTCCTGTGGAGGATTACCTTGTGTCTGATAAAGTGCAGAATGGGTACCTTCTGGAGAATAAACCAATCGAAATACATCACAGTCGAAGTTGTTTATTTGTCAAAGTCTAAAAAAAACTAAGCACAGCTCCGAGTCTTGCAGCCGTCAGAGTAGCACCCTAGGAGATGGGAGACTTTGGATGCGAGCCTCCGCAGATCTTTTTAGGAGTAGATCATATCACTGAGTCCAAAGGGCTTAGGCATACTTAAGTGTGCAAAGGAGCGTGCCCCTGGATCCAAGGCCCCATTTAGCCAGGTGGAGAGGGGCATTTAGGCCAGCCACCCTTTCTCGGTCTAGCCTAATTTACCCAGTTGTCATGAAAATAAAATGAAGGTGGGGATAACCATGGGTGCTTCCCTGAACTCTTTGGAGGAAAGAGAGACCCCCCCCCCACACACACACACAAAACACCAGAGGCCCAGAAATAACCCATGGGGTACAGTCCAGGCAAGCGTCCAAATCCTGGGAATTTGGGAGCTGTGCAGCCTTTGAGCTTGTCTGACAAAGTCGAGGGAAGGCTGGCTGCATATTTGGGGCCCCCAATCTCTCGTTGGGGTCTGGAAGTCTGGGTTTATTGCAACTGATCTTCAGATGAGCCGGATCAGTTTCACTGGAGAACATGGCTGCTTGGGAGGGTGGAGTCTGGCATTATGACCTTCTGAGGTCCCTCCCTGCCCCCAAATTCCACCCTGCCCAAGCTCCACCTCCATATTATCCAAGGATTTCAACATTTGTTCCCAGGCTGTAGCTCAGGTGCTGCCCAGTTTCCAGCTGTTGGCAACTTTCCTTCTCCTAGCAAATGCTGGCAGGGGCTCATGGGAATTGTAGTCCATGGACATCTGGAGGGCCGCAGTTGGACTACTCCTGGTCTAGGGGCACAAAGTCAAGAGTGACTCCCTTTTCCCTCTCTAAATTGTGGCTACCCTGGAGAGAGCAGCCTGATGCCACTCTTGCATGCCCTTACAGTGCTGACTGTGCCAGTAGTCTGAAAGGATCAGACAAGTATAATGCCCATGATCCTCCTTCAAGGAAATAGGAGGTTATCCCTGAGACTCCTGAAATATGGAAGAGGCCTTTGGGGTGGTTCCCCAAGTCCCATAGAGGGTATCAACAGCCAGGCACCTTGCTGTAGGAGGCACCCAACGGTGCCACCCTTTAGAGCCCAACCCTGCTTATCTGCCTCTCTGTTGGTTGAACTGCTTGGATCCATGTTGCCTTCATTGGCACTTTAGCATGGAGGATGGGAGGTCAGATCCTTGGGCTTGACTTTGCTAACCAGGGGAGGGTTTCCTTCTTGCAGCAATCCCCAGGCTTCTGAGAGCACACAATAGACTTCTTGCCCCGAATAAAAAGCCAGTACAGGGTTTACTTTACCCATAGCCTGAAAGGTTGTCTTGGAGCAGGGGTAGTCAAACTGCGACCCTCCAGATGTCCATGGACTACAATTCCCATGAGCCCCTGCCAGCGAACGCTGGCAGGGGCTCATGGGAATTGTAGCCCATGGACATCTGGAGGGCTGCAGTTTGACTACCCCTGTCTTGGAGAGTATGAGAGTGTAAGAATTACTCATGGAGGAGGCCATCCTTGTGTGTCTCACCACAATGAGCTGTCCCGAGCAGGCTTTCCTACTGAACAGCTCAAAATCATGTCTCACAAAGAGGTCCAAAGGCAGCTTCACCAGCAGAATTCTCTTGTGTCTCTGTGCTAAGTGTGAATAACTGGGGCAGGGATCCAGCAGAATTAAACCGGCTGGAAGAGGCAGTCTGGGAAGGTGGCCACCGCACAGCGTGTAGAGCTGGGGCCAATCAGGTTTCCTCACTGGCTGGTTAGGTTTACACCAGAGAGAAAATGGATCCCCTGTAAAGACACGTCTGGTGCAATATGGACCCCTCTACAACAGTGCTGGATGGCTTGAGTTATGGACGCATCCAGGGAAGACAATCCGTTGCCTGTGGGGCTACGTACACAGCACTTGCAGGTAAGCCCTTCAGTACACACGAGAGGTGTGGATCTACATGCAAAGACCTTGTGGGACCCTCTTGTCAGGAAGGATTTTTGCTGGGGGTTCTGGGGATGGCCAATCTATTGAAGATGGTGTTGGCAGCAGTGCCTGCATAAATCATTAATATTAATATTATTGTTATTTATTATTATTATTTATTAGATTTGTATAACCACCGCTCTTGGAGAACCGGCTTGTGGCGGTTTACAATATTTCATATGCAATCAATACATGAAAACATTAAAATTCCCCATTAAAACCCTCACAACAATCACTCAATAACAACGATGGCGATACAATATTAATAACTGTTTCCCATACATGCTCACTGGATGGTCCAAGGAAGCAGGCAGAGGGATAATTGGGCCCCTGCCAGCGTTTCCTGGCAGGGGCTCATGGGAATTGTAGCCCATGAACATCTGGCGGACCACAGGTTGACTACCCCTGGACTAGATGGCCCATGATGTACCATCCAACTCTGGTATTCTATGATTCCATGTGTCAAGTCTGATTCAGTAGACTTATTCCTGAGCCACAGCCTCTCCCTAAAGGGGACCCAATCCGGGAAGGGACTCAAACAACACGCAGCACAGACACTTCCTCCACATGTTTGTGAAGCGGCTCTCTGCACAAGGCAGAGGTAACACTGCACAGAATGCCATAGAGCTAGAACTCAGGGGCATCTAATGAACTGAACGAAGTTGCTGAGCAATAGGTTCAGGATAGACAAAAATACATCCTTGTGCACTCAACGAGGAGACGGGCTGGGAAGGAATGATGAGCGCCAGCACAGAGGGCTTTAGCAAGGCATTAGAGAGGTTCATGGTGGATAGTCAGGGTGATTGTGGAAACTTCTGAAACCCAGTGCCAGGGGGCAACATTAGGGAAGGCCTGGGCCTCTGTGCCCTGTTGGCTGGCTCTTGAGGACAACTGTTTGGCTATTGGGTGAAACAGGCTGCTGGACTAGAGGCCTCATGGGTCCAGGCCAGCAAGGATGTTCTTATGTTCCAAGATCCATGAAAACTGCTACACCAGCAATAGTATATCTGCAACTGCTACCGCCTGCCGTACCCCATAAGAAAAACCTTTTCCCCCTCCTCCTACCCTGATAATTCAATTTGTGTTCCCAGGAACTTTAGCATCCTCCAGCCACAAGGTGGTTTGTGTCCATCATTCATCAACAAGCCCAAAGGTGAATCGCTCCGGCATATGTTTGTCATGCAGGTGACACAAACCCCTGATGTGCTGGCCATCTGGATAAGCCATCTGGTTGACTGGCTGCCTTGAGTTAAAATGGCCTAGGCAAAAGCTGCAAATCAAGGCCTAAAGTGGGGATAAGCAAGAACGGCAGCAAAGGCACGCAACATAGATAGGGAGAGCAATACACACTACAGTACGCATGAGGGTGAGATTTCACTCAACTTATTCAGGTTAACTTGGCTTCTCTTGAATTGGATTGGCGTGTTTGTTTGGTAAGATGTCTGCTTATCCTTTGCACTTAAGGCAGCTTGCAACAGTTTTTCCAAATGGATTTCTTTACCCAAAGGGTTCATAGTCTGAATAATTTTGTAAATTGTGAGATGGAAAGAAAGGGGTGTACTGGGGTTTGGTGTCTAGAGGTACCTCTGGGGTTTTGACCAGGAGTTAGATGGGTCCTCTCTCCCAGGCCCTTGGACTTTGTCCCTGAACAAGCACCTCTAAATTCCTCCCTACTTTCAATTTTAAAGGAAATCTGGAGTCACTCAGCGTTGGCTCCCTGGCCTGTGCTTTCAACTTTGCTTCTGCTGCACAGAGAGTTTCTTCACTGACCGCAAAAGAGCCAACAGAATATTTTCGCTGCAGAGCAAAATGGTCAGAACAGCTTAACTAACAACCTGCTTGAAGTACAGAACCCTGTTTGGGAAGGGGGGGTCTTGTATTGACTCTCTTTTGGCTTCCCTTGTATCTCTTCAAATGTTCTGAAATTCAAAATTTTGCTTTAGGCAACATTTGGTGGATTTAAAATGCACACACAACACTTTCTTCTCTAACATTGGTTTTGGAATGACTCCCACTGGGGGAATTTGTACAGACTTTAGAATGGAAAAACCATGGGGATTATTTTCAGCAAAGATCCATCATGTTCCTGCTTTGATATCTTTTGCGAAAAATTCACACACAATCCTAGTGCCAAGATATTTCCCATGGTCCCGTGGGAATCATTCCAAAAATACAAGCAAAAGAAATGAGATGGCTTTGTGAAATCCAGCAAACCTGGATTTAGCACAGTGGTCCATTAACATTCAGAAAGTCTTGTTTCACAGTTGATTGAAAGTATAGTTTGAGATCTAGAGAACTGAAATAGTGCCTTTTGCAACTTTTTAAATGTTGAGCAACCCCCTGAAACGTTCCTCAGGCTTCGAGAAATCCCAAAATTGGCACAATCATACAGAACATGGTTGGGAAGCAGAGCTGTGGACATGCCCACCCATGGCCCCTCCCCTTCCCCCCCTCCAGGCCCATCATTGGCCATTTTGGGAGGGATGGGTGTATTGACATGACCATATATGGTCATATCACCCGATAAAAGTTTAACAAATTTTAAATATATATTAAAAATCAACTAACATCCATTTGGGAAACCCTTCCAGGGCTGTCAAGAGACCCCAGGGTTTCATGAAACCCTAGTTTGGGGCATAAGCAATGGCCTGATGGTTCAAATCTCCTTGCAGAAATGAACTTGCCATGCCATGCCTCTTCAGATATGATCTTGTCATTCACCCCCAGGCTGATAACCCCCATCTGCAATCTCAGGCTAATCAGAGACAGGATTACAGTGCTAAAAGGTAAAGGTACAGGTCTCCCCTGTGCAAGCACCGGGTCATGTCTGACCCTTGGGGTGATGCCCTCCAGCGTTTTCATGGCAGACTCAATACGGGGCGGTTTGCCAGTGCCTTCCCCAGTCATTACCGTTTACCCCCCAGCAAGCTGAGTACTCATTTTACCGACCTCAGAAGGATGGAAGGCTGAGTCGACCTTGAGCCGGCTGCTGGGATCGAACTTCCAGCCTCATGGGCAGAGCTTCAAACAACATGTTGGCTGCTTTACCACTCTGCGCCACAAGAGGCTCATTACAGTGCTGGTGCTGGTCAAATAGAAGAGTTGGTTCTTATATGCTGCTTTTCTCTACCCAAAGGAGTCTCAAAGTGGCTTCCAATCACTTTCCTTTTCCTCTCCCTTTGTGAGGCTTGTGAGGGAGGTGAGGCTGAGAAAGCCCTGATTAGGCTTGTGTGCTTTGGTGCACTTTGGTGCACTTCAGTGCCATTCAAGCCCTAAGGCACAAAGCTCTGCGCCCACATGCATGAGCCGACTGGTGCACTGCCGGAGCCACCGCTCCCCTCCACGCCGCAGCACTGGATGCCTCGGGCTTGAATGGCCGCCGAAGCAGCCGAAGCACACAAGCCTAGTCCTGCTCGGTCCGAACAGCTTTATCAGTGCTGTGGGGAGCCCAAGACCACCCAGCTGGCTGCATGTGGAGGAGGAGTGGGGAATCAAACCCAGCTCTCCAGCTCTGCGCTCCTAACTACTACACCAGCTGGCTCTTGAGGGGGATACATGCATCTGAATCAGACCTGGTCCATCTGGATCAGTATTGTCTACTCAGACTGGCAGCTTTGCCCGCGTGTGTGCGCCGAGTTGCGCACCGGTGCCCGCGCCTTCCATCCCGCCCCTACGGCGTGGCACTAACTACGTTGCCCTGGAAGGGCCAATTCAGCCGCCACTGCACACAACCCTATTTGGAACCTTTGTCTCTGTTCAAATATTAAGCATCATTAGTGTTGCCTCTGATGTGGAATGGCACGGTGTAGCTCAGCCTCGTCTGATCTCAAGGTCAGTATGGATGGGAGACCACCAAGGGAGACCCTACAGAGGAAGGGAATGGCCAGCCCGGCTGTTTCCCACTTGCCTCGAAAGCCCCTTGCTGGGCTCACCCTAAGTCAGGGGTAGTCAACCTGTGGTCCTCCAGATGTTCACGGACTACCATTCCCATGGGAATGGTAGTCCATGAACATCTGGAGGATCACAGGTTGACTACCCCTGCCCTACATCACTGGTAACTTGAAGACACATACATAAGTACTGCTGCCTCTCCATTTGGAGCAGGGGTAGTCAAACTGCGGCCCTCCAGATGTCCATGGACTACAATTCCCATGAGCCCCTGCCAGCATTCGCTGGCACGGGCTCATGAGAATTGTAGTCCATGGACATCTGAAGGGCCGCAGTTTGACTACCCCTGATTTGGAGGTTCAAGGGTTTCAGAGGAGACTTGATTTCCCACCAGTCCAATCACATGCGGAATCAGTTCCTTCCAGACTTCTCAGGGCCTTGTACCCACCTGTTTGAGTGGTCCTGTTAGTCCCGCCCTACTTGCGAATGATGAGCATTCCTTCCACCTGGCGCTCTAGTGATCCATCAGCTGTACAGAATCAACAAAAACCCATGTTAGGAGGACTGGCAGAGGGATCCCTCCTCCTCCCACGGCCCATGTCCAGGGTAAAGTTAATGTGTTACAAGCCATGCCAGCTGGCTAAATGTGCCGCGGTGTTCATGCCCGACTGGGTGCCAGCTCCGCTTTGCATCACAGCGTTTGCCAGATGTGCGCTTGCATAAACAATGGGCATGCCACCCGGCGAGGCGCCAAGAGGTTACGGTGCAGCTGTGCCCTGCCACAGAACCCTGCCATCCCGTGCTGAAACTTGAGCTGCCAGGGAATCCGTCACACAGCCTGGCATTTACAACTGGGGCAGAGAAGCTCACTCCCTTGGCAGACAGAGCAAAACAGCCTTTCCAGAGCTGATGAGGCATGTGGAGAGAATGGTTCCGCTGCCTTTCCCCTCGGAGAACATCTTGGGGATGGATGGGCAACGGAGCAGCCGTCCCTCTTTGTGCCCGGCAGCATTCACTTTGGGAATGCATTGAGTAAGGTGAGGCGTGTGATACAGGAGCAACTGTACATGTGTAGCAGCTTAGTTTAAATAAGATGGGGTTTCAGGACAGGGCCCTGCAGGGGAATGCTTCTGCCCCAGCTATAAAAGTTAAGTATCAGGTAACTTTTGAAAATAATGTGACCAATTCATGCAAGAAAGGTGCATCTGGCTATAAGCAGTGGTGGGACTCACCGGAGAGGGAGGCTCCTGCTGTGATCTAGATCAGCTCTGATTTAGCTGACCCTGGTGCTGCTGGGCCATCTCCGCCCCCCCCCCCCCGCCTCCTCCCCACTGCCCCCACTATTTTGTTCAAAGAGCAGCAGTGGCAGCGGGAACAGCCTCTTCCCATGGAATATTTATAAGTTGTTTGCAGAAATGTCATCCAGAGCCAGTGGTTATATTAACACACTTAGAGCAGCAAGCCTGCGAAGCTATCTGATGTGATTTTTAGTCAAAGTGCCTTTTATGTAATGGTTACAATTGCTTACAAATCCTGGTGACATTTTTGTTGTTTCTTGACAAACAGCCACTCCACGGCCTGACAAGGGAACAGGCATCAATCAGTTTTACTAGTTCATTAGAAGTTTCTCTCTCTCTCTCTCTCTCTCTCTCTCTCTCTCTCTCTCTCTCTCTCTCTGGTTCTCCCCACCACCGAGATGTGGAATTAACACCACATCACCTGGAAGGCATAATCTCTTTATGCATAGTAATGAGAGGAGGCCTCTGAAGTTAGAAAAATTTTTTTAAAGAGGGATCACAATGAAACAGGGATCGCCAATGAGCTTCCCACTCAATTTGCTACAGCTGTTTTATGTGAGTTAAGATGCTGGAACTAAGCGCTGGACATTAATGTGCAAGGTGGTGTTTACTTTTCAACCTATGATGGATTCTAAGACTCTCATCCGCCTGGTGGATTCTCTTTTAGAGGCAGCTGTGCCCGTAACCTTCATCCCTCCTATTGGTCCCCTCAGATCACCTGCTCTCCGTGCTTTAAGGCTTCAGGGGCTCATGGGAATTGTAGTCCATGAACATCTGGAGGACCACAGGTTGACTATCCCTGCCCTAAGCCAAATTGATGCCATGTGCCCTAACTGAACGACTATTGCTTCATATTTCCTGCTTGCTCTGGAGCCTTTTTCTTCTGTGTTGGCGTCTGATTGCAGCTGCTTATTAAAAACAGATCACAGGGGTTTCTCAGGCAGGAAGGGACACAAACTGGGTCACTTTCCTCACTCTCTTTCTTTCTCCTGCTGCTGAAATCTTGCAACTAATGAGGGAAGCCACCTGCTATTCATAAGCTGGTTTTTTCCCCCAAAAAATATCTTCTGTTGCAGAGGCCAGAGCTACCACTGTGGTTTAGCAAGTGTGCGGTTGTCCGTGGGTCCCACTGGGCCTCTCGGGCAGGCTCTCTAGGGCAGGGGTAGTCAAACTGCAGCCCTCCGGATGTCCATGGACTACAATTCCCATAAGCCCCTGCCACAGATTCTGATGCGACCCAGATTAGTTCACCTAGAGAAAATGGTTGCTTTGGAATGTTTAGGGTAAGTCCCTCCCTTCCCCAAACTCTGCCCCTACAGGCTCTGCCCCCCAAATCTCCAGGTAGTTTCCAACCCAGAGGTGGCAACCGTAATTTACCCAGCTTCATGGCAAACAGTGAAGCTTGCCTAATTTCCCTTCACTAGAACAAAAGGGGACTGGGAAATCATATCAAAACACGACAGGGTGTTAACGGAACTAAGAAATGAATTCGAACAAGAGACTAATGAAATTGTAGCATCGGAGGTGTTATCTTAGCACTCTCTTCCCTGGAATGAACACAAGCCCACTGGAATCTTGAAAAATCAAGGCTGTGCAAGACAGACTTCACTTAGGGTTGCCAGTGCCCGGTTGGAGCCTGGGGATACCCCAATTTGGAAACTTTCCCCCCAGTTAAGGAGTTTAAGAAACCAGAAGAATTCCCATGAGCCCCTGAAGCCTTAAAGCACGGAGAGCAGGTGATCTGAGGGTACCAATAGGAGGGATGAAGGTTACGGGCACAGTTGCCTCTAAAAGAGAATCCACCAGGCGGATGAGAGTCTTAGAACCCATCATAGGTTGAAAAGTAAACACCACCTTGCACATTAATGTCCAGCGCTTAGTTCCAGCATCTTAACTCACATAAAACAGCCGTAGCAAATTGAGTGGGAAGCTCATTGGCGATCCCCGTTTCATGGCGATCCCTCTTTAAAAATATATAAATAAAATAAATAGATTGCTGGCCGATGATTATAGGCCCTGGCTCATTGAAGCTCTTAGTTGAGGAAACCATCATTTCAGGAGGTATTGAAGCTCTTGGTTCCCCGGGAGACCCCAATGACTTCCAAGGATGCAGGAAGAAGGACAATTGCAAGGCTCCCTCAGGAGGAAGAGAGGAAAACTCGTGGAGCATTTCGCCTCTGCCTGCCCTGGGTTTTCCCTTGGTCTGGAGCTTATCAGATCACCAGCACTAGTACAGATTTCATTAGGAGGAAGGAACGGTTCTTGGGGGAGTAAAGCTTTTGAGCAAGATTTAAAGGCCGACTTTTGGGGGCGGGAGGGGGGCGGGAGTGTTTTAGGAAACTGTTGTGCTTCCTTTTTGGGTAACGATGCCTCTGTTTTCCATACAGGTTAAACCATGGCCTATTTCTTTGAGCAAAGAGCATGTGCACCACATCCAGTGAGTGGCCCATTTGATTATAGCTTGCAATGGCTTCCTAGAGCAGGGGTAGTCAAACTGCGGCCCTCCAGATGTCCATGGACTACAATTCCCAGGAGCCCCCTGCCAGCTGGCAGGGGGCTCCTGGGAATTGTAGTCCATGGACATCTGGAGGGCCGCAGTTTGACTACCCCTGTCCTAGAGAGTTACCTGGCAGTGTAGGAATCATGATACCTGTGACCAGATGTCAGATTCTCTCCTAACTCTCCCTTGCACCAAGCAAGGGTTATCAGGTCCTTCCTGACCACTGGCAGGGGATGGGGGTAGGGATGTCAGAACCAGGCTGGGAAAGTCCTGGATATTTGGGGATGAGGCCCGGGGAGGACAGGAAGCTCAGTGGAGAGCAATACCATCATAGAGTATCTTCCACGGCATCTATTGTCTACAGGGGAATCTGATTTCTGTAGTCTGGAGATGAAGTATAATTTTGGGAGGGTCCTCAGGTCCCACCTGAAGGCTGGCATCCTTACAGCACGCCCCTGTCTGTATTTTCCTCTTTGCCATTTCACTTTTCTTCATACCCGCTAAAGTGTTGTTTCCAGGTATTTTTTAAAAAGAAGGCGTGCTTTCGTTTCCAGGAATTTGCTGTCCTTTGGCCTTTACATTTCTGCCCACCAATTCCGACCCCTTTCGAAACAAGACTCAATTGCCGTTTACCTTTTGAGGCCTGAATTTCCCTTGCAGGCAGCATCGCTCCATGATTGATTTCAGCTTTGTGAAATTAGCCTTTTAAAAGCACTGAGTGTATCTGTTACTTGTTTGGACTGTCTTTTGTTTGTGCAAAATGAATGTGTTCGAGTCAAGATTACTGGCAACTCAGCAATCACTAATGATTCCCTGATCAATTCATCTTTGTCTGTCAGGCCTGGAATAGAAATTCACTTCTTGGGTAAGGATGTTGTTGGTTCTGGGGAGGGGGGGATTACCTGGCAACTCTCAGAGAGCCACCCAAACCACTGACGTCTGTTCAATGGCATCTATTCCCAGGTAGGTCCTGTGGCTGGGAGGTAGGGGGTGGGATCAGGAAGCGCGCTTATCCACCCTGGCAGGGCGCCAGGAATTTGGGTGTGACCATTGATGCCTCCCTGACTATGGAGGTGCAGGTCAAGAAAGTAGCTAGCCAGGCATTTTTCCATCTTCGCCAGGCTTGGCTACTAATGCCCTACCTGTCCCCTGATCACTTAGCCACAGTGATCCATGAGACAGTCACCTCCAGAATAGATTTCTATAACTCGCTCTACATGGGCCTACTCTTGTCCTTGGTCCGGAAACTTTAGCTAATGCAAAATGCAATTGCTAGGGTCCTCACTGGCACATCTTAGAGGGTCCATATCCAGCCTGTGCTGAGGCAGCTGCATTGGTTGCCAATTGCTGCCCGGATCCCGTTCAAGGTTTTGGTTTTAACCTTTAAGGCCTTACGTGGATTGGGACCGACATTCCTGAGGGACCGACTATCGTCCTATGCCCCCCGCAGGGCCTTACGCTCTGCGGGGGGAAATCTATTGGTCGTTCCCGGTTCTAGGGAAGTACGCCTAACCTCAACCAAGGCCAGGACTTTCTCTATTCAGGCCCCTACCTGGTGGAATGAGCTCCCGGGTGAGCTGCGGGCCCTGTCGGATTTAACAACGTTCTGCAGGGCCTGCAAAATGGAGGTCTTACACCAGGTCTAAGGTTGAGGCTGGGGTCAGCAAAGTAGATCTATTGCCCCCCTGGGGGGTTGAAATTTACATTGCTCCTTCTCCATTTTTCTGTCGCCTCGGTAGTAGGGGTGGAGTGGGATAGTTTTCCGCCATGTCGGGAGTTTTTAAGTCTTTTAATTTTCCTAGAAGTGATTTCATGCCATCATTGATGACTGTCCAGTCCCTGGCCCTCCCCCAACTAGCAAGAAAGCCCATTGCAACCAGGAATGAAATGGGTGCTAGGACCCTGGGGGCACTGACAGGCGCAGATCTCTCTCTCTCTCTGGCAGCACGAGCCATAGCAGGTAATCAGGGCTCCTTCTAGCAAGGAAGCAAGGGTCATTTGCAGTTTGGGCTTGTTTGCAGTTTGTGTCTGTCTGTCTGTCTGTCTCTCTCACAGCAGGAGCCATAGCAGAAAATCAGGGGTTGTTTGCGGTTTGGCAGGGCTTTCTGTGTTTCTGTGTGTGTCTCTCAGGTGTCTGAGAGCAAAGTGGCGAGCATCCAGGGAAGAAGGGTGGGAGCTGGAGAGGGAGGGCCAATCAGGGTTGGCCCTATTCCATCTCGGACAGCCCGGATACTCTTCACCCCCAGGGCTATTTCACAAATATTAAAGAGGAACAATGGATAAGGATTATTATTTAAATTTCTAAACCACTCTTCTGAGACCTCTAGTTTCCAGGCCAGACCTGCCAATCCTAATCTTGTGCTTTGCTTTAAGGACTAATTTTAGAAGCTTTCATGGGCTTGAACACTTTCCAAAACATGCAGTGTTTTCTCTATCAGCAGATTTTGATATTCAGAGAGAGGAAAGGGGGAAAAAAACTGTGAAAATGGAGACCTAGTTTGTGACATTTCTGTGGAAAACTCAAAAGTATACAGACAAGGAGGCTGATCACTCATAGCAATGAGTGGTGATAATAAGACAGACTACCTAGCTAGGTTAAGCAATTTAACACCCGTAGAGATTGCGAAAATCGTAGGTCTGCTGAGCTACCTGCTAAGACTATCACACCTATTGATGAATTCTGCTTTTAACAGTTTCCTGTCGAGGTCTCTGGTTTTGTTGTAGCTTTTGAAGAATGCGGGCCGAAGAATGTGGATACCAACAGTATCCTGGGAGACACAGGTGTCCTCCCACTGGTTTTTGTATGTTGTCACTGTTTTTGCTTCACTGGTGCCTGTTTGCTTTTAAAAGTCATGACTGACCCTTTTGTCCTATGCAAACCAGAGAAGAGCAGTGCTGACAGATGTTGGCATATACCCTGCAGGATAGAGAGTGGATGAATGAGCCCCCTGACATTATGGCTAATGCGAGGTCCTGTAATGATGCTACTTGGATGGATGCAGGGACAAAATGGACACCTAGGCTTCCGGCAAGGTCTGGTCTCACAGTGGAGCAATTAGATGGTCTCTTGTAGCTGCTGAATTCCTGTTTGAGGTCACAGGACTATATTAGAGGGCAACACCCATCTAGCCATCCCAGGTCCCTCTACGCAACCTGCAGGAAATGAGGGGGCTTAGCAGGAGAAAGAAAAAGACTCAGTCCACACTGCTGGCATTGCATAGGAAATAGCATTATCATATATACAACTTCCAGGCAATGCTCTGGTATTTGGGCAAAAACTCTATGGTAAAGCTGGCTTCTACCATAGGGGTTTTGCCCAAATACCAGAGTGTCGCCTGGAAGTCGCTCATTTGATGACATCAGTTCCCGTGTGATGCCGACGGAGTGCCCTGGGCCTTTCTCTTTCTACTGGTAACTCTGCTGATGGGCAGATGGGGGCAAAGCCTGGGAGCTGGAGACCCCTACCTCCACTGAGGGATCTGGCAACCCTATACCTACCTATCTGTATAGTTCATGCATGATTCACAGGAGTGCTTTTAGTTTGAAGATGTCAATCTGGCAGCTCCTTAGCAGCTGGTGGCTCAGCAAGGGACTTCCAGTATCATTAGCATTCCTGGGGCATGAGGATTGTCAGTTGTTTTGGTATTAATTTTCAAGGCCATTCGTGGTCTGAGCCCCACATATCTGAGCAGAGGGCATAAGGACGACCTGTCTCCTTATGCCCTCTGCAGGGACCTTTTCTCTGCAGGTTTGAATTTGCTGGTGATCCCTGGCTCACGGGAGGTGTGCCTCACTGAGGTGTGTGGCCCTGACCGAGCTTGTCCAGTTCCACAGGGCATGCAAGATGGAGGTCTTCCACCAGGCATCTGGTTGAGACTTCACAACCCAAAGAAGCTCAGGGAATACACGTTTCTCAGGTATCCCTAGACAGATTTCCCTTGAAATATTTCAGATATTTCTTTGGGGAGGTTTTCACTTGCTGTCTCCCTAGGGAAAGAGGGACAAGGTGGTGGGGGAGACCTGGCCAGTTACTGATTTAGTCCACACACAATGGAGAGGAATAAGACATGGCAGAAGGAAGGACCTCTGAGTGCAAGGGCAGGATGCTATTTAAAAAATAGCTGACCGAGTATTGCTGAGAGAAACTCTTGGCAACAAACTCAGGCTCAGTCTTGAAAGTACCATTTTCCAGTGTGTGGCTGAGTGTGAGCTTGTGACCCAGTCCCAGAATTCTTGGGTGAACTGCTATCTTTCTCAGTGTAGTTTAAGATTTGTGCCAAATGGATGTTGCTGTTGAAATTCAAAGCAAATCTGTGATGTATCTGTGGAATTACAGGGAATCTTGAAGAGTTTTGATCAGGTGTCACTGACACCCTGAGTTCCCCTGCAGAGGAGAGAGGTGAATGTTTTCCTAGTATCTACTGAAATCCAGATTCTGCTGACAGGGGCAGGAGAAGGGAAAAGCTGTATTTTCCACCCAATGAAAAGAAGCAGGGGCAAGATGCACACATTTTGCTTACACCTTCCGAAAGGCAGGCAGGCAGGCAGGCAGCTGCAGATTGTCCCTTCAACAAATGTCAAACATGGGACCAAATCAGGTGCAATTTGATGGGTATGTGATAAGGATTATTTTTGGGGTGTCTCAATTTATTTAAAACTAGCTGGGAGGATTTGGATTGGGAAGAGGACAGGGGAAGTAGGGGAGAAATTAAGCACCCTGTTTTAGTCTGTGGCCAAGCAGCACAGTCCTTGTAGATTTATGCCTGCGTGATGCATCTTCCTAAAGACAGTAGCTGCTTTAAACAAAATGGTGCTTCCTCCAGCAGTTCACGTCATGGCACCAAGATGATTATCTGTTTATTGAAAAAGAAATGCATCCCACACTTTCAACCAAATTGGCTCCAGAGGCAGCTTCCCAGGACCATGCTAAAGCAAAAACGCACACACACAAAAAGCAATCAAATAAGCAATTTAAACAGCCAGCCATAAAACACTGGAACACTAGAAATTATAGCCAAATTAAAGCAGTGATTAAAATAATAGAACAATTAAAGCAAAAAATGATATGTCAGCCATCCATAAGTATAAAAATAAGTATAAAAATAAGTAATAAGCCCCTAGCAGCAAGAAAAGATGCTAAAAGTTCAACATAGACATATAAAGAAAAAAACTCACTTCCCAAACTGTACCTGTCATGAAATCAAACAGGCAAAGCTTCGGGCTGAGTTGTCACCAATATGTGGATGATACCCAGCTCTATATCCTCATGGACTCCCCCCCGGGACTCCCCCTGGATACCTTTGCCAGATGTTTGGAAGCAGTCACTGGATGGTTACAGCAGAGTCACCTGAAACTCAACCCCTCCAAGATGGAGGTCCTGTGGCTGGGCAGAAAGGAGGTGGGACAGGAAGCATGCTTACCCACTCTGGCTGGGGTGCAGCTTAACATCACACCCTCAGCCAGAAATCTGAGTATGATTCCAGATACCTCCCTGTCAATGGAGGCCCAGGTCCCAGCTGTAGCCTGCACGGCATTCTACCATCTTCACCAAGCGAGGCTACTAGCACCCTACCTGCCCTCGGACTGTCTAGGTACAGTGATCCATGCAACAGTCACCTCCAGGCTAGATTTCTGTAACTCGCTCTACACGGGCCTACCCTTGTCTTTGACCCGGAAATTGCAGCTGGTACACAATGCAGCTGCCAGGGTCCTCCCTGGTACATCTTGGAAGGCCCATATCCAGCCTGTCTGAAGCAGGACAATGGATCCAAAGGAGCGGCCCAAAATGGCTAGGAACGCACCGTTCTCAAATCCCTGTTCCAAAGATGGAAGGCTGAGTCAACCCTGAGCCGACTGCTGGGATCGAACTCCCAGCCTCATTTTCAGAGCTTCAGACAGCATGTCAGCTGCCTTACCCCCCTGCGCCACAAGAGGCTTTTACGCAACTCTTCCTTATTTGTCTCACAGGATAATGTTGAATTCCTCGCCTGCTGACTGCCACCGTGGAATTTACATTGAAACCTAACATTTTTACAAAGGAGAGCATGTCACGGCCTCGGCAGGCAAAGAGCTGTGCCGATGCTTCTTGGCTTGTTTCTAAAAGTCATCCGGCGTTTCACGAGAAACAAGAAAAGCCTCCGACGGAGTCTGTCTGCCAATGAGCAGTGATTAATCTAATACCTGCTGAAATAGCTTCCTCGCTAATGCTGGGAGGCGGCGGATGAATTGCACACGGCGCGGAAATCTATCACAGTGCAGATAAAACAGCACGGAAGGCCAAGAGTGTTATGGATGGATATTATTCCTCTCCTTGCTTGATCGTAACGGTTTTATCTCCACACCGAAATGAATCCTAGCAGTTAATGTGGTCTTTGGGAGCTGTATTTATTTGCTTTATTGGGAGCAAGGACTTATTACGGTGCATCAATTATGCTACGAATTAGAGATTCCAGTGTTTGGGGAGGGGGGGTAGAGGTGGGGCAGTCATTGGCTTAAATTACACTAATGTGTCCTCTGTCCAAAATGATCCGGGGAGAGATGTTCTTCTTCAGAATGATGATGGATCCTGGGCACTGTCCCTCTTAAGATGACTCAGGTACACATTATTCAAACACGTGGCAGGCTTTGGGATATGCTAATGGTAGGCAGCTCTTTCAGCTTAAGTGTCAAGAAGAAGAAGAAGAAGAAGAAGAAGAAGAAGAAGAAGAAGAAGAGTTGGTTCTTATATGCCGCTTTTCCCTACCCAAAGGAGGCTCAAAGCAGCTTACATTCACCTTCCCTTTCCTCTCCCCACAACAGACATCCTGTGAGGTGGGTGAGGCTGAGAGAGCCCTGATATCACTGCCCGGTCAGAACAGTTTTATCAGTGCCGTGGCGACCCCAAGGTCACCCAGCTGGCTGCATGTGGGGGAGCACAGAATCGAACCTAGCATGCCAGATTAGAAGTCTGCACACCTAACCACTACACCAAACTGGCCCCACATCATCTACTTGCGAAGGTGCTGCTGTGCAGCCAAGAGGGGAGGGATTAGGATGGTACTTGGCCAGGGACGCTGGGAGTAACCTGAGCCCTCACCACACTACCAGGCCCTCAGGGGCCCACCTCAGAAGTGCCTGGTGGCTGTATCTAGGAGGCAATTATTAACGTAAGCTAGGATTGCCAACCTCCTGGCAGTGGCTGGAGCTACTCCTACTTGCAAGAAACAAGGAAATGGCACACAGATTCTCATCTATCCCAGGAATAACATTGCTTGGGAAATTCCTAGAAATTTAGGGGTAGTGCCCAGGAAAGGCAGAGTTGGGGAGAAAGAGAAAGTGAGCTTAACTAGGGTTGCTAAACTCCAGGTCCAGATGAAAGAGATCAGTTCACCTGGAGAAAATGGACACTTTGGTAGGTGGATTCTCTGTCATTATGAAGAAGAAGAGGAGTTGGTTTTTATATGCCTCTTTTCTCTCCCCGAAGGAGTCTCAGAGAGGCTTACAGTTGCCTTCCTTTTCCTCTCCCCACAACAGACACCCTGTGAGGTGGGTGAGCCTGAAAGAGCCCTGATATTACTGAAGAAGAAGAAGAGTTGGCTCTTATATGCTGCTTTTCTCTACCTTAAGGAGGCTCAAAATGGCTTACATTCACCTTCCCTTTCCTCTCCCCATAACAGACACCCTGTGGAATGGGTGAGGCTGAGAGAGCCCTGATATATTACTGCTCGGTCAGAACAGCTTTATCAGTGCTGTGGTGAGCCCAAGGTCACCCAGCTGGCTACATGTGGAGGGAGCAGAGAATCAAACCTGGCTCACCAGATTAGAAGTCCACACTCCTAACCACTACACCAAGCTGCCCCACTGATGTCCCTGCCCTCCTCAAACTCCACCCTCCGCAGGCTCCAAGACCTGCAGGTATTTCCCAACCTGGCACTGCCAACCCTAGGAATAAGAAACTGGGTGCAACTCAACAGCTCACCTTGAGGGCAACGGAGACATGTCAGCATCCTCTGTCCATCATGGGGACCCTGACAGCCTTGAGAAATGATGGGAAAACATTGTGAGACCCCAGTTCTATTTTCTCATTCCTCCCACCTGTGCCCTTTCAAGTGCCAAATTAAACCATGGGGGCCTCAAGCAAAGACCTGGCGGAAGACCTCCATTTCACAGGCCCTTGTGGCAGACACAACGATGCCATCATGTCCAGTGGGGCCCTTGAGTGTTTGCCTGGAGAATTGGCCAGGCCCTGCATGCCAAGCAAAGGGATCTGGCATGTCACTGGTCAGCCAACAGCCGGGGACATTGCCTACTGAGCCACTGAGTGTCACACATTCATCATGACACCTGTCTGCTTCAGCAAACTTTATGTCCAGCGTAGTATCACTTGGAATGAGAAATAAGCAGCAATGCTGCCAAGAGATGGACCAGACAGCTTATCCACATGGGTGGATAAATGTTCCGGTCATGCGATGCCAATGTTAAACCAAGCATAATTATCTGCAAAACTGACTGTGAAGGTTTCCTACAGACATAGGCTGAAGCCAGTTACCCCGAAGGGAAAAACATAATTTGCTTCCACCACTGCTTCCTTTCCCTGACCTGCATGGAGTAATGTCCCCTCTGCCCTCGGAGAGCTAGATGATCGGCTATAAGAGCTGTTAGTGGGGAACCTGCCAGAGTGATACTTGCTGACTTAAATTTCTCAGAGGGTTCCCAAACCTTTGCTTGTGGCTTGTGCACCTCGGAGAGCCATTACCCGGGCGGTGCTGAGCTTGCATCTGCATTCTCTTTCCCACTTTGCAGAGGGCTTTAATTACGGCAGGCTAATTTAGTGGCAATAGCAGCCGAGGTAGCAAATGCGTAGTTGGCCCCCAGTGCCTCTATGCAGGAATAATTAAGTTACGCTCACCCCAGAGGTCTCGGGGAAATCATAAACATAAAATGATCAACAGCTTCGGGTCCAGTTCAGATCTGATTAGATCACCCTTACAACAAGCCTAATTGAGAACCGGCCCCAATAAATAACAGGGATGTTCAGCACGGGCGCTTTTCCATGCAGCTTGCACATTATGCTCGGAAGAGCAGAATGTCAGAGCTGGCCTTTCTGTTTCTCCTTTTCTTCACAACCTTTCTCTGAACTGTCAAATTGCGCACTCTCTCTAGCGATGCATTCCTGCTCCTCAGACCCAATTCTGCTCCTCTGGAAGAGGCATGCTGCATCCATCCCTTGGCTCCTTCCCTCATCACTGCCCAGGTAGGGGTGTCAGTCAGCCTTCAATTTGCCCCTGATTCAGTTGCCGGAAATGGTGGAACATGAGTGGTGTGGTGGTTAAGAGCAAACGAGCTATATTCAAGGTATGAGCTTTTGTGTGCATGCACATTTCTTCAGATGCTGTGAAACAGAATTTCCTCAACCATTACATATAGGTAGAGAGATGGTGTGGGTGGGGGGTTTTAATTGCCAGGAAGGGCTAGCTAGAATCAAGATGAATCAATCAGACAGGTCCACCCATGGCTCCTGGGCACGATGGCTCAAGATGAATTCATAAAGTTCTATATCACCAATCCGTTATTACAAAGTTAGAATCACTAACTGGGCAATTATAGCTGAGATTGGATTAAGGCAGTTGCCAAAATCTTTAAATGGCAGATCTTGTATTTTATGATGATTTACTGCCATTCACAGGTCTTGACAGCTGCCTTGCAGCGTGGTCTTTTAGTTATAAAATGAAGCTCACTGTCCCACCCTGTCATTGACAGGGAAGCAGACGGATCTCTGTGGCCTGAAAACCAGTGATTATTCTGGGAGATCTCTAAGCCCCACCTGTAAGTTGGCATCCCTAAGAGTTGATCTAATTTAAGATGCTGGGTTTTTTTGGTCTCATCATAACTAGAGTAGGGAGGAAATGATTAGGAGGGGCATCTTTGCCAATTGTAACATCCAGCTGAATATTTTCTTTCCCCTTGTTGAATTTATAAAATTTGGTGTGGCCAGAATCCAGAACTGAAGGAGACCTGGCCGTTTGGCTCATATCCTGTGGTTCACTGTCCCTTTGTGTGAACTAGCCACAGGTACCTAGGATTGTCCCATGATGCTGCATTGAAGTGTGTGCATTGCATTCTTTATATTCTATTCCTTACTGTTCTGAAGTGCTTTGGGTCCAATGAGAAAGGCAGAGCACAATTATCTAAATAACAAGGGCACCGCTTGGTACAGGCACAGTGCCACTCACACAGGGACGTCCGATTGCTTCAGCCCAACTGGAAGACGAGCAAATGTGTTGAGGAGGTTCATAGGCCTGGAGCTTCCTGGGGACCCGGCAAATACAGGGAGCAGAAGCAGCACTTCATGCTTCAATGGACCTCTGATAAAAAAAAAAAGCTAAATGGTGGAGAGGGTTTGCTACCAACGTGGGGAGCGCTTTAGCAGGACTAAGGAGACAAGCTGAAGCGAACAGCTCCATTTAGCACCTTCTCCTCCATGGCTTCCGAAGCACCGCTGCTGGGAGCAAGCTAATTTGTCTAAGTAGGATTAGTTTAATTAAAGGCAAACCTGAAGAGATTACTTTCTGAAATCCTGGCTAACTGTTTTGTACATAAGAAGCCGCCAGTCCAGTTCCATCAACACAAGAGCCCTGGTTAACGCAAAGAGGAGCAGAGGGAAGGATGCTCCAGCCACGTCTGTCTCATCACACTCTCGCTTAGCTGCTCCCAGAGAATCATTTTCACTGCTATTCAAACTGTTAAATGTAGGCTTAAATTTATCGTGGCTGGGTCATGGGGAGTGAAGTTAGCACTGCCCCAAGAATCTTTGCTTTGGCAGCCTTCTGTAGCTGCCAAGTATCCCAATCCATCAACTCCAGGACTATGCAAACGAAAGCCCAGAAGGCTTTGCCTCTCTCTTTTTTGCAGCGTTTTAGAAAGCTGCTCCTGCTAATATTTATTCTGGTCCCTTGGGGGCTTGGAAGGTCACTCCGTACAGTACAAATTGTTCTCAATGAGGCATGGAATCTCCTTGGGGTGTCTGAGATATGGGGAGGGGGGGAGAGATGATGAAGAGACTCAGGGACGAGACTGGCTTAAGGACAAAGTCGTTGGGATGACATGAACGCACCAGACATGGCTTTTTGCTGGAAGTTACTTTGTGTTCTGGCTCAGTAAACTGGTTGTGTTAAATTGGGCAAGGGGTTCACAAGCCCGGGGTTCACACTTTGCACAGGTGACAGCCTCTCTTCCCCTGGAGGGAGGCAAGGGAGCGGCGAAATTGGTGGAATCCACTGTCAGTGGGCATAAGGAAGGCCACAAGCGGGGATGACTTGAAGAGGGAATCAGACAGGTCCACCCATGGCTCCTGGGCAGGGTGGCTTAAAGAAACCTCCAAAGCAAGAGACCGCAGACTGCAAGAAGGCAAATGCAAGAAGGCCACCTCATGGGAAGAAGAGTGAAAAAGAAGAAGGGGAAGTCCTTGGCCTTTGGGAGGTAGATTTAGCTGAGAGAGGAGGACTGGTCCATGTTCACTTACTGAGTTTCATGACAGAGCAGTGATCTGATCTTGGGTCTTTCCATTCTTAGACTGGCATGCTGAGCATTGCATGCACATTACAGTGTATGGAACAGCAGAACAACCTATTCCTCATTCCAGTCTCTTGTCAAGAACCCACCAGGTGTGCCAAAATTAGCCTCCTAAGTACAACACAGGGGGAGGTGTTGACCTACCACCCAAGGAGGCTGTTCGAACAGAGATAGGACGTGAAGCGCATTGAATACAGTGACAGCCTAATCCAAAGTAGAGCTGCTCCAGTCTCAGTCCATTGATTTCTACTGGCTTGGACTCCGCCGGACTGCAGAATAAATGCTAAATATTGTCACATCAATACACAATGCCGCAGTGGTTAATGCTTGCTCAAGGTGTTACTCTTAGGGGCTCAACTTGTTCCTATTCAGTTGGATTGCTTTCAGAATCTGGATTTCTCCCCCTTTGGGCACAGAGGGGGATCTTGAGTGTAATTATCTTGATGACTGTATATACCCGATGAATATTTTGTTCAAGAAGTCTGACTAAAGTGGCCAGAAGTAAGGACTTTGAACTGAGGAACCTTCTGGTTTCAAAGAGTTGTTGAGCATTTGGAGATGGGCAGAAGTGGCAAAACCCATTCGAAATGTTTGCTTTAGAGAGGACAGGCTACACAGCTGGCTCCCTTTTATGGAATTAAGAGACACATTTACACATCATTCCTTATTGCACTAGTGCAGAGTGGCCAAACGGTGGCTCTCCAGATGCCCATGGACTACACTTCCTATGATCCCCTGCCAGGGCAGGTGGGGGTTCATAGGAACAGTATGGACATCTGCAGAGCAACAGATCGGCCACCCCAGCAATGCTGCACAATGGCATTTATTTGCAATGCAGGTAACTCAGTTTCATAGTGCATCAAGTTGTCAATTCTGGGTTGGAAAATTCCTGAAGATGTGGTAGAACCGGGGAGTTATTAGGGGTGGAGAGGGAAAGCTTTAGGATGCTTAGGGCTGATCCTGCGTTGAGCAGAGGGTTGGACTAGATGGCCTGTATGGCCCCTTCCAACTCTATGATTCTATGATTCTATGATTCTAAAGCTCAGACGGGGATAATTTCCACAGTGTCCTCCAAAGTTGCCATTTTCTTCACAGGAGAAATTCTGTATTGTGGAATTATAATTTCAGGAGCTCTCCAAACCCCTCCTGGAGGTTGGCAACCTTAAAATTGTTTCTCTGATGCAACAATGATTGGAGTACCCAGCTGTGTGCGGATGCAGTGGACCCCAGTTGCTTTTCTTCTGGTGGAACTGGGCAGACCAGTGATCACTGGACCAGTGTGTGGGCTAATGCTATGTAGGAGAGAAGCTGTAATAAGGAAAAGGACTTCAGGAGACTAAGTAGAAGAAACCCTGGCTGGATCCAACTGATATGCCCCAGGTATGCCCTTGGACGTGCAAGGAAGAAAAGCAGGTGATATATTCCATCTTTGTTTCTGACAAGCAAACACAGGCTAAGCCAGGCATGGCTACCCACAAGGCCGTGTGTGTGCCGGAAATTCATCAGCTGGCAGACTATCAGCAAGAAGTTTCCCAGCATACACAGGAGTAATGCAATCATTTGCACAAAAGGGCAAGGCACTACACTCATCCCCACCTGAGCATCACCAAGCCAAATGTAGAGTCCAGTAGCACCATTAAGATCAACACATTTTTATTCAAGATATAAACTTTTGTGTGCACGAACACTTCCTAAGATACAATCATACCTTGAATAAAATTCGCTCTGCTGCTTCAAACCAACACTGCTACCCACTTGAATCTATCTTGTATTTTTCTTCTTGGTAAAAATCTAATCTTCAAGCAGCTCTTAATCTTATAGCCAGCTTGGTGTAGTGGAATCCTTTCTGGAACCCTTTCCCTTGATGCATCCGGTGGTTAAGTATGCTTTAATTGGGCCAAAATGAGGAACTGTTTGTATGATGTTTGTATGATGTTTGTATGACGTTAGGGACCATTTTATGATTGCAATTATTGTTACTGTTGTTTTAATGGGATTTTATGGGATATATTGTTTTATGGTTTTACTTTGTAAACCACCTCGAGGTGACATCGTCTTGAGAGGCGGGGTATAAACATAAAAACAAACAAACAGAAATAAATAAATAAATGTGATTTATTTACAATAAAATTACTTTTTATCAATTTCTAAAGTTTGCCTCTCTAAGATTTCTTGCTGGATACTCCCTTTATATACCCTGGTGCAGATCTCACTCTCATGGCCTTTCACACTGCTTATTATTCTCCTAGAATTGCTAATCCCCTCCACTCTCACAAATTCAGGAGACAGATCTATTTCCCGGAACACAACCCACAGCCTGCTTGCTAAGACATCCACAACTTATTTTTTTAACACTGAAACTTATTGCACAGATAAATATAGTCTTGTGCTGCTTTGTTTTTGTTAGCATTGCAATCAGCAAGTAATTTGGTGAAGTCAGCCCCGGAGGGCTGTTGCTAAGCTATTTAGCAGCTAAGATGCACCTATGTGCTCACTAGTGGTGCCAGGTGATTTGTGCTGGGAATTGCAGCCATGAGCAGTGGAAAGTCCCCAGCATGTACTCTGGGGATGCCTTTGTTTAAGGTGGCTTCCCATTCACGTCCTCTTTCTTCAGGAAGAGCAAATCATTGTGTGTGCCTTTTTGCTGAAAGAAGTGAACAGCCATTAGGCTCTCTCTCTCCGTCTGCTGATGTGTGGCATGTAGTCTGACTGTAGCCTAGCACAAGAGGCTTGCAATGTGTTGCTTTTGTAACTACTCTTTAAGTTTTTGTACTCTGCTTCAGTAAAAAGGCTGAAGCAGATGAATATGATATATATTTGCAAATAATCTTTCCAAGTAAAACTTATTCTCTCTTAAACCCCAAAGTGCTGTGAGTCTGGATCTGTGCCTTATCCATAAAGGGAACTAATAACTGCATATTTTCAAAATAAACTGTTACTCTGCAGCTCTATTTCTCTGGAGGGACTCAGGACCAAGCCAAGCCCCAAAATTCCAACAGTTTTATATTCATTCCTCTTAACTTATCTGCATCTACTTGTAAACTCAGTTACACAAAAAGGCTTGAGCTAAACAGAACAGACAAACTGGGACCACAGACCCCAAGAGGTAACTTTACTCATTTCTTTATCACCTTTTGCACTTGCTACCTCATGGTGATAAACAATTGGTCAGACTTACATTTTAGCAATAAAAGCAATAATAAAACCAATAATAAGCAAAATGTAGAATCATGATGCCTGGAAGACAGTCAAAGGAGAATGGGAGCAACATCTTGGTGGCAATGAGCCATCTCTCCCCAGTCAGGATGGGTTCAGCCCACATTGGCTCCCTGTTCTCCCTGTGGCTTTGCTCTCTTAATCTGCCTCCCCTTCCAATTTTGTCACATCTGGCCTCCCTTGATTGCCCGTGTTAGCAGGAGCCGGTGACTTGCTTTTCACCTTGCTTGCGCAGCAGGCAGAAATTGTCTCTGTGCGCTGTGCTACAGATTGATTTTTGTCCTCATAAATAGATGGAGAAGTCTTCCCTAATGTGCTTTATTAATGGGTACAAATGTTGTTTGCTGTGCAACAGGGTGATGCTGCCATACAGCACAGGCTGTAGCCCCGGGCTCAGGGGAGGTCGCCGGGAGATGAACAAAAGTTTCCACCAGGATGGATAGGGAAGGAAGTGAGATCTCACTCCCCGCACTTCAGATCCTTTGAACAGGGACAGCTCAGCCTTCTCCCCTTCCTGCTCAGAGTTGATGGACTCACATAACCATTCAGCAGGTGGAAACAACTGTGCCTCCTGTGAGACACCTGTGCTCTTTGGATCAGGATATGGTAGTCCTTTCGTTGTGCAGGCAGGTAGAGAGAGTCACGGCCCATGACATGCCCTGGGAAGCCACCCACTTTGTGGAAATGTCATAAGTGTTTAAAGGTTGATTCATTCAGGAGAGCCTTCCTTCCCCACCTGACCATTGAGTTTTGGTGGTAAGTAGACTGGTTGATTGTAAGATTCTGTTGAGGATGTTGGTTGTCTCTATATCAGCCTTTCCCAACATTTTACCCCTGAGAAACCCCTGAAACATTCTCCAGGCTTTGCGAACCCCCAGTCATGGTGCGATCATGTAGAATATGGTTGGGAAACATAGCTGTGTACACGCCCACTTGGAGCTCCTCCCCTTCCCAACCCCTCATTGGCCATTTTGGGAGGGTTTTTTTCACATGACCCTATATGGTAATATAGCTCGATAACTTCTTAACAAACTTTAAAAACATAAAAATTAAACTCCCACCCATTTGGGAAACCCTTCTGAGGTCATCAGGACCCCCCAGGATTTTATGGAACCCTGGTTGAGAAAGATTTTGCATGCATCTTAACACTCGCTGACATCCATCTTGAGTTCATAACTGGCGAAAACCTGTAGACAAATGAGCACAGTGGTAAGACTGCCTCTAAACACATTTTCCAGCTTTCTGCATTGGGAGGGCTCCCGATTTTCTCCCAGGATTATCCTGAGATTTCTCACCACCTGGAGCTCTACTTTGCCTATTTCCCAACTTACCTTGGAGAGCTTCTCTGACTAATTTTTGAAGTTGGCACATACACAGATTGCTCGCTCTTTCAGATGGTGCGTACACACGCCATTGATCAAATCACAGCACAGAAAGGGATTCTGGCATGAACAAGCGATCGCATTTCCTTATTGCGTTGTGATGCCGTGATTGCGTCTTGGTGTAAACCATGTGAGCTGATGTTTATCAGTAGCCTGGAAAATAGAACAGGGCAACAGAAAAAAACTTGTTGCAAACAGAACAGGTATGGTGGACCCAAAAAACAAACAAACAACAAGATCACAAATCAAAATGGAAAAATGGCAGATGCAGCATCGGTATCGGCCTGCAAACAAGGTCTGGAATGCCAATGCCATGGGAGAAACATGGAGGGTGAATACTCCATTGTATTGGCTATCCACTTCCTAACCATCGGCGGGGGAGGGGAGGGGGGGAGGAGACTGATCTGTTTATTTGGCTTTCACGACAAGCTTGCTAGACAACTTTGGGCCAGCCATGCTGCCTTAGCCTACTTCACAGGGTTGTTGCAAAGATAAAGCAGAGATTATTATGCCCTGAACTCTTTGGTAGGAGGGTGGGATTAAAATGTACAAAATGAATATATTTCCAGAAAAGCACAGGGCAAGACTAAGATTCTCAGTTTCATAGGATTTCCTGCTCTGGGACGGGAAATACCAGGAGACTTGGGGGGCAGAAGCCAGGAGTGGGCAGGATTTTGGCCTGAATGGAGTAAAATGATATGGAATCCACCCTCCAAAGCAGCCAATTTCTCTTGCAGGACCGTTCTTTGTCTCCTGGAGATGAGCTGTAGAACCAGGGGGGATCCTGGGGATCCAGGTTCCACCTGAGGAGTGGCATCCCTACCATTTAAGTTTTTTTTTAAAAACTGTACGCCGTAAATGACAAGATGGCTGTTTGTGCCACGCTCTTCAACAGATCCAGCCCTGCGTATCTGCCCCAGAGGCTCCACCTCTGCCACGTCCTAAATAGTCCGGTTCCCTGTTGGGCCCTGCTCTTGGCTTTGCCCCAAGCCCTGGCTAGAGTGTTGGACTGTGATTTTTAGACACTTGACTCCATGTGCCATGGCTCCAGAACGCATGGGGTAGCATGGTCTCCAGCAGAATCAATTAGCACTCGGAGGAGAGAGTGCACGAACCGCTGCGGAAATGCAAAGAGAAATTTTGCATCCTGGCCGTAGCCCTCAAAATAAACCTCCTCGCTTTTTCCGAGTGTGTCAAGATTATTCCTCTCCTGCCCAGTAAGGCAATTCTACCTCCTGGGGAAGCTGCAGGAAGACGTAGGCGGCCAGCCGGGGGAAAAGAGCCGGAGCCAGAGAAAGAGAGCCAGAGAGAGAGAGAGAGAGAGAGAGAGAGAGAGAGAGAGAGAGAGAGAGAGAGAGAGAGAGAGAGAGAGAGCGTGTGGGAGGGGGCAATTCCCTTGCCTCCCCAGGCCTAGCTGTGCTTTGATTGCGGGGGTTGTGGTGGAAGGGAGATCCTCATCTTTTTTCTTTTTTTTCCTGCCTGGCTTTCTGTGTGAGAGAATTCCCCACAGGCTGGAGAGAAACAGAATTACAATTTTTGATTCACTGCCTGCAGTCAACACAGTATCCTGCTGCTTGTTAGGGAGAGAAAGCATCTGCCTAAGTCTGCTCTCTTGGGAACCCAAGGCCCTGCAGTTTCTACTAAAAAGGGATGCATAAGGGGGCGGGGAGCGGGGGCACGCCACTTGTTAGTGGGGGAGGCAGGCAATGGAGGGGGAGGGACTCTGCCCTCCTGCAAGCCAGGGCGGTGTGGATTTCGCTCCAGTCAATGGGATGTTGATAATGAGATTTAATGAAGTAAGGAATCTGTGTCATCCCCCAGCCTCAGAAGCTGTTCAATTAAAGAGGAAGCTCAAAAGCTTTTATTAAGGATGCGACACTCATAAAAGAAGCATAATGCATGCAGGCTGGTATGTTTCCCTGGCACAAGAATTGCTGTGTGCTGGATGGGGCAAAGGGACCATTGGGAGCAGCTTACTGTTTTCAGCAATGATGATCAGAGGGATTTGTGTGGAAGCCCATAGCATCAGATACAGTGTTTCTTAATACGGAGGCTCCATTTGTCTAATCATATGTACAAACTGAATTCATTTAGTGCAATTTCTTCCAGTTTGTTTGGGCGGCTGATGGAGATCTCCAAGGAGTAAAGATCCCCTAACTTATTAATTTTGATATTGATCTTTCTTCCCAGTGGGGACCCAAACAAAATGATTGTGGCTGTAAGGATAAACAGAAGGAGGGGACAGTATGTCTGACAACTTGCAAGGGACTGGAAGAGCAGGGATATGATGGTAGGCAACCGTATGTTATTGCTTCTGGGAAAAACCAGGAAGTGATGTCATGCCTTTCTAGGAATTGCTGAAAGGTCTATGGGAAAACCATAGCATTCCTGGCAATTCCTAGAGTGGACTGAGAAAACTTCCTGAGGATATTTTTTTCCCCTTCAGATGGTTGTAAATCAAATTAATAATTTCAATATTCATTCCATCCTGTCAACATTTTTTCTTGTTCTTCAATTTCATCTGGTCTCTTCCCTTTTTGATGTGTTGCCATTCTTCTAGTTGCTCCAAATAAACCGTAAAGATGTTAGATGCGGAGTCATGTGAGTGCCCATGATTGTACTGTTGATCTGAAGATACAAGTTGTCACCTGATTTGAAGTCCTTATGCATGAGAACAAAATGACACAGTTTGGTGGCAAAGTCAGCTGTAGTGTTCTCAGAAATCATATCTTATAACCCATGTTTGTGTGGGATGCTGGTGTACAGGGATTTTGTTTCATTTATTACAGTCAAAGCATTAGAATCAGGTAGTCAAAAGCAAACAACCAACTATACTAACAGAGATTTCACATCTTTGGTGGCTAAAATAGTATTCTCTGGAAGGCTATTCAAAGATAGTATTTTCTTCAGAAAAACTGTGGTGTCACGCAGATAACTAGGAGCTTGAGGATAGAGTGCATGGATCTAGATACCACACAATGACAGTGTCTATGCCTGGAACAATGGAACATCCTGGATTGCTAGATTTGTGTATTTTGGGCTGAAGATAAAAGGTAGAGGTTTGTGTGGTATATCTGAAAGGATGTGTTCTTGTTTAGTTCTTTTTTGTATCTCTGTGTGTGCTCTGAGGATTGTTGTTTGTAAAAAGGCATGTTTGAGAGTTGTCTTTGGGCCTCCTGGATTATCTTTGATCTACCCATGATGAAAACAGCTTCCCCTTCACCAGCCTCTTCGTCTGTCTATGGCCTTCCTTTTAGCATGGTTCTATATGACGGTGTTTGTTGATTACATCAGTTTGGACTCTACATTGAAAGCATTTGATGCAGAGATCCAGTGTAGCATTAGTGTTTGTCTATCAGGAGGGTTTCTCATCCAGTGTTTCTTTCTAGACATTTTGGACCTGTTTGCAGAGAGGCACACAGTAGGATATTCCAATATCCAAGGAAGGAACAAGAAATATTTGCTGGCTGAGAATTCTGCTATTTTGAACACCTTGCAGGATCAGAGCTAGCCAGAACAGTCTAAATAAGTTATTTTACCCCCCCTCCCCCGTTGAAAATTGTAAAAATTTGTTAATTGTATCTGTGCATTTGTGCAGTTGACCTCTGATGAAGAGCTATTTGATTGAAACATGTTTGGTCATGGTCAAAACATTATTGGGCATTATTGGTGTACGTACTTAGATGTTTTTGTGTGCGCCAAATACACATTTTTAAATGGTTTTTAAACATTTGAGCTCCTTCAGTTTATATTTTTCTAAAATTGATTTTATCCCTAACCTTTTTGGTTCTCATCTGTATTTCGAGCTGGGTTTTTGTTTCCCTTTCTGTTACTTGTCCTTTGATGACCTGACCATGACTTCATAGAATACATGCCTCTTCTCCACTGATCCAGTGACAGCCATTTTGACGTAGTGGTGAAGTCGTTAGGAGCGTGGACTTCTAATTTGACAAGTCGGGTTTGATTCCCCACTCCCCCACATGCAGCAGGGGGGAGTGGTGTAGTGGTTAGGAGCATGGATTTCTAATCTGGCAAGCCGGTCTTGATTTCCCATTCCTCCTCCACATGCAGCCAGCTGCGTGACCTTGAGCTCACCATAGCACTGATAAAGTTATTCTGACAGAGCAGTAATCTTAGAGTTCTCTCAACCTCACCCACCTCACAGGGTGTCTGTTGTGGGGAGAGGAAAGGGAAGGCGAATGTTTGAAACTCCTTCAGGAAGAGAACAGGGCATCTAACAACCATCTCTTCTTAAGTAATCTCAGGGCTCTCTCAGCCTCACCCACCTCACAGGGTGTCTGTTGTGGGGAGAGGAAAGGGAAGCCGAATGTAAGCCGCTTTGAGACTCCTTCGGGTAGAGAAAAGTTGCATATAACAACCAACTCCTCTTCCTCCTCCTCCTCCTCCTCCTCCTCCTCCTTCCCTTTAATATGCTAACTTCTGAGGAACAAAAGCATATGCAAGCTGCAGCTCATAAGCTGGGACCAATGGCAAGCAGAGGTAAACACACATCCCCGGTGATTGAAAAGGGGGAATCAAATGAACCTTTCTGAACTGTGTTGTACAAGAAAAGGGCCCAGAAACAGACACTAGACCATTACAAAACAGTCAAAGAAATGGTAGCAAAGGGAAGCAGCAAAATAATGAATTTTGGTGATGAAACTAGGCTTGGAGAAGACTCTCTGACATGCAAGAAACCAGAATGGCAATACTGATAATAACTGCATAGAAACACCCTGGATTCATGCTCCAGCTTCAGGAATGAGTCATCTCCTCCTGCTGCATGCGTAGACCAGACATTAGTTCTCCCTGCCTAGAAAATAGTTATGTACATTTGAGTTTCAACAATGAACCTTATAGCCCTTGCCTGGTGTCTTACCTACATTTGTCAGCATAGGAGAATCCTATGATTGACAGGCAGTATAAACTTCAAGAATTTGACATTTTGACCTTGGCTGGTCTACGGAGGACTTCCTCTACCCACTGATCTGAAGCCTCCAGCTCAAAGGATTTCAAGGGCTGTGAGCTGGCTGAAGAATAGACTCTCCAGCCCTGGAAGAACCCAACCCACATACGTTCCCTGTCTGTGCTAGTGCTGTCCAAGTTTCTCAGTGCCCAGCTCAGCAACACATATGCCCGTTCTCCCCTACACATCCTTTACCTTTCGAGTCTACATCCTGTCTATGTGTTTTTAGCTTGTGTGCTATTTACATGCTGCTGATTGTGGGCTGTTGGCATGTGGTTGTTGCTTTTGTTAGCTACCTGGAGGCCAAAGAAGGTAAGGAGGGAGAGAGACTCGGGGAATACATCACAGAGTTGGCATGCCTTCCAAAGGAGTCATGATCCTGGGACTTGATAAGCTCTCTCGGACCACTAGGCGTCCTATCTGTCTGGCTGTTGCTCAGGACATCCTCCATGATCATTGCTCTGACTGGCAGTAAACGAATTTAGAACCGGAGAGATTCTCTTTCTTTGTGAGCCCCGTTAATTTACAGTCAACTGTAAAACTGCGCACACAAATGCATCTTCCTCTTCAGATCTCTGAGCTAGAAGCCGAAAGATGGAGAACCCCGATTCAAGAAGAATGGCGCTGCTTTTAGCCAGCCTGCCATCAAGATGTGTGACTCAAGCATATGCAGCTGTCCCCATTCCTACTTCGGGGGCCATCGCTTTTGCTGAGTTACTGACTTTGCATGCTTTTATTCCCCTGAGTTATAGTTGCCTGTTGAGTTCCCATTTCTCTTGGTGTTCTCTAGCCTATAATTTTTATAGGGTCTACATTTGTGCCTTCTAAGGTCAACAAAGCCATTCGGCCTAATGTAGCAAGGGCAATCTTGACGGATAAAAGTCTCTTGGAGGACGGAGAGGAAAAGAGCTAAGCACAGGGGGACCAACCCTGCTGGGTGGCTGTGATAATCCTGGCTGTATGCAGGGACCGGCCTGGCATTTCTTTTTAACTGTTTGCTGGTTAGTGAAGAGCAGCTAGTAAGGGAGGGCAGTTCCCTTCGAGCCCCGCAGCATCGGGCGGACTGCTGGGATTTCAGCCTCAGCTGTGGTGCTACTTCACGCCAGGCCCAATTTTAAATCCAGCCGGTTGGCTTTGACCTCAGCTGCACGGCCTTGTGCAGAACAGCCGGTGAATGAAGAGGCCCTTGTTTAAGACTTCCTAGATGGGCTCTCTCTCGGGGGTAGCTCCAGTCCTCTGGAAGGGCCACCTGGAGTGGAGGCAGAGGGGGCCTTCTGGAGTGGTGTTGAAGAAGGCTGGCTGCTTTATTTCTCAGGCAGCTGAGCAGTGGGGAAACAGCGCTGGCAGATTTGGCTGCTTGCTTTCTGATTTGTGTATGTTTAAAAAGATCTTGTTCATGCATTGTGAAGCTGCTTTGTGCCCTTACAAGTTATTGGGTTAGCTGCCTTGAGTCTAAATATGTCAGGCTGGATGTCAGTCTTTTCTACCAACCAACCCCCAAAGGACTGCATTGCAGACTGTCAAGCTAACTTTGGCAATGCCATTACAGGAGGGGAGCCTCCCTTCTCTCCCCTCTGAGTGGTCACTGTCTTCTTCTAACCTTCTTGAGAGCCAGCTTGGTGTAGTGGTGAGGAATGGTGGCCTCTAATCTGGGGAACCAGGTTTGATTTCCCACTCCTCCTCCACATGTAGCCAGCTGGGTGACCTGCTGTCCTGGCAAAACAATTCCTTCCAAGCTCTCGCAGCCAAACCTACTACACAGGGTGTCTGTTGTGGGGAGAAGAAGGAAAGGTGACTGTAAACCGCTTGGAGACATGTGAGGCCTGCTGAGTGACTTTGGTCAGTCATAGTTCTCTCAGGGTTCTCTCAACCCGACCTACCTCACAGGGTGTCTGTCGTGGGGAGAGGAAGGGAAGGAGATTGGAAGCCACTTCGAGACTCCTTCAGGTAGTGAAAAGCAGGGAATAAAAACTAACTCTTCTTGTTCTTAGCCCTAACATTTGACCATTTCACTTTGCAATTAGTTCTGTCCTTTTAAAAAGATGTTGCCTTAGGTTTGAATGAGAAAGTCTCCCTTGCCTGCACACGTGAAGAAAAATTTGTATGCAGAACCTTTGTTAGACCACCCCTTCTGCCAGTTCACCTGTGGCTCACCAGCTCTCCCATTCTGCTTAATGATTCTCTCTTTCCCTGCACTGACCACCCAGGGTTCCCCCTTTCATGGCAGTGTAACAAACTGGCATTTGCTAGGACAGCCTTTTTCAACTTTCGGACCTTGGAGGAGCCTGTGAAATATTTTTAAGACTTCAAGGAGCCCTGGAACGAGGCTGGAAGTGATGTTAGCTGGCCATGCCTCCCTGCCACACCCAAGGACGACTGAGGGAGGAGAGAAAGGAGGTGGTTTCAGACAGGAGTAGGTACCCAGGCTCCACCCCCTTTCCCAGGTGGAAAGAACACCACTCTGAGGTCAATGGAAGTGGGGGGTTCCCTGCGTTCACAGCAATGCTGGGAATAGTTTGTGATCAGTTCATTAAGGCAGGGTAGAAGGGAAAAGCCAGAGAGTGTGGTTGGGAATCCCTGTGCTAACCACCCCCCCTCTCCCAGCTTTCTATACAGGTATGTATTTGTGTCACAGAAAGCAGCTTCCTCCTTCCTATTACCTTGCCTTGCCTTTTCTCCTCCCACCCTCACTAGGGGATTGTAGCAAATAGGTATTTTTACAGTCACACTTTGAGCAAAACACTAGAGTAAAGCAAATATTACAGAGTAACAGACAACACATTTTAAATTCCATTGCATTGCAATCCCCCCACCCTCCCCAACTATACATTCAGAAAAAGATCTGTGAGTGTTCTGTTTTTAAAGTCAAAGAGTGGTGTACATTACCTGCTAGGGCAATGCTATGGCTGTATAGAAATAAATGAATTGGAGCACAGACACGACCCGTCCAAAGAAGCCATGACAGATGGCTGCTTGGCTCCAACAAATCAAATACAGCCCCCCCCCCCCACTGAAATGTTGGAACATTCCATATCTGTAAAGAGCTTTAAAGGTAAAGGTAAAGGTATCCCCTGTGCAGGCACCGAGTCATGTCTGACCCTTGGGGTAACGCCCTCTGGTGTTTTCTTGGCAGACTTAATACAGGGTGGTTTGCCATTCCCTTCCCCAGTCATTACTGTTTACCCCCCAGCAAGCTGGGTACTCATTTTACCGACCTCGGAAGGATGGAAGGCTGAGTCAACCTTGAGCCGACTGCTGGGATCGAACTCCCAGCCTCATGGTCAGACAGCTTCAGACAGCATTTCTGCCGCTTACTGCTCTGCGCCACAAGAGTAGCAGGTTTGACTGAGAGAGCTTTAGATTCATTAAAACTTCAGTAGCTCTTGGCCCAGTACTGCTGAGGTGATATGGAATACTTACGAACATTCCAAATTGTCAGAAGGGTGGAAGAACCTGTGAGCCCAGTAGTGGGGCTATTCTGATAAGGAGGACTGAATTAAGGATGAGGCAGTAGTAGCCAACTTTGCTATTTGTTTGTTTAGAGTAACCCCCACACGCATACTGCCCCCCCCTTCCTGTAGATCACTGATTTGAGACTATACCTCACCGCAGGTGAATCCTCATTCAAGAAACAGCCAGAGCCGTTAAAGGAGCATTAAGAGTCCTTTTGTCAAATCCCCGACTCCCATCAGGAAACAACCTAGGCAAACAAAATCATATGCAGTCTTATCACAGACCCATTCACAGTCATTAGGAAGCCAAATATGAAAAAAAAATGAAAGCACATCGGCAAATTTTCATAGCTTTTCACTTGTGTCTTATAAATACATCCAAAGGTGGCATTACAATATACATAATGGCAGACTGGAGATGATTGTCATGAGCCTTATTTTTACAAGTGCATAAGCTGCTGCTTCAAATCCCCCTGGCTCACTCCACGGCCTTAAACATGCCAGCAATTCTCTGCCATCATCTCCTGGTTCACCCCCCCCCCCCCGATAATTGCCTGAATGGGGTAGGGTCTGCAGGATTTCTGGCCATTTTGCTCCTTCCTATTTCTAAGTTATTTGTTATTATACTAGGATTCTTTATTCCATTTTGTATTTCTTTCCATTGATTTCAACGGGAAACACTTTTCTGCCTGTGACAACATTTTTAGGGACTGTACCCCTCTTTCAAGGGATCCCCTTTGCCAAATTTTGGAGAAATAGAAGAAACCATTGCTGTTTCAGTTATGGATTCGGGTGGGTAGCCATGTTGGTCTAAAGCAGCACAACAACATTGGAGTCCAGTGGCATGTTTCAGAACGATAATTTTAATTTAGTGTGCATGCACACTTTTTCAGATACACTAAAACAATTAATGCTTTTCCTTGCATAGACGGCACCAAGAGGCATGAACTGGTTTTCCTTATTGTCAAAGAAAAAAACTCACAGATTCATTTTGCTCTTTCTAAAAACAACCCGGTACACACTGGGGCTTGATGTATTTTTCGTTCTGGTGTCAAGCTCTGATCCCAGAGGTTCACTGAGCAGGGAAAAATGCTTCAAGCAGTGGGTACATAGTATGAGAGGGGGCAAGATTTACATTGCCCTAACCTACAGACTCCCATTTTGATTGGAGATAAGAGACATTATTTACACATGACTGGAAGGTTTATGACTTTTCTCTCTATTCTAAGGACAATATTCTAAGGACAATAATGGCTACTTTCTTTGGAATAAACCATTGTCTTTCCCACAGTTTAATTTTCATTGCTTATGTATTATGTATTGATTAATTTCCCCCCCCTTTTTTGCAAGTATTTTGCTTGCTCTAGTGGTCGCTTCAGTATCACATCGTTGTATGTCCAGCATATTTCCCTGTAGTTTGAAAATGTAGCGAGATATGCCAGAGATACAGAATGTAATATCAAAGCTAGCACTAGAGGAAAGGAAAAGTGATTGTAAGCTACTTTAAGACTCCTTCTGATAGAGAAAAAGCAGAATAAAACCCCTGGGAGTTAATCGGGAGGGAGTTAATTAATGGGAGGGAGTTAATTAATTTTAATATGTATTTTAAATTTGCTAAACATTCATTGGGTGATATGACCATATATGGTCATGCTGACCTGCCCTCCCCCTCCCAAAATGGCCAAAGATGGGCCTGGAGTGGTGAGAAGGGGAGGAGCCCCAGGTGGGCGTGTCCACAGCTCCTCTTCCCAGCCATATTCTACATGATTGCACCACTTTGGGGATTTCTCGAAGCCTGGAGAATATTTCGGGGGTTTCTCAATAGTAAGAAAGTTGAGAAAGGCTGCCTTATGCAAATGTGAAGAGCAGACAATAAGGCATCAGAACAATGGTCAGCCCTAAAGATTTCTGGATACGATTGAATGTCATTGTGCTTTTAGAGATTGGGTTAGTTACATTAAATAATGTTAGGGATTCAGTTCTGATGCTGAATACTTTCCAGATGCAAGCCTTCATCTGCATACCCAATGAACCTCCAGCATTTATGCCTTTATCACTTGGCTGAAAAGAAGAAAAGTTGAACGTCATGTCTCTCTTTTAAATGAAAACTATTCTTTCATCAGGAGATTTATGAAAAATCTTAGAAATCACTCCCAGGCTCAAAAGTCGTGCAAGAGGCCAATGAATTATGCAGACAATTTTCTGCTGAGGTATTTATGCTAATCTTTCTCCTGAAGAAAAATAAAACTTTACCCTGAGTTCAAAGTATTTTATAGGAGTTCAACTAAACCAGGTGAGGGAACAAAAGCAGAGAGAAACTGTTCAGATTTTCCTTACCTGAAGTTTCAGCTTCCTATTGTTTAGCACTTTCCCAGGTTTAAATATCTGACATAGTTTGACCCAAGCAAATTTCACATCCAGTTATAGTTTGGTGCTAGCAAATGCCATCAGATATCACCTGAAAACAAAATGGACCCAGTTCTGCATCTGCTTTTGGGAATAAGGGAACCTTTTCTTTAAAAAAAAAAACAACCTTTAAAAACATTCTTCTGCATTAGCAATTCACTTTCTAACCTGTCCTGCCTATATTAAATGATTATTATTTAACATAAACATAGCAAAAGTAACTTTCATATAGTGCAGAATGCTAGAGTTGGCATATTTCACGCATTATCTAGAAGCCAAGTGACTATGATTTGCATAATATGCAAATTCTAAAAGGTGGAAAGAGTTCATTAGAGGGGAAAAACAGCAACAAAGGAGATTCTTCTGTCAGGTTTTTGCTGGGTTGGCAAAGAGAAGGGAGAACATCTAGCATTTCCTCAGAGACAAGAGTCCTCTGGATCAAACTGAGCGGAAGATAGGGCAAGCACAAAGCTGGACTGGGGCCCAAATCTCCAAAGATCCCCAGTTTAATTTGCTGAGGGGGGGTAATTTAATTTTAGAGATCAACATTCAAATCCTATACTTTAGATATGGATTTCTGATAAGGAACAATTTTTAGAAATGTCTTGAGAGCAAAATGTGAATTTCAGAAACTTGAACTACAATTTGTAAAAATATTTATATAAATAAATTTATGTTTTCACATTTTTGCTACAGATTTGGCAGGCAAATGGGTTAAAGCAGGGGTAGTCAAACTGTGGCCCTCCAAATGTCCATGGACTACAATTCCAAGGAGCCCCTGCCAGCTCATGGGAATTGTAGCCCATGGACATCTGGAGGGCTGCAGATTGACTACCCCTGGGTTAAAGGCTAAACCTGGACTAAGTGCTGGTGCCTGTTTGACCCTGCCCCTCATGATACACTATCTTGAGTACAAATGATTCACACATTTGTGGGGTGGATAGACTGGCCAACTACTTGGGACATTCCTTGAGATTTATAGGTAGTGCCTGGGAAGTGTTGGTTTTGGGAGGAGAGGGGACTCAGAGGGCTATAATGCCAGAGTTCTTCCTTCAAATCTTCCATTGTCACCAGGGGGGATTTGCCTCTATAGGAAGGAGATCAATCATGGTTCTGGGAGCTCTCCAGTCCTCAACTGGAGGTTGGCAACCCCAAAGGTAGAAAGGAAGATGAGTTGGTTTTATACCCCACTTTTCTCTACCCGAAGGAGTCTCAAAGCGGCTTACAATCACCTTACCTTCCTCTCCCCACAACAGACACCCTGTGAGATAAGTGGGGCTGAGAGAGCTCTGAGAGATCAAACAGGACTGTAACTAGTCCAAGGTCACCCAGCTGGACACATGCGGAGGAGTGGGGAATCTAACCCAGCTCTAGAGGCCTTCAGCTTTTAATCACTACACGAAACTAGAAACCCTTGCAGGGACATAATTGCTCAGTGAGGAATCATGTAAATGAAAATAAAGCTTATTTCTGTAAAGCCTCCTGACATTTTTCCATAGCAGAATGCCTCTCTATGAATAATTTGTACCACATCTTGCAGGAACAAAGCTGGGGAGATGGTTTATGAAGATCAGGGGGGAGGGGGTAAATTGAACAGTGTCATGGGGTGAGATTTGTGGGTTTCATTAGGAGTCTCCCTAATTTACCTCCGCCTCCCCCCTCAAGTCAAACACTCTCTCAAAGGCAATGTTTTCTATGGAGTCTGGGCATAGTCCTTTGGGCAGCCAGATGCTCATCCTCCTTGCAGAAAGCCCTGTGGGCATAATTCAGGAATGACCGGAAGGAGGGCCGTTCTTCTTGGGATAGCTCTGAAATCCTCTGAGGCAGCTCCCTTAGGCGCCTACCAGCAAGGGGAGGGGGAGGGGGGGCTGGTTAGGAAATGGCAAGTGTTCAGTTCAAGCTACAGCCTCACTCTGGCTGTGATGCATATTTCATAGTTCCCCGCCTCATCTGCCATGGCTGCTGAGCACAGTGTTTTAAAGAGCAGGAGGCTGGGAAGTCCCCTTTTGATGCTTTTTGCTGCTGTAGTTGTTTTTTTTGCACTGCCTGTTTCGTGGAGCGTCAAGGGGACCTGCTCAGAGCAGTGGCTGGAGATGCTTGGGTGATTCCACCAACCAGGGAAAAGCTGCGTCTCTTGAGATGAGAAGACTGCGAGCCGAAGCTACGCCCACACTCTGTGCCCCAAAGGCAGGGAGGACTTGGGTGTGGACATTAAACGCTTAGGAACTGAACCACACCTCTTTTTCTGCTACTATCTTCTTGTGGTAGGGCTCAGATCATAACCGTTGCAGAGAAGAGGAAACATAACTGGAGGGGGAACTTGCAAAATTGTGCAAAAAAAAACCCCTACTTTTTTTTTGTTCAGTACTATTATTTCTCTTAGCTGCTGCTGCTGCGGATAGGCGATCCAATTCCCTTAGAGATCATCCCATGAACGAGATAATATTATTTAAAATGCCAGGTAACCAATCCACTCTGCCTCTGTGGTGATGTCAAGGAAGTCAAGAGACATGCTCCGTTGAGCCCTTGTCTTCCGTGAGATCATCGATCGCCGATGTTTAATACAGCAGGAGATTCTGGGCAGGCCTGTCTTCCTAAACAGTTTTCTTGGGCAAGTGCTCTGCTGGTTGTGTCTCCCTCAGGCTGGGAAAACATGCAAAGAGCAAATGGATCACTCCTGTAGCAACCAGGGAAAATTGGTACCTTGGCTTTCTGGAAAAGCCAACAGCTGCAGTCCTAAGGACCCTCTCCTGAGAGTAATGCTGTCAAGACCGTTTGCCTATTTTCATGATCTTGCCATGTAGTGCTTCCTTGACATGACTGTATGATCCTGCCATGAAATGCTTGACCTGTTTTATGAGTTTTGACCTGCTCTATGTTATTGCCAAAAGATGTCCCCTTTGACCTGTCTTAAACCTGTGTTTTTACAGTGTAGTGGTTTCCCACAGCTCTCTCCCTTGTTATATTGCTTTCAGGTATTTTATGATTTTGTCCTTGCTGGATTGATCTATGCTCTTAGGAGAGCCTGTAGTGTCTAGAGGTCTACATGCCTGGGAAGAGAGAGAACCTGGCATGTTAATTAGTATACCAAGATTTGAACTGAGGGAAGGGGTTGCAAGGGCAACCCAAGTCTGCTTGTAGTTTTGCTCTTTAGTTCTAGCAGGGGAAACCTTTGCTTCTATTTGGCATTTTCTTCAATAAAGAGATTTCTTGTTTACAAGAGATCTGCTTATTTGGAGAATGACAGGGGCTTGACAATTACTCATTGAATAAATGGTATATTTGTGAGTAGACATGCTTAGCATTGTTCATTAGAACCCCATTGATTAAATGAGATATTTCTAAGTAGCAAGGCTTGGAATTTTTCCCTAAGTCTACAATTTTTTTCCTACGACCTTTGAACAAAGTTTTGAAAACTCTCATGAAGATCTAATCCCTCCCCCCCCCCCTCTGTGTATGTGTGTGTATGTGTGTGAAGGATATAAATTTGTTTTTAAATGAATACCTACATTTCAATTCTAATCAACATGTTTTCATTCTGGGTGAAAACTGATTTCCTATTTGAGCAATGCATCTCTTAAATGCAGGTTTCCCCTTGGGCTGGCCATCGACTGCAGATTTTTCAAGAATTTTGCTCGGCCTTCCTTCAAAGTCTTCTCCGGTCTGCAGAAGCTGCAACTCATTGACATTCACAGGGGAGTGCTGCAGCAACCTTTGAAAAACTGCTAGACTGTACGAAGAGTGGTTACCCAAAAAATAAAATAAAAAAAGGATTTGCGCTGTCAATGAGCTAAAGCTGAAGGAGGAGAGGGGTTCAGGGTTCCCTGGGGTCAGATCCAAGCAGGAAGTGCCACTTGATTAAGGCTCTAGGAATCCCAGATAAGGAAGTCTCCCCTGAGTCCTGAAATCCTTGGTGGCTTGGCCAAAGAAGGAGCAATTGATCTTGGCACATGGCTGCAGAGGAGAGGACACGCAGTAATGGGTTTAAACTACAAGTACAATGATATAGACTAGATATCAGGAAAAAAATTTTCCCAGTCAGAGTAGTTCAGCAGTGGAATAGGCTGCCTAAGGAGGTGGTGAGCTCCCCCTCACTGGCAGTCTTCAAGCAAAGGTTGGATACACACTTTTCTTGGATGCTTTAGGATGCTTTGGGCTGATCCTGCGTTGAGCAGGGGGTTGGACTAGATGGCCTGTATGGCCCCTTCCAACTCTATGATTCTATGATTCTATGGCCAGAAGGTGGAATTGGAGCTTTTCACCTAGCAGGGTTCAGGTAGCCCCAGAGGCCTCCATTCCTGAGTGGGAGCAACAGGTTGCTCAGTTACATTGCTGAGATGCTCTTCCCCATACCCAGAACAACGTGATTGCTTCATGTTTCTACTACCTGCCTGTCTGTTGCCTATTTGCCTCCAAACCTCTGGCTGTCTGGACTCCGCATCCAGCCTTGGAGCTGTGATACAGGCTACCTCCCTAAGACTTGATTATGCACGGTGGTGGCTGCACTGGGCCAACACCAGTTTCTTGCGGAATAGCACTATGCTCCACTGCTTCCCGTATCCCAACAGGGGACTTTTTACTGCACTGGACCCTGTCTGCACCGGACTATTGTGTCCCCATGGATGCAGCCGCAACATAAAGGTTCCTCTGTATGGTGGTGGTGATGGTGGTGGCACCATGTTGTTTTTTGTTTTTTTTTGCATGAAGGTGGGGTTGTATGCCAACACAATCCCAGCTTCCTGCAAAGAAAAAAATGCCCCGTTCGGACCTGTGGTGCTGAAAAGTTTAGGGCATTTTTTGTCCCTGCTGGGACACTGTAGGCAGGGGAGGAGCCGGGTGTGGAAGGCCAGGCTCTTCCCTGTGTGCAGAGGCCTGGCCCAGCAGGATTCTCAGTAGCTCTGCCCAGCACACAGAGGGTTTCCATGCTAGTCCTAGATGCTCAACAGGATCACCAGCAATGGTGCCAATGTACTTTGACCACATTTAACCACTCTTAACCACTACACCAAGCTGGCTCTAAGGCACGTGCATTTAAAGGCATATACACACATGCACATCACACCAGAGGCACCTGACATAGTTCTGCCTCTCTAATTTTTTCCGGTGGGGTAGGGTTTGGCTGAGAGATTGTTACTGCCCGGTGAATACCATCCTTGAGTGGAGATCTGAATACTACTCTTCCCCGTGTTAGACCATCCGCTCTCCAGCACTCCATGCTGGCTTTAATACCATAGTGTCCATTGGTTCCTCTGCTGTTTCATACCTGGTTTCCAGACTCTGACGGAATCAGGCAGCCACAGCTCCCTATACGCCTTTTCTTACACAGCCTCCAGCCTCTGAAACTCTGTATTGGAAAAGGCTGATAACAGGAACGGAGGGAGCCTGGGGTTTGGGGCGATTGATCTGGATCCTGTACAGACCAAGCCGTACGGTGTGTGTGTGTAATATTATGAAAGGGTCTCCAGGGATGATTGTCTGGTATTAATAATGCTTAGGAAGTAAATACTGAACAATGCCGTGATTAAACTTTTATATGTTGAACACCGAAGGAACAAATGCTGAAGTGCACGAGGTGGAGGTGTGCTATGCAGAGATAAGCAGTCGCTCCATTAGAAACGGGCCTCAAACACAACGGGGGGGCTAGTAGCAAAGCCTCACTTTTATGAAGGATTCAAGCTTCAATCTCCGTGGAGAATGGAGTTTTGATCCTGCAGTCAGCTGGATTGAGTCGTCCGTTCTGCCCAATTCAGAAGTTGTCCTTTGTAGTCGCTGCCAGAACATGTGATTGTCAATCTGCAGGGGCTGGGCAAGTCCCAAGATCTGTATCCTTGCCAAATTCTTCCTTGTCATCTCCCCGTATCTCAAAGGCACCAGGAATCAGAAGTTTTGGATGGAGACCATACGACTGCAGACGTTTAATTGATGTTGTGTTTATGAGGATAAAGAACGGACTTGGTGGTGGTGGTGGTGTCAGCGGTGGCTGTTTTCAAAGGAGAGAGAGAGATGGGGGGGGGTCCCTCTTAGGGTTCTGCTCCACGGTACAAAGCAGGAGTTAGAACGAAATTTCGCTTAAAGCAAATGTTGGTGTTCTGAGGAATTTTGATGGACAATAAAAGAAAAATTACTCAAGTAAAGGAAGAGGAAGAGGGACACGGGTTTACATTTGATACCTAGCGCAGATACCAGTGGAATCCTTGCTGTCCCACAGAGCTGAGTTATTTCTAAAACCCCTTTCAGATTCAAGTTGTCAGGATCACAGAAGAAAACCCTGAAAGCAACTCATTCTGTTAGGCACACAACAGCCCCCCCAAAGCCATGTCAGTGTTATTATCCTCACACTGCAGGAAGAGCAGTGGGATCTGAGCCTCGGGAGGTAAGGCTAAGCCTAAGGTAAAGTTTGAATGGGTTACTTCCCAGCTTATAACTCACATTCTTAATCATAACATCAGCTGTCAAGAGAAAGAGCTTTTTAATAGAAGGTGATCAATGTCTGTTTTATTACACTTTTTCATTCAAGGCGTCCTCAGGGGACCTCGCATGGTTTCTCCCCTTTCCATTTTATGCTCACAACCACTGGTGAGGTCATCTAGCTGAAAGGAAGTGACTGGGCCGAAAGGGACTTGTTGGCTGAGTGGTGGCTGGGACTTGCCAGTCCTACACTTCAACCACTACAGCCTCACTGGCTTTCTTGTTGCTTCTGCTATGCTGTTTACTGACTCCCTTGTTTCCTGGGATGACAGAGAATGAGGTGGCTGGATGGAGTCACTGAAGCAGCCAGTGCAAGCTTAAATAGACTCCAGGGGAATGGTAGAGTACAGGAAGGCCTGGAGGATCATTGTTCATTGGGTTGCGATAGGTCGGACACGACTTCACAACTAACTAACAACAACATGCCTACTCTTGCCTTAAACCACTTCTTGTCTCTCCCCACTGAGTCCTCCTTGAGCCTTCCCCTAAAGGCATCTCTTTAGGGAAAAGACGATCCCTCCCAGATATTCTGGTCCCACTTAACAGAAAGAGTAATAGTAAGGCAACCTTGCAATTGTGCCTAGAAGGAAACCGGGGGTCAATGAAAGATTCCTGGATTGAGCAAGAAATCCACCTGGTCCTGGTCTTCATGCATGGACAGGGAGATATGCTCAGATTCCTCTGTTACAACGTCTCTGTATTTGTGGGAACCCAGTGGTTGAAGATTTGCCATACTATCTACTGGAATGCCCACTGTATACTGGAAAGCCCAAGGAGGAAATTTTTAAATAAAATCATTCCAGGGGCATTTTCTTCAGCTCATGATAGATTAGGGCATTTGCTCTCCGATATGGACCCATTTGTGTCACAAAGGGTTGCCACCTTTGCTTTGGCCGCAAGAAAGATTCAAGATGGCCTTGCGGCAAATACTGCGGCCTAATGAGCAGAAGGTATGGGTAAATGTATGTAATTTTTACTCGGTGTTTGTTTTTAACAATTATATTGTATCTGAAAAAGAGCCTCTTGTGGCACAGAGTGGTAAGGCAGCAGTCATGCAGTCTGAAAGCTCTGCCCATGAGGCTGGGAGTTCAATCCCAGCAGCCGGCTCAAGGCTGACTCAGCCTTCCATCCTTCCGAGGTCGGTAAAATGAGGACCCAGCTTGCTGGGGGGTAAACGGTAATGACTGGGGAAGGCACTGGCAAACCACCCCGTACTGAGTCTGCCATGAAAACGCTAGAGGGCATCACCCCAAGGGTCAGACATGACTCGGTGCTTGCACAGGGGATACCTTTACCTTTACCTTTTATTGTATCTGATCTTGCAATGGCCTAGTGCAATAAAGTTTGACTTGATGCATGGAGGCTACCATGGCCACCCCTCCCCTCTGCTGGCCCTGGCAATAGTCAGGACATTCTCAGTAATCAACCACAGTATTTTCCTTGGTTATGTGTTCATTCCTTCTATCCGAAGTCGATTGTAGCATATTGGACTGCCTATGGAAAACCCCATTCGCTAATTAGAAAGTATAAAGGCAGCAAGTTATAAATGTGAGATCGATAAATAGGAGAGGGAAGCAGCAGTGAATATAAAGTAGATGAGATAAAGATTAAAACAGATAAAAGGAACTAGAAGGGAGAGGGAGGGGGACAGGGGTCGTGTATCAATAGCAGGTCAACGGTTTGCCTGCAGAAATTCCCAGTTCTCACTCTTTGGGAGATAAGAAACAGCCAGATTGGGTAGACAGCACCAAATTAATCAGCCAAAATGTATTATGGGGAGCTTCAAGAGGATCTATCCAAGTGGGGTGAACAGGCAACAAAGCAGCAAGAAAGATTCAAGGTAAGTAAGCATAGTGTAGTGGTTGGGGGAGTGTGGTGCAGTGGGTAGGAGTGTCAGACTCTAATCTGGAAAACCAGCTTCGCTTCCCCACTTCTCCACATGCAGCCCACTGGGTGACCTTGAACTAGTCACAGTCGCCTTAGGGTTGTTCTCACAGAGTAGTTCTCTTGGAGCTCTCACAGCCCCACCTACCTCACAGGGTGTCTTTTGTGGGGAGAGGAAAGGGTATAAAAAAGTCTGACTTAGCAATGAGTAACCAAGCAAGAGATCTTGGGATTGAGAAGGATAACTTGATGGCAATATTATCTCACGGTGCAGCAGCAGTGAAAAAGGCATGTTCAGTATGAGGGATTAGTAAAGTACAAGCATGTCTGGGATATCGTGTTCAGTTCTTGTTGCCTCTTCTCAAAAAGGATCCTGTAGATTCGGAAGAAGAGGAACCCCCTCTGTTTTAAAAGAAGGAAACTACGCAGTGGCAGATATTAATGAAGTTTATAAAAAAATACACAAGATGTGCAGCAAATGGGTAAAGATTTTTCTGTCCCTCCAAATAGTAGAGTCATCCAATGAAGCTGGATGAGCAGTAGAGTCAGGAGAGACAAGAGAAGGGATTTATTCACTCAAGGAATTATTTCCTTTTGGAACTCACCAGTACAGGATGTGATGATGGTTGCTAGCTTAGAATGCTTTAAAAGGTGATTAGATGCATTGATGGAAGGAAGGCTTATCCACAGCTGTCATTCTTGAAGCCTTAATGTAATGCAATCAGAGGCAGCATCTCTCTGAATAACTATTGCTAGGTGAGTAAGAAGAGAGACTCTGCCCATGTCAGGGAAAAAATATTCGCAGTCAGAGTAGTTCAGTAGTGGAATCTGCTGCCTAAGGAGGTGGTGAGCTCCCCCTCACTGGCAGTCTTCAAGAAGCGGCTGGACAGGTACTTCTCATGGATGCTTTAGGCTGATCCTGCATTGAGCAGGGGGTTGGACTAGATCCTGCATAGAGCACGGGGCTGGCCCCTTCCTACTTCAGGATTCAATGAAGTTTTCTGGGGCATCTGCTTGGATCTGACCTGTTCTTCTGCTACCCATTATCATGCTACCAGAGCAGTGACTGGCACAGAGAATCTGGATGTGACAGTCTTGATTTGTAGATGAAAGCAAATGAAGATCTTTTAGACGTCAATGAATTTATAGCCCTCTGTCTCTAAAACATGGGGCCAAGTCTACAACCATTTCAGTGATTGCATTTGTTCCCTGATCGGGGTAAGGGAAGAAAAATTCAGTCCTAGACTGGTTCAAGAGTCCCCAAGTGAACAGGCAGAGTAACCTCAAATGCCTATAGGAAGGGGATGGACTACCTCCTCATCAGGCCTCACCAAGCTGGGGAAAACAGAATGACTATAGAAGTTCTCTCCCAAGTTAATTAGTGTGGGGTGCGGTGGGGTGGGAAGGTCTGTTTAATGAGCTCCAGTCTTGCGTTAAGGAAGTGTCTAGCAGATGCTGTACGATCAAAGAAAATCAGCTATGTGACCCCAGGTATTGAAAGAGTGCAGTCTATTTATTGAATGAAGCACTCATTTAACAACCTAGTCGAGTGATGAAAAGAAGCATTCCAATGTTTTGTTTTGGGTTCTTTATTTTTTAAGAATCAGGACAAAAATAAGAAATAATGCTACCATCTAAAATAATTATTCTGAAATGCCAGTGTCTGAAATGCACTCTTGTGTCATAGAAGCTGAGGTTTACTGTTTCTTAAACAAAAGGAGGAAGGGAAGGCCTGTGTCTCAAAGGGATGCCAGTCCCCAGGGGGGACCTGGGGATCTCCTGGTTTTACAGCTCATCTCCAGCAATCAGTTCCCCTGGAGAAAATGGCTGCTTTGGAGGGTGGACTCTGTAGCATTATACTCCACTGAGGTCCTTCGCTGCCCCAATTCCTGCCCACTCCCATCTCCATCCCCAAATTATCCAGGTTTTCCCCCAACCCAGAGCTGGAAACCCTAATGTCTCAGTGGCAGAGCACCTGCTCCTTACATAAAAGGTCCCCGGTTCAATCCCCAGCATTTCCTCCAAAATGGATTTGGGAAGGAGAGACTGAAAAGCTGGCACTGATGGGCTGACCCTATCAGTGAGCTTCATAATATGTTAGGGCTTGCTGAAGAGGGTCTGTGTGCTGAAGAGATGTTTGCAGCTGAGAGAACAGTTTTGCTGTGGCTGGCAAAGTTCAACAGTGCCAGTGACCTGACGACAATTAAAAGCTGAATGCATAACCCACCCTGGTCACTGCATCTCAGAAAAGATATGGTACTGGAAAAGTTGCAGAAAAGGACAATTGAACTTATTAAGGGGATGGAACGCCTTCCCTATGAAGAAAGGTTAAAGAGGTTAGTGCTCTTTAACTGGGAGAAATGACGATTGTGGGGGTTACAGTGCTGATAGGGGTTTACAGAATTAAGTATGGGATAGAGAAGGCAGAGAAAGAAATACTTTTCTCCCTTTCTCACAATACAAGAACTTGGGGGCACTCCATACAATTCATCAGCTTAGAACCGATAAAAGGAAGTGCCTCTTCACCTGAAGAGTAATTAACATACGGAATTCACTGCCACAGGAAGTGGAGGTGGACAGAAGCATAGATAGCTTCAAGAGGGAATTGGGTAGACATATGGGGCAGAGGTCCATCAGTGGCTAATGGCCATGACATACGGGTGAAACCCTCTGTCTGGGGCAGTGATACTCTGTGTTCTTGATGCTTGGGGGTCAACAGTGGGAGGGCTTCTAGAGTTTTGGCCCCACTGGTGAACCTCCTGATGGCACTTGGGTTTTGGCCACTGTATGATACAGAATGTTAGACTAGAAGGGCCATTGGCCTGATCCAACATGGCTTCTCTTATGTTCTTATATGGAACAGAGGTCCATCAGTGGCTCTTAGCCACAAGATATCGAGGGAACATTCTGTCTGGCGCAGTGGTGCTCTGTTTTCTTGATGCTTGGGGGGCAACAGGGAGAAGGCTTCTGGAGTTCAGGCCCCATTGGTGAACTTCCTGATGGCACCTGAGTTTTGGCCACTATGTAATACTGGATGGGCCACTGACCTGATCCAACATGGCTTCTCTTATGTTCTTATGTTCTAAGGTTTTAAATTATATGTACCACCAAAATATCACCTGTCAAATGTTAACTGCAAACTAGGCTTGAGATAATCTTGGGGCAATTCTAGGCGTACTACTTAAGCACTGTGAGACTCTGAAGATACATGGTGCAATGTGAATAATTCTGCCTTGGAACTTTTCCAGCTACGACACAGAATGACTTATTGAACATTTCTAACATGTCTGCACCATTATTGATCATTTTATCAGCTCTGTCTAGAAATGGATCTAGCCCATGGCTGGAGTGTCTTGTTTCAAAATTGTGACCCGTCAGACAAGGGAAGGAAGTAGAAAGCTTTTGGAGGTAAGCACTTTTCTACGATCGAAATGAAAGGAGGCAGACTTCACGTTGGGAGTCAGGGTATATTGACTATGAATGGTGGTAGAGTTGGCAACATAGAATATGAAATTCCTGGAGATTTGGGGAGGAGGGCTGAGCTTCAGGACTTGGGGAAAGGTGACCTCAGAGGGGTATACAGGCTACCGTTCAAAGCAGCCATTTTCTCCTAGGGAATTGGTTTCTGCCATCTGGAAATCAGTAGTAATTCCAAGAGATCTCTGGGTTTGACTTGGGGGCTAACCACTGTTAATGTTGGCCAGTTATGGGTACAGAAGAAAAACATGGTTTTATGCCCTGATTTTCTCTTTCTTGTATAAAAGTGGTTTACAATCAACTTCTCTTCCTCCACCTTCCTCCTCTGGCATCTTTTTGCAGCCACCCCAGGCTGCAGGCATCTGGCAAAAGGAGGGAGGAGGAGAGCTGCGCTGCCCAATCCAGGGGGAATGGGGCTCCTCTGATTCATCAGTATTGTTGACTCATTCATTAACAGCAGGAAACAGATGCAGAAGGGAAAAGGGAAAGCAGAGTCTTCCTTCTAGGATTCCCAGAAGACACTTCTGACAGCAGCTGGATTAGGTTGTGGCCAAACAGAAACCAAGGGGGACCTTTAAGACTAACCAAGTTCATTTCAGCAGAAGCTTTTGTGAGTAAACACAGATTTCAAAGCACCGCCAGGGGGACTGAGTTGTTCCTTTTGGAGACACGCCTCCTGACTCCAGGGCCACTCCCAATTGTTGGTACCATCCTGTTCCTGTGAAATTGCTGATTGTGTTTGGTCCTTAGGGAGAGATGTGTTCTAAAAACACAGATACTGGAATTCTACAGGTTTGGGCATCCTCATCTAGGTCTCTAGAAATAAAATCTCAAGGGAGGCCTTTCTCCCCAATGGGGACCCAAACTGATTTACTCCATTCTCCTTGCCTTCATTTTATCATCCACACAACACATGTGTGTGTGTGGGGGGGGTGGGGGATTCAGTTGTGAGTGCTTGACCTCCCTGGAAGGGTTTCCCGAACATATGGGAATTAATTTTGAATATATTTTAAAAATGTGTTAAACATTTATCCAATGATAAGTCCATATATGGTTATCTTGACCTGCCTCTCCCCTCAGAAATGACCAGTGACGGGACCGGAGGGGGTGGGAAGGGGAGGGGTCCCTGGTGGGCATGTCCACAGCTGTGCTTCCCAACTAAATTCTACACAATCGCACCTGAGGTTTCTCAAGGTCTGAGGAATGCTTCAGGGGGTTCCCAATGGTAAAAAGGTTGAGAAAGGCTGCTGTAACAGATATGTCCAAAAGGATGGTGGGTTATGGTCACACTCCTATGCGTACTTACATGGTAGTTACATTCAATTGAACACATGTATAAAAATGGTTATAGTTTGATTAATAAGTCATGATGCCTCAGAAGCCAATGTAGGAAAGCTTTTGCAAAATGAATAAATATAAGTAATCTGGATTGCAAAATCAATGGAGTCAGTAATGTACAGAAATCTTCAGAGCCATTTGTTATTCTGGTGCCTGTCCTAACTGATAAGGATCTTACCAATCAGCAGAGTTACACAGACCTCTCCTAAAGATTTTTCTGATAAGTTTATCTTTCTAAAGTGTTCAGTTTAGTCACATTAATTAGGCACTGGCTTTCAAGGAAGGACTTTGATTCTATATAAGCTGCGGCTCATGTTTGCTTCCCTCGCGCCCTTTCTTTTACACCCCCAAATCACCATCTCCTGAGATGCTTTCCTCCCATTTCAAGGGAGAGGTTGATTATATCTCACAGGGGGGCCCTTATTCTTATATCTGGTGTTTTTAGTAGCCTTGATGGGGTCTAGTGTGCATGTGGTTGGTCTTTCTGCTGTAAGCATCCTGTTCACTTCAGTCAGCATGAGTCCTCTGAAGTTACTCAGCATTCTCTCCAAAGACAGCCAAGGGGCCTCTAGTTTACTTTCTGTGTCTAAGGTTGGAGGGAGGTCATGGCGGAGTATTGAGATTTTGTCTGCAAAATGACTCACAAATGCCTGACAGCTGATATCTGATTGGTTGCTGTTTTGGTGCCCTTCCTCCTGGGCAGGGGTAGTCAAACTGTGGCCCTCCAGATGTCCATGGACCACAATTCCCAGAAGCCCCTGCCAGCGAATGCTGGCAGGGGCTCCTGGGAATTGTAGTCCATGGACATCTGGAGGGCCGCAGTTTGACTACCCCTGCTCTAGGGCAAAGAGAGACTGAACTATCCTAAATAACTGTGCTGCACATGAATCAGCAGATGTGATGGTAGTCGAGTAAAAGTTGCATTTCACTGACTTCACCACCATCTCATAGGCCTTCATCTGCATTCCATAAGATGTTCTTGAGATCCCCATCCTTTACTTTCCTTACATGGTGGTTGGCAGTGGAACACATGTAAGTGCACTAAGACAAGGAAAAACCTCACACAGTGACAATCACACAGAAGAGAGAGGTTCTGGACAGTAAACATGCCAGTTGCACCATGCTCTCATCTGCTGGTTCCATGCCTGGAACACATCCTGCCAGTCATCATGCCCAAAGCCATATTAGTCATTACATCTCTATGGCTGCCTTTCAGATGTCTCTCCTTGCATGCTCTGCTTTCTTTTCTTCATCTGAAATTTGGCAGAAAAGGTGCCTCAAAGTTACAGAGAATTTTATCCCAATGGTGTGTGTGTGTGCACGCGCGCACATGCATGTGCTTGGTGTAATGGTCAGGAGCGTGGACTTCTAATCTGTTGAGCAAGGTTTGATTCCCCGCTCCCCCACATGCAACCAGCTGGGTGGCCTTGGGCCAGTCACAGCACTGAGAAAGCTGTTCTGACTGAGCAGGAATACCAGGGCTCTCTCAGCCTCACCTCCTTCTCAGGGTGTCTGTTGTGGGGAGAGGAAAGGGAAGGCAACTGGAAACTCTTTGAGACTCCTATAGGTAGAGAAAAGTGGCATATAAGAACCAAATCTTCTTCTGGACTCTGATTTTATTCTTCTTCTACATGTGTGTGTGTGTGTGTGTGTGTGTGTGTGTGCGTGCGTGTATGGAAGGGGGGAGTTAGAGCCAGAAATGTGTTTCCCATTGAAACCTATGGAAAGATAAAATGATTCAAATAACTATAATGAATAGCTTTAATAACCAAGTTAATGAAACTGAATCAGGCTGTTTCAAATGAAAACAAGTGGAAAATGAGTATTATGTGCGCAGTACACATCCCAAGTGAATACAGCACAGAGCAGGGGGGGAATAATTTCAGCCACGCTGCATGTGTTTGTGGTTGTGTGGAGACCTGCTCTTGGAAGTACAAACGCATGTCCCTATTTCCATCTGTTCCATGTCAGAGGCTGTGAAATCACCTCAAGCTCTGGCCGGAACAAAGGGCGGACGCTTGAGCAACTCAGAGTTACAGAGTAGCTGGCTTGATAGCAGAGCTGCTGCAGGATTTCTCTCAAGACCAAACATTCCTTTCTGCTCAACAGGCTCTTCTCTAACCAAATGGCTCATTAAGGCCTGTGCTTTGGCTCTGTCTAACAAACCATGAAGGGGACAAATGCATGAAAATCTGTTGTGTTTGCCGAGCTCGTAACGCAGACCAGGTGTATCGATCTGAGCCTAATCAGATCACATTTTATTTAGATTTTCAGCTGCCTGCTGTCAGATACGCAGGTGAACTTCATAGTTTAAAATGCAAGAGCAGCATATTGTGTAAGAAAAGGAGTTTTGTGTCATCATTAATATCTTTCGGTATTGCTTTACAACATGCGGACGGTATTGAACATGAAGTACATGTTGTGCAGGAGGAAAAGGGCAGGGACGTCAGTGAAACAGAAGCTGCATTGTTGGAGCCAATGTGTGTCTCCATACAATAGGCTAGGGAAAGTTATAGAAGAAGGGTGCTGTAATGAGGACCAGTGTGGTGAAGTGGTTAAGAGCAGTGGCCTCTAATCTGGAGAGGCAGTTTGATTCCAGGTTCCTTCACATGCAGCCAGCTGGGTGACCTTGGGCCAGTCACTGTCCTGCTAGAGCTGTTCTGACAGAACAGTTCTGACAGAGCTCTCTCAGCCTCACCTACTTCACAGGGTGTCAGTTGTGGGAGAGGAAGGGAAGGTGATTTGGGACTCTACCCAGAGGGTACCCAGCAGGGTATAAAAACAAATATTCTTCAAAGGGAGGTTGGGGATGTCTTCTTCCTGGGGACCTGGCTCTGACCTTTCAGAACAATTTTTAAACTTGTAAACTGAACCTCCATTTCCAGAGACAGCCTGTCTGAAGGGAGCCAAAAGTCATTGGGAGCCAAAAGCAGAAGGCTGCTTGTGGGCTTCTATAAGCAGCTGCCTGGCCACAATCATAATGCTGGACTAAGCTGACCTTGGGTCTGATTCTGCAAAATGGTTCTTAAATCTGCAGGAACTTGAAGGGAAGTTTAAAGAATTTCAGTAAACGTAGTGAAATTCCCCCAAGGGGACTGCTAAGTTTGCCATCGGCACAAAATCCTTGCACATGCTGCAAGGTGGATGATATTGTTACATGAAAGTATCTACAGGTAAGTAAGCAGGTATTTTGATTCCATTTTCAGGCCAAGCTCTGCACAGCGACTTAATAGCGTATACATGTTATATAATAACTCTTCTGGACTGTCTCTCTGAATAGGCTCTTTTATATGCTCTTTTAAATCCTACGGCTCCCAAGGGAACAGAACAAAAACGGCTAGGTCATATAATCCTGTGGTTTTGCTCCGGCAAGAACATTTAGTTTTTACCTGACTCCTGCTAGGTCTAGTCTTATAAAATGATACCTGATACCATAACACACCGAGGTCAGATGGATCAGACCACTGGTCCTTCTTGTTTCCAGAACTGTGGCCAAGGGATGCTTCTCCAAAGCTCCCAAGCAGGACGTGAAGACAATAAGAACCAGACTAGATGTTACTTCTTCCATGAGTTTGCCACGGGGACTCACATACTGAAAATAGAGACAAGCATCATTCGGGACAGAACAGCAGCCAAAATGACCTGGGGACGGCAGGGGTGGGCCTTATTCACCTCTCTGGGAGGTGTGGCTGAGAATGATGCAGGGGCAAAGGGAGTAACCACTTGTCCACTCTACACTGAAGTTCTAACCAGAAATGGGCCCATCTGTACTTTTTAGATGTAAGTTTGCCTTATTGAAAACTCATGAAAGAAGTGGCATCTGATCTGACTCAAATCCTTCCATCTTACACACACACACACACACACACACATCTTCTGTTGTCCAGACAGAGAGGTTTTCCATTTCTAGGGGGCTCATTTTGTCTTCATTTTCTTCTCTCTTGTGCTTTGTTGCCTTCATTAGATGGCAAGCCCAAAAGATGGTGCCCCTCCCTTTCTGTGCTGTCCATGGTCCCTAGATTTGTATACACTGAACACATCTGTACACAGCCCGTGGCGCCACGGGCGCCACGGACTGTATAAAGGAGTAAGGGGTAGTGGGGAGGAGTTAGGGCGGGACCGGTCCGGGATAAAAACTCGGAGGGGCCAATCAGGAGCCGCGAAGCGGCTCCTGATTGGCCCCTCCAAGTGTCCATCCCGCCCGAAGCAGGCAATGGGGAGCCGCGCGAAGCGCGGCTCCCCATTCCCTGCTTCACCCGCACAGCGACAGGTAAGCGCTTCGGGGGCCGTTCGCCGCTGGGGGAGGGTGGGGGTGGTGGGAGCCGGCCTTCTCTGGGCGTCCGGAGCGCCCTCGCGGTAGCGAGGGCGCTCCGGAGGCCCAGAGAACGCCGTTCGCCGCCCTCGCGGTAGCGAGGGCGCTCCGGAGGCCCAGAGAACGCCGTTCCCGGCTGGGGGAGGGTGGGGGTGGTGAGAGCCGGCCTTCTCTGGGCGTCCGGAGCGCCCTCACGGTAGCGAGGGCGCTCCGGAGGCCCAGAGAACGCCGTTCCCGGCTGGGGGAGGGTGGGGGTGGTGAGAGCCGGCCTTCTCTGGGCGTCCGGAGCGCCCTCGCGGTAGCGAGGGCGCTCCGGAGGCCCAGAGAACGCCGTTCCCGGCTGGGGGAGGGTGGGGGTGGTGAGAGCCGGCCTTCTCTGGGCGTCCGGAGCGCCCTCGCGGTAGCGAGGGCGCTCCGGAGGCCCAGAGAACGCCGTTCCCGGCTGGGGGAGGGTGGGGGTGGTGAGAGCCGGCCTTCTCTGGGCGTCCGGAGCGCCCTCGCGGTAGCGAGGGCGCTCCGGAGGCCCAGAGAACGCCGTTCCCGGCTGGGGGAGGGTGGGGGTGGTGAGAGCCGGCCTTCTCTGGGCGTCCGGAGCGCCCTCGCGGTAGCGAGGGCGCTCCGGAGGCCCAGAGAAGGCCGTTCCCGGCTGGGGGAGGGTGGGGGTGGTGAGAGCCGGCCTTCTCTGGGCGTCCGGAGCGCCCTCGCGGTAGCGAGGGCGCTCCGGAGGCCCAGAGAACGCCGTTCCCGGCTGGGGGAGGGTGGGGGTGGTGAGAGCCGGCCTTCTCTGGGCGTCCGGAGCGCCCTCGCGGTAGCGAGGGCGCTCCGGAGGCCCAGAGAACGCCGTTCCCGGCTGGGGGAGGGTGGGGGTGGTGAGAGCTGGCCTTCTCTGGGCGTCCGGAGCGCCCTCGCGGTAGCGAGGGCGCTCCGGAGGCCCAGAGAACGCCGTTCGCCGCTGGGGGAGGGTGGGGGTGGTGGGAGCCGGCCTTCTGTCGGCCCCGGCTGCGGCCTCGCCCGGCGAGCCCGCTCCCGGGGCCGACAGGACGCCGTGGGAGCCTTTGGGGAGGGTGGGGGGGCGGGAGCCTCCCTTCCCAGCCCACCTTTTCCCTCCGGCTTCTGCCGGGGCTGAGCTCTCCCTCGCACCCGCGAGGGAGATCTCCGCCCCGACAGAAGCCCCCTTTCCCAGCCCCCCTTTTCCCTCCGGCTTCTGCCGGGGCTGAGCTCTCCCTCGCACCCGCGAGGGAGATCTCCGCCCCGACAGAAGCCCCCTTTCCCAGCCCCCCTTTTCCCTCCGGCTTCTGCCGGGGCTGAGCTCTCCCTCGCACCCGCGAGGGAGATCTCCGCCCCGACAGAAGCCCCCTTTCCCAGCCCCCCTTTTCCCTCCGGCTTCTGCCGGGGCTGAGCTCTCCCTCGCACCCGCGAGGGAGATCTCCGCCCTGACAGAAGCCTCCTTTCCCAGCCCCCCTTTTCCCTCCGGCTTCTGCGGGGGACGGGCTCTCCCCCCCAGCCCATCTAGCGCCCATTTTATTTAAATTTAAAATGGGCTTGAAATCTAGTTAGGTATAATTAGATGGCTCCTTGCATTTATCTAACTTTGTGTAAAGCTATCAAAGCCAGCGGTCATGTCCCCATCCTGCTGCAGAGAAATCATTAATTTAACTTGATACTGTGTGAAGTATTTCCTTGTGTACATTTTGAATCTCCTGCCAATCAATGTAATTGGGGGGCTCCAACTTCTGCTGTAACCAGAGAGGGTGAAAAAAAAAACATGTTTCTTTTGTGGTCTTTTTCTTCCCCTCCTCCTTCCCTTCCCTCACTTCTTCCTTGTTGTGCCTAATGGGGGGATCAGGTTGCAAGAACACAGAAAGAAGCTCACGAGTGATCATTCATGGACGATAGGGAGAATTACTCTACAGACCATAAAAGGCAATGGATAATAGTTAGCAGGGAAATCCTAGATGAAGGATGCACGTATACCGAGGAGAATTCAGCAGCCGAAACCCTGCGAGGAAAAAGAACCGTTTCATTCTTCTTACAATCAATAAAGAATGGTGGTGTGCAGCAATCCCGTTAGCGGCTTCCATGCTAGAGTTTTCTCTCAATACTCCAGAAGGGAGTTCATTATAAGCAACAGTCCCTTGGCTTGAAACGGAAAAGAATTCATTATTGCTTTCCGTTTTTTTACATTTCAGTGATTTATTTACAAGATCCAAGTCCAATTGTGATCCCGTTATTGCTAGAAAGCAAAATATTAAACGAAAAGTGACAAAAACCTCAGCTGTCGCTCTGAGCAGAGAAATACAGACAGTATTCCCTCTCCCTTCCATGATGCTAGACTGGCCATTTGGAATCCGTGGCCCAGACCCAGAAGATGGGTGCAGGGGCCCCAAACCCTGCTTTTTCTAGCTCCCATTCTCCTATCTCTGCAGCAGCCAGACCCCCTTAAGCAGAAGAAGAAGAAGAAGAGTTGGTTCTTATATGCCACTTTTCTCTATCAGAAGGAGTCTCAAAGTGCCTTCCCACAACAGACACCCTGTGAGGAGGGTGAGGCTGCGAGAGTCCTGATATCGCTGCTCGGTCAGAACTGCTTTAGCAGTGCTGTGACAAGTCCAAGGTCTCCCAGCTGGCTGCACGTGGGGGAGCGGGGAATCAAACCCGGCTCACCGGAATGAGCTCCCCAATGAGATCAGGGCCCTAACAGAACATAAGAGATTAACTGTTGTTTGAAGGATGCCCTCAGGATTCTGTGGCTGTTGTGGGTTGCTTGGCAACCACAGCAGTATTGCTAAACATTCCAAGTTTGCTGGAAAGCAAAACTGGGGAGGGAGTAGGCGGGGGTCCAAAACAGCCTAGAAAGGCCCCTGCCCTGATCCCCGATCCCCTGATAGAGGAGGCCTCACCCATCAAAGGCCCAGGAGGAACTTCTGGAGACTCATGACCGGGACGATTGAGCTGGATTGGGCAGGGGTGGCTCTTTGTAGTTCCAACATTCCTTAAGGTTGTTGTTGTTGTTATTATGTTAATGTTATTCTTGTTATTCACCTTGTTGTTATAGAAATGATGTTACCTGTATCGTTTTCTTGTTTGATGTAAACTGCCCTGAGCCTTCAGGGAGGGTGGTATATAAATACAATAAATAAATAAGTAATAAAATAAATTGTGTAGTTCTTCAGGCTTCGAGAAACCCCAGAAATGACACATTTGTGCAGAATGTAGTTGTGAAGCATTGTTGTGTACACACCCACCTGGGGCCTCTCCCCTCCCACCCCCTCCAGGCCCATCATTGGCCACTTAGTCATATCAACAGATAAATGTTTAATAGATTTTAAAAATATATAAATAATTAATTAAATCCCAGCCATTTGGGAAACCCTTTCAAGAAGCCGCAGGATTTCATGAAGCCCTGGTTGAAAAAGCCTGGTTTATACTGTCTTTAAAGTTTATAATTATTATGACCGTTTTATATTTCCTCAATTTAAGTAGTCTCCTGTATCTCGTTGATATTTCAAGTACTATTTTGGTCTAACAAAATTTGAGTCCAAAGGCATGTTTAAGACCAACTAATAAATTAGTAGTAAATTAGTAAAGCGTCACAACAAATATGCAGCATGATAATGAAATTTGCATAGTTCTTTGCTAGAATAACAAAATAATTCCTTTGGGTTTACTTGCCATTCACAAACTCACAGGGGGAATAAAAATGTTAAGGTTAGTGATTAATGGCAGACACTTTCCCAGTTGTGGAAAGAAGTAATTAAAAGAGCCCTTGCTAGTCCCATCCGTCTCCACCCAAGCATGGAAACATCCCTACAAGTGTCAAGCCCTGCTGTGTTTGTTGTAATGGTGTTTATTAATTTACTACTAATTTACTCTCTCTTTATATCTGTATTCTTATGATTCTTGTTCCATTGTCTGAGGAAGTATTCATGCACTCGAAAGCTCACACCTTGAATAAAACTCTGTTGGTCTTCAAGATGCCTTGGACTCATATTTTGTTCTTCTTCTTCAGATCAACATGGCTATCCACCTGAATCTGTATTGGTCTAAGTGACTGCAAATAAATATTCATTCATTTGCTCAGCCAGCAGCATGTGGAAGAGGGGGAATTAAACCCGGTTCTCCAGATCAGAGCCTTCCATTCTTCACCACTACACCAAGCTGGTTTTAATGTGGAATGGTCTATTTAGGAGGTGTGAAAACATGCTGGTTCTTGAGAGGAAGCCAAATGTTTCCATGTCCCCCACATAAAAATTACTGACTATGATAGCCGACTAATAGAACAGTCAAAAGCCTAGGTCAGCATCTCCTGAAAGACAGTCTATCTTTGGATGCACTGGTAAGAATCATAGAATCATAGAGTTGGAAGGGGCCACACAGGCCATCTAGTCCAACCCCCTGCTCATAAAATCATAGAACCATAGAGTTGGAAGGGGCCATACAGGCCATCTAGTCCAACCCCCTGCTCAACGCAGGATCAGCCCAAAGCATCCTAAAGCATCCAAGAAAAGTGTGTATCCAACCTTTGCTTGAAGACTGCCAGTGAGGGGGAGCTCACCACCTCCTTAGGCAGCCTCTTAAAAAAATAATAATTTAAACAATCAATCAAAGACCTTTATTGGCATAAGCTATGAAACAATACATAAATAGGTATCAGGATAACATTTGAATTTAATTAAATACAAAATGCTTGTAGAGGATAAAAGACCTGTTCTGCGAGCTTAATGGCAGCAAAGCGCTTTACACAGAAAACCTGCTACAGCCTCTGAAATAAGGGCTCCCCTGTCTTCCAGAAGAAACTGTGCCCAGGCGTCATCAGTGTAAATCACTTGCTTACTCAACCATGGCATAAGGTAATGTGATTGTGGAACTGCAAGACTGGGGCAATGGAGAAGCAAATGTGCGACTATTGTGGGTTGATTTGTACTGCAAGGACAAGGCTGATCTTCATGAGGAACCCTATTACATCTGCTTCTGGACCAAGTTGATGGAAAGGAGGTTAGGCATGGAAGCATAAAGCAATGCCTTGACTGGGCACTTAACAGCATAGAAAAATAGGAAGGGATTTATATGTGGGTCGAATGCCAAAGGCTAAGGGCGAGCATGCTCTTTGGGCGGCGGCAAACATTTCTTGTTGGTCAGTGCCAGTTTGGTGTAGTGGTTAGGAGTGCGGACTTCTAATCTGGCATGCTGGGTTCGATTCTGCGCTCCCCCACATGCATCCAGCTGGGTGACCTTGGGTTGGCCACGACACTGATAAAACTGTTCTGACCGGGCAGTAATATCAGGGCTCTCTCAGCCTCACCCACCCCACAGGGTGTTTGTTGTGGGGAGAGGAATGGGAAGGCGACTGTAAGCCCCTCTGAGACTCCTTCAGGTAGGGAAAAGCGGCATATAAGAACCAACTCTTCTTCTTCAGTGTCCAGAATCCACATCTTAATCTGGCAGAGCACTGATTTTTCATCCAAGTCTTGAAATTTTTTCAAGATAGTCCAATGGAACTTAAATAGTTGGAAACTTTCTTGTACCAGGAGGAAATATAGCAATCAGCTAACATGCCGGAAATTAAGCTGTCAGGATATGCTCTGAAATGAAAGCGGATCCAAAAATTTATAGTGTCCAGCCATGCGCGAATAGCAACCTGGAGTAGACTGGATTCGAGACAAAGTGTCATATATGCCACGCATCTAGATCCTCCAAATAGATGGTGAAGGAAGGTGGGCTGGAGTGACACTATACTGGAAGAGCTATCAAAACCCCAAATGGAGATACCATGGCAAAGAGATGTAAGGAGTTTGGTGCAGTATAATCTGATGGCTGCTGGTACATATTGGCCACCATTAGAATAGAAACATGTCATACCTTTTGGTTTGGAAGCAACTATCAGATTCCATTAGAAAGTCTGTTAAAATAATGAAGGATACAATGAAACAAAATACTAAATAAGGAGGCTGCCATTTTCATAGAACAGAATTTCCTTCAATAGTTCTTCTCAGTTTAGCTTTAGAAGTGATGAAACCACTTAGATTTAGAAGTGATGAAACCACTTAGACCATGGTGAAGCCTGCACTTCACCATGGTGCTATCATCAACCTAGCCTGATATGGTATGGAGGAGGGCAATAGGGTTTAGCCACCCTCCAATTGTGTAAGAAAAAGAAAAGAAATTAGTTGAGAATTCTGTGGAAGAAAGGAAAAGCTCCCTCAGGGCAATTCTACACCAGCAACGCCACTCCAGGCTGCTGGCGGTGTGTTGCAGTAGAACTACATGCTCTACAACTTTCAGTGTCCCCGGGGGGAAACAAAAGTGGACTTTGACCCAGGACCAGTGGGTTGTCTGCCTTAATCCAGGGTCATGCTGGACTAGAAAACAAATGAATTAGGAGCTAGTTTAAGGTAGTCATTGTTGAGGACTTATTTGTTATTTTCTTGCCCAGTTTCTTTTCATTTAGAGAAATATTTTCCGGGACAAGGCAAACTGGTCAGTGGCTTTAGAAACTGCAAGTTATTGACAAATATTTGCATTTTTTTGCTTTTATATTAAATGAAATCATCATTTAAGAAACCTTCTAAAGAAGTCTGCTGGGGATTCTGTACTCACTTGGTTACACACTAAGCTAAACCCCCCTTGGGGAACTGACTAGGGAATAAAAGAAGACATGGGGGGGGGGGAGTAAAATCCTCAGAAAGGATGGGGCCCAGATTTGTTTACTGTTTAGGAAGGGCACCGCAGTGCAACCCCCCTTTATCCAAAAGCTCTCCCTGCTTTTGTGACAATCGCTAAGGATATCTAGCTTTAAGTAGACAACATAACTCATGTTTACAAAATAGTAAGAAATGGATTGTGCTGTATCTCACTATGTTTCTCACAGCTCTGTTACACAGAAGGTTATATCCATGCTTATTGGGGAAAAACGTGGATAGATGAACAGGTCTCTATCCACTAAACTCCTGACTAGAGGCAGAAAATGGCTGCATGGACTCTATGGTGTTATACCCTTCCGAGGTCACTCTACAGGTACTCCTCCCAAATTTCCAGGAATTTCCCATCCTGGAGATGTAACCTCATCAACCCAATGGACTGACTTGGCCTCTTTCACTAGTTTTTCCTACCAACGTGGTTTTTATGAATAGATTCCATCAAGTCCAAACAGACAACATGATTAGAATTGACAACTTAAATAGAAGATTCTCAACTTGCTGATTTAAATTGGCAACTTAAATCAAAGCAAATTAAATCAGGCAACTGACACAAACTCCAAACAGCTACTTGGCTTGGTCATGCATAAGGGGCTTCGTTTCACTTGCATTCCTTAGAAACATTTGTGAAAAAGGCTTTTTCTCTTTGGGGAAAATAAACTCGTAGGATGTACAAGGGAATGCAGGGAATCTGTAAGGGAGGCTGCACATCTCTTAATAGGAAATTCACCAACATAAAAATTCCCATTGCATTGCCATGGTGGGCGGAGGATCCTGATAGTATAACTGGTAGAAAGCCAATGTAAATTTTGTATATTCAGGGGAAGTAAAGCTGATGCAACTTTTACAATCAACTAAGGCAAGACCAGATCTTTCTAGGGTTGCCAGCCTCCCAGTAGATCCTGGAGATCTTCCAGGATGAGAGTGTATCTCCAGACTACACAGACCAGTTACCCCAGATAAAATGGCTACTTTGGAGAACGGGCTCTGTGGTGTTACATCCCGCTGAAGTCCATCCCCTCCCCAAACCCTGCCTTCCCCAGGGCCTACCCTCAGTTTGTAGTGGTTAAGAGTAGTGGCTTCTAATCTGGTGAGCCAGGCTTGATTCCCCACTCATCCATGTCAACCAGCTGGGCGACCTTGGTTTAGTCATAGTCCTGATAGTGCTGTTCAGACAGAGGAGACCTATCAGAGCTCTCTCAGCCCCACCTACCTCGCAGGGTGTCTGTTGTGGGGAGAGAAATTGAAGGTGATTGCAAGCTGCTTTGAGATTCACTTGGGTAGCGAAAAGCGGGGTATAAAAACAAATTCTTCAAAGTCGACAATCCTAGATCATGCAAAGGAAACTTATTAAGTTGTTGGGTCTTTGTTTCCATTGGTCACTGCAGTCTGGGAAAGATTTTCTTGAGTCTGTATAATTTGCCGGATTATGGGGCCTGACACAGCCCTGCAACCCCATTCGGCCTGTGCCAGTACAATCTCCATGGAGTTAATTCTTCCTTACTACTGCCAAGCACCTGGTGGGAGAGTGTCCTTGTACTAGTATTTTAGTAGTGAGAGGATGTTCATTTACTGGCAACAGAGCTAGGCAGTGCGTGAGTTAATTCTTCCCTCTCTTTGCCTTAGCATGAGTGAGAAAAAGCAGGACTGGGGAGGCAGTCTTAATTCTTCACCAGAAAAAAGGCATTAACACACACAACCAAACACCATTTCCCTGCTCAAAAATGGGCTTATATTACATTATATTGAGACAACTAGACTATTTTAATGGTTAGATTTTATTACTAAATGCCCTCGATATATATGCATTTATATGCTTTGTAAGGTTGAAATCTATATAAATGATTATTGGGGAGGGGGTGGAGAGATTTCCCCAAGGCCACTTTTCTTTTCTTTTCTTTTTTTTACTGAAGTAGAGCCTTAAAAAAATCATGAAACATTCATAAATGTTCATCTCCAGTAAAAGGCAAAATATTTATGCAATCTGAAAAGAAATCAGAGTATCCCCCAGGCCACTCTTATTGAAAAAAGACAGTGTCTGTCTTTATACTGTTCCTGTCTTTTTTGATGTGGAACACATACACTAGCACGTTCCCTGTAACGGAAATGATAACGGATGTGACGTCCATGGTCCCACCTTAAGGATTGTGCCAGTAGATGGTGGCTGCCGCCAGCAGAACTCCAGGGCCCAGGGCTAGGTCTCAGATTTCTGCTGCTGGTGGCACCCTGCTTCCTAGCCTGGTCCTGCACTCTGCAGAGCCTGGTGACATAGGTGTGGATGTGGCCAGCAACGCTCCAAGGTCTAGCCCTGGGCCTCAGAGCACTGCTGGTGGTGGTGCCCTCTTCCCAGCCCGGCACTGCCCTTGGTGAGTCTTGGGGAGTGGTGGAGGCAGCACAGCCCTGCCAAGCCCCACCAATGCCACCCAGCAAGTCTCAGACAGTGGCAGAGGTGGCACAGCCCATCCAAGCTGTGCCACCACTACCCGGTGAGTATAGGGCAGCAACAGTGCAGGGGCCCAAAAGGTAAGGTGGAGGAAGGGAGGGGAGAGGCTGTGTGAATCTGGGTGTATGTGTATGAGGGGGGGGAGGGACCAGGGACAAGGTCGGGGAAGTGACAGGTAAGGGGGGGAGAGGGCAGGTGGGTGGGAAGGGAAAATTGTTTGTGTCTGTGTGTATGTTTGTGGGTGTGAGAGAGAGGGAGGGAGGGGGGAGAACTAGGAAGGACGTTGAGGAAGTTAGTGGTAAGGGGAAGAGGCAAGAGAAGAGTGGGGGTAGGGAAGGAATCTTTTTCTCCGTGTGTGTGCATGTGTGTGGCGCCAGGCCCCCTTATGTGGATGTGTTCCACATAAATTACAAGTATCCTTGGCAGAAGGTTTTTTTCTCCCTACAGGGCTTAAATCATTTCAGTCTAGTTCCCTCTATGTCTTGCATTTGCTTCTGGGCCTAATTCAAGGTGTTGATATTGACTTTTAAGCCTTCTAATGCTTGGGCAAGTATACCTGGGGACCACCTACTCCCACTCACTCCTTCAAGGCAACTGGCACCTGAGCTGAAGCAGGATGGCAAGGAAAGAAGAAGAAGAAGAAGAAGAAGAGGAGGAGGAGGAGGAGGAGGAGGAGGTGGTGGAGGAGGAGGAGGAGGAGGAGGAGGAGGTGTTAGTTCTTATGTGCCACTTTTCTCTACCCAAAGGAATCTCAAAGCAGCTTACAATCACCTGTACCCCTCCCGGTGCCGTGACATTCCTCCTTCCCCTGGCTCAGCAGAACTTTTAGATGAAAACAATGTCTGGTGGGCTGATGCTGGCAAGATGGGGGGGGGGGGAGGCAGATCTTTATGTGGGTAAAGGAACGACTCCACCTGAATCATTAATCTCTGTTGCCAGATGGGCCAAATGGCAACATATCTGACAGACAGGCCTTCCCTCGTTGTTGCAAAGTAGTGAGGCGCATTGTGCCGCTAAGAAATTACAAAGCTGATTATCATCAGCTGCTTCTTAATGTTTCCTCGCTAAAAGTTTTATGAGGACTGGGCAACAAAACGTTAATAAACTTTATGAGCAATGTTCCATAACATATGGGATTTTCTTTTAGCCTTGCCTTATTGTGTTGGGTTTTTTTAATTGGTAGCGTGAGCTGATTAAACAGAGAAGATTAAAAAAGGGTCTTCTAATTTCTAGGACTTCTATGGTCTGCTGCTCCATCAAGCACATTTTGGAATGTGCTGAATGTCTCCATGTCTCCTGCATTTCAAGCGTAGGGAAATGTGTTGTTCACGGGGTAAGTGTTCCCAAAGCAGGTGTGTTCTGCTTTTTGCATATATTGCCAGGAAGGGCTAGGACAAGAAAGAAGGGTTAGTGGTCTCCCAAGGGCTAAATCAATGGTTCTCAGCTTTCCTAATGCCGCGACCCTTTAATACACTTCCTCATGTGGTGGTGACCCCCAACCATAAAATTATGCACGTGTTCTTTCACAAAAATTAAACTGAAACTGACCAATGGCGTGAAGATCCATTGTTTGTGATTGTATATAAATTGGTTTTCTCCTGGGGTTTCTCAGTTCAGTTCTGCTTCTTGTCCCACTATGCTGATCTCATACTTTTCCGCTGCTCCAGACATGTCATGTCGACATGCCCCCCCTCCCCCCAAACAGCCAATGATGGGCCTGGAGGGGGTGGGAAGGGGAGGGGCTCCAGGTGGGCATGTCCACAGCTCTGCTTCCCAACCCTATTCTGCATGATTGCACCACTTCTGGGGTTTCTCAACAGTAAAAAGGCTGCCAAAGGCTGATCTAGCTAATAGCTACTTGCAAGGTTCAAGGCATGTCTGGCTTGGAGTGTACACATTCGTGTGAATATCAAACAGTTTCTTCCTCTTTTGACATTTGTTGCCAACACAGCCATGCTATTTCCGCGTTGTTTCACAGTGTCATTTTCTTCACGGCCCGCACTTTTCTCGGCCTTATTGTCTCCACTGACATTTAATTCTATTGGCTGTGGCAGTCTATGTGATTTTGTCAATGACATTCTGACACTGCATTTGATGTGCAGACATGTTGGCTGCTTGTAAAAAAAACACAACCCCACCGCCACACACACATTAGTTCCTGCCACCAATCCGATTGAAGGGAGGTGTAGGCAAATGAATCAGAAGAGATTGACAGAAGACAAGAATGGAAATGATTCAAGGGGGAGGGAGCACAAGCCACCATTAGGTTGCGGAGTATGTTTGAATTTATTCTGCTCCATGGATGTACGACTTGCAAAGCAAGAATATTAAGCCCTGACCCGGATAGCTCAGGCGTGCCCAATCCTGTCAGATCTTAGAAGGTAAAGGGGGCCAACCCTGGCTGGTATTTGGACAGGAGACCTCCAAGGATTTGGATGGAGTTCCTTCAGGAAACACTAGAGGTCATACTGTGGAGGCGGGCAATGGCAAATAGGGTGGGGTGGTTCAGCTGCTGAAGCGGCCGTCACAGCCTGAAGCGGCCAGTGCCATGGTGTGGGGGGAAGGGGTGGTACTGGTGCCGGCGTGCCAGTCGGCCCTTCCCCCCAAGCCATGGTGCTGGCCGCTTTGGACTGGAACAGCCACTTTGGCGGCCGAAGCACCCAACCCTAATGGCAAACCACCTCCGATGGTCTCTTGCCTGGCTGATAGACCACCCTTGGATCTCTATACGTTCCCTATGACAAATAAAAAACTAGTAGAGAATATTTGCCAAATGCTAAGACTTGAAAACACATGCCATGTAATGAATAAAAGAGAATATTTGACAGAACACTGATTTTACATTTTACCTAAAGCAACAGCTTGAGAGAAGAAGAACCCAATGATTTGTGTGCTGTGGCAGAAATGGATTGAAGACATTATTAGAACAGCCAAATCACTAGGATTGGGGGGGGGGGTGGATACAAGGGCTGATTCTGCATTTACTTTGTTTTTTTGTTGTGGATCCTGCTGAATTCAGATAAATTTGAACTCAGGTCTTCCTCTATTCTCCCCCACCCATTGAAACAGAAAGTGTTCTGCACATGATTGGGGAATCTCAGAACGGGGAAGGGACGCAAGCGTCGCAGGAGCCTCTTTCTTTTCTTGAAGGGGGAAGAGAGGATTGGAGACAGCAGAGGAGGGGGGAATAAATTCAAGAGGCAAGTCTCTGCTGAGAGAAGTTAGAGCTTCTGGAGTGCAGTCACTTTAAGACAAGGCTGGCAACTGGGAACCAGGAAGTCTTTGAACTGATGCCCTGGCCAATCAGGGAAGACTGCTTTGCTATGAGGCATGGAGAAGGATTTTAATTTGCAAAAAGCAGAAATCTGCACACTTACTGATGGTGATTTTTCAAATACTGAGGATTATATCCACTTCTGGATATTGCGGGGGAAAGGTAGGGTCACTCTGGATCCATCATGCCTGTTGTAGAGGGAAAATTTACAGCCCCAAATCAAAATGGAAATCTCAGCGCCCACCCTATACCCTCTTTGATCTCAAAGCCACTAGCAAATCTGCCAAGCTTCTGCAGCAATTCATCAGCATTTAAAGCATCTCAGAGTCTCCACTCCCATTTTCTCTGCCCCCCCCTCCAAATAGCCTCCTCCAGACTCTTGTGTTTGGTTGTCTGTGTTTGCTGCTCCCTGCTCACAGTAGTTTGGGCTCATTTCTCGTGGCACCTGTGCCAGGCGTGGACACAGTGCAATGCTCAGGCTGTAGCAAAACTCTGTGATTCCCAGAGGGGTGATTATCAGGAATTCTTATCATGCCCTCCATGGTGCATGTGAGCTGGCAGGGAGCCCTCCGTGCTCTGGGTTGTCACCTCTTCACTTAGCGGCGAGACATTAAATCCCATTTGTTTCCTAATCTGCTTGAAATGGGATAACACAGCCTTTAATTAGAGCACAGGATCATGACAAGTTGATACCGGTACACACAGGCCAGCTAGGAGAGTGTCATGATGAATTTTTAGCGCCGATTGGAATTAATTTGTCAGCGTTCCTTTGTTAAATGTCAGTTCCTTACGACTCATATCTATTAAACAAAAAAGGAACTGGAAAGCACTTGAGTAATCATGTTAAATGTACAGTGGGTAAATTTCCTCCCCATCATCTCCTCTCTAAACAACCCTAAGTCTTTCTCCATCTATTAATACTTCAATATCTAAGAGGTGCCGTATTAATTCTTAATTAAATGCACAGCAGAGGCACTCTCCTGATTGTGCAAACTAATGAGGAGCAATCTGACTTATCCAAATCTCTAGACCTTTTTCTCCATGAATGAGCAGGTGGCACAATGTGGTCCGTCCTTCCTTGTCTACAGTAGCCTACCCCCAATTCATGCTAGATGCGCACAATAACCCCTGGCTGTTCTCATTTTACTAGGATTGGTATGTTCTCACTTGACCAAAGAACATGCTTCAGAACAGCACACAGTAGGACTCTCGAATATCCAGGGTTGATATAAGATATAAACTGGATGAGTATTCTACTAAATAAGAATACCTTGCAGCAGGGGTAGCCAACTTGTGGTCCTCCAGATGTCCATGGACTACAATTACCATGAGCCCCTGCCAGAATTTCCCATGGGAATTGTAGTCCATGGACATCTGGAGGACCACAGGTTGACTACCCCTGCCTTGCAGGTCTGGAATTAGCTGTACCAGAGAAAATAAGTTTTTTCACCCCGCCCCCCCATAATATTGAACAAATATATATTAACGTTTGTGCATCAATAAATTTACCTCTGATGAAGATCTGTTATTGATATGTGTTAGGTACTGGTCCTAACACCTTCGCCATACTGGTGTACTCACCCAGATGTTTTATGCGTGCCATCAGATATTTTAATGTTTTAAAATATATGAGCTCCAATAAAATGTATCTGTTTTTATAATTGCTTTCATCCCTAAGCTTTTTGGTTCCACCTGTTTTTCAGGTTGGGTTTCTAAAGGGAATTCCTCTCCCTTATGCCTTACCCACCCTACCCCACCTCCCCCAGACTGGCTTACCTTGACCCTTGTCTCCTGCATTTTTGCCTTAACAAAAATAAACCCCGTAGTTTTTATTTTATTGTACGCCTTCCTACTGTGAAAGCTCATGGCACCTAATGCGGGGGCCTCCATTGCTTTTCCATCTAGCCAGGGATCAATTCTACACTGCCTCAATGTTAACAAACAGCTTCAACTACTCCCAGGCCATTCAAGGGGCCACTCAATAATTGCACAGCCCAGAAGTCAATAAAATGCAGGTCAAAGTGAGAAGCTGGTGAAATACACAAAGCTATAAGTTAGGGAAAATACATGTTGAAGCTAGTAATAACTGGCTGGAGACTGCAGGAGTATAAGAATAGAACTGAGGGGGGTGGGGGTGGGGGCTTGATGTCAGGTATTCACCGGAGAGCTGAAGAACAGGAAGCATAAGGCAAATCAGGGAAGGAAGACATCTTGTTTTGTTGCCCCAAGCGTGAACCTGGAGCTACCTTTCAGAATTAGGAACCCAAACAGGCATGCCAGGCTCTTGGTGAGACCTGGGAACCCCCCAGAGTTACAGATTGTCCACAGATTACAAAGAGTTGGTTTTTACACCCCGCTTTTTTCTACCAGAAGGAGTTCAAAGGGGCTTACAGTTACCTTCCCTTCCTCTCCCCACAACAGGCTGAGAGAGTCCTGATGTTACTGCTTTGTGAGAGCAGCACTATCGGGGCTGTGATTAGCCCAAGGTCACCCGGCTGGTTGCATGTGGAGGAGCAGGGAATGAAACCCAGCGTGCCAGATTAGAAGCCGCTGTTTTTAACTACTACACCAAGATCAGTTCCCCTGAAAAAACAAGGCTGCTTTGGAAGATGGGGTCCATGCCATTGTATCCCACTGAGGTATATGTCCTGCCCAGGTGCCATCCCCTAATCTCTAGAAGTTTTCCAACCTGGATCTGGCAATCTACCCCCCAACCCATGCTTTGCTGGTGGCCCAAGGGGACCTGATAATCCTAAACCTAAATGACTCCCTGACCTACAACCTTTAGCCTGCCAAACCTCTACAGCCTGCTGGTCATGTGAAGTCCTATTTTTTCCCTTGGCTGCCCTTTCTTCATTGATACCCCACTGTTCTTGCTTCTCCCACCTTGCCTTTCTACTGCCTTTAGCCAACCAGTCTCCTTAGTGCCCCTGTCTCTCTGCTTCTCCCATGGCAAACAGCTCCCTTGACCTTCAGAATCGTGTGTCGATTCTTCACAATTGATTTTTAGCTGCTTCCTGCCAGAATTCCCTGCCTCCCTTGTTTTTTGCTTGTTTTGCCTTCAAACCTCGCCTGACCCTTCCCTTCTAGACTTTCTTTGCTTCTGCCCTTGCCAGCTCAAAGGTGAACCCTTTGCCCTCCTCCATCCAAAGCTCCCTATCCCTCCGTATCCCTGTTCTACTGCTGCAGCCCCACAGACCACAGCCTGCCCCTGTGTGAGGTTTCCACGAAAGCCACAATGAAATTTTCTCTTCCCTCGCAGTAATTGGATTGCAAAGTGCTCAATTCCCTGAATAAATTAGCATTCCAAGCCACCGCAACAAGTCAGCCTCTCAGAGGTTTCATTGTCAACAAGCTCATCACAGACTTCTCTGAAGCCTGGAGAAATAATGGTTGTCAAACCACGATCCAATAGGCCCAAGTAGGTCATGGGATGTTTCCTGGCCCACCTACAGCTCTCAAGTGCCATTGTTAAAAAAGGGTTTTCTAAAAAATAATAAACATATTTATTAAATTTTGAAAGAAAGAGAGGAAAGATAACAGTTTGACCAGTGGTCTCGCTACTTATAAAGTTTATTTATTTATTTGTTTGTTTGTATACCGCCCTCCCCTGAGGCTCAGGGTGGTTTACATGAAACTGGAGAAAAAACAGTACAAATAACATGATAGTAAAGGTAAAGGTATCCCCTGTGCAAGCACCGGGTCATGTCTGACCCTTGGGGTGATGCCCTCTAGCGTTTTCATAGCAGACTCAATACGGGGGGGTTTGCCAGTGCCTTCCCCAGTCATTACTGTTTACCCTCCAGCAAGCTGGGTACTCATTTTACCGACCTCGGAAGGATGGAAGGCTGAGTCAACCCTGAGCCGGCTGCTGGGATCAAACTCCCAGCCTCATGGGCAGAGCTTTCAGACTGCATATCTTCTGCCTTACCACTCTGCGCCACAAGAGGCTCTCTTAACATGATAAACAGTAGCAAAACAGTCATAGCAGAAGAACAGTAACATAATGGAACAAACATGGTGAGAACATCCGATTTTAACTGTAACATACCGATGGCCCCCTAGGATGGTGGTTTTCATGGGAGGGGGTCTCAGGGGCCAATGGTAAATAATTGAATTCATTGTTATTGTTGTTGTTATTGTTAGGTGCGAAGTCGTGTCCAACCCATCTGCGACCCCATGGACAATGATCCTCTAGGCCTTCCTGTCCTCTACCATTCCCCGGAGTCCATTTAAGTTTGAATTCAGGTCATCCTCAATCAAAAGCCTGGCAGAAGAGCTCCTTTTTGCATGCCGTATGGAACTGTTTAAGTACCGCAAGGGCTCTGATCTCCTCCAGGAGCTTGCTTCACCAGGTGGGGGGCAGGATGGAGAAAGTTCTGGCCCTGGTTGAGGTCAAGTGAGCTTCCCTGGGGCCAGGAATCACTAGGCAGTGGGTAGTAGTGGCGTATAAGGCTCTCTGAAGAGTGTAGGCAGAGAGGCGATCCACTCAGGTACACTGGGCCCAGATCGCAGATGGCCTTGAAGGTGATGACCAGAACCTGAAGCCTGATCTGGAATTCGACTGGAAGCCAGTGTAGTTGCTGCAGGATGGGCTGAATGTGGGACCTCCATGGTGTTGCTGTGAGGACCCTGGCCGCAGCATTCTGGACCAGTTGAAGTTTCCAGATCAAGGGCAGGACTGCATAGAGCGAGTTTCAGAAGTGTAGTCTAGAGGTGACCGTCATGTAGATCATTGTGGCTAGGTGTTCTGGGGCCAAGTAGGGAGCTATAGTTTGGCTTGGCGAAGGTGTTAGAATGCCAGCCGTGCTACTTGGGGGACCTGAGACTCCATAGATAGGGAGGCATCCAAATCCACAGCCAGGTTCCTGGCGGAGTGAGCCACTGGTAGCTGCACTTCATCCAGGTTGGGTAGGGTTTCCAAAGTATTTCTGTATCTCAGGTCCTACCTCGAGATAATTAAATTAAATTAAAAGACGAAACATACAGATTTCTAACAACACTTGATAAAACAAATAATATTTTTTCTAGTAATACAAAAACCCTTCCAATGAACTAAAAACACTGCAGATGATTCTCTCTATATTAAACTATTTAGCTTTGCCATTGATGCAGATTCACCCAGTTTATTCATCCAGGAATACATGGGGCACTGGAGTGTGGGGGTGGTAGAAGCAAGTCAGGAGTTGTTGTGGATGTGTCTGCATGGATGTGTTGTGGTTGTGTGGCTAGGCATGAGGGTGTGTGATTGGAGAGCTTTGTGGCATGCATGGGCAATCAGGAGGCTTAGTAGGTTGTACGCTATGGGGTGTGCTAAAGGAGGTGGGAGGTGTGCAGGCACTTTTATTGTACAGAACCAGCCTACCAGTAGGCAAGGAAAAGTGTGGTCAAGCATTCAACTATGAATGAGCCAAATGGGATTAAACACACACACACACACACACACACACACACACACAAGCAAACGTAACTTCATTTCTTTATAGATTTCTTAAGAGACTTTTTAGAACTTTGGATTACATTTGAGTCACGAACTGATGAAAGATTGAAGGTCTTGGGCATGTTTAGCCTGGAGAAAAATTGGGCTGGCGGAAGGGAGCAGGGAGGGGACATGACAACATTTTTCAAATCTATGGAAGACTGCTTGAAGCAGGACTTCTTTGCCTGCAACAGCCCTTTTATTTATTGCGCGTGATTGATATCTTGCCCCATTCCCAGCATTAAGAGGAGGGAAATGGTATGTTAAGTGCAAAATTCCCACTTGCGTTGATGAAGTGTGCCCTCCATCATCCTGTCCCTGACCTCCAAAAGCCCATTTAATTTATTTTTTAAAGAATGGTCTTGTCGTTGGTGCCTGGCTCACGTATTTATGCACAACACTACAGCTTGATAGCAGTCCCTCGATGGCTGTCGCTTGAATGTGTGAGGCAACATGAAAAAACTGCTCATGAAACTTGAATGGCATAGTCACACATGCAGCCCACCAGTGGATGCCGAAGCGACGCATGCTTCTACACCAGCCTTTCTCAGCTTTTTGGTTGCTGTTGTCAGCCATTCAGTTGAGTCCAACTCTTGGTGATCCCATGGCACAGCTGTTGCCACAATCCCAAATCCTGCACCACTGTGCAATCTTCTGGCCGGTGTCCATTTTGAATGCTTCCAACCACCACACACTTTATCAGCCAGGTTTCCTTTTTCCACTGACCAATCCTAGCATAATTGCTTTCTCCACTGAGTTGGATCGCAGGATATGGCCAAAGTAAGTGAGCCAGAGTTTCGTGATTCTGCCTTCCAGTGATAGATCAGACTTTATGTGCTGTAGTATTTCCTTGCTGGTGGCTTTTGCTGTCCATGGAACCCACAGAAGACTTCTCCAATGCCAGAGTTCAAATGAATTGATTCTTCTCCTGCCCAATTTTTTTTAATCATCCAACTTTCACAGCCATAAATAGCTATTGGAATGACAGGTTGGACTACATTTGGTAGTCAGGCTTTATGTCTTTGCTTTTCCACGTTTCGTTCAAGGTCATCACTGCTGAGCGACCAAAGCAATTTGACATTTTAATTCCATACTGCAACCGCCACTCACATCAATTTGTGATCCAAGAAAAATGAATTCTTGAACGCATCCGTAACATTGAGAAACCCCTGAAACATTCTTCAGGCTTTGAGAAGTGGCATGATCCTGCAGAATATGGTTGAGAAACATAGTTGTGTACATGCCTACCTTAGGCTACTCCCCTTTTCCACCCTTCCAGGCCCATCATTGGCCATTTGGGGAGGAGGGAGGGTCAACATGGCCATATATGGTCATATCACCCAATAAATATTTAACAAATTGGGGAAAACATTAATTCACTTCCAGCCATTCATCAAACCCTTCCAGGGCAGTCAAAAAAAAAAAAAAACTCAGGGTTTCATGAAACCCAGGTTGAAAAAGCCTGATTTAGAGGTTTATCCCCATGTGTTTATCCAACAGGAATCCAAAGCTACTTACAAGTTCATTCTCTTCTCTGCTATTTCATCCACATAATGATAACCCTATGAAGGAGGCCAGGCTGAGAGACTGTCCAAAGCTCACCCAGCAAGCTTCCGTGGATGAATGACAATTTGCGCCAGGTGGCTTAAAAGAATAAAATCGCTTTATAATGAAAACAACTTTGCATAGAAAGAGAGAGTCCTGTAGCCTGTTTGTTCATTCGGTCTGTTCTGCAGGCAAGCAGGGAGGAAATGTGCCCAAGGAGCAGGAACTCTCCAAAGAGCCAATCAAGAGACTGGAGAAGACTATCTGAAAAGCATCAGGAAGTCCCTAGACTAACTATGCTAAATACACATCTCTGATGCCCCCTGCAGGACATTATTAATATCCTTCTGAATCATACACACACTGCATAGTTCAACCAATCTGACCTCCTTGGGAGGCGAACTCTATTGTATTATGTCCCATTGAAGTCCCACCCCTCCCCAAGCCCCACCCTCCTCAGGCTGGACCCTGAAAATCACTAAGTATTTATCAGCTCAGAGCTGACAACCCTAAATTCTAGGAGTCCCCTTTTCTAGAGCTTTCCAAGAAGAGGACAGGTTAAATACCTTCCAATCCTTCCCGGATGAAATTCAGCATTACAAGAAGCCTGAGGGCCAGCAGAGTCATCCCCAGTCTCGGTCTATCTTTTCAGTGACAGTCAAGGAGGCAGCAAGTTGCCAGCCTACTGATTGACTAACCAACTTCCCATATCTGCCAGGAAGAGCTCAGATCGGTAACTCAGTGGGATGATCTATGTGTGATGTTAAGTAAACCTGTTAGAGATGGGGTGCTGGCTTTGCTGAGGGCTGTGGGAAGCTGAGGTTGCATCCTTTGCTCTGTTTTTAACAAGTGCTATTTCTGAGCAGTATTGATGCTTCCACTGAATTGCTGCAAACTTGACCACTTGGCCTTTGAATGGACCTTTTTCCAGACTTCTCAGCTGCACAGCCCAGAGACAGAGAATGCAGGGGGTGAAAAGGAAAATGCTCAGCTGGACAGTAATTCTGAAATGGTGGACATTTTCCTCTCTGTGTGTGTGTGTCTCACCCCCAAGCTTTCAGTTACACCCCAGTTAGCAGGTTATATCAAACCATTCAGGATGGTGAAAACCAAGAGTTTGTGAATGGCTCCAAAAGGATCTTTCCAGCATGTGTAGGCAGGGGGATTTGTAAATTTACATATAGAATGCTAGTGTTTGAACTGGTGGTGACTGACCAAGAGAGAGTTCTTGGGGTCATAGAATCATAGAGTTGGAAGGGACCTCATGGTTGTTCGTGGTCTTGATCTTGGTTGTTTGGAAATCAGTCATAGAATCATAGAATCATAGAGTTGGAAGGGACCTCATGGGTCATCTAGTCCAACCCCCTGCACTATGCAGGACCCTCACAACCCTATCGCTCATCCACTGTAACCTGCCACCCCCTTGAACCTTCACAGTATCAGCCTTTCTATCAGATGTCTATCCAGACTCTGTTTAAAATTTTCCAAAAATGGACCACCTACCACCTCCCAAGGAAGCCTGTTCCACTGAGAAACCGCTCTTACTGTCAGGAACTTCTTCTGGATGCTTAGATGGAATTTCTTTTGAATTGATTTCATCCCATTGGTTATGGTCCATCCCTCCGGGGCAAGAGAGAACAACTCTTCTCCATCCTCTACATGGCAGCCTTTTAAATACTTGAAGATGGTTATCAAATCCCCTCTCAGTCGTCTCCTCTCCAGGCTAAACAGACCAAGCTCCCTCAACTTTCCTCATATGTTATGGTCTCCAATCCCCTCCCCATCTTTGTTGCCCCACTCTGGACATGCTCCAGTTTGTCTACATCCCTCTTCAACTGGGGTGCCTAAAACTGAACATAGTACTCCAAGTGTGGCCAAACCAGAGCAGAGTAAAGCTGTACCATCATCTCCCTTGATCTGGACACGATACTGTGTTTGATACAGCCCAAAATCCCATTTGCCTTTTTAGCCACTGAGTCACACTGCTGACTCATGTTCAATGTATGGTCTACTAAGACTCCTAGATCCTTATTGGACATGCCAAGACAAGTGTCTCCCACACTCAATGTACATTTCAAACCACAGGTTCTTGACACCCATCTCTCCACACCCACGCCCTGATTTGCCACCACAACCCCCCCCCCCCTCACAACAACACATTCAACCCCATGCCCTTACAGACTGGACAACCCTTACTCTTCCCACCGCCAAGCTCTAGCTCCTGTTGTATTCCTCCTTACAATCGGCTTTGCCTCTAGTATATATATAAATCTCTAGCCACAACTCATTTAAGTGTACTCACATGTCAGTGCAAAATCTATGACAGCTATAAATCTCTGGCATGCAGACCAAACAAGCCAAGCCTCGTCCCTGTCCAGTTCCTTTCCCATCAGTCTGAGCACTCAGGGTTTTTTTTTTAACTCTTCTTGAGCTCTAACAGGCCCCACTAGGGAAGCCATCCCCCAGAACAGCCCATTCCTGGTGGTTAGAGCTGCGTGCTAGATTTCCTCTCACTCAAAATCTCCATGTTGTGTCGACACATTCCTAGAAAACAAGGGACGCTTTACAATGTAGCACAAATCCACTTCAGCCTTTGATGCCCTGTACAGATGGTACTGCAGCATGCCTAGCTGCGCATTGCCAATTCATACAAATCACGGGCATAATGGAAATGTGAGGAGAGCAGAGAATAAACGTGAGGAGAACAGAAAATAAATTGAGTTTAATACCAGAGTAAATAACCCAGGGGTTGCTGCACAGCCTGGATTATTCACTCCCTTCTCTAAACCATTGAGCCAGCCCCACTCCCCCACTATTTCCTTATATAAATCAAGCTGCCGCTGATTCCACAAGGGCTGGTATTTCCATGTGGAGTAAAGGGGCAGGATCACCCAAGGTCGATTTCTTTTTTTCTGTGGCATCTGTCCCAAATGCCTTGACTTGGATAGGCTAGTCTGATCTTGTCAAATCTCAGAATTTAAGTAGGGTTTACCCTAGGTCAGGGGTAGTCAAACTGCGGCCCTCCAGAGGTCCATGGACTACAATTCCCATGAGCCCCTGCCAGCGAACGCTGGCAGGGGCTCATGGGGGTTGTAGTCCATGGACCTCTGGAGGGCTGCAGTTTGACTACCCCTGCCCCAGCTAGTATTTGGATGGGGGACCCCAAAAAATACCAAGGTCACAATGGCAAACGACCTCAGAATGGCTCTTTCCTTGAGGACCCCGTGGGATCACCATGAGTCAGCTTTCTATCACCATCTTCCTCAGTGAAGCAAAGCCCACATTTTGCCTGTGGAGGGGGGGGGGAGCTTTTTATGTATCTTTTATTTACTTATTTCATTCATGCCCCCACTTCCCCCCCCCGTGTGGTTCCAGAGCAGCTTATATCATTCTCTCGTTCTCCGTTTCATCTTCAAGATAGCTATGTGAGGCAGGTTATTTATTATTTATTAAATCCACTTGTATGTCGCTGCTGCCAGTCCAGCCCTCAGCGTCTTACAAGTATAAAAATACAATAAAAAACAGGAACACATAATGGGATGCTTAGGATGCTTAGGGCTAATCCTGCGTTGAGCAGGGGGTTGGACTAGATGGCCTGTATGGCCCCTTCCAACTCTATGATTCTATGATTCTATGATAATTATGACCTTTAAAAAAAAACCTCTCACCCTCCCTAATCACCATAGAGTCCAAGAGAAATGGAAATCCTGGAGTGACATCACATCTCTGCCAAGCTCCCTCTCCTTCGTAAACTCAGCACCCCCCGCAAATATTACCCAGGATTCCCCCAACCCCTAAAACGGAGGGGTTGTTTTCAGATTAACATGACACAACCTGTTCTAAGGATAGGCTAATCTAAGATGTCAGTCAATTCAAGCTAGGATTTGGATCCTAACATCTGTTCTAGGTTCACCCTTGATAGTCTGTTCTTCTAGCCTGACCTCTTTGCTTCCACATCTGGCTATGGTCGTTGCATGCAAATTGCTGGTGTCTGTGGTGTCTTGATAAGTATTCATGAGAGCCTACAACATCGCTAGCCCATTTAGGCTAATGGAGCAGCATGTAACTCAACGGGGCTGACCGTTCACGGTGGGAGCATGCTGCCCCTCGTCTCTGGTTGTTGTTTTTCTCCTAAAGCCAGAGATGAATTAAGGCCAATCAGGAGGGGGAAAAAAATTATCTTGGCATTTTGCAATAAAGAGAAATCGCATGTGGGCTTGGACCGGCAGCTGGCATGGGGCGAGGAGAGGTGCCTGATGAATGGATAATGAAGAAGTCTCCACTCCCCATTTGTTTGCCTGTTTAGGAAACAATTGTGCATGGCTCTCGGGGAATCGGCGACATGGTTTTCAGTGCATGACAAAGTGGCTGCTGCTCTGTTCTCGGGTGAACATGAACTCTCTGCAGCAGGCGGCTGGGTGTTACACCACCAGCACTGCCTGGCAGGATCCGACCTGAGAATGTCTGCTCATTCCCTGACACCATTGTGAAGCAGAATTATTGAACAGCATATTCTCTCGTCAATAATCGTTTTAGGTAGAAGTATTGGATGATGGTTAACCATGTGCTCTATTAGTTTTTAATCCTATTGTCTATGTGTCCATATCGTATAGAATACTGGAAACTGTTTTGAGTCCCTCTGGGAGAGAGGCAGGTTAAAAAGGCCACAAATAAATAGACATTTGGTGTTTGTTAATGTAGCTATCTAGCTGTAGATTAGTTAGATATACCACATTTCCAATAGCTACTTATGGCTGTGAAAGTTGGACGATGGAAAAACTGGGCAAGAGGAGAATTGATTCCTTTGAACTCTGGTGCTGGGGAAGGCTCCTGTCCTTGCACAGACAGCAAAAGTCACAAACAAGGAACTACTACAGCGCATAAAATATGATCTATCACTGGTAGGCAAAATTACAGAACTCCAGCTCTCTTACTTTGGCCATGTCTTGGGATCCAACTCAATGGAGAAAGCAATTATGCTAAGATTGGTCTGATATTTGGCTAAAAAATGTATAATAAAACAGGCTTCTTCCATAGAGTTTTTGCCCAAATACTAGAGTATCTCCTAGAAGTTGCTGGTGTGCTGAAGTCATATCCAGAGTGAAACCAGCAACACGGGCTGAGGATTCTTCTTTCTGCTGGTAAGTCCCACCACTGCCCAGGTCATCAGCAGCCCTACACCCAACCCCGTAGATGCATCCAGACTGCCTTCTTCCCCATTGCTAAACAGGGAGTGATGGTTGTTCCTTTTATTCTTGCTTTCCCACAACTGGGCAGCTGACAACGCTCCTCCTGCCATTTAGCAATTAGTCAAGCACCATCCTGGGCCTTGGGGCCAGACGTGATGTCATTTAGTGCTCGGGGAAGGGGAGGGGATAGCCAGAGCACCCTTTGACACCTCGGATTGAAGACAGGCAGCCACCAAACCTGGCAACTTTGTTTCATTCTGCAAGCAGCTACAGAGCTATGGCGGGAGGGCTTCCAGGTCTGAAATGTTTGTTATGTTCATGAGCCTTGCTCTTCCCCAGCTGGTCTACATGATGCAATTAACTTTAGCGAGCGAATAGACTAGAGCACAAATATTCACCACCTGGTTCCAAACCCACCAGTTTCCTCCGGTCAACCCACAGAGCTGGTTTGCGTTGGAGAGCTTGGGAAAGCAATTAGAAATGTTTACGGAATCCAGGCATGCAGATTCCCTCATTCTCTAGTATCTTTAACTGGTTCAGAGCAACAACCTGTGTTTGGTATACTGGTTAAGTGAAGTGTAGTGGTCAAGAGCAGCAGCTTCTGGAGAACCAGGTTTCATTTCCCAGTTCAACACATGCAGCCAGCTGATGACCTTGAATCAGACCTGGGTCTTTCAGATTTCTCTCAGCCTCACCTAACTCAGTGTTTGTTGTGGGGAAAGGGAGAAAAGGTAATTATAAGCTATTTTGAGATTCCTTCCAGCTCTTCTTCTTCTTCTTCTTCACCACAGCTAGCAGATGGGAGCAGCCATGGCCTTGAGCTGAGAGAGCTGATGGGGGCAGAGATGGAAGGGAAAGAAGGACCATTTCTCTGGTTACCATGCACACCAACTGTGATGTAGAGGACAAGGGGGGCATGATGTGCTGTGCAGAACAGCAAAAGGGTGCCAGGCAGCCAGCGCAGGGAGTAAAGTTATTCCTCTTTGTGGGATAGGTTGGGCAGAGAAACAACCAATAAAGCCCCGCTGACCATTCCCAGAGCCTTGTAGCTTGTGTGGGAGATCATGGTGACCCAAACCATTCCTAGTTTTCTGAGGGTGCCCAGGCTCCCCCTTCCACTGTGGGCTGACAGGACAGGGAGATTATCCTCAAAGATGGTCCCTGGACATTTTCAGATTATGGCCACAGCAGGAGGGGGGGGGGGCAGAAATGGCTCCCGTCTTTTCTCAGCACTGGTTTCACATTTTAAAATCATTCCAGGGTACTGCTGTTGGATCCATTTTGGAAATAACACATGGCTGCATAAGTAACATGATTTTTCATTGTGAAGCTAATAGCAGATGCATGGAGTGGTTGGAGGGTGTGAAGACTGCAAATCTTCTCTGATGCAAAGATTTTTGCTTTATGCAAACTCTTTCCCCCAAGGGCTTTGCTGAATGTAGACTGGCCCTGAAGATTAAAGACGGCATTTGGCAGAAGCATAGATGGAGAATGAGAAGATCACCAATTTGTGAACTCTTCAGTCTCTCTCCCGCCCTTTTCCATATCATGCTCTGTTAGTGGAGACAGTAGCAACAGAACTAGTTAAAACCAGCCCTTCCTGAATCACGTTGAAGCGGCTTCAGTTTTGACGTCATCTCTATAGCAAATGCAGAACGGATAGGGGATTTACTTCTGTCCCCCAAGCCAAATCAATTTGGCAAAGGTTAAACAACGAATCTATGACACCCATCTGGTCTAATTAAATTAGTATAATACCTATCACCAGGTGAGCTGCCTCCAGGGCAGCTGAGTCACACAATGCGTCTGGAACACATGGTCCCTTTGCCATCCTAACCTGTTGGTGGCCTGCACCTATAAAGGATTGAGTGGGTGAGCCCAAAGCTTATCAAAACCTCTTACTCTGCTTTCTTTCCAATGCGGTGTGTAGTCAGGACCTGTGTATTACAATCCCCAATTTCCACTGCAGACTCTTAGATCTGTTCTTTTTTTATACGAGCTGATGAGTCACTGGTTGTTATGTCCAAGGCAGAGCTGAAATTATTCACTGGGTTTTTTAAAATGTACATTTTCATTAATGCGCAAAAAAAAAAAAAAAAGTGCCCTCCCCTTCCAGTGTTTCTCAGAACACCTGATTCATTAAGTGGTCCTCATTTGCCTTCTTGCCATCAGTTACCCAAATGATGTCATTCGCTAAAATCTAAATGGGTGAGAATTTAATAAATTGACAGCCAAATGACCCATGACCAATTTAGGAGGAGGAAGCAGCAGCCACTGGGTGGGGAATGGACTGGTACTGAAAAGGCAGGAAGATTCAGATCATTGGACTAATATGGCTTTTAACTGGGGTCAAAAGACATCCCTGTGAATCTGCTGGAAGCTGTAAAAATGGAACTGGTAGATCAGCATGGACAGTCTAATGCAGGGGTAGTCAAACTGTGGCCCTCCAGATGTCCATGGACTACAATTCCCATGAGCCTCTGGAGGGCCGCAGTTTACTACCCCTGGTCTAATGCATGAATGCTGGGAAAACATTTCAGGCTCACCACATTCAGGTTCACCTCTGAGAAAGAGAGCTGGGGGGAAAATGTCACCTTTGGAGGAAGAATAATTTAGTCATTCACTGATGGATTGCAAGAGGAAGAGGCATCTGGAATGGGAGCCAAGCTGCAGACTGCCTTCCCCAAGGAACCCTGTATAGGTAAGCTCTTGGATAAGGGAATCCAGATGCTGAATGCTCAAAGGCACTGCAGAGGACAAGTCAGAGACAGCAGAGGCTACAGATGAATGGGAGATAAGCCCTACAAAACACATTTGAGCTTGAGTCCCTGACTAAGGACCAAAGTTGTATCCTCTGAGACCAACCCAAAAGGTTGGCCTCTCCTTTAGCTGTCTTGTGACAGACAGGGGGGAAGTCTACTGTGCAAAAGTGGCTAATTTGATCTGAAAATTTAAGCCCAGGCATCTAAGGAGATCCCTGACTGTAATTTAAACTTGCAGAAGTGGCTTCAAAGTAAATCTGTGGTCGCATCCATACATCATACAAAACCAAAGTTAAGATAAACCAACTTTAAACTGTGGTTTGACATCCTGTTATGAATTAATGGGATGGGCTGCATTCTGATCTTAATAGGAGCCATAATTATTTATCCAGATTTTCTTATGGTGTTTGAACTGAGCCACTAGGGTAGCTTGTGAAAGTGAAAGATTATGGGCAAGAGGCTATGCTGAGTCTAGGAGAGTGACTCAGCCAGCAAGAGCTCAGGGTTGATAAAGCCAGGTAAAAAACCTGATGCCCATAATGGATGTCCAACATTATTAGAAAAGGGCCTTAAACTCATCATCAGTGGGAAGAATCAGACACAGAGGGTTGTGGTGGGGGTTGGAACAACGACAGCAAGCTTGCTGAGGTCAGAGACACATTTCTTTGCTCTTCTATTTATCTGTATTAAACAATCCAGAATATGTCAGGATTAACTAGGGATGGGCATGAACCAGCCAATAGCTTGTGGCTCACAGACCAACGAGATGCCACAATCTTCTATGGATTTTAAGGCAATTTGTGGTGGTGTGTGAAGAGCAGAAAGCAGGGGGTTAAATGGCTCCCAGCCATTTAACCCCCCTGCTTTCTGCTTCCCGTGAAAAGTGGTGAGGAGCAGAGAGCAGCAGTCACAAATTGCTATGAACCAGTTTGTATCAGTTTGTGGTTTGGATCTGAACCACAAACCAAAATGAATCACAAAAATGTGGTTTCTGCTCATCCCACAAACATTCTGGCCTGTTCATGAGAACCAGAAGTCTGTCAGTTATCCACATTTGGTACCTGCAATGTACTCTCTGTGCCATGAGAGTTGGACAACATGTGAATTGTCCATGCAGCTACAATTTCTGTTTACACAAACTAGACCCTTGATTTTCTAGAGATTTAGTTGGTATGAATGGAAACTGAAGGGGTTGGGGGGATACACTGAACTGAGTAACATCTGCAAAGGGCTCTAAATTAAAAGCATTTAGCACTGCAGATGGGGAAGGAGCTGCCAACAACCCTTTCCTTGTTGGTGGGTGGTTTCAAAACAGGAAGTCTTTTTGTCTTTTGATTTGGATAGCAGCTGGATCCTGGCTGTTTGTTTTAGTGGTATTCTGTTGCTAGCAATGTAACTCTAAGCCAATATCCTGTATGGGTTCTCAGGGACTAATATCTACCAACATGGACATATTTTATTAAGTGCATATTTCTTTTTCATTTATTTTCTCTAACAGTAGCAGAAACCTGTTTCCATAGACATTTCATATAAAATGATGTTAGATGCTTTTTTATATATATACTTGTGGCAGCTTTTAACAGGAAACTATCACTTGAGGCAGTTTAGTGGATAACTTTTATGCTGGTTTTTATTTGCTCTTACTGGCACACATTTTTAATCATTATATTGTGAGACACCTTGGGCAGTTTTAAGTGAGATATATGTGTTTTGATCAAATATTTCTGCGTTTGCATTCTCCTCCCTCAAAGTCTTGGCAAAAAGTGACTATCAGTGCCGTCCAAAGTAAAAGTAAATTTGACAACATTATCTATCTATCTATCTATCTATCTATCTATCTATCTATCTATCTATCTATCTATCTATCTATCTATCTATCTATCTATCTATCTATCTATCTATCTATCTATCTATCTATCTATCTATCTATCTATCTATCTATCTATCTATCTATCTATCTATCATCGCCCACCTTCCTCCTTGGACTCAAGGCGGGTTACATGTAAAAATATCCCCATAAAATCCAACCCTAAAAACAGAATAAGTCTAAAAATTACTGAGATGGCAAGATCCCTCCTACCTCCCACAGTCAACTAACAAGGTGGTGCTAGAAATTATAGCAGGACCTGAGGGGGGCCCACTGGTCTTGCTAACCTGGCAGGAGTCCAGTCTAGAGATCCATCATATGGATCACTGTGGCCAGACAGTCCAGGGGCATGTAGGGTGCTAGTAGCCTCACTTGGCAAATATGATAAAATGTCATGTGTACTACCCCTGTGACCAGCGCCTCCATCATAAGGGAGGCATCCAGAATCATTCCCAAATTCCTGTGAGATGTTAAGAGATGTGAGATGTTAAGTTGCACCCCCACAAAGATGGTGAGATGTACTTCCTATCCTGGCCCTTTCCTGTTCAGCCACAAGATCTCCATCTTGGAGGGGTTGAGTTTCAGCCGGCTCTCCTCTAACCATGCAGCCCCTGCTTCCAAACATCTGGGAAATGTATTTGGGGGAGTCTGGTGTCCATCCATGAGGAGATAGAGCAGGCTGTCATCTCCCTATAGCCTTGGGAGGAGCAAACCCCAACAAGGGGCCCTACTTCACTTGTGGACAGTGGGGACATTTCCAACAGGAGTGTTCTCAGATGGGAGTGTGACTGGGGAACTGAATATAGCCTGCAAACCAAATCCTGAAGGCAATGCTATAAAAAATGGCCCTACCACCACCTCACTGATTGGGACTTATATGTGGACCCTATCCTGTTCTTCTCTATGGGAGACACCCCAGGCCTCCATAGTGATCACCCCCTTCAAGTTAATATACGGTCGGAACCCACGAGGCATCCTGGGGGTATTGGAAGAGCACTGCACAGAGGTCGGCTCAGGCCAAGGACCTCCAACAGATTTTCACCCACCAAGCTTGAAGCCTAGCAAGGGGCATAAGGAGTTAGGCAGTCCTGAAGATATGTGGGGCCCAAACCACGGATGGCCTTATAGGCTAATACCAAAGCCCACATAGGAGCATTCCATCCCACGATGATGCCACCAGGCATACCCCCTTCTTGCCCTTCACCTGACATTGTTTGCTGCAGCTGAAGACCAAAATGCTTTAGCAAGTCGCCCAATACAGCTTAGCTACGGTATAAGCTTACATTTGTTCCAATAAAGACACTTTAACAGTCCCACCCTTGTGCTTTCCCTCCCCACACTTCCTATGTAATTTCTTTCCAACCTTGATATTATCTGGCTGCAGTTTAAATAGCGGCTGTTGAAAGGACACTTCCTTAATATTGATTGTGACAGTTTAAACTTAGTTATTTCATTCAATCCAGGCACAATTACGTGTGACCTGCTTCTAAACACGCCTCTCCGCCTCCTTTCTCAACCAGGCGCTGTCGTCGAGATATTAGATTAAATGGTTTCATTCAACATAAAATATACAAAATATTCATCAATTTCTACATGGGGGAAAAAAAGGGAAAGCAACTCACAGGGCAATGACATTTCTAATCAATTAACCGTCTCATCTTTCTAGATTAACTCCCTCTTCCCTTGTGATGTGCTTCAGCAGCCCAATAGCAAGGAAATTATGTCTTTCAGATGGTAGGAGACAACCTAAGATCAGGAAATAAAGATCAAAATCCTCGTTTGCAGACCCCTTGGTAAGTCTTCTTTTTATTTTATATATTCCTTTAGAATCAGTCTTATATAGAAGAAGAAGAAGAGTTGGTTCTTATATGCCGCTTTTCTCTACCCAGAGGAGTCTCAAAGCGGCTTACAGTCGCCTTCCCTTTCTTCTCCCCACAACAGACACCCTGTGAGGGAGGTGAGGCTGACAGAGCCCTGATATCACTGCCCGGTCAGAACAGTTTTATCAGTGCCGTGGCGAGCCCAAGGTCACCCAGCTGGCTGCATGTGGGGGAGTGCAGAATCGAACCTGGCATGCCAGATTAGAAGTCTGAGCTCCTAACCACTATACCAAGGGGAGGGAGAGTGACCTTTTATGGAAAAGGATTCACTGAGCAATCCTATGCACCAGCCTGTGCCAATAGATCTGAATGGAATAACTCTTTATTGGGTTGCACTGTCAGTTGGTTTGCAGGAGAATTTAGAATCCATAGTTTGGGCCATCTTGCTAATACCATCTTTATCTCATTCAAGGCCAGATTCAAGAATGTGGTAATTGGTTAATTGTGAAAACCTGTGCTCAAAAGTGTAACTGGATGGGAGGGAGGAGTTAGGGTAAATGTTAACATCTTTCCCTTCTGGCCCTTCTGGAGAGTTCCCTCAAGTGAGATCCTTAACTGGACCGAAGACCACACCTGGTGCCAAAGAGCAATAGACTATAATAGGCTATAGGCCAGAGGTCACCATACATTAAACACCTTTTGAGACCTTAAAACTAACAGATGCCCTGCAGCAGGAGATTTTGTGAACCAGAACCCACTTTGTGAGATGTGGGCCATCTTTCTTTATATGTAGCTGGCAGAGCGATTAATTCACACAGCTACGAACAGTGGAAAGGTGGGTGATACGTGATGACAAACAGAAGGCCCCGTTTCCTACAATAAAGCGTGTTAACATCACATTGCACAGAACAGATGGAAACAAGGTCCTAGATCCAGCAAAGGTGCTAGTTCTTAGCCCTAGAGAAAAAGCAGTTTCGCTTCAGTGTCCTCAATTTAAATGCGTCTCACCGTGCAGGAGAAGTTGGCCAGCCCTGGGCCAACTAATATTTAGCTTCTCCTTCTTTCCACTAAGTGCACTTCTCGGGGTTTATATATTCCTAGCTGCTCTCCCTCTCCCGGAGACAGGTGTAAGTTCTTAATCATCTAGTTCATTAGCCGGCCATTCCCAAGAGGCCTGGCGAAAGAGCAAACCTGTATATCTTAGCCTTGCCACTCTGGCAGAGCTTTGCTCCTCAGCTACAAGACAGGCATCCACGGCAGCTTTTAAATGTCAGTAAATCTGCTTCACTAAATCACTTCAGCTCTCGGTACAGAGATAATGTGGAGTGCCTGTCAAAAAAAGCCCCAAACACCTCCCTCCAGAAACTTCTTTTTGGGAAAGGTGTGATAGTTTGGTTGGCACTACTCCTCATTCTCATTAAGTTTTCTATTTCCCCTTAAACTGCTCCTTCAGCAGGAAGACCCACCCACTGAGAGAAAATTGGTTCTTCCAGGTAAGACCAGGTCTTCTGCTTCTGAGGCCGCATTCTCAGAAAGAGTTACTTCAGTGGAACAAAGTGTTCATCAGCTTTCCAGACTCACTGAAAGGGTCTGCTTGAAAAAGTGGCATTTAGTTCATTCATGGGGATGAGTGAAACAATTGAGGAGAGAATGAAATTGATGTTTTTCACTGCACAGAGTATCTGACCGAAGAAGTTTGCCGTCCACTCCAGGTGTGACATGGTGATATCTTTGAACAGATGTCTCTTAGGGCCACCATAGAAGGTCTATCTTCCAAGTCTTATCAGCCAGCTTGGTGTAGTGGTTAGGAGTGTGGACTTCTAATCTGGCAAGCTGGGTTTGATTCTGTGCTCCCCCACATGCAACCAGCTCTTCTCCTTCTCCTTCTCCTTCTCCTTCTCCTTCTCCTTCTCCTTCTCCTTCTCCTTCTCCTTCTCCTTCTCCTTCTCCTTCTCCTTCTCCTCCTCCTTCTCCTCCTCCTTCTTCCTTCTTCCTTCTTCCTTCTTCCTTCTTCCTTCTTCCTTCTTCTTGACACCTGGTGGGGCAGGTCAACATGACCATATAGGGTCATATCACCAGATAAATGTTGGACAATTTTTTATAATATATAAGACAGACAGACAGACAGACAGACAGACAGACAGACAGATAGATAGATAGATAGATAGATAGATAGATAGATATAAATTAATTCCTACCCATTCAGGAAACCCTTCCAGGACCATCAAGAAACCCCGAGGTTTCACAAAACCCTTCTTGAGAAAGCCTGATGTAGATAGAAAAACCATAAGTCTTGGTTTCCTGTGTGTTTCTGGAGAAGCTTTCACCCATGAAGTTGCCTTGTACTCATTCAAACCATTGGTCAATAAGTCAGCAGGGTCCCCTGACACTGGCTCTCCTAACCCCTTTAACTGGAAATGCAGGAGTTGATTCTGTGACCTTCTGCATGCCAGGCATATGCTCTGGCACTGAGCCATACACATGCATACCACCCCATCCCCTGTAGTCTACAACAGTGCAAGCCAGGAATGTCCATTTTCACCCTGTGAAGTTCTGTTGCACTAACTCAGGTCATTGCAGTTTGTCCTGGATGACAGTGTTTGGCCTTTTCTGATGGATTTCAGCTGAATGGCAGCCAGAATAACATGTTTCCAGGCTCAGAGAGCCACATGCTACTTATGCTGCATATTTATGACGTCCGCTTTTCTTCCTTACTACCCAAATGAAAGAGATTTTCTACATTATTAATATTTGTAAATGTTTATGAAAATGCAGCGCAGATAAAGATGACAAACGCAGCATAATTCCTCCAAAAGAGGAGCTGATGGTGAGGCACAGGCTTTGCAGAAAGGGAGAAAGAAGAATTTTGAATAGACAAAATCGATCCCTGTTCTGAGCTGTGAGATCATGAGCAGGCTCACTTGGAAGCAAGTCCCACTCAATGTGTGCATGCGTGTATGCATGCATGCGAGTGAGTGTGTGTGTGAGAGAGAGAAACTCTCTACCAATTCCGATGTATACTTAAGACAATGCAAAACGCTGCAACAAGGAGACATTAAAGTCCTCTATTCATCACGCCCGTCACAAAATCAATTGTCTTTATTGCTCTGAAAAATTAAAAACCTTTCTGCATTTTATTAAAGTGTACATCTCCACCATGCAAGGACATAAATAATTGATAGCATCACCTAGCAAATATTTATTGGAGAAAAATAAACCCTTTATCGCCCATTTCCTCTGAAAGCCATGGGATGCAATTTACCGTGTTAGCAGACGGTTGCGCAGAACAAAAGGAAATGGGAAACCGTGCATGGATCTGGAGTTCAGATGTTTAGTGAACAGTGTCCACAGGCAGGGCAAGCCTCACTCCTCCTGCCACAGATGCTATTGCAGCCTGAAAAGTTAGGAAAAGCCAGGTTCAGTGACTTTCCACAGGTAACACTTTACTTTCTGACTTGCATCTGCCCCATCTACTAGATTCACAGAGGCTGCCTGCCCTAGCTCTGCCCAGCTCTGCCACAAGATTCATTCATTTTACATTCCAGAGTTACCCTGGCAAAAGGGAAGGGACCAGAGAAGGAAAAACTCATGCAGGGACCACAATGACAACGGACCACCTGACATCTCCTTGCAGGCCAGGTAAGAAGAAGAAGAAGAAGAAGAAGAAGAAGAAGAAGAAGAAGAAGAAGAAGAAGAAGAAGAAGAAGAAGAAGAAGAAGAAGAAGAAGAAGAGTTGGTTCTTATATGCCGCTTTTCCCTACCCGAAGTAGGCTCAAAGCGGCTTACAGTCGCCTTCCCTTTCCTCTCCCCACAACAGACACCCTGTGGGGTGGGTGAGGCTGAGAGAGCCCTGATATCACTGCCCGGTAAGAACAGTTTTATCAGTGCCGTGGCGAGCTCAAGGTCACCCAGCTGTATGCATGTGGGGGAGCGCAGAATCGAACCCGGCATGCCAGATTAGAAGTCCGCACTCCTAACCACTACACCAAACCACTACACCAAACTGGTAACTCGTAAATATAAGCAGAAGGAGTAGTAACCAAGAGGCATAATATATAGACTCTGGTCTCCGTTTAGGTTCCCCTACTGTATATTTGTGTGTGTGTGTTTTTTTTAAAGCCCCTACCCTCTGTTTTTAAATATAGTCATTGAAGCACTCCAGCTGGGGGAAATTATTAGAAGTGCCACAGCTGGATCCCATTAAGGCTTCTGACCCATGCTGAGCGAATCGCGGAGAGATTAAATGCATGTCATCCAGGTAACAGATCCTGGGGTTCTCGACTCCTAGCGCAGTCAATCACCCATCGGTTGCCTAGTAGAGAAAAGGGAGGAGGAGGGAGAGAGCGGGCAGTTGCTTCAGGAAATAACCGTTTAGAGCTTGCTCGGTTCGCCAGGAACTCGCAGGTTGTACCAAAATTCCAGAGCTTGTTATCCTGAGGCCACTCTCCAGCGATGCCGAGGAGCTGTAGGGAGTTTGGCAAGTCTCATTGATCAACTCTGAGCTCAATGCAAAGCACATCTGCTTTTTTGTCAATGGACTTCAGCTCAGAGGTGATAAGGGGCTTGACATTATTGATCCTGTTAGAGAATTCTGCGGTCTTGGATCTTGCTGACTTGGAATGGTTGATGATATTCCAGTCAACCAAAGATATCATGGAATTTTACCCTGCAAAACCTTTAATTTTCTTCCACGGATATTTTGTTTAGTTGCTTCTTTAGAATGTTCACCGTCCACATCTCCCGATAACTGCTTGTGATAACTCATGGGGAAAACAAGTGAAACAACTAATAGTAACATATTTAAGAGAGCACATCAGTAAGATCGTAAAAGCAATTCAATACAACTCTAAGAACTGAGACACAATAAAACTTTAGGATGCTTTAGGATGCTTTGGTCTGATCCTGCGTTGAGCAGGGGGTTGGACTAGATGGCCTGTATGGCCCCTTCCAACTCTGTGATTCTGAAAACCACTCCCACCTCTATGTAAAACACCAACAGCCAGGTTCAATGGTCTCAAGGAAAGACAAGCCATAAAAAACATTATTCAAAATGGCTAAAATCGGCACACTACTCAAAAGTGGGGTGGAGTTCAGTTACCTCAACAGATATTATTCCTCCTGACACTTGATGCTCTCAAGAAATGTGCTAGGCAGATGTTGATAGAGAGTAGTCCACAGGGTGCCACCACTAAGGAAGTCCTGTCTCTGGTCGTCATACCACCTGCTTCACCTTTTTGACAATGGGGGCAGAGACCAGAGCGGGAGATGAAGATCTTATCTGATGACCTGGAGAGTTCAGTGTGTCCCAAACAGCTGCTGAAATACCTTCCACAATAGTGTGCATGTTTTTTTGTTTTTTTACAAAACTTTGCAATGACACTGCTGATGCAAAATTGGCCATTTATGTCACTAAGGAAGAGTGATCTGATTGTCTGTTGAAGCAGCTGACTGCTGAGTGGAGAGGTTAAACTGCAAGGCTGGAGAAATTGTAGGGCTGAATCTGGTTTTGCAGGACTGCATATGTGTGAGACCTGTATTGCATGATTAGACCCATTGACCTGTATTGCATGATTAGAAAAGAAGACAGTGAAGCAACCTGCTGAACACCCACCAACATGAACACCCACCTTTGGGGTTTTATGGCACCATAAAAGTCAATGGAAAAGTTGCCTTTTTGTCTATTCTTTGGTGGTGGGGGGTTAAGTTAGAGGCACCAGCTTGGTGTAGTGGTTAGGTGTGCGGACTTCTAATCTGGTGAGTCAGGTTTGATTCCATGCTCCTCCTCCACAGGCAGCCAGCTGGGTGACCTTGGGCTCCCCATGGCGCTGATAAAGCTGTTCTGAGCGAGCAGTGATATCAGGGCTCTCTCAGCCTCACCCACCTCACAGGGTGTCTGTTGGGGGGAGAGGAAAGGGAAGGCGAATGTAAGCTGCTTTGAGACTCCTTCGGGTAGAGAAAAGCAGCATATAAGAACCACTTCTACTTTTTCTTCTTTTTCTTCTTCAAACTTACGGCATAGCTGCAGGAATCTCTCCTCAAAAGATCCCCATCAGTTTCACAAAGATTAGACTTAGAGTCCAATTCTATGGGCAAGCCAAAAGGTTTCCTCCATCTAAACAGAACTGCTTATTTGAATTGTATCACCTATCCCTAATTGTGAGTTGCATTGGAAGCATGTACTAGGAATGCCATATATCGACTCCATTGGGTCGCTTGTGCAGGTTGCAGGTTCCCCAGCATGTTGAGCATATTACAAGTTAACCTTTCTGGCTGTGGGTTACCCTGAGAGTGAGAGGGGCTCGTTAACTATCAGACTGACTACAGAGAAGCCAGCTCCCTGTTCATGACTGTCAAACAGGACACAAGCTGAACAGGTAGGCGTTCAAGCATCCCCATCTTCGAGGAACATAGCCCGAAGCCATTTAGTGATATAAAGTTAAGCACCAGCATTTTCATTTGTGCCCAGTAATAACTGATAGGCAGCCAGTGCAGATCTCTCAGCAAAAGGGTGACACAGTCCTTGCACCATTTTCAGCAATAACTGGGCTGCCACATTTTAGACCAACTGAAGACTTCTTAGAGGCAGGCCTCATGTCAAATTTATTCTGGACATGATCAGGGTTTGGATTGCAGTAACCAAATTACACTTTTCAAGGCAGGGGTAGTCAACCTATGGTCCTCCAGATGTCCATGGACTACAATTCCCACGAGCCCCTGCCAGCAAATGCTGGCAGGGGCTCGTGGGAATTGTAGTCCATGGACATCTGGAGGACCACAGGCTGACTACCTCTGCTTCAAGGAACAGCCTTGACTAACTTCTCCAGTGAAGCTGACAAAAGGTGTGCTATGCCACAAACAAAGCCCACAGAAGGATCTCCATGATACCCGTGGGTCCCAATCCATGGGCTGAAGACCGGTATTCTAGATTATTAACACAGTGTGCAAACAATGATACCAACAGAGATTGTTAAAAAAATAAACGTGTGCAAGAAACAAGGAGGGAGTAGGTGTGTGTGTTTTTAATTGGGGTTGGATGGTGCTGAAATGGTGTCAGTTTTAACTATATTCGTGCAGGTTTTTGTAAGTTTGTGGTCCTAGTGTTTTTGTTTTTTTCCTTCTAATAAAGATTGCTACTATTTTTACCGTATAGCTGTAGTCTGCCTTGACTTCCAAAGGGTATAATCACCTCGTAAACATTGGCGAATGATCCATTTTGCTACATTAGCACCTCTTGCTAAACAAATTCCCCGCTGTTGAATATACACGAGTCACAGGACACGTGTGTAGGTGAGATCCTGGTAACAACCTCCAGCACGCACTGTGTGCCATTTCAAAAGCATCCACCATCTTCCTTGGTTCGCAGATAAGCCTACTTGAGACCATTATCCCTTCCGACGCCACCATCCTTCTCTGCCGCCACATCCCTGCAGCTGCTCTTCAGAGGCATCTGTCAGAAAAAAGCATCTCATTCTCCGTTGGCAAGCAGCCAGTTTCCCCTCACACAGAACGCTTCAGAAGGCCTTTTTTCTTCTTTGTCAGAAATGATGCTGGTCGGAGGTGCCAATGCACAGGTGCCTGAAAGTCCTCAAAGAGAAATGTTTTTGGTGGCAAGCCAGGTACAGAACACGAGAGTTGAAAAGCCACATCCTTTCCCTGATAAATTAAAGTCTACCATTTGTAGTTATAATTAGTGCCCCCTTCTGTGTGAAAGATTCTGGGGCTCGGCAGGGGAGAGGCCCTGTACTCCAAGTGCCAATCACTCCCATTTGGCAGCATTCGATGCCTTCCACTGAAGTCTAACTTGAAAGCAATTCCTTAGGAAAGAGAGAGAGAGAGAGAGAGAAAGACAGAGCTGCCTTCCTGCTTCTGGACAGTGCAAAACGAGGGGCTTTCTTTGGCAGCGGCATCAGCTGTGCCATGTTAGGACTCAGCCCTGAATTGGGTCTTGAACTGGGGAACTGAGGGGCACAGCCTCCTTAGACTCAGACCCATCACTAAGCAGCTTAGCAGGGAACAGCCAAACAGCCAAGGAAAACTCCTGACATGGACAGGCCAGGGCAGATCAGGCCATTCTCTCTGATTTCTCCAGAAAGTCTTGCCTGCAGTTTTGAGGACACCAGAGGCCTGTTTTCAATATGAACATAGGATACTTCTTAGAATCATAGAGTTGGAAGGGACCTTACTTAGGGTAGTCAATTCCAGTTGCAAAAGCTTCTGAGGATTTGGCCATGGTAGTTAGGAAGGGAAGGGAGCTTAGAGGACATGTAATGTCACTCTAGGGCAGGGGTCCCTTGCTGACTCCTTTCACAGAGTGTTTTAATAAAGTGGACAAGTGAGGCACATTGACAGTTCAAGATTGGTCTGATGATCTTCAGGAAATAGATGGATTCATTTCCGATCTTCCAGTAGGGTTGCCAGGTCCTTCCGTGTTGCTGGCAGGGGATGGTTGGGAGTGCCACAACATGCTGACACCACCTGAAAGTAGTGCTGACACGTCAGAGACATCAGGGGGTGACTCTCTGGCTTTTGGGCAAAACTCTATGATAGAATTTGCTTCAGACTACAGAGTTTTGGTCCCAAACCAGTGTTTCCCCCTCAATGACCCCGGCATGCCACATCTCTTCCAGCTGATGTCAGCACACTGCAATGTTCTTTTTGGTTTGGGGAAGTTGGGAGGAGTTCAGGGGGTGAGAAGTACTTCAGAAGTACTCATTGACTCTATAAGAAAAAAGCCATTTGTTTTCTCTCCCTTTATCTAATATAAAATCTTTGAAATCATGTAAACTGTCTAAGGCCAGAGCAGCTATAAAGAGAATGAATGAGTATCCATGTAATTGGAAATATTTTTTTTCCATACTTAGTTGTAGAAGTAGATCACAGGAGGCTGTATGTAGAGAATCTTGATATGAGAAAGAGAAGGGAGAGGGAACGGTGAGACAGGGAGTGCTACCTCCAGAAGTTGGGTCAGCATATATGCTATGAGCCTTTCTGAGCTAATATTATTAACAAGAAAACAGGGAATCCATGGCATTCTGACTTGGGGATATAAATTTAAAAATCTGTTGGATTAGAATCACAAAATCACGAAGGTGGAAGGGACTTCCACGGTCATCTGGTCCAACTCTCCCTCCCCCACACAATGCAGGAGACTCACAACTACTTGCCCACCACAGTGACCCCAATTTCATGCCCAGATGATGTCCCCTTCCCCAAGAAAACCAGAATGCCTGGCCAATCTGGTGAGTTTTGACACCATTGAGATGGTGATTGTGTCTCCCCCTCCCTGTTTGGCACCATTTCTCCTCCCACTGGCCAACTGAACGGTGGCTGGGAAGTGGCCCCCCACCTGGTGGCATATGACAAGCCTATCACTCGGTGGTCCCAATCCAAAGTACACTCCCATATGCCTGATTTTTAGAGATGTGGAAATATTCGTAATCTGTATTCACATAACAACAGGTATCTTATCTCTTGGAAACCTAATTGTTGAGCAAGGATTTAGCAGCCTTGAATGCATTCTGTCCATCAATGACATGTTCCAAGGCTACTATAGATGTTACTAAAATTATAAAGAATAAAATAAAGTACAAGGTTCTTCATTCTTGTTTGTTTAATATCGTGAAGGATCCAACCAGAACGGTATCTAGCTATGTCCCGTTTTCAAATGGAAATTTTCTTCAGCGATTGTCCTTTAAATGTATATATCATGCAAATCCAAATTGGGGAATTCAACCTCTATTGAATAATAAAGTATATATATTGGCCTTTGGCTCTTCATTATGGGGATGCTAGTAATATCAATGGCTCCCCATTTAAAGGACAACCATTGAAGAAAATTTCCATTTGAAAACGGGACATATCTAGACACCATTCTGGTTGGATTCTACACAATATTAAACAAACAAGAATGAAGAAACCCTGTACTTCATTTTATTCTTTATAATTTTAGTAACCTCAATAGTAGCCTTGGGCTAGGTTGATTCTTTCTCTTATTTTATTCACTACAAACCGCCCTACTTGTCTACATCATCATTGACATGTGACAATGTCCATCAGCAAGCTGTGGCTGCTTATGGCTAGATATTTGACCATATTTATAGCATGGTTTTATTATATATATATATAATCCCCCACTCTCCAGGTACACAATCACTCCTGCCCCTTCCTTTTCTGCATTCATAGAGGACAGTTGTTAAAATGCACTCCAGTTTCCCAGGTATTTCGGACCAATTATTAATTTCATGTCCTCTCCCTCATTATCCGACTTGCCTAGAGCTTCCAGAAGGCCACCCTCCCCTTTCCTGAGCTTCTAAAAATCTCCCCTCCCTTTCATCCCCCCCTTCCTGTCATTCCCATACACACTCCAGTGGTTTTCACACAAAAGTTGTATCATCCACTTCAAGGCTCTTTCAGACCACAGCTGTTCTAGGCTTGGGTTCAGATCATACGTTAGCCATGGAAATTCCCCTGAGGTGGAGTAATTCCCTCTGGGAGATCTACTCCTGACTCTCCAACTTGCTTCCCCGTTGCAAAATGGGATTCAATGAAAACAGCCGAACCGCCATGAAAACAATATCGTGGAAATATCTTTGCTTAGTATTTCTATCACGTTTTAGGCAAGATCCAGACGTCGAAGCATTTGCCGCCTGGATTTTCCTGTGTGGACAAGATAATCAGGAGGTGAATAATTACAACAATGCGCCACTAGCACATTATCAAAGCATATGTGGAGCCCAGAGATCAGAGTCTTCATCGCGCTTCACATATCTCATTTCAGCAAACAATAGCTGTCAGTTTTATCTTCGATTGCGGCAGAAGGATTGCGGATGTGAGCGGCTGGCCTAAGGTGTCACTGAATTCAGGAGTCAGCCTGCTTTCTGGCTCTTAGCTGCAATTCTGTGCTACTGTCGCTACAGTGGAAATGCGTTGCATTTATTTGGCTTTTCTTATTGTTAGGTTTTGATTGCTAGGCTGCCCCGGGAGGCATTATGGACAGAAAGGCTACACATTTTACACAAACAAGAAAATGTTGTGATTACCGAACGGGCAAGATGCCATGTCATTCTCTAGACCAGCCACATCACAGGGATGTTTCTGGATGTTTCTCCTTGGCTTGCTGGCTTTCTGCATGCACAGTGCATTTCAGATGGGGAGCACACAGATATGATTCTCCTGCAGCCTTGGAAGGGTTTTACCTGGGCAGGGCAGAGTTGGCATCAGAGTTGGAACTGTTGAATTCTCACTCACTCCCCCCCCCCCCAGAGTCTTCCCTCCAAAGCTGCCCTTCCCTCTTTCGATCCCTGTAGGCTGAAAGCCCGCTGGAATTCTAGGAGAACTCCAGGCCCCACCAGGAGGTTAGCAACCCAACCGTGCGTTGCCCGTCCTGCCCTATAAAAAAAAGAATGCCTGCATGGAATCTGGTACTCAGATTCATAGACTGGTTTAGCGCCAGGACTCACTAAGTTATTAAAAATGAAACTTAGCTACTGCCAACAGCAGGGCTGCAGTTATATATGCAACTGCCATAAAGCGGCAATAAAACCCAAGGAATTAAAACAACCAGTGAGTTTTCCAGCTACAGACACAGTATCCAGCTCTAGTGCTGAATAGGTTGCAGCCAGGCTAAGGCCCTCAGCAAAAGAATCAACGGGTGGTGGAGGAAAATCTTTAAAAAAAAGAAAAGCCTTGGAGGAGCACCTGTCCATCTGCAGTTCACCTACCTGGAGGAGCACCTCATCTGCACTTCATGGACCTGGAGCACTTGGAGCAGGGCTTCCTCCAAAGCAGGGGTAGTCAACCTGTGGTCCTCCAGATGTCCATGGACTGCAATTCCCATGAGCTCCTGCCAGCATTTGCTGGCAGTTCAAGATTGTAGTCCACGAACAAGATTGTAGTCCATGAGAATTGTGGTCCATGGACATCTGGAGGACCACAGGTTGACTACCCCTGCTCCAAAGGAACCAAGGGAAGCAGGTGCTCCTTCAAGCACTACTTCAAGCTGAACTCTTCTCATGGCTTGACTCAGAACGGGTACAACTCAAACCAATCCTTTCCCTCCTCCAATAGAGAATCAGAAAACAAACCGTAACGTTCTCAGGCCCCTCCCAGAATTTGAACACCATCATATCCAAGGCTTCTCGCAAATGCCTCTAAGCCCCCAAGTCCCCCACTCTGTCTTTCTGTGCAGTACTAATTACTAGAAGGTGACTCTTCATCATGACCGACAGGGGTAGTCAACCTGTGGTCCTCCAGATGTCCATGAACTACAATTCCCATGAGCCCCTGCCAGCAAATGCTGGCAGGGGCTCATGGGAATTGCAGTTCATGGACATCTGGAGGACCACAGGTTGACTACCCCTGACCACCAACATCATTTCTATACTACCCTCTCAATGTGGCTCAGGGCAGTGCCTGCCAAAGAACACTGCTGCCTGGGACAACTGCCTTTTCGGAGGGCAGGTGCCAAGGCTATTCCCGTAGCCGCATTCCTGGGCATAACAGAGGCCACAGCACCAGCTCCCCCCTCCCCTTCTCCCCCAGGCTTCTGGCTGAGTGGGAAAAGGATGCACAGCTGAGCCACTGCAGAGGTCTGGAGCTGAGGATGTCAGCAAGGCATTAGGAGTCAGGCCCGTCCACTACAGAAGAGGAGGGAACTGGGCTCAGCTTATGACTGTTTCAGGGATTTATTTGCTTGTTTGTTTATTGCATTTATATACCGCCCTCCCCCGAGGCTCAATTCCAAACTAAGGGACCGTTTCCAATCCCTCTCTCCTCCAAACCTAGTGCCTTCCCTAGTTAGAAACCACAACTTGGATTGTAACCAGAAACCAATCTGAAGCTGGACCGGGCCTGAAAAATGGAATTGGCGCCGTGGAGGCAAAAAAGATGGATGCCCCCATCGCCCCCCATGTTTCAGAGCTCTGCCTTTTGGCTGAAGCTTCTGAACGCCATTGCTTTTTACGAGCCCAGCTAGTCTCCAAAAGGCTGGCTTCAGCTGTCCAACATAGATTTCTGCCTTCAGGGCTTTTCAGTGAAACTATCTCCACCATCCTAGCCTATTTATAAAAGTTGTATAGCATAAGACAGATGAGGTGAATTTCTTGCTAATATTAAAGAGCTTTATCATTCTCAGGAAGCTGTTTCTCTTCTCAGCTCTTGCGTGCACCACATCTTCAACATGAAGGAAAGGCGTTTAAACAGAAGGTATTAGCTCCCCCCCCCCCCACGCACTATTGTTTAGTGTTTTAGTTGCTATTGAATAACACCAGATTGGCTAGCAGGTGCTCTCGTTCACAGCCCTCATGCTGGGAGCAGACCAGATTCTCCCCCTTCCCACAGTCATGCAGACAAACAGAAATGAACAGGGCGCCTCCAACTGTATCTCTTGGCTGGGCTGTTCCTTGGGCTCCTCCTTGTGGCACATTCAGATCATCTCTCTAGTCCCTGATATCCTTGAAGGAGAGAAGTTCCCTGGGGGTTCCTTAGGGGTTTCCTCAATGAGAGAGCTAAACGTGGAGGATCAGCTGCTGGAGAAGACACTTCAGGCTCTACTTATTCATTAAGCTGTCTTGCAGGACTGCTTGAGCTGGGCTCTATGTCACATCTCCAGATTTCATGGGGGCAACAGTAGATCCAGACCTGTATGAGCTGCACTCCCAGAGGTGCACCTGGCTGGGAGTCCACAGAAGATGGATAGGAGTTCCGTGGGAGCACACTTGATATCAAGTTTCCTGAGGACAGAAAGACTCTTCTGTGCGGGTACCAAACTAGGATCTCATCAGGGACTGGGTATGGGGTGGGTGGACTCTGCCCGCTTCACCTGAAGTCAAAATGGTGGGGCTCAAATGAGAGAAGGGAAAGGACTTATGATTGGGAGGATGGGATGGGATGTGCCTCGGGAAAGGATGGCCAACTTCTGCAATTTTTGTCCATAGCAGTGGTTTGGGTACTGACGTGGAGATTCCCATCCATTCAGTTGTCACTGATCTTTGGGATCACCATGTTGGCTTCACCTGTTTCCTGCAAAGTTAGAGACTTCATGAAGGGTATCAAACTGATGTATGAGCGCAATTTTCTGCAATTTTCAGTTCATGGCTGCTCCTACGGGTTAGCAATGCACACCAGAAAAGATGTGCACCACACATGTGAACTTGCCTATCATATCAAGATTCATGTATTCTTGTATGATGGTATAGATAAGTAACTAAACACGCCCAGGAAATCCAAAAGGAAAGATCACTGTGGCAAAATCGGTGTTACTCTGTAAACAAGATTAAGTCCTCAAGAACCTCAAGAAAATCTGGGGCAGACATGGGAACTGGAAGGACTACATCTTCACGCAGTGGGCTAGAAGATATACTATTTGTGATGCAAAAGTCATCCCCCCCAAGCATCTTCAGTAAGTGGGCTAGAAGATATACGCTTTGCAACACAAAATTTACCCCCTCCACCAGCCACACCACACCATTTGTCCTGTCTAGCAATTATGGAGTAAATACCTAGAGGCTAAGAATTAAATAAATTCTGTACAGATATATATTACAAACACCTGACGTCTGGATACCTGCAGGTGCTGAGAGTGCAGGTGTGAGACAGCCAAGCTGGGAAAAGCTTGCATTTGTGTTCCAACACCAGACAGGCTTCTTCTGCTGGGCCCAGGCAAGGGAAAGCTAATGCAGCAATACAGCTACGATGGGACCCAGGGGAAGGCAAACACATTCTAGTGATCAGCTTTTTCAAATAATATTAAACTCCTTAATATATTTCTCCACCAGGGTAAGGGAGGGAGGCAACTGCAACATCACACCCAACAATGACTGCAAAGGAAACTCAGTCTGATGATCCTGGGTTATTTGGAATCAAGTCCCTCTCTGTTCAGTGGGGCTTACTCTCAAGTAAGTGCGGCAAGGACTGCAGCATTTAGCCATCTCGTGCTCTGCTGAAGTGGAAGTGCAGTCACCAGGGATGCATTTGGAAGAATCAATGGAGCATTTGTACAGTGGTTTCAAGGATTCAAAGTGCTTCATACTCGTGTTCAGGGTCGATTATGTCCTGTACATGGAAGGAACGAGTCCATGTCTGTAGCAGGACTTGAATGAGGGACAGACACATCCTGAGTTATGGCTTAGTCTCTTTGCTGCTATGCTTTCTGGGACACCTGTGATGGACAAGCATCAGGAATAGTCAAACTGCAGCCCTCCAGATGTCCATGGACTACAATTCCCATGAGCCCCTGCCAGCAGGGGCTCATGGGAATTGTAGTCCATGGACATCTGGAGGGCCGCAGTTTGACTACCCCTGGACAAGATGATCTTGCATGGACAGCAACTGTCTCCTGAGGGCCCTTCGCTTCTCCAGATCATTAGGATTGTGTTTTGCCACACAGATCATTAGGATTGTGTTTTGCCCATTGATCAAGATCCATAATCAAGGGGATGCTGCTTAGCTTGATGAGAATTCCAGTTCATGGAGCATAACTAATCAGGCATGGCATTGCACATCAATACCTACATCGACAAGCTACATGCAAAACACAAGACACGGAGAATAGGAACTATCACTGTTATTGTAACATGGGAAACGTTTTCCTTTTCAAGGCAAGCCCTGTTCCCAGGGCTTTCATGTTTGGTGTGGGCCAACCAGAGCTGGATAGACTTGCTTTGTTGGATGCATCCAGTTCATGGGAGGCTGGCCAGCCATCTCGTCTCAGCCACACAGTTGCTAACTGGGCAGCAGCAAAATGGCTGCCAGGCATCCTGGCAGTTAGAAGGGAGAAGTGGGTGAATCGGGAGGACAGGTGTGTTTATCAACAGCCTTTCTAAGTCTAAAACATCTCCATTTTGAAGAGCTGCACTGAAGCATCCTGGATCTCTGTGGCAAAAAGGAGGCTGTTTTGTATTAGCAAGACACCATTTTGGGAAGACATGGCACATATATCATCACGCTGAATCATACCTCATCCCTTCCACAGCATTATGTCCCGAGAGCCTGAGGCTCTTTAAATTGCAGCCCGACCTTTCATTAAATCGAGCACGTTCTCCTGAGTGATCAAATATTATCTTCACATCCTCCTTCTGCAGATTCTGGAAGTGGGGTGGGGGGGGGGAGAGGAATTAAGAGTCCCAGAAGTCATGTACATCACACACACGAGCTGTTGTAGTTGTCAGGGTCTACAGCACACACTGAGTTTTACATGGCAAATACCAGGATGTGAAAACAATACCATATGCTCCAGCCAGCCTTGTTTACCAAATGCAAGTACTAGAAAATGGGGGGCTTGTTTGGGGGAATGCCTTTATAACTATTTTACTCTACACCAGGGGTAATCAACCTGTGGCCCTCCAGATGTTCATGGACTACAATTCCCATGAGCCCCTGCCAGCAAATGCTACAAACAATAATAAAAATACTAATAAAATTTACTTTTCCCCCACCCATCCCACAAGGCACAAGGTGGGTTCCATCACTCATAAATACATTAAAATTTAAAAGTGTGATTAACATTGAAATGATTCCAACTAACCCACCTGCTGGGCATTAATAAATTATTACTCCATGTTATCATTGTCACAGGAGGGCATCCTCTTTTGGGAGAAACATATTCCCATGTTGTTCTGATGGCTTCTTGTTCTTCTAGGTTCCTCTGGAATTCTTCTATGGAGACCAGCCAATAGAGGTTCAAGGTATTTCCCTTCCAAAAAGCAGCATTTTCTCCTAGGGAACTGATCTCCAGGAGATCTCCAGGGACCACTTGGAGATTGGCACCCCTACCCTCACCTCTCCAGGCATTTCCCTACCCAGAGCAGGGGGGCAACCCTACCCCAATTGCCCCCTCCCCTCATGCACGCACATAAACTTGTGTTTCAGCCAGCTGCCTATGGTGTGGAAGAAGTCTGTGGCTGGAAAGGACAGATTTTGGACAGCACAGGAACCTTTGTTCAGATCACCAGGCTGGCCGGCCTGATGAGAGCCGGTGACACTTCAACAGCGATTGTGAGTTTTAAGCCAAGTAATCACAATTTACGGTTCTTGCCCTCCAGCTTAATCTTGATTATGCCTAAAAGCTGGGCTTGGGCCTCCTTCGCTGGCTCTCCTGAAGGGGGTCGTCAGTTCCAATCTGCCATCAATCTGTTGCTTTCCATGTTGGGTCCTCGATGCCAATAGCATAGAGTGAGGGGGAGGGGATGCCTTGTTCACTCCCATTTGTTCATGTCCTTCTCAAGCAACTTCTGGCTGGTCATTACTGCAAAGAGCAGGGTTCTCTGAAGTGGTGCCTTCTTGAGTTTTGGATGTTTATAGTACAGCACAGGCAGCGGCTATATGTAGCAATCAAACAATTGCTATTTTCCCCCTTTCCCTTTTGCATTAGTGCATTAGATGTCTGCTAAATGAAGATGCATGCTGCCAGTTGGGGGTTTCTTAGCTAGCTCAATAAGGATTCCTATTTGTGTGTATGCAAGAAAGTATTTTAAACAAGAGGTTATTTTTTAAGTCTCTTGCTAAACAGAGCTTCTGCCTGATAGGCAGAGTTACGGATATAAGAGTTATAGATAACTTTGTTCCCTAACATTTTGCAGTTCGCTCCACCATCCATAGCAGAGATTTTGTAGCTGTGGCCCCATCATGTGCCAGAATTCCCAAGATACCCATAGGCTGAAAAAGCTTAAGGATCCCTGGTGAAAAGAATGCTAGCCTAGAGCCAGCTTGGTGTAGTGGTTAGGAGTGCGGACTTCTAAATTAAAATTGCCTCAGAGAATGGCCATCTGACCCAGCCTGCACAGGTTCACCTGCTTTCTTCTCCTACACCATCACTGGACAGGAGGAAGATAGGAGCAAGCCTATACCCATCACCAGTAGACCAATCAGAGTCCAGCAGCCCCTGCTGGGGCCCAGCCTGAGTGGACGCCATAGGCACCAGCTGCCCTTCCAATCACCAAGAAATTTCTCCAACAAGCCTAACAGCCCATCCATCCCTACTGCTAATCCAGTATTCTTCTAGCTATCCTATCAGACAGTAGAGGGAGAGAAAGAGAAGGGGGGGGGGCAATGAGGAAGGGAGAAGGGGCTGAGAGGGACCCCACTATTAAACAGGCCTTGAGTCTAAGGGGCTGAGTCGGCCTTGCACTGGAGCGAGCGCTGTCCTGATGGGGAGGTTTGTATTTGAGCCCCCCCCCCCCTTTATAAATAAATTATGATCTTCAAGGGAATCCAAGTGGGACTGAAGCAGCCATTCCACAAATCATTTGCCCATGGTTGTACTCAGTTGTTGAGACTTCACACACAAACACACACACGCAGTCATAAACCTATGCAAGTTCCATCCTTCAAGAAGGTAGCAATACATAAAACAGGACCTCCATTCCGCAAACAATAAAAAGTTATCAGATTCAACAACCCCCACTTGCAAGCCTTTTCAAAAGCAATTCTCTGTTTATTGCCGGTTTGTTTATGATGCTGGTACCAATAAACACTCTCATTTGCTTGGTTAACAGATCCCCTTGCGAAGTGATTCCTGTTTTCTGCTACTCTCTGCGGTGCCTTCAAGACACTGCAGCTGTGGAAAGAGCCCTCAGGAGCCTCGCCCACCGCCTGAAATGTTCAGCACTCTGTAGGCTGACTCTAGAACTGTGAATGGAAAAGCTATTAGTTGCATGGACCGGACCATCAGGGGCTCCAACCATGGCGTTTTACAGGATTTGAATATGCAAACCAGAATAAACTGCCAAGAGACTAGGGATGATTCTGAATTTACTTTTTTTTTTCCATTGTGGATCCTGCTGAATTTAGATCGATTTGAACTCAGGACTTCCTCTATTCTCCCCCTCCAAATTGAAACAGGAAGTGTTCTAAACTTGACTGGAGAACGTCAGAACGGGGTGGGATACCAATTGCAGCAGGAGTCTCTTTTCTTGAACAGGGAGGGGGATGGATTGGAGACAGCAGAGGAGAGGCAAATTACAAGAGGCAAATTTCTGCTGAGAGAAGTTAGGGCTTCTGGAGCATAGTCACTTTAAGGGAAGACTTGGGAACTAGGAAGTCTTTGAACTGACACCCTGGCCAATCAGGGAAGACTCCTTTGCTCCCAGGCAAGGAACAGTGAGTTAATTCGAAAAAAGCAAAAATCTGCACATTTACTCATGGTGTTTTTGAAATATCATGCCTCCAATGCTGTAGCAAAGCAGTCTTCCCTGATTGGTCAGGGTGTCAGTTCAAAGTCTTCCTGGTTCCCACTTGCAAGGCTTCCCTTAAAGTGACTGCGCTCCAGAAGTCCTAACTTCTCTCAGCAGAAATTTGCCTCTTGGTTCCCCCCCCCTCTGCTGTCTCCAGTCCTCTCCCCCTCCCCCTCCCCCATCCAAGAAAAGAAACTCCTGCTTTGGAGGAGGGGCGGATAGAAGAAGACTTGAGTTCAAATTGATCTAAATTCAACACGATCCACAGTGGAATAAACAAAGTAAGTGCAGAATCAGCCCAGGATATCGTGGGGGAAAGGTAGGGTCACCACAAATCAATCATGCATGTTGCAGAGGAAAAATTGAAAGTGCCCAAAATAAAAATGGAAATCGAATTTAGTGTATACAGGAGGGATTTAGTCAATCTGGGTAGGCAAAATGCCCCATGCAGACTACACCTGGTTCTAAAGACCTGTGGATAGAGAGATTAAGTAAGCAGCAAAAACCAGCAGACAAAACCCATGAAATGTGGGAGGATATCTATACTATAGTTTGAAATTGGCTTAATAGTTCTTCCTAGACTTGTGGAAACTAGTGCTGAGCCAACATTTTGCAGAGGGGTGGCTTTCATTGATTTTCCAGGCTTCATTGCAAAAGGCTTTACTGGTAGGGGGCTTGTTGCGTAGACTGGTTCAGTCTCTGGTAGCTCCAGCTGTGTTGGAAATAGCTCTTTTTGTGCTCCTAACTTGTGAGACTGTAAACAGGAACTTTGTTTACCATAGAGTTAGTGAGATAGAAAGGGGCACTGACCACTCACCTTTGACCCCATCTATCTGTCCCTAGAGGGTAATTTCCTGTTTCCCCAGTTTATTTTTCTTCTCCTTGATTGTCCTGGCCAGAGAGTACGGGTGAGAGAACTTTCAGGGGAGGGCAGGATAGATATATGCTATTAAAATCGTACATTTGGGGTCAACTTCCTTTAGAGCTAAGACAGCAGCTTCTAGCTAATTCCAAAGATAGTTCAAGTTTTTCCCAGTCCTTGACGTTGTCCATATAAGGACTGGGGGATCTATTCAAAGGCTGAAGGAAGGAGATTCAGTGGAAAGGAAGGGGGCTATCTTTGACCAATGAGAAACTACAAGGTTGGATACAACTGTTCCCTCTGAAAAGGTCAAACTCAATGAACAGTTTCACCAGAATCATGCGGGTTTTGCACTCAGCATTTATGCGCTCATGTGCACAGAACCGGAAAGCAAATGTCCACAGTTTCTTGGGTGATGTACCCTGAAGGTGTCAAAATGGAGAAAGCGATGCCCCCGAAACGGATCACTGAACATGGATCACTGCTCTCCTCACCTGGTGCTAATGAGCAGACTGCCTGATGCCTATCTAGCTGTGAGATCCCCAGGCATTGGACTGAGGTGAAAAGGAGCTTCCCAGTGCCATCCTAAATAAATAAATATTTTATCTGTTTACTGCCCCATCCCTATAAACTCAGAGCAGCTAGCAACATTTTAAAGCAATACAGAGTAAACAATAAGACAGCAAATCCTTCATAAAAACTCCCTCTTATTATTTGTCCCCCTTGTGGATCGATCAGAGTTCCTGTCAGTGGATGTTTCAAGTATGGAGGCCATGATGTCATTGCCTGGCCTCAACCATAGCCCTACGGAATTGCTTAAAACTCCAGAGGGCCCTGATCTCTCCAGGCTGAGCATTCCACCCCGCTGGGACCAGGGCCAAAAAAGCAGTAAACAGTTGTGCCTTTCTGATTATCCTGAAGTCAATGAATTTTGAAAGGTGTGATTCTGCTCAGGATGCCACTGTTGGTCTGCTAAGATTCTTACACCCCAAAAAGGCCTTTCCTACAGCAACGTAGAGAGGGCAGCATGTCCTTTCACAACCAGAATCGCTTCAGAATACATGATACAGCAAGTTTGCTGGAACGTAGCCTGATCTCAACCTTGCGTTCCTTGACGGAAGAATGCTAGGATATATATGTAGCAAAAGGGGAAATCCATGTCTGACTGCTGGAGGAATCATGTCAGAAGCGGCATTCCCCCTTCTCTGATGCACGGAATGCCTCTTCGAAGACGCTGCCACACCTGGGTGCATAAAAATATCACAGCATTGCTTCCTCTGGCAGAATAATTTCCTCCGCATCCAGATGCAAGAGATTTGATCAATTTGACTGTAAGCGACGGATGGACTGAGATTTCTTTGTCAGAGGACAGCCCTCGCTAGGGCTGGCTCTTCTGGTAATTAAAAGGAGGGTTTCGTGCGGAGGCAGGGGATGGGCTTACAGCTGCGGGTCCCGCTTGTGTTTGGAGTCGCAGAGGCTCCGTTGAGCCGTTTGATGTGCCTCTGCTTCAGAGGAGGCCACTTACGCCCCCTTCTCCGTTTCACCACAGCCCTTATCAATAATTCAGCACCTTCCTCTGTCTGTTCTTCAGTCAAAGGCTCGGCTGAGTCTATTTGTAACTCAATAGTGCCCCAGTCAATAAGCACCTGCGGTTATGTATTATTCTCCTTCCAAAGATGTACATGTCTGTAACTACAGAGGTGAAACCTCAGAAAAAGACAACACACAAACTTGGCTGAAAGTCTATATAGAGAGGTATATATTAACTTCCAGCTCCAAGCACTGAGATATCAATGTGTCTGGCAGGCCGAAATATCCCATTGGAACCAGGGTGGGGGGGGGGGGGGTCTGCACATGTCATCAAACCATCCTCTGGACTTTCACCTGAAGCACAGTACATTGGGGGGAATTTCTTCTCAAGCAACATGTGTGGGGGGCAATGGCAAGAGGAAACTAAGAAGTCTTTCTAACTATTCTCAAATTGGGTTCACATGCCATGAGAGCCAGTGGTTAGGAGTGTGGACTTCTAATCTGGCATGCTGGGTTTGATTCTGCACTCAACCATACGCAGCCAGCTGGGTGATCTTAAGCTCGCCACGGCACTGAGAAAACTGTTCTGACCGGGCAGTGATATCAGAGCTCTCTCAGCCTCACCCACCTCACAGGGTGTCTGTTGTGGGGAGAGGAAAGGGAAGGTGGCTGTAAGCCGCTTTGAGCCTCCTTAGTGTAGAGAAAAGCGGCATATAAGAACCAACTCTTCTTCTTCTTCTTCTTCTTCTTCTTCTTCTTCTTCTTCTTCTTCTTCTTCTTCTTCTTGAAAATGCTTGGCAGTATCCAACAAAAGATCCATCTTGTCCAACATTCTCTTCCCAACAGTGGTCAGCCTTTTCGGAAGCTGAAGGCATAAGAGGCACTGATCCTTCCCTGTTGTTTACCCCCAGCAGCTGGCGTTCAGAGGTAGACTGCATCTGCCCATTGAGGTTCCCTTTTGAATCATCATGGCTCCTAGTCATCAACAGACTTATCCCCCCGTAAACGTATCTTGCACACAGGAGGAATCTGCCAAATGGGAACAATCTCTGGGGCATAATATAGACGCCAGGGGTAAGCTTACCCTTTCCAGCTTGTTCTGAAAACATGCCTCCTTTGATTTTGCGTCTCTTTGCGTTCATGGGCACGTGTGTGAAATACAAACAGGCAGAGAAGCCTGTGCAGAACTGGGGCTGGTAGGAGTTAATCACTTATGCTACAGTCACCTTCTTCTGGTCTAGGGAATATTCCATAGGTGAGAGATTGAAAGAGCAAGTTTCCACTGCTGGTTGCATAATACTTAGCGCTTTGAATGATGCTGATAACTGACTGAAGACCATCAAGGTAATGAAGTGGTGCTCTAATGCGAAGAACAAGAGATCAGGAGAATTTGTAATAAAACACACAACTCCTACCGGATTTGAACTTGCTACCTTCAAAACCTCCCATAACCAGCTCACTGCAGCTAAATTAAGCTACAAAGACTTCCATTACCCAGCAAGCAAGAGGATTTATTGATGTTCTCAGATAGTGAGAAGAAGGAAGGAGAGGCGGAGAGGGGCTTTCCCTCCCATGAATCAATGAGATTACAGAGAAGTATTAATCCAGCCTCAGATACACTAGAAAGGCAACAGAAGAGAACACAATGTGATACCCTTCCCTCCCAATATGATCCTTCTTGAAGATTTTTTTTTGGGGGGGTGGAAAGAGGGATGTCTTTTTCAATTCTTGAGTACAAAGCACATGCCAGCCCATACGTCACGAATAATTATTGTAGGTGACAAATTAATCCACTGGAAAAAAAAATGAAGAGGCTGCATGAATCAGGAGACAGGGGTGATAAATGAAATCTACCCCCAGCATAATCCAGCCTTTGTGTTTAAACTGATTTCAGGGAGGATTTTAAACTGATTTAGCGTTTGAGCAAACCGTCCCCGGTTGTGTCTAGAACAGAACTTAACAATAGTGGAACTCCCAGAACAGGATAATTGGCAGCTCTACTTTTTCTTTTGTGTTCTTTCTTTAAAACTTTTATACCCCACCTTAATCCTTATCTGTTGGGGGAAAAAAATAATAAATCTGGCAGAGTTCATGTAATACAAAATAGCAGAGTTAATGTATAAATGATGAGGCCAGACAAGGCAGGTATATACTGTCTATAAAAAGACAATTTTTACTAGCTAAACAGGGTAGGAGAAAGTGGAAGACAAAACAAGAAAATGCATAGCTTCCAGGGGTAGTCAACCTGTGGTCCTCCAGATGTCCACGGACTACAATTCCCATGAGCCCCTGCCAGCGTTTGCTGGCAGGGGCTCATGGGAATTGTAGTCCACTGACATCTGGAGGACCACAGGTTGACTACCCCTGCATGTAGCTCAGTCAGGAGATCTACACCTTAGCTGTTACATGGTGAAGATTCAAGATGGATCTGACTATCTGCCTAAAGTAGATCTCAAACAAAGGGAGGAAAGCAGAAAGTTTCTCTTCCTGTTAAACTTGTGGATGTGACAAACAAGAGTTCGCGAATGGCCCCCAAACAAATCTGCATATCTAAACAGACCACCTGACCCACTCTGCCTTTTCCCACTAGCAACAACTGTAAACAAACAGTTTAACTCTTTGTCTGTGGCTGGCTCTTGCTACGAGACAAAGTCTAACATGATCAAGAATCTGGTGGCAGAGGAAAGTGCTGCTGATTTATGGCAAACCCATAGGCTTTTCAAGGCAAGAGACATTCAGGGGTGGTTTGCCATTGGCCGACTGGCAAAGACTCCCCTGAACCTTGGGTGGAAGAGATGCCAGGGACCAAACGTGGAATCGTCTTGGGCTCTGCTACTGGTCCACAGTCAATCTGCATGATTTCTCACATTACGATACTAGATTGGAGAAGGTGGAGAAATATTTCCCCGCCAAGCCCTTTGCAGCAATAGTATTTTCCCTTTTATCCATCTTATTTTTATTTGTTATGTTTTAATCTGCCCTCCCCTGAAGGCTCAGGGCAAGTATAATTGCACAATATTAAACTTTCACAATTTAAAGCAAAAATCTTAGCTTCACATTACTTAAAATAAAGCCTTCTGAGAATACAAAATATTGTTTGCAGCCACTGCCTTCCCTCTGTTCCTTACTTAGCTTCTGCTGCCCTTTACCTTTTTTGACTGCTGTTTCTTCCGCCTAGTTTGTACTACAGGTGATCCCAGCCAGTCAGGGATCACACAGTGAATAAAAGGACCTTACTTAATGCTATGTAACCAAGTCAGCTGGGGATTATCTGGCAATGTCATTGAGGGTGAATGAAGCTAATTTACTTACCAAATAGGTGAACCCCTTTGAGGCCATCACAAAACACACACTTGTCAAAATGAGGACAGGCATTTTGACACTCCTGAGAATGTCTCCCCCCCCACTCCAAACAGAGAGTACATTTGGCTCTGCTTGAACTTGTATGAAAGAGCAAGTGATTTGCAAGTTGTGCTCTTATTCCTTTGAATACTATATCACAGTGTAAGAAAGGTCAAGGGAGTATCTGTAAAGAGGCATTATCTTATTCCATAGCCTTGGGTGGAAGGCAGCCAACCAACGTGTAACAGAGTCTTATTTCTTCCCCCCTTCCCTCCCCGGGGCTACAAGTCTGGTGGACGAGATCTTGTGCATTTCATTATATTAGAGACATATTTCTGCTGACGCACGGACAAAACCACACCGAAGCAAGATGCAGCCTAGACAAATAAGTCGTTGAAAGACAAAGCTGTACATTAAAAAAAAAACGCCTTTCTAATTAGAGTCCCCACTGAGATGGCTTCCCTTCTTGGCATTCAGAACCACCAGTGTCTCCTGGTAAGGGAGTGAGGTCCTTTATTCTTCCTGTCTAGTTTCTAAGGAAAAAGAAGAACAGGAAATGCTGCAGGTCTGACTGCCTGGTACAGCCAAACACACCATTCTCCCCACCCTTTGTGCAGACAGCCAAATGGAAATCTCTCAGAGTCTGAATGCCAGGTTAGTTTTATGCCACAACAGGCTATGGATCACTCTGGACAAGTCACTGGTTATAGGGAGGGGGTGAAATTTTATCTAAGGAATTTGGAATGGCTAAGAGTCTGGACTAAGATATGAAATATTATAGTCTAGCTCAGTGGTTCTCAACCTGGGGGTTGGGACTTCTTTGGGGGTTGAATGACCCTTTCACAGAGAAACCCCAGAAAGACCCGAATTTATATACAATCATGAACAATGGATCTTCACACCATCGGTCAGTTTCGGTTTAATTTCTGTGAAAGAACACCTGCATAATTTTATGTTCGGGGGTCACCACCACATGAGGAACTGTATCAAAGGGTTGCGGCATTAGGAAGGTTGAGAACCACTAGCTCTAGCTGATCTCACCAGACACTGGGAGCTAAACAGGGTCAGTTGGTGGGGGAGCATCAGGGAAGACTCCGCAAAGGAAGGCAATGGCCACCCACCACTGCTGTTCACTTGCTTTGAAAGGCCTTTGCTGGGGTCACCCTAATTTGATTGTGAGTTGACTGCACATAAATAGATGCAGACATTTGAGTATGAACCCATGGATGCTAACATGGAGCATCAGGTCTCCAATAACTGGTCAACCATCTTCTTTGATTAGGGAAGGAATCAGTGCAGCTATCCATACCTTGCAGAGATCACCCAACACAAAGGATGGAAATGAGCCCGCCGACCTTCTGCATTGGGCTGTGGATTCCTCCAACCCTTTGACTTCAGAGGATGTCATATAAATTTGCTGTCTGTACAGATCCTTCTCCCTTAGGGATGTGCTCCTGCTCAGAATGATTCACACAGATATTTGCTAATTCTCATGCAAAACTGCAACCCAAATGCCAGGCCTGGTATGTGAAAATAAAACACAGCATTGAACTAAAAAGAATTCCTTTTGAGAAGCGGCTGGAGAAGATTATGTCAAAACACATTCAGGGGCTCACCGTGACTGCACAGATGGGATTTATTTTGCAAACAAATGATGCAGGAAAGCTGTAGGTTTGAAGACATCCACAGTAAGATAATTTTGGACATTTAGTGCTTTCAATTTTTATTATTATTATTATTATTATTTGTATTTTACAAATATAATTTCCACATTCTCCAAATTTGATGGAGGGGTTTTATTGTACAGTTTTGTATGGGGCCTGTGTTGTTTCTGTCACTGTGAACAGCCAGATTAGTCATTCTCCATGGCAACTCCAGCGGTCTTCACAATGAGAAACTATCTGAACAAAGTGACTGTGACCAGGTATAGGCAAAAGGTCCGTTTTTGTTTGGAAAGCTACACTCCACTATTCTCTTTACCTCTATGTGAAAAAGGTATGGTAAAATAATAAAGAGTCACTGCCCTAGTGAACTTCCACGGCAGCGTCAGTAGATCACTGAAGCCAAAAACTCAAGAGTGCCCAAAATGTCCTGTTCCCTGTCTTTCTACAAAACAGCACCATGGTCTCCCTCTCCTCCAATCAAGCCAAGAGTAGACCACAGTGGTCTCTCCAGAACACCTGCACGTTAGAAGGAAGGCTATTGGATCCTTCCTAATGTTGCATTGGCCCTGAAACATTAGGAATAACCTTTCACAGCATTGGAAGGGACTCGGGGGTAGAGGGGTCAATGGGAGGGGTCCATGTCTTCTGCTGGTGGGTTGTAGGTACCAAACCCATGCAACTATGTTGAAAGGTACTGAGCCTCCTTAACTCCAGCCACAAAGACCCATAATTAGCTCATTGACAAGAGGTAGAATTTAGACATGACCCCCATGTCAACAAGTTCATCCTCCAGATCTAGTGTATAAGGATTAACTTGAAGGTTTCTGGTGCCATTCCTTAATTTCATGCAACATTCCTTGCCTGAAATACATATCTTCAAAGTTTATTCCATGGAGAAGACAAAAGAGTACGTATGTGCCATCTCAGGGGACTCTTTTTTGTTCAGATGCTTAAAGAGCTAATCTCTCTAGTCTTTTAGTGGGCTCCTGAGTAGTTAGTGGGGTGCAAGCACGTCCTTCAAGCTATGCGTGATCCTCAAGTGCCCTCCCAGTGTGCTCTGGGAACAGATAAAGGAGTTCAAGGACAAAAAAAAAGATACACATCAAGGAGACATTTGCCTTAACCAACCAGTTTCTGACATGAGCCCAGCAGGGCTACCCATAGATATTTTGATGCTTGAGGTGAACTGTCCAAACAGGATGTCTTGCATACTAGGTAGCATGGAACATGATCCACTGGAAGACATTATTGAAAATAAACAAGAGTGGTGCAATACACACTGTGAGAAATCGCTCGTCCCATTTTGCCCCCTGACAGAAATGAGGAAGAAATGAGACCCTGGCTGGATTTCTGCCTGTTGCACATCTGGACACTGTAGGGCTGTGACTCCCCCAAATGGCACTCATATACACTATACTGCCACTAATGTGTTTCCTGGCATCTGCCTATTCCACCAAACCCCTCCTCCTCAAAGTAAAGAGTCAAACCTGGCTTCTGTCTAACTCAGTAAAGCAGGAGATCCTTCAGAACAGGGGTAGTCAACCTGTGGTCCTCCAGGTGTCCATGGACTACAATTCCTATGAGCCCCTGACAGCGTTTGCTGGTAGGGGATCATGGGAATTGTAGTCCATGAACATCTGGAGAACTACAGGTTGACTGCCCCTGCTTCAGAAGATACTGGGGGCATCATCTCTAGGTCTGCGAGGAGTCCCAGTTCAGGATTGGCTGTCCCCATCATGGGAAGGTGCTTGGCTTGGGATCTCCCAATCATTTGTAATTGTTCTCCATAACAACCATATCATGGACCTGCCTCAGGGTGGTCACCAAGCTCGGGAACTCCTGCTAGTTACCCCACATCAAACCATTTCTCTTTTAAATCTGCATCACTGCAAACTCAGGGCACTGGGTTATGCTTCCTTTTTTTTTATCAGCCCAATGTATTTTGCAAAAATAGCCTGCAGGTTTCTTTCGCCTCACAAAAATACCCCCAAGAGAGCCTGCTGGGAAAGAACGTACAATATCATTTCTGGCCTCTAATAGTGCATTTATCGCCACTGATAATGGCTACAAACCCCATTGCTCCTGAGGAAAACTTATTACTTGGTGAATACGTTAGTAATCTCACTAGAGATTAACTTCCTCTGCAATTTAGCAATTGCCAGGGTCTGTGAAACCAAGTTATTTAGATCTTCACCTGCCTGTTTCCAATTAAGGAAATGAAAACCTTCATATGTGAAAAAATAAAATGGTGCTCTGGTTTAAAAGAGAGGCAAATTGCTAGATTCATCATTGCACACAGCTCTCCCGCAGTCCTCTAGGAACGGTTTCAAAACAAGGCTGGGCAAACGGTAGCCATGGGGCTGCCTACCAGGCCCTCTGGCTACTCTCCCAAAATCTAATCAAACATAAGGCAAAATGCTTGCACATTGTTTTGCTCCTTAAGAAAAAGAAATCAGCTAGATGAAAGACCAATCCCATACTTTTATTATGTCCTGCCTAGAGATGTCAGATGGCAGGAGAGACAAACCTTGGTAGCCCTGGGTGCTGGATAGTACCAGAAGAAGCCCAGAAAGGGAATAATTTCTGCAGCAAGATTAATTATTTATGTTATTTATTTATGTTTCGATTTATATCCCGCCACTCCCAGCAAGCTGGCTCGCGACGGGTTACATTAAAACCCCCAATAAAACATACAGTATTATCTAATTAAAAGACCCCTTTAAAAACCCTATGGAAGTGACAATTCCAATCCCATAGTGCTAGCTACCGTCCAGTCTCAGGGGAACCCCGAGCGGCAACCCATCGTCCATAGCGATGGTCGGCTGGTGCTGATGACCAAATTCTAAGTCTTTCATTCATCTCTGCCAGGGGGGTATCAGAGAGCCAGTTTGGTGTAGTGGTTAGGAGTGCGGACATCTGGCATGCCGGGTTCGATTCTGCACTCCCCCACATGCAACCAGCTGGGTGACCTTGGGCGAGCCACGGCACTGATAAAACTGTTCTGACCGGGCAGTGATATCAGGGCTCTCTCAGCCTCACCCACCCCACAAGGTGTCTGTTGTGGGGAGAGGAATGGGAAGGTGACTGTAAGCCGCTTTGAGCCTCCTTCGGGTAGGGAAAAGCGGCATATAAGAACCAACTCTTCTTCTTCTCTTCATCTTCCTGGGCTGGCCTCAACCAAAGACCTGGCAGAAGAGCTTCGTCTTACAGGCCCTGCAGAACGCTGAAAGCTCCCGCAGAGCCCTCAGCTACCCTGACCCAAACTGGGTCTTCACATGTCTAAGAACCTATTAGGGAACCCCAATCACACCTCTGCTTGGTAGAATCTGAGATGGTCCACTGGGCAGGGTTCTGAAAGGCAGCAGATTCCTTGCCTAAATAAATAGTGTTCTGTCTAGTCAGGCCCTCAGTCATAAAGGGCAGACAACTGTGGGAAGTTTTTACTTCATGTCCTGCTTGTGGACTTCCCAGAGGCATCTAAGTAAACAACAGTGGGAAGAGGGGACTGTGGAATTAGACAGGTAAAATTTGAGCATCAACTGAAATACCTTTCCTAAGAAAGGAGACCTTTTAAAATCCATTGTTCCACCCATTCATATAAACCATTGTTAGTGATGATGATGATGATGATGTCATCCGTTCAGTCGTGTCCAACCCTCGGTGATTCTACAGGATAGTCTTCGCCATGAGCCCCTGTCTCTGACTGATTCTTTTAGTGGGTCATGGTCATCCCTGTATCGGCTTTGATCGTGTCGAGCCACGTTTCCTTTTGCCATTGACCATGCCGAGCATTAATGATTTTTCTAGCGAGTTTGATCGCATGATGTGTCCAAAGTAAGTGAGCTTTAGCCGTAATATCTTCCCTTCTAATGACATAGTTGGTTTGCTCCTCTCTAAAACTATCTTGTCAGTAGATTAGGCAAACATTCCAGAGTGATAGCAAGGTACGGCTGTGACCCAGGTCCAACTTGATTCCACTGTTTCTTTGGCAATCAATTATTCGCACCCACATACACACCCAATTTAACTCTGTTATCAGATGCTCTCTTGGTTTGGAGGGATCCTCACGGGGGGTGGGACGGGGGGGGGGGCTGAGGACGGGCAAGTAATTCCACAGTGCTAAAACGGATAGATGCAACCCATTACATCAATCTATTTCCATGCACTTGGAGCTCCTCGTGGCTTGTGGGCTTGGCAATCGGTTTCTCGCCAGTGGAAAAGCCCCAGTGATGGATGCGTCTGGCAGGGAGCCTGTGAGCGCAGCCCAAGTAGGGGAATGCAGGTAATACTGCTAGCACGCTTGACTGCTTTACTGCCTCCCTCTGTGCCCCGCTCCCCCATAATCAGATTGTGGAACCTGAACACCGACTTAATGCAAACAAACAGATCATACGGAGAGCAATAAAAATAAAATATCATAATAAAAAAAAAGCTAAATGGAGAACATATTCGGCAAACAGATGACTGTAAACCAACAAATGCGTCTCCCCGCACCAATATTTGCAGAGCTATGGAAGAGCCCCAAGAGACGGTAGCTAAACACAGCTGTTCTCCTCCACCCTCTCCTGTCCCTTGAAGGCGACGAGAGGATGGAAAGGATGACAAACAGAACACATACAATGGTAAGGAGCAGGCAGGGAGAGCCCCCCAAAAGATAACAAACTGAATTCCACTAGATTGGAATCAGCCCTCGTGAGCACACAAAGGTGCCTTATCCTGAATCAAAGGGGGCAGGATGGCACTCTTGAAGGATCTGAAATGTTGTAACTTGGGGGAAGACAGGGAGTGGTTTCTCTTGGTAGCAGAGGACCCACAGGAACGGCTTCAAACTATGTGTAGAACGGTATTGGCTAGGTGTAAGGAAGAAAAAATTCACATAGGTGGTGGTGTGCTCTTCCTCACTGGTGGTCTTCAATCAGTGACTGGGCAGATACTTCTCCTGGATGCTTCAGGCTGATCCTGCACTGAGCAGGGGGTTGGACTAGATGGCCTGTAGATCCCCTTCCAGCTCATTTGATGAGACCATCCATCCATCATGGTCAATATTCTCTTCTCAGACTGGCATCTGCTCCAGGACTGCATTTGACTTTTGTGGGCCCCTCCCACCATAATAATATCAAGATTAAAAATGATTTTTGATATAACTTTAAACACTTCAACTTTTTTTCTGGTTTAGGCAGAATGTAACAATTTTTCATGGGCCCTAAATATTTCTTTTTTTCTCATGTGAGTGGAGGGAGGAATTAAAACATTTTCTTTGTCCCTAAAAGTTCATTTCTTTCCTTCTGGTCTTAAAATAAATGAAAACATTTTTGAGGGTCTCCAAAAGTATTGTGGGCTCTAGGCTCTGTTGTGTCTGATGGATAAGCTGGCCCTGATCAGCCCTCTGGGGACCCAGGCTGAGAGCTTTCACCTCCTCTGCTACTGGAGATTCTGGGGATTCAATATGGCACCTTCTACCACTGAGCCATGCCACCCTCCAAAGCAGCCCTTTTCTCCTGGAGAACTGATCTGAGTCATCTGGATATCAACTGTTATAGCAGATTTCCAGGTGCCATCTGGAGGCTGGCAACCCTGGTAGTAACTGTCTCCTCTTCTTCTTCCTCCTCTTCTACCCAAAAGCCCATCACTCCCTTCCCTTTCCAATTCCTACTCAATTGGCAGTGACCACATTGATTCTTGGAATTATGGGTCCTCTGAGCCTCCAGAAGGCAACCATGGCCGTTTCAGAGTCACCATGAACCAGCAGAACTACCTTTCCCATGGTTCCCCAGTGCCTCAATCCACTTTGCCAGCAAAGGATTAGGGACCAGAGCACAGGGCCGTTACTGCCTGTACACTGTTGCATGTTACGCTGGTTCAGGCTTTTGCTCTACAGCGCCTGAATAACCCAGTTCTACTGGCCCAGCAAAACATGGAAACAACCTCCCCCAGCTGAACATGACAGCCCCGTCCAATGGTGAAATATGAGTCGGTCGGTAGAGTTATCCTGGAGAAAAAGCTTGAGTGCAATTGAGGAGGGAGTGATTTAAAGATTACATTCCAGCACACAGAGCAGTATGTGGCAGGCCCAGCCTTCAGCCTCTGTTTCCCAAGAAACTGCTAATGCATGCTACAATCCAGATAAGCCAGGGCCTCCCCTCCCACAGAGGACTACCCCAAGGGGTAGCAAGATTTATGGTATGCAATAGCAACTGGCAACTCTGTACACTAGCAAGCTGAATTGAAATGCTGAGCTCAGCCTCTTACCTCAATTATCTCCTTCTCTGACAAACGAGGAATCTTGCAAGGAGCAGGGCTAGGAAAGATCTGAAGCCTTAGAGAACCTCTGCATGTAATATGGCCAAGTCCTGATATTGATTTCCTGCCCCTGGGCTCCACTATTGTGGAGCAAGTCAGACTAAAGCTGAGGAGGAAGGGGAAGTTGGCATCACACTGACACTGCAATGTCACTTTCAGCACAAACGCAAAAGAGCTGGTTCCTATATGCCACTTTTCTCTCCCCAAAGGAGTCTCAGTTTGGTGTAGTGGTTAGGAGTGCGGAATTCTAATCTGGCATGCCAGGTTCGATTCTGCGCTCCCCCACATGCAGCCTGCTGGGTGACCTTGGGCTCGCCACGGCACTGATAAAACTGTTCTGACCGAGCAGTAATATCAGGGCTCTCTCAGCCTCACCCACCCCACAGGGTGTCTGTTGTGGGGAGAGGAATGGGAAGGCGACTGTAAGCCACTTTGAGCCTCCTTTGGGTAGGGAAAAGTGGCATATAAGAACCAACTCCTCCTCCTCCTCCTCCTCCTCTTCCTCCTCCTCCTCCTCCTCCTCCTCCTCCTCCTCTTCTTCTTCTTCTTCTTCTTCTTCTTCTTCTTCTTCTTCTTCTTCTTCTTCTTCAAAGCGGCTCACAATCACCTTCGCTTTCCTCCATCCCTGTTCAACTCTTGCCTCGAAAACCTACAAGGCTGGGTTGACTGAGGCTTGGTGGCACTACCCCACTCCCACCCCCATATTCACAGGGGAGGCCAGCCTTCCCCGCACCCCACTGCATTTTTCTTCAGGTAGACAGGTATCTGGAGACAGCAGGGCAGAGAGGGGAAAAAAAGCAGAAAACATGATGGGAAATGATATCCCCCTTTGTTTCACAGCAGCTATCGTGCCATCCATTCTCCTCTGGCTACAAAAAGTCTGACCATGGTGCAAGATGGTCTGAAGAGGCTCTTTGACAGGTGTTGGCCTGGATCTGGCGGGAAAGAGCGGACGCTGGGAGTCTCAAAGAAACCCCGACAGATGTACACAGGTGCCATTTTGCTGGCTGCCGTGCCACAGGCTCCTGCCTCCCTCAGAAATCACACTTGGGACCAGCTGCAAAGCCGAGCTGATTGTCCATTAAAAAGATGAGTGAGAGGCAGGAAGAAAAGGGGTGGAGAGGAACAGACGTTGGCTCCGAGGCCCCTTGTAGGTTGAGGGCTGTGCTGTTTTCTACTCTGCTAATACACCCCCCCCCTCCCCGAATGCTAGCTACTCTAGGAAATACAGTTATGCTGCATTCCCAAAACTTTCTCTTTATGAGCCGACAAGAAATATGAAGTAGGGAGAAGGCAGGTATAAGTGGAAAGGAACAGAAGTGATGTATAGAAGGGTATCAGGCAAGGGTGGGGTGGCCTTTGAATGTACCGAGAAAGCAGCCAGTGAGCTGCTGCCCTGGAGGACCACTGGGGGCCGGGAGCCAGTAATGGTCTTGGCAGCTCTAATCAGCCCAATTGTTGGGATATGCAAGGTCTGTAATGTGTATGATTCCAAAACATGTGAAGAACATCCTATAGGGACCACTGGGGAAGATTTAGCACAGCTAGATTATGAAGCTCCTGATATTTTTCAAATCATCTCCTCTAGTGTCCTGATTAGCTCATTTGGAGACTTCCTGCTTCTTAAACACACTTCTTCCCTATTTGCCCCCTGAACAAACAGGCTTAATGAATGTAGAACAACAGTTAGATAGTTAAAGATATCTCTCTCTCTCTCTCTCTCTCTCTCTCTCTCTCTCTCTTTCAGTAAAGAGGGATGTGATGGAGGAAATGGGTCCTGATAAACAGAATAGGCAGTCATGAGAACATAAGCCTAGATCAGACCAACAGTCCTGCTATCCAGGATCCTGCTTAACTGGGCAGTCCCCTAGAAAGGGAATGAAGGCAAAAGTTGGCCACCATTTAATATTCCAAGAGATAGGACCTAAGCAAGCACAGTTACACCCATTGAAGCCCACTGACTTAATAAGAGTGAACTACAAATCTTCATGAATCTGTCTGTAACAATTCTTGCCGTAGCCACTGAGCCTTGAAGAAGCCCAGTGAACGTTGTGAGCCTTTGGGACAAGAAATTATTGAAGAACATACTGAATTACTGCTTATTGTAAGAGTTAGCCGCTGAAGAAGAATAAATGAAAATGAGAGGTTGATACATAGAAAAATTGTTTACATCCAGACTCCGTTTTGGCTTGAGCTTCTTTCCAGTGACTCTTTCCAAAATCACATTGACTCAATTTTCAATTACATTTATTGTGGTAAAACAGTGGAAATATATTACAAGACATATTGATAATAAAGAGGAGCACATTTAAGCCATCAGGTAGAATTTTTCTTGTTTCTCTAAGAATTCTAGGGCTGCCAATAAAATTTCAGCTAAAGTTTATTTAAATGGATCGGGTAGAGGAAGATGGGAGGAAGAAACTCAGCCAATGCCAAAACAACTTATTATAAGACTAGAGAGAGAGAGATTTGACTAGAGTAGTGGTCCTTATTGTAGTTGTGATAGTAATACCATGCCCAACACTGTCAGGAAGGAGTTCTGAGCAAATGACTTGCATTTACTTCCCAGCAGCTTACTGGGCCAGCCCCATGAAGTATTTGCAGCAAAGTCTCATCCTATATAACCAGGGTGGCCAAACTGTGCCTCTCCAGATGTCCATGGACTACAATTCCCATGAGCCCCTGCTATACAGTGACCCAGAGAACAACTCAACCCTTTGTTTTCATAAAGCACATTTTCCTATGCTATCTTTACAACAATTTTGTAAGGCAGACTAATTTTACCATCCCCTTACTGCAGGCCTGGGGGGGGGGGGCAAGCTAAGACCAGTAGCATGCCTTGGACCAGGGGTAGTCAACCTGTGGTCCTCGAGATGTCCATGGACTACAATTCCCATGAGCCACTGCTATACAGTGACCCAGAGAACAACTCAACCCCTTGTTTTCATAAAGCACATTTTCCTATGCTATCTTTACAACAACTTTGTAAGGCAGACTAATTTTACCATCCCCTTACTGCAGGCCTGGGGGGGGGGGCAAGCTAAGACCAGTAGCATGCCTTGGACCAGGGGTAGTCAACCTGTGGTCCTCGAGATGTCCATGGACTACAATTCCCATGAGCCACTGCTATACAGTGACCCAGAGAACAACTCAACCCCTTGTTTTCATAAAGCACATTTTCCTATGCTATCTTTACAACAACTTTGTAAGGCAGACTAATTTTACCATCCCCTTACTGCAGGGCTGGGGGGGGGCAAGCTAAGACCAGTAGCATGCTTTGGACCAGGGGTGGTCAACCTGTGGTCCTCCAGATGTTCATGGACTACAATTCCCATGAGCCCCTGACAGCGAATGCTGAATTGGCTAGTGGGAATTGTAGTCCATGGACATCTGGAGGGCCACAGATTGACTACCCCTGCCTTGGGCCATCCTGCACAGTGCGAATCAATGACTTTGACTCACACTGATACCCACAGTACATAACAGCAGCCCTCAGGGAAAGTGCTGTTGTCCATCCCTGCAAGATCACTGGTGTTTTCAATTCAAGAGCAATTCCAGAATACCGGCAAAAAGCCTTTCGGGGGCTATCCCTGGGACATTAGTAATTCAGGGCTGCAAGCAAGTTCTCCTTCAAGGCTCAGTTACAATGCTCTCCGTGGTCCTAAGATCCCAAGCTATCCATTTTATAAGTCACTCCAGTCAAGAGACGCAATGGTTCGAGACAACAGCAAACATCCATCTGTGGTTTAATTATTCCCAGCCTAACAGGTCATCATGTAAAACACAAACCTCTCCGGGTAATAAAGATGCGCGGCAGAAGGCTGGTGGAAAATATATCCATGGGGGGTTTTGTTAATAGAGAGCTCCTCTGTGTCCTGCCGATGGGTCAAGGACTGCACATCCCTCGGAAAAATCAATGGGGAACCAGAGTGCTGGTTTCAGCCACTCGTGCACTGCCCTCCCCATTCAGCCAGGCTGATCAATGAGAATATTTATTCACTCCCAGCACTGGCGGCAAGCTTAGCAAGACAGCAGAGCTGGGTTCGGCAAAGCAGCCAGGAGGGTCAGGGAATTCGGGGCCACAGAATTGGCCACTTGACTCATTAGAAGGGAAACAAAAAGGCAGGGGAGGGTTATACAAGAGATTGCTGTGGGCGATGAGAGGGAAAAGGATATGGGAACGACAGGGATCGAGGAGGCGGCTGTGAACAAACCTGGAAACAGTTGAAATCATCACGTTTTGATCCTCCCTACAGGATCCAAGTGCTTTTGCAATCCAGGCTCCGTGTTTTGGAGGCCAAAGGCCCATCCAGTCCAACATTCTATGGCACACAGTGGCCAAAACCCGTTGGGAGGTCCACCAGTGGGGCCAGAATTCCCACTATTCCTCCTCCTCAGCTAGAACACAGAGCATCACTGCCCCGCCAGTGTTTCATTTATGCCTTGAAGCTAGTGGCCACTGGTGGGCCTCTGCCCTATATGTTTATCCAGTGTCCTCTTGATGCTCTCTGTGCTTCTAGCCACCAGCACTTCCTGAGGCCGTGAATTCCACATGTGATTATATCTTGGGTGAAGAAGTCCTTCCTTTTATGTGTTCTAAGCCTACGACTCATTAATTGCATTGAGTGCCCCCAAGTCCTTGTAATGTGAGAAAGGGAGAACTTATTTCTTTAGAAGAAGAAGAAGAAGAGTTGGTTCTTATATGCTGCTTTTCCCTACCCAAAAGAGACTTAAAGTGGCTTCGAGTCGCCTTCCCTTTCCTCTCCCCACAACAGACACCCTGTGGGGTGGGTGAGGCTGAGAGAGCCCTGATATCACTGCCCGGTCAAACAGTTTTATCAGTACCGTGGCGAGCCCAAGGTCACCCAGCTGGTTGCATGTGGGGGAGTGCAGAATCGAACCTGGCATGCAAGATTAGAAGTCCGCACTCCTAACCACTACACCAAACTGGATTTACCTTCTCTATCCCACGTATAATTTTGAACTCTGATGGATGAGCAGGCACCTGATTGGCTAGGAAGTGGCAGAAATATTCCCAATATAGGGAAATTTCCAAATAAGGAAAGAGGAAGTCTGGCAGGAAGCCGCATTTGATGGACAGTTTCAGTGCAGTCCTAAAACTGCTGAAGTCAGCTGACTTGGAAGAAGAAGAAGAAGAAGAAAAGTGGTTTTTATACCCTGCTTTTCACTACTGAATGAGTCTCACAGCGGCTTACAATTGCCTTCCCTTCCTCTTCCCACAACAAACACCCTGTGAGCTAAGTGGGGTTGAGAGAACAGAAACTGCTCTGTGAGAACAGTACTATCAGGACTGTGACTAGCCCAAAGTCACCCAGCATGCTGCATGTGGAGGAACAGGGAATCAAACCTGGATTGCCAGATTAGAAGCCTCCACCCTTCACCATGACTTAGGGTTGCAGTGTTAATTACCTCAATAATAATAGCAAGGGGAAAAGTCCAGACTGTGGAATAACAATAATGATAAGGCAACTTCAAACAATCGTATATGTGGTTCTTTTTATCACGTACTTTCAAAATTCAATACAATGAATGCAAGTTCATAATTCAGTACAGTGAATGTACTGACTTTCAGCAAAGTCTGTTTTGTAAACACTTCATCAGCATAGAATGTGTGCGATTCATCGATATAAGTCCCTTGAACAAAAGACCACAAGCTCACCCGAGCTTCTTGCTTCCATAGTCTCTGGTATATTATTCACCGCAACTGATAGAGATTAAAAAGGCAAAGCCATAAATCATTCTCAAGATCGTTAATTACCTCATCAGGATGTGGGGTAGCACATGAGAGGAGAAAACTTCATTAAAAGTTGATGTCACGGGACTTTAAAAAGTATACCTGAATACATGAAAGTGTCTTAGATAGCATCAGACCATTCGTCCATCGAGTCAATATTGTCTACTCAGGTGGGTAGTGGCTCTCCAGGTCTCAGGCTGAGGTCTTTCCAATCCCCTACCGCCTGGTCCTTTTAACGGGAAATGTTGGGGACTGAATTTGGGGCCTCCCACATGCTAAGCAGTTGCTCTCCGTGTACACTAAGCCCCCTCTATCCATCGCACTGCCTGGAATACAGAAAGAGAACATAGTGCTGTGCCTGGAAGGGTTTCCTGAATGGGTGGGAGTTAATTCATTTTTAAAACGTATTTTAGATATTTGTTAAATATTTTTCGGGTGATAGGACCATATATAGTCATGTCGATGCACACCCGCTACCCAAAATGGCCAGTGATGGGCCTGGAAGGGGCAGGAAGGGGAGGGGTCCTGGGTGGGTGTGTACACAGCTGGCATGACCAACCATATTCTTCACAATTGCACCACTTCTGGGGTTTCTCAGTGCCCGAAGAATGTTTCAGGGGTTTCTCAACAGTTAAAAAGTTGAGAAAGGCTGGTCTAAGACCACCTTGGTTAGACTGAAATACCTTAAAGCAGGAGTAGCCAACCTGTGGTCCTCCAGATGTCCATGGACTACAATTCCCATGAGCCTCTGCCAGCGAATGCTGGCAGGGGTTCATGGGAATTGTAGTCCATGTACATCTGGAGGACCACAGGTTGACTGAGCCTTCAGTGTTGGATTGACACATTTTCCTCTTGGGACCTCCATTATGCCCTTCCCTCTGAACTCACAGTGTATCTTGGAAAATTGAATGTTGTGCCACAGAATCTTCTTCCACCTCACCTCCTGTTGTACTGACAACCATCCCAAAGCTAGAGTTGTGGAGCTCTTGGTATAGCATAAGATTGGCTAGTCATGCAACCAAAGATAGAAAGAAGGAATAATAGATGCACGCCCCTCCCCAAATGGAAGGTATGGGCGATGGCAATAAAAAATATAGCCTAAACTGGGCTACTCAGAAGTAAGTCCCATTTTAACCTACAGGGCTTAATCCCACAAAAGTACTCTTAGGACTGTAGTCAGTGTTCAAGAAGAAGAAGAAGAAGAAGAAGAAGAAGAAGAAGAAGAAGAGAGGTTTTTTTTGGGGGGGGGGGAGTTAGATCATGGGATGGAGCTGGAAGGTCATAGCTTGGTGTAGTGGTTGGGAGTGCATTCTAACCAGGAGTGAGTGAGCCAGGTTTGATTCCCTGTTCCTCTCCCACATACAACAATATTGCACTGATAAACAGCACTGATAAAGCTGTTCTGACCAGGCAGTGATATCAGGGCTCTCTCAGCCTCACCTACCTTGCAGGATGCCTGTTGTGGGGAGAGGAATGGGAAGGCGACTATAAGCTGCTTTGAGCCCCCTTTGGGTAGAGAAAAGCGACATATAAGAACCAACTTGTCGTCGTCACCGTCACAGTCTTCTTCTTCTTCTTCTTCTTCTTCTTCTTCTTCTTCTTCTTCTTCTTCTTCTTCTTCTTCTTCTTCTTCTTCTCCTCCTCCTCCTCCTCCTCCTCCTCCTCCTCCTCCTCCTCCTCCTCCTCCTCCTCCTTCTTCTTCTTCTTCTTCTTCTTCTTCTTCACATAATGTTTTCTAACCACTAACCATATAATCCTAAAATCATTCCCACTTCTAAGGCTCAGGAACATATTTTCCCTCCGTGCTTCTGAACCTTGTTTATTGTGGATTTTCTTTTCCTTCAGAGCAACAAAACAAAACCCTCCCAGATGCCCCCAATGGTATTAGACCTGCTGCAGAACAGATGGAAAGCACTTTCCAGCTTTACCCATTACACAGAGAGCTTTCCAAGTCAGACGCTATTGTTTTCTCCTACAGGCGACACTCCGTCACTCCTGACATTGCTTACTAACAACAGCCCCCAACACCGGCTGAATGTTGAAATAGTGGTTGTCCCAATCCACCTGAGACAAAATTGGAAGCAGCATTTCCCAGTCATTTACACAAGCAGGTAGCTTTTTTTGTTAAGGGAGTTGTGTGCTGGCTTAAAAAATATACCTTTGTGCAGTAAAGGCATAATGCTTTAGCAAAGGATATCAAGGAGATGGTTTTAATCATGATGTCTAAGATTGATGTCACCTGTCACCACTCGTAGATGCTCAGCAAGGCAAGGGTATTTTCTTGGGGGGAGGGGGTTCCCTCAAACCTCAGCTGCCTTATAGTGACCCGTGATGTTTGCAGGCAAAGGGCATTAGGAGGTAATTGGTGATTGGCCAGGAACCCGGCATTCCTTGGGGGTTCTCCCATGCAAATACTAGCCCAGACTGATCCTACTTAGCTTATTTATTTATATTTATTTTGCAGTTTATTTCCCGCCACTTCCTAAAGGCTCACGGTGGATTACAAATGTCAGATAAAACCTGAAAAATCCTATTAAAACCCCTGACATAAAAACCATAAAATTCAGCAATATCAAACAATATACAATAAAGATACATCCCCAGTGATACCTCGGGGTGGGGGGGAGAAGGGTGAGGAGGGGGCAGCTTCTGAGATCAGATAGAATTGGGCTAGCCTGGCCGAAACCTCAGGGTCATCTTAGAAGCAATGGGAGAAGTGGTGTTTGTTGTTCTTATTCAGCCCCCTTGATGTCACAAATGAAGGAGTCAGATAAAAAGAGCTAAGGGCCCTCATAGAGCTGTTAAGGTTCCGCAGGGCCTGAAAGACAGAGCTCTTCCACCAGGCGTTTGGTTGAGGCCGGGGGAATACTTGGAGTTATGATCAGGGGGTCCCACCCAATATTGAGCACTGTACATCTGGCACGGTAGATCTGAGCCCAACTGGTGTTTTTAGATCAGGCAGAGTTACTAGAAGTTTGTAACAGTTTAGAATAGAATAGAAGGTAACCACTGGTTTTTACCGCTATCAGGGGATTTATATGACAGTATTGTTGTATGTAATTGTCGTTTTTCATGTTTTATGATTTTATGGGGTATATTGTTTTTATTGTTGTCTGCCGCCTCGAGACGACTTAGTCAGGAGAGGTGGGATATAAATTAAATTATAAATAAAAAATAAAATAAAAATGGAGAGACGGAAGTAGAACTGGCAAGTCTGTGAAATCTGATCTTGTTTACCTCAAAAGAGCTGCCCGGAGAAGGGCATTTGACAACTCCTGTGGCTAACCTCTGAGTCATCAATACAGACATTTTCTTCGAAGTAGGCTCCGATACCAGGAAGAAGCTAGGTTTAGAAGAAAGGGCATACAGTTCCCCTCATGACAATTTGTTGCAAGAATCTGATCCTCCAGCCGGCCTTGCATTGCATGAGGCAAAGTTGTGAGCCTACCCCAGCTCTGCTAATTTGGCTCTGAGTTTGTACAAAACCTAGAGCGGGTGCAAAACCAGCATGTACTTCATTTTGCAAATGTCCAAAAGTGTCTCCCAATCTGTGGAGATCTTCAGCATTACCTGAAGTCACGTTCCTGTTGTTTCTATAGTGGTTTTCTTGGCATTGTTTTCCTTTGTTCTCTCCACACCCAAAGTCCGCCTCAGCTTTATTTGCCTTGAGAGCTTGCTAAGGACAAAACCCGATGACATCACAGATGTCTCCAGATTCATGTAGTAGGTTGACAACTTCCCCCTGTCACTGTTGGCCGAGTTCAGTGGCCACTCTATTGCTCGCAGCCGCTGCCCCGTTCTCCATTAGGCTGCCAAAGATATTCTGCCCCTTGCCAGTTGTTCTTCCTTTCTCTGTCCATCAAAGACCTATTCCTTTTGTCAGTAAGGACAGAGAAAATTGCTACGTCTGTTATCAGAATTTCTCCCATGAAGCATGAGTTATCTATTGGATTGATGCCCATCTCTTCTTTATGAAAGCAGTTCCTTCCCATTGGCTAATATTTCCCAGGCCAGGTCAGCACAGCCATCAGGAGAATTGGTTCAGTTTTATCTCCTGGAAAGCACAACCAGCCCTAAGCATTTTAGAGCAAAGGCATTTGTAACGTTTAGTGTATTGAAGATGGCTTGAAAGTTCATTTGTTGCCTTGGACTGACACACACTTCTGTATAGTAGTAGTAGTAGTAGTAGTAGTAGTAGTAGTAGTAGTAGTAGTAGTAGTAATAATAATAATAATAATAATATTGCCCACCTTTCCCAGGTGGCTCCCCAATGCGAGATTGCAGAGAAAGAAAGAGTATAAAGCTGGCAGTGGAAAGCACCAATTGGATAGTTCCATTATGTCAACAGCGTACAACCACCTTGGGCCAGTCACAGTTCTGTCAGAGCTCTCCAAGCCTACCTCACAGAGGAAGGGTAGGTGATTGGAAGCTGCTTTGAGACTCCTTCAGGTAGTAAAAAGCGGGCTATAAAAATAGGTCTTCTAAACCACTTAGACTTTTTTAGAATTGTTCATGAATCTGTAGGTATGTGTATGTGTGTGTTTGCCGCTCTCTCTTTATCTCTGTTTTGTTTTGGGTTTTTCTATGATGGAGGTGCTATTTAAAAGTATCTTTCCTATGGGAAAAAAGCCTACCTGAGGGAGAAGGGGAGAGCAAGACAGAAAGCTGACCCAGGATTCAGCTTGTACATCCACACTGCACATGACAATGCAAATGAGGGTTCATGCAGCTGGTAGAACACCTGTCACATATGGGGCTTCTGATTGCACTCCAAGATGCTTGCTCAGGACACTTCCACACAGGCGCTCAGAAGTAGGAATGGTGCTACCAGTCTGATGAGAGAAAAGCCCAATTTTGATTTTGCATATTTGTGAATAGAACCTATGAATTATCCTCTACAGACACACTCAAGCTCACACATCGTTTTCCATTCTCTCCTACTAAATTATTCTCCCTCCATTTATGCAAATATCGCCGTTGTGTCAACTGGATATAAATGGCAGAAAATGGCTTAAAATAAACAAACCACAGCAAAAACGGACAAAGAGGCTCACAGCAGCCTATGAAAGGGAAAAGAGCCCATTCATGTATCTCTATTCTCATCCTTTAACAACTGCAATTTAAATGATAGCATGTTCACAAATGCAAGGCAGCAGGTAGAATTTTCCCATTGGTTCAAATGTATGCCCTGAAATCAAGTTGAGATTTTTGCCCTCGGTACCCTTCTTAATTGGATCAGCTCTTCAATGGAGCAAGAAACACAGCAAAAACAGCCACCCCCATTGCAAGAACGCCGGTGAAGGGCATGTGGGGGACATAGACTTTGCTGGGATTGCAATCCTCCCTTTAGAAACCTGGCATGAAAAATCAGAGCTGCCCTCCTTTCAAGGAGCCCTTTAAACAGCCTCAAGATAATTTATGGATGCTATTTACAAGACACTAACCTACAGAGTTTTTAGTGTCAGTCTGCAACCTGTACTAACATTTATGACCCAAGAGATGTGTTTAAATTACCAATGGTTAATGTGCAGAAGGTCTTCAGCGCCAGCTGTGCAAGCTTGAGCCAGGGGTCCTACATGGTTGGTCCCGTCCCCCCCCCCCCCCCGCATCATGCCAAAGAGTTTGGAGACGTAATCAAGCCAAGAGAATCCAAGCGGACAGATGGTTATTTTGGGCCAGATATTTCTGCCAAACATTTGTCATTGTCATCATCAACAAGAACAACATTAGAGCATTTCAGAGTTTTCCAGATACTTCATCCACAGCATTTGGCTATAAACCTTACAACATCCCTGTAAGGAAGACCAGTATGGCAGAATGGAAACTGAAGCTGACTGAAGAGAAAGACAGAGTGGCTTGCCCAAGGCCGCCTGATGATTTTGAAGTGGAGGGATGGTTTCATTCAATTCACAGTGCGATTCTGTTAGTAGGGATGCCAGCTTCCACGTGGGACCTGGAGATCCTCTGGAATTACAGCTCATCGGCAGACTACAGGGATGGGTGCCCTTGGAGAAACTGGGAGTTTTTTGGGTAGACTCTATGGCATTGTAACCCAATGAGGTCCCTGTCCTTCCCAGGCTCCGTCCCCAAATCTCCAGGAGTTCCCCAATCCAATTGATTGAATTATTTGATTTTTTATACAGTTCAAGGTATCTACATCAGCACCCCAGCTTCCAGAACCTCTTCTGACTTTATCCAGGCCAGACTATAGCCTGGATGTGTTATAATAGACAGTGGAAGATAAATAGATGGATTGGGGGGGGGGGAGAGATGTTGGAATATCACTGGCCCCAACCCAAAGCTTGGTGGAAGAGCTCCATCTTGCAGGCCGTGACGAATTGTGCTAACTCCGTCAGGGCCTGGATGCGTTCCACGAGCACATTTCACCAGGTAGGGGGCAACTAGTGCCCAATTCTTTAGAAACATGAATGTGTAGTGTGCCTTGAATGCTGCTTGAGGATCAGATGTTGAAGAAAAAAGATGCTTGTTTAGTTCAGCATCCAGACCCTGAAGAATCTTCTGTAATAGGCTCGGGATGGGGAGGGGGGGGGGGGGGAGAAAAATGCTAACCCTTTATGTGTGAAGTGGCTGCTTGAAATATATGGGAGGCTCTCTAAATAACAGAGACTTGCAGCTTCTTAAAGACTCATGGCTTTATTGTGGCAGAAGCTTTTGCAAACCAGAGCACACTTCATCAGATGTATGGAGTTTTGGGATTCAGTTGGCAGAATTGTTTATATCCAAAGCTAGAAACAGCATCAAGGGAGGAAATCTTACACGGAGAGGTCAAAGGGCCCTGTTTCCAATACCCAGATGTATAATGGTATGTTGTAGAGCAGGGGTAGTCAACCTGCAGTCCTCCAGATGTCCATGGACTACAATTCCCATGAGCCCCTGCCAGCGTTTGCTGGCAGGGGCTCATGGGAATTGTAGTCCATGAACATCTGGAGGACCACAGGTTGACTACCCCTGTTGTAGAGCACCAAGGAAAACATGATCCATCTAAACAATCTGCCACTGTCTCATAACGGTCTATGCTGAATGTGAAAGATGGACATAATGCTCCCCACGGCAACCTCAGTCATTGCTTGGTTAAGTCTGTTTTTGTTTATGTGCCTTTCTTCTCCCGAGAGCCAGCATGGAGCAGAGGCCTCTAGTCTGGAGAACTGGGGTCAAAGGACTTGCATGGACTAAGAGCTCCATGGGTTGGCCAGCTGTTGTGGAAAGGGAAGGTGGGGAAATTGTTTCCTTCTTTCTCCACTGTAAAAAGCAAAAAGAACAATCTCCCTGCCCTGCCCCTCTCTGCCATTTCTTTATTCCTTTATTTATTCGAATTATAGCCCGCCACTCCCACAAGGCTCGTGGCGGGTCACGACAATAAAACCCCCATAAAACCCCCTAATACAATAAAATCTTCTAAAAATCCGAACAACCCAACCTAACCCAACCAATCCATAACCCTCTGGCATGTGTCTATTTCACACATTAAGGTTGCCAATCTCAAGGTGAGGGCTGGAGAACTCCCAGAATTTTAACTGACATCCAGGCAGTAGAGATCACTTCCCGCACATGGCAGGATGGATTCTGTGGCATTGTGACCTGCTGAAGCTCTTCCCTTCTCTAATTCCTCCCTCCCCAGGCTCCACCCCCCCCCCAAGTCTTTAGGAATTTCCCAAACCAGAACTGGCAACCCTCATACATCACAACCCTCCAAACCAGTAACTTTCTCCATGGAAGTGATCTCTGTAGTCTGAAGGTCACATAGTCTAGATTTGATTCTAGTATAGGTAAAGGTAAAGGTATCCCCTGTGCAAGCACTGGGTCATGTCTGACCCTTGTCGGACCCTTGGTGACACCCTCTAGCGTTTTCTTGGCAGACTCAATACGGGGTGGTTTGCCAGTGCCTTCCCCAGTCATTACCGTTTACCCCCCAGCAGCAAGCTGGGTACTCATTTTATCGACCTCAGAAGGATGGAAGGCTGAGTCGACCTTGAGCCGGCTGCTGGGATCGAACTCCCAGCCTCATGGTAAGAGCTTCAGACAGCATGTCGCTCTGCACCACAAGAGCACCATAGAAACCAATAAGGTGTTCAGAATATAAGTTTTCAAGAGGCAAAGTCACCTTAGATACAAGACCAGTTGTATTTCTGGGAGATCTTCAGGCCCTACCTGGAGGTTGGCAACCCCAGCACATGCAAGCCCCTCTACCTTGGGGATACACTTTCCCAGGTTTAGAAATGGCTCCTGAGGGGAAGACACAGAAGATCCTGGATCATCCCAGATTTCCACAGGTGCTTGGCAGGATGCAATTACGCAACCATTGCACTGACAAAAATTGTTATGGTCACAGCACTTGTGCCTTAATTATGCAGGTGGTTATAAGCTGGTATATTTCATATGTATGATAAATTATGTGAGCTGGAATGAAAAAAATACATTCATTTGGAGAGAGAGAGAGAGAGCACAAGCCTGAAACAGCCTGTCCTGTCTTGGCTTGAACCACCCCCAATTTTTCAGTTGGAAGAATTCCAGAGAATGATTTTTTGTAGCCAGGTTTCTGCTGGGGCCACACAGGGGAATGAGTTCTGCAGCAGATACAGGGGAGCAAAAGAGACTGTGGCTGGAGGGGGGAAAACAAAACTCTGGCGCATGAATAGCACAGCAGCAAACGTCCCAAAGCAGGCTGAAATCTGAGCAGAAAGCCAGAAGCCGTAGAGCTTTTATTGGACAAAAGGAAAGGAAAGGAAGCCCATGACCATTAGCATCCAAGGAGCCCAGAAAGCAATTGGTCTGAGGCTAGAGCAATAAAGTTGCACACAGAGCTTGTGCTAATGATCACCTGAGACATTCTGGCCCTGCAGTGACAAGCGTGTGTTGGGGGCCATTAGGCTAGTGGGTTAATTGAACGTTTATTGGATTCACTGTTGTCTAGATAGCAATGCGTTGCACGTCTTTTGTTCTATATCAGTCTTGCAAGTCACTTCTTTGGAACGGTAGCTTCCCACCCATATTTCATTGAATCAATATCCCAGAGCGGGCGAATATAGATTTTGTCAGCCTCAGGCAGTGCAGGAACACGAAGCAATTGGAAGCGAACAAAGAGGAGGATTTACCTGTACCGTTTGAGATTTGGGCATCAACTCTGTACAGGGACAGGAGGGGTGTAGGGGTGATGGAAACTTATTTGGACGACATCCATCGTTAACCCAAAAATGCAAAGCCAGTTGCTGGATATTCTCCCCACTATAAATAAGAATTGGACATAGCCCACTTGGGGTCACTGTCCAGTCACAGCATCCTAATGACTGATAGGGTGGTGTGGTGTCGAACTGGGCTCTGGGATACCCAAATTCAACTTCGCACTCAGCCATGAAGCTTGCTTGGCCCCTGGCTGGTCACTTGGGAATCGGATAATGAACTAGGCAGGCCATTGGTCAGATCCAGTTGGGTTCTTCTTATGCTCATTATGTTCAGTGGCAGCAAAAAAGGCTTTCCATGCTACAAGTCTCAAGTTCAGTCCCTCCCTGCTACTTTTGCTTAAAAGCTAACTGGAAGTTGGAGTGTAGAAGGCCTCTGACAGACTCTGGAGAACTTCCGCTGTCTGATAAGGCAGGTTCATGTTTTCATTTCTGCTGTTTTCTGGGGTTCCGAATGGGGTTGCCACCCTCCGGGTGGGAGGAGGAAGAAGAGTTGGTTTTAATGCCCTGCTTTCCAATAACAAACCGGCTTACGATTGCCCTCCCTTTCTCTCTCTGCAACAGACACCCTGTGCAGTAGGTGGGGTGGAGAGAGCTCTGAGAGAACTGTGACTGGCCCAAGGTCACCCAGCTGGTGTGGAGAAGAAGTGGGGAATCAAACCCAGTTCTCCAGATTAGAGGCTGCCACTGGTAGCCTTAACCACTACTCCACGCTGGCTCTCTGTAGCACTTGGAAACCTCCAGCTATTACCATTGATTTCCAGACCACCCAGATCACTTTGCCCGGAGAAGATGGCTGCTTTGGTGGGTGGACTCTTCGGCATTATACCCTGCTGAGGTCCCCCCCTCCCCTAGGCTCCACCCCCAAACTCTCCAGGTATTTCATGACACAGGGCTGGCTAACCTAGTTCACAACCAGTTCCTCTGCAAGGCTTGATCCCACGGGGTTCTTTTGTCCTTACCTCCAAGCAAAAGGCCAGCACCCTCCCTTCCATCCGCTCACATTGCTCCCCTGCCAAGCGCTGTATTAACATTAAAAACCCATCTCCATCTCTCTTCCTTGATCAATACACACACTGTCATCTGGCAAGGAAGCCCGTCCTCCTCCCTGGCTCAGTCTCAGCTGAGCGGAAATGCACGAAAGGTTAAGCGGCTTCAGATCCAGCTGGCTCCCCGGTGCTAACAATGCCGGCCCTCCTCCGAACAAACAGCCAAGCACTTCTCGGAGCAGCACCGGCACGGGAGAAAGGCCACGCATCTCATTCCGGTGGGCAGTCTCTGCCTCGGCCTTTCCTTTCCACTGGCTCAGCACTTGCAAAATCTATTGATCCGCTCTGCTGCGCAGGAGAAAGGTCAGGAGACCAGGGCTACGGTTTTGATTCCAGGGAGGATTGATAAAAGAGTGGTGCGCCCTCCCTACCAATTCTTGATGTTTTACACAGTGAGAGCCAGTGTGCTGTGGTGGTCAGAGTTATGAGACTAGGAACAGAGTTCAGGTGCAGGTTCCAATCCCCACCCTGACGTGAAATCTTGCTGGGCGACCTTGGGCCAGCCCCCCACCTCCTCCTCCGACTTAAGATGCTGACTTAAGCTGTCGCTTTATAAAAAGTGCTCTGATGGTAGACCAGCTGCCCCCTAAGATACTTTGTACTACAGAACTGGATCTTACTTTGAAATTGGTGACCTTAGGCTCACCAGCTGGGTGACCGTGGGCTCGCCAGGGCACTGATAAAACTGTTCTGCCCGAGCAGTGATATCAGGGCTCTCTCAGCCTCACCCACCTCACAGGGTGTCTGTTGTGGGGAGAGGAAGGGGAGGCAAATGTAAGCCACTTTGAGACTCCTTCGGGTAGAGAAAAGTGGCATATAAGAACCAACTCTTTTTCTTCAGTAATACCAGGGCTCTCTCAGCCTCACCTCCCTCACAGGGTGTCTGTTGTGGGGAGAGGAAAGGGAAGGCAACTGTAAGCTGTTTTGCACCTCCTTCAGGTAGAGAAAAGCGGCATATAAGAACCAACTCTTCTTCTTCTTCTTCTTCTTCTTCTTCTTCTTCTTCTTCTTCTTCTTCTTCTTCTTCTTCTTCATTACTTCCAGATACTGGCACCTGAGGAAGTTTACTGTTCTACACATAGGTTAAACCCATTACTACTTTATACACAATTTGAACATTAACAATGGATGGTTTCTAATTCATCGGTTTCCCTTCACGTGAGGCCCCGATTCAGGTAGGAATCGGGCTAGGAGGGAAGAAAGGATCTTAGCCTTTCACCCCTTCTTGGCCTCGCTCACAAATCTAAATCCGTTTCCCACCCCTTCCCATTTTTGCTGTCCTCTAAAAAAGCCTCCCCCACCACGACCTTGAAAGAACTATGACAGAACGGGGATGGAGAACTGTCAGGTTTTGATTTCTGAAGCCGCACACGGTTGTCATTTAGTTTGGAGAGGCAAATGGGACACGACAGCAGGAATTCTGTGAAAGAGCGTGTGTAGTGACCCTGACGGAGGTCCATGATCCATAAGAAGCAATTAGCAGTCTGAGTCACAATTTCAGTTCTGGATTTGAAGCAGGAGATGAATTTGAAAAATCTAGCACGATAATTCGAAATATAAACTATATATATATATTTAGGATTTCATAATTTTCTGCAAACTGGGGGGGGGGGGGTGCCCACTGATGCTCATTCCTGTGAAGTGCCTTCAGTAAAGATTAACTTTCAGCCATGCTCCTATCGTCTGGGATTCTGCTATGTTAGCTTTGAGGCTCTGCTACCAGGCTGCATTCCATGGGCCATGACAGACAACAAGTTTTAATTCTATCCTTGCACAAAATGGCACGTCTGTTGATGCTGCCACGGAACTAGAGAAGCCACAAGCACTGGGCCCATTCCATGGCTCCTTTTGCGAACAAACCTTGACTTCGCAGAGTTCCTGGAGATCTACTGAAGGGAAGCGGCTGGCTTGCCACTGCGAGGCACCAGAACTGAAGATAATGAGAGGAGATGGATCTACAGAGGAACATTGCTTACTGGGATTCTTACATGCCAGAGTTGATTTCCATCTACAAAGATGCTGTGTAGAGAAAACTGGGAACTGGCTGAGAGGCCCAGTGACTGAACAGGGACGAAATGCCAGGCAGCTGCAACCTGGAAGGAGGGGAGCAAGAGGGACTCCAGCAAACAGCAGAACAGATGGGGAGGTTGAGAACATCACGGGGAGGTGTTAAAATAATGCAGCATGGAAGGCCAGCAAAGTTCTGATGGGGGACCCCGATAACGGGGAAATTAAGTTACACGCTGAGGCACCACCGCAGTATGCTGACAGCATAGCAGAGAGAGAGAAGCTGAGCTTGGATGATAAATAGCAATGCAGATGCTGCCTTCCCTTTGGAGGTCTTTGCAAATGCCAGCGGTAAACACAAGCCCATCCATTATGTAACAGGCTTTAAAAAAAAAGATGCAATGAGCCATTGATGGTAAATTATTAACCCCAGGCTAGGGCTGAACTGAAGTATTTATCTCACATTTCGTTCACTTTCTTGGGCGTCAAGACGGAGGGGCCTCGTTGCAAACATGTTGCAAAGTTCTCCCTGCGAACTCCTTGCCACTGCTTCTTGGTTCCCATTCTAAATAATTAGGGTTGCTAGCTCTGCGCTGGCAAATACTAGAGATTTGGAGGGTAGAGCCTGAGGAGAGCAGGGTTTGGGGAGGGGAGGGATTTCAGTGCAGTAGAGTGCACCTTCCAAAATGGCCAGTTTCTCCAGGTGAATTGATTGGTGTTCCCCAGAGATCTGTTGAGAGATCTCCGGGCACTGCCTGGAGGTTGGCAACCCTGTGCCCAGCCTATTGGCAGTGAGTTTTGTCAGTGATGACCGAATGCAAGGATATCACAGCTGCTCATAAACAAAAGGAGCAAGTGGGATGACCTACCCATGAAGACAAGTGATGGCAAAGAGAATGAGAGCAAAGAAGAAGGGAAGTGATGCCAAGATGACATGGATGCCATTCATTCATTCATTCATTCATTCATTCATTCATTCATTCATTCATTCATTCATTCATTCATTCATTCATTGGATTTATATACTGTCTCTCAACAGCAACTGAACCCGAGAATGCTTGATGTCATGGGGATGGTCTATTGTACTGAGTCAACGATTCTAGTTCAAACTGAAATGTGAAAGGAAAGGTTATCGAGTGCATCTGGGTGGCAAAACTCAAGAATCCCGTTTCTAAAGTATTTTTCACTTACGAAAGGACCTCTCCGTTCATTTTGAATTTTTCACTAGTGATGTTCATTCGCTTCCGACTTCACAGTGAATGCTGCGGAAATGGGGGGGAAGGAGACATTTCCTAGCCCCCGCCTTGGCTCTCAGCGTGTTTGCTCCTTTGATCTGTTACCACTTCAAAACCGTGTATTTTTAATTTCCTTCTCCAGATGCAGATAACATGGGGAATATGAACAGCACGACACAGCCAATCAGATTGTACTCTAGGAATGCATAATTAAGGGCAAAGGCAGCCAATACAGGAGGAGGGCATTCCATTCCGTCCTGCATTGCCCTCCTCCTGCGTGGGAAACACTTTTGTCCCGTTCCAAGGGAGCCCCTGAAAGGGGGAACTTCTTCATCTTTCCAACGTAATTACAAGAAATATCCCTCCTATCAGTTTAATTCGTCGCTAAACCTGAGCGCCATTGCAGTGCAGTGGAGTGTCAGAGAAGCTGCTGGGAGACTCCTTGTCAAATCCTCATTTTGTTATGGAGGTTTGCTGGGTGACCTTGGGCAAGCCCCATGCTCTCAGACTGTTTCTGCACTCGCGATATCGTTGAGATTTGCATTTTTTAAGGGCTGATTTTTTTTTTGTCCCTTTCCACATTGAAATTGGCTTCTTCAGGTGCAGGCCTGAATCCCCCCCCCCCTTACACTGCAGCTAAAGAATCCTTAGAAAACCAGATTTTATCTTTTCAAAAGGGGTCTAATTGGGGGCTGCCCATGCAGAAATGCATGCAATTGGCCTTTTCCCCACATGATATTTTTAGTCATATAGTCATGGCCCTTTCCTCACCTCCATCCTCCATTCCCCCCTTCCTCCTCCTCCCTCCCTCCCCCGCTTGAGAAAAATCTGCCTTTTTTAACAAGGGGTGCTATTTCCATGTTTTAAGAAAAAGCAGTCTTGCAGTCTTACACAGCAGGGTTAGAATGTTACAACATCAAAATATTATAACCTTGTTTTTGTTTTTTGTTTTTTAATTGCATTCAGGACACCATGGGGGGAAGGGAAGCAGGTGATCAAGGGTTCAGGGATTAAGGGGCACAATGAAGGTGCAAGCAAGCACCATTTTAGGGGGAAAATTTGAAATGTTTTTGAAATGGGGAAGGGAGCCAAGCATGATGGGAGGCGGCCTCTGTTGGACTCAGTGCGGAAAGCATGTTGTGAACTTCAGCCTGGTAAATAAGGGGAGGAAAGCCCAAATGTGGAAACACTGGTGTTGATTTGCAGCATCCAAAGGAAATCCAAAGTGAGCCTAAAAAAAGGTATGTCTCTTAATGTGGAAACGGTCTCAGTCTAACTTACCTCATAGGGGTGCTGTGCAGAGAAAATCCAGGGGGCAAAAGTTTTATAAGCCATCTTGGACCCACATGGAAAAGAGGAATAAATAAATAACTTTAGTCAACAAAACTTTCTCTTACACACAGTTCTAAAACTGCAGAAGTGGGAACAGGCACCTGACCTGCCTGGCAAACATACCATATTACACAGTAGGCAGTTTTGGAAGTTTTGGAAGGATTTCTAGGAAGGATCAAAAGTTCTCTTCAGGAAGAGAAAGGATGATGGCAGCCTCTCCCCCTCAGCACTATGGCCAAGGGGCAGAAGGAGGGTGACCCCCCAAGTCCCTTGCTTGAATACTTAAATGCACAAGATTCCCCCAAATTTGTTCAGATCTTGTCCCGAGATCTGGGGCTTCTATTCCAATCACGCTGGGCGATGTTGTCAAGGTACCCAGTGGCCTACTTTTCGGCAATCAAAGCCTTCCCAAGATTTGCATCTTGAAACGCCAGCTGCAGATAGAAAGCAGATTACATAACAGAAGGCTTTGTTTATTTGCTTAAACTCACCCTTGCGTTGTCGTGGAGAACAGAGTGGGGAGAAATGCTTAATCCCCTTCGTGTTAATAACATACCAAACACAATGCAGTGGATTGGCACAGATGGGGGCAGGATGACAGCCTGCTGGTGCTTCGTTTGCACACCACGAAAGCACTCCAGAGGACTTCTCTCCAAGAGCTTGCCGGCGGCATGGAGGTAATTGCCCTGTCCTTAACATTCCGCACCATATCTTTTGGGAAGGGGCTCCATAACCGCCCTAGGATGCAAACAATCATTATTTGAAGTGTGCCGGGAGGGGTGGTGGTATTAGAAGGAAAAAACATGGAGGAGTAGGTTACAGTTTCAAAACATGTATGGGAGAAAACGAAGACTGATGCCTATTTTGAAATGGCCAGAGGAGAGTTTGACGTGTATGGACCTTCCAGAGGTGATCACAAGAATGAGAGTCCTCTGGGTTGGCCAGGTCTGGTCCGACCTTCTGGCAGGGTTGTCAGTCTACAGCAGGGGCAGTCAAACTGCAGCCCTCCAGATGTCCATGGACTACAATTCCCATAAGCCCCTGCCAACAAACTTGCAGGGGCTCATGGGAATTGTAGGCCATGGACATCTGGAGGGCCACAGTTTGATTACCCCTGGTCTACAGATTGGACCTGGCGATTTCTCACAGTTACAACGGATCTCCAGACAATACAGATGACATCCCCTGGAGAAGATGGCTGCCTTGGAAGGAGGGGTTCTGGGGCATTGTACCCTGAAGTGCCTCCCGTTCCCAAAACCCACCTTCCCCAGGGTCCACCCACAAACCCTTCAGGTTTTTCCCACCTCAAAGCTGGTAACTATACCTTCCGACCTGGAAAAGATCAACATCTCCTAGCTTGCAAGTGGTTACTCTGAACTTTAGTTACAGAAGCTGAAATCAAGGAATCGCCTCCAAGGATGCAGCCTAGGTCTGTGAATATAACCTGCTTATATATCACATGGCAAACATGACATAAAAATCAGGAATGGGAAATGGGCAGCAGCTGGCTGCATTAAAAAAAAAAAAGAAATCCTTACGCTATTAGAAATGAACAGTTAAGAAACAAATGACAATAACTCTATACATTCTCTTCTTTTATTTGTTTTTAATTTGTGAACTTGGCATGTTGTTTGCTTTGTAGACCAATTCTGATTATGTATTATTGCATTGTAATAAAAAAAATTAAACAAATAGGACAAATCTTACACTTGAATGGGCCCTGGGATGTTAATGTTTAAGTTCTTCTCCTGCTCCTAAAACAAAGGATGCTTCTGAAATTCCCCTCATCCAAATCACTCCATGGCTTCTGAAGTTCCACGTCACCTGAACTTGCTTTTGAAGGGAAACTGATGCATTAGAAATCATCCATTGTTAATGTTCAAATTGGGTATAAAGTAGCAGGCATGTGCAATTGGTCCGAGCTTTCAATTTCTTTCCCCTCCATGTTGTTGGCATGCATGCATGGCAGACAAAACACTGCTGGGCCCTGACTATTTAAAAATAAAACAATCTGTTTGGGTTCACAGTATTACAATGGGGTGGGGGGAAGAAAGGTTCCTGCCTGCCCCAGCTGGTTTTCACTACTGGGGAGAGAAGTCTTTTCCCTGTTTTTGTTGCTCCACGTTGAGTATGCCATGCTAAACAGATTAGATAAACCTACTGAAGTTCCTTCGGGCACTTTTGAGCATCCTTAAGGAGTCAGCGAATGCCAGCTCAAGGCGAATGTTGACAATGCGGGAAAGAGAAAACCTTTACGTAGTCAGACGTATAGACTGGACTTCAGGAAAGCAGATTTTAACAGACTTTAAGGTATGTTGGGTAGAGTCCCGTGGTCAGAAAGACTTAAAGAGATGGGAATCCAAGAGGGCTGTGAGTTTCTTAAAAGTGAAATCCTGAAGGCTCTATCACAAAGAATTCCGTTAAGAAGGAAAGATGGAAGGAGCCTAAGGAAGCCACGGTGGCTCCATAAGCAGCTGTCAAATGATTTGAGGAATTAAAAAAAGGCATTTAAGAAATGGAAGGAAGGCCTTATTACCAAGGATGAGTATAAACAGATAACCAATGATTGTAGGGAGAGTGTTAGAAAAGCGAAAGCTCAATATGAGCTTAGGCTAGCAGGAAGTGCTAAACATAGCAAAAAAAGGGTTCTTTAGTTATATTTCAAGTAAGATAAAATACTTTGGCCACCTCATGAGAAGGAAGGACTCCCTGGAGAAGAGCCTAATGCTGGGAGCAATTGAGAACAAAAGAAGAAGGGGAAGACAGAGAATGAGGTGGCTGGATGGAGTCAGTGAAGCAGTAGGTGCAAACTTAAATGGACTCCGGGGAATGGTAGAGGACAGGAAGGCCTGGAGGATCATTGTCCATGGGGTTGCGATGGGTCGGACATGAATTCACAACTAACAACAACAGCCAAAGGTAGGGACATGGTAGGACCACTGCGAGGACAAGAAAGCGAAAGTGTTCAGTTTTGGGCACCCCAGTTGAAGAGGGATGTTGACAAACTGGAATGTGTCCAGAGGAGGGCAACAAATATGGTGAGGGGTTTGGAGACCAAGACATATGAAGAAAGGTTGGGGGAGCTTGGTCTGTTTAGCCTAGAGAGGAGACGACTGAGAGGGGATCTGATAACCATCTTCATGTATTTAAAAGGCTGCCATATGGAGGATGGAGCAGAGTTGTTCTCTCTTGCCCCAGGGGGACGACCAGAACGCATGGGATGAAATTAATTCAAAAGAACTTCCATCTAAACATCCGGAAGAAGTTCCTTACAGTTAGAGCAGTTTCTCAGTAGAACAGGCTTCCTCGGGAGGTGGTGGGTTCTCCATCTTTGGAAATTTTTAAACAGAGGCTGGATAGCCATCTGATGGAGAGGCTGATTCTGTGAAGATTCAAGGGGGTGGCAGGTTACAGTGGATGAGCGATTGGGATGTGAGTGTCCTGCATAGTGCAGGGGGTTGGACTAGATGACCCATGAGGTCCCTTCTAACTCTATGATTCTATGATTCTATTCCTTCTGGTAGAGAAAAGTGGCATGTAAGAACCAACTCTTCTTCCTCATCCAGTGGTGGGCCTCTGGATGCTGGCGCTGGGAGGTAATGCCATGAGAAGGACTCTGCTTCTCTTTCCAGGTTATGAAATGGGATGCTGTACATGATGGGCTGATGCTGGTCTGATCCTGCAGACTCTTCTTAAGTTTTTGTGTTCAGTCCATCCTAGCAAAGCTTACAGGGTAATCTGAGGGGAACTTTAATGGAGATGGATCCAGGTAGGTAACCATTTTGGTCTGAAGAAGCAGGACAAGGTCTGAGTCCAGTGGCGCCTTTAAGATCAACCAAGTTTTATTCAAGGTAAGAGATACCATGGGCATGCACTATTAGAGAATTAAATGGAAATCACCAGACGCAGCAATGGAATGGATTTCTTCATTCTGGTGATTTCCTGTTAATTGTCTGAAGAAGGGTGTATGCGCATGAAAGTTCACAGCTTCAATGAAACATGGTTGGTCTTAAGACTGCCACTGAACTCAAACTTTGTTCTAATGGAGATGCCTCTTCAGCAGCTCTTGGGGGAGCTGCTTTGCCATTCTTTGCTCCTACTATGGGTCCCTGTCCCGGGCTGTCCCATTCCTATCATTACAGGGACCGAGCCCTGAGTCCTGTGAACTTCTGCTATAGCATGTTGTAGTGTCTCTAATCCCAGACAGCCTTTGATTCTCTTTTTCTGCAAGATGGCTTTGTTTTCTCCTGGCCTGACCTCACAGGATATGCAGATCCATCCCCGCAGGGCCTCTGTCACTGTATCATCAACATCTCTTCCAATCTCATCTGGACTCGGAGCCCTTTGCCAGCTGAGTGCCCCAGGGGTCTGCCGCTCAGAGGCCTGAAGGGACCTGGATGGAAGCTGCATCCGAGACCAATCCCAGCGGTGGGTGAGAAAGCAGTGCTGCCGGTAGGCCCTGCTCTGACTTCCTGTCACTTCACAAGGAGAAAGTGACAGATGAAAAATACAATTCTGTGATGGTTGAAACTTACCCCGAGCATTTTCCCCGTTTGTATCCTCGAGACAGCTGATGAAAGGGATTTGGTGATTAGAGGAGAGAGGGAGAGGAAGAGAGATTTGTGTGATAGCTCCTTCCAAAGCACAATAGTATGAAAGGGGGACAGAGCCCTGGATAATTTTGACCTTTGACTTCTACCTCCCCCTCTCTTTGGTTCAATCAACCACACACATATCTCACCCCCACCCCCACCCATCTGCAAGCATGCCTGCTTTTAATATCTCTAGAAGAGAGCCATGACTCTAGAAAGTTCAAACCCTGCCACAATTTTGGTAGCCTTTAAGGCAGGGGTGAGCGAACTGTGGCCCTCCAGATGTCCATGGACTACAATTCCATCTGACGGAAGAGTGCTTGCACTCAAAAGCTCACACCTTTAATAAATCTTTGTTGGTCTTAAAGGTGCCACTGGACTCTGATTTTGTTTTAGAGATGGAGATTGTTCAGCCTACGATTATTCTTACCACTAGAGGCAGAGGCGCCAGTCTCCTGGTAGGATCTGGAAATCCCCTGGAATTACAGCTTCTCCTCGGAACGCAGAAATTGGTTCCCCTGGGTAACATGGCTGCTTTGGAGGGCAGTCCCTGTCATCCCCAGTCTCCAAACACAATTCTCCAGGAGTTTCCCAACCTGAATCTGGCCACCCCTCCCTCCTGTTGGTGGCCAGGGGGACCCAGCAAGCATAAGTGGAAAGCTCCTTTTGATTAGCTCCTGTTTGAAAACAGCAGGCACACACAGAGTTCCCTGACAAAAATTGCAATGCAAGGAATGGCTGGGGGAGGGGGGGAATCTCTCTCTGTCTCTAGCAAAACTGGATATTCCTCTGATTGCTCTCTTTGAACAACCATTGTAATTGTGCTTTAGCCTTCCTGGGACAGTTGCAGCTGCATGGCTGAGCCCGTTCCTCATTAGAAGATGCCTTGTATCAATTTTTGCAGGGGGACATGCTGCGCTGTGATTGGCCGCAGCGTTCTCAGCATCGTTCTTGCCCAAACACACTTTTGTGCTTAATGATCCCTGGACCGACCGGGGAGGCTGACGACGCTGCAGCAAAACCATCCCTCTCTGGCAGCCAATATTGGGAATCTTAATAAAGAGCTATTTCCCTCCCCCCCTTCCCCCCAAGCTCTGCTCCACTTGAGCTTGCATTGCTCAATCAGGATGGCTGCCTCTTCCCTGCCCCAGCCGGCCCCAGGGATGTATTAGCAGGGCAATCCAAAATGGGGTGACTTCTCTCTAAAGTTGTTGACACCCATGTACTTAGGCTGGAGTAACTCCATATAGAATTGCACTATGACAGTAAGACTTTCCTGGGAAAAAGCCCCATTGAAAAGACATGAATAGGATTCTGAGTAGACCTGCTTAGGGTTGCTCTCTCAGTAATTTTAAGGACGCCTTCCCCTTTGGAGACTGACTTCTGAGTAGACCTGCTTAAGGTACTGCCTTTGTGATCCAGGCCCAGGGAAGGGAGCTGATCTGCAGGTAACTGTGCCATGAAACAAAGTGAGGAGGAGCAGGATATTTGGGGAGCCATTCCCAGTGCAATCCCAAAAGGTTTCTCCCTTCGGACTCCTTTGAAACCAATGGGCCTAGAAACTGGTGCATGTCCAGAGAAGGGCCACGAAGATGGTGAGGGAATTGGAGACCAAGTCGTGTGAGGAAAGGTTGAGAGAACGTGGTCTGTTTAGCCTGGAGAGAAGATGATTTAGAGGTGATACGATAGCCATCTCCAAGTACTTGAAGGGCTGTCATATAGAAGGTGGAGCAGAGTTGTTTTCTGTTGCCCGAGAGGAGCACACCAGAACCAATGGGTTGAAATTTATTGAATAGAATTTTCAGCTAAACATCCGGAAGAAGTTCCTGGCAGTTAGAGTGGTTCTTCGGTGGAACACTCTTCTCCTTCTTCAGTAATATCAGGGCTCTCTCAGCCTCACCTCCCTCACAGGGTGTCTGTTGCGGGGATAGTAAGTCGCCTTGAGACTCCTTCAGGTAGAGAAAAGTGGCATATAAGAACCAACTCTTCTTCTAACAGGGAGCAATCAGATCTGCCTCATTTTTATGTTGATCTTCTTTGTAGTGGAGGAGCCTGCATCTCCCGTCCTCCACTTTATCCCCACAACAATTCCATGGGAGAGGTTAGGTTGAAAGAAAATGATTGGCCCAAGAGCCAGCTCCCCCATTTCATAGTGGCAGGGGGATTTCAGCCCAGCTGGGGGCTAGGATCCCCATTCCTAGCCCAGCACTCTCCTGAGAAGTTCAGCCATGAAAGCCATAAGTTCTTGTTTGCTTCTCCAGGCTTTGAGCTAGAATGCCCTTCCACATGGAGGCTCCATTCAGCGACCTTACCTAATGGCCATTTATCCATAGATTTGGCTATGAACTGAAAACTTCTGAAGGCAAGACCGCCATGAATTTGCTTCAGACGACGTACAGCAGTCACTCAAATATCTAATCATCGGCCAGTTATTTCGTCTAAGAGGCAATATCGCTCCATTCCATTGGGCTTCTCCTCTGGGAATGAGCTTTTCAGCCACCCTTAGCCGACCTGAACAAACTCGGCCTCCCCTTAATCACTCTCCTGCCAGGCCTGAGGCTTGTTCTAATTGATTTAGAGCACAGCTTCAACTCCTTTGAGGTTTTTAAAAATTCAATTTACCTGCTTCAGTACCAATCCATATCATTTCAAATGCGTGTTTGTGTTTTAAGAAATCCTTGGTTGGATTTCTGCTGGAGCCAAGCTAGAGAGCCGGTTTGGTGTAGTGGTTAGGAGTGCGGACTTTTAATCTGGCATGCCGGGTTCGATTCTGCACTCCCCCACATGCAACCAGCTGGGTGACCTTGGGCTCGCCACGGCACTGATAAAGCTGTTCTGACCGGGCAGTAATATCAGGGCTCTCTCAGCCTCACCCACCTCACAGGGTGTCTGTTGTGGAGAGAGGAAAGGGAAGGCGACTGGAAGCTGCTTTGAGCCTCCATCGGGTAGGGAAAAGAGGCATACAAAAACCAATTCTTCTTCTTCTTCTTCTTCTTCTTCTTCTTCTAGATGGGACTGGCCACAAGGCCTAAGCTGAAGCTGCTGCTCGATCAGATGATCCATGGGGCGCCAGGGGTGCTGTCACTGTGGCCATTGAGAAGCATCACGGACCATCAGGCCAAGGACAGGGCATCATCAGCAAAGCGAAATTAATTGATTAAATGTTTAGGGATGAAGGGGTGGCTAAACTGCTGCTCTTCGGATGTCCATTGACTAAAATTATCATGGGCTCATGGTGCTTCTAGTCCATGGAGATCTGGAGAGCCACAGTTTGGCCACCTTTGCCCTAGTGCTTGAGAGACATCTACTTTGGTCAGAAACTTCCATTTTCCTCTGGAAGAGACCCACAGTCTACCTTGATCCAGAAGGTTCGTCATGATTTAACTGGGGGTGTTCAAACAGCTGCCTGTTTAACTTACACCCTGTTCACCAATCACAAACTGGGAGCCAATTTTGGGCAGACTTTTCATCTATTTGTTGATCTGTTCATGGCTACTGGCAGGTTCCATAAACTGTTGTCTCCTAACAACATAGCCATCAACCTTTTGCACACGTGGATTCCTATACAGCCCAGGGAAATGCTACTGTCTCTTGTTGTGCCTCTTCTCCATGGAACAATCATTGTATAAACAGATGGTTGAACCCTGCACCAGTTCCATAAGGGCCAAACTACAGCCGTCTTTCTCAACTTTTTTAATCTTTGAGAAACTTCTGAGATGTTCTTCAGGCTCCCAGAAACCCCAGAAGTCATGTGATCGTGCAGAATATAGTTTAGAAACATGCCTGTGTACACACCCACCCAGGGGCCCTCCCCTTCCCACCCTCTCCAGGCCCATCATTGGACATTTTGGGAGGGGAAGTGGGGCAACATGAACATATATGGCCATAAAAAGGTAAAGGTATCCCCTGTGCAAGCACCAGGTCATGTCTGACCCTTGGGGTGATGCCCTCCAGCGTTTTCATGGCAGACTCAATACGGGTGGTTTGCCAGTGCCTTCCCCAGTCATTACCGTTTACCCCCCAGCAACCTGGGTACTCATTTTACCGACCTCGGAAGGATGGAAGGCTGAGTCAACCTTGAGCCGGCTGCTGGGATTGAACTGCCAGCCTCATGGGCAGACAGCTTCAGACAACATTTCTGCTGCCTTACCTCCCTGAGCCACAAGAGGCTCTATCACCCAATAAATGTTGAACAAATTTAAAAAATACATTAAAATTAATTAACTCTCATCCATTTGGGAAACCCTTCCGGGGCCATCAAGAAAACCCAGGGTTTCACAAAACCCTCATTGAGAAAGTCTGCATTACAGTATCCACAGGTGCAACCTGTGGATGCCACTGTCGTTTTCTAATGGAACTCAGGACACTGAAAAATGCCCACAGCACGGCAGGATCAGGTGCTCTTGCTCTCCCTCCACCTTTTCAAGTGCTGAAACAGTTGTGGGGGGATGTTTTGGCACTTGTCTAGGGCAAATACTTCGGCCACCTCATGAGAAGGAAGGACTCCCTGGAGAAGAGCCAAATGCTGGGAGCGATTGAGGGCAAAAGAAGAAGGGGACGACAGAGAATGAGGTGGCTGGATGGAGTCACTGAAGCAGTCGGTGCGAACTTAAATGGACTCTGGGGAATGGCAGAAGACAGGAAGGCCTGGAGGATCATTGTCCATGGGGTCGCGATGGGTCGGACACGACTTCACACCTAACACCAACAACAATAGGGCAGAGCGATCATGCCTTGTCCTTCTGGGCCCGAGGCCTGACACAGGCCTTTGCAATATTTAAAAATGGCCCAAGTTCAGCTCTAAAACGGCAGTGACATCCACAGTCAGGTCCATGGAAACCATAATAACAAGTTACACCATAAATAGGTGATGTCTTTTTTTAAACGTACCATTCAGAGTTCACCTAAATAGTTCTTATCATCATTGTTAAGAGCTGCAAATGCATTTAGAGCAGCAGCTTTTTCATACATGCTGCTGAACTGGTTCATAAATACCTGACGTGGTCCTGTTTGGCAGGTGTTTGAGTCATTTGGTGCCATTCTGAAGACACCTAGTGACTAGCTTTAGGATGCTTAGGGCTGATCCTACGTTGAGCAGGGGGTTGGACTAGATGGCCTGTATGGCCCCTTCCAACTCTATGATTCTATGATTCTATGACTGGCTCATTCCTTCACCACACAGTCAAACATGGTAAGGCTAATTGTCAAACAAGCTGAGCATGAGATTAGCAGCGTTCCTAACTGTAACATGGCAATGTTAGGAAGGGGGAAGGAGGGGTAATGAGCCCCAGAAGTGCAGAAAAGTTGGGTCACACCCTAAGTCAGATGCTCCCTTGTGCATCTCTCTCTTTCTGGGCTTGTGGCTATCAGACCCTTCCTTTGCTTTTCTTCTTTTCGCTGCAAAAAAAGCATGACAGATTGTCATCAGAAACCTCCCACCCTGACTGCTCTTTGGAGAAGAGAGCTAGCGGCCTCCATTGCGTTTGTTTGTTTCTTTTTGATCTTGGAAACTGGAGATCACTGAACATTAATCTTTGTATTATGCAGGGTTAGCACTGTAGCACTAAAGTAAAGATAATGATATTTTAAAGATATTATCTTTCTGATGAAATAAAGGACTCAGTTATATGGAGATCCCTGCCTCTGCTTTGATGCTCAGATTCTTCACTTATGCATGACATGAGATCTGACATGTTATAATGCGTATTTCAACAAAGCGGAAAGTATTTCAGAATACAAAGTCTGTGTCAGACTTCTTTTACACGTTTTTACACACCCTCTGCAAGGACAAAAGGATCCTGGGGATTCACTCAAGTTTGTCACATTGGAATAAAATTCAGTTATTACATTTGTTAACAATAGATGAAAGAACTTTCCCGTACCGCCCCAATAAGACAACACAGCAGAGTCAACGGGTGCCGCTGTCAATCATCTGGCCAGCAGGGGGAGGGGAGCGCTTACCCGGAAAAAGAACAAAGCCCAGGTTGCATTGCAGCGACATGTCTCTATGTGACTAATGATGTGGCTCGGAAGTGATGTCATCATGGCAACATTGGGGTGACACTGGGGCAACATTTGGACAATACTCTATGGTGGAAGCCAAATTTACAATGGACTTTTTGCTCCAGTACCAGAATGTCACCCCAACATCGCTGCATGGTGACATGATTTCTGGGTCACGTTGGAAGTGGACACATAACTGCAATGCCAACTGGCCTTCCCTCCACTCCAGGGGTAGTCAAACTGTGGCCCTCCAGATGTCCATGGACTACAATTCCCATGAGCCCCTGCAAGCTTTTGCTGGCAGGGGCTCATGGGAATTGTAGTCCATGGACATCTGGAGGGCCGCAGTTTGACTACCCCTGCTCCACTCCCTAGGAGGGATCTGACAACCCTGCTCCCCAGCTGGAGCAGGGGGTAGCCAGTCCTCTGGAAGTTGCAGCTCTGCTCCAGCCATGACAGTGCTGGCTATTTAAGGACTTTCCAGGCATGGTGGGAGGAGAAGGATGAGAAGAATCGGAAAAACCAACCCTGCCTGGTATCACAGAATCAACCCATCTCAGCAATGGAACGATGGGTCTTTCACAATGCTCTCTGAGAGCTTCAGGTTTTGTCTTTGCAGAACTGAATTAATTCATTATCCTGTTTGATCTCCCCAGGGAGGCCCGGAAGTGACTTGCAATAAATAGAAACAAACAAAACGCCGAAAACAAGCCCCGAACAAAAACCGCACAGCCCAGCGTGAGCTGGTGTCTGCAAACAGAGAGTCACAAGCGAAGGGGTTATGAGCCCTCCTGCCTTCACCCCGGGCCTTGTGCCCCCAGGCACGGTTTCATTTTATTACAGTCATGATCTTATTAGCTGCTTTCGACCACATGCAGGTTAAAAACAATCGGGCAGAAGTACGTTTGGGGAAATATGGTGAGATGTGTCGCCAAATGCCTCTACGAAAAGCCTCCCCGTGCAGGATCCAGGAGCAAACTGGAGGGCCAATGAATCAATTTTTATTTACAGTCATAGACCAACCAGTAGAAAGCATAAAATTACAGGTATAAGATCAATTATGAATGGATAAACACTAAGAAATATGAACAACTGTATATGGATCCAGTGTAAAAGTATTAGGGTGTAGGGTTGGTCCAGCTCTGCCTTATTTTTATAGCTACCCAAGCAAATTTAGCAATAATTTTTGTTAGGTCTTTACTTGTGTCTGGCAGTATTAGCTTGCTGTTTCCTTAGACCTCTGGGGCATCCTGCAAGCAATGAGGCCAGTGAATCTGTACGGAGGTGACTATAGAGTCCATACTCAAATAGGACATGTTCAGCTGTCTCTATCTGACCTTTGTCACAGACACACTTGCGTGCTTCTATCGGTATCCCCTTGAACTTTCCTTCCAGAAAAGTGAAAGGGAGTCCTGTGCCCCAAGAATGAGCCAGGTTCACCTTATCGCGTCTCCCTGAGCATGCAAGCATGGCAGGCAACGATTGTGTGCTATCAAAAGAGCACAGCTAATCCCTCCTAATCCAAATTGGATTAATTATATTGAGGAAGGGGATTATATTTGATCAACAGCTAAGTGGATTGAAGAGGATCTGCAAGATTTCATGGTATGTTTTCTTAAGGGGAGACTTGGCAATCACGAAAACAACTTGAGTCAACAATGGCTAATTGAAAATCAATTTTTTTGCATGTCTCCATCGGCAACACGGGAGAGATTTCATGTTGGGCTTGCAGCAGCTTTTTGCAAACGACTGACAGGGCAGCCTCAAAGCAGCCCCCTCCCTCCCCCATCCAACATTAAAGCCATCAGCATGATCAAGATTCAGAAAGGCTTGGAATGGATACAGTTCGGTAACCGACACCTGCTGGGCTGAGCAGATGGAAGTTGGACATTCATATTCCTTCTGCAGTGCCGAGATAAAAAAAAAAAAGTACAGGCATGCATTTAAAGGGGAATTTGCTCATACCATGCTGTGACAAGTCTGAACCTGTCTATCAGCAACCATATTTGAGACCTTTAGATTTCCCGGTATTAATTCAGGAAACCTTCGAAGACTGACTGGAGCAATTAAAGAATGCCCAATGCTTGCACTTCAGAAGCAGTAGAAATTCTGGGGGAATCATGAAGTCAGAAAACAGGGTGGGTGGGGAAGCATTCCATGCCTGATTTCCCCTTGCTTTGCAAAGACAGCACGGATCACATCCTGTTCTCCAACGTGAACTGTTGGGTCTCAGTACATCACAAACATTGTTACAAGGAACAAATAAAGGCTCCAGCAAGCACCAAGTGCAAGGGTCAGAGCCAGCCTTCCTTGCTAAATACGGCTTCCATTTTCCTGGGGAGAGTTTCAAATCAATGGGGTGGGGGAATCAGTCATGTTCTCAGCACAAGTCTACAGAATCAGAACCAAACAGAGCTGGAAGGGACCACAAAGGGCCACCCCCACCTTCTCAAGGACTTAAAAATCACAAACTCCTGATAGGTGCTCTTCCAATCTCCTTCTAATAACTTCCAATAAAGGAGACTCCACCACCCTCCAAGGCAGCATATTCCAGCAGGCCCCAATGCTGCACGAAGATGGAAGCAACAGATACGGATGCCAGCCTCCAGGTAGGATCTGTGGATCCCCCTGTTTTGCAACTCATTTCCAGACTAAAGAGATCAGTTCCCCTGGAGTAAATGGCTGCTTTGGAGGGTGGACTCCATAGCATTATACTCCACTGATGTCCCTCCTCATCCCAAATCCCGTCCACTCCTGGCTTCACCCCAAGGTCTCCAGATCTTCCTCTATCTCCCCCTCCTTGAAACAGAAAAGTGTTCTGCACGTGATTACAGAAGCTCAGAAGGGAGAGCAAGCACAGCAGGAGCTTCTTTCTTTTCTTGAAATGTGGGGGAGAGGATTGGAGACAGCAGAGGAGGGGGAATCCAAGAGACAAATCTCTGCCGAGAGAAGTTAGGACTTCTGGAGCTTCTGCCGAGAGAAGTTGGGGCTTCCCCTTTAAGGGAAGCCTTGCAACCTGGGAACAAGGAAGCCTTTGAACTGATGCTGTGGCCAATCAGGGCTTTTCTACAACATTGGAGGCTCATCAGCAAGTTATTTCGGGGATAGAAGACAGCTGCACGCTTACTGATGGTGATTTTTCAAATATCGAGGGTTATATCCTCTCCAGGATATCGTGGGGGAAAGGTAGGGTCACTCCAAATCAATCATGCTTGTTGCAGAGGTAAAATTTAAATTGCCCAAAATCAAAATGGAAATCGCATTCAGTGTAGACAGCAGGGATTGGATTGACCTGGGATTGGAATAAAAGCTCTGTGCAGATTCAGCCTTGATGAGACAACAGCATTTTCATTATCAAGCAGTTACTGGGTGTGCGTGTCTTTCTGAGTCCCCCAAAACCCTCTGAGAATTATTGTAAAAGACTAGTGTAAAATAATTACATATAAGACACACAGACTGCTAAATAGCAGTTTCCAAATGGCTTGAAAACACCAGCAACATTTCATAATAGACATGATTCGGTTTCCTTCTCTATTATCTGGAAGGACTTCTCTAGAGCTAGTGGAGTGAACTATACGGATGAAAACGGATTCTATTCTTTGACTTGGGGAATCTGATGCACCCAACTTGTGTAACTGTCGAACCAGCAATCTATTCAAGATTCCGGCTGTCAAAACGTTTCCCTTTTCTTTGCCCCAGTATAAGTTCAGTCGAAATCCCATCTCATTAACAACAAGCAGCACGAGGATGATGTCCAGAGTGCATATGCGCTTTTTCATTATGGGCCAATTGCAGGGCCTAGACGACAATAATTGTGCGCAGGATTACACTGCAAAGTTCTCCGATGCTGAAGATATTGATGCCAGAACATGTCAGCTGTGAAGTACTCCCTAGCAACACAAAGAAGGTGATGGAGTGAGTCCGCAGAAGAAAAATGAACTCCAGGAGAAATTGGAATTTACATGGACAGAAATGAAACCGTACACGGTGCGTTTATAAATACAATCTATTCTCAATAAGAAAGGCAGAACGTTATAACATGTTGACTTTCTCTGTGAAACATCACATATTCAACGCTCATTGCATCAAACACGGGGGGGGTGTTGAAATGTCAACAATAGTGCCATTGTTGTGCTCATGTCAGGTTTGCCCATTGGTTTGTTCTGGAGTCCTCTTAATCAGGGGTAGTCAACCTGTGGTCCTCCAGATGTCCATGGACTACAATTCCCATGAGCCCCTGCCAGCAAATGTTGGCAGGGGCTCATGGGAATTGTAGTCCATGAACATCTGGAGGACCACAGGTTGACTACCCCTGCCCTTAATCACAGAAGGCCCATCAGTGGGCATAATGCATACTCATATTACCAGATATAGATATCTACCAGTCTGTAGTAAATACATAACTCAACCTGGATAGCCCAGGCCAGCTGGATCCCATCAGATCTCAGCAGCTAAGTAGGGTGGCCCTGGCTAGTCAATGGAAGGGAGACCCCCAAGGAACACTCGGGGTCATGATGCAGGGGCCACCAATGGCAAACCGCCTCTGAATGTCTCTTGCCTGCCATCTAACCAGTCTTAGGATGTCCTGGTTATATTCCACACAGGCCATAGGATGGATGGATAGATAGATAGATAGATAGATAGATAGATAGATAGATAGATAGATAGATAGATAGATAGATAGATAGATAGATAGATAGATAGATAGATAGATAGATAGATAGATAGATGCAGTAGATACATGTCAGCAATGTCCTCTACAGACACAGGAACCTTAAAAAAGGGGGGGATAGCAAATTCCTTGTTATTAAAAAGTAATTTACAGTTACTATAAACCTATCCTAACAACCCAAGGAAATATATATCTTGCTGTGAGCAGCAGCTACAAGTCTGTGAATTTCCAACGTTGGCAGGTTCACACTGCAAGGCTCTTCCTAGTCGGAGAAACAATCCCCCCGCAACAAATGAAATATTTCTTCACTGAAAGAAGCTTGTCTCACATCAATGAATGTCTGTGATAAAAAAAAAAGCATGGAGATCATAGAAAAATCGTTTAGCTCTTCATCCCTTGAAAAACCCACTACCCTCTAAATAAGGATGTATGAATAGGCCCTGCTTAGATTTCTTTTGTTTGCATATGCTGCTTTTGTGTTCTTTTCATTTTGCCTCTTTCCAGGCTAGTGTTCCTAATTTGTTTCTTGAATACCTCCCTCTTCATCACTTACCAACCTGTAGTGCTTTCCCCTAGGAGCCTCTTGTGGCGCAGAGTGGTAAGGCAGCAGACATGCAGTCTGGAAGCTCTGCCCATGAGGCTGGGAGTTCAATCCCAGCAGCCGGCTCAAGGTTGACTCAGCCTTCCATCCTTCCGAGGTCGGTAAAATGAGTACCCAGCTTGCTGGGGGGTAAAGGGTAATGACTGGGGAAGGCACTGGCAAACCACCCCGTATTGAGTCTGCCATGAAAACACTAGAGGGCATTTGCAGACATGATCCGGTGCTTGCACAGGGGATACCTTTACCTTTAGTGCTTTCCCCACCACAGCCATCTTGCCTCACAGCAGCCTTGGAGAACTCAGCAGGTGGGAACAAAGCTGTCTCTGCACCAGAACCAGGAAATACTATGGCAAGAAACCTCCATCTTAGGAGCCTCACGCATGCAAGGCTGTTGACCATCCGGAAGGCTGGCCAAGAGACAGCACTAGCTGCTTTCCCACTTTTAGCCCTGATCACATGTTACCGTGAATGCACATACAACCTGCCTGTACATGAGTACATTGGCTTGTAAGAACAGGCCAACAAACATTCACTTAGACATGGATTACCTTTAATGCCATACAGATAGCTGCCACTCAGATGAGCATATGTGGTGTTCACTAAAAATTGAAACACAGGGTAGCATTTTTGCAAATGCAAAAAATTAAATTTCAACATTGAACAAAATACGTTGGCCACTTTAGACCGTAGAGCAGGGGTAGTCAAACTGCTGCCCTCCAGATGTCCATGGACTACAATTCCCATGAGCCCCTGCCAACATTTGCTGGCAGGGAATCATGGAAATTGTAGTCCATGGACATCTTGAGGGCCGCAGTTTGACTACCTCTGCTGTAGAGCATGATTCTTCTTACTGAGCAAAGATTTAAGAATTTGCTGCTCATTCCTGCAATTCAGCCCTAATTTGACTATGAGGTCCTGAATTAAGGTACGTTGATTGCAAAGGGCTGGACAGACCAGAATTATGAGGGAGAGGCTGTTAGAGACACTACAGCCCATGCAGGCAATCGTCTAGGCCTCAGCTAAGGTGCTGCCGACAGGCGGTTGCTGGTAAACGTGGGCCAGGCTGACTTTGGCGAAGACCTTGCCCCCTGCCAGAGACGCCAAAAGGAGGCTGATAACAGGTCGTTGGGTGAGCTGCTTGTGAGTACTGGGGCAACTTGTGGCCTCGGATGGCCCTGGAGCTGCAGGCAGCAGCTTCGTCATTGGTAGCTTCCTCTAGTGCATCTTTGCAGGCCAGCCCCTTCTTCCCAAAGAGCCAGCACTGGGTAGCCTCGTCCCGGAAGCCGCAGATGAAACAGTCCCAAAGTGCCTCCTTGTGATTTGAGAAGTGGCAATCTCGAGTGAAGTTGGGGAGAGTGGCGGCGGGGTCAACAATGGCTTTGCTCTCCTGTTGCACTCACTGGAAGAACATATGGTGGCAGGCAATCTCTCCCAGCTGGGAGTAGCAGTGCTCCCATAGGCATCGGAGAATCTCACACAGATCTGCGTTGTCCACATAGTCTGGAACGAAAAGGTCTTGGGCCAGATCGTAAGTATCTTGACCCGCACAAGCTCAGGAACACCAACCGTTTCCTCGCTCCGTCAGTGATCCCATTGGCCATGAGGTAGGAGCAGAAACACTTCTGATACAATTGCCAATACGATTGCTGAGATCCAGGGGCTCGAACTGGCCAAATGCAGCCATCACGTTCCTCCTGCTGAGTCTGCTCTCCGTAAATACGTTCAGCAAACGGATAGTCCCTTCCCTGGAGGTCAGGTACCAATGACGGTCTCTAGTGATTCCGCAGTGGTTTGTCCCTCCTTGGCGGCAGGGCCCCGCTCCAGTAATTTAGCAGCCGTAGGCGATCGCTTGCCAAGATCCCACGCTGAGCGTTGCGATCCCATCCTCATTGCCAGTGTAAAATATGTGGGTTCCTAGGAAAGCCGGCAAATGACCAGCTCTTTATTGATCTCAGCAGTGAGTCCATGTCGAAGGAAGCAACAACAAGACTGGAAACCCCTTAGAAAACCCCAACTTATATACAAGATGAACACAAAAGGATCTCCTGCGGCTGAGCCCAGTTGGCTGAGCTTCACCTGATTGATTTAAATGGATTGGCGCCCCACAGTGGGAATCCATGCAGTGCATTGGTTGCTTTCACAACTGTTTGGATCCTGCCTCGGACCTCAAGCTTGGCCCTTGGCAGATACACATGCACAGCAGGATCAATCGAGCGTACGCTGCACACAAGTTATGCATGCATGTACTGTAACTTGTGAGCAGGGCTTGCACCAGGGGGGAAAGAGGACACCTGCAGCACCTCCTTCCCCCACCCTTTACAAGCCCTCTTCACTCACAGATACCTGCTCGTTGGGCAACTAGCATGTGGGGAAATGGAATGTGGGCAGCAGAGGGAGGATGTGGGCAGTGGCAGGGGGCCCTATCTGGCCCCCAGCAGCTGCCCCACCCCAGGATATGCTGGCACTGGCCATGACATTCGTGAGCACCTAGGGTTGACAGCCCCACCTTCTGAGGGCCCCACAAATCCTCCAAAGGGCAGCCATGTGTCACAAAGCGATCAAAGCCCTGACTAGGATGCACAGCCAGGTCCCAGCAAGGCAGACCCCTTCCCTTTGCGCTGAAGTGCCCTGCCCCAGCCTGGACAGCTCACCCGAATGCCAGAGACAACACTGGCGGGGCAACTTGACAGCTTGACTGCGACTTTGAAATCGTCTTGCGATTTGGGGCTTGGCTTAAGGGCCGAGGGTGTCTGTATCGGGACTGCCATCAGGTGCGCCCAGGTAGGGCAGCACAGCTGCTGTGTCTTCTGAGACTTTTCAGCGTCAGTGTTCATGCAGGAGAACATGGGGGGAGAAAATCAATTTGGGTTCTAAATGGCAGCCCAAGAGTTGTGTGGCAGATTTCTCAAGACTGATGATGGATCAGGTGAACAACTTTGCTTCCCTTTTAAAATGGATGGCTGGGCTGGTAAGAAGTAAAAAATGGACCGTCGCCCTAAAATCAGCTTCAGCTGCCTCCCAATTTAAGGTCCCTTCCTGTTGCAGACTGAGAAAGAGTGTGTGCGCATGGGGGGGGGGAGATCTAATATTTGGTAGGCAGAGCATCTTCCTTTCCCTCCTCTCCTCCCTTGACAAAGAGCACCCTGAAATCAGGTGCCCTCCAAAGTGCATTAGTTCCATCACTTTTTTATCTCCTGTTTAGATATAAATGGCAGGCAGCTGGAGCAATCCATGCATAGGGAGCTAATCTATTTTTACCAAGCATATAGATGGGTGCGGGCGCATGTTTAAAGCTAACCCTCCTGTGTTTGGTATCCGTAACGTGACAGAGCCCGGTGCAGGGCAAAAACTGCTGTCTTCAGAATGACGGAGGATTCTCAGCAAGCTCATTTGTCAATGGCAGATTGCATCGACTGGGACATGTCTAACTTGTATCTGCTTTGGAGGAATGCCCCAGGAAGCAATCTGAGCTGATGGGACCTCGTATGGGCTCAGCAGCACAGACGCGGTGAGTCCAGCATTCTATCTTGCAGGTGAACCGAGAGAATAAATTCTGACTCAGCAGAGGCATCCTAGGAGGCAAAGGAACTGGGGGAGCCCGATGCCAAGTGGGGCTTAACATGGGATGTGAGCACAAGAAGCACAAGAAGCTCAACTGGGGAAGCTCCTGCTAGCTAGCCAGCTTGCAGGAGCTGAATAACATCGGACTGAGCTTGTTCTCCTCTGCTCTGACCTTGGGCATGAACTGGAGGGCAAAAGCCACAGGACACTTGAGCTTTCGCTCTTAGTAAGAGGGTCATAGCCTAGAGCTGGGTGGAAGACAGAGAGAAGACAGGCTCGGTCGGCACTCCCCTCCATTTCCTGTCTGTTTCTTTGCATTTCTTCTTGATGTTAAGCCGTCTCGTGCCCACACTGGGGGGGAAGGCAGGGTACTAATAAATGAATGTACAAGCAAGTCTGTAGCTCAGTTGTGTAATGGAGAGATATCAAGGAGAGGAGATATTGTGCTCTGAGGGCAAGGACTATTACTAGGGTTTGGGAAATACCTGGAGATTTGGAGGGTGGAGCCTGAGGAAGGCAGGGTGAGGGAAGGGACTTCCATGGGGCACAATGCGATTGAGTCCAGCTTCCAAAGTGGTCATTTTCTTCAGGTGAACTGGCCACTGTTGCCTGGAGATCAGCTGTAATCCCAGGAGACCTCCAGCCGCCAATTGAAGGCTGACAACCCTAATGAGTACCCATGCTTGAAGACACTTGGGGTTGCTGGAGCAGAAAGAAATGAGCAGACAGACAGAGCCAAGTCACAGTGGCTTCTTTGGTTGGTGTTTAGCAGATCATCAAACCATTGTGTCATCTGTGAGGCTCGAAATATCACTGAAGAAAGAAAACCTGAACAGATAAAATAAGACCATCTTTATCAGTCAACCATCATGCTTATGAGTATAATGTGCCACAAGAAGAAAACAAACATTGTTTATGTTTGCTTCATAAACAATACCCCATATATACCTCAGTTACAGATACTTCCAAAATAAATTGTGTCAGTTTTAATTGTAGGTTTGGTACAAAGAAGTGTTCATGTGTAACGATTTTAATTGTGTCAGGTTTGATTGTAGTTGTCACATTCCACGTTCAGCCCTTGGCCTCTCCAGTTAAAAAGTGGACATTTTGAAAGACACACACACACACACACACACACACACACTCTCCATTGTTCAATGGATGCTTTATATCATTGTTCCCTAATGGTGTCAACCAGTTTATTGGATTATTGCACTGTTTTTATTTCTTCCTTCTGTAATTGTGTGATCCGGTTTTTATTGCATTGTTTATTATTAGACTGGTCTTTATTATCCTCTTTTACAATTATGCAATTCACCTTGAGCCTCGGTGGGAAAGGTGGACGATAAATAAAATTAAACACAACAGGATAATGCAAACGGTGCTCCTGCCTGATAAACAACCCAAAAAGAACACAGGCCTCTATCAAATCTTCTCCTTTTATCCAAAGCTACATTGGCATGAGAGAAATGCCCTAATTTGAAACATCGTTACACATGAACACTTCCTTGTACCAAACCAGGCTCTCTACTCAGACTGGCAGCAGGGTCTCAGACAGAGGTCTTCTACATCAGGGGTAGTCAACCTGTGGTCTTCCAGATGTTCGTGGACTACAATTCCCATGAGCCCCTGCCAGCGTTTGCATGAGTTCCAGCATTTGCTGGCAGGGGCTCATGGGAATTGTAGTCCATGAACATCTGGAGGACCACAGGTTGACTACCCCTGTTCTACATCACCTACTGCCTGGTCCTTTTCAGCTGGAGATGATGGGGCATGCCAAGCAAATGCTCCACCACTCAGCCAAAACTCCCTTCCCCCGTTGCTTCCAGAAGCTCTCTCAGTTTTCCTCTCTCTTCCACTGGCTCAGCTCCATGGCTGATATTTCATCTTCTTCTATACTCCCAGAGCTACCATCAGGGCTGAAGAGAACGACATTGCTGAGACCCAAGTTCTCCTTCCTATTCCTTTTTCTTCCTTCCTCTGTAAATTAGTTTTGGAAGGGAAAAAACAAACCTCTACGTTTAGCAATGTCTGTCTAATAAAACCGCTATATCTTTTACCACAGAAGGCTATGTCGGGCTTTTTTTTTTGTTGAGACACAGTCAATTAAACCTCCGGGCATTGAACTGTACTTCAAGCTTTAGACAGGGGCGGAAGGAGTGAGAGAATCCCATCATTTTGGAATCCGGACACATTTCCAGAGCCAGCTATCGACCAGCGAGGTGGGGAATTTGGGAGTTTTGAAGCTGAGGAGCCTGTGATGCTGCTCCTGCCCTAAACGGGGGGTCGTTAGGATTTGCCCATATCTTAGGAACAACAAAAGACACACCAAATCCTGAAGAAAGAATGAACCGGTAAGGATATGAGTTCCTAGCACAGCCCAGTCATGGTACCCACTGATGCCTTATCCAGCACCCGCCAAGTATTTCAGGGAGTCGGTGGGATCATGTAGGATTTTGGTCCAGCAAGACTCTTGATTGACTGCTGGAGATTTGGTTGGCGGTGCAGATTTTGTAAAACATTGCTTTGGCTACATTTGCCACTTTAACATCAGCATCTACCCTGTGTGACTGAAGTTAAGCTGTGGCAACTATTTTATGGTTGGCTCCGCCTCCTGCAGCAGCCATTTTGTTGCTTTGCCCACCATGCCATGCCAGAATTCCATATGTGCCTGCAGACTCAAAATGGTTGGGGCTAATAATGGATAATAACCTGGTACATATGCAAAGGCAGATGGAGGGAATCTGTTTATTCTGCCTACACTGAGACACTAGGAATCATATTGAACGCACAATAGCTCTGCTCACATATTAAGTGAATGCACATACACCTTGCCTGTACATGATTGCTCCCTTTAAGTATTTGAAAGGTTGTCACTTGGAGGAGGGCAGGGAGTGGTTCCTGCTGGCAGCAGAGGACAGGACCTGTAGCATTTCCTTTAAACTACATGTAGAATGGTATCAGTCAGAGCAGTTCAGCAGTGGAATTGGCTGCCTACGGAGGTGAGCTCCCCCTCATTGGTGGTCTTCAAGCAGCAGCTGGACAGATACTCATCCCGGATGCTTTAGGCTGATCCTGCATTGAGCAGGGGGTTGGACTTGATTGCCTGTATGGCCTCTTCCTATGATTCTTTGATTCTATGATTCTACATCTGTTTGTATGAAAGAGCCAATGTGTATTCACTTTACAAATGAAACCAGAGTCAAGTCTGCACAGGGCTTTTTATCATCTCCCAGCCCAAATATATCCCTTCCCTCTGCACTGAATTCGATTTCCATTTTGATTTTGGGCACTTAAAATTTTCCCTCTGCAACATACATGATTGATCCACAGTGACCCTACCTTTCCCCCGTGATATCTAGGAGCGGATATAATTTGCCATATTTGAAAACTGCCTTTGAAAACCACCAGTATATGTAGATTTCTACTTTTTGCGAATTAACTTCCCCCTCTGTGCCTGCGATGCTGATATAGCAAATCAGACTTTCCTGATTGGCCAGGGCATCAGTTCAAAGACTTCCTGGTTCCTGGCTGCAAGGCTTCCCTCCCAAGATTTATTATTTTTGTTCTGTTTTAAAGTGACTGTGCTTGAGAAGCCCATACTAGGTTCTCTGTATGTTATTCATGTTTTAAGTCAGTCAAAACCTTTTCATGGTATCTAACGGATCTTTCTGATGTCCTTCTAAGGAGAACATTCACAAATGTGCCCACTTTCAGCCAATGTCCTCTGCCTATCTTCAGGACAAGTACAACAAAATCCCCTCAGATCTGCACCTTTGTTCTTGTGGCTCTCAGTCAGACTTAAGACCTTCCTCGTTATCTTCTCCACTGCCCATTATAGGATTCCATAAGTTACAGGCTGCATCAGGTCATCCCACAATCCCTTGGAACAGAAGAGGGCCATATCAGTTGTTTACGGGCAGAGACAAATTCATCTGCTCCGTCAAGGGTTGACTCCTTTATGCTGTCATCACTCAAGCAAAGGAAGCATTTTGTGCCTGCCAACTGATACGCCTGCATTCTGCTCCTTTTACGGCTAAGTTTACTTTGCATTTTTATAACTGTATTTTATTGCTGTTATAGTTATGTATTGTGCGATGTTAAGGCCTGTGGTGTAGTGATTAAGAGCAGAAGCCTCTAATCTGGCGAGCCGGGTTTGATTCCCCGCTCCTCCACATGCAGCCAGCTGTTCCGACTGAACGGTCCTGCCAGAGCTCTCTCAGCCCAACCTACCTCACACAGGGTCTGGTTGGAAGTTGCTTTGAGACTCCCACCAGTAGTGAAAAGCAGGGTATGAAAACCAGCTCTGCTGCTGCCGCTGCTTCTCCTGCTCAATGTCTGCATAAAGAAACAATGTGCTTAAGGCAGGGGTAGTCAAACTGCGGCCCTCCAGATGTCCATGGACTACAATTCCCATGAGCCCCTGCCAGCGAATGCTGGCAGGGGGCTCCTGGGAATTGTAGTCCATGGACATCTGGACGGCCGCAGTTTGACTACCCCTGCCTTAAGGTATGTGTATTCCCTGTGGCTTGTGAACAATGAACATACTATTTGCAGGAAAGAACAGACATGCGGTTGGTCAGTGCCAAGACAGGAACCTTCCTAGACCTCCATTGCAAGATGCTTTAAGCTCCATAAAGGAAGAAGATTGGATATAGTTGCTTCCATTGTTCTTGTTTTACCCTTTTCTATAACCCCAGCCTGATCTCATTGTTTTGTCTTCCTAGGAATATATGCTGTTATTCAAATGTTGTTATTGTATTTTGTTTCTGATTGACTGGAATGTTTTTTTTTATCACACTGGCCATCCCCTTTGAGTACCAGTGGGAAAGGCATGCTATAAATGTTAATACTAATGCTAATATAACAACAACAACAACAACAACATAACCATTCTTTACAAGACTGGAAAACTAGACTAAAATGAATTTCAATAGTGATAAATGTAAAGTTCTGCATTTAGGTATGAAAAATCAACTATTATCACTATTGGATGGGAGAGACTTGTCTTGGCAGTAGTATGTGGGGAAAGGATCTGATGGTCTTAGCAGACCATACACTAAACCAGGGGTAGTCAAACTGCGGCCCTCCAGATGTCCATGGACTACAATTCCCAGGAGCCCCTGCCAGCGAATGCTGGCAGGGGCTCCTGGGAATTGTAGTCCATGGACATCTGGAGGGCCGCAGTTTGACTACCCCTGCACTAAACACTGAAAAGGCAAATGGGACTTGGGGCTGTATTAAAAGACGTATAGTGTCCAGATCATGTGATGTTACAACTTTACTCCACTCTGGTTAGACTTCACTTAGAGTACTGTGTTCACTTTTGGGCTCCACACCTGAAGAAAGATGTAGAGAAACTGGAGCATGTCCAGAAGAGGGCTATGAAGATGGTGAGGGGTTTGGAGACCAAGTTGTATGAGGAAATGTTGGGAGAGCTTGGTCTGGAGAGAAAGTGACTAAGAGGTGATATGATAACCATTTTCAAATCCTTGAAGGGCTGTCATAAAGAAGACAGAGCAGAGTTGTTTTCTATTGCCCCAGTGGAGCAGACCAGAACAAATGGGTTGAAATTAACTCAAAAGAATTTTCAGCTAAATATCCAGAAGTTCCTGACAGAGCCGTTCCTCAGTGGAACAGGCTTCCTCGGGAGGTGGTAAGTTCTCCTTCTTTGGAAGTTTTTAAGCAGAGACTAGATAGTCATCTGACAGAAATGTTGATTCTGTAAACTTAGGCAGATTGTAAGTGCTGGGCGGAAGGGACTTGTGGCCCTTTCTTGCATGCTCAAGGAAAATGCCGATTGCCACTTTGGGATCAGAAGCTGAATTTCTTCCAGGCCAGACTGGCCAGGGATTCTGGTTTTTAGAGGGTGGAGGACATAATCTGGGCATGGAGTTGGGGTCATTGTGGTGGGCAGGTAGCTGTGAATCTCCTGCATTCTGCAGGGGGTTGGAATAGATGACCCTGGCGGTGCCTTCCAACTCTATGATTCTATATGACTATAAAGAATATCATTATATAATTCCTGCTATGTTGCACTGGAATCTTCACAAGAAGGATGGCTTACCATCAGCCAGCAATTCAAGGGAGCACAAGCCAGACAAGATCATGGAGAATGATGAAACAAAGATTCTTTGGGACCTCTAACTCCAAACAGATAAATACTGAGAGCATAACACTATTAATGCTGCAATTGTGGGGGGGGGGGAGAGAGAAATATACTTTGGATCTTTGATATTGCAATCCCAGGAGGCAGCAGAATAGAAAAGAAGAACAGGAGTAGATCACTAAATCCCAAGACCTAAAACTAGAATTAAAGTGCCTCTGGGAGAAGAAGGTGATCATTGTTCCTGTTGTCATCGAAGCTCTTGGAACAGTGCCCATAAATCTCAAGACTCACCTGGACACTCTGGGCATTGAGCAAATAACACCAGTTTGGCTACAGAAGATAGTGTTACAGGTTATATCTGGAGTTTTGCCTTTGCTTAATGCTGCTGATTTGCTACTTAATGTTTTTATTATGCTTTATACTGTTAATGTTGATGTTATTGTGCTGGTTCTTAATTTATTGTTAAATGTAACCTATCGTATACACTGCCCTGAGCCATATTAGGAGGGTACTATAGAAATTTTAGTAATAATAATAATAATAATAATAATAATAATAATAATAATCTGCTCAATTATGCAGACTGCAGATCTTGCATCTTCCAACAACCAGCTCAGGACCTGCATCTTCATCTACCACTGGTCTCCTCTTCCTGCACTCCAATATTCCTGTTCGTTCTGAATTCCTCTTGGGGGAAGTTGCAATGGAAATCCCATCTAATAAGCATTTCAGCTACTTCCCCACAAAACGCCAGCTTGCCTTTCCCCACCTCATTTGACTAAAATATAATGAGCCTTACTTGTGTGTTGGGAGACACCTGAATTATGCATTTAATAGGAAGCGCACAGTTTGGCAGAAAAAAACCAACAATGAAGCAGCAAATCATCAAATTAAGTTATTAAATTTAAAAAAAGAGAATGAGTCTACTGGAAGCAATAAGGAAACTCCCCATGCAGCCCCCCCCCCTCCGGTTCATCCCTGCCTCTGCCGGGGTCCTCGTAGTGCAATGGCTCAGGAACTTGAATTGTTGCTTTAATTCTTATTCTGGCTGCTGTGACTCTCCATTACTTTTTTGAGAGTGGGGGGAACCCTCTAAACTGGATTTATGTTTCTCAGCTTTTTATTAAATCACTAAAAAAGAAAAATCTGAACTGCAGCAGCAACTAAATAATTTATTATCATTGCTAGAGGGACAAGAAAACCAAAATAAAAACAAAATATGAGCATCGGGGGGGACGATTGGACAGAATTGTTTTTCTTTGGCAGCCAGGGGTTGGCTGATGAAATGTAGACATGTAAATCGTCATTTCTGGAGAGAGACAGCCTCCGCAGGCTTTGCGTTCCGATTCAGGAAGATTCTTTCACTCAATAAGGCAGCCCAGATCAGAGACAGACAACTGAAGTCTCATAAGCCAAATTGGAGCCAGATCAAATCTGTCCCTTTGACAGGCCTCACCCAGTTCAAATCAAAGGACATTTCCGCACCTGTTAAATGTAGTGAAATGCTTACATTACATAGTTGTTACATTCCGGCCCCTTTGTATGACGTAGCCAACATCCAGTGTCTGGGCAGCGACCGGCTGGCTACATCCCCCATGTATCCCTGGGAGAGGTGCCCCTGCTATTGTGCAGCTTAAGTAACAGCACCAGTTGTGCTCTGCTAGGGCGCCACAAATCCTTAAACCAGATCTGGTGTTATAGGCCCATGAATCCTTAAACTGGGCCTGCTAATAACTTACCTCAATATTTGCAGTAGGTCCCAGAGGTTATCCCCGAAGAAATGTTAGCAAATCTCAAGTCATTTCCTTAGAAGTTTCACCTGAACCGGAACCATGAAGTCACCTACAAAATTTCACTCTGGACGAAACCGGGTGGCCTTTGGTCTGTGCAGACCATTTTATGTATTTAACCAAAGCCGTTCTCGCCCACAGAAATACAATCCACTTATTTTAAAGGCTTGGTTTTCCTGCTGCAAAGTGTGTACCACAGTTTCCCCTTCTGGGATTTCTCCCTAGCGCTGCCATGGTGGGGGTGGGGCAGGCGCACATTTGCTCCTGGAACAGACATTAAAGGCAGGCAGGCAAGTCTGGGGGGTGGGGGGGATGCAACCGAACCCCTTGTAGAAGCAATAATGAGAGTCAATGTTTAATAAATAGTGAGCGCGGCGGTGTGGTATACATTATTCATGCCAAAATATTACTGAAATATTCAATATCACGGGCTTGTGAATATTTCATGCAATTATTCATTAATAAACATTTGTTAGTGCAATGTGGGTGATGGGGAGGAGGAGATGCGAAGCCCAGGGCCCCCAGAGGCTCCAGGCACCGGGGAACTGGAGCACGTGTCCGTTCCAGCCACTGGGAGAATGAAGCTCTTGCTCAGTGTCAGCCCTGAAGCCAGTTATGGGTGCATAAGAGTCACACAACGCTCAGCATTTTGTTACCCAAGAAGTGTAGAATGAGTTGATGTGCAGAGAAGGAATGTCAACAGGAGGTCACTGACAATGCGGTTGGATGTCTGTCTGCCCGAAGTTATATCCAACTGAGTTCAATGGGTCATAAGGTTGCACATAGAATCGCAGCTCCATAAATTCAGTTAGGATATTTTCCTGTGCCTGGACCACAGGTAGAAAATGTGCCAAGTTATGCACTTGTACAAACAGCAGCACCAATGGTCACTGCTGATTAGGGTTGCCAGCTTCTGATTAGGGTTGCCAGCTTCTAATTGCGGAGGGGGATCACCTGCCTCCGGCAATTCGGCTGGGCAGAAGAAAGAGATGCCCGAGCGAAATGGGGGGATGACCACAACTGGCGTCCCTGGTGCAATGATGTCACTTCTGGCATGACCGAGAAATGATGTAATTATACCAGATGACACTCTAGCATTTGCCCCAAAGCACAGAGATTGGGTCAGTGCTGGGGGGTGGGGAGCAAAAAAGCACATGGAGAAATGTGCAACTGATGGTTCCTTGTGCAATACCAAGTCTCTCAACCTTTGGCCCATGGGTTGCCAACCTCCAGGTGAGGACTGGAGTTACACCCGATCACCAGACAATCAGTTACCCTAGAGAAAACCGCAGCCTGGAAGCTGAGCTCCAGGGCATCACATCCCTGTTGAGCTCTTTCCGTTCCACAGAGGCCACCCTCCTCAGGCTCTGCTCCTGGATCTTTAGGAACTTCCCAAGCCAGAGTTGGCAACCTCACAAGCCCCAATCAATCGAACAGGATGTACTTCCAATTCAGCTTGTTCCCTATAATCCTTAGCAAGGCAGGCAGCTCTCTGGGTGGGGGAAACGGGGAGCCTTCAAGCCAAGTACCTTGCAATATTTCCGTTCAAAAAACCCTTCCTTTCGGTCAAATTTACACATTTCGTTTTGTGGATAAATGTCTCAAAAGATGCAATGACAAACACCAGGAGGCGGAACTATCCAGGAAAATAATAGGGGGGCGGTTTCGCCTGCTGCTGCAGAAAAGGCTCTTCCAGAAAGGTCTAGTTGGAACGTCCCGAGAGGGCAGAGCAAAGGTCCTGGCAGGCAGAGGAAGGTTCAGTATTGACTGGCTGCTGCGTTCTCCGCCAGCTTCCGTGCCCAGGCCTCTTTGACACCTGTTCCACTCCATTTGAAACACAAATGTCAGTCAGCGCTGCAGGGAAGTGCTTCTCCACCTGCCCTTTATTACTGCCATAAATCTCTCCCTTGCCGTGTCCCCAAGTCCAAACATGATGCTCCGGGCTTCATCAATATGCAGCTCTTCCTGCGACAAACACAGGAGGCCAGGCTTTGTTTGCCCTCATTCAGCCGGATAACAAGGCCTCCTGCCAGCCTCCACCACCACCGCAGAACTGAAAGAGAAACCAAGACTCTTACAGGCTTCCTGTTACCCTGAGCACCCCAGGATGTTGGCCCCATGGCCTGCTTGCAGGGTCAGCCCAGGTGTATGGCATCTTTTTATTATGTTGTGTGTCTTTGAATGGGTAGGAAATCCAGGTTATATTTCCGTAGCAGGCAACACTTTATACTTCTTTATACTTTGGTCTCTACTGTTAATCTCTTTATTCCAACAGCAATGAATTTTCATACAACAACTTCACCTTTGACCCACATTGTGGCCAGAATCTACTATGTCCTGTGGAATCCCAGTAGACAAACAAGGAATAGGAGAAGAAGGGCCCTCTTGTAGGGCTGCCAGCCTCCAGATGGTGACTGGAGATCTCCCACTATTATGAATTAGGATTGCCAGGTCTTTCCTAACAACTGGTAGGAGATGAGTAGACTTAACCGGGAATGAGAGTGAAGCCCAGGAAACATTGCCAGTGTGGTTATATCACTTCCCACATGTACAAGAAGGGACAACAGCACTCTGGTATTTGGACAAAAACCCTATGGTAAAAATGGCTTCCTTGCCTCCACTGCAACTGATATCCAGGCAACAGAGATCAGTTCACCTGAAGAAAATGGCCGCTGTGGAAGGCGGACTCTCCATCCCCTCCAGAAATCCTGCCCCCCTCCCAACCCCAGCCTCCTCAATCTCCCAACCCCAACCTCCCAACCCCAACCCCCAACCTCCTCAATCTCCACCCAACCCCAAGCTGGCAACTCTACTCTTGGTCCTCAGAGTTGGCCCAAGTCTTTTTATTGACTTCAGGTAGAGCAGAGTCCAAAGTCCTTCTTCCTCAGATTATGAAATGTACTGTTTAGAGTAGATGTAGTCCATGAGACACTAGAAATGGATGTCATGATCGCCCTCCCGATCTCTTCGGGAGAGTCAACTTAGAGGTTCAATGGGTCTGTGGGTCCTTCACCCCTCCCTAACCTTTTAGATCAAAAGCCTCCTCTATGGAAACTATTTCTCCCGCTTAAACTATTCCCCTATATATAGATTGGGGGGGGGGGCATCTGTGCTTGTTTCTGTCAGTGTTCCTGTTCTTGCCATGCTTTGTCCTTATGGAACCCTTCAATAAAGACTGATTTCTTTGCACCACATGTGTATGAAGCAGTTCTTTATGAGGGCGTCTCTTCTGGTCAGCCAGACCAGCCTTTGGTTCATGAAAATGGAATTAATTAGGGGCCAGCATGATTTAGTGGTTTGTTTGAGTGAGAGAATACGATCTGGGTCAACCAGATGTTATGGGCCAACCACACTGTTATGAAAACTCTTGGGTGACCTTGGGCATATCATTCTCTCTCAGCGTTTCCTACTACCAACAGGACTGTTGTCACTTTGGAATATATATGTGAGAGAGAAAATGGCTTTTATTTATAATGTTTAACCCTCTACAAGATTTACAGTTCATAACAGAGTAACACACTAATCATTTGAACATTTAACAATACAAAATTTATATCAGAAACATACATAAAATTACAAAGATATTATGAATATATTAATCAGCATTGAATTAATAGGAAAGATGTGATGAATTAACACAAAACACTGGATACAGCACATGATGAAGAGTTGGCTTTTATACCTTGCTTTTCACTACCTAAAGGAGTCTCAAAGCAACTTACAGTTGCCTTCCCTTCCCCGCAATAGACACCCTGTGATTTAGGTGAGGCTGATAAATATAATTTGCCTTCATTTGCTGACATAAATTTAATTTGTGAGCCACTTTGTCCTTTTAGGGTGAAAAAAAGCCAGGTATAAATGAGCTGGAGTCATGCTAGAACATTGGAGAACCTGGTAATTTGTGCCCCTCTTAGCCAGCTCTGTCTCCCACACTGCTGTCTACAAATGGCACACGGAATCCATCACTCAAGTAAGCTGCTTCTTGTTCTCTTATGGTGGGGCAGATCCTGCTTCCCCTCATTCACTAAGCACACACAGGTAAAGACAAGTCTGCAGATCTGTTTGTATGGTTTCCATCAATCACCTTGGCCTCCAGCACCATTCTCTCTCTCTCTCTCTCTCTCTCTCTCTCTCTCTCTCTCTCTCTCTCGAAAACTGTCTTGTCTATTTTTGGTTTTTGAATGCAGATTCATCACAAACTAGCTGGAGAGCATGTGGAGAAGATCCTGCTAGCTGGTTAGAAGAAAGCAAGTAAGATTTGACTGAGTGACTCTTTCTCTTCCGCCCACAGGTACTTAAGACTTGGGCCAATCAAATGAATCGCTTGATTCCGATTAAAATCGGATAGAGACAGCTGTGTCCCAAGCCAGACTCCTTGCAGATCTAAGCAGATGGCAACTCCAGAACACTCTAGCCTGATTTCCCAAGGCTCACTCCGTAATTAATACTCAAGGTAGAGTCTTCTACAAGGAGGATCTTTTCCTCTGTGACCACAACCTTCGTGGCATTCTGGCTGACAGAAATGCTCCGTCGTTGAGCAAAATAGACCCTTAATTGAGTTGGATTATTCCTTTTGATCAGCAGGCCTCCCTCCAATGGGAAGCTATGCCCCTTGTGTTCTTCAGATGCTGGTAGCCATGGCTGTATGATTTTAATCGGTCTCTTTGCTGCCTTCGTAGAGCAAGATGTTCAAAACCCAGAGGCCTCTAGAGGTTTCTCTTTGCTGAGATGTTTTCTCCTCTGCTTGCTTGATAGGCTTCGTAAAATATGAAAAACGTGTACACATTTATTTGTGCGCTGCAGAGCCATTGCACTGACTGGACTCAGAAGTCATCCTGTCCTATCAGCAAGTGGGACTTTGCAAGAGATTCTTCCCAATGTGAATGAATAAGAAGGGAAGATGCCCTTTCTGCTGTGTGCAATCCTGCCCCACGCTAGAGCGGCCCTCCAAGGTCACACTATAGCAAAAAGTCAACCTGAATTTGGACACTCCTATGCAGGTGCAACAACCCAGGAAGTTCAAGGGGAGCTCTCACTGGGGCGGGGAGGAGGAGAATGTTATAGAAGCAGCGGTGCAAGTGGTCAACAATGACAGCAATAGCTTTGAAAAGGTCTATCATGCGCACTTTATAATGTGGTTTAGGAACTAATTCTGCCCCCTCCGCAAAGTGTATTATTGACTCTCCAAAATGGCTGCAGATTTAGTGTTGCCCCTTCTTCTTCTGAAGAGCATGTTGCTAAGCATGTGCAGAGTTCCTTTTGGCATGCCCCGCTCTCCCAGCTTTCTCCTGATGAAAGTAAGAATCCAAAAACCCTATAAGGACGGCCATCATTCAGGTATCCGAACTACCTTTATTTGGTTCTTCAATGGACCAGAACATCTTATGAAAAGCCACTTACCTAAAGAGCAAACGTTAATGAAGAACCAACCTTCTAACATTAGTAGAGCAATAATGTGGATAAGCATAGGTATTATGAAAATCCTGGACATTATAATAAAAAAGGATTGATGGTAAAAGGCAATCAGAATTTGCTCGGCATTTACTGATTTTAAAAAGCATAAAACCTCTAAAAATGGCAACTGGCATAAAGACAAATTCTAACATCCCCACACGGACAGGTGCCAGACATCAGTCAGAGTTTGACAGGTCTTGAATGGTTCGCTTAAATGGCCACACTTGGGGTGTGGGCAGGACACATCTTGTGACCAACCTACCATGTGCAGCAAAGCTATGGAGGGGGAACCCAAGCCAACAGGAGGAGGAAGGGCAGAGGGACAGAGGCTTCTAAAACAGGGGTAGTCAACCTGTGGTCTTCCAGATGTTCATGGACTACAATTCCCACGAGCCCCTGCCATCTGGAGGACCACAGGTTGACTACCCCTGTTCTAAAAGATCAGATCACAAACAGAACATTCAAATTGCTTTGGATTAGCTTGTTCCACACACATGTGGACAATGCACTTTCAATGTGCTTTTGCAGCTAGATTTTCCTGTGCAAAACAGAAAATCTACTTCTAAAGTGCATTGCAAGTGCATTATCTAACATGTGAGGAAAATTGTCTCTCATCTCACCAGAATCATCTGGGATCTCCAGAGGTCCCAGCAGTTCTAGAATAATCACATCCATTGCAGTAAATATGACTGCAAGGAAGCTGAGGAGGTCTGGACTCTGCTGGCTTCTACTGCTGGGTTTCAAGGTCTGGACTGCCTGTTTGCTCAATAGCAATAAACTTCCAAAGTTTTATAGGGTCGTAAAAACACAGCAACTCCTTCCATTTATGGCCTGTGTATAATTTACTTGGGAAGGTTTGCTCTCTAATGGTGCAGTGCAAGTGATTTGAGTTCTATTAGCTGGAAACATTACATCTACATTTTCAGAATCCTCATAAATAATTCTGCAGCGTGGAAAAACGCCCCGGCCTGAATTGCTCCGTAAGAAAGAGATCAGAGGCGGGGATTCTCTGTTGCATAAATAGACACGGCAGGCATCGTGGGGACGTCATCAGAAGCAAGCCTCCGACTTTCTGGGCTGTTTCTTTCATTTGTCTAAACCGATGCAGGCAGAAACGTGAATAATAGAACTCAGCCACTCAGAGATTAAAACTCATCTCAGTCTTTGCCAATTCATCCATTTGCCCACATGGTTTTCTCCCACTGCGAGGAACTCCCTGGCTCAAAAACCTTCACCATACGTTGTTTTGAGAATATGCATAGTGAGTGATGTCTCAGTACCAGGGGGCATCATTCATGGAGAAAAGCTGAATGGTTTGGGGGAGTTTGGCATGTCAACTAAAAAGCACTGTGTGGCAGCAAATGTTGAATAATATCATTGTATTTTGAATTTATTAGCCAACTTTCCAGTAGGAATTCAGTGACATTGAAAGTGAGTTCCGTAGATCTATGCAAAAGAAAAAAGGAGGAAAATAGAAGCAGAATTACACACTCCAAAATCCCATTGAAGTCAATGGTCTTAGAAGGTTGTAACTTTGTTTAGGATTGCATTGTTAAAATATGGGCTGTCAGCTGCTTGTTGACTCAGCACCTGCCTCACAATGGATTAATTAGCTGATGTTAAATAGATGCATACTTCCCCCAAACTCAGCAGATGTACCTTTTTGACATAGGGTTGGAAGTGTGATAGAAATGCCAAAACTACAGATGAAAAGAGCCATATCATCTTTAATACAGTCTCTAATTCCCCCACTGCAGCTTCCGTGGGTCAACAAGCATGCCCTCTACTTTCAGAATGACCAATTAAAATTTGGCCTTAGGAACTATGGGTCCTGTCACCACTAATTAATCAGCTAAAGCTGTAGTAGATTAATCTATCAATTAAAGCCTGCAGGCTTGTTTAGGGTCACCCGGTCATGAGAGATCAGGTGATGTTCTTGCATTGGAAACCAAGCTCATACCTGTGAACTGGCCCTATTTAGAACCCGGGACATTAAGCTGATACTGAGTTTTCTCTCCTTTGCCAGAGGTTGCTCCAGGTTTCCTGGCTGATGACTGTGAAGCCCAGATGCCAAATCTTACACTATTATAAGGGCCACACGAATCAGTATTAGGGCTGTGTAGAGGAGGAGGAAGAGCAATCGCAGCTGAGCACCAGTTCAGAAACCATGAGCAGGAGGAAGCAACAGCAGCAGAGGCAAAGACGAGACCTAAGCCTTAGATGGAAAAGTGCCTGGATGGCTTTTTGTCATAACCAAAGGCTGGAAGATACACCTGAATCTTTGCAAGATGAGGATTGAAAGGCCTGAACTCCTTGCATGAGTCTTTGCAGGTGCTGAGGTTGTTCTCTGGCTATGCCTATTTGAGGCTGAGGCACTGAAAGCTCAGTCTGGGTGCAACAAGTGAGATTGCTGCTGTGTCTACGTCTGCACATCTGGAATCCTTCCCAGGCTGATCTCCTGCCTGTTCCTGACCTAAATTATCCACAACTTCATTGACTATCTCCTACCCTTGACTCTTAGACTGCCTTATGACTCCGCTGCCTTTCTGCCTTTGGACTTCCAATCAATCTGCCCATCAACATGCTTGACTGGTTAAAAAAACAGCTGTTGACTGTGTTGCATTTCCAGTTGTGGGCTGAGATTCCGCACACACACCTTTGCATTGCTGGGACTGATAACAGCACAGCTGGGAACTCTGCCTGCTCCAAGGTCAGGATGGGTCGAGCCAAGCAAGCATCGGGAGACAAGCTGTCTCCAGCCCAGCATACAATGGACCATCACAAGCTGTGTTAAATGTTCATATTAAAGGAGAGTGTGGAGGAAGATCCCTAGGGGGGTGTTCAATTGAAATTGTTCAATGAATTATAGCAATCTGTTAAACTTAGAATTGTTACTGGTATGTTGGGTTGTGACTGTTATTTAATATATTGTGTTCTATGTATCCTACAATGTTCCATGTAAACTGCCCTGGGCCATATAGGAAGGGCAGTCTAAAAATATAAGAAAATAATAAATAATAATAAATAAAATGTTTCCTGAAAAGTGCTTGGGATGTGGGAACATTTCCCTTTTCCCATCCTGCTCAGCTACTGTTTCTTCTAGCCAATGCTGAATAAGAGTAGTCAGAGCAGCCTTTTCAAGAGGGACCCTTGAAATATTTTTCAGGCTTTTAGGAGCCCTAGAATTGGGCCAGAAGGGATGTCAGCTGGCCATGCCTCCCTGTCATGCCCAATGAGGACTGGGGGGAAAGAAAGGAGGTGGGTGGAAACAGGAGTAGGTATACAAGCTCCACCCCCTTTCTCAGGCACGGTAACCATATGAGAATGTGGTCAGTTCCTTGCTTTCACAGCAATGATGGGAATAGCTTGTGGAGCTAGGGAACCCCTGGGAAATTCTTAGGTCGCTTCAGGGCTCCAGGGGCCCCTAGCTGAGAATTCCTGTTAGAGCATCAGACTGAGATACCCCCTCCCACTCAGCCATGTAGCATCTTGTTGGGCGACCTTGAGATAGTCATTCTATACCTGGTCTATTTCACAGGGATATTGCAAGGCTAAAAGGGAGATGAAAATTATGTTTATCACTATGTAAAGGTGAAGTTATCCCCTGTGCAAGCATCGAGTCATGTCTGACCCTTGGGGTGACGCCTTCTAGCGTTTTCATGGCAGACTCAATACGGGGTGGTTTGCCAGTGCCTTCCCCAGTCATTACCGTTTACCCCCCCCCCAGCAAACTGGGTACTCATTTTACCGACTTCGGAAGGATGGAAGGCTGAGCCAACCTTGAGCCGGCTGCTGGGATTGAACTCCCAGCCTCATGGGCAGAGCTTTCAGACTGCATGTCTGCTGCCTTACAACTCTGCACCACAAGAGGCTCTTTATCACTATGAGGATAGGATAAAACATAATAAATAAAACATGCTGCTGTTTTGATAACATTTCCAATCTTGGGTGACTTCTTCCATTTCCTCTCTGGATTTAGTTACATGGCTGATCCCAGCCAGTACAGGATCACATAGTACACAGGGTAATGCGACAGCACTACACAACTGTTAATGTGTACAAGCCCTGACCTGGATGGCCCAGGTGAGATCTTGGAAGCTGAGCAGCATTAGGTTAATATTTGGATCTCATCAAGGAATATCAAGGTAGTAGGCAGTGGCAAACTATCTGAACTGGGGTTGCAGGGATGGGGTTACCAGCTCCAAGGTGGAAAACTGGACTTTTAGGAGAGAGCTGGGGAGAACAGGGACCTCAGTAGGGGTGTAACTCTATAGGGTCCACCCTCCAAAATATCATTTTTGTCCAAGGGAACTAATGTCTTTAATCTGGAAATGTAATTTTGTAGGATCCCCAGGTTCCACCTTGAAACCGGCATCCATACTCTGTCTCTTGCTTTGAAAACCCTACAGGTTGCCATAAGTCAGCTGTGACTTTAGGGGGGTGGGAATGAGTACAATACTTCCTGAGTTGGTCACATGGGTTACCCCAACCAATCAGGGACCATGATGTGCCATCATACTACTTTGCCAACTGAATTTGGCATGTGATGATATCATTGGTGTCAAAACAAAATTAAGCAGAGAGAGGAGATCGTGCGCAAGAAAGAACCTGAGCAATTAAACAGTTTTGAGAGCAGTTCTGAAAAGACAGCAGAAGATGAGGGTGTTTTGTGATACTAATACTAATAATATAACCCCCTCCCCCCCAAAAAAGAAATTTCAATAAGAACCTTATACTTAATTCCATTCAGTGCTCATTTTATGCAGAAATAGAAGGAAACTGTTCAGTATTTCAGGCGAAAAACAAACTAAAGGGTGGGGGGGATGCTGAGTAGCAATGCAAACATTCCCATCTCACAGATGATTATATTTCAAAGGTAATTATGAATGCTTCCAAAGGGTGAGGATGTATTGAGTCTCACAAAGCAGAGATAATTTATTCATGAGCAGTAGATCTGCAAGACTGCCCGGGAAAAAACAACCTCTCCATATTCATGGGGGGATTATTAAGTTGGGAGTGGGATGTGGCCTGTTTCTTGGTAGACTTCGGTCACAAGAGCCCAAATGGGAGCAGATGGTCATCTCAATGGTTTGCATCACGAAACGGGACACAACAGTGATGGGGACAGAGACAGAAGTCTTTGGATGATACGCTGCAAGCATCCCCTTTACACTCATAAACACCCCCTCCCAATTCTGCAGAAAGAAGACCTATGTTTAATTTCTGGGATAAACTAAAGGCTAAACAAAGCTAGACTAAACTTCTCCTGCACAAACCTCAGTGAAAGGAAGAGAGGCGGCATAAGAACACAGCAACATGGAGGAAATAACTGCAGCATTCATGCACCTTTGTGCAGGCCCTGTGAACTGCAAGGTCATGAACAATCATAGGGTTGAAACTAGGGGTGTGCGCTTTGGGCCACTTTGGCTGAAAAACCTCCCAAGCACAGCTGCTTCGGGGACACATCGACCTGAGGTGGTCCAAAGTACCAAATCCCATTGCCAAACAGATCAGAAGTGGGCATTCCGAGGTCTGCTTTGGGGTGCCTCTGGCTGTCTCGGAGGTCTTTGGGGCGTTCCAAGGTGCATTTGCTGGCAGGGGCTCATGGGAATTGAAGTCCATGAACATCTGGAGGACCACAGGTTGACTACTAGACTCTTGGAGGCTGACAATCTTGAATCTGAAACAGTTACAATCCTTCTAGGCAAACTGACAAAAATGGATTTTGGGAGGGCGTAAGATACTCAAAAGAGCCTCTTGTGGCGCAGAGTGGTAAGGCAGCGATATGCTGTCTGAATCTGTCTGCCCATGAGGTTGGGAGTTCAATCCCAGCAGCCGGCTCGAGGTTGACTCAGCCTTCCATCCTTCCGAGGTCGGTAAAATGAGTACCCAGCTTGCTGGGGGGTAAACGGTCATGACTGGGGAAGGCACTGGCAAACCACCCCGTATTGAGTCTGCCAAGAAAACGCTAGAGGGCGTCACCCCAAGGGTCAGACATGACTCGGTGCTTGCACAGGGGATACCTTTACCTTTACCTTTAAGATACTCAATGGAGTATCTAGATAAGCAGCAAAATTCAGGAGATTGATTGTGCCCTCTCTGGACTGTTGAGCTGTGTTTGTGGGATGCAGGACCAGGCTGAGAAAGGAGGGGAAGTCAGTGCTGCTTGTTATATCCTAGGCTACAACCACCATCACAACAAAAGAACAGCTCCTTTCTAAGGAAGCCATTTTAAATATTGAATGGCAGTTATGCCTCCCCATACAATCCCCTCCAGATATTTTCATTTTATGCAAGCCTCACTTGGTGTGCACCTAAACATGCCCAGAATCCTCTGTGGCACACTGACATACGGAGAACTGCCATGAAGAGTTTGTCCAGAGTTCAATTCTCCTAATCTCTACCAGTTTGGTCATTTTCTGTGCAAAAATGCTCAAAAGTATTCCTGGCAGTTTTAAATTATTGAATTTAAACTAGTAGTTTTTATATATTCTAAGTATTTTGTTGTTTACATTGTAAGCTGCCTTGAGTTTCTGTAAGGCAGAAAGGCAACTAATAAATACTTTAAATATTAATAATAACAACCTTCACACAGGCTTCTGTCAGGGGGCGGACACGACGGTTGACTTTTTCTTTTTGCATCTGCCTGATATTGCCAAGTCATATTTGGTGAGTCATTATTTACTCGGGAGGGCTCCTGCCTAGCCAATTAACCTGCCTTTTACGTTGCAGCGATTGATTTTCTTCTCTTCCTCTTTGTGATATTTGATGCTGGGCTTCACTGAAATCCAATTTCAAGATGCCTGCGCTGCACATACAACTCTCTTCTCCTTCAGCCCATCCAGAGAGAACAAGCGCAAATTCACACGTTCCCTCTGACCACAAAAATCTAAGCACGGCTAGCTGGACTGGACTAGGAATCCGTCTACCCAATCTCCTGCATCCTGTCAGTGACTGAGATGCTGGCTCAGAGGGAGAGGTTGTCATGTCCCCAGTTCAGCATACAAATGTCCATCCTGAGCAGGGAGGCAGTGGGGTCACTGCTTGAACTTGAACCCCTGTCTGAGGTCAAGCAGAGGGCAGAGCCCAGTTCAGAATGAACCTTCACCTCCCTTGGTAGAGGACTGGGGAGGTCCCTTGAACTGACAGCCTGAGGCCTCTGACAAACTGCTTTATCCATTCTTCCTTGCCTGATTTGCTAATCAGAGAAAGGCTGGCTCTTATAGGACACTCACTGAACACTGGAAGTGCTCATCTGGCCCAGGGTCTGCTTTGGAAACAGTAGAGGCATCAAAGAATTTTATCTGGCCTTCTGGTCCATAGAATCAATTAAGGTCCTTAGTGCTCTACATAGTCAACATATTAGATCACTGTATGTAAAGAGCCAACTGTACATTTAACATTTCTGTATTTTATGTATGCTGCTTTATGTATTTATGCCTGGCCATTGATAAAGGCAGAGAGGCCGAAATGCATCTGGTCAGTGGTGGTATTAGTACGAATGTACACATGGATTTTAATGAGGCTATACTTTAAGCCTCGGGTTTTTAATGTTGATAAGTATTAATATTGAATTTTACAACACGGTTTACCCTATAGAGGCTTAAACACATTTTCCTTATTTTGACCTTTTCTGGGGCGTGACCCCTTATCTCATCCGTTATGCTGCTCATGTTCCAGAATTCTGCGAGCTGAAAATTGGGCCTCCCAGCCTAAAACATAAATAACCCTGCAGAATCTCTGGCATAATCTCTGGCTTGCAGCATATCCAAAACTGAACATAAATTTTAAAATGTTTGCACTACACATCCTATTGTGTAGCTCCTGGTACATATGGCCCCATGTTGTTTGAACAGCAGGATGTATGGATTTTGCATGCAAATCCAGTGGTTGGCTCACACATACTGCAGCTGCGTGTGCAAAATGCCAAATGCATGTGCTGCCCCTTTCCAGATGTGGTGACCAAGCACGCCAGGAAGATCTACGTGTGGTTGGGGAGCTCTCAGTATGCTGAAAAGGGCAATTACTGGTAAGCAAGGTAAGTTACTTTCACCCATTTACTTCCTTCCTTCTATGTTGCATCCCCTCCTCCCCGAGACATCTGCTATTTCATGTTACATTGCAGGACTGCCTTGTGCTCTGGGATGCTTTTTGACCAAGACAGTCCACTGCTCAGACAAGAGTCTGGATTTAGCTACACGTTGGCTTCCCTGAGCTATCAGGGTAAAAAGTTCCTTGGGAAAGTAAAGCTTTCTCTTAAGTCATTAGAGTAATTACAGTGATTATTTGCCTGCACTTAGCTGGGGCTGTGCACTGGAAATGTGTCTACATCTTCATTATCGGGGCAGCTTGTTCAGTTCAGAGAACAAATGTCGATTCCTGACTCGGATTATAGCTCAGAGAGCCATCTTGTGAGATTTCCCCAAAACAGCAAGACAGGAAGGCGTGGAATGGGAAAGGTGGTCTTAGTCTAGGCAGGACCACCTGTCTGTGAATGGCTGCTCTCAACAGGACCTTCACTGTAGTCCCTTGTTAGGGTAGCAAGCCTCCAAGAGGACCTGGAAATCTCCTGTAATTGCAGATGATCTCCCAAAGGCAAGTTGTACTTCTCTAGAGAAAATGGCTGCTTTGGAGGGTGGGCCCTATGCCATTATGCCCTGCAGAGGCCCCTCCCCTCCCCAAGCTCCACCCCTCCCCAAGCTCCACCCCTAAATCTCCAGGAATTTCCAGATCTGGAGCTTCTCCTCCCAGATGAAGGAGACACACAGCCCTAATCAGGGTGAGGTGAACCCCCAGCCGCCCTTCCACACACTTGGCAGATAAGCACCTCCCCTTCCATTATTTTGTGAAATGCAAAGTAATCTCCCATCGCAGAAGCAGCCTTGTTACAATCTCCATCCAGCTCTGGTCTCTCTGGCAACTGGGGGTTGGGTTAAGGGCATTGTGGGCCGCTGCTCGATTTGACTGGACCTCCTTGGAAGGAGAGGAGGTTTGTGCAAAATTGATGTACCGCCCGTGTCCCCACCTTCTTTCCATTCCTCTCCCATCTTTATTGCCTGCGGGCCTGATATTCCACCATATACCCTAGCCATTTTTATTTCAGGTTTACAAGTACTAGAGTCAAGTTGCACCACCAGTTTTAACTTGTAGAGAAGGAGGGCTGAAGGCTGAAGAATGATAACTGTGATCCCTTTATGTGCAAAAGATATCATAGAATAGAATCATAGAATCATAGAGTTGGAAGGGGCCATACAGGCCATCTAGTCCAACCCCCTGCTCAACGCAGGATCGGCCCAAAGCATCCTAAAGCATCCAAGAAAAGTGTGTATCCAACCTTTGCTTGAAGACTGCCAGTGAGGGGGAGCTCACCACCTCCTTAGGCAGCCTATTCCACTGCTGAACTACTCTGACTGTGAAATTTTTTCCCCTGATATCTAGCCTATATCGTTGTACTTGTAGTTTAAACCCATTACTGCGTGTCCTTTCCTCTGCAGCCAATGGGAACAGCATCCTGCCCTCCTCCAAATGACAACCTTTCAAATACTTAAAGAGGGCTGTCATGTCCCCTCTCAACCTCCTTTTCTCCAGGCTGAACATTCCCAAGTCCCTCACCTATCTCCATAGGGCTTGGTCCCTTGGCCCCAGATCATCCTCGTCGCTCTCCTCTGTACCCTTTCAATTTTATCTACGTCCTTCTTGATCCCTGCAGTCTTCTACCTGCAGTCTTCTCCATGGCAAAACCAAGGGCTTGACTTAACAGGGCCTGGTACTGTAAAAAGGGACAAATGGAGAACTTATACTACCTGGGATGGGTGGAATCTTCCAGGCTTTCATGGTTAGCGAGTCTCATCATCCGCTTTGAAAGGGATCATTGAAGCAGCCCTTCCACAGCAGGTATTTCCCTTGGGAGCCTCTTCTTTTTAACCTCCTTTCCCTCCGCAAACAGTGGATAACAAAGTTTCAATGCACTTGGAATTAGATTTTCCATTTTCGCTTAGGAAAATGCAACAGCAAAACCACACAGAAGAAAGGAGAGAGGAGCTCTGAGAGGATGGAGGGTTCAGGCATGCCCCATCCAAGAATGCCCAGTTCTCAGTCCTCTTCTACCCTTGAAGTAACTCTGTCTGCTGCTCTGCTCCCTCCCCCCTTCCCTTGCCCCAGCCTCTCTCCCAAGCAGGAGATGAAAATAATATTCCCTTCCAGTTTGATCTCACCGACTGCTAATTGATTTGAGAGCTCCATCCCCTCGCTCTCTTTCAGCTGTTAACCAACCAAATGGAGCTGGGGCTGCCAGCTGCAGGTGACGGGCTGGGGATAATTACATTAATGTGACTATCAGGTTTAAGAAAGGCAGGAGGCACAGATTAGACAGGGAAAGAGCTGAAAATGGAGCTGAAGCAAATTTCCTCCCCAAATCATTCTCCTCCGTGAATTCTGATGTTCTGGACTTTCTCGGAAATTCTCTGAACTGGCCAGCTGTTCACAATGCAGAGTTCAAAACTGGGGAGGGGAATGAAACTGTGTTTATGTATCTAAACACTTCTGTGTGTTGGAGTTCTGGCATCACACACGCCCCACAAGCCAAAGTCCCACTGCCCCAGTCACCAGCTCCAGGATTGCTCGTACGGGTGGAAAATAGGAAGCTGTGGGTAGCCAAAAGGCAGAGTTGTTCTTTTGAGGCTCTGCCATCTTGCCCAAACCATTTCTGCTACCCATTGGGTTCTGCTATTCACTGACACTGGAAAGCCATTCCTCTGGAGCATCCAGGGAGTCACAAAAATACCCCCATGCCCCCTGTCAGCTCTGGGAGTCATCCCTGATTATCAGGACTCAGTTACCTGAAGCAAGCATGAGGGAAGACCCACTCCTGGAGATCCCAACTGGTGCAGAGTTGGAGATGCTGACCAGGAGTCCAACCCTGCAACAGCCAGGCTGGGAAACTGAGTGAAGACCATCGCCAGCACCATGACAGTGCTGCTGCCTGGAATGTCTCCTGAGCCCAGGCTCAGAGATGCCTGCAGAGAAAGACAATGGCCTTTCTCAGCGGATAAAATTGTTGGTGGGAGGTGGATAGGGGTGGGGAATGTGGGAGAGGGGTGGTTGATTGGAGGGGGCAAAGGCTAAGTGGCCAATGGGCAAGCAGCCCCACAATAGGGCACAGGATGGCCCCTGGAGGTGGGTGCATGGGATAATTGAGGAAAGAAGCACGCACCTGGGAAGAAAAGGAATTTCCCAGAAACAGGCCAAGGAGGGAAACAGCAGCTGACAACTCCAGGCTGCAGGGGAGTTGTGTCAAGCTGGGGGAAGGAATCAGGGGGCACAACCCCCTTCCCTCCCGTTCTGAGACCTCAAGGGAGAGCAGGCAGGACCCCACAAAGGTAATTCTTCCATATTCAGGGCAGCTTGTTTTCTCTTCCAGGCAGCTGGAGCCTCCAAGGTGACCCTTTACAAAGATGCTGGATGCAGCTTCGGAACAAGACAGGCCCAGTCTTTTGTGTGGCTCCTTCACAGTGAGAAGAAAAGCCACTTGAGCTAAATCTTTGAGGCAACAGAGTCAAATCTCTTTTATGAGCCCGTATTGAAACGACACTCGGCTTCCTGCTGCTACCCCTTGTAATGTGATGGTGATGGTGATTCACTGCAGTCTCAGAGCTACGGTAGCTTGGAAGGGAGGGGGCTGCAGCTGGAGGTGGTCTCTCTGGAACACTTCCTTTCGCATCAGGATGCTTTTTATAAGACGTGCAACCATTGGTATTGCCCCCCCACACACACACACACATACACAAATAAGCCCCTAACCTCCACTGAGTATTGCTGGGTCCTCAGTGGCTCTGTGTTAAAATGTGCAGAAAACTTGTAGTGGTTTTGCCATATGGGAGAAAAAGAAATCATGAGAATCGTCCAGTTTGGAGTTGCATTGGTGAGCCAGCAAGCACAACAAGCCCCACTTTGCAGGATGCCTGTAAAAGAGGGTGGGGGGGAGCGTTGGATGTCCCAAGTTGCCAGGGATTTTGTATCCCACACTGCTGGGATAAAGGCCCCATATGGGACTTCCATTCCACTGTGGTTTTGCAGAGCTTAATTGGATCATCCATTTTTGCTATATTAACATATTGGGACTGTGGCTAATCCCCAGGGAAGCCCTGTACACTGCAGATTAAAGAGCTTTTCATGATCTGCATGACAAGGTTGGCTAAATAATATAAAGCTACCCAGTTCCCTGGCACTTAGCGGCTTACAGGATACCACCGCGCAATGCTTGAGCCCCCTTTTCTCCCTCCCAGAAGGTGCTGGGAAGGTGCTTGGAACCAGCCTTCACATTCATCACGATAATCTCTCCGAAAGAAAGTAAATGTACCCATAGAACACCTGCTTGGGACTGATGTGTGGCTTCCTTAGGAAGATTTAAGGATAAGATTTCTTCAAAAAGAGGAATGAGAGGGAAACAAATCACTGGTGAATTCAGGCCTCATACCTGGTTTCCAGGTGCAGTCCCCCCCCAACTTCCCCTGCCCCCCCAGGTGTCACATCTTTCACGTCTTTGTTTCTTTGCATAGTTATCTTTGTTTATGAGATTCAGGCTACTTTCAAGCGCAAGCTGGAGCTGGGAGACTGGATATCCAAATCTTAGACAATGGGTCTCCACTCAGAGTCTCTGAGGTCAGTTGCAGGAACTGAAGGGCCACCCCAGATGTGATCTGGGAGATTCCAGATTAGGATATTTCCTTGGGGGTGGACAGGCTGCAGTTTGGTTCAGAGCAGCAGTACAGAAATTCAACCTTTGCCCTCCACAGATATTCTAATTTCAGTTCTTCCAACTAAGTCGCCATTTATCCCTTGGGAGAAAGCCTACATACCTGTAGCTAGGGGGAAAGCACTGAAATCAGGACAGATTGATTCTAGTTTGTGTTGGCAGAGTTTTAATATATAAAAGAGCAGAGCACCAGGCTGAATAAAGAATAAAAGTCTGATTATGAAGAAAAACATCTATGTAGAGAGCAAGAGAGAGACAGTAATTCTGCTCAATTGCTGTTCTGGAGGCAAGTGGGAAGGAAGGGGAGGGCCCGCCTGCCACCGTCACCTCGCTGCCACCCTTCTGAGGCCAGTCGGGGAGGGGGAAGGGCCCATCCGCCGCCGCCACCATGGTGCGTCCCACCTTGTGGCCCCAGATTTCTGGTCACTTTATTATAAGTACATGTCTCAGAGATTACCCTCAGTGGCTAAAAGCCTCCACATCAACAAACACACCAAATTGAACCCAACGACGAAATGCAGGATAGAAATCTAGGTAGGTAGGTAGGTAGGTAGGTAGGTAGGTAGGTAGGTAGATTGATTTCCTGCTGTTCATCTACATGGAACTCACAGTAGTTCCAGTATTGATCAAATTGTGCATCTGCTATCCGGATCCGTACCCTGGAGCCATGTTGGCACCTGAACAAAATGTTGTATGTTTCTTGGTACTGCAGCCAGAAGCTGTGAAGAGCAAAAGAACCAAATATAAGGGGACTGAAACTGGATCGGCCATAGCAACAGTGTCCTCATGAGGTTCCCACAGCTGGTCTAGACATTGGTTGTAATGATGATAAATGGACAGGTTTTCACTTCTTCAAGGGTGGTTTTTGCCTCTTATAACAATTGTACTAGGGTAATTATTAAGGGTCTGGAGATTAACTTTCTTAAGAGCTTGCAAGAAAACTGCTTCCCCATTTGAAATCGGTGCTGGTTTCTTCTAATGCTACAGAAGCCTTCTGCCTTTTTTGCCTGTCATGTATATCTCACTAAGAGATCATTATATATTATTATTTGATGCCTTTATATTGCCAACCTTTCTGTCAAGACATTCAGGGAGATTTACAATTTAACATTTGAAAAGACAAAGTAATAAGAAGTAGAAATTGTCTCAGGACTTAGGCTGTCTTTTCAGAATAATGGGAACACTCCTTGGCCTGGTTTATCCCTCTTGCCTTCCCTATGGGTGGGGCCTTTCAATAGCCTGCGGAAGATGGGGTGGAGACTACCTCCGCTGGTTTCCCTCCAGGTTTTGGTAGTCTCTTCAGGGGAACTCTTGGCCTAGGCTTTGTTGCCAGATTTAGTATTTGGTAGGGCAGTTTCTTGGCAAAAGTGACGCAGTCTAAGGTGACCAGATTGTCCCACTTTTGGAGGGACATCTGGGGGCACCTGGAAAATTGTACTTATGTTGAAATTAAAAAAATATATATATTACAATACTATTTTTGCATTCTATGCGTTCTATGAAAAATTTTGTTGCTCCATATAGACCAAATTTTTAATCAAGAAGCCCCCTCCCCTCGGTCAATGGTGCCCCGCTTTACCAATGTTAAATTCTGGTCACCTTACCCCAGTCAGAATGCACAATCTGTACAATTCCCTGCCCAGTCAAGACCCACATGCTCCTTGCCACCTTTATAAGGCTAGATCCCCCCTCCCCCAGCACAGATTTTCTAGGCTAATGTGAGCTATAATCATGTTCTTGTCTTGATTGGTGATGTTTTGAGCACATACCCACAATAAGTGAGATTTTGTATAATAGATTTTTGTTGTTTGTTTGCTAGTTGATTGAGTGATTATTTGGTTTGCTTGCATCCCAGGGTGGCTAACAACATTTTATTATGAACTGCTTCAAGAACTCAGGAAGGAAGGAAGGAAGGAAGGAAGGAAGGAAGGAAGGAAGGAAGGAAGGAAGGAAGGAAGGAAGGAAGGAAGGAAGGAAGGAAGGAAGGAAGTCTTTTTAGCTCTTATGCAAAAGGTAGATTACATATGTGAGTTTGTCATCTGTGACCATCTATATTCAAGCTGCACATTGTATTCTACACCATATATCTTGCGCCGAGATGGAAGTTTTGTACACCATCAGCGCGAAAAGAGATGTCCATTTTCACAGCAAGGTTCCTCTCAAATGTCGCCAATGTCTGGGAGAAAGGACTGCTTCCATTTTGGCCTGAGTGAAAGGAAGTTTATCTTCACCACTGAAACGGAGTCACAAATTTCAGGAGCATCCCCTTGGAAAAACACCCCAGGATGGCCCTTTTTCATGGTCATTCTCACAACCTCCAGCCAGAACAGCTCCTTCTACAGCAGCATGTAGTTGCATCAGACTCCGGGCAGGCACGGAGTCTCCGGAAGAGCCCCCTCCGTTTGTCAGAGACATTGATTCCTGCCTGTAGCTTTTGATTTACTTCTTTAATCAAACCAAGCTAGCTGAGCCAGGGGCTGCAAAGCACTTCCTCCACCTGTGCTCCAAGACTTCTCTCGCAGCCACACAGTTTACTATCAACCCACCAGACGGCAGACTGCTGAAGCAGCAAGACCACCCCCATTAAAAAATCATGAGAGGTACTCTTAGCCCTCCCTGCCGGTGAAGCAGACATCAGAAGGATCACGCTGGGAAGTGATGTCATCTTGGACTCAGGCCACTGTCTGGTCTGTCTGTCTGTCTGTCTGTCTGTCTGACTGTCTGGCTGGCTGGCTGGCTGGCTGGCAGATTCCTACAGAATGTGGACCCTTGGAAGCCAACAGGGGCAGACTACCTAAGTCAGGGGTAGTCAAAAGGTGGCCCTCCAGATGTCCATGGACTACAATTCCCATGAAAATTGTCATGGAAATTGTAGTCCATGGACATCTGGAGGGCCACAGTTTGACTACCCCTGGTCTAGTGCATACCTTGAAGGTGTGTGCAGAAATCCACATGTGATGGGTGGACACCTAGCAACTCTAGCAGCAAGCAGCCAATGGGAAATTGTCTAGAGGTCAAGGAACCTGACAGCTGCCTAGTCCATGGACATCTGGAGCGCCACAGTTTGCCCACCCCTGGTCTACCCACTGGGGTATCAAGAGTGACGGTGGATAAATTTAAATAAATAAATAAATAAATGATCATAACAATAAAACATACAATAAAACCACTCATATGAGGACCCCATGGACAACCCACATTCGGCCTGTTCTCCAGCACCTGCACTGGTTGCCCAGTGAGTTCCCGATCAGGTGCAAAGTGCTGGTTATAACTTTTAAGGCCTTATGTGGTCTGGGACCTGCGTACCTGAGAGACGGCCTCTCCATATGTGTTCCCTGAAGAGCTCAACAATCAGCAGACACTAATCTGCTGACGGTCCCCGGCCTTAAAAGATGTGCCTGGCCTTGACCATAGCTAGGCCTTTTTAACCCCAGCTCCAGCCTGGTGGAATGAGCTGATGGCAGAAATGCAGGCCCTTATGGCGCTCTCAAAGTTCTGAAGGGCCTGCAAAATGGCGTTCTTCCACCAGGCATTTGGTTGAGGCCCAGGCCACACCTCAAGTATCCACCTGTGCCCCCTGACTACCCCCATTTGGGGGGGGTTACTGTTGGATAAGCCAGGCTTTTATAAAATACATCTCAGTCCGTTTGCCTGGCTCGCTGGATTGTTTTTGTCTAGGTGAAGCAAGCTAATGGGATCTAAAGATATGGTCTTAATTGAATGTTAGGATTTTTAGTTGTTGTAATTTTATGCTTTGTATTCTTTTATTGTTGTACACCACCCCGGGACCATTTCCTGGAGGGTGGTTTAGAAATCCCAATATAAACAAACAAACAAACAAGTCATCCTATCAGCCTTCTGGTGGGAGGGACAAAATAAGCATAGGTAAGGTAAAGGTATCCCCTGTGCAAGCACCGAGTCATGTCTGACCCTTGGGGTGACGCCCTCCAGCGTTTTCATGGCAGACTCAATACGGGGTGGTTTGCCAGTGCCTTCCCCAGTCATTACCGTTTACCCCCCAGCAAGCTGGGTACTCATTTTACCGACCTCGGAAGGATGGAAGGCTGAGTCAACCTTCTTTTGACCAATAGGGCCTAGGAAAAGATAAAGAAGTCCATGGTGATGCCATTACAGAAGTGCTCTTTAATACTGGCCCTCCCTCACCAGACCTGGCGCTGCAATTTCAAGCCATTTTTCCAATCAAGGTAGCATTTGCTGTTGCAGAAAAAGATGCCCTTAGTTTTGGCTGGGTGCCCAGGGCAAATGAGGAGCTGAGCCTTTTTGTACCAGGACAGAGGCAGCCGTAGTTACGCAAAGGAGTTTGTGTGGAAAAGGGGCTTAAAAGAGCAAAAAAGGTCTTATCCACACATAGTCACGCAGAGGGGTTTGGGGGAAATGGGCTGTTCTGGGTGATTATGAAGTTATTCTTGTGCTGCTCCAAAAGAGCAAAGCAAGGTCTTATCCTCTGGCAAATGCTAGATTAAGAGAACTCCAAACCTACCCTCAGCCAACCAGAGCTGTCCTCAGCAGGCCATATGCTGGAAATGGAAGGCCCGGACAAAGACAGAACAGGTTTTTGCAGTAAGTTAAGGTGAAAAATCACTCTCTAAATGAGGGCAGATCCTTCTCAGCACTACTGGGAGTGATTAGAGAAGCCACTGCTTAAGACTTTAATTCAGCAAGCTCCGGATTTGCTGCTTATTTATGAGGATAACGTCAGCCCTCTCTTCACCCCAAATGCCAAGTTGTATATTAACCGTGCCCAGAGCAGCTCCCAAGGCCCTGCTGGTCTGCAAAAGGGTTTTGACAACCAGCAATGTGGGGCGGGGAACTTCACCCTGATTAAAGGGGTTGCCAAACTCCAGGTGGTGGCTGGATATACCTCCCACCATTACAACATCTCTAGGCGAAAGAGATAAGTTCATGCGGGGGAAATGGCCACTTTAGAAGTGAATCCTATGGCATCATACCCCACTGAAGTCCCTCCCCTCCCCAAATCCTGCCCCCTTCAGGCTCCACCCCCAAATCTCCAGGTATTTCCAAACCCAGAGCTGGCAACCGTACTGATTAACAACTCAGGGAGACACTGGTAGGCTCAGGCAGGTGGTTCCACCATCATGAAGCCCAAGCACTTGAGAAGCCATTCCGGAACAGGGGTGCAGTTGCTGCTGCAGAGATGAACGCAACCTGCCATTCTTAGTGGCTCCCTGTCCCAGGGGACTTGAAACAGGATCGCCAAACATTAGGGGAGGACTGGAGGTCTTCCAGAACTACAACTGTACTCCAAACTACAGTCTCCTGTTCCCCTGGAGAAATCAGCTGCCTTGCAGAGGGGATGCACTACACCCTGCCCTTCCCCAAGCTCCATCCCTTGAAATCACTAGGAATGTGCAGAATTGACAACCTTAACTTGACATAAGGATAGGAGACAGCTGTTCAGCCAGTTTCCAGGGTCTGGTCTACACAGGTCTTGAGATCCTGCAATGGAGAACGTGTTGAGTCCAAGACAGGGGCAAACAGGGCCTGCGTGAGACTGTTTCCACCCTGAAAAGTGTAGAAATGAAGAAGGGAAGGCAGAAGGCCCCTCACAGCACCTGAAACTCCTGAGCCGCACTGAGCGATGAAGCATTTTCTAGGGTGAGCTGCCCTATGGGGCTGCAAGTCAGGCCAGGGGACCTCTAACCTGACTCACATCACGTATCTCTTACTCATCCTTCATATGAGAGCCAGCATGGCTTCTAATCTGGAGAATTTAGGTTTTAAGGAGAAGGACAACTAATTTATTCTGAGCTTGAGAGATTTACGCTCTATTCCCAAGTCAACAGGACTTGAGGCACCGGTCACAACCACCCCCTGTGGCTGCCAGACTCTGCCTGGTTCTACCACTTAGCTCCTAGGAGCTGCTGGAGCTGCACCAGAAGACAACTAATTCTGCCCCCATCCCAGCATAGCCCAAAGTATAAAGGCATGCATGGAGAGCAGGGATGGGGTAGTGTTTTTTGGGGGGGAGAGGGGTACTTTATTTGGAAAGGGGTTGCCACACATGAAATGGTGAGGGGAAGCTCTCAACTTCTCAAGAGATATGTTGCAGAGAGTAGCAAAACTGTGAGAATAAGGGGAGGAGTTCTATAGTCCCTTGTTGCCTATTGATAGAGAGGCAGATGGTGTGGAAACCTAAATGCCAGTGAAGTCTCTCGCCTCCCCAAACCCAACCTCCTCAGGCTCCAACCCAAAAATCTCCAGGTATTTCCCAAGCTGGAGTTGCAAACTTTAGGGCCCACTTGGAATTTGTCACCCCTATTCTCCAGCCACCAAAATTCGGCCATGGCAGCTGCTGGATGCCCTACTCCTTCTCTGAGGCCTAGTGTGCTATGTTAAGCCTTCGGTTCTAAACGGAGACATGGAGAGATTTTGTTTTATTAAACAAGGGGGTTAAGTTAACATAAGCCAAATGCCTAATTCCCAAAGCTTCCTATCTGCTTACTGGACATTTGTGTTTAATGTCATTTTATTCCCCAGCAGTCCTATTTTAGATGCAGCAACCATCATCTACGTCACCCAGCTAGAGGAGAGCTCAGGTCTTATCTGCACAAAGCTGAGAAGTCTGAGAGAAAACAATTTGCCAGCCATGCAGAGTTGCCTCTTGGGCCTTTAATACAGGCACGGCATACAGAAAAGAGGGGGTTTATCCATCATGATTCTATTCCATGGGTAGAAAATCTTTACCTGGTAACTTTGAGTGCATCTGGCCCTATAGAGCGAAGAGCTGAAACTACTTCAGGTAAAGATTAAAGCAGAAAGCACGAAAGCTGAATTACACCAAGGAGAGAAAAGTAGTGACTGTTTGGGAATTAAGAAACTAACGATGAAGAAATCAAAATTGTTAAAGATTTTCTATTCCTTGGCTCAATCGTCAACCTAAAGGGAGAAATCTGATGAAGACGGAGACTGAGAAAGGCAGCCACAAAGGAGTTAGCAAGATTCTTGACTGCTGCTGGCAACCAAGATCAATATAATTCATGCCATAGTATTTCACATTACTATGTATGGGTGCGAAAGTTTGACGATGAAGCAACCTGACAGGAAGAAAGTAAATTCCTTCGACAGGTGGTATTAGAGGAGAGCTTTACGGATACTGTGGACTGCGAAAGAGGCAAATAAACATTATGAGAAGAAAATACAATAATGCTAGGAAAAGTTGAAGGCAGCAGGAAAAGAAGAAAGGCAAACGAGATTGAGTGATTCAAGCAAGGAAGTCACAAGTCTTCCGTACCCAAGACCTGAACCAGGCGGCTGCTGATAGGCTGTTCTAGAGATCATTAATTCATGGGGTTGCCATAAGTCAGAAGCAACTTAATGACACAGATAAACATCTAATATGATTTTCCCCAAAACTGCAGAAACCAATATCCTAGCCCTGGCTGTCCATGTTCTATGGATTTAAAAAAAAATTCACATGGGGACCACGCTTGGTTATTAGGTATATCATCTTTAATCCGCTCCTGCGGCCTTACCGCGTCCCGCCGCGCCTAGCCCGCCGCCGCCGCGCCACCATGCCCACTGCAGCCTACAGCATCGCCCATGGCCCGCCACCATCGCTACAACGCCCGACCGGCCTCCTGGACTGGCCAGCCGACTTCAAGGTACGTCTCCCGCAACCCTATCTTTCCCCCCGCTAGCGCCCATTTTATTTGATGATAAAATGGGCTTTAAATCTAGTCCTCTATAAATACCTTAGCGTCCTTCTGACGATGTTCTGTTGCCTCTGATTGGCCCCCAATAGGGAGATGTAGAATCAAACAGCCCAGCAGGAACTGTGTACAGCAAAATGAGTTCAAATAAGACATAGCAAGGATTTTAAAAAATTTCCAAACAACGCTAACCTTGAAAACACAAACATCATTTGCTGAAACCAAAACAGGTCAGAACGCACATTGACTGCAAAGGCTCAAAATGCGCTCCAATGAGGGCCAGTCACAGATCTTCCCTGCCATGCTTCAAGGCCTCTTGACCCCCAGAGAGCACAGAAGGGAGACTACCATGCTCTGCTGCAGGTGTACCACCGACCCTGGCAGCCCAGCCCCTGTGGCTGTGCTACCACACTCCCAAACCTCCTGGCCGCTGGGAGACCAGGGAAAGCCAGTCGGCCACACTCTGCCACATCATGCCAGCTGCAGGAGCCCTCCTGCCCTTTATCCTCAATTTTTCCATCTTTCTAAGGCCCATTTTTAAATCAGGCTTTGCTACTATCATAGAATCATAGAATTGGAAGGGGCCATACAGGCCATCTAGTCCAACCCTCTGCTCTACGCAGGATCAGCCCTAAGCTACTAGTAGATGTATAATATTTGTATGTCACTTGGAAGACTTATACATGGGAAAGGTAAGCTATGCACATTGTTGATTGATCGGTATTGAAGGACAGGCTATAAGAGATAAGGTAGCCACATTTGCTTGCGTCCCAGCAACCCTAAATTACTACTGTTTAGCATCGATCCTTGGGTTCAGGTAACTATTTCACTTTTTAAAATTTATCGTTAGTAAATTTCTAGACCACCCCTACTGTCACTGCTGTCTCGGGCTGGTTTTCAACCCTGTTAAAGTACAAGGCAATTAAATAATTAAAACAATTAAAATAATAATTAAATCCATCAAACAAATGGTTGGTGATATCCCCTTTTTCTCATGGAGGGAGGCAAAGAGCTGCTGGACTGCAGTGGGGTAGGCCCATGATTAATTGTATGTCTATTTGTCCAGGTTGGCCTTAACTATAAGCCTGGTGGAAAAGCTCCATCTTACAGGCTCTACAAAATTGTGGTCCGCAGGGCCTGCAAAAAGGACTTCTTCCACCAGGCATTTGGCTGAGACAAGGCATAACCAACAGTGTCTGAAGGGCCCCTGCTCCTTCCCTCCCAGAACTCCATCAGTGCACTCTGGACCTGTTTGCACTGTTACAATTATCAGTTATTAGTATTATTGTTCTGGTTATTTATATATGGATCATTTAATGTATTGTTTATATGTTTTATGCAAACTGCCCTTAACCCTGAGGGTGTTATGAATGAATGAATGAATGAATGAATGAATGAATGAATGAATGAATGAATGAATGAATGAATGAATGAATGGGAGCTCATTCCACTAGGCAAGGGCCAGGGCCCCGTCCCTGTTGTGACAGGCTCTTTGTCATCAGTTTCCCCGTTGCAAGCATAGAGTCAGTGAACTACGGCGGCTTTAGACACTTTCTCTAGCTATGTCACTGTTTCTCATCAGCCCCCCATCCAGACCGGCCTGTTTCACTATTCTGAGCTAGTATACAAGTTGCTATTTCAAATTCATTCTCCACTCATAAGCTATTTCTCATGTTTTTCTTGTGAAGGCAGCTGGAAGAGTAGATTGGCTTTTAAACTGGCTATTAGGTATTTCATGAAGGCCACTTTAGGAGCAAATCACAGAAAAGTGCTGTATATACATAGTTCAAAAAATAAACCTCTTGCTTGTTCAGGACACATTTAGCATTACAGATGAGCTATAATGCTGAGGCCAATATTCTTCAGGGAGAATATTTGCCTCCGGAGTAATAACTAGAGGGCAGCCCTCCCTAACCAGTTTTCGTGGTTCTTTGCAACCATTCTCAGCTTTCCTCTCCCCCACCCCCTGCTTTCCGCATGAGCTGCAACTTCTATGATCGTTTTTCCTCCAGAGTTTCCCTCCCCCTGGAGTGGTTCCATCCAATCCCATATTGGGTGTGATGACATCGCAACACTGTGTAGCCAATCAGATTGGGCATTGTGCTGGGCACAGAGGCAGCCCTAGCCAATCAGGAAGCTCTGAAAGATTAAAATGACTTCTTAGCCCTTTCACAACAGTCCTTCAACAATCACGGACAAGAGGTGAAGGGGCTGTTTTCCCGGTTTCTGACAAGGGCTTCACAAAACTGGCTCCCGTTCAAACTCAGCAATAAAAAGCTGTTTTCACTTCAGCAATCCTCCAAGTACCAATGCTCAGAATCTCTCTCTCCAGCTTTTAGTCAGCCTTGGACAAGCAGCCACTGGGTGAGAAAGCTCCTTAGAGGGGGGTTCCCTTTTGTGTCGGTTCAGCAAACACTAGCCAGGTTTGCCCATCTACCATGACCTCTTCCACCTTGGCACTTCCTTTTTCCATGAACGTTTATTTTAAAACAGCACTGCTCTCAGGCTCAACCCTGAGACACATGGAGGACTGTGCATGCAGCTACACGAGATGAGGAAAATCATTCCTTGCCGGGGACTTCCTTTCCCAGAAGCAGCGTCTCGCTTCCTGCCCTCCCCTTCACCCAAAACAGTCATTCTCCTGGAAAGAATAACTGCTTATCTTGTAATGCTGTTCGTCATAGCAATGGTTTGCGACTACACACAATGGTGAGCTGAAGGTTTCGTTCATCCCGTGTCCCCCCTCCTCCTCCCTCTTTATTATGTCGCATCGCCGGCTCATCTGCTTAATGCTTTATGAAATCAGCTGGATTTGGGAAGCTAATTGGCCTGATGACATGGTGTTTGCGGCTCACATAGCAAAACTGTATGATTTTGGCATTTGCAAGAATAACACAAATCCCTCTACACATTTCATCCTAAAGGCCTGTGAAATCTGCTTGCAGGGGTTTTTATCTGGGAGGATTAGTGCCTTATCAGCCAGCCTTGCTATCATGTGAATGGAGATAAGGTACAGCTAATCCTTCCCTTCTGCTCCCTGACACACAATATTGGTGCCAACTAGGAAGCCTAGAAGCAGAGATAAATCGCCAACCCTTAGCCTCCTCCCCCCCCCACGAAAAAAAATAGGAATACATTAATGGCTCGTTCTGATCCCCACTCCAAAGGCAAACAGTTGTTCCTCCATCACTTTGTAAGGCAGACATTACATGCCGCGTATTAAGCTATTAGTTGTCAGAAAGGTGCTTGTTTAAGGCAAATGTGTCAGCTCCCTACTGGAGTCGTTGCCAAAGAAAGATCATTTACAAAGACCTTTTGCTTAAGCCTCCTCTACAGCTCCCACCCCTACGCCAGGAGTCATCAGGATTTGTAGGGAAGGAAAGTTAATTCAGAAGCATTTGGAACAGGGGCAAGGTGGCATACCAAGGGTTGCCAACTCCTGGTTAGGAAATTCTTGTAAACCCAGGGGACAGGTTGCCTGGGGAGGTCATTTTCGGGAGGACATAAACTCATGGAGACTGTCCCCTGAAATTCGCATTTCTTCCAGGGTGTGTATGTGTGGTGATTTGTATAGTTCAGATATAACTCCAAGAGTACCGCAGGGTTCCACCTTGAAGCTGGTACTATGAAGCTACCCACCCCCTGGCAGGGCATTTGCAGTGCTGGCCCTTACCTTTGGTGGTGGAAAGTGTCATCAAGAGACAGATGATACATGGCCATGCTGTAGGGTTGTCAAGGCATGAGATGGATGGAGGTGGCTTCCCATTGCCAACCCTGGACTCCCTTGGCAGTCCCTCCAGCAAATACTAAAGAGGGCTGACCCTGCTTGGTTTCTGAGATCGGATGAGATCAGGCTGATGGCCCTGCAGCCTAATCAGGGTTCTTTTGCCCAGTGCAACATTCCCAATTATCACACTGAAAGGAAAGCCTTTTTAATATTTATTTTACTGCAGCAAAAATAGACGCAAGGGAGTTCCCAAATCTGCGTGGAGAACAATAGAATTACATAGTGTTAAGTACCCTTTCCTTGGGGGCTAGGAAAGATGATGCCCTTGCAGGATGGGCCAATAGCCTGTGGTCTTTACCCCCACACTTCACAGCCATTACCCCAGGCTTCCAGGAACTACTGACAGGGACCTGGGTCTTTGCCTGGCACCATTCCCAGCTCTCAATGTTTACATATTGCCGATGGCCCACTCATGCCCTTTCTTCCTGCTGGCCTTCACACCCAGGACACAGCACATAAGTTCGGTTTTATTCAGAATGTTTCTTCAGCCATGATCAAAACTACATTCCAGAGAGGAACAGGCCAGTTTCTTAGTTGTCTTCTCTGCCTGGTAAGAACCAAAGACTTGAACTACACAAACCAGTATGTAGGATTACAGCCTATCTCTAGTAACAGTATGATCCGTTAGAAGGTTGCAGTCATTTTCTTTACCACCCCACCATCAAGGCTAGCCTGGTCCTGTGTATGTAACAAATACCAGCAGTGGACAATTGGTCCCTGAAGTGTGTCTGCAGGAGGAGGACTCATGCAGCAAGGGGTGACATCACAGGGTGGCATCCAGGGAAGGGAGAAGCAAGCGTGTTGAAAGCCTTCCTGGGAAATCTGGGCCTGAAATCTTATAAAGGAAAGCTAGCAATTATAAGCTGTTCTTGGGCAGGCTGGTTATTATAAGCGCTTATAATGATCTCCATCTCCAGTGCTGACCTTGGTAACCTGAACTTTGGGCCTCGTGTGTCTTTTGCCAGGCTTCTTACCCTGCAGGTGGTATCATAGAGGAGGCTTCTGGGAGAAAGGAAGGAGACATAAAAATCAATGTGACAGTTGCCTCCTGGCAAATGTATTGATTCAGACAATTTATTACCCCGCTTTTCTCCCCAATGGGGGCCCAGAGCAGCTTACAAAAATACCTGGAACAAATTTATTTTTTGAAACCCAACCATTTCTGTCAACCGAATGCAGTTTATTTAAATGAAGAAAAAAAAATACAAACCCACATGGGCTCAGGCTTCTGTGCCTGCAAGCAGAAGAGACAAAATTAGCTCAGGTGTAACTGAGCTGCAGCAAGTTGGCTGCCCATGAGATCTTCCTCTTTTCCAAGACCAACAGGATGGTCAGCTTTTTATACTGGGTCTGCTCCTGAGCCCGTAACTGCAGCCTGACACACAGAAATTCAACAAGTGAAGCTTTTCTCACAATGTTTCGGGGGAGGAATCCCCTGTGCCATACCAAGCAGAAGCAAAACTTATGGGGATGCCAACCTCCAGGCAGAGTCTGGCACTCTCCCCAATTACAACTGATGTCCAGGATACAGGGATCCATTCCCCTGGAGAGAGGATTCCAGACCCCATTCCCAAAATCTCCAGGAATGCCCCAACGAATCAGAGTTGGCAACCCCATGTGAAAGGCAAAGGAGCAGAACCAGTTTCACTGCTACTGAATCCAATGCTGGAATGCAAATTTGGCGTGAGAACACTGCCTGCTAAATTTCTGCGTCTTGCCTCCTCCCAGGCTGAGTTTGTTGAAGCCCACCATCTCTTTTGGCCTTCCCTCATGTCTACAGTACTGACTGGGTCATAGGGAGAGCACTGCTAACCCCAGCTTGGCTGAGAGGTAAGCTAATTTCCCCAAACACAGTTTTTCTTGCTCCATAACAGTCATTGAGATCTTCCAACAAGGTAACCATCCTCTAGGGCAGGGGTAGTCAATCTGTGGTCCAGATGTCCATGGATTACAATTCCCATGAGCCCCTGCCAGCAACCATGGACATCTGGAGGACTACAGGTTGACTACTCCTGCTCTAGGGAATCTTATAATAAGGGGTCACTTATAAGATTCCCTAGAGGATGGTTACCTTGTTGGACCTTTGATATTAGTAGATCCAAGATATATGTCTTAAAATATAAGGCTGCTTGCTGAAGACTAAATTTGTTAGTATCCTTGTAAAAACCAATTTAAATACTACACTATATTGGTATGTTCTCTGATGAAATAAAAACGAAAACGAAGCTGTTGTACTAAGGAATTCATTCTGCTTATAACAGTTTATATTGTTTGAATAAAGTTTTTGCCATCGCCAGCTTGAAAACTACCTTTTTGATGATGTTTCAAGGCAATATCAATGCCAGCCACTGAGTCTTGTATGGCAACTGAAGTTCAGGCTGCAGGTTCTCCAATACAGCTGTGCTTTGGCTTCATCCAGCATTGATACCAAGCCAAGATGCTCAATGCAGTGGCAAAGAGGCAGCCACAATACAACTTGGGAGAACCACAAACAGAATTAATCGCACCAACATCCAAAGGGCCAGTATTAAAGAGCACTTCTGTAATGGCATCACCATGGACTTCTTTATCTTTTCCTAGGCCCTATTGGTCAAAAGAACCAGTTTGATGTTGAAAAACATTTTTGGTCCTGCCGATTCTGTTATTTTCCATGTGGTGAACATTGGTCTCCCCCTTATTGCTAGCAGAGCTTGAAATTAATATTTTTTTTCTGATCTCACTGTTTGTGCTGTAGCATCATCAATATCAGTAAGGAATGGAGTGCATCAAATAATTCATAGGAGCATCAGCTACTGAGAGGCAATGCTCTGTGCCTTCCATGATAGGGGCCACTTTCATTCACTTACACATCAAATAGCTTTTACAAACAATGCTGTCTGGAAAGTTACTCATTACATTTCACTGTTTGTAGCCTACACTCCCAAGGGGCTCCCAAGAAGTCTTCCCTGTAGACACTCACCTTCCTCTGGCTCCACCCCCAAAATGTCCAGGTATTTCCCAACCTAGAATTAAACTAAAATGAATGGTCTCGCATTATGGCAGACTACCCACTAGTGGCCTGATCCAGTTTGGCCAGTCAGGTGCGTTACTAAGACATGCAACCATATACCTCTGGATTAGGTACATAACCACAAACAAGGAACTTATGCATGCTCAGGGTTCCTGGCACTAATGAGATGGGATGCGTAAGATCCGTGGGATCAGGAACACACTGGAATCTTTGCAGCTCTTTATTCTTAAAGACATGCTATACAAGTAGCAGCAAGACTCTACTAAACACCCCCTCGCCCCAGGGAGAAAAAAAAAAAAAAGCCCAGAATATATACAGTAGTAGAACAATGGATCTACCCTAAAAGGGTGCAGGATGGCTTATAATAAAAATTAACTACATGTAATAAAATATAATACAGTTTAAAATTTTAAAATGTTTGATTTATAATTCAACTAGGGGCAAAGCCCATTATATCCAGGAATATATGCTAGAACTTGTTGGTAGGAGGAGGATGGGGAGGGGTTGTCCAGTCTATAAAGGCATCAGGTTGAACGTGGGGGGGGGGGTAGGTTGTGGTGGTGTGGTGACAAATGAGCACATGGGAGTAGAGAGATGGGTATCAAGAACCTGTGGTTTGGAAGGTTAGTTGAGTGTGGAAGAGGACTGACCTTTGGGAATTGTGGCATAGTGGTTATTTGACCTCAAATGAGCTTTCCAGAGCCATGACTTCAGATATGTGAAGGGGAAATCAGACTGGAGACTCTTCTTAGGGGGAGATTACGCGGCAAACAATTCCTCCCAGTTCTGCATTCAACGTCATTTTCCTTCTTGTGTGGATTAGGCCACAGACACCAAAATGTCCCCCTGCCCTAATACACATGGGGTAGTCACAGTACACAGGTGTCCACTTTGCTCCTTCTGTCTTCATTTCATTATGGTTGGTAAAATGTTCAGACCAGGGATAACCAACCTCCAGGTGGGACCTGGAGATCTCCTGGAATTGCCGCTCATTTCCAGACTATAAAGATCAGTTCTATAGGCAAAAATGGCTGCTTTGGAGGGGTGGCTCTGTAGCATTGTATCCCACTGAGGTTTAGGGATGCCAGCCTCCAGGTAGGGTATGAGAATTCCCTGGAAGTACAGCTCATTTCCAGGAAGTTAGGCTGAAGGGAAAGCTCTCTCCCCTGTTACATCCCTTCAAAAGGAATGCACATGGCCCCAGAGACCCCTTAGTTGCTTGGATGGTGATATGACTTTTTTCAAACTTGTCCCTTCGGAAGTATGAGGCCTACTGCTGGCAACTGGAGTCCCTCTTGTTGTGCCCAAGGCCAAGTAGTTACCTAATAAAAGTGGATCACCTAGTCTTCCCCAAACTCTCACTGTCTACTTTTCTGTAAAGCTAACTCTAGTTGAATTTCTGGGCCACTTAAGCCTTTGAGTTCGTAGAACCTTCCTGGCAATTTTTTTTTTCATTTACCAGGACAAGCTTGAAAAAAGTCACTTCAGTTCCCATACCTCTCCAGCCATTTACTTGTTCAGTATTTAGTTTTAGGCTGTAAATATTCTTTATTTAGGTCACAGCTCATCTGCAGAGTATAAAAATCAGCTCCCCAAGCAGAAAGGGCTGCTTTGGTGTTTGGACAGGGTTGTTGCACAGAAGCAACATTTAAGGCCTCAAATGCAGGTTGCTGAGTTGAAACACATGAGGCCTACTGCATAAGCCTAACTGTCATGTCCAACTTCCCTCACTTTGCCTCAGACTATTGACAGAGCTGGCAGGTAGCTGATGAGCACTCCTCTCCCCCCCCCCCCCCCCCCCCGCTTCAGGCCTGCTATGAAGGAGTCTCTAACAGCCCCTGACTGAGGCAAGGGAAGCATTTCCGAGAGCAATGCCTGTGGGAGTACTTGTGCTTTCCTTTGGGGGGGAGGACTTTCCCCTTCTGCCAAACAGTTGGCTGACAGAAAAGCCCCTTCTCACTTAAAATACTGCTCTGGATGGCCTTACTGCTGGAGGGAGAAAACAGCCAGGCCATGTGTATTTCTTCTTTGCAGTTTGAGGCCTACTGCACAGTTGTTGTGCAGATGGAACAGGAGGCAAAATCATCTCCACAACAGCATCTGTTGCGGAAGCCCTCACACCACCTTGCCTAAGCCAGAAAGGAGGCCAGCTCCCCCCCAGCCCACTCACTGCTTCCCTGTCAGCAGCCAGGGGCAAACTGGCTGTGAGCTTGCCAGAATGCCCCGGGCAGGCCTGTGGGGGTGGGCTGTGTCACCTCCCTATTGGTCCAAAGATTGAACTGGCCCCACCCACTGTCCGCCCACCTAGGCCTTAAAGGTAAAGGTAAAGGTATCCCCTGTGCAAGCACCGAGTCATGTCTGACCCTTGGGGTGACGCCCTCTAGCGTTTTCTTGGCAGACTCAATACGGGGTGGTTTGCCAGTGCCTTCCCCAGTCATCACCGTTTACCCCCCAGCAAGCTGGGTACTCATTTTACCGACCTCGGAAGGATGGAAGGCTGAGTCAACCTTGAGCCGGCTGCTGGGATCGAACTCCCAACCTCATGGGCAGACAGATTCAGACAGTATATCGCTGCCTTACCACTCTGCGCCACAAGAGGCTCACCTAGGCCTTAGCTTTTTATATTATACAATGAAGCTGTGGCACCTCTTCTTATAAATTATTAAAATGGATTTCTGCCAGGGGGGAGGGCTTGAGATATTGCCTGCAGGTTGACGTTAAGGGTGAAAGCCAGCATCTTCTCAATGTTAACTAGCCTCAACCATAGGCCTGGTGGAACAACGGTCTTGCAGGTCCTACAGAACTGATTAAGGTTCCACGGGGCCTTGGTGTCATCTGGCAGAGTGTTTCACCAGGCCTGAGCCAGGGCTGAAAACACCCTGGCCCTGGTTGAGGCCAATTTCACCTCTTTGGTTGAGGGCAATGTCATCTCTCTTGAAACTGCAAGTCATGGTGACAGTCATTCCAAGAAAGGAGACTCTGGTAATTTGGCTAGGTTCAAAAGCATGAACCAAAATGTGAAAGGTCAAGAAACAGCTAGATAAGACCAGCTTCTTGACAATCAATGCATCAGAGTTTACTCTGGGTCCCAAGGAAGGGGCAAATTCTTATCCAAGCTGTTTCTGGATCCTAGGAAGTGTCTTAGCTCTTTTATCTAAGAAGGAAAATGTAAATGCCCTTCAAAAATGTGCTTTAAGTAGAATTCAATAGCTATTTTATTTTTGTAGGTTTAGCAAATGCTGCAAAACTCTCTGAACAGAGAAGAAAATGGGATGAATCTTCACACCACAGGAAATGGTGCCTGCCTCTCTCCTTCCCTTCCCGGTCTCTGAAGAGCCCAGCTGCCTCCTGCTTTAGCTCAATAACATAGTGTTGGGTACCAGTTTCCAAACCTCAAATGGACTTCTTTTTCTTTTAAAGCTACCTGCAGGGAACTGGAAGGGAGGGGTGGAGGAAACTTTGTAGATGGGTAATAGCTACAGAAAATGAAAGAATTGAAAAAAGGAAATAACTAAGTCTAGATAATTGATGACTTTGCTGAGCACGCAAAATGAAATTCAAATAGATGAAAAGAAAATGATACCATTATGTATTGCTAGATACTATTTCACAGATGGTAACTTTTTTATAATTAAATGTTATGATGAAGTATTGAACAGCTGAGATGGCATGTTTAATTTAGACCAACGTGTTCACTAAAATGTAAGGAGAGTTTTCCCTCCACCCATCACCAGCCAACATTCACAGCTTCCCTCAGAATTCCTTAGAATATATTGCTTAACCAGGAAGGAACAATTTCACTTTAGTCATAGGGATGCCAGCTTCCAGGTGGTACCTGGAAATCCCTGGAATTACAGCTCATCTCCAGGTGACTTCCATGTGGAGAAAATGGCTGCCTTGGAGGGTGAACTCCATAGTAATATATTACACTGAGGTCCTGCCCCATCCCAAATTCCACCTACTCCCATCTCTACCCTCAAAATCTCCTTGGTATTTCCCAACCCAGAACTGCCAGCTGTACAAGTGAATCTTTTACAGGGAGTGCTCAGATTTCAGTGGAAGAATACATGACATGGAGAGCTTACAAAAATACCCAATTTACAAAAACCCTATTCCCAGAGATGTGCGGATTAGTCAAGCAGGGCTGGGTTAAGGCCAACTGATGCCCTAAGTGCATCCTAATAATGGTGCTCCTCAGCCCTTCCATTGTCTAACTCAGGGGTAGTCAACCTGTGGTCCTCCAGATGTCCATGGACTACACTTCCCATGAGCCTCTGCCAGCAAATGCATTTTAATAGTGTGTTTTAGTCTGAAAATTCATATTCATTTTAAGCTGCCTAGTTATCTATATTTTATGCCCTGCCTCTTTGTTTTACACTGGATTTTAATTTAAAATATTTGTTTTAATGCTTTCATTATATTTTGTAAGCCGCCTCAGGCAGCTTCCCTGGAGAGGCAACATAAAAATTCTCAACAGAACTATTACAATTTTCAACTACACATGGGATTATGATTTTTGTTTCTTTGTATAATAAAGCCACAGCAGTGAAGTTTACTCTGAACTCACCAGCCTCTAGAATGGCCTTTCTCAACCTTTTTACCCTTTAGAACCCCCTGAAACATTCTTCAGACTTTGCGAACCCCCAGAAGTGGTGCAATCATGAAGAATATGTTTGGGAAGGCAGCTGTGTACACACCTACCAGGGGCCCCTCCCCTTTTTCAGAGGGATGGCTTCTTAAGCATCTGCTAAGCATCTCCATCCATCTCTTTTATTCCATGAAACGGCCAACATCACCAAAATCTTGATACCAGTGCCACCGCTTTGGATGTTAAAGGTCAGACCAGGGCCAAGAAAAAACCTGCTGCTATTTGAACCAGGGCCCATATGGTGCCTCTGCCCCACGGAGCAGGGCCATAGTTTCTTTCCTCCCACTTTTTCCTCAACCTTTTATGGTACAAGGAAGTTAGTATTGCAACATCAAAGTGCCAGGAAGGTTGCAGTGCTGGGCAGGCGCAGCCCTAAGGTGGAGCCAAGAGACCTGGGGGATTCTGCAGGATGGAAAAGTTGCAAAAAGATCACCAAAAACGTAGCATATCTTAACTCTGCACATGAGAGTGGTTTTGCTCCAGTGGCCCCTCCTGCTCCTCCTGGGCATGGCCTTCTGCCGCCCACTGCTGCTTCTGGCATCCAGGGCCTCCTTCTCCCACACGCCACCACTGTTGCCTCGTCCTGGGTGGCTCCACTGTGTTCTGCAGGTCGCAGGTACCACCTCCTCCAGGGCACCACCATGACTGCCTCATCCTGGGCTTCTCCACTGTCTTCTGGAGGCCACGGGTACCACCTCCTCCTGGGCACCACCACAACCGGCTCATCCTGGGCACCCACACCGCCTTGTCCAGGCTGCCACCACCACCACACAGGTGGAGAGCGGCACAGGCACAAGGCAAAGCAGGCCGCACCCTGATTGGCCCGAATTCAAGTCCGGACCACCTGGACACATTCCATCCACCGGAGCGTTTCAGAAATATAGAGGGACACAATGGATAAGGATTGTCAGGCAAAGGTTATGACGTCTGGTCAGACATGCTAAGGGTTTATCAGAACACATCTCTGCACAGCTGAGGTCAGGCAGATTTGGGAAAACGGTTGCCACACGGTAAGTAAAGAACCATTTTGGACAAATTAGGCACCAAAATGACAGCAACATGGTGTGCTTCCGAACACATAGCCAAGTAGAGTTCTGCTGTTGCCAGACAAATTGTTACAAGACTTTGTGGCAAAAATATGTCTTCAGATTGCAGTACTACTGTTATATAACGATCCCGTTCAGCTATTTCAAGCCCATTACATAACTGATAGCCGACTCATTTCCTCTAAATTAACGTATGGAATGTCCAGATTGGATTGATACTGATGAAGTTTTGAACATAAGTAGGAGATGCTGCCAAATTCATTCAAGCAAGTACAAGACAAAAACCACATGGCGTAAATAGCATGCAGACACAAACTAAGCATATGTGTTTGATGCCAACAGTCGTGTTCAGTAATGTAAAGGTCCAAGGTTTACAGAATATATCACCATTTTATTATCACTCAGACATAAAGTACAAGAAAGTTGTTAAGCAATAGGACTGTAAACGCTGAGGGCATCACAGCCACAAGCAACAGAACATTACAAACGTTTTTTGGAACTCGTATATCTTGTGAGTCTGTATTTTCCTTTGCCAGTATTTTCCTTTGCCAGTATTGCCAGGCAGGGGTTGGACATAGGAGATGACAATGATCAGACAACAGATAAAGTATCAGACAAACAAAAATATGGTCAGGCAGAACAGCATCTGATATGCTGGCCACCAGATCTTTGCATGGTGGTGGGCATGAGCATCAAAGAATCCAAGACTTTTGACATCTGTGTCACACCCATCTCATCCAATGCCTCCTTCGGGTAGAGAAAAGCAGCATACAAGAACCAACTCTTCTTCTTGTTCTTCAAAGTGGCTTACAATCACCTTCCCTTTCCTCTTCCCACAACAGACACCTTGTGAGGTAAGTGAGGCTAAGAGAGCCCTGATATTATTGCTCAGTCAGAACAGCTTTCTCAGTACTGTAGCGAGCCCAAGGTCACCCAGCTTGCTGCATGTGGAGGAGCGGGGAATCAAAACCAGCTTGCCAGATTAGAAGTCCACGCTTCTAACCAAGCTGACTCTAAAATACCTGATTTGTATATGAAAAGCTTAATCTCCTCATTCTATTACACTTCTCCTCTTTGTAAAATAAAATCTTTTATTTGTTCATTATTAAAAATGCCTCAGTGATACGGGTTGTAAGAAAAAGGGCTCTACACCTTCCCATAAGGTTCCTGGACTGAGTTAAAGCCAAAAGTTCTGTCATTGACAAGGTAGGACAGACCTTCACATTCTAATAAAGAAACCATGCTACAAGGGCGGCTTAGTCTGTGAGGGAAAACATTTTATTTTGGAGGGAAATTTTACCTCAGAAGGTGGAGGTGTATTTTGGGTCCATCATACCATGTTTGCTCATTGCCTTCAGTGCATGCACTGGCAGTGAATTCAATAACTGATCACTCACTGAGTAAAGAACCACTTCATTTTGTCCAGCCATATTATATTGCCCATCAGCTTCTGTTCTAGCATTATGGGAGAAAAAAGTTATCTGAAGTCCACTCTGGTTGTGTACTCATCCAAGGCCATACCACAGACTGACTGAATTCATCAGTTACTCATCAAAGGTGTTCCTGTGGCTTCAGTTAGTGACTTGAGGCCATTGATACATATGCATATTCTCAGGCCAGAATGTAAAACCCCATATGGGGTATAGTAAGACTGGGGGTTGCTTCTGCCTTTGGCATTGTGTTTCTTTGTCCTGCAACCTTTGCAAGTGACAATGGCACAGGAGATGTCTTGTGTACTGGGAAATCTGACATTTATATCATTGACCAAGTCCCCACAGTGTTACGCTGTCTCTGCACGAGCTTCCCACCACATTTGATCTATTTCTTTATGTTCTGCTATGTGCTAACATTTGATTTGTACAATGAAGCAGAAGTTTTTGAATTATGTTTGCTTTCAGTAGATCATGAAATTGCAGGCAGCAATTTGTATTCCTTGCTTGCTGGTCACATCATATGGTGCCATATCTTTTATTGTCAGGAAGACCGGAGGTATATTTTAGTTATTAGGTTCTGTGGCTCCCTCTGTACCTTTAAGACATCTGTTCTACCCGAGAACAAACACAGACAGAGATTAGCATCATGCATAATTATCATGACTGGTAACAAAATACAGATTTGACAATGTGACACTGGAAGAGTGAATGGAACATGTACCTACTCTTTATACCCTGCACTTTCCCCCTTTAAGGGGTCTGCAGTGCCTCCCATTTACAATGATGATTTCGTAAGTATCAATCCAAGCTGGACATCCCATCTATCAAATTATAGGAAAATTAGTTGTCTACCCAATATGCAATAGGCTTGAAATAGCCAGATTAGATGCTTGAAAAGATACAGCCAGCCGAAGTGATATTTCAGCCATCATTTTCAGTGCTTTTGTTGCTTGAGCCCTCACAGCAATTTACCCAGCAAAAATAGAGTTCCACTTCTGTTAACATGCGTGATAGCATGACTCTGCACCCTCATTTTCTATAGTCTCTCATCGCTGGTATTTTACTGTCAGAGTTACAACCATTTCCCCAGAAGTGGCCTAAACAATGCTGCACAATGAGGTGTGACCTTGAGAATGGACTTCGGGGTCATTTTTTAAAGGATGGCATGAGCCGTATCTTTATTACCCTGCATAAAATTGTTCTAGCAAAGGTGGCTGCTTTTTAACATACCAGTACTGGTACAAGTCAAAACTAAAATTTCGAATGGTCCTGGTAGGGCTACAATGGTTACTTCTCGGAGGACCTGGTAACCCTAATCCATGAGTTAATATGATCCTTTTAAAAAGCCAGTTCAACTAGTGGCTTTCATCACTTCTTAGGACAATGAATGTTCATAGCTCTGGGCAGGGCAATACATTCTTTCTTTTTAACTGTTTTGAGCCAATGAATTTCACTGGAGAAAGAAAGAAAGAAAGAAAGAAAGAAAGAAAGAAAGAAAGAAAGAAAGAAAGAAAGAAAGAAAGAAAGAAAGAAAGAAAGAAAGAAAGAAAGAAAGAAAGAAAGAAAGAGAAATGTGCTTTGTTTGAATGTCTAGGGGATATCTAGGGAATTTCCCATTCCTATATCTGTTGAATTTGATGGTAGTACAATCACTGCTCCCAGGAGATTGGGACCAATGTCATCAATGGCACCCCACAGTATGAAATTAAGGGTCATTCCATTGCTGACTGTCCATTTCTTATCATTCCATTGCTGACTGTTCTAAGGCAATTCATCTTATCAAATGTAGAAATCTTGTCTCCTTGTCATGGTCTGAATGTACAATCCATGTAAAGATAATTGATGCTATTACAATGTTTCTTGTCCTCTGACTGCCTCCCTGCTTTCTTTCTCCAGATTAAGACTACTCTGGATGATTCCACAACAGCACCACCACTCCAGGGCACCGCTGGTGCGCTGTAGCGGAGCAGCATGCTCCGCTGCTTCCTGTGTCCTCACAGAGGACACATCTTGGTGGCGGACGTTCTCTGCCCCAGATTTCTGTATTCCCATGGATGCAGACCCAGAGGGAAGGTTCCGCCAGGTGGCCTAACACACACCAGGAAGGGGTCGGCTTGGTGATGATGTCATGTGGAGGCAGGTATTAGCCTCGTTTCCATATGAGTGCCCTCCCAGCCTTTTCCAACCATGTGGAATTGGCTTCTCAGAGCTTTGCCAGAGGGAACAGCGGCAATGGTATATCTCCAAGGTTGTGTGGCCACACAGAGTCTAAGGCTGAATATGTGCTTGAAAAGATTTGTATTTCACTGGATTCACTGACCTCTCTGAGATAAAGGAGATCAACTCCATTGGCATGATCTATGCTCCTGTAGAAGGTATCTCCAGAGTAAGGTGGCCAGATTGTCCCACTTTTGGAGGGACATCTGGGGGCATATATATATATTTTTTTCAGTCAGGCCAATGACTTGGTTGCTATAGTAAAGACTTGGAATAACAAACTCACTCTCTGCTTCAATCTACAACTTCAGTTTAGAAATAAGCTTCAAAAGTCAAATGAAAATGGAATCTAAGTCTGCAATTTGTTTTAAAATTCAGCTATGCTATATTTTGCCCCTCACGGTTTAAAGCAATCTAAACAGTTTACCTCTAGGTAACTTCTCTAAGTTAAGACGACTGTGAAAGTCTAAATTTAGAATTTAGATTTCCTCTACAGCATAGTTTTCAGTATGGCATTTGATTAAGTGTCCTGGCCTTTACCTTTGTTTCAGAATTTCATTCATACTTGGTTTAAAAATAAAATTACAAATTCAGCCCCTATGGATGCAACACAGGCCAACCTATTAAGGTCTCTTCAGTACGTTCTGAACATTTGTCTTAAACTTTCAGCTCCTTCCTGCATTGTCCTTGATTTGGCTTTTAATGGGATTTTAAAGGGGTTATTTATCTATCTATCATACAGTAAGTATAGTGTAACCAGGAGATCTTCAGATTGTCTGGCAGTCAGGCAAGTGATGTCCCAAGGTTGCTTGCCATTGCCTTTCTCTGAGTCATGACTTCTATTCTACCTAATCCCTGGGGGTTTCCCATCCAAATACTAGCCATGATCAGCCAGCCCTGCTAAGCTTCCAAGATCTGAAAGGATCAGGCTTGCCTGGGATATCCAGGGCAGACTTCAAATAGATAAAAAAAAATCACAGCTTCCCTCCCTAGAGTCAAACTCTCCAAGTCAAATCAAAAGATACTGAAAGATCTACAGCAAACAGATCTGCAGCAAGGATTTTTTTTAACGCTAAGTAACAGCCAAGGCATTTTCTTATTTGGTTCCAATTAACTTCCCACTCTGCCTGTTCCTGACCTTAACCCCTTCCAGCTGCTCTTTTCTTCATTAGAGGGACCATGCAGGTTGTTAGCCTGTTGGCTGAATGTTTCCCTCCAATGGGGCAGGTACTTTGAGATGAGGAGAATAACATGGCTCTAGGGCATTCTTTCCCAACGTTTTTATAGTTCAGAAATCCCTGAAACATCCTTCAGGCTTTGAAAATCCCTAGAAGTGGTGCAATTGTGCAGAATATAATTAGGAAGCAAAGCTGTGGACACGCCCACCTGGGAACCCTCCCCTTCCCACCCCCTCCAGGCCCATCCTTGGCCATTTGGGGAGAGGGAGTGAGTCAACATGACCATATATGGCCATAACACCCAATAAACATTTTAACAATTAAAAAAAATACATAGAAAAATAATTAACTCCTACCCATTTGGGAAACCCTTCCAGCGCTATCAAGAAACCCAGGGGTTTCACAAAATCCTGGCAGAGAAAGCCTGGTCTAGGGAGACTCTCTCTCATTTATGTATTTATGTATTTATGTATTCATGTATTCATTCATTCATTCATTCATTCATTCATTCATTCATTCATTCATTCATGTCCTCCATGTGGTAGCCTACCTTTGAAAGAAGAGCTGATATTTAATATAAATATATATATGATTTTCTAAATGCAAGTCCAGCAGTAAAATATGGTTTGCTAAATTCAAGTCAAGCTTTTGAGAGTCAAACATCCCCTTTTCAGGAATCCGATACCCTGAAAATCTTGTTCGTCTCTTAAGGTGTTCCTTGAATCTAGCTGTTCTCCTGATGACCAACCTGGCTACCCTCTGAAGGGTAAAAATTAATTGGTGATCCATTCATAGACCTCCCACTATCTCTGACCTTCAGAAATCATTACTAGAACTCTCTGGTGAACTAAACATCCAAGAAACATTGAGAGAAACCAAAGAGTTACCAACACCATTTCTTAGCAGATCCTTACCAAATTGGATATATTTGCTTAAATTTAATTTAGACCTCCCTCTTCTCCTTAAGAGCCTCTTGTGGCACAGAGTGGTAAGGCCGCAGTCTGAAAGCTTTGCCCATGAGGCTGGGAGTTCAATCCCAGCAGCCGGCTCAAGGTAGACTCAGCCTTCCATCCTTCCGAGGTCGGTAAAATGAGTACCCAGCTTGCTGCGGGGGTAAACGGTAATGACTGGGGAAGGCACTGGCAAACCACCCTGTACTGAGTCTGCCATGAAAACGCTGGAGGGCGTCACCCCAAGGGTCAGACATGACTCTGTGCTTGCACAAGGGATACCTTTACCTTCTCCTTAATCCATCCCTTGTTATCTGAGGCTAGGGAAATGCATTTGACATTGAAACCAGAATGAGGACATTTCTACACAGAGTGGGCAGGCCAGGAATCAGTGGCCAAAACTCTGTCCTTTTTTCTCCTTCTCCTTCTCCTTCTCCTTCTCTCCACCTGTCAGCCCTACCAAAGACACATGAGCCTCTAGTGTCTTCCTTCCTCGTTACCAGGGCTGGAAAGAAACGTTGGAGGGGCCATCAGTGAGAATGGAAGAGGTCATTTTTGAGCAGCGAGGGAGGCATCCACCGATTTATGACTTTTTCTTCCATGTGGAGCCAATTCTGCTAGGTACACAGAAAAGAAGGACGACAATATGTCATTGCACTGTCCAAACACCTTGAAATTACCTCACATTTCCAGAGTCTATCATGTGAGAACCTGGGATGGTATTATAAATTATGAAGTGTTTGCTATTTCGTTTTTGTTTGACTGCAGACTGATTTCCTTCCAAAACACACAGAAGGTTAACAACCTCTGAAGAGTGTTAGTTTTATCTGATAGGCTTTTTCCCTCCACATGACTAAATGCCAATGTGTTTAGATACAGACAGCTTGGGGAATTAACCCAAACAGATTAGCTAAGTAAACAGATGCCAATTCCCTTACTTTTTCATTAGGTACAGTGGAAGATTTGGTCAGCTTTATCAACGTTACCAGTTAAGTGGGCCCTCACCTCCATTCCCTGGGGACTATCTCATCTGGGAGCAATGCCTGTAAGTTGTCAATCTCCAGATATTTTCAGTAGTGTTAATCCAAGGAAGAGCATAAGAAAGATCCTACTAAAGGTAAAGGTATCCCCTCTGTAAGGACCGGGTCATGTCTGACCCTTGGGCTGACGCCCTCTAGCGTTTTCATGGCAGACTCAATACGGGGTGGTTTGCCAGTGCCTTCCCCAGCCATTACTGTTTACCCCCAGCAAGCTGGGTACTCATTTTACTGACCTTGGGAGGATGGAAGGCTGAGTCAACCTTGAGTCGGCTGCTGGGATCGAATTCCCAGCCTCATGGGTAGAGCTTTCAGGCTGCATGTCTGCTGCCTTACCACTCTGCGCCACTGCAACAAAAAATCAAACTCTTAGATAAAATCAAATTCCATTGTCCCACTTCTGTTTGCAATAATGACCAGTCAGACGGTACCAGGAAGGTCTGGGTGATCATGCAGCCAGCTGGGTGGCATTGGGCTAGTCATAGTTCTCTTAGAGATTTTCTCACAGAGCACTTCTCTCAGAGCTCTCTCAACCCCGCTGACCTCACAGGGTGTTTGTTGGGGGGAGAGGAAGGGAAAGGTGTTTGTAAGACGCTTTGGGACTCCTTTGGAGAGTGAAAAGTGAAAAACCCAACTCATCTCTTATTGCCCGTGACCGGTCCTCAGTGAAATGGCATGTTTTCATCAAGCCCTGAACTTGCAGCAGCTCTCCAAGATCTGTGCATGAGATCTGAAGCAGCTGAGATGGTTTAAAGCGGAGATCTTAGTGCTTGCAACTGGGAGTTATTTGCAAGGCTTACCCCAGACCCATCCCAAACTGATAGTGATTTCTTTTTTAAATTTGAGCTTCAGTTGCTGGAATTTGATATTGCAATCTGCAGCTCTGTATGAACCTTCAACACTTCATGATGTCAAGAGGAGTGTTTCAGGAGAATTATGCATCATCACATTTGGGTGAGCTTGCTCTGTTTTCAGCCGAGCAACAGCACTGGAAATTCCAGTATTGACATTAACAGGTTATATCAGGGGTAGTCAACCTGTGGTCCTCCAGATGTTCATTGACTGCAATTCCCATGAGCATCTGGAGGACCACAGGCTGACTACCCCTGGGTTATACGGAGCCACACCATCTGTCCTGGTGGCCACACAAAGATGTTTCGGGTGTTACTAAGACTGCTGTAGACATGCACACAGAACAGCACCAGCCTGGCCCACTGGTAATGTGTCTACCACAATCATATCTGCTCAGGGAAGACCTCAGGGAAGACGCAGAGCATGGGCAAGTGGGATCTGACCAAGCCAGGGGTATTACTAAATTGCTCACCCATTTTCCAGCATAGCGTATAGGTGTTCTCACTACCTACTTGCTGCATTGAAGCATGATAAGTGGCCCAGGTACCTCTGGATAACCTTGGTATGGACCATTCTACAATGCTTTCGTGACAGGAAACAACCACAGCTTCTGAGCCTGATCAAGATGCCAACCAGAAGTGAATTTGCTCTCAACCATTGAGAGCAGGACCTTTTCTGTGATAGCTCCCTATGGCTGTTAACGCACTGGAGGCTTCATGCCAGGCTGCAGGCTGGAGTTTTAGTCGTGGCAGGTTGCCCCACCTCTTCCTGCACCCACACGGGGGAGCACTTGGCCCGATGCACCTCATCCGCCCCTGATTTGTGCTCCTGCACAGAAGCTGGGGTAGAGAAGTTCCCCCTGCATAAACGGTCTATGTGAGGAATTCCCCTTGCGCTCTAACTCTACCAGTTGTATCCCTGCTCAGTCCTTTTAAGAAGAAGAAGAAGAGTTGGTTCTTATATGCCGCTTTTCCCTACCCGAAGGAGGCTCAAAGCGGCTTACAGTCGCCTTCCCATTCCTCTCCCCACAACAGACACCCTGTGGGGTGGGTGAGGCTGAGAGAGCCCTGATATCACTGCTCGGTCAGAACAGTTTTATCAGCGCCGTGGCGAGCCCAAGGTCACCCAGCTGGATGCATGTGGGGGAGCGCAGAATCGAACCTGGCATGCCAGATTAGAAGTCCGCACTCCTAACCACTACACCAAACTGGCTCTGGTCCTGAAAGGGCCAGAGCTTTTTCTGTCCTGGCCATCGCCTGGAGTAACAAGCTCCCTGAAGAGATCAGGGCCCGCCTGAACTACAATTCCGCAGGGCCTGCAAAAGGAATCTCCTCCACCAGGCATTTGCTTGAATCCGACAGACCCAACAATATCAGCTGGTTCCCCCCTCAGGCACTCCCTTCCATGACCTGAATCAGCCTGACCTCCCTGAGGGCGTTGTCTAAGATATCGTTCTATTTGAAGCCACCGTTAAGAGTATTGTTGATATGTTATTTATGACTGCATTATCTGTTTAGATCAGGGGTAGTCAAACTGCAGCCCTCCAGATGTCCATGGACTACAATTCCCAGGAGCCCCTGTCAGCATTTGCTGGCAGGGGCTCCTGGGAATTGTAGTCCATGGACATCTGGAGGGCCGCAGTTTGACTACCCCTGGTTTAGACTGTTCTATGTACTATCCTTGCAGTGTTTCATGTGAACCACCCTGAGCCATATGGGAGGGCAGTATAAAAACCTAATAAATTAATTAAAATTAAATTAATTAAATTAATTAAATAAACAATCTGCTTTTGAATGTCTTTCGTTTGATTTATATTAATCTGTTTGAATTCGGGGACTTGTGGGTTGAAGAGCAGGGTGCAAATTAAAACCAGCAAATAAACAGATGCATGGATGGGGAGGGGGAAGGTCATTGCCCCTGCATTGTGTTGGTTTTCGTGATAAGGAAACCGCTCCTCCGAATCAGCCAGGCAGCCTTGGAATAAATTCAGTGTAACCATCCCTGAGGAGGCCTAGACAGCAATTCCATTTCATTCTAAGCCCAGGGGATGGGAAGTGGTATTTCTTCCTGCCTGCCAATACAATGCCTGCTTAAAAACAAATTTACCTTTCTGCTTAGCCTGATACAGAAACATTTCCATTTGCAAACAAAGATGAATAATAACCATTTTGTGAATAATTCTGTAAAGATTTAGAATCAATACAGAGGAGAGAGAGCCCCCACCAATAGTCCTCCAGAACAACAGAAGAGAGGTGCTCCAAAGAATGGAGAGGAGATGTGGAGGACGCTCTGCGGTGAGTTTAGCCCAAAGTTCATCCTGCAAGCATCAGAGGGACTCAGCCTGGGGGGAAAGCCATAGCTGGACATAATCACTAGCTCCACTTTGGAGGACACAGCTGGCTTGAGTCTTTCTTACAGCAACTTTCTTCTTCCCATTTTACAGAACAGGATCTAAGACTGAGGGACAAACCATGCATGACACTAAGCAATAAACAGCTTTGAAAGGGGATTAGGTGGATTCATGTAGGACAAGTCTATCAATGGCTACTCGCCATCAGGCATGAGAGGTTCAGTTCAGATGAGCTGAAAAGTACCCGAAATCAATGCTGATTTGGGTTATTTTATGGCTCATCTGAGCCAAACCACCCATTCCCTGCATTCCCACTGTCCGATTCAGGGTGGCCAAAATGTGATTCAGTCTTGATTCAGCCATGATTCAGCCATCCAAATGCAGCCCCTCTGAGAAGGCAGAGGGAGCACATGTGCCAAACAGCTGATGATGATAGCTGATGATCTACTCCCTTTAAATCCTTCCCCAACTGGGGAGGCATTTAAATGGAATGGGCAGGGCACCTGTCATCAACAGCTGATTGGAGTGCTGACAGCAATTAAAAGGAAATGGCCAGTGATCAGCTGATGATGACGCCCAGAAGCTTTTCAGATTCACCCAAATCGATTCATAAAGGTGAAGGGTTATTCCATCCACACCCCATAGTTTTCAGGTATTTCTCAACCCTGAGCTGGCGACCCAAAAAGCTTTACAGGACTTGCTAGTAACAATAATATTTTGTTAAATGTTAATTGCAAAGCAAGAGTGATGGTTTTGTACTGAGAACAATTAAACACTGAGAACTCCAGATTAAATATTAGCTTACAAAAATCCATAAAGGGCCGGCTGTGCTGCCCGCCTTCCTTTCTTCTCTCTGTTGCATAATTTCAGCGATCTTGGGCAGCTCTCCAACTCTCCGTACTCTGTACTTGTATCAATAACATTTCAGATGAGTTCCACTGGGAAGTTTTCATCATTCTTGTTAACAGATGGCCAGTGAGATAATGTAGATATTTAGCAATCCTTTCCAGATAGCCCAGTAATACAAGAAAGGGACCACATGGAAGAGCCACTGTTGTCATTTGCTTGGTGAAATTAAAGCATCTGTTTCCAAAACACCATAATTTCAGGCAAGGTTGACTAGGGGTGTTTTACTGCCCCCGATAAGGTATGCCCATCTCCTCCTGGACTAGTGCCACTGCCAGCAAAGATCAAGCCAAATCCCAGGCTTGCCAGTTACTGCCAAATGCTATGGCTGGCCAGCCCAGTCCATGCAGCGCCTCTGACTGTATGACCCCAGGGAGTCCCTCGGATGGCTTGGCTAAAGAACTAGCCCTGATTCCACGGCAATGCCACCATATCTGGATAAATACATTTAGCTTATTGCATCTCCAATATATGAATTGTCTGCGATATATCTGGTTCAATTTAGATGGTGCCGATGACAACACAATATTTCATAACAGTGCCCTTTAAAGCTCACACTTGGGGATATTGAAGGTCCGTTTACAAAAATGTGATGCCAGAGACATTCGCTGCTCATTTCCTCCCCTCTCCATTTCGTTTTGAAGTTTCACCATTTAATAATTTCCAGATACAATGAATAGATAAGATGCCTTTGGAAATGATAATGCAGGGTGATGGTGGAAACACCCATGCACCCACAGGGAGAGAGAGAGAGAGAGAGAGAGAGAGAGAGAGAGAGAGCAATGACACAACTCTTGGTACCAGTGTTCCTGTCTTCCACACCGGGACCGCAATGTCAATCCACGCTAAAAAGTTGGATAAATATGGCTTCTGTGCCTTAAAACAGGGGTAGCCAACCTGTGGTCCTCCAGATGTCCATGGACTACAATTCCCATGAGCCCCTGCCAGCAAACGCTGGCAGGGGCTCATGGGAATTGCAGTCCATGGGCATCTGGAGGACCACAGGTTGACTACCCGTGCCTTAAACTATACCTATCTGGTTTTGTACCATGATCAGTTTCTGGGTGGAATTAGGTGTGTGTGTGGGGGTGGGGAGGGTGAGTCATGCTGGCCTCTCCATTGACTCATTCCCAGCTCAGTCTGGACATAACATGAAATCATCTATTTGCCCTTCGACAATTCTACAGGGCTTGCAAGACAGAGCATCAGGCCTATCTATGGCTGAGGCCTACAGAAGACCATCAGTAGCTGGCCTCCCATCATATGTAAAAGACAACCATCCATTTGTCATTTAGTTAAGAACATCCCAGCACTTTACCCCCCTGCCCCCCCCCCCACTAGAGTGAAAAGAGGACGTCCTATGATTGCAAATGCAAATTTGATTTTAATGTTTTAAATGTTTTAACTTCTGCTTTATTGTTTCTTACATCATACGCTGCCCTGAGCCCTGGGGGAAGGGCATCTTATAAATTGGAAAATAAATAATTTTTTTTTACCTCGGTGCTAGTTCACCTGGATAGAAGTTGGTTTTATCCCCTTGCTCTGGTCAAGCATCTCTGTTGCAGGGAGATGCATTTATCTATTTGTTCATTTTGGAATTTATATTCCACCCTATCTCAGGGCAGATTGCAGTAATTTAAAATATATATACACATTTCATAAATACAAAATAAACTTTATATTAAATATTGCATGTTAAAATATGAGTTATTAAAATTGCCCTAGGTGCTTTCTCTCATATGGAGCATGGGGGGCATCATGTAGAAGAGGTCCCAATAAGGTTTCATCCTGGTGGAGTTGGATAGCGAGGCCAGTGGTTTCTGATGTTACTTCTGGCCTCGACCTTAGGCATGATGGAACAGCTCTGTCTTGCAAGCCCTGCGGAAGGGCAAATGTATGAGGAAAGAAAACAGGACTCACCCTGGATATTTGCATGCATCGTACCTGAAGGAATCTCAAGGCTTATGATCACCTTCCTTTTCTGTCTCCCACAAAAGACACTCTTTGTCCTGAGAAAGCTCTGAGAGAACTGTGCCTGACCCTAGGTCACCCCGCTGGCTGCATGTGGAGGAGTGGAGAAACAAACCTGGTTCTCAAAATTAGACATCATCACTCTTAACCACTACAACACCCTCGCTCTCAAAAAAAGCCCTGCTTGAACAAACCAGTGGTCCATCTAGCCTAGTACTGTGTTTGGAATTTGATGGGTAAACATTGGGGGTTTTATTGTTTTTAGAATTTTATGATGTAAACCACCATGAGGCTACAGCGAGCAGCGGTATAGAAATCTAATAATGAATGAATGAATGAATGAATGAATGAATGAATGAATGAATGAATGAATGAATGAATGAATGAATGAATGAATGAATGATTCTTCTGTACAGAGGCTATGAACCTCTCTTAATGTTGCATCCTGGCACTGGGATTCAGAGGTTGGATGCCTCTGGACATAGCCATTCCTTTGAGTCACCATGGTTAGCAGCCCCTGATAGACCTATCTTCCATGAATCTAATTCCCTTTCAAAGTTGTCTATGCCTGTGGCCATCACTTTATCCTCTGGCAGAAAACACTGCATTTTTAAATTACTCACTGTGTAAAGCAGTATTTCTTTTGATGTGTTCTGAATCTACAGTCACTGGATGCCCTTGAGATCTAGTATTTTGGGAGAGGGAGAAACAGTTCTCTTTGTCAACTCTCCCCATCCCATGCATAATTCTATTAATCGGTATCATGATCCCCTTTAGTAATCTCCTTTATAAACTGAAAAATCTTGCTGTGCAGTGTGACCTTGTTCCGATTTGCAAGCATAATGACCATACAGCATGTCTGAACGTCAGGTTCCTAAGGTGCTGTAGGACTCTGATCTGCAACATATGGGCCAAAGCCTGTAGTTCTTTATTCCTAAAAAGAAACTGCTTAAAAAGACATCACGGAGGAAGCTAAGTTCGCCGTGCATTAATTTTAAGCTGTTTCAGTCCCAAGCCTCTCTAATTCTGGGTCCTTTGCCAGTTTTGAAGGAGTCCCTATCTTATTGATTGATCGAGGCTCTTTGTTTTCTCATCACTCAAAGAAGGTCAAACCTAATCCAGATTTATTGTTTTTGGTGATAGCAGCCAGCTTCAGACCTGAAAGGCTGAACCTCTGGCACGTTTACAAATGTTTCTGCTGACCTCAGGGAGGAAAGTCTATGGAAAGAGACATTATGAAGTTGGAAAAGGGCAAGTAACACGATCAAAGTTTTGCAACACCTTCCCTACAAAAAAAGGCTAAATTCTTGGGAAGGGGGGCTGTTGGTTTTGAAAAAATGACTAAAGGGAAACATGATCAATACGTATAAAACTACTAACAATATGGAGACAGGGAATTTGCCTCCTTCCCTGAAAGCACTGGAAATTGGGGATCAGCCAAGCAAATGATTAGTTGTTCTGGACTGACAAATGGAAATTCTCATAAAGAATGAATCAAACACCAAGAACTCCCAGCCAAAGGATGCAATGATGGCCATCTGGCTTAAATTATTTTTTTTAAGGCATAGATAAATACAGAGATTTGTATAAGTACACTAGTGGCCAGCAATCATAATAGCAAGCCAGAACCTTCATGGATAGAGGCAGTCTACCTCTGAATATAAAATTCTGAGAACCAACAGGGGAAGTCTTCTCCCTTTGCAAACGCTGGCAGGGGCTCATGGGAATTGTAGTCCATGGAAATCTGGAAGGTCGCAGTTTGACTACCCCTGGACTAGAATAAAAGAAGCATTGTAAAAACCAACACCATTTCCCAAGGAATAAGCCAGGGGTAGTCAAACTGCGGCCCTCCAGATGCCCATGGACTACAATTCCCAGAAGCCCCCTGCCAGCGAAAGCTGGCAGGGGGCTTCTGGGAATTGTAGTCCATGGACATCTGGAGGGCCGCAGTTTGACTACCCCTGGAATAAGCCTTTGTGAGTCAACTCTCTCCCCCAGACGCGATGGGTGCAAAAACACATGCTGGAGAGGGACGGACAAATCGTGGTGCAAAAACACATGCTGGAGAGGGACGGACAAACCACTTCCCGCCTTGTAAGAGAGGCCCAGTGGATCTTTCCTGGGTTGACGTTACCAGTTGGGAACTGGGCTGCAAAAATCCGCAGGGGGAAGCCTGGCAAAGCCAAAGGAGGTGAAAGTCAAGTGAGATTTAAGAGTTAAGAAGGATGTTTATTTTCTGTTAACCGCTTCGCAGCCCAAGAGGCAGAAATCCCCCCAGCTCCCTGGAAGAGTTACAGCTTGTTTGGGTTCTCTTTCTAATTGCACGCGCGAATCCATCTGCTAAGACAATGTAAATCTTTCCTTTCCCCTCCAGCATGCCTAATTGGCTACCTTGGCGGGTTCCACTGAGCATTGTTAAAGAGAAGGGCCACGCTCGGCTCATTATCGGCATTTACCTGTGTCAGCTCTTTGCGCAGAGCCGGCTCTCCTCCGCTCTCCTCTTCCATTCCACCCCCCTCCCCACCCCCGGCCAATGTAAGATGTTTCAAGCTGTGTAAATGGAAGTCAGCAAAAGTGCGGAAGTGCTCCCTGGAGAGGGGCCGGGAATTCGTGGGTAAGCAAAGAGCCTGTGAGAGAGAGTGAGGGCGAGGTGGTGGCAGCTCGAGGGCTCTGTCCGCCTCAAACGTGCCTTCGCAGCTCACACCTGCTTGGAGGGCAGCCTGCGAGATCCGTGGCAGAGGCCCTCGACGGACCAACCTGGCACGCCTGCCGCAGCGCTGTGCTCGTCGCAATTCCGTCGGCGCCTCCTTCCCTCTGCTCCGGCGACCCGGCGGCTGATTGCACTGGCCCTTCGGGTCCCGCCCGGCCCGCATTTCTCAGGCGCGCAACGCGGGTCGCTGTCCTGGTGCCGCAGTGCTCGAGCGCTTCTCCGCCAGCTCCTCGTTCACTCGGCCGTCGGCTGCGCGGGGTGTCTCAAGCAGAGAGAGGCAGCAACTACAGCTACCGTTCTCGGTCTCTGCCACCTTCGTGTCTACCGCAAAAAAGATGGGAAGGGAGAGCCGGTTTGGTGTAGTGGCTAGGAGTGCGGACTTCTAATCTGGCATGCCAGGTTCGATTCTGCACTCCCCCCATGCAGCCAGCTGGGTGACCTTGAGCTCCCCACAGCACTGAAAGAGCTGTTCTGACTGAGCAGTGACATCAGGGCTCTGTCAGCCTCACCTCCCTCACAGGGTGTCTGTTGTGGGGAGAGGAAAGGGAAGGCGATTGGAAGCCACTTTGAGACTCCTTCAGGTAGAGAAAAGTGACATATAAGAACCAACTCTTCTTCTTCAGTAATTTCAGGGCTCTCTCAGGGCAGACCCATGATCAAACGAACACGGCTGGTACAATCCTTGGCAGCCTGGCTTTCCATAAAACTGACCAAGTACAGCTTCCAAACGTGTTTCCTGGAATTATAATCACACAGTAGATCTGGGTGTCCTTGCTGCATAACCGCTCCAATTCAGACACATCATTCAGCAACATTTCATATCTGGATAGAAACTGAAGGGAAGACAGATGGGTAGCCGGTGCTGACGAGGGTGCTGGAATATTTTTATTTACTTTCTATATTTCTGTACCGTTTTCCCTCATTGCTCAAGGCAATTTGCGATATAACAAGCAAATCATACCCCCCTGCTCTTCCCCCCATTGCCAACATTAGCCCTCTTTGCTGAGTGAATGTTTCAGCCACTCTTCTGGGATTTTTAGAAGCCTGAGAGCCAGGCAGGCAAGGGTGGTCCGCACGTGTGATGATAGGTTTGGATGAAGGGGGCTCTCTAGCATCTCTTCCCAAGCCTGGGGAGTGATCTTTAATGTGGCTGGCACACACAAACAATCCCCCAAACATCCCCCATATTGGACAATGACTCAGTGGAGAGCAAAAAACAGTCTGTGCCCTCCATAATATATGGAGCAAGGAAAGCCAGATGTAATAATCAGCAAGAGAACTCAGTCATTTAATTCCCGCAGCAATCATAGAATCATAGAGTTGGAAGGGGCCATACAGGCCATCTAGTCCAACCCCCTGCTCAACGCAGGATCAGCCCTAAGCACCCTAAAGCATCCAAGAAAAATGTGTATCCAGCCTTTGCTTGAAGACTGCCAGTGAGGGGGAGCTCACCACCTCCTTAGGCAGCCTATTCCACTGCTGAACTACTCCGACTGTGAAAATTTTTTTCCTGATATCTAGCCTATATCGTTGTACTTGTAGTTTAAACCCATTACTGTGTGTCCTTTCCTCTGCAGCCAATGGGAACAGCATCCTGCCCTCCTCCAAATGACAACCTTTCAAATACTTAAAGAGGGCCATCATGTCCCCTCTCAACCTCCTTTTCTCCAGGCTTAACATTCCCAAGTCCCTCAACCTATCTTCATAGGGCTTGGCCCCTTGGCCCCAGATCATCCTCATCGCTCTCCTCTGCATGTGTGGGAGTTCCCCTCGATAAATGGTGCCACTGCTTTTGCTTGAAAAGAAAGACATTGTGCTACGTCAGATCCACCTTCCTCTCTCGTACCTCATCCAATTTGTCTTACCCCTTTCTCTCTGTGTGTCTCTTTCTCATGCCCACAAACATGAACACATGCAGTGCACTCACATTAAGGTGCCAAGATTGAGGAAATGTAGCATTTCCTCTCATGCTCCCACCTCCACCTGCAGCACTGCATGCCAATGTATGCCAGCAAAATATTTGCCCCATGCCTAGAAGGCACAACACCAGAGAGAAATAACAGCAAGCAAGGAGGACAGATTCTCTAATCCAGTATTTCTCAACATTTTTTGCCATTGAGAATCTTCTAAAACATTCAGGCTTCCAGAAACCCCAGAAGTGGAGTGATTGTGCAGAATATGGTTGGGAAGCATAGCTGTGCACATGCCCACACAGGGCCCACCCCCTCTAGGCCCTTCACTGGTTATTTTGGGAGGGGTGGCTGGGCCAAAATATATTAAAAAATAATTACCTCCCACCCATTTAGGAAACACTTCCCAAGCCATGAGGACACCCCTAGGGTTTCACAAAACCCTGGTTGAGATAGCCTACTCTGATCAGATCAAACAATTGACTCTTGTCATATTTTTAAATTGAAGTTTTCCTTTCTCACTGCAACCCTCAGATTCCTTGCCGTAATGCTTCCTAGGAAACCTCTAGACCTAGATAAGCAGCATTTTCATGGGAACTTGAGGCTCCATCAAAAGTAGAAGAGTTGGTTCTCATATGTCATTTTTCTCTATCCGAAGGAGTCTCAAAGTGGCCTACAATTCCCTTCCCTTTACTCTCCCCACAACCGGCTCCCTGTGAGGGAGGGGAGGCTGAGAGGGCCCTACTACTGATGAAGAAGAGTTGGTTCTCATATGCTACTTTTCCCTACCCAGAGGAGTCTCAAAAGCGGCTTACATTCGTCTTCCCTTTCCTCTCCCCGTAACAGACACCCTGTGAGGTGGGTGAGGTTGAGAGAGTCCTGAGATTACTGCTGGGTCAGAGTGGCTTTATCAGTGCTGTAGTGAGCCCAAGGTCACTCAGCGGGCTACATGTGGAAGAGGAGCGGGGAATCAAATCCAGCTGCCCAGATTAGAAGTCCGTGCTCCTAACCACTGCACCAAGCTGGCTCAAGAGGGGGAGACAGGAAAACCCCATTCTGCTACTGTAAACCCCTTTCATCAGGGGCCATTTAGCATGGGATCCATCTCAAAGCTCTCCTGAATCCGGTGACGTATGTGTTGTAAGCAACATTTCAGGAAGATGGTTTTATCAGCGTGAACTTCCCTGGTGACAAGATCTCTGTGTGTGTCTCAGCTGAATAGCAAATGATTCTGTGACCTACATATTTGCTTAGCCCCTCTCCTCTCTCTTTTCTTCTTGCATTGCAAACCAGATGGCCAAGCGTGAGAATAACATCTCGATCTGAATGGTTCCCAGTAATATGGATGGCCGCATGGTTTCCAATACGGACGAAGGAGTTAAAAGCGGTACTGGAGACTGTGAGAGCACAATCAGATGAGAAACTAGGAGAGAAGGCTGCTTGATCCTTTCTCCCCCTGCCCGTTTCCCACTCAGAACCACCCCAAAATTGCTCTCCCAAATGTGCACAAAAAGAGATGAGGTGTCTTAATCTTCCCTCCTGTCGGGAGAAAGGCTGTTAGGAGAGGGCGATGGTTCTTCTGAGAAATGGCAGGAGAGCTGCCGGAACCTGTTCCTTCCCTCCACTCCGGCAGCCAGCCTGTTGCAGCTGCATTTCATTAAAACAGAAAGTCGGGCGATGCTTTGCACATCTGCATAATATCTTGTTTTGCCCTAAGGTACCTTAAATATAGGGTGGGAGACAGATCTCATTTGCATTTATTCATCTGAAATAATTGCTACCTCCAGTGCTGGGCTCGGCTTTGCAGAAGGGAATGCCCACCTTCTGCCCATAAGCCAGCGTAATGGAATCAGGGAGCTCTCCCCTTCCCGCTTCTTAACTGCTCTAGCTGTGACTACATCAGCATTATAACATTAAAAGCCACGGTGTTCAAACTGCTTAATTGGTGTGTGCGTGTGCATGATTACAGAAATTACAGTCTAACGTCAGCAATCTCATGTGTGTGCCCGGAGACTATTTTCGGCTCAACAGAACGATCCAGGGTTAACACAAACAATCCCACCCGTCAAAATAGACATCGAAAAAGGGAAAGAGACGCAAGACTCTCAGGATTGAAAATGGACATTGCGTGCACCCAGAAATGTGGTCTGGGGATTGATTCAAAAAGCATGCTGGGCTTCCCTTCTCCTTGCCCGAATTGATTCCTCAGCTATGTAACAAACTGCAAGCTCCATGACGGTGCCTTTAGTGGGAACATCCTCTATCTGTGGGACTTTCAACAGGGGCTGTGTTAGGACAAGGCAGAGGAGGAGTTGAACACCGTGCCAGGAGTTGGGAGACATTTTGTACAGCAGTGGTCCCCAACCTTTTTATCACCGGGGACCACTCAACGCCGGGGACCACTCAACGGCTTCTACTGAGGCCCGGTGGGGGGGGGGTAGTTTACTCCCCTACTCTCAACCACTGCCCTAACGCTCTCTGATCGCTATGGTAATGTTTAAACATCCCTTCAAAATAAGATACAGACACGCCACAATAATGAACATAAGGAACATTTTATTTTCATGGAAATTTTAACTCATGACAATGACAAATCAATGGGAAACCAGAGCTGCAACGAGATAGTTCCATCTGGGAGTGATGGGAGACAATGACACCCGAAGTGTGTTGTAAAGGGCCGGGGGGGGGGGGTGAAGTAAAGGGCCGGGGGGGGGGAGAAGGCGTCCTTCGGGGCCCACCTCCAATTAGTTGAAGGACCACATGTGGTCCGTGGCCCACAGGTTGGGGATCGCTACTGTACAGCATAATGCCTTGAGTGGATATTGAAGGCTAATACTTTCCTCCCTTAGTCTATAGGTCTTGCAGTGCTTTTGATTTAATTTGGAGTGTCCCTGTACTAGGCCCCATACAAAAAGGGCCTGTTTTTATCAGTCTTCTCTGTTATGGAGAGAGGCAAGGGCAGGCGATTTTAAGCTGCTTTGAGACTCCTTCAGGTAGAGGAAAGTGACATATAAGAACCAACTCTTCTGATCTGGTGCAGCTGGGTTTGATTCCCCCGTTCCTCCTCCATACACAGCCAGCTGGGTGACCTTGGCCTCACCACAGCACTGCAATAATATCAGGGCTCTCCCAGCCGCACCTACCCTCACAGGGTGTCTGTTGTGGGAAGAGGAGAGGGAAAGTAATTGGAAGCCACTTTGAAACTCCTTTGAGTAGAGAAAAGTAGCATATAAGAACCAACCCTTCTTCTTCTTCTTCTTCTTCTTCTTCTTCTTCTTCTTCTTCTCCTTCTTCTTCTTGTCATTTCTCACCTCTCTTTACTGTTCTAGGGAGGCAGTTGCAACAGATGTTTGTAGCTTCCGAACAGCTGTGTGGACCTCCTAAGGTTTTGGCTCCTTGGCAGTCTCCAATTCACATTCCTTCCCACGTCGGAGAAGTAGCGTCGACTTCAAACTTTAAACATTACTTCATCAAGTAATAATGTTAGAAATGGATTAAACTCTCTGGGCTTTCGTTGCATGTTTTTTTTTCCTAGCAGCTGGTGGAAGAGAACATGAGAAGAGCCCTGCTGAAGCAGACCAAGGAGGACAGTATTCAGCTCCCTCTTTCTAAGAGGGCTCAGCCAAAGCTCTCTTCTGCGGTCTTGCACACTCATGCCTGGCCAAGTGACAAACGTGCAGTCCTCCTGATATGTGCAGTTGACATTTTGTATAAACAGGGCACTCTGCATATTTCCAAGCTTTGGCACATGCAAACCTGAGTTTTCAGTCATTTGAGCAGAAGCCTAAAATTATGCACATTACCCATTCATCCTATGCGGTACTAAGTGAAGGGCATAATACGTTAAGGCTTCTGATTTGGAGAACTGAGTTTGATACCCCACTCCTCCACCACATGTAGCCAACTGGGTGATCTTAGGCCAGTCACAGTTCTCTCTCTGGGTTCTCTCAGCCCCACTTACTTCACAGGGTGTCTGTTGTGGGGAGAGGAAGGGACAGCGATCGTAAGCCATTTTGTGAGGGCAAAGTAGGAGTAAAATGCATAATGATGGAAAGGGGCTCAGATACATCTGACAAGTGGCGATCAAGGTCTCAGGGGTCATTGCTGCCTGGGTCCAATTGCCACATACACATATATGCAATGCATGTCAAATAGGAAAGGAAATCAGACATGAAATCAACAGCCTAAGGATTTAAAATAATTCTGTCAATTATAGCCTGTTTCCTAACCACAGCTGAATGCCTGGCAGGAGAGGGTTTCTCTCCGGGCCAAGGGGAGAACTTGGCATCCTATCCAAGATACCTGTGGGTGGGCCACAGCTTAGGAGATGGGCAAACTTTCCCTCTCTCTGCTTGATTAGGAACTGGGCTCAGTAAACGGGGATCATTTGCCAGATGCTGGCAAATTCCTCAGTTTTATCCTGTGCCCAGTTCAGAATCTTGGAGATAGCTGCGTAATACAGATAACAACATTTTTTTTCTTGATAACAGGGGAACAATTTGGAAATGTTAATAATGTGTTTAATCCAGTCCAAGTATCTCTTTCCTCACCAGGGTGGATGGTTGCAACTGCTCCAGGTGGGCTACAAATAGCACTGATTGGCTAGCGCCCGTCCTTCGTCTCCTACATTCATAGCTGTTTTGCATCTGTTTTTGGGTTGTTCGTAGCTTTTATGGGGCAATGAAGGTACATTTATGTACTAGCTCAGGGACTATCCAAGCAAGTGTTTCATCTCTTTCTGCAGGGGAGATGGATAATCTCAGAGGATCCTAAATAGTATATTTTACAAGCCTTGGAATATATGGTATTTCTAGCATTAACTCTGGTTTATTAAAGAATTGGTTGGAAGCAAACAATGAGACAGATTGTCATAGCGTACTAAAATAACAGGCTGACTAAACCAACAAGAAAGAAAGCAGCCCATTAATACCAAAAGGATGGGCCTGCTTTCCAATTAATTTCTTTTCAGTGGCTTGCTCTGATGATGCTGTTCTCCAGTCTCGTCACACCAGTGATCTGCAATCTTCTCCTTGGGAATCTGGCTGCCTTTGGTTTGTCTAGACCAGGGGTAGTCAACCTGTGGTCTTCCAGATGTCCATGGACTACAATTCCCATGAGCCCATGCCAGCGTTTTCTGGCAGGGGCTAATGGGAATTGTAGTCCATGGACATCTGGAGGACCACAGGTTGACTACCCCTGGTCTAGAGCGACACCAGTCAAAACTCTGTTGCTTCTTCTCCATTCTTTCCTCTGTGCCCTGCTTTTTCTTGCCCTCTTCTTTCCCTCCACATATTCCTCCCTATCCCATCCCAGTGAAGCTTGCCATATCTCCCTGCCCTCCACTTTGTTCTCCCCCATCCACAATATGTGTAGCATGATAAACAGCTGAGAATGCATCATAACAGGAATGCATGCATAAATTGTAGCCAGCATTGTCATAATTGAAATTCTTTCTGACAGGCATTTCTCCTACCTTATAGGCATTTCGGTTTCTTTCTCCTCATAATACCTTTAGCCTCCTTCCCCCATTTGCTTTTGGCATGTCCAGGTGCAGTTCAGGAGCCCTTGTCCTGGAGGCTCCTGAAGGGTGGAAGCCACCTTGGAAACCACACCCATCGTGCCACAGCAGCACTTTCCAGAGTGGGCCGCTGTTTTTCTTGGTGTAGTGGTTAAGAGCGGCGGTCTTCTGTCTGGAGAGCCAGCTGTGTGACGTTGGGCCAGTCATGGTTCCCTCAGAGCTCTCTCAGCCCCACCGACCTCACAGGGTGTCCGTTGTGGGGAGAGGACTGATTATAAGCTGCTTTGAGACTCCTTCGAATAGTAAAAAGAGGATACCCAGCCCCTCTTCTATTTGAACTGTCTACTGAACCCCCAGCCAGACAATGGCCATCCGTTTGTAGCCATTCACTCTGTTTGAGACAGAGTGTTGCTTGGTGTTGTTGCATTTCTGAAATGATAGCTTTATTGTTTGCCTGAGTGCTTTCAAGTTCAGTTTTTAGCTTCTGAAGGAAGCCTGGCTGCCTCCTTGGATTCTATTCTTTCAAAGAGTCTTTTCAATGCATTTCTCTCTCTTTTTTTCTTTCCTTTGGGCCTCTGGAGAGGCTTCTCAAATTCTCCCTCTCCTCTGCTTGGCTCAAGAGGCCTGGAACATCATGATGCAATTCTCACACCTCTTTCATGGCAGCAGTTCCTGGACCGCTCGCCTGTGTCTCTCTGAGGCTTTAACCGATGCAAGATGCAGTGTCGTCAAGCACTGAAGTGCCGGTTTCTGTCTGTCTCTGCTCATGTCTCATTTGGCTTCTGCTGCTTTGCTGAAGGCCAGCCTGTTTTCTTCTTGTATCTCTTCCAACGTGGCTTTCTGCAATGCCAGCCTCCTTCTGCAGCTCTTTATGGTTTCTGTCGTTGCATTTCCTTTTTTGTGAACAAGGCATTTGGAAGTCACCAAAGCACCTCTGCAGCCCTGAAAGACTTCCCTGTAAAGTATTTATTTAGATAGGTAGTTGGCCTTTTCTCTCCCCAAGGCCTTGTAAACCATTATTCTTTCCTTGTTCATTTTATCTTCACATTTGGTTAGTCCTAATAATAGGCATGTGAGTAAAAGAAGTATGTGGGTACAGCTGCAGCACTCTGGACAGTGCGCAGTTGCTTTTTCTCTGCCTCTTCCTTCCAAGCTGAAATAAAAGCAAACCATGAACATCAACAGCCACCCTCGTGATGGTGCATGGCAAAAAAGAGATCTCTCACCATGACAAGAATACTGACAGGTCACTGGCAGCTTCATGGTTATTTAAAAGGATTTACTTTTCTGCTGCTGGCTACATTCTTGCTCCAAACTGGCTCTTGCTCTCTGCACTCACAGGCAGAACATTGGTTTCGATCCTAATCTAGGCTGGTCAGTCTAGCTATAAGCCACTTCACCATCAGAGAGCACTAGAGAAATACCTTATAGATATTCCTGCCTATCAGAACAAACACAGCTATTAACTAAATAAAAGACTACAGAAAAGATCAGTTCCCCTCTCAACAGTATTTGATCTGTTTCCCAATTTCTCTCTTTCTAAGATGGAGGTATTATTATTATTATTATTATTATTATTATTATTATTATTATTATTATTATTATTATTATCATCATCATCATCATCATCATTATCATCATCATCATCATCATCATCATCATTATTTAACCAGTAGTTTACAGTACAATTCATGGACATTATACACATTTTCATCTAACTTTCAAATTCATTCATTCAATTCTTGAAACAAAAAGTACAGCTTTTGAAAAACCTCTCTTAAACCATTTATGCACTGGGAACTTTACTGCCCCAGCTCCTGTGCAGGAACACAAATTGGGGGCGGATGAGGTGCACTGGGCCAAATGCTCCCCTGTGTGGGTGCAGGAAGAGGTGGGGCAACCTGACACAACTAAAACTCCAGCCTGCAGCCCCGCATGAAACCTCCAGTGCATAAACGGTCTTAGAATTACAAGGCTTCTTGTTTTCAAGGATTGAATATTACAAGAGTTTAACCTATCATGAGGCATCCATCCATCCAAAGTGCAACACTTTTTAGTCAATAGGAGAGATTAGCCCATGAGTTCAGTCATGGTAATCAATAGGATTAAAAAACACACACAAACTTTGTTAGAATTCAGACTTGTGCATTCATTGTAGTGGCAGCTCTGTTTTTTTGAGGCCATGAGTGTTGTGGTGCAAAAGGAAAAACCCATCACTTTTGAAAAATTGTGGTCCTGGAATGTTTTAACACAGGGGTAGTCAACCTGGGGTCCTCCAGATGTCAATGGACTACAATTCCCATGAGCCCCTGCCAGCAAACACTTGCAGGGGCTCATGGGAATTGTAGTCCATGGGCATCTGGAGGACCCCAGGTTGACTACCCCTGTTTTAACACACTGTCAAGAAAGCAGCATGGAGTATTTTGACCAAATTTAAAGCACATTAGCAAAACATTTTCTAGGGATACATCGAAACACTCTTAGAGAACCTTGGGGCCATATTTTTAAAATGTGCCGAGTCCCTCCATCAGTCATATGAACTTCTGTAGTTTTCCAAACAGCTGAAATAACATATATATTTTTCTATAAAAGCCCCTGGATACTACAGATCTTTTAGCATATTTTTCCCATTACACTCATCAAAGATGCTGAGTTTTTTTCTTCCACTAGAAGTGTAAATCATCCTTGTGCCATAAATGCAAAACAACCAAGTCAATTGTTTTGCAGTGCAGCTTTCAAGGCATTATGACACCAATAACTCAGAACACAGTGAATTTTCCCTCTCAGTAAATTCACTTTACTGGTGTTGCTCTACCCCTGTGCAAAGTAAGCACATTTCTACCAGCGCGTGCAAGCAGTTTTTTTAAAAAAAGCAACCCCACTTTGTAAGACAAATTGTTCTTTTATGGCTAGCCAGAGTTTCAGGGTAGTTGGGTGTCCAATTAATCTCCTTTTTGCAGGCAGCCATCTGGAGGAGCGGGTCCGTATAGAAAAGGAACAATGGACTCATTTCAATCCACTCCAACTATGAAATGGCTCGTGGAATCTACTTCAGGCATGCCCAAATAGGCATGGCATAGGCTAAAAGGTAAAGGTATCCCCTGTGCAAGCACTGGGTCATGTCTGACCCTTGGGGTGATGCCCTCTAGCGTTTTCATGGCAGACTCAATACGGGGTGGTTTGCCAGTGCCTTCCCCAGTCATTACCGTTTACCCCCCAGCAAGCTGGGTACTCATTTTACCGACCTCGGAAGGATGGAAGGCTGAGTCCACCTTGAGCCAGCTGCTGGGATCGAACTCCCGGCCTCATGGGCAGACATCTTCAGACTGCATGCCTGCTGCCTTACCACTCTGCGCCACAAGATGGCACAAGCTAGGGGTCACCTAATATTCTCCACAGCCTACAGAATAGTAAAGAGTCAGCAGTCTTGCCCTATCACAACTCTTGGCCCCATGAGCCCCTGGGCATGCAAAGCTATGCTTAGGCATCTGTCGCACATGTTCTGGCATGACACTTGTCACGGTAGGATGCTGCACACTTCTCTGCGGGCACTTTGGCATGTCAAACCTTCTGAGTTTAGAATTGTGGATCGAATGTGAGTTTATCACTCTGTCCATTCCATTCATGCCAAGCAGCTGGTCTCTATTGGGCTCCCCAAAAACAGCACGAAGATGCTGCCAATTCAAACCCATCAGTGCCCATCAGTGTCACTAAAGGACCACGCAGACAAACAGTGAAGGCTAGGATTCAATTGAAGCACAGCATTTATGGATGACTTACTTATATGATCTGTGAGTAACCTGCCTAACTGCCTGCTGAGCAGAGCTGTTACGCAGCTAGGAAGAGGGGAGGCAGGAGAACTCAGGCTGGGTGAGATGGGGCATATGCAGAAACCCAACTGCACTCTCCTGTGGAAGTAAGAAATAGAAGAGATAGCCTGCCAAATGCCCACAAACAAACTGACAAATTCCCAAACGGATCCGTTTCTGACTGCAACCAGTGAAGAGGGAACAAGCTACCGCATTGCAAGAATCCCTGCTTCTCTGTCCCACATGCATCAAGAGAGTCAAAGAGGTCAGCAGAACCTGAAAACCGACACCCTCTTGTGTATTATTCTGCTGAGTCTGAGTTAAAGGTAGAACATTGTTAATTCTTTGGTATTTCACTGCTGGGATGGCCACCTGCCATGTAAGCTCTCTAATTTTCCCCGTGTTTCAAGTGCTCCACAGTTACCTGTCTGTTGGTGATACTGTGCAGTGGGGACAAATGAACGGTGAAAAAGGGATCAGGGGTAGAAAGGGGGGAAAGTGCCATTGAGAAGCCATAGAGCAGGGGTAGTCAGACTGCGGCCCTCCAGATGCCCATGGACTACAAGTCCCATGAGCCCCTGCCAGTGAATGCTGCTGTTGAACGCTTAGAGGCTGCTGTTGAAGAGGAGGCAGGAAGTCACACATAGAGGTGAGGGAAGACAAGCTATGAGCGTTTATGCACTGGAGGTTTCATGCCGGGCTGGATGCTGGAGTTTTAGTTGTGGCAGGTTGCCCCATCTCTTCCTGCACCCATACAGGGGAGCATTTGGCCTGGTGCATCTCATCCGTCCCCAATTTGTACTCCTGCATGAGAGCTGGGGCAGTGAAGTTCCCAGTGCATAAATGGTCTATGACTTCCCCTCTGGTGCCTCCTGTCTCTACAGAACTTTTCTGAGAAAGCAAGAAAGGTACACAATTGAATCCTCATTATAGGAATAAGTGAACCGGACCATGCCTGTGAATTCTTTAGAACAAGATTTTTGATTGGTATCCTTTTCCCTTGGTCATAGACAATCATCATCAGAGTAACTGGAATGATTTCATTTTAGTCAGTTTATGATCAATGAATGTTCTATTACTATGTCGAGAAACTATGTTGCAAATATTGGTTATAGTTTGACTACGGAGGAAGGCCAGTTGGTCTGATATGCATCTGGTCAAGGTCAATAAGAGTCACTTTTGGATGTCTTTGCATATCGTCAGTGATCTGAATCTACTCTAAGGGGCAACATCTTTTTTTTTAATTTACTGTGAAATAAATACATGCATTTTTGTGTATGTGATCATATCTGTTAATTTTTAAATTGACTTAAATTTGGCTTGTATGTGTATGTCTTCTTACCCCTTTGATATTTAATTCAATTAGGGTTTTTTTTTTTTTTTTGGATTGGCTCACCTGCATAGGAAAATGCAGTAGTGAAAGACTGCCATAGTGCAACCACCACTCAATACCCAACCATGTGTGGATACAACCCTCATCTTGTACTATTGGAAGCCACGTTCACCCATCAAGTAGCTGCCTAAAGTGGCAGGAGTCCAGGGACACCATCAAGCCAACACATTTGTTTTCTCCTAACTCCTTCCCTTTGGACAACGCGTTCCGCAGCAAAATTCTTAATTTACTTTTATGGGGCAGGGAGGACGGGCCGCACAACCATGAAAAAGAAAATAGTTTTCTACCTTTGGATAGCTTTGATTGGCAGGGCAGCAAAATGGTTTTTCCTCTTGGGTGGCAAAATAGCTTGAGCTGAGCTTGCATCCTGGTGACAGGTGTAAGGGGGTGGGGAGGGGAGAGGGACATCGCTTGGGAAAGGCATCTGATTCTGTTCCAGACTGGAAAGCACAGAGTCAAAGCAAGAGTTAATTAAATGCAAATCAATATCCTCAGATGATTGCATGGCCTGCAGGTAACAGTCCCTGGTGTGAAGATGGAAGCCCTTATTACCCGTTTATTTAGCCAGATCTTGGTCCAAGCAAACTGTGCCCAGTGAATAAACAGACCAAAAGGAATTTCAGTTTCCCGGAGGCTAATGGCTGGCAAAGGGCTTGAACAACCCAGGCCACTCATTTGATCAGGTGCAGCAAATTTGTCTCAGGTGCAGCAGACTCACCTCCTTGTTCCCCCTGCCCAACACCCTCTTCTGTATATCTTTCATGGAAAGAGTGGCATGTTGTTGATGCCAAAAAGGCAAGAAGCTTATAGCCAGGATTCTATAACACCTGATGGGGCCAGTCCCCGACCAGTCACAGAAGCAGAAACTGCACAACCCTATCTTATGTGCCCTAAGGGTGTTCTGGGATCCCTTGCTTCAGATCATGAAGTCCCTAATTCATGACCTGTAACCCCTGGAAGGCACAAAAGAAAGGACCATACAGTGCAATAGAAGCTGTTGAAACCCCAGGTAAATGTTAAGTCTACTAGGAAAAGGGAAGAGCGGGGAGGGGGCGAGACTGTGGCATGATGGGAGCTACAGGATTTTCATTTTGCTTTGCTGGAGCTAAATTGCCCAGATGAGAAAAAAAGTGACAAGAAAGAAGCCGGGGCAGAGCCTCTCCGAAGTCGCCTTGTACACAGAGTCTGAATCTCTGATCTCAACAGAAATTCACTCTTTATTAATCCGCAACTTACAAAGTATGTGATATCCTCAAGCTTTCAATGTTCTTTCATTTTTAAATTAAAGCACCAATCTGCTGATCACAGCCCATGGCTTTAATTAAGCAGCCGCACTATAAAAGAACAGCCACCACCAAAATAGGGGACATTTTCAGGGGGTTGGGGTCCCTTATGCCTCTCGGAAAATGCCATGGGTCAGGCACATCATAGAGATATCAAACACAAACTAAATTTGCAACCCAATCAATACATTCCCTCTGCTGGCTCATTCATTAACACTACAAAGACTTGTCGATCGGTAATGTGCATAGATCAATTCAGGGCCCTGCTAATTGTTTTGGAGGAGAGAAGGTCATTAAAGGGCAGCCAAGCACTGCTGGATGTAAGAGAAAGGACCAAGGCATGTGCTTTGAGGCCACCATATTATTTCAGAGTTTTTCCTCACATCAGACTACCACAACATCCATAAGAGAAAACACCCATGTTATTGGGCTCTTAAAAATTTATTTAACATATGCATAAGCCTACTTTTCTTCCAGATAAGGGGGCATAGTATTGTCTGATTTCATAAAAGCTCAGAAACTAAGCAGGGTTAGGGCTTGGATGGGAGATGGCATGTGGAGACTCAATGGAAAATCTCCTTGGTTTCTCACTTGCCTTTGCTGGCATCACCATGAGCTGATTGCAGTTTGACAGCAGCTCACACATGTAAGATGGATAAAACAATTACAAAAATATAATTCCAGAAACAATAAAATGAAAACAACAATTCAAGGCACTGCCTCCACAAAGCGATCATCTTGAGGAACTGCAGATTCCAAGTCAGCTGTATGAGCCCTGTAAAATTTCAAAAAAGAACTCCTAGGTTTGTCTGGATGGCTGTTCCACTACATTAAAGCACCCAGAGAAAAGACCTGTGAGTGCCCTGCTGCAGGGAATAGTCCTTTACAAGGGTCAGAATGACAAAACGGCATTACTGCCCTGAGGGAAGCTGCAAATCCAGGAGAGGCCTACCTGTGGTCCTCCAGATGCCCATGGACTACAATTCCCATGAGCCCCTGCCAGCGTATGCAATTTGGACCTGTTTTTCCTTGCTGCGAGAGCAAACAGTGCAACTCTGTTGGTAACGTAGGCATCGATATCAGACAATAAAAAGATCATATACTCAGTTTTTGAGAGGCCTGAGGTGGTAGGGAGTATTCCTGGCTCCCCCAATCTGAATGCATCTGCAAATGTTATAGGGGAGTGATTGAGGACCTCACACACTATGTAATGGACTGCCCCCTCTATGATGAACCAAGAGGTATCCTGGCAGGGGCTCATGGGAATTGTAGTCCATGGACATCTGGAAGACCACAGGTTGACTAACCCTGACTTAAGGGAACAAGGTTCTTGCTCTCATGGCCCAACTCTTTGATGGCACTCCTGGACTCATTCTGCACATGGAAAGTAATGCACTATCAATGTGCTTTTGCAGCTGGATTTTCCTGTGCAGAACAAGAAAATCTACTTCTAAAGTGCATTGAAGGTACATTAACCCTTGGGTGCAGAATGGGCCCTGGACAGTACACAAATGACAAACTCACATCACTTTCAAGGCTGGGAGACAGAATTGCTGATGGTCCATGCTCAGCCTTGCTTTGTATGCCCCCATATCTCAGTCATACCATGTGCTACAATAAATTTGTCATGTCGCCAATCCACATGATCAGCCAGAGGCCAGATAATTAAATATTTCAGTCTTGGCATTTCTGTAATGCAACACCTTCTGGAATTAGATCTGGGAGGGAAAGAGAGAGATTGTTTAGCTGGTTTTTATTTATTTTTTAATTTATAATTACATTTCTATACCGCCGCTCCCAGCATAGTGGCTTGCGGCGGTTCACAATAAAAACATGCCATAAAACATACAAATCAACATTAAAGCATCATAATACCTTAAAACTGACAACCTCCAGACATACAGACTTAAAAATGGCAGTTTAAAACACAACAATTCCTCCCCCAACGCCTCATCAGTTGGAATCTGTATGATGTAAGAATAAATGGCTGGCGATGGCAAAAAAAAGGGGGTAGATCACCCCAGGAGAATATTTACTTCTGCTTCACTGACTATGCTAAAGTCTTTGATTGTGTGGAGCACAACAAATTGTGGCAAGTTCTTAAAGAGATGGGAATACCAGAGCATCTTATCTGTCTCTTGAGAAACCTTTATGCAGGTCAAAAAGCAACAATGAGAACTAGGCATGGAATCAATGATTGGTTCAAAATTGAGAAAGGAGTTCGGCAAGGCTGTATACTGTCACCTTGCCTATTTAACTTGTATGCGGAGCACATCATGAGAAAGGCGGGGTTAGATGAGTCACAAATTGGGATCAAGATTGCAGGGAGAAATATCAACAACCTCAGATATGCAGATGATACCATTCTAATGGCAGAAAGTGAAGAGGAACTAAAGAGCCTGTTGTTGCGGGTGAAGAAGGAGAGTGCAAAAGTTGGCTTGAAAACGAAGATCATGGCATCCGGCCCTCTCAATTCCTGGCAAATAGATGGGGAATAAATGAAGGTAGTGACAGATTTTATTTTCCTGGGCTCCAAGATCACTGCAGATGGAGACTGCAGCAGCATCCTAAAAAGCAGAGACATCACCCTGCCAACTAAAGTGCGTCTAGTCAAGGCTATGGTCTTTCCAGTTTCAATGTATGGCTGCGAAAGTTGGACCATAAGGAAGGCCAGGCGTCAAAGAATTGAGGCTTTTGAACTCTGGTGCTGGAGAAGACTCTTGCGATTCCCTTGGACTGCAAGGCGAACAAACCGGTCAGTCCTAGAGGAGATCAGCCCTGACTGCTCCTTAGAAGGCCAGATCCGGAAGATGAAACTCAGATACTTTGGCCACCTCATGAGAAGGAAGGACTCCCTGGAGAAGAGCCTAATGCTGGGAGCGATCGAGGGCGAAAGAAGAAGGGGACGACAGAGAATGAGGTGGCTGGATGGAGTCACTGAAGCGTGTGAGCTTAAATGGTAGAGGACAGGAAGGCCTGGAGGATCATTGTCCATGGGGTCGCGATGGGTCAGACACGACTTCGCACCTAACAGCAACCCTTGAAAGTATTAATCAATCAATATTTATTTACGGTCATTCAAACCAAAACTGCAAGTATTTTATAGCTACACCTAGTTGGATAACCTCCTCTCCTTATCCATTTAGAAATAAACTAAATTCCATTCCCAAAAAATTCTCCCTTAAAATCAGATTTTCAGCCAAGTCTTCCTCACTTCCCAGTTGGTCCTTCCCTCCTTTTGTTGAGCATCTTCCCTTCCTAGAAAAGCAGAAAGTTATTCAGTAAACACCTTATTAATAATAAGGACAGCCACAGACAGACTCTGCCCTGCCTAACAGGTCACACACTCTGCTGCTATTCTTAGCTGTAACTCCCTGGCTGATTCCCTTCTGAATGCCTCCAAAGTGCCCTGCAATCAGGCCCACAGAATGCACCTAGAATCATAGAATAAAAGAGCTGGAAGGTACCTCATGGGTCATCTAGTCCAACCCCCTGCACTATGCAGGACCCTCACCCTATCGCTCATCCACTGTAACCTGCCACCCCCTTGAACCTTCACAGAATCAGCTTTTCAGATGACCAGGAAGATGGGCTCTGGAGCCCAGTGGAGCACATGGCCCCTGCTTCTTCCTGAACGCTATCTCAGTGTTTTCTTCCCTCTGCAAAAAGCAAGCAGGTATTTCCTTACCATACCCCTGCAGAGCTGTCACTGGGGAGCAACCAGCCCCAGAGGGAAAAGGATGTCGTCATGAGTTGTGGGACAATCAGTGTCTCACAAACCCCAAACCAATAAGATTTCTTGTGCAACATTTTGTTCACTACAGCCAGAGAATTTTGACCTCTCAAAACTTGGAGAGATTAGTGAGTCCGGCACCTCGATATGACCAAGACAAAGCATGCCTCTCCTTCTCTCCGTGGATCTGTCACACTCTCTCCAAAGAGAAGATGAGTATAATAACACTGTTGTGGCAATTTAATTTCCCTCCTTTCTACAAAGCTGATTAGAACATTTCTCACCTCCCCCCAGAGCCACTTCAGATGAAAAGGACTTGGCAGCTATGCAGACCAGTTGTTTAAATGGGGCAAAATACCAGGCCCAAAATGTGATTGTGGTACAGCCTGCCCAACTATTTTCTATCTGTTACTGGAATGTGAGCATCATGCTTTCCAGGGAGATGGGACAGAGCTCTTTATACTCTCCCTAGCTGAGACCGAGTGGATTGAAAATATAGATATTAGTATTTAAGGAGATTGTCCAATCTGTCTGCATAACCGTTGTGAGAGCCCTAAAGGTTAAGGATCAAACTATCTTAGTCTTTTAAGGTTAAGGATGAAACTAGCTTAGTCTGATGAAGGGTGCTTGCACTCGAAAGCTCACGCCTTGAATAAATTTTTGTTGGTCTTAAAGGTGCTACTGGACTCTGAGTTTATGATGAAACTATCTGTTCCACTTAATATTTCTGGTAAAGCCTTGGAGGAGGAGCATGGTCTCATGGCTTAAGTGCCACTCAGCGCTTAACACCCACTCAAGGGAGGGGGAGAGAGAACCCTCATCAGCCACCTACCAGCTCCGTCAGTGGATTGAGGCAAAACAAGCAGAGTTGTTGGATGTGACAGGGGTGGGAGACACAGCCTGATTGGGCGGGAGATGCAGCCTGATTGGGCTGTTGGAGGCGGGTGCCAGTGAGACCGAGCCAATCTGGACACGTGCAGGGCCCGGACAGGGCCAACCAGTTTAGACCTAACACATTTCAATCATACTGATATTCCCGAGAGGTCAATATACAGATACACACAGCTATACAAAAAAAAAAAAAAACCCTTTTCAATTTTCACCGAGGGTGTAAATATGTATTTAATCTGTGCTAGTTAGTTCTGGTCCCGCAATAGATTCGTATTTACTAATATGCTTCACAGATGTGCAATGCTCATGTTGCCAGGTTCATCCCGTGCATGGCAAGCACACCCATCATTCTCAGTCTCTCCTCCCCCCCCTCCCCACTGCTGTTTCTTAGCCCCATCATACAGATGGTGACTTTTGCCACTTACAAATGACTCTCCCCACTGCTCCGTCTGTTAAGTTTTATCCTTGGAGACCCTGGAAATATCCTGCTATTCTTCAAGGCTGTCCTGTGGACATTTGCACAGACAGAAGCATGCATGCGATTTCAAACCGAACCAGCAATTGCTGAAGCCCCCAAGATTCTTCTGGAGATGGTGGGCTTCAGCTGCAAACAGATGCTTTAGGTTAATCCTGCTTTGAGCAGGGGGTTGAACTAGATGGCCTGTATGGCCTCTTCCAACTCTATGATTCCATGATTCTAGATGGGAGGCCATTCAGATAGGGAAACTCAGTGGGTTTGATTCATGCACTGCTCCCCCACCTGGGAAATCTGCTGGAACTTCCAACCATCCTGGGGACAAGGACCATGGCTCATAAGCAGAGCATCGCAGGGCCTCTGTTTTGCATGCAGAATGTCTCTGGTTCAGTCCCTGACATCTCCAGTTAAAAGACTCAGGCAGTAGGTGATGTAAAACCCTGGAGAGGCACCATCCGTCTCAGCAGAAATACTGATCTTGATAGACCACAATCTGTCTCAGTATAAAGCAGTTCCATATATACATGGCATAGAGTTCCTCTAGAAATATTTATATGGGTGTGGGAATGCGGATCATCTTTTATGGTCCATGCACATGGGATTGTGCATCTGTATTTTCTGTCTCCCAGTTCCATGCAGCACATCTGCAGATAATTACAAATGCCATCCCTTAAGAGATGTCCTGAGAGGGGAAGGTGCTTCATCCTCAGCACCATACCTGGTCCCTGATAGAAGCTCTCAAGCTGCTTCCACTGAGTACAGTCTCTGGGAGATCGTTCCCCAGCTAGCCCACAACTTTGTAAATGTTGTCCTCTGAAATGTGTGCTGAAAGCTACGACATTAATGGAATTCATGTTGTGTCACATGCTTTCAAGAGGAAGCAGTATTATTCTGTCCCTGTCCTGCTCCCCAGGGAGGCTATTTCAGATCTCAGTCAGAGCAGGATTCAGAGTGAGGCTGAAAGGAGATGTCATCGAGACCGAAATGCAAAAAGAGGAAAGCCGTTTTAGGAGCATTTGCTTACTTTTTCTGAACTCCATAATGAACAGAAATATAAGGTACTCTTGAAGATGGCTGCAAATGTTCTTAAATGCAGGCTGGAACAATTGCCTTTCCCTTGACACAAAATTCCCAGTCTATCAACATTTTAGTCCCGTTGCACCTTAAAGACCACCAAGATTTCCAGGGCATAAAACTTTTGAGAGTTATATCTGTTATTCTTTTAAGCCAACATGGCAACTGTAGATCAACATGGCTGCCCTCCAAAACCACTCTTTCAATGTCTACAGTTCATTGGACACACAGTGTTAATTGTTGTGGAGGCCAAGGCCCCGGTGTGTGAGGGAGCCCTTTTTGCTCAAGGAACATCTAGGAACTTGCTTTCCAGAAGCAAGGAGTTGAATCTGGCAGCCCAACCCACACATGCTTAGTGAGTCCCATATTTATTCACCTCTGTCTGCTGAGGAAAGGTGGTTCTGTTAACAACAACAACAAAAAATTACAAAGCGGGAGTTAATCTCCACCTCTCCTTACCTCACTAAACTTGATGATTTGAAGTATGTTTCTTCCAGCTTGGATTACTTCCAGTATCGATGCTGTGTTGGGGAAAAGGGGAATTAAAGGAATGGACCACCATAAGGTAAAATTGAGAAAGGGCAGAGCTTGATGACAGCATGCTGAGACCCTAAGCCAGCCTTTCTCGTCTTTTTTACTGTTGAGAAACCTTTGAGATATTCTTCAGGCTTTGAGAAACCCCAGAAGTGGCGCAATCATGCAGAATACGGTTGGGAAGCAGAGCTATGTACACACCCACCTGAGGCCCCTCCCCTTCCCACCCCCTCCAGGCCCATCATTGGCCATTTAGAGAGGGGGGGGCAGGTCAACATGGCTATATATGGTCATATCACAATAAATGTTTAACAAATGTTTAAAATATTTATTAAAAATTAATTAACTCCCACCCATTCAGGAAACCCTTCCAGGGCCATCAAGAAACCCTGGTTGGGCAAGCCTGCCCTAGGCTATGCCAAGTCTAAGAGGTCCCCGTGCATGATCAAAAATGCCTATTGACTTGCAGGGTGGGAGTCCCGGGCTAGTAAATATGCATAGAACATGTTGGCATAAAAGAGGCCACAACTTTATTATAAATACCCTGAGAGGGTTGGCATGGCAGGAGGTTAGGAGCCAGTGCAGCCAGCCGACTGCCCTTATTTCCATGGCAACGGCTTGTTCACCTATCTAAGGTAGAGCTCTTCTTTGGTCTACCACCTTCCCAAGCTACTGCTAAATTCACTACTGGCAACACAGAGTATGCAATACATAATCCGGTGGTAGGTGGAGGGTGATGTTCTCCTGGAATTACAACTAGCCTCCAGACTACAGAAATCAGTTTCCTTGGAGAAAATGTCAACTTTGGAGGATTGGCTATATGCATTATTTGGAGGATTGGCTGTATGGCATTAAAACCCCACTGAGTTCCCTCCTCTCACCAAACTCCACCTTCCTCAGGAATTGCCCCCAATGACCAGGAATTCCCCCACTCAGAGATGGTGAACCTACCTATCAGTGTGCTTTTACAAGGCGTCTGTCTGGAAACCGCATCATCAAACCAAGGGGTAGACAAAAAGCCACTTCATAGATGATGTTCTGTTAGTAGACCAAGTCCCCCTCAAGAGATTTCACACTACAGCATTGTATCTTACTCTGGAATGTGTTTTCACCACTTTTGGATATTGGCTGCTGAGGAAGTCCATTGAAAAGCCAATTCAACCAGTGTGGGTTTCAGCGGTTGTATTGAATAAACTCTTATATTTATCACAGCTTATTTGGAAACTTCAATTCAGTGCTTTGTTCCTTGGTTTGATCATCCTACCACTGAGCGGTCATCTGTTTGTTTTCCTTCTGGAAGCTGCAGGAAGCTAGAGTCTATGATAGGGGCGGCCAAACAATGGGACTTCAGATGTCCATGGGCTACAATTGCAGGCAGGGGCTCATGGGAACTGTAGTCCATGGACATCTGGAGAGCCACTATTTGGCCATCCTTGCCCTTGAGTTATCCATCCAGAGGCTAGGCTTTGTAGCACTCAGAAAGATATCTGTGGACAGAATAATCCCCTCTTTGTTTCCATTGCAAAAGCCTGCCTTCCTTGTCCACCCAGTCTTTCCCAACATAATTTTTGCTTGGCATTTCACATTGTGTTTATTATATGTTATCATTTAAAATTGATTCTTTCAGAGGATTGTTTTCTCTCTTTCTTTGGGGGGGGGGCTAGCTGGGGCAAGCCATTTTGATCACACACTGTACAAAGCTGCCTTATCTACCTGCTCAGCTTGACCAATGGCTCGGCCCCAGGGCCCCCTCTAGACTCACTTCCTTCTCACTCCATGCTGCCTCTTTGTGCAGGAGCGTGCCACATGATCTGCCATTGCTATGGCGACAAATGGGATGCCACTAAAAGGATGATGGTTATGATCCAGGCAAGAGACAGCAAGAACAGATGGACTCTTAATAGCCATGCAAATGTTCTCCGTAATAAAATAAAAAAAAAAGTGCTGGGAGTGGGCGGAGTGGGAAAGGTCCAAAATATATGACCATGAAGCAAGCCATCATTTCCAAACCATTCCGGCCGTCAATTATCTCAGTGCACTGAAGTTGTCATCATCACCTTCCAAGGGGCTAGCACTTGCCAATAAATGGTGCACACGCTCCCCTTCTGTGTGCCCGTTAAGTGGCACTTAGGCTTTTAACTGGTTCCCTGCACAGGAATTAAATTCCACCACAATCATTTTGCTTTATTTGACCCATATGCTCAAATAGTATCCTTGTGCTTTTTTTTTCCCCCAGGAGGAGACAGTGACTGGCTAACAGCAATGTTTTGACGGGGCCCATGCTTAACGCCGGATGAACATGCCAAAGAGGAGAGCGATCCACTTGGATGTGAGCCTGCACAAGCATGGCCCTTGCGAACCAGCGGGACAGTGCTCAGGACCAAAAGGGGAGCAAGTTCTGGGTTGAATGTTTTTTCTTGGGTGTAAATGTCTTTGCATGGCCTTGGGGCAGCTGCCATCTATCAGCCTGTTACAGGGCGGTTGGGAAGATTAGATAGGGGGAAAGGCGCTTTGATGAAAGTTTATGAAATCCCCATTGACTGTAAGCATATGACCGTCATGCTCCAGATTCCACTTTGCCCACACCTCCTTGTCGGTCTCTTCACTAATGTGGTCAGGGGAGATGCTGGCGGGAAATGGGTGGGAGTAGATTGTGAATTGGGGAATTTATGATTAGGATGCTAACAAAATCCTCAGTTAACATACAGGATCATAGAACAGAACCATAGAACCATAGAATTGGAAGAAGTCCTACAGGCCATCTAGTCCAACGCCCTGCTCAGTACAGAATCATCCAGGATAAATATTTTTCCAGCGGCTGCTTGAAGACTGACAGGGAAGGAGAGCTGGCCACCGCCCGAGGCAGCCGATTCCACTGTTATATACTAATAATATACTGACATGAAATGCTTGATAATAAGCCCAACAATGGGCCCTAAGGATCTGAAATTAGCACAGTCATTTCTAAGGCTCTGCAAGGGATCAGAGATCTTAGTGAGAAGGAGGCATGCCCATAGCACAATCGGAATTGTAGGTGAGATCCAGCATGTTGCAGTGGTTAAGAGCAGGGGATTGGAGACTGGAGTGGTTAAGAGCAGGGGACTCACATGGAGCCTGCTGGGTTATCTTGGACCAGTCACATTCTCTCAGAACTCTTCCTGCCGTACCAGCCTTGCAAGGTAGGGGAAAATATTGCAACTGTAAACTGCTTTGAGACTTATGGTAGAGAAAAATGAGGTATAAACACCTTCTCCTCCTCCTGTCTTTGGTGGAGAAGCACCCAAGCCTGGCATAAAGGATGGAAACCAGGGCTTCCCTGCCACGGTTCTGCAAAGCCCCTTGAGATCTCAGGATCAATAGAAGCTGCTGACAAGTAGTTCATGTGATCGACAAGCCAAGACCTATTTGCAAATAGCATGGACTTCAGTCCAATGAAACTGCAAATCTGAAAAGCAACCAATTTTTTTTAAATGACTTTTTCTTAGGAAACAGTCCTTCCCATTAATGACCACCAGTAAAGGAAAGACTCTCCCAACACAGGGCTAAGGGCCATGCTGACAGCCGCAACCAGCAGACCAAGCCTCACTCTCTGACATCACCCTAATTTGCACCTCTGAATGCATTCCTAGGAGGCAAGTTGACCTATGCTGCAGATTTCAAATTCTCTCGCACTCTTTGATGCACAACCCACTGTTCAATGAATAATGTCAACAGCACGTATGTCATCCAGAGGTCTGTGAGAAATAGCATGCCATTACGCATTAGCATACCTCTCTATTACTTTGCAGAAGGGCATTTTGTATGCAGCATTCGCACCCACTTGGCATATAATTTTATTACCTGATGCTGAATATCAATATTGGAAGATACAAATTAGTGACTTGATGTGCAGGCTTGAGGATAACCTATAGAGTTGCGCTGCTGAAATAAAATACCCCGACAACGTCCATTAACTTTATATGACATTCTGTGCCATTAACCCTTTCTGTACTTTAAAATTCAAATAGCAACTTCTCCCCCCCTCCCCACCTTTCTGGCCGCCCACAAAGGAGCAGATAGCCAACATAGAGGGGATTTCTGCACTCATTAAATATAGTGAAATGCTTACCTTATATAGTCGTTATATTCCTGCCCCTCCATATGATGTTGCTGACATCCAGCATATGGGCCAGCTACATCCTCCATTTTAAAGCACTAGTTGGGGAATAGCATGAAGTGGATTCCCCAACCTATTTAGTGGGAGCTACTGGAGTGCAACCAGCAGGCAATCAGCAGGAGGAAGGTATGGATGCTCAAACGTGCTAAAGGAACCTCCCTCGTCCTGCCCTCGCATCCGCCTCACTTTTCCTTGTTTCCGGGGACAGGAATCTCTTTTTTAAAAGGTTGAACTTCCTGGAGCAATGAATAGGTGGACAAGTGTGCAGGCGATGCCCGAAATAAATTTTTCCCCCTAAAGTTGTTACACAAAGCATGCCTCTAAAGTTTCTCCCACCCCACAAATCAGGAACGAGATTAATTTTTTCAAGTTATATGCATAGGCGTTTTAACGGAGAACTATGCATTAAAAAAAATAGTGGGCATTGTGGGACCTTTAAAACATGGAGAAAGGGGATTGGCTGCCTGGTTTGATTGACAGGTGGAAGAGAGTCACATATAAATCGCGTTGCTCTCTTCCACCTTTTCCAGCAGCAGTTGTGGAGGGTGAGAAGTGCGAAAAGGCAGCAGACAAGAGTGAAACAGCAAAAAGGTGAGGAGGGGCTTGGAGGTGTGATTATATTTAGCGCTATGCCATTCAGATGGCATAACCATGTTTTTTCTGATGTGCAGAAATGTCCAGAGACTTGAAGAAGTCCTACTAGTTTGTCAGGTTTCCAAAGGTCAAGTGGTGAGTGCACTTGGAAGATGAATTAATGCATTTTGAGAGACTCAAAAAGTAAAATGAGGGCTTTATATATTTTTTTAAAAAACCTAAAATAGATTGGCAGGAGAACTTGCCAAGCAAGTTGCCGACATTTCTCAGAGAACAGCTAGGGGCAGGAGAAGAACTAAGCCATCAGGTGCTCTAAAAATGGGCATTAAAATTTTTAACACAAGACTCGATTATGACACCTTGTTAAAACTAATTACGCTTAAGAATAGAGCTGCAACCTTTTATGGCGAGCACGGTGATGAATTCTGGATGTGCGCTGTTAAGGAGAAGGACTTCAGAAGGACCACAGCCTGGTCTTCAGGGAAGCCCCATGGGAACACTGAACCTCCCACATAAGATCATCAAGGCGGCAACCAAGAGACCCCAGCAAATGTTCTCAATATGTCCCCAGTGAGCCATCAAGGTGGTACATCCCAAACGCTGGCAGGGGCTCCTGGGAATTGTAGTCCATGGACATCTGGAGGACCACAGGTTGACTACCCCTGCCTTGGGCCACATGGGAGGGTCAGAGTATAAATATGTAAATAAATGAATCACTGTGCAAATGGCACGGCACAGGACAGGACACCTGTGATAGGACTGCCAAGACTCCCAAATTCCAAAATATCCATCCCAGACCAAGTGTGAGGAATGCAAGTGGCAGGAAGCAGGGTCAAGGGAACGGAAAAGTCTTTCCCTCAGTGTCATAAAAGGAGCCAGTCTTTCCCCTTCATATTCTTAAAAAATGCACCTGCATCTCATTTGCCACCGTATAACTCATTTTTATGTGCCGTTTTAAAGCCTTTCACACAGAGCTCTGCTGCTTTTGCAGTCTGCGGGGGGATCTTTCCCCCTTTTTTTTACTCAGTCCCGGAGGTCTTTGAATGTCAACTTTGGTCAGGACTGACAATAAGTCATTTTATGGTCTCCCCCTGGAACGTTCCCGCTTGCCTCTTAAATCTTCTCTCCATCTTTCCATTTGGCCTCATTTAAATATTTCCTCCCAATTATAAGAGTTAATGATGGAACAGACAGGAAGATACGAGCTCAAGATGCCGTGCTCTGAAGCAGTGAGCGAAGGGCTCCCACAGGTGCTCCTCTGAAGCAGGAGGGGAAAGGAGGCCAATGGACCTGCCCTTTGATGGCTGCAGGATTGGGGTAGGCAGCCACACAGCATGCCGGGATTATCATATGGTCTTCCCAAGTCAATAGGAGACGGTAATTGCCGACTCTGGAGATTTGGGAACAGGGCCTCAGAAAGGCAGGGTTTGGGAAGGGGAAGGCCCCCCTCCAAAGCAGCCGTTTTCTTCAAGGAAATGATCCCTGTCACCTGGAGATCAGTTAGTTGCCTTCCCAAGAGACCTCCAGGCTCACCTGGAGGTTGGCAGCCCTAGGGGGTGGATTTAACTTGGAGCTTGTCCCTCAGAGACCACTGGCAAATTTATCCTTGGCCCCAAGTCATCCACCTGGCCCCAACCAGAGCCAGGGCCAGGGCCAGGGCCAGATTTACATGAAGAGAGGCTATTCCACTTATGTGGCCCTTTCACCTCCCATTTTTAAGTTTGTAAATTACATGAGAGATAATACAATACATCATTGATGTGATATATATCAATATGTTAAATGAAATATGTTGTGATTGGTACTAACCTTTATAAAAAAAGGTACTAACTTTATAAAGGTACTAACCTTTATAAAAAATGTGGAATATAGGCCCCTCTTGATCTTGAGGCCCTAGGCTGAAGCTTAGTTAGCCTATAGGAAAATCTGGCCCTGGCCAGAGCCTTCTCGTCCCTGGCGCCAGCCTGGTGGAATGAGCTGGTGGAATGTGATCAGCCCCTTGATGGGGCTTTCACAGTTCCACAGGGCCTGTAAGGCGACAGTCTTCCACCAGGTGACCTTCTGAAAGGGCTGCTCCCCGATCCTTGCAGTTTCCCACCCCCACCTCTCATTCTTCCATGCTGCTGTTGGACATACTTGACTGGCAGGAAAACAATTGATGATTAGAATGGGAGGTGAGGTTGGAGATAATTAGCCAGATTAGTTGCTTATTTTTACCATATTTTAATTTTTGAATTTTAATGTGTAATTAATGAAGTATGCTATCTATTTATTTTTAAACCATGTTGTTAACCACCTCTAGCTCAACGTGAGATTATTGATCTGGAAATCTGATGATGATGATGATGATAATTGCTATTATTAATATAACTGCAGCTCCAGTGATTCACCATAACTGTCCCCTCAGACTCCCTTGTTCTACCCCCAGCAGCTGCAGGGACTGTGTGACCTTAACCAGAGCTGCCCTCTTCAAAACCCATCGACTTGACAGATATACCTCTGCCTGGGACTGCACTGCTGGCTTCCTGCCTCTTGTATTCACATAACACCACAATGCCAAGTGAGTCCACCTGAGCAGATGCCAGTCCCGGTAGAGACCTTGAAAGGGGATGCTCCTTGCTTGAAATTGAGGGAGGAGGCTCCCTTGGTCAAGGCCTGCAGTGGAGGGGGGATTCAGCAGACTATTACTGGTTGCTTCTGGGCTGCAGCCAGGAGTAGCTTAACCATCTAAGGCAGGAGTAGTCAAACTGCGGCCCTCCAGATGTCCATGGACTACAATTCCCAGAAGCCCCTGCCAGCATTCGCTGGCAGGGGCTCCTGGGAATTGTAGTCCATGGACATCTGGAGGGCTGCAGTTTGACTACCCCTGATCTAAGGAGTCGCAAGGCCTGTAGCACCAGAGCCTGTTTAAGGATTCACGGGGCCCTAGCAGAGCACAGTTGCAGCGGGAGCAGACAGACTGGGGTTGAAAGGACCCCCCACACTGGAAAGAGTGTCCTCTGAGTGTCCTTAAAGAGGGAAAAGGTGGGAGGAGAGAGGCCACTGCCTTGATTCATGGAGAGGAAGGCACAGCATGGGGCCCCTGGAAGCACAGGGTCCGTAGCCTGTGCTACATGGCTAAACCGGCCCTGGTTGCTGCAGGAAAAGGATGGGAGGCATTTTGAGAAACAATTTAGGCCTCTTTTATCAAAGGAGCCCAAGTCAAGTGATGCATTGTGTGTGTGTGGGGGGGAGGGATATACTTTTGGGCAGTGGACGGGAGAAGAGAGCTAGAAGTAAGCAAGCAGTGTTCTGTATCAAGGGACAGGAGAGGTGAAGCTCTCCCAGGAACAGCTTCCCTCACAGAAGAACTGTGAGGCTCATGAGAGTATTTCATGCTCCATGGGACAGTCTAGATGGATGTAGGAGGGAGGGCTTCCTGGGGGACTCATGGTTTAATTATAAAAACTCATCCGGCTCCTGCTACTCTTCATCTCGTTAAATGATACTGTTGATTGTACGCCTGGCTGCTGGTTTTTGGCCTGAGAGAGGAAAAATGAGCGTGTTTTACAATTGAAATTCAATTATAACAAAAAGCAATCTGCAATAATTGCAGAGGAAGAGCGCCCCTGCCCCTCTGCCCTGGGGGAGGCACACTGTAGATGGCAAAGAAGGATGGTGGCCCTGGGTTAACTATTGCACTGCTGGTCAGTTTTCCTCGGGAAGGTTTAGGATCCAGGAGCCGTCAGAGGGATCTAGGAGGCAAATCAAAACAGCACAGGGAGCTATGTTAAGATGCGTTCGAAAGAGAGAGGAGGGGGCATTGATCCTTGGTGTAGTGGATAAGAGTGATGGCTTCTAATCTGGCGAGCCGGGTTTGATTCCTCACTCCCCCAAACGCAGCCAGCTGGGTGACCTTGGGCTTGCCACAGCACTGATAAAGCTGTTCTGACCAAGCAATAATATCAGGGCTCTCTCAGCCTCACCTCCCTCACAGCAAACGCTGGCAGGGGCTCATGGGAATTGTAGTCCATGGACATCTGGAGGGCCGCAGTTTGACTACCCCTGGTCTAGAGAAACTGGCAACAGGAAGAGTCAGTGGGACTCCAAACTCCACAATATACCAGACAGAAGGCAGCTGTTCTTTGGACCAGGTAAAACTAGATGGCTGGAATCCTAGCATTTTGACCTTATCTGGCCAATGCAAAAGCTTCCTGTGGCCATTTCCCAAGGAGGATGAGCATTGCAAAGCCTCTTCTGTGCCTGAAGCTGACCATACCCTTCTGATATCTATACTTCCAAAGAGCACATGGATCTGGGTGCCCCTCAAGCCATGAGACACCTGCTGCCTTGAAACTTGAGGAAAGTGTGCAACTTCACAGTCTTGCACGAGGCCTGTCCTTGTGGTCTGATGGCCTTTCCCCATGTCCTGATAATCCCCAGATGTTGTGCCTTTAAAAATATAGAGCTGAAGATCTCCCAGCACCAAAGGATTCTGTCCCCGCACAGAGACACTTGAGCAGATGAGTTTGCAAAAACATGAACAACGAATGCCAGACATCTGGCATAGATTATCCCAGTTCTATCTGTCTTTTTCATTTAGTCGTTCTGGGCCCCCTGGTTTAATAATCCTAACCCTTTTAATGACCATTTGAGTGATAATCTGCACACGCTCTGCTCGATCCTTTCATGCCCTGCGAAATCTGATTTGTGACTTAGTCCAAAGCAAAACCTGCTCTGTGACCAGCTGGCCTGCCCAAGCAGAGAGAGGGGAACTTCCACGATTTCCTTTATCACTGAAACCACAGGCCTCATGCTTATGACTTTCTGCTGCTTGCTAGCTCAGGTTCGTCAAAGCACTTCCTCCTCCCTCCGTGACATCAGGGAAGCTCAGCCAATCACTGCAAGACTTTCCCCCACCAAGCCCCTTAGTACTGTGTAGAAATGCTCAAGAACCTGCTGGTTTGGCTCACATTCCATTACGGGATGGCAATTTGGATTGCTCATGAGCAGCTTGGTTGGTTGCTGTCAGTACACGCAGGACATATCCAAGTACACCTTGACCCCTACCCGCTGCAGGTAGAGCATTTGCTTGGCAGGCAGGCCTCAGATTCACAATCCCTAACATCTCATGTTCTTAAAAATGGAGCAGATTATAGGAGCGATGTACTTATGGTCTGATTTGTTTTAAGGCAGCTACTTGTGTTCATGTGACAGAGCTTGTAATGAGACTAGCTTTCTGGTAGACATTGGGGAGCTCAGGGCACCCTAATGGTTCACATCTAGAGGTAGAGCTATGGCACCTGAGGCCCTTCCTTTGGTGTGAGAGCCAGTTTGGTGTAGTGGTTAGGAGTGTGGACTTCTAATCTGGCCTGCCGGGTTCAATTCTGCACTCCCCCCACATGCAGCCAGCTGGGTGACCTTGGGCTCACCACAGCACTGATAAAACTGTTCTGACCCAGCAGTGATATCAGGGCTCTCTCAGCCTCACCCACCTCACAGGGTGTCTGTTGTGGGGAGAGGAAAGGGAAGGTGATTGTAAGCCGCTTTGAGCCTCCTTTGGGTAGAGAAAACGCATATAAGAACCTTCTTCTTCTTCTTCTTCTTCTTCTTCTCCTCCTCCTCCTCTGGCCATGATTGACACATCTGGGTATGGCAGGTTGAGTCACTCAACCCTCCAGGGCTTGGGGACACTGGTGGCCCTGCTGCTCAGACGGATTTGCCTTTGACTTCACCACTTCTACCCTGCCTCATAGCCTTCCCAGGGACTGTGGCTCAGCCTGACTTCGTGGCTTCCCATGGGTTGCTTCCTCTGAACCCAGGTCCCTTGCCTGGCATAGCTATTGCCCAGGCAAAACTAATAAAGCCAGAATCCCCTACAGAACAAAAGGAGTCATTATGACTTCTGTGTTTCCAGCCCTGGAAGGGGATAATTTAGGAGCCATTAAAAACTAATTCTCTATAATATGACATTGAAGCACGGTGATAAAATGGAGTTTAAGCAGTCGGCGCTGGAGGAGCCAAGGTGATTAAGGTTTCAATCCATCTTGGCAGGTCTGCATCCCAGCATGGCACGTGCAGCAGGGTGGCAGGCGAGGAAAGAGGAAGAGGGCGGCAGGAAAAGAGGGACTCGAGGGAGAAGGATGCCCTCCCGGGGCATTGGTACAAGAGGAACTCTGATCCTATTCTGGGTGTCTGTGCAACAAGCCCAGGACAAGGCTCCAAGTCAAGTGGGACATTGGAGAACAGACAGCAGCAAAACTGTTCCTAAGTTGTTTAAATGTGTGTGTGTTTGTGTGTTTGTGTGTGTGTGTGTGTGTGTAAATATCCTTTACTATTATTGGTCAGCTGTCCATAAAAAGCGCAAAAGTCCTATAATACCTTTTACTAAGACCAACTATATGACCCAAAACACTGTGCTGGTTTCTCCCTTTTCCAAGACTGTTTATGTGTTCTGCTTTTAAACTTTTAGTAGCTGCCGGTGGAAGATGACACCAGTATGGCATTCCCAGTGGTCTCCATGGGATTGCTACATAAATCCAGAATTCATTATTCACGTGAAAAACTAAAGCATTTAATAAGGATAGATTCAAACGGGTAGGCGTGTTGGTCTGAAGTAGCACAATAAAACCAGAGTCCAGGAGCACCTTTAAGACCAACCAAGATTTATTCAAGGAGTGAGCTATGGAGTGCAAGCACTTTTATATGCTTGCACTCGAAAGCTCGCTCCTTGAATAAATCTTTGTTGGTCTTAAAGGTGCTACTGGACTCTGATTTTATTAAAACTTTTAAGCATCTATCAAAGCCCCTTAAAAAAAAAAAGAATTATTTTCCTTACCCATGAGCTCTTGTCAAACTCTCATTTGTTATACCATACCCTGGCCAACATTCAAGGGTCTGGCTTGGACAAGCATGACCACTGAATGGAGCTTCCATGTATTGATGCAGTATACCTCTCAATATGAGACTGTTTGTGAGCTTCCCAAAGACAACGGAGGGGAACTAAATTTGGAAAGCTGAATTAGATAGCTGGTCTGATCCAGCAAGCTTGCTTCTATATGGCTAGAGCTCCCTCTATAGATTATTATAATTTAGCACCTTCTCTAAGAACATCACACTAAATTTATTCCCAAACAAACGTGCATTGGATCACAGCCTTAGAGCCCCGAAAGAGTGTTCTGGCACACCTCCTTCTCTCCTTAATCCTTGTCTTGTTTTGTTTTTTGGACCTGTTTTGCATTGTGGTCGCTTCCTTGCCTATTAAAAACTGAGAGGCTGGGGCAGGAAGAGACACCCGACTGATAAACTTTTATAAGCACCTTGCAATGCCCTTTTGCGCAAATAAATCTGTTCTGCTCATCTCCCCGCTTTAATGGAGGTGAAAGGCACTGGAGATAAATACCCAGGAAGAGAAGAAATACGTGGCAGGGGGAGCCAAGGTTATGTTTATCATAAATTCTCCCACATTCCTCTCAAAGGAAGGAGGTTCGGGTGACAGAGAGATGGTGGGGGGAGATCCAAGGTTTTTGTGCTCCAGGCATGATTTACTAGCCGCAGAGACGGGGAGCCTTTAGCATTATCTACAGATATCCTAGAAGAAGCTGAAGGCCATGGATGAGCCTCCCGACTCACCACTGGAGGGACCGCCAACCAAAAGGACCCAAACAACTAGCCTCCATCCCTTGCCAGGACACCACAGACAAAGCTTCTGAGCATTCCTGTCTCGGGCAATGGTTGCACAGGTGGGGGCAACAGTCTAGCTGTAACAACTCAGACAATTTTCACATTTAGTGAATATTTCTACATGACTTCTGTAGGGAAGATGGGCTTCTAAGCCAACTGTTCCTAGTCCTAGACTGACATGCCAGCTCCTAGCTCACCCAATATATCATGAATGTCTCATGTGCTGTGTCACTGACCCCCAAAGTCTAAGAGAAGAAATCCCCCAGGTGCAGAGCAGCAGAGGAGAGCTAGAAAATTTGTGCCAAGGTTGGCTCACTGTAGAAGGGCCTTGAATAGCCGGGGCACGTACGCGTGCTGGCTGATGTGCAGCATTCCTCAGTGGTCGGGTTTCTTCAGTCTCAACTTAACAGCACCTTCGGTTACTGTTTGATTACCTTGTAAAAGCGGCATCTGTTGTTCGAGTTGCATCTGGCCAGCAGAAAGGAGGCAGGGGAAGCAGAGGGCTTTGAAGACGTTTCATTTAAAGGGGCCAGTCCTTGCAGCGGCTGACAGCATGGAGGGGACTGACTGAAGGAGCCCAGATTAAAGAACAGAAGGGCAGGAGGGAGCAGATTGAGATGATGGGAGACAGCAACTGAAGCAGAGCAGAGTAGCCCAAACCCAGGAAAAAAGCCAAGTGCAGGACATGCAGGAAGCGGATTGTGAGGGAAAGCCAGCTAGCCCCTCCTTCTTGCGAATCCTCTTTGCTCCACAAAGCAAAGGCAATGTTTGGGAAATGTTACCCCTGTACTGTTTTGCACAGCTGCACTGAAAAAGAAGAGTTGGTTTCATACCCTGCTTTTTACTACTCAAAGGAGTCTCAAAGCGGCTTACAATCACCTTACCTTTCCTCTCCCCACAGCAGATACCCTGTGAGGTAGGTGGGGCTGAGAGAGCTCTGACAGGGCTGCTCTGAGAACAACACTATCAGGACTGTGACGAGCCCAAGGTCACCCAGCTGGCTGCACATGGGGGAGCAGGGAACCAAACCCATCTTGTCAGATTAGAAGCCACTGCTTTTAAACACTACAACATGCTGGCTATTTCTTCTGGAAGCAGAAGGACGTCAATGGGGCATTTCTACCAGTGTGCATCATGCCAATGTCACAAAAAAAATAAAGTTTTTTTTTCCCCAAAAGAAAAGGACACTGAAGAAACTGGCAGTTTCCTACTTCACATGTCAGTTTTGCCCAACTAAGACAGCAAATGGGAGTAGGGTTGCCAATCTCCAGGTGGGCCCTGGAGAGCTCCAACCATTACAAATGATTTCCAGGTGACTATTAAATCCATGGGTTCAGTGAAGACACTTCAGCTGCAAACAAGCAACATTTTACTAGAACACTGAACACAGAAAAACGCAACTGGTGAACTTGAGACTCCCACTGAGACACACCATTGCCCATTAACAGGAGCTCATGATTGGTCCATAAGTCTGTTCTGTGATTGGCTAAGAGCCCGGGGCTGGTGAATCCCAAGCAAGGGCTTAGGATCCTAGCCTCAGTTCCATGGTCTTCCAAACTATTTTGAAATCCACATTCACAACAATACCTGCAATGCATGCACAAGGTGACATTCCCAAGTCTGAAGATGCAGCTGACCTCAGAAGGAGCAGCTTTCAAGTGCTGGGGGGGACGCAGCAGGAATGGTTAAAGATTAGCTTGGAGGAAGAAAACCACTTGTGACTGCAGTGGTAGACTTCTGCCCCGGGAAGCGCTCTAAGTGTTATTTCCAAACTCGTTGTTGTGACTTTCCAGATGCCTTCATCTCCCACTATCGAAATTAAGTACTGCTTCTGCTGCTTTCTTGTGGCAAAATGCAATGGTGATCTTCTGCAGTCCCCACAGCAAAGTCAAAACACAAGAGCAGGAATAGAAATATGTGCTAACAAAGCAACCCTGCGAGTCCCTGGCAACTCCTCTCTGATCACAATATTATGCACCAATTATGCCACACCATTACTGAGACACAAAAGGGTCTGATCAAGGCAAGGAGGTGGAGAAGGGCACATATGCTGTCCCCATTCCCCTCCCCCATGCTGTTCTTAAACAAAGCTCATCCATGCTTTCCTAGACTTTTATGTGGTGCAACTACAGTGTTTGATCCTGATGTGGGATACCAGAAGTTTGACTTATCCAATTCCACTTGACAAGGAATCTGCTGTAGAAACAAGCGCTCTTTTCTCATTTGGGAATTTTAGACCTGCATTTTACACCTTGAGAAGAAGAGTTAGTTCTTATAGGCTTCTTTTCTCTACCCGAAGGAGTCTCAAAGTGGCTTCCAATCACCTTCCCTTTCCTCTCCCCAAAACAGACACCCTGTGAGGTTGGTGAGGCTGAGAGCCCTGAGATTACTGCTATGTCAGAATAGCTTTATCAGTGTCATGGCGAGCCCAAGGTCACCCAGCTGGTTGCATGTGGGGGAATGCAGAATCAAAACCAGCTTGCCAGATTAGAAGTCCACACTCCTAACCACTGCACCAAGCTGGCTCTGTGCACAAGTGGATGCACCAGACATGATATTGTCTCGTGGACTGGATGCAAGGACTGTTTGCAGCTACTGCCTTGCACTTTCTGCGTACCCCAGATCTCCCAAGTTCCATGCCCAAGCATCAAAATACATGATCCACAGAATCCCTCTCACACATTGACAGCCTCAGAAACCAACTATTTAAAAGCAAGAAAAATGGCAGTAACTTCCTGAGACTAAGCCATCCCCTTGGCCCTCCTACCTCTGAACTATCTAACCAGAACGGCCTTTGGCAGAATACCAGCGAGATCGATTCCCATTGGAGTGACCAGGGATCAACCACAGCACTGGCATGAATGCTGAACTGGGGCCCTTTCCTATTAGGGATGAGATCTCAACACTCAGTCCAGATCCTGATATGCAAGTGTCTGGATTTGCCTGTTTTTCCTGCTTCCCCATACCGAGTGGCACAAGCATAGAAACACACAGAGAGCTAGCGCGGTGTTGTGGTTAAGAGCAGCTGACTGTAATCTGAAGAACCAGGTTTGATTCCCCACTCCTCGACATGCAGCCTGTTGGATGACCTTGGGATAGTCACAGTTCTCTTAGGGATGTTCTCACAGAGAGTTCTCTCAGCCCCACCTACCTTACATGGCGTCTGTTGTGGGGAGAGGAAGGGAAAGATGTTCGTAAGTTGCTGAGGGACACCTTTGGGTAGCAAAAAGCTGGGTGTAAATAACCAGCTCTTCTTCCTCTTCTTAGTGTAGTCAGAGAAATAATGCTGGCATGGATTGCTCTGGGAAGCCCAATAACCACATTTTACTGCACCTGGCCCAGAGAACACGGTACGACTTCAGGTGTGTAGTCTGGCTTTGGGCCCATTTGAGGCTAGCTGAAAAAAATGAAACTGCACATCATTTTTGCAAACAGCATGCAGACAAGATAGCTCTGAAATGCATTCCTTTCAGTGTTTGGTAACTCTCTTATCTGGGATCCCGGGCACACCTGCACAGTAATTGCCACTGACAAAACTGACACGGACTCTTAAGACTGACTTGCAAGGGAGCAAACCGGTTCAATCCGAACAGCCCATCTTCAGCCAACACTTTTTAAAACCTCTCTTTCCCCCCCCCCCACCCTGTCATCTAGTTCCGCTCTGCCGCAGACCCTCCTCGGAAACACAAATATGGATTCTAACGGAGTGTAAATGCTCACACCAGCCTCTGGGGAACAGAAGAGGGAATAGATGGGAAAGATTTTGCTTTCGCTGCCTTGGGCTACAATCCCAGCATTAATTCTGTAATGTCTGCAAAATGCTTTGATATCCCCACATGAAAGGTGTCGGATCAGTGCAAATGTTTTGATTATGAATTTTTTTTTTATGATGCGGATGCAGCCCTGGGGGCTACTGAAGACTGGGCTCTTATTCCCTTGGTGTAATAAACGTGGTGATTTCCACTCTCCAGTGGGAGTTGGGCATGCACAGATCCACACGCAAACAGCCTGGTTTAATGCAAGTGGACTGGCTGAGGGTTTGCTCCACTGCCCATCTCTGCCAGTACTCTGGAGCCCGGGAGAAAAGAGAAGGCTCCTGGCAAATGGAGGCAGAATCCAGGCACGTCTGACAGAGGCAGAGGGCAGCCCCTGGCAAGTGAAGGTGCAAAGTGGCGCTACAGCGATGTCTCTGGAGCAGCAGAGCAAATGGCAAAAGCTCTCCACAAGTGCAGCACGAAATGACATCCCTCTGTCACCGTGGCTGCTAATCCTGAGAATGTATTCCATTTCTGTGAAGAGCGCTAAATCTTCGAGGACAAAATATCAACTAGTTGCCAGAAATCGGCTTTGTGTGCAGAAGGTTTATTTTAAGGGGGTTTTAATTCTGTCTCCGTGTAACCCGCCACGAGTCTTCGGACAGTGGTGGGATAAAAATCCAATAAAAGGAAGGAGGGAGGGAGGGAGGGAGGAGGGAGGGAGGGAGGTCTCAGGTTCAATGTTCGACATTTGAAAAGAGCTGGCTAGCTGATGACAGGAAAGCCTTGTGTTTTGAGACCCTGGAAAGCTACTGTGGCCTTGCTAAAGCAATGGTCTATACCCAGCAGCTTCCTATGTTGTCAGTTTCATTCCAACCTTATTTTGCTTAACAGCAAAAGGGGTTAGATCCCACAGAATAGAATGATACAGAATCATGGGCCTATTCCGCACACATTGGATAATGCATTTTCAATGCACTTTAGAAGTAGATTTTTCTGTTTCCTTCAAAAGTACAAAAGCACATTATCCAGTGGGTGCAGAATGGCCCATAGAGTCAGAAGGGCTATTTGGCTAACTCCCAGATCCATGCAGAAATCCACAGCTGAAAAATCATTGGCAGAGTTCTGTCCGGCCTTTGCTTGGGAACCTCCAATGGAGGGAAGTGGTCCTTCTTCTAGGTCAGGGTCGCCAGCCTCTTTCAGCCTGCAGGCCCATTTGGAATCCTGGCATGCATGCTGGGTGCATCAACAAAATGCTGGTTGAGAAAAGCTACCAGGTTGGAATAGCATGAAGTATTTATTAGGCTAAATGGATGAGGGGAAGTGAGACTGTGTGTTGATGAGATTAATTCAAGGTGAAGAGATTCTTGGGGTGCCATTGTCCTAGATCAGGGGTAGTCAACCTGTGGTCCTCCAGATGTCCAGAGGGGCTCATGGGAATTGTAGTCCATGAACATCTGGAGGACCACAGGTTGACTACCCCTGCCCTAGATTATGCATCTCCCTGGGGTAAGAGGAGGTCATAAGCTCTTTTTCACACTTCTAAAGAACAGATTTATCTCTGGCTAACATCCGTTTGGGTGTCATTTTAGGCCAGGCAGAGTGTTACTTGTGACATCTGAAATTATATTAGAGGGATGGTGTTCATGGTTTCCTAGCTATAAACTGCCCCTCAGCGAGAGGAGGGGTCTGACTGCTAAGCAACTCCTCTGCACAGGGGTACCTTGAAGACAAATTGTAAAGGGTTCCCTGATGGAAGAATGCTAGAAAATCACTGTGCTCCACTAAAGTGGCGTGTACCTTATTTAAAGCCAAGCACAATGATTGCGAACCTATCCTGGAAGGGCCAGAAAACTCTGTGCAAGGCACATTTCCAACCTGCGGGATAAAAGCTAGAGACCCATTAATTCTCTCTGAAATTGGCAAGCCCACTATAGGCTGACCCTCAGCAACTCCCAGAAGAAATCAGTAGCATTCTAATAAACTTCTCATCTACTTCTTATTCCAGGCGATTCCCAAAGGTATCCAGGGTTTTTTTCCCATCATTTCCCCCCACCTGTATTGCCACACACCTTGTTCCCAGAGCACAGGCTGAGGAGGGATGTTCAATATTATGCAGGAAAGAATAAAAATGTAGGGCTGGGCCTCTACCTTATTTCATGTTCTTTTTATCTGTCAAAAAGTGTCTCCTCTTTCCAGGAGCATTACGGATTCACTGTGAGTGCCTTCTCACGATTTCAGCACCCTTTTCCTTCTTCTTCACTGCCCTCACAAGCTTCAGCCTCATTTGCCCACAATGCTATTTAATCTGATTGGCTGTGATGATTCTGTCAATGATGTCAAGATAACAGGTTGAGTGGCTTGAGGGTATCATGGATGCTCAAGACGCAAAAACAAACTGGGCAGGCTGCCACAGCCAACAGGAGGAAAGGGCAGGGTGGGCAAATGGAATCAAGGGCAGCGAGGGCAAAGAAAGAGAAGGGAAATTATGCTGAGAAGACACATCCACAAGAGGAACAAAAGAGCTATGAACTACATCAAAACAAGGCAGATATCTGGTGAGATGAACTTTTTTGTGTGCTCGTTTCCAAGCAAAATGACAGCATAGAATTCATCAGTTAAAACAAAATGCCAATACAGAGTTTCTGAAACCGAAGTCCATGAAGGAGACTATTTGAACAGTACAGCCGTGTGTCAAGTCAATGCAATTCCATTACCAGCAGGGCCAGGTGGTGCAGATGTCTGGAATAAAGAATACTAGGAACATTACTGTTTGAGGGTTGATAATTCTTTGTCTTTCTTTTTAGGTGCAAACTTAAATGGACTCCGGGGAATGGTAGAGGACAGGAAGGCCTGGAGGATCATTGTCCATGGGGTCGCGATGGGTCGGACACGACTTCGCACATAACAACAATAACAACAATTCTTTGTCAAAGATCCCGGAGGGGCTACAACTGCAAAGACACCAGTTTAAAAGTGCCATGTAAATGTTTTCAAGACGTGCTACAGGGTGGAGACACCTTTAGGGTCCTTGCACGATTCAAAGAACTTCACTTGTTGGGTTGCAAGCAAATGTTGTCCATGTTGCATTGCTCTAGTCTAATCAATGCTTCGTGGTATTGATTTATGCCTATATGTTCCAGTGTGAATTATTGCATTTTACAGCAACATCGTTGTAAATCCGTCCTTAGGAATGGATGGAGCCATTCTAAACAGCCAATGGTCATTACAATCCAGGCACTTTTCTTAAGATATTGACAGCATTTGTTATGGAACTTCACCCTGAGATCTAGACATGCTTGGAGTCTGTAAGGCCACTGGAATTTCCCCAGCCACAGCTTAAGAGCCAGTTTGGTGTAGTGGTTAGGAGTGCGGACTTCTAATCTGGCATGCCGGGTTCGATTCTGCATTCCCCCACATGCAGCCAGCTGGGTGGCCTTGGGCTCGCCACGGCACTGATAAAACTGTTCTGACCAGTCAGTGATATCAGCGCTCTCTCAGCCTCACCCACCTCACAGGGTGTCTGTTGTGGGGAGAGGAAAGGGAAGGCGACTGTAAGCCGCTTTGAGCCTCCTTCGGGTAGGGAAAAGTGGCATATAAGAACCAACTCTTCTTCTTCTTCTTAAAGAAGGGGAATCATTTTTTCCGCCAACCCTTCCAAGGAGTAGAGCATGAGATGGGGCCAGAGGCAGGAGTGGCAGACCCATATGTTATGGCTTTGCCAATCAATGGCTATCACTCAAGCCTTGGCCTCTTTCCCACCTACCTAGCTTGAAAGCACAGCATGGTTTTGGCTGCTAAATCACAAAGACCAGGTAGGACTCTCTTTCCTGAATGTGCTTGGGAAACAGCTCTTTCCACCCACTCCATATTGGTTTAACTGATGTAGTCTCTTTGCCAGTAACTCCAATCTGTCTAAATGGTCCCAACTGGGAAGTCAGACATGCCAAAGGAGCATAGGATGTGCTGGTTAGCACCTTAAGTCATTGGAGTGGAGAGACTCATCCCAAAGCAGTCTTCACAGTTTTGTCTGTGTGAATGTAGTGCAGTCTTTCAGTGTGGCTGAAATTCCCACTAGAACAATCTGAACATAAGAAACCTGTGCTGAACTGATGTGTGCCCTACACCAGGGGTAGTCAACCTGTGGTCCTCCAGATGTTCATGGACTGCAATTCCCATGAGCCACTGCCAGCAAACGCTGGCAGGGGCTCATGGGAAATGTAGTCCATGGACATCTGGAGGACTGCAGGTTGATTACCCCTGCCCTACACACTTGTGTCCCCATTCTGGCCAGTGCTGTATATTAAGTCTGTGGGTTTGGCAAGACCCAGGCACAGTTTCTTCAAATCCAACAGCTCTTTATTCAAAACCAACACCAACTAGAACACCAAACAGCAAACATTGAAATTCATGGAACTTATATACATTTGAGTTGGTCCTCCAAGGAACCTGAGTGGCCATTAACGGAGCCATCTGATTGGCCCATAACAGAGTCCTAATACAAGTCACTGATTGGTCACATTATAATCCCTTCATTTGCATACTGCAGCTCTTGATCAGACTGTATGCATACACAATACACAACACTACAGTGGGACCTGCACACACCTTGAAAGGAATACTGGGAATCCAGCTAGAGTGAAACTGGAAACAAAATTGATTAAAAGGGAATGATACCTGGAGAATTAGCAAAGTCAAGCACTCAAAATAATATCAAGTAGACAGCAAAAAATGTTCCTCCCTTTGGCCCTTTTGCACTAGTAAAATGGAGAACATAGGGTGATAAACCAAAGTTTAGTCCTTATCTTTAGTTTGTCACAGCCTAACCCACAACATTCCATCTTTCTAAGGCAAGTTTAAATTGAGAAGGCTTTTCACACCCTCCCAATTACTAAATTGTCAAAACCAACCGTTATTGCTCGAGGATTTAAAAGCTAAAATGCAAAAATACCAGTTAGTCAGTATAACTTGAAACATTTCTTTGCAGGGCAGTGGGGTCTGAAGCTAGCCACTTCTCTGAAATGCAAACATTAATTGTTTTCTCCAGAGCAACAGTCTTACGAGATTGCCTTTCAATGGACAAGTTCCCCGTTTGCTTACCAGTGCCTCACATGGAATATGGGCAAGCTATACTCCTGGAGTGGTAATACAATATTTATCAAACAGTTATCTTCAAACTCAATCTTAGGCAGATTGGTGTAGTGAAAGATGTTAATATAAATTTGTAGGTTCCTTTCTCAGCTGGTCAAACTATTCTAATGCTTCTGCTTGCTGGAAAGTTACATTATCTGTAGCACACATTCAGGAGAGCTGTAAGATAATTTATGGTTTGGGGAAAGGTGTCAAGTGAAGAATTAACCTCAGAGTTTTTCATTCCTCCACTTGCATTCTCATACTGTTTGGTTACATTTTGGCTCCTTAGTCCCTGAATAAGATATCCTTATCTTGGATTTGACATGTGACCTTGGCTGCCGAATAAGTGATTTTACAGCATTGGCTATTGATAACTGGGTGGCAGATCTCTAGTGGCCACCATCCTGAGAGTGTGTAATGTTTACCAGGGGTAGTCAAACTGTGGCCATGGGAATTGTAGTCCATGGACATCCAGAGGGCCACAGTTTGAATATCCCTGGTTTACACAAAGGAATACCTTATATAAATTTAATGGCACATGGGATGCCTTTCAGGAGTGCTTCAATGATAACTATCTTGTACCACAGCAACAGCCAATTTGTCCTAATCTCTCATCAGGCTGCTCAGCTGTTGACAGGCAATAGCCACTCCCTTCTCCTCCTTTTCCAGTGCTTGTTCTCATTTTTTGCCAGTGCCTGTTCTTCAGACCAATCTGCAGACTGAATACTAGCCTGTGAATTCAAAGAGTTCAAATAGTTAAAAACATAGGTATAACAATTATTAGGATCTTATTTTTCAATTATTTTGTATCTCCCGCAAAGATGGAATTTGGGGGATTGTTTGGGACAGGTAGTCCATGGACATCTGGAGGACCACAGGTTGACTACCCCTGGTTTGGGAGACATCAGATGTTTGTTTGTTTTACAGGTCTCTCTCTTGTATTATTGTTCTTAAAGTATTGGAAAATTTCAGTAAACGTCTGTGTTTTTTTTTTTTAAGAATTGCAGAACTTGGTTTCCCAGAATATTCCTAGTCTTGTGGTTGTGAGGGTTTGCTTGGGAAGTATAAGCAAAACACTGATGCTGGATTTTGAGGGGCCCTGGGCAAAAAGCCAACTGACAAACCTGATAAATATGCATTGACACCCCGCCCATTTAAATACGTGTGCATGTACATAGACACAGAAGAAGGGCTGGAATATTATTCTGTTGTGCTCTTTTAAGGCCTCTAGTCCTATCAAGGCTGGAAATAATTTGCAAGGACCATGTTTAATTCCCTCCAACACTCTTCCCAACAGAAAACAGAAGATTGACAGACAGGCCTCTGCACACATTTCCTGCAGAAGGGGAGTCGGAAGGTCATGCCTTTTTGCTCTCCTTTGCCTAATTGGTATGAAGGAAGAGGCACTTTGCTGCTGGCCTCCACACCCACAAACATCAGTTTCCTTAGAGAAAATGGCCAGTGGCGTACTCAGCCTATTTGACACCTGGTGCAAGCAGGTGGGGGGTGGGGTTTGGTGACACAGGTGCTTTGCCTCCTCCCACCCCCCTGCTTACTGCCAGTGCAAGTTCCCCCAGGAGTGCTCTTCAGTCCATCTCGGTCTGGAACTAGCCAGCAGGAAATCAACAGGAATTCCTAAGAATCTTAGCACTTAATGCCTGACCTCCCCCTCCCCCGTTCTGCCTCCCATGCTGGGAAAGTCATTCAACCCAATGCCCACAATGGCTTATAACCCCATTGGGCCCTAGGAGAGCAAGCAAGGCCCCAGCCTTACACTTTGGGAGTTCCTCTGGGTTCCAGAGCTCCATGCAGCTGACAGGCCTTAGCGCCCTTGGCAGGGGAGCCTAGCCCATGTGGCTGACTGATGCCTAAGCTGTCCACAATGCCACTGTAAGGCTTGTGATGCAGCACCCCCTCTCCAGCCACCAGCTTCAGGGGGAACACAGTGCAACCCAGGTACCTGGTGGGAAAAGGAGCAAGTAGCTCATCTGGGTGGACTCTTCCTCAGGGCAGGGCTCCAAAGGGCCAAGTAGCGCCCTCCCCCCGATGTTGCACTCAGGGAATGTACTCTGCTTTCCCCACCCTAGATATACTAGTGAAAATGGGGGAATTGGAGAGTAGTTGACTCCATGGTAAGGTCTCTCTGCTCCCCAAATGCCATCCTCCACAGGCTCTGCTCCCAAGTATCCAGGATTTTTCCTTCCGGGAGTTGGCATCCCTACCCCAGCCAGCTGAAGCAAACGCCTATTCCTCATGGTAATGGCTTGGCCAAGAGTCTCTGGTCAGCAATAGGCCTGATGTCAGAGTGTGATTCATGACTGATGACCAACCATGTCTATTCTTGATGCTAACTATGATGAGCAGCACCTGCAGAAATCCCAGAAGCCAGAGGGGTGGCTGAAGACAAGCCCCAGAGGTCAGAGGGTAGAGCATTAGTGCTCTGCATTGACCCTTCCCATGCTCAGCAGAATCAGAAGGCATTGCTCAAAGTCATAAATATTATAGGACAAATGATGGGAATAAACCCAAGGTGCAAATTGACTCAACTAATTTACGCATGCTGAAGAATTAATGGGATTTTAGTTGCCCTCGGTGCGCAATCTTGATATTTTTTTTAAAGGGGAAATGCTGCCCTTGACTTTACCTCCCTGATGAGGTTATGGTGCTGTGCCTGCCTTGAGAGCCCAGCCATGCTTCCGACAGCCATGGGAATGACTGTTTCATCTTGCAGAGTGATGGATGACAAGTGGGAATTCTAATAACAAGCCAACATCTCTTCTTTAAGAGCAGATGATGGTCTTTTAATGAATTGACCTTGTGTTCATATCATTGTTTTATTATTCAATGGGCTCGAGATTGATCTTTTCCCGTCTCCTCTCAGCCAGGGAGAAACAAATGTCTTTTAAAGCTTTAATAATCACGACCTCCCGGATCCTTTTTCCTTGGGACAGCATCAGCTGATGGGCTGGGGAGAGGGAGGAATTGATGTTCCTTTTCATTCACTTTCCAATCATCCCGGAAGGCTGTAGATGGTTATGAGGAAGTTGAGCGCTGCAAGAGGAACTGTCTTGTGCAATCCGCAGAAGGATATGAATTTGAGGGAGGCATCTCTGAAGCACCAGTTTCTGAAATTGCAATGGGCTCAGGACGAGGAGGATAAAGCTGAAACAAAATGAGTTGTCAAAGCAGCCCTATGTCTCTTATGAATGTAAATGGAGAAGGTCCTTAGGAGGCAATCCATTTACGGGGATCAGGTCAAATCTCATTATACTGAAACTGAGCATTGTGTCTCCAGGGTCCTGGGTCATGCAACCTGTTCCTAAACAGGTTCAGAAGGCAATGCCTGCCATCTTTGAGTGTCACTCATTGGCAAAGACAGTGGCAAAGACCATATGTTGTGTATGCAGCCCTGCTGGGGACCAAGCCTGAGGTCCGAGGCAGGAGCAAGATTCACAACCTCTGATGGGCTGAGAGCCAGCTGGCTTCCCCGCAAGAGCCAGTGGATTCAAGCAGCCTAGCCACAGCGCTACTGGCCATCTAGCGGAGCAGCAGGAGGAAATGCAGGATAGTTCCCCCCACCATCACTTGTGGGAAAGTGACTAACCTTCCCAAAGGAGGGGCTTCTACTTGCCCCCATGCCATTTTCTCAAGCTGAAACAGGTCCAGGAACTGCTCCCTACCCCATGTAATAGTGGCTCCCCATGTATAAACAGAATGCCCAAAGGTTTTTCTCAACAGGGCTAATGGCCGCTCCTTAGGGCCATCTCAAGTTAGAGAAAGTGGCATGGGAGGGGAAAACACAGCCCATTCACCCCATGTGCCACAGATGGGGTCCTTGTGTGCCTGGGAACTGAGTTCATGGCAGGGAGCTGGCCTGACTCTCAGTTCTTGCAGTGTGCCTGGAGCTGAACTCATGGCTGTTTATAATGTAGTTAGGTCTTCAAGAGGATGTGGGGCAGAGAGGGACCTCAGCAGGGTATAATGCCACAGAGCCCCCAAAGCTGCCATTTTCTCCCATGGAACTGCTGTTGTTTGTCTGAAGATCAGGTATAATAGCAGGAGATCCCCAGGTGCCACCTGAAGGCTGGCAAACCTAGCTAGGAAGAATTCAGGAGACTCTGGTTTGAATGCCCAGTCTGCCATGGAAACTTGCTCAGCGCCCCTGGGCCAGCCATGTACTTTCAGCCTGACTTAGTCCACAGGATTGTTTTGTGAAGATAAAATGGAGGACAAGAAGAACAACGTAAGCTCCTTTGCAGAGAAAGGCGAAGTATATATAAAGCAAATACTTGTACAAGCAGGAGACTTGAAACACAAGCAACCAGGAAACCCCACCCACAAGACTCTTGACAGCTGAGGTAACAAGATGTGAGAATGCAAGGTCAGGTTGCTACAGATATGAGAAATTCCACCGAAGGCGGCCTCTTCCACCCTGAACGAGGTACACACACATCTTTGTTCTCAGCTAGTGGCCCTGACTTCTACTCCACGGAAGATGGATTCCTCTTTCTGTCCAATGACCCCCTCTGTGGGAGGGCGATGTTTTCAAAGTGGTTTATGTCACAAGGGGGCTGCTGTCACCCGGCAGCTCACCCATTCCCTTGCATTGGGGGCCTGTCCCCTCATGCGGCAGAATATAAATTGAACTTTAACAGCCTCCGATGAATCTTGGCAGTACAGATACAGCAGAGGTGTGCTGAAATCTCTGGGTGGCTGAATAAGATGTCCAGGGGCAGGGAGTGCTGTGCGGAGCTCCTTCATCCTTCAATGAATTATATAAAACTGATACCGAGATGTGGAGAGAAAAGGCAGGAAGGGATGAGGGAGCCTGTGGTAAACGGGATGTTAATTGGACTGAGAGAGGCCATAGGTGTCCCGGAACCATCTTAACTGTGGACTTTTCTTAGCAGAGCCGGGGGTTTATTGAAGGACACTGAGAAACCCCCAGGGAATAAAAGCTTGAAAAAGCAGTGATATCAGGGCTCTCTCAGCCTCACCTCCCTCACAGGGTGTCTGTTGTGGGGAGAGGAAAGGGAAGGTGATTGTAAACCCCTTTGAGCCTCCTTCGGGTAGGGAAAAGCGGCATATAAGAACCAACCTTCTTCTCCTTCAGTACATTTTTATTCAAGGTATGAGCTTTCGTGTGCACGCATACTTCCTCAGATACAATATATTCTGCTGCTTCAGACCAACACGGCTACCCACTTTGTTGCGGGGAGAGGAAGGGAAGACAATTGTAAACTGCTTTGAGACTCCTTCAGGAAGTGAAAAGCAGTGCATAAAAACCAACTCTTCTTCTTCTTCTTCTTCTTCTTCTTCTTCAAGTGGGACCTAGAGTTCCCCTGGTTTTACAGTTCATCTCACAACTACAGAGATCAGTTCCCCTGGATAAAATGGCTGCCTTGGAAGGTGAACTCCAAGACATTATACTCCACTGAGGTCCCTCCCTGCCCCAAATCCCACCCTAAATGGGCATCCCTAAATGGAGGCCGGATTCCATTTTGTTTGCTTATTTCCCGCACACGCACGCACGCCACCCCTCCCCAAGCGCTTCAGGAATTTCCCAAATTTGAGATCACAACCCTAACCCAGTAGTAAGAGCATGGCATTGTTTCAACCCCCTATGACCACACCGTCAATGAACAGTTAGCAAAGGAAGAAGGAGCCACAGCTAGGAATGCACACATAGTGAATCATAGAATCATAGAAATATAAGAATAGAGTTGGAAGGGACCTCGTGGGTCATCTAGTCCAACCCCCGGCACTATGCACTTTTATTTCTTCATTTATTTCTCCTTCCCCACAGATTGGCATGTTGGAAGAGGGGAGGCATGGCTGTAGGAGCTTCATCTATCAAGAAGTCCTGTCCCAGACTTAATCTCAGGCCGGAATTTAGTAAGAGCAGTCTGCCGGTTCTCATTGCCAATATACCATCTTTAATTTTCTAAATTAATATTCCGCATTCTACCCCTGGACCTACCCCTGGACTACTTGGCGACACTGGGTGGGAGTGTAAAGAGATGCAACTGGATTGAGTTTGGGGTACTTGCCACTTGAGAGCTCAGTAAATGCGTTGTGCATTTAAGAACTGTATTCTTGTTCCTGCTGCAGAAAGGTATTGGTGCTTGTGGCATCACCAGACTTTACACCAATTGATGGCCTTATCTCAGACCTATTTGCATACTTAGCAATCAACATGCTTCAGTTCAGAAACAAGCAAAAGAACTACGGATGAAGGTATGCATATAGTCACGGGAATTCAGTAAAAACTCATCTCCTTTTTTTTCATACCCATCCCTACCAATTGGTGATAGGAGCCTACCTCACAAGATTGTTGTAAAGACTGCTGAACTTGAACACAGGACATGCTTTGAACCTTCTGCTCTTGAAGTTCTAGGCATTGTTGATTGAGCCAATCTGGAATGCTGCTGCCTTTCCCTATTTAAGCATGCTGTCTCTTTCCCTGTCCATTGCTTCGGTTCTTTTTCTCAGTGACCACATTTTTGACACTGTGGCGCCACTGTGCCAAATGCCGCTGGCATCCCTAATTTCCCGTCCTTCTCAGCCGCCTGTCACCCGGCCACTCCAGGACATCTCATGTTGTTACTTATGCTGCTGGAAGCCATTGGTAAACATCGCAGCTGCTTGATAAAACCTTCCTCTTTAGTCTAAAAATTATGGACAAAGAATGCAAATGGAATTGAAATGAGTATTTTTAACAAAGGCCTTTCATACCTAATACTTTGAGTAAGTGTATGCGCGGAGAGAATGCTTCCCCAAGAAAGGCATTTTTTTTCTTAATTTATGATGCTAAAGAAAGTCTCTTTCTTGTGCCAGCCGCCGCCTCTCTTCTGCATCACTCCTCTTAAACGCCTCTTTCAGAAATATGAATAAGCCCGACTTCTTTAAAGATGGATGAGACCGCTTCCCACTGGGCTAAAAGAGCAAAAAATAAAATAAAAAAGGAGAGCTTTAGTAAAACAGTAGCTCCAGAGGGCACAATAAATACATCCATTACACCAGTTGCCAAGTTTAGTCTCCGAGTGCCAAGTATGCCTCACGGAACAAAAGGAAAGATTCCTAGGCAGGAGGAAATGGGTGTGATATATAGGCACAGAGATGTTGAGGACTTCGCAATGAACATGTTCAGCTGGTAGACAATTTTGGACAGCCATGAACACCCGTGATCTGAGCCTCGGATCTCCTTGTTTCTCCACCATCTGATTTCAAACAACATGCTGAACAGGAATATTATTATTATTATTATTATTATTATTATTATTATTATATTTATACACTGGCTCTCATCGCCAAGCAGTCTTGAGGGAGCTGGCAACAGCTAAAATGTTAACAGATATCAATTTACAACATAATACAAATAAACCTACATAAACAGACCCAACTGATGAAAAGCTAAATGGAAGAGCTCTTCTTTGCAGGCCCTGGAGAACTTAGATAAGTTCCTCAGGACCTGTGTACAATCTGAAAACTGGCTCCACCAGGACGGGGCCACCATAAAGAAGGCCCTTGTCTTGGAAGTTGCTGAGCGAACATCCCAGGGACCCTGGTACCACAAGCAGGTTGCAGGTGGAAGAATGACAATTCCAGGAGGGAACATGTCAGAAGAGGTGGCCCAAGAGGTATGAAGGTCCCAGACCACTTAATGGAGGAGTATCAAACTTATGACTCAAGGGCCGGAACCAGGGGGGCAGTGGGTAAACAGGCACATGTGGTGAGGTGTCTGTATGGTCGAAGCTATCAAGAAATAGAAAGGAAATGGCTAGAGGGTGGAGCTAAAAGGCTGAGGTAAAACAGTGTGGAGGGAATGGAAGGGATGGTGGAGAAAGAGGAGGTGTGTTTTTTTTTCTCTTTCTGCCTCCTCCAACTACAGCTCAAGGATTGGGAAAGCCATTACATGGGCAGGTTGGAAACAAGTGGCCAATGAGGCTGCTGCCACACTGACCAACCTTTTCAAACTAGGTCCCCTAGAGCAGGGGTAGTCAACCTGTGGTCCTCCAGATGTCCATGGACTACAATCCCCATGAGCCCCTGCCATCTAACACTTTCAGGGGCTCATGGGAATTGTAGTCCATGGACATCTGGAGGACCACAGGTTGACCACCCCTGCCCTAGAGAAAGTGGCTGCTTTGAAGGGTGCAGTCGACGGAATCACATCCCCGCAGAGGTCTCTCCCATAGCCAAACCCCAACCTCTCCAGGCTCCACCCCAAATCTCCGGGGATTTCCTAACCAGAAGTTGGCAATCCTGTCTCAGCAGTGAGATCATAAGAGTACAAGCACATTGCGGCTTGCAAGGCTGGGATAGTAAAAGCTGCCCATTCCAAAGCTTGCTGTTCTCTGCAGGTTTTCTTGTCCCTGCTCTTTGCTTGCACCACACAGCATCATGACCCTGTTTCCCCCGTGCTGGATCAGGTGGGGAAAAGTGGTCCCTTGTGGGCAGTCACCAGCAGATGTGGGGCAGGGCTGCCAGATCCAGATTGGGAAACGTCTAGGGATTTGGGGATGGAGCTTAGGGAGGAGAGATATACAATAGCGTAAAGTCCACTCTCCAAAGCATCCATTTTCTCCACGGGATCCCCAGGTCCCACCTGGAGGCTGGCATCCCCAGGGCTGTCTTGGACGGGGGGGGGGGGGAGAGCTGTCTCTATGGACATCAAGCCTCCAGCAACATCAGAGGCCAACTCCTTCTGGATTCTTGTCATATCCTTGGGCCAGAAGGTGGCTTCTTCCATTGTGCCTCATCTCTGAGATTTGTGGGAGGCCAGCTTGACATTTCCAAGGTATCCATTAGGTCTGATGTGACAATTATATTAGCTCCTTAATGCCACTGGCACAAAGCGACGAGTCAGCATCTCCCAAATGTTACCGTTTCTGGGACGTTCAGTTCTCATTACTATTCCAGACCTCCAGCCCACGTCTCCCGGAAAGCAGCACGCCCTCCTCCAATTCAGACTGGCCGTGCCTTATCCACTACAGGTTCTTGATAACGTGTTATTCACTGCGGGGTGGAGTGGAAGAAAGGGGAGATCTAGGGTGGAGCTGCTCAAGACATCACAGTGATCTGCAAGAGATGGGGCCAGAAAACCAAAGGTTACCTAAGGATGTTCTCCCTGTCCCAGGAAGGCCTATGATTTCAGTGCCTAGCTCTGTTTTGGAACCTTTGGCCTGTCATTGGACCTTTTTCTAGAACATCGAGTCCATATCCCTAGATCCAATGTATGAGATACAATGGATTTTTGGAACCATGTCAGGACCGATTCAACATGCACACTGCCTCCTGCTTGCAAACACGTGGTTGGAAAATGCACGATTGCACACTTCCCAACAAGAGACCGCTCCTGTGTTTTCCTGCTGCCTCATCGTAGCTTTTAGCCTCCTGATGAGGTGGTGGAAAATCTGAAAGTGTGGACAACCCAAACTTCTCCCCCTGCTCTTCGGATTGTCAATCGATGCAAACCACCAATCCCTTCACAGCGGTGTTTTGGGGGACTCAAACTTCTGTCCCCCCAAAGCCCTGAAATGAATTATTTACCAAAAAAATATACTTCTGCCACAACAGTAAAATGTTGTTTTTTTTTAACTTACACTTCCACGTTGCCACGGGATCATGCCACAGCAAAAAAACATTTCCTTAGATCTCTTTTCGGGATTCTTTGCATAATGGTCTCTCTATACGTTCGGGTAGATTTGTGATAGGCTGGCCATGGGAACTGGGCCTCAATGATTGTGTGTGTTCACAATAAAGATTTAAAACAAAGAGCACAGAAGCCAAGCTAATAGGAAGAGGGCTGCTTCATCCATGCCCCACCCACCTTTCCCTGTTTATAACCCATCACCAGAAAACACACACACAAATGTGTTTAAGCTGTTCGATCCCAAAATTACCATGCAAAATGAAGAGAACATTTTTATTGGTACTGAGAGCAGGTAGCTTTGCAGTCCTGCAGCAATGCAGACTGTGCCTTTTTTTTTTTTTTTAACATTGGGTCCAGAAAGAGAGAGGAGAGGGTGGATGAAAGGGTGGGCAAAATACTACCGAGATTGTCACGTGTTTCTCCCTCCAGACAGGCTTGCACCTGTTTGCACCCGGATTGCAGTGTGACAAGAACGGGCAAAATCCTGATCTGAATATTTTAAAATAGGGGTAGTCAAACTGCGGCCCTCCAGATGTCCATGGACTACAATTCCCAGAAGCCCCGGCCAGCATTCGCTGGCAGGGGCTTCTGGGAATTGTAGTCCATGGACATCTGGAGGGCCGCAGTTTGACTACCCCTGTAAAAAATTATTTTTAGGTCTCCTCATATACAGCCTGCTTGGCCTGAAAAAGATATTGGATATTTACATTTTTATGTGTGCGTTAGTGCAATTTAGACGCCTGAAAAGGGCCCTCTGGGCCGAGAGAAGTTTGGTCCTGTGGTTATTATAGGTGTGTAACCATTACTGAGTTCCCGTAGTTATTGTCCACACATCAGCTGCTGTATGCTACGTTCCGAGCTTTTATTTGCATCCCATGTAAGTTGTTTTTAATCTTCAGTGGTTGTGCACTGTGTAATAAATTTTATTTTATGCGTTAGCTGCTCAGCCTTTTAGCTTGCTGACTTCAACAATGGCCAGACATATGTCTCCAGGAAGCCCTTAGGCAGGTCTTGAAAGCAACAAGCATGATTTTCTCTCCCTGCTGTGTAATATTTAAACGTACACTGCCTCTAAACATGGCAGCTCCAATTAGCTCCCCTGGCAAACCGCTGAACATCTGCCCCTTTCAAAGTGCCTGCTGCAGTCTGCCTCGTGGGAGGGCCCGCCCGTCCTTTCCCACCTCCCTTCGGCATCTGATACAGAACTTAAACCGGGCTTTTGCTCAAACTAACCTGAACATTCTCTTTTGCAATTGGCGGAGCTACAGAATTCAGCTTTCAAAACGCAGGGGCCATCCCTGAACATGCAGGTTTGTCACAAGGTTCAGGAAATGGCAGAAACCCTCATGTGCCATGACCCCCTTCATGAAGCTCAGCCAATGTGCTTCTATGTGTGAGCAAGCGTTGGTGGCATATTAGTACCAGGGTTATGCTCACTTTCTCCCTCCTCTGCCTGTCTATCAAAGTCCAATTGTTAGATCATTGGCGGAAAGAATGAGAAATAAAGGTAAAATATCAGGTCAGTCTAGGAAAGCCATTCCAAGGTGGGACCTGTGGATCCCTTGGAATGGCTTCTTATCTCCAGGCAAAAGAGATCAGTTCTCCTAAAGGAAATCTAATTTGGAGGGTGGACTCCATTGCATTCCAGGGGTAATCAACCTGTGGTCCTCCAGATGTCAATGGACTACAATTCCCATGAGCCCCTGCAAGTGCTTGCTGGCAGGGGCTCATGAGAATTGTAGTCCATGACTATCTGGAGGACCACAGGTTGACTACCCCTGCATTAGACAACACTGAGATTCCTCCCACCCCAAATCCTGCCCATTCCTGGCTCCACCTCCAAAGTCTCCAGGCTGATTCAGGTACTTTTTAGGCAGATCAAACCATACACTCTTATAAATGACCAAGGTTTTCATTATAAATAGCAAAGTGTAGCATTTTGATTTAATATAAGTTTACCTTTGTATGCAACTCATGCTTTATGTATATTCATTTGCATTTCTCAATAAATAAATTAAGACACCTGCGGAAGGGACTAGGGACATATTTTTATGCTAATATCAATTACGGTTTATAATAACGATTATTAATGTTCCTTTCACCCTAGGAAAGTAACGCTGTTGGGGATGGGCCCACAGGTGCATATCTTCCATATTTTAAAACAGCTACATTGGCTGCTATTTTATTTTGAGTTTGATTTGTGGTACTGGTCACTACTTTTAAAGCCCTTCATGGTCTAAAACCCATGGGGAGACGCTGTAACAAGGAAGGGCTAAGGCTCAGGGACAGAACACCCATGTTGCAAGCAGAAGGTCCCAAGTTCAATCCCTGGAAATTCCAATTAAATGGATTGGGCAGCAGGCAACAGAGAAAGATCTCTGCCAGAAGCCCTGGAGAGGCCACTGCCCGTCAAAGTAAACAATACTGACCTTGATAGACCAGTGATCTCACTCAGGAGTCAGGACAAGGCATCTCCCGGTGTTCATATCAAAAGGACTGTCTCTTCTGCTACGTCCATCTTTTGGCAGTCCTCAGACTGCCACCTACTGACTATTTCACAGTTTAGGTAACTCACATGGCAACTATCAAAGCCTGTTCTTGAGGCACATGGAAAGGTAGGTGTCCAAGTGTTTAACAAACAAATTAATAAAGCATTGTCTCTACCACCAGAACTGTAGAATGCTCTGCTCACACCACCCCAGCCAAATTTGGGACTGAACCACTTGGTTCCCTCTTAGATTAGTGAGAGAAATTCAGCCTGGAGTTGCCAACTTCCTGGCCAGTGTGCTTTGGAGGGTGGTCTGTAGGGCATTGTACCCCCATTGTCCTCCTCAGACTCCATCCCCAAATCTCCAGGAGTTTCCCAGCCTGGATCTGACATCTCTCCCAGCTTTCCCTTGCCAGTGTCCAGGGTTTAACTGGCTACCCGACCTCCCAGCCCCTACCTGCAGGACAGGAGCTCCCACTGGCAGCATCAGCATTCCAGCTGCCATTCAAGGAAGCTATGTCAGGCTGCTCCTTCTCACCCTTTGTATACACCCCTGCACACACATACACAAACACACATTGTCCTTCCGTTGTTGAAGCAAGTGGAATCTGCTCCATCTCACACGCGCTGCAAAACTTGACAAGCAATTACAGTCTCCAGGGACGACGTCCAAGCACATTGCTCCCTGCCCTAATCTCTCTCTCTCTCTCATTGAATCAGGTAGGGCCAAGGGAGCTGCGGGGCGACTTGTCTTATTAGCTGAAATGTAATTGAACAGCAGTGCTATCCCTGTGCATAAATAGGATTTATGGTAGTTAGACCTGTACGGAGACTATTAAGGAAATTAGTTGGGCACCTTGCGATAAGCTGCCACATCCGTCACACGCTGGAGCACAACATGCAGCCCTTCTGGGAGGGTGGCTTCCAATAGGGTGGAGAGCGCAGGGACAGGCCATGCCGCTGTTGGCTTTGCTTTCTTTCCTCCTTAAAAAGCGTTCTTTGAATTTACATGAAAGTTTAGCAAAAGTGCAATATATATCTGCCAGTTGATCAGGCCCAGAGGGGAAAGGAAACCATTTTTGTTAGACCTGCTGCTAAGTCAGCTAGCAACTTTAAAGGGTTAAATCAAGACGGTTGAATGAACAGAAAAAATCACACTGGAGTGGGTTATCATCACTTTGCCTAGCTCCTAGAGACGACAGGTGACAAAATAGTTCCTGTGTGGCTCTTGCAGTTGTTGTTGTTTTTTTTTTTGCTGAGGTTTTCGGCTGGTGTGACATTACAGGATCACTAGTATTCCCTTCCTTGCCACGACAGCCTCAGCATCGGATTGCTAGCTCTGGGTTGGGAAATACCTTGAAACTTTGGGGGTAGAGCTGGGAGTCAGCAGGAGTTGGAGTGGGAACGAACTTCAGTGGAAGCGCGCCTAGCCTCAACTAGGGCCAGGGTGTTTTTGATCCTGGCCCCAACCTGGTGGAATGAGCTCCCAGGTGAGCTACGGGCTCTGTGGGAGTTTTCGGCGTTCCGCAGGGCCTGCAAAATGAAGCTCTTCTGCCGGGTTTATGGTTGAGGCTGAGGTCAGCAAGGCAGATCAATGCCCCCCCCCCAGGTATGAGTAGTACATCATCGACCACCTTCCTCACCCCTCCTGTAGTAAGGGATGAAGGGAGGGTTGCCTTTTAACGGGGCTTTTAATGGGGGTTTTATAAGACTTTGTAACCCGCCACGAGCTGGCGGGGAAGAAATTGAAATGATGATGATGATGGTGATGGTGGTGATGGTGATGATGATGATGATGATGATGATGATGATGATGGAGTCCACCCTCCAAAGCAGTCATTTTCTCCATCTCTTTAGTCTGGAGATGAGTTATAATCCCAGGGGCTCCCCAGGCCCCACCTGGGGCTGGCATCCCTACCTCACCATCCCTCCTTCTTATCTCTCCCGGTTATTCTTCTTCCCTTTAGTTCCACCACCCTGACCCGGATAGTCCAGGCTAGCCTGATCTCATCAGATCTTGGCTGCTAAGCAGTGTTAGCAGGACTTAGTGCTTGGATGAGAGACCACCAATGAAGCCCAGAAGCAGGCAATGACAACCCACCTCTATTCATTTCCTGTGTTGAAAACCTGCTGCTTGACAGCATTTTACACCCATGCTGAGCTTCACCCCTTGTTTCTAAGCTAGGAGACACAGTTTCATTCTGCCAGGTCATGCTGCCTGCTCTCCCTCCCCATCCAAGGCTTTCTGCTAGCTCACATACAACAAAGCTCCCTGCATGTCCCCCAAATGTCAGAAGGGAAACTGGGGGGAATAAACTACAAACTTGTTTCTCACCTACATGCCTCAGCCTCTCAGCACGAAGCCCGGAAGGGAAGAGGATTTCATCTCTGACCTCTCATGCTTGCATTCAATCTTCCTGCCACTGCTACCAACCATTACTCAAGATGACAGAGCAGCTGAAAAGAAATGACTGTCTCTTGCCAACAGTGCAAAGATGGGGATGACATTTTATAGGACTTTCCTCCTTGGGTACAAGGTTATTGTCATCATCAACAACAATGGCTGAACCTTCAAAAGTTTGCACAGGAGGGCAGAGACATCAAGGTTCATTGGAACATAGTCACCTAAAGAAGTTGCTTCCCTGCTTTCAGGAAACCTTTCCTCTTTGGCGCAGGAATCTCCGCATGTCCGCCAATGCCAAAAATTCTGTGGATGCTTTAGAGCAGGGGTAGTCAACCTGTGGTCCTCCGGATGTCCATGGACTACTGTTGATATTTGAATAATCGACATGAGTAAGCATGCAGCTCTCTGCTTTCCCTAAAATGACTTGCTGCCGAGCCTCCAATGCTGTAGAAAAGCCCTGATTGGCCAGGTTGTCAGTTCAAAGGCTTCCTCATTCCCAGGTTGCAAGGCTTCCCTTAAAGGGGAAACCCTAACTTCTCTTGGAAGAAGCTCCAGAAGCCCTAACTTCTCTCGCCAAAGATTTGCCTCTTGGATTTATTCCCCCTCCTCTGCTGTCTTCAATCTTCTCCCCCCTCCCCTTTTTCAGGAAAAGAAAGAAAGAGGCTCCTGCTGCGCTTGGTTCCCCCCCCCCCCGAGCTTCCCTGATCATGTGCAGAACACATTTCTGTTTCAACAGCGAGGGGGGGGGGGATAGAGGAAGACCTGAGTTCAAATTGATCTGAATTAAGCAGGATCCACAATGAAATAAACAAAGTAAGTGCAGACAATCACTCAAAACCTGGCTTTGCTCAACAATACGGATTTAATTTCCTTCTCTCTGTTGTCTGGAAAGGCATTGCCAGGAAGCAAGTTGGGATTAAACCAGGGTGTCACGCCTGTTCCTGTGACAATCAGTTACTCGGCTTGCCGGCATCAGTAGATTATTGCACTTCTTTTGCATGCTATGAAAAGCTTCAGCTTCCAACTTTTGCAGATAAAGTTTCTGTTAACAGCAGGGAAGCTAGCAACTCTACCTTCCTCAGAACTAGAATCCCTCTGGTGCCTTCCTTTGTAGAGGCAGTGAAATGTACTTGACACTGGCTTAAAGGTAAAGTATGTGCATGGTTTTGATTCTCACCTGCCTTGCACAGTTGGAGAGGTGGGATAAAACCATTTTCAACAAATAAATCAGAGATGAAAGTCCTGTTAACAGGCCAACACAAATTCTGTTCCATCAATCCAAAATGCAGCTTGCCAGCCCAGTGAGGGGCTTCCTGAACTGAGTTTTGTTGCCCTCCTGCAAAACTATGACCATATGCACACGTGGGAACAAAGCACATTAGAAAGCACACAAAGCCTTCATTTAAAAGGAGCAAAGGATACTATGGCTTTCATTGAAGCTATGCCTGCAGCCTGCGGAAGTTTAAAGCAGCAGCCAGATTTTCTGCAGGAAACCTTCCCTCGATACCAACAATCAGAACATCAGAACAGAAGTCCTCCTGTGGGTTTTGAATGAGGAATCTCCAAGTGGCTGCTGGTGCAGCTCAAGGAATGATGCTTAAGCTTAGGGAGTACCAAAAGCGAACAGGGAATCAAGCACATCGAAGGCCAGAGTGTGAACTGATGTGAGTTGCTTGGCCCTGTACACTGTGTGTGTGTGTGGTGGGGTACATATGAAGAACAGATGGCTTTTATACCCCGCTTTTCACTACCCAAAGGAGTCTCAAAGTGGCTTGCAATCACCTTCCCTTCCTCTCCCCTTATACTGAATTAGACCACTGGTCCCTCAAGGTTACTATCATAGCATCAGAGACTTAGAAGGGGCCCTACAGTTCATCTAGCTCAATGCAGGATCAGATGGAAGAAGCCATGTTAAGGATTTGTCCAGCCAGATGCATAAGTATCTGTCCAGTCCACGATCCTATGTTCAGGCTGGCAGAAGTTCTCTAAAGCAGGGGTAGTCAACCTGTGGTCCTCCAGATGTCCATGGACTACAATTCCCATGAGCCCCTGCCAGCAAATGCTGGCAGGGGCTCATGGGAATTGTAGTCCATTAACATCTGGAGGACCACAGGTTGACTACCCCTGTCCTAGAATCTCAAGCTGCTATCTTTCACCTCACCTGGTCCTTTTAACTGGAGATGCTGGGATCTGAACCTGGGACTTCTGCATGCATAGCAGAGGCTCTGCCACTGAGCTGAAATCCAATCAAGGTAGAATGAAGGGGTAGATAGAGGGAAGCTGTCACTAGTGCATACCTCACACAGCCACAACTGAAAATCCTGAGCTCCAGGCAGAACAGAAACCAATCGCTGGGCTACGTACGTCACCTCTTACCACCTGTTCTCCCTCCAGCCAGCTTGGCAAAAAAGGGGGGGGGGTTTAGGGATTGATTTGCTGCGTACACTGTAGATTACCTTTAAAATCCAATTTGGGGGTGATGTATTGTTAACTAAAGCCTCGAGTAACCAGCAGCTCCAGTGCAATCAGGGCCCAGCCGTTCTCCCGCCTGCCTCCCATACATCACCATTCCCTTCCAATTTGGTGTCACTTTGCCAGAGCGAGACACCTGGGGCTCAGGGTAATTCCTGCTTTTTTTTTCTGCCAGTGCCTCAAGAAGGCGGGCAGGATTTATAATCCCTACCCTGTCCTCAGGCAGCGGTAAAAAGGAAATTGGTGTGTAAGGAGAACATTCCAGCTTCCCCCAATATTCACAAGGCCCCAGAGAGCAGTTGAGAGGGATGCTGTGAGCATCCCTTGCAAAGATGGACAGTTTTAATACCTTCCGAGAGCCTGCAGACATTTGCCTGTCAGAGTGCACCTTCATCTGGACATGTGACGGCAGGGCACCCCGATGCTCCCTTTCGTTATTCGTTATTGTTTTCCTGACAGTTTCCAGACTCTTTTCATTTTGCTTAAGCCTCCGCAAGACTGAGGTAAGACTTGGGTCACGGGATGTCAAGGTGGTGGAGAACCTCAGCCTATCTCACCGTGTAATGATAAAGATCTTGGGGTTACAACTCAACGCAAGCCTTCTGTCTTTGTATGCTGATCGAGGGCCATTCACAGGGTTCTGATAACTGCCAGACTCCTATCTGTAACCATTAGCATTGTAATAAAGGTGGCAAGGAGCCCTTGAAGTTTGGAGGTGGGACTTAAAAATGGTATCATGCCTCAGAGTCCACTCTCCAAAGCAGTCATTTTCACCTGGGAAGCTGATCTTTATAACCTGGAAATGAGCTGTAATTCCAAGAGCATTCCAGACCCCACCTAGAGATTAGCTACTCCTGGATCAGAAATAGAAGTTTGGAGGAGGGCCTTAAAATGGTACAATGCCTCAGTGTCCTCCCTCCAAAGTAGCCATTTTTACCTGTAAAAAGGTAAAGGTATCCCCTGTGCAAGCACCGGGTCATGTCTGACCTGTGGGGTGACGTCCTCTAGCGTTTTCATGGCAGACTCAATACTGAGTGGTTTGCCATTCCCTTCCCCAATCATTACCGTTTACCCCCCAGCAAGCTGGGTACTCATTTTACCGACCTCGGAAAGATGGAAGGCTGAGTCAACCTTGAGCCGGCTGCTGGGATCGAACTCCCAGCCTCATGGGCAGAGCTTTCAGACTGCATGTCTGCTGCCTTACCACTCTGCACCACAAGAGGCTCTTTTACCTGAAGAGCTGATCATTATTATCTAGAGATGAGCAGCAATAATAGATATGATGGTAGAGGCTTGCAGACTGAGGTTGAGGTGGACTGGTGCAGGTGTGTCCCTCCTGGGCTATGGGCTTCCAGGGGATTCTCAGACCTGGAGGCTGGCATCTCTAAACCACAGTGGGATATAATGTTACATAGTCACCCCTCCAAAGCAGCCATTTTTGCCTGGGGAGCTGCTCTTTATAGTCTGGAGATGAGCAGCCATTCCAGGAGATCTCCAGGCCCCACCTGGAGGTTGGCTGTCCCTCGTCTGAACATATTCCTTGTGGTTTGGAAGTGAGGCCTCAAAAGGGTGTAATGCCTCCGCAGCCACCTAACCAGCCACACAGCACCCCCTTGGTCAAGAAAACATGGCAGAGAGGAGGTAAGGTTGTCAGATGGGTTCTGGAATTCCACACTACCTAGGTGTCGTGTTTCATGACTAGCGTTCTGGATGGCCAAGACCAACAAAGCCAAGGAGATTTCAACTTAAGCTCTATTGTAAATCCATACAGGAGCTAGACGAGTATATATGATCAAGGGGTGGTTAGTGGGCAGACAATTAAGAGTGATTTCAAAGTGTCTCTTCACATTTCTCCCTCCATTAAGCAGTCCATTAAGGCATTCGGGTGCAAGTCCATGCAGGCCAGCCTGCAATTAGCCACTGCCTGACCATACCTCCATCAAAGTCCATTCCAGCACGATTCCCAGCCTCCATGGCTGCAGATACCTGCACTGGTGGAAGCAAGCTAGACTCCTGGGTCACAGAGATGGAGGCCACTGGTGTTTGGCCCTCTCTCCACCCAAAGTGCTCTTTTCTGATTCCCAGAAATGCCAGGGGGCTTGTCTCCATCAAAGTGCCTGGGCCTTTGAATGGCCTTCCCGTCCCCTGCCACCATTGGCCAGGCGTGGGCTTGTGAGGGGAGGGAGAACATTGTTCCGGTGCCTTCAATATTCCCATCACCCCAGAGAATAGAGACACTTATAAAGCTGGGTGTTTTCCAAGATGGTTGCTAATAGAGTCCAAGTCATTTTGCTGATGGCGGAGTCTGTCAATCAAAACAGAGACTCACACAGTCAACCGTCAAGGAGGATAGAATCATAGAATCATAGAATCGTAGAAAAATAGAGTTGGAAGGGGCCAAACAGGCCATTCAACACAGGTTCAGCCCAAAGGTTAATGGACTCTGGCATTCTGTTCCTGTTTCTTGTGCCTAGATGCTCTGATTTGCTTGGTTAATCCACCCAATAAAGGCTGAATGCCTTTCTATACCTTGGATTTCTGTCTGAGGGTGATTTTCTCCTGCAGCAGACCTATGGTCCAGGACATTAGGTGTGAGTAAACCTGACTAGGGTCAAGACTGGTATACCCAGAGAGACCTCCTCTTAGGGTTGCCATCTTCCAAGTGAGGCACTAAACCCACACCAAACTATGAGCTAGCGCCCGTTGTATTACACAATGCAACGGGCTTTACTACTAGTCTCAGCTATAACTGCCTGCTTGATTACACATCTGAACTCCAGTTAAGCCTGCCTGGTGATTAACACACACACACACACACACACACACACACACCCTCTCTCTACCTATACTTCAGGAAATTCTGTTTAATGGCACCTGACGAAACATACATGCACACAAAAGCTTACACCTTGAATAAAACTTGGTTGGTCTTAAAGGTGCCCCAGGACTCCAAAATTGTCCTGCTGCTTCAGACCAACACGGCTACTTGCTTGAATCTATCTCCATGTTCTGCATAGTATCTCTCTCTCTCTCTCTCTCTCTCTCTCTCTCTCTCTCTCTCTCTCTCTCTCTCTCTCTCTCTCTCTCTCTCTCTCTCTCTCTCTCTCTCTTTGGGGGGGGGCTTACTTATGCCAGCGTAATGTTACATCAGGACTGGATCGTATGAGACTCAGATCTCAACTGTCCCCTGCCAAACCTCCAACAATGCTCTGCTCCGGTCTCTATGCAAATATGTAGTCTCTCTACTTGAATTGGCAAGTCCAGACAGGTCTTCTGTATGCAGCTGCACCATAAATCAAGACTGCCCTGGCACCTTGAAGACAAACAACATTTATTCTAGCATCAGCTTTAAAGGAATTGGCAGCTGCAGAGGTTAGAATCTTCTTAGGTTAAAAAAAGATACTTTAATCACTAGATCTCCATACTGGGGGAAAGACACCTTCCTCTCCTGGCTTCTTCCATGAGCATCTGGACTCAATGACTCCTCTTCAGTCTGGTTTCTTCTCCTAATTACCCCTCAGCAGCATCAGAAGCACTTTATCCTCTTCAGTGGTGATCCTTCTGGTATGAGATTATCACATCAAACTGGCTGAGCACCAGTTCAAGGGCCATCCATCCCACTAATTTGCCAAAGGAACCTCATTTTAATATTCCAGAAGAGACAGCAATGTTATCATAGAATTGGAAGTGACCCTAAAGGCCATCTAGTCCAACCTCCTGCTCAATGCAGGATCAGCCTAAAGCACCCAGGATAAGTATCTGCCCAGCTGCTGCTTGAAGACTGCCAGTCAGGGGGAACTCACCACCTCCTTAGACAGCTGATTCCACTCGTGAACTACTCTGTGAATTCCCCCCTCCTCCAATATCTAGCCAGTACCGTTCTACATGTAGTTTAAAGCCATTATTGTGGGTCCCATCCTCTGCTGCCAACAGTAACCGCTCCCTGCCCTCCTCAAAGTCAGGGGTAGTCAACCTGTGGTCCTCCAGATGTCCATGGACTACAATTCCCATGAGCCCCTGCCAGCAAACGCTGGCAGGGGCTCATGGGAATTGCAGTCCATGAACATCTGGAGGACCGCAGGTTGACTACCCATGCTCTAAGTGACAACCTTACCAAGAACTCCCTGTAATGCTCAACTGTTCTCTGCTTTTGGGCTGCACACTGAGCGGCTGCTTTATGCACATGTTAGTAGCAATTAAGAAGAGAAAAGTCTGCTATGCTCTTCTCACTCCTGTGTCTAAATGGCACTCCCCAAAATATACCTAAAAGACTACATTGAAACAGAGATTTACTGGAGACAAGAGGCCATCAAATAGGGCCTCCCCCTGGTAAATAGGGACAGGCGGGAAGCATTTTTATTATTGTTATTGTTGTTGTTGTTGTTGTTGTTGTTGTTGTTATTTAATTTATATCCCACCTCCCCCCGGAGGCTCGAGGCGGGTCACAGAAAAACCAATCCCCTAAAACAATAAAAGCACAATAAAACATAATACAATTAATACAAAACTTAAGACAAGAATGGTGGCAAAATTCAATATAGCTAACCCAATTCCACACCCACTAAGATGGGAAAGGGAGGGGGCAGATGACAGGCCCCATGCACATACCTGTGCAAGCACACACACAGCTATCCTCCCCTCACCTACCTACCCCCCCCCCCATTGCCTTCATTCCACACCACAGCTCTCATCCATCACCTTTCTCTGGCACATAGTATGTTTTGATAAAGAACTGAAATCAGCCACGGCAGGGCAATTGCTGGTTACAGGTAGCGATAATGGCTGGTAATTTCGATACAGGAGCAACAGCCACAGACTCCATCAATGTGACATTACGGTGAGGAAGGACTCCAATCCACGAACACACACAAAAATGGGCCACACTTTATCACTATGTTTACTCTACAAAGCAATCTACTCCAAATGAACCCAGAGATTAAGCTTTTTCTCCCGCCTGTCTGCTGTGGGAGAACCAAGAGAGGAAACAATAACACACTGTGGAAATGCATAGCAATTCTCTTGGCATGTTGAGAGACATTCCCACACCCTGCCTTGCTGACTTGGAATGAGGTTCCATTCGCACTCACTATCTTGCTAGAGCCAGCCCGACCAGGCAGCCTTCCTCAGACAATAGATTTTGAGAACCATTTGGGGGGCGGGGCAGAGTGCAGGAAGCTTTTGGCATCCTCACCCAAACCCCATAGAGGACCCGCATTACCCCGATCCTTCAACAGCTACACTGGCTACCAACCAAATACTGGATCAGGTGTAATGTGCTGGTACTGACCTTTAAGGCCATACATGGTCAGGGTCCTGTGTACCTCAGGGACCACCTATTTGCCTATACCCCCTAAAGAGTGATGCAGTCTACCCATTCCAACAATCTGATGATCCCTGGCCCCAGAGAAGTCCACCTAACATCGACTAGGGTCAGAGACTTTTCATCCATGGCCCCACCCTTGTGGAACGAGCTCCCTAATGAAACCAAGGCCCTACCAGAACTTGAAGAGGCTGCCCAAAACTGCTGTCAGGTCTTTGGCAGGGAAGTCACATGGTCAGAGGCAGAAGTAGCAGTAGGTCATCCTCCCTCCCAAATCGCATTGCTCTGGACTCCCAGTGCACCCACATCTCCAATTGTAGCTTGGTTGCCATGACTGTTCTCGTCTCATTCCATCTCCTATGAGGGTTCCTTGGGTTTGCAAAACCCAAAATCTTTTATCTTCTGGGGATTTTAATGTTTTAATGTTTTATCTTGTTGGGATTCATTTTATGCTGAAACCCGCCGCAAGATGACCTGTCCAATAGCGGTGGGCAGTTAATTAATCATTGATGTAGCTCAGCCCATCATGGGAATGTGCCAAGCCACGTGGGAGTCAAACCTTGGTGGTGGATGTAGAATGTATCGCATAAAATATGCATTTACCACAAAACAGGGAAATAACATTTCCTTCCTGGCACCGAAATGTCATCCAAGGAAGCACTAACTGAAGATCCCTGAAAAGAGCTGTACAGTGTGGCACACCACTACCAAAAAGGCCCTGTCCCCTGTCACCATCCAGCTAACTCAACCAGAACAGAGACAGATCTTTAGCTAAAAGGTAGGGTGCAATAAATTCCGAGTGTGGCATTATATCCATGATGGCTCATTCACATATTCTTTCTTTCTCTTTTAGTCATCAGTTGCTGAATATGCATTCTCTGTAGCAACCGAAGTAAGATGAATTGTCAGCTGGGCTAACCACAGCCCCAGTTTTGGGGGTTGGGAAAATGGCATGGTGGGGGAAAGGCTGAAGATGCTGCTTCCCAGGGTCACAAGCAGAAAAGAACCGGCAGCCTCTGGGAGGCACAGAAACTATTACTTATCTGGAACAAAGCCGGCAAACCTGAGGACTCAGGGATATGAAGCAAGGCCCAGGTTTGTGTGTGAATGGAGAAACATCCTGATCTGTCTCCATTCTTACATGGCGATCATGGCTTAATGATCATCACTTAATGTTGCAGTCATCGAGGTGAACATGAGTCAGATCTGCCCTCCCAGTCTAAGGTGGAGGCCGTGACCAGGATAAAGCAAACGGCAGAAACAAAACAAACCCGACAAAACCCCACTGGTCTTGTGAATGCAGCTAACATAGGTGGCCCTGGCTTGCTTTATAAAGGATACAGCAAAAATGTCAGCATCTAAGCCTCTACATCAGGGGTAGTCAAACTGCGGCCCTCCAGATGTCCGTGGACTACAATTCCCAGGAGCCCCTGCCAGCATTCGCTGGCAGGGGCTCCTGGGAATTGTAGTTCACTGACATCTGGAGGGCCGCAGTTTGACTACCCCTGCTCTACATCTTCTATTCTGTCCAGGGCCTTCCCTCTTACTCAGTTCGGCTCTGGATCATCTCCTCTCTGTCACTTTTCTCCCAGAAAACCATCCACAGCAGGCAGGATCTCCAGAGAGCCTTTCCCTGTCACTCACTGCTAAAATTCCTTTTGCTCCGTTTCATCCCATCGCTCCTGGCAAATTATTTCTTTAAGATTATTTTGGTGACTGATGGGCTTTCGATGGACTCTCTCCCTGGCTGTGTGATGGGTGTTATGGGGCAGAAATGTGGCATGCCGCACGGCTGGAAATCCTTTCATTGCTGACTGATTGGTAATTGTTTTACCTCTAAGCAGCCGGAGCAGTCCCTTCGCTATGAAATAATTCAAGGCGCTCTCTCCTCCTCGTTGACGTGTAATGACACCCTGTATAAAATGGAAACATCACAATTAACAGTCCATAAAGCTCCCCTTGATAGGGGAAACGGTGGTGGCATAAACAGGATAGAAGTAAAATTATACCGAGCAAGATAGATAGTTTTCCATAATCACTTCCTTGTTCCACTCTCTCCAGTACACTGATAACACCCACTGAAGTATGGCTATAGAACTGCAGTTTTACTAGTCAAGATTTTTCCTAAAGCTATGCCTGTTCATAAATATTGTAAATGCTTCCAATCCTGATTGGAACAATTTCTGACCTCCAGGAACAGATGGAAACTTTTCAGCACCTCACTGACTGCCTTGTTTATGTCCCCCAAGTACTGGGAAGTAGGAAATGACAGGAGCAGAGAGAGTGACTCGGCAGATAAGCACCTAAAAGAGATATTATCCAACCAAAACGTTTAACAGATCTTCCTGCTGAACAGAACTGTGATTCCTTGCACAATTTCCCCACTTTCTAGCAATCACTGCATTACCATTGGCTTCCTTGTTTTAGAGAAGCCTTGTTCTTCCGGTTGGTGTGAACTATTTGGTCTTCTGGAGCTATTCCAGCTTCCTAGAAAGCCAGAGGCAAAACTTGGTTGGTACTCCACATAGGTTCTCTGTCTGTGGGAGACAGGGGCAACAAGACAGACGTCCTTTCCTCCAGTGTGGACAGGCAGTTTGCCTACTTTTCAAACTAGTTAGGAACCCAAAGGTTGAGATGCAAAAATAATTTTTTAAATTTTCAAATATTTATTGCATAAAGTGCACTAGTTCAATGTATTAAAAACATAGTCATCATAATTTAAAAGCTTCACACTTCTAACTGCATATGGAATAGACCAACACAGAATGGACCAAACACAGAATGGACAGAAGGGTCTTCCTCAGTGGTCAAATTATTGTGAGGAATGTACTCAGGATTCTGATAGAATGGTTGCTGTTTTTACATACAACAGGTCATATAATTGTGTCAGAGCAACCATGCAAAAACATTATCACCTTTTGTCAATCATCCTCAGATGCAGAGCTCCACCTTTATTCTCCTCCAAGAGATCTAAAAATATTCAGGACACGTTGGTTAGAAGCAAACTTTCTAACAACAAAAATGAGGCAACCACAATAGATAGAAGGGGCTTTCATCATGGATTTTCCCCTTGTGTCCTGCGCTCTTGCATGCAGGATTCCATAATCAGACTGGAGATAAAATATATTATATAAGGTCATTCGTAAAATGTTCCAGCAAACTTGCAGTCTATATAATTGAATGTCCGTGTAAAAAGCAGTACGTGAAATGTACATCAAGAGCCATCAGGACATGGATATGTGAGCACAGGAGCAACATAAGACGGATAATGGCTCCCCTGGCAAAGCACTTTGTGGAAGCTGGGCATGCAGAGACACAGCTGAGACTTTGGGCGTCTGCGCTGGAGAACACACTCTCAAGACTTTTGAAGAAAAGGGAGTTTGTTTTGGATGTACCAGCTGGACTCTTTTGTACATGGACTGAATCAGGATGCTAGTATTTTAAATGGACTGGATGACTGCATTTTAAATTGCTTGTTAAGTCGTTTAACACAGTGGTTTACCTCTGTTCTTTTCCCCCACACATACACATTCCTTCACTAGACTTCAATGCTAGCCCGTAGAAAATTGCTGACGCAATACCAGCCATCTTGCATCAACCTAGCAGGTAGGTAGAAAAAGTCCCCGTCCCCCATTTTGTAATGACAAAGCTTTTTACATTAGAAAGACTAGTCAGAGTGGCACCGAAGAGTAAGTTGCCACCATAACGTTAAAGGTAAAGGTAAAGGTATCCCCTGTGCAAGCACCGGGTCATGTCTGACCCTTGGGGTGACGCCCTCTAGCGTTTTCATGGCAGACTCAATACGGGGTGGTTTGCCAGTGCCTTCCCCAGTCATTACCGTTTACCCCCCAGCAAGCTGGGTACTCATTTTACCGACCTCGGAAGGATGGAAGGCTGAGTCAACCTTGAGCCGGCTGCTGGGATTGAACTCCCAGCCTTATGGGCAAAGCTTTCAGACGGCTGCCTTACCACTCTGCGCCACAAGAGGCTCTTGCCATAACGTTAGACACTTTTAAAATATATGCACATTCTAAATTTATTTTTTTCAGGATTTTTCTTTGCCACCCAGCAAGCCTTTTGACGTTGATTTTATACATGAGCGTTTGGTCCATCCTATGCTAGTCTATTCCATGTGTATTTAGAAATGTGATGCTTTTAAATTGTGATGACTATGTTTATAATATGTTGAACTAGTGCACTATGTAATACATTTTTGAAAATTTTAAAAATTATGTTTGCACCTCAACCTTTGGGTTCCTAACTTTTTCTGGTTAGGTTGGGTTTTGGTTTCCCTTTTTGGTTTTGCCTTGTACTTTTCCAAGGAGACTGCGACAAAGATAAACAGGCCAGCCACCCTATATTGGGAGGGGAAACTGAAGCGCGTTCTTTCCTCTCTCAATAACCATGTCGTGAGAAAGAAGGATCCATGTCCTTTATCTGTGGAAGAGGCCAATGATGAGAATAAAATGCCTGCAATCTCAGCGTTCTTTTAAGTTCATGGGTTCTGTGCTAGAGATATGTGGATAAGGCTTGGGGAAAAATGCCACAGAGTGCACCTTCCAAGTCAGCCATTTCTCCAGGGAAACTGATCTTTGTCACCTGCAGATAAGATCATTAGGCCCCACCTGGAGGTTGTAGGGATGCCAACCTTCATAAGGGGCCTGGGAATCCCCCAGAATTACAAACTACAGAGATCAGTTCCCCTTGAGAAGATGGCTCCTGTGGAGGGTGGACTCTATGACCTTGTATACCACCGAGCTCCTTATCCTCTCCAGGCTCCACCCCCTATATTTTCAGGAGTTTCCCAATCTGTATCTGGCAACTCTACGCTCCTACCTGCTGCTAGTGGCCAGAAGGGATCTGGGAACCCCTAGAAGATTGGCAGTCCTATAAACCATCAATTGTGCCACTGCACTGTTTCCCCAAATACAGTCCTTTGGGTGGGGCATGAATGAAGTCCAATCAATACATTAAAAGATATTGTGCTATTGGAAAAAAGGCAAATATTGCCTTTGGTCACATCCCCATCCTCAACTACTTGCCTTCCTGGAATGCTGGTGGTTTCCATTTCCATGTAATGCTCTTTTTGCAAGCGCAAGATGTTCTGGGGAAAATATTCCTCTGGGATTCCATTCAGGTTTCTATAAACAGTGTGTTTGTTGTTTTGTCTCTCCCTCTGTCTCTTTCTCTCCTTGAGATTTATGCTCAGAGAACTCCGAGTGCCAGCTGGCGATAAAGAGCTTGTAGACCAGGGTCAGAGAAAGTGATGGTTCCCCCTTCCCTGCTCAGCGTTTCATTAATCCTTGAGGGATAAGAGGTACTTGCTGGCTGGATGATGCAGCTGTTGCTGAGCATATGAGAGAGATCACATTCAGGGAGGCTTTTCCATGTGCTGTTAGTCAATGGGACTGAACCAGGAATAGCCACGGAGCTCAGCAGTGGCCATACTGGGTGACTCTCGGCCAAGATCATGTCAGTGATTACAGAGTCTATTCTCTGCCCCCCTTTGTCCCAACACTGGCCCTAAGACATCTTCGCATCTGGACTGGGCTCCCAGGCCAAGAAAACCGAACCTCAGTCATCTCAAAAAAGGGATTTTCTGCTGACTGATTTCCTTAAGTCACCAAGGGGCTCTGCCTGGATCCCTGCACAGCAGGATCAGACTTTTTCCAGGATAGAAGTCAATATATGCTACATGCAGGAAAACACATAGTTGACCAACATGTTTGAACTTAAGCCAGCCTATGCGCAACAATGGTGATTTGCAATGACAAAGGTCTTCTGCATTCATGTTACCTTGTCATGGGGGGCCATGACTTACATCATCTGCTTTAAATATAGAAGGTCTCAGGTTCAATCCCAGGCATTTAAAGTAGCAGGTGATCTAAAAGACATCCATATGAGATCCTGAAATGCTGCTGCCTGCTAGAGTGGACAACATAAACCCAAATAAACCAAGGACCATGAGCCTAGATGATGCTGGGGATTGAACCTGGGGCCCTTCGTTTACTCTGCCACTGAGCAGTAGCCCCTGCCCTGTTCAGGTGATAAGGGCTGGAGAACATTTTTTTTACCTCATTCTGTACCTGGATCCAACTTCAGCTGGCTCTCCTCTTCCTCCCACTGCCAGCTGCCATTGACAAGGTCATCAGAAAAATGGAGGCAGCAGCTTAAGGAGCTTAGAATGGGTCCAGGCCTAAGTGAAGCTCTTTCCTCTCCAATATTTAATCATTTAGCTTTTGGCCCTAAAGGCTTCCTTAATATAACTTCCATCAGCAAGGGTGGGAAGCAACCAGGTTCTTCCTGCTATCTCTATATCCCCCTTCTGCATACAGCATTTCCAATTCAGGCCCCCAGATGCTACTCCAGTTGTTCCCAACCTAGATCACAGAATGCCCCCTCCCCTGGCCAGAAAACTGGGGTTTGGAAATGGCTGCTGGTGAACCCCAACTTGGCCATGAGAAATGCAGCTTAATTGTGAGGAACATCTACTCAGAAGTAAGTCCTATTTTACTTAGTGGGAAGGTAATCCTAGAACTGTAGTCTTTCTTTCCTAAACCTTTCCTTCCTCAGAGAGGCACCAAACAGCAAGCAATATATTGATCAATCAGTTAAAAGGCAGGTGTTTAATCAACAAAAATTATTTAGTGGTCTGATGGTCCTGCTCATTAAGAACCTGCCCTAATAATTAACGTGTGCATGATAGAGATCTTTAGTTGTTGTTTTTCCCCTGCATATCCAAGCAAAGATCTGAACTATTGCATGTAGCTGAAACTTTTAATTATCATTGACCAAAGCATTTTGCCTTCGTTCCAAAAAGGGGTTCATTAATTTTGACAAGCCCCTGGTGCAGCTGTTCCCTTTGTAAGCTGTGCTTTCCTGTGGTTAATATCACAGAGCTAGTAGGCAGTAGCCTGGAGGTTTCAGGTGCCAGTTTCTAGCTGGAGACTTGGGGGGTGGGGGCTGCCGGCTCTGGGACCTACACTAAAGATGGCAGAGCCCAGGAGGTCCTTATGGTGTTATCATTTTTTGCTATCACCATGTGGGGAACGCCTAACAGTTTCCTATGGCTACTCATGATGCAATTTCCATGATGCAGCTGAGGCAAAGAGAGGGACAAAGTCCCTTGAAGGCCACTGGCTGTTAGCAGGTAGGGTTCAAGAAGTCAGAGTGGCATGAAGACCCCATGAAGTGACAGCAGAGGAGGGAGGCTGAGAAAGAGGAGGATAGTGGACAGGGCTGTCAAGTGTATGTCACTCAGGACTCATATGTGACAATCAAGGTGTGACGGCCAAGCTGTTTGATGTGACTATGGTAACCAATCCCACTGGAGGGGGGCCTGGAGTTCTCTCAGATTGCTACTGAGAACAATGCCCCTAGAGAGTAGACATTATGGTATGCCATGGCATGGAGAGATGGAAGACTACAGAGTTGGGTTGCCAGGTTCCTCTAGGCTTGTGGGATAGGGTGGCCAGATCCACGTTGAGATACCCTAGAGATTTAAGGATGGAGCCTGGGGAGGAGAAGACTTCATTGGAATACTGTAGAGTCCACCCACCAAAGCAGCCATTTTCTCTGAAGTCTGGGGATGAGCTGTAATTCCCACAGATCCCCAGGTCCCACCTGGAGGCTGGCATCCATTCTACAGAGGATGGATAATCTAGGACTTCTGCTTCTATGGTACAGCATAAAGTCTAGGAAACACTAATTGATTTTTCCCTGTAAAGATCCCACATTCCAGAGGCCAGTTAGGAATTCAGAAAGGAAAGGGACTGCTGCTAGCTAGCATCTTTAGAGTGGATTTTCCTTCTTGAGAAACACCTGAAGAGGATTTTGGGAGGGATCCCCCCCCCTTATACCTACCTGAAGTATGTTGACTTCCTGGTGGTCTGATTGTGCCTATGGAGGCAAAACCCAAATCAACACTCAACAGCAAAAATGTGATTTATATAATTACACATTTAAACGTAATTACTGTTAAAGTGATCTTTCAGTATCAAAATTCACAACATTGCAGGAGTTATCATCTTCTGGATTTTCTCTCCCACTCTGATGTCCTTATGTTGTGTTCTGTATCCCATACCATGAATATTTAGGCTGATGTCATATTTTATATTTATTTATTATTTATATTTACATTTAAAACCTGTCCCTCATGACTGTGTGATATACTCTACTTTTGTACCAGTAATTTATTTCCCCTCTACCATCGATAGGGATGAACTTTTGCTCAATGACATTTTGGGTGTTTTCCCTTTTCCCGTGTTTATGAATGGAAATCTTTAGAAATATTTCACTTGGCCTATAAAAAGACTATAAAAAGACTAATAATGCTTTGGGGACAAGTTTAACCCTCTGTCTGGATCCATGAAATTTCATTGGCCTCTATCTCAATAATTATAATCATAATCTTTATTCTTATAGCCCACCCATCCCATGAGGCTCAGGGTGGGTAACATCAAAATACAGTTATAAATAACTTTAAAACATTTTAAATTAAGTTATTTAAAACATTTTGCAATCCATATCTCTGCCAATCCATACCTCCTGGATTATACTTTTTTAAAAATAATGTGTGTAGGAAGGAAGGGGGCAGAATGGGTTTTCAAAAGTTCAGTTTATGGTGAGAATCCTATTGAAATGCCCAAATGTTATACAGTCAGAAACTATTGACTAGTACCTCACCTTGACCTCGGTCCAACTGGGAGACTCCTCAAAGCCAAATAGTACAACAGAATGCCAAGAAACTTTGTACATGTTCTCCCCTGGCCCTCTGACCTTCCCTGAAAGCTCAGTGTATATCCCCATTCTGAGGTACAACCAGATCATCAATACCTGTCAGGACATGTGAAGGTTATCTGATGTTATTCGCACCGGCATTTAAAGTACTACAGCAGTCTATGAAATGTGTGAATGGACCAGAACCTCATGGGGACTTTGGCAGCAACAGGGTTTCTGGTCACATAAGGCTGAGCAAACCCAGGTGCAACAGCAGGGAGTGGAGAAATGAAAAAATCATTAATGTTCTCTTTGGAAGTTGCTGTATCCCTGTAACCAACTCCAGGTGCTTGTTTTTGTGTCTGTGAACTGTTAGAATCAAGAACATATGAGCTGAATAAGAATTTTTTTTAGGATAAGAAGTGATTAGCTTCATTAATAAATGAATAATTTTCTGAAATTTCACCTTCAAGTACCCTGTTATGCTTACAATCACACTAGAAGTTGTTTTTTATAACCCACATTTCAGTACCCAAAGGAGTCTCAAAATGGCTTACAATCATCTTCCCTTCCTCTCCCCATAACAGACACCCTGTGAGGGCGGTGGGACTGAGAGAGCTCTGACAGAATTGCTCTGGGAGAACAGCATTCAGAACTGTGAAAAGCTCAAGGTCATGTGGCTGCATGTGGAGAAGTGGGGAATCAAACTCAGCTCACCAGACTAGAAGCTGCCACTCTTAACTACACAAACTGGCTCTCTAACTAAATAAGGATATTGTTTCGTATTACTTATGAATAATAAGGGCAATACTGAATGAGAAATATCCATCTTCAGCCATGGAAAGTTTAGGTGGGAACAGCTGAGTGGACTGCTAATAAGGTTAGGCCACCAGTAGCGGCTAAGATTTATTCTGATACTAGGGTTGCCAGCTCCAGGTTGGGAAAATCCTGGAGCTTTTGGGGTGGAACCTGCCAAGAGCAGGGCTTGGGGATGGGAGTGAATGCAATGGAGTATAATGCCATAGAATATACCTTCTCAGCAGCCATTTTCTCCAGTTAATCTGTTGCCTGGAGATGAGCTGCAATTCTAGAGATTCCAAGCTCCCACTTGGAGGCTGTCATCCAAATACGATAAGCAGAAACGTTTCTATTCCAGTGTTGACCCAACCAGTAGGCAAACCTAGGCAATGGCCTAGAACACATGCTCTTGAGTGGTACCAAGAACACAGTCTCCTCCAATGTGTTGAAAGGAAGTTTGGTGTTACCTAGAATCTCCATATTGGTTGACTTTGGTCTTCTACAGCTTCCATGATGGAACATGAATGGCTTTTGAAAAGCCTATTCATTTTTATTTTTACATTGCTCATTTTGCATGTCCAGTAGGTAAAACACTCACTCTAAACATCTCACTTTCCCCTCTCTTGAATGTGGAGGAGGGAAAATCATGGTTTGCTTTGGATTCTAAAAACACTTGGGCCGCCCCTGCTGTGTTCGGAGCATTCTTACAACTTGAAAAAGGAAGCTGTCTTTTTGTAAAATTATAAGCCTCTTTGAAAAATCAGGATGTGCCAATAGGTGTTCCAGATGTGAGGGCACGCCCATTGATTCTACCCTGGCTGCAGCCCTAGGCAGCCATATATCATAATCATAGCCACTGTATGAATCGTATTGATGCATCATGATCAGCTCCTGTGTGTGGCCATGGCATTATTTTACTTTTTAATAAAAGCTACCCTTTTTGTTTTCCAGCTGGACTGTAATAAGGTTTGCCTGAGCACAGAGCAGAGAGTCTCTCTCTCTCTGTGTTTTGTGTGTGTGTGTGTGTGTGTGTGTGGGAGGGGGGAATTAGCATTGTTAATTTGATGCAAGACCTGGTAGTAGGATGTCTTCAAGAAATGCAACACAATTAATTAGCCTCTAGGAAAAAAAACGGCATTTGAAGTGTTTATTGCAGGATCAAGTTCCTGGTTTTATAAGCAGATAGGGAAATAAAGTGCGGGGAATGACATGGAGGAAACAGCAGTGCGGAGACCAGAAGCCTAATTCATAATTCAACAGACTAATCAGGGAACATCTTCTCTGGCTCTTTGGCTGTAATGAAAAAACGTGAGGTGACAAACGATGAGGCTGCTTTATTTCTTAAGGAGGCTGCGAGCAATTAGCTCCCCTCTGCTGGTGCCCATGTTACCAGTCTAATGAGGTGGCCCCTGCTATTAAGGAGACACAGAGAAACTAGGACAGCCTCAAATAATTGTTTTAATGGTAAACACGGTGCAACAATGGAAGGAAGGAAGGAAGGAAGGAAGGAAGGAAGGAAGGAAGGAAGGAAGGAAGGAAGGAAGGAAGGAAGGAAGGAAGGAAGGAAGGGCAGAAACAGAACAGATTCCTTCAGACTTGACAAGTTCTTGATAGTTTGGAGCAGGCTTTCTCAGCCAGGGTTTCATGAAATCCTGAGGTTTTTTAACAGGTGGTCATGTATGGTCATGTCAACCCCCCTAATGGCCAATGAGGGGCCTGGGAGGGGTGGGAAGGGAGCCAAGGTGGACACGTGCACAGCTATGCTTCCCAAGCATATTTTGCACCATTGTGCCACTTCTGGTGTTTCTCAAAGCCTGAAGAATGTTTCAGGAGTTTCTCCAGTGTAAAAAAAGTTGAGAATGGCTGGCCTGGACTATCCAGATCAGGGCAAAGAATAAACATCTGCTTCTTTTATCCCTAAATAGTCCCCACGCAACCAATTTAGGGATAATTAAGCATCTCCCACTTTCAATTCTTAATCTCTTTGCCAGTTGCAAGTTCACTTTGTTGACAGACTGGTCAGACTCGTATAACACCCATCAGCTAGTTGTCAATCACAATTAAGCAACTAGACAATCAGTTATTTGAAAATGCTTTTTAAAAATAAGTTTTCTCATTTACAGTTTGATTCGGTCCATGATCTCCATGTCATTTTCCCCAAGTACCTTGTGGAAGACTTTGCCCCATCACTTAATTACCTGATCTGCCAATTTATGACCCTGGGGGAGAATCAATTTCACCTTCAGCAGAGATGCAAAAGCTGCCACAAGGGAGGCACAAGCCAATAAAGTGTCTACCGCCCAGCTACAAAGCTGATCAGGAGGCTGCCCTAGTTGGATGGCAGTGAGGTGGGAAGCTCTGTGGCTCAATCCATGAGTAATCGGACCTGTAAAGAACACTGAATATGGCTGCTGGACATGTTCAGCCCAGAGTCCATAGTTCAAGTCCACCCATTACTGATGCATGCTGGACTTTTTTCAGGACAACACCCAAGTCAAGACAACAGATGCGATGTGAGGTTTCCATGCTTTCCAAGCATTCAGATTGGGACATGGTATGGGAGGAGAATGAGCTTTGGGCTGCCCTTCTGTGCCATTTTGCCAAACTGAGGAACTTTTAGGAACTTTTATTTATTCCACATATTGGATACATGTGCTGGCCTAACATGTACTGAGGGACTATGCAGTACATTTCCCCAGTGGGGCAAATAGTGGCTCAGACTGGGCCAATGGTGTGAGTGAGGACAAAGGCTTGCTCTTCTCCTTGTGTACCACATTCCCAATCCAAGACAATGTATGCTAGAATACTGAATCAGGGCTGCATTGATCTGGAAATCAAGGAACCGAGGTGGTAAGGCTGACAGGCAACCAGTGGGAGGTTCAGGGGAGCACACAGAAGTAGGAGTGGCATTGCATGATGCAATAATGTCATTTCTGGCCCCAAAACCCTGAAATTATATCACCATATTTTACAACAATTCCCCTAATTCCCCTAATCTCTATGGTTTCTACCATAGAGATAGGGGAGGTTCCTAGAGCATCATACAACACAGTGACATCCATTTCACTTTTACAGCTGGCAATGATGTTGCAGCTTTGTGAAACACTATTTCCAACTCCTTGTTTGCTCCTACTGGTTGTAAGAGCAGCAGCAGGAACTGGGAGAAGGGTGAAAGGCGGGAGGCCGCCCAGTAAAGCAGACAGCCTTGCAGCCTTTTATCTTAAACTGACCTGATTAAGAGATGGACCCAAGAAGTGCATAGCATAGAGTTAGTTCAAAAGCTTGCATAATGCTTTGGGTCAGTTTGGTGGGTCCTAATGAAAGGTACTGCACAGATTTCTTCCCTATAAACGTTGCCTTGCTGATTTGTTTCTATGGTACTACCATCTGCTCCTCTCAATCCCCCCCCCCAACAGCCAATTTATCCTTCTGAAATATGTAACAGTATATAATGTTTCATGTACGCTCGTGTTAAAACGGCATTTAATCATTATTTCCAGTGTTGCAATTCAGGGGCAGATCAAAGCTTGCTGGGAACACCTAATTAAAAGCAAAGTCTTTGGGTTTTTTTCCCCCCTCTGTTTGTTTACCTCATTTATTTGCACTGCCCTGCATTCAGAGAGCCTCGGCCCCTTTGGTCCAGTGTGGGGCTTGGGAATGGGCCACGCGGTCATTTTGCCGAGTCAGATTTATAAAGCCCTAGACAAGGGGGGATTGAAAATAAATTGAACATAAAAAATTTAAATGCCTTTTATGAATCTGCTGCTTCTACAAGGACACAATGTTCAAAAATAATCGGGGAGATGTAAAATATGCATGATGGAATGCTACTGGTGGTCAAAATGCTCCGCACTGGCTTGGAATGCCTTTGAAGCTCCTGGGCGTGAAATTCATGTTTCTTTAGTCTCCAAGAGAAAAAGACCTGATTGCCAGAAGGGATACTGCGGACTCCTGCTCATCACATGCAATTAGCCAGGTCTTTGTGTAATCTGGAGGGGCTTTTCACACAGGAATAAACAGCATTTTGCATCCCTTTATTACACTTTAAGAATTACTTGCACTTCAGTGATCGCCTTGCAAGGAGGTCGTTAGTTCCGTGCTGAGCATGGCAGTTAAGAGACCAGTGCTATTTCCAGTCCGGGTGACACCAGCTTTACCAGCGGGCATCTCGAATCAGCTCGGAATAATCAGGCTGGAGGAGACAAACAAAATCTGAAGAGGCAACAGTAAATTAATTTGCAGGCATGGCATGAATAACCCATGAACTGGCAATCCAGTTGAGGGGAGGAATTAAACCTCCGCAGTATGCAAGATCCCCGTTCAAAAACGGAACGGGTAGAATATTAAGTTTGTCCTGTACACAGTGCATGCAGCATTTGACGCTGGCATTTAATTCGGGTTACCTCTAGCCTGAATGCTGCCTCTACAAACACCTCAGAGGCCTTGTGGAACTGGGTTATGGATGGCCCCCTCTGCTTGTGGCTGGTGTTTAAAAAAGAAACTTCCCTTGCAAAACCCTCCCAATATGTACTAGACAGCAAGAGAGCAACTCCATCAAGGGCATATAAACATCATTTGGTTATTGCGCTGGCTCCTCACTAGGCCCTGGGGATTTTTCCTGCTGGGAAACTCTTACATTGGAACAATCAGAGCAAGATGGGGACAATTTCCCAGCAATCGCTTCTCATTTCTTCTCATTATTGGAGAGAAAACAAGGTCAGTGTTCTGTTTTCCACACTACCTGCCTGCTCCTCGCTTCCAGCATCCTGCTTTGCTCGTGAATTGATCTCTTTAAGGAAAACCAAGGCCCAGTCCAAAATCTGAGGCAGTCAATGGGAAGGAGGCATGGGTCTCTGCCAAGTCCTGCCTAGCTGACTCGCTGTAAATCTCACCTACCCCCTACCATGGCCAGAGTCAGCCCTGAAGATCCACTGGACATGGCAGTTTTAATCAATTAACAGCATGAGCCCCTTCACTGCCTCTGGGAGACCAACTCACTGTCCCTCCCTAGTTGTAAAAAAGGAAGAACCATGGTCCTCCATGTTAAGTTGTTGCCCTTCCCTCTACAACTCCTCCTCATCTAGGACATAGCTAGGCTTTGGCTCAGCGGCTGAGCATCTGTCTTGCATGCAGAAGATCCCAGGTTCAGTCCCCAGAATCTTCAGTGTAGATGGGAGGGATTTATTCGAACTGGGAGTGGGTAAAACGCCCCGTGCAGACTACACCCAGATGATCCTGGAGGTCCCTTCCAATGCTATGATTCCATGAATATATCGGCCCTTTCTGCCTTCCCTGTCATCTCACCATCTGATTTTGCTAGGTGGAATGGCTGTGAACAGGTGTCACTTGCAGATGGGTAAAGAGGATGGCCTATCGGGTAGGAAATGGGGGTGCCAATTTACCCACAGAGGTTCCCTTGGAGTACCTCCATGCAAAATCATGTTTCACAAGCTGAACGTTTTCATCCCTGTTATTTTTTAAAAGGGAGTTCTGCTTCCACCAAGGGGAGGAGAAGATTTCTTTAAATAGTCATTCCCAATCCCTTTGGGCACTGTACTAAAAAGCAGCTTTGAGTGTGGCTGCAGCCCTTCATGAGCAATAAAGCCCTGCTCCCCGAAGCACTCTTATGCAATGGCTGAGCAGGAACAGAGAGTACTAGGACCCTGCTCGCTAAGAAGAGGCAAGAGGTCTCAAGGGGGAGTTAAAAGGATGGCCCTCGCGTCACTGGATGGCTGCGTTCCCATTCTGAGAGGCCAGCTCAATCAGGGACCTCCAGAATAGCCAGATGCTGAGGGTGAGCATGCTGAAAGTCTCCGAGTACCGGGTCCAGGTTCATCAGGGGTCTTGGGGGGCACCTGCGTGATTCATACATTTTGGTGCTATATGTATTCTGGACTGTCTTTTCGGAAGGCAGAGGTTAGGTGGGACAGGGCAGGCATTCTGTCAGGACTTCACATTGTCTTTAAAAAAACCCAGGCCCTGCAGCAAAGGCATTCAGAAAGTAAAGCCCTGCAATTCTAGCCAATTATGTGAATTTGCACGTCATTTTCACTTGGCATCATTAATCTGACTTCTGCTGGTCTTGGTGGATGGGGGGGTAGGTTGAACAGAGAACTTGCATCTGGTTCACTGCTTGTGTTTTGCCAAGGATGCTGTGTCTCGAGGACTGAGAATTAATTTTAAAATCAATGCATTTATTTAGTACAATTCTGAGATTAGGACTTCAAGGGCCGGCACACATCAAGGAACTTGAGAGGTTTCTTCAGTGCAAAGTAGGGGGAAGGGAGCCATGCAGAGGGAGAAGCTGTGCAAGAGACCGTGTCTTTTAAATTCTTCCCCACTGGCTGTTTTTTCTCCCCCCCCCCCCCTCTTAACACAGCCACCTTCCTGGGGGCTCTCAGCGCTAGCCTGGTATACTGCTTAAAGTATGACTAGGATACCCTGACCTGTCAGATCTCAGAAGCTAAGCAGAACTGGCCTTATGCCTCTATCAAAATTTATTACTTCAGGACCCAAATATGGGGGGTATTTGGGTCCAGCCCTGATGGATCATGTTCTTGTTTTTAATCATTTTGTAATAATTATATTGATTATTTTAACTTTGTAAATGGAGAATTTGAACTCTTAGGCCTTTATATTTTGATTTCATTAGCCTTTGGGTTCTTAATTCGTGTTTTGGAGTTACGTTTTCTCTCCTCCCATGTTCCAGGCCACGGGTATTTTGTCAAGTGCCCCTCCTTAACTGCCCAATCTTTGCCTGAGCTAATGAGCATCTTCAGAAGCCCCCCTCCCCCTCCCCCTCCCACTCCCACCCCACTTCACATTGGCTTTGCTAATGGCCCACTGTGAGCTTTGTGAGTTCTGTTTTCTTCTGTTAATTGCTTGGCCAAGCCTCCCACCCCTCCTCCTGTCCCTTCCTCTTCCATTTCCTTCCCTCTCTGCTTCCTCCCATGATCTCCCATCCTGATGTTTCTGCCTGCTCTGCGTTTGTTCTTCCCTCACCCATGATTCTTAACAGGAGGCCCGTGCCTCATCTCAGCTTTAGCCCAGTTTATAGGGTCCCTTAATTGCTCCCGCTGCCTTTCTTGTGGGTTTCTGTTCTTTCTTGTTATTCTCTGCTGCCTCCAGCTCCATCTTCAATCCACACTGCCGTTCCCTCCTTTCCCTGGCATCATTCTTTACTCTCTTGCGCACTCTTTTTCTTTCCAATGAAGTCAACCCTTGTTATCTTTCATAATAACTGTCCAGTAGATTTAACAAGCACATCTGACTCTGTTTTGCCCTAAGAGACTGGTTAGGAGTTAGTCACAGGGAGGAAGAGGGATGTTGAGGGGAGCGGTCCGTAAAACTTCCCACCAGGTGCTCCGTGCGACCCCGCCAGTGGGAACGACAAATGTTACTACCTTCGTAATTAGCCATTAAGCCACAGCCCAACGGCTCCGGCCCCTCCACCGGTGACTCTTTCTAATGATGTTGTCATTGCTTCAGCCACATTTCAGTGGGTGTATTTTCTGTGAGGATTTATTTCTGAGTCCCCTTCAAGACAGGCCCCGTTTGGCATTTGGAGACAGTTGCATTAGCTTTATCTAATGGGACATTTTAGCTATTGAGCATCCAACAATCCTAGTTTAATTAGACTTCAGAAAGTTAGACATTAATTATAGTAACAAGCTGAAGGGAATTAAGCGCAACTAATTACCAGGCTGCCTCTTTTGGAAGCGGGGAAAATCCTTCTCCTAGAAGGTGCAGGAACTTGCTCTCAATGACTTTGGAAGCTAGTATGTGGAAGCTTATTAGAATTTTGCTGCGATTTTTCCAACAGGGGAATGTCCCAAGGGGAGAAAGGATGGAGACCGATAATTGATGCTTAGGCAGACCTGGCTGCATGACTTCACTGGCCCACCTTCTGGCTGCTTGTATGAACCATCTTCTGCTTTGATGCACTGTCCCTGTGACTAGAATCAGACCCCTCCCCAGATCGTACTCATAAGAGATCCCCATCAGTTGTGCTTCCTTGCATGGCAGACCATGCTCAGTGGTGGGTCCCTGTGCCCATTTTGGCAATGGACAGAGAGGAAGGAGAAAATATCGTGAGATACAATTATAATATTATAAGTATTGTTAAACGTTCTATTATTATGAGTTAGAAATATATATGTTTCTCAATTATTATATGTTATCTGTATTGCACTATGAATTTCACTGTAAACCACCCTGAGCCACAAGGGAGGGCAGTATGTAAACGTGATAAAATAAAATAAAGTAGAGAGACATAGACCTTTTCTGCACCAGGAATTGGGCCCAGCTCAGCACTCATTGGGTTGCGGAGCTAATTTCAACTTCCAGGTGACATTGAGTTGGTCCAGGCGGTCCCAGGCCTGGCGCACTGCAGGCCCTCATTTGGCCTGCAGCAAGGGAACGTAGCCATGCAACTGGACAACCGCTGTGTCAGGTCAGATTCCTGGTGCAGAAAAGGTCAGATTCCTACAAGCCTGGCCTGGGGTGGGTTAAGGCTAAGCTAAAGGCATTATAGAAAAGTGAAGGAGCTAAACAGAGAAGACGCGTGGATGAGGGAGATGTCAGCAACCAAAAGCTGTGCTTACTTCTTTATAACAAAAGCAATTTCAATATGCCTATCTTGGACACAAGGTTTCTCATGTCATAAAAAGCTTGTAAAATGGAATGTTTCTCCTTCTGGTTGTGAGATTAAGGTAGACACAGTCAAATTAATGGGGCCTTTTTGATGCAGAAACACATCTACTGGCATGTCCCCTGAAATGGAAATGATTATGGATGTTATATTCATTTGTCCCACCCCAGGGACTGTGCCAGTAGATGGGCAGCGGTAGCTGGCCAGGCCTGGCACTGAGCTCTGCTCCCTGTGAAGCCACCATCTGTCTTGCACGCCCAGCCCTGCCCAGCCACCACTGCCTCTGCTGAACATTTTCTGCACCCGGCCGTACACTCCTTCCAGAATCAGTTTGTTACAGATTATATGTTTCCACATAATCTGCAACCATCTGATTCTCGTACATTTCTTTTTCATTTTTTGCACAAGTCCCATAGTTTGACTGGCCCGCCCCCTTTCAGAAGGACAGTATGCACACTGATGTGCATGAGCTGCAAAGGGTCAGTGGATCCTTGGCAGGAGCAGGAGACCAATCTGTAACGGAAGGAAGTGTGTGTTTTCATGTGTGTGTTTGCACCCCATGTGCAAATCAGACAGACTATGTGCACACTATGTATATATATATGCTGAAATTCCATGGGCTCATTTTTCACTTGGTCATTGGCATCAGCGGCCGTCACTCTCCTGATACCTTAGCCTTACTTGATGACTGGCCCTGCCCAGGTATGAAATATACGGAGAAAGCCAAAGTCTTGATGGAGCCATGGCCATCACGGCTAGCCACCATTGAGTCTAACCAGCCTACAACCAACCAATTGATCTTGCCATAGGAAAGGGTTGATAAAAACTCCCACACTACTTTTTAAGCATGGAATCACTTGTGCTTTCCCCACTTCTTTGTTCCTGCAAAGTCCTGCAAATGTCTATCATGGACCAATCATGAGATCAGCTAGGTTCTTGGGCAGACCCTGAGGGCACAAGGAGACACTAGTAGCAAGTTTCAACTCAAAAATCTCTCTAATTTTTTTGTCAATGAAAACGTGCCATTTAACAACTGGTGGCGGTGAGCAGACGGGTAGCAGAGCCCCCCCCCCAAACAATCTGAGTATGCAAACAGACACATACGAACAAATTCAGATGCATCCAAACATCTCAATGAGTGACTGGCTCTCTGATCACAACTGGCAAGCCGGAGAGCCAGCCAAACCGGTGGGTTATTGAGCATCCTTGCTGACAAGCAATTACACCGTGCTTTTCTTTCCCCTTGATGAATCAAGGAGGCATTAACCAAATGTCCGTTAATGATTTTGCATTAATTTTTTTCTTTTGTCCCCCACACATTCACAAAATTTGTCTTGTTTCCCCGTTGAAGCAAGCGGTGCCTCTTCACAGCTGATGGTGCTTTCCAGAAACCAAAACCAAAGAGGGGAGAAGGAAGCATGGGCTTTTGGAGCCCGCAGGCAAATTGAAGTATCTCTTTGCAAAACCATGGACGTCTCGCTTGCTCCGTTTTATTTCTGCATCATTTATTAATTCAGCAGGCAAGTAATTAGCCAGGCGAACAGCCGTCTTCTCTCCCTCCCTCCCTCCCTCCCCCCCCCAGCAGATGTTGGCGGTTTTGCAGAGGCAGCCGCCTGTGTTTGCTTCTTCAGCAGCTGTCTGTGCTGCTTTCGCTTTGGAAGCTTTAATCAAGTCATTACAGGGGATTTGGATGCTGCTGAGTCTCTTCGGTCTTCTCTCTGCTGGCTTGGAACAAGGCTTCGCTTGCCCCAGGCCTGGGCCCAAGTCAGAGGTCCCCCGGGAGCGTTCAGCTCTGGAAGTGCTGAGCCTGCCGCAGACTGGAACTTCCACTTGTCAGACACTCAAACATTTGTAAGGCCCCAGGTTACCGAGAGATTAGTCTAATCTCTTCATTAATTGAAATCTTCCACTGGGCACAGATGCTGCTTCGCGTGCATGGCAGGCAGAGCCGGGGATAACAGAGCGCCGATTTTGCTGTGATCTCCTCCGTGGGTGCAGCTGGAACCATGCAGAAGGCCTTGTTGTATCAGGCAAGCAACAATGAGCCAGTGAGGCAGGGATGTCATCTTCCAGGCCGTGGGGGCAAGGATACCCTACTGCTGCCCCTAGTTGCCTGCTGCCAATCAACGCAGTCGTCAAAGGGGACAAGTACATGGTCCCACCAGTACCATGTCACCATTTCTGGACAGAAAGTGGCTCCAGGAGTTCCACTGATCTCTATGATGTTTACCACTGAGATCTATGGCAGGGGTAGTCAACCTCTGGTCCTCCAGATGTCCATGGACTACAATTCCCATGAGCCCCTGCCAGCAAATGCTGGCAGGGGCTCATGGGAATTGTAGTCCATGAACATCTGGAGGACCAGAGGTTGACTACCACTGATCTATGGGATTCCTCAAGCATTATGGGGTCGGTGTGATGTCATTTCAGGGGGTTTGATTGACACAATGGCATGACATCAATGACTCTGTTTTCCAGGGCCCCACCTCTGGATGCCCATCTTGTGGCCAGCAATGAGCTGATCACCCTACATGGAGACCATGGAATGGAAGTCCTCTGTCTTCTCGCTGGAGCACATAAGGCATTCGGTTACCCTGGAATTATTGTGTTAAGTAACAGGCCCTGTATAGACTCAGGTGGCCATCAGAACTGAAAACCTCCACCCCGTTCTTCTGCCTTTCACCGCGACCCATTTGGAGCAATGTTCGGCGCTTTCCCATTAACATCTCCCAAGGAACCATCAGCTTGGTAACGCTACATTAACTAACATTTTTGTATTTAATTGCATTAGCATGTGTTTATTTTTTTTTCCAGTGGCTCTTGAGATGCTTCAGGGAGCCATTAATAAAGGCAGCGATCAGACAAAGTTCTCGCGTTTTTCACGGTGCGCCGGTTCCTCAGAGCTGCAAGTAGCACAACACTTGATGGCTGGATTGGGAACGTCTTGCTTTCTCAGAAATGATAATGCCCACATAGAGCCAAATGGTTCTCCTCGGCCTGCCTTCTTCTAATTTAAGCCCATTACAGTGGAACTGATGAACAAAGGCTCTCATTTCGCTTGCTAACAACCTTGCAAGTATCCCATCAACGTCCCACCCCCACAAGTCAACGTCCCAGCCCCACATGTGTGTGTGTGTGTGCACGTGCACACAGAGAGTGACTGAAAATATGGACGTATCAACTTGTATGTAGGCATGAAATGAGCTGCCCTGTCCAAGAGACAGATGAACTTTACAGCATAAGAGGAGGCCAGCTGAATCAGCCCAATGGTCCATCTAAATACCAGTTCATAGAAATCTTTTAAGGAGCTGGTGAGAATGGACTCATTCAGTTTCCTAGCAAGAAAATTGTTACCTGGAGCTCCCTTGAAGATGGGAGGAAGGGAGAGAGCAAGCAAGCAAGAAGAAGAAGAAGAAGAAGAGTTGGTTCTTATATGCCGCTTTTCCCTACCCAAAGGAGGCTCAAAGCGGCTTACAATCATCTTCCCTTTCCTCTCCCCACAACAGACACCCTGTGAGGTGGGTGAGGCTGAGAGAGCCCTGATATTACTGAAGAAGAAGAGTTGGTTCTTATATGCCGCTTTTCCCTACCCGAAGGAGGCTCAAAGCGGCTTACGGTCGCCTTCTCATTCCTCTCCCCACAACAGACACCCTGTGGGGTGGATGAGGCTGAGAGAGCCCTGAGATTCCTGCTCAATCAGAACAGTTTTATCAGTGCTGTGGGGAGCCCAAGGTCACCCAGCTGGTTGCATGTGGGGGAGCGCAGAATCGAACCTGGCATGCCAGATTAGAAGTCCGTACTCCTAACCACTATACCAAGCAAGCAAGCAAGCAAGCAAGCAAGCAAGCAAGCAAGCAAGCAAGCAAGCAAGCAAGCAAGCAAGCAAGAAAGAAAGAAAGAAAGAAAGAAAGAAAGAAAGAAAGAAAGAAAGAAAGAAAGAAAGAAAGAAAGAAAGAAAGAAAGAAAGAAAGAAAGATTATGCCACCTTGAAAGACATTAAAACATTTAAACAATTAAAGTGCAGTTAAAATATAAGTTTAAAATGTTTACACAAACAACACTTGAAATCTTGGTCATGAATTAATCTAAAAATTGCTTTTTTTTAAGTTATAGTTCAGCTCTCCCCATTCCCCATAAGTCTTTTCATAAATATTAAACAGGGAATAGTTCCTTGAAATAAGGAACTACAGGCAAGCCTGCAAAGCCCAAGTCTGGGCAGGTGAAGAGGAGGAATTAGTACAAAATGCAGACTCTTCGCTGAATCTTTCAAGGAGATTTATAGCAGACTGCAAGGCAGCATTTAACTCTTCTGAGTCTATTGGATTTACAGGGGCATAACTCAGTCTAGGATGATGCTGTTAGACAATTAACTAAACAATTGAAACCACACTACACTCCTTTACTCTCTCTTGAAAGCAGTTAAGAGTAACCCCATGGCGACTAGCACCGAGCAAGAGGTATTATACTTGCTATTGTCAAATTTGGACTCTTATATAACTCATAGTGTAGCTTTATTTGCTTTAGCTGCGATGATTTCCAAGACGTGATTTTATTTGATTTGGTTAAATTCTTTGTAACCAATAATAATAGTGATTGCATATTGTATCTTGAAACTGTGTAGTTCTCTTAGTTGTTGACATGATCGATTGCTTGTTTGCATATCTGCAATGGCCTTTGGCTATACGCAATAAATTTGAATGACTGACTAACTGAGATGTTGAAGTACTTTCCAGGGTTTTATAAGTCTGGATTCTTGGTTGCAGGAGCTTGAACAGAAAGGAAAAACCTCATATTTCCAGCAACTACAGGTACCTCTACTGAGAGGTAGAGGTACCTGTAGTTTTGGTCAAAAGCTTTAAATTCACATGATGTCCTGAATATATGTTGTTGAGTGTGCCCCCGGACAATCTTCCTTGTAAAATGGGTACTTTTTTTCTTCTATGCCACAACTGCAGCAAGGATGGCGCTTGCAAGAAGATGGAGACAAGAAGATATACCAAAAATAACAGACTGGATAGAAAAGTTGGGAGAACTGACCAAAATGGCAAAGCTTACTAATCTAGTTAATGGAAGACCAGCAGAAGAATTTGAAGAACATTGGGGGCATTTCTCACAATATTTAGCCAGATATACCTATTACCAAATTATTAATAGTATTAATAGTATTAACAAATATGTTACTGGGTGGACTGACTTGTTATGGAACTATAATCTTTTGTTCTTTCTTTTTTCTGTTATTTTCTTTCTTAAACGAAATAAAGGCTGGAGTTATCCAGCATTTAAAAAAGAGAGAGAGAGAGAGAAAACAGAATACTCTGTTTTATGTTTTAGAGAAGAAACTGGAGTGGTGTAGTGCTTAAGAGAGGTGGGTTCTAATCTAGAAAACTGGGCTTGGTTCCCCGCTCCTCCACATGCAACCAGCTGGTTGATCTTGGGCTCATCACAGTATGTTAGTGCTGTTTCCCTCAGAGCTCTCTCAGTCTCACCTACCTCTCTGGGTGCCTGTTATAGGGAGAGGAAGGGAAGGTGATTGTAAGCCACTTTGAGACATTTTCTGGTAGTGAAAAGGGGGGGGGTATAAAAATCAGCTCTTATGATGATGGTGATGATGTTCTTGTTCTTGTTGTTCTTGTTCCCAGATAACCATTAGGCTTGAAAAAGGGAGTCCTGCACCTGGAGGTCAAGCATTCTCCTGCATGCCTTGACTTGGTTCAGGCTTAGTACATCCAGTTTATAATAATTTGGGCACTATAGAGCTTGCCTATTCGATGCTATGAAATCTTGTGAATCCATTCATAAGTTTTTCAGGTTTAAATTACTGCTCAGCTTCATCTGTAAGGGTTATCCTTGTATGCTGTTCAGGATGAGAACCATATCTCCGGAGAAGAAACCGGTCCCTCAAAGCAACTTCCAAATGTATGGACGGCTAAATCTGAAGCAAGGAGAATCCAATCTCTCCTGGACAGATGCAACTGCAAGGCGGGATAAACAGAGGTCGGCAGAGTTTGGAGCGATCACCAGGGAGAGGGGGAAGGGAGTGATGGATGAGGCCACATTAAGGGAGCTAAATATGTACAGCTCAGCTAAATGAGGACTAATGAGGGATGAAGGCATCAGCAAATATTTGTGAAGGGTGTAAACAAGAGGGCAGGAAGACATTCCTCCCACTGCCACAGAGACTGGGGGACGGAGGATAAATTGAGAGGGAGACCCTGTTCCATGGCAGTCAACTGAAACATGGAGTTGGGAAACTCCCAGGTGCTCTTTAGAGGCAGCTTCTGGCTTTGTCTCTGCAGCTTTTTAAAACATTTGGCAAGTTCCTTCACTGTTCGTTTATTCTCCAGTCATCGTCTGCCTCCTTATTCCTGCCTAAGGCAAGAGCTGCTACAGCCTTTCCCCCAGCGCTCCTGGTTCTACACAGCTCAGATCTCCAGAACCAGGTGTTCCCGTCTGCCTGTGGGCTATGGCTTGTCTGGTCACAAGTGACTGTTTCTGTGCTTCCTTGATTCTTCAGCACCTGATGACTTGCAGCTGACTCTCTGAACTGACTCTGTCCCCACCCCCACCCCCACACCCCCCCCACACACACATAATGTTGTGGCGACATCTAAGTTCTTTCCCCCTTATGTAGTCATATGATTCAAACATGCAAATCTACCTGAGATGACAAGCATCAAGGGACATGATCTACCTGAGATGACAAGCATCACATACAAACAAGTTTATGTGGGTCATGTTTAAATACTCGCTTGTAGTCCCACTGTGATGATTTAGTAGTTGGAAAGGTAGGGTAGCCTTTTTACACGCAAGTCAGTAACAAAAAGGTACAAGCATCTGGATGTTTTCTCCATCGGGGGTAAAAGGTGATCTTTAGTGGGAAAACAGTGCAAGTGGAAAGGATTAAGAAACCCTTTCTCATCTTCTGGTGTAAACTGCAGTCTGACTGGTTATATTGTGCAAAAAAAAAAGCCCCATAATGGCATGACCTATAATACGTATTCTCCTTCTTTCCACAGTCCAATGCTGGAGACATTAATGTAGAGTATTTCAGCAGTGCTACACAAAAATTATCTCAGTTGTTTGTCTGTCTCCAGGCCTAAAGGAAGGTGCTGCTCAGGGCCAGATCCATGCACAAATTAGGTGAGCTACAGTGCAGGGCCTCTAAATATGGAAGGCTCAGGGTGGGCTCCATGCCTCCCACCCCTCCCCAGCTCAGCCTCAGGACTCAGGCCACCCCAGAGGCCATCCAGTTGGTGCAGGGCTGGCAGAAAGGCCTGGCTTCTCATCTCCATCTCCCGTCATTGTGGAGCATCAGGCTCCATGGAGGGCACAGGGCTAGGACAATGGCTGGGCTCTGTGCTTCCCACCCTACTCATTCTGAAGTGGATTCCGGGATGGAAGACAGAAGCCCCATGAGTGTTGTGGGTCCTAACTCGCTATTAATAACACTAATCCAAGGGCCCGTATAAAATTGGAGCCAGTCTGCCTACATTTCTGTTCCCTCCATTTTATCACAGCTGCCCTTCTCTACAACTCTGGCATTTCACTGCTGATGGCTCAAAAACTCAATTACTTCAGAGCACAGAGAATGGCTCCCCTCCTCTCCTCGCCTCCCTGCCGTCTGCAAAGTGCTGTACCAAAACACTCCCAGCAAGATGACAGTATTCTATAATATGATTTTGCCACATATTCCTTCTTTCTTGGCTCAGGCTTCCCCTGTGCATCAGCAGGGAAAGCAACAGAGAGAAGCAGTAGGAGGGATCTATCACTCTTGGATGCCTCTATGGCATCAGATAAATTTGAACCCAGGTCTTTTTCTTTCCCCCTCCCCCAATTGAAACAGAAAGCCTTCTGCATTGGGGAAGCTCAGAAGGGGGAGAGCTGATCACGAAGCTGAACTACCTTTCCTGAACTGGTGCAGGGGGGGTGTGTGTCAGGTCATGTCCAGCCAGCACTAGTGTTTTATTTCTTCTCTTTTGACTCTTGAGCCAGCAGCAGCCTCTCAGCAAATGAGGCAAATCTCTGCTGAGAGAAGTGTGGGCTTCTGGAGCACAGTCACTTTAAAACAGGGAGGGAAGCCTTGCAACTGGCAACCAGGAAGTCTTTGAACTGACGCCCTGGCCAATCAGGGAAGACTGCTTTGGAGCAGGAAGTTAATTCGCAAAACGCACAAATCTACACATTTACTGATGGCAGTTTTTCAAATATCGCAGCTTATATCCACTCCTGGATATCATGGGGAAAAGGTAGGGTCACTGCAGATCAATCATGCATGTTGCTGAAGGAAAATTTGAAGTGCCCAAAATCAAAATGGAAATTGAATTCAGTGTAGACAGGAAGGATTTAGTCGGGATGGGAGTGGATAAAAAGCCCCGTGCAGACTCGACCTAGGTAAACATGTGTAACTAAATAAAAGGATTCCACAGTAGAATATTGTTCCCGAATGGATTGCATTAAAGTTAACATTTCTTCATTTACCTTTGAATGTTTACTTTTGATCTAAATAAGTAAGTTAATAGTTTTGTTACATTTTGGTTTAAGTTGTGGCCCTCTTTAGGCACTGAGCATACTAATGCAGCCCCCATGTGCCAAAAAGTTGGGGACCCCTGTGCTAGGGCATTGTATCTTGCTGCTAGGAATGCCAGCCTCCAGGTGGGACCTGAGGGCTTGCAGTCATCTCCCGACTACAGAGATCAGTTCCCCCGGTGGGGGATGGATGCTTTGGTGGGTGGACTCTAGGGCTTTGTGTCTTGCTGCTCAGGATGCCAGCCTCCAGGTGGGACCTGGGGATCAATCATTATTACAGCTCACTTCCAAACTAGAAAGTTTAGTTCTGTTGGAGAACATGGATAACTGGGAAGTAGGACTCCCTGCAATTGTACCCCACTGATGTTCCTGTCTTCCCAAGGCTCTACCTTGAAATTCCCAAATGTTTCCCAGCCTGGATTTGGCAACCCCGCCACCCCATCCCCTGCTGGTGGCTAGGGTCAACTTGGCAGCCCTCACTGCACAATACCAAGTTCTGCAATCTTTTTTCTTCTTTCCTACCTCCTTCTTTATTTCTTGTTTGTTTTTAAAAGTCCCCTGGTGGGGGCAAGGAAAAATGATCTGCCACTTGGACAGGGTCAAGGAAAAATGGCTACCATGTTGAAGGGCAAATCTGAACTCTCACACCCCCCAAGCAGCCATCTTGGCTTTTACTATGACCTTTCCAAATAATCTGCAACAAAGCAGCTTTGAAAAAGAATCAGAGAAAAACCATGGATATACTAAGAGATGTAGTAATATACCATGATGCTCTGGAGAAATTGGGGGGGGGGGTAGGGGAATACCACTTCCCAACAACATTAACCCTGGGGCAGATAAGCTGTGATGAAATTACCAGAGAGCGGTTTTCTCTATGGCAGCCAATTTTTCTTAGTTGTTCTAGAAACCAGAACCTTGTCCGTTATGTCATCTTAGTGTGTAATTAATACAGCAAGAATATATTCATCTAAAGCCACATACTACAGGCCCTGCCGGATAGATTCCAAAACCTGGCCCATATCTTTTTTTTGTGGTTTTTAACAAGTTCCCAATGAAATATTTAACTTTCGGTTAAACTGGCCCTCTCCAGAGTCTCAACAGAAATTACAGTTGGATCTCGCTGCAATTTATATCCTGTCAAAACTTATTTCTGGCAACTCCAGCCAATAACTCTTAACTATTGGGCATTGCCACTAGAAATATCGAAAGTCAGTTTTCATGTGACAACATCTATAAAGATCTTAGTCGGTCTCTTTTGTATTAAGTCCCACAAATAGACTTGTGGTTAGGGGGGTGTGTGTGTGTGTGTGTGTTGGCTTTCACTCAAACTGAAAAAGTATAGGCTGGTTTCTCCTTAATGCCCTGCAAGCTGAAGCCCCCAGCCCACTACAAGGGACTTTGTGCCTCGCACCTTGTGTTGAGTGAGATTGGCAAACAGGTATGGGGAAAAGATGAAATTGTGGAGCATCTGCAGAGAACTGAAACCAAGGGCAGCAGCCATTTGGGGGTAAGTCATTACAGTAGGAGTTACAGGGTGGAATCATAGAATCATAGAGTTGGAAGGGACCTCCTGGGTCATCTAGTCCAACCCTTTGCACTATGCAGGACGCTCACAACCCTATCGCTCATCCACTGTAACCTGCCACCCCCTTGAGCCTTCACAGAATCAGCCTCTCAGACTCTCAGTAAGTAAATTTTGTTTTAATACACTCTCCTGAGGCACCACTTGATAAAGCTTGCAGAAATGGATAATTCAGGGCTATATACCAAGCACTATTTCCTTTAGAAGTTCAGAAGATATGTAACTCCTTTTGAAGACTTGATGGGATTCAACTGAAACACATGCTTGCAAAAATAGCCTGTGATTGCATAGCTAAAGGGAAAAATACTGACATCATACCATGTACTCTTAGTGAGAAACATTTTGTAACCTTTTGTTTTTGTTAGAAGTCAGCTTGGTAGAATAGACTGTGTTAAAGTGTTAAACAGCCTTGGAAACAAAAGGGACCTCTTTGTTTTAGACGGGAGGAATGAATAAAATAATCCCCTAAGTCACATGAGAGTAACCTTGAGAAGCCTGAAAGAACTGACTCTTGGAGTAGAAGAGAAAGGTGGTATTATATTCATGCTCTAGCTTTTGCTTGTAACTAATCTGAAATGGAGAAGTATGGAGAGCCCTCCCTTTGTTTGGTGCACGTTCTCTCCAGGCCAGTGGTTCTCAACCTTCCTAATGCCGCTACCCTTTCATACAGTTCCTCATGTGGTGGTGACCCTCCAATCCTAAAATATGCAGGTGTTCTTTCACAGAAATCAAACCGAAACTTACCAATGGCAAGAAGATCCATTGTTCATGATGGTATATAAATTGGCGGGTGCCTTCAGGAGGAGTGGCAACAGTGGCGGAGCCTGCCAAGCTGCTCACATTGCTGCGATCCCTGTTAAAAGGTCATTCGACCCCCAGAAGGGTCCTGACCCCCCCAGGTTGATGACCACTGCTCTAGGCTCTGGCAAAGAGGGAGTGTACCCTTCACTTTTTCTTAGCTGATAAACTGTGAAGAACAAAGAGACCTGTCCCCCCACCCCCTTTGCATCATTGGAAACTGGGTAAGAAAACAGGAGCACAACACTTTTTTGAAGAGTCCCAGATAAAAATTGCAGAGGGCAAGTTCTGCAGATGTCAAGTGCTCATGCTCAAGTATTAAAAAATACTTCGTGTGGATGGGCAGGGGATAAATACAGGTGAGATTCCATTTACACATTGAAAAGTCATCTTATTTGTTCGTGAACAACACAAAGACGTTGGACCCCAAACGTTTCATCCCTCTTGGATGCCTGCCAACTCTCTTCTGTATGCAAGCAAAGCAAGCAGGTGGAATCGGCTTTAGCCTCCCGCCCTCTGCAATTCATATGTCTGCAAACCGCACCACAGAGCCGCTGTTGAGTCTGTTGTAAAAGTCACATTAGTTATGTAGCTACATGAAAGATTTACAGTGGATCCAATAGCAGCTCCGTGGGGCAGTTTGCAGACGTGAAAACAACAGACAGAGGGAGACTAAGGTTGTTTCTCCCTGCCTGCTTTGGTGGCAAACAGAAAAGATTTTGTGTGTGTTGAGGACGGGGGAGAAAACCCTCCCATTGCATGTGCAGTGCAAGGTCCTTGTGCTGTTCTCACAAAACATGAGAATTTTGCAATGTGCAGATGGATCCAGAATGGCCAGACTGGGGCACTGGTAGAACAGAGAGAGAACCTGGTAGCCTCTTGCATCAATAAGCTGCCCAGACTGAAAGAAAGCAGCTGCAGTACCCTCAAAGAGTAGCTCTTTGCCAGCAGACTGCTTTCTCGGTGGGTTAGCTTTCTGCTTGCAAGGAGATTTTTTTAACATGGTGGTTTATGCAGGCTGCAGAAGGATGGTCCATTCTACCTCCCAGGATTTCCTTGCCTCCTTTTGGCGTATGCAGAGCTGAATATCACACGGGAAACTGGCAGAGGCAGCGGTGGCACAGCAAGTGGGGCTCAGCACCGGCCTGGCCAGCAGCCATCTACTGGCGCACTCCCTGGGGCAGGACAAGCAGTCATATCTTTTTCAGGGTGTGTGCCAGTAGATGTGTTTCCACATCAAATTCTGACCGATGTAGAATCATCATTTGACTAAAAGCAATGGTGCTAAAAGCCGGAAGGGTTAAACCTGTACGATTTCGGCAACAGAAATCCTCACCAGCACCAGGTGCTTGTATTGTCCATGTTCCCTACTGGGCTAACCAGGGTTCTGTCATGGAAATAGTCTAAGGAAAATGGACTATGGGTCAGGTTAGAAGACCTTGGAGGGAATGAGATGCCTGAAACTTCTACACCCAGGAAACAGGAAAAGGCAGCCAAAATGGAACTGAACACTTTTGCCCAATTTGCAGTGTGCTCATGTAGAGCAACAGACATTAGATTTTGAAGTGACAACCTTGGCCCAGCACACATTATTTTCCCCCCTATTTCTGTTGCAGAGGGCTTTTGTTGTGACTGTGTATTCTCTGTTTCCTGATGAAGGAGCCCTTCGAGTTGGGGTCAGAAGGAGGGTCATTCTCCCATGATGAAATATGCATGGCAGCAGGCAGGAGACGAATGATTCCCTTCTTGCATGCACAGCATGATATTCCAATGCCCTCCGCTGTCTGCTGTGCCGCATTTTCGATGCTCTGGTTTGGTGAAGGATGGGGTGAGGAAATACTTTGTTGTCACTTTGTAGATGTAATTGGCTTTTGAAATGGAGAGCTTTGTTTCCTGGAATATTTACAAGCTCCCTGTGACATTTTAGACAGCCAGCACAGCGGTAATGGCAAGGATCTTGTTCCTGTGATACCACCCTCCCCTAAAATTTCAAAGAGAAGTGATGACTGCATGAGGGGGGGGGGGGAGAAAACTTGGTAACGACTTCCAACTTCTTTCTCAAGAATTCCTGCACACCTGAGGCCTATCTTTGGGGCTCAGGCAACTTCCTGTTACCATTTATGAGATGAAAAACAAAAAGGGAACAAAAACCCAACTTGAGAAAAGAAGGCAGCAGCCTGAAGGCTGAGCAGAAAATATATATTATTATATAATATATATTACAGTACAGAACAGGAAAATCTATTTCTAAAGTGCATTGAAAGTGCATTATCTATTGTGTGCAGAATACACCCTGGTCTGTGCACAAAGGAAGAGCCATGTTACAGTGACCAGGTGGGGACTGAAAATGCCTCACTCGGCACCACGGTGCTCGCAGTGCCATAGGGTTGAATGGGGGCTTGTTTTGTTATTTTGCAAGAAGGTGGGATTGCGTTCTCACAAATCCCACTTTCCTGCAAACCCCCTTTCCCCTCCCATGCCCTCCCCCGCATGGTAGAACCTTTCTACCATAGTTCCATTTCCCGGGGGGGGGGTGCATTTCAGCAGTGGAGCTGCTGTGCATAATCAGTCAGTGAGACTCCTTCAGTTGGGAAAAGCGGAGAATAAAAACCAACAACTTTTCTTATTATTATTTTTGTCTCTATCTCCCAATATTAATATTTCTAGGTTATATACAGTTTTAAAATTTCTCAATAACTTTTCAAAAATAAAAAAACCTTTAAAAATGTAAGGGTAGGAGGAAGAAATATTTAGGGAATATATAATAAAATTCTGGTAATGAGAATGGAAATCATTCCTTTCTCATTACCAGAATTTTATGTTGGCAGGCATTTGAGGTATATTGGCAGGCATTTGAGGTATATTTTTGGCATATAGGCATGTTTTAGGAAAATCATTTATAAAAAATATATATTCAGAATTATTGTAATAAAATTAAAGGAAAAATTATTAAAAGGAGGCAATAAATTAAAATCAACTTCTTTATTCCTTTGAGAAAGCACATACTAAAAAGGCAAACAAGAACTTTTTTTTTCAAAACTTTTGTGACAAATTTCAAAAGCATCCACCAATGCTAAGTATGTTTTGCAATGCTTCACAACAAAGCACTGATGGTTTGCATGCCTCAAACAACATTTCATTGTTTATGCCTAAGACTATTGTTACGCAGCAAAGCTAAAACAATTGGTGAAGAACTCATCCTATCAGCATCTATTGAGGTTTTTCTGAGTACTGTTTTGCAAAAATCACCACTTGATATAATTAAGATGATTCCTCTCAGCTGCAATTCAGAGCAAAAACACACAGACAAAATATGAATGATCACATTGTGCAGCATATTAGGACAACAGAATCTGCTGGTTGAGTCAGCTTTGCAGAGCATTGAATCTTTGCTTCTAGCTTATGTGTGCTTTATAAAAGACAAAAGCTTGGCTCAAGAGTTATTATTTGCATGTCAACTAAGAACAAATACTACAGGGGAGTCCATATTTCATGCAGTTAAGCAGTGATTCAAAGACAAGGAAATTTCACTTATTAACATACTTGTGCAATACATGGAGCACCATCAACACTCTGGGTGTGTTGCAAGAAACCTCAATGTTTGCTTGTTTAAGTTTCTGCACACTATAATTGACTTGCAGGGTGGGAGTCCCGGGCTTAAGGAATACGCACAAACACTAGGATGGAATTGAATAAGGCCGCAACTTTTATTAACAACACATTTTTATGGGATGTTGGCCAAGGCAGGGAGTTGCTAGTCAGCTAACTGCTCCTTATCACCCCATTACAGTGATTCCCCCAGATCCCACACCAGTTCTCATCCAGGAATGCAGGTCCCAAAAGCCGCTGCAGTTCCTATCCCAGCAGGTGTCCACCTAGAACATCCAAGGAGGCGCAAATCTCTTACGGACCCTTTTCAGGCCACCTGGCCATGTGAAACGTGTGCTCCCCCCCAGCCGGGTTCAGCACCCTTTTACAGGTTTGCCGCCTCTTTAAGGAGACCCCTTGCTTGAGGAGTTTGCCACAAAATGGCTACGCCCCCTGCCAACCTGCAAGCTGTGAAAACTAACATTTCAATATAATGCAGCTGCAACAACCTGAAGTATAATGCCATGGCCTGTTTCCATAACCAACCTGTTGATTATTTTAACCTACAGGGGAGGGAGGATGGGTAGCTCCTTCAGCGTTGCTCAGCAAAAGAGGCTTGGACAGGCACAAGGCGCCTCCAAACGCCTGTGCCGTGACACCTCCTTCGCCTCCTGGCCAATCATGGGGCTCCTTGCTGCACACGGCAACCGCGTGAGCCCCGGGGCCCTCCCAGCGTCTTCCCCCTTGCCCTTCCCCAACCTGCAATGGCTAATTCCGGGCTGCCAGTTACTGCAGTGAATAAAATTAAAGCTCGTGCTCTTAAGGAGCAAATATTCTGGAAGCTCTTTGTTGAGATTGGTGAAGGTTTTAAATGTTTGCTGCTTCATATTGAAGTTCATTGACTACCAGTAGGCAACAGTTTAAGATGCTGTTATGATCTTTTTGACACAGCTGTGAAGTTTTTTGAAGAGATAAATGCTAAGTTCAGCGATGAACTCAGAGAGAGAACAGGCATGAAACTGCTTATTTATCAGAACTATTTGCAAAGTTCAATGAAATGCATTTGCAATTCCAGGATAATGAGGTCAGTCTTATTAAGGCTAAATATGTTGTTTCTACATTTATTTCAGAGTTAAATACCCAAATGCAATATAGGCCATTGCAAGGTATATCAGCTTCTGAGCCTGTCTGAGCTAAAATAAAAAGTTTGGATATGAGATCATGATCTGCATGTTTTTGTGATCATTTTCATCTGCTTCAAGAGATCTTTTGATGAAAATTCCAGATCGGGTGATAAATCCATTTTCAGACACTGAGGAAGCTGGGATACTGGAGGAAGAACTAGCTGAGCTACAAAATGACATCGAGCTGAAGTCAAAGTTTAAGAAATCGTACCACGAGTTTGGGCGACAGAAGAAATTTTCTGATCTCCATCCTGCATTATAGAGAGTGGTTAAGAAGTTCCTTGTTGTACTTCGAACATCATATATAATGGAACATGATTTTACTGTGGTCATTCAACTCCTCTCCAAGCAAAGAAATCGACTCTGGATTACTAAACAAGGTGATTTAAGACTCTTGGTAAGTGACTGTAAACCAAACAGAAACTAACAACAATCCATCAAGCCCATCCATGGCCTTAAGAATGTCCTGAACAGTGTTCACTAAATGTGGTGTCTAAGAGTCTTGCTAAATGACTATCAGACTTTGAAAAGCTGATATCACTGTTCTTCACTTTTGTTGAATAAATTAAACTAAAAATTTTTAATTGGATTTTGAATCAATGTGCAATGAAGTGTTACGGATTTGAATTTTATTATTATCTACCTTCCGAATTATGCTTTTAACAGAGTACTGGAGGGGGCACCGGGGATGAGTTTATGGAACCAAGATGGTGGTGCCCCAAAAGATCTTTGGGAAACTCTGCCTTGGAGTCATGAGATGTCCTGGGGTTCTTTCTCATGCTTCTTCCCAAGCATATGAAGTTACCATATTCCAAGTCAGATTCTTGTTTTGTCAAGGTCAGTATTGTCACCGCTGAGCAGGAATGGATTTCCAGGATCCCAGGCAGGTCATTCTCATCAATGTGATCCTTTCAGCTAGAAATGTCAGGGATCAAATCTGCAACCTTTTCAAAAACAAGACCTCAGTGGAGTATAATGCTATGAAGTCCAGCGGAACAGATCTCTTTAGTCTGGAGAGGAGCTATAATTCCAGAGGATCTCCAGGTCCCACCTGGAGGCTGGCATCCCTAGACAGAGGTCAGTTCACCTGAAGAAAATGGCTGCCTTGGCAGGTGGCATCTATGAAATTATACCCCAAATTCTGCCCTCCTCAGTTCCCCACCCCCAAAATATCCAGGCATTTCCCCAGCTGAAGTTTGCTCGCCTCTGGGAAAGCAAGATTTGGGTGTGCATGTTCATGCCATGCGAACAAACACTCCCGCATCAGTGTAATAGTAGTGGAAAATTCAAGAACATGTTAATAAAATCTTTCAATATGTACCTTACATCGCTTCCTGTAAACTGGCTCTCACCTAGCCAAAAAACTCCGTAGTGCATAATGCATACTACTATCAAATCGATAGTTTGCTCCTTCAAGCAGAGATAAGTGGTTTTGGCTATAATTCCCCAGGGCTGATTTTAGTGTGCAAAACTGGCAGATTTTGGACAGACACACATTCTGTCACACCGGTAGTTGTGCTGTCCCTGTGCTGGATTGCCAGCTTTTGTTCTGGGACAGACCCCGTTTATGAGATAAACAGGAGGAATCAGTCCATAAATTGTTATGGGCCTCCAGCTGTCAAGATAATGTGAAAATACCGCAAATGTTTCAAGGCATTTTGATGAAAATACATCAAAGCAAACAAGACATGCCTCTCTGAGGAATCATTGGGAGGGGAGGATAAACAGTTGGGTATTTTCCTCCCCACAAAAGTGAAAGACTGCTGAGGATCATTGAGTGTTCTCCTACTCATCTAAGTCCTAAATAGCACCTAAAATTACAAAAGAGGAATCAAGACCAAGTGGTATGGAGTTCTGTGCTATTCCATGAAGGTTTCCACTGTATTTACTGCTGCTTCCTCCCAGGACCATAATAGCAGCTGCCCTCACGACCTTCCACTTTCCGCTGATCAGGTTTGAAAGGACACTTTCCCATAAAGCTACCGTCGGGAGGAGGATCACTAAGAACTCTCACTGCTGAGTGAGTTCTGGCATTGGCCTGGTCTTGTGCTCGCCTCAGGGTGAGGTGCTTCATGCCTACAGGACAACACAGGGCCTGAACAGGCCAAATCCCCGTTCCCCGCCCTTAACTGGTGCTCAACAGCTGTCAACATTCCATGCTTCCTGGAGAGAAATCTGTACTCTCAGTTTCCATGAGGCCATTGAGGGGTGCTTAGCTTATTTTCAAATATGTAGCACCACTTTCTAGAGTTGCTAGCTCTAGATTGGGGCATTCCTGGAAATGTGGGGGTGATCAGGGTTTGGCGATGGGAAGGACCTCAGCAGGGTATAGGACCACAAAGCCACAGTAACTGTTTTCTCCAGGGGAACTGATTTCTGTGTTCCTTTGGGGAGTTGGCAACCGGACTTACCTGTAGGTGGCCTCATTTCACAGCACCACTGATGGGCTTCACTCCCCAGGATTCCTGGCCTCCTATGGAACAATGGGATGCTTTGGGCTCAGCACATTGTTTGAGGGAGGGTTTTAATCCCACAATTTTCACAAAACTAAATTTTGTTGCCCACTTCTAGAATCCAAGAAATGCCCACCTTGTCTGTGAGCAATCCCATTTCTCTGTAATTAAATCAGAGAGAGTTCTAATTATTTCATCCTTTCGAATATCCCAATCCACCAAGGTGCCATTTTATTTTATTAAGATATTTATTCCCTGCCTTTCCCCCACAATAGGACCCAAAGTAGTCGATATTAGTCTCCTCTCCTCCATCGTATCCTACTAACAACAACCCTGTGAGGTAGGTTAGACTGAGGGACAGTGACTGTCCCATTGTCATCCAGTAAACTTCTTTGGCAGAGCAGAGATTAAAATCTGGGCCTACAAGACTCTTAATCACTACACCATGCTTTCAATTTGGAATACACAGATAACAGCTGTAGTGTTCTAGGTATGGGGTAAACACCCTACAGCTTTTTATAACCTCAGTGAATAACAGCCCCAAGTGTCTTGATATATATTCTGTTTTTCAGCCACGGCCACCTCCCATCATCTCCACACGGGTTCAATAACTCTGGAAAGCTTGCCCCTCCAAAACATGTTCTGAGGTAAATTATTGAGCTTCAGCACAGTAATGCCCTCTAAGCAAAACAAGAGGCAGTAACCATAGAAACTTGCCTCATCAGGGCCTACATACAATGTTAAAGCATTGGCCATTTGTAGAGGAGAATGTCTGTAAAAATAGGTTTGCTCAGGGATTCTGAAGCATACAATGTCGTATCTGGGGAAAACTCAATGTGACACCATGATTTGCAAAAACTATACCACGGAGTTTTTGGCAAATCCTAAAACACACCTCCAAATGGTCTCCCAGTTTTCTCCAACTGGCCTTTGAGGTGCTGGTGGGCAACGGAGGAGATTGCTGGGAAGACTACTACCAAAGCAGGAGACCTGGAAAAGCTGACTGGCAGTGAATTTTGCATTTGAAGAAATATTTCTGTTTGTGTGTCTTCAATCTCTTGCCCATCAGCTTTGTATCTTAAGTCTTTGGTTGTTGATGATGTCTTCTTCCTAAAAGGAATAGCTTTCATACCCAAATGATGCCCCACCAAAAAAAAAAAACCAGAATTCCTGGCTAGTCTCAGAATTGATCCAATGAAAACCTATCTCACTATATGTGGGAAGACAAGTAAGATAGTTTTATTCCAGACAGCATTTGATGGAGGGTGAATTGTTTCAGAAAACTCGGCACTCCCTGTGTTAATTCTCCGTGTTTTCAATTCTGTGTGCACCAGGAGAGACCTGGACTATATATTAATTATATATTCAGTTCTGAAAGCCCCATTCAATTTTCACTATTCCTGTCAACACGGATACTTTTCAGTTTGTGCAGTCTGATAATGTGAATCGAATCCCTAGAGAAATGGGGCCAGTCCCATAGATGCTTGACCTTTTCCCTTCCTGGCTAATCAGAGCAGCCAAAAGGAAGCTAGCCAGATGGGCAGAAGAGGCAATAAATGCCCCATTAAGAATACCAGTCAGGGTGGAAAGAGCATTACTGAAAAAGCCACTCTGACCCGAATAGTTATCATCAAGTCTCTTTTGGTAAAAGTGCATTAATGTGTGGTGCTGACCCAGTTCGAAGTTATTTCTGGATTCCTTAGATCAGCTTTTCTCAAGTTTTTTTGCTGTTGAGAAACCCCTGAAACATTCTTCAGGCTTTGAGTGGCATGATCGTGCAGAATATGGTTGGGAAGCAGAGCTGCGTAAATGCCCACCAGAGGCCCCTCCCTCTTATACCCACTCCAGGACCATCATTCGCATTCGGGGGCCAGGAGCTGGTCAACAGGATGATATATGGTCATATCAACCAATAAATGAAGAAAGCCCTATCTTGGATTCTTTTCAATCAGATTTCATTTCCAGTTTCTGAATGGAAATAACCCCGACCACCCTAACACCTTCATCCGGAGCTGAATCAGATAAGTGCTTTCCTGTTAATTTCATAAGGAAGCTTCTCCGCCAGGCATTTGGTTGAGGTCAACCTGAACCAATTGCCTTCCACTGGCCCCCGAGCCTCCCTCTCAAGAAATCCACCTCTGATTTGTCCAACCCACGGAGCCATCAGTACGCTGTAGTTGAATTGATGTTCTCACCATTGTTCTACTGTTATATTGTTCTGTTGTTATCACTGTATTGTTATTGCGTTTATAACTACTAAGCTATCTGTATTGTTTTCCCTTGTTTTATATAAACCACTCTGCACCTCAGGGGAGGTCGGTATATAAATATAATGAATAAAATAATTAAATAAATCCATTTGGTAGGACGAGGTACTGTCTGACCAACATGAGGAGAACTGAGGGGAACTGGCTTCCAATCGATCTGGTCCTTCATGGATTGTAAGCTCCAAAAAGAAGGCTGGAGAATTGACTGTTGCTTAGCCCTTCAGAAGGAGGGATTCCACTAGGTTCCCAGTTGTCTCGATCCAGATGGATTCCCAGCCACTCTAGGAGAATGCTACAACAGCCTGACAGTTAAGAAAAACTGTCCAGAGATTTGGTTTCATTGATTTAGTTATTTTCTTATTTGCATAGTTAATTTGCTGTTTTCTCCAGTGCGGACCCAGAGCAGCTTAGTACAAACCTGATGTTGTCACCATCTCCCTTCCATCAAATGCCACAGAGGGGGAACTGAACTGGAAGGAGGCTAACAAATTGAATGTACTTTGGGGCAAGGGATTAACTGATCTGGGAGCAGGGGCAGTCTCTTATGGAGGTGGGAGCACTGCCTGTTAAGATCCAGCTTTCCTGTTTCATGGTGTTTGAGACCTGCCTGCTCATGCTATTGAGATGGCCCAGACACCTGGGCTGCCCTGCACCTGGCCTGGGACCTCAGGTGGCAATGGCACAGGCTTAGAAGACATGTGTCAGTCTTGTTTGTTTGTTTATTCATTTGTTTGTTCACTTTTTAGAAGATTTATAAACTGCCCTCCCAGTGAGCCAGCTCACGGTGGGTGCACAAAGTGATATATAAATACAATGCTTAAAACAAATAAACTTTAAGTTTAAACTGGGTTGAAAAGTAGATAAGAAACCAATTAGAATAGATATCTCTTGTTTTCTCCCATATTACAGCCTTTACAAAATTGATTGGGCATCCCAATTAGCTGAATGTGTCTCTTGGGTGGAGAATTATTCCTGAATGGTCACTTAAATGCTATGGCCAGATTCTCCTTCCACATGCCAGCTAGAGCCTTTCTGCAGAAGGTAGGTACTGCCACTGACACAGGTGTCCCGAGCACTCCCCATGGAGCTGCCTTTGAAAAGCCTTTGGAAACTTCAGCTAGCACAAAATGTAGTAGGTAGAGCAGCTGCCAGGTTACACCTTGAAGAAGAAGAAGAGGAAGGAGGAGGAGAAGGAGGAGGATTTGGTTCTTATACGCTGCTTTTTTCTACCCGAAGGAATCTCAAAGCAGCTTACAGTCGCCTTTCCTTTCCTCTCCCCACAACAGACACCCTATGAGGTGGGTGAGGCTGAGAGAGCCCTGATATCACTGCTCTGTCAGAACAGCTTTATCAGGGCTGTGGTGAGCCCAAGGTCACCCAGCTAGCTGCATGTGGGGGAGAGGGGAATCAAACCCAGCTTGCCATATTATAAGTCCATGCCTCTAACCACTACACCAAGCTGGCTCTTGATGGCACACTTCAAGGATCCCTCATATAAATACAGCTGTTGGGGGAAAAAACCTTTTCGATCCCATATTGTAACATGGCAATGGAGGCAATTTTCTTGCCTATGGCTCCATTAATATCTTAGTATTTTGCAAAAGAGGGGGAGGGAAATCGCAGTCAAAGGATTAATTTAATGTCACTTAAATGGTCCCGCCTAGTTACGTTGGCTCCTGTTAATAATAAGTTTACACTAATTGCTTTGCTCTCTTCCTTTCAATATAATTAAAAAACACAAAGACGCTTACAGGAGTCCTGTGCAATTTGTTAAATGATTATTACTTTTGGGATCATGCAGTATTAATCATCGCCATTATTTATTAGAATTTTACCATTAATTCAGAATCACATTATTATTGTTGCTTCATTTGAGTTTCATTATAGAGTATTCCTGGGAGGGAGGGAGGAGAGAGGAGGAAGTCTAGAGGCCCAATCCACTAGGATATTTTCCTGCCTGAGCTTCATTGAAATGAACAGGCGCTATTCTGCATCAATGCATTTATTTATTTATAAAACATATGCAACACGATGTCTAATAAAAACAACTCGAGCAAGATTAGACTTGAACAAACAAAAATAGCATCGGGACTAACAGCCTTGTGGAAGCAAATACCCATATTATAGGCATGAATTTATTCATGTCAAAATTTAGGATCCAATACAGGTTGCTGGTCTTTAATGATGTGCTGAACTGGTTTGAGCTGGGAGCTGTATGTGATCACCAGAGACGTTCTGTTGTTTTGGCTGGCTGTATCTTGTAGCAGGTATACCTTGGTATCCTTGGGGTTTGTTGATCTTTCTTTACTACATCAGATGAATATTGTAATTCTCAAAATGGCTTTAGCTTGTGTAGGTGAGAATCTCTGCAGGGAGGATTGGAACAGAGGCAGCTGTAGCACAGAGCTAAGCTGTAGATAATTAGAATAATAGAAACATAGAATCATAAATTTGAAAGGGACCTCCAGGGTCAACTAGTCCAACTCCCTGCACAATGCAGGACACTCACAACTACCTGCCTACCCACAGTGACCCCAATTTCAATTGATTGGTATGTTTATGGAGGGGACTGCATGCAGATATCTTTGGCAATCAGTCAGTTTCTGGTATAAAATGGTTTTTATGCTTCTATTATGTATTTGTATAGGAGTATCTAGAAAATGTACTTCTTGTGTGGAACAATTCATGGTCATATTGTTGCTGGGGTGGCACCCACAAGGCCTGGTGCAATTTCTTCAATGTTTCCATATGATTAAAATGTCATTAAAAAATCTCAAATGTAAAAGGGGTTTTAATGAAAGGGAGCTGAGGAAAATCTGCTCCAGACCAGCCATGAAAAAGCAGGCATACTGCGGTGCCATGTGGGTGCCCATGGCTGTGCCACTGATCTGAAGGAATCATCACCAAATTAGAGACAGTTGCAGGTGAGGACAAACTGGCAGAGCTTGATAGCAAAATCCGTTGAGGTGTTATCAGAGATGGTACTTCTTGAGGCTTAACACCAGAGTAGCGTTACCTGGAAGATTGTCAACACAGTATATATTTTCTTGTTTTTAGAATTTTTTCCCCTGAAAAGTGAGAGACGTAGATCTGGAGAACTATCTTGAATGGTAACTTAACCAGGACCGATTATGCACAGGGCGGGTAATCCAGGATGGTGGCAGCAGGGCTAATCCCCGATTGTCCATGATGCTGCCACCATCCCAGCCCTGGCCCGGCATAATGCCCCGGATGGTCCGCAGTATGTGAATGCAGGAATTCCCACATTCTCCGTGATACCACAGGTGCCATCTGTGGCCCTCCGGTGCCAGCCTCATGCATAATCAGAAGAGACCACATGAAACTGATCATGAATAATCAGAAGACTCCACCTTGGTGGGAGAGTGGCATGCTGCCCCCCTGCCATTGTCCTGTATAGGCCCCCTGCCTCCCGCTCTCCCCTGCTGCTGCTGCCACCACACAGTGCACTGGGCTCTTCTAGCCTTGGTGTAGTGTGCACTCACGAGCTATGCCGAGGCTGTCCACATACGCCAGGGGATTCCCTCCCCTGTGCATATGCGGGAAGTAGGGCATGCCACCCCGGTGTAAGGACCACGCAGCAGCCTGGTATAGCTGCCGCCGTGCATAATGGGTCCAGCTTAAGAATCTGAACTAGAGAGTGTGAACAGCATTGGACTCACATTTAAGGAAACAAGTTGCCATCCGTGAGATTATATACCCTAGCAACTAAAGGAGCAAGAGGGAGGCTTAAAGATGACTCCCTTCAAGTAGGCCTAGATCTTTCCTCAGAAATATAACACCACAACCTGCACTAGTTCCCACACAGGTGATTTCTCTCCTTCAAAGCAAAAACCATGGAATTGTACAACAAAGAAATAATCTCCTGGCTCTTTGAGGTGTGTGTGTGGGGGGGGACCAGTTTATCCTTTCCACCCCTCAGTTGCCACCGGATGTCTTGTTAGCAGCAGCCTGCTCATGTTTAGAAGTCCAACAGAAAAAAAATGGGGAAACTCCAGCCATTCAAGCATTGTTTAAACAGGATATAGGACTGAAGGATATATACCATAAGTTATATCTAATCAAATAAATAACCAGAAAACCCAGAAAGGATGACTTTTTAGACAGATGGTTGCCTTTTCTGACATGCATTGATTTGTTCCAGTGGGTCGGCCCTGTCAGTCTGCTATTGCCGAAACAAACGAAAGCCTTCTGGCACCTAAAAGACTTGCAGATTTATTGAAACAGAAGCTTGTGCAGACTGGAGTCCACTTCATCTTCAGTTGCCTGGCTTCTGCTTCAGTAAGCCTGTTCTCTTCAGGTTCCCACATAACCTCTTTGTGTTTTGTTCTTTATTGACAAAAGCTATCGGAATATTCCTTCACATCTATTTAATTCAATGTGTAATTGTAACCTTCTTATAATTTTGCCCTCAGCTGGATTTCAATAAATAGTGAAGGGATTCTGCTGCTGTACGATAGGATACAGAAGGCCTTACACATTTATTTTCATCATTTATGAATATATCTGATTCTCAATGTGGCCCCATCTGTGGGTACATAAATCTGGTGAGTACAGCCTTGAACAAACAAGATAGCTGTTTCTACAAATCGGGGGGGGGGGGGGAGGGAGGATCCCCAGGTTTGCAGAGAAATCCAGGGGGGGGAATAATGGGATGTCAAATCTCTCCCAAATAATATAAGCAGCATCTGAGCCTTTAAGAAATTAACATCCTCTGCAGTGGTCACGTGGGAGTTGCTAGGTAACCACAATAATGTTGCAGGCTTCATGCCTTGATTTCTGAAGGCAGAATGAGGGAGTAGGGTCTTCCAGTTCACTCCTGTTTTAGCTTTCCAGTTCACTCCTGCTCCCCTCCTCCATGTCCTGGAGGGAGGACTCATGTGGGTCAAGTCTAGCAGCAACTATCAGATGACTCATCACTGCATAATTTGCATGTCATGCAGTCTCAGCAGTGACCACCTGGTGCTGTGCTACTATTTGATAGTGTCACTGTGTGAAAGCCAGTGTAGTATAGTAGCAAGAGTATCAGAGTAGGCATGGAAGACCCTGGTTCGAATCCCTACTCAACCCTGGGCCAGTCCCACTCTCAGTTTATTCTGTCTCTCAGGGTTGAGGATAAAATGGTGGAGAGGAGGAGGATATAAGTTACTCTGGATCCCCTTTGGAGAGAAAGGCAGGGTATAAATGAATTCAGTAAATAAAGATTAAGGGGCTGAAAGGACTGGTGGATAGAAAAAAGGAAGCTGAAATGAGGGTTGCTAAAGGTAAAGGTAAAGGTATCCCCTGTGCAAGCACCGGGTCATGCCTGACCCTTGGGGTGACGCCCTCCAGCGTTTTCATGGCAGACTCAATATGGGGTGGTTTGCCAGTGCCTTCCCCAGTCATTACCGTTTACCCCCCAGCAAGCTGGGTACTCATTTTACCGACCTCGGAAGGATGGAAGGCTGAGTCAACCTTGAGCCGGCTGCTGGGATCGAACTCCCAGCCTCATGGGCAGAGCTTTCAGAGGGTTGCTAGGAGGAAGGAAAAAGGAAATTATATCTCCAAAATTTCTTTCTGTGAATTTGGGACTGGTGGGCCCAGGTCGGTTGAGGGGTGATTTGAACCCAAATCTTGTCAGATCAAACCCAGCATTCTAACCACCAATTATTTTGATTTCCAATTATTTTGATTTCTTTAGCTAGTTTTTAATTTTTAGTTGCAAAGGTTTCTATGTGAGACATAATTCATTCAATAAACACCATGGTTGTTGTTTTTTTTAATGTTCCTGGTTCTATTAACCATTCTTATAGTCCCTATTTGGCAGGGACGTGTCTAGAGTTCCTCTTTCTACCAACCACAATGTTAGAGTGGCAAGCCCTGGCACTGAAAAGGCCTTGTGGTTGCTGGGCAACCCACCCCATGTTTCCCTTGACCCTGCTGGTTAAGTCCCAATAGGACATAACTGGCCCTTCTATGAATATAATTTGCAGCTTTTCCTCTTAGGTGTTAATTAAGCTGATTGATTGCCAATGTGCTTAAATGACTTTGGGAATGCACATGCACACAGATCTGGCCAGTAATTGAGTTCACTGCTGCTGCTGCTGCTGCCTCCCAGCCCCAGGTATAGCTACTGTAGAGTTGGGAGGTTGGGTAATGCAACAAGAAGAAAATTAATTAACTTGTGTGGTATATTAATTAGATAATTGAATTGTGGAAAATGGAACACAGTACTGTTTTCAGATTGGAGGGCTGATCCAAAACATGAGCATTTCAAGAGCTTTTGTCTCCGCAGTTTCAGAACTGACCTCCAGTTCAATGAATGAAGATGGTATGGCAGGGTTTGCAATCTTTAAAGAGCCAAACTATGTTACAATTCACAGCAAAAGGGTAACAACCAGTGTAAGAAATCTCATTTGCACTGTGTCCAATTTTGAGCCCTGTATTCCCCTGAGGGATCACAATAGTAGCATCTGTGTATAAAGCTGACCCATCCACTAGGGCAGGGGTAGTCAAACTGTGGCCCTCCAAATGTCCATGGACTACAATTCCCATGAGCCCCTGCTAGCATACTGGCACTAGGGAAACCTAGGTGGTCACCCAAGGCACCACAGCTAGGGGCACCAAGAGACAGGACCACAGACAGCCCTGGGGGTCCAGGGTGCAAGCCAGAGAGGGTGCCAAACCAGAGTTCCTCCAGTGCATGTCTGCCATGCCTTCTTTAAAGTCCCACTGAGTTCAATGGGATTTACTCCCAGATAAGCATGCTTAGGATTGTAGCTCTTGGAATGATGGAATACATTATGGTATGTATAGTGGAAGCCTTCTTGAGGCCTGCAAGGAAGAAAAGTGGATAATAAAGGTTTTAAGTAAATAAATATCGCATTCAGGGTAAAATGAGAGAGATTTGCAAATTTATTTATGTGATTTATTTAGACTGACTATATAAACTTTCAGTGATGAAATCCTCCTGTTGCAAGACCAGCCAAAGTCCAGGAAGCACCTTCCCAAAGCATTTTAAGACCTCCCTGCATGCACTGGTTTTTGAAGGAATAGGAAGAATTATGCAAATTTTATTTGGAGAAGTATTTTTATGAGTGAAATTATTTTACCTCTGTGCTGAGCCAAGCAAGATTCCCAACACAAAAAATACAAATGCACACAGCTCTTTGTCATGAATCTAGCGGGAGGCATCCCACTATTTTGGCCACTGTGAGGAAAGGCTAAATGACTGGCCAGGCTCCTCAGGTGGCGGGGCTGTGGCTAAGGGTCCTATAGGGGTGTCCTTGGCAGACCCCAGCTATCCTGTCTGCCTGCACCCTAGGCAGTTGCTCAGGAATACCTAGTGGGCAAGCAGCTCCTGATTTTCAGAGCTGTGGGAAATGATCCCAAGCCATAGTAAGGAGGACCTTGAGCTCCAGCATATGCTGAAATAGAGAGGTGATAAAAATTTATAATGCAGAACGGTACTATGTGAAGGGAACAGGACTGCAATTAATTCCCCAGGAAAATTTTAGACATTTGTCTTTTTTCCTCCCCCTTCATACTGCGCAGCTTATTGGGTGTCCTATTCTGTCTTTATTTCATTGTTCTTTAATAATATAATTCACTTTTATTACACCGTGTTGCATGTATTATACTCTCTTTATTTCATCGTTCTCTAATTGTGAAATACTGTTTTCATTTCCTGGTTCCTTAATGTCATCCAAGTTTATTGCAGTGTTTGTGGTATTTACTATACTGGCCTTCACTGCATGGGTTTCGTTATTTTTATTATTCAGCAATCCGCCTTTAGTTCCAATGAGAAAGGCGTACAATAAACAAACTAAATGAATATACCCAACTAGCTCACATTCAGCTGTCCCCCAAGCTCCTTCCTCTGCAATTTGTGATGGGGATGATGCCTTTTAAACCTGCCTTGCCACTGGCTCCGCCCCCTGCCACAGCGCTAACTCGTGCACCCGGCAGAAGAAGAAGAAGAAGAAGAGTTGGTTCTTATATGCCACTTTTCTCTCCCGAAGGAGGCTCAAAGCGGCTTACAGTCGCCTTCCCTTTCCTCTCCCCACAACAGACACCCTGTGAGGTGGGTGAGGCTGAGAGAGCCCTGATATCACTGCCCGGTCAGAACAGCTTTATCAGTGCCGTGGCGAGCCCAAGGTCACCCAGCTGGCTGCATGTGGGGGAGTGCAGAATCGAACCTGGCATGCCAGATTAGAAGTCCGCACTCCTAACCACTACACCAAACTGGCTCGCTGTGCTGCTATGTGCTTCCTCCCATGGGCACCAGGGCTGCCTGGAGGAAACACATGCAGTCACTCCCTTTCTTGCTCTGGGGCTCTCGCCCACCCGAGCAATGGCCCCCATGCACCCCTGGCGGGGTCACAATGGCACTTCTCAGCGATCTCAGGAGTCTAGAAACCTTCGGGAACAAGGTATATTTATGAAGGAAGGAAATGCCTTGTTGGGCTGGAAGTGTTCCCCCATCTCAACTAGGCTGGGAAGGGAAGTTTCTTTCAGCAAAACCTAGCACATATTCAACCAGCAAATAATTAGGCTGGAGAAGGAACCCCAGGACACCACTGAGAATGTGAAACAGAGGAAATTCCACATTCCTGTATCAATGAACAGGTTTCAAACAGAGAAGAGAGGGAAGTTGTTTCAGCGTGGCTTTTGAAATAACTTGAGCAAACTTGTAAAAATAATTAAAGAAAGCAGTGTCAGATAAAGAAAATAACTCTACAGATGAAATCCGCTTTCATGGCTGTGAGTGACGATCCGACATAACAGTGAGTTAGAACAGAAAAGGAAGAAATTCGTGGGGAGGTCTTCCTTTTCTCGGAAACAGTGTTCTGAGGTTCTTTTTCCTGCCCGCCAGGGACTGCTGTGAGTACACAGCGGAGAAACCGAAGTCCAGAATTCCATGACAAACAGGCAGACAAATGTGTAATTATTGTCTAGAGAATTACATGATTATATTACAAAACTGAGATCTCCGTGTCATTAGAAAATCTCTCCAAAGGCATCATTTTACGGGAGGAAGCTTTGAAACTCTTTGCATAATAAGCCATTCCTCAAATCCAGATTGCTAATTAAAGCCATATATTATCATCAGCTCTCCTATTGGTATGGCAGTGCAGATCTACCTCATTAGTTGGTAATAAATGCCTTTAAAATCTTAGCAGAGCCAGAAAGTTGCAGAAAACTTGACGAGAAATAAATATGGTCTTCTAAAGACAGCCTATGCCCAGCTCGGGGCTGCCTCTTTCAGTTGCCAACCTCCAGGAAGAGCTTGGTATTCTCTGGAAAGGGCAGTATTTTCACATGTCCTTGGTAGTATTGAAAAGAGGGTCTTATATCTGTCATATATTAGCATTTATATATGTGAGAGCCAGGTTGGTGTAGTGGTTAGGAGTGTGGACTTCTAATCTGGTGAGCCGGGTTTGAATCTGCGCTCCCCCACATGCAGCCATCTGGGTGACCTTGGGCTCCCCATGGTACTGATAAAGCTGTTCTGACCGAGCAGTGATATCAGGGCTCTCTCGGCCTCACCCACCTCACAGGGTGTCTGTTGCGGGGAGAGGAAAGGGTAGGAAGACAACCAGCAGAGGGAAGGTATGGAGGCTCAAATACTCTAAAGGTGCCTGCCTCATCCCATCCTCACACCCGCCTCTCTCTCTCTTGTTCCCAGGGAGGAGAATGTCTTTTTAAATATGGCAAACTTCCTGGAGCAATGAATAAGCAGACACGTGTGCAAGCAATGCCAGAAATAAAATAATTTTTTTCCAAAGTTGTAATACGAAGTGTGCCCCTCCAAAGTTTCCTTACCAAATTTTTTACTTATTGCATTGACCTTTGTAATCAGCTGTTCTAGACCTAATTATGCCTAATTCACTCTAACTATACCCCTCCATACTGCAGTGTCTTCTAGGTCAACCCACAGATCTCCATCTTTGGAAATTTTTAAGCAGAGGCTGGATAGCCATCTGATGGAGAGGCTGATTCTGTGAAGGCTTAGGGGGGTGGCAGGTTACAGTGGATGAGTGATTGGGATGTGAGTGTCCTGCATAGTACAGGGGGTTGGACTAGATGACCCAGGAGATCCCTTCCAACTCTATTATTCTATTATTCTATTCTATGATTCCAGCAATTTCCCTAACCAGAACCCCTCCCCCCTCCAAGATTACAAAAAAAAATGTTATATGTTGCCTGGTCCTTCATACATTCTTTCCTTCCCAGGCCCTGACCCCCAAATTGCCCAGCAATTTGCATAGGCTATGTTGAAAACCCAGGAGCAGTAGCTTACGGAACAGGGGAATCAACTGAATTTTGCTTTTGTAACCTCTTTTGAGGTGGGCTGCAACTGTGTACTGTAGAATTTTCTGCTTAAAAAAAATTAAATGGAATCTACATCGCCAGACACCCACCCCCACCCCGTTCCATCTGCAAGATGCAGTTTGCCCCTTGCAATTCTTTGCACTTTCTCATAGCCCCTAATTTAAATTAATTAAACTGCGGCTATTCCTGTGGCTATTAATCACTCAGTATTTGTTAATCTAATTACAACTGTATTGATCAATGGGCGGAATAATGATTTGAATAACTGGAATTAAAATTAAGCTACCCAATTATTAATAATAAGGATAAGGATGCTTACTAAGTGGGAGGGGAATGGAAAGACTTGATTAATTCTTCTAAGCTATCTCCGAGTGTTAGGCTGCTTCTAAATGGCTTGCCCTGCGCCTGATTGAGCCGTTGCTTTTTTCCGACAAACAGCCCAGCCTTCCTCTTTATCACAGGAGGCCCCAGCGTCATCAGCTGAGGATATCTGGTCCCCTCCCTCCAGGTGGTACAGACTTGCAGTTCATTTATTTGTCGGTTTGTTGGTTTTTATACTTTAATTTCTCTCTTGCCACTCCCATGGACCGACTTAGTGGAGGCTAACAGATTGCGAAGGGAAAACCACATTAAAACCCATCATAAACCCCCCTACACATAAAACATAAGGCAATCCAGGTTGGAGGCAGCTAGACTCCCCATCTCCTCCAGACATATAACACCTCATGGGGGGGAAGGTTGGTAAAAGGGAGCCATGCCAATCTTATTCACTTGGTTTTTAGCTGCCTCTCTTACCTCCTCCCAGGTGGTGCCTGGTGACCTCACAGAATTACTGTCGCTCTCCATACAGATATCAGCTTCCCTGGATAAAATGGCTGCTTTGGAGGGTGGACAGCCATTCCCAACCTTTTTGGGATAGTGACCCACAAGTCCAGATTTACTTGGTGACCCATCAAAGGCAGCTGAAGGTTTTGGGTGTCCTCAGCAAACTGTGACCCTGGCACCCATTTAGCTCAGCTTTCCACTCTCTATAGCAGCCAGCCAAATAGTTTTGAGAAACCAGCAAACACCACACAAAGGATGCCACTGCCCCCACTATGAACCCCAAGCAAGTGGTATTCCACCCTACGCAACCTTTCAGATGAAGATCTAGCCTTTGATCACCGTCTCCCTTTAATCCCTCCCAGCATTCTCACTCTTGTAAGCATCAGGACAAGTTTTACTTCATCAAGATATACAGGCAATTATTTAAAAAACCCATTAATGTACAGCATGGAAGATAACTGTCTCCAAGGTCAGATCAAGAGAGTTGTGGAAGGGGCAGGAATGGTCATTAGGGAGGGATGATTTGCCACCCACTTTCAGAGCTTTGTAACCCACTTTTGAAACTCAACCCAGTCTAGGATCCAGGAAATAATGTTCTATGGCAGGGGTGGCCAGACTGTGGCTCCCCAGATGTCCATGGACTACAATTCCCATGATCCCCTGGCAGACTCTATATGCCTATCTTTGTGGAATGCATAACAATCCTCTAGCAAAGCTTGCCCCCATGTGTTAGATAGATTAGCTGTCTCCTACCTTGGCACCCTGTTAGATCAAACTTGGTTTCTGTGGGAAAGTGGACTTCCCATCTGAATCTGGATTCAGGGGGTGCAGGGGTACAATTGGCCATTATCTCTTTAGTTCTTTGTCTTCAAAAATGGTTGTCTGTTGATGCTGATTTTCCTGAAAAAGCTGTCTTGCCTTCAACAACAATTATGTTAGGTTATCCGGAGCCTGGGACTCCTGCGAGTTCATCTTGAGGGGCTTTGAGGACTGCCCCCCAGGGTCGTGACAGGTTATGTCTCTCTCTTCCTCCTATCTTTAGTTGTTTCTCTTCCAAATAAAATTATTTTATTCTGAGCATATTCAAACTCTGCCAACAGGCATGACACGCCACGTGACCTACCAGTTGTAGGGCTTATGAAATGCTGACAAAAGCCTTTCGTGGCACTAGGACAGTTTTGCCCAGCATGATTTGTTTTATTTATTCATTCATTTGAATGATGGCTGTGGGTGCTGTGGTAATTACCAGAGTGTTTCATGATGCCCACTTCCTTCTTCCTGAAAGTATCTCTTCCCCAAAGCAAGCAATCTCAGCTTTCTTCCACCTCAGTGGACTAGGAGGTGCTGCAGAAGAGCTCAGAATATAAATATAAGAATAAACAAAACAGGCAAATAAACTTTGCATCTTCAGGGAGTCCCACCCAGGAAGAGCTGCGCCTCCGTCCTAGGATAATTCTGGGCTTAGAACATCCTAAGATTTTGTGACTGGAGCCAGCCAGCCAGCTCCCACAGCAATGCTTCTGTAGTTGGATGCACCTTCACGATGGCCATTTTGTTCTGGTACCCACCAATAATTCTCAAAACTCCTGAAGTGCCCATAAGCATAATAAAGTTGAGGACCTTCACGGGAGGGAGGGGGGCTGCTGACATATCTCATGGGTGTGTTATTTGCCCTCTTTCCCCAAACTTTAACACACTGTAATAACCATTGTGGTTCATTAACAAATGTGTTTTGATAAGACTCCCTTTGGGACTTTACAATGGGAAATTCCATTGCTACACTCCAGAATCCTTTTTAGCTTTATGTTCATCCCAGCATTGTCATCCTGGACCAATAATGCTCTGATTAACATTCAGAGCCAGATTATTAGGCAACAGGGAACAGCTTTCTGATTTCAAGGGGAAGGCATAGCAATATGGCTAGAGTTTATAGATTCATATGTTGTAGCCCATTCATATTTGATTATGTTTTCTCTGTTGGGGGATATTAAAAGATTATTATGTTCCCATTGTTCTCACTTTCTTCATAAAACCTGCGTGGGACGCAGGATGCCTTGGCCTTGTAAAGATGCAGGTTTTGCAAATGGAGAGGGAACCATTGTGCCTCTCTGCAAAAATCCATTCATTGGGAAGGCCCATCCCTACTAGGAGACAATGGCAGGCTTCTAACTTAGGAAGACAATTGAAGATGGGCACAATCTGCATAGGTTCAGTCTGCCAGGAAGTCCTCCTGTGCAAGAGCCATTTGAATGAGCAAGTACACAGGAAGGCCCAACCTGGTCTATTTGCTCTCTCCCCAATATTGGCCTTTAGGAATGTGCTTTTAAGGTTGGCTTTTAGGGTTGTTAAGTCAGGCTGCAGCCAGCAAACCCCCCCCCCCCTCCCCAAGAAATTGGTGGTGGGACCTGGCACGCCACAGTTTTGATATCTCTTCTGGTAAAACCCGAAAGTCACGTCTTTAGACAGTCCAGCACTTATTAACATTTATAGCAGGGGTAGTCAACCTGTGGTCCTCCAGATGTTCATGGACTACAATTCCCATGAGCCCCTGCCACAGCATTTGCAATTGTAGTCCATGAACATCTGGAGGACTAAAGGTTGACTACCCCTGACTTAGAGTTTTTATAAAATGCTAGAGAAACAAATACGTTACTTCTAGTTTTTGCCAGGAGTGACCTCAGCAGGCCAGCTCCATCTTCCACCATTTCCTCCTACTGGTGCCTGAGTTCTTAAAAACTACACACCCTTGTTTCTTAAATGACTTTATGGAATTAAAATGATATTTTCCTGAGACCACAGCCCTACTGCCCTGCCTTCAGGCCTGGTGGGGGAAAGCAGCCAGGAAGAAGGTATAAAGACAACCAATGATGGTGGACACCCAAACAGATTTCATCAACAGCTCTAGGGATGCCAGTCCCCAGGGGTGGCCTGGGGATCCCTGGGAATTATGAATCCTCTCCAGGCTAAAGAGATCATTTCCCCTGGAGAAAATGGCTGCTTGGCAGGGTGGACTCCATAGCACTATATCACACTGAGTTCCCTCCTCTCCCCAAATTCCACCCACTTCCACCTCCACCATCAAAGTCTGCAGGTAATTCTCAACCGAGAGCTGGGAACTCTAGCAGCAGGTACCTCAAAACTTGCTTTCTTTGATCAAATGGCACCGCTTCCAAGGAGTCCAGAGAGAAGCAGATGAGGAGTGTTGTTCTGTCCCTTTGCTACTGGTAATCATGACTCCCAAGAGAACAGAAAGAGCTCCTCTCCTCTCCTCTCCCACCCTTCGGTTCACAAGAACTGTCAGTGAATGGGGGGAAAGCCCTTTAGTGAACTGGGGATGACCAGTGGTACCAGTCATTTGCCACATACAAGCATCATAGAAAAGAACGGAGGATATGGATCCATGGTTCAAGGTCAGAAATGTGAAAAATATGCCCCGAATTAATAGACACACCACTGATGTGTCTGCACTCAAGAAAATTCAGTGGCGAGTGAATGGTCACTGATATGCTGTGGCCAGATTCTCCTTTCACATGACAACTAGAGCCTTTCTGCAGAAGGTAGATACAGCCACTGACACACATGGGATCACTGTGGCACAACGGGAGGTGTGTGGATGCAGCTACTGCATGGAGAAGAGGAGCTTCTATATGGCTAACTGCAGAAGGCACTCTTTCATCTAACAGAGTGGATTTGCCCCTCCCCTCCACAGCCAGTTCATGAATAAGCCCTTTGGTCTGCTGAGAGCCAATGGAGGCTGGAGGAGGAGAGCAGGCAGTCAGTGTGGTGTAGCGGTTACGAGCAGCAGCTTCTATTCCAGTAAGCCAAGTTTGATTCCTTGCTCCTCCACATGCAGCCACCAGGGTGACCTTGGGCTAGTCAAAGTCCTGGTAGTGCTGTTCTCACAGAGCAGTCTCTCCCAGATCTCTCTCGGCCTCACCTACCACACAGGGTGAGGAAGGGAAGGAAATTGTAAGCCACTTTTGAGACTCCTTCGGGTGGTGAAAAGCAGAGTATAAAACCCAACTCTTCTTCTTCTTCCATTCTGCCACTAGAAATGCAGCCCTTTGCAGCGGCTGTTCTGTTGCATCCCTCCATTGGGAACTGATGCAAGATTTCGTTTTCCTATGACAAAATCCTTCAGCGGAGCATTGATCAACAACTCCACCCCGAGACATGATGTCCAGGATGTTTCTGAGACGTGACCCAAGAACAAAACGGGTACGTTATAAGAAAGACATAAAAGTAACAATGTAGCATGAAGACCATTTTTAGCACTGCATCAAAGGACAGGCCTTGCTCACAATGGCGCTGAGAAGGAAAAGAAAAGGAATTGAATCTCGGTGCTTTCTCATGCCTGAGAGCAACAAGAGGGAAAGCCTTTATCCGCCTTAAATGGTGCCCTGCTGCTAATAGAGAAAAGGACCGTTTTTCTTGGAGCACAATATTTCAAGGAAATCAGCAGTCCCTTAATTATCCCTCGGCATTCTCTCGATAAACCTGGATTGCTAAAGGCAGATAAAGGCCTGACAAAAAGGTTACCGGAAAATCATTTTTGTCAGTCATCGTTATTTCTGATAATAGTCCAAAGTTCAATGGCATTCATATTGCTGCTCCAGCTTCAATTGATTTTGTTAAAGTTCACCCCAACACTTCAAACCTTGTGGTTTCCGCAATTGCCTCCCTGGGACCCTCCAGACATTGGGGGGGGGGGGGTCTCAGCATTCTGGGCATGTAGGGACAGAGATGGCAGCTGAGACATAACTGGACCCCTGGCAGGCAAAGAGATTGTTCCCAGATTACTGGGAAAATACCTAGCAGTAATTACAACTTTAAATTCAAAGTGGTGATCTATAGTAGTAATATCGCATTGTATAGGCAAGAGGGGACTTCTCAGCCATTGGAGAATGGAGCATTGGCAAAAGAATTAGATTAGTGGCGAAATGAAGACAAGGCGGTGGAAATGAAAAATGAACAGTGCCTTAACCAGTGGTGCATGGCTGACTCAACCTGCCGGCCCATCGAACTGGGATGTATCATCACTCCCATCCAGCTCCCATTTGCTAAGTGGAAGATAGAGTTCATCTCAAGTCACAGTGAGCTGCAGTGACATCCAAATGGACCTCATCATCATAAAAAATATTAATACATTCCAGCGAGCGCAAGAAGAATATCAGACCCTGGGCAAAAATCTTTTAGGTCCTCCGCATGAAGATTCTGAACGCGGATTGCACAGTAAAATGTATTGCCATATTCACATCGTCGATACCACAGAGCTTGAAGCAGAAGCCCTGGGACCATCTCAAGACCTTCCCTCCATGCCTCTGGTTGGAAGAGAGCCAAGACAGAATCATAGGCTGGAATCCTCCAGGTTCTGGGAATAGGGTGATCCCAGGGCAACAACCTCCTGCTGCTGGGAAGCTCCGAAGACTGCACAGTCCTTAATTCCTGGGACTGTTGCAGGGCGGTGCCACAGCACTATCACTTTGCACTCCAGAGAGGTAGCAATGCTCTCTTGTTGACTTTACATTAATGGGCAGTAGGGTGGCCAACATTCCTGGAGATTTGGGGGTGAGTTCTGGGGAGGGTGGGCATTGGAAGGGAAATAATTTGCCCTCTGAAGCAGCCATTTTCTCCGGGCAACTGATCTCTGTAGTCTGAAGATCAGCTGTCCTACGGGAAGACATCCAGGCCCCACCCAAAGGTTAGCAACTCTGATGCTCGGCCACCACCACCAACAACACCCTCCAGCCTTTTCTGCCCTTTGGAGGCCTTTGTGCCCTGCAAGTGACCATCAATGACTGTTCAAGAAAAGAAACCATTGGAATCAGGACTCCAGGCCTTAACAGATCTCGAACTGGTGTCCAAGGGATATCCACAGAGTTTTAGCTTGTGTGCAACACACCACCCACCTGCAAACAACGTTTGTCAGAGTAATTCTTTTTGATTTACTTTTCATAAAAGACTGCTGTATTTTCCCCTCTCCAATAATTGGACAGTTATTTATAACTAAGATTAAGTAGCCTTCTGGAGCCTAGTATGAACGAGATGGCCCGCAGGGAATTGTCAATATAAATACCGGGTAGTCTCATTCTCACTCTTATGCTCTGTTTAGACTGATCTTCCGCAAGGCCCATGAAATCAAACCCCACTTGATGGGGTGGCAGGAATGTTCAGATCTTCTATACGCACTCCAGTCTCTGTGAAGAACCGTCCAGTTGGATGCAGCCCCTCAAAAGCGAGTTATCCCTGCCCTTCTTATTCCCATGGCCTTACTATATTGGAATCAAGGTGTGGTTCAAGCAAAAGAGGTAGACCACAAAATACACAAAAAATGTCCCCATTGTAAGGAGGAGACCCCACATGCTAAGATTTTAATATAATCTCTTCTGGATTTTCTTTAAATAGGCAGACAGACAGACATTTCAATTTATTGACTCCCAGACCAGGCCGGCTCATGGTGGTTTACAAAAGGACAATAAAACAAGGATAAAACACATACTCCCTGCAACCTAAAACCAGTCAATACTCTCCTCAGTTTCCCAACCAGTCCCAGTATTCATCACCCACCAACCTTGGGGGGTTGCCCAGGATGGATGGTCCAAAGAGGCTGTTAGGGGCCATTGGAGGAGGGACCCAGATCTTCCATAGCCCAGCCTTGACCAAATGCCTGGCAGAAGATCTCCATTTTGCAGGCCCTGTAGAACTGTGATAGGTCTGTCATTGCCTTCAGCTCTTCCGGGAGCTCATTCTACCAGGTTGGGCCAGGACCAAAAATGCCCTGGCCCTGGTTGAGTCCAGGCGCACTTCATGTGGGCCAGGGACCACCAGCAGATTCAAACTCATAGAGTGGAGGTCCCTGTATAAGGAGACAGGCGGTCCCACAGATATGCAGGGCCCTGACTGCGGATGACCTTCAAGTTAAGTACCAAAACCTTGAACCTGATTCAGACTGGGCTGGGCTGGTGTCAAGTCCTGTCTTCTCCCCGTAATGGCCCCCAACCGTACCCCTTAGTTAGGGGTTAGTCTGGGAATTTTGCCAGGTGTTTTTCCAGCCAAAACACCACCTTTGAAAGCTGCTACAGCCCTAATTGCCATCTTGGTCTTGCTCAGATGAGTTTCAGCTGATGTATGCAGTTCCTCCATTGTTGTTTAGCCTTTGCTATTAGATGCTAGTAACTTGTTAGAAAAAGTGGTTAGTGTAGCAAAACAACATTTCTGGCCCTTGGTTAGTGACATCATGTAAAACGCCAAAAAGATGTTGTTTCATAAGGTGAACATTTCACTTTTTTAATTGGGTGCAGAGTGGCCCATAGTGTCTATTCTTCTTTGTCCTAATGGTATAACTACATGTTGCACAGAGATACCCCTGAAAACAATATCCCTGGGCAATTCTTTTCCCCTCCCCCTTGCAGGCCAGCAGATGATCTGCTCCTCATATGACACTCAGCCAATATAATTCCAGTACACTTTTTCCAAATTTCCTTTTCCAAAGATGATCAGAAACACAAGACCCAATTCTTTGTCACCATCCCCAAAACAGCATAACCAAATGTGTAAATAACAAGTCTGAATATTGGTAAATGGAGATTTTAGGTTCCATCTACTTTTTAAACAGTTGTTTAAATGTTAATAAATTTCACCAACACTCTAGAACAGTGTTGATTTTCACAAGAATTTTCTTTTCAGTGAATGTCTGTTTAAAACTAGATTTTCCTCTCTGTTTACTGCAATATGCTTGTTTTCTGTATTATAGTTGATTCTTATTCTGTTGGTAATAACAGAACACGCTTCCAAATGTAATTCCCCATAAAAATGTACACAAAATTCTCATGGCTTGTACTCTTTGCTCAAGGGATCCTCCTTGCCAAATGCCAGGCAGATAGAGGAGAAACACCCCCTATTTTATAGGCAATTAACATTTCCCCTTGCAGAACAGAGAGCCTCTTGTGGCGCAGAGTGGTAAGGCAGCCGTCTGAAAGCTTTGCCCATAAGGCTGGGAGTTCAATCCCAGCAGCCGGCTCAAGGTTGACTCAGCCTTCCATCCTTCCGAGGTCGGTGAAATGAGTACCCAGCTTGCTGGGGGGTAAACGGTCATGACTGGGGAAGGCACTGGCAAACCACCCCATATTGAGTCTGCCATGAAAACGCTAGAGGGCGTCACCCCAAGGGTCAGACATGACTCGGTGCTTGCACAGGGGATACCTTTACCTTTACCTTTGCAGAACAGACCTACAGAGAGAACAAAACATTGGTGTGAAAGTGTTTCCCCTTCTGAAGGGTCCAAAAGCTGGGGGGGGTATATTTTTAAATAATATTGGAGCCCACAGAAAGTGACCGCTAAACCTCACCCCCGCCAAACACACACATTCACATACAAACCACTTCTCACTTTCTCCTTCAAGGCATGACAGTTAAATGCGAAAGTTTTGAAGAGCTCCTTTTTTTACCTTAACCTGTGAATTCTTCTTCCTGCTTTTCAACAGCACTTTTACAGGACCATGAAGAAAGACCAACAGCTCCTTGACAACTCTGCATCACTTCCCGAAGAGATATGATGCAGACTTGAAGGCCCGAAGACAGGAAAAGCAAACATATCTCAGCATACATTTGTCACTTTTCAGCCACAGCACACAGTCTCCCTCCCCCCCCCAAAAAAAAAACCAAACAAACAAGTAGTCCCTGGAGGCCTCATGTCAGAGCTAGATGCAGGCTCGGCAAGAGAATGAGAACACATTTCTGAGCCATAAGATTGCTTGCTCCCCAAACCAATAGAACCTCCATGCTCAAGCATGGGATACCTTGAATACTCAGTGCTAGGGACAAGTCACAGATTAGTGACCCCCAGGACAACATTCGTGGATATTTTTCCTGGCCCCCGCTTCCTCCTTCCCTTCTGATTACCATCCAGTTCAAATCCAAGAATTTGTAAACTTAATTTCAGAATTGTCACAAGCACAGCTTGTTGCAGTCTTCAGGTTACCAACGCACATAAGCTCATGAATGTATCGGTTAGAACACTGTGCAATATTTTTTTTTGCATTGTAATGAGGTTCCTTCTGTGATTCAATCAATGTACCTCCGTGTTTACGTGCACAGTAATAATTGGAAGTGGGGCGGGGAGATGCAAACTGTAGATGTGCAGTGTTGGAAAGGAAGTAGCTAATTCCGCAAATCAGGTGAGGGGATGAGATTTCTTAAATATCCTTACACAAAACTTTTCTTACAGAAAGGCAGGCTGTGACATGGGACCCAAGGGGACAATAAGCTCTCCTCTAGCAGTCTTCTTAGATGGATGGGAGCCTTATGTTTTCAACAAGGTGCATTTAGGAAGCAGGCACACCACTTCTGCCCTCTTGGTGGAAGCAATGAATGGCAGATGTGCCTTACGGCTCGTTTTTGCTTTTAACAAAGAAACAGCTGGCATGAAGACCGTCAAAGCTTCCAGTACAGAAAATATTATTCATCTGCTTAAAAGTGGCTTTTCTTGATCAATTCCACACCATTTAGTAACAGGTGCATGTATAGAGATGCCAACTTGCAGGAAAGACACGGCAATCCCCTGGAATTACATACAGTTCATCTCCAGATTATATGAGAGGAGACGACTGAAAGGGGATTTGATAACATCGTCAAATATTTTAAAGGCTGCCATCAATAGCTACCTGCTGTTAAATATATTTATTTATATATTTAAACAGAGCTTTTCTCCTTTACAGGGACTCAAAGTAACTGACAACATCCTTCTCCCCCACCCACCATTTTGTCCTCACCATATCAAGGCTCTGGAGAAGATTAAGCTGAGAGAGACTGACTGGTCCATGGTCAGTGGGGTATCAAGGGGGTCGGGGGGCAGCTTAAGATAGGCCTTTGAAGGGGGCCCACGAAGCCAGCGTCATCCTGCTGCCTCCAAATGGCAGCTATTTAAACCCCCTGTCTTGTTTCCAACCTTGCAAACCAAGGGAAGCAAAATGAACTGCTGAAATGGCTTGCAGCCATTTCAGGCTTCTAGCAGGGTGGGCACACTTGTCCGCTGGAAGGCTGCCAGAAATTTCCGTGGTCCATTTCACTTCCCTTGCTTTACAAGGCGGGGACAGACGCACTAGTAGGCAGCAGTACCTCAAATTGATTGCTCAAGCAAGAAAAGTGAAAACAGCCACTTTGAGCTTGGCTCCTTCCTAGAGCTGCTTCCTGTGCCTCGTGGGCTTTGCTGCTGAGGAAATCTTTTTGAAACAAGGATTTACAGGAACCTTGTTCAGCTTTCAGCATCAGCTTTCAGCATTGTTTAAAGGAGACATCTTTGTCCACGGATTATTTCTCCTGGATTCATTTTGCTTAGGGGGAAGACACATTAACATTACAAAGATACTTTTTACTTACCCTTTCTTCATCATGCTCCTAAAGATATCGATTTTTATTTATTTATTTATTTATTTTATTGCATTTTTATACCAACCTCCTTGCAGCTCAGGGAGGTTCACAGAAAACATGAATCCAATATGACAGATACAACACCTTCTGCAAATCAAACTGCATCAACGTCACCGAACAATTAATCACTTAGCGATTGATCGTAACCCAGCACATTGCTGCATGCTGTATCCAGTGGGCTTATCTGATAGGAGGAGGTTCTGGAAGGCCCAGTAGATGTTAGCTCATATCTTGGCTACACAGTTTGCTGTTGCTTTTGGGTTTAAATAGCTGCCAGATATTTCAGCAGTCCATTTCATTTCCCCTCACTTGGACGGGGGGGGGGGGGAACAAAATGAACAGCTGAATATACCCAAATAAAAACAAAAAAAACGACTTTTATTCTCATCAGATTTTATTTGACAGCTAAAACAGATCAAAGAAATACAGATTCTTTAGAAAATACCAGAAATACCAATAAGATGTTTTGAGTATTTTTTGTTAGGATGAATTGGATCTACACACCTTCTAACCTTTCTCTCTCTTAATTTCTCTCCTCCTTTTCCAAGCTCTCCTCCTGGCTGCTCTTGCTCCTCATGCCAAATGCAAGGAAGCAGCATGGAGGAGGAGGAGGAGGAGGAGCAAGGGGCAGGTAAGAGCCTCTGGTTGGCCATCAGTCAGAGACTGTTATCACCCTATTGGGGGCATGTTCCCCAGTAAGGGCCAATCAGAGCATGGCATCATTGGAAGGACCATGTATTTTAGATGAGGGATGTTACAAAGTTGAATAAGAGAAATTCTTCACTGTCTGCTTCTCTTCTCTGGCCACTGAGTACCAAGTCTGAATCAGCACCTTTAAGGCCAAACTGCTGCTTCAGACCAACACAATGGCCCACCTGAATCTATTCTCTGGCCATTATTGTTATTTGTTTTATGTCATTGTTAACTGAGATAGTATTATCTGTCATGGAGGAGACCTGACCTGGATAGCCCCTGCCTAATCTCATCAGAGCTCAGAAGCTCAGCAAGGCCAACATGAAGACAGGCAAAGGCACACCACCCCCAAACATGTCTTGCCTTGAAAACCCTAAGAAAGGGGTAGTCAAACTGCGGCCCTCCAGATGTCCATGGACTACAATTCCCATGAGCCCCTGCCAGCTGGGCTCATGGGAATTGTAGTCCATGGACATCTGGAGGGCCGCAGTTTGACTACCCCTGCCCTAAGGGATCCTCATAAGTCAGCTGTGACTTGATGGCAAACAAACCAACCCAGAGGGGCATGTGCCACACTGGGCACCAAATAGGCTAGCTACACCACTGCCCAAGGTCACCCCACTTCCATGGCAGGAATGGGGCTTCTAGTCTGGGACTCCCAGACTGTATTCTATCACTCTTACCACAATACAAAACTGTCTCTTTAAAAAAATCACACTAACCATACTACTGCCCTGGTATAAGATACCAGAAAATGGGGTCAATCCAGCTGTGAGCACCAGAAGGCAGGAGGCAAAGGGAAACAGCAGAACTGGACCCAGAACCATTCCAGGCACTTAAGGGATGGATCCGAATCCTCCGAGTGGAGTGACCCGAAGGAGTCAAAGAACCCTGCAAGATCTGCCCGTCACTCAGCAAGGAAGCATCCCTGCCAATCGAATCAAGGGCCTAAGCTGACAGAAATGTTCTTTTTAATAATTCAAAGAGTGAGAGGAAAATCTTGTTGTTGTAAGGGATCCCCTGAGCTGTAAGCAGCACTGAGAACCAAGCTGGGAGATAACAAGGAATGAAAAGCAAATGGAGCACAAAACTAGCACATAAATATCAATAGAGAAATGAATGGAGAGGAACTCAATTGGAAAACAAGAGCAGAGAGGAAAGAGGGAGCAGCGATTAGCAGCTATGCATCTTTATAGCCCTGCCATCAAGCCCGAGCTTGTGTGCAAACCATCAAGCCAACAGGCGATAAAGGCCTCTTGTGAAGCCCACACGTGTCAAGATGATGGTGGGGACGGCCACTGGGGCATGAATGCTCTGCCCATCTGTCTGTTTTTGGGTGAAACAGTAACCCAGGGAACTGTTTTTCTGCCCCAACACCACCTGGGGTACATTAGGGTCCGCAGTCTTTCTGCATTTGGACTGCTGAGCGGCCGCTGGCAACCAGACGGAGATGAGGATGGAGGTCAGGAGTTCCCAACAGGACCTGTGAAGTTGCCCAACAGGCACACCCCGGCTTAATACCATCAGAGCCGGGTGAGCAAGCCAGTGTGCCTAATGAAAAAGTGAGAAGTCCTCTAAAGCAGGACTGCTTCCTTGCCTGAAATTTGGGAGGCATGACTCCTTGGGGAGGAGTCTGGTCTCCAAGAATTTAACTCCAATTTAAGTTGAAACAAAGAAGTCATTGATGAGAGTGTGTGGATCCCAGTGAGGAGGGAGGAGATTTTTAAAAGGACAGTCTAAATCAGGGGTAGTCAAACTGCAGCCCTCCAGATGTCTGTGGACTACAATTCCCAGGAGTCCCTGCCAGCATTCGCTGGCAGGGGCTCCTGGGAATTGTAGTCCACGGACATCTGGAGGACCACAGTTTGACTACCCCTGGTCTAAATCATTATACAAAAGAAAACGAATACAAATACTCAAGAAGGAAACACACCGACATGACCTAGATTAAATTTCTGTACAGGATTTTCATTGAAGCCCTGTTTGAAACAGCCTTGGAAAACACACTAGATTTTACTTCTGCGGGATGCTTTCCCTACTTTGTGGCTAATAAAAAGATATTCAGTTTTTCTTGTAGCCCCTTCCCTCCTGCTTTAACCCTTTTCTCTGTCCTCCTAAAAACCATATCCTTTCTTTTTCAAATCTTTGTCCAAGAGACGCCTCTCCAGGCTGCTAATAAAGTCCAGCCTTTTTCAGACACCATCTATTCCCTGATTCCTGCCATCCCTCCCTATCTAGCCCTTTATAATCTAGCTGAAATTTGTATTACATGAAAGCTTAGAAACCAGCTGGACCTCTTGTTGTAAGATACACAGATTGCACATCGTAAAAGCCAGGATGGCTGCCAGGACATATTTCAAGATGTCAAAAGGAATAAAGACAACTGGAAAATGGCTGGAAATAACCAGTGGCATCCAACCAACACTCTACAAATGCTTATTTGTGCAAAAGGGAAAGTGACTTCTGTTACCAAGAAATGGTCCAGTCCGGTATAGCATGACAGAAAATAAATAAGAAAAGCTAAATGTTATTCTAGAAGACTTCTGGCCTGGGGAACGGCAAGGCTTTTATATTCGCACTTTTCTCCCCAATGTGAGACAGACTCGATTACACCATCATTCCCCCAGTGCCATTTTATCCTCACAAAAACTGCCCGTGCATGGACACCCAGTGAGATTCCATGGCAGGGCAGAGATTTGAACCTGGGTCTCCCAGATCCTAGTCCAACACTCCAACCACTACACCAGCTCCATCATGGCCTAAGTTACAAGTTGCTCTGCCAAATTAGGAGCTCTATGGGACCCAATGAAATCACCCGCATCCCTTGAATCAGCTGATCCTTGCAGAGTTAATACAGGTGTAGTCCCAAATTCTGGCCCTGCGGTGCAGTCCAGAACAGGCCAAGGGCTCCCTCTTCTGGAAAGCTGATCCATCAGTGCAGGGAATAAGGTGCCTGGTCCTAGAGTCCCCCAGGTTTCCACAATGGGGCTTTACAACTCACTGGGGTCGTTTAAGATTCAAATGGGTAGCTGTGTTGGTCTGAAATAAAAGAAGAAGACGAAGACGAAGACGAAGACGAAGACGAAGACGAGTTGGTTCTTATATGCCGCTTTTCCCTACCCGAAGGAGGCTCAAAGCGGCTTACAGTCGCCTTCCCATTCCTCTCCCCACAACAGACACCCTGTGGGGTGGGTGAGGCTGAGAGAGCCCTGATATCACTGCACAATACAATCATAGCACAATACAATCACTGCACAATACAACCTGATATCGTAGCACAATACAATCAGAGTCCAGTAGCACCTTTAAGACCAACCAAGATTTATTCAAGGCGTGAGCCTTGAATAAATCTTTGTTGGTCTTAAAGGTGCTACTGGACTCTGATTTTATGGTGGTCTTTTTAGGCACTTGAAGTAATTCTTTGTTTAAAAAGATCAGTAGGAGAACCATTCCGAAAGAGTGCACAGCAAGGCAAGCCCTCTCTTACTCTACCCATGAATGTTTAAAAATGGTTCCATCTGCCACCTGTTTTAGACATGAGCGCTCTGATAAAAGACACATGGATTTCCCTCCCCCTCCCATCGTTTCCAGTTTGGCCTTTAGATTACTCAGCTAATAATGTTGCCTGGGCATCTGCCTGTCTCTCTGAGCCTATGACTGACTGCAGGGCAACAGCATGCATAATTCAGACAAAGCGGAATGTCTGGCATCCAAAAGGATGGGCAGGCCTGCAAAATGTTTGATGGTCCACCTGCCTCAGCATGAGGGAGTATCGCCTGGCATTTGCCTCTTTCGCTTCCCTATGTTTGCCCTTCTGCCGAGTAGCTGCAACCCCAGGGAGGATGGTGCAGTTCAAAGACACTGGAGCCATTGCTTCTATAGGGCTGCCAACCTCCAGGAGTGGGCTGGAGATCTCCTGGGATTACAACTGATCAACATACAACAGGAAATAACTTATTATTTATTGTTTTTAGAATATTTATTCCACTTCTCGAGTAAACAGCTGCTTTGGGGCAATGGGTTGCATGCCAGCATACCCTACCAAATGCCAGCAAACCTTAACAAGGCTTCTTCCTTTAACTTTCCACACTCCCAGACTCTACCCAGGTACCCATTGGTCCTGGTCTATCCCTCCAAGGCAAGAGAGAACAACTCTGCTCCATCCTCTATATTAGCGATCCCCAACCTGTGGGCTGCGGACCACATGTGGTCCTTCGACTAACTGGAGATGGGCCCTGAAGGACACGTTCTCCCCCCCCCCCCAGCCCTTTACTTCATCCCCCCCCCCGGCCCTTTACAACACACTTCGGTTGTCATTGTCTCCCATCACTCCCAGATGGGACTATCTCGTTGCAGAGAAACAAGCTCAGTTCCCATTGATTTGTCATTGTCATGAATTAAAATTTCCATGAAAATAAAATGATCCTTATGTTCATTGTTGTGGCATGTCTGTATCTTGTTTTGAAGGGATGTTTAAACATTACCATAGCGATCAGAGAGTGTTAGGGCAGTGGTTGAGAGTAGAGGAGTAAACTACCCCCCCCCCACCGGGCCTCAGTAAAAGGCGTTGAGTGGTCCCCGGTGTTGAGTGATCCCCGGTGATAAAAAGGTTGGGGACCACTGCTCTATATGGCAGCCTTTTAAATACTTGAAGATAGTTATCAGATCCCCTCTCAGTCGTCTCCTCTCCAGGCTAAACAGACCAAGCTCCCCCAACCTTTCTTCATACGTCTTGGTCTCCAAACCCCTCACCATCTTTGTTGCCCTCCTCTGGACATGCTCCAGGTTGCCTACAAACTAAGCAAACCCCACCTACAGACACTGTTGGTAGCCCTGCAGAGGCCCAAGCTTGAGGTCCTCATCAGGATCATAGCTTACAATGTAATTGACCAATGCATGGCTAGATCCATCTGCAAGATCCAGTCAGTTTAAACGGAGTGACCAATAGTGCGCACTGGTGAAAAGATCCGTAGTTTGCTTGTGTATATGAGTTGAGTGTTTCTGGGGGGTTCCGGTTCAGTTCAGTTTTTCCTGCTGGGATCACAATAAAGAGCTCACATACTTTCCAGTGTCTGTGTTCCCCTCTGAACCCATGGATTTAAAACACCACTCCAATCTCCAGGAATTTTCCAACTTGGAGCTGGCAAACCTCACAAGAGATCTTCCTGAGAGACTGCATTCTTTCACCCACCAGACTTGACTTTGTAAAGCGTTCCTTTTGAGGCATTTCAGCTGCAGCAGCCTCTTCCCTGACCCTCAGACCTGACATGCCCAGCAAATTACTAGTACACGAGAAAAAGAAATTCAATCAATATACATGCTTCTTGGCAGACAGTCTAATATGTTTACCACTCCTTTTGCTTTCAAGTGCAGCCCTAACTTCATGCGAAGCTGAATGTGAGATATAAGCATTGTAGAATGGAAAGGTTAATATCTTTCTTAAGAAACACTAATGTTTGGTAGGCAAATTAAAATGCAGTCCACAGATTAAAAGGCCCACATTTCAGCATCTGGCTGTATCCCCAATATTAAAACTCATGAATCATTGAGCAAATTATTTCTAAAGAACAAATTGGTAAATGTATAATTAGATTCAATCTTGCCTGATAAGAACCAAAAATACTTTCAAGGGCTATACAAGGAAACCGCCATGAGCTGGCTGGGCCGACAGTGGTGTATAAATCTAATCTGTAACCATGAGCGTCTAAATAAAAGGGGTAAGGGGTCGTGGGAGGAGTTTGTTGTTAAAGGTTATGGGCCAATCAAGTCCATTATTGGCACCTGTAAGCATCTGATTGGCCATCTACCCACAGGCTGCTTGATCAGATTAGAACTCATGTCCCTAACCATCTTCCCACAATTTTGCCACTTCTTCGCAGTCTTTGGCCCCACAGAAACATCTCCTGAGGTGAGTGAGCTGCTAGGGTGCATGGGGGCTCTTTGGCTTCACCCTCCTGTCCCCATGCCACCTCCTACCATCTCTGAGGCATGCCTGCAGGCTGAGAAAAGCCTAACAGCCCCAGTATAAACTGCAAACAGAAGGGAGGGCCAGGAGGGAACGCCAGGGAGAGGGGAGTGCCCCCGTCTCCAGACTAAAGAGAAATCAGGTTGAAGTCTGTCCCAAGATTATTTTGGGGTGGATCCTTGCCCCAGTGTCCTACTGGTTGTTTGCAGGGGTGGCCAAACTGTGGCTTTCCAGATGTCCATGGACTACAATTCCCATGAGCCCCTGCCCACGGAGAGATGGTCTGGGACAGGCATATCTGTTGGGCCACCTCTTCCACCAGGACCCCCAAAAAGCATTGAAGTCAGCACACTCAAATATGCTTAGGATCCCCAGCTTAAAAGGGGTGATACTGGCCTCAATCAGGGCCAGTGCCTTTTTGGCTTGGTCCCGGCGTAGTGGAATCAGTCCTGACAGAGCTGTTCCACCAGGCCCATCGTTGAGGCCAGACAAAACACCAAATACAACATCAAGAAGAGCTGCCCTCACTGCCAAAATAATAGAGGAGAAACAAACCCCCTCCAAGAAAGAACTGGTATTCCCCAACTTTTATTGGAATGAGGCTGTATGTAGACTGTGGAATGTTTTTAATACTTAATAAAATTTATACTGGTTTTTAGAATTGATTATTTTAATATGTTGTAACCCGCCCTGAGGTTCCAGGAAGGGCAGGAAATAATAAAGATGATGATTATTATTATCTTCATCAGTGCAGGTCCATGGGCAGAAGAGATTTCTGCAAGGGAAGGAAGCAAGAAGATCCCGGTTCCTCCCCCCACGTGGACATAAAGCTCCCTGGGTGGCTGTAGGAGAGTCAATAACTCCACACATGACCTATTGCACAAACTTGTTGCCGGGATAACATTTTTCCCCTGAATTGCCTTAATTGCTGCTTGTTCTGACTGCTGCTAAATTGTTTTAATTACTCGTATTGATCGACTGCTGTTTTAATGTGCATTTATGCTGCTCTTTCTTTTAATGGATCTATCTTATTGGATTTAATGCATTGCATTTTATGACTTGTTTTGTTGCAATCCACTCTGGGCGTTTTGGAGAGAAGCCGCTAACCAATACTTTCAATGAATAGAATACAAGGGTAGGTGGGTGGCTTTTCACAGCTCTTTCTTCTGGTAGCCTGGGGTGAAACTTGCACAGTGCAGCCCAGCTTTCCCACTCAGCAAGAGCACTATGGAGGTCCAGTAGCCTGCAAGTGCTATGCATGGAACAGAATCATCGAATCATAGAGTTGGAAGGGAACTCAAGGGTCATCTAGTCCAACCCCTTGGACAATGCAGGAACTCACAACTACCTGCCCAACCATGCACAATATGCCTAAGTTCATAAAATCAGCATTTCTGGAAGATGACTACCTAGCCAGTTCTTAAAAACTTCCAAACAAGGAGACCACACCACTTCCCAAGGAAGCCTGTTCTACTGAAGAACTACTCTGTCAGGAATTTCTTCCAGATGTTTAGCCAAACATTTTTTTTGAACTTTGCTCTGGGGCAACAGAAAACAATTCTGCTCCATCTTCTATAGCAGGGGTAGTCAAACTGCGGCCCTCCAGGTGTCCATGGACTACAATTCCCAGAAGCCCCCTGCCAGCATTCGCTGGCAGGGGGCTCCTGGGAATTGTAGTCCATGGAGATCTGGAGGGCCGCAGTTTGACTACCCCTGTTCTACAGGATGTTGCAGTTACAGAACATACACTGTTGAAGATACCTTGTGGAGTCTTCCAAGAACATATATACCCATGTCTCCTCCCCTTCCTTCTCCCAGTCATTTGCCCGCCAGGCAAGGTTCCCATGGTTATGGAAAAGGAAACCAAACTTCAGCCTTCACACTCTGGTGCAAACTGCCTAGCAAGGCCTTCGCATTCCATAGTTACTTTGGAAAGGGGACTCTATGCAGGGCTGGTTTATTCATGTAGCACATGCTATGGACCCCACACTTCCCGGGGCCGCGTGCAGTGCCCTCCCCACATAGATCAAGGCCATAGCCTCCCTTCCCCCCCTTTTCCCTCTTTAAGGACACTTGGAGTCACGCCCGTTTCCACTGTGGCTGCTTCTGCCACAATTATACTGTGCTAAAGGTAAAGGTATCCTCTGTGCAAGCATCGAGTCATGTCTGACCCTTGGGGTGACGCCCTCCAGCGTTTTCATGGCAGACTCAATACGGGGTGGTTTGCCAGTGCCTTCCCCAGTCATTACCGTTTACCCCCCAGCAAGCTGGGTACTCATTTTACCGACCTCGGAAGGATGGAAGGCTGAGTCAACCTTGAGCCGCTGCTGGGATCGAACTCACAGCCTCATGGTCAGAGCTTCAGACAGCATGCCGGCTGCCTTACCACCCTGTGCCACAAAAGGCTCATCTGTATTCTGCTAGGGACCCACAAATACTTAAACCACTCCTGACTCTATGGCATTATACCCCACTGAAACCTGGAGGCTCGAGAGCCCTATCAAAGCATTACTGCACAGAATAGGCAGGCCACACAAAACTATGAGCACCACAAGTCAGGGCAATTCCTTATAAGATAGCCAAGGGGGGTTTCGTCTGCCCTTACTCAGTGGGATCATCATGCAGACAAAAGTACTGGGTAAAGTACCTTTCATATAATAAAAAGGTGCAAAGCAGCAGGAAGGAAACAATGGCTGGGGAAATGACTGGAAATGCACAAGAATAGAAAGTGGGCGGTATTTCCACAGACCTTTCCCCTTCTTCCCCATCCCCTCCTATAAATGGCTTTGCATCAAAAACAATGGAACCTTGTGAAAATTCAGCTCCATCACTCACAGATCTGAGAAGGCCAGCGGTGGTTTTTTAAAGGAAAAAATAGGAATGATTTGAACGGCTTTTGCTGGGTTGAGAGGAGTTTTTGTGCTCCGGCTTCTGAGATTAGAGGCTGGCCTTGGAGGAACCTCTAGCAGCAAGCTGATCTTCAGAAGGGCAGCGATCAGAATGCGAGTCCTGAATATTTTTTTTCACACATCCCTGTGAAAAAAAAATATCTCCCAACAGCAACTAAAGTACAACAGAGAAAGAACTCTGTTGAAAGCTCTCTTCTTGCAGAGCTAGTTTTCAACATGCAAAGAAAAAAAGTAGGATTGCTGGGTTTAAACTCAATAACATTATAAAGACTAAAAGGATTGGGTCTTTCAAGAGTTTTAAGGGTCAAGATTTTCAAGAGTTAAAGCTCCCTTCAACTGATATGAGTTGGAATGGAGATCTCTCAGGCCTTATACCTCAGGAGTGATACATCCCAGAAGGCAGCTTTGAGTCTCAAAAACTTATACCCTCCAAAATCTTGTTGGTCTTGAAGGTGCTCCTGGACTCAAGCTAGGAACCTAAAAAGTAGAGCAGCTGCAGACTATGTATTAAATATTAAAATGCAAATATTTATTTGAATACATCTGCATATATAAAACTTAAAAACATCAAACAAGCACTATGGCACAAATCCAAAACATTTTGACACGTGGATAAATGACCAAATAACCAAATGTGTTTCAATGCCCCTTGGGGTCTATTTCAGTGGTCTAATATTTAAATGCGCTCATGTGATGTGATAATGGGAACTATAAGGTCGTAAACAACATGAATGGAGAACCTCCCACACTAATGAAAAGTATCCAAGTATATCTCTTGGGCCATTTACGCACTGGAGGTTTCATGCTGGGCTGCAGGCTGGAGTTTTAGTCGTGGCAGGTTGTCCCACCTCTTCCTGCATTTGTGGGGGAGCATTTGTCCCGGTGCACCTCATCCGCCCCTGATTTGTGCTCCAGCACGGGAGCTAGGGCAGTGAAGTTCCCAGTGCGCAAACGGTCTTGGAGTCCCCCAATTTGAATATTTATTCTTCCAGCTTTGAGTCTCAAAAATTTATACCCTCCAAAATCTTGTTGGTCTTGAAGGTGCTCCTGGACTCAAGCTAGGAACCTAAAAAGTAGACCCTTATAGAAGTCCTCTCTGAGCCTGAGTGTATTTTCATAAGAGGCTCCAAGAGATATACTTGGATACTTGTCATTACTGTGGGAGCCTCTCCATTCATATTGTTTACCACCTTATAGTTCCCATTTTAGAGAGGAGCAAACCAACTATGTCCTTAGAAGGCAAGATAATACGGCTAAAGCTCACTTACGTTGGACACATCATGCGATCAGACTCACTAGAAAAATCGTTAATGCTTGGCATGGTCAGCAGTAAAAGGAAACGTGGTCAAAGTTGACACAGGGATGACCATGAACTCACTAAAAGAAGTGGTCATTGACAGAGACGAATGGAGAAAACTTTCCTATAGCATTGCAGGGTCGGACACGACTGAACGGATAACATCATCATCATCAGTTCCCATTGTCACATCACATGAGTGCATTTAAACATTAGACCACTGAAACAGGCCCCAATGGGGGTTTGAAACACGTTTGGTTACTTGGCTATTTATCAATGTGTCAAAATATTTTGGATGTGTGCAATTGTGCTTGATATATGTTGATGTTTTTAAGTTTTATATGTGCACATGCATTGTAATAAATATTTGCATTTAATTTTTTTTATACTTATTTGGCTGCTGCTCAACTTTTTAGGTTCCTAGCTTGTATGCACAAGTTGGGTTCCCTCTTTTGTTGTTTCATTTTCACTCCTGGACTCCAACCGAGCTGTCCTACTGCAGATCAACAGAACTGCCCTCTGGACAAATGGGAACACAATTACCATGATTTGCTAGGAAAAACCAAAGAGCACATCATAGCGTGACAATATTATGTGTAATTCAATCAGTCCCAATAAATAGCATTACAGGGATTATGTTCTAATTTTTTAGTCAGGCCATGGATTCCGCTGAAAAGCACTCACTGTGGTAGTTGTTTTAAAAGATAAATTGCATCTGAACTCTGTTAGTGTGCGTCTCATATTGATGGCACTAAAACCAGATTGAAGAGCGGTTCTATTACAATAGAGTCATAGTGATAGTATATCGGTAATCCATCGTCACTAGCAGTAGAACTGTAATCCATAGCCATTATCTGGAATCACACTCCTAGCTGTCAGGGGCACGAGGAGGCTGCTGAATGGGCTAGCCCCACACTCTTGATCACTCTCCGGTACAGAGTGATACATTTCCTCTCTCAGATGTCCAAGGGTCCCCTGTTCCCCTGAACAACTCTGCACTTTGTCTTTTGCCACATTTCCTTCCAGAATACTTGTGTGAAATAGCGGTTAAGAGCCGTGGACTCTGATCTGGAGAATTGGGTTTGATTCTCCACTCCTGTTCCATATGCAACCAGCTGAGTGACCTTTGGGTAGTCACCGGTTCCCTTAGAGCTGTTCTCAGATCAGTTCTTTTAGAGCTCTCTCAGCTCCACGTACCTCACAGGGTGTCTGTTGTGAGGAGCGGAAGGGAAAGGTGATTGTAAACCGCTTTGGGACTCCTGTGGGTAATAAAAAGTGGTGTATAAATAAAACGGCTCTTCTCCTACCAAACTCTCTGTTTCTGACAACTGAAGAGCACAGCCAGACTGATTGCACTGTCTTCCCACTTTACTCTTTGCCTTTATTATCCTTCCTTCCTCCTGTGGTTCAGTGTGCTGAATTCTACATCCTACATTCCTTGGGGCTGGGAGAAGGGAGGAAGAAGGGAGATTCTGTGTGCATGCATGTGAGGGAGGGAGTAGGCAGAGAGGGAAGGGGCAAGAGCCAAGGAGGAGGTTTGGGAAGCAAGAAAGAGGGAGGGAAGCAGGAGAGGGAAGTGGGAGGGAAGGAATCTGTGGGTGGGTGGCTGTCAGTGTCTCTGTGTCTGTGAGAGGACGGGAGGGGGCAGCAACCAAGAACTCCCAGAGCAGGTATTCTGTGAGAGTCAGACTGTCCCTAATTTTCTTGTATCTCAGTCTTAGCAACATATTGATCCGGTTTACTTGCATTATCTATTAAATCGATCTTTGCACCAAGTCAAGTCTGATAATTATGGCAGTCTGAAGAAACTTCACAGACAGAACAGAAAGAGAATAGGGGAGGACCTTACATGTGTGTGTCTGTGTGTGTGTGTGTGAAGTGCTTCCAACTCACTTCTCCAAAACATCTGATTGTTAACAGCCATTCTAAGGTTTTACAAACTGAGGGCTGCCTTTGTGTGTCAATCCATCTCATGTTGGGTCTTCCTCTTTTCCTACTGCCTTCAACTTCTCCTAGCACTGTTGTTGTTTCCAGTGACTCTTGTCTTCAGGCCTTCCGTGCCAGCAACCAGTTCTTATTCACAGACCTTTCACATGGTATCTGTGCAAGAAGAAGTAAGGAGATACTGGAGGGAGGGAGGGAGAAAAGGACTGCTGTTTGTATAAAATCACGAAGCCTGCAATGGTTAGCTGAAGGATTATGGTGGAAAAAAAATCACTTACACTGCAAGAAAGTTGAGAAAGTCTTTAAGATGCCACTAGATAGCTGTTTACTGTTACCTATCAGGAAAAGCCTCTTACCTTGTAAGACCAATTTGGCTGTGATGGTTACATGGACATTGTCAGTTGCACTAATTTCTGACTGTCTTCTCCCCCCTTCTGAGTTTGAACTTCGGGTAAGCTCCACAAACCAGACAGCAAAGTCCCAGAATAATGAATGTTAACTAAGATGAATTAATGGTATTAATTTCCCTATTTGTTTTCAAAGAGAACGGTTAGACAACAGCATAAGCAATTTACTAAGATCAAGTGAAAAAGAAAAACATACCTATCACTCAGCACTGAATGATGGGCCAAAATGTTTTAGAGATTTCAGGACAAAGTATATTAGGAGATATTATTGCAAATTTCTGTGGAAATTTTAAATTATACTCATTTTAGAGCAGATCCAGGGTCAGACCCCTCCCCCCCCTTTCTGGGGAGAGAACGTCTAGATGATATTATGATTCAAACATTATTTTATTCCCCTTAACCACAAACTTTAATAGATGTAATCCTAATTATTAAAATGATGTTCAAGCAGCCATTATATAGGTAATGTGATTTCCAATTACTCTTATCCCATTCATTCCCTTCATTGGCAAGAACCTGAGATAAAATAAAGTCCCTTTTAAAGGTCAGACCTACTTGTCTTACAGTAAATGCTAAAATTCTACCCACACCTTTCTAGTTTCCGGTAACCCCACGAAATGACTGTAATTTAGACCCTTGGCTTCTAGAATGTGGGCAAAAGTTCAGTGTTCATATTTCAGAACATAACTCTGAGAATCTTCCCAACCACTATTGGGGGAAGTTTACCGGCCATCTTGTCTCTACATCTCTTTGCTTCCTGTAGTAAACCATCTTCAGATAGTAGCTGCTGTTCAACAATTTATTCTGCAAGAAATTGCCTTTATTCTCATCCCTTCTGGGATCACTGGGTTGAGGTGAGAACCACAGATGGTTCCAACCAGGACACAGGCTAGTGTCTTCCATGCCCAGGAAGTCATGTGATCCCAGAAAGCCAATCCAAAAGCTCCTGCCAGCCATGTAGCTTCAAGAGATGCTGCACTCCCTCACTGAGCACAAGCCTAAACACGGGCCAACCCTTGGTGCATGCCACCTCTTTGGCCACTGGGGAGGGGGCTGAAAGTTGCCAGCCCTTGGACCTCTGCTCACTATGCATTTTACAATGAACAAGTAATGATTCGAACAGGCATGCTCAGACCACCGAGCAATGAGGCTCTGTGCTTTTCACACAGTAAAAAAAAGTACAAATACGTGTCTCAGAATATTGCATCTTCACGGAGCCACAACAATTAAAATTGCAGTCATGAGGAACACATTGCATGCAGCTATTGTTAGGGTGGTTGTGCCATCCAGGATATTGATATATTGAAATGCATCTTCTGAAACATGCCCCCAACACACACAAGCACACCATCTCTCTGTGTGTCTCTCTCTCCAGCTTTGAGATATTCTGCAAGAACAAGCTCTCCCTTCCTAGCAAAGGTCACTCCTTCAGATCTTCCTTCCCCCCCATCCCCGCCTGCAGACAGAGCCAGAAAGAGATACCATCTGGGGTTGTGTTTTTCCACCCCCTAAGCCAGCATTTACTGTATTTGAACAAAAGAAGTATGTTTGCCGGATGTTCTGAAGACCTACAATAATACAAGGTATTCCAACAGTCTCCCCACTTAAAAGAATCTCAAGATGTTGCGGATAAAGGAAAGGAAAATAAACCAACTAATGCTGCTTCTTATCAGCAAATTTTCTCTGCAGTCTTGAGGAGAAAGGAGAAGCGGTGGAGAGGAGATCGCTTGGGCATCCTAGTTTGAAAACACTGAATTAGCTTTCATGATATTCAAGGATGGAGAATTTCATCCCCTTTCATGACCTCATGCAATTATTTATTTTTTTTATCTCCAAGCAACAAGCTGCCCAGGAAGGCTGCAAAGTTGAAAGAAATGCCTGGCAGTGCTGAGAGAGGCTCTTGTTCTTTCAACGGCAGGTGGAGAGAGATCAAATTACACGACAAGGGGCCAATCAAACCTAATTGAGCAACCAACCAGTTTTCTTTTAGAACTCCCCAAAACGGTGGCTTCTGAAGAGACAAAGAGGAGGTTCCCCCTGAGAGGGCCATTAAAGGAGAATTTGTGCCGAGAAACAAACCGCAGGAATTTCTTTTTCCTCTGACACAACCGCCATGATTGGTCCTGGAGATTTCAGGGGGGGGGGGGCAAAATTGGGGAAGAGCAGAAAGAGCTGTAGCACTTGAAATTCTTGAATTTCTGGGTTGAATGGCATTTCACACCAAGCAACCTTAAAGAGGTATGTGCATAGATGACACAATGGCAGGGGTAGTCAAACTGCGGCCCTCCAGCGAACGCTGGCAGGGGCTCATGGGAATTGTAGTCCATGGACATCTGGAGGGCTGCAGTGACTACCCCTGGTGTTAAGGCTGGAATCACAGATTCATTTAAGATGGTGTAGGCTATGCTGTAGGCCTGTCTTGCTATTGTGCTTCAAAAACCAGCAAGACTGAGAATCACAGACTCATAGAATGGGAAGGGATCTCCAGGGTCATGTAGTCCAAACCCCCCCCCCCCAGTGCAGGAACTCAAAAATTGTTTAAGTATTGACAACTGTAGGCCAATGAAACATACAAATTAATAATGAAAAGCAGTCATGGTGTTAACATCATCACTTTACATAACAATGAAAAATGTCAGCAGTATCACATCACTATATCACAATGGGCAGTGATGGCAACACTGATGGCAACCACTTAGATCACAATGGGCAGTGATGGTAACATTATACTTCCTTACATCAGAATGGCAATGATGGCAGCACCACATTACTTTCTATCACAATGGGCAGTGATGGCAGCATCATATCCCCTTAGATCACAATGATTAGAGGTGGTGACATTACACCTCCTTACAGCAGAACGGGCAATGATGGCAGAATCACATATTTTATATCACAATGGGCAGTGATGGCAGCATCATACCCCCTTAGATTAAGGTGACCAGATTGTCCCACTTATGGAGGGACATCTGGGGGCACCTGGCAAATTGTACTTATGTTGAAATTAAAAAATATATATTACAATACTATTTTTGTGTTCTATGCGTTCTGTGAAACTTTTTGTTGCTCCATATAGACAAATTTTTAATCAAGAACACCCCCCCCCCCATCAATGGTGTCCTGCTTTACCAATGTTAAAATCTGGTCACCTTACCTTAGATCACAATGCGCAGTGAATGCACAATGATGGTGGCAACACATCCCCTTAGATCACAATGATCAGTGTTTGTAGCATCACATCCCCTTAGATTACAATTAATACTGATGGTGGCATCACATCACCTTAGATCACAGTCAAAACCCAAAACACAAGCCTGGGGAAACATCTTGGCCAGACATGCTGGAAAAATGATATCCAGCACAAGCAATTCTATTATCATTCCACTTCCAAAATAATTTAAACAACAACAACAACAAAAACACTCTTTTACCTTCCTCCCACAATTTCTGGTTGAGGTGAAGTATGGATCTTCCCAAACACAGCCATTCCAGAGATTTGGGCTAGATGACAATTATAGGGCACCATAACTGTATGTCTTAACTGTGTTGTTCAAACAAAGTGAAGGTGTACGTGTAAGGCCCATTACCCATCCTGGGTCTAGTTCTCTGCAGAATTTCTCCTCTTAAGGCCCACAGAGCTGCCTCTGCCCAATGTCAAGGGGAATATGGTAGTTTAAAGCACCTTGGTCATGGGAGTTAGTGGGTTTCATTACTGGCAGCAATGTTGGCGTGGAAGTCAGCTAGCACTAAGCCTGGGCACAAAAATATTATTCATTTCAGTTTCAATTGAGGCCGTTTCCGGGGTCTGGACACTACTCTGAAGGATTTTCTGGCACAATCCTTGCTTTCCCCACTGCCCTTGGAGATTTCAAGTAGAAACAGAAGTTCAAGAGGATAGAACTTGGGCTTTGGTGAAAGCCCATGTAAGCCTGGATCTATAACTAACTGGGGGATGAGGGAGCATCATATCACCTTAACTGACAGCTACGAGATGGTTTCTTAAAAAAAAATCTGAACAAGAATAAAGTTTATTTAGAGGAAAATCTACTTTGCCTGAGGTAACAGTGTACACAGAGAACCTATGGAGGCCTCACGTCAAAAGGATGTGGACAAAACTGGGAGGGTGCAAAGGAGAGTGACAAGAATGATCCGGAGCCTAAGGAAAGTCTGAGGGACTTGGGAATGTTCAGCCTGGAGAAGCAGTTGAAAGGAGACATGATTGCTCTCTTTAAGAATCTGAACAGGAGTTGTTCCTGTTGGCTGCAGAGGATAGGATTCGCAGTAATGGCTTTAAACTACTGTAGAATGGTACCAGCCAGATATCAGGAAAAAATATTCTCAGTAGCAGTGGAATCAACTGCCTATGGAGGTGGTGAGCTCCCCCTCACTGGCAGTCTTCAAGCAGCAGCTGGACAGATATTTATCATGGAGGCTTTAGGTTGTTCCTGCATGGAACAGGGAGTTGGGCACTAGATGACTTGTAGGACCCCTTCCAATTTTATGATTCTAAGTGTTTTACTATGACTGTGTCCACACAGGGAACTCTACTGCCTTGGCTCAAATCTGGAGTGGACAAGGTGCACCAGGCCAAATGCTCCCTGGCACAAGAGCAGCAAGAGGTGGGGCAACCTGCCCCGACTCAAACTCCAGCCTGCAGCCTGGCGAAAAGCCTCCCGTGTGGAAACAGTCCATGAGACATGCCAGAAAAGAAATAACATACATTCTACACATTCTTTAAATCTCTGCTGTAAATCTGTATCTCTCTCATATTTAAGACCCCTCCAACCGCAGCACTCCATCCTTCCCATTACCCTGTTACACTAACCCCTTCCCAAACTTTCCAGCTCCTATCTGCTGGGTCCCAAAACCTAACTCACCTGTCAAAGCTCCCTGTCAAGGGGGCATGATACCAGCTCTGTGTGACCTTAGCTGTGCTGCACCCCTGAAAGGCGTGAGGTCTACGCTCCAGAGATGCTACATCACTACTCTTCTGCAACTCTGGGACTGATGCAGTGACAAAGGGCAGGATGCTCAGAGTAGATGGAGTTTCTGTGGAGGCATGACTGGTATTGCAGGATTTCACCTTGAAGGTAACAAGCACAGTCCTTCAAGGATCTTCTTCCTCCGTGTTGATGGAAGTCTCTGCAGGAGTAGATTCTTGGGTTACAGGTTGCTGAGACGGTAAACAGAGAGGGTTTCCCCCTGTCTTAAGGTGTTCTGTGTTTCAAAAGTCAGGTTGCCCCTCTAGATTGGGAAATAACTAGAGGTGTTGGGGGTGGAGTCTGGGGAGGGTGTGGTTTTGAGAGAAATGGCTCTTCTTGATGGCTTATATGCCGTAGAGTAAGGCGACCAGATTTTCCCACTTTTGGAGGGACATCTGGGGGTACCTGACAAATTGTACTTATGTTGAAATTAAAAATATATATATTACAATACTATTTTTGTGTTCTATACATTCTATGAAACTTTTTGTTGCTGCATATAGACAAATTTTTAATCAAGAACCCCCCCCCCCGGTCAATAGTGTCCCGCTTTACCAATGTTAAAATCTGGTCACCTTACCGTAGAGTCAACCTTCCAAAGCAGCCATTTTCTCCAGGTGAGCTGATCTCTGTCACCTCGAGATCAGTTGTAATACCAGAGGATCTCCAGCCAAAACCTGGAGGTTGGCAACCCTACTTTAGCATTCTTCTTCCTTGCAGAAGTTTCCTGTTTCCAGTCCATGGCCAGTAGACAGCATTTCTGCTTGCCAAGGAGGTCGCCTTGTGGAAAGGACCTGACATTTCTGAGCAGGGCTGTGTGGCTGGAATGCAGATTGGGCAGTATTCTTCCCGTCAAGGCCCCCCCACCCCGGTCTCTCTGCTGAGCTTTCCTCCTGCCGCAGCAAACAGCCGTGGTGGATTATCATTTACACACCTCTTGCCAGATGCAGAGAAAGCCGCTTTGTTCTGCTTCAGAATGATTTTTCCCCCACCAGGTATTTTCTGTAAAGTTTAAGGGATGATATTGCATCTCAATTGCCAAGCAAAACGGTTCCCTTTCTGTTGCGACCCCCGTGGGAATATTCCATTTAAAAGGCTTGGCTGTCGATAGCGTGTAAAAGCTGTCACTCATTCTTGCTTGGCATATTCGTCTCCATTATGGGAAATAACCTACATTTATAGGGTGCCTTTCATCTTAAAGGCTCCCAACATGCTACACAGACTGCCTATAATAAAATAATAATTGCATAGCTTTGATGCCTCTGTGGGTGGATCTCCGAGCACTTCAACAAATGTTAATGAATGAAGAAAGTGAAGACTACATGGAAGAAAGCATTATCTGCAGGATACCACCTGGGAGTCTGACGAGCTGAAAAAGCTTCTTGACACTGATTTGCCCTCCTGTAACAACCACGCTATTATTTACTTCACATATTTATTTCCAGCATTTGTGTACTATCAGCCCAAGTCAGAGTCCTGAACTTCTGATATGAACACAGGAAGATGCCTTATAAACTGTTAGACCAATATCTGGCTAGGTACAGTCAAATCTGATCGGCTGCATCTCTCCAAACCACAAAAGCTAATATGTAAACACTGACATGTGGTCAAAAAAAAGTCCAAGGCTCATTTATTTCCCAGATATTGGAGTTAAGACAACAAAAAAATTGCAGGATCTTCTCACCCATTCAGATATTGATCATATGTCTATACAAAGAGAACCTACTACGGGGTGTTTTCAGTATGGGATATGAGCTAATGGCCTCCTCAGTGTTTTGTACATTCACAAGATCATCAGAAGTTTCCTATATATCATTTTTCAAATTGCTTTTCTTGGTGGGTTGTATCTGTGATCATAGGCCCATGTGGGCATTTTGGTAGGAGCAGTTGCTGCATTAGAACCTGCATGACGGAACATTAGTCACTTTTCAGGATTGCTGTTATAGACGCATCCTTTGTTTTACGTTTTGCAGGAAGAGGACACACACACAAATGTATTGCATGTTATGTTACTGAGATTTTACACATGCATCCATATAATCATCATGATTTCATATTATTACATAAGGAGGCAGAATGGATATTAACCCCACTTCAGTCTTACTTAGCAGGGTAAATAAAAGATATTCACACGCTATGTTTTAGGTTAAAGGCGGTTAAAAGGATTTATTTATGGAAGGACATACTGTGATAGTGCAGAGAGAGATAGGATAGCGTCTTTCTACAAAGCTACATAAAGGAGAAGAGACTGAGAAGCTTCCGAGAAGAAGCAGGAAATTGCCCTGAGAGTAGCAATCTAGGTAAAGGTAAAGGTATCCCCTGTGAAAGCACCGAGTCACGTCTGACCCTTGGGGTGACGCCCTCTAGCGTTTTCATGGCAGACTCAATACGGGGTGGTTTGCCAGTGCCTTCCCCAGTCATTACCGTTTACCCCCCAGCAAGCTGGGTACTCATTTCACCGACCTCGGAAGGATGGAAGGCTGAGTCGACCTTGAGCCGGCTGCTGCGGTCGAACTCCCAGCCTCATGGGCAGAGCTTCAGACAACATGTCGGCTGCCTTACCACTCTGTGCCACAAGAGGCTCTAAGTAATCTAGGGACAGACAAAAAGAACACTTAAAAGGTAGAAAGGTTCTGAACTCTCTGACCTATCTAGCAGTCTTCTTGCTGCCCCCTTCAGGGTCTTCTTCTCTTAACTTTGTACACCAGACATTGCCTATTCCAACAATATATATATTGCATTTTATGTTACTGAGATTTTACACATGCATCCATATAATCATCATGATATTGTATTATCGCATAAGGAGGCAGAATGGATATTAACCCCACTTCAATCTTACTTGCTTTATATGAATACAATATTCATTTTGTAGGATTTTGAAAGATATACAACATATTCGTATCAGGGGGTTTGATTTTACAATTGTAATCTGCATTATATGTTTTGGATCCTTCATTCTGTGGTCGTGCTTCCAACAACTATTGATATTGGGTTGCATGTTTAAACAGGCACTATAGTTTTAAGCATATGCCTTCTCTTAAAAGAAATAACTTATAAATAAGATGTGAATCTTAACAGGACCAGGTGTAGCAGGAAGGAGTTTCCTTGCAATAACCAATTTCTTTGCAGGAATCCCTCAAGGGGATTTGTATGTCACAATTCCATGTTTAACAGAGTTTTTAGCTGTTTTTTTTAAGGGATGCCAATCACAGTTTTTAAAATTATGTTTATTACAATAAGTAATGGTGCTTTCTTTCATAGAAGTATAGTTCTACTTTTTAAAAGAGCATTGGAGCATCTTTGCAGGTTTAATCTGAGGAACTTTTATGTACAGGAATCTGCAGGGAGGTACAGATGATAAAATGGGAGAGAATACTTACAGCAGCCACATAATTCTGTGCAGCTGCTCCAAACCGAGGCTTCTCTCCATAGTAATGTTTTAGCTAATGAGTAATTAGTGTTAATGCCTCTCATTGTCATTTACCCAGAAAATTTATTGACCTTCATCTCTGAACGAATCTGAAGAATAAATCTATTTCGAAACAGGATGCACATCCGATTCCTGTAATAATTATACATACTATGTTGATGAACTATGTTTGATTGATTGATTTTTTGCCACTGCGGGTGCATCATAAGATAAAATTGGTGTGTCACAGCACTTTGTATTTCTGCTCTATTGAATCAGAGTCATTTCCTTCTGGCCAGAGCATTATTCAACTTAAAGAAGCGGCACAAGATTGAAAAACATGGTGGCAGTTGTGCCATAGGATCGTCAAAAGTCAGACATGACTGAATGGCTAACATCACAATCAGTTCTTTTATTTTAATATCTGTTTGCCTCAGATTCCTAAAAGGGGTCAATTACCTTGTAAAATATTGGCAATAGATCTTGCTAGTTAAAAAGGTAAAGGTATCCCCTGACTTCTTCATTTTCATTAACTGACTCCCTGTGCCAGTTTGACTCTAACTGCCACACACTGACTAACTGCCCTTTAAAATTCTCTCCTTTAAAACCCTCCCTCTAGGGCAGGGGTAGTCAAACTGCGGCCCTCCAGATGTCCATGGACTACAATTCCCAGAAGCCCATGCCAGCGAATGCTGGCAGGGGCTTCTGGGAATTGTAATCCATGGACATCTGGAGGGCCGCAGTTTGACTACCCCTGCTCTAGGGAATCCTAGGTCCTTCAGGCTCCTGGCTCTGTAGATCTGTCACAGCTAGTTTGGGGGGGTGAACTCTATGGTATCTCATCCCCACTGAACTGCCTCCCCTGCCTAAACTCTACCCTCTTCAGGTCCCCCCTCCCCCATCTTTTAGGAATTCCTCAACCCAGAGTTAGCATCCCTGGATACAGCCCTTTCCCTAAATGCTCCTGGCTTCTTCCTGGAGACTTTACAGAGCTGATTGTCTTCTGAAAAGTTGGCTAAATTGCCCGTTATTGCGCTTGTAAAAAGGAATATAAGCCAAGTTGACAGCAAGAAGAAATTGGACATCCTATGTTATCATTCCTCAATGGCCCCTATTTAGAGGCAGACAAATACACAGTTAACAATTACACGCTTTTCTTGGCATCCCAGAGAAATCAACTCACCCTGTTAAGGGACTCTGAGGGATTCTCCACAGCCAGGTGCTTTTAAAAATTCAAATGAATCTTTTCTGTGAGGTTGGTTCCTGGCTCTAATTAAATCCCCCCACATGCCCACACTCGGGATGCATGACATCAGAGACAGGGGCTTGTGAACTGAAAGAGAAATTGAGATGTATTGCCCTGGGTAACTCTTTTCAAGGCTCCATGGTGTGGCGGAAGCTTTTCATGCAGAAGGTCTGAGGCTCTATCCTTCAGATGAGGAACTTCAGTGGCAAGGCTTTGGAAAGCTTAGGCTTTGGAAAGCTGCATTCAGACATAATAACCCTAGGCTAGACAGACCAATGATGCTAAGGATGGGCACGAACTAGCTCACAAACAAAAGTTCATGATGAATTTTGGGCACTTTGTGCTTCCCGGAGTCAGGTTCATGGCAGGTCACCTGGCACAAACTTTCAAGGTGTTCTATGGAAGTTCATTCCAGTTTGTGAATGGAGACATTCCCAGATAGACTGTCTCTGCTCAATCAAAACATTTACATAACTTCAATGAATTATTTTGGAAGGCATGTAGAGAAGCACCAGGGGAGGTCCATTGCAAATTTGATGTCTCCAGCTTGCACAGGATCCATTTTATATACTCCTGAACCTCAGTTGTTTTGACAGGCACAGGTTCAAGAGTGTATAGAACAGACTCTGTGCAAGCTAGATACACCAAACTCACAGCAGATCTCCCTTGGATGCTTCTCTACATGCCCTTCAAGTTTGGGGTGGAGATTTGGGGGTGGAGCCTGGGGAAGGCAGATCTTAGAGTAGGGAAGACCTCAGCCTTTGAGTCCACCCTCCAAAGCAGCTATTTTCTGCAGGGGAGCTGATTTCTGTTGCCTGGAGATCTGTAGTAATTCCTGTTGATCTCTATGCCCCACCTGGATATTAGCAGCCCTTCCCCCCTCCTTCCCCCCCCCCCCCGTCATCTACTATGGCCTTACAGATGCTTCACAAACACACATGCACACCATTTGTGCAGCACCAAGTAAGTAGTAATAGCTACAGCTTTAGCAAGAAAGGAAGAGCAGGATAACAATGAACTACAAAGATAAGTAGACTTTCACGTCTATATCAGATCTCATCAGCAGTCCCAGTCACTGGTGTAGTAGTTAAGAGCAGCAGCTTCTAGTCTGGTGAGCTGGGTCTGATCTCCCGCTCCAGCTGGGTGAACTTAGGGCCAGTCACAGTCCTGGCTGAGCAGTAATATCAGGGCTCTTTCAGCCTCACCTGCTTCACAGGGTGTCTGTTGTGGTGAGAGGGAAGGGAATTGTAAGCTACTTTGAGACTCCTTCTGGTAGAGAAAAGTGACATATAAGAATCTCCTCCTCCTCCTCCTAAAAAAGGCAGTGCAGAAAGTTTTAAGACCTCCTCTGAGCTCTGGTGGACGGTGTTTCCCTTGCTGTTGCAGCGATTCTTATTTGTAGCTTCTTCCTCCACCCAGGTAGAGGACAGGAAGGCCTGGAGGATCACTGTCCATGGGGTCGCGATGGGTCTGACACAACTTCGCACCTAACAACAACAACAACCTTCACCCAGGAATGGTGGAGATTGGATTTTTGCTAGGCAACCATTTGGTCACCAGTTCAATGCCTGTTGTGATCTCAAGTTAAGATACTTGTTGAAAGTAATGACCATACAAATCCAGTCTGGCATTCCTCATTCTGGGCATCTTGACTCAACCGTGTCAATTTCCCCCCACTTGGACTCTGATCCAGCCCTACCTCTCTTCTCCTGCAGCCTTCCCCATGTTTTAATTCTCTCCTCCTTGATCTCTTAACCCCACCCTTGCTTTTCTGTCTCCCCACCTTTTAGGCAGTTGCCTATTCATTTCTTAGTGATCTTTATCTTTGGAAAGTGGAAAGAGAAAGATGGTTTTGGATTTGCACATCAAAAGGAAGTCATGCACGCTGTTGGAGAAATTAATAAGAATTAAGGAAAGGGCCTTTCATAAGGCATGCAGGCCAGGTGTCAGAAGAGAAGCAATTAAAAAATCTTCGTGACCAGGAATTACCTTGTGTGCTCTTTGGGTCTATGACTGAAAGGATTTTTCTGCTAAAAATCCTCTCCCGCTCTTTCTGCTCCAAAAAGTGGGGGCCTTCCCAACATGACACGGAAACCAAGCATCACCTCCTGAGGGGGGAAATCTTGTCTGATAAGGAAAATCATACGAGATAATCACAAATGCTGGAATGTGTCTGACAAATTAGGAAAACAATTTGTTGAGACACCATAAAAGAAGACGCATAAAAATATTTGGGGGATACTGGCCTCCAGGAGGAAAATATGTCATTTCCTTCCCCAAAATGTGCTTTGTTTAAAGAACATGAATATGAGTAGGGGGTGTTTTTGACAACCCAGCACAGGAAAAATTGTGCTTAGATACATATTTTCCCCCCTTTCTCTTCCCTTGCCCATTAGTTACTTATTTGCTCCCCCCCCTCCCCCCAAGCCGCCTTCCTTTCAGGGAAGCTGAGCTGGTTATTAAAGTTGCATTTCACCAGCTCTCTCTGTTCCGAACGTCTGGGGAAAACCTTTGACAGCATCTCCACCAACTGTCTTGGGGTTAAAAGAAGAAGGGTGGAAGATAAAGTAATTAGCAGCATGGAGTGTTTCAGGGTTGCTGGCTGCTTTCCATTCCCAGAGGTGTCTGTGACTCACTGCGGTATTTTAAACAAGTCATGTTAGGCTTTTCTTTTAAATCCGTTTTCCCCAGAAATGTAACCAACTTTGCCGGTCAGCTTGAGGCTCTAGTCCAGGGGTGGCCAACCTGTAGCTCCCCAGATGTCCATGAACTACAATTCCCATGAGCCCCTACCAGCACATGCAGCATGGGAATTGTAGTCCATGGACATCTGGAGAGCCTCAGGTTGATCCTTGATTTTCTAAATATGGCTGCCCTGTGAAGAGCCACCAAGGTGGAGCCCACCACTGCATTGAGCAAAGTTGATTTATTTGTTTACTTAAATACCCTACTTTTCCTTTTGGCTCAGGTTTGAAACCTTTTCCCAATCTGACTTCTCCCAAATTAAGTGGCTCTTTGACTGGAGGAACAGCCACTTAAATCAAAGAAAGACTTCCTAGAGCAGGGATAGTCAACCTGTGGTCCTCCAGATGTTCATGGACTACAATTCCCATGAGCCCCTACCAGCAAATACCAGCAAATGCTGGCAGGGGATCATGGGAATTATAGTCCATGGACATCTGGAGGACCACAGGTTGACTACCCCTGTCCTAGAGGAATTGTGGATCCACTCACTGAGTGTCTTCATACTAGTTATACTGGTTTGAATTTATGAAAGGGGGAGGACAAACTGGAAGTGCTCACTGAAACCATGTTAATTTCTCGTAGCTGCCCATTTCTGTTCACTGTTTTTTGTTGCTGACGTTGCCAGGTTCTTTTATTTGTCTGTTATACAACTGACGTATAAATAAAGCTGTAAAATGCACACATTTTTATGGGGAGGGAATGTTGCAAGCAAGACAGAAACGTGTGTGAAAAGGGCCATAGTTTTATTACGCAGAAGGCAGGTGCAAAATTGAAATGTAGGTTTTCTAACCCAACAAGCAAGCTTGCAAAACTTAGTTTCATCCTCAATAATGGGGGTCCTGACAGAGGGTTCTTTGAGCTTTCACCAAGCCTTAATTCCTAGAATTTGGAGGCAGAGCCTCCTTGCTTTGCCTCTATTTTCAGCTTGCTTTATCCCCCCCTCCCCTCCCCAGCTCCAGCTGCCTTTCTGGTTTCCCTAGTGCCTCCTGCCAGTTCACCCACAGCTTCCCCTGGCATAGCAAATCTAGCATGGAATCAAAGAGTCTAGATCTTTGATGGGGGTGGCGCTAGCTGGTACTGCTCAGGGCATTGAGGAACAGAGAACTATAGAAAGCAGAAAACAAATATTACTGAGGTTGGAGGAAACATTTCCATGTGTATTCAAGTGCAAACCTTAGGGTACCTGCCCAGTATTATAGTATTTCCAGAAAAAGCGCGCATGAGTAATTGCATATTCAGGATCTACAGAGTTAACTTGGCCATTGTATTTTTGCCGTTCAAGTTACAACGCTGAAAGGTTAGAAGAAAAACCGTGAAAGGTCAGAAAATCGATCTATCAAAGCATCCGAAACACATCCAGAATGAGTCAGCATAGATCTCAAGGCCCTCTGATCTGGCAGCTGGGAGAGAAGAAAGGACAGTGTTGAATTCACATACACACACCGCCCCCCTGGAACTCTCCAAGGTCCTGATAGGCAGAAGAATAAAATCTTTGTAGATGAGCCATGATATTGGGGACGGGGGTGGGGAACGACACTGAAGAACATCCACTTGAAAATAATGTACAATCCTTTTTACTATGAGAGGAGATATTAGCACCTATTATTAACTGAGTCCTTGTCCTTTCGCTCTCTTGTCCAGTATGCAACCTTTCTCAGATGGGAGGAATTCATTCACCAAGCGTGTGTGTGTGTGTGTAAAAAGGAACACTTTCATTTATACAGACATTTATCTAGGGAGCCAGTATGATGTGATGGCTGGAATGCTGGATAGGAAAGATCGGGGTCAACTCCCAGTCTACCACAAAAGTCTGTAAGTGATTTGGGCTTTGGTTGGTCATAACAAAACTATTACGTGCATTTTGTTCTTGGTTTTTTTGGATTTTGCATGGACCAATATGGCTGTTCACAACTGTTTTGACCTTGGGCCAGTTATTTTCTTTCAGGATAATAAAAGGGCCGTTGTCACAATAAAATGGGAGGGGGATAAACATCCCCTGGAGTTCTTTTAACAAGAACAGGATAAAGAGTGGCAGATAGATAACTAAATACTGCCTTCAAAAGTCTCTCTTTGATCCCATTTTTAAGGCTACAGCCTGGTGCACATTTACTTGGAAATAAGTTTCAGTGAAATCAGTTGGAATGACTTCTGAGTAAATGCACACAAGATTGCAATGCATGAAATGTTTTAAGTGTTCTGTTTCTAATTTAGGTTAGATATTTTATGTTCCTTGAATATAAAGGTAAAGGTATCCCCTGTGCAAGCACCGAGTCATGTCTGACCCTTGGGGTGATGCCCTCTAGCGTTTTCTTGGCAGACTCAATATGGGGTGGTTTGCCAGTGCCTTCCCCAGTCATTACCGTTTACCCCCCCAGCAAGCTGGGTACTCATTTTACCGACCTCGGAAGGATGGAAGGCTGAGTCAAACTTGAGCCGGCTGCTGGGATCAAACTCCCAGCCTCATGGTCAGAGCTTCAGACAGTATGTCAGCTGCCTTACCACCCTGCACCACAAGAGGCTCTTCCTTGAATATATCCTGCCTAAAATGCCTCAACCAATAAAACTCAAAGTGTGCACTCACTCACGCACTAAAAAGTTCATCTACCAACAAACATGATTTCCCCCTCTGGCCTTATCAGACCAGTCATTTAGTGGAGGGAACAAGTGATTATGCCAAACCTCCTTGCCCTCCTCAGCAACTACTCTGACTGACAGGGAAGAGAAGGTCTGGAGACCAAGCCCTCCAAGGAAAGCTGAGGGATTTGGAATTGTTCCATCTAGAGAAGAGGAGGTTGAGGGGGAACATGATTGCTCCAAGTATTTGAAAGGCTGGCCCTTAGAGGACGGCAGGAAGCCGTTCTGGTAGGCAGCAGAGGATAGAACTAACAATAATGGGTGAAAATCACAAGCAGAATGATGCCAGCTAGATATTACAGAGGAATATTATAGTAAGAGTAGTTCAGATGAGCTTCCCGCCTCACTGGCAGTCTTTAAGAAGCAGCTGAATGAACATTTATCAGTGATGTTTTAGGCCAAGGTGGCCAAAACCATGGCTCTCCAGATGTCCATGGACTACAATTCCCATGTGACCCTGCCAGCATGGCAGGGTCACATGGGAATTGTAGTCCATGGACATCTGGAGAGCCACAGTTTGGCCACCTCTGCTTTAGGCTGACCAAGACCCCTTCCTCTTCTATGATCCCTTAAGTTGTTTATCAAGCAGCAACACTGAATTGACACCCTGGCAGAGGAGGGTTTTCAGCTGTCGTGAACAAAATCCAGCTTGATATTCTGACAGCCGCTTCCTCAAACTGGCAGCCTTGGCAAGTCAGGGAAGAGACCCCTGCCCCACCTCATTCCTGGCTTAATCTCAGTGGTAACCGAGGAGAGACCTGACAGGCTGTGAAATTTTTGTTCTCTTTATCCCCTCCGACAAAACATTTCTCTATCAAGAACTAGAATATAAAGTGGAAGAAAGCAAGCAGAAGAGACATGGGAGGGGGGAGGGACTGATCTTGTTAAGCAGGCCCCATTGTGATTTAGCCAGTTTCTCTCTTTTAATGATGCTGCCCCAGTGCATTGTGGGAATCCTGTCCTAGAACATGAAACGGACTGCAAAATCTGAACATAAAAGAATCACCAGCCATGGCTTCCTGGTTGGAATGTGACTTTGAGACATACAAAGCTGTATATCGTAAGAGATGCTGATGGCTAATGGGAAAGCTATGAAACCAGGGGTACTTTTGACCCTGCAATTCTTTGTCTGCCTACTGCTTTGGCTGCATTTTTTGCTGCTCTCTGCTGTGAGCATCTGGGATGGAAGAGGCTGCATGGGGTGGAGGGTTAACAAACCTCTGTTTTATTCAGAGATAGCTCAGAAGATGTGAAAATGCTACAAAGCACTAACCAGTCAGTTGCTTTGTCTAACGCCCCAGGCTTTTGGGGTAGGGAGAAAGGTCAGAGATCTCTCCTTGTCCTCATAACCCTGTACATGGATGACTCCGTACCAATTCTGAATAGATGAGCAAGAGACAAAATTCAGGGTGCAACTAGGAAAATGTGGGCCAGTTTGGTTCCCAGTGGCTCCCTTTGATCTTTGCTGTTTGCTGGAATAGTTGACCATGGTTGAGCAATGCATGACAAAAAGTGAATACAAATGCAGGCTGAAATGAGTAAAAGGATGGAGGAGGAGGAGTTGGTTCTTATACGCCACTTTTCTCTACCTGAAGGAGTCTCAAAGCGGCTTACAGTTGCCTTCCCTTTCCTTTCCCTACCACAGACACGCTGTGAGGTGGGTGAAGCTGAGAAAGCCTTGACATTATTGCTTGGTTAGAAAAGCTTTCTTAGTGCTGTGGCGAGCCCAAGTTCTCCCAGATGGCTGCATGTGGAGGAGGAGCAGGGAATCAAACCCGGCTCGCCAGGTTAGAAGTCTGCAATGCTAACTACTTCACTAAGCTGGTTATAACACAAGATGAGATTTAAAAGCCTGCACTCATAATTATCACTAAATTCCTAAGGGGACAGAAAATGCCTCCACCTGATGCCGGCCTCTTCACAGCAACCAGATCTGTGCAGGGACAGCACTCCATAGGTAAGGTACCAACACAGAAAAGGCCCTGCTTCTTATGACCATTCATCTTGTTTCAGAAAAAGGAGATACACAAAGCTGGTCTTAATATCTAGGCACATTTATATACAAGAAGGTGCACCAGTACCTTGTCACAAGCTGCTTAAAGCATTAAAAATATGCTTTGAAACAAATTGGAAGTCAGTTAAATTCTGTCCACATTGGTGTGTTCCTGTATCAGCTTACCAGATAGAAGCCCAACAGCTGCATGCTGCAGAAGTTGGGATTTCCAGCCTTCAAAAGCAGCCCCACAGAAAGCACACTGCAGTAATCTACATCAGGGTAGTCAACCTGTGGTCCTCCAGATGTCCATGGACTACAATTCCCATGAGCCCCTGCCAGCGTTTGTAAATGCTGGCAGGGGCTCATGCGAATTGTAGTCCATGGACATCTGGAGGACCACAGGTTGACTACCCCTGATCTAGATATGATTAGAAAATTGGACCATTGTGTTTGGAACCCACTTTTCAAGAAAGAAATACAACTGGCCAGCCAACCAAAGTCACTCAGAGGAATGATACACAGCAGAGAAGACCTGAAAGTCCAGCTGAGGAGGTCAGAAATTCAGCACCCCCCAGGCTGCAAATTCATTCCTTTGCAAGGAGCGCAACCCCACCATAGACAGGCTGGCTCTTCATCCCATGCTTATTTATCCTACTGTGCTTGTTCTCTAAACTGAGGTTCCATTTATTGCTCCCTCATCCAATTCATTACCCATGCCATAAACCTGTTCAGGACATCTAGTGCCCTACTTGAGTTTCTTGAAGACAATAAATGGAAAAGAAACAGGTCAAGACCTTGTAAATTAACTAGTAATCAAATATAGAGCACTGGACAAGGTGAACCAGTGGAGCCAGACTATTCCAGCTGCCTCTGGTGCTGCAGGAAATGTGTCTGGGCTGCAAGGTGGCAATCCAGAACTCCATCCCCAGCTCCTGGAACGGTGGGCAGTTGGGCAAATTCGTAGTCTGTGGTGCAGTCCTAATAGTATTCTGCATTCCTGAGAATGATTACACTGCCCTCTAGAGGTGGTTTCTGCAGAAAAGCAGTCCCCCAGCCACAGTAACTCAAATCAGCAGATTTTTTAAAAATTGAGAGGACATAGAACAACCCAAATTAAGAACTTCCAGTTCCTGTATACTTTACTGGGAGAGAATTTTGTGTTTCTTCATTCTTCTTTTGAAAACAATGGCATTTCAGTGGAGGCAGAAGAAGAAGAAGAAGAAGAAGAAGAAGAAGAAGAAGAAGAAGAAAGTTGGTTCTTATATGCTGCTTTTCTCTACCCGAAGGAGTCTCAAAGCGGCTTACTGTCGCCTTCCCTTTCCTCTCCCCACAAGACACACCTTGTGAGGTGGGTGAGGCTGAGATAGCCCTGATGCTACTGCTTGGTCAGAACAGCTTTATCAGTGCTGTGGTGAGCCCAAGGTCACCCAGCTGGCTGCATGTGGGGGAGTGCAGAATCGAACCCGGCTCACCAGATTAGAAGTCCGCACTCCTAACCACTACACCAAGCTGGTGGATGTTGCTCAGTATTAATATATATCTGAATATTGCATTTCTTGATAGATAATTTACATAACTTACAGAAACACACAACCAGAATAGCTCATGTTTTAAGGCAGGTAGGCATATAGATGGATCACCTCAAGGGAAGAAATACCTATTTTGACTGTGGACTTCTTACATAATTGGCATATCAAAGTGTTTTATTTTTAAGTCATTGGTCATTTTCCACCTCTTGTTCTTAACTCTCTACCTGTTAACTCAGATATGATATCAGCCGTGATAGTTAAATAGAACCACCATGTCCAGCAGCAGTATACCTCTGAATCTCAGGTGCTAGGCACTGACATAAGATCACCTTTCCTGCTGTACTGTTCCTAAAGACATCTGGCTGCTAATTGTGGTATAACAGGTGTGGCCAAACTGTGGCTTTTCAGGTGTCCATGGACTAAAGTTCCCATGAGCACATGTTGGCAGAGGCTTATGGGCATTGTAGTCCATGGACAGCTGGAGAGCCACCATTTGGCCACCCCTGCTGTATAAGGAACCACTGAGCTGAAGGGGGCCTGGGCACAATAAAAGCAAAGCATGTTTTTAACTTCCTGTTGAGCTAAGGCTTGGATGCATTTCACAAGACAGTGCAACAGCAGCCAGATGACAGCCAGAGATGGGGAAGTCAGAGTTTGGTATATGGATGTGAATAATGGTCAAGCGGGAAGAATCTTCCTGCATCCTGGTGCCGTTGATCACACACTCTTCCCATCTTAGCCTGCAGAGGTTGGAACAAGATATTTCGGGCTGCACAGATGCTGATTCAAATCTTTAAAGCTTATCAAAGACTCCTCTTTTCCCTGACATTTGGAGCCCTGTAGATTCTTAAGCACCAAGATCCTCTTATGTATAATAAACACACAAAAAGGCCTCTCTTCCCAGCTTTCTCGCTAAAACCAAAGATGATTATAAGCTAAAACCCCAGCATCTGGCTTTGATGCCCTCCTTGTAAAAGTTGTAGCTTGGGCTTAGGCAGATTAACCCCCCAAAAACACACACACACACACACACACGCACAGAGAGAGGGGGGGGAGAGAGAGGAGAGAGAGAGAGAGAGAGAGAGAGAGAGAGAGAGAGAGAGAGAGAGCTTGTATCTTTTGTCATGCCAGGTTCACCACAGAACTGGCAAGGGGCACACAGAACCTCTAAAGATCAGATGATATGCCAAGAAATCAGGCAGCAGTTCATCACCTGTACTCAGTGGGACGCTGTGTGCTGCCATTACATGGGCAGGAAGAAAGATTCAGGACGCGGAACTGGTTGCAGAATTCAGATTCTTGAAAATCTCAGCTCTCAAAAGTCTCAGAGATATGCCTGAGATTGTGCAGCCAACGTCTACTAAAATCTCCACTCAGCAGGATGGCTAAATAAGACTTGTAACATTCAGGGGACATTTAGCCCTCATTGTAGGGAAATTTATATATCCTGCATTTCGTTCAATGCTGTCAGGACCCAAAACAGTTTACTATACAAACCAATTATCTATTCAGGTAGTTAATGCACAAAACCAAACCAATAAGCAGAGTCCACATGTAACATCTCCAGGGCACCCATAAATTCTCTTGAATAACCTCTCCAGAAGGCCCCAAGGATGCATGCCCCCCTCATCCCTACTAAGAGGCTCTTCCCCCAACACCTGGGCAGCAACAGGACTCTCAAGTATCCCCCCCCCCCGCTTTTCAAGCAGCAGGCCTACAGGATCAGACCATGGCATAAAAGGAGAGAAGATGAAGATGTTTTCCTGACAGCTGCAGCCACACCGAGTTGCTATTTGCCCCACAGGGACAAAAAATGGAGCCCCTTGTTTGCCAACAGGGGAAGGGGGCAACAGAGAGCCCTCTGGGGGCCATGGGCGGCCTTGCTGTGATTGTCAGAGTCTCTCGACCTCCCTCTCAATCTGGTTGTCAGTGGCAGAGTTGCAGAGATCTCACCAAGGGCCAAGCAAGAGAGAAGCCCCCTAGGACAGAAAGGTAGCAGGGTTAATGATGCCAGCCTCCAGGTGGGACCTGGGGCTCCCCCATGATTACAGCTCATCTCCAGACTACAGGCATCAGTTCCCTGGGAGAAAATGGCTGCTTCGGAGGCTGAATGGTCTGGCATTGTACCCCACTGAAACCCCTGTCCTCCCAAGGCTGCACCCCCAAATCTTCAGGGGGTTCCCACCCTCAACCTGGCAATCCTACCCACTAGCAAGGTTGTGAAGAATGCATGTCCTCATAATCAGGTGGCTTAGAAGAGACGGCTGATCCATGAAACACAAAAACAAATAGACTCAAGCTCCCGGGGTCAGCTTATGGCCTCCCATCTGCCATTTACACATGCAGCTGTTACACCCAAGTGGACAAGGCATCTTAGAAGAGCCCCACCAACATGTGGACCAGTGGATGCCCCTAAAACTAGGCCCTCCTCCTGTGGGGCTCTGAGAACATGCCGTTAAACCTGAACCTAAGGACCCAAACGTGCAACTTGGCCTCCTTTGGGCTTGATTGCTCTTGGAAGGGCTCGAAAAGAGAGGAGGTCCAGCAAATAGGTGGGGAAGGGAAGGAGAAAGCCTTTGGGAGGTATCTAAAGCGAATGCAATCATCCAGGATTAGTTTCAGTGGCTGGGAGGACCAACCCTCCCCTCTAGGGCAGGGGTAGTCAAACTGCAGCCCTCCAGATGTCCATGGACTACAATTCCCAGAAGCCCCTGCCAGCAAATGCTGGCAGGGGCTTCTGGGAATTGTAGTCCATGGACATCTGGAGGGCCGCAGTTTGACTACCCCTGCTCTAGGGGGTGCAGACCTCTGGTCTCCCCTTCAAGCTGTACAGCCTGGGAGCTTTCTTTCAGCCTTGGGTCCCTCCCACCCACCACTGCCCTTCAAACGGCTGCAAGGAGAGGGCCAGCTGCTGAGACATTGATATCTGGGAATGCCCAGGCATCGAGCTTGCCTGTGTGCGCAGTGAGGGAGGTTTACAGAATGAATCTCTTGTGCGGCAGCTTGAATATTCATTGGCAAAAGCTGATTATGCATTCCGTAATTGTAGCCGCTAGCTAATGAAAGCAATGAACTTGAACTCTGAACTAAATTGAGCTTAACCCAGGGACAAGGTATACGTAATAGGCAGTTTTGTGATTCTTCTGACTTTTTTTTTTTAAGGGAAGGCGGCCACAGGAGACAGAAACAGAATCAACAAGAGAAGAAGAGCTGTTTTTCTTGTGCCCCGCTTTTTTTCTACCCAGAGGAGTCACAACGTGACTTACAATCGCTTACGCTTCCTCTCCCCACAACAGGCACCCTGTGAGGGAGCTGGGAGAGAACTGTGACTGGGCCAAAGTCACTCAGCTGGCTGCATGTGGAGGAGGAATGAGCATTGGTGAGTCAGGGCTGACTTTATCAGAGGCACGGAAGTGTACAGACATTCGGACAGGGCTTTTACAACCACCATGGAAAGCTGCGGGGGGGGGGGGGGAGATGTTGCAAAGAGAGGCTGGTCTCAAATAATCTCATAGGAAACTGTGATCAGAATGGGTGAAGGTTGCCCCCAACAGTTGTCAGAGAGGCAAGGCAGGATTAACATAAAATCAAAGGCGAGATAAGCAGATACAACAAGATGCTACAGAAGAATATGAGAGATCTCAGTACCTAGAAACAGTGATGTCCGTGTTACATAAGAGTTGTATATAAGGTGCTTCACGAACCCAAAGGGATGTACCTCGCATTATATTTTTAGGTGTACTCTTGAGACCTTTTAAGTGAACACCTAACACCCAAAGTAGCTTTGTTATTTCTTTTTCTAAAATGCGCTCAGATACAGCGATTATTCTCTCATTCTCTTTTAAAAGAGGGGCTTCTCTTTCTCTTTTGATTTCTCTTTGTAGAGAAATCGATGGCAAGCAGACACAGAAAAAATATTCCAAAAAATATATATTATCTTTGTAGAGAAATCAATGCACCTGTTTGAAACTGTAGCCTTTGCAGTTGCTTTATGTTACATACCACAAGGTAGGGGCTGTGGCAGGAGAACGAAAAGTTTGGGGGAACAATGAGCATCTGCAGAGTGAAATCCTGGGGTCCTGCAGGACTTCCCACCCTGTCCCCCTCTCTTTCAAATTCTCTTTTGTCACAACAGAATTGATCAAAAACAGACTCTAGTCCAGATTCCTTAAAAGAGAGCCAGAAGTGTATAGTTGGGTAAAGAGAAACGGAGAGGATTTCTCTTGACAACACTAAATCTAAGAGCTGGCAGCTCGTTTAGCAAGACAGAGGATGGATTTCTGCTTCCACCAATGTGTGCTTAGGAAAGAGAGAGGGAAGACGGTACCCTTACCTACGCAGGGCATCAGGAGGAGACCTCACCTTTATTGACACACTGCAGCCTACAGCAAAGGGAAATCTGTCCCCACTGCCCTAAACCACACAACAGTTTCAAGGATTTTTATTTCTTCCCTCACATCTGCAGTTACTATTTCAGAGAAGGCTGATGCTGGGGGGCAGATGGATCTCGGTTGTGTCCCCTGGAAGGCAGGAGATGCCACCCAGCTGGCCAGTCCCGACAATATCTCTCTGCTCCTCATTGCTAAGTAGGAAGTGCCAACCTCCAGGAGGGACCTGGAGAGCCCCTGGAATTGCAGCTCATCTCCAGGCTTCAGGGATCACTCCCCCTGAAGGGAATGTCTGGAGGATGAACTCTAAGTCAGGGGTAGTCAACCTGTAGTCCTCCAGATGTCCATGGACTACAATTCCCATGAGCCCCTGCCAGCATTTGCTTGGGGACTGGGGATCCTCCAAGGAGGCCAAGGCCCTTCAACTGAGCCGTTGGCTTGGCCCTGAACATCAACGGGCTCCCTCAGCCGAGGCGACAGCAATCTTTGGCTAAGTGCTCCTATTCAATTACCAGCGCCTCTGAGATTCTGGCAGCACTGCTTGGTGCTTGCAGCTGGCCCTAAACTGGATTTGCTTTTACATTACAGACGCTGCGTTCTTATCACAGGGAGGACCGGGTGCCTCGTGGAGCAGGCCTCGCAAGAGCAGTGCTTAAAGTCCCCCCCCCATCTATCCCCAGAGATAAGCTATTTCATTTCCCATCCCCACCAAGAGCAGACGTACTCTTCCACCTTCATTTGGCTCTGAGGGGCGGGGTGCTCCCTTCAAGTGGCGAAGAGGCAACACTGGACGATTTCTAACATTGGACGATGCTTCCATTTGGTGCACAGGCAATCAGTTTTCCAAGCTCTTGCTCTCACCTGCCCACCCGTCCTCCTTTCTGCTGTGAACAGCCATTAAGGGCGTTACCTGCCCTGAGTCTGAAATCCAAGAAATAATAATTATTTGTGGAAGGTGGCAACCACACCTGGAAAGGCTGGGAGGAACGGCACGAGGGAGAGCCAGCCAAAATTTCCCTTCTGTATGCCCCGCAGTGGCATTCAGCATTTTAAAAGTTCATGGTACTGATCCCCCTGCTTTTCGCCTCCAAATGACTTGAAACTTCTAACCAAATAACTTATGAGTTCTCAAAGCCACTTTGAGATTCCTTTGGGCAGTGAAAACTGGGGGGTAAAAAACAACTCTTCTTCCTTTCTTCCTCGGTCTTACCTCCACAACAACCCAGTGGAGTAGGTTAGGCTGAAAGAGACCAGTTGGCCCAAGGGAACCCAGCAAGCTTTCATGGAAGATTATGGGGGGGGGGGAAATGGGGGAATCTGGGTTATAGTTTTACACACTATACACACTATATTTTTTACACACTACTCCGTGCTGCCTTTTCAAGCTTGGTTGCTTCTTTTTATTGCTTGATATGTCACTGCTTTACTGCCATTCGCTGGCTGAACGTGCCAACAGCCCTGCGGCCGTGGACACTTCCAATTTACAGATGTGGAATAGAGAATGAGAGTAAATTTCTTGCTCGAGGACACATTAATAGGGGACAACCTTGCCTTACTCTGCAGTTCCAAGTGTAGAACTTGGAACACATCCTGCCCAGCCAGACATTAGGTTGGAACCCCAACATCCCCTGCTCTGCCTCTGGCATCATCCAGAATGAACTAATTGCTCAAGGAGAGGCTACAGCCCTGATCCGGGAGGGGGGAAGCACAGCACAGGACCCCTTGAAGCTCAGGGCCCATAGTACATGCTACATGGATAAAACAACCCTGGTTTGAACTCTTCGTGCTTTCTGAAACCTTCAACGATCAGTGTTTGTCCATTTGGTTCTGATGCCCCCATCTTCTTTGCTGCAGCTTTACGTGTTTCTGCTGGGCTGTTTGTGTTGGTTTCTTCTTGGAATTTTAACACAACCATCCTCTAGTGTTAAAGATTAACTTGTTTCCCTGTATTTTCAACAACATGTTGTGTGCCACCTCAACCACGTAGCCAGGAGGCGCTTTTAAGAAAAGATTTGCACCCAACCAAACTGGAGGTGCCAAGATAAGATGCAAAGAGAGAAAAGAGCTGGGTTTTCATGTCCTGCTTACCAGTACTGAAAGGAGTCCCAAATGCGACTCACAGCAAGCCCCTTTTCCCTTCTCTCCCTAAAACAGACACCCTGTGAAGTAGGTGAGGCTACAGGTCCATGCACAGGGTTTTTAAAATAGATTATATTCCAAAACCTTCATGGAACTTCTTTAGTTTTCATTTTCTTTCTTGAATTTTTAAACTCCTTTTCTATTATTTTTTCTCTCATACTCTTGTTAATAGGTTTCTATTGATTCAATTAGTAGCTTTTCATATTATTTCTTTTATTTAATCTTGGGAGGGTTAACACTCCCCCCCCTCCAAAAAAAAACCGGGCTTATGGGGCTGAGAGCTCTAAGAGAACAGCTCTGCAAAAAGAACGGCGACTAGCCAAGGCTCCAGATCAGAGGCTGCCACTCTATTACGTGTTCCACAGTAGCTCTATTCTTGTGATCTTGCCTGTTTAAACCCAAGATCCAGTAAAGAGGTTAAGAGTGATATAGATCAGGAATTCACTGGTTCAAGTCCTGCCCCGTGGCTTGGATGGAGCCATCCCTCTCACCACCCCCAATTCCCCTTTTGCAATAAAGAGAAATCAACATCCTTGCCTACCTGACATGTTTATTGTGAGGATTACAAGATGGCACTCTACACAAAGCACTATGAGCTCGCAAGTCTGTGTTTTCTTTAAACCTGCCTCTGTCTCTGCCGCTGGCCAAGGGCTCCTTGACCTACATTTTTGTCATTCTGGCTGACCTCTGAACAGGATCTCTGGGCTCCTTTTTCTTGCTGCAATCTTGCTGCAAAGACAGAGTTCCTGAAGAACGCACAACTTTTGCTGGGAAAGCAACAGTGCCACCCAGCGGTAAGTTTGGGAAATAACAGCTCTTCAATACTGAGCAGCCAAGTTTCCAAAGCCAGAGAAGGATCTCTGAGGAGAGCCTGAAACAGCTTTCCCCCTTTTGCAGCAGTGTGGTCTGTCCCTCACCCACCACTTGGGACATGACAGCAGCACGGGGGGGGGAGGGGGTGTTTGGGGGGGGTGCAGGACAGGGTGGGGGGAGAGACACCGTCCTCATTCCTAACCTTGTTTCTTCCACAGGAATGAGAAACACTCCTCTACACAAGCCCTCTTGGCCAAAAGGTTTGTGTGTTTTATGAACTGCCACTTTATTTGGTGAGTGGGTATTCCTGATTAGGGCTCCTCAAAGACTCACCTTAAGCCTGGCTCCTCACACCCCCAGGCCCAAACTTCAGGTGAGGACATACCCCACACCCCGTCAAAACAACCCTGCAAGGGAAGTTATCCTGAGGATGAGTAGCCAAATGCATCTCATGGCCTGAGAACAGATTCTAACGCAGTTCTCCATTTAATAGTCACAGCAGCTCTTCTAGGTAGGGGCTCATGGGAATTGTAGTCCATGGACATCTGGAGGGCCGCAGTTTGACTACCCCTGCTCCAGATGAACAAGAACATGTTATCCCAATTGATCGACTCCAAGACACTCATCAGGAGCAGCTTCCTATTTCAAGCAGCTGGAAATTTGACAGTTTGGGGTGGGGGAAAAAAAAGCCTGGTTCAGTTAGCTAGCGAGATGCGAGATGCGATCAAATCCACGAAGCATAGCATTTAGCGGAACAAGTAACAAAATGAGATTCTTCTGTGGCAGATTCCGAAAGTGAAAGACAGAAAAAGCGGTTTGCCTCAGCGCCGCTCCCCTTTCATTACCTGCCAGCGTGTGACATCAGCAGTCAAAACATGCTGGAAGTTGAGGCAACGTGGAAAGAGAAGCAACGCAAACAACTTATCTTATCTAGAAGGAACAACGGCTCACTTTAAAATGCTTTTCTAGGTTGCAGGACTGATGTGGATGTATTGATTTTACTCCCGAGGATTTCTGACCTAGCAAGAAGACTGGGGGTGGAGAGCAGATGGGCACGGCGGAAGGTTAAATTTGGGAGCCCTGGCTTCCAATCCGTGTTGAAGTCTCCGGGTGACCCTGGGGACAAAGCAGTTGCCTTGTTGTGTCCTGGCCTGGCTTACTAGGAAGGGAAAGCAGAGAAGCACACAAGATGCTCTTGAGCTCCTTCAAGAAAGACTGACATTTTTGAAAACGTGACCAGAGACTCTAGATCAGCTCTCTGTTCAACGCAAGACCTTACATGAGTTAACGTCACGTGCAGAGCTCAATCAACTTTCCTGTGCCTCATTCTTTTCGAGAGAGACAACCACACTGTTGCCGACTCCCTTGTGGAGTGCCACAGGGGACAGTCCTTTCTCCAATTTTATTTAGCATTGCCTGGCTAGTCTGTGGGTTTGGGTGCCATCAATAGCTCTTCCTCCTGTTGGATGGCCTTCCAGATTTACCCGCAGAAACTTCAGCCAGATGTCTGGAAGCAGTGACGAGGTGGCTCAAGCAGAGCTTTCTGACACTCAATCCTTCAAAGGTGGAGGTCCTGTGGCTGGGCAGGAAGGGACCAAGCAAGGAAGCATGATTGCCCTGCCTTAACAGGGTGTAGCTAACCCTTGCACACTAGGTCAGGAACCTGGGCCTTATCTTCGATGCCTCCTGACAGGTCCAATCACTTTCTAGAAACACTTTGCTGGTGGGGAGCAGCTATGTCCTCATCCCCACCTTGGCTATGAAGCCCAGATTTGTTTCAACAGGTAGCAGAATGTCTCAAGCAGTTTAAGGCCCAGGGAAAGGACTATCTGAACCAAGGCATGGGTATTAGGTAGAGGGGAAAATGAAATTATGCAGAATTCCATTTCAATGCAGAGCATTGCAAGAGCCATCCTAAGCAGAGTTATGCCTTTCTAAGCAGACTAACTTCAGAGGACTTCAATGGCTGCTACTCTCGTTTAGGATGGCACTGTTAATCTATTGCTGAGAACTGGGTGAAAATAGCTTCGTTTTTAATTGAATCCTGTACTTGAGGGAAATAAGATGCTGTGGGTACAAGCTAAAAGCAGACGTTTTGTTTGTCATTTAAAAGATTTTAGAAAATTTTATTTCTTCTTTTTTTTCAAAGCCCCCCAAAAAAAGGTTTGTGGTGGTTTTCCCCAAATTCAGGGCACAGGTTCCCCATTGTGTTAAGCACCATTAAAAAAACACACAGTTATTGACTGTTGCTGCCTCAGCAAAAAATTAGAAACAAAACTAAAATCAATAAAAACCAATAAAGGCTTGGTTAGGTTTGGTGGTTAGGACAAAGAAGATGGCAAGAACCGCAGCTCTTGCCCCAGGCTCCAGGAATTGCAAGGAGAAAGCAGCAGCTTGGACCAGGAGGAGCAGAAAGTGTCATACAAATCTTGAGTGCAGCAGCAAACATTTCTCCCAGGGCAGAGTTGCCTTCTCTCGTCCTGCCAAGCACAAAGGTTGGGTTTCTCCATCAGAGGGACCTTCTGAGCCCAAACCCACAGCTCCCCCACAGTCACTTCTTGACGGAGGCCAGGTAGGCGAACCAGAAGAGGGCCACCAGGTTTCCAAACAGCACCCGGAACTGATGGGAGAAGAAAAACAGAACAGAGAGAGGGAAATCTCAGCTGGCTGCCAAAGCAGCCGAATCAGGATTATTCCAAATCCACTAGCCCCACTGAGTCAAGCAGGGAAGGTGGCTTTGGTAGCAGAAAAGGCCTAGGTCAGGGGTGGCCAAACTGGGGCTCTTCAGCTGTTCATGGACTACAATACCCATGAGCTCCTACCAAGTGGCCATGCTAGCGGGAGCTCATGAGAACGTCTGGAGAGTCAGTTTGGCCACTCCTGGCCTAGGCTGTAATCGCCACCTGGCCTGCAAGACAAAATTCTTCCACAAAACTTTTGATTGGGGCCAATAACATCTATCAACACCATCTATTTAGTCAAACTGCGGCCCTCCAGATGCCCATGGACTACAATTCCCATGAGCCCCTGCCAGCATTTGCTGGCAGGGGCTCATGGGACTTGTAGTCCATGGACATCTGGAGGGCTGCAGTTTGACTACCCCTGATACTTGTAATGTATTATCTACCATCATGATACGAACCCTCGAACAATATTCCGGTTCTGGGGAGCATATAGGAAACATCCTTGGGGGTTCTTTTTCATTAATTAATAATATTTTTAACTGTTTTTACTCTATTTCTATCACATTTTTAGTGATTGTATTCTGTTTGGTTGTACACTGCCCTGAGCTGGCCACATTTTGGAAGGTGGTATCAAAGTCGAATAAATAAAGTAAAATAAATAGTTAAAATGATCAGACGTCATTCTCGGTTACTTATAGACGCAAAAGGATCATAAGAAAAGCACAGACGAAGGGGATGGGGGGATGGTAATAACAAGAACTTGAACATCTTCCGTAAAAGATGGACTTACTAGCACACCTGGAATGTTTTAGATTTGGGAGGGGCAGGATATCTCGGAGCAGCAGATGCTGCCAACAAACTATGATTTTTTTTGGGGGGGGGGGGATTGCATTCATCATGCTCTGATTCTGATCACTCAGAGGTCACCCTTGATGGAAACAGAAAGCTGGACAGATTTGGAGTCTGATTCACATGACTGTAACCCCAGTCTGTAATCTGGAAAAAACTATCACAGCTTTACAGTTAGAGGAGACCCCACTGAGCAAACCAGTAGCGGCTTGGGGAAGTTACAACACCTCCCCTCCCGCCCCCAGTTTCCATTGTCCTGTCTTTAAGAACAGAAATGAGAGGGCCACTTTAAAAGGCCACGTTCACACATGCAATTGCACGGGAGCGGCTTCCATGTCATGCCATTAGTAGCATGTGTGGATTAAACATGCCACCCAGGAAAAAGAAGACTTTTCAGCCTCATCTGCACCTGCAAACAGGGAGAGAAAGAGCAGCACTCACCTGCACAGGGACATATTTAACATTCACAAACTGGATTGGCGTCCACATTTTCCAGTTCATTTTAAGGGCTGGCCAATAACTAGAATTTATCCTCTTCGTGAAGGCTGTTGTGTCTTTCCCCTGGAAAACAAACATAGCAGCAGCTGAGCACACAAAGCCACCCCCTCCCTGCTACTCCTGGAGCCCATTAAGAAGAACAGGTCATGCAGACCCCCACACAAAAAAGAAGAAGAAGAGTTGGTTCTTATATGCCACTTTTATCTACCCAAAGGAGTCTTAAAGCGGCTTCCAATCACCTTCCTTTCCTCTCTCCACAACAGGCACTCTGTGAGGGTGGTGAGGCTGAAAGAGCCCTGATATTCCTGCTTGGTCAGAACAGCTTTCTCAGTGCTGTGGCAAGCCCAAGGTCACCCAGCTGGCTGCATGTGGAGGAGGAGCAGGGAATTAAACCTGGCTCACCAGATTAGAAAACGACACTCCTAACTACAACACCAAACTGGCTCTCCACACACCCACTGAGTGTTCCAATTTTTTTTTTTTTTGCAACACTTGGGGTCCAGCAATGTTTCCTCACTTAGCTACTTCTAGTAAGGCGGGCTGGCATCTGAAAACTCAGCTCCAAGAGTCTGGCCTACAATCAAAAGTGCCAGTTTCGGCACACCTCTGCCACCTCTAGCTTGAAAACTAAGCGGGTGGGCACCAGACCGAGCCCAAGAAATTCTAGTTGCTGACACCCTCTACATCAGGGATAGTCAACCTGTGGTCTTCCAGATGTCCATGGACTACAATTCCCATGAGCCCCTGCCAGCATTTGCTGGCAGTGGCTCATGGGAATTGTAGTCCATAAACATCTGGAGGACCACAGGTTGACTATCCCTGCTCTACATTAAAGTGACCGTGACAAGGCATGCTGATTCTGTACAGGCATGTGAAGCCCATACGTTCTGACATGGACTGGGAACCTAAAATTCTGTTCGTTATAAGGACCAGAGAGGCGGGTGAGGAAATCAGCTTTGAATTTCCGCTTACCTATGACTCAGCCCAAACAGCATCCATGTCTATAACTCTGCTCCTCAACACGTGGACATAATTCACCCACACCGGACAAGCAGAACTCAATGCCAGCAACTTCAGGGAATGTGAGAGTCGGTCATGAAAGATCAAACACCAAGGTCAAACAACCCTTTTGAACCTGCCAGGCTGGATCCCAAATATACAACTTTCAGCAGCACCTTTCTGAAAGCTCAGGGGTGATCACTGAGTCACATGCATTCAGAACCACATGCCAGTTTTGCTGAAATGCCCTCTGTTCTGGGCCATTCAAAGGTACACCAGAGAGATCCTCGGATGTTAAGAACAAGTGGGGGCTTGCATGAGTGAACTATGGGCAGCAAGGGATGAACCTGAGCATGGGAGCCAGTCCTGTTGCCACATGCCAAAGACCGGGACTTACCTCCAGCAAGTTCATGACATAGAAAAAGAGCAAAAGGAAAGCTGGGGCAACAATGACCCGGTCCAACAAGAGTCTCTTGACTGTGGAAAAAGGCACATCGGGAGGGAAGAGCAGGTCCAAGTACAGGTAGAAGTAGTGACTCAGTGGCCCCGTGAACAGGAATCTGGCAAACCAAGAACAAAAAAGGCTATTCATATCTTTCATATTGACGCAGTAGCAAATTAGCAAGGTGTACAGACTCACCGTAAGCCCAGCTGCTGGTGTAAAAGAAAGCCCTATACATCCGCTGACAGCCATTGGCTGAGCTGCTGTGATGTCATGAAATATTTGTCAGTGTTCTGACAGCACAGAGTTAGATTGACAGTAGAGGACTTTTAGCTGTGTAGATTCTGTGAGGGACATGAAAGGCCAGTTCAGATGGGAGGGGGAGTCGCAGGAGAGCCAGAGGTACAGATGGGGGATGGTTATTCTCTTGGCTTGAAAGGGGAAACAGAGGCACTCACAGCAGGTTAAGAGGACAAGGTCTGGAAAGGCATGGGAGAAGATCCACAGGCTGAGAGGCTGGAGAACAGGCTACAGCAGGGGTAGTCAACCTGTGGTCCTCCAGATGTTCATGGACTACAATTCCCATGAGCCCCTGCCAGCATTCGCTGGCAGGGGCTCATGGGGATTGTAGTCCATGAACATCTGGAGGACCACAGGTTGACTACCCCTGGGCTACAGAACAGGTGGTCTGCTGAAAGACCCACTAAATGGAAAGTTTAAAAAAAAAACAGGATTGATGGTGGAAACAGCCCGGCAGAACTGTGGGAAACAGGCCTCAAGGAAAGGAAAGGGGATGGGGGAAGAAGGAGATCTCCAAGAGACAAGAGTGGCTGTATGATCTGCTGGGAAGGCAGAGAACAGAAAGGAAAGGGGCTCTGGAGGCAGGGGGGAGAGTCAGGTAACCAAAAGGCAGCAAACTCTGAAATTTGCACATGGATGTGAGCTAGCCAGTCCATACTGTGGTTGCCGGGAGTAACAACAGCTGCCTGTTCCCAAAAGGCAGCCACAGATACACCCTTTAGATCTTGATAGGCTTTCGGCATAACACTTTGCTCAGCACAACACTTTGCAACCCAGCCACCTGCCCATCAGGTCTTCCAGGGTGTAGCCATTGCCTCCTCCCCACCCACGCACTTACCCATAGGTGGCAAATCTCAAAGGCTCTCCCAAGTCAAAACTTTTCGAAGGCCCTTTCTTTTTCCGGCTCTTCTCGATGATCTGAGACAGGAGGCTGCCGAGAGCCGACAGAAGGGCACTGCGGGAAGAAAGAGGGAGAGAAGATCAGCGGGCCGCCACCAAAAAGGTCATGTCAGCAACTCATTCCAGGCAAGGGTGGTGCTCAGCCCCCAAAACAGGAAGGGGGTGCATGGGAAATCTTAAGAAAAGCATGCATTTGAACTTCTCCATGATGCATTTGTTCTCCCTGCCCACTGAAAGGGAGTGTGTAAGAGAGAAGATTCACATTTTAGCATCTCAAGGAGAAAATGTTCTCTAGACAGGGAGATTTTACTTTTCCCCTCCAGGGTAGGTGGGTAATACAAAGGTGAAATCCTCCACTTGCAACCCAAATGGAAGTCCCAAGTCTCCATATCATACGACCTATCTCAATGTGTCAGCCAGCTCTGACTAGCTTCCCTTGCTGCTCTCCCTCTACCCCCACGTCAAGCCACACCAATCAGTCTGCCCAAAACTAGCAGTAAGGATTTGTGCTACTGCGGCTCATGACAGAAACAGCTCCATTCAACAACCTCATCTTAGATTGAAGAACATCCAATGCACTCTGCTGGGCCACACCAAAAGGGCTATGGAGCCCAGCCTCCATTCCTCACCATGGCCAGTCAAACACAAGTGTAAAGGGAGACAAGGAGCAGACAAAAGCAACCATCCTTCAATGCTTTTTATCCCAAGTACTCCTTCTTCAGGCGTACTTCAGAATACTGAGGACCCATCAAGCTTTCAAGTCTAGTCTGATTTGTTCACCTAGAACCACCCACCGTCTTTGGTGTAACAGCCTCTCAGCCAAAAGGGAGCATCTCATCACAACAATGCCACCATCTTCCACATCAGGATCTAGCAGAGGGGCCTGTGCTATGCCTGTAGGAGCGGCAGCATGGTGTAGTGCAGGCTTTCTCAACCAGGGTTTCGTGAAACCCGAGGGTCTCGCAATGGCCCCAGAAGGGTTTCGCCAACTGGGTGGGAGTTAATTAATTCTTAAAATATATTTTACATTTTAAAAATTGTGTGATAAGACCATATATATGGTCCTGTCCTGGAGGAGGTGCGGCGGGGGGGGGGGGGGGGCAATACAAATCCTTGCTGACTGAGCCTCATCACATATGTTAATGACTGGAGTCCAAAGAGGTAAGTACTCTCATTTTAACTTAATTGCAGGGGGCAGGGGTAGGGCAACACAGGTCTGCTCAAGTCCTGTTTCTGGCATTGGGGTGGATGTGGGGGCGCCGGAGCAGCATAGGCCTGCCCCAGTCCTCTTTCTGCAGGCTCTCTTTGGTGAAGAACAAACTGGTAGTCAGCCCAGAGTGTAGGTATGGTTCTGTTCATAAATCATCTGAAAATATTTCTGTTACTTCCTGTGTTGTGGGAGCGGCCTGATGACATCACATCCAGTGGGAGTGTCTGGGTGATGTCACTTCTGGTGACATGTGACTTCTGGTGGTGTGGCAGGAAGGGGTGGCCTGCTTACATCACTTCCAGGGTTTCTCAAAGCCCAACGAATATTTCAGGGGTTTCTCAACAATAAAAAGATTGAAAACAGGCTGGTATAGTTGTTAAGAGCGGTAGACTCTATCTCGAGAATCGGTTTTGATTCCCCACTTCTCCGCATACAGTCACCTCAGGCTAGTCCCAGTTCTCCTAGGGCTGTTCTCGCAGAGCAGTTCCTTTAGAACTCCCTCAGCCACACCTACCTCACAGGGTGCTGTTGAGGGGAGAAGAAAGAAAGCTGTCTGTGAGCCAATTTGGGACTCGTTCAGCTAGTGCAAAGTAAGGTATAAAAAGCCAGCTCTTCTTCTTTTTCTTGTGGAGCTCCATCCCATGCCCTTAATTTGTCGTAAACTAGGGGCTTACCCCATGATTATATACACAGATCTAGAAGCCTAAGCAAACTGAGTGGTTCATTATCTCCAGCTAAACGATTGCACAAACAATTAACCGTCATTACTCACACAGGGAGGAACACTATAAATCAAAATATGCGCCAGGAACAGGATTTGGAAATATTCTTATAGAAGGAGGGCTCTTGGGGAGGGCCACAGCTCAGAGATAAAACAGAGACTTTCCACTCAGAAGACCCCAATACAGCTGGCATTGCCAGGACTGCAAGCAAGTATGGCTAGGAAAGGTCTCCACCCCTGGGGGGCCACTGCCAGTCAGAGGAGACAGCACTGGGCTAGATGGAACACAATCTGTGATGTGCGTTTGTACGTGAGCACAGATTGCCATAGCACTTCCTCCCACAACTTTGCTCCCATTTCAGTCTTAAGCAAGCAGAAGGTGAAGCAACCTCTTCATGTGCAAGAAGCCAGAGGAGAGCCCAAACACCGCAACTCCCACAGAGGAAAGATTAAAAGATCATGTGCCAAAGCAGTGGCGCATACACCAGTCCCTGTCATGCATGGGTGTTGATTTTGGCAACCTATCTGCAACTGCTTGCGGGGAAAGCTTGCGGAGCTGCACCTGCTGATACTTAAGACACGCAGGCGTCTTGCAGCAACTAGAGACATCCCAAACATTTTGCTTCCACATCCCTTTGTGCTGCAAACCATAACACCACGGATTACCGCCCCTGGGAGCAAAGGCTAGTAGTCGTGCTGGAGAAGTCAAGCCAATCCTGCCAGGACAATGATACCTAATCTTCACCGTGGGCCAGGCATCTCTCAGGTGTTGGAGGTACTTACAGAGCATAGCAATCATTGGCTGAACCCTGACAGATAAAACACTTGTCAGACATCTTGCCCAAACAACCTGAATACGCCTAAAGAATCCCAGTGGTCTTGCTTGTTTTGCCAAAGTTAATAAATCACCTATCCAAGTCTGAAATCTGTGGACAAATGTCAGCATCCAAAACCCCAAGAACAAATCTCTAAGTGACGCCTGCTTTGCCACAAATGTTTTCAAGGAAACTTCCTTCTAACCAAGTAGGCTAACTATGAGGGCACCCCCTTAGACACCCTTACTTGTAAGTAATTGCCATTCAGCTTGGTGGGACTTCTCAGTAAACATGAACATGCTGGAGAAGACTCTTGCGAGTCCCTTGAACTGCAAGGCGAACAAACCGGTCAGTCCTAGAGGAGATCAGCCCTGCCTGCTCCTTGGGAGGCCAGATCCAGAAGATGAAACTCAAATACTTTGGCCACCTCATGAGAAGGAAGGACTCCCTGGAGAAGAGCCTAATGCTGGGAGCGATCGAGGGCAAAAGAAGAAGGGGACGACAGAGAATGAGGTGGCTGGATGGAGTCACTGAAGCAGTAGGTGCAAGCTTAAATGGACTCCGGGGAATGGTAGAGGACAGGAAGGCCTGGAGGATCATTGTCCATGGGGTCGCGATGGGTCGGACATGACTTCGCACCTAAGAACAACAACAAAACATGAACAAAAGCTTACTGAATCAGATCTTTCATGCCTCAAGATCTGTATCCTCCATGCAGCAGCAGCTCCCAAAGATCTTTCACACCACCGACTACCAGATTCCCTTACCGGATATATCCCTGGGACCTTCTGCATACCAAGTGGAGGCTCGACCACTAAGCCAGAGCTCCTGCCTAAACATGCAGCCCCACCCAATCAGGCTGTAAGGACACCATGCCAAGTACACTAGCTTTATTCTTTTCCCAAGAACTCCATGCACAAAATCAGGCATGCAAACGAATGAGGGAAAGACCTTAAGACTCCAAAGTTATGCACACTTTCTTGGGAATAAGCGCCACTGAATACAGCAGAACTCACTTCTGAGCAAACATGCTTAAGTTTAAACGGCAAATTTTACTTAGAGCCGCAGCATTACTTTCCCAAGAAATTAAATACCTTGGAATTAAGTGGGTTTTATAGCTGAGTAAACTTGCTCGGGATCAGGTTGTATGTTTTGTATAAATTACGACTGTTCTGCATATTTGTCCAGGAGTAAGCCCCATTGAATATAGTAGGGCTTTCCCTGATTAGACATGCACACAACTGAACTGTGGGCATATTTATTAATAAATTAAGTCCCGCAGAAAGTGGGGATTTGAAGACGGAGGCTTTCATGACAGTAAACCTGCTAGTTAGGATCTTCGAGGTTTACAACACTTGTCTGTTGATTAAAGCGGTCCAGCGGCACTCATGTTTATCTGAATTTAAGCCTCATGAAAGAAACATCGCAGGACTTAACAATGCCTGAGGCCGATGCTGCGAAACTTGGAACATGCACCCGATGCTCAACAAGGGCACATGTCCATTTTGTGGCAGCACGCAGTCACAGCTTGCTGTAGAGGCCAAAAGCGGTGGTTTGATTCCCCACACCTCCACACAAAGCCAGCTGAGTGACCTGGGGCTAATCGCAGTCCTGTTAGAACTGTTCTCACAGAGCAATTCTACCAGAGCTCTTGGCCCCACCTCCCTCACAGCCTGTCTTTTGTGGGTAGAGGAAGGAAAGGTGACTGCAGTCAAAATCAAAAGCGGGGCATAAAACCTAACTCTTCTTCATCTAAGGATGGAAAAGTTGCTGTGGGAGAATGCCAGACGCTGCACTCTTCAACGCAAGAGACACTCAACAGAAACCACAGAGTGAAAGGGGGAAAGTCCTGGTAAGCAGGTTTACTCGGAAGCAAGACCCATCGTGTCCACAGAGTCGCGTTCCCAACTCAACAAATCTAACGACCGCGACTTTGGCATGAAATCAAGATACTCGAAAGTAAGCCCCATGGAGTTCGAGGGGGTCTTACCCCCAGGCAAGCGACCCCAGAACTGCAGCCCCGGCTGGCCTTTACACGCACCTGGACACGGCTTTAGTGAGCACCGGGTAGAGGCGCAGCAGGAGCAAGTAACGCGCGAGCAACTTCTGGGGCAGGGGCCCCGATTCGAGCTTGGAAAGCACCGGAGACATCGCACAGACGCGAGCGGAGGGAGAGCGGCCACTGAGCATGCGCGCCACCCTCCTCGTCCCAATGGGAACCAAAGGTCTTTTTCTCCGGTCCCCTCGGACAATCCCGCATCACCCCCGCGTGGCATCTACCCACCATATTAGCCAATCAGGGAAAGGGGAAGAGAATACTAAAACGAGTGGGCGGGGCACGAAAAAGAGGCCGAGAAAAGGCGGATCCTTTTCTCGGGGAGGGGCGGGACCAGGCGCGATTATTGGCTAGATGGGCGGGAGTAGGCAGGAGTGGGCGGAACCTTCCCACCTCCACTAGGGTTCCAAATGAAGAGAGTGAAGAATGGTTGATTTTGTCATCAATCTAATCCCGCCAGCCAATCTGGAGAGTTGCAAACGAGGGAGAGCGAGAGCCGCTAAAGCCGCTAGGGGCGTGGCCAGGGAACGCGAGTACTTGAGAAAAGACCCGGCAGGGGGCGGCGACCTTCCCTCCCATTGGAGGGAAAAGAGGAGGGCAGCTCCGAGAACCGGGTCGTGATAGGCGGTGATACGCGAACGCTTGGAGCGCCCCGGCCGGTCGTCATGGGAAATCGCACGAGAGTTGTGTGACGTCTCGCGAGGTTTCTCCAAGCGCGCGAAACTCTGAGGGGCGACTGAGGCAGCAGCTGGTTTTGGAGGGGATGGCGCAGAAGAGGGGCGGCGGGCGCCGGCGCTGGCAGGGGGATGGCCTCGCTGGAGATGCCGACGAAGAGACGCCTCGGTGAGAGGAGGGGGGAATGAGGAGCGCCGCTGTGCATGTGCAGAGTGTCGGGGAGGGGGTCTGCTTCGGAGCTGTCAAGCATTTGTCATGCCTCTGAGTATCTGTGAAATATCCCCCTCCCCGTGTCAGGAATGAGGAGGAGCTCAATGCTGGGGGGGGGGCGGGTCTTGTCTTTACTGGTGCGCATCGTACTTCATTTATTATTTTATTTATGTATGAATTTGTACTTTATTTATATTATATATTTATTCATTCATGTGTGCGTGTAACAAAAACAGAGTACAATAACACCTTTAAGACCAGCAAAGATTTATTCAAGGTGCGAGCTTTCAAGTGCATGCACTCTTCCTCAGATGTGTATATATGTATGTGTATATAAACTTATTTTTATATCACCCTTCCATATGGCTCTGGCAGTTTATGTAGAACATCACAGGGTAATTACATAGAGCGTTTAAACAACCATCCTTATCCATGGTTCCTCTGTATATTTGTGAAACAGCCTGAGGTGTGGAATGTGTCCAGCTGTCCAAGTTGGAATAGGGCCAATCAGGGTGCAGCCAACTTTAGGTCCTGCCTCTGCAGCTCCCGCTCTATGTCCCAGGACTCTAGCCTCTTTGCTCTCAGACACACCTCAGTGCCTGGAGCCAGCAGCAGATAAGGGGAGAGGGCCTGGGCAAAGGGTTGTGGTGGAGGGCCTACTAACTAGAGCCTCTTGGGCTGCTAGGATGGACCTGCTAACGAGGGCCTCCCAGCCTGCTGACTGCCTGCTATGGAGCTCCTCTGCTAACTAGCTGGCCAGCCCCTGCCCGCCCCACTTGGTCCAGCTATGAGCTGCAGTCCAAAGCCACCTTAAGCTGCCTGGCTGGAGGCCAGGGGAGGGGGCCCTTTCAAGGCCCGTTCTTAGGAACGAGCTTTGCAGCTAGTAACGTAATATGTCAACCAGAACAATATTTTAACAGGAACATTGACAAGTCTTGAGTAGGTTGGATTGTTTGATCATGGAAGGGGGTACCTTGGGGGGGGCAGATGTTTAGGGGTCGTTCAGCCTCAAGCAAATGCCTGGTGGAGGAGCTCCTTCTTGCAGCCCCTGCAAAATTGTGAGAGTTCAGGGAGGGCCCTGATCTCTTCAGGGAGCTTGTTCCACCAGGTGGGGATCAAGACAGAGAAGGCTCTGGCACTTGTTGAGGTCTAATGTGCTTCTTTGGGGCCTGTGATCCACAGCCAGTTGGAGAGGGTGGGATGTAAGGCTCTTTTGGGGGTATAAGCAGAGAGGCAGTCTCTCATGTACACTGGACCCAGACCGTATATGGCCTTTTAAAAATTACATTTATATACTGCCCTCCTGTGCTCTCAGGGCAGTTTACTTTACAACTTATTGTGTACAAGACGTCACCAGGCTGAACATATAATAATAATGCCTCTCAGTGGAACAGGCTTCCTCGGGAGGTGGTGGATTCTCCAGCTTTGGAAATTTTTAAACAGAGGCTCCATCTGACGGAGAGGCTGATTATGTGAAGGGTTAAGGGGGTGGCAGGTTACAGTGGATGAGCAATAGGGATGTGAGTGTCCTGCATAGTGCAGGGGGTTGAATTATATGACCCATGAGGTCCCTTCCAACTGTATGATTCTATGAACATATAACAATTGAGAAAACATATTACCTCTACTGGTGCAGTACAAAACAATAAAATGTTCTGCCTTCAACACTACATTCAACATTTAGCCGTAAATCTCTTATTCCACAATTTGCTATCTTATGTTTCTGCACTGTGCCTGGGCACACCTATCTGCGAGATGTAGTTGGTGGTGGGAAGGGACTCCAGGCTCTGATAGGGGGGATTGTTTCATTGGCCTCCTCCGAAAGCCTGGTGGAAGAGCTCCATTTATCAGTCCACACATGAAGGGAGTGCTTCCTTACTTTATTTATACCTCACCATCTCCCTGGGCTTGCCTGTGCTCCTCTCCTCCATTTGGTCCTCACATCAACCCTACGAGGTAGGCTAAACTAAGAATGTTCCCCCAGGAAACTTCCGTGTCAGAGTATGGGTTAGAAGCTGGGGGCCGAGATCCTAGGTCAGCATTCTAACCCCTGAATCTCACTTGTTTTTCTGTGCAGAGTGGCTTTTTTTCTTGTTGCTTGGTTTATTGTTTAGGCACTGGGCTCAAAATTGGTTCTGCAACTTCAAATCAACAGGGCTACCGTCTTTGGAGAGTGGTGGGCAAAAAGCTTAATAAATAAATAAATCTGTCTTCATGGAAGATCAGCATAAGCACTGATGGGTGTGTTTATTTATTATTTATACTAGCAGAAAAGCCAGTTGTATCCCTAAATACAATGGATGCTAGAACCCCACCCTGGGCAGGCCAGCCAAGGCCTGGAGAGGCTTCGGCGGGCCTTTTCATGGAGTGGGGGGAAGCGTTGGGTGGCAGTAGGTCTCCCCCCCCCGCCGCTGCCCTCAGAAGGCCCACCAAGACTTCAGTGGGCCTGTTTGGGGTCGGGGGAGGTGTTGGTGGTCAGTCTGCTCCTCCTCCCCACTGCACCAGCGGCCTTACCAAGGCCTGACAAGGCTGCAGCTGGAGCTGCCCAAGGCATCAGGAATGCTGGCAGAGACTCCCCCACTCCCGCTGCTAGCCCACAGTCCCAGGCCCTCCGCCCTCCCAGCTCCTACTTACCTAGCTGGAACTTCTTCCAAAATGATGTGGTTGATGGGCCCTTGCATGGCTACACAAACAATCTGAGGACACATCCTGGCAAGCAGTCAGGTTTTAAAAAAAATCTCTTTCACATGTGTTTGGGAATTTGTTTGGGAGCAGTCTTGGATAACGATAGGTGTTTTTGGTCCAAATATACTTCCTAAAAATATCTGTTTAGTACTTTCTGGATTTATTTGGGTGTTCTGAAGATATCCGGAATTACCAAGATACGGGTAAATGAGTCCTGAAATATTCCAGAATATTGGGAATCAGCATTCTAAATCTCCTAGAACTGCTTTTTCCTTGAATCTTGCTGTGTATGTCAGCGGCTTCTTGCTAGAATTTGGTATTAGCTTGCCAGGTTGGTTTGGCTTGGGTTCTGTGCTTTGAAATTAGTTGTATGAGGTTTGCCAGTTGCAATATTATTTTCTTGGCTCAAGTTGGTTTACATTGGCTTCTTGGGTTCAGTAGCTTATTGCATTCTCCAGGAGGATATTTGTTGGACTTGCAACAGTGTTCCTTGTTAAAAGGGTTTGGCTTGGAGGATTCTCTAGTTTGATACTGGCTGTGTTAGGCTTTTCCTGGCCTTCTGCTGGGATATCCTGGTTCTATGTTTGTTCTGTGGGCTTGTTGGTCTATTTGCCTTGCAAAGCTTTTGGCCAGTGATTGCTTGGCTTGCTTTTCAGTGTTTGGTTATTGTTTGCCCTGGAGAAATCTTGGACTCTCCCCCTATAGAAAACAGTGGAGGGTGACTGGGAGCACCTTGTTCAGGGGCCATTAGAACTGGACCTATTGGTCCAATTCACTTGAAGCTAGCCAGTTACTTAGTGGACAGACATTAGCACCTGTAGCAATCTTGGTGTCATTAGCCCTGAGCCAACCCCAGAAGGGCGGGTTATGAAAATAAAGTTGTTGTTTTGTTTGTTTAAAAATCAGCCCCACCAGCCCCTAACAAAGAATCCACATAGGGAATAATGGAGCCAAATAATAACATAAGCCCAAAGAAGAAGGAGAACAGACCCAAATACTAAAATGCTATTCTCAACTTTGAAGTTTATCTACAGGCATCCTAATAGCAGCTGACAAAAGGATTGCCACCCCCTCAATCAATACAGGGTTCTGGCTATCCATTAAAAACAGTACTTTAGCCTGGTCAGAATACCTTGCGCACCTAGTTAAAAACGAGGATAAAAATTTGACTCGAATCCCTTCATAAAATGGACAATACAATAGAACATGCAAGACAGATTCAATACAATTCAATTCACATGGACAAATTCTATTTTCATAGGCAACATTATTGAATCTCCCAGTTATCACAGTCATGAAATGTTCATGAAAGAGAATATCATTGCAACTTTGTGCTAGAAGCTTTCTTTTAAATGAAATAAAGAGCTGAGATTCTTGGTGATTATGTTCTACCGCCCGTGTTGCTTTCTGGTTTTTCTGGACTTCTGTGTGAATCATGTTATACATCAATTGCAGTTGTCTTTTTAGGTATATACTGGCTCCATTGTTGATGCGATTTTGCCAGTGGGGTACTAATATTTTCTGCATTCTCTCACCACAGTGATGATAGCTCCTCACTCTCTGCCCTGAGGCGTTTGGAGCGAAGCCAGTGGACAGACAAGATAGATGGACAGTTTGGGTTTGAAAGGATAAAGGAACCTGCAGAGAGAACAGGATGGTTGATCAACATGCATCCAGTATGAAACTTTGTTTTACTTTTCTTTGAAAGGTCTTCTTTCTGGAGTTTCAGTGAAACTTTTTCTGCTGAATGACAAAATGACATTTTTCCTGCGGAAGAACGGCAAAATGTTGTTGCTGTTCCTACAATCTAAGGGAGCCAGCATACAGATACAGATCATAATAAGAAATGAAATTGAAAGATCACTTTACTTCAAAAAGGCAGCCATGCAGGGTGTAACTGATAATTTATGTGTTTTCTTGAAAGAGTGTAATGCAGAAAATCTGTGCTTGACTGAAGTAGGACCTCACCTAGATGAAGATACAGGATTTTCTCAGATCAAGTGTAACTTTTAGCTGTGCCTGTTGTCATCTGTAGGGAATGTTATGACGACATCACAGCATCATCCTGAGGCAAAAAAACTCTAATTTGAAATTAATTAATATTAATTGAGAGCACTGCCTGCCCCATATTTCATAACAGGCATAACTCTGGCTCTCTTCTTGGGAGGAGGGGATTAAAAACAGTGTGGACCAAGAGTATAAGAATCTTTTTGCTCTTACGTTAATTCTCAAATTAAGGTATAGATGGATCTTTGGGGGCAGGTAACAGAACTGTCTGTTTCATTGGTTGAACTCAGTGACATTATCTGTTCTAGACAGAAGTTTTGGATGAAGATAAACGCTTGGTCAGTGCTGTGGACTATTATTTCATCCAGGAGGATGGGAGCAGATTTAAGGTGAGTAAATGTTTAAAAAGAAAGGGAATAGGTTAGGTGAAGTGTATACCTCTTAAAGAAGGAGCACTGTGTAGAAATGTATAACTGAAGGCATGTTTAGTTTTCATGGAACTTGAATGATGATAGCAAAAGAAAGGCATACCCAAGAGGTTTGTCCTCTAGGCCGGTGGTCCTCAACCACCGGGCTGCAGCTCCCTCTCTCCGCCTCCCCCAGGCCGCAAGCTTCTTTTTGCGGGAGGAGGGGGGAGAGGGAAGTGCGGCCGCACCAGATCGCCCTCCCACACCCACCAGTCCACAGCCTAAAAAAGGTTGCGGACCACTGCTCTAGGCTGCTATGAATATGCATATATTCTAGATTAATTACTTGCATACATGCTATATTAATTAGATAGGATTTATTCTGCTTTGCTTCTCTTGCCTTGATCAATTAAATGCTTTTCTCTGTTCAGTTACATTTTTCCCTATTTCATGAAAAACTGAATAGAATGCTGAGAGGGGAAACTTTTTTACACCTACCTCCCTTTCATTCATGGGGGAGGGAAGCATAATTTTAACAGAGATGGATATTGCAAACTTCATGGAAGAAAAATGTCTCTCCTTTGTTGTTGTTGTTGTTTAGTGTGCTTGTGTCTTACCATCTTTGCTCATTTTTAGGTGGCGTTACCCTATAGGCCATACTTCTATATTGCAACTCGAAAGGTTGGTATGAATTTCTTGGCACACTCATAAAGCTTCAAACCTTCATTGATCTGAAAGTTCTGCGGAGCAAATTAAATTGCTTTAAATGTGAACATGCTTTATAGGGAGGGTGGTGGTATTTCTGTCTGGGTTTATGCAATCACAGCTGGCTCCGAAGCTCTAGTTAATGGGCAGGACCCTGAATTTGTTTGTAATAATTTCCAAATGATGTTCCAGAGGGTCACAGGAGGTGCAGCTTTTTGGAAGCTTATGAAGAATTTCTCAGTACAAAGGCTAGTCAGACTGAACCATGGAAACATGCCTACCACCTTCTGCCCCTTTTACATTCATAAGTACAGGGTGTATTGGGTACATTATAGGGTGCCTTGCAATTCACAGGGAGCAGTAGAGAAGTCCACTAGACCTGGCCATTGCTCCATATAAAATGATGCTGCACCCTAGAAAGTGCACAACAAGCTTCTGCAATATGTATACTTACGGGAAGTATCAGGGACAGAAACTTTGAAATATATTGTTCCCCCTCCCTCCCATCAGAGAGAGGGTGGGAGCGCCTGGCTTTTAAAACAAATTGGTTTTAATAATTTAAATATTTTAATTTGAATGTATTAACATGTGGTAAACCACCCTGACCCCTGGGGAAGGGTGGCATAGAAATATTTCTGAAATACAGAAATAGATAAATAATGGACAGTGGTCTTTCTAGGGTTGTGACCGAGAAGTATCATCCTTCCTTTCCAAGAGGTTCCAGGGGAAAATAGCAAAGCTTGACACTGTACCCAAAGAGGATCTTGATTTGGTAAGGAACATTTTCAGTGACATTGCTGGGAGATTCTAGGAGAATTACCCAATTTGGGGAGAAGGGGGTAGTGATTCAGGTAGCCAGTGGCCTGCAGCATCCCTGTATATCTGTATAAGGCACACAGAACTCCCCCAGGTATTTTTATCATATTGTTTCATCCTAACCTGCATCAGTTACTGCTTATGGCTATGCATTGGAAGAGCACATGCAGAAGCTTGGGATCCGTTCCTGGCCTCTCCAACCATTCATAGGGCTTCTTCTTTCCACTGTGCACACTTTGGTTGGTTGTTTTCCCTCTCTTCAAGCTCAGTTGATAACTTTATGAGAATACTTCTGTTTTTTTGCTTCTTGACCCAAGAAAACTTACAACATGATGCTCAAAGGGAGCTAACAGCTGAAAACATATTCACAGATGAAAACTATATCACCACGACTAAAAGAATCATAAATCTCAAATCAGGTCTCCAGAAAGGTCTCTGTCATGGCTGGGCTTCTATAACGGAATTGACTAGATACCTTCTTATATTTCTTTTAAAAACTTGGCAAAGTCAGATCCTTCCTCATTTCTTTGGGGAGGCCATTCTACCAGGAGGGTAGAACAGCAGAGAGGACCACTTCTATCACTACTTCCTTATGCTGTTATTCTGACCACCTTTTCTCTTACTTTCTCTTGCTTTCCTTTGATTATTGTAGAAGAAGAAGGAGAGTTGGTTCTTATATGCTGCTTTTCTCTACCCGAAGGAGTCTCAAAGTGGCTTACAATTGCCTTCCCTTTCCTCTCCCCACAACAGACACCCTGTGAGGTGGGTGAGGCTGAGAGAGCCCTGATATTCCTGCTTGGTCAGAGCAGTTTTCTCAGTGCTATGGCTAGCCCAAGATCACCCAGCTAGTTACATGTGTGGGAACAAGGAATCAAACCCGGCTCGCCAGATTAGAAGTCCCGCACTCCTAACCACTACACCAAGCTGGCTTCCTTCTTTCATCTGAGTGCTTCATACTTAACAGTCTCTTTCTCTTGTAGCCAAATCACCTGGTTGGCCTGAAGCGAAATTACATCAAGCTGTCCTTCAATACAGTGGATGACCTAATAAAAGTGCGCAGGGAGATCTCGCCTGCTGTGAAGAAAAACAGGGAACAGGACCTAGCAACAGATACTTACACCACCATGCTAGCCAGGTAGAGTAATCAAAGGGCCTAGATCCTGGCAAGTTGTGTTTGGGCTGAGTTGAACTAAGTCTTCAGTATGCCAGACAGTGTTCTGTTGCCTGCACTTGAAGAGATTGCTGCCTCCCACTCACTGAATTTTAGGTTTGTCATAAATAAGTTAATCTATGTCAAGAAGCATTTTCCTTATCATTTCCCATTCTGGCATTCGCAGATATCGTCAGCTTTTTTTCTCAATGCAACTGGCTGATAAATTGATAATGCTTGCTCCTTTTTAACGTCTATGCTGCTGCCTGGGCTGAAGCAGATCTTTGGCCCATCTGTCCTGATAGAAGGAAATGCTACTTATATTATGTCATTATTGTGATGGAAGACTGCTGTCATTCTCTTTGAATTGCAAAGGCTGCTTCACCTGGGAAGAGGACCTTCCCAGCTCTTGTCCTGATTCCACTGTCATCCTCCCCTGAGCAAAGGGAACATTCATAGCCAAACCAATATTCATCTTTTAAACATCAAATCCCATGAGCATTCATATGTAACTATGACAGCGTAGGAGCCATTTTCATGTGGCTGTTTCGCATGATCTGGTACACTTTGGGTACAAGAATCACGCAGATGGGACCACCCTCTCATAGACTGTGTTCATATGATTTTTTTATCCAGATTATCTAAAGCGTAATGCTTAAGTAGGTGCAGCCACAGCATTGCGGTTCATGCAACCAAATTTACTGGAATGGTGTGAGAAGAAGCCACAAAAAAGCAGCTCTTACACTACTTCTGAAACTTGTAAATTAGCCTCCAGGCACGATTGCATTTTAATCTGAGCTACCCACTTCTTTTTGCAGTGCTCTGACAGGGAGGAACCTGGCTAGTGAAGAGGAGAGGCCCTCTAAGAAGACTGCAGACCAGATGGACAATATTCTTGACATGAGGGAGTATGATGTCCCCTACCATATTCGTCTGTCCATCGATCTGAAGATCCATGTGGTGAGTGAAAGCTGGGAAAGATCTGCTTCTTATCACTGACAGCTAGTGACAAGATGTTGTTGTTGAGAAGTAGCCCCCTCCCCTTGCAGTAATAAAGTGCTAAGTATTCTGAATCTTGACTGGCATGTTTATTTATTTAAAATGTATTAATGCCAACTTTCCACCCATTTAATGCCAATTTTCCAGTCCATTTAATCAGCCTGATTTATGTGAGCGGCCATAATCTGAGTGATTGTGTGGAAAGTTGGCATAAAGACATTTTAAATAAATAAAAATGCCAGTCAAGATTCACAATACTTAACACATGATTACTGCGGGGGTGGGGGGGCATTAGCAAAAGCCATTTCTTTGCAACCTAGTTCTCTCCTCCTCCGGCAGGCTCACTGGTACAATGTCCGCTATCGGGGCAGCAGCTTTCCTCCTGAAATTATCCACCGAGATGACCTGGTAGAGCGGCCAGTGAGTATTTGTTTTCATTTAATTTTCTTTCCCTTTTAATTCTTCATATTTGCTAAGCATTAAACATTAACATAATACATCCAATATTAAATTATAGAGTACCGGGAAAGTATAATGTAGTCGATGAGAAGTAGATAAATAAATACGAATACAAATAGCAAATGTCAGGAACTGGTAATTCAGTAAAACAGTGGAAGCCACATTCTACCCATAAAAGCCTTGGTGAGCAGAGGAATCTAATCTGGTGCCTGAATGCTAGAATCATTGGCACCACACAAGTGCATCAAAATTTTCTGTAAATTGGGCACCACTATTAAAAGGGCATTTTTTTGCTGTTGCCACCTGTCTTATCTCTGAAGATACCCAGACAACAGCCCCTGAAGCCACTTACAGAGAGAGCTGTTTCCATTCTGATATTGATGTGAGCATTTTTATCCTGGCCAGGATCCTGTTGTTCTAGCTTTTGACATTGAGACCACTAAACTCCCTTTAAAGTTTCCTGATGCGGAAACGGACCAGATAATGATGATCTCCTACATGATTGATGGCCAGGTATGTCTACTCGTTTCCTGGTCTAACCCTATATATTTACAGGTATGTCTACTTGGTTTTACTGCACTGCCTAATTCCCCTGCTGTAAGGGGGATGGTGGTGGGACATTTCCTCACCATCCACTTTACTTACTTACCTACGCCGTAGCTAATAGCAAAGCAGCCAGCTCCCATATCTGGTTAATGAAAGCAGATCAGGGGGCCACCCACAAGAAAAGTAGGCCTCTGTGTGTTCAGGGATTCCCCAACTAGGTAGGCTGCATTGTGACTGTTTTTTTACAAACTCACTCAACCCAATAAATTATACATATTTCAAGGGGAAAGAGTTCATTAAATGTTAAAAAGTTATTTCCGAGTAAACATGTTTCATATTTCTTGCTTGTCTCCTGTGCAAGAAATAAAAAGTTCTTCTTCAGACTGGGTGGCTCAGCTAATACTTGTAATTGGACCCAGCGTTTCTTGATACAGCTCATTGCATTGCACTTGGGTTATGCAATCAAGATAATGGTTTACAGTGTAGAACATTTGCTATAGTCTTGAGCATGCAGTAGTATGAAAGGGGGAAAGGATGGAGAAGAAAGAGGAAAATAAACAGATTCAGATGCCTTTCGGTGAACACATTTGTTGGAAGATGAAAACGTAAAATTACTTGATCCAAGATTTGCTTAATCTAGGATCATTTGCCCTGCTTTATAGCTCTAGCTGCTCATTCTTTTGTACTGCCAACAGTACATGTCTACAGGGAGGAGGCACATGTGTATTTGTTTATTTATTATATGTATATACCACCAGGGATCACCAGCCAATAGAAGGTAGTGGACCGTAGAGCTCTTTGAGGAGTGTAGGCAACAAGTTCCCTCAGGTGATTACAAGAACAATAAGTCTGATCCAAAATTCAACTGGTAACCAGCGCAGTTGTTGAAAAATGGGCCGAGTGTTGGACCTCCATGTTGTTGCTGTGAGGATCCTGACTGCTGCATTCTAGACCAGCTGTAGTTTCTGGATCAAAGTTAAGGGCAGGCCTAAGTAGACCGAGTTGCAGAAGTCCAGTCTAGAGGTGACTATCGTGTGGATCACTGTGGTTAGGTGTTCCAGGGCCAATCACGTTACTAGTAGTCTGACTTATTGTAGATGGCAGAATGCCAACCATGTTTCTCTCATGACCTGAGTCTCCATTGAGAGGGAAGCATCTAGAATCAGGTTCCTGGCAGAGCCACTGATATCTGTACTCCATCCGGGTTGGGTAGGAATACTTCCTCTCTTGGACCCTTCTTGCCTAGTGATAGGATATCCATCTTTGAAGGTTTGGGTTTCAGGCAACTCTACTTGAGCTGCCTCATCACTGCTTCCAGGCAGCTGGCTAATACTTCTGGGGGAGATTCAAGGTAGCCATCCAGGAGGAAAAGCTGGGTGTCATCAGCATATTGATCCCAGCCTGAACTTCTGTACTAGCTGAGCAAGAAAGTGCATGAAAATGTTGAATAGGATTTGGAGAGAGAACAGCTCCCTGAGAGACTCCACTAGTGAATTGTTGGCGGCTCAATGATCTCTCTCCTATTGCTACCTTCTGTCCGCAATCCCAGAGAAAGGAGATCAGCCATTGAAGGGTTGTCTCCCATATCCCAGCATCGGTGAGGTGGCGAGCGAGAAGCTCATGGTCAGCTATGTCAAACACTGCTGAAAGATCTAGCAACACAAGCAACACAAGCCGACCTGCTCCAGTTCAACTGGCAACGGAGGTCATCCATCAGGCAACTAGCACTGTTTCTACCCCATGGCCAGGCCAGAAACCTGACTGAAGCTTCTTCCAGAAATGCTGACAATTGGTCTGCAACAGCCCTTTCAAGCATATATATCTTATTTATATATCTTATTTGTGTGTGTGTGTGTGTGTGTGTGTGTGTGTCACGGTTCACCTTTGAATAGACTGGGTCACAATTTTTGTCCAAGAATGTCTCTCATCAGAAGACCACTTCAATTCCCCTTGCTTTGTTTTTTTTCTCCCAGGGTTACCTGATCACAAACAGGGAGATTGTTTCAGAGGACATTGAAGATTTTGAGTTTACTCCCAAACCAGAGTATGAAGGTCCCTTCTATGTCTTTAATGAACCAGATGAGGTAATTAGGTTTCTTTTCATTGTTTCATTGGAAGCCTTGGTTACCTTCAGGTCTGTGCAGGTAAAGGTGTATATCTAACGCTGCTTTCCCAGCAGCAGTGCTTCTAGGCATGAAGGAAGTGGAATAAGCATGTTGTTTTCTTGTAGCCGTGACCTCTAAATGTGTGTGGCTGTTTTTCTTTTTAAAATCAGGCCCATCTTATCCAGCGGTGGTTTGAGCATGTTCAGGAGACCAAGCCCACCATCATGGTGACTTACAATGGAGACTTCTTTGACTGGTGAGAAGTGGTTAGAGTCATTTTTTTAAGCTCATAGGTGTTCAGGCTTTGGGAAGTTCAAAGTTATATTTGGGTTTCTTTCGCCAGAGGATTTAAAAGCGACATCTGAGGAACTCTGGAATGTATTGAGGGAATTCCTTAATAATGAGCAGTACACCTAGAAGAATCACTTGCCAACTCTGCATTGTGTAGCAGTAGCAGACTGACAGGTATATTCAAAGTCGTACTCTCAATTCAAGCATAAAAGCCCAACAGGCCAGGCTAGTGTCTCACATGAACTGAGTGTGCAGTCTCATAGGAAATCACATGTAGGGGTGTGCATTTGGTATATCCAAGCCAAAAAAAAAAATGGCCAAAATCCCTTATCTAAAACTTCCCCAAAATTCGGAAGATATTTGGGATTTTTTGGTGCTGTTGGATAGCTGAAGTCAAAAGGTGTTTAAAGGGATTTCAGTCCCTTTAAACTTTTATGGTGAACCTGCAGTTTGGAGAAAGCTTTTAAAGGGACCACATTCCCTATAAATGTCTTTTCTCCCCGATCACTGAAAGCAATTGAGGATGGGGGCACCTCCTTTGAGGGACCATAGAGCCCTAGATACCCCCAGATCAATTCTGCAATATACCCTATGGGAACCATTGACTATTGGAGCCAAAACAATTGGGAATCTCATCTGTTTACTAAGTTTGCATGCTGCTATTCGGAATTTGGGGGTTCAGTATACCTGAACCCGTAATATGACGGGATCTTGTGGGGGGGGGGATTACACACTCCTAATTCTGAGTAATACACAGGAGTTCTGTCATAGATATGTGATGTTAGAGCAGTGAATGTGGAATAGATTCTCTTAAGATAGAAGGCTCAAAAACTACTTCCTTAATCAGTTAATATGAATTATATCTCATAATTGTACAGAATTAGTCCATTATATTAGGATCATATATCCCTAAGACTAAAGTGTGATAAGCATCTCTAAGGTAGCTTCCTTAACAGAAACAAAAAACGTGTTCTATAAATCAGTATTGGTTTACCATTAGGATTCTTGTGGTAATGCAAAATAGTGACATCAACAGTAACACCCTGGTTAGTCCAAAAGTTTGTTTGGAGAAAGCTTGAATTGCCCATCCTCCCTAGGCCCTTTGTGGAAGCCAGAGCAGCTGTACATGGACTAGACATGAAGCAAGAGATCGGGTTCCAAAAGGACAGCCAAGGGGAATATAAATCTTCTCAATGCATCCACATGGATTGTCTCAGGTAATGAATGGTCTTTCCTTTATTCTGTTGCATCCTCTTCATTTGGGTGTTACAGCACAATCTTAAACAGAGTTACTTCTTTCTAAACCCTCTGAAAGCAGTGAGCTTAGAAGAGTATAATTTTGTTTAGGATTTTTGGTCTGCTAAATCAGTGGTCCCCAACCTGCGGGCTGCGGCCCGGTGCCGGGCCGCGAAGGCCATGGCACCGGGCCGCAGCTCCCTCTCCCCGCCCCCCCCCCACAGTAAAAAACTTTCCAGGTTGCAATCTTGCAGCCCGGGAAGCTACTTACTGCGGGAGGGCGGGAAGAGGGAATCAGGGCGGGGCTGTGCCCGTGCAGGCCGCGCCCGCGCGGCCCGATCCGCGGGCGCGGCTCACGGGTGCGGCCCGTTCCGCGGGCGTGGCTTCCGGGCGCGGCCCGATTCGCGGGCGCGGCTCGCGGGCGCGGCCGGGCACGGCCAGAAGCGTGGGCATGGCCCGCGCGGGTGTGGTCCCCGCGGGCGTGGCCCGATGCCCTGCCGGTCCCCAGCCTAATAAAGGTTGGGGACCACTGTGCTAAATGGTCTGTCTTCAAGGAAAACTTTAGCCTCTGTTCCTCACTAGCTTGTCCTTTGGAGTGTGTTTTGTTCTGGAAGACTGTTAGCTTAGCACCAACCTTTTTTTCCTGACAGCACAGATATATATCAAGCTGTAATGCTATGGAATGCCAATAAAGGGAGGGAGGGGCGTCAAGAGAGCTGGATGCATTCTTAAAGCACACTTTCAATCCTTAAGGCTCATTGGACCTGAGCAGAACAACAGTTGGACTGCAGAATATTTTCACAATAAAAAGGTTCATGGCCCTCTGACAGATGAGTCAGTAGGGAAACATGATCCCTGCAGGCATAAAGACTGGGCAATACGCTCCCAGCTTCTCGCTTGGTTTTCTACTAGTTCCATGCCTCCTTGGTTGATAACTTCTCAAATACAAACTGTTCTGCCACTTTTTGGTTTTGTGCTTCTGTCTGTAGGTGGGTCAAGAGAGACAGTTACCTCCCTGTAGGAAGCCACAACTTGAAGGCAGCCGCTAAAGCAAAGCTGGGCTATGACCCCGTAGAGCTGGATCCTGAAGAAATGTGCCGGATGGCTACTGAAGAACCTCAGGTGCTTCCATCCCTCTAGCTGTTGACGAGGGGTGACATAATCAACTCTGCCAATTCATGCCATGGTTGAGGGGTGTGCTGAAAACCTCTCCCAGAACCTCTACTGACCCTGAACAAAATGTTGCCCTTGCATAACAAAGCAGAGTAAATTAAAATAGCGGAGCTGCATAGCTGTCTTTGCCTCCCTGGGCACTCTTGCAGAATCTTGATAGATTTTGTTTTGTTTTTAATTAAAGTTAGCAATTTCAGCAGCTTCGGCTGAAGACTAAGCAATACTTAACATTTAAGTAGCGCTTTCGGTTTTCAGAGTGCCTTGCATACATTACCTTACTGTAATTCTTTTGACAAACTGTGCTGTAATTTAAGCCAATATAATTATTCCTATATTGCAGACATGGCAGAAGAGGGTGTCTAAGCAAAGAATAGCTTGTATAAAGAAACCTAGTGAGTCATGACCGAAGTGAGATTTGAACTGGGGACCTTACCATATCACAGCTAATTCTGTTAGCTACTGAATGGTGCAAACTGGCCTAAGAATCAGTTTCAGATGGCCAGTGTGTGTTCTTTCCATGCCTGTGCAGAGGAGCTTTATGCCTGTTGCTGAATATAGGCTTCATAATATAAGGTCCCTTTTGTGGAGGGAGCTTTTCTTCTTTACTGGAATCTCTTTCTCTACCTGCTCTTTTGTTCACAAGACGAGTTCTTTGGTCCAATAAGATGGACCAGATGATCTTGTAACTTCGACACGAGTCTTCCGCTACACTCGCTGTAGTCTCATTTCCCTCTTCTCCCAAAGCTCCCTGGTAAACCAGGGGTCCCGTTTGAGTCAAGGGCAGAGAGGATGTCTGGGGGCAATCTCGTCAATAGCAGCCATCATACGGGACTGTCAGTCCTCCACTAAGGCCACCAACAAGACTCCATGAGGCATCAGGTCCCACAGAGCATTCTAGAAACGAAGTGGATCCATGAGTCCCAGTGGACGGACAAAAATATGTCCAGCACCCAATTGGGGAGGGGTGGCATCCTGGGCCGGGCCCGTAGGGCATAGTGGTCTGACCATGGAAGGACATACTGATACTGCAGTGGGTCTCAGGGCTCCTCCCTCACCTAGCTGCCTGCCTAAGAACAGCAATTGCAGAGCTGGTGCTGGTGTTGTCCAGGCATGCCATCAACTCACCTGGCTCCTCCCCCTCGTTTGCTCAGTGTACGTTGTTTGCACTTGCACAGACAGTATTCTTTGGGGGGAGATTTTGCCTCTCCTCACCCTCAATTTTTGCTAAGTACATTTTTCTGCAGCAGAATCCATTGTGTCTCTGCATAATCCCAGTCCACAGAATGAAGTGAACACAAATGAGGCTTTTTTGAGGTTTAGATATATTGATGGGAAGCCACTCATCTTCCAAGGCTTTCAGAACTTTCACAAGCGTTCAGCCATTGTGTTGCTTGCCTGATGCAATTGAAATATTGGCCTAACTTTTGCAATAAGATGAAATCTCTCAAGAGCTTGGGACGGTCCATGAAGCACGTGTGGCTTGCCATGCTGGTTTTGATACTTTTTGTTTTGTTTTACATGCAGGCTTTTAAGGAGCGTGTGGGGGCAGGGGAGGATTAGCTGCTTACATTTAGAACAAAGTGGGCAGAGTGGCCAAGGTGTTAAGCCAGCACTGGGTGATCAACCTACTATAAGAGTTTGTATGGGAGACTCACAAAGAACGGGTCTGGCTGTGGCATGCTCAAATTTGCTCCTTGCATGTTACGTTGTCATCTGTTCTTCAGGTCAGTAAACGAGAGCCCAGTACACATGAAGGCACAAGACAGCTATCTATATAGTTCACTGGTGCACTACATCTTATTTTGTGACACTTGTGTTCAGAAGGTTGGCCATCACTGAGCTCAGCTTATGCTTTTAACTGTTAAATTAACATTATAACAAAAAAAACTTATCTTACCACTAAAAGACTCCACTGACTGATATGTATGCAGCATACAGCCAAGAAACCTCCTTTCATTGTCTTTGCTACAGATAAAAAGGATGTCTTTATAGGTTGTTTGTGTAGAACCAATATTCAGACTTTGGGGCAGAAAACTAAACGTACTCCAGATCCTTCTTGCCAGCGCATATTAAGGGCAGGGCACAGTAGTTTCTTGTATTGTGGAAGTAACCAGATTCTGTGCTATTTCTTCTCCAGACTCTAGCCACCTACTCAGTGTCCGATGCTGTTGCTACCTATTACATGTACATGAAGTACGTTCACCCTTTCATCTTTGCCTTGTGCACCATCATCCCAATGGAGCCTGATGAGGTGAGTGTGCTGGAGCATCAATCTTGTTCTGGTAAGGCCCATAAACTGTCATAATGAGTATGCAGTATAGAAGGAGTCCACTGGATGAGCAGGGAACTTTGCTGAAACCTAATCACCTGAAAGTGCCTCCATCTGCTCTTTATGCTTGCTTTCCTTCCTGATAACTTGATGCTCAAAATTTACAGTATCTCAACCGTGGCCAGTTCTGTGCAAGAAGGACTTCTCTGCATGAAGTAACATCTTAATGAATTGCATGTAGGTCTGCATAATTATGCATTCAAGCATGTGCATGATTATCATGTGTGGTGACCTGTGGTTTACTCAGGGGTAGTCAACCTGTGGTCCTCCAGATGTCCATGGACTACAATTCCAATGAGCCCCTGCCAGCAAACGCCATAGATTTTTTTTATCATAGCTTGAGTTATTCGTTTTCAGTGGAATCTTCTGAAACAAAGAGTGACTCTTCCTTACAGCAGTTCCAGAAGCTTCTAGAAGTCTTGCCTCCTTGAAGGGGCTGGGAATAGTCACCCATCTCAGCAAATGCCCGAAGGAAGAGATTTCTGGTAAATGTCATGTTTCCCCCTCTACCACCAGGTTCTGCGAAAGGGCTCCGGGACGTTGTGTGAAGCGCTGCTCATGGTTCAGGCCTATCATGCCAACATCATCTTCCCCAACAAGCAAGAGCAGGAGTTCAATAAGCTCACCAACGATGGGCATGTGCTGGACTCGGAGACATATGTTGGGGGCCATGTGGAGGCACTGGAATCAGGGGTTTTCCGCAGTGACATTCCCTGCCGCTTTAAAATGGTATGCGCTTTGGATCTGCATTTAATGGAAATCTGAGGGATTGGGTGGAATGGGAGAGGGCAGCAGGAAAGTTCCATTCTGCCGTTGGATTATTAGGTTTAGATCCAATTTAGCTTTAGTGGTGAATGGTGGGAGTAGAACCCTGCATGTCATCTTAGCCACTGGTCTAGGATTTAGGGCAAAGGAAAGACCAGCAGTGGTCTTAAATCTCCTTTTTCTAGGGGAAATAGGCCTGCATCTTTTTCACCAGAGAACATACAATTTGCTGCTACTTTCCAGACTACATTTATTAGAATCATAGAATAATAGAGTTGGAAAGGACTGCATGGGTCATCTAGTCCGACCCCCTGCACTATGCAGGACATATTCTCTTGTCTGTAAGCCACGGCTGCTTATGGTCATCCTGTGTAATAGGGCTTACTGGAAGGATTAATACCTCTTCAGAGCAGTGAATTACCTTTAGCTTGCCCAAGTTGTGCAGTACCGAAGCACAGGTCTAGCGGTGTAGTGACAATTCCTGACACAGACATAATGCTTAATTTCATGCCCCTGCTTTCATTCTAGAATCCTGCTGCCTTTGACTTCCTGCTACAGCGTGTAGAAAAGACAATGCGCCATGCCATTGAGGAAGAAGAAGGTGTGCCACTCAGTGAAGTTACCAACTTTCAGGAGGTAACTTTGACTTTGTTTTATATGGGTAAACTAATATTACTCGGCCCTGGGCAGAAGGAGGAGACAGCAGAGATTTTGTTCTTGGCCTATTTGGTGCCTCCTGTGACATTGTGCAGTGTGTAGCTACCATCAACTGTTTCAGGACTGCTGTCTTACGTCCAGCCTTCAACCCCGCTGTCTCATAAACCCAGGATCACCAGATTGTCTAAGCCTGGGGTTTATAGTCCCATCCAGTCCCCCGGCTTTTGTCACATTATCACCCCCACAGTTGTGTTCCTGGATTTATGGATTCTTCTTCTGTCTTTGCCCTCTCATCACCTCCTTTGTTCTCATTTTTATCCTACTGTTCCTCAAAGGAGCTCAGGGCAGTGGGTGTACTTCTTCCCTCTTCCCTTTTGTCCTCACAGTAACCCTATCAGATAAATCACATGGAGAAAGTATTGTTTATCCAAGGTAACACAGTGAATAGCTTTGATCCTGGGTCTCCCTGGTTTGGTCTGCCACCCAAGCCACTACACAACACTGCTCATTCACATTCTTGAACTGCTTGGAGGCTACACGTGACCCACAGAAGACTATTCAATCCAATTGTGTTCAGAAAACCACACAAACTGGTAATGAAGGGCCTGGTGAGATATCCTTGTCCGTGCTGATCTGCTTTGCCTTTACACTCTTTCTTCTTGACACAGGTTTGTGATGAAATCAAAGTCAAGCTGAACTCCCTGAAGGACGTTCCCAACAGGATTGAGTGTCCTCTAATCTATCATCTGGATGTGGGGGCCATGTATCCCAACATCATCTTGACCAACAGACTGCAGGTGGGCACAGAGGCTTTTGTCAGAGGAGTTCCTCCTGTGGCTTGCATCTTGTTCTGCCAGGCACTCTGCCATAGGAACGGAAATGTGCTGGATAAAGCACTTGCGGTTGGCAATTTCTGAGTCACAGGGGAGAAGCCCGCTGAGGAAGTGGGGTTCTGTTTCCTGGTTCAAAGTCCTGGAAGTGCATTCAAGGCAGGATTCTTCATTCTATCCTCGCTCAAAGGAACCGGGCTCTTACCTGCAGCTTGTGCTACAGAAACTAAGCCGTTTCACCTAGTCTCTCAGGGGTCTCTTCAGACCTCGCCTTGTTAGCAATAATTACTTCACTGTTAGTGGCCTCCCAGTTCACATTGCCTTGGTCTTGGCCTTTTCCTTGTTATTCCCCTTCTCTGTTTATGCAACAGTTGCTGCCACCCAGAAATGCGGGGAAGGGAAATAACCTGCCCTGCTGGTGTGCTTGCTCTTCCTGATGAGAGGCTTTTGAGAAAGCAAATGGTGGCAGCTCTTTTCTGTTGGAACTGAGCCAATGGGAGAGTGTTAAAAGCAAGGGGGAGTGGCTATTTTAACACAGATAATGTTCCTGGTAGGCTGGTGCCCTGGAGGGTCCCTGGCAGCTAAGAGAATGGAGATCCAAGCTCCAGTAGTTTCCCTAACACAGTGGAAGCCACTCAGCTGACTTGGCAATGGTGCAGGACAAATGGTTGGAGGATCAGATGCTCATTATTGGTCAGATCTGAGTTAGGTGACCCTATAGCACTGGCTCTTAAGCCTGGTTTGGTTCTAGTTCATTTTAACTTTCCAGAACGGAGCTCCTTAGCCACTGCTTCTAGGGATGTTATAACTGAAGGATCTACAGATACAGGCAGACTTTGGTGCAGTTCCTCACTGAGTGTGTTAGACGAATTGGTAATTTAGTAAATTCACAAATTAGTAGAAGACCTCTTACTTGTCCATGTCCTGGTGCAAACATCCTCATTTACTTGACTGAAGAACTTCCTTTGGGCTCATCTGCCACATCCAACTTAACCTGTCTCCTCATTATTTTCAGCCATCAGCCATGGTAGATGAGGCCATCTGTGCTGCCTGTGACTTCAACAAGCCGGGTGCAAATTGCCAGCGGAGGATGACCTGGCAGTGGAGAGGAGAATTCAGTGAGTGTCTATGGTCTACTTGGCTAAGTAAAGCTCCTTTGCAATATCTGAATTCTCCAGCTCTGCATATTTACTCACAGTTGTCTTTCTCCATCCTACCACCAATTCAGTGCCAGCAAGCCGCAGCGAGTACCACCGCATCCAGCAACAGCTGGAGTCCGAAAAGTTCCCTTCTCTCTTCCCGGATGGACCTCCTCGGGCATTCCATGAGCTGTCCAGAGAGGAGCAAGCCAAATATGAGAAGAAACGCTTAGCAGGTGAGAACAAAATTTAAATGCTATATTCTGGGATTTGTATCCAGGATTGGCTTGGCTGATGGTGCTGGAGTTTTTTTCACAAGCTATCACATAGAAAGCTGTAACCCCAAATGCACAATGCTCTCTCATGTGAAATCACACATACCTCAGTGATGGCGAGAAGCAATTTCCCCTGCTGCAATTTGGCTGTTTTGTAATGAGGTCTTTGTACCTAATTCTTGAACTACAGATTACTGCCGCAAGGCCTACAAGAAAATCCATGTGACCAAAGTGGAGGAGCGCGTCACCACCATCTGCCAGCGGGAAAATTCCTTCTACGTAGACACGGTGCGGGCTTTCAGGGACCGTCGCTACGAGTTCAAGGGACTACACAAGGTATACTCCTTGTTTTCAAAAGCACAGTGGTCTTGTACTGACCTTTGTTTCCTGGCACCTGTCAGGGGATCTCCTTGTCCTTGTAAAGATTGGTGGAATAAGCCATGTTGAGAGTCTCAGTAGTTAGGGATTTAGGTCTGCTGTGCCTCACGAGCAATTCCACTGAAATTTCAGAATAAACCTTCAGAGAAAGAACAAGAATGCCTTAGGCTGATCCTGCACTGAGCAGGGAGTTGGACTAGATGGCCTATATGACCCCTTCCAGCTCCATGATTCTATGGAAGGCCACACAAAAAGCACATGCACACACACACGCTGAGCTTTTCAAAAGCGATCTGAGATCTATAAAAGGAGGTTTGAGCTAAAGTTGTTAATAGAATGGCAGGCTGCGATTTTCATTGGCTGCCATTCATTGGCTTGTTAATTTTAGGATACTGTTTTATAGCTTTTAAACTTATGTGCTTCCTTTCCAAATGTTGGGGGGAACCCACAGATATTTTTAAAAAAGCATTAAAATGCACCAGCCTTAAGTAAGATGCAAAACTGAGCAGTTTCTGACATACTCCTAGTAGACCTCCAGTGAACTAAGTCAGTGTAGTTGGCTAAGGGCTATGCAAGATGTTCAGCTCACAAACTGTGCAATGAATTACTTTTTGGTGGATGGAAAGGGCTAGAAGAAATTGTATAATTTTACCCAAGCAGTTATCTTCGATGTGGCACGTAACTAATTAATATCTAATAGGATGGACTTGAGGGCTGCTGTTTGTCAGACTCATGACATAGTTCAAAGTTAATGCTACCGTAGTGGCCAGTGAGGCAGCAATACTCTGTTCTGCATTTCCTTGTGTTTAAACTATCCCTAACCTTATAGCTGAACTTCAACACTTACAGTGCATTTCTAGGAAGTGCTGCATCTTTCTAAGTTCATTGGCATTGGGCATAAAAGTGTTTGACTGTGCTTAGGATTGTCCTCTCAATATAATATTTTTGTCATTGAAGAAGGAACACATACACTTTTAGATTTCTGAAGAACAACTATCACAGTGTGGTCTTGAACCGTGGGTTTATTCCAATAAACCTCAGCTTTGCAGTCGACCATATTGTAAATCATTAAATCTGCTGTTGAGGATGGTTGGAGGTAACCTGTGGCTTAGATAGATTACATGTCCCTTATTTATATCTGCCTGTCCCAGGTGTGGAAGAAGAAACTGGCCGCAGCCGTGGAGATGGGTGATGCCTCTGAAGTGAAGCGCTGCAAGAATATGGAGATCTTGTACGACTCCTTGCAGCTGGCGCACAAGTGCATTCTCAACTCTTTTTATGGCTACGTCATGCGCAAAGGGTGAGCTGAGCGGGAGTAGAAATACATGGACGCTCTCCTATTTTGAAGGAGAGAAATAGCCAGAGATGTGCCATCCTCCTCCTAACAATTACTTCCTGGGAGAGGAAGAAGGAGGGGGAGGGACTGACACATCCATGTTAGAAAATCTGAATTTTCCCACCCACACAGCAGCCGTCCAGGCTTCTCCTCTGCAGTCTGCGCTTAAGGTATGTTGCTCTACTGCTGTCCAGATATAGATGACCAAGGCATCAAGTTAGATTCAAGTGGGTAGCCATGTTGGTCTGAAGTAGCACAACAAAAATAAGAGTCCAATAGCACCTTTAAGGCCAACAAAGATTTATTCAAGGCGTGAGCTTTCGAGTGCCGGCACTGCTCCTCAGACTAAATGAAAAACCATCATAACTGGAGATATAAGACAAAAGCATCAAATGTTAGAGATGGAGGGTAGACCTTGCCATCACCTGCAAGTGTTCTGTTTCTCAGTCCTTTTAAAGGACAGTAGAATATTGAGAACTAGTGTATGGATGGATAACGAGATAGCAGAAGAAGATTGATAGAACAGAGGTTTGTTTAAGGTGACATTTGAAGTGCAGGCTTCCGTCTTCATTGCTGCATTTCACAGCCATCGCGCTACCTGTTCTCTGGGTACCTTTGGTTAGAATAATCCTTAAAGTAGTTTAGAATAACTGTGCGTAAGCCAGTTATTTTTTATTCAGTGGAAGGTCTAGGGTAGAACCGTCTTTGCTCATCAATCTGTCCTAAGAATAAAATAGCCATAAATGGTCTTCGTCTAAAGCTACGGCACAGACACATCTGGCTGCCATATCTCAATATTGCAGAGCTGGAAAAAGTACAGAAGAGGGCAGCCAAGACGATCAAGGGGTTGGAGCGCCATTCCTATGAGGAAAAGCTGAAGAGTCTGAGACTTTTTAATTTAGAAAAAAAGTTAATGGTAGACATGATACAGGTGGGTAGAGGAATATTTTTCTCTCTCTGACACAATACTAAGGGGAATCCAATGAAGCCGATTGACTATAGATGTAGAGCAAACAAGGAAACAGTTCTTTACTGACTGCATGAGTAATTATGTTATGGAATTCACTGCCAGTGGAGGTAGTGATGGTCACTTGCATAGGTGGTTTTAAAAAGAGATTAAGATAGATTCGTGGTGGATTGGTCAGTCAGTGATTACTGTGGTCAATCAGTGGCCATGGTGAATAAATGGAACAAAAGCTTTTTTTGATACATGCAGGAATGCACTCTTTAGAGTTGAGAGAGGTGGCCTCAGAAAGTACAAATTTTAGAAGGTGGGCTCCAAATCAGATACTTAGAAAGACTAGTAGGAGCAGCACTCAGTAAGCCTTTGGATTTTATACATAAGTGCATTCCTCACAATAATTTGATCACTGAGGAAGACCCGCGGGGTCGAAAAACGCATTTGGTCTATTCTGTTGGTCTATTTCAAATGCAGTTAGAAATTTGTTTATCAATTATGATGACTGTGTTTTTAATATGTTGAATTAGTTCACTTTATTTAATAAATATTTGTAAAATTTTAAAAAATCATTTTTGCAGCCCAACCTTTGGGTTCCTAAGAAATAAAGGGAACTACCATATTCAGGGCAATAAATCTCTGAAAGCTAGTTCAAGGGGAGGCTGTCGGCCCTTAAAGGTAACTGGTAGACCACTATGTGAAATCTGATGCTGGACTAAATGGGCTACTGGCCTGAAGCAGCTGGGCTCTTTTTATGTCCTCTTTACTCCCCTCACAGGGCTCGGTGGTACTCCATGGAAATGGCTGGAATTGTCTGCTTCACTGGTGCAAACATCATCACGCAAGCCAGGGAGTTGATTGAGCAAATTGGGTGAGTGCGTGCTTTGAATGGCATTCAGGAGCTAGCTGGGATAAGCTCTCTACTGGAGCAAGTTAATACTTGAAAAAAATGTTATCTGTATTTTATTTAGAAAATGTCCAGGACACCTTTCCAGAAAACAAAGATCATAAAATCAACAAATCCCTGTTAGGGAACCTGATGAAAAGCTAATTGCTCCAAAGGTGTGAGATTCCAATATGAGAATTTTTCAGCAGCTAATTCTTGTGTGTTTTTGTTCCTGTAGTATGCCGCTGCTAATGTGCTTTGTTCCATCCACAATACGAAGCCTTTGTTTTGAAGGCCTGCTGCTTTCTGTTTTATACAAAAGGAAGAAATAAATCTGCCTCTTCTTCTCTGACACTTCCAGCAGCCTCAAGTTTGTTCAGCAGTAACATCTTGTAATACAGGGGTAGTCAAACTGCGGCTCTCCAGATGTCCATGGACTACAATTCCCAGGAGCCCCTGCCAGCGTTCACTGGCAGGGGCTCCTGGAAATTGTAGTCCATGGACATCTGGAGGGCTGCAGTTTGACTACCCCTGTTGTAATAGATCTGATCACTGTCTTTAAATGTTCTCCTGTTTATCGTTTCAAGGAGACCACTGGAGCTGGACACGGATGGGATCTGGTGTGTCCTACCAAACAGCTTTCCAGAAAATTTTGTTATCCAGTCAACCAATGCCAAGAAGCCCAAAGTGACAATCTCCTATCCAGGTGCAATGCTGAACATTATGGTGAAGGTGAGGAGGGTGAATGCCTTCATAGGGGCTAGGAAAGCCCCACCAACCGTAGACCTTGTTCTATATTGAACCAGTTGTTTTATTCTGTTTTTTATCTGTAATGCCAATAAAGGTATGATTGATTGAAGACCTGTTAAGCGAGTTCAGCTTCCCTTAAAGCAAATACTTAGCCATTTTGTAGTCCTTCAGAAAATGGTCAAAGGAGAAGTAGATTTTACCTAGCAGGCCCAGGTCTTTAGATGTTTAGAGGAGTTTACCTCTAAAGCTAATTTCTGTCACTCTCAAAACATAAATAAGAACCTTCTTAGTGATGCCACTGCAAGAAACCTTTAAAGAGATGCAAGTTTAGTTCTGCCTTTACCTCTTTTAAGACTCTTCTTTGTGTAAACAGCCCCCCCCATATTCCCAATTACTTTGGATGCAGAGAAAGCTTGCATTTTGTGAGAATTCAATGCACGTTGGTCAAACTCGTGTTTTATGTAGGTACAGAAGAACAAACATAACTCCAAATACATCTACAAGTCGGACTTTTAAAAAGGTCCTTTTGCCCTGATTTTCCCTTTCTGTCCCTCTGCATAAAGGGCATTGTTCTCTCATCCAACCATTATGAGACCCCCCCCCAATCCTACTTGTGTAAAATTACTCCAAGATTAATATCTTTGGTGGCTTCCTTTTGCCTTTTAGGGCAGTCTGGTTGTTTTTCTGGCAACACTCTATGAATGTCCATTCCACATCTAGGCATATTGGGGAAAAATTAATCTAGAGCTGTTAGGAGACCTTCAGGAGGCAGTTTTAGGTTACTGTCTGAGTTCCAGAAGCATCCTGATTTAAGTGTTCATTTTCCATGATTGTAATTTTTACACAGATAATGATGGAATTAGTTTTTTCACTGCACTGTGGGAAACATCCATTAAGTGGTTAAGATAAGCAGATTAGTTTGGAAGAGATCAGTGATGCAATATGTTCTTCTAATCCTGGAATTTCCAACTGCAAGGATTCTTGGTGGCAGAACAGCCTGAGATTTTGAAGAACCACAGAGCAGTTCACACTGCAGTAGATGCCAAAGTAACTTCCCTGAACTTCCTGTTTCCCCCTGCCCAATTTATCACCACCACCACCTCTCTGTGGTGGGGCAAAGCAGTCAAACAGAACTTTGAGCTGTGACTGTAAATAGTGGTGTATTTTGTCACCCATCCCCTGCAAGGCAACTGAGCCTGTTTGGTTTCACTCAATGTTCTTGAATTTCCAGTCCTCCAATGATAACTTATTTAAGGTGCAGTACTAGATCAGCAGTAGAATAAATCTGTTGCCCTGTACTTACAGGAAGGGTTTACTAATGATCAGTATCAGGAGTTAGTGGACCCAGCCTCCCTGACATACGTTACTCGCTCCGAGAACAGCATTTTCTTTGAAGTGGACGGGCCGTATCTGGCAATGATTCTGCCTGCCTCCAAGGAAGAGGGCAAAAAGCTGAAGAAAAGGTAAGCCATAGAATGTTTACTGATAGTTGGGCAGACCCATCAGTGTTCCAGAGCAAAACTCGAAAATGATAAAACTGATTTTTGAGCCATCACTGCTAAATAGTAAATAAGTAGGGACTTGCTTTTACTCTTTTCCATTCCTAAGAAAGTTGGAATCTAATATATAAGCCCTAGTAAAAATAACAAGCTGTTGAGGGTAGGTGGTGGGGATAGATTCTAGACTTTGAAAACTGATGTGTATAATCTGCCTCCTCCCCCAGATATGCCGTGTTTAATGAAGATGGCTCTCTTGCAGAGCTGAAAGGGTTCGAAGTGAAGCGGCGTGGGGAGCTGCAGCTGGTTAAGATCTTCCAGTCGTCTGTGTTTGAGGCTTTCTTGAAGGGCACCACCTTAGAGGAGGTCTACGCATCAGTTGCCAAAGTGGCTGACTATTGGCTTGATGTCCTCTACAGCAAGGTGAGTTACACCAAAGGAAAATCTCAGGTTTGTCTGCATTAAAGAAATCAGATCTCCACAGAATATTTGTATGGAGGGGATGAAGGTAATTGAAACAAGAGACTCGGGGCGTACACGGCAGAGCTACAAATGTTATCTGACTCATGAAATCAGTAAGGCTTTTCCCTCCTTGATTAGTTCATCTTACTCCATGCCCTGGTCTCACCACAATATGCAACAGTAATAATAATAACAATAAACATATTCTAACAATCAATAGTAAGCAATAACAGGCCCATGGTTGATCCGATCTGTCGTGCGAGTTCAAGGGAGGGAGTTTCAGGAGCCCAGTCAATGTTGTTTGGCTTTGATTGACCTCAACCGAATGCCTGGCAAAGGAGCTCCCTTTTTATAGGCCTTGCAGAACTGTTTTAGTTCCATTAGGTCCCTGATCTCCTCTGGGAGCTCATTCCACCAGGTGAGGGCCAGGACAGAAAAGTCTCTGGCCCTGGTTGAGGTCAAGCAAACCTCCTTGGGGCCAGGGAGCACTAGCCGGTTAGAGGTGATAGAGTGCAGAGCTCTTTGAGGGGTGTAGGTAGACAGGCAGTCCCTCAGGTACACTGAGCCCAGACCACTTATGGTCCTGAAAGTAATTACCAAAATCTTAAGCCTGATCCCTCTGGAGCACCTCACAGTCCCCCCTAGTTCTCACTGCCCAGAACAACTTGGTGTAATCTGCAAATTTAGCCACTTTATTGCTTACTCCCAAACCCAAATAATTAATGAACAAGTTAAAAAATACCAGATCTAGTACCCAGCCCTGTATTACTCCATTGCTTACCACCTTTCACTGTGAAAACTGCCCATTTATACTGTTTCTCTGTTTCCTGATATTTAACCAGTTTTTAATCTACAAGAGGTCGTTTTATCCCATGACTGCTAAGTTTATTTAGGAGCCTTTGATGAGAAACTTTATCAAAAGCTTTCTGGAAATCTAGGTAAACATCTACTGCGTCATTCTTGTCTACATAATTGATTACCCCCCTCAAAAAACTCTAGAAGGTTAGCAAGACAAGATCTTCCCTTACCAGAATGTGTGTTGATTCTTTCTCAATAGCTTTTGTTCATCAGTGTGCTTACTATATCTTTGATAATGGATTCCACCAACTAGCCCAATATCAGTTACACCAGGGGTAGTCAACCTGTGGTCCTCCAGATGTTCATAGACTACAATTCCCATGAGCCCCTGCCAGCAAATCCTGGCAGGGGCTCATGGGAATTGTAGTCCATGGACATCTGGAGGGACCACAAGTTGACTACTCCTGGGTTAGACTGACTGGACTCTAATTTCCCAGATCTCATCTGGAACCATTTTTGAAGATTAGGGTTATATTGGCTACCTTCCAATCTTCAGAAATGGAGGCAGATTTTAGTGATAGATTGCATGTTTCTGTCTCAGGTTCTATTGTTCTGCTTTTTTCTCCCCTTTGAGTTAATCTCAGAATTTGACTGAAATATCTATTCTTACTGAGTAAAAGGCCAGTTTCTGTCAGCGGGCAACATCTTCGGGTCTCAGAGGTGAATCTGGCAAGAGCTTACAACTGTTTACCACAATTCTCTTCACAGGCTGCCAACATGCCTGACTCAGAGCTGTTTGAACTGATCTCTGAAAATCGATCCATGTCACGCAAACTGGAGGATTATGGGGAGCAAAAATCCACCTCTATCAGCACAGCTAAGCGCCTGGCCGAATTCCTGGGGGACCAGATGGTGAAGGATGCAGGCCTGAGCTGTCGATTTATCATCTCTAAGAAACCAGAAGGCTCCCCAGTCACTGAGAGGTATATCAAGGAGCTGAAAGAGGCAATGGTTTCATTTTTGTAGAAAGAGGGTGAAACACAGGCTAAAACAAGGAGCCAAGGTCAACCTCCCTGATGACTGGCAGGTTGAAAAAGCCTGGAGGGCTCTCTGCGTGTCTTCAGGACCCCTCTTGAACTAGTAATAGTAATGTGCCCTTTGTTTTGCCCAGGGCCATCCCACTGGCAATTTTCCAGGCAGAACTCTCAGTACGAAGGCACTATCTTCGAAAATGGCTGAAGAGCCCTTCACTGCAGGATTTTGACATCCGAACGGTAAGTTTTCAGGGTTGTCCATTGATCCTGGCTTTGATGCACAAGGTGAAGGGGGGGTGTTCCCCTACACAAGCCTTTTTCTTCTTTCTCCTTGTTGCTTAACCACAGTTCTCTATATCTGATTGCAGATCCTTGATTGGGACTACTACATTGAGAGACTGGGCAGCACCATCCAGAAAATTATCACCATCCCAGCAGCACTGCAGCAGGTGACTGAGGAGAGGGGAGAATGATTAGTGGGGGCCTGAACTTTCAGAAGAGCCCTGGTTTGATGAGCTATACTATTAAACTCTGTTGCCTTGATCCAGTAGTTCATTGCAAGCATGAGAAGCCTAATGCAACCGTTCTCAACATTTTTACCATTGATAAACCCTTGAAACATTCTTTGGGTTTCAAGAAACCCTAAAGTTGCGCAATTATACAGAATGTGGTTGGGAAGCAGAGCTGTGTACATGCCTACTCGGGGCTCCTCCCCTTCCCACCCCCTCCAGGCCCATCATTGGCCATTTTGGGAGGGGAGGGAGGTTTGCATGACCATATATGGTCATATCACCGGATAAATGTTTAGAAATTGTTTTAAATATATTAAAAAATTAATTAACTCCCAACCATTCATGATACGCTTCTGGGGCCATCACAAAACCCTGGATGAGAAAGCCTGGCCTAGTATGTAGGCTGAGCTGACCCATCTACAAGTGGTGGCTTCCCTATAGCTGGCCTCTGCACTATATCAAATGCAGACCAAATTCACAAGAGTTCCATGGGTTCATGGGAGCTCTCGATTTGTGCATATCTATACAGTATCCTTTGTTCATGCTGTCTTAATGATATGGCTAGGATTGTTCATACGAAGAAACCGAGGAAATCGAAAGGCTGATAAATAAATGCTTCAAAATCCCAAATGTTCTCTCTAAGATTTATTCCAATATCGAGAAAATTATGTTACTAAAATAATGTATAATTATTTTATTGCACTTAGGAGTAATCATTGAGGAAGCTCCTGGAAAATGAGTTTATTACCTAGGACCCCGTTTTGATTATATTGGAGTAAATCTTAGAGAGAACATTTGGGGTTTTGAATCAGTGGTGGGGTCCTGGCAAGGCTAAAGCAAACAAAGAGCAGCTGCCAGAAAAGTAATCCAGAGTTTCCTGCCAGGTGAAGAACCCAGTTCCTCGGGTCCGCCATCCTGACTGGCTACACAAGAAACTCTTGGAGAAAAATGATGTCTACAAGCAGAAGAAAATCAGTGAACTGTTCACAAGTGAGGGCAAGAGACAGGTAAGCAGAAGACGACCAAAGTCCTGAAAAGTAAACTGGCAGTTGTTAAATATAAATTTAACAACTGTGCTAGTTTTTTTATTCTCTAAATGAAAAGCAGCCTCAACAGTATGACGTTTTGAGTGAGAAGGTTGGGGAGGGCCCCTCCCTTGCTTTTTTCCTGACTTCCAAGGAGCTGAGTGGAGTAAATCTTTCCCTCCTCTTCTATTTTATCCTCACAACAACTTTGTGAGGTAGGTTAGGCTGAGAGAGAGAGTGATAAGGCCAAAGTTGGCTGGCAGGTGTCATGGCTGGGTGGACCCAGCCTCCCTATCCAGTACTAGAATGACTACACCTAATAAGTCTTCAAACCATTTCTGCTCCCAAGATGAAGCAATCTGGAACTGGATTATTCCTCCCACTTTGCTTTGAAGGCTAGGCTTTGCAAATGATCTTCTGATTAGTCAGTTCCAGCAAAAAGAGACCCATCCTTATCATTCCTTCCCTCTCACCTTTTCTGGCTCTGCCTTCTTTAACAGCAATAGGACTGTCATGGAACATTCTACTGGGATTACCAAAAGCCTGAAGAACCCCTTCACAGCCTTCTCCGTCAGCTGGGTCTGACTTGCTGTTGTGTTTTCCACTCAGGTCACTGCCAGTGTGCTGCAAGAGGACACTCAATACACACAGACGACTGACATGGAAGATTTTGGGATTGCCAAGCCTTCGCAACCAAAGGTCCCCCTGTCAAGCAAACGCAAACGCATCCCTACAGCTGAGGAGAGCCAGCTGCAGTCCCAGAATCTGGAATTAACTCAGTCCTGGAGAGAGATTCTGGGACCACCCCCACCCACTGGCACCACAAAGGCAAGTAATGTCGTTGCCCTGTGTCTAGGATAGCCACCAGAGGGTAAAAGACTGTTTTGTTCCTGGGCATTTTCTTGAGAAAATAGAATAATATTAATTGATATTGGGTAAGGGAAAGACAAACGATTAGTTCTCTTAGGGTATATACAGTTGGGCTTATATAAATGCCAGGGGTGGGATTATCCTTGGTTCAATATGTTGATTACACTTTAAATTACAGAATCTGCCTATCAGTAAATTATTTTATACATATTCCATATTTTCCATTTACATAACAGGATTATTAAAGAGTGTGGCCAACAGCATGTCTCTCTCTACCTCTCTCCCGACAGGAAGAGCGCCTGGTCTGGCTGCGGTACCACAAGAAGAAGTGGGAGCTGCAGGCTCGGCAGCGCCTCGAGCGCCGGAAAAGGCGGCGGTTGGCAGACGGCGAGGCAGTCCTGGGTGGGGGGCTGATCCGGGACGGTCCCGCCAGAGGCCTAGGCAGCTACTTGCGCAGGACGGCACGCAGCATCTTAGACATACCGTGGCAAATCGTGCAGGTAAGGCACGTTGAGGGAACCATTTGCAAAATGTGGAGAGCTGTGATACTTGGGTGCAGATAACCTGCTCTGAGCATAATACAGTGTGGGGAGGCCTAGACTGAATAGACAGAAATGATCTTCTTTCCCAAACGTACACTAGGGTGAGCATGGCCAATCTCTGGCTCTCCAGATGTCCAAGGATGCTTATGGCAATTGCAGTCCATGGACATCTGGAGAGCCACAGTTTGGCCATCTCTGCACTAGAGCTACTGGTGTGGCAGAATGACAGCAGCTGGGGCATTGGCTGTGCTAATATTCTATTCTTTGTCTCTGCCAGCAGGTCTCACTGGCTTCCGGCAAAGAGGAGTGAGCTGGCCCGTTTTGCTCTCCTTCCTTTCTCTTCCTTCACTCCATTATAGAACTGCAGGAGATTGATTCCCCCAGAGCTCCCAAAGTGTGCCCACTTCCTGTTTCTCTGTCCCTATTTGCAAATGGCCATTGCTTCCCAGGAAATTGCTCAGACAAGTATTTGAGCAAGGCTCTCTCCTTTTGTCCCCTTTGGCTTGCACATCCCAGCAGTATCTCCTGCAAGGGCACCGACCTCCTCCCTCAAATTCAGACAGAGACTGTTATGAACAAGAAAATCCCAGAAGATACAGGCTTTTTCCCTGAGCTTACTGAAAGCGGTCATTGATGTATAGGAAAGCATTTTGGGCTTCCAATAATTGTTATATGAGACTAGTAGTCGTAATAAAAATAATAGTAGTGAACTAAATTTGTCTTCCGAAGTCCATAACAGTAAAAATCTAGTTCCTGAGGAAGCAAATAAAACCATAGAATCATCTGCAGGGACACTACCTATCAGCAGACCCAGAGATCTTCCATCTCTATATCCATGTCTTCTCCGTACCTTAAAAAGTCACTCCTCTCACAGAGAATGCACATCTATTTATTTAGTGCATTTTTATCTGACCCTTCCTCTCCCCCTGTTTTATCCTCATAACAGCTCTGTAAGACTAAGATAAATGTGTATGACTGGCTCAAAGTCACCCAGTGAATTTTCATGGGAGAGTGGAGATCTGAACCCAGATCTCACAAATCCTAATGCAGCAGGCTGGCCTCTACACCATAGTGCAAAGGAAGCTTCTGCAGGCAAACAGTGATTCAGTGCCACTGCTCAGCTTTCTGCTGATGGCTGGCTGCTTAGTTATTGGAGGATGTTCCCTGGAGGCCACGCTGGCCGCCTTGCAGCCCTCACAATAGCTTCCGTCTCTGAGCTTTGTATCTGGAAATTGAAATTTGCTTTAAAAGGTATCCAAGCAAACAGGTTTGTTGGGCAAGTCAATTTGTTGGCGCCTGAATTGTCTGGGGGCATCACATCCATTTAGTTAACAATAGATGTGTGATGTGTATTATTTGTTGGTCTTGAACAGGCCAATGACCTGTCCTCTTCCCCCCACCCCACCCTTTGAACCGAAAAGGCTACTGTCAGGCAGTGACACATGACAGGAACTAGAACAGCCAGAGTTAAGACTTCATGGGTGCTTAAGCCTACAGGCAGCAGAATGAGAGAACTGGGAAACTCATGCTAAGAACCAGGAAATATAGTGCAAAATGAGCCAAGGACAGAAGAGCTGGGAAGAAGTCCTCTTAATTTTTGAGTGCGTTCTTCTTGCCAGCTTGATGTAGTGGTTAAGAGCAGCAGCTTCTAAGCTGGTGAGCTGGGTTTGATTCCCCATTCATTCAAATGCAACCAGTGGTGTAATCTTGGACTCGTCACAGCGCTGATAGAGCTGTTCTGACTGAGCAGTCCTATGAAAGCATTCTCAGCCTCTCCTACCTCACAGGGTGTCTGTTGTGGGGAGAGGAAAGGGAAGATGATTGCACGCCGCTTTGAGACTCCTGGTAGAGAAAAACAATATATAAAAACAGCTCTTCTTTCTAACACTCCTCTCAGTATGCAGGCGAAAAGAAGCAAGAACCTGATGGTCCCAACACATGGATGGGAGGCCACTTTTATAGGGAAACATGTTTTCAGAATTTCAGTAATGTGATATCAATAGATAGACAAAGTTACAAAGGGCCAGGCTTATTTTGTATAGAGCTGTTTAATTTGTAGGATTCAGTATTTGGGATAATCTGTCCCTATGTAAAACATTTTTGGCTTCTTTGTGTCCTCAGCTTATGAGTGCCACCCTCTCCACCACTTTCGGTCTGGCCCAGACTCATAGGAGGAATCCTTCACACAGTATTTGAGAGTGTGACCAGTGTTCAGTGTCTTTAAAACTTACCAAATATTAAACTATGTTAGAGATTACCTTACTAATGACGCAAATGTGGTGTATAACTACTGTAGTTTTCATGTTGGCCCCATAGAATAAGAAATAAGAATAGTAGGCAATGCCTAGTGGAGACTTCTGTGTGAACAAAGAGCTGTGCACTCCGATGCTGAAATCACAATATCAATTCCAAACATTTAAAGACATATAACTGATAACAGCAGTTGCTGTTTGGGGTGTGTGTGTGTGTGTATGTTTTATGTAAAAACGTAAAGGTATCCCCTGTGCAAGCACCGGGTCATGTCTGACCCTTGGGGTGACGCCCTCTAGCATTTTCTTGGCAGACTCAATACAGGGTGGTTTGCCATTCCCTTCCCCAGTCATTACCGTTTACCCTCCAGCAAGCTGGGTACTCATTTTACCGACCTCGGAAGGATGGAAGGCTGAGTCAACCTTGAGCCGGCTGCTGGGATCAAACTCCCAGCCTCATGGGCAGAGCTTCAGACAGCATGTTGGCTGCCTTACCACCCTGCGCCACAAGAGGCTCTATGTTTTATGTATATGAATCCTATTCCTTCTCAGTTGGCAAATTTCTGTGGGCGAAAAGGTCAAAAAACACTCTGTCACAGTGAACCTTGCCTCTCCAGGTCTCAGAAGTTCCTTTCTTTCTCTAACCTGCTCTCTTCCATAGATTGCTGAGACTAGCCAGCCGGGCCTGTTCAGGCTGTGGGCATTGATTGGGAATGACTTGCACTGCCTTAAGCTGAACATCCCACGTATGTTCTACGTCAATCAGCGCATCCCTAAACCAGAAGAGGGCCCTACCTACAGGAAGGTGTGTTGGTCTATTTGCTTTGCTCACATGTTGTATGTTGAAGATGGAGAGAGTTGAGACAGGCCTTCAAAGCTTTCTGTTCAAGGCTGGATCCAAAATTTTATGATGATCATAGGGCACACAGTTTTCGAACAAGATCCATTATAGGCACTTGAATGTATCTTCTGCAGGTGTTTGGTTAGAAAAGGCAGGAAGGTAATGACTAAGGTCTATTGTAGATGGTGCTCTTGGAGGAGCAAGGCATGCAACTGCTGCCTTCGTGTGCCATCTTGTGTTTACTATATATTTGGCCATCAATCCTGCTTCCAGTCCTTGTGGTAGTACTTGACCCATAGCATTCTGAAATTCTGTGTATCTTCATCCATGCTCAACATCTTTGGCTGCTAATTATGCATAGACAGGAACTTGACCAGCAACATAGCATGAGGTATGTTGTACTAGATGGAGCATAAGTGCATGATGGTCACTTTGCCCTTGGTGCTCATGTAGCAATAAGTGAATTGGGATCATGTCCTATTCCCTCACTGCCACAAAGGCTACCCCAGCCTCTGTCTGCTTTGAACGTAGAATACAACTGCAAGATGCAGAGACCATGCATCTAGTGCTGACAACAAAGTAAATTAAGCCCCAAGTCAGAAGGAAAGACTTAATCTTCTGACTGTAGGAGATGGAGGAGACTCTCTTTGGTGGAGTTTTCTCCCTTCTTTCTTCTCCAATGTGGACTTCTGCTGAACACAGGTGACTTCCTGCAGGTCCATAGTTCAGTCCACTGATCTTTCCCGTTCTGTGAGCTGTTCAGCAAAGCCCCATTAACCTAACATTTTGTATCTTTAACACTGGGAGTGTTTAGTAATCCCTTGCTCTGGTGCCACAAGATAGCGGGGAGGAGCATGATGGAGTTCCTCATTGCCCTTCAAACATGCAAGCTAGCCTGTAGAATATTTTCTGATTCCTTTTGTTCTGTTGCCAGGTGAACAGAACTCTGCCTCGCTTGAACCCTGTCTGCAATTTGTATGAGTACTCTGTGCCTGAGGATATGTATCAGGAGCACATCAATGAAATAAATGCTGGACTCTCTGCCCCAGACATTGAGGGTGTATATGAGACCCAGGTAACCCATGGGCTTATTTGATACAAGAGGTGGTAGCAGCCAGACAATAGTTTTGCTTGTTTTTCCAGAGAAGAATGATAGTTTGATTGAAGAATTGTAATTTGTATGTATACACTCCAAAGGAAAAGAGTAAAAGTATTCATTCAGATCTACCAGACCTGAAAATATACCCCCAAACAAACATTATCAGTATTTTGGGATTATATTTTGACTTCCTAATATATCTGAGTTTTCTTGGGAAACCCCCTCCCCCCCCAAAAAAAAATACTTAGAAAATCGCAGATATATTTGGGGATTTCGGGTAGATCTGAAAATAGCAGTTTGAATCTCTTGGCCCTGAAACATTTCAGGATTTCTGAAAAATTCCGGATTTGGGGGGAGTTTCACAGTTTTTTGGCTCCAATAGACACAAACAGAAAAATACCAACAAAAAACATAATGCCCACTCCTAGAAAAGAACCTCCTCAGATTACTTTCAGCTCTTCAGCACAACTATTATGGCTCCACCTATATTTTCAGAAGTCTCAAGGTGTTCCACCTGGGCAGCTAGAGTCACACTCCTGTTATTAAGTGTCAGTAGCGACAGACCCAGGCTGTGAATCATGTATGTTTAACAGCTGGTTCCTCTTTCTCAGGTGCCATTAATAATGCGAGCCTTGATCCGCCTGGGCTGCATGTGCATGGTGAATAGGCATCTAGTTAGGCATCTCACTGGCCGGGAGACTGAAGCCTTTGACCTCGAACATCTGGAGATGCGTTCTCTGGCCCAGTTCAGCTACCTAGAGCCAGGTAATGAGGCACACCAGAAGGACAGTAGGTGCTGCTAAGCTGGAGTCCCCTTCTGCTCTGATGACTCCGTTCTACTTTTCCAGGCAGCATCAAGCACATCTACCTGTATCACAACTCCCAAGGCAAGAAGGCGCTCTTTGGCCTCTTCATCCCTTCTCAATGCAAAGCATCTGTCTTTGTGGTAGATACGGTAAGATCTCGGAAGAAAGGCCAGGGAGGATTTTGTAGGTAGTTATTCTTGGAACCGAGGGTGGAGACCGCTCTGAAATGTTTAGGCTTTCCTTGAAATGCCCTCATTGTCATCAGGGCAAACGTTCCTTTCCTCTCTAGGGCTGAACTTGGGGGGGGGGGGGATGCCTCTTAGTTTTTCAGAAGATGGTGATCGGCTGCCCTCTCCAGATATTACCACCAAGCCTTTCTCTTCCGCTGCACCCCTCCCCCCCTTCCCCCAAATCCCTGGAGCCATTTTGGCTTGCTTTTAAAAAATTGATGTGGTGACGCATTAATGGATAAATGCTTGAACATTCATGCCAGCCCCTCCCCACCGGTATGTTTTAATGTCAGATAGCCCACCTAAAACGAAAAGGGAAGAAAAGCAAGACTGGCTGAAGCAGCATTTGATTTGCTTTAACATGTGCCTATCAGTTCATTTCCATGATGGAGAGATGCACTGTGAATCCTCTTAATATTACCTCTCTCATCACCCTTGGGACTGCTGTAGGCTGGCAGTTATGAGCTGTTCTGCTTTCTCCCATTGCGTTGGTATGCCAAAGATCTCTCAAACTTTCTTTTGTTACTGGTGAGGGAGCTCTGGTTCTTGGCCTGAGATGTACAAAAGGAGCCCCAAAGTATTTTTTCCCTTTAAATATGAAATGGAATTCATTAAGGGAGAGAGTGCCATGGTCCCGGGGTATTCAGGAGTTAGAATCTCTGAGCCAAGAGGATAGTCATAAAGAGGACTTTTAGTCAGTGGGGGGGAGGGGGTGTCACCCAAATTGTATCATTTTAAAGCCAGATGTAGTAATAATGGTATAGGCCTTGCAGATTTCTAGAGATCTTGCTTGAAACCTCTCTATACTTGGAGGCCAGATGTTTAATCTGCCAATACTTCAGTCCTATCATACCTTCCCTTGACTAACATGGTGTGTTTGAATTAGGTACGGAGCAATCAAATGCCAAACCTCACCAGTATGTACTCAGCAGAGCATCACATTATGGTGGAGAAGGTGGGCCAAGACTTGCTTCCACCAGAGAAGCACAGTTTTGAAGTGCGGGCTGAGACAGACCTCAAGACAGTCTACAGGGCAATCCAGCGTCTTCTGCTGGGCTACAAGGTGAAACTAAAATTTCATTGCTGCAAAACATTTGTCATCTGGTCCAAAGCCTCACAGGAAGGGTCCCACAAAATGACCCTTTCTGCCTCTGAATGTACCTTCTACTCCCATCATTCAAATGCTTCTTTCCTCTCTGTGTCAGGATGAGCGCAGGGGTCCCACCCTGATTGCTGTGCAATCAACTTGGGACGTGAAGAGGTTGGTGAATGGGATGCCTGTCTTGGAGGAGTTCCCGCTGGTTCCTGTCCAGGTAGTTGATGACATCAACTACGGAGTCCTGGACTGGCAGCGCCATGCTGCCAGGCGCATGATCCGGCACTACCTCAACCTGGACACGTGCCTATCCCAGGCCTTTGAGATGAGCAGGTAGGCGTTGGGACCTCTGGAATGGGTGGTAGGGCCACACCATGACTCAGGCCTTGCATGTCGGAAGGTCCTTGCTCAGGTCCTGGCAACTCTAATGGCAAAGGGTCAGGTAGTAGTGTTGTAAATTACTTCCACTGAGATGAGTAGACAGTACGGTTCTTGATAGCCCAGTGGTCTGGGTCAGTGTAAGGCAGCTTCAGGTCCTCATGTAGAGCTGGAGGTTGTGTTTTTCACCTTGAGGTCATTGAGATCAGGCATTGAAGAGCAGCAGACAAAGAGTCTAGGCCAAAGTGGCAGGGGCTCATGGTAAGTGTAATCCATGGACATCTGGAGAGCCACCTATGGTCTAAGCCAGGGGTAGTCAAACTGCGGCCCTCCAGATGTCCATGGACTACAATTCCCATGAGCCCCTGCCAGCGTTCGCTGGCAGGGGCTCATGGGAATTGTAGTCCATGGACATCTGGAGGGCCGCAGTTTGACTACCCCTGGTCTAAGCCCTCTGTGTTTAATCCAGAGAGGTAGGGTTAGCCATTTTGTCTGTTGTAATGAAGTAAGACAATGGCTTCTCTGCCTGAGGGCCCAGAGACCACTGCCAGCCTTAGTAGATAACAGTGACAACTCCTGATGGACCAGAGTTCTCTCTCAGCATACGGCAGGTTGATAAGTTCAGAAATTCCAGCATGAGCCGCCATGAGTCAGAGTTGACTTCTTCAGATGTGTCTTTCTTTCATTCCTCTTTGAATAATTACTTTATTCACACGCAGTCAAGAGATTGGCATTGAATTCAGCTCTTTGAGTTAAAAGCATCATTTGCTGAATACAGCATAAAATACGTTCATTAGGTCTGTTTAAGGCAAACCTTCAGAGACGTGTCTCTGACACAATGAAATATTACTGGTCAGGTCTCTTTGCAGCAGAAAAATGAAAGAACTTCATTGAGTTAATGATTGTATTTTTTTTAGTAGGCAAGACCTTTGAAAATAGCAAGTGCAAATTAAGCCAACGCTTCCAAAGGAAGCACATATGATTAAAATACAATTTCCTGTCATTATAAATCTGAGCTAAGTACATAACCATTACACTTTCTTTTAAGAATAAGTCAAATAAGGTTTTAAGCTTATAGGCAGAAGGCTGTATAAAGCCATAAGACAGTCTTGCTGAAATATGAAGTCTCTTAACTGGAAGCTGCTGCAAAAAGTCTGATCAAACTCTTACATGGCATATTTTACAAAGAAAGTGATAGTTAAGAACAAGAGTTACATTCTTCTCTTAACATCTGTGTAATATCATTGGAACCTAAAACTAATGCATTCATATACGTACTATCATGTGAACTAGAATATTTCCTGATGATCACTCATTAAAACTCTCAAACCATACTTTTTAAATTTTAGAACATAATTAAAAAAATAATAATAAATCTGCTATTTCTTCAGCTACACTAATGAAAGGTCTCTCAATCATCAGTCCTGAACCTTTGATACAATAACTGACCAGCAGTTAAGCCTTGCATAGATTATGGAACTATATAAGACTACACGATTAATTAAATCATGACTACATGACACTATGGCTTCTGAAGGAATTAAGCACTGACTCAAAGCTCATGCTGGAATAAATGTTGTTAATCTTTAAGGCATCAGTGGATTGTTTTTGTTAGGTTCCTCTGTATTTATACCAAACCTGGCCGAGCCAGAGTATTCTTATTGCCCGCCCGTCATAGGAGCTGGTGTTGCACATCTGTTCCTTTGTAAGTGGGTAAGCACAAGACAGTCCCAATTATCTAATTATGCTTCAGGCCATGAGGGTTCCCAGGACTTGAATAAGGAACCCAACAATGAAACCTAAACAAAAGCTTAGAGAATGGTTAAAAGTTTATTTCTGCAGCTCTGTTCCTGCTTTCTGCTGATGTTTGTGTCTTCTTCCCTGCACAAACCCCTCTGCCTAGATACTATCACATTCCTATTGGGAACCTTCCTGATGACATCTCCACCTTTGGCACAGACCTCTTCTTCTCCCGCCACCTACACCGCCACAACCATCTGTTATGGCTTTCTCCAACCTCCCGCCCAGACCTGGGGGGGAAAGAGGCAGATGACAGCCGCCTGGTCATGGAGTTTGATGAGAGGGTCTCTGTAGAGATCAACCACCCAGGCTGCTATTCCACAGGTGAGTAATGGGAGGAAAGGAAGTCTTTGTATGTAATAGAACAATTAACTCAGACTCTGATGGGAACAGGTTCTTCCAAAGAATAGTGTCCAAAGCATTTTGACATATGGTCCTGGGTGCTTGAAGGAACACCACCTCCCTCCATCTCAGGACCTTTGCTGGAACATTTCCCCAAGCCAAATTCTCCATACCGCATGGAGTCATCACTGTGTCCCTGGTAGAGAGTGTATTTACATCCACAGCCCTGCTACTGTACTTCTCCCTGGCTTGGATTCCTTTTATACCCAAGTTCCCCCTCCTGGTGCCTCCTCTTCCTCCCCATTTGCTGTCTGCCTTGTCTATCTCTACTCTTCCCCTATTTAACACACTTGTGTAAAGCTGGTTTCTCCCTGCGAGGCTTGCTTGCTGAGATAGCCTCTTGAGACCTGCCTCACTAACAGCTATGGGTCTGGCTCACCCTGCCAGCCTCCTGAGACCTGACTGCCATGGCCCAGGCCCTTTGGTAAATCGACTCCTTGGAGGACTGCTGGTTTTGGATCAGACAGGCAAGTCCAGGGTCCATCCTGCCATTGCCAAGAGACTGCAGCCGCAGTCCTGGACAGCATCAAAATTCTGGCCCCTTTCAGTATTTCTGGTAGATTAAATAAGTTGCCCTGTGTCCATTCTACTATGCTCCAGAGGATAATCCATCTGATTCAAGAGTAACTTTAAGTGATCCAGAAACCTACCCACTCACTTATGTTCATGGAATCTCAGTAGGGGTCATGAATTATTGTACTTGAACTGTACTTGAACAGCTATCTAAAATATAAAGCCTGGAAGTTGAAACCAGCATGCTATGTGGTCACATCTATGCATCGCTAGATAATATTCTGAAGGTGGTGACCTAGATCAGGGGTAGTCAACTTGTGGTCCTCCAGATGTCCATGGACTACAATTCCCATGAGCCCCTGTCAGCAAACGCTGGCAGGGGGTCATGGGGAATGTAGTCCATGAACATCTGGAGGACCACAGGTTAACTACCCTGACCTAGATGACACAGGTTAATCCAATCTTGGAAGCTCAGCAAGGTCAACCGTGGTTAGTATCTCGATGGGAGGCCATCAAGGAAGACAAGGGTCACATCACACAGGCAAGCAGTGGACCACCTCTGAATGTTTCCTGCCTTGAGACCCCTAAAAGGGATGCCATAAGTCAGCTGTGACTTCACAGCACTTTCCACCACCAGAATTACATGGAATTAGAAAAATAAAATGATGGTTGGCCCTCTGATGCACAGTGCATCAAATAAAAGGCTGCCTTTTTCAGGAATAACATTTAGAGCGTGCCTGAAACTCTGGCCAGATTTGCTGTTTGGTGCCATTTAGTTCAGTTACACTGCATAAGAGGACTCTTGAGCAACTATCTTCACGAATTTGTGGGTGGTTGGGCAGGCAGTTGATAGGTCAAGTCTTCGCTTGTCCTTGGTAACATCCAGTGATGGTGAAACTAACAAATAATGGCAGTCTGATTTGCAGGAAAATAACATACCAGCTTTTCATGATCAGAATTTGACAAGGGGAAAAAAAGCTGAAGATGGCATGCCATCTTGGCAGAACGGCATTTTGGCACCTAGCATTTACCTACCTAATTTGACTGGCTTAAAATGAAGCCTTTGCTGCAGCTCTGGGGAGAGGGGAAGACCATATTGGCCAGTTCTGCCTCCTTTGAATGAAGGGGGAGGTGCACATTTTGGCAGCCAGGATAGGGTAGAGTTACTCCCATGCCCTCTTGCCCCAGAGCTTTCTTCTTTTGCACTTCTGCAGTGTGTGTGGAACTGGATATCCAGAGCCTTGCTGTGAACACCATATTGCAGTCGCACCACATCAACGACATGGAGGGGGCATCCAGCATGTGCATCAGCTTTGATGTGATCCAGCAGGCATCTCTGGAGGACATGGTCACAGGGAACCAGGCCAGCATCCCAGCCAGCTATGATGAAACAGCCCTCTGTTCCCACACTTTCAGGTATGGCTTGTGGCTTAGTTTTTTGCAGGGAACCATCTCCAATATCCATACTGGAATTAGTAGGAAACACTCCCCCATTTACTGTCTCAAGCTCAAGGCAGTTTGAAGGCCAGAAAGGTGGGGTGGCACCTTCTGTCTCAGTGTGTGTCATACAAAAAATTTGTACATCTTCACAGGATCCTGAAGAGCATGGTGGTAGGCTGGGTGAAAGAGATCACGCAGTACCACAATGTCTACGCTGATAACCAGGTGATCCACTTCTACCGCTGGCTGCGTTCACCAACATCTTTGCTCTACGACCCAGCGCTGCACCGCACACTGCACAACATGATGAAGAAGCTGTTCTTGCAGTGAGTTCTCCCTTACCTCCTAAAGAATGGTACTTGCAGGGGTGTGAAGGGGCAAATACCGCTATGTGCTATTTAGGCAAATCTCGTTTAGCAGCACAAGGGCTAGTTGGTGGCATCAGGGTTTTTTAGACCAGTGTTCTCTTGGATTTTCATCTTCCACATAAGAGTAGCTGGTTGGATAAAACTAAAGGTCCAACTACTGCAGCTTTCAGACTTCAACAGATGTCAGTTGGATTCCTGGAGCATCACAAGTCAAGTATGAAGGTGGCTTCCCCCTGTTATGATTTGGTATTCCTCTTAGAATCATAGAATCATAGAGTTGGAAGGGGCCATACAGGCCATCTAGTCCAACCCCCTGCTCAACGCAGGATCAGCCCTAAGCATCCTAAAGCATCCAAGAAAAGTGTGTATCCAACCTTTGCTTGAAGACTGCCAGTGAGGGGGAGCTCACCACCTCCTTAGGCAGCCTATTCCACTGCTGAACTACTCTGACTGTGAAATTTTTTTTCCTGATATCTAGCCTATATCGTTGTACTTGAAGTTTAAACCCATTACTGCGTCTCCTCTCCTCTGCAGCCAAAATGTTCTATACAATGTTCTATACAAAAAATTCTATAGAATGTTCTGTACAAAAATATTCCATTTATGTATCTCCGCTCTTTTTAGCAATGAATTCTGTACATTACTGTAGGCATTTGTGGAATAAGTACTTGTGTTTGTCTCTCCAAAACCTGCTTCCAATCTGTTTTCAGTTACCCCAGTTTCTAGTATTGTGGGGGTTATGAGAGTTCAGCTGACCAAGAACTTCGTTGCATCTTTCCTGTAGCCCTCTAGATAGCCTTGCTGGGATAAAGAAGAAAATGATCACAGCTTTAACCCTGTCTTGTTGCAGTTACCATCAAAACCTGAGCTGATGCAGATTCCTTTGAACAGTCCAGTGCAGAGAACTCAGAGGAGAAACCAAGCCACACGTTCTCGAAACACATGGGCATGGCTGCTGTTTTCACCTCTTGCTTTCTCCCCCAGATTGGTTGCAGAGTTCAAGCGCCTTGGATCCTCAGTAGTTTATGCCAACTTCAACCGCATCATCTTGTGCACCAAGAAGCGCCACATAGAGGATGCCCTCGCCTATGTAGAGTACATCACCAACAGGTGTGCCTGGTTAGGAGGAGTGCCATGGGAAGGGAGGGCTGTAGCTCGGGGCCTTTGAAACAGACCAGGAAAAATAAAATCCTGCCTCTTCAAAGGAAGGCATTCTGGAGATTCAGCATAGTCTGGGATTTGTAGTCTTTTCCTGCCCCCTGGCATCCTAGACAGACGTAGTAGACTGCAGTTCAGGCTGTGCAGTGTCCACTGCCGCCGCCACCCCCATGCCATGGTATCTAAAATAAATCATGCCAAATGGACAGTTTTATGGTTATTGGTATAATGTTCAAAGCATTCTTTCAGTAGTTCTTACAATAACTCTTTAAAGTTGATCAATATTACTGCAATATTGCAGATTGAAGGGGAGAGAGAGTTCAGGCTAAAAGAATAGTGGCCTCTTAGACTGGCAATTTTATTTTTTTTAAATGACCCTGGGCTTCCATTTTAGCCACTGATGCTCCATGAGCTCTTGCATAATTAACTTTTGATTTCTTCAATATGGGGCAGGATGTTGACTGATGGACTTTGATATCCAGTAGGGCTGCTGTTTTGTGGGATGTTGGCTGATGAGCTTTGCTCAGCTCGTGTTCTCATGATGACATATCTAGTGGAAAGTGGAAAGACCCACTTTGTTCCAGCAGGCACACCCTCCATCTCTTGGGGTGGGGTAACTGCCATCTTTTCTGTTGTACCTAAGCTGTTGTGCCTAGGAACTCGTTCTGTTTATAACAGTTTATATTGTTTGGATAACGTTTTTGCCATCGCCAGCTTGAAAACTACCCTTTTCTTGTCTATGTATCCTTTCTCTTCCAGCATCCATTCAAAGGAAATCTTCCACTCCTTGACAATTTCCTTCTCACGCTGCTGGGAGTTCTTGCTCTGGATGGACCCAGGCAACTATGGTGGGATCAAGGGCAAAGTGGCTTCCAGTGTTCCCAGTGGGGAGGTAAGAGGCCTGCTGAGAAGGGTGGTTGGCAGCCTTTGAACCCAATGAGATTTACTTATAGTGACTCTGCAGGGAATCGCTCCGTCCAGAGATCAAGAAGACGAGTGGGTTGCCAGAAGCTTCAGAATGGAAGAGACAAACACAGGCCAATTTTAAACCCTTTCTTGCAGAAGGATACGGGCAATAAGGAGGCAGAAGATGAGGAAAGCAGCGAAGGGGAGGAGGTGGGTGATGATGAAGAAGAAGGAGCAGGAGAAGATGGTGTGGAAGAACAGCTAGAAAACAACTGGAACATCATGCAATACTTGCCTCAGGCAGCTTCTTGTCAGAATTACTTCCTCATGATTGTATCAGGTGAGGTTCAAGGCTTCCCACTTCCATGGGAGGAATAATGCCCTGTCAGAGTGTTCAGAATCTTTATGCATCCCTCAGTTCTGCTGCCTGCTCAGCACTTGGAAAAGCTCTTTGGAGTGCATTGGTCTGCCTGCTTTTCCGTGTGGCTATTCATATCTAGCAGGGTCTTGCTTGCTTCCCCTGGAAAGGACTGTGTTTGCATCTGCAGACACTTACTGCTCTTCCACTCCTAGGAAAGTGGAGCTGCGGTCATTGCTCCTTCCATGGAGAGGGATCCTTTGTCCTCTTTACCAGTCTTGGTTGTCTTTCCTAGCCTACATCATCGCTGTGTACCAGAGCATGAAGGAGGAAATACGGCGTAACTCTCCTGGGAACACCCCCATCAAGAGACGGACAAACAGCCAGGTCTCCCAGGAGCCCACGGCCGAGGCGGGTGCTATGCCTGGTGAGGGCCACGCTGCTTCTCTCCATGTACTTTACATAAATTGTTATGTAGTATAGCAAGTGAGAACCTCCAAGCCAGAGAGCCCCTCCTGGCTTAGATCCCAGCTTGGCCACAAAGTTATAGGAGTGCTTATAGAAACCCGACTAGCTTTAGGAGCATAATCTGCTCTATGCTGATGAGTAATAGCACCTTTCAGGATCATTCTATGGGCAGCTCTGTAGCGAAACATGTTGGGAACTATTAAACAGGTATTGTGTTGAAGATTGAAGACTCCTTAGGTGTCAACTTACTATGCTATGAACTGCTCTGAGCCTTTGGGGAGGGCAGTATATAAATATAATAAATAAATGAATAAATGCTAGTTTCAGCTATTTTGTGCTTCCATACCAGCATCCCAGTGTTTTGGTTTTGGTTAATCGTCTTTATCTGGAGAGTTCCCCTTTCCAAGAGAACATATTAATAACTACTTTTTGAAATGTCTCTTTCTGGGTTTTTTTTTAGCATGTTGCTCTTTCCCATCGGTTTAATGGGGTCCTTATTAGCTTACCTTGCAAGGTGAAAAAGTGCAAGGATGGTCTTTGTGCCCTAGAAATGGTCCAGAAATAAGAATTTGCCATTTAGCAATGGGGGGAGGCTTGAGTCTGCCTGCCAAGTTACAATCCCATCTATGTTATTTCTCTGTTATGTCTCTGTCCCCATCCCCCAGGCATGATCACCTTCTCACAGGAATATGTTGCCAATGAACTCACCCAGAGCTTCTTCACCATCACCCAGAAGATCCAGAAGAAAGTGAGTGGTTCTCGCCGCACCACAGAGCCTTCAGAGATGTTTCCAGTCCTGCCTGGATCATACCTGATGTTCAACAACCCAGCCCTGGAGTTCATTAAATGTGTCTGTCAGGTGAGAGGACTTTCCAGGGTATGTTGGTTTGCAGCCTCCTCTGGCTTGAGCCCAGTCTAGGAGAGATGGTGTGGGAGGAGAAGGCAGGTGAAGTGCCTGTGAGAGCAGACAGACTATAACATTCCAGTGGGGAGGCGATGCTAATGTTCCTCCAGTACAAGATGTGTTGCTAGGTGGCTCATATCTGTTCCTTCTCCCCACCTTCTTCCTCGCCCAGGTATTGTCTCTTGATACTAACATCACCAACCAGGTGAGCAAACTGAAGCGGGACCTGCTTCGCTTAATCGAAGTGGGTGAATTCTCAGAAGACGCCCAGTTTCGGGACCCTTGCCGCTCCTATGTTCTCCCGGAGGTGATCTGCAGGAACTGCAACTTCTGCAGAGACTTGGACCTCTGCAAGGACCCAGCCCTCTCCCAGGTACTGGAGGCTGATGCTATCACCTCTTCTCCTTGCCACCAAGATCCCAGCAGTGACTTAATCTTCCCAGCTTGTTGTCTCTCTTTCAAACCCACTTCCTCAGTGACTGGAGGAATTCATGTCATCTGCCTGAATGTGGGTTAAAGTGCATTACTGCATGGAGCTACTTAAACTGACATCAGGAGCATCCCCTGCCATGTGGCAGCTATTGCCTTGGTGCCTTCCCAGGTGGCTGACAAGAGTCTGTTTATTATTCTCTCTTTCTCGCTGAAACTCCAGGTGGATTGCACATTGTCAGTCAATGCAATCAGTAAAATAAGTCAGTTAATAAGCAGTGTAATAGGTCTGGGGTTACAGAAATCTGAAACAAAGTGTGTTGGAGATATGTTACATTATGCTCAAAATACAAGGCAGAAATAATGTAGTGACTCTTTTATTTGCTTTATTTATACTCTGCTTTTCTCCCCAATGGGGACCCAAAGCAGCTGCTTACATTTTTCTCCTCTACTCCGCTGTATTTTCACAACAATCTTGCGAGACCTGTTTGGCCAAGAATCTGTGGCTGGCCCAAGGTCAACATTTGACATCTGTGAGTCAAATGAGAGCCAACTGCAACAGCTCAATTCTGAAATCATTCCTTAATCATTCCTTTCAATATTTCTATCCCCTTTTTCTCCTCAATGGAGGCCCAAAGCAGCGTATAGCAACATTTCCCCCTCCATTTTATCCTCACAGCAACAACCCTGTATGGTAGCTTAGGCTTGAGAGAGTGACTGTCTCAGGGACACCCAGAGGAGCTTCCATGGCAGAGCTGGTATTCAAACCAGGGTCCCGGCCCTCTCCGCCATGGGCAGGGAAGAAACATTCCAGCCAAACAAAAAAAAATGAAGAAAAGCAGATCTGGAATGTGGGGAGGGAGGGACTCCTCCCACCAGAAGGGACTCTCACAAGTCACAGGCAGGAGGAAGGGTGCCCTCCACTGGCGCTATGCTTGTTTCCCTTTGCTTAAATGAGCGGTCTCATGTGGGGTCCCTGGATCCAGCCTGATGCCTTTCATAACTTCCAGCGTGACTTGCTCAGTTTGGAAGCCTCCATCTCTCTGTGCCTGTTGCCTTCCAGGATGGCTCTGTCCTGCCCAACTGGGTGTGTTCCAATTGCCACGCCCACTATGACTCCGATGCCATCGAGGTGGCTCTGGTGGAAGCCTTGCAGAAGAAGTTGATGGCCTTCACGCTTCAGGATCTGGTGAGGAGGGGTAGCCCAGGTCACAGTAGATTGTAAAGCCTCACAAGTTCTCCAGCCAAGACTGGGAGTTATGGGTTAGTTTTATCCCTCATGTCCTAAGCACCTAATACTGAACCACTACTAATTATCCTAGCTTCAGTGGGTTTAACAGTAGTGGTCCTCTTGGAGGGCTTTCTGATCCAACAGTTCATCCTAGGGTTGGAACCATTCCTAGGTGATATTCCGGATTGTGCCTAGAAAACTAGAATATTGTGGAGAAATCTTGGTGAGCATGCTTCTCCCTGAAATATGTCTATCTTCTTGGTGCAGAGAGTTTGCTCTTCCTGTCTCTTAAAAAAAAATGAGCGGGGCATTCATTCATGCAGACAGCCTGAAATCCAGCGATTGCAAGCAGGTCTGTCATACAGTGAAGTATTCTACTGCGCTGGGATCCTGGAATCTCTCACCATCAGACATGAAGGGTTTGGTGATATGAAGCAAGTTCTCTCCTCACTCTGCTTCCCTTTTCCTTTCCAGCAGGAGCTATTTGCTATATGACAGGAACAGCCAAACTGTGGTTCTCCAGATGTCCCGTAGACTACAATTCCCATGAGCCCTGAAGCACATGTTGGAAGAGGCTCATGGGAACTGCAGTCCATGGATATCCGGAGAGCCACAGTTGGGCCGCCCCTGCTCTATGCAGCACTCTTGATTATTCTTGCCATCTGTCACTGGGGCTGGGGGAGAAGAAAAGGCAGCAGCCTTCCAGTCCATCAGACTTGGTGGTTGTGTTCAGGGAACAGCTGCTGAGCTTGCTCCAGTAGGACGGGTGCAGTCCTGGGTGGCTCCAAGCAAGCTACGGCCCTGTTCCCGAGTAAGGCCATTTCTGTTCCAGGTGTGCCAGAAGTGCAAAGGCATTAAGGACACCCACATGCCCGTGTACTGCAGCTGCGCCGGGAACTTTGACCTCCTCCTGCCTACCAAGGTACATTTGGGCCACCTCCTTCTGTTTCCCTGAGAGCCTCAGTATCCTTCTTTTTGTGCCTCACTCAAGCCCCATCTCTAAAGTAACCCTGTGCTTGAAAGTAACCCGTCTTCCCTTTGTCTCCTCTCGTCCCCGTCCAATGCAGACCTTCATGGAGCATCTGAAGATCTTCCAGAGCATTGCCCAGCACTACAACATGGCCTATTTGCTGGAGACCATTAAATGGCTACTACAGATGAACCCTCGGTTTCTCTGACGAGAGCACTCTCCCCACCGTCCAGCTGAAGTGAGTTACAAAGTACTACTGGACTCACATTTGCACCCCTAATTGGACGGCCTTGGAACCTGAGCTGCTGGTTCGGCTTTGCCCAAGGACAACACGTGCTTAGAAACTTGGCACTCCTGACATGCTCCAAAGAAACAGATGGGCCAAGTGACTCAGGTGGCTCTGGAAGAAACTGTGTTAAACCCAGCCTAGACCACCCCTGTTCTTTTCCCTTTTTTGCTGGGCTCTGGGGAAGGTTATGTCAGAGATGGGGGATTTGGAGGAGGGTGTCTTTGTCCTGCCCAAATTTTATTGTATTTCTATGTTGGATTTTTTTAAAGTCTTTCATAAATAAACTTTTTCCAACAACTGCCAACCTACTTTTTCCCCGATGAGCACACTGAGATTGACATGAGGTGAACCATTTCTCTCAATTTCACTCCTCTGACTCCAAAGACTGAAGGCAGCACATGCCCCGTCACCTTCTGGTGGAGAATAAAGGCAGCGGTGATGAGTTCCCATTTGGTGTGATGAAACAGCTGCTCCTGCCAGACATCGAGCCCTGAGAGTACTTTAGTGTCATCGCAAATTGGAGCCTAACCTTCCCCACACACCTGCAACGCACATTGCTACGTGGGGTACAGATAGTCCACAGAGCATAGCTTCGTACTCAGATTCATCTCCCTTTCCCGCCACAAAGCCCTTCGGGGCACAGCTATGAGATTCTGGGGTTTCTGGAAGAACAGATGGTCTCCGGGTGTCGGTAATGGCTTCCCTCTGTGGAGAAAGCATGAGCAACGGAAGACCTGTTTTCCAATCAGCCTTTTTGTGCTCTTTCACATGTAGGGAAGCCTCCAAGGGAAGCTGATCCCCCCACTAATGGTGTCAAGGGCCTTTGTGATTATCTGGAAGCGCTGCTGCAGAGGCCCAGCTAGTGCATTTCTTACTCCCACTCCCAGCCCAGCACTCTGCCTCCCCCCACCCCGAGTCTTACCATACCCGCATCATCCCATCTGTTGGGGGGGAGGGGGTGGCAATATCCCTCCTCGACCCTCACCGAATGTTGGGAACAAGCAAGGCAGTTTCTCTGCTCATGCATTAGTAAAGAAGTCATTAGTGCTCCTAATGGATCCTTGCGAAGTCTGGGCAGATAGGGTCGGAGAGGGGAGGGGAGGGGAAGCAAAGCCCCCCCCCTCCCCATTTGCCTCCTCCAGCACTACCGTTGACCCTCCGGCCGCATTGTGTCTTGATATTAAGTGGATTACACCAATTACTCAAGAGAAAGGAGAAGGGAAAGGAGCAGCAGAAAGAAGCAGTCTCACTCGTGCATTAGAGCAGACCTGCATGATTTGTGGCTTCCACACACCACAGCAGCTACCAGACAGGAGCTTGACAAATCTCTTGCTCTGTTGTTTGGGTGGGTCCATCAAGCAGGGTACAGTGTGGGGCTAGCGGAGCCCGTTGGCGAGTGGATCCAGTTTTGCACTTTCCTGAGTCGGGAAAGGCTGGAAACTCGCGGGTGTGTTGACAGAGCTTGCCTTTAAGTTCTCCCCGTGCCCCACCCCCTTTTATGTTGCATTTCATCGTTGCACAAGGCAGCTTACAAATGGTGATTAAAATTCCAGATCAGGTTCAAGGTTCTGCTTTTAAGGCCACCCGTGGCCTGGGCCCCCTTGTATCTGAGGGATCACCTCACTGACTGTCCCCCCAAAGGGAATTACGCTCAGCCAATAGGGACAGGCTGTATGTCTCTGGCCCCTGAGATGTATGTCTTGCCTTGGCCAGAGCCTTCCAAATCCTGCCCCCCCCCCACCTGGTGGAATGAGCTCCCAGAAGAGCTGCAAGCCCTTCAAGAGCTTGCTGGGTTTTGAAGGGCCTGCAAGACAGAGGCCTCCCCTGGGATAAACACGGAACAATAGCAGGCACCACCCTCGATGCTAACACAGTAACGGGACTGAATGAAGCATTTCCAACTGTTTTTAAGTGATCTTCATTAATTACGGTGAATTGTTTCTTAATGCTACTCTGTATTCAATTATCTTGTTAACCACCCCGAGCCGGCTTGTAGGGAGGAGCGGTCATATAAATTCAATTAATTAATTAATTAATTAAAGCATTGTAGTTTTAAAACCAGCCAAATAGAACCCTGAATAACGCAAACACAGAAAAAATACCTTCAGCTTGTACCGCATTAAAACCCCTTGCAAATAATATGGCCTTGCAGGACCTCCTAAAAAATTCCTTAAAAGCCCCTTGTCCCTGCCTTCTTGAGGAGCCCTTCCACCATCCTACAGGGGTGATGGCCCCCTGATTGGTCCCACGCAGAATAGCCAGTAGGTGACAATATGAGGGCCATAGCTAACACATGGGAATTGCAGTCCATGGACATCTGGAGGACCACAGGTTGTGACTACCCCTGCCCTAGAATATCAAGCCGACGTGAGGCAGAGTCACCATAATAGTAGTAAAGGTGAGGGGGAGTGAAAGGAGGGCGAAGGGTGTGGGTAGTGATGTCACTTCCAGTGACATGTCACTTCCTGGGGGCGTGACAGGGAGGTGTGGCCAGCTGATGCCTTCTGGGGGTCCTCGAAGCTTGAAAATTTATTTCAACCGTCAAAAGGTTGGAAAAGGCTGGTCTAGAGAGGGCCCTTCCTAGATGTTGATGATTTTTAACCAACTGATAGCTTTTCCCCAGCATTCCCCCAAGATATTCCTTTTCCAGCTTGTGCCCCATTTTGTGGCCGCAGCTGCCTGACTATAGCAGCAAACTGAGCAGTCTGTCCAGGAGGAAATCTGATCTCTCATCACTTTGGACCCCATTAGGACGGTGGTGAAGATGAGCTGACCAGCATTCACCGTGATAAAGAGTGGGAAACCAAACCTTTCCCAAGGGAGCAGAGCAATCTGAAGGTAATTGGATTGTGGAAGCAACACGATCCAGTGAAGCTTGGCTTCTTTTGTCCTCCCGGCTTTTATTTAATTTTTTTTCCTGAGAGTGCGCTGGGAGATGCCAGCAAGGCTGTATGACGTACTCTACATGGACCGAGAAATCATCTTCCTCCTCTTCAGAAGGTAGGTGATTTTCCAGAAAATAAGATGAGGGTTTAATGCTGAGATTAGGCGTACAGGAAGGCAGTGCGTCAACCCAAGATGGTGGCGGGGGCATCACCATTATTCATTTCATTTCATTTTCTAAGGCCGGAACCTGTTTTGCCTTTCAGGATGGTGCAGAAAGGGAAATTTCGGTAGTCACAGCTCACCTCTCTGCATCAAGTTATATCTTCCCAGAATTCCCTCTGATACAGATTCAGGATTTGGGCTTCCTTTTCACCTGGTGGCCAAAAGCCTGTCTGGTGAGCAGATTATTAAGAGCAGGAACGGGATGGTGAGAAATGTCAAGGGCTCCTTGTTACACTTTGCATTCATCTTTTTAGCCAAGAGAAGGCCCCTCGTCTCACTATCTTTCTCAACCCAGTGGCTTGCGAATCCCTCTGTGACCCAGTAGGCAACTCTATGACCTAATAGTCCCCTCTCTCCCCAAGACCTTGGAGTTTGGTTGTGTTTGGGAGACAACCTCTGGTGTCATTGCTCCCCTCCCTTCATCTGTCAGGTTCTGAAGCAGGGATGTGCACCAAAGAAATAATTCAGTACTGTTTCAATTACGACTGAATCGATTCGGGTATACCCGAATCAACAAATCCCATTACCAATGCAGGAATTCGGGTTTGGATGATTGGAGTACAGTCAAATCTATTTGACAACAGCCCGGTCTCTCTCCACAGATCAGCTATTTGGGGCTGTTACGTCTATTGAAATGCATCCCCCCAGTACAGTTGGACTCTGTGTTGTAGGGTGAGGCATGCTGGGGGAAGGCATTTAAAAGGACCTAGGTCTGTTTAAATGCCTCTCTCCAGGAGTACAGAGCTGAACAAACAGTTTGTTGGGGTCTCCAGCAGACCCCGCCGAGGCTGCAGAGAGCCTGCTCTTTGCAGATTCAGAGGCGTCTGCTGGAGAGAAAGGCCTTCTCAATCAGTTGACTCATGAATCAGCCAAATCAAGCCGGAATCAATTCTATTTAAAATAATGGGGCGTGCGAATCCGCTTGTATAAGCCCATAAAAATACCCTAGTTAGCATTAATTCGAGTATTTTCAGGCTTATCTAAGACAAAATCGTACCTCCCTATTCGAAAGTAGATCTCTCCTAGTTGGTGATATACCTGTGGGGGAATTTTGCCTGAAGCAAACTCCACTGGTGAGTATTGGGAACTGGAAATGTGCTGGGATTTGCTCTGGAGGGGGAAGAGCTGGGCAATGAGATTAGGGACATCCATCAGCCTGCTCGCCTTCCTCAATTACCTCCAAATGCTTTTCTAATTGACTTAGCCCGCTCAAGGAGCACTTAGCAGCATCAGGGCTGTGCAACCGTCCATGGGACATGCAAAGCAAGCATGGCCAAGTGGAGTGAGGAATGTGGTATTCCGAGGGGAGGGGGATGGTTCTGAAATGAGGGGAGGGGGAGAGTGACTAGCAAATGCTCTCCATAGCTTAACAATGGGCAGGAAACCTCTGGCCCATGAAGCGTCAGGAAGAATGGATATTTGGCAAGAAGGAGATTTTACACCAGCTGAAGTTCAATGAAACGCAGCGAAAGTTCAGCAGTGGAATAGGCTGCCTAAGGAGGTGGTGAGCTCCCCCTCACTGGCAGTCTTCAAGCAAAGGTTGGATACACACTTTTCTTGGATGCTTTAGGATGCTCAGGGCTGATCCTGCGTTGAGCAGGGGGTTGGACTAGATGGCCTGTATGGCCCCTTCCAACTCTATGATTCTATGAAAGGTATCCGAGTCCTGCCTGCTTCTCCACCTGTCATCCTGCCTGGACCTTTATCCTAGGAAGATCTGAAGGCCACCCTATATATTACACTCAACCTCTTGCCAGGTGTATTCACTACAATTCCCCTTCCCTTGGCAGCAGTTGCCACTGAGGAGCAGCAGAAACAGAGATGCCTGCCAAGTGATGGTCCCAAATTGTAACAATCCCCTCAATATCTGGCACCTGAGACACAGTTTTTTTTCCTGAATTCAGTCTAGGGCCATTGGCTCACCTCAAAAATGAACAACATCCTGTGAAAGAGGCCAGGCCAGGCTGATGCACTGCTGTGTCTCTACTTTACAGGACAACTAACTGCATCAGGTCAGTCACCCTCCCTGCAAAGAGACTGCTGGGACTCATGCTGAGACACACTAGGCAGCCTCTCTCAGCAAGCCAGCCTGTGTGCTTATCAGACCCAGATGACTTTACCTGGCTGAGCTGCCTGCTGCAGCCTGCCTAGGTGGAAATGTGCCTCCTTTGTCTCTCAGTATCCGTGTTGTTAAAGAAGGGCAGGATACAGCCAGGATGAGAAGATGTAAAGTCTGCCTAGCTGGAAACCAGGGCCTATTCCGCACACATTGGATAATGCACTTTCTATGTGCTTTTGCAGCTGGATTTTCCTGTGCGGAACAGGATAATCCACTTCTAAAGTGCGTTGAAAGTGCATTATCTAACATGTGTGGAATGGGCCCAGATCTAGAGCCCGATTCTTTAAACTCTCATGGCTAAGCTACTTATGTGCTGCAAAAACCAAATCAGACAAGAGTTGCTGTTTTAGGCCCTTATGGCGAAGATGACAGAGGCGTGTGGCATCAGGGAGGGCTAATGAATTTATTACAGCAGGAGCAGTCACGGGGAAAGATGAGTCCATCGCGTGCCTGAACAAGACTGGAAACCTGGAAAGCGGCGGGACTCAGAGGTGGATGGGAGCCTTGGAGTCTGCCAGTGAGGAGTCCGGGGTGCAGGAAGCGCTCGTGCTGAATTCTGTGGTCGGGGTCATCTTTGGACTCTTGGACATCTGGGCAGAGGTGGGAGAAAGGAGGGGCAGTTAGTGGCTGGATTTTGCAGATGGATTGGCAGTTGAAATTCCCAGTTGTGGAGCAGATGGAGGGGAAATTATCCTTTAGCGTGACAAATGCCATTTTGTAACGCTGCTCCGTTCTGTTTGCTTAAGAGTCGGACACAACTGAATGGCTAGCCACAACAAAAAGAGCTAATTTTTATAACCCACGTTTCACTACCCGATGGAGTCTCAGAGCAGCCCTTCCTCTTCCCACAGCAGACACCTTGTGAGGTAGGTGGTGCTGGGAGAGCTCTGCCAGAACTGCTCTGTGAGAACTGCTCTAACAGGACTGTGACTAGTGCAAGGTCACCCAGCTGGCTGCATGTGGAGGAGTGGGGATTCAAACCCATTTCTCTTAAGTAGAGGTCACTGCTCTTAACCATCACACCAAGCTGGCTCTCAAGCAAGAAAGACTTGGAGAGCTAAAATTTGGCCTGCTCCTTCCACCCTGCAAGGCTTAGGGTGGGGTTGGCACTCAGTCCATAGTGAGCTCTCAGCACTGTAGAGGTGGGTAGAATGGACTTCCAAGGGCAAGAACTGCTGTAGGATCATAAAAAACAAACCTTCCCGAAAACAGAAATGTAACGCGTAGAGATTGGGCTGTACTGGAGCATTCTTCTCAATGAGGTGGGAAGAGAGGGCGCATTAAGCATGAAAAAAATAGAACCACTACCCCACCTTCAGTTGGTCTTATTGCTGCACTCCTGTGATCAGTTCTAAAGCAGAAAATCTTCAAGCTATTCTGGTATCCTTGAGAAGCCTTGGAATGGCGTCACACGAAAATTGGTTCTGTTCCCCCACACATACACAGAGGCACAGGCACCACCCAGACTGAACATCATACGAAAACCAGTTTTACGCCTGGCTCAGCTCTGTGACCCCGAAGTGACCATGGTTCGCTGGTCCCCTCCTCTTTTGGTGGCCCTACTTGCAGGCAGGCTCAAGCAGAGCAACAGCAACCTACAAAGCCCTGGCTGTGCATGAACTCTAAGCTCATCTGCCACGTAGAGGGGTTCCCTGTTGGAAAGCCACTGGAGACCAGGGGCACAGTGATGCTCTTGCACAGCTCTTGGGGTATGTGCAGAAGAACTCCAGCACGGATTAAGATCTGTATTAATTTAGTGTGAGGAGGAGTGTTCATTTAGGCCCCCGGGTGAAAAAGCTAAAACCTCTCAAGCCAGATTTCCTGGCTTGCAAACCGCAGTCCTGTACCTGGTCAAACTTTCGAGCACTGTACACTTCGTTCTTGTTCATGAAGGTCAATAAAATCCAGTCGCAGAGGAAGGAACCCTGGACAGGAGGCAAGAGACGGAGCAATCAGGTCCTGAAAGGAAACGCTTCCATCCCGGAGCAAAGCAACCGCAGGGGCACGAATACTCACCACTCCCACGGATGTCAGGGCCGTGGCCAAGTTAATGATGGTGGGAATAAGGCTGAACTTGCCTGCCTGTTGAAGAGCATATGAAGAAACACCATTGGTTTCTTGTAGAAATACACCCAAAGCAAGCGAAACCAATAAGCAAAAGGTTGTGTCTTCTTGAGATTTATTAAATCCAAAATGATATATATATATATATTTATTTTATATAGATATAGAAAAGAACAAGGAAAGAATATATTTGATTACAATATCACCCCTCCCTCTCCCCCCCCCCAAAGTCCCCATTTGCTTGAAGTTTCGTATCGCCGAACCATTTGGTTCCAAAATCATTTAGGATTTAATAAATCTCAAGAAGACACAACCTTTTGCCTATTGGTTTCGTTTGCTTTGGGGGCATGCCTGTTGAAGAGAGCAAAAGACCTCCATTAGCACTGGCACAGCGTAAGCCGTCTGCAAACGGAGGGCCCTTGGAGCCCAATCTCATACCATTACGGATTTGGGGAAGTAGCAAGTCCCTTGGGGGTGGGGTTGGGGGCGGGGATAGGAAGGACCCACGTCTCGCTCACCTGGCCATGCACAATCACATCAATGCGGATCCCGTAGGCCTTGATCAAGGTGCGAGTGCTCTTCCCACTGCAATGATAGTACTTGGCAAACCTGGATGCCAGAAAGTGGAGTTAGGGGGTGGAGTGAAATTGTCTCAGTATCACCGGCACCAAACCTTCTCCCCTGCACAGTCCTCTGGTCACGTCCACAGACAGCAGGCAGCTGACTTAGGAAAGATTGTCCTCCCCCCCCCCCCAGTTATGCACCTTAGCCTTTAAGAAATGGCAGGCCAAAGAGAACTGCTAACCGGGAAGGGAAACTTTTGTGGAATATGGTTAATCATAAGCACTAATGTTTTCCTCCTGCCCCCAGCCTGCGAAGGGACCTGCATCTTCGGGAGGTTTTAGATGTCTTTATAGAAGGGTCAAGAGCCTCTTGTGGCACAGAGTGGTAAGGCAGCGACATGCTGTCCGAAGCTGTCTGCCCATGAGGTTGGGAGTTCGATCCCAGCAGCTGGCTCAAGATTGACTCAGCCTTTCATCCTTCCGAGGTCGGTAAAATGAGTACCCAGCTTGCTGCTGGGGGGTAAACGGTCATGACTGGGGAAGGCACTGGCAAACCACCCCGTATTGAGTCTGCCATGAAAACGCTAGAGGGCGTCACCCCAAGGGTCAGACATGACTCGGTGCTTGCACAGGGGACACCTTTACCTTTACCTTATAGAAGGGTCAAAGGCACAACCTGATACCCAGTCCACCAGGGAGTCTACAGAACACTGTGCTAAGGATGCAAACAAAGACCCTCCTCAAGACCATGACTCAAAATCTCTCCCTGCCCCTTTTAGAACATCCAGCCATTCTGGAGACCTCCAAGTCCTGCATGCTGGTTTGTTGCACTCTGATGGAGCTTAAATCAAAGGCATTATGTATCTTTGATCGATGTACAGCTACCTGGAACCTCCCTCACTACGAAGAGGCAGCAGAATTCCTTTGCTCTAGAGGGGGCTGCATCTGCATCTTTGCCCAAGTCTTCATCAAGAGGTATACACAGAACAGAGTCTCACTCAGAAACATAGAATCAGATGCATGCCCCAGACATAATAAAACCCTGAGGGAGAAGCTGCAACATTCTTTTTCCTCGGGGCATCAAAACGGAGAGTGTGCTGTCACCTGTAATTGTAGCCCGAGGATGCCTGAGCCCACTTGGGATCAAGCCTGCGGAAGGAGTAGCGGGGGTTGCACGCTGAGTCCGGCAGGTCCAGGTTACAGTTCCAGTTGATGATCACTCCGATCACCCCTCCCTGCGAAAAGGGAATGGGTGCAGAATTAGCAGTGGCGAAGCCTTCCAAATCCCAGGGCCATGTGGGATAATGTGTTTTCAGCACCCTAACTGAGGAAAAGATGGTGAGCAGAGTGTGCTGGAACTTTCATTTCCTTATTAACATTTCAGAAAGGAACAGAAATGAGCATGAGTATAAGAAGAAGAAGAAGGGTCGTTTTTTATATGCCGCTTTTCTCTACCCGAAGAAATCTCAAAGCAGCTTATATTCGCCTTCCCTTTCCTCTCCCCACAACAGACACCCTGTGAGGTAGGTGGGTCTACAGCAAGGTGGCCAGATTGTCCCACTTTTGGAGGGACATCTGAGGGCACCTGGCAAATTATACTTATGTTAAAATTTTAAAAAATATGTATTACAATACCATTTTTTCATTCTATGAAAAATTTTGTTGTTCCATATAGACCAAATTTTTAATCAAGAACCGCCTTGGTCAATGGTGTCCCGCTTTACCAATGTTAAAATCTGGTCACCTTAGTCTACACTACAGCACTCTGAGAGAACTGCTCTGCAAGAACAGCTCTTGGAGAACTGTGACTACTACAGAGTCCTCCGACTGGTTGCATGTGGGGGAGCGGGGAATCAAGCCTAGTCCTCCAGATTACAGACCATTGCTCTTTAACCACTATTGCACGCTTGCTCTCCTCCTGTACATGCCTCGTGGAAATGGAAATGAACAGGGGCTGCAAGGTGTCTGGGCCAGGAACCTCAACACCAGGCTGTGATAGAAAACTGGTGCTTGCATTAGTTGCTGGTGAGGCAGGCTAGAGGAATCAGCTAGCATGCCTGAACCGGTTATATTTGGGGCTTGGGAGCTTACTCTACTTAATGCTGCTTTGGGATCCCCACTACTTTAAGCAGAACAGCTCTCTCCTTATAATCCTGTCCCTACCTGCAAATCTGAAAACAACCCAATTGTTATGAAGGTGAGTTTCCAGCACATACATTGTGTTGTTGACCCCCGCTCCCCGCTCTTGCATAGACTTCTCATGTTCATGTAGGAGGAAAGTATCTGAATCTCCCTGGGTTAAATATTAGCCTCCAGCCCAGCTGCCTGGGCCATAAGAGCAAATCCAAAACCCCTGGACCACTTCTTTTGTCAATTACAAAGCTTGGAGCTGCCGAGATGGCTGAGAGACTGGCTTTACTGAAGCAACTGATAATTTACTCCATCCCGGAGGAGCTATTAGGGCTGATTGATGTGAAAAGAAAGGCAATTAAAGGCCAGCCAGCTACCCGGAATTGGCAAATGCAACCTCCTTGGCTGGCAGAGGCCATAGCTTGGAAGCTACATCCCTGGCTGGGATTGGAATAGGGACAGGTGGCAACAGGCATGGGCTACTCCAAAGTGCACATGGGGAGGGTGGGACAGCCTCACACCAGTCTGCAAAGCTTCGGATGACCCTCTGGGTCATGCAGTGGCTGAAACCCAGGTGCCATCAAGAGGTCCACCAGCAGAGCCAGAACTCTAGAACAGGGGTAGTCAACCTGTGGTCCTCCAGATGTTCATGGACTACAATTCCCATGAGCCCCTGCCAGCAAACGCTGGCAGGGGCTCATGAGAATTGTAGTCCATGATCATCTGGAGGACCACAGGTTGACTACCCCTGCTCTAGAAGCTTTTCTGCTGTTGCCCCCCCCCCCCAGCACCAAGAATACAGACCCAAGAAGAAGAAGAGTTGGTTCTTATATGCCGCTTTTCTCTCCCAGGAGTCTCAAAGCGGCTTCCAATTGCCTTCCCTTTCCTCTCCCCACAACAGACACCTTGTGAGGGAGGGGAGGCTGAGAGAGCCCTGATATTCCTGCTGGGTCAGAACAGCTTTCTCAGGGCTGTGACTAGCCCAAGGTCACCCATCTGTCTGCATGTGGGGGAGAAGCAGGGAATAAAACCCGGCTCACCAAATTAGAAGCTGCCACTCTAAACCACGCCAAGCTGGCTCTCTATATACTGTGTGGCTAAAGGCCACTGATGGGCATCTGTCCCATATGTTTATCCAATCCCTATTTGAGGCGCTCTGTGTTTGTAGCCACCTCTACTGCCTGCAGCTGTGAATTCCTCATATTCATTACTCTTTGGGTGAAGCACTTTCTTTTGTCTGTTCTAGGCCTTCTGTTCATTCGTTGCATTGAACGCCAAGTTCATGTATTGTGATGAAAAAGGAGAAGTGCTATTGTTCCTACCTTCTCTATCCCATGCATGAGTTTGTAAACCTTTCTCATGTCACCCCTCAATCATAATTTCTCCAGGCATAATTTCTTCTTCATAGGGAAGGTGTTCCACCCCCTTAGAATCTTTTTAGTAGCCCTTTTATGCACCTTTGCCAATGCTCTCATATCTTTTTTGAGGCATGTGGACCAGAACTGTGCACAGTATTCTAAATCAAACGAAAGCCTGGTGACACATCGAAGTACATTTATTTCAGTATGAGCTGGAGTGAGCTTTTGTTGGCTTCTGCAGATAGATGTGTGAAGGGAAAATCTTACTGGGAAGCCTTATGAGGAGGTGGGGAATTGCCAGGGCTTGCTGTGAATTACACCATGAGTCTTTCTTCAAGAGTAATTCTCAGTGTAAGGGGGAAAGTGAGGAGCTGATGCAGAAAGGCTAGCCGTGAGCCCCATCATAAATCAAAAGAATGAGCACTGACATGCACTGGACAGCAAGAGAGGTCAGAGGTTGGAACAAATAAGCAAAGGAGCCAGCTTGGTATAGTGGCTTGGAGCGGTGGTTTGTAATCTGGCAAGCCAGGTTTGATTCCACACTATTCCATATGCAACCAGCTTGGGTGACATTGGGCAAGTCGCAGTCTTATTAGAGCTCTTCTCGCAGAGCAGTTTCTCTCAGAACTCTCTCAGCCCCACCTACCTCACAGGGTGTCTGTTGTGGGGAGAGGAAGGGAAGGCAATTGTAAGCCACTTTGAGACTCCTTCAGGTAGAGCAAAGCTGGGTATAAAAACCAACACTTCTCAAATGGTTTAAGTGAAATTAACTTATTGATACAAGGGTATTGTCTGAGAAACATGTTAAGACCAGCCAATTAAAAATTCTAAAAAGTGAGTTCTGTAGAGGTGTTAGTGCAAGCTATCTCAACCAGGGTTTCATGACAGGCTTTGTGGAACTGTGATAGCTCCATCAGGGCCCTCAGCTCTCCCACAAGAATCCAGTCAAAAGGCCTGGACAGAAAGAGGGGCAATTCGGCTATGCAATGGATACCGTTTCAGCCAGCTCAGTGAAGTTCTCGCCTGCTTGCTCCACAATGAAGCCCAGTTTGAAGATGGGGCAGTAGAGGTCCGTGGTCTCATTGAAGGTGCAATTCCTCAGGTAGCCATCTTTGTTTTCCTTGATGTTCCCTCTTGGAAGAAACAGAGTGAGGATCAGAAAGCCCAATACTGCTCTGAATGGCCCATTCACGCAAACATTTGATTACTTAAAAAGAAGAGGATTAAAGCAAGCCAGTTTGCCACTTCATACCTAATCTTTAGTCATTTGTCCAAGTCACCACCCACCTCTAGTTTTCTGAGTAGCTCCCTTTAGATCGGGATGAAAAATTATGTTGACCAGGCATCCCACCCTATCCCTAGACCTCTCCCCCGGAAAGCAGCACTAGATCCTTGGAAGTCCTTACTTGGAAAACCGGAAGCGAGGGAAATGGATGTTATTCTTGATGAGGATGGTGAACTCTGGTGCCATCTTCCCGAGCTCCTCACTAGCAAACCAAAACAACAGATTAAGAAGCACAGATTGAAGGGGACATGCTCACTTTATCCTTGAAACTAAAAGCTCATCCCCACCAGCCTCTCCATCCAAATGTTTTTCACCTGTCTGTGTTCATTTCTGGTATCAGAGACCAATGAAGGGCAGCCTGGCCAGGAGGTACCACTGGTGTTCTTAACTATACAGTAGGAGTAAGGGATGGGGTGGGGGAGAAGGAGCCAACAACTGTTACCTAAGTGCTCCTTTGTCTCTCTAAATCAGACAACTGGGTCAGACCCACATTTGAAGACTGCCAATGCTACATGTACTTTGGGCCCGAGACTCAAGGGCGGTGTGCTAGAAGCACTGTTGTGCGTGAATGTCACACAAAACCACACACACACACACACAATCATTGATTTCATCCAGCTGTTTTCCACAGTCAAGCAGGTTTTTGAAGTGAACGCCTGCCTGCGGGGGAGGTAACAGTGAGCTAATTCTATACCAGTGGTTCTTAACCTGAGGGTCGGTACCCCTTTGGGGGTCGAACGACCCTTTCACAGGGGTCACGGCAGGGTGAGCAGTTGGCCCTCCACACAGCAGCCTTGCAGGGTAGATCGAGATCAAGCATTCGTCTGTCTGGAGCAGCAGAAAAGATCAAGATCAGCATGGTGGGATAAGAGGCAGAACTGAACTGAGAAACCCCAGGAAAAAAACAATGTATATGCAATGATGAACAATGGATCTTCACACCAATAGTCAGTTTCAGTTTAATTTCTGTGAAAGAACACCTGCATAATTTTATGTTCGGGGGTCACCACAACATGAGGAACTGCGGCATTAGGAAGGTTGAGAACCACTGCTCTATAGTTTCTCTCATCTCAATGTTCTTTAGAAGTCTCTCCTGCCTCCAGTGGAGGAAACTTGTCGGTGCACTTCTCATTGGCAGAGAGAATCAAGGATGAGTGGGAAAGCAACTTCTGGACCACCCAGAATTCCCGGCTGTGCCCCCTCATTACCTGGCAGCTGCTCCATTTTCCACTGGACACCAGGCCATGATCTCACAGGTCTTGTTGGCAGGGACACAGCGACCTGTCTTCTCTCCTATAAGGAAGGATCCACAGGGTACAACATACAATGCACAGATGGACACTGGCTACCCCACAGCCTTCTCTTATCCCAGAAGGTATTATTGTGCTCTTATGCAAACAAGGGATGTGTCTGAAGGGACTGTCACAACACCACATCCACCTAGTGAATCTCTAAGAGAGGCACCACGGTTGAACCAAGGATTTGAGGCCAGAGGGAATACCTAATACCATGGCCTCTAGGTCCGACCCTGTCAGGCTGAAGAACCTGCACTGAATTCTCTGATGGATTCTCCCTCCTTCCCATGCCCATAAGAAAAACCACCATGGCCAATTTTAATATTTAATACAATTTTAATGTGTAAGATTTTGATGCAATATAGAATTGGTTTTGTTATGCAACCTGAGTTTTTATACAGGGATTTTTTTTTTTTGTATTACACAAGTTTGTGATCAGCCCCGAGTTCCTCAATCAATACATAAATAAATTCCCCTGTTCTGCCTTTTATCTGCTACGTTACGGCTCATCTTGATGTGGCTGTGCAGCTACTCACCGTTCCCCAGCATGTCCATCTCACCCATCACACAGTCACTATCAGTGTGGCACATGGCACTACGCACTTTCGCACTCTGTGGGGGGCAGGTGAGAGAGGATAGTAAGAAGTGGGCAAAGAACTGTTCCATGTCAGGGACAGGCAAAAGCACCCCATCGAGGATTATGGGCCTCCATCTACCTTGGTTAGAAAACCTGGTTTGGTTTCATTAATAATTTTTAAGTCAGATTTTTCCTTGTCTACTTTAAAAAAAAAAAGAGTAGGTTCCATTAGTCCCCATTCATTACAATGGGATCTGTGCAGGCAAAACTTCAGGGTACATTGTACCCTTCACAGAGTACAGCTTTTGAATTAGCTCTATAGTAACTAAAAGAAACCACTTGTTCGTTCTCCCCATCTAAATTGTATCAAATACAGTTATACCCTGGACCAGAATGCCACCAAACCCCTGTCTTATATGCCACAGTGGTACCTAGAGTGACCAGACCCACGAAGGGGGCAAGGGGGTCCCCCGGTGGCATGCCCCACCTCTCTGCTAATGATCCCTGCCCCAAAAGGAGGAACATCTAACATTTTAGCAGCATGCCTACATCATATCTGGGTCATGTTGGAGGTCACATGAGCACATTGGTACATCATAGGATTAAACTCCTTGTCCCTGGTAAGCCCATCCCCATCCCCTGCTGGCTTGCAGGAGGGACCTGGCAGCCCTAATGTGACTTCTAGGAGCTTTTCTGCCTTGACTGGTGGAACGCTCTGCCAACAGAGATCAGGCCCTGTGTGACTTTAACCAGTTCCGCAGGTCCCGTAAGACAGAGCTGTCCTACCAGGTTTATGGTTGAGGCGAGAGAGAACATCAAGAAATGCTGGCCTCACTGTTGAAACAGATGGAAGATCTGCCCCCCTCCCAAGTTCCATGAAATGGGGGGGGGGGGGGCTGATGCAATGTATGCATATGCTTTTAATGGCTAAAATCAGAATTACAGAAAGGGTGGGTTACAAAAATGTTCATTTTATTTAATGGTCTGTTTTGTTTTGAATGAACTTTAGTGCAGTGTATCCTTAAATTATTATTATTAATGATATATTTGTTTATTTTTTGTACCTATGCTTGCGACCTCAAACTTTCAGGCATCCAGCAGTATGCACAGCATCCAAATTAAAAAGTGGGGGAGAGGAAATGCCAGGGGAAATTTCAGACAATGAACGAGGAAGCGAGATTAATAAATGAATACTGTGCAGAAAAACATGATAATTTTGTCCATAGACCTGTAGGACGGTTAGTGCATTTCTAAGGAAGTATTAACTTCCCATCAGAGGAACCAGGAAATGGAAAGCTAGATGGGGGCAGGAAATGGGATGAGGTGTGGGCAACTTCTGGCTTCAGCTCTCCTACCTCAGGGCAGGTCTTCTGGGTCTGTGAAGGGGTGACTTGGACACGGGTGATGATACTGAATACGCTCCCTCCCTGTGGAGAATATACATGAACATACATGAAGCTGCCTTATACAGGATCAGACCCTTAACCATCAAGGTCAGTATTACCTACTCTGACATCAGCTCTTTGGAGTCTTAGGCAGAGGTCTTCCACATGACTTATCATCTGATCCTTTAGGCTGGAGTTGCTGGAAATTGGACGTGGGACCTTCTGCATGCCAAGCAATTACTCTACTACTGAGCCATGATGCCTTCCCAAGGAGATAGTGGGTAAGAAGAGAAGACACCCAACCAACCAACTTCTGTGTGTGTGTGTGTGTGTTTGTGTGTGCGCATGCAAGAGAGAGAGAGAAAGGGTCTCCAGGTTAATGGATATTATATCACTGATGATTCTATTAACACAGCCTCAGCCTGTTGAAGAACACCACATCCCAGTCTTAGCAAATGGGCCACTGTTTATGATGAAGCTTGGTCACTACTGAATGCCACAAGTAATTCTTATCAAAATGCTCTGCCTCCCTCCTTCCCCTATTGGGGTGGACCCTGCTTCCACCCCTTCTTCTCTCTTAAGAAGAGTCAGCTTGGTGTAGTGGTTAGGAGGGCAGAATTCTAATCTGGTTAGTCGGGTTGGACTCCCTGCTCCTCCTCCACCTGCAGACCTTGGGCTTGCCACAGCACTGATAAAGCTGTTCTGACCGAGCAGTGATATCAGGGCTCTCTCAGCCTCACCCACCCCACAGGGTGTCTGTTGTGGGGAGAGGAAAGGGAACGCGATTGGAAGCTGCTTTGAGACTCCTTCGAGTAGAGAAAAGCGGCATATAAGAACCAACTCTTCTTCTTCTTTAGGGACCAAGGAAGGGAGAGGGAGAAAACAAAAACCTAACATGACACCAGTTCAAGATATACAGACCAAGATAAATTTCTTGCAATAGCAGTGCTGTATATCTGCCAGAGCACTGGTCTTCACTGGATGGATCAGGACCCCAAACTGGGTCACCCTGGATCACATCAGGACTGCATCTGGTATTTTATTTTACCTTTAAAAAAATTTAAGTCAGCAGTATATTGGTTAGAGTGCTGCACTCATTCAGAAAAGACCCAGATTCAAATCTCCATTTGCCATGAAACTTAACTGAGAGATCTTGAGCAAGTCACTCCCTCTCAGCCTAGCCTACCTCACAGGGTTCTGGCGAAGACAGAGGGCACAGGACGGAACGGTGCATGCCACCCTGAGTTCTTTGGAGGAAGGGTGCAATAAAACATGGACTAAGTAAATAATAAATAAGGAAGGGAAGTAAAATAAATAGAGAGTGTGTAGGTGGGCCAGGAAGACAAGCAAGAAGATAGACATGTGCAGTGAAAATGGAAAGGTGAATCCCACGTAGCAAAATGCATGTAAAATGTAAACATGTGGAGGCTACAGAGTTTGAGACTTTAATCCTATGCCCTCTTCCATGAAAGTAAATCCAGTACACATAATGGGACTTCCAAGCACACATGCATAGATTCATACTCTATGTCTACAAGATGCTCCAACCCATCAATGGCTCTGCAGAGGCTCAGGCCAGATTCTTTCCTAACTTTGCCCAGAATCTGTCAGGTTAGCTCTGGTCTATCTCTGGATCCAACCACTGTCCTTTGGCTTTGGGGTGCATCTTAGTTCCCCGCCTGCAGGGGGCGCTCTCATATCCTCCTCACCTCTGGCGGCTTCACATACTCCTCCACATCCCAAACCTTCTGTTGTGAGCGGGTGACTCCCTTCACCTTGGTGATGACAGAGCTCTCAGGGCCCGACTCGCTCTCCTGGTAGCCCTTCTGGATGATGAACACGTACCTGTGATGGATGAGAGGGTTTGGTGTGTTTTTAATGAGGTGCCAAGTATCTTCCCCCTTCATGCCAGATTTGTGGGGAGACTGGATGTGATTGGTTGCAGACAGCCAATGGAAAAGGCTCTCTGTATCTGGTTGCACTCTGACCCAGTTGGCCTCCCAGTTTCAAAGTATTGGGGGAGGGGGTCCCCACCAATGGACAAACTGGGAGGATTGTAAGAGAGCCCAAAACCACCTTCTGAAACACATTCTGGGGCTTGACAATATGAAACCACCTGCTGAAATCAAGCATGGAACTAATACTTGGATTTGTCTACCGGGAGAGTTATTGGACCATGCGTGCAGGGAATTTGCTCCATCTGGCCAAGATCAGCCAGTAGCATAGAAAATGTCTGTTTAATATTTTTGCCTCTTCTGCTAGCACCACAGTGGCAGAGTCTGGGAAAGCAGTGCTTGGGAGACTGTCCAAATGGAACAGAATGCAAATTATATTAATGTCCTATTTCACACTTTCAGAGGTTAAGATCTGGGATGGAAGAGAAGCTGTTAAGCAAGACTCTGGATCAAATGAAGCCATTTGGGATGTCAGGGTAATGAGGATGGGAGGACAGGAAGCTGCCTAATGCAGGGTCAGGCCACTGGTCTACACCACTGACTCTGACTGCCGGCAGTGCTCCAACATCTCAAGCAGGTATTTCTCAAAGTTAGCTTTCTGAGATGCTTTACCTGGAGAGGCCAGGGATCGAACCTGGGACCTTCAGGGAGTGGCCTCATCTCCCCAGGTATGAAGCACACTAAAAGATATCAAACTGACAAACAGCAGCTGTACTTTTGTCCTTGGGAGTGCCCTGAGATAGGCTCAAGAACCAGACCTTGCAACTTGACTCAGTTTAACTGCAGGGATTTGAAAAGGTAAATGTTTTAGCATTTTACAAAGCAGATGTGTTACGTGCTTTCAGCTGGTATTTGTCTTCAATGGTGACAAATGGGTGGTGAGAGAAGGTACATCATCAGAGGCCACGGCATACTGCAACTTTCTTATTTATATAAAAAAAACAAGTCTGCATAAATGAAAAAGACATCATTTAAATGGTATATCCCTTAAGGGCAGGGACTTCTGTCTTTTGCTTAGGTGAGTGTGAACAGCACTGTATACACTGACTGTGCCACCCGTAATGCACACACACATATACACCCAAGTATGTCCATGCCGCCTGTCTTCCTCCGATAGGTAATGCTAAAAATGGAGGTATGCACCATAGCCGCCCACCCAGAATGGTTCCAGACCCACATCTCACCTCCACCCACTGAGCATTTCATGGGAACACTTACCAAATAAAGTAGACCAGGATAAGTAGCTGGACCAGCCTGTAGATCACTCCCAATTGCCGATTCTTCACGACAATCACCTTGGAGGTCTCATAGTTCCAGAATTCCCAGAAGAAATCCCAGCAGCCCATTATGGGTCCTTCCCCAGCTTAGGGGATGGGCAGGGGAAGTCCAGGCAGAGACGCACACCCCTCTTGGGGATGGCCTCTCCTTAAATCGATGGGCACGGCCAGGAGGATCTTCTTCTTCCTCCTGTCCTGCAGCTACGGCCTGCCCTGCTCACTGGGCCCTTTGGGTTCTAGCGAGAGAATGCCCATGCTTTATTTCCCTGTCCTGCTCATCCCAGAGAAGCCTTCTTCAGGGGAGCTGCAGAAGTGCCTCCAACGCTTTCCCTCTTGCAATGAGCAAGCCAGGTTTGCTTGAAAGCTGTGTGGCTGGAGATTCTCTTTCCAGCCTGACAATAGCTGCCCATCCCTGTGACAGGGGTGCCCCCTGTGGTCAGAGTTTGCCAGTGTGTCTCCCAACACACACACACACACACATAAATTCAATCAGTCTCCCAGACATTCCTCAATTCTGTCCCTTGCAGGTGATCAGAAAAGTAGGGTTGTTGACTGCCAGGTGGGACCTGGAGATCCCCTGGAATCACACCTGTTTTACAGACTGTTGAGCTCAGTTCCTCTGGAGAAAACGGCTGGTTTGTAGGTTAGACTGTACTGCAGTGATCCCCAACCCCCGGTCTGGGGACCGGGACCAGTCCGTAGATCAGTTGGTACTGGGCCACGGCTCCTCCTCATCCTCCTCCCCAGCTGCTTCCTCGGGGGCTGCCCTGCCACTCTGCTGCCGGCTCACCTTTGGTGCTCTCAAGGGGCCACCATGGCTGGGGCTTCCCCTCGATGCGGCACTGCGCAGCTTCTGCGCAGTCAGGCGCACCGGCGGGAAAGCAAGTATAGCAGGGGCTCAGGTGGCAGCAGCAACATCCCTCGGCAAAATACCCCCCTCCCTCCGGGCCTCAGTAAAATTGTCAAGCATTGACCGGTCCCCGGTGATAAAAAGGTTGGGGACCACTGCTGTACTGCATTGTACCCCCCATCTTGAAATCCCACCTTGTCCAGGCTCGATCTCCAAAAAATGACCACCTGAGATTCGGCAATGCTACACGTAAGAATTTCTGTCTCACTCTCTGAACTCACCAGTTCTCTTGGGTCACCACCAGGGCCTTCTCCAGGGTATCAAGAACTGGCAGAATCAGAGGAGGGGAACTGATGGGCATGCAGAGGTAGCCCATCAAATTCTTCCTTAAAACCACTGGGTGGGTGGGGTTGACTCATTCCCGGGATCAGGTTCCATCCCCCATTATAGTCAGGAAGGACTTTCTTGCCTAAGCCAGACTGGTTGAGGCCCAGGTGCTTTCCAAAAATAGCACAGCACCCACATGAGACTCAAAGGAAGAATTCGTAGGCATATGGATGAATAAAAGTTATTGGGAAAGAATAAGCACAGATTCTGTAAGGGAAAAACTTGTCTCATTAACCTTTTGGAACAAATTGTGAGTCCAGGGGCACCTTTAAAACCAACAAAGTGTTATTCAAAAGATATGCTCTTGTGTGTAAGCACACTTCTTCAGATACAGTGGAACAGAATTTCCTCAGACAAACATACAGGGAGAGGAAGGGCTGATTGCTCACCTCCCATCCTCTCTCTACCTATGTCTTTGGCTGAGGAAATTCTGTTCCAGTGTGCTTATGCGTCAAAGCTTAGCCTCTTTGCTGCTTACTCCCAATTCCAAATAGTTAATGAACAAAAAGTACCAGACCTAGAACTGAGCCCTGTGGTACCCCACTGCTTACTGTGAAACCACCCTCAGCCCTTTCTGGGAATGGTGTGGCAAAAATCAAATAATAAAATATCTTGAATAGAATTCTGTCAATCTTAAAGGTGCCGCTGGACTTAGTTCTGCTACTTCAGGCCACTTGGCTACCCACTTAAAATCTAGCCATTTATTTATTTGATTTCCAAGCTACCCTCCCAAGGAGATGGTACCCCCCCCCAGATCCCAACATATATACACAATGAGAACAATGGGGCTAGCCAAGGTGGCTAGCCATTGGCTCATACCCCTTGATTAATTCAAACGGATTGGCTATCGCAGTAGCTGTGATGGTTAGAGCCGGGTATACCATGGACCATGTGCTGTCACCTGTAGGATCGACCACATATACAAGGGAATTGGATAAACAAATGGGGCAGAGGCCCATCAGTGGTGTTAACTACTCGAAAGCTCACACCTTGAATAAATCTTTGTTGGTCTTAAAGGTGCTACTGGACTCTGATTTTATTGTGCTACTTCAGACCAACACGGCTACCCATTTGAATCTATGTTAACTACAAGGTATAGATGGACCACTATGATGCCTGGGGGGCATCAATGGGAGGGCTCTTCCAGCTCCTCTGGGGGACCTTCAGGTGGCCCTTGGGTTTTGACCATCTCCCTTACATTTTTATGCGCAGTCTGAGGCTGTTCACCAAGCCATACAAGTAAATAAATCTGTTCTGCTTCTTTCTAATGGCCTTCAACCTTCTCCTAGGCCTATCAGCTGGCCTTCTGCCTGCTTGTTACAAAAAGAAGAAAAAAGAATAGCTCTCCACTACATGGATTGTATGAGCTCTCCCTCTCCTGTGCATCGTCTTGAACCAAAGCAGTTTCCTCAGCCCCATTTGCATGTCTTCTAGGGCCTATTCTGCACACAATAGATAATGCACTTTCAATGCACTATAGTAGATTTTCCTGTTCTGCACAGAACAACCCAGCTGCCAAAACACATTGAAAGTGCATTATCCTATATGTGCAGAATGGGACCTATTCCCACTGTTTTGGGTTATATTTAAATGTGACAGACAGGATGGGCTTTGAAACAGAAAATTCTATACCCTAATAGGTTAAATGACACTTGTCTCCTGACAAACCCTCATGTAGATAAGAGCAAGGACAAGCCCGGAAAGCTCCCTCTGTTTATGTAGATATACGGGAATGCAGTGCAGGAGCCACAGTGGGAAAGGCCCAGGCTCTGGGCAGTGCTAAGTGGGGGAATGCCAGCAGATGAGCAAAAATGTGAGTTCAGACCGAGATCTCAGAACCCAGCCTGAAGTCATAAGCTTGCAAGCTGTGCAACAATCCGATGACCCAGATAATGATACAATGGGGCTGAATGACGAGGCAGCAAAATAGAAGTCTCAGAAATCTGCGTAAACAGGAAGAATACCAGACAGTCTTTTTGTGATTTTTTAAAATTTTTATTAATATGACAGCAGCTAAAAGTTGCTTCGATGGAATACAGGAATGGAGAAAACAACATCAACAGGGTTACAATACAGAAGCATTTAAACAGGACCAAACAGGGAATTGGATGATGTTTGAACTATTTTGTTTGGCTGCAAGAGAAAAATTCAGAACTGACACAAACTCTTTTTTAAGTGGCTTGCACACTGTGGGGTGGGTCTTCCCACTTGGGAGACCTCAAATGTGCAGTAACAGACAGTGTCCTGTGCCAGACGTGTCCTTTATCTGCCAAGATGACCTGGTGTCCTGGGCGGTTCTGGTTGGGGCCGTCACTGATCAGCATCGGATGGCCAGGCAGCCAAGCCTTGGAGAAGAGACTGGAGTGAAAGCCAGCTACTGTCAGTCGGTGCAGAGTTAACAGAAAGTAAGTTGCTGAAGTGGTACCACCTATCCCCCAAGTCAGGCTCCCAAGAGAGATAATACTGGCAAGAAGTTTATTTCAGCCTTAGAAGGAAGAAACAGTTTCTAAGATGCCTCCCTGCAAGAGCAGGCCAGAGAACCTCCAACCTTCTTCTCATGCAACGGTTGAAATCGCTACTCCCAGGTCACAGAAATTTGCATGCAACAACAGGCTGCATGTGCATGAATTTGTATGCATTACTATTGGAATAAATGACTAGGGTGTCCCTCTTCCCCCCCCAAAATAGCACTGATTTTTAAAAATCTGAGCTCAAGAGGCCTGCTCGGCCAGTCCAGCCACCACGCAGGCGCAGGTTTAAGTAGATGGTGCTGTGCGGGGCGATGTTGTAATCTGATAGTTTATGGCCATTCTCCAAAGACCTCCCGTCGTAAGTCAGCCAGAACTGTTGTGACTGGATGCTCTCTCGTTGCTGGACCCGCTGTTTGAAGACGTCCACCTTGTCTGAAGGCAAGACCTCGTATGTGCTGGTCCTGCCCTTGTCATTCTTCAGGAAGATGGTTATGGACTCTTCATTTTTGACCACCATCATGATGGTGTCTCCAGACTGCAGCTCGAACGCAGAGAGCTGGACCCCATCACGCAGGTTAAGGTGACTGTTGTTCTGGCAGGCCAGCTTCTGCTGATATGGTGGCACTCCTGATTTCTGGGCAATTTGGATTTTGAGATCCCAGATGGTTCTGTTGGCAGCCATGTTCAGGGAGTACACCTCTCCCGTCAGCAGTTTCACGTTCAAGCTCAAGGCCTGAGGAAAGGAAAGAGCAAAAGATAGAAAAGTTGGCAAGGGAGCCTAAGAAGGACACAGCCCCTTTGAACTCTCTAAGGCAGGGTTTTTCAACCAGGGTATCAGGATACAGCAGTGTACTTCAAGAACCCCTCAGATTTACCACAGCATGGGGGATTCCAAGATGGCGGCCGCATGGAGCCAGCAGCCATCTCTGCAGCAGCACTGCTGGCATCAAATTGGCCCTGTGGGTCTTCTGCTAGGCACCAGGGCTGTCTTGATTGGGTTGAAGCATATATTGATTTGCATATTTTAATTTTTATTTGCATATGGGTCGTAGCAGGCAAAGTGTGGTGGGATAAGGAGATGGGGGCTCGTTTTTATGTTTATTAGCATTTCTTATTTGCGTATGGGGCATTGCAGGCAAAGTGTGGTGGGGTAAGGAAATGGGGGCTGGTTTTTATATTTATTGGCATTTTTTAATTTGCATATGGGGAGCATGGCGAGGGCATGGCCAGCTGACATCACTTTTGTGGTCCCTCAAAGCCTGAAAAGTATTTCAGGTGCACCACCATGGCTGCTCTAGGGCAGGGGTAGTCAACCTGTAGTCCTCCAGATGTTCATGGACCACAAGTCCCATGAGCCCCTGCCAGCAAACGCTGGCAGGGGCTCATGGGAATTGTAGTCCATGAACATCTGGAGGACCACAGGTTGACTACCCCTGCTCTAGAGTACAGAATCAACTTGATTCAGAGCAGTTAAGTCTGGGAAGGGTATGTGAGCACAGCAGCAGCAACAGTTCAATATGGCCAGTTATAGGATATCTATACTGATATTGGGTTATACCATTAATCTTAAGAATTGTAATTTGGGATGCCAGAAAAGCTCTTACCCAACACTTATCTATGCTTAGGATTCTCTCAAGTGTTAAAACAGAAATAGTCCATGTTGCAGATATTCTGAATAAATCCTTATGACACTGAAACATATTTTAATTTTTGAGAATAGCAGGATTGCAGCAGACCTGACAAGTACATAAAAGCTTTCAGAAATGCCCCGTGTCAGGCAAAGCACTAATTTCTCCTCTCAAGGGTTAATATCATTTCTATTTTCCATCTTGCAGCCCACAGGCCTCTTATCATCAAGTTTGAGACCTGGTGAGCCATAGACTGGGAGGGGGAGAATCAGAGCAGTGGGGTAATATTCTAGAGCAGGGGTAGTCAACCTGTGGTCCTCTATATGTCCATGGACTACAATTCCCATGAGCCCCTGCCAGCATTGCTGGCAGGGGCTCATGGGAACTGTAGTCCATGGACATCTGGAGGACCACAGGTTGACTACCCCTGTTCTAGAGGATTCTAGCTTGGCTATGTTCTGATTGGTTCTACCAGGCAAAATGGCATGAAGACTTCAGATGTGTAGGCACAAGAACAAGCCCAGACATGCCCCAACCTACACCTTCCTAAAATCAGATGTTGCTGCTCCATCCCCCAAGGCAATTTTTCAGAGGATAGCTGTGTTGGTCTGCAATAGAACAGCTATATTTGGGTTCCTGTCACCTTCTAGACAAGCATTCTTGGTGTGTTTTTGAGAGCCAAAACCCTTTGTCAGAAACATCTGGCACAAGGAGATCTGATGAAGAGAGCTCTGACTCTTGAAAGCTTATACCCCAAAAATCTTGTTGGTCTCTAAAATGCTTCTGGAATCCAGCTGTTCCATCGCCCAAGTTTCTTATCAATCTTTTTACAAAGCAGTCTTCAACTTAAAGCCAGCTGTGTAGTGAAATAATGGCTCCCAGTCATGTTTGTGAAACTTTGGTTCATGCTTTGGCCCTGTGAATTCTTTAGTGGGCCGCATGAGAAAGACTTTACTTCCTTTAGTGCAAGTTTGTATTGTCAATTAGCTGCAACTGTGCCCTTGAGAAGGCTACACTGTCCTGTACACTGATAAGGTAACCAGCTTCAGATGCTCCCAGTTAATTTGTTTTGAGAACGGGCCTTGGGTTAGATAAGTCAGCATTCCATCTCCTGTCCTAGAACTGGCTCATCTACCTTGACAATAGTAACCCAATTGGCTTATTAATAAATTGCCATTTTCTTTTGGTTGGTTTATGTGTACAGAGCCCCACCTAAAGGACTTCAATTGTAATATCGTTTTGTTCAGATTTTGGGGAAACCTTCATCGGTAACCTTCGTGTACCTGCAACCTACATTATGGACTTAGAAACTCTGTCTTAGAACTTTGCCATTCTTATGAGCATATTGTGTTAGGAATATTATGCAATGTTCTTGTTTTTTCACTGCTAGTATATCACTTACATACGTGCCCCTCAATAAACACAATATAGTATTTTTAAAACAGGGGTAGTCAAACTGCAGGCCTCCAGATGTCCGTGGACTACAATTCCCCGGAGCCCCTGCCAGCATTCGCTGGCAGGGGCTCCTGGGAATTGTAGTCCACGGACATCTGGAGGGCCGCAGTTTGACTACCCCTGTTTTAAAACCTTGTGTTTAGTTCTTGAACACGCTAAGTCGAAGCCTTGCCTGCCTTCCTTGTGCTGCACTACCAGAAAAAAACCTTTCGGCGCAGGGAACATGTTCTTGTTCCCGCATCGCCCCCTCCACTTTGCGCTGAGCCTCCAAACTCGTGGATTTTAATAAAACTGCGATGCCGCCCCCCAGCCCCTCTCCCACCCTTTTTATAGAATCATAGAGTTGGAAGGGGCCATACAGGCCATCTAGTCCAACCCCCTGCTCAACGCAGGATCAGCCCAAAGCAGCCTAAATCCTCCTTGTCAATCACCGCGTCAAGCGACGGTTGCCCCTCCGGCCGGCTTGGAAGCCGGCTTGGAAGCCGCCAGGACCCCCCCCCCCCCAAGCACGCTTTGGCTGCCTCCTTACCATCTTGGGTGCGCGGAGAAGCGAGAGGGAAAGGCGGCAGGCGGGCACTGAGTCGTCCACGGACCAGCTGTCTGGCTGCGACGCTGCGGACTCCGAAGCTCTTCTTAAGCCCTTCTCGGTCCCCAGCAACGAGGCGGGGCCTTTGAAGAAACAAAACCGCAAGTCTGTGTCGGAACCCTCCCGGTTTCACTTTCCTTTTCCTCCGCGGAACAAGGGGGGGGGGGAACGAAACTGAGCCGGGAGCCGGTGCGATGAGCAGCCAGCGACCCGTCTGGCCGTCTGCATCTTTTTCCCTGCCCGCGAAGGTCATAAACACAGTCCGTGTGAGATTGTTTTGTTGGTGGTGAGCCCAGGTGGCGCGGTGGTAATTAGAGAGTCGGGCGCGGGGGAGATGCGGAAGCAAAACTTCATGGATTCCAGTCACTCTTGGGCCTCTCTCACCCTAGCCTACCTCACAGGGCTGTTGTGAGCATATAGTAGGGAAGGGGTAAACCCCTGACTTCCTTGGAAGAAGGGCATACTCCTGGATGCTGACTCCCAAAAGTCAAAGTACCACCTGCCATCGAACTTGAACCCAAAAGGCAAAAATCTTCCGGGTGGACAGGTAACAGATGAAAGGCGGATCTGATATCACATTTTGCCATCAGGGTGGAATTCACCAGGCACCTTCTTTGGCATCACCCCCAAGGGGGACACCTCCAGGTTAGGAATGGCAGGAGACTCTAAAGGGCCCGCAACCCTCCCTGCCACAACCTCTCAGCCATACCTCCCTCACAGGGTGTCTGTTATGGGTAGAGGAAGGGAAGGTGATTGTACACAGCTTCGCAACACCTGAGGCCTGCTGGGTGAAGGGCAGACATCACCAGCCAAGCAACAGACTGTGCTAGCCAAGAGGTGTCTATAGCCACGTGCATTCCTTTTGATGGGGCACAGGTAAGGTGGGTGGGCGGGGAGAGTTTTCCCTTCTGCCTAACTGCCTGGAGATTAGCCGTACTACGGGGGAACTCTCAGACCCCACCTGGAGGTTGGCATCCCTAAACCTCAGTTGGATGCAATACTACACAGTCACCCGACCAAAGCAGCCATTTTTGCCTGGGGACCTGAAATGCAGGCCAATACGGGCACCCAGCTTTGCAGGATTGCGCTGGTCACTAAAGGTCTGGCCCCTAGCAGCAAGCCGTGTGTAGCTCGCCCGCCCTGGCATCCACAGGTACTGGCCGAAGAGCCTGAAAGACCTCCACTCGCCTGCCTGGCCCTCCGCGTGGTGGCTGCCATGCCGAAGCAGGGCCGCTGGAAGAGGTGGCCCCACAGGGGCAACATGTGGGAACTGCCTGCCGCCCCCGCTGGGGCTTGCCACTGCAGAGGGCTATGCTGCCAAGTTGCCAGCAAGGGCCCATGGCTTTGGCAAAGATGGGCAATGTCCGGGGCCTGCCTGCGGTGGGGCTCACTGCCGCCCATAGGGCAGAACCCAGCGACACGTCTACGGCCGCCAGTGAGTAGGAACAGAGTGGGGAGGCCTGTAGTGCCCGTTGAATCCCTGCATACAGCAAGCGTTATGGCTAGTCTCTCTATATTTCTATCACCCTCTTTCCTCTCTGTTTTTGAATCTCTTTCTATAACTCCACCCTCCCCCATGCTAGCACTCATTGTATTTACAGCTACAACGGGCTTTAATTCTAGTTTGTTAATAATATTGTAAGGCACCTTGAGCTCTTTAGGAAGTAAGGCAACAATGAATGAATGCATGAATGCATGAATGCTTTCAGCCTAGGTCCCACCACATGATATCAGTAAACCCACTCACAGATTTCAAACAAACCCACTAGAGCATTCAAGAGGCATGGGAGATTTTCTTGTGTTTCGGCATTTGATAATGGTTTGGAAGAAGTCTATTAATCCAATATTCCATAATATCTCTGAATCCCACAATTCTAGAACTGCCTTGCTCTCTCCACTTCCCTCATCCCATTTTGTCAAGTGATCCTCCCGAATACACAGAAACTGGCTACTTGGAAGGTTCTGAAGTTCTGTATTATATATCACAGACCCCCTGTGAGGGAGGTGGGGCTGAGAGAGCTCTGTGAGAATTGGGAATAGTCCACAGTCATCCATCAGGCCTCAGGTGTTTCAAAGCAGTTTATAATCACCTTCCTCTCCCCGTAACAGAGGGAGTGTTCTGAAAGGTCTGGCTGTCAGAATCCCAGACTTGTAAATAAGAAACCCTCTTGTTTTGAAAGTTCTTTATTGCAAGCTGTATCATACAGAACTCTTAGACCAGGGGTAGTCAAACTGCGGCCCTCCAGATGTCCATGGACTACAATTCCCAGGAGCCCCCTGCCAGCATTCGCTGGCAGGGGGCTCCTGGGAATTGTAGTCCATGGACATCTGGAGGGCCGCAGTTTGACTACCCCTGTCTTAGACCAAGCTGAGTCACTCAGGCCAAGCAATACATTATAAGACCACCATCACCCCTGCCAGGAGCACTTGGCAACATAGGTATCAAAGGGAGACATAACAAGACATTGCCAGGTTCAGGTTCTGGGAAAACAGCCAATATGGGGTGTTGATAGAAGCTAGACAGGAGAATGACCTTGCAGCTGTGCGAGGCCTCCACATTCTAGAAACTAAGAGAAAGTGAAAAATGGATACAAACTGCCAAGATGAGCAAAGTGACCAAACCCCACCATCAATCATGGCAGAAGACACAGGCTTCTAAGAACTGGTAGCAAACAAAGGGGGCTTTGAGTGGAAAGGACTTGCTCCACTCCGGTCCTCCTGATTGGGTAGTTATTAAACCACATTCAACTTGTAATGAGGCCTATTTAGTCTGTCGTGGGGAGAGGGAAGGGGAGGTGATTGGAAGCTGCTTTGAGACTCCTTTGGGTAGAGAAAAGCGGCATATAAGAACCAACTCTTCTTCTTCATTTGGTCATCTCCATTGTCCCAGCTCTGTCACATCTGAGTATGATTAACTATAACTGTGGGATGTTGCTTTGTTCAGGAACCTAACTGTGAGATCCCTGTCCAACTGCAAAGACCGCTGGAATGGACTCTGAATTTGTGTACAAAGTATTTCTAGAGAGAACAGGACTTTATCTATACCCACTTTCCAGCTATAGGGCAAAGTAGGGCTCTACTTAAATTTGGACTCACCTTTGTACTCTGTCACACTGTGTTATTCTGACTTCCTGCATGTTGATAACATAGCCTTAGAATATATCTTAATTTCCTTTTTACAAATGCCTGGCTCTGGTGTCATTCCTTTGGATCTCCACACCCTGTAGGACCCACACCCTGTGGGACCCATGAAGGGGGCAGACTGAGCCTAGGGTAATAGGGTAGCCCAAACATCCTCACATATTGTTAGGTCACAGAAGGTGGTAAGCATTGCACCTATAGCATTATAGAAATGCTGCTACCATCTGTTCTACACAATATATTATTAGTAAGGGCTTGGAGGAGGAGCGTGTCTCATGGCTTAAGTGCCACTCAGGGCTTAACACCCACTCAGGGTGGTTTCCCCTCCCCTGAGTGCCTCCTCCTCCAACTGGCTTGCCTGTCTGTCCAGCAGCCAGCCTTCCACCCCCACCCCTGACCACCCCTCCTCCTTCCACTTCCCTCAGGGGCTGCAGATCCCTGCTGTGTAAGAGCTGCCCCTGCCAGTGAGTTCCCTTCCTGGGGGCTCCCAGCCTGCAGCCTTTCCAGGTCCCGGGGGGGAGAGAGGCCAATCGCAGAGTTCTTCCATACACACACCCCAATCTAGCACCCATTGTATTCCTGAATGCAACAGGATTGGCCCCTAGTTGTGAATGTAAACCATCACATACCTCATCCTGTACCTGGACTCTGTGCAGCTCAATAAACTGGCACAGCCTGGCTGAAAGGATGGCTAGGGCAGACCCCCCCCCCCTCACCAGGCCTCCCTAAGCTCCATTGTAAGGGGTCTTTGACCCAACAAAGGACAGAATCCTCAGCACATTGCAGGAGGGAATTCTAGCTGGTAGAAAAAGACACAGGACCAATGTGATACGTTAAATTATGGAAGTTTATTAGATTTTGTTCAAATTAGATTTAATGGCCCACATTTTGACTCATTGTGTGAGCTGCCATCTAAGATGGGGCAGCTGACCAATGAAGGCAGTGCAGAGAAGGCGAAAAACCTGGGTCCACCAGACCCATTAGGGTGGAGTCCCAGGGAAAAATTCCTTCTCGGCTCCAATTCAGGCAACCAGCTGGAAGCAGCCTGCACGGTCTGGTTAAAATCTTGGGCACAGGCCTGACCTTACCCCATCAGGCCTCCCTAACACCACAGGGACAACCAGGGATTGTTGGTGGCTCATCCTCTTCTACTCTTCTTACCAATGGCCAGCATCTTCTTCAGCGGCCTCCAGACTGTCTTCTTCCTATGGATTCTGGAGGGGAGGTTATATAAGAAACTAGAGGATGAAGGCAGGGCAGAGAAGGCAAAAAGCTGGGTCCACCTGGCCCTTGAGGATGGTGTCCCAGGGAAGAAATACCTTCTCAGCTCCAACTCAGGGAGCCAGCTGGAAGCAGCGTGCAGGGTCTGCTTAAAATGGTGGGCAGATGCCTCAACTCACCCCCTTCAGGCCTCTCTGAAACTGCAGGGACAACCAGGAACTTGTTGGCAACCCGTCCTCTTCTTCCCTTCTTTCCAAGGGCTGCCATCTTCCTTCCTTCAGCTGCCTTCCAATTGGGAAGGGCAGCGAGTGCCGCTTGATTGTCTTCTTGTCTTCAGCAGGTTGTCTTAGAGAAAGGGTACTGCCATGCCTCCCATAGTGGAGGACACCTTAAAGGCAGCAGATGGGGTGAAGGCAGTGCAGAGAAGGCGAATAACCTGGGACCCAGGCCCTATAGGCAGCTTCCCAGGGAAGAAATACCTTCTCAGCACCAACTCAGGAAGACAGCTGGAAGCAGCCTGCATGGTCTGCTTAAAATGGGGGGCAAAGGCCGGACCTTACCCCATCAGGCCTCTCTAACACTGCACAGTCAACCAGGAATTGTTGGTGACCTGTCCTCTTCTACAATTCTTACCAATGGCCAGTATCTTCTTCAGCTGCCTAGCTGCCTGCAGGTTGAGTTCTTGACTATGGGTCCCGTAGGGGAGGACATACAAGGAACTAGAGGTTGGATGATGGCAGGCCAGAGAAGGCAAAGAACCTGGGTCCACCAGGCCCTTTAGGGTGTTGTCCCAGAGAAAGATTCCTTCTCAGCTCCAACTAAGGGAGCTGGCTGGGAGCAGCCTGCATGGTCTGCTTAAAATGGTGGGCACAGGACTCAACTTACCCCATCAGGCCTAACACCACAGGGACAACGACGAACTTTTTGGCAACCCATCCTCTTCTTGTCTTCCTGCCAATCTCTGGCATCTCCCTTCCTTCAGCTGCATCCCAATTTGGGAGGGCAGCCAGAGGTGCCTGATCATCTTCTTGTCTTCGGCAGGTTGCCTCACTTAAAAAAAGGGTACTGCCATGTCTCCCACAAGGGAAGAGATGTGAAAAGCAGCAGTTTGGATGAAGGCAGTGCAGAGAAGGGAACAAACCTGAGACCCCAGACCCTTTAGGCAGCTTCCCAGGGAAGAAATACCTTTCTCAGCACCAACTTAGGAAGACAGCTAGAAACAGCCTGCACGTTCTAACTTAAAATGGTGGACACAGGCCTGATCTTACCCCATCAGGCCTCTTTACAACTGCAGGGACAGTCAGGAATCTATTCCTCTTACCAATGGCCAGCATCTTCTGCAGCTGCCTCCAGATTGTCTTCTTCTCTGTGGTTCGCATAGGGGAGGACATATAACAAAGTAAAGGTTGGATTAAGGCAGTGCAGAGAAGGTTAAAAACCTGGGTCCACCAGGCCCTTTAGGTTGGTGTCCCAGAGAAGAATTCCTTCTCAGCTCCAACTAAGAGAGCTGGCTGGAAGCAGCCTGCACGGACTGCTTAAAATGGTGGGTAGAGGCCTCAACTTACCCCCTTCAGGCCTCTCTGAAACTGCAGGGACAACCAGGAACTTGTTGGCAACCCGTCCTCTTCTTCCCTTCTTTCCAAGGGCTGCCATCTTCCTTCCTTCAGCTGCCTTCCAATTGGGAAGGGCTGTGAGTGCAGCCTGATTGTCTTCTTGTCTTCAGCAGGTTGTCTCTCTTAGAGAAAGGGTACTGCCATGCCTCCCATAGTGGAGGACACATGAAAGGCAGCAGGTGGGGTGAAGGCAGTGCAGAGAAGGCAAATAGCCTGGGACCCAGGCCCTATAGGCAGCTTCCCAGGGAAGAAATACCTTCTCAGCACCAACTCAGGAAGACAGCTGGAAGCAGCCTGCACAGCTTAAAATGGGGGGCAAAGGCCGGACCTTACCCCATCAGGCCTCTCTAACACTGCACAGTCAACCAGGAATTGTTGGTGACCTGTCCTCTTCTACAATTCTTACCAATGGCCAGCATCTTCTTCAGCTGCCTGCAGGTTGAGTTCTTGACTATGGGTCCCGTAGGGGAGAACATACAAGAAACTAGAGGTTGGATGATGGCAGGCCAGAGAAGGCAAAGAATCTGGGTCCACCAGGCCCTTTAGGGTGTTGTCTCAGGGAAAGATTCCTTCTCAGCACCAACTCAGGAAGACAGCTGGAAGCAGCCTGCACAGTCTGCCTAAAATGGTGGGCACAGGACTCAACTTACCCCATCAGGCCTCTCTGAAACTATATGGACAACCAGGAACTTGTTGGCAACCCGTCCTCTTCTTGTCTTCCTGCCAATCTTCCTTCCTTCAGCTGCATCCCAATTTGAGAGGGCAGCCAGAGCAGCCTTATCGTCTTCTTGTCTTCGGCAGGTTGCCTCACTTAAAAAAGGGGGTACTGCCATGTCTCCCACAGGGGAGAATACATGAAAAGGTGCAGGCAGTGCAGAGAAGGCAAAAAACCTGGGACTCCAGACCCTTTAGGCAACTTCCCAGGGAAGAAATACCTTTTGGACTCCAAATCAGGAAGCTGGCTAGAAGCAGCCTCCACCGTCTGGTTAAGATGGTGGGCAGAGGCCTGACCTTACCCCATCAGGCATCTCTTACACTGCACTGACAACCAGGAACATGTTGGCATCCTGTCCTCTTCTTGTTTTCTTGCCAGTGGCTAGTGTCTTCTTTTAACTGCCTCCTGACTGGGGGGAGGGGGGACAGAACAGCCCAATTGTCTTCTTGTCTTCGGTAGGTTGCCTCTCTTAGAGGGTACTGCCGTGGTGCCCATAGGGGAGGGACACCTGAGAAACAGCAGTGGGGTGAAGGCACTGCTAGAAGGCAAAACTCACCATACGCTGTCTTCTGCCTTTGGCAGGTTGCCTCTCTTTGAGAGAGAGTAATTCCCTTGGCTCCTGTAAAGGGAGAACAACATGAAAATCGCCCCACCCCAGGGCTGGGGAGGAAATCACTTTGCTGGGGAGGGATTGCTTTCTCTGAAGGGAGACCAGAAACGGTGGTCTTTCATAGGTGGCGGTGTTATGACCTCAGGGACAAGGAGCATTGTGAGGTTGGGGCGGGTGTCTTGGCTTCATTGTGACTCAATGAAGAGGCTGGGCAGCCCTCTGGCCACATTTCCAGAGGCAGGTTTGAAGTGTGTGTAGAAACAATTATTTTAATATTACCACACTAGGGGCAAAGCCCGTTGTGTCCTGGAATAGAAGGGGTGCTAGAGTGTGGGGTGGTCAAAGTAAGACAGGAGTTGTTGGTTCTGGAAGGACATGAGGATGCTTGGGTGTGGTGTTTGGGTTGTGGTTGCATGGCTCAGCATGAGGTGTGTGATTGCAGAGGGCTGTAGCACAGACCGGCACTCAGGAGCTGGGGAAGACACTGATCACTGACAGGCCAAGGGAACCCGGCTGGGTGTGCATCACCACACCACCATGCCTGCGCTCCTGGCTGCTAGGGGGTTTCCATTTTCCTCCAGGGCTTTGGAGGACATCTGGCAATGATCCAAGCACCAAAAGGCTATGCTGACCATTTATTATTTATTTATTTATTTATTTATTTAGATTTATATACCGCCCTCCCCGAAGGCTCAGGGCGGTTTACATTAAAACTAGTCAACGATACATGAAACAGTCTTCGTTAAAACATACAGTAATTAATAACAGTGGTTGTAGCCATATAACAGAATAATGTAACAGTATAACAATATAATAAAATAATATAACGATGGAACGGTGCAGCCACAGCCAGTGAGGGAAGCGCCGGGAGGGATCTTGTAGAGTGCACTGACCTGGCCCCAGGAGCTCTCCTCCCTTCACCCTCCACGGTCCCACCTACCACTCTGGGTGGCCACCGGGGCTCCTGCAGAATGCATCATCCTCGCTGCCCCACACTGCTTTACACCCATTTTTTAAACAGGCTTCGCCACTAGTACTAATATATGTAGCCAAGCAGGTTCAATGCTTATGCAGACAAGAATGGTCAGTCACCCACGCTGAGAACCAGTTTTAAATAGTTCAGCTTCCACATTTCTCTTGGCAACCCAAGGACAGGGCCCGTACTGAAAAAGCCCAAGGAAGTCTGGAAAGAAACCATCCTAACTCCCTGTAGCACTTGAGGACTCATACTAGGAGACATAGTCCAGCAAGCCAAAGGTGCAAACCAGCACCTTGAAATTGGCAGCCGCTGTGGCTGTTTCATGTTCTCAGTAGGGAAGAATTTACTAGCTTCCTTCAGCCACTGGGCAGCCACACTTTATTAACTGAAGTTTCTGAGCTGTCTTCAAGGGCAGCCCCCCCACAGCACACTCTACAGTTGTCTAGCCTCATGGGCACAACAGTTGAAACACTATCTTTATTAGATTACATGGGTCGACAAAGAGCGAGACTTCATATTGTACAATATTCTTTTATTTTTTGATTACTTTTTAACAAGCTAAAGAAATACGCTATGCTCAGCAGCACAAAATCATAAACATTTGTAAAGATCTGAACTAGTCTGGATCATCTTTTAAGATTTAGAGAACCAATCAAGGGACCGTATTAAATCACAGAACTGAGAGGACATAATATTTTCCCCAGCAAGATCAACATGAGCAAAACCAGAAAGGAACCCAAAATAGATTAAATATAGTGTCTTTGAAAATCCCCATTTCTTTAGTGATAATTCTGTTTTTACTAAGCAGGGGGAAAAAAACTTCAAGTCACTGGGTTGATAATTGACAAGGAGTGCTTATGAACTGTCCTCCAATTCAGAAATGCATATAGTGTCAGACCATGCAGGGAAGGCACAGATAGACTCATGTGCCATTGGAGAGAAAAGAACAAGCAAGACAGATCAGTGATTATATATGATGCGTAGTGTTTGCACTACACGTGTGTAGTGTTTGCACAGAAGAGCACCAATCAAGAAATCTCCATAGCATAAGCCTCCCTTCAACCTTAACTCACCCCTCCTACCTTCTGAACACGATCAGCTGTTCAGGAATCAAGATAGTCATATCGTGAATTTCCTACATTCTGCAGGGGGTTGGACTAGAGGACCTTGGAGGTCCCTTCCAACACTATGATTCTGTGATTCTTCTGTGGTCATTTTTTCCTTCAATGAATTTCAGCATTTCACAGGTCCTGAAAGGCAAAGTGCATCCTGAATCCTCATTGCTCCAAGAAAGAGAGCCTTTCGGGTGTACGTGGTGGTGAAATGTACTGCCAAGTCTCAGCCAGCTTATGGGTTTCCAAGGCAAGAGACTTTCAGAGGTGGTCTGCCTCTGCAGCGCAACCCTGGGCTTCCTTTGTGGCCTCACATCCAAATACTAATGAGGCCCAACCCTGCTTAGTTTCTGAGATCTGATGAGATTGGGATAGTCAGTTTGGATCCTATTTGCAAATAATTCTTTGCAAATCCTAGAATGTCCTCTGAGAATGCAGAAATCCCTTCCTTGCACTTTTCACTGCCTTTCTAATAAACATCATGTGAGTAGTGAACAGACAGGATTGAAGTAGGTTTAGTTCCATGGAAGTTGCCACAGGAACAGAGGCAATTCCCTCAGGAGGAAGCAAGTGTGTGAACACCACAGAAAATCTAATGTGAAAGTCAGTGTGCTGTAATGGTTAGATTGTAGGTGAGGATCCTTGAGTCCCAGGTTCAACTCCCCAGTTTTAAAATGCTGAGCAAGAAGGTGAGGAGTTTGCAGAAATTAAAAACTCAAAATCTGCTTAAATTTCACCCTGGAAAAAGTGATCAGCAAGTGGCTATGCCAGGTATGGTCTGGAATCCCTTTCTAGTTAGTGCACCCAGAATGATTCTTGCAGAACAAGAAGTTAGGTTTGGGCAAACAAACCTTTAGTGCTCCTACTGTGGATTAGTGATTGCAAGATCAAGGCTGCAAGAGTATTAGAATCAAGGCATGAAATATCTTGATTCATTCTTAAGAAATAAGAAACATTGAATACATTGATGTATTTCCACAGGCTACAGTTAGCCAGTCAGCGATGTGAAACCCAGTCCTTGAAATGGCGTTTCTCTTTTTTCTGCAAAATGGCAGTACAGAATGCCCCATCCCAAATACACCGATACAGCATCCGATTAGATGAGACTGCAAGGGGTGTCCTCAGAGTATGGTGCAGTAGGACTGCTCTTCCTCCATCTTCACCTCCACCTGACAGTGAAATAAGAACACACAAAAAATGATGTATTCATTATCCCAACAAGGATGTCGGGACCTTCTCCATCACGAACCCCACCTGCCATAAGGAAACGGTTCCCCCTGAGTACAGAGGGAACTGATCCCTTGGAAGTTTCTGGAATTCAGTGTTAAACTCTACAGCTATTAACATATATACTTGAAACACACAATGTAAGCAAAGATGTTCTGTATTTGTGTACTTAACATGAGAGCTTTTATTTTTTTTTTCCTTTGTGTTCCTCTAGGGCAGTGGTCCCCAACCCCCAGTCCACAGCGCAGTGCCGGGCCGTAAGAGCCTCGGCAGCAGGCTGTGGCTCCCTCTCCCCGCCCCCCCCCTCGCAGCGAGGTCACCAGGCAGCAAGCAAATCAGCCGCTTCTTGTTGCAGGAAGGGGAGGAGAGGGAAGCGTGGCCGGCGGCACAAACGCACACTTGCGCGGCAGTTTCGCAAATGCGCGCATGCATATAGCTGCCGCGCATGCACGTTTGTGCCCCCCTCTGGGTGCATTTGCACGTGCCCCGGGTCGCCCTCTCCCCCGACCCCTTGGCCCGGAAAAAGGTTGCGGACTGCTACTCTAAGGGATTCAGGTGATTGTTTTCCTTTTAAGGAGGGCTTGGACCAGGGGTAGTCATACTGCGGCCCTCCAGATGTCCATGGACTACAGTTCCCATGAGCCCCTGCCAGCAAACACTGGCAGGGGCTCATGGGAACTGTAGTCCATGGACATCTGGAGGGCCGCAGTTTGACTACCCCTGGTTTGGACGATGGCTGAACCCTGAAGTTGAATAGTAACTGATAAATAAAAGCAAGAGGAAATGACAGAAGTTAAAGAGGTTCTCCTCAGGCAAGTAGATACTCCTGAAAACCTGATATTTTGTACTGAACTGATCATCTGCCCCCTGCTGGGATGGGTCACCTTCTTGGCACTCTTGATGGGTATCTGAATAGAGCTACCAATAAAACTTTAGTAGTTTTATTGTATTTAACTATTTAATTGTTTTTTTTATTCTATAATGGTTTTTATCTATAATCCTGAGATGACGGGCTCAAGAGAGTTGGCTTATAAATCTCAATAACAAATCAATGAACAAAATCTTCTTAGTTACTGGACATTATGGAATATTTCAATTTTCATTTTATGTTTTTAGTGCTTTTAAAGTATTTTGTTAATATTATAGGCCACCTTCAGCTTTGTTATAGGCCACTCTAAAACCGGGACTGTTGCTACTAATATTAATCTAAATTGTCATTCAAACTAAATTTAAATGTTAATGAACCATTTTAACTATACTATATGAGACTTGTACAAAATGATGTGTACCCCTCTGAGTACACACTGATCGATAGATCAACAGACAGATGGATGGACGGACGGACAGATCTCCCTGATCCACCTGGGCCTCAAGGGGAGTATTCTGTTCATTGTGTCTCACCGGCACATCCCAGTGGTGGACTGAATAGTTGTTTGTGCAGCATTTCTGACTGAGACATTCTGCAGCTTCTCGGGCAAGTAGATCCCAGCGGCTGCCTTGCCCCAGGAGTCCAGTTGGGTCAGCTGGGTCCAGGATCACAGGTCTGAAATCCAGAAACAACCAATGAGCTGCAATGGTTAAAGCACTGAACACAAGCCTTGGTCTGACAACCAAGTAGAGGTAGTGATGTTTTTCTAGGAATAAGTAAAATTCTTCAAATGAAGGTGGAATAAGTAATTATATAGCATTATTATTTATGACACACATTATTATTTATGAAACATCACCATCACCATCATCATACCATATAAAATGTGAATGGTAGTTCCAACGACCTGCCAGCCCTCCGATTGGGCCTCTCCGGGTGGGCACTCCCCCACTGAGGGCCAATCAGAGGGTCTTCCCTGCCCTGGTCCTCCTCCTCCTGCATACTGCTTCCCAGTATTTCAAAGGAGGATGAGCAGCCTCCAGGAAGTGAGGTGAACTACAAAGCTGGGGAGGACAATGGCTACAGGCAGGGCAAGGGAACCCAGCTGGGTATGCCCCACCACACCACCTTGCCTGAGCTCCTGGCAGCTGGAAGGGCAGGAGAGGCTGCCTAGCCATGCTCTGCCACAGTGCTCTGCCTCACCATCCTGTGCTCCCATCTTCCTCCAGGACTATGGAGGACATCTGGCCATGATCCAAGCACCAAAAGTCTGTGCTGCCTATGCCAAGCCAGTGCTGGTGAGACAGACACTGGGAGGGATCCTGCAGAGCATACTGACGTGGCCACAGAGCTCACCTGCCCTGCTCTGCAGGAGTCCTCCCACCTTCACCCTCAATGGTCCCACGTACCCCTTTGGGTGGCCACCAGGTCTCCTGCAGAGTGTGCTGCTCCATACTGTTCCACACCCATTTTTAAAAGGGGCTTTGTTAATATAAAATATGTAGCCAAGTAGGTACAATGGATATGCAGATAGACTGGGCAATCCCCTTAAATATAAATATACTAGTAATCAAGCCCGCTGTAATAAAAATACAGCGGGCGCTAGGCAAGGGAGCCCCCGGCAGTCGCACGCAGCACGGCTGGTGGGGGCTCCCTTGGCTGGCGGCCTCACACGGCGAGAGGCGAGGCACTCTGCGCGGCTCGCAGTTGCTCCCTTGTCGGCAGGGCGGGAATTGGCCGGAGGAAGGGGCCAATCGGCACCCTTCCTCATCCCTTACATTGACCGCCCTAACTCCTCCCCCTAAGCCCTTACGGCTTTATTTAGTCTGCGGCGCCCATGGCACCACGGGCTGTGTTAAGTTTTCAATTCACTCAATCACAGCTGAGAAGAGGAGAAAGACCCATCACATCTCCGTGGAAAGCATGATGCTCACATTCCTCTGATAGATGGAAAATAGTTTGGTAGGCTGCACCTGCCAAGCCTACCCATTGATAATGACCTGGTGATTGCATTTGAGACCTGCTATATTGCCCCATTTGAAATACAGATCTGCACAATTTCCAAAGGAAATGAATACAGCAACTTTCTCAACTTCTTTACCATTGAGGATCCACTGAAACACTCTTCAGGCTTTGAGAAACCCCAGTAATGGTGCAATCGTGCAGAATATAGTTGGCAGCATGGCTGTGTGCATGCCCCCCCCCCCAGGGCCCTTCTCCTTCCCAACCCTCCAGATCCATCATTGGCCATTTTGGGAGGGAAGGGTGGTTCAACATGTCTATATATGGTCATATCTCATGATAAATGTTAATGTTTAAAAATAACTAACCACCCATTTGGGAAACCCTCTCGGGGCCATCAAGAACCTCCAGAGAGAGAGAACGACTAAAGATGGCGCCGTACTAGCTGGGCTTCTGCCCGGCTCTTAAGCCATGCCGAGGGTCAGGAGCATCTGCACCTGGCAGACCTGAGCAGATACGCAAATCTGCTCGCCAGTCGCCCCAGGAACCGGGAACGGCATCCTGAGGGTCCTACAGATCTGTGGGGAGGTAGGGGGACCGAGCTCCCCAGATCAACAGCGGCGTGTGCTCAAGGTCACGATGGCGCCCTTGTCACAAACAACTTTACAAGCTTGAAACGACCAGCTGACCTTACATTCTTCCCAGACCATCTTTTACCAGATTGACAGGAGCGTTGACAGAAGCTGAAGTCTACAACAGTAAGGATTGAAAGCTTTCTGGCTTTTCTCTTTCTTCTCCCACAAGCTCTTCCCCCCCCCTCAACCAATTTACAAGTGAATTCCCTCTTTCGTCGAGTGAGAGACTCCCAGCTAATTATACCCACTAACCAAACAAAGAGAGAGCTTTGAAGATTTGTTGGTGAAAGTTCAGTGGGGGAATTTGACTTGATACGGAGATCGACAAACTGATAATTTGGGATCGCTCGTGCTCCCGCGAGACCTCGCGAGACTTTCTGTTTATAGTTTGTGACTGCCTAGAACTATGGAAGAATTAACTAAGGCACAGCTTTTCCATTTGTTATGCGAAGGAAACTCAAAGATACTGAAAGCAGTCAATAAGCTGGAAAAGGAAATCCGTGGGATTAAGGGGGAGCTTTTGGACGGAGCCCATGGTCTGGAGAGACCAGCTGATGACGCAGCTCAGCCAACAATAAATCAAACGAAACTTCAATGTCTGGAAGTTAATCAACAGGAGGGAAAGAGAGCTAGAGATATAAAAACTCAAAGTACCTTTGAAGAACTTGGGAAAACAGATTTAAGGAAGGAAAGCACCGAAAACCTGGAAGTCTATTTAGAGCAGGAAGTGATTTGGTTCAGCAAAATAAAAAGAGTCTATTCAAAAGCGACAGCACCCAGGAAGCTATATTTCTGAGCGACCAGAGGAAGAGATCCAGATAGATAAAGTATACAGAGCGACTCAAAGGCGACTGCAAGCAAGAATCAAGTAAGAGACTTCTTTGGCCCTGACAGAAGGACAATCAGAAACACCCTACTATGGAAAAAAACACAATTTCATTTTATGCGACCACCTGAAGGATGAGTACAACAGTGGAGTATTCTCCTGATTTCCTGTGGGGAAGACAGCAGCAGTAACTCTTAGGACAGGACCAATATATGAAGGGAACTGACTTTATATCATCTAAGGCAATAATAGAATATATCCTTATAATAGATTATACTCTCATATGTATCAACAATTACTCTCCTCAAAAAGATGGTAATAACTTCTAGATCAGGATCAATATGTGATGGGAACTGAATATGTATGCCAATATGTATGCTAAAAGAGGATGACAAACTATAGTTCATAGGTATCAACAAGACGGCAGCAGTACCTCTTAGGTCAGGGCCAATTTATGAAGGGGACTGACCTTATATCATTTAAGATAATAACAGAATATATTCCTATAATAGATCATATTCTCATATGTATTAACAATCACTTTGCTAAGAAAAATGGTAAAAACTTCTAGATTAGGAATGTGAGGGGATCTGAATATGTATGTTAAAAGAGGATGGCAAACCATATCAGCTGGTCGCTTTTTTCTTAATTTTTCTGTAAATGCTTCATATAATAATAAATAATAAAATTATTAAAAAAAAGAACCTCCAGAGAAAGCCTGGAAGTGATCTTTGGAAACTGAAAAAGGGCATGGCAGGTACACAAGGGTGTCCTTACACTCAGCTGCAAACATCATGAAAGAACATGGGAAACTGACCTGGTCTTCCGGAGCTGGCCCCTCAGGTATTGTTTGAGGGTCTCATTCTGCAAGTCATAGAACGTGGTCCAAAATATGCAGAGCCGCTTGTATTGCTGGATGAGCCAAAGGACTGTCCGAAATCCTTCTGCCATGTTAAAATCTGTCTCCCTACTTCCTTGCTCCCAGGCATAGACAGCCAGCAGCTCCAGGGCATACTTCGGAGGGAGTGACTTGTACCGTACACACACATACTATGAAAGAGAGGAGGGGGGGGGAAATTGGGGTGTTAGAATGTGAAAGGTTCTATTGATTTCTGTTATGTAATCTGAACAATGCATTAGGAGCTGCACACGGGGGGGGGGACAGAGGGGGGTGCTTTTGCTGTTACACTCGGGAAGTGATTCAAATGGGTAGTCGTGTTGGTCTGAAGTAGCACATTAAAATCAGAGTCCAGTAGCACCTTTAAGACCAACAAAGATTTATTCAGGGCGTGAGCTTTCAAGTGCAAGCACTCTTCATCAGAGTAAGAACTCCTTACATGACCGTGGGAATATATAGAAAACATTAATTCTGTTACATTAGTAAACTGTGTCACACATCCAAATACAGCCAATGATAATTCTTAGCCAAAATAGCCAATCAGAAAACAGAAATTATTTGAGAAAGTGATTATTACATTATTTGAGAAAGCGATCCTTCGGTAGCCATAAATAATTGGGGGATCAACCAGAGGACACAATTATTTCAATGGTGTAGAAACGACTTAAATTATTAATGATTTAGATGTAGATTCTGCCCTTCCTGCCCTTCCTCCAAGGAGCTTGGGGTTGTGTACATTGTCATCCTCTTGCTCACAAGGCAGCTTATATGGAGACAGAACAACTATTACTAAAGTCGAGTGAACATCTTGAGTCAGTGGGCACTAGAACCCAAGTTTCCCCAACCTCAGCTTAGTACTCTACTCATTGCACAACCCTACCTCCCCCATTGACTGAGTTCATGCATATAGGGTTGTGCGTGTGAGAATTAGACAAATTTTTCCAAATACAATATTGTCCCTTGGAACAGCTGGTCGTGGAATCAACCAGATGTATAGAGGCAGTCCTGAGAAATGATCCAGGCAAGAAGTGTTATTGAATCTGCAGGGTATACTCATTACAATGGAATGAACCAATATTTCACACTCTAGAGATTCCACAACATATTTAAAAGCAACCCAAAATAGGTAGTAAAATATCTCCAAACAGGACTATTAACAGCAGAATGAAAGGATTGCAAAAGGAGGATAGGGAGATAGAGGATTCTTTATATTGGCGCTTCCTGAGGAAGATGCTAGATGCACGCTATGCCTGAATTGCAATTCCTTGGCAGGTATGAATGCTGCAATCCTATGCACATTTCCCCTTGGAATAAGTTCCAATGAACACAGTAGAACTTGTTCCTGAACAGACATACATGGGCTTCTGTAGAAAACTTAATTTAGAAGACAAAGGATTGACAGTTAGTGGACCAGTCCCCCAGGTCCAGATGGCACAGACCCAAGAAAAACATGTTTAAAATCAGCCCCATTACTGGAAGAATATGAAGTAGAACACACAATGCTAGTATACAAAAAAAAAAAAAGTAAGAGACAATCCAATAGGCATGATGTACTCATGTGTCCAAAAATACAAACTTAGGTGTCTTAGGATCTGGACAGGTCCACTCATGGATTAGTAATAGTAACCGGTTAACAAGTTGGATGGGGCAGGCTAACCCAGTCTTGGAAGCTATGCAGAAATAGCCCTGGGTGTAAACTGCATGGAGCTTTTATTCCAGCCCCAGATCGATTCAGTCCCTGCCCTCTACACAGAATGCGATTTCCGTTTGGATTTTGGGGAATTTTAATTTTCCTTCTGCAGCAAGAAGGATTGATTCGGAGTGACTCTACCTTTATTGTGCCATATCTCAGAGTGCTGAAAATCCTCAATATCCATTTGGAAAAGAAAGCTCCGTGGTAGAGAACCTCTGATAGGACACACCTGGTCATGTGACACGCTTGCCTTAAAGGAGAAGCCCCTAATTTCTCTCAACTTCTGTCGGTCCTGGATTTTTCCTCCCTCCTCTGCCTTTTTCGATCCTCTCCCCCTCCCCTCCAAGAAAAGAAAGAGGCTCCCTGCCTGGCTCCTCCCCCCCCCTTCAAGAAAAAAAAGAAAGAGGCTTGCCTCCCCCCCCCTTCTGAGCCTCCCCACGTGCAGAAGACTTTCCTGTTTCAATGGGGGGGGAAGGAAGAATCGAGTTCAAAGCGATCTGAATTCAACAGGATTGACAATGGAATAAAGAAAGTAAGTGCAGACTCAGCATGATCGCACCACTTCTGGGGGTTCTTGAAGCCTGAAGAACAGTTCAGGGGTTTCTTCATGGTAAAAATGTTGAGAAAAGTTGTTGTAAGCAGACACTAGACTAGATGGACCTTTGTTTTGAGTGAGCCATCTTCTTATCTGAATGAGAGTGACATGGCTGAAACCCAGAGCTGCAGCACACTAATCTATGGGCAAAGTTCAACACACTAAGGGCTCTTTACATTTCAGAGCAGAGCACCGTGCTATGCACCAAAGCCCGTGCAATCTTGACAAGCGGCTGTACCTCTTTGTACCAGTGCTTCAGCAGGCGGATGAGACTCTTCAGTTTAGTCGGCCGGTCAATGATGAAGTCCCTCTGTAGCTCAGTGAAGCAGGGGGAGAACTCACCACCACGGCTGCTGCTGCTGCTGATCAGGTCAATGTACACTTGTGGGGAAGGCTTGATGCATTTTACCTGGCCTATCACCAAAAACAAGATCAGACCAAGAAGGTACAGAATGAAGCAAAATGTATCTAGAATGCTGCTAAAGGAGATATTTATTCCTTAGATTTTGAGCCTGCCACTCTCTGGAGACTTGGAGACCCTCCTGTACTGCAGGCCTTTCAGTGGGTTATTGATTAGACTGTTCAGCGATTACACTTGATGCTATAGTAGCACTCTAGTGCAGTGGTCCCCAACGAGATAGTCCCATGTGGGAGTGATGGGAGACAGTGACACCCAAAGTGTGTTGTAAAGGGCCAGGGGGGAGGGGGGATGAAGTAAAGGGCCGGGGGGGGGGAGAAGGCGTGCTTCGCGGCCCACCTCCAATTAGTCGGCGGCCCACACGTGGTCTGCGGCCCACAGGTTGGGGATCGCTACTCTAGTGTAAAAAAGCAGGTTGAAGGATAAATGAGAGCAATCAGGAAGAGCAATGCCGTGAGCACTAAAACTCCTGTTGGGGGAGCTCAGAAGCTGCCACTACCCTCCATTCTAGCTGTTAAGAATCCTCCACCCCTGCTGCAAAGTTACACACCAAGAGCATCAAAGGCCGGCAGCACATCGAACTCAATGGAATTTTCAAAATCGCGAGAGTAGAGCGTGAAGCTGAGCACACGTGGGCTTGGCCACTTGTTGTCCTCAAAAAGTACATTTATGTTCTGGTGGTTTTTGTTCTTGAATTCTTCAAGCCTCCTCTGAATCTCCTGGATGATCTCCTTTCGGTGAAGTTCCTGGTCCCTGTACTCCTTGAAGATGCTGAGAAACACCACAAGATCGGCATCTGAGCCTCCTTTCAGAGCGGTGCCTTTCCCTGACGAGCCTCCCTGTGAAGGAGAATGACATACCATGAGTCTACATAGCATGAGCAGGAAGGGTTGCATCTCAGTGGCAGGGACCACCAGGGTGCCTAACTGGGGACACCTCTTGTCAGTGACTGGCTATCCTTCCCATTCCAGCAATGAACTGTGGATGGAGTGGGATTGTGCTGCGATGTGTCATTAATGGTTCATTACCCAGAGAACCTTGGGTGTGTTTGTATAAGAGTCTCTGTGCAAAGGACAGAAATGAGCTGTGCTTCCTTCTTCTTGCACACAAGCACAGAGATCCTTGCAACAAGCCACCCTTTCCTGCACACACACATGTGCACACATGCACACGCCCTAAGAACAAAAGGGGCATTCTGAGCAATCTCTGAGACAATAAGTATTTGTGATGCCAACCTGGAGGGGGAGGGCTTTCCTCATGCCTGCAATATTCAATTAATTGCATTTTATGCCCCACCTTTCTCCCCAATATGGGTCCAAAGTGGCTTATGCCAATGTGGCATAGTGATTAATTGCTGCGGCTTCTAATATGACAAGCTGGGTTTGATTCCCTGCTCCTTCACATGCAGCCAGCTGCGTGACTGTGGGCTCATCACAGCCCTGATACTGCTGTTCTTCTGACCAACTAGCCCTGTCAGAGCTCTCTCAGTCTCACATATCTCACAGGGTGTCTGATGTGGGGAAAGGAAGGCAATTGTAAGACGCTTCCTTCAGGCAGTGAAAACCAGGGTATGAAAATGGACTCCTTTTCTTCTATATTGCTCTCTTTACCAGCAGTTTATCCTCACAACTACCCTGTGAGGTGGGCTAGGCTGAGAGTGTGTGATTGGCCCATGGTCACCCAACAGCTTTGTATTCTGTAAGCCTGATTCCTTTCCATTACAAGGCCAGCAGATGTGCAAGGAGGAATTGAGGGATGCTGCTGACCAGCTGATCACCCTATCACTACTAGTCAGGTAGGAGGCTGGATGAAGAGGGTGAAGAGCAACCTCAAAATGAGTATTGGCGCTTGGGAGAAGAAGGCTGGAAGCATCACCAGAGGAGTTGCATTGTATTCTTTTCCTAGGCCACCTTGGGGAGCCTTCCCAATTGACCAGGCCTGTCACACTCTGGAAAGGCATTATCCAAGTGGAACAGACCATGAAATGGGGGGGTGGGGGTGCACACACCTTCAAGTCTCTCCACCCCTCCCTCCGAAATAGCAGCTCTCAAGTACCATTATTATGGCTAGGGATAGGGATGGCTGTTTTCCCTGACAGCACTTCTAAGACCTGCTACTGGACACAAAATTTCTCCTCCCACCCCCACTAATCCCAGCAACAACAAATTGTTTGGCTGGCCCTGCACGGGTGGTGGTGGTGGCTTTAAACGCCTTATAAATATTAAATAAAATAATATTAAAAGCCACTCATTGAATCAGTGAAAATCTATTAACAATAGTACAAGATAGAAAAATAATAGACAAATATGAAATATTCAAGAGAACATGAGAAAGAACTAAGAAGTTTCACGGAAGTTCTGGAAGGTATGACCCCACCCCACCCCGTAAATCTCCTGTGCATGGGCCTGACTGGTTCAGATTCATGTGCCTTGCCCCCGCCGCGGGGGGGGGACCCCGGCCCTCAACAGCTCCCTCCCCGCCAAAGCCCAGGCGCCAGCATCACCCACCTTGACCACCTTCAGCACCCGCGGCGGAGGTGGGGCCGCATCTTTGAAGCAATTCTCCTTCAGGAAGTTGCAGATGAGGTTGATGGCCTTGCCCACGTCGATTAAGAACACCCGATCGGGCTGGAGATGGTCGAAGATGAACTTGTCCAGCCGCCCGGCGTCCGTGTTGTAGAGGTCCATCGCAGGCAACGTCGCGGATTCCGGAATGAGGACGGTGCTGCCGCTGCCGCCGCTGCCACCGCTGACACGGGTCCGTTCCTGACTTTCGTTTCCTACACCACGGAGGAGTTTCGTTTTCCGGCTGAAATGCTATTCGGCGATTTCCCTGTAAAAGTGCGCCTCTGGATTCGGATTCGCACAAATGCAGCTTTGGAAGTGCTCTTTTCAACAGAGATGCGCCTAGGCACCGGGGGGAGGGAGGATCTCTGCCGAACTCACTGCCGGTTTTCTGCTTCAACCCCCGCCCCCTCGGTTTTGCTCCCCGTCGCTAAAGGGGCTCCAAACACCAATAGTCTCCTTCAGTTTAGAGTGGTCTCTTATAAGGGACTGAATAAGGAATGCAACAAAGGGACCTTTAAGACCAAGAAAGATTTATTCAAGGCGGGAGTCTTCGTGTGCACGTACACTTCCTCCGCCAATGGGATCATAGAGGACAGATATAAGGAGAGAGTAAAATAGTAGTAAACTAGTAAACAGCATCATAAGTCCAAATAGCTTCTTGCCCCATTCGTCTCCACCCAAGCGTGGAAGCATCCCCACCAGGGGCAAGCCCTGTCGGGAGAGCAGAGTCAGATTCTAAATAGCATTACTTGCATCACGTATTGATCTCATTGTGCCAACTCACATAAAATAAAAAAGAAGAAGGAATTGTAAGGAATGTGGATGAATGAGCCTAGAATATGTATTGAAATAAGAAACCAATGTCCTTGATGAGTCCTGGGCATTCTACTATTTTGAGTATCGTAATAACTGGCATTCTGCAATCTTCCTTTCTAGTCTGAATCGTGTACACCTTTGATGTGAATGGCAGTGAGAACGATGTTGTGCTGTATTGCAAACTTCCATATGGAAGTGGCCCCCGTACAGAGATGTAGGGAACCCATGCCCCCTTGTTTGTTCATATAAAATACTGCGGTGGTGTTGCTTCCAAGCACAGTGACGGAAGGGTTTAAACTGGTGAATGAACCAATTCTGTAGGGGCCGCATAAAAAGTCAGGCATGGGGATGACCACTGTCATGGCGGCCATATAACCCAGCAATCACTGTATTGGTCAAACAGACCAATGTTTATGGGCTGGAAAATGCTTGACTAAGGAATGGGCGTTGAAAACCCTCAGGTGCAGTAATTAGGCATGTCCAGTAACTGATTTCAATATAATTGAATATAATTCAATATAATTGAAATCAATATAATTGTTAAACATTTATTGTGATATGACCATATATGGTCATGCTGACCCACCCACCCCTTCCCAAAATGGGCCTGGAATGGGTGGGAAGAGGAGGGGAGGAGCCCCAGGTAGGCATGTCCACAGCTCTACTTCCCAGTCATACTCTGCACAATCGTGTCACTTCTGGGGTTTCTTGAAGCCTGAAGAATGTTTCAAGGGTTTCTCAAAGGTGAGAAAGGCTGGGTTAGAGGGACGCCTTCAGGAGCAGGTAACCTCCCTTTACCAGCCTGCTCAACCACAAAACTCATCACATGACCACAAGCAGCCTAAGACCTGGTTGTTCCATCTGCTGTTCAATGGGAATGTTACCTTTAAAAGACTGCAAAGATTCTGAACCTAAAGGAGTCACACAGCAGACAGACCACACCCCTCACCATACGTAATCTTCTTGCCAGATATCAGATGAATGAGTCAAATGGGCTGGATTGTATGAAGAACAGAATTGCAAGGCATTCTAAAGATCCAGTGTTCTGTAGCTTAGCCTTAAGTGACAGTGAAGCATAAAGGTTAAGGAACAATAATTCTGACAATGTGGTCCTTTATTCAATACCTCAAATACAAATACATAAAAAAACCAAATACAAGATCTTGATACCCAAGTGTGAAGATCAAAGGTATCCCAACTTTAAGTGGTGTCCAAAATGCAAAAAAAAAACCCCAGTGTTTTTCCATAGAGGTTGTAAAATAAATCATGTGGTGTCAATAGAATGCCAGTTTCACAAAGGAGTATAAAACAATACCCCTTAGAGGAATTCTTTTTAGGACTTTCCCTGCAGAATTGTTTCCACTGCAAATTATCTTGCAGATCACTGAAAGGTACAAATGCAACTATCATAGAAAGGACCTAGGTAAAAAAAATTGTGTAAAGGTTAAAATAAATATATCCATAAATAATACCAACTTTTGCAGACAGTGGGTGGTTGATAGATAAAAAAACTAATTAAAGGTAAAGGTATCCCCTGTGCAAGCACCAAGTCATGTCTGACCCTTGGGGTGACGCCCTCTAGCGTTTTTCATGGCAGACTCAATACAGGGTGGTTTGCCAGTGCCTTCCCCAGTCATTACCCTTCCCCCCACCCAGCAGCAAGCTAGGTACTCATTTTACCGACCTCGGAAGGATGGGTCAACCTTGAGCCGGCTGCTGGGATCGAACTCCCAGCCTCATGGGCAGACAGCTTCAAACAGTATATCGCTGCCTTACCACTCTGCGCCACAAGAGGCTCTTAAAAAAAACCAACTAATTACAGGTTCCTAAAAACCAGACTGTGATTAATGGTAAGTGGACTGGATGGTAAATAAAACTTCTACATAATGGTAAAAAGTTTATACTCCGAAACTTTAAGATGACCTACCAGATACATTAAAGCAGCATGGGGGGGGGGGGGGTGTTCAGATGGTGCACATGTACCTTAGGTGCTGCCAATTAAAATAGGACTATATAAAAAAAACTTCAATCAGTCTTGTCTGGCTCAATCTCTAGCAGATTTCAGTACTGAAAGAGCAAATGGAGGACTACCTGCTGATATTCATTGATCAGGAAGGTCAAAATCTTCTCCATTAAAAATACCTAGAAAGAATTCCTGAAGGTATATCGTTCTATGACAGAGATATAAGTGCAGATACTGAAAACAGCTACTAGAAAGGGTATAAAAACCTAAAGCAAGATAAATATTTTAAAAGAAACCAAGCAAATGACATTATAGAATCACAGAATCATAGAATTGGAAGGGGCCATACAGGCCATCTAGTCCAACCCCCTGCTCAACGCAGGATCAGCCCTAAGCATCCTAAAGCAGCCCTAACTATTATATGTGCACTTATACAAATATCCTATATAACCACCATCGGATCAGCATCTTGGCATAACTAACGGAGCAGCTTCCCCCACAGAATAATTAGTGTTCTTCTAATATATCTTTTGGATGGCCCAGGATGGCCTAGTCTCATCAGATCTTGGAGGCAAAGCAGGGTCAGACCCCCAGGAGCAGAGGAGCTTCCCCCAGGAGGAAGCAGAGAAGTGTGTGAACCCCACAGAAAACCTAGTGTGAAAGTCAGTGTGCTGTAATGGTTAGATTGTAGGCGAGGATCTGTGAGATTCACATTCAACTCCCCAGTTTTAAAGTGCTGAGCAAGAGAGTGAGGAGTTTACAGAAATTAACAACTCAAAATCTGCTTAAATTTCAGATTTAAAGTGATCAGCAAGTGGCTATGCCAGATATGCTCTGGAATCCCTTTCTTGCTGGTGCACCCGGAGTGATTATTGCAGAACTAGGAGTTAGGTTTGGGCAAACAAATGCTTAGGGAGTGCCCCCACTGTAGATTTCCACAGGATCACGGAGGAAGATTAGAATCAAGGCATGAAATCACTGGACGATACATTCTCAGACGGGATAAAACAGTGCATTGATCAGTGATTGATCAGTGACTCAGGCCCTGAAATGTTGTTTTTCTGTTTTCTACGATATGACAACACTGTATTGCCCATCCCAAATATATCCAGACAGCATCTGATTATAGTCAAGAGTGCAAGAGCTGTCCTCACAAAATGGTGCAGTAGGACGGCTCTTCTTCCCCTTCCACCTTCACCGCCACCTGCCAATGAAATAAGAACACACAAAGATGATGAATTCATGATGAAGACAACGGATTCATGACTCCAACAAGGATGTGGGGACCTTCTCCATTACTAGCCCCATCTGCCATTTGGAAGGGGCTCCTCCTGAGTACACAGAGGGAACTGATCTTTTGGGAAGCCTGGAATTCAATGTTCAATATCACTTTTGCTTCCAGTCTCTAAGAGGACTGTCCAGACCAGGGGTAGTCAAACTGGGCCCTCCAGATGTCTGTGGACTACAATTCCCAGGGGCTCTTGGGAATTGTAGTCCATGGACATCTGGAGGGCCGCAGTTTGACTACCCCTGGTCCAGACCATCAATCCTTCAGGTTAGGTAGGTAAAGTATAAAGTACTGAATAAGGATCTGCAAAACAAGATTTGTTCCAAGCCTTTTGCCTCTACTTCATACCTTGCCTGCCTTGGAACATTTTCTAGACAAAAGAGAACAGGGGGAAGAGTACAAGAATGGCTGGAGAAAGTTAAGGAAAGGACTGATAGTACAAATTTACCGACAGGCCAATTCCACAGTAACACAGACACATGCACAAAGTAATTGCAGCCCAATGGCCTTCCTTCCTCGGTGTTCACCAATCAGAAATTGTACACCACGTATGAAATCTGTACCATAAATAAAGCTGCTCAGGGATGGTGGGAGGAGATGGTATTCATCACATACCTGATTGGCCATCCGTCCAACAAACAGCCAATCAGGTAGGCTGTCCTGCCTCTGGCCACATCCCCCTCCAGCTTCTTCCACGTGGAAGGTGCCAGCCTGCGCTACTGTGCTGAAGCTCGGAGGTGAGCAAGCCGCTGAGCGAGCTGGGCGGGAGGGATGAGGATCTGGGATCATGGTCGAGAGGGAAGGGTGGTTGCCCAGCCAGTGGCTGAGGCCTGGGAAAGAGAAGGGTCAGCCCTGGTCTCCACCATGTAAGGGGTCCTGGTAGGAGTTTGGTGCTAAGGGTTATGGGCCAATCAGGTCCATCCTTGGTGCCTGTAGGCCTCTGATTGGTTGTCCACCCACTGACTGCCCAATCAGATTAGAACTCCTGCCCCTAACGGTCTTCCCACAATTCTGCAGCTTCTTCACAGTCTCTGGCCACTCAGACACTTCTCCTGAGGTGAGTGAGCTGCTAGGGGTGCATGGGGGCTCTTCGACTTTGCCCTCCTGAGGCAATGGCTCCTGCCTACAGAACTTAGGGAAGTCAGTCCATGACTTCTCTGAGTGGGAGCACCGGGCCCACCAACACCCTAACCATTGCATTCCCCCTCTTACAAACCCTGGGGCACACTGGCCGCTAGGCTCCACCCATGCGCCTCTATGCCACTTCCCACCAACTCTGAGGCATGCCTGCAAGCTGAGAAAAGCCTGGGGGCCCTGGCCTAAACTGCAAGCAGAGGGGAGGACTAGAGGGAACACCAGGGTCAGGGGAGTCCTAATATACCCACAGTCAGGTCAGAGACTCCTCCAGGAAGGGATGCAGCTGGTAGGGGAGCCTAAACAGACAGGAAGCATTCCTGGCCAATGCTGCCACCTACTGACCAGGAATGAGACCCAGTGGGAAGATTGGATCTTTAAGGGATGTCCAGTTCTACTTCTCAACTAACTTAACTACTTCCCACTAACTTCCAATTCCACACTTGTACAGGCAGAGCAATTCTGCATGCCGCAGAATTAATGTGGAAGTTTTATCTGCCCCCCCCCACCCACTTTCTTTTCCAGAACATGGAGATGCTGTTTCTCATTCGGGAGAGCTTTGGGGACAGGTGACTCCTTCAAAGGGAGCAGTAACTTATGGAAAAGCAAGAGACCAGAGAGAGGAGACTCCATCAGGAGGGTGTGAATTCACCCCAGCTGCTAGTACCTGGAAGCCTACCCATGAGGAAAGGGAACTGCAGCACCACACAAGCCATCTGTCCCAAAAGCCACTCACCGGCACTGCCCAGTGAGGACGGCAGCACTTCTGCTGAGAGCAGCGTTCAGCTTCCTGTGCGAGCAGATCCCAGCGGCTCCCCTCGCCCACGATCCCAGTTGGGTCGGCTGGGTCCAGGATGACGGGTCTGTAATTCAGTAACAGCAACAGCCCCCATGAGGCACAGGGCTAGGGGGAGGCCCAGAAGAACAGGCAACCTACATTTACAGCCCTGCTTAACCATGAATGTTGGGTTTCATGCCCTACTTTTTACTTCCCAAAGGAGTCTCAAAGTGGCTTACAATTCCCTAAACTTCCTCTACCCACAACAGATACCCTGTGAGGTTGATGGGACAGAGTTTTTTGAGAGAACTGTCACGGGCTCAAGGTCACCCAGCTGGCTGCATGTGGAGGAGGAGGAGGGATTTAGGTCCAGTTCTCCAAATTAGAGGCTACTGCTCTTCCCCATTCCTCCACTCTGACTCTCTATAACTAGTGGAGCAACTTCTGTTACTCCATAAGTATGGGTGATAGAATAATTATTGTTCTTCTAATGCAGCCTTTCTCACCTTTTTTATACCCTTGAGAAACCCTTGAAACATTCTTCAGGCTTTGAGAAACTCCAGAAGTGATGCCAGCAGGCCCCATTTCCCTGCCATGTCCCAGGAAGTGACATCACCCAGACACGCCCATCGGATGTGACATCATACTCCACCGCCTCCAGTGCCTACTCTATTGGGATGGGAATAGGGCTGGCACAGGCACCAAGAAAATCTAGGACGTATACACAGAATAACTTAACGTCTCTTGCCTTGAAACCATATCTTAAGTCAGCTGCAGCCGGAAGTCACTTCCCTCCATCACCACCAGCCGTATATCTTTTGCCAAAAGTACAATCCCGGCCTTTGCGGGACAGAGGGCTGCAGAGGAAGTTCATGCAATGTACTGCGGGCAAAGGGCAGCCTTCTGCAACGTGACAGTGAGGAGCCTCAGGCAGACAGCCTTGCTAGGAGGAAAGGGGGAACTGCAGGCACACAAGAAGACTCAGTTTCATCTACAAAAGGCTGGACCGTATGAGAGACTCACCTGGGCTTCTGGAGCTGCCTATGCAGGTACGATTTCAGAGTCTCGTTCTCAAAGTCATAGAACGTGGTCCAAAATACGCGGAGCTCCCTGTATTGCTGGAGGAGCAGCAACACCGTCCGAAATCCTTCTGCCATGTTAAAATCTGGCTCTCGACTCCCTTTTTCCCAGGCATAGACAGCCAGCAGCTCCAGGGCATACTTCGGGGGCAGGGACTCCCCCTGTTGGAGCTGCACTCTGTATGGACGGACATGCTGGGAGGGAAAAAGTTGGGGGGGGGGTCAAAACTTGAAAGGTTTTGTTTCTATCTGTTCAGTACTCAGAAGACTCAATTAGCCGTTCCATCTCCACTGTGAGAACAAAAACATTAGAGATGAAATGGACAGTACGGGGGTTTGGGGATGGGGGGTGGTGGTGCTGTTAAAAGGTATTGCTATGTCTTAGGGGTACTTGGTAAATAAAAATTTTGCAAAGGTAACTGCTTAAGATGGCCAGGTAAGGTTTTGTTTTGACAAGAGATGCCACCGGAGCTTGTATTTGAGACAGGGGTGGGGGAACAAAAGCAGCCACAGCGATTTAGGGTGAATATAAACCTCTCTCTCTGTCCCTCTGATATGGGGGTAGTGAATCTGCTGCCTTGCAGGGCCCGGGAAGTCTTTACAAGCTGCTATACCTTTATGTCCCTCACACTGCAAAGCAAACAAATCAGTCAGTCCTAGAGGAGATCAGCCTTGCCTGCTCTTTAGAAGGCCAGATCCTGAAGATGAAACTCAAATACTTTGGCCACCTCATGAGAAGGAAGGACTCCCTGGAGAAGAGCCTAATGCTGGGAGCAATGGAGAGCAAAAGAAGAAGGGGACGACAGAGAATGAGGTGGCTGGATGGAGTCCCTGAAGCAGTCGGTGTGAACTTAAATGGACTCCGGGGAATGGTAGAGGACAGGCAGGCCTGGAGGATCATTGTCCATGGGGTCGCGATGGGTCGGACATGACTTCGCAACTAACAACAACAACAATATACCTTTATGTACCAGTGCTTCAGCAGGCGGATGAGGCTCTTCAGTTTAGGTGGCCGGTCAATGATGAAGTCCCTCTGTAGCTCAGTGAAGCAGGGGGAGAACTCCACCTTGGTGCCGGCTGCTGCTGCTGCTCTTGATCAAGTTAATGTACACCTGAGGATCAGGCTTGGAGCCCTTTTTGTACTGCCCTGCCACAGAATGCAAGAAGACGCAGAATCAAAAAGGCAGCTCAGAAATACCTTTTAGGCACACCACGCTGGGTTATCACTTATCAGATGCTGGGAGACAAGTCCATGCCACGGGAACCGGAAAGGTGATCCTGAATTTTAAATATCACTTAAAGAAGCACCTGGCCTAGGGGAGAGAAGAACCCGAATGCAGGCAGGTCCAACAAACAGAAGGTGACCCTTCTCATCTCTTTGGGAAAGACCGTAGAGAAGACATCCTCACCAAGAGCATCAAAGGCAGGCAACACATCAAACTGAATCGAATCTTTGAGATCGGACGAGCGGAGTTTGAAGCTGAGAACACGTGGATTGGGCCACTTGGGTGACTCAAGCATTACTTCTAAACACTCCCCATTCTTTTCCTGGAATTCTTTGAGCCTCTTCGTAATCTCCTGGATGATCTCCACCCGCTTTTTTTCCTGGTCTGTGTAGTCCTTGAAGATGTCGAGAAACGCCACCAGGTCGGCGTCTGAGTTCCCTTTTAGAGCCGTGCCTTTCCCCAACGAGCCTCCCTGCAAAGGAGAGTTACATTTTGCCACATGTAGTAAATTAAATTCCAACAACTTGCACGTCATGGCCAATAAAGGCCATAAGCAGCATAACATTACAGCCTAAAGCAACACAAACAAAAGTTGGCATTTGTAATTAAAATGCCCCCAAGCAGTGACAAGGCGGCTCAAGAAGAGTTGTCTGAAGATGGAGGTCCTGTGGCTAGGCAGGAAAGGTCCAAGTGAGGAAGCATGCCTACCCACCCTGGATGGAGTACAGCTATCAGTGGTCCACTCTACCAGGAACCTGGGTGTGATTCTTGATGCTTCCCTCTCAATGGAGGCTCAGATCATAATAGTAGCACGGCTGGCACTCTACCACCTTCGCCAAACCGCCCTACTTTGCCCCGGAACACCCAGCCACAGTGATCCACGCGACGGTCACCTCTAGTCTGGACTTCTACAACTCGCTCTATGCTGGCCTTCCCTGAACCTTGGTCCGAAAACTACAACTGGTCCAGAACACAGCTGCTTAGGTCCTCACAGCAACACCTTGGAGGCCCCACATTCAGCCTCAACCAGGGCCAGAGCTTTCTCCATCCTGGCCTGCACCTGGTGGAACGAGCTCCCAGCGGAGATCGGGAGATCAGGGCCCTTAACTTGAACAGTTCCGCAGGGCCTGCAAAAGAGAGCTCCTCCGCCAGGCATTTGATTGAGATCAATCTGAACCACTGCTTCCCACTGGCCTCCTAAGCCTCCCTCCATTGATCATGACTACAAATCCGCCCAGCCTACTGGGCCTCAGTATGAGTTGATTAATGTTCCTTAGTAATCTACTGTTCTACATGCTGTTTACTGTTATCACTACATTGTTGTTACTGTTATCGCCACATTACAAACTGAGATATCTGTATCATTCCTTTTTCATGTAAACTGCCCCTGAGCCTTCGGGGAGGGTGGTATATAAATTAAATAAATCAATCAAAGCCACAGCGGAGACCAAGGCAACTAATTCCGGAATCGGGGAGCAACCGTAGAGAAAGGGAACCAGAAGCACAATGATTCCGCTTGGCATTTAATGAGGATATCACGTGGATCTCCCAAGGGAGGGTGTTTCAATGACATGGAGCAGAAATAGAAATGGCCCCATCTTGAATAACCGCTGCTAAATCTCAGGAAGCTCTTAATGCCAGCCGTTGGTGCCAGTCCCAGACTGTTCTAAACTTTATAAGTAAAACCCAGCTTTTTGCACTGGGACCTGAAGCAAGCTGGAACCAGGCTGACAAGGTAAAAGTTGTGGGCATGCTTAATGGTAGTGACCATGTGATTTTGGACCTTGTGATCTTGGGGAAGAGAAAAGCTGTACACAGTCACACATACAGGCTGGACTTTAATAGGACAAATTTTAGCAAATTTAAAGTTGCGGTCATAAAAAAAGATGGAAGTCCAAGAAGATTGGGAGTTTCTCAAAACTGAAATATTGAAGGCGCAATCACAGACAATTCCCTTGAAAAGGAAAACTGGGAGGAACCTAAAGAAACCAAGGTGGCTCCATAAACAGCTTTCAAAAGAATTCAGTAATAAAAAAGACTAAATTAGGAAATAGAAGGAGGATCTTATAACCAGGGAGGGATATGAACAAATAACCAATATGTGTAGGGAGAATGTTCGAAAAGCTAAAGCTCTTGGATAACTGGGAAACTGGAGGTGAAAGGATTTATTTATGGAACAACATACTGTGATAGTGCAAAGGAGAGACAGGGACAGGTGTCTTCTCTATCTGGCTACCTAATTAGAAGTGAGGGAGAACTTCCAAGAAGAAGGAGGAAATTGCCCTAAGAGTAGCAATCTAGGGACAGACAAGAAAGCAAACTTAATAGGAGAGAAAGGTCCTGAACTCTCTGACCAATCTAACAGTCTTCTTGCTGCCCCCTTCAGGGTCTTCTCTTCTTGTCTTTGTACACATTGTCTATTCCAACACAAATTTCCTTTCACTTCTGCAACACAGCCAACATGTTTTCCACCCAGGGAAGGGCTTTTGTGGTTTCTCCATTGGCAGCACAGCTGCAGATACGGCACTGCAGCAGCAGGGCTTCCACGTGGCAGGTTTCCCTGCAGCTTCCCTGCCCCAGGCCCCAGCACCAGCAAGGCTTTGGTGGGATTTTTAAAAATCCAGACTAGAATTTCATTATATCCATATACCATGGCAGCAATGAATAGAGGAGGTTCTCTGAAGTCGCGGCTTTTTAAAAAAAGTTTCTAGTCATTTTCGGTGCTAAGATATGCTTTCATTTTATTATCATATATCTCTACAAGGGAAAAGGCTAGATGCTTCCTCTTTAAAAAATGAAACCTGAGAGCACCAAGATCAGCTGTAATTCCTGAAGAACTATAAGCACCACCCAGACACTGGCAACACAGTTTACATATTAACAGGCAGAACTTGTACTTCTTCCAGTTCTACCTCCACACACACATGCACACACACACATACACACCTTTGTAGTGACTTATCGCCAACACTGACCTTAATCACCTTCAGCACCCGAGGCCGGGGCGGGGCTGCATCTTTGAAGCAATTCGTCTGCAGGAACCCGCAGATGATGTGGATGGCCCTGCGCACTTGGACCAGGAAGTCCTCATTGGGCTGGAGATTTTCAGAAATAAACGTATCCAACTTTCTTGTTTCTGTCTTGTACAACTCCATGGCAGAGATGCAGGCCAGAGAGGCAATTCTGGCTCGGTTCTGGGATCCACTGACAGAGAAAAAAAAAATCTCCTGCAGTTTTGGTCTGCTCTTCACTTTCACTTCCCAGCCCTTAGAGCAGTTTCATTTTCCAGAATGCAGCTTTACTCAGCAGCAGACTTGATTCCGAGCCAAACTCTGTGTGTGCCTTAAAGTCAACAGCTGCTGCTTCCAGGAAGATGTTGTCATCCAGCCCAGAACTCCATTCAGACCAGTTCAGGAATTCCCCTATCTCAGCTGAGCAGGAAAAATAGAACTGAGCATCATTTGCAAGCCAATAACACTCTAGTGTCAACTTCCACACCACATGACTCACTGGAATCATACAGTGAAGGTCATGTCAGTTCTATGTTATGGTTAAAAATAGTCATTTCAGTGTTACAGACACTGAAGGAGTTCTTAGCTTAGGGGATGGTTTGGTGTAATATATAAGTGCGCCCTGGCTCCAGTCTGCTCTCAACTATTTACAACCATAAACCCAATAATTATGGAGATGCAGCAAAAGACAAAGATGCAAGAAACAGTCTTAACAAAAAAGCCACTTTTATTGAAAATGAGATTCAAACCTCAAAATTAATATTACAATCATGAGAGAATGCCAAACAAATTCAATTTACAATTGCAACATACAAAGCAAAGGCTTTACGCGAGTTGGGACCCACATACCTGAGGGACTGCCTATCGCCCTATGCCCCCTGCAGAACCTTACGTTCTGCGGGAGAAAATCTGTTGGTCGTTCCTGGCCCTAGGGAGGCACGCTTGGCCTTGACCAGGGTCAGGGCCTTTTCAGGTCCTGGCCCCTGCCTGGTGGAATGAGCTCCCGGGAGAGCTGCGGGCCCTGCGAGATCTTCCATCGTTCTGCAGGGCCTGCAAGACGGAGCTCTTCCACCAGGTTTATGGTTGAGGCCAAGGCTAACATCTATGCCCCCCGCAGGACCCGGGACCTGGAATTAGGATGGGGGATGGGACCATCAGTATCCCCTAACCCTAACCTTAATCCAAACCCTAACCCGAACCCGAACCCGAACCCTAACCCGAACCCTAACCCGAACCCTAACCCTAACCTAAACCCTAACCTAACCCTAACCCTAACAACCCTACTACTAACCCTAACCCTAACAGCCCTAACCCTAACCCTAACCCAAACCCAAACCCTAACCCTAACAACCCAAACCCGAACAATCCTAACCCTAAACCTAACCCAAACCCTAACCCGAACAACGCTAACCCTAACAGCCCTAACCCTAACCCTAATAGCCCTAAAGCTAACACCCCTAACCCTAACAGCCCTAACCCTAACACCCCAAACCCTAACCCTAACCCAAACCCTAACCCTAACCCTAACCCTAACCCTAACCGAACCCGAACCCGAACCCGAACCCTAACCCAAACCCAAACCCTAACTCTAACCCTTACCCAAACCTTAACCCTAACCCTAACCAAACCCTAACCCTAACCCTAACCCTAAAAACCCAAACCCTATCCCTAACCCTAACCATAACCCTAACAACCCAAACCCTAACCCTAACCCTAACAACCCAAACCCAAACCCTATCCCTAACCCTAACCATAACCCTAACAACCCAAACCAAAACCCTAACCCTAACCGTAACCCAAATCCACACCCTAACTCTAACCCTAAACCTAACAACCCTAACAACCCAAACCCTAACCCTAACCCAAACCCTAACCCTAACAGCCCTAACCCTAAAAACTCTAACCCAAAACGCTACCAGCTCTAACTCTAACAACCCTAACCCTAACCCTAACAGCCCTAACCTTAACCCTAACAGCCCTAACCCTAACCCTAACCCTAAGCGCCCTAACCCTAAGCACCCTAACCCTAACCCTAACCCTAACTATACCTAACCCAGGGTTTGGGTTAGGGTTAGGGTTAGGGTTAGGGCTAGGGTTAGGGTTAGGGTTGTTAGGGTTAGGGCTGTTAGGGTTAGGGTTAGGGTTGTTAGGGTTAGGTTTTGTGTTTGGGTTATGGTTAGGGTTGTTAGGGTTAGGGTTAGGGTTAGGGTTAGGGTTAGGGTTAGGGTTAGGGTTAGGGTTAGGGTTAGGGTTAGGGTTAGGGCGCTTAGGGTTAGGGCGCTTAGGGTTAGGGTGCTTAGGGTTAGGGCTGTTAGGGTTAGGGTTAGGGTTGTTAGGGTTAGGGCTGTTAGGGTTAGGGTTAGGGTTAGGGTTGTTAGGGTTGTTACGGTTAGGGTTTGGGTTTGGGTTAGGGTTAGCATTAGAGTGAGGATTAGGGTTAGGGTTTGGGTTAGGCTTAGGCTTAGGGTTTGGATTTGGGTTTGGATTTGGGTTTGGGTTAGGATTTGGGTTAGGGTTTGGGTTTGGGTTAGGGTTTGGGTTAGGCTTAGGGTTTGAGTTTGGGTTAGGGTTAGGGCTGTTAGGGTTAGGGCTGTTAGGGTTAGCGCTGTTAGGGTTAGGGTTTGGGTTGTTAGGGTTAGGGCTGTTAGGGTTAGGGTTAGTTTTGTTAGGGCTAGGGCTAGAGTTAGGGTTTGGGTTTGGGTTAGGTTTTGGGTTTGGGTTTGGGTTAGGGTTAGGGTTAGGGTTTGGGTTAGGCTTAGGGTTTGAGTTTGGGTTAGGGTTAGGGCTGTTAGGGTTATGGTTCAAGTCAGGGTTAGGGTTAGGGTTAGGGTTTTGGTTTGGGTTAGGTTTTGGGTTTGGGTTTGGGTTAGGGTTAGGGTTTGGGTTAGGGTTAGGGTTTGGGTTTGGGTTAGGCTTAGGGTTTGAGTTTGGGTTAGGGTTAGGGCTGTTAGGGTTATGGTTCAGGTCAGGGTTAGGGTTAGGGTTTTGGTTTGGGTTGTAAGGGTTAGGGTTAGGGCTGTTATGGTTAGGATTTTTATGGTTAGGGCTGTTAGGGTTAGGGCTAGGGCTGTTAGGGTTATGGTTTGGGTCAGGGTTAGGGTTGTTAGGGTTAGGGTTAGGTTCAGGGTTAGGGCTAGGGTTTGGGTTAGGGTTGTTAGGGTTGTTAGGTTTAGGGTTAGAGTTAGGGTGTGGGTTTGGGTTAGGGTTAGGGTTGTTAGGGTTAGGGTTTTTAGGGGTAGGGTTAGGGTTTGGGTTGTTAGGGTTGTTAGGGTTAGGGTTTGGGTTAGGGTTAGCATTAGAGTTAGGATTAGGGTTTGGGTTAGGTTTAGGGTTAGGGTTAGGGTTAGGGTTAAGGTTAGTGTTAGGGTTAGGGTTTGGGTTGTTAGGGTTAGGGCTGTTAGGGTTAGGGTTAGTTTTGTTAGGGTTAGGGCTGTTAGGGTTAGCGCTGTTAGGGTTAGGGTTAGGTTTGTTAGGTTGTTAAGGCTAGGGCTAGGGCTTGGGTTGGGGTTGGGGTTGGGGTTGGGGTTGGGGTTGGGGTTGGGGTTGGGGTCGGCCCGCAGGTTGGGGACCACTGCTGTAATGGTTAGATTTTAGGGGAGGATCCGTGAGACCTAGGTTCAACTCCCCAGTTTTAAAGTGCTGAGCAAGAGGGTGAAGTGTTCACAGCTATATAACGCCAAAGTTTTATTATTACAGTCGTTCAGGACAAGTTATACAAACAGAATCATAAGAGATCAAAACAGTATGGTCATTAGATATAATTCAATTGAGACAAAACTTTAAAAAAATATTTAAAATTATCTTTCTTCCAAGCTTCATATTTTGATGGCAGCTACTAAAAACTCAAAATCTGCTTAAATTTCCTCCCGGGAAAGGTGATCCCCTATTGGCTGTGGCAGATATGCTCTGGCACCTCTTTCTTCTTTGCTCTCCCCGAGTGATTATTGCAAAACAAGAAGTTAGGTTGGGGCAAACAAGTGCTTCGGGAGTGCCCCCACTGTGGATTTCCGCAGGACTGAGGTTCGAAGAGGATGAAGACATAAAATATCTGGACGATTCATTCTTAAAAGTGGGGGGGGGGGGGAACCGCGCATCAGTGATGAAGTGCCGTTTTTCTGTTTTCTGCAAAATGGCAGTACAAAATGCCTTGTCCCAAATACATCCATACAGCATCCAATTAGGTGAGACTGCAAGGGGTGTCTTCACAGTATTGTGCAGCTGGACTGCTCTTCCTGCACCTGCCAGTGAAATAAGAGCACACAAAGATGATGGATTTATGACTCCAACAAGGATGTAGGGACCACTCCCATCACTAGCAACATTTGCCATTTGGAAAGTGCTCCTCCTGAGCACCCCGAGGGAACTGATCCCTTAGAAGTTTCTGGAATTCAGTGTTAACCTTCATTATAGCTATTAACAAACATATACACTTGAAACACACAGGGTAAGCAGAGAAATTCTGCATTTGTGTGCTTAATATGGGAGCTCTTATTTCATCCCTTTGTTTTCTTCTAGAAGAAGAAGAGTTGATTCTTATATGCCGCTTTTCTCTACCCGAAGGAGGCTCAAAGCGGCTTACAGTCGCCTTCCCATTCCTCTCCGCACAACGGACACCCTGTGGGGTGGGTGAGGCTGAGAGAGCCCTGATATCACTGCCCGGTTAGAACAGTTTTATCAGTGCCGTGGCGAGCCCAAGGTCACCCAGCTGGTTGCATGTGGGGGAGCGCAGAATCGAACCTGGCATGCCAGATTAGAAGTCCGCACTCCTAACCACTACACCAAACTGGCTCTCTAGGGATTCAGATTATTATTCCCCCTTTTAGGATGGGCTTAGAAGAAGGCTGAACCCCCGGGGGGGCAAATAATAACAGATAAGTAAAAGCAAGAGGGCATGATGGAATCAAAGAGGTTCTCCTTAGGCCAGTAGATACTACTGAATACCTGCTGTTCTGAACTGAGCTTCTCCCGGTGGGGATGGGTCACCTTCTCAGTGCTCTGACAGGTACGTTGTTTGTTCAGCGTTTCTGACGAAGACGATACAGAGCTACTTGAGCAAGTAGATTCCAGCGGCTTCTGTGCCCCAGGAGTCTGGTTGGGTCGAGGATCAATGGTCTGAAATCCATCAACAGAAGCAGCCTGTGAGGTGCAGTGGTTAAAGCCTGAGAGACTGATAACAAAGTAGGGGACGGTGATGTTTTCTAAGGAAGGGCCCCTGGTGGGCGTGTCCACAGCTCTGCTTCCCAACCATATTCTGCACGATTGCACCCACTTCTAGGTTTTCTTGAAGCCTGAAGAATGTTTCAGGAACTGTCTTGCTCCCTCCACCCCCCTCTTCCCATTTTGTCAAGAGAACCTTCCGAGTACACAGAGAAACTGGCCGCTTGGAAGGTACTGGAGTTATGCAATATAAACAAAGCAATTGTGAATGTGTATGCTTCGAGTGGAGTTCCACTTTGATCTCTGACTCCTTCTTCTGCTACTTCCATCTATGGGAACTAACAGCATTTGAGAGCAGCATGGAAGACTTACCAGTGCTTTTTCTTCCCATGATACTTGGACCTGAAATGAAGACAGGGAACTGTGACAGATGGACAAACAGACTACCCCATGATGGCCCCAGACTTTTGGGATCTTACGGGCATCAGAGGGAGCATTTCATTAATTTGTCTCACCTGCACAGCCCAATGGGCGTATGAGGGCCCATAGTTGTTTGTGCAGCATTTCTGATAAAGACAATACTCAGCTTCTTGGGCAAGTAGATCCCAGCGGCTCTCTTGCCCTAGGAGTCTGGTTGGATCGGCTGGGTCCAGGACGACAGGTCTGAAATCCATCAACAGAAATAGCCAGAGAGGTACAGTGGTTAAAGCACTGAACACAAGCCTAGAAGACTAATAACAAAGTAGAGGGTAGAAAAAAATTGAGAGTCCTTTAAGGCCAGCCAAGTTATATTCAAGGTATGAGTTTTTGTGTGCACACACTTCTTCAGATGCAATATCATGGAATGAAAACAATTGGCAGTGTTGTTTTGAAAGGCATAAATAACACTTCTCTTTAAATGAAGGCAGGATAAGCAATTACAGAGCAAACGAATACAGAACCCACCAGGTCTTTAGCAATGAGTATCCTTGGCAGAACTGAAGCAGTGATCTTTGGTCAATGAAAAAGGGCGTGGCAGGTGCACAAGGGTGTCCTTACAGTCAGCTGTTAATTGCATGAAAGAACATGGGAAACTGACCTGGTCTTCCGGAGCTGGCTCATCAGGTATCGTTTGAGGGTCTCATTCTGCAAGTCATAGAATGTGGTCCAAAATATGCAGAGCCGCTCATATTGCTGGAGGAGCCAAAGGACTGTCCGAAATCCTTCTGCAATGTCAAAATCTGTTTTCCTATTTCCTTGTTCCCAGGCATAGACAGCCAGCAACTCCAGGGCATACTTTGGGGGCAGGGACTCCCCCTCTGGGAGCAGCTTTTTCCATGGATGGACATACTAGGAGGGGAAAAAATTGGGGTGTCAAAACTTGAAAGGTTTTGTTTCTGTGTTGTGTATACTCAGAAGACTCGATTCGCCATTCCATCCCCATGAAGAGAACAGAGGCAGCAGAAATAAAATGGACGGTATGGTTTTTTGGGGGGAGGGCCGGATAAAAACGGACACTTTCCAAAAACAATGGGATTATTTTAAAGGCACCCAAAATAAACAGTAAAATATCTCCAAACCACCTCTGAGCATCCTTTGCCTTGAAAACCGCAGGGGGTCACCTTAATTCAGCTGCAACTTGATAGCCTCCAGGGAGGGTGGTATACAAATTTAATAAATAAATAAATGACAACAAACAGGAAACAGCAGTAAACAGATAGCTCTTGTTTGTATTAAAGCGTTGGGACTAGTGCTAAATAAATGTATCTGCTGTAGTGCTTTGAGTGTCAGACTTGTCAGTTCCCTATCAAATTTCTCAATGAACAAACTTGGCATTAGCCATCCACTGGCATTAGCCATCCACTTGGCATTAGCCATCCACTTGGCATTAGCCATCCACTGATGTAGGGATAGAAAGCTCATGATGATTCTTGCTGAAATTGACTTGATAGGCAACACACTGATCAACATAGCCCCAGAAACCCCACCCCAACTGACAACAGGCCTGTTCCCAGGGGAACTAGTCCTGTGCCAAGGTGCACACAACATCTCCCTTACGATATTGCCTCAAGGTCAGACACACTGATAACGTCCAAGCTCCCCTCTCCCACAGTTCCATCCTCCCAACAAAGAATTTTGCAATTAGACTACAAAAATAAGCCAGCAATGCAAAGCAATAAAAATAGGTCCAATCAGTTAGACTTTCCCAGGCCCACTCCCCATTGACAGGTTATAGGAGCCCTTCCCAGTTACAGATGATGACAGCACACAGAATGACAAGGGGCACTGATGGCATGGGCAGGTGACCCCTCACTGACAAATGACAATGCCAAACAATCATGGCAGATGGCTGGCAGCCAGGTAGATCCTGCCATTCTGCCCCGCCAAAAGAACTAGGATCTTAGAAAACCAGGTTCAAATCTCCACTCTGCCATGGAAGGTGACCAGGTGACCTTTGTTTAGTCACTTTCAGTTTGAGTGAGAGTAAAAGTGCTGAGACCCAAAACTGCAGCACATTATGAGGAAAACTGTGAGGAAAACATTATGAGGAAAACCGTGAGGAAAACATTATGAGGAAAACTGTGAGGAAAATTCAACACACCAAGGCAGTGGTTCTCAAACAGCCCTTTCACAGTGGTCGCGACAGGGCAAGCAGCTTGGCTGGGGGAGGGCGCTGCCACTGTTGCTGCTCCTCCTGCAGGCGCCCGTGCTTGGCTGCCAGCCGCTGCAGCAGTGCCTCCAGTGCAGCGCAGTCTCCCACCAGGCTCTCCAGGTAGCAGTGCAGCTTGGCAGAACAAGGGGCAGAACTGAACTAGGAAACCCCGGGAAAAAACCAATTTCTATACCATCATGAACAATGGATCTTCACGCCATTGGTCAGTTTCGGTTTAATTTCTGTGAAAGAACCCTTGCATAATCTTATGGTTGGGGGGTCACCCCAACAGGAGGGACTGTATTAAAGGGCCGCGGGATTAGGAAGGTTGAGAACCACCGCATTAAGGCCTCTTTACACTTCAGAGCAGAGCAATCTTGACAAGCGGCTGTACCTCATTGTACCAGTGCATCAGCAGGCGGATGAGGTCCTTCAGTTTAGCTGGCCGGTCTCTGATGAAGTCCCTCTGTAGCTCAGTGAAGCAGGGAAAGAACTCACCACCACGGCTGCTGCTGCGGATCAGGTCAATGTATACTTGTGGGGAAGGCTTGGTGCCTGTCAACTGGCCTATCACCAAAAAAAAAAAAGTCGGACCAAGAAGGCACAGAAAGAAGCAGTTAAGAAAAGTCTTTTATGCATACTGAACTGATTACATCCCTTTCAGGATATTATATCTGAGGAAGGGTGCATGCACACAAAAGCTCATTCATTGAATAAAATGTGGTTGGTCTGAAAGGTGCCCCTAGACTCTATATTTGTTCTGCTGCTTCCGATGAGCACAGATACCTGCTTGATTCTATCTTATGCGTACTGTTCGGCTTCATTGCAGAACTTTACAGAACAAGCAGGTCTTGGTTAAGTTGCACTGAAGCTTTGAGCTATATGAAAATGATCAGAACCCTATAAAGCTGCCCAGAATGGCAAGTGAGTAGTAGTATTAGAAGGTGATATTTTTTTTGTATTTAGAAGCCCCTCGTAATATGAGGCCCTCCTCTGTAGTTTATTTCACTTGTGCATAAATTCAGCTGTGCATCCAAGCCAAAACTTAACTAAAATGCTTCTAAAGAAGATAGTTATTGATCTTCCCACACCTTTCAGAGGGTTATTGCTTAGGTTGCCCTTGATACTGTAGCACTCCAGTGTAAAAAGAAGATAGAAGGCTAAATGAGAGTAATCATAGAATCATAGAATCACAGAATCATAGAGTTGGAAGGGGCCATTCAGGCCATCTAGTCCAACCCCCTGCTCAACGCAGGACCAGCCCTAAGCATCCTAAAGCATCCAAGAAAAGTGTGTATCCAACCTTTGCTTGAAGACTGCCAGTGAGGGGGAGCTCACCACCTCCTTAGGCAGCCTATTCCACTGCTGAACTACTCTGACTGTGAAAATTTTTTTCCTGATATCTAGCCTATATCGTTGTACTTGTAGTAATCAAACTCCTGTCGGGGGAGACCGAGCCCAGAAGCTGTCGCCACCCTCTGTTCCAGCTGAAAAGAAGCCTCCATCCCCCCCCCCCCCTGCAAAGGTACGTACCAAGAGCATCAAAGGCCGGCAGCACAGTGAACTCAATAGACTCTTTGAGATCATAAGACTGGAGCTTGAAGCTGAGTATAAGTGGGTTCAACTGCTTGGTTGGCTCAAACCATACATCTATGTTCTTTTGTTCTTTGTTCTTGAATTCTTCAAGCCTCCTTTGAATCTCCTGGATGATCTCCTTCCGGTGAAGTTCTTGATCCCTGTATTTCTTGAAGGTGGTGAAAAACACCACAAGACTGGCACTGGAGCCTCCTTTCAGAGCGGTGCCTTTCCCTGACGAGCCTCCCTGTGAAGGAGAATGGTGAATCATTAAGTCTACACAGCATGAGCAGGAAGGGTTGCATCTCAGGGGCAGGGACCACCAGGGTGCCTAACTGTGTCCCTGGGGACACCTCTCTGTCAGTGATTGGCTATCCTTCCCTTCCACTGGGATCAGCCATGGGCTGTGGATGGAGTGGGGTTGTGCTGCGATGTGTCATTAATGGTTCATTACCCAAAAAGCCTTGGGTGTGTTTGTATAAGAGTCTCTGTGCAAAGGACAGAAATGAGCTGTGCTTCCTTCTTCTTGCACGTAAGCAGAGAGATCCTTGCAACAAGCAACCTTTTCCTGCACACACACATGCGCATATGCACACACCCTAAGAACCAAGGGGGCATTCTGAGCAATCTCTATGGGACAGAAGATATTTGTGATGCCAACCTGAAGGGGGAAGGCTTTCCTCATGCCTGCAGTATTCAATTAATTGCATTTTATGTCCCAATGTGTGTCCCAAAGCAGCTTATATTGCTATACTCTCCTGCAGCTTGTCCTCGCAACAACTCGATGAGGTAGGCTTGGCTGAGTGTGATTGGCCCACGGGCCACCCAACAGGCCTAATTCCTTTAATGAAAAAACCAACTGCCCTGCAAGGAAGGACTGAGGGGTATTGCTAGCCAGCTGATCACTCTGTTGCTACTGGTCAGGGAGAGAGGCTGGATGGATACGGTGGGGAACCACCCAAAAATTGGCACAGGGGTTTGGGTGCAGAAGGCTCCTGCATTGGAGAGGATGGAAGCATCACCAGAATAGCTGCATTGTACTCTTCTTCCTCGGCCACCTTGGGTAACCGTCCCAATTGACCAGCCTGTCACATAGTGGAAAGGCGTTATCCAAGTGGAACAGACCATGAAATGGGAAACATACATTCGCACACACACACACACATGGTGCCTTCAAGTCTCTCCACCTCTTCCCCCAAAATAGCAGCTCTGAAGTGCCACTATTATGGCTAGGCATTGCTATTTACCCTGGTTGGTCGTCCAAGATCCCTAGAGCAGGGGTAGTCAACCTGTAGTCCTCCAGATGCCCATGGACTACAATTCCCATGAGCCCCTGCCAGCAAATGCTGGCAGGGGCTCATGGGAATTGTAGTCCATGGACATCTGGAGAACCACAGGTTGACTACCCCTGCCCTAGAGGATGCACAATTCCCCCTTCCATTCCCATCCCAAGCCCTCTGACTGGTCCAAATTTATTTACCCCGCCCCCGCCCGGGGTTAACATGGCCCATCAACTCCAAGGAGGCAACAGCACCCACCTTGACCACCTTCGCAACCTGGGGCTGGGGCGGAGGCGCATCTTTGAAGCAATTCTCCTTCAGAAACGGACAGATGAGGTCAATGGCCCAGGACGAATCTCTCAAGAACTTCTGGTCAGGCTGGAGGTCGTTGACAATAAACGTATCCAGCTGCTGGGCATCCGTGCTGTAGAGCTCCTTCGGAGGCAACGATGCCGACACCGGACTGAGGGAAGGGTACAGCTGCTGCCGCCGCCTCAGGACTACCTCTGGCTTTAGTTTCCCAGATGGAAAGAAAAGGAATCACAAAGCAAGATAATGTAATAGTCCTCTCTGTATTATTAGTAAAAGTCCAAATAATGATAAAGAGTCAACCGAAACAGGATCCTAGGTAAATAACCCGCTTTCTGTGTATCTTCATCAGTGGTTGCTCTGCAGGGTAAGTAAACAGGTTGAAAATATACCCATATACACTTTCAACAAACCATAATTCATAATTTCACAAAGCTACAATAAGACATACTTTCCAATGTAGTTATGTTATAGTAATATGTATCACATTGGCAAATGCTCATCACAGTCTGGGGATTTCATAAGGTGCCCATGAAGGCTACCTTCAATTAACATTTATAGAGAAGCTGGCAGTTACAGGTGTAGTCAATTAGTTAAAGGGGCCAGATCCATTACAGCAAATGGATCTGATTTTTACAAAAAACAATTGTAATCAAGGTTGACATTAAGACCCCCCGGCATCACAGTATTCAGATGATGAATGAAAAAACCTCCCCATTGTTGAAGGCGGATAAGAATGTTGTCCTTAGCATATAGTGAAGGTTGAAGTTGTTCCAGTCCTAAGAATGTAAATTCTTCTAAGCTATTATTATGTTCCGACTAATGTGAGACGAGGGGAGCATCTTTGATCTTGTTTCTCAATCGGCTCCTGTGTTCTGATATTCGAATGTTAAGAGGTCTAGTGCAGTGGTCCCCAACCTTTTTATCACCGGGGACCGGTCAACGCTTGACAATTTCACTGAGACCTGGGGGGGTAGTCTTTTGCCAAGGGACATCACCACCTCCTGAGCCCCTGTTGCACTTGCTTTCCCGCTGGCACCCCTGACTTCCCGCTGCCTGCTGGGGGCTGCTACCAGCAGCAGCTATGCAGTGTCACGCCGAGGGGGAGCCCCAGCCATGGCAGCCGCTGGAGAGCACCAAAGGTGAGCCGGCGGCAGACTGGCAGGGCAGCCCCCGAGGCAGCAGCCAGGGAGGAGGACGAGGAGGAGCCGCGGCCCGGTACCAACTGATCTACGAACCGGGACCAGTCCCCGGACTGGGGGTTGGGGACCATTGGTCTAGTGGACATTCCCACATAACAAAATTTACATTTGCATATAATCATGTATACTATGTTACTGGATTCGCAATTAATAAATTGTTTAATATGTACCTTAAAGCCATTGGTATGCTGATACTCCTTAATTTCCAGCATTTATTTACCTACCATGCATTTGCCACAACAATGATTGCCCAATGGTAAATTGTTAATAGGGTGTTTTATGGGCCTGATGATATCCTGAATATTTCTGCCTCGACGCCACGCAATAAGTGATCTTTCCTTACAGCCCTCAATATGGTAAACCATATGCCAATGTCTATATATAATTATCTGCAATTCACGAGAATAATCTGAGAACTCAAAAGATGAATTTAACCTGTTGGATTTCTGCCTGATTTTATATTGTAAAAGATCCTCTCGGTCTGTTCTATCAGCATAGTTTTTTGCGGAATTAATAGTCCACAATGGGTAGCCCCGAGCAGTTAAATCATTACTTAAAGTGACGCATGCCCGTTTATATTTGATAGCATCTGAGTTGTTTCTTTTGGTGCGCAAAAATTGTCCAGTAGGTAAACTAGTTTTTAGGTGCCACGGATAAAAAGAATGTAAGTGCAATAGTGTATTCCTATCCGTGTCCTTGTGGAATGAAGACACAGCTAGCTGAACAATATGCACCCTTATGTCTAAAAAAGGAATTTGAGGGGTACTGGTTTGCATTCTAAATTGAAACAACTCAGCAGGGCCAAACAGAAAGACAGACTGAAAGGTATTATATTCACATTCAAGAATCTAAATCAATATTGTTTTCAGTACAATTCAGTCGCTGGTTCCTAAAGAGTCATTTTTAAATTGTCTGTCACAAATTCAACACGCTAAATCAATGTTGTATTTAGTGTAATTTGACCACCAGCTCCTAAAAGTACCAGGGATCCTTTAACTAATGTTATAGCAATCTTGAATGTGACTATTATACTTTAAACAATATTTTGTGGGAGGGTATCAGGAAAATAGCTTTTTAGGGAAAGCTTGATAGGCTTGATCCTTGAAAATGGCAAAAGCTATTGAGATACCATTTGGGCTTGAACCTAATACAGTAACGTACTTTCCAATAAAAAGGAAAAATAGAGGTAAAGATTATAATTAATTTTTCTGGAACACTATCTGGTCTATCTGTCTTTCAGTTTGGATTTCAGAGACTGATCTGCCTGTGTTTTTTTTAACTCCAGAAGGGTGGCAAAAGGGCTTCTCTTTGGGTAACACCACTGCCACCACCTGGCTGACGTGCAGGGTCATGAGCTAGGAGAACCAGGACTCCTAGGCACCCCTTCCAGTCCTGAGAACTCACCTCTATGTCTCCCACAGCTCCACCACCTGATTGAAAGAACAATGTTCAAAATCAGATATTTAGCTCAGCATAGAGCTAAGCAAAAGAGAGGCTAAAGAAAGTGGATGAAACATATTATTTTGGTGTTATATACAGGGCAGGTGCCTTGGCTTAAGGAGTTCTCAAACTTCTTAGCTCACCTTGCAGCCACATGGTCCACAATGGCTGCTCACCTCTTCTCGCAAAAGCAAGCTCCTTCCTTGATGGTCAGCAGGCAAAAGACCCCCTCCTTCAACAGCATCAAATATATACCTTCCTATCCTCTCCCCACAGCAAGCCCCTTTTTGCTAGGCAGTCCGGGAGGTTCTCCTCCCTCAGCCCTGGTAACCTGTTTCCTAGACAGACCAATTAACATTAACTGTCCCTCCCTTCTCCATAGCACAAAGGGAAAAAAACTCTTTCTGACTGAAATAGCAAGAAGGGAGGGCATTTCACCACACTCTTGCTTACCCCTGGCCAGGCTAAACAATTGGAATCCGCAACAGTGCTGGCCCTAAACCACTTAAGGGTTTATAGACCCAAATTAGGGCATTGATTGATATCCAGGATCAAACTGGCAGCCAGTACAAATCAGTGTGGTGAGATATGGGCAGCAAGGCCCAGGTTACAGTCAGGAAGCCTCACCAGGGACAAAGAGGTCTCTCAGATCATTCAAAGGCAGCCCCCAGCAGGTGCATTACAGCAGAGGAGTCTGAAATTACCTGCAGTCAGGTTAGAGACTCCTGCAGGAAGGGGTGCAGCTGGCAGGGGAGCCTAAATGGACCGGAAGTGCTGCTGGCCACTGCTGCCACTTTACAGGAATGAGACCGAATGACAAGACTGGATCTTCAAGAGAAGTCCAGTTCTACTCTCCAAGGTGTGACCACAAATTTCCAGCTCCACACTTGTTCAGGAAGAGCAATTCGACATGCACTGGCTTAATGTGGAAGCTTTAGGCCCCCGCCCCACGCTTTCTTTTCCAGAACATGGAGATGCTGTTTCTCATTCGGGAGAGCTTTGGGGACAGGTGACTCCTTCAAAGGGAGCAGTAACTTATGGAAAAGCAAGAGACCAGAGAGAGGAGACTCCATGAGGAGGGTGTGAATTCACCCCAGCTGCTAGTACTTGGAAGCCTACGCATGAGGAAAGGGAACTGCAGCACCACACAAGCCATCTGTTCCAAAAGCCACTCACCGGCACTGCCCAGTGAGGACGGCAGCACTTCTGCTGAGAGCAGCGTTCAGCTTCCTGTGCGAGCAGATCCCAGCGGCTCCCCTCGCCCACGATCCCAGTTGGGTCGGCTGGGTCCAGGATGATGGGTCTGTAATTCAGTAACAGCAACAGCCCCCATGAGGCACAGGGCTAGGGGGAGGCCCAGAACAGCTTTCTCACTGCTGTGGTGAGCCCAATGTCACCCAGTCAGCTGCATCTTGAAGGCACTTCCCCCCCACTGTCACCACTAGTATATCTTTTACCTTTGCAGGCCATGGTTGCAGAGGAAGTTTATGCAATGTACTGCAGGCAAAGGGCAGCTTTCTGCAATGCGACAGGCAGAGAGCCTTGCTAGGAGGAAAGGGGAAACTGCAGGCACACAAGATTCACACTTTCACCTGCAAAATGAAAGACTCACCTGGGCTTCTGGAGCTGCCTATGCAGGTACGATTTCAAAGTCTCGTTCTCAAAGTCATAGAATGTGGTCCAAAATATGCAAAGCTCCTTGTATTGCTGGAGGAGCAGCAACACCGTCCGAAATCCTTCTGCCATGTTAAAATCTGGCTCTCGACTCCCTTTTTCCCAGGCATAGACAGCCAGCAGCTCCAGGGCATACTTCGGGGGCAGGGACTCCCACTGTTGGAGCTGTGGGTTGTACCGATGGATGTACTAGGAGGGTGGGGAAAAGGTTTCGTTTTTATCTGTTCTCTACTTAGAAGATTCAGTTGACCATTCCATTCCCACAGAACAGCAGAAATGAGATGGGGGATGTGAGGGTTGTTTGGTACAGTTGCATGCTATAGATGGCACATAAAGTGCCTTAGAGCTACTTGGCAAAAGTCTTTTTTTGCAATGGGAACTGCTTACGATGGCCAGAATGTGTATTTGAGACAGGGGTGGGTGCTCAGCAATTTACGGTGAATATAAACCTCTCCCTCGGTCCCTCTGATATGAGGGTAATGGATCTGCTGCCTTGCAGGGCCTGGGAAGTCTTGACAAGCGGCTTTACCTCTTTGTACCAGTGCTTCAGCAGGCGGATGAGGCTCTTCAGTTTAGGTGGCCGGTCAATGATGAAGTCCCTCTGTAGCTCAGTGAAGCAGGGGGAGAACTCACCACCTTGGTGCCGGCTGCTGCTGCTGCTCTTGATCAAGTTAATGTACACCTGAGGATCAGGCTTGGAGCCCTTTTTGTACTGCCCTGCCACAGAATGCAAGAAGGCACGGAATGAAAAAGGCAGCTCAGAAATGCCCCCTTATGCCCACATCACCCCATGTTCTCACTGATCAGACCCCGGGAGATGAGTCCACACCATAGTAACTGGAAAGGTGAACTTGCATTTTAAACGCCACAGTAATAAGCATGTGGACTAGGGCAGGGAGGAACCTGAAAGGAGGCAGGCCAAACAAACAGAGGGTGACCCTTCTCATCTCTTTGGGCCCCAACCCATGTGGATTTAAAATATTTTTTCTCCAAATCAATAGGGTTCAAAGCTGATCTGCAAATTTTAGGAGAATGGGAGGGCGGGTGGGAATATGTCATACTGTCCCTCGCCATTTCAGTTAAGAAGTCTTCATCCCTTGAGGAGACATCCTCACCAAGAGCATCAAAGGCTGGCAACACATCAAAATCAATCGAATCCCTGAGATCAGGAGAGTGGAGCCGGAAGTTGAGTGCTCGCGGGTTCGGATTTTGGAGGGGCTCAAAAGTTATTGCTATATGCTCTCCACAATTTTCCTGGAATTCTTTGAGCCTCTTCCGCATCTCCTGGATGATCTCTGGCCGTCTTTCAGCCAGATCTTTGTAGTCCTTGAAGTTGTCGAGAAACACCACCAGGTCGGCGTCTGAGTTCCCTTTTAGAGCCGTGCCTTTCCCCAACGAGCCTCCCTGCAAAGGAGAGTTACATTTTGCCACATGTAGTAATATAATTCCAACAAATTGCACATCACAGCCAATAAAAGCCCTAAGCAGTATAACTTTACAACGTAATGCAACAATAACAAAAGTTGGCATTGAGTAATTAAAATGCCTCCAGAATCAAAGATGTAGCACAAAACAAAATGACTTACCAACTGAAGGCTTTGAAAACTAAGTTTAATAAGATTAGTAAGAGAAAATAAATGCATATTAAGAGAATCTAAATGTATTAAAGGATTGCATTACTAGAAGATAAAGGAGAAAATAGAAAATAATGACGTTATAATGCTCTTGCAGAAAACTGTACTGTTACTTTTTTTTGTTTTGTATTTTGTTTGGGGGTTTTGTTTGTTTGTCTTTTTGTTTACTTCTAAGACTGTTTCACTCTGCTGTCTTTTATTAATGAAAATCTTTAATAAAAATGATATAAAAACAGAGATGCAGCATAAAACAAAATCCAAAAACCTTTAATGGCATGTGGAAGGTAATGTCTGTGCAGAAATGAGTAAAGCTGCACAAAACAAGGCAACAAAGTCAGGAATCAGAGCGCAACTGCAGAGAAAGTCAACCAGAAACACAATGAAAAAGAGATTATTCTGCTTGGCACTTAATGAACATGGGTGGATCTCATGGATTTCCCAAGCACATAACCCATGTGGAAGCCAAAGGAAACACAACCCAGAACGACACATTTTAAGCCCAGTGGCACCTTTAAGGCCAACAAAGTTTTATTCAAGTTATGAGCTTTCCAGTGCATGCATGCTTGCTCAGCTACAGTGTCATGGAATGGAAGTAATTAGTTCATACTTATAGGCAAAGTATGAGAGTAAAATAATATACCGCATAATGGAATATAGGAAAAACCAGAAATTTGGAATTGTTTGTATTCACTTGAGATTGAGTTGCATGGGAAATATTTTGGGTTCAAATAAAGGTGAATAATAGGAGAATAATGAGCAAATTCAATGGCCTCTTGTGGCGCAGAGTGGTAAGGCAGCCGTCTGAAAGCTTTGCCCATAAGGCTGGGAGTTCAATCCCAGCAGCCGGCTCAAGGTTGACTCAGCCTTCCATCCTTCCGAGGTCGGTAAAATGAGTACCCAGCTTGCTGGGGGGTAAACGGTCATGACTGGGGAAGGCACTGGCAAACCACCCCGTATTGAGTCTGCCATGAAAACGCTAGAGGGCGTCACCCCAAGGGTCAGACATGACTCGGTGCTTGCACAGGGGATACCTTTACCTTTACTTTAATGAGCAAATATACAATCAATTGCTGACAGCAGTTAGTTGAGACCTTGCCCTTATGCCCCCTTCTTCTCCACTCAAATGTGGAAGCATCTTAGGGCATCATCTTCTTTGAAGCAGAGCATTTGGTTGTCTCCTCTGTTCTCAGACAACAGAAAAACATATCAATATACCATCAAAATGGGGGACTTCCAGGGCCATTTCCCACGGCTTAAAAATAGCACAATGGTTGCTAATTGAAAACGCTACTAATTTGGCATTACCCACGACGTCGTAGACAATCTGCAACACTCCTGAAACCGATCAGCAATAAGCGCTTCGTTTTAGCGCTTTCAGGGGAATCCAGAAAAGTGGATTCACCCTCCGGATAGCGATACACTCCTGCAACCAATCTGCAACACTAGCGCTAAAGACCTGTGCGTTACCATTGTTGCTGGTTCTTCAAAGTCCCTCCCCCTGGCTCTCTTCTCTGAGCTTCCGGCGAAGCGATCGCCATTTTTTTTTCTCGGAGCGAGCGGGGATAAACGCACCGGCGAGCCTCTTTCTGTTTAGAGGCTTCCCTGGCTTCATTCCTTCACCTTTAGTCACTAAGCACAAACCACTTAAAAGCCCGTTTGCTGAAATAAAGTCCCTTTATTTTTTACACATAAATTCAGCCGAAAATCGAGCCCGTGAGAAGGGGGGGGGAATTTTTTTTTATCACTCGAGGCAGCGTGCAAACGATCATACAATCAAACGACAGCTCACATTAGGCAGCTGGATGGGTCTCTCCGTAGCAACGAATCTACACAGATTCGTTGCTATGGGTCTGTTTTTTTTTTAAAAAACCTTTCTTAAAGGGAAAGCGGCTGTTTGGGAGCATGCTAACGGCTGCCCATTGGCTGCTTGACGGCCAGGGGTGGGACGAGCTTGGCAATAGCGCTTCCTTTCTAGCGATTTCTGCCGAGACCGGAAGCCTGTGGGAAACGCTAAAAAACGCAACTGATTCCACTACAAAGCCAGGTGTGCAAAACGACGAATTCCACTATTTTAAATGGCGATTTTTCATTCCGCAAACAATTTGCAACAAAGATCCCTGTGCGAAAAGGTCCCCAGTTTGGGTAAGGGCAGATTTGTTGCTGAAGGGTTTGCTTCAGAGCTCTCACTTTCTCTCTCCTTTTGACACTAAAAGGAGCCCAACAAATTTCGTATCCTGGCACAGTAGTGTTAATTAGCCTCTCTGGAACTCAAACAGTTGGCTAAAAGCTGCTGAAAACTATTTAGAGTTGTCATATATCAGCCCTCCCAGGATTGAAGTCTGTGAGAAGATGGAGTGACACTCAAGTCGAAGCTGAAACCAGTTGTCTTTAAAGACTTTAAATCTGACTAACCAACTTCTTGGAAAAGATTTTGAGGCTAGAATTTCTATAGAATCTCCTATTTGACTACTGTTTGTTTAACACCCTGCTGGGAGCTGCTATAGTGACAGGCATGTGGGCTTGTGTTTACATCAGAAGATTAAAACTGATATATGGTTTGAAGGACTTATATTCATCTAAGGAGTTACATTCAAATCGTTGTTGAAAAGGACTAGTCTATGAAAAAGAAAGTAATAGTCTTGACGCATGAGAAAGAAGGACAGGTGCAACTACAGAGTCTTCTTAAACGTTTGCAATAAACAGTGAATGGGAAAACAAGATGTTTAAAGAAGTGAAGTGCACATATATTAGACTTCATCTTTGCTTAGAAGAATATTCTAGTAGAAAGAAACTGTGGAAGTGAAATGTGGCTATACACAGAAGAGTGTGGGAAGGTGAGATAAGAAGATCAGAATACTTGATAATGAGTGAGGATGTGAAAATGGCAAGCCAGCATGCCAGAGGCAAAAAACAAACAACCAAAACACAGAAAATGACTCTAAAATGGATCAAATAATTAGCCTACTTACATCCTTCCAAAAGGATGCTACAGACAATTTCAAAATTTTGGAGAAGCTGGTGAAGGTGGAGCAAAGATTTAGCAAAGCAGATACAGGAATTAAAGATGTGAAAAAAGACATCTATCACTTGAACAAGTTGGAAAACAAAGAGGGTGAAATCACAACAGAAATAAAATCAATTGGAGAAAGACTCAATGGTGAGGCGGATAGGCGGGAAAAGGCTGGAAATGATTGAGAAAAAGTAATTGATATTTCAACAGTGTTTGAACTTCATCAAAAAGAGACGATACTGGGGTTCAGAGGACTCAATGAAGACGGAGAAAATATAAGAGATAAAATGGTTGGAGCCCTGGCTAAATTTCTGAATTGGACGCCATGGAGGTTTTAGTAGATCAGGTATTTAGGGTCAACTCTAAGGTTGCATATGACAAAGGATTATCTAGAGATACTTTGACCTTCTTTATTAGGAAACATCACAGAGATGCTATTCTTAAATTACATTCTATAAATAGAATGGAAGTAGCAGTGTTAAAAGAAACCCCAGTGAGAATTCTGAAGAATAGGAAGGAGTACATGTTTTTGGTTTCCTATCTGAAGAAAAAAGATATCCCATTTAAATGGTAAGAACTAGAATGACTTTAGATTTAAATCCAAAAACTCACATTGTTAAAGCAAACAAAATAATTATTTCAAAAAAATAAGAAACTATAAATAGACGAATCTGTAGAAGAAGTTTAAACACTTGTTATAGCAAGTTGAACAGTGCCCCATGATCACCATGGGACCCATAGGGCCTTTCCTGGCCCTTCTATGTATCCCCCCCCCCGCACACTTGGGAGGGCTGCAGAGGAGCACCCCAAGGCTACCTTGGGTGCTATGGAGCTGGTGAGTAATTACATTACAATCTACTTATTCAAATGAATTATTTAAAAAAATTAAAATATAGATGACATTTGGCCTTTCTGAGGGATTGTTAAGAATGCAAGCTAGCACATGTAGTGAGATAAAAAACCAATATCCTTGTTTAGTCCTGGAGATTATTATAACATCCAGAATTATAGAACAGCCCCCTCCACATGCCCTAACAAATGCAGGGCATGGGAGAGTCTTCTTTTCTTCCTCCTTCCTTTCTCCCTCCCCCTCTTTCTGTCTTCCTTTGTTAATCCTACTTCATCTGTCCTTCCTTCCTTCCTTCCCCTCCCTCCCTCCCTCCCTCCCTCCCTCCCTCCCTCCCTCCCTCCTTCCTTCCTTCCTTCCTTCCTTCCTTCCTTCCTTCCTTCCTTCCTTCCTGAAATGATGGTTCCATTCAGAAGAACATAAAAGTCAGATGTACACAGATCCTCACGGATCCTTCACTTTTTAAAAATGAAACCTAACAAAAGTAGTATCAAATCGCGCGTGGGGGACAGGACTAAGACTGGACACACACAAAAAATGGATCCAACATGTTGGGGCACCACAGCAGCCCCAAAACGTGGGTCCAAGGGTCGGATCCTCATCAATTCATATGATTTTTACTTTCAAACAGAATAAAATCACCTTCATTCACGAGGATCCATGAGTAGCTGTGTATTTTAACCACATTTTTGCCCCATTGTGACACCATGATTCTGTGAACGCATGATTTTTGTGGTGCTGCCTACAGTCTAAGACACGGTCTACAGAATGAAGATGGTTTTATTTCATTTCAGTGTAAAAATCATATGAATTCATGAGGATGTTTGAAATCATCTAGATCCGGCTTATACCCACACCCTTTGCATGCTGCCATAACCCAAATAATGATTAAACAAAAGGAAACACAATAATAGAAATTTACTGTGACCTTTGTGCCTATACGTTGGGTTATTTGCTTTCACTTTGTATTTTTTGCCCATTGTATTTCCTTTTGTTTTATCAACCCCCAGGTGAAGTCTGCATGGATTACAGAGAGGAGAAAGGCTGGGAGGGAGAAAAAAAAAAGAATTGGTTCTTATATGCCTCTTTTCTCTACCAGAAGGAGTCTCAAAGCGGCTTACAGTCGCCTTCCCTTTCCTCTCCCCAAAACAGACACCCTGTGAGCGAGGTAGGGCTGAGGGAGCCCTGAGATTACTGCTCGGTCAGAACAGCTTTATCAGTGCTGTGGCGAGCCCAAGGTCACCCAGCTGGCTGCATGTGGAGCAGGAGCAGGGAATCAAGCCCAGCTCACCAGGTCAGAAGTCCATGCTCCTAACCACTGCACCAGGTTGGCTCCTGGAAGGAAGGAAGACAAAAAGAAAGACAAAAAGAAAGAGAGGAAGGAAGAAGAAAGACAAAAAAAAAAGAAAGACATAAGGGTGGAAGGAAAAGAGAGAGAATTCAAGGAAGGAAGGAAGGAAGGAAGGAAGGAAGGAAGGAAGGAAGGAAGGAAGGAAGGAAGGAAGGAAGGAAGGAAGGAAGGAAGGAAGGAAGGGGCTTCCCTACCCCCTACTGACTCACATGCCGTGCTGTTCTCGATACAGTGGGGATGGATGTGAGGGCCAGCTGGGAAGCCTCTCCACTGATGAAGGATCCTTACCTTCTCTCTCCACCCCCAGTCACCCACACACCCACCCCCTGCTCCCATGAGAGCAGAGAATAAAGCAGGGGCCAGGATAGAAGGCCTCCCTGCTGCTGAAGGGCCCCCTCCCCTTCTGTCTCCCACCCACCCAAACCCCCCACTGCTCCTGTTTAATTAAACACTTTCAGTGAAGAAAGTGATATAAGGTTATGAATTCTTCGATGTTTATAGTTACTCGCACTAATTGCCACACCACATTTTTCCTTGTCTCATCTGGAGATGGAAGGAACACACCCACACCTTTTGTAGTGCCCGGCCTTCCACACTCACCTTAATCACCTTCAGCACCCCCAGGTGGGGCTCAGCTGCTTTCTTCCTCTGCAGGAACTTGTGGAGTATGTCAATGGTCTTACACGCTTCGACCAGGAAATCCTCATTGGGCTGGATGTTTTCAGAGATGAATACATCCAACTTCCTTGTGCCTGTCATGTACAGCTCCATGGCAGAGATGCAGGCTGGAGAGCTGATTCCAGCTGGCTTCAGGGAAACCACTAAGAGAGAGAGAAATCTACAGCACAGTTTGGGGCTGCACTTACCGTTTCACTTTCAGTCTCTTAGAGCATTTTCATTTTCCAGAATGCAGCTTCAGTCGAGAGCAGCAGACCCAATGTGTGCATTGAAATGAACAGATGCTGCTTCTGGACAGATCCATTCATCCAGCCCAGAACTCCCTCCATCACTTGCAAGCCGATGACACCCCGCTGTAAACCTCCACAGCGCATGACTAGTTAGCAGTTAGGCTTTGAGTCCGTGTTCACCCGTCCCATTGGTGTTCCAGGCAAGCAGTAAACCATTCAAAAAATGGGGGGGGGGGAGAGGAGAGATACTCCAGGGTGGCTGGGGAACCGGAGGGGCTGCTGGGGGCTGAGGCTTGGGAGAGCTCAGAATGGTCAGCTGGTGTCTTTCAAGAAGACCTGCCAAAGGATGCACTTTTCCGTGGTCCATCCTCAGGCTCACAGTGGACCTGTACCCACTCCAGTGAACACATGTACAATCAGTGCGCACTTCATTTTTCTGTGATGCATACTGAATAATGTGAAAGAGCCTCTTGTGGCGCAGAGTGGTAAGCGGCAGAAATGACTCAGCCTTCCATCCTTCCGAGGTTGGTAAAATGAGTACCCAGCTTGCTGGGGGGTAAACGGTAATGACTGGGGAAGGGAATGGCAAACCACTCCGTATTGAATCTGACATGAAAATGCTAGAGGGCGTCACCCCAAGGGTCAGACATGACTCGGTACTTGCACAGAGGATATCTCTCTCAGCCTCACCCACCTCACAGGGTGTCTGTTGAGGGGAGAGGAAAGGTAAGACTTCTTCTTCTTCTTCTTCTTCTTCTTCTTCTTCTTCTTCTTCTTCTTCTTCTTCTTCTTCTTCTTCTTCTTCTTCTTCTTCTTCTTCTTAGTTGTGTTGTGGCCATGGATCACCAGCCACTTGGAGGTAGAGTGAAGAGCTCTTTGTGTGGTATAGATAGCAAGGTGATTGCTCAGGTACACTGGGTCCAGACCCTGTATGACCTTAAAGGTGATTACCAAAACTTTAAATCTAATCTGAGATTCAACTGGCCACTAGTGCAGTTGTTGAAGGGTGGATGGATGTGGGACCTCCATGGTGTTCCTTTGATGACCCTGGTGGCTGCATTCTGGACCAGCTGTAGTTTCTGGATCAAGGTTAAAGGTAGGCTTCTGACCTTTGATTTAATGGCCTCCAAAACATTTTGTTGATTGGGTCTTGCAAACTGAGTACTGTGGTGACCTTGACTGAGTTGATCCATCTCAAGTTTGCTCTTTCTCTTTTCCTACTGACTTCAGCTTTTCCTGGCATTGTTGTCTTTTTCAGGGAATCTTGTCTTATAATGCCACCAAGTACCATAGCCTCAGTTTAGCCATTTTAGCTTTTAGGGAGAGTTCAGGCCTGATTCCATCTAGAACCCACTTACTTGTCTTTTTGATAGTCCACGATGCACACAGGGCTCTCCTCCAATACCACATTTCTGTGTGCTGGATGGTCCTTTGCAGCTCAAATCTTGCAGTTAAGTCTTACAGGTTTGTTATCCCCCCAGGAAGGTAGAGTCAGCCTCAGAGTGATACATTTCACCATTGAGCCACATGGTGGCAGCAAAGGATTATCACTCAAAGTAGGCCAAGCTCATTCCTTTTTTCAAATACTGCGGCAGCCCCCCTTTCATTTCCATGAAACTCATTGGTAACCTTCCCAGCAGATTGTAGCTCCCCTCCTTTTTGTTGCTCCACACACCCCAATCATGATGCCCCTGAATCCTTGTTTATCAAGGCCAGACAGTGGCCTTCATTCACTGGCCTGACAAATTCCTTTTCTTTTTTTCTTTGCATCAAACTGTTCCCTTAAATTGCCTTGCCTGTCACCAGGAGCCCTTTCTCCCGAGGGAGTCAATCAAAGACAGCTAATTGGGACCCAGCAGGAGGCATTGCAATTAATATGTCCCAGTGAAAGGGGGGGATCTTATAGGCTGACTTATATTCCCTCCCACAGCTGGCAGTAAAGATGCAACTGAAGGCAACCCAGGATTATAAAGGAACAGTTGGGGGACACAGTCCAAGCCAAGAAAAAGGGGTATTTCAGTACAAACGCTAAAGAAGCAGAATTTCACCCCAGGAAGTTAATTAATCCAGCTGGCTTCCTGAAGCTCTGGTGGGCAGGAATATCTTTCGGCCATCCATCAGGTTGCACTGGCCATGTCTGGAAATAAAGTTACCACATTTTTCTTGTGTCTCATAGTGCAGGCTGACCACCCAACTAGTAAGCTGGTGAAGTCTCCCACAGCCTTCATATCCGTTTCCATATTTGACATATTTATTTATTTATCATATTTTTACACTGCTGCTCCTGGACCAACCATTGCGCAGCGGTCAACAAGTTTAAAACAGAACAATCTAAAACAATTAAAACCAATCTCACACCCACCCATCGCAGTACCCCTACCATAGGTGAGTATCTCGAGGTTGGGGCCAGAAGTTGATACTTAGAAGAGGGGCCCAAGATTGTCCCTTGTGCTGCCCTCAACCAACCCGCTGTGGAAGAACTCTGTCTTATGGCCCCACAGAACTGTGTAAGTTCCGTCAGGACTATTAGCTCTTCCGGGAGCTCATTCCACCAGGCAGAGGCCAGGGCTGAAAAGGCCCTGGTCCTGGTCGAGGCCAGGGGCAGTTCTCATGGGCCAGGGAAAAGTGATGGAGTGGGGCTAGGGGAACATCTGTAAAAGGCAATGGCCACTAAATCATGGGATCCTGAAGGCACCTCGAGATGTTGGGGCTGCCACAAATGAACAGGCTGCCCTCTTTGGCTACTGGCAAGGGCTCTTGTGTTCATATAGAAAACCCTGGAAGGGCTGGCCTGAGCTTGCCCGCTGCCTCTTGCAGAGAGTCTACTTGTCTCCTCAAAGGTAAGAAGGGAGCACCAACAACAGCTTCTCCTTCCAGTCTGCCGCTTCAGTTACCTCCAGTTAACTTCAGTTACCCTCTCTTTTCTTTTGCCTGCTTTATAGATGGGAAGAGAGGAGGATGGGCAGAGGGTTAGCACTGCTGGATGCTTTCCAAGCTAAGATTCTCAACTGGCCTGGAGGGAAATGCCCTGTCCCTTTGCTAGCAGCTTAACTGGCCAGTTGACATTATTTACTTCCATGCCATAAAATGATTCTACTCTCCATTTTCACAATTCAATCCCAAGAAACAGGACACTTTTCTCCAGGCCAGTTGGCAACCCCAATTTGTTTTCAGAAGCAAAGAGTCCATACCCAGCGTGGTACAGTGGTGAAGAGCAGCGGTTTCTAATCTGGCGAGCTGGGTTTGATTCCCCACTCCTCCTCCACATGCAGCCAGCTGGGCTAGTCACAGGCCTGTTAGAGTTGTCCTCACAGAGCAGTTCTGTCAGAGCTCTCACAACCCCACCTACCTCACAGGGTGTCCGTTGTGGGGAGAGGAAGGGAAAGGTGTTTGTAAGCCACTTTGAGCCTCCTTTGGGTAGTGAGAAGCAGGGTATATAAACCAACTCTTCTTCTTAGCCCTCAACTAAAGACAGAGCCTGGTTGTGACACCTCATTTTGGGAATTCCCACCCAGTCATTCACAGGGTGCCAATTCTGGCACTAACCAGAACTGTGAGTTTCCAGCTTTGAGGGTTACAGGCTCTTTCTGCTTAAATAGTCTGGTTATTTTATGTGCCGCTGGGTTATCAGTGGCCTTCCTACAGCTGCAGTTTGGAATCCTTGCAAGCATCTTGCTGCGGCCTTGGAGTCTAAATCTGTAATCTAATGTTAAGGCTGCTTTTCCATGGGCAGAACACAACGGCAAGGGGGAGGGAAGCAGATGAATGACCCAGGGAGAGAGTTCCATTGTTTTGGTGCCACACAGAGATGACGGTCTCTCAGGCTGCCACCCATCCCTCTGTGTCAATGGCTCTCAACCTGGGGGGCGGGACCCCTTTGGGGGTCAAACGGCCCTTTCACAGGTTGCAGCAGGGCGAGCAGCTTGGCCAGGGTAGATCGAGAGAGAGCGTTCGTCTGTCTGGAGCAGCAGAAAAGAGCGAGATCGGCATGGTGGGACAAGAGGCAGAACTGAACTGAGAAACCCCGGGGGGGGGGAACCAATTTATATACAATCATGAACAATGGATCTTCACGCCATTGGTCAGTTTTGGTTTAATTTCTGTGAAAGAACATAATGTTATGGCTGGGGGTCCCCACAACAAGAGGAACTGTATTAAAGGGTCATGGCATTAGGAAGGTTGGGAACCACTGCTCTGTGTATAAAGTGCTGTCACCAAAAGGGTATCCAACCTAGGGCTACTCCATAGGGTTGTCAGGGAAAGAGACAAACAGAGGGGCCTGCCATTGCACAGTGATCCTGGACTTCCTCGGCAGACGCCCATCCCCGGACTAACCTGGGCTGACCCTGCTTAGCTTCCAAAATATACTGAGATCAGCCTAGTCTGGGCCCCCTAAGCCAGGCCTCCTAGCTAGCCTCCAACAAGTCCCATCACCTGCTAATTCCTCCAGTCAAGTTGTCCAAAGGAGCTAAAGACATAACTCCATAAAAGACATGAGCCTGCCAGTTCCAGAATGCTTGCACTCAGCCTTCAATGGGTCAGTAACAATTGGCCAGGAGGGCACTGCTCCTATGACGCTGGAAGGCAGAGTCCACCTCCTTTGGTGTCTCACGTGCCAAACGCCCCACCCCTTCCAGACCCAATCTGTCTCACCTTCTGCTGCAGGACACCGAATCCACCTTCTCAAAATAGCAAGTGTGTATTTCCAGAATGCACCAGCTAGTTCACAAGGGGCCAGGGGGTATCCCCTTCCCATTCTACTCTGTGGCAGGTCAGGTCAGATGGGGACCCAGGCCGTCCTCTTAGGTGGGCGGGTTTGTGAGCCTCGGACCCTGAAAGTGCTCCTGTACCTTACTAGAAGGGGGGATTTCCCAATCCTTCGGTATTATTTCCCCTTGCCTAAAGGTTTTGCTTTTCTTAGATTCTAAGATCTGCAAGGCAGGCTCTAGTCTTTTCGATGATTTCTGCACAGCCCCTGAATTTATTTGTTCCCAGGAGGGAAGATGGCATGGAATAGCCTGATCTCACCAGATCTCAGAAGCTAAGCAGGGTTGGTACTTATAAGGGAGACCACCAAGGAAGACTCTGCAAAGGAAGGCAGTGGAAAACTATCTCTGCTTCTCACTTCTTTGAGAACCTCTTGCTGGGGTCATCATAGGTTGGAAGCTAAGCAGAGTCAGGACTGGGAAGGGAGACCACAAAGGAAGACTCTGCAAAGGAAGGCAGTGGCCCTTATTGGGGTCACTGCAATTCAACTGCAACTTGATGGCACTTTACACACACACACACACATACACACATAATTGTGTGTCGTTGTCCCCCCCCCCCCCGCATCCATCCTCCTCTAGTGGTTGCAATACTGCAGACTGAACCAGCTGCTTCTGGTGGAACGGCACCTTCTTTCTGTGGAATGGGAACTGTGCAAGAGAATATCAACAGGGCTTGCGCATGTTCCAGGACTCCAGTCACCTGCCATTCTTCATGCCTCTTTGCCCTGTGCCACAGCTGCCTTCGCCCCCAGCAAAGCAATAGTGGTCTACATGAACCACATGCATCATGGGCACCAATTTTATGTATTCAAACTATTTCTGCCCTGCTTCTGTGAAAAGCACAATGGCATCAAGAAAACCACACTAATAAACTCATTGTGAGACCTTGTGTGTGCCACTTACTAATAAAGGTTTCGAAACTTAAAAGGCTTGTTAATCACCTTGTCACATTACCAATTGTTTCAGTTATCCTTATGGGTTTTCTTCTGCTGGCTCCTTGTGAATCTTTTCTTCTGAATGCTGATGTCATTTAGATGTTCAGTTAGAGAACAAAATTGCAGGTCCCTGTTGTGAGCACTGGCTCAGGACAGAGACAGCTACACCCGGAAGTTTGGATAAAAAATACTGCTCATGGACGACTCTTTGCTAATGGACTTTTCAGTCCCCAACACCACTAGTTAAAAGGATCAAGTTAAGCAGGTGAGAGGAAGGTCCTCCAACAGATTCAGAGAGGGCATTCCCTCCTGGGGCAGTGAGAAAGACCGTGCTTGTCCCAGAACAGTCTCCATTTGGCTTAATACTCCATCCAACACAAAATGTTTTCAGAAGCTGCCCAGGGTGGGAGAGAATCACACCGAGACCCTTGGTCACACTCCAGAGTCGATCGGCACTTCTATTGGGCACATTCAACAGACATTTGCTGAATGCGCATCGTCATAACAAAGCAGAATTTCTGGATGTGGCATTTTGGAGGCAGGGCCAAAACCGGCATAAAACTCATCTAGGGAACACCCCAACCAGTTTCTTCCACTGTGTGCAGCACCCTTCATTCCTCACCAGGTCACAAAGGCCGGTTCTGATCTCTCCAGGAATTCCATCTGAAATCTTTTTGCTAAGCCGTTTCTCCGAGCTCTGTGACACTGCACAGAGCTCCATAAACTAAGCTGGCAGAATGCCTTTTGTACCTCTCCCCCCCCCCAAAAAAAAATCAAAGGGTTTGGTACCTCTGCTCATGGCACAATTGTTTTCTTCCTTAATGTAATTGGGGAGGAAAGAGACGTGTGCCATGCCTCACTTTCCAGAAGGGCCAGCTTTTCTTCTGGCAGGGCTCTTGTGCCTTAAAAGCAGCACAGGGGTGGAGAAACAGGAAAAGGTGAGCCTGTTGCTAGCATTGGGAGCAAAGCTGCTGTGCAATGGATGAGCTCCGGAGGTGATTTATATTAGGGACAGAGCTCCTGCTGCCTTCTCCTGCTGCCTTCATCAGGCACATTTGCTTGCCTTGTTCTTTTTCCTTTCCCATCTCCTCTACCATCTCAGCCCAACTGCATGGTTTTGCTTTACTAGGAATCCTTGCAGCTTTAGCACCACACCATTCTGCTGATGCAATGCTATTTGTTTCTATGTGCACAGATGACTCAATATTTAAAGGCCCCAGAGCCGTGTCCAACAATGACATTGTGTTTAGAAACTGTTGGAACACAACAGTGGGTCATGAAGCCTCAGAGCGTGTGTCACAGGCCAGGCCTCCCTAATGATCACCCCCGACCTTTCCATTGTAGATTCAGGAAATGACGTTCTGACCCAAGAAACAGTATCTTCCACTCTTATATGAGCTGGCGCTTTTTTCTCTTAACTGCATATACATGTTGATCAAGTGATGGTTCCTAGAATCCAAGGGGATTAGGAGGAAGTGGTTATGTACGCACACGCAAAGGCTGTGTGTGTCGTAATGCTACTTGCTTCTGGTTCACAGTGGGGACAGCTGTGCCCTTTGTGTGATGGCTGCTGGTTTCTCAAAACATCTGGTTAACCACGGGAGAAAACAGAATGCAGAACTAGATGGGTTCCCAGGTCACAGTTAGTCTAGGTTGCAAAAAAATAAAAAATCTTGAGAAATCCCTGGAGAGTCACCATACCAAGTACTTTAGGACTTGTGGGTAACCGTATCCAAAAGATAGATTCAAATGAGTGGCCGTGTTGGTCTGAAGTAGCACAATAAAATCAGAGCCCAGTAGCACCTTTAAGTCCAACAAATATTTATTCAAGGCGTGAGCTTTTGAGTGTAACAGGATTAACTTTTGCTTATATATTCCTGTTATGATGGTCAGTTCTTAGTCTGAGGAACAGGGCTTGCACTTGAAAGCTCATGTGTTGAATAAATCTTTGTTGGTCTTAAAGGTGCCACTAGACTCTGATTTTACCGTACCAAAAAGTTTGGTAACCACTGAGCTAGGCCCATTCCACACATATCATACAATAATGGTCATGTCATACGATAATGCACTTTTAGTGTGCTTTGGCAGCTGGAGTTTCCTGTGCAGAGCAGAAAAATCTACTTCTAAAGTGCATTGAAAGTGCATTATCTATTGTGTGCAGAATAGGCCCAAGAGGTGCAAATGGAAACTGCTTTGGTTCAAGAAGATGCACAGGGGAGGGAGAGCTCATACAATCCATGTAAGGTAAAGGTAAAGGTATCCCCTGTGCAAGCACCGAGTCATGTCTGACCCTTGGGGTGACGCCCTCTAGCATTTTCATGGCAGACTCAATACGGGGTGGTTTGCCAGTGCCTTCCCCAGTCATTACCGTTTTACCCCCCAGCAAGCTGGGTACTCATTTTACCGACCTCGGAAGGATGGAAGGCTGAGTCAACCTTGAGCCGGCTGCTGGGATTGAACTCCCAGCCTCATGGGCAAAGCTTTCAGACGGCTGCCTTACCACTCTGCGCCACAAGAGGCTCTTAACAATCCATGTAGTGGAGAGCTATTATTTTTTCTTTTCTTCTTCTTCTTCTTTTTTGTAACAAGCAGGCAGAAGGCCAGCTGGTAGGCCTAGGAGAAGGTTGAAGGCCATTAGTCTCTGTGCCCTTCCGTTATCTGCCAGGAAAACCCAAACTTCATGCAGCTGCCGCAGCCGAGAGTCCCTGATGCAAGGTTGGCACGGAGGAACAGCTGTTGCCTTGGCCTTCCCAGAACCGAGCACTTAGGCAGTGGCCTGACTTTCATGCCTCAACAGCAGTTTTTGTTTGGGGGACACTGATGTGTAGGATTTCATGGCCAGTCCCGTTCAGAACTGCACGGAAAAGAGACTTTTGGCAACAGCCCGGTTCTGGTCACCCTGCAGTATTGATGAGAAGAGTTTCACCCAGAGGATTTGCAAACCATAGAGGAGCCTTCCCATGGTCTCAATTCAGCATGTTGTGCATTGCGAAATAGATTGAGGAGTGCTTCAATCCTGGCCTCAAAGATTTTACCAAGCTGTGTCCAACCCCAAATGGCACCTTTATTAACACAACCGATTAATTGCAAGTGACCCTCCAGAAACAGGTTGCCAGCGTTACCCTGGCCTGGCTGTTTTTGGCCTCTGCCAGCAGGCTAGAATTTGGACGTTAACAGGCGATTCTCTTCCGCTGTCCTTTCTTTGCTCTGCCCTGAAGAGCATCATTAGGCTGAAGTTCTATGAGCCAGGGTGATGTCAAAAACCTGGGAACAAAGTCAGGAAAATGAAAAGGGGTGGGTGGGTTTCACAAAGAACCATCACCAGCATCCAAAGTTATAAAGTATTTATTAAAGAGAAAATGTTCAGAAGCATATTTTAGCACGGCATCAGACTGACCAAAGGATTCAAAAGTAATAGGTAAAATACAATTCATTTGTCCCTCTCTCTATACATGCCCTATCTAAGGATGCCAGCCATCAGGATCCCCTGGATTTACATCTTATCTACAGAGATCAGTTCCCCTGAAGAAAACTGATGTTTTGAAGAGTAGACTGCATGGCATTGTATCCCACTGAGGACTCCCCAAATTCCATTCTCCGAACTCTAGTTTCCAAACCTGGATCTTCCAACCGTAGCCCTATCAGATGTTCAAATACAGGGCAGGCTCCTTAGCATAGGATGTTAGAGATCCATACAGGGTTTCCGTCACCTTGCTGCTTTCGCCAGCTCTTCAGGCCAGCGCAGGGTTAATGTCTGCCTCTTCCAGACCTCAGTTAAGAGTTCTTATGCCTGATGGACTCAGCACAAAAGAGACCTTACCTTCTTCTTTACTCGCCTGAATTTTATCACCACTCTATTTCTCATCTACTGATCAGGTCAGGCTGGGTCAAACAGGCTCATGGAGATCTCCAGGAATTCCTTCCTGAAGGCTCTCTAGTATTTAATTCCTCCAAATCTCTGTTCCTTACTGGAGGGGGGAGGGAGCTGGATCATCTTATTACCTAGACTATGAGCATTTGCATGTAGATGGCTGGAGTTAAGTCTGGAATGGATTTAAACTAACCTCCCCCACCCACCCCGTTCTCTGCCCAGACAGAAAAAAGTTTAAAATTCAAGAGTGAAGATTTTGCTCAACTCAAACCTCCAAAGAAAAAACTGTATTTCTTCACAGTGACCAAAGAAGAAATGTCCCAATTCAAACAGCTGCATTGTCCATTGGGTCCATCTACTCCAGCCTTTCTCAACTATTTTACCATTGAGTAACCCCTGGAACATTTTTCATGTGTCAAGAAACCCAAAAAGTGGCCCGATTGTGCAGAATATGGTTGGAAAACAGAGCTGTGGACAGGCCCACCCAGGGTCCCTCCCCTCCCCACTCCCTCCAGGCCCATCCCTGGCCATTTTGGGAGGGGGTGGGTGGGTAGACATGACCATATATGGTCATATCATACGATAAATGATTAACACATTTTAAAAACATAGTAAAAATAATTAACTCTCACCCATTCAGGAAACCCTTCCAGGGCCGTCAAGAAACCCCAGGGTTTCATGAAACCCTGGTTGAGAAAACCTGATTTAGTCCAACATCTTGTCTCACACAGCGGCCAGTCCCCAAATTCAAGATGGTGCAGACCTGGTATAAGTCACCTCTGCCCCCCTATGGGCCAGTACTGTTTCAGCACACTCCATGCCTGCAAGTCCTTCCTTGAGTTATAGAGCAGAGCTGCTACCTTTAAGAAAAATGCTGGGGGACCTCCTATATATATGCAAGGCAAAAATGTATCTTACACAAGTAGATCATCACAGGGAACTGTTCTCTGCACAAAAGCCCAGCCCGTGGGAAAGGAGAAGCGTGATAACCTTTTTCTAGAGGATTCTAAGCCATTCCTGATCATAATGCAACTCCCATGGGGCAGCAGATCTCACCTTGTTTGCAAACATGGAGTCGCGGAACAAGCCCCTCCCCCTTAGCAGCCAATGCCACGACAACAGGGGGACCTTTGTGATACCTCAGGCGATGGCCAGGGTCACAGCACAGTAGCCATGTCACAGTCCTAGTCCCGGACTCTGGACTCAACTCTGCCACCGACTCTCGATGTTTCCCCTCGCCTCGAAGGGAAGCCTTTCATCACTGCTCGGATAAGCGCAATTAGCAGATAAGAGGCTCTGCAAGCAAACCTTGACCGCCCTCAATCCCTTCACAATGGAACAGGCTGCAGGGCGTCTGGACGTCCCTCATCCACTGGGATAGGTCCCAGGCAGCAGGGGTCCTGCCATGAGAGGTCAAGGCTTATACAGACCACTCTGCACGGAAGACAAGCTGCTGATGGCTCCATAGTTATCAAGCTTAGCCTCTGGGTCATGAACTCCCCGGATGCCCTTGAACTAGGTCTTGCTCTCTCCCTCTCGGCCTCAGTCCCCATCGGTAAATAAGCCGGTGACTGTAAATTAGGTCACTTACCCGTACATTATTGGGCCTGGTTTGGACGATACAGTTCTGCAGACTTTCCCGAACTTGCCTTGCTGTGTTGTTTTGGGAACGATCATAACAAAGCCGTGGAGAGTTGCACCATGGACAGCAAACTATGGATTTTCCCCGTCCTTCCCATATCGGCATGGTTTTCCGTTCCCCGGCTCCTGCTGCGGCTGTCCACAACGCTGTGGGTGGGTGTGGGTGTGTTTAAAATCAAGAATCAACTGCGCCAATATAACAGTATTGATAAGTCAATTATTGGTGTTTAAAAAAACTAGAAAGAAGCCCACACTGAGACACCATGCCCATGGGACCCTCTGCAAGAAAGCCCTGTTGCTCTTTTTATAAAGCGGTTTAGAAGAGATCCAACCCGCCAGGCCTGCTGGTCTCCACTCTAAATGATACAGCATTACCCAGGCCAGGTGCTGGGCAGGGAGTCCCAAGAGCACAGGTGGCTAAGAAAGGTGATTCTGCTGGCCCTCGGAAAGGAACGTGATGCTCTTGAGCAGGGGTAGTCAAACTGTGGCCCTCCAGATGCCCATGGACTACAATCCCCATGAGCCCCTGCCAGCAAATGCCAGGCCTGCAAAGTAGGGTGGGCAGAACTGTTTCTCCTGCAAGGCTGGAGAAGCGCACAAACCGCTCAAAACGTTTGTGACAGTAGACCCATCACCAACATCTGTCCCTGAACTACGAACAGGGCAAAATTTGCGATTAATTTTGCTTCATGGTTTGGTTTATGCCCATCTCTATTTACCGCTGATTTATGGTGACCCCGTAGAGCAGGGGTCGTCAAACTGTGGCTCAAGGCAGGGGCTCCTGGGAATTGTAGTCCATGGACATCTGGAGGGCCACAGTTTGACTACCCCTGCTCTTGAGTATCTTCCAGGCATTTCAAAAGCACTCTTGCCAGAGATCTTCCAGGGTTCAGAAGAAGATGGAATCCAATATTAGATTACATCGACAGATAAATATTGAGATGAAAAGTAATAATCAATGTTCATACTGTATACATGACCACTGGGGGAAATATAAGCTCTGGAAAAATTGCAGTATGTGGTGAATGACATTAGGGTGGCGTAAAAGAACAAGATAAGTATTGTCATAAGCTTTATGCTTTTCAAGAAAAATAGTAGTTCTGTAACATGTAGTGTTTCTCTCTTTTCTGAATAAAATTCAATTGAGAAAAAGAGCAAACTAATCTTCAGGTTTGTGGCAGAATTATATAACCACCAATTCCAAGTAATCTTTGTGATACTCAATGCTTATTTAGAATTATACAACTGAAATTTGTTTTAAAAAACCAGGAACATGGAGCTTAATCATTGCTGGAGACATAGTTCACTAAAAGTGAAACTCCTAAGCCAGTGGTTCTCAACCTTCCTAATGCCACGAACCTTTATTACAGTTCCTCATGTTGTGGTGACCCCCAACCCTAAAATTATGCAAGTGCTCTTTCACAGAAATTAAACCGAAACTGACCAACAGCGTGTTTATGATTGTATATAAATTGCTTATAAATTGTATATAAATTGGCGAGCGCCTTCAGGAAGAGCGGCAACAGTGGCAGCGCCCTCCCCCCTGCCAAGCAGCTTGCCCTGCCGTGACCCCTGTGAAAGGGTCATGTGACCCCCAAAGGGGTCCTGACCCCCAGGTTGAGAACCACTGTCCTAAGCGGTTTCCACATCAGGTGAAGTCGAAGGATTCAGAGGAGTGTTGCTTTGCTTAGGACTGCACTGCAGAAAACAACAACCCCCCTATTAAACAACCAGAATAATCTCTCCTTTCTATTCTGCTGAACTTCCTAAAGACCAAATATGCGGGTTGGGGGCGGGGGGATGCTTATTGCACTGGAATTCTGTCGACAGGCAGCCTGATCTTGCCAGTTCTGTGGCCATGGAATTTCGGCATGCCCCATTCCCCTGGCCATCGCTTGAGCAAACAGTTCAGTTGCTGCAATTTCTGGGAATAGATTTAAAGAGCCACTCCTAGGAAACCGGCTACCCCCTTACAGACAAAAACAGGTCCAGGACTTTAAAAAACTGCCTAGTGTCACATTACCGATAGTAGTAAAGAACGTCCTGAATCAGCCACCGTTTTCTAGCAATGGATCAACATGACTGTTCAAATCAGCTTTCTAATATTTGCTGCTCCACTTGGTCACCATCCAGATGCTTTTCAAACCAGACAAGCGATTCTAGCCTTTCTGAACACTGTGTATTTGTCCCAGTGAAGCAGAAACTCCAAATGACACACACAACAGGCTCACGTCCCTCCCTGTAACTGAGAGTTGGCATGGTGTAGTGGTTAAGAGCAGCAGCCTCTAATCTGGAGATCTGGGTTTGATTCCCCACTCCTCCTCCACAGGCAGCCAGCTGGGTGACCTTGGCCTAGTCAAAGTTCTCTCAGAGCTCTCCCAGCCCCACCTACTTGACAGGGCGTCTGTTGTGGGGAGATGAAGGGACAGTAAAAAACGGAGTACAAAAGCTAATTCTTCAAATTAGCAGAAGTCACAATTTGCTCGAATGCTCTTGTGTGGTTCATAGTTGTTTAAAGGTGGACCCCCATCCAAATGCTTCACTTCTGAGATCTGAGGAGATCAGGCTAGTTCAGGCTGTCCGAGTCAGGGCTAGGAACATATACTCAAAGCCATGTTGTCTTGTTCCATGTGACTCATAATTCAGCCATGCCCTGGTTCCACGCTCCCAATAGCAATTCTCACTTTGTACTCAAGCACGCACTGGCAGAAATGGGCCCTCCCTTTCACCGTTCTCCAGCCCCCTTGCAACTACAGTGATCCGGTGTCTACTTGGGATGCTGTTGGCTCCTTCGGGGTTCGATAGGGTCGTCTGCTCCGGGTTGGGAAATCCCTGGAGATGTTGGGGGTGGAGCCTGGGGAGGGGGGGGGGTTGGGGGAGGGGAGAGTCCACCTTCCAAAGCAGCCCTTTTCTCCAGGGAAATTGATCTTGATCATCTGGAGATCAACTGTACTAGTGGGAGGACTCCAGGTGCCACCTGGAGGTTGGCACCTTTCAGGTTCAAACCACGTATCTGTGGTCTCAGTGCTGGAATGTGTAAACAAATCCCTGACTCTGACATCAATGCAAGGAGACACCGAGGACAGAACCTGGGACCTTCTCCATGCAAAGCAGATGCTCTATCACTCAGCCATGACCCCGCTTGAGTAACAGCAGCCCACCTCCAGAAATGCAGGATGAGGACACGAGTTTCCACAACTCAGATGTCACAGGTCTGCTTGTGATGGACACAAGATAATCACACAGCTCTCCTCCCTCCCTCCGTCCCTCTCCCTCCCCCCTACCCAGCAGGCAGAGGCTGAAACCAGAAGGTCTTTGATCAAAGGCCAGTGGTTCGGAGGGTGTCCCAACAGACGGGAGATCAGGGAAGAAGCCCATTTCACAAGGAAGAAATAAAACTCGGTTTCGTAAAAAGCACCTATTCTGATGTGAGAAAATAGAATTCATGGAAGACTTGGAGTGCTGTGCAAAGGGAGAGATGGTTTAGGCTGATCCTGCATTGACCTGGGGCGGGAGGGGGAAGGAGGAGATGGCCTGTATTCCCTTCCTCTCCCCATAACAGACACCTGTTTTTAGCCAGATCTATCAATAGACGCCTGAGGATGAATGAGAACATAAGAAGAGCTCTGCTGGATCGGACCCATGATCCATCTAGTCCAGCATCATGAGGTTGCCTTCTGGCTCAGAGGCTTAGTGCCTCTGAATATGGAGGTTCCCCTCAGTTGCCATGGCCAGTAGCCATTGACAGACTTATCCTACATTGATCTCCTCACCCCCTTTTCAAGCTGTGTATTCCCACGGCCATCACTACATCTCCTGGCAGCAAATTCCACATTTTTATCACACCCTGTGTGAAGGAGTGAGGGAGTGTGCATGCAGGAGCACTTCCGTGGCTTTGAGGAGGGAGGTTTAGCCCTGTCAAATTGTGCTACATGCACAGTCCAGAACAAAACAGGACCCTGCTTGTAACACCTCCTGCTGGTTAGTGCTGAAGGCACTACTCTGCCTTCTGCCCACCGTATTTATTTACACAAGCCGGTCCTTCATTGTTGTAAAAGAGAGAAGGAGAGCTTTGTTCTTTAGGTGAAAGATACACTATAAAAAAAACCAAATGTCCTGCAACGGAGGATCAAAATGAGCTTTCCCAGCCTGCAAAATGGCCGGTGGTACACCTCGGGATGCATCTGTGTGCAATTTACACATGCAGTTGAGAGTCAGGACGGAGGCAGTCCCCCCTTGTACGGAGACTTACACGGATGGAGCTGAACTCTGAAGAACAGCAAATTGACAACCCAGACTAATTGAACACAGTCACAAGGGACCCCCAGAAGGCGGAAATAGGAGCCGTGATTGACCAGGAGCAGGGAACAGACAGTGAGCGGGGAGGGGGACAGAAGGAGAGGGTCACCCCATCCCTTTCAGAGTGCAGCTCCATAGGCCAGGCCTCCGTGGCACCACCCTGGCGTGATCGGGCTTTTGGCAAGCCAGAGAAAGGCACCACATGGGACCAGCTTCAAGAGCGATTAAGCCCACTGGAATGGCTCATGGGACTGCCAGATGGGGTTTTGTTACAAATCTATCCCCACCCACATTCCATGGCATGCAAATCCGGTGCCCACAAATCACACTGCCTTCTTTCCTTGCCGTGGTCTTATCTGCGAGGACAGCCAGCCTGCAAGGGAAGGCGAAAGCTTCTTTCAGGGAGGGAGGGAAGATTCTGGCTTCCCACCGCATCATCCTGCAGAACAATGGCCAGGCATTTCACCATCCACTGCAAGCTTGCAATTTGACAACTCTACTCCAGATTAATTAAGAATACCTGTGGATTTTTAAGAGTGCTCTTGATGGCACTTCAGAGTTCTCTCTTCTCTGGGTCAGAGGCTGCTGTGCTCAAAACACCTGCAGTCAATGAGAAACTGCACAGGTATTGCTCTGCCAGCTCTGCTGGCCCCACTGTGAAAGTTGAATCACACAGAATTAGAAGAGACCACAAGGGGGGCATCCAGTCCAGGCCCCCATCGACTCAGGGATTTTTAAAACACACACACTCCTGACAGGTGATCATCCAATCTCCTCCTAAAAACTTCCAATGCAGGAGACTGTGCCACCCTCCAAGGCAGCAAACCTGCAAACGGCCCTCACCATCAGAAAATGCTTTCTAATATTTAAATGGACCCTCCTTTCCCATGATTTGAATCCATTTCTCCTAACCCTTGTCTCTAAAGCTGCAGGAAACAAGCTGGCCCCGTCTTCAACATGTCTGCCTTTTAAGTAACTAAACACAGTTCACTCCTTGCCTTCTTCCTTTCCAAACTACACATACCCAAGTCTCTCAGCCTCTCCTCATAAGGCAGGGGTAGTCAAACTGCGGCCCTCCAGATGTCCATGTACTACAATTCCCATGAGCCTCATGGGAAGGCTCATGGGAATTGTAGTCCATGGACATCTGGAGGGCCGCAGTTTGACCATTCCTCTCATAAGGTGTGGATTCCAGCCCCTCAGCCATCTTAGTCCCCCTTGTCTGGACATGTTCCAATTTGTCAGTATCCTTCTTGAACCACAGCACCCAGAACAGGACACAATATCCAAAATAAGGTCTAACAGGCTTTTGCATCTAGGTTTCATCCTGAGATTTCCCCCTTTCCCTTTCCTGCAGCTCCACTGATAGAGCCTAGTTGAATTCTGCTTACTTCAGGAAGAAGGAAAGGGGGAGAACACAGGGACAGGTGCGTTGGCAGGAGAAGTCACAGCAGGAGAGGACAACCAGGTGGCAGAATATAAGGCACAAGGAGGGATTTCCAGTAACAAGCTAAACAAACTCTCTCCGCGCTGCTGGACAACTAGCAAATTACCCGGGGTTAGCGGTGACTTCCAACCCACAGAAATCGCTCCTAGACAGATAACTTATCAATTGCTTATCTCCAAAAGCCGCCACATCACCAGACTATTGAGCACAGAGCAACTTTCCCTGCAGATCGGCAGAGGAGGTGGAGATTAACACGGCTGGCTTAAGAACAAAAAGAGAGGAAGACTTAGGTCCTCTCTTCTGAGGCCTGATGGTGCCCCACAAACTGTCTTCAAAGCATCCCCTTCCTACCCCCCCCTACCATTTTCTGATTCCCACCTCCTCCCAGAACACGCCCCATTGGGGATCCCAGATCAGATGTGAAAAAAGTCCATACAAAAAGTAATGGAAGGAGAGAGATTTGAACCGATGTCACTTCACTGGGGCCAACAGGATGTAATTTTCTCCCGCACTGTTCCCCAGAGAGAAACTGCCTTCTCCTGTGCTCCCCGCCCCTCCTGCAAAGCTGTTTTTGCAGCCGGAAGGAGGGACTGATCCTTGCAGACTTCTGCTCCCCCAAATAAGCCTTCATTCATCCAAGCAATACCGCTCTCCCGTTGGGAGATGGTTACCTGGCATGCTGCCCCAGAGTTGTCCAAAGTGTTGCTTTTATGTATCTCAAACGTGATACCCCCTGCCATCCAAATGTCTTTGCCAACACCTAAATTATAAACTGGGGTTCTGCATCTCAAAATAAGCAGAGTGTTACTAAGTATTTTCACAGTTCTTGGAACTGAGCAACAGCTATGACTACAAATGTACCACAACAAAATCAGAGTCCAGTGGCACCTTTAAGACCAACAAAGATTTATTCAAGGCGTGAGCTTTCGAGTGCAAGCACTCTACACCCTCCTCATTGCATTCAGACTCTGCTTCCATTCATTCCCACAAAGTTTATGTCAGAGGAAACCCTGCTGAGCCAGACTTCCTGTAATACCACCTACAGCTCACCGTCTCTCCCCAGCTCAACCTGAACCTGTTGAAGGGCTGCCAGTTTCCCCTCAGATGGGCACAGCAAGGAGAAGCTGCTTCCTGGTGCCCACAATGCACCCTCCAAAAATATTTTTCAGGGGATGAAGAGGCACACCTGTCCCGGAAGTTGGCTGACATGAAGTCTAACTATAGGTCTGTCTTTCCTGCTCTGATGGACTGTGACACTCCAGGTCCTCCTGAGTTTTTCCCATCAGGCTTTGCCCCATCCTTCCAACTAGACTAGCCAGAGAGACTGAAGCTGGGTTTTCTGCAGGCAAAACCGATGCTCTACTGGTTGCATCTGCAGTCCTGCTGAGGACCAATCTTGAGGTTCGAGGCAGGATCGAGCCACCAATTGGGAAACAGTGGGAGCCAATAGATTTATATCAGGTAGCTGCAGTCCAACCTGGTTGGCTCGCAGCAGAATCCTCCGTGGATCCAGTCATTTCAAACTGCCGCGTGTCCAATCACCCTCGGCCGTGGGGTAGAATCATTGTTCCATGTGTTGTTCCATAATGGGGGGTTGTAAAGGGTTTTTTCAGTGCAGTTTCAATACTCTCTTGTGCTATGCGCTGGTCACTAATAGAGGGCTGAAAGATTCCAGCGCCTCCATATTTTAAGCCCACGGATGTAAACCTGCCCTGAGCCACAGCATACAAAGCAAGTCCACGGCATTCTTAGGCCTCAGGGTATGTTCTCGGCACCCTCTGCAGGGATGTGGGGTAAGGCTGCATGCTGGGCCCTCCTCCGACCTGTTCAGTCACCTGCAGACTGAGGCTGGGCGGGTCCCTCCCCCTGCATCACGATCGGACCACAGTCATGACTCACTCTGAACTAATGGCATGTTCTTCTGAGTGGGGAGAGGGAGCCGCAAGAGGAGACGGGTGGGGCACAGGTGGAGATGGCACCTGCGGATGGGGGGGGCTTCCTCTGGGCCAGGGGTAGTCAACCTGTAGTCCTCCAGATGTTCATGGACTACAATTCCCATGAGCCCCTGCCAGCGTTTGCTGGGAATTGTAGAATGGGAATTGTAGTCCATGAACATCTGGAGGACCACAGGTTGACTACCTCTGCTCTGGGCATCAGGGCCCCCCAAGCTGTCCTGAATTGTTATTTGCCCTTACTGAAGGTGTTGGGGGGGGGTAGCTTTCTTGCAAAGGCTGAAATGGGGGGAGGGTGAGGATCAGCCCGCCCCGTCCAGCCTCCTCTCCGAGAGACCCTCGAGGGCGTGAATCGGCTGTCCAGTCCCGTCCTTGGTGCACGTCCGGCCTGGCTTGCGGGCCTCCCGGGCCGAGGCACATGCTCGAGAGCTGGCCCCGGGGAGGGAAGGAGCCGCCTGGGGGTGGGGTGGGTTGTCGACCCCGGGGCGGCGGAGGCGCCGGGGCTCGAACCACGTGCCGAGCGGGCCGCGGCCGAGAGAGGCGTGTCCGCCGGCGGGAGGGGGTTCCCCAGGGCCGCCCAATGCCCGTTGCGCAGAGCGGACAGGCCCACCCCTAGTCAAAAGCCGGCACGGCGGGCGGGCCCTCCATCCATCCATCCATCCATCCGGTCCTGCGGCGGCCGGGGAAGTTCGGCGCGCGGCGATGGGCTTGTCCGGGCGCTCCTGGCTGCTGCTGCTGCCGCCGCTGCTGCTGTTGCCGCGGACTGCGGCGGGCGGCGCCTGGACGCGGGCGAGCACCTCGTGCCACCTGGCCGCCGCGGGGAGCCGCGTCCGCTTCCGGAGCTTCGTGTGGCGGCGGCCAGCGGGGGCGGCTCCGGTGCTGGTGCAAGGCGCGTGGGACGCGCACGGGCGCCCGCTGGATTGCGCGTGGCGTGCCGAGCCCTCGCTGGCCGCCTCGGAGGGGGACTCGTGCCGGCGGCTGCAGGCTCTGGGCGGCGGCGCTCTGGAGCGCGCCCGGTGGGCTCCGCAGCTCCGGCGCGATCTGGCCGCCTTGGCCGAGCGGCTGGATCTGTGTCGGGACGCGGGGCTGCCGGGGCCGGCCGGCGGCGGGAGGGCCGAGCGAGCGGCAGCGGAGGCCGGCGGGCGCAGGCGGGTCCGACGCGGCTGGACCATGCCCGGCACGCTGTGGTGCGGAGCTGGCAACTCGGCGGGCAACTTCACCCAGCTGGGTAAGCGGCCTGCGAGGAGGCGGGAGAGCTTGAAGCGGCGGGGAACACGTGGCGATCTGAGAAAGAGTCCTCCCCCTGAGCATGTGCAGAGGGCCATTTCTCCTTCCACAGAAAGCGGGAGGGGGAGGGGGCCTGGCGACTCGGAGGAGGCAGCTTCCAAGGGGCAACGTGCGCAACCTGCTCGGGTAGACTTCAGGAGTAAGGGAAGATTACTTTGAACATGCTCAGAGGAACTGTGTTCACCAATTATGTTAGGGGTAGGCGGAAAGAGCTCTACTGCTTTTAGAGGCATAACTGGTATTCCTCTCTGGGCCGGGGCCATCCCTGGTATTAAAAGGAGGCACCGAGCTCCTTCCATCCAAAAGTCACAATCCCAAATCTCCCATTCAAAGCCAGAAGTTCTGGGTAGCCACGCTGGTCTCAACAAAGCAAAAGCCAGGCAGTTGCCTTTTTTTTTTTTTTTACTTAAAACACTGTGCAAGCTTTGGCGTTCTGAGAAACTCTGAATCAAGCTTAAAAAACAAAGGCTGGGCGACTTTTCAGGCCATGTTCAGGAGGGCCTTCCTCTTTCCGGAGTCTTGTGCAAGGCGTTCATCAAAGGCTTTGGTAGCCTGACCTGAAACGGCCCTTTGCTCCCCCTCCCTCCCCGCCCATTTCAAATATTGATCGTGGTGAAATGTTCAGCAGAACTTGAAAGCTTTCAGGCTGCTCCCATGGAAAAGCCACTGAATGGCTCGGGTTGCCAGATTTTTCACACCCTTAACGTCTAGTTTTCATTTGTTGCATGGCGTGTGGTCAGTGTCACCAGGAGAGCCTACGATTGTTTGTCGTGGCCTGCATCATGGCCCTGGTTTCCCTTGGAAGTCCCCCATCAAAATACTAAGCCTCCGGTTACTTTGCTTCTGCTTCCGAGATCTCACAAGTTCAGGCTCGACTGGACTATCCGAGTCAGGGCTCCTGGGGTCTTCGTGACACTTGTAGTGGGGCTGGTTCCCATCTCCTTTCCCCCCCATTTCCACCTCTTTTGGAATTGGAGACAGCCCTGTCCCTGCCTACTACAGGTGCAATAACAGGGGCAGGCAAGAAGTGTTCATTAATTCCCAGTGGAGACTGGGATGCCCTCCCCTCGGGACTCCCCTCCCTGGTCTGCTTGGCATCCTCCCCGCAGTCTGACCGCAGAGCCAATGAGGGCAGGGGTTGGGGGCTGCCTAGAACAAGAGCCCCTGAGAAGAACAGGAGGAGAGGAAGGAAGGAGATGGGGAGTGTGTGCTCTCCCAGCCTGGGGTCCCTCCAGCAGCCAGCCCATCTGCCTGAGGGTCCCTTCCTGCCAGGCTGTGCACCCCTTAGGATTTTAGATTAAGCTCCCTAGGCTTTGTTCGGTGCATTATGACTGGGGGAAGCTCTCAGAGTGCCAGAGTGAAATTTTGCAGTTGAGTTTGCCGAATCAGCAAGTGGCAGATTAGCTTGATTGATGAGCGTGCTCTTGGGCAAGAAGAGGGCACATCCCGTGCTAACCAAACAACCCTGAAGTTAGACCACCACCTAAAAGGCAAATTAGGCGCTCTGTCTGATTGCAAAACCTGCTGTTTCGTCATTCCTACAAAGGATTGCAGGTTTGGACAGGATGGCTAGAATGCTGTCAAATCAGCACAGTGTATCCAGATCCACTTTAGGAAAAAGCAATACTGGGTTAGAATTAGAACCCAGCCAGATCTGTGTTAATTCTGGAGCCGTGGAGTTGCCTTGTTATGAACTCTGCGGCATTGGCTACCTTGGGCTAGAACGGCTGCTTTGGCAGCTGAAGCACACAAATCTACAGTCCACGCTCCTAACCACAACACCAAGCTGGCAGTTGAGGTATTGGTGCGCTTGATGCATCCCCAGCCAGGACCGCAAGAGGGCAGCAATGCACCATATCCTGCACCTGCCAGGATGTGCCTGGGATTCCCAAGCAGGGGAGTCAGGTGTCTTGTGAAGTGTGCTTGTTGGGAGGAGGGACATTTCGTGATAGGGCATTACAAGAGATCCTGGGGAGTCCCTGTCAGTTATGCATATAATATACGGAGCTGGCAGCATTTGCATTGAATCATACTCTGTCTGGATCACTCAGTTTTGTCTACTCAGACCAGCACTGACTCTCCAGAGCAGGGGTAGTCAAACGGCGGCCCTCCAGATGTCCATGGACTACAATTCCCATTCTACAATTCTGAGCAAATGCTGGCAGGGGCTCATGGGAATTGTAGTCCATGGACATCTGGAGGGCCACAGCTTGACTACCCCTGCTCTGGAGAGTCAGTGCTGGTCTGAGTAGACCTTTCCCATCACCTGAGGTCGGAACTGGTTTTATCTGCTGATGCAAGGGATAGAAGTTGGGTTGTTGTGCATGCAAAACAAATGCTCGAGGATTGAGCCTGTCCCCACCCCTGTCTTGTATCTCCCAGCCTTGGGGTCCCGAGACAGGCAGCATTCATTCCAGCTGTAGTGTAGCTGGTGTGTGCTCTCTCTCTCACACACACACACACACACACCTTGGAAAGCCCATCCCTGGCACGATCTCTGCTGTTTCTGCCTATCCGGAAAGGTGTAAGGAAGTCACCCTGCACACCCATGTAGAATCATTCCAGTCTGAACTAATTGAGTGAATTTGGCTTTGATCGGCTACCTGCCTAGGGTTGCATGGCAAAGTTACAAAATGCCAGGCTGCTCTTTCCTGCCCGGGCAAGAGTGCTCTTGTGCCGCTGCTCAGCTCTTCATTGGTATTTTTTCACCCGAGGAGGGAAGCAGTTCAGTTGCCTTGCCGATACAACAAATTGAGTGATCGCTTTCATAAAGAGTTGCACGAGGGCAGTTGAAGTTGGTTCCTCTTTTTGCCCGGCTGCCTTGGCTCTTGAAAGAGGCTGGCTACAGAGTCTGGATTGCTTAAAATCTGAAGATTGCTTAATCTGCCCATGCTGGGCCTGGAAGGGGTGAGAAGGGGGAGGGGGCAAACCATGCTTCCCAACCCTGTTCTCCATAATTGTGCCAGTTCCGAGGTTTCTTGACAACCAAAGGTTTCTCAGTGGTAAAAAAGTCGAGAAAGACCGCACTAGAGACTGGATCCGTGCCTGCCAAGGAAGTGGGAGCGCCTTCAACAGGAGATTCAATCGGAGACTCAATGCATGCAGAACAGGTGCTCTGCTGATGAGCAACAGGCCCTCTCCAAAATTTGCTCACTTCGGCATGGTGATCCCCTTTGGCTGTCAGGATTTGAACCCATAATGCCATAGCACTAACCTAATGCTGCAGCCGCATAAAGCGCTGAGCATGCACGAAACCATGTGGACTCTATTGATGGATGCTTGATTCTTGTCAGTTGCTCCTGTACAGCCTTGAAAGGCACAGGTCGGTTGCAGGGTCACATGATCCAGGGCCAAGGAAGAGGGCTTGAGCACCAAGACTACCCCTGTAGATCTCAGCACCTAACCCAGGCTTTTTGCAGGCTGGATAGCCTTGAGTCTGATCCTGGCTCCTTTCATTGCAGGGGTATTCCAGGGCCCAGATGTGTGTTGCCGAGAACATGACCAGTGTGAAGCCCAGATCGCTGCCCTGGGGTACAAGTACGGGATGCGGAATTACCGACTGCACACCATCTCCCATTGTGACTGTGATGCCCAGTGAGTGAGCAGGGGGGTGACTCTTTTGTGGCTCCGGATGTAGGGAGATGATTATTTTAGGCTTCCTGTCCCCAGTGCCCCCTTCCTCAGTGGGGTAGAAAGCAGTAGCAGAGCTACTGGATCCCATCGCCGGCATCTGCTATTTTGAGCAGTTTGGCCAGGGAGGAAGTCTAAGGGTTGCTGCAGTCACGGGTAATCGTACTGGGCCTGATGGTCCCAAGAGTTGGCTGTGGGATGCTTGAGCTCCCTGCTTCTGAGACGTTTACAATGAGGAGTCATACCTGATCAACCCCGGAAGCCAGTTGCCCACCTCCCTGGGTTTGCTTTTGTGGCTGGGCAGGGATCGGAACCCAGATTCTGTGCCCAGCCTTTAGGCAGTCCTGCCACACACACCCCTGAGTTGTGCTCCTTCCTCCGTCGCTCCCGACAGGTTCAGGCATTGCCTTATGACTCTCAACGACACCATCTCCAATTTCATCGGCGTCAGCTTCTTCAACCTGCTGGAAGTCCCTTGCTTTGTCCTGGAGGAGGTTGAAGAGTGCGTTGAGTGGCAGTGGTGGAGCGGGTGAGTGTCCGGATCAGGGGCTTCCCTCTGGATGGGGATGGGCCAGGGCTGGCTCGACCCAACAGGCAGTGCCAGTCCCTGCTGGCAGCAGCAACTTTCCAGGAAGTGGTTCTCCGCCCTCGATTCCATGTCCTTCTTACCTTTATAGAAACGTATGTTGCAGGGCAGGCTTTCTCCACCAGGGTTTTGTGAGACCCTCACAAATGTGGTAATTATTTATCAGGTGATATCACCATATATGGCCATGTTGACCTACCCACCCCTCCCAAAAGGCCCAATGATGGGCTTGGAGGCGGTGGGGAGGGGCCCTGGTTGGGCGTGTCCACAGCCATGCTTCTCAATCATATTCTGCAAAATGGCGCCACTTCAGGGGTTTCTCAAAGCCTGGAGACTGTTCAGTAAAAGTAAAAAAGCAAAAGTAAGAAACAGTAAAAAAGTTGAGAAAGGCTATTGTAGGGTGACCATCTAACTTCCTTAGCCATTGTCTGGAGAGAAAGGGAGTGGTGGGGAGCTAACAGGAATGTGGAGCTCTTAATCTTATGCCTCCCTACCCTGCCAGGTGTAAGAGATTCGCCCCAGTGCCTTTGGCTCGCCTGGTGGAACAAAGCCGATACGGACATGACCTGCCGCTCAATGAGAAATCGGACCACACTACATCCTCTCCTCCCCCTCGTCCTGGAAGGCGTAAGGTCAAGGACCGGAAGAACCGCCGGAAGCGCCCTGGTCAAGAGGCTGCCAAGCGGCAGAGGCTGCATCCGGAACAAGATTTGGTCACCTCGCAGATCCCCATCTCCAAGCCGGGCCTGCCCATATCGTCCCAAGCACCCACAAGCCCAGGGACTACCCCCATCCCCTGGGGAGCTATGTCTTTGTTGCCAACTTTGGGGGCCACAACAGAAGCTGGACTGTTGAAGACTGGGTCGGCTTCCTTGACGGAGCATCCAGACATGCAACAAGCACATCCCAAAGACGCCAAGCAGCCCAGTGAGGTGCTACAGACAGGGAAGCCACTCCTGATCACCAGCAAGCACCTGGTGGTGCCAAGCAGCCCAGGTAAGCGACTGACCACCTGACGAGTGGGGGCTATATGTATTCATTCCGGAAGGCAGCCATGTAGAACTACAAACCGCTTTAGCTTTATTATATTGAAAGTGGAGACAAGCATAGGCAGTGTGAAACCTTTCTCCCTTTCTCCTCAAATTAAACAAGTGTGTGTTGCTGAAGGCTATCATGGCCAGATTCAGTTGGCTGTTGTGGGTTTCCCAGGGTTTGTGGCTGTGGTCTGGAAGTGTTAGTCTCTGAGGTTACACCAGTAACTGTGGCTCACATCTTCAGAGGTAGAACACGGCAAGATGGGAATCTCTGTGCCAATCTAATACTCCACGCCTTTGCACAGTATTTCCCATCTTGCTGTGTCCTACCTCTGAAGATGCCAGCCAGAGTTACTGGCAAGACATCAGGGACTGAGACTACCAGACCAGGGATGCACTGCCTGGAACAGCCAAAACTGCCAAAAAAATTAATGTATTTGCTGTTCCTGAAGGCATTGTCTCAAGGCAAATGGGAATCTGATTGGCAGCAGATTCAAGATTGACGGAAGGAAGTGGAGTTGAAGAGCCGGGAGTGTTTATTTCATGATGAAGTTCCTGCCCCTACAGATTCATGGAGAAGTCTCTTGGTGGCTAGGTGCCACAATAATAAAATGGAACTTCTGTGTACAGAGGCAGCATACCTCTGTGTACTAGCGGCTACATATAGCATAGAGCTGTACATTGCTTGCCCTGCTCATGAGCTTCCAGGGGCATTTTGGTGGGTTTGGAATGCTGAATTAGGGGAGCCTGGGCCTGATTCCCCCAAGGCAAGGGCACCCTCTGCTGGTATTTGATGGTCTCTGGTCGCTTTGATGCCCCTCCTTCCTTGGCACTTAACTGCCCTCCCTTTTGCCTCACTAGCTCCGTCACAGAGCTGCAACTGCTACAGACGCCTAGACCAGTGCCCGTATAGGATTGCACCTGACGAGGTCAAGTACCAACTGCACAACCTGGACTCCCGCACCATCTTCCACTGCAACTGCACCCGCAGGTAAGTCTGGTCACGCACACACCCCGGCATCGTCACTGGGTGGGGGAGAGCATTCATAGCAGGAAAGGAAGGTTACGGGGGCGATGCTGACGAGGGCTGGATCCTGCCTTTGGTTTTGAGACGCGCTCTCCTTGCTAGGCTGGCCCGGTTCCTGCGCAAGACGAAGGGTCCCAACGAGGTGGAGGAGGAGGTGCTGTCCGACTACGTCTCCTCCTCCTGTTTCCTGTTGCAAGTCCCGCCAGGCTGCATGGAGGGGGAGGAAGAGCATCCCAAGTAAGTGCCATGGACACAAGTGGGGGAGCGGCATGGTGTGGTGCAGTTGGCAAGCAGCACTGGCTCCAGTTGGCCAACCCAAGAGGTTCTGCCAGTCTTAACAGACAGTGCCCCACGTGCTGCAGGGCCCCTTCCCACAACTGCCAGAGAGCCCCAAAGAGCAGGGGTGCTCCCGTGACTTCTCAGGGGCTTTCCAAGGCAGGAGACCCTCAGAGGCCATTTGCCATTGCCCTCCTTTGCATGGTAGCCCTGGTCTTTCTTGGGGGTCTCCCATCCAAGTGCTGACCATGGCTGACCCTGCTTAGCTTCCGGGCTACCCTGAGCACGAATAACCTGCTGCATTTTCTCCTGCAGTTGCATTGATGTAGGCAGAGCTATCTTGGCCCCTGCCCGCCACCTCACTAACAGACTGACACGGAAGCAAGGGGGAGCCTCCTTCAAAAGGAAACGGCATGAATGGACACCACCGGGCAGGCCTGTGCAGCTCTACGCAAAGTGCATGCAGCTGGCCCAGGCAACACCCCCCACCGTGCCTTCCTGAGGTGGAGACAGGACTTCCCAGTGAAGGAGTCATGGCCAGGCCAGGCCAGAGACTGAATGAGCTTCCCTGGTGGAACCAGCGCTGCTTCAGGGCCCCAGGTGACTTTTGGACTGCCTGGAGTAACAGTAGCCAAAGGATCCCAGTTTGGGGCAAAGCACTGGCAGGACCTCCTTGGACATGGAATAGGTGCTGTCCCTCTGCTCCCAGTCCCAGGCCTTGACTTTGAGACAGCTAACAGTGCAGAGAACGGGACAAGCTGTTGTGTCCTAACACAGAACAGCCTTCCTTCGGGTTTGGCTCATCTTCAACAATGCCAGGCGCGCTTGCATGCCTTGGAATGTTGTGGTGTCTCTCAAACATCAACTCATCCAGTTTGACTTGAACCAGGGGCCTGATATGATGATGGGGAGCCAGGCAACCTGAGACCTCCTGATAGCACCTTGTGACCCTGCTTCCTAGGGAGTGGAGCGGCCCTACCCCTCGCTCTTGGCACACCAACGATTTTCCCAGGGGGGGGGTGAAGTTCTCGCTGCATGCTGTAGTTAGGGTTACTCATCACCTGGGAAACTCACCTGACACTCCCCTGGTGCGGAAGGCAGGGGCAGGAACTCCGCACCTTTCCTGTAATTTATTAGGAGGAGAATGTAGCTGGCGGTACTAGCGCTGTGTAAATAACATGGCAATAAAGCATTTTCACGAGATGGGTAGCAGGTGGCCTGTTCTCAGCTGCATGTACATCATGCCCACACGCTCTGACCTTTTACATTTGCATATGCGCATGCACGTTCCAGCCACACCTCCAGTGCTCAGCAAGCAGACGCCACCTGCACGCTCACATTTCATAGATGGTTTATTGGAAAGGAGGGGGAAAGAGGTAGGACAGATTGCATCAACTCTGAACTCGTCCCAGCGAAGGTCATAGATCTGCCTACGGGGAGACCAGCCCCCCCTTCCTTCCCCCAAGTTCCCTGGGCTGCTTTCTTGGTCCTTGGTCCACAGCATCATTGGCCTAGCAATACCCCAGGAAACCAAACTGACCTCAGTTATTTTAGGCTTCTGGGCCCTCAAAGCCATCCCCGTTCCAGAACAGAGGGCATCAAGAACCTGCTCCCCATACAGTCAACTCTACTTTGCATCTCCTCGTCAAAAAAATTACCTGCCTGGTATTCTGTGCCAAACTCTGCAGTATGAAGGGAAGCCCACCACAACCACTGCAGCCCTCACTGGCTGTATAACCAGACAACGGTTGCCTTGACAACGGTAAACCGGCCTGCTTCCTACTCATAAAACTAGGCCTCTCCTGTTTCTGCCGGCTCTCAGTTCTTAGCCGTGCTCCACCAGGCCGGTTCGATTCTGCTGCTGGCCGGACTGAGCCATAGCCCTGTGTGGAACCAGCCTTGAACACCAAGCACCCCCCCCCGCCCCCCAGTCCCTGGCACCCAGTTAAAAGCAGCACCCCCTTTGTCAAGCACCCAGGCTCCGTTCAGCCCCCTCTCTGCAACGACTGCCTGTTTGGGGAGAGCCGTCTCCTCTCCAGCCAAACTGACTGTCGCTTGCTCGGAGGGCTTAGAGGAAAAGCTGTTGCCCTCACCCACACAGTGCTGTGGTTTGGGAGCTGAAATAATCCTCCGAGAAAGACAGGCTATGGCTCAGAGCTAAACTAGGCCTTCACTGGGGCGGGAGGGGGGGAGAGACTCGCCAAAGGGAATTGTCTTGTGGGCTTTTAAGGCTGCATGACTAAGAGGAGGTGAGGAACCCAAAGGAAGCGGCCTTTTGTTCACGATGCACAGCCCCTGAGGAGAGGCAGGGTGGGCTGCCAAGCGGGCAGAGTCAGGGGAGGCAGGGCCTCGTGAGTGGCAGCCCCTCTCGGAGTTGGGAGAGCTTTGCATCACACCAGGGGCAGACAGAGATCGTACACAGCAGAACACTGGCAGGCGAGGACACGAGGAAGGGATACTGCAAGCTCGCTACGCAGGATGGTGTGACGGTGGGCTCACGATGGCTGGCCTGGTCCTTTCCTCTCAGAGCCCCGTGTCCCGGCTGTGGTTGTTGGGATCTTGTGGATCCTGGGATCCCCCCTCGTTCGGGGAGGTACCAAAGAGAGCAGAGAGCCCCGCCGTAGGGCTAGTGGGGCTCATTCTACGGGAAGGCAGCCCCTGGTCAGTGCTGTCCCGGCGGTGGGCCATGACTTGATCAATAGTCTCCAAGCGCACGGCGGGCAGCAGGCCCAGATTGCGGGGGTCGGCCCGCGCCAGGGGGTTGTCGTCGAAGCGCCAGGCAGCCTGAAGCCTGGGGCTTGGCCCGCTGTCTGCGTTTGGCACCATCTCCCGCGACTTGGACCGTTGGCGGGAGCTGTCCTTGGACAAGTGGATGCTGGGAATGTCCGCCTTCAGGACGCTGCTGGTGCGGCGGCCCTGGGGGGACGGGCTGCGGCTGGTGCCCTGGTCTCGGCTCGAAGATCTCAGAATCAGGCCCTGGAACTTGGCCAGGCTGGGGCTGCGGCTACGGTGGCGCTTCATCTTCCCGGGACTGGGGCTGCGGGACTTGGGGCCGAGAAGCCCCATGGTGCTGTTGTCCTCCTCGTCGGAGGTCCCGCTCGAGCTGTCGGTGGTGCTGCTGACACGCTCCAAGGTGGGCAGTGAAATCTAAACGCCGGGAGACAGACCGGGGGGAGGAAACGGTCAAATGAGTATCGGAAGCTCTGCTGTAATTTCAGTTATTTCCCACAGCGCAATACTTGTCTAGGACTAAGTGGCAGTTTAGGAAAGCCTGCATATTGCAGAGACCTCAGTGGCCCTAAATCAGGGGTAGTCAAACTGCGGCCCTCCAGATGTCCATGGACTACAATTCCCAGAAGCCCCTGCCAGCAAATGCTGGCAGGGGCTTCTGGGAATTGTAGTCCATGGACATCTGGAGGGCCGCAGTTTGACTACCGCTGCCCTAAATGGTGCATGACTTCCCCCACCACCACCACCATCCACAGGTCAGTGGCAATGTCGCAATCTCTCTCCACACGTGTGTAGTGCTTTAGAAGTTAATGGCAGCTATCCAAAGGAAAGGAAGGGATAGTCACTTTTACTTGTGTGGAGGGGAATGCCACCCCATCGCTCCCCAACCCCTTTAAGCAGACTCTACAGCAGGGATTCCCAACCAGGGGTCCGTAGGAGTTCCAGAGGGGTCTGTGGCCTTTCCTGTGCTAATGGATTCAGCTACAACCTAGGAAACTGGCCAATTCCATTGCTCCTCCTCATAGTTCTCTCATGAGTTCTCGCGGTTTCTGCGACTGAGTCTTAAACTACCTCCTATCTCTTCCTTCTCAATCCTTCTGGAGCTGCCATGTCTAAATGGAACCTCCATGCACAGGGGCAGAATACCCTCAGAGTAGCCATTGCCATATCAGGGAACTTAAATGCCTCCAATCCAATCATAGTCTTGAGGGCTAGCATCTTGTTCCCTCTTTCCTGTGGCTGGTTATCTTTTAGGCCTTCCAACCTTTCGCCAAATATTTACAAAAGGTGACTATTTGGAACTAAGCCAATGGAAAGGAAGCACATTTTAATGCCTGTGTTTTACTTGCAAAACCTGGATTTTCTTAAGAGTTCACTACTGTGCATAAACCGCCCTGGTCGGCCATCCAATTTCTCGATGCTCACCTGGAAGGGCTCCGTCACGCCCACCATACTGCTGTAGTTGTGGCTATAGTAGCCCAAGATGTATTCGCCTTTTCCTTTCGGTAAAGACTCCTCTGGAAATGTTAACTAAAGTTTCGAAAGGAAGAGACAGAGCAGACAATGGGTGCAGAGGAACGGCATGAACCCAGCCAACAGCAAGAAGAATTGACGTGGCTAAGCAGTGAAATGATACCCCGCCCTGTGCTAAGCTTGTATAAAGCTCGCGTCAAGGAGGCTGCTGAGATTAAAGCAAATTCCATCTGAGAAAAGGAGTGAAAACAGGGTGAAGTGGCAGTCTTGTCCACGTTCCCAAGAACTGGGCCCAGGAAGGCCCAATCTACCCTTGGCCTAGACATAACTTCCTAGCCTCACCCCTCACCTCCCTCACAAAGGGGGTGCTTCAATAGTTGGCGTTCTTGTGGCTCTGGCGTCCCCATACCTGGTAAATGTTGTTCTCTGTGTCCTCCTGCTTTGCCCATTGGTAGGCAACGTAGTCCTTGTAGTGTCGAAAGCCCACCTGCAGGGAAGAGAGATCAAACAAAAAAGGATCAATCAGCAAAGACTCACTTCCCCAGGGGTGACACGAACTGGCCTGCTTCTTGGGGCTATCGCCTTTAGAGCTGAGGGTTGCCAATTCCTGGGCTCCAAATAGGCTTGTGCTCACCTGGGCAACATCTGGAAGTCGGAATCTCTTGATTAAGGGACAGGACTCAAAGTAGGAGCACAGCTCAGCTGCTCTGCAAGCAGAGCTCAGCGTGGGATGGCTGAATGATGGGGGTAGATTGGATTTATAGCTATAAATCATATATATCTATATAATACACACATATGCAAAGTGAATTATTTATTGACTTTATTTATATCCTGCTTTTTCACCCTTAATGGGGGTCCAAAGCTTGAAACATCCATCTAACCCCCCCACACACACACTGTATCCTTGGAACAACAACCCTGTGAGGTAGGCCAGACAGAGAGTGAATGACTGGTCCAAGAGAGCTTCCACAGCAGTGGGGATTCAAACCTGCATCTCCCAAATGGGTGTTCTCCTGTAGCATCTATACAGTTACCACATATTTGGAATATAAACCTTAGACTGCACAACTGGAATATGAATTAAATATAAAGAAACATTTTAAAACCTCATAAAATGTCTAAATTCTGCTTCCCCCCCCCGCCCCCCCGAAAGAAGGCCAGGAAAATGGCAAACGTTCTAAATGCAAAAGGCTTCTTGGATAAAAGAACTGCATTAATACAATGACATATTTATTTCCAAAAGGAGGCCATTTTAGCACAGCTCTGGAGTTTGCAAACTAAATTATTCATACGTTGTAAATGCTTAAAAAGCAGGAAGCAGCGCCTAAGATTCAGGCAAGATGGAGAGGGAATGGGGGCCAGCTTGCTCGAGCGGAGTTGCCAACCCACTGGAAAGAAGGGGGGGGGTGACCATTTAAATCTGTCCATTTGCAGCCTCTTGGGGCTGTTTCATTTTCAGTCCACTGGCCAGAAAAGGAAAGAGCCTCTCCTCTCCTGGTGCTCTTTTATTCAGGCAGTCTCCACACAAGGCTTGCCAGCTCTGGGTTGGGAAATCCCTGGAGATTTGAGGGTAGAGCTTGGGGACATTGGCGGATGGGGAAAGAAAGACCTCAGCAGTGTACAATGCCATAGCCCTCCAAAGCAGCCAGTGGCTGTTCCTCTAAAGGTAAAGGTATCCCCTGTGCAAGCACCAAGTCATGCCTGACCCTTGAGGTGACGCCCTCTAGCGTTTTCATGGCAGACTCAATACGGGGTGGTTTGCCAGTGCCTTCCCCAGTCATTACCATTTACCCCCTAGCAAGCTGGGTACTCATTTTACCGACCTCGGAAGGATGGAAGGCTGAGTCAACCTTGAGCCAGCTGCTGGGATCGAACTCCCAGCCTCATGGGCAGAGCTTTCAGACTGCATGTCTGCTGCCTTACCACTCTGCACCACAAGAGGCTGTTCCTCTATTCAATCTAAAAATGTTAAGGGAATGCTAGTAATCCAACTGCATCCCTACAGTACAGCGCCAAAGGCCAGGGTATATTCTTAACATCTGGAGATGGAATAGAGGAACAACCACTGAGGAAAATTCCCTTTGGAAATGGGAGATATCTGGAATCCGTTCTGGTTGGATGCTACAATAAACCAACAATACTTTTCTTTATCCTTGCTTACTTTTCTTTATCCTCGATTAATTCTGTTAATATTGTTAGTAGCCTTGAGATAGGGTTGTGAGTGTCATGCGTTGTGCAGGGGGTTGGATTAGATGCCCCAGGAGGTCCCTTTCAACTCTATGATTCTATGATTCTATAAAGAACTGGCCAAAATTCCCAAAGTCCATAGGAGAAGTGAGGGTTCAGACACCAGTTGCTCCATCTGCCATTCTACCCACTGCACCGTACTGGATCACAGACTAGAGAGATCAAAGCAAGGAGGAAAAAGCAGCTTTGGAGGGCAGACCCCAATAGCTTCACGCTCCTGAATTCCCTCCCCTTCACCTTCCCCAGACACCACCAGCCCGTTTCCAGGAATTTCACCAGCCAAAGCTGGCAACCCTGGCCAGATTTCTTACCCGATACAGAGCAATCCAGTCCCAGGAGCTGCGGTGGTAAGATGAAGAAGTCTTGTACCAGACGACAGCTTGGTCCAGCCTCGTCCACTCGTCTGAGACCTGAAGCTCCACTAAGGGCACGTCAGCCCTGGAAGCAAACTGCCCAAGAGAGGTGCAAAGGAAGGATAGGATAAGGATGAGAGGCTGCAGTCTTTGCCCTCTCAGGCAACTTTTTGTGAATGAGGCCAAGTCCGTTGGGCTTCTTGGACTGGATGGGGGCAGGCAGGTTAGAAAATGTCAACACAGGTTGTACCACGGCAGAACCAGGCCCCATTGTGAGGGCACTGGGGTTAGCAATGAGGGGAGGGACAGGGAGAGGAAGAAGATGTTCAAACTGCATTTTCCAATCCTGTAAGCCATTTCAAGAACCCGAAGTCAAGTTTAAAAGGTTCCATAGCATGACCAACAATGGATGATGGGGTATATTTAGAGCCCTGCATTATCCGAGGTCCTATCCTATAGCTTAGGCCAGTGGTTCTCAACCTGGGGGTCGGGACCCCTTTGGGTGTTGAACGGCCCTTTCACAGGGGTCGCAGCAGGGCAAGCAGCTTGGCCGGGGGGGGGGCATCCATGTAACAGCCTTGCTGGGTAGATCGAGATAGAGCATTCATCTGTCTGGAGCAGCGGAAAAGAGCAAGATGGGCATGGTGGGACAAGAGGCAGGACTGAACTGAGAAACCCCAGGGGAAAAAAACCAATTTATATACAATCGTGAACAATGGATCTTCACACCATTGGTCAGCTTGGGTTTAATTTCTGTGAAAGAACACTTGCTTAATTTTATGGTTGGGGGTCACCGCAACATGAGGAACTGTATTTAAAGGGTTGCGGCATTAGGAAGTGTGAGAACCACTGGCTTAGGCAGTCTGTGCATAAATCCAGCCTTGTCTACCAGGGGGCTATGGACCCTCTCCAAACTGGAACTATGGACCCTCTCCAAACTGACAGTCCATAGGTCTCTCCAAAAGAGGAACATCAGCATGAGCTCTGGACTCACTTGCACAGCGAAGATGGAGACCACGGGCTTGTGGTCGCTCACTGTGTACTCCATGTGGCTGCAGTAGCACAGCTGGGTCACGGAGAGGTTACTGCAGCTGGACCTCCCAGAATGGTTTAGGTTGTTGGACCCTTTGATCTTCCACAGGATGCGGTCCGTCCAAGCTGGCTTCCGCTTCTTGGCACTGTAAGACACCCCAGGGAAGAGGTCAATTGTCAACAGACTGAGATCCTCACAAGACGGCTGATTAGCTGTTAAGGCAAGGACACCACAAGAGAGGGTTCCCCAAATTCCTGAGAGCTCGGGAACACATTTTTTTTTCTTGAATAAAAATGGGGAGCACGCTTCATGGTTATCCCCCAATAATGTTTAATTAGAGCACTGATGCCTAGTGGCTTAGGAACCATATGGGAAGGCTCGACATGCCATCTGTGGCTCTTGCTCCATGTTTTGGTTGGCAACTGGTCCCCGGCGTGAACCAGCTGTCACTGGAGGAAAAGGTAAGCTGCAACCCTACCTGAGTGGAAGTAAATGTGGCTCTTCTGGTGGGTGGTAATTATGAATGTAGCTCTCCGTGAACCATGACATGAGCACCACTGAATCAGAGTATTAAACAGAGATAATTAGCCACTGTCAGGTGAGCCACACCTGTGTCACTACCTTGGATGTGCCTCCAAAGTGGAAGCCAACAAGTCCATAGCGTTGACTAATGCATAAATGGAACAGGGCACCTTGTCTGATTGAGGGTAATTCTGTCCCATCCCTGTATCAAGAGTGATTGGATTGTTCCATCACATCTTATGCAGAGACTACCCCCAAGCAGAGGCTGACTGGAAGGAGACAAGGCCAGAGCACAGAATCATACAGAGATACAGCAGGCAGACTCCCATGTAGGTGGGCACTTTGGATTCCCAGGAGCCTTTCCTTACTTAATTACTTATTTAATTGCTCTTGTGGCACACAGTTTGAGAACAACTGCCACAGGCCAGCTCCACTCACGCTGACATTTGTATCACAGCACTAAATCGGAATTCTGCACACACAAAAGGAGGTACCACTTCTGGCAGCTGTGCAGAGCACGATGGGCATTCCTGGGGTCAGGGGCATCTAACGTTGCCAACAGGGCTTGAGAAAAACGTCTTGTGGAGCATGGAGGTAAAGGTATTCCCTTCCTGCACCGTCCATCTTTCTTGCTAAGACTCAAGACGGAGAATAAAATCTTAGAAATAATTCAGACAGCATAAGATATCCCATAAGCAAAAAAAGACCCCCCCACCCCCCAAAAATAATTATTTAAGGGATAACATCACTAGGTTAACATCCCATGAAGGAACAGGGCATTATTTTTCTCCAGGCCTGTTGGCAACCTTAGGGGGCACATCAGAGGGACATCTGGAACTGCCCCACCAACTCCACTCCTGTCTCTGCCCAGATTTTTGGCAACTTGAGATGTGGGAAGAGAGATGGCCCTTGCAGTCAGCATGCCTCTGTGGTGTGCACAGAAGAAAGCATTGGTTTGATTTCAACATCTACTGACAGATGCCTTCATTTCATGCCCACAGGCATATGAACAGCCCCAGGGTGCTCTAGAAGAACAGCTCCCTTTGAACGGCCTTCCCCTGCCACCCCGTCTTACACCTCATACCTGGTGTCGTACATGTTGGTGCCCACATCAAACTTAAAAGTCGGGGGAAAGTTCAAGGATCCTTCTTGGAAGCCTTTCAGGATGGGCCACGTGCTCTTTGCAATGTTCAGCTGCATGGGGAAAAGAGGGAGGCAGCATGAAGGCCTACTTAGGGGGACAATTTGACTCTCAACCATCTCAAGTTTCAGCGGCTGGGGCAGGGAAGCAGTGGCAGATATATCATGGTCAGTGGAGACCAAGGCCTCTTCTCGTGGTTGTAGGATAATGAAGAGGCTGCAGACACGTGGTCCTTGGGGTAGGCCCTGCCTGATTTAACGCTGAATGTTTCCAATGTGTTGTGTGCTGTACAGAGCATAGAAGAGCTATAGTCTCTACACGATGGCTTGCTATGTATACTAGAGAAACCATATTCATGAACGTCTGTCTGTCGTACATACAGCAGCCATTACAGCTAAACTACATCTCCACGTACAAAGGCTGCATACCCCAGAGTCTCAAACACTAGCCAGAAGCCAACTATCGAAGGCATCAGCTTTCTGTGTCCCAGGACGTGGGTGGAAGGCACACGCCATCAATGCTGCTGAAACTAAACTGGTTTTGGTTCTAGTCCATGCCTAAATGGAATACGTCCTGGGGAAACCCCTACCACCATCATCACCACCACCCCCCCATGCTACATCCGTGGCAGAAGGATGCTGCTGGAGAGAGAGAGCTGATCTGACCCAGCTGGGCAGCTCTTGTGTTCTTCCACAAGAAACATGTTCACGTTCCCTGCTCCCACGTCGCTAACCCAGGAAATCAATCCTCTCCCAGTCAGTGCCAGAACTATCAAGAACAATGAGATGATGAATCTTATAAATAATGGGGCTAGTAAGGCTTTGCTGGACATGGACATGTCCACTTGAGTAGGGTAGGACTGGGCACTTGAGTAGGGTAGGACTTGGAATACAGCTTCAGTTTCCATAATGCCAGCCTCCACCTCTCTCCTAAGAGCAGGACATAGGAGTAACTTAACTACCGCATGGCTTACTAGTGTCAGCCCCATTGGATTTAAAGCAGGAGTTAGCTATTGCCTTCCTTAAGAGGGGGATCACATTCAGGCCTCCCCATGCCCACCAAAGCAGGCAGCTGTGTAAAACTGTCCTTTACTCCACAGAAAACTGGTTTGGAGCCAAGGTGACAGCATCAAGCAACACTCTAGGTCAATTTTTCGGAATGACCTGTATCGCTCGCAGGAGCAGACCTGAGAATTGTTTTCTACACTTCTGTTAGATTTTCAAACAACTTTGAGCAACGTTGCTGGAGTGAAACCTTGCAAACTGAAGGATCGGCTAGGGAGGAAATGAGGACATACCCCACTAATTCTTAGATTAAGGATCTTGCTTCCTCTTTTCAGACGCAGACCGAAAGCCGACTGCTTATCCCAGTCAGCCTGTAGCTGTAGTATTTTTCATGTCCTTGCAGGAAAGGCTGCATAGGTATAAGCAAATTTAAAACCGCACCTGCACACAGACCAGCAGCAGGGCACAGGTGTTACATTAGCCCAGGTGCCTCTGGCCACAGCCAGCTCCACAGAGACTACTCCTAGGTAGCTCCACCTCACAGCCCTCCATCATGAAGTCAGCAGACCTCATGAAGGTAGATTCAGGTAGGGAGCCTTGTTGCTTTGAAGCAGCAGAACAAAATTTGAGTCCAGGGGCACCTTGAAAGCCAACCAAGTTTTATTCAAGGTGCGCACTTTCGAGTGCACACACACATCCTCAGATACAATGGAATGGGAGTTGACCACTCCAGATATACAGGCAGAGGGCGAACAATTAATTAGTACACAGCATAACGAAGATGTTTTAACAATAGCAGTGCTCCCCATCTCAAACAACAGCCCCTCAGTCTCAAACTACTCCTTCTTACCCACAATACGTTAATCTAGGTTGAACATGGACACTGATACCAGAGCTTGCAATGAACCCAGATGTGAACTTGGCAGCCGTATATACCCAGACAACACAGTCACTGGACCTAGCAACATCAGCTACACATCTCAGGCTTATTCCCATGCTCATCTTCTAACACTATATATGCCAGTGAATGCCAACAATGCTCTTCAGTTCTCTTCATCAGGCAAACAGATGAAACCCTTTGCCAAAGGATAAACAGACACATATCTGACAGACATCATGAATCACAAGGCTGAGAAACCTGTAGGAGAACACTCCAGCTTTCAAGGACATTCAGTGGGTGATCTCAAAGCAACTGCTTTATTACAAAGGAACTTCAAGAAGACTGGGGTGGGAAATGGCTGAACTGCAAGTTATTATGACACACAAAACAACTGAACCCCCAGGACTTAGCAGAGATATTGGTTTCCTATCTCACTATATATATGAGCCTCTTGTGGCGCAGAGTGGTAAGGCAGCCGTCTAAAAGCTTTGCCCATGAGGCTGGGAGTTCAATCCCAGCAGCCGGCTCAAGGTTGACTCAGCCTTCCATCCTTCCGAGGTCGGTAAAATGAGTACCCAGCTTGCTGGGGGGTAAACAGTAATGACTGGGGAAGGCACTGGCAAACCACCCCATTTTGAGTCTGCCATGAAAACGCTAGAGGGCATCACCCCAAGGGTCAGACATGACCCGGTGCTTGCACAGGGGATACCTTTACCTTTTTATCTCACTATATATGCTAACCTCATTCAGCCCTTGCATCTGTACCCCTTACAATCCCTCCCAAGTGTGTTGTCTTCATTTTATTTCTTATATGGAATAAGAGAATTGAATAGTAGATTATAATGTAACATAATGAATACTAGAATGTAATGTAATTTGGAATGGGAGATTGGAATGCATTTTTCTTGTCTAGGACAGACAGTGTAACTCTGCCCTGCCGTACCCCACTTCAGGGAAGAAGAAGCTGTGGGGATGCCCATGCTTAGGAGGGGAGATGGATATAGCATCGTGATAGTTATGCACGTGAAAGCTTACCCCTTGAATAAAGACTGTTCATCTTAAAGGTGCCACTGGATTCAAAGTTTTTTCAGGAGACCTCAGTTCAGCCACCTGTGGGTCCTTTGCCTCACTCCTTCCACTATCTCCAACAAGGTGGACATAAGCTCTCAACCAGTCACTCCCCAGTTGAGGACCTTGGCTGTTCTCACATCTCACTAAGGGGGAGATGTACCACCTTTCCCCCCCCCCTTTTGCATGTGCCTTTAAAGGTGCAGAGCTTCTGTGGGTGATAAGAGAGGATGGCAGCCTAATTGTATGGATTCCTTACTTGTTGCCGGCATCCGCTCTTGATGTACTGAAAGCTTCAGAAATAAGAGGTTTGATGGATAAGACGCCAAACCGCAGAATTTAATGCCTTGTCTTCCATCCATTTATAGACTAAAACCAGCCCTCTGGTTATTCCCCGAAGAATCTTCCCCTCCTCACGGACTGGACAAAATCTGGCTGCAGCAGAATGCAATTATTTCAAGGCATTTTGAAATGCTGGCTAGGCAGGCTTCTGCACCAGGCCTTTTCTGGAAACTGAAAGGGCCCGCACTGCCTCTCTGATGAGACCCAGGGGGTCTAACTGATTTTGAAAAATAAGCTTTCCCTTCCTGCTCTTACGGCAGCAGGTGTGAAGGCTTTGAATCCCTGCTGTGAGGCAAATGTTGCGTGATGCATGAAGAGTACAGATATCCCTGAAGCAAGAGGTTTAATAAAACAGTGAAAAGGATCTGTTTACATGCAGGTTATGTGCTGAATTCTCCCTCAAGCTTGTAGTTACTGGGCCTGTTCATCAACAGAGACAGGCCTCGAGATTCCATCCTCGCCCAGAGGTAGAGCTAAAGCACACTACCAGACAGAGCGACACATGAAGTTGTCAGCTCCTTTGCAGGGGAAAGAGCCCTCTTCTGACTGCACTGTCTCTCCCAGGCAGACTTCAGCCCCTTTCCGGAAGGGGAGGCCGGATGCTGGAGCAGCAGGTGCAAAAATAGCAGAGTGGCTGTTTTATCTGTCAGGGGCGGGACAGCCTGCTGCCCATCACTCTCTTCCACAAGTAACACACCTGCCGCTGCTCTACTTCTCTCTCACAAACACACACACACACACACACACACAGACACACGAAACCCTCACCTGGTCTTTCTCCCAGAGCTGGTGAAGGATGCTGTTGTCGATGGCATATTTCACATAGCGGATGTCCAAGATCTCAATGCGGAAGTTTAGGTCCCCAAACCAGAAGACAATACTATTTGGGAGAAAGAGAAGATAAGGTGAGGCTTAGTTGTTCAATTTTTACAGCCTTTTAGACGGCGGGGGGGGGGGGGAGTGGAGAGATGGAGTCATCAAGGCCATGAAAGTTATCTGGAGCCTCCATGTTCGGCAGCAGTCCACCATAACATACCAGGCGCTGGGGGGGAGGGACAGGCAAGAACTGCTATGGACTTCAGGTGCTGCTTGTGGACAAGTTAGCTGAACGCATCCTCTGTGTTCAGATGCAGCATATTTCTGAGACAAACACGGAGAGAAGTTGGTGGCCAGCATGCCCTGGGAATATGCAACCGACAGCAGTTGGAAGCAAGATGCTGGCCTGATCCAAGAAGGCCTTATTGCTAAGGCTGTCAACCAGTCCAAACTGGCCAGAAGGATCAGCTGATGGGAATAAACAGGCCCATAGCCAGAAATGCTCTATGGCAAATCAGTGGGAAACATCCGTCCATAAAAGCTTACTGTTCATTTGTTGGATTGAATTGGTTTTAGAGCCTGGTGCCCAAGTACTTGTCAGCCCTCTACGTTCCCAGGTGGCTTCTAACAGATTATTTGTTGGGGAAGGAGAATGATGCGGCCCTGAATAGGCGAGCATGGTTGGGCTAAGCAGCTGGCCTGATTGATTTTAACATTTTTAATGGTTGTAATGATGATATCTTAATGTTGAAGTTTAATTGTGTTTATGAATGAATTCTGTCATTGTTTTATGGAAACCGCCCCAGGCAGGTTGTGCTGGGAAGGGCAGTAAAGGGATCTCAAATGAAATCCATCAAGAAAGAAATCCATCAAGGAAGGAAGGAAGGAAGGAAGGAAGGAAGGAAGGAAGGAAGGAAGGAAGGAAGGAAGGAAGGAAGGAAGGAAGGAAGGAAGGAAGGAACTAACTAACTAACTAACTAACTAACTAACTAACTAACTAACTAACTAACTAACTTGGATTATAGGTGAGATAACACAAAATATGGCAGAGCAAGAAACACTGCGGGAGTGGATTATATCACACAAGAGGATCTTCTTTGGGCCTGAAAATGCTGCTTTTCTGTCTCGGGTACTGAGATATGGGCTGACAAAAGGAAACAGTCCTTTGCTCAATCAGTGATTAAATTGATGGATGGATGGTAGGTTCATCAATGGCTAAAGATCCTGGAGGCTACATAGGCAGAGGAAGTAAATCTCTGAATATCAGTGCCAGGAGGCAATATTATTTCCTCCACTGATACCACCCTTTTCTCCCCAATGAGGACCCAAAGCAGCTCACAACATTCTCCCTCCCCCCATTTTATTATCCCAACAACCCTATGAGGTAGACTAGGCTGAGGATGTGTATCAGGCCCAAGGCCACCCAGCCAGCTTCAATGGCAGAGTGGGGATTTGAACTTGGGGTTCCCAGATCTAGACTGACACTCTAACGTTAGGGGAAGGCCTTGGCTTCTGTGCCCTGTTGCTGGCCCACCAGAGTTGGACACTGTGTAAAACAGGTAGCTGGACTAGACGGACACTGGTCAGATCTGGCAGGCTCTGTCTTTAAGAGCCTAGAACATGTTTACTCATAAGTAAATCCTGGTCAACATATGATCTCCCTGCAACTCTTTCAATCTTGTCTGTTTTAAATCTTCTTCTGATTCTCTGCTGTACACTCATTTTGGCCATTCCATTCCTGAGTTAACACTTATAAATTCTTGAAATCTTGTGTGTGTGTGTGTGTGTGTGTGTGTGTGTGTGTGTGTGTGCGCCTGAGAGAGAGAGAGAGAGAGAGAGAGAGAGAGAGACAGAATGTACATTTGCAACCCTAGTGACTGCTTGTTAATTTTTTTTTGTGATTATAAAATAGCAATCACTTGATTGCAATTTAGAAAAGGCATGAGCAATCACTTTTGCGTGAAAGGGAAATGTGTAATTAAAGTTCCCCTTCCAGAGGAGGAACATAGATTTATTCAGGAATGTCATGGTCACTGCAAGCGAACAGGAAGGAACTACTTAAGCAGCAACAAGCTACGTTGAAGGTAACTAAGATGAAATGACTATAAGACAAAGTACCGGAATTTAATGAAAAACCTCAACAGCACTTTTGCTGTCCATATTGGGCTGGGCATTAAACATGAGAATGCAACATCATTATCTGGAATCTCTTTTAAAACTAAGCAAAGTGAGAAATGCATATTCCGCATTAAGTTGCTCTTGTGGAAACAACCTGAGAGCCAACTCCAACATTCCCATATCTATCCCTTGTATGATCATTCGAGTGGAAGACGCTGTTCAAGCATTTCACCTGTAACTGGAAAGGCTAGGGACTTGAATTTCGATGAAGCCAATGAAGCAACATAAAATTCAACTTCTTCTCTACTTCCTACAGCTCCTGCCCTCCTTTCTCCCCCATTTTTTCTGCCTTCTAATATCTCTTTCAGCACAGAGAGAGAAGTCCATCTACTCAATGACCAACAAGAGACTTTCTAAGTGGCCATACTTCTATACATCAACAATACAATGAGCTACAGCTGTTAAAATACAAAAAGACTTCAAAACTCTGAAAATTGGTTTTCTTGATTACTGGTTTTGTCACGAAAGTAAAAAAAATAAAACAGCAAGCCATCACACGCTGAAAGGAAGTTACGACATGATTATATTACAGCTGCCGAAAACTGAGTTGCTTGCTTATTTTTATTTCTTAGCAACCGGGAAGACTTAGCTTCTGAAACAGTGGGGTCCAGCTTAAACAAAAGAAAAATTAAAATAGAGTCCAGAGGCACCTTTAAGACCAACAAAGATTTATTCAAGGTGTGAGCTTTCGAGGGCAGGCACGCTTCCTCAGACTAAATGAAAAACCATCATAACTGTGGAGATATAAGGCAAAAGAAATTCTGGCAAATTAGAAAACTGTGCCATAATATCCCACAATTAATCCCACATGATGCCATGTGATAATTCTTTGCTAAAACAGCTAATTAATTTGGCTCTCAAATCTGAAAACTCAGGGCATTCAAAATAATTTGATTGATAGCTTGGTGCCACATCTGCAGAGTCTAGAATACCATTAAATCTTCCTAAAAACCCTGCTGAGCTCAAGGTGCTCAAGCACACAAGCATAACAGCCCTTCAGCACTTTTGAAAATGCAAACAGGTAGTTTGGCATTCTTGTCGGGTGAAGACTACCACCTGAAAAGGACTAACATACTCTGTGCACTCTTATAATCAAGATCCCTCAAATGCCTTTTAACTGACGGACTCAATTCACAAGTGTTCATAGAGTCTATCATATCATTGATAATGAGGGGGAAGAAGAGGTGGATTCTTATATGCTGCTTTTCTCTACCAGAAGGAGTCTCAAAGCGGCTTACATTCACATTCCCTTTCCTCTCCCCACAACAGACACCCTGTGAGCTGGGTGAGTCTGAGAGAGCCCTGATATTACTGCTTGGTCAGAATAGCTTTATCAGTACTGTGGCGAGCCCAAGGTCACCCAGCGGGCTGCATGTAGTGGAGGAGCGGGGAATCAAACCCAGCTCGCCAGATTAGAAGACTGCACTCCTAACCACTGCATCAAGCTGGCACCAATGCCCGAATATAATGATTTAAATTCTAAGCATTTGTCCCAATCATTTGTATGATGACCCAGCATAATCCAAGAAGACCAGATTCTAAATTTGATTTCAATATCCTAATTTCCAGAGTAAACTCCCACCACCGAGCCTTTGCTTCAAAAGATATCTCCCCAATCTCTTTTCTCAACGCTATTCCTGTTGCCAAGGTAAATATCTTAATCCATCAATATTATCTGTTACCCTCTAATTTTAAACCACTACTGCATACAAACTACTGCCCAGAAAAGTTTGCATTAAATGCTTTAACTTCTGCAGGAACATGATGTTCCCCACAAAGGAATGATAAAATCTCAAAATAGCTTTCTCAGTACTCATAGCTGTTTTTAGAAAAGAGTTCAAATGCACCTTCCAAGAAAGATTTGCTTGAAATATTATCCCTAAATACTTAAATGGTTCTACTTGCCCCATCGATGGCCTGTATGGTCCCTTCCGACTCTACTATTCTATGATTTCATTCAGACTGGTTCGCTACTGCCCAATTATATTGCCTTATCCGTCATTTTGTACTAAAAAGGGCCTTTGACTTAGAAACATTAATAATTAGGCCCTCTTTGGAGCAATGCTCTGAAAAGAGGGCTATAAATTTATGTAGGCCAACCACGGATCTTGAGAAAAGAGCTGTATCATCCACATACAAAGGTTATGGCAACTTAACATGAGCTAGATAGAATTCATCTCTGGAACTGATGATCATTGATGTACAAATTAAATAACAGAAGAACGAGGATACATTCTTGCTTCATTCCTTTGTTCAATACAATAGTGCTAGTCTGTTCCACAGATGGACTATTTTATTAGATTTTTATGTGGCTCAGGCCGGTTTAAAGATAACATCATGGGGGGATACATGGAATGGCCTAACATATAACATAGTCAAATACAACTAACAGTAGTTCTGAATAACACAATTTCAGTGATCTTAAACAACAACAATATAACAGGAATGATAACTTGGCTAAGGCCCCCAGAGAGGTCAGACTGGTTCAGGCCATGGAGGAGATGTCTGAGGGGGACCTGTGGATGTTATTTGGGTTTGGTTGGTCTCAGGCAAATGCCTAGTGGAGGAGCTCCATTCATCAGGCCCTGTGAAATTGTGGGAGTTCAGCTTACTGGAGCTGTCGGCCAATCATATAATTGTTGAATCCAAAATAAGAGATCCTTGTCCATAGACGATGTCTTAAGCTTATCCCATAATCTCTGCCTAGGCACTGACCCTGAAAATTCAGAGTATGGCTTCTATTCCTAAAGAGGTCCATCAATGCAGCAAGTGTGTAGATAAGCCATTTTTCCTAATCTGGAAGACAAGGAAGAAGCATTTCTAGAGATTTGGGGATTGGAGCCTGCAGAAGCTAGCTACCTTAACATGGTACAGTGCACCATAGAATCCACCCTCCAAAGCAACCACTTTCTCCAAGGGGCCAAAAGACAGACCCGTCAGCCATTGAATAGCCAGAGAGAAGGAAAGTCAAGCTGACGATGCCAGTGATGCAATGTGTTCTTCTTCAATGGTGGAATAGCAAGCACAAAGTCAAAACAAGCCCCGGTTAAAAAAAACTGCTCACTTTTGACATCTACCTATGTCAGTAGCTCTGAAGCGTAAATGTATAAGAAAGTTACTTAGCTGTTCCACTTAATATTTCTGGTAAGGTCTTGGAGGAGGAGTGTGTCTCATGGCTTAAGTGTCACTCAGTGCTTAACACCCACTCAGGGCGGCTGTCTCTGAGTGCCTCCTCCTCCAACTGGCTTGCCTGTCCATCCAGCAGCCAGCCAATCGCCTTCCACCCCGCACCCCTGACCACCCCTCCTCTCACTTCCCTCCAAGGCTCAGAGGCTGCAGATTCCAGCCGTGTGAGAGCTGCCCCTGCAGGTGAGTTCCCTAACAGCTGCCTGCAGCCTTAACAGTTCCTGGTGGGAGGGAGAGGCCATCCGCAGTGTTCCACCACCACCCCAATCTAGCGCTCGTTGTATTCCTGAATGCAATGGGCTTGGCCCATAGTTTGTTATAAATCCTGTGTAATAAAGAACGTAAATTCGTCAAACCACAGCCATGCTTACCTTACAAGCTGTCTTATTTTACTTCTCACAGTATATCTACAATGTACTCAACATAGTGCATATACTGATTGTTTTCAATATCCTAATTTCAATATCCTTCATGTCGAAAAGAAACAGTTTTTTTACCGGGGCTCATTCCAGCTTTGTGCATGGAATTCCACCAATAAAGAAGATGTTGCACCATTGCCACCATCAGCTTGATTTTTCATCTCTCTGATTTTCTCTAGGGGAGCTGATCCCTGTCGTCTGGACAACTGTCGTGATGCTAGAGATCTCCAGGGCCCACCTGGACGTTAGCAACCCTATGGGGTGGGCATGCTCCTGCTGGTGCCAACAGCTCTAAAGGCAGAAGAGCCAGATGGCACGAGGAGAAGCTTGAGGAAACATCCACACCTCTGGTTTATGAACTCTGGTTTTGTGCATGGGTTGGGGGAACGCTGCACTCGAACTCAGGGGTAGTCAAACTGCGGCCCTCCAGATGTCCATGGACTACAATTCCCAGGAGCCCCCTGCCAGCGAATGATGGCAGGGGCTTGTGGGAATTGTAGTCCATGGACATCTGGAGGGCCGCAGTTTGACTACCCCTGCTCGAAATAGTGATCCATCCCCGCAGAGGCAATGTAGGTCAACACAGCGCTGCTAGCTCTCCTGGTGCTCGCCCAGCCTGCCGCTGAGTGGATCAGGTGCCTGGCACGGCAGCTGCGGGTATCGCTAGCTGCAAAAGAGACTCAGACCTCAAGGGCCACTGCATGTGTGCAAAAAGGCACATGCGCGGAGCAGATGACAAAGCAGACGTACGGCAGGCGGGGAGGCGGGCAGATTGCCCTTCCCCACACGCCTGTATTTTAAATGTCTGAAAGCAAAGGTTTTTGCAGGAGCAAAAACAAAAAGAAAAGATGTGGCGAAATCTAATTCGCTCAGGGATTCTGCTGCCGGGCGACTGACAGCTTGCTTGTTATGAAATCCATGCGGGATGACTGGAAAAACATTCTCATCAAAGCAAAAAAGAAAAAAAAGTGAATATACAGCTTCTGTTGCTCCACTGTCACTTTTAGGCCCAGAAACAAATTAATTTTTGCAGAACGGATGCAGATCTCCAGTAAACATGAAGAAAGACCCAAAGCTCAGGGTCAGACCACATGCTTAGGCACACAAGGTGCTCGTTTCCACCCCCCCTCCAGGAGGGTCACCAATAATAAGGCCAGAATGAAGCATTGTTTTGGTGCAAAAGTTGACAGCCTGCACTTCTTTCCCTTAGCATTTTTTAAAAATGAAACGTAGCCTTGGAGACTGCCATTGAGACAGGAATAGAATCACAGAATCATAGATTTGGAAGGGACCTTCACAGTCATCTAGTCCAACCCCCTGCAGAATGCAGGGAGCTTACTGATGACATGTGGGCCTCAGCATGTGCCATCCCTTGTTGTCCTCAGCACCAGGCACACTCGAAGGACTTCATGTGAAGGTTCACCCAAAAGACTGACTCACGTTCAGTGAACCTTCAGCCCTGGAGCATTTTGGAGGGGAAGGAAGGGATTCACCCAACTGATCGTTTCCCACCAATGTCAAGTTCGGGGGGATGCAAGGGGGCGCTTACTCATGGTCGAGGATCCCGCTAGCCGACGGCCCTTCGAACTGTTGCAAGTTGAGGATGGTAGTGAAGTCCTCCTTGCGCTGCTCCGCTTTCTCCATGTGCGCCGGCAGGTGGCAGTTCAGGAAGCAGATCATGTGCCCAAAGATGGAGAGGCGCACGCTCACCCCACCCTTGTTGCCCTGCGCGGAAAGAAAGGAAGAGGCTGCATTAACAAATGTGCAAGGACAAGAGCGGGGGAGGAAGGAACGAATCACACTTCTTGCCCCATTCAGTGGTGAAAATTAGCAGGAGGTGGTGGGTGGCTAGGGTCCTGTTTATTGGTGGGATGGGGGCACCACTTAAAGCTGCAATTTATTCATGTGTATGTGTCCGTGCATGCGTGCATGTGTGTGTGTGTGAAGTGCCATTGAGTCACAGTCAGTTTCAGGCAACCCCAGCAAAGGGCTTTCAAGGCAAGTGAGAAGCAGAGGTGGTTTTTCATTGCTCCGTTTTGGAAAGCGCTTTGTCCTGTTGTCTGCACATTCTGATTTCTTCTGTGCCCTCAGGCTAACCGGAAAGAAGAACGGCAGAGATCAGACAACAGCTGTGTTGGCCCCTCTGCCACACTCACCCAGTATCCACCCAGTCCTGTCCTGGTGCAGTCCGTCTGGATGTCCTGTAGAAAGGGCAGGTGGTAGTACTTGGCGAAGACCATCAGGATGACCCCTTGCATCCGCACCGTGCTCACCTGGAACAGCGAGAAGTCAGAAGATGTAGATTGAAGAAGAAGAGTCATTTCTCATATGTCACTTTTCTCTCCCAGGAGTTTCAGCGAGGCTTACATTCGCCTTCCCTTTCCTCTCCCCACAAAAGACACCCTGTGAGGGAGCTGAGGCTAAGAGAGCCCTGATATCATTGCTCGGTCAGAACTGCTCTATCAGGACTGTGACTAGCTCAAGGTCACCCAGCCGGTTGCATGTGAAGGAAAGGGGAATCAAACCCGGCTCGCCAGATTAGAGGTCGCTGCTCTTAACCACTACACCAAGCTGGCTCTCTTTTTGAGGATTTCAAGTCATGAGGACTTAAAGCTCTGGCTCAGATCTCTATCACTTCCTTCTCCGCCCTCCCGCCCCCCCTCCACCCGTGCTGCTCTGATCTTCAGAGTCTGCTAATGGTCTGTTCAGCCCTCACGTGAGGCAGATGCCTGGCCTGAGGCAAACTACTGGCTTGATCTACGCAGCAAACTTATTATAACAGCTCTGAGTATTCTGGCTTCTGCTTCCCCCGGAATCAAGGGGGACTGTAGTTTGGTGACCCCTCTGAAAATTCTATGTGAGAAGTGTCTTCCCCCTCACACTGTCCCTGGGATGAGGGAAAGGCAGTTTCTCTCTACTTTCTACTGCTGGAACACTCAGGCAGGATTTCACCCTGGTGGGAGAAGAGTTGGTTTTTATACCCCGCTCTTCACTGCCTGAAGGAGTCTCAAAGTGGCTTAGCATCGCCTTTCCTTCCTCTCCCCACCACAGACACCCTGTGAGGTAGATGGGGCTGAGAGAGCTCTGACAGGAATTCTCTGTGAGAACAGATCTATCAGGACTGTGACTAGCCCAAGGTCACTCAGCTGGCTGCAGGTGGAGGAGTGGAGAATCAAGCCTGCCTTGCCCGATTAGAAGCTACCGCTCTTAACCACTACACCATGTTGACCTTGCATGAGGTTGTGAGTGTTCCCATGGAGGAGGTAAGCAAGGACCCAGGGCCACAACTTTTGCTCTGGGCCCTGAAGAGGGGTCTTGCAAAATGGCATGCAGTAGCCAATCGCAGTGGGGGAAAGGGTGGGGGAGCCCCCTCAGCCAGGTGAGTGGCCTCACTGCCGACAGGTGCTTCTGCCTAGGTGGTCTGGAGTAAACTGTACATTATTTTATTATTGTTATGCATCATTTGATTGAAATAATTTTATAATTGTGTGCAAGGGGGTGGGTGGGCGGGCAGAAGGGATTGTGTCACTGCTTGGCTCTTGTGCCCTTTCCTGCATGCCCACTGAAATGCCGATCACCACTTGGGGATCAGGAGGCAAATTTCTTCCAGGCCAGAGTGGCCAGGGATTCTGGTTTTGGGGGGACGGCATCACCTGGGCATGGAATTGGGGTCTCTGTGAGTGGGCAGGGAGTTGTGAATTTCCTGCATTCTGCAGAGGGTTGGACTACATGACCCTGGAGGTCCCTCCCCACTCTGATGCTATGATTCTATTGTGTGTGAGCTTGTGTGTGCGTAAATACGCATATTTCCCACTGCAACAACTCCAGGCATTAATAAACATCACTCAAGGATGGGTGAATCCCAGATTATGCCAAAGTAGAAGGTGCAAGCTCTGGAAGGCTTCGATGGGTATACACTGGAATTTGGCTGCCCAACCAAACACACCCAGTTATTTCTCCACTCCCCAAAACCCCATGGAGAGGTTATCCTACATCGGTCTTGAGAACCTACAGCCATTCCTATCCTTCCCCAATGCCCTTGAATGCCCTGACATTCACTCGCCATGGCGTAGCTATGGCGACAGCTGTGATGTTATCAGTAAGAGCTGGGCTGGGTTCACCCAAGTCACCTGCCAAATTCCAGTGCACAAACATCTCAAACACTTCTCATTTCTCCAGGGCTACCGTCAGCTACGGTCTCAACTCCCTTGAATCTTTCCTCAAATCCATAAGGGGAGAGAGAAGCCAAAATGAAGGTCCCACATGTCACAATTCCCAATGGCACCTCCTTAGTCAACTCCTGCATCCCAGAAACCCATAGGACCATCAGTGCCTCTAGGCCAGAGCTGCTGAATGCACAGGAGTATATGTACACCCCTGAGAATCTTGTTTTTGTTGTTAGTTGCGAAGTCGTGTCCGACCCATCACGACCGCATGGACAATGATCTTCCAGGCCTTCCTGTCCTCTCCCATTCCCCGGAGTCCATTTAAGCTCACACTGACTGCTTCAGGGACTCCATCCAGCCACCTCATTCTCTGTCGTCCCCTTCTTCTTTTGCCCTCGATCACTCCCAGCATTAGGCTCTTCTCCAGGGAGTCCTTCCTTCTCATGAGGTGGCCAAAGTATTTGAGAATCTAGGGTGTCCAAAACCCTAGGACATCACCTTTATGCCCTGTTCGCCCTCCGGGGCAACTAGTTACCTGCGGTGTGAAACAGGATGCTGAACTAGATGGACCAGTGGTCTACACCAGGGGTAGTCAACCTGTGGCCCTCCAGATGTCCATGGACTACAATCCCCATGAGACTCTGCCAGAAAATGTTGGCAGGGGCTCATGGGAATTGTAGTCCATGGACATCTGGAGGGCCACAGGTTGACTACCCCTGGTCTACAGCCAATGTTTTCATGGCTACATGAAAAGAGCCAGCTCAAACTGGTCAACTGATGGTTTCCCTTTTTAGAATGGCCTCTAGCATAGCTGTGGAGAGAATGGGAAAGGCCCCTGGCTAAGGAGGTTATGGCTGAGAGATGGACTAGGGGCCTCTCCCAGGCGGCCTTGGGCAAGTCACTACCTCTCAGCCCCCAAATGGCCATTTTGGGACAACCACTCTACTACACCTCTCCTTCCAGGGTCTTGTTAAGGACGCCAGCAATGGTGTTCAGGAAGGGCTTTGAATGCTGACCGTCCTAAACATGATTATTTCTCTATATTTCTTAAAGCACTATTGTCGTTTTCCACCATTGTCTGCCAGATCCCGCTCCGTGCTTACCAGGACAAAATTAAACGGGCTCAGCACTTCCATGAACAGTTCGCTCCACTGGTCGGTGAAGAGGGCATCCTTCAGTCTCTTGTTGATCATGGAGTTGACCTCCTGCAGCCTGCAAACAAGCTCAGAATCACCAGCCGCTCAGGATCCGGAAAGCTCACTGTCCGCTCCCACACGCCCCATGCAGACCAAAAGGGAAGGCAAGTATCCTTGTGGCACCCTGATGCTCACTCCGCTGCTTGAGGATGCCCTTCTCCCATTCTCTTGCACTTGATTATTCCACAACGGTTTGCCCAACCCCAGCTTAAAAGCAGAAGGTTTCCCTTCTGCTGGCTGCAGGTATATTAGAGAGGTAGTGGCCCCTTGATACATTTAAAATGGCTCAACACAAGATCCCTTGGGTGAGAAGCTTTCCTGCCCGGGGCGCCAGTGGTTACGAGCTGGATTTTCATGCATGTACATTACAGATATGAAGATGCAGCCGTTCCTCCCTCTGAAAAGAGGGCAGGGGGGGGTGTTGAGTGCCGGATGGCAATGCAAGTAAATCACCTGAATGCTTTTCTTTCAAAAGGCCTCCCTAAAAGACTATCCTGGGAGAGCAATTTGCCAGGAACAGCTATCAGAGAAGCAGGAAATAGGAGCCACTGGATTACACACCCCTGTGATGGATGCTGTGGGCAAGAACAGGAGTCGGGGCTTCAGAGTGCTGCTAATTCAGAAATGTTTCCCCTGGTATTTAGTCCGTAACAAAGCCATCATGCTAGCCTGCCTGGAAGTTTCTCCCCCCAGATACATACCGGGTTCTTGGAATGCCTAGCTTTCGTTTTTAAAAACCCCATAAGTCTCTAACTCGTTTCCTTGCAGAGATATATGGCTGGAAAGAAAATGAAGTGGGGTAGGGATTTTAAAAAAAATGAAATCTAGGGATCCAGAGAACCTGACGCAGTGGTATACTGATATAATGCTACTGAATTAAAAAGGAACATGAAGCCATTTTATAAGGAATCACACCAATGTCCTCTGACTCTCAATAGCTCTCCAGGGTCCCAGGCAGAAGTCTTTCCCTTCACCCACTGCCTGATCCACTTAACTAGGGATGCCAAGGATTGAACCTGGGACCTCCGGCATGTCAAGCAGGTACTCTACTACTGAGCCATGACCCCTCCTTAAAACTACTGGAGAAACCTACTCTGTGGAAGCCCTTTCCCTGCTGCACTGTATTCATAGCTGGAGCAGCAACAGAGAAATGACAGAAGCCTGTCCCCAGGTGGAAAACAAAAGACAAGAAAAGGAAGAAAGGGGGCTGCACAGACAGAAGACAAAATACAAAGGGTACCCTAGGGGAATGTCTGTGCACAAAGCAAACTGATGTTCATTAATGAGCTATTTGATTGAAATATATCTGAGATTTCACTGAAGACCTAACATGAGACAAGGAATCTTGGGGGTACCTTTGGCATTTTTGTCCCATGTGGAGAACACCAGAATCTGGCAGGTTTTAGAATGGATACAAACCCCTTCTGCAAAAATCCATTTTGCACCTGGGGAAAGTGGTGGGCAGGGCTTGGTGCTGCAGAAGCTGGGGATGGGGCCTCCACAGAGAAACTCCCGCCGGTGAACGAGCCCCCACCCTGTGCCCGACATCCCACTACCCCACTGAGGGGCAGCAGCAGAGAAGCCCAATAGCAGAGAGGCCAGCTGCCTCTTGCCATGAGTCCCTTGGCTTGCTTCTCCATCAGGAAGGTGGGGCAGGTGACTGGCGGCCAATGGGGAGGAGCAACCCACATGGACACTTGTGCCAGAGGTAAGGCCATGGAGGGTTCATGTCAGGCAGCTATCAGGCATCACTCCATCCAACTCAAGCAGTTGCCAACACCCATCTTCAGGTCCCTGGCATCAGGGGGCCACACCATTTGTGGCCAGCATACATGCTGCCAAGCCGGGAAGGGTGCCATTGGGCATGGGCTGGGCAGGGTGTACAGCTCCCATCACCCATGAGGACTTGATAGAGCCTAGTGTGTCCCCATCAAATATGGTGCCCAGGACATAAGCCCCAGTCACCTGACCCTAAATACCCCGTTGTAAATTTCTTCAGGTTCCGCTGCAGTTCAACACACAGCAGCAGAGTCAATTTAAAAAGCTGGCAAAGCCGAGAGCCTCCAGGGACCTTTAGGTCAGTGAGGGTGACCAGAAACAGCTGACTAAGCCTGCTCCTATACCTGTCATTCAGGTGCAGAGTGCAGGGATTGGGGGGAGGGGGGCAGTTTGTCCCATAGCAATGAAAAGGCAGTCTTCTGAAATTTCCCCTTCTGCACAGCACTTAGAGGTGCCTTTTCCTCCTCCTGCATCTAGTGTAGCGTGAAGGCATTCAGCTATGGGAAGCAAGTGAGCAGAAGGGCATAAATATCGTGTCAGAGCCAGAGCAACTGAGCAAAAAGGCAGCTGGTGGCATAAGGAGAAGGTGAAGAAAAAGATCTGAGGGGGAAGAAGAACAAGAACAAAAGAACAACGTGGATAGATGGGACCTTGGACAGAAAAAGAAAAGTGTCATGGACCTGCGAAAGCAGTAACCCCAGAGGGATTTCCCATGACTGAGACAGTGACAGTCAGCTCACCCCACTGCCATGTAACCCAGAGGGAGACACAATTGTGTTTTGAAATTTGTACGTATAATTTGTGTGTTTCAAATCCATAGTGTGAAGAAATGCAGATAAAGCATCCTCTACACAAGGGACTGAAAGAGACTCTTCTCTTCCTTCATCAGCACTCTGAGGTCCTTGGCATAAGGTTGCCTGACCCCCTGCAGTGAAGGCAGGGGTCCTCCGCTGACAGGCTCTACCCCCCAGCCGCCAATCAGCTGGCTGACAGGGGGACTTAGCTATGGAAAATAGTCATGTTACTGGCATTGCACAGGAAATGATGTCATCATGGCAGTAGCTTTTGGGCAACATTATAGTATTTGTGCGAAAAGACTATGGTAGAGGACGGTTTTACCATAAGAGTTTTTGCCCAAGTATCAGAGCATCAGCTAGAAAACGCTGGCATGACAACAGCATTTCTGGTGCAATGCTGGTGATGTGGCCTGAGCCTCTCTCTTTCTTCTGGAAAGTCTCTTCCAATCTCCTGCTGGTCACCAGGAAAGACCTGACGACCCTACCTTGGCAACAGTCCTTCTGTGTGCCATGCTGCATTTGGCACAACTAAATTTGAGTCCAATGGCACCTTTAGGACCAACAAAGATTTATTTAAGGTATGAGCTTTCATGTGCACACACACTTCCTTAAATAATATTTGTTGGTCTTAAAGGTGCCATTGGACTCAAATTTTGTTGTGCTGCTTCAAACCCACATGGCTATCCACTGAATTTGGCAGTACCTTTCAGGAACCTGAGCATAGAGCAGTGATATATCTAACCTGCTTAGGCTCTGAGTTTCTCTGCTTTAAAATAATGCCATTTTTTTTCACTTAACGTTTTTTAAATTTCTAAATCCCATTGGTTTTAAGTCTTAGATTTGCAGGGAGACTGGCGTTTTGTGGTAAACGTTCTGTGAATATGCCACAAGCAGTCAAGCATCTGGAGACTATTTAGAGGATATTCAATATTAAAATTCACAAAGAAGATTCTCTCTCTCCAGACTGTCTCCCCCCGTACGCACTTTGTTTGCCAGTCTCCTGCCTTCTCTTCCATAATGCAGTTGTTTCCATTACCTCAACCTGTTTGCATCTTCCTGTCTCCACAAAATACCCTGTGGAGGGAGCTGTCTTTCCCCCCGACACCCAGGAAGGCTTGTAAGCTGAACTGACTGGAATTTGCAGCACCATCAAGTGAAACTGAAGGAAGGGATTTGTTCCAGCAAAACAAGAAGCCAGAGCATTTATGCTCCCATGGCACCATTTGGGCAAAAAGCAGCAATTGATCTTTGGGGATGAAGAGGCTCCCATGGTATGCTTTCAAAAGAAAAGAAAATGTCTAGCAAAGAAGTGAATCAGCAGGCCGGGGGAGATGGGACACCTACATAAACAGTGCCTTAAGGGATCATCTACTGGCTGAGATCCCACTGAGGTCTGTCCCCTCCCCAAATCTCCAGGCATCTTTCACTCAGAGCTGGCAGCCTGCCTCTACCCTGTTCAGCGCTCCTGCCTAACCACATCCCCCGAATTTCTGGGAAAGGCTGTGGACCCCTGGGAGGTTCTCATGGAATCTCTTGAGAAGCCGTGGACTAACACCTTCTGTCTTTCTGTATCCTGGAACCATGAGGGTAGGACATGCCTTGTGCGTCTCTGTCCATCCTAGCCCAGCCCGTTAGAGTAGAATGCTGTTTTCATATCCTCAAAAAGGACTCATATTTCTTTACTTGAAGATAAAAGCAGGCTCCATCGGAACTTTACTTTCTTAGTGGCAGCCCAACACAAATCCCACTGCGTCATATGCGGGGGGACCTGGGGATCCTCCATAATTACGCCTCATCTGCAGGCTATAGAGATCAGTTCTGCTGGAGAAAAGGAATGCTTTGGAATGTGAACTCCGTGGCAATTGGCCCCACAGCAGTCCCTGTCCTCCCTACACTCCCTCCCCAAATCTCCAGGGACTCCCAACATGGATCTGGCAACCCTAACCCCATCCCCCACTGCTGCCCATAAGGGGACATGGCAACCGTAGAGATAAATAAAGTAAATAATAAAATGCACAGAGAAAGGATTGGTACTGCATGGGACCTAGCTGCTTGTACAGCCACAAAATCATGGAAGCATCTAATGCAGTGGCCTTCAAGCAGCAGCTGGAAAGATGCTTTAGGCTGATCCTACACTGAGCAGGGGGCGGACTAGATGGCCTGCATGGGATCTTCCTACTCTAGGATTCTCTGTTCCAAGGCACAACTCAGTTCCTCTCCCATGCAGGTATGCTGGTTTGACCTGCCCGCAGTCTGGGAAGGACACTCTTAAGGCCATACAGGCACGAAGGAGAAAACCATCCTTTTACAGTCAAATTGCAGCAGCATGGCTTTGCTAACCTAAACCCCACCCCCACTGGGAACAGCCCTTTAGAAGTAGGGAAAAGTTTATCCGTCTTTAAACCACTAGAGAGCAAGAGACGGATAAACACGCAGATACCCTGGTTTCAATCTGCAAAACTGTCTGCACGGGGGAAGAAATCACTCTGCTATTCCCCTGTGGCCTTTATCCAAATGGGGGCTGAGTTTGCTATTTGACCTTAAAAGACTATGGGGAGAGGTGACCTTATCTCCAAGCCTCTCATCCGTTTTGAGCACATTTCCTATCCACAGAACTGTCAACATTGCCCTGGACAGGGGTCCCCCGTCCCTCCCTCCAGAGGAACAGCCCCAGCCCACCCAGCCGTTTTCCTTACCCAATGGCGATCATGTCGGTGTCGTTGGAATCCCCTGTGTTGAGGTGCAGGAGGGAGGTCACGTCGCTGGGGGGCATGGCTGTGCCAACGTTCCAGGTTACCACAGTGATGCTAGGAGAGGGAACAGCAGGAAAGGGACAATGAGAAACTGGATCCAGTGCAGGTGACCCCCCCCCAACACAGACCTACAGGCTAGTGCACAGCGGGGTCTCCCTTCTGCTAGCTTCTGCCATATGGTCCCAGCGTTTGCTGGCAGGGGCTCATGGGAATTGTAGTCCACCAATGTAGGATTTTGTAGAGAAACTATAGTCACTTACTAGGATTGCCAAGCTCCAGGTAGCACTGGGAGACACCCCACCCCCTACCCCCAATATGACAATTTATTTCTGGAAGGCCAAGATAATATCCCCTGCAGAAAATGGCTGTTTAGGAAGGTGGAGTCTATTGCATTATGTCTTGCTGAGATGAGATTCCCTCCCTGCTCCTAACTCTGTCCTCCCTGGGCTTGACACACACACACGCCAAAATTCCCAGCCCAGAACTGGTAACCCGGGAACTTATACAATGTTTGCCAGCTCTGGGAAGGGAAAGCTGGAGATTTTGGAGGAGAAACCTGGAGAGGGTAGAGTTTGGGGAGAGACGAGAGCTCAACAGGGCATTATGGCATCGTATCCACCCTCCGAAGCAGTCACTTTCTGCAGGGGAATATCTCTCTGCTGCAGAGGTCAGTTGGAATAGCAGGAGATCTCCAGGCCCCAGAGGGAGGCTGGCAACAAGGGACTAGAGGACAAAGCTCAAGAGGGACTTGGCTGGTCACTGGCAAATCATCTAATGTGTTTCCAGGAGTGTAGCAACAATATAAGCAAAGGGTTCCCAACCCTTGAACAGCGCCCTATAAATACCAAGTGTTTCCAATCCTTGAACAGCGTCCTATAAATGCAAAGTGTTAAAGTGATCGACAGTAGCATGCCCAACTGCCAATGTGTCCTTGGCGGCCTGTGCTCACGGGCACCGTGTGGCAATCAGTCCTGGGGCATTAGCGCAATTAAATAGCGTACTGGAAAGGGAGCCAAGCTGGCTTCTAACCTCTGGAGCCAGCGAAAGGCATGCTACAGGGATGAAGAAACAGCCAGTTGCCTTGAGCAGCATCCTCAACACAAGGGAGTCTGTTGCCCAGAGAGCATCGCGCACCACCCAGTCCAGCAGCCCTGAGGCTCCTGCAGTCCGAGTAATAAATTTCCCATGAACCACAGCTGCCACCCCAAAACTACGGCAAGCTTCTTTCCTTGACAGGGACAATTCCTTAGCAGGGATCAGAAGTGCCAATGCCAAGCCCCTATTTCTCGTGATGGCCCTCTTGCGCACAGCCAGAATGGTCCCTTTGCCAGGCTGCATGGAGGGAACCTGAGTCTGGCTGCCAAGTGCCCCAGCCCAGGGCACTACTAGAGGGAATTACATCACTGGCTTCCCCATTTTGGCTTTCAAGTGATTGTTCTTCAGAAACACCAGTTCTGGGTTCCCTGAAGCACCATGGCTTATTTTATTTAGTTATTTATAATTACATTTATATCCTGCCACATAGTGGCTCATGGCTGGTAACAATAATCCTCATAAAAGCCCAACAATCATAAAATCCCCATTAAAACCCATCCTTCCCCACTCTCAGGCTACAAGAATGGCCCCCGAGAGAGCCTACCCTGGCGGCTAATGGTCTGGCAAGTGCCATGTGTAATTTTTTTTAACTTTTGATATCAGTGCAATCGTATAAATTATACAAGCAGGCAGGGTTCAGAAGCTTGTGCTTCTATACAGACACACATTTTCTCCTACGAACTGCAGCTCCAATGGCTACCTGAGTTAAGAGGAGGGCTGCTAGGTCCCCCCTGGCCATCAGGAGGGAAGAGGCGGAGAGCTGCCAAATCCAGCTTGGGAAACTCCTGGAAATTTGGGGATGGAGCCTAGAATCATAGAATCGTAGAGTTGGAAGGGACCTCCAGGGTCATCTAGTCTAACCCCCTGCACTATGCAGGACACTCACAACCCTATCGCTCATCCACTGTAATCCGCCACCCCCTTGAACCTTCACAGAATCAGCCTCTCCGTCAGATGGCTATCCAGCCTCTGTTTAAAAATCTCCAAAGATGGAGAACTCATCACCTCCCGAGGAAGCCTGTTCCACTGAGAAACCGCTCGAACTGTCAGGAACTTCTTTATTAGCCTTATTATTATTGAAACAGCCTTATCTAAGCACTCTTTGGCTCAAGTGCACCAGGGCTGGGGAGCTAAGCTGAACTGATCAAGGGCAATACTTGGAAGGGAGAGAGACCACAAAGAAAGACCGGGGCTGCTACATAGAGAAAAGCAATGGACAACCACCTCTGCTCACCTCTTTCTTGGAACACCCTGTGGAAGTGGTTGCCACGAGGGGGTTGTGACTCAACAGGACATTTTTTTTTAAAGCACTAATATCACGAGGCCTGCCTTGGCCCAGGAGTCCTGGACTCCGCTCTTCAAAAGTTCAGCAAACAGAGGGACTCCTTTCTGCCTTTCTGCCCCTCCGCCAACTGTGAAAAACATCCTTCCGTGATTTATTAGGACACTCAATTTGAGGTTCTGCTTTTTCACTCCAGATTCGTTAGCTCTGAAGAACTGACTCCACCTCCCAATGCAAAACTGGCACTTGCAGACACAGACATTGCTTCCCATGCCACCCACCCCCATAACTGCATTGAAAGAATGTTTTTCAAGTCACCCAAATGTAACTTAAACCACAGTGCCAGGTGGAACAGGGTGTATCTCTGAAGCAGAACGAGGTGGCAGGTAGCTGAGGTGTTAAACGGACGGCACCACTACAAACTGCAAGTGAGGGGGACTCGTTTTTTCCCAGTTCCCCTACTTTAATAAACAGAAAACTAGTATGGTTTATGAGGGCATACAATAGCGTCTTTCCTAGATGCCCTGGGCTCCTGTTTTATTTTACAGGTAATTTTTCCATGGGGAAAAAAATATTTAAAGTGCAACATACCCACCCCTTCTGTACTCTGAAGTGGTAGAGTCTGTTTTGCCAGCTCAGAATTCTACCATCTCATTCTGCTGCATGCACAGGCCAGGTGGCTTACCTAACATATAGGCAAGCTTAATAGAAACTTGCTCTCTTCGGGGAAGGTCCCTAAACTTCAGTCTTATGAGGTAGTTAGGACAGGATTCTCTCAGAGATTTCTCCACACCCTCACTAAAGCACCCCTCACTGAATTTGCGAGGGGGGGAAAGAGCCGGCTTGTTGTAGTGGTTAGGAGTGCGGGCTTCTAATCTGGCAAGCCGGGTTTGATTCCCCACTCCTCCACATGCAGCCAGCTGGGTGACCTTGGGCTCGCCACGGCACTGATAAAACTGTTCTGACTGAGCAGTAATATCAGGGCTCTCTCAGCCTCACCTACCTCACAGGGAGAGGAAAGGGAAGGCCCTTGGAAGCCCCTTTGAGACTCCTTCGGGTAGAGAAAAGTGGCATATAAGAACCAACTCTTCTTCTTCAGTAATATCAGGGCTCTCTCAGCCTCCCCTCCCTCACAGGGTGTCTGTTATGGGGAGAGGAAAGGGAAGGCGAATTTAAGCCGCTTTGGGTCTGGCAGAGAATAGCGGCATGTAAGAACCCACTTTTTTTCTTCTTGAATTGGTATAAAAGTGGCCCAATATCTAGAGAGACCCTCAGTCCCTTTCCTGAGCAGACCCATTTCCTCCACGAGGCATCCTCCTCCCCCTTCCAAGCAGCCTATCAAGCTCTGCCTCACCGAAACTCATTGACTGGCTTGGGCTTGGGCTTGTTCCATCTTCCCAGAAGACTTTCTTTGGCATTAACATTGCTGCTGCTCACATCCAGGGATTTGGAGGAGTGCCCCATCCTCCCGTAGGAGATGAATTCCTCTGACTCAGCCTTGGCCAGCATAGACGATTTTGAAGGGGCAACCCTTCCGCTTGAAATGTACTCACTAGAGACAGCTTTGGGGAGAGACATAGGTCTGTGGGACGAGCCCGTCCGGTTCAGGCAAATATGGTCGCTGGATTCGGCCTTTGGGAGGGTGTCCTTCAGTTCCATGGTAGCCAAGATGCTAGAGGTCATAGGGTCCAAGGCGCAGAGCCCGGGCATAATGCCACGACTGGGAGACTGGTTAAGTTTCATGGAAGAGCTGCTGACTGAGGTTGGAGAAAGGGAAGAGGAGCTGCCCGAGGCCGGAGAAAGCGGACGCAGTTCTACTGGAGATCGTAAACTTGGAGTGTTGAACATCTGGGACCCACCGGAGCCCTCCGGCTGAGCTCTGCTCATGTCCAGGGAGAGAGGCTGGATATGTCTACTGCCGGCTCTCTCATCAAGCCCCAAGAGGCGTGTCCCTTCAGGCTGCGACCGGACGTGGGAAGAGTCAAAGAGGGTGTCAGGCCTAGACCCACGAGAAACATTCCCCCCACTGTACACAGTACTGACGGAGCTGCTGGATCCTTCAGGCTGGTACCGAACACTTCCATCCAAGCTGAGCTGGTTGGGGAACAACCCAGGTGATACCAATCCCACGATGCTGCCCCGGGGTGACACAGGCTGAGTCCCAACAGGGGAGGACGGGCCTTGGTCCAGGTTGCCGTGGTGACTCGGCTCCATCTTGGAAAAGGAAAATAGAGACAGCTTGTTAGAACAAGCAAGCCACAAAGTATTGTCTGGCATCCTTTTATTGAAAAAGACCTCTATGGCCGTTGGTTGCACTAAAGGTCTCCGCTCCCCACAGGAGACAAGCCCCCTATCAAACAAGAGCTATCTATCCTGAACAAGGGCCCACTTGGAACCCTTTCTAGGTACGCCCTCTGCCATCTCCTCTCCCTGGAAGAAGTCACAGTCCCTCATCTTCTTCCTCGAGCCTGCTACAGGTTTAGCCCAAAGCCCACCTCCTCTCTTCCTGCCCCTTTTATGCAGTACTGGAGGAACAGTGGCACTTTGTAGCATTTCTTATCACCCAAGAAAGAGAGCCGGTTTGGTGTAGCGGTGAGGAGTGTGGACTTCTAATCTGGCATGCCAGGTTCGATTCTGCGCTCCCCCACATGCAACCAGCTGGGTGACCCTGGGCTTGCCACGGCACTGATAAAGCTGTTCTGACCGAGCAGTGATATCAACACTCTCTCAGCCTTACCCACCCCACAGGGTGTCTGTTGTGAGGAGAGGAAAGGGAAGGTGACTGTAAGCCGCTTTGAGCCTCCTTCGGGCCGAAAACGTGCATGCGCGGAAGTGCAGCACATGCGCTTTTCCGGCTGCGTATAGTGCATCTGTGTGGCCTGGCCATGCGTGCGCATTGCGTGTGCGCGGCCCTGCTTCCCTCTTCCCCCGTCCCACAGTAAGAAGCTTTCCGGGATGCAAGTTTGCGGCCTGGGAAGTTTCTTACTGCAGGGGGGGGCGGGGAGAGGGAGCCGCGGCCCGGTGCCAGGGCCTTTGCGCCCCGGCAGCAGGCCGCAGCCCGGTGGTTGGGGACCACCAGTTTAAACCCATTACTTCAGGTCCTCTCCTATGTTGCCAACAGGAACTTTTCCCTGCCCTCCTCTAAGTGACAACCATTCACATACTTAAAGGCAGCAATCATGTCCCCTCTCCACTTCTCCACGCTGAACATTCCCAGATCCCTCAGCCTTTCCTCACAGGGCTTGGTCCCCAGATGATTCTCTTCACTCTCCTCTCAATGTTGTCCATGTCCTTTTTGAAGTGAGGCCTTTGGTACTCCTCCCTCACTAACCGGCACATGTCACTTGGAAGTTCTCCTGCGCATGTCCCGCTGAAATTGGCTATCATGCTCTTTCACAGCTCTCACTCACTGAAATGGGATTTCACAAGAGGACTTTCTGGCAGATTATGTGTCTGAACTCACATGTGTGTTCTACTGCACCATCACTAATGGTGCCCAAAATGTGTGTCCAGATTGTGTCCAGTTCAGAATATACAAGAAGACATTTTTCAGAAGCTCTGCAAGTTGTTAGCCATCACAATGGCAAGGAGTACTCTGGGTTATTTCCGCATGAATTCCTCCCATTTTGTCTGTTCCCTGTCAGCATTCAATGAAAAGGGGAATTTGCTGGGACTTGCTGCCGTTCTAAGCAGAATTATATCCTCCTAAATCCACTGAGGCCCAGGTCTAAGACCTCTGGGGTTGGCACTGACAGATCCAATTGTCTATTGGCAATTTCCCATGACCTAAAGCAGTGGTTCTCAACCTGGGGGTCAGGACCCCTTTGGGGGTCGAACAACCCTTTCATGGGGATCGCGGCAGGGCAAACAGCTTAGCCAGGAGACACCATCTACACAACAGCCTTGCGTGGTCGATTGAGTTTGAGTGTTCGTCTGTCTGAAGGAGCGGAAAAGAGCGAGATCGGCATGATGGGACAAGAGGCAGAACTGAACTGAGAAACCCCGGGGGGGGAAACCAATTTATATACAATCATGAACAATGGATTTTCAACACCATTGGTCAGTTTAATTTCTGTGAAAGAAGACCTGCATAATTTTATGGCTGGGCGTCCCCACAACATGAGGAACTGTATTAAAGGGTTGCAGCATTAGGAAGGTTGAGAACCACAGGAAGGCTCTAGGTGGGTTTAACTCCTCCCCACGTAGGTGTACCTTTGGATGGTCCAGGTAACCGATTCAAAAGCTCCCGCTTTCATAGGGAAGGAATTGCATCTTGAATTCTAAACGTCTGTTCTTGTGGTTTCGCAGCCCCTCCAAGTGTGGTAGCTGATGCCATCCTTACTACTTCCTTTCTCGGGCTTTCTTTGCCAGAGATGAGGCCTTCCCATGCCTCCATGCCCAGCTTCCCCTGGGGTCTGGGTGCTGCCTTTCTTTTCCCTGCCCAACAGCCATGGAACTTTGGAGCCAATGAGTTCTCTCTGCAGTACCCAGTTCCAGGGCCAGAAGGGGAAAGAAGAGTGTGCAGGTTTCCCAATATTTGGCATAACTATTGAAAGACCCTCCCCCTCCCCTAAAATGACAGGGTCTCATGGACCACCCTCAGGGGGCATGTAAAAGGTGCCTTCAGATACGGGTAGCTTCAGTCTAGTTAAGAGCTTTTGGGCATATGCACAAAACAGGCGAGGGGCTCTAAGTAAACTCAGGGGGTAACCTTGGCTCACTTTCTCCCCTCCAGCTTCAGATCCCTATTTGTTAAAACAGGACCAGCAGCTGCCTACCTCGCAGGGTTGTTACATGGAATGATTCTTTTGTAGCCTGTTCGTGCAGCATTAGAATAGGCACAAAAGTTCATTATAAATTTTGGGCAGTTCATGAGTCGCAATGTGAAGCTCACAGCAGGCCAACTGCTACAAATTTCCAAGACGTTCAGGGAGATTCTGGCGATTTGCGAATGGGTAGATTTCCAGTCTCAGCTCTAAGTAAATGCTGACCAATGCAGGTGGAACTTGGAGGGCAAATAGATGAGCATCCAGGGCAGGAAAGTGCTTTCTGGGGAAATGACAGATGGTCACCTTCTTTTAGGGGCTGTAATTTGGATCCTGTAAATCCACTCCTCACCAAACTTGGAGAGAGAAGAAGATGATCTGGGTTCTTTATGCCCTGCTTTTCACTACCTGAAAGAGTCCCAAAGTGGTGTACAAACACATTTCCCTTCTTCTCCCTGCAACAGACATCCTGTGAGCTAAGTGGGGCTGAGAGAGCTCCAACAGAACTGTTCTTCAAGAACAGTCATAAAAGAACTGTGACTGGCCCCAGATTCCATGACAGAGTGGGGATTTCAACTTGGGTTACCCAAATCCCAGTCCAGTATTGTAACAAATACGACACTGTGCCCCCTTTATGGGTTACCCAGCAGGCTGCATGTGAAGGAGCGGGGGATCACACCCAGCTCTCCGCTGCTCTTAACTGCTATACCACACTAGCAGGCAGAGGAGAGCCAGCTGGAGACCCCCTGTGAGGTCGGCATCTCTAACATGCTTGGGGGAGTGGATTCTATCACACCATGAACCTCAAACCTAACTAGTTTGTGCAGTTGTGCAGGCACAACATGAACCTCTAACCGAATTGCATCCCCCCGGCTCATGCCCATCATTATGCTGTACTTCTATTGAAAAATACACCCTGTTCAGAATATGCCCGTCAACCGTACAACAGATGGTTAAACTCATATCACAGCCTCTTTTGTAGAATAAATGCCACCCCCTGGCTCCACTCCTACGTGTTCTTTTTTTTTAAATCAGTACATTAAAAAAAATATTATCTTCTTACTACAGAGTTAGTTGCCCGGGTTGCTCAGAACCAAGGAGGGGAAAGTCCAAAGATATTAACCGTTAACTAACATTGAATTATCTCAACATAACACAATATGCTACACGCCCTAAGGAAAAGCCTAGATCCTTCACTGGTAAACAGGTCCCTACCAGGACAAACGGATCACACGCAACGGTAAGAAAATTTGGCTCACAATAACTTTGTGGAAAAGCCTTCCACTGAGTAAAGGGGGGGGGCACAGTGGAAAGATCTCTGTGTCGTTCAGCTGACTTCATTTCAACAATATGTAAGCAGAAGACATTGCCGGAAGATTGTGCCTCATGGTTGAATGGTCTGATTCTCATTCTGCTGAAGAAACTGATAAACTGCCCCAAATTCCTAAGGGGTAAAAATATGACAAATGGTTCTGTTTGTAGCGGGGTGGTTCAGGGATGGCCAATCAGCAGCTTTCCATGCTAAACTTAAAGAGTTGTAGAGTGGTTAAGAGCAGCAGAATCTAATTGGAGGGCTGGGCTGGATTCCCTGTTCCTCCACATGCAGTCCAGCTGGGTGACCTTGGGCCAGTCACAGTTCTCTCAGAGCTCTCTCAGCCTCACCTACTTTGCAAGATTCCTGTCATGCGGAGAGGAAGGAAAGGAGATTGTAAACCACTTTGAGATTCCTTCGGGTAGTAAAAAGGGGGGCACAAACCCCAACTCTTCTATTATGTGAAGTTCTCTTTTAAAAGGCCTGGCTGTTTGTCCTTCCTTATATCTCCGACATAATGCCATCTCCCCACTTGCATCACCCCCAAGGGAAACAAAACCCAAGCACCCCTAAGTGCCTTTCCTTGCATTCAGCTCTTCTCAGGCTTTCTTCCCAGAGTTTCTTTCTAGCTCCTGCTCCTTTGGCCAGTTTGGTGTAGGGGTTAGGAGTGCGGACTTCTAATCTGGCCAGCCAGGTTCGATTCTGCGCTCCCCCACATGCAGCCAGCTGGGTGACCTTGGGCTCGCCACGGCACTGATAAAACTGTTCTGACCGGGCAGTGATATCAGGGCTCTCTCAGCCTCACCCACCCCACAGGGTGTCTGTTGTGGGGGGAGGAATGGGAAGGTGTCTGTAAGCCGCTTTGAGCCTCCTTTGGGTAGGGGAAAGCGGCATATAAGAATCAACTCTTCTTCTTCTTCTTTTTAAAATCAGCCCTCCGAAAGTGGATTGTGTGACCAGTTTCACCTGCTGATTTCAAAACTATTCTGCCCCAAGCACCTTTCCAAGTCAAGACTGGTGGGGAAGGGGATGCAAGGCAGAGTGGGGACAGGGCACGGGCTTGCCAAAAAGCAGTCTGCAATGCTCCTGTGCCTTTAACAGCAGCGTGATCTGCAGATACCAGCAGGTGACACTGCATGGGAATAAACATGATCAACCTACTGATAAACAATCTGCCTATAAAACTGCTGCTATTGAGGACACAGGAGCAGACAAGGACATTGTACCGGGCCGAATGGCAAACCTCTCCCCTGCCTTCCCTTTGGAGTACGGGTGGCAGACTCTGGCTCTCTAGATGTTCATGGACCACAGTTCCCATGAGCCCCTGCCAACTGACCATGGTGGCAGAGGATCATGGGAACTGTACTCCTTGAAAATCTGGAGAGCCACAGCTTGGTCCCCCTGTTTTGGAGTCTTGCAACCCCTTCCTCACTAGTTGTGATCCAGACCAGGGGTAGTCAACCTGTGGTCCTCCAGATGTCCATGGACTACAATTCCCATGAGCCCCTGCCAGCAAACGCTGGCAGGGGCTCATGAGAATTGTAGTCCATGGACATCTGGAGGACCACAGGTTGACTACCCCTGATCCAGACTGTATGTTACAGGGGACAGGGACTTCTCTGTTTATTGTGATACTCTCCAAGTGCCATGTCCATGGAGAAGGCCTTATAAATAGCTCAGTAAAAAAACATTCGCAGCAAAAATAAAATCTCAGAAGCAGCCGGTGACTTTTTAATAGGAAGATATGGAGGCTTCAGATATCAGGGTTAAAGAAGAGAGATCCAAATTCAAGTCCCCATACTGCCACAATGCTTACTGGCTAACCCAGTCTACCTCACAGGGTTGTTGTGATGGGAGAAGAGAGGAGGGCAGAACAACATACTCTGAGCCCCTTCAAGGAAGGACAGGGCAGGACAGAAATGTAACAAATGTAATAAAACACAGCCTTCTTAGAAAAGGCAGTTTCTGAACTGCTGGACGTCCTCACTTGATGGTTAGTTGTGTCTGCCCAGGACAAAGGGAATGCTTCTCTGCCTGTACTCTGAAGCAGATCCCTGCCTTGTCCCCAAAGCTCCCACTGAACTCAGGTTCTGGGCTCAAGTCCTGCACAGCAACCGCAAATCGCAGCAACCTCCCCAGCCTCCTCCTGCAGCGCGAGTCCCCAAGGTGAGACAGGGATACAGGATTGTACCAAACTGTGTGCCACACTGCTCTGGGCTGGCTTATTCTTCTCCTTCCCCCATGAAAGCATTTTTAACCCTGTGGCTGTTCACCCTAGAAGAACAAATTAGCCCCTGCCCAGGTATCAATCCTTTGAATGCATCCCAAAGGTTGCCCTCCCTGCAGACTCTTTAATCCAGGGGGTAGTCAAACTGCGGCCCTCCAGATGTCCATGGACTACAATTCCCAGAAGCCCCTGCCAGCGAATGCTGGCAGGGGCTTCTGGGAATTGTAGTCCATGGACATCTGGAGGGCCGCAGTTTGACTACCCCTGTCTTCAGGAGATGTCTTGTCAATAAGGCAAAATATCAGCCTTGCAAGCAAAATCAGCCTCATGCCTCGCTTTCCTTATTGGTGCAAGGAGGGGTCAGCAGGCCCCGCGGTCCCTCTCCAGTCCCCATTTCTCTTCTCTGTGCCCTTCATTTCCCCTCTTCCTCGTACAGAAGGGGAACCTCCAGCATGCTGACAACAACAGACCAGAGGACGTCCCTTGGCCCTCCCTTCGCAGGAGGGGACCTCCTTTCTCCTCTCCGTTGCCTGGCCCCACCTTTGCCTGCCTTCCGGCCAGGTAGCCGTTCACCTTGGCCTTATTGCTGCTCCACATCCTTCCTAAGGGGCGGGACAGTGGCACGGAGCCTGCAACGGACTGCCTTTGCCACCAGCAGGCAGGGGGGAAGTGTTGGCTCAACAGCGCCAGCTGCAACTTGAGAAATAGTCCACAGCCTTTGCTGGCAGCCCAACTGGCGCTACCCAGGGTAGGGAGAAGGGCACGGAGGGAGAAGGGCAATGCAAGGACCACAGGGAAGAAGACGGCACCCCATCGCAGGGGCAGAACAGAGAGGAATCAGGGCATGCAAGGCCAAGCTGCTTGTCTGGCGACTTCCGGGGAGAAGCCAGAGAGACTCCCTCCCAGAATGTCAACATGAAATCACTTATCTCTCCGTCTTCCTTAAAAGCCTTCCTCATAACTCACTAATTCATTAGACCTCACGCCAGCTGGGTCACACTGGGTGTGCATGTCACTGAAGCTGGGGGCCCAGCTTTCCTGTGACCCCTACCTTGCACTCTCCCACAGACACCCCTTTTGGACTTTGAGAGGCAGTGTGGTGCAGTGGTTAGAGAACCAGACTGGAATCGGGGGGAGGAGTCCTAGGTCTGAATCCCCTTGAAAGTTTGCTGGGAGGCCTCGGATCAGGTGCACACTTTCTGTCTATCCTGCCTCGCAGGGCCGTTGTGATAAAATGGAGGAGAGGGAAATGAGACGTCTCTTGGGGATCCTCTTTGGGCAGGGTACAAATGAAATAAGCAAACAAAACGGAAGAGGGGAGAATAATGTTACAAGCAATTTTGAGTCCCCCTCCGGGAAAAGAGCAAGGTGTAAATATTTAAATTATTAATTGCTGCATAAAACCATCATTACTACCCACAGCAAGCAGAGAGACAGCACTGATACTTTAATCCCTGGATTTGGGGGGGGGGGTCCCTCATTACAACCCTGCTCCATCAGAAAGGACTGAGCACTTCTCCCAAGGAACACCAGATCCGGCTCCCAGCCCCCAGCATCCAGACCGGAAGAAGCAGGTGTTTTGGAGACCCATCCAGAAAAAGGGGTTCGAACCCTGGCCCCAGCCTCCCTGGAGTGTGACGAAAAAGATTTCAGCCGGCTACACCTGCGGGAATCCCGGAAACCTCCCCCTTGGCAGCTTGGCAGGGGGGGGGGGATCGCCCCTCCAAGCTCAGGGAAGGGTGGGAGGGTGCTGAGGTTCCTGAGCAACACCTCCCCTCTGCGTTACACAGCCACTGACACCCACACTCCCACCAGGCAGCACAGATAAAGGAGCAGGATGCCTGCAAGTGCTCAGGTCCACCTGGCCAGAGCCCTCCCCCAGTGGCCTGGGATGGGTGGCAGAGAGGGGCAGCCTCTCCTGGGGTGGGGGGTTCTGGAAGCACCCTCGCTGACCCTGGGGGGGAAGAGACACACGCCCCTGCCTCCCCCAGGAGACTAGAGAGCGGAGTCAGGCCAGGGCGAGGTCGTCCCCTTCTCCTTCAGAGGGGCACCGGGCGCCGCCGCCTGCCCTTGCCTGGACCCAGTGCCCACCTGCAGGGCGGGCGGCTGACCCAGCCAGCGGGTTACCTTGCGGCGGCTGCCCGGCTCCCCAACCCCGGTCTGCGAGGCCGCTCTGGCCCTGGACAGCCCCTGCCGGCTGCGGCTGCTGCTTGGCGGCGGCGCGGGCTCCATCCTGCCTGGCTTCCCTGGCCGGCGATGCTCCGCTCCCTCCTGCAGCCCCGGGGAGCAGTGACGTCAGGAGCCCTGCAACCTGCCGGAGGATTTAAAGGCGCAGGAGCCCGCGGAGCCACATGGCCGAGGAGCCGCACGTGCAACGAGAGCCTCGGGAGGCGGGCCTGAGAAGTTCCCCGACAGGCCGAGGTCCAGCCCCAGAGTCGCTGGGCGCCGTGCGGCCAGTCCCGGCTGGGAAATTGCAGGGCCAGGAGGAGAATAGGATTGGCAGAGGTGGGGGGCGGGGCTACACAAGGAGCAGAGCCCGAATTAATTATGCAAAAGATGAATAAATGAGGCAAAACGCCCCCCACGCCCCTCTTTTGCATGCAGCCTCTGCAGTTGAGCTTTCCGCGTTGTCAGTTTCCCATATTGCATGCGAGGTTTTCTTTCCTTTCTTTTTAAAAGAAATCCACAGTGCAGTGTGTACCTAGTCCAGGTGAGAAGCCACCAAAGGAGGGCCGGACTGCTATCCCTTTAAGAGGTGGATCCCTGTAAGAGAGATGCGGGCAGGTGCGAAACCTGAAGCAGGAGACGTCCTTGCCAAGTTCTCCTGTTTCTTTCTTCAAATATTAAAACAAAACCAATCCCCCCCCCCAGCGTGAACACAAAATAGCCTCCAATGTTCCTCTTCTCCATTTTATCTTCACGACAACCCTGTGAGGTAGGTTAGGGTGAGTCAGAGTGTCCCCAGGTCACCCAGCTGGCTTATGTGGCGGAGGGATGGAATCTGGGTGTCCCTTGTTGAAAGGGCAGGAGCCCTCCCAAAGTGTAAAATGGCAATGACCTACACTGCAGGGCTGTTATGGGCACAATACATTTGTCTGTGTTAAAAATAGACTTGGGAGGTGCACAGGGGAAAATGAGGGCAAAGCCTGCAGTGACTGTCTTTTGTAAAATTTCCAGGAGAGCTGTTTAAAAATGCTGGTGCTGAAACTTGCCGGGAGACGGTGACGAAGCCTTGCTCTGTTTTCCTGCCTTCTAAACAAACAAAGTTGCTGTCCCTTGGATAAAAAGGACAATCCCTTTGCATGCAGCGCTGACTGCCCATGAAGAAGGGAAAGGAAGGCATTCCCACTTTGGCTCCCAAAGAACACCAAAGTGTCCCAAGGAGTGGGGGAGCAGCCTGCAAGAAACCCCAATCTGAAAACCTGCACCCCACAACTTTGCTGATTCCCATGATACTCATTCTCATTCTCTCTCTCTCTCTCTTCCTTTTCTTATTCCTACTTCAAATTAGGTCACTGTTGAGGAAAGAGGGAGGGTGCTGCCTGTTGCTTCATCTCCTGAGCATGGCAGTTCCCAGTTCTTCCCACATCCCTTCTCCCCTGGTCTGTGCTACCAGCGCCCTTCCCAGGTCAGGCTCATTTGCCTGCGCTGTCCTAGTACACCCAGTTTCCTGGCTTCACTGGAGTGTGCGCAAAACAGGCCGGTAAGAGTCCTTACTCCCTTTCTTTTCTCTGTCCCCAAGCATTAGATTTCCAAGCTGCATTACCGGTCCTTCCAATCCACCTACGGCTCACCTCCATTGCAAACCACAGGTATTTTTCTACCTGTAAGTTTTCTTCACCATCGCCGTGCCACACAACTTCTGTAATGTTATGACCGTGTAAGCAGATATTCTTTTCTCGCATGAGCTTTGCGAGAGACTCCAGGGGTGAAAAGATTCAAGAATGAGGATGAAGTAAGAATACATCTATCTGGAGTGCCTTGGCGACATCGGCCCAAGGACCATGCAGTCCAACATTCTGCTTTGGAAAACTTTCAGTCCAAAGAAGCAATAAACTTTCTTCGTAAGCAGAATCCTCAAAGCTGCCTAAAGTCTTACATTGGAATTAGAATGCAAAAGGACAACAGTGGTGAAACCCAATTCCAATTCCTTCTGCAGCTGTTTTCATAAAGTACACATCCACCCTCAGGCCCAAAGAGCGTCTGCCGGGTCCTGTTCAATAGACAGCTTACCTGTTTCTGCGCCGCACTCATGCGGCAGCAGTTTGCAGGCGATAACATTTATCTCCACACCGAGAAATCTTGGCCTGAGACTTCGTGCAGGGGCTGCTTGACAGGCGGGCCGACGTAGGCTGGGGTGGAGAGGTCTGCGCTGTGCAAAGCAAGCGGGAGTGCACACATATTGCGCCTTCCCGGCGCGCACACGCAAGACAACTGCCTGGTATCAGTTCCGGAAGTGTCCTAAATATTGTTGCTGAAACCGGAGCTTACCTGCACCTGTCTGGCCGGTTATAATGCCTGCCTGTCTTGGGAAATACAACGCCAGGGGTGAAGCAAAGTAGCAGGCAGGGAGACAGAGAGAAATGAGCTGCAGAGCCCAATCTGCAGAGCAGCCCCCTGCTCCAGCCTTGAAGTCAGTGGAAGCAGCCTAAGAGCCATGGAGGGGCTGTCCTGTCGCCCTACAGCCTGGGTCCCAGTAAATCTCCTCCACGGGGGCTGTGACGTTTCTGGCAGCCAGTTCCACACAACAAGCACACAAATTCTTACCAAATCCTTCTTGCACTGTTTTAGCTGCATTCCTTCGAGCAGCCCTGCAAGGAGGGCTGATATTGCTGGGGGTGGGGAGCTGAGAGAATGTGGCTGAGCCTTGCCGTTCATGTCCATTTGTGCTTTGAACCAGCGTGGCGTAGCAGTTAAAGAGCGGCGGCCTCTCATCCAGTGAACTGGGTATGATTCCCCTGCTCTTTCACCTGCAGCCAGCTGGGTGACCTTGAGCCAGTCAGAGTTCTCTCAGAGCTCTCTCGGGTACATAAAACTATCTCCCCCCTTCTCTGTTATCAACAGCTCAGAGTTTTAGCCACTGTGCTCCACAAGCACTTGGTGCCTATCTAAATGCCATTGTCTGTAGTCCAGACATCTCTCTCCCCCTGTCTCCCAGCCCAGAGTTGCCCCTTGGTGAGAGCCAGCTTGATGTAGTGGTTAGGAGTGCGAACTTCTAATCTGGTGAGCCGGGTTTGATTCTGCACTCCCCCACATGCAGCCAGCTGGGTGACCTTGGGCTTGCCACGGCACTGATAAAGCTGTTCTGACCGAGCAGTGATATCAGGGCTCTCTCAGCCTCCCCTCCCTCAAAGGGTGTCTGTTGTGGGGAGAGGAAAGGGAAGGAGGTTGGAAGCCATTTTGAGACTCCTTCAGATAAAGTGGCATATAAGAACCAACTCTTCTTCTTCTTCAGTAATATCAGGGCACTCTCAGCCTCACCTCCCTCACAGGGTGTCTGTTGTGGGGAGAGGGAAGGGAAGGGGATTGGAAGCCACTTTGAGACTCCTCCTGGTAGAGAAAAGCAGCATATAAGGACCAACTCTTCTTCTTTTTCCTCTTTAACCAGACCCTGCTGCTGAATTCACTCTGCACGAATTAACAGGCAATAAATAATCATTCACTCCAAGCCATGAAAAGCTTCTTCCTGCTGTCACCAGCCATTTCAAATGCTGCAAAAGATACAGCATCAGGGACTTTTTGACAGGCGAGTGAATGTAGGCCGGAGTGGGGCTGTCTGGACTGTGCCAAACAAGAGAGAATTGAAGGCAACCATATGGTGCCAAAAAAAAGGATAAACTACCAGCACGCCTTGGATGCAAAAGAGGCTTATGACATATCTGTGTCATTCATTTAAATCTGCTTCAGAGTTTTTCTTTTATCCCAGGGAACCCTGGGAACTGTAGTTCTGTGGGGGGCGTTTCCAGAGACAAAAACTTAGCCTCCCCAAACAACGTTTCCCAGAATCCCTTTGAAGGGGAGCCATGACAGCTTGGTATAAAACCTATATAGTTTTGCATTCTAGCTATGCTTTCACCCATGTATGAGTGAGTGAGTGGTCCGGGATTATTTTGAGGATGTTACTTATGAATAATAGTATGATGATTCTGCATTTGTATATACTGGCCACCTGACAGAAGCTCCGTACTTAGTACCACTCAGCAGGGCTATGAAGACCTGAGACAGCTCCTTTCCCCCTTGTTTAAACATCCAGCCCCTGACCTCCATGGGCTCCACCTGCATGTCTCCAGGAGTTTCCCTCCGTGGATCTCACAACCTTTCCCCCATCCCTGCTGGTGGCCAGGAGGAACCTGGCTGTCTTAGTTCAGAGACCTGGCAAGGAGCTTTCCTTACTGAGCCACTGCACCAGGCTCTTTCTCACATTAACCCACACCTGCCCTGTTCCTGAGCAGACTGTATTAAACTTTTGGACATTTTTTTGCAAGACCAAGCCCGCCCCCCAAAGGAGCATGCACCCATCTCCAGTTTGCCAGACTCTGCTAAAAGGTGAGGCGTTGGAGGCAATTTCCACCCTCTGGTGGAGCATTGTGGCATTGCAGCTGCATGGCAGCTAACAGGCAGGATGCGCCGGCATTCGTGTCTGGCCTGCAGGGTGCATGCAGCAGAGTCCTGAGCGGGTAGCATGGATTGCTGCAGTCCAGGCTGCAGGTTAAGGATCCTGTCTTTAAAATTCTTCCCTGTGTAAATAATTTTTGCAAATTAAAAGGCATATTTTTAAAATGTATTAAGGATATTCATTCTTTTTTTAAATTATTAAAGCTATTTAGAACATTCGGGGCCATGGAGAGGTAGTAAGAGGATGCTCCTCCCAGCTTGGTGTAGTGGTTAAGAGCGGCAGCTGCTAATCTGGTGAGCCAGGTTTGATTCCCCCACTCCTTCTCCACATGCACCCAGCTGGGTGACCATGGGCCATGCACAGTTCTCTCAGAGCTCTCTAAGCCCCACCTACCTCACAGGGTGTCTGCTCTTGGGAGAGGAAGGGAAGGCAAATGGAAGCCGCTTTGAGACTCCTTTGGGTAGTCAAAAACAGGGTGAAAAAACCCAGCACTTCTTTACACACATGGTCATAGAACAATAATCTGTTTTCATGGTTAGAGTTGTGGAACAGAACTGAGAACACTCCGTTCAGGAAGTGGGCTGTTAATAGTAATTCTGTTTGTGGGAGATCTAAGAGCCCTTTGTAAAAGCTACTTGCTATAGGAGAGGTGATGCAATCTTTTCTGCCATTAAAGGTTAGATTTATTACACACGACTTACCCTGCGTCTGTCCTTAGCGGAGACCGAAAGCGATGACATTCTCCTGTCACTCATGTTATCTTCACGACACCCCTGTGAGGTAGGCCACTGTGTTCTAGTTCCCACAGGGAATTAAACATTCTGACACTGGAGGATGTGATAACTCTTTCCTGAGAAAGGACCATGGTTCAGTGCCTGCTTTGCAGGCAGAATGTCCCTGATGAACCTCTGGCATCTCCAGCTGGAAGGAATAAGCCGGTGTTGCAGCAGATGACCCTTTTCTACCTGGCAACCTGCTGCCAATCCAACATGACCAGATTGAATGGAGTCCAGCAGTTTCCTACGTTCAGAGTGCATAAACCCAGCATGCATGAACCTTCTGGGGCTGAGGTTGCTGTCAAAAGGTTCCCACCTGTGGGTCATCAAATCAGTGCATGTAATAGATGGCTTCTTTATTGCACATACATACATACAGTGCTCCCCTCCTCCTAACAGAGCAGGAACTGAAGTAGAACACCATAACAGAGCCAGTTTGGTGTAGTGATGAAGAGTGTGGACTTCTAATCTGGTGCGCCGGGTTCAATTCTGCAGCCAGCTGGGTGACCTTGGGCTCGCCAGGGCGCTGATAAAGCTGATAAAGCATTTTGGACCAAGCAGTAATCTCAGGGCTCTCTCAGCCTCACTGGGTGTCTGTTGTGGGGAGAGGAAAGGGAAGGCGACTGTAAGCCGTTTTGAGACTCCTTTGGGTAGAGAAAAGCAGCATATATGAACCAACTCTTCTTCAATAATCTCGGGGCTCTCTCAGCCTCACCCGCCTCCCAGGGTGTCTGTTGTGGGGAGAGGAAAGGTAAGGTGAACGTAAGCCACTTTGAGACTCCTTTGGGTACAGAAAAGCGGCATATAAGAACCAGCTTCTCTTCTTCTTCTACCTCTCGCCTGTGGCTTGAAGTAATACAAGGTCAGGAAAAGCTTTGCCATTCGATCCTGCCACCTATATAAAGCGGCCATTATGGTGTACTCTCCTATAGAGAGAGACTTCCCACAGTTCAGCTCACTGAGACCCAAGGGGAAGAGAAAGCCCACCCACGCATCCTCCTCCCTGTAGATCAGCAGAGTCCTTTTGCACTGTGCAGGAATGAACGGTGACTCAGAGGGGAGAGCGCCCCCTGCAGAGACACCCTCGCAGAGCACCGCTTGACACAGCGTGATCCGCGGGCCCCGCAACTCCATCTGACTCACGAGTCACGACTCCCCTTCTGCTTTTACATTTGCCCACAATTGCTGTGACTCATCCGTTCGCTGTTGCAGAGCCGGGAGTCCTTAAGTGTTTATTATTATCTACGTTATTATTAGAAGTTTAGCGTTCTTCCTACAGGAAGGGCATCCATGCCATTATACTTGGCAGAGCAACACAATAGCCAACTGTCCGGTTTTGGGCTTCCGGAGCTACAGACCACTTGAGAAGGCCCACCGAGGAAACCAGGAGACGTGGAACTTGGGGAGGAATCAGAAGAGGATGGAATTGAGGGGGGGAGGAGATTAGGGTTAGGGTTTAGGGTTGGGTTTAGGGTTAGGGCTAGGAAAGGATCAGGGGCTGGCAAGCCAAGGGGAAAACCTGGAGACCAATGTGACACTGGTGCAGCACAGATAAGGGGAGGAGCCTGATGGAACATGCAACTATTGTCTCTGCCCTATAGTTAGTGGGGCATTCAAAATTGTACCCCCTGATGTCTTTGACCCTAAAAGTGGCTGGAAGGGACTTGGTTTGGACCGGAGCCACAGTGACAGGTAAAATCTTTCCCTTGTACTGTTTTCCTGAGCTAGAATCTTAAAATAGTTGGAAGGGGCCATACAGGCCATCTTGTCCAACTCCCTGCTCAATACAGGATCATCCTAAAGGCTGATTCTGTGAAGGCTCAAGGGGGTGGCAGGTAACACTGGATGAGTGATAGGGTTGTGGGTGTCCTGCATAGTGCAAGGGGTTGGACTAGATGACCCAGGAGGTCCCTTCCAACCCTATGATTCTATGATTCTAAAGCATCCATGATAAGTATCTGTCCTGCCACTGCTTAAAGACCACCAGTGAGGGGGAGCTCTCCACTTCCTTAGGCAGCTGATTCCACTGCTGAATGACTCGGACGGTGAAAATGTTTTTCCTGATATCTAGCCAGTACCATTTTACACATAATTGAAACCCATTACTGCGGATCCTATTCTCTGCTGTCAACAGGAACCACTCCCTGCCTTCCTCCAAGTGACAATACATATGGTTGTATTTGGATGCTGTGACAAAGTTTACTAATGTAACAGGATTAACTTTTGCTTATATATTCCCACTGTCATGATGGTCAGTTCATAGTCTGAGGAAGAGTGCTTGCACTCGAAAGCTCATACCTTGAATAAATCTTTGTTGGTCTTAAAGGTGCTACTTCAGACCAACACGGCTACCCATTTGAAACTAACCTTTCAAAGTCTTCATGAGCCTCTTGTGGTGCAGAGTGGTAAGGCAGCAGACATGCAGTCTGAAAGCTCTGCCCATGAGACTGGGAGTTTGATCCCAGCAGCCGGCTCAAGGTCGACTCAGCCTTCCATCCTTCCAAGGTCAGTAAAATTAGTACCCAGCTTGCTGGGGGGTAAACGGTAACGACTGGGGAAGGCACTGGCAAATCACCCCGTACTGAGTCTGCCATGAAAACGCTGGAGGGCGTCACCCCAAGGGTCAGACATGACTCGGTGCTTGCACAGGGGATACCTTTACCTTTTTTCAAAGTCTTAAACATTAATCATGGCCCCTCTCAACCTCCTCTTCTCCATGCTGAATATTCCCAGGTCCCTCAGCCATTCCTCACAGGGCTTGGTCCCCAGGCCTTGGATCATCCTTGTCGCTCTCCTCTGAACCCTCTTGATTTTGACCATGTTCTTGCTGGCCTTTTTGAATGCTTCCTCCCCCCACCCCCTAGCTGCAATCAGCTTTGGTGGGGAAAGATGACAAAGCACCTCATCATGGTTTTCTTTCCTTTCTGAGGTTATCTGCAAACAGAGAACATTTGGGGAAGGGGCTGTGGTTCAATGGTAGAGCATCTGTCTTGCATGCAGAAGGTCAACACTTCAGTCCCTGGCATCTCCTGTTAGAAAAGGGGAAGGGAGACATGAAAGGCCTTTGATACAGGCCTGGAGCACAGCCCATCAGTCCAAGCAAATTTAAAAAAAACTGTGCGGCTCAGTAAATCCTATAGGTTACAGAAGGCTTGGCATATTCCAACTGGAGGTCAACATTAAGCAAGAAGAAAAGTTCTTGTCTTCTGAATCTGTAATCACCATCACCAAAACAACCAAAGACTAGTATCCTAGGTGATATCTAGTTTCATCGTTGGACTTCCTCAGTTGTATAACAATTGCATGCAATCAAAAAAATTCAAGCAGAGCTCTCTCGGAAAGCAGAAAATACACAATACAAGGAAATGCCCTTTCTTCACCACACATCATGGCGATAACCAAATCCCTTCTCTCTTGGTTGTTGGGTTTTTTTAAGGTTTTTTTTTTAATCCCATTGGGAGATCCAATCACAGCTGTCCTTTGACCATAACAGGACACAGCTGCTGATCAGACCCATCAAATTCTGGCTTGCTGATAGTAAATGAAATGCCAGTTACCCACTTGCTCAGGCCCTGGTGAGGACTGCACCTTAAGCAAAGGAAGATGCCCAATAGGTTTCCAATAAACAGTCAGTCACTTTGAGCTACCCCGCTCTGCTTCCGGACACCACTTCTGTGTTGCCCCAAGGTACATTCATCTGATGGCAGGATGCTGCTGCCGTGGACAGGATTCTCTCCAGACACTATGAACCACTCCACAAAAACCTCAGGAATACTTCCAGCTCAGTACTGCTACTGATTTCAATTATCTTTCACATATAATAACCCCCTCCCCCTTTTGTTTTTTCAGATTGTGCGATGCCACATTCCAAGGAAGGAATACCTGGGGTGCAGAAATACCTGGTTCCACCTCGGTGGGTGACCTTTGACTCCAAAATGGATGCACCTCCTGGGAGCAGACACTGGCCCATGTCATGATAATCCCAGCAGACCCTAAATCTGTTTTTCAAGTTGGTGTTGTGCAAAAGGGAGTCCTGGAGGAATAAGCGGAGGACAGCCTGAGGACAGCCAGAACAACAGGCCCTTCTGGCTGTTTGCACTTCCCTCCCACTGACAGCCCTTGCAGTTAGGGAGGCGGGTGCCCAGGGACAGGCAGCCCAGCTGTCCTGAGGTGCACAGGTGTGCCCTGTTAGTGCTGACAGCTGTGCCTGGGGGCACCAGGTGAAGAGCCCAGAGGAGAGCATCAGAAGGAAAAAACCTCAGGAGTTGTACAGGCTCCACTGCTCTCTGGGCTGCCCTGGAGAAGAGCTGACACGGGACAGGGGTGTGCCTCCCAATACAGATCTCTGAGGCTCTAGGGGTGCTTCTCCCACCCTTCCCAGTGAAATCTCAAAACAACACACAGGCACACCTTGTTTAGAGACAGATAAATTACGCATGACAATAGGCATTAGAGACAAGAAATGGACGGGGTCAGAGAATCCTTGTGCATAAGAGGGGGTGGGTAGGACTGGGGGTCTGCCAGAAAGCAGGATGCATCAGGGATGATGGGGGTGGTCTGTGTGTGTAACATGCCACATGGTGGGGGTCCACAGCCTATAACTCCAGACCCAAGTGTGGCTCAGTGCAGACTGCACAAATGGGGCTTTCAGGGTTGGCCAAACTGTGACTCTCCAGATGTCCATGGACTACAGTTCCCATGAGCCCCGGAATTGTAGTCCATGGATATCTAGAGAGCCACAGTTTGACCACCCCTGCCGCTAAAACAAGGAACGGAGATAGTTAAGTCAAAGGAGGGTGTCAGGGCGATTCTGGAACTGCCAGTCTGCAAAGGGACTGGCAGGCCAAGGTTTTCTCTGGGGCAAAAAGGCTTCTTCGAGATGTTCTGCAGAAAAGGAGAGAGGCAAATCTGTGCCCATCATCCACAGACAAACCACGCCCAGATTTCTGCCAGGGTGCTAAAGCCATCATGCAAGGTGCTCTTGTGTGTGATTTCCTGAGTGATGCCTCCTAACATAACAGCCATAACTCATAACAACCAAGGTGTGGACTCCAGAAACTTTATGGGCTTGTCACTCATCAGTACTGAAGTTATATATGTCTATTTTGAGTTTCTCATGCTGGCTCTTGGTGGATCTCTTGTTGGGAATCTTGATGAGTTTTGGCTCCGAAGCAGAAAAGGATGCCGGGCCTGCCAAGGGCGCTACAGCGAAACCAACTGTAGGGTTGGGAGCTTCGGTTGGGAAGCTGCCGTTCGCGCCCAAAGCAGCCTGCACGGGGGGGGGCGCTGGCGCACTGTTCAGCACACTCTCAGTCTAGCCAGCCCTGGAGGTGCCCCAGACCAGGGCCAATTCTGAGCTAAAGCAGGAATTAGCCCCATGTGCAAACAAGCAGCGATTGCAACATAGTCCATCATGCAGGATATGTCTCAGAGGCATCGCTAGTGGGGCTTGTTTGTTTTTTAATGGAAATTTCCAGATGATCTCATGTTCCCGTGAAGGCGGAGCTTAATTTTTAGAACATCAGTCCCAGTTTCCTGATCTCATCCAGCAGGCCTCTCCTGGTGTTCTCAACAACAATCTTTATTAACCCAGGCAAACAGTAGTTGAATGACGTGTCTCCATGCACTGGATAACATGCATGATATGCGTGCACAAGATCCGAAATACATCAAGATCGATCATTTAAAACCTGCTCAAACATCCAAGCCATAAAACAGAGACCATAAAACCAGGTCACTCTGCAAACAAACATCTTATTATCCTTTCAGATGAAGACCTTACAATAGCAGCTGCTTCAGTCCTAGTTCTGAACTTACTGTACTGTTCAGGGCCCCAAAAGAGAGCTAAAGGGTGGGCGGGTGGGCGTGCTGCAGCTTCACCCAGTAATCCACGCATGGGAATGAATATGACCCACACTCCTGTTCTCTCCTCTGGCAGGGGTCCCTCCAGAATGCTCAGCTCACTGTATGTGAAATCTAAGGGGAGATGTGGGGGGAAATCCCCCAGAAGAAAATACCTTTAGTAATTGCAATTACGGGTGTCTACTGATTTTATATGAGCCTCTTGTGGTGCAGGGTGGTAAGGCAGCCGACATGCCGTCTGAAGCTCTGCCCATGAGGCTGGGAGTTTGATCCCAGCAGCCGGCTCAAGGTTGACAGCCTTCCATCCTTCCGAGGTCGGTAAAATGAGTACCCAGCTTGCTGGGGGGTAAAACGGTAATGACTGGGGAAGGCACTGGCAAACCACCCCGTATTGAGTCTGCCATGAAAAGCCAGAGGGCATCACCCCAAGGGTCGGACATGACTCGGTGCTTGCACAGGGGAGACCTGTACCTTCTATGGATTTTATTGTGTTTTTATTCTTTTATTGTGTAAACCGCCGTGAGCTCAATCGGGAACGGCGGTCTACAAGTAATAAATCAACAAACAAACAAACACAAACGCGCACACACATACCCAGGAGCGAAAGGGCTCTGGGCGCTATCTGGGCAAGAGAGACCAGCGCAAGACCTCCTTGCTCAAAGCCTCTGAGTGCAGCGTGGGGCCTGCCCCTTCCCCGCGGACCGAAGAGGCCAGCCGGGCGGCTCCAGCCCCGCGCCCGCCCTTCCCCTTGGCCGCCTCTGCGCCGGCCGGAGCCCCGAGGGGATGCCCGTCTCCCGGCAGCCTGTGGCGTCCCAGGCCCCTCCCTGCCGCGGCCCTCCTTCGCCGCGCCCCGCCCGACCTGACGTGGCAGCGGATCCCGCCAGAAGCGCCGCAGCAGCAGCAGCAGCAGCCGTCGCGGCCGGAGGGAGAGAGGGAGGAAGGGTCGGGGGCGGCGATGGGGCGGCGGTGCCTGTGGCTCTTGAGCGCGCCGCTGCTCTGGCTCCTCCTGGCGGGGCCGGCGCGGAGCGGGGGAATCCGCCGGAGCCGTCCGGAGGGTCTGGCGCGGGGCAAAGTGGAGGTAAGGTCGGGCCGGGAGCGTCAGCCGCGGGGAGGAGAGGGGCCCGGCGCCTTTCCCGGCCACCCTGAAGCTCCGATGTGGGCAGTGGCGCTGCTTGGCTAGCCAGGCCGTGCTCCGCTCGGGGCGCTTTTTTGGGGGTGGGAGCGGCCCCGAGAGGGTGCAGAGCCGGGCGGGAGTGGCCCAGGCGGCCCTGCCTCTTGCCGCCCACGGAGTTCCCGAAAAGATCGGCGGCCCTTCCAGCTGCTGCGCGGGCGGGGGGGGGGGGCAGGGGAGAGAGAGAGAAAGAAAAATACCAGCGCATTAAGCCCAATCTATCACCGGAAGGCAAGATCATGAAACTCCGGCTCTCTTACTTTGGCCCTTTGCTTTCTTTGGAGAAAGCAATTATGCCAGGATTGGTCAGTGGGAAAAGGACCCCAGGCCGACAAAGAACACGGTCAAAAATGGAAACCGGCCAGAACATAACACAACTAAAAGAAACAGTGCCGGATTGGAAATCGTGGTGATTGTTGAGCTATTGGTGGAGGACAGGAAGGCCTGGGGGATCATTGTCCATGGGGTCGCGATGGGTCGGATGCGACTTCACACCTAACAGCATCAAGGACTGTCAAGAGTTGGACTCGGCTGAATGGCTGACATCTTCATCATCATCATCATCAAACGGGGTCCAGCCCTGTTAGTCCTTGGACAGGAGACTACCAAGGAAATCCTTGGTCACTGCACAGAGGCAGGCAATGGCTACCCAGCCTTGATCATCTCTTGCTCAAAAACACTATGACACAGGCGGCCAAATGGTGGCTGCCCAGATGTCCATAGACTACATTTCCCACGAGCCCCTGCCAGCATAAGCTCATGGGAATTGTAGTCCATGGACATCTGAGAAACCACAGTCTGGCCACCTCTGCCCTGTGGAGTAGTCATAACTTGCGACTCTATGGCACTTTCAAGAATTCGTATAAAAGTCCCGAGAGTGTTCTGAGGAGCCAAAGTGGGTGTGCAAATTGGATTGGAATTGGTTAGGAAATAGGACCCTGAAAACGGGCATAGAGAATCAGAGTGGACAAGGGGGGGGGGGCACAAGGGTGTAGCTTGGGAACTGAAAGTCAGGTGTCAATCATAGGGAGCCACAGATGGGGAAACACTGGTGCCATAAATCCATTGGCTTTGCATGGTAGATTCCATTGGTGCCATAAATCCATTGACTTTGCATGGTAGATTCCATTGAGTTAGAAACCCACTGGTGGAAGTCCTGAACTGAAGGAAGTAATAAAGACGGGGATCGGCAGAGAGAGAAAGAGCTGGTTAATGGGCAAACTCTCCCTGCAATGCCAAGGGCTGAAAACATTGAAGGCCAGGAGATCTGGCCAACTGCAGCAGTGGGAAGCTGGCTTTAGGTCTTCTGGAGAGGCATGGTTGGCGAAGTGGGACTCAACACAACGAGGCCCAGATTTCAAGGGGGGGGGCAGGACACGGATGGACTGACAACTCAGGTTCCTGTGGAGAAGAAGTAATGAGGGCTTGAGACAGCTTAATGTTTTTACTAGGAAATCCCAAAGCCAAGCCTGGACCCAGCCGCTGCCAGGAAGTTTCATTAATAATATTAAATCAAGTGTTGTTTATTGAATGGTCCGCTCTGATCTCCCCTGGAGAGCTCTTAAGTAGGCTGTAGTCTGTCTCCGGCATGGCCTGCCAGATGCTTCCCCAGGCAGTATTGATGGTATGCTAACAGAGGTAGGATTTGGAGAGGCTGGACCGCGAGGACGCTCTGGAGCGACTGAAGGATTTAGCGTAGAACCAAATGGGAGTTCTAGACACAATGTGCAAAATTATGGGCAGTGGGGAAAGGGAGCCTTTTCTTCCACACTCCTAGATCTGGTGCTTAGCATCTTGCTTTGGGATTTATTGGTTGTAGAACCAGGACAGACAACTGGAAATTCTGCATACACTGCAGAATTTATGGACTGCACTATACAAGATGTGTTGGCCATCCCTTGCTTAGACGGCTTTTAAAAAAATATTAAGCAATTTCATGGAGAACAACCATAAGCCAATCTATTATTAGCCGTAAAGATGAAATGGAACCTCCATACACAGAAGCAGTATGCCTCTGAATTATACATGCTGAGGGAACAGAATGACATTGGGAGGACATCATTTCTGTATCTGGAAGCAACGGCCAAGCGGTAGTTGAAAACAGACGTTTGGACGAGGTGGTCCTCTGAACGTATCTTGTTAAATCGCCCTAAAATACAGAAAGCAGATTTTCATGTTTAGACATTTTAGACAGCCATAAACGAATGGGAAACGAACTGGAAAATTCCCTTTTGTTTTGGTAATAAAGCTGAACAGAGAGGAAGTGGAACACCAAGGTGTCGTTTAAAAACAAATTGTCTGAAGGTCGACATGAAAACAAAATTGTGAACTTGGACTTCATTCCGTTCCCTGGAGCTTGTTCCAGGAGGCTGGGAGGAGGGAGAGGCATCTTGCCTCTTCTTCCTCGCACCCGGCACATATGGGGCAATCTCCAAGGGGTCACGCCTCAGTGCACCCTGGGAAATAAAGTCCAGAAAGGTGAAGGGGAGGCCAGTCTGTGCATGAACTGCCTCGCTCCTGGCGGGTCTCTTTGTGTTAGGAGGTATCCGTCTGCCTCACTTTGATGTTGTCCTCTGCTCTTTTGCAGTCTTGTGGAGGATGACAATTGAACCGCTTGAAAGAGGTAAGTGTTGCTTCAGCTTCTTGGGGGTTTGGCTGGAGAGCTGATCCAACCTGGGGGCCAGGCAAAGACGTAGAAGCAGGAAGGTCCTGGGATCAGACCTTTCCTCAGCGCGTGAATTCAGCATTTGCTGGCCTTAGGCAAGTTAGCTCCCCCACCCTCCTCACTGTGGAGGCCTACCTTACTGGGATGTTGTTAAGCACTGGTGACTCTTTTTAAATTCAGTACAATGGTCATCTCACCCTTCCTGCAGAGACATTAGATTGGCATATTCCGCTTGCCTTCCCCCATTATATCCTTGCATCAACCCTGTCGGGCCGAGGGAAGTGCTGTGAGCCATTGGATGGCTGCTTACCTGTGCAGGCCCTTTCTCATTCCTCCAGCTGCTCCATATTTGGCTGGCCAAGAGCAAGCGAGGGAATGAGCAGCATGTGCGATGTGATCCTCGTTAAAATAATTACGATTATAGCCAGGGGTTATTAATACCGCTGCATGTACTCCATGCTTAATGGGCCAAATGGAAGCAACTCCCAGCCCAGCCTGGGGCACAGGAGTCTTTTTTCCCCAGCCGCATTCTCAAATCCTTTCTTATTCTCCGCTGCCAGCGTGGCCCGGTTCATCCGGTTCATCTAGCACGAAGCTGTGTCTCTATTCGAGTCCTCCCCATCTCCATTTTAGCTCTGTCTCCTTCCAGGCACTTTTCTCAATGCAACATAAGTCCTTTCCTAGAGTCTACTTTGACCAAAGAATTGGTTGGCATTCTAGTCGTTCCCTCCCTTTGCTTTCTTCTCTGTTGCCCTTCCTTTCCACTCTCCAGTCATCTTGGGGAGCCTCTTGGACAGCTGCAAAAATGGTTCACCTTCCTCATTGACTGGATGTGGCAATCACCCTCCTGTTACAATGCAGCCATTGTATCCCGCCTTCGTGCAGGTGCAGAGTTTTACAACTACTCACCTGGCCTCCCCCCCCCCCATACCATCCCTTTGTTTTTTTAACTTGAGAGCCAGTGTGGGGTAGTGGTTAAAGAGCGGCAGCCTCTAATCTGGAGAACCAGGCTTGATTCCCCACTCCTCCACATGCATCCAGCTGGGTAACCTTGGGCCAGTCACAGTTCTCAGAGCTGTTCTTGCAGAGCAGTTCTCTTAGAGCTCTCTCAGCCCCCACCTACCTCACATGGTGCCTGCTGTGGGGAAAGGAAAGGTGTTCGTAAGCTGCTTTGAGACTCCTTTGAGTAGTGAAAAGCTGCTGCTTCTTCCCTCCCTTCCTTGCCCCAAAGTCTCTTGCTTGTTCCTCTGACCCACTGCTGGTTTCTTGGCCCTCTCCCCCTCTGCCCTTGTGCTGGTTCTGCTTCCTGTTTCCCAGGCTGTTGAAGCTGAAATGGTAAGTCCATTAGGGGCACAAAACAGTCTTCACTTTTAAAGCTCCATGAAGGGCATATATATAGGGATTGTCCAAATACCAACAAGAAAGGATGACCACCGTGGAGATGCACACCTCCAGGCTGTGATGTTTGCTCCTCCCTCCCTCCCTCTCTCTCTCCTAGGTGAAGGCCTTCGTCACGGAGGATCTCCCTCTCTAGTATCCTTCCCACACTCCATTCTGGTAAGGGGTGGAGAGCTGCATTCCTCACTCAGGTTACAGAAAAGCCGCTTGGGTCAGTACCAACTGATATAATTTCTCTCCATGTCCGCAAACGGCTTGGCTTTGCTATGTGATCAAATGGGACAGATTAGGGTGCAGTCACAGAGAAGGACAAGGAAGGAGAGGTACCGGGTTGGCATCTCCCACCCTGAACCATAAAAATAATCAGTGATACAAACCAAGGATATTTGGCCTGTGTCCCAAACACATATGCTTTGTACATGCATTTATGCAGATTTACATCCCTGCTTGGCTCCCTGAACAAGATATATAGTCTTGTTCTTCCTCCATTTTTTCCTTCATAGCAGCCCTGAGGGAGGTGAGACAGAGAGCGTGGCTGGCCCAGGGTCACCCAGGGAGCTTCCCTTGCAGAATGAGGATTCAAACCCGGGTCTTCCAGATCCTCATCTGCCACCACTACATATATCACCCTGACCTGTGTAACTGAGGCAAGCCCAATCCTGTCAGGAGTTAAGCAGGGTCAGCCCTGGCTGATGCTGGATGTGAGACCTCCAAGGATTTGGCTGCAGTCCCCCCCCCCCCCAAGAAACACGAGGGGTCATGACACAGGGCCAGCCAGTAGCAAACCACCTCCGATTCTGCTGCATACCTATTTTGTCTGGGGAAGGGTGGAGTGCCACAGAATATGTAGACATTTCTCCAGGCGGAACATGCCCGGCTTATCCTTGGGCAAATTTCGGTTAATTAAGGCCTGTGCAGATAGACTCGGATGGGCCCGCTTGTGCTCTCTGTGGGCTACTGTCCTGCCAGGCAGGCTCCTTAACAAGCCTCTCCTAGCCACAACCTTGTGATGAAGCACCTCCCCGGAGCGGACCCTGAACTCGTGCTGCTGAATTTCAAGTACGAAGAGCTGGAGGTGAGGACAAACTGCTGGGTGGAGGTCTGGGATCCTGGGTGGCCTCTGGGATGCGCCAGATGGAGCTTTGGGGGTGAAGAGGTGGCTGAAGGAAGGCCAGGTTGACTGGGAACAAAGACGGATGGTAAGTGGGGGACGGGATTGGTTGCTCTTAAGAACGCAGAGCCTGGCTGTCTGCTGCAGTGGTCTCACACTGGTTGCAAATGTCAGCTCCTTTCTTGTATTCCAGTGTCAGCTGGCTTGCTTGCGTGCTTTTTTGGTGGGGGAACCCAATTTGCAAACGGATGGTGCATGTGTGGGGGCCCAGCCTACTGAAAGCATAGCGCTTGTCCCTTATTTAAATGTTGCATGTAGTGCTTTTCAGATTTAAAAGAATGCTTTGACTTGAGGCCATCAGTGCCCTGTTCAAGTCTCATTTTTACCCTGAAACATTCTCCAGGCTTTGAGAAGCCCTAGAAGTGGCGCAATCATGCAGAGTAGGGTGGGGAAGCAGAACTGTAGACATGCCTACCTGGGGCTCCTCTCTTTCCCACCCCCTCCAGGCCCATCATTGGCCATTTTGGGTGGGGAGCAACATGACCATATATGGTCCTATCACCCAATAAATGTTTAACAAATTTTTAAAAGCATGTATAAAAAATTAACTCCCACCCATTCGGGAAACCCTTTCAGGGTCGTCAAGAAGCCTGGATTAAGCAGGAGGGTGGTAAAAACAAAAACCAGAATTATGCAAAGGAGAGATATTCTAAATGTGTTCATTGCAAAGGTGGGTACAGTCTTTGTCACTGGCTAAGAGACAGGGGTGGGGAGGCAGAATTTGATAAGCTGCTATGCTGTGCAAACCAATGAAAGGCAGTTCTGGTAATGCCATGGGCCTGAGATTATGGCTCTGAGATTACTCCTTTGACCTGGGTTTGTTTTGTAGAGAATTCCACTGAGTGACATGACCCGGGAAGAGATCAACCAGCTTGTGCAGGACTTGGGGTTCTACCGGAAAAAGTCACCTGACTCGCCAGTACCTGAGGAGTTCCAGCTGGCCCCTGCCCAGCCCCCGCCCACCTCCGAGGTGGCTCAGGACCCTGCGGCAAGGAGAAAGGGGGGCGCGGAAGACCTCTAGACCTGCTGCTTATGCAAACCTCAGAAGCGGAGGCCAGCACCTGGAAGAACACCGTCACTCCAGAACTGCTTGTGTAGACGAACCACTGTGCGCACACCAGGAAGCTGTTGTGGTCTATGCAGGAACGTGTATCCGCTGACTCCAAAGAGCCGAAGGCAGTGAGATTGGCTGCGGGATCCAAGTGTCTTGCTCTAGTTGGTCGCAAAGCAACTTGTGGGTACCGTCTGCACTCTCCAAACCTTCCTCAATGGGTTCCCCAACATTTAGAGCAGGGGCATTAGCGCTTGGCTCTTTCCTGCAAGCAGTAAGGATGGCAGATGGTTGTGCACAAAATGAGTGTGTGTGTGCACACTTGCATAATTCACACTGGTCACACAATCTGCCTTTTTTGCTGTTGCAGATTGTGGCTTTTTGCTGCGTGGGCACGGAGTACACACAGCCCTGGCTGCCTGCCTGTTGTCTAGGGAAGGTGTGACAGCTCTATCTGGAAAATCAGGGCTTCTGTTCTAGCGTGGGGGTGAGTCTTTCCACGGTGGCCTTGGAGGCAGGCCAAGTCGTACCCAGCGTGTTTCTTTCCTCGCAAAGGATGCTGAGCCCGGCTCTCTGCCCACCTTCGCAAGACAACAGTCCTGTCACCTTGGCTTCCGTCCACCGTCCTTGCCATATATAGACCAACTTTCCTTCCTGGTGCTGAGAAGGAGCAGCTGTGTTTGAGGGGTGGTTTCTTTTGATGTAAAATTCCTGCGGCTATGCCCCAGCTGTTGTGGGACAGGATGAAGCCCTCTGCTGAAAGTTCTTGGTGCTGAGGGTGGATAGCAGCGTCCCGTCAGGCTCTGGAGCATGGCATGCTGGGAAACGTGCACTGCGCCACGCCCGTCCGAAAAAACTCATCAAGTGTGACTAAAAACAGTAAAGCCTCCAACATCCTCTGCAATGGTGTGTGGGTGTGATTTGGTGCTATTGCTTTGGCCAAAACCAGCTGCTAGCTTGGATGATATGGTGGGGGTAGTGGGATGCCACATTCACCTTTGGGGATTGGCGGACACTTCCTGCTCCTTCCAGGTTTGATTCCAACCACTGATTATGAGGCTCTAAGGAACTCAGGCATCTGATAGGGAACCACTTCCTTCTGCTATCCCCCTCAACCTCTGCAGAGTAACTGCACATATCCTCTGAATGCCTCCCATTGCAGCAAAGAAGAAGAGTTGGTTCTTATATGTCGCTTTTCTCTACCCAAAGGAGTCTCAAAGCAGCTTCCAGTCACCTGGCTAGGAAGAGGTATGAATCATAGAGTCTTTAAAGCTGTTAAGAGACAGCTTGCATGCACCACAGCATCAGGAGTGTCCTGCAGGCATCCAAAAGTGGCATTCAAATCTCATGCTGACCGTGACTCCACTGGACCTCCCCTCTCATATTTGGAAAATCTGACTGCAAAGGATTTACCCCACCCCTCTCCCAGCAGAACAAGAGGGGAGTTTTAAAGGGTTCCCATAGAGCTAGAGATTTAAAGGGCCCATTCTATTCTGGAAGCTTTAGAAGAGGGATGGGCAATAAAGGGTAATTTACGGACCTAGCAGATCAAATTATGGGGGAGGAGAGCAGGGAAGTTGCACAGTTAAATCTTTCCTACACATGTACAGATCAAACTACTGTTGAGGCAGAAGAGCCCAGAGACTTAGGGCATTTCCGCACATCAGTAAAAATATTGCTATGCCAGCTAAATGGCGTAACGCTAAATATCATCACACCTCCCAGCCACTCACCTTTTTGCTGTCTCGCTCTGGTCTGCCGCCTTTTCACGCTTCTCACCCTTCACAAGTGCCACTGGAAATGGTGGAACAGAGCAACACATTTCACGTGTGACTCTCTTCTGCCGGTCAATCAAGCCAAGCAGCCAATCCCCTTTCTCCTTGTTTTGAGGGTCCCATAATGCCCGCTAATTTTTTTTAAATTCATAGTTCTCTGTTTAAACATGTATGCATCTAATCATAGTACTTTTTAAATGCCACCCCTTATGGAATCACAAATCTTGATACTTAAAAAAATTAATATTGTTCCTGATTTGTGGGGTGGGAAAAATTTTAGAGAGGCATGCTTTGTGTAACAACCTTTTGGTGGGGGGGGATTTATTTCTGGCATTGCCTGCACACTTGTCTACCTATTCATTGCTCCAGGAAGTTAGACCTTTTAAAAAAGAGATTCCTGTCCCCGGGAACAAGGGAGAGGGAAGCAGGTATGAGGGCAGGCCAAGGCACACGCCTTTATTGCATTTGAGCCTCTATACCTTCCCTCTGCTGGTTGCTCTCTTGCAGCTCACACTAAATAGGTTGGGGAATCCTCTTTATGCGATTCCCCAACTAGCGCTTTAAAATGGACGTCGCCGGCTGGTTACTGCTCAGATGGCTGGATGTTGGCGACGTCATACGGAGGGGCTGGAATATAACTACGTAAGGAAGCATTTCACTATATATAACGGCTGCAGACATGCTCTTAAGCTTCGTGTCATGGTCTTCTCTTACTTTGTGTGTGTGTGGGGAGGGGTCATGTTCACTGGGAAATTATCCAAGCAGGAACTCTTGGCCTGAAGCAACAAAATCCAGTAAAACACACACAGGGAGACACACAGAAAGAGAGCCTCAAAAAGGGAAGGGTGCTGGAGACGGTGGAAAAGAAAAGACCCACAACTGGGAAGCTGTCTATCCAAATTTTTATTGTTCCATTGGTGCTGAAACAGACATTCTTGTGCTGGTGGTGTGAAGGTTACAATCCGCCGTGTGTCTGAGCACTGCAACTGGGGGCTGGCAGAGGCGCCGGAGAGGAGCCTGTCCCGTTTTTTTGTGGTCCTGGTAGCTCAGCCATTCCCGACGCCCAGCTGGCTGTCCATCAGTCTTGAGCGACTGGCCCCTTGGGGAGGGGGAGGGGGCTTGGCATCTGGTCGGGGGGCTGCAAGAGTTGGCGCGTCCAGAGGAAGACAAAAGTGCTCAAGGGGTGCAGGCAAAGCAGGTTTTCCTTCAAAGCGACACACCAAGCACATAGCTCAGCCCTGGGGGTCAAGCTCATGCCCGCTGCAGGGACTGCTGAGCTCAGCACAGGTGCATACTCAAATCCGTGAACAACAATTAAAGGCGGGCGGAACAGCTTTATGAAGGATAGGGCTACTGGTGGACACCATGGGTGGTCCAGGCTAGCCTGATCTCAGAAGCTAAGCAGGATCGGTCCTGGTTAGTCCTTGGCTGGATGACCACCAAGGACGTCTGGGGTTGCTACGCAGGGGAAGGCAATGGTAAACTGCCTCTGAAGGTCTCTCGCCTCGAAAACCCCACAGGAATCAGTGTGCAGTGGCTGTGACTTAACAGGAACAATAGCTAAATGGAGCACAGAGGCAGAATGTCTCTGGCAGTTCTTAGCACCTCCATAGCAGGGCTATTGTCTGTGAACTGCTGGGGCTCTGGACATGGTCTGCTGGACTAAATGGACCAATGGTCTGATCCAGCTGAACTACCGAAGGGGAACATCAGACAGTAGATGGCCTGCAGATGAGAATGTGCCCACCGGAGCAGTTGGCAGGGAAAGTGTCCTTATTTCATGGGAGAAGGAAAGATGGCCAGTTCTTTCCCTTCTTGATTTTCTGAAAGATGAAGGGGCCCTACAAAACGACTACAGCCTAACCAAACTTTCTAGGTTTGGAGGACAGCCATGCTGGCCTGCAGTGGAAGATCAAGCCGGCAGCACCGTCATGGTCAACGAGACTTTCCGGACGTTGGCTTTTGAGAGTCAAAGGAGTTCTCTGACCAAGGGGGCTCCGGCTCTCAAAAGCCGAAAGCCCAAAAATCTTGTTGGGTTTCTATGGTGCTACCAGACGTGACTTGAGCTCCCAGCCTTCTTAGGAAGGGTGTTCCCCTGAATTCAGTGGCACTTACCAGCATGACCCCACACATGTTAGTCCCTTAGCCGCACATCACATTAAAGCCTCTGGTCTCTCAAGGGACACATTGTTTGCAACATACTTTGAACACTCAAAAGCAATTCACAAGATAAATCCTAACGACAACTGGCACTTTGTTCTTAACTCAGTGCTCCTGCTGGGGAAGGGGGAGGAGAGTAGCTACAATCTAGGAGGGACAGGGCCTCAGCCCTGATGCCTATGACATCTTTGTACAATTCGGCTTTTGTTTTGGAGATCTGGTGCCGAGGCCCTTCTGTACAAGTCGGAGAGAGGTGGGGACCCCCAACGGCTCCAGAGCTCGCCTTCCTGTCCTGTGCCGTGGCCATCACAGCCAAAGGATCATGCCTGGGGTGGGGGTGGAAACAGGACTTGGGCCATGCTGTCTTGCTGCAGACTAAGCACTGCACATGCAGCTGAGCACAAAAACAGCCACACTGGACTCTTGGGGTCAGCAGCTTATCTGTATGCAGTCTGTTCTCTCGTGGTAGAGCAACTCTGCCATGCCAAAGGGAGTGGGGGCATTGTGCAGGCAGGGGAAAATAAGAGACTCTCAAAAAGGAATAACTTACTGTAAATAAAAATACAAATATCAAAAGCACGTGTGAACGAGGGGAGGCCATGCCCATTGTGTTCTCCTCTGAACAGCTCGGGCCTGGGCCAGCCCCCTCGAGCTAGCTTGACCTGCCCACAGCCCAGCCTGCCCCTGAGGGGGCGGGAAGGCTGCCGCTGGCCCCCGGGACTCTGAAGGCAGGGTGTACGCGAGGAGGGAGGGAGCAGACTGCAGGAGCACATCAGGGAAGGCCAAGCCTTCCTCTGTTCCCCACAGCCCCCCTCCCTGGGGTGCCAGGCTTTGGGGGCAGGGGGGCTCCTGGAAGAAGAGTGTGTGACAGGTGAGGTGGGTAGGAGGGGGTGGGCTAGAAATGTTGCTGCCGCATCCGGAGCTCATGGCGCCGCAGGTGGTTGTAGAGGGACTGCACGTACGTGAACACGCATTTTGCGTCTGGACGCTTCCCCATGATCATCATGTCTTCTACGTCCACCAAGGGCATGCAGTCCACAAGCATCCTGCAGAGGGAGAGCATGGTTAAGGCCTGGAGAGAGAGGCAGGCAGGCAGGCAGGCAGGCAGGATGCCACTAATGGCCACTGGTCCAACCTATGGGGCACGATCCACCCGGTGGTTCTGCTGTGCTCTTGCTTGGCTCTGAGGAAGATTTCCCAGGGCCCCCACAAGATTCCCCAGGGCAGGAATTGCCTTTGGATGTTCAACCTCAGTCAATGGGACATCCTGCCCCTCCCATTGTCTGATGCTGCATTATGTATGGCTGCTTTTTGTACCACTAAGGAAGACTGATCTCATCTGCTTGCAAATACTTAGCAGGATCAGCTGTAGTCCATGCTTGAACGAGAGACCACCAAGGAGACCACCAGGGTCATTGTGCAGAAGCAAGTCATGGCAAACCACCCCTGAACATCTCTTGCCTTGAAAAATCTATCTATAGGGTCACCACAAGTCAGCGGTAAATGATGGGCACAAACCAAACCATGAAGCAAAATTAATCACAATTTTTTCCTTTTCGTAGTTCAGGGACAGATGATCGTGATGGGTCTACTGTCACAAACTTTTTGAGCGGTTTGTGTGGTTCATGGTAGTTCGTGGATGGAGCAGAAAGCAGCGGTTTAAAGGGATTTGGAGTCTCTTTAAACCCCTGTTTTCTGTTACCCATCCAACAGGACTGCAGAAGACAGCCCAGAACAGCTGAGCAGCAGGGAGCACACTTTCCCTGATTGTGCCCAGCCATGGCTGTGTCCTGATGGCAAAGAAACAAAGGAACGCGGGGTGAATAGGAAGTTAGGTCTGGGTGAACTCTGGCCCATGTTCAGCCAGAGCATTCACTGGGCAGCCATGCAGGAGAAACAGTTCTGCCCACCCTACTTTGCAGGCCTGGTGTGAAGACACGTGAATTAAAGAATTTGTTCACTCAGTACGCAGTATTAAAAAAGATCTCATTCTTAAAAGTATTACACGTATAATTTAAAGCATGTACTCTTGCTATTATTGAAATGTAAGCGTTTTGCCAAAAGAGGTGGCTGGGGTGCCTGGTGGGCAGACTTCTCAATCACTCTCATCTCTCCCCCTCGATCCGGTATTACATCCTGGATCCATGAGATACTAACAGCAGCTGCAAAATTGCCCACTCTGACTCCCACCCCAGGCTGCTGTGAAGGGAAGGCAACAACTCAATTTTTTGTTGAAACCAATAGGAAGATTAAAAACAAATTGAAGAGTTTGTCCTTAGAAAGGAATCTGTTGGGGTAGCCAATGCCTATACCCTGAAATCTAAAATCAATCCCAAGAGTCTTCAAAAGAAACCCCCCTCCCCTGTTCCTATCCTCCCGATTTTTGAGATAACCACAGCAGAGCAAGTATGAAACCATCTTCGTACCCCTGTCCCTAAGAAAAGACCGTGATCTACATAAGGATGGGGCACTGACCCCCACGCTATGGGTGGGCAAACCTTCTCCATCACTTTGCAGCAATTCAGGAGTGGGCGGAGAGCATCCGAAAGGGGCACGTTTGCCCAGTCATGGGGCACTCAGCCCAAAGGGAAGGATGCATCTTTCTGCAGCTATCCAGGATACTTAAACAGACTTTCCATGCCTGGAGACGGGATAACGGTACAGCAGAGCCCACCGACACCAGCCTTCGCTTCCCCTAAAGACTCTCCCACTGACTCTTCCTACGCGCCCCACCCTTTCAGCTCAACCAAACACCATTTCGTAGCCCTCTCCAATGCTTAGTTTCAGGTCAAGCCCATACGAAGTAGGGCAGAAAGGTCATTTGGGAGGCCCAGTGCAGCTTGGGTGATGGAAAAACCTGGGCAGGCCCCCAAGAGCAAGCCACGCTGCCCTTATAAAGCCATTGTTTAGCCTCTTCGGTCTGCTGTGTACCCAGCGTCCCAGGAGAACGAGGCCCCTAGGAAGCAGAGATGCTCTCGAGACATTAACAAGCAGGGACTGAGTCACATTTTCCAAGCTCTCGGTTCCTCCAAGACTTATATAGTCAGAGCCAAAATGAAGAAGGGCGGGGGGGGGGGGGAATCCCACCCCAAACACTCCATCACCTGGCCTGCTTCTTTCTCTGCACCTCAGCCAGCTGAAGCAGAGGTTTCTGGGAACACAGGCTGCTTCTGGAAAGCACAGACGCCAATGCTGGCCGCTCTGAGGCAGAAACAGCTGGTGCCTCAACATGAGGGCCTGCTCAGCCAGTAACACGTTTCAGACCTTGAGAAGTCAATCACTATGGGGTGTCTCTTGGGGTCCTTCCTTGCATCCCTTCCTTGCATGCCCAGGGAATTGCTGGTCACCACTGTGGGATGGTAGGCAAATTCCCTCCAGGCCAGGCTGGATTCTGGAGATTTTTGGTGGAGGAGGGATCACTTGGACATGAAACATGACCGCTACAGCCAGAAAGGTAGGCAGGTAGTTGTGGATTCCTGCACTGTGCAGGGGGTTGGACTAGATTACTCCGGAGGTCCCTTCCAACTCTATAAGAAAAAAAAATGCCTTCAAGCAGGGGTCTTCTGCTCATGGACTGAAATGGCCTAGTGTAGGGGTAGTCAAACTGTGGTCCTCCAAATGTCCATGGACTACAATTCCCATGAGCCCCCTGCTGGCAGGGGCTCAAGGGAATTGTAGTCCATGGACATCTGGAGGGCCGCAGTTTGACTACCCCTGGCCTAGTGGATTGGGGAGCCCCAGTTCTTGGAAGAACGTGCCACTTGTACTCATGCACGGAGCGCAAGGGCGCTATGCCTCTTGCCTCTCCATGCATACGTGTGGCAAGAAAGGGCAGGGCAGTGAAGCAAGGTTGCTCGGCAGTGAATTCCTCCACAGCTCCGGCTCTTGCATTGCTCTGCACCACAGTCTGCCTCCCAGGTGCTCGACTACCCCTGCGCTACACCAAGCTAGCGCTCAATCTGAGTGCCCAGCTGCTTGCATGAGGATGTGTGCTTGGACCGGGGAAAGCCGGGAGGGAGAAAAAGAAAAGGATTCTCACCATAGCTCCGCAGGTGGGGAGACTAGGACTTTTTGGTTTTTACCAGCCCCTTCTGGACCAGGCAGCGATAGAATTCCTGGATGTACGTATAAACACACTTCCAATCCGGTTCCCGCATCCGGACCATGTCTTCCACATCCAGCAACTGTGGGCATTCCGCGTGCTTCCTGGGGGGGGGGGGAGGGCGTGAGGGAGGAGGGAAGCCAGTGATCACAGCCCACATGGGATGGGGGGGGGGAGGGAGGGAGACAGAGAGAAACAGAAAGAGAACGAGAGAAAGAAAAACACAAGAGATACATAAATCCAATCAACATTCCCAGTGTCAAGACCCGCAGCAGTGCATGCTCTGAGGTGCCAGGCACAACTCTCCATCATGCAATGCAAACAAAGAGGGTAGGAGCCAACGGGACTCATTCCTCATACCGTGTGACCGGCAGGGCTGGACTACGGAAGTGGTGCCAGGCCGGGGGGGGGGGGCAGGAGAGGGACGTGAAGGGCGGAAGCCGGTGCGGGGAAAATCTAACCGCAAGGACAGACCAGACAGACAGAAAGAGACAGGGCGGGACAGGGGTGCGGTGCTCTCACACCAATTCCAACCTGGAGAGGCTTTCTATATGGCGGCATATAGAGAGTGGCCAAAAGCCGGCCTTCCCCCTTTGGAATTGGGCCAAGGTGCCTGAAGTCCAGGGAAGACACGGGAGGGAGAAGAAAGCAGCAAAAGAGGGCACCTGGTGTCCAGGACATGGACGGAGGGGAGAGGGGTTCAACTGCTCTCATGGTCCACGCACCAGGCTCCCCGGCATGGGGGGGGAAGGAAGAGGCAGGCTAAGAGGAAGCCAGGAATCACCAGCAGCGCACACAGCCCTGCAGGCTAGAGAAACAGCTCCGCCCTCCCTCCCAGCTCTGCCTGGGCCTTTTGTCAGTTGGTGCTCAAGAAGCTCTGCAGGCACAGAGGAAAGAAACATCCCACCACCCCCACCACTACCTGGGGCTCCCTGGAGCAGTGATGGGCAACCCCTTTGCGGAGTGGGACTCTGGCACTCAGAGGAAGGCATTTTAAGGGATCCTGCTTCCCCCCCCCCATAATGAAGGGGAAAGCTACCTCCAAATTGCCCATCTGCAGGGCATTGCCCGATCTAGGGGGAGCCGAAAAGCAGAGCAAAATGCCTTTGGAGCACAATCCATTCTGCACTTACCCTGCACCAAAGGCACCTGTGAAGCAGCTTGGGCCATCTCCCTACACGGCAGAGGCTGCACAAGGAAGACATCACGGTGGTGCCCCTTTTCACCCTTCTTTGACTCATGTACAGCACATGAGCACTACAGCCAGAAAGGTCCATCTGAGCACCCCCCCCCCCCTAATGCTCTGGTCATGGGATTGGACTCGTGCATTATTTTTATGAGTGCAGGTGGGGATAAATCCACAACTCCTTTAGAATCTTAGTCATGGGCATTCAAGCTAGCTGTGCCCCAAAGGCACACAGAGTACTCTTGTTCTTTGGCTCCTGCAGCTGACCCCTGCAAAGGTCCTTCTTTGGGATCTCCATGGGGGAGCAGCTGGGTGGGTCTGAAAGCGGGATGGGAGAGGACAAAGGGAGAAAACTGCAGATCTGTGCTTGTTACACCCCCTGTCCCTCCTTCCGCATTCTGTCCTGCCCCAACCAGCATGGCAACTCCTCTGTGCGGGATCCCAGGGAAGGAGACTTCTGGGGCTCAGGAAGGGCTGCAGGGACAGAAGTTCTCTGAACGCTCTGCCTTCCAGGCCAACGAGGGTCTGCCCAACACCGCTCAGTTTCACCGCAGGGAAAGGAGGACAGTCGCCCCACAGACAAAGGTAAGAAGCATCAGAGGAGAGAGGAGAAAGCAGTAGACTTCTTTTCCAGGTGCCTCTGCTGGACCTGCTCCCGGTGCAGCACCCCAAAACTTCAAGCTAAAACAAAGCCAGGCTCTGGAGGAAATACCCCCCCCCCAGACCCCCTCTGCAACAGCACCCCAAGCCCCATGGTGCAGCTCTTGACCAGTGCTCCAGCATCCTCCCCCCACTACCCTCCCCACCCCTTCACATCCAACACTTTCAAAACACCCCACAGAGGCAAAACGCTCCAAGGCCACTTTGGGCTGTCCCCGCCAGAAAAAAAAAAAGAGAGATCTTGTATTCCATAGCTGCACAAATATTCCCACACACGTCATATCCCTTTATGCGCAAGAACACTTCCAGGGCCACGAATGCCAGGAAAATACGTCCACCGAGGAAACAGCCGATGGTTATCCGGACCCCCTCTCCCTGGCCGCTCCCAGCCCCCTTAAAGCAGACCATGGAGGGCAGATGCCTGCGCTAAGAATTGACACCATCCTGGTTTGCACGTGAAAACTGGGAAATTAAGGTAAAACCTAGGGAAACGTCTGACGCTCGTGCTCTTTAGGAGGCTTCTCTTCAGTGTTGAGTTGCAAGGGCTGAGCTTTCACCCGGCCCTGCCCCATACTGCTTCCTGGTAGGAAAAGGCTGCCCTCCTCCCCTTCCTAGTGGGGCTGATGGGGCTTGTGGAGAGTCCTGGGGCTGAGTGGGGAATGAGGCAAAGGGGCCCAGGGAGGTCCTGGCCACAGCCTGGCTCAGCGGCCCCGGCCCCGAAAGCCCCCAGGCCAGCAGAAGGAACTGTGTCCTGCCTCCCAGGGAGCCCCAGAGAATACGTACTCTGCCGCTGAGAAGGCCATCTCAAAGTTGCGCCGCCGGTCCTGTGGCGAGAGCTGCGTGTAGTCGAAGGCCTCGGGGAAGAAATTGTGGACAAGCGCGCAGAAGGCCATGCCGTCGCTCCAGCTCGAGGAAAAGTTCTGGATGTCAACGTTCTGCCGAAGCAGAGGGGGATAGAAAAAGGGGGAGGTTATTCGAGATGCAGGAGGGCCTGGAGAGAGAAGAGCAAGAGGGCCCGCTGTCAGGATCACACTCACCTCGTAGCCCCGGGTCTTGGCACGGCACCAGTCCAGAAGCATTTGCTTGATGCTGTTGGCATTAGGGACCCCAAAGCTAGCGGAGCGCTGCACAGCCACCTGGGAGACTGCTGGGTTGGCCGGGCTGGAGGGAGAACGTGCAGTGGCATCAACCGGACCATCATCATGTTAGGTCATAAGCCAGACGGGACTAGTGCTCCTCGGCCCAAAGGCGGGCCCAAAGGCAAGTTTACCCAGCTCCTAGAAAAACAACCCACTAAGCCAGCCTTTGTGAACTTTGTTGCCATTGAGGAACCCCTGAAACATTCTTCAGACTTTGAGAAACCCCAGAAGTGGCACCATCATACAGAATATAGTTGGGAAGCAGAGCTGGGGTGGTGTGTGGATGGACGGATGGACGGATGGACGGATGGATGGATGGATGGATGGATGGATGGATGGGTGGGTGGGTGGATGGGTGGGTGGGTGGATGGATGGGTGGATGACAGACAGCCTTCCACAGCTCAGGGCGGTTTACAGAGAACATGAAAGTCACGAGACAAGTACAATCTGGTTCAGTGAATAGCATCAGATAACAGCAACAGCAATAACAGTGACATTCAGTAATAACAATAACCACTAAGAATTGAAACAGTAACATATCAACCGTAACCATGTCAACTGTAACCCACATTGTATCTCAGAAAGTGTTGCGTGCACACAAAAGCTCATAACTTGAACAAAACTGTCTTAAAGGTGCCACTGGACTCAAACTGTGTCCTGCAACCCACAGGTTAGTCATATATGTATGGGAGGAGGCGTTCTGGGGGTCCGGTAGATGTTGCTGTTTCAACTGACCTCAACTAAACGCCTGGCAGAAGAGCTCCATTTTGCAGGCCCTGCGGAACTGCACTACCTCCGACAGGACCTGGACTTCATCTGGTAACTCATTCAACCAGGAAGGGGCCAGGACAGAGAGTGATCTGGCCCTGGTTGAGGTCAAACGTGCTTCTTTGGGGCCAGGAATCACCAGCCAGTTGGAGGTGGCAGAATGTAGTACTCTTTGAAGGGTATAGGCAGACAGGTGGTCCCTCAGGTACACTGGGCCCTGCTCCAAATTCATGCTCTAGATCAGGGCTAGTCAACCTGGGGTCCTCCAGATGTCCATGGACGACAATTCCCATGAGCCCCTGCCAGCAAATGCTCTAGATCCTTACCTTCCGCTCTCCTTCTCCAGCTTCTCGATCATGGCCTTCCGTGCCTGTGAAGCTGAAGTCTTGGGCAAGCTCTGAGCCTTCATCAACTCCTTCTTCTTCTCCGCCTGGCGCCGCTCCAGAGCGGCCAAGCTGCCTGCACGGCTGGGGCTCTCGTCCTCTCGCTCAAAGATGCTGGCAAAAAGAGGAGGGGGAACAAAGCAAAATTGGACAACACGAAGGTAGAAACATCCTCTTGGCCCAGGGGGGAAAAGGCAGCCGGGGCTCCAAGGAGACGCCCAAGGAATAGCTCGTCCTGACATTGGGGACTCTATTTAATGGGATTCAAGCAAAGAGCAGTATTGTTCTAAGCTACCTGGGCTGGAAGGGCTCAGTGTAAGCACAACGCGTGTTCCGACCCTGAGCACAGACTCACACTTGCAACTCAACCATCAAACTCCATAGCAAAGCACATTAAAACACTCACAGAGACAAAATCTCTCTCTCAACTCTCTTCTGTCCCCGTCAGACAGAAATATCTTAAATACAGCATCTAGTGGAGGAGGAGGAGGAGGAAGAGGAGCAGTCTAGGACTACCATAGCACCATGTTCAAGAAACAAGCAGTGGTCCAGAAGATTTCAGGTTCAAAACTTGGCCTCTGCCCCGAATTAAGCAGATGGCTTGTGCAAGTCACCCACTCCCAATCCCCCCTGTAACAGGAAGGCAATGGAGTGACTCCAATCACGCAGTTCCGCCAACCGATTGGCACTGTCGCTTGGGAAAGGGAGGGAGGCGATTTCAGCCTCCTGTTGCAGATCTGCCCGTGTTACCTGCTGTGCGGAGGGCCTGTTGACCATCAGAAACAAAACAGGGGAGGGCAAGCTCAGTGGGCAGGAGAAGGAGGGAGGAATGGCCAAGTCCCATTCTGCTAAACCTGTGAATCGTTGGGATACATGCCAATAATTGTGGTCTCCCTAATAGAGGTGTTGCAAAGTGTGCCGCACAGTGACCAGTGGAAACAGTATTATCCTGAAACAGGCTGCTGAGGTAGTGCAGTGGGAGGTCCGAGCGGAATCGGGATCCACCCCAAAGTTCTTCCGCCTAAGCCTTTTAAGCTGCATGCGAGAGTCCTGCAGTAAAAAGAAGGCAATCACTCTCACCTGCCCACTTTCTTGGACGAGGATGCACTGAAGGACGATTTGGTCTGGACAAAAGTATTGCCATCTGCAAGAAAGGGGAGAGAAGATGGGAGGATTCACACACCCAAAAAGAACCAGCTAGCCTTGCCCATCAGGCCTGGCCAGCAGAGGGCAGCAGGAAGAGAACAGAAACAGGGAAGGTGACCACACACAGGTGCTCCCAGGGACCCCAACAGCACCAGGCCAAGGGCCTGGACCTGGACCTGGGAAAAGGCAATCAGGATGGCCCACCTGGCCTCTGAACATTCTTTGCTTTAAAGGAAAGAAGGCTTGTGCTCGCCTTTTGCATACAGAGACATCAATGCAAAACATGCAGGTGGCATTTAGACTCTGTTGCTCAACCAGCTTTTGGGCACAGAATGCAAAGGAACCCAGATGGCGACTAAGAAGCATAATGGCATGTCATGGAGCCATGCAAACAATCAAGTCGCCCACATGCACGGTTTGTGACGTTTACTCCCCCACCATGCATGCAATCAGCCCCATTTAGCCACCTGATGTCTGGGAGGGACATCTCTCCCCCCTTTCAGGTATCCAGACCTACACCTGCCTAGTCTAAGGAAGTCAGGAACCCCAGCAAAGGCAGGACAGCCGCTTACTTTCGGATCTCTTCATGAAGCTCGACTCCATCGTTGTCATGCGAGAACTTTTGCTGCCATCGTCTGGGAGAGAAAGAGAAGGGAGATACAGGAAGCATCACAAATGCCCCCCAAACACCCCAATAATTAATATCAGGAGGCAAAATTATTGGTGAAATGGAGGTGGGGGGTTACCCAGTCTGTCTGGACCCTGACGCTACAACTAGAAAGCATTTCCTGCAAAAATCCCAGATACCTGTGGGCTAAAGGTAAAGATATCCCCTGTGCAAGCACCGGGCCATGTCTTGGGGTGACGCCCTCTAGCGTTTTCATGGCAGACTCAATACGGGATGGTTTGCCATTCCCTTCCCCAGTCAGTACCGTTTACCCCCCAGCAAGCTGGGTATCTGCAAAAAATCCCAGATACCTGTGGGCTAACTTGTGGCTATTCACAGAAGAAAGAAAATGCCCTCTGCACATGCTCATAAGCATCTGCTTCACTGTCAGTTGTGATCATCCTAGATTGAGCTAGGGGCTGGTGCTGAATTCCGGCCCTCATTAAGACACCTCCCCCCCCAAAAAAAAACCCCAAATCCACCTCCCAGTCCTCCCCCTTAAAGAAAGAAGCAAGAAAGGAGCAGAGGCTGAATATTAACCCCCTGTCCACCTCTTCCAATGGCATAAACATCACCAATTCTTTCAGATTTATGCCACAGAACATAGGCATCTCTCGCAGGCCTAATGGCTCCAGTGGAGCCCTGAACGTTAGGTGCCTTGCCAATCACCCTCAAGGCAGCAGCTGGGAAGCCCCAAAGTGAAGATCTGGTGAAAGCTGGAAGGTGGCAGCCGCAATAAAGAGCTGGCAGGTATGGCAAAGCAGCCAAGAGGAGGAGAACTGGGAGATGAAAAAAGCCACCTGTGCAACCCAAGGAGCTGTTCAACCACCATGGCTGTCAGGACACGATTACCGAAATGGCAGAGAAAGAGAAGCAGAAAGCCCATCGGGCTGAGCATTGTGTCGATGTGCCGGTGCATAGGAGCAAAGAAGAGAGGCTGGGCAGCACAGCAAGAACACGGGGCAGGAAACAACTGCCCCAGGGAGTGCAGAGGAAGCCAGAAGAACTCCCCTCCTGCAGGAAAGGAGCTCCTGAAGTGGAAAGAAGACTGGCTGGCAGGGGAGGGATGGCACCTCGCCCAGTGTGGAGGAAGGGCGGGCAAGGGAGAAGAGGGGGAAGGCCTTCCAGAAAAGAGCAGCTCTCCAAGGGCAGAGGAGCAGTGGAGCGAGGGCACAGGGGGCTGTAAAACCAGAAGTGACCTGGCACACATGCGGCCAGGAAGCCAAGCTGAAGCAGGCTATAGGACAGGCTGAGAGCAGTGCTGCCCACCAAGCGGCAGCCCGGGTTCCCCCACAGCCTGGCTCCTTACTAGACTGAACGAGGCGCTGGGTCTTGGTGACCGTGCTGACGGCTGAGCCGTCGGCCGACGTGGCACTCTGCCGGCTGGTGGTCTCTGTGGTGTGACTGGCCCCCTTGGTCTTGGATTCCTGCAGCCGCCGATCCCGCTCCTTCTCTCGCTGCTCTGCAAAACGCACGTGCCACTGGGGTCAGGCACCGGGGCCAGGCGTTGCCTGGCACCCCTGGCACCCTTCTCAGGGATGCAAGTCCCCTTACCCAAGCTGGGCTGAGCTGAACGGCAGGGCAATGTGGGAAGAGGACGGTCAATCAGCCGGGAAAAAAATACCCTATCCCTTCAATCTTTGGAAACGGGCCGTCAAAGCTTCTTGTGGCATGGAGGTTACGCAACATCTCTCCATCTCGGCTGCAGATCAAAAGCTGTCCAAGGGAAGGCTGGAGGGTGAAACCTCACGTGCCAGCCAAAAAGCTCTAAGATTTTGGATGCCACTGAGCAGCAAGTGGAATTTCTGTGGTGTGTACTGGGCATGGGAGGGGCAGAATCCAACTGCAGCCTCGTCTTGATTGGCACCTGCCTAAGTCACTGCCTAGGGCAGGGGTAGTCAAACTGTGGCCCTCCAGATGTCCATGGACTACAATTCCCAGGAGCCCCCTGCCAGCGAATGCTGGCAGGGGGCTCCTGGGAATTGTAGTCCATAGACATCTGGAGGGCCGCAGTTTGACTACCCCTGGCCTAGAGTAAAAATTCGGTGGTCTGAACCCACAGCTCCCAATTCCTTGACCACTGCTCTGTTTCCTTAACTGCATTATGCAGGTATCTGCCTGCAAAGTCAAGACCAACTGTTGGAGTATCTTAGAAAACTGACTATGTTCATCAAGGAATGAAGAAGATAGCACGTTCATGTGATTTAAAATATATTGTGATCAGCCCTCAGCCTGCTGAGAAAGTCTAATCAGTCAATTAATTAATTAAAACAAAGAACACACAGGTTGGCCTCAATCAAGGCCAGAACATTTTCGGTCCTGGCCCCTCCTCGGTGGAATGAGCTCCTGGAAGAGATCCAGGCCCTGTCGGAACAGGCACAGTCCCGCAGGGCCTGCAAGATGGAGCTCTTCTGCCAGGCTTTGGTCAGTGATATAATACTTCCCTCCAATAGAAAACCTCCACTGAAAACATCAATTACATTTCTATGTCAGTCAGAGGACATGTTTGAATGAAGCTTAAATGGGAGATGCAATTTTTATGGTTTTTAATGTTTTAATATTAATTACTGATATGAATGTTATTGCCATTGATGTGTGCCATCCTGAGCCTGCACGGGAGGGTGGCATATAAATTAATATTAATGATAGCAACAACACTATTCAAGAGAATTACTGTGCAAGTATAAAACATATATAGAACACATGTTTCTTGATACTGAGATCAAGTAGTGTGAGCATGACACAACTAAGGGGGTGGGGGAGACGCATCTGCCCATACCTTCACATTACAACACCTTGACTGGCTTAGTGCAGAATGTCCACTGCCCAGGAGAAGGGCAAGAAGAGCTTGCTACTCGATTGTTTCCCTCCCCAGCTCTGCTGGGATTAGCCTTTCCCAAATAACAGTGTGCCTGGGCACAAGGCCCAAATAAGGCACAGCCAGCTGCACCGCAAGGTCACCTTTCCCCCACCTGGCTTTCTGCAGCTGTCCCAACCCCGTCTTGCCTTCCAGGGAGGGAGAAAGGATGAAAAAAGAGGTGGCCCCAATCCAAAGAGTAGCCTTACACTGCAAACCACATTCCCGCACCCTCTGTCTCCTAGCCTTATAATATGTGATTTCTTTGAAAGACACAGAAACAGATCTCAATGGGGCTTCCACAGACAGAGAACAAAATATCTGTGCGTACAACATGGGAGGGTCTTGGCTTCTCTTTCCTTGATGTGAGAAGTGAAAGGAAAATGCCCAGCTCTACAAAACACAACAGAGGCCAATTTGAAAAAAACAGACCTGCCTGAAACGGGCCCAGGTTAAAACATACAAAAAAACGTGGCCAGAGGTTAGCACTGCCATCCAACCTGGTTTGCTCTGAAGCAGCATGGGGAGCAGCAAACAGCAGGCAACACTTTCCTCAGAATTGGCCACTTAGAATCATAGAGTTGGAAGGGACCCCCACAGGACATCTAGTCCAACCCCCTCCAGGATCAACCTCAGGCATCTGCATGAAGACTGTGAGGGGGAGCTCACCACTTCCTTAGGCAGCTGATTCCACTGTTGAGCTACTCTATGGGGGGGGGGGGGAAATTCCTGCTATCTCACCAAAATTGTCCTCTGTGTAGTTTAAACCAGTTACCGCAGGTCCTCTCCTCTGTTGCCAACAGCATCCTGTCCTCCTCCAAGTGACAACCTTTCAAATACTTAAGGACAGCAGTCTTGTCCCCTCTCACCCTCCTGTTCTCCAGGCTGAACATCCTTGCTAGCATCTGCTGACCAGGCAGGGGGCATCACCAACTGCCCCACGTGCCCCTTTCTTTGCAGCCTGTCCTTGGTATTTGAGGGAATGGCGTCTCTCTGAACGCTGCCGACAACCTAATCGTAAACCCTTTAAACCGGCATCCACAGCCTCGTTTCTCGCTGCTTGCCGCTCTTCGCTGAGACTCGGTCGTCTTGCCTCGTCCACAGGGGCAGCCAGGCTGCAGCTCTCCAGATGCCCGTGGACTACAATTACCAAGAGGCGCAGTTTGGCTGCCGCTGCTCTAGAATGTGAATTCTCTCGTCTTGGAATTTAAGATTTTTTCTTCCAAGTACCCAATTCTGAAGTTGCCCGTCCACCCACCCACCCAGCTGCCTGCCAGCCCCGGGAGAGTACCTCGCTTCCGCTGGCGCAGTTCCCGCATGGCTGCTCGGATTAGCCGCCGCTCCTCGAAGTCTGTGGTCCGGTCAAGCTGCAGGGACAGGTCTGGAGGGTAAGAGGTCATCTCACGCAAGGACACGTCCTTTACTTCCTCCCCCCCGCCCCAGCCCCCAGGCATCCCATCCCCAGTGCCCAGTGCAAATTATCCCCCAAGAGCAGTCCAAATAAGATTCATCCCCTGCAGGCATACTGATTAGAGACATGAACAAGCGTGGAGTAAGAAAATACAAACACACGCAGCCAGGAAGCCACCGGCAGAACCCTCTTCCAGATTCTGCCTGTGCGCAAGGAAGGCATGAGATCAGGAAGCCACCGGATGCCCCATCTGCCACCTACCATCTTATCCAGCACGTCCTCCTCCTCAATTTTGCTCAAGTCTTCTGCACTCAGTCGGCCTCGCTGCTGGACCTCCTGAGGCTGGGCCTTCTCCTTGACCGTGCCGTTGGACCACTCTGGCTCCGTTGCCTGGGGCTGCTCCGGCAGCTCCGCATCCATCTGAAACAAGAGGGCAAATGCTTATGCTAAGCCAGGTCCTGGATGCCCTGGGGACCCCACAGCCACGAGCGCTGCGTTCCTCTGATAGCTAAGGCAAGGCAAGCTGTAGGGCCGGCCGATCACAGGGCACAGTGAGGACAGCAGATCTTGCAGCAAGGCTGAAAGGCAGCACGTTTCCCTATGTGGTGCTGCTGATCTGCCGCCCTCACCTTCCCTAATGCCCCCAAGACATCAGTGGTTGGTGAGCCCCACAGCAGAGTAAAAATGGACTTAGACAGAATATGGGCTTCAGCCTGCTGGCAGAGCAAAACACAGTGAAAAGGCCCCACTGCTGCTGGCTAAGGGCCAAACTACACATCCAGTTTCTGACAAGTGGGGTCCAGGGAGCCTGCTTTCCTTGTGGCCACACAGCCCCTGCAAAGGACAGCACTAAAAAGGTCCAGAAAGGCCAGGCTGGTTCAGGACTGTGGCGCAGGGGAGGGGGGAGGGAGGAAGGGCTCCTGCTTTCTCCCTGTGCTGTTTTCCTTCACAGGAATACCACTAGGGAGTGAAAGCAGGAGTTCCCCTGCAGACCTTTAAAACACCGTTCCCCAAACCTAAATCCTATCTGTTTGAAAATGTGACCTGTACTTTGTCCATCAGCCCCTTGCCAAGAATGCCAAACTAGGTGGATCTGACCCAGCAAGGATGCTTAGTGACCCATCCTTTGGATGCCTGAGGTCAAGTGACGGATGTCCCTGGAGAAGAATAATGCAAGGCAGAGAGGTCCAAACAACGGAGCGTTTACGAAGTGTGGCTATAAACATGAGAGCTAGAAACTTGCTTTGCTTTAAAAAAAAAAAACTGATATCCATAGAGATAAATCAAAATTAGTAGCTGTGTTAGTCTGTCTACAGCAGTAGAAAACAGCCCAAGAGCAGCTTCAAGACTAACAAAATTTGTGGCAGGGGATGAGCTTTCGTGAGACACTGCTCACTTCTTCAGATGAAGTAATGTGAAGTGACTCACACATGAAAATTTGCACCCTGCCACAAATGTTGTTAGTCTTGAAGGTGATTCTGGACTCTTGCCAAAATCCATAGGGTACTACAGCATGGCAGATGAGCCGGTCTACCCATATGCAGGGCCGAGCATCTTCTGCCTTTAAAGAAGCAAAATTCTGCACCAAGGTAAAACAAGAATACTCTGCTTTGTAATCCATACCCTTTACACATAGCAAAGAAATGTGCACAAGTCATCTTATTTGGCATGGCATTGCACACATATAAGCCTACCTGGCGTCATAGAGATGGAAGGGGTCATATAAGCCAGGGGTAGTCAACCTGTGGTCCTCCAGATGTCCATGGACTACAATTCCCATGAGCCCCTGCCAGCATTCGCTGGCAGGGGCTCCTGGGAATTGTAGTCCATGGACATCTGGAGGACCACAGGTTGACTACCCCTGATATAAGCCATCTAGTCCAATCCCCTGAATGCAGGATCAGCCTAAAGCTTCCAGGAGAAGTACCTGTCCAGCCGCTGCTTGGGGACTGCTAGTGAAGGGGAAGCCCTTCTTAGCAGTCAATTGCACTGCTGTTGACCGTGACCCCCCCCCCCAATATCTAGCTGGTATCATTCTACACATAATTACTGTGGGTCCTCCCCTCTGCTACCAACAGGAACCGCTCCCTCTCCTCCCCCCAGTGACAACTTTTCAAATACAGAGCAATCCTGTCCCTTCTCCGGCCTCCTTACCTCAGAGGTCATGAGGACTAGAAACTTACTTTTTAAAAAAAAGGGGGACAAGATTTTCAGGAAACTGAATTACACATTTAATATCACCTGCTCCAGGCTTTCAGCAAAATTCCCACTCAGCCTCTGTGTAGGGACTTAGTGAGGGATGCCTGCAGCGGCATGGAGCCTCCTGATAAAACGGTGTCAGGGGATTTCTAGGAGAGATTAAAGAGCTTATTCGAAAGCAGCTTGCTGATCGGGGATCAAGGCAGACCTGGCATTGCTATCCCAGGGGCTGGGGCTGCCTGATGCCAGTTTTCTGTCAACACGATCCCCACATAATGCAGCTTGAGAGGCCAGCCAGGTCAAAAATACACAACAGAGTCAGCGGCGTTTGCGGGCTGGCAAGCGGGAGGTTGGGGGGCTTTCAGCAGCCCTTTTCTCCCACATCAAGCACATCAAGGTGGCGCCCCTGTTCGCTCTCGGGCAGGTGCTTCTGCACCAAGGTTGGGTGGGCCATGCGGTGACTGCAGGGGCAGAGAGGCAGCAGAACAGCCCACTCAGAGGTGCCTGCCCAGATCAAGGACTTCTGCAGACACACTTGGGGAGGGCTGGTGATTCTGATTCTGAAGGACTGGCTATTCTGATTCTTACATATCCTGCGCCACAAGAGGCTCAAAATGAGCCTCTTGTGGCGCAGAGTGGTAAGGCAGCTGTCTGAAAGCTTTGCCCATAAGGCTGGGAGTTCAATCCCAGCAGCCGGCTCAAGGTTGACTCAGCCTTCCATCCTTCCGAGGTCGGTAAAATGAGTACCCAGCTTGCTGGGGGGTAAACGGTAATGACTGGGGAAGGCACTGGCAAACCACCCCGTATTGAGTCTGCCATGAAAACGCTAGAGGGCGTCACCCCAAGGGTCAGACATGACTCGGTGCTTGCACAGGGGATACCTTTACCTTTACTTTACATATCCTACAGTACTTCTTCTCAGGTTTAAAATAGAAGGGTGCCTCAGGTGACAGGCATTAGGAAAGCACAGCGTTAAGATGCCTGTCCACCACCACAATTCAGAGCCTGCTGGCTGTGCAGGGCGATCCCTGAGAGAACAGCCCCTGCCCAAAAGGAACCAACGTCTTCTGGGGCACCCCAGCCTCACTCCCCCACCAACTAATGTCACTTCCTGTAAAAAATGGAAGTGATGTCATTAGATGCTCTAGGATTCATAAAAACTCTATGGTAAAACCATAGCATTTCTCTAAATTATAGAGCGTCCATGATGCCATTCTTCATTTTTAGCAAAAGTGGCAACACACTGGTATGCACACCACACTTCCTCCTGCCAGTGCTTAAGACACAGGCAGACAATGGAAAATGATGAGGACCTGCTTATAGCAGAGGACCTGGCATCCCTATTCCCACCTCAGCCAACAACAAACATGTAACTAGGCCTCAGTTGCAGGAAAAGGAAGTTAAAGAGATCTTACTGGTCAATGACCGCACTAATAAAGTTATTGAGGTCAAAAAGGAAAGAGGCGGGTAGTACAAGAGTGCAGCTCCCCCTACCAGGCACATGTGCTGTTTGCTGCAAACAAATCAAGTTGCACCCCCCCAAAACACACACACACACACACACACACACACCCTTTGCATCAGTTGAGGACAGCCCCAGCCTTCAAATCTGGGCCTCCTACTGGACAGCTAGCTCTAGCCATCTACAGTAAAAAAACAAAATTAGAATGGGCAGTGTGCTACATGCCGTTTGGCTCACTCCTCCCTCGTACTAGACAGAGAACACCCCTGCTTAGTCTAGGCCAGCCTCATTGTAAGAGGCCGTAAGCTTCCTGGCAAATCCCAGGAGAAAACAACAACAACAAGAGACCGAGATGACCCTCGCTCTCAGCAGGCACACATTCTTGGATGTATCGCTGAGCTCAGCTGCTCAGAAAGGGAAGCTTCCTAAAAATTCAGGCAGGGAGGGCGACTCTCACGGGGGGTTGTGGGGGTGGACTTGGGAGCCAGCGTAAGAAGACCCCAGGCAGCTGTCCTGGCAGCCCCCCTCACCCCCCTCCCAGTGGTATGAGGACAATGCAGGAGCAGGAGGCGGTGGAGAAGGAACGGGTGGGGCTGGTGCAGGTGAGGTGCCACAAGCCCCCCACTGGGCCGTGCACATTGTCACTTTAGCAGGCGGTTGTTCAGCCCCAAGCAGAACAGCACCTAATCTCCTGGGAGGGCTGGCCAAGCCAGGGGCATGCTCCTCTCTGTCAGGCCTCTTGCCAGCAGCTCCCAAGGCAGGGAGAACTGCCCTCCTCCCTTCGCCAACCTGGAGCAATCCTACCAGTGGTGTCGCCAGCAGTCAAAGCAAGCAGGGACGGTCAGGACAGCATCGAGTTTCGCGCCAATAGAGAAACATCCCATGAGATGCAAGTTCTAAAGCCCACCCCAGAGGGCTTGGACTGCTCTTCTAGTGGTGGAGCCAAGAGGATGAAAAGACAGAAACGGGGATCCAGAATGCACGGTGATTCTGCCAACGGTCCTATATAGCTCCTTAAGCCCAAGGTATGTGGGGGAGAGGCTGCAGGAGCTGAGTGTGAAAGGGAGGGCATGCTGCACGTGCTCAGAGGAATATTAATTATGTAACATCAATTCACCCCTGTTGCTTCGAAGAAAAGGTGTGAGAGATGCATGCGTGCAAAACAGCTGTGGGTAAAGGAGGAAGAAGTCAAGCCAGAAAACTGCAGCCTGGGATGTTAAGACCAGGTGCATAGTTCAGCACCCAGAAGATCTCCCAGCTAAGTTTCTAGCCCTCTTGAAAGGCTAGAGTCTCTAACACTACAGAGGAGCTAAGAGGCTCCCTAGCTATAGGGCCTTGCACACTCACAAGAAGGTGGGCTTCTCCTCCTTGGTCATTTGGGCAGCTTCTTCCCCGCCTACCCTAGGTCAAAATTCAGATTGCAGACTCCTCAGGACAGGGTGTTTGTCTTCATTCCATCAGAACTGTCAAACTGGCCTCTCAATTGGAGAACTCAAACTGGTCTCAACCAGAGCCAGGCGTTCTCTGCCCGGGTACCGGCTGGTGGAAAACTCTCCAGGGTGAGACCAGGGCCCTGCCGGACTTGAAACAGTTCCACTGGGTCTGCGAGACAGAGCTGTACCGCCAGGCCTATGGCTGAGGCCCACAGAATACCATCATCCACTGGCCTCCCTACACAGACAACAGCATCATAGCCCCTCCTTCCCGTTAGGGAGAATGTGGTGAGTTCTGGGGCTTTAATACAATCTAGATTTCTGGGTTCTAGTATTAAAATGCTTTAATCTTCTCATTGTACTGACTGCACTGTGAGTCGCCCTGACCCCTCGAGGAATAAAATCTGAAAAATAATCAAATAAATAACATCAGTGAGATGCTATGGCCCTATTGCAGAATCCAGCTTTTCTGGGCGCAGAATTCTGGTAAGATCTCCGAAGCCAGGAAGGCCTTCAGTCGCCTCAAGCGGCAAGGGCCCTGGTCCCTTCTCACCGAGTGCCGAAAACAGGAGCTCTGCCCAGGTAGCCCTGGCTAATCAGGCAGGAGGAAGAGGCGATGCCAACCTTCTGCTATCTCAGAGTTGGCCACAGGGGAGGCCAGCCGCAGGGCCAGTCCCACCTGCCGGAACCCATCACCCTTCCCTGCGGACACCCTGGAACTGGGGGACTCACAAGGCTGCCGCTCCGGGACAGGTGCACCTCCGAATGCCTCCGGGTGCTCGAGAAGGTGGGCGGATGGGCCACTGGTTGCCCGGGCTCCTCGGTGCCCACGAAGTCAGCGCATGGATCCTCAGACTCCAGCAGCAGTGTGCTGGGGTCCTTCTCCTCACCCAGGTAGAGGCTGAGCAGCTCCACATTTTGGTTCAGCTTTGCCTGCTCGGCCCACAGAGCAGCCGTTTCTTCCCGGAGGTCATTGAGAGCATCAGCCAAGGGGCGCACCAGGCACAGGGCCTCCTCCACACGTTGCTCTAGGGCCTGGCGCCAGGTCTGCAGCTCCTCCCGGACCTCCTGCAGGGCCCGCTGCAAAGGCTCCTCCAGCGCTGACGCCTGCTTGTGGTCCAGTCTGGGGACGGGTACCCCAGGCATGATGACAAAGCCACGGGGGGCCGGGGGGAGGGAGAAGCAGGGCTTGCCGGAGATCGTCTGCTAGCGGGACGCAAACCCTGAGACCGTGAGAGACGCCTCCGGAGACCCTGCCTAGAGGGAGTCAGAAAGTCTTTTATAGCAGGGGCAAGACCGCCACTTGGCCACACAAGCGGAGGGGGGTGGGTGGGTCTCTGCGTTGCCAACCAGCTATTCTTATCACAGAAGGGACACGAGCGGGGGACGAGGGCTGCAAGCAGCACAGGCGGCTTCTGAGTGACAAATAAAGACAGAATGATAGAGCTGGGCCAGGTGTCAGGCACTAGGGGCGGGGGAGACGCTGGCCCGGTGCAACGAAAGGGCCGGGACCGGGGTGAGGGTGCCCCCTGGGGACCGTCAGCTGTTCCAGTGCTCCCGAGCAGCTGAACACGCATAGGCTTTTTATGAAGCAAGCCTGCATAATCCCTGACCCAGAAGCTGGAAAAAATTGAAAAAATACAGCCCAGCGACAAGGAATAAACCTTAGTCGATGATGAAGGGTCCTCTACCGGCTGCCTGTGCTGGGCCGCAGAAGCGACAGATGGTCTTATCAAGGGCCTGGCAAGTTAGACCGCTTTGGCTCAGGGGGTTCCCTAGTTGTGCAGGCACACCCTAGCCCTGGCTGCCAGCCCTTCCTGGGGGCTCCACCAGCAGTTCTCAGAGAAAGGAGCAAGTAAACCTGCTGGCCTGGAGAGCGCAGGCTAGCCCAGGCAGCCAGAACCTGGAAGCCAAAGGAGGTCAAGCCCTGCTTAGCCCGTGGATGGGAGGCCACCAAAGAAGTCCCGGCCAGCCACCTCAGAACGACTCATGCCTGGAAACACCCTGTCAGCTCTTTCTATACCATCAACCCATCAGAGGTGTCCCCCAACCCCCACCCTGTGGTCTGTTTCGTGTAATAACGACTCACACCCCACTCCCATGCTTGATGTTCTATAGGGACGAATTCAATCGGGACAAATGTAAAGTTCTGCATTTAGGTAGGAAAAACCATATGCACCAAAATAGGATGGGGGAGACCCAAAGGCCCCAAAGGAAGAGGTGGGGAGGAGCAGCACAAATGTTAACCGCTAAAATGCAGATTTTGTTCAACACATGAGTTGCTACAGGATAACCATTCATTCTTGTTGTTGTTGTTAGGTGCGAAGTCGTGTCCGACCCATCGCGACCCCATGGATCCTCCAGGGCTTCCTGACCTCTACCATTCCCCGGAGTCCATTTAAGCTCACACCAACTGCTTCAGTGACTCCATCCAGCCACCTCATTCTCTGTCGTCCCCTTCTTCTTTTGCCCTCGATCGTTCCCAGCATTAGGCTCTTCTCCAGGGAGTCCTCCCTTCTCATGAGGTGGCCAAAGTATTTGAGTTTCATCTTCAGGATCTGGCCTTCTAAGGAGCAGTCAGGGCTGATCTCCTCTAGGACTGACTGGTTTGTTCGTGTTGCAGTCCAAGGGACTCGCAAGAGTCTTCTCTAGCACCAGAGTTCAAAAGCCTCAATTCTTTCACGCTCGGCCTTCCTTATGGTCCAATTTTCACAGCCATATATCGCAACTGGGAATACCATAGCCTTGACTAAACGCACTTTTGTTGGCAGGGTGATGTCTCTGCTTTTTAGGATGATGTCTAGATTTGCCACTGCTTTCCTCCCCAGGAGCAAGCGTCTTTTAATTTCTTTGCTGCAGTCCCCATCTGCAGTGATCTTGGAGCCCAGGAAAATAAAATCTCTCACTATCTCCATTTCTTCCCCATCTATTTGCCAGGAATTGAGAGGGCCGGATGCCATGATCTTAATTTTCTTGATGTTGAGTTTCAAGTCAACTTTTGCACTCTCCTCCTTCACCCACATCAACAGGCTCTTTAGTTCCTCTTCACTTCATTCTTAGGGGAAAGTTATCATTTTGCAAGGGAACCCTTAAATTTCTTAAGGGCTACAGAGGATAAGAGAGACTCCATCTTGCACCCTCCTCCTCCTCCTCCGCACAAAGATACTGCCCGGATCACTTTGCACAAGTGGTTGATGAAGAAGAAGGGTTGGTTCTTATAAGCCGCTTTTCTCTACCCGAAGGAGTCTCTAAGCGGCTTACGATTGCCTTTCCTTTCCTCTCCCCACAACAGACACCCTGTGAGGGAGGTGAGGCTGAGAGAGCCCTGATATCACTGCTCGGTCAGGACAGCTGTACCCGAAAGAGTCTCAAAGCGGATTACAATTGCCTTCCCTTTCCTCTCCTTGCATTTGTGTACTTTGTCAACTGCTTCACGACGGAAGTGGGAGAAATAAACAGAAGAAGAAGAGTTGCTCTACTTGAAGGAAACCCAAAACAGCTTACATTCGCCTTCCCTTTTCTCTCCCCACAACAGACACCCTGTGAGGGAGGTGAGGCTGAGAGAGCCCTGATATCACTTCTCTGTCAGAACAGCTTTCTCAGTGCTGTGGCGAGCCCAAGGTCATCCAGCTGGCTGCATGTGGAGGAGCGGGGAATCTACAGCCCCAGTATTCTGCTCTGGCCTCCAGAGATTTTTCCCCCAGCCCTAAAAGAAGAGGTGGGAAGCAGACAGTGCCTGGCACCCCCTCCCTCCCCTCCACTCACCTGAGGAGCTCTTCCCAGACCAGGCTCCCGCTGAGAAAGCAGCTTTCCCTGCAGCTTCCTGAATAATGCACAGCTCAGAGAGATCAAGTTCCACGGCCAGGCTGCACGTCCCTCCACTGCTGTCCCCTCTTGGCTTTGTTGCCCAACTCCCCCTGGCCCTTGAGCACCCTCTGCTCCTCCGGCTACAGCCAGATCTCCACTCTCTCCACCCTACCTGGACCCCGAGCATCGCTGCCATAGCACCCTCCCAAGCGCTGGCTCTCCTGCCGTGCCCTCACCTGACCGGGTCAGTGGTGTTGTCCCGAGACCCAATTGGTGCACTCTGATGCTTCCCCGCTGGGCAGCGGCGATCCTCCTGCAGCCCACCTGACCTTCTGAGCCCTGGCTAATGCCTTAATGAGAATCGACAGGCTGGCACCGCCCACGGCAGGGATACTGGACAAGGCATTAGCCTAATTAGCCCGGGCAGTAGTTTTGCTGTTTTCTCTGCACTGGGTAGGGGCTTGGCAAGCAGAACCAGGAAGGGCAGGGGGAAAGCGGCAGGGCAATGCCATGTAACACAATGGGCAGACACACACCCCGGCAGTACCTCCCCTCATTAAGGAGCCCTTGCCATGAACATCCTCTGGCCAAACGTACCGGGAATCCTCTCCCCACCCCGGGTCCCTGGCCTCCTGCCAAGGGCTGCGATGTGTCTCCATTCCACACCAGCCTCAATGCCCGAGGACAGGACGGACCGGCAGAAGTTTCACAGAGGCCCCTTAAGATAAACTGTGATGAGCTGTTTTGTCTCAAACATCTCAGCATCACCTCAAGCTGTCGGTCGGCCAGCTGGGGGAAAGCGTTGGAAGGAGAAGCACGGAGAAATGCCTTCGAGGGGGACAGAGAGAGCCACAGGAGGCACAAGGCAGGCCTGGTGGTGCCCGACTCACCAAGCAGCAGGGGGGGCCGGGGTGGGGGGGGGTGTTCCACATTTGCAATCCCTGGAGGATGCTGCATGCCTGGCAGGCAGGCATCTCCTTAAATGGATGGGCAAGCCCTCCACCAGCTTCTGACTGCAGGACGAGCCCAAAGGATGCAATCCTGGAGAGGCAGGGAGCCATCGGTTTGGGGCCTGCGCAGCAACCTTCCCTCTGTCACATGGGGGTTCACGCACCTGGGGACCCATCCATGCGGGAGGGGGGGGGACACAAGGAGAGTCTTGTATCCTTTTCCTAGGAGTCTTTGCCTAGTAGAAACTGCGTTATCTCAGCCTGTAGAAACTAGTGCATTTTTTGCTGGCCTTTCACTCCTTATTGTTCCTGCTTCATTATCAGTAATCTTTCTGGGGGCTGTTGCCGACAACATCACAACAGTCTGGATGCAAGTGGTATAGCATGGCGGAGAACCTGCTTGCTGGTCCATTTTTGGTTTGTCAACAGCTGCAGCATGTCATGTTGCAAATGGTGTGGGGGGGGGACTTCTAGAGCTAAAGGCATGCCAAGGAGTTTCCCTCTCTTCCAGAAACATCCCCCCCCCCAATAAGGAAGCAGCTGACATTCATTCCTATGGAACAGGGTGAAGTTTTGCACAAGGAAACTGTTATGATAAGAACACAGCCTGTATGTACAGTAATTCTGAGGCTCTCTGGGCCAGGAATCCTGCTGGCTGCATACATCTGCAAAGTGTTTACAGAGAATTATCCTGGGCCTGGTGGGGTCCCCTGCTGTCTATGTCTACCACCCTCCCTCATATTCCATAATATTGGGCACTTGGCTCTAAAGCAGCCTGTCCCAGATGCTTTCTGTCCCCAGACAGAAAGATGGGGACCAGTTAGGGCAGGGGTAGTCAAACTGCAGCCCTCCAGATGTCCATGGACTACGTCCCATGAGCTCCTGCCAGCAAATGTCCATGGACATCTGGAGGGTCGCAGTTTGATTACCCGAGTTAGGGGAAGAGGCTGGGGTCATCTCTAACACTTCCTTGCACCTGGAGCTGAAAGGGAACAGGGCAGAATTCCTAAGACACAGAGATCTGAGGGTTTATCCACTGAGATGTGCTGACGAAAATCACAGATATCCCATTCCTTTTTGGTTGACCGGAGCTGTGCCTGCATCATGAGGAACTTATTACATCTGTTTGTTTTGTTTTGTGGTGCTCCCTGACAACCCTACAACCCCCCCCCCTTCTCCTTCCATCAGCTTGGAAGGGGGGGGGGGAAGAATTCAAGGATCCAGCTTTAGGGAGTGACAAATGAGCCAAGTTTTCAGTCCCTTTCTGGCAGGATCAGGAACAGGGGGGGAATTCTTCACCGGCACTCAGTTCTCCAGCCCAGAGAGCGCTTGTCCTCCACCCCCACCCCCAAATCCAGCTCTGGAAGCTGGATCTCTCCCAGTTTCCCTTCTCAAGCAGGTGGTTCTGGAGGAGGAAATGGGAAGAAAGGGGAAGGAGGGCACTCACCTTTTGGTGGCTGCTGGCATGGCTGGTGCCGCCGACGTGGCTGGTGCTGCCGATGCGGATGGGGGCGCCTCTCAACCCCACGGTTATCTCTGCAGGAAGGGGGAAAGGGGTGAGTGTGGGAGCAGGTGGCCGGGAGACTTACGAAGAGGTGTCAGGCAAGGATTCCCTGCTTGTGAATTTATATCCCGCCTTTCAGTTCAAAGGCAAGGCCACTTTGAAAAACAGAAGACATGGCTGAAAAACACCGTTAGACCACAGAAAGAATAAATGCCTGGAATAACATTTTAAACCATATGATACAAGAATGACTGGCAAAGATAGTAAGAGGAGCAGCAGAGACGGGTTTTTTTTAAGGGTAAACATCAGCAAGCTTCAGAGAACTACATGCTTAATGATTATTTTTTTTTAACTATAGGACAGAACAGCTTAGAAAAACGTTATGAGAAAAACAACAAAGTACAGACATCTTGCAATCTTTTTCTAGCTGTTCTGTATTAAAATAAAACCTGTTCTATATTAAAATAAAACAAATCATTACTCAAAAATAAAAGAACTACATGCAACAAGTCAAGCCATCTCAGGACGGCACCCTACTGGATCTATAAAAGATGCAAATGGGAACATTTTTGTACAAACGGGATTGTTCATCTGTAGGTACAGGGCTGCAGATGGCCTCAAGGAAAATATCCCATTCCTTGAATAGAGGCGAACTGGGATGTCATTTACCTCAACACCACGATAACCTTCAGCTGCCAATTGTCAAACATTAAATCTCTATTAAAGGGAAGCAACATTTTTCTCCAGGCTTGTTGGCAACCCTACATACAGCTAACTCTGGTCCACAAAAACACAGCTGCCTTCGCATTCTCTCTTTCCCTCTCGCTCTGTTGAACAGACTCAGGGCCCTTCCAAAAGCCTGGTCACCTGGACAGCATTTCTGCTCTTCGCAGACCGCCAGGCAATACATCCCCCAGTCTGAACCACGGTGGACTAAAAAGTTAGTCAGGCTTTAAAACCTTAAAGGTCTGGAGCCCTCCTGGCAGAGCACTCCAACACCACAACCCACCGACTCAGCCCCCTCCTCCTAGCACAAGCCTTAGCATCAGCCCGCACAAGCAGCCGAGCACAGCAAGCACGGCATCCAAGACGACCCCCTCCTCCCGAAACACATGCACCAAACCCTCTGCATCACACCTACCGGCTGTGGTCCAACCAATATCACCTGGGATGGTGGAAGACCCCCTCCCACAGCTGTCTAAGAGGGGGTTTCTAAGAACCACCCATCCCCAGGGGAATCTGCCCTGCCCCAAAGAAAACTGGTTCGTCCCAGTGGCACACACTAACAGAACTTTCCGCTCCGTCCTTAAGAGGATAAATCACAGCCCATACAGCCGTGATAGCAGTTTATCCTCCCAGAAATAGGGGAGCTACCAAATTCTGGAACCGTAGGCAGTCACTGGCTGCCAATGCCAATCCTGACACCCCCCTGGACCCCTCCAACCTCCCTGGAAACGCTTTCCTCCCCACAGCTGCCGGAGAAAGCAAAACGACTCCCCTCCCCAAAGTCACTTTTAGGGGAGAGGGACAAACGCCTTTGTTGATGGAAGGGCAGGGGCAGCTAGGGAAGGACCATAGTCCAAAGGCACGCCATGCAAGCACAGCAGAGTCTGCCCAAAACAAAGCCCAGTTGTGCTGGCTTGTACACACAGCCTTAGGAGGGCAGCGGCAGGATGCTGCCCAACAGGTAGAGAGATCCATAATGCTCTCTCCCAACCCAGATGTTTTCCTCTCCTTCAATAAAATTCATTTAAATTACCCTCAAAATGTCTCCAAATTCACGCGGTTCCTCAAGTGTTGATGGGATTCTGATTGGCTGCCGTTGGCATGCTATTTTCCTGCTCAGTTGCAAGCAGAACTGCCCTAGCTGCATGAGGTCTAGAGATGAAGGGATGTGGGGAAACTGCCTCACAGGCATACAGCCCTAGACCCACCGAAAAGGATGAAATCCTCAATAAGCCACCCATTTCCCATTTCCCCTTCCCCCAGGAAACAACATCCATGCTATCAAAATCCTTTTAGCTTCTCGTTTAGCTATAGGGGTTTCTTGGCCCCTCATCTTGGAATTCTCCCTCCTCCTTCCCCAAAGTCCAAACGAAAAAAAAGCAACCACTATTTGTCTCCTTGAACCAGAGAAGAAGCCCAAGGACCCATGAGAGAGACAGAAGAGGGGGCTTCCAAGCATCCGCCATCCCTTCACACCATGCCGAGGGTTCCCGCTGCCAAGGCAAGTTCATCCCAAGCAGGTTGCCCACTAGCACGTCCCCCACTCACCCGCTCGCTGGTTACCCGGCGTGCCCACCACATGGCTTTGGAGGGGCTGGTTGCGGCCGTCCTTGATCTCGATGGTCAGAAGGGTTTTCATTGCGTCCTCCTCGCCGGGGTTGTGCGCTCGGGAAGGCAGGGAGTTGCAGGAAGAGGAGGAGGTGCTCGGCTGGGCACGGGGCTCCTCTGAGCCGGCAGACCTCCCCCTGGCATTTTCAACAGCCTGCCGGGCAGGTGTCAGCTTGCTGCCCTGCCATTGGTTGCTGTAGCTCCTCCCCTTGAGGCCGTCCACTTCTTTAGGGCTGGCTGGAACCTGAGCAGAAGGCCTGGCTGTCCCAGATTTTGCTGGAGAGAAGGTGGGCTTGGCCGCCGGCTCTGGTCCAGTACCGGACTCCCTCGGTTGCCAGGTGCCATCCCGGACTGCGCTGCCAGTGCCGCCGCTTCGGACTCCCCCAGGTAAGTCTGACACACGCTGCGGGTGCAGGATCTGCTGCTGCAGGACTCGAGAGCTCTTCTGGGGGGCTGGAGAAGAGCCTGCTTTACTGGGGGGCTCAGAGCTGAACTTGCGAGCACGTTCCCACACGGAGCCAGACCGCTGGAAGGGCTGCTGCTCCCGTCGGGGATCTGTACAGGAATGGGGGGGGGGGGGAGAGATGTGTTTGTTGGCTTGCGAACGGAGACCAGTTATATCACAAGCCGGGAACGCTGCCAAGCGTCTTGCTAGAAAGTGTGGGCCCCGCAGAAGAAGAAAATGCTTATGCTTCCCCTGCCATTACAGAGATCCAGCGGCCTCCCCTCAATCAAAACAAACCCCCCCTTTTAAAAAGCCCTACTCTGATAACTCCCATTGGAGGGAGAACTCTTCCCTCCTCTGCTGAATTGCCCCAGGAAGAAAAAGAACACCCACATCTGGAAAGGAAGGCCTCACCCCATTAACAATTTCCCAGGCCTCTAAATGGACTCTAAGACCTCCCCTCCCATGGCCACCCACCGTCACTAGGGGAACCCGCTGTCTTCCCTCTTGCACAAAAGCAGACATAGCCCGGCGTATGTTAGATAGTGGTGGGCACGTGCTGCAACAGCACACCCCAAATCCTCTCCCTTCCTGGGGCTCGTATTCTGTCTATCACATCCCCCCCAAGTGGCACACCCATGTCCCTGACTCAGTTCAGCCAGACGGACAAGCTCAGGCCTGGGCTAGAGGCCCTGGGCAAAACCTATCTATGGTCATGACGCTTACATAGTACCACTCCTGGCACCATATGCGTTCTTGCCTGGCGAGGGAACAAAGCAAGAAACGGGACAGGACAAGAGCATGGATGGAGCATTCCAAAGAGGCCAGGACGTTACCTGGGATTGGCTGCGGGGTGGTCTGTGCGGTGCTGCAGCCGAGGTCAGGGCTGTCATGCGATGGAGCTGTCAGGCAAGGAGTCAGGAAAGGATGGGTGGGTGGAGAATGCCAAGGACAAAGGGAAAGCGAAAATGAAGCCACGTCAGATACAGGGATTCCCAAACTCCTAGCCCCTTCAAACCATCTGGCCCAGGGGTGAGCCCCCAATCCTTACTCCATGGGTCAGAACACCCCACAATGCCTTGGTCCTTAGCAAAGATACTAACAGGCAGCATTGGTACAGTGGTTTGGAGCAGCACACTTCACATTCATACTCATTTGAAATATATTTAGATTCGGCTTTTCTCCCAGCCTGTAGGCCTTAATAGCAGCTTACACCGTTAAAAACAGCTAAAAGCTTATTTTGAATAAAAATACAAATGTAAAAGAGGAAAAGCTGCTAACCCCGTTGGAAAAACTGATCCCCATTTGCAAATATCATCCCCCTCCCCCCCAAAAAATAATGCAAAACTCTGCAAAATTGGACACCTTCCTCAAGTAGCCCATTCCACGAAAGTCCTGGCAGAAGCAGTCCTCCTTAGCCTGTGCACAGGAACTGTCGCTAGCCCCTGGATCAAGCCTTCCCAAGAGAGCCATGCAAAGCAGACCGTGCTATACTCCTCCCTGCATTGCAGACCGGAGACTAAGGCTAAGTTCCTGGGACAGCAGCTTGGCAGAGACAAGAGGGGGATGCACATTAACCTATGGCAGTAAAAAAAGAGAGAGGAGTCCCTCCGGTGCCTTAAAGAATGACATGCTTATTGTGGCAGGGATCTTGTGTTTGCAGCAGCGGAGGCTTTGAACCCAGGCCTTCCTGCTTCAGCCTCTCTGCCAGGCTCTCACTGGCATGTCTGCACTTTAAAAGCCTCTGGCTGCTGCAAGGAGATGAGGACACAGCCCCCCACCACACACCCTCCAGCAGCTTCTCCTACTGCATTCTCCCCAGCCTCTGAGGCCTGCCTTGCACAGCCTTGCATTCAGTCCTGACACAGCCACAGCTGCAGCGGCTGGCAGGACATTCTGGGATTCTCCACAGCCCCTCACCCAACTACTGCAAGACCCTCCAAAGCCTAAGGCCTCCATCCTTGTAATTCCAGGAATGATACACCACATCCACAGGGCACTTTGGGATCATTCATAGCATTTTGCACACACAGAAGAAGAGTTGGTTTTTATACCTTGCTTTTCACTGCCCGAAGGCATCTCAAAGCGGCTTCCAATCGCCTTCCTCTCTCCACAACAGACAGCCCGTAAGGCAGGTGAAGCCAAGAGAGCTCCAACAGAACTACTCTTCAAGCACAGCTCTAACAGGACTGTGATGAGCCCAAGGTCACCCAGCTGGCTGCATGGGGAGGAGCGGGGAATCTCTTGCCAGCTTAGTAACCGCTTCTGTCAACCACAACACCGGGCTGACTCCTATGACCTTAGCATCAGTGTGGTACGGTGGTTAGAATGTCAGGCTATGGACTGAGGATGGACAGGTTCAAGTCCCGGGTCAACAACGGAGCTCACTAGGTGACTTTGGGCAGCCACGCTTTCTCTTAGCTCAACCCACCTCAAAGGTTTCTTGCAAAGTTAAAAGAAGAGAGCAGGCCCTGCGGGCCCCTCTCAGAGGAAACAGGCCAAAACTCTCATAAAACAGACCAAAAAAAATTATTCACAGTCCTATGAGGTGGGCCAATGTTAAGAGCCCCTCACTGAGAGACAGAACTGAGAGTTCGTGACCAAAGAAACACCTGAAACTTGGACTTCCCAGCTTGCATTTTCAGTGGCTGTGCCATGGCATTCCAGGGTCCCCTGCCTATTCTTGAGCCTTGCCATCCCAATACCTCCTTCCTTCCCCTGTTGGTCACCACAGCCAAGCCCTCAGAGAGTCCACTGTGTGCCCAGCCAGAAAAAGATTCCCTTCCCCACTAGGTCATTCCTCCCATCTCCTTCCAAGGCCATTGGTTGGCTTTGCCATTGTTTCCAAGAGGGAAGGTGGAGAGAGGGTCTGCCCCTGGTCAAAGCCAGGAACCCCTTGCAGGCACATGGCTCCAGAAAGGAGAGGAAGAGCCCAGGCTAAATTGCCAGGAAACAGAAGAATGTTGGAAGGGCAATAAGCCTGCATTTAGAAGCCTCGGCTGGAGGCAGTTCCACAGGGAAAGTAAATGGCACAAGAAGAGGTATTGCTCTTCCTGCCTGCCCCCTACTTTGCAACAGCAAATTGTCTTCCTGCCCCATTGTCTTGCAGGAGAGAAGTGAGGAGCTATGAACTGGCCAGCCCCATGATCATGAAGGTGTTTGTACCTAACAACTCTTGATGAAAGATATACTGCCTCTGTACATGGAGGTTCATTTACTTATCCAGGCCAATAGCCACAGTACTCCTAGCCTTTGTGAATTCATACCGTTTTCTTTAAAGCCTTCTGTGCTAGTGGCTACCCTCATGTTTGTACCTTTTATGACCATATATGGACATGCCAACCCACCCACCCCCTCCCAAAATGGCCAATGATGGTTGCTTCCCAACCATGTTCTGCACAATTGGGCCATGTCTGGAGTTTCTGGAATCCTGAAGAATGTTTCAAGGAGTTCTCAATGGTTAAAAATGTTGAGAAAAGCAGATCTAGCGCAACATCGGCTCCAACTCCAAAGGCACAAGGGCAACAGGCCTCCCATGCAAACATATGCAACTCACAACTCAGATGGCACCTTGCCATTGCATCACAAAACAAAAACAAAATATCTCTGGCAAGTAAATCAAGCCACAAGCAAATGCAACCTGGAGGAGAAAAATATCAGGCCAACTTTAATTGACCCAGAGGCCCCTGGAAAGGCATTGAGATTTGGCTGGGGAGGGAGAGGAAATTCCAAGCCAAGCCCCCTCCCTGATGAACACTCTTCCACCTGCAAAGGAGTCTCCCAGCTGTTCATCCCACAGCCAGACTGGAATGGTGCCAGGGATATGGGACCATCCTTGCTCCCTTGACAGCTGTTAAAGGTGCAGTGCAAAAGATCAAGAATTCCCCAGCTGCCTGGAAGGCACTGGCATCTAAGAATGCTCCCCTGCAAAATCTCCTAATGCCCCAAAGTCACTATTTGGGACCGCAGTGGGTGGGGAGAAATCACCTAATTACTAGAGCCACTCTAGCTGAGACATGTGAGGCGTACAATGATAAATGACACATTTCCTGTGACTTTCACTGCCAAATCCCATATAGCTGCTTCCCAGGAATGGGGAAAGTGTCACTCAGGGAAATGGGAAATGTAATAGCAAAGGGGGGGGGGGATAGAGAAGGGACAGAGTTTCCAAGTGGTGCCCAGGAGACATCTCAGCCGGGCAGGGGAGAGCAACGCTGAGCTGCCAGCCGAGCATCCCATCAGGAGTGCAAAGGAGAGGGGAGGGAAGGGGCCGGCCAAGGAAGGAGCGAGAAACTGTTCCTGACCTTATTGGGCTAAAGAATGTAAAAGGTCCAACTCTGAGTAGCAGAGATTCCCTTTCATGGCCCTGCAAGCAGCAGCCTCCCAGAAAGTCTTACATATGGCACGGCCCCCACACCCACACCCACTGGTGCAGAGGGAAGGGGGAATGCAGGAAAGAGGCCAGCCCCACAGTACAGGGGGTGGGGTGGGGGGTAGGAGCAGCCCCGCTCAGCACCAAATGCAAGACCCTCGAGCACTTCCGCCTCACCACAGCAGAGCCCTCGATCCCGCCCTCTGTGCTCAGGACTGCCTCTGTGCTCCTCTGACCTTTCTCCCCACACCAGCAGAGGCACTGGTTTTTCCTGGAAGTGCCATCCTTCGAGGACTTAGAAAAACACATGCAGCTGAGCTCAAGCCTGGGAGAGGCAGGGGAGCATTGGTGGCCCCAGTGACAATCACTCCTGCAACAACTTCTGGCGGGGAGGGGGGGGGAAAGTTCAGCTCGTGAGTGGTTCCCTTCAGACCCTGCAGCCCTGACATTGCATGCCTGGGACAGAGCTTCTGCTATGGGACAGACCCTCCCCCCCACACACACACACACACAAACACAACAAACCAGCTGCAGATTCAGCCTACCAGCACAGCCTCTCCTTCTATTCTGCCTGTTGCTTTCACGTTACCCACTAGTGTAGTGCATCAGTAAGAGAGTCAGACTAAGAACTAAGAGATCCAGATTCCACGGGGAACACAGAAGAACAGCGGGGAAGTGAATTTTGCACAGCAATGGCTCCCTGTAAAAACTGATTGCCTCGATGGGAAGCAGAAGGCGACATCTCTGTGGGAGCACAGCAAAAACACCAGATTGGGTCCTGGATGCCTGGGTTCCTGGAAATCTCAGCTTCCATTTCACTTTTTTTTTTTTTTTTAAGAGTGTGCTTCCAGCCTGTATCAGTTGTGGGGTGCCTGATGAAATCTCAGAACCCAGAGGCTGACGGAGAGGTTGATTCTGTGAAGGCTTAACGGGGTGGCAGGTTACAGTGGATGAGCGATAGAGTTGTAAGTGTCCTGCATAGTGCAGGGGGTTGGACTAGATAACCCAGGAGGTCCCTTCCAACTCTATTATTCTATGATTCTATGAGAGGGACGGCAGATTAAGACTGCATGGAAAGGGAGGGGAAAGAGGGCTGGAGGGTCAACAGAACCAGAATTAATGATGTGCTAGACAAGAAGCTGCAAGGTGCATGCACGTCTGCTCGATTTGTATAGCTTAGACCAGCCTTTTTCAACCTTTTGACTGTGGAGGAGCCCCTGAAATATATTTTCAGGCTTAGAGGACCCCCGGAAGTGATGTCAGCTGGCCATACCTCCCTGCCACGCTCCCGGAAGTGACACGTCACCAGAAGTGGCATTACCACCCATACCCTTCACCTTTCGTTCCCTTCCCGCCTTTACTACTACTAGGGTGGCTCCACCTCATGTAGGCCAGAAAGAAGGGCAGGAGCTGAGAAGACAGGCCAGATCGCCCAAACCACGCTTTTGATTTTTACACCCAGAGCCTACCCACTGAGCCCTTCAGGCAGAGGCAGACAGTTCCCTAGCTTATGGCAGAGTCCGTTTAGGCAGAAGAAGAAAGGCCCTGGACCCCCTGTGGACTTCCTGCGGATCCCCGGGGGTCCACAGACCCCCACTTTAGCCTGGTCAGGGAATCCAGGCTTTTAGCCTTTATAGACCCAATTTTTCCTCTGGAGAAAGGAGGGCTTCCTGTGAAGCAGGGCTTTGTAGAACATAACTTGAAAACCAATCTGAACAGTGGAGCTCAGCTCCAGAAGGTATATTTGAAAGAAGCACGGGTTGGAGCACAGTGCAGAGCAGCGGTTGTCAACCGCCCTCACGCCGCGACCCCAACTGCTGCGGGGGCAGCGGGCGCAAGCGTCTGTGTGTGTGCACGCAGGCACACAACAATTTGGAGGCAGCCAGTGCCATGGCTCTGCCGCCTCCACCCGCCGGCCACCGCCACCACATGCCTCCGCACACCTCTGCTCGCTGCCGCCTGCTACCACTGTGGGCTTCCACCACTGCAGCAATCACCAACATGGCAGCCCCACGGGAAGGGGCCAGGGGACCCCAAATGGGATCGGGACCCCAAGGCTGAAAACCACTGGTGCAGAGTGTTCCTTGTCACTATGAAACCACACCCAACAGGAGCTTCTTGGGGTGATGACTCCTAAAATCAGTCAGACACTCCCAGAAGCACCAGACATAAATTCCCAGGGATACCGCAGCCCTAGCATGCCTCCTCCATTAAGCACCGCAGGGCTTTGTTTTAAAAGGAAAACTTGGAACAGCACGATAGCATGCAATCATAATACACACACACAGCACACGCTGCCTAAGCATTATCTGCATTTTCCTTGTTTGCGTGCATATGTGCTTTGCTGCTCAAGCTATAGTCCATGACCTTTAGAAGCCAACAGAGAGTGGGAGAAAAATCCTCAGGACTGGTAATTGGACACGGCAAACGCAGAAGAGTTTTTGAACTGCACAAATGTTCTTTGGAAACAGCACATCTTAAATTGTCTGGATGCACAATTTTTAAAAGGCCCTCTGGGAGGTGGCAGGGAAAGGGGAAATCAAAACCTTAGAAGGTGCCAAAGAGAATGCAGTCGCCCTTTCCCTGCCACTCCCACTGCCTCTTCCTTCCTCTGAGAAAGCTTTGCTAGCTTCGGCATCTTGAAAAGACAAAGCAAAAAAGATGTGCTGTTGAGAGCCAGCGGGGTGTAGTGATTAAAGAGCGGCAGCCACTAATCTGGAGAACTGCGTGTGATTCCCCGCTCTTCCACATGTGGCCAACTGGGTGTCCTGCTCTTTCAGAGCAGTTCTGTTAGCGCTCTCTCAGCCCCGCCGACCTCACAGCGTATCTTTTGTGGGGAGAGGAAAGGAACAGTGTTTACAAGTTGCTTTGGGACTCCTTCAGGAAGTGAAAAGCGAGGTATAAAAAACAGCTCTTCTTCTTCTTCCAGCATCCCAAGGCAGCACCCCAAAAAGGCCTGGTTGCCTCACATAGCCTCAAAACTAAAGCAGAAATATTGGCCACACGCACTCCACCTCGCCCTTAATGGGTTTGTGTAACTGCCTTCAAGTTGCTCCTGACTTCTGATGACCCTGTGAATGAATGACCCTCAAAATGAACTGTTGTTATCAGCCTGGCTCAGGTCTTACAAACTGAGGGTCCTGGCTTCCTTTCCTGAGCCCGTCCTTCTCATGATAGGTCTTCCACTTTTCCTGCTGCCTTCTGCTTTTCCTAGCATTACTGGCTTTTCTGGAAAAGACCACTAAGATTGTTTTCAGGGGAAGAAGCCGGCTTGGCGTTCATGCTTACCATCCGCCACTTTGTGGGCTGCGCTCGCCTCCTGCTCCGGGGCCTGGAGAACGTCCTATGAAAAGAAGAGAGGGAGCACAATGGGAATGGAGTCCCTCACCCAGCCAGAAGATGGCAAGAATAACTTAAGTTTCTCTTCTAAGACTGCATCACATCATTTTCACTGTCTGCATAGGGAGACTCGCTTCTGAACCACAGTCAGCGCTATGACATGGTTATGATAATGACAAGGGTTGCCAAATACCCACTTATACGGCAGGGGGGCTCCTGCTGTTAAGCCAACCCTCCTGCCATTCTTACCTGACTGGTGGGAGAAAGGGCCAGGGATGGCATTGCACGACATGTAGGTTTATGCCTGACCACAAACTTGGATGTGGGATAATCACTTAAGATGCAGGAACAGCCGGATTTTCTCCCAACATACGATGTAAGCCAGGTTTTCAGACAGGTCTGACATCGTGCATCACACAATGTCATTTATGGCCCCCACCCTAAAGGTTTTGAAAATGCCAGCCACCTGCATCCCTGAGGACAGAGGTGATACTTTCAATGCAGTGAGGCCACTTTGAAAGCATCTTTACTACATCCAATGAATACTCTTGGGGAAATTGCTCAGCAAGCCTGCAGCATGGTTTAGTTTCAACCAGCAAAAATTCAAGCTGTGGAAGGTACTGAGTGGTTAATACCCGTGCAATTACCAACCCCATCCTCCCTCTTCTTCGATTACAGAGAAGCTTTGCTATTTTTTAAAATAAAAGATGAACATTTAACCAATCAATGTACACAAGCTAATTTAAAAAAAAAAACTTCACAATATATACAAAGGGTGTGGAGGAGTAATCCTGCTACCAACACACAAACCAAACCATGCCAGAAAAAGATTGAGGAGCAAAGATATAAATAAAATCCACCACTCTGAATAGAAGTCACTACTCTAAATCAATCTAAATACCCTTTACTAAATTAAAAAACACATCTGTAATCTGCAGAATATTCCTGTCGTAAATCATAAAAGGCCAAATGCTTTTTGACACACCGTCTTTCTCAGTGATTCCCTTGGCGAAATTTTATAAATACAATTGTTGTACAATACATTGAATCAAAATAACAGAACTGCAGAGAAAATGTCAATATGCTATTGATTTATGCCCAACCAAGCCATTCTTCAGACTCATTTCCAAGACCAATAGCATAACAATTACACTGACTATCAGTGGTTAAAATACCTGGATAAAAACTGACTTGCTTTTTCCATTTATATTCGACTTGGTGAGGCTACTGGTAAAGACACCTCTCTCCATCTTTATAAAAACCTCACCTCTTTGTCTCAGGTCCCTAAAAAGCCCCTCACTGTTAAGAAGCAGCTTACGTAAGTGAGATCAAAAGGGACTTGGTCCCTGAACATTCCAGGGCAGGATGGCTTATATAAGTTGCTCTTTGGAAGGCAAAAGATATAAATAAATAAAATAGCATAGCATGTTAAGAAATAAAGAGATAAACCGGGATGCTAACAGTATTCATAAGCTCTTTCTCAGCTACTGTCCTTCCATGCCACCCTGACCAGCGTTCGTTCTTAATGCAACTCAGTTCACAGTGCCATGCCAAGCAGAGCTACACTCTTCGGCCTAACAAGGGCTTAACTCGGTTTAAGATGAAACAGTAAAATTAACATTATTCCATACCAAAAGGACGCAAACAAGGTTGGCCACTGAAAACAGAGACTGCCTTAAGGCTCCCATTGAGAGCTTTCCTCCCCCGCACCCCCACCCCATCTCGCCCGAGGCATCCCATCCGTTGTGGCTCTGCTGAAGAGGACGCAACACGGGCTTCCTTCCTTGGACCTGTGGGGAGAACGGTGCCCTGTACCTCAGTGCTTGCGTTCTCGTTACTCAGGAGGGTCTCTTTGGGCAGGTGGGCGTCTTTTCCAGTGCTCGACATATCTGACTGTTCTTGCATGGTATCACGGGTGGATTCTCCAGCCGGTGACTTGGGCGCTTCTCTGTCCTCTCCTTCCGAGGTACCAAGAGGGCTCTCCTCCTTGGAAGGGGGTTGGGATCCGGTGTCAGGACTGCCGTCATGGGAATTGGGCTCAGGGCCCTCAGCGCTCAACTCGGGGCCTGACTCTGACTCCGAGAAGGAGAAGGACGATGGCGGCGGAGAAGGCTGGTTGGGAACGGGGTCCAGGAGCAGAAGGGTCCCAGAGGAGATCTCTGCACGAGAAGAACAGGACAGGTCGCGACTAAGCCTGCAAAGTGGCAGAGTTGGGAAAACGCTTGGTGCCAAATTGGCTTCTGCCAGCGGGCCGAGTCACTCAGCTCCGTAATATGCGGCACGGAGTAACGGTGCCACCCTAGTTTTCAGTGTTGGCACAAAGATGACTGAAATAATATAAGCATTGACTAAAATGCTAAGTAGGGATCACATCATTACAATTCTAGAGAAAGATCCCAAATCCTTCTTCAGACCATCTGTCTTGTCAGCGGCCTCCTATGCAGAAAACCCAGTCTCTTCACAATAAAGCCATGTACCTTGAACACCCCTTTGTGCGCGCATACACACACCAACAGTTGGTCAGCCCTCCCCCAATGCCGCTGAGGTGTCTCCCGCCCCCTCCCCTCAGGTGCCACTTCCCAACCGGAACAAGGCAGGGGCGTGGGAGCAAAAATCTACGGAAATGAGCATTTGCATGGACTCACCAGGAACGTCCGTTGGCTTCGCCTCTCGGTGCTGCTCGCTCCTCAGCTCTCGGATCTGGGCCTTGATCAGCTCCCGCTCTGCTAACTCCTGCACCTGGCGGGGAAAAAGGCAGCCGAGGAGTCAGCCAGTCAGCCTCGAGATTGGGGCAAGCAACTTTTCCAAGCCCAAAGTGCCGGGCTTTGTGAGGAGCCGACGCACAAAAAGCTGATCCGCCCGGATCGCGGAGGGCATACGACTCTCCTTTCCCTACCTGAGAGTGGAGATGAAGAAGTTTTTCAAAGACGTATGTAAAAGGGCAGGATTTTTATTCTTTGGGGATTATGAAAGATGTTAGATGAGCCCTAATTGAAAGAACCCTTCAAAAACGCAGCAAGTTCTGTCAGCCGGCACCAAGGGGCATCTCACATTACCACACACACACACACAAAATTCCATTTGACAAGGGTGTCGCATCCTGTATCAACGGAGACAAAGGCCCGTCTCAAGGCGGCCAGCTGAGGGCAGCATCGCACATCGGAAAGGCTTTCTCCTCACACTGCCAAATCCATCCGGCCACACTCCTCCCGTCCCGCTCTCTGCCATCAGGACCACTCAGAGCCCCTTGAAAGGAGGGTCTGTCTCATAACTTCACACCCAGTAAATACACCGAAAGACCCTTTGTAGGTCTCTATGCGATGTGGGAGCAGTTGCTAGGCAACAAGATGCAACCCCCAAACCGCTTCCAGGTTGACTAAGTTGCTAGGCAACCACAAGCATGGGTCCCTTTCTTCTTCCCAAGGACCAGCTGCTTCTAAGTGTGTTGTGATTGTGTGTGTGTGTGTGTGTGTGTGTGTGATGGAGATGCACAGGGAAAAGATACCTGTGCCATGCTTTCACTGGGGGAGCCTGCCTAGGCCTCAGCCACACCCTTTTGGACCGCAGCGCAATCCGGATGATTCCCTCTGTGCTGGTCGAGGCCAGGTGTGCCTCTCTCGGGCGGAGAACGGCGCTTTAAACCACAACTTTAGCCTTTGTTTTTTAAAAAATTGCCAAGCTGGGCTGTTTGGAACTGGGAATGCCATGAATGTTTTGCCTAAAATGAAATTCAAAAGCACGCATTTGAAAATATAAAGCTGCATTATGCTAAACTAGACTGCCGGTCCACCTAGTTTAGCACTGTCTCTACAGACTGGTAGCCATTGCTCAGGAATTCAGGGAGAAGGAAGACCACCCCTAACATCCGTGACCTGAAATCTGTGACCCCCTGCAGGGGGTTGAATCTGGGGCCCTACGAAGGCAAAGTGAAGGCTCTGCTGCTGAGCCACTGTGCTAGGAGCCCCTTCTGTGGGGACACAGGTGCGGCCGTTCAAGTGAAGGCGGGAATTTTGAAAATGACAGGCCACATTTCCAAGGGGATGTGTTGCGAGAGCTGCCTGAGAAGCAAGGGCAGGCTGCAGAAGGGACTGGCTCGCTCTTCCTTGGTGGAGACTGCGACCTAGTGGAAGCTCTGAGCAGTGCTTTTACTCTCGAAGCTGAGGGTGTCTTTTGTGCAGAGGGGAAGCCAAGTGTCAAAGCAGCAGCAGAAGAAGAGTTGGTTCCAATATGCCGCTTTTCTCTACCTGAAGGAGTCTCAAAGCGGCTTACAATCGCCTTCCCTTTCCTCTCCCCACAACAGACATACTGTGAAGGAGGTGAGGCTGAGAGAGCCCTGATATTACTGCTTGGTCGGAACAGCTTTATCAGTGCTGTGGCGAGCCCAAGGTCACCCAGCTGGCTGCATGTGGAGGAGGAGCAAGGAATCAAACCCGGCCCGCCAGATTAGAAGTCCGCACTCCTAACCACTACACCAAGTTGGCACTCTTTGCATCCTGGCCTAACTAACCACAGTCAGTGCCAGCATCACTTGCATGGGATTCCAGAGGGATTATATCACTGGAGCTGAGGGAAGGGTGTCTTGCAAGTGCTCGACTACAGAAGAGGAGCCCTTTTCTCTTCCTTGGCCATGCCCAAGAGCAGAAATCACAGAAACAACACCCAGCCTGACATAATGAGGGGCCCCGGGGCCTGGCAAAGCACTTTGGAAGACAAACACTGATTTGATCAAGACATAAACTGGCAGCATCGTTCCCAGGGATTGCCCCCTGGGCTTACCAGCACATCAGGAGCCTTCTAGAAGCCCCCAACTAAACGGGGGTATCTTGAAGAGAGCCGCTTACACCCCAAGCTGATGAAGCAACGCTGGTGAGAGCCAAACTACGGTTCATCTTGTTCTGTCACCCACACTTAGGGAGATGAGACTCAGTCTCTCCTGCTTACCTCAGAGATGCCACCATCTGCCGAGTTTCCCTCCCGCTCCTTGGATTCCAGCGACTCTTTCTTCTCCTTCCGGCTATAGAAAACCTTCCCAGCTAAGGCTGCAGCTGGGGAGAGGAAAAAGACTGGACATCAGGGGGATGGCCCAAGCTCACAAGCACCAGAGCCAAGATGGATCTAACGAATTCTCTGCTTCTGTGTGTGTGTGTGTGTGTGTGTGTGTGTGTGTGTGTGTGTTGATTCCAAGAAAACACCCTCAAGGACACCCCCTGCCCCTGAGTGTGAAGGCCTTCCCTTGGAGCTTTACCTTCAATTTCTTCAGCACGCAGTTTGCGGATAGCAGCACGGATCAGTTTGCGCTCCTCGTATTCACTCGCTCCTCGCAGCTGAAAGAGAAAAGATCAGGAGCCTCTGTGGCCAAATGCCAATGCAGGTCTCTGTTGAGGGAGCTCAATGCTGGTTTTGCATTGCTACCCTGGCTTAGCTGAGGTGTTTGGCTTTATTGGAAAAAAAATGCATTCTTACAAAAAGGACTTCAAAAAACAAGAGTCCACACTCAGATTCAGACTCAAGCATAGCCCAGAGATTAGAGTACATATTCACAATATGTATAAAGCATTTTTGCATTTTAATTGTTTCAAGGATGCAACACGCAAACAACAAACCCAAAAGTCAAAATTAGTAACATTCAAGGTGTCCTTGGTTCAAATCTTCCTTCGGACACGGAACTCACAAGGCAGTCTTAGACAAGGAACCTCCCTCAGCCTTGGTCCCTTGATTTGCTACAAGGGGTAACAATACCAGCTTACAGCTAAATTGTATCTTTGTACTGAGGATGGATAAGGTAACTCTTACTCAATGAAAAACACAGGGATCATCCCCCCCCCCCTCCGGTGAGCTAATTTTATTAAACATTTCTCTGTTTGTCTGGATTGCCAGGTTTCATGGTGACATTCGTACTCTCTTAATTAAATAACTTTTTTTCAGTTTGTGTAGGTAGTTGTCAGCTTTACTTTTAGTTTGGAGCATGCTAAAAGCAAAATATCAATTAAAATCCTAAGAACAGACTGCCCTTCAGTGGGTGGGGTGGGGCCTTATTGCAAAAATTCACAAAACGGCCCCTCGAAAGAGCTTCTGAACGCTTTACACACACAGCCATAGAAAGGACAATTTTGTATTCATTTGTCCACTCAGTTTGCCTCCAGAAATGGCTCCTGTGGTTTTCCTTGCAAAGCAAATGGAGGTGCAAAGCAGGCAAGGGACAGCTCAACAATGGGATAGAGAGGAAGGAACGCCTCCTTACATAGTGTACAGCAGGGGCAGTCAGCCTGTGGCCCTCCACATGTCCATGGACTACAATTCCCATGAGCCCCTGCCAGCAAATGCTGGCAAACACTGGCAGGGGTTCATGGGAATTGTAGTCCATGGATATCTGGAGGACCACAGGTTGACTACCCCTGCTGTACAGAACCCCAAACACAAGTTCCAATCTGAAAGACTATGGAAAATTATGCTCTGTGGAAAGGAGAGAAAAAGCCCACCATGTTCAATGAAAGGGAGTTGAAAGGATTAGCATTCAGCATTTTTCACAGTTCCCGAATACTCACAGAGTGCTCATGAACATGAGCTTTTTGCAACCTCTAAACCAAGCCTGCAGAGCAGATCAAAAGCGTTATTGGTGATCTGTACACAAACTACTTGGGATGCTTCCAGCATGCTACCTAAATTCCAAGTATTATAGATTAAGGCAACAGACCCGAGGCCAAGAGCATCCTTAAGCTGACCCGGTAATTTCATAACAGGGAAAATTCATATAAGGGACCTCCCCACAGCTCTGCCTCTTGGCCGCTCTGCTGTGCTGGCTTCAGCAGGCTTCAAGCAACTGGTGCAAGACATGCTCTACCCCAAACCCCAACGCTATCGGCCACTCACCAAAGCTGTCAGCTCCTCCACATCTTGGATGGCCTCCAGTTTCCCAGAGAGGACATCCAGAGATTTCTGCCGCCGCTGCTCCTCCTCCAGTTGCCGGGACCTGTGGGAAACAAGGGCCAGGAGACAAGAAACATGCAGAGTTGGCCAACTGCCTCCAGACCATCTGCAGTGCGTAAAGAAGGGGCAAGCAAGCTCGCAAACTGGGGCGGGGAGGAACTCTGGCCGGTTGAGGCCCTGGGGACAAAATTGTCTGCAGATACAAAATCCAAGGTGATGCCCCAGAAGCAGCATCCTGTGTTCCTCTGTTAAGCTCAGTAAGCCAAACAAGCCGTTCACTACTCAACAAGCTCTCCTGGCCTTACTACTGAGCCAATGCGCAGGAGTGGGGTGGGGTGGGGTGGGGTGGGGTGGGTGGGGTGGAGAAGGGTCCTGAATTTGGCTAGAAAGGTCACATGCTGGCTTGGTGTTCCAGGTCAGAAAAACACCCAGCCAGCAACTCACCCTCAAAATCCTACTTCATTTCTTTTCCGCAGAAACTTTTATAACCAAAGAAGCTGAGGGAGGAGGAATTACCAAACCAGCCAAGAGCATAATCTTCCCAGCCTTACCCTCAACCCCAGACATTCACTAAAGCAGGGATAGTCAACCTGTGGTCCTCCAAATGTTCGTGGACTACAATTCCCATGAGCCCCTGCCAGCATTTGCTGGCAGGGGCTCATGGGAATTGTGGTCCATGAACATCTGGAGGACCACAGGTTGACTACCCCTGCACTAGAGCACTCACGTGTTTACCTCAGCCAGTTCTCCTTGTTCTCCTGCCGCTCTGTCCGGAAACGCTTGGATGCCAGCGCCTCTTCATCGCGCTCCAGCTCCTGCCGCCGTAACTCCCGGATGGCGGAGCGAATCTGCCGCCGTTCTGCCAGATCCAGTGTGGCCTCCAGCTGTGAGGAAGACGAAGCAGAGGGGAGCCGTGATGAGCCAGATAACACGCGTTACCGACGTCGACTCCACCCCAGGGAGTTGCACTCCAGCCCACCTCTTCTGACCACCCCAAAATTCCAAGTTGGCTACACAATGGATGTAGTGTCCTGGCACACAGAGTGTTCCACTGTCCCCTGACCCACTCACCCCCTCTCATGGTGGCAGACTGCCCAATGACTCACACACGCGACTGCCACCATGCCCGAGCACGCCCTGGAACACCCCCCCCCCAACTGCCAATACAGCAAACTCCATGACACACGCCTGGCAGCAGGGAGGGCCCTGGTGTTTATGGTATCAACTGGGGTGAACAATGGGAATCGAGAGCCACACACCACTCTTAGGGAGCAGAGAGGAAGAGAGGCACTCTCCTGTCCCCTCCTGATTGTAAGCTGGGAAGAATAAGCACCGCCTTATATTTAACGCATGGGTTCCACTGCAAAAAGATGTGGCCAGTTTAGATGGCATCACTCAAGGACTGGACAAATTCATGGAGGAAAAGCAAACAGGCGCCAACTGATAGGAGAGCAGCCTTCATACAAAGAGGTTCCATGTAGCCAGGGCTCCAGAAATCATGACTGGCCACAATGCCCAGGCATTTATTGATGCAGCCACCAGCCCTATACCAAACCCTGGTGGCTTTCTAGGCTCATCTGTGTCTTGGACGTTCTTCAGATGCCCGAAGAGGAGACCCACAGATTTGCTACCTGCTACCTGAAGCTATGTCCATGAGGCTGGGAGTTCAATCCCAGCAGCCGGCTCAAGGTTGACTCAGCTTTCCATCTTTCCGAAGTCGGTGAAATAAGTACCCAACTTGCTGCTGGGGGGTAAAACAGTAATGACTGGGGAAGGCACTGGCAAGGCCACCCTGTAAGCGCCTCCTGATTGGGCCCTCCGCTTGTCAGACCGGGGCCAGGGGCCAATCGTTGCCCCCCCATCCCAGACAGCTCCCATCCCTCCACCCCTTACTGTTTTATTTATACCACTCTGCGGAGCGGTTACAGATGTGAATTGGCTAGCTTTAAAGTAAAATGTGCGTACATAATACCAAGCACACCAAATGACATGAACTTAAGAGCAATTTGTGCATTTTGAGATGCAATTTTTTGTGCATGTTACAGTGTCCCTGAGGAAAGCAACCATAAAAATCCAGAGGCAGGCCATTTTCCGATACTACCACTCATCTTCAGCATTACAACTCCATTATAAATCTTCCTCATACATGTGCTTGAAAGAGGCACAGCTCTTGTGCAGCCAACAACTGTCAGCAATGCTACATTAGACAGAGCTCAGTTTATTGCAGAATTAATGATGTATAACGGGCCGCATGTAAATCTACCCAATATGCATAATGTGCAGACGTCACAGGAGGTCAGCTTCTCTAGATGCATTATTTATCACTGCCCATGGCCAGGGTTTTGATTTTTTTTATGTTTATTTAAAGCTCAAGAGGCCACACAGCACTATGGGAGCAAGTCCTGGCAGCAGGCAACAATTGCCAGAATAGAATCAAAAGCCCATGCCAGGGTGTGGCACACATTCCTCTTTTCCCAGAGGTGGCACAGCTGCCGGGACCTGTTCCATCACAACACCCCTTCATTAAAGAAAATCTGAGTCCACCAACTTTGAGGAACCAGGAATGGGGCTACCGTTTGTCCCAGGCCAGCAATTTCCATTCTAGAGTGGGAAGTACTGGGGCCGGAAAAGTGCAGCATAGGAGAAGATAGGATTTGTGGCAGGCACTTTAGTTCTGGGATGGTGACTTGCCCAGGAGTAATGCATGGATGTTGTGCTTGCTCTGCAGGTTGTGGCCTGACTCACTTGGAAATAGTGCAGTCCCAAGCAGAATTATGCCCTTCCAAATCCATTGATTTAGAAACATGCAATTCTCCTTAGATTGCTCTGCAAATCTCCTCAAGCCATGCATCCAGCGGCAGGAGCATATTACTCCCCATTATTGATTCATAACTCTGTGCCCAGTCTTTGCGAGGGAAAGTAGCACAGCATAGCCCAATCCCATCAGATCTTGGAACCTCGGCAGGGTCAGTATTTGCATGGGAGACCACTAAGGAAGGCTCTGCATGGGTAGGCCAATGGCAAACCGCCTCTGCTTCTCACTTGCCTTGAACGCCCCTTGCTAGGGTCACAGTATGTCTGCTGCACCTTGATGGCACATACAGACCCTGCTTTTCTCACTGGTGAAACATCAAATCAGATTCTAGCCTCATCTTCTCGTTTTACCCTTCCTTTGTGAGGCAGGTTAGGCCAGGGGTGGCCAAAGTGTGACACTCCAGATGTCCATGGACTACAATGACCACAAGACCCTGCTAACCCTGATAACTGTAGTTCATGGACATCTGAAGAGCCACAGTTTGGCCATCCCTGCGCTAGTCTGAGTAACTGACCCAAAGTTACCCAGCAGGTGTCCACGCAAGAGTAGGGATTTGAAGTTGGGTCCCCCAGCCACTACAGCAGGGGTAGTCAAACTGCGGCCCTCCAGATGTCCATGGACTACAATTCCCAGGAGCCCTTGCCAGCATTCGCCGGCGAATGCTGGCAAGGGCTCCTGGGAATTGTAGTCCATGGACATCTGGAGGGCCGCAGTTTGACTACCCCTGCACTACAGCGTACTGATATAATAATGTCTTCAGCAGCATTTCAGAGATTCACATATATTGCATCAGCAATTTCTGCAAGAAAGGAAGTCAGCCTTACAAACGATGGGGGTGGAGGGCTGGATATTGAAGCAGAGAGGCTATAATATCTTTCCTGAGGCCACCTAGCTGGGACATGGCTGAGGCAGGATGCCAATGGGAGGGGCTTCCTGTGCAGATCGGCCTCTTAAACAGCTGCAATGAAGCCCAGGTGTTGGAGCAGCACAGATGGCCCAGTGGATCCTGAGAGCCAGAAACAGGACACTGCCCACCCAAACCAAAGCATGAGCCCTTTCCCTGCAGTGAGACAGCTTTGCAGAGGTCTGGTTTGTTCATTCATTGGTAACACTTTTAATCACCACCATTCCAAACAATTCTGGCTAGACAACAACCAACAAAAAAAATCATTAAAATTGCAAACAGCTAGCGTTAAAAACCAACTACAGTGACAATGCAGCCACAATGCACTGCAGCCAAACTGCAATGCCCTCAACCCTTGAGGCCACAGGGAAACAACACAGTCTTGCAAACCTTCCACAAAGGCTAGCAAAAATGGAACCTTTCTCTACCAACAGGCAGCTGCAAAGTCACCTGTAATAAGCAAACTGTGAGCAAGAATTCTTCACAGCAGCTGGGCGGGGCACCACTTCCTGGATGAGGGTGTGGGAGGGGGGGTCACACTTCCCAACATTCAGTGTGGTCAGCTGTATTTCCTGCCCCCTTTGGCAGGAAGGGTTTTCCAGGCACGCTGCGGGTTGCATCCGCGAGAGCAGCTGGGTTTAGAGACTACATGGCGAGAAGCCACATCAGCAGAGGCAAAAGCATGCCTCTCCCAACATCCTGGATATGCCACCAGAAGACACGTCCCTTATGCCTGACAATATCTTGCAAGGGGGAGGTGACCAAGAGCCCTTTTTTATTCCTTTTCCTTTTCAACAACAGAGGAACCATAGTCTGGAAATCCATGGGGACTTTAAAGCTGTACTTTTAAGTAGGGGAAGGGGAAGGGAGGAGTGCCAGAAGAACAACTTTGTGTGACAGAACAGAACGTAGTTTCTAGAGTAGGCTTTCTCAACCAGGGTTTTGTGAAACCCTGGGATTCCTTGATGTCCCTGGAAGGGTTTCCACAATTGATAGGAGTTAATTATTATTGTTATTTTTAATTGTGAGTGAGTGAGCTGGAAGGGATGTGCCACTGTTTGTCTCTTGTGGTCCTTCCTTACATAGCCGGGGAATTGCTGATCACCATTGTGGGATGGTAGGTGAATTTCCTCCAGGCCCAGCTGGATTCTGGAGATTTTTGGAGGAGGGATCACTTGGGCATGACATTGGGGTCACAGTGGGTGGGCAGGTAGTTGTGAATTCCTGCACTGTGGACCAGGTGACCCTGGAGATCCCTTCCAATTCTATGATTCTATGAAATTTGCTAAACATTTACGGGAGATATGACCATATATGGTCACATTAATCTGTCCCCCCTCCCAAAATGGCCACTGATGGACCTAGCGGTAGTGGGAAGGGGAGGGGCCCCGGAAGGGCATGTACACAGCGGTGCTTCCCAGCCATATTCTTCATGATCACAGCACTTCTGGGATTTCTGACAGGCTGAAGAATGTTTCAGGGGTTTCTCAATGTTAAAAAAGTTGAGAAAGAGGCTTAAAGTGAAGCTTGTGGCTGCTTGATTTGAATTTTCTGTGGTTACTTTTAAAATGAAAACACTTGGACTTCATTATGAAAATAGTAAATTAGGTGTGAGGTTTCTAGCCAGTTGCCACAATAGGAGACCTCCACCTGGTGCAAAGATCACTTTGTTGGAAATTACAAGCAGATCCTACAAAACTTTGCCAAAAACTGAGGAAAGATGGCGACAGGATCACTTAGAACCCTGCCTGCCTGCCAACTCCCCTTGGTATAAGTTTGAGCGTGAAAAGGTCCAAGCCTGGGGAAAGAAGTATAACATTCCTCCAGGAAAATGGAAAAAAGGCCTGGTGGCAGAAATGAAAGGCAAACAATGGAAAGGAAAGGTGAACAACACATTTCACAAACTCCCTTAAACTATTCACTAGCTTGAAGAACTCTAACACCTAACCCAGCATAACAAAAGACTACAGGTAAAAGACATGATCAAAGAGCATATGGCATAAAACAGATAAAAGGCATCCTGCAAGAAATAAAATAATTAGTGACAAAATCAGTGGTTCTTGACATCAGGTAGACCAGGGGTCCCCAATCACACTGTCCCTGGTGCCCACCAAGTATTTAAAATGCTGGCAGGATGAGGTGGAGCTTTGGCCATTGAAGACTTGAGTAGCTGTACAAATTTTTTTTTAGTTGCTCTGGCAGCAGCTGCGAGTGCAGCACAAGCGACTTCAGGTGAGCTGCAGCAGATATGTTGTGGCTGGCTGTCAGAATCCTAGGGAAGCAGCCTGCAGAAAATTCCCTTTTTAAGACAGAACCACGTTGACTCCATTTAGACCGAAAGCAGTACAGTCTTTATTGGGAATGACAGCAGAGCAAGCATCTTCAGGAGGTACACAGAACAGAGGAATTAGCAAAGACAAGGAACAATGAGGTAACGGGGTTATATAGACATGGGTCCCACCCCTAACTAAACACAGGACAACTGGTTCTTACAAGTTGCCCCTTTGATCTCTAAAGGCATGAAAACCCAGAGACTACTAGTTGTCTAGTTCCCAGGTTCTCACACAGCTGCCGAGGTTGCTGGGAGATGTGAGCCTTCACACTCTCAAAGGTTATAGATAAGCATAACACTAGCTGGCTGGAAGCTTCAAAGGGATGCCTGGAGACAGAAAATAGGATCAAAGGGGGGGATGAGGAGGGAATTACATTGTAGAACTGAGCTCCCAGGGAAAACGGGAGATGGCATGACACTGGCCCTGCCTCTCGCGGCAGCCATTTTATGGCAGCCATTTTGTGGCTGAGCCTTCCAGGGTATGTCAGAATTCCATCAAATGTTGGGACCACTGAAGTAGATACTTTGGATGAGCAGGGTTCGTTATGTTTTCATCGCCTGCTCTGGTCACCTGCCCCATTCTTCACAGGCACTGATTCCCATGGCCTAGAACACATAGGGAAAGCAAAACCCAAGATCTACACCAGAATCTAGAATACTACATCCCAGAGGATTCAACGGCAGGTGCAGGTGCCAGGAGAGCAACAAATAAGGTTGGAATATGCAACCTGGCTTCATACGGCCTTTTTAAAAATGCCAGAGATTGACACACACACCTCTTTCCTCGCCGAGAAGAACTCTCAGCACGTTGCTTGCTGCTCAGGCACTCGCCTGAATACAACTGCTGCTCGGTCTAGGGGAGTGAGTAAACCACAGTAAGGCCCACAGGCATGGGCTCCCAGCAGGTGCTTGTCCACAGCTGTGTGGTAAAGTGATCTGCCAGAGGCCATTAAGGGAGCCCTCCACTGTACTGACTTCCCAGAATGGTTATAGGTGAGCTGTTTCTCAAAGGTCTGACCTCCTAGTGTCTATGTCAGGGGTAGTCAAACTGCGGCCCTCCAGATGTCCATGGACCACAATTCCCAGAAGCCCGTGCCAGCGAATGCTGGCAGGGGGCTCCTGGGAATTGTAGTCCATGGACATCTGGAGGGCCGCAATTTGACTACCCCTGGCCTATGTGGTTAGATTTGGTGGTTCACTATGTTTTATTGCTTTAAACGTGAGTGATCTGTCAATACGCAGTTTTCAACGCTGCTGATCCCCCCTGAATGTCTGAATGGGGAGAAAGACAAAATTAAAAATGCAACCAATAGAGACTAGCCCTTCTCAACGCTGCTCAGCAGGGTGCTACCACCTGCAGCCCAAATCCCCTCCAGGTACTATGTAGGGATGAAACGCTACAAACGCACCGCCCCCTCCCTCCCCATCCTCTTCCCTAGCACCAAAAGAACCCGGTTCATGTAGGGAAAAACGGGCATCTGGCCAGAAGGCTTAACTGTGCTAAGGAACCGGCAGAAAGAAGGCTTGGGAAGGAAAACAGACGGTCCAGACTGTCTCAGCTTCCAGGGTCTAATGCAGACTGACAGGATATGAAATGCCTGGAAAGACGCCTCTCTGCAGGGGAGCAATCGCCACTTGGAGGGGGGGGTGGAGGAGAGCGGAAAGGAAGAGGGAGAGTTCATCCCGCTTAGCCCACGTCAGCAACCCCGAGGAGTGAGAACGAGCGAGGGACCTGGGGCTGCGAAAACAAACAGGCCAGCCGGGCTCTGCGGCCGGCGGCGGAGGGGAGCCAGATGTGCTGGAAGCCACAAGACGTTCCCAACAGCAGCGCAGACAGAACTGGATGTCCCAGGCTGCCCCACACCCCGGGGAGAACAGGATGTGCCAAAACCCTGCTCACGCTCGCCCACCGGGCAGGAAATTAACGGTTGCAAGAGTCTGCCCGGCCTGGGGGAAAGGGACAGGGCAGGCTCAGGCGGATGGGGGCAGGGCAAGCGGCAGATCACCAGGGCATTTCGCAAGACCCCCCCTGGCCAGGCTGAGAAACAAACTCGGAAAACTGGGAGAAGGGGCTATGCCTTTAAGGCTCAACTGAAGCATCCTGCGTGATAAGAGGGACCTCCATGTGCCTACTCAGCTAACATCTTTGGGCAAAGGGCACTCTGAGAATGAATGGCCCAACACCACCCGTTTAGGGATGATCCTGTCTACATTCCACCCTTTCATTCAAGGAGCTCCGGCTTGAGGATAAAAGGGACATGATTCCCATTTTATCCTTGCAGCATCCCACACAAAGAAAACAGCAATTCAGTTTGGGTCCCACTTTATTTTCTTCTGGATCAGGGGTAGTCAAACTGCAGCCCTCCAGATGTCCATGGACTACAATTCCCAGGAGCCCCTGCCAGCAAATGCTGGCAGGGGCTTCTGGGAATTGTAGTCCATGGACATCTGGAGAGCCGCAGTTTGATTACCCCTGTTCAGGATGGTGTCACGCACACATCTATCTCAGCCCAGCCCAGGCACTGAACTCCCTTTCCCTACCCTTAATCCAGCCTAAAGAGGAGAGGTCACAGAAAGATTCCCCCATGGCAAGGCAAAGGGTAGGCTACTTTCGTCCTGTGATATTGCCGCCTTCAGATCTTCTCTGGGCCAACTTGTGCACAGATTCAAACGCCCAGGACCAGCCCAGCTTAATGCAGTTAATTAGAGCAGGCCTTGACCAATTTTCTCTGGTTTTCAGAGCCAGCCCAAAAGTTGAGAAGCCAGACTCATTTCTCTGCCTTCAGAGTTTCGTAGTGTGATGATCACGTGGTGGTAATTATTGCCACCACAAAACCTCATCCTAACCGCTTCACACTAACTTCTGATAAAGGTGTTGTGGTACATAACTGTATATGCAAGAGGCTCTAGTTGTCATCTCGACGGCAAAAAGCTAGCCCCTGACCCTAACCTAAACCCCAGTTTCTCATCATTTCTTGACTGATTTTCAAAGCCCCATTTAACTGACTACTGGAGCCATTACAGAAACAAACTGGTTCAGAAATTAATTCATGTGCCGCCACCAAAGTTAGAATATAAACAAATCATGACAAGAATTTCCTGCACACGCAGTTGCTACATCATACAACAAAACATATTCTGGTGGTAAAAGCATGGTATGTCTACGGAGGATCACCAAGAGGCACTGCAATAAATTCACTGCGGAAATACTAGGTGCCACAATGAAATTTCTAGGCACCATGGCTACTCAGCATCTGGGATTTGTCAAACCCAAGCTTAGGGTACCAAAATCCCAGAGATTTCAGGTTATAGACTAAATAACTCTTCTCTCCCTGACACAGATTTCAAGAGCATTGGGGCTGTCACACATGAGTAACTCCATTCCTTCCAGACAAATGAATGGATCAAAAATTCCTTCCCTTCTCTCCACTCACTTGCATGCAATGGAGAGGTGAGAGTAAACAGCAACCAGAACAGCCTCTGTTGAGGACATCATGCAAGCGTGCACACCCCTGTGGCTTTATACAAGATGGGGGGCCAGAATTAATTTTTGCTTAGGGCTGCAAAACAGCTCGAGGCGGCCTTTGCTTGCCCCTATTCCCACACTTTTCCCACAGTCATGCTTTCTCCAACCACCACCCAGGAAGAAGGCAAGTTCTGCAAGCCAGTTTTCTCAGCTTCTTCACAGTTTCATTTGGGAGAAACTCAAAAGTATCGGCCTTTCCTCCCTACACACCCTCCCTGGGTTTGGGAAGGGCTGCCCCAAGGAACACGGCAAAGCTTGCAGCCAAACAACATCTCCTGGATTTTGGGGAGGTGCCAACAAATGACTGGGGGGGGGGAGAGCAGAACCACACTACCACACACAATGAAAAAAGGAAAGGAGAAATGTCCCACTTGCTCATCTCCCCCAACTACCTGCTAAACCTTGGCTGGGGCTCATTCATGTGGGCTTTGGGGGGGAGCATTTATGCCAATGCTCTAATGCAGGGGAAGTCAACCTGTGGTCCTCCAGATGTCCACTCAAGGAGCATCAGATGATGTGGGCACCATCACATCTACCTGTGGCTTTCTAGCCTGCCTACTTGCTTCTTCCCCAAAGCAAAAGGGGGAACCTTGGCTTTCTTCTACTTCAGTGGAAAAAAGCGGAGGAGCTTCAGAAGAGCCCAGGAGGCATCTGCTTTGGGTCCTGCAGGGAGGAGCCCATCCAGAAACAGCTGCCTTCATCAGAAGTAGATGCTTAACCTGCAAACCTCCCAAAATGTTGTGATTGAATACTGTACACCAGCACAGCCATTTTGTGGTCACACCCACTTCCCTAATCTCAGATTTCCAAAGTTGCCCTCAATGAGTAGCCCATGTAGTCCAGCCAACACCTCTGCCAAGCTCCTAAACAGAGCATGATATTCATGGCTTTCCTCTGCTGTTGTTGCCCTGGATGGGGAAGTTACATTTTACTCCCAGGGCTAAGAAGCCACCAGCAGGTATATTTTGCCTCATCTGTTTGTCTAATCCAGGGGTAGTCAAACTGCGGCCCTCCAGATGTCCATGGACTACAATTCCCAGGAGCCCCTGCCAGCGAATGCTGGCAGGGGCTCCTGGGAATTGTAGTCCATGGACATCTGGAGGGCCGCAGTTTGACTACCCCTGGTCTAATCCCATTTTAAAGCCACACACGCAGCCGCATATTACGGTAGTAGGTCTCACTTGTGCGTGTGAAGAAGTTCTTCCAAACGTGATTCAGCAAGACAGTTTGACAGGGATGGTCCCTTTTGATTCTCCTCCATTTCCCATAAATCACCACCCCACCACCATTGCCTCCACACCCTCTGCAGAGAGCTGCTTTCGGAGAAGGCCCCACATCACCCCTCCTTCCCCGCTGACAGTCCAGGGTCTGAATCAACCGCAATAACCAGCCAGACGCTATTCAAAGGTGAACTGCAGGCAGAGGAATTCAAACCAGCCAATCCCAGGAAAGGTGGCATGAGTCCAGCAGCACCCGGCCGGTGCCAGCAGAAAGAAAACCAAAACTGTGTGGGAGCCAGTGTGGTCCCCCCCCCCCCGTCCTCCCCCATCTAGCCAGGTGAACCTCAAGGGACATAGATGGAGCCGGAAAACAGCTAAGCCCATCCTTCTGCTGGATCCTAAGGGGGAAGCCTCTGCATTCCTCTCCCCCCCCCATTAAACTCCCTCCATACCCAGCCCTCAGGAATGCACTGGCAAAAGAGAGAAGTCAGAGGAAAGGAGAAAAGTCTTGTTGCTGCAAGGGGTGGGTGTGTTAATGAGACAGAGGAATACAGGCAGAGGATGGTAAGAAAAGGAAGTTAAGCAAAGGGAAACCTGGCTGAAGGGAAAGGGGGGAGCTAAGAAGATAAACATTTCTCCTTATTTGGGCTAATCCCCTCTTAGTTGGAGCAGGGCGAGAGTCACTGCTGCCAAACGTCCAGGCTATGCAAGTCTGCAAAGAGCAAAGGGAGCATCCAGCATCCCGCCTTCACGACTAGCCTTGGTGCCAAGTGGGCAGGAGAAGCACCCTTTCTGATTCTGGGACAGGGGAAGGAAAACAGGGGGGAGATGCTCAGCGGAGCCCAAGGGTGTGCTCTTCGCAAAATAGCCGGTTAAGCAGAGCAGCTAAGAGCCGAAACACATTGAGCCATGGTGTGCATTTAGATGCTGCTTTGGTGTGCATTTAGATGCTGCTAAAAGCAAGTCACCCTAAACACATACTATTTCTGCCAACGGAATCTTTAAAAACGGTTTAAATTGGTTTTAATTTTAATTAATATTATAACTGTGTTGAAGTGTCAATCCTATGTCATTCTTATTATGCTGTCCACTGTCCCAGGCCAGCTTGCCAGGAGGGGCGGCATGTAAATTTAAATAAATAAAATAAGATAAATAAAAATATATACCCCCATCTTAAATATGAGGATAGTAATAGTCACCTGAAACCAAAGTCTGGGCATGGACCTGTTTGTGGAGATTCCGGCAAAGTAATGTCTGAGAAGTGCTTTAAACACTCGAAAATGCTATAAAACTACAAGCTGGTTAGCTAACAAGCATTTGTTTGTCTTTTACTGGCTCGTCTGACCACAATACACATGACCAAGCCTTTATAAGACTTTTCTTTCTGGTCACACGAAGGCAGTCCTTTCTCCCCAGAGACCACCAGGTGAGTCTTTTAATTTTCATTTTTTATCTCTCACAACAACCCTGTGAGGCAGATCATAAGAGATGGGAACTTGCCCTCAGTCATTTTAGTGCGTGAGAGTTCGGCAGACACAGCAGCCTCCCCATGTAGAATCTCAGCATTTGCAGACGCTGCACCGTCCAGGCTAGATGCAGACTTATGATGGATGATCGAGGCTCAAGTGAAAGCAGAAACAATTAACCAAAGCCAAAACAATTCTAGAATTTTTTTTTTCATTGCCACTGCAAACTCTGATGGTTCCGTGGACATCTGGAGAGCTATGGTTTGGCCACTTCTGCAACCACAAAAGACTCCCTATAACTTAGCAGTTCCCCACTTCTCAAGATTCAGGGAGAGGCTTTCCATTTTGGCTCTTCTGTCACTGAAACGCGGAGTGCTGCAGGGAATTCTGGGAAGTGTTTGGAGGCCTCACCGTCGCCCCAAGAGAACAGGCCCTGTCACCCAACATCCATCTGGAAGCGGAGGGGGAAACAGTGGAATGGCAGGCGAACCCCACCATTACCGATTCTCTTATTTGGAACCGCTGAAAACTCTCAAGGATGGGACTCAAAAGCCACAGGTGTTTGGGGCATTTTATTGAAGCAGGAGGGGAACCGTAGGAGAGGGAGAAACGCAACTGTTCCAGCCAGACCTCAGACCTCAGACACACACGCAGACTCCAAGCCACTCCTTCCAGGAGCCGACTTCTCAGGTCACAGAGGACTGCACATTCTTTCCTAGCCGACTCAGCCTTCCAGGGCACACTAGCGTAACCCCTCTGCTGCTCACTGTTTAACCCTGCAAAGCCAGCTGGGAGCCATTAACGGTGGGCTGTCCTCACCCTCTCTTAGGTTGGAGCCTGCTAGAAAATTCACACCCAGCAACGCTTGTCTGGGACAGCGGGGGAGGTTTTGTCAAGAACGATGCTATAGCTTCCTATTAATCAGCCATAAGGCATCCAGCTGAATACACACATCCCATTTCCCCCTTGGCCTACTCAGCTGGAGAAAACCAAAGGCTTCCCAAAGAGAACTTTCGGGCATACTCCCCTAGAGCAGGGGTAGTCAACCTGTGGTCCTCCAGATGTCCACGGACTACAATCCCCATGAGCCCCTGCCAGTGTTTGCTGGCAGGGGCTCATGGGAATTGTAGTCCGTGGACATCTGGAGGACCACAGGTTGACTAACCCTGCCCAAAGCACAGCGTGGAGTTGCCAGTTCACAGGCTAAAAACAGCCCTCCCCACTTGCCAGGTCTTACTGGAGCGAGCCAGAACTGTCCAGGGTGCAGAACAGCATGGTACTCAAAAGGATATAAATACAGGCTTTCCTGTGGCATCTGTTGGACAGGGGTGGCCAAATTGTGGCTCTCCAGATGTCCATGGACTATAATTCCCATGAGCCCCTCCAGCATGGTGTCAGGGGCTCATGGGAACTGTAGTCCATTGACATCTGGAGGGCCACAGTTTGGCCATCTCTGGACTAGATGGACGACTGGTCTGGAATGGCATGGCTGTTCTTATGAGCCATTCTGACTAACGGCACACTACATTCCAGCTCCGATGCCCCGCCAACCCTATGCACAATTATTCCAAAACACTTCCCACTATATTCGACGTGACTCGTTCATGAGGAACTGCATGCAGGATTGCAGCCCTGGTCTCTTAGCCGCTGTAAGGCACCAGCTCCTGAGGCTGAAACCACAAACACTGTCCCAGAGAGCTCCGACTCTGTGCGCTGAACGACAGCAGTGTTACAGGCAACGGACTGTTATTGACTTCTAGCCGTCCTTTCTTCCGCCATGGGGCTCTGTTTGCATACCTGAGAGATCCCCAAGCAGTCTTCCGTCCAGGCACTGTCCAGACCCAGATCTGCTCGGCTACAGCACGGCTGGGGCATCCTGTGCCCTCAGATGATCCCATGAAGCAGAGCAGAGACGTGGGGAGAGAGAGGAGCACCTGATAAGCACTAAGCAGTCTTGTGGCTAACTAAGCTGCCAGCTTCAAGGCCGGAGGGAGGAAATTTCCACTGCAGCCAGCCAGTTTTAGGGCCCATTGTCTTCTTTTGCAAATATGCTGATTGATAGCGTGCGCACACACACATGTGTGTGTGTGTGTGTGTTTCCCAGGAAAGGCGCTGTAGCAGGTGGCAACTGGGTTGGCCTCTGTCCAGCTTGCACCAACCACATCCACCCCCACCCTGCACAACGGCATTGCGCAGCCAAGCAGGTGCAGCACCATGGCAAGAGCAGCACCTGTCTGTTGAGCCTGTGCGACTTGCAAGGGGCCACAATGAACACAGCCCTCTGCATGCAGTCTGCTGGTTGGCTCGACCCCCCCAAGGAAAAAGCAAAAAATTGGAAACGGTGTGAGCCCAGGTTTAACATCCACATGTACTAGAGGCTGCAAACGGGTTGGTGGATCTCAGGGTTTGCAGAGTTAGAGAAAACAGTCAATAGAACGTGGGCTCTGAGAGCCCTGGATTCAGTTTAGAGAACCAAAGGAATCACTGGCCCTCAACCTCAGTTCCACACACACCTGAATAATAGGAAATACTGATTCTTTTTCAAACAATGTTACTAAGATGACAAAAGAAAGACTGGCGTGCCTTAGCAGGACAAAACTGAACAGCTGCCCAAGAGTCAGGAACTGAAGGGCTACCCCTACCCTCCTTCACCACAAGAATCATCAAAAGAAAGAGCCTGTCAGATCTGTGCCCCCCCCCAATTAGGCTGCCTGGTTCTTCCATGGAACCCCCAACCCCCATGGCAGTCTGGAAACAGCGTGGATCACACGGATCTAGCAAATCTTCATGTCACCTGCATTCAAAACACCACTTGGATTACACAACACTGTCTGGTTGTTTCACGGTCGCATGGCTTGCTTTGCACAACTAGCTATGCCGTCCACGCAGACAACAGACAGTATATCGTTTACACAATGACTGATGGGAACAGACAGCCGAATTAGCACAGGGCAGGATCACAGGGGGCACTCTGCTGGAGTCAAGCGAATCCCTGGGACATGAAGCCTAGTGGGACAAGCTTTTAAAGGTGCCCTGGAACCAGGCTGGAAGGATAAACACGAACTAAGCATTCTGCCACGTATCTGTCACCGGTCTACCTAATAGGGACTCAGTCCTCTACAGCAGGGGTAGGCAACCTGTGGTCCTTCAGTTGTCCATGGACTCCAATTCCCATGAGCCCCTGCCAGCATTTGCTGGCAGGGTCTCATGGGAATTGGAGTCCATGGACATCTGGAGGACCACAGGTTGACTACTCCTGCTTTAAGCATTGGAAGGACAAAATGCAGGGAGTCTGGAGCAAACAAACAGAGGAACTACAGATAAGAGGAACACTTTGAAGATTACAGGTACTATGTAAATTTCATCCACCACCTGCCTCAGGCAACCAAGGATCTCGGCAAGGGAGGGGGGATGGGATGGAGGAGAGGGTAGAAGACTGCTGCTGACACAGGCACGTAGCACTTAGGATGGCATTCTAAACATTTAAAAAACCTTTCAAATAGCCTCTTCCAAAGCCAATCGGCGTAAAAGTCTTCATGGCCTCACAAGGTTTGTCTCTTGTGGCCCTTCCTTGCATGCTGATCGCCACTGTGGAATAGTAGGTGAATTCCCTCCAGGCCAGGCTGGATTCTAGTGATTTTTGGTGGGGGATCACTGAGGCATGAAATTGGGGTGTGCAGGTAGTTATGAGTTCCTGCATTGTGCAGGGCAATTCTGTGATGGTTCAAGGGGGTGGCAGGTGACAATGGATGAGCAACAGGGTTGTGAGTGTCCCGCATAGTGCAGGGGGGTTGGACTAGATGACCCGGGAGATCCCTTCCAACTCCACGATTCCAAAGTGTAAATTCAGCTTTTAGTAATCCTTTCAAACAGCCCTATAAGGCAGGCCAGTATTCAAGACAGGATGCTAAAGGCCGAGAGAGAACACCTAGGGTCATGGTGTGAATTCATGACACAGCAAAATTTCAAAATGCACACTCAGACATTACACTGCCTTACAGCCAGTTGTGTGGAGAGTTAGATAGAGGCACCTGCGGGGAGTGAGAATATGTTTCTGGTCTACTGAGATTCTTTTCCAGGCTACTAACTTCTGTGGGCTTCTTTTAAAGAATGGGGAAATACCCAGAGGGTCATATACAGTAGGGGTAGTCAACCTGTGGTCCTCCAGATGTCCATGGACTACAATTCCCATGAGCCCCTGCCAGCAAACGCTGGCAGGGGCTCATGGGAATTGTAGTCAATGGACATCTGGAGGACCGCAGGTTGACTACCCCTGATTTACAGCATACACCAAGGAAGCACTTGCCTTGGGGATATCCTGCTAGTGTACAACTGAGCCCAGCAATAAGGTGCCTAATAAGACCCAGCTAATAAGACAGAGAGAGCTCAAAGCACTTTGTTATAGCAATCAAGAGAGCCAACATTCTTCTGTCTGTATTGTAGGTGGAGGATGAGAGAGAAATGTTTGGCCTAAGGCTATTTAGTGAGTTCCTGACAATAACAAGATTGAAATAACAAGATCGATGGGGCAAACAGCATATGGTGTGATAGCTTTTGATCACTGACACAAGCAGTTTAGTTTCTCCTTGTGTTTTTGTAAACTACAACTGAATTCCAGGGGATTCATTGGCTGTTTTGACAAAGAATTATCATTGGCTGTATTTGGTTGCGTGACACAGTCTACTGATGTAACATAATTGATTTTTGCTATATATTCCCTGTCATGTAAGCAGAGGTAGTCAATCTGTGGTCCTCCAGATGTTCATGGACTACAATTCCCATAAACCCCTGCCAGAAAATACTGGCAGGGGCTCATAGGAATTGTAGTCCATGGACATCTAGAGGACCACAGGTTGACTACCCTGATGTAAGGAGTTCATAGTCTGAGGAAGAGTGCTTGCACTCGAAAGCTCATGCCCTGAATAAATCTTTGTTGGTCTTAAAGGTGCTCCTGGACTCTGATAAGATTGAAATCAGAAGACGAACAAAATTTATTCCTTACGCCTTTCTTAAAGTTAGTTTTGGGGTGGGGGCTGGACTCTTTTGTAATTCTGTTGCTATAGATCAAAACAAGTGACTGTGTGGAAGTGTCACAGCAAATTTGCACCAGGGACTTCACATCTCCCCACTGGACTAACTCTGCAATTGACCTTTCCCGCGTGCCACACAATTAGTGGCCATGCAGTTACTCTACCCTTCAGCATGCTCATCCTCAGCCTTTTTCAATCTCTGTGCATTTTCATCAAGGGAGGACAGGAAGGTCTGGAGCTCCGCTGGAGGGGCACCAGCTGTTTTAGCCATCGTCCCCAGGTTTGAATGATGCACTTCTCTTTCAGGCAGGGCAAGGCAACCACAAACGGATTTTGGCATTCTTCACTTCTCCAAGCCGTCACACACAAAAAAAGAAATCTGGGAAGCCACACAAAGAGTTCTTGTGCAATGCCCCGGCTCATTCTCAACGGCCAAGAGCTCTGGTGCCCAGAAGCAGGTGAGCCGGTCTTCCTTTCAGCTCATTTTCAAAGTACCAGTGTTTCATCGGCTCCGCGGACACTGAGGAATGCAACCAAATGGAAAACAGCAGACTCTCCCAAGATTTGAAGACTGCAACCGGCCAAGTTTTAGTGGACTTGTTAGTGCAGAGACTTCCAAGAAACACAAAGTAAATCCACAAGATTAACAGGAAAGAGCAAGCTGTTTTCCTACAGACTGAGGGTAAATGCAGCCGTGCTCCTAAAAAGTCCAGGAGGCAGCAAGATGCAGTTATACAATCTGCAAGGTCCTGAAATTGAGGCCCCAATCCTGTTTCTACAGCACTACTTGCTCATGGCCTGGCAATAGGCAGGTACTACTCTTCCACAACAGTCAGATGCACACAACCTAAGTCCGTTCTAGAAGTCCCTGGCCAACACCACAAGAGACAAATAACTCACCAAAATTATGGTCAGGACAAAAGTGGGAAGCCCAAGTTCATGGAACTTGGTGCTCTGAAATTCTGTCCTGTGCTGGGCTTCTGTTCCTCCCAAAGAAAAGTTTAAAGGCATCTCAAAGTTCTTCTCTGCCCCCGTTCCTCCGAAATGCTTTGCAGAAATTATTCCAAATACATTTTCGAACATGCTGTTTATTACCATTTTTACAGCATAAATATATGTGAACACAGCATTTTACACTGTAGCGCAAGCAGACACTGTAGCTCAAGCAGGGTAGTTCAGCAATGGAATAGGCTGCCTAAGGAGGTGGTGAGCTCCCCCTCACTGGCAGTGTTCAAGCAAAGGTTGGATAAACACTTTTCTTGGATGCTTTAGGATACTTAGGGCTGATCCTGCGTTGAGCAGGGGGTTGGACTAGATGGCCTGTATGGCCCCTTCCAACTCTATGATTCTGTGATTCTGGTGCCTGCAATCTAAATTCTGATAGTGAAAAGTCAAGAAAAAGAGGAGGGTAGTAGAAAACCAGATACGTGGAGGTAGAATAGTGCAGGTTTAGGCCCAACAGGCTCAGCTAGCATAATTCATTCTGTTTGTGTACATTAATGCTTATTTTAAAATTTGATGCATGCACAGAATACAGAGAGGCCTCTCCATATGCAGGGACTGCTGATGCACATAACCAAGGCTTCCACTCAGCACGAAGAATAGATTCTGACTCAGCCCTAAACAGCCCTAGAGAGGAAGCAAACAGACACAGAGGTTGCAGCAGGAAAATGCCACGAGAACGTCTGCAATGCCCACTGCAAGACACCCACATTCACCCAAAGCAGGGACCTGATTCCAAGTCTTGCTTAAAAATTGGTGTCTTTGTTTGGAAACAGCAGGGGAGTAATGTACCCCTGGCTTGTCTGCAAAACCAAACCGAGTCACCAAAATATAAGACAAACTTTCACAGCAGGACGCAAGGCACAGATGCATGCTCTCAGACTTAACCCAAAATCTCCTATGTTGTATGAAGCCACTGTACATATTATGATAGATGGTAGAATAAGAAATGCCCCTGTGTGCAATAAAGCAGTACATCAGGCAAGGAGCTATGCAAAATCTCTTTTCTCCCCTGAGGTGCTTATTTTCTAAATACATGGAGGGTCTCCCCCCACATCACACAGATAAGCCAGGTTGTATAGTAGCTAAAACATTAGCCTGGCAACTGAGAGATCAGAGCTCCAGTTCGTACTCAGGTACTCAAAAGGTTAAGTGTCCACTAAATATAAATATTCAAATTATATTAACATTTATTGTGCACCACTTATAAAGTCAACAACATAGACACAGCCCATAGGCAAATGATTGAAATCACAAAATATGCACCCTAACAGTGTACGGTACACATTCTGTGATTTCAATTATTACCCTGTGGACTGTGTCTATGTTTTTAACTTTTTGTCTTTATGAGTTGTGCACAATAAATGTTAATATTTATATCTTGTGGACACCTAACATTTTTCGGCCCTAACTACTGGTTGGGTTATGTTTGTTGTTTTTTTGTCACCACTTGGACTGATCATTACTGTCAGCATAACCCACCTCACAGGGTTGCTGTGAGGACAAAACGGGGCAAGGAGAATCTCGTACATTGCCATGAGCCACATGGAGGGTGAGCCGGGAGAAAAATCTGTAGACAAATTCATTTTTAAAAATGACCCACTGCAGCTGGGATGAAACAGGGTGGACCCAGATTTTACCACCTTACTGTACCCCCTGATTCTGCATAATATGTGGAATGATTCTAAATACTGGCTCAGCGGCCATCCCCTCTCCTTAGGATGATCTGTTTTGCAAGGACAGCTAAGGATTTCTACTTGAGATTTCTTTTTTAGAAACTGAAGTTCCTAGGATGTTACAGGAGGGGGGCTGCTATGCACTTGCAGTGTGGTGTCGCCCTTAGTAGACCCACTTCTGTGGCTGCCTGTGGAATGACACTCCGTTCAGCAGTTCTAACTGCTGCAAGCAAGCAGAGCACCTTTGCACTTCTGCATCTACCAGGGAGGAGGAGGAGGCTCAGTGATGCTCTTCTTGGCCAGCAGATGACCCAATGGAGTTAAAGCCAACCTAAGGGACGTTTTCCAGGGGCCCATGAAGCAAGAGCCTGCCTTCGCAGACAGATGGACATTATAGACAAGCGGAACATACCGGCAAATAGCTGGAGCGGGAAGAAGAATTGTGTGTCCCTTCTGAGATGTTTAAATGGTATCTAATAGGTTTAATGTAAATGAATAACTTTGCTGGAAAATATACATTTTAAGAAAGCTTTAAAAAAGAAAAAAACAACCTCTATGTGCTTGTCAATCTTTCTAGTGTCTTTCTAATCACTGGCCTGAATACTGGAAGGCAGAAACAGAAGCAAATCCAAGCTGAACATGTAGGGAAGGGGCTCTGCAGGCCCCTTAAGGCTTGGGAGCTTTTCCTATTCCAAGCCAGAGGCAACGCACCCTATCCCTTATCCAACGCAACTTTTAGGGGTTCTTGCTTTCAAAACTTCCAGCAGCAAAGAGCTGAGATATAAAAGAACCAGCCAAGGCAGCCTGGGCAGCAGGGATCCCGAGCCAGGCAGAGTCAGCAATAGCCAGGAGTGGCACATTTCTCTGCATTGAACACCCTCGTAATTCCACAGGACGGTATCTCAGGAGAAACTCACCAGCTTCCGCAGCGCTCCCTCATCCATGCTCAATAGCCTCTCGTCAGACATCCTTCTGGCTTTCCCCGTTCTGCTCGGAAAGACGCTTGCAGATGTGCGCAAGCTCCAAGCGAGCGGCTAGTTCAGCGGCAGGACAGCAGGCTCACCAGAGAAATTCTGAAAAAGAACAGAGTGCAGGCAGGTCAGGGGGGAAATCAGGAGATCTTCTCCCGGGGCTCATTAAAGACGTGCTGAAAAGTGAACGAGATCCCCGCAGCTGCTTCCCTGGCTGTTAACTCTGGAGCTGGAACACGGAGCCTTTCCAAACGCCAGCGAGAGTCTGGGCCAAGTTCGTTGCATGATACGGCTCCCAAGCCCACTTCCAGGAAACTCCAATCTGCTATGCCGAAGCAACCCAAACACACGCAATCCTGGCCCTAGCAGGATTCCACATCCAGACATGTTTTTAAATGTTTCGTCAGACAGCGAGCGTTCGATGCCGTTTCTCAAAACAACAGGAAGGAAACATCCAACCGCCTCAGACGTGCGCAGACTGCAACGCATCAGAAAGGCATGCCAGGGAGATACGTCCCCTGCCCCACATGGGGCAACCAAAAACACCGAATCAAAAATGAAACCTGACTAGGTTCAGGAAGCGAGGTCCTGAGTAATAGCACCAGGCTACAGTCTCAGCTGGAAGAGATCAGCACCAGGATGCTGACAGACGGTACTGCCGACCCACATACACGCATCCCAATTCATATGGGAAAGAATTAAACACCTATCCGAGGGCTAGTGCGTGGTGATGGACGGAATGTTTGATTCAGATCAGAGAGGCAAGCTTTAAATGCCAGTTCAACCACAACTGTTAGTTGGCTTTCACTGAGCCTCCCTCGCAGCAAGATCCCATTTGATCTTCCTACAGAGCCCAACCACATCCTCACATTAGGATAGAATGGGACAACCCCCCACTTATGCTGCCCCATGTCCCTAGAAAAAGGGTTCATACAAAAACACAATATAATAGTTTGCTCTTCACTTCTCTTCCGGGCCAAGGCACCACTAGAAAGCCACCCCAGACTGGCAGGAACCTGGAGTCTTTAAAGCAGGGGTAGTCAAACTGCGGCCCTCCAGATGTCCGTGGACTACAATTCCCAGGAGCCCCTGCCAGCATTCGCTGGCAGGGGCTCCTGGGAATTGTAGCCCACGGACATCTGGAGGGCCGCAGTTTGACTACCCCTGCTTTAAACCCAAGTTGAGCACAAGAAAATCAGCAAACCGTGATTTCCAGAGACACCAAGACCACAGGGCTATGCCTCCGGAAGACCCAATGCCGGTGTTCTCTCTTTCCCCAACTCCCTGCTATCAGTATCAGTCACTGTGAGTCCAGTCACATCCTAGTTCGACAGCCACCACAGCATTCAACACTTCAGATGTCCCCAAGAAATGTAGAAAGAACGTGTGTAAAATGCACTGGGAGGCAGATATTATCCAACTTTTGGCAAGCAGAGAGTCTGGCTGGGCAGGAGAATTCTGTGGTGAACTTTCTTCCTTACTTGGGAGAATTTTTTCTGCTAAATCCCCTTTAATCCACATTTGAGAAGCACACACAGACACACCCCACACAGACTCACCAGCTCTGAAACACAAGTCTGGAAGCCAGTGATCTAATAGAGAAGATGGCATAAAAACATCGATTCATCATACACCGCTTCACATCAGGTTGCAAACGGGGGCAAATCTGGAACTGCTCCCACCACAATACCCTTTGGCACCACAGTTCTGAACTCAAACAAAGAGCTCCTTACATATAATTTGGATCGAAGAAGAACTGCTGTTTTATACCCCGCTTTTCATTACCCAAAGGAGTCTCAAAGTGGCTTACAAGTACCTTTCCCTTCCCTCTCCCCACAATAGACACCCTGTGAGGTAGGTGGGGCTGAGAGAGCTCTGCTAGAACTGTGACTGGCCCAAGATCACTCAGCAGGTCTCAGGCATCTCTAAGCAGCTTACAAGTACCTTTCCCTTCCCTCTCCCCACAACAGACATCCTGTGAGGTAGGTGGGGCTGAGAGAGCTCTGCTAGAACTGTGACAGGCCCAAGATCACCCAGCAGGTCTCAGGAATTTCAAAAAGGCCTACAAGTACTTTTCCCTTCCCTCTCCCCACAACAGACACCCTGTGAGATAGGTGAGGCTGAGAGAGCTCGGAGAGAACTGTGACCAGCCCAAGGTCACCCAGCCGGCCGTACGCGGAGGAGGAGAGGGGACTCAAACCCGGTTCTCCAGATTAGAGCCGGCCGCTCTTAACCACTACACCAGGCTGGCTCTCACCCAGCTGACCCTCAAGACAAGACTCTTCCCGGTCCCGTTTGGTAATTCATCTACTCCTTCCCTTTGCCCCCTCCAATCGAGAATAGCAATTTATTTCGCTGTTAATCCGGATCGACGTACGCACCTCCATCCATGGATCCTGCCCCGCTGAGCCTACGGGGCCCCGATCCGGACCCGCTCCACCCAACTCCCGAAACTGCTCTGACCAAACCGCCCGCGCCTCCCGGCCAGCTCCCAGCCCTCGCGCCCCAGGGAGACGCCCCCGTTCGCCGCAGCAACCAACCAGAAGGCCGGCCTCCCTCCGAACACCCTTGCTCCTCCGGGATTGGCAGGATTCAATTAGCTGGCAACGCCTCTCCGCGGCTGCGGGCGGTCTCCTGGCCCTCGGCCTGATGGGGATTGTAGTCCTGGCGACGCTGGAGGGGAGGCTGGTTTTGCAGAGCCGACTAACTCGACGTTAAGGCGGAGTCGTGAAACGAAGATCACTCCCCAGCACGTTTTCAGATCACTTTGTAGCACGTTTTAAGTCATCCAGCAGATCGACACTGCTCGGTTTAGGGGCTGAATTACTTTGCCCAGCCTCTCCAACCACTGAGAGTTCGTGGGAAATGCGAGGTGCCGCTGAACCCCGGGGGAGCTGGAGATCAGCTGTCATTCCGGAAGGGCTCCAGCCCAGTCCCCTCCCCATGGGAATATAAATAATTTTTCCATCTTTCTATTTAAAAGAGCACCTAAGGCAACGCACAGGAAACAATAAAGATTGAAATGCAATACACTGAAAACATTTATTATTATTATTATTATTATTATTATTTACTTATTTATTAGATAAACACATGGAACACAATGAAATAGCACCCGCATTCTGATGTCTGGTTTACTGTGTTCATAGAAGCAAGCATTTAATTAGCTCCTTTACCGAAAAGTTAGTGTGCTCCAGTTGGACACAGAACGCCCAAGGCAGGACACACGTCCTGGGATAACTCTGTGTTCCTAACCTTGGAGCTGTGGACACAGACAGACTCTCAAGAGTTTGAATGAGGATTATTGGCTACTCTTTTGCAAACAACTATAGGCAATTGTCTCATCTTTTGTTACTTAGGATTTAGTTGTCCCAGTGGTTATTTATTATACATTTTCAGTTGCATTTCAGAAAGATGATTTTGTCAAGCCTTGAGATCAATAGGGGAGGCCTTCTAGTGGGAGCATTAGATTCCATGTTTTCCTCTGCTTCATTCATGGTCTGCTTCTCACTAAGGTCAGGGTGACAAGGACTTTCTCAGCTGTGTCACCCAATTTAAGGAATTCTATGGTGGCAGGCAGGGGGTAAAATTGCCTGCTCCAGGCTGGAAAATTTCTGGAGATTTGGGGGTATAGCCTGGAGAGGACAGAGACCTCAGTGGGACACAAGACCATAGAATTCCACCCTCTAGAGTATCCATTTGTTATGGGGGGATTGATCTTTGTAACCAGGAGATGAGCTGTAATTCCAGGAGAGCCCCAGTACCCCTAGGGAATTCTCCCCCCCCCCCCAATAGAGAGACCATATTTACAAGCCTTGTGAAGAAAGCTGAAGTCTGTTCCTGCCCATCGTCCCTTTGAACTGGTGGACTAATACCATTTCTTCTTTCAAGGGGATTTTAAAATATTTTAAGGAATTTTTATTATATGTTATTCTTCTTGTGATTCACCTTGCTTGGGCCCCCAAAGGAAAACAAGCTAGACCAGTGGTTCTTAACCTGGGGGTCGGGACCCCTTTAGGATTCGAACGGCCCTTTCATAGGGATCATGGCAGGGCGAGCAGCTTGGCTGGGTGGGGGGCGCTGCCACTGTTGCCGCTCCTCCTGCAGGCGCCCACGCTCGGCCGCCAGCTGCTCCAGCAGTGCCTCCAGCACAGTCTCCCACCAGGCGCTCCAGGTGCCAGCACAGCTCGGCAGGACAAGAGGCAGAACTGAACTGAGAAACCCTGGGAAAAACACAATTTATATACAATCATGAACAATGTATCTTCACACCATTGGTCAGTTTCAGTTTAATTTCTGTGAAGGAACCCTTGCATCATTTTATGGTTGGGGTCACCAAAACACAAGGAAGTGTATTAAAGGGTTGCGGCATTAGGAAGGTTGAGAACCACTGGGCTGGACATGGCAGTGGGGCTTCTGTATGATAGCAGGAGTGGTGGCACCATTTGTATATTCCACCTGAGGCACCAAAATATTTCACAACGACCCCCTCCCCCAGGACACTTGCAGACAATAACTCGTGAGGATTTCTAGGCCCCAGGCATGCTGATTTGCCATTTCTCAGTTCACTGCAGTCTCTCCCCTCCCCTTCATGAATGCTGGTGTCTGCTGCCTTCTCTCAAGCAGCTGATCACTTACACCAACAGAATCTCTAACTGGACTCAAAATGGACTCAGCGGGAGAGGAGCAGCCATTGTGGAACAATCAGATAAGGGCAACAGACGTTTCTGTTGGGGAGGAATAGCTGCAGTTGCCAAGGCAGGAAGTGGACATTGTCCAGAGCAATGTCCCTTTGTCCCAAGAGGTATTTCTATGAAGCCAAAGCCAGAGAACTCCCTGCAGAAGCATCAGAAGCATTCTGTATGTCTAACCATCTTTTTGCAAACCCCTCTGGTCTCTGGGGCTCCTCAGCCTTTCCCTTCTATCGTGCCTTAATGCAGGGGTAGTCAACCTGTGGTCCTCCAGATGTTCATGGACTACAATTCCCATGAGCCCCTGCCAGCAAATGCTGGCAGGGGCTCATGGGAATTGTAGTCCATGAACATCTGGAGGACCACAGGTTGACTACCCCTGCCTTAATGGACTCAGCCACAAGCTATTTCCAGCATTGCCACGAAAGCAGGAAGTGGCCACTTCCATTGACCCGAGTATGGCATTCTCATGTAGTTACGATGCCTGGGAGGGGGAATGGAGCCTGGACACCTTCTCCTGCCTCAAACTGCCCCTCCCACCAGTCCTCAGGCATGGCAGGGAGGCATGGCCAACTTACATCCGGCCTGGTTCCTTGAAGCCTGAAAAATATTTCAGGGACTTCCCCACAGTCAAAGGGTTGAAAAAGGCTGGTATAGAGGGATTGCGAGCCGGCTTGGAGCAGTGGTTCGGAGTGCTGACTTCTAATCTGGCAAGCTGGGTTGGATTCCCAACTCCCCCACATGCAGCCAGCTGGGGAATCTTGGGCCAGTCACAGTCCTGATAGAACTGTTCTGACCGAGCAGTAATATCAGGGCACTTAGCCTCACAGGTTGTCTGTTGTGGGGAGAAGAAATGGAAGGCGATTATAATAAGAAGAGGGCCTTTTCAGTCCTGGCCCCCAACTGGTGGAACAAGCTCCCTGCAGAAATCAGGGCCCTGCCGGAACTTCCACAATTCCACAGGGCCTGCAAAAGGGAGCTCTTCCACCAGGCATTTGCTTCAGGCCGACTGACCCATAACATCTACAGGTCCCACCCCCCGACTGAGAGGTCGAACCTACCAAGGGAGTGTCAAAGTTATTGTTGTTGAAATACTGTTCTAGTTGGTATGTTATTGTTGCTATATTGCTATATTGTTCTATTGATATAGATACCGTTCTTTGTAAATGTTCCAAAATGTTCTATGTAAACCACCCGGAGCCATAAGGAAAGGTGGTATAAAAATCTAAATAAATAAATAAATAGAATAATCAAACAGTTATGAGAGACTGTCTTCTTTGACATGCCCTTATAAGTGTACAATTCCCAGGATTCTTTGAGGGAAACCATGATTAAAACGGACATGTTGACATTGTGGTTACGCCCAGATGGCACATGCTACCTACTGAAATAAATCAGATTCGGAATTATGGAAGAGCACACTTTTTACATAGCTTCAGTTCCCCAGGCTTGTGCATGAGAATTGTGCCCATGTAAAATTAGAAGAAAGGTAGATTCTTGGCACCGTATGTCGATTCTTGGCACCGTAATAATTTAGACTAGCTCTAATTCTAGAATCTCTGAGTTGGAAGTCTGAATGCCCAGAGTCAAAGGTATGTCTTGAGTCCAAAATATGAGCTGAGTTTCCACTTTTAGGTCAAGTAAACACAGACAGGACTGAGAAAAAAACCCTGCCAGGTTGAGTCTTCCATCTGCTACCCAGCTTTGCTGTTTGTTGGAATTCCACTCAGTCTGGCATGCAGTAGGACAACAAACCTACAGAGCTGAAACAGTCATCTAGTCTCATGCTGTATGGACAATGATGTGCAAGATATTGCAACAAGGAGTTTAGTGACTGGCCTTGTCTTTCCTCACGTCCTATATATGTATTCCTTTCCTTGCCTTTAGAAATGGATGCTGTTTTGTTCCTTTTGCTGAATCACAACAATAAGTAGCATCGCTCTCAAAAACATGTTTTCCCAAATTCCTTATAACTGGGAAGGATTGGTCCTGAGCTGGATAGGATTTACCTGCTCTTATTTCTATCAATGAAACATGGCCCAGGTACTATGCATCCCTGGAATGAGGAGTTGAGAGTCAGGTGTAATCCACCAACCTTGTTTACCATTTAAGCTCAGGCATAAAAAGTAAAGTACTGGCTTAGCATAAGGAGCTTCAGTGCAGCCTGGGCCTGGCACTGCTCACCTTTTGGCTGGGATCCCTATCTCTGCTATTGTCCTGGGGCTCCTGGTAGCTGTTGAGAGATATTCTTGCTTGGTATTTATGAATGCTATATTGTAAGATCTGTATTATTGTGTGAATTACAACTACCTGCTAATTCTGCTCAATAAAAGATAGCAATGTTTTCTATCCACTGGCGTGCTTATTGTTTCCAAATCCAAACAAAAGGACCATTGCCAAGTTGTGTGGCAAAACTCATGCCACCCCAAGGCTGCTGGATACTGCAAGTCTGCATGCAAGAGGATCTGGAAGGACAAGGACTAAGAGAATTCTCTCACTCAGGTACACTTGGCAGCTGACCCCAGCCTCTCATTGGATAATGCTGAGCCTCTTTGGCCCTTCTATAGGACCTTCTCTTTCTTGGGCTTGAAACTGTATAAAGTCAGCCTCTTCAAAGTTAAATGTACATACATGAATATGTCATGTAAAATGTGCTTCTGTTTGTGTGTTTTTGTAAGTAAAATTTCTTTCTCTTTTTACTATGGGAGTCAGATCATCTTTGTAATTTGTTTGGATAGCATTTTCTCTGAACTGGGGACCATAGGAAATCAAGGACACTATGAAAAAAGCACTATGTGCTTCCAAGGGAAATGATATATATATTTACATTTAGCCAATAAAGGTACTACCCAACCAACAAGCCCTAGCATTTATATAACCCTCAGAAAGTGAAAGAGAAGGGCAGTTCTGTGTTTTACTGCATGGAGTGTGGATGGCCATTAGTATCCTTCATAAATGAATTGCAGGATAGCAGCTGGCTCTCTGGTGCCAACAAACCCTTAAAATGTTTTCTCTGAATGATGCTGATCCAGCAACATTTGGATCCAGCAAGATTTTGTGGTGCTTCTTTTGGGGGGGGGGGGCACTTTACAAAAAGTTTATTTGCACATCCCAACAGACAAGATTTCAGAACCTCTGGAACTGCTTCTTGGTACCAGCAGCCTTGGTTACCTTGAGGACATTGAAATGGACCATCTTACTGGGCAGACGGCACTCACCCAGGGTCATGATATCCCCGATCTGAACGTCCCTCAAGCAGGGGGGCAGATGCACTGACATGTTCTTGTGGCATGTTGTTGTACGTGCAGATGTAGTGCAGGTAGTCCCTCCAGATGATGATGGTGAGCTGCATCTCCATCTTGGTGACCACCCCTGACAAAATACAGCCCCGAAGAGACACTTTACCAGTAAAGGGGCATTTATTGTCAATGTAAGTACCTTCAATAGCCTCCTTGGGGGTCTTGAAGCCTAGGCCGAAGTTCTTGTAGTAGCAGGACAGCTTCTCCTGACCAGTCTCACCCAAGAGGTCCCGCTCCTTGTTCTGGAAGATGGTGGGCTGCTTCTGGTACACCTGCTCTGTCTGCGTTTCTGCCATCTTGGCCCGCCCAATGCGAAAAGAGCGGATCCAGCAAGATTTTGTAACTTTAACCCCGGGTGCAATAAATTCATATATTTCACACTGTTGCCATTTCCTGTACCCAGGAAATGGCACAGAGAAAACAGTCTCACAAAAGCTGCCTCCGCTCTGCAGTGTATCTGGTTGTGTAATGAATTCCCACCCACCCCCTCCAGCCACCTCGCACCTTCTTCTCTCCCATTTCTTTCCAGAGGTTCTGGACAATAATTGATTGCACTTTCCTCCTAGCATCTCAACAAGGAAAAGATTACTTTTTAATTAAAAGAGGAAGATTGCATTCGGAGGAACTGGTAGATCATTACAATAGATCTTCACAGTACTGTTGTACTATAGCACAGGAGCAATCATTTAAAAAGCCCTAGAAAAGTCAACAAGCACATTGCAGAGAAAATTGTAACCCTGAAAGGCTGATAGGGAAAAAAGATTGTGCTGATGTAGGTGGGTGGGTGGGACCCCCCTCCACCAGCATGCAATCGCATGTGGACTACATTCTTTCCTAAGAGATTGTATCAAACCAGGCGTGGAAAACATCAGAACAAAGCAAGGGAAAACCTGGAAAGTGAATGATTAGGGAACAATGTCATGTGGGTGCTTACAAAACAAACAGTTTGAAAGCATAAGTGGAACAAAATACCTTTGGGCAAGCCACCGAGGGGGAGAAAACAATATTTCACAAAAGGAGACTCACACACCTTCATATCTCAGCCATGGGATGAGACCCGCGTCCTCCATCTTTATAAGTGGAACAACAAGCTGGCATTTTAATGAACGGGACAAAGATTTGTTGTGAGTCTTGCTTACCTCTTAGTGCCACCCACTTTTTATAAGCATTGCGTGATTCATCACACACACAACGCACAGAGCTCCCTCCTCTAGCTTAGCAGTTGCACCCCCGGTTGGCAGTGGCTGCCCAAAGCCCCAGACAAAGGAAAATCCAGATGCCAAGAGTTAAACCTGGGACTTCCTGCATGCAATGCAGGGGCTCCAACCCTGAGCCAAGGCACCACTGTTAAAAATGCAACTTTCCCCTTAAAGTGCCAAATTGCTCAGGGAATAGAGGGAAGGTTTGTTAGCAACATCACAGGGGCTGGCCAGTTAGCACTGCAACAATAATACAGGATCATGGCCTGTTTTTCACAGCTCAGCCCTGAAGATAAATTAGTACCTTCTCCTTGGTCCTCACCTGATTTCATCCCCAAACCTCCAAGAACTTTCCAACCCTATGCTCCATGCCCCACTGATGGCCGGGGGAGAACTCGCAACCCTATGTGGAGATTGTGGGGCAGAGGGAGATCAGTGGGGAGGTGATGCTACATATAGCCTGGCTCCTGAAGTTACCATTTCCTCCTGGGAAAGTGATATCTGTAGTCTAGAGGTCAATTGTAATTCCATGAGCACTCCAGACTCCATCTGGAAGTTGGCAACCCTATGATCAGCCCAGTCTGGGATTTGATTCGCCTAGAATTTGGAAACCTGAAATATTACAGATGCATGGTTTTTTGACATATACTGATATACTGATGATTTTGCTTTCATGCTCTTCAGCTTGGTGGGATTCTATCCCATGGTACCTTTCTAAAAATAGATGGGTTTACAAATTACGCTGAATGATGGGCATGCATCATTTGACAGGCAGATATACATTTGGAGGGTAGACTGTATGGCAGACTTTCTCAACCAGAGGTTTGTGAAACCCTGGGGTTTCTTGATGGACCTGGAAGGGTTTCCCAAATGGGTGGGAGTTAATAGATTTTAAAATATATATTTTAAACGCGTTAGTCTATTGGGTGATATGACCATATATGACCATGTCAAACCCCCTCCCCATTCCCAAAACAGCCAATGATGGGCCTGGATGGGGTTGGAAGGGGAGGAGCCCTAGGTGGGCATGTGCACATTTACTTTCCCAACCATATTCAGCACAATCGCACCACTTCTGGGGTTTCTCAAAGCCTGAAGAATGTTTCAGGAATTTCTCAACGGTAAAAAAGTTCAGAAAGGTTGCTCTACGGCAGAGGTGGGCAAATAATTAGTGGCCCTCCAGCCGTCCATGGACAATTCCCAGGAGCCTCTGAAGGGAGCTTGTGGGAATTGTAGTTCATGGACCCCGGAGGGCCACCGTTTGTCCACCCCTGCTCTATGGCATTGCAGCTCACTGTGGTCCCTGACCCTACCTTCTTGTCCCCCATCAGTTGCCAGAAGTGACCTGGCAATCCTAATGCTAAGTTTCCCATGAACCCCAGAAACTGCCCAACCATGCTAACTCCTAACACCAGCCCTGGTACCCATAAACAGAGTTAACTCAAGAGATCTGGCCCACAGTGAGTGGCTACATGAACCAGCTCAAGAGGCGCACCCCAGGAGTTCTTACAGAGAGGAGGCCTGTGCGTGCAGAAGGAGGCCAGTGTGCTGTTCTAGGACCACATGAAGTCGGGATGTACTTTTTAGATCACTCATTGCTTTGCTGCCGCCCCTTGAAATCCTGTTCCACCAGCATCGACTTGGATGGCTTGGAAGGTCCAGCTGCCAACGTACACCGGATGATATATTTTTTAAAAGCTGCCTTCGTGCTCCTCCTTTGTGCAGTGCCAAGCCCTCGCAGCAGACACAGGCAGCCAAGCGGCGGCCCATCGCATGAAAGCCATTTTCCTGCTCTCTCTCGGTCCTGCCTTGCCCACAGATACTCGGTTGCAAAGTTCAGGAGGCCCATCCAACTTGTAGCCTCAACCCCAAACCCAAAATGACCGTCTTGTTTGCCTGTGGTTTTCCACTCCTATCTCCCTCTTGTGAACCCAGCACTAAGATATGCCGGATTTCTGTACTGTGGGTTAGGGAGAGAGAGAGAGATGTTTGTTTAAAGAGGAAAGCTGTTTCCACTGGAATGAAAAACAAAAATGAAACACACCATGGAAACTGCTCTCTTTCTCTCTCTTGGGTTTAGATCAGCATAAAATCCCAAATTTGGGTGTAAATGTGACCTGGCGATAATCTCTGAAGTTGTGGGCTGACCATTCCTGAACTGATACGGGTGTTGGAAGATTCCCCCCTCCTGTCCATAAGAGAATTTGAAGGAAGGTGGGGAACTCCGTGGCTTCCCATTCCTCCCTTCAGTCACCTTCTTTGGATGCTCTAGAGCTCATGTAACTCATTTGCTACATGGGCTGGATCCAACATGAGTGTTGGTTTGGCTGGCCTGGCCAAGCGTGCCATCAGACGTAATGCTAGGTACACCAATATTAATATAAACTTTATTGCTCATTATCATTTGGGTGATGGGAAAGAATCATAGCATCAGTGTTGGAAGGGGCCTCCAGGGTCATCTAGTCCAACCCATTGCAGAATGCAAGAAGTTCACAACTACCTGCCCACCACAACGACCCCAGTTTCATGCTCAGATGCCCTCCCCTCCAAAAAACCAGAATCCCTGGCCAGCCTGGCCTGGAAGAAATTCGCCTTCTGATCCCCAAATGGCAATCAGCATTTCCCTGGGCATGCAAGAAAGGGCCACAAGTTCGAAGCACTGATACAATCCCTTCTGCCCACCCTCTTACAATCTGAATTTCAATCCTTCCTGCCTTCAGTTTCCAGAAATGTGAATTGGGTAGTCAAGGAGGCTTTTGAAGGCAGCACAGGGCAGCAGATATGGGCATGTGTGGGAGTGGAACATGTTGCATTGTGTTCTTTTATTCGTGTCCCCCCTCCAACCCCATCCTAGCATTTGGAGTACGGAAACCGTGGGACAGGATGCAAAGCGGCTAAAATGGCCATCAGGCATTACTGACCCCTTTTGCAGCTCTGCATTTAATCATTAAAAGGATTACAACAATGGGACCAAGTGCTTATGGTTACACAGTGGCTGCAATAAACTGTCTCTCGTTTTTTTTCCACTGCTGTCTTTTGCTAAAACAATAATCCATTAAAATGATGAGGGAGATCCTTGAGTGACACTAGAATAACAGCCTCTTTGCTCTGCCAAGTCCCTAATTGTTAAAACTAATCTTTGTGTCAAAACACGACTATTATAAATCCCTGTAAAGGGCACTGCCCTGTGAAGAGGGGAACAAGACAGAAATGCATACAATTCCAAATGAAATGGAAAGAGTAGATGGAAATCTTTGTCTTTATGTCCTTCAGGAGAGGCCAGGGTTCAGTGGTACGGTACCCACTTTGCGTGCAGGAGGTCCCAAGTCCATTCACCAGGATCACCAGTTAAGGGATTTCGGTTAGCAGATGTTACCAAAGTCCTTTCTTTGCCCCAGCACTGGAGAGCCTGTCATTGTGGAGCTAAATGGACCAATGGCATGACTTTGTGTTGGCCAGCTTGCTTTGTACGTTCACTTGAACTGAGGACGTTTCAGTAGGCTCAGAGCTGAAAAAAAAGAGCCAACTGCATGCCCACCTGAATCTATCTGCATGCATTTACTTGATCCAAAGATGTGCCCAAAACCACTAGCTCAGGTGGCTTTGAAAAAGAAATGCAGCCCAGACCTTTTCTACACCCGGAATTGAGCCCAGCACGGCGTTCGTCTGGTTGTGGGGTTAATTTCCACTTCCAGATGACATCAGCGTTGGTCAAGGGTGGTCCCAGGCCTGGTATGATGCAGGCCATCAGTTGGGTGCTGACATCATGTAGAAGTGGGAACTGGACCCATGACTGGAACTGTGCCGGGCCGGGCCAAACTCTGGGTGTGGGAAGGGTCCCAGTCCTAAAAGCATCATCCCATTGTGTTCAAACGGTGTTTATGGTTGGCTAGTTTAAGACAAGGTGGAATAGAAGTGAAACAACAACAATATCTGGGTCCTTGGACTGATCTGGCTGGCAGGACAGTTAACAGAGCATTGCCAGTTACCGAAAACAAGTCACAGGCACTGCCTTCAGGATTAGGAACAAAACCAAAAGACTCATAAGGGTTGGGTCGCCAACCTCCAGCGGGTGCCTGGAGATGTTGCAGAATTACAGCCGACTTCTAGATGACCTAAATCAGTTCCCCTGGAGATTGATTTATTTATCTTGCTGTGGCAAGGAAGACTCCCAAGGTCCCGTTCCATTGGTAAAGATTCCTGTTGGGGAACAACTCACAACATGATCAGACCTTGTCTGAAGAAGAATTAGTAACAGAGACCCATTTCAGAAACTGTCTTTCGCAAGCTTTAGTAAACATTTTTAAAAAGAGGATACTTAAATACACAAGGTTTTCTGCATGAACTTTATTCCGTGCTGATGTTTAGAGTCACCACAGATTCTTGTTTTGGTTGCTTTTCGCACTGTGTTTTCCAGATTCTTTTCCTTTTGATTCCCAACTCCTCCTTATGCAGCCAGCTGGGTGGCCTTGGGCTCATGACAGCCCTGGTAGTACTTTTCTCACAGAGCTCTCTCACCTCACCTACCTCACAGGTTGTCTGTTGTGGGGAGAAGAAAGGAAGGTGATTGTAAGCCATTCTGAGACTCCTTTGGGCAGTGAAAATGGGGTATAAAACCCAATTATTCTTCTTCTTCTTCCAAGTGCTCCTTGGAGGGACTCCATCCATCCCAATGCTTGGAGGTCTCCCATCCAAATTCTAGCCTGGGTTGGCCCTACATAACTTCCAAGTTCTGATGGGATCAGGCTTGCCTGGGCTATCCCCTGGAGAAAGTGGCTGTTTGGGACGGTGAACTGTATAAATACTCCCCTAACAGCCCTCCCTTGCCCAAGCCCTGCGCTCCCCAGGTTCTGTCCCCAAATCTCCAGGAATTTCCCAACCCAGAGTTGGCAACCCAACACTATGATGGGAAGAGTGGCGGAAGAACCCATTTGATGCTGCTAGAGCAGAAAGGGGAGTCACAACTTGCAAGCAACCGTAGGCATCCCGTTGGGGCTAGGCTGATCATTCCTTGCTGGCTGTCTTACTGGTGTAGATTCAAATGAGTAGTCATGTTGGTCTGAAGTAGCACAATAAAATCAGAGTCCAGAAGCACCTTTAAGACCAACCAAGATTTAATCAAGGCGTGAGCTTTCGAGTGCAAGCACCCTTCGTCAGACAATGATCTTCTTACATGACAGGGAATATATAGCAAAAATCAGTTCTGTTACATCTGTGTCACAACCAGATACAGCCAATGATAATCCTTTGTCGAAACAGCCATTGAATCCCCTAGAATTCAGTGTACTTCACAAAGAGAAACCAAAGTGTTGCTGGTGTAGAGTCAGTGTAATTACCGGGCAGTTCTCTCTCCAGCCAGAAAGGGCCTGGCTTTTCCAAGCCAAGTGGCCCTTTATGGCCGGAGAGGGGGAAGCACGCCCCTTGCAGGCACTTGTTCCTTGGCCAGGCTAGTACCCCCACCCCCTCACAATGCTGTCCTGATTAACATTACATTGAACACACACAAAAATAGGTCACCTTTTCACATGCATTTAATTGCCCTCAATAAATCTCACCGCTGCAGATTGCCAATCAACATTTTTGTCTCCAGACCTCCCTCCTGGCTCCATCTGCTGGATCGCCAGACAGCTCCCCCTCCTGCACCCCCCACCCCCTTGTCCCTGGACTGCAAATTCTACCAAAAAAAGCAATCTTTTCTTGTCTGGCAAGCAGAAGCCCACTGCAAATGAAGAAGGCAGCCTATTGCTCATGGCTCTGCTATCCTCTGAGTGCTCAATGATTCACCTCAGTTAATATTTCTTCAGAGGTCAACAATGCTCTCTGTTCGTGCAAAGACATGCGCTAATGCCATTAAGGGCCTGCTGTTCTTTCGGACCGAAGGCAGATTTTAGCTAAAATTAGTTTTCCTACGAAAAATGCTGTTACATTGTTAAGAGCTTGCTATTTAAGTCAAAACATAAGCCGTGAGAGATTTACAAGGTTTTCGGGGCAAGCGGAGGCCCTGCATACTTTGGCTCAGGAGGGGGAACGGAGAGAGGAGGAAGGGCCTCGGGTCTAGCAGATGTTCAGTACAATCCGAAACAGAGTTAGACCCTCCTAAACACCTTGACTTGCTTGAACTTTGAAGGGTGTCACTCTCCTTAGGGATTCCCCCACCTGTGCCTGGGATCTAAGAAGATGACGACACTCCATCAAACAGCAAGTTGCTCTGTCAGCAGGAAATAAAACCCAGCAAACGGTGGCCTGTCCAAACACAGCCCACCTGTGTCTAGAGCCAAGCCAAGGAGAGGGATGGAGGTAGCCTCACCACAGGTGAGAGAATGGCGTAAGGTAGTGGCAGAAGTGCTGGGGCTTCTGAAACACAGTCAGGGGGTTTTAAGAAGAAGAGTTGGTTCTTATATGCCTGGATCCCTTGAGCTTTGTGGCATCGTGAAAGAATATAATTTGGCCAAAGGCTTGTCCAAAGGGGTGGGTCTTTGTACACATGAGTGCAAAGGCTCTCCTGGGAGAGCAGTCACCATGCTGCACAAAGTTGGTGGCTTGGCAGAGCAAAACAAGGAGGGGTTTTCATGGAACCTCTCCCCCCAGAAAGGGCACAGACCCTGGAGACAAGGGCATGCTTGTCCTCTCCATGCATACTTACTCGTGCAAAAACCCTGCTGAGTTCATGGGGAATCAGCCCACTTGAGCCCTGAGCTGGACAAACTTGCCACATAGAGGAGGGAGGTGTTAAAAAATGTTAACAAGGTTGTCTGAATCCAAGGAGAAAAGGATAACACCAAGGCATGAAAATGGAACATTAAGGCAATCTGGAAAAGGCCACAGTCTCTGTTATGCACTGTTTCCAGTTTCCAGAACTGTTTCTTTCCAAAATTAGGTTTTTGGATTTTTCCCTCAAACTATTCTATTTTAGTAACTGACTTTAGCCTAAATATGCAACCCTGCTGGTTATTTTGCCTGGTCTGTTTCAATCAGTTTGATATTTTGCGTACTGAACGAGGAGATAGCGGGATGGGAGAAAGCATTACCTGTTGATTTCTGTCTGGCAAGTAGCTACTGAAAGGATAAAGGATTAATCCGCAAAGAAGGTAGCATGTCTGTGCTCCTCCCTGTGATCTGCTGTGGGAAAATGACATACTCTCTGTCGCTGGACATCTCGGTATGAGTTGTTTATCAACAGATCCTCCTACTCTGCTTCTGGTTGCCCATCCCACTGCAGTTTCCTTGTTGGTGTTGTTATCCCTGGTTGCAGAGAGAATCCATCTGTCTCCTTTCCCCACCTCTAAGGAGGCCTGTTTCTCCCAGTCACTTACAAGAGGGCAGCTGCAAGAACTGGATAAGAGATTGTTTTTTTTTTCTTTCTCCAGGATCCCAAGAGCACTGCTGGAATAGAAAGAAGGTCGGGGAAATGACCTGGCTTGACACAAATGGCTCTTGTTTTTCTCATCCCTGGACCATGATAATTGGTGAAAGGGAGGTCTCCTATGAGTATGTGCAGAGTGGATTTCACTTGCAAATGGGTGGCACTTTGTACAATCTTTTCCTCTGGCAGAGTCCAAAAAAGGCAGACCACAAAGCTCTTCATGCAAGTCTTCCAGTATTTCACTGGCATTCTGCTGGGACTTGTGCCTTCCTGTGGGCTCACAGCTGGGCTGTTCACCTTGACAATATGTGCTTAGCTTCAGCAGTGTTGCCGCACCAAGACCGTGCCCTTGGAAATGCAATTCACCTCATTGTCTCCACACACCCCGGAGCCCTTTCCCGTCCCATCTTCTTCATTTTTGTATGTTAGGCTTTCTCAACCAGGGCTTCATGAAACCCTAGGGTTTCTTGATGGCCCTGCAAGGGTTTCAATGATTGGGTGAGAGTTAATTTTTTATATATTTTAATTTTTTTTAAGCGGGAGATATGACCATATATGGTCATGTTGACCCCTCCCAAAATGGCCAATGAGGGGCCTGGAATGAAGGGGAGGAGCCCCATGTGGGCATGTCCACAGCTCTGCTTCCCAACCATATTCTACAGGATCACACCCCTTCCAGATTTTAACATTGGTAAAGCAGGACACCATTGACCGGGGGGGGGGGGGGGTTGTTGATTCCGCAGGGCCTGTAAAACGGAGCTCTTCCACCAGGTCTATGGTTGAGGCTGGGGTCAGCGAATCAGGGACATCGCTCCCCCCCTAGGAGTTGGAGTGTACGCTACTCCCCTATCCTTTCCTCTTCACCTCTTAATAATTGGGGGAGGGATGGGATTTTTAGCCGCCGTTACTAGATTGATGTTTTAATGGGAATTTTAATGGGATTAGTTGTTGTGACCTGCCTCGAGCCTATCGGGAGAGGCGGGAAATAAATCTAATAATAATAATAATAATAATAATAATAATAATAATAATAATAATAATAAAAATTTTGTCTATACGGAGCAACACAAATTTTCATAGAACGCATAGAATGCAAAAATTGTATTGTAATATATATATATTCTAATTTCCACATAAGTACAATTTGCCAGGTGCCCCCAGATGTCCCTCCGAAAGTGGGACAATCTGGTCACCTTAGTCTAAGCCCCAGTAGTGATGGCCCAGGCTAACCAGATCAGGGCCATTTGCCCCCACTCCCACCCCTCAGGCGCCGTGTGTGTGTGCGCGTGTGTGTGAGGCTGCTCTGCTCAGCGTGCTCATGAGCTGTTGTCACAACTCCACTTTTAAACACAGACAACATCTGAAATGATAAGCAATGCAGGAGACAAGAGATGCAAATTCCAGAGAGAAGTTTTATGCAACTCCCTGCATTAAAACAGTCAACAATCTTGCGATGAGGGAAGGGCACAGCAGAGAGGACAGGTTGCAGCCCTGCCTGTTTCTCACTGAAGTTTTACTGCAAGCGAATGTTCTGAAATGCAGTTCCTCACCTGGAGACTGGACGGATGCAGTCCATTTAATCTCAGATCCTCCTGTAGTTATTAAAATATTTGCCTCCTTGGGCTGTGATATCACAAGGGTGACTCCCCCCTCCCCATTTCACAGGCCTGACTCACAAAAGCCTTCTTCTAGGGTGTGACTCATTTCTACCACAGCTGGCACACGACAAATGTCACGGGGGCTCTGCTTGCCTGACACAACAATGGAAGAGATGAAACTACCCACCAAGAGAATCCGGTCAGGATATCACCGGGAACCCCAGAAGTCATCCCCAGGACAGAAGTTGGGGGTGCTGAAAGGCAGGAAAGGCTAGTTCTGCTGCCTTCTCTTCAGCACCAGACCTGCTGGCTCCAAGACAAGCTCCTCCTGGAGGGCTCATCCCATCCGGTCTCTAAACTGGGGACTTCCTGCCCTTTGAACAGGCTCGATGTGTGTGTGTAGGGGTGGGGTGGGGGTCTGACATGACAATTTGTAACAGCCATAGAGGGCTTTAGCATGTTTAGAGGTCTACACACATCAATATGGTTTCTCAGTGGAACAGGCTTCCTCGGGAGGTGGTGGGTTCTCCATCTCTGGACATTTTTAAACAGAGGCTGGATAGCCATCTGATGCAGAGGTTGATTCTGTGAAGGCTCAAGGGGGTGACAAGTTACAGTAGATGAGCGATTGGGATATGAGTGTCCTGCATAGTGCAGGGGGTTGGACTAGATGACCCATGAGGTCCCCTCCAACTCTATGATTCTTTGATTCTATGATCATTGTCTTTCTTTTAAAAATAAATGTGGAATAGGACAGTATGCACAGATTATCTCCCTCCTGGTGGTGGGGGAGGGGAGCTAAATGTGAAGGACTAAAGCCAGTGTCAGTCAGCCAGTTGGGCACCCTGTGGCCAGATCTGGACCTCTACTGTCTTCTCCATGCCAGAGACTCTGGGGGAGGGTTTGTGGGATTCCTGGCAAAGGCCTTTGGTTTCATTGATGGGTTCTTCTGGGGCCCCTTGTCCTGCTCCTATTCAGGTTATCACCAGGAATGAGATACATGCAAATGGGATTTGGGGCTGTATCAAACAGAGTATCGTGTCCAGATCGTGGAAGATGATGATATCGCTGTACTCTGCTTTGGTTCGGCCTCATTTGGAGTACTGTGTTCAGTTTTGGGCACCCCAGTTAAAGAGGGATGTAGACAAAATGGAGCGTGACCAGAGGAGGGCAACAAAGATGGTTAGGGGTTTGGACACCAAGATGTATGAGGAAAGGTTGGGGGAGCTTGGTCTGTTTAGCCTGGAGAGGATTTAAAAGGCTACTATGTAGAGGATGGAGCAGAGTTGTTTTCTCTTGCCCCGGAAAGACGGACCAGAACCAATGGGATGAAATTAATGCAAAAGAAATTCCATCTAAACATCCGGAAGAAGTTCCTGTTGGAATAGTTTCTCAGTGGAACAGGCTTCCTTGGGAGGTGGTGGATACTCCACCTGTGGAAATGTTTAAACAGAGGCTGGATAGCAATCTGATGGAGAGGCTGATTCTGTGAAGGCTCAAGGGGGTGGCAGGTTACAGTGGATGAGCAATAGGGTTGTGAGTGTCCTGCATAGTGCAGGGGGTTGGACTAGATGACCCAGGAGGTACCTTCCAACTCTATGATTCTAGGAGCTCTTTGGGTTTCTGGTGCTACAGTTTCGGCAGGTAGCCTAGAGCAGTCTTTTTCAAGCTTTTGACTGTGGAGGAGCCCATGAAGCAATTTTTCAGTCTTTTAGGATCCCCAGAAGTGACGTCCTCTGGTCATGCCCCCTGGAATTGACATCACCACCCGTACCCTTTGCCCTCCTTTGCTCCATCTCCTCACCTTTACAATTACTATGATGGCTCCGCTGCTTCAGAAAGAAGGGCAGGAGCAGAGAAGACTGGACGGAACCAACACCCCCTCCCCCAAATATCACACCACAACCAACTCCCCTTCCTTTGATTTTTACATCCACAGCCCATCCACTGAACCCTCCAAGAGACAAGAGTGGGATGTCTATAGAATCATAGAATCACAGAATCATAGAGTTGGAAGGGGCCATACAGGCCATCTAGTCCAACCCCCTGCTCAACGCAGGATCAGCCCGAAGCATCCTAAAGCATCCAAGAAAAGTGTGTATCCAACCTTTGCTTGAAGACTGCCAGTGAGGGGGAGCTCACCACCTCCTTAGGCAGCCTATTCCACTGCTGAACTACTCTGACTGTGAAAAAGTTTAGGCTTCACCCCCTCCCATGCCTGGAAACCATGAGATAACTCAGGCAATGGAAGCTTGGAGCAGAAGGGGAAAGGCTGTAAACTGCAACTTGAAAACACCACCTGAAGGGATGCCATGCCAGTGCCCAGGTGGGATCTGGGGATCCTCCAGAATTACAGGTAATCTCCAGACTAAAGAGATCAGTTTCCCTGGAGAAAAGGGCAGCTTTGGAAGGTCTCCATAGCATTATATAACACTGAGCTCCCCCCCCCCCAAACCCCTTCTACTCCTGGCTCCACTCCCAAAATCTCCAGGTATTTCCCAACCCAGAGCTGGCAACCTAAAATATGGAACAATCGGAGAATACAGTTGGAAACAATGTTCGTGTATCAATAAAACAAACAGTATAAATGTATAAATGTGATACATGCAAGACGCTCTAAAGCAGTTGGTTCTCAAAGGAAGTTGGGCCGATATCAGCTTTTTTCAGGCCTTCCCCATTTCCTGCCTCTCTCTAAGACTGCACTTCCTGCCGCTATGTGAGCAAAGAGCCATGTCCTCTTACAACAGTGGATGTTATTCAGTGTGTGGAGAAGGGATGCTCTGTGTCTCATATCCTGACTGCCCTGCTGCATCATCACTTATTCACACGCCCAGGCACGCGGGCTTCCATGTGTCACCCTTGCCTGTCCTTACCTGCCGGTATCCCCCAGGCCTCAGGAATTCTCTCCAGAGCTCAGCTGAGTTTCCAGGGCGTTCTCCCGCTTTTCACCCCCCAAATTCAGTTCAAAGCTGCTGTTTTAGCTCTGGGGGTAAAAAAGGGGGTACCAAAAATATCAATTATTCAGCCACAAAATCTCTTCAATTGTCTTCTTGTGTCCCTCACTCAGTTTGCTGTGGACACTTAGCATAAGGTACATTGGTCCCCTCCTTAGTCCCTGGGAAGATCAGGGTCCTTCAAGATCTTCAGCTGTTCCAGAGGGCCTGTAAGATAGAGCTGTTCTGCTAGGCCGATGGTTGAGGCCAGAAATTTAGCATCAAGGAATGCCAGCCAACTTTCCTATGAAACCCCTATTTATAAAATATTGATCTTCCCAAGATAACCTAATCTTCCTCAGTAAGGTTTAAAATAATGGATTTAAGTCCATTTAAATTGTTTCAACATTATTATTATTGTTATTATTGTTGTTGTTGTTGTTGTTGTTATTATTGTTATTATTATTATTGAATGTATATGCCACCCTCCCATGTGGCTCAGGGCAATGTATAACATACATCCACAGTAAAAAAAAACTTTGATATTAAAAACCTTATAAGCAAAAAATGAATCACAGTGTTAAAATCTCAACATCTCAGTACCACCAAGCAATTTTCCACTATAAGCTATCAGAGGACATTCTCGGGGAGGGGGGGGGGAGAGTTCATTTGATGTTTGTATTTTTGTTTTCTTGTGACCCTTCCTGAGCCAACCAGGAAGGGTGGGCTATAAAAAGGATGATGATGAATATCAAGAAATTCTGCACAATCCTACTGAAATAGATGAGAACTGTACAAAAACTTTCAATAGGCTTGGCACAGAAGATTTACTCCAAGGAACAGATTCCCCTGTCTGCTACCCTTGGCAGCATCCAAAATCCACTAGCTGCCGATGCCACCGCCTTGTGGGAAGCAAATTCTGATACTGTAGTTGTGTGAACTAGCTTGTTTCCTCTTTAACTAATATTGCTTGAGGCATTCCCCACCTGCAGAGGACACGATTCTCCTAGAACCCACACCTGCTTGGTTGCATCACCACTGTTGTGAAATGGTGTGCTGGAGGAGGTTAAAAGGGCTTCTTCTTCTTCTTTTTTTTTTTTTTGCTAACCTTTCAAAAGAAGTGTAAGGCCTTGTTGTTTGGTGGGGCTTCTCTGCAGGGCTTCTGGGTGGGTGGATGGTTGGGAAGAAGATAGGAGTCTTTTGTACCCCACCCCCAGAGGATGGATTAAAATGCATGCTTCGGTTACTGGTATTTTTATCAGTGGTTTTATTGTTTTTGTGGATGCCAACAGACGTTCTTTTTTTTAAAGTATTTTTATTGAAGATTTGTATGCAGATTAAAAAAGGGGGAAAGAACCAATCAAAAAGAAGAGATAGGAGTAGAACAGACATGTCAGTTTCATTACAATAGATTTTGAATCTCCCGCCAACCAGACCATAAACTGTTATCTCTGCATCACATTTATCAATTTATACCAAATTTACTTCTTTAATTAGAAATTAAAATTAATTCTACATTTTTTTTTCTTTAACCTCTAAGTCATCCAGTCATTTTTTCATATTTCCTGCAAGAAGTCAATATGAGGTTTTCGGGTGTCTCCTCTCTAATCAGTAACAGAAGTTTAGCCATTTCTGCAAATTTTGACATCTTCAACAGCCATTCCTCTCATTTAGGTAGTTTAGTAGTCTTCCAATTTTGAGTGTATCGGATTCTCACTGCCATTATCATATACAAAAGTAAAGTGCCATCTTGACAAATCTTTTTAAACTTCATTCCATGATTTTACATAATTATTTTGAAACTATCCATTAAGCCCGTTGGCAGTGCCCCCCCGCCAAATGCCACACGCTGCCCCAGTCAGGTTAGCACCAGTGTGCACAGGTCACCCTGAAGGCTAGTGTCACTGGGAGGCTCCACAAATGCCATGCAGGGCCCTGACTGGGGTGCTCTGAGGTCCTGCAGAACAATGACTGACAGGAGTCCTCTGAGGTCCTGCAGAACAATGACTGACAGGAGTCCTCTGAGGTCCTGCAGAACAATGACTGATGAAAATTTGACATTGACAACGGCACACATCTAGAGTCCATTTTGGTTGCTTCATTAAAAATTAAACTAGAGATAAGACACATTTTGATGTTTGATTCAATATCTTATTAATGTGTATTGTATAAATATTATACAGTATACAGATTGTGATAGCCTGGGACAAGTTCTCTCTTTTTTCTGTCTTACCTGGTTTGGTCAAATCTGCATTTACAATTATTTTTCATGTCTTTACAGAGTAAATTGATTTCACCCATCTTAGGAAGTTCTCTCAAAATTAATACTTTCTAAAGTCTAAAATAAGAAGGATCAATTAAGGTTGTCAAGCTCCTTTTCTGCGTCCTAAAATATAATTGCTGCTCACTTCTCATGATGTTTCTCCAAGTATTCCAATATAGCGAGAATTGTTCTGACATTATTTGTTAACTGTCTTTCAGGTTAAAAAAACAACAACATCAGGACTTTAGTCTTCATGAACAAAATTCTTTTTTTGTTAAATTCAGTCTTCCCACTAAGATTTTTAAACAATTTAAACTCATTATAGATACAGGTGACCCTTAATGGCATAAAAGAAAATTCAAATACGTACAGATAAACACAGCTCAAATGAATGCCTAATCATTGTTCCAGGCAGCTTGTTTGTTTTTTTTTAAGTCCCCGGGTGAAGGGAGAGGGAAGCGAGTGCAAGGGCGGGAATTGGAAGTAGAGATAGTGCCACTTTATTTATTTGTTTGCTTGTTTATAATTTGATTTCTAGACTGCCGCTCCCAGTGAACTGGCTCGCAGCAGTTTACAACATATATGTAAAAATCCCCAAATCTTACCCCAATAAAATACACCTAGCAATGAAATACAATAAAACAAGATGGCGGTACCACTGAAAGATCTCCCTAGCCTCCAACGGTCGATTCAGTGGGCTTGAGTGGCTAGGGGTATTAATTACAAAAGTGTGGTTCTATATGGTCTAATATCCAAGAACCAGGTTTGAAATTCCATGGTACTCATTGCACCCAGCCTGAACCAAATGCCTGGTGGAAGAGGTCCATTTTGCAGGCCTTGCAGAACCTTAAGAGCGCCGACAGGGCCCACAGCTCTTCAGGGAGCTCATTCGACCAAGTAGGGGCCAGAACTGAAAAGGCCCTGGCCCTGGTTGAGGCTAGGCGTGCTTCCCAGGACGCCAGGACCATCAGCAGATTCATACCTCCAGAGCGAAGTACCCTGCAGGGGGCATAAGGAAGTTAGCAGTCCTGAAGGTAGGTAGGACCAACGCTGCATATCGCCTTAAAGGTCAAAACCAAAACCTTGAACTTGATCCAGAAACAGACTGGTAACCAATGCAGTTGCCTCAGCAGAGGCTGGACATGGGACCTCCAGGATGATCTAGTGAGGACCCTAGCAGCTGCATTCTGTACCAGCTGTAATTTCCGGATTATTTTGGCTCCACACATTTCCTCAGCATGTGGCTTGCTGATTGCTCTTCTCTAGCTTGTGCTTTTTAGTTGGCGGAATCCACTTTATGCAATTCCCCAGCTTGTGATTTAAAATGGAGGTTTGCTGCTTGGATGCTGGATGTTGGAGATGTGCAAAACACCAAAAATATGGCATCTGCGTAAGGTGAGTATTTCACTATATTTATCAGGTGCGGAATGGCCCTTACTATCATATTGCTTGGACAGTCTACTTATCGCTTTTGGTGTTATGTACCATCTGTAATGGGAAAGGCACTGGCAAACCACCCCGTATTGAGTCTGCCTTGAAAACCTCGCTTCCTGTGAGCCTCCGCGTGCCTCTACTTCACCATGTTTCAGGGGTTTCTCAACTGTAAAAAAATTGAGAAAGACTGGTACAGACTGTAAACAATCAGATATTTTTTACAAACAATATAATCTTTTATATAACACTATATCACAAAACGATTGAAAAATGGCACAGTGCAATATCATCAGTTGCAGCTCCGATAGCAGTCCATTAGCAGTCTTAGATTAGCAAGCATAATACTCCAAATCCAGGGTGGGCCTGGAGATATATCCTCAATTTGTAGCTCCCCTAGCCATCCTTAGAGTAATATATAGCAAGCCCAACAGGTGATCCAGATATATATTCTCATAACAAATCCACGTTTCCTAATATCAAGTGCTTACATAAATAAAGATACAGTCCCATAAATATCAACTTCTTCCATTATAATGCTCAAGATAATAGATTTTTGGAGATGATTACCTGTCTTCCCTGCCAATAATGGCTCAAACAGTAATCCTGAATCTCAGATTTTGGACTCTTAAAAATTGGACAAATAATATTTCTAATGTTACAAAAACCAACAAGTTTCATAAAATAATAATAATAATAATAATAATAACAACAACAATAACAATAACAACAACAATAATAATAAACACAGTCTTGCCCATAGAGTCATTTACTTACTTAGATTAATTTCAAAGCATCCTTTAAATTTTTTGCCAGCAGACATTCTTATGTGAGTCACCTTCAGTGCTTAGAGGAAATAGGATATAAGTATTTTCAATTGTAAAATACCTGATTATTTCCAGATATACATGTCAAGAGGCAGGCAGCTTGTTACACAGAGGCAGGTGTGAGTCTGCCAAGGAGCCTCAATCCTCCGAGGCATCCTCTGGGAGCGTGCATGCACACCCTCCTCCTGGCTCTTGGCCAGTGGTACATTTCGAATCTATAATTTTCTTCCTGGCCGCAGTGCGCTTCTCCAGCCAGTCCCTCTCCGCCGCACCCGTGTGTCACACTCACTACCATGGTGGAAACAGCCAACTCTGCTGAGCTGCTGCAGAAACCAGTTCCAGTGATTAGTGCCCATTAAGGAAGCGTCGGCTGAGTCTTTGCAAACAATCAGTACAAATGATAGTCATCACTAAGTCAGGGCTTATCAAATGATAATCCTGTTCCGTCAGGATGCCTCATCCCTCTCCACTCCTGAAGCATTTCTGGATCATCTGATATTTTCATTCCTTGCCCTCCCACACACCCTGAAGGCCTTGCAGTCATGGCTAAAAGCTCGTTTCTTGAAGCCTTGGGATGCTCCGAGGAAGATCCGCAGGAAGAAACGGGAACTGAGACGACTAGAGCGAGTTTGGAGGAAGACTCATGACAAAGAATCGAAAATATAGAACACAGTTAAGAGCCTATGAGATGGCGGTGAAGTCAGTGAAACACAACTTTTCACTGACTTCACTTTATGAAATCCCCAGAGCATTTTGCCAATGTGATACTATGATTACTACTATGACAGTATATTGGAAGAGCAACCACTGACAAAGATAGAACAGAAACCGGGTCACTTAACCTAGGATCCCGTTTTGGTTGACTCTTTATGTTTGATCATGTGTTTGACCATTTAGACTTTATGTTATAACCTTTTCACTTATAAACATAGAGGGGGAGCCCCAGCCATGGTGGCCGCCGAACACCACCAAAGGTGAGCCAGCAGCAGAGTGGTAGGGCAGCCCTCGAGGCAGCAGCCGGGGAGGAGGATGAGGAGGTGCTGCGGACCGGTACTGACTGATCCATGGACTGGTCCCGATCTCCGGACCGGGAGTTGGGAACCACTGCTTCAGATGACTCTCCTTACAGACTTCTTCTTGCACTGTACCATGATCTACTCCATATTCATGTTGATTGTCTCTCATGTTCTCTGGCCTTCAGAGTGCCTTGGTGGCCCAGACAGAGGCTAACGCTCAGTGATCTGCCTGAGTGGCCACAATTCAGGTGGGATTAACAGTGAGAACAGCCCTATTAAGGGGCAGTGCTCTGTTCCACAGAATCCAGGGTGCCCCACAGAAGGCTTTTGATGGGAAGAGTATCCTTCCCTACCCAACACTCCCAATGGAGAAATAAGTGCACATTGGTCATGTTCAAGGTATAGTCGGGAGAGGACAGTGGAGCTGTAGACTGCAATGGGAAGTTTGGCCACAAATGTCAATGAACGATGGTTTGAAACCTCTTTTATTGGGGAGGGGTGGTGGAAGTGGTGGGGTGGTGTTAGGGTTGAGCCATGGATGCCCCCTCCCACAGGAGGGAGAGGCCAAAAACACACCCAACCATGCCTTGGCACCTGTAGATGGTCAGTCATCCATGGCTTTGCTTGGTTACCCGGCTGCCATCATGATGACTCCTGGGAAGACGGGGGCTGTTCTCCACACAATGAATCCAGAGGCATGCCTGTGGAGCTGAGGGTGATCAGGAGGGTCTGCAAACTTGGAGGGGCCAGGATGTGCTGTAGCTGTAACCACACTCCCTGGGCCCTGGATCAAGTGCTCATAGGTAGTTGTGCTCAGCTGGTATTAGATAGATGGTTAGATAGTGGTGTAGGTAGGTTGGTAGCTGGTTAGGCAGGTAGCTAGATAGTTGGGTTGGTAGGCAGATAGGTGGGAAGTCAGAGCACTTGACCCAGGACACAGGAAGTGTGTTGGGAGCTACACCCAAGCTTATGGACCCTCATGGTCATATGTGGCCACCATTTGGTCCCCGTAAGGGCTCCTGATGCCCATTTCAGTCATAATCCATTAAGGCCATAGGAAACCATTCTTCTCTCTAAAACGATGACATTGGAAGGTAGGGGTGTGGATAACCACCTCCCAGGGCCAAAGAGGAGAAGGGTGGACACTAGATAATACCCAGAAACCATGTCCACAATGAGGCGATACAGTCAGGGGGCTCCATAGTGAATTTGACATGTATAGCACCCCAGAAAACAGCTATACCCCAGGAAACACTTAATGAACCGTGACCCTCACACAAATCCAAAGGACATCCATTTTCCAGGTTAGTGCCCACCTCTAGTTGAAGGTATTCGCTCTTGATACAGTGTATCTGGTTCTTCATCTCCTACGAGCCAGACTGAGGAGCACCACCTGCTGGGCCTCCAAGCTCTGTGCCATTTGTTCTTTGGCTCTTGTGCCACACATCCAATGAAATACCCTCAGCTGTCTTTGGGGAGGGGACAGCAGCTTTAAGAGAAGTGGCAGACAGGGAGTGGTTAATCCTTTCCCCTCTTCACTCCAAATCTCTTCCCAAATCACTCCCCTCCCATATGGTTCGAGATATTGGGGGAAGGTGGCTAGGAGTTTCTGTGTGTGTGCGTGTGTGAGACTTGGGATGGGGAGGGAGAAAAGGGAGAACGGTCCAAGCAACAGCTCTACTCTGCCTCTTTTATCCACCCCCTTTTTCTACTCCAAAGCCCCTCCCCTCTAACCTGCTTGATTTAACCATGTACTACCATTATTAGGATTGCTAACATTAAAGTAGCACCTGGAGATCTCCCCCTAATAAAATTGATCTCTAGACGGCCAAGATCAGAAGGGATGCTTTGCAAGGTGGACTCCGCCATGGGTGGACTCGCTTTCCCCAAATACCACCCTCTGCAAGCTCCACCCCCAAAATTTCCAGGTGTTTCCCAGCTATGCATCATGCTTTACACAGAATAACTAATAGTAAGGTGGATCCCTGCGCTGAGGAGTTTGCAGCCTGAAATGTGATGCAGATGCAAAGGAGAGGGAACTGAGACAATGAAAGAACATGAGTTCAGTTCTGTTGCATATTCATGGGCTTACTTACTTGGGCTCCAACTGCTCATATCTGAGCTTACTTGGAATAGTGTTTTTCCTAGGGAAAACAGCTGTGAGACTTTTTTTACTCACATGTGGAAATGTTACTAGCTCTCCCGTTAATGAAATTCACCCCAGAGGAAACTTCAGTGATGGGATTCATGGTACAAGCAGTTCAGGATTGCCTCACAGAAGTCACATGGCCTCATGATACTGGCTGCTAGCTGTGGGCTGTTTTTAACAAGACAAATTAATGCAGGGTAGGTCTATTGGGGGATATTAACCACGAGAACTAAATTGAACCTCCATATTCAGGAGTTCTGAGTTCCAGAGCTCCTGGGTATTCCAAATGGTGCCAGGGAGAGATCTGATTAATAGCTGGCCTCCCAATTCTCAAGGAGACAGTGGCCATCCTTGGTTTCTCTATCCCAGTAAATCTGGTGATTTTAGATGTCATTTCTACCCTGCATTATCTAATCTAATCTAATGAAGTCTGCAACCACTCTTTATTTCCATTCCAAGAAAGCTGCCAACTGCAGTCTTTGGATTTTCTCATCATGCCCTGAAACAACCCTCCCTTCTTTTTGGTACTGAACCTCTAACCTTATAAAGAGTTCTGGAGACTTTCAAAAGCTTGCTCATTACTTTGTGACGGTTTGGCTGGTCTTCATCAAAAAGTGTTGGAGGTTTCTCAAGGACCAAAGCTGCTGCCCTATAATCTTGCTCTATGTTCAGAGGCAGTATATAAGGAGCTGGGGATGACCCAAAAAGGAAAACCTCATGACATTCCGGTTCTGCATAAGAACTTTCCAGAAACATCAAAGCAAAGGACCCGGCTGGCCACTTTTGAAGAAGAGTTGGTTCTTATATGCCGCTTTTCCCTACCCGAAGGAGGCTCAAAGCGGCTTACAGTCGCCTTCCCATTCCTCTCCCCACAACAAACACCCTGTGGGGTGGGTGAGGCTGAGAGAACGCTGATATCACTGCCCAGTCAGAACAGTTTTATCAGTGCTGTGGCGAGCCCAAGGTCACCCAGCTGGTTGCATGTGGAGGAGTGCAGAATCGAACCTGGCATGCCAGATTAGAAGTCCGCTCTCCTAACCACTACACCAAACTGGCTTTTGGAAACAGGATCCTGGAACAGATGGCTTTTGGTTTGACCCACCAAAACAATTCCTACATTTTGATATTCACCTATTGGTGAATGATAGCTATCCCACAGCCTTTGATTGGCAGAATCACCCCTGCCCCTCCTTCCCAAACAGATTGTGGCAACACAGCTGGAAAGAAAGACTGATGATCAGTACTTATCCAGGTGTTGAACATTCTCTTCCTTTTCGGGTCCCTTTTGATTGCTTATATCTCATAAATCCTCAGGCTGTGTCCAAGTGTTTTATTGTATGTTTTGTTTTGTGTAGCCCACCACAAGCTGGTTCCAAGAGTGGCGGACTATAAATCCAATTAATAAATAAAGGGCAGGTGGTGGTTAAAGAGGGGCAGAAAACAAATAGGATAAAAAGGAATGCCACACTTGCTTGCTGATGGCAGCTACCTCACCCTGTAAAGTAGTTGGGGCTGAAAAAGCTCAAAGAGAACTGCTTTGTGAGAACAGCTCTAACAGGACTAAGGGGCTGGCATTATAACCTCCATAGCAGAGAACAGAGGGTGCAAGAGGGGTAATTTTCCTAAAGCTGCTTGGTAATTTCCATGGCTGAAATGAGATTTGAATCATGCTGAGATGAAGAGATGGATCAGGGCCGTGATGCGCTAGCAGAGCATCTGCTCTGCATGCAGAATGTCCCAAATCTGTCTGAGGCCCCACTGTGGTCAGAGTAGACAAGCCTGACCTCATTAGACCACAGATTCACATGTGTTCCACACAAGACGGAATTCTATCCCGACATCCTGGTTTTGTCTGTTGACAGTAGTCAATTGACCTCCCCTCAAAAACTCAGCCCAGCTGAAGTCTCTCTTCCTAGTCTGGCAAGTTACTGGACAAGAAAAGGCAAAACTGGATGTGCCCTTCCCAAATATTATTTTCCCCCTTTAAGAATACTTGTGATTTCCAATAAAATTATTTGGTCAGAGAGTAGCCACTGGAAACAGTAATGGGTTTAAACTACATGTAGAACGATATCAGGAGGGAAATTTTTCTGAGTCAGAGTAGTTCAGCGGTGGGATAGACTGCCTAGGGTGGTGCTGAGCTCCCTCTCATTGGCCGGCTTCAAGCAGCGGCTGGACAGATACTTATCCTGGATACTTCAAACTGATCCTGCATTGAGCAGAGGTTTGGACTAGATGCCCTCTATGACCCTTTCCAACTCTATGATTCGAAGCTGGTGTTTGGGTTCACAGAGCTTATGTGTGAAACCCTGCTGCTTTTCTCTCAGTAGTGAGGAGGGCGAAAACAGCTGAAGGAGGCAACTGCATGGCAAGGAGGGGGCAGAGCCTGCTTGTCTGGTTGGTTCCCTTTCTCCACATCGGACAAGACTGTGGAATGAGTGAGGAGGAAGAACTGAAGGGTTTGGCAAACAGTAGGAAGTCACCAAAGTTCAGGGGAGGTTCTTGGGAGGAGTAACAGGGCAGATAACTAGAAGATTGCCCATCTTCTGCACTCTCTGCTAAAGCTGAACATCACTTCCCCCTTTTCCCACATGTGCATGCAAACTGTAGCATCTATATGTTATGCGCAGGCATAAGAAAGTGTTCTGTTGTTTGTGTTGGTGTATGCACACCAGGGAGCATTTGAGTGTGCTACTGTAACTGGCTGGTGTGCCTCTCTGAGTTGTGAACAAGATTTTGAGAAGGCTGAAGAGAATCCATTCTTGTTTAGAGCACAAATGTGGCTGGGATGGTTCTGTGACTGGTGGGGCCTATGAAGGCAACCACAGATCCCCACACTATTATGACATACCTCTACATGTGTGGCTGTAAACCCACCTAACTACTTGCAGGATGAGGCAAAGGATGAAGTTCACCCAGGCCAGTTTATGTGGGCTACAGATTATGTGAATGATATGGCTCAATATCATGGAACTAGTAAAAACTAGTGTATCGACATTGCTTTTGGATATAAGAATATTCATTTATTGCTTGACTTCCCCAAAAAGCACTACATCAAAGCACTCTTTGCGGGAGTGTTGCAGGAGTGTTGCGGATTGTGTACGACATCGTGCATAATGTTAAAAAAATAGCGTTACACAACAGTTAGACTTCAGCAACATTAGCTCTGTGCAGAATGGCCCTTGCTGTCCAGGAGGATTCTGGGACATAATCTGTAGTGGGGACAGTTCTGAAGGCACTCCAACTAGGCTTGCATGGCTTTCTTGGCAACCCATGAGTGCTGAGAATACCAGCCTGAACACACCCAAAGCTCACCAGCACCTGCAGAGAAGATTGGGTGTGGTGAGCCAGCTGGTTTTCAACAAAGCCCATCCACCCTTACTATTCTTCCCACTATGAAAGCCCCTATGAAGTTTCCAAATAATTGTGGTTACCAAAAACCTAGTTGAAAAACCATGGGACAGATCCAAGTAGCCTTGAGCAAGGGCAGAATATGTTTTCCACACCAATGAGTAACTAGGGAGACTCCCCGCAAATCAGGAATGAGGAGCTAACACTTCTGGATCAGCAGGTAACATTTCCAGTTGGCCTTCAGCCATAGTCTCGCTTTATCTAAGAATTAAGTGCTGATTTCCCTGCGATTAAAGGTACAGCTGCACACAGCATTGATGCCAAAAGAAAAGAAAAAAAAGAAATTGTGTGGAATTTTCCAAAATGGAATACAAGAGTGCTGAGTGGGATGAATGTGTTTCTGGGCACTTTCTAATCCAATGATGATATAGAAGCCTTGACTTTTCCCACCGCTGAAGCAAAAAGCTGCTTGAGTTGCAGAGTACATGAGTTTGAAGCTATTACATCATCTGATGAACCCTTCCAGGAACACACACACACACACACATAAACCAGCATTCAGTCCAGGCAAAGGAAGACCTATTCCCACCACAACAATCTCTGCTGTTCCCTCATTTCAAGCTGTAGGAGAAGAGTTCCAAGGTTTCCTTCTAAGGAAAGAGAACAAAAAAGTCATAGTGTTCATTCACTGACAAGCAACAAATAGAAAATATGAGGGGACGAGGAACCCTCTATTCTGCTTGTTTTACACTCATGGGTAGTACAGCTCCCACGCGGAGCCTCCATGTTATCTCCTCTGTATACAGTAGTTTCTGCCTTTATGAATTCCAGAGATGTATTGTTACAATACATGGCGATGACCAGCCGCCTACATGGCTTCTAAGACCAAGTCCAAGGACATAGGCACATCAAAGAGCCATACACCTAGTCAGGCCATTGGTCCATCAGGTCGTATTGTTGACTTTGAGCAGCAAGGCTCTCCTGGGTCACATGCTAATGTATTTCATTACTTAATCTATTAACTGGAGATGTCTGGGATTGAACCTGAGAACTTCAACATGCCAAGTAAATGCTCTGCCACCAGGATTCCTCAACATGGTGCTCATAGGTGCTAGGGAGCTTGCCAGTGTTTCCCATGGAATACACAAAAAACAAACAAGCACCGTCAAATACCAAATCAGCTCTATTTGGCACAAAAAATCAGAAAAATATATATCATCATGTGCATTGGTGAGGCACTTCAGTGTAGGATACATTTTTGAATTTTTGTGCCAAATAGAGCTGCTTTGGTATTTGACCGGGGGGGGGGGGGTTGTGTATAGCACTTTCCAACACTGTCCCACTGTATTTTTATTCAAGTATTTCCCTAGGCATCCACCAAGCTTTTCAGAAAGTGGGTGGTACTACTGCAATGCAGAGGTAGTTATCGGATTCCCTCATTCAAATGAGTTTCTCACAGGAGCATAAAGAGGAATGGCAAGTCTCTCAGCTTTCCTTAGTTAGTGTGTTGTCCCATTCTCCCTGCAGGTTTTCCTTCTTCCCAGGAGGTACGCATAGGCAGGTGGTTCCTGTAGCAGCTAGTTGGAGTTTGGCTCCAACTCCTGTGGCAGCTATTTTGTGGTGCAATTCAGTGCCACCTCTCAGAATTTTAAAGATGCCCAGAGGCCAAATGATTGAAGCCCCCCAGCTCTACCACAAGCTGTAATCCCTCAAAGAGCTTGATAAGTAAGCTTTTGTGTATTGAACTAACCATACGACAGGCATCCAGCAGACACAGCCTTCTCATTTTACTCACCTGCAACTGGGAAAAACTTTACTAGCCAAATGCTTACCATAAAAAATGCCTGATAAAAATACAAGAAACCTGCTCCTTCAGCAGGAACTTTCAGGCTCAATAAGCTATAGCAGTTAGTCAGATCTCCATAGTCCAAAGGGGGCGTTCCTGAGAATGCCAGTCATGTCCATTGTGATCTTCTTGTGATGGTCCCAGAAACTTCTGGCTAGCCACAGAGCTAGAGTGCAAAACAAGGAGTATCTTGTATATGATCCTTTCTTGCAGAAAAAAAGATGGTTGCAGCTGCTGGCTGACCATTCCTTGGTTAGGTTAGCAATTTAGAATGGTCAGATGGATGCTAACTCTTAGGGCAGGGGTCCCCAATCTTGTTGCACAAGAAAGAGATCCTTCCTGGCTGAGACGAAGAGGTATATGCATATGGTGAAATGGAAGGGTTTGAGTCTGGAAGGAACAAAGAAGCTATGAACTGAAGGGCATGTTATTTCTCTCTCTGGGGAATCTGAGCTGGGATAGTGGATGTGCTGTCTTATTTCTACTGCCTTTTTTCTACCAGTACATTTGAAAATAAAGTGAATATTCCAAAATGTCACATGTCTCCAATGCTTTCTTCTACAAAGGGTATCAACTTGGACATACTGGTCCAGGAAATTCTCACCATTCAGAGAAGTGGGGAGTTGGGGAATCCATAACATTACAAAGCTACCTTATGCTAGTCTTAGCTAGTCACCCATCAGTAAGGCCACTAAGCAAAGGGAGTCTGGTATCATGAAAACGAACAAAATTTTACTCCAGCACAAACTTTTGTGGACAAGAGCCCACGTTTTCTTTAGACACCAAGATTGAATCCTCCCTCTCTGAGATCATCCTAGGCACAGAAAGTTATACCCAACACGTTTTAATGGGAGATGCCATGGACTGGCCTTGAGCTGTGCATGTGTACAACATATGCCACAGCTCATGCAGCAGTCGAGAACTTAAGATAATCCAAATCCACTAATGATGGGCCCAACAGTTCAGTCCAGTGCTGAATATTTTAACTGCGGCAGTGTACCAGACTTGATCCCCATGTGAAGTTCAAGATCTGCAGAAGAACATGCTCAACTCTGTCACCCTGAAGAACTGCAACTTGTGCTGAAGTGGTGTAGATTCAAACGGGTAGCTGTGTTGGTCTGAAGTAGCACAAAAAAAAAAGTCCAGTAGCACCTTTAAGACCAACAAAGATTTATTCAGGGGTTGGATAATTAGTGGTGTAATTCAGTGATGCTTGATGTTGCTGCCCTCTAGTGGTTCTCAAACTGCTTTTTTCACAATCGAGGAAAGCACAGGCCCTCCTTCAGTGCCAATAGTGTAATATTCTTGGAATATAAAAGTCAGATCCATAATGGTGGAGTACATTTCATAGAACAACCTTCCAGGAGCTCTGAGAGTTGAATGAGTATCCTAGAATGTGTCCCAATATCTTTGTAACACATGCACTGCTCCTTCCATTGACTAGTCAAAGTCAGTAGAGTTTACACTGATAGGCTCCAGGAGATCTCCAAGATCTCAGACAGTCACAGTGGTCTTTCACTACTGGTTCCCTTTTAAAACTGGAGATGTCAGGGATGAAATTGAGAGCCTGGCAGTAAGTGGAGCATTCACACAGGTGTCAAGGCATTTCCACACACAAAATTGTTCACTTGGGAGAGTCTGCCTCAGAAGAGACATAGAGTTTGAAGCAACAGAGAAAAGAGGGGGCCGGGAAGCTCAATCGATCTCAACATACTAATGCGCCCAGTGTGAGATTTCCAGGCACTCCTTGCGCCACTCAAGGTTTCCTTCTCTTTGTTTACTGTCCTTGTTATTCCAGCTTCTAGCCTAGGGTGGCCTGAAGCAATCTGTTGCCATCAGTCTCAAGAAAGAAAGAAAAAACCCTGTCCTAATAGAAGGATCACACAACATGATAGTATCACTTTACTCTGTTCTGGGTAGGCCTCTCTTGTATTCAGTTCTGAGTACTGCAGTTTAAGGATGATGCTCACTAGCTGGAAAGTGCCCAGAGGAAAACAATGAACATGGTGAGGTGCCTGGAGACCAAGTCCTATAAAAAACATTGAGGGAGTTGGGTATGTTTAACCTGAAGAAGAGATGACTGAGAGGTGATACGATAACCATCTTCTAGTATTTGAAGAGTCATCATATAAAGCAGTGGTCCCCAACCTTTTTATCACCAGAGACTAGTCAACGCTTGACAATTTTACTGAGGCCCGGGGGGGGGGTCTTTTGCTGAGGGTTGTGGCCGTCACCTGAAACCCCTGCTACGCTTGCTTTCCCGCGGCACCCGACTTCTCACCGCCCACTGGGGGTGCCAGCAGCTTCCCGCTTCCAGCAGCAGCTGCACAGTGCCATGCCAAGGGGGAGTTGCAGCCATGGTGGCTGCCGGAGAGCACCAAAGGTGAGCTGGCGGCAGAGTGGAAGGGCAGCCCCCGAGACAGCAGCCGGGGAAGAGGACGAGGAGGAGCCACGGCCCGGTACCGACTGATCAACCGACCGATCCCGGTCCCTGGAACGGGGGTTGGGGACAGCTGATATAAAGGATAGAGCAGAGTTGTTTTCTGTTGCTCTAGGTCAGACTACAACAAACAGACTGAAATTAAAGCAAGAGCTTTTGACTAAACTTTATTTATTTATTTACTTACCATCCTCCCCGAAGGCTCAGGGCAGTTTACATGAAACAAGAAAATGATAACGGTAACATAATTTATAGTGAGAACAAGGTGCTAACAACAATAACATTAAAATAATAACAACACCACTAAAGAATGGTAGAAACTGAAAGGAGCCTCAGCTCAACTCTTACTGAGACCCAGTTGGTTGGGCAGATTCGCAGCAGTCGTAGTAGGAGGGGGGGAGGCTTGGGGGCCATTTGGAAGCGATGGTTTAGGTCGGCCTCAAGCAAATGTCTGGTGGAGGAGCTCCTTGTTGTAGGCCCTGCAGAACTGTTCAGGTTCTGTCAGGGCCCTGATTAGGAAAACCCTTCTCCTGAAAATTAGGGTGGTACCTTGGTATAACAGGCTTTCTCAGGAGGTGGTAGGCTCTCCTTCTTTGGAGGTTTATAAGCAGAGGCCAATGGCCATCTGAAAGCAATACTGATTCTGTGAGTTTAGGCAGATCGTGAGGAGTAAGGATGTCAGTGCTTGAATCTCATAGCCTTTTTCTTATATGCCAAGGGTAACTCCAATCAGCACTTTAGGGTCAAGAAGGAATGTTCTTCCAGTCTAGATTGGCTCAGGGATCCTGGACAGTTTTTGCATTCTTCTAAAGCAGGGTCACTGGTGGAATGGGGGAAGGTGCTTGTGATTCCCTGCATTGTGCAGGGGGGTGGACCAAATGGTCCTTTAAGTCCCTTCCACCTCTGTTTCAAATAGAAGCTTAATGGAATGTTATTTATCTGCATGGCATGAAAAGCTTCAACTGTGCACTTCTACACATTAAGACTCTAGTACAGGGGCCATGCAAAAGGGGTTTGGGGGGCATTAACCATGCCCCAAAATTAAATAAAAAATAATTCAAAAAAGCTACTCACTGAATCAATGAAAACCTATTCACAATGGTACAAGACAGAAAAATCAGTTTAAAAATTCAATAAAACATTAGGAAGAATTTAAAAGTTTCACAAAGATTCTGGAATGTACCATAACCCCCACCTAAAATCCTGTGTACAGGCCTGGGGCAAGCCATTTTTCTTCAACTCTATGCGCCAGTCCCTGGTTCTACAGGGCAAGTCTCCAAACTATCATCACAGAAGGACTGAGAGTTGAAATGTTAACACCAACTGTAATAGCTACTTATTCAGGTTGAAATTCAGAATAAGCTTTTGTCTTGTGTGTTGGCAGATTCCTCTCCCCTTTCAGCAAATGTTGAAACTACAGTCTCCTGCTTTTTTATGTCATCATTTACACCCTTTCTCTTCTGAGCTGGACATCTGGTGTTGCCTTATACTGTCACTTGCCTCAATATCCCAAGTGATGTTGAATGGCTCACATATTTGAACCTCTGGCTTTCTTTCACTGAGCCATTATTCAGGGTAGTTCTGATACAAGCTGGTATCTGGGAGCACCACCTTTTTCTGCCAGGGTGATGCACCTTTAACAACTGCTGAAGTTCATCAGGCACACTTTCCATCACTGCATCTCAATTTCTTTCCCACTTGGAATAAGATCTGCTTGTACCAGACTGATTTAGGAGGCTTTCTGTCTTTTAATCAGAAAGAATACTTGCCCTTTTAGCCACATCTAAAGCCTATAGCTTAAAATATTTACAAAAATAAACAGATGCTTAAATTAGAATTTAAATGAAGGCTGAAACATGATGTTCTGGATGTAAGTCTTACTGAAGTTAGCATTATTTCCATCTGAATAAATATGTTCCTACCCCATGTTTTTATTCTGGTTCTACTGTAGATCTTGCTTAACCCTTCTGGCAACAAGATGCTGGACTAAATGGATCTTTGGTGTGGTCTATCATGGCACTCTCATGACATTTTCATTAAACAGTTTGCCAATGGCAATCTCATGTCTCAAATCTATACTTAAACCTTTAAAGTATGGATAGCCTTTACTCCAGCCATCTTTATTGGAAGAAAGCAATAATGCTGAAGGTCTGGAGGGGAAAATGTCCGGTCCATTTGACAGGAGTTTAATAGGATGTTATTAACAAGATCCTGTCATTGACTTCCCCACTTTCAAAAAACTTCAGCTCGTTTCCACACATCAAGCCTTTGTTACAGGGATGTTTTCTCCAGACCTACTGACAACCTCACTGTGCCCAAGGAAGCCGATTACTTCATAATCATTCCTAGGGTTATGGCCCAACTTACCAGAATCCTGAAACTTTAATTTTTGGTTGAAGTTAACAGCTACTTATTTGGTAGTCCAACTCTGATTCCATGATTCTATTTTATGATGACTAAAAATGAAGGCAGCATAATAATTTGGAACCGCTCTGTTTCACAGCCTCTACTTTCTTTTGTGCAGAGTATAAATCTCTCTCTCTCTCTCTAATTAAACCAATGTTTAATTTCTTTACTTTTATAAGGGGGAAAAGATCATAAGACTTTCTTAATTAGCAAGCTCAAGAGCACTAGGCCTTGAACATTATCAGGTTAAAATCCTTTACAAGATATGCTTTGGATGGTTTTCTGACAGTGCTCAGAAGATGTGCATACTGGAAACATTAACCTGCAGCATTGTATTTTTGGCACGAATCTCATGTAGAGTAGCACTTTAACAGAAGCTTAATTGGATATTATTTACTAGATAATGTTATTTATTTCCATGCCGTGAAAAGCTTCAGCTTCCTATTTCTACACATTAAGCTGTTAGAAGGACAGCACCTTTTCTCCAGACCTCCTGGCAACCATACATACAAGTCTCTTCTATGAGAAAGGTAACAAATACAGCACTTTGTCAGAGACTAAAATGTGTGCCAAGAACTTGCCATATTAAGAACATATAGGCAGTGTCTTTATGGAAAGGGCCAAGGTTTCTGACTCTTCGCAGGTCCAAAGCCAAAAGTGCAGGGTGAAAATAACCCAACATATAGGGATAAGACTGCTAAGCAAGAGGGAGGATTCAGGCCACTACAAACCAATGAACCAAGTTAGACAGGTAGGAAGGGATATCTAAATCTTCATTCCCAAACTGGTTGGAGCAAATAACGGGAAGAGCCACACCAAAAATGGATAAAATGTTGAGAGAGGGTTATGGAACTGGCAGAAAAGTAGCTGACAAGGGGTGTCATAATGCAAACACACCCGAGGTCAGAAAGCCTTCCACATTTAACTTCAGTGTTCAGCATGGAAGCTAATGCCTCTTTCTTCTTTGAAGCTTTCTATTGCTTTTATTCTCATGCAACCATGTCAGAAGTTTTGTGCCTGCTGCTAGTGTACAGATGCCCAAGGGAAACTATGTTGGATTTCTTCATACCTACCCAGGCCAGTGTTTTCATTTGGCAGGATGAGACAATTCACATCTGTCAGCAGATTTGGGGAAGACAATAAAATAGCAAAAAGTGGTCAATTCTTCATTGTTCTATTTCTATTATCCTAGGATTTTCTGCTTGGATGTTCCACTTCAGGCAGTAAATGGTTTGGGCTGCTTGTGCCATGTAGGTGCCTCTACCACAATCTTAAACACTCTCAAGGTGGCCATTATGACATTAGTATAAGCTGTGTATTCTGTGTTGCTGCTCTTTTCAAAAAAGGCCAAAGCGACTCACTAGCCTGAGCCCATTCTCCTGACGTGGCTCTTCTGGAACATTTAGCACAAGGCCTGCGGCCTTGTTTCTTCCACATCATATCCAAATTGATAGAAAGGATGGCTGGCTGCCATTACTTTGTAAACCATTCTCCATGTCCATTCTTGCTTGTTTGTTCACGCTTTCTAAGTTGAAACCAATCAAGAAAACCTCATAGGACCCAGCTGGAACTTGGGCTATAGAACTTGGCAGGGTATGCACAAACCTCACTAGATTTCCAAAGCTGGAACATACTGCTTAAGTTCTTTAGAATAATGAGCAACCATGTTTGCCTTTTAAACAAAACATTTACAAGCATATAAAAAGTAAATATTTGAGGTTGTAATACGCCAAAACTCTGAGTCATTGGAAGGCTGCAAGATTTCTCCCAAACCCTAAACAGGAAAATGGTTTGGATGGAAGATAAAAGGTACTAAAAGCCTGCTTGGCCGTGATTAACTGCAGTTTTAATGGGCACACACAGTTGTCCTTCTGGTGTGTGTATCATGCACTGGTATACAAGGATCTTGGCTGGTATAACCATGCATTCATGTGCAAGAGGGCTATTGGATGAATACCACAGGGATGAGAAGTTACACAAGTATTTTGCAATGATCTGATCTTAATCCATTAGACTCAAATCATTTTGCAAACATTCAGACCACGTGGAAAGGCATCTGATTTATTATGATGGAATCTGTGTTGGATTTGATTAATTTCAAGAGTCCTGCATCAGAGTGCATATTTTGCCCCCTATCTCACCACCAGAGGAAAGATTGAACCTCTGTAGATGTTTATCATAAATCCTCTTAACTCAGCACCCTTCTTTTCTCAGTTTTTATCTAACAAGTTGCATGAGGGAAGGCTCATTTCAGGGACTGTGCGGGCAGTGGTGATTGTATTGACTTGCTAAGGGGTGCATGAGAAGAAATTTCCCCCTTTCCCCAGTATCTTGAGGCTCTGCCCTTAGCAACAGTAAATCTTTAAGTCAGAGCCTCCCCTCATTTCAGCACTGTCAAACATTGACATGCTTTGCAACAGCTGGAAGTGCATGAAGGAATTCTTGTTTTCTACCCAATATAGGATGGGGGAGACTTGCCTTGGCAGCAGCATGTGCGAAAAGGATCTATGAGTCTCAGTAGACCATACATTGAACATGAGTAAGCAGTGTGACTTGGTGGCTAAAAAGGCAAGTGGGATTTGGGGCTGTATCAAACAGAGTATCATGTCCAGATCACGGGAGGTGATGGTACCGCTGTACTCTGCTCTGGTTCGGCCTCACTTGGAGTACTTTGTTCAGATTTGGGCACCCCAGTTCAAGGGGGATGTAGACAAACTGGAGCATGTCCAGAGGAGGGCAACAAAGATGATGAGGGATTTGGAGACTAAAATATATGAAGAAAGGTTGGGGGAGCTTGGTCAGTTTAGCCTGGAGAGGAGATGACTGAGAGGGGTTCTGATATCCATCTTCAAGTATTTAAAAGGGTGTCATATAGACGATGGAGCAGAGTTGTTCTTGCTTGCACCAGAGGGACGAACCAGAACCAATGGGATGAAATTAATTCAAAAGAAATTCCGTCTAAACATTAGGAAGAAGTTCCTGACAGTTAGAGCGGTTTCTCAGTGGAACCGGCTTCCTCGGGAGGTGGTAGTTTCTCCATCTTTGGAAATTTTTAAACAGAAGCTAGATAGCCATCTGACGAAGAGGCTGATTCTGTGAAGGCTCAAAGGGGTGGCAGGTTACAGTGGGTGAGTGATAGGGTTGTGAGTGTCCTGCATAGTGCAGGGGGTTGGACTAGATGACCCATGAGGTCCATTCCAACTCTATGATTCTACCCTGATATTTTTCACTGGCCATTATTTCCAAGAGTATGGTAGCGAGAGTGTTTTAGCATTATAGGAATGACACATGTAGACTCTACAATTGTCAGGGGAGTAGACTGGTAGAGTCTCATACATTTCAGTGGAATCATTTAATTGTTATGGGCTCAGTATTGGACACTGAACATATTAAGGGGGGTTAGATTAAACCAGCTCATTTGTCTTCCAGCTTTTTGGCCACCGAATGAGTGCATGATTTTTAGTTGATTGGCTAGTTTGACTGAAATTGTTATTTATTTTATTGGGGATTTTATGATTGGGATTTTATCTTGTTAGCTACCACGAGCCCTTGTGGGAGTGGTGAGATTTCTCACTGTGAACGTGATGTGTAAGATCTTCGTTTGTGGAAGAATTTTTATCTTCTTGTGTCTATCACCACTCCCAAGTGCTCCAATCTCTTGGAGGGTTCCAGAGAGTTCCTGGAAGTATTTACAAGAAACCTGAAAGCTTGTAGGCAGTCCATGGTGCGTTTGGCATGAAGGATGGCCAACTCCTTTGTGGCAGACCTGATCAGCAGGTCATCTAACTATGGATGTAGGTGGATGCCTCCGGGTGGAGGACCACCACCAGGTTAGCTAAAAGCTTGGTAGAATCCCATGGTGCTGATGTCAGCCCAACCAGGAGAGCCCTGTACTGGAAGTGTAGTTGCCCTACTTGGAAACAGAGGTATTTGTGATGAGGCTGGTAAATGGGCACTTGGAGATAAGCCTCCATGAGGTTGAGTGGTGTCAGGAATTCCTCAGATTGAAGAGCTTCTGCAATGGAGTGGAGATTCTCCATGTGACAATGTTTGGGCCGAATTAATTTGTTGACAAATTATAGATTGAGAATGGCTCGCCACTCTCGGTTGCATCTTAGCACGGTGAAGAACACTGAGTAGATTTCCTAACCCCACTTTAATACAACCTTTATTGCTAGGATCTGCTTTAGATGATGGATGGCAATGCAAGGCTGTCTTTTGATTGGGTTTGACAGAATTGAGGCTGTGATATATCTGTCCGGTGAGAGGTGTATTAATTCAAGTTTGTAACCAGCCAGTATGGTCTCTTTGGCCCAGGCATCCACCAGGGTTCCTGAACAGGCCTGCGTGAACAGGCACGGCCTCCCTTCCACTGGAGCAGACAGGGAGCCATGTCCTTTGAGGCTTGTTATCAGATTTGCCAGTCTGAATATTAAATTGTCTGGAAAATCAGGAAAAGGAATTTCCTCTCCTGTTTTGTCCCGTATTCTGGAACCAGGATTCTCTCTTGGTCTCTTGGAGAAACCTTGGCAGTGTATGTTGGGCATGAAAGGAATAATTAGAATATATGTATAATTTCCTGTCACCTCAGTGGATATACTTGCTTGTCCCTAGTTTCAACAAGCACCTTATTCAATGCATTCCCCACCAGCATATTTCCCTGGAAGGGGGTAAGCCATCACTATGGATTTAGAATTATGGTCAGCTTGCCAGGGCTTTAGCATATGTTGGCAATTTGATCTCTAATTCCTCTGCCTCCTTGAAATCCTGCCTATACTTCTGGAAGTTCTTGGTCCACATATTGCTGGAGCCTAGCTTTCGAGCATAACTTTGCTAGCATGAGAAATGAGTGTAATGGTGCGGTAGTTTGAACATTCTTTGGCATTGCCCTTCTTTGGGATTAGAATGTAAACTAACCTTTTCCAATCCTGTGGCTACTGTGGCCAAATTTGCTGGCATACTGTGTAGCACTTTTACTGCATCATCTTTTAAGATTTTGAATAGTTCAAGTGGAATGCTGTCACCTCCACTAGCTTTATTGTTGCTCAGACTTCCTAAGGCCCATTTGACTTCACATTTCAGGATGTCTGGCTCCAGGTCAGTGACTACCCCATCGTAGTTAAGCTCACTCTTGTATAGTTCTTCTGTATAATTTTGCCACCTTTAAAAAATCTGCTTCTGTTAGGTCCCTATCATTTTGGTCCTTTATCATACCCATCTTTGCATGAAATGTTCTCTTCATATTGCCAATTTTCTTGAAGAGATTTCTGGTCCTCCCTACTCTATTGTTTTATTCTATTTGTTTGCACTGTTCATTTATCTCTTCTAGGTATTCTCTGGAATTCTGTATTCAATTGGGTGTATCTTTCTCTTTCTCCCTTGCCTTTCACTTCCCTTCCCTTCTCTCCTCAGCTATTTGTAAAGCTTCCTCAGATAGCCATTTTGCTTTCTTGCATTTCTTTTTCTTTGTGATGGTTTTAGTTGCTACCTCCTGTACAATGTTGCGAACCTCTGTCTATAGTTCTTTAGGCACTCTGTCTATCATATCCAATTCCTTAAATCTATTTGTCACCTCTACTGTATATTCATCAGGGATATGATTTATTTCATACCTAAGTGGCCTAGTGCTTTTCCCTTTCTTCAATTTAAGGCTAAATTTTGCAACAAGAACCTGATGATCTGAACCACAATCAGCTCCCGGTCTTGTTTTTACTGACTGTATAGAACTTCTCCATCTTTGGCTGCAGAGCACATAGTCAATCTGATTTCTGTGTTGACTGTCTGGTGTTGTGTCCATGTGTAGAGTCGTCTCTTGGGCTGTTGAAAAAGAGTGTTAGCCATGACTATTTTATTCTCTTGACAAAATTCTGCCAGCCTGTACCATGCTTCATTTTGTACTCCAAGGCCAAACATGCCTGTTATCCCAGTTATCTTTTGGCTTCCTACTTTAGCATTCCAATCACCCATGATGATAAGCACATCATTTTTTGGCGTTGCTTCTAGAAGGTGTTGTACGGCTTCATAGAACTGGTCAACTTCATCCTCTTCAGCAGCAGTAGTTGGGGCATAGACCTGGATTACTGTGATGTTGAAGGGTTTGCCTTGGATTAGAACTGAGATCATTCTGTCATTTTGGGGATTGTATCCCAATACTGGTTTCCTACTCTTTTATTGATTATGAAGGCTACTCCATTTCTTCTGAGAGATTCTTGCCCACAGTAGTATACCTGATGGTCATCTGAATTATATTCACCCATTCCTGTCCATTTTAGTTCACTGATTCCTAAAATGTCTATGTTCAGTCTTGTCATCTCTTGTTTGACCAGGTCCAGCTTGCTTTGATTCATGGATCTGACATTCCAAGTTCCTATGGAATAAACTTCTTTACAGCATCGGACTGTCTTTTCACCTCCATTTCCATCCACAACTGAGTGTCCTTTCGGGTTTGGGCCAGTCGCTTCATTCATTCTGGTGCTACTCGTACTACTCGTCTGCTCATCCCCAGTAGCATATTGGACACCTTCCGACCTGAGGGACTCATCTTCTGGTGTCATATCGCTTTGTTTTTTGGTACTGTCCATAGAGTTTTCATGGCAAAGATACTGGAGTAGTTTGCCATTTCCTTCTCCAGTGGATCACCTTTTGTCAGAGCTCTCTATGACCTGTCCGTCTTGGATGGCCCTGCACAGCATAGATCATAGATTCACTGAGCTACGCAAGCACCTTCGCCATGACAAGGCAGCGATCCTTGAAGGGGCTCTTATAAAGTATATAGCTCCAATTATAGTTCTGTGCCCCATAGAGTCAGGTGGTCTCTCTTGTACAACCAAAAGTCTTCTCAGGAATCTTTGAGAAAAATCTGGTCTTCCAGAAGATGCTAGTTTTTAATTCTAATTTCCCCTCCTATCTAGTTAAACATGAGTTCTCATAATGTAATCAAGTACTACATTCCATTGTCTTTCCTTGAATGAGATAATGCTGGTGACAGTAAGATTTCTGAAATCACAGGGACCTGCAAGCAGAAACTAGTTCTTATAATATTCATTCCTTTTTAATGGAATGAAGGTGCTTAAGCATCACAGCACTCCTCAGTACTAATGCTCTAGTGTTATGGAGTTTTTGATATCAGGCTAAAACACTTCTGTGATCACAGGTTCATAATTGATTTCTCCTACCACTCTTCATTCCTCCCTCAGGATACAGTTATTTCTTGTTGATAAATGTTGGACTCTTATTTTGTTAATACTTTTAAAGATTATAAAGAGCCTCTTTGGTTGTGTTTGGATGAACTGTTATATTTGAAATTGTTAGCTGCTTCCCAGTACTTCCAAATTCAGAGATGAACTTACAAACCTATGTGTTTTAGGACACCATCAAGGGAGAAGAATCAAAGTGTTCAATATTTATTAAGTTTCCTGGTTACTGGCACAGCATGAATTATATACTTCATGCTCTTCTGTAAATATATAATATCAACACTACCTAAAATATTGTTACTGCAAATGAGAAGAATTACTACTTATCTTTCCAGTTGGTATAGTATTTCCTTCTATCTGACACAAGGGTTCCTGCCGAGATCTGTTCTTTCATGCTCATTAGCCAAGTTCATAACAATTACTTCAATTTTCTTGTTACTTGCCTGGTGCAGAGACAAGCACAGGACATTTTTATTAATGCAGCAGTTGTTCCATTGTCTCTGCAATATGTGATATGTCACAATTTTTGTTAAAGAGCTACAATCTTGCCCAGCACTATAGCATGGTTTATTCTTTGCCATGGTAAGCAGCTAACTTCCAGGTGTTTTATTTTAATGTAGCCATATAAAAATCAACTCTGATCAGGCCTACTCCAGCTGTATTCAGTGAGGCTTAATCATATAGCTCTTTGTTCCCCTGCCAAGTCACAGGTCACTTACGATGACTCCATGGGGTTTTCAAAGCAAGATATGTTCAGAGGTGTTTTGCCAGTATGTATTTCTGCCTAGCAACCATAGTATGTGGTCTCTCATCCAAATACTAACCCAGATTGACCCTGATTAGCTCCCAATCTGATGAGACTGGTCAAGGTGTTCTTAGGGCTATTTTTTTTTAAGCAGTTGCCGTAGATTTCTGATTTTCCTTCTTTTCCCTCCTATATAGATCTTTATTAGCATGGTGAAAGAGAGAAGACAGAACTGCTTGAATCCTGTTTTGCCTTGATCTTCTCCTGAAAGGTATGCAGCATACAATTAAGTCAAAGGTAGTTTGTATGATATACAGACAAGATTGCAGCTCAACACTCATAAGAAGTTAGCTATGGAGATGCCTGTGTATTAAATGGTGTCAAATTCCTTCCGACTTAGGGTGACCTATGAATTAATGACCTCCAAAATGTTCTATTATTTTCCATAATCTGTGAAACAAGCTGATTTTCTTCTGAAATTGTTTTGTATGCTCTTGCATGCTCCAGTATCCAGTTTAAATGTGCACTATGAGGTCTAGTGCCTCTTCCTTTCTGAATCCAGCTTAAACATGTGGAGTTTTTTATTCCCTATATGTTAACAGTGTTCTTATCTCCATTGATATCCCATTGTTTCTGGTGATTTGTTTCTCCCAACTGCTCTCAGGGCTGCTTATGTTCCATTTTCAGAAACTATAGATTCTTCTACAAAAGATTCTTCTTTGAAGAAATGCCAACCTTTGATCTCTTCTGTATAGTTCTTTAATGTATTGTTCCCAAATTTTCTTTATTTTGTCCTATTAATATATTTTTATGTAGATCTTTCAGTATGCTGCATGATGTTTTAATTTTTTCTTTGATTGCTCAGATCTTCCTTTTTGCATGTTCTATTATATTCCTTAATGCTGGTTATTAAAAATGTTCTCTTTGTGGATGTCACTGCATTTAGACTTCTGATTCTTTTTGTCAAATTTTACTTTTGCTTCTTGTCCATCTTTAGCAATTTAAGAGTTTCCTCAGTCACCCAGTAAGATTTAATTTCTTTTGGTTACAGGAATAATCTTTGCTCACTCTTCCTTGATGTTCTTCAACCCATAGTTTTCTCAGTTCCTATTCTCTTGAACTCAGTGGTGCAAATCTGTTCTTTACATGATTTTTGAAACTATTCAGGAATGTTGTTTAGATTGTATTTTAGCACTATGAATGTTTTGGTGGTCTTCTTCAGCTTCATTCTAATTTTTCATATTAACAATTCATGTCTATAACACAATCAGCTCCTGGTCTCGTCTTTAACAAATAAAATAAATCTTCTCCATTTTCTTATTATGTAATCTATTTGATTCCTATATTTGTCATCTAGTGATGCCCACATAATTGTCCATTTGGTTTTCTGAAACAACTTGTCTTCACAGAATTCTAAGTGTTGGTCTCCTGATTCATTTCATGTTCCTAACCCAAATCTTCAAACAGCATCTGATTCTTTGTTTTCTAGCAACTGAAAATATGTTCAAGCTTGTAGGCCAAATTACTTCCATCCTAGAGGCTGGAATGTTAATTTACTCTCAGAACATATTATCTTAAAAACAAAACAAAACTGGAAGCTGATGAGATGTCACAAGAATGAAGATAGGCAAATATTGTCCCAGTCTTCAAAAAGGAGGATGTTATTTTGCTAGTAAATTCTAAAGAATTTACTGGACAAACTGATGTCACATAGATTAACAACTAGCTAGAGAACCATACTCAAAAGTGTTCATCAATGGTATTTCATCAATCTAGTGCAGGCTTTCTCAACAATACTCAAAAGTGTTCATCAATGGTATTTCATCAATCTAGTGCAGGCTTTCTCAACAAGGTTTTTGTGAAACCCTGTGATTTCTTGGTCTCAGAAGGATTTCTTGAATGGGTCAGAATTGATTAACTGTGTATATATACATGTGTGTATGCATGTGTGTATAATTTGTTAAACATTTATCAGATGATATGACACCCCAATTGGCCAATGGTGGGCCTGAAGGGGGTGGGAAAGAGAAGGGCCCTGGGTGGGCAAGTACTCAGCTCTGCTTCTCAACTATATTCTGCATGATCATGACATTTCTGGAGTTTCTCAAAGCCTCAAGAATGTTTCAGGGAGTTCACAACAGTAAAAATGTTGAGAAACTCTGATCTAGAAGCATGTTTTGAGTGAAGTGCGGCAGGGTTGATACTAACTAGGGGGAACAAAGCTGAATTTCACAGAACCCCATGTGTGATGGTCCCACATAGCTGGGAGTCCAAAGGGAGTGGAATTCCTAGTAGAAGGAGTCACTCCTGAAGGAGAAGTTGGGAGTGGCCTTGGAGGATTCTAGGAGAGAGAATTCCAAGGGCAGGACAAAGAAAGAGACATGGTATTGGTCTGTGGTGGACACTGGTTGGAAGAGAAAGGATATAGGTGATCCTCTGGGCCAAACAAGTCTGCATGTCACAGAAAGATAGGGGAACCGTGGCTGAACTGGTAATCACAGGCAATAGTCTACTTGGACTCCAAGTCTCTGACAAACAGTTGAAGCTGGATGTTCATCTATGCTTAACAAAATAAGTATAGAGTGTGATTATACACCTTATATGAAGTAACAGACTGTACTAAGATTTATGAACATATTTCTAAACCTGTTGAACAGTTCAATCAACCTTTTTCTTAACTAGTACAAACTGAGAAATATATAAATAGGGAAAACATTACACCATGTATGAAGAGACCATGAGGAGCCATGGTAGTTTCCCCATAGTCCTAAGTCCTACACACCAGCAATCACCAGAGTTAATGAAGGATATATTCTCCGTATCTTGCCCAGATCAAGCAGTCCAGAAAAAGTTCATTTGAATAGTACAGATGGCTATCAAGGGGTCCAGAACTGATGAAAACATACTTCCATCTATTGCCCTGTGGCAAGGCAACCATAACAGGTTCTGTCCTAAAGAGAGCTAGCTTGGTGTAGTGGTTAGGAGCGTGGACTTCTAATATGGCAAGCCTCCTATGGGGGGTCGCCCATGGCCATGGCTGGGGGGCCAAGCAGAAGCGCCTCCGCAGCGCTAGCTGGCAGCTCCTCCAGCTGGGTCCCCTCGGGGCTTCGGTGCTGAAGTTGGTGTCGCAGCAAAGAAAAGGTTGAGAACCACTATCCTAGACCTTTTCCACACTGGAGGCTCTGTGACAGGCTGCCGGCTGCCACGTCTTCTCCTGCTCTGACATACATTTGGCCTAGTGCACCTTGTCCACACTGGATTTGTGCTCCCACGTGGGATCCTGGGCAGCGAAGTTCTCAATACAGAACAGCCCCACTCCTCTTTCCAAACCAGATGGGGCAGAGCCAACATGGTAGTAATAAAGGCAGGGGAGAGAGCAAAAGGAGGGCTAAAGGTGCAAGTAGTAATGTCACTCCTGTGGGCATGGCAGGGGATGTGGCCAGCTGACATCACTTCTGGGGCTCCTTTAAGTCTGAACAATTATTTCAGGGGCTCCTCCATGGTCAAAAGGTTGAAAAAAGCTAGGTTCAGGAGTCATTTGTACAGCCTTGCAGTAAGGCATCTGATTCATAAAAATCCATAGGTTAGGTCTCTGTATATTTTCACCATGAGGCACCAGTTACTTTAACTATTTTTCAGCTTCCTAAAATGTAATTGCTTTCCAATATTCAAGCACAAATCCCAGGGCAACTAATGAATGTGGTATTACATCCGTCAACTACAAGGAAAACAGAGTACTTCACAACACTTTAAAATAGTTTCATCAGTCATAGTGGTAGTGGTACTGCACTTACATTATTTACAGTTCATCTTTCTCACTTGAACTCAAGGCAGATTATACACAGTGAATCAGTACAATTGACAGATGGGATATTCAACAAACAATTTCATATTGTTTGTTGACACAGAGATATTCAAAGTGCACTTGCGTAATAGGGAAAAACGTTACAAGAAGTAACTCATTATCTATCTCCAATAACTACTGACACACTGTTATTAATTGAAATACAATTTAAACTATTCACTGAAGGGCCAAATGAAGTTCCTCAGGGCTCATCTTAATTGCCATAATGTCAATGGAAGAAGCTATAAAATATTGAAATGTTATGCAAATAGCAGCATACTTAATTGGAATGATTTCATCTATTTATTAAATGGCAAAGATGGCTGAATTAAAGATATTTTGACCATGGAGCCTGAATGCTGCTGTTGCCAGTCCATATTTTGACCAATCAATCAATACTTATTTAGTCATTCAAACCAAGATTCCGATGTTTTGATCTATGCACTCCTGATATCTACTCTGAATATGTATAACACAGTGAGCAAGTCACAGCATGTGCAAAACAAGTAAACAGCATGGGGAGTAATCACCATGCTGTGGGTCTCAAAAGCAATCATGTTCCAAAATCAAACTGAAGCAGCAGCCTTGGGGAGTATCCCACCACACGTAAGGCTTTATTGTCTTGTGACAGTGGAAGGCATCCAATTTAAACCTTGCCCTTTCCAGCCCCTGATGCATGGCAGTGATACTGGTTTCTTATTACAGGAAGAAAAGGCTCTGGCCCTAGTTGAGGTCAAACAGACTTCCTTGGGGTCAGGGATCACTAGCCGGTTGGAGGTGGTAGAGTGCAGACCTCTTTGAGGGGCGTAGGCAGAGAGGTTGTCCTTCAGGTACACTGTGCCCCAGACCAATGGTCCCCAACCCCCGGTCCGGGGACCGGTGCCGGTCTGCAGATTAGTTGGTACCGGTCCGCAACTTCTCCTTGTCCTCCTTCCTGGCTGCTGCCTGGGGGGCTGAACTGCCACTCTGCCGCCAGCTCACCTTTTGTGCTCTCTGGCGGCTACCATGGCTGGGGCTCCCCCTTGGAGTGGCACTGCGCAGCTGCTGCAGGCAGAGCCCCCCAGCGGATGGTGGGAAAGCAAGTGGAGCAGGGACTCAGGTGGTAGCGACATCCCTTGGCAAAAGACTACTCCTATCCGGGCCTCAGTAAAATTGTCAAGTGTTGACCGGTCCCCGGTGATAAAAAGGTTGGGGACCACTGCCCCAGACTGCGTATGGCCTCAAAAATAATTATCAAGACCTTAAGCCTGATTCGGAATTCAACTGGTAGTCAGCACAGTTGTTAAGAGGGCGGGCCGGATGTGGGTCCTCCATGTGTTGCTGTGAAGACCCTGGCTGCTGCATTCTGGACCAGTTGCTAAGTTTCCAGATCAAAGTTAAGGGTAGGCCTGCGTAGAGAATGTTGCAGAAGTCTAGCCTGGAGGGGACTGTTTTGTGGATCACTGTGGCTAGGTGTTTTGAGACCAAGAAGGGCGCTAGTAGCTTGGCTTGGAAAAGGTGGGAGAAGACCAGCCGCGCTACTCTTGTGACCTGGGCCTCCATGGAAAGGGAAGCATCCAGGATCACGCCCAGATTCCTGGTGTAGTGAGCCTCAGATAATTGCACTCCGTCCAGGTTGTGCAGACGTGCTTCCTCGCTTGGACCCTTCCTGCCCAGCCAGAGGACCTCTGTCTTTGAAGGATTGAGCTTCAGATGACTTTGCTTGAGCCACATCATCACTGCTTCCAGGCAGCTGGCTAATGCTTCTGGGGAGCATGAATACAGCATGAATTCTTTGTAACATTGGTACAGTACGAAGAACTGAAACTCAACATGTGTCAACACCATGGATATTGCACTACCATAAACATTATAAACATTCAGACCATTAACTGTATAACTGTATGCAACTGCTGCTGGATGGAGTACCCAGATTTGGGATCGCCTTGTGCTGTATCTGATGGGTGAATCAGGTGGTGGGGAGGTCTGGGGGGGGTAGTTGATGGTGCTGTCTCATTGGCCTCAACCAAAAGCTTGGCAGTTCTATTTTGCAGGGCCTGCAGAACTGTGCTGTATGCTAATCTCATTCAGTCCATATATTCAGTCCATACTGTATTTATTTGGAATAGTAGTGATTGTAAAGTAATGCAATTAATGGTAGAATGTAATGTAATTTGAAATAATAATGATTTTATTTTTATATCCTGCCCATTCCCTGATTGGCTCAGGGTGGGCAACATCAGGTTCAAAACCATGAGTACAAAAACAAATTACATTTATATACCACCCTCACATTAATAAATTTAAACTGGCACAACCAACCACCCCATCTTAAAGGAAGCTGATAGTTACCTCCATATGTGAGAGGAAATGGATTAACTGAGACTGGGTCTCAATTAATCTCAGCATTACACTATACAAAAAGGTACATTTATACACCAGTCTCCAATTTTGATATTTCTATTTGCTTCACTATGTTTTTCTCTGGAATTAAATCCAAACAAATGGTGACTATATTAACTAAGATTGTTATTCCTGTTGGTCCTTCCATCTGTTAAACATCTTCATTATGTTGTATGCTAATTTCCTGCTCATTCTCTTCCTATATATAAGGACTGGTAATTTCCATTTCAATATATCTAAAGAAGAGTGCATGATTATGAAACCTCAAAACTAGAATGAAACTACAATTCAACCACAAATTTTCTTCTTTTACAGGTTTGACTGCTTAACCAGCTGCAGCCTTTCCTGGACAGGAAATGTGGCTGTTGTGGTGCATGCCCTGGTAGCATCTAGATTAGATTATTGCAACGTACTCTAGAGAGGTCTGCCTTGGGGGGGGGGGGAGTTCAGAAGCTTCTTCTGGTACAGAACACTACAATCAGGATACTGACTACAGTACATTGTAGGGACCATATTATTCCAGTCTTGGTCCATCCACACTGGCCAAAATATGTTGCTGAGCCCAATTGAAAGTGCTGGTGTTGACCTTTATATCCATCTGCTTCATCCTACATGAATATACCAAACTACTATTGCCATGCTCTGATGCCGTGCTCTGGCTGAACCCACTCTGAGGTTAGATGGGAGGCAATCCGAGAGATGATCTATTTCAATGTGACACAAAAATTAGACATTTCTCTGTAGGGATATTTGTCCCCTTCTATCACTGTCTTGTCAGTGAGTAAAGACTTGTTTCACCCAACACTTCAGTGATTCTTCCCTTCTGCCTTGTTTTGTCATTTCCTGCCCTTTTATATATTTATTTTACCTCCATTGTAAACAATTTTTCATGGGTTTGCACCTACATACATAGCTAACTCTGTTTAGGATTACACTGTTAGTGTGGAAAGAATGCTTTATTCTTAGAATCCAAGAATACAGTTTATAGAATTGCTGCATGCATGCTTGTTCTTACTGAATTGTTTCGTCAAACCATACCCAAATCTTCTGATGATTACTTCCCATTCCCAGAAAAAGTTGAAACTGAAGCCCAATAATGTTACCAGGCTTTCCTCAATGCCAGTCAAATTATGTGACAAGAATCTTATGAATATCCAAAGTGCTACAGAGGACCTCTCTTCTGAAAAATATTTGGAACACTGATTCACCTTTATCATCTTTTTGAAACTGAACACCAGATATCAAACGTGACAGGAAAATCTGTTGTCTCATTTCTTCATATATCTTGAATGTACTGGATGGAATGACTGAAGCTTCCATTTTGACCTTGATGACATGCAATCCTGGATCTTTAGCAAGTTTACTATTTTTTGGAGCCTCTCGTGGCGCACAGTGGTAAGCGGCAGAAATGCTGTCTGTCCATGAGGTTGGGAGTTCGATCCCAGCAGCCGGCTCAAGGTTGATTCAGCCTTCCATCCTTCCAAAGTCGGTAAAATGAGTACCCAGCTTGCTGGGGGGTAAAACAGTAGTGACTGGGGAAGGCTCTGGCAAGGCCACCCTGTATTGAGTCTGCCAGGAAAACACTAGAGGGTGTCACCAGACATGACTTGGTGGTTGCACAGGGGATACCTTTATCTTTACTATTTTTTGAGTTGCAGTAGATTGTTAGCAGCATTTAGTCACATTTTGGTCACACACCCAATCTTTCCTTGTGACTCTGACAAGTTTTGTAGTTCTGCAAGATAAGACAGGCTGATGCCATAATTTTGATAGTCTTTCCTTCTGCAGAATCCTGGTGCCAGTCATCTGCGGAGGTCCAGGAAGAGAAATCTTGTTGGTATACCACTACTAGGCACACCTTTGAGTGCCATGAGTATAAAGTTGTTATACCATTATTTGCTGAAAAATCTCTTCACATCTACCTGGATTGGGGTATCAGGCAACAGAGGTGGCTGAGGGCTTGTATTTTAATTGGTATTTACAGCCTAGTATTTCTGTATTAGGAAGACATGTTCCTAGGTATTTCGAAGGTCATGGGGGCTTATATACTTGCCCATTCTGGTAGCTAAAAATATGCACAAAAGAGATGGAGTCATTAGCAAAAATTATTAATGCATCTTATTGAGGATGATTTTCATAAGTTTTTGAAACAAGCATTCATTTGTCCTCCATTTTAAAAACCCTTTTTAGATAAAAAGACTGTGGCTACTTCTTGCTGTTTCAAACTTACCTTTCTCATGGGAGATCATTGTGAGAGTAGTCACAGATGAACTTCAGGGAATCCCCGATAACTTACCTGCTCTTGATCCTTTTTAATCTGCTTTTATAACTGAGATTGCCTTGGCTGCTGATAGAAGGCCTTAATTTTCTGAATCTTCATTATGAAAATACTAAATGAAAGTACTAAATATATTTCTTGACAACAGACCTACGAGCCATGAAGGGGACGCTGGAGATAGGAATTATACCAGTTATAATTAACTGCATGTCCTTGTTTTTGAAAATGCAGGCACTGAAATCATCCAATAATATATTTTGGAGGTATGAAAGCGTATCTTCTACTACTGTTTTCCATTCTTCTTGGATTGACAATGCAGTATTTTTAGCGGAATGTACTTTGAACACACAGAAAATAACATTACAGCAGAACTCCAGTATTTAACTGTTTAACTCATGTAGGGAACTACAAAGCACTTGCTTATCACAGAAATGAACACAAGCACAAAGAGTTATGTTAGAGTCTATTGTTTTTACTTTCATCTGACAGTAGCTACAGATCTTCCTCTATGGTATCAAAAAACTTGGCAATACAAACTCAGACTTCCAAGAAGACAGAAATGTTCCTACATGTAAAATGCTGTCTAAATTCAGCCTATACACTATTTTAAAAGAATTTTAAAAGCTAATTAGAATAAAAATATCTAACCAAATGAAAGGAAACCATATAATTTAGTATGGACTAGGGGGAAAAACACCTTTTGTTATAAGTGTTTCCCTCTAATATTCTACAGGTAGCAGCGAAAAAAGATTGCCTGGTAGCAGCTGCTTAGCCACTTAATATGTTTTGAGCATACTGATTGGCCTCCTTCATATAGCTCATCACAATGACGTTGATATTTCTCAGCTTAGCCAACATCAGGCATAAAAGGGGGATGGGTTCTCCAACATTCCATTCATCACTGGCATTTTATCTTTAAAAATGTTGCTGATAAAACCAGAAACATAACCCAACTTGTTTATAGAAGAACAGCCTTGCAAAAAGCAAGGGAAAAGTAACATCCTGATTTTGGGTGTGCAATTAAAATAAGTAAGTACTCGGTACAGGGTGTTATAACAGGCAGCATTATAGTCCGTGTTGATTTTATTGCTGTTCTTACTAAATGAACTGTACAGGCAGGCTATATAAAAGGTGTAAAAACATATTAGTCCCATGATTTCCTTATGTCCTTAAGTCTACCACTAAATGAGAACATGCACTGATCTATAGTCAAATTACACTTTATATTGCATTCTACCTCTCCCAGCAGTACACTGGCCATTATTATTAACTGTGTACTTAACCTAATTATATCATAAGCATGCTGGTCAAGATTTTCAGACAAAATTTATCTTTATCATGAATAACTATTTTTTTCCTCTCTGAAATTCTCCAGTGTGTCAATATTTTTCCTTTAGTGAAAACCAACTGAGTACTTAAAATGATGAAAGCAACTATGTTGTTGAATATATCTGCCATGTGAAATACTTATCGTTTAGCATAGCATTTTGCTTTCATATTTACTAATCTTTCAGCTTGGTGTAGTGGTAAGAAGTGAGAATTTCTAATCTGGTAAACTGGGTTCGATTTTGCACTCCCCCCTCATGCAACCAGCTGGGTGACCTTGGGCTTGCCTTCCAGCACTGATTTCAGGGCTCTCTCAGCCTCACCTACCTCACAGGATGTCTGTTGTGTGGAAAGGGAAGGCAACTGTAAGCCGCTTTGAGTCTCCTTCATGTATGGAATGTATTATATTAAAATCATTTTACATCTTTGAAGATTCCATTGTCATTCAGCCTGCTCATTTAGTATAGTCACAGAAGTTTAGGATGACAGTTTAGAGGCTGCTACAACCAACATAAAGACCACAACACTTCCATTATATATCGACAACTGTTAAGTTCTGCACGATTTATTTCTATGACAAAACAATTCATGAACATTTAAGAGCAATCTAAATGCTATCTTTATGGGACTTCAGTTCTCTAGTCCCTGCCTGATGCCAGGAAAGACAATTAAATTGTCAACCTTTTGTTGCAATTAATACACATAACCTAAAACTAGGCCAAGCTGCACAACAAAAACTATTATTACAGACGCCAACAGCCTGAATTCCCAGTAGAACTCAATTATGTTCAAAGAGCTAAAGATTCTCCTGCTGTCAAGATGATGTCCATATCAAAACAACTGAACTGTTACAGTACATTTCACAAAGAATAAAATATTGTTGGTTCTGTGCACCTACAGCATTGAAAATGTCTTATGTTACTAGGGTTGGCCATTTGCCTCACCAAAAGAATTTACAATGACATTCTGAATAGTTAAACCCTTGAAATATAAGGATATAACTCTGCTTATGATGTCACTGTCAGTCAATTACTCAGCAAATATTGTTCAAGCAGTATCTTTATCTTTAATATATAAGGTTTGAATGTTATACTAATCACAAAAACAAGCCAGCTGATTGTTTAATACATTGTAACAGAAGTAACTGCAACTTAATATGTAAAGTGGCTCTAAATATGAACAATTCTCTCTGACTCATATCTTCGAACATTTATTTAACTAATTTATATCCTGCCTTTCTCTCAAATAGGGACCCAACCACCCTGTGAGGTAGGTTAGACTTTTAACTGGACCAGAATCATCTAGTGGGAATTCTGGCCTAGGTCTCTCAGAGCCTAAATTATATTCTAACCACTCCCACAAGGGTCTAAGATTTCAAGTTAACAGAACAACAAAAATGTGGTTTCATATTAAATCACCCCAACAAATAACAGGAACCTGTTTTCATATTTATTCATTTGATGTATATATTAAACCAGCATTTCCCATGCAGTGCTACTGTGCCCATCATACATTTCTGGAACCTACTTGCTTAAGTTTAAGAATAAAATCTAAAAAGTCTTGAATAGAACAAGGAAAAATGAAGGTTTTAGAGGGTCACTCTGTACTAGTGATGCGTGCCATCATAATAGTGAATGCAGCCCAATTAAAAAATGCTTTTATCCATTCTGTAAATGGCCTGGAAAGGTTTTCAAATAGAAGTGCCACAATCCACTAGACTTTTTAATGTGAAAGATGACAGTACATCAAAGGATGCTACTAGAAGTAGTTTGGCAATAATGACCTTTGAAGATCCAACAGTGGTCTAAAGAACATGGTGAACAGCACAGTAAAGATAATGTGTAGGATATGTGATGCGAATCCACCATCCCCTGAAATAGGGTTCAGTCAGGTTTCTTTTATATCCAGTCAATATTTCCTCTTAACGTTGCAGAATTCCAGTAAAAGTACAGGGAAAACATCACCCAAACCTATTTCGTTTTGACCTTAAAGAGTTCGCAAGGAGGAAGAGACTACTGACGTGGGAAGAACAGTGGTAAGTACATGATTTAAATATCAAGTCGATTAAAGCATGAAATATAAACGGTTTGTCATAACACTCATGCACAAGGATAGAGCACCCTCAAAAAAGAACCGAACTAGAAAAGGCTAAACACAACAAGCAATAAATGAAATCCACGAATCCCCTGAAACTTACAATAGGAATGAGTAGGGGCACTAACGGAAGGCATAAAACGTTAAGCCGCCATTTTAAAAAAAGTCTTCGGAATCGTCCGTTGGCAAAATGGCTGCCTAGTACGCCACCACCGCGCGATGGGGGAGGGGCGCATATGCGGGGCGCGCGCTGGTTGCGTGGGTGGGGAAGGGGGAACAGAACGGCAGACCTGCGCGACAAGGAAAAGGGGGACGGGGCGGGTGGGTAGTCGCGGACTCGCCCCTCCCCCACCATCTGCCGTGCTTCGTTATCTTCCCCCTACCAAGACGACCGCAGCTCGCAGCTCCTTTTCCCTCCGCGCACGCGCCTAACGACGCCCCTCCCCCAACCTAACCGATTGGAAGAGACAGAGAAAAGTGAGGCGGGTGGAAGGGACGCCGCGCCATTCTTCCTCTCACGAGAAGACGTGCGGCCGCCGAAGAGCCGTGTTTCACATGTCACGTGGCCCCGTCTCGCCCAATAGCTGGGGAGGAGAGACTAACCGTCTTCTTTGTGGAGAGCGTGCGGCGAGGAGCGGCGGTGCGGCTGTGGAGGGAGGAGCAGCGGTAGCGGCAGACAAAAGAAGAGGACGGGGAAAGGAGGGAGCGCGGCTTCTTTCTCTCTTTTAGGTTTTCTCCTCACGATATTTACCTATCGTGTGTGAGAGAGCACTAACTTAAGGGTTGTGGGCGTAGAGAAAACGGGGGTGAGCTTGGGGGGGGAAGTGATTGCAAAGCGAAATCCGTACTTTCTTCGCGGCGTTGTGGAAGAAGAAGAAACAGCAGCAGGAGCAACGAAAACATTTTGTGGAAAGAGCTATTGCGCGCGCCTGGGTGAACTGAGCTGTGGCGGGAAGGGCGCGCGTCTGTTGACGAGGTTCTGGAAACCTCCGATTCCCGCGTTCTAGGTTCTAGCGAGGCTTGTGAGGGCGGGGTGCGCGCGCTCGCTTCGCGGGGCCGCGGCACGGCGCTTCGGCAGACGTCATGGCATTCACCAACTACAGCTGCCTGCAGCGTGCGCAGCTGTCATTCGACTACCTTCACACCAACTCGTGAGTAGGAGGAGGGGAGAGCGATGACGGGCTAGAGTGCAGCGTCAGGAGGTCTCTTTTCGCGGCTCTTTGCGTTCACGACGGATGCTGAGTCCGAAAGAAATCAAATAATGTCGGATGCATTTGGAAGAAAGGAAGATCGATATAGGAAGAAAGCTCTGGAGAGGGCCTGTTTATGGAAACTCCAGCCAAGATTCAGCATTCTCAGTCTCAGCCACCTGCATGAAAATGTGACTTGCCTTACACATGCTAGGGTTTTGAGGAATCTGCTGGCTCCGTGTGCTCAAGAAACAAAAAAGACGAAATAAGTAGTAAGGAAAGAAGTTTGCCATTGAAAAGTCATGCAAAAGCAGGAAGCCGCTTTAGAGAAGATAATATTTTGGTGATCATAATGGTGCAGTATTTTCTGCGGCGCTAATGTGGATAGTGTTGCTGATCTTCTGAAGTGCCTGATATTTCTGTTCCTTGATAAGGATATTAAAGGCACTGTAATGCCTTAATGTTCAGTCCAGGAATGCAGCTTGTGTGGGAATATTGCAGCCTCAAAATATTGTATTCATATAAGGGATAAAAGATTATACTAATGGCTTGTTTAATACCAGTGTAGATATTGATTTTAGAAAATAGGACCCAAGCCCATTACAACTATTAAACCATTGTATATTCAGTATACCACCCAAGATGTATATCACTTAAGATGGATGGGGGTGGTTATGACAAAACGATGTTAACTTCAAATATGGCACAGTAACAGATCTGTGGTGCTAAATCAGTGTATTTCTAAATGACGTGTTTCACAGTAACAATTTCACTTAAAATAGCTGTGATTTAATTAGTTTGTTGGGAAAATGACATACTGCCTGGTCATGGCTTGTTTGGCTTCCCTTCAGTGGGTAGTAATGGAATTGAAGAGCCAGTTTCAACTGTATCTACCTTGCAAAGTGTTGAATAATGCAGTCTAGTTTTGACACATATTGATGCTGTAGGAGGGCTATATTCTTGTCCTGGTCCAATACATATTCTGACTGGATTTGTATTCAAATTGTCATATCTTTTGGATGTTCTGGCCAGGAGGAAGGTGCAGTCATCGGGAGATCATTACTTGCTATGCTTAGACTTAAAGGGGTATCGTGACTCCATTGAGGTGGAGGATCAATTCAGATTCTCTGTCTCCAAAGTTAGATGAATCCACATGGTTTTCTGATGGCTTATGGAGATTTTCCTGATAATATTGTTGATACTGCTGTCAATGTCTTGGATGGCCTCCAGAGTGAGAAAACTATGTTGACAGTTGACATGATTATTCTTGGATGCTGTCGTTCATGCCTTAGAGCCTAGGTAATATCGATGTTTGTTGAGGGATTGCAGACTGAAAAGAAAAGAGATGGTTAGAGCAACATGATGAATCTGACAAGATATGCAATAGAGCTCCATTGAAAGTCCACATTGGCAATACAAAAAATGATATATACCCAACACCATCACATCCTTACAATAGGTTGGATTTAACCAACTTCTGGCAAAAACCAGCCAAAACTTTATACCGGGATCACAGGAGTCCTGAAATGACCAAAGCCACATGGGACTGAAATAAGAAAGAGAATTGAGTGCAAAAGTGGGCTGTATCCTATCCATTGTGGAAGTCTTCTGGGTTGTCAGGGGCTCATACGGATCTGGCCCATGGTAGTTAGATGACTGTTAGGTGGCCAGCTGTAACCAGTTTTTCCAATGCTTGTGGAGAGCAGTAATCAGTTAGAACTAGGGTGTCAGCTTGTCCAGTTGTGTGGGACACTTTCCAGTTTGAGGATGTGAACAGGATTTATAGAACTCTGAGAGCTGCCTGGTTGTGTGATACTTGCCACTTCTGGTTCGTTAAATCTTCTGAGGGGCTGGTTGACTAGGTCTGGGAAACAATAAATGCCTCCTTAAGAGTTGGGATGGTTATTCTAACCCTGAAACAGAAGTAGTATATCCTAAGAACTCTACTTTGGACCCAGGAGATTTGGATAATTATTGTCAGTCTCAAATGTATCATTCTTAAGCAAGGATGTTGAATGAGTAGTGAATGGACAGTTTAAAGAATTAGGAGGGTTATTCTGGATCCTTTCTAGTCTAGTTATTGGAGAGAAAACAGCTTCGATCAACCTGGTGAATAAACTATACTGGGAGATAGCCCTATTGATTCTCATGCCCCTCCTGGCTTTCAATACTATTGATATTCTTCTGGACTACCTTTAGGAGTTGGGAGGCACCATTTTGTTGTGGTTTCTGGAAGTGGTGCTGGTGGACTGCTGCTTGGCTCTCTGTCTTTTAGGGTTGTGCAAGGTTCCATCTTGTTTTTCATGTTTTCTGACATTGACATAAAAGTGGGTAAAGTCAACTAGATGACCTATGCCTTCTGTTGAAAAAGCAGGAGGCAGTGGTTGCCAGAACTGCCTCTCACCAGCTTTGGTTAATGTGCCATCTACAGTGTTTCCTGGGTAAACAAGATATTGCCACTGTAGTGTTCTTGAAGAGTGTCTAGAAAGTACAATTGGTGCAAAATACTGTGGTAAGAACACTGTTATTTCTGAGAATCATACCACTCATTTCTTTCTCTATGTGCAATGACTTCCAGTTGTTTCTGGGCCCAATTCAGAGGGCAGCAATTGAATTTGAAACTTGATATGACTCATAATTTAAGAACTACCTATTCCTATTTGAATCTATCAAACTGCTATGGTCCCCTTTTGGGGCCCTATTCAGGTGCCCATATCACCCAAAGCTGGATGGTGGCAACCTGAGAAAAGGACCTTGACGCTAAAACTCTGTAATTCCTTGTAGGGAGATTTGTCTCCTGTATTATGACATTCAATTAGCAATAAACAATTTTGTTGCTACCCTTCCTTCTTTCCTATTTTTAATTATTTTTATTGTTCTAAAATTAATTTCTAATATTCTTTATTGTTCACTGGCTCGAGGACAATAATAGTGAGGAAATACGTAATTAGGTGCTTTTCTTATTTAAATTTTTAAGAATAAAATGGCATATCTTAGGTTAACAGTGTATCTTGACTTCTAGACTCTGGTTCTTCCCAATAAAACTGAAAAGAGCATAGAAAATAGAAACATTAATAAAATTTAAAATAAAAGATATAATAAAAGTTAAATATATTTAGAACCTGTCAGATTTTTTAAAAACCATACAGAGACCAAGATGGAAAAAGTGAACAGGGAGTACTTTAACCTTCTAACCTAGTAGAACAATACAATTTATTAGTGAAATTCATTGATAAAGCAGCAACAGCCAGCGGTATAATTACGTTAGAAAAGGTTCTCGGATAAATCAGTGAAAATAGAAGACTGTGATTGACCAATTTTTATTTAGATTTGGATTTGTATGCCCACCCTTCCTGGATACTGGTTTACAACATAGGTATACAAAAATAACATTAGCAATTAAAACAAGCAATTAACAAAAATATAAAGTGTTTAGGAATCCATAACAACTGGTCTTGGCTTACTTGTGAATGTTACTTTCATTCTTTTCAGGGGGATAACTCTTGTTGGCTCTTGTAGGAAGGACCAGCTTGATGATGATCTGTAGTTCATTGACCCCAACCAAATGCCTGGTGGAAGAGCTCCATTTTGCATACCCTTTGGAACTGCAAACATCCCTGAAGGGTCCGCTGTTCTTCCAGGAGCTCATTCCCAGCAGGTTGGGGTTAGGACCAAAAATGCCCTGGCCCCAGTCAAGGCACATCTCAGAGCAATGTGTTATAATATGAAGTTCATTTCCTGCCTTGTACATGTTCTACATTTTAATCAGAAGATTGCAAAGGCATGCTTGATGAGATGTCCCTTTTGTTGACTGGTTTGTTCACTGTAAATATTTCCTTTATCTTGATTGTAATTGTTGTAGGAGAGTCTTGGTTCCAGATTTTTCCTTTTGAGATAGTCTTTGCAAATGACGGTGCACTGTGATAGAATGGAGCCGCTGAAAAAAACTTGTCAGTTTTACTAGTATCATGTATCATGCAGTGAATAATCAAATGTTTTGGAATTTGGTTGCTTTAAAATAAACTGAGTCACATAGATAGTTGGAGTGATTTCTTTATATCTGTTGCCTTTTATTGTAACATAATGGCATACTTAAGGATATGGAACAACATATGTTTACAGAGAAGACAACATTATTACAGTAATCTGGAAAGCAATGGTATTATGGTACCAGTGTGTGCACGCTCTCCTCCATTCTCCTAAAAATGAGAAGAGTGACCTGTTGAAAGCGGCATTCAGGACCACAATTTTTTTCTGTGCTGATTGACTGAAGTTTCTTCAAGACCTAACTACAAAGAAGAAAGATGAAGAAAGACAGTGACTCAGTTACTACTTGTGTTGGCCTGTCTCTTAAGTACTGATACATTAATCCCCAAACCTGAAGTTATGAGAGAATTTAATAATGTGGAACCATTTCTGCTCTTGTTGAATTTTGTTGGAAGAAGTCTCTATAGATCTACTTCTAGATCCAATTGACTCAACAGCTGGCGGTGGTTTCTTCTTCATTATACTTTACTAGGAAATGCCAGGCTATCTGTTTGAATGCTTAGCAAGTTAACTCTCCAAAACAATAGGAATGCGGCAGATAGAAATTGAAATAAATGTTGTTTTGAACAGAATGAGGCTTGCTTGTATAGGGAGACTGAAGTTGTATAAAGAGAAAATGCCAAATTAAGGATCTTTTTATTGACTTGGAATTTAGTGAACAGCAATCACTTCTTAAATTGTAGACTAATTTATGCATAGATAAGTAATAGAAAAGAGGAAAGTTAGAGCGATATTGCTGGAAAGGAACTATTTCCTCAACTACAGTCACAAATACATTAATTAAGTATAAGGATTGGAAACTACCAGGATTTGGCTGATGAACCCAGCGTTAAACAAGCATAATGATTATATTGCATCAGTAGACCCAATTACCTTTTTTTCTGGATCAACTGTGGTTGCTAATATATACTTTATGATGATGAGAATCCTACTGAATATTTGGAACAGCTTCAATTTTATCTGGACGCAAAATTTCTGTTTGCTGGAAATCAACTTACAAAATCCAAAGAGCTGCTTTTGTGAAAAGAAACCTCCTGACCCCCTGCAAACTATACTAATTGTTAGGGGTTTTTATTTTTTAATTTATTATAAGTACTTTACAGAACTTTAAAAATCAGAAATACCTGATAAGTATTCAAATATTATGCCTTCCAGTTAACTTCACAGCATAGAGCCATGTATTATGTAACTGATATTCCATATCTAAACTGGTATCTCAGTAGTTGAGATGACATTGCTATGAGTTTACTGTGCCTTCAATACATACAGAATTTGTTGCTGTCTTGATTTTGTTTTTGTGGTCTAGCATATATAATTAATTTTTTATTATTATTTTGCCAAGGAACACAGTTTTAAATTAAGATTTTAAAGATTGAATATAGATTTAAAATAAACATTAACCTGTACCCTAATTCCCAGATTCAAAGTAATATTACTGATTCTCTTTGTATTGCAGAACCACACATGAATTTTTGTTTGGGGCCCTTGCTGAACTTGTTGATAATGCAAGGTATGTGTTGGCACTTGACTGCTGCAGGCTTATTTCATCATTGTTGTTTAGCCCAACTTGGGGCAAGGTGGCTCCTTTATAGAAGAGAGTCAATAGAGCTTCTATTCAGCTTTGTACAAAAAGACTTCTATTATAGAATTGGAAGAGACACAGTGGCCCCCACTGCAGTTGATTCTCTAAGATTATAAGAATGTTAGAGATATCTGGCAATGCAGTATAAATACTTTGACTTAATTTCTTTTGTACATATTTCCTATCAAAGTTTTTTTTTTCTACTACAGAAGGAAAGTAACAAAGGCCTTTCTGCCATTATGTTAGCTGTAGATTATAGTGTGTATTCACCAGGGAAAAGAGACTGCCAGTTCAGGGAACAGTTAATTGGGAGCTTGTGTTTCCCTTAATAAGAAAGCTTATCATTTTTTAATTCCATATTTTTAAAAGAATTCTTAAAGGCATTCTGCCTAATTACTTGTGATGGGTAAAACATCAAGGGTCTGGTACAGTTTTTGTGTGTATCTGTTTCCTACTTTTACAGTCTTGTTGGGCATTTTTGTAGTAAGGCTGGGGGTGAATAACATACAGAGTATGCCTGTGTAGTGTTGGTACAGCTGTTCATGAATTTTCATCCATGCTATCCCTTCCTGCTGAACTACCTATTTTCAACAACTCTTTTATTTCGTGTTTGAATATTATTATTTATTGCATTTCTGTTCTGCCTTGTCTCAGCTGACTCAGGGATACTGATTTTCCTGTCTGCTCTTTTTTAGAGATGCAGATGCCACAAGAATAGACATCTTTACTGGTAAGTCAGTATTCCCAAAGAGATTTGGAAAAGAGATTTTTACTCGCCCTAAGAACAGGAAGAGAGCCAAACTAATTTCCTGCAGTGGAGCTCTATAATTCCAGGGCTTCATTAAAACAAGACCCTTGTGTTGAAACTACAGATGAAATCAGGATTGGAAATATATGAACATGGCCGCTAACCCACATTAATAAATGAACAAAATCTTACACCTTTGAAAGTTTCTGATTTTTCTTCAATGGGAGCCGTATGTCAAGAACATGACAGTAGTTCAGCCTGCCATCATATTAGCAACAGTGGCGAGCACGGATGAGCATGAACCAATTCAAGAACTGATGTTTATGATGAATTTTGCCTGGTTCATGGTTTGCAAAATGAAGCTCAGCTACCACAAACTTTCAAGCACTTTGTGGAGTTTTGGGCTGTTCATGAACAATTACATTTCCAGACAGATTGCTTCTGCTCAATGTTAATGTTACCAAACTTCAGAGCAAAAGGAGGTGGGTAGAACTTAAAGGTTATGTAGATAAGCATCTGAGGGATGACAGGCAGTCATTTCCTCAGAAAGCACTTCATTGAGGGGCTGTAACTCAGATCCTGTAAATCCAGTTCTCACCAAACAGGTAGAAGAGAGTCAGTTGGAAATCCCCTGTGAGTGCTTTGGGTTGAAGGATATTCCATCACATCATGTACCTCACATGCCTAATCATTTCGACACTTAAAAGGTGGTATGGTTGAAGGTTCATGAACCAGGCGCACCATAAATCAAAACCCATTTCCCTAGTGACTAGATCTTTGACTTCTAGCTGCAAGTGTAGCTGGTGCATAGGCTAAAGCTAACACAAGACATTTTGAGCCACAGCATCTTTCTGCGATTTCAGAAGTAAAGCCAGATCCAAATGTACCCCCAAGTTGCAGAAAAAAATGGAATATAACCATATCAAGATATTATATCAGTCAATTCTGTCTTACCTGAATTGAGCTTGTTGACTTTTTTGCTTCCAGTCATACATTCATCACCAGTATATATAAAGAACTTGTGACACAAAAATTATCCAATATTTCACCACTTGAGCAAACCATTTAGTTTCAAATGGCTAGCATTTATAAGCCAGTATGAGTTAAGGCCAAGAGGCCAAGTTGCAGTCCGTACAGCTGTAAGCATCTTTTCTGCACCTTCAGGTGAAATCAGATGACACATCTGAGTAATTTCATTTGACAGCTGCTAAGGAGCGTTGAGTTTAGACTCTGATACTGACTCTGAGTTGGAGCAGATGGGTGTGATATAACCTCAAAATATTTTCATATCTGGTTTATGGTGAACTGCTAATTTGGGTAGCAGACAGCCGGTATTGCTACTTTGCATTACATCACCATATAACATAAACACTGGACTGTAAAATTATCCTTTCTAGTGTCTAGCAGATTATCACATTTCTGAATCCAAATGAACTTTATATATACTAATACATTATTCTTTATAGCCCTCTTATGTTGTCCCAGTTGTATATATCGTAGTTGGACCTTTGCTTCGTGTAAATCCAAATTTCCCTGCCTTTTCAAGTTTAGGTCTGTTAATTCTTCTCTTACAGAACCTCGAGAAGACCTGAGGGGTGGGTTCATGCTTTGTTTTTTGGATGATGGAGCAGGAATGGACTCAAGTAAGTGACAGTTCATTGTATTATTCCATTCTGAGAGAAACAGGATGAAATATTATTTTACAATGGTGATCATAAAGGTATTGACAAGGATAATCTATTACATCCCAGTGCAGTGAGAAGTAGATATACTTCATGTAAGATGCCCTCAGGTAAGAACAGAATTTGCTTTTTGTTTTGAAGACCCATAATGAACCAATAAAAAGAGTGGATGGTGTGAAAAGCTTTTCTAGAACCAAGAAGATGATTCTGACTTTCCTTTTTGACAAGCGTGATCTGTTACTGCTAGAAGATATTGACAATGCCAGAAGATCTCCTGAAGAGTCATCTCAGCCTGTATCTTGGCAGTCTGTTCACATACTCCTTCATGTCCAGGTGGAGAGAGAAGGATCGCAGGGAAATAATCAACGGCCTCATCATGGTTTTCTAGTAAACCTGGAAAAGACCCCCCTGATTTCATCATAACATCTGATATAGTTGATAGTCCTCTGCCACATCTCACTAGGCTACATAATTATACCAATGGAATGGATTGTCAGAATACAAATGGTGATCAAGTAACTATCTCTTAGGCATCAGTGCTATGTTGCTGGCAGTGTACAAGGAGTCATGAGCTCCTTAGATGTTATATAACCTGGACAAGGCTCCATTCCAGGCTGCTCCCTTAATGTCCAGCAAATTTCACCTTCAGACCTCATTGTGAGTCAGGCTCTTCTTTCGCTGCTAATGCCATCACCCTAGCTTGTAGCTTGGACCTTTCAGTCTTCTACTCTTCCTTTGTGTAGACAGCCCTCCTAAAAAGACTAGTGATGGAAGGGTAATGTATGAAACTAGAAGTGTCCCACAGCATAACTGGAAAGATAGCATTGCTTGGTAAGCTACATCTACTAAGGCTTACCATTTGGATTCTTTTAAACTGCATAAGGTTATAAGATGGCATGCAGTCTACCTGAGCAGGATCAGTGAAGCCTTCCGCACCATATTTGTGACAGCTACTAACAAAAACTTGTAACAGAATGGACAGAAATGCAATTTGAATATTGCAGTTTCGGTATTTCTTATTCCTGCTCGGCTGTACCAAAATTTTTGCTCAGTCACCTCAGGCTTAGAGTGTTTTCCGCAATTCCTGCAATTAGATCAATATTGTTCTTGCTGTACTCTGAATTTCTTGTATGCTGACACTTCCATGTCAAGCCATCTGTAATCTCAATCAAGCCTTTCAATATCAGCAGAATACTCGATTAATTGTGGACCAATATTTAAAGAGTGTTCGTAAGAAACTGCGTGTATATGGCATTACAGTATTCTCTATATGAAAAAATATCTCATCATACCCAAAATTGATGTCTGCTTAATTTTCATCTAGTCAGGATGTGATCAGAAAATGGATAGCTGCTACAAGCTGGTTGCTTTCTAAGAAAGGTTCAGTTTGTGCACAAGTCAGATTCATGAAAGGTACTTTGTGCCTGGAAGCCACATGGGCTTACATCGATAAGGACCAATCTGTAAATACTTCAGACTACAAATCTGTTATTAAAGGAAATTATCTTGCATCTAGTATAGGCTGGATACAACCTTTTGGTACTATTGGGCCACATACTAATAGAACCTCTGCCCTGATGAACTAAACTTCAGTTTATTATTTAATTAAGTGACTTAGCCATCATCTACTCCATTGCTGACTCCAGGCTCCTATTCAGAATATCTCTGGAGTTGAAGAAAATTAAAAATAAAGTTGAGTATCATTGGCCTCATGACAGTATTTCGCCCAAGGCCTCTGAGCAGCTCATGTTAGCTGTTGAAGTGCAGGTAGTCAAAAGACTACTGAAGTGCAGAGCAGTTGAATGAAATGGATTTTCTTTTACTGTTTAGGGCTCCACAGATAGAACTGGAAACAAAATTATTCTGGCTAATTCTGTGAATCATTACTTTATGCAGAAGATGGTTCACTCTGCTTTCATGGACTCACTGGGCACGTTGCAAGGAGACTGTATTGGAATGAGACTCCAGAAATATCCGTGTTTGAACCCGTAGTCCTGAAATTACACCCAATACATTGTGCATCGTACCCTAATATTAAATGTATTGTTGTTAGTTGCGAAGTCTTGTCCGACCCATCGCGACCCCATGGACAATGATCCTCCAGGCCTTCCTGTCCTCTACCATTCCCCGGAGTCGATTTAAGCTCACACCAAATGCTTTAGTGACTCCATCCAGCAACCTCGTTCTCTGATGTCCCCTTCTTCTTTTGCCCTCAATCACTCCCAGCATTAGGCTCTTCTCCAGGGAGTCCTTCTCATGAGGTGGCCAAAGTTAAATGTATACATCACTATAAATGGAATGAAAGCATCTGTCTTACACAGAGAGTATTGCAGTTCTTACACACACACATGCTGTTGTTCAACCATGTGAATTGTATATGCAAATCACAAATCAATTACAACATACCCATAAGGTCTTCATGCCAATCATGGTAGATTTCTGTGGAGACCATACAGACACATCTGTGGACATTCATCTGGACTGATAGAGACACCATGAGGTGGCAGAGTCAAGGTCTCATCAACTGGATCAATGCTATTTAGATTCAAGATACCATCATGTAGGTGAAAATGAATAAAGCTAAGCTACTGATATCCATGTTTCGAGTCCTCATTTTCTCTCTTTTTAGATGATGCTGCAAGTGTGATTCAGTTTGGTAAATCGGCTAAACGAACACCGGAATCAACCCAGATTGGCCAATATGGAAATGGCTTGAAATCGTAAGTATGTGGATGCCAGCCACGTGGAGTTTGGGGTTTGGCTTAGAACATGAGTCATGTGTAACAGAAAAGTGGAAATGTTTTCTGAGTAAATCTGTTCTCCCAAATAGGTTAGAATTTCTGAGAGCCAGCTTGGTTATAGTGGCTTCTAATCTGAAGAACTGATTTTGATTCCCCAGTCCTCCACATGCAGCAAGCTGGGTGACCTTGGGCCAGGCACAGTTCTCAGAGCTGTCGCAGCCTCCCCTGCCTCACAGGGTGTTTGTTGTGGGAAGATGAAGAGTAGGCAATTGAAAGTCGCTTTGAGACTCCTTTGGGTAGTAAAAAGCAGGGTACAACAAAAAGCTTTTCTTTTTAGATCTGGACTTTGTCTTGTTATTACCTCAGAAGATTGACCTTAGCTGTAGACTTATGGTGTTGCTATGCCTTTCCTGCAGATAATATGTTATAGATAATCAGCATTACCTTTAACCAGGCTCATTGATATTTTGGTGTGTGGATAATTTTATAAAGCAGCTGCACATAGGTAGCAATTGCATATGATGGAGCTTATGTCCTATTTTTCCACTACTGCTCACAAGAAGCTAGAATAACAATCACAAAGACAACATTACAGCTAGAAGGACAACCGCTATAAAGTACTGCTCCATCTTCAAATCTTCTCAGTCACATGAGAGTAATCAAAGTATTTGCTATGCTGCTGAGAGAATGAACAGGGTGCACTTTCCTTCTGTCAAACCAAAGAACATCCACAAAGGCAACTAACACAATTTCTGTACCAAATCGTAACTTGATCCTTCCGCTGAAGTGAGACTTGAAAATTCATCATGGTGTCGTGAACCAGCCAGCTCCAGCAGAAGAAAGTGATGCAGCAGACTCAGAGAAGGCAGGCAATCCGCAGAACTGACTCAGAAGCACAGCCAGTAACAGAGACACTGCAGGAGGAGACTGTCTCTGAGGAGTCAGACATACATGAGTGATGTGGAGTCTAAAATTCAACTTCATTGTCCAAGTATGCTCATGGAGACTTTAATAACAGATGAATCCAAAAGAACACATCTCTGCTTGCTAATCTTAATTGGCCAAGATGGGTAAGAGTGGAATGAAATACTGGTAAATTGGACCATTCAGATTACCTGGTACTTGTATTTGAATTATATTATTAAATGAAATATTCATCTAAGAAGCAGAAGGATGGAACATACTGCTAGATTCAGCAGAATGACTGAGCAGGAATTTTGCAAAGTATGCCTTTGTACAGGGATGTATTACTAACTGAAGAATTATTATTGTCAAGAAAGTCAGTTGAGGCCAATTAATGCTATTATCTGTTGGAGAGAATCCAAACTAGTTCTGCAAATTGGTTTGTCTGCAAATTGCACAATTATGATTCAGCAGGAGAATTTTCTGACCTCAGTAGGTGTCACCCAGGCTTCATGTATTGATATATCTCAGTGATTGAAATTGTCTTTGAAGTACACTTGATCATAAAGAAAACAATCTCACCTGCTCCCTAGGTATTTTACAAGCTTATGGTGGCCTTAGTTGCTTACCTATGTTTTTGGAACATGTCCAGACTCCCCAGATTCAGGGCCCTGAAAGTCATCTGGATCAACACCCCAGAGTCAGGGTAGGGGTAGCTATCTTAGCCTTAAGGCCCTGCTGGCCCAGGATGCACCACCACAGGTCCAAGCATCACCACTACCAGGTGTCGCTAGCAAGCCCTGTTGATGCTGCAGAGCATCATGAAGGGACCTAGCAAGAGGTCAAGGCATAGCATCAGGGCTCTACCATACCCCAAGCCCCATCTGATGGAGGATCCTGAAGAGAGCTCACAGCCCTGTCCACAATTCCCACATCTACCAGCCAAGAGAGTGGAGTAAAGAGCAACTTGCAAAAAGAAGAAACTCACCTGCAGCAGTTTCCAGAGGGCTGAGCACGACCAAGGCGGAAGAGTCCAAAACACCTTCAGGAATGAGAAAAAGAACTTTATTAACTCTGATGAAAGGGACAGGAGCAGGAAGATTATGGGGAGGGTGAGCATATAAAAGGTGGTTCTCTGCAGCAGCAAGAGAGACGGTTGCCTGGAGAATAATGAGGCTAGCCTCTCTGGCTGGGTTTAGAAGAGGCTGCTGTTGGCTGCTTATTCTCTCTGAGGCTTCCAGAGTGACCCAACTAGGATGACCAAGCAGACAGAAGGCAGCATCAACTCAGTCATAATGGAAAAGTGTGACAAACTGTTGGAGAATGTAGGCACTGGCAACATCCTGCTGAACCGATCATGCCCATCTTGGCCAGTTGAACCAGTTCCTGGTTGGTCCTACAGTTACTTTGCCTCCTCCTTGAGACAGTGACAGCAGTTAATCTGTGGCCTCCACAGAGCAGGAATCAGCAGAGAAGGTGGACTTTGCTCAGTTTGAACAGTGGCTCATGAAGCACCAGTCCTAGCTACTATGTAATGTGGTACAGAGCCAGCAAGAAGCCTAGGCTGCCACGCTCCAAGATTTTATTTATTTTATTGTCATATATAAAGCGTTTACAGAAAAGTGAAAGAAAGAAAAACCAGCTAGCAAAACAATTATTATTACATCGGAGAAAATAGTATGATACTGTCTTAAGGAAATATGTGGTTATTGGTCCTGACCTAAAAATTAATACTGTCTTTCTTAAGAAAGTCCAAGTAATAACACCACTGTTTGTCATATTCTTCAAGTGGTTTCTTATTAGCCATATTAGTAAGTCTTGCCATTTTTGCTAGGTCCACTAATTTGTCTAGCCATATAGATGTAGTTGGAGTCTCCGTCGCCTTCCAGTGCTTCGCCCACCATGCTCCAAGATTTTAGAAAGGTCACTGAAGTGGTCCAGGCCCCAGCCAACCCTATCAGTGTTGCTGGGGCAGGGGGTGGTGGAGTTCCACAGGTCAGAATGCAGTCTCTGGATGACACAAAGCTTGGATTCGAGAGAACATCAAGACATAACTGGAGGCTTTTCAGTGGACAGCAGAGGATACTCAGTGGCCCCATGATCAGTGGTTCTTTATGCTGGGACCTACCAGTCTGTAGAGGCACAGGTGGCATTTCATATAGTAGACTGAATGGACGCTGCCAACTATGAAGCCCTCAAATCAGCTATACTGGATAGGTAGATTAGTCTTGAGTTATACTGGTAGAAGTTCTGCAGTCTTTGATATCAGGCAACCGGGAAACTATGGGCATTGCTGACACGGCTGGAAGGTGCTGTGATGCGTTGGCTGTCCCCAGGAACAGAAGGTGGGAACCGGATAGTTGAGGTTATTGTTCTGGAGCAGTGGTTCCATCAAGACTCAACTAGAAGGAAACACTGGGGAGCTGAGTCCAGGGCAAAAAGGGACCTTGTTTCAAATGTGTCCAGTGGGGGCACTTTTAAAAAGATTGTCCCCTTATGAAATGGAACCTAGGATGGGAAGTACCTGTGCAGGGGTCCACTTGGGAACCAAAGCCCAAACTTTCTTACAATACAAGTTGATGGGTAAGCCTTCCTTGCACTCATCAACATTGGAAATTCAATCTCTATGATCTAAATGAGGCTTTCTCAGCTAGAACTTCATGAAACCCTGGAGTTTCTCGACAACCCTGGAAGTGTTTCTTGAATGGGTGAGAGTTAATTTATATATTTTTAAATTTGTTAAACATTTATCAGGCGATATTACTTTATGGGCATATTCTCAGAGGAGCTTTGGGGTTGATGGAAGAGCATGAGTCAAATACCTCAATGAGCCCGACAAAACATCTTGCAAATATGGCCCACTGAGGGAGTGGTTAGAGAGGGTACAGATGGACGTCTTGAGAAATCTAGAGCGATGACAATTTTCTGAAAAGCTATGATATTGGAGTGGGCTGGGATACCCTACCGGCAATTATTGGAGGGGCCCATTCTGGGTGAGATGTGTCTTGAGATCTGTGACCTATGAAGTAACTATCGACCTGTGAATTTGACATATGTAGCTGGCAAAAATTTGGAACAAATCATCAAACAGTCAGTCCTTGAGCAGCTGGAATAGAGCTGTGATTTCTAAGACTCAGCTGTGATTTCTAAGACTCAGCATAGGTTTCGCAAGAACAAATCATGTCAGACCAACCTTATCTCTTATTTGAGAAAGTGACTACCTTGCTGGATCAGGGGCATGCTGTGGACATAGTTTATCTGGATTTCAGTGAGGTGTTTGATAAGGTTCCACATGATATTCTTGTTGACAAGTTGGTAAAATGCGGTATGGATCCTAATTCTATCAGGTGGATAACTGGTTAACAGATTGTACCCAACGGGTACTTGCTAATGGTTCAGCATCCTCTTGGAGAAGAGTGACAAGTGGAGTTCCCCAGGAATCTGTTCTGGGGCATGTGTTCTTCAACATATTTATAAATGATTTGGATGAGGGTTTAGATGGGATACTTATTAAATTTGCAGACAATACTAAACTGGGAGGGGTAGCAAACACAACCAAAGACAATCAGAATACAGGATGATCTTGAGAAGGCTCAAGAAGTGGGCTCAACTGAAATGTTCAATAGGGACAAGTGTAAAGTTCTGCATTTAGGTAGGAAAAACCAAACACACAATATAGGATGGGGGAGACTTGTCTTGGCAGTAGCATGTGCGAAAAGGATCTATGAGTCTTAGTAGACCATACATGGAACATGAGTCAACAGTGTGACTCGGTGGCTAAGAAGGCAAATGGGATTTTGGGCTGTATCAAATGGAGTATCATGTCCAGATCATGGGAGGTGATGGTACCACTTTGCTCTGCTCTGGTTCGGCCTCACTTGGAGTACTGTGTTCAGTTTTGGGCACCCCAGTTGAAGAGGGATGTAGACAAACTGGAGCGGAGCGTGTCCAGAGAAGGGCAACAAAGATGGTGAGTTCGGAGACCAAGACATATGAAGAAAGGTTGGGGGAGCTTGGTCTGTTTAGCCTGGAGAGGAGATGACTGAGAGGGGATCTGATATCCATCTTCAAGTATTTAAAAGGATGTCATATAGACGATGGAGCAGAGTTGTTCTCTCTTGCCCCAGAGGGATGGACCAGAACCAATGGGATGAAATTAATTCAAAAGAAATTCCATCTAAACATCCGGAAGAAGTTTCCGGTATGGGTTAAAAATTTTGACTAAGCACTGCATCTACTTCACCTAAGTGTCAAATGTAAAGTCATCACATCCAAACACAAAGAACTTCTGATGAATAGCTGATGAATTAATGAATATTCTATTAAATGTCTTCTGGGTTCATCTGTACAGGAATGAGTTGTTCTAAAAACAGTCTTGTCCTTTATTCCGAAAGTGAACTTTTTCCATCTGTCTCAAAAACTAATACTGCCACAGTTTTGCCTTCATATGAAATATCTATTATTTAAAAAATGGCATAATCTTGATGGCAATAGATCCTTTCTGTTCTATATTAGATGGGCTGAAATGCTCTGGTGTACAGAGAAAGCACCAAAGGCATTCATCAAGTGCAATGGCATAGTGGCATTCTTCTGGGGAAGAGCCTACTTTATCACAGGTTTTCCTGAACACTGTTTGTTAGTAGGCTCTTCCCCTGAAAAGTAAGGGATCCAGATTCAGAAAGTACTAAATGTAAGGTTTAGTAGTTAATTCTCTAATTCCTGCCTGACCCCCTCAAGACAGGTGAAGTTTATACGGGTTGTTTTGCATTCTATCCAGGAACGAGCTGTCTTAACAGAGGATAGAGAGAAGTCTCTCTGTTCCCTGGTGGATGCCTTACTTGGAAACAAAGTTGTCAAGGAGGTTTTTGAAAGGCTTCCTGGACATTTTCCAGCCAAGACCCAGTGGTCTCTATCGCTGGTTCTTTCAGTCCTAAGACCTCCATTTTAACTGTAGTCTTCATGTAGCTTGGCTTTTCTGACTATGGAAGTCGTCATTTTGGTAGCCATTACATCAGCTAGGCATATGGGGGAATTGATAGCCCTCAGAATGGATCTGTCCATTCAGTTCTTCCCAGGAAAGGTGATGTTGCACCTTGGTTTTGGCTAAATTCGCATTCAGTTGAATTTTTGGCTAAATTCACATTCAATTTCCATTTGATGCAATAGGTTGTATTACCCGCCTCACAAGTAAAAAAGGACTGTGCTGTGTTAAATACATAGAACAAAACAGTTTCGGTTTTCCATATATCTGGTAATTTGTTATTGGGGCCTGAAAAAGGGTTGAACAACTTCTTCCCAATCAAGCAACCACTGGGTTGTCTCCTTAATCTGGGCTGCCTACCATTTGTAGTAGTTACCTTGTCCGCTAGACGTCAAGGTCCTCTTGGAGGTCTGCAGGATGGCACCTTCATTAGACATTATTCCATTGACCTTTATTTATTAGTTCAACTTTTATGGCACTGCTCCCAGACCAGCAGTTCCATGGCAGTTTACAACAAATGTAAAATACAATAAAGCCAGAAAATAAAATGTAGCCTTAAACAGCCCCTTCTACCATCCCAAACCCCAGTTCCCAAAAAAACACATACCAAGCCTGCAACAGCTGCCATATGTACTCATGAAGGTGCAACTAGGCAGGCCTCAAGTAGCAAGGCACCAGAAAGTACTGAAGGCACTAGAGGAGGGGCTAGATCTTCTGTAACCTGGCCTCAACCGATTGGAAGCTGGCAGAGTTTGGAAAGGCTATGCTGCATTCTCTTTTCCAGTGAAGAGCTCATCCCACCTTTCTGGTATGCAGCTTGCCAGTGTCCCTGCACAGAAGGACAGAAGCTTGAAAACAGGGTTGCACTTACTTGAGTGGGGCTTGAAGCATGGAATGGTGCTATACATCTGGTGGGTTCTGTTCCAGGGCATGTCACAGTGGCTGGTTGGAACTGAGGGAATGGGCATCCTAGTCAAGGAACACATGATTCTGCCAGCAGGAAAGCTGGAGCATACATAGTTTCTTTGGTCTGGGACACTTTAGAGCTTTAGCTAATAGAAAATGCTCTGTAGGCAGCCTGTGCAAGTGCGGTCCCAAGGCGTGTTTGTATGGGATATCGATAAACAACAGTTACAGATAAATACAACCATGTTTTTTCCATTAGCCAGTTCTGTTCTTCCTCACACACCTAGGAACTTCAGAATGTGCCTCTCCATGTGATCTGTGGATATCCCTAAGGAAAATGTGTTGTTCAGGTCATAGTTAATGTATATAACTAGCAAAATAAGCTCTAGCCTACTTCTGCTTAGTCTGTAATTGTTTCAGTGGTCCCCAACTTTTTTCGGGCCAGGGACCAGGGGAGAGGGGGAGGCAAGGGCACTGGCGTGCTGGTGGGCAGAAATGTGCAGGCCTGGAGCTGCCGCGCCTGTGTGTTTGCACCTGCCGGCGCCTCTCCCTCCCCCCTGCGCAGCACAGCGCTTCCTGCACTGGGAGCGATCAGCCGCTTTGGTGGCTTATCTTTCCCAGTGCAGCGAGCGCCGTGCCACGGGGGGAGGGAGGCGCACTCACTGGCGCACCGGTGCCCGGACCCCCCCCCCCCCCCGCAGCCTGGTACCGGTATGCGACACAGGGTTTGGGGAACACTGGTTTATTGCATTTGTTTTGCTTTGAATAAAACTAGTCATTATATATTACAACACTGAAATGTCTCTGCAGGGGGTCCATGCGGATTGGCAAGGATTTTATTCTCTTTACCAAGAAGGACAACACCATGACCTGCCTTTTCTTGTCTCGCACATTTCATGAAGAGGAAGGAATTGATGAGGTCTGTACACAGTTTATGTCTTTAAAAATCAAATTACAAATTGGGGTCTATATAAAGCTAAAATGTTTTTCTCAATTATTAAGGGTTGCTTTTAAATGGGTTTTGTTGGTTGTTTTTGCTAGGCTTTGGGCTTTTCCATCACAATGCATTTTGATGTACGATTTTCTAAAAAATGTCTTAAGGTTGTCTTTTCCAACCTTTTATATTTATAGACAATTTACGGCTGTCTTAAAAAAGGCTGTCTTTTCCAACCTTTTATATTTATAGACAATTTAAAATAACAGTATAAAAACCTTAAAGAAATGTAATATATTTGAGGTAGAACAAGCTAGAACGGTATCCAGATAAATTAATCAATTTTCAAAAGCAATTTTTCTTCAGTGGTCTGTCCCTCTATCCCCACTACATTGCAGAGCCTATGGCCAATTTATACTGTAATATTTGAGGTTGCAGGAATTTGGAATTTTGGTAAAGTTGAGGTGTACTCATTGAAATACATATAGAGGGACCCGCCCTTGAAGAAAAATTGGTTTTGAAAATGGATTAATTTATCTAGATACCGTTCTGGCTTTCGTCCACCTCAAATATATTATAATACAATAAAATAAGGACACCGACTATATTTGAGATAGATTCATGCTTATTTGGAATGCCATTTTGGTTGGTCAATTCTTTGTTTTGAGTGCATCCATGGATCAACTTGCCTTCTACACTTCAAACTTCCTTGTCAGCTGGGGTAGAGGGCAAATAAAACTATTAAAATAGGTCTGGGGAGAGAATTACTCCTTGTGACACTCCACAGTGGAGTTGCGAGTAATGCGAATGGTTCTCTCCTATTGCTACCCTCTGTTTGTGACCCCTGGAGGCAGGAGATGAGCCTCGGATCCCGGCATTGGTGAGGCGGTAAACTAGCAGCTCGTTCTACTGTGTCATCTACTGTGTCAAACGCTGCCGTGGGATCTAGTAGTATTACCAGCACTGACCAGCCTTGATTCAGCTGATGGCAGAAGGCGACCAATGGTCTAGGGCCAAAACTTCTTCCAGGAATGCTGTCAGTTAGTCTATGGCAGCTCTTTCCTCCACTTTCTCTGCAAACGCTAAGTGCGAGACAGGGCGGTAGTTGACAGGTTTTTGTGGATCCATGGATGGTTTCTTATGCAGACACCGGACCACTGCCTCCTTCAGCCCCTTCAGGAATTCTCCAGTTGAAAAGGAGAGGTTGAATATTTCCCAGAGTGGGGCCCCTATTGTGTTTGTCATTTTGATGAACCACAAGAGGCAGGGGTCTAGAGGTTGAGTGGTGGACCTCGTCAAAGTCAGTATCTTGTCCACTTTGGTAAGTGATAAGCGTCTGAAACTATGTAATGTATCCTCCAAAGGCGGCCAAAGGGCCTCTAGTTTCCTTTTCTGTTTCTAAAGTTGATGAAAGATAGTGGCAGAGTGTCAAGACTTTATCTGCATAATGGTTTGCAAATGCCTCACATAATCTATTTCAAACTTGCTGCTGTATGAGGGTAAGTCAAAGTATTCTACTAGGGTTCCAGTTCATACATGCATGGGAGTATTCCAAACAAAATGATTTTCTCACAGGATGGTCAGGGGGGCTTATTGATAAAGAAGTTTTGAGAAATTGAAAACATCATTGGTGAGACAAGGACCAGGAAAGTTGCACTGAGGAATTTTTTCTATCATGACAATGTACCTGCTCATTCTTTTAGGGTAGCAAGGGCTGTAGTACAAGAATTTCATTGGAAAATTACCCCATACAACCTACAGCCCTTATTTGTGCCCCTTCAGACTTCTTTTTGTTCCGAGAACTCAAAAGTGTATTTGAGGATGCCAGAACTGGCATTTTTATGTGGTGTAAATTGAAGAGTGAAGGATTCTCCGAGGAAAGCTTAGAGAGATGGAAACACCATCTTCAAGAAAGGGAAAAAGAAGGATCCGGGTAACTACTGACCCGTCAGCTTGACATCTGTAGCTGGTATAATTTTGGAACAAATCATCAGTCGGTCTTCGAGCAGCTGAAACAGAGAGCTGTGATTTCTAAGACTCAGCATGGGTTTCGCAAGAACAAATCATGTCAGACCAACCTTATCTCTTTTTTCAAGAAAGTGACTATCGTGCTGGATCAGGGGAACACTGTGGACATAGTTTATCTGGATTTCATTAAAGCTTTTGATACGTTTCCTCATGATATTTTTGTTGACAAGTTGGTGAAATGCGGTATGGATCCTAATTCTGTCAGGTGGATCGATAACTGGCTGACAGATCGTACCCAAAGGGTACTTGTTAATGGTTCAGCATCCTCTTGAAGAAGAGTGACCTCCAACTGGCTGCGGATTCCTGACCCCAAAGAAACACGCCGGACCTCAACAAAGTACACCAAGGATCAGTCCTGGGGGCTGTGTTCAACATATTTATAAATCATTTGGATGAGGGATTAGAGGCGGTACTTATTAAATTTGCAGACGATACTAAACTAGGAGGGGGTAGCAAACACTACTGAAGACAGAATCAGAATACAGGATGATCTTGATAGGCTCGTGAAGTGGGCTAAACCGAATAAAATGAAATTAAATGTGCAAATGTAAAGTTCTGCATTTAGGTAGGAAAAACCATACGCACCAATATAGGATGGGGGATACTCGCCTTGGCTGTAGCATGTGCGAAAAGCACCAAATATCAGCATTCCTCGAGGAAACTTCAGCTCTCTTTTTTTAACATATTTTTTCATTGAAAGTTTTACACAACCACAAAAAAGACACAAAACCTATAAAACACTACCACCAACACCACTTCTATAACCCCCAATAACAAATAATAATAATAAAGACAATAACCAAAAACATACAATAACAACAAAAAAACATTTAGAAAAGACCTCCAACCATCTACAAATCAGGTTCTTTAGTTTTCGAATACCGCATGCACAAAAAATATTACTGGAAAACCATTCATAATTATAATATATATCCTTAATTAAAATGATAATCTGATGAAAGACATATTTACATCTAATAAATCTTCACTTTAGAATACATTTCATCCTTGTCTTAATTTATTCAACATAACCAATAGTAATACTCTCATTTACCTTATTACTTTTAAGATAATTTACAAATGGCTCCCAGTTTGTTATAAAACTATCTAACATTTGGTCTCTCATTGATATTGTTATCTAATTCTGCATACTCCTTAACCTTATCCAACCATTCATTTACACTTGGTATTTTATCATTTTTCCAGTACTGATCATAAATTATTCTTGCTGCTCAGATCATGTAAAGTAATAATATTCTCCTTGCTTTTACTATTTCAGGATCCAAAATATTTAATAAATATAATTCTGGTTTAAGTTTCAGCTAGCTTTGTTATTTTCCGAGTATATTGATGGATCTGTACCCGAAACAACAACTCGGCTGGCTCCCAGTTGAATTTAGGATTAAGCTTAAGGTTTTGGTAATCACCTTTAAGGCCATATGCAGTCTGGGCCCAGTGTATTTGAGAGACCACCTCCCTGCCTATACCCCCAAAAGAGCCTTACGCTCCACCACCTCCAACTGGCTGCAGATCCCCGACCCCAGAGAAACACACCGGACCTCAACAAAGGCCAGAACCTCCTTGGTCCTGGCCCCCACCGGGTGGAACAAGCTCCCTGAGGAGAAATGTTCTGTGTAACTATTTTTATAACCTTCTATGTAAACCACCAGAGCCGTATGGAAGGGCAGTATAAAAATCTAAATAAATAAATAAAAAGTTTGTCTAATAAGTGAAGGCAATATGTTTTATATATTGGGCTTATGAAAGCATTGGTTTCATTCTATTATAGCTCAACTGAATTTTAATGTAAGACCCTTTTTCTCTATTTTTGAACTTTAGGTAATTGTTCCTCTACCTTCCTGGAATGCTCATACTGAGGAACCCATAACAGACAACATGGAGAAATTTGCCATTGAGACTGAGCTCATCTACAAATATTCCCCATTCAAATCAGAGCAAGAGGTCTTGCAGCAGTTTAGGAAGATTCCTGGGGAGAAAGGTGAGGTATAGTCTCTGTGTGTGTTTGTGGTAAGGCACACACAAAAACCAAGTGTTTACCCTACATCAGCTGGAGTAGTGCATCCTTTAAAGATAAATTGTCCCACTCACTCAGTATGGTAAAGCTATGTAGATGAGATAGACTTTCCAGTACATGTGTGGGAGATTCTTCAGTCCATGTCTTGCCTGCTTTGTGGCAACAAGACCTGCTCAGAGCTCCACCATTTTTTTTCTCAGGCCTTTATTAACCATCTAGACTAGACAAGGAGCCAACATCATGCCTAGAACAGGACAGAAAATGATTACAGTTGGTAGTCTGCATCTCCCACAGGTTTGGTGCAGAAGGTGGCCTTTTTGAAGTTCTGGGCTCAGAGGGAAGTTCATGGGGACAAAAACTTGGCTTTGGCTCAGTGGTTCACATCCTGGATCTTTGATAAGGGGCTTCAGCGTGTGCCTGGAACAACTGCGATGGTGTTAAATGATGCTTCATTCAGATACATCAAAATGTGGGAAGGAGCATAACAGCTAATGGAGGCACTGTTTTCCCCCAGCCAGCCTAGTTGGTATTCACTAGCAAAAAAACTGAGCTTCATTCCAATTCCTCAGAGATGAATGACTCCAGGCCCAGCAAACACGCATTAAGGAATCTATCCCTACCTCTGCATCTGGCAGGTTATGCCTTTCCCATCTGGGTAGTTCAGCTTGGTTACTCTGATACATAAATGTGTGGAGATGGAAACAAAGAGGAAAATGAATGGCACAAGTACCATGAGAACTTACATACAGTTCTGTTTCTTACCTGACTCCACCATGACTCAAGTTTCCTTTGGTGATTGCTTTGACGTCAAGGATATCCAGTGGTATATAAGGACTGTGGCAGATCTCTTAAGAACTAGGGGATCTTTGTGTAAGACTCTCTTAAGAACTAGGGGATCTTTGTGTAAGCCTCAGAATTGGTTATTATGTCTAGCACTGCTAAATCCTTTTATGCAAGGACTTCTGTTCTCTGCATAGAGGATCTGTAAGAGCTAGGAAACTAAAAGGTTGAGCAGCAGAAGAATATATATTAATATGCAAATATTATATTCATGTACACATAAAATATTAAAACATCAACATTAGTCATGCAGAGTTGCATACATTCTATGCATATTGACACATGGATAAATGACAGAAAACCAAACACATTTCATCCCCTCTTGGGATCTATTAAATGCTTTCTTATGTATATAGAGGCTCCCACACTTATAACATGTGTCGAGATATATCACTCTTTGAGTCTCCCAATTAAAATACTTATTCTTCAGAGTTCCTTTTAAAACAAATTCATATATATATGAATTCAAATCACTCTAGATGCAGCTCCTTTTGTCTCTGCAGGTCACAATACACATTCAGCAGACATCTGGTTCTAAATCCAGGTTTCATACAAAAACCGGTCTTCCTTAGTTTTCTTGTACAACTGCTTCCTCGAACACAATACCATCCCTATCAGACATAATGCTGTTCTCCATCTATGAGTGGCATTTTACAAAACATAGGCAGTTTTTATCTCCAATGGAAAACTTCTCAGATGCCTACTGTTTTGCCCAAGAAGAACAGTAAATGGAAATTCCACCAAACGTATCAGCAGAAGAAAATTTTCTTTTGGCTTTTCACAGGTCTTCACTAAGCTCATGATCTTTCTCATGCACCTTTTGGCTTGGGGCATTCACTACCTGTTGAATTTGCACTTTATTCCCTGTCTCAGGAGCAAGGAAATACAAATCGCTAGAATGCTAATCAGAGATCTCGGGTTCTTGGTTAACCATCTAAGGGTAGACTACTTGCCAGCAATCACACATCTTGGAACAGTCACAGACACCTTGAATACAAATGTCTCCTTTTTGGATAGGTCCAGTAGGACATTTTGAATGTATTGATGATGGCTCTATGATCAATCATCAAAGTGGTGGATCAGCCGTGAACTCAAATAGCAAATAACACTGGGCCAGAACGCGATGTTAGGCATGAACCGAATATGGAAGAGTAAGGATATCAGCCATAATATAAAGTGCCGGCTACTCAACACCGTTGTCTTCCCCATAACAACCTATGGATGTGAAAGCTGGACCCTGAAGAAGGAAGACAGGAGAATAGATGCTTTTGAATTATGGTGTTGGAGACCAATGCTGCGAATACCATGGACAGCCAAAGTAACCAACAAGATCGTTTTAGAGAGGAGCAAACCAACTATGTCATTAGAAGGAAGATATTACGGCTGAAGCTCACTTATTTTGGACACGTGATCAAACTTGCTAGAAGAATCATTAATGCTCGGCATGGTCAGTGACAAAAGGAAACGTGGTTGCCAAAGGATCTGCTGGCTCAACACGATCAAAGCCGACACAGGGATGACCATGAACCAGCTAAAAGAAGCAATCAGAGATGGGCGCATGGCGAAGACTTTCCTATAGAATCGCCGAGGGTCAGACACAACTGAACAGATAACTTCATTGTCCTCAGCTTGTCATCAAGTCCTTAGTGGATCTGATAACCTTAGCCAAGATGGTGGTTTTGGAAAGTGCTGTCAAGTTGCAGCTGATTTATGGCAGAGCTGGTTTGCCCTCACCTGCCTTTGTGTGGGAGACTAGGACTTATTAATACTAACCAGGGCGGACCGTGTTTAGCTTCTGAGATATGATGAAATTGGGCTAACCTGGGCCACCAGGGATAGGGCTCAAGATTCTAGACCTCATGATTTAATATCTGGATATGTTCTGGGAGCAACGTGTGCTCCCATCCCCTGCAGTGGATGCTGTGCAGGACAATGCAGCACTTTCAGATCAGCCAATCTTGCATGAAATCCACTAGTTGTTCTTATAGTGGCTACAATACCAGGATATTGAGGAAGACAGAACCCCTGAAAGAACCAGTATTTATCCAGGTCTCAGCAGGTGCAAGAGTTTGGCTGTGGTGCTTTACTGTCCCAACTCCGCAGCCTGGAGCAAATGGATTTTCTCAGAGGTTCAACATAGTACTAGCTGCTGTTTGTTCAGAGATATCCAGAAAATCCTTGATTTTTTCCATCATGTATTTCATAATAGATATGTCTCATTCTGACATAACATTACAGCAAATGTTGCCATTACGTGATAAGGCAGCACATAATGCAGTTCTTAAGCAGAAAGTCTTTTCTTCATTGGGCAGAGCAACAAACCTCACTGAAACAAGTGCTTTTAAGGAGTTCTTGATATGAAGGTGGACTTGACTAATTTGCCAGGACCTGAATCAGGGGAGTGTATTCTTAACCTGAGAGTATTCTGCACAGTAACCAGGAGATTTGGTCAGCCAATCTTACACTCGTGTGCTTCTCCCATCAACAGAGAATGGCCCAGCTTGTCCTGCAAATTTAATTCAGGGAGACTGGAGTGTAGTGATGACCTTACCCACCGCTGGGCCACTTATATCCAATTCCTTTTGTCACCAGAGTTTTAAACAAGAGGACCCATGAAAATGAAGACTTCATCTTCACACACACACACCCCACTGTGGTTCTCTAACCTTGTGACCATGGCAGTTCAGCCCATGTGGATTATTTCCCCAGCGCTGTGACCTCTTTATTCAGTGACTTCTTCTGCATACCAAGACCTGATACCAACTTTTCCACTTGTTGGAGAAAAAAGTTCTGAAATCCTTCAGCTATTCTCAAGCCTTTAGGAGCCGTTCAGCCAAGGAACTATGATGCGAATAAATGAAACGCATTTGTTTTGTGGTTTTTGTAAAGTCACATCTACCTTCCGTCTGTCAATGAACAAAGAGTTGCAAAACTTCCTGCATTCTGATCTCAAACAGACCTTACTCATCAACATGCTCAAGAAATAAATCCTATCTACAGTACTGGGCAGAAAATGCTTCCAGCTCATTCTCACATTTGCCACTTCCTCGAAAGTACAATCAATTTTTCCCACCATCACCGCCACAATCTATTTCTTTTTACCTTGGGGGCCTGTATAACATGCTTATGGTCTTCCTCAAAAAGCCTTTTATATATTATGCTTGGGTTCCTTTCTCTTTGTTATTGTCTCATTGGTCAGAAGAGCTGAGGTCAATGTCTTGTTGGCCAGGAAGAATAATCAATCTCAGTTTCATGCCAAAAGCAAGCACACAATTTCATAGAAACTTGAAGGGATTTTAGTTTCCTTCAGGTTCACAATCTGGCCACCATCATGGCAGAGATGAGACATGCACAGGATGATAAATGCACTGATGCTTCCTGAACCTCCAACATCCACTTTGTGTCCTCTCCACTCCACTCTGTCCTTCGAGGCAAGAAAGATACCAAATGCAACATGCAGATGGAGATAGAAATGTGTAATTCTGGCCTACAAGGTGCAGTATGTTCCAGTGCACGTTGGGATCATTTCCTGTCTAATGGAAAGCCACTAATTTGGTTGTTTTTTCCAATGAGATCTCTGGGATTGCTGTCTGGGCCTCAGCCTTTGTGAAATGCTACAGGCTGGTGGAATGCCAACAGAGCCCTCAGTAGGAAGAATCTCAAGTGTTTTTCCACAATGAATATCAGCCAGGAATGTTAGCTTCCTTTTGGTACTTGCAAGGATTATTTTTCTCCATTGATGGGATATGAAAATTGAATTTTGCTGTAAGGGATTTTTCTCATTTTTGGAATGAAGGGCATTATTCCCTATTTTAGAAAGTTCATGAATGACTACTGGAATACAGTCAAGAGACATGTTGGTTCCCAGACTATAGTAAACAGTGCTATAGAAACCTGTTTTCTTTGTTGCTTAAAAAAAAAATCTAATCTTATGTTTGGTGGTTATAGCTGTTACTAAGAGCTTTCTAAGCCTTCATTCTTGTAAGCATTAACTGAGGGACCTCCCACACAGGAACCAGACTAGCTGATCTGTATACCCCTGCCTATAGAGTGAGGGACAATTGACCCCTTACAAGGAAGCCCTCCATTCCACTACAGAGAAAAAAAACCCTTTCTACCACAGTGTTTCATGTTTAATATTCAAGATGCCAGATTGCCTTTTGTGCTATGCGACACTGCTCAAAAAAGGAAGTAGAGATGAGCGATGATTAATATCCTTGTGTCTGATACTTCAGGGACTCTGGTGATCATTTTCAACCTTAAGCTGATGGATAATGGGGAACCTGAGCTGGACATTACTTCTGACCCAAAAGATATCCAGATGGCTGAAACTCCACCAGAAGGGACGTAAGTGTGAAATAACTGAGTAAACCCACGTACATGTTAGAAAATATTACAAGATACCTCTTGCTCTCTAGCAGCTGGAATGCTTATTTCTGGGGAAAGCTTCCTTCACTGAATTCAGATATTCATGGAGTCACACCTGAGCTGCAGCTCCGTGGGGAAAGAAGATACAGCTGTGAGCAATGAGGGATGTGGAGTCATTGACCTTAAACGTGTTGAGATTGAAGACTCAGTTCCCCAAGAGTTGGGACAGTCATTCACAGACACTCTTTGGACAAGTTGAAAGTTGGAAGTGCATAGAGAAATTTGAAGCATGGAAAGTTAGTACAAACGGCTTGTGTGTTCATCTTGCAATGACAACTTTTATAGATAACAGAGGAACAGCATAGGCACAGGTGACAAATTCAGGGATCCTTCAAGGACGTCATCTTTGTCTTTTTTCCTAACCCAACTCATTTAGACAAGATCCAGTAATACGTTGTTGCCGTCCACCCTGCCTATTTTTTTGCATCCTTGGCATATGTAGAAAATTTAAGGGACGACTTGCAATCTCTTCTCTCACTTTGTGCCAGTTTTAGAGGTCCAGATAGTGAGAATTTCTCTTGCAACTTTTGATATTCCTAGAGATGTGACGGCCGGGGGAAAAAGGAGAAAATATTTTTTTTTCTCCTTTTCAGGTGAGGACACTTGCTACTTTTGAAAATTTTGGAGAGCACTTGGGAAGGGCGGGTAACTACGGTGAAACTTTCACTTTTGGAGTCATTGTAATGTTTTCTCAGATTTTCTACAGCTATTTTGATCCATTCGAGTGAAGGGTAGAGAAATGGTTGAGAGCTGCCAGGTTTGATTGAAATGATTAATAATTGTGTAAAATTATGTCTGTTGGCTTGCCTTAAGATAGACTGCTGTTAACCACATAATGGGGTCCAGCTTGTAAATGAGTGGAATTGGATTAATTTTTCTCTTGAAGCAACATGTTTCATGGCCCTGCAATAGATTTCCCTGTTTCACTAAGCTCCCTTCTCCCTTAGGAAACCAGAGCGGCGCTCCTTCCGTGCGTATGCTGCTGTTCTGTACATTGATCCCAGAATGAGAATATTCATCCATGGACACAAAGTACAAACCAAGCGTCTTTCCTGTTGCTTATACAAGCCACGGTATGAGCCATACTGCAGAATTTCTCTCGCAACTGGTGCTGTTTGCCAAGTTCTAAAAGGCTACTAGGAACAAGTTCCAATTTGCTAATGATCTTTGCTATCTCTATCCCCCCTTCTCTCTCTCAACATTCTGGCCTTTTGTAATTCAAAAGGTACATTTGAAAAGATGCAAAAAAACTGTAGTTGGCATGATCACAAGACAGCAAGCAGAATAAGAATTCACAGCGTGAGGATTCAGTGCCTGTAAAGATCTTGTTTTTTTCCATTAGTTGCAAACATGAAAGACATTTGCTGTTGTTCACACAGTTTGTGTGCTGTCACTGCAGGCTTGTTTAAAAAGCAGTTTTACTTGGTGAATTACACATTCAGGAATGGGCCATTGAAGAAGGTAGAATTTTCTGCAGACTGCCCAGGCATAGTTACATTCCACAACTAAAGGAGAGTTAGTATCTTCCTACTCTTGTTTCCGGCTATGCATAGAGCAGCAGTAGAATCATAGAGCTGGAAGGGGCCATCAAGTCCATCCCCCTGTTCAATGCTGCATCAGCATAAAGTTTCCATGATAAGTATCTGTTAACTCACTGCTTAAAGACTACCAGTGAGGGAGAGTTTCTTGAGCAGCCAATTCCACTTCTGAACTACTCTATGTAAAAAAAGAAATTCCTGATAATAGTAGTGAGACACTTATCTCATTTGACAGTGTTAACTTCTCTTGTTTCCTTTTGTATAGTTCTCCAAAGATCTTTCTGATTTTGCAGGAACAAATTTCCCAATTTGGAATTGCATGAGTCTTTCTTCACACTTTTCAGCAATGACTGAAACACCGCTAAAATAAAAATATGACAATGTCTCTGGGCTTTTATGTAGAATGTGGCTCTTTAGGCCGTGGATAATATTCCCCAGCCAATGTTCCTTTTGCCTTCTGTATCACGTTTAACTTTACCAGTCTTAACTGAGTCCTCTACCAGTTGATCCAGTTCTACTTCTTGAGATTGGCTCAGACATGCTCATGCACTCTATTTCAAGTCTAAGACTTTTGATTTCAAAGCTTTGAGCCTCCGCTAACTTTTGTAGTGTTATCAGATCCATCCAGAGCCTCTTGTGGCTGGTGGAGGTAGAGTGTAAGAGAGTGGAGTAAAATCCCCCTCTGTCATTAAGCTCAATTGGGGGATGGATTGAGATTAAAGTGTCTGGTAACACAAGGTATGAGCCTCTTGTGGCGCAGAGTGGTAAGGCAGCAGACATGCAGTTTGAAAGCTCTGCCCATGAGCCTGGGAGTTCAATCCCAGCAGCCGGCTCAAGGTTGACTCAGGTTTCCATCCTTCTGAGGTCGGTAAAATGAGTACCCAGCTTGCTGGGGGGTAAACAGTAATGACTGGGGAAGGCACTGGCAAACCACCCTGTATTGAGTCTGCCATGAAAACGCTGGAGGGCGTCACCCCAAGGGTCAGACATGACCCAGTGCTTGCACAGGGGATACCTTTACCTTTACAGATCCATCCATTCATAAATTGGGCAGGAGCAGTCAGATACATATGTGCCAGTAAGTAAGGACTGAGCATGACATTATTTCTATGTTGCAGGTAGTACTGTAGTGTTGTATAAAGGCTAGATTGTGCAGGGCTAAGTTACTGCCAAGTTACCTAGCCATACTACGATACATGTTTGGCATTTTGAATCTAGGATTGTGTTTCACGAATCTCTGGAAACCCTCAACATAGAACTCCACATGCATATCTAACTTTCCTTAAAGAGCAACAGTTGTTAAGGATAGCATTTGTTCTTGACAATGGTGTAACATACAAATGAACTCAAAGTCACAAAGAGGGAAATCTCTGGTTCTGGGCATTGATTATAATAGTTCAGTCTGTCTGTTACCACTATCTGATCCGACCTAGATCCTGTTAACTAAACATACGGGCACAGAATATTCTAATGCATCTTGGTGGATACCTATTCCCTGCAATACTAGAGGTGGTATACCTCTTTAAATCATTTGCCGCAGAGCACTGGCAGGATGATGATATTGCAACCGCATTCTAGAGGTAGCTGGTTGACCACGATGTGAACAGAATGCTGGGCTTTCTGGGTCTTTGGTCTGATCCAGGATGGCTTTTACTTAGCCTTGTTCTTCCGTATTGTTCCATTACTCCTTCGCCAAAAACTGACTGCCTGGCCTAATGAAATTAGCAGGCCACTCATGCTGTTGCTGCTTTACTAATGTTGGAATTGCATTTTGTCTCTTTCCCCTTCATGCAGAATGTATAAATATGCTTCTAAACGCTTCAAGACTAGAGCAGAACAAGAAGTGAAAAAAGCCGAGCACATGGCTAGGATAGGTGAGTCTGCGGAAGTGTCGCTTTCCTTCCAGCCACCCGGTAAAAAAGGGATGGTTGAAATTACACTAGCTTTCACTTGAGGGTTAAAACTGGCATTTGTACTTATTTTCCTTACCAGTCCTTCCTTAGGCAGTGATCAAGGAGGCAACAAGAACCCAAATCGGTACATCATTGACAGATAGTTGCATGTAAAGAAGCATATAAGCATCCTGCTACCTTCTGAACCAGTTCCTTAGGTTCATAAATCCTGTTTTGGTCTATGCAGAGTACTCTTTTTCCAAGCAGTAACTTGTCACAGTGAGTGGAATATTGCTCTTAATAAGTGATGAGATTTCTCCAAGTACAGAATGTACTGAGCTTGTTCTTACTATCTGGAAGAGAAACTGTCTTGCCCTGGGGTATCTTCTCAGATACCTGTCAAGGGGCTTGTCCGTCAGTATCTTTGTACAGAATCAGGAGCATAGATTTTCTTCACTTCTATTTTACCACCTAACTTGAAAAAAATAACCTCTTCAAGCACAGGAAGTTAGTTTTGTCTGGTTCTACTTTTTGTTAGGTTATCGTTGGTGAAGCATAACATACAGCAGTCAGCAACTGCAATAGATAGTAGAATGGATCGAGAGCCAGCTTTGGTTTAGTGGTTATGAGTGTAGACTTCTAATCTGGCAAGCTAGGTTTGATTCCCCACATGCAGCCAGCTGGGTGACCTTGGGCTTGCCATGGCACTGATAAAATTGTTCTGACCAAGCAATAATATCAGGGCTCTCTCAGCCTCACCTCCCTCCCAGGGTGTCTGTTGTGGAGAGAGGAAAGGGAAGGCGACTGTAAGCCGTTTTGAGACTCCGTTTTGAGAACCTTACCAGAAGCTTTACTGAAATTGAGATAAACTATATCCACAGCATTCCCCTGATCCAGCAGGGAAGTTACTTTCTCAAAAAAAAGAGATAAGGTTAGTCTGACATTACTTGTTCTTGATAATCATGGCCATGTGCTCTAGCTGCTCAAGGACTGACTGTTTGATGATTTCTAAAATTTTGCCAGCTATAGATGTCAAGCTGGCAGGTCGATAGTTACCTGGATCCTCCTTTTTCCCCTTCTTGAAGATGGGGACAATGTTTGCGTGCCTCCAATCTTCTGGCACTTCACCTGTTCTCCAAAAATTGTCAAAAATAATTGACAGAGGTTTAGTACCCTCTTATGTAATTCATCTGACCTAGAGGACTTAGTTTCATTTAAAGAAATGAGGTGTTTATAAGCTAGCCCTATAATGTTCCTAGGCTGCAACTCCCATCCCTCATCAGATAATATGATTTTGCCACGATGAGCAATGCTTTTGCATTATGGGCCCGTATTTTTGCTTTTCAGCCCAAGTCTCACCTTCTGTATTAATGCTAATATTTCTCTTCATTTTAGCGGATGAGAAAGCTCGAGAAGCAGAAAGCAAAGCCCGTGCATTAGAGCTGCGTCTGGCAGGGGATATCTCAACGGAGTCCAGGGTAAAACAAAAAACCCAAAAAGTCTGGCTGGTGATTTGAAATCCCCTGAATTCAAGAGCGAATTCAGGACAGTTGCTCCTTAAGATAAGAGTTGCCACAATGGTTGGGTGCTTTGGCGCCCGAAGTGGCCGGTCTCTCCCGGCGTAGCCAGCGCTGCACCATGGGGTGAAGGGGAGGTGTGGGCATTAGCATGTTCGTGCAGAGCTCCGTGCCTGCATGTGTGCACCCGCTGGCACGCTGATGCCCCCGCCTCCCCCCCCCCCATTGTGTGGCGCTGGCTGACCGCTTCAGGCACCGATTCCCAACCCGTGTTGCCACAGATGTTGAATAATCATCAGTGGCCTGTGATATGGCAGCACTTATTTGTTCAAAAAGAGCCTGCACACCGATGAAAAATTGCTATCTAAAAACAAAAAGGGTGGGTGTGGGTGTTTGTTCATCTTCATGGCTTCTGTGCAGTCACACCTGGGATCTACACCTTCGTATAACCTTCGCTTGGCTAAGGCTGCCACCTTCCCCTCAATTGGGCATCGAGCAGATTTTAGCTCTCCCACAGTGACTTATGAATCCTAATGGATTTTTGAATGATCTGCTGGACCCAATGCCTCCCAGCAATTATCTAAATGGACTGATCAGCAGCAGATGTAACCGAATGCTGACCGCCATTGACGAGATAGCTCCTTAGACATCCTCTCCATCCCCATCCCAAGCGGGCTCTCTAGTATGCAGAGGAGCTCTGCAAGAGGAAACGGGAACTGAGACTAGAGTGAGTACGGAGAAAGACTCGCAACTAATTGTTGAGAACATCTTATAGAACGCATATGAAAGACTATGAGGTGGCGGTGAAGTCAGAAAAATGTGATTTTTACTCTACTTCCGTCACATCTGCGAACTTGTGCCCAGCACAGGTATTTTGAATAGTTCAGTCACTCACTGCCCTGGAGGACGGGCACCAAAACAATAGTGAATCAGAAATTAGCTTTATGACATTTGCAAGCTACTTCACAGACACAATCTTGACACTCCCTCCAACCTTGGACACAGAAAGCGAACTGGAGACCCCTTGGCTGCCTCTGGAGGAAACACTGACTTCAGATGACTCACACTGAGTGAAAGGGATAAGAAGCTAAAATCAGAATGTCCAACCACTTGCCCATTAGACATTGGCCATCGGGGCTACTTAAAAGCCTCTTTGCCCAGGTGAAACAAGTTCGGAGCACCTTCACTGCTTGTAAAGTGACCATCAAAGACACGAATGGAAAAGACTTGACTGACCAAACCAACATCAAGGATCAATGGTGACAATATGCAGAAGAATTATATGCAAACACCAAGATGCCGTAGTCACCAGCCAGAAACACCCGACACAAATTGGAACTGCCTATATGGAAAGAAGAAGTGATCTGGGCTCTGAAACAGCTCCCAAATAATAAGGCTCCTGGCATAGATAACATTCCAGTGGAACTACTCAGATCTGTTCCACCAGCAGCAATCAGAGGATTATGCCAAATAGTCTGAGAAACTGGCACATGGCCAATAGACTGGAAAAGGTCCGTTTTTATCCCATTATTAAAGAAAGGTGATGCTCGCATCTGCTCAAACTATCAAACTATAGCCCTGATCTCCCACGCAAGTAAATTCTTATTGATGATCCAGAACTGTCTCAAATCAACCATTCATACTCAGCTACCAGATGTCCAGACTAGTTTTCAACATGGTTGCGGCAGCCAAGACCACATTGTAAATTTGCGCTGAATTCTTCAAAAAACACATGAATATCAAAAGGCCATCTATCTATGCTTTATTGATTATTCTAAAGCGCTTGACTGTTGATCACAAGAAGCTATGGGATGCGTTACATAAATTGGGAGTGATTCAAATGAGTAGCCATGTTGGTCTGAAGTAGCACAATAAAATCAGAATAAAATTGAAAGCTTATGCCTTGAATAAAACTTTGTTGGTCTTAAAGGTGCTCCTGGATTCTGATTTTATTATGAATTGGGAGTGTCATCCCACTTAGCCCACCTCATCAGTTCATGGTACACCAACCAGGAGGCTACAGTACGAACAATATATGTAGACATTGATTGGTTCAAGGTCAACCAAGGAGTGAGACAAGGTTGTATCTTACCACCCTTTCTTTTTAACCTTTATGCAGAAGCTTAATTTGGAAGAATCTACTATTGGAGTCAAAATTGGAGGTCATAATATCAATAATCTCCACTATGCAGATGATATAACACTCCTTGCTGAATCGAAGCATGATCTGAAGACCTTGATAAAGAGACTAAAAGAAGAAAATGAAAAGATGGGACTATACCTAAATATCAAAAAGACCAAGATATCAAAAAGACCAAGATCATGACAACTACTGGCAGTAGCACCAAAATCACAATTGACAACGAGAATATTGATGATTTCATCTTTCTTGGCTCCATGATCAATCAAAGTGGTGGATGCAGACATGAAATCAAACGGCGAATAACACTGGGCCAGAATGCAATGTTAGGCATAAACTGAATATGGAAGAGTAAGGATATCAGCATTAATACAAAGTGCCGGGTACTCAACGTCATTGTCCTCCCCATAACAACCTTTGGATGTGAATCCTGGATCCTGAAGAAGGAAGACAGGAGGAGAATAGTTGCTTTTGAGTTGTGTTGGAGACGGATGCTGCGAATACTATGGACAGACAAAGTTACCAACAAGATAGTTTTAGAGAGGAGCAAAAAAACTATGTCATCAGAAGGGAAGATATTACGGCTAAAGCTCACTTATTTTGGACACATCATGCGATCAAACTCGCTGGAAAAATCATTAATGCTCGGCATGGTCAACAGCAAAAGAAAATGTGGTCGCCAAAGGATCTGCTGGCTCAACACAATCAAAGCCGATACAGGGATGATCATGAACCAATTAAAAGAAGCAATCAGAGACAGGGACGACACATGGTGAAGACTTTGATCCCTGGCCCTAAGGAAGCACGTGTTAGACAGACAGACAGTCAGGAGCAATCCTTTATCAGGGAATTTATGAATTGCCATAGGAGTTTTGGTGGTGCATGCATCCAGCTGCACAACACTTTGATCAGTTCATAACTTGTTGGTTTTGGCCGAACATCTGCAGCTAGGTTAATTGCTACCTGCAGTGGCTTACTTCAGGCTGCATAGTTGATGGGTGTAATCCTATTTCACTTTACTGGATGGTTTACTAGAGTAACTTCCCTGGCACATGTTGAATCCATTCTGCTCTCCAGGGTGTGAGTCTCCATTCTTCATGGGTACTCTGTGATTATTTATGTTTGTGTATGGAATTATGGACTTGTATGAATTCCAAGGACAGCGGAAAAAAGGAAGAGAATCTTTTAAGGATCTCTGTCTGGTGAAGCTAGCTATTTCCATGATACCTCAAAGGTCTCTAACATACTGGCCTCTGATATACAGGATATCCATGTGGGATATGACCACATTGAAAAGCACTCATCCTGCAGATCTCCATAGCAGACTACAGAGTCTCTTGACTTACACTCTACCACTGTAACACATCTAATCACTAGGAGGAGATACTGTTGTGCTGGTCCCCATGCCTTCGAAACTTTCACCAATGCTTCAGTATTTGAATGTGAAGCACATAGTGCTGTACGGTCAAAGGAATTTCCAGGTTTAGTTTAGACTATAAATACAGTTGAATCTCAGTGCTACAGGACAGGCCCTTGATTGTTTCATATGCGATAATTGATAACAGTGGCCCCTTATGTTCATAGATGGCTCTACAACACAGCTTACGGATGGCCTGTGGTGGACACGAGTTCTTTGAGGTTCTGTTGTCATACATTGCAGCACTTTATTCATGTCTCTGTTATTTACATGACTGAGAAACCTCAGTGTACTTTCTGCTGATTTTGTAGTGCACATAAATGGGATTGATTAAGCAATGTTCTCAATTGCATTCAGCTGTCACCACCTAAACACCCTAAGCACCCGATCCTGAGCACCTAGGTAGCCACTGTGCAACCTGCAGGGGCCAAGGCAATGGTTGCCCTGCTCCGAGGCAACAACCTAGTCAGTGATCCACATTTGTCCACCACTAGGTCATAGATGTCAACTTCTGGAGAGAGGTTCTTTGGGCAGACTGGGTTGTCAGTCCATTTTCCTGCTGTATAAGCCTACACCCACCTCCAGGGTGAGTGAACTTGCTAGTCTCCCAGGTGTGATTGCACAAAAACCACAAAGATGAAAACAGGGTTGCAATTACATGTAACTGTTGTTCATCTAGCGGATTTCTGTGCAGTCACACAACCCTCCCTCCCTCCTGTCCCACTGTGGGCTGCTGATAATGGATTGACTTGCGTGTTCCGGCAGCAGGAAAAAGAACTGAGGATAGAGTGCTGACCATTCCCACATCACATGACTTTGGGTGGGAAAGTCACCCTCTGTGAGAGGAGGAGTGAGCACTCTTGGGAGCATCTAGAATTATATATCTATAGCTTGTTAGTTTTTCTCCATGGCAGGCTCTACAAAGGCGCAGATCCCAGATGTGACTGCACAGAAGACCACTCAATGAGTTTATGAATATCTTCTGCATTATAAACCTGCAGAGAGATTGGTTCCTATTGCTGCCATTTGAATAAGCATGGTTTAAGATCATTTGAGGAGGGAAAACAGCACTTATAAAGATATTAATGCTAAAAAATGAATACTGTTTTCACCCTGTAAATTGAGATTTTCTCACCTGCAGATCGTATTGTACCAATCCCAGAGCGTTGCCATGACCATGCGCAGAGAGGCTGATGTCAAAAAGAGAACCAAAGAGGCAAAACAACAGTAAGTGGCCAGGCTTTAGTTCTTCCATGCTTTTCCCTTAGGAGTTGCATTTTTCCCTCCACAAGTGAGTGGCCATAGAGGGGACAACACATTTGAAACTGTATGGTTCTCTTATATCATTTGTATCCCACCTTCTTCTAGGGGATACAGGATGATGTATTGTGTGGGGGAGGGAGGGTTGCCCTATTGTAGCCTCCAAGGTCTCTTATGTGGAAGGCTAGGCTGAGAACTTATTTGAGGCCATTGAGTGTGCATCAAGGATGTACAAGGATTTAAACATAGGTTTTCCAGGTAATTGTTCCACATTATTTACTATCCTGGATTTGTAACTGTTGATTTGTTTCAGTATTGGGAATGCTGAAATTCTCCTAAAGGGTATTTTTTCTCTGTTTCTTTTCACCAAAAATATACTGGTAATCAAAGACCCTCTTGGGATTATGTGTTGAAAATATTGCATCCTCCAAGGCAACGTTGTCTTTCTTATGGATTCTCTGGGGTGACGGGAGCACTCCCCAGGGGTGATTCATCCCGGAAGTTCAGGCAGCCACCAACATCACTAAAGTTACCAGTCCTTTTGTCCTGTGACCAGTAATTTCAAACAATCGATGTGCAGATTGGCTGGTGAAAAAAGCCGCTCGCAAATCCGGAATCCCACTAAAAAGGAGTGGGAGGAGTGAGAGGATGGGCAAGTGTGCTGTGGGTTGTGTATTTTGGAATCAGCAGCAGAGGAGGCAGACTGGAACGCTCATGGGTAGCACATTGGTGACAGAGAGATTCACAGGTACTCTTCAGACCTGAAAGGTCTGGCATCACTTCCGGGATACCTTGAAGCCGGAAAATATTTCAGGGGTACCTCCATGGTCAAAAGGATGAAAAATGCTGAGGAATTATCTTGAATTAAAAGCACAGTTTATTCCATTGGCTCCCTGTCTGGCTGAATAACTATGGATTAATTTATAGTATGATTTTGAGGACTGATGAGGAGGACCATAAGGTGCTTCTCTAGTGCTGGTCAGCAGTGTGTTTTCCAAAGAGTTAGTTTGTCACAGGAATAGTTGGCAGAAGGTAAAGAAGTGGATTTGTAACTTCTCTTCTGTAACTTCTCTTCAATGACCCTGATCATTCCCTCTTCATATTATGGCACTGGCTTGAGAATAAAAATAAGCATTCCTGAAGTAATCTAATTTTATTGTAATAAAGTTGCCGTCACTGGAAAACTTGACCATCCAAACGTTAACCCTAGCATTAAATTCAGCAAGTAATTTGCCCTAGAGTGGATTTGGAAAGATTTTGCTCTTGTGATTCGAATTATAAACAAATAAGGACTGCTAACTCCTGAAATAAAATATTCCGATACCTTGGTGGGGCCCCAAGATGGAGCCAGGACTCAGAGCTCACCAGGTTTGCTGTAGGTCTTGGGGTACAGTTCAGCACAAGGGCTGTCTCTTGAGGTGTGCAGCTGAAACAAATGGCCTTGCTCTTGTTTTTCTGTTAATTGGCCTGAAAACAAAACAAAAATCCCCCCATCGTTTTGCAACTCTTTTAATTGCCAGAAGTGTCTTCATCTCTGGGGTGTCATCTGGTAGGCTTTCATTTATTTCAAAACAAATCTAGCTACATGGAGGTGATCTATCACTTTTCACTCCTGCTTTTTTCTGCAGGAAGTTCCCCTGTTCCCCATACAAGCATTGCCCAGGGTGAGATCAGCTTAGCTTTAACAGTTTTAATAGTATGTGCTGTTGTGGAATGCTTGTTCAAACAAATGAGATGTTGAAAGTGATCCCACAGCTAGAGTTTACTGTATATAAAAAAATATACATTCCCTAGGCATACAAATAATTACATAGCGTGTTGATTCCTGCAGAACATGAGCTAAAAATAATCACTTTATCTACTTCGTTATACTTAAAAAAAAACTTTTATTCTTTCCTGTTCTTAACTTGCTTATAAACCAACTTTCAACTCCCTTTACATAGTTTAGAAATGAGAGCAGATCACAAATGATCATACAGGAATTTCTGTTGCTTATATAATTCAGACTGGAATCAAGCAGTAGATGTTATTGTTCACAATGGAGCGTAGGCCTTGGTTGTTTTTACAGAGACCTTGGAGAGCTGATGCTTGAGAACAGGAAGGCAGACAACATAAGAAGGGACAAAATGGCTCATGATTACATGAAGCTGCCCTATACTGAGTCAGACAACTGTTCTGTCAAGGTCTACTCTGACTAGCAGCAACTAGTTGGGGTTGTAGGTGGAGGTCTTTCACATCCCCCACTACCTCATCCCTTTTTGACTGAAGGTGCCAGGGATTAAACCTGGGACCTTCTGCATAGGCATGGGTGATTTGGTTCAGATAAGTCGAAAAGTACCTGAATCAGTGCTGATTGGGGTAATTTTGGGACGCCCATCCCCTGCATTTAAACAGTTTGAATTGTGATTCGGCCTGTTTAACTACATCTCATTTGTACACACGTACCACTTTCTCAAGGAGCACCTAAGAAGGTTGTGGGGGAAGAAAGTGTCCACCAAACAGCTGATGATGAAAGGCGCCATTCTCTTTAAATCCCTCCCCAAGCTTGGCCCACCTGTCGTTATCAGTTGTTATATGGGGGAGGGGCTCTTTAAATGACTTCTCAATGCCTTTGCTTTCATAAGCAGTTATTTGATCTATAGCAGGGATAGTCAACCTGTGGTCCTCCAGATGTTCATGGAGTACAATTCCCATGAGCCCCTGCCAGCGTTTGCTGGCAGGGGCTCATGGGAATTGTGGTCCATGAACATCTGGAGGACCACAGGTTGACTACCCTTGATCTTATAGCCTTTTAAAGATGTTCTTTGCTGCATTTCAGGCTCCTTTGTTGTGGTCAGGTTTGGTTGGCTTATTGTCTGTTAACAGTCCTAGACTTTCTTTGACACTGCTCACTTATATCGATCCTAGGGCACTGAAAGAGCCAAAGGAACTGAACTTCATCTTTGGTGTGAACATAGAGCAGCGACATTTGGATGGAATGTTTGTCTATAACTGTAGCCGGCTGATCAAGATGTATGAGAAAGTGGGCCCACAGCTGGAAGGTGGCATGTGAGTTCATCGCAGTGATTTCTGTACAGCTGTTGCTTTCACAGCAGAAGTTTGAGCTTCTGCACCACTGGAAATTGATATTTTCCCTATTGTCAAAAATTAGGTTTCTTCTTCATATCTAAGCCTTGATAAGTATAGACTAATTTAGGTATAGAGATCGTTATCTAAAACAGGTTAAAATTCTGCACCCTGGTTGCCTAAGTTTTGTAGAAAGAAAATGTTAATTCTGTATTCTGCATAAACATTGCACTCCTGAGAAAATGTCCATAATTCCTTTGTGTACTTTATTTCATTCTTACTGTTTCCACACTGTGGTTTTGCTGCTTTCAAGGGGCAAAACAAAAATAAAGAAACAAATTGGTGCAGAGGGAAATAAAATCTTTTCTTTAGGATTTTTCTTTAATAATTATAAAATCCCTGCACATTTTGTGTGTAGCTTTGTCAGGAGGAATCTAATAAAATAATAAAAAATAAAGACATATTTGATACATGATTTAAAAAAAATGAATCAGACACGGGACAATTTCACAGTATTGGTAAGACAAGTAGACCTCTTAAATTAAGGCTGTTATAAAAATAATAATATAAAAGAATTGGTGCACCTTTGTTGAAACATTTCTTCTTGCAAGCACAAACCCACAGACTTCCTGTTTTGGGTGATATTCAGATCTGATAGGATGATAGAATTCTGTTGAGGAAAGAAGCTGAGTGGATTTTGAAGACAAAAACTCTGCACCCTAATGGCTTAAATGAGAACGTATCCTAGCAGATGCTTATGTAGATTGCTTGCCGATCAAGAAGAGAGAGTGAGAGAGGAAGTAGGGTTACACTAAGATCAAGATAATGATCTGGGAGCCATGCCTGGGAGGAGATATCTCCTCAGAATAGTTTTATTAGTTAACACACTAATGGAGTGTTTTTAGAATTGCATTCTACTTAGTCTACTCCGGTTTTTGCAGCCAGTTTTGAAAGCCTGGTAGAGCCAAGCTGTTTGTGATTGTCACGTTCAGACCGTGGCAGGAACCATAGATCAGTTGACACCACAACTTTGCTCTGGGCAGTGCAAGTTGAACCTCCATTTAGATAAGCAATTTTATAGTCACCACTCATACAAAGGAGCCTTGTGACAGGTATTTATGTATGTGCCTTATAATGAACTGATGTTCTTAATGTGTTTGTTTTATGTGTACCACAGAGTTCTTTAAATGTCATATCTCAAAAACTGTGCTGCACTAGTAATCCTTTCTTCCAAATAAGGGTTCCCCAATGTAATGGCACATGCAGACACTCGCGAGGTGCCTGCCATGTGCTTCAGGAAAGTACATAGGTCCATTGTGCAAGCAGAACCAGTGACTGACTGCCTTTATACAAGTACAGGGACTTTGCACTTGGTTCCTCCCCTGTGCTCACTGGAAAAGGATTCCAGGATCTGCTGTGAGGCAGTGCAGCTACAAAGCACTGGAGCACCCCATTCCTCCTTTACACTTCTATGTGTATTTCATCCCTTTCCTCTTTTGGTCCTCTTCTGCTTGTGTGTGCTGTGGAGTTCTGTGTGTGTGTGTTCCTAATCCCACTCTCCTGCCTTGTATGTGTGTTTAGCACCATATCCTGTGGTACCCATTTTGTGCTTATCTTGGCTTCCTAGGGCTGCCGTTTTGTAGTTGTGCCTGCCACCCTGCTTCAAAATGCCTGCAGGATCCGAAAGGCTGGGGACTCCCATTCTAAATCAGCGTGCCCAATCTGCTGTTGCCCTTGCAGTTGCAACAAAACCTTTTGAGTTATGCCATTATTATATGAATTCACATATTAACCCTGGAACACATAATGCACTGAATATCTAGCAGAATGCAGAGGGGAGGGGAAAGCTGTTTTTTTTCTGTACTGTCATTCTTTAGCCCAGGCAGTTCAGTTGGTGCAGCAAGTATGTCAAAGGCTTCTCTCCCTCTCAGGGCATGTGGCGGTGTTGTTGGCGTTGTGGACGTCCCCTACTTGGTTTTGGAGCCCACGCATAACAAGCAGGACTTTGCAGATGCAAAAGAGTATCGGCACTTGTTGAAAGCAATGGGGGAACATTTGGCTCAGTACTGGAAGGATATTGAAATTGGTAAGCTTTGCTGGTTGAAAGTTGGTCATGGAAGGGAACTAGGGGGAATCCTAGGAGGAAGAAAAGGGGTTAGAGAAGGAGTGGTGTATATATCAGATTGTCCCTGTGCATCTTAGTTTGGCATCTTAAAACTTTTTGCATTTTAATTTCTAGCTCAAAAGGGCATTAGCAAGTTCTGGGATGATTTTGGCTATTTGTCAGCGAACTGGAACCAACCTCCATCGAACGACTTGCGTTATAAACGGCGGAGAGCCATGGAGATTCCCACTACCATTCAGTGCGGTGAGTGAAGCGGAGATTCCAGTATTTGGGGAGTCACTGAAACCCCACAGGCTACTTTAGAAGCAGTTAACAACTCCTAGACCAGGGTTAGGCAAACTGTGGCCCTCCAGATGTCCATGGACTACCATTCCCATGAGCCCCTGCCAGTTTGCGTACCCCTGTCCTAGACAAATATATAGGTTCTTCCAGGCACTTTCTAAATCTGCCTTTGTATTGGGACTCCGGGTCCTCTATTCACAGCAAGGAGACCTCTTTGGATGTTTGTTGTTCTTGGCAAATTGTGCCGGTTACAGCATCCCAAACCAAGATAGAGTTGCCCTTGGTGTGCGTGGGTGCTAGGAGCTGGATGTACCCAAGTGGCGCTTGCTGCTGAGGTCCTCACGATCCTGTGAGAATTGGCCCATAAATTCCATTCCTACCCAAAGTCTAAATATGGGTATAGTTTGAGATACAAAGTTCCCTATTTGCTTTGCTTACAGACCCTAGTTGCCAGCAGATTTTATTTAGCAGACCCTGCAAGTGGCTGACTATGTGATGTGTTTTTGTGAAACAGACGTGTGTCTAAAATGGCGGACCCTCCCTTTCCAGCTCAGCTCAGTGGAGCAGGAATACCCGGATACCTGGGTGTGTGCAATGAACCCCAATCCTGAACAAGACAGGTGAGCATGTAATGCAAATGTCTTTGAACAGGCTGATTATCCACTGCAATCCTTGCCACACAAGTGTAAAGTTTAACAACATTCTTTTTTATGGTAGTGCACCAACGTGGGGAAATCACTGAGGCTAAAAGAGAATAATTTGCCTAAGGCTTTCTCATGAGTTTATACCTTTTTGAAGCAAAGACTTCCTGCTTCACACTTAGTGTGGCCACTGCACTGGCATTGTCACAGGATGTCACTGGTTCTGTAAAATAATTAACAGTGTTGCTCTTTCAGACTAAGACAAGCCAAAGTCTTGCAGTTGGCCAATTTTACTTACTGCTGAGATCATCCTGGTAATTTTTTACTGCAGAAGAAATATTAGACACAGGGGTTTCCAAATCTTCACAGAGAACAATAGGATTATATCATATTAAATTCCCTTCCCCTTGAGGTTGGGCTTGCAGGATGAGCCAATAGTGAAAAATGTGAGGAAATGAAATAGAAGACTTCTTTTTCTGTATAATGAACCTGCCTCCTTGTGGACAGAAAGGAGAAACACCCCATGGTCTGGATTACTGGATGATGACAGAGAGAACTAGAACTAAACTTTGTTGTCCTTTTGTTTGTCTCTTGAGCACTACAGTACATCATGCAGAGGCTTAGGTGGCCAAAGAGCCCCTAAACCTGCTCTGAGTGGCTAAGGTCAATCAATGAAGTGCTTTGATTTCACTTTGCTGATCCCGTCTCTTGTCCTTTTCTGCCTCCTCTTAGGTGTGATGCTCCTGAACAGAAGCAGAAGCTGCGTCTGAGCATCTTGAAGAAGGAGAAATCGCAGGAAGACAAACGGAAAGAACTGACAGAGAAGATTCGCCATCAGCAAGAGAAGCTGGAAGCTTTACAGGCATGTCTAGGCTTTTGAGCATGGGTTTTTCAAATAGAAGTGGGGCAGGACATCTGTTTTCCTATTTGAAGGAAACATCAGTGTACATTAGAATAGCATCCACTCTTAACTCCTGTGCATACTCTTAATTTGAAAGAAAGTTTTTTGTTCATTAAATCAAACTTAGTCTCTTCCTCATGGAGAGGTTCACATTGACTCAGTGGCCTGCCAGAGCTCAAACTTCCATGGTTGGTTTCAAATATGTGTCATCACTTAACAAAAATGATGATTTCAGGTTATTGTTTTTCATTCTGTCATTAGTTTTCATTGGTGGTCAGCGGGGGAGGGGTCTTGTCTGTCATCTTTGAGAAAGTAAATTGACAGCGTCACTTTCTCAAGTCTAGAAGACTCACAGAAAACATGGTTTTGGGAAGAGGACAGTTTTGCTGTAATTTTGGCACAAGGCCACTGCTAGCTTCTGCAAGAATAGTAAAGCGTCAAATGGAGTCTTGTGTACGTAAGTGAATCTCCAAGAATCAACCACCACATCAGAACTTCCGTGGAATCTATTCACACTTCAGCTTCAATGGAGTCTTCTTGATATTTGGGGCTGGTTCACACATGCAGTATCCATGACCTGCTGATTGCAACATCAAGTATCTAAATGAGCCATCACAGGTTTAAAAAAGAAGACAACCTGCAGATTGATCCCTATCCCTTTGAATGAATTCTTTTTTCTCAGTGGTGTCAGTTCATATATTAGTTGCCATCAAATAGTATTCATGCATGCGTGAATCAGCTCCTTCATCGATTTCATTCATTTTTCATTTTTGATCTTTTTTGGTTTTCACTAAAATTCCAATCAGGGTTAGGGCATTGAGTTTCTGATGAACGGTGGTCGCTCATAAAATGATATGATTGTTCCGCTGCAGAAAACTACACCTATACGTTCCCAAGCCGACTTGAAGAAACTCCCCTTGGAAGTCACCACACGACCAGTGCTAGAGGTAAATATTATCCCTTCCTTTGAAGGACATGCTCTCTGCCTTAAGAACTTTTGAAGATTTGCTTTCCCCCTCTCCTCCTCTTTGCAGAATTCAGACCAGCTGAGCAGACCACAGCGACCACGTTCTCCTCCTTTACCTGATGTGATTAGAAATGCTCCTGGCAGGCACCCAGCTCAACTTTCCAGGTCAATCGCCCAAAAGGGGCCTGTAGCTCGACCAGCCATTAGTTCCTCCAGGTCACAGAATGTGGCATTCAATGAAGAATTCGACGTTTCCAGAACACAGCCTCTTGCTGTGGCTCATGGGAAATCTGCATGCACACTAGTAAGGCCACCACCCAAACCTGTGGCTGCAGGGAAGATGCCCCCAGTGCTGCTTCAGAACACCAAGATCCAGGTCACGCCTCCCAGCCCAAGACACTCAAAGCTGCTTCTGCCACCAAGGAAACCGCAGGTTGCTAAGCATCCCCAGGTGAGTGCCTTATTTCTAAGGACAGGAGTGTTTTTAAATTCCGAACGTTCTTCGCATTATTTAATTTGTATTGTAAACTTGTTATAGGACCTGAAGTTTATACAAGCCCCAGGGAAGATTATTTTCATTATTTTCTAAAACTATGAAACTGCTTTAGATGCAATAATCCCAGTCTAGTCTCGGATCCAGATGACAATAAGCAGAACCTGGATGAAAAGTTTTACAAGCACCTGTAGGCATTGTCATTTTAGGCACAGCTACTCTCAGACCTCTTATGCATGGCGGCAGCTAGTGCGCACTGCCGCCGTGCTGTTGCGGCGGGGCAGGATGCCCTGCCGTTCCCTGTGTATGCATGGGGGCAGGGCATGCTGAGCTGCCCTGGCGTAGCGCGCGCTGAACGTCAGGGCCAGAAGGTAAGCTGGTGCGGTGGCGGGGGGGAGGTTTGGACGGCCCGGGGAGGGAGTGGGGGAGCTTTATCAAAAGCTTTCTGAAAGTCTAGGTAAATAACATCTACTGGGTTCACCTTTGTCCACATCTTTTTTTACCCCCTCAAAAAAATTCTTAAAGGTTAGCGAGACAACAACTTCCCTTACAGAATCCATGCTAGCGAGGGCTCTCTCAGCCTCGCCTACCTCACAGGGAGTCTGTTGTGGGGAGAGGAAAGAGAAAGTGACTGTAAGCCCCATTGAGACTCCTGGTAGAGAAAAGCGGCATATAAGAACCAGTTTTTCTTCTTCAGTAATATCAGGGCTCTCTCAGCCTCCCTTCCCTCACAGGGTGTCTGTTGTGGGGAGAGGAAAGGGAAGGCGACTGTAAGACTGTAGAGAATAGCGGTATATACAAACCAACTCTTCTTCTTAGGCTTCTTGTGCACACTTCTGTTTTGCAAATTGTTGTATAATGCTTTCTTGTGAAAGATCATCTGTTGATCATCTGTTGTTGTCCCCATCTCTGCAGTCTTCCCGGAAAAGAAGCATCAACGCAATTGAAGACGAATCAGAGGAAGAGGTGGGACAAAGAAAAGAGAAAAGGAAACCAGGCAAACAAGTGACAGTCAAAGAAGAGAAGAAGGATTCCAACGAGGTGGTGGTAGAGGTGAGAGAGCAAAGAGGAGTGAATTTGACTCCTTGTAGTACCAGTTTGCTGTTCAGAATGGATGGCAGTAGCCCTTTATGTTCTCTCAGTGCTCCCTTCTATTCAGAGATTTTTCTCAGAGTTAAATTTGAGGAAAGATATGTTTGGAGTTTGCTCTGCTTTGGGTAGAGTTGTTCTCAACAGACCCCTTCCTCATTCCCAAGATTTATTATATTTCCCAGTGTTCAGAGACAATAGTGTTTGCCATTGTAGTGCTGCAAAGGCTACTTTTGACTCATTCAGTAGATGCGGGATTTGGAAGGAGCACCCTGTGTGTGGTGACTTTTACCCTGCCCTGCAGAGATTGCTCCATACCAGAATCATTGGAGAATGGTATAGACTAGAATGGGTAGCTGTATTGGGAAGGATAGCTGTAGCAGTAGAAAAGAGCAAAAATCCAGTAGAACCTTAAAAACTAAAGAAGTTTGTGGCATACTATGCCACAAATTCTGTCCTATCTTCTCAAGTTCTCCTGTTAAATTCTCCTACTGTATAAGAATTGTTTCAGACATCTGATTCTTATTCTAGTGTTGGGGCTTTTCCTGTTTGCTGGCTCACTCTTGCAAGAGAGATGGAAGTTCCAATTCTTGGTGTTTTTCCTTCTTTTCTTGCACTTGGCCCTGCAGAAGAGGTGCAGACCCATCAGTCAAAAGATTTTCCCACCTCAGAACCATTGAAACCAAGAATTCTGTTTTCCAGAAAAATCCTAATAAATATATTTGAATAAATTATTTGCTGTTATAAATATTCCCAAGTATCTTGCTATGATCTGTTCAGAATGATCTGTTCTGACAGCCAGCTTGGTGTAGTGGTTAGGAGTGCGAACTTCTAATCTGGCGAGTTGGGTTTGATTCTACGCTCCCCCAATGCAGCCAGCTGTGTAGCCTTGGGCTCCCCACAGCACTGATAAAGCTGTTCTGACCGAGCAGGAATATCAGGGTTCTCTCAGGGTGTCTGTTTTGGAAAGAGGAAAAGGAAGGCAATTGAAAGCCACTTTGAGACTCCTTCTGGTAGAGCTGTTCTGACCGAGCAGTAATATCAGGGTTCTCTCAGCCTCACCTACCTCATGGGGTGTCTGTTGTGGGGAGAGGAAAGGGAAGAGGACTGGAAGCCGCTTTGAGACTCCTGGCAGAGAAAAGTGGCATATAAGAACCAGCTCTTCTTCTTCTACAACAACAACTAATGATGCTTGAAATTTACATGAAAATGCTTGCAGTTTTGAATTGAACCCTACAGCCTCATTTCTTGTCAGATTCTAAAAGTTTAGTTCAGTCCTGATCTTGGCACATTAAGTTATTGGGATTTCTGTTTTCAGCTCACAGACAGTGCAGGGGAAGATGAGTCAGCAGAACTGAGAAGAGCTCAGAGAGGTAAATATACCATTTTTATGGAGATATGAACAGCACATGGGTTAGACATCACTCTGTTTGCTCCCTCTGGGAGGTGGGGTGCTGTTAAATATAATTTACATTTAGGCCAAACCAGGAATCTGTTAGCTCTGTGAATGCATCCTTTATTATATTTCTAAAACTCCGAACTACATAAATTGAGTTCAAGGCTACATCTCAGTCCAGTATAGTATATTTAGACATGTGGTCTGTTTTGATTGCAGTTCTCATCTCTCTCAGCCTCACCCACCTCACAGGGGGGGTGTATGTTGTGGGGAGAGGAAAGGGAAGGTGACTATAAGCCGCTTTGAGACTCCTTCGGGTAGAGAAAAGCGGCATATACGAACCAACTCCTCCCCCCCTCCTCCTTCTTCAAGAATTAAAAATAAAAAATATATCCCTTTTTTCATTTGCCTTCTGTCAATGTCTCTCTCCCTTCACTTAGTAAGTTTGATTCAAGGAACAAAAACTATTGTGACATTCCCTTTCAGGAGCTTGTCAGGGTTGGCTCTTGTCAGATTTTAGCAGAAGTTCTAGCTACAGTTTGCTGTAAACTTGCATAGTGCAAGTTTAATGTCTGCCCTTCCATTTTTTCAGATAAAGGGCAGCATGTTGAAGTACGAGTTAACAAGGAGTGGTACACAGGCCGTGTTACGTCTGTGGAAGTGGGCAAGAAAGCTGTCCGCTGGAAGGTGAAGTTTGACTACGTTCCTACAGATGTCACCCCAAGAGATCGCTGGTAACTATCGTGCATGTGTGTGTATGCGCGTGCATGCGTGGAGATCCATGCATATAGGGATGCAAGAGCTGCCCATGATGACCTCTTCTTCCATGATCAGTTTCTGGACTGGGGAAGGTTAATACCATCCAGTGTCTGCTGACTGCTTATTCTGTTTGGGGAATACTATTGGAGAAGTGGAAATTTGTAGATTGGCAAGTATGTTGATCACCAGATCACCTAGTGGCCAATCGCTTTGACTTCATCTCATTGTAAAAAAACCCAAAAAACACTAGAGTTTACTGTGTATATGCATAGGGAGCGGGCAGGGAATGGAGATCTTCCAGACCACCAAAAGGTTGGTCCTGGCTTTGCTCTTCCAAAACATTCAAAAGGGTGAAACGAGAACTGGCATATAATTGTACAGATGACCTTCCAGATTGAAGAACAGTTACATAAAACCTTACAAAATTAAATCACAAAATATACTTCAAAATATGTATATCAAAACAATGTTTCTGTGGCCTTGATGAATATGGTAGAGATGACATACACTTATCATACTGTCCAAAAGAGAGATGCCTTCATAATTACATTTGATAGTGGGATTGAAAATTAACATAGCTGTAAATAAGCAGAAATGCACATAGTGAGATTTCACTGACGTGTTTGGAATCATGTTCTTCAGCACCGACATCAAAACATCTTGCTGTCTCATGGAATGAATTTGTTTGTTTATTATGTTTGTATACCGCTCTCCCCGAAGGCTCAGGGTGGCTCACATAAAACAGAACAGAAAGAATACAGATAATTTAGATCAACAATAATGAATGAAGTGAAACAACAAGCAACATGGGACTGTAGAAAAATTAAACATTAAAGTAACTCATACTGATAGCCCAGTGAGTTGGGCAGAACTGCAATGGGTGCCATAGGAGGGGGCTCAGGAGAAGGGCCCTTGGGAAGTGATGGCACAGGTCGACCAACCAAATGCCTGGTGGAGGAGCTCCCTTTTGCAGTCCCTGCGGATCTGTTCAAGAGGAGAAGAATGGTGGCTTGCATCACTTGGGAGGCGAGAGGGTGGTAAAAGCTGGTATCTTTATATATAGCAAAGACTTCCTGTGAAATTCCTGTTGGTTCCTTTAGGGTAGAGAGAGGCAGTGAAGATGTGCGGTTGATGAAGCCTCCCTCTCCAGAACATCAAAGTCCAGACACGCAGCAGCAACAGCAAGAGGAAATAGTTGCAGCCCAGCCTTCTACCTCAGAGTGTGTCCGAACTGAGCCAGACACCACCGCCTCTGCCAGCAGCAGCCATGAAACAGTAGACCTGCTGGCCCAGGCACTCCGGTGAGCAACTGTGTTGTTTTACTAGCTGCTGGCAGCGATAGGCAGAATCTAGTCTTCAAATATTAAATGTTAATCAAGGTTACATATACTCCCTGCTTGAAATGTTAAATTGCTGTGGCCAGACTTCTGTTTAATATGTTTGAATCTTGCAGATTGTGTGACTGTGTAATTTAAATTCCAGGGAAGGGAAAAATGTGTGTAGGGAACTGAAGCCCCAGATAGCTACTCTGCCTCCTGAACAGCATCATGAAACTTCAGCAGGCTTTGCAACATACCTTAGCAATTTAAGAATAAGAATTCCGTAAAAGTGAGCTCTTCTTGAAGCTGAATTCTGTACCCACTAAATGTATGCTGTGCTTTATCAGCACTCTCACAATTGCAGCTGTGTCCCAGTTTTGATTGTTTGCCTTCTCCTATTTTGGTAGGAACTGCTTGCGGTATTTTTTGCCTCCCAATTTCCCTATCTCCAAAAAGGAACTCAGTTCTATGAGTTCAGAAGAATTGGTGGCTTTCCCACTGGTAAGTTTATACCTGAGGTGAGAATCCAGCTCACAGTTTCCTGGAACTTGATTTTATTCATTGCACTTTGGCAGTTTTTAATTGTATGCCGCAAATTGTCCCTCTCTTAGAGCAATCACTTTGACCTTCAGTAGGACTGTTTCAAAAGTAGGCTTCTGAAGTCAGCTTTAGTTTTTAAAAGCAGCCCAGCTGTCGTCCTGTCCCCCCCCCCAAAAAAAAAAATACTGAATATTTTTTGGGAGTGGCCATTTTGGATAGCTGAAATGCAGCCACAATCTGTATCTGGGTGAAAGAATTGGCAGAAAATAGCAATAGAGTATTTTTCGGGTTCAGATATACCGAATGCATACCCACAGACTGAGAACTTGAGCAGCCTAGACGGGATATAAGCAACTTATATGGCTTCTACTTTTCTTTTAGCCAGCAGAGGGCATTATGTTTCACTTAGAATTACTAGAAAAATTGGTAGTAAAAACCTCATTAAATATAATCCAGAGCAATGGTTTCCCCCACCAGAATTAGCATTGTAATGAGAATTACATTATGTAAGCACATTCCATATGCAGCACCCATGCAGCACCAGTCAAGACCGTATCTGTCAATGAAGTGCATGGTAAGCTTGCAAAGACCTTTTCTTTTACTGTAGGAAAACGGCAGAAGTTCTTGTAGCCCCCTATATTGATGTTTCCATGTTGCTTTCTCCACAGAAAGAATATTTTAATCAGTATGAGATCGGTTTGCAGAATTTGTGCAACTCATACCAGAACCGGGCTAATGCCCAGGCCAAAGCCTGCGAAGAAAAACTCCATGTTCAAGAACAGAAGCTTGCAGAGACAAAGGAAAAGCTACAGAAGCTGAGGACTAACATAGTAGCACTACTCCAAAAGGTGCAAGAGGTGAGCAAAGCTTCTTGTTGCTGGAGTTCCTCTGAGTCAGATCCAGCACAGAAGCTTAAACCGTTAACAACTTTGCATCTCTAGAAAATTGCAGTGTGGCTTCCATAGCTAGTCAAATTTCCAGGGCTTGCACAGGTCCGTTATAACATGTTCAGGCCCTCTTCTGTTCTGTCAAAATCCAGAGTCCCTCCTCACCAGATAATCTAGGCACAAACTTCACATGGTTCTAGTAACAAACAAGACATAACTCATGTTCAGCTCATTGGCCTATACACAAAGTTCCTGATTGAGTGCATTTAAATAATTAAAAACTCACATTCTCTTTGTACTCGTGCCAGATCTGCCTAAAATGTAAGATTTCTAGAAATTTTGAAGCCCCGTTTTTCCCTGCAAAAAATAGAAACTTGCGGGTGGGGTGGAGAAGAATGGTAATATAAAATTATTTTCTATCAAATCTTAGCATCTTTTACAGATTGAACAACAAAAAATGCATCAATTTGTATTGGTAACTAAGCGTATAAAATCGCATTACTTGGCATATTTATGGAATTTAAAAGTATAAGTGTCTACGTTTTCTGTAAGGAAAATGGCAGGTATACCCACTAAGTGAGGAGTTTGCAAACTGCTGCATAGTATATGTATCTTAATTTTTGTCTTATTAAATAATGAATTGTTCCAAATGTAATTTATACTTTTGAGAGTTCTTGAAAATGTTATATATGTCATTTAGGAATTATCAATTAATGTTATAGATTATGTTAAATAAAAAATTTCATACTTTTTGAGTAAAACCTTTTTGTTTGTTTGAATAAAACCTTTTCTTATTCCAAAAGAAAAGAAAAGAAAAGAAAAGTAGTAGGAGTTTTTTCAGTATTCCCTAAAATGTCCCAATAAGAATGTCCTTAGTCAGTCCTCATTATGGCCTACAAGCCATACAGAAGTACTTTTCATGTTATACATTTGGAATGAGTGAAATGCTTTTTAAGACGAGGGTTTTTGTGTGTGTGTGTTTTTCAGGACATAGACATCAATACAGATGATGAACTGGATGCTTACATTGAGGACCTAATCACCCGGGGAGACTGAACATTCCAGACTCGGGCATCAGATGAATTGCCAGAGAGTCAAGCCCCATATCTTCCATGATATGAATTTATCTATGGAGAGCAGCCCAAGGAAACATGGGGCCAACACCACGAGAGACCATGTACACAATACGTATTGGTGTATGACTTGTTCTTGTGGGATTTAAAAAAAAACAAACAAAAACAGTGCAAAAGGTTTTTAAGCTGTGTTTATAAACACGGGTCTTTTAAAAAAAATACAGAGAGAAAGAGAGCAATTGTGTGGTATGTTGTGCTGTTTCTTTAGCTAAAGTTGAGGTAAATCCAGCCTTTTGAAGAATTCATACCCTGGAATTCACAAGACGAGCTTGCAACACTATAGCAATCTTGACCTGAATGTAGGATCACCGTGAGTTTGTTGCATATTAAATATAGAAACAAATCTGACTGCAGGGGGCATTGCAGCTCTACCACAAGAGAACTTTCGTCTTACTAGCTGATACTCTGGAGATGGTATCCAGGCATGCTTAAGTGTTGCTTTAGGTGCTTTGCTGGTCCCATCAGCTCCCAAAGTGAAGAAAATCTTATAACAATTCTTCATTTGTGGTTGTTCGTAGGTAGGCATGCTTATTTAACCTTCAGGGAGTCACCACAATTCTGTGGCTTGTTGAAGAGTTTTGAGCTCTTTGTCACTGCTACAACCCTGTCTCTCTGAATGTAGACAATAGTAGCCATCGCTTAGCGGCAATAGTCATAGGTGGCGTGCTAGTGGTCCTAAGCTCAGTATCCAGCACCTCTGGGGCAGTGTGGTTGAGAAAGATTAGAGGCCTGAAGCGTCGAAGAGTGACTGTTGATTCCTATAGTCATAGACTTGACTTCATGCAAGATGGTTTTTATATCCATGCCTTATTTGCATACAGTGGTGGGACACCTGCTTAAGTTGGAGGCAGAGTGCTGGGTTTGAACGGACAATATCTAGTACTGCTCTTTCGTTGTAGGACCTCCATAAGGGACAAATCAGGTAGCCATTTTATTAGCAAAGCTGGAGATTGTCACCTTGGTTTCGGGCTGAATTATGTAGCTCAGGGAGTCACAGGTGACTACATATGCTTACAATTAAATAGTATATTACAGGTTTGACAGAGGGTGCACACAGTTCTAGCACATGTTCACTTTCAAAACTGGCAACTTCTGTTCCATCACCTAAGGAAGCATTTTGCAGGTAAAACAAGGTAGATGACACCAGAGTTGAATAACCAAACCTTTGCAGTTCAGGACAAGTTTGGAAGCAAAAAAAGAAGGTCTCCGCTTCTGTCAGTTCTTTTTAAATACTCTCAACTTGTCATTTACTTATTGCTAATGGCCAAAAGGAAACCTAGTTTTATGTCAACCTTTATCTTGACATAATTTTTTTAAGTCTTTTAAAGAATGCAAGGACAATACAACAGGCATACAAGCCTTGAAACATTTAAAAATAATAAAATATGATTGAATTCATATTTTCTCTTTACAAATCTATTTTAAACTCAGCAAAACAGAATAATTTACTACCTAATTGGATGCAGCTTTAGCTGGAAGTTTCCTGGTTGGTGGTGCATAAAGAAAGACCTTGTAAATTACAAAAGGGCTTGTATAAATTACAGGTTATTTTCCCTACTACCGAGCGGGAATTTAAATGAATGACAATGGCTGTGAGAAATGTACATTTATAGGTCAAAATAAAGAGGGCAGTACAAACCATAGGTGTTTGTTTATTTGCATTATTTGTAGTCTGCCTTTCTCACTGAGATTTAAGGTGGACTATGCCGTGTACGTCAATATAACCAACAGAGTGAGAAATCCAATGTAATAGGATTAGAATTACAAAAATCTGAAACACAGCATAAAGTATTAGATGTGATATATTACACATTGAAGAAAATGGTACTACATAAGTAGAGAATATAAGAGTGAGCCAGGTGTTACATCCATTTTATAAGTAATGCCTGTTATACCCAATGGGATAATTACTTGAGTTTTTGGCTTTTTGCCGTCAAGTTGCTGCCCAATTCTGGCGACCCTGTATGGTTTTCAAGGCAATTGACAGAGGTAGTTTGCTCTTGCCTGCCTCTGCGTCATAACCCCGGATTTCTTTAGTGGTCTCCCATGCAAATACTCCACAAGGCTTGACCCTGCTTAGCTTCCAAAACCTGACAAGATGCGGCTAGTCTGGGCCATTTGACAGCCAGTTAATATTCTGTTTCTGAGCAGCTTAAACCATTATGAAAATTTCAAACTTGTTTCATTTGCCTGTGTTTAAATGCCCAGCCTTGAAGATAAATGCCAGCCTGCAAGACAACTCTGAAGATCTGATGGAATAGAATAACACCGAATATTTTCTCTTATAATCTGTCATCCAAGCAGTGATCTTTCTGCATTGGAACCACAGATTTCTTTGCAAGCAGCTGTTTCCTGAGTTAGTTAATTAGAGCAGACATACATTTGAGCGCTGATTGAGGGAAGGCAGAGTTTAGCAAGGAGCAGGGCAGCTAGAATACCAGGAGGCAGGACTAAAACCAGTTTCAGGACAAAAGTATAACAGTCCAACATGGTAACTAGTATATCATTCCAACCACAGACTTTTTCCCTGTATAGAATTTGGTCTGTAGCTTTATTCCGAAAAAGTTTCAGGTGCCGACAATCATAAAACCATCTTTTGCATGCTAAAAATTTTAATATGGCCTCTGTGGTACTAAAAGCGATTAAACTTTATATCCAAATGGGCATTCCAAACGTTAGTAGTGTGCCATTAAAAGTTATACCAAGTTATTTAAAATTGCTGCATTCGTCACTTTCAATGTTTATGTCACACTGATAATGACAAAGCGTCTTCCCATGGCATCATTCCTTAACATTATACTTGCTCCCAATATTCAGTCATCTTACGCCTTAATATGGGCATTAGCAATAAGACAAAAACAGGAAAAGCGGCACTGTCTCACAGGAGGATCCAGTAAAGGTACAACAAATGCAAACTGTGAACTGGCTCTGCAGCCTGGAAGAAATATTAGGAAATAATAATCTCTCTGGTGGTTCTTTGTAAGATATGACAACAACATTTCCCGGAGGGGCCATCCGAATAAAGGGAAATGAAGGTCTTTTCCCCCCCTTCTTTATATAGAATTGTGCTTCCTGTAAAGAGGTTGACCCAATGTTGCTGTTACTGAAGACAAAAACAAGGTCACACCTATGTCTCTGCTAAGTAAGGAAAGTGGAGTTGCTGTGGAATAAACTCACATCCAGGCTGGGGGCGGGGGGTGGAGTCGTGAAGGCAGCTGCCTTGTATGAACAGTGAAATCGTGCAAGATCACATCTCCCGTCCCTTTCACAGAAGTGAGGCTGTGTACACGTTTATATACACTGAATAAAACTTCATTGGTCTTAAAGGAGCCAGTGGACTCAAAACTTCGTTCTGCTAATTCAGCCCAACACTGGTAACCACCTTGAATCTATCCCTACATGCTAGTTGCTTGTACAGATGTGGGTTTTTTTTAATGCAAATTAGTCTTTGAAATGTCATGGAATCATAAAGGGGTCTCCAGGGTCATCTATTCCAACCCACTGCACAATGCAGGAAACTCAAAATCACATTTTATCAAATCAGAGAAAAGAATAGTCAAACGAGGATGAACATGAGAGAGAACTAGCACTGTATTTGGTCTTCATCTTTCAAGTCCCAGTCCCTTTCTTTGTCAAAACTGACTCGGCAAAGTCTTGACATTAACGTGCTTGGAAACTTCCCTGAAACCAGCCAGACAAATGATGTCTATGAACATTTATATTGGGGGTGCTCTGGTGTTTTATGATAATGTTACAAAGCAGCACCCAAAGATTCCTTTTAAACTACTTTGCAATCTGATAGACATGAGACCGACAGCAGAGACAAAGAAATGGTATAGTTCAGGTAGGATCAGCTTCAGCACCTGTAAATGATGAAGAATCAGAAACACAGCTGAGAGAGACCACAAAGGGCCATCCAGTCCAGCCCCCCACCTACCTGTGGACTTAGAAATCATGCACTCCTCACAATCTAAAAACTTCCAATGACAGAGACTCCCATCACCTTCTGAGGCAGAATATTCCATCTATGAATTGCCCTCACCATCAGAAAATGCTTTCTAATTAAGTGGACCCTCCTTTCCCATAATTTGAACCTATTGCTCCTAGTCCTTATCTCTAAAGCTGCAGTCAACAAGTTGGCTCCCTCTTCGACATTCTAATAGGTAGCCGTGTTGGTCTGAAGTAGCACAATAAAATCAGAGTCCAGTAGCACCTTTAAGACCAACAAAGATTTATTCAAGGTGTGAGCTTTAGGGTGCAAACATTCTTCCTCAGACTTAGTCTGTCCCTTATTTGTCCCTCTTCGACATGTCCACCTTGTACGTAGTTAAGCAAAGCTATCATCTCTCCTTGCCTTCCTCTTCTCCAAGCTAGACATACCCAATTATCTCAGCCTCTCCTTGTAAGGCCCCTCAATCATCCTAGTTGCTCTTCTCTTGAACATATTCCAACTTGTCAACATCCTTGAACTGCAGTACACAGAACTGGACAAAATAATCCAAATTAAGTTTTGAAACAGGCTGGTCAGTCAGGTGGTGAACAGAGCCCGACAGCCTCTTGGCAGCTTCCAGCTGGAATGACCACTGTTAATAAGGATTAGAATTCTTTATCTTTCATATTTGTAATATGGGCCTGTTTGGGCCTGTTACCACCACTGAGGCAGCTTGTGATAGAACCCTAATGATTGGTTCAGGTTCCTTTTGCTGGACAATAATGGGGTCTGTCTAATGCTGAGAAACCCCTGAAACAATATTCAGGCGTCAAGAAACGCCAGAAGTTGCATGATCATGCAGAATATGGTTGGGAAGCAGAGCTGTGGACACGCCCACCCAGGGCCCCTCCTCTTCCCACCCCCTCCAGGCCCATCGGCCATTTTGGGAACGGGATGGAGGGGGGTGCAGGGCAACATGACTACATAAGGTCACCTCGCTCAATAAATTGTTATCCAATTTAAAATATATATTAAACAATAACTCCCACCCATTCAAGAAACCCTGATCTAATGCCTCTTCTTCTTCTATGCAGAATCCTTTGCTTTTATACTCTGGCCAAGAATACAGTGTAGAGTTTACATGTGTAGGCAGGTACATATGGCACATAACTGCCACTGCTCCTTTCTCTAGCTTTTCTTGTTGGCCTCGTCAAGACATTCTTTCTTCCAGTCACTGTACCCCCTTTTATGACGGCCACTGTATATTTCCAAGGAGATGCAGCCAGATAGATTAGCGCTTGTTTAACGGAAGAAGCCTCCATTGACAAGGCAGACAAACGAAGAGGCCAATTGTGCAAACAGCAGGCTCCCTCAGAACCTGAGATCAACAGTAGTGCTTTCTGAAGGTATTTCCCCCTCACAGGCTGCCCTCATCGCCACAGTAAGCTCCTGTGTTGAGAGACTCGTCTCTGGGCTCTGACAGACATTTGCGCATGCCTGGTTCCTTAGGCCTCGTTAAGGAGATAAGTAAAAGGTTCTTCCTTTTCCTGCCAACCCTCCCGTCCTACTCCACAGCTGCCTCAGAGCAGCCCTTTGCCTTAACTGGTGAGAAAGCCTCAGCTGCTGATAGTCCTGATGCCAGAACAGGAATGGAAAGAGCCACACAGCCCAGATGCTCGGGGCTGCCAAGTCCCCCCGCTGTATTAAGACACTGGAGCCTTGTCGCCCATCCATTTCAGCTCCACAGGGACGATTGGACTTGAAGGGGAAAAGAGCGGCCTGCAGGTGTCCACGGGGGCAGGGTTCCCATGGAAAGCACATAACAGGCCCATTCTGTGCTATCTTGTCATGTGTCTGCCCTTCTGTCTCCCAAGCAGCTGCCCTGTCCCTTTCCCCCTCCGCACAAACACACACACACTGCAGATACAGCTGGGTACCTTCCCCAAATAGCTACTGATTCCTCAGGAGATATTTTCCCATACTCTAGCAGCTCTTCTTTATAGGCTTAGGTGCTGGGGGGAGGGGGTGAGAGGTGAGGAACTTAATCCCCAGGAGAACTGCTATAAGGATCAGCTATTCTTTGTGGGTTTTGTAATGGCCTAGGTCCTGCATAAGTACAGAGCGCTGTTTGGAACTTTGGAACAGGAGTGTCTAAACTAGGGCTTGCTAACCACGGCTGGCCTGCAAACCCTTTTCAGGTAAGCCAGCAGATAATAATACAAACCAAAAATGCAAGCGGATTTCAGTTCCCAGGTCAGCTCTGCATGCCTGGCAGTAAACACCAGAAGAAGAAGAAGAGTTGGTTCTTTTATGCCGCTTTTCTCTAGCCAAAGGAGCCTCAAAGCAGCTTACAGTCACCTTCCCTTTCTTCTCCCCACAACAGACACCCTGTGAGGTGGGTGAGGCTGAGAGAGCCCTGATATTACTGCTCGGTCAGAACAGCTTTCTCAGTGCTGCGGCAAGCCCAAGGTCACCCAGCTGGCTGCATATGGGGGAGCAGGGAATCAAACCCAACTCGCCAGATTATTAGTCCGCATGCCTAACCACTACACCAAGCTGGCTTTCTTCTCCTCCTTCTCCTCCTCTCTTTGAGGAGACTTTAGCAGCCCTAGAGTGACTTGGAATAAGCACGGAATAAGCAAGAGTGATGGACAGGGAAGAAGAGGTCAAAGGAGGAAGCAGAGAGACTGCGTACCAGTTCCCATTAATGCTTAGGCAACGGTCAAACGATCTATCACATCATTTTTTGTATCTCTGTACGGTCTTGGGAGCAGAAGGTTCAGAACTTTGGGTGCAGAGCTAAAGCCCAGTAACTGGTGCTTACGAGACCTCTATCCTAAGGGAAGATCTCCACGTTTAGTCTGGTAAAATACTGAGAGAGATTGCAAACAATAATTCACTGATACTGTAAGAGGGATTACAAGCAGAAGCCCACTGAATATTGTTTTTTTAGTATGACATACTTGCATGTCAAAAATTCAGGGGGGGGGAATAGCTCTACTCTATACAAAAAGACCTGTCCAAGATGTTTTGAACAGATGCCCAACATTTTATACCCACACTCTCTTCCGCCAACTTCCTAACATTCCACTAATTAGGTTTATGCACAACCCTGGGGGCTTTCACCCCAACATGGATTGTACCTGTGTGTCTATTTGCCATACACATCTCCCTCATCGTATCCCTGACAATACTGCCTGTACATTGAAGTTTTTCTTTTGCTGACCTTGAATGCTCTGAGTTCAGCCTATGAGGACAAGAGCCTGCATGCCCTGATTTAAGGTGCTAAGCAGCTGTTCTCAGTTGCTGTTATTGTTGTTACAGTTGACTACTATGGTCAAGTACAGTTCTGTGTATTTCTGTTTCACCCTGCATATTGCAGGGGGTTGGTCTAGATGACCCGTGAGGTCCCTTCCAACTCTATGATTCTATTTATTTATTTATTTATTTATTTATTTATTTGATTTGTATGACCGCCGCTCTCGGAAACCGGCTCGCGGCGGTTCACAATGTTTCAATAGGTAAAGGTAAAGGTATCCCCTGTGCAAGCACCGAGTCATGTCTGACCCTTGGGGTGACGCCCTCTAGCGTTTTCATGGCAGACTCAATACGGGGTGGTTTGCCAGTGCCTTCCCCAGTCATTACCGTTTACCCCCCAGCAAGCTGGGTACTCATTTTACCAACCTCGGAAGGATGGAAGGCTGAGTCAACCTTGAGCCGGCTGCTGGGATTGAACTCCCAGCCTCATGGGCAAAGCTTTCAGACAGCTGCCTTACCACTCTGCGCCACAAGAGGCTCATAATGTTTCAATACAAATACAATATATTAACCATTAAAATTCCCCATTAAAACCCCATTAAAATAATGACTGAGTCACAATGATGGCAATTAAAAAACTATTCCCGTACAGGCACACTGGATGAGCAGAAGGGAACGGATGGATAATTGGGCATAGGGTGGAACAATCTGGGGAACCAGGTCAGTCTAGTACTGGCCTCCCCCCTCCGGGGAGAGGGGTCCGATCTTAGCCCCGGGCCATCACCCGGCCTTAGACAAACGCCTGGCGGAAGAGCTCCGTTTTGCAGGCTCTGCGGAACTCAGAGAGCTCCGACAGGGCCCGCAGCTCTTCAGGGAGCTCGTTCCACCAGGTAGGGGCCAGGACCGAAAAGGCCCTGGCCCTTGTCGAGGCCAGGCGTGCCTCCCGGGGTCCTGGGATCATCAGCAAATTCTTACCCGCAGAGCAAAGTACCCTGCGGGGGGCATAAGGAGATATGATTCTATGACTTGTGTAACTGAAAAGTTTTCTTTAGTTATACTTACTTTTAAAAAAATACTTCACCTCTCTCCACTATGGAGGCCTAAATCAGCTTCCCTCATTCTCCTCCTCTATCTTCACAACAGCCTTGGGAGGTAGGTTAGACTGAAACTGTTTGATTAGCTTAAGGTCACCCAACAAGCTTCCATGGCAGAGCAGGGATCCTAAACTGTGTTTCCCAGATCCTAGCCCGACGTTTTGACCAATATGTTACACTATTAGCTTATTTCTCCCCCCCCTCCCCCCCCCAAGAACATATAATTTCTAAGTTCTATGTAAACCGCCCTGAGCCTTTGGGAAAGAAAGAAAGAAAGAAAGAAAGAAAGAAAGAAAGAAAGAAAGAAAGAAAGAAAGAAAGAAAGAAAGAAAGAAAGAAAGAAAGAAAGAAAGAAAGAAAGAAAGAACAGAGGGGAAAGTGATAAACCCCACCACCACCACCAATTCACAGCCTCCGGAGAATGCTGGAGCGGCATAATGTGAGGGTGTCATGTTTAGCTTGGTCTATTTCTCACTGTGGTGGTCAATCCAGCCAGGTTCCCTGCACAGCTTCCAGGCAGTTGGTCTTCTCCAGGTGCTGAGCCCAAACCCACTGGGAACTTTACAGTCCCTCTGGTTACCACATTACAGTTCTCATTTACAGCCCATTTGCTTCCTTTCCCTTTGACTGGAGTATAATTGGTGACACCAAATGTTTCTTCTTCCCACATGTTTGTGAATGGAATTATTTCACTCTGCAGCGATGTGCAATTGCCACTTCCTTTCTGTGGATGCCATATACTCCAGGTGTGCCCTGTTAATAGACCCAATGTACCTGTTCCCCTCCCACACACGTTAGTACCTGTTGCAGGTATGCATAGCTTTTGTGTTTGCTATTGAAGCCAAACTTCCGCACGGTTGCCTTCTTGTGCAAACTGGTAAGCGGTCTTGCAGAACTTGGCTTCCTTGAGAGTTAGAATTTTGAAAAGGAGAGTATTTGTCTATTCCAGGGGTAGTCAAACTGCGGCCCTCCAGATGTCCATGGACTACAATTCCCAGGAGCCCCTGCCAGCGTTCGCCATTTCTAAGGTATGACTTCTAGGAGAACCATCGGGAGAAATCAGGAAAATCCTGTTCCACTGATAGAAATGCCTTGTGTTACCGGACACTTTAATCTCAATCCATCCCCCATTGAGCTTAATGGCAGAGGGGGATTTTACTCCACTCTCTTACACTCTGCCACCACCAGCCTTCCCCCATGTTTATATAAATATATAAGAACAAATTCTTTTTCTTTATATAGAGTCCTGAATGGGTTATTTTCTGCCGACTGCAGAATTTGAGAACCAATGGAAATTTGCCTTGGATTGCTTAGGCTAGTGCAGTGCAGTCTCCTCATATCTTGGAAGCTAAGCAGTGTCAGATCTGCTTAGCATTTGGATGGGAGACCACGAAGGAATTCCCGGGCCTCTGTGCAGAGGCAGGCAAGGGCAAACCACCTCTGCTTTGTCTCTTGCCTTGGAAACCCTGTGGAGTTGCCAGAATTCAGCTGTGATTCGATGGAGGGTTGCACATAATCCTTGAGTGGTATAAGGCACAAAGAAATGAAAACTATAGTCTAGTTAGGACTAAAAGAAAGGGCCAGGGAAGGAGGCTGGAGAAGCAGCAGGAAATGTGGCAGATGGTGTGTGACCAGCCTGGGAAGCCTGGCATTGCAGTGAGAGGGGAGAGGCATGTTCTGATCCAGAGGTGTTAATAGGCGCTTGAGAGACTCTCAGGGGTGAAAGTCAAAGATCAATGGATCAAATTAACTTCCTAAGGAGAACTCAATGGGTAAAGTAAACAGCTGGTCTAGCCACAGGAGGAGAAACTGCATTGCCCCATCCCAGCATGCAGGCAGAGATCGGCAGGGGTGGCAAGATAAACAGGCTAGATGCAGATTTCCTTTTTTTTTCTCTGTGCCACGTAGCATTAGAAGTCAGAGTCACCAAATTCAGTTGTCAGTTGCTTCGCGACACACTGGCGGAGCGTCTTCTTTTATCCACAATGCATGAGCGGCATGTAGAATTTGCTGCCATGGGCCAGGCTAGGCTGATCTTGAATGGGAGGCCACCAGGTAAGTCCAGAGTCGCTGCACAGGGGTTGCTGACCACCCCTGAATGTCTCTTGGCTTGAAAACCTTACAGGGCTTCCATGAGTCAGCTGTGAGTTGACGGCACTTTCCATCCCCATTGTGTTGTGCCAGGCAGTTGCTCCCATGGTTTGGCCAGAGACCCAGCTTTACATGGGAATCTTTCTTGGGGAGCCTAGCTACTGCTTACAATGTCCGTGTGTGCTCTCCCCACTCTGGGGGCATTCTGGGTTTCCCTGTTACACACGCTCTGGAACTTCTGTGCTCAGAACAATTCCCAAGCCTGCACAAACCCAATTTGGGCTGGAACTATAATGTACAGGGAGGAGAAGGCTTGATCCTACCTATTTGCACAATTTCTTGACCCGCAATGGCAACAGGGAGTTATTTGCCTCACTGGGGAAACTTACATGTAGTGCCACATATGTTCGTTCCCCTAATGGGGTCAACAGCAGCTCCCCAAGGAAACTACAGGTCATGAAAACAGCAAAATAAGATTATCTCAGTTCTTCTCTCAATACGCAATACGGGAGCGCCAGGCAGAGTTCTTCAAGAAGTGACAGCAAGCTTTGAACCCAAAATCCAGCAGATTGTTCATTGGATCAGGCTTGTTTAGACCGCACATTCTTAAATTAATCCTTCTAAGGCATGCTTTCTCAAGCAGGGTTATGTGAAAACCTGGGAGTTCTTGATGGCCCTGGGTTTCCTGAATGGGTGAGAGTTAATTAATTATATATATATATATATATTTACATTTGTGAAGCATTTATCAGGTGATATGATCATATGGGGTCATGTTGATGCCACCCGCCTTTCCCAAAATGGCCAGTGATGGGCCTGGTGGGGGGTGGGAATGGGAGCTCAGTTTCCCAGCCATATTCTGGACGATCCGCCATTTCTGGGGGTGCTCAAAGCCTTAAGAATATTTCATGGGGTTCTCAATGATAAAAAAAGGTTGAGAAAGGCTACTCTAGAGGTTTCTCAGCCTTCTGCCTGAAAAACAGATAGGGAATCTCCCCCTCCCCTTCACACAAAAGTGAAAACTTTCAAAGTCCTTTGAAGGCAGAGTTTCCTTCACACTCCCCAGAGAGAAAGCAGACCTGAGATGTATTTAGAGGATTGGTCTGCAATTGGTGAGTCCCTAACAAATAAGTCGGTCTCCGTTTCCCCGGAGGCTTTGATCCACGTTACAGATGAAAACAGGGGCACTCTGGGGTGTGCCTTAACAACTCAGTTCTCACACTAAGGGCCATGCTTGAATTTCTCCTCCACTCTTCACTATTTATTTGTTCTTAAACTGTCGTCATTTAATTGTGTTGTATTTTTTTGCATTATAACCTAATTTTAACAATGCACTTATTTAATTTTCTGAATAGTTCGCCTTTCTCGCCGGAACTGAAGGTGGATTACGAGGACAGAGCTATTCAGTCAACAAGCTGATGGCATGATAACATTTGAATGTTAACATTTGAATTCAATACTGAAGATTCCTAGCCAAAGCAATTTAGTCAGTCAGCAAGTGGATTACAAAATATGATAGCAACGTTTGAGTCTAGTGGCAAATATTCCTAGTAAAACAACATAATGCAGGGGAATAGAAAACCAGGAAGGGGAGAAAACCAACATTGTACAGGATAGACGTCACCTCCCTAGCTGATCCATGACAACGCACCGTTACTCCTCTGCAAAAATTCCCTCCCGAACAATTCTGTTTTGCCCATTTTGTGAAATGATAGAAGGGTGGGGACCTTCCTAACAGCCTTGGACAGAATGTTACATACTGTGTGAGGCACTGGAGAGAATTTCTGTGAACAGGCCCTTGCCAGTTTTGCCTATTGGCAGGCTGGAGCCTTCATTCTATAGCGTGGAGCATAGCAGGAGAGGCATTGTGGGTATTTAGGTCTTAGTAAGTGACAGAGTAGACCTTGAATTGAGCTCAGTTCTTGATATGGAGTGTGTGCAAAATTGGAATGTTATGTAGCTTCAGAGTCATCTTCAAGGGAAGACCCATGTAGAGTAATCTAGCCCTAAGGAATCCATAGCATGGATTTGTGTGGCCATCTTCTGAGTGAAGTGCAGCTGGTAGAACAACCTTCATCAGCTTGCTTCTCCAATAACAAAGTTGGATCCAGTCAGCTCTAGGCTCTTCTCAGTGAGACACAAGTGGTCTCCATTGAAAATGAAGGCCCAATGTCCTTTAAAGGCTTTGTCTTTTCAGGTATCATTACCTCCGCCCTCTCAGTATTTTAAGTGTTTTAATTAATTCATGCCTATAACAATTATTTATTTTCATTGTTTACAGATTTAAATGTTTGTATCTCACTGGCTGCATGTTCCCATGAGTGTTTGCTGACAGGGGCTCATGGGAATTGTAGTCCATGAACATCTGGAGGACCACAGGTTGACTACCCCTGTTCTAATGTATCTCATGTGTGTTCGAGATTAGAACCCATTTTGGGTTCAAAAAGCATTAGGTCTATCTCTGTAAATCTAGCATTGGAAGGTGCATTTGTTGTGAATTCAATTATTAGCTCTGTCTGTGTTTTTAACTTTTTAACTTTATAAGTTGTGCACAATAAATGTTAATTTCATTTGAACATTTATATTTTGTGGCTGCCTGACCTTTTGGTTTCTAACTTGTTGGTATTTGGTGTCAAGTTTGTTTACCTTAACTGTCTGGCATTGTTTCAGATATTCTGTAGCATCACCAGATGATTTGGGAAAAGGCAGAGTTGGGTGTCATCAGCATATGGATGATGCCCTATTCCAATACCATTTGTAGTTTTGGAGAAGAGTTCGTTCTTATATGCCGCTTTTCTCTACCAGAAGTCTCAAAGCGGCTTCCAATCGGCTTCCCTGTCTTCTCCCCACAACAGACACCCTGTGAGGGAGGTGAGGCTGAGAGAGCCCTGAGATTACTGCTCTGTCTGCTTTGGCAAGAGCTTGACTGACTGTGAGCAGAATTCTTCAACCAGAGGGAAGAACTTGGGAAACACTGCTAGGGAAACAACCCCCCCCACACACACACACACAGTTTCAAGTTAGGAAAACAGCATGGGGGTGATACCCCTTTTCCATGTGCAAGATTTTCCCAATCTAAATCAGGTCTCTGCCTGCCCGGGAGGAACTCTGCATGGAACTCCAAGAGTACGTCTGAAATCAAATCAATCAATCAGGAATGATCCAGAGTCTCTGTGGAGACACATGGCCTTGTGGGAATCAATCCCTTGGCCTTCTAAGGGACTAACAGGCTCTGTTTAGCATCAGTGTACATCAACTGCTGGTTTCTGTATTTTCAGTTGGCTGCTTCTATTTTTGTTTCTTCCTCAAAGATCAACAGAGCAACATGACTCTCTGCTCAGCACCATTTTCTCTCTCTAAACCTGCTTTGCATTCTACACACCATGTGCATGGGAAACCTGAAACACTGTTTTGTATTATTTTCCTTGCTCCTGATAAAACAGTATCAAATGGCTTTTGTATTTGTATTTAGAAAACTATCCTTCAGAATGTTATCAGCAAGGGCCTTCTGGTGCTGAGGGTGGTGTCATCAGAGGTATAACTGAGGGGAGGGGAGAATCTGGATCGGGGCCACAGTGGGTTAACTCTTCCCTTCTGAACATATATCTACTGGTTCCTGGGCTCGAGGTATAACACAAACGTCCAATTTTACTCGGAGGATAAGAATGGTCATTCAAGTAACAACAATACTTGACAACAATAATGTTTTAAAGAACCTTTTAGCAAGCAAAATGAGGCCAGAGACATAATGAAAATACATGCCAAAAAATTGGGGACCATTCAAAGACGATCATGGCAGCCTATGAAGCTAAGGGCCACAAGCTATTTGAGGTATCATTCACTGCACCCCCCATTCCTGGGGAGAAATGACTATGGCACCAAAGCACAGAAAATGCCCATCAGCTGAGGCCCACTTGGCACTGCCAACATCTGCATGCGTGGTCTGACATGCGGAAGCCAGTTGTGTGTGCTCCAGTTATTGTTGTTGTTGTTGTTGTTATGTGCTAAGTCGTGTCCGACCCATCGCGACCCCATGGACAATGATCCTCCAGGCCTTCCTGTCCTCTACCATTCCCCGGAGTCCATTTAAGTTTGCACCAGTTATTGTAACTGAGGCTAACTTTACAGGTACAGAGTAGGGAGAGGGGGCTTCACTTAGGAAACCCCTGGTGTGTGTTTGGAGCGTGGGTGGATATTATTCTTCCCTGCCTCCCTGTTCCTGCTGTTGAAAAAGTCTCCCAGCAGCCCCTCTGGACTCTTCAATTGCAGTCTAGAGGGGTGAGGATAACGTATTTCTACCTAGATTCTGCCAGTCCTGGAAGCAAGCGACTATATGGCAGCAGGAGTAAATGAGCACAAACTGTAAAAATGACAGGAGCCCATCAGGACAGGAAGAAAAAAGTAGTTGTATCAGGCAAGTTAATGCAGCTGTGGACTGGGAACATGATGAGGGAACAGGACGTGGCATAGTGGTCAAGAGTGGCAGCCTCTAACCTGGAGAACCGAGTTTGATTCCCCACTCCTCTTCCACATGAAGCCTGCTGGGTGACCTGGGGCCAGTCACAGTTCTCTCAGAGCTCTCTTAGCCCCACCTCCCTCACAAGATGCTCCTTGTGGGAAGAGGAAGGTGACTGTAAGCTGCTTGGAGACTCCTTGAGGTAGAGAAAAGTTGGGTATTAAAACCTACTCGTCGTCTTAATATTGTACTTGCCACCTTGCGAGGCCATTTGAATAGGCAAGGACTACCAAACTCACTAGCCAGTTCCTTGGGCTGTATTAACTCCTGGTTCTGTCTGTGCAGAATACACCCGCAGCTCTAGACAAAGCTAGGAAGGCAAAGGCGATACAGAAAGAGTACAATTGCCTTTCTAGAAGATGACGCACATTCTTTTTGGCCCACTATTACCTCTATTCCAATGCAATTAGCAATTTTTTAAGCAGACAAATCATACCAGGCGGATTTGGCTCAGGCCACCCTGGAACCCCAAAAGTGTGGATACCAGTTGTGTTATTCATGGGGAAGGAAAAGCAGGCTGCACGGATATGCCCACGTCAGCTTGTGCACTGACGTTTGCTGCTGCTGAGTGATGCTTAGCTCCAAAGACTTAGGAACTGCACACAGTCTAGGAGGAACAGGGTTCTTCCCATGAACCTCCCTCTCTCTTTGCCAGCATTTGCCTAGTCCCCCCCCCTCCCCAGCCTTTTGGTTTTCCTGTGAGGGTAGGGAAGAAACGGGAGAGCAAGTGAGAAGAATGGGGGGGGGGTAGCATTCCAATCCCCAGGATTAATACAAGCAAGACCTCCTATTATGCCCAAATGACAGGTAGGAATCAGCAGGAGAAAGCTGAAAAAGGTATGTAGGTTTTTAAAAAAGAAAAAGATGCTGGGTCTTGACCCTGCCCAGAGGTCAGTGTCTGTAAGACACCCCCCCACACACATACACACCCCAAATCTAATCCTGTGAGACCACAGGGACCCCTCCTCACCACCTCTTTCCCCAAACTGAAATGTAATCCTAAGCATACATGCCAGAATGGCAATACCAGAATAAAGTCCATGAGGCTTAGTTCCTTGCCAGCCGCCAGGGAGCCCCGAGGGAGGGGCCCAGGATCCAGTCTGCAGCACCCAACCCGCCCTGCCCCCCCCCCCAGCCCCATCCTCCCCGCCCTGGGAGGGAAAGAAAACAGAGTGGATGCCTGCTTGAGGTTTTTTGTTCCTTTCTTTTTCCTGAGGAAACAGTCAAACAAACCTGGTTTATTGGTTACAAAAGAAGGGAGTCGCCCGCCGCAGGGACCTGCCCCAAACCGCGGCTCGCGGGGGAGGGGGGGAGCTACCGAGGCTGAAGAACCCGCAAAGCACCAGCAAGTCAGAGTCCGACGGCTTGGGGGGGGGGGGCAGGACGGGGGGAAGGCGGGAGGGCCAGGGGGCCGCTGGGTCGGGAGGACAAGTCCAAGTGCTGGAGGGTGGGCGGCGGGTGGAGCGCCCAGTCCAGAGTCCCTCGCGTCCCACCCGCGAACAGCGCCGCGCCTGCCGTCGGGGGCCTGTCGGGCCGGCGTGCTTGCCGGGCGCGGTGTCCCGCTACACTTTGGTGCCCAGGGAAGGCACCTCGGACTTCTGGGTCTGGCCGCTGAGAGTGGAGGAGACGGAGCCGGCCTGGCCGCGCAGCGCCTTGCGCAGGCCGAGCAGGAGGAGGCACTGGGCGCGGAAGCGGCTGTCGAAGAAGGCGTAGAGGAAGGGGTTGAGGCAGCTGTTGACGTAGGCCAGGCAGGTGGCGTAGGGGTGCAGGCGGGGGATGAGCTCCTGCAGGGCGCAGGGCAGCGGCAGGAGGCCCACCCAGTGCAGCACGTAGAGGCTCTTGAGCAGGTGGAAGGGCAGCCAGCAGGCCGCGAAGACGGCCACCAGCGTGACGATGATGCGCAGCAGGCGCCGCCGCTGCGGGCCCTCGGCCTTGCGCACGTGGTGCTGCTGCTGCTGCTGCTGGCGCCGCTGCTGCTGGAAGTGGCGGCTGACGGTGGCGCCGATGCCGCAGTAGCAGAGCGTCATGAGCAGCAGCGGCAGCGCGAAGCCCAGCGCCGTCGTGGCCAGGCTCAGCGACGCCAGCCAGCGGTCCTGCTCGGCCGGGCTGGAGGCCACGCTGCTGAAGTCCATGTCGCACTCGAGGGCCGTCAGGTTGTCCGGCCGCCGGGCGCCGCCGGGCCGCGTGTCGCGCAGGAGCAGCGCCGGCAGGGCCAGCAGGCCGGCCAGCAGCCAGACGCCGGCCAGCGCCAGCAGCGTGGCGGTGCGGGGCCGCGAGGAGGAGGCCGGGCGGCCGGCGGAGCGCGGCAGGGCGTGCACGATGGCCAGGTAGCGCTCGAAGCTCAGGCAGGCCAGGCAGAAGGCCGACGCGAACATGTTGAGCAGCACCAGGTAGCTGCTCAGCTTGCACAGGGCCGAGCCGAAGGGCCAGTGGAAGCGCAGCGCCGTGTAGGCCGCCCACAGCGGCAGCGTCACCACGAAGGCCAGGTCGGCCAGCGCCAGGTTGCCGATGTACATGTCGGCCGAGCGCCGCTTGGCCCGCGGGCCGCTCCACACCGTGAAGATCACCAGCCCGTTGCCCGACAGGCCCAGGATGAAGACCAGCATGTAGAGGACGGGCAGCAGGAAGAAGGACACCTCCCAGTCCGTCTCGGCCTCGGCCTCGTCCCACGGGCACGGCCCGTCGCTCCAGTTGCCCAGGGACGCCCCGTCGTAGTCGTACTGCAAGTCCCGCGCGTACTGCGGAGGCGCCTCCATTCTGCCGCCGCCGCCTCCAGTCCGGAGCCCGTCCGAAGCCCCCTTCTGCGGCAGCCCCCGGGCGGGGAGAGCTATTAAGGAAGGGGGCTCGGGAGACGCCGCCCTCTCCTCCCGGGCGGGGCTAGCCCCTGGCCGGCCTCATCCCAGGGGGTGGGGGTGGGCGGTGGGCAGCGTCTCGGGGGGACGAACCAGCCCGGGAACCCTGTCATCCCTGGAGCAGCCGGCGCTTCCCAGCCCTGGAGGGGAGGCGTTCCTTCGGCCCCTCCTGCTCATCCCCTCTCCTTCTCATGGCTCCTGATGCTCGCTGGGGAAACAGGGAGGGCTTCTGCCCCTTGAAGGACAGTTTCCTCAGCGGCTGCTGCTGGGCCCCCTCGCTGTGCTTGTGGCTTTGGACTTTCTTCCCTGCAGGCCAGAGACCCAACGACTCTGCAATATACTCGGTGCTGCCTCATGAGCCCCACTGATCTTTCTGCACAACCCTCCTCCTTGTCCACACACCACCTTCCATTCCAGCTCACCCCATACTTCAACATCTCCTTTGGAGTGCCCCGTATTTCCCAATGCACACATCCAGCACTACACTGGTACACATCTCTGGCACTACTTGCTTCACCTCCTTGTGACTTCTTAATACGCTCTGCTACACCTGTGCCTTCCAAGAAAACCCACTTCTACTATCGTCTCTCTGCTGAGGTTTCTCAAATACGAGGCAATAATGTGGGGTTTTTAAAGAATGTGATGCCATGAAGGAAATTTTGCCAGTGAGATGGTTAATCTAACTTTAGCAGCATTGGAATGGAATAACCATTGCCTTGCCTAAAACCCAGGTACAAGGGGACCCTAACTAATAAGTCTTTGGGTTCTTTGTGAGTGTGGTACCTTCCATTAAGGTATTTGGTGAGAGTCTGCCTTAGTTTTGCACATTATTGTTGCATTTCTTTTCCCTGCACCTGGCCACCCTCAAACATCTCCCCTATTTCTCATAAATGTTCCCAGGAAGCCATTGCACGCAAACTGCTTATGGTATACAGTGGAGGGCATGTCAAAAGAGGCAGCCCTGTCCAAAAGCAAGGTGGCAAATTTTGAGCACCAGGCAGCAGACTGTGAGACAGATCTCACCCATGGGGCACTGAGAAACTCTTCTGCACAAGCCCCACTGAAATGCATCGGGGTCTCACAGAAGCACGCTTGTTTTTCATTCTGACAGGGCTTGGGCAGACGTTCTCCCCAGTTAATTGGAAGAGGAAGAGGGATTCTATGTGAATTTTCTTATGCAGGCAGCGGAATGCCATAAACGGGCCCTGCATCTGGGTGTTGAGCTCCTTGGTTGCCACGGCCCCCACTCCGCAGCCACCCCACACCTCTTAGGACAGAAAGATGATTCAGAATCCCAAGGGAGAGAACAAGGGAGACCCCTGTTTCGTTTTCACTGTGTTTCCTATGGGAATTTTCCAAACCGGATGCACCATTCATCGGGAAGCGCAAAGGGCGTTCAGCTGCTGCCTCCCCATGGGAGCGCCGCAATCCAGGACAGCAATTTTTTCCTTCTGTGCAAAGGCAGAGGTGAGGGATACTGATATCCCCGCATCACACAAACTGTAGGCCAGCATCCATGCGCTCTTGGCAGTGCACATTCACTGACTTCTCTGTGCTGCTGGGAGAATTGGGAGAATTCCCAGGTATCCATTGCCAGGGTTCAGGAGGGAGGTGTAGAGGGAAAGAGCCACTGTGTCCAGCTGTCCAGATGTTGCATCCTCTCTCAAGTTCAGGAGGGTCATCGTGTTGCTCTGAAGTAGCAGGACAAAGTTCTAGTGCAGTGGCACCTTTAACGTCAAAGTTTTATTCAAGGTGTGAACTTTTGTGTGCAGGCACACTGCGTCAGACAAATGCCCCCAGTTTCTTCCAGGACAGTGTTCCACCAGGCCAGCACTAGGGCAGAAAAGGTAATAACCCTCTCCTGAAGATTTCCCCAGTTTATGATATGTAAAAAGGTAAAGGTAAAGGTATCCCCTGTGCAAGCACCGAGTCATGTCTGACCCTTGGGGTGACGCCCTCTAGCGTTTCCATGACAGACTCAATACGGGGTAGTTTGCCAGTGCCTTCCCCAGTAATTACCGTTTACCCCCCAGCAAGCTCGGTACTCATTTTACCGACCTCGGAAGGATGGAAAGCTGAGTCAACCTTGAGCCGGCTGCTGGGATTGAACTCCCAGCCTCATGATCAGAGCTTTCAGACTGCATGTCTGCTGCCTTACCACCCTGCGCCACTAGAGGCTCTTTATGATGTGTAGTAGTACACTATCAGGAGATTCTGTTCAGCAGCTGTAGCTCACAATTGTCGATACACCTAAGGCGTGCCAAGAATCTGTGCAGTCACCTTCTGAATTTGAAGCCATCGCCCCATTGTTGTAGCAGTTTATACGTTAATTTGGCATTATGTAAAGAAAGGGGTCTTAATAATGTTAGAGAAGGCTAACAGGAGCCCTTACCCCTTTTCAGAAGCCCGTCTTGTACATATGTAACACACGGTCCCACAAATAGCCACAGCCAACTGACTGTGATCCAACCCCTGAAGATTCCCGTAGAGGACCAGCTCTCTGCTGCAGTGGTTAGGGGAGTGTGTGTGTGTTTGTGTATGTGTGTATGTGTGTGGGGGGGTGTCTGCTATTTTCACCCACAGGGATCACAGCAGAAAGAGTCAGCAGGGTCATTTCTCCTCCCTCTCTCTGGGGTCTAGGAAGAAATCCAGTTTGTTTTCTCTGGCCTTGCCCGGTGTTTTTCTAAGGCCTGCCAAACTGGAATCTGCACAGACGGAGACTGATAAGTGGTGTGAAAAAGCGTTTCCTCCTCCCTGTCCATCCTTATCAGTGCTCAGTGCAAAACTGAAGCCAGTGCATTTCTGCAGCTGCAGTTACTCAGTTTCTGTGGGATGCATTTGGCAGGTGAGGTCCTTGCACATAGGCCTCTGTTGTCGCTGGAGTGGTCAACAACCTCTGCTGTTTCATGTTGATTTAATTTTCAAATTGATCTGAATACGTTTTCTGACCATGCAGTTCGAAGAGCCCTTTCCAGGGTGTAAGCCCGACTGAATAAAACAGACTTAATTCCAAGTAGACCTGCCTTTAACAGCAACTGGGTTTACAGACATTAACTGGCAATGGAGCATCTTTCCACACTGGAGAACTTCATCTGCTGATTTCTACAGGTCTGCTTGTTGCTTGAAGGCACAGAAAGAAACGTGCTAACTCCTTCCAGCCACTTGACAAGCTGTGATGTGCAAGAAGCATCCCTGCAAGGTGCTGCAGTGACCCTCAGTTTAAATGTCATGATTTCTGTGCATTTCTGTTGGCTTTGAGCAACTTTTTTGTTGTGTTGTATATTTTATTTTACAATCAATTCTGGATAGCGGGTCAGTGTTATGAAACACTGAAGTGGTACAATTCCTTTATTTGAATGACAGGCTTTAAGAAATGCAGGCAAAATATGTAAAAACAGTCAAATGTGCCAAAAAGTGGCTGAGATTCCCCAAGAAAATTTGACCTGTGGAATTAGAATCATAGAATCATAGAGTAGGAAGGGACCTCCAGGGTCATCTAGCACAATGCAGGAACTCACAACTACCTGCATTGTTGAAAGATACTAGAGCAGGATGTCTATCTTGTGACCTTTATCTGTTGGATATTGTTATTATTTGTTTTACCATATGTTGACCTGGTTTGTAGGTGGCTTCCCCAGTGGGATTACAGAATTTAAACTCTATAAGTTAGTTACAAAATATGACATCTCTACTGGATAAGACTAGGTATTTTGCAACACTTACTAGTTAGGAAAGCTAAGTTGCGGTGTACATAAGCCCAAATTTCATCTATGACCCCCCCCCCTTCTGTGTTCAGGATCCCCTATAAAGGTCAGGTCACAAGAAACCTGATCTTTAAGACAGTTAACCTTTTCTCTTTTGAGAGGACCGGGAACATTCATCCCTTGGCACAAAGTCTGTGCAGGCTGGGATGTTGCTTGATGATACACAAGGGTTTACACATTGGATCTGGAGCCTTGGGAAGGGACAGTGCAGGGGAGACAGTTGGTTTATTTACAGAGATAAAATGGAGGATTTTTTCAGCCACCCAGACTGTTCCAGGAAAAAAAGGGGGGGAGGGTCCTCTGAGCTTACCAAGAGCCCTTTGGGAGCAATGTGTGGGCTCTGTTTGCACGAGGTCAGAGAGGTAATGCCTGCAAATCTTCGTATGCAGTCTTCCCAAGAGTTAAAATAAACTGCAGGCAGAAGAACCTTCTCTTTCACTTAGGTGAGTTAGCCTGTGCTTTAAACAGAGATATTTAGTGCACAGAAACCAGCAGGGAAGCTTTCCAAGGAGTTGGGACCTCTTGCTAATTGCAGAAGGTCCATATGCTGTTGTAGCTACAAAGACCAGTTCAAATGCTGGTGATGCTACTGGGGGGGGGGGTCTTCTAGGAACAGCGTAGGGAGATAGTTGTGTAGCTGAGTGGCTGGAAAGCCCAGTCCTTGAGGCTTTCGCCTTTGAAAAGAAACCAGGGACTCGTACATGCAACAGAATAGTAAGGGGTGTAGAAATTCAAAGCACTGGAAATGAAATGAAATTATTCTTTACATCACAGATGACCAAATGAGTCTTCCTTTCCTGCTGGAAATCGCTTTTGTTAGCACTGATGACTGCATGGCGACCCGTTGTCTTTAAAGCATGATAAACAGACCTTAAAAAGCTGAAATAGGGTTGCCAGCTCTGGGTTGGGAAATACCTGGAGACTTTGAGGGTGGAGCTGGGAGTGGGCGGGATTTGGGGAGGGAGGGACTTCAGTGTTGCGTAATGCTACAAAGTCCACCCTCCAAAGCAGCCATTTTCTCCAAGGGGACTGATCTCTTTAGTCTGGAGATGACCTGTAATTCTGGGGGATCTGTAGATCTGGGGGATCTACAGGCCAGCATCCCTGAGCAGAACCTTTTGCTGCAGGACTCTTGCTATAATAGGCAATTCTTGGTGCTGCCATTTGGTATTAAAATAATAAAAACCACAAGACCGCATGGGCTAGGCTGGCCTTTGATCGCAGCCAATGATGCTTTTCAAGGCCTGAGAAAACCATTATCACTGGCCGAGGTCTGCAGGACAAGCGGTTGTTAAAAGGCAGAAAAGTAGAGGCCAGCCTAAAAGTTATTATCCACAGCAGAAATGGGCAACAGCTGTGTTTGCCACTGTGTCCAGCCCAGAGTTTATTCCCGGATTTCGTGGGTTATCAGGGAGGGGATTGGTCTGTCCCTTAGCAGGAGCACAACAGGCCTTCACCCCCCCCCCCCAACCCCAGTGATGGTCCTCTGAGCAGCAGGAAAAGTAGCACCAGGATTATCATGTCAGGACGATTAGTCCTTGGCTTTGTTAAGCATCAGTGGCTTTCAATAGGTGGAAGGTCAGACATGCTGAGCAACAACATTCCAATCAGAATTCCAGCCTCAGTTCTCCTGCCTGCAAAATGGGGGGAGGAGGTCAGAGGGCAGGCCAAATAAGTAACTTCACTTCCTGGTTCTGTGGATGCTTCCCTTCATCTTTCTTGTTGCTGCGATATGAGCATACACCCCTTTTATTTCCTTTTGTTATGGTGAAAAGAGACATGCTAAGTGCAAAATCCTTCCAGACATCCAAGCTTGGATCGCAAAGAACTAAAGGAATCCAGGTGGGTGATGGGAATGTCTTGTGGAATGCGGAGACCGTCTTTTGGAGCTCAGGCTCCCAGTTCATTCTTGGGATTCCCAGGGGAGGGCCTGACTCCTGAATGACTGAAGCATTCAGACAGTGTGTATACAAGCAATTGTCAGGTGACGGTATGTAACCTCAAGCCACGAGAAGCTTCAGCTGCCCATTTCCACTCATTAATCTGCAACTGGAGGGACAGGACACTCTTCCTCCCCTCCCCCTTCACCTGGCAAGCTTATGCACTGCTAACAAATACCTCTCCAGTTGCTCTAAAACCTCCAGATCTTTTCAGGCAACTGGGTTCACTGGTAAATGGTTCATATCGGAGCACATCTGAGCAAGCCTCATTAGAGGAGACACCCTTTCCCAAGGCACCAGTGAAGTAGAAAGGGGAGAATTGAGATTTAATATTTAGAAGGAGAAGGAGAAGAAGAGTTGGTTCTTATATGTCACTTTTCTCTCCCTGAAGGAGTCTCAAAGTGGCTTCCAATCGCTTTCCCTTTCCTCTCCCAATATCACAGCCTGTGAGGTGGGTGAGGCTGAGAGAGTCCTGATATCACTGCTCAGTCAGAACAGCTTTATCAGTGCTGTGGCGAGCCCAAGGTCACCCAGCTGGCTGCATGTGGGGGAGTGCAGAATCAAACCCGGCATGCCAGATTAGAAGTCCGCACTCCTAACCACTACACTAAACTGGCTCTCTGTGGGGATCTGGTCTGTCACATTTGAGACTCTGACTGCTTCTTTTAGATGGTTCACGGTCATCCCTGTATCGGCTTTGCTTGTGTCAAGCCAGAGGATCCTCTGGCGACCACGTTTCCTTTTGCCACTCACCATGCCGAGCATTAATGATTTTTCTAGTGAGTTTGATCACATGATGTGTACAAAGTAAGTGAGCTTCAGCCATCATATCTTCCCTTCTAATGACATAGTTGGTTTGCTCCTCTCTGAAACTATCTTGTTGGTGACTTTGGCTGTCCATGGGATTCGCAGCATTCGTCTCCAACACCTTAATTCGAAAGCATCTATTCTCCTCCTGTCTTCCTCCTTCAGGGTCCAGCTTTCGCATCCATAGGTTGTTATGGGGAAGACATCGGCGATGACTCGCCGGCACTTTGTATTAAGTCTTTTTAGCCATCTACAAACTACAGACCTGCACTACAGACCTACAGTTTAAAAACCAAATTGGGGAGCTCTTGATGTCTTAATAGTGAAGGCTAGTGGCTGGGGTGAGGGGAGGGGAGGGAAATGTCTTGATTCTCTGCATGTCCTGACCCATTTCTGGCACAAGCCCGGGCTTGTATCTCCTGTGGCCTCTTGCATGATTGCTTCATTGTCCTAAATGTGCTTGGGGTTGCCTGTGAAGACCATCCCAGGCTGCCTTGGCCGGCACCTAGTCATTAGCATGATAACAATCAAGGGAAGTATGGTGCCAGGTGTGAAACTTCTTCTGTTTTGGGGGGGGCTTTTGTTATTGCTGTTGGAAGCACTCATTTCTGGCCAAGGCCTGTCCTTTATTTCAGGAAGGGCCCCGAGCTTTTAATTAACACCTAGCCAAAGGGAAGGGCAGCACTTTTGTAGTTTTCGGCCTCTCAGGTCTCCTGCAGGAGCACCAGGGAGATCTCTGAAAGGCACAGCGGAGGAATAGATTCTTGCTTTCTAAAACAAAAAATGACCCAGATTCTGTCTCAAAAGCCAGGGATGTTCACTCTGGACTCCAACGTATGTGTTGTGAATTCTTTTCACTCTGTGTTTCATTGCTCCTGGAGGAGTCAGTGTCCCAGCAGACCGTTCTCTGAGATATGCCCAGGGATCCTAGATTACTGCTGAAATTTTCCTGTGGTTTATATGGAAAAATATCTTGGGACAGCTCAGTGCAAGCTTTCAATTTTGGTCTGAACTAATTATTAAAATAAACAAAAACCCACTAAGGCACATTTGTAAGTATTAAAATCTTAGCACCCTCCACCCCATTCTCTGCAAAATATGCATTGGGGGGGGGGAGCATGTATTGCAGCAGTGTAACAAGAAAGCCCAGACTAGAGTGATCTCATCGGACCCTGGAAGCTAAGCATGCTTGGCTCTGCCTAGTATTTGGATGGGACCCCAAGGGCCACCAGGGTGGAGACGTGGAAGCAGGCGATGGCAAGCCGCCTCTGAACAGGGTCACCAGAAGCCAGCTGTGATTTGAAGGCAACAAAGAGAGTGGAGGGGAAAATGGGTTACTGGATACAGATCTCTGCAAAGTAAAAACTTCCTTCTACAGTATGTAATAACAAAGGAAATGGGTGTGTGTGTCTTTGACCCGAAGCTGGAACAAGAGAGGGGAAAGCAGGCTAAAGGGTAGGGCTAGGAGAACTGAGATTGGGATTTCACACAACTAAAAGTAACTCTGGTGAATCTGGTCTCTTGACAGTTCAGCACAGATGCAGGGAGGGAGCCGGGCCTGTGCAGGAGCTCTGCTGCATTGCCAAGGAATGAATTGGGTCAGGCTAGGGTAGACAGGTTGGCAAGTACAGGAGGCAGCAGGGGACGACCTGAGAAAGGCAACCCAAATAGGGAGGGGGTGATACTCCAAGAGCATCACAAAGAAGCAGAGGGAGGACCATGCAACTTGGTTTACATCTGTCAATTTGGCCTTGGATGCAGGTTTTTTTGTCGGGTTTTGCCTTAACCTAGCAAAGCAGATGGGTGGTCTTAAAACCCACCCCGGTCTCTTGTGCATCTCCGTGATCGGAAAGTGCTGTTTTAGCATCCGAGGCACACAGCAAAGAGCACCGGGGGAATGAAGGAAGGTGGAGGGCTGTAAAGGCCTTGGCCCCTGACTCTGTCTTTAAAAATGAGCCCCCATTTGGGCTGCCTTTGAAGTGGGACGTTTGCTTGGCAGGAGGGGGGGGGCCTACATGCTGCTCTGGAGGGATCCCATTTCAAAGGGAGTTTGCCCAGGCCTGGGCTCTTAACCGGCTCTTGCCTTCTGATTATTCCAGTCTGCCTCGTGATGCTGGAGCCATAGCAGAAGGGTTCTGGTTTCTTGGGATGCCTTGAAACAGGCTTATCTGTCTCCACATAACGCGTCTTGCTTATCCAAGCCTTTGCTTGAGCCGTAATGGCAGCTCACTGGAATGCCCACTGTCGGGGCTGGAGACCTGGGACCTGTAAAGTACTAAGGAGGTGTCAGAGGGCTTTCCCCCTTTTCCTGTATAACCACAAGGAGTCCCCATGAATCTGGGCTAACTGGGAGACTCAATAATGCTCCCTATGAAAATAGAATGTGTCCATGTGAATTGAATTGTATTGAATCTGTCTTGCATGTTCTATTATACTGTCCATTTTATGAAGGGATTCGAGTCAAATTTTTATCCTCTTTCTTAACTAGGTGTGCCAGGTCTCCAGGCCAAAGTACTGTTTTTAATGGACAGCCAGAACCCTGTGTTGATTGAGGGGGTGGCAAAGTTTTTGTCAGCTGCTATTAGGACATGTCTAGCTAAACTTGAAAGTTGATAATTGTTTACTCTCATAATTTATATGCTATTATAATGGTTCTATTAATTTTATTATCGTCCTCTGATTTTTACTGTAATGGTTTTATTAATTCTCTTATCCCTTTTATCACGCTAATAAAGAATATGCTTAGAAAGTTCCATTAAAAAAAAAAAAGAATCTGGGCTTAAGTTGGGTGGCTCAATCAACTTAGATCCGCAGAGCAGATCTTGCCTTCAGCCGGGTGGCTGTAGCGAATCTCCTTCCTCCTGCTTTCCCTCGCCCCAGCCAGTTCTGAAAGCATACAAGCTCCTTGTCTCTGTTGCTGTTTTTTCTCAAGCCAGAACACAAAGGAGCATGGTGTATTCCTAGCTAGCAGCCACCAGCCACCAAACGAAAAGGAGCATTTATAGGTAGCAACTAAATCAAGGGTCCCCAGCCTCGTTGAAACAGTAAAATTCTAGGTAATGTTGAGGTACAGGGATGGGGCACCATAGGTACCAGATGGCTTCTCCAATGTATCTATTGCCCCCAAACAGTCAGGCATGCTTTCCCCAGGCAGGGTTGCACAAGCATTGAATCTGGCACCTGCAACCTCCCAGTGGGGCAAATTATACCGTTTTGTGACCACTTGGGGTCACAAAAGTAGAGCAGGCAGACGGCTGAAATCCCTGTTCTGTTCCCACTGGGATCCCAGTTCAAAGCATTTCAGAATGGAGTTTCTACAGGCCCTGTGAAGGTCGCATGGTGGTTGTTGCATGTATTTCAAGTCCTGCACGTAAGGCGGGGTCTGCTTATGTGTCTGTGGGTTTGCTGTGAGAATGCAGAACTTGCTTTCTGGAATAGAATTTGGCTCCTGTAGAACTCCTGGCTTAAAAAAGAAATTCTGATGATTATTTGTGGGAAGGACTATCCCCCCTCCCTCACAAACACGCACACACACACACACACACACACACACACGTCTTTCTGTGCAACTTGCACATGAAAACAACTTGCTGAGGAACTCATGCAAGGGGCTGTCAGGCAAGCCTCATCGTCTGTGTGGATTTAGCCAACGGTTCTGTCCTGGAGAACTTATCTGAAAGCTGGAATGCATTGGCAAAGGGGCTCTGGTCCACTCCAACACTGTTTTGAGCAGGGAACTTGGTTCTTGCATTTTTCTTAGTCTCTGAATTGCCGGCCAGGCCATTGCTCGGGGAAACCCTCCCAGGCAGAAATAAACTCATTTTGGAGTAATTTTGATTGGGGCCACTTCCACTGAAACCAGGAGGAGAAGCTGCCATAAATATAATTGTGTGTCAGCAGGAAGACAATAAATCAATCCCAAGAGTGGCCTGGACAGCCTGGGGGCAGGACATTCCAGGGAAAGAGATGATACTGTGGCAGGTGCAACACCCCCACTCCCCGCTGCTTTGTTCTAATGCTGTTTTTCTGTATGCTGTTAAATACTGTCATGCAGTGCTCCAATTATGGTGGGAAAGACTGGGAGGGAGGCTCTGAAGGAAAGAAGAAGAAGAAGAAGAGTTGGTTCTTATATGCTGCTTTCCCTACCCGAAGGAGGCTCAAAGCGGCTTACAGTCGCCTTCCCTTTCCTCTCCCCACAACAGACACCCTGTGAGGTGGGTGAGGCTGAGAGAGCCCTGATATCACTGCTCGGTCAGAACAGTTTTATCAGTGCCTTTGGGAGCCCAAGGTCACCCAGCTGGCTGCATGTGGGGGAGCGCAGTATTGAACCTGGCATGCCAGATTAGAAGTCCGCACCCCTAACCACTACACCAAACTGGCTTTATTTGTGGGGAGGACCAACCAAGCCCCCCTTTAGTTTAGCTCCTCCCACTGGTCTTCGTAAGTCACACCCCCAATCTTGCGTTCGTTCGTTTATTCGTTCATTCATTTTTTTGACCTGAAAACCACCTCTCTCAGCCAAGGTCGACTCGCAGTGGGTTACAATTTAACAGGAAAATACAAAACTTAAATTTAAAACAAAAAAGGAGGGATGCAATGCCTGACAGACGATAATATCCTGCTTTGTACTGCAGGATTCCACATTTTCTAACCCTGACATGATGAGGAATGCCATGCCCGAAGAAACCGTCATCCTCTAGTAGAGTTCTGTTTCCTCTCGAGCTAGCTGTGTGGGCCATGGCTCACAACCCACAAACCAAATGCACAGATGACCCTCTGCAAAATCCTGGCTTTGTGTCTCAAACGGAGAACACCTGAGGCTGCCTCCCTCCTAAGGGCTCCGGCTGCCGCTGTGGGCATAATTTGCTTCTGGTCACAGTGCCACCTGCTGGCCTCTGCTGCACAGCTGCTTTTCAATGTAGATGCCCATCTCTTACTGGATGCTGGACAACTAAATCACTGAATGGAGCACATGGAACGTGGTCTGGGATTTAGTAGAAAGTTCACATTCAGAAAGGTTGCTTTTCCAGCAACTGGGCATTATGTTAGTGCAATTAAGGTAAAGGTATCCCCTGTTCAAGCACCGAGTCATGTCTGACCCTTGGGGTGACGCCCTCTAGCATTTCTGCAAGGCCGTTTTATTTGCCAGGGCTTTTAATGGGGTAAAATTGCAGGCATCTCTTGGGGCAGAGGGAGTTCTTTGGGATTTTCTTTACTTGACTTCAGATTGTGAAGCTTTTGTAAACCAAGTCATGGGCAAAGGCAGGATACGAATCAAACAAATACATGTGCACTGCTCCGCTTGTGAATCCCTAGAAAAAAAGGGAAGTCCTACAATTTTTAGTGAGAAATTTTCCATTTGAAACGGAAATTCTCTCCTCTGAGTTGTCTGCATGAAATTTAAGCTGACTGGCCCTCATTGGCAGAGTGCAATTTGAATTGATTGACCCTCATTGCAGAGTGCTTTCTCTCTATTGGCAGCACACCCTCAGGGAGGGCCAATCAGGTAGGGAGTGAGTTGTCAACTTGAGCTTTATTATGTTTAGTGATGACCCTGCCAGTGTAAGCAGAGTTATACCTTTCTAAGCCAATGAACTTCAAACTGTGCAGGTGCTTAGCGTGGCAGCATGAGTTCCTTAAATTAGTTGATGGCAAAATTAATTTTCAAGCCACAAATTGATGTGGCAGTCAGCACGCAAAAAACTTGCATGTGTAAACTTGCCTTTGGTTATTGAGGACCCCACACACACCGTGACTAGATAAATATCACCTGTCAGCATGCCAGGTATGTGGGTGTGTGAGGAGGCGCTCCTAAGGGAGCTGCACCACTTCTAACAGATAAAAGCAATGCGAGGTGAACCAAATATTAAGCTCAAATTGCCCACAAACTAAAACCCAAAAGTCCTTAACAGTTCAGGTACCCAGTAAACCATACCAGTGGTTTGGCAATCAACTAATTCTGCATCATTTGAATACGGGTAAGACAATCCTGCAGAAAACCAAAGTGTACTTATTTTTATCAAGCCGGACTCCTCAGCAAAGAGAGAGCCCTTTGTGGTGCATGTTGGTCGGTGCGTGGGGACAGGGAAGGGCTCTTCTGAATCACTGCCGGCCAGTGTCAGAAATTCTGGTATAATTAGCTATTTAAAAAACAACAGTCCACTTCCTCATTGAGGAGGGTCTCCTCTTTAAACAAAGAAATGGGTTTTTAATTAGTTAATGGCTGGTTAATCACATATACTGCGGATGCACAAGTGCTCCATTGGGGCTCTGGAGAGATCCTGCTGCTGATCGGCAGCTCTGGCCCATTCTGCACGAGCCCGACTGTCTCATCTTTGGTTTACAGTCTGAGCTTCCTCCTTGTCCTTCCACAGAGAATTAACTAATCACAGGGTCTTCCTCTGACTGCGCTGTCCCTTTTCAAGGGCATCCTCCTGAAGACGGGCAACGGAAGTCTTGCTAAAGCAGAGCTGCATCCTGTTTGTGGGCAGCAGACAACGGGAGACCGCGACCCCTTCTGTCTTTATAGGTGACCCCGGTGTGGCCCCGCCACAGCAGTCAAAACAGTCCCCCTGCAGTGCAAAACATCTCCCTGGCTGGAGGGATCCCGTCCTGGGAACAATACCGTTTCCCCACATTGTTACCCAAACTGGACCCAGAGAGGGGGAAATTAGCTCTGAAAAGGGTTCCAGAAAGGACTAACTCAGGACCTTGTAAGTCTTTGTATGCCAGGGTGGATCTCAGAAGGATACCCCAAAATAAAATTAGGAAGAAAGCACGTGAGGGAGTGATGGTAAACGCAGGCAGTTTTTATTGTATACAAGATAGTGGGAATACACACTAAGTGTTAAGTCTGTCTTTGCCTTAAGAAGCTGTGGCTTGGTGGAGCGGCCTGTGATTTGTACACAGAAGGTTCCAGGTTCAGTCCTCAGAATCTCCAGTTATAGGAGCAGAGGGGAGGCAATGTGAAAGACCTCCTCTTAAAAACCCGGAGAGCTGCTACTAGACTCAGTAGTCAATGGACCGATGGTCTGATTCAGTTTAAGGCAGCTTTCTTTGTGTGTGTGTGTGTCTTTAATACTTCTCTAAAAGGTAAAGGTATCCCCTGTGCAAGCACCGGGTCATGTCTGACCCTTGGGGTGACACCCTCTAGCGTTTTCTTGGCAGACTCAATACGGGGTGGTTTGCCATTCCCTTCCCCGGTCATTACCGTTTACCCCCCAGCAAGCTGGGGACTCATTTTACCGACCTCGGAAGGATGGAAGGCTGAGTCAACCTTGAGCCGGCTGATGGGATCGAACTCCCAGCCTCATGGGCAGACAGCTTCAGACAGCATGTCTGCTGCCTTACCACTCTGCGCCACAAGAGGCTCTAAGAGACTTCTCTAAGGGACCCTGAAAGGTTACTTGTCCACCACAGCACATCATCCTCTGCAACAAGAGGACAAAGGAGAATTTCGGATGCATGTGGATCATACTCTTTGGTTACAGAAGGCTGCAGTGGGGTCCAGCAGGTCTTCCCAGTGGTCCAACTTGTATCCTGGAACATGGCCCAAAGTCCTGGAGCATGACCCAGAATCGTCAGTAGCACACCACCCCTGTTCACAAGTGATGGAGAACATGTGTACAATCTAGTCCGTTCACAAATTACAGTGGATGGGTGCACAATCTATGTACAATGTACACTTGATTTTTCTTCATATGTTAAGTCATTCTTGTGCTACATTAAATTGACATGCTGCTGAATGTGTGTTAGAAACCGCACATTTATCCAAGTACTGATCCCTGGGTTCATTTGTAAAGTGAACACAGGTTGGCTGTTCCTTACAAATACATGCATGTGCATACTTCCTGCAGCACACGAACAGGGCAACCATAGCACCTGAGCGAATATTCAGTGGTTCATTGCAGACCAGATGATCTGGAAGTCTGGAACCTCATGACTTAGGCCGGGCACATCTCTCCAAATCCAGTCTTAGGCAATGATATCTCCATCTCTGTCACCTGCTCAGCTCCCCTGGTGCCCTAGCTCTGAGATGCAGCCCTCCCTACAAGTAGACGCAGCTCAGAGTGACGAAGTGGAAGATTTCAAACAGCAACATTTGAATAGGCTTTTTTCCTTGAGCAGCAAGACAGCTAAGGACATGAAAAGACGCCATGTTGGATCAGGCCAATGGCCCATGCAGTCCTCTGACAGTGGTCAAAACCCAGGTGAGATCACAACATTCATCAGAAAAAGTGTTGGCACAGGTGAAAAAGGACTTAAATGAATCACTCCTTAGTGAGTGGGGAGAAAGGAGACACACTCCTGCGCACACACACATGCACAGATTAGATACAGAGAAAACAGCAGGAGGAAACATCCCACTGACTCTTCCTGCCATTGTGTGGCTGAAGGGGTCAGGGGAGGATAGACCTGCATAAACACTTAAGAGGCTTCCTTTGGACTGCCATCTGCAGCGGGTGCCCCACCTTATATAGAAGCAAATGCGAAAGAGGGAACAGAAGAGCAGCACCCATCGCCCTAATCTCCAAAGCCAGATGCTGCTGACTTTGACCCTTTAAGGAAGGAAAATACAACTGCACACACACAGACACGCATGCGCACATTGGCTCCCACCGCAGCAAACAAGAGGCCACAGTCTTTACTGTTTATATCGTACACTTCAGATGTTCAAAGCACTTCTGCCTTACTGTATGGTTGTAAGCATTTTGAACATTGGAAATATGCTCAATATACCGATTGCCAAAAAGCAGCGATTGAAGCAAGCATGTCTAAAAGGTGAAGAGATGTGTTTCTGCCAAAACCGTCCCCAAAAAACTCCAAAGAGGGCTGCAGTTTGAGGCTTTGTGGGGTTTTTTTAGTGAGTCAAATGTAGGGGTGCCTGCTCTGGCTTGGGAAATTTCGGGTGCTTTGGTGGTGGAGCTTGGCGGGGGGGGGCAGACTTAGGGAGAAGAAGAGATTTCATTAGGGAAAATGGAGTCTACAACCCAAAGCTGTTATTTCCTGCAGGGGAACTGCTCCCCTCAAATGGGGCAAAAAGCACCCCAAGAGTCCCTTCAGCTCAGGAAACTGGTGGGAGAGGAATAGTCCCCCATCCTCACCAGGGCTGCAGTCCTGACTTGTTTTCTTGTAGCCACCCACCAGCTATGGGGAACTACACCCCCAAGCATCACAGGATCAATTTGGATTGGGAATATGGCCTCTTGACTTGACTCTGTGGTCCTCCAGATGTCCATGGACTACAATTCCCATGAGCCCCTGCCAGCAAATGGAGGACAGGTTAAAATTAAGGTATCTAGAGGGAGCCTGATATATTCAATCCCTGTGGCTTTTCAGAAAGTTAGCAATGACCCAGTAACTGGTTTACCATCTAGGTAGGATGTGCAACCAAAGATGTTGGTGGAGGTTTGTTTTAATTCATCTGTATTATTTATGTGCTAAGAATTTTTTAATGTTGGGAAACAAGATCCCCCCTCTGCTCTAACTTGAACCAAAGCTTTGCAAGTGCCCCCCCCCCCGGAACACCAGCAGTGCAATGAGTGGTCATTTTGCCTTGTCTTTCTCCCTGCTTTTTCTCTGTCCTTATCAATGAGCAATTCTGTATTATTTTTTTTTTACTTCTTACAGGGCAGTGACCCTTTCTTGCACCTCAGAGCAAAACAGCAAGCCCACCCAGTCTGCTCACCCCCTCCCCGCCCCATCAGATCAGCCAAGCCCTCCCTGTTGATGGAGGGTAACCAAGGAAATCTCTGTAATGGCTTTGCCAAAGTGAGTTCGGAAATGGCTGTGATTGATTCAGGAGCCGGGGTTATCTTGCTCCTTCAGCTGCTGCTGAGTGCTTCATTCAGGATTGACAAACTTAGGCCGAAATTGAAGGCGGGCTGAGAATGAATGAGATTTGGTTGCCTCCGTTCCTCTAGAGGTGCCAACTGCCTGGCAAGTTATCGAGCAATCCAGATATCTACCCTCGTGCTATGGATACATGTTTTCCTGCACCATCCATAGAACGAAACTCTGCCAAGAAGCATTTGCAGGTTTTCCTTGCTGGAAAACTAAGGAGACTGCATTTTTTGCTGGACTTTGTGAATTATCCCCTTTGATTTTATCCTAAGCGTAAGAGCATAAGAAGGGTCCTGCTGGGTCAGACCAGTGGTCCATCTAGTCCTGTGTTCTATTTCACTCTGTGGCCAACCAATCATATGTGGAGACCTTCCACTGATACTGCTTTCCAGAATGAATCTAATCCCCGTAAACTAGTGGTCACCACTATATCCTCTGGCAGTGAATTCCACATTTCAGTTACTCGTTGCATGGAGGAGAGCTTCCTTTTGTCTGACCTGAAATCTGTTGGCCACCAAGTTCATTGTGTGTCTCTGTGTGCGCATGTGCAGGTGGAAGCCACAGTCTTCTTCAGCGCAACCCCACCTTTCGCTTCAGTGCCAAGACTCTCCAAATAACAATGGACGCTCTTTTGACTTCTTTGGAACAGATGTGAAATCATGCTGCCTATTGTTTGAGCCCTCATCTCCACCATGATTTAGGGTGGGATCTTTTATAGCTTGTCGCTTGTTTGGGCTGTATTCAATGACTTATTGCTCATTGTTTTGTAAGCCACAAAAAGCGTGAAATGAAGCTGGATGCTAGTCAATGAATAAATGCCTCACATTTGAAACAAGCTGGAGAGATATGGCCAGTTGACTCCAGAAAGTGGCTGAGACTTTGGGTTTCCGGAGGATTCAAGACCGAGCGAGCAAGGACATTCTAATTTTGCACAGAACACTCCCTAAAACGGTAACATCAGGAGAATTCTTGGGTTGCTTGTCCTACATTAGGGAGAGCTAATAAGAATGTTCTACCCCCAAATCCTGGAGTTGGCATGGCATGGCACGAATGAATGAGAGTCAGACGAGGAGATAGGAGACCCAGGTTTGAATCTCTGCTCGGTCATGGAAATCATCCTGGGGTGGCTCTGAACCAGTCACTTACTCAGCCTCGTCTCCCTCACAGGGGTGTTGTAAGGCTAATAGGGAAGAAGGGAGGACAATGTTCTATGATCTAAAAATACGGTTTAGTTGGGTGTAGTGGTTAGAAGTGCGGTCTTCTAATCTGGCAAGCCATGTTTGATTCTGCGCTCCCCCACATGCAGCCAACTGGGTGACTCTGGGCTCGCCACAGCACTGATAAAGCTGTTCTGACTGAGCAGTGATATCAGGGCTCTCTCAGCCTCACCCACCTCACAGGGTGTCTGTTGTGGGGAGAGGAAAGGAAAGGCGACTGTAAGCTGCTTTGAGTCTCCTTCAGGTAGAGAAAAGCGGCATATAAGAACCAACTCTTCTTCATCATCATCATGCCTAAATAAATAAATGGGAACAAACCACAGCATGAACACATACGACCCGTCCCCCTTTCCCAACTTCAACTGCCCCTTTCTACTTACACTGCACATTGTCAAGTGGAGCTATTGTTAATTATCCTAGATATCCCGGTGGATTTCTGATATCTAAGATATCGGGTGGGGGGGGGGAGAATTCCACAGAGTAGTTCAGCAGTGGAATTGGCTGCTTAAAGAGGTGGTGAGCTTCCCCTCACTGGTGGTCTTTTAGCAGCAGCTGGACTGATACTTTTCATGGATCCCTTGGTCTGATCCTGCATTGAGTAGGGGGTTGGACTAGATGGTCTGTAGGGTCCCTTCCAACTCTATGATTCTATGAGCCTTCCCCTCCCACCTCAGCTTCGACTGCTTCTTTCCACCTTCACTGCAAGCTGTCAAGCAGAGCACTGGCCCAGGGTGCTTGGCCTGGCTGTGTTTTGACCCTCCCAGAGGCCCTTGTGACCCACCCCCACTGGCCTGCAGTTTCCTTGTGGCTTCCTCCTCTCGCCCCTGTCCTAATATGCATACTACTTCCATAAGGAATTGCAGGTGTGTAACTTACCTGGTAAGAGCCTCTTGTGGCGCAGAGTGTTAAGGCAGCAGAAATGCAGTCTGAAAGCTCTGTCCATGAGGCTGGGAGTTCAATCCCAGCAGCCGGCTCAAGGTTGACTCAGCCTTCCATCCTTCCGAGGTCGGTGAAATGAGTACCCAGGTTGCTGCTGGGGGGTAAACGGTAATGACTGGGGAAGGCCCTGGCAAACCACCCCGTATTGAGTCTGCCATGAAAACGCTGGAGGGCATCACCCCAAGGGTCAGACATGACTCGGTGCTTGCACAGGGGATACCTTTACCTTTAACTTACCCGGTAACAATTGCTGCTGTAGCTATGGTTTCAGTTGCCAGATGCAAAGAAAGAGTTTTGCTCAATTAATCTGTAAAAACAAGCCCTGTCCATCCGGAAATGACCATGCTCTTAGAGGATCAGCTCCAAGAAGTGTGCCAGCTGCTCAGGGCTACCTAGTGGGAGGTATAGTTTGTACATGCTCAGAGGCAACCGGCTGTTGTTACCTGAAGTGTGCCCAAGGACTGGGCTCTAGCACTGAAATCACAGCTGGGGTCAAGTTGTCATTTTTGGAGGCAAGGTTTCAAAGAAGGGTAAGAGTTTTGTGGGATGCCAATAGCCCCCTTGCTGAGAACCCCTATAACTGAGTTGCTGCAAAGCTGCCAACTGGCCAGCAATCCTCTGCTTCCCTAAATGCTTCCTGCTTGCATTTGGTTCTCATGGCCAGCTGAAAAGCTCTTGTCAGCAAGTGGAGGGAAGCCCAGTGCAGGGCTAAGTAGCAAATCCACAGAGGAAATGGGTTGGGTCCCACCAGCTTTTAAATAGCTCCGATAAGGGCTAATTGGGTGGATGTACAACCCTGGGAAGGTTTTGTTTTCTTTACGATTAGCACGTTTTCTTCAGCAGCCACTCCACAGCACTGGCCCTGCACAGATGGGACTCATCCAGGCTGGGGTCACAGCCCTTTTCAGAATCAGGCTAAAAAGGCTCTCTTGTGAAAGGACAGGCAGGCTGGATGGCCAAAAACATAAGAATGCATATGCCTAAGGCAGACACATGTTCCTGCGTTGAGCAGGGGGTTGGACTAGATGGCCTGTATGGCCCCTTCCAACTCTATGATTCTATGTTGCCTTGTCACTCGGACGTAACACTGTGGTGCCGATGCTTTCCTCAGAATCCCAAACGTGTAGAGGTGGCATCAGTTAGCAAACCTAAGGCACCAGGCATTCGTTTTGCCAGGTCACCGTGTGCCTGTTGTGTCTCTGTGAGAGTCATTGCCCTGGGCTTGCCTTACTCCGTGTGTCTTTAATTTGGAAAAAGTGTACCATATCAGTAGGTGGGAGAGTATTTTTGAGAAAATTCACATATATTAGATATTAGAATCAGAGCAAATTCAAAAAACAAAAAAATAAAAAAAAAAACCCAAAAGAATCACATGTGACAGGGAACTGGAAAAGTTTTCTGAGAGATGAGGTTAGTGTTGTATTTCCATCCACACACACAAACATAGAGGCCCAGCCTCCGTTGTGGAAAAGGGTGAGAGTGCTCCTAAGATGAAACACAAACACTGCTAGAAAAATAACCCAGGGCCCTCATCTTGCTGACCTCACAGAAATGCAGGTGGTATCACACCTGATTCCAACACACAAGCAGGCAAATTTAATTTTGAAGAAGGATGTTAGCAGCTTCTTGTAGGTAAAGAAATTGTGCCCTCTAGTGGACAAAAATAAGAAACTTCATGCACGGTTCAAGGAGGTTTTTGAGCGCCACCTTCAGGTAGAAAGCAGGAGTGTGGTCAATTGGAAGGAACCTCCAGGGTCATCTAGTCCAATCCCCTGCAGAATGCAGGACATTCACAACTACCTGCCTACCCACAGGGACCCCAATTCCATGCCCAGATGATGCTCCCCCACTAACCTCTCCCCCCCAGAATCCCTGGCCAGTCTGGCCTGGAATAAATTCACCTTCTGAGTGTGTGGGCAGGGAGGGATGTGCCAGTGTTTGTCTCTTGTGGGCCTTCCTGGCATACCCAGGGAATTGCTGACCGCCACTGTGCGATGGTAGTTGAATTCCCTCCAGGCCAGGCTGGATTCTGGAGTTGTTTGGTGGGGGAACACTGGAGAATGAACCTCGGGTCCCTGTGGGTGCGCAGGTAGTTGTGAGTTCCTGCATTGCGCAGGTGGTTGGGCTAGATGACCCTGGAGGTCCCTTCCAACTCTGTGATTCTATGACCCCAAATTGGCGATCAGCATTTCCCTGAGCATGCAAGAAAGGGCCACAAGAGCCAAGCTCAGACACTATCCCTTCTGCCTACCCAATCACAATCTGCCTAAGTCCACAGAATCAGCCTTTCTGTCAGATGTCTATCTACCCTCTGCTTAAAAACTTCCGCTGGGGGGACAGCCAATCAGGCTGGAGAAAGACACAGCCAGGAGCCGTACAGGCGACCAGATTGGCCAGTAAATGGTGAGGTCCAACTCCTCCCACCACCCCCTTACCACTTCTATATGGTACAGATTTATTATTTTGTGCATTTGAATCCTTTCCTTTTCCAAGGGAGCTCAGGGTAATGTACATGGTTCTTCCTTCCACCATGTTATCCCCACAACACCCCTGTGAGGTAGGCCAGGCTGAGAGATTGTGGCCCAAAGTTACCCAAGTATCATGGCAAACGGGGATGTGAACCTGGGTCCACCCCCATCCTATTGTGGCACTTGAGCTACTACACTGCAGGCTTTCTATTACCTGCACAATCTGGGATGATCCTCTTTTTCCCGGTTGGCCTGTTGTAGTCTTAATAGATGACTGACAACTAAAACTTTGGTATTCTGCTCTATTCATGGGCGTTCTGTTTAACTATTATGGCTAATATCTTCCCCTCCTTGAATGTCTAATTCTTTTTTTTAAGCTGTATAGTTTAATGACCGTCATTATACATCATGTCCTAGTGAATTCCGTATGTTAATTATGTAAAATCCTTGTTGAGTTTCTTGAATTACAAATTAGCAGCATCAGCTTGTCCAATCTAATGGCTGACGAGCAAATATCTGTGAGCATGTGCAGAGGGCATTTGTAAGTTCATATAACCACAATTTCCATGGTTCTAGTCTCCTGGGGATATAAACCCCATCACATCTTGTTTTTAAAAAATAAACATTGTAAAAAAAGGCAAACGTTAGTTCAGCCTGTTTTTGCTTGTTCAAACTTTCTTGGGCCATGTGGCATTTCATGCACTGAACATCACCCGCCCCTCTAAAAAAGAGAGTTTATTTTTCATATTAATATAGATTTAATAATGCACCAGGCACTTTTGCAGGCAAAAACTGAAGACAAAGTCCCCACCTCAAACAGCACAATCTCACCTACAAAAATTGTGTGTCGTTACATTAAAAGTATGGTATTTTATCTTGTTAGCACTCCAGCCAAACTCTTCCCTCTGTTGCCTCGTCCGCCTGGCCCCATTGCCCCTATTAGCTGCCAGGTTCAGCACCCCATTTCCTTATGAAGGAGCACCAGGATTTCTAGGCCTGAGAAGGGGCAGAGCTTGAGAAATTCAGCGAGAAGATCAGGCGTGGTGAACAAGCACCCACAGCCGAGCTTCCTTTCAATATGAAACTGGAAGAAAACGGCAAGTATGTCCTTGGACACATTCACAAAGAGTGACAAGACCAACAAGCCAGGAAGTGTTGTTAACCATCTGGAGACCAAAAGCTTCCCCTCCCAGTTTTACACGAGCCCCAATCCCCGGCCTTAAAAAACAAACAATGCCATTCCATACCTTGGAAGCAAACTAATAAAAAACCCTCTATGTGGTTTGTGAGCCTCTATGCTCCCCATCTACTGAAGGTGGCTTATTTTCGCTTAGACGCCAGATTGGTTATCTGCAATGCATTTCCTTCCGTCCATACGGTCAGTTTGTTTAAGGAAGGAAGAGGCGTGAGGTTTTAATATTTCCCAAAGCAGCCTTCCAAAGGCAGCACAAAACCACAACGCTGGCAGGGGCTTGTGGGAATGGCAGCCCCTGGACCACAGGAGAGCCAGATTGGCCACCCTGATCTAGGAGGAGGGTTTTCAGATCCTCCTTGGCCGCTGGCAAGGGGTATGTGGGCGGGGGGGGGGGAGAGGGCAGTAGGGCTGGAAACTCCCAGAGATCGGGAGGCAGATCCTGGGGAAGACAGGGACTTCTGTGGGGTATGATGCCATGGAGTTTGCCCTCCGATGCGTTACTTTTCTCCAAGACAACTGAGTTCTTTAGTCTGGAGATTTCTGTCTCCAGGTTCCACCTGGAGGTTGGCAACCCTATCTAGGGGAAAGAAAGGCCCTTGGCAAGCAAAGCGCCATCCGGGGCATGAAAATGGGTAAAAATCAGATCTGAGACATAAGGCTATCCACCATGGGCAAGTTCTGTTTCAAACCGATCTACACCCGAAAGGGGCCTCCCTGCAAAAGGACTCAGGCAAAAATGCCCTTGGGGGAGAAGAAACTCTTTCTTAGGACCTGTAAAATGGCCCTAGCGACAGCTTCCTGTCTTTTCGCATCCTTCTGCAGGCAAATGAGATATAGAAATATAGTTTGCCGATGACACACGAGCAGATTAAAAATCCAAACAAAGGAACACAAATATTAGGAATGACTTGCCCGGAGGAAAAGAGGGCATGTGCTTACAAAGATAAACCTTGAAGTTTACATTAAGTAGGGTTGGTGGCCTGTTTTTCTTGCAGGGCTCTGGCCCGTTTACCAGCGGCACAGTGGGTGGAAATTCCGCAAGTGACGTTTTCCCCAGCTAAAAAGACACAGGAATGGCAAGATTGCTCTCACTGCATTTCTATTTGCCGTGTGACCATTAGGGACTGTGGAGCTTTACGGGAGAGAAAACACCAGCAGCCCCTATGTGTGCCTCGGCTAATGCTCCATTGGTCCACCTCCACTTCCAGCAATTCGGGGTTTTTTTCCCCTCTCACAATTATAAAAATTGCATATTTCATGACACGTCATCCAAACACGATTAAACGTTAAAATATTCATTTACGTAAGAAAATAACAGCCTCGGTGGGTTTCACAGAAATCCACGATGGTTGTTATTGATTGTGAGTCGATCAGCGATGGCAGGATTCAATTCAGGAGCAGAATATGGCCATGTCAGCAAATTTTGGCTGCTGTACATGAAGAGGGCAGAGGGGCCTGTGCGGAGGGAGCCAGAATCCCCCACTGCTTGGGAAAGGCTCCTGTCATTCAGGCTCAAAGGAAGGCAAGTGATTAATTGGGGGAGGGTGGGGGGGATCAGTGTGGGAGGTTCTCCAATGGAGAACAGTCCACAGGGACATCCTCCTCTGCTTCACTGAAATAAACCAGGGCTGCATAGCTCCTCCTGATCCCCGTTTCCATGAGTTTCATTTGTGCAGAAAAGAACAAATCTTGGTGGATTGTACTGGGAGCGACGGTGGTGTCCCTTAGATCTCTGCTTCCGCAACCAAGATGCCTTCAGCCTGTGCTGGAAAAACTCCCAAGGAATGATTCCCCTGTGCCAGAGCTTGGAGGAGAACCTGGATTAAGGAAATACATTGCAGCCCGTCAGTTCTCTCCAATGGCACTTCGTCACGACGAGATGGTCCAGGTCAACGCACGAGTCTCTGATCTGGCAACACATCACAATATAACACACTGGGAAAGGCGGAGGCAATCAACTGCTGGAGAAGCTGAGGCTCAGAACATCTTTCGGCACGGTTCTCTTGGCTGCAGCTGTGATGCAGAGATGAAGGAGTGCAAGACTAGCAGCTGGGCTTTGGAAATTGTCCTGTGCATGTGCAGGATACCCGAGCCGACCATTAGGTTAGTCAGCAGTGCCCTCTGCAGGTTCAGTTTCTCCTTTCCTGCCATGTCGGAGCTGGAGCATTGTACCTCCGAGGGTCTGGAGGCAAGGGGATGCAAGCCAAGAGGGTAAGGTACGGAAAGGATGGGGCAGGACGGATGTGTAGGGAGCCTGACCTGCAGGATAATACGCCCCCTTCTGGGGAGTCTGAGACTAAGCACTGGGAGCCTCCTTCTAACAAAAGACCCTCCTGGGTCTTGCCTATATGGGAGGGGCGACCAGGGTTGATCTGACTAGAGGCAGGGATGATTACGATCCAAGGTGGACGGGTTCATGAACACGATCTTCTCCCTAGCTTTGAGCCTTGCAAAGACCCTGCTTCTCAGCTAAACAGGGCAGAAAACTAAGGAATTCGAGCCCTCCCCCAGCAAACATAGCACAGGTCCCCAAATAAGGACTGCTTAGCTGGATCAGGCCATTCTGTCTAATGCAGGGGTCTGTCTTCTACAGTGGCTAACTCTTGGGAAGGGGAGATTTCAGGCTTTGGGGTGAGATTAGCGCCTTGTGCTTGGCTCCCACCAATGGCATTCAGAGGCAGACGGCCTCGACGATCCATGTGGAATCTGAGCCCGAAGTGCTTTCTTCAACCTCTCCCCTGCTGCAGATGGGGCCGAAGAGGTGGCGCCCCTAACCAAGCAAGCCAATCAAGGGAATTCTGTTGGAATAGACAATGTCTGGTGTACAAAGATAAGAAGAGAAGGGGGCAGCAAGCAGACTGTTAGATAGGTCAGAGAGTTCAGGACCTTTCTATCTGTTAAGTGTGCTTCCCTGTCTGTCCCTAGATTGCTACTCTTAGGGCATTTTCCTCCTTCTTCTTGGAAGTTCTCCCCCCTCTCAGGTAGCCAGGTAGGTAGACACCTGTCCCTGTCTCCCCTCTGCACTATCACAGTATGTCGTTCCATAAATAAATCCTTTCATCTCCTTTATCCTAAAATACAGTGTGTGCACATCTTTGACTTATTTACCCTGCTAACAAATTCAAGCCGTTCTCAGCATCTCCCCTCCCAACACATCAGCATACAGTACCACATGGTGTAAATCATGGATAGTCAACCTGTGGTCCTCCAGATGTCCATGGACTACAATTCCCATGAGCCCCTGCCAGCATTCGCTGGCAGGGGCTCATGGGAATTGTAGTCCATGGACATCTGGAGGACCACAGGTTGACTACCCCTGGTCCACCTCAAAAGCTCCAGTCATCTACCAACCACCCCAAATTGACTCTACGCCTACCCGGTGGTGTTGGGGGCGACAGAGAAGCTATCTCACATTTGAGGCTCCCAGATATTGGGCTCCCCGGCGGGGTCTTTCTCCGGCTTGGGCTCCTGCAGGTTCAGCAAGAGGAGCGCCCCCACGGAAACGCTTTTCAGGCTGACCACGCTGACCACCTCTTGCGGGACGGGCCTCCCTGCGCTTGGCAAGCAGGCGGCCCACCCGGGGGAATTCCCCCCAGGCTCGCTCTTCAGCGCGTGGATGCGCTGGTGTTTGATCAGGGTGGCGCTCTGGCCAAAGGTCTTCTCGCAGCCGGCGCACTTGAAAGGGCCCTCTCCCAGGTGGACCCGCCGGTGCCTGATGAGGGTCGAGCCCCGGCGGAAGGTCTTGTCGCAGTGAGGGCACTGGTAGGGCTTCTCCCCGTCGTGCAGGCGCTGGTGGCGCATGTACTCCTGCCTGCAGGTGAAGGTGGAGTCGCAGGACGCGCACGGGTAGGGCTGCTCCCCGGTGTGGATGCGCTGGTGCCAGACGAACTCCTGCTTGTACCGGAAGCTCTTGTCGCAGCCGGGGCACTTGTAGACCTTCTCTCCAGCGTGGCTCCGCTGGTGCCACGTGAACTCCTGCTTGAAGCGGAAACTCTTCTCGCACTCGGCGCACTTGTAGGGCCGGTCCCCGACGTGGGCCCTCTGGTGCCACATGAACTCCTGCTTGAAGCGGAAGCTCTTGTCGCACTCGGCGCACTTGTGGGGCCGTTCCACGGAGTGGGTCTTCAGGTGCCAGGTCAGCTCCTGCTTGAAGCGGAAGCTCTTGTCGCAGGTGCCGCACTTGTGGGGCCACTCGGCCGTGTGGGTCCGCTGGTGCCACATGAGCTCCTGCTTGTGCCGAAAGACCTTCTTGCACTCGCCGCATTTGTAGTTCTTCTCCCCGGCGTGTGCTTTCTGGTGCCAGGTGTACTCGTGCACGTACCGGAAGCTCTTGTCGCACTTCCCGCACTTGTAGGGCCTCTCCTCTTTGGGGAACCTCTGGCGGACGTTAAGCGCTGAGCAGTGCATGCATGCGCAGGGCTGCTTCCCCGCGTGGCTCTGCTGGTCCGCAGCGGCGGGAGAGCTCTTTGTCTTGCTGCTCTCACACTCGGGACAAACCTGGGTCACTTCTCCTGCGGGGGCCACTGTGGGGACGCTGTGAGCAGAACGGGTTGGGAAGCATTTCTGGCACTGGGTGCAGATCAGCAGCATCTCCTCGTGGGTGCTGGGCTGAGGAACGGCAATAGGCACAGGCCAGAAGGCGCCCGCAGCCACGCCAGAATGCCCTGCATGAAACGTCAGGGGCGTCGGCTCCTTGCCTGCCACAGTGCTGTTTGGCCAGGGGAGCTCAGTGTGCCAGGCGGGCAGGGCAGCCGCGCCAGAGTGACTAAGAGGGGCTCTTGGCCAGGCGGGCAATGCACAGACTCTTCCATTGTTCAGGCTCCCTGCGGCTTCCTCTGGACGTCCTTGCTGCCATGGGACTCGCTCGACATTGTCTTGGAGACAGGACTCCTCCTTGACCAGTGACTGGTTGCCAGCTGCAGCACAGAAGATGGAATGCAAAGGTTACACGTCAGCAAGGGAGAACTCAGGCAGACCCCCACCTGGTGACATGCTGACGTAGCCCTCACCTGGTGACATGCTCAGCTGCCATCCCAAGCGTGGAGGGGCCATGTTGATCAGAGAGGGCAGGGCCATTCCCAGGTTGGCCCCCATTATTGTTATTGTTATAGTTATTATTGTCATCATCATCAGATAATATCCATCCATCCATCTCCCACCCTTCTAATGCTCAGGGCGGGTGACAACATGAAAACACATACAAAACTTAAAATTTTAAAACATTCCAACTACTGCAACTCATGTCCCCAACTGAGTCCCAGATGGGGAAAGCTTGGCAGGAGCTGATCTTCCACTTCTCCTGCTTCCTGCCCCAGCGTTGAGGCCAGCTTCCAAGGTGAGCGTTATTTTGGGCCATAAGCCCGGTAGAAAAGGTCCGTCCTACAGGCCCTGTGGAACTAATTTAGTTCCTGCAGGGCCCTAATCTCTCCTGGGAGCTCCTTCCACCAGGCTAGGGTCAGGGCGGTCCTGCAGAACATTAAGGGCTTTAAAGGTTAGAACCAGCACCTTGAGCCTGATTCGGACTCCAATCTGGAGCACCAGTGTGAGGCCTCTCTGGGGTGGAAGGCCTCTGCCGAGGTGATGTTTTTTAAACAGCCTATTGTGATGCATTTTTCTTGCTGACGGTTTCTCACACTGTTTTATATTCAAAGAAGATCTTTTGCCCTGGCTGTTCAAATCAAACACTCCTTTCCTTGCAGACAAATCTTGCCAGTTTGCACTGCTTTCCCACTCCTGGTGTGTCCTTATGCCCCCTCGCCAGCCCCCTCCCCTCAGATGTTTGGCTGCAGGCTTGGATTCCCCTGCGGATTAAGTTCACCTGTTTAGGAAGGCTCATGGCCTGGCTACTTACAGGAGAAGTCCTGGCTTGGAACTATGCTCGTCTTCGGCTCCCGGAGTCCCCCTGTGCACAGCTCTTCCCCTTGCTCAATCTGTAGGATGATGTCGGGCTTGGGGGCAGCAAGGCCTGGTTGGGAAAACAGGGAACAGCCCGTCCATAATTTCCTGTCCGTTGCAGAGCTCTGAGCAGAGGTCAACCTTTGCATGTGCTCCTTAAACCATGCCCTCCCCCATGCCACCAACCCAGAGGGTTGCCAGCTCCGGGTTGGGAAACACCTGGAGAATTTGGGGGTGGATCCAGGTTAGGAAACTCCTGGAGATTTGGGGAGGTACAATGCCATAAGGCACTGGCAAACCACCCCGTATTGAGTCTGCCATGAAAACGCTAGAGGGCGTCACCCCAAGGGTCAGACATGACTCGGTGCTTGCACAGGGGATACCTTTACCTTTACCTTTAATGCCATAAGACTCCACCCTCCTAAGCAGCTGAAACTGATCTCTGTAGTCTGGAGAGGAGCTGGAATTCCAGGGGATCCCAGGTCCCACCCGGAGGCCGGCATCCCTAAACAAAAGACTTACCTAATGAAACGAGAGTCTCGTAGTTGTCCCGCATGACATCCTTGTAGAGCTGTTTCTGCCAGCCAGCCAGCTCCTCCCACTCTTCCGGGGAAAAGTAGATGGCAACTTCTTCAAAAGTCACAGGATCCTGAAAGAACAACGAAACCCACGCTCAATCCGCCAGGGGAGATGTCAGACCTCCCCTGACCCGGGAAGCTTAGGCGAGCTCTTCCGAGCCTACCTAATCTAGGCTGTTACTTTTATTCTTCTGCATAACTAAACTCAGCTTCATTTATTTAACTCTTTACACCCCACTTTTCCCCCCAGAGGGGGACCCAAAGCCTCTTACAGTGCCAGTCTCTCTGCCTTCGTTTTGTCCTCCCAACAGGCCTGCAAAGTAGGTTAGGCCGAGAGAATAGCACTGGCCCAAGGTCAGTGCTCCCCCGGATCCCCCCTCTGCCCAGTCATGTACTCTTGGAGTCCTGTACCTTCACAGCCACAAGGACAAGCAGTTTCCTCTGGTTCTTAAAGGGAGGAATTTGGAATGGAGTCTCCCCCCTTCAACGCTATGCCAGGTTCTCTTTCTCAACATATGAACCCAGGACAGGGAGTGCACCAGGTTCAGCCGCTCCAGCTCAAAGCTGGTGAATCAAGTAATGCTCTAGACCAGGAGTAGTCAAACTGCGGCCCTCCAGATGTCCATGGACTACAATTCCCAGGAGCCCCCTGCCAGCGAATGCTGGCAGGGGGCTCCTGGGAATTGTAGTCCATGGACATCTGGAGGGCCGCAGTTTGACTACCCCTGCTCTAGACTAATGGGCAGATTTCAGACCAGTTCATTCCTGGGGGCCACCATTCTCTTGTTCTGGGCCGTGAGTCTGTCTCCACTGTTTCTTACCCACCCAGGACTGAGTCTGAGGCTCTATTTCCCCCTTGTGGGTATGGAATTGGGGTCACTGTGGGTGGGCAGTTAGTTGTGAATTACCTGCATTCTGCAGGGGGTTGGATTAGATGACCCTGGAGGTCCCTTCCAACTCTATGATTCCATGCCCTCCAGTGTGGCACAGGCCTCCTAGGGTCTTTTGCAGTGCAAAACTGGAGCCCTCCTCCTTTGAGGGAAGGCGAGAAGTGCAAATCCTTTTTTGCTTAACAAGCTTGGGAGATGAGTTGGTTTTGATTAGCAAAATGGCAACCAGGGGTGGAGGGCTAACCCCCTTCGTCCCCTTTCCATACAGCCCCAGTCTAAATTGGGAGCCCAGCTGTAATTCTGCTCCCAAAAATGCTGGGAAGAACTGGTCACATCTTTCCCAGTATTCCCCCGGGGTTTAACGCCTTGTATGCATTGATTTGGGCCTATGGTCTGCTAAATTCAGCAGGGGCTTAACTGCCAGCAAGCCCCAAGGGCGTCATACCATAAGGATAACGTGTGAGCCGGGAGCCGTTTTATACGTCCCATGATATCCGTGCTGAGCAGAAGACAGAAGAAGGAGAGGGGAATGGGAAGGATCCTTCAAGAGGAAATAAACACACAGATCTTACTTTTGGTGAGTTGTCGGCTGGTTAAACAGACCCCAGGGGCTCAAGGCCTGCTCTGCTGCAGGGCAAGGCGAAGCAACTGATTTGTGGGAAAGCTGTGGGGCAACAGAGGTGACCCATGGGAAACAATCTGCCAAACTGTTCCCCCGTGCAAACCCCACTGAAACTGCAGGAGCAGAATGAGATACAGGACCTGCTGTTCCTTCCGAAGAGCCTTGTGCCAGGAGAAGGGCTCCTTTTTAGTTAGCAGCTGTGGGATATGGGTTGTCATCACAGAACCCAAAAGCAAATAGATCCCAGCTTTAAACCCAACCGGCTGGAATTCATATGGCAAGCTCCTCGGGGCAGGGCCCCATCTCCTTCTCTTGCATCGCCCGATAAGAAGCCCTGTACACCGGTGGCACTAAAGAAACTATAAGCAAGAATACAATGGCCATCATAGCGCAGCTGATGTTGCTTTTGCAAAAATGCCCACATGGTCCTCCTACCCAAACGGCAGACCCAGGGGCTCCGGCCATGCCTCAAGCCGCTGCTTTTCTGAAAAGACGGCCGAAAGCCTGGTGGTTTGGCCAGCCACAGGACAGGGGGTGGTGGGAGGGCTCAATCCTGCAGCCACGTCTCTCTTCGCAGCCCCTCTTTGGCAGGCAGGGATTCTGTCGCAGGTGCCAAGACCGCTTGGGCTGCAGATCTGTCACCTGCCAAACAGAAGGAAAAAGGGAGAGAAGAAGGGAGGGGGGGGAGTAGAGTTTAGCACCAGGCAGCCTTGCCAGTTCCAAGTTTCCTAACTAGAAGGGACTTTGAATAAATTTGCATGAACCTTATGCAAATCATCCCCCTGCTTCAGGGAGGGGGAAAAAAAATAAAGCTCATTTACATCAAGCAAATGCAAATAAGTCTCCTCTCCAGCCTGTGTTTTCCCCCTTGCAAACAGGCAGGCCTTCGTTTGCATGGAAGTGCTGCTCTATGGGGAGACAGTTTCTGGGTCGTCCTCATTCTTCCCTTCCTCCCAGAGGGGTGTCCGGGACGCCGTTCAAGCCAAGGAACCATCCCTGGACCTTGCATGGAATGCTGGGATATCTGAGATTGATCTATGCTCAGCACGCAGTGGTATCAGCTGGACACATGAAGAAGCCATGCCCCAAGGACAGAGCTTTTCCCTCACCCCAAAACACACCCTTTCCCAAAAGAGTCTGTGGGCTATTTGGCTGCAGTTCACGCACTGTCAAGAAATCACAAGGCGGATATGTGGCATTCCAGAGCCAGCTCAAGGTTTTGGTCTTAAGGTTCAAGGCGTTTCATGGTCCGGGCCCTTTGTATATGAGGGACTGGCTTTCCAAATACGTTCCCCAGAGAGCGCTTAGATCTAATGAGACTAATCAGTTGAGGATTCCTGGCCTGAAGAGATTCGCCTGGCCTCAACCATGTGGCCATGGGTGCCGTAAACTTGATTGACTGTATTTTGGGAGACTTTTCTTTTTGTTGGATTCCAGGGTTGTCAACGGATGAGGGGGAAAAAAGCCTGGCATCAACTCTCAGAAGCTAAGCAGGATCAGCCTTGCTTCGTGCTTGGATGGGAGACCACGAAGGAAGAGCATGCAATGGCAAACCACCTCTGAACATCTCTTGCCTTGAAACCTACCCAGGGGAGGCCAAACAATGGGTCTCCAGATGTCCATGGACTACAATTCCCATGAGCTCATGTTAGCGGGATCTCATGTAGTCCATGAACATCCGGAGAGGCACCGTTTGGCCACCCCTGCGTAGGACCACCAGACATCAGCTGTGACTTGACAGTACTCCTCACCAGCAGCACTCCTTGATCTAACAAAATCAGCAGGTGACTTTCTTCATTGCTCTGTCACCTTCTGCTAGCTGCAACTGATCTGCAGGGAGAAGGACCAGTTGGGAAGACCAGCGGAGGCATTCAGGAGCCTTCCTGTTTGCCTCTGTCCTTCTCCCAGTACGCATTCACTTAAATGAGGCCATTGCGCCTTAAACATCTCCAGAACAAGCACGCGCACAGTTGCCTCCTGCAGCAGTTCCTTCCAAAGCCAGGCCTTGGTGTCCGGCTCATTCATGCAAATTTTATGCAAACAGCATGAGCAATGTGCAGATCAGACATGCAAATGAGCGCCAGCCCTCGGGCCTCCCAAGCCGTTTCCATGGCGGCCCTCTGTGCTGAGCGCACCGGCCATCAATGTGCCATGCGAGGCAGAGGGGGGCTCCAAAAGTGAAAGCCGAGGTCAGGTGGAAGGCGCTCAGGCAGGTGCAGGTGCCAGAATTAACACAGGGCCACCGCCTTCATGCTACTTCTTCTGCCTTACAGGAAACATAAAAAAATACAACCCCAAGCAGCAGTTTGAATTGGTGCAGTCCTCATTCTGGGTAACGTGGAGAAGGGCTCTTGGAGACCAGGGAGTGTGCTAGCCAAAGATATGCATAATGCAATCGCAGCCTTTGTTTGACTGAGCAAGATTTGTGTCCCCAAGTAACTTTGCTGGGATAGCCACCTCTGCACCTGGCTTGAGAAACCTGCCCTCCTCCTCGCTTGATCCTGGGCTGTAACATTTCAGGCAGCAGGTCGGACTTGATCCACTTACAAAGAAATCCCTTTCATCTAGAAAACCAGCAGGTCAGGGATTTTTTCTATATGTTTCCTCTTGAGTCCTCGCCACCTGCAGCCTAAAGAGATGCATCTCAGAGACAACTTGTGCACCTCTGTGTAAGGCAGAACTAGATTAGTTCAATACATGCACATTGTTATTAAGGTAAAAGGTAAAGGTATCCCCTGTGCAAGCACCAGGCCATGTCTGACCCTTGGGGTGACGCCCTCTAGCGTTTTCATGGCAGACTCAATACGGGGTGGTTTGCCAGTGCCTTCCCCAGTCATTACCGTTTACCCCCCAGCCAGCTGGGTACTCATTTTACCGACCTCGGAAGGATGGAAGGCTGAGTCAACCTTGAGCCGGCTGCTGGGATCGAACTCCCAGCCTCATGATCCGAGCTTCAGACAGCATGTCAGCTGCCTTACCAACCGGCTCCACATGGTTATTAGGTTGCCTTTTATCAAGAGAAGACCTGCAATGTCGGGTCCAGATTGCTTCCCACAGGGGCACAGGGATGGGAGGGAAGGGGAAGCCAGGGGAAACAAGAATTTCCATTACGCAGCAGTCCTGCCACGCTCACCAGCTTGGAACTGCCTGATCCCACGACCTCCCTGGCCCCAGCTTGGCATTCTGGAACCACTGCTTGATCCGTTTCCATTTACACTGGGCAGAACTGGAACCAGGTCTGTTTGAAACCTACCCGGCAGATTCTCTCCCACCCACCTCCCTCAGCCTCCTTTCTCTGTCACTTTTTAAACATGCGCACATTTAAATGAGCATGGGTACGTACAAATGTACACTGCCTGATTACTCTCACACACATTCTCTCTTTCTCTGGACAAAATGGCAATCCCGAGTCTTAGACAATAAGCCGTTTTTTAAAGCATGCATACATTTAAATGAATTAACATATGCAAATCAACCAAGGCTGGGATCCCCCCCCCCTTCCTGTTGGCGGTAAGGTGTCAAAGCTAGCTAGAGATATTTGGAATATAAATACAGCAACGCATTTGGCACATACAAGCACATACATGGGAACAAAAAGCCCCAACAGTACCCATGATTAACCAGTTAAACATTGTGGCATGAATTAAGCCTTTGTGGACAGCCCTGCTTCAGTCATCCGTCTCAATCACATTTATTTAAGTACTGAAAGAAGACCAGTGAAGTGGTCTTCTTTTAGACGTAACCACGGATGTAACCACAAAGGGCTTTTTAAAAATTCTAGCAGATATTCTTGTGGGCTGGACTTCATAGATGTTTATGCTGGAATAAAATCTTGTTAGCCTCTTAGGTCTCACTTTGGTCTCCTTGCACCTTGGAAGGTGGGCGAGTATCAGCCCCACATTACTGTGTGTGGGGCTGCCCAGAGGTTTGCCTAAGGCTGCCCACAGTGCGCTCCTAAGAAAAGTCACACCCTTCTGAATCTATCAAAGCCAGTGGGGTTAGAACAGGCATTTTTAACCAGGGCTGTGTGAAACCCTGGGGTTTCTTGATAGCCCTGGAAGGGGTTCCTGAAAGGGTGGGAGTTAATTCATTTTTAGCATTTAAAAAAAATGTGGTTCATGTTGACCCATTCCCCAAATGGGCCTTGAGGGGGAGAGGGGCCCTAGGTGGTCATGGACACAGCTATGCTTCCTGACCATATTCTGCACCATCACACTACTTCTGGGGTTTCTCAAAGTCTGAGGAATGTTTCAGGGGCTTCTCAACGGTAAAAAAGTTGAGAAAGCCTGGCTTAGAAGGAGTTAGTTCTGAACTGGTGCCTAGCAGGACACTCTCAGCTGCAGTATTACTCAGATCTTGCAGCTATCTGTCAAAGGTTTCTCCACAAAATCTTCTAATCCTTGGAACCCAGAGTGAGCAGAACGTCCTGGCCAGGCTCAGACAAGAAACCAATATCCCTGTTGAGTCCTCACTGCATAGGCTAACCGCATTCCTTACAATCCCCTCTTAATTTTATTTCATTTGGGATAACAGAATTGTATAGTGGATTGCAATGTAACGTAATGAATAGGGGCGTGTAATATAATTTAGTATGGGAAATTAGGACTACCTAATAACTACGGCAAAAGACTACACCCCCCCCCCCGGGCCTCAGTAAAATTGTCAAGCGTTGACTGGTCCCTGGTGATAAAAAGGTTGGAGACCACTGATTGAGACCCAGCACAGCAGCTGCCAGAATATATAGTACTTAACTCAATGGCCTGACTCAGGCAACGAGTTCTTTTCACATCTGCTGCTATAATAAATAATAACAACAACAACAACAACAACAACAAACAATTCAGTGGGTTCTTTGTTCTTGTCCCAGAGATTAAACTGTGACTACAAACTGGTGCAAAAGGGAAAGGCAATTTAAGGTTTCAGTTTTAAAAAACTAGGAGACTGTTTAAGAGGCAGAATGTTAAAGGATGAACAATGTCTGGAGATCTGAGCTTCTCCTCCCTCCCCTATGATACTGGACCGTAAACTCATCCAGAGGCACAACAGCCTGAGTGACGGATATTGTCACCGTAGGGCCCCAGGAAATCTCTCAGGCCACTTGCTTAGAGGGCTTTAAAAGGGGACTAGACAAATTCATGGATGGAAATCCTCCCAAAAGCTGTTAACTTAATGGATCCCCCATGTGCGGGAGCAGTGTACTTCAAGTGTTGAGACAGAGTTGTTTTAAAAGTTTGCTGCAAAAAGGCCACCTCGAGGATGCGGGCGCCTTTCAAGAGGGAAAAGGGGGGAGGAGAGCGAATACAGTCCTGCTCCATGGGCAGGAGGCTCCATGCGGGGGCCCTCCAAGTGTGGGCCGGTAGCACCTGCTGCAAGGATAAAGCAGCCCTGGTTGCAAGAAATGGCAGATTTTACACAAAAAAGGACTTTGAAACGCAGGCAGTTATAAAAGCAGTTCTCACTCGTTTTTACCCGCATATCGATCTGGGGCGATGAGCAGACTCCGCTGAAGCGTTGCCCGAAGGCTGCTGCGTAAGGGCGGCCAGTGCCCGGGTCCCCCTACTCACCCACGCGCGTCCCCATGGCTGGCGAGCGCTGGCAGGGCTCGGGAGGGGCGGGGCGGGCAACCTCCTTCGCCCCGCTTGGGTCCGCCCGAGAGCTCCGGACGGCGCCAGCCCGCGGGCCGTGGGAAGGCGGCGCTTGGCCGGGAGCCGCCCCGAGGCGCGGGCGGACAGCTCCTCTCCGCCGCCCTGCCTTCCCGGCCGCGCCGCGCGGGGGAAAAGGCGTCGGGGGCCGTCCCCGCCGCAGCCCCGACAATTAACGCTCTCGGGCCCGGACGCCGCCGGGAAAGGAACTGCGCACATCGCCCCCCCGCGGACGGCGCCGGCCTCCCAGGACCAAGGAGAGCCGGCGCGGATAGGCGCCCAAGCGCAAGGCAGGGCCGCCGTCGGGGCGCGCAAGGAGCGGGACGGCTCGGCCGAAGGTGCGCTGAGAAACCAGCGAGGCCCCCTTCCTGCCTGCCGGGCGCGAGAGAGGCTCTGCGCCGCTTGATGTTGAGAGTTCGCCCGTCGGACGCGGCAGGGATGCTCGTCGGGAGTGAGGCGCCAGACCACCCCGTGCGCGCTGCCCCGCGGGAATTGGGCCAGGCTGACACGTTGCTCTGAAGTAGCACAATAAAAACAGAGTCCAGGAGCACCTTGAAGACCAACCAAGATTTATTCAAGGCGTGAGCTTTCGAGTGCAAGCATTTTGCTTGCACTCGAAAGTTCACGCCTTGAATAAATCTTGGGTTGGTCTTAAAGGTCCTCCTGGACTTTAGACGGGGCATCAGCGCTTGGATTTTCATTGCATTGATACCGCTTTGTTGTTTGGCACGCGCGATTGGAGGTGATCAAATGAAGCCCGACCGGCTCCGGGTGGCCGCTGTTTATTGCCCGGAATGAGCGAAGGAGACTGAACCCCCCTCGCCGAAGGGCGAGCCCCCTGCTGCTCCCCGAGGGGAGGCCCACCAGGTGCGGAGGAGCGACAGAATCCCTTCCTAAGCGGCCCCGCACGGATGCGCAATTCGCGCCAGCCCCGCATTCTCGCAGCGTGCAAACGAGAACCGGAAATGAAGAGACGGCGTGCAGCGCCTCTCGTTGTCTCGTCTTTATTTCGCACGGCAGCCCCACGTACGGGCCATCCTCCAGGTTTTCTCGGTCGCTCAGGTGATGACGCCGGTTCATAGAGCAAGGTGCAGCTCCCGCCCCTTCTGTGTTAACCCCTTCGCTCCTGGAGCTAAATTCACTCCAGGCCAGAACCGTCTTCCTAGTCAGGGCTTCCTTCTTTCAAAATCTATCAGTAGATGTGGATGTAATCATGAAACCCTTCTTTTTTAAAACAAAGTTTATTCTAACAAAAGCTATCAGCACTTGTAAGATGTATTTGCAGGTTACTTTAAATTAATTTGGTCTTTTTTTTTAAAAGTGCAGTAGGTACTGTAGCTGTCATCTCTTAAAGATACATAAGCAGTATTACAAGGCACCAAAGGATTGGGCACTTAGTATTTTATAAAGGTCCTGGAGCAGCTGCATCCTGTACACAAAGGCCCAATTTGTATATTGCTTCAGAGTAATCATGGTGCTTCCATCTGATGCACATAATCTCTTTGCAAATGGACCTTAAAAACATTGCGTTATTACAAACATTTCCTTTTCATCCTAGTTTTTCTATATTCCATTAGTATTAGAGAAGATCCTGAGGGACTGCACATTACATTGAAATGTGTATCATTAAAGCCTTCATTTCAAAACAGCAGGGCCAATTTTGGGCAGAGAACAGCAGGGGGTGGTGGTGGTGGGATATAGAGGTGAACCCTCCCTACATCTGCTGTTGCTTTTCTCATTGGTCAGTTCCAGGACTATGTTTGCCCTACCTCCATTGCTGTGGAGAAACACACATTGATTACCTACACTTGTTGAGTAATGTTCTGGTCTTATTGCGTGGGCCCAGTGCTGTAGAGCAGGGGTAGTCAACCTGTGGTCCTCCAGATGTTCATGGACTACAATTCCCATGAGCCCCTGCCAGCAAATGCTGGCTGGGGCTCATGGGAATTGTAGTCCATGAACATCTGGAGGACTACAGGTTGACTACCCCTGCTGTAGAGGATTCACAGCTGTACGGGTGTTGTCTGCAACCAAACTGGCTTGCTTGAAAAGCCAGGGCTTAAGCGCATTCTCTGTCTGGAACAGGGCAAGGGTTGGCATCAAGTCCTTCCACCCTGTTGCACAGGACAGGGGTGCTGTCCAGTTCTGCACATCACAGGCCTCTGAAAGGTCCAGAAGCCTTGGTCGGTGGTGGTGGGAGAGTTCAGGCAAAGATAAGCTGCCCCTCTGCAGTGTGTCCAATGCAAAAAGAGGGCTCAGTTTCTTCTCCTTTTTGCTGGCTCTTGAAGAACAGCAGCAAGCGAGTTCCAACTGCTGCAGTCATTCCCTTGCAAGCCGCAGGTCTGTACAAGGCAGCAGCACTGCTGGAGGCATGTTGATCCACGTGCCTCCAGCTGCACCCTCCTCCAGGACCGTTCTAGTTCCTAATGCTTCTCCCGGGGAGTGGAGGGGACGAGGGATCCGAAGCCAGGGGTCTCTGCAAAGCAAGGGCAACACTGTCTGCTCGGACACTCCAGCTGAAATGTGCAGCTCAAATGTCAACATAGGATTTAGGCTCAAATCTCTACTCGGACTGAAGACTCATTTAGGAGGCCTTGGGCCAGCCACTCTCAGAAAGAATACACACAGCTGCCAACCGGACACGCTAAAGGGAGTGTATGCTTTGTGCACCAGAAATGTATTAATTCCCACTCAGGCAATCAGAAACCTGGGCCAAGAAAGGCCAGATTGTGCAACCCAAATTGCATAAGATAAGCCCTTAGAGTCAAGTGCGTTTGTTGTGAGCAGTATAGTGGGTCGAGAAATAAAGCAATACTTTGCTCTGCCATTTTTACCAGAATTAGTTCCAGTTTCTAGTCCTGGGAAACAGAGAAGAGTGAGGCCAGGCAGGCATCACAGAGCTCCCCCTGAAATGCTTATTCAGTTTTCCTTCTGGTTTCCCAGACTGCAACACATGTTGCCCACACATATACCTGTCCTCACAGTCATAAGGGCTAGGAACTTGATCCTTTTTAAAAATAACAGCGATGCTTCTTTGGAAAACGAATTCTACATATCCTGCCAAGCCCATGCCTTGTTTTCTAGCAGTAGGAGGAACTTTGCTAAAGATCATTTCAGTACCTAAGTACTGCTAAAGATCATTTCAGGCTTTACCTAAGCATGGAAATACAACTGCACATCACTGAAGCTGGAACAGCCTTTGAGATTTTTGGAGAAGCTGCATCAGGAGTGGATGATCTGGGGAACCAGATCTCCAACTGCCCTGAGATGTGAGGCCCTTGAGATAAACAACCCTTGACGTTGCCAGGCAACCAGAATGACTTCCTTCTCCTCATTTCCCAGCAGCCTCACAGGGGGAGGAGCCTAGGGCGCAAGCTGTCAATTGGCTGCAGGGAATCCACGCCCTACCCAGGTCCACTTCTTTCCATGTGCCAGACCTAGGGTCACCCCCAGGCCACCGTTTCCTTTTACCATGCAGGGGAATCTGGTTTCTGACTCTGTCGCCTCCGGATTCCTGCAAATGCCCGTGGATTTGTCCTTGGCGAGGCACCTGCCAGGAAAGACAGGGGGGGAACAATGACAAATCTCCACAGCGCTGTAATTATTTAAAGCTTAGGAGGTTCGTCTGCGCCAGGACACACTCACAGCTCCAGCTCAGCTTCCGCCTTCGTCCGGAACTTGTGGGACAGTTTAGAGGCCCTCTCGTCCGTCCAGCAGGATACATTCCTCCGAATGGCCCGCAGTTCCTTGTCCTTCTCCCGAAGTTGCTTGCGCAGCGCATGCGTTTCCTCCATGCTCTTCTCCACCCAACTGCGCTGGAGTGCAGCAATGTCTGCCAAGTGCTCCTGTGGCATAGCATGGCGTGGTCAGGCTTATGGTGCTGGCCATAAGTCTTTACCAAATGTAACAAGCATGGGCCCATTAAAAACACAACAATGTTATAATAATGGATTAATGATTAGAAACAGCGGTTATGATAAAATACAACAAATAGGATACATTTCCAGATATCAGGGCGTCACCCCAACACTGTCGAACGAATCCTTCTGGCGGCTGTAGAGGTACCCACTGAATCAGCAGATCCATCCTTTAATTTATTTTAAACATTTATATCCTGCCTTCTTGGCTCAGAGGCACCCACGAGGGAGGGCTTGCCTTCAACCAGGGCTCAGTCCCAGCATGTGCGATGATTAATGTCCAGGGACCATATCCAAAAAGATTCTGATGGAGCTTCCCTTCGCCTGCCGCCTACCCAGTGAATTCTCCAGGACTGTTGGTTGACATTTCAGCATCGGGAGCTAAGCCCAAGTGGCAGGAAACCACTCTCCCCGTCAGGATGAGACACCCAGCAGAAGTGAGATCACTCTAGGGGTGTGTGGGTGTGTGCAAACTGCTTTCTGGGAGTCGGAGGTAGGGTGTGTGTTGTCAGCGCAGAGGGGCGCCTGTTTCCCTCCTCTGCTTGTGTTCCTTTTGTATATCTGTGAATGAATCAAATATACAGAAAGACACTGTGGGGTTCCAGAGCTGTCTTATCGAAATGGAGGAACCAAGCCTGGAGAGAAGATGAGAGAATATTTTTTTCTTTGTATTCCACATTTTGCTCCATGAAGGAATCTCAAAGCAGCTTCTAATTGCCTTCCCTTCTTCTCCCCACAACAGACACCTTCTGAGATGGGTGTAGCTGACAGAGCTCTGAGAGAACTGGCTGCATGTAGAAGAGGAGTAGAGAATCAAACCTGATTCTCCAGATTAGAGGCTACCACTTTTAACTACTGCACTAATTTACTACTACACTCTCTTGTGCTACCACTGGAGCCTTTTATTGCTCAGGGGAGTGGGGAGCATTAAAATGGATGGAAATGCCTCTGAACAGGTACAGAGTGCATTTCCCTCTCTTCTGCATAATGACAAGGAGTCATCACACATAACAGACTGAGGGGAGGTCTAGATCAGAGCTCAGTTTTTCCAAGAATAAGTCCTAGTAAGCATTAGAGCCTCTTGTGGCGCAGGGTGGTAAGGCAGCCGACATGCTGTCTGAAGCTCTGCCCATGAGGCTGGGAGTTCGATCCCAGCAAGGGCCTTTCAAGGCGAGTGAGACGCACAGGTGGTTTGCCATAGCCTCGCTCTGCAGAGCTGTCCGTGGAGATCTCCCCTCCAAGTGCTGACCCCACATAGCTTCCAAGAGCTGATGAGATCAGGCTACACCATGTGACCTTCCCCCACCCAAACCTGTAGGCAGATACTCCTTTAAACCTAACTGGGGAGACTGCTTAAAAGACAGATGAACGAATTAAAGATGCAAAAGTAAAATGCTGTTTGATTTATAATTGGAAGTCCGGGCTGCAAAAAACATGGGGGGGGAATTCACCTGGACCATGAGATCCTTCAGAGCTTCTAGATTCCACTGACCCTCCAGGCGAAGCTGCTCCTGTTGCTGCTTCAACTGCTGCTCCTGAAGCAGTAGGAAAAAAACACGACTGTCTGTCTGTGCAATTAGAGATCACCAGCAACATCAACCGCCGTTCACTGGACAGCCGCCTCCATCCAGCAGGCAGAATCTGCATTGGGCCAGGAGTCGGCTGCTTGCCTCCGCTCACCTTCTCCCTCTGGACCTGAAGGAGGCTGTGCTTCAGTGACTCCGTCTCCTGCTTCAGCTCCCTGAGGTATTGCTGAATGGCTTCCCGCACTTCTTGCAAGGCTTGGAGCACTTGGCTGGGGAAGGGGAGAGCCGAGTTCCTTGAGAGAGGCAGGTGGAAATCTGAGCATGAATGGAACTGCACCTCCACCACAAAAGCTAGCTCAGGAATGTCTCTCGAAAGTCTCTAAGGGACACAGTGGGAGAACCCCTGCTTTGCTCCCAGAAAGTTGCAGGTTCAGTCCCTTGTCATCTGGAGCTTAAACAACCTTTTTTCATTTGTCTCGCTGCTGTCTACTGAGTCTGGCAATAGTAGGTCCACTATGGCCAGACACAGTAGGCAGCAGTGAACCAGATGGATCAGTGGCCTGACTATATTTCACCAAGGCAACTTCATCGGTTCATCACGCTCCAGCACCAACAACCAGCTATGCTTTCTGTAGCACTTAGAACATAAGCGTTGCAGATCCCTATAGCCCTGTGGTTCCCAACCTTCCTAATGCCACGACCCTTTAATACAGTTCCTCATGTTGTGGTGACCCCCAACCATAAAATTATGCCAGTGTTCTTTCACAGAAATTAAACCGAAACTGACCAATGGTGTGAAGATCCATTGTTCATGATTGCATATAATTTTTTTTTCTGGGATTTCTCGGTTCAGTTCTGCCTCTTGTTCCACCATGCCGATCTCGCTCTTTTCCGCTGCTCCAGACAGATGAATGCTCTGCCTTGATCTACCCCGCAAGGCTGTTGTGTGGATGAAATGGAAGAGGAGCGATATCGGCCACTTTGGGACCCTCTTGGAGAGAAGGGCGGTACGAACAGTAGCGAAAACCAATGATTTAGAAGAACAAAAATTGAGTCCAGGGGCACCTTTAAGACCTGGTTGAGAACCACGGCTATAGCCCAACAGAGAGGGTGAATAGAGAAAAACAGAGCCCAAAAGGTCCTCATTGGGAAAGGCCGAGAGAGGATTTCTGGAGCTTTGTGCAGACACGAAGGGATGGGACAATGAAGGAGGCACAGTACTGGGAAAAGGAAACTGGGGGGGGGGGGGGATGACAAGCCATTTCCTTCCTTCTAACAGTAACGCCACTAGAGGGAGCTACACAGCTGCACTGTACATCTGGCACCAACACAATAACCCCAATCTGCATTTCAGTAAGGGTACCCGTGCAACTTCCGGGAGAGGCTGGACATGCCAGCTTGCTTGGGAAGCAGGTCCTGCAACTGTTGGCAGGCCAAAGCAACCTCCCTGGCCAGGGAGCCTTCTGTCCATTCCGTGTGCGTCTGGTTCCCCTGCCCACAGGAGGAGACCCCTCTCTGCTCAGCCTGCAGAAGCCTCGGATCCGGTTCCCTCTGCCGCACGCTTGCTCTCATCTGGCGTGTTTCTTGGACTCTCTCCTAGGGAAAGAGGGAGAAGAGATCCTACAAATGGCTCAGTTGTGTGACCAGGGACAACTGGAGAAATGGACGGTCCTTCAGAAACAACATCCCTTGTGGATTTGGGCATACCGGCACAGGAAGCCACCTTCTGCAAGGTCAAAACATCCGGCTTGCAGAGCTTAGTAATGCCTCTTCTGACCTACAGTGGCCCTCCAGACTCTTGGGCAGGAGAGGGCTTTCCTAGCACCACTGCTGCTGTCTCCTTTAACTGGAGATTGGACTTGGGACCTACTCCCTGCACAGCGGATGCCCTGCCTCCGGACCACTGCCCATTAACAGGAGGGAACCCTGCATCCCTTCCTCCTCACCTCCTCCAGCTCCTTTCGCAGCTGGCTCAGTGCCTGACCTTTCTCCTCTTGCAGAAGTGCCCGGAGCTCTTTTAAGGCTGTGCTCTTCTCCCCTCGAAGCAGTTGAGCCTGTGTCTCCAGCTCTTGGATTCTCTATGACAGAGAATGAGGAAGCACAAAGCAGGACCTCTTCTGAAGGTCAGGAGGTACAGGGTGGGGAGCCCAGGAGCAGACATTCCCACAGATATCCCGGACCAAACCCATGTTTGGCTTTCAAAGTCAACGTCAAGAGTTTTAACTGGGTTGGCACTTTTCTCCTGTCAGAGATACGTACTTTGTGGAGGTCGTCTGTTTTGGCCTGGAAAGCAAGGCACCTCCTCCTCTCCTTCTCCAAGGCTTCCTGGAGCTTTGCCTGCATCTTCCGGCACTTTTCCTCCAGTGTCTCCCGCTGCATCTGCAGAGACGCCTTAGTGTCGGCTTCCCATTTCTTTTGCTCCTCGAGTAACAAGTTCTGCATCTGAAACCGGGGGCAACTGAAATTAGCAGACTGGCCAAGAAGCAGGATAGTAAATAATAGGAGAGCTCCTCTTCACCAAACAGCAACAGTTTGAATTTTCACTGCCTCTGGGAAAATGACTAGGATTTTATTTATTTGTTTAGATTTCTAGGCTGCCCCACTTCAAAAAGGCCTTGGAGTGTCTTACATAAAAACTTTACAATAGGGGCCTGTGGGCCTATTCCTATTTCCCCCCCCAAAAAAAAAATAATAACACTCAATCTGTACATTTGTAAGGAAAGGTTCTGAGGATAAGAAGAGAAAAAGATCATATGTCACGTTCTGTCCATAACATGCAAACTGCAGGCTCCTTTCTCCTTTAAATTTCTGGCAGTAGAGCTGAGCTGGGCAAATGGAACCACATAGCCATGGAGGCAAATGAAGAAAAAAAGCTAGTTATTTTATATCCTACTTTTCACTACCTGCAGGAGTCTCAAAGTGGCTTACAAACACCTTTCCCTTCCCCTCCCCACAAAATACACCCTGTGAGGTAGATGGGGCTGACAGGGCTCTGAGAGAACTGCTCTGCAAGTACAGACCTAAGAGAACATGACTGGCTGCACATGGAGGAGTGGGGAATCAAACCTGGCTCTCCAGATTAGAGGCCACTGCTCTTAACTACTACACCACACTGGCTCTCTAAAGGCCGTACATGTCCCAAGTTGGTATTGTTTGGACAGTTCCAGCCATTTCAAAGACACTGCTTAGGAAAAAGCCGTAGGAATTTCCAATTGCCCTACCATCTCCTTGGCATCCTGCTTCAGCTTCCTTGCCTGCTGCTGCATGGCCTTTCGCTCCTTGACAAGTTCTGCATCTCGGTCCTGAGTGGGAAGGGGAACCACACTGAATGAAACATCCCAGTGACCACATTTCCCTGCAGTTTATGTGCCCTGTGAACCTGGGCAAGATCGATCATTCATTCATTCATTCATTCATTCATTCATTCATTCATTCATTCATTCCAATTACTGGAAGGGCTGGCAGAAATGCTCTTACTGTCCCTCAAGTGGAATGACATTGGCTGATATTCCTACTCTACTTTTCTCCCCAATGGCCACCTGAAGAGGCCTATGACATTGTTCTCCCTTTCCATTTTGTCCTAGCAACCACCAATCCATGAGGCAGCTTAGGATGAGAGAGACTGGCCCCAGGTCCCCCAGTGGGAGTCCATGTCGGAGTCCATGTGGGAACAAAAGAAGAAGAGCTACTTTTTTGTATCCTGTTTTTCACTGCAAACACCTTTTCCCTTCCCATAGCAGACACCCTGTGAGGTGGGTGGGGCTGAGAAAGCTCTGAGAGAATTGTGACTAGATCAAGGTCACCCAGTTGGATGCACGTGGAGGAGGAGCGGGGAATCACACCCGGCTCTCCAGATTAGAGGCTGGTGGTCTTTAACCACTAAAGTCCTTGGAGGGAGCCACAAAAGCAGCACTACAATATTTAATTGCTACCACCAATGGGAGTGAATTTTGTGCTTCAGAACATCAAAGGGAACAACCTGTAAGGTCTTGTGGAGGTTCTCCAGTTCCTTCCAGAAGGCGGCTGCTTGCTTTCGGAGAGCTTCTGTCTTTGCCTGCTCTGTTTTTTCAGTCACCTGAGAAGGGGAAAGGAGCAGTTGGTTAGAACAGGTAGGACACCATCCCTCCTTGAGCCAGTGAATGAGACACGCCCAGATGCAGGGATGTCTTGGAAAGGAGACAGCTGGGTTAACGATACGCACGTTGGCAGAACATCACATGATATCAATGCTTCCAGATGTCTGGAGGAGACCGCCCTGAGCCTCAGGGGAAGGCGGTATACAAATTTAATAAATATACAATTTATATATTATAAATATATAATATATAAAACCCAATTTGGAATCCAGAAAACATAACTCAATGTTATTAAGAAAGCAAGTTCCAAATTTAATGGCTGCACAGAAGAATGTGGAAAGTTCTCTGTCTATGAAAAACCTTCCCCAGTCCCCAGAGTCATTTGAAACCCTGAGACAGTGGCAGTGTTTAGCAGAGAAATATGTAGTTTAAATAAATTTATTCTGAGATAAATTTATTTGGGGAAGAATTTGGTTGCAGACCGTAAGGACATCTGGCGGAATGGGAGTTTTTGGGGCGTACCTCTTGCACCAACCGCTGTTTCTCCTCTTGCAGCTGAACCAATTCCCTCTCCTGCAAACAGAAAGGAAAGATGATTCAGTAGGGCCGTTGCTTCAAATACACCCTGCCTCTCTTCCACCTCAGAATCAAGGGGCCCTGCACACGGAGGATTCTCAGGAAGTCTCCCACACGGATGCTGATCAGACTGGGATCGGCGTATGAGGAAAGGTTGAGGGAGCTTAATCTGTTTAGCCTGGACAGATGACTCAGAGGTGATATGATAATCATCTTCAAATACTTGAAGGGCTGTCATATAAGATGGAGCAAAAATATTTTCTGTTGCCCCTGAGAGTCACACCAGAACCAATAGGTTGAAATTAATTCAAAAGAATTATTAGAACGGTTCCTCAGTGGAACAGGCTTCCTCGGGAGGTGGTGAGTTCTCCTTCTTTGGAAGTTTTAAAGCAGAGGCTAGATAGCCATCGGACAGAAATGCTGATTAGGCAGATTGTGAGGAAGAGATGGGCCAGTGTTTGTCTCTTGTGGTCCTTCTTTGCAAACCCAGGGATGGTAGGTGAATTTCTTCTAAGCCAGGCTGGATTCTGGAGATTTTTGGTGGTGGGGTGGATCACTTTGGCATGAAATTGGGGTCACCATGGGTGGGCAGGTAGTTAAGAGTGCTTGCATTGTGCAGAGGGTTGGACTAGATGCCCCTCAAGGCCCCTTCCAACTCTTATGATTCTATGTTGATCTTTCCAATACGTGTTGGGAAGGGCTCCTACCTTCTCCTGTATGGCCTCCCCACGCAGCTTCGCCACCTGACGCTTGTGTTCCTGTTTCAGGTTCTCCATCGCAGATTCCCAGCCCTCCTTCTCAGCCTCCAGAGCAGAGACGACCTGGTGCATTCTGAACATCTCCAGCTCCTTTTCGGACAGGATTTCCTGCAGTGCCACGATCCTCGGCTCCAGCTGCTGGGTTCGCCTGTCCAACTCGCTGGTGGCTCGAAACTCCTGTGCTTGGAGCAAACAGGGCCCATGCTAGGAAAGCCACTCAGGTGAGCATTGGAGCAAGGAGCTCTCGAGAGCTGATGACCTTTCAGCCACAAAGCTACCATCTACTAGTCAGATCCAATTTCACCTCTGCCACAAACGCAGTGGGCATCCTTAGTTCACTGTCTTCTCCCATAGTTCTCAGCATCACATAGAACTACAGCACAGGGACAGTAATACTGCCTAAACTACCGAGGATGTTGCAGAGATCCCTGAGATAAACTACGTGATGCTCTTTGACATGCTACAGAGAAAGAGACTTGGCCTCGTCGCCTGCATCCAGGGTCTCTAGGCAGACCAACTCTGGCAGGCGATTTCTAAGAGAATCCTCAGGTACCTCCTCTTTGCATTACAGAGATCCAGTGGAACTTCGTAATTTTTATTTATTTATACTTTAGCCTTCTCTCCTGCCCGGGGTCACCAGCTTGTGGCGGCTTACAGCATACAATAAAAACAAACCTACAATAAAATCAGCAACATTAAAACCACCCATAAAATAACCCAGCTGCAGCAGCATACAGAGTTGTTGTTGTTGTTGTTATTGTTGTTGTTATTTAAATTATTACCCGCCACTCCCAAGCAGGCTCGTGGCGGGCTGCAGATGCCCAGTTAAAACCCCCATTAAAGCCCTATTAAAACGGACAAAAAAACACAAATACAGTGGACCAACAACATGGCGGAAGGGAGAGGAGTCAAGCGGCAACTATTACAGGCAGCCCCCTACTCAAAGCAGAATCACTGCCTGAGCCAAAGCATCTGTAACCAAGCTACTGTTTCGAGTCGGTTTACAAATCCAGCACAGTATAGCGACAAAAAGAAATGCACTCCCCGAAATTTCTTTTCTTTACAGATCCATGCCCATGTAACAGAAAACACTGAACTGCTCTTATGGCCAAAGCAAAATATTGCATGGGAGGGGTGCCGGTGCCTTCTTCAAGTGGTCACGTCCTCAAACTGGGGGGCAGGGAATACCTTTTCCTCTCGGAGGATCTTGTGCAGTGTTGCGTCGGCCTCCCGAATCAGGGACTTCTTCTGCAACAATTTCTCTTCTTCCAGTATCAAGTCCTGCTTAACAAAACCCAAACTCTCACTACTTTGTCCTTCCGCAGAGTACTCCATAGGTCACGCTCCTGATCTCAGTGCCCATTTTGTGAAAGGGCAGAAAACGGGCAAGGGGGAGGGGAGCCTACCCGTAGCATTTCAATAGGAAGTATTCAGCCTACGTACGTTCTCAGTAACCTTTCCAGTCATCTTGGAAGGCTGCAGACAGGTGCCTGCAGAAAGGCGAGCAGGTGCAGGGGGCATTGATTTGGCAGTGGGACGAGCTCTGCTCTGGCATGGACGCAATGCCCGCTTTGAAGGGAAAGCAGATGGAGGCACAAAGAGGGAAAGGTGACACGCAGGCTGTGGGCTTTGTTTGTGGTTGTTCCCCCTCCCTGCCCCCCAATCACCTGGTGTGATAAAGCACAGCTCTGTGTTTTATGCACCAGCAGAGAGCAGCAAAAGGGCAAGCAAGACGATCAAGGACTGGCATTTCTTCCCTGCAAGGAAAAACTAAAGGCTTTGAAGCTTCTTGTTTGGAAGGGGCCTTGAGGGGCAGGAAACGGGCAGCATTTCTTATCATTCACTGCATAGCAATCAGGTGTCTGGAAGGACCTTGCTAGGTTTCGTAAAGACACAGAGATTTTTCTTAACGACAGAGTAAGAACAAATGCAAATGCTCTACAGAAATAGGAGAAAGAGGCAGGGTCCCTGCATCCATGCACGGGACTTTGCGAGGTTTGAATGTGATTGCTATGGGAATCATCCAGAGGAAGAACCAATCTGACCCACGGGTGCAGGAGTAGACAGAGGTTCAGGCCTCTTCCCACCCCATCCGGGACACCTCTCCCGTCCCATCCGCCTGCACAAGTGCACAAGAGAGGGGCTCTTTATGCAAAGCTGTGCTGCTGCTGGGGTTGGGAAATGTCTGGAGACTTTTGGTGCTTTTTTGGGAGCGGGTGGGATTGGGGATGGGGAGGGACCTCAGTGGAGCACAATGTTATGGAGTCCGCCTTTCAAAGCAGCCATTTTCTCCCTAAGAACTGATCTCTGTCACCTGGAGCTGAGCTGTAGAACTGAGGGACCGTGAGTCTGGCATCCCTAGCTGCTGCCCACCCCCTCAGTGTCTCAAGCTCCCCAGGCCTGTCCTACCTGTTGAAGTTTCATGATGGATCCCTCCAGGTTCACCACATCAGCAAGAAAGGCCTCTGTCAAAGGGCCTGCTCCATGCCTCACGGCACGTGAGGAGCCCTGTCCAATAAGAAGCCGTGTGAGCAATGCAGCCACATGAAGGCATAAAAACATGCAGTGGAGACCAACCATGACCATGACATTCTTCTGCACCCTGCATGATACATGCAGCGTCATCCCCCACCCCTATACGACCCCTCAGGTCCCCCTTGGATTTAAGCCGTTTTCGCCAGGGGAACTGATCTCTGTTGCCTGGAGGTGAGCTGTAAAACCAAGGGATCCCCAGGTCTCACCTGGGGACTGGCACCCCTCTCAGTACTACTGCACTATTGCAAGGAAGCTCCATCCCACACCCACCCCGTTTGTGACTGCACCTGACAGCTGCTGTGCGCTCCCCCCTCAGATCTCTTCCAGCCAGAGAGTCCTTTCGCCCTCAAAGCCCATCTTCTGTGGCTGTTGCTTTGGCGTGGCAACTCAGATTCCTCTTTCTCTTCTTCTTCCCCAATGTCTGCATCACTGGAACCCAAAGCTCTGAAAGGACACCAAAATATAGTGCATTTATATCCTGCTTTCCCCCCAATGTGGCCCCCAAGTGTGCTATATTGTCCTCTCCTCCTTTTAATCCTCCTAACGATCTGGTGAGATGGATTAGGGTAAGAAAGGGCCCACTAGGGCCCATTCCGCACAAATAGGATAATGCACTTTGGCAGCTGGATTTTCCTGTGCAGAACAGGAAAATCTACTACTTGGGAGGAAGGAGGGAGGCTATGGCCCTGATCCATGGAGGTAGGCACCACAAGGGGCCCCTGGAAGTACGGGGCCCATCGCACATGCTACATGGATCAACCAGCCCTGAGTATGACTGTTCCAAGGTCAACCAGCAAGGTTCCCTGTCTGAGTTCAAATATTTGTCTGTTCTAGATTCTGGTCTGATATTTTCACCACCATACCATGGATAACACAAGCACTCAAGTGGAAAAGCCTCTTCTTGAATTGGGAAAGCAGAGGGCAGATGAGGCTCCCACCCAAGAGAAACAGGGCGATAGGGATGTTGTGTCTGTGGACCTGCCAAAGACCAGAGCTCGAGGTCCAAGGCAGGATGGTAATCCTGCAAATGTGTGGATGGATCCCATCAGCTGGATCCAATCAATTTGAAGTGAAACTGAGCAATGTTGTGCAGGGGCAGGAATCTCCTATTGTTCCAGTCTGCATATATTTGTGGTTTTTTGAGGGGAGGGGTTCCTCAGTTCAGTTTGAGTTCTCTTGTACCTTGGAGCTGGGGTCCATAAAGGGCTGAAATGAATTTGCAGTGTCCGTGCTTCCTGAACCCACGAATTTAACAAGAAACACTTCCGTCTAGCAGACAAATGCTTGAGAATGCTTACCTCCCCAGGTTCCTCTGTAGCAAGCAGGGCTTCTTGGTACTGCAGCCTGTTTGAGGACAAGAGACACTCATGGTTCCAGGCTACTAAGCAATCCCCAGTAGGGTGCTTCTTCTTGTGTTTCGTGGTGCCTATTTTATTCCTCCCCATGACCAAGAGCTACCCCTGAATTCCCTCTACCACACTGGAGCAGGAAGCAGGGTCGGCAGCTCTGGGTTGGGAAATACCTGGAGACTTTGGGGGGGGGTGGAGCCCAGGAGTAGGCGGGATTTGGGGGGAGGGGCCTCAGTGGAGTACAGTGTTATGGAGTCCACCTTCCAAAGCAGCCATTGTTTGATGCTTTTGAAAGTTGTTTTGATGTTATAGTCTGTATAATGTTCCATGTAAGTTATATAATGTTTAGTGTAAACCGCCCAGAGGTGCAAAGAAATGGGCAGTATAGAAATCCAATATATATATATTCATTCTTCAGGGGAATCAACCCATGCCCTCCTGAGCCCCCTCCTGTGACACCCACCATAATTCCGCCCAACCCACTGAGCTATCAGTATGAGTTAATTTAATGTTTCCCACATTTTTCTACTGTTCCACGTTGCTTGTTGTTTCACTTCGTTCATTATTGTTAATCTAAGTTTTGTTCCTGTTCTGTTCTGCGTGAACTGCCCTGAGCCTTCGAGGAGGGCGGTATATAAATATAATGAATAAATAAATTAACAAATTTTAAAATAGATATAAAAAATAATTAACTCCGACCCACAATTCAGGAAACCCTTCCAGGGCCATCAAAAAATCCCCAGGGTTTCATGACTTTCTGGTTGAGAAAGCCTGCTCTAGATGCTGCTAATTTGTCAATGGGTTTTAAATTGTTTAATCTTTTATTTTGCTGTTTTGAATGACCTGTTATTCGATAAATTGTATATGTACGCTGCCCTGAGCTGGTCTCGGGAGTGCAGCATATAAATCTAATAATTAATAATAATATTAAACGATTCATACAAACAACAATGCCGTATGCTCCTACTCACATGTCGTCAGTCCTGGTCCTTCGCAATGCCTTTCGGCACAGGCATTTGTGGTCCTGGTCTGTTTCGCACTACCCTCCCTGGACAGGCCAGGAGGCTGCTGGGAATCTCCTGAGGCATTTGTCCTGCAAGCACCGGTTCTGAGCCTTGATGGAGTTGACCTCTGACTCTTGCCAGTATCAAAGGCTATCAGGGGATAGAGACCCCAAGGTGAGATGAAACCACCTCTGACCTCTCCAGGGGAAGCAAGCACAAGGCTATTTCGAGGAGCTTTAATGGGGCACAAAGAGGCAGTGCCAGACAAGCAATGACATCTCCCCTCTATGGGGCAGCTCTGTCCCACCCTCCTTGATGAGGCTTCAAGATCCAGCATGGTCTTTCTGACAGCTGCTCCTTGGGCAGTGTGGAGGGGCTGGTCAGGGCTCAATTCTTGAATGAGCAATGGGCAATTTGAGTTTTGGTGAGTGTCCTGAAGCTGCTCAAGAGAGTCCCCCAGACCATCTCTTCTCTGCTGTGGCCCCACAATGGCAGTTTCCCCAGAGATCCCCCTTTCAAAGCCCACCAACTTCTCCTCCAAGTCAAGGGGCCCGGGCAACAGGATCCTATCCCAAGTGGAACTATTCCTTTTGGTATTTGTGGTCCCTTCGGAGGACTCTTTGCAAAACGAGGAGATCTTTCCTCCAAGAGACTCCAGGCTCCTAGCCTTCTGAAGAACCAAGGATGGAGATTGTTTCAAACCCAGAGACAAAGCCCGTTCCAACTCTCCCAGTGGCTGTTGCCTGGCTGCATTCATTGAACTAGAATCTGTTGCGGTTTTGGGGTCCCCCCAAAGTTGGGAAGAGCCTACGTTCTCAGCCTGATCTCTGGCAGTGCACTCCATCAGCCCAAAGTCACAGGGCAGGATTCCACTAGCAAACACATCCTCTTCCTCCTCCGAACTCTCCAGTGGGGTCACCAGGCCCTCTTTAAATTTGTCAGCAAAATCCTCTGTGCAGACCGAGTCTGACTGGCTTTGGTTTTCTGCAGGGCCATCCAAGTCAAGGAGATGTGCCAGATGCCAGGAATATTCCTCCCACAGAGAGACCGGGTCTTTCTCTGAAGAGGTGTTGAGATTCCTGTCCACAGAGCATACGCTCAGATCTGAATGGAGGAGGAAGCAAAGAAAGGACAGTTAACTTATGTTGGAAACTAACATTCATACCTTGAAATCCTTGCAATTATCTGCTTGATGGGGGCCTCAATGTACTCAAGAAAGTAACCAGTTGCTGTGATAGAAGATCTTGTTAGATCCAGGCTGAAACTATTGATGGTCAGCCTCAAATTGTTTGTATGCTTTAACAGGATTAACTTTTGCTTATATATTCCCACTGTCATTATGGTAATTCATAGTCTGAGGAAGAGCACTTGCACTCAAAATCTCACGCCTTGAATAAATCTTTGTTGGTCTTAAAGGTGCCACTGGACTCTGATTTTTTTAATATACAGTAGTGTTCTGGTCCATCCATTCCTTGATGAGTTTGTGGGTGGGGGATCAAGAAGTTGAAGTTGGTTTTCCCATTTTATCATCACACAAGAATTCCGTGAGATAGGCTACACTCAGAGACTTGTCCAAGTCATATCAAATGACATCTGAACCTTGTTGAGCTCTGAGTTTTACCAACTCCTTTCAGAATGTATGTCCTGTAAACCTAACACTTCGTTGCCCACAAAAGCTTACGCCTTGAATAAAACTTTTATGGTCTTAAAGGTGACGCTGGACTCAAGCTTTGATATGCTTTTTCAGGCCAACACGGTGACCCACCTCAAACTGGAGACAGTAGTTTGTTAGCATCCAACATAAAAGTCTAGCATAACAGAATCTTATGATCTGTAACTCGAAAATTTGCTATTCCCTTCTTAATTTTTTTAAAAATTGTAACATTTCCAAAAGAAGGGCTCTGAAGAACTTGAAAGCTTACTTAACATTTTGGGTCATTTGGGTTGGCATTAGCACAAGGTTGGGATTTGGTTTCTTTCAGTGGAGTTTACATGGGCCAATACAGCTGCTTATAACCTTTCCCCAGAATCATCAGGCAAGCTTCATTATTTAATGACAATTTGTCCCCAAATCTTGGTCCCACTACAGCATCAATGATATGTAAATCTCAAAGTGCTCATTTGGAAGAAAATATCATGGTCCACAACTGATTGGGAGGTGGGACTGAGGTAACGTGGAACGCGGCATAGTTATGATTACCCTGCAGACTTGTGCCACGGAAAGATGATTAAGACCTGATATAATATTGACAATGCAAAAGCACTAGCCTGGAACCCAGCACAGACAGGCCCTAAGGATCTCACCTGCTGGACTGGAGCTGCCTTTGGGTCCATTACAGGAAGCCGTCTCACTGTCCCTGTGGTCCTTGATTTCTGCACTGGGTCCCCAAGTCTACAGGACAAGAGGAATAAATTGTGTGTGTAGGGGAAGGACTTTGCATTGCAGATAGGCTAAACAGCTAAAACGAATAACAGTGAGAATAGAAATAAGGAGTGCACAGGGGTAGTCAAACTGCGGCCCTCCAGATGTCCGTGGACTACAATTCCCATGAGTCCCTGCCACCATTCGCTGGCAGGGGCTCATGGGAATTGTAATCCACGGACATCTGGAGGGCCGCAGTTTGACTACTCCTGGTCGATGCCAACAGAAGACAGCGCATCCCTTGAAGATTACACTGCATATGTGGTAGAGGGACACTCTAAGCTAGTGGTTCTCAACCTTCCCAATGCCATGACCCTTTAATACAGTTCCTCCTGTTGTGGTGACCCCCAACCATAAAATGATGCCAGTGTTCTTTTATGGAAATTGAACTGAAACTGATCAATGGCGTGAAGATCCATTGTTCATGATTGTATATAGATTGTTTTTTCCCCCCGGGGTTTCTCAGTTCAGTTCTGCCTCTTGTCCTGCCAAGTTGTGCCAACACCTGGAGAGCCTGGCGGGAGACTGCGCTGTACTGGAGGCGCTGCTGGAGCAGCTGGCAGCTGAGCACAGGCGCTTGCGGAAGGAGCAGCAACAGTGGCAGCATCCCCCCTCCCCTCCGGTCAAACTGCTTGCCCTGCCATGATCCCTGTGAAAAGATCATTCGACCCCCAAAGCGGTCCCGAACCCAAGGTTGAGAACCACTGCTCTTGATAGAGGTTTCCTTCCCTTCTCCACAAAGACAACATGCTGCCTGCACCTGGAAAGGCAACATGAGCATAAGGAACTTAAACTGAGTGGGGTCTCTGGTTCATCCAGGTTAATACTTATTACCCTGGAAGGCAGGAGCTCTCCAAGATTTTTCCCAGGCCTACTTCTGGAGACCCTTACAAGTGAAGATGCTGGCCAATTTGGAACATATAGGATATTGGGCTTGTGCTCCGTCAGTGAGCTGTGGGCCCTCCCCACCACCTACCTGTAGCTGGCTGAGTTGAGCATCAATAGAGTCCAGCAGGTAATCACAGTGATCCTTGGCCTGAGGGCCTGATCTCTCAGGACAGGGAACAGGTGGCTCTTTCATCACACCTGGGGAGGCAAGAAGACCCAGCCAAGTCATAGGCAAGCTGGTCCCACAAAATAACCCAGCCTCCTAGGCAAGGTTGACTGAGTGAGTCAGATGAAATCCTGGTAGATCTGATCCCTCATGGCATCCTTAGTAGGCATTTATCCCTTACTTCTCTCCCCAGCAGGAATCCTTCCCTGGGAACTTGAATGGAAATACCTGCCAACATTCCATCTTCAGGCAGATCCTTTTAAAAACAGTCATTTGATGGATGGAGAGACAGCAATTTCCCTTAAAATCCTTGGGGAAGCCATCATCCCGAGACTCTCTACATGTGGACCAGGTACCAAGACTAATTTATTCCAGAATTCAACCCTAGTCCCCATTTTTACAACTCTGGAACACCTGATGTTATGAGTGCCTCTGAACATGTGCAGAGAGACTTTCCTTATTTATTTGTTTGTTTATATGCCATTCCTAACCTGCAATGTGGAGTTCAGGGTGGTTCATAACATTAAAAAACAAACATACAACTGAACCATAAGGGTCTTCATGAAAACAGATATGTCCCCTGGAGAGCACTTCTGTTCATCTGGGGCAAATTTATCGGCAGTCCCTGACCCCAACGGCATCTGCCTGGCCTCGACCACAGCCAAAGCCTTTTTGGTCTTGGCTTGAGCTGGGTGGAATGAGATAGTGACCTCGATGGACACATGTGGAGGATAGATTACCGTCCAAAGAACGCCACCATACACTAACTCGGGGAGGAGTGGGGGACGCAGGGAGTCTGCTAGTTTATTGACGGGATGAGGCCGCCTTCAGCTGACCAAATATGCGACACTTTCCATTGTGCCCCCCCCCAGTCTGTACTCTGCTAAGGCCCGCAAATCCTTAAACCACTCCTGACTGGATTGAGCACGCAGGTGTCGGGCTCGATCCAAGGAGCAGCCCGGGTGCTCGAGGCTCCCGGCACCACCCCGCAGTCTTCCCCCGAGCTGGGCGCTCGCGGTTTACCCGGTGGCCGCAGAGAGCGCCGCGAATGCCTTCGCCCCCTCCCTTAGTCCTCCCGTGCAAACGAGCTCTCTTCTGGAGCGGCCCGAGAGATCCAGTTGACAAGCGTGGAACGTTCCCGGCCAGGGTTGCCTAGCAGCGGAGCATCGCGGACCTCTTCGAGCGCTCCCATTGGTGAAAAGCCGGGACTGTCGCTTAGCGACTATGTGACGCGAAATGAACGCGGCGTGCAAGTGAGAGCTTTGCCGGACTTCTTGGGCCGCTCCCCCCACCCCAACCGGAGGGGTCTGGCTGGCCCCGTGGGAAGGGGAACAGCAGGGAAAGCTGAGCGTGCGATTTAAAGGGAAAGGGTTTTTGTGGGCATCTGCTCAGGGCCAGAGCAGTTATTGCAACCTCCCTTCGGACACAGCAGCCAAGGAAAGGGTACCCCTTCCCCAATGGGGCTTAACGCACTTGGCATTATCCGAGGCGTTAAGAAAGCTTTCCGTTTCCAACCTCACCCTCCTTCCTGTAATCTCTCACCTTCTGTATTGCCTCCGTACACCGAAGGGTATTTCTTTAAGTAAAGCCGTTCCCCAAGAAAGAAGAGTCCTTGCATTTATTTACAGAACACCTTCCCATCACCCCTGAGCAATATGCAGCGTTTCCCTGGCATTACATGCCCTAAATCCTTAACTGGATTACTTCCATCACAGCTGGTGCATTACAAGTAACATAAATTTCACAGCTGCTTCAAAGGAAAAAGAGCAGCAAACACCTTTAAGGAAAGCTGGGGATTCAAAGGAATTGGTACATTGTGGCAATAGGTTGTTATTCTATAACAATTACTTTTTTAAAAAAAGCACCTCAAAGCCTCCAGTTAGTATAGAAAATAGCAGCTATGGGGGCTGAAGAAAGGAAACCGGGACTGCTGAAGGCAGCTTGTAAAATGTACACCTGCTATTGCTGACAGGTTTGGCCTGTGTTCTTTCCAGAAAGACTGTACCACACAATGACTCAGAAAGAAAGTACCAAGGATGAGGAAAGCCTTGAAAATGGAAGAGTAAGGAACGTTATGTAGATGCTTCAGTAAATAAAATACCATTGAAACTGAGGATACGTATTCATAGGGTCTTTATTACTGCATATTGTCCAACTATTAGCTGCAGTGCTCACGCTTTGGTTTGCCTACAGTTTTCTCTTATTATTCTGTTAAATTCCCATCTTTTCTTTTCAACCTTCCACTTCACTTCATCATCAAGATCCTCAATTAGAGTGTGGGAGTCTAAATCTACCGTTTCAGATATAGTCCCTTTTAGTAAAGTCCTAAAATCAAAATTCAGCAGTTCCTTTCCAGGACAGGAAGCAAGAAATGGCAAGGGGGAATATTTCTTTCCTATGTTTGGCTATTTTGTGTGACTGAGTCCAGTTTATGAAAATGGCTCATTCATACCAGATGTGCACCTTGCATATGTATAGATTATACATGTAAAAGGCTATATACCACCCATCTACCAGTGGCCACCTGACCTTGCTGCCATGGTGAAAGGGTATTAAGGATGATAGCATAAATTATTTTATAAAACTTCATAAAGTACAATCCTCCCTTTAAACTGCTGAACATAACTGTACGCCTCTTCTTTTCCTTTCCTTCTAAAACAGAAAAATCAAAATAATCATTAAAAGAAGTAATCATTAACAGCCAAAAGCAGAGGTTCAGGTGGGGTGACTTGTTGGTTTGAAGCAGCAGAACAAAGTTTGAGTGTCGCGTCACCTTTAAGACCAAAAAAGTTTTATTCTGGGTATAAGCTTTCATGTGCACACAGAATGAAACTTTGTTGGTCTTAAAGATGCCACTGGTCTCAAAGTATGTATGGATAGGAATGGAAAACTGTTGTGACTCAAAACTATAGCAACATTGACCGTGCATTTGTTAGTGCAGATAACCAATGCTAAAAAAAGGAAAGGAATTCAGCACTAGAAAGAGACTCTGAACCCGAGCTCCTTCTCCATTCATTCATTCATTCATTCATTCATTCATTCATTCATTCATTCATTCATTCATTCATTCATTCATTCATTCATTCATTCATTCATTCATTCATTCATTCATTCATTCATTCATTCCCTGCCTTCCCTGGAGGCTTAGGGCAACTTACAGAATGTAAGCTTATTAGTCCACCATAAGACACCCCCCACACTCCACCCCCACCCCAAACTGTGTTGCTTCCCATGTTTCTTGGACAGAAGTAACAGATACCAGCACAGTTTAAAACTCCTGAATCCAAGTTTTTATTACTGTGTAAGCAAAGAGGGATCACTCACAATAATATCTGTTCAAAAGTATTACATTCAACAGCATTTAACAGTAAGGTGATGTTAAAATCCCCTGGTGGGAAAAATAGAAAGGCTACAAGTCACAGTTCTCATTAAGTATTGTCATAACTGGGAACCCTGTAAGAAGCTGTTGGTCGAACTGGCTGCTTCGCTGAGCAGAGTCCTCCGCTCCCCCATTGCCCCCCCAAAGTGCCAGATCTGAGCTACTTGCTTGTATAACGATTCTCCAGAAAAGAGGGGTGGAGCTGGAGGTGACATTTCAGCATATTTTCTAGCTACTTGAGTGATGATCCCACTAGAGAAAAGCTTAGATCTCCTCTCCTAAATTACTAAATACAGCAAAAGTGGTCTAAAAATGTTTGCAAGCACTCTTGCCAACAAAGCATGTTTTAACATTTCTCCCAATTTTTCCCTCGGGATCAACTGAACAGCAAAATACATTCCACGTTAAAAAAAATACTTTAAAAGGAGAGGCTTCTTCATCCCTCTTCAAATCAACCTTCCGTTTGTACAAAGTTTGGGGACTATCCTTGGCTCACTCTGTTCAGAAACACTGTGCTTTTCTTAGCTGGAAGGAGATGTGGGAGAGGAAGGCCAGAATCCTTGTCCTCTGCTTTCCTGCAACACTGCATAGGTGGGGCACCAACACTTAATAAATATGAGAATTTGAGGTTGTTCCCAAAGTCTTTGCTAACACTCATGTGGCCATCTAAGTACAGATAAGAAGGCAGTGGATTTGAGCTAGTTGTCCAAGCCATTGTATAAAATGCTGAGGCTCTTGGGAATTGTAGCCCATGGACATCTGGAGAGCCAAAGTTTGGCCACCCCTACACATCATTGAACTCAACAGAAATAGAATAGTGTCTTCTGGTAATGTGGCATATATGGGAAAGGGGGCGCATAATGCTTTGAGGGATCACACAGGAGGCAGTCCGGATGTTTGAACTGCGTTGGCTCAGTGGCTTACATAGTGAGAGGCTGAGGGGCTCTTTGCCTGCTGCTTCAAGGGTGAAGCAACCAGTCAAAAAAGCAGACACAAGCCTGGCTTCTGGGAAAGCAACTTCTCACCATGCAGCCGATTGAGTTCAGTTCTCTTGTGGGTCACCCCCACATCTGGAGATGGTGCACAATACAGTCTGAATGGGGGGGGGAGAAGAAAAGTGGTGCATACCTTCCTTACCAGGGTTGCACCAATGCCGGCAAAAGAAAAGCTGATGGAGATATGATGGATCCAGAGGCAACCAGGATGCACATGCTCATCTTTGGTAGTCTCTGACCGTTTCCACACTGGAGGTTTCATGCTGGGCTGCAGGCTGGGGTTTAAGCCACGGCAGGTTGCCCTGCCTTTTCCTGCTCCTGTACGGGGGAACATTTGGCCTAGTGCACCTTGTCCGCCCCAGATTTGTGCTCTCACATGGGAGGGGCAGCGAAGTCCCCAGTGTGAAAACGGTCTGCTCAATTTTCTGAGCACTGCACCATCTCCAGAATCCATTGATCTCATAGATCAATGGATAGAAAAAAAATTCATATGGGACCATGATGGCTCTAGACCCTCAGCTTGACACAGAACAGTTACTTGGGCTTTGTATTCATAAATAGAGTTTACTCAAGTTGCGTGGTTTTAAAAGTAGTAATCTCACAGCATCTAGTTTTCCTTTATGATTTTTCCTTAATGTTTTTCCCATAGAAGTTACATTATTTTGCTGTATGGTCATTTGGGGGAGGGGGGACCAATATATCACTGCATTTCTTTTTTTCAAAATGACCAGATAGCAAAATTATGTGTATATATAAAAATGTGAGTGTTAACATCACAGGTAAGAATGGGGATTTGTGGAACTGTCTTCACACTTTTGACTATTAGTCTCCCTCCTTCCTTCCCTCCCGCACATCCCATTCAACAGCCGCTATTAGGAAAGCTATTTCTTATCCAAACGAACCCCTCTCAGTCCATCTGTAGCTTCTATGTATTGATCAATTGCTACAACGGTATCCAATCACATACCAGATTCCAGCTTTGCGGTATCGCATCATCTCATTATACAGAGAATTGTTCTCCCGTGTAAAGAAAAATAACCTCATGAAAACAGGACACTGTGTTTGGTGGACTTCAGTAATGCTGCAACTTCTGATGATTTAAATGTTTCTTTTGAAAAAATAAGACAATACATACTTTCTTTAAGATACAGGCGGGATGGAAACAACCGACAAGAGGCCCCCCTGGAAATGGGAGCTTAAGATAAGTTTTTCAAGTACAAAACAGGAAAGATTCCGCTTTGAATGCTACTGTCTGGCTCAATGCAGTCTTCACGAGCGAGACATCGGAACTGATATTCAGCGTAAACCCCCAGGGAACTAAGTGGGCTTGGGCCAGAGCAAGAATACAGGAAGGCCTGTTCATTTCAATGGGGGGGGGGGGCTTCTCAGTGGGTGTGAATTGACTGAATCATTTCGACCTGTGGCTTGGGAGCTAAGGTCGTTGACAGAAACCAAATCACCAAATAAGAAACCAAACAGAAAGCCCACAAGGCAGCAGGAAGTTCTCTTGCACAAGCTCTGCTGAAGCGAATGGGAACTGTGCAAGAACGCTGCCCAAGCCACCTCTGGACAGTTCCCCTTCATGTCCCTGGGCCTCGTGTGAGAAAACTGCCGAGCCAGACTGTCTCCTTGAATCTTACTGCTCTTTATTTGTTGTTTTGTTTTAAAAAGAGAGAGCACGCCCATCCTGAAAGAGGAGTCACCATATAATGTACATGTTTGTAGTATAAAAAATTCAGACAGAAACTTTCCTGCCTTCATTACTTCCCCCCTCTATTTATGTACCATATAAATTTAAACAAAATAATTATATATATATATATTTATTTATATATATATATGTATGTATGTATGTATATATAAATTAGATGCAAATAAATAAAAGATTAAGGGCACACTGACATTCAACCACTTATCATTATATTGTACGGGTTATGCTTTTAAAATATCTATATATATATTGTGGATGTGTGTGTGTGTGTGTGTGTGCACAAATGCACACACATGTGCAGGTGGTGTAAATCGTAGTTCTTAGGGGTGCTGGGGGGAAAGGGCTGCTAGTGAATGCTAACTCTTTTGTGCTGGGGGTGGGGACAGACAGGCTGGTTCCTCTTTCCCAAGCTCTGAAAAGGACTATTGCTGAAATTCTTCGTCACAGGTAGGACACGCTGAAAGACTTTTAGCTGTCTACCATAATGAAATCATCTCGAGCCAGAGAAGACCTGGGTAGCTGGACATGAGATGGAACATGCCTCGAGCACCAGTCACTCACGCTTAATACCGCTAAGCCAGTCACGTTCAGAAACGGGATATGCACTACGCAAGGTGAGCATGATGACCTGTTGGCCGGGGCTGAAGCTGCTGGGTGCCTTTGTGGCTCCAGTCACAGAAATGAAAACAGGCAAACAAGGGAGGGATATTTCAGTAACAGATAGTTCAGAGTGCCTGTCATGGCAGCGCAATGGCCAGGCCTGAGTGGGGAAGGAGAGGTGGAGTGGACAGCACTCGGAGTCTGATCCTGAACTGTCTCGCAATGTGCTTGCTATGTGAGGACCCTCTAGCACGGAGACTGCTAGGTTAGTTGTTTCGTAGGTGTCCATGGAAACAGTGGTGATTCTACAGTCGGTATCTCCACTATTCCCCCTTGAACAGCCACTACTTTACGGAGGCTCCCCTCCCCGCAATGAACATGGTATCAAAGGGGGAGGGTGTTTCTAGGTAGTGTGCACCCAGGTGCGTCTCAGTAATGACTGCGCCATCATTCGCTGTGACTTGCCCATGTATCTACTTTGTGCTGCAGTTTACTGTGACTGCCAGTGTGCTGGCCACAGAAAGTGCTTGTGGAACGCTGTCACAACAGTGACGCGGTGGGAAATGGCAGACCTCATGGCGGCTGGCAAGGAAAGGAGGCAGGTAGTGATAATGGCCAGGCTGCAGGAAGCTGCCTCCAGCAACTCTGCTTGTGTCTGCCCATCTCCGAGGTGGAGATTTCGACAAATTGCAAACAGGCTATTGAGGAATGCCAGGGTTCACTGCAGCACCCTCCTATTGCTCTCCTCCTAATTTGCAGTAGAAGAGAAAGAATCGGACTTCAGCGTTGTTTCCCACAACCACGTGTCTTTCCACAAAAGGGCATTCACCTTGGGGCTGTAAGGAACATTGTGTGCCAAGTTGTCAGTCAACTTACAGGGTGTTTTTTTTTTTTTAAGTCTCTGTTACAGAGCAAGGAAGATGCAGTTCTTGAGAGCCTGCTCTAGCTTGTTTTAGAGGCAAGCCGGAAAGAAGGCTTGCTGCCCCATGACTGATACAGAACCAAAATATAAAGCTGTGCACCCTCTCTCCATAACACAAAACTGTCTTTTCAGGGAAAAAATAAAAACAAACGAAAAATGCCTGCTGGCAGGCTCTGGATCGGGGTACTCCAAAAGCACGGAAGGAAATCCACTAACCTGTCAAAGGACGTTACTCCTCCCTTCCCCAAAGAAGCAGTTGCAAATAGCACCTCGGATGCCCCGTTTTTCTCTCTAGAATTCAAAGAGGGAACGGAGCACGGAGCTGCCCACGTCCTTAGAAAAAAGAACCTGAATCATCAATAGACTTTAAAAATTAATTTAAGACTCACACACACACACACAAAATGAAGAAAACCCCAAAAAGAGAATCAAAACATACATCATTCCCCACAATGTGTGCATCTTTGGAAGTCAGAGCCTTGGTTAATAAGACCAAGCCTTCAAAAAAATATAAGGAGGCTGCAACACCTGACACGGCAATAATGAGGTCAGGCTTAAAAAGGAAACCAATCCCCATCACCTCCTCGATCCTAATTGGTAGCTAAAAAAAGTCACTTAAAAAAAAAAATCAAATGCCATTTTATTAGTGCATAAAAATAGGTTTGGAATCCCTGTTTTGTTTTGTCTTTTTGTTTCTCTTTTTAAAATTTTCTTTTTAAGTATTTAAACTCTTGTGTATTTCCTTGGAGTTTGTGTGTTGCCAGGGAGATGCTGCCGCCTGGACTGCTTTCTTTGCTGGCTCTTGGATCCTGCAAAATGACGGGAAGGCCCCTCCTGACACCCACCGCCCAGCAAGGGGTGGGAGGAGGCTCAGAAGATGTTGGGGCACATGCTCCAGTCCTGATTCTCCTTGGCTTCCCAGTAGCCACCCTTGTAAATGCAGATCAGCTCCCCCGTCGCAGGGTCTACCTTCCTCTCAAACCACAGTGGGATGTAGCCTTCATAGTCTTTGCCTATAAAGGATGGGTAAAGAAATGGCACATTATGTAATGACACATTACATTAGCTTTTCCGTCTCTCCCCCCCCCCCCATTCCGGCCTCATTTGTTGTTCGTGTTAGGTGCGAAGTCGTGTCCGACCCATCACGACCCCATGGACAATGATCCTCCAGGCCTTCCTGTTCTCTACCATTCCCCGGAGTCCATTTAAGCTCACACCAACTGCTTCAGTGACTCCATCCAGCCACCTCATTCTCTGTCGTCCCCTCCTTCTTTTGCCCTCGATCGCTCCCAGCATTAGGCTCTTCTCCAGGGAGTCCTTCCTTCTCATGAGGTGGCCAAAGTATTTCAGTTTCATCTTCAGGATCTGGCCTTCTAAGGATCTGGCCCCATACTGCATCCACTGATCTCCACATTTGTTTTTGCACCTTTAGTTTTCTCCCGCCCTCCACCACCCAGTTCTTTTGAGAGCACTTTTATCCCAATGTTTTTCTAGAAGCCAATTTTGAGTCCGCTTTTTTTTTGTGCATAATGTTTCAGTCAGTTTTCTTTGTCCTACCCACTGCCACCCACCTTCAGCCCGCTTTTCAATTATTGGATTGTTGGGGTAAAACCATTCCAAAATTCTGGATGTCTTTTTTTTGTAGTTAAATAAAGCAACTATTGCTGGGGTTTTGGGTCTATTGCTTCTGTGATTTTGTGGAGTAACTAAATCAAGAAGAGATCAGTTATGGGAGTTCTAGCAGAGCCCTGATCTCTTCAGGGAGCTCGTTCCACCAGATGGGGGCCAGGACTGAGAAGGCTCTGGCCCTAGTTGAGGCCCTACTTTGGGGATACGGATCACTAGCCAATTGGAGAGGGTGGAACGTAAGGCTCTTTGGAGGGTATAGGTGATTATAGCCTGATCTGGAATTCAACTGGGAGCCAGTGAAGTTGTTGGAGGGCAGGCCGGATGTGGGACCTCCATGGTGTATTTGTGAGAATCCAGGCTGCAGTATTCTGGACCAGTTGCAGTTTCTAGATCAAGTTTAAGAGAAGGGCTGTGTAGACCGAGTTGTAGAAGTCTAGTCTGCAGGTGATCATCGCATAGATCACTGTGGCTAGGTGTTCAGGGGCCAAGTAGGGTGCTAGTAGCTTGGCTTGGCACAGATGCTAGAAAGCCTGCCGTGGTACTCTCATGACCTGTGCGCCTCCATGGACAGGAAGGCATCGATAATCACACCTGAGTTTCAAGCAGAGTGAGCTACTGGTAGTTGCACTCCATCCAGGTTGGGTAGGCACGCTTCCTCGCTTGGTCCCTTCCTACCCAGCCACAGGACCTCCATCTTTGAAGGGTTAAGCTTCAGACGATTCTGCTCGAGCCACCTTACTACTGTTTCCAGGCATCTGGCTAAGGATTCACTGAAGAATCAGGGCAGCGATCCATCAGGAGGAAGAGCTGGGTGTCATCTGCGTATTGATGACATTCCAGCCCAAACTTCTGCACCAGCTCAATGACGCTGGCCTGTAACTGTGATGCCGATTGCTATTCATCAGGTCTCTCGTACCTGGCTTGCATTCCTCTATAACCAGGTGGCCAGTTTATCACTAGACCTCCCAACAGGTTACCTCTGAACTGCTCCAACTACACTTTGGCTCCCACCTTCTTCCAGGGCCACCACTGCCGCTGCTTCCCGTTGGCGACGAACGGCCCTCTGCTTCTCTTCCAGCCTTTGTTTCTCCGTGTTGGCTTCGTCCCACTTGCCGTTCTCCATGAGCCGCTGGTCAGGCCTCAGTCGGCTGTCCGTGGGGGCTGTGCCTTCCTCCGTCTCGTTCAGGGTCAGAGCCAGGTTGGAGAAGTAGTACATGTTTTCGGCATTCTCCCTGAAGGAGGAAGATCAATGCTTGATGTGAGTGGGAGAGGCTACAAGCGAGGACCGACCCTCCCTTGCCTCCTGCCATCTCTTAAGAGTGGCTTTTAAAAGCTGAAAAGGGAACGTTTGCTTCCACTGATACAACTATTTATTTATTTAACATAATGCAACCCTCAGTCTGGGTGAATGACTACCTACGTCTGAAGGATTGGGCAGTGACTCATGGAAGCTCAAACCCTGCCACCAATTTGGTTAGTCTTTAGAAGAAGAGTTGGTTCTTATATGCTGCTTTTCTCTACCCAAAGGAGTCTCAAAGCGGCTTACATTCACCTTCCCTTTCCTCTCCCCAAGACAGGCACCCTGTGAGGTGGGTGAGGCTGAGAGAGCCCTGATATCACTGCTCGGTCAGAACAGTTTTATCAGTGCTATGGCGAGCCCAAGGTCACCCAGCTGGCTGCATGTGGGGGAGTGCAGAATCGAACCCGGCATGCCAGATTAGAAGTCCGCACTCCTAACCACTGCACCAAACTGGCTCACCCAAGATCCTAGCAGCTCCGTCATGAAACAGATACTCCGTAAGGAGCCTGCTATGGGTCCGGCATCTTAAATCTTAGAATCATCAGTATTATAAATGCAGGATGTAACAGTTCAAATCCCCACTTGCCACGAAATTGACCAGGTATCTCAGACCAACCTTTCCTCCCCACAGGGTTGTTCCAGACTCCCCCCCTCCCCACATCCATAAACACCACCTTGAAAGATATGTGGATGTCCCAACTACTGTAACAATAAGAATTAGTTAAAAGGAACCCAAGCAGCAGATATCCTACCCCAGTCCCTGGAGAAGCGTTGCCACTTGAGATACATGAATCAATGCTTTGATATGTAATCTGGCAACTTCAAATGTTCAGTTGCACCAATCACAGTGGGCACAGGGATGTTCCATCCACATTTCCATCCATCTCTGAATCACCTGCAATCCCACCCCAGGTGAAACTTACGGAAGGGGGTATTTCTTCCACAGGACCCTGGGAGACAGCGTCTGGTAGACTGTTTTCGGCAGTTTGCCTTCCATGCTGCTGCTACCCAAGCTGCTCTGGACTATTTTGGAGCACTCCATCTTTTCATCCCACGTGCCAGACATAACGTAGTGAGCCTTGCCTTCCGCATCCATGACAACACCTGTCACCTGTCCAGAGGGGTGGGGAAAAGGGTGGGAAGAGAGAGGGGAAGGGATAAACAGCTTTGGCTTCGGTTGCTTGAAATCATTGCATTGGTTGCCCGTTGCAGCCCAGATCAAGCTCAAGCAATTGGTGTTAACCTTAAAGGCTATATGCGGCCTGGGCCCCGCGTATCCGAAGGACCTCTTATACCCCCCACAGGGCTCTTCACTCTGCATGTCCTATCTGCTGGAGATTTCCCGCCTGAGGGAAGTTCACCTGGCCTCAACCAAGGCCTTTTCAGTCCTGGCCTCGACCTGGTGGAATGAGCTCCTGGGAGGACTAAGGGCCCTGACAGAGCTATTGCAGTTCTACAGGGTCTGCAAGATGGAGCTCTTCCACCAGGTCTTTGGTTGAAGCCAGGGCAAGAAAGATCACGGGCCCTTCCCCAGGCTGAGCCTGGACAGCTGATTGATCCTCATACCCCCGAGACTCTGGACTGGAGTGGAGGGGGGAGTGTTTACCACTGCCAGAATTTGTGATTATTGTACCGGGGGGTGTTAATGGGGGTTTTAATGGATTTTATGTTGTTACCTGCCACAAGCCGCTTGCAGGAGTGGCAGGCTATAAATTTAAGAATAAATAAAATAAAAATAATGTAGGAGTTTCCCACTGTCCTGTTGGGGGTTCTCCGCCCCTCCTGCCCAAGCCTGCCTCACCCCTGAGCATTAGCCCCTGAGCAGGCTGTTTGTACTGTACAGTGGTACTTTGCATTTCACTATGCAAACTACCTCAATGAGATCCCTGGACAGGCCTACCTTTCGAGGTACATCCCTGGAGAAATAGCTGTAGGGGGAAAACTTCAGCTGGCATTTGTCTTTTGACTTGTAGTTGATGATTTCTATGTCACCGGACTGAAGGGAAAAATGGCAAAGATACCAATTTTATATTTCTCTGTGCGCACATCGCCAGGAACACAGGGTATTCTCTGAGCCCGCTCCCCCAAAGCATGAGTGAACATCCTGAGCCTGACATGAGTACCAAGTGATGGCTCCCTACCTTGACCAGTTAATCTGACCACATTCCACAGTAACCTTCAGGCTAGACTACTACAAGACACTGTACAAGGGTTTGTCTTTGAGGACATCTTGGAGACTCTCACTGGTTCAGAATGCCACAGGCTCACTTATTATCAGGAGCAAGGTGGAATATGCATAGGACACCTATGCTGTAGTCATTCAACTGGTTGCTGATTAGTTTCTTGGTTAAATTCAAGATGTTGGTCATTACCTACAAAAGCATTCATGGCCTGGGACCCACATATCTGCAGGACCACCTCTCTCGAAATGCTCTGGGATGCTCTGAGCAAAGGCTTCTGAAGGTGCCACAGCCTTCTGTTCCTGAGCCTTCTCTGCTGTGACTTCCACTGTGTGGAATGGCTGGCCTGACCTGGGTGTAAACTGCACGGAGCTTTTATTCCAACCCCAGATCAATTCAGTCCCTGCCCTCTACACAGAATGCGATTTCCGTTTGGATTTTGGGTGATTTTAATTTTCCTTCTGCAGCAAGAAGGATTGATCCGGAGTGACCCTACTTTTATTGTGCGGTGTCTTAGACTGCTTTTAATCCTCAATATCCGGATTGGGAAAGAAAGCTCCATGGTAGAGAACCTCTGATAGGCTACACCTGGTCATGTGACATGCTTGCCTTAAAGGAGAAGCCCCTAATTTCTCTCAACTTCTGTCGGTCCTGGATTTTTTCTCCCTCCTCTGCCTTTTTCAGTCCTCTCGTCTCCCTCTCCCCTCCAAGAAAAGAAAGAGGTTCCCTGCCTGGCTCCTCTCCCCCCCCTTCAAGAAAAGAAAGAAAGAGGCTTGGCTCCCCCCCCCCTTCTGAACTACCTTAACCAAGTGCAGAAGACTTTCCTGTTTCAATGGGGAGGGGGGGGGGGAGAGGAAGACCTGAGTTCAAAGCAATCTGAATTCAACAGGATTGACAATGGAATAAAGAAAGTAAGTGCAGACTCTGCCCAGGTCAAGAAGGCTCATACTAGTAGTTTTCCGCAGAATGAATGAAAAGGAACTGTGGGGGAGGGGGGGCTTTTTGCAAGGGACACAGAGCTGTAGGCAGAAAGATTTGTGAAAATTTTAGGCAGGCCCCCTCCCCTCTTCTTTCACATTGCATTGTTTATCGGATGAGTACCACTGCTTATATTTCATTGTGCTCTCACTGTATAAACCAGTTTCTTGCATGCATTATCTTTATTATTCTACGATTCAATAATCTGCCTGGAGTCTCAAGGAGATAAAGTGTGGCAATAAACGAAGTCAGCAAACAAATATCTCAATGGCGCCAAGTGTTCAAACGTGCCCCATTTAGCCATGTCACAATGTGCCAAAAAGAGAGAAAGGAAACGCTATGAAAATACTCATATGACATTTTAAAACCAAAGTCTCTCTGACTAAAGGCTTTCACAAGAATCTAATAACTACAGAAGCTGAAGATGCCTCCCAGTGATGCAGCTGCTTTAAAAGTGAAATATAAGCCACTGTACTAATATCAAAAATTGACACCTTTGGGTAGTTCTTCACAGAACCTTAAGATGTGCTTTTGCGCACAAGCATAGAGACACACAGCTCCTTAATTCACCGGTTTCAGCTTCAAGTTGTCCACATTTTCTTTGCTGTTACTGTTATGAGCCTGTTTGATTGGCTGCTTACATGGCAGCAAGAATTCTAGTTTCACTGTTATAAAGCCAGCCCTAGGATGGCCGTGCCATGTACACTTGAAAAGGATCTTCAGCCAAACCTGGCTTGCACAGACTTGTTGCCAAATGTCTACACACCTGGCTGCACATGAACTTTACAATTAACATCTAAAACAGGGGTAGTCAAACTGCAGACCTCCAGATGTCCATGGACTACAATTCCCAGAAGCCCCTGCCAGCGAATGCTGGCAGGGGCTTCTGGGAATTGTAGTCCATGGACATCTGGAGGGCCGCAGTTTGACTACCCCTGATCTAAAACATAAAAAGCATTAAGTCCTGGATCAGGAAACTACTGTGCTATGTAGACTCTCAGAGCCCTGCAATTTCTGCCTTAGGCTGTTCCCCTGCCCTCCTAACCGTTGTTCAATTGCTCTAGAATTCAAGGGCAGCTCTTGCTTTGCTGCCGAGCACTGACCTGGTCAATCCAGAGCTTGCCCACAATAATGTTGTGAACAGTGGAGGTCACCTTTCTCCAGATGTAGTGGTTGCCACTGGAGTGGAATTCCAGGTGGATGGCACCTGCAGAGAAAGGGGAAGAGGAATGCTTCTAGGACAAAGGCATGTCGTTTCCAATTGATATCCAGATTGCTCACCAAAATACGCATTGTGTCTGAGCAGCAAATGGAAATTTCTCTCTTGTCTGCACTATAGCAAAGGTACACTAACACTTTCCCCTATAGCACATCAAAAAACCCCTAGTAGATGGTGCATCTATACTCCATGAATTTGTCCGATCCTATTTTCAATGCTGCCACGCAAATTATAATAGTCACTACCCAGTCCTTCCACTCTGTTCAAAAATGGAAAAGTGTCTATTATGATTCCTCTCTCCTTCTTTGCTTTTCATCCACACTAAAAAAAGTCTGGGGGCAGAACGCTGTAGCAGAGGCTAAAGTTCCTGTGCTCTGGGAAACAACATCGCACCTCTAGCCATGTACTGAATAATTAAAAAAAAAATCTCATAATACAAGGACAAGGGTAAATCCACAGTTTTAAAGTATCAAAGATTCACTTGACCTCAGCACTATACAACTAAAGAAGAGGTCCTGTATCGTTTCCTGAAATCTCTACTGGGCCACAAGAAAAAAGAGGAAATCCATCCAAGAGGAAATGAACTCCCCCCACACTCTAAATTGTCTGTAAGTGGCATGAAACTACCACCCTGTACCTGAAGAGCAGGCATCTTACCCAGTGGCATGATGGAGAGATATTTGCCCCGAAACTTGCTAGCGATGGTGATTTCCTGCCAAAGTGTCCATCCCCGTCTGGAGTATACATGATGGGCTGCAGCCGGAGGGTGATGGCTCACCTAAGAGAAACAATCCCTGACAGTGTTACTCCCAGTGTTACTCCCAGGTGAAATGGCCTGAAAAGGTCACATCCGTCCCAACCAGAGAAGGACTCCTGGGTGTGGGAAACTGTTTGTTCACCACACTGAGATGCCAACTCTTCTAAACCCATCCCTCACTGACAAACACACAGTGCTAGCATAGTACAGCAAGCTACAATGCTTCTTTGAAAAAAGAAGGCATCTCTGCATTTAGAAAGAAGAGGCCAGGAATTCCACAGTGGAATCTCCATCTTTTGACAATTCAGATGTTCTACCACTAGAATATATGATTAATTTTGGCCTGGAGTACATGAAGAGTTGCAGTTTTGTTTCTTGGGTTATTGCTGGCCTTTTATTAAGAGGGTTATATCTGGCTTTTTGTTAAGTAGTTCTGGCTTTTTGTTAAGAGGACAGATAAGAACAAAGGGAAGGGTGTTGGTGGTATGTGTGTGTATATAACAGGTCTATGAGGACAGGAACCCAGGTGCTGGGAGCTGTGTGGAGGACCTTCTAAGTTTCCATGGAGACCTCCTCAATTTCCAGCAAAACCTGACTACCCCTGTCATTATCTAGACTTGACACAGAGAGAGGGGTGCCCAGGCCCTCTGAATTTGCATTAGGGATGGGCCACAGTGGCAGATCTCTCTTTTGCACAGCTCCTCCATGATGTGTTCAAAGGAGAGGTGGAGGCATCGGTGTGCCACTGCCACTGGCAAGAAGAGATGCTATTTGGATAACTGGTTTTCAGTCCGAAGACTTATCAAAATCAGTTCAGGGCAGCTGGAGGGAGGACTAGAGAGAGGAAAGAATGAAGAGACACACAAACACTGCTGGAACTGATGTGGAAAAAGTAGCTTCATTGTGCATTTGGTACATACAAAGGCGCAAGAAAAGTATACCATATAAAAACGCTAAAATGCACACATGGAACAATTTTAAAAAACTCATTGGCTTACACCAACACAGAGCAGAGCAAAAAAAAAGAGCTGGCCCAAAAGAAACCTGTTCCTAAGCAGGCAATGAATGGCAGACAGGACCTACTTCTGCCTTCTGACCCCACTATGGGAAATAGGTACATTTCACCAAACTATATAGCTGGCCATCTTCATCCCACTTGCCCTGCCTCAGTCTCAGTTAACACTGCAGCACCTTGAGCAGGACATGGGGGTGAGGACCGGGCTCTTGCACTGCATTGTCCACGGTGGCAAGGCAAGTGACAAGTAACCCAGTTCTGACACTCAGCAAATTGTGACCTGGAAGGGGTAAGGTGAGATTTGAACCCAAGTCTCCCATACAAACCTTCTTTTATTTGCCAGAGAGCCCAAAGTCTTTAAAGAACAACCAGAAATGAAATTCTGCTCCATCTAGGGAGGAAATAGGCCATGAACTCCATCCACATTTTGGCCCAGGGACATGTGCAACCGAATCTGCTCATGCAGAGTTCCATAATGGAAGAACACAGCAGCCTGACTGGAGTGGCAGGAACCTCTGACAGGAATCAACATTTCTCCTATATCAGGGGTGGCTAAATTGTAGCTCTCCGGATATCCATGGGCTACAATTCCCATGAGCCCATGCCAGAACGCTGCTGGCAGGGGCTCATGGGAATTGTAGTCCACAGACATCTGGAAAGCCACACCTTGGCCACCCCTGTCCTACATGCACCCTGCCTGCCCTTCCTCCAAGTAAGGCAGGACATCAAGCCTGGCAATACGGTGCTTCCGTCTTACAGCCAATACTGAGAGACAGTGGTCGTCTCAAGGACGCCAGGGTGAACTTCATGGCCGAGTAGGGGATTTGGACCCAGAAATCCCTCACTCCCCAGAGTTCGGCACGCCTTCCCTCATCCACCAAGACCACCCTGGCTCACCAGCCCACAGCTTTACCTGTTCGCAGAGTGAACGGAAGCCCAGTTCATCCAGGCGGTCCAGCTCGTAGGTCTCACCCAGGAGTGGGTTGAATGGCTTGGCTGTCCGATGGATGGTCGTTGAGTACGAAGACACGGAGAAAGCAGCCACAAAACACATCTGCTCCGTGGAGCTCTCACACTTGACGGCTTTGTCAAGCAGCTCGTGGTACTCCAAGTCCTCTGTTAGCCTCTGCAGCATGGACAGTGGCTCGTTGAAGTTTACCTGCAGAATTAGAGGGAGTAAAGAAGGGCTTATACATGGGTAAGACTAATTTGGCCTCCAGACTGGGCATGGGATCCTGCCAAACATGATGCTTGTGTGCTCACAAAAAGCTTGCATTCTAGTGTCAGACTATGATGTGGTAGATAAAGGTTTGCTTATTCACTGACCTTTGCCTTGTGGCAGACTCTCAGCCTAACCTACCTCAAAGGTTGTTGTGAGGGTAAAATAAAAGGCAGCAGAATGATATAAGCTACTTTGGGTCCCCCACTTGATTTAAACGAAGTCAATAAATCAACATCTAGCACCTTCTCCAGACACTTCTCATCTTCATTCAAAAGGATCTAACAATCCCATTTTAATCCCACCATTCCTCCAAGGAGCTCAGGAGGCTGCACGCGGGCTTCCTCTGCTCCATTTTGTCTTCACAATAATCCATAAGGAGAGTTCAGGTGGGAGAAAGTGACTCGCTCTAAGTCACCCAGCAACTTACATGGAAGAAGGGGGGAAGAAGAATTGGCTCTTATATGACGCTTTTCTCTACCAGAAGGAGTCTCAAAGTGGCTTCCAATCACCTTTCCTTTCCTCTCCCCACAACAGACACCCTGTGAGGTGGGTGAGGCTGAGAGAGCCCTGATATCACTGCTCAGTCAGAACAGCTTTCTCAGTGCCGTGGCGAGTCCAAGGTCCCCCAGCTGGCTGCATGTGGGGGAGTGCAGAATCGAACCCAGCTCACCAGATTAGAAGTCGGTGCTCCTAACCACTACACCAAGCCAGTTCTTCAAATATAGCGACATATCCTAATTGATTTAATGTTGGGGCAGGTTTGGCAAAACCCTCCTCTCTTCGTTCTCCCCGTTGCAAACACTTTTGATGGTCACCATTTGGCTAGAGAGACTGAAGACCTCGGCCGTCTGCAAAAGCATTTGGAAGCCCTCCCCAGAGACAGGAGACTGGCATTAATTTCTCAGGGGGGGAGGGGGGGAACGGCCTCTTCCAAAAGAGCTGTTCCTCTCCTTTGCTGCTGACTCCCGCCCACACCAGAGCTCATATTTGCACATCGTCATCACAAGGAGGTGAGAGTACAAGGAGGCTGCTGGTGTGAAGGGCAAGGGAGACGGCAATGTGTCATCTGGTAAAAAAAGCAAAAATGGGGGGGGGAGTTGGTATTACAGGGCCAAAGTGCTTCAACAGCGAAAGGAGGACATGCAAGAGTGGCTAAAACACCTTGGTAGGGACCACAGGGAGGCCAGCTGACTAGCTTTAACAACACCATGGAGTGGTTCAAATGCTTGTTCAAAGTCTGTGAGACTGTGGCAGGCCACCCTCGCCCTAGCCAGCCTCACAGGGTTGTGGTGTGGGTTCTGAGCTTCTCGAAGGAAGATGGGGTACACAAAAATATGGAATGCCTCTTGCAGCTGCCCTTACAGCCAGACTGGAATGCAGGTTACGGCAAAGCAAGTTTCTGCCTAGTCGAATGCCAAGGTGCATCTGATGGGTACTTTCAGGTTATTTCACTTCCTGGATTAACACTATTGCACAGGCCTGAGTAGCCAAATGGCTACCAAGCTACTACTCTTGCCTCCTACCGTCAGCTTATAGCCTACCTATACCATTAACTACCAATGCTCCATGCAGAGCGTTTGTCCTGAAAGTCTGAACAGGTTGATGATCCCCAGCCCATGGTAAGTGTGCCTGTTAATTAACTCCCACCCAGTTGGCAAAACTATTCTGAGGCCCTTATGAAACTCTGGCTGAGAAAGCCTGGCATACAGTACAAATATTTCCTACAAGGAAATACACTTCATGCAGTACTGCTGCTACAATAAAATCTGCAGCTCTTGCATCCTAATTGGGAGACTAGTCACAGGTCTCCTTGTGACATATACAGTTTGAACCTGACTCTCAGATTATTACACCAGAATGCCTCTTAATATCAAGAGGTCTTTTGACATTCTATTTTTCTGTTTGTGCCTTAATACTGCAGCTACAGGACGTTCATATTTAACACCTGGGTGTTCACAGACCAAGCAGGTCACAAAGGTAAATTGAAATACTTATTAGAAGAAGGCAACCATCTGTTGTACCTGCATCAAAAACAAAATTACAGCTGAGTCACCAGCCAAAGCAACAAGTCAACGAGATGCAAAACTAGCAGCTCATGCATGCTCATCTCTACACTGAGATCATATAGTCCATAAAGGCTTTCTCAGCCAAGGTTTTCTGGGGTTTCTTGATGGCCCTCGAAGGGTTTCCTGAATGGGTGGGATTTAATTATTTTAAAATATATTTTTAATTTGTTAAACATATATTGGGTGATATGGCCATCCATATATGGTCATGTCAACCCCCTTATCCCTCCCAAAATGGCCAATGATGGGCCTGGAGGGGGTGGGGAGGGGAGGAGCCCCGGGTGGGTGTGTTCACAGCTCTGCTTCCCAACCAGATTCTGTACAATCACACCACTTCTGTGGTTTCTCAGAGCCTGAGGAATGTTTCAGGCGGATTCTCAATGGTAAAAAAGTCGAGAAAGGCTGCCATAAAGGAACAGGAGGCATTTTATTTCTCCAAATAGCAAGGCGTCTATTTTGCCCTTGCAAGAAGGGCTCTTGATTCCAGATGATCCACAGCAAACAGAGCAGCCAACTGAGGAGGTGGGAGAAAGTCTGTATTTTCTTGACTTGGTGCTGCAGTATGTTCTGTCCTACACCCACACATCTGTGTGATGGTTGCAATGACCAAAAAAGGATGAGGAAGAGAATCCTAGACTAGTTTGGACTGCAGTGCATACTGAAGAGGGAAAGATGTCAAATGAAAAATGCGCAAGGTTTGATAGCAAGGAAGCCAAAGGGATCATGTTGGGCTGATCCTGCGTTGAGCAGGGGGTTGGACTAGATGGCCTGTATGGCCCCTTCCAACTCTATGATTCTATGTAGTGAAACAGGTGCCTTTAAAAACTTGGCAACAGGGAGCAACGAACACTCCAGGATGCTGCAACATTGCTCCACCTAAGCCAATGTGATCAGCAATGTGACGGAGAAAGACCAGTGAGAGCTGCACACACAAAAGCAGAATGCCAACAGAGTTGCATTTTTCTTTGAAAGAGTGTGTCGTGGGCATGCCTTCAGCACAAGTCTTTTGTCATGCATCCCACAAGCTCCCCGCAAAACGACGGAGATTTACTGCCATGTCAAAATGGTATTACATTTCTAAATATTTCCCAGCATGGCTCCCATCTGAACACAATCTGTTTGATGCCACGAGCATCCGAGTAACAGATTTGAAGCTTTTAATCATTCTGTTTGGCTCCTGCATCTCTTCTGCTACATTCTAATCGTGCCCCGCGGTCTTGGATATGGGGAGGATTGAGAAACTGCAATCTAGGGGCAGTTAAGAAGAGCCTCAGTGGCTTCCACCAGGACCATGTCCCTGTTTATTTTGGGGGGGGAGGGGGGTTTGGGGGGAAGAGACTATTGTCTTGAAATGGGGGACTGTGGGAGTTTGCAGGACAAGGTGGTGCCAGACGCCACCTGTTGCTAGCCCAAGAAGACGTTTTAACAGTTGGCAAGCAAAACAACTAAACAAAACAAGAGAGCAAAATTATTTAATATAGTCCCAGAAAAGGTGTTCTCGAGAGGGACAATTGATGTTCTCTTCGGGCAGGTTATAAAAAAGGGAGAATTGTGCCCTTCGTCCAGTTTATGCCCAACAGGAAAACACTGGTCCTATCTCCAAATGTGTGGGATGAGGGAGACGAACTAAGATTCTGGGAGAATATCATGGAGGGAACCAGCTGCAAAGAGAGTGCTAGCAGACAATGATAGAGACTCTTGGAACAGATGAGTCAAGTCCAGTTCCAACTCCGTAGGGGGCTCTACTGGCGTAGGGGAGACCCTTTATTGATTGGATTTTTATACCGCCCTCCCAGCCAGCCGGCTCAGAGCTTGAGATGGGAGATGTGGAATAGTGAGAGAGAAGGGGTGTGCAGAGGGATGTGAAACACAAATGCTCCACCATTGCAGAGGGGTCTTGGGCAAACTACTGTGTAGAGGGGACAGCCTAGGCCAGAGGCAGCCTATGCACTGCTTCCAGTCAATTAAGAGTCAAGGCAGCAGTACTGCCAAGTTGGGCCTTTCTGACTTCTGCCTACAACTCAAACGGCTGCTACCTACGATAGCTCAACAACCCCTCCACGATCAGCATGAGGGAGTCAGCAATGATGGGTGAAGACTTCCTTTCTGGCTAGTTGGGCTTCTGTAAGAAGCAGGATGCTGAACAAGATGGGCATTTGATCTGATCCTGTAGGGCTCTTCTGAGGTTCTTGTGCAAAAAGAAAAACAGATTCTTGCATAGCGTTGCAGGTGCAATCCATCAGGGCCATCAAAGGAAGGGAGAGGGCAGGAAAGACTGATGATGCTTGCTAGATCACACACACAACGGCTGCAAGCGCAACATTTCCTGCAAAGAGCAGCAGCGACTGCCCTGGACTGCCCTCATGAGGAAGCAGCTCTGCTGCGTGAGCTGAGAAATGCACAAGGAAGCATTCAATTACTTGCCAATTAAGAATATCTGATTGCTCTGGAAACCGACATTGCTGGAGGCTTATATGCGGCTGGAACCGTTCCTGCCTTGGCCAACTTTCCAGACGCCAGGGGACCGAAGCACACAGGCCCACTTTCTTGCCTCACTTGCTTAGTGGCACAGGCTACACAATCTTCAGTGCACATGTTCTAATTCAGTAGCCGTCAAGTTGAGAGTCTTAGTGGCCACAGTCAGCCCTTAAAATTATCCTTATTTACAATGTGAAACAAGAACAAGTCAGGCCTCAGCTCAGTGGTGTAGCTAATGCTTAAGTGCAGGAGAAGACAGATTTCATATTTCTGGGAGCCAGTTTTTTCCAGAACCTTGGGAGTGGTTACATTCAGGTAGCCGTGCTGGTCTGAACCGGCAGAACTAAAGTTGAGTCCAAAGACACCTTTAAGACCAACAGAGATTTATTCAAGGTGTGAGCTTTCATGTGTAGGCACTCTTCCTCAGACAATGGAACAGGGATCATGAGAGTACAGAGAAAGAGAGAATAAATTAGTAGTAAATTAGTAAACAACGTCACAACAAATATGCAGCACGGTAATGAAGATAGGATAGTTCCTTGCTAGTTCCATTGTCTGAGGAATTGTGCATGCACACGAAAGCTCACACCTTGAATAGAACATTGTTGGTCTTCAAGGTGCCTTGGGAGCTGGTAGTCTCATAATGGCAGCTAGTGCAAAAAATGAAAGTTTCAATGCGGGTCTGTGGCTCTTGGGTGCTGTTTTCCCACCACCGCTACTCCCCACTGTAACTTGTTATCCCTGTGATCCCCTGGAAGATGCAAAAAGCAGCTTTGGTGCAGGGGGAAAGACGCAACGGTATACTCCTTCCCTGACCAAAGCAAGGGTGCATGTGCGTATGGGCAAGTGAAGGAGGAGGAGGAGAGACGGGTGAGAAAGTGTCCATTTCCCATACAGAGCAAAGGCACATGCACATATGCATGCCTGCACCTCCTCCGTATGAAAGGATGTGGTAACTTTAAAGGGAAATATTAGAGAGTGATTTCAGCAGCATTGGATGAGGGGCAGAGAGCTACCTCAACAAGGAAGACAGCCCTGAATGCAAGACAATCCCCCCTCCCCTAACACACATGCAGATTGGAATATTGGGCATAGCTGTAACTTGTATGCGAAATGTAAGATGACCCTCCCTCTTCGTTTTGCTTTTTGCATGCGGCTTTTTTTGATGCCGTACCTGTAAAAACCTAGTCTTGCAGTCGAGGAACTATACTACTTTTAATTGCTTGGGAAGTCGTTGATAAGCCCAAGCAACCCTCTGCCCACCCCTGCTTTAGTGTGCCAGCACTGACCTCGACAGATCAATGGTATGACATGGGGAACGGCAACTTCTTGTCCTAAGAGCAACTCCAATTAAAAACCTCAAGAAGCAGGGCTGGGAAAGCTCACCCATGAGGTGAGACCTTGGAAGCTCCTGTCTGAGGCCCCAGCATTATACATTTGATCTGACTCTGTAAAAGGCAGCTCCTTATATTTTGAACATGCCCCCGCTCAGTTCCTCTGCATTCTCCTTTGTCGTCTATACCTGATGGAACAGATTACTTGTCCAAAAGCCATTCTGGCAACAGTCCTTGCTGGCCCTAAGACTAGCATGCCCGAACCTCCCTCCACTTGTCAGGAGTGGCTCCTGTGTCTCAGGGTCCTAGCAATGACAGGTGAAGCATAAGCCTCAAGCTTGCGCATGGGAATAAATGGGGCAGAGGCAGAAGCACATACAGGCATTGGGATCTTGGACAGTTCTTTGCCAATGCAGTTTTTCATGATGCTCCAGAGATTAAGGCTGTAGTTGGGTTTGTCTGGGATTCGAGTCCGTCTGCTCTTCTTGGACACGACATCTTTCCCTGTAGCATCCAAGCTGGACCGAGTGGAGCACTCAAATACCTGAAAAGGAAGCAGAGCCAACAGGGGTCAAGGGCCTAACTCTTCCAATTACCTTCCCCAAGCTTTGCGTATATGGAAGTATCCTCAGCCCACAACTCATCTTTAAAAACACTGCCCAAGATGAAAGCCTGAAGTGGGAGTGTTTATCACTAAGCTGTACCTCCCTTCTTGCTCTGAGAGACAGAAGACCTCTTGAGGCCAACCATACCTACCAGGAATCCCACAAGAATATTCCAGTCAATGTTACCACAAGTCAATGAGAGGTCTAGAGAAACTAATACGGATGCCCTATAATTCTAAGCAAAACGGTTGCTGATCAGGGAATCCATAGCCGACTTGGTGTTTAAACTGGTGGGTTATTTGTGGGGGTGAGTCACCACTGCAAGATCGAACACCCTGAATGGTATGTCTGGGACTGACAGGCTGATAGTGGGATCCAGTTTAAGCATTTCTCAATAAAAGTTTCATCAGAAAGGCTGATTTTGTGCCTTCTTACAGCCAGGCATTTATTATCTTCTCTGCCAGTCTGTACAATCCTCATCTGCCTGCTCTAATCACCTGGGGCGGGGGGGGGGGGTCCTCAATGCCACAAAGATTCTATTAACATTATCTGGCTACCCAAACTGAAAAGTATCCATTTAAACATGACAAGCAGCAGCCATGGAATGCCCAGAACCAGTTTTACTGGTCCAAATTTGGCCAGGAAATGATTTGATCCACAAAGGGCCTTAAAAAATAGTCACAGCAGCCCATTAACGGATCCTCCCCCATGTTCCTAAAGGTTCCTTATCATTTAAAATGGCTGCCCAGGCAAACACTTTATACAAATGCAACAGTGGCAGAAAATATTTCTTTGCTATCACCATGGAGTAAGCCTTACCCAAGTGCATTCAGATTCATTATCGATTTTTTCTCTGCTGAAAGTTAAGCTTAAAAGGTTCTGTTATAAGTGAGTTCCAAGGGAGTCCAGGCTCTGAAAAGGCCATTGTGGTTTCTTTTGGAGAATATTAAGACTTTAGAACAGCCTTTCTCAACCTTTTTATTGTTGAGAAACCCCTGAAATATTCTTCAGGATTTGAGCAACCCCAGAAGTGGGGCAATTATGCAGAATATGGCTGGGAGGCATAGCAACCCAGGGCCCCTCCTCTTTCCACCCCCTCCAGGCCAATCATTGGCCATTTGGGGAGGGGTTTGTATGGGTCTACATCACCACTCATGGTCATATCACCCAATAAATGTTTAACCCATTATAAAACTATATTGAAACTAACTTCCACCGATTTGGGAAACCCTTCCTGGGTTGTCATGAAACCCTGGTTGGGAAAGCCTGCTTTAGAATATAACCATAGCTATAGAGCAGCCATCCCCAACACAGTGTCAGGACATCCACCAGCCCATTTCCTGGTGCCTGCCAAGTGTTTTTAGAAATAGGGGCGGGGTCAGGTGAGGTCTGTTTCCTGGTGCTCATGGTATAATGGTGGCAGTGACTTTATGTAACGTGCTGTACCTTTTGGAATGCTATTCTAAAAACACATGAGTAAACATAATTGGATCACAAATTGCTAAGAGTGGTGATTGCAATATGGAAATAAAACATCAAATTGCTCTGGGCTCAGCATGGAAAAGCAAGGACATAAATCAGACTATCAAGTGTAGAATAGTCTGATCTGTCATATTTCCAATAGTCTCTTATGGCTGTGAAAGTTGGATGGACAAGGGGAGCACTGACTCATTTGAACTCTGGTGCTGGAGAAGGCTTCTGCGGATTCCATGGACAGCAAAAGTCACAAACAAGGAAATACTAGAGGGCCTAAAGCCTAAGATATCACTGGAAGGCAAAATCACAAAACTCCGGCTCACTTACTTTGGCCATATCATGCGATCCAACTTGATGAGGAAAGCAATTACGCTAGGACTGGTCAGTGGTAAAAGGAAACCAGGCCGACAAAGAACACGGTGGTTAGACACAATCAAAATGGACACTGACCAGAGCATTATACAACTAAAACAAGCGGCGCAAGATCAGAAGACATGGACAAGTAACAGTGGCTGAGCTCATGAAAGAAGAGCTTCATATAAAGGGGACAGCCAGAAGAAGTTTTGCCTTGTTCGTATTAGCTGCTTGCAAAATGAATACAAATATTGCTAGCTCAACATGTAAACTTATTTTGTGCACATGCAAAGAAAATATTGTCATCCATGTTATAAGGCATCCCATCAAATTGAGTTTCTGTCACAGTGATGCAGAACCTCGCCCTCTGACCTTTGGTAGCTGCCTCTGCCCCCTGCAGCAGCCATTTTGTGACTGGATCTGCCTTCCACAACGGCGGCCATTTTGTAGTTGTGCCCACCACCCTTTGTCAGAATTCCAAAGGTGCCTGCAGGCTCAAAAAGGCTGGGGACTCCTACCATAAGAGACAGTGATATCTTGTTGCTTCTGTCTCACGTTATCCCAATTTAAACAAGGAACTGAACATACTGCCCTGATTCAAAAGGCCACTGCAGAAGATATCAGATCCAGGCTAAATTTTCCATCAGCAGAATGGAACTTTTCTGCCTCCCCCCTCCCTCTGCAGCTCACTGATTCCCACAAAATGCTGTTCCTGGGGGATAGGGACCCCAAGGGATGAAATGAGGGGCGACTGCAGTGAGAAGAGGGAAATGGCAGAGATGCCGATTTAGTTTGGATCCAACTCAGTGTGTTCAACCCCTGCCCAGCCATCAGGGTCTCCCTGTTCTCTCACATATTTTGGAAAATGTCAAAATCAGAAACAAGAGGCTGCTAGATGGCTGACAACGATTCCTCTCAGAATACGCATGTCACCATCAGGCTGCGTTCATCAAATACATCCCTAGAGCAAAGGGGGCCAAGTATTCGGGGCTGTTTTTGGAGTCCTATCTGAGTACACTCACGCTGTCCTCTAGATTCCAGTCATCGGCACGACCTTCACTGGCCCCGCTCAGGTTGCTGTCAGTGCGTCTGCAGAAAACACAAAGATGACAGCTGCAGGTGAAAGGGAGCAGGGTAACCGATGCAAGGGCACAAACAATACCTGTCTACTGCATAACGTACCACTGAGGGAGTCGCAAGAGGCAGGTTGTCATATGTAAAATGTCACTGTCTTATCAACCTAGTTTCTGTGCCCAAATGGAGCTCCTCATTGCGGGGAAGGTGAATTGTGGGAAGCTTCTGTCACTTAGACCAGGGGTAGTCAAACTGCGGCCCTCCAGATGTCCATTGACTACAATTCCCAGGAGCCCCCTGCCAGCATTCGCTGGCAGGGGGCTCCTGGGAATTGTAGTCCATGGACATCTGGAGGGCCGCAGTTTGACTACCCCTGACTTAGACAGTAAAGGCGCAGAGAAACGGTTCGGCGGCACCAAAGGAAGTTGCCCCTTCACCTTCAGGATGAATGCCACAGGTCCCTGAACTTGCTGAGTGATCTTCCAAACGTGTTGGGAGAAGGCTCTTTGAAACAAAGGGGGCTCGCGGTGCGCTGCCCAGCCCAGCCGCACCTACCTGTGGTGTTTTGTGGGATCGGCAGCTACTGTGATAAAAGATGGCGCGTCCTCCATGGCATCAAAGTATTCTGTGTCCTCATCTTCGTCGCTGGCTTCCCCTTTCACGGTCAGCACGTTCCCTGCTGGAACAGAGGGGCCTTCAGATAAGCTCACTCCCCCATCCCCGTTTGCTTTAGGATGCTCTGGGCTGATCCTACGTTGAGCAGGGGGTTGGACTAGATGGCCTGTATGGGCCCTTCCAACTCTAGGATTCTATGATTCTATGGCCTGTATGGCCCCTTCCAACTCTATGATTCTATGATTCTATGGCCTGTATGGCCCCTTCCAACTCTAGGATTCTATGATTCTATGAGCAGGGGGTTGGACTAGATGGCCTGTATGGCCCCTTCCAACTCTAGGATTCTATGATTCTATGGCCTGTATGGCCCCTTCCAACTCTAGGATTCTATGATTCTATGAGCAGGGGGTTGGACTAGATGGCCTGTATGGCCCCTTCCAACTCTAGGATTCTATGATTCTATGGCCTGTATGGCCCCTTCCAACCCTATGATTCTATGATTCTATGAGCAGGGGGTTGGACTAGATGGCCTGTATGGCCCCTTCCAACTCTAGGATTCTATGATTCTATCCCACCCCCATATCAATATGTTTGACAAGCCAAGCCAAGGCAGGTGGCTCAAGAAGCAGAGATGTATGGCAGAGTCCTTACACTGGAGTGGATTCTACCAGATGCCTCTCCTTCGTTCCCATGCCCCCCCCCCACCTAGCAATTCTGATTCTACAGCAGGAACTACCTTGCTTGTCATTTGCAATTACCATCAGCCATCAAAATCAACAGCCTTGTACCGCTTTCAAGACTAACCAATTTTTGAAGGATCATGGATTCCCATCTCGGAAAAAGGTTAGGACGGAATAAAGAAAATGTCAGAGTATTAGAAGACCCTTGTTTGGTTTCACAGCAACAGCAACAGAGAGAGGTACCCCCCTTGGATCAGTTTCCAAATCTCAGATCCACATTTACAACTCTTTAATGAAGGTAATGCATATTCTCTCCCCACTCCCGCCTCCCCCAGTTGTGTCCTAACACATTTGCCTTTGTGGCCATTGCTATATTTGGCCCCAGAGTTTCAGCTGCACCGTGATCCCTCAGGTTTTCAGCCCTGGAATCAACAGAAAAGCTTCCACAGGACAAAGAATACCGTGCTTTTCAAAGCATGGCGTATGAGCTGTCACTCGAATAAGAGCTTAAATGAAAAGCGAAACAAAGCCTACACCTTAGATATATCAAATGCACCCCCCATCCCCCTATCTAGAACACCATCAAAACGTCTTTGTCAGACTCGAGACGACAATCCATCAGCAGAAAATTGCCTTGCAAGTTCGGTGGGCAGATTTCATTCCTTTAGAACTGCTATTCATCATCGTTTACTGGAAATGCACATGCTAGATATTTAGCTTGCAAGCAATGGCCTTGCCCCATTATCGCTTTTGGTAAGCAGTGGAAGAATTAGCTTCATTCTTTACCCGCTCTTGAGATTTTCTGCCTTCAAATTAATCCTGGGATACGGCCTGTCTACATGGAAGATTGCATTGTCAGAGGCTGAGCCTACTCTTAAGGGATCAAATAACTCATCCTGCAACATCAGGAAGTGTGTGTGTGTGGGGGGGTGTCTTTCACGTATTGAAAATTGGACAGGAGACTTTTTAGATGTACCAATTAAGGAGCCTGTAGCATTTAGCAGATACACCGCCATTACTAACGTGCCTGGAGACCAGCGGTGCAGCAGTGTCTGTTTTCATCAGCTCCGAGTAAAGCAACGGGAGGATAAACTGAACCTCAAACCAGACAAGATAGAAAAGATGATGCTGGGGGACTCTGTGAATCAGCCAGATGAGGAAATGCCTCTTTGAAATGGGAGTGTAATCTCCCTGAAGGATCAGGTTCACAGACTGTTTATTAGTTTTGATGGGTTTGATAGGCTAGGCTGCTGTTGGCCCTCCGTAATAACTGACCGGCCACTGTGAGAAACACGATACTGGACTAGTTGGACCATCCAGCAGGGCTCTTCCTCATGCACAACGAGAAGCATAACCACCGCCACAACCTTGCTCGACAACACGGCACAATGGAGCTTGTCTGCACTGTTTTGTTCCGGGAAAGACAGAACTTCACGCAAGGCAGGAGTAATTTGTCTTCGGGGGCAGGTGAGAGAGACGAGACGGGAGGCAGAATCTCACCTTTGGGTGCGCGGGTAACAGTGTTCACAGAGAGTCCCGGGGCTCCTCGGCAGGCCCGTTCCAGGCTATTGTGCTGCTTGGCTAACTGCTCGATGGTTTCTTCAAGCCGGGTCCGCTGTTCACGCTCGTACTGGAGAGCCCGCTGCCATTTCCGACTATGGGTCTCTGCTAACTCTAGGAAATCCCGGCAAGCCTGCGGAGAACAAAAGAACGCAGGTCAAAGAAAGGGGCAGTAGCTTAGAAATGCCACGGCTGGAGCAGCTCTGTTCGTGGCAGAAAAGAAGGGCTGTTATTACCGGTTTGGTTGCACTGCACAAAATTTTGAATTAATTTCATCCCATTGGTTCTGATCCATCTCTCCGTGGCAAGAGAGAACAATTCTGCTCCATCCTCCATATGGCAGCCTTTTAAATACATGAAGATGGGTCTGTAGTTATTTATTTAGAGTTACATTTATAAGCTGCCCTTTTTGAGCCAGGCAATTTGGTAGCGTTGCTTGGCATATAATCTGGATTGCGGAATTTTGAGACACAGAATTTATGTTTTTAGCATAAAAGACACGGAGATGTGGCCTGATAAATTACATTCCAGGAGACAATATAGAATGGGGAGCTGGCTCAGAGGGAACATAGTGCAACATGAATATGGAGATGCTGTCCCCTATCAGCATCCCTCTCCCTTTATCTATCGACTAGAAATAAAGCCCATTTTATTTTTTAATAAAATGGGCGCTAGGGCCCAGTCCCTGGGGAAGCCCTCGCAGGGTGAAGGCTTCCTGGGGGTCTGGGACACTGGGGCGACTGGGCCCTGGGGCATTCTCCCAGCCGCGGGCTGGTCTCCTGGGGCCGGGAGAAGATGGGGGCCCACCCTCCCCACCCCGCAGCGTCCCGGGGCCTTCTCCCGACCCCAGGAGCAGCAGGCTGTTCCTGGGGTCGGGAGAACACCCCCACTGATGGCACCCCTCCCCCATCGCCAGGGGAAACCCTGATCTATACACAGGCATTTTATCACAGGACTTACTAATGCTCCAGCTACCCCGTTGCAACCCCCAAATATGAAGTTTCAAAATGCTAAATGGAATAAATCATGCAAACCGAGCACATTTAGTCTGCATACTTCATACTGTAAATATATCCACAAAACTTGGGGTTGTCTAAGCAAAGGATTTTGATCTGGGGGGACACATAGCTCTGGGCAAGGCTCAGGTCTTGCTTTTAAAAAGTCTGACTTCCCCCACAGCCCCTCACCCACGAGCTGAACAGGACTGGCAGTCCTCTCTCCCTGCTCTTTAGCAAAGCACACTCCTGTCCGAATGCTTGTCCCCTGGGTAGCAATTAGAGGCAGAGTACAGCAAGCTGCACCTGCCAGCTTAAAAGCCCTTCCTTTACAGGTACATAGAAGACAGGACAGGTTCCCAGGGAGCTGGCTTGCTGGCATTCAAGGCTGCAAATACAAGAGCACAGCCCTTGAACAAATTGCAGATTCCACATACTCAAGATCAGAACACATCCCTGACAATTAAGAGGAGAACTAAAGGGGCACCTTTAAGACCAACAAAATTTTATTCAAGGTGTGAGCTTTTGTGTGCAGGCACACTTCCTCGGACAATGGAACGAAAATCATAACAGTGCAGACAAAAGGAGAGAGTAAATTAGTAAACAGCGTCACAAAGACATCCAGAAATATGCAGCATGATAATGAAGATAATCCCTTGCTATAGTAACAACACCAGTCCTTTAGGTTCAATTGTCGTGCACAAAAACACAGGGGGAACGAAAATGTTGTTAGCGGCAGATGCCTTCCCAGTTGTGGAAAGAAGTAATCAAAAGAGACCTGTTGTAATCAAAAGAGACCCCCATCTATCTCCACCCAAGCATAGAAGCATCACCACAAGTGACAAGCCCTGCTCTGCGGTAAGAGGAATTTTCTGAACCATCTATTTAGATTTCTATTCCATTCTACCCTAACGACTATGGTTGTATTTTTTAAAGCCAAGGTATACAACCCACCCACCCTATAATATAAAGGTATCAGTGCCTCATGGTCTAGACTTCACCCAGCTGCTGGGTTATGAAACACCTCTAAAAGATGTCTAGTTAAGCAATTCTCTCAGCAGAAGTAAACCCACCAAAAAAATCAGTAAAACAGGCAAGTCTTAGCATCTGGTTAACGAAGACTCATATGCCTCTGCATTGAACATTTATCAGTACTGACAGCTACGGCAAACAGCTCCCTGCTGGAAGATTCCTAGAGATTTCGGGGTGGGGGGGAATGACTCTGGGGAGAGTGAAGTTTGGATAGGGGAGCGATTTCAGTGGGGAATAGTGCCACTTTTCAAGGGGACTCCACTTCCTAAGCAGCCATTTTCTCCAGGGGAACTGATCTCTGTCACCTGCAGATCAGCTGTAATCCCAGAAGATCTCCAGCCAGCACCTGGAAGTTGGGAACTCTATCAACTGTTCAGCCATTTTGATGAGGGAAGCAGCAGAATAAAGCTCCAGCTCCCCCAAATAGCCTGCCAGTTCCCGTCATCATAGATGCTGAACATCCACCCTCTGCTTTCCACAACTAGAACACCCACACTGGGACCAACATGGCCTACAGCAGGGATAGCCAAACTGCTAGCAGGGGCTCATGGGAATTGTAGTCCTTGGACATCTGAAGAGTTTGACTACCCTGGTCTACAGGCTGCCTGTTGGTGAACCCTAACGTACATACAGCGCCAAACAAATACCATTTTTAAGGTTCCTTTTCGGGTCAGAAGCTTGTCTTAGAAGCCTAATGCTGGCAGATGGAGCTAGTGTTAGTTTGGAGGGACCCAGCCCTGGTGTAAGTTTCAGAAAGTAGACTGACATATTGGTTATAGAGACGACAGTCAGGGTTTGTACTGTGGAAGTGGAAGAAGGAACAAACAACAGTCATAACAGTCATAAATGGGCGGGTGTAGATCAACTAAATCCTGATTCTTGTCAAAAACATCAACCAGATTGTTATACACCTTCCAAGTTGCCAGTGGCAAGTAACAATAATGTGCACATTCCTAACCAGCAACATTTCTACTAGAAGGTTATAGGGCCCCCTTTGCAATGGATGTCCTTTGTTTACGATCACACACACGGAATTCAGGCAAACTGTGACATCTTCTGGGGCCTCTATGGCAGTGGTCCCCAACCTTTCTGAGGTTGGGGACCGGCAGGGCATTGGGGTGCGGCCCGCGGGCCACGCCCCCGCCCCCGCATCGGCCGCGCCCCCGCATCGGACCGCGCCCGTACATCGGGCCGCGCCCGCGAGCCACGCTCCCGCATTGGGCCGCGCATCCTTCTCCCCGCCCTCCCGCAGTAAGAAGCCGCAGTAAGAAGCTTGCGGCCTGGGAAGTTTTTTACTGCGGGGGGGGGGGTGGGGAGAGGGAGCCGCGGCCTGGCGCCATGGCCTTCGCGGCCCGGCACCGGGCCGCGGCCCGCAGGTTGGGGACCACTGCTCTATGGAACCTTGGTCAAGCCTCCTGATATTAAAGTATATAAAGCAATTTTACTCAATCTATTTCTATGCTCCCACAGTAATTTCAGAATGATGTCCCATACATGGCTCACAAAGACAGGTGTCGGCCCCAAGGCTGGCAAAATGGCAAACAAACCAAAAAAAAGAGAGATTGATTTGCAAAATCGCCTTCTATTAGAAACTGGGAGCTTTGAAACGGTACTCTGAATTTCTGCTCACTCATCCCATGAAATTTCAAGCTCCTCTGTAATGAATGTGAGAAACTAAGCTTTGTAAGATTCGCCTTATCTGGCAAGGAAAGGAGGGAGAATGGGGTTGTAATCTCTGAATTAGTGCACGCAAAGCATAACTAGATTATAAATTATGCTTCATCTCCAGCAGCTCCGTCCCTCAGTAATCTCTAGTCATGAACCTCCAAAGCCCGTTTGCAATTATCTCCTTTCCTCCACAGAACCATAACAGTTCTTTTACTGCAAGAGTCTTTAAAAGCCTCTTAAATAAAGCTCTGTAATTACAGGTGATGCTCTGGAATGTCTTATTTGAAAACATTCCCTCCCCTACCGCTGGGGATAGCTGGTAATTTCTGTATTAACATTCTGCCAAGCTACTGGGGCGTGTGCAGGGGCAGGGTAGAGAGGAAGCTTCTTCTGGCAGATAGAGCATGTACTGTCTGGTTCTGTGCCACTGCGGTAGTGATATGGGCTGAATTCACTGGCTCTCTTGTTAACCTACTGCTGGTCTTTACAATCTGTTGCAAGGTATGCCTGGCAGAATGCATGCATGAAACAGAGTGCTGAGAAAGGTGCTCAGCCATCCATCTGACCTTCCCTGCCTTTCATCTTGGTAAATATTAAAGACTCCTGTCGTGTCATGTTCATTCTCTCGTCAAAAAAGAGGATTTTATTGTTTTGAGCATGCAGACCATAAGGCTCTGGGCATGAACAGCCGTCTGCATTACGTCCCTGACATCCTTCACTACATCTGCCCCAGAAACAGGAAGTCGGAGCTCTGGAAATGCTGTACTGCACAGCTAGCAGGTTTGTGTTTTCCCTCCAGTGAAATGCCTTCCTGCCGCTGCTTGTTCAGCTGTCTAATCAGAGAGCTCGCATCCCTCCTTGCTGCCAGCGCAGGTCCCAAAGGGAGAGCAGTTCTGTAAACAGGTTGGTTGAATTGCTTTTCTGCCTTGGAACAGGGAGGCTGGAGCACTAGCCCGTTTCGACACCCCAGGAGGGACCTGGGGAGGGGGGCACTTCCAAGACATCTCTGTCAAGTCCTTAAAAGAAAAAAGCAAAAACAAAACCAAAATCAACAACAACAAAAAGACAACCCTGAGGTTTTAGAAATATGCTTTGAGCTATACCTTTACTAGTAATTTTTTAAATTTCATTTGACTCAAGGAAAAGTTATGGATGGACTTCTCCTAGCCGGTTCTGCCTCCAAACGACAGCTAATGGCAAATGAATGAGGAAAGGGAATCCGGAAGGATGAGTTGCTCTTACTGTAGGCATGAGTGCAGCATTTGCTGCAGTTAAAGTCAGACAGTCAAACCAGAGGCCTGGTCAAGTGCCTAGTGGGCCACCATACATAGCTCCACTGGATTTAGTGGGTCTCATGTTAGCTTACAACAAAATCCACAAAAAGGATATCAGACCCTAGGCTGAATCCTTGAAGGTTTTTTGCTCCTCCTCACTATATCCCCCTCTCATCCCACATGGCTTTTGTCCATGTAGGCCCTATGATCTCCAGAATAGTCATTTTGTGTGGTCAAAAGAACTCAATTCCTCACTTTTCTACCAGTGGAAAAACTGGCCAGATCAAACTCCCTGATGCTCACAGCACTCAGTTTCTAAAGGAATAAACACACAAATCAGCACCGTATTGGTATACACTACTCACGTTATTTTTACAAAGCCAAGACACTGCCATAAAAGAACCCAGAAAGTATTCTTTTAATTATATAGCAGGTTTGCATATGGAGGAAACATCCATAACGCTCCACATGCAGACATTCGCAGGAATAAACTTTGCTAAATGTTGGAAGGGAAAGAATTCTCCTGTGTTAATTACTTGGTTTAATAACATTAGCGAAACATATCTATTGATTAAATTAACTTATCTGCAAAATGATAAGGAAATGGAGAATCTACAGGCGATGTGGTGCCAGAGTAGCTCGAGAATGAGAAATCTGCTTGTGGGGATGGATCTTGAGAAGGAGATAGGACAAATTTGACGGTTATGGAGACTGCTGCTAGTTGACTTTGTATTAGAATGTTATATCAAAATTTTGCAGTGAGTAGATTTTTTATATCCTGTTTTATAAGTTGTGCCTTTGTTTTGTTCTTACAAAATATATTTATGAGAGAGAGAGAAAGCAAACAGGAATTGAGATGTCACCAATCGTCTGGCTGATTTTTAATGGTTTTATTGATTTTAAACCCTTTTGTATTTATTAAATATTGTAAACGGCCCTGAGATGGCAGGTCCAAAACGGGTGGTCTATAAATTTGATAATAAACAAACAAACAGGTAAATAAATAAGGCTTACAGCAATTTGAAGATTCCAGTTGCATGCCATCAGACCATTTAAATCAGGGGTAGTCAAACTGCGGCCCTCCAGATGTCCATGGACTACAATTCCCAGGAGCCCCTGCCAGCGAATGCTGGCAGGGGCTCCTGGGAAATGCAGGGGCTCCTGGGAATTGTAGTCCATGGACATCTGGAGGGCCACAGTTTGACTACCCCTGATTTAAATCATGGCTCCGTTTGTATCAATTACCTTTTCTACATAACCTCAGCTCTCTTCTGTGAGGTCGACTTGTACATTTCATCCAGAGGGCTGCCCATTCCTGGGTTCACAGTATAATGTGGACTGTTGAATATGGCCTTTAAATATGGAGAGACAAAGGGTGGAGAACAGTGTTACTCTGCCACACACAGCCCATTAGGATCTCCCTTGACATCAAGGAAAGGTGTTTAGCCAGAAGGTTAGGCAACTTCAGTTTTTAATCAGTTTCTAATGAACCATAAAATTATAATTTTGCAAATTTCTCCGTGTTGCCAACCCCTACCAGACTGGCTTCTAATGAACCACAAAATTATAATTTTGCAAATTTCCCCCAGTTGCCAACCACTATCAGACTGGAGACAGGGGAATGGGCAGCTTGGCTGGGCAGGCAACTCCTGAGTTTAGTGCTAGCACTTAGCAGCAGGAACAGTGTCATAGAATCATAGAATCATAGAGTTGGAAGGGGCTATACAGGCCATCTAGTCCAACCCCGTGCTCTACGCAGGATCAGCCCTAAGCATCCTAAAGCATCCAAGAAAAGTGCATATCCAACCTTTGCTTGAAGACTGCCAGTGAGGGGGAGCTCACCACCTCCTTAGGCAGCCTATTCCACCGCTGAACTACTCTGACTATGAAAATTTTTTTCCTGATATCTAGCCTATATCGTTGTACTTGTAGTTTAAACCCATCACTGTGCGTCCTTTCCTCTGCTGTCAGTGGAGCACTGCCTGAGAATCACTGCCCTGGCTTCATTGAAGCTTTGTCTCTCAACCCTGTGACACTAACACTTCTTGACGTTAGGTCTTAAGCTGCATATACAGATCAGCTTAAGGGAAGGCAGGCAAACACAGCTGTCTTGTCTTTATATCTTAGATATCAATGTGATGCAAGCATCCCTGTGGCTTGAAGGCAACTCTGTGGGCTGAGAAGCCTGGTGTGTGGGTGATGCTGTCCCTGGTCTCATGCCTCCTTTTCTGCCTTTTGCCTAAATGTGCAGGTAGGGTCCTTATGTACAGTATTTGCTACGTTTTAAGCATTTTTAGAAATATGAAACTGCGACAAGGAAGTTAACAGAGCAGCAGAAATCAGATTTAACAAGCAATGGATCCACAAGGACTTGCGGGGGCATCTTATTTCCCCCTCCCCTGCTATTTCCTCTTCTTTGAAAGGACCCATATCCCTTCCCTTCTCCTTCCCCTTTCCTTCCTCATATATCAACTAACCTACCTTTCTCCCCCCACCATTTGAGCTTTCCCTCCTACTGTCACCATGGCAGCCTTTCCCAACACTTCATGGTGCTAGCCTGGGACCAGCTTCCCAGAAGAACTTGCATTAACTTGTATGGGGTTCATCACTTTCCTCTACATGACCTACCTACAATATTCCCTCTTTTCTTCCTCCTGGCAGCCACCATATCCTCACTTATCCCTGCTTCACGTTCTCCTTCCCACCCACCAACAAACTAACTCTTTCTCTGCCCATCTTCAGCTGTATTTATTATTTATTTACTTCATTTAGAGCAGGGGTAGTCAACCTGTGGTCCTCCAGATGTCCATGGACTTTGCTGGCAGGGGCTCGTGGGAATTGTAGTCCATGAACATTTGGAGGACCACAGGTTGACTACCCCTGATTTAGAGCCTACTTTTGTCTCCCATGGGAACCTGAAGGAGCTTACATCATTCTCCTCTCCTCCATTTTATTCTCACAAAACCCCAATGAGTTAGCCCAAGCTGAGAATGTGTGACTGGCTCAAGGTAATCCAGTGAGCATCACGGCAGAGTGGGAATTCAGACATGAGTCTCCCAGACCCCAGTCTAAAACTCTAACCAATACACTTCAATGACTTTCATAAGGTAGCTGATATTGAACACTACCAAGTATCTAACACAGTGAGTGGGACATCCAAGTCACATGGTGGTTGCTGGTGGGGCTGGCTCTGATAAGTGCTCCCTCAAAAGCCAAAACAGCCCTGGAAGGTGTCATTTCCCCTCCTCCTACTTACTGAAAGCAAGGCTTCAAGGCTGGCAATGATGTTGCCTAGGAGCTTCCACAACAGCCACTTGAGACTCCTGGTAGAGAAAATTAGCATATAAAAACCAATTCTTCTTCTTCATGATTCCAATCCCAGGATTTTAAGTATCCACTGATAGAATCTATGTTGAGAAATGGATGCATTGACCATCCTGGGGAGAAAGGGTCAACACTAAGCTACTCTTATTCAGATAGCTTTCAGTATCTAATTTTGTCATTTCCAAATTGGATTTGACTCTGGAGACCTATGACATAATGTGCCTACAAAGAATCTGTATCTGCCCTCCTACCCAGTGGGCTTAAATGAAGACAGGGCATGTTAGTCCCCTGTAAAGGAGGCAGGAAAGGAGAAGAATTCTATTCTTCCTTTGTTGATGACCTCCACTAACACATTTCAAATTCTGCAAACAAGTACTTCCTGCTGAAGTATATCACATCTGATTAATGCCGAACCTCCCAGCATAGCAGGTGAAGAGCCAGCTTGGTGCAGTGGTTAGGAGCGCAGACTTCTAATCTGGCGAGCCATGTTTGATTCCCCGCCTCTCCACATGCAGCTAGCTAAGTGACCTTGGGCTCTCCACAGCACTGATAAAGCTGTCCTGACTGAGCAGTAATATCAGGGCTCTCTCAGCCTCACCTCCCTCACAGGGTGTTTGTTGTGGGGAGAGGAAAGGGAAGGCGACTATAAGCTGCTTTGAGACTCCTGTTAGAGAAAGGCGGTGTATAAGAACCAACTCTTTTTTTTTCTTCTTCATCTTATTTTTTCAAAAGCAGAGCAAGTAGCTCTGTACCAGATGTAAATAAATACAATTCTCTACTCCTTAGTAGATAATCCATGGAACCTAGAACAATCCTAATTCTGATTTTAAAAATCTTTCCTTCTATATATCCATCCCCTTTTCTCACTATCACTAACCCCTGTGCAGCCGCTTGTGCTAATAAGGCTACGACCTTGCTAAATGCAATAATGCCATGAGAAGTGAAATGCAACAAGAAAACTGGCTGAAATGGAATGCTGAGATTGGCTATTGGGTTTCCTTATGCAACATATTGGTTGGTGTGTAGGGCTGAACCAAGATTTCACCTCCACAGGTCATTTCAGAAGCTTACACTTCCATTGACTGGCTTTGGAATTCTGTGGATGTTTTAAGGTCAACAGAGAAATGCTTCATCGAGCATTAGTTTCAGCACTAACCGCATATAGGACAAATCAGACATGATGGTGAAAAATTCACGTTCAACCAGGTTGACTGTTGCCTGATCTGTAGAAAACAGGGTTGTGTGACTGGAAGCACAGCACAGATAGATATAAAGCTAGTGTCAGGGGTTGGCATGACAGGACAGCTGTTGCGGCCCAGGACCAACCTTGACTCACAGAGGGGTACAGGAAGCAAATAGGACATGCTGTACTTCTACGGGGATGTTGGGCTCTTTCATTTGAAAATGGGAGGAGCCTTGCGATAGCACAGGTCAGCACTGTATCCAATACCAACAATCCACTTGACACCTTCATGGGAAGAACCAGTCAGCCTGTGTTTATTTTACCTCATGCAACTGTAGCTTGCCCTCAACAAGCAATGGCAATACCCCAATTCAACCTCTGCAATCAAATCTTATGTGGGTTAGGTTAAGAGAGCATGGCTGGGGCTGAGATCATGCAGTGGACTTCTGGACAAAACAAAAATATGATCCAGATCTTGATTATTTAATATTCAACCCAATATACCCCTCTGCTCCACAAAACTTGTAATCTCTACAAAGAAGGAAGGGAGGGAGGGAGGGAGGGAGGGAGGGAGGAAGGAAGGAAGGAAGGAAGGAAGGAAGGAAGGAAGGAAGGAAGGAAAACACTGCCACAACATTAATCCAAGCCTTTCTATTAAGAGCACAAAATGTGTTGGCAAATTTCACGGGCTGGTTACAGCAAATAGATCTGATTTCATGGCTTGTCTGGGATTAGCCCAAAAAATCATTACAGCTCTACCAGTTGCTCATACCACTTACAGTGAATGTCTCAAGTCATCCCAAATCCAGTGATTCTACAGCAGGGGTAGTCAAACTGCGGCCGCAGTTTGACTACCCCTGTTCTACAGAGTATTAGTGGTGTGTATTCAGTGATTTGCAGACTTTGCACACTGAGAATTCCCCACTTTTCCAGTTTGCCAACTGAGCTCTCCAGATTCTGTTCCTGGGGGGGGGGGGGGGGTCGAGTGGATACACAAGAACGGAATGGCTGGCATAGTAGGAGTCTGCAGCCGGAGAGACAAATGAGGGAAGATTTGTGCCCTTAAGTTCCTGAAATGTATGGGAATGGGAAGCACACCATTGTGTGCTGCGTCATAATTATGGAATCCTCTGGAGCCAATGGCAGGCTATGTCACCTAATTAACGTTGTGAACACAGCTATGTATTAAAACGCTTAGGTAACGGAGGCACTAAACTTGATTTAGTTAATTAATTATATTTATATACCACCCTCCCTTGCAGCTCAAGACAGCAGCAGTTTCTTGCTAAAAGATTAAGTGGAACAGACTCGAAATTTCCATTTTAGGTTTTCAGCTTTTTAGAGGGCCCTTGCTCCCTGATTTAGTGGCAAAGATGCGGATGGTACACATATACCTTTCTAAGTCCTCTGCTACCTGATCCTTTTAATTGGAGATGCCAGGGATTGAACTTGGACCTTCGATATGCAAAGCAGATGCTCTTCCCCTGAGCCACAGCCCCTCCCCTGAGTAGCTATTGTGGTCTTCACCTCAGTGTCCCTAAGGCCAAGATCTTTGTGATGCATGTTCCCCAGAATCTCTATTCTGTCCGTTTGCTGCAAGTCTCCTCGGATGCAACACATGCCGTATCTTATAGTCCTCCACAAAATGAAACATGTTTGACGGGATTCCTGGAGCACTCTGGGAATGGTACTTCTGTAAAGATACTGGAGAACAGAGACTCTACAGGACCCTCAGCAAGCTACAGTACCCAAGATTCTCTGATGGAAACCACAACAATTGACTTGACATAAAACAAACGATTAGTCTGAAAAGAAGAGGCAGCAGGAATGTTCTTTTACCTAGTTATTCCAGGCTAATGACTATACATATCTCATTTTGCCTCCTGGTCTATTTATATTCAAGGGATGAATTAAGAGTCTGTTGCATATTTCACCACATGCAGAGAGATGAAATCCACAGTGGCTTAGAACAATATTCAGATTCCAGAGAGGAGTGTTCGTAATGCATGGAGAAATCTTCATCATCCTTTACAAAAACTGTGCTTCTGAAAGAGACACAGAACCGCACAATGCAACAACAACAAAGGGGGAGGGGAGGAATCAGTAAATCTGACGCCATCTGTTCATATTTATAGTCTGTTTTCCAAACAGGAAGCTCTACGTAGATTACAGTTTTTAAAATTGCTGCTAAAATGAGGTTAGCTTTCATAGTAAGATTTAAAATATTGGGGTTTTTTAGAAGAAGAAGAAGAGTTGGTACTTATATGCCACTTTTCTCTACCCGAAGGAGTCTCAAAGTGGCTTACAGTCACCTTCCCTTTCCTCTCCCCACAACTGACACCCTGTGAGGTGGGTGAGGCTGAGAGAGCCCCGATATCACTGCTCGGTCAGAACAGTTTTATCAGTGCCGTGGCGAGCCCAAGGTCACTCAGCTGCATGTGGGGGAGTGCAGAATCGAACCTGGCATGCCAGATTAGAAGTCCGCACTCCTAACCACTACACCAAACTGGCTTTTAAATGCACATCTTTAGATTGTCTGAAAAGTTGGCAGTATTCTACCATTTCTGTTCATTGTTAGAGCCCTTTATGCTGACCCCAGTTCAAAGATTAGATCCAGGGTCACAGGATCCCTATGGGAGGCACACAAGTGTGTTGTGGGGAGGCTGGAGTGAGGATGATCAAGGAGCTGGAATTGATCCTCCTTTTTCTTCTATAAGTGCAGCTTTGCTGAAAGCAAGGAGCAGTTTCATCCCATTGTCCCTCACTGCAGTCCACCAACACTCAGACCTTCTCCTCTGCCTGAATCTTACAATCCCAGGAATGGTCTATCCAAGGCTCAGGAAGGGATGAATGCTGGAAAATGCTGTGTATCTTATGCACACAGTGGGGTGAGATAATGCCCAGTAACTTCTAGAAGAAGAGTGGTATTTATATTTGTTACCCCCCCTTCACTGAGATCACTGCCAAATGAATATTGCTCTTTGTGTATACATTATGATTTAGTATCTGTGTCTTACCTGACTCCACTGCTAGATTATTAATCTGTTCTCTTCAAGCAGTGGAGGCCTTTGTATCTTTGGCTGGACTGAAATTTTGTCTCCAGCTTGAATTTCTGGTACACTGAGAGACACAGATTTTTCATATTGGTGTGCTAATCACAGGGCTGACCATGATAGCTCAGGCTAACTGCATTTTGTCACATTTCCGAAGCTACAAAAGTAACAAAGGATGGTCAAAATACAGAAACAAAACAGAGAGAAAAAGACCTATCCAGTGGCAATACAATAAAAGATCAAAAAAGAAAAAAACTGTCCTTTTTGTAGTTTTCCTTATCTTTTTATTCTATGGGAGTTCTGTCAAAACGGCATCCAGGTAATGTCCGTTTTCAGTGAAATTCTTTCCTCAGTGACAAGTCCTGAACATTAAGTAAAAAATTATTATTACAGTATCAAATCAATTATTACAATAAATCTGATGAGGAAAGAAAGCCCCCTACCCCTGATTCTTCAATATTTGTAACAGTTTTACAGGGTTAGTATTTGAATGGGATGGGGGGCCACCAAGGAACACCTGTCACTACAGCGATGGTAAACCACCTCAGAATATTTCTTCCCCTGAAAAGCCCGTGGAATCACCGCAAGCTGGCAACAAACAAACAAACAAAAAACATAAATAGAAATGGCGTCACAATTTTTTCCAAAAAGCCTTAGAGCAGCAACCCTTCCCACACACACAACTAATCTTAGGGAAATCCATTTCTCAGACTGGGGCCTTCAGGCCTATGACACAGCCACAGAGAGATACGTCGGACTCCACCAGCACGGACCTAACCACAAGATGTTGCAGGGAGTACTTTGAAACAGCCGCCTTCCCAGTTCCTAACCTGAGTCTATTTTGGGCTGCATGAGAGAAGCTATTGCCCGCAGCAGCCTCGCCAGGGAAAGGAGCAGGCAAATGTGCTTTATCACTGTCTCCCCCTCCTTTAAATGACGTATTCCGTAAAAGCTGCTATGCAGGTCAAGTCAGAGCAGAGGACTGGTTTAGAGATCCCAAAATGTGCCAGGTGCCTAAGGCGAGGGCTTAAAACAAGGCTTGTGTCTCTTCCCAGCAGAGGCCTGTCATCTACACAACAATACACTTCCTGAGGGATGGAACAAGCAAGGAGAGCTCACACTGCACATTTTAAACCGATCCTAGTCAAATTCTCTGAACTGTGCAATTATGCCCCATTTATTTTGAACAATTTTTTGTGCCTTTGCCAGAGGGGCGTGTATATGTGGGCCCCCAAGGAGCTGGTCATGGGTTTCCTTGAAAAGAAAGGAAACCGTGGATGACTCAGTCGAGGGGCTTAATAAAAAAGCCAGCAATCTCTGGAGAACAGCTGCCAACATCTAGCGCTATTGCTTTTTAAAATCTAGAAATATATTTGAAGAAGAAGAGCTGTTCTTTTGTACCCTGCTTTTCAGTACCCAAAGGAGTCTCAAAGCAGCTTGCAAACCTTTCCCTTCCTCTCCCCACAACGGTCACCCTGTGAAGTAGATGAGGCTGAGAGAGCTCTGAGAGAACTGTGACTGGCCCAAGGTCACGCAGCTGGCTGGATGTGGATGACTGGGGAATAAAATCCAGTTCTCCAGATTAGAGGCTGCTGCTCTTCACCACACCACCACCCTGGCTCTTGGTCAGGGGGTTAAGGAAGGAGTGAATCATAGAATCATAGAGTTGGAAGGGACCATACAGGCCATCTAGTCCAACCCCCTGCTCAACGCAGGATTAGCCCTAAGCATGTCTGCATGTGTACACCCATCAGAGGCTGGATAGCCATCTGACGGAGAGGCTAATTCTGTGAAGGCTCAAGGGGGTGGCAGGTGACAGTAGATGAGTGATTGGGATGTGAGTGTCCTGCATAGTGCAGGGGGTTGGACTAGATGACCCATGAGGTCCCTTCCAACTCTATCATTCTATGATTCTATGATTAAAATGGACAGCCTTCTGACTGGGATGATCTTGGCCTTTTCTCCTGCAGCAAATGTTTTTACCGGTGGTGGGAGTTGGGGTATGCCAGCATGTCACAATTGCACCAAGCCGAAAGAAAGGATTTATTGAAGGAACAATGGAAAATCTTTTCTGCAGGGGTTTATGCTAACCGTGCTGTTTTAATCTCTCTGCACTCAATACTTTGTGCTGGCGAACACATTTTTTCGAAGAAATCAATCAATCAGCAAAACATACTGAGACGTGACAAAAAAGGAAGTCCAGGCTTTAGCAAGCTGCAAATTAAACTGTCAAAAAAACCAGCCCCTCCTGTCCCTGGACCCTTGTGTGATGAATGAAGAGACTGGGTACTGCAGTGGAGTGTCTTCCGTCAGGAGGATCTACTAAGCCAGCTTACAGATGCTATTTACTAATAATGGCATTCAGGATGCTCCCCTCCCTGTGCAATTACTGTGTCAGCAGGTGGTGGATGAAATTGGATGATCAGTAGACAAAATAATCCCATAGGGCTGCACCCCCACCCTCATTTCAGGGAATGTCAAACTGAATTTCTTAACGCACAGATGTGTTCTGTTGCGTAGTTGCTCTCCATGACGCTAACAGAACCAACTGGATTCCAGACTTCAGGAGACTAGTGACCAACCTTGAAGTTCACGATCTCATTCTTCTCAAGGTACATACAGCAGGAGGCAGAATTTAAGACAGTTCCTTGATCGTTGGTACCTTCAGGCAGAGGTGTTATGTATTTACAAAAACAAAGTAAATTGAACATAGCATAATCTATGCAAGTTGCTGTCATTCAACAACAAGCCTGGAAACATGGACTTAAATGCTCAGCCCTGATGATGGTGGTGATGATGATGATGATGATGATGATGATGAAGAGTTGGTTTTCATCTGCCACTTTTCTCTACCCAGAGGAGTCTCAAAGCGGCTTACATTCACCTTCCCTATCCTCTCCTAAATAAATTCATAGACATATGTTTTGTATTGCTGGTCTGTGGCTGTAATAAACAACAACTACTCCTACGATTGTGCAGTGGGGTAGAATGATATTTACTTTGCCTTTACATAAAAGGATTAGAAACTTCCTTTAAGTGAAAGCTGGGGCATTGGGAAAGGGCTCCAGAACGTTCCCAAAGATTCGCTGTTCCTGCAACAGCAGCCCTCTTCCCCTCATCTATCCAGGGTGGAGTGGGACTTGTACTGAGCTGACAAAGAAATCCAGCTTCTGCTCAAAGTGAGGAAGAGAACATCTGGCAGGCAACATCTCCCCATATGCCAACATCTACAAGCAGTGGTAGTCCACCTGTGGTCCTCCAGATGTTCATGGACTACAATTCCCATGAGAATTAGGAATTGTAGTCCATGAACATCTGGAGGACCACAGGTTGACTACCCCTGTCTACAAGCTACAAAGATCCATTCTGACCTCTGAAGACCTGGACGCGGCAGACCATCTCCTTGCAACAAGAGCTGGGAACCGGAATCCAAAGAGTATCAGAATACATCAGCTGGAGCTGTCAGTGAAATTCTCAAAATTCCCCACAGTAGCCTAGAATCCAATGATATCCACTATTCTTTTGTAGTCAGGAGAACTCTAAATCATGATGGCAAATGTTATTCATCAGTTGCAGAGCCCAAGAGAACATGCCAGGTGTGCATCTTCGGTCTTAAAAGGATCTCTAGTTTAATGGGCAGGGAGCATCCTTTGCGGCTGCCCCGGGCTATGTAGTCCAATGGATCTCCGACTGGGACACCAGTAAGTTGGCAACGGGACTAATCCTAGTTGGCTGTCTAGCCTGCATACTCCTGCCCTTCTAGATCCCCTCACACATTGCGCTGAGACGGAAGATGGACTTCTTAAACTACCGTATATACTCGCATATAAGCCAACACGCATATAAGCCGAGGCACCCAAGTTAACCACAAAATCTGATTAAACGTATTGACTCGCATATAAGCCAAGGGTGGGAAATGCCCCATCATCACAGGCTCTCCCACCCAGCCTCCCCCCCCCAACAAATACAGAAAAAGTCAAGAGGATAAATAGCTGCTGGTTTTGGTACCCCGCTTTTCACCCACAGAAACCAAAAGAATAGTTTGGAAGAAGTGATTAAGAAGAGGAAGAAGTGAAAGCAGAAGGGGGAAGAAAAAAGATCAGAGTCCCTCAGTCAAACCGTTGACATCCTATGAGCTGCCAGAGCAATGATTGGCTGGCTGGAGCAGGTTTTTATTTCAATTACTGTATATACCCGCACGATAAAATCAGAGTTCAGTAGCACCTTTAAGACCAACAAAGATTTATTCAAGGCGACCCGCAGTATATACCTGTGTATAAGCCGAGGAGGGTTTTTCAGTGTGCTGAAAAACTAGGCTTATACGTATATAGGGTAAGTCCAGTTGGTTGGAATGTCTGGATGTGGCCTCCCCCCCAACAACTGAGGTTTGTTTCCTTCCCAGTTACTGGGGTTCTTAACTCAAGGGGGAAGGGGCAGAAGCAATCAGTCTTATGTTCTATTAGGCACACTGTGAGGCTCACAGACCATTAGCTCACCAACCAAAATACAATCAGCTGTATTCAAGCGCACCAGAGACTGTTGTTTAAACAAGCAACGGTTCTAATTGTCTGTGCTTCCACGCCCATCTTTAGCAGCCCTTTATCTATCATTAGAAACTGCTGACTCCCCATTGCCGTTCCAATAAAAGCCATGAATGGCCAGCAGCAGCGTTCATGCAAACGTAACAAGGCTACCTCAGCATTTTCTCCCATTAGCTGTTGGACATGCTTTTGGGTGTTTGCAATTCCTCTGGGTCACTTCCCTAGGGCTCAAATGAGCCATATCCTGTTTTACTGCAAGAGTACTGAGGATTCTTCCCTCATTTGCCTGTGCTGAGCTTGTGCGCGCTTCACAAATTCTAGAATAGCAAATGTAAAGACTCTCCAAGGGAGGCAAGGCATGCTGAAAAGCAAATTATTATAATATGTGATCAATTAATCAATGTTTCTTTAAATATGGAAGCAGCAGTGAAATTTAACAGTGGCACAAAAGGGACAGGAGTCTGCATTTTGTGTAAAAGCATTTTTGACACGGATTTCCATTTCAGCAGATGCAGGAGACTCACCCACACCCAGAACCATGATTTCCGCTTTCTCACGGGCAAAGCTCCAGAGGAACAATATTAAACAGAGATGACCCAGAAAGAAGTTGTAGAATTTACATACAAACTAATAATAGAAATAGAACATTCAAATGGGAAGCCCTAGTGCAATTTATTGAAATATGTAAAACAGTACTTTGCACCAACTTTCATTAAAGAAGTCAAATATGAAACTACAGAGCTATGGCCCCAAAACATATAAAAGTATACTGTGCGATATTTATTTTTCTTACAAAGATGAAAGGCTTTCAGATTTGGAATGATACAAAGGCACAGAGATGAGGATTAGGTTGGGGAACAGAATCCAGATCTCCAGAATGCTAAGGTAGTATTGCCTAAATCCTACAATCTCCAGGGTCTCCCGTCTGTGCTCAATGAATTAGAAGAAGAAGAGTTGGTTCTTATATGCCGCTTTTCTCTACCTAAAGGAGGTTCAAAGCGGCATACATTTGCCTTCCCTTTCCTCTCCCCACAACAGACACCCTGTGAGGTGAGTGAGGCTGAGAGAGCCCTGATATTACTGCTTGGTCAGAATAATTTTATCAGTGCTGTGGCGAGCCCAAGGTCACCCAGCTGGCTGCATGTGGGGGAGTGCAGAATCGAACCCGGTTTGCCAGATTAGAAGTCCGCACTCCTAACCACTACACCAAACTGGCTGTTCTTGTTATCAAGCTTCTTCACTGCCATGAGGACTAGAAGGCAGCTTTTAAGCCAAGGCCAAGATTCTCAAAATGCCGAACTGCCAACAGCAGATTTCTGTCTGTGGGATTTGAGAGGATTTTTACCATGCAATAAAGAACTCTGGAAGTACACCAAATCCCTCAATGCAAGTAATAGCAGATGAGCTTCAAGGACCACTTTATTGAAGATGAATGCTGATGAGTCACTGAATGAGAGCCACATAACAGCACCAGGAAAGGAACATTCCATTAGGCCACAGCTCCCTCTTTCAGCCTTAAGATCCACAGGCATGAAAGCAACTGATTTACTGATATGAGCACTGGTGAACTATATTTAGAGCGGACAGGAAGGAAGCAAGAATTTGTGAGAAGATCCCAGCTTCTAGAGCCAGCAGACAGTTCCCTCAGAGATCTCGCAGGCTCACCTATCTCACAGTGGGGAGAGTGGGGAGAGTAAGGGCAAGCGATTGTAAGCTCCTTTGAGACTCTTTCAGATAGTAAAAAGTGGGGTGTAAAAAGGCAGCTCAGTTCTCTTTAAGTCTTCACGTTCATTACTGTAAGGTCATCAAGATGCACAGAGAGCCTCTCCCTTCTTTCAGACCAGAGCATCTTCCTGGAGTGAGGGCTGGCATGAAGGGGAGAACTGCACATTTATCTGTCACAAGTCATACCAGGAAGAGCACAGACACTAAAGATGAGAAGCAGATGCTTATAGAGCAGAACTCTACTCCCAGGCTTGAACCACCCAAAAGGTGAGACTCCATACATAGTGACTTTGGATCAGAGAATCAGCACCTGAGAGACAACCTCCATGGAACTAGGCATGCCACAGCTCTGTAGGGAGCGAGTACCTGCATTAGGTAGGATGTTGTCATACTGACAGAGACAAAGCATCTGAAAATGTTCCTGGAGGTCATCAAAGTGCTTTGAAGGTACATAGCTTGGCGAGAGAGGTCAGAGACAGAGCCTGAGGGATAAAACTGCAGTGCTGGCTCAAAATCTAAGTCTTAAAAATGTCAGCCCCAGGGAACTGTCCAAGGTTCTGGATTTCTGTCGGTGTACTGTGCACAAACCTAGGCCTTTTGTGCACTGGTGTTTTCCTTTCATTATGCATTTCTGTCAGTTTTTTTCTGTTCTGCATCTCACCTCCCTTTCGCTATGGATCTGCATCAGGCTTTCTTTTTCCTTCTGCATGTAGTTTGCTCCCTCCAGCGCTCAGTTTGTTTTCTGCTTTCTATTTCTACAGGTTTTTTTTGAACAGGCTATTGGGGTTGTTCCCCCCCTTGCTTCACTCCCAGGGGAAAAGGTAATTAAGCATAATGAGTCCACTGGATTTTCTCATTCCCCCTTACATGCCCCCCTGAGGTCACTGCTCCACTGTCGACATTGTGAAGTGTGGTACATCTCTCCTTATTGTTCAGTTTCAAGCAGAGCGTGTTTTTTGAAACTGTAAGGAGAGACTCTTCCAGCTGTGTTTATTGTCAGGTAGCCATCTTGCTTCAGAGTTAAGTTTAGTTCAGTACTGGCAGCCATTTAAAGTTTTCTTTCTACCTTTTCATACAAGCTCAGGTGAATTCTATAGACCTATTATTTCATCATTAATGTACCCCCTCCCAAAAATAGTGCAGGATGGATGCTGTTAATCTTTACATAAAAGTGTTTTTTTAGGGTTAAAAATTAGTAACACCTGTGCTACTATTCTAGGATTTTCATCTGGGAGGAGGGGGCATGAATGAGAATTCACTCAGTGGTTGCAACAGTTTCATGAATTGAACCAGTGATGTTAGTGGAAGTTTTGAAATTGGTGTGCCCAAGGAGTGCTTCGGGAAACACAAGTTTTGGGGCTGACTGGAGCAAAGTGCCTCCATGGCCCAAGCAGAAAGGGCTTGGCATCTCTCACCTGCCCACCTGCAGTGCCTCCAACAATGTACACCCACACAGGCCCACAGAACAGGAGACAGGTCCAGGTTGCTTTGCTGTGGAGGCGAGACAGAACTCCATACCAGCAGTCTGCCATGATGTCAGGAACCAAACAGTTGAGACCCAGGAGAATCATGCAACAGATATCACTCTTGGGCTTCAGGTTGAAGCTTTAAGTAAAAGTCTTTATTGGGAGAATCAGGACAGGAATCAGCACATCTTAGACAGGAATCTTGATGGAAACGCCGGGAAGGGGGCTTCATAGAATACATACCTTGGCTTGGGGAGGGGGGACATAGAGGTAGCATTTTGGCAGAACAGAGATTCACACGGAAAAAGTCAATATTGCTCTCTGATCTGGAAGGTGCTAAAAAAAAACACCCATCCTTACATCTGTTGTTTGGGCTGCGCTGCCCGGGAGGCTAGCCTTGGGCGAGGAGATAAGGGAAGGACTGCGGGATTAGCTTTTGAAGTGCAAGGAGGAGATGGGACGGGGACTGCTGAGAGGACCCAGGGAGGTGTCACAACTCAGCAGGAGATCCAGGAGCATAAAGAACTAAAGCAACCTCAAAGAAGATGGAAATCACGAATCAGGAACTAGGGGTTCATCAGACATGGCCAGATGAGGAGCTGAAGCCAGGTGAGACGTGCCGGACTGCCCCCACCACTGTCTGTCTGTAGAATCCTCCAGTCCTGCAGTTGGGAAGCAGGTCTGGATGGTGGCTCCAGAAAGCAAGCTCCAGGAGGACAGCCTCTATTCTGGAGAACCGGATTTGATTCCCCACTCTTCCTCCACATGCAGCCAGCTGGGGACCTCGGGTCAATCACAGTTCTCAGAACTCTTTCAGCCTCACCTACTTCAAAGAGTGTCTGTTGTGAGGAGAGGAAGGGTAGGCAATTTTGAGCTTTTTTGAGATTCCTTCGGGCAGTAAAAAGTGGGGCACAAAAAATCAGCTCTTCTTTGTGCTATTGTTAAACCTGCCATTGATGCAGAGTTGTTCCTTTGGGGCAGATGGTGAGGTGTTATTTGCCTTCCTACTTGGCATTGGTGTAGTGGTTAGAAGCGCAGGCTTCTAATCTGGCGAGCCGGGTTTGATTCCCCGCTCCCCCACATGCAGCCAGATGGGTGACCTTGGGCTCCCCACGGCCCTGATAAAGTGGTTCTGTCCGAGCAGTAATATCAGGGCTCCCTCAGCCTCACCCACCTCACAGGGTGTCTGTTGTGGGGAGAGGAAAGGGAAGGTGACTGTAAGCCATTTTGAGACTCCTTCGAATAGAGAAAAGCGGCATATAAGAATCAACTCTTCTTCTTCATTGTGCTAGTTGTGTGTGTGAGAAAGCTTTTTCTCTCTTAAACAGCTTTCAGATACTCGGCTACAGTTCACTTGAATCCTTTAACAATCTTTTTGCTCTCTTTTTCTGCTGAAGTTTGTGTTAATTTGGATCTTAGATGCACGGTAAGACAGAAGAAAGTCCTCTGGTGCCCTCACCCAGGAAGCCTTGATAGCCTGTCCCAATTTATTCTTCCTCCTTCTTTCCCTACTTCACAAAGACGATATGTTCGTGTTGTGATGTTTACACGGAACTCAGCATTTCTTTCCCGCTGAAAAAAAGGCTGCACCAGCAAGGAAGCTGAGCCAGGATGTGGAGGCTGCAGCAGCTCCCTGACTCCCACCCTACTTCCCAACTGCTGGACTGAAGGGATTCTCCAGCCAGATGGTAATGGTAACTTCTTGCCCCGCTGCAGTCACTCGTCCAGTGTTTTTGGAGAGGCTGTGAGCAGGCAGGGGAGAGGCGCTGAGCCCTTCCTGCTAAGGACATGGAGGTGTTCAGATCCGGTCAATCCTAGCACCTGTGGGGGGAAAATATGTTCCCCAAAGCACTCCTTGAGTACACGGATTTCAAAACTTCTGCCATCCTTACTGGTCTGATCCAGAGCAGTCTACTTACAGTTTCAAAAACATGCCCTGGCTGAAGCTGACTGATAAGGAAAGACCAACCATGCGGCACAAAAAAGAAAAGAGAAAAAAACCACTGTGCCATGACCTTATTCATCTTTTTTCATTGGGGTGCAGAACGCATACACCATGATTGCCAACAGAAAATTGGATATAAAAATAAGGTGCACAGTGCAGGCACAGGATACAAATGAAAGGAAAACCAGCTCAAATTCTCCGATAATCAAAAGTAAACACAGAATCATGGAGTTGGAAGGGGCTGTACTGGTCAACCCCCTGCACTATTCAGGATCAGCATAAAACATCCATGAGTGCAGAAAGGGCCCCAGAGAGCTGCTTGGCAAGGTGGGAGCCCTTGCATCAGTGCAGATCTTCATGGAGAGATTGCCCAGATCCTCTATTGGACCCATTCCAAGGATTCTGTAATGCCACACCTTGGCATTTACTCTGCCATATGCTTGTTCCAAAGCTGCAAACAGAAAAGCAGAATTGGGTGGAAGCTCAGCCCCTCCCATACTTCAGCCCCTCCCATTCCCATTGATTCCCTGCTTGCCCCCCCACACACACACACTAGAAGCCTACATCTGATTTTGGAGCCTGGCTAGGGGACAGAAAATATGAATAGCTGCAGGGGGACTACAGCATTCCTTTTTAACACCAGGATGTGTTTTCTATGCTGCATTCTAGTGATGTCTCCTCTAGCCTCATCTACTAAATCATTTAAAGGGTCTTTTCCGCTGCTTGTCGGAATATTCCGTGCAACACTTCTATTTACCCGTTTAATTAGTTCCGTTGAATCAGGATGCCCCTCCTACACCACCCCCACACCATATTGCCATTTCCATCCCTGTACCGTCTGCCCATTTCTGCCTGCAGGGCTTACTCTTTTCCTTATTTAGATCTTAAATTCAATGGGGACGCGGAAACACAAGACAAGATTATGATCTCATTTCTATCGCTATTCTATTTCAGGAAACATAATTCTTTGTTGTTTTAAGCATGATATAGAAAGGATTTGGGGGTGGGCGCGATGGGCGGGTAGATTATATGGAACTGGACATGTTTGTGTAAGGTTTATGGACAAAGATCCCGCAAATGTGAAAGCAGGAAACAAAGAGAAGTCTACTCTGGTACTGAAAACAGCAGAGGCAGGTGCTTTTTCTGGAAGGGGAGGGGTCTCCATTCATAAAATTAGTCAGCTCTGCGTCTGCTGGAGCTTCTGTGAACTCTCTATTACTCATATGCGGGAAATGGGGCTCTAAGGATAGCGAGACTGCGTGTACTCCAGAAATACGCTGTATTCTGTTTGGGTTACTACAATGGCTGTTTAGTCTTTGACCCTCAGGACCAATTTGAAGCCAAGTAACTTAACAGGGACTACTGAGAAAGCCCACAATTGGAGCAGTGGGTTATCAGAGTAGAGAGCATGGCAACAAATATTTTTACCTGCCTTACATTTTCCAGGTAATTCTGCCTTTAATTCGTAACTAAAAGAACAGTAAAATTCAGTCCGCAAAATCCCAGAACGTGGCTATTGTTCAAACACAATTAAATGCTCAAGCAAATAAAATGGTCTTGTGGTGCGCCCTAAAAGCCTCCAAGGGTCCGCTCCCCCTCAAAAGGTCAATTCCGTAAAACAGGAGGCACTACTGAGAAAGAACGGGCTGTGGTGGACGTCAGCAGAGGGGTGACCAAGTGGTGTCAACCAGAGGACTGGAAGTGGTACATGGGCATGTACAGAGAGAAAAGGTCCATCAGACAGAGGACAGTGAGTCCACAAAGAGCTTTAAGTGCTATAACCCAACATCCCAAATGTAACTCAGAACCAAACAAGAGAACAGCACAGGTGATAAAATGAACCCTTGAGATACTTCACAGGGCAGATCCCAAAGCACAGATTCTGCCCCCCCCCCCGCTGAAGATACTCTCTGCAGCTGATCAGACGAAAAAGATCCAAAACTAGCCCTCCAATTCCAACTACGTGTTCCAACCAATGAATAAAAACGGAAAGGTCAGTTTGTCTCAAAGGCCTCTAATAAATCCAGCAGTATCAACAAGGATGCCAGTCCCTTGCCCCTCTTGAATGTAAATCATTCACCACTGCAACCAAAACTGTCTCTATTCCAAGCCTAGGCCTGAAACCAGAGAAAAACAAATCAGGTGTGGATACGGCATTTCAGAACCCCCTAGGGCTGCTTCACTACTACAAGCCCGATTATCTACCCCAACCTTTTTCAACCTTTCGACTGTGGAGGAGCCCCTGAAATAATTTTTCAGATCTCGAGGAGCCCCAGAAGTGATGTCAGCTGGCGATATCTGCTGTCACGCCCCTGGAAGTGACATCACTGCTGTGCCCTTAGTCCTTCTTTTGCTCCCTCCTCCTCCCTTTACTATTACTGTGGCAGTTCTGCCTCGTGCAGGCTGGAAAAAAGAACAGGAGCTGAGAAGACAGCCCAGATAGACCCACCCACCACCTACCATACCACGCCACTTCAGAGTTCCTGCGGACCCCCTTCAGAACTCCCACAGACCCCCAGGATCCATGGACCCCTGGTTGGGAATCTCTAATCTACCCCAAGAAGGGTAAATTGGAAGCCTGCCTGTAACCAATAAGGGTTTCTTATACAACAGTCTGAAAAACCCCTGGTCAGTAAAATGAAAATGAGGTTTCATTATCTTTTCCTGGAATGATTTTAAATTGATCAAGAGCACAAGCAGTGGCTCTCACATCCCCGAGGACCCTGTTGGCATCCATTAACAAGATCACGCTGAATCTATGCATTTAAAAAAGGACAAGGTAGGAGAGCCAACTTGTTGTAGAGGTTAAGAGCGATAGACTCTAATCTGGAGAACTGGGTTTGAGTCCCCTCTCCTCCTCCACATGCAGTCAGCTGGGTGTGTCACAGTTCTCACAGAGCTCTCTCAGCCTCACCTACCCTGTTGAGGGGAGAGAAAGGGAAGGTGATTATAACTGCTTTAAGACTCCAGTCACAGTTCTCACAGAGCTCTCTCAGCCTCACCTACCTCATCTACTCTGTTGAGGGGAGAAAAAGGGAAGATGATTGTAAACTGCTTTAAGACTCCTTCAAGTAATAAAAAACAGGCTACCAAAAAACAGCTCTTCTTCTTCTTCTGACACCTTTGATACCAGATCTGTTCTCCTCCCGGTCTCCAAGCTGTAACAAAAATACTTGCAAAACCATCATTGACAGAGGCCAAATTTACCAGGTCAGACTTGGGTATTTTCAAGGCGCAATCTGATAAAGTTCAGCTGATCTATTATTAAAGCCCAGAAAACGAAGAATTTCATATCAAAAGGACATGAACATGACTGAAAAAAAATAATAAAAGAGCAAGTCCAACTGAGGTTGTAAAACAGACCTGCAGGTGGGACCGTCTGGTGAAGCCTAACCTCTCTGTGCCTTGATGCAACACAATAACTGAAGTCAGTTGTTCCAATACCTTGAAAACACAGACACAGAGGCCCCTTCAGTAGTTGCTAAAGATTTGGCTTGCCTCAGAATGTGTCAGGGTGGTAATGAAGGACCATTCAAATCACAGGCCGTGAGCCTGTCCCTTTGAGTCTGTGGCAAGCCTTCCAAGAGCAGGCAATCTTTTTGCCTTGCTCCCTGGAGATGCAGCAGACACACACAATTCTACCTAGACTCCATGCAGCCTCTCACAACTCCTGAGCTGAGTGAAGCAACAGACTTGAATAGCGTCTTGGTTTGCGGGAAAGCACTGAAGGACGCTATGAGGAAGAGAAGAATGAAAGCACAGGAGGAGGCCAGAGACACAGCGCAAGGAAGAAGACAGATGAGAAGCAAATTTAAGGAGTCTGGATGTGCCCAGCTCCAAGGGCCAGCAAGATCCAGCCACACGGGAGGTCCAGCCAAGGGCCAGCCAGCCACAGAGGACAGGCAACAGGTGTAACAGAAGGGACACAGGCAGCAGGCTGGTCTATGTTAGCATCATGGCTTGAACTGTGCCAAATTCTTCTTTTGGTCAGCAGTTAGAGTGATGCAGGGAGTTGGGAAGCTCAACTCGGGCCTCCAGTTTTGAGGTTGGCAGCTCCTCACAAAGGTAAGTATCTGGCAACAGGCACTGAGAGCCCTTTGGTGGAAAAGGTGAGCTCAGAATTAAAGGGGAGGCGCCGACAGACGGCTCTCAAAGCGACAATGTTTTCTTAGGAAGCCCTTTAAAAATTCATACCCATTCGGTGGCTCTTTTTTCACCAGCCTGCTCCGACTTCTCACCACGGCCACTCGCTCATTCACCGCCGCCGCAGCAGCTACAGTCAATTTTAGCCGCTCCAAACCAACAATAGCAGCGGCAGCTCCGGGGGGGCGTGCTGTTACTATTCCCGTTTCACCGCTAAACTTAACTCCTAATTTAGTGCTTGTCCAACGCGACTCGGTAAGAACACTGGGCGAGATCTGAACCCAGGAATTCAAACTCAGGCAACATCGGGAGGGAGGCAGATCTAAACTCCGGGGTTTGAACCCTGATCCATCAAACAGCAAAATCTGAAGCACTTCATCCATAAGGCCAATGCACGCTCTGAATCAGGGGTGGGCAAACTGTGGCCCTCCAGATGTCCATGGACTACAAGTCCCACGAGCCCCTGCCAGCAAATGCTGGCAGGGGCTCATGGGACTTGTAGTCCATGGACATCTGGAGAGCCACAGTTTGCCCACCCCTGCTCTAAATGAAGCAGCAGCACAAAACACACTCCACCTCCCAGCTGGGGGAAAAAAAGATACCTTGGCGCACACATATTCCCTTGCACACTCGCCCCGCTGTGGCTACGGACTGGCCGCAGCGATCCTAGATGCATTAACACCCAATCTGGTCAGAGGGACCGCCAGCACCCACTCTGTGCAGCTGTGGCCCACTTACATTGATCATAGCATTGGAGGTGATCCTGAAGAGGGTGGCTCGCTCGTTGACGGCTTTGATCTTCTCCCCGCTTTCGGCGGGCAGCTTCAGGTTCTCCAACTCGCTCAGGGACCTCTGGAGGGCTGCCCCGTGCTTCGCGATGAGGTCGTTGCAGGTGCTGAGATCCTCCAGCTTACTCGAGAGGTTTTTCAGAGTGCTGTGCAGTTCACTCTTGTCAGACTGAGAGGCTGGGTCCTCATCGCCGGAGTCATCTGTAGAGGGGGGAACGGCGGGGAGGGGAGGAAGAGGCAAAATTGGTTGCCATGGTTACTAGCCGGACTGTATTAAAAACACAGCGATGGTTTGTGCAAAGGAAAAAAAAAAGTGAAGTGAGGAATCACATCAGTGAAAATTCTCCTGGCCATTCGCGGCACGCACACACACATACACACACAAACGCACATATCCCGTTTGATTTTCTCCTAAGCAATTCCCGCTGTTCAAAGTTTGAGAGGACTTTTCTCCCCCTCTGCAGACGTTGCCTACCGTGTAAACCTTGCTGAAGATAATTAAGCATAAATATGGCATAATAAAAAATTATTTTTAACACGCCCATCCATGTCACTCAGGGTGCGTAACAACACTCTAAAACAGGGGTAGTCAACCTGTGGTCCTCCAGATGTTCATGGACTACAATTCCCATGAGCCCCTGCCAGCATTTGCTGGCAGGGGCTCATGGGAATTGTAGTCCATGAACATCTGGAGGACCACAGGTTGACTACCCCTGCTCTAAAACATCATAGAATCATAAAAAAGTTAAAGCATTATTTGTTTAACTAATGCCCCCAAATAAAAGTCCAGAGGGGTTTTTTTGGTGTCAGGAACGGATATTTCCATCTCTCACCTCCTCCCCAGTGGTGAGGCCAACGTCTTTTGTGGTTGTCATTTTGGGTCTTGACCATACGCCTGGTGGAATAGCTCTATCTTACAGGCCCTGAGGAGGCCCTGATCTCCTTTGGGAGCACCTTCCACCAGACTGGAGTCAGGGAAAGTTTCAGTGCTTTTGGGTAAGGAATCCTGAGCAGGTTTGATCCAAAGAGCTTAATGCCCCTGGGAGATTAGATGGGAAAATATGGTCCTGCAGGTATGCTGATTCCAGACCATTTAGGGGTTTAAAGGTTAATACCAGCACCTTGAACCTGATTCGGTCTTCAGTCTGGAGCCAATGCTGCTGGGAGAGCACTGGTGTTCTTCGTGCCTTCCACTGAGTCCCTGTCAGGATTTGGGCTGCTACATTTTGGACTAGCTGGAGTCTCCAGAGCAGTCTGAAAGGCAGCCCTGAGTAGAGGGAGTTGCAGAAGTCTAATCTAGAGGTGACCATCGCATGGATCACTCTGGCTAGGTCTGGCTCCGAGAGGTAAGGTGCAAACTGCCTCACCTGATGTAGGTGGGAAAATGCCAGGAGGGCTGTTTTCGTGATCTGGGCCTCCATTGAGAAGGAGGGATCCAAAATCACATCCTTCTCTTAATGGAAGACCCTGGCATTAACTACAGCCTTTCAAAGACTGGGAATTGTATCGCCTGTCTCTCTGTATGCTGGCCCAGCCAGAGGACCTGCATCTTGGCTGGATTCTACTTCATCCGATTCCGCTTCAGCCAATCCACCATGGCTTGGATTTCTAGGGGGTTGATGGATGGACGTCGATTAACAGAAATAGCTCGGTGTCAACAGCGTATTGATGACAGCTTAGCCCCAAACTCCAGATCAGCTGGATGAGGAGATGCATACAAATAATGAATAGCATAGGGGAGCATATGGCTCCCCTGGGGGACCCCAAAAGGGACCTATACTGGGACCCTATAATGTTCCCTATTGCCACCCACCATCCCCAATTGTGGAGAAAGGAGACTTATACTTCCAAGCATCAAAGAATGTGTAAAAATAATAACGCTGGCAGATATTTTATTCAGACCAACCAGATTATCACAAATGCTTCTGATTTCCTGAGAACTTTTAATCAGGAAGGATGTTCAGAACAAAAATGGGAGAAGGGGAGAACAACGTGTTTTAAGGCAGGCCCTGATGCGGGGATCCTCCAGACAGCAGCTTGTCTGATTTCACAATGGAATTCAAGATGCGTTGCAGATGAAACTGGGTTACACAGTGCTGGGTGCAAAGCTGGTTTCAGGATACACCAAAGACTACGGAAAAGAGAAGTGCGAGAGGGGAGTGGCTACTCTCCCTTCACAAATTTAAAAGCCAGCAGCTAAACCTTTTCAAATGCAACTTTCTCTGCTGGTGGTTTATGCACCATCTCCCACTATGAGCAATCCCTACAGCCCTTTCTAGACAACAGAGATTTTCCTGGTTCAAACCCACGGTTGCAGGATTCTGCCAACAATTGACCCACAGCCACTTCTGTGGGCAATGCTCTGCCTCTGTAGTTAAAATGGAGAGCACATGTTTTGCAGGTGGAAGGTTCCAGGGTCAGTCCAAACTTGGAGAGCTACTGAATGGAGGAAAACAAAGGTGTGGAAAGGAACTCATGTCTAGTCAACATTCTCTGGTGAACAGAAGTTCAAGGTGTGAGAATCTAGCAAGTGGTAGGCTGCAGACCTACAAAATAGTACCAAGATGGTTCTCTTCTACTCACCTTGCAAAAAGGTTGTCCTTTGACTGTCTCAGCAATTACAAAAAAATGAAACTAGCACATTTATAAGGAGTTTCAAGAGTAAGCATGGGCTTACTAATGTTCTAGAACCCTTTCTTCCTGCTTTGGAATTGGGTCAAGAAACTGAAGAAGGAAATTACCATGGATTTCATAATAGCTTAGTGCTATTGGTAGGTAACACAGTAAAACCTCAGGACAATAAGGCTAAGCGGTCATAACCTCTCAAGCACTGATGGAAGCTAAATCAGGAGCTCAACCCTCCCCACACACACACACACCCTGCAGCCGGGAGCAGTGTGACCTTTACTAAGAGAGGCATATAGAGCTAGAGGACAGCATCTCTGCCCAGACGTTCAGACTAGATGCAGGTTATTTGCTCAGTTCTACTGACCTATCCAGAAACCTAAACACCTGCTGGGTATTTATTGTTTCCCAAACAAACACATTGAGAGAATTTGCACATCACCTGCAAATATGAGGGAAACAACAGGGATGTGGTCACGGCATCAATATTACATTAATTCTACATAGATATTTGTGTAGCTCAGTAGTTTAGGGCAGGGGTAGTCAACCTGTGGTCCTCCAGATGTTCATGCACTACAGTTCCCATGAGCCCCTGCCAGCAAATGCAGCCCCTGCCAGCAAATTCTCCAGTTACTCATGGAGAAGGCGGGTGTCACAACCATCTATCAGCCTGCCTTTTGTCAGATATCTGCTTAATTCCAATCCCCACGCCTGCCCCCAAACTTATTCTGGGCCTTCCAACTTGGCCAAGAGAGAAAGCATTCAGCCAACAACAGTGAGCCCCTCATCCTCCGTTACCTTGGAAAGAACGAAAACATGATAGTTTAGGACGGGGTTTTTCATTATCTGAAACCATGGGGCTAACCACACAGATCCTCTGTTGCCCTACACAAGGGCAGTTGCCGAGAAGCCGCACCAATATACTGGAAACGTTACATCCCATGGAATGCTGTAGAACACCTTCACTGAGACAAAGACCTAGGCTCCTCCTGATTGGATGCAAGGTCCTTCTCTCTGATTGGCCTGTAGGAACAAGCATTCCGATTAGCTGGGGATCCTGACATGAAATATATGAAGCCTGAGTCAGATCTTTGGCCTGCACAGACTAGTATTATTAGCGGAGAGTGATTCTCCAAGCTATCTGCCAGCTTCTCTTCCTGGAAATCCCAGACACTGAAGCCTGAACTTTTATAGAAAAATATGTGCTTTATTAATAAGCCATAGCCCTGACCATAATAGGAAGTGAAATTTATAATTAGTCAGTTTTGAGGTTAAATGCAAGCTTAAAGCATATCCTGAACCTGGGAGTGGGGAACGTCAGGCTTACAACCCAGCTCTGGTTTTCTTTCTTTCAATAATGTTTTAGCATTGCTGAGATTTGAGTTAAACTGTACACATGTATTGTCTTCTCATGAAATATATTTTATTGGACCAGTAGGATATTTAAAGTGTCTCAATCCCACATCTCCAAAACAACGGACAACAGAAAATCCAAACTGGCTCTCCAGATGTCCATGGACTACAATTACCATGAGCCCCTGCCAGCATGGTAATTGTAATCCATGGACATCTGGAGAGCCAAAGTTCTGCCAACCCTGGTCTAGCTCATGTTTTCCCTTCTTTCTAGAGCTGGCAGGGGCACATGATAACTATAGTCCATTCATCAGCTGGCAGAGGCTCATGGTAACTGTAGTCCATGGACATCTGGAGAGCCACAGTTTGGCCACCACTGGTCTAGCTCATGTTCTCCTTCTCTTTGTAGAGAGGCACCGTGGTAATTGTAATCCATGTACCAGTTGGCAGGGGCTCATGGCAATTGTAGTCCACAGACATCTGGGAAGCCACAGTTTGGCCAATCCTGCACTGCATTTCAACCAGTTTAATGCCTTCATCATAATGGAGAAGCCACCATGACAACAGAAGCACTGAATCCACACTCCAATGAGATAGCAGGATGCGGAATGTTTGTCTGTCTTCAAATGCAAAACACAACTCCATGATACCACGTGTGTGCTGAAGATAGCAAAGTCAATCAACCATGCCTCTCTGCACACAGAGGACAAGAAGGCTGATGCCAAGGTTCTGAAGTAATCGAAGCCAGGAGGTGAAATGAACCCGCAGATGCAGGGTGTGGAGGAAAGGGCAGGCAGGCAGACAGATAGACACCTAATCCCAGTCTAATAAGCCACAGAGCACAAACAGCAACCTTGAAAAGGTTTCTGGAAAGGTAGCCAGTCTGAGGCTCCAGCAATCGGCTGCCACCAAGGTGTATTACCAGCTGAGCTACGACGATGTCCACAAAACAACCTTCAGCAACCACTGACAAGACTAAGGAGATGGCACAAGCTCCTGGAAGGGAAGGGGCTAGACCGAGCTGTGCAGGGCTTCTTTTAATGAGAGAAAGACAAGCAAGCTGAGAAGACGAATAGCTGCAGCTCTCCCTGGCCTCTGCGCCAGACACACATCCCAAACGAAACAGCAAAAAACCCCAAAATCAATCATTTGGAAGGGATTTTGGATAGTCAGTATGAATTGCAAAAAGTCCCAGTGGCCTTAATCCGTCTGCCTCCCCCCCGCCCCGATGCTAAAGACGCTAAGGGCACTGCCCCCATTAGAATACCAAGACAGCTGTTTGCAACACTCCTTCTTTACCATCTACCATCATATTACTTATGTATGTAATTACTTATGTATGTATGTAACTGGCAGTCTTCAAGCACAGGTTGGATACACACTTTTCTTGGATGCTTTAGGATGCTTAGGGCTGATCCTGCATTGAGCAAGGGGTTGGACTAGATGGCCTGTATGGCCCCTTCCAACTCTATGATTCTATGATTCTATGTGATGATGACGTTATCCATTCAGTCATGTCCAACCCTCGGCGATTCTATAGGAAAGTTTTCTCCATTTGTCTCTGTCAATGACCGCTTCTTTCAATTGTACGTACAGTTTCTGTTCAGTTATGTACGTACCTCTTTCTATTTATTTATTTATTGTTAATATCCTGCCTTTCTGCCCACTAGAGAACCCAAAGAGACTTAAAATAGTTCTCATCTCCTCTGTTCTATCCTCACAACTTCCCTATAATGCAGGTTAAGCTAACGATATATGACTGGTACAAGGTCACCCAGAAAACTTGCATGGCAGAGTGGGGTTTGAACCTGGGTATCCCAGATCCTAGCCCAACCCTCTAACCACTACACCGTATGATGTATTATTCATGCTATATATTTAAATCACATATTCTATAGCTCACATAGCTGATTAGCTATAGCTTTTCATCTCAAAGCTAGTGTGGTCCTTTGATTCCCTTTTCTTCTTCTTGAGATATTCTGAAACATAGTCTGATTGCAACACTATGGAATCCGGTAATGACAACAGCGCTTGTATTCTGTTTTAAAATGCCATAAACTGCAGGCTGGGTTTATGAAATGCTATAAACCATCATGCCCTGAAACATCAATCACCCCTCTTCCCTCTTTTTGTTTTTTATGTTGAACATCAAGCTTGATGAAGAGCTCTGAGAAACCTGAAAGCTTGCACATTGTCGTTTTGATTAAAAAGCATCACATTGCTTTTGTGTCCGGACTTTTTCTGAGCACCAACCTGGCTACCAACAGTCTCAGTTAAATTACATAGTTCATCAACCGGGGGGGGGGGGAGGTTTGCAGGGAAGCCTCCTATTTGGCACCGGCATCCCTTATTTGGCATTTGCAAAAAGCACCCTTGTACAGGTTTGCCTTGAAATGGATAAAGCTAAAAGATAGATCCACAGCTTCGCAGGAAAGAAGTCCGGGGAGCCGACATATGAGCTTCCAAGGGATGGAGAGAACCAGAAAAGAAGAGATGAAACAAGCTTCAGAAGTCCTAAGCTTCGTTAGGCAGCAATGGCTGGTAGGGAACAGGTGTTCTCCAAAAAAAAGAGAGAAAAGTTCCAATTAAAGAGACTGACATTCCCGCTGCAATAAATAAATAAATCATTAGTCCTGGTACTCTGGTGCCAACTCAGATGGCAAAAAACAGATCATTAAGTAACACCACCAGAAAGCCAAACAAGAATAACATTTTCTGTCCTGGATTTCTAGAAGATTTTTAGTAGATCAGACTTTTCTTTGGACATCTGTGCAAACAACAGGTGCCTCTTTCTCTGCAAGAATGGTAGTTTTTACCAGTACCGCTGCCTGTATTCTTCCCTAGTGGAACATCTCTGTTGTCACCATCATAGTCAAAAAAAGGTTTGGGGAAAGAGGGAGCAGGAGGGCCACAGCATCGCAACAGGCTTGCCAATAGCATGCCTTCATAATACAGGGGGGGGGATTCTTTTAGCAGAACCATTCCAAATCAAGATGGGGGACTAAAACAGCACGCACTTATCACTATTGTGGAGAATCTCTGACACTAGAAGACCACAGAGCCGTTTTAGACTATTCGCCCATGGCATTCGGCAAGTAGTTTTGACCGTGCTACTCTGTTGTAGCTTAATTGACCCTACGCTGATGTCACGAGAATCCATCCATAACGCAAGCAAGTAAGAAACCTGGCAGAAATTAAAATACATGCAGCTCTGACTTGCCAAAACTAAACTCTGCAGCACCACAAACCTACAATGCGTTCTGTGTAACTCAGAAGTTGACAGATTAAAACTGTACACTTTCCGAATTACGGTACGTCTCCTTTACTGTCATACAATCACATCTATACCCACCATTTAGGGACAGAACTACAGCTATGCGCCTTCGCAGGCAAAGAGGAACAAACACATAACCGAAATCAGAAGCCTAGGCATTGGGGTTCGAAGCAGTATGTAGAGCTCATCGCCTTACCTATCCCAAAGAGACATGTCCCTAGGAAAAGTCTCAGAAACTAACAGCCCTATGAGACAGTTAGCGCAGCTTCACCGATGACTCTGAAAGAGAAAGCATTGCGTTAACTGAGAAACTGACCCCCCGGTGCCCAAACTTCTCCATATCGTGCTGTGCCATTTACATCTTCTGTCCCGCTATTGCCGACGCCGCTGACATAATTAGCTGCCTCAAGGAGAGGAGTGTCTGCCTCACGCGGCACCGGGGCCAGGCAGTGGCAATGAGAGATTGATGCCACTCTGCTCAGCCTAGGGCGGTTCAAACCAGGACAATGCCCTCTTAATAAAGAGGCTTACATAATAGCTGCCGCTCACAGGAACACTGAGCTACCTAATGCCGATACCAGAGCTCTTGGGCTCATTAGTAGGTGACTTGCAAAGGAATACGGAAGGAGCGGGAAAGGCAGCTTGTCCCAGCCCCATAAGAAGAAATGGCACTGAAAAACGTCCCTTTGTTTAGTTACTTCCTTTTACCGATCGCCTTCCTTGTTGAGACTCAAGGTAGTTTACAGAACTAAAAGGACCACTGGACAAAAATTCAGGTCTGGGAGTTCTTGTTTGGATTCATTTTTTCCCCCCCAAGTTGTTTGGGTTTGGGAGAAAATGTAATTGAAATGTTATATCGATGGTACCTTTCACTATTAGATTAGCTTATATTTATAAAGGTACTAAGACCCATTGCTGGTTTGGGGATATAACCCTCGTGGATTTTCTTCATATGTGATTGAGTGAGTTAGAGCTACAATGTTTTGGGAAAGGGTGACAAATATGTGGGCAAAGGAGACACAGTATTAACTTATTCGCTCTCCTGAACTTTTAACAATTGAACGATATAGTTTCTATCCCAAAGACATCTAGAACATTTTTCTGTATAATTGCACTAAATTGTTCACTAAATTTTGGAAAGAGAAAGGAATACCAACATGCAAAGCATATGCATATATTAAGTTCCACTTACTATTTCTGGTAAAGCCTTAGAGGACGAGCCTGTCTCGTCTCATGGCTAAAGTGCCACTCAGCGGTTAAGACCCACTCAGGTTGGCTGTCCCGACCCTGAGTGCCTCCTCCTCCAATTGGCTTCCCTGTCCAGCAGCCAGCCAATCGTCTTCCATCCCCCACCCCATACCACCCCCTCCTCCTTCCACTTCCCTCCGAGGCCTGTTTTAGCAAAGAATTATCATATGGTTGCATTTGGGTGTTGTGACACAGTTTACTAATGTAACAGGATTAACTTTTGCTTATATATTCCCGCTGTCAAGATGGTTAGTTCTTAGTCTGAGGAAGAGTGCTTGCACTCGAAAGCTCACGCCTTGAATAAATCTTTGTTGTTCTTAAAGGTGCCACTGGACTCTGATTTTGTTTTGTTATATCCAAACATGTTAGACAAGGTAGGTTACGAAGCCCTGACAAACCCTTTGCTTGTCTATGGTGGGGCTTAAACATGGTTTATTTGTCTAACATGTTTTTTACTAACATTATTTCAGTTTTGCCAACCTTGTGAACATGTAGTTCTTGTATTTCTCCCTCATTCCATACTTCAGAGTCACTATTCCCCACTTGCAATATTTCATGGAGATAACTGCAGGAAAAAATCAGGAAAGTTTCATTCTGTTGACAAAGCATTTAGTTCTGATACAACCCTTAATTCCAGGCAGGACCTTGCTTCTTCTCTAGGATTTAGTGGTTGTGCCCAGATAAATTATTTATGACTTATCTTTTCCCTCTTAATAAAACAGTAAGGGGTGTTGGGGTGGGCTCAGTCCGTGATGAGGAAGGGCAACAATTGGTCCCATGGCCCTGGACTCGCGCCTTCCTATTGGCCCCTCACCAGGACAGACCAAAATTCCATCCAGCCAGGGGCAATCTGGAGAACTGGCTGCCAGTCTGCTCCTGACCACCAAAGGGAGAGGAGGTCAGTAGGGCTGCCAAGGGGGGTGAGAACAGAGGCTTGGACAGCCTGCGCCAGCCCTTTTCGCCCCAAGGCTGTCCTAACTGTCATGTCCAACTGCAAATTGCCTCAGAACCCTGACAGAGCTGGCAGGAGGCTGCAGAGTGCTCCCCCTCCCCCCCCCTTCAGGCCTGCTGCGAAGGAGCCTCCGACAGCCCCTGACTGAGGGGAGGGAGGCATTTTCCTTCAGAGAGCAACGCAAGGGAGACTGAGGGCATTTCTTTTGAGGGGGGGGGGACTTTCCCCTTCTGCCAAACAGTTGCCTGACAGGGAGGCCACAGAAAAGCCCCTTTTCACTTAAAATACTGCTCTGGCCAGGGGTTAGACACAGCCAAGCCACGTGACTTTCTTCTTTGCTACTCTCTGCAGGTTGGAGGCCACTGCACAGCATTATTCTGCAGATGAAACTGTTTTTTTTGTCTTCTCTTTCAGCTGCACAACAACCCTGTGCAGTAGGCCTCAACATTCAACCCCATGCCCTTACAGACTGGACAACTCCTCCCCTTCCTCTTCCCACTGCCAAGCTCTAGCGCCCATTGTGTTCTTGGATACAACGGGCTTTGCCCCTAGTTTAACTATAAATCAGAAAATTTTCTTATTCAAATTTCTATGGAAAACAAATATCTCTGGGGTGAAATAAACAGAGCTCTTTTATTTGTAGCACTCAGGCTGTGGAGTGTCCTGACCACCTCTGTTCAAAGGACTCCCAGTTTGTCATGTTTTCATCAGCAGAAATAATGGACACACCACTGCCTCTCCACAACACATCTTCAATTCTACGGGCAGGAGGGTTCCAGGAGTCCGCTGTCTCTCCAACACTCTTGGCACACCTAAGCATCAGCTAAGCCTGACTTTTTAAAGCCCAAATGTCCAGATGGAACTTCAGAAAAAGCTAGCAATAGTTCCCGTTGGGAAGGCCCACGCTTGTGCATTTACAAGTGAAAATTAAAAACTATGGGGAACCTAGCACCAGATACAGAACTGTGCTGCAAAATGAATTGTTGACAGCGGTGTGCATATACCCTATTCGTTATCAGTAAATTTAAACGCAAGAAGCAAGGTGTAGGGATTTTGTGTGCATTTAACATGCATTTCGTGGCTAAACTTAAAAGGTACCATATTTCAGTTTTTGATTCATAGGGCACCACAAATTAACCAGTTGCCATGGGGACTGCCTACCTCACTGGAAACCAGGCAGCTATTTTTGGGCTCGTGACGCTATTAAATCCCTTGTGTACAAATGGATGACAAGCTACCAGCCCTAAGCTTCTTTGAGAGGCATCTTCAGTCTGCTGGCTCACGAGTGTGATTGAGATGCATCTTTGTCCCAGAAAGTGTGGTACAGACACAAGGAAGATCATTCAGTCAAGAACTGCCAATGTACCATTGATTCCTCTCCCACCATTCTGGCTAAAGGCTCTGGACTCCTGGGACCATGCAAAAAAGGACAACAGTTGGCTCCCAGCCCTGCTGAATACTTCTACACAGACTCACGCATCAGCACAGTGACTTCCAGTTCATCCACACACTCAAGAAAGAGCCGGCAGTGGCTAAAGGTCATGCTTAAGCAAACCCTTTATTTTCCATACTCATACCTATGAGCATGTACAGATACTGTACAATCATACTGTATATCTGAAGAGAAACCAGAGTATACAGGTGTACCAAGTACAGAAGCATCCTACTACATCCATGTGGCTTCCATAGCTATGAGAGACAAATGAAGTCCAGCCTGGAATTAAGAGTTGTATAAGAAATAAATAATTGGTCAACAGAATACCTCTCCCCTGCAACCGACTTATCTCCATGAAATGCTGCTAAAGGAGGTTAGTGGACACTAAAGAATGAAATGTAGGGAAAAGTCTATAGTGGAAGAGGGATGATCTAAAGCAGGTGAAACCCTGGGGTTTCTTGATGGCCCTGGAAGGGCTTCTCGAATGGGCGGGAGTTAATTAATTTTTAATATGCTTTTAAAATTTAGTATATATTTATTGGGTGATATGATCATATATGGTCATGTCGACATCCCCCCTTTCAAAATGGCCAATGATGGACCTAGAGAGGGGGGGAAGGGGAGGGGCCTTAGGTGGGCGTGTCTACAGCTATGCTTCCCACCCATATTTGGCACAATTGTGTCACTTCTGGAATTTCTCGAAGCTGAAGATTGTTTCAGAGGTTTCTCAATGGTAAAAAAAGTTAAGAAATCTCCAATTTAGTCTGGATCCAATCCTAAATTTCAAGCGGCATTCCTAGCTCATTTGATATTCTAGGCATGTCTTTGACCTCCTGGAACAACAAGCTCAAATCAAACACAGTTATTTTAATTATAACTGGCCACCCTGAAAATTGCAAGCAATGAGATTGACACTGTTGCTGACTTTAAATTAACTACAATTTGACCCATGGGTGTTGATGAGCCTGTTGCAGAGGAGACAGAGGGAGCACAAAGGCCAATTTCCGCAAGCACAAAATATGGATTATACTCATGAGTTCCGTTTTTCATATGCATGCATATATATGATTTTACCATTTTTGCATGCTCATTGTGCAATCCTAAACCGTGTTACATGTGTCAGTTAATAGCAAATATAAAAGATTGGTTATGCAGTATGGGTGTAGAGCTTTGACTGTTCACGGGCATGACAATAAATATTATGGTCATGGAGGAGATACTTTTAAGATTACACAGTAGCTTGGAATAATCCCGCAAAGACATTCATGTTACAAGTGATCTCCAAACCACGCCGCGTTGCATTATACGGTGGGCTTTATGACAGCTGAGATTAATGCTTCCTTGTTTTGCTCAGACAGGGTCCTGCACACACAAAAGCAAAACTAACTTCTTATTTAACAAGAATTTTTATGTTATGAGTGATGATATTACTGATACCATGCACACTGCAAACATGTGACTTCCAGGTGTGTGGAAGGGAGGTGTGGCCAGCTGACCTTACTTCCCAGGTGACTTGAAGCCTGAAGACTATTTTGGGTTATTCTATGATCAAAAGATTGAAAAAGGCTGCTCTAACCATTATACTACACTGGCTTTCAGCTGGTTCCTGTACTTTCCCGTCTTCTGATATCCAACAATGGGATGTATGAGTATTAGTTATGTACCTAAAGAAGAACCCTTCACATTGTTTTATATCATTTTAATAGCTATGAATATTAAACGCAAACTAGCCTCCACATTTAATAGCCTGATCTCCCCGTTTGTATTGTGAAGACAGATCCTTGATTGTAATGGAAGCCATAAATAAGACAGGCCAGGGTAGCAATTCTTTTGTTTCCATAATTCATAATTCATTGAAAATGGCAAATAATATAAGGATGCAATGGGCAGAAGCAAAATTGAACCATTCTTTTTCTTTCCTTGCTTTTTAACCATGAAAACGCAGCTAGCAGCAGTTATTTTTACCTTCACAGCTAATGCACAAGCAGATATATAAAAATGGAAAGTGGCCTCTCATGGCTTGCATGAGACGTTTCTTAAAAGTCAGCACTTTGGAACACAACAGAGATTTCAGAAGGAATGCAACAGCTCAGCACAAAGAACAGGAGCAGCCTAAAACACTAGACAGATGGGACCCTGGTGCAGATAGGGAATAATAGCTCAGCGTGCTAGTTCCTGCACACTTCCGTCTATGTTACTAACAGAGGCTAGATCCAGCCGGCTTTCCCAGTCCTGAAACGGGAAGGAGGGTGTCCCCCCCTTTCATTACCAAAAAGACTATGCTTGGAATCATGGGACCTGCAGGGGCAAAATCCATGTGAGGTGGGAACTGCAGTGAGGAAGGGAATTTGGTGAGACCTGCTGAAAAAACCTAACTGGGTCTAGAATCTCCCAAAACAAAATCTGCAAATTTCAGCTCACCTTTGCATCCAGATTTATCTCCCAATTTTACTTTGCATTTCAGCTAAAAATAGGTAAAAGTTATTCAGCATGAATGCCAATAATAAAAATGTGGCTTGGGGAAATGATTCTGGGGAAGGTTCGGGTTCAAGCGTGAATGAGTAGCCCTGGTTGCTGCCGCCCTTCACCCCAGTAGCCTCTGGAGATTTAATATAAAATGCTGGTGCACAGCATTGACTAGGTCAGTTTCCCCTCTGTATCAGATTCTGAAGATAATGAGCAGCAAGAGAACTTAGTGCAAAGTGAAACTGACCCCTTCCCTGAATCCTCTTCCATTTCCTAAGCGATCCCTTCCCCTTCCTCAGCCAGCGTGGAGAATTTAGGGACTACACCCATCACCCACAGCCATGCAGGTGCTAGGAGGGCTGGCCCTTGCTGTCGGTCACCTGGCAACCACATCTGTGGGCATGTGTTATGCAGATAAAAATAGCCCCTATCTCAAAACGGATCCCAATTTTCCTCTGAAAGAGAGAAATGCAGGGGACCAAGTTCTTTGCTGTTTACAATCCCAAGGCCAACATGGGCCATTTGTACAGCCAGGATTTTTGTTCACCAGATGCTGTTTGTAGCTGGGCTGGAAGAGAATGGAGAAAAGTTCTGTAACAAAAGAATGAGCCTTGGTGTCCTCAGCACTTCTGACTCACACGGATTAGCAAGGTTCTGAGGTGGCAACGTGGAAGCAAACTAGAATAGTTTCCTGAAGCAGCTGGCCTAACAAAACATCAGAAACAAGATCTTATTCTCACACAAGCTCTTCAAAACAAGTGCCATGTGGCAAATAGAAATCATGCATACACACGCGCACACACACAGTTGAGGCAAAGAACTAAAAAAAAAAACAGTCCATGAGCCTATTGGTGCAATCTTTAGAACACCTTCCTAGGAGTTGTTTTTGTTGTTGTCAAGCATTCTGTTGTGTCCAACTCTTGGTAATCCCATGGCAAAGTTGTTGCCACAATTCCTGATCCTGCACCACCTCCCTCAGCTGTGCAATATTCTAGCCAGTGTCCATCTTGATCATGTCCAATCACCGTGCTCTTTGTCGGCCTGGCTTCCTTTCCCCACTGACCAATCCTAGCATAATTGCTTTCTCCATTGAGTTGGAACGCATGATTTGGCCAAAGTAAGTTAGCCAGAGTTTCCTGATTTTGCCTACCAGTGATCGATCAGACTTGATGTGCTGTAGTAATTCCTTATTTGGGACTTTTGCTGTCCATGGAACCCGAAGAAGCCTTCTCCAGCACCAGAGTTCAAATGAATCGATTCTTCTCTTGTATCAGTTTCCTAGACTTGAGTAGGCTTCTGCGTAGACTTTCTTAGGATGGAATTGTTAGCACATGCAATGACCTTCCAGAAAGAACACAACAGAGCGGGAAACAAGAACAAAGCCGAGGAACAACTAGGTTCCCTAAAAAGCACTGATTTGGCTTGAATTAAACTTGGCACATTGTGGAGAAATTGTGTCTCCCTTGTATCATAAACATGACAACATAACTATATAAATAAAATCTTGGCTGGAGTGCTGTTTATATGATCGAATTCTTTTTTTACTTGTTGCACGCAATGCTACATAGTTGGTGGGAGTTAGTAGAATCAACATTAAGAACCATTGAACTTCATGATTGTTTTTAGATACTAGAAAGATGTGATTTGTAAAATACTAAATTCATTGCCAGGTTTTACACTTACATACACGGACAGATGACATAAACTCAGGCCTCCATTTCATTTCCCTTTTGACTACACAGATCTTCTGCTGTTTACACTCCTTAATTCTTCTCATTTATCTCTATACTACTCCCCAAGGTAGACAGCAGCTTCTATGCCTCTCAGTACTTTGTACCTGTTATATTTCATGCTGCAGGTAAAGGCCCCTAAGGGATCCCAAATTGCTGAATGTGCATTCCAGAAATTGCAGAGCAATTTTCCAGGTATGTAACTACAAACATTTTTCTCCATCCCCACAGATTCAAAACAGCATTATTAGCTTCTGGCTGAAAATCCAGGCTCCCACATCCCCCAGACCAGAGGCAAGTCTTTCCACTGTTAGTTTCACTGAAATGGAAAATTCGGTGGAAGCTCAGGTAACAATGGCAAAGCAAAAAGTGAGTGCCGGGAACCTGATAACTTCACAGCTGGCATGTAAAATGGCCAGCTGCATCCGAGAAAGAAACCAACAGGAAACGTAACGTAATAAAAATAAACCCATCTCAACCCATTGTTCAAAAAACAAAAGAAGCCAGACTTTCTTCTTTCTTACATGCCAAGGAAGTTATTTATATCTCTATAGACACACACCAAAAAGGGGTTTTCAATAGCAAGTAGGGCATCACCGCAGAAGTGTAAACGCTTGGACACAATAGCCATGTATACCTTGTGACAACAAACCATTTTCACTATGCTCTTCACCTTCAGGAAATTAAGGAAACAAAGAGAAAGACTTGTTTGTTAAAACGGTAGCATCCAAGGAAAAGAAGAGCAAGCAAGAAGAATCTGTCATCTCCCTTGAAGCACAGTGCAATACTTGTATCTGGTGGCCCAAGGAAAGATCACAAGATGGGGAAGGAAGGGAACGTTTACTGCTAAAAGCACAAGGAAACCACGCCACTCCCAAAACTGCTACCACCTGACTCCTACCCAGAACACAGCATTGGATTTGGAAAATCATGTCAACAACTCCATCTCAGAAGCTATATCACTGGAATATCACAGCCCAACAGAGACAACATACATCACAAGCAGTTACTAGCAGCACAAGCAGCAAGAATATAAGGACAGCATCCGGGATACTCATGGGTCTGAACTATGCATAGGATTAGGCTCCAATTCATGCCAGCTCTTTCCAACACTGATCTGAAGCTTGCTGTGTTGAACCAGGGCCAGACCATCTTGTCAGGCTCGCAAGAGAAGCACTTTCATAATCAGGAGGACTCCAAACCAGAGGCTTGCCTGCTTTCAAAAGCATGTCCACAGCTATGTCCAGGGCTGTCAACCGGCCTTGAGAAAAATGCCAAGTAACAGGGGCTTAATGGAGTGTTAACTTCCAGATGATCTTATTTACCTCCATGTCATGAAAACTGTGAACTGTCCATTTCCACACATTAAACCTCTATTAAAGGGACAGGGCATTTTCCTCCAAGGCCACCTGGTAATATTAGCTATGTGTTAAAAGCTTGCCATTTAAAAAGAAGAGTTGATTTTTATACCCCGCTTTTCTCTACTGGAGGGAGTCTGAAAGTGGCTTCCGATCGCCTTCCCTTTCCTCTCCCCACAACAGACACCCTGTGAGGTGGGTGAGGCTGAGAGAGCCCTGATATCACTGCTTGGTCAGATCTGCCCTATCAGGGCTGTCGCAAGCCCAAGGTCACCCAGCTGGTTGCATGTGGGGGAGTGCAGAATCGAACCCGGCTCACCAGATTAGAAGTCCGCACTCCTAACCAAACCACTATACCAAAATTCCAGTTATGATTTACATTGTATCCTCCCCGCACGGGAGCAAATAACTGAAAAGACAACTATTTATAACAATGACTGGCTAGACAGCAGCCAATTAGTAAGTTGGCTTCAACTCATTTTACAGACTCATGAGCAAAACAACAACATCAACCCACCATTAGTACCACTCTGCCGTCTTCTGATAAAGATCTGTCATGAGCAGACAGATTCCCCCTCCCAGCTAAAGGTTACGTGTTTTATAATAAAGTTACATATGTGCTTTCCACCCAGCTCACTTGAACTGGCTCTCTATCTATCTAAAAATAATACTTAGCAACATATGACCATGATGTGCACATATGACACAGCTCTCCCGCCTGGGATATATTTCTGATGCAGCCATGTAGCTGGCAGAGGAGAGGGTGAAGAAGAAGCGCAGACATCTCATCTAGCGAGTCGGGTTTGATTCCCTGCTCTCCTACATGCAGCCAGCTGGGTGATCTTGGGCTCACCACGGCACTGATAAAGCTGTTCTGACCGAGCAGGAATATCAGGGCTCTCTCAGCCTCACCCACCTCACAGGGTGTTTGTTGTGGGGAGAGGAAAGGGAAGGCAATTGGAAGCCGCTTTGAGACTCCTTCAGGTAGAGAAAAGCAGCATATAAGAACCAACCCCTCCCTCCTCCCTCCTCCCCCTCCTACTTCTTCTATAAAGCTCCATTTGAGGATAAGGCTGATCACGCATAACTGGAGCTCGAGGCTTGTAAGTGACACCAGTTCATGGATGTCGCAGGGCGCCGGGTCTTTTTCTTTGCTCACTTCCAACAGCCCATAGATACAATTTCCCCAGCATGTGGATATAGAAGGCTATCTAACTTTCAAGCTTCTCTCAATGCGTCACTGGAGATAAATTTTTAATCATCATTTAAATACATTTTCCACCCTCCGGTCTTTCTAGAGTTTCACCATCATGCCGGAAGGACGTGGCACAAGAACAACCCAACCCGGCTTCCCACGTGGAGTACAATTTTAAAAATGAGGAACCGCTTCTGGTTATACTGCTGGGTTCTGTGCTGTCATTTTAAATAAGTATCTCTGGGCAAGAGGTGGGGCAGCTGAAGCAGTTTCCACTTTGGCTTGACACCCAGAGAGAACCACCTAAAATCACCTGTCAAAACCCTTTTATGGCCTGATCTACACATGCAGCCGGAGGTGGCGGCAGAATTGAAGGTGGCGAAATGAGCTGAATAATTTCAGACTGCGGATGAGAGGAAGGCAACATTTTCAGGACGCTCCACTGTAAAAGAATTCCCTGCCAATAAAAAACCCAAGCACAGAGAGAACATGACCTATGAGGAAAGGTTGAGGGACCTGGGAAACGTTCAGCCTGGAGAAGAGGAGGCTGAGGGGACAGGACTGCTGTCTTTAAGGTTGTCACTTGGAGGAGGGCAGGGAGCGATTCCTGCTGGCAGCAGAAGATAGGATCCATAGTAATGGGTTTAAACTATGTGGAGAATGATATCGGCTAGATATCGGGAGGTTGAATCGCAGTCAGAGTAGTTCAGCAGTGGAATTGACTGCCTAAGGAGATGGTGAGCTCCACCCCACTGGGAGTCTTCAAGATACTTATCCTGGGTGCTTTACCTGATCCTGCATACAGCTGCATAGGGCTGGATTACATGGCCTGTGTGGCTCCTTGCAACTCTATTATTCTATGGAAAAAGCATGCAGACTGAGCCAGTTTTCCACTTAGAGGAAATGGTTAGTGTGGGGAACATATGAAAAATGTATTCCCTCATCCACAGTCTGAAGGGGCACATTCCATACCACCGCCTTTGCATTCTACTAGTACATTATCACTTCATTCTACTTTACGCTTAGACCAGGCCTCAGCAAAGCACCAGAAACCTCCCAGGACCTGCAGCAGGGAAGAAGCATGCTCCGAATTTTTAAGCAGGTTGCTTAAAAAAAACAAAACAAGAGTAACAAAATATTAATAAGAACATCATGACTACAATTGGGGGTGGAAATGCCCTCCTAAAGCCTTCCGTTTCAGCGAGAAAAGCTTTAAACAAAAGCTTTACCTACCTGTAAGCAAGCGCCAAATAGCAGTAAAGACACCAGAAGTTCTACCTAGTACAAGAGGGAGAACCAAGGGTATTAAATGGCACACAGTCTGTATATCAGGGCCTTCAGAAGAAGAAGAAGAGTTAGTTCTTATATGCCGCTTTTCTCTACCCAAAGGAATCTCAAAGCTGTTTACAGTCGCCTTCCCTTTCCTCTCCCCACAACAGACACCCTGTGAGGGAGGTGAGGCTGAGAGAGCACTGATATCACTGCTCGGTAAGAACAGCTTTATCAGCACTGTGGCGAGCCCAAGGTCACCCAGCTGGTTGCATGTGGGGGAGTGCAGAATCAAACCTGGCTCGCCAGATCAGAAGTCTGTACTCCTAACTGCTACACCAAACTGGCTCTCAGTATGCAGTATGCAGCCCATGGCGCTGAGCAGCACAAAAGTTCATGATGGCGTAAGCCCAACATGCTGGAAAACAACAGCTTCATTCTGAGGTATGCTAATGCTCTGTCATACAGAGCGGCTCTTCAAGACCCATCCTCAAATGTGTGCAATTATTAAAAAAAACAGCTTGCATAATTTTAAAGAAGCGAATAGCCACTTTGTTTCTTTATGTAATACCTAGAAAACTCATTAAATGAAATCCTTAATGAGCAGCCTACATTTGCACAACTCAGTGGATACCAATGAACGACTCCAATTTAAGTTGTCAGTGTGTGACTACTTAAGTTTAATACATTTGACTTTGTTGTACACATGGCTGTGCACGTTCTCCATTCTTCCGCTGTACCACTTGGATCATCTCATTAGATTTGCAAATCTGCAGAAATTTCCCCTGGACGTGCATGGCCGAATTAAAACGCCCTGTTACCCAGTGTGTTGCATTTCAGAGATATTGCTGGTAATGCTGAGATCTAACACCACTTTTGACAATGTGGAGCAACTAGCAAGAGGTGGCATTTTCCATTATTCACATTCAGCCGCTTAACCATTTTGCAACTTGGCAGGAATCCAGCACTATTCTTATTCTTGCACATAATGTGCATGTATGCATCCACATGCAATCTTCTATGCATTATATAATTAGATTTCAATCTTCTCTGCAGATCTTAAGACTGGTAGTATGCTTACGGAAAACAGTATTCTGCTATGGGGCGTGGGGGTGGGAAGCATTACTATAAGATTAAATTGCCTTTATAGTACTCAAATCATCCCCACCCACCCCATCCAGTGTTGGAGTGATCACCTTTCCTGGTGTTTGGCAGATAGCAACAGTGCTAAAGAAGCCACCCCCTAGAACAAGATTAATTTGTCATTGACGCATGACCAAGAGCTGAGCCAATTTCTTTCTCGGCCCTAATAACATATGATTCTGAATTTCATACTTGGGAAAGAAAGAAAGCATCAAAAAACCTCTCTTATACAAAAGGTCACACATTATATTAGACATGGGGAGGAAATAATGGCAGCCTTCAGACATCTGGACGTTTCATGACCCTTCTGTTCTCTTGCTCAGTGCATGGTAAGCTCAGTCTAGATTCACAGACACTTCTCTATCTCGTTATCTGGAGGAGAATGCACTAAAGGTGAAGAGGAGAGTGCCTATTAAAAGTATTCACTAGTAGGTGTCTTCTGGTATATCAATTAAACTTGTTATACTACAACTAGAGCGCTGGTATTTTTTATTAAAAACCACACTTTACTAAAAAGAAACACATTCTGTGTAATCAGGAAGGAGCACCATCTCCTGAACATAAGATTATACTCCACCTGCACTAGCTAGCTAGCTATGCCTAATTTCCAAGCTTTGGAGTGAGGATTTATGCACTACAACCCAAACAAACCCCAAAACCCCATTTCATCAGCAAATAAACCAATCAAGAGAAAAGATGTTGGTCTGGGTGAACTGTGCACAGTAGTTAAGAAATGAAGATTTACAGGACTAGTTATCACAGCTCCTTTAAAGGTAAAGGTATCCCCTGTGCAAGCACCGAGTCATGTCTGACCCTTGGGGTGACGCCCTCTAGCGTTTTCTTGGCAGACTCAATACGGGGTGGTTTGCCATTCCCTTCCCCAGTCATTACCGTTTACCCCCCCAGAAAGCTGGGTACTCATTTTACCGACCTCAGAAGGATGGAAGACTGAGTCAACCTTGAGCCGGTTGCTGGGATTGAACTCCCAGCCTCATGGGCAGAGCTTTCAGACTGCATTTCTGCTGCCTTACCACTCTGCGTCACTAGAGGCTCATCACAGCTCCTTTAAGTAGGTTTATAGAAAACCATGTACCAGGGACCAGCACCAAGGACAGCATTTCTGAGCTTACTCAGTAAGGGAGATTCAAATGAGTTGCTCTGAAGTAGCACAATAAAATCAGAGTCTACTTCAGACCAAGGTGGCTACTCATTTGAATCTATCCTAATGGAAGGCACATTTAGCCACTTGGAATGGAACTCCATCAACTTTACAAAGAAACTTGCACAGGTACAGACTGATATTTCTTTTCTTACTAAATGCAAACACCTGGACATTATACCTAAAGGACTGAGGATTAAGAATCTGCTGATATTGGTCTTAAATTAAGAATATGGATTAAGAATCTGCTGATACTGGTCTCTGATTTCAGTAAGGGAGAGGAAGTCCTTCTGCATATAACATACACACACTCTCTGTTATATCTCCATTAAATCTGCCCAAGACATCGTTACCGGATTAAATCACAAGAAAAAACTAATCTAAGGCTCCTTTCTAAACATCTAAGTCAATTGTTTATAAAACCTTCACATGCCGTTTTCCGCATTGATTCCAGGTAACATAAGCATTAAAAATTAAACGGGGGTGGGGCTATCCGCATAAGGCAAACATAGCGAAGGAGAGGAAACTCCCAGATACTCAAAATATTGGAAGTATCCTAAGTGTAGTATAGTGAAGGAGAGTATCATAAGAGCACAGACTGAGGAGCAGGGATGTGGGGTGGAAACCTTTGCATTTCTAAAGAGTCACTGTTTTATAAAACTAACAACGAACAGATGTCATTGCCAATACAACATTAGGCAAGCTTGGCACTTTCAAAGTTATAACCTGTATATGTTGCAGCTGATGATGATCCCTAGGAAATGTGTGACAATATAAGTGTGTCTTATTTATTTGTAAACTGGGCTGGAGAAGGAATAAAAACACAGATATGTATAATGAATCTAAAGATGGGATGAATTCATCTTATTGGCTGTGTAGGTCAAATCAGAACCAAAGCTAAATGACTTATTTAATGGCCTTCACCCAGACCACTTCTACACTGGAAATTAGCCCTGCTTTACCGCTTGTCCAGTGGCAGGGCAAATTCCCGGTTCCGTTTGACATTGGCGATTAATTGGGGTCGTCCCACGTGTGGCCCGACTCAGACTCTCTCTTGCCTCATGGCAAGGGAATGCAGATATATGCACATTCCCTTTTTTGCCCTGGGTAACAATGAGGCCTAGGGACAGGGCAGGCCTGTGCAGTAGGCTGTCCTGACCCAGTTCCTCCCCTAACTATGGGAGCCCAGAAGGGACAAAAAATGCCCTAGGGAGCTCTGCGGTGCTGCATAGTGATGCAGAGTCCTCTGGAGCATTTTTTTTTTCATTTTTAAGAATGCGGTATTGCGGTGGCCAATGCAGTGGGAGCACAATTCTGGGGCGGATGAGGTGCAATGGGCAAACACTCCCCCATGGAAAGCCAGGAAGCAATGAGGCAACCTGCCCCGACGAAAACACCAGGCTGTAGCCTGGTGCGACGGCATCAGTGCGGTAAACGTTCGACATAGCCAACAGGATACTGCAATCACCTCCCTCAGGTGTTTTTAATGCAGTGGTAGTCAAACTGTGGCTCTTCAGGGATCCACAGACTACAATTACTATGAGCCCCTGCCAGCATTATGCTCATAGTAATTGTAGCCTCTTGTGGCGCAGGATAGTAAGGCACCAGAAATGCTGTCTGCCCGTGAGGCTGGGAGTTCAATCCCAGCAGCCGGCTCAAGGTTGACTCAGCCTTCCATCCTTCCGAGGTTGGTAAAATGAGTACCCAGCTTGCTGGGGGGTAAATGGTAATGACTGGGGAAGGCACTGGCAAACCACCCCGTATTGAGTCTGCCATGAAAATGCTAGAGAGCGGGACAGACATGACTTGGTGCTTGCACAGGGGATACCTTTACCTTTACTTTTTAATTGTAGTCCATGGACATCTGGAAAGCCACAGTTGGGCCACCCCTGCTCTAATGAGCGCTGAAAGCGATACTAAAGAGAATGACAGTGAAAATGAGATGCCTCAGTGACCTTTGTGGAAAAGAGCTGAATTGTTAAAATAGAAGAGTGAATTGTCATATCCACTGTATAGCATGACAGTGTTCTTGTGGTATGCTAAAATGACTGCAACACTTTTCAGTGCCCTCTGGATTTTTTCTTATATTAGTACAATACTGGGAAAGTACATGCTGCATTGCCTTTAAAGTTTCACAAGTAAAAATAATTGCCAGCTACAGCTTTGGATTTGGTCAAACATAACATTCAAACCACACTTGATTTACGCTTGCCTCAACAAATGATTCCGTTCAAGTATTTGTAGCTATCGGGACATAACGAGGTATGGTGCTAGTCAGAATAAAAATGGTAGATCAGCTCACGCTGTGTCTCGTTTCAGGTTATTAAACTTTTTGTCTCGGTTCAGGGTATTTAACTTTTATCTAGGGCATTTAATTTTCCTTGAAACTTTTGTAATTCGTGTTTTCCAAAAAGGCGTCATGAGTGGTGAACTTCAAGGCCTTGAACCAAATCTTTCTTCGACTGCAAATTCAGTGGAGGGTTTTATTTATTTCTTATACATGGACTTCATCTATACTTTTCTGCCCCAACGAATATCCAAAGCAGCTTCTCATCTCATCCACACAACAATCTTGTGAGGTTGGTTATGCTAACAGTGTGTGACTGTCCCAAGAGTACCCAGCAAGCTTCCATGGCAAAATTCAAAATTGGCTCTCCCAAATCCTAGTCTCACATTCCTACCACTATACCACACTGTCTCTTTTTAAGCAAACCACCATGTCACATCACCCATTCCATCTGCAGAATTACCCTAGTGTGGGGTTTTTGTGAGGACTGCTGAGAGAATGGTTGAAATCAAAGAACCAAGTGGAAGAAAGACAAACTGCTGCGACTTCTTTTCCCCAAATGCTTTCCCAGGAATTCATGCAGGGCTACAGTAGGCAGACTCCGCAGCAGTTCATGTGCACAACGAGAATAACATTTTTGCATTGACATTCCAAAGGAGTAATAGTCTGGTACAGTGAAAACAAACAGGAACCTGAAGGCATCATAATGACTGATTTTTCGTCCCAGCATAAGCAGATGCGCACTAGAACCCACTTGGATTCATTTTCACTTTCCTCCCGCGGCATTCCAGGGCATTCTGCCATCAAAAGAAATCCACTGCATGGGCAAAGGCAGTTTTAGGTACTCCCCACTGTATGCTGAGCAATGGAGTATTATATAAAATCCTAAGCATTATTACAGCACAATAATACACAAGACACTTCTGTGTAAACCAGTGGAAACGGCCTAAGTTTTTTAAGTATATTCAAATTAAAAATTCTTGTCTCATTACAAGCCTCTTGACATGCAAGTGCCAAAATACACAATTTTGTGGAATTAAACAAGACCCCTCCCCTAAATATGTTTTTTTTTAAATTTCCAAAATCCAAACCGTACTAAAGTTCTGACAGCAGGCACTCTCAAGATTTGTAGTCACGTGCCGGCCAAAAATAAATAAACAAATAAATACAGCTGGCAAGCAAAGGGGAAATGTTAGGCACAAGCTTGGTACACGACAGCAATGGGACACAAACAGTCCTTTGTCTATACACAGTATGAAGTCAGTATGCATACTAAAAAAAAATCCCATTCTTCAGGTTTACAAAACATGGTCTCATCCTGACTCCCTTGCAGAGTACAAAGGGAGGACACATTAATCAGAAAGTGACACTAGACCATGCTCTTCACATTGCTAAACTTTGAGCACTAAGACCCATGCAAATATTGATGACATGGTAGATGGCTAGCTTCCACCCCTTCTCAGCATGATTTTGTTCGTATTTAGTTTGCTTTTAACCTGCACATCATAGTCCCCCCCCCACAGCTGCTATGAACTGCAAAATGTAATGCAAAATAACCCCCCCCCAAAAAAAAACATATTATACATGATATTCGTATATAAACAACCACCCCCATGCCTTTTAGTCCTGATGGCCCCAGACGCTTGACTGAATTGAGCATGCAGTGAAAAATACCAGCAGTGAAAGCCAGAGGGGCCAGGAGGTAAACGCAGGCCTCCAGCAGAAAGCCCCGGGACGGCTAACTGACCCTTCTTAATTTTATTCAGGCAGCCGGAGTTGCAGAAGGAACGAACGGATCCTGACTCCCAGCAGCCCCTAACCTTCATTCCTGCTGCGGGATGGCTCTGGGCATTGCTAGGAAGCTGAGGTTGTTTGGGATTTTTGTAATCAAAGAAGAACCACTACTAATATTTAAGAAACGTCCTTGTTCAGTTACGAGCTAGACTGCTGCATTGGTTTTCTTAAAGAGGCACATTCCACATTACAGATTCTGGCCACATGCTGGTCCCGGCAATACATTTTAGCCCCATGGATCTCCCAGCAACCATCAAGCGGCCTCATTATACCACAATGCACCACAGCTAACTTCAGTGGAATAAGGCAACGTTTAACTCCATCAGTGCTGGGAAGACCGACGGTCTTTCAAAAAGCAAAGAAAGGGAGGGGGGTATAAACATTTGTGCTGCATTTTCTGGCTGCCGGTTCTCCTTAACAGAATGTGCTTTTGGAAAGTCACATGGAATGCCATCAGATGATACAAGCTATCTGGGAAAGGAATTTGGAAAGAGCGCTAGCCCTTTAAATCCTGCTAGAGGTTATTTTTAGGACATCTACCTGGAATATGCATCAGACTCATTTTTCTTTAAAAAAAAAAACACACACAAAACTTTAACACAGTGTTTCCCACATTCTCACACCTTGATAAAGAGCCTGAAAATTAAGGTAAAAAAAAGCTCCAATAATTGTGCATCAAATTCTAAAATAAACTGGGCAAATATCTCACCCCTCTCCTGTATGTCATGCTTGGACTTTTCCAAAATCCAAACATACAGCCCATTCTGAGATAAGGTAGAGATTAAGAAAGAAAATGCAAAATGAATCTGTTTGGAATCATGCTACAGCAACTGCAGCAAGCTCACGGGGCATTAGCCCTCATCGAAGCATTGCTTACATTTAGCTTGCCGCTAAATGACAGTTTAGGGAGAGGATGCAAGCAGGAAAGCTACTACTGAATGCCTAACAAGCAGCCTTTGATTATTCCTGCTGCTTGTCATTCAGGGAAATTCCCTAGTTTGTAAAGCCGGACTACCCAGGCCAAGGCCGATGGTGCAAATTAAGTAAAAATATACTTTATCGCTCAGGTAAAATTCCCTGTGCATTTCATGCAAAGGCTTCTTCAGGGGAATCTGTTAGTTTTGTAGTATTTCTCTGGTTTTGTACTCTTTATGATGAAACACTGCAAGACTAACAGAGTCCCCTGAAGAGTCCCCTGTTGTTAAAATGCACAAGATACTTTAGAGCCAGTTTGATGTAGTGGTTAGGAGTGCAGACTTCTAATCTGGCATGCCGGGTTCAATTCTGCACTCCCCCACATGCAGCCAGCTGGGTGACCTTGGGCTCACCACAGCACTGATAAAGCTGTTCTGACTGAGCAGTGATATCAGGGCTCTCTCAGCCTCCCCTCCCTCACAGGGTGTCTGTTGGGGGGAGAGGAAAGGGAAGGCAACTGTAAGCCACTTTGAGCCTCCTTTGGGTAGAGAAAAGCAGCATATAAGAACCAAATTTTCTTCTTCTCTTCTTCTAATTGAGTATTAAAGTATATTTTTACTTTACTTGCCATGGCCTTATTTTTATTATTATTGTGTGACTATTGCAACAATACAACAACAGGGAAGACTGCATCTACAACACAGAGATGTTAAATGCCATATGTTTGCCCATGAGAAGGAAGTTTTTTATACTGCAGTATTTTAAGTTAAAAAGGAATTGCAGATTTCATGTAACTGCTGTACAATTGTCAGTTTCGCCAGAAAAAACTCTCCCCCAACCTACTCTATTGAAAGTATTCATATTTGGTTCCCCACAAGAACGTACTGAGAACAATTTTGCTTGATTCAATAGAGGAAGTAATCATTTGGTTACATTTTGTATTCATTATTCGATGCTCCAGGAAATGTTAATGTTGCATAATGTGTCTTGCCAGGCCTAATATGCAAAAGCTAGTAGAAATACAGTTTCCTTAACTTTTATTATCTTTTGCTGCGTGCACTTCCCCTCATCATATACCAAAAGGGAGGGTGGTATGTAAGTGCAAATAAATACATGAATACATTATTTTATTTATTTCATCGTATTTGTAGGCTGCCGCTCCAAGCCAGCCAGCTCCCAGAATTTAACATCAAATCCAGATACAGAATTAAAATTTAACAAAAGCATAAAATCTTAAAAACAATAAAAATCCCCCACTCCCACCCACCTAAACCCACCAGCTGCCAACACTCAATACAAGAAGATGCTACCCAGATGGGGATTTTGGGGGACAATGGAAGAGGGGCCATGATGTCCCCTCCACCTGGCCTCAACCAAAATCCTGGCAGAAGAGCTCCATCTTACAGGCCCTTTAGAAGTGCAGGGCCTGTAGCTATCCCAAGAGTTCATTCTACCAGGGAAGGATCAGGGCTGAAAAGGGATCACCAACCTCAGGTCTCATACCCCCCTCATGCACAATGTCATTTGAATGACACAAACTACTGAGACTCTACAATTGAGTACATTTTGTTTAGATTTTTTTTTTAGAGGGTAGAGTGCATCCGTCATGGAAAGTTTGGAACAAATTTTATCTATAGAGATTGGTGGTAAAAAAAAAAAAAACCTGCCAAACCCTACTGGTGACCCTGAAGACTCTTAGTTTTTAAAATTGCTCTGTGGGCTGTATTTTATATTACCTTCTATAATCCTTGAGGACAAGAAGCTTGCTGGCTTTTTTTCTGAAACAAAACAATCATAAATTGGCACAGCTGCATTTTATGGATGGTGACGGCAACAAGAACTGTGGTTGTTTGAAGAGGAAGGTTGTTTGAAGAGGAAGGTTGTTTGAAGTGGAAGGTTCCTTCCACTGTACCTTTTCCAATTACAAAAAGGGGAAACTGCATGTGGCCCGCATGACACACCAGTCATTAATAGATTTCTCTGCATGCCCCTTGATACCTTCAGGAGTCCAGAGCATCCATCATCTACACTTCACAATGGCCTTGGGGCCATGACCTTTTCTACTTCTACCTTGGAGGGGTCAATGGGCACAATCCAACCTATAAATGCACAAACTCTCATTCTCAATGGCTCAGCAAAAAAAGATCTCTCCCCCTGGACACAACTGCTCTTTTGTTATTGCTGCTGGCAGTATTCCCTCTCTCTTCCTGAGGAGCTTCGTGTCAGTAGAGGCAGATGAGAGGGCTGGGAGACAGGGCGCCAAGGGCAGAATCTTTGGACAAAAGCACCAGCTGAATTCAGTAGAAGACTACACCTTAAGCAGAGACTCTTTTTCCTGTTGTGAACCCCATTGTGAGAGGGGCTTTGCAACATGGACTTTTAGAACTTAAGAGTTGCCCTGCTGGATCAGACCAGTGGTCCATCTTGTCCCGCATCCTGACTCACACAATAGCCACCCAGTTCCTCTGAACGGTCAACAACAGGGCATAGAGGTTCAGGCCTTTCCTTGATGTAGCCTCTGGACACTGGTATTCAGAGGTTCACTGCCTCTGAACATGGAGTCACCATGGCTAGAAGCCACTGATAGACCCGTCCTCCTTTGCCATATAAGGTAAAGTTAGCAACCTCAAAAAGCTTGGGAGTGAAACAAAAACTGTTCAAATCTTTGGGCAGACTTACATTTAAGACCACGCTGGGAAGTTTTAAGAGGCCAGTTCTTATTCTGGCACACTAATGGAACTGTACCAACATGAGTTTTAAATTTTGTGCTGTTTGGTTGTTGCCATGATTTTGTATTGTTGTTACTGGGGACTCAAAACACGCCCTGAGTCTTTTGCTGAGGGGGGTGGAATGGTCAATAAAAGGAAAACAAATGGCTAAGCCTGAAAGTCTGACATGGCAGACGCCACTGTGAGCTGCCCTAATAATACAACTCAAGGCAGGCTTATATCCCCAGAGCAAAGGAAGGAGGGAATAAAGAGGAAAAACAAACAGAGAGAAGCTGCCAACTACATCAAGACAGCACCAGACAATACGGATGCTCCCTGCAATCATCTGGAGCATGTTCATGAGATAATTATACAGACATCAATATTCACATCTATTATTAATTTTAAAAATTAATAAAATTCCTGACAGATTGAGGCACAGACTAATTTCAGGCTTTGGGTAATGTTATGAATGGCTAAATCATTGCAGGTCTCCGCTACATAAATGACATAAACAAAAACAAAACATAATGCAGCAAAATAAGAATATTTTAGTATCTCATTCTATAATTCCATAAAATGCAATAGTTAACTCTTCCCCTACATGCAGACACATTTGGTCCCCAATTAGTATGCAGCCCATTAGTGTGCAAGCTTGTTCAAGAAAATGTGCACCTTTTATGACACGTATGAAAATTTTGATTTAAATCCATTTTGCCTTGATGCAAATCAATCCATCTTGATACTTGATTGTTCAACAGGGGACCTTCGGGCACACATACAAATAGCTTTCCTGCTTTCATGTTGCATACCATATTAAAGCAGGAAAGCTATTTGTATGTTTCCCCAAACATTTTTGAAAGTGGAAGATGGCGGAGGGGAATGCTCACAATCATGAATGGAGCTGTGGACTCCTGATAGGGGGTTGTGTACAAATAAGATGGCTTCCTATGTTACCCCCAATTACAGACAGACAGGGATGCATAGTAGTTCAGGATATATCTGTTACATTACAGCACTTGTGCCAGAAGTACTTTTAAGACCAAGAGATGCACAAAATTCTTGCTCAAGAAAATTGAAGCATTTCATGAAGGAGACCCTCCCTTAACCTGTGTGACATAGTGGAAGAGTGAGATCTGAAGGACTTGTAAAATATGCTTTGAGAAGCATCTATGAAAGCGAGCACTTTTTAAATGCCTAAATGAAAACTCAGTTGAGATAAACAAGTAAATCTGAACCTTCCTTTGACATGTAAAATGTCACCTTACTGGTCTACATGTTTCACTTGTGCTGATACAGCACATCAATATGTTTTAAAACTGAATCCCAAAAGTCCCAGTACCAAGCCCCCCAAGTATCAGTGGTTATCTGAGATCCTACAAGCCATGGGTAGCAACTAAAGGCCCCCTAGCCAAAGTACATCACAGTGTAGGATGGCACTGGTCTACTAACAGCAGAAAAATAGCTATATCTCTAAAGCACTGGCCCCACCCAAGTTTGCTGCCCTTGGCTCCATAGTAGGGGAGGGGAGGTGGCAATCCTCCTCTGGGAGGCTTTCACCTACAGGGCTCTCCCGGCATCATCAATCGCTGGGGTGGAGTCTGTCAGAGTGGAGTGGGGATCAGTGAAGAATGTGGTTGTCTGGGTGGTTTACTGCCCAACACTCCTGCAGATAACCCCCTGGAGGCCATGACAGCCTGGGCTTTGCAGTACTCCAGGCTTATAATCCTAGAATCCTAGAATCCTAGAATCCTAAAATCATAGAGTTGGAAGGGGCCATACAGGCCATCTAGTCCAACCCCCTGCTCAATGCAGGATCAGCCCTAAGCATCCTAAAGCATCCAAGAAAAGTGTGTATCCAACCTTTGCTTGAAGACTGCCAGTGAGGGGGAGCTCACCACCTCCTTAGGCAGCCTATTCCACTGCTGAACTACTCTGACTGTGAAATTTTTTCCTGATATCTAGCCTATATCGTTGTACTTGAAGTTTAACCCCATTACTGCGTGTCCTCTCCTCTTCAGCCAACAGAGGCTGCTCTGCAGCCAACATCGAAGTCCTGGAGGACTTCGATGTCCACATTAATTTGCTAACCTCCGGGTCAGGCTCGGACCTAGTGTCGACCACAGTGGTATGGGGTTCTCCCAATTTGTTACCGGCCCCACCCATCAGAGCAGCCACATACTTAATCTGGTCTTCAGTGCTGGGGTAGAGGTGGATCTGGTAGCAGTGAACCTCGTCCCATGGTCAGACCACTGTGTCTTGAAGGCTCAGCTCAGGATACCACCCCCTCCCTGTGTGGGTAGTGGGCATATTTTAGCCTGCCTGTGGAGACTTATGGATCTGATAGGCGCTGGCCTCAACCATAAATCTGGTGGAAGAGCTCCATTTTGCAGGCCCTGTGGAAAGCTGGTAAATCCTGCAGGGCCCGCAGCTCTTCCAGGAGCTCATTCCACCAGGTGGGGGCCAGGACCGAAAAGGAGAGACTTTTAACTTTGTTTTAAAGACTGAGGTTTTTATGAGGTTTAGATTGTTATTGTAATCTGCCTTGAGTCCCTGGAGGAAGGTGACAACTAACAACAACAACAATAATAATAAAGGCTAGTCAGAAAGAAAGTTGAACTACCTCAGGCATTGGGAGACAACCCACCACTGCTATTGCTAGTAAGGGGCACTGGGTACTAGAAGAAGTGTCATACTGACGAATAAATTTGCCATTCTTGTATTGTTTACTGACTTTATGCTTGGGCGCTCAACTCCTCACTGCTCTTCCCAAAAATCTATCTACGTTTCATTTGTATACAGTGTAAACAGAGAGCACAGTGAAAGGAATTGCTGGGGGAACATCTTGCCAGTTCCACATCAACTCAGCTGATGTAGTCTGCTTCCTGCTTATAGACACTAATAGCTTGAATAAGGACAGAGGTGCAAGCCTTTTAACACGAGCTGAAGGGCAAAAGCCAAAGACCCTCAGATCTTAGACTGTGGCCAAAGACTAAACTGGCATCTGAATTCTGAACCTGCCCAGGACTTGGCTTTGTGGGGGCAGTAGTCTGTATGTTTGGGGGTGTTTTTTGTTTATTTTGCTTTAACTGTTGCTTGTTTAAATCCTAACTAGGGAGAAAAGCAGAATGGATGGATTTAGAAGGATGTTTGTTTGTACAGCAAGTCTTCAAAACTACTGAGCTCAATCCTTAATGATCAACGTTGTCCAGATACAAACGACAAAAATGTTTTTCCTGTCACTCCAACATGGCTCCTGGTCTATGAACATGACATTCAAAAGCCACGCAGCTTCCGCTGATTTTTTTTTTAGAAGACATTAAATCAGGAAACCACATACAGAGTCAATCTTGTCATTTTCATGCACACCTAAACCGAAACCTGTCATACTTCACTAGCAAGGAAATGACATCATGGAAGTCACTTTATCTACTCCCAAATATGTCAGGCATTAAATTTAGAATTGTGTGTCAGCTGCAATATCCAAAAGCTTTACTGGAGTCAAGCTTAGTATAGCCTTCCCAACTTGTACACAGAGTGGAAAACCTGTGAAATTGTCCAAAATACAGTATTTTTGCATGAGGCTTTCACAAAATGAATCCGAGGCTGTCTGAAAGTCATGAAAATCCAGTGCTGCTCCACACCAAAGATCTGTTCTTGAGACAAGCAGCACCTCTTTTAAATCTTCCTCAAAGATCTGAATCAAAAAGTAGTTAGAAATATTTTAATATAAGTAAAGCACTGATGAGCTTGCGTTAATGGAACAGTATATAAACCTATGACTGATGCCAACCCTGCAAAAACCATGACACAGGATCTCTCTCCCCACCCCCACCCCGATATAAAAGCCAGCCCGTTTCCTTGTGCTTTCAAGCTCCCAATCTAGCATGTTAAGGCAACATTTGCTTTGAGGCTCCATCCTCCATCCAGCAGCAAGTAACAAAAAACAACACAACACGCCTACAACATCACAGTTAGAAGGCTAACCTGCAGCAACCAGATTGTCCCGCTGACAATTTCACTGCCCTATACAGTGATAGGCCTGTATGATAACAGCTGTCCTTTTCCTCACCAAGATGCTAAAGGAGGACTTGATACAGCAATTCCAAACAGAACTTAAACAAAAATTCCATCCTGCCAACATGACGCTATTTCTCAGACTAAATGGAAAATAAATCCCTGGATATCCTCACACTCCTTTCTTTCAGGAATCTCACATCTGCCGGAATTACCTTGAGTAGCTCGGTATTGGGGATGATCTTAAACGGAGAGGAAAATGAGGGGACAATTGCTTAGGAGACGGATGCTGCTGCTGCTACTTCCTAAGCATCAAAGACAAGAATTTATCCCCTTAGTATCAAAGTTTCTGATGCCTTTCCTGTCCGGGTGTCACCCTTTCCGATCACCCGGAGCCTCTTGCTGTATCCACACAAGGCAGTCTTAAGTTCTTCCACATGGCAACCATCGCCTCCCTCCCCCACCCCTTACCCCTCCCTTCCAAAGCTTGGCTCCTATGCTTTTCTGACCTTGCCACGTGATGGAGACCTCACTCTGATGAGGTCGCAAGCAGAGGTGACCCATTAGGTTAAGGCACATCTCCCCCATGGATGGCTGGCGGGAGAAGGGAAGCTTAGGGGGGGAGGGGAACGCAAGGCTTCTTGTGCAGTCCAGCTTCGCCAGGAGACTGGGAACCAAGTGCTTACTCAGAGGCACTGCACAAGCAGGGAGGGGGGGGCAGCCGGGAACGAGGCACAAGGGGTCCTGGACAGGGAACATGGTATTGCCTTTTTTTTTCTCCCCCACCCCAAACCTTGGGATCAAGTTATTGCTCCCTACCTACCAGAGAGGGCTGAACTGCCACCCAGAGCCTGTGCAGAAGAATCTATCAAGAGTTGCCAAAATCCCACCGTCTTCATCCCTGTCACGCCCTTCCACTTTGTGCACGGTCATTTTAGTTGTCTTGCAAGAGACACAGGCTGGCAGAAGGTGCGGCTCTGGGGTGGGTAAGGGGAAGCCCAGAACACGGATTGAGTGTGCCTACTAGGAAAGGCTGCACTCTTCCCACAACCGTACCTTCAAGACTCACTGCTAAACAATTCAGTTCCCTTCTATCACAGGCTCTTTGCATCTATTTTGTCTGACAGATGCTCTCCTTCAGAGCCACGATTCATCCAAAGAATTGGCTAAGGGGGGAGGGGGAGAATAATCAACACCTCCCCCCTTTTGTTCTGCTGCCACAGCAGGGTTGCTTTGCAGAGCTAACAATGGGACCATTCTCCACACCGCCCCTACTCACCCAGCCAGTTCTGCCTTAGCAGTTGCAGGGATTGACAACACTTCACCGAAAGCGGCTGGGAGTCGCATCGCTCTTCCTCTGGCTGCTTCGCTGGGTACTCGCTTCCGACCTCAGATCGTTTATCTCCGAGCTTTCGGTCTCGTTTGCTGAGGAACCCAGGCAAAGGCAAGGCAAACTAATCCCTGAATGAGGATCTGCATGCAGCTCGGCTGAATCTCCGCCCGGGAGAAAGCAGCGGTGGCGGCAGCTGCTGATGCTGCTGGGGCAGTGATCTGATCAGCACCATGGACAGCTGCCAGATGGGTCTCCCAAAAAAAGCCATGGGCAGACTCACACGTTCAAGGAGACGGAGAGAAGACTTATTAGGCAGTCATGTGTTCCATTGGGCACTAAGCAGCCCCACCTACCTCTGATTCTTGATGGAAACACACTCTTTAAAAAAAAAAGCCCTAGAGTGTGAGAAACCACTCTTGCTTTAATTTTCACCTCCTCATTCCCACAAGTCCATACAAAAACTCAATGGTTTAAATAGCCAGCTCATTTTGGAAACATTTTACAGGTTGCATTCAGCACAAATGGCCATTCAAGGGGGGATTGCACATGTTGAGTTGCCATCATGAATACCTTAAACATGGGTTTTCCCTCCCCCGATACTTGTTTGCCATAGCCTGGATTTGACACAATTCCATATTACTTTTCAGGACACCATGACTCATTCAACATACCCAAGAGACCGTTCTAGTGCACGCTGCCGAAAATGCTATCCTGTGTTAAAGAAAAACCTTGAATTAACTAGTTTTGTGAAACAAGTATGGTAGGCAAGCAGGTGAAATACATAGTAAGTCATTGCTCATTCAGTACTGGAATGACAAAGTTAATTACAACATCAAGCCATTCTGTTTTCTTGCACTGTTTAATGAGCCCACCGGCAAACTGTTTTTGTACTTGCTGGTTTTGTGAGATCTGCATGGTTTGCTTCGTTGTCTTACCAAGCAGTTTAATCTCACTTTGAAGAGTTAACTTTTGTCCTTTATATTCTGATGTCCTTTATATTATCATAGCATATTATCAGTTTCTGCACTGATAAATCCAGACTGTCTCCTTTCTTACTCTGAAACTTTATCAAATATAAAAGTCCGCTGACTTTAATGTATACAGAAATTCAAGTTGATGAGATGTAAGTAATATGATTTGTTTAAATTAGCAGAGGGGTGTGAAAGCTTTAGATCAGGAGGAAGAAGTGAAAAGTGCAGTCCTTCATTACTACCCCTGCACCAAATCTGTTAGTCCATTCATATCTGTCCCATTCCACAGAGCTGGAAGTGCTGTGTTCCAGACCATTCCGTTTCTGTGCTTCAGCTCAGGTGAACAGTAGCTGCTTTGCATGCAAAAGGCCCCAAGCTCAGTCCTCAGCCAACTCCAGTTACACAGGTAGTAGCTAATATGAAAGACCTCTGCCTGAGATTCTGGAGAGCCACCATCAATCAGGGTAGACCAGACTTTCGTGAAACCTTGGGGTTTCTCAACAGTCCTGGTAGGGTTTCCAGAATGGGTGGGAGTTAATTAATTTTATACATATTTTTGAAATTGGTTAAACATTTATTTGGTGTTACGACCACATATGGTCATGTTGACCTGCCCCCGCCCCCATGGACCTAGAAGGGGTGGGAAGAGGAGGGGCCCTGGGTGGGCATGTACATCGTTTGCTTCCCAACCATATTCTGCATGATTGTGGCACTTCTGGGGTTTCTGGAAGCCTGAAGAATGTTTCAGGGGTATCTCAATGGTAAAATAGTTGAGTAAGGCTGGAGCAGACAAAACTGACCTTGACGAAGCAATGGTCTGATCCAGCATAAGGCAGCTTAGTGTGTTTAAATGCACCACACATACCACCAATGCTTAACAAAAACAAATTTTGTAATTTGCAACTGGAAAATTATACACAAAAGTACTGTGTGTAATACTACCTGATACCTTTGTTTATTAAAGGGTGGTATAAAAACTTAATAAGAAAATAAATTTGCTTTTTTGACCGCCACTCCCAGACCAGGCCAGCTTGTGGCAGTTTACAATAAAACCCCAACAAAATAATAAACAAAACTACCATACAACCCCTTGGTAGCGTAAACCCCCACTACAAACCCCCTCCCAGCTTACCAGTCCGGAATAGCCCCCACACACACCGCCTACAAGTCTTGGGAAGGGCACGCATCCGGCCCTTGATGTTCCAGGGCATTCTGAGGAGGCACCCAAGAACTTCCACAGCCTGGCCCCAACCAAATGCCTGGTGGAAGAGCTCCGTCTTTCAGGCCCCGAGGAACTGTGATATCTCCGTCAGGGCCCTCAGCTCTTCTGGGAGCTCATTTTATTTATTTACATCATGTATAGTCTATCCTTCTTTTGGAGACTCAAGGCGGATTACGCCGCACGAGATGGTTTAAATTGACAGGAAGAGGACATCCAGTAAACAATACAACAGAGATTTGGACTGGAGAAATCCATAAATGAGAAGACAATCTGAATAGAGCTGAAACAAATAATGAGCATTAACTTCACATTAGGAGCTTCACAGACTGTAGATAGTACTAGACACCGTAGCACAGACCATAGTCCCTATCGCATTACCAAAACACCTTGCTGAAAACATTTCATTATAGTATAGTGCTATTACCTGTGCAAAAAAAAAAAGCCCTCCTGAATAATTCAGTTTTGCGCAGTTTGTAGAAAGTTTGGCATACACAATTTAGATTCCAGACTAAAATATAAGTTTTTTGCAGCACCTTAAAAATCAATGCATTTATTGTGGCACAAATTTTCACTGACTTGATTAATTGCCATTCCCTCTCTCCCCCACCCCCAGCCAACTGCATGTGGGAAATTAGCACAGCAAGGGCAAGGAGATCAGGTTACCATCAATTACTGCTGCAGTGAATGGACACTGTTCTTATCTTCAATACATTTGAGCTTTGCATAGAAGTATCACAGGCCAACTCTGCCTCTTGCATTTCATGGCCTTTTTGTTGCTGCAGCCACCTAATACGCCTAGCCCCCTTTGCAATTATTAAAATTGCATACTTGAGCTCACAGGAAACAAGAGTCTCCAAATGATTAGCCAGCTACTCAACTCACTGGGCACAGGACCTTGCCGACCAGATTACTTTGATCCATTTACCTGGGTGGAAGAAGAGTTTCTTAATTAACGTTTTTAATTTAAAGCACTGTTTCAAACTGGAGAATCTCTCCCAACAGTTCTCATGAATCCTATTAACTGGAAAAATCACCTTCATTGATTTTCAAGGAAATGCCCCCGTTTTTAAAATACCAACACAGAATATGCCCTGACCTGGATATCACAGGCTAACTGAACTTTAAAAGCTAACGCCAGCCCTAGTTAGTACTTCAGTGGGAGAGGTTGCCACATTTTAAAACCAGCTTGAAAGCCATCTTGAAGTAGAAGTTAGGAGTTCTGGCTTCTAATCTGAAGAGCCAGGTTTGATTCCCCGCTCCCCCACATGCAACCAGTCGGGTGACCTTGGGCTCGCCACAAGAGTGATAAAGCTGTTCTGACCGAGCAGTAGTATCAGGGCTCTCTCAGCCTCTCCTCCCTCACAGGGTGTCTGTTGTGGGGAGAGGAAAGGGAAGACAAATGTAAGCTGCTTTGAGCCTCCTTCTGGTAGAGAAAAGCAGCATATAAGAACTCTTCTTTGTTCTACTTCTATGAGGTTGCCATAAGTCAACTGCCACTTGACAGCTCTTTCCACCAATCAATTCTTGAAATATCTTTTTAGCAACTATAGTTGAATGCAATCCTTGGTGGTAACAGGCAACAGATCTACAGTGTGATCATAAGCAAAGTTATACCCTAAACTCATTGTCTGTAACTCTGTTTATAGGGTTGTGTGCGGCAGCGTCCAAATCACCCATTCCAGGCCGATGCAGCGCCTGGAACGGCCGATTCGGACACCGCCACACACAACCCTAGAGTTTAGCCTGGGATTAGGTACACATCCCTTGATCTCCTCTATAACTGGTCAAGGACACTCCTCCCACGGCGACGGTACACTTAATTAGGACTGAATGAAACGCTTTCCCTCTGATCCTATTAATCCTCCATGCCAAGACTCCTTTAGTTTCAAACTCGATGAAGCAAAGAACAGCTTACAGGGGCAGGAGGGAAGAAATAAAGATTTTAGAAGAGAGAAGGGAGAGGGAGAGATTAGAATTTGCAGATGCACAGAGCAAAACACCCTCTGCCCTTCATCACCTCCACCTGGATACTGTGCAATGTTAGACTGCATGCAGAACCATCTCCCACTGATCCATCTTCCCAACCCCCACCCCGACTTATACTCACCTGCCCTCAAGACTGTGACTTCTGAAGGGCAGTGACCACGCTCACTGGTTACTGGGCTGTTGTTTTAATGGGGGAGGGAGATTCCTTGTTTACATGGCTAAGCAGAAAAAATACAACTTAGGGAGTAAGGACGTTTACATGAGAATAAACTATTTCTATTGCCAGGAACATTTTGACATTAGAAAGAATGAGGCTAGTTTTTACTTCTTAATTAGAAAAAGCTGTGTATCAGAGAGAATGGCCAAGGCAAGAGCCCGCCTCTATTTAAGTTCCCCCCCCTCTCCCACCCCTTCAAATTTCCACAATAGGGTACATGTAACAGCAACCAGGAGGATTCCCAGGGATTTCTCTGCAAGACAGCTTCATGAACATGTACCCCCTGCAAACTCTTGGCAGGCTATTTATGTTTCCCCCTCATCTCTATTAGCAGTTGTCTTTTGATCAAACCAGAAGGATGCATGGAAAATTCACCGACATGGCTGTATTTTAACACGCTCGGGAGAACTGCCAGGACAAACCGCAAGGCCGTTCTGTGAGCCAGTGAGCTGTATTTTAACAAGACAAGCACTTAGAAAAGCAATCTTCCAACAACGTATTTCCAAATAATTGTACTAAAACTAAGGCTCCGCTAGGATCACAGTAGAAACAGGAAGGCTAAAACAGCAATTGGGGAAGAGGAACCTAGAGAAGTGTTCCGAGTCACAGGAGAGAGAAAGTCAGGCGAGAGCAGATGTAGCTCAGAAAAGCAACAGGAGAATGTAAGTGATCCCTGCTGGAAGAAACCAACGGCAACAATGGCAGCAACCCCCCCCCTTCGGCCAAGCTGCTCGCCCTTCTTCAACCCCTGTGAAAGGGTCATTTGACCCCCAAAGGGGTCCCGACCCCCAGGTTGAGAACCACTGCTCTAATGCCTGCTTTCCCCAGGTCCCTCTCTCTTCTTGGGTTTCTTTGATGGAACCCATGTTGTCCTTCAGAACATGAAGGTGAACAAGCACAAGTATTCTCTTTATAATAATTTAAAATCTTAAAAGCTCATTATGGGATTAGCAGATGTATTTCCACCTGCATTTCTCTATTGAGCGTTTGTTCTAAAGCTCTTCTCTTGAAGGAATAATCAATGTGGAATGCTTTCTGCTCCAAGGCTCCAGGCAGCCTCTCCTGCCCTGCTGGGCTGGGCTCCCAGGCCAAGCAGCTCTATTGCTTGTCTTATTGCTCTAGCCAAGTTCCACCTCACGTTGCAAACAAACAAAAGAATGTTGGGGGAGGATGTCTAGCTGAATCATCAGTGGATTATCACAGGCGTGAATGTGTCTAATCCCCTTTCAATTTCATGTACTCTGTGTAGATCATCACTACATCTATGAGCAATGAATTCCACAATTTAATGACTGTTTGAATGAAGAAATACTTCCTATTGTTCACCCTGATTCTATATTCAGCCCATCAACTTAATTACTTAGGTCCCAAGGGATAGGGTTTTCAGAGAGGGAGAAAAGTTCTCTGTGCATGGGAAAAGAAAGTAGATAACGCCGATTTCACCAGCCCTTAGATAAAGAGCCAGTCTAAAAGTTGATTTTTAAAGGGCGGTTGCTAGAGTCTAACAATGTGCAGGGAGGGGTCGGGATGTGAACTGGTGTCAGAACTTGCAGGGGGTAAACTTAGCTCAACAGCATCTTTCGCCGCCTTTCCCAGTTTTCAGAGATGGAGGAAAGTTCTCTATGAGAAAGCAGATAACATGTCCTCTACCCTAGCGATCCCCAACCTGTGGGCGGCGGACCACATGTGGTCCTTTGACAAATTGGAGGTGGGCCGCAAAGGACGCCTCCCCCCCCCCGGCCCTTTACTACTTCGGATGTCATTGTCTCCCATCACTCCCATATGGGACTATCTCGTTGCAGAGAAACAAGCTCAGGGTTCCCATTGATTTGTCATTGTCATGAGTTAAAATTTCCATGAAAATAAAATGTTCCTTATGTTCATTGTTGTGGCGTGTCTGTATCTTATTTTGAAGGGATGTTTAAACATTACCATAGCGATCAGAGAGCGTTAGGGCAGTGGTTGAGAGCAGAGGAGTAAACTACCCCCCCCACCGGGCCTCAGTAAAATTGTAAAGCGTTGAGTGGTCTCCGGTGATAAAAAGGTTGGGGACCACTGCTCTACCCTATACATGATTTTATAAGTCTCGGGACCCCTTTGGGGGTTGAATGACCCTTTCACAGGGGTCGCAGCAGGGGAACTAGCTTGGCCGGGGGAGCACCATCTACATAACAGTCTTGCGGGGTAAATCGAGACAGAGTGTTCGTCTGTCTGAAGCAGTGGAAAAGAGCGAGATTGCCATGGTGGGACAAGAGGCAGAACTGAACTGAGAAATTCCAGAAAGGAAGAAGAAGAAGAGTTGGTTCTTATATACAATTTATATACAATCATGAACAATGGATCTTCACGTCATTCGGTTTAATTTCTGTGAAAGAAAACTTGCATAATTTTATGGTCGGGGGTCACCACAACATTAGGAACTGTATTAAAGGGTCATGGCATTAGGAAGATTGATAACCACTGCGCTGCCATATCCCCTCTGCCCTAGCTCTTTCTGTAAACTGAGAAGCACAGGAACTTTTAACTTTTCCTCACAGGAATGGTGCTGCAACCTATTATGCTGCCAGGTTCACCCTCTTCCAATTCCTCTGTGTGTGTGTGGGTATTAGGTATAACAACCAAACATATGTATATATACATATATAGTATACACATATATACAGTATTCCATAAAGCTTGAGAGCAGTTCCCTTGCTACCAGGCCACTGAGCTTGCATGAACAGGATTAAAACCAAAGGACATTAAGTTTCCTCGGGAAGCGGTGGGTTCTTCATCTTTGGAAATTTTTAAACAGAGCCTGGATAGCCATTTGATGGAGAGGCTGATTCTGTGAAGGCTCAAGGGGGCGGCAGGTTACAGTGGAGCGATAGAGTTGTGAGTGTCCTGCATAGTGTAGGAGGTTGAACTAGATGACCCAGGAGCACCCTTCCATCTCTATTATTGTATGATTCTAAGCAGCCCAAAACAGGCCTTCTACTGATGGAAGTGGGGGAAATACATGGAGAATGAAGGTTACTGGAATGACTGGAAGTTGGTGGCAAAAATGAGACCCTTGGTGTAGAAGAAGAAGAGTTGGTTCTTATATGCCGCTTTTCTCTTCCTGAAGGAGGCTCAAAGCGGCTTACAGTCACCTTCCCTATCCTCTCCCCACAACTGACACCCTGTGAGGTGGGTGAGGCTGAGAGAGCCCTGATATCACTGCCCAGTCAGAACATTTTTATCAGTGCTGTCCCCCAGCTGGCTGCATGTGGGGGAGTGCAGAATCAAACCTGGCATGCCAGGTTAGAAGTCCTCACTCCTAACCACGACACCAAACTGGCTCTCAGCAAGGGCAGCGGTACATGGGACTGCCAACCAAAATACAGGCCGTGTCAAAGAGTCAGCCATCCTAAGCAACCCCGTCTCACGTGATTCTGTTTGACAGGACAGGGCAAAATCTCAGTTGTGGCGGGGACCCCACTGAGCCTGCCTGAGGACTCTCCCACTCTGGAAACAAACCAATGGCCTCGGGTACACTGCAACTTTGCCTTTCTCTTCCCTACTCTACCCTATATGGCTGGTGTCAACAGCAGGGCTGCAGGGTGAGGACTAATGTCTTGTGCTCCTTCCCGGTAAGTATAGAGAGAACTGCTTCCAAACATAAGAGCCTCTGAAAGCCTAATCCATCCTCTCCCAGGTGTTTTAGCTCTCGCTGGAATGTCTGCTGGGCAAGCAACCCACTTAACAGGAACTGAACCCATGTCACTCATTTACCACGTGTGCCTATTCCCTGTAAGCTATTGGGTGATGGGACTATCCCTGGTGAGGAGGGAAGCTGTGTGCACCTCTTGCTGCTATCCCAGTGTCTGCATCGCCTTTGCCCAGCATGCGGCTGGTGCTTTGGAATCCCACCCTAGACAGGACAGGATGCAAGAGAGGATCTGGTGTGCACTATCCAGGCTGGCCCTGCTGAGTGACCTTTGGAGGCATGCAAAATCCTTGGGTTGGAACAGCTGTGTTTCCTTCCCTACGTTCAAACCTGACAAATGGAATTTAGCCACAGGCTGGGTCTCAAACCCACATCTGCAATGTTTCCTGGAACAGATTTACTTTAGGGCTCTGCAGGTCATGTCACAAAATTCCTCCCACAGAAAAGTGCCTTGTTCCACTCTTCAGACACCCTTTTGCAAAACAGCAGAGAAACAGTTGCCCTCCCACTCAGAGCAAGAAGGATGCTTAGCCATTCTTCTACCTGCGCCCCTGTAAACCCCTCCTCCCTTTCCAACAATTTTTAAACATTTTCCTTTCATCTGAGTTCCAAAAGCAGCTCACTTGGGAGAAAATAGTCTTTGGGGCCATCTACTGGAGGAAACCAGCAGGAACAGTCATCGCAAGGCCTACTCCCACCCAATATTCCCCAAACAAGAATAGATTGAGGAATAGGAGGTTCCCACGATATGAGATCCTGCCTCTCAATGTGTATTTCATTGCCCCATTCAAGCATCAGAATGGGTGGGAAAAGGTCAGCACAGCAGTGGGCAATGGAGCTGTTCCCAGAATGGCCTCAAAACTTTAGAAATAATTTTTAGCTCGCTTTTTCATAGTTTGAAAGGCATCCGAGCATCTTTAGACATTTGGTCCCCAGCATAGCATTTGCCCATGTTTCCCAGCACCCATTTCCTTCTCCCTCCACATAAAAGCCAATCCAGATTGTCCTCCACTGCACTGGAAAAGGAGGTGTTCCAGAAGAACTGAGGGCATCCGTCACCTTTGCTTCTGCAGGGAGCCCTCATTCAGAAACAGCTGCCTCGACAGCAGAGGATAATGCTTGAGGATAAGGCTTGAAACATTCCACCATATCGTAAGTTGCCCTAATCCTCTTGGCAGCACCCGCTTCCTGTCTTCAAAATTCCCAGAGTACTCACCCAGATGGACCAAGGTCAGGCGTGCCTGCTATTAGCAGCACTTAATCATTGTTTTGCACTCGTATTGCTATGTAGTTAAATGAAGTGTTTTGTTATTTAAGGGCAATGGTGATATATAAGGCTGTAGTATTTGTTACAAAGAACGGATAACAGTTTGCTTACAATGGATACACACGTTGACAGACAAGCTTAGCCATTCACTACCCAAAGCAACTGATTCAGAAGGGCCCGTTTGTGACTGTGCAGCATGACTTCAAAATACAGTAAGAACGCAGTTTCTGTACAACATATACAGAATCTGTGACACTGACTCACAGACCCTGACTGGAGAGGATTTGGGGACTACCTCGGTGCTGCAGGGTTAACCCCCTGTTGTTGCATTTGACATTTGGTCCCTCAGCCCCAGACAAGAGCTGAGGCAAGATGGTGGGAGAGACAGAAAATCTTGCTCCACTGACAGATGTTCCCTCTGGCAGTAGAGATTTTGTGACGGATCCAACCCAGTGGCCTGATCCATTAGGCGAAGCCCGCTAGCCAGCATCTGTGTCACTATTAGTCATCTCTCTAAAGACTTCTGGCACACTGCAGGGGCTTGAAAGGGATGCAGAAATTTCTCCTGAACATTGAGATTTGAAGAAAACAGTTTCCCCTGCTATGCAGTACGGCACCCTGGTATATGCTTTCTCCAAACTATAATGGTGGATCAGACTAGTGGTCCATGTAATCTAGTCTCCTGTCTCAGTGGCCAGCCAGTTCCTCTGGAGGGCCAACAACAGGCCTTCCCCTCCAGGCATTAGAATGTCAGGAAAGGGACTTGTAACCACCTTCCTTGACTGATAGCTAGGAGGTCTCAGTCCCGGCAAGCAGATGCTGACTCCAGAGGCAGGCAAGTCTTTATGTTCTTCCAAATAATTTTTCTCCATTTCATATAAGCATAATACTAAAAATGTACATGGGGGTGTGTCTCTGAACCCCAATATTTAACTACAGAGCGAAATGAGTAATCTTCACAGGTCTCAGAACCACAGGCACCTTGGGTGCTTCTTAACTTTTAACCCACTATGTCCCCCCGTATGTAACATCATCATCTAATGTTTCCCAGAGGGCAGATATGGCACTACAGATTTATATAGATATCTTGAAATACGTATATGTTGATCTCAAAGATAGATGCGATGACACCATTGTGCCCAATGGCCATCAGCCAACTCTATAATTTTAGGTTTGACCCTGACTTGCCATGTGCCACTTTTTAAGGGCCTAGGATTTTATCTTCTGGGCAGGGGGAACAGCGTAGAGCAATTCTCCTTGGCTGGCTGTCAGAAGCTGCTGCAAGCGGGGAGATGGTGCTGCCTAAAATCCTAACACTCATAAGTTCTAAATTCCACTCCAAATTTGCACTCCACATAGTGCATGTGGCCTTCTAAGAATTACTGTTTTTGAGCATTTTGTGCAGCCCCAACAAGCCAAACACATCATTTGACAGTGAGATAGGAGAGTCTCTGAGATTTGACTGACACTCTAGATTCCACTATGGAAGTGAGACTGTATGCTCTGAAGCACCACCACCATGGTGTGCGCATTTCCCCATAAATCATGAGAAACTCAGGGTCTTAGCCCCCAGACCACCTTTTTGCCAAACACCTCAGGGCCTTCACCTCAAGAGCCTGAGCTAACATAGCCAAGTAGTCCCAGGTCTTCTGCAATTAATGTATAATGCTTGATAAGGAACAGACCCATTATCTACTTAAGCTATAAAAAGCAGCAATTTGTAATCAGTTTAACTGCTTCATCATATGATCACTAGAGATATCAGAAGCACATGTGATGTTTTTTTTTTTAATTGGGATGTTTATTTTCCCTCTCCCTTGCCTCCCAAATTCTTGCTCCAGAATTACTCCTTTTAAAAAATGGTTTTCAGACACAGCTGCATGGGAGTGTAAGTATTCTTAATTGCCTTTTGGCTAAGAGAAAATCAGCTGGTTAGATACTCTGGAGGTGTGCGTTGCTTTCTCTTGGCCAATTAACTCACCTCCACATCTGCATTGGTCATCTTGATAATTAATAGCAGCCCATTCATCTCTGAATCCACAAGGCTATGGAAAATCCAGTGATGCTTCAGTCTGCTTCAGTTTTCCTTAATGCTTGCACTCCTAGTATTTATGGACCACCAGTACCAATTACTTCATTCCTCACTGCATACAAAAGAATGGCCCTCCTTGGAAGAAGGAATATGATAACCTGCTAGACACACAGGCCTAAGTATACCAAAGGCTCCATTAATTGGCCCAGTTAGCCCTCTATATAACTTATAAGTAGGAACAAGCCAATGTGTGTACAACAGTGAAGAGTGTGCTGTCCCTATGTGCATTTGCACATATATGGGCACAGCACCCTATACACCTTCACATCCATATAACTGCTGATTTTTAAAAATCTTGATCACATGCATGCAAGCATGTGATCTATCTGTGCATGTAAAAGCAGAACACATGAAGGGGTGGGCCAAAGTTTGGTCCCACTCCCCGTCAGCACATACTGACCTTGTACACAGAAGTGTATAGGGTTGTCCTCACAGTAACCATATGTGGTAGGTAGGCTAGGTGAGAAGTGGAATGGTAAGCTTTTATATTGTAACTCATAGCAAGACTGCCCCAAAATACACTTGCTGACTGCAATCCACAGGCAGCAAAATGCTGAATGTATTGATATAGAAATGTGTGCGCATGCACATCTATTACATTGATATTTTCAGATTTTCCTCTCCATGCCAGGGATACATGCAGACAGATCCTATACTCTATTCTACCCACACCCCTCGGGATTATCCACAACTACAATTTACAATTAGGTATTCAGTCCAGTTCTTACCTGTACCAGCAATAGTCAAGGAAAGCTCAACTGTGCCACTCTGTTAAGTATAGGCATGTGTGACATTGTTTGCCCCCTGATCCCAATGGCAGAAATTCTACTCTCTGTACATCAAGGAGACTTCTTTGCTCAGCATCCTGGCTGCTATTTCTCCAGAGGTCAAATTTTTGTACATTAAAGTCTAAGAACATATCCCAGTGCTGAAAAGGACGCTTGCTCCCCTGACCTCGCTAACTCCCAGACTAGCCTGATCTGATCGGATCTCAGACATCCCAGGTTAACATTCAGATGAAAGATCAACCAAGGAAGTTCAGGGTCACAGCGCAGAAGCAGGCAATGGCAAACTAACGCTGAGCATCTCATCTTGAAAACCTTATTAGTGTCACCATTAAGTCAGCTGTAACTTGATTGCACTTTCCACCATCAAGGACCCTCACACTCAGCCAAAGTTCTGGTGACTTCAGATTATATATTTCAACCAATTTAGGTTTGACTTGAACTGCTACTATAGTCATAGGTAACAGTAGTGTGCTAATACTTCTAAGAAGCTTTCAGTGGCACTCAGTTTTCAGAATCAATATAAAGCCTTTTATGAGATCAAGCTTTCTTCCTCTTCTTCCACACGTGACCAAGACTAGAAAGCCAGCTTGACGTAGTGATTAAGAGCAGTGGCTTCTAATCTGTCAAGTGGGCTTTGATTCCCCACTCCCCCACGTGCAGCTAGTTTGGTGACCTTGGACGCATCGTCGCAGCATTGTTCTGACCGAGCAGTGATATCAGGGCTCTCTCAGTCTCACCTACCTTACAAGGTGTCTTTTGTGGTGAGAAAAGGGAAGGCGATTGTAAGCCGCTTTGAGACTCCAGGTAGAGAAAAGTGGCGTATAAAACCAACTCTTCTTTGTTCAAAATCCAGAGATAAGCCATGACTCCCTTTATAGATCAGAGAAATCTAAGCATAGCAGAAAACCTTCAAATCATACTATTAAGCTTTCCCAACATGTCCCCAAAGAAGCGCGTTGGACCTCAACAAGAGCCAGAGCCTTCTGTGTCCTGGCCCCCACCTGGTGGAACAATCTCCCTGAAGAGATCAGGGCTCTGCCTGAATGCCCACAATTCCACAGGGCATGCAAAAGGGAGCCACTCCATCAGGCATTTACTTGAGGCCGACCAACCCAACAACATCCACTGGTTCCCCCCTCAGACATCCCCTCCATGACCTGAACCAATCTTACCTCCCTCGGGGGTCCTGTTAAATTTGTTGTTCCTGTTAAAAGTACTGTTTAATCCAACCTGCTGTAATTCTGTTAATAGAATCACTGTTGGAATGTTATGATTGTGTTATATGTCTATGATGTTCTATGTAATACCCTGCAATATTTTATGTAAACCGCCCTGAGCTGTATAGGAGGTTGGTATAAAAATCTAAGAAATAAATAACAGCACTAGACTTGGGGCTACCAACCAGTGTGTCCTGTCAAAATCAAGACATTCCAAGAAGTCAGGTCAAGGCATGAGGAGATGATATTTAAAGAGATGAAGCATGCTGCTACATCAACTGAACATATAATCTGCCCCCCAAACCTTGACTGGAGATGTAAAAAATTAAACTAGATGGGGGGTGGGAGAGAATACCTGAAGACCTGAATTTATTTTGATTTAAAATGTTTCTACTATGCCTTTTCTCCAGAGGTCGTCAAGGCAGCTTCATATAGCTTGAATTTAAATATTGCATTTACAAATGCTGTCTCAACATTTAGGTAGTCTTATCTACCATGAAGTACACTCAAAGCAATAGTAGGGGTTTTAACAGCAAAAGACAAATCTTCTATGTCTATTCCTTCCAACAGGCCAAGATTGTTCTAGCATCCAAGAACAATGCTCTTAGCTCAAGGTTCTGCTAGGTAAAAGAGTGAAACTGGCTAATTTAATGAGGGAGCTGTTTGCCAACCACTTTTTCCTCTGTCATTGAAGAAAATGCATCCCAAGATGCCAATAGGGGGAAAAAAACTTCCTAAAGAAGCCACTTGTAGGTACCGACTTAGAAAGTCACTCATAAAAACCTTTTCGCTCACTGTGTGCTGAAACCAGTTGAAAAACAAGGCCTGAAGATATATAAAGGCGGAAGAATGTCATGGAACAAGAAGAACAACAGACCAATAATGGGGGGAAGCTTAGAATAGACATGACCAAGGAGAAAAGACTGGAGGGAGAGCCTCCCTCCATCCCTCCTTGTGCATCTCAGCATGTCTATAGTTGAGCTTTCAGAGTATCTAGGTTGGGCAATCCAAGCTTGCTTGGCTGGAAAGCCATTTAAATGTTTGTAGCATATTTGGGGGGGGGGGCAACCAATGCATACCTTTACCCTTACCATTCTATAGCCAACATAAGCCACATGGGACCAGTCAAGCCTAATGTGATTCTGAAAACTATAACATTTTAGGGGGAAAGGGGGATCATTCAAACCAAGCTGAAAAGAAGCAGAGAATCTGCACTTGAATCATTTGGGATCAGGACTCAGCAGAGCCCCGTGAGTCTCCAAGACAGCGTGCTTGTCATCAGGTTAGGAAGAAACAAGTAGGTTCTCTTTTCTTGCATCTGTACTGCTCTAAATGTGGCAGATCACTGGTCCAGCAGCGCCACCAGCTGGTCCCACTTTCTCCTTTTGTACAACATTAGATTAACCAGATGCACCATCAACTGTCTCCGTTGCAAGAAGATCACTGTGTAGTATTAAGACAGAATCTAACTCCTTGTAAACTGCTGATATGGCATGGAAGTTTGCAGGCAGCTGTGTATGCACCCCAAACCCCAGAAGACTGTTCTGCTTACTGTTTCTTTGCACCTTCAAAATGCAAAGACACAATTAGTGAGGAGAGAGGTGAGAGGAACTGAACCTCTTGGGGTAATGTGATGGCATTTACAATAGCATGAGAGTGGGGTGTTTTGTTTCTTGTAAGTTCAAACAAAAAAACTGAAAAAGCAAACCACAAAAGGGTTACATGCAACATTTATTAACAAACAGTTGGAAAGATGGATTGTTACATGTGTGAAATCAGGTTAATGGAAGTAACAACACTGTGAGACAGTGTGATTCCAGCAGTTGAAATGAACACACACATGAACACATAAAAAAGTGCAAGCTTTACTTTGAAAGACATGAATGCAAAAGGTAAAACAGAACAATGATTCCAAACAGACATAAATACAACAGTTAAAAAAACATTTTTAGCCAAATATGACTGTAATGCAACACATGTGATTGTTACAATTCAATTTTTGCACTGTTCTCTAATTCTGTAGTCCTAGTTCTACTGTATTTTATTTGACATTATGTCTATCTAAACTGCTTGTTATATTTTGTAACCTTACCTCGTCTCAGGCTGAAATGAATCAATCAATAATGCCTATGGTACCTAAGATTTTGATATGCAAAGTCTAGAAATAATTCTGTGCCAGGTCCAAACCTCAGAAATCTATCAATTCATTAAAGTAAATTAACTCAGCACTCAAAATGGATGAGACAGGCAGCTTGCTTAATCTGAAAACTTCTTTCTGAACTTGGATAATGAATGTTTTGGAGAATTTGAAAGTTTATGGAACTGTGAGATGGGAGAAGGAAGAGCTGCAAACCACAGGAAAAGGAACAGATACAGGGCAGAAACTACCGAGCACTTAAATGACATTCATTACATTACAAAAACATTAATGCTGAATTTTAAAGGTGCTGGGGGGAGACAGCAATCATCGGATTTGCTGGCGAGGAGTCCAGAAAGCAGGCCCCGGAAAGAATGGTAAAAGCAACTTCCAGCAGGGGGCATTTAAAACCACCAGTGAAGTGAATTCACATAATTCTCCATGACAAAGCCCTGTAATCCACTGCGCGGTAAACCAGCACATTGGATTAAGAGAAAGGATTGATGTTGCGTCACAATTTCTGGCAGCCCACTCATCTAGCAAAGCAGCTGGACTTCCTGTGGCCAGCAGAAGCAAAACTGGTCACCACATCCATGCAGGCAACTACTGCCTATCCCATCAGGTGTTAGATATACTGTGAGCCAGCCAAACCTGCAGATGTCTTCAGGCCACTGTTCAAGACTTCAGGACTCAATGCAACTGTTAAAAAATACTGCCTGGTAAAGGTTGCCCGATGCACAGCAGTTAAGCCAGGAAGCCAAATTTCCAGGGAAGCTAGAAGCAGAAAGGGCACTGCAAAAATTAAGTGTGAAGGTCGGTATTATAACAGAACCTCCACAAAAAGCAGGATAAGATGTGTTAATGCCAGCACACTGAATGAGTCAGTAGCTGTGTAACATATGACCCATGGGGAGCTCTGATGGCTACTCTTGGAAATTCAGTTCAAGGCCTTAAAATACGACCATTATGGGGGAAAATATGTAAGTTTAATTTTTTAGAAAGTTATGCTAACGTTGAAACAGATCTTTAAGATACTGCCAAACTGACCCACCCATGTACACATGCCATTCCTTGTATGCATGAAGACAGGGGAGGGGCGCACATCATAAAAAACAGAACTGCTATCTCCCTGGACAGAACTGCAATCTCCCTGGAACCATAAGCAGGGATGAACATCATGCAAAAGCAACAGCAGGAGATGGCCACAGAGAATGAAACAGCTTCATTCACAGCAGAACACGCCATAAAAGTGAAAGTAAAGCAACAGTTATGAATTTCCTTTGCTTTCAAGCGAACTCTCCTGCTGATCCACCTTCCATATAGGGATATCAGTGTTGCAATTTAAGAAGAATGTTAAATTCATCACAAGCATTTTAACTCAAACCCAGCTGCGTCCTTCTTTTTGAAGCTAATCTGGATGTTTGGGCTCAGAACAGCCTAACAGCTGTACTCATTAAAACCTAAAGGGGGGTTGCTGTGAGATTGGAGGGGGGAGGTACTCTACTTTTCAGCTGACTCAGAGAATGACTCCATCTTCAGTAATGGATAGGAAATTCAGTCACAGGGCTGAACATACCTTCAAATTAATCATGACTCGCCCACATTTGTTTAATAATATAAAGCTAAAGAGGTGTAGTAGGGGGAGGTCAGCTCAGAGAATTTTGGTGGGCAAGCATTAAAACAGCATCACTGTGTAACAGCCTTATCATTTCATATCAATAATACTTTAAAAAACAGCACAAACCTCTAGGCAATCTAAAAAAAGAATCTACTGTTGGTTACTGCTTATTTTATTTTATTGTTTATGTAATTTTTATCAATTAATTATAATTATGAATTACCCTTGTTCTTATGATGTTTTATATGCCATTAAAGGTTTTTTGAATTTGAATAAAAATCTTGATTGAAAGGGACCCTCTCCCCCCAGTTTTAGCATTTACAGGAAAGCTTTTGGCTATCAAAACCTCCCAGAGACAAGGAAGGAAGAGCAGGAAGCTTTTATTCAAAAGCCAGAAAGCCAAGGAAGTGGCAGCCCCAAATGACACCGCCAAGCAGGCAGCTTCTGTTGCATAATATATGCTTCCATTAAGGCCAAGCACATAAAACCACCAAACATCATGGTCAAACAGGGAGATCCATATGATATGATTTATTAACAAGCCTCCCAACTGATTCTATCAATGGGTTTACAGGATGTCTCATTCATGGGCCCCTGTGGCTGATGAAAGAGGAGCTTCTGCAGTCTGCAGGCTGTTTTCATGGTCTACTGCTGTAGACAATGTATGAAATCAGCAGGAATTAATCACAGGTCACAAACATGCAACAAATCCCAGGATGGACTTTACTTTTAAGCAGTCCTGCCCCTGAAGTGGGAAACAGCCACTCATTTTAGCCTATGAGAGTGCTGCTCCAGCATCCAATCACTTTTGAGAAGGAGGGAAACACAGCAGGAGTTGAGTTCTGCCTCCAGAAGAGAGCAGGATGAAGGGTATACAGATCCCCTGGAGAAAATGGATGCTTTGGAGGGTAGACTCTGTGGCACTGTCAGTCCTGTCCCCCCCCCCACCAATCCCTGTCCCCCCCCCCAGGAACCATTCCCAAACCTCCAAGAGTTTTCAAACTCTTGGATTTGAGAACCCTATCCCCACCACCACCCTGTCTGTAGCCAGCAAGGGCCCTTTCTCAATGTTTTTTACCACTGAAAACCCCTGTACCATTCTTCAGGCTTCAAGAAACCCCAGAAGTAGTTAAATTGTGTAGAATATGGTGGGGAAGCATAGCTGAGTATATGCTGACCTGTGTACGTGCCCAACCCCTCCAGGCCCATCATTGGCCATTTTGGGAGAGGGGGGTTGAGTCGGCATGAGCATATATGGTCACATCACCCAATAAATGTTTAACACATTTCTTAAAAAATGTATAAAAATTTAACTCCCACCTATTTGGGAAATAGAAAAACCCCAGGATTTCTTGAAACCCTGGTTGAGAAAGCCCGACCTAAAGCATTAGAAAAAGCCTGTTTCTATAATATCACATCACAGACATACATAATTTTCAAGAATATATTTACTTAAATGTTGTCCACAATTAATATCTAAATCATATATAATTCCCAAACTAATGTTTTCTATTTTCAACTGGAATACATGTATCTGGCTGTTGATATTTTCAGTACTGAAACACGCAATAGAGCTGGGAGAAGCAAAAAAGGAAAATGGATCTAAGGCAGAAGAAGGACAATGGAATCAGAAAAAGGCAGGTGATCAAAGATGGAGTGGTAATGAAGAACTTCTGCAACTGCAACACAGAGAGAATTAAGAGTGTAGGGAATCTATGTCCAGGATAACTGTTTTACTGTTAGTGTAAAATTGGAAAGATTTCTATTCCCAGCTCTAATGTACACACTTGCAGGCTGGTGCTCGTAATGTTCCTATTTTTAATCACAGAAGTGATTGATAGGTGGAGTCCCGTAACCAAAAGAAAAACCGCAGGGACATTCCCAATGTATTTTAAGGCATTAACATCTTTCAAGATTCCGAGCCCAGTACCCAATCACCTTGCAAATATTTTTTCATGACATTCATTACAGTGCAAGAACACAGAATTATTTGGATAAATAAAACATCCTAAATTAATCAGCAGTAATGGCAAGGAAGGTCCCTTTTTTAGTACAAGGAACGAAAATCAGTTTTAAGGTTTTATTTATCAAATTGCAAATCTTTTACAGATATTTAGAAAACCCTTAAGGAAGCAAAACCATCATTTCAGAATGCCCAGCTTGTGAACTGACCCAGAAGCAATACACTTCAGCTTTCCCCAAAAATTCACTCTGCCTTTGATTAATATCTGTACAGGCTTTGTCATTATATGCAACTTTTATGATAGCTGTTTTGAGCCTGTAGAACAAGACAAATTTTATGAAAATTAGGAAGAAATCAAGATTGAGCCACGTGCTTCACACTTTTTTAAATGGACCAATCTTACTGGCATATGAAAGTTAGAAAAGGAAATTATAAAAAAGCATTAGGCACTCTCTCCCTTGGCTTGACTAAAACCCAGAGTAGCTCCTTTGTCTGCTGTCAATCTACACAGACCATGATAAACATAAGTAATGCCCAACTTGCAACTCCTATCAAGGCAAATGCACTCCCTTCCAGCTCTCTACTATGTTTTCCCAAGTGCACTGTATTTTACATTTTACAGACAGGCAGCAAACACAGAAGGTATATGGAGTCCCCGGTGAGCTGCATTTGGTCTGTTGAAGATTCATCCCCATGTTAACAGCTCACATTCTAACTACAAAGAAAGTTCTATCACACAGGTTTAGTTTCTATATGATTTTTTGCACATCGCCAAAAGGCAGCAAACTGAAGTCTGTCGAAGCTGTCTTGTGGTGGCTGAGGGAATTACCACCACAATCAGACCACCATCAAGGGAATCCCTCTTTTGGTAAGGGGGTTCTTCCCTTTGGGAGTTGTGGCAGTGTGGCAGGTAACATGCACAAAGGTATCTCAAAAAAACAACAAGAAAGGTCTTTAACCAAAGACCAATCTCTAGTATGGGGGTGGGAAATATGACTGCTCTGGAATGTTTAGAGATACAAAAAGGACTCACTGACTCACAAAGCACCTTAATGTGAGGGATCAGCAATTTGGCATATACCGTATTTGCCGGTGTATAAGACAACTGGGCGTATAAGACGACCCCCCAACATTTCCACTCAAAATATAGAGTTTGTTACATTACAGTACTATGGGCCACTATGGGCAGCTATGTCTATCCCAACTGAAGTGCACCTGGCATATAGGACGACCCCCCCACTTGGAGGCATGTTTTTCAGGGGGGAAAAGTAGTCTTATACGCCAGCAAATACTATATCTATTATTCTACGGTTTAGGGAAATTTGTTACCAAATTCTGGTTCAATTTTTTTGGGGAAGCAGGTTATATTTGATTCTGAATACTTCTGACTATAACGACTTTGCTTTTGGCTCACATTCTTATAAATTCAAACTATTGTATATAATGATTTTAATGCTGCTGGAAATAAATATTTGGAGATTTTTCTGATTTCACAGCTTTTTTGTAATTGGAAAGCTGTTAATTAAACAGATTTCATTTTAATATAAGCATTTTAGAATCCTGGAGGTGCTAATTAGAAACCTTTTGTTGCTTTTACACACAGAAATCTGAAAGGTGCTCTTTTAGAAGACACTGCCAATTTTCACAGACACTCTGAAACTTTGATGCTAATAATAATAATGCTAATAATAAATTTCAATTTATTTGCACTTTCAGTTGAGAACATTTATGCTAGAAATTAGGAAGAAATTAAATGCAGTGGACCACACAGAGGAAAATGATAACGGCCTCAGGAGAGCAAATTGGAAAAGGGTGCTGGAAGAGAAAATCCAAAAGAAATTACCATATGTTATTCGTTTACTGAATGTATGGGTTCTTATTAAAGAATATATAGGCAACTACCTACCTAAAACCTTAAAAGCCACTACACTTGAGTCTTTTGGAAGTGTTACTAGCAACTAAATTATTCAGAAACAGAAAAGGTAATTCAGCAATATTCTCCATGCCATCAAATGTGTTTAGAACTTTAAATAAATTTGAAACAGTCTTGATAACACCTAGCCAACTGATAGATAGTATGGTAAAAATCCGTTCTATTATCTATGAGACTGACGTGTTACCAGATAGGTATAAGACAAGGTAAGAAAGAAATATTTTGGAAACCATACTGCTGACTACAGGAAAAATGTTAGGGAAGTTTTTCATATTTTTAATGAAGATATTAAATTAAAAAAAATTAAGATGTTTTACCATTGGTATTATTTTCATAACAGATTGGAAAACACAAGAGAAATTTTAATAGGTTTGAAATATGATAAAATAACGGAACTTTGGTGTGTATGAAGTAGAACTCTGTGATAATACAAAGATTCTGGTCTTTAGTTAAGGATAACAACCAACCAATGAGTCTGAGGGAAAAGTGCTGCCAAGAGTTTGGCTTGTGGTCCTGACAAACAGCTTGACAACTTACATGTGGAAGAGGAAACAGTTTATTTCCTCATCTGTGTTAATTCAATCTATACACTGGCATGTTCTTCCTTTAAAAATGCATTCATGAAATCTTTTCATTTTTGTGCTTTATAATTTTTTTAAAAAATTTAGAAAAATACTACAACTTAATGTCCAAGTCTACAATGCCCTCATTATTTCATCTCGATCACAGGTAACGCCAGCATCCTGTTGTGCTAGCTTCCCCACTCTAAAACAAAGTGTTTTTTACTAAGACAGTATAAGACCGGGGACTGAATTAATTCAGAACTTTTATACCGAATGCTCTACAAGGTACTAGGGCAGAACACTGTTCTTGTTTCTGAACAATGAAGTGCTGCTTCTGATCTGATTTGGGTCAGACTCACAGTATGCGAAGTATTCTTATGTTGGATTCGCCTAATCCAGTCAAGCTTTGAGAGCAAGGAACCGAGTCCTTTCCATTCTGCTGAAGAATTTAATTGCCTTGTACAATCAAACCCGTGCCACTTCATCACCGACACTAAATTTAGAATCCTTAATTCTCAGGATTTTTTTCCCAGAGCCACAACCTTAAGATCAGCAATTTCAAGTAACCAACACTTCCACTGCAGCCCTCTTCCAAGAATACTGATGAGCAGCCCTTCTTTGAATCTCACTCTTCCAGCACATTCTTCCGTTACTTGGGAAGGTCTGCAAGAGGACACAAGAGTTCTGAGGGACCTTTCCCGTGTGTATGCCCCAAACACCAACTCTACCTGACTGGTTGTCCCTCATACGAATGGCTTTGGCCTTAGCCAATTCCAGAGCTGTGACCCACCGCTGCCGTTCCACTTCTGAACTAGCCTTTAGATGGTATGTCCTTCCCCCGCTGGAAAGCACAATGTTACAGGAGTCCTCTGTGTCAATGTGGGCTGTTGACAGGTTGATGGTTCCTCGACAAGTGTGAGCCATTTCAGCTTGGGTCCTGCAAAAGTAATAAAAGAGAGAGATAAATGCCCAAAATTTCACAACTGTGTCCTTAAAAAGTGGCTACAACCAAGAATTAACATTTCTCTGCCTATGCTGTTTAAACATTAAAGGTAAAGCCTTCAGCAACACTACTTATGGAACTTACCCCAGTAACTGCTTAGTTTAATATTATCAATGCAATGGTTATCAATATTACTGTTTTTTTTTAAATGGAGCAACTTGCCCTCAGGAGCGAAATAGTGTTAAGGATTACAAAGAAAATCTGAGCATGTTTAGACCCACATTTATTCTATATTGAAGTTGCAATAAAGCTATACTCTGTTTCTATGTTCATCAACAGCTTATGAAAATCATTTTGTATACAATTACTTCTTGCATATCTTGTTCTGAGTCAGGAACCTCTTTGGAATGTATTTATTTGTTCAATTTCTAGGCTGCTACTCTTGTTGTAAGCTCATGGTGGCTTACAACATAAAATAACAATAAACAGTAATAAACATTCATTTAAAAAACCCACCCACATCCCCACGCCAGTTGGGTCTGAAATTTGACAGATGCTGTAGATACAGGAGGGGAAGCATCGTAGTTATTTAGAAAGGACAAAACTAGACATTTCACCCAACCTTTCACCCCCAATATTATGACCTGTTAGAAATACTCCTGTACTTTGAAATAGAAGCCTCTTTCAAAAATCAAAACAAAAAAGGAATCAGAGATCCCAAATCCACTACAAAGTATGAAGAATTCGTATAACAGCCAGAGATTAGAAGCCCATCTTCTTAATTAACTGCAATCTATCACTTTCTACATCATATAAGATACAAATTCCCCAAACCTGTAGTTCTGTAAAAACATAGCCATTTTCAACTAAAAAAATTTGTGTCTGCCTATAACATGGGTTGTTTTCCTGGCAAAGAATCCTTACATTCCTGGGTAGGATGCCTATGGAATCTTAGCAATGGTTGGTAGTCTCGGTATTACAAAAGAATTTTAGTAAAACATAACATAAATTCTGGCAGACAAGAACAGGGAGCTTCATTTAGTTTTAGAATCTGTGGAGACTGTGGAGTTAGCGCTGTTTTTGCCCCTCAGGTAAATCTCACTTGGGAAATGAAGTTCTGGGAAAGAAAACAGATTTTCTCTGCACAAGCAGTTACCGAGCAATGCAGTGCATGCCCAAGAATTCTAACTTAAAACAACTCATAGAAAGAAGTAGCTGCTACCGCCAATGCCTCTGTTATTTATTATTACTAGCACCATTTAAAAAAATGGGCTTTGAACGGGGCGGCAGGCAGGAGGGCGTGAGAGGGTGGCCACGGCTCCCTTTGGCTCACAAAGCAGGCTAAAGGAAGTGGAAAGCCACCCCTTCCTGCTGGTGGCACTGCCGCGGGAGGCTCCCTTTGGCCTGGCAAGCACTCTTGCCGTGGTAAGAGCACTTCCCGGGCTAAAGGGAGTGGAAAGCCCCCCCTCCCCGCCGGCAGCAACAGGGCTTTGCGGCCCACAGGGAGGTTGCAAACTCCCCCCCCCCCGCTCCTTCCCAGCAGGAGCGTACCTGTGAGCCACAAAGCCCTGTCACTGCCTCTCTCCTTGTGGGCGACACTGGAGGCTGCAGCCACAAGGCTTCTAGCAGGCAAAGAGGGAGGGTGGGAGTTGGAGGGGGAGGCCAATCAGGGTGGACCTGAACGGACAGGGCCCCGGACAGTCTCCTCCCAGGAGGCTGTTTCCCAAATATATAAGGGAGCAAAACAGAGTTATTATTATTATTATTATTATTATTATTATTATTTGCATTTATATGCCACAATTCCCTGGCTGCTCAATATTAAAATATGCACAGTATGATATAAATAATATAAAATTAAAAAATGCAATTACAGTGAATGTGAGTGATGGGAAGGCTCACAACCAGGTGAGGAAAGGGCACAAGGAGTTTGGGGGGGGGGGGCAGGAAGGAAGGTGTGAGTGGACACACATATGGTGGGAAGGAGAAGGCCCCTGGACCTTTTTTTTTAAAGCAACTTGATTCTGTCATCAATAAAAGTGTAGTTTCTAGCTAAATGCAGACAGGAAGCTCTCCAAGAAGGGACAGTTTGAAGCCATCTCATCTTCTACTACACACAAAAGTCCTAACTGTACCTTTCAGGGGGGAAGCAGAGCAGCATTCAGACGGATTTTCCTATTCGGCACTAGCATCTCAATGCTTGCATAACAAGATGACATAAGCAGGTTTTTCAAAGCCTCAAATTTGGGATAATCCTGAACAGAGAAACAAATATGCACTGCCCTCAATCGCAATACAAAATTAGATTGACAATCAAGAACAGTTTGTCCACAAGCACAGGAGAGAAAGGGAATGGGGAATTGCAAAATAAAATACTCGGCTGAACCAAGTCCAGAGGGGCAGCTACACTACTGCGTGACAGTAGACACAAAAAGTCATTGTGGCGTATGTTAAACACCAAGGCTTATTGTAGCAATGTTTTCCCCCATGGAACAGCCTCTATATCAGTCCCCAGGTAATCTCAGCAGGCAGGCAAGCACATCTGCCTGAAATATCTCTTCTTTTCCTGTACAGAACGCCCAGCCTGAAGAAGAATTCTGAAGAACAGGATACCCTCAAGTGAAACATACTGTGCTGCTCTTTTTGGATTTTTCCCTAAAAGGCCAACATTGGAACTTGCAATGTTGGCCTAGGAAGATTGTAATACTGCCAATTGCCGCAGCGTACTCTTCTTGCTTACATCTGAGTATTGCATACAAGTGGCAGTCTGCACCTACTGCAGGTCTCGTGTGTATTTACTGTATTTCAAGGCTTTTTATGAACCTTTACCATTTGTGTCTATCCCCAGGCATCCATCGCATTACTAATATGTACAACGCAGCACCAAGTGAATTGATAAGAGAACAACACCTACACAGGAAAATATGAATTGTCCGCTGGTCTGCCAATAATATTTAAAAAGCAGAGATTTCCAAAGGCATGATAAATAGGACCTTCCTATAGGGATAAGCTTGATCGCAATAGAATGGTATTTTTCTCCATCCACTTGATTGTCTATTTTAGGCTGCTTGCTCATTTATTGTTTCTCACTATCCCATTAACACACCTCTAGACAAGTACTGCCAATGTTACTTCATCCATAAGGGAGAACACAGAACAACCATTCCAACCAGAGTGCTTTTACTTGCTTCAGATCACATGGTGTCTCAAGGAATCTGGAAATACTGCATCATAGATACCTGATAAAGCTGTTCTGACCGAGCAGTGATATCAGGGCTCTCTCAGCCTCACCCACCTCACAGGGTGTCTGTTGTGGGGAGAGGAAAGGGAAGGCGACTGTAAGCTGCTTTGAGCCTCCTTCGGGTAGAGAAAAGTGGCATATAAGAACCAGCTCCTCTTCTTCTTCTACCTGTCAAGAAGTTTCCTGAAACAGAAGTAAGCAGAGTGAGTGAGACAGAACACCTGTTTTGCTAACCAACGTATGGAAATCAAAACTTTTTAGAGTGTGTCTGTAGTCCACACTATTGCACAGAAAAGGCTGGCCTGTAAGAAGGGAGACCAGAGCATTTTCTTTGGGGGGAGGGAGGGCATAATGTGGAGACTCAAACAATGGAACACAGCTCAGCTTTCATCTGCCTCGCTGAAACAGAACTACACAATGGACTCAGTGGCAGGAATCAGAAAAGGATACTTCGGCAGCAGAAAGATACAGCAGATATTACACACATTCTTTCCTCAAGTGAGAAGGGGAAAGTCTTAGCACAATAAAAAGAAGTATAAGATAAAATACAGTTTGTCTAAGTCAGGGGTAGTCAAACTGCGGCCCTCCAGATGTCCATGGACTACAATTCCCATGAGCCCCTGCCAGTGAATGCTGGCAGGGGCTCATGGGAACGGTAGTCCATGGACAACTGGAGGGCCGCAGTTTGACTACTCCTGATCTGAGTATTCATGCAGGCTTCCTGTTTTGAGTCAAGAGTAGAGAATCTTTCCTATGTTCACTTTGCTTTTGCCTCTATGTTTTACAGTGAATTCTGATGCATATTATATTTCGCCATCGTGCAAATTTCAGGAAATGATTTCATCTTTCATATCCATTATTAATTATTATTCATATAATTGATACATGATACATAAAAGGATTTTGATTACCTTCTCTTAAAAAGATCTAAGTGTTGAAGTTTTAAATAACCTACAGCAAAATGGCGGTCAAAGCGGAAAGAGAAGGACACACATTTAATGAGTTCAGTTTTAATGCTTGCTGTAACCCATCTCAATGATTGTTGGAATGGAAAAGTGGGGTGGGAGATGATCTACAGTGTGTGCATAGCTTTCAAACAAGCACACCTAGCAGGTGGTATTCCAATGTGACAAAATCTGTATCTCATAAGCAAGACTCATAAGTTGTGAGATCCGCAGAACAACTTGGGAGTCAAGAAAGGCAAAAGAATGCAGCTAAGGCGAAAGACAGTCAAGGTGAAGCACTGGACTTGGGAAGCCAGTGAAATGTTCCAGCATGCCACTGTGTAGCTGGTTGCCTACCCTTATTGCATCACCAAGTCACTTGATAGCAGGGACCAAGGCACAGTCCAACTGCTTGCAGATCGCATGCCATTCCTAAGGTGGCACTGCCCAGGCCTGTAGCCAGATCTCAGTAAGAGCTGTTTTCCTCAGCACATTTTGTATTATATATATATATATATACATACACATACTTTAAGAGACAATCTGATTGAAAAATAAAATAAAACAAATCCACATATCTGCCAACTGCAGCTCTCTAGAAAGCTATGACCCCCTCCTCCAGTAAAACTACATAGCCTGGTCATGTGTTCCAGCACCAAACGTCTTGGAACACAAGCTGCAGGAGGAAACATGAAGCAAATGTGATGTGACCTTTGCTACAGGGGACAGCTTGAAGATCAAGTGCACAGGAATCGGGATTATCCACACTGTCCTTGGAAGAGCTCTTGACAAAAATAAAAAGTAGGTAGAAGCTGAATTCCAAAATCTTACAGAAGTCATTATGGTGCCTGTAATTTGTCTAATTCATCCGCTATTCCAATAAATCAGTCCCTCAGTACACCAGACAACATCTGACCTGAATGCCAAGCAATAGAATTGAGACTCTCCTGCATTCCAACCAGAGTGCTTTTACTTGTTTCAGATCACATGGTCTCTCAAGGACTCTGGACCTACTGCATCATAGATCTCTTCTTTTTGCTTCCATACCTATCAAGTGGTAAGATTCACAGTCCCAGGGGAGTCAGCCAGGTGTTCTGCTACCCTTATATGAACAGACTAAGTTTTTCTTTTTGCCAGTTCCTCCATTAAAAGTGTTGTCAGTTTTGCACTTACACTCTCACGCACACAGAATCCATTCAAAATTTTCACACCATGCACTTAACAGCAGTAGGCAGCCTACGTGCTTAAAAGTTTCCGAACATCAGTACCTACAGCATCCTAACTGTGAGGCAAAGATGCTAATCATAAGCATTAAGGTCCAGTAGAGATGAGGCAATACAGACAACAAAAAGTGCAATGGTACACCGAGAGGCCCTCATGTTACTACGGGATGCGCCATTGAAAAGGTAAAGGTATCCCCTGTGCAAGCACTGAGTCATGTCTGACCCTTGGGGTGACGCCCTCTAGCGTTTTCATGGCAGACTCAATATGGGGTGGTTTGCCAGTGCCTTCCCCAGTCATTACTGTTTACCCCCCAGCAGCAAGCTGGGTACTCATTTGACCGACTTCGGAAGGATGGAAGGCTGAGTCTACCTTGAGCCGGCTGCTGGATCGAACTCCCAGCCTCATGGGCAGAGCTTTCAGACTGCATGTCTGCTGCCTTACCACTCTGCGCCACAAGAGGCTCTTGCGCCTTCGTAGCAACCATCTAATGCATGAGGTTACAAGGATCCAGTTATCCAATGGATGCTACCCTTATATAGAATCAAATCAATGGTCCCCCCAAAGCACTTTCCAAGCTTTGATACTTCAAGCATACCCAAACAGCAAGCATTCCCCACAGGGAAGTATAATGACTGCTAGAGTATCTTAACTGTGCGGCTATCTAGAGATCAATGTATTTTTACAGCACTAAAATAAGATCGCTTTAGAAATGTCAGTATGAAATATCAGCGGTGTTCCTTTTGTTGCACAGACTTAAACAGGATTTACTGTTTCAATTTTAGAAAAAAAAACCCATGTTCTAAAGGTGGCATGACCTCTAATCTACTTTATAGTTGGGTTTCGCTTGTATGAATTCAGAATCCTCTGAAAAGTGGCTCCAGTACAGCGACATCTAACAACCAAGTGAATTTATTTTTCTGGTTTACTCTACAATATAAGGCAGAGTACTGAAAGGTTAAGAATCTTTTAAATGACCATTCCCATTCTAGCTGTAGGGCCAAACTATACATTTTCCATGTGACAAGTCTCACAGGTAAAGTGGTAAGCCAAAGCCAGGAACGCATCTCCTTGGGGAGACAGCTCTCCCCAGATTTCCGACTATAAAATTTGAACAACCTTAGCTGTGTTTGTTTCTTTTAACAGTTTACAGATTTCGGACTGAAAGACATTTGCCAATTTGATCCCTTCCCATGGAATTAAATTACGAATGGAGACATTTCCATTGCAATAACTGGTATTGTAATGGCATTACAATTTGCAGTTTTATGAGCACTCATGCGCACAGTTCAATCTAATTTTCTCCCTTTCTTTTTAGCTGGAGCACAATGAAATATACTATTCTGTTTCCTTTGCCTGGCTTCCACCATTATGTACATTCCTCAGCCAGTTCCAAAGAACCGTCTTCCTCTTTTTGGTGCATACTTTCAATTTTATGCAGTGAGAGACATCTAGAAGGTGTTGCATGATTTGGAAAGCTACTGGCATGTAAACTGGAAGCTCCATTGCCATCGTGGGGGATAGTGTTTGATGGCTTCAGACAGCTCTCATTAACCAAAGTGGACAAATTGCTGGGCTCAGTGAGGGCAACCGCTTGTCCCTTTGAACCATGCTCGTCTTGGCTGCTCACATCGGGCAACCAACGGATAAGAGGCCCCGTGAGGGAGATTGTTAATCTCTCCCTGACGTCAGGTGAGTTCCACGAGGGGCTCAAGGAGGCAGTGGGGTGCCCTCATCTGAAAAAAAAACATCTCTTGACCCAGCCAGCTAACTCCCGTTTTCGCATCTTGCGTTCCTAGGAAAGGTGGTTGAACAGGTCGCAGCGGATCAGCTCCTAGCATTTTTGGAGGAAACTTCAGCCCTTGATCCATACCAGTCTGGCTTCCATCCTGGCCACGGGATAGAGACTGTGCTGGTCGCCCTGACATATGATATCCGATGCCAACTGGATCAGGGTGGTTTGGCCATCCTCGTACTTTTAGATCTGTTGGCTGCATCTGACGTGGTTGACCATTAGTTGTTGGCCCACTGCCTCGCCAGGACTGGAATTAGGGGGACTGCACTGAAATGGCTGGTATCCTTTTTCCAGAACCAGACTCAAAGGGTTGCAGTGGGGGAGGACTTATCAGACCCCTGTGCGCTCCCTTGTGGAATATCCCAAGGGGCTATACTCTCCCCTACACTTTTAACATCTACATGCACCCTCTAGCCCAGCTGGTTCGGGGCTTTGGGCTGGGTTGTCATCAATATGCGGATGACACACAGTTCTAACTCCTGTTGGACGGACAGCTGGCACTAACTACTGGAATGAGCTCCCAGAAGAGCTAAGGGCCCCAACAGAGCTCACTAAGTTCCACAAGGCCTGTAAAGATGGAGCTCTTCTGCCAGGCATTTTGTCGAGGCCAGGGCAGTGACCAAAGATGGCATCTGTGAATCCTGCCCTATGTGTACAATCTGCCCCCTGGACAGACAGGATTAAAGGGATCATCTATGTTGGCCTGGCTGGAACAGTTATTGGGCTGGAGAGATTATGCTGTCATCTGTTCTTTTGGCTGTTTTTTGGCTTTTATTCTCTGGTTCTGTTGGCCTAATTAAGTTTTTTTATGGGTTTTATATTGTATTTTATGGATTTCATATTGTGAACCACCCCAAGACGGTTGTCATAAGGGGCAGTATAGAAATCTAATTATAAATAAAAATAAAATAAATAAAACAGCTGCTGCAAGCATGTGCGTGTACATGCATCCTCTATGCCTCTTCCTGGTGCTCGATTCAAAGTGCAACTGACAGAGAATGAGCGGAGGAAAAAAAACAGGAGGGGGGCAGGAGAAAGAGGATAGTATTCTGTGCATTCTAGAGTGAGAGACACCTAGTCAAGCTGCTCTCCCTCTCGAGGCAGGAAGAAGACTGGGAAAAGGGGGCGTTTCCGATCAGAAGACAGGAAGTTTTAATTACACCTGCCTCCCTCAAGATGGGAAACACCCACCACGGTGTCCTAGGAAAAAGTTAGGGTAAAGAATCCTGGCAAAGCCTCATCACAGCGGTGCTGTGAGATATAGTTCCCCCGCCCAATAGAAATTATTCTGCTAGAAAAATGAAACTGCAAAACAAATGTACAAGAAACACACTTATAGCACTGTCAGCCTGAAGCTGATCTTGCAAGTATATACAGCTAATTTCCTTCTCAGTTGAGGACACTGGAGTTGCAAAATCAGCAAGATGTAACTGCACAATGGCTACATAGGGTAGCAACAATCTCATTTTGTCCTAGACAATCTAGAGGAACATATTTATGCTAGGGCACAAAAAAAGTGCCAGAATAGACACGGTAAGGACAAATTATTCATTAGAATATCAGGTGTCATATTTTTTAAATGAGAGTTTCTAATTTGTATGGCCGTGAAGACATATTTGAAAGCATGGAGGGGCAATGGCTGCATGACTTCAGAGAGGTGGATGAATAAGATCCAGTGATTGTAGCTGAAACGAAACTTCAGTATTTTTGCTCTTCCCATAGCTGGCAAAAACCAAATGATATAAAACAACACGAACTCAAAAATTTAAAGAAAAAAATATGAAAGATTTCATCTTACTTAACTTCCAATAACAGTTTCAAAGGTTCTCTAATCTTCATATACAACTATATCCATTATGTACATGCCCATCCACTGCAGTTTGCACAAATAGATACACTAGCTGTAAATTCCCCAGGTATTCTCCATATAGGTATTGTGCTTGAAATCACTGTTTATCCTCAAGAAAGTTATGTAATGGCAAGAAATCTTGCAAAGATTCCAGTGTGTATAATTATGGTTGTCATGTCAACCATATGATTCTTTTTGCTATGACTTGAAGTGGCAAAGAATAGTTTGAATCCATAGAAATATTTTGTTGCTTCTGTGGGAGCAGCAATAAGATGAATCAGAATTTGCACTTCACTAACCCATGAACACTAAGTATCCAATCAGGCCGGTACAGAGCATTCTGGTGTTACAGGAAAACACCCAGAATTTCAGTTCTGGGGATTACTACTTTCCAGAGATGATAGAAATGGAGAGTCAATGTCCAATGTACAGCAATAATGTTTCAGGGCAACACATGGCTCTTTGACAAGCTACTTGTAGCTCTTCTCAGAAATGTTCCCCAAATACAGCCCCTGCCCCACAGTTCAAGGAACCAAGCAATGCCTTTTTCTGGTACAGTCTGAGGTAAGCAAATGGCATTCACCTTGAAGCATCCACCACCTGAGGAAGAGGTAAGCTGCAAGCCTCCCCCAGGTACAGGCTTCTTGTTGGGATTGAAAGTAAATATGACTCTTTCAGTTGATGGTGGCTCTCTGCAAGCTGCGGAATGAATGCCGTTGGTCTAATTAACAACTGAGGAAGCAACATTGCACACTGAAATTCTTTTGATACATTGGCAACAACAGGGATCTCTAATAAACTTGAAATAATGCTTGGTATTTACATTAAAATTTACATTTCATCTATTTAAAGCCATATTTACCCCTTAAATAATGTTAGAGGAAGAGAATAATATTTGAAAGAAAACAACTTCAATATGAACGACCACAAATGCTACAAGCACTGCTGGATTCTCCATCCCATCCTTCCCTACCCCTCAAAACCCCAATTCACTACTGGGAAGCAAAGAAGCCTCATCTCTTCCCCCCCCACACACACACACACACACCCATCAAAGGATTCCATTCAAAAGATTTGCACACTGGGAGGTCATAACCCAGCTAATAAGCTAATGGAGCCTCTTACAGTGCCAGCACCACCCATAAAGAACCCGTAAAATAAAATTACCATGGGTTTTAAGTGCCTTCTTCCGAGAAGGCTGAGGGATTCCTAGGGGCCCATAAACTTTGCTACAGAGACTGCAAGCAAGCCATTTGTCAAGAGTATCCCATGGAAATAAGCAGGAGACTGGTGCTAGGTGGAACATTAAACATTTCATCAAAAGAAAACATCTCCGTGGACCCTGGTCTATGAACTAAGCCTCTCTATGGCATGCCAATCAAGATGTCCGACAAGAGCCCCATCATGTGAAGTTAAACAAGGGGAATTCCTTAATTCTGCTTATGGCAGAACAGCTGCCCCCCACACATCCTTTTACCCTAGAGAGACCTGAGAATTATCCATTGAGCATGTGCAGAGATCCCAAACAAGATGCATTAGGACTGCTGCATGTTTGTGACAAGCACAAATTTGGCTTATTCTTAGTCTCACAAACACAAACATATCCTTAGTTTATTTCCCAGTAAACAGGGTTCCAAATCAGGAGCACACATTGTTTAGATTTGTGAAGGTGCCCACATCTGGACATCGCAAGCTGGAATAAGAACTAGCTTAGAAGACTTCAATCACACCTCTGTGTGTAAAAGGAAGAAGAGAGGGATCACACTAGCCAGGATCTTGCTTATAAAAACAGGCTCCAATTTGTTTGTGAAATCTAAATGCAGGCACAAAGTGATACCGAACAATAAATAGCTTCCATCGTTTTCCTTTCATCTAAGTAAGAGCTCAACAAATCCCAGGCATCATGTGCCCTGTAATTTTATTGTGGCTCCTAGCATTTTGAGCATTGACTTTACTGTAGCACGTCTCCGTGATTCTCAGTGAACCACTTCACCTCAGAATGGGATATTGCATGGCACCAAGTTAATATTACCCCTTGTTCATATACATAACTTTGCTAGAAGACTGCAAGTGAGCCATTTCTTGAGAATAGTCTATGGCAGGGGTAGACTGCGGCCCTCCAGATGTCCATGGACTACAATTCCCAGGAGCCCCTGCCAGCGAATGGGCCAGCCACAGCTGATGAAGGAGCCTTTCAAGAACTGCAGCTGGCTCAAAAGACTTTCATGATGAATTATATAGTTCTTGTAAAAAGTCAATGCATAGCTCCAAGGATTCTTATGCTAGCAGAGCTCTAAATCAAGTTATTAATCCCACTGAAATTGAACTTTACAGTTTTTGTACATCAATCATATGTAACCTAAAGGGTTACCACAGCAGAACAAGCAGGAAACATTTCAAGTTCGCACCATGCAACAGTATCAGCTTTTGGTTTATTTTCCAAAGATTCCCAAGAATACGTCATAAAAAAACCCTATTGAAGGTGAGGGGCAGAATTATTTTAATCCCCTTCAAGTAAAAAAAAACAAACAGATGAGAAGTTTCTGGTTATGGTTTAGCATCAGTTAAGAATCTGATTGAGACTAATCCGACCCAACAACATCCATAGGTCCCCCCCTCCAGACACCCCCGGGTCCCCCCCTTCAGACATCCCCCTCCAGAATGAATCTGACCTCCCTTGGGTTTCTCTTAAAGTTGTCATTGCTATTGAAATTTTTGTTCAATTGAATGGTGTAATATTCTGTTATTCTTATAACCACTGTTGAAACTGTTGCTGATATGTTATGACTGTTCTTATATCTATGATGTTCTATGTAATGCCCCCAGAATGTTCCATGTAAACCGCCCTGAGCCATACGGGAAGGTGGTATCAAAATCTAAGAAATAAATAATAAATAAATAAAATTGTTTCCTCACTGGGGAGAAACTTGGAGCAGAAATGAAGAAAATAAACAAAATATATCTTATGCGCCACTGGCCCTTTCCCTAAAGGTCTGAGGCCTTCAAAGCTGGAAGAGGTCTGTAAAGTTTATAGCCCCATCCTGACAGTAGAATAAGATACTGTTTGTTTCCTACTGCTCCTGTATCAAACAAATAAAGGCTACAACCAGCCAAGGCTGACAAAGACCCCCAACCATGACACAGCTTGATTCCATCAAACACTTTGAACAAAGATTAGCATTAGCCACTAATACACAATCATGCCTCACATCAGGGTCACTTGCCCGTAAATTCAGCCTGCTGCTTCCAAGAAAAGATTCTTGCTACTCACATATAATTGCTTCCCTCGTCTGTTGTGCTTCCAAACTGATTATGAAACACTTTGTTATAAAGTAAACTGAAGATGCTAGTGCTGACATTTAAAAGCCCAAACAAAACTTGAAGCCAGGTTACATTTGTAAACACTCCTTCATAAAAGCAAAGTCCTATTATAGGTAAAGGTATCCCCTGTGCAAGCACCTAGTCATGTATGACTATATGTATTTCAGTCTGCCTGTTGTCACTGTCATAGCTTCATAGTTTATCTGGAAAAAAAAGTTTTGTCTCTCCTCAACAGTACAGCTGTTTGTCGCAAAGAAAAAAGCTTCCTGTGTCCGTTTCATTAGGATTTCTTGTCACTCCTTGTTTTACTTAGAACAAATTCAAGATACAAATATGGAACCTTGATTCAATCCATGAATACGGAATGCTTTGCCAATCATTTAGCTCCGCCCGCAGGCAAAGAAGGCAGAATAGTGTTTGGGGAGAATGCTTAAATAGCTGTCTCTTCAGCTGCATCCTGAAGTAGAATATCTCCTGCAGCTACATCTGTGCAAGTTCCCAATTTGACTGCAAATCAGGGTGAGACATGACAGCTGCTGTGCGGTGATGTGGTTTTGCTGGGGAAATATTGATTAATTAGGGCATTGTAAAATGTTCCAAAACATGACCTGATTTAGTGAATTTATTTTTGACTTATGCAAACTGCATTTTAAAACCAACATTTGAACATATAAATAAAATGGTAAGAGGGTGCTGAGAGGAGATGGGACTCTTCGCCTACCAATCAGGTAGGCTGTCCCGCCCCTGGCTGCATCCCCCTCCAACTTCTTCCATGTGGAAGAAGTACCAGCCTGGTAAGCGGGAGCTGGGAGGGAGGGCGGGCAGAGGGCCTGGGATTGTGGACCCACTGGGGGTGAAGAAAGGAGCAGGGAAGCCCCTGCCACCATTCGCCCCACCCTGAGCAGCCCCGGCCATGGCCTTGGTAGGCTTCAGTGGCACTCCCAAGGGAGCAAGGGTGAGCCAGTCCTTGCCAGCACTCCCACAACCCTAAGCAGCTCTGGCTGTAGCTTTGCCAGGCCTCAACAGGGCTGCCCATGGCAAGGGGGGGGGAACAGAATCCCCGCCAACATTCTCCTTCCTCCTCCAAAAGGCCTGCTGAAACCTCTCCAGGCCTGGGCGGGCCTGCCCGGGGTAGAGGTGGAGGATCTGAGTACCTTCCACCGCTCCCTCCCCTGCCCCCAAAAGGCCCACCCAGGCTTGGAGAGGCCTCAGCAGGCCTTTTTGGGGCCGAAGAGTGAGGCATGGGGTCCCCCCGCCAGTGCTCCCCCCTGCCCCCAAAAGGCCTGCCAAGGCCTCAGCTGGTCTGCCCAGGGTGGAAGTGGTCCTAGCACCTGTTGTATTTTCAGATACGTGCTTTTTTGCTAGTATTAATATTATATCCGGAGATGAACTCACCCTGAAATGTACAAAGCACTTGAGTGCAATTCAAATGTCATATTCAAACATATTTAGAACTTTATGTTGAGAAGAAGATTTTCAACTGGAATACTATTTGTAAATGTTAAGGGCAATATAGCATATATACTCTCATTTTTTTCAGATTTAGGAAAACACTTAACATTGCTGACACTAATTTTGCCACATCCAGTGAAGTGAGCATGATATGCCTTGGAGACAGACATCCACTTACTTATTTCTGATTTTGTTTTGTTGCACAATTTCACTGTTACTCTCCAGTGCGTCACTTCTTAGTTCCATATCACAAAGAGGCAAACCTCATTGAACACCGCAAGCGTTTCCTAAAAGATGGTTCTACCAACCAGTCTATGTGCAAGGAGAACTTATTACGCTACTTATTGTACTTGTTTTGACTCTCCAAAAGCAAGTGGTCTTGAGAAACAATAATTTGTCTATTCTTTTTGCCTTGATTGAGCTGAAAGCCTAGTTCCACTCCAAAGTGTCCTATGCAAACCACAAGGTCCCTGGACCACACTTTGCATGCTTTTGGAAACTGAAATAAACATTAAATCAGTTTGGGATTTGCTTTCATCTACAGTCCAAGATGAAATAGGATTCTTAGCTTTGATTTCAATTTGACATGCACAACCATTCAGGTAAATTCATAACTTTACATTTATTTACAAATCAATAAAAAATACATGTGCATGGATATTTACTTGAACAGCATTAACTAGAGTTTCAAATCTGCCATGGGCGCCAAATGTTGTAAAGGCCACAGCATCCATTAATTGCAATTAATGAATACGGTGGTTTTTTAAAAATGGGAGATTTTCCACAGAAAAATAAAACACTGAAAAATTTCCCACCCTACATCTGAGCAGAGCTCAAGGTTGCTATTTTTTTAATTGATGACGCAGCAGCACATGAAAGCAGAGAAGGTTGAGGTCTGCTGAGCTCAAGATTGGAGGGGGCGAGAGAACAGCGCACATATTCATGCGGCAAATGAATAGACTGAAAGGTGGGCTCTGCCACTACTATCCGATCAGGCTATGTTGGAGAGGAGGGTATTGTAATAGAATCCAGAGAGGAAAACAAGCCAATAAGCACTGTTGTGTAAAAAGTGTGAAAATTGGGAGCTGTGACCCTCAGTGTGTTCTCTCACCCATGCGTAATGACAAGATATAGCAATTTCATAGAGTGGCAATAAATAAATAAACCAGAGTCCCATGACATCTTCCTAGTATACGAGTGGTTTGCGGGAATAAAGCTGAGTTATTTGAAGGTGTTACAAGAGTTCTGTTTATTTTCATGTTGTTTAACCCCTGCCACTCACTGGAAGTGCAGGAAAATGATTGATCCCTAGTTCCTCTAAAAGTTCCTCTTCCACTTTTAGACTTAAGCCATTTTAAAATTTATATCTTGCTTTTCTCCCTAGTAGAGACATGAAGTGGCTCATCCTATTGTTCTCCCCTCTATCCTCATAGCAACCACCCTGTCATGTAAGCTGAAAGACTGCAAACCCAACAAGCTTTCAAGGTAGAGCAGAGAATCAACACCATTTGTTTTCTCAAAGGGAAATGCTTACCACATTACCACTCACATCCAGTTCTCTGTATTCAACATGATACTGTACCTCCCTCATTTTACATCTTCCTTGAGCAATTAGACAATCTTGATATTTTCCCAGATTAAAATAGAATAAGAATGAACATTTTTCAATAGCAATAAAGATATTTAATGTTTCTTCCCCATATTTAACAAAGCCACTACACAATTTCCTGAAATGGGAAGTCTGAAACTGAGGGTTTTAGTTAACTATTGTTAGTAGGGAAATCAAGCCATTTTATATATTATCATAATTGAGTAAGAAGGTAAACAAGGCAATCTCAAAGCTTTGTAGGAATCAAGTCTATTATGATTTTAATTAGATGGAATCCTTTAAAAAGCAGATGCAAAATAAAGTCTGCAGAAAGGATATGGTGTGCTTCCCTGTAAACCACGTAAACAGACAATACCTCTAACAATCTTCAGTACAGCCCCAGTCATTACTAGATTATTAAATCTCAATGTTAGAAAAACTGGAACAATCTTTCCAATTTTGAGCTAGCCTGAACTCTTACATTATAAGCTTCCCAGCCTAATCCTATACATGTTTATTCTGAAGTTTACAGTAATTAATTTCAGTGACTTACTGGCAGCTTTTGTTTTTCTGCACAAGGCTCAGCACACACACTTGCTCAACAGGATGAAATATCAATGGGTCTCTTTCCTTCTCTTCAGTGAAATGTTCATGTAAATAAGTTAGTATATGGAACTTCGAGCATATTAGATCCCTATGGCAGACATGTATGGCATTATGAATGGTTATTTTTGTACTGGCTGCAGAGATGAGCATCTTCCTTCCCCACCCCAACTTCCAAACACCTTACACAGTAGATCTACACATATAATTTGTTTCCATCTGAGTTTTACACAATCTAGACCAGAACATTTAGAATTTGGCCAGTAATCCTAAATGTATCACTGTATTCAAGAACATTTACCAGGATAAAACTTAGCTAAGTCACTGCAGTTTTTACACTAGTCTATAAACCAAGTTTAGCGATTATACTTCTGCTCCAGGTATGAAACAATAATCATTTCAGGTTTATGTAATGCACAAGCTTGAAACTGTCTAGTTTGTATAGCTATGTAATGACTGTAAAGATTGCAACGGCCTTTGGCTACATACAATAAACGTAACTTGAACTCAATGCACAAACAATTCTGCTTCTCTCAAGTGTAAGTCAAAAAGGACGAGGACATAATTGAGAGGCTGCAGAGGAGAGCTACAAGGTTGATCCGGGGCATGAGGACCAAGTCCTATGAGGAAATGCCGAGGGACTTGGGAATGTTCAGCCAGGAGAAGAGGAGGTTGAGAGTGGACATGACTGCTTCCTTTAAGTATTTAAAAGGTTGTCACTGAGAAGGCAGGGAGCAACAGCTTTAAACTACATGTAGAACAGTACTGGCTAGATATCGGGGATTCAGTCAGAGTAGTTCAAGCAGTAGAATAGACTGCCTAAGGAGGTGGTGAGCTCCCCCTCACTGCTGGGCTTTAGGCAATGGCTGAACAGATACTTATCATGGATGCTTTAGGCTGATCCTGCATTGAGCAGGGGGTTGGCCTAGATGTCATGTATGGCCCCCTCCAAGTCTACCATTCTATGAAAACATAACACTACACAGACAGGTGACAAAGAACTGTATCAAAGACAACATGTGGACACTGATATACATGCTTTTAGTTAAATGTAACTATTAAAAGCAGTCTGTCTTTTCTTCTACTGCAGAAAATCAACCTTTATCCATTTACTACCATTGCCAAAGGAAGAGGCCTCTGAAGGCTGAGTACTAAATCTTCAACACAGCATTGCCTATGGCGATAAACACTGCTTTCTATATTGAAAGAACTCTGAAATGCTATAGCATGCGAGTGTTAATAGTTTACTGAGCATCCAAGAAATGTTTTCTTCTCTTCATGTTAAATGCTCCTTTATTGCAGTTTTTCATAAGACATTAACAGCTCAACCTAGTTGAAAGGAAGCTCAAGGACAGGACTCAACTGTTTTAAGTACAGACCAGCAGTGCACAGCCTGTCCTTTGGAAATCTGTGCCCCCACAGAAGGTTTTAGCCCGCTTTCACTCATGTTACAACTAAACCATAGGCTGCTACGATGCCCTCCAAAAAATCAGAGTCCAGGAGCACCTTTAAGACCAACAAAGATGTATTCAAGATGTGAGCTTTCGAGTGCAAGCACTCTTCCTCAGACTATGATGCCCAAAGACTTTTTAAGTGGAATTAAAACTGCCAACTCCTTAAGACGGGTCCCTTGATGCCAAGCTCTGAATTTCCACGTATAACACCCACAACTAAGAATACCAGCGACGCACAACACACCTCTGCGGAGAACTCCTTGCCAGCGTGCCAAGGAGGGGGCACCTTACCCACAGTCCCTGCAAACTCCCACAACTCCTGGAGGAGCAGATCACGAAGCAACACACAAGCCCGTCACGCTGCAAAGGCACCCCCCCCCTACACACGCCCCCAGAGTTGCTGCAATCCACGTAATAGGCGCGCACCCGCAAACCCTCCCAAGTCCCCAGAGCCAACCCGATTGACCTCCACCCCCCTCGCCTCCGCTGCCCCCCTCCCCGGCTCCCCAAGGCAGGGCGCCAGGCACAGCCTCGCACCGAATGCCTCCAGCCCGGCCAGCCCATGCTCTGCCGGGCGCCGCGACTACGGTACCTGTAGTAGCTCAGCAGGCCGTTGCTGAGCACGAACCACCGGCGCTGGTAGCCCTTCAGGTAGTTGGTCCACTTGAAGAGCCAGCCCTTGTAGGTGTCGGAGCCGGGCCCGGTGACGGGCGGGGGGCCCTCGGAGCTGGCCGCGCTCAGGCTCATGGCGGCGCGGGAAGGCGGCGGCGGCGGCGGCGCCTGCTTGCAGGCCAGGCAGGGGACGGCGCTGAGCAAGGAGACCAGCCCGCGGGTGCTGCCGCTGCACGACGACGCGGCCGCTTTCCCCATAGGCGCCGCTGCGCCCGGCCCGCCTTCCCTCCGGCTCGCCTCACTCAGCTCGGCGGCTCTGCCCCGCCGCCGGGGCTGAGGCGAGGGGGCGTGGCTTCGGCGCCCGGCACGCCCTTCTCACCTCGGCACGTGATGCCCAGCTGGGGGGAGGGGGAGGAGACGGGCATGGCAGGACAACACGTCCCGCGCTCCCTCTGCCCCACCCTGCCGGAGGGCGGGGGGCGGAGCCTCTAAGTGCTTTGAGAGTTCGCAGGCCCTCTGGCGGCGGAAAAGAGAATCCGGCCACGGGGGGGGAGGGTTCTCGGAAGCGAGGGATTCTGGGAAGGGGGCGGGGCTCGTGGGTAGGGAGGGGAAGAGCGGGAAGTTCTGGGTCGCTTCATTGGTTGGTTTTCCCAGTAGGCGTGAAGCGTTCGTTTTACCTCAAGGCGTGCGCGCCTCAGAATCGGTTGGAAGTCCTCTTTACTCCTTGGCGAGGCTAGTGTCTGATCAGGAATGCTCCAGAGGCGGCGGGGGAAATGAGTTTAGCAAGAGAGTGCCCTTGGGTTGGAAAGGGATCTTCAGGTGGGCAGCCACGCTGGACCAAGGCAAACGAAAACGAAGCGGAAAGGAGGAAGTACGCAGACAAAGCCATTCACAAGGACGCCTTTTAAAATTTCATTATTATTTGTGATTAAGGTTGCGATTCATTGTGAAATGTATTTATTAAAAATAAAGAGATCTACAACATAAAATAGTTTGCATTACGTTCTTTTCTGAGTGCTGGTCTGAAGAAGCTGAAGGGCCTGCAAAGGGAGCCCCTCCGCCTCGCATTTGGGTTGAGGTCGACCAGAACGCAGCAGCCAGAGGTCTCACAGGAACGCCTTGAAGGGCCCACATTCAGCCCATGCTCGAGTGGCTACGCTGGTTACCAGTTGAAATCCCAGATCAAGCTTAAGGTCTTGGTATTTACCTTTAAGCCCATACGGGGTCTGGGCCCACCTGAGGACTGACTCTCTGCCTATGCCCCTCAAAGAGCATTATGCTCAACCAACTCCAACTGGCTGGTGATCCCTGGCCCCAAGGAAGCATGTTTGACCTCAGTGAGGGCTGTGCCATTCTCTGCCTTGCCCCCCACCTGGTGAAATGAGCTAGAGGAGATCCAGGCCCAGTCGGAGTTAGCGCCGTTAGCACAGAGCTTGCAAAAAGAAACTCTGCTGTTATTTTTATCTTGCCTAAGTGACTTGTGAGGGACTCCTAACATAGATACGATGACAAATTGTGATTGCTAACCTCCAGGTGGGTCCTGGGGATCCCCCAAAATTACAGCACATCTCCAAACGACAGATACCTGCAGCATCAGGTATCTCTGCTTCCCCTGCAGAATATGGCAACATCAGAAAGGAAGATGGGATGATATATTGTAGATTCTGGATAAAATCCCTTCACAAATTCTTCCCTCCAGAGGTACCACTGACCAAACCCTAGGAATTTCCCAGGTCAGTGTTGGCAACCCTGTGGTTTCAGTATAAATAAGAAAATTCCTGGACTTGAATTTCTCTTTGGCATATATGTTTCTGATTATATAATTCACAGACAAAAGACAGGCTCTTGACCTTGGTAACAGGGTCCTTGAGATAGACTTAGTAACAAGCGCCTTCTGAAAAAGACACTGACTTTTTTACTCTATTAATCTGCTGGGAACACCTATCTCCTCTGAACACCTTGGGGTTCTTTTAAGGGTGCAGCGCCCTCTGGTGGTCCTGAAGCTCCTTTCCATTGGCTCCGCTGGGCCCCCAGCTCTTCTTCACTGTTCTCTTCCCTCTTCCCCTCTTTGGTGTGACTATTCTTCCTTCCATCATTCACTTTGTCTCCCTCACTGTCTCTCCTCCTTCCTCTTTGCATATAACTTCAGCACTTCCCTCATCCCTCCTTTTTTCCCAGAGTGATGAGGACGATTGAATTCACATAACTTCTTCCAAAACATAAATCTTCTGGGGCAACTAGATTAAACCTAACATCAACAAAATAATAATACTAACCTAATGTCAACATAATATATTATTGTTATTCATTATCAAAACGGTCATGCATTTTTCTCCTTGTCCCTACTATCTCTTAGCCCCTTCTCCATTCCTTTACTACTTCAACTATTAAATAGAGTGGTAAGCCAAAAACATCTCCCACTGTTCTTGAAATTTTTTTTCTTCCTGATTATTTACCAATAGCGTTAATCTATCCATTTTTGGCCATCTCTGTTAATTTTTCAAACCACATTTCAATTGTGGGGATCTCCTTTATAACCTGCCGGTTGTCTCCCTTGCACCTGGATTTCTCATGGAAGGCCCAATCCCAACATTTGCCAGATACCTGGGAAGGCCTGGCTACAAAAGTAAGCAATATAGGAACTAGCAAGGGGTTTTCTTCAGCTCCTGGTTCACTTTAGTGTCTCACTTCACTCACAGAACACATATCTCTAGCCATTTTTGATAACTATAATAATACTATAATACTGTACCTATTTAAGACACACTTCAAAAATGTCATCCCACAGCTAAGGTAAAGGTATCCCATGTGCAAGCACCGGGTCATGTCTGACCCTTGGGGTGACGCCCTCTAGCGTTTTCATGGCAGACTCAATATGGGGTGGTTTGCCAGTGCCTTCCCCAGTCGATACTGTCCCCCCCCCCCCGCAAGCTGGGTACTCATTTTACCAACCTCGGAAGGATGGAAGGATGAGTCAATCTTGAGCCGGCTGCTGGGATCGAACTCCCAATCTCATGGGCAGACAGCTTCAGACAGCATGTCACTGCCTTACCACTCTGCACCACAAGAGGCTCTTTCATCCCACAGCTACAAAATGTTATTCCTTAGAATATTTTTGTTAAATTTCCTCACAGGGTTGGAATCAGTGCAACCTGGGAGTGCTGTGGCTTTTGACTGAAGGAGGAAGGATTGTGAATTGCAAAGGTTGACAGTCATTCATAATTTCTTTGCCAGCATTGTCTGCTTTGTCTATCCTAGCCAATGGCGTCATGACATTAAAAGTTATCCAGTGATACAGGCAAATGCTTCCTGTGTATTTCCTGTGTATTTCCTTCTCTCCTTCTCCTTCTTCAATGTTGGCTGAAACAACTGAATTTCTTTCTGTGAATCATGTTGAATGTGTCCTAATCCTTAATTTATATGTTTGCTATAAGATTTCCTAAAACCCTAGATCTTTCTACTACATTTCAGGTTTGCTCAAACAGATAGATGCGGGTGGAAGCCAGTTTATTGTTGGAGTCAACGTGAGCAATGACATCTACTGCCTATCCAATTTGTCAGCCATCGCTGCCGATTGCAACTCATCACTGCCCTGGATCCACATTCCAGGAAACCTCAAATACTACTTCTGTGGGCCACGGGGTTGTTGGGGAGTTAGCGCAGATGACACCATCTATTTCCGGCATGATGTCACCCCAGATTCCTGTGCAGGATCCAGCTGGGAGAACGTGCCTGGCTCACTTGCCATGATTGAGGTTGGGACAGAAGGAAATGTGTATGGAGTAAACAGTGCTGGAAACATTTACTGCAGGTACCACTAATGGGATTGTAGCCAGACCTGTCGGCAGGGTGGGATAGTGGGATGAGGGTGAACTTACTGGGAGCAGGAAATAATGCTTAAACACAACTTGCCTATGTGACCCAAAAGTGAATTAGGCATGTTAGAGATGGTTCTCTGGTTTTTGTGCAAACTCTATGATAGAAGATACTACCATTGAGTTTTGTCTAAAAATAGAGCGTCAGCCCCTGATGTGTTAACATCACTTCCGTGTCTTGTAGGCAAGTCTCATATAATTTTAGCATTCTGCCCTGTTTATGGCTGGCGCTAGAAAGGTGGAGACTGAAAGCCTAAGAGTCGCTGTCTTTTGACAGCGTAGTGTCATTTAGCAAAGGCTGTAGCACATCTTGAACCAGATGCCCTACATATGGTAGGATATGAACATCCACAGGTGTGCTCCAGAGCGTCGCCCTTGAGGCACTGCAGAAAATTCTAGTTTGGGGATCTGGCTGATCAAACGAACATATGAAATGGCTTTACAATTAATCTTCCCTCGGCCTATCAAGTCAGGATTCTCTGCTTGGACTGGCAGGCATTGTATAAGGTGGTTTCCACCCAGTGACAATTTTCTGTGTAGCCCTCATTGCCACTGGCAGAGGCATTTGTAGCTCCAGCAGAACATCCTCAAAAAGTCTCTCCCCCCCATCCTGCCCCATGTACCTAGGGTTGGAAAATTAGCAACATACTTCATTAGTCAAGTGAAATAATTTGCTATACATTTGATTGGTTTACTGGAATCCACCCATTCCACTTTGTAAGGGTGACTTTCTCGATCAGACCCAGGAGGACTGGAGACTTTGCCCCTTGGCCACTGGGTCTTTGGCTAAAGGGACAGGTGGTGGCATTATTGGAAGACTCATAATTTGGCCTGCGTTGGGGTCCCTTGCCATGCACGACAGTAGGGACCGGCCTGCGGATGGGGAAGTCCAAATACGAACCTTATCTTAATTTCTTGCTCTCACGGAACGCTAGTCTTGTCATGAATGATTACATTATAAATATGGCTCTTGGGTAAAAACTAGGGTTGTGCACTTTGGCTCCGTTTGGCCGCCTCAATGATCACCAAAGACGAAGTGGCATGTAGGAAGCCAGCACCATGGTGTGGAGAGGAGGGGTGGGCGGCAGCTGTGCACCACCGCCCCTCCTCTCCGCGGCACTAGCTGCCTCAGGCTTCAGTAATCACCGAGGAGGCCAAACCGAGCCAAAGCCCACACCCCTATTAAAAACAGAGTTGGGTTCCAAATACACTTATTCAGATTTTCACTTTAATGTCTCCATGTTCAAGGAAGAAGACCATTATAATATAAATTATAAACAAATAAATTATAAACCTAAGCTGTAAACATATGAGCAATCATTTGTTGAAGGACACAACATTTGGGACTGAACGCTCTAATGCTGGGGGAAAGTTTCCAAGTGGATATGAAATGGATTAGAGCAGGTATTTAGAACTCTGAACAAGGTTGGGAGATGACCCTTTGAATGCATACCTGGTACAGGATAACCATCGAACTCATATCAAAAGCATCAGGTCTCCTAGCCTATGGGAGAAGTCAGTGTTACAGAATCCAAAATATCTTTTGCTCAAGGGGACAGTCTTCATTCCTGAGGGCAGCTGACAAGAAAAGTCAAACATGTGTCTTTTCAACCTGTTCCAGCTTGCATTTCTTCTTTGCCCCTTATCTGACATGTGGGCTACAGATTGCACAAACTGCTCAAGTCACAAAAACATTCCATACAGCTCTTGAAGACAATGAGGGGACTTTGTCAGTTGTTGCAATACCTTCATGAAACCACCTGTGGCAAGCAGAAATAGCAGCATTTCCTGAAAACATTTACCCAGCAGGAAAATGCGAACCCCTGAAGAACACAGGGATCAAATACCCTCAACATGCTATAATTAAGGAACCCTTGTTTGTTTGTTTGTTTGTTGTTTATTTGTTTTATTATGTTTATATAGCGCACTCCCTTGCGACTCAGGGCAATTTACAATGAAAATTCACAGTACAGTACGGGAAACATGATGGTTTTGAAAATATAGCAGATAGAACATTTGACAGTTGTTCAAACACAACAATTCAACAATTTAACATTAGACAATTGTGTGCACACAGTGTTTATGCACAACAGTTCTTGTGAGTGGTGTGGAGATTTTGGTAGTCTGGATGAAATATCCCCTGTTCTCTGTATGGGAGGAAAAATATCTATACCTTGCTTGCCCTAATTTATTTTATTATTTTATCAAATATATATCCTGCCTTCATAGAATCATAGAGTTGGAAGGGGGCATCTAGTCCAACCCCCTGCTCAACATAAGTTCGGATGAAAGCATCCATGATAAGTAACTGTCCAGCCGCTGCTTAAAGACCACCAGCAAGGGGGAGCTCACCACCTCCCTAGGCAGCTGCTTACATGGCTAAAATACTCTGATTGTGAAATCCCCCCCCCCAATCAATATCTAGTCAGTGCCATTCTTCATGTAGTTTAAACCCATTAATGTGTATCCTATCCTCTGCTGTTGACAGGAACCATTCCTTGCCTTCCTTCAAGTGACAACCTTTCAAATACTTAAAGATAGCAACCATGTTCCCTCTCAACCTCCTCTTCTCCAGCTGAACATTCGCAACTCCCTCAGCCTTTCCTTACATGTTCCTCATCCTCATCACTCCCCTCTGTACCCTCTCAATTTTGTAAAAGAAGCCCCCCTGGTTGAACACTTTGAAGGACAACAACCGGAATAATTGCATTTCTTTGGGAATGAACAGATGCAAGCTCATCCACTCCAGCATTTGAACATTAACAGAGTTTGATTCTGCATTCCCACACATGCAGGTGACCTTGGGCTCATCACAGCGCTGATAAAGCTGTTCTGACTGAGCAATAATATCGGGGCTCTCTCAGCCTCACCACGCTCACAGGGCGTCTGAGGTAGGGAGAGGAAAGGGAAGGTATTTCTAAGCTGCTTTGAGACTCCTTCAGGTAAAGAAAAACGGCCTATAAGAACCAATTCTGTTTCTTCAGTAATATCAGGGCTCTCTCAGCCTCACCCACCTCACAGGGTATCTGTTGTGGGGAGAGGAAAGGGAAAGCAAATGCAAGCCGTTTTGAGCCTCCTTCGGGTAGAGAAAAGCGGCATATAAGAACCAACTCTTCTTCTTCTTTTTCTACCATGCTGCAGTCCTAATAAAGAGCTTAAATCACTTCCAGTGTCCGTGTTCTTCTGAACACATGGATTTAACAGGGACAGATGAGTCCCTTTTAAAGAATTCCAGAATTTTGGTGCCCTGACTAAGGTCTTCTCCCAAGTTGCCACTTGCCTAATCTCAAAAGGTGAGGGCACTTGAAGCAGGGCCTCCAAACATCATGATGATTTGATGATTAATTATTATTAATAATTTTTATTATATTGGATCTGTTAGCCACCACTCTTGGCACGCTGGCTCATGGGGGTTACAGAATAAAACCCCGTAACACAATAAAACTCATTAAAAATTAACGCATACATGGTGATTAAACAAGCCCTCCCACACAGTGGGACAACTCCCCCCGCCAGGGCAGGAGGGGAACATCTGACCACCACTGATGGAACAGAGTGTGGTGGAGTGTCTTCCTTAGGGGGCCAATCAGATCTCCCTGCACTGGCTTCAACCATAGACCTGGCGGAAGAGCTGCGTCTTGCAGGCCCTGCGGAATTCCAGAATTGTGTTTGGGTAGGCTTGTAAGGGAGCAGGTGGTACTTTAGGTATGTTGGTTCCAAACCATATAGGTCTTTAAAGGTCAGCCCTAGCACCTTGAATTGTTTCTGAAAACAGATTGGAAGTCATGTAGCTGGCCAGGTTTGGAAGGATATGGTCACTGCAACCCACTTCAGTTAACATACTGGCTGAGGCATTCTGTACCAACTGATGTATCAGAACACTCTCCAAGGGCTGCCCCATGTATAATATGTATAATAAAACATTTTAATACACATGACAAAAATGCAACAATACTGTAAGCAATATTTACAACAAGCAAACATGACCTTAGATTGGCAGAAATTCCCAATCTTTCACGTTAAACCAAGAAGATGATAGCAACCGGAACCTGCAACATAGAGATTTAGGCTGTGGGAGGAAGAATTTTGCAAACTAGCCCCAGGTGAAGAGATAGTTATCTTTATTATTCCAAAGACAAGACTTACAAACATCCTTGTTTATTTTCTGTCGTACAAACCCAACCCACCCAAAAATCCAAATATGAAAATTTGATTAAACTCTTGGGAAACTGTGTCAAAGGATTATTTAGCACTTCCTGTAGGTCAAGAGAGCAGAAGTGTGTTCAGAGTTGGGGCATATAAATAGCCTCCTCTTCTGCTGCATCTTGCAGGCAGAAGATCTTCACAAGGCCTTCACAACAGTCAGGAAACGAAGGTAAGAGAAATTATGCTAAAAGCATTGCTCCTGTCTTAAAAGACATACTAGAAAAATTCAACCAATTGACTGGTACAAAAATGTAAACGTTTTGGTTATAATTATTCCAAATTTATTTTGTAGATATTTTTTATGTACAAACATAAGATAAACACTTTTTTTTCTTTTTCAATAGTCCGTTTTCAAAATTGTTTTCTTCCTCAGTGGTATTTTATCGTATAAATAGTCCCTCAGGCTCAGTGTTTCCTGGAGGTTTCTTTACTGCTCTATGGCTGTGAAAACAGCCATCATGATAAAATACCACTTTTGTGTATCTACCAGGCAGCAAGGAAGCCCAATAAAGCCCAGCAGGTTTCTCTCATTAGTCCTATAGCAACAGGAAATCTTTACTTGCAAAAATGTTTCCTCTATCCTGCTCCGAGATGTCTCACGCTTCTGGCCCCAAAATATGTCCAACGATTGTTATAGGCACAAAATTCCCTTTTGCGTCTTATCAATTAAATTGCCCATGCTTGTCTGAATCAATGAACTGAGCTGAATTGCGATTTGGCTATTCGGACAAGGTTGATTCAGCTATTTAAATTTATTGGGGAATGGGGATTTGGATCAGATTTGTCCGGTTTGTGCCCAAATCAAGGCTGATTTGGGTATTTCTTGACGCATCCGAATTGAATTGCCCATCCCTAGTTTGGGACACAATGTTCCTTGTCAATTAAATAGGAAAATTGTCCGTGCCCCAGTTATGCTGCACTTCTCCCCTTTCTTCACTGTCGTGCCTCCACTGCCAGGTATTTCATCAGACCCTTCCTTATCTGCCTGCTGCATTTTGTCATCTAGGCCAATGTTTGGCCAGGCACCCAGAGCTTTCCACTGTGGCCACTTGGACCCACAGTGCCCTTTTGGGCAAGGGTGAAATCTTAGAAAGCTGTGCAGTTTCACGGATCGGGGCCTCCGGAAAGAGATGTTCAGTGCTGCTCTCTAAATTTGTTTCTCTCTCCACAAGAACCAAAGCTTCTTCTGAACACGATGAAGGGATTGCTCCTTCTGTTATCCTTGTGTGGAATCTCCTCAGGTAAGCACAAATGTGTCCTTCACACAGAAACAGTCTCTGCAGCTCCTGGGGGCATGTAGCACTTAAAGGCAGGAGGCAGAACTGCAGCCATTTGCAGGGGAATTCAATAATTGTCTCCACACACTACATACAGGGGGGAGGTATTAGTAGCAGGCATATAGTTCACTCTGAAAAATAGACAGGGATGCCAGCCTCCAGGTGGGACCTGGGGCTCTCCCAGAATAACAGCTCACTCCCAGACTACAGAGATCAGTTCCCCTGGAGAAAATGAATGTTTTAGACTCTGTGGCATTGTGCCTTATTGAAGTCATTGTCCTCCCCAGGGCTCGACTCTCAAATCTGAGGAGTTTCCCAGCCTGTGTTTGGCAACCCAACCTCCCCATCCCCTCACTGGTGGCCAGGGGATCTGTCAACCCTAAGAGGGGAGAATGTTCAAACAACAGAGAAAGTTGAACAGACTCCCTTGCAAATGAGACCAGATTTTTTTTTCTTGCAGATTAAAAACATCTCTAAATCAGGGTTTCTTTGACGGCCCAAGAACCGTTTTCCGAATGGGAGGGACTTAATTTATATATATATAAAGGGGGTGATATGACCACAGCCTGATTTCATCAAATCTTGGAAACTAAGCAGGGTCGGAAGGGAAACTTCCATGGAAAACTCTGCTGAGGAAGGCAATGGAAAACTATTTAATCACTTTCCTTGAAAGCCCTTTAGGGTTGCCATAAGTCAGCTGTGACTTGATGACACTTCAGGGGTAGTCAAACTGCGGCCCTCCACATGTCCATGGACTACAATTCCCATGCGAACGCTGGCAGGGGCTTGCTACAATTCCCAATGAATGCTGGCAGGGGCTCATGGGAATTGTAGTCCATGGACATCTGGAGGGCCGCCGTTTGACTACCCCAAAGTCAAGATCTGTGTTGCATTCAACAAGCAACTGAAAAGTATCCTGTTTCCACAGGGAGATTCTGCTCTTCCTTGGCTTGTTTTCAACAGCATTATTGTCAGTAGCAGGCACATCATGTCAATCTCTATTTATCCTGTTTCTGCCTTGTCTTCTGGTTCACTGTGTCTTGGTCTAATACAATAATTTTCAAATATCATAGGCAAAGCAGCTTTGATTTGTGGACAGGAAAAGTGTTTTTTCTCTCCAAATCCAGCCGTCATCGGCACCTAGTGCCTTTTATGGCCATTTCCTTCTTCTACTAGAGGACTTTTTGTGTCTTAAAAAAATAGGAACAGCTATATCACTATGATGATGTAATATAATCATTATTTTGAGTGTGTTAGCCTAATTTACGTGGCCCTTTTCTGAATTTTTTTGTTTAGTGCATGATCTGTGTTTACTCAGTCTTTCCTGGAATTGCTCCATTTGCTCATTCATGCTCATTTTTTTTTCCTTCGTCCCCCACCCCCACCCCCAGCTCTGAGGTGTACTGTATTGCCAGGAGTTCTCACACAGATCGATGCCAGCTATGGACAAGTCTATGGTGTGAACAGTGCAGGCAATATTTATACCTTGCAAGGAACCACATGGATAAAAATCGCAGGTTTATTGATCCATATCACATTCGGCCCTCTTGGCATCTGGGGTGTGAACTCCAATCACAACATCTACCGATCCGTGGGCGGCAACTGGAGGCAGATGACAGGTATTTTAAGACAGCTCACTTTGTGTTGTGCACATGATCATGTGTGTGAGAGAGAGTGAAAGAATGGAAGTAGGAGAAATGGGATGAAAGGAGGTGAAATAAAGAGAGATGGGTGTAGCAGACAAAATATATTTTTAACCCAAATTATATTTTCATAAGTATAATTTTCACCTCTGCTTTTATGACAGTAAGCATCTAGTCTTGATTGGTTTTGTGCCCTCAAAATGAGGTGAAATGTAATATGGTGGCTAATCAGATGGTGTTGTTCTCTTGTTGTGTGGTTTTTGTATATATGGCTATAATGATGATGACGTCATCCGTTCAGTCATGTCCGACCCTCGGAGATTCTATAGGAAAGTCTTCGCCATGCGCTTCTGTCTCTGACTGCTTCTTTTAGTTGGTTCATGGTCATCCCTGTATCGGCTTTGATCGTGTCGAGCCAGCAGATCCTTTGGCAACCACATTTCCTTTTGCCACTGACCATGCCGAGCATTAATGATTTTTCTAGCATGTTTAATCGCATGATGTGCCCAAAGTAAGTGAGCTTTAGCCATAATATCTTCCCTTATATTGACATAGTTGGTTTGCTCCTCTCTAAAACTAATTTGTTGGTAACTTTGGCTGTCCGTGGTATTCGCAGCATTCGTCTCCAACACCATAATTCGAAAGCATCTATTCTCCTCCTGTCTTCCTTCTTCATTTTAAAAATGAAAGACTTCCTATAAATTACGTAAATAGATTGTTACACATCAGCTATCAGATGCTGCAATATATTGAAAACAATATAGGATGTTAAAAAGATAATTCAATACTCAACACATCCTTAAGTCGGAGGTTTACCTGGAGTATCGTCATCTTGAAACTTTGTATATGGGAGACAACAATAAATTGGGAGCAAACTTATTTCAGTTCCATTGTGCTGGGCTTTAAGTCTCATGTGCTCCTGTAGACTTAAGACTTTCTGCTGCTTTTCAGGGTTGCTGAAACAAATGGATGCAGGTGGAAACCAGTTTATTGTTGGAGTCAATGTGAACAATGACATCTATTGCCTATCCAGGTCATCAGCCATCGCTGCTGATGGCAGCTCAGCTCTGCCTTGGACCCACATTCCAGGAAAGCTCAAATACTACTCCTGTGGGTTACTGAGTTGCTGGGGAGTTAACTCAGCTGATGACATTTACTACCGGCATGGTATCACCCCAGATTCTTGTGCCGGATCCACGTGGGAGAAGGTGCCTGGCAAACTGTCCATGATTGAGGTTGGGACGAAAGGAGAGGTGTATGGAGTAAACCGTGCTGGAAACATTTATCGCAGGTACAGTGTGGAATACTGCTCAGAGACTGGGGAAGGCTTTCCTCTCCACAGAGCCATGTATCTTGTGCCCCTCGTATTAGTTTAACTTGATGTGATAGCAACGGTCCCATCATTTTAAATGTGGATCTTCCTTTTGGGTTTAAGAGCTGAAAGGGTGGTTGATAAATGGTTTTCCTCCATGAGACAAGTGGCACTTCCAAATTCCAGCAGGAAAGTGGCTCAGGGAGATGACAGATTCACATCACCTGTCCATTTGCCACAAGACTAGCCTGATTTGGGGTCCCACAGAATTCCCCCGTATGTGGTCTAGTTTTGTTTTTTTTACTATTGGCTGAAAACTTAACAATTAAATTGCATTGAGAAAGGCTAGAACATGGGCAGACACACACCAGAGTTGCTCACGTTGATGGGCCTTCTGTAGAAAGGGAGAAGGGTGACAATAGACAAGGGAAAAGGAGGAGGAAGACCAAACAGTGAGATTGGGTTGGGTGGTCATGAGAGTAACCCAAGAGTGTGCAGAAGCCCAGGCAATGCTAGGGGTTTTCTGGTACACCAAATTACTTTTTCTGACCTGCTGATCGTCTCCCTTGCACCTGGATTTCTCATGGAAGCTCTAGTGACAATGTTTGCAAGACACCTGTAAATTCCATGCTACAAAAGTAAGGAACATAGGAACTAGCAAGGGGTGTACTTCAGCTCCGAGATGACTTTGGAGTCTCACTTTACTCTCAGAACACATATCTCTAGCAATTTTTGATAAGTTCATTGTCTGTAGATTCAAGTGAGTAGCCGTATTGGTCCAAAGCAACAGAACAAATTTAGAGCCCCCCTTAAATAAAACGTTGTTTGTCTTAAAGGCACTGCTGGATTCTAAATTTGCTCTGTTTCGTTGTTGATAATACTTGTACATATTTAAAACTGTTGGATATTTTGTATAAAAGTAATATCAGTTACCAGAGTTAATATATAAATGATGAGACCAGACAAGGCAGTTTTATAGCATTTTTTAAAAGTCTATTTTACTAAGCTACCAGGGCAGGTGAAACTTGGAAATAAAACAAGGAAATACATAGCTTCCTAATAGTTCCTATAGCTCAGCATGCGTAAATGTTACATGTTTGGAATCTAAGATGGTTCTCTCTCCTGCCTAAAGCACTTGTCTTCTTCTCGAACCGAGGGTTGAAGTTGAAATCCTCCTCTTCCATTATTAGTTGCAGGCATGGGTAACGAAGACATAGGCAGTAGCCGGTAAATGCTTTTGCATATCAATAAACAAGCCATATGACCCACACTTGCCTGTTCCCACTAGCAACTGGTGTCAATAAACAGTAACCCAGGGGTAGTCAAACTGCAGCCCTCCAGATGTCCATGGACTACAGTACCCATGAGCCCCTACCCCTCATGGGAATTGTAGTCCATGGACATCTGGAGGGCCCGCAGTTTGACTACCCCTGCATTAACCCTTTATCTGACAGACAACGGCAGGCTCTTGCTAAACAGAGCAAGGCTAACAAAGACACACTTCTAAAGTTCAGCCCACAGCTACAAAGCAAAATGCTAATCCTTAGGATGTTCTTGTTAAACTTTTTCACAGGGCTGGAACCAGTGCTACCAACCCCCTTGGGACCAGCTGGGAGCAACTCAGCACTGAGTATGGACCGATCAAACACGTATGCTCTGACCTGGGCCTGCTGTGGCTTTTGACTCCCCAAGGAAAGATTTTGAGATGTGAAGTCTGACCAGTCATTCATCATTTCCTTACCAGCACTGCTTGCATTGTTTATTGTAGCTACTGGCCGCTGGCATCAAGAAATTAAAAGTTATCCAGCAATACAGGCAGATGCTTGCTGTGTGTCATCCTCTCTTTTTTACTTCTTGTATTTGCCGTAACACAATCCCCTTCCTTGCATGGAGACTTCTCTTCCAAAGACAGTCAATTGTCTTATTTCCCAGTTTTCATCCCTTTCAGAAACTTGACCAAAAATATCTGATGCTTAATTTATACTGAATTCGCTTTGAGATAAATCTTGGTCACTTACGGCTCTTGAGCAAGCTAAATAGATTTATGGTTGCAATTTTGAAAATATGAAAGATCTAAGTTGACCATCAACCTCTAGGTGGGGAGTTCTTCCAAAGCTACAGCTGATCTCCAGATTCCGGTGATCAATTCCCCCAGATGAAACAGCAGCTTCAGAGGGCATACCATAGAGAAGGGGTAGTCAACCTGTGGTCCTCCAGATGGACTACAATTCCCATGAGCCCTGCCAGTGTTTGCCCATCGTAGCAAATGTTTCCACCCACTCTTAGCAATGCAAAAAAAGTGTGAATATTTTGCGAACAATGTTATCCCTACTGACAATGTTTCATAAGGTTAGCCATGTTAGTCTGTAATACATTCAAAGCCCCCATCACTGAGTATCAGGAATGGAAACAGACACCTTCTTTTATTTTATACACTTCTTCAATTAGCACAGTTTATATACTTTGCCGGCGTATAAGACGACTGGGCGTATAAGACGACCCCCCAACATTTCCACTCAAAATACAGAGTTTGTTATATTACATTACAGTACTATGGACCACTATGTCTATCCCAACTGAAATGCACCCGGTGTATAGGACGACCCCCCCACTTGGAGGCATGTTTTTCAGGGGGAAAAAGTAGTCTTATACGCCAGCAAATACTGTATTTAAATATGTTAGTTCTTTTTTCAAATAATATCATTTCGAACACAGAAAGAGGCCTTAAACCAAGTCAGATTTGGTCTATCAAGCTCAGAGGTTTTCCAGCATCCGAGGTACAAAAGGTTCTTTCTCAATGTCTGCTACCTGAGATCATTTCCCTGCACTGCCTAGGATTGAATGATTGTACAAAACTTGCAACTTGGACAACTTATACTATACACAGATTACAGAAATGTCTCTTTTTTAGAACAGTATTTGAAAGCTGGCATGGAGTAGGCTTTCTCTTGAAAGCCCTGGAAGGGTTTCCCAAATGACCCATTATGCACGGAGCTGGAAATCTGGGATGGCGGCAGCAGGGCAGCCCCGATTATGCACCACGCTGCTGCCATCCCAGCCCTGGCCCAGCGCAGCACCCCGGAAGACCCACGACAAGGGAATGCGGAATCTTCTGCATTCCCTGGGATGCCGTCGGTGCCAGCGGGGGTTGGGTCAAGCCAGCCCCGTGCATAAGCGGAAGATCCGGGCCTTTTGGCCCGGCCCTTCCCTCAACCTACGGAATCCTTAGAGGGACACTGCACGCCCCTATTGGCTTCGCGGAGCCACGGAGCCGACCAGGGAGTCCCCCCATCCCCACCTCCCCATCATTGCCAGTCCCCATCATTGTGCGGTGGGGGCCCCATTCCCCCCACTCCCCCCCTCACTGCTGCTGCCTCCAGGCAGAATGTCGGGCTTTCCAGCCCCGGATTTCAACACACCTCCCAAGGCACCTTTCTTCATAACCCGATGATTTGTGGGCTGGGCCTTGATCTGCAAGACCTCGGTACCAGTCTCCCCTTGGCCATGGGCGCATCTTGGACACCACATTCTCAGCTCCAAATAGAGACTAACAGCTGATTGCAAGATTATGAAGACCCTAAACGCTGCAAAACCCAAGCGTGACACGAGGCATGTAACTGACCCCATTCCAGTTGCAAAAGAGCCACTTGTATTGCCTGCTGGTAGTCTAATTGTTGCCCCCTTTCTCCTAATGAGAGAAACCAATAAGAAGGTATGGGAGGAAATTGCACAGGATCACCATTATTTACTCAAAATGAGGTGGAACCCGCATCCCCCCACTTCACCCCACCTCCAGGGGTTTTCTTCTTCTTCTTCTGTTTGGGTTTCGGTACGTGGAGGGAGGATTTCTGGGCAGGTAGCAGCATTAAGTGGTTTGATGTGGCTTCCTGCATGGCTCGCTGGTCAATCTTCTCCAGCATTCTCTGGTATCGACTATACTGCTGCTTCCACCTATTCATCTTGTTCTGCTGGTCATGGAGAAACGACTTCTTCATATGTTCAAAGTAATTGCCGACTTTTCTTTTGCTGTTGTCCAAGTGCTTAAGCTTTTAAAAAAGACCCACAGAAGAAATAGCAATAACCAGGGATTATATAAGGCAAGCTTTCCCAACCTTTTGACTGTGGAGGAGCCCCTGAAATAAATTTTCAGGCTTTGGGGACCCCCGGAAGTGATGTCAGCTGGCCACGCCTCCCTGCCCTGTCCTCCAGAAGTGACATGTCACCAGAAATGACATCACCACTTGCACCCTTTGCCCTCCTTTTGCTCCCTCTATGGCCAAATCCATAAAGGTAAGAGGGGAAAGGCCACGAACCCCCTCCAGAGCTCCTGTGGATCCCTAGGGATCCATGGACCCCTTGTTGGGAATACCTGATACATGACAAGTGGGGACCCACAAGGACTTGAAGAAGGCACCTCATTTCCCCATATCCCACTATTTCCTCTTTGCCTTTTCTGAAAGCCTCTCCCCATTTTCCTGCTTCCTCATCTTATAATAATTTAGTGAGCACAACTAACAAACCTTGATAGATCAAGATTAACATGCCCCCGTCCAGCAATGTGCCAAATTGCTGAAGATTCTTGGTAAAATTAGTGCCCAGGTGTCAGCTAGAAGTGAGTGACAGGGGAAATTCATAGCATTTTGAGGTTCTCTCTACTTGGGGGGGGGGGGGCTGGCAATGCCAGAAGCAACACAATATTCAAACTTGCACCTGAGATATCTGTATCTTTTTACTCTGCCTAGATTATCAATCTACCCTTGGTTCTCCACAAAGGTGGCACTCCTGTCATACTAGAAATACAACATGAAATCCAAAGTGACCCTGGAACAGTCTCCCACATTCACACCATCTAGAAACCAGCTCCTCCAAGCAGTTTCTTGTTCACTTTAAATAACGGTTCAAGCTGAGTTCAAGAGAAGATGGAAGTGTCTTCTTTAAAAAATATAATTCAAACTGCCTGTAGCTTCAAAGAGGAGGGAGGTAACCCAGTTGCCGGCCATACCTATAGGCCTGATGCAGCTTCAAGGACACAAGAGTCTAGGAAGGTGTGTTCCATCCATCTCATTAGCACCTGAGCTCATGGGTGGAAGTGTTTGTTCAACTGCAGGGAATTTGGGTTAATTGGCAAATCCATCTGATTGGTCAGATCATTCCGTTAGCAACATACCCAATTCACTGAGTGATAATAATGTACTATACATTTGGTTAGTCAGCTTGAATCAGGCCATCCTACCTTGCAAGGGTGACTTTCTTGATCAGACCCAGGAGGGCTGCAGGCTTTGGCCCTTGGCCTCTGGCTAATGGAAAGGGACATGTGGTGGCACTGCCCTGAGGTCTGAGGATCCACAATTTGACCTGCCCCCTTCCAAGGAATCCTGTTTTGAGCCAGCCTGGGGTTGCTGAGATCCAAATGCAAGCCTTACCTTAATTTCCTGCACTCGCTGAACGCTGGTGTTGTCACGAATGATCACATTAGATATGTGGCTCTTGGGTAAAAACCTCCGCAGTGCTACTTCATTGCCTGTGAACAAGCTAAAAGAGAGAAAGCAAGCTGGTTTAAAATGATGCCCCAATTCTCTCTACAACCAAGAGTGTCTGTTTCTGGTATCACCAGATCTCCATGGCAGTTTGCAACATGGGAACAGGTTTGTGTGGTTTCCCTGTTCTGGTATGGTCACCCATAGAGTACTGAGACCATGGGGCTGCTACAACCAGGGGCAGGGCCTTTTCAGTCCTGGCTCCAACCTGGTGGAATGGGCTCCCAGAAGAGCTGAGGGCCCTGCAGGAACTTACACATTTCTGCAGGGCCAGTAAAACAGAGCTCTTCCGCCAGGTCTTTGGTTGAGGCTGGGGCAGAAGATCTACTGGGCTCCTGCCTCCGAATGTGGAGATTATACATATATTTTAGGGGCCATTATTAGGTGGGGCTGAAAGAGCTCTGACAGAACTGCTCTGTGAGAACAGCTGTAACAAGACTGTGATTCGTTCAAGGTCACCTTCATGTGGAGGAGTGGGGAATCAAACCCAGCTTTCCAGATTAGAGGCCGCCACTTTTAACCACTACATCAGAAGAGCTTTCCAGATTAGAGGCTGCCACTTTTAACCACTACATCAGAAGAGCGAAACACTTCCTCATTTTTTAAAATGAAAGCTGGGAACCCACTGAACTTGTTACACATATTGGTGTAACAATAGATCGATATGAAGGTGCAGATTTAAAAAATAACAACAGTGGGGAAATGGGCTGCCAGGGGGGTTTTACTGTGGCGTTTTATCTACTGTTAGCTGCCATGAGCTGGTTTGGGAGTGGCGGGGTATAAATTAAATTATAAATAAAATAAATAAATAAACTGCCTTGGGGGCACATAACTTAAAAAAAAATTCTCCAACCTTACTGTTGTTGGGTTATTTTCAGTGAAAAGAATTCTGCATGTGCTCAGAGACAGAGCAGCAGTTGTTTATGAAGGACATAATGTACATTAAAATATAATATTTCTTTGGGGAGACAGAAGGTGTAATGTTCACAGTATTAGGATCTGTAGAAAAGAGCAAGGGTCCAATAGCAACTTAAAGACTAACAAAATTTGTGGCAGTGGATGAGTCACTGCTCACTTCTGAAGATGTACTGTTTAAAAAAAACGTTCTCTGGCCTTCCTATCGTTATGTTTTTTCAATGAAAATAATTCTGCACGTGCTCAGAGACAGGGCACTCTGGGTCTTGCAACCCCAAAAGCATGGGGAGCCACAGCAGAAGTGTGTCTGGACAGACCTAGAACCAGTCACACTCGGCCTAAACTATCTCGCAGGGTTGTTGTGACAACAAAACAGGAGGATGTCAGATGCCTTGGGTTTCCATTGGGGTGAAGGGAGAGGGTATAAATGACACCCTGCCCGCGCCATCACAGTTCCGGAGGGCCTGCAAAATAGAGCTCTTCCGCCAGGCAATGGGTTGAGGTCAGTGACCACAGAAATCCCTCCTATCCAGATAAACTCCCTCTATGGTAGCAATCCCCAACCTGTGGGTCCCAGACCACATGTGGTCCTTTGACTAATTGGAGATGGGCCCCGAAGGACGGCTTCTCCCCCCCCCCGGCCCTTTACAACACACTTCATTGTTGTGGCGTGTCTGTATCTTATTTTGAAGGGATGTTTAAACATTACCATAGCGATCAGAGAGCGTTAGGGCAGTGGTTGAGAGTAGAGGAGTAAACTACCCCCCACCGGTGATAAAAAGGTTGAGGACCACTGCTCTATGGGACTGCAGTCCTAAACCACTTGAACATGTTATGTTACGACAGATGATGCTGATATTACGATGAAGTTGTCAAACTTGTCCTCTGCTACTCATCTAACGCTATTCCGCAAACCGCCCTGAGCCACAAGGGAAGGCGGTATACAAATGCAAATAAATAAGACAAGGAAATAAATAAAATAAAACAAATAAGACAAGGAAATAAATAAGGTGAAGGCGGTTGCCTCTCCAACGGGGCTGCACAGCGACTGACCACGGTGACCCCTCCCCCTCCCTCCTTCCCCCCCTAACAACCACCCTGTAAGGCAGGCAGGTGAAGCTGCGAGTCCCGAGGTTCCCCGTCCTCCCACAGCCCACTGGGACACCCTGGCCGCATTCTTGCATCTCCTGCCCCACGGAGCGTGCCTCTTACTGCCCTGACCTGAAAAGCAGCGGCTCCTGGCTCGCCTGGGGCTGGAATAAATAAACTGCCTTGGGGGCACATAACTTAAAAAAAAATTCTCCAACCTTACTGTTGTTGGGTTATTTTCAGTGAAAAGAATTCTGCATGTGCTCAGAGACAGAGCAGCAGTTGTTTATGAAGGACATAATGTACATTAAAATATAATATTTCTTTGGGGAGACAGAAGGTGTAATGTTCACAGTATTAGGATCTGTAGAAAAGAGCAAGGGTCCAATAGCAACTTAAAGACTAACAAAATTTGTGGCAGTGGATGAGTCACTGCTCACTTCTGAAGATGTACTGTTTAAAAAAAACGTTCTCTAGCCTTCCTATCGTTACGTTTTTTCAATGAAAATAATTCTGCACGTGCTCAGAGACAGGGCACTCTGGGTCTTGCAACCCCAAAAGCATGGGGAGCCACAGCAGAAGTGTGTCTGGACAGACCTAGAACCAGTCACACTCGGCCTAAACTATCTCGCAGGGTTGTTGTGACAACAAAACAGGAGGATGTCAGATGCCTTGGGTTTCCATTGGGGTGAAGGGAGAGGGTATAAATGACACCCTGCCCGCGCCATCACAGTTCCGGAGGGCCTGCAAAATAGAGCTCTTCCGCCAGGCAATGGGTTGAGGTCAGTGACCACAGAAATCCCTCCTATCCAGATAAACTCCCTCTATGGTAGCAATCCCCAACCTGTGGGTCCCAGACCACATGTGGTCCTTTGACTAATTGGAGATGGGCCCCGAAGGACGGCTCCCCCCCCCCCCCCGGCCCTTTACAACACACTTCATTGTTGTGGCGTGTCTGTATCTTATTTTGAAGGGATGTTTAAACATTACCATAGCGATCAGAGAGCGTTAGGGCAGTGGTTGAGAGTAGAGGAGTAAACTACCCCCCACCGGTGATAAAAAGGTTGAGGACCACTGCTCTATGGGACTGCAGTCCTAAACCACTTGAACATGTTATGTTACGACAGATGATGCTGATATTACGATGAAGTTGTCAAACTTGTCCTCTGCTACTCATCTAACGCTATTCCGCAAACCGCCCTGAGCCACAAGGGAAGGCGGTATACAAATGCAAATAAATAAGACAAGGAAATAAATAAAATAAAATAAATAAGACAAGGAAATAAATAAGGTGAAGGCGGTTGCCTCTCCAACGGGGCTGCACAGCGACTGACCACGGTGACCCCTCCCCCTCCCTCCTTCCCCCCCTAACAACCACCCTGTAAGGCAGGCAGGTGAAGCTGCGAGTCCCGAGGTTCCCCGTCCTCCCACAGCCCACTGGGACACCCTGGCCGCATTCTTGCATCTCCTGCCCCTCGGAGCGTGCCTCTTACTGCCCTGACCTGAAAAGCAGCGGCTCCTGGCTCGCCTGGGGCTGGAAGAAAGTGACGACGGGGAGAGGGACGTTGTCCTTGTCGCCTTCCATGGCTCACCCGCCCGTTCTGGAGGCGGGCGGCGCCATGCCGGGCGGGCGGGCGGGCGGGGGGGGGGCAGGGTCACAATGGGGGCCGGCCTCCTCGGTTGCCCTGGAAACCCCGCCGGCTCGCGCGGGCTGCTGCTGCTGCTGCTGCTGCTGCTGCTGCTGCTGTTGGCGCCGCGGCGTGGAGAAGGGGGCCCGGGCCGCGCAGGAGGCCTCGGGGGCGGGCGGGGTAAGGAGAGGGGCCGGCGCTGGGCCCGGGGGCGGCGGGGGCTGGGGGGGGGGCCCGGAAGGCGGAAGGCGTGGGCCAAGAGAGCCAGGTGGAGCGTCCATGTCCAGAGGCAGTCTACCCCCCCTCCTCCTCCTCCTCCTCCTCCTCCTCCTCCTCCTCCTCCTTCTTCCGCCTCCCGAATGTCAGCTACTCGAGCGGGAAAGGGGCTCTTTCCCTGGGGGCTCTGCGGATATTTAGCTAGTGGTTTGTTTAAAAAAGCATTTGATTCGTTGCCATTAAGAACCTAGGAAGAACAAAGAAAGCAAGCAAGCAGAGAAAACCAGGTGGTTTCCCGCCGATGCCACCTTAACGCTATTCATGATAAGGGTCCATTATGAGGCTGCCTCTTCACAACGTCCAAATGCAGGTGCCAAATTCTGAAATGCTTCCAGCGCTCTTTTGTTTACTAAGCTGGACGGTTTTGGCCTCTTACTCCATTCCCCAGTGATGTCAAGCCAAGTCACTCCCTCCCCTGGTGTGTCTTCTTGCTTCCAGTTCTGGGCTATTACTAATCTTGTCCAGGTTGTAGCATCCTTTGCCTCCCCTGGAAGTTTCATAGGAAAGAAACTTAACAGCATATTCAGAATTAAACGGACACTTAAGCTATTGAGTTAGTTAACAGGCTAGTAAGCGATCCAGCAAGCCAATTCTTGTGGAATCGCAGCCTAACCTCAAGACGGTTTTGATCTCGCGTGGGACTGTACTAGGTGCACAGAGCTATTATAAGCCGTGAGAATAGAACCTCCCTCTCTAGGGACAGTGTACCATGTGCTGGGGGAGCAATCAGCAGGAGGGTGCTGTTGTCTTTGGTCATCTTTTCATGCATTTTTATTCAGGACCATTGTGTGCTTTGCTTCTTTCCCTGTATCGGGAGTATAACCGCAGAGTGGCTGCATTTAAAGTAAACCCAGTCCTTTCTGATTTTACCTCCTGCACGCGCAAACATTCCTGTGTGCATGCAGATGGCGTGTGTCAAGAACGGCCGTGCAGGATTTTTATTGTCATGATGTGTGAAAAAGCAAAGTTGGGTTTGGACTAGTACAAAACCACCAGTTAGTCCAACATGGACTGCCTATTGTTGTGGAAGTGCAACAGGACAGACCAAACTCGCACAATCAGAGTTTGGTGGTGTAGCTTAGGAACTCACAATGCAATCCTGAAAACACGTGCCTGGAAATAAACCTCACTGTGTAGACAGAAGTACAACAGGATTGCTCCCTAAGAACTGGAAAATCTCCCTTGCCCTATTGTAGGAATGTATCAACAGAGAAGTGGTCTTTGCTATATATTGTCCTTGTTTACAGAAACATCAGGTAACACAAATAACACAACCATGCAGTCAGGAAAAGAAACCTGAAGACTGAATTTTAATACAGATTTCATGCAGTTGTTTATGAAAGATATAATTTATATTAAAATATAACCTTTCTTTGGGGAGACAGAAGGTGTATTGCTTAGAGTACTAGGACCTATATAAAAGAGTGAGACCAATAGCCCCTTAAAGACTAACAACTTTGGGGCAGATTCTGTGAGTCACTGCTCACTTCCGAAGACATCGGCTGCTCTTTTCTGCTGCTACAGACAAACACAGCTACTCATCTTGATACTAGGATCTGGGAGACCCAGGTTCAAATTTGCACTGTGCCATGAAAGCCTGCTGGGAGACCTTGAGCCAGTCACACTCAGCCTAACCTGCCTCACAGGGTTGTTCAGACAGACTGGAAAAAAGGAAGATGTCAGATGCTTTGGTTCTCCATTAGGAAGAAGGGAGAGGGTATAAGTGAAGTAAATAAATAAGGTGAAGGTTGTCTCTCCAAAGCAACTTACAACTGCATCCCACCCCTGCCTGCCTTTTTTCCTAACAACAACCATGTAAGGTAGGTTAGTCTGAGAGTATACTGGCCCAAGGTTACCCAGTAAGATTCCGAGGTCAAGTGGGGACTCCTCTCCCATTCTTCCATATACAACTCTGATATTCTAACCACGTCAACACTAAACAGTATGATTTTTGGACTGGCAGTAGTGTTTTCTACAGCCAGTTTGGTGTAGTGGTTAGGAGTGTGGACTTCTAATCTGGTGAGCCAGGTTTGATTCCCCGCTTCCCCACATGCAGCCAGCTGGGTGACCTTGGGCTCGCCACTGTGCTGAGAAAGCTGTTCTGACCGAGCAATGATATCAGGGCTCTCTCAGCCTCACCCACCTCACAGGGTGTTTGTTGTGGAGAGAGGAAAGGGAAGGCGACTGTAAGTCGCTTTGAGACTTCGTTGGGTAAAGATAAGGAGCATATAAGAGGCAACTCTTCTTCTTCTTCTTCTTCTTCTTCTTCTTCTTCTTCTTCTTCTTCTTCTTCTTCTTCTTCTTCTTCTTCTTCTTCTTCTTCTTCTTCTTCTTCTTCTTCTTCTTCTTCTTCTTCTTCTTCTTCTATCCTCACTGAATTGGCAGCCAGCTCTGGATAGGGCTTTCTTTGAGTACTAGATATGCTCATGAGGGCCATTCAGTTCTCATAGTTGACATGATTATGCCCCTGCAACTCCACAGAGCTCCTTCCTGTCCAAACTGCAATGGAGCAGTTATCAGGACTATTATAGAATCTCTCTTCTCTATGCAATCAGGGATGGGGAAAACAAGAATGTTGATGCCAGCCTCTCCCATTACCTTGTGCCTTCTTTTTCAGAGCAGTTCTTGTGAACTTCCTGGTTGTCGTCAAGCCCTGGAGGCATGAAAAGTTCTCAAGGAGACACTCCCTAAAGGTAACATTTCTGCTTCATCTATTCCCTGCTGTCTCAGAGCCCAAAGCAGGGGTGGCCAAACCGTGGCTCTCCCAGATGTCCATGAACTACAATTACCATGAGCCCTTGCCAGGGCTCATGGTAATTGTAGTCCATGGCCATCTGGGAGAGCCACGGTTTGGCCACCCTAGGCTAGAGCAAAGACTTCCTTGCAAGTGTGGCCTTGCCTCATTTCTTGTCTACATTTTCCACATGGCTACAAATGTTGCAACCACTCCCCTTCTGCATAGCTTGGCTTTTTGGGTTTGCTTGTTTTTATATAATTCTTTAAATTTTATTTTCATTTTATTTTTTTAAGACAAGACAAAAAACCATCACATGAACCCCATGACAAACAGCAGGAGCACTAAATCCAGGCCAGGGAGGGGAGAAGGAAGAGAGAAGGAAAAAAACCCCACATACACACATAAATGAATCCATCATAGAACTGCATATTTACGTCACCATTTTCTATATTGATTTTTATAGTTGACTCCTGGTTTCCAGATACAGTAAGAATCTTCCTTATTTTGAGACCTCCTAATAGTTTTAATATTCCTAGTTATTTTTTCTAATATTATAAATGGTTTCAATTTGTTCCACCAATTTTCTATAGTCAAATTTTTGGCATTTTCCCCATTACATGCAATTCCCATGCCAGCTGTTACCAACATGGAATTTGTTGAAGTCTTATCAGTACAACATGCATTGTGCTTTTCACAGAAATTAAGAAAAGCAAAAGCAGCCGAGGGGATTAATTATCCCTTTGTTATATTTTGAATTTCATTGAATCTATTACTCCAGATTCTCTTTAATAACAGGGCATTCCCACCACTTGCAGAGTGGTCCCCAACTGCCCACATCCTCTCCAACAATTTACACCGTGGGCGCGGTTAACATATGATAACCTAATAGGTGCATCATACCATTTATGTATAATTTTAATAACAGTGCTAATCTGGATCTTTTTAAGTGAGTGATGGGAAAGAAAAAAAAGTTGCCGAAGGAAGATTTAGAAGGGATTCCCCTTTGAGAACTTTCCAAGACTTGTTTCTTTCTTCTCTCCTCTAAGCATTTTTCTAAGACCAGCATGCATATGATGTCCAAGGAAAGGGCTTCCTGACTCACTGTCCTAAGGCTGAAGTAGAAGCCGGCACTATTGGGTCAGCGGTGATACAGGTATACAGAGAGAGGGCAAACAGGGATGCTGTGTGGCAGCCCAGCTGGAGAGGAATTTATATCATGACCTTTTTGCATTCATAGTTTAATTTTCAATTACTGTGTACTGTGTTAAGCTTTGGCAGGAGCCTTTCTGGGTCAGCTGAACTGGCTATGCCGTCTAGTATCCTGTGAGCCAGCTTGGTGTAGTGGTTAAGAGCAGTGGCTTCTAATCTGGCGAGCTGGGTTTGATTCCCTGCTCCTCCACATGCAGCTAGCTGGTTGACCTAGGGCTAGTCACAGTCCTTTTTGAACTGTTTTGACAGAGCAGTAATATCAGGGCTATCTCAGCAGACACCTACCTCACAGGGTATCTGTTGTGGGGAGAGGGTAGGGAAGGCAATTGTAAGATGCTTTGAGACTTCTGATAGAGAAAAGTGGCATATGACCAACTCTTCTTTTTTGCCCACAGTTACCAACCAGATGGCCCCAGAAGGCTTGCTAAGTAGGCAAGGGAGGTCAAAGCCTTTCCCCCATTCTTGCCCCCAGCTAGCAATCAACAAACTTCTACTGCATTAATTTGTCTAATACCAAGTGGGCATGTACACAGCTATACACAGCTATTCTGCACAATCGTCCCACTTCTGGAAGCCTAAAGAATGTGTCAGGGGTTTCTCAGCGGTTAAAAAGTTGAGAAAGGCTGGCTTATACCCTGAAATTCTTGCCGGTCTCTAAGATGCTCCTGGTCTTTAACCTAGCAATTTTGGAGAACTGTTCTTTGGAGCCAAGGGAAATTCACTTAAGTTGATAAAGGGCAGGAATGGAACCCCAAGTTTATTTCTGTGTCCATAACGCCACAGCTCCCCTTTCTACCTCTAGGTCCAGTGAGCGACCATGATGCCCTCCATTGTAGCTGATGTCTAAAGTTCGCCTTAATGAATACAGCCTTCAGAGCCATCCCCATCCTGTTCAGGCATCCGTCTGTCTATGGCCTGTCCCGGATCACCAACAGCCTGTTCCTCAGCAATGGCGAGGCCGCCAACAACAAGCTCTTCCTGTATGCCAACCGGATCACCACGGTCATCAACGTCTCCGTGGAAGTGGTCAACACCTATTTCCCAGACATTAACTACATCCACGTTCCTGTTGCTGACACCCCCTCGGCCCGTCTTTACGACTTCTTTGACGCCGTCGCCGATAAGATTCACGTGGTGGATTTAAACCAGGGCCGCACCCTGGTACACTGTGCTGCAGGCGTCAGCCGCTCTGCGGCCCTTTGCATGGCCTACCTGATGAAGTACCACTCGATGTCCCTGGCCAGCGCACACGCCTGGGTCAAGGCCTGCCGGCCCATCATCCGGCCCAACATCGGCTTCTGGCAGCAGCTCATTCAGTACGAGCATAAACTCTTTGGGAAGACCAGTGTCAGAATGGTACAGTCCCCGCTGGGGATGATCCCTGATCTCTACCAAAACGAAATCAGGGTAATGATATCTTTATGATCGGCACCAAACGTGCGTTAGCAGGGTCCAGAGCGTATGGCACAACACAACTAACATGAATGCTGTCTTGGCTAAGCCAGGTACTTTTCAGTCTTAGCACAGCGTGTGTCCAGCTGCCAGGCAAGGAAACAGGACTGGCTGATAAGAAGGTGATGCTCAGTGAGGTTTTTCTTCTAGAAATAAAAAATAAGAAACATTTGGGGAGGGAGGGATATGGTTAAGTCTACAACTGGCTCTGAAAGAGATCCTTCAGTAAAGCTGGATGCCTTTGGTTCAGGAAAATGCCTTTGTGTTTTTGCAAAGCAGGGCCATAGGAATAGGCTATGATTGGCAGGGGGAGGCTGGCCACCTCTGCTCCAGGCCCTTTCCCGGAATGTACAGCTTTCACTGGCCAAAGGAGCCATAGTGGCAGCCAGCACAGGGGCCTTCTTCTTATTGGGGTTTAAGGAAAACAAGTAGGATTTGACCCACTAGTTCAGTTGGAAGTCGACTCATTCCTGATCAATTAGTGCAAAGGCTTACTTCTGGTTTATTAAAATGAAGTTTTGCAACCATAGCATTGCTAGACTGTGCGTGTTGATCAACGTTGTTCCTTCGTGCACAGCATGCTGCTAGAAGCCTTATCACCACTCCTCTGTTTCCTACAACAAAGGAAGATCCTGGGCTGTTTCCCACACAGGCTTGCCCCAATTTAGCTGACTGCCTGCAGCACTGTGTAACACACACACACACACACACACCCCGCAGCTTCTTCCTGTCCTCATTTTCTGTTTGCACTTTTGTCTGCTCTAAAGTTACTTTGTCATTTCTCTGTGCTTCCTCAAATGGATTAAAAGCAGTCTGAGAAAGCATGAAGAAACAGTGAAGAAAACACAGATGGGAAATGAAAAACACTGTAGGAAGTTGGGAGAAAAACCCACGACCACGACCCATGCCTTGGGTACACCTTTGTGTGGAAAGATGGCTAAAAGCCTGTTCAGAGAACTGGTGGCTATTCAGTATCCTTGCTCAGTTCCTGTCCACGGTACCTGCACAAGATGTGGATTGGGCTCCCAGGGGTCAGGGCTGTTCATCAGTCGCCCTCAGAAGCACCCCAGATCTGCCATTGGAAGTGGACTCTTCCCCTTGCCTTCTGGCAGAACTGTGTCTGCATTGGCATTATTTTTGCAAAGGGATTGTGAATGCAGATAGGAAAGTTCCCTTTGGATTAAAAAAAATATGTGCTTTATTAGGTACATTTTAAAGTCCCCTATACAGAAAAAAATATTGACTTACTAAACAAACAAAAACAAGGAAATGGGTTCCCTAGTACTTTGTTTCAGCGTTTCACAAAGTCTTTGAAGCCCCCAAAGGCACCATTCCTTCCGCCAAGGATTCTGTGATTCTTCTGACTCGTGAGCGCCCTGTGGCAAAAGAATTGGCACACGAGGTCCAGACCTCCCCTCCAAAAAAGGGGGGAACAACTGCTGCAAAATGGGAAAGGTCAAAGGATCACTTCTCCCTTGGCAAAGTGGAATCCACACAGTTCAACCAGAAATTAGCACAGCTGGCATGGTAACAGCTGCCCTGGTATATAACAGGATCAGAATTTCCAGTCTGTACCTGCCAAAACAAATTAAGAATCAATTGCCAGACACTTGCTCAACACTGACAGATGGCAAGCTCAGTTTGCAACAAGCACTGGCTACGAAGAGCAGCCGACTTTTCTCCCCTTCACCAGTTCTAGTGACAGGCGGCCTGTAGATAGAGTAGCAAGAAGTGCTGTTTCCTAACCTCACTCATGACAAAGCTTGGTGGGCCTGTATTTTCTTAATTGTCGACTTAAGTTTGCCATTCTGGAAATTGTTTTTGGATTAGTTATGTCTATCATATTTCCAGTAGCCACTTATGGCTGTGAAAGTTGGACGATGAAAAAATCGGACAAGAGAAGAATGGATTCATTTGAACTCTGGTGTTGGAGAAGGCCTCTGTGGGTTCCATGGATGGCAAAGGTCACAAACACGAAAATACTACAGCATATAAAGTCTGATCTATCACTGGTAGGCAAAATCACAAATCTCCGGCTCACTTACTTTGGCCACATCCTCCCTCAGCTGTCCAAACCTGTCACAAGGACCATCACAAATCAATGAGTCCCTGGTGGTTCCAGGGCCACTCTGGCACAACTGGGACCACAACTGTACTGTGCAATTCTGTCAAAAATGTAAGAAGTGTTTCTTTAGATGGCATCAATCCAGACGCTGCCACCTGCATGAGAGCTCTTCAGGCTGTTGTTTGATGGGGCGATAGGAAAGTAACATATTTTTGACCATTACCTCTGATTCCTGCTTCACCTCTGTTAGGCAAATCCCACAGACGTGACCCGGTGCCAGGTTAAGACCAGACAGACGAATATCGCTTTCTGCTGACAGCTCCAAAAGCTTCGATTTCCATTGGGTAAAGGCAAAAAAAAGGGGCAGGGAAGAAACAGGGATTTTAAAGCTTGTCTTTTCTCATACAAAAGCCGATTTTAATGACAATTATCAAGGGTTCTGCTCCAGTGCTTCATATCTCTCCTCCACCATTCACTGTATTTACGCTCGCAGACCGGGATGTCTTACCAGCATTTGGAACACGGGGTGAGCAAAGACAAGAAAGGACAGCAAATTATTCCAGGCTAAGTCCACCTCTCGCAAAGCGTCTTGCAGACGTTCACTTGCTAGCTGCTGAGTTTTCACCCCGTCTTCCATCCGCTTAGACACCCGGTAGACCTCGGACAAGCCTGTGCGTGAGAACAAACAGCAGGGAGTATTGCAGCCTGTCCAAGACCGTTTCTGCACCGGGAACTTTGCTGCTGCAGTTCCCATGTGGGAGCACAAATCAGGGACGGACGAGGTGCACCAATGCTCCCCTGTGCAGGAGCAGCAAAAAGCGGGGCAGTCTGCCCTGGCTCAAACTTCAGCCTACAGCCCAGCGCGGAGCCCATTTGTAGAAATGGGGCAATCCACTCTGCCATCTCAAGGCCTTGTGCACTTATTAGATTGCTTCCTGCACTGTTTCTCACCCCTCCTCACTCATTCCCTCTACAGCATTGTATAACCTATTCCCACCACGCACCATTTCTGCAACACATTAAAGCTAATCCACATCAGCACCAAAATGTGCCCCCCCCCACAAAAAGATGCATGCCCCTGAGTTGTCAGTGCCCTTAATTACCCTTTGGCATCTGCCTGAGGGCGACTGTTGCCCAGGACTGAAGAACTTTTAATATCCCAGAAGAAACCACAGCAGGGAGGCCATGCTTTCTTCTGCTTCAGGTGCGTTCCATTGGTAGGTCATGAACGGCTGTTTCCTAAATGGTGCATCCTTTCTTCCTAGGTTTAGAGGTTTTTTAAGGAGCCAAAGTTGACAGCAGCCAAGTGTTATTCAAGACCAGGCCTAATTTATTTTAATTAAAATAATTAAGAACATATTCCAGAGCAAAGAAGCTGCTAGAGAGACCATTATACCCAGATTTTTTCATAAATGCTATGCATAAATCCTTTGACTCCATACCCAATATATATGCAGTCCCTGGTTTGGATAACAGCACCTCGCTGCACACAGATGGATGGCTTATGCCCGCCAGGATTTCATTGGCCTTGCCAATTACCTGCAGAGGATACAGGAGAGACAGGTGATTTAAGTACTGGGGATGGTCATCTCTGTGAATCAGAGTTATTTCCCCCGCTAACCCTATAGAATGTCTGCTGCCCGCAACATAAACCCATACCACAAAGTCCTTCTGTACCTGCTGTGTTTGCTCCAGCCCTGTCAATCAGACGTGCTTTGGAAATTTCATGTTCAGGGTATACCTCCAAGTCATATAATTGACTCATTCAGATCAGGACTATGGTGCTCAGGTAAAGGGGAACATGAGCCCTGTTCCCCACACCATTCCTCCAACCAGAAACAGCCTCACCGCTGCATTTTGCCTCATTAAAGGAACTTACATGTGCTAATAGGCTGCATGGGTTTCTCCAGTGAACTTCTGTGTCATTTCAGATTGGTAAAACGAGAAGGGAGGAGCTTAACCCGCCTGTCCAGGAGTCCTGATTCAAATCGGTCCCACTCATGCCTGAGAATTAAGTTTTGAGTGCAAAACTCAAGAGAACATGTCTGGTCAAGGAGACCAGGGAGGCCATAGAGAGAATACAAGGCTTTTGCAACGCAGTTAGATCTTACATGACGAATCCGGTATCTGTATATCTGCCCTGGCTATTTTTGTGTGTCCTGGAAAAGAGAGAAATGCAGAGTGGGTGGGCTTATATAGCCCTATGTGTGTTTTATGGCCTCTATTAGTGTATTTTCAAAAACGTCAGGCTTATCCCCCTCAACCTGGCACAAATTGGCCGAAGTGCCCAATCCTAGAAGCGGCTCCTGGGGGCTCTCCTGGATGGTTTCCGTGCCCTGCTCAGACATCAGTCATAGTCCAGGAATAGCACTATCATTCTGTCCTCTGGCTCTGTCCCCACACTGGCAGAACTAACACCTTACCCCTTACATTCTTTGGAAACCTGAATCCCAGAACAAGTTATGCAACACGCGCACAACAGTGTCTTTAAAAGAACATGGAACACGGAGTCCAGGAGAAGGGAAAGAAAAATAGCAAGAGATTGACCCAGAAATAAATCAGTCACTGCAATTACCATGCCTAACCAGCAGAGGGAGATAAGGTTACATACATCTATCACTGGACAAATTGTATATTTATATTTTTTATTGACCACCACTCCTGGACCGAGCCAGCTTCACAATAAAGCTGCAATAAAACATTGTTAAAAACAAATTCCCAGGCGGCATAAGCCATCTGATTCCCACCCATTCCTCCAGTACCCTGCACTCACTTCCAGTCCGCCTCAGGAGATGGGGACTATCTGTCCTAGATGTTCAGGGCGACCTGAGGAGGGACCCTTGATCTTCCACCCCCCTCCCCCCCCGGCCTCATCGGAATCCGTGGTGGAAGGGCTGCATCTTGCAGGCCCTTTGGAACTATGCCACTTCCATCAGGTCTTCTGAGTTCATTCCACCAGACTTACCTTATGAATCTGTTGTAGGCATTTTATCAGATGGGCCATCTCATCTGCCTTGGGAGTCTGGAAACTAGAAGAAAGAGTAGCACAAGGTACACAATGTCACTTGCCTAGCATTCACCTAGTATGGCGACCTTGGTGAAGGGGCTGATTCTAGTTTCTTAGGCTGGCATACAAATGCAACATTTCCCATGTTTCAGCTTCATAGCAAGAAACGTGCATCAAGCATCTACTAAAAGGAGAGGGCTAGGTCAGAGTGAGAGCATTGGTCTTTCTGTATATCTGTATGTCTTTTTAAAAGGGGCTTGCTCATCCCTTTGGCACAGATTTCCGGCTAAGTAGACCAGAAGACTTCTACATGTTTTGCAGACGTGTAGAAGAGGAAATTCCAGGTGTATCCTTTTTATCTTATTATCCACAGCTATACATGTCCAAATTTCCTTTTTTTTTGCACTAATAGAATTGCCAGCTGGTCTGATAAGGTGTGGAGTTCTGTGCCTTGATTATGGGGCTTAAGGTATGGAAATGGGCAGGGAAGATTTTCATGACATGGAGATAAATGGTATAAAAGAGCCCATTAAGCCTCTATTAAAGAATGGGGCATTTTTTCCAGGCAGTTGGCCACCCTAAATACAGGTTGGAATATTTAGTCAATCGGCCTGTTAGTGTCCCCAATTACTCAGGCAGCAGTTTTGAAAAAAATATGTTCATATATTTGTAAGTCTCTGCAGGCCCAGTTTATGGATTTGAGGGGCCTCAGCAGAGCACAGCTGTCACTGTTACTTGTGCTGCACAAGTAACTGCAGGCCCCCCATCCCAGGGATAGTTAGGACTTCAGAAGCAACTGATAGCTTCACTTTGCTGAAAAAATTTCTCCAACCTGTGGGACGTGCAAGCATAATGCCCCAATATCGAAGGGGCCTTCACATTTATATGACTTGTGGCCTACATGCATGCTCAATGAGCGATGAACATGCTCAAGTTACTAACAAAGCATGCATATCACCCTTTTTCCGTTCTTGCTGTCTGCAAGCCCCGTAAGTATGAAGATGCTCTAACAATCACAGTGTGAAGGCCCCCTAACGGTAAAGCACCATGGGGCCCTTGGCATGTGCTACATGTACTATTGGGACAAAGTGGTTCCGTGTCTCTGAGTGGAGGGCACAGCACCTTCTTAGAAGCAACATGCCTCCCCCTTCTTCATTCAGGAGCAAACACCTTTTTGGAGGTTGTGCCAACTAATGACGTGCGTATGTATCATCTGCCACACAGAGGAAGAATGATTCTTCCTTCCCAAGCGCTGTTGTGGTCACATGTCCTATCATTAATCTGCTAAGATTCTATAAACCAAATGACAGCCTTATGCAGGAGCCCAGCTGACTTCCTTGGAAGCTGCTTGCCTCACTCCCTGCCCCGTATCTATGAATTCAACGTGGCAGTCTAGCCTCAAAGAACAAGCCGCTCCCACAGCCCTGGCAGCTCATTTCCCAGGGTTTTATGAATGCAGGACTGGGGAGAATAAATCTCGACGATAAACATAGTGGGGTATTGCTGCAGAAGACAAGTCAAAGGCATTCAGGAAGCTCTTGTGACTTCCTCACGAGAATTTATTTTATTGTTAAATAGCAGTGTGGGGAGAGGGAGCACGGGTGACCTTTTGTTATGGTCAGATGTCAGAGCCCCTTCATTGCATAAGTACCATTTCTCTGTTCTTTTTTGGGGGAAATAACAGCCATCAAGTCTAACTGGGGTGGGTGGAAAGTTTGGTGCCTTCAATATGGGGCTTAATATATGGAAATGGGCAGGAAAAGCTTTTCATGACATGGAGATAAATGGTAAATAGTAGACCTTTAAGAATGGGACATTTCTTCCAGCCCCCAAGTACTGGCTGGAACAAACCAGTACATGCCCCCAATGACTCAAGTAGCAGTTCAGGGGGGGGGGTCCTTAAAGAGGTTTTTTTTTCTTAAAGAGTGCATCCTCAACCCACACAGGGATGCCCCAAGGCAGGGGTAGTCAACCTGTGGTCCTCCAGATGTTCATGGACTACAATTCCCATGAGCCCCTGCCAGCATTTGCTGGCAGGGGCTCATGGGAATTGTAGTCCATGAACATCTGGAGGACCACAGGTTGACTACCCCTGCCCCAAGGGACCTTTACTACCTACCAAGAAACAGATGCCCTGTAAATCTATATACAAGCCACCCAATCTAATTAGAGAAAACAGGGTGTTTCCAAAATAGCTCCTAAGGTTGAACTCCAGCCCTGGAACTAGGAGTTACCAGATTTTCAAGCAGCCCCTTCATTTGTCAGAATTAGCAGGTGGAGCTGTTTAGAGAACTGCTCCAACCCTGAAAAATGTGCACCCCTGAGGGTACACTGAGCCACAGTTAAAGACACAGCTGCAAGAACTGCCTTCTCTCTGAGCAACCTTCAGCAAAGCCCCCTCCCCTCAGCATGAAGCCAGGCAAACAGCGTCAGAAGCATGTGTTTGAGAGACTAGGCTGCCTCATTGAAAGGCATGGCTCTCAAGTATGCCTTAGCACCTCTCCCTCCTTTTAGCATCCTTGTTCTGGAGGTCTCCTACACAGCTATACCTACACAGGGCACCTGCCCATCTGCAGTGCCTTTCTTTTACTTACAAACAACAATCTCACCCAGCTCGGTTAGTTCCCCCCTCAGACTGCAGGAAAAAAACTTGCTGCCTACCGGGAGATCCAGACAATCCCCAGCAGGTGGAATGCAGAAGGGCCCCCAGGGTAAAGGTGTCTTTGTGCCGAGTCTCTCTCTCTCCAGGGGAACTGAACCAGGTGGGTACCTGGCAAGGTCTTTACTTCCTTCAGGAAGCGTGCTGGGTGCCACTGCAAAGTCACGTGACAAAAACTGGATTCTGTGCAGGACCGGTCCCTCCCTAACCTTAGCATTATTGACAGAACTGTAGGAAGAGACGATTTGCAGATTCCTAAGGGTTTAATCATGCAAGAATCCTAGTTCTGTAACCTGACTTGTAGAAATTTAATAGGTGAAACATTTCTTGATGGGAGAACAGTGCCTGTAAAAACTTCAGCATTTCTGTTGGTCAGACAACTAATGAAGTGCAGGAGCCATATCATGGGGGGGGCGAGGGGGAATTGGCAGCTGTACCTTCTTTTCATTAATGAGAACGACCATCCCAAACCAACTGGGTTGGATGGGAGTCTCACGGAAGCAGATGGAGCAAACCTGTTGATTAATGCCTTTTCAGTGCACTTTTGAAGTAGATTTTCCTGTTCCGCACAGGAAAATTCAGCTGCAAAAATACATTGTGTGCGGAATGGGCCCTAGTTACGATTTGGATGTAAATTGGGCAGTGTAACTCCAGGGCTATGCGCTGCAGGCCTTTCTGCAGACAACGCATGAAGCAGATTTATACAGACTCTGGCCGTCTTGTTTAATATTGTCTGCTCAGACAAGGGTTTCCAACGGACATGGAGAAACAAAAGCCCTGTTGCTTTAGCGGAGTCTTAATTGGATGATACTTGGTAGGTGCCCTGACCTGAACAGGGTTGGCTAGCCTCATCTTGTCAGATCTCAGACACTAAGTAGGGTCAGCCCTGGTAGTATTTGGAAGGGAGACCACCAAGGGACATCTACATAGAGGCAGCCAGTGGCAAACCGCCTCTGAACATCTATTTCCAGGAAAACCCTACCCTTGACCTTACCTGACAGTACTTTCCACCACCACTTATTTACCTGCATGCCATTAAAGGCTTCAACTGCCCATTTCCAGGTTGAAGCCTTGATTACAGAGGCAGGACATTTTTTTTTTCTTCAGGTCCACTCGTAACCCTGGCTCTGCCTGGCACAGAGAGCTGTTCACAAGACCTGCCTGCTGCTGGGAAGCCTATAACTGGAGACCCCAGGGGTGGAACACAGGGCCTTCCGTCTGCAATGAACCTCCTCCGTTGAGCTATGGCCCATTCTGGTCCTGATCTTGTACCATGCTAAATCGATCACACGGAGTATTATTGCCCTGCTTGGATAAGCGGTACCTGTAATTTCTGTGCATTAGGACATCCTATTACGAATACTGGAGCAGGACCTAAAAGAAAGAGGTTGGCCTCCTAGACCCAAGCACACATACCAAAGCGCTCCAGCATGTTTATTTATTTTTTTAATTCCCCAAATTATTTTGGCTGGCTTTGAGAACTGAAACTGTAGCACTATGAAAGGGACATGGAGAGATAAGCAGCATCCACAGAGATTTCCAAAATAGGGAAAGCCTCGTAGGATTAGGATTGTCTTCAGGAAAAGATGAAAGAAGAGCTGATTCATCCAGCATCCAGCAGTGAATGTTGTTCATATTCAGGCCAATCAGAAGTTCTGTGCATTCAACTTTCTCCAAGAGGTGGAAATACAACAGGCGAAGCATTCCCCTAGCAAGGAGAAGTTGCACATCTGCGCCATTTTCCCACCATGCTTCACCACAAACTTTCATGTTTCCTGGTGCGGCATGGCTTTTCCTGTTGATTTTCTGCCTTGGCAGAGGGGGAATGGGAGCAGGCGGAGAACGGATTGTTCCCTGCGCAAGGGGGAGGTCACTCTTGCAGCATTTTATCAGCAGTGGGCTATAACCTTGCTAATCCAACTGCGAAAAAACAGGAAGCCTGGGAAGGGAATACAAAATTTAAGCAAACCTCCTTGTTTGGCTCTCTCATGGAGGGATTAGTAGATGTAGATCTGGCTTATTAAAGCATCAACCACAAATAATTTTCTGGATTATATGTTTGCTGGATTATATGATTTTAATAATGAGATGCTACAGAGCAGGAAGCTGGGCTCCCCCACTGTCCTGGGTTTATTCCATACATGCATCTTATTCCATACATGCATCTTTTGCATTTGTGCAGAACAGGAAAATCTAATTCTAAATTGCGTTGAAAGTACAGAATGGGCCCTGGATTCACTGTGAGGTTCAGTCAATTGTTAATCCTAATGGTTGGGGGGGGGCACATGTCCTGTGCCTTTAACGTGAGGGAATGGACAGCTGAAGGTTTTTGTGGCATGACAGAAAACAATATCCCCACCAGCCAGACAACATCTTATTCAATCGCTATTAAAGGGCTAAAGGATGTGTTTTCTCCAACAAGTTGGCAGACCCTGGCTGAGTCACGCCGCTTCCTTCTTTCCCTGCATGTACCGCGGTCACCCTTGCCTGCCTGCATCCTGCGGCCAGAACTTTGACTCACGAGGGTGTGAGAAAACTGGCAAAACCAGTTTCAAAGCAGTGAAGTGGAATATCTTCCTCACACACGACTGCAGCACTCGTCTGGCATCCTTGGGGCTTGGTGTGGCCACATTTGCACATTTATTCCACCCACAGCACCACAGCAACCCCTGCCTTGGGACCATCCACAGGCAGTAACTATGACCGCCTTGAAGAAATCTCATGTGGAGGATGACTAGCTGTGTATCGTGCACCACAGAATATCTACGATTGCCAACTGGCTGGTCTGCAGCTGGACCAGCCAGGTGTGCGGAAGCCAGCAGGTGGAAGTTCTAGCTGTGGAAACAAGCAGGTGGAAGTTCTAGCTGTGGAAGTTCTAGCCAGGTGTGCAGAAACCATCAGTTGGAAGTTCTAGCCATGGAAACAAGTACCTGGCAATGTGATGTTGTTGCCAAAGGCAGGGAGCCAGGGTCAACGAACTTTGCCAACCTAATTTGTAACACTACATGGAATGCGGGTTGTTCTGTCTGGGGTTACCAGCGTGATGCAGCAGCAAGATTGCTGGTTTAGGGTTCAAAGCTTTCCTCCGCCATGGAAATTCGCTAGATAACCATGGGCCAGTCCCACTCTTTCAAACTAACCTACCTCACAGGGTTGTTGTTGAGATAATAAAATGGAAGGCTCCTTGGGCTTTCAATAGAGAGAAAAGTAGGGTATAAGCAAATAGATTCTTTTTTTTTTTTGCCTTTGTTGCTCTTATGTCTGACATATAAAAACAAAGAAAATTCTTCCTGGCATGAAATGAAAAGTCTGAGGAACGCTTTTGCTTGCTTGCATGCTGTTGAAAGCAGAGAAGCAAGGCTCATTTTTTTTTTTAAACAAAAACAAAATTAGCAGCCATACTTGGACATGGAATCTTGCTTGCCGAAAGTTTGGTTTCTGTTTCACAAGACATTTATGTTTGGATGACTCAAGCGTTGTGCCAGCTGCTAGGTGACGCTTAAAAAAAAAACACACACAAGAAGGGCTCTGAACAAAAATATGAAGGGAAGAGTCACATATTTCAGTTATTACGATTCCAACTGAGATTCTGTGGCCTAAGCGAAGGAGGCTGGGGGTGAGTTTCTCTCTAGGCCACTGGAAACCTGTGGGTGGCCCTGCGTAGCCTTGGGTGCCATAGCAACGGAGCCAGCCAGCCGACTTTGGCAGAGCGGACATGCTAGAAACACAACCCCTGGGAACGCCAGGCAATTTCCTTTATTGAAATCGCTGCTTCTTGAGACACTCCCCTCCCCCTCCCCCTTGTAATGGATCAGGGCTGAGAGGGGCTGGTGTTCTCCTGTCCTCCCACTATTTCCCCCTCCCTCCTTCAGGTCATTTAAGCACACGGTAGTAAGACAAAAATAGAGCTTTATTTGAAGGGCAAATGCAACTGGAGAGGACAACCCGGCCCGATTTGTGCACTTGTGGGGCCAGGAGGAGGGGGAAATGGCACAATACATATTTATTTACAAAGGAAAGGGGGGAGGGAAGCAGTTGTGATTTAAGAAACCGGATGGAGACAATCCCAGAAGAGTCCACCCTGGTGCTCGGGAAATGTGCACTGAAACCACGTGAGTCGCTGGAGACGGTCCCCCAATTCCTCAGTGGGAGCACTCCCGTCACACCTTGAAAGAAGCCCCATTTAATTGAACCAGTTCCGCAGAGCCAATTGGTACTCTAGAGCAGGGGTAGTCAACCTGTGGTCCTCCAGATGTTCATGGACTGCAATTCCCATGAGCCCCCTGCCAGCAAATGCTGGCAGGGGGCTCATGGGAATTGTAGTCCATGAACATCTGGAGGACCACAGGTTGACTACCCCTGCTCTAGACAAGAGAGCTAAACCCTCATGTAGGTGTTTTGGAGAGGAGGAGAAAAGGTAGCCCGATTTCCACGGCCGTCCAAAAACAAACAGGACAGGACAAATGGAACTTGAAGAACCACTGATGCCCAGTTCCTCCACAAGCCAGTCTTACTATTCTGGCCAATCACTGCCCTTTTATCAAGCAGAGATGCTACGGCCTTTACAGCCAGTGGCCTGTTATGGGCAACAAAATGGGAGATGGACAAAGAATGTCTCTGGCCACACCCGCTCCTCCCCCATAGTTTACTAGACTTGAATACTGTCGAAAACCTTTGTCCCTTAAAAGTAGTCGTCCTTGTTCAATGTGGTAGTGGCTAGCCGTATTATGGACATGTTTATCTAACAGCTTTGTCCTCAACTAGAGTCACATAGCAGGGTCAATTCATTAAGTCTTCCCCTAAACCCAAGAAAGGAGATGTGCATACACCTGTGCTTGAATACTGACCTTTCCCCCTCCCTGGTCACACACCGTGAATGAATGCCCACACAGTGTGTCAGGTAGCCATTTGTCCATGCAACCATGTTGGTACAGTTTCCAAACACTGATTTTGGGGGAATGTAATGTGTGAAATGGCCTGAAGCTAAAAAGGGGAAATGAGAAGGCAGCTTAAAAAGGGGGTCCTACACTTGCAGACAAATCAGATGACGCACATTTCAAACTACAGGTGGGCAGGAGAGAGTCATGTCTTTGAACCCTCTTCTACGTTTGTGTGGAGGACCTCCCTGCATGTAGAAACTAACATGCCAGGGAGAAAGTTGGAAGCCGATCCCTGACGTGCTAGTTTTCCATTTTTTTTAAATGGGTTGGATTCCAACATGCAGTCCACCATCAGCAGAATGAAATGGTACAAGCCAAAGACTCTGATTTCTCTGCATGTGTACAGAATGCTCTTATTACTTCAGAATGTGTTGTAGCCCTGTCACATCTGTGTACACACACACACAGAAATTATTTCTCCCTGTGGAGAGTAACACTGGTACCACCACACCACCACTGGACTGAAGAGACGGCTTTCAAAAGAAGATGGTTGCCTACAGTGGAGTGGAAATGGACGTATAATGCATTCACCCGGCCCCCAGATTCACCCAGAAATCACACGAAAGCAAGTGACTTATGCATGCCATTCTGGGCAGCAAACAAAATGTGCAAGTCTACTCAAAAACTCCAGACAAAATGGTAAAAACAAACACCAGCCACACAGCCCGTGGGGCTGCCATGCTCTGCCCAGCAGAGAGGAGCAGTGAAGGAACACCCACTCCAAGGTGGCTGGAGGCAAACGCCATCCATGCAAGGACTGCAAAGGATGTGCGTGCATGCCCACACAGGCATGCTCAGACATTTGATTAGCTCTGCCCAGCAGAGGGCGGACATACAGACACCATTGTACTAGACCCCCCCACACACACACCCCTGGCCAATGGCAGCTGTGGGCAGAAACAGGCCCCTGATGTTGTGCAATCCTTCATCTACCGGGGCATGTCCCTGCGTGAGTGTTTCTCCACACACCTGGATCAGTGCTTTAATAGAAAACGGGACAGAGAGGGAGCAGCACCCAAGGGAAAGACCACTGCCCCCCCCCCCCACACACACATGCACAACACCACAATTCTTTCAGGCTGCTGCATCGGTTAGTGGAGAAAGGAGCCAGAAGGGGCAAAGCTGCCGTGCAGCTGGCAGGGATCAGGGGGGCCAGCCAGCACCCAAGACTCCTGACATTTAACCTCTCTACCCCCAAAAACAAAACCTTCTTGCCCCAGTCTTACGTGTCGTGGCCAACTCCATGGTGGAGCAGCCAGAAAAGGTGTGCTGCACATGGCAGGTTAATTGGGTTGATGCCTTCCCCTGGGAAGAGCATTTCGACCGAGACGTAAAACCCGCCCCCTCCCCAATTCCTTTCCGGTAATCCAAGCTTGTTTTCTAAATCTACAGCTCCAAAGTAGGACGGAGGGAGCAGGTGCCCGCCTCTACCGTCCTAGCGTGCTGCCCCTGGGGAAGAGAGCTGGGAGCACAATCTTGCCGAGTACGGGGAGAGGGGAGGCCCTCCGCATACAGAAAACTGGCCCGCCAAGAAGACTAGTCTCAAACTAACCACCCTGCCGGGTGAGCTTTCCACAGGCAGAGAGGATTTTTTGTAAGCGGAGGAGAATCCAAGCATGCTGCTATTCCGCTACAGCAGGCAGAGGTGGCCTTTGGCCAGAGCCCTCTTGCCCTGTGTAATCGTGTAGGGCAGCTGGAGAGTTAATTAACTGGGGAGGCTAAATCCTCCCGAGATTCTCCCTAGTGGCTATTCTGTGCTGTCTTCTCCCCCACAGGCCGCAAGGGCAGCTACTATGGCATTTGGCGGAGGACGGACACGTGTGCTCAGGCAGAGCCCAGGCCGGATTTAACTGTGACACCGGCCGAGGGAAACGAAGCCACCTGTGGGGACTCTCTGCCCTTGCCCTTCTTTAACCAGGGACGCTACCTGCGCAGAGCCAGTGCCCTACTTAAGCACAAAGCCTCATGGGAGAGCTCGGTTCCCGTTGCACTCCAGGCTGAGCAGCCAGATTCCCTGCCAGCCAGCCAGCCAGCCAGCCAGGAGTCCCAGTTCAGTCTTGCTCAGCTCGCCTGTCCAAGGAGCGCTTCTCCAAGGAGCGCCAGCAGCGGGCGATGCGGTCACAGTGGTGGTACATGAAGACCCCCAAGAGAGTGAGGGTGATGCCCCCGTAGCCCAGCAGGGTCAGGCGGCTGCCGAAGAGCAGGTGGGAGAGCAGCAGGTTCCCCACGACGTTGAAGTTCCCCAGGATGTGGATGGTGAGGGCGGAAGTCAGGGAGATGACGCCAAAGCTGGCCAGGTTGTAGAGCACCGACCCCAGGCAGCTCAGCAGGATGCAGAGCCAGAGGCTGCCGCTGGAGGCCAGCGTGCCGTCCCAGGAGGGGCCGACCTCCAGCAAGAGGGCTGCCGTGAAGAGGATATAGAAGCTGGGCAAGGAGGTCAGGCACAGCAGTGTCGGGGAGTCCATCCGCTCCTCCTGCAGCAGGGTACCTGTGGCGGGGGGGGGGGGGGAGAGAAGAAGAAGAGTTGATTCTTATATGCCACTTTTTTCTACCCAAAGGAGTCTTAAAGTGGCTTACAGTCGCCTTCCCTTTCCTCTCCCCACAACAGACACCCTTTGAGGTGGGTGAGGCTGAGAGAGCCCTGATATTACTGCTTGGTCAGAACAGCTTTATCAGTACTGTGGCGAGCCCAGGTTCACCCATCTGGCTGCATGTGGGGGAGTAGGGAAATCAAACCCAGCTCGCCAGAAGTCTGCACTCCTAACCACCACACCAAGCAGGAGAACTTTGCAATGAGAGCTTTCAGCTGGGACTGGGAGTCCGGGCTCTGATTTCCTACCTATCCATAAAGTCTGTCCCCTCCCCGCCCCACCAACCTGCCTTGCAGGGTTGTTGTGAGGATAATACAGTGAAAGAGCCAGCCCTGGATCCTGCCACAAGCTCCTCAGAGGACAAAGAAGGAGAAGGTGTCATTGGGCCACAGTTGACTCATGATGACCCCCCTTCCGTTGAGCGTTCCGGGCAAGAGACAAGCGGAGGTGGTTGGCCATGCCCCCTGCCTCTGCATAGCAACCCTGGACTTCTTTGGTGGGCTCCCATCCAAGCACCAATCATGACTAACTCTGCTTAGTTTCCAAATTCTCACATACTAGGTTGAAGGCAGGCTATTCAGGCTACTCCCTGGAGGAAGGGCGGGGCAGCCTGCAAGAACCCGGTCCGGAGGACCCCAGAGGGTACACGTCCTGTCGAAACCCACTCATGTTAAGGCAGGGGCAGGAGGGGGGCAAGGGGGCTATTTCTCACAGGACACCCAGCTGGCTGATCCCCACTGTCTAAGAGCACTGGGGCTACAAACACAAGCTCTGCCGACTAGAAACTAAACACTTTCAATGGGGAGGGGGGAAGACCCGAGTTTAAATCAATCTGGATTCAGCAGGATTCACAATGGAACAAACAAAGTAAGTGTAGAATCAGCCCAGGACAAGTCCCAGAGGATGGGGATCCTTAACCAGCTGAAGCACAGCAAAATGAATCGCATAAACTATGGGGTGTTGGACCCACATCCACATTTCTGGAAATGTGAATAGCTGGCTAACACACACACACACACACATTTTGTCCTTGATGTGTAGACTAGGGTGGGCTTGGGGGAGCATCATCACATCACGTCACAACTGAGCTTCACCGGCTATCTCACAACACGATTTGGAGCCCCTGGCACACAACCACAGGGGTGCGGCTTCTGCACGCGCTTTCACAACTGGGATAAACTGACCATCTTTCACTGCCAAAACAACAACAGAGCAATGAATGAAGCATTTCCCCCTGTGATGCCCCAGGCAAAGACGGAACACTTCACAGGATCACTGCCTTTCTTTCTACTTCAGTGTGGGACTAAAAGAAGAGGCAAACACCGGCACTGTAAAAATATATGTTGTTGTTTTTAGTTGCGAAGTTGTGTCCGACCCATCGCAACCCCATGGACAATGATCCTCCAAGCCTTCCTGTCCTCTACCATTCCCTGGAGTCCATTTAAGCTCGCAACAACTGCTTCAGTGACTCCATCCAGCCACCTCATTCTCTGTCGTCCCCTTCTTCTTTTGCCCTCGATCGCTCCCAGCATTAGGCTCTTCTCCAGGGAGTCCTTCCTTCTCATGAGGTGGCCAAAGTATTTGAGTTTCATCTTCAGGATCAGGCATTCTAAAGAGCAGTCAGGGCTGATCTCATCTAGGACTGACCGGTTTGTTCGCCTTGCAGTCCAAAAATATATGACGAGGGATTAAAAATGGCCATCTAGGCTAGAACGTTCTGTCTTTAGAGCAGCTCAAACCCGCATGCACTCTGGGCTGGATCCAGCCAACTTTTACACTGATGAAAGGGGGGGAGGTTCCCTTCTGATCACCCCAAGGGTGTGTTGTGGCTCATGAGACAGAAGCCATGGGGGATGGAAAGGGCAGTAGCAAAGAAAGCGATTCAGTGAGGCTGAGTAGAAAAAGCCTGGGTAAATTAAGCAAAGTGCCTCGTTCCTCTTTGCATAATTAGCATTTGTGACAGTGCATAATTTATTCCCACTAGTTACAGGGAGAGGCAAGGATATTCAATGGGCACGGAAGCCCCACCCCAATAATTGCCCTTTGAAAATCCTCAAGGCTGGCCTTGCCACATTCTTTCAAACTATTAAGCCAAAAGGACTAGGGCACTTGGTTGCTCCGGCAGACTCATATCCTGCTCGCGGACACACAGGGACAAGGACACAGACCCAGAGACCCCATGGCCCTGGAACCACTTACTCTGCTGGATGGATTTCAGCCCACGGAGGAAGGTGGCGGCGAAGAGGAAGCAGCACCCCGCTTGGTCGAACTGCACCTCCCCGATGATGCTCAAGGAGGCCCCCAGGCAGATAGGGCCCATGGCTGCGTACTGCAGCGGGTGGTGGTGCTTCCCCAGCAGCACCTTGGACAGGGTCAGCGTGAAGAGCGGCGTGGTGGTGTACACCATCTGAGCAAAGTCCAGCTGCACGTAGTTGAGGCCCAAGTTCCCAAAAGCCACGCTGGCACAGAAGGTCAAGCTGAGCAGGAAGACCCGGGCCTTGGCCTCGGGGCCAAGGGTGGGGTTCCCACTGGCCCCGACCCGGAGCCTGGCCAAAGGTCTTCCCACCACCACGGCCGTCAGCATATGCAGGGACGACAGCAGCACGGGGTACCGGAAATTGTGCACGGCAAAGATCCACTTGTTGAGGCTGGACATAGTGGTGCCGGTGACCAGCCAGACGAACACGGTGGCCGCCAGGGGGACGGCGTGTGGAGATGGTGGGGGCGGCCGCTGTCCCCCATGCTTCCCTGGATCCGGCTTCCAAGGAGCACGTGGCCACGCTCCATCGGCAGAGTTCATTCCTGCTTCATTTCTCCTCGGAGAGGGCAGGCACATCGGGGACGGCAGCCTCCTACCAACGGGAGCAAGTCCCCTCCCAAGCGGTTTTGCGTCCGGAGGCTCCCGAGAGGAGGGTCACCTTATATCACGTTCCCACCCTGCTGCCGCCACAGGCTCCTAGTCCTCAGCTGACGGCCTCTCGGCAGACTGGGCTGCCCACGGAGCGATGCCTGTCTCTTTTCCAACAGTCACTCCCAGTGACTCACCAGGATCAAGTTTCCAACTGCAGCTTGGTGAGGCTGTCTGGCTTGCTTGGGAACTCCTCTGCAGAATCTGGGATTGAAGGGAAACAAAGGGCAAGGAGCCAGAACTGTGGGGAAGCCGGCTTCAAATGGAAAGCCAGAGGTCATCCCAGCTCCCAGAATCCCCTGCATTAGCTCCGGGGAGACAGCTGTCCGGTGCCTGCTTGCCAAGGGGTGGGTGCCAGGGCCATTCTGTGGAACTGGTTAGGTGACCAAAATATCTCCCATTCACACCCAGCAATGCTCTTCTGCTTTTTTACCAACCTGTCCTCCTTATGCCCTGGCCAGCTCTGGGACTGGCTGAGCTGGCTCTGTTGTGGCTGCTGCCGGCTGGCTGCCTTTTGCAAACAGATGCCAGGCAGAGAGGAGCACATGGAAAGTGTGATGGTCCTGTGGTTGCTGGGAAGCTCCTCCTCTGGCGTAATCAGGCAGGGCCACAGCAGCAGCTCCAGCTGACGTGAGCGTGTGTCCTTAAAGTGAATGAGGCCAGGAAGCCAGGCCCGCCCAGGGCTACTCATCGGCTGCTTTCTCCTGTGGGAGGGGAAAGGGCAGAGTGAGACAGGGAAAAAACCACTCACCCATCAACAGCATCCCAAACAGTCAGGCGCTATGGAGACACACAAAAACCTCTAAGGGACTGTGCCAATGTCATTAGCAGGGTGGAAAAAGACGAAGAGAGTTGGCTTTTATACCCTGCTTTTCACTACCTGAAGTAGTTTCAAAGTGGCTTAAAATTGCATTCCCTTCCTCTCCCCACAACAGACACCCTGTGAGGTAGGTGGGGCTGAGAGAGCTCTGAGAGAACTGCTATTCGAGAACAACTGTAGGCCAAGGTCACCCAGCCGGTTGCATGTGGAGGAGTGGGGACTCAAACCTAGTTCTCTAGATTAGAAGCTGACGCTCCAAACCACGACACTAGGTTGGCTCTCTAAGGCAAGGTATATTTGTGTGTCAGGGTTCACCCTGCCTTCTGCTTTCTATGCCAGGCCTCAGCCTTGGAAAAAACAAGGTGTAGATTATGAAGACACTCCTTTTATTTGTATCCTGCTTTTCTCCCTCAAGGGGATCCAAAGCAGCTTATCCCATTGTTCTCCCTTCTTCCACTGTCCCTACAACAACCAGTAGGGTAGAGTTAGAGACAGAGATGTCTGTCTTCTACGGCACAGTGAGAATTTAAATGTGTCTGTCCTGGGCCCATTCCACATATGCTGGATGACGCACTATCAAGGCACTTTAGAAGTAGATTTTCCTGTTCTGCACAGGATAATTCAGCTGCAAAATTGCCTTGGAAGTGTATTATCCAAAATGTACAGAATGAGCCCTGGTCTGCTACTCTTAAGTGCTGCCCCTCCCCCCATCTGATAAAGTGCACACGCATGGGAAAGTTTATATTCATAATTAAACTTGTTTGGTCTTAAAGATGCCACTGAACTCAAACGTCGTTCTGCCACTTCAGACCAACACGGCTGCACGGCTGAACCTACCATACCTCTGAGTAACTGCAGAGTGCTTTTCCTTTACAATTGAGCAATCACAGAGCCCCCCCCCCAAAAAAAAGAAGAGGAAGAAGAGGAAGAGGAAGAAGAAATCAGACTTAAAGGAAGGATGCTTATTTTTCTAAATATTAGGTTCTCAGGCCAGGTCAGTCAAGAAAACACCCTGACAGGAAATAATGTTGTTTTAACTGGAAATAAGTCCCTAATGCTGAACTCACCAAGCCAGAGCATATGGGGTGCAGGTATGTAAGGCCTGACCTTGTAAATCTGAGAAGCCAGCAAAAGGCGCACAAATCTAACAGCTGATCCACAGAAACATGAGCCAGGTCCCTTTCTGATTGCCAAAAGGTGGCAAGAAAGAGATTCCGTTTAAACATGTATGTGTCCTAGAGAGGCATGCACACTTTGTACAAGAACTTGCTCCTCACATCAGTGGCCAATGGCTTTTCCTGGCTAAAAGTGCAATGTAAATAAACACGTAAAGCCACGCTTTTCTCTGGAACAGGCAGCGATCACAAGGCAGCTGGCTTGTCCTGCCTCTATACATTTAGCTGAGAGCAGCAGCTATTTGAGCTTTCAATGCAGGTGAGAATCAGCCACCAGATTCACAAAGATTTTTTTAGCAAGCAAGCAGATCCAGAATGGAAATTAATAGACGCAACGCATATTACCTACGGACAAAAGAAAGCAGAACAAAGGTTCATAGATTTATGTCCTTCTAACAAAGTACATGGATGCCAGCCACACCAAGAGCACGTTCCAAACATTTCTCTTTTAAAACCGTGACTTTGCCTGAATTTTTCTAGAGATACACATCACATTCTGCTCCTTTTCCATCCCCATAGCACTGGCTTTCTCAACCAGGGTTTTGTGACTCCCTGGGGTTTCTTGACAGCCCTGGAAGGGTTTCCTGAATGGATAGAAGTTAATTTTTCTAATTTTTAAGCACTTATTGGGGGATATGGCCATATACAGTCATGCCAACCCCCCCCCCCAAAAAAGGCCAATGATAGGCCTGGGGGGTGGGGGTGGGAAAGGTCCATGACGGTAAGCCAAACTACTAGCACCCTACTTGGCCCCAGAACACCTAACCACAGTGATCCATGCAACGAGCACCTTTAGATGGGACTTCTGCAACTCACTCTACACTGGCCTGCCTTTATCCTTGATCCAAAAAACACAACTGGTCCAGAATGCAGCTGCCAGGGTCCTCACAGCAACATCTCAGAGGTCCCACATCTAGGCCATCCTCAAGCAGCTGAGCTGACTCCCAGTCGAATTCCAGATCAGGATTAAAGTTTGGGTTATCACCTTTAAGGCTACACGCGGTCTGGGCACGGTGTACCTGAGGGATCGCCTCTCTGCCTACACCCCTCAAAAAGCCTTGTGCTCTACCACCTCCAACCTCCTGGTGGTCCCTGGCCCCAAGGAAGCCCTCTTGACCTCAGCCAGGGCCAGAGCTTTCTCCATCCTGGCCCTCGCCTGGTGGAATGAGCTCCCAAAGGAGATCAGGGCTTCAGTAGGAAAAGAAGAGACTTGATTTAAAAGTTGTTGCTGTTGTGTATTACTCACCACTCCCAGGAAGCCGGCTCATGGTGGGTTACAACAATGCAATAGCATAACAATCCCCAATGAAAACCCCATTAAGACCCCATTATAAAAATTTTAAAACACACAGCACAACAAGATGGTGGAAAATACTAGCCCTCCCAACATGGAAGGGCTACCAGCCAGAGCGACAGAAGATATGACAACTAGTCACAGCCATACTGGAACCAGCGTGACATCAGATCTTCCTGGGGGGGGGGGCGTCCACTGTTCCTCTAGCACTGGCCTCAACCAGAAACCTGGCGGAAGAGCTCTGGTTTGCAGGCCCTGCAGAATGCCGAAAGCTCTCCCAGGGCCCACAGCTCCTCCGGGAGCTCATACAACCAGGTAGGGTCCAGGACGGAAGAGACCTAGGTTCAGTTGTCCAACTTGTCATGAAAAACATCACTTTGTGACCTTGGAGCCTTTCACGACAGACTGGGAAACTGAACCTGGATCTCTTCCGTCCTAGTTCGACATCTGAACTACTGCACTGCAATGACTCTTGAACGTGTCAATGGGACCATGACAGACAGAACATTCAGTTAAGCCTCAGGTCACCGCCAATCATTGCATACCTTGAGATGGCACAGGTGTTGAGGCCCAGGGTGGGCAAACCCCACTCCCAGAAAATAGCTGGATGGGGGAAGGATCCATGGGTGGCCTCCTATGTACCAAAACCATGGTTCTCACTGAGCTAAACCCTTCCCACCACTTTATGTCCAGACCACAAACGTCAGATATCGCCTGCCACCTTTTGACAAAGAACAAGGTGGACAGGAAAATCTCCCAAGTGTCAGTCAGAAGCACATGGGGAGGACCAGGCCTTCAGGCCAGCCCATCCTGGAGAGATGGTGGGATTTAAGAACCTTCCTAGGAGCTGGAGGGGATTTCCGAGAAGTAGAAATTTTTCCGGCTGTTGGAAAGAGCTCCTAATATGTTTGTAAGCAATCAGGTCTAGAGGGCCCTGCGACTGAGAATCCATCCTGCCAGCAGCTGCCCAGGGCAACAGCTTCCCACCCCAGCAGGGCTTTGACACCCCAGGGCAGAACCAAGGGGTGGGCTTGTCCCAGACTGGACCACTTCAGGTTGCAGGGGGAAGTGAGTATGAATAAGCGGGCGTGGGGAGAACTCCCTACACAGCGGGAAGCAGCCGGTCAGGACTAAAACGCCTCTGCCTTCCATTCCCCTATTGAGAACCGGGCATGGACTGGGTTTTTTGCATGTGGCTTAATTCCTTTTGGCTTAATTCCATAGGGACGCCCCCCCCCGGCAGTCCTGATGGTCCAGACCAAGTGAAACAAGGGATGCAAACGGACCCGCGTGTAATCGTCGGCGTCGCGTCTGAACGGGGCTGCTGCAGGTTTCGGGGGGAGGGGGCGGGCCGGGGAGGACCGAAATCCGCTTTTCGACCCCACAGGCCGAGGATGCGGCGCCTTCAAGGTGACCCCTACCTTCCCCAGCGGACAGCGGCGATGCTCCATCTCAGAGGCCGGGCTCGCCCCGCTGCCGAGAGGGTCACAGGCGAGGGCGGCGCCGCCACCCCGAGCGTCGCTCCGCGGGAGCCTGGCCCAGCCGGGGCGCAAAGCTCGCCGGCACCGGCATCCCCCCCGGGCCGGCATCCGACAGCCGCTCCTCTCTCGCCAGCCGCGGAGCCCCTCGGCGCAGGGCGGCGCGTCCCCCCGAGGGCGCCCAAGAGGCCGGGGCCAGGGCTTGGCAGCCTCCCCAGAGCAAAGCGGGCAAGGAGCGCGATCGCTGCGATGCTCGCCCGGAGCCGCCGGCCGAGGCCGTCCCACGGGCGCCCCCTCGTGCCCGCCCCGCAGATGGCACCAGGCTGGAGCGCACGGCCGCCCGGCGGTGCGCCGAGGACGCAGCAATGCGCAAAATGCCCGCGTCTCCGCCCGTGCGCGCCCGTGACGCAGCTCCGCCCGCTGGCAGGGCGCCCTTGCGGAGACCGGGCCTAACAGCGGCAGGCAGGCAGGCTTCCAAACGCGGCCATTCACTCGCCTGCATTGGCCCTGCAATTGTGGCATCCAGAGCCGCGCCCTCATTTTACTTCAAGCTCGCTAACAAACCAGGGCGCAGGGAAGGTTGCGGGGCTTGTAGCCCTGCTGGCTCTGCAGGGACCGGGCGGTGAAGGGGGCTGTCGGCACGCAGGGGGAGGCTCCGGTGCCCATTGGAAGCTAGCCAATTTGGCCCCCACGCTCCCAGCCCTTTCAGGATAGCCTGAACGCATTTTCAAAGGGGTCGGGAGGCCAGAGGTCACAACGGTTGAACTTATAGATTTCTGACAGGACACTGCTAATTCAACTTGCCACATAGCCGTGCCAAAGAAATTTCCCCGACATTTCAGAGGAGGGTCCTATTGTTGCTGGCTCAGAGAGCTTAGCTGGCTCTTCCTGGCAACCAATCAGCCACATGTGTAAAATAAGATACTGTACCTGATGGGCCACTGGTCTGCTCAAGCAGGGCTCTGCTTAGTTTTAAATTTTAATTTGCCACAGTTAGACAGATGAGCTCTTTCCATACCTCACCATTAGGGTGACTGACAGCTAAACCCAGCTGGTTCTACTGAGATAGTAACTTAAGCCCCCCTAATGTGTGTTTATACATATAGGTTGGACAGAATTCTCTGTGTTAACACCTGTATAGTAGTGCAAGTGGGACCTGCAAGAATGGGGGGGGGGTCATCTCCCCAACCAACCTATTTTTATCTGCCCCCCCCCCTTCAGCTAGGCCTTCATCCAAAAAATATAGTAAAGTCGGGGTGTAGATGAGAACATCCAGCACTTGTTTAATTTCACTCCAAGCATGATTTGAGCAGAATTAAGTGTCCACAGAAGAAACAATGTTTCGGGCTCAAAGTGAGCGGTCTCAGAAAGCTTAAGGACCTCAGAGATGAAGCACAGAATGTTAAGACACCTCCTGTGGCTGGTGGTTCTTCCAGTGAGAAGATACTATTAGAATAGGGACTCCCACTACCAAGGAGAGAATTTCAAGATGATGGATTCTTCATCTTGTGGGACGTGATCAGCAATACCTGCAAGGAAAAGAGCAAAGCACAAGGCCATGAAGGGAGGGGGACGCCGCTTTGTATATTTTACCTGTTTCCTGCTATAGGAACACAGACGAGTTAGGATCCTCGCTCCCAGTGAGATAGTGAGGGGGAGTTATTGACCCACATGCAAAATGGAGGGGAAGGTTGATAAATTTTTATTGTTCGCCATCTTGTTTACATGGTTATATGTTTATACTGTTATATTTTTAAGGGTACTGTTAGGGGATTTTATTGTGTTTTCATCGAAATCTGTAAACCGCCGTGAGACATTTGCGAGTGGCAGTATACAAATATAATAATTATAAATAGATAAATAAATCCTGTACAAGAATCCTAATTTCACAGGCCCTTGTGCAAAAAAGGTGGGCTGCCTCCCAAGATTATGAGTGCTATTCAGGTTTCCTGATTTGGTGAATTTCTGAATGAACCTGAACAAACAGTAGCCACATTAAACGGCACTAGGCATGTGCCATTCCACAAGGCATCCCACAAACCCCTGGTGTCGTGCTTCTAATGCTCACCTTGCAGCATAGCGGTGTGTGGGGATTGGAGAATTTTCCAGTACTTGCGCTCCCCTTGTCTCGCTTTCACGCCCATCACTGAAGTAAGCATCGGGCCAGAGAGGGTCTCCTGAGTCTCAAACCTGTCCAGCAAAAGAGAGAACAAGACAGAAATAAGCAGGGCCCTCATAGGCTCTTAACACCTTGTTTAGGAGAACTATGGATGGAAACTGGAGACTTTTGTTGTAAACTGTAATTTTAGAATCAGTGTTTCAGGGCTATGTTATCTACTGGGGAGTTCATTCGGGGCCCTCATCTTGGAAGCTGGTGCACGGAGGGTTTAGCTAGAGACTTCTCAGCCACCACCGAGAGGAGAGAGATGGACTTTGAGGGTGGTGAGCTGAGAAGGAGGGAAGAGTTAATTGTTTGGACTTTAAGAGATCACTGTTCTGTTGTGTTACCAAGATATATGCTTTTGTTACATGATGTGATGTTGTGAAAAGGAAAAATGTTCTATTCTCTCTGAGTCACTGCAGGATTCATTCCATGTTCTGCCCCACGGAACCCACAAGATGAAGTTTTTTCTTGGATGCTTTAGGATGCTTTGGGCTGATCCTGCGTTGAGCAGGGGGTTGGACCAGATGGCCTGTATGGCCCCTTCCAACTCTATGATTCTATGATTCTCTATGATTCTAAGTTGCACATGCTTATCCCAACCCACTCCCTCCCTGGGCTGCTCCTTTTGATTCCCTGCCAGAGGAAGAAATCTCTCACGAGAATGACTTATCCGTCCTCTTCTCAGCAGCTTTCAACACATCTAGCAGGGAGGAGCCAGCAGGCACTCGGACCAATTCATTGTACAACGGTAGACGACGTGGTGGGTGTTTCACAATCAAGTGGACGGTGATCTTTGTATCCTGGGAAGTCACTCTAGGCTCAGGAGCAGAGGTGCCCAGCATCAAACTGTCTGAAGAGGCAAAAATTGAGAATCAGCAGCCAAAACTCTTCCTGGTGGTGTCTTCTATTGTTTTTCCTGCATCTTTCTTTCAGTGCCAGGCTCACCTTTCTAAGTGGGTCTCCTCTGAAGGAACACACACCCCTTTTCTGTCATTAGGATTTTGACCCTTTTACCTTGTTGTATACATACAACAGTCTCCTTTCAAGATGTGCAGATCTCATTTTGTGTGAAACGAGCAAGGCATATATTTTCCAGATTTGGCAAACCCATTTGGAAACCTAGATTTTTGAGGATGTGTTCAAACCCTTCCTCCTAGTTCTTGTTTTTTAACTACTTGTGGATCCCTGGCACAGAAAGCATAAGGCATAAAAGCTCTATGCAGATTCAGCCCAGGTGAACATCTGGAGGAACTCCCTAACAATAAGAGCAGTTCAACAAAGCCGCCCTTTGCAGGGAAGCAAGTTGACCTGGGGGCAATCCCCATTTTGCAAATTCTCATTTGTTTCTTCCACTGTACCTTCCTCAGTGTGGCACTCCAGGCTGGCGATGTCCACGTAGCTCTTGCCATGTAGGACGGGCAGCAACTGGGATGCTATCAGGGGGTTTTGGAAGCTGCCTTCCTCCAGCTTCCCAAGCAGGGCAGCCACACCATTGGGGCACTCTGGCTCCTTGTTCCTCACCCCGGCCGCAATGAGGAACTATGTCAGAAAGGGATGGAATGGAGGAGTCAGACTGGAAGCAAGAAGCTGTACTTGTGGCTCTGCTGTATGGAAGACTCCTCAAGCTGAGCAGTGAAAAAAGGGATCATATAGAACGGCTTTCAGCAGGGTGGGGGGAGGCTGTAAACCCAGTTGTCTCTGAGATTTGCTATTGAAATGACAGACCCACCTAATCGAATGCTGGTTTGGTGGCCACTCTCACCCCTCCCCCATGCTTCAAGAAGGCTGGTGGATTTTTAATTGTTAAAAACAGCACCCTATGGCTGCTCAGGTGTGCATCTGTTCATCTGCTGCCTAATTTAAAGGCGGGATCCAATGTGAAATTGATGAAATAACTTTTCATCAATAAAAGGGGGGCCTGAAATTAGCTGGACACTGGATGAGTTTCCTGCATTCTGTTGTGAATTTCCTGCACTGTGCAGGGGGTTGGACTAGATGACCCTGGAGGTCCCTTCCAACTCTATGGACTCTATGATTTAAAAGTATAATTCATTTAAAAATGCAATTACTTCTAAAAGCAGTGGATGGCAAGCCCTGTTTGACCAAGTGGCTTTTCAGCTACTCCCAATGTAATAGCTTTAAAAATACAGAGGCACAAGATGAAGCAAGCCAGAGTCTTGGCTCTTACTACCAAAACAACAGACTCACTTATGGTCAATCTTTGAGCCTCTCCTAAGCACATCAGAAGACACCCCACTGCACATGTGCCGTTCTCCTCACCTGCACTGCCAGAGGGCTGCTGTAGACGTTCCCAAAAGCACCATCGGGAGTCTGAGCCGTGAGAATTTTCCTCTTCACTCTTTGCACCGCCTGACTGATCTCCGTCAAGAGCTCAGGTGTGTAGAAGGTGGCTCGTTTCAAGCAGACAAAGGCTAAACCAGCCATTGCTTCCGTGTCTGGGAGAAGAACAAGACAGTGGAGGACAGGGGAGTTACATGGAGGCCCTGTGGGGCTGAGTCAGGTATGGCAGTGCCCTTAGCTCTTCCGGGAACCCATTCCACCGGCTGAAAAGGTTGAGGCCAGGCGGACTTTCTGTGACTGTACAAGAACTTTATCTAAGACAGGGGTAGTCAAACTGCGGCCCTCCAGATGTCCATGGACTACAATTCCCAGGAGCCCCTGCCAGCAAATGCTGGCAGGGGGCTCCTGGGAATTGTAGTCCATGGACATCTGGAGGGCCGCAGTTTGACTACCCCTGGTCTAAGAAATGCCTATATTAGCCAGGTTTTTCTTGGGCCTATATTTGTTTTTCTCAAATGTGAAATAAATGCATGCACCCCTGAGCTGTCCCCCTTCTCATGGAGAGGAAGAGGCAGCGGCCATTGCATCCCCGTGAAACTGACAGCCCAGCTAAAGCAACAGCCACTGTGCACTCCCCTGGGCCTTGCACCTTGCAAAGGAAGGAGAGGTAGCCGCCTTCCTCGAAGGGAGGGTGACCCAGAGTTTGGGCACAGTGGCTGCTGCTATATTTGCCAGGCAGAGGGTGCAAAGGCCACCAATCGCCTCAACAGTTGCCATCTCTGCAGCCCTGTGGCCCAGCAGGCCCAGCTGTGAATTTAGGCAGATTGTAAATGAATGGGTAGAAGGGAATGTGCCAGTGCTTGGCTCTTGTGGCCCTTTCTTGCATGCCCAGGGAAATGCTGATTGCTACTTTGGTGTCGAGAGGTGAATTTCTTACAGGCCAGATTGGACAGGAATTCTGGAGGTGTTTTTTTTGGGGGGGGGTGTCCCTGTGGGTGGGCAGGTAGTTGTGAATTTCCTGCATTCTGCAGGGGGTTGGACTAGATGCCCCTGGATGTCCATCTCTGATTCTACGAGTGATTCTGTGATTAGAACTCAGGCTGGAAGGGTTGCCACCCATGACACAGATGGGAAGTGATAGGCTCCCAGTCTGTCCCTGACAGGATAGGAATGGATCCCATTTTCCACCGAGTTTCACACACCGCATACCAAAACTGACCAATGGCATGAAGATCTATTAAAAAACCACAGCAGACTAGTAACTTTTGGAACTTATGTGCCAGGTTGGCTCTTACCCACAAACAGCTGGCTTCCGTGCTCAAATCTGCCCTGCTTCTCTGCAGCCAAGAGCTTATTGATCACGTGCACATCGACCTTCTTGTTGTGGACACACAAAGCCAAAACCCCCAATCCGTACTGGTAGTAGTTGGTGAGAGGCTGACCGTTGTTCTCGTGGGCTACTGCAGAAGCAGAGAGACAGTGACATAAACCCTTGCTTTCCACTCCCATTCCACAGGTCTGCCACCCACACAGGCTCTTCTCATACATGATAATCCAACATCAATACCTCAAAGAGCACAGCAAACAAATGGCTTTGTGGCCGAGCACCTGCTTTGCACACAGAGGCTCCAATGTTCAATCCTTGACATGCTCAGGCCTAAGACCCTGCTGCCACCAATCAGAGTAGAGGCTATCAGGCTAGATAGGCCAGTTGTACAACTGCTCCTCTTGGGTGTTTTTCTCCATCAACTGGAGACATCAGAGTGTTATGGCAATTATCTTTTCCTTTCCTCTTCTTTTTAAAAACTCCTCCACCCCCCCTCCCCCCAAAAAATAAGCCCTCTGGGGGCCAGGCGCATGAAACAAGCATGCCTATCACCAGAATTCACAAGACCAAAATGGCAGGTATCAGCCCACAGCTCTCGTGTCATGTGCCATGTCAATCTCTTGGGTCATCCTTCCCGGGCTGGAGGTGGGTTCCTCCACTCCATCCCTCCCGTTCACGTTCTTTCCTGTTTAAGCCTGGCCTTACCGGGCAAGCCTGTGAAATGCAACATCTCTCTGTACCTCTTTGAAATGATAAACATTCTGCATAGCGGCTAGAAGAGCAGGAGCCATCTGGCCTGATTGCCCTGCCATGTAGGCACTGGTATCTTCTGAGATCAAACCCTTTTCTCTGGGAAACCATTTCAACACAGACACACAGACACACAGACACACAGACATGGTCTGCATGAGGACATGATATATTCTTACTTTGTTACAGTTCACTGTTAAAATAAAAAGGAGGCTGTTGTACCTAGGTGCTCGTCCTTCTTATATATTAAGCTTATATTGTTTGAATAAAATTTTTGCCATCACCAGCCTGAAAACTACTTTCTTCTGTCTCCCCTTCAGGGGGTGTGGCAGGGAGGTGTGGCCAGCTGACACCATTTCCTGGACATTTACTGCAGGGGCTCCGCCACATTAATAAAAGTTGAAAAAGGCTGCCGTAGACAGTGGGACAGGTGTGCGTGTTATAGGGAAAGGGGATCTTCCAAACCAGAATCAGCATTTCCAACTCAGAATAGCTGGTCTTACCTATAGATGCCTTTTCTTTATGCAAGTGTAACTTAAGCTGGGTCACCAGCTGCCTCTCCAAGGGGGGCTCCATGTCCTGGCAGGCGGCTCGCAGCACTAAGAGGTAGAGGGCCAGCTGGCCTGTATTGGGATGCTCCTGGCCGCTGGCTGGAGTTGGAATGCTGGACCAAGTGAGACAAACCACCAGAAGGTTAGCGCTTTCTGGGCGCAATTCACCAGCTCTGTGTCTAGCAATTTACTAACATCTATTTCAAGGATATTCCACAAAGACCTTATGCCTCTTGGCCTCTCTGCTTCCAATTTACTAATAACTATTTTCTAACAATTTACTAACATCTATTTCAAGGATGTTCTACACAGACCTTAGGCCTCCTCATCTCTCTGCTTCCTATTTACTAACATCTACTTACTAACATCTATTTCAAGGATATTCCACAAAGACTTTATGCCTCCTTTTCTCTGGGCTTCCTCTCCTCCATGTCTCTGCTAGGGCAGGGGTAGTCAACCTGTGGTCCTCCAGATGTCCATGGACTACAATTCCCATGAGCCCCTGCCAGCATTTGCTGGCAGGGGCTCATGGGAATTGTAGTCCATGGACATCTGGAGGATCACAGGTTGACTACCCCTGCGCTAGAGTGTTCAACATTTAAACAGGTCCCCTCTACCTGTCCTAATATTCGTTTGACCTGCAACATATAGCAAGTCATGTTGTTTATTTCCAGGACTTGAAAAGAATTCAATTTGCACAAACTAAAAGCCCCTATTGAAGATACAGGAGCTTTTCTCCCCTATTGGCATGCTAGCCACCCTAATCTCCCTCACCGATGAATTGTACACTGCAGACTCCTGGGGCAAGGTCTGGCTTATTTATTTGTATATTTATACCCTCCTTTTTCTCTGTGGTAGGAAGCCAGAAGAACTTACAACGTTATTCTCCCTTCTCCATTTTTACCTCACAACAACCACCTTGTGAGGTAGGTCAGGCAGAGAGAGAACAACTGGACCAAGATCACCCATTGAGCTTCTACGACCGAGTGGAGAGTTTAACTGGGGTTCCCCAGACCTTAGTCTGGAACTCTAAGCAATATTCCACATGGGTGCTGGAGGAAAAAAAGTTAAGATATTTCACTAGAATCGTTAGTTTACTTTTTATCTGTATGATAACACAAAGCAGGTATATGTTGAGATCTTTGTTTTGAAATCAATAGTCAATACATAAAACTGGAAGTCACACAGCAAATTTCTGTTCCTCTCTGCCTCAAAGGCTCTTTTCCTCCATGCCTCAAACCTGTCTAGGGATCCCCCCCCCCCCACCTTTATTGATGCCCATGAGCCTCCCTTGAATCAGGCAGCTGGGCTTTTGCTGGATTAGAATTTTTGTTCTGGTGGACATGCCTGAGGGAACTGGGCTGGAAGACATCCTTCAGTCGCTGGAGGTACTGGCTTTCCCTCTCTCGGAGGTGGTAATCAGAAAGACGGAGGCCCAAGTACACGCTGGGGTTTGGCTGCTTAGACGTATCCTCCGTTAGTCTCAGTAGCTCTTTGTTGAAAGACTTGATGTGATGAGTCCTGCCGCTGGGGATTTCTTGTACAGGAAGAGATACTCAGAATGAGCAAGTCAGGTACAACAACTTCATAACACCTATAGTCCAATCCCTAGAATTGCATCATTAGCTCTCCTTGGGGGGGGGGGGGGAAGAAAACTGAAGTATAAGCAGTAACAGCTGGAGTGGATAGAGGGCTTGCTCAGTCAGGGTTTTGGGAAGCCCTAGGGTTTCTTGGCAGCCCTGGAAAGGTTTCCCCAATGAGTGGGAGTTAATTGATTTTGAATACATTTTTTAAATTGTTTAAACATTTATCGGGTGATATGATTATATATGGTCATGTCAACTTGAGACTGAACACACAGGGACATGAGATTCTGCAGTTTTCATATCTATTAATCTAACAGATAAGTGCTCTATAAATAAAACTAATTTCTGTTCTTTGAACTGAGAGCATATTATTTCATAATCATATGTACCTTAACATCTTCTATTAACGCAAGAACGGTACTGCAGGATAAGTTCTGCCCCTGGAAACTTACAAGTTGGCCATGAAGGCAATAGCCTCTTCTGTCTTTTCTGTCCAGTGCATCTGGTACAATGCCTCTGAACATGGGGGTTTCATTTAGCTATCATGGCCAGTAACCATTAGCAGACCTCTCCTCTGCTATGAATTTGTCTAATCCCAATTTCAAATCCTTCTGTGCTATTGGTCACTAGCACACCTTGTAGTAATGCATTTCATGAGCTTCATTACACACCATGGGAACATTTCCCAAGTTAAGTAGCCCCCAACAGATACCGAAGGAGGAGGACTTACCACACAGCTGGATGGAGGCAAACAGGCTATGGAGGAGGAAGCCAGCCAGCCATCGGGAACGATCCATGCCAGCAACAGGAAGAGACACAGCAAACGAAAGATCAGGTGGGAAGCCAGGGGACCGCCCTGAGGCTCTCGGTTTCCACGATCTCACAAGTCAAGACCCCTAGAAGCCTGCTGATTAAAGTGGAGAAATTTAATACAGGAGTTCTCGCCAGGAGCAGAAGCTGAGTTTGCACATCAGGAAGGACTTTGGCTGGATAAGAGGGAAACTGAGAGTCAAAGTGCAGGATGTCTGTTTTCCTGATGCTACATAGACAATCTATTGTGCATCCATCCAATTACACAGTAACTGATTTATTGCATTCATGCATATCTGAGGCTGGCAGTGGTTAGAATTCCCCGGCAAAAAAACATCCTTTCTCGCCCCCTTCCACTCTTGTATGGCTCCTAACCACAATGTTATGATAAATAATGTTAATCTCTTGCTCGGAAGGCCAGCAGTATCGCCATACATCTGTGGTGATTTGACAACACTTTTCATCATCAAATCAAATAATAAATAAAACTCAAGGCTAATTATGTTATGTCTGTGAAATAGGATTGCAGAAACCTGAAACTAGGATTGCAGAAACCTGAAAGCAAAGCTTGCATATTAGATACAAGTTAAAAACACCCCATACTGGAATCTCATAAGTAGAAAATAATGCATTGAAAGCAAAATAATAAGATAAAGGTATTGCCCACATTCCCATTCCTGTAATTAAAATACCTTCTTGAACCAGACTAACGCATCATAGAGCCTTATCCTTAACACTTTGCTTATCTTATATTTGAGAAACAGCCCCTGGGCGGAGACTGTCCGGGCTGTCTGGACTTTATTTCCTGTTCCCAGAGGCCAATCAGAAGGTACACAGCTTCCTGTGTGTCTTCTGATTGGCCAACCCCACTCAGGCCAGCCGCCCTCAAACCCAGCGATGCCACTTACCTTCATTTCGCTGTAGGACGTCGCTGGGGACGGAGGTGGGCTTCTGGGAGCCTCCCAGGGATAGCAGGCAGAGGTACTTGCGTGCCCAGTGCCCTGATCTCATCTGGGAGCTCATTCCACCACGTGGAAGCCAGGACAGAGAAGGCCCTGGTTCTTTGGAGCCAGAGATCACCAGTTTGCTGGTGTTCGAGGAACACAGAGCTCTTTGTGAGGTGCATGCAGAGAAGCAGTCCCTCAAGTATGCAGAAACAGACCATACAAGACTAAAGTTAGCCTTGGCCTACGGACCCAGATTTTTGCTACCTCTCTGTACAATAGAAGTTAACGTAAAAAAAACCCTGCAATTTCCTTCAAGATTCAGTCTCTGCATCTTTGTGCTTAAAACCAAGCTGCATTGCATCACAATTCGGTGGAGGCTTACACAATTCATACTACATTTGAAGAGCATTCTTACAAGGAAGCCTGAATCTGCAGCCCTTAATAACTGACATCAAACCAGCTTAACTGAGTAAGGTTTATATTCAGAAAACAAAAGACAAAGCAGCTGTCTTGTTGCAGCCCTACCCCCTTGGCAGCGGTGGTCTCTTTCTGTCCCCGGAGACTTCACCCCTTCCCCTTGGGTTATAAATTGGGGAAGGGGCTAAAAGCAACTTTGAGAAAGACAAAGATCTCTCACCCCAGTTGCTTGACAAAAACAGGATGATCCTTTTTCCGCTCTTGTTTACTTGAGGTCACATGATACTTCCTCCAGCTGCTGAAATCAGCTGTTTGAAGGGTGTTTGTTGAGTGAGAGAGACACAGAGGGGGAGCGGGTGGAGTTTTAGAAGAAGTTTTAGAAGAAGCCACGGCAACAAACTACATCCACCTTAAATAACCTACTAGCTTTTCGGTCCTTTCTGTTATAGAATTAATAGAAAACAAAACTGATGTTTTTTTCACAAGGGGTACCAGGGAAAAAAATAGGTTTGGTAGCTATTCACACCTATATATTACTTCCTCCTCCCCCCCACCGCAGCCCGGTACCGGTTCAAAGACCAGGGGTTGGGGAATACTGCGTCTATGTGACAGCCCTTCAAGTACCTGAAGATGGCTATCATATCACCTCTTAATCATCTTCTCTCCAGGCTAAACAAACCCTCCCTCAACCTTTCATCATACATCTTGATCTCCAAACGCCTCACTCTTTTCATTGTCCTCCACTCGATTCACTCCAGCCTATTTACATCCTGTTCAATTGAGTATTGCAACTTCTATCTATCAATGCGAAAAAGGTTTAATCATAACTTTGCTATATTTTTTCCAAAGATGTAAAAAAATTCCCCAAAGAACCTACAAATTGCAATAATAACGAGGGAAACTCTGAACCAGCACAACACTTGCAGATTTCCAAACAACCAATGCAAGAGCCAGATGACACCCTCAATTATATCACCCAATAGAACAAATTTAAAGTCCAGTGGTACCTTTAAGACCAACCACATTTTATCCAAGGTATGAAGTTTTACGTGCATGCAGACTTCCTCAGATACAATAGGATGAAATGGAAGTAATCAGATCATACTTATAGGCAAGTATAATCAGTTCATACTTACAGGCAATACTTATGGCCTTTCCTTGCATAGCCAGGAAATTGCTGATCACCACCATGGGATGGTAGGTGAATTTCCTCCAGTCCAGGCTGGATTCTGGAGATTTTTGGTGAGAGGGGATGACTCAGAAAATGAAATTGGGGTTACTGTGGTTGTGAATTTCCTATATTCCTTTGGGGGTTGGACTAGATGACTCTGGAGATCCCTTCCAACTCTATAACCTATGATCACGGCTACCCACTTGAATACACCGCCCAGCGTTTATCACTCTGGCCCTCTCTATCCCGGCATGCCTTCAGGTGTCAACAAAGGCCCTTCTCCATCCCAGCATCCTTTGCAAGCCCAGCCTCGTCCCCACCGCTACCCGTACACATGTGGAAGGCTTTCTAGCTCTGCATCTCTATGATACGCAGCCGACGGCCCAGCATGCTTTGCATTCTACCAGGTCGTGGCTTCAGGACCGCAGCGAAACCCTTTTGTAGCTGGCTACATTACTGCCTTTTCCAATGGGCACTAATTCTCGAAGAGTTTCTTCGCGTCTCCCCCCTAAAGAGGCTCATTGAGGAGTGGTAGAAATGCAGAAATTTCTCTCCCTCTTCCGTCGCCTGTATGGGTGCCACTTAGGTCGATAAATGTGAGGCGCCTTATCAGGCAGAATGTGAAACGCCCCCATAGGGTCCTGAGAGCGTGCTCGGGGGTCGGAGCTTCTTGGTGTCACCACGTGGGTGTCGGGAGCGAGAAGGAAGTCTCTCCGGCTGTAGGAATAATGGGGGGCTTGGAAAAAAAGAAGGTAAGGGGAGGCTGGGGATTTCCTAGGGCCTTTAACGCGCTAAGGCGCTCCGTGTAATTTTTACAACAACCACGTCGTGTAGGTCCAGGATACGGCCGTGGCTATTTCGGGGGTGGCCGAGGAGAGATTAGCCTAAATGTCTAAACCAACTTAGTTATTTCATTGTAGAGACGAGGTTTGGACCGGGACCTCCTGTTGTGCAGTCCCTCCTGGTTAGGAGAATGGGTTATAGGGGTGGTTTTACCATTCCAACTGGTAGTGGTGAATCCTAGCGGGGAATGTTTGCTTACATGGGGGAAGCACCCGTGCGAGCAGAAAGGTAACTCGCTCAGTAACGGGACAAGCTCTTCGTGTGTGTTATTAGTTCGGTATTGCATTTTTAATAATCAAGTAGAATTTCCCCCATTTCCACTCAAAACTCTGGACGAGAACTTTTCCCCTTCTTCCTTTGTGGGGGGGGGGGAATCTAATAGTGAGTATTAATGAACTTTGGCTTCAGTTTGAGGAGTAATCAGCTCCTAATGTTTGTCTCCCTCTTGTTCTGTCATCTCTTGCCCCCTCCCCCCCCAAAAAAAAAGTATGAGAGAGGCTCTGCCACCAACTACATCACCAGAAACAAAGCCCGGAAGAAGCTGCAGCTGAGCCTTGCAGATTTCAGGTAAGCGTACGGAAAAATATATGTCAGTCTTGTTTATCAGGCAGATGCCCTAGACTCGGTGCTAACTCTTGTATGTGTCACTGACGCAGGAGAGGTGTGCAGTGTGTCTTTGTGTGCAGAGAGAGTTGGCATCGCTTATGCCTGATCTCTGTTGGCAGAAGCTGAGCTATGTACCGTTGGTTGAGGATAGTGAATTCTGCACTGTACCCTTTCCCCTAAAATCACTTATATGAAAGGAAGTGAGGGCACATGGAGATTAATCTTGTTTCCCTCTCTTTTAGTGAGCCCAGTATTTGAAAACCAAGCTTGCTGTGTAGCCCCCATTTCCAGTTTGGGGAAACAACCTAAGTGTGTGTGTTAAGATAGATTCCATTGAGTAGCTGTGTTGGTCTGCAGTAGCATGATAAAATCATAGTCCAGTAGTACCTTTAAGACAAACAACAAAGATTTATTCAAGGCATGAGCTTTCGAGTGCTTGCACTAATAACATATACGAAGCGTGCAAACCTAGTTCAAACCCACCCACTCCCTGCTACCATTACGGGTAAAGAAGAGGGTTTTTTTATACCCCGTTTTTAACTATAGTTAATGTAATGGATGGTATTGGGAGTGTTACTGGGTACATTTGTTCCTTTGGCAGCTGCTGGCTTAACAATGAATAACATGCTGCTTCTTATTGTTTAAGCTTTGAGCTGCCTGGGATTTTGGTGCAAGGGCAAACTGATGAGGTCTTGTTTGACATTTGTTTCTTTCAGGCGCCTGTGCATCCTAAAAGGGATTTACCCTCATGAGCCCAAGCACAAGAAGAAAGTGAATAAAGGATCGACAGCTGCCCGGACTTTCTACCTCCTCAAAGACATTAAATTCCTCCTTCATGAACCAATTGTTAACAAGTTCCGGGAATATAAGGTATTGTGACACAGCGGCTGATCAAGTGTAATAGATCAGGGGTAGTCAACTTGTGGTCCTCCAGATGTCCATGGACTACAATTCCCATGAGCCCCTGCCAGCAAATGCTGGCAGGGGATCATTGGAATTCTAGTCCATAAACATCTGGAGGACCACAAGTTGACTACCCCTGTGGGAGTCAGGTTATATTTCAATATTAGGTTTGCTGAATCTTCCTTGTGCTATTAACTATTTCCAGTGCTTACTTCACTTTCTGGGCCACCCATGGTGAATCAGACGCTTTGTTCTTGAGTGGCATTTGTGGGATGTTAAGTGAGCACCTGGCTGTGATACGAACTGTGTAATAAGAAACTGTAAAATGTGTTTCCTCTGAAACTTCGGTCTCCCTCTAGGTGTTTGTCCGCAAGTTGCGCAAGGCCTATGGCAAGAGCGAGTGGAGCTCTGTGGAGCGGCTGAAAGACAACAAACCCTGCTATAGGCTGGACCACATCATCAAGGAGAGGTGAGAGATGGGAAGCACCAGAAGAACTTTTGGGGGTCTAGATACTAAGGTGCAAGGGTGACAGTTTTTAAAATATTTATATCTCTCCTTCTCAGCTGAAGTACACAGCACTTAGGTAGATATGTCAATTTTTTGGAAATGTTGGATCCTTTTTTTTTTTTTTAAGGGAAAACAGAAATTTTAGGAAGAATTAAAATATAGATTATATTGATTGTCAACCCTAAACTTATTTTACAGTTTTAATGACATCGGATCATAGAGTTGGAAGGGGCCTCCAGGGTCAACATAAGTAACTTCTTTATTTTTAGCACACATATTGTGCAGTTTTACATGTTTATGAAATGTATAAATACCTTGGCATTCTACAAGCAAGATTATGAATATATCCAGTATGAGGGAGGACTAGCTAGCTGGAAAAATGGAAGATCTCTTCACTGTGTCAGTCTTTTCCCGGATGCTGTCTTATTTTTCTGCCAGTTCCCATAATATCAGGGCATAAGGTAATCTGGTTGGGAGGGAAAACTGAAGAGAGCAGGAAGAAGCCATGTTTTCTGTCGCCCAGAGACTCATTTATATACCTCCAGGATCCATAAGTGTCAGACTCCAGACTTGAAAACAAGAAAACTTCTATTTTGGAAAGTTTCTTTATTATCAAGCAGGCAGCATCTAATGCAATTGAAGGCAGAACTAAAGACAGCAACAGAGGTTCACAAATATAAAATGCCAGAACATCCCCCTTCCCCCCTCCCTCTCATGAGAAGGCGATGACTTGGATTTCAAAGGAGTCAAAACAATCAGCTCAATCAAGGTACCATGCGCAGAAAGTGGTGTAGCTGAAAGGAGTACAGTTAGTGTGGGAAGCAAGCAGGGTTAACTAGGGAATGCAGCCTTGAGGTGTGAAGGGGCCCAGAACTGTGATACTTGTCAGCAAGCCATGCATTTGTAATCATCAGTTAGAGACCAGTTAACCACACATGACAGAATACCCAGGATTCTGACAATAAGAATAATTCATAGTACTTACAGGCCATACTTGTCTAGACATCTAACCAAATTGCTCTCCTGTGGATGTGGCCTGAGCGTGATTGTAAAATCTCTAGACACTTAGAAAAGGCTGTGTAAATCTGTCTCTCTCACCTCCTTGGGTGGCTACAGATACCCCACCTTCATTGATGCCGTGCGGGACCTGGACGATGCCCTCTCCATGTGCTTCCTCTTTGCAACTTTTCCTCGCACGGGAAAGTGCCACGTTCAGACGATCCAGCTCTGCCGCCGACTCACCGTGGAGTTCCTCAACTACATCATTGCCGCACGAGCACTGCGCAAGGTCAGCAAGGAAAGACTGAAATGCTCTCGGTTCCGGAGAGGGTTGCCCTGTTGCGTTTGCAGTCCGTGCAGCGCATTGGCACTAAATGTGGACGTGATGGTACTGATACGATCTCTTGCCTAAATGCTTCTTTCGTAGCGCTCTGAGTCTCTGTATGCTAAAGTGATGTCAAATGAAGCCAGTTGATGGTGACCCCATAGGACAGGGGTGGCCGAACTGTGGTTCTCCAGATGTCAGTGGACTACAATTCCCATGAGCCCCTGCCAGCATTATGCAGGGGCTCATGATAGTTGTAGTCCATGGACATCTGGAGAGCCACAGTATTGACCACCCCTGTCTTAGGGCAGGGGTAGTCAAACTGCGGCCCTCCAGATGTCCATGGACTACAATTCCCAGGAGCCCCTGCCAGCATTTGCTGGCAGGGGCTCCTGGGAATTGTAGTCCATGGACATTTGCTGGCAGGGGCTCCTGGAAATTGTAGTCCATGGACATCTGGAGGGCCACAGTTTGACTACCCCTGTTTTAGGGTATTCAAGGCAAGAGAAGTAGTTTGCCCATGGCCTCACTCTGCTTAGTGACCCTGGTTTTCCTTAAAATTTGAGAACCTTATGGCACTTTATAATGTATTTGTTGTGGCAGAAACTTCCTGGAAGCCAGACTTGGATATTCATGTGTATTCATACAAATGCTTTCTTGGGATGGCAGGATTATTACAATTGACCTTGTAATACAGTTGACCTCTCGCTTGCCCATCTTACTGAAATCTTTCTCTGGGTTCTTTTGCTAGGTGTTCCTGTCCATCAAAGGTATTTACTACCAGGCTGAAGTGATGGGGCAGCTTGTCACCTGGATAACACCTTATGCCTTTTCCCACAATGTGAGTAGCAGCCATCAACACTTTCTGCAAGGGCAAGATTTTCCTGTGCCATTTCTTTCTTTAAAAATCAAGGTGGCCAACAAGGGTTGTGGTAAAGGCATGGCTAAGTCAAAACACTGCCAGTAATCCTCACTCTGAGGAGAATTAACTTAGTTAAGGAGTCCTGTATCTTGCCAGTCTTCTGTAATTAAAACTGTGGTCTGTTTCTTGAAAATGGGCTGGCCACAGTGATATTTAAGGTGAAACAGCATGGAACATGTGCTTGCATTGAAGGGCTATATACAGCATGGTTTCAAATGACTGGGGAGGATGCAGGAGCTCTCTCTAGAGAGACAGCCCATGTCACGGCCTTGAGGCCGCTACTGTATGGGTCTTGGAAGACAGCTGCCACAGTATATGAAAAGATCCAAAGGGGATGCAGTTATAAAAAGTGTAATGGCTAGCAAGCACATATCAGAAGAGGTGGTCCTTCAGATATGTAGGACCCAACCCAAAGTCTTAAAAACGGCTTTGCAAATCAATCTGGAAAAGTTGTCCAGAAAGCAAGCGCTGCTATATTTACACACCAGTATTGATCATTTGTGATGTATTAACAGACTGAAGGGATGGGAATGCTAGGCCTCTCCTCATCTTACAAACTCTACTCTTCCGGGCCACCGGGGAGTGATTGTCATTTGCCATAGATAGCTCACAAATAGTGATAGCTAAAGCTGGAGATTCTAAACTTGGATAATTGCAATCAGTGTATTTGGTAGGCATCAAACTTATCAGTGCAAAGGGAAATAGTCCTATGTGAAAGTAGTATTTATTTATTACATTTCTATACCGCTCTCTCTTAAGGCTCAGAGCAGTTTACAGTAAAAGTTTATAGCTTGCAAATCTGTAACAGCTTGTGCTGTTATAATAATTGAGCAAGGTCCTGATGGGTGGCCCTGTCCAGATGCGTGTCACAATTGGCCTGCGGACCGGTCGTGCCCACCCCCACCAGTCCGGCCAGGGGCACTTTGGTGCAATCGCCACCAGTATGCCCCTGCCTGCTGCTGGGGACGAAGGCTGGTGGGGCTCCGGGGGGGGGGGAGGTGCTGAGTTCCCACACACACTCCCCCCTGGCCAAAAAGTCTTGCTGCAGCCTCGCAGAGGCCTATATTGTTTCTGTTGGGCACAGCTGGTAAATTGGGAGGGAGTTTCTGGTTTGGTGTTGCACATCTGACTTCAACCAAAGGGTTAGTGAAAGAGCTCCATTTTGCAGGTCCTGCAGAACTGTTTGAGTTCCTGCAGGGCCCTGATCTCGTCTGGGAGCTTATTATACCAAATGGCAGCCAGGACATAGAAAGCCCTGGTTCTGGTTGAGGCCAGCTGCGCCTCTTTGGGACCAGGGATCACCAGCTTGTGGGCGCGTAGAGCCCTGGGGGGGGGGGGTTGTAAGCAGAGAGACAGTCCCTCAACTACGCAGGGCCCAGACCTCATATGGCCTTGAAAGTGATTACCAGGACCTTAAGTCAGGTAGCCAGTGTAGCTGTTGGAGCGTGGGCCGAATGCAGCCCCTCCAGGGTGTTCTTATGAGAACCTTGGCTGCTGCGTTCTGTAGAAGAAGAAGAAGAAGAGTTGGTTCTTATATGCCGCTTTTCCCTACCCGAAGGAGGCTCAAAGTGGCTTACAGTCGCCTTCCCATTCCTCCCCCCACAACAGACACCCTGTGGGGTGGGTGAGGCTGAGAGAGCCCTGATATCACTGCCCAGTCAGAAAAGCTTTCTCAGTGCTGTGGCAAGCCCAAGGTCACCTAGCTGGTTGCATGTGGGGGAGCGCAGAATGGAACCCGGCATGCCAGATTAGAAGTCCACATTCCTAACCACTACACCAAACTGGCTCACCAAACTGTACCAGCTGTATTTTCCAGAGCAGGGATAAGAGTAGGCCTGTTTAGAGTGAGCTGCAGAAATCTATTCTGGAGATGACTGTTGCGTGGATCTCTGGGGCCGGTTAGGGCACTAGTATCTTAACTTGGCAATGACATTCATATCAACTAAATAGCTCTTTGTGGCTTTTTAAAAGGATTAGATAAATTCATAGAGGACAAAGTTGTCAGTGCCTTGAGGTCATGATAATCAAAGGGCACTTTTTACTTCTCTGATTACCAAATACTTGTGTCAGGGACATACAGGGCAGATGGTGCTGCCCTTGTGACACCCTTCTGAACTTACTGATGGTATCTGGTGGGCCATTGGCACAAGGAAAAGAACCAGCAGTGGAAGTTACATGCTAATTTGGTAATTCTGTAATGCTTTAGAAATACTTTGCAAAATGCACCTAGAGTTTATTGTGCCGCACGTGTGTATTCCCTCTATATAGGCTTTAAATGCCAAGCTTCTGTCAGAAGTGCTAGATCTGAGAGGCACTGGGGTAGACAAGGTTCAGCATTTGAATTGGAATGCATAAGATCTTTCAGGCACCATCTGGCTAAAGGGGAAGATTGTAGAAGCCCGTGGACTTCAGTGGGGAAGGCCTGAAAGTGCATCGTTTGGGCTGCACCATAACTGCGCTTTGCAGGAAAGCAATAGGTCACAACATCTATCTGCCCTAACACTGGTGTGTCACTGAGGTATATGTATAAAACATAGAATAGCTTTGGAAGTGGAGCACGGACAAGTGGTACAGTCCAACCTCTGGGAGTTAAAAGTGTGTAGAGGGCATTTCAGTTCTTTCTGGTATAAGAGACCTGCAGGACGTGTTTGGATGGTGCTCATTTATGCAGCCATACTGGATCTCAGTGGAATTGTGGGAAATGGCCAAATCCCCTAACTTGTTTTAGAATCATAGAATTATAGAGTTGGAAGGGGCCTCCAGAGTCATCTAGTCCAACCCTCTGCACAGTACATGCCCTCACAACTACCAAGCAGAGGTCTCTTGTGGTCACAGTCCTGGAAGCACTGCTCATCTATTCCTTGCTGTCTCAGATAAAGGGCTCTTGCTGTTGCAGTCCTGGATGTTCGGTATATCTTTTCCTTGAAGTCTGACTGTACCAGCCAAGGTTTACTCATTATTATTTCAATCATTAACGATTTCAAAAATAAGATAAAAGCAGTTTCAAAGTTCACCATGGCAGTGCAGCTCTGGTCTGGCAGCCAGTAAGGGAATAAGTACTTGCTGTCAGAGCTAAAAGGAGTCTAGGTGACTTCTGCTCTTCCTCCCTCTCCCCCCAAATCCTGGCTGCTTTATGATACAGAATGATCCTTTGGTCAATGAGCTGCTTTCTTTCCATCCTTTAGGCACTTAGCAGTTTCACTGTCCAGCTGTTTTCTTTCCTGGAGTCTAGTTGCAGCCACTGCAATTAGCCTCCAGCCATGTTACTCATTGATACCTTGGACGTGTCTTGGCACGCATCCATCTTTTATTGCCTGCCCGAATGGAGCCAAGGGAAGTCAGTGGCATATATAAAATGCTGGGGAAGTGGGTGAAGCCAACGGGTTCCATTTAAAATTGCAGCATTCAAGTCCGTGTGGCTATGAGGTAAAATTCCAGGCACGCTTCAATGTTTGTCCTTGCAAAAAGCATTACTAATCATAATAAGGAGGGGGTTCCAATGGTACAGGTGCCTGGAGAGCTCAGTCATTTTAAGTTCAGCGTGTGTAGTTGTTTTCCAGGGTAACAGCTCAGGTTCTATACGATCCTGTTCCCTCTGCAAAGTCACAAGATTGTCAGGATTGTGTTTAAACTCGGCCTGAGCTCTGCTGTTTCAGTCTAAAAATATTCCCCCATGGAAGATCCTTGAAACATATTGTCAGTGTTGCTTCACAATTTGTAGAAGAGAAACTTGCACTGAAGTTTTAACTGCAACTCTTGGCTCTGCCTTCTTGGGTTCTTGAATGGAGCTAGGAGGAACTTGTTGGATGCCCGATGCCCCTTGTGACCTGTGTGTACCATGCCTTGTTCTTTGGTGCCTGGCTGTACCTGCTCAGATTCTCTCTGGTCAAAAATCATTAACTTCAGAATTGAAGGTGCAGCTAACAATTTCCCCCGAGCTCCATTGCTGGAAACAGTGGACACAGGTGCTTCAGTTAGCTCAGTTAATTTCCTGGTTTTCATATTTATAAGATGCCTTGGAGCGTACTACAGGTCAACTAGTAAGCATTAACCTATAAAACTAAGCCTGTAACTAACCATTTGCCTGGTTACCCACAAACAGTGATAATTGCCAGCAAGTGACTGGTTACATGAGCTTTGGGGAAACCAATAATCAATAGATTATTATTTTTCTGTTAGGCCCAGTAAAGACAAACAGGCTGTTAACTTTGGCAGACTTCTCTGTAAGCTAGGTTTTCTTTTCCATGACAGGATCTGACAATAGAACCTACAGATTGTGAACAAGGAGAAGATGGTAGACAAATGTTCAAAAATGCAATATTATAATTATTCTTACTTATGATAATGCAATACATCTATCTCATCAAACAATAAATATAACAGTCCTAGAAGGGAAAAGGAAAACATTTATCAGGCTTCCCATGTTGTGTCTTCCGTGTTTAATGCATACGGTTTTGTATTGTAGCTCTCCCATTTGTTTTCATGAAAACTGTTGATTGGTTGCTGTTTCCACTTTAAATTGTCTCTGGGAAACCACATTGACTATTATATTTACCGTTTGATGTAACATATATGAGCAGAAAACTATTGCTTGGATTAAAGCTAAAAGCTTTTGGTAAAGGGTCACCTTCCTTCTCGGGGGCTGCTAGCTTAGCTGTATGCTACAATTAATTCCAAAAGGATTAAAGAATATGGCATTCGATTAGAGAATCTCCTCCCCCTAAGGCTCTTGGGTGGGGGAGGAGATTCTGGCTGTTCTGGTTGCATAGACATGTATGGTGGCTATGAGCTATTCCGGTGCAAATGTAAAAACACCAGAGGGGCTGAATTAGACTGGGGCAGTGGCATTCAGTTCTCCATGAAGCACCTTGGTAAATAAGGCAGCCTGCATAAATGATGCAAAATAGCCAATTTATTCTGCAGTTTTTGCCTGGCCCATCTTGGTATATAACCTTCATCTTTTGCCTCAGGCTGCACACAGCGCTGATTGCAGAGCTCTGTTTTCCAGGAGGCCTGAATATTCTTTCAGGCAGCCTGTGTGGTATAGTGTTTAAAGTGTCTGACTAGGATCTCAAAGACCCATGTTCGAATCCCCACTCTCCTACGGTAGCTTGCTAGGCAATCTTGGGCAACCACAGACTCTAATTATCTCACAGGTTTCAGATAAAACAGAGGAAAGTGATGTTAGCTGCTTTTGGCCTCCATTGGGGAGAAAAATGGGGTATAATAAAATAATACCTTAAAATAACTCAATTGACTGAAATTACTGACTGTGGCATGGCACAAACGCCATATTTTTAAATGTTCTGAGTTTATATTCTTCTGTTTGGACAAATGCTGCTGATCAGGGGAGCTGCATGTGGGGATAGGTTGCTCTTAATCCGTAAGCACATAAGAATAAGCACTATTTGATCATGCCAAGGGTGTACCTAGTACAGTTTCCAACAGTGCTCACAAATATTTCTCAGTGGTGTAATTTTTCTGTTCGTTCATCTTCAGTATCTGAAATACAGAGAGAAAGAGAGTTCCTCTGTCTTAACGCAGTTCGGGTTACCTGTCCTTGTATATGTGCTTTGAAAGAGAAGATGAATGTTGGATGCTATCTGTAGACATAGACCTGGAAGGCTTTCAGAAAAGGTTTACATGTGTGCACTTACCCAGCTGGGCTTCTCTTGTTTCAGCACCCAACAGATGTGGATTACAGGGTGATGGCCACTTTCACTGAGTTCTACACCACTCTTCTTGGCTTTGTCAACTTTCGCCTCTACCAGTCCCTCAACCTGTACTACCCACCAAAGGTGAGTGCACTGCAATGAACCGCACAGAATCACAACCTGCTTTAAGGTAAGGGGTGCGGGCAACTAAAGGTTTGGTGACCTGATGACTAGCACTAACAGAAGGATGGTAGAGGAAGCTGCAGAAAAGAGGACCACACTATCAGGGCTGTGACAAGCCCAAGGTCACCCAGCTGGCTGCATGTGGAGGAGTGGGGAATCCAACCCCGTTCGCCAGATTAGAAGGCACAGCTCTTAACCACTATGCCAAGATGGCTCTCCAAAGAGCCATGCCTTGTGTTTGTGGGAAGAATCCAAGCTTAAGGAAGCCTGGAAATCCAGTGAGGGACAGTTCTTGTTGAGGTTGCCAGAATTCTGTGTTCCTTTGGCAGGTAACTTGGGCTTGTTTGCAAGATGTAGCATGCCAAAGGAAAGGAGACACTAGTGGCAATGCCTCATTGTGGGATCTCCACGAAGGACTTTGTGCTAGTGGCATGCTTGAGTGTTCTCTTAATAAACTAAAGCTGAGGAGGGAACCCCATCCATACACCTGCCTGTCTTTTAGATCGAAGGCCAAGCTGCAGTTGAGCTGAAGCCGGAGGAAGGGGAGCCATACGCCTTGGACTCTGAGAGCTACATGGAGGTGAGAAGGCCAGTGCTGTCGGGATACGTGCTGGAATTTGACAAAGTCACCTCTGTCGTTGTTGTACAACCTCCGATTCTGCCCCTTAATATGTCTTACCCGCTTGTTCAGTGCCAAGGGCGTTGGTGTCACATACCTCTCTGCTCCTGGTTCACTTGCATGCTCTGGTGACCGAGACTTCTGCGGCTTCTTTGTCTTTCCTGTTTAGAAACTCTCCGCTCTTAGTGCCAGCCTGGCCCGAGTTGTCGCTCCAAACCCAGAGGATGAGGCAAAAGTGGACGAGTTCCCTTTGGAGGGTGTAAGTACTCCCAAGGGGGTGGGGATGGTGGATGACAATGTGGATTTCTTGAACCTGCAATGACAGGTAGTCTTCTGGTGGTGTGAGGGGAAGGGTCTTGCAAGGAGAGAAGGTAGGTGAGTGGCTTGAGTTACCGCTCCATTTGGTTATGTGGAGGGCCTCAGGGGGCAAAACCCCTGTCTGATTGTTGTGTGGAACGTGGTTGTCACAAAAATGTGGCCGGGAGGATTCAGAGTCTCTTTCCTCAGGAGACCACAGAGCAAGAGGAGGCTCGGCAGAAGGAACAGGAGGCCCTGGAGCAGCAGAAGAAGCTCTTTGAGGGGTTGCGCTTCTTTCTCAACAGAGAGGTGCCCCGAGAGCCTCTGGCTTTTGTTATTCGGTACGTAAAGATCCTTTTTTCTTGTGTTATACTGGTCGCCAGCCCATGACGACGGTGAAGAGGATGCAAGCTCCTTCTAGGAAGTGGTAGAACAATTGGCAGACGTTCTTTGAAGGAGAGGAACTATCTGCAAGAACCTTGATTTGTATCATCAGAGCTCCACTGCATGACTTTCAAGGCTCAAAGACCTTGACCAGGAGAACAGTGCTAAGCCTTGATCCCTTGTAGACTCTGGGGAAGTTGTTAAATCTTAAGTCTGCATGTTCAGATGTCTAGGCCTGTGATGGTAAACAGGAAACTTTATTTGCTAACTGCTCATGGGAAAATGCTTGGGAGGCAGACAGGAAATTCCTATTAAGAGAGCGTAGAGATGTGATATCCATTGTCTTATGTTTAGAACATTTTTAAGAACAATGCAAAGCCAGTGCAAAACTGAAATATGTTTGGATGGGCAGGCAGGAAATACTCGTGAATAATATGAGGGACCATAAAGATGTCCTGTGATACCCCTTGTCCTATATTCAGGTTCTTGGTGAGTGTAAAAGGTCAGAGGCATTACTTGAAACAGCTACATGATGACCTCAGGGGCATAGCCAGATGTAGTGAGATCAAAGAATCCAGGGCATTTGGGTGGGCTCAGATGTCTGCCTTGTTTTGTCCCGACTCTTTCCTTCAAACAACTAGCAGTAATAGGGCTTGCTGTCAGCAGTTTGCTTTGGGATCCCCCCTCCACACAGGAGGGTAAGGAGCAGAATCAGAATGTAAGGTCCAAAACAAATGCTAAATGACCAACCATGCCATAGCTTCAGCAGTGGGAGACTTTATGACCAAGTGATTGGGGCCCAGGTTCCTTCCATCTCACATCTCCTTTGTGTTCTAGTATGTGTCTGGCAGCAAAGCCTGCTGTTTCTGGTTGAATGAAGAAGGGCATGTCTTTACATATGGCACCGTCTCTTTCTTTTGGCAGATGTTTCGGGGGCACGGCGTCATGGGACAGGTCTGTTTGCATTGGTGCAACATATGATGTGACAGACCCAGCCATCACTCACCAAATAGTTGACCGGCCTACCATCGAAAAACAGGTCATTGGCAGGTGAGTGCTGCTCAAGAAAGACCATTAGACATTAACAGAATGCTTTTTGTCAGAGAATTGTAGCATATCCTGGACATCCCCTTGAAGGCCCTGGTTGCCATGACGCTCCTGCGTGACCATGGCTCATGGAAAAATGGGAGAAACTGATTGGTTAGTCAGCAGTCGCTGACTTCCAGCACAATCTGCATCTTCTCATAGAGTAAGAAAATTGCATATTTGTTGGAAGCATCCTATATGAGCACATCCACTTAAATGTCTTTTTTTCCTCTGTGTTGTCTGGCTCTTATAATTTCCCAACTTCCAAGCACAATCTGCACCTCCTCCTGGAGTAGGGAAGTTTCATATTTGTTGGAAGCATCCTATATGAGCACATCCAATTAAATGTCTTTTTTTTCTCTGTGTGTTGTCTGGCTCTTATCGGATAATTTCCCATCCATCCCCAGGTATTACGTTCAGCCCCAGTGGGTCTTCGACTCAGTCAATGCCAGGCTGTGCCTTCCCGTGGCAGACTATTTTGTTGGTGTGACCCTCCCTCCCCACCTCTCCCCATTTGTTACTGAGAAGGATGGGGACTACATACCTCCAGAGAAGATGAAACTGCTTGCCCTGCAGAGAGGCGAAAAACCAGGTATTCTGTGCCTCCACGCTCATTATTGAGCCTCGCAATGTGCCGTGAAGTCCTGCATTATTATATTCTTGCTAGTAAAGCATGAATGCGGTGTTCCTGAATGGTCACGCAGCTTGGTTCTTTGTTGTAGGAGAAGAGAGTGAGGAGGAGGAAGAGGAGGAAGACGATGAAGATGCATCCGAAGGCTCCGAAGTGGAAGAGGATTCTGATAAGGAAGATGAGGGACGACTGAAGAAACTGGAAGCCCAGAGGTCTCAGAGCAAGGTATTCTGCTTCAGCTCAAGGTTCCAGCTGGCTATTGCAGAACAGTGTGCTAACTTGTGGCGCAGGGTGGTAAGACAGCCAACCTGCTGTCTGAAGTTCTGACCATGAGGCTGGGAGTTCGATCCCAGCAGCTGGCTCAAGGTTGACTCAGCCTTCCATCCTTCCGAGGTCGGTAAAATGAGTACCCAGCTTGCTGGGGGTAAAACAGTAATGACTGGGGAAAGGAATGGCAAAACCACCCTGTATTGAGTCTGCCAAGGAAACACTAGAGGGTGTCACCCCAAGGGTCAGACATGACTTGGTGCTTGCACAGGGGATACCTTTACCTTTACTTATGCTAATTTGAGCCTTCTGCAGCAGCTCATCACTGGCACCCCTCCTCTTTGCTCATTCTCCCTGTTTGCTTTTTTGTTCTGTTTCTCTAACGCCTCTGGAGCACTTCCTCTTCCTTATCTGACTTCTGCTTACTTCTCCTCCTTTCCCTTGACCCCTATTCTTCCGCTTCCTCCTTTCCAAGGTTTTATCAACTGGCCTTTAGTACAGGCCAGCAGTGGGTTCCTTAAAATGTCCCTTAGCGCATTAAGAACATATGTTACCAAATCTAACTCAACATGTACTCAAAGCAAATAATTATTTTGCACATTGGTTGAACCTAGTTTTGAGCAGACTACCTTTAATGTGCCTATCACATTATCTACCGCTGCTAAATCTACCACAACAAATTGCAAGATAAAGTATGCTTGGGAAGAGATACTTGGATGGGTTTCTCCACCTGGACATTTTCAGGCTTTCTCTTCTCTTCAACATGGAGCCAGCTCTTTTCCACTCAACTTCTTTGAATTCATGACCTTATTCTTCCTCAGAATCTCCCGGTGAAAGTGACAGCAGGCAAAGTCCTGAAAGAGGACAAACAGCGACTGGCAGAAGAGCAGCAGAGTGAGGAGAAACGCTTGGCCATCATGATGATGAAGAAACGTGAGAAATACCTCTACCAAAAGATCATGTTTGGGAAGAAGCGAAAGATCCGAGAGGTACAGTTCCTGGTTGTCCTAGGCTTCTGCCTGTTGTGAATTTAGAAACGTAAAACTATCCCTCATCAACAATGCTAGCAAATTATGCACTGGGTGACCTACAACTACCAACTCAACCAGGCATGTGCTACAAGCCCTGCACTTCCAGGGGGCCCTGCACAGTGCCTTCCCCCCATGGATCTGGGATGTAATATTTCACCTCCCCCCTTTTTCCTCTTCAAGGACATATGGAGTGACACCTCTTTCCACTGGAGGGTGGAGGGCCTCTCCAGCCTCAGTCTGGTTGCTCCTACCACCATTGTACTCTGCTAGAGCCCTGCAAATCCTTAAGCCACTCCTGGAACCAGGAACTGGCAAAACTAGATGGTGCAGAACCTTCCTAGCAGAGAAGGGCTGGCTAGAGTGGGTCGCCTTAACAGCAGGAGTATGCGTGGAGTGTCATTTTTGAAGCATCCCCTAATTTATTTGTCTCTCGCAGGCTAACAAGCTGGCACAGAAACGCAAAGCTCATGATGCAGCAGCAAAATTGGAGAAGAAGAAAAACAAGAAGGCAAGACGCGAGTAATTCAGGCACTTTGTCTCATCTCGTCTTCATCTTATGCAGGCCTTAAAGATGGATGCTGTGGGCTTATAGATGGTCCTCTCATCTTGTGGAGGGAAGCCTGGAAGTTCTCCGGTCTTGTGTCTTCCTCCCTCCAGTGTATTTCTTCAAGCCCAAACAGTGTCTGCTTCGTGCAACATCTGCTTTATTTGAACTGAATCTGAACTCTCTTCACAAATGTTCAGCATCCTTATATGCAAAGGCTGTTGTGGGACAGCAGGCTTAACCAATCAGGGCAGACTTGCAGCTCTTTAAGAACAGCAGTCTGCTTTACGTGCCAGTAATATGGGGCAGCTGAGGGAGGATGAAGCTCTCCTGTCTCTGAAGGAAGGGAGATGAACCCCCATGCACTTGTGTGAAAAGTTTCTTCTCCCTCCTTGCTCCTGGCACAGAAAACAGCTAGGATAAAGCAAACCTAAAGCCAGAGAAGAGGGTATCCCTTGTTTTTAGATGTCACTGTATTACAGTGAGTATATGAGAAGAACATTGTGTCAGAGAATAGAATACCTTGGAACTGTTCCTGTATTTTGTATATAAATCCATTTAATACAGTGGCTCGGGTTGGATTGCTTTGTGTAGGAAAGAAAAACATGGGATCGAAGCAACATTGGATTCCTTAGGTTGACTCTGGAAATGCCTTCTAGAGGTTATTCAAATTCTAGAGAGAGCTATAATAATCCATCCCCCCCCCCTTGGATTGCAATTGTAAATGACATAATTGTTTAGTCTGCCATTAAACAGAACTTTAAAAGCCATGTCTTTCAGTGTGGTCTGTGAATCCATTGATACCACCAAGGCAGTAAGAGGTACAGAAAATGCTCCTGCCCTACCACCAGCCCCTTTTTGGGGGGCAGCTTTACTGCTTCAACTGTATTGGGAAGAGGTCAGCAGTTCCTAGGGTTTATTTTTAATTGTTTCCTACATGTGCTTCCCTGGGTCTAATTCAGTAGGAAAGAGACTGACAGGCCCATTAATGAAAAGGAATGACGTTGGATGCATATAAATTAGTTTTTAAAAGCTGGAGCACTCTAAAATGTTTCCTGGGGAGAGTCCAGCCAGCTGTCCATCAGGAGACAGAGCTGGGTGTCATCAACATACTGGTCACAGCCCACTCCCAAACTCCATACCAACTGTGCCAGTGGGCACATATAGATGCTAAAAAGCATGGGGGCATCACCCCCTGCGGCACCCCACAGGGAGCAAAAAGGGGCACGACATCTCTTCCCCCACTGCCACCCTCTGTGTCTGGTTCTGGAGGAAGGAGATCAGCCACTGTAAGGATGTTTCCTGAACACCCTTCCTGGTGAGGCAGTGGGCTAGCAGCTCGTGGTCGACCATGTCAAATGCAGCCAACAGATATAAAAGTACACATAAATAGCCAAACATTCCCGATCCAGTTGGCACCGGGTGTCATCCATCAAGGTGACCCTCTACCCCGTGGCCAGGACGGAAGCCTGACTGGTATGGATCAAGGTTAAATCCAAAAAAAGGAACCGAAACCCAACCTGAACAGAAGTTAGGAACCCAAAAGTTAAGCTGCAAATACAATATTTTAAAATCTTACAAACATTTATTAAACGAAGTGCACTGATATGTGTTGTTTTTAATATGTTTTTAATGCATATCTAAATGCACATGACAAAATATACCAAATGCGTTTTGACCCCGAGGGGGTCTTCTTAGTGGTCAAATTAATGTGTGGAATGCTCTTTTGTACAATATCAGAATCTAAAGGCTTGATGGGTGGCAAAGAAAAATCTGTTATTACAAAGCTTTTTCTGGCACACATGGGAATGCACTTTTGATGTAGAGCTAAGCATAAACTGAGAGCAGTGGCCTTGGATAATACGTATTTTAGAAGGGGGGCTCCAAATAAGATAATTTAAAAATACTAGTTGGAGCTATACCTAACAGAGTTTTTAAAAATATTTTTATTTCTTACATATCTATACCGCCCTCCCCTGAGGTCTGTAGGTCAATAAGCCCAATTAACAAACTTGCAAAATGGAATGAATCACTTAGCATATGAACCTCTTAGGAGGAATCCGGGGTGCTTTGCCATACAAAGGTAGTATATTTTTCTAACATGATCCTGAACAGTGATATGGTTTCATTACCAGGACTTAAGGCAGGAATATGTATTTATTATATTTATATACCACCCTCCCCGGAGGCTCAGGGTGGTTTCCATAGAACGAAAGAACAATATAACAATATATGAATAAAGTTTTTTAAAAACACCTCTGGACCCATTTAGAATGCTTTTCTGTTGACATTATAAATCGATATCACATATGTGGGACTGAAAAATATACTTTTTAAAAATCAACATTTTTCATATCTGAGGGATTGTAACCAATTTGGCCTTGTGCCGTATTATAGGCTGTATTGAATGGTGTTTACTTATTGTTTGTTCTATGCAGCTGTTTTCTTGCTTCATAGTTGTATTTTTGTTTAATAAATATTGGAGAGTCCTCAAAATATGCAGCTATTCTGATACAAATGAAAGAATGGTTAAGAGTTGTGTCAATACTTTTAATTAACATCCGCACTCCTGGAGATATTGGTGTGAATCACAAAATACTATCTCTGCCTAAAATTCAAGTCCATGGAAGAGAAGGGCAGATTCAAATGTAGGGGACTATAGAAGTAAGGATCAGGAACAAGATAACTCATCGGAAATTACTTGTCCCTCGATGCTATTTATCCACCCATTTGGTAAACTGCAATTTTAAGTTTAATTTTTAAATTATTTTTTTATTTTAATTGTTATCTTATAAAGATATACAGAAAGAAAAAGTAAATGTTGATTACAATACAAAACCTTAAATGGCATCCAAAATATAAAACAGCATACAAATTAAATGTTGATTACAATATGTCCCCCACCTTCCTCCTCCCACAGCCCCTGAGCCCTGCTTATGGCATCATTTAGCGGGTAATCCAAATAGGAGCTCCATTGCTCCTGAAATTCTTCGATTAACTTTTTATTAATTATAGAAGTCAGTTTTGCCGTTTTTGCTAAGTCAGCTAGTTGTCTAGCCATAGTTCAATCACAGGTATCTCCGGAGACTTCCAGTTCTTGGCCAGGACCGGTCTTGCCGCGGTAGTAGCATAGGAAAAAAAATCCTAGCATAAGAGGAATCAAGTCTGGACACAAATTTAACATATTTTTAGTTCTCATAGGAAACTTAATACTAAACATCTCCTCTAAAACAACATGTACTTTTGCCCAGAATTTATTCAATCTCTCACATCACCACATATGAAAAAGGACCCTACTTTTTCCAACATCTGTTATAACAATATTATATACATCACTTTAATCCAAAATCAAACAAAACAAAAAAGGCCTCCATTCACTTAAAGAACATTCTTAAATGAAATACATTATACATTGTCAGATACATTATAAAACCATATATAATATATATCCTTAAAACATTCTCCATTTTATCCCTGCAACCGTCCTATTAGGTGGGTTAAGGTGCGAGTGGGACTGGCCCAAAGTCACTCATCAAGTGAAAAAGGCATTTAAGCTGTTTTGGGTCTTCACAGAGGGGAAGTGGGAGGTGTATATTAAATAAATTGGCTGACTTCTGGAAATATCCGTTGCTACAGAACGCTCCAGCAAAGCTGCTAATGAGTCAAGTGTAAAAAAAGCTAGTTTCTTAAGCCAAAAAACCTTTAACTGAAGCATGTCTAAATGTCATATTTGAGCACAGCATACCCTTTATCAGAGGTGATAGTAAATATCTTGCCTGCTGAACAAGCAATGGCTTTATAATTACATGATTTTTAAAGATTTGCCTCATTTTGTACATTGGACCACTGGGTTGTCTTTGGTATTACCCATGTCCTCTTTACACATCCTTAGACAAATCCCAAATGAAAAGGGCGGAGGGGCTGTACGGGAATCCTCAGCCTGTGCCAGTGGAGGTCTTTCTAAATTAAATAATGTAGGTTAGGTGTGAATTTGGGTACGTCCTGAGGACCGAAGCAGCCCTGTCATAGCTCAGCGAGCTCTGCTCTGAAGCCAAAGGACCTAACTGGCAACTGCAGCTTCTGCCTTCTTCGGGCCTTCCAGCGGGTTTTCTAGGCCAGAGGAGAGGAAGGCCCTGGTGCTTTTCCAAGCTGGCTGGTGAGGGAATTTCTTTTGGGTCCAAAAGTTACTGTATGTCACTCACTTCCTGGCTAGTTTCGGGGTGGGGGGGAGGGGGTGAAACCGTCCCTCCACTTTTGTTCTTTGGATATTTAGGAGTGAGGCCTAGTGGTGGTTGTGATAGGAATGTGCACATTCAGTATAACTGTTAGCAGTGACAAAGGAGGCCTGCTGGGGTGTGGCTGAAGAAGCCGTGTCCCCAACTGTCGCAGTTTTGGCAAGGGGACCTGCAGATTTTAATTTTTACTTTGGGGTCTCCTGCAAGGCATTGAAGACGCCCTGCGTGAAGGAAAGGGGAGGGAGAAGCAGGAATCTGGTACCTGGTCTGCCAACCTATCAAGCACTTCTGGGAAGACACCTTATAATCATGGAGATATCTGTTCGACGGAGTGTCCTCCCCCTTTTCAAGCTTATCTTCAGCGTTGTGATGAAGGACAGATTTCTTTGCCATTTCTGTTCTCCCCAGCCCTTTGCCTGTTCTGTGATTAAGGACACAGAAACACACCACTCTAAACAGACAAATCAATGGTGTGTCTTAACAGAGCCTTACTTTAGGTCAGATCATGACCCACTTGTAAGTCCTGCTGAAGTCCAAAGTCAGAAACGTAGGCTGGTTTCTCTCTCTCTCTCTCTCCATAATGGCTGCCATTGCACGTGAGTGACTGTATAATGGTAGAACAGCAGGTATTCATAGAGCTCAATTTAGTTATTATTATTTAGTTAAGTTAGAACGAACAGTGATAATGTAACTTTTATATCCCCTGGAATAACATCTTGTACTTAGGATGCAGAGAGGGTGACGAGCACTGTCTCTATCCCATGGCCATCCCAGAAACCTGACTGGGATAGAAGAGGTGCCAAAGAAGAGCAAAAAGGGGGAGGCAGGATGGATTCTCCTTGCCCTCTGAGCGTAAATACCACTGTAAATTGGTACATACAGTGCATATAAGAAGATAGGGGGCAGAGAAGAGGAGTTGACACATAAAAGGATGAGAAAACATGCAAAAATAGTTCATTGGTTCTTTGGTATATCAGAATTTCAACTGCCAGTGAGGCTAAAATTAATGGAGAGAGAATCATGAGAAATGTGAAAGGAGCTATAGCAGGAAGAGAAATGCTTTTGTAAGCAGGATCTCAGGGAACGCTGCAAACTACACAGACTTATCAAATGTGTATTTGTCGGAAACTTCTGTGCAAAGGTGGCTTGACACTAGCAAAGCAATGGCAGGGATGGGATGATGGATGTAAGGTCAGGGGGCAAATGATGTTGTTAAGAAGCCAAGCTGGAGCAATCAGTCCATGCAGAAATAGCCTGCATGGCCTGATTGCTCCATCTTGGCTTCTTAACATCATTTGCCCCCTGACCTTACATCCATCATCCCTTCCCTCTACTCTGCAGCAAATCCAGCACCAGCTCCTTGGCCAGCAACTAGATATAATGTTGTCCCCTTTAAAATCAAGAGGCTACAACGTAAAAGCTGACAGGCCAAAGCTCTGGCTGGTGCTAGCTGCACAATGCCCCTCATTCTGTCCAGAATGAGGCTCCTCATTGCACTCCCATTATGCTACTCGCTGGGAACAAAGGAAACAGAGGGCTGTCGCTCCAGAGGTCCCTGTCTCTTGACTGCTATCTAAAGGGACAACTTTTTCCCCTTGAACAAAACCCTGCTAATCTCCACAGGCTTAAAGGTTCAGGGAGGAGCTTCATTGGTCCTTCATCTTGCCCACAGACAGCCACGTCCCAAAATGTTTGTGCTATACTGGAATAAGAGGGAGTCAGCATGGCTTAATTTGTAGTCTGCCTTGATGTAATACAAACTGAGGTAACGAGTCACCAGAAAAAGTCATTCTGAACATGTTCAAAAGTACCCTTATAATTAGGTTTCAGCTGAGATGTGAGAAGAATGCGAGTAAGTTCAAAGTTGTGTTTTGGCAAAACTACATAAATATAAGCAGACACACCGTGTTTTCTAAAAATGAATTCCTGGACATTACCAACTTCAGACCAACATGGCTACCCATTTGAATCTTCCTGGGCATTGGAGTTCTTTGCACAAACAACAACAACAAAAAAAAAAACAGTCTTTAGGCCAGAAATTGACAGCTGAGTCCCATCTACCCTGACAGGGTGACGAGCCAGATGTGCCAATCTCCTGACAGCTGTCAGAGTAGATAGTCTCCTCTGACACTGTTGTATGGGACTCACTGGGGTCTTTGCCCAGGACTGGCGGTGCTGTTCCTTGGGATGACATGGGCGCATGAGGCTGGCGGTGACCAGGTTCATCATCTGGAGCATTGAGTTGGTCTTCACTGGCCAGATCTCCAGGTAGTGCCTGGAGAGCGCTGGCCCTGGGCCGTGGGTCAGGATCAACTGCAGCCTCTGGAGGGCCCTTTGGAGATCAATCAGCAGTGCAGCAGGGGGCATGACAGGTTACATCCAAAAGAAATGACATGGTTGCACTGAGATGTATGAACCTCTTAATACAGTGATGTGTTTTTAATGTTTTAAACTTTTATTTAATGTTCGTGTTTTACTGATGTGCAATGTACTACTGTTTTACACTGCCCTGAACCGCTAGGGAGCATGGTAAATAAATTAAATAAATTAAGTAAATAAATTATTATTACTAACATTTCTATGCTGCTCCTTCCCGAAGACTCAGGGAATCTTACAACAGTGATATATAACAATTAAAAATCACATCAATTAAAAAATATATAAATATTAGTCAAGTTATTAAAATTTGTTTTAAAAATCCCATGAGCAGCCATGTGTCTGATGGGGGTGGGGAGTGCTGTGTTAGTATAGATGAGGGGTAGTCAAACTGTGGCCCTCCAGATGTCCATGGACTACAATTCCCATGAGCCTCTGCCATCTAATGTTATTCCTGCCATCTAATGTTTGGCATCTAATGTTATTCCTGTATGATTTCTGCATAGGTCTTGTTTTTTAATTTATGGCCCTCATCCATAGTCCTGATAAAATTGCCTCACAGGCCTTGCGTAACTGTTTTATTTTATTTTATTTTATTTTATTTTATTTTATTTTATTTTATTTTATTTTATTTTATTTTATTTTATTTTATTTTATTTTATTTTATTTTATTATTTTATTTTATTTTATTTTATTTTATTTTATTTTATTTTATTTTATTTAGATTTTTATACCACCCTTCCCTATGGCTCTGGGCGGTTTACATAAGACATTTTGAAACATTTACATAGAACATATTTAGATCCCACAGGGCCCTAGTTTCTTCCAGAAGAGCATTCCATCAGGTGGCCCCAGGAGAGAAAAGGCTCTGGCTGAGGCCAGTTTCAATTCTTTGGAGCTGGAGATCCAGAGCTGGTTTTCTGAGCTCAAGCATAAGCTTCTCTGAGGGGCATAAGGGAGGAGGCGGTTCCACAGGTATACCAAGAAGAGATCTTTAAGATCTTCATGCCTCAGTGAAGAAGAAGAAGAGTTGGTTCTTATATGCCGCTTTTCTCTACCCGAAGGAGGCTCAAAGCGACTTACAGTCGCCTTCCCTTTCCTCTCCCCACAACAGACACCCTGTGAGGTGGGTGTGGCTGAGAGAGCCCTGATATCGCTGCTCGGTCAGAACAGTTTTATCAGTGCTATATCGAGCCCAATGTCACCCAGCTGGTTGCATGTGGGGGAGTGCAGAATCGAACCCGGTATGTGCATTGCAGCATCCTGACTTGAACTCAAATGCATTTAGCCGTGTATATACTATCCAAAGAGGAAGAGGCAGGTGAGAAACTGCATACTGGTACTGTTTCACTGAGCAGAATTGCTTGGCTAGGTCTTAGATGAAAGTCCATCAAGGTGTCCATTTATGGCAATCACGGTCTATGCAGAAATCCAGCCTTTATCAATAGTTACGGCAATAAAAATCTGCCACGCCCAAGTGAATGGTGCCTGCTTGGAGTTCCTGTCATGGAGGGCAGGGCTGAGAAACTGCTGGACTTTGCTGCACTTTGCAGGAGAAAAAGGGGGTAAGGAAAGCAGTGATGCTAGAGACAATGTCTTTGTTGAGGGCAGTGCTGCAGATGGATACAAATGGTTGTGTTGTTCTCTTCGTTGGCTGGGGAGGCTTGTGAATGAATTCTCTGTTGCTGAAAGTGGGAGGGGAGGCAAAGCTGGAGAGTCAGCTAGGGTGGCGGCAGCAGGAGCTCAGTCACTGAACATTTTCCTCCAAGGAGATGGTGGGAGGGCCCCACAGGGGGGAGAGCTAGCAACTGTGGTGGTTCTGTGGAAAGCCCACAGCTTTTTCCCTTTGTGGGGTGGCTCACAGGTGATGGCATAAAGAAGCTGACTAAGGACATAGGGAGGTGTCTGGACAGAGCCCTCCCTCAGTGGTTATTTTGTGTTAAAAGAGTCTGATCCATGTCGGAGAAGCATCCCATCGTTTTCTTGTACATTCAGCTTTTGCACAGAGAGTGCAGCGGAAGAAAGAGTTGCAGAAAGGAGCTTAAGCCAAGGGAAAGGTGAAGTACGAGTCAAGGGCATTGATTATTACAAAGGGAACGGGAGCCGCTGAACAGGTAAGATATGCATAAAGTATTGGGCTGTGAAAGAGGGAGGTGTAGCGTTACTATGATTGTGTGCTGGGGGACAAGGGAAGCAGAATGATAGGTATGAATGTGCATACAGGTGTAGATACAATGTGTTCTTTCTAATACCTGTCTCTAATCTCCCACTAGAGTGGAGGGATGGGGGGAGTCAGCCGTAGTTATTCACTGCCAAGGAAAAGTTTGCTAGAAATGTTTAGAGGTATTTTTCATTCTGTTATTTACATAATATTAGTAACAAGTTCTAGAGCGAAGCACTGCTGAATGTCAAACTCCGCTCTCTTTATGTGACAATTCCAGAAATACAGTCCATTGTGTGTTTAAAAGTTACCAATGTACTGTGGCAGATATCAGTAATGTAAGATACACAGACACAACCTACTTCGGGGGTGACATTTTGCTCTGATTATTGATCCATGATGGAGAGAATTGCTTCCTCTTGACGGGATCGTGTTTTCACCTGTCCTCTGCAAGAGAATGTAGCACCTGTATCTACTGTGATGCAGGGCATTCTGACTTCTCCTGGTAGTAACTCCCTCTCCTCTTTCGATTTGCACCTGTTTTTTATGCGGGTGCATAGTCGCCAACAATAATCTCCGCCAAAGTGGGCTTTGCTCATAACATTTTCTGCCACAATATCTCTGTTAGTCCATAAGACACCACAAGATGTGATATCTGTGTGTATGAACATTCCTTCATTTGAATTTTTAATTGTCCATGTGTTAAATACTCCAGGCTAGTTAATATGTTTAAAGCAATTGTTAAAATTAATCACTAAATCTTGATGGGGTTAGGTAGGGTTTGAGTTTGGATGCCAGAAACTCAGGTGCAAAGCCATGAAGCTTGATGAGTGAGTCCGAGGACGTTGCTCTGTCTTTCTCAACCTCATTTTCTCGAGAGTATTAATAGGTTAATGAGAGGTTTTGCATTAACTGTTGTTTATCTTAGGAAGTGTCCTTGACACTCCTATTTCTCCAGAAGATGCTGATGTAAAATCATTGGGTTTCTTTTCTGATATTGTGATCACGTCTGAGGTTGCACGTGCGTATAAGAAACAGGGAGAAGGCTAAATGCTTCTGAGAGCTTTTTTCCATCCCTTTTGGATAGCTGCAGTCTGTCAATATGTATATGGGGTGGGGCATAGTGTTGCTTGCCACATGGTTCCTTGTCTCTGAGATGAAGTTAGGAAATTGCAATTGCAAACACCACGTTAACATATGAAATCTTTGAAACCCTTGTTACCCTGGCAAAGGCCATGTAATAGAAGGCAGTCTCCAAGAAGGCACCTCTACTTCCCTAGCATTTATTTGGCATTATGCAGTATGGTACTCACAGGGTTCAGACTGGCAGTTTCTAAAGAGAGAAAATCATTGGAATAATTCCTTAGACTAGAACCATTTCTACATGAGGAATCTGCCCCTGGACAACCTTCGAATGTTGCCAGCTTTTAGAGCCCCTCAACATGACATCGCCTGCATCCTGAGGCTGTCCAGTAGCTGGGAGGAGTTTTGGCCATTTTTGAATAGCAATTAGGGGAATCGCCAAAACTGGATTGACAACCCTAAATCGCGTGTCGCATCGGTGAGCAACCAGGGGCAAGCCCATATAGAGGGGAAAGGCACAAAGGTCTCTGCAGCGCTGTCCCGCCCTTGCACGCACCTCTCCATTTCCTGATCTGAGTAATTTTTTTAAAACAGCTAGCTACATTGCAGAAGATTTTATTTTAACTTTGACAAAGTGTCCACAGTCTTTTTGTGGTCAGGGGCAGGTGATTGGGCATCCTTCTGATCATACAAGGGTCTAAGTGCTTTGTTTTTAAGCCAACCATTAACACAAAATGTCTTTTTGGGCTCCAGGGACCATGTTCAGCATCTCAGAAATCCACCCAGATAGAAATAAAGTGCAAAAAGAACACAAATCATAAAGGGGGGGATGCTATATTATTCTGGTGTTTTTCCATAGCAAAATGTCCATGATTTTTATTAATAATGCATCTGTGTTGTGGCATTACCACATAGTGCCTTTAAAAAAAATTGGGGCCTGGGGGGGAAAGTAAGTTTCAGTCCATGAGAGAACAGCTGTGCAGTGATTAGTGGCTTGCTGTGATTGACAAGCTAAGGAGCAGAGGAAGAAGTTTGTTTTGCTTTCCCTTGTAGCCTCCTCAGGAGGCAGAAAGCCATGACAAGGCAGAGGGAAAATGCGGGACTGGTCTCCCCATGAGGAGGGCTGCAAACGCAAGATTTACCATCCCACATTTGCAAACAGGAAATCACTCATGTTTTACCCCTTTGTGCGGAAATGCTCTAGAAATTCAGGCCGGATCGCCATCAGGTCTGAGTACTCGAACAAGATAGAAAATCCCCTTCTCCCATTTTCTCTAGGCCATTCCAACAAACTTAAGCTAAATGTGCAGTTATGGGAACAAACAATGGGGTTGGTACCCCTCCCAAACAAAAACATCAGATTGGCCATAGATTAACCAGGCCTTCTCCTGTTTATCTCAAATCATATCTCCCTGTTCCACCTTTTGTGTTGATGACCCTCTTCCTGGATTTCCTACCAGTTAGCCAATATGAGCCATTGATAAGATATGGGTGACAAGATATGGGTGACAAGATATGGGTCAACTGCGTCAATACCTGAAGCATAGACAAAAGATAAGTGCTAATCCTATCAGGCTAGACCCAGCCAGTGGTATTGTTCATCTTTCCTTTGCCATTGCTGTTGTTGTTAAGTGCAAAGTCGTGTCCAACCCATTGCGACCCCATGGACAATGATCCTCCAGGCCTTCCTGTACCATTCCCTGGAGTCCATTTAAGCTCATACCAACTGCTTCAGTGACTCCTTCCAGCCACCTCATTCTCTGTCGTCCCCTTCTTCTTTTGCCCTCAATTGCTCTCAGCATCAGGCTCTTCTCCAAGGAGTCCTTCCTTCTCATGAGGTGGTCTTTGCCATTATGCATATTCTTTTTGGCTGTGCTTCATGCTCTGGACCTTTGGCCTCAATTACCAGCAAACGCTGGCAGGGGCTCATGGGAATTGTAGTCCATGGATATCTGGAGGGCCGCAGTTTGATTACCCCTGACCTATTATGTACACTTGTGGCCCAGTCACATGCATAATGCAGAACAGCCCTGCATGCTGGCTCATTGCCTGGCCCAGGGGTTTCAAACCCTATGCCTATACCGGGAGTGTGTGCTCTGATACATGTGTGTTCCGCTGTGTTCTTTCCACATCTGATATCGCTTTCTGAAGAAGACGCTGGTCATTAACTTCATCTCTCCGTACTCTGGGACCCATCTCCGCTTCAGGACAGGTGTAGTATAACCCTTATTTCCATATCTTGCTAATCTTTCCACTGTAGGTATCTGTGTGTGTGCTTTTCAGTGTGTTTCAGTGCATGTATGGTGTTCAACAAGACATACTCATAATAAATACAAAATCAATTTTGGAAATAAATTAGGTCTGTTTATTTCAAGGTATTTCTAAAGGAATTGGACTCCCGAATAGATACAGAAATAGTCCCCAGTTACCCCTCTAAGCTAATTCCTCCCTCACACATTAATATGAATAAACATTCAGGATAACACCCTGAGCTTGTCTGGGGAATCTGACTAACTGGAATGCTTCAGACCCAGTTAGTTTGGCATTTCCCAGACTACAGCCGCCTGTTGAGTCTTGTGGATATCGTGGCAGTTCCGATACTCATGCTATTGTTGCGATCAGCTGCCATATACTCTCCATCATAGTTCTGTCTGTTCCCATTCAGATTGTTCCCATAAAGCAGTACAGCTAAAGCAGCACAGCATTTCCCAGCCTCAAAAGGGCTGCATAATCCCCATTAAAATACATTCCCCACCCATCACACTACAATTGAAACTCATTCCTGGCTACATGTCTAGCCCCTTATTGGTTGCCCTTTCCCCCAATTTGAGCGGTCTCTCTCTCCCCTCCCCCCACTTTTAAATTCCTTTGACTTGCATCAAGGACACACCTCCAGTGGTGTATCTAGCACAGGGGTAGTCAAACGGCGGCCCTCCAGATGTCCACGGACTACAATTCTCATGAGCTCCTCCCAGCGAAATGGGAATTGTAATCCATGGACATCTGGAGGGCCGCAGTTTGACTACCCCTGTGCTAGCATATTTGACACCTGGAGCAGATCGTTTTTTTACAGCCCTCCTTCCTTTACAGAAGTGGTTCTCAACCTTCCTAATGCTGCGACCCCTTAATACAGTTCCTCATGTTGTGGGGACCCCCAACCATAAAATTATTTTCATTGCCTGCCCCTAACCCACATTGGCAGGATGCAATCACTGAACATGAGAGTAGCCTCATTCGCTTCACTACATCTGCTCTGGTGTAAAGTGAAGGGTAGGGTTAGCAGCCACAGCATTCAAAGTCACCAGAATATTGCTCTTTCCTTCCCCTTCCGTGCTGCTGAGGGTTATGATTAATATGTGTAGCTTCTTCAGTCTTCTTCTTCTCTGCATTGTTCTGGTAATCATCTCAAGGTCTGGTTTTGAAGGAACTGGAAGTGCAGAATTCTCCCCCACCCACTCCTGTTCTTGACAATGTTTTGACATTCCTCTGTCATCCTATGAGACTGATGTCGGCTGCGCTGCTATGCAGCGCTCTTATGAGATCTAGGCTCAGTAACGTCATAAGATATAGTATTTACACCACCATCTTTGGAAATTGAAATTATCTTTTTGATAAATTGTGTTAGAATTTTATTATTAGAATGTTTTACTTTGTTTTATATGTATGTCTTTTTTAAAAATATGTAAACCGCCGCAAGCCAGTATTCCTGGGAGTGGCAGTATATAAACATGATAATGAATGAATGAATGAATGAATGAATGAATGAATGAATGAATGAATGAATGAATGAATGAATGAATGAACATTGCTTCCTGAGTCAGCAGGAACTAGCATCAGGCCTCCCAACTGGGCTGACTGAGTGCTTCAATGCAGGTGCCCTCCAGTTCTGAAACATTTCAATGATAATAGATCTATGCCTCCCCCGGGGACTCGGGTTCTGGACCCGAAGCAAAACATCATCAGGACCTCCTCTCCACCCGCTAGTAGTGGGAGGGAGGGGGGGGGAGTTGAGCTGCCATTCTTGCCATGCCGGCAATATTGGCAATGTTATTATTGTTTTATGGGGTTTTAATGGGGAATTGCGATATTGTTACCCGCCACGAGCCGCAAGGGAGTGGCGGGCTATAAATCTAATAATAATAATAATAATAATAATAATAATAATAATAATAATAATAATAATAATAAATGCTAGCATACAAATATTCATTTTAAAATAGTTTGCCATCCAAACCTGCCTTTCCTGGGTCGGTTTTGGGTGGTAATCTACGAGATCGGGAGGAAATTCAGATTTCGAGCACGAGACTATCTTGCGAATTCATTCTGCACTGGGGAGGGGGAGGGAAGTATGGGGAAAAACTAATATAGGAAAGACTGGGGCAATGAAGTTAATGAAGTTACCTGGGCACAATTGGAGAATGGGAACAGAACATTAAGGCAACACCTTCCTGCCCGCATGTCAGAGTGTGTTAATGATTAACCCACATGTTGTGAGCAAAGTCAATACAGAGGATGGACAGTATTCATGTGTGTGTGTGAGACAGGATGTTAAAACCCAGGCTTCGGGCTTGAAAGTCCAGCAGATCAATTGGGAAATTCCTAGAAATTTGAGGATGGAAGAGGGCAGGGTTTGGTGAGGGGCATAATTATGCCTCAGCAGGGCATAATGCCATAGATTGTGTAGTCTACGTAGACAAAGTATGATTGCAAGAGACATTAGATTGCAAGAGAGCTTAGACAACTGAGAGCATGTGGAGAGAGCTACTGGGGAGTATTGCTGCTGACCAGGTGAGGCTATTGTGGTGACTGGGTGGGGTGATTGCTGGGAGGATTTAAAAGGGCTGCTCCTTGCCAGAGGCGCGAGCCTTTGGCAGAGAGACAAAGGGCTCTTGGCCTGCGGCTCTTAGCCTGGGGTTCTTGGCTGAGCAATTTGAATCAGTAGATTATATTTCCCTAGTAGTTGCACTGCCTAGAAGTTACAATGTACCTCCAGGACACTCATCCCATCATCTTCAGTGAGTGTGACATGATTGCCTTCCTCCCAGAAGACAAGATGGACTACATCTGCCCCAAGTGTAAACTGGTAAGACTTTCGGAGGAAAGGATTAGGGGATTAGAAAACAGCATTATTACTCTGATCCAAATTAAGAAAGGGGAGGAGTTCATAGACCAGAGCTGTGCAACTCGGAATAAAGAGGATACAACCAGTCCTGAAGAGGATAAGGGGATTGACCTCCCTACGGAGCCTCTTCAGACAGTTCGGAAAAAGACTCAACGGTGTAGAGTGAGACGGTTCTTGGGGCCTTTGGAGCTCCAGAATAGATTTCAGGACCTTGCAGAGGAGGTGCAAGGGTCAACAAGGGAAGAGGTCCCAAAACAAAGTCTACGACAAAGTGAAGAGGCCACGGGGATAGAAGGAAATGGAGTTGAGAAGAAAAAAAAAGGAGAGTACTGGTAATTGGAGACTCCCTGCTAAGAGGAATGGATCGCCATGTGGCTGGGCCCGACCCCCTAACCCGAGAGGTGTTTTGCTTGCCAGGGGCAAAAATTAAAGACATTTCAGAACGGCTGCCCAAACTCCTCAAATCTACAGATCGCTACCCATTTGTGATGGTCCATGTGGGAATGAATGACATGTCCATGAATACCATCGCTCCTATTAAAAAAGACTATCAAGATCTGGGGAGGAAGCTCAAGCAAATGGGGGCACAAGTGGTATTCTCTTCAATCTTGCCTGTCAAGGGAAGAGGAATGTGTTGGGAGAGGAAGATAATGGAGGTGAATCAGTGGCTGCGTAGTTGGTGCCGGCAGGAGAGATTTTGTTTCTGGGACCATGGGATAGGCTTTCTCGAGGAAGGCCTACTAGCACCTGATGGGCTGCACTTATCGAAGCTGGGGAAACAACACAAAGCCCGCCTCCTCCTCTCCTTTGTCTTTTTAAAACCACAGAATTAATTGTTGCAATGCAATTTCATTTGTTCACAGAGGCATTGGTTAACTGTCTCAGCTCTGTCTTCAGGCTTTGATAGTTTCATAGTGCAAACTTATATGTAGAGATTGCAGCCTGTTGGACTTGCCTTGTGCTTAGCTGGTAAGGAGTTGATTCCATAAAAATTAATCAATCAGGCCTTTGTGAGTGGCTGCAAGGAACAGGGTGCAAATCTCCCCAAACAGCAGCTCCTTCCCAGAAGTAAAGAGGTGATGCTTTGGGGCCAAAAGATTTGTCAGTGATTTACAACAGCAAAACCAAACCACAAGGGCAGCAGAGTCTGTGAGAGAAGGACATTTTACTTTGGAGGGAGGGAGTGTGTATGTGTGTGTGTGGAGGGGGGAACAGACTGGAAAGAAGTAAAACAAACAAAAAAATTGCCAGGGAAGGGCAAAGACCTCAGTTGGAATCAACTCTGCAAGGCATTTTGCCCTTTCCTAACAGTGAACTTGTCTGGATCTGGCAACCTCACCGCCCGCCCCGCATCCACTTCCAGCAGCCAGAGGTGACCTGTCAACCCTGGGGTGGGGGGTGGGGGTAACCTGTAGTTTCCTGCCATTCACAAACAAAAAACGGGGGGGGGGGTATTTTGCTGGAGATCTACATGCACCCCCAATGAAAAAGAACACAAAATAAAATGTGACACACACACTCAAATAAGGAGTAAGTGGGGAGCCAGATAATTGACAGGGTTCTGAATAGACTTGCGATTATGCATTGCTACTCAACATTCTTCATTTTTAAAAAACACCCGCCTCCCGTCCCCCATGAGGAGGGGAGGGACATCTCCGTGGCGAAATGAGTACTGATGAAGCCTCCTCACTGAAACCTAACGGGTGATTGCGCCATCTGTCGGGATTTTGCCCAGGGGGATGCAGTTTAACCGATTTCCCTGCTTCCGCTACAAATTGCCAGATGGAGTGAAACTGGGACGGGAGGCTGACAGCGTCATCTAAAACCATGATTTTAAAGCGACAGCATCTGGTAATGATTTCGCTGAAATTCCCTTGTGCAAAACGGCTCTCTGTTGGTGTCCAATAGCCCTTAGTGGATTTAACTCCTTTTCCCTTTTTCTTGGTTTTATCCTGGCTGGTTTCCTTTTCTTTTCTGTTTTTTTCTTCGTTGGTTCTTCTTACTTGTTCTTGCTTTCTGTTAGTAGCACGATGTTGTGGCTGTGGCTTTGAATTTTCGATCTGTTGTGTTCCTTCGAGGTTTTCTGTGGTTCATTTGGGTGACCGATGGAGCTGGGGGTTTTGTTTGTTTGCTTTTGTTTTGGTCTGGCCAAATTTTGCTGTTGTTTTTTTTTCAGCTTTTCTTGGGCTGGGCCTATTTAGTTTCGGGAGCAGTCTGATTCTGTGACTGCTCTGGCTGTCATCCCTGAAGCTCCCTTTCTTCTTTTCCTGCAACCATTTTGCAGCTCAATGAAACTAGATAGTCTGAAAAGCACCACGATTTCTCTAGAGAGAAGGAAACTTGTAATGCATCTCTGGAATGTTCAGAAGTTTTTTTTCATATAAAGTCATATTCCCTGGAAGGTTGAGAAGGAGGCAATGTTCAGCGACATGCTTTTTGAGCATGACATTTGCTCATACTGTAATATTGTCTCCTTTTACAGAGATGTGTGCCTGCCTGTCCTACCTTTTCTGAAGTTTATGAGCTACCTGGAGGTTTCCATAAAATTAAAAGATGCTCTCAAGCCCTTGTACACCAACCTTATTTGTGTTCTGCATTTTTGTAAGACTTTTTTCTTAGCTTTTCATTACTAGGATTTAAAGTCAAACATTACCAGTAATTACAACCTGCTTTGTATATGTGTGTGTTTGTGTATGTGTGTATGTTTGTGTGTGGGGGGGAAGAGGGGCATTTGGGCCGTTTTCAGGCTGGTAATCTTGAACATTTGAGAGCTAGACCATGGGATTTTCTTGGCAATTATTTGCCAAGGTAGGCTTCCAGGTTTTTCCTTAACCTCCAAGAAGCCATTGTACATACACCATTTGGTAACGTGACTGGTTCAAAATAGAGAAAGGAGTGCACCAAGGTTGTATTCTTGTAGAACAGTATTATTATATATTCATGGTATAGACGGCTGTCTCCGACTGAGAAGATATGGCTTGCCTAGCCTCAGGCTACCTGCGAGTTCCAAGCAGAAGTGAGAGTCGATCTGGACACATTTCTACTTATCGCTCCAAATGCCGAATGAGCTCTTCTATTGTTGATTTGTTCCCTGTTCCCTCGGGCACTCAGTATGAATGAGTACCATCACAAAACGACAGAAAAATTCCAGAGGATACACGTTTTGATGATGTCTAGTTCGGGTTATTGTAACACGGCCTACATGGCATTGCCGTTGAAGACTGTCTATAACTTCAAAATACAGTTCCCCAATTAATTCTGAGAGTAGTGTTTTCAGGGTTTCCAGTGACTTGTCGAAAACTGTACAGTGGTATGCAGATATACTTTATACATGAAAACCCAATGTCTATAGGTGGGAGAAAAGAGCTTGCTGCCACAGCCCCACTTGTCATGACCCCCAGGGACTACTTCTCAATTCAGACTTAGTTCCCTCAGAGCAAGAGCCCAAGAAGCCACCAGCCAAGGAGGACCAGTAGGACTGGGAAAAGCCTAACATGGCTGAGGCATCTGCTGACAATGGCCCAGCAGCTCCAACAGCCATCCTGCCTGAGCTTGCAGAAGAAGCCTTGCCACCAGCCTGTGATATAGTTACCTTGGCTCCCTGGGCAGGATCCAGGCCACAGTGGACACTCTCCCTCTGCATAAGGGGAGAGGGCAGAAGGCCCACAGAAGGTCCACAAAATAAAACATTAAAATTCAGGCTGCGGGTATATTCTATGCAGCTGGGTCCTTCCTTTTTTATTATTATTATTACTCTCCTCTGGCCAAAGGTCTTGTGCAAAGTCAAAACAAGAAATGATAAGATGCAAAACAGTAAACATTACAGTACAGCATGGCAAACTAAAAACCCTTCACTGTACGGAGAGAAACCACAAGTGCCAGAAACTCGGGCAATCCAGAGGTCTCTTGAGTAGTGATGACCGTTGACTGTAGACTAAGATGAGATCTGTAGTTTCTACTTATTTATTTATTTATTTATTTATTTATTTATTTATTTATTTATTTATTTATTTATTTATTTATTAATTATTCAGTGTCTTGCCCACCGCTCTCGCAAGTCGTCTCCCAGTGGTTACAATAAAAGATTTTTTAAAACCCACAGAATTTAAAACATTAAAAATAGCCTGTCAAATCCCACATTCCATAGTAATGCAGATTCACAGCAGCAGTAATGGCTGGAATATGGTGTTTTGGTGAATTGCCCTCTGAAATCTGTCGTTGACAGGACATTCAGTCTGCCTGACATAGATGCATGCCCACGTCTTATTTCTTTATGTTCGTAATGATGGATATAGTGTAAGCCGTGAAGGCCCGTCTTGAGGTCGTGTGGCGGACGTTAAAAAAATTAATTAACAGCTAATAAATAACCTATGGTGTGGGTCTATCAGGGCCTGACCAAGACTGGGGTTAGCCAGATATGTAGTTAGACCTCAGAGGGATCTTAGTCCTGAAATGCAGCATGAAGCATGTCATACTTATGTCAGTCTAGATCCTGACCAAGCAAGGAGAGAAGGGCCAGGCTTCTGCCAATCCAGAGACCTTTCTGTCACCACCAGTTGCAAATTGTCCAATCAGTGGTGCAGACTCTTGTTCCTTTTTTTGTGCTTGAACAGAGTCTAAGCCAGAGGTAGTCAAACTGCAGATATCCATGGACTACAATTCCCACGAGCCCCTGCCAGCGAATGCATAAGGCTCAAGCTGTTGCTGCCAGGCAGGCTGCAGCTAGAGAGATGTTTCCATTCCCTGTGAGGTTGGCAGAGGTTACAGCCAAGATAAGGGTCAGGAGAGGCAATAGAATGGGAGATGCCACAAAACTCAAACAGTATCACTTCTGCTAGAAGACACTGGGCAGGCACATCTCCTGTCCCAAACCACTCGTACTTTCCTCCCCGTTTGTATTCCGTCCCCAAGTCTTTCTATAGGGAAAAGTCAGTGCAAGACACTGTCGTGTTCTGCGCTGAAACGAAATAAGGGAGTCTTGTTACCCAGTTCAGAATCTATTTACAACCTCCATTCATTATTCATTGAGATGAGAATTTCAGCTGCATAATACAGCCTATCAGCACAAATTCTTCCCTACCCCCTGCCCTGCGACTGCAAGGGAGTTCATTCTTCGAGCTGCTTCACGCTCCGCTCACAGCAGGGGGGGGGGGGGAGTCTGCCCAGTAAACTCAAATTCTGTATCCTGTTCAAGGACATTGCACGGTTTGTATTCTTGAGGATTTGTTGCAGAATTTGTAATTACTTTGGCAGAGGGTGGGGGTATGAGTTGCAGTACGATCTATGGAGCTTTTATTTTATTATTTCTTATATTTATATACCGCCCTCCCTTGTGGCTCAGGGCAGTTTACATGGAACATAGGAATAAATACCGGTGTCCATCTAAACCTCTGGAAGAAGTTCCTGACACTTAGAGTGGTTTCTCAGTGGAACAGGCTTCCTTGGGAGGTGGTGGGTTCTCCATCTTTGGAAATTTTTAAACAGAGGCTAGATAGCCATCTGACAGAGAGGCTGATTCTGTGAAGGTTCAAGGGGGTGGGCAGGTTACAGCGGATGAGTGATTGGGATGTGAGTGTCCTGCATAGTGCAGGGGGTTGGACTAGATGACCCAGGAGGTCCCCAACTCTTATTCTATGATTCTATAACAATTCCTATAACATTTCAATATGATAGTCCAATAACAATGTTAATCTGCTAACTATGATCCCTTAGGTTGGTTGATTCAGGATTCAGTTCATGGGGAGGGGTTTTCTAGGGGGCTCAGTAAGTGCTGTTGATTTGGCCTCCTTCAACCAAATGCCTGGTTTAGAAAGTTATTATTGTACTGTTAACTGTTAAAACATCATTACTCAATTTTGGTTCCCACTGTTATGGTTGTTATTTATATGATGGCAATGTATATCGCTATGTTTTATGTAAACCGCCCTGAGCCTTATGGGAGGTTGGTATAGAAATACAATAAATAAATAAATAGCTGGTATCCTGTGCTCTCTCAGTAGAGCAAATAGAAGAAAAACCTTGAGGAAAAGTGTAGCTCATCAGTACATATGTGGCCCCAAAGGGAGACCCAACACCCCCATGCCATTTCATGTTAGGAAAACTGAACTGAGGGGAAGATTTAAGACCCTTCTCTCTGTGGGTTATGGGCCCAGTTGGAATCAAGCCTGCATCAAGCCTGTTCCCACCTTTCCACAGAAACCTTTGGGATTTGATCTGTTTTCTCCCACGGGCTCTGCTTGCCTTCTGTGAGCCTCTTCAGCCCTGCTGCTCCCGCCACTGCAGGGCCCCAGGTAGCGTGTCTCCTTGGCCTGACACAGAGGACATCGGTGCTGCACTGCAGTTTCTCGTGCCTGCTCAGAAATTCTCAGCTTCAGAAAGTAGCCGCTGTCGTTTCCATCCAGCCACGCAGATCCAGAAGGAAACTCAGATTTTGGGGGATGCCTGCTGACAGCAGCCAGGTGCTGTAGCCGTTACCAACCTTTTCTTGCTCATCTAGGGTAAATGTTGCTAGCCAGAGTGAGGGAGGAAGAGAGGGTGTGGGCATGGGTGTGAGAGAGAGAGGGCATGCGTGTGTCTGTACAGGGGCTGGAAGAGCAAAGCATACATGCCATGAGCTAGAGGGAAGGATGGGTGGCTAACTTTAATGCAGATGAAGGGGGGAAAGCTTTCCTTTCTTCCCTCCACCCCTGTCAGGATATTCGTCTCTAGAACTCTGCCATATTTAATTCTTTGCCCCTTTCTCTGGGATTTCAGGTGACTGCAATGCTGCATCGGGGGAGGAACTGGAAGTCCATGTGTAAGGGACTCATCCTGGGGACCCTCTTAACCAGCTTCATGTTGCTGCTGTACTCCTATGCCATCCCACCCTTGCAAGTCAGCATGACAGAGTGAGTAAGCCTGCTGTAGATGAGAATAAATGCATGGAAGGTCACAGGTAAAACCACTGACTGCTCATTTTGGAATGAGCAGCACACAGATCAATCCTCTACAGCAGGGGTAGTCAACCTGTGGTCCACTAGATGTCCATGCACTACAATTCCCATGAGCCCCTGCCAGCAAAAGCTGGCAGGGTCTCATGGGAACTGTAGTCCATGGACATCTGGAGGACCACAGGTTGACTACCCCTGCTCTACAGAAGGGATTAAAAGCAGTTGATATACAACTAGGCCTGAAGCAGCAGAATGAACTGTACCACATATGACACCAGGTTGAATGATTGCTGGGTTTTTTTTTTAAAAAAAACAACCCTCCCTGCAGCTAGGAAACTGACACAACAGGGAAAGGGCTGAGGTTGAAACTTTCTCTTTTCCTTTGTGTGTTAGCTTTTGACATGCAGGGAGTTGGATTTTGGTATGGGGAGCACAATACTGCCCATCCAAAATGATACATACATTCCACTGCCCATTGCATTTCAGCCTCATTCTATTGCAAAATGTAAAAATCCTCTTCACAAAACAATGAAAGGAGAAACCTTGCTGAATAGACATTAAGACCATTTTTGTGTGCAAAGGATTCGACTTCTTTACCGTCTGGACTGGATAACGTCTGGTAAGTGGCAGAGATAATGCATTGGAGGGAATGCCCCGGACCATTCTTTCTTGTTTATTTGCATGAGTGGGCCATTTTGAGCATGGGCTTCTCTGTAGCCCCAATGGGCTTGCTGAATTCTGTAGTACTGATCCTGACCTCCATACCACTTTTCATCTTAACAGGAGAAAGGCAGATTGAAAATGACTCAAATAAATTTTTAACAAATTAAAAGGGGGTGCTGTTGGACCAGTTAGCCAGTGGCTGGTCTTGGCACCTGGTGAATGCCCAATTGTAGCAGCTTCTGGAGCCTACCCTGTCTTTCTCAATGCTAGGGCTATGTCTGCAGACTGAAGATAGACAATAGTTTCCATGTGTCACTGAAGGTATCCATCCCACTGTTGCTGCTGGTCAGCTAGGTTAAAGATGGCAGTTGGGCTCCTTAGCCAATGTGGTATTGTGGTTAGGAGCGCCAACTTCTAATCTGGCAAGCCGGGTTTGATTCCCTGCTTCGCCATATGCCACTGACTGGTTGACCATGGGCTTGCCACAGCTCTGATAAAGCTGTTCTGACCGAGCAATAATATCAGCTCTTTCTCAGCCTCACCTCCCTCACAGGGTGTCTGTTGTGGGGAAAGGGAAGGGAAGGCGATTGGAAGCCCCTTTGAGACTTCTGGTAGAGAAAAGTGGCATATAAGAACCAACTCTTCTTCTTATCTCTGGGAAGGATCCCATTTACTCACAGGTGTGTGTTTCTTTTCTTAGGATCCCAGCCCCTCACTCATGCTCTTCATACCCTGCCCAAGCCCAGCTGCCTGTTTCGGGAAATGGCACTCACAACCCACCAGGACAGAAGTGTCTTCCCAAACTGGACATCATGTTCATGAAGACCCACAAGACAGCCAGCAGCACCCTCCTCAACATCCTTTTCCGCTTTGGGGAGAAGCACCGCCTCAAGTTTGCCTTTCCTAAAGGTCGCAGTGACTTCTACTACCCATCCTACTTTGACCGCAGCCAAGTGCAGGACTACCATCCCGGCACATGCTTCAATATCATCTGTAATCACATGCGCTTTCAGTACGAGGAGTTGCGTAAATTGCTGCCAGCCGACACCATCTTTGTGACAGTTTTGCGGGACCCTGCCTACCTCTTTGAGTCTTCCTTCCACTATTTTGGACGTATTATTCCTTTCACCTGGAAGTTGTCAGGCGAGGATAAACTGGCCGAATTCTTGCGTGACCCCAAGCATTATTATGATCCCAATGGGTTCAATGCTCACTACCTCCAGAATCTCCTTTTCTTTGACTTGGGCTATGACAACAACATGCATCCTGACAACCCCCTGGTTGACCAGTATATCCGGGAGACTGACCAACGCTTCCATCTAGTCATGCTGATGGAGTACTTTGATGAATCTCTAGTGCTCCTGAAGGACCTGCTTTGCTGGGAGCTGGAGGATATGGTCTACTTCAAGCTCAATGCTCGGAAAGACTCTACAATCTCCAAACTGACGGATGAGCTCTACCAGAAGGCCACGGCATGGAATCTCATAGACGCCAAACTCTACCAGTACTTCAACGCTACGTTTTGGCGCAAGGTGGAAGCATATGGCCGAGAACGGATGGCCAGGGATGTGGCCAAACTTCATGAAGAGAATGAAAGGATGAAGAGCATCTGCATCGACGGGGGACACCCTGTGGACGCCAATGCCATCCAGGAATCCTCCATGCAGCCATGGCAACCACTGGGCGAGAAGTCTATCCTGGGCTACAATTTGAAAAAGTGGATCAACAAGAAGCATCGCAAACTTTGTCGCAAGATGCTGACTCCTGAAATACAGTACCTGTCCAACCTGGGAGTCAGCCTCTGGATCACTAAGCTGTGGGGCTGGGTGCGGGAGTTCCTTTAAGTGGTAGCGGCTGCACAATCTAAATTTCCACTCCCCACCTTCTCCTCCATCCGGGAAAAACAACCAGGGGGTTGTACTTCTTCCTATCATCAGTTGGTTGAACACGACTCATGTGCCACCAACAAATGTGGGAGTGGCTTGAGACTTTAAAATGGAACAATGATTTTGAAGGAGCCCATTCCATTTCCCTGAGGACCTGGATAGGCAGGAAAGGAGGGAAGGAATGACCAGGGCCAGTTGCTAGGGTAATAATAAAGGATGGATCCATTTGTCACCTCTTTCAATAGGAAGGAAACTGGGGTAGAGGCCAGATGGACACAAAGGGCACCCCAGCGTGGCAATGTGGAGTCTAAATAACTGAATCCAACTTCCCTGCTTTTAGATAAAGCAGACAGAACACAAAAAAGGCGACGACACATAACGGCACCTTTGCCAGCTACAGTATTCTGCTAACTTTTAAAAATTTCCCTTTTTCCCTTTAGTGCTTCTGTTTCAAAGCCTGGGGGGCAGCTAAAGTGCCAGCTGCCACCCTGTTTCACAGGTGCACTGGGGAAGGGGGTGGGAAGGAAATGATTGTGTGGAGGAATGTGAACTTCTCAAATATTTGTCAATGGATGTTTCTAAAGAGGCATGTTAGCACTTGAGTAGTTTGCCCATAACGATAGAGCGAGAGATTGACTGGGCAGCTGATGAATGGAAGTACCACAGCAAAATCTGTGGCGTATATTCCATGGGCATAGCCATAGTAGAAATTTGATATGTGGCAATAATCCTCTGCCCAGGGAATCATGGGAACTGTAGTTTTCTGAGAGGAGCTAGAGAACTCTTAACAGAGATTTCTCTGTATCTTCACAGATCACAATTCTCAGAATTCCGTGGGGGAGGTCATGTTGAACCAGCATAAAATTGCTAAAAGTTTGTAGTGCAGATATGAGAATGATACAGTGCCATGAATATATGAGCTCTGCGTGTGTGTTTGCACTCGTAAGTTAAGCTCCTACACAAATATTTAAGGGTGGCATTCTGTTTGCTGAATTTGTGAAGTTCATTCCTAAGACTGAATCAATGCAGTGTTTTCCTAAAGGGGTGAGCGTAAGTACGATTCCTTGCATCTCTGTGCGTTTCACACCAGTGTGCTCAAATTTGCCCATGTGTTTGTTCAGAATCGCACGCATCACACTGGGTAAGATGCACACACAAGGGGGAACCCGCAGTCTGCTTTATAAACCAGAATTTGCACTGACTGTCTTGTGACCCTGTGGCCAGTCCACTTAGACCAGGGGTAGTCAAACTGCGGCCCTCCAGATGTCCATGGACTACAATCCCTATGATCCCTTGCCAGCGTTCACTGGCAGGGGCTCATGGGAATTGCAGTCCATGGACATCTGGAGGGCCGCAGTTCGACTACCCCTGAAGACTGTCTGCAGGCTAAATGTATGTCGCGGGCAACATAATTTGTCTTTATTTCCATTAAAACTGACCATGACGGGCATGGCCTGCCTGCTGCCCTATGACAACTGCCCCCTATATATGGGATGAAACAGCCATCATGGTCAGCTGTTAGCAGACGTACATTTTAATCATTCTATGGTGCTTGTAGATAACTAATTTGGAGCAGTCCTGTGTTTTATAGGTAATATGTAACTGTAGGCTGAGTTGTCAGCATCAGCTGCTCCTGGCAACTTGGCCTTTTTATGTTTGTGGGTTTCAGTTGCTTATGCTGCCTTTCCTTTATTCGTAAGAGTTTTTTTCATTTTTTGCTTAGTAAGTATTAATAAATATTTTTTTGGGGGGGGTATTTATTTTAAGCCGCTTCAGTACTTGTGTAGTTTGCAATTGTACAGAAAAATGAAATATGTGAATGCCCAGTGAGTGATCCAGGACTGAGGCCCTAATTTAGTACATTCGAACGACACAAAGGCAGATTGTTTGAGTGCTTTCAACTTGGCCTTTTATGAGTGGGGCATGTTGATGAATATGGGTTCATAGGTACCTTTAATATTTAGATGCAAGATCTCAGGTTAGCATTTTGTGCCTAGGACATATGTATGCGTATGTATGCGTGTCTCATTACCCAAGTGAGCCATCTTCTTGAGAGCTCTGTGGGTAGATGCAGGAGAATAGAATCTGCGTCTGTTTCCCAAAGAGAGCTAATAGCTTCACTGGTTTGAGGATCCCAAATTTTCTCTCCTCAAAGAGGACGTGTCATCCACAGTTATTGGGATGTGATGAAAACTAGTACCCATAGATACCAGGTCACAAAATGAGTAAGAGAAGATGAGGGAAAGTTCCACTTGTGTACATCAAGGGAGCACATTCTCCCAGCAGCTGCCATTTTGATTCATATAGGAGCTTCTCCCGGGCTGGATGGAGCAAAGGAAATCAGCAGGTTCCATCTCAGGAAGTATATCAGAGCTTGGAACTGTATCCCTTTTGGGGTAGCTCAGTCAGCCAATGGAATGCAGAGATGGCCAGTGAGTCACGTGAGAAAAGTAAAGTGCAAACTTTAGTCAGCCTCAAGTTAGAGCTCACTGAGTCAGAGTTTTAGCTGCCAACTGATACGAGGCGGTCCTTTGGCAATATCCATTTGCCCTAGGAAGGAGTCATCTCCCCATCTAAATCCCTAGATAATCTAACACTGAACCATTTCCAGCATAGGAACTCAGGTCAGGATAACCCCTTCACTAGGATGAGTTGGTGCCTTCCTGACAAAGGACACACAATTTCTGCTGGTGCTGGTGGCCATTTGTAGATCCTTCACAGTTGGGATGGAAAACAAGCAGGCTAGCAAGTGTTTTGGGGCATCCTGCATTCACAACTGCTAAGCTGTGAGTCCAGCTTCCATTCTGAAGGTCAGTGGGCAAACTTTCCAACCAAGCAGGAGCCCCAAAAAAACGAGACAAACTCCATGAGCTTAACTTCCCCCATTTCACAAAATATCCTGTATGTGTTGGAGGCTTTCACGTAAGATGCTGTTGTCAAGAAAAAAATAGACTTCATGGGAAAGTATGTCAGATAGACACTCTGCAGCTCTCATCCTGGTATCAAGACCGCCCTAAAGAAATACATAATGGGATTTGTGCCCCTCTGCTTCCCACGCTCTGCACAACATGGTTGGACGCACTTGGTTAAAAGGACGTCCCCTCTTCCGTGTCACACTTGGATGTGTGGGTGCATATATGTTTATACACATCCGCGCATAATATTCTTATTAACTTGAAATGTGTGTGTAATGTTCCTCTCCGTTTGTAAAGATAAATAAAATCACCATAATTTTGTAAAATAAGTATAATGTATATTTGACTGTTTTCAATACAGAGGCCTTATAGCTCTTATTAGTCTTGCCTCTTCTTTAGCACTTGAGGGGTGGTGCGGGGGCTCAATACTAGATCACTACTAGGAAACAGATGTCAGGAAGGGGCTGAGATGAAATCTCTAGGTAAAGGTTCAATCAGCCACGTGTGCCCAGATGCTGGTTACCTTGTGAGGCTCTGTCTTTGATTGACCTTAACATTCAGTCCCTTATGAGGACCCTGGATCACTTACACATCGCTTGGTTACTCCAGCTTGGAAGCCACAAGGAAGCATTCATCATACACACACACGCTTCCCCAAAGTATCTCGCTACTGCTATGCACATTGCAGGGCTTCCCTATCTTTCTTGAAATATTTTACAAACCTTTGCTGTGTGATGTTTTGGAGAAAGGTCATAGCAAAGCTTGAGATGGCAACAGGTGTCATTCCAGACCTGGGAACTGGCAGGAAGACCGGGGATATGGGAAGCAAAGGGGAGGGGGTAACATCAGCAACGCCACAATATTACTTCTGCAGAAAACATGGAAGTGAAGGATGGTAGCTCTGGGAGTTTCCCGTAATCTCTAGAGTTACTAGGGCTGAGTTGGGAAATACCTGGAGATTTCCTGGGGAAGGGAGGGCCTTCATTGATATATAATGCCATAGAGTTGACCTGCCCTTAAGAATAGCAATCTGGGGACAGACAAAGGATGACACTTAACAGGAGAGAATGACCATTGAATACATACCGAGAAGGGTCCTTCTCTCCTGGGGTATAAGAGGATAGTCAAACTGCGGCCCTCCAGATGTTCATGGACTACAATTCCCATGAGCCCCCTGCCAGCTCATGGGAATTGTAGTCCATGAATATCTGGAGGGCCGCAGTTTGACTACCCCTGTTTTAAAGTGTGATTCTAAGTGCCCAGAAGAAGTTGCGTGGGGGGGGGGGTAGACATTCGGAGATTTCTTACACCTACCTAAATTTCCTCTACCCGGATTCTCAAGAGGCCAATTCAACTAACTCTTTCATCTCCCCTCCCCCTTTAACAATCTATTGCTGTATGGGGTTAAACTTAAATTTTTTTTGCCATACTTCTGGAGTCTCTTTATCTACAGTTCTGACTGGCAGCCAGCCCAGTCACTCTACCAAACCGTGGTGGCTTCTAATCTGGAGAGTCGGGTTTGCTTTCTGGCTCCTCCACATGCAGCCAGCTGGGTGTCCTTGGGCCAGTCACAGTCCTCTTAGAGCTGATGGCACAGAGCAGTTTCTCTCAAAGCTCCCTCAGCCCCACCTACTTCACAGGGTGTCTGTTGTGGGGAAGGGAAAGCAATTGTAAGCCGCTGTGAAGTTCCTTTGGTAGTGAAAAGCGGGGTATAAAAACAACTCTTCTATCTATTACATAGAACAGTGCCTTCTACGAAGTACAAAATCGAACCTGGCTCACCAGATTAGAAGTCCGCACTCCTAACCACTACACCAAGCTGGCTCTCACCTTCTACATATCTTAGGGGAGGCTCCAAAAAGAAACACTATACCAGTATTGGTTGGGGCTACACCTAACAGATTTCCCTTGACTACCCAGCTATACTTCATAATTGGTTTTAGAAAAGAGTGCATTATTTAATATTATTGACCATTGAGGAAGACCCAGTAGGGTCGAAATGTGTTTAATCTGTTCATGTGCAGTTAGATCTGTATAGTTTTTTATATAGTTTTTACTTTGTTTTTAACCTAATATTGGTGCACTATAATAAATAATTGTTAAAATGTTATATTGTTTTATAGTTCAACTGTCGAGTTCCTAGCATACTAGGAACACAATGTTTAGAAGACTAATAAGGCAGTGCAGTATTCCTGTACTGGAAGGTAGGCAGGGTTGGGCTGGCCAACTGGCCAGAAAGAGAAATATCAGGCTGCTCCTGTACCTTTAACAGCCCCTTACAGCGACCAACAAATTCCACAAGTAATATGAGCACCTGCTCCTATTTGTACGACAAGCAGCATTAATGTCAGTGCTGTAGCCATTGGTCTACACTGCCTGGCTGCACTCTCTGGCCAGTGCCCTTTGTTCATCAGTTTCCTTGCTGGAGACTTTTGAGACGCTGCCTGAATGAGGATGGCTGATCAGCAGGAATCCTGAGCACCTGTGGCCTGGGAAGGAAGGAAGGGTGCTATAACTAGATGCCCCTCAGGGGTCGAGGAGGTGGTTCCTCCCAGCAGTCTTGCAAGGCAGGTGTAGCATCATGGGGTTATGGGAAGGGTCATTTGTGGCCATCTGTGTCTGGAGTATAGTGGTTGCTGGTGCTCAAAGAGGTAAGTCTGGGCTTTGCCTAGCTCTGATTATTCCTATTTGAAATGAGGCTTTCCCAAGCAGGAATTAAATTTATTTCTCTCCTTTGTGTTTCTTGATGGGACGGAAGGCGATGAGCTTCTTCGGGTCTGGCTTCTCCTGAAGATTGATGCGTTGAGCTCCTTCAAGTGGGGAAGGGGGGAGTCCTGGGTGGATGCATGAAGCTGGGTGGCATTTGGCCACCTGATGAGAAGGAAGGACTCCCTGGAGAGGAGCCTAATGCTGGGAGCGATTGAGGGCAAAAGAAGAAGGGGACGACAGAGAATGAGGTGGCTGGATGGAGTCACTGAAGCAGTAGGTGCAAACTTAAATGGACTCCGGGGAATGGTAGAGGACAGGAAGGCTTGGAGGATCATTGTCCATGGGTTTGTGATAGGTCGAACAAGACTTTGCACCTAACAACAAAAAATCTGGCAAGATTATGTAATTTATAAATAAATAAACCCTGGAGCTGCCAAAGTGGTTAAGGCAGGCTTTCTCAACCAGAGTTTTGTGAAACCCTGGGGTTTCTTGTTGGCCCTGGAAGGGTTTCCTGAATGGCTGGGAGTTAATTGATTTATATAAACTGATTTATGATAAATTATAAGTTATGCTTTCCAACCATATTCTGCACTGACACGGCACTTCTGGGTTTCCTGAAGCCTGAAGAATGTTTCAGGGGTTTCTCAATAGTAAAAAAGTTGAGAAAGGCCGGGTTAAGGTGGGGGGACTGTATGCCCAGGGAGAGAGCTGAGGGGTGAAATTGAATTGCAGATGGCTGAAGAGATATCTGGAGGGAAAGGGAAGCAGGGAAGACTGCTGGGGTGTTAGGGAAAGGCCAGCTAGAATGTATGAGTTGGGGGGGGGGGGGGACTGAGCAAGGGTTACCAGCCTCCAGAGGCAGCAGCCGAGGAGGAGGACAAGGAGGAGCCGTGGCTCGGTACTGACTGATCCCCGGACCAATCCCGGTCCCCGAACCAGGGTTTGGGGACTACTGATATAGAGGATGGAGCAGAATTGTTTTCTCTTGCCCCGGAGGGACGAACCAAAACGAATGGGATGAAATTAATTGAAAAGAAATCCATCTCAACATCCAGAAGAAGTTCCTGACAGAACTCTTTCTCAGTGGAACAGGCTTCCTCGGGAGGTGGTGGGTTCTCCATCTTTGGAGATTTTTAAACAGAGGCTGGATAGCCATCTGACAGGGAGGCTGATTCTGTGAAGGTTCAAGGGGGTGGCAGGTTACGGTGGATGAGTGGTAGGATTGTGAGTGTCTTGCATAGCGCAGGGGGTGGGACTAGATGACCCATGAGGTCCCTTCCAACTCTATGATTCTATGATTGTCTTTCTGAGCTGAAATGTTGGGGGTGCGGAGAGGCCCTCTGTGCTCCTAAGCCCTGGGTTGGGAAAGAGATTTTGGTGTTGAAGCCTGAAGAGGGCAGGTGTGTGTAGGGGGGGGGAGAAGGTCCTCGGTGTAGTACACTCCCCAGGGGGACAGATTTCTGTAGTCTGGAGATCAGTTATAAAAGTGGGACATCTCAGGGCCCCACCTGTAGGTTGGTGACCCTAGTATGGTGCCCTCAGCCAGGTGGTGAAAGGTTTCCAGAGTGCTGTAAGGCTCCTTTGCCTAAAACAGGGGTAGTCAAACTGCGGCCCTCCAGATGTCCATGGACTACAATTCCCAGAAGCCCCTGCCAGCATTCGCTGGCAGGGGCTTCTGGGAATTGTAGTCCATGGACATCTGGAGGGCCGCAGTTTGACTACCTCTGGCCTAAAACATGCTGCAGTTAAAAATAACATCTGGTGATTAGGCAAGAAGGGGAAAGAGAACCCCTCATGCAGTGGAACGGATATTGGCCAATAGCACTCTACAAGGTGTGGCCTTTGCACTAGGGAGGTATTTGTTGGATGTTAAAGAAATACTTCTATCTATACCAGAAAACACCTTCATGTTGTTAAGAGTAATTGCCTGGGGTCCCTTCTTGGCTTTGTCTTGCCTTTCCTTTAGAAGTGGTGGGGAAGTAAGAGGCTTTGAACACCTTCTCACAATCCTATGAATGAATGGTAAAGGTAAAGGTAAAGGTATCCCCTGTGCAAGTACCAAGTCATGTCTGACCCTTGGGGTGACGCCCTCCAGCGTTTTCATGGCAGACTCAATACGCGGTGGTTTGCCAGTGCCTTCCCCAGTCATTACCGTTTACCCCCCAGCAAGCTGGGTACTCATTTTACCGACCTCGGAAGGATGGAAGGCTGAGTCAACCTTGAGCCGGCTGCTTGGATCGAACTCCCAGCCTTATGGGCAGAGCTTCAGATGGCATGTCTGCTGCCTTACCACTCTGCGCCACAAGAGGCTCTATGAATGAATGAAGGGCACAAAATCTGAATCCACGTTCCTTCTCCTCTCTTCCTCCTCCCGTGCAGTCAACCTTGTCACACCTGTGCTGTCTAAGCCGGCTCACATTAATTTAGAAAACATCTTGCTTCTCTGATGAGAAGCTGCAAGAGATTCTTGGGAGACTCTTCTCCTGGCTTGAGAGAACGTGGCTATCGTTGCCTAGCTGATGTTGCCCATGTGCTGACCTTTGTGTCTCTCTCTGCTCTTGACTCCTCTCCCTTTCAGCCCCTGCAAACTCGCTGTTCTACAACTGCAACCAAACCAGCGTCCATTTGGTTGTCAAGACGGACCCTTGGAACACTGGCCTCAAGCTCAACCCCCAGTTCCTGAGCCTGGGCAGCTGTGCCTCCTCCTTTGAGAATGGCCAGCAAGGCTACTTCCATTTCCAGTACGGCTTCAGGGAGTGTGGCTTTGCGCGGCTGGTGAGTGGTCTGGGGCCTGCCACTAGGGGTGCCACCTCCGGGTCGTGAAATTCCTGGAGATTTTGGGAGGTGGGAACTGAGGAAGGCAGGGATTGGGGGTGGGGTGGGATTTCAGTGGGGTAAACTGTCTACCTTCCAAAGTGGCCCCTTTCTCCAGGTGAACAGATCTGTCACCTGGAGATCAGTTGATCCCCAGTTGCCACCTGGAGGCTGATAGCCCTACCTACTACCAACTTGAGGCAGGGTAAGTGAGATCAGGGGCCCTTCCCTGGCTTAGTGGTGTCATCTGGCACCCTCCCCCCCCCCCGGACATCTCCCCTGAGGCTCTTGGGAGGGGGGATTGTTGAGCAGCAGGGTTAAGGATTATTTTTCATCTCTGGGAGGGAATGTCTTTTTTTTTTGTGTGGGATTGTTTATTGTAACACGGAGAGCCCATTCTTGGAAGTGTCAAGTCATAAATCAAATAATTAAATAAATATAAATAAGTACTTTGCATTCAGACAGCTTCGCCAAGCCCTTCAGAAAGAATGCTGCTTTCTGACTGGATTCTGTGAGTTGCAGCAGGCTGCTATTAATAACGGTCCTGGACCTCACGCTTGTGAAAGTGCAATTTATTTAAACTGTTCTGGTTTTACAAGATGACCAACCAGCATAATGTAAGAGCCTGGTTAGGTTTTCTATGTATGCATCCTGGCTGCAAATTCCCTAGTTTTTTTTTTTTTTTTTTGCATTTCATCTAAAAGAGCCATTGCCTGCAAGCCCTTATTACAGCCCAAGGTCAGTGGTGACCCAAGGATGAGTCTCTGCCCAGAAGTGTTGATGGACATGTAATACAGGAGGAATGAGGCATGGGATTCAAGCCCTCATGTAACCAGTGCAAACCATTTTAGGAGCAGACAGTGGCCATAAGAATGTACTGATCCCCAGAACTCTGTCATTCCTTTCAAGTGCCAGGCTATTAAGAAACAAACAAACCCAAATTATACGCACAATTTTGAATTGCCAAAGATGAGCAGTCCTATAATAAATATACCTTGATCCATGGCTACAGATTCCTAATTTTTGTCCTGTGGAGCTTTCAAGATAGGGTTTAGCACAGAGAGAAATAGGTCAAGGAGCATTATGTAGACTTGGTATACTAGTGCCCAGATATTATACTATTCTTAGACTGATTTGGCTGTCCAGGCAGAACCCAGTGTGGTGCACCATGTGTAGGGCTTGTCTAAGGCTGGTTCATGGGTTACAAAGTCCCTGGGATTGCTGCAAGGACTTCTCTTGAGTTCTGAGTTGGTCTGTTTTTGCTGACACACAGATGTCTTGCTGACTTGCCGTCCCTTTTAGCGATTGCAAAATCTTCCTTTCGCTGAACAGACTTTTGTAGAGAGAACAGAATTATCTAAAGCACCAAAAATATGATTGTGGGCAGCCTATCCAAAGTGTGGATCATCAAGGTGTGAGCTAGGAGTTAAGATATATGTGGAGGAAGAGAGTAGAGCCCTTTGCAGCTGGCAACAGCCAACGACTGCTCCTGAATAGTCCCGAATAGGCAATGGCTGGTATACAAAGAAGATCCTTTGGAGGCAGCAAGAAGATGAGGAGGTAGGATTGTGAGGTCAGGATCTCCTCTCCTGTTAAGTGTGATTCTTGTCTGTCTCCTGATTGCTACTCTTAGGGGAAATTTCCTGCTTCTTGGAAGCCACAATCCAGTCTGTCTCTCTCAGCTAGGAACTCTCTCTGTCTCTTATCTGCACTATCAAGTATGTTAATTCCTAAATAAAATTTTCTCTTTAATCAGGTTGTGCACCTCCCTATGTTCTTTGCCAACAGGGGTTATGGTTGCCCAGATTAAGCAAATCTCTGATAGAAAGCTCTCAGGATGAGTAGGCAATAACAAAGGGTCAAAGATGGACACCATTATCATTTAAAAGTCAGGTGTTATCTGCTAAAGAAGTTACTTAGTACCAGGATGCCAGAAGGCTCGAGTTTAAGGCATCACCTTGATGAAATGCTTATATTATCGCAATAGTTATGTAGTTCTGGGAAAGACCTGCTTGATCAGGATTTAATTGTGATACTGTTAATAACCTTGCCGGAATCCTACAAAGATGTGGCCTCAGCTAACACATTCCTTACAGAAGTTTTAATTCTGCTAGAGCAGTGGTTCCCAAACTTTTGGGGGCTATTGCTCCCTTGGCACTCAGGCTACATCCCTAGTGCCCCCCCCATACACATACACACACACACACAGACACAATGTTACGAAAAACGGCACTGCTTCCAAACACAAAGCTGCCATTCTGAAAGACCGAGAGAGAAAAGCAGAGGAAAAAATAAATCGGGCGTCTTAATGAAAATGCTTTCCAGGGGTAGTCAACCTGTGATCTTCCAGATGTTCATGGAGTACAATTCCCATGATCCCCTGCCAGGAAACACTTTTGCTGGCAGGGGCTAATGGGAATTGTAGTCTATGAACATCTGAAGAACCACAGGTTGACTACCCCTGCTTTATACTATCACGTTTCCAGAAGTAACGAGTGGGTAATAGGCAGTGGACTCTCAGCACGAGTTGTGATAAAAGTCTTTTTGAAACTTTGGATGAACAAATCCTTGAGCATAGCAGAGGGAAGTTTTGTGATGGTCAAAGGGGTTGATGAAGTGGTTGTAAAATGCATGCTGCTGAGGAGAGGACCTTAGTCACTGATGCCTTAACAGGTTACATGAGAACAGTTTTCTTTCTCTCTCAGCTGGACATGTAATTAGGAACTCTCTTTGTCTCTCCTCTGCACTATCAAGTATATTATTTCCTAAATAAACGTTTATCTACTCTTTAATCAGGTTGTGCACCTCCCTGTATTCTGCCAGCAAAAAGAAGCCTATCTGAAAAGCTTTATTTTGGAGTTTTAGTTAATGTCCTCACTGGTGTGATTTTTCTGCAGAAATCTGGCAAAATGATTGAGCATTTCACCAACCTGGTCTACAGACCTCCATCCCTCCGAGGCAGGTTCTACAGCAACGCTTTTACTGAGAGGATAAACTGCACTGACTTTGAGTAAGTCTCTTAAGCGTCTTGTTTGGGTATCAGACTCTTTGGGTGAAGATAGGTCTAGTGCTAGTGGAGCAGTAGGCCTGACTTGGAAACAGTTAAGTCTTCTTGAGCTTGGTATTCTTGAACTTGGTGGAGAACAAATGGTTTTGGAAGTTTGGTTATGAAAAGTTAGTAATGGATAGAACTTATGGGTGCCTGTAACATCAACAAGAAGCCATATATCCGAATACAAGAAGAATTTAGACAATGCTAAATGGGGGGGGGGCATGATGGCTGAACTATTAATTTGTTGGCATATAAAACTGATAGCAAAACTGCAGCAGGTCAGTGGAAGGCAGGTAGCACTATTGTTCAATTGTACCAGGTTCCCAACTCTTCCATTATTTTGTCTGTATGAAGAATGACGTGGTGGAAGAGACTGGGGCTGATTCTGCACTTACTTTGTTTTTTCCATTGTCAATCCTGCTGAATTCAGATCGATTTGAACCTGGGTCTTCCTCCTTCTTCCCCGCCTCCTCCTGAATTGAAACAGAGTATTCTGCACTTGATTGGAGAAGCTCAGAGTAGGAAGGGGTGCCAAGCGTAGCAGGAAGCTCTTTCTTTTCCTGAATGGCGGGGGTGGGGGGATTGGAGACAGCGGCCTCACAGAATATGAGGAGGAGGAAATAAATCCAAGAGGCAAATCTCTGCTGAGAGAGGTGTGGGCTTCTGGAAATCCCAAAATGAGAGCAAAAATAAGTTTTGGGAGGGAAGTCTTGCAACCGGGAACCAGGAAGTCTTTGAACTGACACCCTGGCCAATCAGGAAAGACTGCTTTGCTATGTCAGCATTGCAGGCACGAAGGAAGTTAATCTGCAGGAAGTTAATCTGCAAAATGCAGGACAGCTACACTTATACGGATGGCTTTTAAAGGCGGTTCTTCAAATATAACAACTTACATCCGCTCCTGGATATCGTGGGGAAAAGGCAGGGTCACTGTGGATTAGTCATGGATGTTGCAGAGGGAAAATGTAAAGCACCCAAGATCAAAATGGAAATCTAATACAGTGCAGAGGGAAGGAGCTTATTTGAGCTGGGAGAGGATAAAAAGCAAAGTGCAGACTTGACCCAGAAGTTCAGTCATCATTGATAAGCCTTTTCTCCTTTGCCATGTAGGGCCAGCGTGACTCCTTCACAGATGGCATTGGTGACTGGGGAGCTTTCTGGTTTGAGTGTGCTTATTTTCACTATGAAGCTAATGAACAGTAAGTCGGGTCTTGCCTCTGCCACGAAGTTCTGGAGTAGGGTTTTTCTCTGTCTAATCCCAAAATTTTAAAAGGCTGTATTTACCCTTGCAAAAACCTTGAGAGAAGCTAAGTTGTGAGGTTAATGCGAAAGGACTCCTGTTCCCTTCTCCGCAAAAGCTACAAAATGCTATAAAGAGGAGTGACTGTTCTTGATGGGACTCTTGGGCAGGTGTTAACCAGCCTTAAAAAAACGGTAGTAGTGAACTTTATTGCACTAGGCCAAAGGCCATTGCAAATTGAAATACACAGTACAATAAATCAGTTGTACACCACCCTGAGAAGGCGAAGTCTTAGAGGGGTATTATAAAAATCCCTAAATAAATAAATCCCTAAATAAAGATACAATGCAATAAATAGGCTCAAGACAGTCACAAAACTAACATATCATGACTATCAGCTAAAACAGAATATAACTTACTTTCGCCATACAGTCTACATGTCAGCTGTTTAAAAAGGCCACAGTATTAAAAACCGACTGCATTGGGACCCAGCAATCTTTTCGCCCTGAACAGATATCAAAAGCCAAAATCACCTTATGATGGATGCCTCTTCTGGACTGCTGCCACATGCAGGCAGTGAAATGGGCATGTGCTGTCCTCACATAGTCGCCTCCACACATGGGAGTGATAAAGTTCCTTGCATGACTTGGCATGTAAACTATCTGCAGCTCTTCCTTGGCCAATGGGGCCAAGGTCTTCCTTGGCTCAATGAAGCTGCCATGTGCTTGGACCATTGGCCCACCTAGCCTCTTCTGTCCGTTTACACGAAGCTCCTTCCGATGGAGGCAAACCCTTGGTCTATTGAAGTCAGTATGGTCTGCTCAGGCTGGCAGTGGTTCTCCAGGGTCTTAGGCAAAGGACTTGTACCTACTGCGTGATCCTTGTTGACTGGAGATGCTGGGGATTGAATCTAGGATCTTGTGCCTGCAGAAGAGGTATTCCAACATGGAGCCATGTCCCTCCTTGTCCTGGCACCAGTCCTCCGCTTTAATGAGGCCTTCTGCATGCGATGTATGAATTGGATTCCTTCTCCTGCATAGCTCATGTTCTGTTTCTGACTATTGCTATTTTTGGTGGCTCATCCAAAGGAGCAGGGAGGCTTCTTCCGGAATGGGGTAGGAGGAGGAGGAGGAGGAGGAGGAGGAGGAGACTGGATAGTCTGGTTTGGGTGGGCAGAAATTAGGTTGCAGTCTGCTTGTTCGGCTACATATTATCTAGTTGCTGATCATGAGTGTCATGACAAAGAGCACGAACTACCTAGATCATTTGGGGGGTCCATCGAGACTGTGATGCTCTTGCTAGATTTCATGTTCAGTCACTGGAAAATGAAAGCTAATGTGCATACTCGGGATGTCTCGATGTGTTTGACAAGCTTAAAGCGTAATGGTGGGCCATGCAAGGTTGAAGTGATCCCTCCCCCCACATTTCTAGCCTGCAACTTTGTGCCATCTATAACATTTGCTCTCTTAGAGCTTCTTATGTCGCAGAGTGGTAAGGCAGCAGACATGCAGTCTGAAAGCTCTGCCCATGAGGCTGGGGGATTCGATCCCAGCAGCCGGCTCAAGGTTGACTCAGCCTTTCATCCTTCCGAGGTCGGTAAAATGAGTACCCAGCTTGCTGCTGGGGGGTAAACGGTAATGACTGGGGAAGGCACTGGCAAACCACCCCGTATTGAGTCTGCCATGAAAACGCTGGAGGGCGTCACCCCAAGGGTCAGACATGACCCGGTGTTTGCACAGGGGATACCTTTACCTTTACCGTTATAACATTTGCTAGTTGTAATGCTTTGTGGACTTGGCAACTGCCTTGGAAAGGCAGGGGCATGGAGGTACAATCGCCCTCTTTAATGCTCCTCTGTTTGTATGCCGTCTGCCCAAATGGACATGTTTCCTAAGGTGCTGGCTCTGGTCTCCATTGCAGAGGACTTCAGTGCTCCGTCGGATGTGAAGGTCGTTCTCCTGGGTTCTCAAGTCAATATAGAATTTGCAGTGCAGAGATCCGTCCACCAGCCCCTGCGAGTATTCGTGGATGAATGCACAGCTGCTGCCACACCAGAACTTCACCGATCTCCAAGGAACTATAGCATTATTACTAACCACGGGTAAATGTGTCCTAGAGCTTTTAAAGTAGTGTGCGTTATGGCTGCTTGGGGTAGGGGGTTTGGAGAATGGATGAATTTATTGAATGGCAAAAGCATGCCTGGTTCTGTTCAGTGAATTTTGGATGTCAAGGTCCTACATTACAGATGCTGGAAGGAACACCGCAAGATTCACATGTGTTACTAGGATGTTGGTAGAACGAAGCTTGAGTCCAGTGGGACCTTAAATACAACCAATTTCACGCGCAAGCGCTTCTGAACGAAGCACTTCTTCAGATACCGGTGTGGGACTTACAGCATCTTCCACAGCAGATTCATAACCGTCTAGGCCCACTGACTAAGAATTTAGGATAGTGCTGCTGTTCAGGATAGGGTTCTGAGGCTGCCAAACATTCTGCATTCTTTTTTAATAAGCATCCACTGCTCTCAATGTGGCTAGGACCAGAGACCTATATCTGGCTGGAATAATATATCTGGCTGGAATCTAAATGTCCACTCTTCTTATTTGCAGCCTGTATTTTCTTCAAGGTTGCAAATATGGTTTAAGAGGTAGGTGCCTAGAAAGATAAGGGAAATATGGAGGGTGTTAAGAATGGAGGAAAAAGTGCAATTGAGTCTCCCGCATGCATAGAAGTATGTATTTTACATACCTTGCCTTTATTTGTTTGCTTATTAGATTTTTATACTGTCTTTCCATATGGCTCAGGTCAGTCTTATACACGCACAAGACAGATTTCTAGAACACCCAACCAAGAGAAGCTTATGTGTTCATTTTTTCTTGGATGCATTAATTCAATCGTACACAAAGAAATGGCTGACGTGATTTTTTATCTCTCTCCCTTGACAAACTTTCTAGTAATTAATGATGTCGTAGGTGTAAAAAAGGGTATTTCATCAGTTCGGTTCCCAGCCCCACCCCCATAAACCCTCTGGGCTCCCCTTCCCACCTTTTTCAGTCTGTGGTCCCCTTTAAAAATGTCCCAGGACCCCTGTTGAGAATACCTGAACTGGAGCATTTTCTTGTTTTGCACATCTAATATGATGGTATCTTTTGGCTGGGTTTTGCCAGGTGTCTCATGGATGGCCTGATAGGAAATTCCATGTTCCTTCCAAGGCCAGCTCCTGAAGTGATCCGTCTCTCTCTGCAGGCTTTTGGATTTGTAGGCATAAACACTGATGTAAGTAACCAGACCGGTACAAAGTTTCTGTGAAGTTCTGTAAGGAGGGTATGTCTACCATCTGTAAGAGTTTTTTAGTGCCAAGAAATGCTGACTCTGAAATTGGCATAAATTGGCAACAGGAGTCTTGTAGTATTTGCAAATAAAAAAGCAGCGCACCGTTGGAATACAGAAGCCCCTCCCACAGGGCTCTGGTTCTGCTATTCCTGCATCAGATCTTAGAGAAGGGACCCTACACCCTAAAGATGCTTTAGCTAACCTGGCACATAAATCCATTTGCTCTTCCGGCTATGTAGGAAGCTTTCTGGTCGGAAGTAAGCATAAGTTGATAGGCAATGGAACAAAAAATCCCAGCTTTAAGCAAATGGAATCTTAAATCATTAAAACTGTGAGGGAAAGGAAGCTGGTCATGGTGGCTACTTCAATCAAAATGTCAGTTCAATGTTTAAAAACGCAAATTCCATGCTGGGGAATTATTAGGAAAGGGAGTGACAATAAGTAAGCCAGTACTATGAGGCCCCTGTATAGATCCAGGCTGTGGTCTCATTTGGAATACTGTGTGCCACTCCGGTCACCATATCTCACAAGGATGTTGCAAGGCTTGAAAAAAATACAGAAGAGGTCAACCAAGTTAATTCAGAGGTTGGAACCCTTTTCCTACAAGGGAAGGCTAAAGAGATTGGAACAATCTGGAAAAAGTACAAATGAAGGGAGGGCTTGATAAGAGGTTTAGGGCAGGGGTAGTCAACCTGTGGTCCTCCAGATGTTCATGGACTACAACTCCCATGAGCCCCTGCCAGCAAATGCTGGCAGGGGCTCATGGGAATTGTAGTCCATGAACATCTGGAGGACCACAGGTTGACTACCCCTGGTTTAGGGAATTATGCACAGGGAAGACAGATGGAACTTCTCTCTCTTGCATTCAGAGGTATCCAGCTGAAATGATGGACAAAAAAATACTTTATTCAGTAAGTGACTAGAATGTGGAATTTGCTGCCAGGAGTTGGATAGGTCCATCAGTGGCTACACCCCACGATTGCTAAAGGGAGCCTCCACTTTCAGAGGCAGCAAAACTCTGAATGCCAGTGCTGTGAGCCAATAGCAGACTTGGCATCTAAGCCCTGCTATAATAGCCAGCCATATGCAAGACAGGATGCCGGACTGGATGGACCACTGATCTGACCTAACAAGGCTCTTCTTCCATCCCTAGTGGACACTTGGAGCAAATCCATTCCCTAAGACTTGAGGCCCATCTAAAGTTCCTGTTAATTAAACTGATGAGAGGCCAAGTATACCAATTGGAACCATTCAAAAACTTCAGGGTTGTTACTTCAGGCTCGTTAAAGCTGCTTGTGATCATGACTTACTAACCTGCTGATACAGCTGGTAACTTGGCTTAACCCTGTTCTTCTTCTAGATCTACATTCATTGCCAGGTCCTAGTTTGGGACCCAAAAGTCCTCACAGATCCCCTGAAGAAGGCCTGCTCATTTCATAAAGACATCAAGAGGTAATATTGGTTTGTTTGGGTTTTTTTGCCTGAGGGGACTATAATTCAATAGAATAGCTGCATGGTGGCCATAAGGAGAAAAGCCCTGCCAAGAATGGGAGGGGGAGGGAGCACACCTAACTGCATAGCAGGGAGAAATTCATCTGGTAAAGTCTCTATCTACATTCAGAGAAGTAGTAATGATGCGTTAAAGACAAGAAATGTGCAGAGTTGCTGGTCCTCCTCAAACAAATCCTTCCATGTATTAAGCATATTAATGGGGAGGCAGCCGCTCCCCTTTAAAGTCAAAAGGTGCTCCAGGAAACCTGCTGACTTTATAGGAGTGTCTAAGTAGCACTGCAGGTGATGCTGCAGTAGGCAGGCTGACCAGCACAGGGGGTTTCTGACATTTTGCTGTCTTCTTGTTCTATCTTCATGGCCAAAGTTGACCCTTCTATGACCCACTGTATATATACAGGGTGGGGTGGAACAGTGCAGAAGCAAGTTTCATGCCTGCCTTGGCAATATGACTTGATGCATCAGTAAGAGATCGCCTGATGTATGCAGAGGGACGGGAGCAATTGAACCAATGGATGAAACTCTGCCTAGAAAGCATTATAAAAGTGCTTTCTGTTATTTGTTTTCCCGCTGTGTATGGAATCTGAAGCATTATTCCAGCTTGCATGTCATGCCATAAGAAATGCCTAGACTTTTCTTCTCTTACAGGTGGGAACTCTTAGATGATCCCTCCAGCTCCATGTGCAGCTGTTGTGAGTCAGTATGCCAGTCTTCTAGATCTCGACAGAAAAGAGATCTGGAAGGTACTTATCACTGTTAGAATCATAAAGTTGGAAGGGAACTCCAGGGTCATCCAGTCCAACCCCCTGCACAATGCAGGAACTCACAACTACCTGTCTACCCACAGTGACCCTAATTTCACACCCAAGTGATTCCCCAACACCACCAAAAAACTCAAGAATTCAGCCTGGCCTGGAGGGAATTCACCTGAAGAAGAAGAAGAAGAGTTGGTTCTTATATGCCACTTTTCCCTACCCGAAGGAGGCTCAAAGCGGCTTACAGTCGCCTTCCCATTCCTCTCCCCACAACAGATGCCCTGTGAGGTGGGTGAGGCTGAGAGAGCCCTGATATTGCTGCTCGGTCAGAACAGCTTTATCAGGGCCGTGGCGAGCCCAAGGTCACCCAGCTGGCTGCATGTGGGGGAGTGCAGAATCGAACCTGGCATGCCAGATTAGAAGTCCGCACTCCTAACCACTACACCAAACTGGCTCTCAACCTGCCATTCCATCTGTTGATTGTGTCGAAGTCTTCCTTCCAGTGGGCAAAATGTACAGCGTCATAGTCAGTTCTGTTTCAAAATCCCAGTCCCTATCAGGAGTAAGTCAAAATCATTATCTTGAGTAACTCCGGAAACCTGTATTGCTTCGATTTGAAACTAGAGGACATCTTAGAGAAGAGCTTGGAGGATCTCTGGTTTTCCTCACAATAAGGTCTAGAAACATTTTCATTTAAACACGAAGGTCTTGAATATGAAGTGCCCGATTCTGCAAGTGGGGATGTTGCTGAACATGTGCAGGTGTATAAAAACCAGGATTTGTGATTGACAAGAAGAAGAAGAGTTGGTTCTTATATGCAGCTTCTCCCTACCCGAAGGAGGCTCAAAGCGGCTTACAGTCGCCTTCCCATTCCTCTCCAACAAGAAATGCTGTTGAGACGTAGTGTGTGGGTAGAAGGGTTTGAGATCAGCTGTCTGAAAGAAGTGATCTCCTTTCATTTCAGCACCTGGTCTGCATTACCATATGGTGGTTGGCCACCTGAAGATTCAGAAACCAGCTCAGAACACAGGCCGCTATGAATGGGATTCAAACAGTTCTCTAGCGGTCAGAAGTCACAAAGGTAAGACTAGAAAGCTTCTTGTATTCCAGAGACATAGTCCTTGCCTTTGCAGCACAGGTGGTGGTTCTCCTGTTACTGGGAATATATTGGTGATTATGGTTTCTCAGCTAATGTTTCTCCGAAAGGCCATCAAGATGCCCACTGGTTCCTATGACCTGAATAACTAGACCCCAGGGTATCTGATAAGACCTTGAGTGGCTTGCTTGGATCTCAGAACTTTTAACACAGAGGCTATCAGCAATTCCTGTTTCAGAATAATCCTATGTTTTGGCTGGTGCTGGACACATATTAATTTGTGTCTCTTTAAAGCAGTGGTCCCCAACCTTTTTATCACCGGGGATGCTTGACAATTTTACTGAGGCCTGGGGGGGGGTAGTCTTTTGCAGAGGGATGTCAGTGCTGCCTGAGCCCCTGCTCCGCTTGCTTTCCTGCTGGCGCCCCTGACATCCCGCTGCCCACTGTGGGGCGCTGCCAGCAGTGGTTAGGAACGCAGACCTAATCTGGTGAGCCAGATTTCATACCGTGCTCCTCCACATGCAGCCAGCTGGGTGACCTTGGGCCTGTCACAGCCTTGATAGTGCTGTTCTCACAGAGCAGTAACATCAGGGTGCTCTCAGCCTCCCCTACTGCCTAGGGTGTCTGTTGTGGGGAGAGGAAAGAGAAGGCAACTGTAAGCTGCTTTGAGACTCCTTCGGGTAGAGAACAAGTGGCATATAAGAACCAACTCCTTCTCCTCCTTCTCCTCCTCCTCCGAGCCCAACATGGGCTCTTGGGAGACGTATCCCAACATGCTGTGGGATGAGAGGTGTGCAAACCGGAGTGTCAATTCTGTGAACTTCTCCAAGGAACTGGAAGTCCTTTGAGGTCCGCAAGACCAAATCCATACATTAAGTTCCCTTTTCTAATTTAGGATTTCTTGGTCCCCTGCGTGTAGTGGGTATGCCCTTATTTGGTCCTGGGCTAAGAGTGGGCCCGCTGGGCTGCTTCCCTGACTGGAGGGATTCTGACTTCTCCACTGACTGGCCCGATGAAAACCTTTGCCACATTTTGGGCATTTTTTGGAGGGGCGTTTAATATCCCTCCCAACTGAACGACATTCCTTTTGAAGGTGACCTGGCCCGCCACATTTAAAGCATTTCCCAGCTGGGCGTTGACCTGCTTCAAAAGCTGCTGTGACAGTAAGTTCATTTTATGTGACCGGGTGACAATGTCCTGATAAACCTTTATTAATTGTGCAATAAAATCAGAGTCCAGGAGCACCTTTAAGACCAACAAAGATTTAATCAAGGCGTGAGCTTTCGAGAAAGCTCACGCTTTGATTGAATCTTTGTTGGTCTTAAAAGTGCTCCTGGACTCTGATTTTATTGTGCTACTTCAGACCAACATGGCTACTCATTTGAATCTATCTTTATTATTTGTGCAAGACCAAGCCCAGCTGTGGACATGAGGTTGGGGGGGGCCTTCTAACAATCAGCGCTTGCATTTTCTTTAGCCAGTTTGAGCAGCAGTTCTGTGGCTGCCTCAGGATTGTCAGCTTGTCTCTGAATTGCCTCCTGGAGTCTACTGACAAAATCTACGTAAGGCTCAGGGGGTCCTTGCCTGATAGTGGCAAAGCTCTTTGCAGGTCTTCCCATCATGGGAACCTTGGGAAATGCCTTATAAATGCATTGTGAGATAATCTTTAACGTTGCTTCTGGGACAAGAGCCTGTTGTTGCAGAGTGGCATAACCATCTTCTCCGAAGAGCTCATCCCCTGTCAGGCCAGCACGGCTTGGGCATGAGCTATTAATTTAAATTCACTTTCACATACTACATATCGTGCAGGAGAAAGTAGCATCCTCATCAGCTGCTTCCAGTCTAATGGTAACATAACATATCAATTCCAAATAGCCTCAACCATGCCTTTAACATTAGAACTATGAAGCCCTGCATCAGTTACTGCTTTACGCAGTTCCGTAATTGCAGTTCCCTAATTATGGCAAGGCGGAGTAATTAACACCTTGCCACCCCCGTGCAATTTGACCACAGGTAATGGGACAGCCTGCTACAAGATCAGCTAGTTCTTCTGTTCGAAGATCAGAGCTGGGCCTAGTCTGCACATAATAGATAATGCACTTTAGAAGTAGATTTTCCTGTTCCGCACAGGAAAATCCAGCCGCGAAAGCACATTGAAAGTGCATTCTCTATTGTATGCAGACTAGGTCCTGGTCTTAGCCTGCTCCACCATATGCTGAAAGGCACTTTTATATGGTATGGGAGGCGGGTAAGGATCAGGACCCAGTGGAGTTGATGTTGCTGGCAGCCCAAGAGCAGAAGGAAGAACGATAAAGGGAGTCTGATATGAAGGAGGGGGTGCTAGAGGCTCATAGAGTGTTCCTGGAGGGCTGGTCATTAGTCCAAACTTTTCAATAGCATCCTGGCATAGATGCCAAGCATGCAGTACTTCCACAGGGGCTCGATGCTCCGCATATAATATCGCCCCTATTTTCCCCCAATGCTACAAATTAAGTGACCCCTTTTCAGGGTACCATGGGCATTGGTCTCCTATTTTCCTAACCAAGCCTATCACATTCTGTTGTGGGCGTTCATGTCTAGCCTTTTTCAAAAGATATTCGAATTACTTACCATGTTACCGCTGTGCTACTGACAGTGACACTCCCATACTTAAAGGTAAAGGTATCCCCTGTGCAAGCACCGGGTCATGTCTGACCCTTGGGGTGACGCCCTCCAGCGTTTTCATGGCAGACTCAATACGGGGTGGTTTGCCAGTGCCTTCCCCAGTCATTACCGTTTACCCCCCAGCAAGCTGGGTACTCATTTTACCAACCTCGGAAGGATGGAAGGCTGAGTCAACCTTGAGCCGGCTGCTGGGATTGAACTCCCAGCCTTATGGGCAAAGCTTTCAGACGGCTGCCTTACCACTCTGCGCCACAAGAGGCTCTCCCATACTTACCGGGAGCCAAAAATGATTGACGCATCTGAAACCCTTGCTGGGCAAGTTGGGGTCTATTCTTCAGGTCCTTCAACTTCCTGTTCGGGTGCCACTTGAAGTAAGGACAGACATGAAGCTTGCTTCTCTCAGTTCTTTCTCTGTCTCTCTCTCTCCTGCCCCCCCCCCCCAAAGCAGGCTATCTTTCATTCAGTTTTACAGATCCAAGAGAAACTTTACCATACATGTTGATGGACATAGAAGCTTGTCACAACTTACAGCTATTTCACTTTCCATTGCTATCACATTTTAAGATGCTGTGTAGTTTTCTGGACCTTGAGCGGAATTTCCTTTGAGATCAGCTCATTGTAGAAAAACACGGCTTTCTGTTGATTTTGCAGAGCCTACCCTATCGGCCCTGCTCCTCACCCGGGTGTGCCCAACAGCGAAGAGCAGAGAGCGAATTTGGCAAATAGTCTCTACAGACAGGATCGATTGATCATTGCTCAATTACAGTGCAGGATTATGATCCTGCCTCTGATCTCCAGCTTGGTCCTCAGCAGAACTACAGACAAAACAGTTCTGAGTTTGTGTTTTGTTTTTTGCTGTTCTAATACTATCATAGAAAGAAGGCCGTGTTTCCTAGAAGGTCTAGTGCCACTTGCTCCCACTTGATCCGATAGCTCCCATCAACCGCATTCCTGCTAGATTTATCTTGTCTGCTGCCTAGCTGCTGCCACATTAGACAACTGGTATCTGTTGCTCTTTTTCTAGCAGGTGGAAAACAGAACGTGATGCCCCCAGCTGTCGGTGCCCTGCTCCTAGAAGTGGCCATAATTGCTGTGCTGTCCTTTGGCTTCTGCTTCTACAACGGCTATCAGAAAAGACTTTGCCCCCGCAAGAGGGAAGCCTGTCAGAACCTGGACACTCGGCCACTGGTGGAAGCTGAGCACGGCTGCGGAAGTATCAATACTGATGTAGAATAACTCTAATGATGAAAAAAAAAAGAGTGAAGAATCAGAGTTGTGTGCCTGGTTATTGGAGGCGGGACTGTGGGTACAGGGGAAATTAAGACATGGGGTTACTGAAGGCTTCCAACCACTTCTAGCCGAACCCTGGAGTTCAGAGGCTGACAATGAAAAGCATACTGGATTTCAAAGAGGGCACGGCGCTTTGGAACATTACTCAGTTCTTCATCTGGCAGGGAAGTATACACAACCCACTTGATAAGCCTGCTTTGTGTAGCCTTTTTTTTTAAATTGTGAATTTTGATTCTCTCCTTAGATAGCATTTCTGAGCCAAACTTTGAGTCTTCCACGGATCAGACTTTTAAACCTCAATTATATAGTGACATCACTGCTTTCATTTATTTAGATTTTTACGGCAAGCTCAAGGCATCTTTCAAGGAATTTAAAAAACATAAAACATATACTAAAATCATTAAAACACCTCCCGCCCACCCACCCTTACCTAATACGGCAATTGTTTATGAGAAGTGAAGTGTCGGAATAATTAATGAGAGGTTGGAGATAAAAGCTTATCAGGGCAAGGTCCCGCCTCCCCGGAATGCTCAGTGGGAGAGGAGTGCAAAACAGACCACTTGCATCAAGCGGGCATTCCAGAAGGTTGGGGCAAGGACTGAAAATGCAGATGGGCAGGATGGGCAGAGGACAAGAGGGCAAGTGGTAGGCCTCACAAATCTCAGGCCCGGTAGGGGGGGTAGTTTACTCCTCTACTCTCAACCACTGCCCTAACGCTCTCTGATCGCTATGGTAATGTTTATACATCCCTTCAAAATAAGATACAGACACACCACAACAATGAACATAAGGAACATTTTATTTTCATGGAAATTTTAACTCAGGACAATGACAAATCAATGGGAATCCTGAGCTTGTTTCTCTGCAACAAGATAATTCCATGTGGGAGTGATGGGAGACAATGACACCCAAAGTGTGTTGTAAAGGGCCGGGGGGGATGAAGTAAAGGGCCGGGGGGGCGGGGAGAAAGCGTCCTTCGGGGCCCACCTCCAATTAGTCGACGGACCACATGTGGTCTGCGGCCCACAGGTTGGGGATCGCTATATTACAATACTATTTTTGCATTCTATGCGTTCTATGAAACTTTTTGTTGCTCCATATAGACCAGATTTTTCATCAAGAACCCCTCCCCCCCCCCGTCAATGGTGTCCTGCTTTACCAATGTTAAAATCTGGTCACTTTAATTTACAAACGACCTTTACAGAGAACTTGTATCTTTTTTAGACTGAGATATGGCTGCTGCACAACCACCAAATAAGAAGCGGAGGCAATATAGTGTTTTCTGAATTTGCGGTAGACCTAATACCAAGAAAGAGATATGTGTTCATATGTATGCCTTGCGGGGGGGGGGGGGGGTGGCACTAGGGATGCAGCCTGGGAGCCAAGGAGGGGGCAGGCCCCAAAAGTTTGGGAACCACTGCTTTGAACCCTGCCAATGCCAGCAAGGATAAAAAGAGCATAAGAGATCCCCCTGCCAGCACTTATCCCAGAGGGCCATGAGGGATCTCTCCAGTGGGATCTTGGGAGTAGCCTCCCATTCCTGGTGGGAGCTGGGGAGCTCAAGCATCTGTAATTAGTAGGGGCTCTTTGCCAAACCCTAGTAGACGTCCCTGGATGCGGGCCCTGTTGCAGCCTTAAATTGCTCTTCAAATAACAGTGTTAGGCTACAACTCCAGGAACGCATTCCTGGGAGTAAACCTTATTGAATAAAATGGGACTTAGTTCTGAGTAGATGAGGCTGGTCCCCTCAGAAGCAGAAGTCACATATGCCATGTGAGCCTATGCCTGGTTACTCAGAAGTAAATACCATTGAGTTCCATGATGCTTAATTCTTAGTAGTTCATACGTTTAGGGTTACAGCCCAAAAAGTTCCTGATTCCAGCCCCAGATATCACAGTAGGCAACCTGACCAATAGGAATTTGGAGAGGGTTAGCTTCAGGTGTGTCTTGTTCTCTCTCAAGATGCCTATTTTAGGAGTCTCGGAGACCCTTCCTTTTGGCTTTCTTTGCATGATGAGTTGTTTTTTCTGTGCTGTGCTTCTTGGGTTGCTGGGTAAGTCTGAGCAAGGTTTATAGGTAGCTAACTTCTTGTTGAATGTAACCTCTTAGTGTGGATGTAGGGAAACGGTGAAGGCTTTTTTTTGCAATCTCTTGAATGTAAAGAGGCTAATGAGAAAGGGGAATATAATATGTGCTTACTATATTGCAGTCTCTGGTACCATAACTCTTTCCACAAAGAGGTCAAGGGCTGTTTACAGAAGAATGTAACCCTGAGTCCTAAATTGGAAAACTGGTCCATCGGTTCCTCCCGGGCAGCCAAAAAGTTGTCAGAAGTATCTGAAAATACCTAAATGATTTGCTTGTTGGGTAAATGAATCCTATAAACTAAGCATGAGTGGGCTTCTGTTTATAGGAATGATGCTATAGACCAGGTTTTCTAGTCTGTGTCCTTAGGAGATCCCTGAGAATTTTCAAGGAGACTATTCTTTCAATTAATGATGTCTTCCACTATCTTGAAAAATGCTGGGTGTGGCCCAATTCATAGTCCTGATTTACCTGAGCAAATTTTGAGCCCAGTAGCATCTTTAAGACCAACATAATTTTATTCAGGGTGTGAGCTTTTGTGTGGACACACACTTCCTCAGAGGAGTAAGCAGTTCATACTTATAGGGAAAGTGTGAGAGTAAATTAACATACAGGATAATGTAAATGATTAACAGACTTCAGAGAGGAATGGGGGAAAAACAGCAATTTGCATTTGTTTGTATTCACTTGAAATTGAATTACATTGGAAACCTTTTGTATCCAATAAATAGTTACCATTCCGAACTACTTTGCATTATACTCGTCATTATGATGATGATATAACTGTTGTATGGAAGTGTTGTTAGAACTTTGTTACTGGCTGCTGAAACTACGGTTATGGTTACTATTGTGTTATTTTAATTTTTATAATGTACTGTCCCCTATGTTCCATGTAAACTCACCTGAGCCACAAGGGAGGGCAATTTATAAATAAATATTATTTTAAATATTAAAATTCTGTTGGTCTTAAGGATGTTCACATAGAACAGAACAGGAACGATACAGATAACTTAGATGAACAACAATGAATGAAGTGAAACAACAAGCAACATGGAACAGTAGAAAATGTGGGAAACATTAAATTAACTAATACTGAGTTATTTTCTTCAGCTGTTCAGGTTCTGACACAAGGAAATGATGGGCCCAACCCAACTGTTGATTCTAGTTCTTATCCTGGCATTACCGCAAAGGCTGGCTTCTTCAGAAGAGTCCTTAATGGTAAGGCTGTTTGCTTAATGCCTGGCAAAGGCACGCAGGTTGTGTGATCAGGTGGTAGATGGTGTTTCTGAAAGCTAGTGGGAAGAGATGGGGGAACATGCTAGCTACTGAGTATCCCCACGTTGCTCCCAGTTGCTCTCTCAAGGCCTACCAACTTTACAAGGTTGTTCTGAAGGTAAAATGTAGAAGGAAACAAGAGTCACTACCTTGAGCTCCTTGGAGGAAGAATGGGATAAGAAGGCAATGGGTAGCCCCCTCTTCTTTAAGTATGCTTCCACATTCTTAGCAGGGCTGTTAAAAATTACTGGGGAGTCAATAATTTCCTGAAATCCCTTGCTAAGACTAATTCTCTATTAGTCAAAAGCTTTCATCTGATTGTAATTCAGTCTTAAATCGATAATGGGGTTTATTGGAATCACATAAGGGTAATTTCTGGGGAAGGCACTGGCAAACCACCCCGTATTGAGTCTGCCATGAAAATGCTAGAGGGCGTCATGTCACCGACATGACTCGGTGCTTGCACAGGGGATACCTTTACCTTTTTAAGGGTAATTTCTCAAGGGCTGTACCCAGAAGAGCTCTTGGCTAGGTGCAGTGGACGGGTGTAGTTCAGAGACCCACTGATCGTAGACTGCTGCCATTCTTCAAAATACAAGATGGGGCTCTTGTTCTAAGTCACCTTTCTGCAAATCGAAACTGGGGAATCACATACCAAAAGCTTGAATCTAAAAATATGCTTTGGAGGGGTGGGAAATCAGTGTGCCTGCAAACTAAAGATCTGGAATGCTGTCAGCAGATCACACTTTATATTCTGCTCAATCATGCATACTACAGATCTTACATATTCCTACAAAAATCATGTAATGATTCTTCTCTCCTTCCTCAGTGGCTAGGGGTCTGGTATCCCCGGTGTGGCATGATGCTTCTACCACCATGAATCCCACCACGCCTGGTTCTCAATCAGCCAATCCCCCAGCTCAATTCCCATTTGTGCAAGAATCTCAGCTCAAGCAGGTTTCCCAGATGAACTTCTCTCTGAGGGTTTTAGAAGGTAAGATTAGTTCTTCCTCTTACCCTGCTTGGAATTGGGACTGTGCTATAATGAAGGCTCTTTACTTGGCTGCACAGAACTGCCCCTTCTGCACGCTTTGGATAATGCACTTTCAGTGTGTTTTTGTGGCTGGATTTTCCTGTGTGGACAGGCAAATCTATTTCTAAAGTGCATTGAAATTGCATTATCCAACATGTGTGGAATGGGCTCTGCTGCTTTTGTGCCAATAATTTATTATTATTATTACTCCTTGATTATGCAATTTTCCACTCTGAAATGTGTTTTTTTTTTTTTTTTTGCTATCTGTTTTATCTGGCCGCAGTGCTGTATTAAGCTTCTCCCCACTGATGTTCTTACTTTGGAAAGATGAGCTCTGGCCAGCAGTGCCTACCCAGAAGACTTCTTTGGGCAACAATTTTGCAGGGCAAAGTCTTTCCATTTCCACCTTTGTCCCACCCTCCATGCGTGAGTCGCCAAATAATTAAACTGCAATGGCATTTGAGCAGCCATAACCAATCTGTCCAGTGGGAGACTTGAGTGGTAGCAGCTGTAACTGAGCACTGCAAACAAGAAAGATGGAGAGATCACTGTAGAACTGCTCCCCCAGCTCCCAGGGCATAGAACAGATGTTATGACCCACTATGTATGCATCAGATGGAAGACCAGATAAGGTGAGTCTGTGGGAAGATGCAAAATCTTGACTTATGTATGGAACTCTGCTTCCCTTTCCTCCCAGAGTACCGCAGCTTTTTTGAAGAATCTGGTCTCTACGATGAAGGCTCCCCTATCTACATTGAGGCAAGGGTCCAGACCCCTCCAGGCGTGCCGTTGCCCAAGATCTTCATTGATGAGTGCTACGGGACAGACACAGAGGAGCAGATCCGTCTCAGGAAGCTCTATGTGATCGCTGACAACCATGGGTCAGTGGTGCTTGGTTGTGTGAAAGGAGTGAGATGGCCCTGGTGCCATTTTTCACTTCTTTCACTTTCATTGTGCTAGCCTCTCATTTTTGCAAGCAACTTCCTTCTTCTCCCCCTTAAACAAAAGTAGAATCAAGCTGGTAGATCTTGAGGAATAGAAGTGACGTCTGTCATGCACAGAGAGGATCCTAATGAGCTATATTGTTAACTTGCTTGACGGATGGTGCTAAAACCAGGATGGTCTTCAGAATGTGTGGTTGAGCATATACAGGGCTTGGCAATCTCTCTCTCTTCCACCACAAACACTTTTCTTTCAGAGCCACATGTTTTATTTATACTCTGGTTCATACAGATCTAGTAAAAGCCAAAAGTGCCTGGAGGACCATAGAATCATAGAGTTGGAAGGGACCTCCTGGGTCATCTAGTCCAACCCCCACTCAGAACCCTATCACTCATCCACTGTAACCTGCCACCCCCTTGAATCTTCACAGAATGAGCCTCTCCATCAGATGGCTATCCATCCTCTGTTTAAAAAATTCCAAAGATGGAGAACCCATCACCTTCCGAGGAAGCCTGTTCCACTGAGGAACCTCTCTGTCAGGAACTTCTTCCGGATGTTTAGATGGAATTTCTTTTGAATTAATTTCATCCCATTGGTTCTGGTCCGTTCCGCCAGGGCAAGAGAGAACAGCTCTGCTCAACAAAGAATCTCCAGAAAACCCAAATCTTATAAATTATGCAATACCACACAAGTCCATCCTGTGCTGAGTCAATAGGGTAACATATCAGGCAAGGTGAATTCGGGCAGGCTAGTTCTCCTCTGAAACAACTTGGGCTTCTAGCAGCATCAACTAATGAGGCCTTTATCCTGCCCCATCTTCAGCTAGCTCTAACTGGTTTACTTGGCAGGTGCCTGTATCATGAGGAGTCGGAGACTGTGACTTCCTGGTTCCGGAAAGAAGACTCTGCAATTGTGTTTACGGTGCCTGCCTTCTTGGTGTCTGGAAAGCTAGTAGGCGAGGTAAGAGTCTATATTCAGACACTAGCTAGCTGGCACAAATTTCTCTGTCAATCTAGTGAAGAGGCTGCTGCAGGGAAGAGGTGGCTACATCTCAAACATCCTCCTGAGAACATCCACTGCAGCAGAGCTGGGATGGCTGTACTAATTCGGGTTGTACTGTACTTCTGTACTGGCTGTACTGTACTTCTTCTCCAGCTGGTGCCAGCTCTGATTATATCTTTATAGTTCTGCTAGTTTTGCTACCAACTTTTTCCCATCTCCAGATCTATATCCACTGTCTTCTGTCAGCCTGGAGCCAAAATTCTCCTACCAGCTCTGGCAAGAAAACATGTTACTTCAATAGGACCTCCTCCAGGTTAGTTCCAAGCGCTTCTCAAAGGTGTGCTTTGCTTTAGATTCCCCCTGCCCAGATGCTATCGGTGATGCCTCTATTAATCCAGGGAAGAAGATAAGTTTATCAGTGACTATTAGCCATGGCAACTGAGGGGAACCTCCACATTCAGGGGCACTAAGCCTCTGAATCTGAGAGCCAGGAGGCAATATCAGGAGAAGGCCTCGGCTTCTATGTCCTGTTGTTGGCCCCCTAGAGCACCCTTTCTCAACTTTTTTAACATTGAGAAACCCCTGAAACGTTCTTCAAGCAACCCCAGAAGTGGCGCAATATTGTAGAACATGGTTGGGAAGCTTAGCTGTGTACATGCCCACCGGAGCCCCTCCCCTCCCCATCACCTCCAGGCCCATCATTGGCCATTTTGGGAGGGGGGAAGTCAACATGACCATTTCCGATATCACCCGAAATTAAATTTAAAAACATATTAAAATTTTAATTCCTATCCATTCAAAAAACCCTTCCAGGGCCGTCAAGAAACTCCAGGTTTAACAAAACCATGGTTGAGAAAGCCTGCTGCAGAGGCTTTCTGTGTGAGACAGGATGATGGGCTAGATGGACTATTGTCCTGATCCAGCAGGGCACTAAAAATTATCCCGCCTCTGGCCATTCCTCAGGACAATTCCGCACATATAAAAAAAATAGCATTACGCTAGCAAACTGGAGTAGCACCAAAAAATATCCCATCTCCAGCCATTCCTTACCTTCTGGCTCTCTTGCTTTTGTCTGCCTCCTTGTCATTCTCCTTGTACTCTGCATGCCTGCTTGAAATGGCTGAAGAGAAAAACACATTTTACAGGTGACTCTCTTCCACCTGTCAGTCAAGCCAGGCAGCCAATCCCTTTTCTTCGTATTCTATAATGGGTATTTCAGCATTTCTGCCTTTCTCGGGATATGGGGGCATTTGGGTTTGAGGTAGAGATTCCAAACTTTCAGGGTAGCTCCAGGAGGCTCTTCCCTGTCTCCCCTTTAAATTTCATAACAATTGGTCCAAGGGATCCACATCTAGGGGCTCGCGAAGAGGGTGCCCCATCCCTCCCATTATATCCTATGGAGAGTTTGTCCTATAAGATATAATGGAGGAATGGGGACATCCTCTTCGGGAGCCCCTAGACGTGGACCCCTTGGACCAATCATTCTGAAATTTGGCGAGGAGTCAGGGAAAAGCATCTGGAGTAACCCTGAGAGTTTGGAGGCTCTACGTAAACCCCAATCCACCAGACCCTGGGAAAGGCAGAAATGCCAAAATTCTCATTACAGTCTATGGTGTCCTAGACATGGGCACTGAAGATCAGGCCCTTAGTGAGTCCTTTGATTTGGGGGGGGGATCATTCCTGATTGGCAGGGGAGCAAACTTTAAAGAGGCATATCTTGTGTTTAAACTTTGCGAGGTTTTCTTTTTTTTTGCCTTGCCTTGCCTGCATGATTCAATGCCTATTCATTGCTCCAGGCAGTTTGCTTTTAAAAAAATGTCCCCAGGAGTATGGAGAGGGAGGTGGGTGCGAGGGCAGGACATTGGAGGCAGAGATAGCACAACTTTGGCTCTGCACATTTCCTTGGCGTGTGGGATGCTGGTTGCTCTCCTCTAGCTTGTGCTTTTTAGCTGGGGGAATCCACTTTATGCAATTCCCCAACTAGCACTCTAAATTGGAGGATGTAGCTACCGGTTTACTGCTTGGGCCCTGGATGTTGGCGATGTCATGCAAAATGCCAAAAATATGGCGTCTGCATAAGGTAAGCACTAACAGGTGCAGAATGGCCCTCAGTATCCTCTTGTTTCTATAACTCAGCAGCTATAGGTGTTCCTCTCATATCAGGTCACTACAAAGCTACGTTTGCCTGCAAAAATCTAGTTGTTAAATCTTTTCCCCCCCTTTACGTATTAGCCATAATGGTGATTGTATTAAGCAACTGTATAATAAATTGGTTCTCTCATAGCTGGAAGAACATAGATGACCCATCCAAATCTTCTGTGTGCAACTGTTGTGACAGCTTCTGCCCCATGGAGTCCCCACATCGTGGAAGATTTAAAGGTACATGAATCTGGTTTCAGTGTTTAGACTAAACTCTGCTAATCAGAGATGTCCGCCTGGTCTCAACTGGAGACTGGTGGAATGAGTTGCCGGTTGAGATCCCAGCCCTGACGGAGCTGTCAAAATTCTGCAGGGACTACAAAACAGCATTCTTCTGCCAGGCCTATGGTTGAGACCATGGCAGCCATGGTCAGATAAGCCTCTCCTTTTCTTCTCCATCCTGCACTCTCCCTAACTAGATGATTCCACCAACAAAACAATGGTGAATGGAGGAGGGGTGGCGGTGAGAGGTGTGTTACTTATTAACCATTATTTTATTTTTATCAATGTAATATAGAAATTCATAAATATTTACAGGCCTCCTTTCTTCACAGCCCCACCGTACTGGGACAAAGGTTGCCCAGGCCTGAGGCGTGGAATAAATTTGACACCAGCTGATTCCACAGGGCCTGTAAAACGGAGCTGTTCCGCCAGGTCTTTGGTTGAGCCCAGGATGAAGATTTGGCCCCCCACCCCACCCCACCCTCATCATGCTGCGCTGTACCATCTTGTTACCTTTCTCAGGGATTGGTTTTTAGCCAACTTGTAGCAGGAGTTCTGTATTTTATGGGGTAGGAGGCCTGATGTAACCCGCCTCGTTTGAAAGAAGTGGGCTAAAAACTGAATAAATAAGTAAAAATAATTTCAGAAATCATGAATCCTCAACCACTCCTCACATCAATGAGTGGTGGGGCCAGTGGCCCAAGGGTAAATTCCTTGGCCATGACCAAGTTTGGAACTTGTGGTGTCCTCTTTCACTATTAAATACGGGGATGGAGGGAGGCAAAACAAGCATCACTGATGCCTCTTTCATCTTAGGGTGGAATCGTGCTCAAGTGTTTTCTGTTTGGTAGGACTAATGTGGAACATGGCAGAAAGTGAGCAAAGAAGGCAGGTGCCTATTTTTATTTATCATATTTCTAGCCCACCACTCTCTGGACTAGAGGTGGGTAAAGCCTTCCCTTGATGCTCAGTTCTTAGAAGCTTCCCACCACCACACAAGCCTTTCTTCTCTTTCCAGCATCGTTTGTCAGTGAGGGAAGACTGCACAGAGAAGTGGCTGGCCCTCTGACCGTGCTCAAGGATAGCCTCCCGTGGTTTTATGGTTAGTTTTGCATCTCCTTAACATGTTCTGTGTGGGTGGAAGAGGACCAGAAAGTCTGCAAGGAGATTTCCTAGGGAAAAGAAGCCCAGGGGTATAGGGTTCCCCACCTCCCACTAACAGGGCAAATGGCAACAAGGAAGAACTTGGCAATGGGAAAGGCTTGAACCCAATTGCTGCTCTGAAACCTCCTCTTTAACTGGGCAGGGCTTTGAAAATAATCAGGAATCCAGTTGGATTTTAACTAGATCATTTGTGTGTGGGGGGGGATTACTCTCGGCCACAAAGTATAGCACGGCAAACTTAGCAGCACATTTCATGGGTCAACAATGCTATCACACAAAGCGTTTAAACTGATCAGCCTTCCAGGGTAAATCTGGTAAGAAATTAGGTGATCCAAGTGGATTTCTAAAGGTACATATCTAGTGCCCTAATAGCTTTGCCCTGATGAAGGTAGTAGAATGCCTGGTGGGCTACCTCAGTGGCTTGCACCTCCATGGATAGTGAGGCATCCATTACATCCAGGAGTTAACAATTACCCCACACTTCAGCGTTTTGCGTGATGGAGCGGCTGGATTAGAACGAGCAGACTAAAATCTCAGCCCAAAAGATTGCTAAAATGGCCTTGTATAAAAATGGCAATTAAGATAAAACTGAAAAATGTACATCATAAATGAAATCTGTCGACACTTTGTGTCCTACTTAGAAGAGGAGCAGGATAAAAATGGAAGGTCACTTCTTGTACCAGCTGCCTTGCCTGTTATCAGGACGGCTTTCACCCTGGAGTTGCAGAGTAACATGCATGTGAAATGATGAAGATAAAGGGATAATTTTGCAGTGCTGCCTTCAGGCTGGATGTCTGTCTTCTAATAGAAGAGGCTGCCTTCCATTGGAAGCTTTCCTGCCTCACTTGACCCTCTTTTGTCCCCCCTGCAGGGCAATGCCACACCATAAAGAGCCTGCTGCTGATGAGTCTGGCGTTTCTCGGGAGCTTTGCGTTGGTGATTTTCTTCATTGGTGTTCCCTTGGGCCTCACCGGCTTGATGATCCGCCATGGCCAGTTCCTTAAGGGACACCGACTTCTGGTGAACAAGGTGGAGCAGGACTTTGATACCGAGCTGAAGACGGTGGCTAGAGCTTTGGCTGCTGAAGCTGCCGACGAGATGGAAGAGTCGACGCTGGACTACGACAGGCTGAAGGAAGATAGCCCAGAAAAGGATAGCTGAGTGAAAATAAATACAGGTTTTCCAAAGCTGGTTCCCGCTGCTTTGTTTGACGTGGCTATAGCTATCTCCCCTGAAAGTCTCTAAAACTTCTCATAGCTTGCTTCTTGGCATGAATGGCCGGGGCTTAATTGATACACATATGTACTAATTTGTAATTTAAGGGTGCCTGTGAGAGCAAATGGCATTACAATCAAAATAGTAGCCTTTTTCCAGGTGGCCAGTTCAAATCAGGGGTAGTCAAACGGCGGCCCTCCAGATGTCCATGGACTACAATTCCCAGGAGCCCCTGCCAGCGAAAGCTGGCAGGGGCTCCTGGGAATTGTAGTCCATGGACATCTGGAAGGCCGCAGTTTGACTACCCCTGGTTTAAATCATCCAAGAGCACTTTCAACTGTGTGCAAGCTGCCTCAAAGATGTACAAATTAACTTTAGCAAAGGCTCTTGTAAATCAGACACTTCACTGATTCATGCATACCAACCCACTTGCTTCACATTACCTGAGTACTTGCCACAAGACTTGTCATTAAATGTATACACCTTCCAGCACACACAAATTATCACAATGACTTATGAGAAGAGGTTGTAAAAGCAAACTGATTGCATCAATTAGTCTGCTAATTGACTGCCAGTCACAGATCTTACCAATCACTTTAATACAATCTGTGCTAGAACTTATGCTTCTAACTTGCTCTCCTTCCTGGCAATTAACACCCCCACACACACACACACCTGTATGTAATGGTTTGTATTTGATCAAGTATGCAGGCACAGGAGAACTTATGCCAACCTTTCTCAACTTTATCACCATTGAGAAACCCCTGAAACATTCCTCCGGCTTCAAGAAACCCCAGATGTGATGCGATCTTACAGAATATGTTTGGGTAGCATAGTCGTGTACATGCCCACACAGAGCTCCCCTCCTCACCCCTTCCAGGCCTATCATTGGCCATTTTGGGAGGGGTGACCACATATAGTCCTATATACAATAAATGTTTAACAAATGCTAAATAGATATAAACTCCCACTCATTCAGAAAGCCCTTCCAGGGCCCTCAAGAAACCCCAGGGTTTCATGAAACCCTGGCTTTATATACCTTGAATAAAGCTTTGTTAGTTTTAAAGGTGCCACGGGACACGAACTGTTCTTAAAACTTTCCTGCCACTAGTGGCACCCCATCTAGGGAAGGTAGTTGACAAGATTTAGTTGCCTTTCATTTTTGGTGTTAGCATGGTTTGAGCCCTCAAAATGCCGTGTGAACGACAGGCAGCAGAACCCACTGTAAGATCCCTCGTCAGCAGGGCAGACTGCGCCTGTGAGTCATTCCGACCCAAATTCTGATTTAAAGTGAAGATTTTATTATTACAGGTGGGTAAAGGAGAAGAAACAAGAAGCCCCCACCTGAGAAGGGCTGCTGGGCGGGGGTGGGGCTGTCACTTCATCAGCCAGACTAGCAGCGTGAGAGAAACTGACTTGGCTGAACTCTGCAAGAGTTGGTGCAATTAGCAGCCCACATTCCAAAGTTTCACAATACAGAATAAATTGCAGATCGTTCACCAAACTAGCGTGTGCCGCAGTGGGGAACGGCGGCCACCGTGGCCCAGTCCACTGTCTGCTCATCGTACCTGAAGCAGACAAAATGTTTGTCCTGAAATGCTATGTAGACCCACAGACTCCACCCCTCCTAAGTCATATCACAGGTCCACGAGCAATAGGAAGAATGATCTGGGCTCAATGCCCACCTCTTCCCAGCACCAGGCTGGCGTAGTGCTGCAGGACTCTTTGCCAGTTCCCTCTGAGTTAAGAGGTCAGCTTTGTGAAGTTGGGTTCACAAGCAGGATAGGCGTCACAGTAGTAGCCACAGAATGTAGGGGATCCAGTGGCTGTTTTGCCACCTGAGGCTGCGGCAGCCACATCAGAAAGAAGAGGAAGGTTTCTCTTCGGTGCCGTAGAGTTTGCGAAGGCTGGAGTCCATCAAAAAATCCACTGACCTGCAGGGAGTTGGTAAAAGGGAAACAATGTTGAAACAGTAGAACCATAGAGTTGGAAGGGGCCATACAGGCCATCTAGTCCAACCCTCTGCTCAACGCAGGATCAGCCTAGGCCCTAAAGCAGGGGTGGTCAAACTGTGGCCCTTCAGATGTCCATGGACTACAATTCCCATGAGCCCCTGACAGTGAAAGCTCATGGGAATTGTAGTCCATGGATATCTGGAGGGCCGCAGTTTGACTACCCCTGCCCTAAAGCATTCATAATAAGTATCTGTCCAGCTGCTGCTTGAAGACCACCACTGAGGGGGAGCTCACTACCTCCTTAGGCAGTGAATTCTACTGCTGAACTACTCTGTGAATTTTTTTTCCTGATATCTAGCCTAGATTGTTCCACACATAGTTAAAACCTGTTACTGTGGGTCCTGTCCTTGGCTACCAACAGGAACTGCTCCTTGCCCTCCTCTGACAATACTTCAAGAGAGCCAACATGTTCTCTCTCAACTTCCTCTTCTCCAGGATGAGCATTCCCAAGTCCCTTGAACCTTTCCTCAGAAGGATTGGTCCCCAGGCTCCGGAACATCCTCATCATTCTCCTCTGAACCCTCTCAACTTTGTCCACATCCTTTTTGAAGTGAGGCCTCCAGAACTGCACACAATACTCCAGGTGTGGTCTGACCAATGCGGTAAGCAGCAGGACTATGACATCTTACGAGTTTGATGTGATGCCTCTGTTGATACAGCCCAAGACTGCATTCACATTATTTTCTGCCGCATCACACTATCTGCTCACAGAGAATATAATCATAGAGAATATAATCGAGAATGTCAAAAACAATTCCTCCTGAAACGTAAGGAACAGTGCTGACTTTGATTCCTGCAGGGTAGAAAAAGCCACACTATAATCTGTGGGAAATTCTGCCTCCAGATATGATTATCATATATATTTATGTGCTGAAAGATTTATACATAATTTATGAAATAACTTAGGGTCATGAGCCACAACATCAACTGCAAGGGAATCACAGTTTCAAATCTTGCCATCTTTAGGGAACCCTTCCCAGGTAAATCGCCTGAAATTTTAACATGGATCACAGGATTCTCAGTCTACAGCAGCCATTCTCAAATGCCTTCCTGGAACTGCCCTTTGGTGAAAACATGTGACTTCTTTAAATGTTGCATGTTTCCATCCACCCAGGCATGTACTAGCTCCTGCAGGGAGGGAAGAGTTAAATTTTCCACAGTTGCTATGGTCATTACTTGACCATACAAAAAAGCCACTAGAGATCCAGCAAATGCAATCCCCGTGTCCCCCCTGATTTGACAGCAAGTACCCTTAGGTAAACTCCCTCTTAGCCTACCTACCTCTCTGCAATACGGGCAAACTAGCACTGATCTATCTTACAGGATATATTTAACTTCTCCAATTTGTGGAATGCCCAGGAGTCCCCAACTTTTTTGAGCCTGTGCAAAGTAATTCTGGAATTCTTACCCTACAAAGTGGGCTCAGTCACGGAATGGCTGCTAAAGGAAGCAAAGTCAGTCATAGCTTGTATATATATTTAGATTAGATTTAGATTTGAATGACCTCTCCTCTCAAAAGAAGTGAGATTGCCCTCGACCAGGGCCAGAGCCTGGTGGAATGAGCTCCCAGTGAACATTAGAGCCCTGACAGAGCTAGCACAGTTCCCCTGGGCCTGCAAGATGGAGTACTTCCACCAGACATATGGTTGATCTCCTCCTACATCTCCCCTTATGGGAACCAATAAACAAAGACTCAGGAGGGATCTAATGTTAGCTTTTTAGCAATTTTAATATATTTATTATAAGGACATGTGGCGCAAGAACGTCTTGTTGCGCAGAGTGGTAAGACAGCAGACATGCAGTCTGAAAGCTCTGCCCATGAGGCTGGGAGTTCAATCCCAGCAGCCGGCTCAAGGTTGACTCAGCCTTCCATCCTTCTGAGGTCGGTAAAATGAGCACCCAGCTTGCTGGGGGGTAAACGGTAACGACTGGGGAAGGCATTGGCAAACCACCCCGTATTGAGTCTGCCATGAAAACGCTAGAGGGCGTCACCCCAAGGGTCAGACACGACCCGGTGCTTGCACAGGGGATACCTTTACCTTTATGCTTTTTCACTGGTTTTCATTACAACGTTGTATGCCACCCTGAGATGACAGGCTCAAGAGGGGCAGCCTATAAATTCAAATAATAAAATGAACAAATATGCCTCAGAGGCACAAAGAGCCCTTACCTGTCAATGGGTTTAATGATGAAGGGAATTGCTGAGAGGCCTACGGCTGTGGTTGTCCATTTCCTGACCGAGAGGGGCCAGCGGGTCATGCTGCCCAGGAGGTAGAGGGAGGCTGCACAGATGCGGTTAATGGTGAATCCGGGAATGGCCACAGAAGCGAGAGCCTGCCATATGAATGTGTCCACGACTGCCACTGCTGCTCGCGTGGTCTGACCTTCCTCGCAGGGCTTGGCCTGTAAGAGAAAGCATCCGAGAAAGTATTAAGGAATAAACTCCAAGAAGGATGAATGTAGACTTTTAAAAACTTGAATTAACAAAAGTCTGTTTGGATTGCCGCTAAAGGCTCATGAGCATGTAACACATTTTGCTTATCTGCTGTACTTAAGTCATTTGAACTTTGGTTATACTTGTGGTTCTCAAAAAATTTTGCTTCTGTTTTATAATTCACGACTCACAAAGTGACAGAATAAGAATCTGAACACCGCCCGTGGCGCCACGGGCGCCACGGACTAAATAAAAGAGTAAGGCGTTCTGGGGCGGGATGTGTCCGGGATGAGGAAGGGTCCGGATTGGACCCTTCCTCATGACAGACAATTGGAGGGAACAATCGGCAGGCGCGAAGCGCCTGCCGATTGCTCCCTCTGATTCCCAGCCCCAGCAACTGCGAGCCGCGCGCAGCGCGGCTCGCAGTTGCTCCTGGCCTGACGCCCGAGGGAACCCACGCAGGCCGCAGCCCCCGCGCACCACCCCCTCGCCCCCAACTTACAATGGTCTCCGCCGTCCTCGCAGCCGCTCCCGGCCAACAAGGTTCCAGGAAGAAACAGTCCACCAGCGGCCCTGCCAGCAAGCGGCCCGATGTGCGGGCGCGGCTCGCGGGCGCGGCCCGGGCGCGGCTCGCGGGCGCGGCCCGGGCGCGGCTCGCGGGCGCGGCCCGGGCGCGGCTCGCGGGCGCGGCCCGGGCGCGGCTCGCGGGCGCGGCCCGGGCGCGCGGCCGCGGCCCGGGCGCGGCGCGCGGCCGCGGCCCGCGGGCGCGGCCCGGGCGCGGCCCGCGTGCGCGGCCCGGGCGCGGCTCGCGGGCGCGGCCCGGGCGCGGCTCGCGGGCGCGGCCCGGGCGCGGCCCGAGCCGGTCCCCAGCAGACTGACGGCGGTCCCCAGCAGACTGACGGCGGTCCCCAAGGTCAGTTTCTAGCGCCCGCTGTATTCGGCATACAGCGGGCTTAATTACTAGTCATAGAATAATTGAGTTGGAAGGGACGTCCTGGGTCATCTAGCATGTGACGGCATGCTACTTTTTTCATCTCCAATATAAAATGACAGAAGCCTTTCATTTCATCATAAATCCATTTTTCATTGTTATTATTATTATTATTGATAAATACATAGCATTTCTGAGCAGCAAGCTGAATCTCGAGCCATTTCACATATTCTGCAAAAACAAACTCCAATTTGCCATTGAGTTCCCTCTTCCAACGCATCCTGTTCCTCCAAGCATTTTTTCCTGGGCTCATAACCAGCCTGAGAGTTATGATCTACATTTGAGTCCCAGACCCAACCTGAAAATTCACTGGCTACAACACTCCTTATGCTGAACGACTCTGCTCTTGTCAACTCAACCCAATTGAGTCGATGGCTCCTGTGTTACTTCACTTACTCTAATACTGGGAATTAGACCTTTCCACTCGGATGAGCTGCTGGTTCTTTTTCTTCTTCAGGATAAAGTCACACAGATCTCTGCTGCTGTGGGTCTTTTGCTTTGCAAAGCTTTCTATTTTTAAAATGTTAAAAATATATATTTTTTTTACTTTTGGAAACACTTTTCTCCTCTGTTTTATCGACGTTTATTATGCCCTGAGGTGTTTGAATCTGAAACCCACTGGTTTATATAGGGAATCAGAATTAGAAGACCTTTATTGGCATATAAAGAAAGATGACAGAAAAGTTAAAAAAAAACCCAATGATAAAGCATTAGTTGTTCTCAGTTACGGCACCTCATAACTAGCTGTACAAACTAGGCAACCGAATCAATAACTTGAGAGTTTGTGTTTCCTAATAGGAAACTGAACTGGGCCTCATCATCAAGTTTTTGTCATTTAAAAAAAGTGGGTTGATGAACTGCCCACGAATAATGCCGTAGAACGGACCATAGAAAAACACATGAAGGATGGTTTCAACGCAGACAGAATTACAGGGATGTATTCTTTTAGAGCAGGGGCTTTTTCAGAATCTTCTTTGAAGAACAGCAAAGCAGAGAGCATTAAATCTTGCTAGCATAAATGCTCCTCACAGGTGGGAGGACTGTTGTGGTAAAGATATGAAGCAGTGGATCCATAGCTTGGCAAAAATCCCAAACTCAAAGGAGAACATGATCCTCTTGACTCTCTCACTAAGATTTTGTAATTCCAGGTAGACTTACCAGGGGTAGTCAACCTGTGGTCCTCCAGATGTCCATGGACTACAATTCCCATGAGCCCATGTCAGCGTTTGCTGGCAGGGGCTCATGGGAATTGTAGTCCATGAACATCTGGAGGACCACAGGTTGACTACCCCTGCACTAACTTACACTTGAGACATCCATATGTACAGGATTCAGTTGCCGTAAACAAAGAATCTAAGGAGATACCCCTCTATCTAATATTTCACTCAATGCATCTTAGCCATTCAGATATAGAATGTTTTGTGAGCATTAAGGACACAAAGTTGTTAGAAACAGGTCTAAAGTGCATGCAAAGCCAAAACCAACATCTTCCATCAAAATACACATTTCAATTAGTCTCCTTGGCACTGGCCTCCTGTGATAAACTTCCTTCCCACGCAGTGCCTGGCTGACATGAGTTTAGGCTGTGTAAATATTTAAAAAGGGTTTTAGCGTCTATTTTACTGCAATAAATTCAGAAGAGCCTCTATATTGGTCTACGTTTTCTTGTCCCTCCCCTTATTCTTTTGTCCTGCCACTTCACCCCTCCCATATTTGGCCCCAGGCCCTTTACAGAAATGAGTATTTATAATGGTATACTACATTTGTGACTCCCGTGAAAAATGTGCACAAAGGTAGGTAATTAACCCCCTACCTCCCTTATCTACCGAGGATTACAAGGCAAAAACCAGGACCAGACTAACCGTTCATATACTCACAGCCAAGGCTTTTTTGCCCTTATCGATGGCATCCGCTGTCACATAAGCTGTTGCTACTCCGTAGCTCGTCCAGACCAATGAGACAGGCACAATGGCCCTGAAGGACTCCCCAACCTCGTTGGCGTAGCCTGCAGAAAAGGGGAAAGGTCACCAAAGCCACAAATGCCTCTCCCACAATCCCAGACTTTACCGACGGCCACAGAAAGAATATATTCTGTAAAAATCGCCCGTAGCAATACACAAACAATCAGTGTGGTGTAGCAGTTAAGAGCGGCAGCTTCTAATCTGGTAGGCCGGGTTTGATTCCCTGCTCCAGCCACCTGCAAACCTTGGGCTAGTCACAGCCCTGATAGTGCTGTTCTGACCAAGCAGAACTCTCTCAGCCCCACCTACCTCACAGGCTGTCTGCTGTGGTCACCTTAGCCAAGGACCCAACTACGAAGGAATCTTTTCTGAGAAATTTAGACAGAAGTTCATGAGCGGCAGCATCCTATTATGGGATGAGATCACACCCTGCTGCTGGGTGTTCCCCCCCGCAACACACTGTGTTTGAAACAAGGCAATAGGGAACTTCTGATCTGTGAAGTCACACATGCAATTTATCAACCAATTAACATATGTGTGAATTAGCTCTTAATGTGAATTAGTGCTTAGTCCCCAACATCAGGTACTCAGAGGTACTTGAAGATGGACAGATTCAAGTGGGTAGCCTTTTGGTCCAAAGTAGTAGAACAAAGATTGACCCCAGTGGCACTTTTAAGACCAACAAAGTTTTATTCAAGGTGTAAGCATTTGTGTGTGTGCACACTTCATCAGACAATGGAATGGGAGTCACAAGGCCACATTCGTAAGTAAAGAATGAATCATGGATTAATAATGAAAATGTTTATCACATACAGCATTTCCAGTTCTGGAATCTGAGTGTTTAGGATAGTGATAGAGAGCAGTGGCTTTTAATCTGGCGAGCCAGGTCTGATCTCCCACTCTTCCGCGAGCAGCCAGCTGGGTGACTCTGGGCCAGTCACAGTCCTGATAGAGCTGTTCACACAGAACAGTTTCTGTCAGAGCTCTCTCAGCACCACCTCACAGGGTGTCTGTTCTGGGGAGAGGAAGGGAAGGAGTTTGTAAGCTGCTTTGGGACTCCTTCGGGGAGAGAGAACTAATTAGAAGTGTAAGAGTGACAGGTTGTTTTTTAATTACTCTCCGATTCCACAATTGAAAATGCGTATGTCCATTCATCTTTAATCTTGATATTTTTATTTCCTTGACTATGTCCCCCCCCCGACCAAAGCTGAACCCAAATTAATGATAAAACCTGATAAACCTAGCTGGATATTGCTGTAACCTGGTAAACATCTTATTATGAAGCTGTCTGCCCATGAGGCTGGGAGTTCGATCCCAGCAGCCGGCTCAAGGTTGACTCAGCCTTCCGAGGTCAGTAAAATGAGTACCCAGCTTGCTGGGGGGTAAACGGTAATGACTGGGGAAGGCACTGGCAAACCACCCCGTATTGAGTCTGCCATGAAAACGCTGGAGGGCGTCACCCGAAGGGTCAGATATAACCTGGTGCTTGCACAGGGGATACCTTTACCTTTTTATTGCTGGTTATTGCTGTACCTGGTAAACATCTTCATTATGCTGTCTACTAATCCACGACACATCCTACACTTATCAGTATGGTCTTCTAACACCCATCCCATTGTCAGACAAAGTGCACAAAAAAGCTTATGCCTCAAATACGTTGCATTTAAAGGTGCCCCTGGACTCAAGCTATGAATACGGGTAGTGATTCAGCAGGTGATCATTCCACTCCTTCCCCAGGCGGCTGTCATAGCTCTCATGTTTCAGGGTCAAATGGATCCCGCTACAGACTCGGCGCTCTCCTTTGCCTAGCTCGATAGCAACAAGGGACTGGTGGACTGATTCAGGTCCAGCAAAGCGGCTCATGCGACAAACTGGATGCTTGCATCACCCCCCCCCCCCCATCCCTCATTGCGCCTCCTTCCCGCAGATCAGCACAGGGCAAAATTCTACGAGGAAGATCTCACATGCACGACTCATTGAAAAAGCTGTGCAAGAGACTTCAATCTATTTGAAACAGATTGAGGCATTCGCTTGAGGCCGACCGAGAACATCTGTGTTGTTGTTATTTATGTTGCGTTATAAATTGTTACTTGGTTGTTATGATGTTGTATTGAAGCTGTATGTTATAAATTATTATAATGTTCCATTTAAACCGCCCAGAGCTGTAAAGAATGGGCGGTATCAAAATCCAAATAAATTAAATAAATAAAATAAAATATTTATATCAGGGGGTACTTGCCAATGAGCAGAACTTGGTGGGTGGGTATTCTCCCGATACACAGATAACATTTTCCCAGCTCCCACTCTGCTGATTTCGAGGGTAATTAAAATCTTCTACTCCCCTCGGAACATAGTTGAGATACCTGTTCTGTCTCTGCATTCTCAGTACAGTCTTTTCACCTCCACTGTCCATGTCAGCCTCCCAGGACTTGCTACAGCAGCTGTTCCCGATGGATTATATTTAGCAGGTTTTTTTTGGGGGGGGAGTGCTGGGTACCCCCCCCCACAGCACAGCTGCTGCCTCCTCCATCCTACATGAGCCCTTCTCAAGACTGGAGGTGGGCTGCAGCAAGGTCACCTTGAGGAAAGCTGTCTACCCAACTCAGCAGGAATTGCCTAATGAATGCAGTTCTCAACAAGCATCTGTGCTTCTCAAATTCCCCTGATACAAAAGTGTATTTGTAAGTTGCTCCATTTTACACTCAGAGATGGCTCTATTTTTCCATCACGTGCTCCTGACCTTGTGGAGTGTCCTGCAGCCGTCTTGTCTAATATCCGGAGACCAGTTTGGTGCATGAGAAGGATTTGTTCCACAGCCAGCTTCTAGAAACACCTTGGCCATTTCGCATGACAGTGTGGTGTAGTGAATGTTTGACCAGAGAGACCCAGATTCAGATCTCTGATCAACCATGAAGTTTGTTTGGTTACTGGTGGCCAAGCACAGTCTCTCCGCATAACCTACCTTGCAGGGTAGCTGTGAGAAAGCGAAGGAGGGGGAAACCATGTACAGTAGGTACTCTGAGTTCCTTGCAGGACGGGTGTGATAAAAATGCAGCTATTAAATGCACAAAAGCAATGGCTGGAGTGGTGCGGCCAAAGCAAATCTAGATTAGATTTTCTGCCACGTCTACCCAGGGCTGCCCTAAAAATATGTTCAGAAACTTTGAATGGTGCAGAATGTTGCAGCCAGGATGCAGATAGAAGCTGTAGGGACTGTAATCCTTCCAGGCTGGATCCCTCTGCACTGGCTCCAAATTTGTTCCCAGGTCCAATTCCAGGTGCTAGTATTGATCTTTGAAGTCCTACTTTGCTTGGGGCCATCATACCTGAAGGCGAGGATGTGTGCCTGCCCTGCTTTGACAGCATGCAACTAACACCTTTACACATCATCAGGAATTTGGGAGTGATCTTTGAAGCCTCTCTTTCCATGGAGTCCTGCAGAATCTGGTTGGGAAGCAGAGCTGTGAACATGCTCACCTGGGGCCCCCTCCCCTTCCCAGCCCCATCATTGGCCATTTCTTAAGAGGGGGGAGGGGCACCTAATAATTTAAAAAAATTATTAAAATGATAAACTCCCTCCCATTCAGAAAACCCTTCCAGGGCCATGGAGAAACCCCAGGGCAAGGGTAGTCAAACGACGGCTCTCCAGGTGTCCATGGACTACAATTCCCATGAGCCTCTGCCAGCATTCGCTGGTAGGGGCTCATGGGAATTGTAGTCCATGGACACCTGGAGAGCCGCCGTTTGACCACCCCACCTACAACATCCTACAATACCCTACCACTGCCTGGCCTTACAAAGAGTGCTCAGCTCCAGAAACACCCCACCACCCCCATAACGCCATAGCTCACTCCCCTAGTCCAAAATGCTGGGATATTCCACACGGACAAAGTGCCCAATGACTCTCAATCCGAGCATTTTATATGCAGCATGTCTGTGCTAAAGGGTGTGTGTGGGGGGGGAGATGGGGAGAAAGTGACCTCCTAGACCTAGGCCATTCCTTCTGGCCACGCGGCTGTGCCTGCCTGCCTTCCCCCAAGGTCACCGTGCGGGAAAGCCCCCCGCGTGGCTCGTCCCCCTGCCGCAGCTTCTGGGGACGACGTCCGAAAGCGGAACCTGCGTGTGGCACATTCACACGTGCTCTGAGCCGCTCAACGCGGCAACTCCTCCAATCCCCGTGGCTGCTGCGTTCTTTTCAAAGTCCCGACACGGATCTCGGCGGCCGCGCCCCGTCCAGCTCCCTGGGTCGAAGGGGATGCCACCTCCGTGGCCCGGCAGAGCGATCCCCAACGGCGGCGGGACAGCCGCCCTCCCTGCTGAGCCTCTGCCCAGCCACGCGCGGGATCCGGGCTCTGCAAAAGTTGCAGGCAGCTTCGCGCCGAAGTCAAGCCGAATTGGCCCGCCCCCCGCGCCCTGACTCACCCAGGTAGCGCACCCACGTCTCCCGGAAAAGATCGGGCGGCGCCGGCGGCGGTGGCTCCCCCGCGGCAGACCCCATCGCCGGCCGCCCGGCCTCCACGCGCGGAGCTCCAGCAGGCCCGGCCTCCGGTTCTCCCGCCCCGCCCGCCCCGCCGCTCCGGGAAGCGGGCAGCCAATGGAGCCGGCCGCCTCCGAGCCGGGCCGTCCCAGCCGCCTTCCCACTGGCCGCCGGCTTCGGGGAAGGAAGGGCGGGCCGAGGCCGCGCCAGCCCCCGCGCCAGACTGCCTGCCTGCCTCCCCGAGCCCCGCCGCGGACGCGCGAGGATCGCTGCGCGGCAGCCGCACCGGTGGAATGCGCCGCCTGCGGAAGCGCCTCCCGGCACGGCAGATCAAATTGCCAGACCTGAGCCGCGTGCCTTTGGGAGACGCTAATCAGGCAGCCGCTCAACAGGGGCCGTTGTTCCTGGCGCGCGCGGGAAAGGCTGTACCGGTTGAACCTCTGACCTCTCCACCTCCCTTTCCCAGGAGCGTAAATCAGTTTAACCGCAGCTGTTAAATTAACTTGCAGAAGCGGCGGCTTTACAGGATGGGATATTTAATAAATTTCTTCCTTATGGAACATAAATATCATTTACGTTTCCAATTTGGGGGAGTGCCAATGTCATTAGCACAGGTAGGTGGCAATGTGTCCTCAAGTCACAGCTGACTTATGGCAACCACAGCAAGAAGAAGAGTTGGTTCTTATATGCCGCTTTTTTCTGTCGGAAGGAGTCTCAGAGCAGCTTCCAATCCCCTTCCCTTTCCTCTCCCCACAACAGAGACCCTGTGAGGGAGGTGAGGCCAAGAGAGCCCTGATATTCCTGCTCGGTCAGAACAGCGTTCTAGCGAGCCCAAGGTCACCCAGCTGGCTGCATGTGGGGCAGGAGCAGGGAATCAAACCCAGCTCACCAGATTAGAAGTCCGCACTCTTAACCACTACACCAAGCTGGCTTTCAGGGCACCTGAGATGCAGAGGTGGTTGGCCCTTGCCTTCCCCTATAGCAGGATGACCAAACTGTGGCTCTCCAGATGTCCGTGGTCCACAGTTCCCATAAGCCCCTGCCAGCCCACTTTCCTGGTGGTCTCCGATCCAAATAGGATGTCTACTTCGCTTCTAAGAGCTGATGAGATTGGGCCACACCACCCTCCCCTCCCTCATCAACAGAGCTGAGTAACCAAGAACCTCAAGATGGGTTGAGCTTCCTAGTTCTACATCCAAGGAATTAACCATCATTGGATGACCTACCCTTCTTGAAAGCAAGCTCTGGGTGGCCAAGATAAGTGGGGGTGGGGGTGGGGGGAGCCTTCCGCTTTGCATGACTGGGCTGCTGTTTGTTTATCTGATTCATCGATTTTCTGTACAAAATAGCAAGAGGTTGAGTACTGTGATGTACTTGTGCCAAATACATGGTGATGGTGGTGATGATGCATAAAGGCTTTGTTCTTTCCCTTGTAATAGACGGTGTTAGATTCTGGCTTCTGAACAGCTGTCAGAGTGAGCAGCAAGCTATGTAAGAGGCTGGAATTTGGCACCCTGTACATCAGTGGTAAGGCAACAGACATGCAGTCTGAAAGCTCTCCCCATGAGGCTGGGAGTTCGATCCCAGCAGCCGGCTCAAGGCTGACTCAGCCTTCCATCCTTCCAAGGTCAGTAAAATGAGTACCCAGCTTGCTGCTGGGGGGGTAAAACGGTCATGACTGGGGAAGGCACTGGCAAACCACCCCGTATTGAGTCTGCCAAGAAAACGCTAGAGGGCATCACCCCAAGGGTCAGACACGACCCGGTGCTTGCACAGGGGATACCTTTACCTTTACATCAGTGATCCCCAACATGGTGCCCACTAATGGATTTCCTGGCACCTTTCCCAAAGCAAAGACTCAGTTGTAATTTTTCTCCATCTTGCTGCAATTCTTCCCAAGAGCCCACGAGGGGTCACCTGCAGGGAGGCTCGGCTGTCAGCTCTGGGTTCGGAAATACCTGGAGATTTGGGGGAGGGGAGGGGCCTCAGCAGGGTATAATGCCATAGAATCCAACCTCCATCCTTGGTTGTCTGGAAATTAACTAATAGTAGATGAACACCAGGTGCCACCTGGAGGTTGGCAGCCCTAGGGAGCTACCATCCAGAGGGTAGGAGGAGGGTAGGAGGTTGGCAGCCCTAGGGAGCTACCATGCCTCTATGATTGGAGGATGCTACCTTGGGACCTTCCCTCCTGTGATTGGCTGCAGCCCTAGACCATGTTGGGGGGGGCACCCACACCCCCTTCTCCAAATTCCAGAAGTGCTCAGGCTCTGCCGGATTGTGGACCTAAGGGCTGTGCCTACTGCTCTTTATAACCATGCAGGTGCTTGCCTGCATGCTGATAAGTGAAGCTGGCGTTCTACAGCCTTTGATGCATGCACCTGACCTTGTTTTTGCTGAAATCACCTTCCTCAGATCCAAGCTGGAAGAGGCAACGTTCTACTTAATGCACCACTTGGATTATGACAAGCCAAAACTTTGTCCTCCCTTAAGTGGTGCACTTAATGCCCGAAATTTTGACTCTCAGACTTGGTGCACATTTGTAAAAGATCAAGAAGGTGGAATCCTGAGGTTGCGAACAGAGGGGGAGGATTATTTTTTTCAGCAAGCTTATCTATGGTAAACACAACTTTTAAAAATGCGATACAAATAGATAACTAGCAGAGAAGGGGAATCTCAACCCCAATTTGCTTGTGTGAGCAAAGCCATCCAAAATAATTCTTGCTTCCATTTTAATTCACACATTCGGGTGCCAGCACTGAAGTACAATCAAGCGCGGCATAATCAAACCATGACCAGGATGTATATGCAAAGCAGGCCTCCCTACTGGTCAGCTGAATGTGTGAATGCCCTCTCCTGAAACATCCTGCAGGTCAGGGGATGTGAAAGAGTTCTGTCTGCAGCGTTATAGCTGTAGTGGCCTATTCACACATGCAAGCACTCACTGCTGCCTTTGTAAGCTGGTAAATGTTTGAAATGAACCCGCCTGCAAGGCAAAGACTGGATTCCCAGTCCCAGAAGACTGCTACTTCATAATCCTGACGGGACTGGAAAATCCCTTCCTTTTCTCAGGGATAGTTAAACTGCGGCCCTCCAGATGTCCATGGACTACAATTCCCATGAGCCTCTGCCAGCATTTGCTGGCAGGGGCTCATGGGAATTGTAGTCCATGGACATCTGGAGGGTTGCCGTTTGACTACCCCTGCTAGCACATTCAACCCAGCTTGCTAGAAGTGTCTGAGCACAGCTTTAAAATCAGAGCCTTCAAATGAGGAAGGTGGATGTGCAAGAAGAATTTAGGAAGATGAGCATCGGACTGAGAAGTACAACTGAAATGAGAGGGAACACGAGCATTAAAGCGCTGTTCGACTTCTTGTTTATGGACAGACGCAATTGCCACCACTGGATGGCGACCTCGTACCGCCATCGAGCATGGATAATCAATTGTCACTTTAAAGGTGACCTCCTTTTGGCTGGCCCAGCAAAGTCAGCAAGCGGCCACATGATCTATACGATCGGGTTGCACAGACTTCACTTGGAATATGGAATAAAGCTGAGATTTTAAAAACCCACTCTAATGCTACTGTGTTATATTTGAGGGCCCTGCATTGTTAATTGCATTCCCTCTTTATTTTGTAGGTGGGAAAGCCCTGAGCTGAAAAGGGAGTTGGCTCTTCTTTGACTCTCAACCTGCCTTACTGGTTTTCCTAGAGATCTGCAGTTTCTAGGTAGCTGCAATGCAAACAAAAGGTCTAAGGATCAGCTTTGCTTGTGGAAGAGGCGGCCTGCCTTAAACTCTTCAGCCGTTGTTCCCATCAAGCATCATCCAGGCATGGGTTTTTTGGTCTGTCCTGTCTCCCGTACTTCCCGTTTTGGAGTATGCAGCGTGTGCCCAATTCAGATATCCCAATAAACCATCGCTAGACTGGAAATCACAGTTGGAAACAGTGTGCTGTTGAGAGAGGGCTCCCCTTTATTCCAAACACTTGTTCTCTTATCTGACTTTTAGCCCGCCTCTCCCGCAAGCCGCTTGTGGCAGGTAATAAAGATCCCATAAAACCCACCCATATAACTCCAGGATGCCTGGCGGCTAACAGGAGCCCTCCTCCCCCTCTCCCATTCCGCCTGGGGGGTAGTGAGGAGTGGCCCCATGACTTGACCCAGCCCAGGAGGGACCCCTGATCTTACCCACCCGGGCCTCAGCCCAAGACCTGGTGAAACACGCACCGCGAAACTGTGATAGCTCTGTCAGGGCCTTCAGCTCTCCCAGGAGCTCATTCCACCGGGTCGGGGCCAGGACTGAAAAGGCCCTGACCCTGATGGAAGCCTGGCAAACTTCCTTTGGGCCAGGGATCTTGCACTGTTTACATGCGTACACTGGAGAACTTCCTGATTGTTCCTTCTGGGTAAGAGCTTTGATTCCCACTGCCCCTTTCTACCCTTCACAGCACCTTCAATCTACCATTTGAGGTGACTGCCTGAGATTACAACAAATTAAACAAACCCGTCGATGAGTCACTGTTTCAGCATCATTTTTGGGTTGTTGTAAGAAATGCCATACACAGTGAGGGTCCCTCTGTAAGGTTTGGCCGGGGCTTTTGAAATAGGGGCCAGGATAAGCACAGGCAACAGTGATGGGGGGAGAGCAATGACATCTAGGACAGGGGTAGTCAACCTGTGGTCCTCCAGATGTTCATGGACTACAATTCCCATGAGCCCCTGCCAGCAAATGCTGGCAGGGGCTCATGGGAATTGTAGTCCATGAACATCTGGAGGACCACAAGTTGACTACTCCTGATCTAGGAGATACAGAAGAGGTAGGGGATAAATGCTATTTCCCCTCACCCACGGTTTCTCCTGAGCCGGCTCTCCAACCACCACAGTAATAATAAACTGCTTGGCCTTGCGTAGATGATAAAAGGTGCACAATGAGGCCACCTTCCAGCCAAGGAAAGGTTCTTTATCGGCTGAAGGGAAAAAAAAGCGGGGGGAGCCCCAAACTCAGCCGGATTCTGGGCCCCAGGAAATACGCAATAACATTAGCAGCTGCGTAAGATTTCAAGGGGAAAGGGAAGTGAGAAGAGTGAGCCTGCTGGAGTGCATGACCAGTTAGCAAAATTTGGAGGGATGATGGAGGGTTAGGGAGATCTTCCAACCATTCACCCCCCTTCCTGCAATCCTTTGTGAGCCTCTTACCTATGGTAAACACAACCCTCTTGCCTATGGTAAACACAAGTACCAACTCTCCCCCCCTGGGAGACGCCCACTTTGGACGGCCAGGCCCATAGACAAGACCAGCATGACAAGACATCAATTTATTAATATTTCTAGTGTTTGAATTAGAGGAAACAACCCCAATAAAAACAGAGGCATACAAAGTGCTTCGTTGCTCCTGGAAAGTCCAGTGAGGGCAAGGCATCCCCTAGATCCGCGGCAAAGTTAAGGGCCGGTGGCAGAGCCGGACTTTAAGCACTCCAGGAGCTCCCCAACTTGGTTAGGGACTCCGAGCTGCCTCAAAGGTGCCCTAAAGAAGGAGCTGGGCAGGCGAACGGCCTCCTCTTCCTCTCGATCTCTAGAGCTTGTGGGCAGGTGCAACAGAACCAAATTGAGTTTTGCCAGTGACAACAAAGGAGCAGCCAGGGGCCGTTGTGCAAACTGCTTGCGTATCTCCGGTGAGGTTTTTGTACATTCAGCGTCAGCGCAGGGCAGGATGGCAGTCAGCAGACCTTTGGATTCGACTTCGGGACTAGACTGCTGCTGATAAGTCTTGCTGGGCAAGTAAACAAGGCCAGGAACTTAGCTGTGGAAGGCAGTTGGCTGGCAACAGAACCACGGGGTGGGACACTCAGCTGCCTTCTGTCTCAGCTGCAAAACCAGCAGGGGTGCCGAGCCCCTGGCAGGCCACCGTAGGTGGCTGGCGAATGGCACAGATTCTGCAGACCCGTTTTGGAAACTGAAGGGAAAAGGGCTTCGGTGCGTAGCGTGTAATTAACCGGTGGGACTCACTGCTGCAGGAGGCGGCAATGGGCTCTAGCTTAGCTGTGCGATCCTTTAAAAAGGCCCAGAGAGGACTGCTGAGACACCCAGTTATGGCTAACAAAAAGGAACCTCCGTGTTCAGAGGCAGTAAACTAGCGAGTAAGGTTGGCGTCTTCATGCTTTGCACACAGGCTTCCAAGAGGCATCTGGTTCTAGGGTTGTGCGCTCCGGCACACTTTGGTGAGCATGAGGTGCCCAGCGTCAGCCGGCGCCTGCACACAAGTGCAGAGCCACCGCTGCCCCTCCCCTCCGTGGCACTGGCCACCTTGGGCTTTGGTGCTCGCCGAAGCAGCCGAAGTGCACCAGAGTGCACAACCCTATCTGGCTCCTGCTCTTCGATTCCCTCTCCCCCTTCCTTTTATCTGGGTCTAAAGATCTAAAGCATCGTGTGAATGCAGAGGCAAGCGAGCCCCGCTGTTTCTCACCAGGCCTGTGCCAGTTTACGCTGGCCGAGGGGATGGCTCTATAATGGCGAATCTCCAATGGCTTTGCCTTGTCTGTCCCCCTGCGGCCACAGAGGTGGGGAGATCGGTCATTTCACGCAGCACGTGGGGCTGGAAGGGAATACCACTTTGGCCGGTCCTGCTGCTCCAAGGCAAGATTACCCCCATTAGCCCCCCCCAACCCCAAATTACCTCCCCAGAGCTCACTCTGCTGCTTCACCCTGCAACCACCCTATCACCATCAGCACTTCAAATAGGTTGGAGAGAGGCAACTGGGACTTTTTGTGCATGGACGGGACCAGTTCAGTCAGGCATGGTTAAGTTTGAGCTCCTTGGGTTGGTCTTCCAGGTCCTGGAACTGCTCTTCGGATTTCTTGTCCGGTAGTAGCACCTCCACTGTGTAGCTGATTTTCTTGGAATGGATGTAGCTGTATGTGTTGTCAAATCTCAGGACATCTGCAGGGATTGGGGGGGGGGAGTAGAAGTGAGGGGAGAGAGAGAGAGAGACCACATAGTAGAGCATTATGTAAACAAAATCAGGTTGTCTTTTTATCTTTATACAAAGTCTGGTAAACAGGGCTGATTCTGCACTTTTTTTTCCCGCTGTGGATCCTGCTTAATTTAGATCGATTTGAACCCGGGTCTTTCTCCTCCCCCCCCCCATTAAAACAGAAAACCTTCTGCATTTGATTGGGGAAGATCAGAGCAGGGTGGGGAATGGTGGTCATGAAGCTGAACTACTTTGCCTGAACTGGCGGGGGGAGGGGACAGGTGACTCCAGCCAGCACTAGTGCTTTATTCCTTCACTTTTGACTCCCGAGCCATCAAAAGCCTCTCAGAGAACAAGGCAAATCTCTGCTGAGAGGAGTATGGGCTTATGGAGTGCAGTCACTTTAAACAGGGAGGGAATCCTTGCAACTGGGAACCAGGAAGTCTTTGAACTGACGCCCTGGCCAATCAGGAAAGACTGCTTTGCTACGTCAGCGTTGCAGGCATGGAGCAGTACGTTAATTCACAAAAAGGAGAAAGCTACACTTATACTGGTGGTGGTTTTTCAAATATCGAAGCTTATATTCACTCCTGGATATTGCAAGGTCACCGTGGATCAATCATGTATGTTGCAGATTGAAAAATTTAAAGCGTACCAAATCAAAATAGAAATCTATTTCAGTGTAGATAGGAGGGATTTATTTGGCCTGGGAGTGGATATAAAGCCCCGTGCAGACTCGACCCAGGACTATGTGCCACTGAGCGTGTATAGAACGCCTCAGAACACAGAGTTTGCAGGGCATAGATGAAAGTCTTTATGGTAGACCCGGGGGGGGGGGGTGAGGATACCAATACAAGCAAGAAGGAACCTAGACACAAATTTCTTCTCAACAAGTGCAGATTTTTAAAAAGTCCCTTGCCTATCCAGGACTATGGGATTCTGTATCAAACCCATTCTCAGGCTGTCTGCCTAAAAATGGGAGCAGTTACACAAACACTGTGCTGCTCACACAGCAGTGTGGAGGGGGGAGGAATGGACAGGCAGTAATTTGATTTAGGATTCGCTAGTCCTCCCTGGGATAAGGATGCCTTCTGGGTAATCCAGGAAACCCCAAGATCTGGGGTCAGAAAACTACCCCTAGATCAAATGAGAGCTCCAGCCAGTGTGCAGAGCTGAATGCCAGGATTTACAAAGCATGCCCAAATATGTTGGACAGAAGTTACATGTTGCAGCATAGCATTATAGAAGGCTAAAATTAAATGGCATGAGATACAATTCCCATGAAATGGCAGCACAGAGCAGGTTTATGCAAGAACAGGACCTGAAGGGACTCATGCGTATTCTGCTTTCTATCTAGCCATTGGCTGCTCCTGGGCTCCTGGCTGCCACCATAGTCTTTGCGCACCACTTTAGGTTTCTATGGTAACCTAGAAAAACGCCTGAATGCTAAGTAGGTCTCCTTATGTAGCATTTGTGTATGTGCAGACTTTGTAAGACTTTTGGAGGATTTCACTGCAAAACTACCCCCCCCCCCAAAAAAAAATACAGGTCTTTCTGTAATACTGAGGGTTTCTCCAGGATTGCCAAATGCTGTGGGACAGTCTATGCTGGCTCCAGTGTGTGGACTTGATGATAAACAGTAGGGGCAGCCCTTGCCCGTTAGGTGAAGCGATGTCCCGGACAACTGTTCTCTCCCTCCAGGACCGGAAAGAAGAACCCACCAGTAGAAACCAGTCATACTTACACACGCCAGCCTCTGAGCAGGTGAGGGAACCATCTTCAGGCACCAAGTGGGCATTGTAGCGTTGGTTGGTATACACTTCAGTCATCTCCCCAGCATGCTGACGGGATCCAGCTTTGGTTTTCAAGTAGATGCCAAATCCTATGTCAGCCCCTTCGGACATGAACTGCCACCTGCGAGACAGGAAAAGGGAAGTTCTGGAGGGGAGAAGTGCCCACTCATTTGTGCAGTTCCCCTACCCCGGTCTGAAGCAAATCAGGCCTAGCCAACCATACAGATCTCAAAGGGCAGAGTCCAGTAGCACCTTTAAGACCAACAAAGATTTATTCAAGGCGTGAGGTTTCGAGTGCAAGCGCTCTTCCTCAGACCATGAACTTCCATTATGACAGTGGGAATATAAAGCCAAAATTAATTCTGTTAAATTAGTAAACTGTGTCACACATCCAAATAGAGCCATATGATAATTCTTTGCCGAAACAGCCAAACAGTCCCCTCAAATTCAGTTGTAGTTCACAAAAACATAGGAGAAATAAAACTGTCTATGTCAGTAATCTGAGCCTCTTTGTGGCACAGAGTGGTAAGGCAGCAGAAATGCAGTCTGAAGCTCTGCCCATGAGGCTGGGAGTTCAATCCCAACCAGCCGGCTCAAGGTCGACTCAGCCTTCCATCCTTCCGAGGTCGGTAAAATGAGTACCCAGCTTGCTGGGGGGTAAACAGTAATGACTGGGGAAGGCAATGGCAAACCACCCTGTATTGAGTCTGCCATGAAAATGCTAGAGGGCGTCACCCCAAGGGTCAGACATGACCCAGTGCTTGCACACGGGATACCTTTACCTATGTCAGTAATCAGTGGCTCCCACCGCACCATTTGTTGCTGGCCCCATCTGTCTCCATACAAGTGTGAAACATTCCTGCAGTTGAATTGCTGCACTGGCAACTATCTCATGCCAAGACCAGGGAGTTGAACTCGTTTAGTCTGACGAAGAGTGCTTGCAATCAATAAAATGTCGAACCCCCCCCCCAATGGCCAATGGAAGGGGTGGGAAGCAGAGGGGCCCTGGGTGGGCATGTGCACAACTATGCTTCCCAACCGTATTCTGCACAACTGAACCACTTCTGTGGTTTCTTGAAGCCTGAAGGATGTTTCTCAATGGTAAAAAAGTTCAGAAAAGGCTGGGATAAATAGTGCTCCCCACTACCCTTACAGGTTAAGAAAATGGCACGGAGGGAGAGGCTTAAGGCCCCTCTCCCTACACAACCACAGTCCCAATCAGAATCAGGCTCCCCCATGCTTGGGAACAGAGGTTCTAGCCCAGCACCTGCAGTCTCATCAGAAGTCCTCAGGATGGACTCAGAAAGATGAAAGAAGTGCCTTAGGAGGAAGCAGTGAGGGTGGGTATGTTGTGCTCAGAGAACAAAGCCTTAATCTATTTAAGTGGTGGATGCAAGAGCCGGCGTAGTATTGTTGTTCTGGTCCTGATTGTAGATAAATGCCCACACAGCCATAGTACATACTGGCTGTTCCTGAGTCATCCCCTGTCTCTCAGCCTATCCTACCCCCCAAGGCTGCAAGGCTAAAGAAAGGGAGAGAGAGTCACGGAAGCTGCATTGAGAGCCGCGTAGGAAAGGCAGGCAAAAAAAAAATTAAGCTCACTAGTTCCCAATAGACGCAATACTTGGGCTCCCACCTCCCTGTAATGCAGGATTTCTCAACCAGGGTTTCGTGAAACCCTAGGGTTTTTTGACAGCCCTGGGAAGGGTTTCCCGAATGAGAGTTAATTAATTTTTAAAGTATATTTTGAAATGTTGAAAACATATATCGGGTGATATGATCATATATGGTCATCTTGACCCAACCCCCACCCCCACCCCAAATGCCCAATGATGGGCCTGGAGAGGGAGTGACGGGGAGGGGCTCTGGGTGGGTGTGAACACAGCTCCCCAACCGTATTCTGCACCATCACTCCGCTTCTGGGGTTTCTCAAAGCCCAAGGAAAGTTTCAGGAGGTTCTCAATGGTAAAAAAGTTGAGAAAGACTGGTGCTATGGTTTGCTACGGATTTTTTTTCTATGAACATTAATGCGGGGTTTTGGAGGTACGTTTGCTGTGGTTTAAAATGCAGGCCACTGCAGTACAAAAGTGGGGGGCTGGATGGGTGAGTGAAGGGTGTTAGGCTTGGATGGCAACTGGACCCTAGAAGAGTACATTCCCCCCTCTCTCTCTCCCCCGCCTATGGCAATTGGACACTAGAAGAGTACATTCCGCCCTCCCCTCTCCTTCTCCCACTCCCCCCGCCCCCGGCTTACCTGAGGACACAGCTCGGGAAGAGGATCTCATATTCCACCTGGTGGGAGGATCCCCTGCTCACCATCACCGAGTGATCGTACTTCTGTTTCAGCTGGTCCTGGACGTAGTACTTCTTGGGGATGTCCCCGCCATAGTTTAGCTAAACGAGAGAGCGTGTTAGCGGCCGTGCAAATTGAAACACCAGAAGGAAACAAAAACACTGGAACCAAAATCCACTCGAGAGCTTCCTCCACTGCTCTTCCCCACCCCCTTCCCCCGTGCCTCGGTGGATGCTGAGGTCTCTCATCTCCATAATGCACTTTCAGTGTGCTTTGGCAGCTGGATTTTCCTGTGCGGAACACCAAAATCTACTTAAGTGCATTGAAAGTGCATTATCTATTGCAGGGGTAGTCAAACTGCGGCCCTCCAGATGTCCATGGACTACAATTCCCATGAGCCCCTGCCAGCGAATGCTCATGGGAATTGTAGTCCATGGACATCTGGAGGGCTGCAGTTTGACTACCCCTGATCTATTGTGTGCAGAATAGGCCCTATTCAGGTCACAGATACTGCTGGCTAGAATTTCATCCAAAGAAATGAAGCAACACATGTCAAAAAAGAAAAGAAAAAAGAATTAACAAACATAGACAACTCCAAGTATGCAACACATACTTTTCATGCATTCTTGGAAAGTTCATTTTTTAAAATATGTTCTTATTATTGTCCTGATATATTTTTAACAGATAGTTTAGCGATACGGTTGGAAGATAACTGTCAATTTTCCTCTCTTTTATTTTTGACATAGGTATAGATCGTCCTGAGGAAGCTCAGTGCGAAATGTGTAGGGCTTATTATTTATACTGAAATAAAACAGTCTTCTCAATGCACTTTCGTGTTTGTTTGTTTTTCTTTGTTTCTTTGCTCCCTTTTTTCCTGCTTGCAGAACCTTCCCAAATTATAGAGCCAGGTGATCAGGCATACAGCTCCAGGACTTATTCCATTCCTTAAGTTTAGCTGACATCTTGCTTTTTTCCTTGTGGCACACACCCGCTTCCTGCCCTATTCCTTACCCAGCCCAACAGTATTCCCTACCCAGCCCTTCTTCGCTAGTGCACAAACCTGCTTTGGCTTTTCCTCCAGAATAAAAATGCAGACCATCAGCATTTCTTAACTGGAGGCCACAACCCCATAAGACCTCAGGAGTGTCCATACCTTACTCCTACATTTCGGGTCCCCGTCTGGGTCAGTGAGCGTTCCCCCATATTCAACAGGGAGTTGGTCAGGTTCAATGTTTTTGTTCAAAACCTCCTTCCAGTTAGCTACAGGGGGAAAAGTAAGAGGGTTACCCGTTTCTAAAAGCAGAATCGTTTTCTGTTCATCACAGGATTTCTCCTGAAAAAACTTCCAATTTGCATGTTTAAGTGCCAAAGGCCTGGCATTTACGATAACGAGATTAAAAAAAAACATAATTAATAAATGCAACAACTAGAATTGAGTTTCCGCTGCTCTGTGATCACCAAAATTGGGTCAACATCATCATCTAGAACAGCCATAAGGGTAGAGCAGGATTCCTAGTGACTCTGCAGCCTCTTAAGCACTTTATCCTTCCACAGTTGTTCAGCACTCCCCTTCGTTTTATCCCCACAGCTTGATGCAGAGGTTCAAATGGGTAGCCGTGTTGGTCTGAAGTAGCACAATAAAATCAGAGTCCAGTAGCACAACAAAGATTTATTCAGGGCCTGAGCTTTTGAGTGCAAGCACTCTTCGTCCGACTATGAACTCCTTACATGACAGAGGTTGAGGCTGAGAGCAGTTTGTGAGTGGGGCAAGGTCACCCAGCAGGCTCCCGTGACAGAGTGGGAATTCGAAACTCGATCTCCCACATGCTAGGACAACACCCTAACCATTATACCGCGCTGGCTCTCGTGGCAGTGAACAGAAGGAAACAAATCATTACAAGTAGCCAGAAAGATACGCATCTCCCGCAGTGCCATAACTTAAGCAAGATGCAGATTTTGTTTTTGTTTTTAAAGAAAAGAGCAGTTTGTGCCCAGCGGTGCCTAAAATTTGTTCTGAGCCATTTGCTCCTAATTAGGATACAGAAGCTAGAGGAGAGGCTCCCTGCCCTACTGTGGAACTAAGAAGCACAGAGACCACAGAGAGACCATCGTGTTGGTTTTCCACAGTTTTGGCCGCCAAGAGCATGCTGAAGGAATAATGTTCCAGTTGTCTGTTTCAGGAACCCAAATACCTTGGGCTTTCTCAGTGTGATATGTAACGTGCAAGGTGAAGACTAGAAGCAGCATGGACGAAAGGGCCAGTGCAGTCCTCTCTTGGGAGACCACCTCAGGGACAAGAGAGCCAGTTTGGTGTGGTTAGGAGGGCGGACTTCTAATCTGGCATGCCAGGTTCGATTCTGCACTCCCCTACATACAGCCAGCTGGGTGACCTTGGGCTCGCCACAGCACTGAGAAAGCTGTTCTGAATGAGCAGTGATATCAGGGCTCTCTCAGCCTCAACTCCCTCACAGGGTGTCTGTTGTGGGGAGAAGAAAGGGAAGGCGAATGTTTGAAACTCCTTCAGGAAGAGAACAGCGGCATCTAACAACCAACTCTTCTTAAGTAATCTCAGGGCTCTCTCAGCCTCAGCCACCTCACAGGGTGTCTGTTGTGGGGAGAGGAAAGGGAAGGCGACTGTAAGCTGCTTTGAGACTCCTTCATGTAGAGAAAAGTGGCATATAAGAACCAACTCTATTTCTTCTGGTATTCTGGCTGATTGAAGCACAGCTCACTCCCAACTCCCACTGGCCGGGGAAGTGACTTGCACCTCGCCCCCAGCAGGTTTTCTACCCTTTGCCTGATTTTCTAACCTTTGCCTGATTTTCTTTCAATCCAATGCAGCGGGTTACTGTGTTTGCATGGATCCTGCTGATCCACAATAAAAGGCACTGATGCTCCTTCACAGGCCTCCCTTCTGGGCAGGTAGCTAGACTCTTTATAGACTTGCCTGAGAAGGGGAGACTGGGTACGCCATTATTAAATTGTCACTTAAAAAAAATTAAATCTACATATATGACGACTGAAAATCAACGCAGGGGCCTCCGAGTGGCGCCCACCAACAGCTTTCCTGGCACCCACTACAATGTGGGTGGGGCTAGATGCAGTTTTTGTCCAACAGGGTTTTGATTGGTTGCACAGATTAAAAGACATCCTGCTAAACATAGCATCTGCATAAAATGTTGAAAAGGTTACTATTAGAATTACAGTCTTTGACTTTGCTTTGCCTTTTACACCTGCCGTTTTGTGACTGTGCCCACCACGCTGTGTCAGAAATCCAAAGGTGTCCATGGACTCCAAGAGGCTGGGGACCTTTGGGCAGATGGGCCATTAAGGCCACCTGGAAATGTCCCTATGAGCTGAGGGCCTGGTGAGCCAAGTGAGAAGAAGGCCTCGGCCTGTTTGAGATGGTCCTCTTGGCTGCCACTGTGGGAAGCCAGCAACCCTCACCCTGTGCAAGGCAGGTAGAGAGCTACAAGCTGGCTGCACAGGTCCTTGTGGAATAGGTAATCAGAAAGCATGATCAGAGAGCCAGCTTTGGCTCTCTTCTTCCCAGGCCCAGTTTTGCTTCCCAGTCTGCCCCTGCTTGGAGGTCAACCTAGCTTTTATAAGATTGTCAGTAGCATTTTACAAAGCTGCTTGTCAACCAGGCCATTTGTTTGTATTGCGCTAGACCTAAACAAAGGAGAAGAGTTGGTTTTTATGCCCCACTTTGCACTGCCCGAAGGAGTCTCAAAGCAGCTTCCGATGGCCTTCCCTTCCTCTCCCCACAAGAGGCACCCTGTGAGATAGGTGAGGCTGAGAGAGCTTCTGACAGGACTGCTCAGTCAGAACAGTTTTATCAGTACTGTGACCAGCTTGCCAGGTTAGAAGTCACTGCCCTTAACCACTACAATGGTTTTAAAAAGTATTGCCACCCGATATTCAAGTGGTCACTAACAGTGCAATCCTATGAATCCTTTCCTGGGTGGAAATTCCACTGACGAAACCTGAGTCAGATTACATTTTACTTAATGTCTCTATAAATAAGCACCTGCCTTTTTTTAAAAAAAAAGAGGAGGGGAGAAATACTTCACAGAAGGGGTCTGAAATGTTTTTGTAGGGGGAATGGAATATCACTTCTCCTTGTGGCTGCTGTCCTGCTCCCTTCCACTTGGGGAATCTGGGTATAAGTGGCTGAGTGCAGATTTCTTGAATGGGTCCATTCATGCTGTCCAGACTACAGAGAGAGTCCTTGCTGTGGCAATTACAAGCCCAAACAAAAGCCTGGAAGGAGAACATCGGCCAAGAAACCGTTTGGGAGTGCTTAATTTGTCCTCCAGAGCAAGAGACAAATTTGGATAGAAGACAAGCCACACACCCCCACACCCCCATTCCAGGAAGGAATTTCCTGCGGCCAGTCCTGCACAGTGGGGAATGATTCACAGATCAATCTGCTGTTTCTGTTTTTTTTTAAAAGCACTTCTCAAGAAGGCATAAAGGTGCTGAGTTGTAGAACAGAATCCAGAAGTCTGGACTGAGATCTTGCAAATGCAAAATTATCTGGCTTGTACCCTTTAGAATACGCTTTATCAGACTTTGATTCTACACACTGTGTAGACTGCCAAAGGGGGGAGATTGCTTGTGTTGATCCAGCTTACGTGGGCCCAGTTCAAAAGCCAGCAAAAATAAATGCAGGTTAATTGCAGGTTAAGATGTCTGAGTCGTGCAGTTCCAGGTTGGATGCAAGAACCAAAAGTTTATTCTTCCATAAGGGAAAAGGAGGGAGGGAGCTACGGCTCAATACAAATAATAAATAATGGAAAAAGTTAACAATGACAACGTGCAGGGTCCCAGATTCAATCCTTGGAATTGCTCCTGGAGAGCAGCAACCAGCCAAAGTAATAGACCAGGAATTCCCAACCAGGGGTCCACACATCCCTGGGGGTCCACGGGAGCTCCGGAGGGGGTCCGTGGCCTTTCCCTTCCTGACTTATTGGACTTGGCCACGAGCTTGGCAACTGGCTGCTTCCATTGCCCTGCCCCCCTTCCCGAGTGTGATTGAGTTGGTTTCTGCACCTGGGAGGGAACGGAGCCTTCATGCCTCCTCCTGGCTTAATTCTCCTCCTGTCTCTCCCTCCCTCAGTCCTCCTCGGGCCTGCCTGTTAACATGGGTGCTCATGTCACTTCTGGGGGTGTGACTGGGCTCCTCGAAACCTGAAAAATTACTTTAGGGGCTCCTCCAAGGCCAAAAGGGTGACAAAGGCTGTTATAGACACTGAGCCAGGTGCACCAGTGGTCCAGCTCAGGAAGCCGCAGCTTCTTGGGTCTGCTCTTGTTGATCTTGTAGAACAGGCACAAGACCCAGGGTTTAGCTTGGACTCCTCCCTCTCCTTTGCTCTCACCACCATCCTGATATTCAACTGGCCATTCACAGTGTGATGCTAAGAACAAGTAATCCCCACCAACCAGACCCGAGTAGGATTTTGAGAAGACCCACTTTGGATTGTACTGTTGCAAAAAATACGATCTTCTCCCTCCGGTCCCTCTTTGGCTTATACACCAGAAATCCTTTATATGGATTTTAGCTTCTGAGTCTTCTAGTGCAGACCCCTTTGCTTCCATCCAGCACTACGACACCAAAATCATTCATCTTTCTTGGCCTCTTGGCCATTCACAACGCTCGGGTGCCTGCACCGGCCTCTTCCTTACTTCAGGACCCAACTCAATGTTCTCACTCTTACCTTCAAAGCCCTCTGTGGCCTTGCCCACCCCATCCTGACCCAGCACTCTCTGTGGAATTCATTCCTTTGCCATCTGCCTCCAGCCAAGGTTCTCCCCCACACACACACACACACAATGGTTCTGCCCCTTCTCCCTTGCTTCTTTTTATACCTGGAGCTCCCTCCCAGGATACCAAAGTGATAACTCCTCTCTTAGTTCTTTTCATAGAATCATAGAATAGTAGAGTTGGAAGGGACATCATGGGTCATCTAGTCCAACCCCCTGCACTATGCAGGACACTCACATCCCAATCGCTCATCTACTGTAATCTGCCACCCCTTTGCCTTCACAGAATCAGCCGTCAGATGGCTATCTAGCCTCTGTTTAAAAATTTCAACAGATGGAGAACCCACCACCTCCCAAGGGAGCCTTTTGAATTTGTTCAAAACATACCTTTCCTGCAAATCCTTTTGGTACCATTCTTTCCTCTCATCCCTTACTGGGGCAAAACCCTGCAGCTCAGATAAGCCTGTATTCTTTCTCTTTTTATCCCTGCCTCCTCCTCTTTCTCCTCCCCTGTTCCCTCTGCTGCACGCTTCTCAGGGTGGGGAATTCCTTCCCTGTTGTTTGTACCAAGCCATTCACGGTAAAGGGGCTACAACAATTGTATCCATAACGGTAGAGGACAATGCTAGAAAATAACCAGCAAAGCTGAGTTACTCACATCCCAGGATCACGATCTTCTTGCGAGTATCTTCGCTGAGTAAGTGTTTCACCAGGTTGTAAGCCACAGGGAAGAGCCTGGGAGCTGCAACACAGGTAAGAAGCATGCCAAGATGTAATGTTGCAATGACCGCCATGGACATTTTCAAAGCCGATGCAGAACGCATGGGAAAGCAGTGCTCACCTTTGATGACAAAAATACGCCTCAAGGACTCGGGATAATTCTCTTCAAACATGGCGAGAAGCTGTAAGTGCAAGGAGACAAAATCAAGAGGGGAATATTATTAACTTGAAATATTTCCTTGCCCTTTTTCTTCTAAGAAGAAGAAGAAGAAGAAAAGTTGGTTCTTATATGCTGCTTTTCCCTACCCGAAGGAGGCTCAAAGCGGCTTACAGTTGCCTTCCCCTTCCTCTCCCCACAACAGACACCCTGTGAGGTGGGTGAGGCTGAGAGAGCCCTGATATCACTGCTCGGTCAGAACTGCTCTATCAGGGCTATGGTGAGCCCAAGGTCACCCAGCTGGTTGCATGTGGCGGAGCACAGAATCGAACCCGGCATGCCAGATTAGAAGTCCACCCTCCTAACCTCTACACCAAACTGGCCAGCCTTTCTCAAATTTTTACCACTGAGAAACCCCTGGAACAATAGTGGTACAATCGTACAGAGCTTCCAGCTAGGGCCCCTCCCCTTCCCAACCCCTCCAGACCTATCATCGGCCATTTGGAGCGAGAGGTGCAGGCTGGCATGACCATATATGCTAATTTCACGTGATAAATGTTTAACACATTTCAAAAATATATTTAAAAATTATTTAACTCCCACCCAATCAGCAAAACCCTTCCTGGGCTGTCAAGAATCTCCAGGGTTCCACGAAACCCTGGTTAAGAAAGCCCGCTCTAAGCACATCCAAAGTGGCTTATAAAAGAAATACATGTCCTTATGAAGAACTGAGAGAAAGAGGAAATTTCTCCATACTCCTCAAATGAGTTTTGTTCTCTATAAGATCTCAGGTCTTGACAGTGGTTCTCAACCTAGGGATCGCAACCCCATTTGGGTTTGCCTGGGCCCTTCTTCGGGGTCTAATCTCTTTCCTCCATTCCCTCCCCGCAACTAACTCTGCTAGATTTCTATATCGGGGGCAATCAGGAGATTCTCCGCCTGCACTCTGTCTCCTCCAGTGCTCCTCCAACACACTGCACCCATATTTAAAGTAGAGTGAGCAGGAGCCTGTTGAGCCAGTGCACTGGATAAGGGAGCGACTCCACGTGCCCCCCACCAGACTCACCTCTCCGTAGGCTTCCACGGCTGGCTTCCAGAGGTGCTTCAGGCCTAGCCCTTCAAAGTCATAGATCATTGTGATGGTTTCAATCTTCCTCCCCAGCTAAAAAGGAAGAAATAGTGTTGGGAGCAAAGAAGGACAAAAAACATCAGCCCCAGGTCTTATTCACCATTCTACAGGTTGGAATGTTCTGTTTTGCCTTTTGGGACATGCAAGCTTTCCCAAGACAACAACAGCTTCTCGGGGCTAGTTTGGGTGGGGGAAATAGGAGAGGAGGGGGCAGGCTTAAGCACTTTTTCCAAATTTAAATTGGGTCCTTGCATATCTCCAAAGGATGTTCTGCACGTGGGACTGCCTGGTCTATTCAAAGCCTGGCTTTGTCACGCGTGATTAAGCCCTTAAAATAAGAGCCACAACCTCCAAAGTGTACAAGTCAGCTTCAAAATTTCATGAATATCTAAAAAATAAGTCATTGGATACAAATTTAAACAATCCTTCCCTGCTATCTTTCCTGAATCTCTAATCCAACACAGATCGCCAATAATCTGAAAGGGTTGACACATGAACACAAAAATCTAGAGTAAATGCAGAATAAAACCCACGACGCTCTTCTTTGCTAATTAACTGGGGGCCACTCTTGAAGTTATACTAGTGACAACTGCAGATTATCTACAAGGGCCCATGTGCGCAAGGATACAGCAAAGACTTTTTAAGCAACAAGGGGAATGGCTTGCCACATTACACCAAGGTTTGATCCTGCCCAGCATCCAGTCTGCAACTCTGGCCATCTAGATGCCCTTGGGAAGGCTGAAAGCAGAGCGCAGAGTCAATAACCTTCCTATGTTCTTCCCCACCCAGTATAACACCCCTCTACACGGAGGTTACATTGAGCAACTATGGCCAGCATCAGCTCACAGATTCACAAGGGGGAAGAGTCTAAACTTTGTTTTAAGGCAACCTGAGCTAGCGGCTGCCACCAATTCTTGTGGCAGGGAGATTCCTTCCGAATATCACAGGAGCAGATGACCCCCTTTGGAATCAATGCTAAGAGCCGTCAGGAGAGTGTCTATTTTAAGGAGCAGCACTTTTGATGTGCAGTTTCAATGACTTGCTGGTTTTTAAAATCTGATTGTTTTAACCCGTGCTGGAACCCGATCTGAGCAACCAGGAAGGGTGGGATATATAAGAATAAAGCTGGGTTTTTTTTTAAATCGTCATTATTTATCAGTTGAACAGCATGATGAAATAGGATGGTCTCTGATCAGGAGTTCTCCTCGTTGTACCTATTTTCACAAACCTTCACCTGGTCATTGCCCTCTGAGATGAGCTACTGTACCTTTTCCCTCTCTTCGGTTTGCAGTTTTGTTTTTGTAGTATTTTTTAAGTGAAAAAGAGAGGAAGAGGGAGGAGAAGAAGGACCACCTTGCTGGGTCAGGCCGTTCGGCCCCTCATTTACTGCAGAGGGCATCCGGAAGTCCCAACAAGCTGGAGCCCCAAGGCCAAAGCCTTCCCCTGCTGTCCTCAGCCAACATAATACTGCTAAATACGGAGATTCCAGTTAAGCGATATTAGTACAAGTAAAGGACCTCTCCTCCACGAATTTCTCTGATCTCCTGTGAAAAGCATATACTCTATCACTATATCCTGTGGCAGTGAGTTCCCCATTAATAAAAAAACATGGGGGTGAGATACTGGAAGTCATTAAAATGGAGTTTCTTGCCATCAGCTGGTGTGGGGGGGGGATGAGAAGGCTGGAAATTTTTGGTTTATCCCTTAACAAAAAGAGCAATATTCTAATGACAGTGCTACAAACTCCACTCTTGGCACGCCGGACATCGTCTTACCAGCTTTGTCTGTTGGTCACACACTTTCCGGATCTTCTCACAGTCCTTGAACTTCTTCTTGAGCAAATCTTGCTTGGAAGCGGACAAGAGGATCCCTTTGGCATCGAGAGGCCCGATGATTTCATACCAGACAGGACAACCATTCCGGTCAAAACCACAGTGTCCCCCAGTCATGTATTTCTCAATAACCTGGGAGTGGTGAAGAAAACAGAACACAGTCTGATAAAAGGATTCGGATCGCTGGACGAAATCCAGCACTGGTTGGCACTCATGAGCCCCAAATGCCTAAGCATCAGGAACTGACCTCTGGAGCTGTCCATTCAAAGATGTGCTCGCTGTTCATGTGTTTCCGTAGCGCAACATGCTGTTTTAAAACAAACCGAAGAGGACACGGATGTCAGAGAGGGCAATGGATCAGGTCTTGCAGGAGGGTGGAATACACAAAGGGGACCTATAGGAATTCATAACAAGTAGCATCTCAAACCACCGGTCCTTTCTCTGCTCCGCTACTCGGAGCGCCGGCAGCTTCTCCCCTTTACCTGCTTCCTGCTCACCTGCAACTTTATCCCCTGTGCTTCCTTGCCCTCCCCCATTCTAGCTTCTGCTTCCTTCTCTATCTTCAGCTTCTATTTCCCCTGTTTGCTTCCCTGGGACCGTTTACGCACTGGAGGTTTCATGCCGGGCTACAGGCTGGAGTTTTAGTCGTGGCAGGTTGCCCCACCTCTTCCGTCACCCACATGGGGGAGCATTTGGCCCGGTGCACTTCATCCACCCCCGATTTGTGTTCTTGCACGGAAGCTGGGGCAGTGAAGTTCCCAGTGCATAAATGGTCTGTGATTTGCTCTTTTCTCATGTTTCTTGTCTTTCCTGCCTGCCAGCTTGTTTCTCCCCCAACTCCTTTCCAGTCTCAAATGTGAAGCTGCAGCAGAGGCATTCTTTTCTCCCGATGGAAGTACAAAGCACATGCTGCAAATGCAGTCCTGACCAGTGATGGACAAAACCACATATTCAGAATACCAGGTGCAAATTCTGAATCTACATTCAGAATTCAGCACAGTGAGAACATGCTGGCAAATCACAACTGCAGAAACAGAGATAAAGAGAAACTGCATTCTGTTTTCTGAGTCTTTATAAAACCAAGACAACATAAGCTCAGAGATTGATATACTCCACATGTTCACATGTTTCTATAACTGCAGAAATTTTAGTTAGCCATATATCTGAGAACTCTTAACTGGGATTGGCAGAGGGAGGGCCTTATTCTAAAATGGGCATCCCATTGGAAGGCAGATGGCAGGAGGAAACCGGGGAGAATACTTAAAAATCTCTTACCTTCCGGAGCATAGCTTCAGATTTTTGGAGATCAAAACATCTGGCTGCAATAAAATCACCAGGGATTAGAGAGCTAGTTTAGAATTCTACTCTCCCCCCCCCCCCCACAAACACACACACACACACAAAGTAAAGATTAAGAAATTAACTAGCAATAGCATAGGGACTGTATCGCTCCCGTCTTGTTCCATCTATTCTGGCTTCTCGTTTGCTCTCAGGTTCAGTTCAAGGAGCTGGTACTTTTAAAGTCTGATACAGCCGGGGACCAACATACTGTAAGGACCACCTCCTCCCATAAGAGCCTCTTGTGGCGCAGAGTGGTAAGGCAGCCGCCTGAAAGCTTTGCCCATGAGGTTGGGAGTTCAATCCCAGCAGCCGGCTCAGGGTTGACTCAGCCTTCCATCATTCCGAGGTCGGTAAAATGAGTACCCAGCTTGTTGGGGGGTAAACGGTCATGACTGGGGAAGGCACTGGCAAACCACCCCGTATTGAGTCTGCCATGAAAACGCTAGAGGGCGTCACCCCAAGGGTCAGACATGACTCGGTGCTTGCACAGGGGATACCTTTACCTTTTTACAGCCAGGGACCAACATACTGTAAGGACCACCTCCTCCCATACAAACCTACCTGTATGCTCAGGTCATATTTGGAGGCCCTGTTTCATTTGCCCCACAATCTGAATACAGACAGGTGGCAACCTGAGAAAGGGCCTTCTTGGTGGTACCAAAAATTTGGAATTTCCTCTCCAGGGTGATTTGTCTGCCTCCCTCTCTATCAGTGTCTTTTGCCAGCAGGTGAAAACTTTTGTTTTTTAGTCTAGCATACCTCCCATAATGGTCACTGGCCCAGCTTCTAGCGTTGCTCGTTTATGAGTTTTTAATTAAATTACTTTATAATTCTGGATATTTATCTGCTCAAATATTTTAATTTTAATAGGAGTTTTAATGGGGTTTTAAGACATTGTGACTCGCCACAAGCTGCTTAGGGAGTGGCGGGAAATAAATAAATAAATAATTTTTATGTCCACTGACATTTGGACTAGGATTGGGTAGAAAGGTGATATAAAATGTTTTAAATAATATATATTTCAAAATATATCTATCCCTTTTTGTCTTGAAGATATGCCTTTCCCCTTGAATATTGGCAATGAAATGGACTGCACACTTTAAAAAAATGGTGAATTCACAGAAGCTAGTAGACAGGTTGTTCTAATATTCCAGTGTAAATATAATATTCCACAATACAGCAATTGTCAGTTTAAAAAAAAAACCCTGAATAAGCCATTTTCCAGTGACATGGGGGGAGTGAGCTGTCAGCCACAGGCAGTGAAAGTGCAGAGATGCCACTGTGAATGCATAAGGCATGTCCAGTTGCAAATAAAACTACCTGGCTAGTAGATGATGTGTAAAAACAGCTCAGGTACTGATTGACAGTGCTGTGAGCCAATGGCGACATTCCATTTTCTTCATGTGCCTCCTCTCCTCTGGACTTGCCAAACAGGCAATGAACCTCCTCTAAAGGGGTTATCTCTGCCCAGCAGAAAAGATCACCGGCCCACAGTGGAGGCGCCATAAGTGGGGTTTCAGGTGAGCCTGCTTTGAGGAAGGGTGTGCGAACCTCTGCTTATCACAGGGGCATCTTCTTCACTCCCGTATACTTCCAACATCAGCAGTCAACAACCTTTTCTATAATGAGAACTTCTTCTGAGCTATGGGTATAAATATCCCAAGCTCCTTTCCATCTACCCCTGGCACGCAAGGGTACATTTTGTGCCTTAGAAGCAGAACATAAAGTAGAAAGAGCACCAGAAAGGACACTATTGGCTAACAAGCCCGCAGAAAAACCCTCCTCTGAAATAAACACAGATTTTTTAAAAACCTGCCCAGAGCAGTTTCATGATCTTTGGGTTCAAAAGCCCCTTTGCAGTTAGCCAGTAAGCTATCAGTAATTCCTGGGCAGGACCATTCTTCACCAAGTAAACAAATTGGATCTACTGTAAAAAGGTAAAGGTATTCCCTGTGCAAGTACCAAGTCATATCTGACCCTTGGGGTGACGCCCTCTAGCGTTTTCATGGCAGACTCAATGCAGGGTGGTTTGCCAGTGCCTTCCCCAGTCATTACCATTTACCCCCCAGCAGCAAGCTGGGTACTCATTTTACCAACCTCGGAAGGATGGACGGCTGAGTCAACCTTGAGCCGGCTGCTGGGATCGAACTCCCAACCTCATGGACAGACAGCTCCAGAAAGCATTTCTGCTGCCTTACCACTCTGCGCCACAAGAGGATCTACTGTACGGTGATCAGATTGTCTCACTTTTGGAGGGACATCTGGGGGTACCTGGCAAATTGTACTTATGTTGAAATTAAAAAATATATATTACAAAACTATTTTTGCATTCTATGCGTTCTATGAAGCTTTTTGTTGCTCCACAGAGACCAAATTTTTAATCAAGACCCCCCCCCCCCTCGGTCAATGGTGTCCCGTTTTACCAATGTTAAAATCTGGTCACCTTAATCTACTGCAGGCTGCGAGGAAAAAGGCTGACAGGGCTCAAGACTATCTGGATGCTATCAGGGCCCTATCTCCATGGTAGATTAAGTGTGACTTGTGATCATCTTAATCATCAAAAAGCCTCTCGCTTGGCCCTGATCTTGGAGCACCGTTCCAAGCGGTAGAACCTCTGCTGAAAGAGTTCAAAAGAGGTTGGATTTTGCAACCTGCCTAAGCTGACAGCAACTGAGTTGGGAGGAGGAAGAACAAGATCCCCACCCGTGGGTGTTCCTGATGCTCAGCTTTCTCCATAAGCAAACTGATGAGAGTGGCAATCTGTACAGAAAAAGGGGAGAGGCCTGCAATGAGGTGGGGGGGGGGGAGTTTACTAATTTGCTCAAGTTTACATGAGCATTTGTTCGATTCACATATTTAGCATTTAAGTACTATTTTGAACACTGTCAAGTGCTTCCCATACATTGTCTCCATAATCCGTCCCCACAGCTGAGTGGTGTATTGGACTAGCATATAGGGAACCCAGGTCTGAATCTCCACTCAACTGTGGAACCTTGCTGGGTGACCTGCGGCCAGTCACCCACTCACAGCCTAGCCTACCTCAGAGAACTGTTGTGGGAATAAAATGAAGGAGAAGAGAATGATGTAAGCCACATTGGGTCTCCCTTGGAGACAAAAGCGAGATGTAAATAAAGAAAACAGATATCATCATCTCCAAGTGCCCGGTTTGGAGGAGTTTGTGTGACTGTGACAATAGTGGCTTCTCTCAGGTCATTTCCTGAGTCTGTGGCTGAAGCAAGATTTGAACCCGGGAACACTCTTCAGTGTCGACTCATAGCCATAATGCTGTGTTGGGCCTATTATCTCCTGAAGCAGGAGATACTTTGTGTGGTGCTGGCAGTTCCCTTAAGTGCTCAAAGGCTAGGGTATTGTTTCATCAAAAAGACAACAACACACCCTTACTTGCATATGCTGATTTCCGGGTTACAGCTGCCAGTTCCCCTGGAGAAAATGGCAACTTCAGAGGGTGGCCTCCCTCCCCAGACGTCCATGGACTACAATTCCCATAAGCTCCTGAAAGCATTGTGTTGGCAGAGACTCATGGTAGTTGTAGTCCATGGACATTCTATTATATTCTATGATTCTATTATATGATCTATGACATCTGGAGAGCCACAGTGTGGCCACCCCCGCTCTATGGCATCACATCCCTGCTGAGCTCCTTCCTTTCCCTAAACTTCTCCCTGCCCAGGCCCCACCCCCAGTTCTCCAGGAATATTCTAACACATGTGGGCAACCCTAAATTAAGTGCTTGCTTACTCATATGCTTAAAGCAAATTCTGGCAGGGGCTCATAGGAATTGTAGTCCATGGACATCTGGAGGGCCGCAGTTTGACTACCCCTGCTTTAAGCAATAGCAAGATCTCGCTGAACTAAAAGGATCCAGCAGCAGCTGGTTTCTCTTGTACAGGAGGGACAGAGACATGAGAGTCAAGGACAGGCCACAGTCTGTCTTTTGAACTTTACCAAACAGTCAGGCTGGAAGTGGTAGTGGAAAGTCCTGGTTGATAAAACTAATCCAGCCATCTCAGGGAAGATAAAGACTCTTGCATAATTCCTGCAACAACCCTGCATGATCGTGTAGCCATCTCTAACACGGAATCGCTCTGAACCAGCCAATTTCCAGAGCTCTGTAAAGGACTCTCTGCTCTCTCAGGAACAGCAGGAAAGCTGCAGACATCACCTTCCCATGAATCTCAGCTCTCCCGCTGCCTGGCTTTTGAAAGCAAGCTCACAGTCCTTTCTGTAGAAAAAATATGCCTGAAAGTGAGCATAGCCAAGGGGAGATCTTACAAGCCAGAGGCGTTTCCCATAATCAGAAGGCTTTAGTACCCTGCTTTGCAGCAGAGTCAAAGACACTTTGTGATGGTGCATGGGGTGGGTGTGGGAATTGGTAACTTTGCATATACCTCATTGGTTTGGATTGGTAGAAAGTGATCCATCTCCTGGTTCTGTTCATGCAAGGCAGGAACAAACTTCCACCTAGCTGAAAAAAAACTGGACTGTGTAACAGGGGCTAATCACAGCATCTTCATTTGCTGGTTACATTCCTTTCTCACATAAGCACGTTTTGTCGATCTGGCTCATATTAGTAGGGGCAGTACTGCGGTGATGAAAGAGCCACTTATGGGTTGCAGCGAAATCTTAGATGTCCTGTGCTACACTGGGTGGGTTGGTAGGAGAGCCTTCTTTACCCAGCAACAATCCCCGGACCTGTTTCTTACCTCGGAGCCATTTCAAGAGGAAGTAGTCATCTTGGTCAGGCAGTGCCGACATGATATCTTGGACATTCTCACGGAACTGAGAGAAAAGACAAATATGTCAGCAAGCGCAATCCATGTGCTGCATTTTGCTCTCCTACGTTTCGGAACGCACCGTGCCATCTTGCACCACATATGATGATCAGTTTAGCAAGAGATGCTTGGCACTGAATCTGAGCGGACTTTGTACAGTCAAGGCAGGTTCTCTACCATTGTGTAAGAGCCTCTCCCTACACACTTATGATTACACTGCATTCATTTAAATCAAGGGTGACCAAACTGTAGTTCTCTCTAGACGTCCATGGACTAAAATTACCATGGACTAAAAAAGCAGTTTTCCTGTTTATAGGGACACAGCCTGTGTGTATGTGCACAGACTTCATTTCCATAAGCCAGCAATCATGCACAGGAAGGGCATGGGGACAGAATGTCCATGCCTGCCCCCCTCACACAACATCATCTGGAGATGGCCACATTAAACGCACACCGCTTGGGTTTCAGCAAACTTGATTATTGTACAGCTGAATGTATGAATCGTACCTATGATAAAGTCTTTCGACAGAGTTGATGGGAAGCCATATGAATGTTCTCTCTGGAATGCCTATATGTGCAAGTCAAAATGTATTTTCTCTCTAATTTATATGCATTTTAATGTCCAGGCATTTTAGACATCGCAAACAAACAGGAGTTTGTTCATGACATGTGCAAACTTGGTTTATTTTCCATATAGTGGACACCCTTTCTCCTCCAGTCATGTGCCAAGGTGGAAGCCTTAATTGCAATTTGATGGCATATTGAGTTATCTGTATCATTCCTGTTTTATGTAAACTGCCCTGAGCCTTGGGGGAGAGCGGTATATAAATGTAACAAACAAACAAATAAATAAACATACATCTAAATATAGATAACAAACAGAGGTGGGAGTCCTGTTCAGTAACTGGAGTTCTAAACAAGGATAATATTGAATATTATAATCCTAGTTTGTTGAAGCACCTTTATTTGGGTGTCACGGAGGAAGAAGTCTTGGCGCAGTACACAAGAGGAGGGGAGTCAGGGAGCTTAGCAATTTCACTTTTCGTGAACAAATGCTGATTTGTTCAGAATATCTGAACTCAGGCCACGGCACCCTTGTAGTACACAGACCAACATTTCACAAGCTGCAGCTCATTTTGAATGGTTGAAAAACATCAGATAATGAAGGTTCTTTAGTGTAACTTTAACCAAACAATCAACCCACCCCCTTTTAAAAATCGTTCTAGAATTCCATTTCTCCAGACACGGGGCGGGTGGACCATTCAGCAATCTGTGAAGGGGGAGATATGAAACATAGGCAGTGATCCTTGCCAGGCTAATGGGGTCACCGGAGGTGTGCAGAGTACCCCTGTTTTCCTCTGTGAAAAGTGGGCAAGGGAGTTTATTTCCTTTTTCTGCACCAGGAGTGGCCAGACTGTGGCTCTCCAGACGTCCATGGGCTACAATTACCATGAGCCCCTGCCAGCATTATAATCCATAGACATCTGGAGAACCGCAGTTGGCCACCTCCTGTTCTGTACCCACACCATTCTTCTCAATAGGGGTCCAAAGCAACTTCTATAGCCCTTTCTTCTATTTTGTCCTCACAAGAATTCCATAAAGTAGGTTAGGTGTAAAGTAGGTTAGGTCCATAAAGTAGGTGAGTATATGACTGGCCCAAGGTCACGAAGTGAGCCTCCTCTCCCCCCCCCAATCTAGCCCATTACCCCTCTGCCACATGTCCACCACCTCAGCACAATGATGACATGCCCCAACTTCAAATCTTTGGGAAACCTCTTCCAGCAGTTCCATACAAACACTAGAAAGCATAGAACGCTGTGGTAACTCACGGCACAAGTTAACTGAACTCTCCAGGTTCAGATTGCTAGGGGACAAGTGAAGAAGCCCTCTGACTGCTGAAATTGCCTCTTGGAGCACAGCTGTGTTCACCCAAACTGTACAGGGCTCCCCCCCACTGATTACTTTGAATTTAGACATGAATGGGCATCCCAAATTAGGTTCAAGATGACACACAATACCTGTCGTGGCCAGAAGACTGAAAGGAGGCAGGGTATGCATCAGAACAGTCATTGTTCTCCTTCAAGACAATTATCCACCCACAAAGAATGTTGTGCCTCTGCATGAGTAACTGTTTGTACCTTGCCTTCTCCAGATTAGTAGCCATGCTTGGGACCATGCTTGGAACCATCTTTGGAAGAGGAAGTTGAGCCCTTTGAGCAGATTGTGATTCCTCCCAAAAATCTGAGCTGCGAGCCAGATTTATATTATAAGATAGTTGAAGATCTTTTTTTTTTTGGGGGGGGGGATCATCACAGTATTATAAAAGTTTTGCTACTGCTAAAATATTATTGAAAATGAGATTGAGAGCTTATCCGGAACGCGTTTTGGCAATTATTGGCATTATTTGATCATAGCTTAATTCATAAAGGTGTGAATGGCTGAAATTTCATAAATAAATAACAAAAGTAAAACGTTTTACTGAGTTTTACTGAGTAAAACTCCTTTGATAAACCTGAGATGTTGATTTTTTTTTCTTCTTTGCTGGATCCGTACTTCCAGCAGAAACAAAGGGCAATTCCTACTGAACACGGGCATTTTTTAGATGTTAAGACTGAGTAGAATTTGCTTCCAGTTTGAATTCCCGAAAGAGTGCAGGTAAATGGAGTCTGCCCTTTAGTCTTATGGGTTTGCTCTGTCCCGAATCCTCTTCCACTGATTTTGAAATTGGTGCCCACCGTCCATCATTGTTTTCAGTTTACATGTTATTCATTCACAGGCTACCGATGTGTACCAACAAGGATTGATTACATCACAGCACAAAAAAGCACTCTTGATGCACCTTAGGAAAAATTAATGTTTTGCAATATAAATCATTGCAATTCCCATGTCCACCATCGAACAAAACCTAGCAATCAAAACAGAAGAGCAGCAGACTGTTCTGAAAACAAGCTCATGCAATTCAAAATCCCAAAAGGGAGAAAGAAATGAGACAGGGAAGGAATTCTCCCTAAAGGGCATAATTAGAAGTAAACTGTCAAATGTTTGGCAAACACTGGTATCAACTGCCTACAACAATATGGAATTTAACCCACAGGTCTTAAACTTAGTGCATGCTTTACACGGGAGAATATGTGATGGGAGGTTAGGTACCAAGTGATGCAGTACAAGGAAAACTTTGCCTAAAGACAGGATTTTGCCTCTTAGGGTTCAGGCAAGTTTGTGAAGCCATCCATTATAATTCGACAAAGCACAAAAAAGTACCCTTCAGTGTAAAAGCAGGTAGCTGCAGCAGATCCTGCTGCCGGGCCCCAAGAATGGGTCTTACTCTGCCTCAATTCTGCAACAGAGCAGCATTTACAGCCAAAGCACAGCTCTTTCAAGCAGAAATGAAACAGCATGGGATGTTGTACTACAAGCGATGCCCGACACCAGTACCACAGCTGACACCAGAACCACACTGGCAGTTGTAGCCATCTCCGGAGGAAGCCAGACACATGGATACTTGCTCTGGAACAGCAAGTGTACTGAGGAGGAGGGAGAATGGGGAGAACCTGCCGCAGTTGCTAGGCAACAACAGGAATGGCCTCCTTTCCCCCTGGATGCGAGAGGTTCAACAGGAAGCACTTTGAGTAATAGTTGGCCTTCTGTAATAGCTGCTGTCACACACACCTACTGAGGAGGCAGCTCAGAACTAGCCAACTCCTTAGCTCATTTGATTACCTGGACTTACAGGAAACAGGACAGGAACTCCAACAATCACGCGTATGTGCTGTTTTTGTGTGTGAGCCACTTCCAAGCATTTAGGGCTCCACGTGAATCATCTGCCCCGGGACACTGAAAAAGCTCAGAAGCCACGAGAGGCATGAAGGAATCTGGGAACTTGGGCCGGCCAAGGGAATACTTGCTCACCCCAACCCTATCCCTAATCCTTCCTATCTGTTATTCTGAAAAGCCCAGTGCTCAGTTTCAACAGGAATTAAGAGTGCCATGCCTCTTCCCTGGCAACACACCACCTTGACCCAAAGGCCATTTGCAGGGCGAGTTCTGAGCAAATGCGAAGACAGCCCCAGCACCTGTGAGGGAGAGGTAGAAGCGCTCTCATCTCCTTCTTCAGCCAGTTTGGTGTAGTGGTTAGGAGTGCGAACTTCTAATCTGGCGAGCCGGGTTCGATTCTGCACTCCCCCACATGCAGCCAGCTGGGTGACCTTGGGCTCACCACGGCACTGATAAAGCTGTTCTGACTGAGCAGTGATATCAGGGCTCTCTCAGCCTCACCCACCTCACAGGGTGTCTGTTGTGGGGAGAGGAAAGGGAAGGCGATGGGAAGCCGCTTTGAGACTCCTGGTAGACAAAAGCAGCATCTAAGAACCAATTCTTCTTCTTCTTCTTCTTCTTCTTCTTCTTCTTCTTCTTCGTCTTCGTCTTCTTCGTCTTCTTCGTCTTCTTCGTCTTCTTCTTCGTCTTCTTCGTCTTCTTCTTCTTCTTCTTCGCGGGTCACTGTTGTGTATTTCTTTTTTAACGGAACTGTGTTTTCCTCCTGCGTTATTCTAACACGCTGTTTGCTATCCACCGTGGATCTTAGTCTGGCAGGTATCTCAAAGAGGTCATCACCATGTCAAGCACACTGTAAACCATCCCTGGTTCAGTCTTGCAAAAGCTGGGGAGACGGCAAGCCCATTACCCTCCTCCCTGGCTTCTCTTTTGCAAGGGGCTTTGCGGCAGGGAAGGTCCTTCAAGAACAGTTTCGGGAATGCTGCGAGCAGTTTGCCTCGCAAAACCCCTGCAGCTATCTTGTAAGGCAGACCATACTCCAGAAAGGGGACAAGGAAGTCGAGACCGGCAATGTAGTATGCTTTGTTGCTGCAGACGTAAGACTGCCCTCTTGACCTTACAAGTGCTGGGTGCAGCACAGCAGGAAGTGTCTGTCCCCTGGGAGCCCTAAATAGTCCTCAAATAACCATCAACCAGCTCGGCCTCCCCACTATTCAAGTCCCAAGAACATGCCTGCCCTGCTGCTAGTTTCCAAGCAACTGCTGTTCCCCCAGGGGAGGTGCCAGCTTCTCCGTCAATCATCCCCCGGGGACACCCTGCAGAGTGCCGCACAATTACGGGTGACAGAGGAAACGCTCGCTCACTGATTCACTTTGCAAGGGATGGCTCAATCCGTTGCCTTCAGTGAGACGGGCTACGTCTTCCCTTGCCTGCCTACGCGTGTTCTGTTCACGTCTGCCCTTCCTCGACGTTTCCTCAAAGTATGGGTGCTGAAAAATGCTAGCCACTGTGCACCTGCCCCTCTTCTGTTCCCTGAGGTGGCCCCGTCCCCTGTTTCTTTTAGCATGGTGGAAAGATCGAGACTTTCTTTGTTGCAGCCTGCATTTTACGGATCTTCCTCCCTCCAGTTAGCTCCCTCCTTTGGTAGTTTCTCTTGAGAGCAGACGAGGATTCTCTTCTTCAAGGCATCTTGTGGGTGCTGCTGACTGCTTAAGGCTGCTTTCGAGGCTGCTTTGTGGAGAACGCTGCTTGTTAACGTTGCTATGTGCCAACCGGACACCTGGAATTCTCGGCGCCTGAGTAGCAAAGCAACTCAAGTGCTTTTAACACATAATCACTCGGCGCGGTTACACAACCTTGGCACCGACATCCTGCTCCGCTGCCCCTTGTGAAATCAACAGGATCTCTGCATTTCGGACTCTCGAGCTCCCGTTTTGAAAGAGGCTCTGCAGAGCCACAGGCTTGGAAAAGCCACCCTTTCTCTTCAGGGAGGCTGAACAGGTTCCTGCCCCTACTGATCACAATCCCAAATCTAAGAGCCTGTCCACAAAGCAAGGGCTGGCCTCCCGTCTTGAAGTTCACTTGCATTCAAGCACAATTTGTTCCCTGCCAAGAAAGGAACACTGTAAGAGGTGAACAAATTGGCAACCAAAAAGGCACCTTTGAATATGGGAAGAGTGTCGTTTCTTGGGATCCTGAATAACCACACACAAAAAGAAATTGGGAGAAAGGCGACAGAAAGACTTCTGTCCCAGTACTGATTCCTTCTATTTATTTATTTTCTTCATTTTTACCCTGGGGACACCAAGCACCTTACATTGTTCTTCTCTTCTCCTTCTTTTCGTCCTCCTAACAACACGGTTTAGTAAACCAGAGAGCCAGCTTGGAGTAGTGGTTAAGAGTGGCTACTTCTAATCTTGAGAGCCGGGTTTGATTCCCCCACTTCTACACATGCAGCCAGCCAGTTGGGTGACCTTGAGCTAGTCACAGTCCTGATAGTTCTGTTCAGACCGGGCAGTCCTATCAGAGCTCTCTCAGTCTCACCTACCCCACAGGGTATCTGTTGTGGGGAGAGGAAGGGAAGGCAATTGTAAGCCACTTTGAGATCAGGGGATATAAAAAACAATTCTGCTAAAGGCAGCGACTGGCCAGAGATCACCTAGCAAGCTTTCATGACAGAGTAGGGATTCAACCCTGGCTCTCCCATATGCTATTCTGACACTTTTAAATCACAAAGGCTCTTTGATTCCTCTCTAGGCAGAGAAAAAGGATCCCAGAATCATCCGTGGGCACCTGGAAACCACAAACAGTGCTACTTCCTTGGACTGGTGGAAAAGAAAAACAAGCAGCTGGGATTTATGGGTGGCTGGAGAATATTCCCAACACTTTGCAATTAAAGATTCCTTCAGGGATTCAGGATTCCCTCAGGGAAGGGCAATATATATATAAATATATAAATATATAAATATATAAATATATAAATATATAAATATATAAATATATAAATATATAAATATATAAATAAAATAAAGATCCACTCTCATGCCTGACTTCTTCTATAGTGCCCATTCAAATCCAACTTTCACTATGCAGCCCAAAACATTTGGGTATTATAGAATCATAGAGTTGGAAGGGGCCATACAGGCCATCTAGTCTCACCTCCTGCTCAATGCAGGATCAGCCCAAAGCATCCTAAAGCAATCAGAAATGACACTCCCCCTCCCAAAAAAAGAAACCCTCATTCATTGAAATGGGACACAATACACAGACTTTCTCCTGCCTGTTGACATGAATGAGGGTGTGGAAGAACATGAATCATAGAATCATAGAATCATAGAGTTGGAAGGGGCCATACAGGCCATCTAGTCCAACCCCCTGCTCAACGCAGGATTAGCCCTAAGCATCCTAAAGCATCCAAGAAAAGTGTGTATCCAACCTTTGCTTGAAGACTTCCAGTGAGGGGGAGCTCACCACCTCCTTAGGCAGCCTATTCCACTGCTGAACTACTCTGACTGTGAAAAACCTTTTCCTGATATCTAGCCTATATCGTTGTACTTGAAGTTTAAACCCATTACTGCGTGTCCTCTCCTCTGCAGCCAGCAGAAACAGCATCCTGCCCTCCTCCAAGTGACAACCTTTCAAATACTTAAAGAGGGCTATCATGTCCCCTCTCAACCTCCTTTTCTCCAGGCTGAACATTCCCAAGTCCCTCAACCTATCTTCATAGGGCTTGGTCCCTTGGCCCCAGATCATCTTTGTCGCTCTCCTCTGTACCCTTTCAATTTTATCTACGTCCTTCTTGAAGTGAGGCCTCCAGAACTGCACACAGTACTCCAGGTGTGGTCTGACCAGTGCCGTATACAATGGGACTATGACATCTTGTGATTTTGATGTGATGCCTCTGTTGATACAGCCCAAAATGGCATTTGCCTTTTTTACTGCTGCATCACACTGCCTGCTCATGTTTAGTTTACAATCCACAAGTACCCCAAGGTCTCGTTCACACACAGTGCTACCTAGAAGCGTATCCCCCATCCAGTAGGCATGCTTTTCATTTTTCTGACCCAGATGCAGAACTTTACACTTATCTTTATTAAATTGCATCTTGTTCTCATTTGCCCATTTTTCATGGCTATCTCAGGACCCCTGGAAATGGCAGTCTGCACAAAGCCACCCTAATGAGGTTTGATCAAGCAAGTGCTTTGGTCACCCTTTATGGTACCCCAGACCTCCTGTGCAAGATGGTCTGTTCGACCAAGACTGTCATAGGGGATTGGAAGGACACACACAGCTTCCTTCCTCATATAGGTAAGAATTCTAATTGCCATGCATTTTTTTGTTCCAGATCAACACATTGCATGTGGGCAAAGGGCAAGGACCAGCCTTCCAGGTGAATACCATGCACATCAAAGCAAGTTCAAATGATATGCATCAAAACAATAAACAAAAGTCACATCCATCTATCTGCAGATGGGGTCTGACTCATCTGAAATGAGAAGTCAGGGTTGTGAAATACGAAGGCATCCCTTCCATTGGTAGATGAAATGACAAAGGTAAGCCAAATGCAAGGATTTACTAGGGAAAGACTGAAAATAAGACAGTAACCATGTTTACAAGTTACAGGGAACACACGTACAATCCACATACAGTATACACTTGCTTTTTGTTTAAATGTGTGTTGAGTAAATCTCATTTCACATCCAACTCAGGTACAACGGAATGCGTGATACAACCCGCATTTTTATACAAGTTCTAGTCTCCAGTTTCATTGGTAAAGTGAACGCACATGGGCTCTTTCCTACAGCTGGACACACACCGGCCGGATATACGTGCATTCACACTGTAACATGAGAACAGGGTTACATAAAGACGACATGTTATGGAACTCACTGCCTCAAGATATGGGCACGAGGTTAGGGAACTTTATAAACAAAGAAGAATGTTTCTATAGAGGAAAGGTGCAATGGCAGTTCCTAGGCAATGTACTTCTGAATCCTGAACTGACAGATTTTTTTTATCTGATTTGTTGGAGCAATCCTTATCTAAATGACCTACTTGGTAAATGATTTAAAGGCAAACTCCAAGATTTTCTCGTTTTGAGAACAGCTGCATGGAGACCAAAGCTGCAATGTCCCTAATTCCGTTTTACCTCTCTCATAAGCTCACGATGCAGGCAAAGCACCTTATTCTGCAGTAAAAAGATAACACAGGCCCACCTCGCAGGGCTGTCACAAGGCCCAAGGAAATAATCATGACTCCAAATGCTCACAACGCCGCACAACAGCAACTTGGGCAACCCGGAGGAGATCAGGCTACATTTCATCATATTTCATTTCATCATTTCATCACATCGCATCTGAGGGAATGTGCGTGCACACGAAAGTTCATACCTTGAATAAGAAATTGTTGGTCCTAAAGGGGTCAACTGGACTCTAGAACTGTTAAGCTATGTGCCCATGAAAACTTTCCCAGTGGATCACTTCAGCTCAGAGCCAGCACCGCACGGCAGTTAAACTGCCCAACCAGGATTGGGAACACGGCACATGGGCCAGTCACACACTCCCAACCTAACCTACCCCACAGGGTTGTTGTGAGGATAAAAGTGAGGAGAGGAGAAGGATGGATACTACCTTGGGTTCTTAATGGAAGGAAGGAAGGAAGATGGAGAGAAAAAGGAAGGGAAGAGAGAGAGAGAGAGAGAGAGAGAGAGAGAGAGAGAGAAAGAAAGAAAGAAAGAAAGAAAGAAAGAAAGAAAGAAAGAAAGAAAGAAAGAAAGAAAGAAAGAAAGAAAGAAAGAAAGAAAGAAAGGAGACAGGCAGGCATATGGATGTCCAGCTGCTACCCAGAGAGGTCAGCATCCGCGGCGGCAGCTTTGGCGGGGCAGCACTAAGGTAGACAGAAAACGGGGCTAAACTTGGTTTGCATCCCCCCCAGCCCCCCAACTGCGACGCGACCCCCGACCTTAGCCAGCGCCGCCTCCTGCTTCGGGCTCAGATCTCCGACGTGCCCGCTCATCTCTTCCCCTCCTCGTCGTTCTGGTCGCCTCGGCAGCCGCTCGGTGTGACTCCTGGCAGCCAGACAGCCTCCGGCTCAGGGGACTTTCAGGCCAGGCCGGCTGTCCCCGCCTCGCAAGCCACGCCCGCTCTCTTAAAGGGGAAGCGCCGGGCTTTCTGCCGCCCGCCTTGCCTGCCAGGGAGGACGCAAGAGCCTTTGGGGTTGCCAACTGACCGGGCGGCGGCCAGCCGGGCTTGTTCTCGTGCCTTGAAGGGGGTAGAGATGCAGGCAGGTAAAGCTTGACGAGGCTAAAGGTTATGTCATCGCCTCCCACAGGCAGATCAGGTTGCTGCCAGGAACAGCAGGTGCCACAGTCGGCAACCCGATGGGGGAAGGAAAGTCCCCGCCGCTGATCCAGCACTGCGGTTTGCCTCTCCGTGCCTCTCCAAGCAAATCCTGGGGAAATTCACCGTCACTAGGGCCCGAAGAGAGGACAAGCCGATGGCGAGGCTTCCTGGGGTTGCCAACTGACCGAGGAAGGGGAGCGGACAAAAATGAGTGGAAAACGACGAACTTGCAAGAGAAAAGAGAGGAACCAAAAATCTCTAATGTGAAAATATCCGGCTGCAGCAATAGCACAGCCAGTTTAATACAGATCAACAAAACAATTTTTTTTTAAAGTTCCTCTCAGTTCTTCAAACTTGAAGTTCAGAACTATATATATATATATATATATATATATATATATATATATATATATATATATATATATATATATATATATATATATATATATATATATATATATATATATATATATATATATATATATATATATCTCCTAAAATGGAATCCAGTAGCTGTTGGAGATATAGTAAGACTAGATCGATGATGCACGATGCCAAATGCTCCCAGAACGACTTTCAAAAACAGTTTTCTGTTTAGCGTCTCCCCACCCAGCCCTCACCACAGTCCAAGTGAGGAGGGGCCTTGTCACACCTGCAGGGGTCGTCAAACTGCGGCCCTCCAGATGCCCATGGACTACAATTCCCTTGAGCCCCTGCCAGCGAATGCTGGCAGGGGCTCATGGGAAATGTAGTCCATGGACATCTGGAGGGCCGCAGTTTGACGACCCCTGAAGAATGTGAGTGTTTCCGTCATGGTCCATTTGTTGTCCTTAGCCTTTGGGTGCCCTTCCTTATATTGGGAGCTACAGAAATGACTGTCCCTTTGCGGCTGGGATTGTCCTGACCCCCAGCTTGAGAACCACTGAGCTACGCAGAGGCAGGCAAACCTAAAAAAAAAAAAGCGACAGACTACAAAGACCCCCCCTCCCGAATGTGAAGACATCCAACTGCAACAGTAGCTAAAACATTTTACTGATTCATATCTGATTTTATTTTGACCGTTTGTCTAAATCATGTTATTACCCGCCCGGAGCTATGGAAGGAAGAAGGGCATAAAAATAAAGATTGATTTATTTATGTATGTATTTAAACCACCTCTGTTGGTCTTTGCCTTGAAAACCCTACTGGGTCGGCAACAGAAGCGTGCCAACTTTCCACTGGCAGAAATCAGCCCGTGACACTTTGAACTATACGCAGGGAATGGTAGCTCAAAGTACAGGAGCAGAGATCGGCTGAATAGCTGGTGACCCTAAGGGGGTGTTCCCAAAGTCCCAATGGCTGCCAGCTGATCCACCCTCTCCGGAGCACGAGCTGACACCAGCAGCGGCATCGACCCCCCCCCCCCCCACCACCACCACCACGGCCAGCATAGATAAGAGCAGGGAAGCAAGCTGCTTTGCCAGCTTTAGCCTTGGACTTTCAGGGCTTTGCCCTCTCGGTTAGCTGTCCTTTTCTCCTGCCTCTGCCGCATATATCAGAGCCAACGTGCTTGGGTCAGGGAGAGTTGAAACACATCCCACCTGAGCTACATTACTGTCTTTATTTTAACTTCAACTCTACCCCCACCTTTCTCAGCAACAGGGACCCAAAGCAGCTTAAGCATTCTCTGCTCCTCCATTCATCCCAGCCTTTCTCAACTTTCCTACCATTGAGAAACCTCTGAAACATGCTGCAGGCTTCAAGAAACCCCAGAAGTGGCGCAATGGTGCAGAACATGGTTGGGAAGCATAGCTGTGTACATGTCCACCTGGGGCACCTCTCCTTCCCAGCCCCTCCAGGCTCATCATTGGCCATTTTGGGAAAGGAGGTTGGGTCTATTAAGTCTGCAGGTTCAGTGATCACAGACTGCAAGTCTTCAGAACAGCTCTTTTTATTTAGCAACTCCAGCAACAGATTACAACTGCTGAACAGAGAAAAACAGGCAAACTCATGCATTTTTATACTTTTCACCCAGCCAGCTGCTGCCTCTGATTGGCCCTAAGCAGAGCAATTGGATTGGCTCTAAGCAGAGCAATCAGGTTCCTTTGATTGGTTAGTTTCTTGGCTGGCAGAAGCCTTCATTTGCATCAGTGGCCAAATGCCCACAGACGTAACAGGGTCGACATGACCATATGTGATCATAACACCCAAAAAAGTTTAACCAATTTTAAAAAATATGTTAAAAATTAAATAACTCCTACCGATTCGGGAAACCTTCCGAAGCATCGAGAAACACCAGGTTTTCACAAACCCCTGGCTCTAACTACTTTGCCACGCATGGGGAGGAGCATTGGCCATTTTGGAAGGGGAAAGGACGAGTTCACATGACCATGCGTGGTAATATCACCCGATAAATGTTTAACAAAGTTAAAAAATATATTTTAAAATTAACTCCCACCCATTCAGGAAACCCTTCCAGGGCGATGAAGAAACTCCAGGGTTTCACAAAACCCAACTTGAGAAAACCTAACCTAGAGAATTGCTTAGTGCAGCAAAGTAAATCAATACAACCTGGGACTATCCCTTAGTAGCCATGGAAGCCATGAAGAACTGAGCATAACTCAGTTAGGAGGACTCTACATAAATGCTAAAATCCTCCAGGATCATACGCGTAGGAGTCTCCAATACTAGGCTTAAGGTCACATCTATCAGCTCAACCAGGGATCAAAGTGTCGAGCTAGGTGGTTGGAATAGTAGTAGGATCCCTAACCTGTCCCGGGGACGTGAGCCTGCCTGCACTAAGTATCTGTGAAAGGAGAAACAACACTTGGAGGATTATAACCAACCCAGCTCCCCATCCCGTTAATTGAGGTTGACACCCAGCTGAAGCTGAGATGAAATATATCCACCCACTATTGTCCAGTCTAGTTTCAGCCAAAGGTGCCAGGACTTCCTCCACAATTAAACACCAGAGGTGTGAACTTTTCTTCCTTATCGACTTGGCATTTATCAGGCCAACAGAGAGGAATTAAAAAGCATTCCTCTACCAACATAGTGTTGGCTGGATTATTATGTATTAATTTATCATATGGTATGTGTGTAGTGTAGCCAGGAGATCCTACAATTGTAGGGTTGTCTGGCAGCCAGGTATGAGACGTTCTGAGGTGGTTTGCCATTGCCTGCCTCCATATCGACCCCCGTTTTACTTGGACGTCTCCCACCCAAATACTAACCAAGGCTGACCCAGCTTAGCTTCTGAGATCAGGTGTGCCTTGTCTATCTGCCTGTTCTGCACTTTCAATGTACTTTTACAGCTGGGTCGAGTCTGCATGCCTCATTCTCTGATTTGCCTCATTCTCTGAGAGGCTGCTGCTGGCTCGGGGGTCAAAAGGGAAGGAATAAAGCACTAGTGCCGGCTGGACTTCACCTGACACACACACACACACCCTGCACGCCAGTTCAGGAAAGGTAGTTCAGCTTCATGACCACCACTCCCCTCCCCACTCGGAGCTTCCCCAATCAAGTACAGAAGGCTTTCTGTTTAAATTCGGGATGGGGGAGGGAAGAAGGAGAAAGACCCAGGTCCAAATCGATCTGAATTCAGCAGGATTGACAGCAGGAAAAAAATTAAGTGCAGAATCAGCCCTGGATTTTCCTGAGCAGAACAGGAAAATCTACTTCTAAAGTGCATTGAAAGTGCATTATCTAATTTATGCAGAATGGGCCCAGGTCAGGGCAGATGAGCTGGAGATTAGACAGAAATCCAGTCTTCTATGAAGTTAAATAGCGCATCCCCATAATTTCTGTTGCATTACTAAAGCAAATAAGTGATGCCGGAGGCTTCAGGGCAGAAAAGGCCTGGGCTGCCGGAAGACATTACATGGTTTTATCTGCCATTTCCTGGGAACCACACTGAGGGTAACCAAGTAAAATCATGTCTCTATTTCATGGGCATTTAGCAAAAGAAGGAAGACTACCCAAGTACAAGTGCATAAGGATTACTTTCCCTCTGTCTGAATGAGAAATGAGACAACATCTCAAACGTTCCCAAGGGCTGCAAGTGTCTGCAAACTTTCTGAGTAAATACAAAAAGGCAGCAGAATCTTCTGCTGACAATTCCCTTTTAAAAACCCACAACAATTATAGTCAGTGTATTAAAGGAGCTTCTGCATGGGAACAAGTCTCTGTTCTGATCGCTGCTGTGAATGCAAACCTTCCCTTTGCTGTGAATGCAAAGCCTTCCCTCTCACACTTTCCCAAACCCACTAGGGCATGGAAAGCATCCCAAAGCAGGTTTAGGAAGAAAACTGGGAAGGTTGAAGGAAACCTGCATTAAATTTGCAGCTGTTGGGTGGGAAGGAGGGAAAGTTTTGCATACTGTACTGCATCTGGGAGAAGTGATCTAGGAGAAGCTATTTTCAAAATAAGTGGATGTAAGTGTGTCTCTCAGACTGTTTCTGCACAGATGACTCACCCAGCCGTTATCTCGCACTGTCCCCAGTTTTTCTGCCTCAGGATGGCTCTCCCGATCTTCTCTGGCCTTTGAATGGGGGAGCCTTGCCCCGCTTCCCCTGTTTGCCCCCGGATTTGTGTCTGCACATGATAGCTAAGGGACTGGAAGTCAAAGCATCCTGCCATTTTTTAATTTGTCAATCATAGTCACATGGCAAAAACTCCCAGTCATCTTCCCATATTGTCATATTTGAATGCCCCCCTCCTGGTCCAAAATATTTTTTTCATTACCACGATCACATTACAGTGCAAAACTGTAACAACACGAACGAAGTAATACAAAAAGGTGGGCTGTTTTATCATGCCATTCCCCCCCCACATACACCCATGCAGATTGTCCCTGATCTCACTAAAAACCTAATATGAATTTGAACCTTAAAGAAAAAAAAGAAAGAAGGAAAGATGCCAACCAAACATGGTGGCAGGTGGGTGGGAGTTGTTATTTCTTTATATTGGAATTGCATTGTAACACTATCAGACATGAAGTTTGTTATATTTTTTTTAACCGAAAAGGCCAGGGAAGGTTGTGGGGGTAGATGATGGAAGTGATGCTTGGGGATGGGAAGGGGAGCAATGGCTGGGAACACCCAACTGGGAACAGCTCGAGTTTTCCTGCTTCCGCCCAGCCCCAACCTACATGCCATTGGACTCTGTGTCAAATAATGCAATGCAGATTTCTGAGTGTTCCTGTGATATAGGCCAACGGAGGGTGGCAAGTTGGGCCAGTTTTGAGACTGCCCCTGAAGGGACCCGATTCCATGCAGAAAGGGGTGGGAAAACGGGCGCAAACAACGAGAAATCAGAGCCTAATGGTTCATGTGGAAGTGGTCTCACACAAACAAATACTTCAACAGTGTGTAACGAAATCAGATGGCTCCCATAATTCTAAATGTGAACTGAGTTCGTAGAACAGCCACCCTATGCAGAATCACTCCAGTCTAAGACAAAACATTGCAATGGCTTTAGCCTGGAGCAATCGCATTGCAAGTGTTCTTACTTTGATCTGCAGACTCTTGGAAGTGTTGGCAGGGTTGCAAGATATTGCACTGGCAGGGCTGTGGCTCAATAATAGAGCATTTGCATGGTAGACAGAAGGTCCCAGAGTCAATTCCCAGCATCTCCTGATAAAACAGATCTCATAAAAGGTGAAGTGAAGGCTTGAGACCCTGGAGAGCTGCTGCCAGCGAAAATAGACAATACTGACTTTGGTGAACCAATCTCCTATTTGGTACAGGGCAGCTTCACATGTTCACATGTGAATCCTTCAAATAATCCAATTAGCATTACAATATCTGCATGCCATTTTAACAGTGTGAAAACCCTATCAGCTGGATATATATCTAGAGCTCTGCCCCCAAATATGTTCTTCCAAACATTATAGTCATCATGTTATTCTGTTACGTTTGGCATTGTTTTCCAAGAGTTCCCATAGTTTAAGCCACAATCATGGCCGTTTAAAAAGGGACCGATCTTTCCAATCTTGCAAGAATGCCTCGAGATAAGATCAAAGCACGGCTTGTTCAGGTTTGAGTGGGCTGGAATTAAAAGATTCTGGGAGAGGCCGTCCTTGTATTTCAATTAAGTTGGTTTCAGGAGAAGCCTCAGATTTGGTTTTGCCTCCGCCCATGTGAAGTTGATGTCCATCCCATGTGCAGAAGCCATAATCCCTTGGGGGTGAGGGATGGTGGCAATTTTGCAATTTGGAAATTGAGAGACTGAGTTTCAGACAATCTGGGAGCAAACTTTTTTGACCTGTCAGAAATGCTCCCCATTTTAAATCACACACTTTCAGCAGCAAAGGAAAGTCCACCAGGCAAGATTTCCAAGCTTTGCTTTTTTAGGAAAGATCACAGGAAGGTTGGCTACCATATGGGCAGGAAAGTTCAAATTTTCCTGGTCCCACCCACATCAGTGGCTAATTCCACACTGGTTGTTGTTATGGACAAGGGGCTAATCCCCGTGTTGATACAATGTTGCCGCCCTGTGCAGATCCAGCCCCAGAAGCCCCACACTAAGGGAACACGAATTCTTCCATGTTCCCTTTCAGCACCGTGTTCCCTTTCAGCACTGCAGGGGTCGATGGGGTCTGTCCTGCAGCAGGCCCGTCAGGACAGGAAGAGCTGGTTCCTCCCTGCCCTACAGAGTCCTTCAGGGGGCAAAACATGCCCTGGACAGCTTTGTGGCGCTTCATGACACTGTGGGGCAGACTAGAGCTTTTTTGGGGGGGATTTTGCAGGAAAGGGGGATTGCATGGAACGCAATCCTACCTTCCAGCAAAATGAACAACACCTGCCGCCGCCCTCCTTTCCCACATGCAGTGGACACATTTCAGCGTCTGACACGATCCATCCCAGAGTGGTGCCGCTAGTGCGGAGTTGGCCTGTGCCATTTCTTCAGCTTCAGTTCCTGTGGTGGCCATCCTTCCCATGCCACTAGGGAGCTTTTTGACTTCAAAACAATAATTGGCATATAGATATATCGATATAACGATATATTGTTATGTCAGCTAACTCTTTTATAGTTCTCAAATCTTCAGCAAAAGCCCTACCAGCAGGGGTGCAGGGGAAGTGGCTTTTGAGGTGACAGGGCAGGTAGAACGTGAGGAATGCTGTATTATCAGCCACACCAGCCGTGGGTAAACCACACAAGCCTATCCCTGTATGAGAAACAGCTCTGTGAAAGGCACAGGAGCTAGCCAATCCGAGCTGTACACAGACAGCTTCTACCGAGAAAAAAAGTGAACTAGTTTAATCTCAACTCCATTGTGCCAGAACATACTATACCTGGCTAAATCAGGATGCTTCCTGCGTCACAGGACTTATCAGTCCAAGATATCTAACAAACCGGCAACTATGAACCAAAAAGTCCAATACGTTTAAAACATAATTACAACCCAGCAACAGAATAGAAATAGAAAATGTAACACTAGTAGAAAGTCAACATGTGAGCATCTATAAAAGGTTCCCAATTATCTAGAAAGGGGTCCATATGCAATTGTCACTTATATGCCCTATATTCAAACACTGATAAAGATGTAAGGTCCTTAGTCCATTGGCTTAAGGGAGGTGGGCATGTTATCTCTCCAGTGCTGGAACAGAAATCTTTTTAGCAACCAAAGAAGTTGTTTAAAATCTTGCCTTTCTCATGAACTCGTTAGGTGAAATTCTCTTTGGCAAGTTAGTCTACCATCTGTGTTAAGGGGTAATATACTGACCTACCTTACAGGGTTGTTGTAAGCATACATTATGAATACTTTGAAGCGCTATTTAAAGACCTTAATTATTGTTGTTCCTGGTAAATTACTGTCCAGATTCTGCTGCTAGTGTGAATGAGTGCTGCCATTCATCAGCTCTTTCCACCTAGGGATGCCAGGTGGACCTGGGGATCCCCTGGAATTATAGCTCATCTCCACACTAAAGAAATCAGTTCCCCCAGAGCATATGGCTGCTTTGGAAGGTGGACACTATAGCATTATTCTCCACGGAGGTCCCTCCCCGCTCACTCCCTGCTCCACTCCCAAAGTCTCCAAATATTTCCCAACCCAGAGCTGACTACCCAAATTTTTAGAAGTTAGATCTTCAGAGGGAATTGAGGTGGGGAATGGTTACATCTTGACCCTAGTGTTCATACATGTGCATGTTTCATAAGCTACTGAAATTTCTATGTAACAAGCTGCAGTTGAACACAGGAGAGCCTGGCTAGTTTAAACAGTTGGCCCCTTTAAAGAATGTTAGGTTCTCCACCCACCACAAGCAAACACGTTGAAAAGTGGAAGGCATTCTTAGCCATTCTTGAACCCAAATGCCTGCCTGTTGAAAGTCTTTGGAATTTTTCCTTGGCACAGTTGACTCAGCACCAGGGAACTGTTCACTCCATTGTAAGAAAACAATTGTTAAAGTTGAGTTGTGTTAAAAAGAATATTTCGGAGTGCCAACTCTGATTTACAGTCATTAATCAAGGATCCTTTTGGGATCCTGGCGTTAATTGATGGCTCAGGTTTCTATTTCTGCATGTTCATTCCACGCTTCGGTTGCAAGAATGTCGGCTTGCCTGGTCTGTCTAGTTCCTGAATAAAAGCAATACTGCAGAGAGTGAAAAAGAGCAATTAGAGCTTTCAGATGGAACCATAAGAAAAAGAGGCAGCTCAGATAAACTGATAGTGGCATACTTTCCCCCCCCCCGAATTAAAATTAGAAATACCTCACCTAACTCAAAAAGTGTGTATGATTTAGTCAGCTACTGAGGAAGCCCCACCCCTCCCCATTAACCCCCCCCCCATGAAAACATCTTAACTGGACATGGACCCATTACATGGAGTTTATGATAGAAACTAGGGGCCAATCACATTGGATTCAGGAATACAACGGATACTAGATTAGGGAGGGTGGTTGGAGTGGAAGAACTCTGTGGATGGCCTCCCCCTCCCCCCAGGACCTGGAAAGGCTGCAGGCAGCTTTTTGGGGAACTCACTGGCAGGGGCAGCTCTCACACAGCAGGGATCTGCAGCCTCCGAGCCTCAGGTGGAAGTGGAAGGAGGAGGGGGTGGTCAGAGGTGGGGGATGGAAGGTGATTGGCTGGCTGCTGGACAGACCGGTTGGAGGAGGAAGAGGCACTCAGGGTGGGACAGCCACCCTGAGTGAGTGTTAAGCGCTGAGTGGCACTTAAGCCATGAGACACGCTCCTCCTCCAAGCCCTTATCAGAAATATTAAGTGGAACAGATAATGCCTATTACTAATGATGCTGCTAGTTATAGATGCGGTTTAAATTGGTTTTTAAATGTTATTAATTTTAACTCATGCTATTGTTCTTATCTGTTTTTGCATACTACCCTGGACTGGTTTGCCAAGACGGTGGCATATTAATGATAAATAATAAAAAATAAGAAGGTTGGGAAGCACAGTTGTGTACATGCCCACCTGGGGCCCCTTCCCTTCCCGCCCCCTCTAGGCCCATCATTGACCATGGGGGCGGACAGGTCAACATGACCATATATTGTCATATCACTTGATAAATGTTAAACAAATGTTTAAAATATATTAAAAATTAATTAACTCCCACTCATTCAAGAAACTCTTCCAGGGCCATCAGCGAACCTGAGTTAGGCTGATTCCATACCAGCAGCAACACTTCGGACATTACAACTGATCTTCAGGCAAGAGAGATTGACTCACCTGAGAAATGTAGTCACTATGGATGGTTGCCTCTATGTAGGGTTACCAGCTCTGGGTTGATAAATACTTGGAGGCTTTGGGGAGCGGGCAAGATTTTGGGCGGGGAAGAACATCAGTGGAGTATAATGCTATGGAATCCACCCTTCAAAGCAGCCATTTTCTCCAGGCCTACTGATCTCTGTCGCCTGGAGATGAGCTATAATTCCAGGGGGTCTTTACTTAGGGACTGTCATCCGGAATCTCTATGCCTTTCCCGACCTTTTGACCGTGGGATAACCCCTTAAATATTCTTCAGGCTTCAGGTAACCCTGGAAGCAATGTGAGCTGTCCAGGCTACAACCCAGATGTCATATGTTTACAGTGTGCATAGCATCACTAATTTTAAAGATAATAAGAAGATTCAAGTGGGTAGCTGTGCTGGTCTGAATTAGCACGACAAAATTTGAGTCCAATAGCACCTTTAAGCCCAACAAAGATTTATGCGAGGCTTCTCACCTCTTCCCCTGTTGAGGAAGATTAAAATTCAAGCAACTGCAATCCATCTCTGAGGGAAAGCTGGGAGATGACTGGAGGGAGGTTGTGTATCCAGATACCCTACACACTGAGGTCCCTTCCTGTCCCAAATCCCACCCACTCCTGGCTGCACCTCCAAACTTTCCAGTAATATCTGGGCTCTCTCAACCTCACGTGCCTCACAGGGTGTCTGTTGTGGGGAGAGGGAAGGGAAGGCAACTGCAAACCGCTTTGAGCCTCCTTCGGGTAGTGAAAAGCAGTATATAAGAACCAACTCTTCTTCTTCTTCTTCTTCTTCTTCTTCTTCTTCTTCTTCTTCTTCTTCTTCTTCTTCTTCTTCTTCTTCTTCTTCTTCTTCTTCTTCTTCTTCTTCTTCTTCTAAGCCGAACCCACCTGTCTCAGCCCTACATCCTTAATGTTATAACAATGTTCACTCACCTAATATTTTAACCCCAGCCTTTCTCCAAAAACTACATCTGTCCCCCCATTTAATCTTCATAAACCCAGACTAGGCCAACTCAATCCCATCAGCTCTTGGAAGCTAAGATACTTTGCGAGTATTTGGATGGAAGGCCTCCAAAGATTTGAATGGAGTTCCTCCAAGGGGCACCAGGGATCATGATGCAGAGCCAGGCAATGACAAATAACTTCCAAATGTTCCTTGCCCGGCTGCCAGACAGTCCTCGGATTTCCTGGCTACACTACACATGCCATATAACAATTTTCACAATTATAATAAGAGATGTTTTTATACCCTGCTTTTTATTACCCAAAGGAGTCTCAAAGCGGCTTACAATTGCCTTCCCTTCCTCTCCCCACAACAGACACCCTGTTAGGTAGGTGGGACAGAGAGAGCTCTAAGAGAATGGTGACCGACCCAAAGTTACTCAGCTGGCTACACGTGGAGGAGCAGGGAATCAAACCCAGCTGTCCCTTTCAGGCTTCATGCCCAAACCTCCAGGAATTTGCCATCTCTAAGTTGCCAGATCTATTTTCTAGTTTTCCTAGGTTGGAGCTAACCGTTCTGATTGTTCCAGGTGAGGTCATAGGGAAGAAGGTGCTTGTTAGGTGTTCCCTTACCCCCGAGGACATAAGCACCCATTCAGGGAAGAACCCTTTAAATCCTTGTTAACCTTTCTAATTGAAAGTAGGGAAAAAGTAGTTTGAAACTCATTAAGCAGTAATTAGCCTATTAAAAGATCTTAAGATTAAAAAAATGAATCACTCTTATTTTGTTTCCTGGAAAAATCCTGTAAAAGGGGAACTTTTTAATGAGGCAGGTTTGGAGTGTATCAAATAGAAGAACAGGGAAATCAAGAAAAAAATGAAAGCCACCTGGGGAAGAATAACAAGAGAAACAGACCAGCAAAGTCACAGTGTGTGATAATTGTCATCACAAATGACAAGAAGTAACACAAAGGAGTGTGCCAACTTTTGAATTCAGCCACCTTTGTTATTAGGCTGAACGTTTTAAAGAAGTGTGTGGTGGTGTGGGAAAATATTTTAGACCAGGAATGCCATGCTGGCAGGGGCTCATAAGTATTGTAGTCCATGGACATCTGGAGAGCTACAGTTTGGCTGTGCCTGTAGACCTTTCTTTAAGACCCTTTTGTCTGCAGGTTGTGTAGAATGCTCTGCCGACTTGGTCTGCATCCACATTAATGTCTTTGCTCAACTATGGCTTCCTTCCAGCAGTGCTCTTTTCAGGAGCATCCACTTGGCACCATCCATTCTGCTTCCATGCCCTCCTCCATTCCCTTTGGCTTGATCTCTCCCAACTCTAGTGCAATGTATTCTTTTGACAAAGATTGCATTCAAAGCAACTTTGGACACAGCGTGGATGTGAAGGTGCACATTTTTGCTGGTTCAGTCCACAATGGCACCATTTTTCTTGCCTCAACTCTGTGGGCAGGTAGTTGTGAGTTCCTGCATTGTGCAAGGGGTTGGACTAGATGACCCTGGAGGTCCATTCCAACTCTATGATTCTATGATTCTCCACAGCTATAACTACCTCTCCCTCTTTAACAGGGATTATTTTGTTCCTTTGTTGTTGTCTACCCCTTTTGTTTTAGCTATTTTCATTATAAAGTTATAAGGGGAAAGGTGGAGGCTGGGGGGAGCTGGAGTTATTTCTTCCTACATACAATGCCCCCATTTCCGTGATAATACAGTGTTCTCTTTTCTCCATCCAAGGATTAAAAGGAGGCATTTCCAAAAACGTTCAAAAAATTCTTTTCTTATACGCTGTTTTAATAGCTTCGCTCTTCAAGCTAACCCCTGATGACATCACCTCCCCTTGGAACATTTTCACTGGGAAGTTTGTTTGCCCAGGCTTCATTAAAGTCAGCAGGACTACATTGTGCAAGAGATGTTTGTTAGTTTGTCAGGTGCCGTATACATCCATGAGAGTTAGGTAATACATGATTAAGTACATGATTAAGTACATTAAAATACCATTAGGTCTTATAGGCTTACTTATTCAGGGATTTCGGTGTTGAAATTGTTATGGTATGCCGTAAAGTTTGGTAATATGCACAGCCCTGGATCTTTGACATTTCTCCCCTGAACCTGGAGCAGCCTTTCTCAACTTTTTTACCGTTTAGAAACCCCTGAAACATTCTTCAGGCTTCAAGAAAACCCAGAAGTGGCACGATCGTACTGAATATGGTTGGGAAGCTACTCTGCCAGGCCTACGGTTGAGGCCAGGAATATAACACCCACAACATCGAATTGGCTGGCCTCCCCTGAAGAATCCTAAAGAATCCATTGGAACATCAGTGGGAAGATACATCTGCCCATAAAAAGATACCCTCCTTAATATTCAATAAATGCAGCCTTTCTCAACTCTTTTACCATTAAGAAACCCCTGAAATATTTTTAAGGCTTCGAGAAACCTGAGAAATGGCGCATTCATGCAGAATATGGTTAGGAAGCATAGCTGTGTCCATGTCTACCCAGGGCCCCTCCCTACCCTCTCCAGGCCCATCGTTGGCCATTTTGGGAGGCGGAGGTGGGTCGACATGAACATATATGGTCATTTCACCTAATAAATATTTAACAATTTTAAAAATATATATAAAACATTATTTAACTCCCATTCATTAAGGAAGCTCTTCCAGGGCTGAGAAAGGAAAGCAGCAAACTGATGATGGCAAGTCAACAATTTTTAATCAAAAATAAACCAGAGCCAAAACGAGCCTGGAAGTAGTAGTAGCAGCAGCAGCAGTACCTTTATTAGCATACAACAAGTGTAAAACACAATTGAGCAAGATGCATACACAATTAATTCTAAAACATCTTAGATCTAGGTCAAGTTATCAGCGTACAACCACTATAAAACAGCTACAATTAAACAGGGTTCAATTAAAAATATATCATATTAAAACATCTCGGTCCCAACTCGAAATACGGCCGTTAAAAACTTGGCTACATGCAAGGTGGTTTCCAAAGTGATCATTTAGAAGAAACTGGAGTAAAGTTTCATGGCTCGTTAACCCGCAAGAAGACAATAAGGGAAGGCGATGTTCATCTTCAAGAAGGACGTAGATAAAATTGAAAGGGTACAGAAGAGAGCGACGAAGACGATCTGGGGCCAAGGGACCAAGCCCTATGAAGATAGATTGAGGGACTTGGGAATGTTCAGCCTGGAGAAAAGGAGGTTGAGAGGGGACATGATAGCCCTCTTTAAGTATTTGAAAGGTTGTCATTTGGAGGAGGGCAGGATGCTGTTCCCATTGGCTGCAAAGGAAAGGACACGCAGTAATGGGTTTAAACTTCAAGTACAACGATATAGGCTAGATATCAGGAAAAAAATTTAACAGTCAGAGTAGTTCAGCAGCGGAATAGGCTGCCTAAGGAGGTGGTGAGCTCCCCCTCACTGGCAGTCTTCAAGCAAAGGCTGGATACACACCTTTCTTGGATGCTTTAGGATGCTTTTGGCTGATCCTGCGTTGAGCAGGGGGTTGGACTAGATGGCCTGTATGGCCCCTTCCAACTCTATGATTCATTCTATGATCTTCAAGGCTTATTTGCAGCCCCACCTGGGATCTGCGTCTGACGCAGGGCCTGCCGCGGAGAAGAACTCGCAAGGTATAGATACAGAAAATTCTAGAAGCTCCCAAGAGTGCTCACCCCTCCCCCTGCAGAGGGTGACTTTCCCGCCCAAAGTCGCGTGAAACACTCTCCCCTCAGTTCTTTTTCTTGCCGCCCCTGAGAGACAACGGTTCAGCAAGCTGAAGAGAAAATTTTACCTCAGATTCAGAAGCAGAGGCGAACGACTCAGAGTTCTGATATTATCAGCTGCTGTTGTAGGACAGGGCCTTCTTCAAATGAATGAATGACTCAATATATATATATTTTTAAGGAATAAATGGGGGTGAAAATGGCTCTGATTCTGTCCCCTGTTCTGACAGAAGGCCTCCACAGTGCCTTAGCCTTGCTGCCAAACCACCCTAGAAAGCGAGGGAGGGAAGAGCAATTCCCCCTGAGGTGGGGCCCGAGAAATAGGCTGTGACCACTGTGATTCCCAAACCAGTCAAAGATTTTGACCCCCAGGGCAATGTGGTATTGTAAGGTAAATTAAAAGAGTATCATATTATTCTTCAACAACAGACGTTATTATTAGCCACTGAGGAAGATATTCTCCAAAAATGAGAAATCCCCCGGGATTTGTTCTGGCTTTCATGAATTGCATGAACTTCACACTATAAATCTTCTTTTGAGCTACGTCAGCTTGTTTCTTTTTCTTATGTCTTCAGCTGATGGCTCTTCTTTTCCACGCCACCTTAGGAATTATGACAAGGTGTCGAGGGCGCCCTGTTGTTGGTCCTCCAGAGGAACTGGTTGGCCACTTTGTGAGACAGGATGATGGACTAGATGGACCACTGGTCTGATCCAGCAGGGCTCTCTTTATGTTCTTCTGAAGACTTTGGCATCTTTGCCCTGTTGCTGGCCTTCCTGAGGACCTTGTTGGCTACTTTGTAAGACAGGAGGCTGGACTCAATAGACCACTGGACTCTTCTTAGTGTTTAACTCTTGCTGGATTGTGAGTTAACAATGTTGATTATAACATACACATGTCATCATGTAACATATATTATCACAAGTGGAAACCAAACTTGACACTTTTAAAATTATCTAATAACTAATCCTACATGTCTGTGAAAGGTTCTTCCATTCTGAAGGATGATTATATTCACTGCCTTGCTCTTATTCCTAATAACATTTGCTGAAATAATAAAGTTTGTATTTAAAATAATATTTCATTATTTAATGGCCCTTCGTAAAAGTTCAATATTAATTTTGATAAAGAGCAGGAAACAAATGTTGAAAACCTGATATTAGCTGTGTAATAATCACTAAAAAGATTAAATGCATTGTGAGGGCAGTCTGGTATCTCACATCTGCATAAGCATTTTCTTCCGGATAATATATCTTTAGGCCAGTGACAACCCTCCGGATCTGTAATATCAAGATTATTCTGACTCTTCCCACCTAATATTGTAGCCCTTGAGAACCAGCTTGGTGTGGTTGTTGTGGTTAGGAGTGCAGATTTCTAATCTGGTGAGCCGGGTTTGATTCCCACTCCCTGACATGCAGCACAGAGTAGTGATATAGTGCTTAGGAGCACAGACTTCTAATATAGTGAATCGGGTTTGATTCCCCGCTCCCACACATAGTGACCTTGGTCTCTCCAAAGCCCAGATAAAGGTGCTCTGATGGAGCAGAAATATCAGGGCTTTCTCAGCCTCAGCTACCTCACAGGGTGTCTGTCAGGGGAAGGCAAATGTAAGACTCCTTTGGGTAGAGAAAAGCGGCATATAAGAACCAACTCTTCTTCATTTGGTCATCTCAATTGCCCCAGCTCTGTCACATCAAACAATTTGATTAACTATAACTATGGGATGTTTTGCTTTTCCAGAGCCTCAGGGTGAGATCCTTTTCCAACTGCAAAGACTCTGCTGGAATTTGTGTACAACAGATTAAGTATTTCTAGAGAGTACAGGATTTTATCTATACCCACTTTCCAGCTGTAGGTGAAAGTGGGGTTCAAGTTAGGTTTGGACTCTCCTTTCTACTCTTTCACACTGTGTTATTCTGACTTGCTACATGTTGATAACATAGCCATAGAATACATCTTAACTTGCTTTATACAAACACTTAGACCTGGTGTGATTCCTTTGGCTCTCCACATCCTGTGGGACCCATGAACAGGGCAGGCTGAGCCAAGGCTCTCCGTCGAGGGTAATAGGGTGGCCCAAACATCCTCATACCTTGTTAGGTAACAGAAGATGGTAAGCATGGATTAAGAGCAACATTGAACCTATAAAAATGCTGCTACCATTGTGAATATATCCCATACCTCATCCCAGAAATAGCTTCTCTGCAGCATGGCCTGGCTAAGAGGCTGGCTAAGACAGACCCTCCCACACCAGGCCTAAGCTCCATTGTAAGAAGTCTTGGACCAAACAAAGGACAGAAACTCCAGCACATTGAAAGAGAGAATTCTATGTGGTAGAGAAAAACACAAGACCACTATGATCTGGTTAAATTCTGGAAATTTATTAGATTTTGTATAAATTTGATTTAATGGCCCACATTTTGACTCATTGTGTGAGCTACCAACTAAGATGGGGCAGCTGACCAATGAAGGCAGTGCAGAGAAGGCGAAAAACCTGGGTCCACCAGACCCATTAGGGTGGGGTCCCAGGGAAAAATTCCTTCTCGGCTCCAATTCAGGCAACCAGCTGGAAGCAGCCTGCACGGTCTGGTTAAAATGGTGGGCAGAGGCCTGACCTTACCCCAACAGGCCTCTCTAAAACTAAAGCGACAACCAGGAACTTGTTGGCGAACCAGTCTCTTCTTGTCTTCTTGCCTGTGGCCAGTGTCTCCTTTCTTCAACTCCCTCCCAATGCAGGAGGGCAGCCAGAAGAGCCCTACCGTCTTCTTGTCTTTAGCAGATTGCCCCCTTAGAGAGAGGGTGCTGCCACGGCTCCCATAGGGGAGGATCCATGAGAAGCAGCAGATGGGGTGAAGGCAGTGCAGAAAATGAATAAAGTGGATGTAAGCAGCCTGCACAGTATGCTTAAAATGGTAGGCACAGGAAAGACCTTACCCCATCAGGCCTCTCCAATATTTAAATAGGATTTAATCCATGAGAAGCAGCAGATGGGGTGAAGGCAGTGCAGAAAATGAATAAAGTGGATGTAAGCAGCATGCACAGTATGCTTAAAATGGTAGGCAAAGGAAAGACCTTACCCCATCAGGCCTCTCCAATATTTAAATAGGATTTAAACCATGAGAAGCAGCAGATGGGGTGAAGGCAGTGCAGAAAATGAATAACCCGGCTGGAAGCAGCCTGCACAGAATGCTTAAAATCATAAGTAGCAGGTGGGGTGGAAGCAGTGCAGAGAACGCAAATAACCTGGGTCCACCAGGGCCGTGTCCCAGGGAAGAATTCGTTCTCAGCTCCAATTCAGAGAGCTGGGTGGAAGCAGCCTGCACAATCTGCTTAAAATGGTGGGCAGAGGCATGGCCTTACCCCATCAAGCCTCTCCAATGTTAAAATAGGATTTAATGTCCCACATTTTGACTCACTGTGTGAGCTGCCACCTAAGATGGGGCAGCTGACCAATGAAGGCAGCGCAGAGAAGGCGAAAAACCTGGTTCCATCAAACCCATTAGGGTGGGGTCCCAGGGAAAAATTCCTTCTCGGCTCCAATTCAGGCAACCAGCTAGAAGCAGCCTGCACGGTCTGGTTAAAATAGTGGGCACAGGCCTGACCTTACCCCATCAGGCCTATCTAACACCACAGGGACTCCACAGGAACTTGTTGGCGACCTGGCCTCTTCTTGTCTTCTTCCCAGTAGCCATTGTCTTCGTTTCTTCAGCTGCCTCCCAATTCAGGAGAGCAGCCAGAAGAGCCCTAACATCTTCTTGTCTTCAGCAGATTGCCTCCTTTAGAGACAGGGTACTGCCATGGCTCCCATAGAGGAGGATCCATGAGAAGCAGCAGATGGGGTGAAGACAGTGCAGAAAATGAATTACCTGGATGGAAGAAGCATACACAGTATGCTTAAAATGGTGGGCAGAGGCATGATCATGCCTCTCCAACATTTAAATAGGATTTAATGGCCCACATTTTGACTCATTGTGTGAGCTGCCACCTAAGATGGGGCAGCTGACCAATGAAGGCAGTGCAGAGAAGGCGAATAACCTGGATCCGCCAGACCCATTGGGGTGGGATCCCTGGGAAAAATTCCTTCTCGGCTCCAATTCAGGCAACCAGCTGGAAGCAGCCTGCACGGTCTGGTTAAAATGGTGGGCAGAGGCCTGACCTTACCCCATCAGGCCTCCCCGAAACTATAAGGCCAACCAGGAACTTGTTGGCAACCCATCCTCTTCTTGTCTTCTTTCCAGTGGCCGGCGTCTTCTTTTCTTCAGCTGCTTCCCAAATCGCGAGGGCAGCCAGAAGAGCCCTATCGTCTTCTTGTCTTCAGGAGGTTCCCTCCCTTAGAGAGATGGTAATGCCATGGCTCCCAAAGTGAAGCCAGTGCATTGCCTGGGTCCACGAAGCCCGTTAGGCCCATGTCCCAGGGAAGAATTCCTTCTCGGCTCCAATTCAGGGAGCCGACTTAAAGCAGCCTGCAAGGGCTACTCAAAATGGTGGGCAGAGGCCTGAACTTACCGCATCAGACCTCTCTAACACCAGAACGCCAAACAGTAACTGGTTGGAAACCTATTCTCTTCCTTTCTTCTTTCGAATTGCCTGCGTCTTCTTTTGCTCAGCTGCCTCCCAATTTCGGAGGGCAGCCAGAACAGCCCTATTGTCTTCTTGTCTTCAGCAGGTTCTCTCCCTTAGAGAGAGGGTACTGCCATAGCTATCGTGGGGGAGGCTGTATGATAAGCGGCATGTCGAATAAAGGCAGTGCAGAGAAGAGAAGAAACCTGGGTCCACGGGGCCCATTAGGCCCATGTCCCAGGCATGAATTCCTTCTCAGCTCCAATTCAAGGAGCCGGCTTAAAGCAACCTGCACTGTCTGGTTAAAATGGTGGGCAGAGGCATGACCTTACCCCATCATGCCTCTCCAACATTTAAATAGGATTAAATGGCCCACATTTTGACTCATTGTGTGAGCTGCCATCTAAGATGGGGCAGCTGACCAATGAAGGCAGTGCAGAGAAGGCGAAAAACCTGGATCCGCCAGACCCATTGGGGTGGGATCCCTGGGAAAAATTCCTTCTCGGCTCCAATTCAGGCAACCGGCTGGAAGCAGCCTGCACGGTCTGGTTAAAATGTTGGGCAGAGGCCTGACCTTACCCCATCAGGCCTCCCCGAAACTATAAGGCCAACCAGGAACTTGTTGGCAACCCATCTTCTTCTTGTCTTCTTTCCAGTGGCCGGCGTCTTCTTTTCTTCAGCTGCTTCCCAAATCGCGAGGGCAGCCAGAAGAGCCCTATCGTCTTCTTGTCTTCAGGAGGTTCCCTCCCTTAGCAAGATGGTAATGCCATGGCTCCCAAAGTGAAGCCAGTGCATTGCCTGGGTCCACGAGGCCTGTTAGGCCCATGTCCCAGGGAAGAATTCCTTCTAGGCTCCAATTCAGGGAGCCGACTTAAAGCAGCCTGCAACGGCTACACAAAATGGTGGGCAGAGGCCTGACCTTACCCCATCAGGCCTCCCCGAAACTATAAGGCCAACCAGGAACTTGTTGGCAACCCATCCTCTTCTTGTCTTCTTTCCAGTGACCGGCGTCTTCTTTTCTTCAGCTGCTTCCCAAATTGCGAGGGCAGCCAGAAGAGCCCTATCGTCTTCTTGTCTTCAGGAGGTTCCCTCCCTTAGAGAGATGGTAATGCCTGTGCTCCCAAAGTGAAGCCAGTGCATTGCCTGGGTCCAGGAAGCCCGTTAGGCCCATGTCCCAGGGAAGAATTCCTTCTCGGCTCCAATTCCGGCAGCCGACTTAAAGCAACCTGCAAGGGCTACACAAAATGGTGGGCAGAGGCCTGACCTTACCCCATCAGGCCTCCCCGAAACTATAAGGCCAACCAGGAACTTGTTGGCAACCCATCCTCTTCTTGTCTTCTTTCCAATTGCCGGCGTCTTCTTTTGCTCAGCTGCCTCCCAATTTCGGAGGGCAGCCAGAAGAGCCCTATCGTCTTCTTGTCTTCAGGAGGTTCCCTCCCTTAGAGAGATGGTAATGCCATGGCTCCCAAAGTGAAGCCAGTGCATTGCCTGGGTCCACGAAGCCCGTTAGGCCCATGTCCCAGGGAAGAATTCCTTCTCGGCTCCAATTCCGGCAGCCGACTTAAAGCAGCCTGCAAGGGCTACTCAAAATGGTGGGCAGAGGCCTGAACGTACCGCATCAGACCTCTCTAACACCAGAAGGACAAAGAGAAACTGGTTGGAAACCTATTCTCTTCCTTTCTTCTTTCCTATTGCCGGCGTCTTCTTTTGCTCGGCTGCCTCCCAATTTCGGAGGGCAGCCAGAACAGCCCTATCGTCTTCTTGTCTTCAGCAGGTTCTCTCCCTTAGAGAGAGGGTACTGCCACAGCTATTGTGGGGGAGACTGTATGAGAAGCAGCAGGTCGGATAAAGGCAGTGCAGAGAAGGGAAAAAACCTGGGTCCACGTGGCCCATTAAGCCCATGTCCCAGGCATGAATTCCTTCTCAGTTCCAATTCAAGGAGCCGGCTTAAAGCAACCTGCACTGTCTGGTTAAAATGGTGGGCAGAGGCATGACCTTACCACATCATGCCTCTCCAACATTTACATAGGATTAAATGGCCCACATTTTGACTCATTGTGTGAGCTGCCACCTAAGATGGGGCAGCTGACCAATGAAGGCAGTGCAGAGAACGCGAAAAACCTGGATCCGCCAGACCCATTGGGGTGGGATCCCTGGGAAAAATTCCTTCTCGGCTCCAATTCAGGCAACCGGCTGGAAGCAGCCTGCACGGTCTGGTTAAAATGGTGGGCAGAGGCCTGACCTTACCCCATCAGGCCTCCCCGAAACTATAAGGCCAACCAGGAACTTGTTGGCAACCCATCCTCTTCTTGTCTTCTTTCCAGTGGCCGGCGTCTTCTTTTCTTCAGCTGCTTTCCAAATCGCGAGGGCAGCCAGAAGAGCCCTATCGTCTTCTTGTCTTCAGGAGGTTCCCTCCCTTAGAGAGATGGTAATGCCATGGCTCCCAAAGTGAAGCCAGTGCATTGCCTGGGTCCACGAAGCCCGTTAGGCCCATGTCCCAGGGAAGAATTCCTTCTCGGCTCCAATTCCGGGAGCCGACTTAAAGCAGCCTGCAAGGGCTACTCAAAATGGTGGGCAGAGGCCTGACCTTACCCCATCAGGCCTCCCCGAAACTATAAGGCCAACCAGGAACTTGTTGGCAACCCATCCTCTTCTTGTCTTCTTTCCAATTGCCGGCGTCTTCTTTTGCTCAGCTGCCTCCCAATTTCGGAGGGCAGCCAGAAGAGCCCTATCGTCTTCTTGTCTTCAGGAGGTTCCCTCCCTTAGAGAGATGGTAATGCCATGGCTCCCAAAGTGAAGCCAGTGCATTGCCTGGGTCCACGAAGCCCGTTAGGCCCATGTCCCAGGGAAGAATTCCTTCTCGGCTCCAATTCCGGGAGCCGACTTAAAGCAGCCTGCAAGGGCTACTCAAAATGGTGGGCAGAGGCCTGACCTTACCCCATCAGGCCTCCCCGAAACTATAAGGCCAACCAGGAACTTGTTGGCAACCCATCCTCTTCTTGTCTTCTTTCCAGTGGCCGGCGTCTTCTTTTCTTCAGCTGCTTCCCAAATCGCGAGGGCAGCCAGAAGAGCCCTATCGTCTTCTTGTCTTCAGGAGGTTCCCTCCCTTAGAGAGATGGTAATGCCATGGCTCCCAAAGTGAAGCCAGTGCATTGCCTGGGTCCACGAAGCCCGTTAGGCCCATGTCCCAGGGAAGAATTCCTTCTCGGCTCCAATTCCGGGAGCCGACTTAAAGCAGCCTGCAAGGGCTACTCAAAATGGTGGGCAGAGGCCTGACCTTACCCCATCAGGCCTCCCCGAAACTATAAGGCCAACCAGGAACTTGTTGGCAACCCATCCTGTTCTTGTCTTCTTTCCAATTGCCGGCGTCTTCTTTTGCTCAGCTGCCTCCCAATTTCGGAGGGCAGCCAGAAGAGCCCTATCGTCTTCTTGTCTTCAGGAGGTTCCCTCCCTTAGAGAGATGGTAATGCCATGGCTCCCAAAGTGAAGCCAGTGCATTGCCTGGGTCCACGAAGCCCGTTAGGCCCATGTCCCAGGGAAGAATTCTTCTCGGCTCCAATTCAGGGAGCAGACTTAAAGCAGCCTGCAAGGGCTACTCAAAATGGTGGGCAGAGGCCTGAACTTACCGCATCAGACCTCTCTAACACCAGAACGCCAAACAGTAACTGGTTGGAAACCTATTCTCTTCCTTTCTTCTTTCGAATTGCCTGCGTCTTCTTTTGCTCAGCTGCCTCCCAATTTCGGAGGGCAGCCAGAACAGCCCTATTGTCTTCTTGTCTTCAGCAGGTTCTCTCCCTTAGAGAGAGGGTACTGCCATAGCTATCGTGGGGGAGGCTGTATGATAAGCGGCATGTCGAATAAAGGCAGTGCAGAGAAGAGAAGAAACCTGGGTCCACGGGGCCCATTAGGCCCATGTCCCAGGCATGAATTCCTTCTCAGCTCCAATTCAAGGAGCCGGCTTAAAGCAACCTGCACTGTCTGGTTAAAATGGTGGGCAGAGGCATGACCTTACCCCATCATGCCTCTCCAACATTTAAATAGGATTAAATGGCCCACATTTTGACTCATTGTGTGAGCTGCCATCTAAGATGGGGCAGCTGACCAATGAAGGCAGTGCAGAGAAGGCGAAAAACCTGGATCCGCCAGACCCATTGGGGTGGGATCCCTGGGAAAAATTCCTTCTCGGCTCCAATTCAGGCAACCGGCTGGAAGCAGCCTGCACGGTCTGGTTAAAATGTTGGGCAGAGGCCTGACCTTACCCCATCAGGCCTCCCCGAAACTATAAGGCCAACCAGGAACTTGTTGGCAACCCATCTTCTTCTTGTCTTCTTTCCAGTGGCCGGCGTCTTCTTTTCTTCAGCTGCTTCCCAAATCGCGAGGGCAGCCAGAAGAGCCCTATCGTCTTCTTGTCTTCAGGAGGTTCCCTCCCTTAGCAAGATGGTAATGCCATGGCTCCCAAAGTGAAGCCAGTGCATTGCCTGGGTCCACGAGGCCTGTTAGGCCCATGTCCCAGGGAAGAATTCCTTCTAGGCTCCAATTCAGGGAGCCGACTTAAAGCAGCCTGCAACGGCTACACAAAATGGTGGGCAGAGGCCTGACCTTACCCCATCAGGCCTCCCCGAAACTATAAGGCCAACCAGGAACTTGTTGGCAACCCATCCTCTTCTTGTCTTCTTTCCAGTGACCGGCGTCTTCTTTTCTTCAGCTGCTTCCCAAATTGCGAGGGCAGCCAGAAGAGCCCTATCGTCTTCTTGTCTTCAGGAGGTTCCCTCCCTTAGAGAGATGGTAATGCCTGTGCTCCCAAAGTGAAGCCAGTGCATTGCCTGGGTCCAGGAAGCCCGTTAGGCCCATGTCCCAGGGAAGAATTCCTTCTCGGCTCCAATTCCGGCAGCCGACTTAAAGCAACCTGCAAGGGCTACACAAAATGGTGGGCAGAGGCCTGACCTTACCCCATCAGGCCTCCCCGAAACTATAAGGCCAACCAGGAACTTGTTGGCAACCCATCCTCTTCTTGTCTTCTTTCCAATTGCCGGCGTCTTCTTTTGCTCAGCTGCCTCCCAATTTCGGAGGGCAGCCAGAAGAGCCCTATCGTCTTCTTGTCTTCAGGAGGTTCCCTCCCTTAGAGAGATGGTAATGCCATGGCTCCCAAAGTGAAGCCAGTGCATTGCCTGGGTCCACGAAGCCCGTTAGGCCCATGTCCCAGGGAAGAATTCCTTCTCGGCTCCAATTCCGGCAGCCGACTTAAAGCAGCCTGCAAGGGCTACTCAAAATGGTGGGCAGAGGCCTGAACGTACCGCATCAGACCTCTCTAACACCAGAAGGACAAAGAGAAACTGGTTGGAAACCTATTCTCTTCCTTTCTTCTTTCCGATTGCCGGCGTCTTCTTTTGCTCGGCTGCCTCCCAATTTCGGAGGGCAGCCAGAACAGCCCTATCGTCTTCTTGTCTTCAGCAGGTTCTCTCCCTTAGAGAGAGGGTACTGCCGTAGCTATCGTGGGGGAGGCTGTATGAGAAGCAGCAGGTCGGATAAAGGCAGTGCAGAGAAGGGAAAAAACCTGGGTCCACGTGGCCCATTAAGCCCATGTCCCAGGCATGAATTCCTTCTCAGTTCCAATTCAAGGAGCCGGCTTAAAGCAACCTGCACTGTCTGGTTAAAATGGTGGGCAGAGGCATGACCTTACCCCATCATGCCTCTCCAACATTTACATAGGATTAAATGGCCCACATTTTGACTCATTGTGTGAGCTGCCACCTAAGATGGGGCAGCTGACCAATGAAGGCAGTGCAGAGAAGGCGAAAAACCTGGATCCGCCAGACCCATTGGGGTGGGATCCCTGGGAAAAATTCCTTCTCGGCTCCAATTCAGGCAACCGGCTGGAAGCAGCCTGCACGGTCTGGTTAAAATGGTGGGCAGAGGCCTGACCTTACCCCATCAGGCCTCCCCGAAACTATAAGGCCAACCAGGAACTTGTTGGCAACCCATCCTCTTCTTGTCTTCTTTCCAGTGGCCGGCGTCTTCTTTTCTTCAGCTGCTTTCCAAATCGCGAGGGCAGCCAGAAGAGCCCTATCGTCTTCTTGTCTTCAGGAGGTTCCCTCCCTTAGAGAGATGGTAATGCCATGGCTCCCAAAGTGAAGCCAGTGCATTGCCTGGGTCCACGAAGCCCGTTAGGCCCATGTCCCAGGGAAGAATTCCTTCTCGGCTCCAATTCCGGGAGCCGACTTAAAGCAGCCTGCAAGGGCTACTCAAAATGGTGGGCAGAGGCCTGACCTTACCCCATCAGGCCTCCCCGAAACTATAAGGCCAACCAGGAACTTGTTGGCAACCCATCCTCTTCTTGTCTTCTTTCCAATTGCCGGCGTCTTCTTTTGCTCAGCTTCCTCCCAATTTCGGAGGGCAGCCAGAAGAGCCCTATCGTCTTCTTGTCTTCAGGAGGTTCCCTCCCTTAGAGAGATGGTAATGCCATGGCTCCCAAAGTGAAGCCAGTGCATTGCCTGGGTCCACGAAGCCCGTTAGGCCCATGTCCCAGGGAAGAATTCTTCTCGGCTCCAATTCAGGGAGCCGACTTAAAGCAGCCTGCAAGGGCTACTCAAAATGGTGGGCAGAGGCCTGAACGTACCGCATCAGACCTCTCTAACACCAGAAGGACAAAGAGAAACTGGTTGGAAACCTATTCTCTTCCTTTCTTCTTTCCTATTGCCGGCGTCTTCTTTTGCTCAGGTGCCTCCCAATTTCGGAGGGCAGCCAGAACAGCCCTATTGTCTTCTTGTCTTCAGCAGGTTCTCTCCCTTAGAGAGAGGGTACTGCCGTAGCTATCGTGGGGGAGGCTGTATGAGAAGCAGCAGGTCGGATAAAGGCAGTGCAGAGAAGGGAAAAAACCTGGGTCCACGTGGCCCATTAGGCCCATGTCCCAGGGATGAATTCCTTCTCGGTTCCAATTCAAGGAGCCGGCTTAAAGCAACCTGCACTGTCTGGTTAAAATGGTGGGCAGAGGCATGACCTTACCCCATCATGCCTCTCCAACATTTACATAGGATTAAATGGCCCACATTTTGACTCATTGTGTGAGCTGCCACCTAAGATGGGGCAGCTGACCAATGAAGGCAGTGCAGAGAAGGCGAAAAACCTGGATCCGCCAGACCCATTGGGGTGGGATCCCTGGGAAAAATTCCTTCTCGGCTCCAATTCAGGCAACCGGCTGGAAGCAGCCTGCACGATCTGGTTAAAATGGTGGGCAGAGGCCTGACCTTACCCCATCAGGCCTCCCCGAAACTATAAGGCCAACCAGGAACTTGTTGGCAACCCATCCTCTTCTTGTCTTCTTTCCAGTGGCCGGCGTCTTCTTTTCTTCAGCTGCTTCCCAAATCGCGAGGGCAGCCAGAAGAGCCCTATCGTCTTCTTGTCTTCAGGAGGTTCCCTCCCTTAGAGAGATGGTAATGCCATGGCTCCCAAAGTGAAGCCAGTGCATTGCCTGGGTCCACGAAGCCCGTTAGGCCCATGTCCCAGGGAAGAATTCCTTCTCGGCTCCAATTCCGGGAGCCGACTTAAAGCAGCCTGCAAGGGCTACTCAAAATGGTGGGCAGAGGCCTGACCTTACCCCATCAGGCCTCCCCGAAACTATAAGGCCAACCAGGAACTTGTTGGCAACCCATCCTCTTCTTGTCTTCTTTCCAATTGCCGGCGTCTTCTTTTGCTCAGCTGCCTCCCAATTTCGGAGGGCAGCCAGAAGAGCCCTATCGTCTTCTTGTCTTCAGGAGGTTCCCTCCCTTAGAGATATGGTAATGCCATGGCTCCCAAAGTGAAGCCAGTGCATTGCCTGGGTCCACGAAGCCCGTTAGGCCCATGTCCCAGGGAAGAATTCTTCTCGGCTCCAATTCAGGGAGCCGACTTAAAGCAGCCTGCAAGGGCTACTCAAAATGGTGGGCAGAGGCCTGAACGTACCGCATTAGACCTCTCTAACACCAGAAGGACAAAGAGAAACTGGTTGGAAACCTATTCTCTTCCTTTCTTCTTTCCTATTGCCGGCGTCTTCTTTTGCTCAGGTGCCTCCCAATTTCGGAGGGCAGCCAGAACAGCCCTATTGTCTTCTTGTCTTCAGCAGGTTCTCTCCCTTAGAGAGAGGGTACTGCCGTAGCTATCGTGGGGGAGGCTGTATGAGAAGCAGCAGGTCGGATAAAGGCAGTGCAGAGAAGGGAAAAAACCTGGGTCCACGTGGCCCATTAGGCCCATGTCCCAGGGATGAATTCCTTCTCGGTTCCAATTCAAGGAGCCGGCTTAAAGCAACCTGCACTGTCTGGTTAAAATGGTGGGCAGAGGCATGACCTTACCCCATCATGCCTCTCCAACATTTACATAGGATTAAATGGCCCACATTTTGACTCATTGTGTGAGCTGCCACCTAAGATGGGGCAGCTGACCAATGAAGGCAGTGCAGAGAAGGCGAAAAACCTGGATCCGCCAGACCCATTGGGGTGGGATCCCTGGGAAAAATTCCTTCTCGGCTCCAATTCAGGCAACCGGCTGGAAGCAGCCTGCACGGTCTGGTTAAAATGGTGGGCAGAGGCCTGACCTTACCCCATCAGGCCTCCCCGAAACTATAAGGCCAACCAGGAACTTGTTGGCAACCCATCTTCTTCTTGTCTTCTTTCCAGTGGCCGGCGTCTTCTTTTCTTCAGCTGCTTCCCAAATCGCGAGGGCAGCCAGAAGAGCCCTATCGTCTTCTTGTCTTCAGGAGGTTCCCTCCCTTAGCAAGATGGTAATGCCATGGCTCCCAAAGTGAAGCCAGTGCATTGCCTGGGTCCACGAGGCCTGTTAGGCCCATGTCCCAGGGAAGAATTCCTTCTCGGCTCCAATTCAGGGAGCCGACTTAAAGCAGCCTGCAACGGCTACACAAAATGGTGGGCAGAGGCCTGACCTTACCCCATCAGGCCTCCCCGAAACTATAAGGCCAACCAGGAACTTGTTGGCAACCCATCCTCTTCTTGTCTTCTTTCCAATTGCCGGCGTCTTCTTTTGCTCACCTGCCTCCCAATTTCGGAGGGCAGCCAGAAGAGCCCTATCGTCTTCTTGTCTTCAGGAGGTTCCCTCCCTTAGAGAGATGGTAATGCCATGGCTCCCAAAGTGAAGCCAGTGCATTGCCTGGGTCCACGAAGCCCGTTAGGCCCATGTCCCAGGGAAGAATTCTTCTCGGCTCCAATTCAGGGAGCCAACTTAAAGCAGCCTGCAAGGGCTACTCAAAATGGTGGGCAGAGGCCTGAACGTACCGCATCAGACCTCTCTAACACCAGAAGGACAAAGAGAAACTGGTTGGAAACCTATTCTCTTCCTTTCTTCTTTCCTATTGCCGGCGTCTTCTTTTGCTCAGGTGCCTCCCAATTTCGGAGGGCAGCCAGAACAGCCCTATTGTCTTCTTGTCTTCAGCAGGTTCTCTCCCTTAGAGAGAGGGTACTGCCGTAGCTATCGTGGGGGAGGCTGTATGAGAAGCAGCAGGTCGGATAAAGGCAGTGCAGAGAAGGGAAAAAACCTGGGTCCACGTGGCCCATTAGGCCCATGTCCCAGGGATGAATTCCTTCTCGGTTCCAATTCAAGGAGCCGGCTTAAAGCAACCTGCACTGTCTGGTTAAAATGGTGGTCAGAGGCATGACCTTACCCCATCATGCCTCTCCAACATTTACATAGGATTAAATGGCCCACATTTTGACTCATTGTGTGAGCTGCCACCTAAGATGGGGCAGCTGACCAATGAAGGCAGTGCAGAGAAGGCGAAAAACCTGGATCCGCCAGACCCATTGGGGTGGGATCCCTGGGAAAAATTCCTTCTCGGCTCCAATTCAGGCAACCGGCTGGAAGCAGCCTGCACGGTCTGGTTAAAATGGTGGGCAGAGGCCTGACCTTACCCCATCAGGCCTCCCCGAAACTATAAGGCCAACCAGGAACTTGTTGGCAACCCATCCTCTTCTTGTCTTCTTTCCAGTGGCCGGCGTCTTCTTTTCTTCAGCTGCTTTCCAAATTGCGAGGGCAGCCAGAAGAGCCCTATCGTCTTCTTGTCTTCAGGAGGTTCCCTCCCTTAGAGAGATGGTAATGCCATGGCTCCCAAAGTGAAGCCAGTGCATTGCCTGGGTCCACGAAGCCCGTTAGGCCCATGTCCCAGGGAAGAATTCCTTCTCGGCTCCAATTCCGGGAGCCGACTTAAAGCAGCCTGCAAGGGCTACTCAAAATGGTGGGCAGAGGCCTGAACTTACCGCATCAGGCCTCCCCGAAACTATAAGGCCAACCAGGAACTTGTTGGCAACCCATCCTCTTCTTGTCTTCTTTCCAGTGGCCGGCGTCTTCTTTTCTTCAGCTGCTTCCCAAATCGCGAGGGAAGCCAGAAGAGCCCTATCGTCTTCTTGTCTTCAGGAGGTTCCCTCCCTTAGAGAGATGGTAATGCCATGGCTCCCAAAGTGAAGCCAGTGCATTGCCTGGGTCCACGAAGCCCGTTAGGCCCATGTCCCAGGGAAGAATTCCTTCTCGGCTCCAATTCCGGGAGCCAACTTAAAGCAGCCTGCAAGGGCTACTCAAAATGGTAGACAGAGGCCTGACCTTACCCCATCAGGCCTCCCCGAAACTATAAGGCCAACCAGGAATTTGTTGGCAACCCATCCTCTTCTTGTCTTCTTTCCAGTGGCCGGCGTCTTCTTTTCTTCAGCTGCTTCCCAAATCGCGAGGGCAGCCAGAAGAGCCCTATCGTCTTCTTTTCTTCAGGAGGTTCCCTCCCTTAGAGATGGTAATGCCATGGCTCCCAAAGTGAAGCCAGTGCATTGCCTGGGTCCACGAGGCCTGTTAGGCCCATGTCCCAGGGAAGAATTCCTTCTCGGCTCCAATTCAAGGAGCCGACTTAAAGCAGCCTGCAAGGGCTACTCAAAATGGTGGGCAGAGGCATGATCATGCCTCTCCAACATTTAAATAGGATTAAATGGCCCACATTTTGACTCATTGTGTGAGCTGCCACCTAAGATGGGGCAGCTGACCAATGAAGGCAGTGCAGAGAAGGCGAATAACCTGGATCCGCCAGACCCATTGGGGTGGGATCCCTGGGAAAAATTCCTTCTCGGCTCCAATTCAGGGAGCCGACTTAAAGCAGCCTGCAAGGGCTACTCAAAATGGTGGGCAGAGGCATGATCATGCCTCTCCAACATTTAAATAGGATTTAATGGCCCACATTTTGACTCATTGTGTGAGGTGCCACCTAAGATGGGGCAGCTGACCAATGAAGGCAGTGCAGAGAAGGCGAATAACCTGGATCCGCCAGACCCATTGGGGTGGGATCCATGGGAAAAATTCCTTCTCGGCTCCAATTCAGGCAACCGGCTGGAAGCAGCCTGCACGGTCTGGTTAAAATGGTGGGCAGAGGCCTGACCTTACCCCATCAGGCCTCCCAGAAACTATAAGGCCAACCAGGAACTTGTTGGCAACCCATCCTCTTCTTGTCTTCTTTCCAGTGGCCAGCGTCTTCTTTTCTTCAGCTGCTTCCCAAATCGCGAGGGCAGCCAGAAGAGCCCTATCGTCTTCTTGTCTTCAGGAGGTTCCCTCCCTTAGAGAGATGGTAATGCCATGGCTCCCAAAGTGAAGCCAGTGCATTGCCTGGATCCACGAAGGCCGTTAGGCCCATGTCCCAGGGAAGAATTCCTTCTCGGCTCCAATTCAGGGAGCCGACTTAAAGCAGCCTGCAAGGGCTACTCAAAATGGTGGGCAGAGGCCTGAACGTACCGCATCAGACCTCTCTAACACCAGAACGCCAAACAGGAACTGGTTGGAAACCTATTCTCTTCCTTTCTTCTTTCTAATTGCCAGCGTCTTCTTTTGCTCAGCTGCCTCCCAATTTCGGAGGGCAGCCAGAACAGCCCTATTGTCTTCTTGTCTTCAGCAGGTTCTCTCCCTTAGAGAGAGGGTACTGCCATAGCTATCGTGGGGGAGGCTGCTGTATGATAAGCAGCATGTCGGATAAAGGCAGTGCAGAGAAGAGAAAAAACCTGGGTCCACGGGGCCCATTAGGCCCATGTCCCAGGCATGAATTCCTTCTCAGCTCCAATTCAAGGAGCCGGCTTAAAGCAACCTGCACTGTCTGGTTAAAATGGTGGGCAGAGACATGACCTTACCCCATCATGCCTCTCCAACATTTAAATAGGATTAAATGGCCCACATTTTGACTCATTGTGTCAGCTGCCACCTAAGATGGGGCAGCTGACCAATGAAGGCAGTTTAGAGAAGGCGAAAAACCTGGATCCGCCAGACCCATTGGGGTGGGATCTCTGGGAATAATTCCTTCTCGGCTCCAATTCAGGCAATCGGCTGGAAGCAGCCTGCACGGTCTGGTTAAAATGGTGGGCAGAGGCCTGACCTTACCCCATCAGGCCTCCCCGAAACTATAAGGCCAACCAGGAACTTGTTGGCAACCCATCCTCTTCTTGTCTTCTTTCCAGTGGCCGGTGTCTTCTTTTCTTCAGCTGCTTCCCAAATCGCGAGGGCAGCCAGAAGAGCCCTATCGTCTTCTTGTCTTCAGGAGGTTCCCTCCCTCAGAGAGATGGTAATGCCATGGCTCCCAAAGTGAAGCCAGTGCATTGCCTGGGTCCACGAGGCCCGTTAGGCCCATGTCCCAGGGAAGAATTCCTTCTCGGCTCCAATTCCGGGAACCGACTTAAAGCAGCCTGCAAGGGCTACTCAAAATGGTGGGCAGAGGCCTGACCTTACCCCATCAGGCCTCCCCGAAACTATAAGGCCAACCAGGAACTTGTTGGCAACCCATCCTCTTCTTGTCTTCTTTCCAGTGGCCGGCGTCTTCTTTTCTTCAGCTGCTTCCCAAATCGCGAGGGCAGCCAGAAGAGCCCTATCGTCTTCTTGTCTTCAGGAGCTTCCCTCCCTTAGAGAGATGGTAATGCCATGGCTCCCAAAGTGAAGCCAGTGCATTGCCTGGGTCCACGAGGCCCGTTAGGCCCATGTCCCAGGGAAGAATTCCTTCTCGGCTCCAATTCCGGGAACCGACTTAAAGCAGCCTGCAAGGGCTACTCAAAATGGTGGGCAGAGGCATGATCATGCCTCTCCAACATTTAAATAGGATTAAATGGCCCACATTTTGACTCATTGTGTGAGCTGCCACCTAAGATGGGGCAGCTGACCAATGAAGGCAGTGCAGAGAAGGCGAATAACCTGGATCCGCCAGACCCATTGGGGTGGGATCCCTGGGAAAAATTCCTTCTCGGCTCCAATTCAGGGAGCCGACTTAAAGCAGCCTGCAAGGGCTACTCAAAATGGTGGGCAGAGGCATGATCATGCCTCTCCAACATTTAAATAGGATTAAATGGCCCACATTTTGACTCATTGTGTGAGCTGCCACCTAAGATGGGGCAGCTGACCAATGAAGGCAGTGCAGAGAAGGCGAATAACCTGGATCCGCCAGACCCATTGGGGTGGGATCCCTGGGAAAAATTCCTTCTCGGCTCCAATTCAGGCAACCGGCTGGAAGCAGCCTGCACGGTCTGGTTAAAATGGTGGGCAGAGGCCTGACCTTACCCCATCAGGCCTCCCCGAAACTATAAGGCCAACCAGGAACTTGTTGGCAACCCATCCTCTTTATGTCTTCTTTCCAGTGGCCGTTGTCTTCTTTTCTTCAGCTGCTTCCCAAATCGCGAGGGAAGCCAGAAGAGCCCTATGGTCTTCTTGTCTTCAGGAGGTTCCCTCCCTTAGAGAGATGGTAATGCCATGGCTCCCAAAGTGAAGCCAGTGCATTGCCTGGGTCCACGAAGCCCGTTAGGCCCATGTCCCAGGGAAGAATTCCTTCTCGGCTCCAATTCCGGGAGCCGACTTAAAGCAGCCTGCAAGGGCTACACAAAATGGTAGGCAGAGGCCTGACCTTACCCCATCAGGCCTCCCCGAAACTATAAGGCCAACCAGGAACTTGTTGGCAACCCATCCTCTTCTTGTCTTCTTTCCAGTGGCCGGCGTCTTCTTTTCTTCAGCTGCTTCCCAAATCGCGAGGGCAGCCAGAAGGGCCCTATCGTCTTCTTGTCTTCAGGAGGTTCCCTCCCTTAGAGAGATGGTAATGCCATGGCTCCCAAAGTGAAGCCAGTGCATTGCCTGGGTCCACGAGGCCTGTTAGGCCCATGTCCCAGGGAAGAATTCCTTCTCGGCTCCAATTCAGGGAGCCGACTTAAAGCAGCCTGCACTCTCTGGTTAAAATGGAAGGCAGAGGCCTGACCTTACCCCATCAGGCTTTTTAACACTACGAGGACAAACAAGGACATGTTGGAGACCCGTCCTCTTCTTGTCTTCTTTCCAGTGGCCAACATCTTCTTTTCTTCAGTTGCCTCCCTAGCAGCCAGCATTGTCTCATTACAATGGTGGGCAGAGGCCTGAACTTACCCATTAGGCCTCCCTAAAACTGCAGGGACAACCAGGAACTTATTGACCACCCATCCTCTTATCTTCTTGCCAGTGTCTGGCTTCTTCCTTCCTTCAGCTGCCACCCAATTGCAGAACAGCCTGATTGTCTTCTTGTCTTCAGCAGGGTGTCTCTCTTAGAGAGGGGGTACTGCCATGGCTCCCATAGGGGAGGATAAATGGGGCTGATATCTACTCAGTTTGGCTTCTCTTCTTGCCAGTGGCTGACATCTTCTGTCTTCAAATTGTCATCTTCTTTTCTTCTTACCACTAGTGACTTTCCTGCCCAAACTGGGAGGAGCCAACCTCTTCTCATATTTTCTTCTTGCCAGTGGCTGACATCTTCTTCCTTAGATTGTCATCTTCTTTTCTTCTTGCCAGTGGCTGACATCTTCTGCCTTCAGATTGCTTTCTCTGAAGGGAGGCCAGAAACTGTGGCCTTTTATAGATGGCAGTGTTATGACCTCAGGGACAAGGAGCATTGTGAGGTTGGGTGGGTGGCTTGGCTTTATTGTGACTTCACAAAGTGGTTGGGCAGCCCTCTGGCTACGTTTCCAGAGGCAGGTTTGAGGTGTGTGTAGAAACAATGATTTTAATATCACCATATGTATTAATTTATTCAATACATTTGTGCCTCATCTTTCTCCCCAGTGGGTACCCACAGTGGTCACCTTTTGTCCATTTTCCCTCAAAGCCATCCTGTTTTGTAGGTTATGCTGAAGATTTTTTATTTTATATTTAATTCATTTATACGCCGCCTTTGTCCACAATAGGGACCCCAAGTGGCTTCTCTTCTCCATTTTTAAAATTTTATTTTACACACAGGAAATAAAGGCCCCAATAAGAAAACACAGCAAAACAATATCTGATAGCCTCACAGACTACAGAAATCTCTACCTTTATTTTCTCTACTTTTATTTTGGCATTTTTCTGACCAATGATATCAATTCTGAATGATAATGATTATTCAATATCTCAGAAAAAAATCCAGTTCAGTGTATTTTGATTTTTATTGATAAATAAATTGAGCTGGGCTAATTTAACAATAGGTTTTATTTGTTTCTGGATCATCTTAAGAATCATATATAAGTATTAATTTCCAGAAGATTGCTATAACTGTAGAGGACCAAAACATATGCACAAATGTCTTCAATTTGCTGCATCCCCAACATTCAGTTTTTATTCTCTGTTTTCATTACATGAACTATCCTGACTGGACTAAGATTTGACCTCTGAGTTATCTTTAATGTATGCTCTTCTAAACTTTTTGAAATTGATTTGAAGGGAAATCATTGAAATATTTGTTTCCAGTCCTTGTCATTCAATTTAGTATCTTCCTTTATTTCCTAGTGCTTTTTAATCGTCCGCACTATAATTTCTCCCTGCACTATTTTTTGTAATTAATTTCTTTGTCATTATTTTTTGTAATTAATTTCCCCTGCTCCTTATCTCTATTTTGAACTAGTTCTTCAAATTCAGATACTGGGCATGTTTATCTGATCTTTAATTTCCTTCATTTAGAGCAACCTTAATGTTTGTTGTTTCAACAGCCATTTAGATCCTTCCGGAAAACTTATTTTGCTTCTCTGCACTGCCTTCATTGTAAACTCTGAGCTGATCTGCATGTGACACTCTCTGGGCTCATCCCTGGTCCTGTGAAACCAGACAGGCGTTGGGAGGTCCCCATGTTGAGGCTTGGATCTCAGGAGTACAGAGATCATTCCTATGCATTTCCTACGCATCTAGGAAAGACGTTGAGATACGGAGGAAGTCAATTAGGCCCCCAGCCACCCCCCCATCCCCCACATACATACGGAGCATGCCCAAAGAGCAAAAAATAAGCATAACCAGAACTGAAAGAAGGGATAAGGCAAAGAAGGCCTGAGGCCCTTGGCCAAATTCCCCCGAACTACCTGCCCACCACCCAGCAGCACCCACCAAGCTCTAAGAGTAAAAGGGGAAAACCTTTGAAAAGATTCTCCTCAAATCAAACCAGATTAACTCTTCTCCAGAGATGATCAGAAGTAATCCAGATGATGCAGAGATAGTCCAAAGGGTCTCCCAGAAGCCAGGCAGCAGTGTCAGGCTGTCTCAGAAGAGCAGCAGTGAGCCAAAACTTCAGCCACACATCTCTCCACCAAACTTAAACAGCTAAGCACAGATGGGAGCAGCCAGTCCCTTGCTTTTATCCCCTCTGACCACGAACACAGGGATTTCAAAAACGAACCACCTTCTTTGATTGGCCTAAGGACAATTTCCCCCAAAACCTGCTTCCCTATTTGCTAAAATCTCCCACCATGCCCCCCTCCTCCCTGTTAACTTGGCTGAAGCCTGCAAAAAGCTCTCCAAACTTCCAGAGGGCAGCTCCCGTGCAAAAAACTTCATATTCTCACCAATATTCTCACCATGATTCTCACCAATACACTGTGGAGATCTCACATCTGGCCTATACTTCAACAACTCAACTGGCTCCCAATTGAATTCCGGATCAGGCTTAAGGTTTTGGTTCTTACCTTCAAGGCCATACGTGGTCTGGGCCCAGTGTACCTAAGACACCATCTCTCCGCCCGTACCCCCAAAAGAGCATTACGCTCTGCCACTGACAACTGGCTAGTGAGTCCTGGTGGAACGAGCTCCCTGAAGAGATCAGGGCCGTGTCTGAACTCCCAAAATTCTGCAGGGCATACAAAAGGGAGCTCCTCCACCAGGCATTTGCCTGAGACCGACAACAGGTCCCCCCTCAGACATCTCCTCCATGGCCTGAACCAGTCCGTCCTCTCTAAGAGCCTTAGCTAAGTTTCTGTTCCTGTTATATTGTTGTTTGAGATTACTGAAATTGTGTTAGATTATTGTTGTTGTTGTATTGGTTTATGTTATATATTAATTCATTCCATGTATCCCCCCCATGTTGTATGTAAACTGCCCTGAGCCATATGGAAGGATGGTATAGAAAGCAAACAAACAAACAAACAAATAAATATGCACTGTGCCAACTCAAGTCAGCCTACATTGCAGCAACCAGCAGGCTGTTATTAGTATTAATATGCATTCATGTATCACTTTTTAAGCATCCAGAAGAACTCAAATCTTCATACCTGTAAAGGTAGGAGAGTTTTATTGCCCTCGTTTTACAGATTTGACCAATGAGAGAGAGGAAGTGTCTTTGCTTAAGCATATTCAGGGCTGAGCGGTAGCCCCTGCCCTATATCTCAAGTTCCCTCCTCTTGCTCCTGCAGCTCGCCTGCCAAACTTCAGTTGTTCTTCTGGAGGCTTCTGCACAACATTATGGTTTAGATATCCCCCTAGAATATCTTCCCCAACTCTGCTGTGACTGTTCCTGAAAGATCTTATTCAAGCAGGGTTTGGGGGAACTGAGATACTGAAAGTCTATTGCTTACAAATAGACAGGAATGTGACCTTACTGAATCGAATCAAATAATCTGTATTACGGTACTAGACCAATAATCAAATTACAAAATACATAAAATAATAATTGATAATTAAAATAGTATTAAATTTGAAACATTCATAGAATCATAGAATAATAGAGTTGGAAGGGATCTCATGGGTCATTTAGTCCAACTTCCTGCACTATGCGGAACACTCACACTCCTTGGGCTTGACGCGGAAACTTCTTAGAGGCTGCTCATCGACTGGAGGTCCCTGGCCCTAAGAAAACACTCTTGGCCTTTTCGGTCCTGGCCCCAACCTAGTGGAATGAGCTCCCGGAAGAGCTGCCAGAGTTCCAAAAGGCCTGCAAAATGGAGCTCTTCCACCAGGTCTTTGGTTGAGGTCAGGGCTACGGACAACAGGGCTCCTCCTCAGGTTACACGGTAATATCTAGCGCAGGGGTAGTCAACCTGTGGTCCTCCAGATGTCCATGGACTACAATTCCCATGAGCCCCTGCCAGCAAAAGGAGGACCACAGGTTGAAGTGTATCCAACCCGGGTACACTAGGGGCTGGTGGATAGCTACAGGGATGGGGGAGGGACTACACCACCAATCTTGCTTTATCTTTTTAGCTCATGCTCTGTTCATTCGGTTATGGGGGCTTTATGATGTTTTATGGGATTTTAAAAATACTGTACTCCGCCACATGTCCCTGGAGAGTGGCGGAAGGCCACTATTACTTCCATTAGAAAGATGGAAAACAGCTCCTGAGACAATTCCTGAGATAACATTAAATCTAATAGGTCTGCAGCTTTTGATCACTGGGATAGAAATTTATACAGATGGTTTCCTTGATTAAGATCAGCACGAACAGTTCCTATAGAAATCATAAACACTGGATATTTTACTGACCCTGCCTCCTGCTGCAGAGTCCCTCCTTTATTGGATGAACTGCCACAGCCTTAGACAGTTCTCTACACCCCTTTCTCTCCACAGCTGCCAACCCTGATTAAAATAATTAATCTACCCAACCACCCTACCCCACTCTCTGGTTTTCCGATCCAAGTTCTATCCCTTTCCCACCCTTCTCAGAATTCACTGCACAGTGATTATGCTGGGTGTACATTTAATACGCATCATGCAACTTACAAGGAGGTGATGTATATATTCAGTCCAGAGTTCACTTCTGCCATGGACAAGCTTGGGGTGGAAATATTGCTCAGTAGCAGAACACCTGCTCTGTATGCAGGAGGTCCTAGGTTCAGTCCCTTACATCTCCAGTTACACGGATCAGGTATTAGGTAATGGGAAAGATCTCTGCCAGGGCCACTACTAAAACTTTGACATCGGTAGACCAATGGCCTGACACTGTGCATGAGAGTTTTGTGTGTATGTGCGACATAAGTCAAGCCTCTACTTCACATTTGATGATGGTCGGAAGTGCTGTCAATTTGCAGCCGTCTTATGGCAATCCCATATGTTTTTGACATTACCTGCTGCTGTGCAGGAACCTTGGGATTCTTTTGTGGTCTCTCCTCAAGTACGAATCCGGGCTGACTCTGCTTACCTTCTGGGATCTGACCTCCGACTACCCAGGACTGGACCATCTGATAATACTGACCCTCCAAGCAGAGCTGCAATGAGGTTCTCTGACTGGATGAAGGGGAAGCACTTGCACTATCCACAGTGCATCTAACAATACTGATCCAGCTAGTCAGGGCTGTGTCTTATTTTTAGAACTCTGCTGAAGTTTATTTTGGTTTACTCAGCAAGCCGCCCAATCCTGTGCGGAGATACTGGCCACATTTTTCAAACTTCTGATACAATCTGTGGCTTATAAAAGCCCATGTCACCATAAACCAAACTGTAGAAGTAGTCATTGTGAATACATGAAGCTGCCTTTGGGCCGTCTAGTTCAGTATTACCTGTTTTGGTGCGCAGTGGCTCTCTAGTATCTCGGGCGGAGACTTTTTCTACATAAGGTGTTTAATCTAGAGAGGCCGGGCACTGAACCTCACTCCCTACCACAGAGCCTCACTCCGACGCTCTTGTGGTACGAGAAGTTACACCCACGTGTTCCTCCGTAGGCCTTGAAAGCAAGTGGGAGAACTCTACATGGGTAATAATGGGTTGTTTACAAAGCTGAAAGCAAGCATCTGTCCCTATCTTGCACAAGGACTATTTAGGACTGCTTTGCCAGAGTACCATTTCCTGAGTTCGTAAATTGTGTGTATGGCTCCCGCGTGGGCTTGTGAGTGCTAAACTTTTGGCAGATGAGCAGGCTCTTCTCCTTTTCTCCCTCTCTCTCTTGATCAAGTAGCATCCTCAGAAAGGAACTACTTATTTCCTGCCCTTTTGATCAGTACTTGGTAAAGCCAAAGAGTCCCTATCACCAGGAGAGAGAATGGGGTGACAGGAGGGGAGGAACGAGCTATTATTATACAGGGAAATATGTCATATTAATGCTTCTCAGTCCACAGATACATAACTGCAGGATATGTAAAACTGCATGTGAAACACTACTCAGTGGAATCGGGACAGGGAGTCAGAGAAAGTAACACAGGTTTTGAAAGGAGCTGAGTTCTGTTAGGGGAGTTCACTAAACCCAGCACGCCCCCCTTTTTCTGTGATCAATCTAGGAGAGAGAAGATAAACTCCCTCATCAATCTGGATGCGAGTTCAAGAGAGTTCTCAAGTCTCCCTAATAAGCTGGTATCAAGAATAATTGAGAACCACTTAAGTAAAAAAATGTTAATTTCTTGCCATGTCTCTCAAGTTTATGGTGCTGATTTTCTTTTGTGAGAAAGACAAGAAATACCTGAAAAGCAAAGATCCTGCTTGGACATGAGTTTGCCAAACAACAACTGGTTAATTCCGTCTGCCGCAATCTTGCAAATCAAGATTACTCAAGTCAAGGGTCCACCTAATTTGAAAAACACCGGTGGTATTAACAGATGAACAGATTATCAAAAGTTAGTAAAATTCTTGTTCCATTTTTAACTAACAGAAGATACTCAAAATTAGCAATGTCAATAAAGCAAACCTAAGGAGTTGGCTCATGGAAATAAGTATTTTATTGGCCCATTACTTTCTATTAAAATAGCTTCATGCAATATGAAGAAAAATCCGGTTACTAAAACAAACGCCATTCACTTTATGTTTCCATCTCCACTTCAAGCCCTTGTTGTGTCAAGTCCTCAAAAACGGATATAGAAATTTTTTTTTGCTTGTCTTTAAAGTGTCAAAGGCTCCTGTTACTTCCTTGACTCTACAAGTCTTTCACCCATTTCTCCAGCCCCCCAGAATTCCGTTTTTTGCCCCTCCTTGCACTGGGCTATTCAACTGGGCTGCCTCCTAGTTTTGCTCAGAAAAAAAATCCCAAATCTTCCTCATTCTTCCCTACTCAGGTGTGCTTTCTTCTTGTTACAAGCAAGGGAATTAATCCCTTTCAATTCCTGCAGAGCACTCCAGAAGTCAAGTGCATTGTATTGAACTCAAATGCAACCAAGAAACCTAAAAACGGTCAAAATAAGGGAAACGAACTAAAGCCTCTGTAGGGTAGAACTACAATTTTAAAATTTAGTACTAATATTTATTAAAGTTAAGAACCTGAGGCTTCCAGCATTGCCTCAATAAAATCAGTGCCTGCCAATGCCTCCACTGACCAGAGGCGTTTCTGCATTGCTGCATTTATCAATAAAACCAGAGTCCAGGAGCACCTTTAAGACCCACAAAGATTTATTCAGGGCGTGAGCTTTCGAGTGCAAGCAAGGGTTGTCTGACGAAGAGTGCTTGCACTCGAAAGCTCACGCCCTGAATAAATCTTTGTGGATCTTAAAAGTGCTCCTGGACTCCAGTTTTATTGCGCTACTTCAGACCAACCCGGCTCCCCATGTGCTTTCCTCAATGGTCACCAGACATAAAATGCAAGAAATGTTTTATCCCGTTCGCTCCTTTACACAGAACAGCATTCTACCCCCAGGACCTTGTGGGCCTGAGTCGGTCCTGAAGGCCGGATGAAGCCCTCCCACTAGGATTTCTAAAGCCGGTCTCCATTCAGCGCAGCCTCCTCGCGAGCCGGCCGTCGCGAGCCAAGCCCCCCAGCCGGGTCGGCGGCGCTTCCTCTCGGGCGGGCCGTGGCGGGCTTCTCCTCAGCCGCCGCCGGCTGCGAGCGAGCGAGCGAGGGAGGCGGGCCTGGCTGGCTGGCTGGCCATGATGGCGGCTGCGGAAGCGGCTTCGGCGCCGGTGCTGCTCTCCTGCCTGCTGGGCCACTTGGGGGGCCTGCTGGTGGCGGCCGGGCAGGCCCGAGTGGAGGTGCTCTTGCTGCCGCCGCCGGCCGAGGAGCTGGCCGAGGCCGACGGGAGCTACACCCTGCAGGGCGCGCTGCTCGGCAGGCCCGGCCTGGAGCGAGAGAAGCCGCAGCCCAAAGCCGGCGAGGAGGAGGAGAAGGAGGAGGAAGAGCAGGAGGAGATCCGGGGCGGCCTGGTGCTGGTGAGCGGGCCTCGGGGCGGCCTTCCCCGGGAGGGAGGGAGTCTTCGGGCCGCCTCACGGGAGACAAGGGGCGGCCTCCGTCTTCCCTCGACCCCCGTCGAAGAGGGTGACACGCGAGTCTGGCGGCTTCCCCACCGAAAGCACACTGGCTGCCCCCACTGAGATCCCTTTAAACGGAGCATCATTCATCCGTCGTTCCTGACCCCGACCCTTGCTACTAACAAAACCCATCGGGTGAGGACAATAAAATCAGAGTTCAGGAGCACCTTCAAGACCAACAAAGATTTATTCAAGGCGTGAGCTTTCGAGTGCAAGCATTCTGCTTGCACTCGAAAGCTCACACCTTGGATAAATCTTTGTTGGTCTTAAAGGTGCTCCTGAACTCTGATTTTATTGTGCTACTTCAGACCAGCACGGCGACCCATTTGAATCCATCAGGAGAGGGTAATTGAAGGGTCTCTCTGGCAGGTTGGGGATGCCATGGACCAGACTGCGTCCAGGGACTACAGTTGCCATGAGCCCCTGCCGGCATGGCATGTTGTGCATGGGAATTGTAGCCCACAGGCACCTGGAGAGAACCCAGTTTGGCCACACCTGCCCGTAGGATATAGGCCAGCTTCCAGATTCTTGTCTCTGCAGGTAGACCAGAGGGCTGGCTGAGGGCGAAGATGCCAGAGCAACAGAAGCAGCCTCACCGGGTATCTGTTGTGGGGAGAGGAAAGGGAAGATGAACGGAAGCCGCTTTGAGACTCCTTTGGGTAGAGAAAAGCGGCATGTATATATTCTAGCATATTTGTAGAGCAAAATTACTCTAATTTAAACTATAAACATGTGCCTGAAAGTATGTTGAATATGTTGAGTATGCATAGGAATTATCACTATGTAGATTGGTGGTATTCTGTGGCTCATCAAGAACCATATTTGCAGTTGCTGTCAACCAGAAGACTCACATTTCCTTCCGTCCCTGACACAAGACATTCCTCTCACTGAGGCTTTTTCAAGGTGGGAACCATCTGCCAACACAAGCCCATCAGGCAATTGCCTTGGCCCATTGCTCTGAAATGTGGGGCAGGTGCCACATTAGGGAACAGTACTCAGAAGAGCTCCAGGCGGCATGCCAAAGAGCCATATGTAAGCCACTAATTATCATTGTTGTAGATTGTTGTATTACCTAAAAATCTTCATAGTACACATTTTGAATGAATAAAACCTTACGTTAAAAAAAAAAACTCATTCCAGATGGGAGGATATTTCACAGAATCTGTGCTCTCCAAAATTTCCAGGGTCTGTTTTGTAAAAATTGGGGCAAGGGAATCCCTAGGGGGAAAACTTGGTTAAAGAATTATTGATAAAGTTGCAGTGAGGGTGACACTCTGTGTCTTTGGGTGCTGGTGGGCAACTGGTCAGAGGTTTGTGGGCTACAAGCAGTAATGCCTGGTTCAGATGAGAAGAATCTATCACATATTGATCGTGCTCTTCCCCCCAAGAACTCTTCCCTTTTTAATCCATTCCGCTACGCCGTGAGGTAGATGAGCCTGAGAGAACCCCTGGTCCAAGATCACTCAGAGAGCTTAGGATGCTTAGGGTTGCTTAGGATGCTTTAGGATGCTTTAGGTTGCTTTAGGATGCTTAGGGCTGATCCTTCGTTGAGCAGGGGGTTGGACTAGATGGCCTGTATGGCCCCTTCCAACTCTTTGATTCTATGATTCTTAACTGAGCATGGGTGATCCATGGTCTCACAGGCCTCCTCCCTTATGCTCAATGGTTAAAACATTCACAGCAACCTACAGCTGGTCATTACGCTGCCTTCAAACTCATTTGCTCCTTTACAAAACAGGATTCCAAGCTATGGAGTTGGTATATTGGTGAAAGCATTTAATTAGATTGTTGGGCCCAACATGAGGGAGTGTGCAAGTGGAATGTGTCTGGGGCTCATTCGCATAGTGACCAATGCTGGGTCAGCCTGGACCTCACTGAGAGTATGTCTTCCTTTTTTTTTAAGGTAGGGGATACTGACCCCAAGTTGGAAGATGATGATGGATGGATTGGCGTTGTCCCGGTAGGTGAGGAACAGGCTGAGATTTCCAGAGGCAGCAGAGAAGAATCTTTTACCACAGCTGTGGTCAACAAGGTAAGTTCGCCATGCTTGCAACTCTTACCCTCTCACAGATGCATATCCGTCCCATGCATTATGAAAGGATGCTCTGCATGTGTGAATAGCCAATTACAGGTACAGTGTCACAGGTAGAACTGCCTTTGTAGCATCATCTTGAATGCAGTGGAGGCAGGTCCCATGTTCAGTTGTCAGTAATCAAATGTTACACTTGTATGTGTGAACCAGCCCCATCTTCAGGGAAACCACAGGCTGTGAGCCCGGGCAGATGGAGGTAAGAATGTTTTTGACAATATGGGACTGTGCTGGTGACCAGGCTTGTGCATACTGTGGGCCAAGTTAGCCCAAATGCTCTACCGAGAATGGGCAGAATTCTGCAACTTCACCAAGTGAAGCAGCTTGTGTTTCCTTCTCCTGTGTCATTTATACAGAGTTATACCTTTCTAAATCCAAGGGTCTAACTCTGTATAGGATTGTACTATCATTTATAGTACTATCATACTATTATAATATCATTTACCGTACAATCCTAAACAGAGTTATGCCCCTGGATTTAGGTTATAATTCTGTATAGGATTGCACCACTGGAATGCAAACCTCTGAATGTTTTAGATTAAATGTGCTAGAATCAGGTTGCTAGACAGCTTGTGCTGGCTGTGTGGATGGGGGAGGGATGACACAATCCTCTGGAGTTCTAGTATGATGGGAGAAAACTGGTGAGAAAACAGTGTAGCCCTGGCAAGCTAGCAGAAGCAAGCAGGGACCTGTAATTCTTTTTATCTGGAGCCTTTAGAGACTCAAGTGAGGTGTTACTCACTTTTTTCCTTGGCATCTTCTCCCGCAGATGAAGCGGGCCCTCGTCTTGGGTGCCTCAGCCCTGCTTATTCTTGCACTGAACCAGAACACGATCCGAGAGGTAAGCGCTTGCCACTCCCTTCTCTTTGCTGGAAGTCGGGACGGTCTGGAAGAGCCGGCAGCCATCCCAGCAGCCCTGGTGACTCTTGCTTTCCTTTCTGCTGCAGTTGGATGTATCCCAGGTTCTGTCAAAGCCGGTGATCGTTATCCAGACTTCAGAAAACGTTACCAAGCTCCTTGGAGCCTTGTTGCGGTGAGACTGGCAGTGATGGGCATTCAGGGGACAGCGAAGGGGCAGTATATCTGTTTCACCTTCCATTTCAGGCCTGTAAGCACTTGTTCTGTTGGCTGCCCTTGGTGAATATGAACTGACTGCAGGCAATCGGGCTGTGACATGCTGTTTTACTTGCACCCACCCTTGAGATCAACGCCGCATTCAACTCTTGGAGCGTTAAAGCCTCATTCAGCTGAATACAGCACCACAGAACTCTAAGTAGGTCTGCTAATTGGGTGAGCCAGATCCACGCCAGAGGCCAGCGGTCCACATACACAAACCCACAAGGGAAATTTGGCTGGCACACACAATCTACACAGCCATATTCTGCATTGGATGATGCTGAAGAGTGGCAGCAGGCTACTTTTGTACGGTCAGGGGCCATAGAAACAGCCAAAGGAGGAGAGAGGCTATCAGAAACCCTGGCGGAAGGAGGGTTGCTGAGGGATTGGGCTGGTTAGAAGGGTATGTGGCTTCAAGCAAGAAGAACAGAATCAAAGGGTAGAACGAGGGCATGGGTAGGGAAGAGCAGTTAGGCAGCAGGTCTAGAGCAAAATGCCTAGTCATTTAAAAAGAGGCTTAAGGGAAGCCAAAGCTTTTCATGGCTGTAAAAGATGTCACCTGGTAAATAACATCCCACTAAACGTCTATTACTCATTTTTTCTCCAGGCAGTTGGCAATCCTATAAAGAGATGGAAGTGGGCTTGGAGGAAGAAAGGGATCTTCTCCAGAGCCAGTGTGGATTATTTTAGTTGCCGGATTGTTATGGAAGCTGTGTCTTTTGTACTCTTTGCCACAGTTGTTGGTGTTAGTTTGAAAAGAGCAATAAAATATAAATGTTTAAAAGAAGGAAGAAGAAAAAAAATCTCCAACCCTCTGCCAGTTTGCTGAGGAAGCAGAGCTGAAATGTGATAATGGTGGTGCATGTTAATGGGATGTACTAGATGAACAAAGCTATTGGAGGCCATAGCCCCAACTACTGCACATTTTTGGAGTGTTTTACACTGCTATTCTAAATTGTGTTGGGACTGCACTTTTAGCTTTCTAACTCGCCACCACCCAAGGGCTGGAGCACAGCATAATGCAGCCTATTTCAACCTTTTGACTGTGTAGGTACTACTGAAACATTTTTTCATGCTTCGAGGTACCAGGAAATGATGCCAGCTGGCCACGCCACCCTGTCCCCCAGAAATGAGAGAAGCCTCAACCAGCAAAGGTTTAAATGGCCAGGGCCCCTCTCCTCCCCACTCCCTCCAGGCCCAGCATTGGCCACTTTGAGAGGGGGCAGGTCAACCTGCCCAAATAAGGATAGACATTTTTTTAAAAGCTTAAAACCCCTTTTTCTTTCCTCCTTGCTCAGCGCTGGAAATGGCAGGCACAGGATAGAAGGGTTCTCCCCAGCCACCATTTTGAAAAATCCCACCTCATGGTACCCTTGGGGGTCTTTGTGGTATCGTACAATCCCATGATACCATGGCTGGGAAACCCGGGCATAATGATAGAAAGCTGAGTTGACTCCACTGAGATTCTGATTTGTGGCTACAGTACAACCCATAATTGTTTAAAACATGCCTGGGCCTTTGGGGTTGGTGTGGGTGAGGTGCCCTCTTCTTCTGTACAGGCCTTTTGCTCAATGAGGGAGGTTAATTTTACTTTGGGGGGAGGGCAGGCTTCGTGTAGGTCAAGAGATGTGGTGTTCCCTCCCTCTATTCCTGTTGGTAATGGTTATCAAGAATGGGACAGAGAAACTGATGGATCTAACTGTTCTCAATCTTTTTGCCTGCAGGGGTCTCCGGGCAACAGCAAAAATCACATACCAAGCTGTGCTGCTGGAAAATGTGGTATGCATGATGGAGATGGCTTTGATCCTCTTACTAGAGGACTTACGTAGTATATATTTGCATCTAGTCTTTTCACTTGCCGTTCATTATTTCTGTGGTGTGTAAATTTGCTTTGCAAGCCACTGGCTTGCACGTCAACATACAGTATTTAATGAGGCCATACTATAGGTGTGTATAGTTTCAGGTGCAGAGCCGTTTTGGTCTGAAGTAACAGAACAAAATTTTAGTCCAGTGGCACTTCAGAACCAACAAAGTTTTATTCAAGGCATGAGTTTTCATGTGCATGCACAGTTCCTCAGACAGTGAAATAGGGATCATCACAGTGCAGATCTGAGTACAGAGTAAATTTAGTAAACAGTGTCACGTAGATATCCTACAAATATGCAGCATAATATAAAGCTAGAATAACAATTATCAGTCCTTTGGGTTCAGTTGCCGTTCACAAAAACATAAGGGGAATAAAAATATTACGGTTAGCGATTAATGGCAGATGCTTTTCCAGTTGTGAACAGAAGTAATGAAAAGAGACCTGTTGCTAGTCCTATCCATCTCAACTCACTCCATATAGATGTGGATAGATGGCATGCTGTGAGTACCAGTGTGGGATGGTGGCTACAGTGGGGAAGACTGGGAGACGTTAGATGAGTTACTCTGTCATAGGCTCACAGGGATGTGGGGAAAAATGGAGGACGGACAACTGCATTTGCTCCTTAAAGGAGGAAAGGTGGGATAAAAATGGTAGACAAGTAGGATGTGCTGGCCTTGTATGCATTCACTATAAGGTGATTTCCTCTTGTTTGTAGATAAAATACTAGAAGTGACTGTTTTTCTTCATAGTCACAACTGCTGAGTAGGAAATTTATATAGCAGTTCTTGTATTAGAAACAGATATTTTGAAATCTTCCTAGGTTTATGGATGTGCATATAAACCTCTTGTATGCTCAATGTTCCCTTGAACTTTTTCCCTTGCTGAGTCGGCAGAGTCTTTTTTGCATGTTTCATTTTTAGGGGGTGACTTTGACCCTGTGGTCAACCTGTGGCCTCTCCAGGGGCGGCCTGTATGGAGAATGGCAGGGAGTCATTTGTACAGGAGAGAACAGCTCGAGAGTGCAGGTTTGTGTCCCTCTGAGATGTCCTGTATAATATTCCCCCTCCCTGTCTTGAAGTTTGCTAACATAGTGTGCAAATGACTAGTAAGTAAATGACTAGTGTGCAAATGACTAGTAAGTTACTTGCTGCTACAAGTAAAACATCTTTTGCTGACCCGTGCAGCTCTTTTGAGCCATTTTAGTATTTCATTCATAACAGAGCTTCCAACTGTGGAACTGCAATAACTGGACAGCATTATATTGCACTGAAGCACATTGTGTAATTATCCTTCTAGCTGTCGATGACATTATTGCCTCTTATTTTACAGTATTGATAGATTCCCTCTACAGTGAGAATGTTTCATCCTTCCCCTCCAGTTTTTTAGGTCTCAGGTTGCCTTAATAGTTCCTGTAGACATAATGCTGACTAACCAACATACTCTGGAGGTATCTTTGTTTTCCTTCTCCTCTCAAAAAACATCTCATCCCCGTGACTCCTTAGAGTGCAGTTGGCCACCAGAAGGGATGGACTGTAGCGAGGCACAGAGGAAGTCAGCTTTGTTTGCGAAAGACTCAATGTTTTATGATATTATATCCTAATAAAACTCAGAGCTGTTGTACAATAGTGGTTACTTTCAGACTGGGGCAAGAGAATCCCGGGTCAGGACTGGTGAGCCTTGAGGCTTATTGTATCACTTTGGATCAATCACTCTTTTACATTAATCGATCCCACAGAGTTCTGAGGATAAAATGGAGAACTCGCAGGAAAGGTGGAATAAAAGTGGGATAGGTAGAGTACTCTACAGCTGCTTTTTGCTGTGGCTTTTGAATGTTGCTTTCCTTTTGTATAACAACACTGTCTATTTTTGGCTTATTTTTTAAAACTATCACTGAAATTTAAAGGGGATAAAACCCAAGCAGCATAACCTTGTCTTAAGCCCATTGAAATCAATAGGCTTAGAAATGTGTAACTCGCTACAGGATGCCACTTTGTTGACATTTATCCGGTCATTTGAGTTCTACTTCTTATGTGGCCTCTTTGCAGAAGTACCTCCAGCAGCTGTGGAACGCCATCCTGCTGATAGCTCTAATCCTGTGCACAGGAGTGATTGTGCAGGCGCAGCGGCAGTCCCGGCATAGCCAGCTGGACCAAGACTCTGAGGTATGTCTCCCCCCACCGCCCCATCCTGCTCGTCCAGAAGAAAGATTGCAGTGCATTACTAGGGAGGGCCTAAACCTGGTTTTCTCCCTTTTGTAGCTGGACCTGAAGCAGCACATTGCACAGAGGCTGTCGGCGCTGAAAACCCGCCGTTACCACCCTGGCAAGCTGCCTCGGAGCTGGGCTCATGAGATTGATAGCTGTGCCATCTGTCTGGACAAATTTCACAAGAACCAGGTAACGTTTGGCATGGAACAAGAATGTGCCTCAGAAAGCGGTAAGATTAATATAGATGCCCTAACTTAAAAAAAAAATCCAATCACAATTTTAGGCTGAAAACCACTGAGCTATGTAGTTTGACTTGGGCTGGGACCTTGGAGAGCAGCGTCCAGTGACAGGAGGTGATACTAGGCTTAATAGACTTGGTACAGCGCAACTTCCTTCTCTCCTTTGAAATGGGAGCCAGAAACTGTGTGACTCTCGTCTTTTTTCTTGTGTCTGTTGGTTGAATTGTTTTTGGTGCAAGGCCCTTGGGCCTTAGAACAGGAGGATAGTCAACCTGTGGTCCTCCAGATGTTGGTGGACTTTGCTGGCAGGGGCTTGTGGGAATTGTAGTGCATCAACATCTGGAGGGACCACAGGTTGACTATCCCTGCCTTAGAACATAAGAAAAGCCATATTGTATCAGGCCAGTGGCTCATCCAGTTCAACACTGTGACACCCAGGGGCACAAACACAGGTGCCATCAGGCGGTCCTCTAGTGGGGCCAAGACTCTAGTAGTTCTGCCACTGTTGCCCCTCCCCCCCAGCACCAGAACATCATTGCCCCATATATATAGTTCTATCTATTCCTTGTGGCTAAAAGCCATAAGTGGACCTCTGCTCCGTCTGTTTATCCAATCCCCTCTTGAAGCTATGGCCTCAGCCACCACTGCTGCTTGTGACAGTGAATTCTATGTGTTGATTAGTCTTTGGGAGAAGAACTTTATCAATTCTAATCATACTGCTAATTAATTCCATTGAATGAATGGTTTCTTGTATTGTGAGAAAGAGAGAAAAGTACTTCTTTCTCTACTTTCTGTATCCCATGCATAAATTTGTATGCTTCTATCATGTCACCCCCTCAATCACCTTTCCTGCAAGCTAAAGAGCCCTAGTCTCGTTAACCTTTCTCCATAGGGAAAGTGTTCCAACCCTTTTCTGCCCTTTTTGGGGAGTCTTGCCATGCCCACGGTGGGAGGGAGATGAGCAGCTTTCCCTGACCACCCTGCTGGTTTGGTGTAGTCCAAACCTTCAGCACAGCTCCTGTCCTTCTCTGCTTGCTTGACAGTGTCTTCGAGTCCTACCCTGCTTGCATGAATTTCACCGGGACTGCGTTGATCCATGGCTCCTCTTGCAGCAGACCTGCCCACTCTGCAAACACAACATTCTGGGTAAGATTCCCTGCCCGTCCCCCACCTCCACTGCAGGAAAGTCAGCAGCCACAAAATTATTCTTTCCTGGCCCTACTTCTGCAGATTACTAAGCCAGAGCCACAGCTGAGAGCAAGTATTTTTTGCAAGGCTTTCTTACTTGCCATAGCCCTGCCTTGTGGAGCTGGGCATGAGAACTGAGCAGGTGGAAAGGAACAATGCTTCCTTCAAGCCTGCCTCAGAGCTACGTCCTTGAATTTCAGATGTGTTACAGGTGGCTGTGACTATGTGGGGAAAAAGAGAAGGACATTCAGTATATTCTTAGAGGCAATATTTGTTGCAACTTCAATCACTCCCTGGTTTTAAAACCTGGTTTACAAGTTTGAGCTTTGCATGGAACACTGGGGTGAGATGGATGTGCTCTGCTAATTTATGATCCAACAACTTATTCAGGGTAGGATTGTCACTTAGGCTTAATCCTAATAATATAGTTGCCTAGATCTGTACTACAACCAGAAGGCTCTCCTCCAAGGTGGTAGCCAGAACAAGAGGTGGCAATGCCAGCATGTTTTTAGACTCCCTAGTTCAGCTTTTTGCAAGGCACACTTGAAAACAATTAGGCTGATTGGGGGTGGGCACTTTACACATGGTCAGAGGCACTTGTATATTTAAAAATGTGTGGTTTCCCACTGGGAGGAAACTGCTTAGTGCCTTTGTGGTATGCTTTGCTCATAGGTATCCGCTAAGAACAAAATTGTTAGTCCAGTAAAGAAGAAATATGCATGTTCTCGGTAGGCTTGTGCTATCCTTCCCAGATTTTACATGATCAGCTTTCAAGAGAACCACATGACAATTACCATGAAAAGCCTGCATTTCTCTCCCCCTCTGGTGCAAAAGACAGTAACTGTGGCCTAACCATCACTTGGGAGGCAGGCAGTGCATCAGTCAACGAACAAGTGAGCCTTCTGGTTCCATCCCTTTTAACAGGAACCCCCCTCCCCTTCTCTGCTTTTCAGGAAACTGCTGTGGAGACAGCTAGCAAGAGGGTGGCCCTTCCTCAAGGACTGTTCCGCTGGCACTCCAGGAGAAAGTGGTGTGGGAGGGAAGCCTTTTGGCTTGGCAGCTGCTTTGGGCAGTGAGGAAGCAACACTCTTAGCACTTTGGGCTTCCTCGGGATGGGAATTGTACGTATGTAAAATAATGCATTCATCTGTTTTTGGACCCAGTTGTTTACCTTCACCCTGGAGTGAATTCTTTGCCCTTTTGGTGTGTCCAGTGGCGTGGCCAGAGGTTGCACCAGTAAGTTTGGTTGTGATGGGGATGGTTTGTGCCTCCTTACTTGTGGAAGTGAGACTTGGGCTGCTCCTTTTCCCTTCACAGCCACTTTACTCTTGTGGGCAGGAAGGGTTCCTGAGGGGTGGGCTGTTCAGTTGGATCACCATTGCTTGCTAATTTATACTAACTTATTAGGGAAAGGCCTGACTGTAGCTGCCGGGCTGAGCAATAGTGTGGACGTGCTGTACCCTCAGCCCCAATGGAGTTGCAGGGCTCAAAGCACGACCTGGGCCTGTAAAGACCCCATACTAATAAAAACCAAGCAAAGAGCAACATGTGCTGGTCTTTATTATCATCCTGCCCTTCTATTGTGTCTTCCCCATAAATACTAGAATACCCTGCCGTTTCTTTATTTCTCTATTGCCTCTTGGCCATGAGGATCTCAAGGCTTGTCCAGGTCAAACACAGACAACAGGAGAAGACAACAGGAACCCCTAAGGGGGACAGAGGAGCCCCTCAGCACAGAACAGAGACTCACTTGAGGGCCAGTTTCTGCTCATTTCCAGGCCTGGGTGTGAAATCTTAACCTGCTGGATCCCAGGAGGCATCATCCCATTTCACCATTTGTATAAAGGTTAGCAGAGGAAGCCTTGTTCTAAGCAGGGGTAGTCAAACTGCGGTCCTCCAGATGTCCATGGACATTCGCTGGGAGGGGCTCATGGGAATTGTAGTCCATGGACATCTGGATGGCCACAGTTTGACGACTACTGTTCTAAAGCATCACAGAGTGTCATCTGCTGGCGTAAGGGGGAAGTGTTTCTCAACGGACTGACAATCCAGGCATCTTGTTTTTTTCTGAATTCATAATTATATTTCAAAATGTTGGCATGAAAGTAAGAAAAGGTCATCCCCTCTGCTTCTCTCTGTGTGTGTATTTCCTTACTGGAAAGATGCTAACAGGCACTCATACAGAGATAGTGCATGCAACCTCCTTTCAAGCCAATCTATCCGGAAGACAGTTTAGAAATGTGCTTTTTAAAATAATTCTCAGGACACTGAATTTTTTCCTCCAGTTTTACTTTGAGATGTTTCTAGGCTTGGGCAGAATCCTGTCCCTCAAGATTAGAGAGGTCAACGAAGAAATATTAGGCAGTAGCTTCACCAGTGGCTCTCATTTTCCTCAGGTTGGAAACAGAGGACAGGATGAACTAAGAAACACAACCCGTTGTGTGCTCCTGACAACTGGAAGAGAAACTAACTGTGTGGGAAGGAGCGCCACTGGCCAGCAGTACTGCAAGTCAACACTGCGCATGCACACCTTCTTCAGCCATGGCACACACTAGTAGAGGATGGAGCTCCAGCTCTCATTCACAGCTTCCCAGTCACCAAAGAAAGTCCCTACTCATGTTTAGCACCCCCTGAGCCCCTAGAGGGGACAGAACAGGCAGACAGCAGCTTCTGTCCACAATGGTCTTGGACATGGTGCAATCTGAGGAGAAAAACCTGTCTTCTCTCCCCTGCCTTGTTTCCTCAGGTGCTTAAAAAACAATATCAGCAACATACAAAGATCTGCAATTTGTCTATTGAAACCCAGCTCCCTATTGTCCACTTTTTCTGATACCCCTGAATGGATCACAAAAGGCACTGGAGAGCCTCTGCAGAATGGTAAAGGCACCATTGAGTTCTTCTCCACACCCTCAAAAAATGTCCTGCCATTCAAGAACACCTTTGCAGCTGCCTTTACAAAGCGCTCCTACCTTCTCCAGCCAACCACAAAAAGGCCCTAGACCAACTATTCAGGACAGGATACATGAGCCTGTTGCTCCCATGTGGGCCAGTCACTGCGTACTCTTTACCACCAAGCTCCATGCCCTGCCTCACTGCAGAATCCCAGTGATGTTCTCGGCAATTATTCGAAATTGTTCCTCTTGAGGGCTTTTATTTCTGGTGGTTCCGGTTGCAATGGGCTGGGGGCCTGCTCTTGCCTTTCCTCTTTCCTCTGGCATAGGTGCAGACAGTGAAGTCCTCGTGGGGGATGGTGAACTGGAATGCTACCTTCTGGGCGGCCTGGGCAGAGGCAGATTTTTCCAGTGGGCTAACAGACGTCCTGTGGGAGGCGGAGCTGTCTCTGCTGGGGGTATGGCTTCCTCGAGATCTGCTTTGAGCCCTGCTTCCTGGGCCGGCTTGATTATTAGGAGACCTTGTCAATGCTCCCTGGAAACTTGTTATTAAATGCTGCCTGCAAAAGGAGCAAAACCAAGAGCCAGCTGGGGAGAGGGCCTTCTCCAGTCTTGCCAAGAATCCCACCTCCCCTTCACAGGTTGGATAATCTACCAGCCAGTCCACTTACCCTGTGGGAGCCTGCACCGTGCTGTCTTCACACCCCGCTTTTGCAGACTGAAGCCACAGCTGGGTTGGAGGTACAAGCTATGGAAACAGGAGCTCCGTGTTAGGACTGTAGCACTTGGGCACCTCCAGTTATACAGCTGGGGCCTGGAAATAGGAATATGATGTGTGTGTGTGTGTTTTTGTCCAGGGGTTCCCTGGAACAGGCCTCCAAGGTTTAAGAACAGAGACACAAGCCACGCTGCCTGCATGACTCTGGTTGTATTGCTATGAGTTCCGAAGCTTTGTGTTGTGAACTGGCTACACTATGTTTTTTGCACAGCTAATGGGTGCTCAGGGGCTTATTAAAAAAGAACTTGCTGGAGAAATTCTCTCCAGGCTTCAGGTTGTGACACTCATCCTCTTGCAAGAGACACTGAGACAGCTGGAAGCAGTTTGGATTTGGACATGGCGAAGCAGACAGCTGAAAGTTCTCGGCTGGAAACGAACAACATTGAGCATCTTCAGGATACAACTGCTGTTTTGGGACATCTAGTAGGGGTTTGGCCGTAGTGGTGCTTGCTGTAAAAATATTTCTGCTTCTACTTGTGCTCTGATTACACTTTTGTCAACAGAAATATCAATAATATCACATGCCTCTAAGTGCCACCATTCATCCTGAGGAAGCCAAGTTCTAAAGCAGTGGTCCCCAACCTGCGGGCCGCGACCCGCGGCCCGCCCCCCCGCAGTAAAAAACTTCCCAGGCCGCAAGCTTGCGGCCCGGGAAGCTTCTTACTGCGGGAGGGCGGGGAGAGGGAATCAGGGCCGGGCCGCGGGGGTGCGGCCCGATGCGTGGGCGTGGCCCGTGGGGGTGCGGCCCGCGGGCACGGCCCAATGAGCGGGGGCGGCCTGATGCCCTGCCGGTCCCCAGCCTCAGAAAGGTTGGGGACCACTGTTCTAAAGGACCGTCCCTGGACGTCTCACTGCCCAGTACCTGTGTGGCAGGAATGCTTCTGTTGCTTAACCCCTACGTTCAGTTTGCCAGCTGTTGCCACCCAATACTCCTGTGAGGTGTGTCTGAAGGCAGGGCTCCCCCTTGGTGCTTTCTCTGGCACTGCCCACCTACTTTTGGTGCTTCCTGCTGTGCCAACTCCTTCATCTTGGCCACAGCAGTTCGGAGGCGTGTGTTTTCTTCTTCCAGGACGCTGATGCGGATGTTGTTGGCCTGTAGCTGCTTCCCCATGTCCTCCATAATATCCCCTGTGCCTGCAAGGAAGTATGGGGCCAGAGGTCAAGCCTACCACCTCTGCAAAAGGACGGGGCTCTGAAGGGCACATCATTCATGAAGGGCACACGTGGAAAGGCACCTCAGGAAAGTCACTTGGACCAGATCTTTTCACCAAGCTGCATCCTTGGTAAAGGAGTCTCTTCTTCCCCTTAACCTTCCCATTCAGACCCTGAGCTAAGCCTTGGCTTACACAGCCACCGTCACCATGAAGGTCTTCCAACAGACTGGCAAGCTACAATGTCTGTTCATCTATTTGGCCATTATTTTCCTGACTGCTGGTGCCGCATAGTGCTGTTGAGTTTGAGAGGTCAATCAGGCAGCCCTGCCTGCTTCAAAATCTCATTCCCTGGTTGGTGGGCCATAATCTTTCTCAGTTTTTATCTCCTTCCCCAAATCGACAACAAAGAGATAATAATTGTTACCAGCCTTAGGTCCTGTATATGAAAAACTCGGGAACACTCTGAAATGATAGGTATGTGCCAAATATATTTGTCTTCAACTTCTGTCCCACCGACCACTAGAGTGTGGGAGAGAAAACATGGGCGTTGCCTCCAAGGGATCTGAGCCCACGTCCTGTAGGCCCAAGTACAGCCTACCGTGCTCCCCTTATTTGCCAGCCACTCCTAAGAGTATTTGCCTTTCCTTCCTTTCCCTTCTCCCTTCAAAGCCCTATGGGACAATGCTCTGGAGCACAAGAAATAGCTATGACTCAAAGGACAAAACATCTGGAAAATATTTGGCTACTGCTAAAATTTTAGCATTCTTAAAAATGCAAGGCATCTGAGACAAAGTTCAGAATGGCGAGCTAGGATAGGGGTAACGGGAGATGCTTGAAGATCCTCCGAGATCGAGCACTCAAGAATATGAAAGGAGATGGTGATTTTACCTAAACGGCAAGGATGAAAACAGAATATGGAACATTCAAAAGTCTACTCTGACATAGGCCAGGCTAACTCAATCTCGTCAGATCTTGGAAGCTAAGCAGGGTCGTCCCTTGTTAATATTGCGATGGGGGACCGCCAAGGAATACCAGAGGTGCTCTGCAAAGGTAGGCAATGGCCATGTGCCTCTGAACATCTCTTGTCTTGAAAGCCCCACTAAAGGGGGGGGGGGTCTTCAAAAGTCTGCTGCAACAATGTCAAAAAAGAAGGTGGGGAGGAAAGGCTACCACATTCACCAGCACACACAGGTGTCCCTTTGTTTGGCTCCTTACTTTCAAACTGTGTCTCCACAGGGAGATGAAGATCTGGGAAGGACACCAAGAGTCTCTCCCTCTCTTTCAGCTGTTGGTTCACGTCTCCCAACTGTGACACAGTCTTGTGGAGCTCAGATATGGACTGCTCCATGCTCTGCTTTTCCTGCTGTGCTCTCTCCAAGAGTTCCTGCATTGAGACAGGAATGCTGTTAAGCTTCCCGAACTTTCCTGGATGCCAGAGCCTGAAAATGAAGCAATATTATGCATGCAGGTTTGCTCAGAGTGCTGATTTTGAGGTGCCAGGGGGAGATGGAGACAAGTCCTAGTTCTCGTAGCTACAAGAGGTCTTGTCCGTACCAGTGTGGTGTTGGGGTTCTGGTTTACTCTCACTGTGGAACTCACGAGGTGACTCTGAGCCTGTCACATTCCCTCAACCTAATCTTACAAGTTTGTTGAAAGGATAAATTGGAAGAGGGGAGGAAAAGGAGGCAAAAAGAACCAAAGAACAGTCATGGCATGGAACACTGCTCCTCGCCTAACAGATTTTCTGTGTATAATTAATCAAGAATGTCCTGGAAAAAGTCCCCCTCCCTACCATGATAATTTCCTTTAAACAACAGCTTTAGGAGGGAAGGAAACAGGGGAGCATTCAGCTCTGTGATCTTCATCTGTTACCACACGTGGTCCAGTCCAGAAACAGGCACAGAGGAGGAATTGGCAGATTTTGGAGAGGCCAAATGGTGCAATATGGCTAAAGAGCAAACACACCTACTCACATCTGCTCCTACCTCTTCCTGAAGAAAGGACCCACCCCATACCACCCTCACGGGGCTGGTGTTCCAGCAGTCCATCGTGCTGCTTCCTATCATTCAGTCAGCAAAATCAAGCAGCCTGATGCAGAAATATTGTTCGTTTAGCATTTCTTTCCCTACTCCTTATGCCATCTCAGCTGCCGAGATAGAGAACATCTTCAGCCAAGGGGATGTGGCTGAAGCACCCTGGAAGTTGATGTTGGCTGCCCCCTCTGGATAACACCCCATGGCTTTGGCCTATGGACACCACTCTTCTCCAGGCAGGGAGCTGGTTACAAGTGACCTCCCCTTTCCGAACACCAGCAATCAAGGCACAGATGAAATCCATCCAAAATCCCAAAGTGCAAGATTCATTTTTATTACTTTTTTTAGGAATGAAACTCTGAGGGCAAACTTTGGATCAGACCAACGGGGGCAAGAGCAACTGTTGCCCTCTCACTATAACCAACTCCTAAATACAGGATGGGAGGAGCTGTTCTTTCTCCCTGGCTGTTCACAGCCCCCCTTTTCAACACCCTACCTGCTGCGCTTTCATTTGATCCTGGATCTGCTGCTTCTCCTCTTGGAGGCCCTTCACCTGCTCCTGCAGCACGTACATGTCGTCTTCCCTGTCGGCCAGATTGGTTTTTAGCTGCTCACATTCCTGGTCTAGATTATCCAGCTGCAGCATTAGAGCCCTCTGCTTGGCCTGGAGAGACTTTGGCAGGAGAGGAAAAAGACTCAGAGTAATGAAAGCAGGGCTGCACACTCTGTGGTCGGTTTAATCAAGAGCACGGCTGAGCCAAAGGCTGGTCTCTGCCCTGGCCTCACCTCTTTGTGACGGAGCATGCTCTCCACTTTGGCCTTCTCTTTGTCGAGCTCAGCGGTGGTCCAGTTCAGCTGCTGCTTTGTGCTGTCCAGTTGGGTAAACAGGACCGCCAGCTGGGCCTCCACACTGGTCACTTGGCTCTTCTCCACCATGCCAGCCATCTTCACTTGCAGCTCCTGCAGAAGACTGCTTTTGGTCCGCTCTGTGAATGCACAACAGCTCAGGAGTGAAGGCTGGATCACTTCATTTTGGGGGATGGGTGGGGTGGGGTGGGAGCAGGATTCAGCAAAGCCAGGCTCAAAGCTGAATTGCAAAAGGTGGTGTTCACAATCCAGCTGAGAGGCACAGCCTGAACTTGTGTGTGTTTACTAGGAAGTAAGGGCCATGGAAGGTGGTATGGTATGGCACAGTACAGCCCAATCTCATCAAATTTTGAAAGCTAAGCAGGGTCAGTACTTGAAGGGGAGACCATCAAGGAAGGGTTTGCAGAGGAAGGCAGTGGCAAACCACCACTGCTTCTCACTTGCCTTAAAAACCACTTGCTGGGGTCATCATAAATCAGATTTGAACACATACATGGAGTTCAGTGGGGCTTGCTCTCAAATAAACATACAAACCTTTGCCCCCCCCTAGGCCCACTAATGTCAACAGACTGTAAGCGCACCTGGTTTCTGAACAGCCTCAATGGATCTCAGCTGCCTCAGGTTAATGACATTAGGGCACATACATATTTTTTTAAGTGTCTGAGTAACTAGGAGGCATCTGTAGCTGACAGGATTTGCTAGTGGGAATTTTTAGGAATAGGGGTCTAAGTGTGAACCACCACTCTTTACTGGCTTATCAGACACTGTCTCAGAAAGGCAGCTGGCGACCAGGGCTCTATGCAAATACATAATGAATAGGAGATTGAGGGCAGTGGGCTAGGGGACCGATGGAAATGCCAGAAGGATGGCCTCTGATCTTACCCAACTCTCGGAAGGTAGCTTGCTGTTGCTGAAGTGTCTCTTTCAAGGTGGAGATCTGTTCCTCCAAGAAAACCTGTCCTACAAAAAACAAACACCCAAATATTGACACCAAAGCACCCTATAATATTCAGCTGGCTAACAGCACAATAGAAAAGGAGAGGACACTCCTGAGTTGCAGACTGGAACCGAAAGGGAAGTTGCAAAGAGTAGGCAGAAGCAGGCTGTAACAATTGGGGGAAGAAAACCAGAATTGTTATGCTACAGACATTGTTTTTTTTACCGTTTCGATGGCTTTCCTCAAAGAATGTTGGACACTGCAGTTGGAGGCTCACAGCTCTACCTCCTTCCAGAACTATGATTTCCAGTATCCCCAGGAAGAGGAATCACGAAATCCACTTAAAATGTATAGAGTGAATATGCAGATTCCCCCATTTGCAATGCGGGAAACAAAAATGCCATGAAGCACCACCTCCCCCCATCATATGAATCTGTGTACAACCTCAATTCCCTCTGTGCTTTCTAACAAGGATACCTGTGCTAAGGAGGACCATTCCATGAAGCTGTCCTGGTACAAAGCCCAAGGTCAGGAATGGAATGAAGAGGCCCTTTGCCAGACTGATCACCCACCCCAACCAATATATATTTACTGACATTATCCCAAGGAAGGGAAAGAGTTCAGATGTACCAGGGTTCCTTGATACAGCTCTGCAGCTGCTGATGTGCACAAGATAACCGCAGAAGCATACTCATGGCTGGAAATACATGGCCGCATTCCCAAGTCCTGATCAACTGGGCACAGGAGGTTGCCAGGAGGTCACACAGATTAGGCTATTCTATTTCTTCTACTGGTTCCTTAGAACTAGCCTCAGTCTGCCCTCTTCTGCATGCTTATTTTCTTTTTTTGGGGGGGAGCTGATAATTAGATGGAAAGACAGATAGACAGATAGACACACAGGTCTAGAGAAAGAGATGGGAAAGAATATTCACTTTTCTGGAGGTGCTCTTTGTCCTTCTCAAGTGTGGCCACAAGCTGCAGACTTTCTGCATTCTTTTTTTCAGACAGCCGCTCTGCCTCCTTCATTTGCTGCTCCCGGGCTTCTTTCTCCTTCTCCAGGCAGCTCTGGAACGTCTCCAACTGCTTCTTCAGCTCCTCCTTTTGTTTCTCAGCAGCTTCCAATTCTTGCTTCAAAGGATCAACCAACTCGGTCAGCGTCTGGAGATGTTTGTTGATGCGGGAGAGGTCCTTGCTTTGCTCGGATGCCCAGTAGCTCATGTCCGTGGCTGTGAGGGGTTTCTGACCGATGGTTTCCTCGACCATCTGAAGGAATCGTTTCAGAGATGATGGGAGGTTCTGGCTGCTGCAGATGTGGATGATGGCATTACCCACTTCCCTGAGGCTGACCTGAGCCCTCTCACATGCATCACACGGTACTAGGGATGACTCGATGGTTTGAGAATGGATGCTCCGGACGCCCTGGCTTATCTGTGCTTGAGAGGAGACTCTGGTGGCACTGTCCTGGAGCCTACTGCTTGCTGACATGGGCAGTGGAGAAGACCGGAAGCTGGGCAAAGTCACATCTGAAAGGGCTGATGAGCAGCTTTTAAACCGCTCACTCTCAGCCCTTTCCATCTGCCGTGAAGGCCTCAGGTTGGAGACTTCTTCATTACGTTTTTTCTAGGCAGGAGAGAAGAAAGAAGAGATCACTTTCCCAGTTAATCTAGATGGTATTGGGGTGAGGCTTGCTTGCAAGTCTGCTCCACCCGCAGTCCAGCCCAGCCTAATGTCAGTCTACAGCAGGGATTCCCAACCAGGGGTCCACGGGAAGGAGCAAAGCCTGCATGCCTCCTCCTGGCTTAAACCTCCTTCTGCCTCTCCCTCCCTCAGTTCCTCCTCGAGCCTGCCTGTTAACATGGGTGGTGATGTCACTTCTGGGGTGTGTGGCGGGGAGGCTTGGCCAGCTGACATCACTTCTGGGGCTCCTTGAAACCTGAAAAATTACTTTAGGAGCTCTTCCAAGACCAGGCTGGTCTACAGTCAAATAGGGGCCTGTGTCATCTCTTTAGGTCCAACCCACCTCTTCACTGTCTTTATAGAAACCTTCCTTATTTATTCATCTAAAATGTTTTTATCCTGCTATTCCAAAAGCCAGGACATTTCACGATGCAAAGTTAGAAACTACTCACATTAAGGAAATAGCGTTTATTAATTAAATAATAATTTAAAAAACAATGCCTTTTATTCTGGGATGTGTTTGGGAGACTTCTTGATCTTTTCTGCTGCTTGCAAGTAGAGGAAGCACAAAGAAAAACTGCAGGTGGGTAAAGCCACAATTATCAAGCTGCACACAAATGGGTGAGGAGTTCTCCCAGACCACCTACCTCAGCCACAAGCTGCTGATAGAGGGTCCCCAGTTTCAGCATGCCGTTCCAGTACTTCCTCACAGCCAGCCCAATAGACATGCAGGATCCGGTCACTCTAGATGGAGGCACGGGTTGCTCGCTGATCACCTTCTCAGTGTATGCTGCAAAGCTCTGAAGCAGCAACAGCAGCCTTCAAAGGGCAGAAAGGAAATCCAGCAATGGAGAGTGCAAATCCGCATTATATGATGGCTGAGCCCTGGGATCCTGGGCCAATTTATCCAGCCATGTAATTGGGCCCTTTTTTCTTGCACACCATTCACACTACAGCCTCTCTGCTCAAGCCACATATAGTGTGCCACACAACGTGGCTGTGATTTCCCCCCAACTGGGAGGAGCTCAGTAGGGAGGGCTGCCTTAGAAAAAAAGACGGGCAAAGGAACTGTCTTACTTAAAGATGGTGATGGCAGCAACAGCAGCAGTAGTATTTTTCTCACCATAGCAAGAATCAATAATTGGACGATCCAGCTTGGGTGGAATTTTACCAGACCTCTGGGGACATTACTTTTAAAAATAACTCTATGTTCATTAAAATTGGATAGGGGCGACCAGAGACCATATAAAATTGTTCAGAGGAGCCAGGCACACCAGGGTTTATTAGTGCTACTGCTACAACCACTAAGCAATTATACTGAGTCCGGGTAGACGCCCTGATTTGTAACAAAGTCTGTTGCAGTGTAATCCAACAGAATGGCTCCGTTCTAGATTTCAAGGATCTTAGACTGTTAGCCATTAATCTAACAAGCTTTCAATGGGCCATGCCTGATCTCAGGATGATGCAGTCCTCAAAGGAAACAGAGCTTGTGCAACTGAAAGTTTCATAAGTTTAAAGTGGCCCAGGAGATGACAGGAAATCAGAATGGATGGCTGAATCCTTGGGTGAGTTTGCTGAAACTGTGGTTTGTACAACCAATCCTGGTTGAACAAATCAGTTGATCAGATGTTAATAACAAATAACAACCTGCAAATAAACCCAGCTTTGTATGCTTCTTGCCTCCTCCTTGTCTCCCCGCAGGGAGGACACCTTTTATAGACTGACATCTCTGTGGCCAGATAGCCACAAGGTTACCAACTGCAGCTTGCAAAATTCCTAGAGCTCTGTATTCCAGTACCATGAACCCTATTTTTATATGTTTTATACATATTTTATGCCAATAAAAGGTTACTGACTGACAGTACCATAGTTTATTACAGTATCCACCTCTGAACATGATGTCCTCACCTGTCAATTACTAGTTCCAAAAGAACCACGTGGGAGTGCTGAGTAAATACTGGATCATTCTCAACATAATCGTAATGGTCCAGCAAAGCCACCAGGTCCAGGTCACAGGACACCTTATCAGGAAACTTCCAAGAAGGATAGCGTACAGCCCCGGCTCGGGAGAAAACATTGATGACTGTCCCTTGTAGATCAGTGATATCCTTCCTCAGACTTTCCATACAGTTTTGGTTGCCCAGCAAAGTTGCCATATTGTCACCCTGATGTCATTCTAAAGCGCCTCAATAGCAGGACAGATATGCCTGGAGCAAGGGAGACATAAGTGACAATCAACATGCATCTGGCCAGCTGTACCAATATTATTGCAATACTATTAGCTGTGGCTAATGAGCTGCATGCATTTCCTTCTGCAAATTGGACCTCCACCCTCCCCACAGTTACTGGCACATGGTTGTCTCGCAGCTTGTTTCACAGTGGCCAACCAGATACAAGGGAGGGCCAACAGAGACCAAGACCTCCCCTGAGGTTGCTTTCTTAGCACTGGTGTTCAGATGCTTATATAGTAACCACTCTGCTGAGGACTAGTATCTTTAGCACATGCTGTGCTGACTGCTGTTTTATGCTCTGAATATAGAGACAGGCAGGGATTTCCCAGCCTGATCAAGGAGAGAATATTGTCCTCTATGCCAGCTATGGAAAGACTCACCTGTTGAGCCATCTTCCGGGATCTCAGAGGCTCGTCACCACGGCAACCACGAACGCCCTCCGAGACTCCGCCCCTGGCTGTAGTTGATACGTTCCACATAAACAGGACTTAGCGATAGAGAACATCCCACCCCCGACTAATGGCTCTCGATGACCGGCTTCCATTCGAACCCTCCGGCCATCTGCGGGGCAAAAGAGCCTTCTCAACCACGATTGTAGAAAACGTCAGCGTGGTTCTCACGTCGTCCCAGGTTCATCCATATTTTTGAAGGCTAGTTCGCCTATCATGGATACAGAGGGAGAGGCTGTTTTACATCTATACAGAAAATGCTTTTGTCTTTTTATGATGATGATGATAAGAGAGAATATTTTACATGCACCCACTTTCCAGGAAGTTCAGGTAGCGAACCACTGCAAAGGTTTTGGAAAAGCACGTCGTTAAAGATAGATTCAAGTGGGTCGCCGTGTTGGTCTGAAGTGGCACCTTTAAGACCACCAAAGATTTATTCAAGGCGTGAGCTTTCGAGGGCAGACACGCTTCCTCTGGCAATGGAACACAAATCACAAGAGTGCAGATATAAGGAGAAAGCAAATTAGTTAGCTAAAGAATGAGAGCTAGATCTCCCCAAGTTTGAATGCTCGCCCGCACTGCCTTCGTGTCGCGTTCCATGCCAACTAAGTATGTTCAATATGTATCCGGAAGTGTCTCTATAGCTCCTATTCCTTTTCTCTTTGTCAATAGAATGAACCGTTTTCCGGCGAAACGTTCGTTCCCATTCAGAACGCCTTCCGGGTCGGTGGAAGGGATGACGTATTCTGAAGCTTGCGCATGCTCTTTTCTTTCGTCAGCGTAGTTACTCGGCCGGGAAACGTTCCAAGTCGGAGAAGCGCGCATGCGCTAATAGGCCCCGCTGTCTGTTACGTATTCTCAGGCAGTGCGCGAAGGGTCGACATTTTGTCGTTTTCCCTCTTGCTGCGTTCCTGGCGTCGGACTGAAGCGGCACCATGCCGGCCGGGCCTGTGCAGGCGATGGCGCCTGCGCAGCCAGCGCCTCCCGAAGCGAAACAGGTAGGATTCTCTTGAGGGAAAGCTCCCCCTTCGCTTCTCCCCCAGGTGTGAAGCGCGGCCTAGTGAGAGGGGCGGGGAGCCTGGCTCCCATGATGCTTTGCTGGAAGGAGGGGGCATCCTGGGAGATGTAGTCTGTGGGGCCGTCCGTGTGCCTTGCTTAGTGAGTGGCAGCTCGAGGGTCTAGACCAGGGGTAGTCAACCTGTGGCCCTCCAGATGTCCATGGACTACAATTCCCATGAGCCCCTGCCAGCGTTGGCAGGGGCTCACGGGAATTGTAGTCCACGGACATCTGGATGACCGCAGTTTGACAACCCCTGGTCTAGATAGAAGCTACTCTTCACCACACATCCCAGCCTTAATCTCTGTATTAGGCCAACTGGGTAGTTGCTTTAGGTTACCCTTGCCTGCCTTGGCATCTTCACTTTGGTATTCCTTGATGGTCTCCCATCCAAAGCTGACCCTGCTTAGCTTCTGAGATCAGGCTGGCCTGGACGATCCATCTCATGGCCCTATCCCTATTCCTTGCATGATGCCATCAACCTGTCTCAGATCCGCAGGGCCTGCAAAACAGAGCTCTTCCACCAGCTCTTGGGTTGAGGCCAGGTACACTGGGCCTAGATGGTGTATAGCCTTGAAAGTGATAACCAAAACTTAAGTCTTATCTGGAATTCAATTGGGAGCTGATGAAATTCTTGGAGAGTGGGCTGGATATGGGACCTCCACAGTGTTCCTGTGAGGATCCTGGCTGTGGCATTCTGTACCAGTTGCAGTTTCCAGATCAAAGTTAAGAGGAGGCCCACGTAGAGGAAGTTAAAATTTGATACATTGTTAATGGTGGAGTATGGGAAATATGCATCTTTCAATTCACTCTCTTATTGCAGCCTGAGGATGAGCCAAAAGAAGAAGCAACACCAGCGAAACCTGTTGTGGGAATTATTTACCCACCACCAGAGGTTAGAAATATTGTGGACAAGACAGCTAGCTTTGTGGCCAGGTGAGTTACCATAGTCTGGGTTCATATAAGCTCAGTAAGCCAGATTTTTAAATATATATATATATATAATTGTGTTGCTTTTTTATGCTTCTTTTCCAAAAAAAAGGTTGCCCATTTAGCAGTCCATAAATTTTAAATAGAACAGAAAAAAAATAAAAACCTGACAGCATAAAAAGACAGCTGCTACACTCAACTAGTGGATGTCAGACTTGAGGCTTGAAAAAAGCATCATGGAGCAAAAACAATTATCAGCTTCTTACAGACTTTAGAAGAAAAAACAAACTTAACTGTAAATAAATCTTGTAAGGCAAAAAGCCAGGCAAGCCTCTTCAGAGGTAAACTCTAAATCTGCAGTATCACTGCCCTTTCTTCTGATCAGATCTAAGAGTATGTGGAGGTCAGCTTCTAAAGATGACCTGAGAAATCAGACAAATAGATGGTCTTTGAGAAATCTTGGTCATGGACTATTTAGTTGTGTTATATAAGAAGGCAGTGATGAGGTAAACAGGCTCTGTTATTTTGGCAGTCTCTGTGTGGCAATCTTGATGGCTTTTTGGCAGTGACTCTTGCTTGTTTTAACTTTGCAGAAACGGTCCTGAGTTTGAAGCCCGAATCCGTCAGAACGAGATAAATAACCCCAAATTCAATTTCTTGAACCCCAACGATCCTTACCATGCCTACTACCGGCACAAAGTCAATGAGTTCAAGGAAGGGAAGGCTCAGGAGCCCTCTGCGGCCATTCCAAAGGTCATGCAGCAGCAACAGAGTGCTCAACAGCAACTTCCCCAGAAGGTAAATATTTCTAGTTGCAGGAAGTCCAGGTGCCTGAAGTCTCTTGTAGTCTGTCTCCGTGTTTTTTATCCTTCAGGAGATGAGGTGCTTCACCTCTCAGAAATATGAATGATTACTCATTATATTCACATGTTTGAAGTTATTCTGATAAGATTTTCTTTTCTGTGTAGTTAAGCCCTTAGTAATTGGTGCTACATTCAAGCTGTATGAACTGTGCACTTAACTGAGGCAGAGTACTGGTTCCTTCAGACCAGATGGTAATCTATTTGTGCATGTTTCTCCCTTAGGTACAGGCCCAGGTGATTCAGGAAACTGTCATTCCAAAGGAGCCCCCTCCAGAGTTTGAGTTCATTGCAGATCCCCCATCAATTTCTGCCTTTGATTTGGATGTGGTAAAACTGACGGCACAGTTTGTTGCACGGAATGGCAGGCAGTTCCTCACCCAGCTGATGCAGAAGGAACAAAGAAACTATCAGTTCGACTTCTTGCGCCCACAGCACAGCCTCTTCAACTACTTCACCAAACTGGTGGAACAGTATACCAAGGTAACTCTTTGTGGATGTGGCTACAATGTTCTCCCTTAAGGAAGCAGCAAAAGTGCTTTTCAGAGATAGGAAATATACACTAAGCTATTTATCTATAAGGTTGCAAAGAAATGCTGGTAAGGATATTGGGCAAAATGGACTCTCATTCTGATTATATGTTCAGTTCTATTAGAGAAATAGTTGTCCAGGAAGCAGATGGGTAGCAGCAAAATAAAATACTGGCAGGTAATCGGAGATAACTCTCATACGATCTGGAATGCACCAGCAGACACAAACCACAGCTGTGTTGATTGTCATCACTGTGTATCACTGGCATTTTTTTCTAGAATCTCTTGCCAGTTTTAGGCAAGTTTGCGTATACTCCCAAGGACTAGCTGTGTTAGTCTATTACAGCAAAATGCAGCAGAAGTCCATTAGCCCTTAGTTCTATTAATTTATGTCCTGCCTTTCTCTCCAGTGGAGATCCAAAGTGACTTCCCTAGTTCTCATCTTTTCCATTTTATCCTCACAGCAGTCCAGTGAGGTGGCTTAGGCCGACAGTGGGTGACTGGTCAAGGTTACCCAGCAAGCTTCCACGCTAAAGTGGCCATTTGAACCCAAGTCTTCCAGATCCTAGTCAGATATGCCTAACCACTGTGTATTGCTGGCTCTCTCACTTTAAAGACTTTTATGTTCAGAACTGACTTCCTGAGTACTTGTCATTCTGCAGAAGCGCAAAAAGACATAGAATGTGGTACTTGGTACAAATTTCACTTTCCTGAGAATGTCAGGTTTTGTTTAAAGCAAATTTTCTAGCACATATTGCTATGAAGAGAATAGAACCTGTGTGTACAATTCCTGGTAGAATCCCAGTCATGTGGTGGGTGAAGAACTTCTCCAGTGATTGGAGGTGGAGTTCCAGTGCATAGCTTTTTGTCCCATATACCTATGATGACTAGTAAAGCCACAATAAATTATAATATATAATAAATAATTATAATTACATAAAATATGGTGAATATTAACATTCATAATGTATACAGTTCACTATTTGGCTTTTCTTGAGGAAGAATTTGGATCCACTTTCTTTCAAGTTTTTATATTCCACACTTTTAATCCAAAAATTTGATAAATAGCTTAAATTTGCTTAGCTACTGTACCATCTTTTTCAGTGGACTTGCTGCAATAGGAACAGCATTAAACCGTAATCAGGACTCTAGCCTTCAATGACATTTTGAAAAATGTGTTTCAGATCTTAATCCCACCTAAGGGCTTAATCACAAAGCTGAAGAAGGAGGCAGAAAACCCCAAGGAAGTGTTGGACCAGGTAATCTAGAAATAATGTGTGATTTTTTTTGTTTTGTTTTGCAAATCTTAGCTCAGTTTCCTGTGTTCAAGTGATAATTTTACTTCCCAAAAAACTCCTTTTGCTCCACAGCAGTCAGTTTGCAAAGCAGACATAAAAACTTCCTTGTGATACTTGTCACAAATCAGTTTTTTAAAGTTTTTATGTTACGAGGCAAATGTTTCTGTGCGACAGGCATGAGCGCTGCTCGTGGGCTGTCCTTGTGCGCTTTCTCCCTGGTCACACAGATTGCAATTGAAAAGAAACCCTTGCATTCAGCTGTAATTGTTCAGCATTTGTAGTTGGCCTTTCTCCTACCTGCCCCACCTGACTTGCCCACAAAAGCCCCACAGAGTGGATCACATCACAACAAACTGGAGGATAACTTGAATTGTAGCCCATGTGCAACTGGAGGAGAGCACAAGCGTGTAGATGAGCCATATTACTGCTTGTAATGTTTGTAATGAGCCAATGTGGCCCCAAGTCAGTCACGTTAAAAAGATGAAATATAGTGAATCTGAATGGTAGTACTTATAACAGGGATAATACTTGATTTCAGCTCTTCTTTTTCCTATGAGTACAGAACTTTATTTTTGTGTTGTTTTCCCCTACCAGATGTTTCCACATACCCTGCCACTTGTAACTTTTGGATAAGTCAGGTTGGATATGAGGTCTACAGCTGTCAATGGCTGTGGTTTATTTAGTAGCATCTGTAAAACAGGCTGGCATTACAAGGTTTGTTATAATGAATCTACCCAAACCAGGATATAAAAATCTCTTGGTGGGTGACTAAGGGAAAATGAGCAGGCTGCTGACAAAACTCAGTTCCTCCATCCCCACAGTGGCGCAGTTTAGGTAACTTGAAATTCTGGACTTAGTGGTTTTATGGCAGCTCCCCCCTTCCCTTAAGACTGAAATGTACACATGTTAAACACAGCGTTCCTCTTTTAAGAGCATTCTGCTGAGTCCGTAAACTGAATCCCTGAACTTTAGTCCCAAGTTCAGACATCAGTGGCACCATGTCCGACTGTCTGAAGGCAGGACTGACATTGTAAACTCATAGCCTTCTTTTGAGGCCTTCAGGGAAACCAAAACCAAAAAGTAGGGGGAAGATGGTTGCTACTTCGATACATAACTGGAGATGAAGGCAAAGTGAATTGATATTGTGTCCTTTGGCTCAGTGAGAGCCCTAAGAACGGAATGTGCACTGTTGTTGATGCTCATTTAAGGAAGGTACCTGTGCAGATTTAATAAGCTGCTGGTTTACCTCCTTATTAGCTGGAATGATCCAGCTAATGTGAAAAGCAGGTTAGAATTCTCCTTCCTGTGATGCCATGCTTTCAGTGTTTTGTTAAAGTTTGCATCTAATGTTTAGTTGGAGGAGCAGACCTAGTGGTCTGGTTATGAAATCAGCTCCCATACATTTTGATCTAGGTCAGTCGATCTAAAGCTACGAAGACTAACTCTGCATGTGTCCTGTGAGCATAGAGTTTAGCATTGAGGTAGGAAGAGGGTTGAGATCCTCGCAGAAGACATGCTGGTGATATGGCACTGAGTTTCAGATATGTCCCCGTTGGTGTCCTGGAAGTTCTAAAATTGGCCAGCGCTTAGTTCTGTTTAATCACTGTGTGATACTTTGTGAGTAGGAATAGGTGCCTTACATCCTGTGTCAAGGTCTCAATTTCCCCTTTTTGGTGTCTTTCTCCTTCCCGGGCAGGCATGCTACAGAGTGGAGTGGGCCAAGTTTCAGGAACGAGAGCGGAAGAAGGAAGAGGAAGAGAAGGAAAGAGAACGTGTTGCGTATGCCCAGATCGATTGGCATGACTTCGTGGTAGTGGAAACGGTAGACTTCCAGCCCACTGAGCAAGGTTCTGCAACTAGCTCTTACTCATTAAAACACTTTTACCCTTCCTTTTTCATTTTGCAAGAATCCACAGGCAGCTTTACAAGTGTAACTACAGAAAAACACAATATTAAGAAGCAATACTAGAGCAAGAAATAATGGCTGCGATCAGCGACACAAATACTAGACACCCAAAATGACAGACGCCCAATACGCAAGAACCCCCAAATCATACATATTGGTTTGTTGTATTTAAGTGTATTGTTTGAATGTTGTTACAAAAGGTCTTGTATATCTTGAAGAAAAAATGCTACTTACCTCAAGGACTAAGAAGTAAATTATGCTGTTGCCAAGATCTTAGTGTAACTGGGAAGCAGATCCCCTAAAAAAGGAAGGGTCACTTGTGATCAGAGGCATAGTTGTACTCCTAGAATGCTGTCTCTCTTCTATGCTCTCAAAGCAATTTTAATTAAAGTAATATACTGATTGTAATGCACCGCATTGTGTATGGCTCAAAAATTGCTCTGCAATTTGTTGGTGGTGAAGCTGACTCTCCTCCCCCCCCCTCCCCATTACAGGGAACTTCCCCCCTCCCACCACCCCTGAGGAGCTGGGAGCTCGCATTCTGATCCAGGAGCGCTATGAGAAGTTTGGCGAAAGCGAGGAAGTGGAGATGGAGGTAGAGTCGGACGACGAAGATGAGAAACAAGAGAAGACAGAGGAGACTCCATCCCAATTAGACCAGGACACTCAAGTGCAGGATATGGATGAGGTGAGTAGCTGGACAAAGTCATTTCAGTTTTTAGCAAGGCTTGAAAGTAGACTGGCAGATATTATTGAAAGGTCCTCCTCAACCCCAGAGCTCAGTGAGGATTTCATTTCTTAGCTGCGTAAAATTATGTCCTGGATCGTCAGTGCTATTCTGAAGTGATATACTCAGCTCTTAATGTCTGCAGTGTAATTCTGAGAGAGGAGGTTAGGAAAAGGATTAAAACATTCTGTGGACAGAAGAGGAGCTTGGACATCAGCTAGTCCCATCCTATACAAGGATCCATCCAATTAAATTTACAGTCAAGGTTTGCATCAGTCACCTTGGCAAGTGATCCCCGTTGTTAAACGTATAACCTTCCATGAGCCAGGAGATGGGACAGCCATTGTTCATGGAATCAGATGAAACTGATGAATAGTTCCACTGGTACATAACCTGTCTTTGTCTTTTTATCAAGAACACCAAAACCTTCATGAGAAGGACCCCCAGTTAGCCTTACTCACCCACTCTGGAGAAAAACAGTGCCATTAATGAATTCTCCCCCAAATTAAAACTTGGCTTTATCCCTCCTGCCAAGCATCTTTGGCCATATTGGATTGGATGAGGATAGACACATGTTCCTCAAGCCTAAAGCCATCACATTCTTCCCACCCTGTGTGAAAAAGCCTCTAGTTAAGTTTTGATGGTCCCTCTGTATTGGTGTGAACAATAATTAGCGTTAGCTACTAATAAAAATTATAACCAGTCTTTAACACTGATTTCAAAGCTGTAACCATGGTTTGAAATGACTCAGCCCAGCCAGTTAAACATGGTTAAGGAACAGGAAACAGATAGAACACGTAGAATTCAGCAGCACAAGAATACATGGAAGTGATTATGTCTGCAGCCTTTTAGAGGACTGCGTCTCCTCACCTGTCGTCATCCCCCCCACCCCCGACTTACTGTCTGCCCACAGGTTGCAGCACTGCTCCTGTGGGTTGATATGAAAGACGTAGGCATGGGTCTGTGTTGAAACATCACAATTTCTCATTTTCAAATGTAAAGGGTTCTGATGAAGAAGACGAGAATCAGAAAGTTCCACCACCTCCAGAAGCTCCAATGCCACCACCCCTTCCTCCCACTCCAGATCAAGTTATTGTCAGGAAAGATTATGATCCTAAAGGTAAGTTGATAACCTTGTCCTGATGTTTCTCTGCATGCCAGATCCCAAGAGTAGCTAAAGTAATCTCGTAACAATGTGGCTTGCTTTCCCCTGCAGCTTCCAAGCCGTTGCCACCCACCCCAGCCCCAGATGAGTATCTGGTTTCCCCCATCACCGGAGAGAAGATTCCTGCCAGCAAAATGCAAGAACACATGCGCATTGGGCTTTTGGATCCTCGCTGGCTGGAGCAAAGAGATCGCTCTCTCCGGGAGAAGCAGAGTGATGATGAAGTTTATGCCCCAGGTCAGTCATGTGCCGTTCCTGGCTGTGTTCTTCCAGCTTTTATCCAGTTACTTGCTTCCTACAAGCTTCAAAGGAGAGTGGATGGTCAGGTGCCTCAGGTCCTTTAAAAATGCCATCTTGTTTGTGTCCTTAGCTGTAAAAATGTTTAGCATAGGGCAAATAATTACGCTAGATTAACTCTGAACTTAAATCGGAAAGTTACCAATTGGCATTTAAGAGTTCATCTATTCTCAAAGAGCAGTTTCAGAGCAGGTGTTAAGTTAAATTGCAGAGACAACCCAATACTTCCGATAACCCAGAAAATGTTCTGAAGGCACATGACACTCTGCTGCTGAAGATCACTAGATCTGTCCCTGTGAGGTTCCTGGATGAGAGTTCATTGGGGGCCAAATGTAAGAAGTGGGTGTAAGTAAAGTAAGTAAAATCTGCCCACGTTCAAGTTATACTGAATCTTTAAAGCAGAATATAGAGGATTGGGGGGGGGGGAGTACCTTTTAAAACCTTTTCCGTAGGTTTGTTCTGGTTATTGTGTAGCAGTAGTTACTGATAGCTTAGATCAGCCTTTTGCGACCTTTTGACCATGGCGGAGCCCCTGAAATGATTTTTCAGGTTTCGAGGAGCCCCAGAAGTGGTCAGCTGGTGACGCCTCCCTGCTACCCCCTCGGAATTGATATGTCATCGAAAGTGACATCACCACCCATGTTAAAAGACAGGGTCAAGGAGGACTGAGGGCAGAAGAGACAGGAGGTGGTTTAAGAAAGGAGGAGGTGTGTGCAGGCTCTGTCCCCTCCCAGGTGCAGAACCCATAAGAGAACCCATGCTTGGGGGGAGCAGTGGAACTGGCTGCTTCCATAGCTTGTGGCAGAGTCCATTAAGGCAGGAGAGGAAAGGCTGTGGACCCCTCGTTGAGAATCCTTGGCTTAGAGCAGGGGTAGTCAAACTGCGGCCCTCCAGATGTCCATGGACTGCAATTCCCAGAAGCCCCTGCCAGCAAATGCTGGCAGGGGCTTCTGGGAATTGTAGTCCATGGACATCTGGAGGGCCGCAGTTTGACTACCCCTGGCTTAGAGCATTTAGATGAGGCTGTGTTTTGTAAAATAAAACCTTGTCATCATTTTTTTCCCCTTCTGTGTCTAGGTTTGGATATCGAAAGCAGCCTGAAACAGTTGGCTGAGCGCCGTACTGATATTTTTGGCGTGGAAGAGACTGCTATTGGGAAGAAGATTGGGGAAGAGGAGATCCAGAAGCCAGAAGAAAAGGTGCAGCAAACGCTGGGTTGCTTCTTTTCAGTGCTGCTGGGATGAGAAAGAGTCGAAGTTCCTCCCCAGGCTTGTTGTTATTGGCCTTTGTGCATCGGGTTTCACATTGCCCCATTTTCTTTCTCTAGGTGACCTGGGATGGCCACTCTGGCAGCATGGCCCGGACTCAGCAGGCTGCTCAAGCCAACATTACTCTGCAAGAGCAGATTGAAGCTATCCACAAGGCCAAGGGGCTGGTGCCTGAAGATGACAGCAAGGAGAAGATTGGTCCAAGCAAACCCAATGAGATGCCCCAGCCTCCACCCCTCTCGTCAGCTCCCAACATGCCAACAAGTGCTCCCCCAATTGCATCAGTCCCCCGTCCGCCTTCAGTATGCTGTTTACTTACATAGCTCTTCTGCTCCTTTTTCCCCTCTAAAAAAAGTGTTCGGGTTCTTTTGCAACCTAAATATTATGTCTTCTAGATGCCACCTCCTGTCCGAACAACTGTCGTTAGTGCTGTTCCCGTCATGCCTCGTCCTCCAATGACTTCAGTGGTCCGTTTGCCACCGGGCTCTGTCATTGCTGCTCCCATGCCACCGATAATACATGCCCCTCGCATCAACGTCGTTCCAATGCCACCTTCTGCACCACCCATTATGGCACCACGTCCTCCTCCCATGATTGTGCCAACAGGTAAGTGCAGAAAATCTCTCTTTCTTTAATAGTAGCCTTATTTCCACATTACAGCAAGTGCACATACATCCTGCCTGTCGCGTGTACATCTGTTTGTATGAAAGAGCCAACGTGCACTCACTTCGCAAATGGAACCTAGATAAGTGCGGAGTTTGCATAGCACATTCAGCTGTATATGCATTGACTGTAATGTGTGAAGGCGCATACAAAGAACAATCAAGTGTTCACTGGACACGGATTGTACGTGCATTCACTGTAACTTGTGAACAAGGCTAGAGAGTTTAGCATTTTCTAACTGGGAAGTTCTTGCTCACTTGCAGCAAAGCCTGGGGGGCTGCTGAGTGCCATTGGTTGCTCAGGATTCATTTGCAGTGGCACATTCAGCACCCGACTCTGTGCCGCGCTAAGAGATACCATGTTATCACACCAGTTTTCAAGCTTGCAACTTTCATGAGGGCTGTTTTTGGCTACTTCAGAAACAAAATCAAGCCCTGAAAGTCCCCTGTGATTAATTGTTTAGCCATAATTATTTGCTGAACAAATTACTTTATTTTGAACATTTCCATGCTGCCTTTCCATCCAAATAGGGTCCTCAGGGTGGTTTAAATGTCAAACTGGTAACTGCGTAGCTGCGTGGCTGTCCTGATGGTTGGTTCTACTGCTGCGATATCTGATGGATCAGGCTGCCCCTTTTTAAAAAGCAGCAACAACCTGTAGCTTGCTCAACTATGAAGTTTGTCCTGGCAATATAATTGATATAGATGGCCTCCCCCCCCCAAAAAAAAAATGTCTGAAGAGGAGGGACTATACAGTGAGCAGAGACAGAACAGTTCATCTTCATTCCAATTCAGTTCACTCCTCTCCACCCCGGTGAGCATCCAGTTCTGGTTTGTCCCTTCAGTCCCCGTCCCCCTCCGCCATCTCCTATATTCATGGAGGGTCAAACCCCCTGGTAACTCACTCTTTAGCCTCCATGACCCTCTTCTTCACATAACTCCTGTTCCACAGGTGCTTGATGCAAAGTTTCTTCTTTTGCTCAGTGCCATGTTTCCCCTCAGCAGTGTTTTGCAGTTGTGCAAAAGAGACGAAGACGGGGGTGATTTATAGTACTTCCAAATTACCTGTGCCTCGTTGAGTACTCTAGAAACTTAACATTCCAAATGAACCAGAAGAGTATAGCCGGCATTGTTTATTACTTCTCTGGGATGCTTTCCCAGCATTGAAAGCCTCGTTAAGACTTGTATGTGTTACAGACTGTGCTACAAAATTAAAACCCAGAAGTGTACGCTCCGGAGTTGCTTTTAAGTATGTACAGGCATTTGGGGGTTAGACATGCTTTGTGCTCAAATCGAGGTTATGCTGAGTTACAGCATGCCCTGTAGTGGTATGCGGGGCCCAGATGATAACGTAAGATTGTTCCTTATAGTTTCAATTTAAACCTGAGATCTAAATAGGCCTTCTGTAAACATCATAGGTTGCAGCTGAGTGAAGCCATTGACTAACTATTGTATCTAATTGTTACAATATAGGATACAGACAGGGACCAGTCAACAGTCCAGGTAACTGCTTAAGTGTCATTGTGACCTCAGAGGTAATTCAGCTAATCACTAACCTTCAAGCCAAGCTAATTTGCATGCCTTCACTTCTCTTGTCTGTCCAGAGTGGTACAAAGGGGATCCTGGCTGTGGTGTGCGTCTGTGTGTCAGTAGTTTTGTTCTTGTAGACTTCTTGGCCCGAGTGTCACTGCTCTTGAAAGGTTTTGTGGCTGCATGCTAGCTTGGGTGCTCCAGGTACTGTCCTTGTTGCTAGAGAAACCGAGGCAGGAATACAGGACGCACCCTTGCCAAGTGCTAAATCTGTTGGTACGCTTTTCAGCTGCATTGCACCACAGCGACTGACACACAGCTGTAAGCCCAGCTTATCTAGCCAGTGAGGTCTGACTGCTTTGTGTGTACAAATCCATCTGTCCGCCAAGTTTCAGATGATTAGTTCAAAGTTACTACTGTGCTGGCTCAGGCCACTGGCTGTCACATGGTGGTGCTCTTGTCCAAAACTATTCTAATGCCTTTTTTCCCCCAGCACTAAAACCCAGTAATTCCAAGCCAAAAAACTGACAGCGGAGTTGAGTGTTGATACTTTAATATTGTACAGTCTCTGAACCAAGCATTTGAAGTCCCAAGATACCGAGAATAATGGTGGTTGCATACCAGGTGTGTTTAAAGTGTGTATTTAGGCTGATCCTGCATTGGGTTGGACGAGAATGCCTGTATGGCCCCTTCCAACTCTATGATTTAAAAGCATAATGTGTGAATGAGACCCACACGTGCCTGTCCATGAAAATCAGGATTGGCTGCATACATTTGCTGTCATATCATTTCTGAAATTGCCCCTTAATGTGATCACTAGAAACCGGACAGATGCGTATAGAAATTGTGTGAATAGCATTCTCTCTTCCTAAGAGTGCCCCTAATGATGGAAGCCTTGGAGTCCACTTTAGCCTACTTTGTTATGGAAGGCAGAACTAGGACTGAGACACATTAATGTTTTTACATGCATAACCTTCACATGGTTGCTACAAAGCAGCTTCCTATTGCTCCTTCCTTGAAGAAGAAGAAGAGTTGGTTCTTATATGCCGCTTTTCTCTATCCGAAGGAGTCTCAAAGCGGCTTACAGTCGCCTTCCCTTTCCTCTCCCCGCAACAGACACCCTGTGAGGTGGGTGAGGCTGAGAGAGCCCTGATATCACTGCTTGGTCAGAACAGTTTTATCAGTGCTGTGGCAAGCCCAAGGTCACCCAGCTGGTTGCATGTGGGGGAGTGCAGAATCGAACCTGGCATACCAGATTAGAAGTCCACATTCCTAACCACTACACCAAACTGGCTATTGTCAATTTGAAGTCTGACCATGAGTGTGAAATTCCATACACTGTGGATGCAATGCTTGGCTCTGAGATAACTTGCAGCTTTCCTATGTTTGTAGGTCAATTCCTTTTTGCCTTGGAGTTACCACTGATGGCTTTCCTTTCTTGTGTCTGTCTTTGTTTTCTTAAGGGCAGGAGTGTCAAATGTACGTTCATAAAAGAGAGCTTTGTTTCTCTGTGGCCTAGCCAGGTTCCTTATTCTTCCTCTATAGCAATATCTGGAGTTCCTCTGTAGTAATTACATGTGCTTCCTGCTGTTTATCTTTGGGAGAAGATAACCCCTTTAAGGCTGTTACTTCTGCACTGAGCTCTTAGAGAAGGGCCAGATATAAAAGGATGACTGTGACACCATATATATGAAGTCATCTTATTTCTTGCAACAGCTTAGGCTGGATAAAGAGAGAATCAGATATTTTGCCAGGTCTCCCCAGTTCAGATCCTGTATTCTGTCCACTGTTGCTACATTGATTTGCCTACTCTGCATTCTTTAGTCTAAGTCTTCTGCTACTTGGTTCACACATGCAAGCATCCGTTAGTGCAGGTAGGAGGCACGCAGCTCTTATAACAAAGGGAACTCTCTGCCTTATGCACAGTTCTAGCATTTCTTAAAGTGAGTGCTGAACTGATATGCTCTTGGCTGGTATTTGGGAAGCTTTCTTTCCTATCTGATCTCCGGGAAATGTAGATAGCATGCTCTCTGGAAATTTCTACATTTGACACTGTTGCTTTGGGTTGTTCCGGTTAGTCCTCCCCCAAAAGGCTGCTAATGATTTTGTGCAAATTAATCCGTTCTCCGTTACTTCAGCATTTGTTCCTGCCCCTCCTGTTGCGCCGGTTGCTGCCCCGTCACCGATGCCTCCTGTTCACCCGCCCCCACCCATGGACGATGAGCCATCCTCTAAGAAGCTGAAGTCTGAAGACAGCCTCATGCCAGAGGAGGAGTTTCTACGCAGAAACAAGGTGTGCCACTAAGAACTCAAAGCAGTAACACTGCCTTTATGTTAGTCCACAGGAAGATCTTCCATGGTGCCTTTTTGGTCCCATGGGGGCTGAGTTGGGGAACCCTATCCATCCAGGTTCAGGTCAACATTTTATATGCTTTATTTTCCATTTGAACATACTGCTTTTTCGTTACAATACTGTCTGGGAGATGCAGGGGGAAGCAGACTGGGCTGGCAGACTGTAAAAACATGTATCTGTTTCCAGCGTAACATGTTGGGGCCCACCTCTTCCTGTGTCCCTTCTGTGACAGAGAGACAGCTTTGTTATGCAGTCGACAGATCTTTCAGTAATTCGGTCGTAAAAAGCAAAATATAGCAATTGTGCAAGATTGATTAACATAGTTCTTTTAGTACTCAGTTAGTAGCTTCAGTGGCGGCTTTGATAAATCCAGCCACTTTTTCTTTGATTTATACATCCCCCCCCCCCCAGCAAAGAGCTTTTCAGCCTGGTATCATAACAAAGGGCAGAGCAGTTACGAATTTGTAGGAGAATGTATTTGAATGAGCTAAGTCAATACTGCTCCTCCATGAAGAAGCTTGGGGCTATTACAGCACTTTATCATTCTCTTTTCTTTTTTCCTCTGGTGCCTTCTCTGAACTTTGTCTGACAGCACTATTGCCTTTATCCCATTAGGGTCCAGTCACAGTCAAAGTCCAGGTTCCCAACATGCAGGACAAGACTGAATGGAAGCTGAATGGCCAGGTGCTCGTGTTCACCCTCCCGCTCTCTGACCAGGTACGTGGCCCAGGGCTTTCCTTAAATAAGGGATGGGCAAGTTCTGTATTCTCAGGTGCGCATCTCACCCTCTGACAGGTATCTGGAGACCAGCTATATTGGCTGTTGCACAGACTCCCATCTTGAGCAGCCGTAATAAAGCAGGCACTATTTGCCTGCAAAGGCTTCTTTACCTGGAGGATGTGCGCACAGGCGTAGTGTTATGAAGATGTTAGTTTGCACCTTGTGTACGAAATCGACAGGTTGTATGGCTTATCTCCTCAAGCGGGCCTGCATGTCTTCCAAGGCTGCTCCCACTCCTCGGATGGTTGAAGCAGCCTTGGAATACTGGCAGGGGCAGTGGCACCAGAGCAACGAACGCACCTCAGTGCTAGGCCTCAGTGCTCTTGCACCACCAGCACTGTAGCTGCGGGCCATCTACTGATGTGCTTCCTCAGATGGGATAACAGATGTCACATCCATCTACGTTTCCGTATGAGGGAGCACTCCAGTTGATGTTCCACATCAAAAACCCTCAATCACACATCTGTTTCAGGTGTAGCTAGTGGGTCTGGTTTCCTACCCTAAATTGCATTCCAGTGGAGTGCCAGGGTATTTGGGATGGTTTGCTGGACCCTCAGTGTTGTAGCATTACTGGAATAATCCATTTACACTCTGAGCTGAACGATTCCTGTGCTGTAACAGAAGCAGAATGGAAGTCCTTGCATTAGTCCTCAGCGGTCCTTGCTGCCAGGCCGCTGATAAAAGCCTCCACCTTTTAATGTTTTATGGTACCATACTAAGTACGGCTAGCGTATGCTGCCTTCTGTCGTATGTCCAGTGCACTGTGTGCTGAAGAGGAGTGCATTTCTCTGGTTTCCAGGTTTCTGTTATAAAGGTGAAGATTCACGAGGCGACTGGAATGCCTGCTGGGAAACAGAAGCTTCAGTATGAGGTGAGTGTTTGGTCAGTGCTGCTATGCTACCGGGAGGTGAATTTCATGTGTTTGTGTAAACTAGCCTTTCTTGACTTTTTTTTAATCATTAAGAAACCCCTGACACATCCTTCAGGCTTCGAGAAACCCCAGAAGAGGTGCAATCGTGCAGAATATGGTTGGGAAGCAGAGCTGTGGACACGCCCATCTGGGGCCCCTCCCCTCCCCACCCCTTCCAGGCTCATCATTGGCCACTTTGGGAGGGGGGGGGAAGGTCGACATTACTCCATATGATCATATCACCCGATAAATGTATAACATTGCAAAACCCTTCCAAGGCCATCAAGAAACCCCAGGGTTTCATGAAGCCCTGGTTGAGAAAGCCTGGTGTAAACATTAGAGTGCACTTGACTAATGGTCCCAGAACTCCCCTGGATGTGTTCTTCCATTATTTAACCACTTGAAATGAAGCCCGGTGCATCTAGGAATACATCGGGCGCTAGGTAAGGGGTTGGGCAGGAGCAGAGAGGCTTCTTTCTTCGCTCTGAGGGGGTGGGGCCTTAAGGAGCTGGGCAGCGCCTCTCCCCATTGGGAATGGTGTTGCCCAGCACCCTAGAGCCGGCGCTGCTCCTGCTCCAGTGGGGGCTGGAGCCAGGCAGTCCCAGCGCTGCCCCTGCAGGGTGCAGAGAGCTTTCCCTTTGTGCCTGATGGGGATCTTTAGAGCTGGTCAGCGGCTCTCCCCATTGGGAGAGGCCTGGCTCCAGCACTGCCCCCACAGGACACAGAGAGGCTTCTCTCTGCACCCTGTGGGGGTCTTAAGGAGCTTGGCAGTCCCTCTCCTCATTGGGAGGGGTGCTGCCCAGCTCCTTGGCCCCAGCACTGCCCCTGCAGGGTGCAGAGAACTTTCTCTCTGCATCCTGCGGAGGGTGGGTGAGTTCTCCCAGTGTGCCGAATTTTTGAAAGGACCCTGGCAGGCGGGGCTTTCTCTGGAGCCTTTTGAATGTTCCATACCCTGGCAGTAGTGTGAATCACTCTTTATGTATATAGATTACATGCACATGGAACCATCTTCAGTGGCTTGTTTAAAATGGCATTAAAATTCCCCCTTTCACCTTCTGCCTGGATATGACAGAAGAAGGCCAATTTTTCACCTAAAGGGTTTGTGTGAAGTAGTGGGTTCTTCCTTGTCTGCCCCTTGCTAAGTTACGTTTAGGGCACTGTCATGACCCTCTTGTTGTTTCTTGCAGGGCATTTTCATCAAAGACTCCAATTCTCTGGCTTACTACAACATGACAAGCGGATCAGTGATTCATTTAGCACTCAAAGAAAGAGGAGGCCGAAAGAAGTAGTACTCCTGTGGCAAGAAGCTGTCATATCGGCACAACTCCCGAGTACCACCAGAATGGAGTTCCCACTCAGACTGGACTTTGGACTTTAATTTTGTACCTGGTAGACCCTGGGCCTAAGAGAAAATTGATACTGCTCATGCCATCGCTGAACGGCTCATGCTATACCCGAAATACCGCCAGAATTGTCCCCAAACTTAATATTATTCCTAGTGGTTCTCCGGTTACGTTTTGTAGCTGAGGCCTTGTCTAGCTTTGATCTAATCCTGCAGTATTTCACTTTTGCAGTGTCTTGCTGGCATTCAAGGAATTTTACCTGTTGGATCAAACATTTCAGCTACCTTCGTCATACAGAGTAATTTCTTTTAACCAGAGTAGTGAAAGCTTTCATTGTTCTGTGCAAGATATCTGAGCTGCCTCCTTTTCCGCTGATCAGGATTACTATGGCACAGCCCCGTGAAAGAGAAGGAAGAAGCCACGTTGCTGGATCGTACCATAACTGGCCTGTTCCCACCTATTGCAACTCCTCAATTAGAAAGCAGTTTGCTGTGATGCCTGGAGAGTATTGCTGTCTAAAGATATACGTTTCACGGTTTTGGGGGATCCTGTTCTTTTAAAACAACAGCAACATATAGATGGAGATGAATGATGCATGAGCCCCAAGGGGTTGAACGTAGCTTGTGGTCATGTGCTAGAATCTTCAATCTGTGCTTCTCTCCCCACCCCATGGTTTTGGAAATTTGTTTAATATGAAAGCAACAATTAAAAAAAGGAATTAAAAATGAAGTAGCGAGTCCAACTCACAATATGTAAATACCTTCAAATCAGTCTTTTGCTGTTTACCCAGTCTTTTAAGCAAGCCTGTCTTCTAAACAACCTGTCCTTCAGAGAATTTCAGCAATGAAAGTCATTCCCACTTCTCGGGCCTCCTCACCAGTGTAGTCTTGCTTGCTTAGTTCTCTGCTCTTAGTTCTGTATGCAAAATCGGTTATAATATTCAGTTACAGGGTGGCTGTAGCAGGGGGGGTAATCTCTGACACTGTGTGTCCTTGGGGAGCGGGTATGACTAATAAACAAGGGAAGAGCTGTGGGTGTGGGAAGAGGAGAGGAGGGTCTGTTAGTGGAGAGAGAGCATTCACCACTGGAGCTGCCTCGAACAGACACTGCCGATGTGCACAAGACTGTGCCGTCCCCAAGGAAGTGTGGAATGAGTCCCAGGGAGGGTTCTGCTGGGGCTGTCTGAGTTTATCCAAAGCCACCCAGAAACCTTTTGTTTTTGAAGGCTTGGCAATCAATTCCAGTCGTCTTTCCCAAGCCTGCCTTGTAACCACATTTCTTTCCATGGTGGTTCTTTGGCTGCAAATTTCTTTTCCCCAAACCCCCTGCTGCTTTTTCCTCCGCCAATAGTTCAGTTTGCACATCTTAATTGCTTACAGATCTCCCAGCATGGCTCATACAGATGCAGCCGCTTTATACCAAGTCAGACCGGTGGTCTGGCCAATCTGCTTTGACAGGCAGTAGCTCCCCATGGGCCTTCCCCAGCTTATCTACCAGCATCTATTTGACTGGGACATGCAAAGCATCCTTTTTCCCCTAGGCCAAGCTTCAGTTCACCTATCGAGGGTAGCAAAATCAGGTGTGATGTATTTTTGGAAGGGTCTGCTCTCTGAAAATAATGGTGCATGGCCCTAGCATGCACCATTATCTTACGAACCCATAAAACCTTTGTTCAGCTATTGATTTATTTTGCCCAATATTGTCAGCTCTGAAGAAGAAGAGTTGGTTCTTATATGTTCCTCTACCAGAAGGAGTCTCCAAGTGGCTTACAGTCACCTTCCCTTTCCTCTCCACACAACAAGCACCCTGTTAGGTAGGCGAGGCTGAGAAAGCCCTCGGTCAGAACTATCAGTGCTGAGTGAACCCAAGGTCACCCAGCTGGCTCCATGTGGGGAGCAGTGGGGAACCAAACCCGGCTCGCCAGATTAGAAGTCCACACTCCTAACCACTGGTAGCAGCTCTTCCTCATCAAGGGCCTTTCCCAGCACCACCCTCAGAACCAGTGTGCTGTAGGGGGTTGGAGAAAAGGAAAGGTTGAACAGCTACAGAATATAAAATATTAAAATACAAATATATATTTCAATACATCTGCACATATAAAACTTTAAAAAATCAACATATATCACGCCCTATTGCACAAAATCAAAACATTCTGACCCATGGATAAAAAGCAAGAAGCCAGAAAGCCAAACACCGTTCAACCCCTCCTGGGGTCGTCTTCAGTGGTCTAATATTTAAATACACTCATGATGTAATCATGGGGACTAGAAGGCACATGCAGGGATTTGGGGTAAGCAAGGACCAAACCTCCGCTTGCCATTTAACTCACTGGGTGAACCCTAACCGGTCAGCATAATCTTGCTCCCACAGGTGCCAGATCAGCTACTCAAGCAGATGAAAAGGGAGAATTGTGCACATATTCCTGAGCTGCCTAGTGGACAGTGGGACTTTAAAAACTAATAAATTGGAGATGCCAGTGATTGAACCTGTAGCATGCAAAGCATGAAATTCATCCGGCTTCCTGATGAACATCTGTAATTGGCATTCCTCACACATATTAGAATGGGACAGTAATAAGTAATCAAATGTCTGTGATGCTTGAGAGGACAAGATCTACCCTTAATCCAGCTTGTTCCGAGTTCTGTTTACCAACACAGTTTGGGGATTCTGGAGACTTAGATGGGTGGGCTACCCTTGTAGGGAAGGCGAGCGGAGAACTGAAGTGTTCAGATCATGGAATTTTTGAGCTGTTAGGCTTGCACTTAAAACACGGAAAAAGTTTTCTGTTAAGTGTATCAGCTCCCACAAATACTTTTAAAATATTCTGTTCGGTAACTCTGGAACAGAATCTCTGCTGCACCCTTCCTGCTCAGAGCTAGTGCTCTTGGATCTTGATTCTCCTACCTTATCCGGCAAAGCCCCTGCAGGCCAGCGTCTTTAAGCTTCCATGAGCTGGTTCTACGACTTAAATTCGGACAGGTGATTTTTTTTTTCCTTTTGTTATACCCTTGCTCCAGACCTCTGCACGATATTTTGGATTACCACCCCCACCCTCCTTCCAATAAACAATATTTCGCTTCATCGTGGGCTGGTGTTCATGCAAACATTTTGGCCGTTTGATTTCAATCCTTCATTTTGGCCTCCAGTGTTAAGGTGGCGTCAATGAGTGAGACCAGCAGGTGTGGAGTCGAAGGGCTTCCTTTCATCCCCCAAGGGCCTGGATGATTGCTGGTTGGTTGGGCCTTTGGACCCAAGCCTACAACTCCAGAAATGTAAGATGGCTCAAGATAATAACACGGAACAGCTATCTATGTACCGACATGTTTCCTGGGAGAGGCGCTGGCATATAGCAGAATATATTACGAGTGCCTTGTACATGCGAAGTGAAGTTTGGGGAGGAGATGTCAGACCAGCCCCTCGAGGAGAACCTCAGAATGGTCCTTACATGTCAATGCTGTGGTGGGGATGGAAGGGAGGGGGGGTGCCCCTTTGGCATTCTGCCCCTTGCCTAGCCTTGTTTTCCACGCATGCTCCATGTAGCAAACCCTATTTTCTCGTCTGTCTCTTCCCAGTGTTCCTTGTCCCTATTTTGCCTTTTCAAGAGATGGTTGGAAGAGGCTTTTTCAGGTGGTTTTGAGGGCAAGTTAACAGACCTGTCGTTTTGTAACTTTTCGGCATCCTTCCGTTGTCCACAATATGGCTATAGTCCAGGGGTAGTCAAACTGCGGCCCTCCAGATGTCCATGGACTACAATTCCCAGGAGCCCTTGCCAGCATTCGCTGGCGAATGCTGGCAAGGGCTCCTGGGAATTGTAGTCCATGGACATCTGGAGGGCGGCAGTTTGACTACCCCTGCTATAGTCTATGCCAGGGGGAGTCAAACTGCAGCCCTCCAGATGTTCATGGACTACAATTCCCATGGGCCCCTGCCAGAGAACACTCTAATTTCATTCATATAGGATCTCACACAAGATTAAGCCTAATGGAGAGTCATGGAATAACCCCAATACTCCACTGAGCCTCTACATTACAGAGGGAAATAGCATTGCCAGTTCTGGCTTGGGAAATACCTGGAGATTTTGGGGGTGGAGCCTGGGAGTGGGCGGGGTTTGGGGTGAGGAGGGACCTCAGAGGAATATAATGCTATGACACTCACCCTCCAAAGCAGCCATTTTCTCCTGGGCAACTGATCTCTTTAGTCTGGGGATGAGCTATAATTCCAGGGGAGACTTGGAGACTGGCATCCCTGCCTGAGGAAACGTCTTGCGAAAGCCTGTCCACTTGTGCTAATCTTCTCCATGAGGAGCCCTTAATAACGTTCTGAGGAGCCACCAGGGTTCTCTGGAATAGAGTTTGGAAACCACTGAGCAAAACGAATACATCTAATCCACAAAAGAAACCCAATGAAAGCTCCCATTGACAGTCTTCAGTTCTCCTTGCCGGCAATAAATTGTCATCGCCTCGCAACAATGCACTCTGCCAGCGTAGGGAATTCGTCACAGCCCTGCCGTTGGCCTGCAACTAATTTGGAGCACAATGGAGCCAAGTTTTTCTTCTCTCCCTTTTCTTTTCTCGCAGCCAGTCGGTCATAACAAACACCATCTGGTTTCTCTTGCCTTTACATTCCGGTCTGTGTGAGACCCATCTTTAAAAAGGGGAAAATAAAAGATAAAATCTCTCTGACCCTGCACCTTGCTCTCTGTGTGGTGTTTGGTTCTTTCAAATATCTCCGCTGGCAGGGTGTATGTGAGTTCATTGGACCTCTTGGTTCAGAGAATGCAAGATGAAAAAGAAAGGCATGGGGTGTAACGCAGTTCAAGTTAAGCGCTTTATAAAGTCCTGTTAGTTTCCATGGAAGATTTCAGCACATGCTTATCTCTCTCTCTCTTATTGGGCTTTAAAGTGCTTACCTTGATTAGATTGTGTCCGCAGTTTCCTATTAAAGGATTAATATGGAGTAATGCACATCCCTTGAATTAGAGAACCTTAGGGTAACTTAAGTTGGCTACTGCAGCTCTGCAAACCCATCAACCTGCATTTCGACTGACATGGGGAATTAGCTCACATATTTTTTGTAGGGAATGAAAAACTGGGAACTTTCCCCTAAAGAGGTTTCTGTGAAAAGTAAGTTTCAGCAGGAAAAGAAGGACGCAGACCTGATTTAATGGTCTGAAAAGGAATAGTTTATGGAGAGATCTGGTACAAAGCTGGGGAGAGACATCCTAAGCAAATGCTAAATCAAAGTATATCCAAGGAAGAACTGTTTTTTTATTCTGCTTTTTATTGCCCAGAGGAGTCTCAAAGTGACTTACAATCACCAATCCTTCCTCTCCCCACAACAGAACTCTGTGAGGTAGGTAGGTGAGGTTGAGAGAGCTCTGAAAGAACTGTGGCTGGCTCAAGGTTCCAGCTGGCTGCATGTGGCTGAGTGAGGCATCAAACCCGGTTCTCCAGACTAGTAGCTTCTAACTACTACCCCAAGCTGGCTCTTAATAACACATTCCTTGTCCAAACTAACAATTTGGAACTGGAGTTACTTTTAAGCGGAAATCGAGGACAGGAGATGTGGGATCCATTGAAAGAGAAGCCCAGCTCTATCTCTTGATGGATGGCCGCCCTGAATCCCCCCAGAAGCATTTGCCAGTTGTCCAAAAGAGGCTTCAATATTGCTCAGACGAAGCTGGCTGAAACTTAGACTCTCTAAGACAGAGGTCATGTGGTTTGGTAGGAAAGGGCCAGATCAGGAAGTGCAATTGTCTAGCCCAGGGGTAGTCAAACTGTGGCCCTCCAGATGTCCATGGACTACAATTCCCAGGAGCCCTTGCCAGCATTCGCTCCTGGGCAAATGCTGGCAGGGGCTCATGGGAATTGTAGTCCATGAACATCTGGAACAACCACAGGTTAATTAACCCTGCTCATGAGAACGCCTTGGAGGGCCCATAGCCAGCCAGCATTCAGGCAGCTACATTGGTTGCCTGTTGAGTACCGGATCAGGTTCAAGGTGCTGGTTTTAACCTGGCTATACATGGTCTGGGCCTGGTGTACTTGTGAGACTGTTTGTCTCTCTATGTTCCCCACAGGGATCTTTGCTCAGCTGGTACAAATATATTGGTGATCCCAGGTCCACAAGAAGTCGGCCTGGCCAGCCTGGTGGAGTGTATTAATTCTGCAAGTTCGGTAAACACAGACTCCAATTCTTTAAACAGCTCTTTTTATTTAGCAAGTCCAACATCAAACTCCAAACAGCAGACAAAGAAAAACAGGCATGCTCAGGCACTTTTATATATTTCAGGCGGCCCGCCAAAGCCCCTGATTGGCTCCAAGCGGGACAGTCTGATTGGACCTGAACAGGTCCACCAGATTGGTTAGTTCACAGGATGGCAGAAGCCTTCATTTGCATCTGCTGTCAAATGTCCACAGACATAACAGAATGAGCTCCTGGAAGAGCTGAGCGCCCTGCCGGAACGGATTCAGTTCCGCAGGGCCTGTGAGATGAAGCTCTTCCGCCAGGCTTTTGGCTGAGGCTAGTCTGATGAAAGAGCTTGCCTCTTCTCTAGGATTCTCGCTATGACATTTCCCCGGGGAGATTAGGGCTTGGGATTTGGTATTGTCTGGTGAAACCAGGTTTGTAATAGGGGCCAGCATTCCAGGGGGGGGGTGTTTACAGGTTTTAGTATTGTATTTTAGATGCTTTTATTGTATGCTTTTATTGTTAGCTGCCACGAGATAGCAGTCTGGCAGCATAGATAGATAGATAGATAGATAGATAGATAGATAGATAGATAGATAGATAGATAGATAGATAGATAGATAGATAGATAGATAGATAGATATGACCAGATTTGGAGGGACATCTGGGGGTACCTGGCAAATTGTACTTATGTTGAAATTTAAAATATATATATATTACAATACTATTTTTGCGTTCTGTGTGTTCTATGAAACTTTTTGTTGCTCCATATAGACCAAATTTTTAATCAAGAACCAGCCCAGTCAATGGTGTCCTGCTTTACCAATGTTAAAATCTGGTCATCTTGATAGATAGATGTTCAACAGGTACAGCAGTTTAAAAACTCCCTCGATTGAATTATGGCTTCACTTGTTGCTATCCAGGCAAACAGGAAGAAGTTCTGTGTGTGAGCTTGGGGGGGGGGGGGAGAGAAATCTGTCCCCCAAAGCTGTGTGGGAGAGGAGCCCATGCATGTCTCAGAATGCTCGTTAAACTTAATCGAGCACCACCGGGCTATTCTTCTCGCACGCTCACCGGGCTCCGCTTACAGTCAGCTGCCAAATCCTAGTCCATAAAGCTGGCTCCTTCTGTTTGCAGCACAAATCCTCCTGGTGGAATTGACAGAGGAACCAGACGTCCGGGGCCCCTGCCAGAGGCCTTTCAACACAGACAGAACACCTGTGTTATCTGTAAACAGGATCTGCAGGCACCTGAGTGAGGCTGTACTAGCTTAGGCAGCTGAAGCGGGATCCACTTTCAGTCTGAGGAGCCTCTTCCTTGTGTCTCCTGAGTATAAATAAAAATCAACGGCTGCTTGGCAAAGCATGCCAAATGGAAGCCAGCCAAACGAAATGTAAGGACAGCAAAATAGTTGGGCTGATGCATGTTGCTCTTGGTTTGCAATGGCCACAGTGGTCCCTTCTGCCCCTGGGTGGGTAGCGGTTCTGGAGACCGGCTGCCCCACAGGGCACACCTGGGAAGCTTTCTGCACAAGCGGAAACAAGCAGGAGTGGAAACAATTTAAACCACCCTGAGCCGCAAGGGGAGGGCCGGTATATAAATATAAGAAAATTAGAAAGAAGCGGGAGTTGTCCAACCCGTTTGCACGTTAGCCAGCGCAAGTCTCTGGAGCAGCATCTGTTCCCTGCAAAGTAAAGTGATATATAAGTACTGACAGCTCCCTGAAAGTCTTTCCTTCCAGCCAACGGCAAGAATTCAGGTCCGTGCCTCCTCTGCGGGCTAAATGCAGATCCAAAATGATTTCCCTGCAGCCTCCCCTCCACCTGTCACCAATGCTACTTTTGAGTTTGCACTTTTCCTCCAAGGAATTCAGATTCATAATTCTCCCCTTCACCACGTAAGGCTGCTGTGAGGCGGGTTAGGTTGAGAGGGAGAGCGACTGACAGGCCCACGGTCACCCAGCATGCTTTACCACCGAGTGGGGCTCTGAGCTGGGGTCCTTCTAGTCTACCTCGCATGGCTCTAACAGCAAATGAAGCTTCCTATGCCGAATCAGGCCATTAGTTCCCCTATCTCAGTACTGGGATTAGCAGCAGCCTTCCAGGCTCTCTGGGAGAGAACATTCTTTCCCGAGACCTGCTGTTTCAGTTCCGTTGAATTAATGAACTCCATCCCTAGCGGGAAGGGGTTATGGCTCAGCGGCAGATCCTCTGCTTGGCATGCAGAAGGTCCCAGCCAGGCTCATTCCCTGGCATCTCCAATTAAAAGGGAACAGGTGGTTGGTGATGTGAAGGAACTCTGTCTGAAACACCTGAGAACTGCTGCCAATCTGAGTGGACGATACAGATGGACCCGCTGTCTGCTACAGCAAAAGGCAACCTCAAGCAAGGGCTGATCTTGCTTCCTGTCTTAACCACCAGAGGGCACTGTCTGTCTTTAAATTAGTGCACATCAAACTTGAGCCAGATCACATCATAAGCCATGCTTCTCTCACGGAGCATTCCCACGCCAACCCTGGCATGTCCAAGAATCAGTAGATGCGAAAAAGCTTTTCCTGGCACTAAACATGGGGGTGGGTGGGTGGTAATGCAGGATACCAACTCTGGGTTCGTAAATATTTGGAGATCAGAGGGTGGAGCTGGGGAGGGTGGGCTTTATGGTGGGGAGAGACCTCAGCAGGGTGTAATGCCGAACAGCCCTCCTTCCAAAGCAGCCGCTTCCTCCTAGAGAAATGGGGGGATACATGTTTGAAATCGATACATCATAAATAACCAAGCTATCAATGAAGTCTGGTCAGTTGTAATCCCAGGAGATCTCCAGCCTCTACCTGGAGGGTGGCAACCCTAAGACCATTCCTCGGTCTCTTTGTGAGGTTTGTAACATGTGCCCAGGATCTTTGCTGTGCTCATAGCATGCTTTAACCGCCTTCGTTCCCAGGAACAGGACATTTCTCCAAAATGCAGGTGGGAGATTGCATGGCCAAATGTTCAGCCGTATGCTAAAAAAGAATGCGCCAGAAGGCAGAGATCCAACCTGGTCTTTTCCTCAATGGGCCAGCATTGTGGATGGGAGCAAATTTTTCTCACATACCACCTTCTATACCCTGAAGTGGTACGGCTCAGAAAGAATTTTAACACCTCATCTATAGTTTATGCAAAATAAGAGAAGTTCTATACATTATGCAGAGGAAGAGGGGGTAAATTTCTAGAATGCGCTGGCTGTGTTTCCTAGCTTTCATTGTATATCCCATGCAAAACCAAACTCAGCGTAATAACAGCATGGACGTAGGAGAGGGTTTAGCATGGCCGTCTTCCTAATGCACTCACTGCGTATAAGGAGTGTTTTTTTTTTAAAGTGGGGGCAGCATTCCTTAACACACTCATCTTGGTGTAGCACACTCCAAAAATTACATGCACACCCTCTCTCAACTCACCATCCTTTTCTGCATAACGAGTGGGACACCTTTGGGCTCCACTCATAGATAGGGCAGAATTTCTCAAGCAGGGTTTCTTGGCAGCCCTGGAAGGGTTTCCTGAATGGGTGGGTAAAGGTATCCCCTGTGCAAGCCGAGTCATGTCTGACCCTTGGGGTGACGCCCTCCAGCGTTTTCATGGCAGACTCAATACGGGGTGGTTTGCCAGTGCCTTCCCCAGAATGGGTGGGAGTTAATGTTTAAAATATTTTTTAAATTTGTTACACATTTATTGGGTGATATGACCATATATGGTTGTGTCAACCCACCCACCCATCTCAAGATGGCCATTGATGAGCCTGGAGGGGGTGGGGAGGGGCCCCAGGTGGGCGTTTCCACTGCTCTGCTTCCCAATTATATTCTGCAGGATTGCACCACTTCTGGGGTTTCTTGAAGCCTGAAGAATGTTTCAGGGGTTTCTCAGTGGCTAGTGAGAAGGAGGTCTATGGAGGTCAAAAGGATTAGAGAGAACTATTTCGGGGCAGGACAGAATTAGTTTTCTGGGAGCTGATTTTTTTAATCCAGGGTCTCAAGAGCAACCAATTACAAAATGGCGGCTCAATGGATGGACCTAGTCACAAAATAGAAATTTGTAAAAAAAAAAAAAAATACAACACTCTGAGCTGGTCTACAAAGGCTTGGGTGGAAGGGGGGGGGGGCTTTCTGCCCTTGTTTCCCCAAAGAAACCTCCTCCCCCACCTGATATTGTAACTTGCCTTGCCTCTGTTTTCCCCAGGAAAAGGCAAATAGCTTTGCTGCAAGATTTCCCCTCCATAAGGGCTATGGAGAGCAAGGAAAGCAAGACACAGTGGGGGTTTAAGCTCTTCAGGAGAAAGCTTTTCCTGGTAAGATCTAGCCGGGGCTTTGCATGTGCCACTACAACAAAAGAATGTAGATTTCAGGTGGGCAGCAGTGATGGTATCTGAAGAAGCCTGCTTGCACACGAAAGCCTGTATCCTGAATAAAACTTTGTGGGTCTTAAAGGTGCCCCTTGACTCAGGAATTTGCAAGCTACATCTAAGCAGGCTTGCACAGAGGAGAATGACCTTGCATTTAGGGAAGAAGGAGATGAAGAGAACTGTACCACTTTAGGCGTCACATTCCGGAATGACCCCCCTCCGGCCGTGGCAGCTTCCTGTGGCCAGATGGGATGATCAGCCAGGTCAAGACTGAGCCGGCTGCCTCCTTCCCGTCTCATTTCAGAACACGTTGGATGGTTTCTTGCCAGATCCCGTATTTTCGCCTAATTTGCAGCATCTACGTGCTGACATGGAGATGAAATGCTCCACGGAGTCACGTGCTGCTAGGGGGCGATTGGCTTAACTCTTGCCGGCCTGTGTTCACCAGGTCCCTTTTCTTTCCTGCCACCTGAAAACCTCCCTCTGCATTTGGGTCTCTTCTGGGGCTGCCCTAGATCAGGGTTAGTCAACCTGTGGTCCTCCAGATGTCCATGGACGACAATTCCCATGAGCCCCTGCCAGCAAACGCTGGCAGGGGCTCATGGGAATTGTAGTCCATGGACATCTGGAGGACCACAGGTTGACTACCCCTGCCCTAGATAACAGGACTGGCTTCCCCCCTGAAGGAGGAGGGAGAAGAAATTGAACAGCCTTGTGTATGACCCAAGTCCATCATCATCATTTCCCCCCACCCCCATCGCCAGTGTAAGAAGGAAAAAGGATTCGGAAACCTCTGCACAGTTTGCACATGAAAGGCAGAAAGAGAAGGAAACGGGCAGGGGCAGCACCCCCCCCCCCCGCTGTCCTTTGTGAAACTTCTACTTGCTCCTTACTCCAGCCGAGGGGGAAAGAAAGAGGGGAAATGGGGGGGATCCCAGGAGGGATCTTGTGGGTTGCGCAGCGGGGAAACCCAAAAGGCGCCCACCGCAGAATCCCAAAGTTCTGCCAGGAGTAAGAGGCCAAAAGCGAGGGGGGAGGGGGGGGGAGCTGCAGGCCAGCCAGTTCTCCTTGGGGCTCCTCCGCTTTGCAAAGATGCCCCCCACCCCCAGTCTGAAAACGGAGGAGTTTCCCCTGGCTTTGATGGTGTGTGCGTGTGTGCTTCCACGGATGGATTTCAGCGCCGCTTCCTTGCCTGGACGCGCGCGCATACACGCGCGCACTCCGCCCCCCCGCCCCCGGCCCGGCAGCTGCTGCGGACTTCTCGCCCAGGGGCTCCGGCGCCAGAGGCTCCCCGCACTAGTCCTCCGCCCCCGCCCTTGTTTGAAAAAAGTGAGACCGGGGAGGGAGGGAGGGGGGGGGCTGGGGCTCGCAAGCTCCTTCCCGGCCCCCGACTCACCCCGGATTTGTCCCGGCTGCGCCTGGCACGGCGCCACCGCCAAGGCAGGCAGGCAGGCAGCTCCCTCTGGCGCTCCGCGGCTTTTTCTCAATGAGAGCGCCTCGCTGAGCGCCTCCTGCCTGGAGGGGAGGGGAGGGAGGGAGCCTTCGGCGGGGAAGGGCAGGCTGCGCCCCACGGACGCCCGCCCGCCAGAGCCTCATGGCTGCAGCCCGGAGACGGTGGCCGGGCTGGTGGCAGTGCCTCCTCCGGGCCACGCTCTGGCTGGGCTGCCTGCTCCTGGACGCGGCCAGCTGCACCTGGACCCACGCCGGACTCCAGTACGCCCAGCGGAGGTAAGCGGGCCGGTTTTGTTTTTGTTTTTGTTTTTTGCCTTTGCTTTCTGTCCCGGCGCCTCCAGGACAAGGAGGGGTTGGTTGCTCGGCCGCCTCTCTCTGCAGCATCCTGTTTCCCAAGGCAACCGGGCAGATGCCTCTTGGGGAGCCCTGAGCCGGTCGCGAAGGCCCACTAGCCTTTTCCCGGGGTCGGTGCTCCATTCTGGTATACTGCGTGTGAACATGGAGGTTCCACGAGGGGAGCCTGGGGGAAACAAGGGTCATAGAAGCGTAAGGGGATGTGTCCCCAGTCTTTCCAGCCACGACATGAAAAGCTTTAGCACTTCCAGTCTTTAAGCTTCGGTTTAACTCGCAGGGGTAGTCAAACTGCGGGCCTCCAGATGTCCATGGACTACAATTCCCATGAGCCCCTGCTGGCAGGGGCTCATGGGAATTGTAGTCCTTGGACATCTGGAGGCCCGCAGTTTGACTAGCCCTGAGCTAGGGCATTTTTACCCAATGAGCAACCGTAGGTTCCAGTGATCTCTCAGAATGTGTAGGCTTTGACAGAGCCGTTCTCCTGCAGTTCGGCTAATCCTATCGGCTTGGTTTTCCCCATCAGCTCTTGTGGTTCCGAGTTCCACAAGAACCTACGAATTGCCTTGCAGCCTCAGATCGAGAAGCGTCCTGCGAGTCCGCATCCTTATTCCAGCAGAAGCCAGCTAAGCATCTTTGGGAAGCTCTCCAAGTGCAGTCAAAGCAACAGCGCTTCTCTGTTCTCCCCCCCCCCAAAAAAAAGAACATCTGGTAGGCCTTTTATGCATGCACAGCTTCATTTTGATTCTCACTGGTCAAGTTGGTGAGGCTTTACTTCAAATGCTGTGCCTGCACTCGGCAGCTCCCCCTCCTCCTACACTCCAATTTTTCTGTATTTCTTCTGCATGCCAATGAGAAATACTCGGAAATTTCCTTTTTTATGTGTGCACTGTGATTAGTCCCTCCTTGTTGATCAGTTTCACACTGGGCATGTTTTTTGAAACAGGAACGAGAGATTCTTCAAGCTGTATATACTCTCGGGCAGCCATCTTGGCAGAATATTAGTGATTCTTCTCCCCACCCCCCACTTCATTGGTGTGCATGCTCCACTACTGCTTTTGCAATTAAAATTGGGATTTCTTTCTTTCTTTTTTTAAGTAAGTGGGATAAGTTTGCAAAATAAGTTTGTCGCTAACCCTGAATCACCAAAGGAAAAAAATACTGGCAGGGAAAGTTTTAAAAGATTGGCTGGAGGTAGAACATCCGTGCGCATTAAAAGTTTTAAATGATATGCGCCCTCAGGTACAAATGCAGAACAGGTGTCCGGAGAGGCAGTGGCAGGCATGCCACAAGGAAAGGGAGTGAGCGAACAGCTGGGTGTATGTTGCACTGACAGCACACCCCCCCCAGCTCAGCAGGTGAATGACCACCTGAGCTTGTCCCCCTTGCCAGTTTGACTCTGGTGATTTGGTAGCCACCTGTCCTTGAGTCGGGCTCCTGCTTAGTGCTGGTGGCCAAACAGGGGCTTGCCAGAGTTGCTGGATTCACTAGTGGAGCAGAAGGAGGCTTGGGACCAAGATATGGAAGATATGGAAGATGGAAGTCACTGTGTGCTTCAGCCAGACTTGGGTGGTCATGCCTTATGGCAGGGGTAGTCAAACTGCGGCCCTCCAGATGACATGGACTACAATTCCCATGAGCCCCTGACAGTGTTTGCTGGCAGGGACTCATGGGAATTGTAGTCCATGGGCATCTGGAGGGCCGCAGACTACCCCTGCCCTATGGGTACTGGAACTTGAAGAAAGTTTGAGCCTAATCAGGCAAGTGGTGGTGACCAGGTATAGGAAGTCAGTTGCCCAGCTGCCTTTTGCAACATCAGCAACTGACTTTCATCCTCCCAACAGAAGGTGCAAACTGGGAGGGATGATCTCAGACTGGCCTGCAAGGGGCGGGGAAAGGGTGGAGAGGGGGAATCTGAGGGACTCTTTTTGCCTTGCGATTACGTTTGGCTTGGAAGCGACGTGCAGGAAAATCCACCACAAAACCACTCTTAGAAAACCCCGGGGAAACAGCGACCAGAAAGCAAATTGAGTGCTGAAGGGAGGGAAATCAATGCAGAACCAAAAAGAAAACCTGACGGACGTGCTGGGTGAAAGCGAGGGAAAATACCCGTTCATAATAGGCCTGAGTCTGAAAACACAACCTCCATTTATCCATCCTATAGCAAAGTCCCTAATCCTTTTTTTAAAAAGCCATATAAGGTCATGAGTATCTCTCCCACCCAACCCATCACATTTTGTGGTTGTGCATTCCATAAGGACATAATAATTGCCTTTCAGGATCAGTTCAATAAGCTCCAGCTCAATAAGCTCCATCCCCAGTATTTAAAGAGATTTTGCATCCATACATGGAGGTTCCATCTAACATTTTCAGCTATTACTTGATAGATGCATTCCCAGGTGTGCAGATAAATGATTATGCTCAAGTCCCTTTAAAAGTCACCAGTGGACCTCCCCAGATGTTGTGACAGTGAATTCCATTTTTAAAAGATGTGTGTGAATAAGTACTTCTTATCCACTTTAAATTGCATCCTAATCCATGTTGATGGCTAAGCATTTGAAGAAGCAGCAGAATTAGTTTATAGAGCCTTCTTTTCACTTTCTGGAGGAGTCTCAAAGCAGCTGATGAGTGCTTTCCCTTCCACTCTCCACAACAGACGTCCTGTGAGGTAGGTGGGGCTGAGAGAGCCCTGATATTACTGCTCTTCAAGAACAGCTCTAACAGGACTGTGACTAGCCCAAGGCCACCCAGCTGGATGCACGTGGAGGAGCGGGAAATCAAACCTGGCTCTCCAGATTAAAAGCCATCGCTCTTAACCACTCCACTAAGCTGGCCTAGTGCAAGTCAGGTTTGCTTCCCAAAGATGCCTACTAAAGGCATATATTCAACAAGTGAAGCCGCTCCCAGGACCGTTTCCACACTGGGAATTTCACTGCCCCGTATCCCTTGTGAGAGCACAAATCCAGGCCAAATGCTCCCATGTGCGGGAGTAGGAAGAGGTGGGGCAACTTGCCTCAGCTCAAACTCCAGCCTGCAGCCTGTGTGAAGCCTCCAGTGCAGAAACGGTCCTAGTGCAGAACAGAGGAATGTTTTAGTGACTGAATTTCTGCCTTCTGCACAGCTGTTGAAGGCACACTGGGGGAAATGCTGTCAGAGCCACTTACTGTACAACATTGAAACTCTGAGGAATTATATTTTTCTTTTGGCCAGTCCTGCATGGAGAGTGACGTGTGGGACTTGGAAGCAGAAGATTCAGAGCATTCTGGGTCGGCTTCAGGGAAGCAGCTAATCTTCTGCTTAGCTTACTTCACAGGACTGCTGTGTGAATAAAATAATGCTGTTATTTACCCTTGCTGTCTCGTTTCCTTTGGAGCACGTGAAATGCTTCGTGGGGGTTCCCAGTTATTATCTTAACAGTGCCGGGAGGCAGGTTCTTAGCATCTCACCTGTACTGTGTGAAAAAGAGCAGCCTGCCTAGGATCTTCCAAAGAGCTCAGCTAGAATGTGCAGGAAAGATTCTCTAACCAGGGGTACTCAAACTGCGGCCCTCCAGATGTCCATGGACTACAATTCCCATGAGCGAACGCTGGCAGGGGCTCATGGGAATCGTAGTCCATGGACATCTGGAGGCCCGCAGTTTGACTACCCCTGCTCTAATCAAAGGTGGGTTTTTTCTGACACCACAGATAAGAAAATATTTCCCCTAACCATTGCTATTCTCAAGTGGCCAAAGTTAATTAGAAGTTTCCAAAGAAATGTCACAGAACTTCTTGCATTCCACTGCCTATAATTTTGTTGCGCTTGTATACGTGCATATGCAGGGGTGTGTGTAATCGATGCATTATTGTGCACATATTATATAGGGTATATTTATACAACTGTATTGTATATCTCATATAGTTATTATTTCATATGCTTATAGGATTTCCCACTTCCCTAAGAATTCCCTGGCGTAGCCCTTCTCTGAGTTTGGAGACTTACAGCATCATTGTAATAGTTGCTTTATTTACAAAGAAGATGAAGGTGGAGTTTATTTAAGGCCTAAGTGTATGTTATTTTTTCCCTGGAGACATCGGGGCAGATGGAGAGGTCCTCTGAAGTATAGCTTTTCCCAGGCTTGGGAGGTCCCAATTTGGGTTGAGAGAGGGAGTGTGACCCTCCACAGTTGAAACATAACATGTAGCTTACCAGTGCACTGTGCAGCCCCCAGCTGGGCAAATAGCACTGCCAGGTAGAGTTGTCAGCTCTGGGTTGGGAAATACCTGGAGATTTTGAGGCTGGAGCTGGGAATGGGTGGGATTTGGGGCGGGGAGGGACCTCCGTGGAGTCTAATGCTATGGAGTCCACTGTCCAAAGCATCCCTTTTCTCCAGGGGAATTGGTCTCTGTTGCCTGGAGATGAGCTACAGTTCCAGGGGATCCCCAGGTCCCACCGGGAGGCTGGCATCTCTACCGCCATGGTGGTTTTCTCTCGGGTTTAAGACCCAAGGGAGGATCTAAGCCCCCTTGCTCAGTGCACTGCAGTCCCAATCTTAATAGGACCCACTCATGCCCATGGTGGAAACATACCTTGGAGTAGCCAGGATTTCTAGAGGAGGGGTCTGCACACCATTGTGCTTTATATCAGCCAGCACCCTGCATTCCTGTTTGTCTCCTTGTCAATTTCTAAACAGGAACCTGCTTTTTCTTCACATACACACACGCACACACACACCTGTCCCCTCCCCACATCTGGAGCATGTGACCTCTTCAGGTATCTGATGGCTCCTTATGCAAGAGAGTGGTCAGAAGACCCTTAATTGATTATTTATATATTTTTTAAATTCGTTAAAACATTTATCGGGTGATATGACCACATATGATCATGTCGACTTCCCCCCCTCCCAAAATGATGGGCCTGGAGAGGGTGGGAAGGGAAGGGTCCCCGGGTGGGCGTGTCCACAGCTCTGCTTCCCAACCATATTCTGCATGATTGTGCCACTTCTGGGGCTTCTCGAAGCCTGAAGGATGTGTCAGGGGTTTCTCAATCTAGAAAAATTTGAGAATTTTGAGGCAGCTCTAGATGCTTGACAGAGTCTGCTGAACTAAGCTCTGTATCTGGGGGCATCCATCACACCTGCAGCACTATACATGGTCAGGAACATAATGTACCCTTGAGCATCAGTACTGGTTGTTCATGGTCCCCCACATTGGTTGGAGGCTTAATACACATAAATTGTTGATTAAAAAAAAATTAAAAACTTGTTCAGTTTTTAAGGAACCACCTATATATATTCCTTGATTCAGGCTCTACAAGTATTATTTCTTAAAAATATTATTGTGCCAGTATTCCTTGGCATTCCTTGATCCTTCCCATCGGAAGGATCAAGTGCACTGAGATAATATAATGCATTTAATCCACAGTTTGATTAAAAGCCAGAGAGTTAATTGACTAAAAAGTTTTAATTGGCTAACAGTGTGTTAATTAGCTTCCTTTTCAAGAGTTTTTTTTAAAAAAAATAAGTTTTCATCAGCCTCATTATATTCAAGTAGCATGTAACTAATAAAACAAGTTCAGACAGAGGCAGCCCAAGTCAGTTGGGTGCCCAAGGCAGGAAATCTCCAAATCCTGTCGGCCCTTGTGTAAACTCCATTGGATTTAGGAAAAGTGGTCTACAAGTGTTTTAAATAAAGTTAAGTTCAAACTGCAAATCCTGCTCCCGGGAATTAATAGGAGACATAAGGAGTCTTTCTCTCTGTGATGATGTGCAGGAGAATTCCACAGTGGAGAGTATCATGGGCTGGACCCCTCCCACTCACTTCACCAGCCCTCAGGCGCCTCAAGTGGCTGCTTTAGCAGACCTTAACCGAGTGCTGCTTTGGCTCTGTGAAATGTACCTTTTAAACAAAATGAAAACAATCGAGATTCCAGGAACCATTGTTGTGGCAGAAACTTTTTGAGCCAGAGCTCACTTTTATGAGTTCTTTTACATCAGGGGTAGTCAACCTGTGGTCCTCCAGATGTTCATGGACTACAATTCCCATGAGCCCCTGCCAGCGTTTGCAAACGCTGGCAGGGGCTCATGGGAATTGTAGTCCATGAACATCTGGAGAGCCACAGGTTGACAACCCCTGCTTTACATGTTTTATCCTGTCCTCCCTACAAGGAGCTCCGAGCACCATGCATGGTCTCTTTATCTCCTGCTGTATTACCCCCACAACAACCCCATAAAAGGGGGGACTAACAGTCAGCAGTTACTGGTTGAACTTCAAGATGGAATCGGGATTTGAATCCAGGACTTCTTGACCTTAGCGTAGCACGCTAACAAATTATACCACCCCGACTCTCTGCCTGCCCATCAGGGTCACCCAACTGGGTCCAGGAGATCTCCTGGAATTACAACTATCTCCAGACTACAGAGCTTAGTTCTTCTGAAGAAAATGGCTGCTTTGGAGGGTGGACTCCATAGCATTGTCCCTTTCTGAAGTCCTTCTTCTCCTCAGGCTTCACCTCCAAGATTTTCCATCTAAGGTCTTTACTCATTTAATATCTACCCACCCATTCCACACACACCTTTTATTTTGTTTTCATCATGCATGTATGGTGTCCTTGGAGCATAATTCTTCATCAGTCTGCTAAAGTGGATTTTGATTCACAAAAGCTTCCAAGAAAATAAAGAGCAGCACCTATTGTTCTTTTACTTTTTTTTAAAAGATCTACAGCAAGATGAACCAATTCCCCTGATGAAGCCTGTTGGCAAAACGTATAGGGAATTTGGGGAAATTTAACCAAGTAATAAAATACTCTTACCTGATTTTGTACCTGCGGCCTTGGCCCCATTTTTAATCTCATAAAAGCTTCCTCCACCAGGAGGGGAGAGTTTTTAAAGTGTCACGCGATTCTACTGTTTTTACGTACACAAATGAGGGTATCGAAATAACAGCTGTTGCTTACATTGTATCTTCATGATGACGAGCAGGTTTGTGTATGGATCTTTGTCAGTTGTGCATTTATTTAAGAAACTTTTCACAAGGAGTTGGCCCTCCTTTCAGGGAAACCTACAGCTCAGCGATGATGCATATGCTTTGTATACAAAAGTTGCAGGACAAATCCCTGACATTTCTGGGTAGAAGAAGGATCTCAAGTACAGATATTGGGGGAAAGTCCTTATTGGTTGGAGAACTTCCAGATGGACCCATGGTCTGGCTTGACCCAAGGCAGCAGTGCTAGGGGGACTAAAAGTCCAAAGAATGACCTTCCCTGATCCTTTAACAACAAATTGGAGACGAGCATGCAAGGTGTAGTGGTTAGGAGAGCCGACTACTAATCTGGCGAGCCAGGATTGATTCCCCGCTCCCCCACATGTAGCCAGCTGGGTGACCTTGGGCTTGCCATAGCTCTGATAAAGCTGTTCTGACCGAGCAGTAATATTGGGGCTCTCTCAGCCTCACCTCCCTCACAGGGTGTCTGTTGTGGGGAGAGGAAAGGGAAGGGGGTTGTAAGCTGCTTTGAGACGCTTTCGGGTAGAGAAAAGCGGCATATAAAAACCAACTCTTCTTCTTCTTCTTCATGATCATTTGTGAATGTCTGCAGGCCAGTCTGGAAATTAAAGGCTCAGAAGCAGGGCCTAGTAAACATTTGACAACCCTGACCAGTTCATACTACATTGAAGGGACTCACTTATTTGCCGTGCTGTTCATATCTCGTTGAACTTAAGCAAGTACATCTCTTTTCCCGTGTCAAGGATATGGTAAATCATGCTTTGGATAGGAACCTCAACCACACAGCGTGTTCCTTTGTGACTTCGACTCTGCAGAAAAAGCCCAAGCGACAGGCTCCTTCCAAGGCCTGTGGTGACGTCAGCTGCTATGATGGGTTAAGTACGGCCGTTCTATGTTTAGAAGCAGTCTGAGGCTACAAGGCAGTCAGATCCTCGTCTCCAGGTTAAGATGGAGAGGGGAGGAAATTATTGGGAGGAAAAGGAAGCACATAGGATTTCCTTCACTTTGAATGGCCGCCCTCTAATTATAGGCACAGCACTGGTAGGAAAGGAAGAATGGGTGGGTCACCCAGACATCCTGTGGGTGGTCACCGGCCTGTGTTTGTAACGCTGACATACGGTGGAGGCATAAGGTCTAGATGGGGCTAAACAACTTCTGATTCATCACACCAAATGCAGCCTGTCGGCCATGCACATATGATGCCATATCATGGGTAGTCAAACTGCGGCCCTCCAGATGTCCATGGACTACAATTCCCATGAGCCCCTGCCAGCGTTCGCTGGCTCATGGGAATTGGAGTCCATGGACATCTGAAGGGCCGCAGTTTGACTACCCCTGTGCCATATACTTGGTTTGGTTGATGTCCTGGGGGACACACTGTAGTAGCAAGATAGGGATAGAAGCCTCACCTACCTGGCAGGTCACAAGATGTGACCAATGGACTCTCGAACATGGTGATTGCTCATGTTACAGACTCACCGGGCCCAGCATCACTGCTACGGTCATAAGGCCAGGCCAGCTTTGCACAACATTAAGCTTCAGAGGTGACAGGTCTAAGCTACGGCACTGCAAAATGCAAGAAGGAAGAAGGAGTGATCCAAAAGAGGAGCACTGAACACGAGCAGAGTGGATTTTCCTGAATAGGATAGAGAGAGGCTGTTCTTTTTACAGACTGAGGCTTTGTGGGGGAAAGGCCCAAAGAGAAAAGGACCTTCGGTCTGGAGCAGGCTTTTTCAACCAGGGTTTCATGAAATCCTGGAGCTTCTTGGCGGCCCTGGGAGGGTTTCCCAAATGAGTGGAAGTGAATTAATATATAATATTTTTTAAATTTGTTAAACATTCATGGGGTGATACGACCTTATGTACCACAGCTTAGAACACAACTGGGAATAGATGAGCTGAGGAGTAAGGGTCTATAGCAGGGGTAGTCAAACTGCGGCTCTCCAGATGTCCATGGACTACAATTCCCAGAAGCCCCTGCCAGCGAATGCTGGCAGGGGCTTCTGGGAATTGTAGTTCATGGACATCTGGAGGGCCGCAGTTTGTCTACCCCTGGTCTATAGGTTAGTTTCTGTTGCCATCTTTGCAGTTTTTATCTTTTCCACTCCCCCCTGTATTTTGTATTTGTAACTATTAGTAGAATGCGCATGCTTGGGAAACTTGCTATTTGCTCATGTTTCCAAAGGGCACAATGTCTTTGCGTTATGAGTTTTTGAATAAGCCTCATTTTTCACTACCTGGAGGAGTCTTCAAGTGGCTTCCAATCGCCTTCCCTTCCTCTCTTCCCAACAGACACCCTGTGAGATTGGTGAGGCTGAGAGAGCTCTGACAGGACGACTAGCCCAAAGTCACCCAGCTGACTGCATGTGGAGGAGAAGTGGGAAATCATGCCCAGCTCTCCAGATTAGAGGTCATCATTCTTAACCGCTACCCCATGTTTGGGGCATGCAATACGTGTGTTTCCTGTAGCATATCCTGCCATGTATCACTGCTCCGTTCTTTGGGATATGTTTATTAAATTCTGCCTTGAGGAGGTCACGAATTTCAGCAGCATCAGCAGAGAGTCCTGCCAGATGACGTCGCTCCCAAGACCGGGCAGGCGGGCAGGATGCCTTCGAGCGTCATGGGAACCGTGACTGGGGAGGTCTTGCAGCTGGAGGGCGGGAGAGAGGCAGCCGAGGAGCAATCCTCCTTCTGTGGCCTTGCTGTGGGCCCTGCAAGGGGACAACTCTGCTCCCCGCTTTGCTTGGCCACTGGCACCCATCCCGATGTGGGCCGGGAACGCAGCCTCCATCCGTGCTGAGTGCTTACATTCCGTGCTCCGTAGAGACAGCCACTTAAAATCAAGAGGCCCTCCGCTCCATGAGGAGTCCCAGCCGTCACTCTGGAAAGGGGGCCGCCCACCGAGCCAGAAGCCCCCAGGCCAGTAGCATAAAGCCACTTCAGAGGGAAGGAGTGCTGCATAAAGGGGCTTTTGTGGTGGACTCCGGAGCGGTAGAGAGTGACGGCGTAGGGCCCTCGTCCCGGAGGAGCGGAGGGGTGGTGTGATGTGGCCAGGGTTGACTAGGAATGCAAGAGGAATGTGAGGACCGGGGGAGTCTCCCCGGGACTGGAGCTATTGCAGGGAAGCTTGTGCCATGTACATGGGCTTTGGCTGGTCTACAGCAATCCTGCCCCTGCTGTGCTCGCTGCCTATGTTAATTTCTGCCCTCGTTTTGTAAACGGAGCCCCCGCACCAAAGTTATGCGGTCAGCCTGGCAACTTTTGCAGATTTTCTACATGCAGTGTTGTGAAGGCTCTGACCCGGATAGCCCAGACTGGTTCGATCTTATCAGATCCCAGAAGCGAGGCAGAATCAGAATGAAACAGAACTGGAAGAAACTACAAAGGGTTATCCAGTTCAGCACACACCCACACACAGCTGCCTTCTCAGGTCAGCGCTGGCTAGTAGTTGGATGGGAGACCACCAAGGAACACTAAGGTCATGATACGGAGGCAGGCAATGGCAAACCGCCTCCTAATGTCTCTCACCTTGAAAGCCCTGTGGGGTCACCGTAAGTAAGCTGTGATTTGACGGCACGGTTGTGGGCAGGCTGCTAGAGTGGCTTAATAGGCAGTTCAGTGTGCTTAATCATGAAGGTGGTTAGGCTAAGGCAGAAAATTAGGGCTGCCAGCTCCAGTTTGGGAGATACCTGGAGATTCTGGGGGCGGAGCCTGGGGAGGGCAGGGAGAGGAAGCTATAATGTCAAAACTCCATGTAGCTCCCAATCTGGAGCTGGCAACCCTACTCTCAAGTATACTATCCTGGTGCCCCTTACAGTGCTCTCACACCCCCCCCTGAGTATTCTGCACCACCAAATACCAGATACGTCCAGCCTGGGCTGAGTATGTCTCTTTGCTGGAAGACAAACATCTTAGGAGGGCATTTACATAAGCCACCTGGCTCAGTGTTCCCCTCTGCCATTCTCCAGGGCCACTTTAAGAAAGTCCCAAGAGCTGAAAGACTTTAACCCTGTAATTCTGGGGAGGTCGAATCTCTTGAGCATGTGTTCTTTAGGTGTCCCTTTTTTATATCCGCTAAGACCAGGCTCATCTTCCCTCTCCGTAGGGAATACATACAGAAGAAATAAAAATGAAATCCCTCCTATGGAGAAGGAAGGCTCCCTTTGCCACACATTGCAAAATACTGTGCTCACAAATATAGTATACGTGAGAGACAGTCAAATGGTCATACAGAGGGATTTGGCTATTAAATGTTCAGTATTTAGCTATCAACTTTACATTTTAAGGATCCCTTGTTTATTCTGTTTACAGGGGATGCCTGTATTTTTCTATTGTACATTGCTAAACCTCTCATCTGGCCAAGGTGCCGTATTAAATGAATATTTGTCTATCAACCTTACAGTGTGGCTGTTGGGCTAAGGCTGAGCTTTGAGCTCCTTGGAAGAATGGCAAGACATTCAACGTCAGTTTGGAGCAATGGACCCAGTGTGGTACCAAGAGTACAGAAACCAGGGATGGTCTTAGCCAATGGGAAACAGGGGCAGCACCTCTATGTGGGCAGGGGCCCTGACTACCCACAGCCTCACCAACCTAAAGGAGGGGAGAAAATTCTGATTTTATGAACTTATGCAGATTGTGAGTGGGGGAAGGGGGCAGGAAGGGATGTGCCAGTGTTTGTCTCTTGGTGCCCTTCCTTGCATACCCTCCTTGCATTTCCAATTGGTACAATAGAATTGCTGATTGCCACTGTGGGTTGGTAGGTGAATTTCCTCCAGACCAAGCTGGATTCTGGAGATTTTTTTGTGGTGGTGGAGGTCACTTGGGTACGAAATTTGGTTCACTGTGGGTAGGCAGGTAGTTGTGAATTTCCTGCATTGTGCAGGGGGTTGGAATAGATGACCATGGAGGTCCCTTCCAAATCTATGATTCTATGAAAAGAAGAGGAGGCTTCACCTGCCACTCGGAAGCTAAGCTAAACCAGAATCAAAATCACACAGAGTTGGAAGACACTACAAAGGGTTATCTTGTCCTCATCTGAGATTCGGGACTGCAGTGGCGACTGTGACTCCTGCCCATCCTACATGGTTTGAGGGCCATCCTTTGCTTGGCCCGGTAATGGGCTGGCCACTTCTGTTGCTCCACCTCCTGACGGCGAGAGCTCTCGTTTCTGCCCTTGAAAGGGGGCGGAGCCATAACACCTGCTTCCGCATTAGACCGCATCCTATCACTCCTCCCCTCAGCCCTCCTTGAGCTCGCCTGTTAACACGGGTGGTGATGTCACTTCCTGTGACATATCTTCTGTGGTAGCCTGCCATGTGACCTATTGTGCGACCCGTACATTTCCAACTGGTACAATAGAATTTTACTTAAACTGAAAAATATGGGGCTCAATATTGTGTGGCCTATGAGTCTGAGTGAAAAAGACATTTTCAAGGCAATTTCGCTTAGGCTTGAGGATATCAAAATGCAAACTATCTTCCATCCCATGTAATACTTGTTCCCTCCAATTCTGGGGCATTTCATCCAACTATAAACTCCTACCTGCTTATCTCTACCAGTTGGATTCCCATTTGGCTAGGAGGGCCTTCCTTCTTGCCAGAGTCAACTCCTTCCCTTCAAGCGCGTCCTGGGGAAGATTCCATCAAAAGACTCTTGTCTACATGGCTGTAAAGTCCCGGACAAACTACTACATATTGTCATAGGTAACCCAGTAAAGACAGAAACCTGCAGAGTTCCAGGCTGGGCAAATGGATACTAGTGAAATGTATTGAAAGGCAGGACAGTGAGTGACCACAGTCTACCAGGGACGTAGATCTGCAAACTAGAACTATCAATAGAGGCCTCTGGAAGGCACGCCTCATTGCCTCTGGTCCTGGCTACAGGAAACTCCTAGCTCTACCAAAAGGCCTCCATTGAGTTGGGAGGATGGCTTGGAACCAAATCCTTAAACTGCATGTCCTTTGGCAACATCAGAGGCTCACATTACCTGATTTAATTGTTCGCAGGCTGCAATGGAGAAGCCTCATCCTGCACTCCCCTCCGAAAGGACCGGCGTATGTAAACATATATAGGCTATTGTGGCAGATGGACCGGCAGGGTAGCACTGCTAGGTCATGCAAACTCCCTGCAGGGTTAAGAGAGCGACCTGCCATTCAGAGATTTATAACTCTGGCATGGAAAATTACAGACTTCTCAAGATCAAGACTTGGCACCAAGTTCCCGGGGCTGGAGGGAATTTCCCTTCCTGTTAGCTCGCCAGAATCCTTAATCACCTCTCCAGGGCCCTTTTCCAGCCTTTTCAAGTCTTCCTTCCCCCTCCTCCATATTACGCTCACACGTGTGCAGTCTCCCCCCCACCACCACCACCTCTCTCTCTCACACACACAATGGACTGTCTGCAAAAATTATGGAGAGGATCTATGCTTTACTGCCAAGTGGGGTATATGTTTGGCAGCTTGTTTTTGAGCCCCAGCGAGGTGTCATTTGTAAAAACAGGGAGCTCTCAGAGATGGGCTGCTAATGGGAGTCAAATAGGGGTTGGGAGCTCAGACAGCATTCTTCTCTAGATTACTAAAAAATTATGGCCTGTCACCAGCATTTCAAGTGTTCCTCACTTTGTCTGGATAATCTAGGGCAGTGGTAGTCAAAACTGCGGCCCTCCAGATGTCCATGGACTACAATTCCCATGAGCCCCTGCCAGCTCATGGGAATTGTAGTCCATGGACATCTGGAGGGCCGCAGTTTGAATACCTCTGATCTAGGGGGCCAGGAGCATTTTTTACCACTTCAGGCTGATTCCCAGTGGCTGCTCTTCCTCGTTTGGCTGCTGCCATATATTCCTTCCTAACAATTGGACCAGACACATTCTCCGCCTGGGGCTGCTTTTGAAGATAGTCTGCAAACTTCAACTCCTCAGGGCCACCCTAAGTCAGCTGTGACTTGACAGCAAAAAAAAAAAGTCTCAGGAAGTGCATTACAAAGCTGGCAAAAAAATACAGAAGAGAGCAACCACATGGTTGGATATTGCACTGTCAATTAATTTTCCTGTGTAGACAAAATAGTCCAGTAACAAATGAGTACTTTTTTTAGACCGACACGCAGAGCCTTTATTGGCCTAGCAAAAGTAAAATGGAGCAAGAATAAAATTCTGTCTCAGTGCAAAACCAGTTTGCAAAACAAAACGGTAACAGATAATCATGTGCAGTTACAAGCAGTCATTGCATTAATCCTTTCCCAAGTAAACAACCAAAATCCAAACTAAAATTGATGCAATTGCATGCCTCTTAGCAGAATCCTTCTTGCTCAGTACTACCTCAATACACTGTTTCCCATCCAGATGGGTGATATTAGGAAATCCTCCAAGCCGGTTGAGAACTCTCAAAACAAGGACCGTCTAAAATTAAATGATCCAACGTATCCGGAGTAGGACACCCATGCAGGCTCAGCCTTTGGGGAAAGCAAACGATTACTATAGTACAGCATTTATGCAGTATCTAATCATGTGTTAGTATATGCAAGATCTGTATTGTGCATGTTTCAACAGCCTATATGAAGAATATGTTACAGGGGGCTTTGGAGGAGATCTGTGGGTTCAGAGATCTGTGAGAGCAGAGACCAGGACACTGGTGGTTCATTTCAGCTTTTTATTGTGGTCCCAGCATGATGGTACAAAGAGGCGAAAACTGAACTGAAGAAACTCACAACCAACCCGAACTTGTATACAAGAGTTCTTCCCGCAAGTGTGTGTTATTGGTCAGTTTAAAGCGACTGGATTTGGCAGATGGGATCTAGCCATGCATTGGTCAATCACAGCGCAGGTTTACGATCCTGCCTCGGACCTCAAGCTTGGTCCTCGGCAGGTCTACAGATACAGCATGTAGTTAGCATATTTAGATCAGGATTTTCTGGGTATTCTCAAATAATCTCTTCCTGTGTCCTGTTTGGCTCAACTGGTGACTTCCTGCTCCTTTAAACGCACTCCTTCCTCACTTTGCCTTCAGATGAAGAAGACTCAAGTTGGTCAGACTGCTAGGTCCCTCTCCCTCTCTCCACTTTCTCTTTACAAAGTTGTTTCCAGTCTCAGTATAGTTAAGCCGGCAGTGCTCAGCTCCTCTGGCCATTTAAACTCTGCCAGTGGTGTGGATGCAACACAAGATGATTAAGGGGCTGGAGCGTGCCTTCCTATGAGACTAGGACTTTTGAGTTTAGAAAATAAAGATGACTGAAGGAAGACTGAACAAAAGTTTATAAAATTATGCTAATAATTCTCTCTCCGTTGTACCTACTTCACTGGGCTGTTGTTGTGTTTGTAGAACAGGAGACGGGGAAATGACGTCAGAAGCAAATTTGTGACCTCAGTAGGGAGGAAAGCAGGGTAAAAATATCTAGATCAGTCGGCCGATGATTAAAAGAATGTCTCTCACCCTCCCTGGATCTAGCCAGATAAAATGAAGCCTTGATAATAACTGGATGTCCCATCTTGTGTGTATCGGTCTCTTTCAGGAATTGGTGTTCCTACACTGTCACCAGGACGGTTTCCTGCCACGTCCAAAATGGAACCTACCTGCAGAGAGTCTTTCAGAGCTGCCGGTGGCCCATGGGTTGCACTGGAGGCAGGTGAGGAAAGAGAAGCATACTCCACACTCCTTTCCCAACCGCACCATTCCCTCTCCCCTCTGAGTACAAACATACAAGGCCTATGGTGCCGTGGGAGCCCCAGGGAGGACTTAGTACCCAGTGCTGCTTGAATCTCCCTTGCCTCCCTTCACGACGAGAGTTGCGAGGTCTCTGACTCACATTTTGGGGTTCGTTCTCAGGGCTCTCAGCCGGCTCACTCTCTCTAGGCCTTCTGCGAAGGCTTCTGTTGGGTGAATGACTGAACACACAAATTGGAGATGTGAGACAAACATTGGCACAGACTGCTCGGTTAACAAGTTAGGTTTAGTGCATAGTTGATTTTCCAAGGGCTCAGTGTATGGGGTGACCGAATAGTCTCCCTCTGCAAAACAACATGATTGTGACTGCACAGATTCGCAGAGGCCACGCACCCCTTAATGAGGTGTGAACGAGCTACCGTTAGCACCACTCCATTTCCACGACCTGATAAGCACCAGTGAGAGGCCCGCAGGATTTGTTTTGCTGCGGAAAGCACGGAAGAGGGCTAGTAAAATACGAGCAGGCTTTGGCAGTTGTGCAGACCTGTTGTTTCAGTGGAGCAAAATGCCAGCTCCTGAATGTGATTGGGGTGCAACCCACCAAGCTATTTCCCATCTGTTGCAGGAATGTGAGCATTGTACTTTCCAAGGAGATGTGACAGAGCTCTTGGTACTCTTCCCAGCTGGAACAGAGTGGATTGAAAATTTGAGACATTAGTATTTAGGGAGATTGTTCAGTCTGCCTGCATAACTATTGTGTCGACTTGGTTACATTAAAATAATAATAGTAGTAGTACTAGTAGTAGTAGTAGTAGTACTGCTATTCAGTGTGGCGCCACCAGACACTGCTTCTTGAGTCTGGGGTGCTGGGGATTTGGCGAGTCTTATTGTTGGCTTGGTTCAGGATGTCAGTGCTGATAAAATAAGATCGACCCATTCTCGTCACATGCTCCTTTTCAGGAGCGTTCCTTCTCCTAATCAATGTTTCCATCCCCTGTTTCCCTCCATGCTGTGTTAGATGTCCCTGCTGCCCTTGCCTCCTGAACTGGCTGTTTCTGTTTTCTGCTCCCACCAGCTACAGAATCATCGTCAGACCAACGTACAAGCAGGCCTACAAGACGGTCACAGCTCTGGAGTGGAAATGCTGTCCAGGACACACGGGGGCAAACTGTGAGGCAGGTATGGGATCAAGACAGATGTGTCTCTGCTTCAAGGAGATCATGTGTCCCATCCAACCTAGTTCTAAGCCTTAAAGGTCATCTTTGGACCCCAATCTGATGGTCCAGGCCAGCTCAAACTCAGAAGGTAAGTAGGTTAAAGGTAAAGGTAAAGGTATCCCCTGTGCAAGCACCGAGTCATGTCTGACCCTGGGGTGACGCCCTCTAGCGTTTTCATGGCAGACTCAATACGGGGTGGTTTGCCAGTGCCTTCCCCAAGTAGGTTAGTCCTGATTAGAATTTGGATGGGAGTCCACCAAGAAAGTCCAGGGTTGCTAATGCATAGGGAGGCAATAGTAAACCAGCTATGCTTGTCTCTTGCCTTTTGAGACACAGTTTGTTCCAAACATTCTTCAGGCCTATGCAAAAACGAAAGGCTGAGGGAGCTGTGTTGAGATCTACTGGAAGTATTTAAGGCAGGGAAAACTAGAAGTGTGTTTTGCTGCTGTGTGTGTGGGCTTCTAGAGGCAGGATTTATGGAGTTTGGGATTAGCCTGTCAATTTATGTCCTGTGGGTCTGCAGAATGTGGCGTTATAATTTATTTGGTGCCAAGTTCATGGTACTTTGCTGAGTTACCTAATAAGATTCTGTTACCTGAAATGGATCCCTCGAGGAGAATTATGGCGAATTTGAATATATATTAGCAAGAGGCATGGTAACTGCAAAATCTTTCTTAGATATAAACCCTTTATAAATAAATTTGTCAATTTAATGTAGAAATTAATAAAAAGGAGACTCGATGCGGAGACTCGATGATTGAATTGTAGTCCATGAACATCTGGAGGACCACAGGTTGACTACCTCTGCTCTAAGTGACAGCCTTTCAAAGACTTGAAGTGAGCAATCATCTTCCCCCCCTTTAAGTCTTTGAAAGGTTGTCAATGGTCCTGTGCTCATTGTAGATGGGCTTGTGCTCATTGTTGATGGTCCTGTGCTCATTGTAGATGGTCCTGTATTCATTGTAGATGGTCGTATTCATTGTAGATGGTCCTGTGCTCATTGTCGATGGTCCTGTACTACTTGGAAATGGATGGAGTTTGCTGGGGTTGAGTGAAGAGAGGCTGGAGGAAGTTGTTCTTAACAAAAGGCACTCGTCCAGCTGTGAATAGGTCCCAGGTTTCAAACAGTGACATTTTCCATGACGAGGGAAGTTCAGGGCCCATTTTGGCCGAGGTGAAGGAAGCAATGATTCATGAGGGGGAACTGGAAGGATGCATCCCATCCCTTTCCCTTCTCTTAAACCAGGAAGTCAACAGGAATGGACCCAGATGAGAGGACAGCAAGGCCAGGTAGACTTGGAGCATGCAAGTTCTCCTCCTGACTGTGGTGGGAGGAGGAATAGAAGAGCCTATTGGAAAGAGCGAGGGCAGTTGGATAGGGAAGCAGGGAGAGGTTGCAATGTCACATTTGAAAATCAGAAGGTGCTAGGTGTAGCAAGTCTCTTGTAGCGAGTCTCTTGTGGCGCAGGGTGGTAAGGCAGCAGAAATGCTGTCTTAAGGTGTCTGCCCATGAGGCTGGGAGTTCGATCCAGCAGCCGGCTCAAGGTCTACTCAGCCTTCCATCCTTCCGAGGTCGGTAAAATGAGTACCCAGCTTGCTGGGGGGTAAACGGTAATGACTGGGGAAGGCACTGGCAAACCACCCCGTATTGAGTCTGCCATGAAAACGCTAGAGGGCGTCACCCCAAGGGTCAGATATGACCCGGTGCTTGCACAGGGGATATCTTTACCTTTAGGTGTAGCAAAGAAATACTGACTCCCACGCCTAGGCATCCATGTGAATAAAAAAGGGGAAAAAAAAGATAATTCATGCAAATAGGTTGGATTTGCTTCATTAATTCAGGTTGCAGTTTCTGGGTAACCTCAGTGCAAAATGTTGGAATGGTATGAGCAGGCTAGCAAGTGTCCTAAGCCAGTGGTCCCCAACCTTTTTATCACCGGGGACCACTCAATGCCAGGGACCACTCACCGGGGACCACTCAACGCCTTTTACTGAGGCCCGGTGGGCGGGGGGGGGGTAGTTTACTCCTCTACTCTCAACCACTGCCCTAACGCTCTCTGATCGCTATGGTAATGTTTAAACACCCCTTCAAAATAAGATACAGACACGCCACAACAATGAAGTGTGTTGTAAAGGGCTGGGGGGGATGAAGTAAAGAGCCGGGGGGGGGGGGGGGGAGAAGGCGTCCTTCAGGGCCCACCTCCAATTAGTTGAAGGACCACATGTGGTCCGCGGCCCACAGGTTGGGGATCGCTATCCTAAGCAGTATGTAGATGCAGTCGTGTTTGGAGCAGGGGAAGATAAGGGTTTTAAAAAATACTGTTTGAAAACGTTGGAAAAACTTTGGGACTAAAGTGTGCCTGGGAAACGACAATGCATTGGAGGTCATTGTGCAAAGAGCTGAGGGATTGATGGTGCTGCTGGGTGGTGGGGAGTTTATAAGCCGTACCCGTCGCTTCAGTTTGGTTCACACACGTAGCCGAATGAAGTGACAAGAGACCAAAGGTATTCAAATGTACAGGACCACTTCAGATTGCAGGGGGAAGGTCACGTTTTGGAACCCAAAGCTCCCTGCCAATGGATTTCAGATTTTTATCTGTAGCAGTGTGCATGCACATGAAAGCCTATACCTTGAATACAACGTGGTTGGTCTTAAAGGTGCCCCTGGACCCACACTTGGTTCCCTGCAAACCGAAAACCCTGCACAGCAAGCAAAGAGTAATATCAGCATATCTTTCTCCCTACTGTGTTAATTTTCTGTTTGCAGTGATGTCTTTTTTTTAAAAAGAATGTTTGAAGCTGAAACCTGTCATTTCCAAAGTGGCACAAGCCATTCTCCCACCTTTTATTTATTTATTTATTTTTTCACTTGGCTGCTACCTTGTTCCCCCAATATGTGTGAGCCAGGCTGTAGCTAGGGGCTAAGGGCCATAGGAAAATGCCGTGCACAACTGCGTGGAAAAGGGAGAGCAACAGGCGGCAGGCCCAAGTCATAATAGAGGGCAGCCAGCCAGGAAGCGAGGAATGCTCCGTAATAAAGAATGGACACCTGGTGTGAATTCCCATTATTGTGAAATCCTAGCCTGTAGATAGATATTCCCTGCACTGAACTTGGCAGAGCTCAGTGGGAAATGAGAAACCAATGGGGGGGGGGATTGGAATAAAGGGCGGGAGGGCAAAGGGGCAGGGGGGATGGTGAGAGGAAAGATGCAGAAGGAGAGATTCAACAGGAAGAGGTGGATGAAAAGCCCCCAGTGTGGCCTGCAGTTGGACAGTGAATATTTTCATGCTATAAACATCTCTCAACCTCGTCTTGCTGTTTAGGGGTATGTGTGAATGTTGTCAGCAGACAGTGGAAAAGAGCAGGGTTTTTTAAAAAAAAGTTAATATTTTTAAATTTAATGTTAAATATAATCATATTAGCCAAAAGAAAACAAATGACCAAAATAAAGATACAAGAGATTAGGAATATCATCAACAAGGGTCTTCTTTTATGCTACAACAACAGTGAGGTTGGTATGGGCGAAGAACTGGAAAGCGAAGAAAAGAACAGTTCTTGGAGAAAATGTAGTTATGTTTTACACATGCTATAGAATAGGCTTTCTCAACCAGGCTTTCTGATGCCGTTTTTTCAAATATTGAGGGTTATATCCACTTCTGGATATTGCGGGGGAAAGGTAGGATCACTCCAGATCAATCATGTATATTGCAGAGGGAAAATTTAAAGTGATCAAAATGGAAATAGAATTGAGTGTAGACGAAAGGGATTTATTCCAACTGAGACTGGGTAAAAAGCCCTGTACACACTACAGCTAGCTCTCCAGATGTCCATGAACTACAATTCCCATGAGCCTCTGCCAGAATGATACTAGCAGGAGTTCATGGGAATTGTAATCTTTGGACATCTGAAGAGCCACAGTTTGGCCACCCCTATGGCTCCACCCTAAACGTCTTCAAGTATTTCCCAATCCCAAACTGGCAACCATACCCCCAAGTATCACCCCTTCGCTCCAGGAATTTCCCAAACCAGTGGGAAGGTTTCAAGCCTTTCCTTTTGAATTTTCTTGACAGAAATGCACCTCCAAGCAGTTGTTAGCCATGGGCATTTGGTTTTCCCTGTTGGGGGTAAGATCAGCCAAGCCAATTTCTCTGAGGAAAATGGTGCAGAGGGAAGGCATGATGCAGTTCTGGGGAACTGGCCAACATCCCCAAGTTGTTAGTCAACATTTTGAATGAGCAGCACGAAATGCCCACGGTACCAGCTTGCCAGGAAGCAAAAGCTTTTTCTTCTCCTGAAGACTTTGAACTGGAGTGAAGCAGAGCATGGCGCTTGTTACTTTTATGCCTTCTGTGCTTAGTTGGAGGTAGAATTATAAGTCTCGTCCTCTTTCATCCTCCACCATGTATGTTGGAAATAAGCAACCTGTGGGGGATTCTGTGTGCCTTTGTGCTGCATCCAAGGGTCTATTCAGATGGACTTTGTAAACTATTTTGGGTGTTGGTTGCTAATGGATTTTTAATGCCATTTCAAACACAATCACTTGGGAACCGAGAGAGCAAAGCACCCTACACATAAAACTCTTACGTGAATGCTCCGTAAGATTGCCAGTACAAAGGCCTCTGCATTTGAAGCCGTGATGACAGGGAATTAGAGAATCGTTGCCATGTGGATGCAACCCAAATTCAGCCTTTCTGACCATTCCGCAGCCGTTATATCATTGTTAGCCCTAAATAATACTTCAAGCTGAAAGAAAACAGAAGAGAATCAAGTGTTAAGAGTGTCCTACCCCCTAGTCCCTTCTGACAGGTTTTCCCTGCCTGGCCAGGGATGTGTTTTTCTAGGCCTGCTGCCTGCCTTTCTATGACAATATTCTTTAATCCCCCACCCAGTGACCCACTAAGATGATTGCAAGAGGAAGCCATCCGTTGTTCCTCCCTTGCTAGGTCAGAGGCACTGCCCTCTTCTAGATCCTGTCCATCCTATTACCCGGCACTGTTTTCCTGCCTGTTGCTGTCATCTGGCCCATTCTCTCTTCAGACGCATTACGAAAGCGTTCTGGGCAGAGGGGATACAATGACCCCTGTTAATTCTGGCTCTTGCAGTAAGCTTGAAACAGCCCATGAAAAACACGTTGCGCTCTTTAAAATCATTTGAAAACCATCTTTCCTTCTTGCTACAGTTTGTCACTCCCTGTTCCAAAAGTAGGTTACATATGATATTCCCTATTCGCATTTTTAACACTTCTAACACACAACTCTGGTCTGGCGGAAATAGGTTTTAGAGGGTTTTTTTTTTTGCCTAATTTGCCTACCCCTTGACAGGAACAAGGGGAGGGGGAATGGTGTAGCCTGATGTTCTCAGATCTTGGAAACTCAGCAGGGTCAGATGGAAGACCACCAAGAAAGGCTCTGCACAGGGAAGCTATTAAATCCACGGGTTTTAGGAAAAACACAGACAATTCAGCTCCAAACAACCATCTCCTTACTAAGCACAAGAACATCAGGCAACAAGAAGCAACACCGGGGAACTTATATACATGTTTGAGGCTCCTGCCAAGACACTCGATTGGTCCTTAACGGAGGCCTCTCATAGGTCCATTAAATTGTCCAATGAGTGATTAGGAACAGGGGCTTGGTGAACTCCATTCAAGAGTCCAGGATCCCAGTCCCTTGCTCCAAACTCGCCGTCTCAAATTGTCAAATTTGTCTCTGACAAAGACCCAGAGGTAACCATTTTAGTTGCCAGAGTTTTAACTAAGATGCTTTTATAATATGCTGCCTACCTTGTATTTTATCTTTTATAGTTTATTTAATCATTTTACAATCTGTTTGGTTATGTAACCCCATGGCCTATTTTATTATTTTGTTGAAATTTTAAAACCTATTTTTATATGTCTTATACATATTTTTATGCCAATAAAAGGTTACTGACTGACTGACACTGACTGACTGAAATTGTCAGTGTGTTGTAAATGGCTGGGGGGGATGAAGTAAAGGGCTGGGGGGGGGAGAGGGCGTCCTTCGCGGCCCACCTCCAATTAGTCGACGGACCACATGTGGTCCACGGCCTACAGGTTGGGGATCGCTAATCTAGTCCAACCCATTGCTCAATGCAGGAACTCACAACTACCTGCCTAGTAGTGACTCTTCTGACAGTGTGTAGCAAGCATTTTTACTAACTCCTGATATTTGAAATCCCTTTTGCTGGAAATGTGAGGGACTGAACCTGGAATCTCATACCTGGGCTCTTCCTTTTAACTGTGGCCCACCCCATTATTTTGGCTTGCACAGGGGTGAGTCAGTGGGTGCAGCTAATCTCATTGGCCTTTCAGCCCTTGCTCAGTTCCAAATGTGGTTGGCAATTTGTGATATTTAAAGTAGGAGGACAGTAGGCAAAGTCAGAGATCAGGGGGCAGATGGTGTTACTGCTATACTTTCGTATGTTCATGGGTCCTGCCCAATTTTGCTGACTCTGAAGAAAGTGAATAACTATTTTGCTAGGTCAAGGGGTAGACCCTAGTGGGTTTCATTGGTGTGAAGTCTAAAATATTTTGGTACGTTAGGCCCTGGGCCTGAGAGAACAACATATGGGGTCATTGGGGTGGGTGGGACGTTGGAAAAATGCCTGATGGTTGACAGTGCAAGCTGCCGACCAGGATCCTGGGTTTTCACTTCTTCTCATCTACAGAATTATGAGGTGGCCTCAAACTTCAAACTTACCCTGTTAAAACATGCCAGGAACTATTCAAATGTTTTCCTGCTCCAGGCCAGTTTTTTAAAGTTCTTACAGGGAAGCTGAAGACAGCTAAGAGCCTGCCCAAGATCGCTGAGGGCCAGGGGTAATGTTTTGGTACCTGAAGAGAAAAATACTCCTTGCATTGACTCGTACACAGCTCTCCTTTATTTGAGGGAGGCTGGTTTCAGTAGGGACATTTCTCATCGAATTGTGCTACTCTTTGTTAGTTCTATTTGTTTGTTGCAAGGTTGCCAACTCCTGAAAAAATTGGAAGAGATTTTTTTGGAGATTTGTGGGGGGTGCTTGAGGGGGAATGGACTTCAGCACAGTATAATACAATAGAATTTTGCCTATGAAAGCAGCCATTATCTCCAGGGGAACTGATTTTTGTAGTCTGGAGATCATACTAGGCTTCACCTGGATTCTGCTGCCCGTCAACAGCATGCACAATGTACTCAAGTCTACCTGTGTTGGTGGGCAGTCCTCTTTGGGAGAGGTTGTATCCCGAAGAAAGAATGGAGAGTCCAATTTAAGCAACAAAAGGGACCTGAGTGTGAATGCTGGTGAATATTCTCATCTCCCACGTCTTATTCTCTTGCTCCTTTTTCCTCCATCGGTACTTTAGTGGCAGAAGTAACCCCGGAAGGGAGAAAAACAGACTGTGTTGACAGATTTCAGGGACACAGACCAGTATGAGGTCCAGTTTCTTCCATGTTGGCCGTTATTTTTTTTCTTTTTAATTGAATTTATTTAAAATGTAAACCATTTTCCTGATGTACAACAATAGTAGTTAAAATCTTATCTTAGCCATTGCTTTGTATACAAGGGTTGTGTGGAAATTCTGGTGGTGGGGTCTCTGCGGGGAGTGCAGCAGGGTGTAATGTCCTAGACTGCACCCTCAAGAGTAGCCATTTTCTCCAGAGGAACTGATTTTCCTCACTGGCAGTCTTCAAGCAAAGGTTGGATACACACTTTTCTTGGATCCTTTAGGATGCTTAGGGCTGATCCTGCGTTGAGCAGGGGGTTGGACTAGATGGCCTGTATGGCCCCTTCCAACTCTTCTATGATTCTAGGATTCTATGATTTTGGTAATCTGGAGATCACTTGTAATATTGGGGATCCCCAGGTGCCACCTGGAGGTTGGCAACTCTGTTTGTATATGACTGCAGGAGAACAGTTATTGAACCCACGGATCTGTTGTTAATGCCATGGTTAATTCTAGAGGGGTTACGTAATTTCAAAGGATGAAAAAAAAATAGCCTGTACAAGAAGTGAGGATTCTCTTCAGGCATCCGGTGAATGCTTAAGCATCAATAAATCTGTTAGGCCTTAAGGTGCTATGAGATTCCTTTTATTTTATTGCTATTATTTTTTGCCGCCGCAAAAAGACTAACACGGCTATGCCACGGGAATTTATATGTAAAAAATGCTGAGATCTTTCCTTGAGTGGAAAAATGAATAAAGAGACAGTTTCCCTTAAGGGCTTGTCTGGTAACCATTCAACACTTTAATGACAACCTCTAAATATACACATAGTTTTGTGCAGAAGGTTTATTCTGCTCCGTATTCTCTTTTGCGGTAATTCTGATTGATTGCTACAACTCTGGTCAGCTGCTACAACTCTGGTCAGTTTTAAAGGGTAGGGTATAAATATTCTAATAAAGGAATTAAAAATTTAAAAACTGGACGGGCATTTTTGAGAAGAGGACAAAAGGTGAACCTCCACTTGACCAGTTCGTTTTGTTAACCTAGGTAATAATAATAGTTGAGGCCGGGGCTGATAATATAGATCAGGGGTAGTCAAACTGCGGCCCTCCAGATGTCCGTGGACTGCAATTCCCAGGAGCCCCTGCCAGCATTCGCTGGCAGGGGCTCCTGGGAATTGTAGTCCACGGACATCTGGAGGGCCGCAGTTTGACTACCCCTGATATAGATCTATGCCCCCCCTGGGATTTGGGACCTGAAGTGAACATCATCAGGACCTTCTCTCCACCTGCCAGTAGTGGGAGGGGGGGAAGTTGAGTTGCTGATCTCCACCATGTTGGTAATGTTAATGTTTAATGTTTTTGTCTTTTAATGGGGACTTAGGATACTGTAACCCACCATGAGCTGTAAGGGAGTGGCGGGAAACAAATATAATAATAATAATAATAATAATAATAATAATAATAATAATAATAATAATAATAATAATAATAATAATAATAATAATAATAATAATAATAATAATAATATAATAATAATAATAATAATTTGTGCCTCCTCTCTAGAGTTCTCCTCAAGGTTACTTGCAAGAAAAAAATTATAGAACACAATCCTAAAAATAATACATTAACAATATTAAAACTAAACAAAACAGGTTTCAGAGTGCCACTTCTACATCTTCTACCCATTTTCCCGGTTCTCTTGGGGGTGGATTGCTGCACTTGCAGCTGCCAATATTAATACTTGAGAAATGAAATAAAGGAGGTAACTGAAAGAATGACCAGCACATGAAAGAAAGAAAAATCAGTATTGGTTAATATATCTTAACTAACATCAGAACTCAGTCATCATATATAATGATGTGAACTCTGATGCAGTATAACTAGGCAATTTGAACCCTTAAACAATTATTTATTTTATTTATTCAGTGAATCTATACGCCAAAATGAATACCCAAGGCGACTGTCCGAGTAAAGTCATAACATATGATAATTAAAAAAAATAAATAAAACCTCAGTAAAAATGCAATATTTTTTTCTTATGATTTTAATCACATCCCTTCAAAGGCTTTCCAGAATAAATATGCTTTCATATGCCACAAAGCAATTCTATTTCCTAGAGGAGGGAGTTTCATAGTTTAGGGACTACATCTGAGAATACCTTACTAATTGCCAACAGCCAAACCTCAGCCAGCATGGATTACTATTAGGAAGGGACACAAACTGGCTCAGAAACTCATATTTGTGATGAATTTTGGCCAGTTTGTAGTTCGCTAAGCGAAGTTCATGGCAAGTCAACTAGCACAACCTTCAAGCAGTTCATGGCAGTTTGTGAATGGATACATTTCCAGGCAGCCTGTCTCCATTCAGTCTAAATGTTGACCAAGTTTCAAAGTAAAGAGGGAGGCAGTTGGAGGGCATGTAGAGGAGCATCCTCTGATTTTGACATATCAAGCTTGAACAGGATCCATTCTATACACTCCCGAACCTGCACCTGTCATTTCCCCAGAAAGCATTTTCCTAGGAGCACCTTATTTATGGGCTGTAACGTGGACCTTCTACATCCAGTCCTCACCACACTTGGAGGACAGGGAGAGGAGAGTCATCTGGAGATCCCCTGAAAGTTTCGTGTCTCTAGCCCACTGGGAGGCATTCTACTGTATCATGAACTTTGTGAACCCAACCGTTTTGCTTGGTGGCTAACAGTTTGTGGTTCAAAAACAGGCATGCCATAAAGAAGAAGAAGAGTTGGTTCTTTTATGCCACTTTTCTCTACCCGAATGAGTCTCAAAGCAGCTTACAGTCGCCTTCCCTTTCCTCTCCCCACAACAGACACCCTGTGAGGCGGGTGAGGCTGAGAGAGCCCTGATATCACTGCTCGGTCAGAACAGCTTTCTCAGTGCCGTGGTGAGCCTGAGGTCGCCCAGCTGGCTGCATGTGGGGGAGTGAGGAATCAAACCCGGCTCGCCAGATTAGAGGTCCGCACTCCTAACCATTACACCAAGCTGGCTCTCTGAACATTTTCCTGGTTCATGCCCTATTTACCATAGGCAGCCACTCTTCTTGTTATCTGAATTCAGGACTGTTTGTACATGGGAAGCAGTTCTTCAGGTACTTTGGACCTGAACCTTTACAGCTTCAAGGACCACCATTTTGAATTAGTCCCAGAAACAATTTGGAAGGCAGTTGGCTGCTTATGGTATCATATTTCTTTAATGTTCTGGCAGCTGAATTTTGTGCACGCTGAAGTTACCAGATTGCCTCTGAGGCAACTCCTCACAGAGTTCTTTATCGTAGTCTGATTTGTATTCTACCAAGGCATTGGCTATCAACCTTCTCCTGCTGGTAAAATTAGCCTGAATGCACTGTTTTTACTACTGGTTTATTTGCTTTATACAAAGTGTGCTTTTTTTTTCACTGAGACTCAAGATGGATTATAAAATGTAAAGAACAGTTCAGTCAGATTGCAAGGACCTGCAGTAAGCATTGCAGTCGGGTTAGGATTTGGAATACACTCCCACAGACTGCCTCGTCCTTCAAGGAGATTACAGCCTAGCGGATTGTGTGCTGAGCGATTCACAAATGTCTTTTTTCTTTTGCCTTTTCAGAGAGCGTCAGTTACCTGGACACTCAGGACGCTGGGCATGGAAGCACCTCTTTGCGTAGGTTACCTGTCCGACCTGCAACCTATTCAGGTACAGTCTCTAGGAAAGCATCCCCTCCTCCAATGAGTTCTATGCAGTGTGCAAGCATCCATGCATTGTTTTAGCTACTTCTAGAGATCCCTGTTCCCCCAATCCACCAGAAACAGCATTCATACAGAACTTGAAAGAAAACATACCACATTAAAATGAGAAAGAAAATTCCATGTGTCAGTAAAAAACAGCACAAATGGTAATACATAAAAAAACATAATAAAAAGGTAAAACGAGCAATCAGCAGTCAAATGAAAAGAGATGTCATTAGGGTTGTAACCTTCCAGGTAGTCGCTGGAGTTATTCCACCATTGCAGCTGATCTCCCCACAACAGAGAACAATTCACCTGGAGAGGATGATTGCTTTCGACGGTAAACTCTATAACATTATACCCCATTAAAATCCCCCCCTCACCAAACTTCAAATTCTTCAGAGCTGGCGATCCTATAGGTCAGGGGTCGTCAACCTGTGGTCCTCCAGATGTTCATGGACTACACTTCCCATGAGCCCCTGCCAACATCTGGAGGACCACAGGTTGACTACCCCTGACCTATAGGTCACGTACTTTGAATGCTGGACCAGTTTTTAGTCTTGGGTTTTCCGCTCAAGCTTCAGCTGGGCGGTCCATCTCTCTCTCTCTCTCTCTCTCTCTCTCTCTCTCTCTCTCTCTCTCTCTCTCTCTCTCTCTCTCTCTCTCTCTCTCACACACACACACACACACACACACACACACATACATACACACCACATATAGGCTTAATTATGCATATGTTCCTCCTTCACATTAGAAAATTATTTTACGTATTAAAAACAGTTGATTACACAGAGAATAGACGACAGGTGCACCCACAGACATTTCTCGTCTGATAATACTAGAAACATGCAGAACCTGGTTGCATCGCCCCCCGTATACACTTTAGATGGAACAGTGTATAAGTATTTCCATGGCAACAAAGGCATAGGGTCAAGCTAAATATGTTAATGCACAGTATAACTTTCTGTAAGTGGTCCCCAATCTTGATCTTCACAGTCTGTAATCATGATCACCATGGGAACGTGCAACCAAATGGCAGCTGCATGTTTCCCATAGCAATTCATTAGAAAAAACTGCAGGGGCTTGATAAGAACATAAGAGGAGCTCTGTTGGATCAGTCCAGCATCTTGTCTCACACAGAAGCTGAGCAGTTATGCAGGAGGGCCGTCAACAGGGAATAGAGGCCAAGATCTTCCCCAGATGTTGCCTCCTGGCTCCGGGATTCAGCGGTTTAGTGCCTCTGAATGTGGAGGTTCCCCTCCGTCACCATGACTAGTAGCTACTGATAAACCTCTTCTCCACAAATCCATCTAATCCCTTTTTAAAGCTGTTTATTCCTGTGGCCATCACTACATTCTCTGTCAGCGAATTCCACATTTTAATCACTCTCTCTGTAAAGAAATTTTCTTTTGCTCATTCTGAATCTACTGCCAATCAGCTTCATTTATCGAGTCCTAATATTTTGAGGGAGGGAGAAACATTTTTCTTCGTCAACCCTCTACACTCCATGAATAATTTTATAAACCTCGATCATGTCCCCCGTTAGTTGTCTCTTTTCTAAACTGAAAAATTCCAGGCTCTTCAGATCCTCTTAATTTGGATTGGGACTTTTAGCCTTCCCTCCTATGCCATTTTCCCGATACCAAATGGCCCAGGGATGCATTATTTGTCACTCTGGGATACTGCCTGTGCATTGAATGACACCCCACATGGACAGCCCAGAATTGGGCACTGTTACAGGGAACATGCAAGTCCCCATTGGGATCATGTGTTAAACATAATGTGCATTTGGCCAACACAGAGTCATAATCAATATTTATTTTCTTGTTAAATTTATATCGCGCCTTTCTTCTTGAGACACAAAACTCAAACTGGGTTGCAACCACGGGATAATGTCATAAAACTCTGTAAAAACCCAAACTGATTTGCAACCAAATAGGGAACGTACATTTGCCGTGTGGACCACGGGGATAAAATTCAGAAGGGGATTGATTGCCCTGCTCTGTTCTCTTTGATCTGATCCGTACATACAGTAAGCAACACGCCGTCGTTCTTCATAGTTTACTTCGAACATTTGTTTTGGCTTCGTTCACTTTGGTGCGTTTGCTCCACGATCATTCACAACCTCCTGTAAAGGAATGCAGAACGTTCACGTGCGATCTGGAGAATCTTGGCAAGGGTGAAAAGCTGAAGGTCGATTTCCCCCTCCAGTTTGGGCAACAGTGGATGGATGAGAGTTTGTCATGCTTGCCACTTGCCAAAGGGTTAATAGAATTGGTTCTGCAGTGAAAGGCACTAATCCATGGAGTGTGGGAATTGGCTCTACTGGCCTGGCGTCATGAGCACAGTCCATCTGCATGCTAAGTAAGCACAAGCTGCCCTGATTCTCTCTTTTGCGATACTTTTGCAATATTGTACACCATCTTTCTTGTTCAGTGATTGTCACCCCATAGATCAGAACCCTCGGGTGGATCACAGAGCATCACCTGTGCAACATGAGCACTTTCAGAACGGTCCTCTTCTCATGGTTTACAATTTATGAACAATAATCCACAAATCTATACATACATACATACATACATACAGACAGACAGACAGACAGACAGACAGACAGACAGACAGACAGACAGACAGAAATATAATAAATAAAAATACATACATTTGGGGGCAGAGGCAAGGGAAATGCAGGGAAAATTGCCATGTGTTTAGTATGCTGTGCATCTGGGCATTTACAGCAACAAAAAAGGCCACTCAGAGAATCATCAATGTTTGGAAACATCCCAAGCAGATGTAGTTTGCCTGTGCTTACTTTCCCAAGAGTTTTGTGGAAAATGCATCACCCATCACAAAAATACCAATATACACCCTCACATAGACAAAGCAATCTTATTTGCATTAGTTTTAACTGTTTAAATCTGCATAACTTTGCATACAAATAAAAAGGCAACAGTCAAAACAATCTTATTTGTAATAGTCTTAAGTGCTTATATCTGCAAAGCTTTGCATGCAAATAAAAACAATTGTTCAGAAGAAGAAAAACAGCACATTCAAATTTTTATACGCCCACATATCCTAGCAGGCAGCATTTTATTATGCAGATGTAGTAGTCGGCAAAAAGCAGAAAAAAATAAGCACCAGTTTGGCACCTTTAAAGACTAAAAAAGTTTATTTGACTATGACTTTTTGTAGATTTGAAATAGGGTTACTAACAGTCCTGCTAGAGGGAGAAAAAAAAATCCTGTGCCTTTAATACAGGCATAATGGAATTTTATTTACTTCCATGCCATGAACAGGTTAACTCGCCCATTTCCACACATTAACCCTCTATTAAAGGGACAGGCTATTTTTCTTCAAGTGGGAAGGAGCTGTGGTTCAGTGGAATAGCCTCTGCTTTGCATGCAGAAGGTCTCCTGTTCAGTCTCTGGCACCTCCACTTAGAAAGGACTAGGCAGCAAAAAAGACCTCTGCCTGACACCCTGGACTGCTGCTGCCAGTTGAGTAGACAATACTGACCTTGATCAAGAGTCAGATTCAGTCTAAGGCAGCTTCATGTTTGTGTCTGGCAACTCTGATTGTGGTAAGAGTCCTTCTTTCTCCAAGCTTTGCAAGTAAAACAACTGGTCTGTATGTTCGTGATGTCCCTCCCACCATGATTTGGCCACTGTTTATCCAACTTTAATATTTTTGAACAAAACTTTTAAAGCCTTCCACGAACAGTCATGGATTTCTCTGTTCGTTTATTGCCTCTTTTTTTAAAAAAAGGAACTTGTTTTTAAAGTGAAAACTGCTCCAAGATTGGGGGTGGGGAAGGTTTATGGGTGACCTCATGAGGAGACCGGCCAGCTGAAACCGTGCACTGTTGGCTTTTCCTTCTAACTTGCGGATGGTGCTGCCAGATGTGCAGAAATGTCACAAGCGCAGGGCCTGCACACGCCAATGTTTTTGCCTTTTTGTATTCCTGTGCGCGAATGAATGAAAATGATTGCACTGGTTTCGTTGCCTGGTAGCAGGTCCTAGTGGAATGAGCTCCCGGAAGAACTAAGGGCTCCGATGGAGCTTGCACAGTTCCGCATGGCCTGTAAGACAGAGCTCTTCCGCCAGGCATTTGGTTGAGGCGGGTACAGTTAAGATCAAGGTCGCCTCCTCAGGTTAACCAGATCAGCAAGCTCTTCTCCAATCTCTGAGGCATTGGATGGGGGTGAGGGGAGGTTTTAGTATTCACTGTCTGGGCGGGTTAGAATTTTAAGAGGGGGATTGTTCTGTTTTATTTTGGGGTTTTATGGTTGTAACCAGCCACGAGCCACGGGTAAGAAATCAAATCAATCAATAATAAATAAATAGGGTAGAAAGGCAAGAATGGCGAGTGAAGACAGAAGTTATATTTTGAATGGGATGGAAGAACTTTTAACAAACATTCACCGAATTCCATAGATTTTTATTTTTAGGGCAGCCAGTGAGTGTTCACACCCCCACCACACTTAGAATGCCATGCCTGTCTTCACCTTATGCTTGGGAGCTAGGAGGTTTCCTGTCCTTGTTGCTTTAACCCAGGGGCCAAGGAGAGCTCTGCCTCCTCTCTCCTCAATGAGAGGGAGAAGGTTCACATAACATTCATTCTTTTTATTTTGTCTAGAGAGATGGGAGACGGTGTTCAGCGGGGAAAACCTTTGCAGGGAAATCGATGGGGAGGAGCGAACAGAGGGAGAACAGCCCAAACCGTATTAGTTGTAAAGGTGGCTGGATATGCAAGAGTTCTGATTTCAAACTGATCATTAGGAAACAGTGTTTGCAGAAGGTCTCTCCTGCCCCTCCCCCCTGCTTAATTTTTTTTGGAGGGGAATAGATATATTTTGATATGCAGCCAAGGTTCTTCCAGAGCAGCCCCACCACTAAAAACTGTCTACTTCCACCTTGAGGAGAGGCCTCCCCCTCTTTTGCATTGATGATTGCCACTGGTGGCTTTTGTAGGTAACTGGATTTTTTTAAAGTGGATTTTGAGTTATTTTTAATAGTGGGTGCCTGATTAATGAGGGAGGAGAATCTTAAAAATCAATCAAAATATCTGTGTAAAATAAGGGAATTTGGGATATCGATGAAAGCACAGTTTAATGAAGGGGATTGTAAAATCTGGGTTCGGAAGAACCCAGACTCTGGAATCATTCTGCTCTTTATTACTGATCTCAGTTCATGGTACAACTGAACTGAACCCGTCCCCCCCAAGCCCGTCCCCCCGAATATATACAAGTCAGAACAAAATAACTTCCCACAGTTACAAACGATTGGATAACTGATTGGCTTAAAGTGATTGGATCCCTAGGGGATCTGGCTGTGCCATGTCCAATCAGGGCATGGCAGTTGCCTTTGAACCTACTAGCTCCCACAGGAAGACCAGCCAGGCATGAGCAAATCAGTACAATGCTGCTACGGACCTCAAGTTCTGATCCTCGGCAGGTCCACATACTCGACAGGTATGAAGATGAAACAATCTAGGACAGCGGTTCTCACCTGGGTTCTTCTGCTACCCTCTCAGCAGCCCAATCGAGGTTCCATCCCTGACTCTTACAATGAACAAAAGGATCTCAGGAAATAGTTTTCCCTGCCTGAGATCTAGAGATGTGCTTCCAGTAGATTATAATGAACTAGAAAGGCCAGTGATTGAACTCAGAATCATGCAGTGTCCTGGGTTCATTTCAATTTTTGATGTCAGCTACCTCTGCAGACTACTTGTTGAGTTGCCAGGATAAATGAAACAAGCAAGGAAACAAACAGGTATCTCCTGCAAGGCACCCACACCCACCACATTATTCTCTTATTTACCTCCTCAGGTTGTTTAAACTGCAGCAAAATGTCAGAGCTGTTTGAGCGCCTCAATTACTTGGAAGCCAAGGTCAGTATCTCCAAGTATTCTTCAAGTATTTAAAAGGCTGTCTTATAGAGGATGGAGCAGAGTTGTTCTCTCTTGCCCCGGAGGGACGGACCAGAACCAATGGGATGAAATAAATTCAAAAGAAATTCCGTCTAAACATCCGGAAGAAGTTCCTGAGAGTTAGAGTAGTTTCTCAGTGGAAGAGGCTTCCTCGGGAGGTGGTGGGTTCTCCATCTTTGGAAATCGTTAAATAGAGGCTGGATAGCCATCTGACGGAGAGGCTGATTCTGTGGAGGCTCAAGGGGGTGGCAGGTTACAGTAGATGAGCGATTGGGATGTGAGTGTCCTGCAAAGTGCAGGGGGTTGGACTAGATGACCTATGAGGTACCTTCCAACTCTATTATTCTGTGATTCTATTATTCTTGAGTGGGTGTGGCTGTGGGTGTGTTTCAGCCATGCTGCTTGATATGATATTTCCCTCCCACCCCTGCAGCCCCAATCCAGGAAGCCTCTAGACCAGGGGTAGTCAAACTGCGGCCCTCCAGATGTCCATGGACTACAATTCCCATGAGCCCCTGCCAGCGAATGCTGGCATGGGCTTCTGGGAATTGTAGTCCATGGACATCTGGAGGGCCGCAGTTTGACTACCCCTGCTCTAGACAATAATAGGCCAGCACAGGTAAAATTCCTCACCTTCTTTGGGTGCAAGTTGGAGCAACAAAGAATTCTGGGTTTAGAGCAACAGGCCACCTTCAGGATCAAATAACTGGAACCGGGCTAAACCCTGGCTCATCCAGTGAGGGACTCCTGCCAGAGGTCCTTTTCCACTGGTTGTTTCTGGTGGCCAATCAATGTGCAGCTGATTCTGATTTGTTGCTTGCCTCCAGCCCATGTTTCCCCATATCTGTATTTCAGTGCTCAGATATAAGACAGCACATTCTAGATGCCATTAGGAACAGCCATGTAGGATGCTAAGAGATCTAACTTAACGAGGGGCATAGAGTCAGCTGGGAAATTCTCCTGTGCAAGCCTCCACTGAAATGAATGGGAACTGCAAAAGAATGTGCAGATCTGGTCATTTCACTGGGGACTTTGAATCATAATGTCAGAAGGGGCCATACAGACCATCTAGTCCAACCGCTGCTCAACACAGGATAATCTAAGGTAAATATCTGTCCAGCCACTGCTTGAAGACTGCCGGTGAGGAGGAGCTCACCACCTTCTAAGGAAGCCGATTCCATTGCTGAACTACTCTGACTGTGAAAAACTTTTTCCTGGTATTGAGCTGGTAGCTGGGGTAGTCAACCTGTGGTCCTCCAGATGTCCATGGACTACAATTCCCATGAGCCCCTGCCAGCATATGCCAGGGGCTCATGGGAATTGTAGTCCATGGACATCTAGAGGACCACAGGTTGACTACCCCTGGTTTAAAGCCTTTACTGCAGGCCCTTTCTGCCCCCTGCTTGCCTTTCTATTACTTCAAGAGAGCCATCATGTTCCCTCTCAACCTCCTCTTCTCCAGGCTGAACATTCCCAAGTCCCTCAGCCTTTCCTTCATAGGGCTTTGTCCCTCTCCTCTGCATCCTCTGCATGTTCTTGTTCACAGGTAGCAACTTTCTCAGCAGCTGAGTCTGTGACTTCCCTGGTACCCAGCAGACGACAGTCCCCCAAGGGAGATGCCACTGCAGATTCCTTGGCTCTTTGGGGCTCTCTGGCTGCGCAGGGGAGCCCAGGAGATGAAAGCACAAAAGGTAAGTGAACCGGGAGGAAAGGGCTTGATTTGCTGGGTGTGGGGAGAGGAATAGGCAGGATCTAGAAACCTTTGGAACAAATGTACAGTCTCTTAAAGAAATGTCGAAGGTTTTCACAGCTGAAGTCAACTGGCTGTTGTGGGTATTCCAGGCAGTGTGGTTGTTTTCTGATACTTTTAGTCCCTGATGTTTCACCGGTAACTCTGGCTGGTATCTTCAGAGGTAGGACATGGCAAGATGTGGAGCTCCCCGTGCCAAGCACAGACACAGGAAAAAACATTTCCTAGTTCCAGCCCACAAACTTAAATGGACTCCGGGGAATGGTAGAGGACAGGAAGGCCTGGAGGATCATTGTCCATGGGGTCGCGATGGGTCGGACACGACTTCGCACATAACAACAACAACAAAAGTTCCAGTCCACCCCCTGGGAGACTCCTAAATAAGACAGAATCATGATACATAACCTTCCTGACAAGTAAATAAAATGCTCTCACATTCCACACTTTGGTACAGAGGGATCCCCACCTTGTCATGTCCGACCTCTGAAGATAGCAGCCACAGTTACTAGTAAGATGTCAGGGACTAAAACAACCAGACCAGGGACACACAGCCTGGAAAACCTGCAACAAGCAGTGCAGTCTTTTAGCTTGCAGAAATCCTGGGAGGTGTCTTAGGGAATTGGAAGCAGCCACTTTTCCCCGCACTTCCTCTTTCCTAAAGCAGGGGTAGACAACCTGTGGTCCTCCAGATGTCCATGGACTACAATTCCCATGAGCCCCTGCCAGCAAACGCTGGCAGGGGCTCATGGGAATTGTAGTCCATGGACATCTGGAGGACCACAGGTTGACTACCCCTGTCCTAAAGGACTTGAAAGGGATCGTGGTGGGTGGAGGGGGATCAGGGCCTGTTCCCTGCTCTAGCCTCTCTTTCATCAAGGGGTTTCATCCATGACACTGACTAAGCAACCAGTGAACAGCGATCCTGGAGCCTTTCTAATCACTCAAGTGTCATAGCATGCAGCCCTTTGAAGTGCATCTTTGCACCATGAAGTTCCCTGTTTTGAATCTTTAAACACACACATGCACAAAGCGCTGAGGTTCACAGGAAACAATCCTGCGGCCAATGCCGTTTTCTGTGGCTTTTCTGTGCACTCACAGCATTGTGGCGCACACAGAGAGCCCCTCACGCAAGTTGCACTGGTCGGCTGAGTGCCAGCATGCGCCGTAAGCGTTCCAAGTTCAGATGAAGAAGGCAGAAGCATCCTGCGATTGGCTGTGACTTCCCCGGAGAGAAGTGGGATCAGTTGAGTTTTGCTTCTGACTGTCATCTCCAGCCATCTGACCTCCCCTCCCCTCCCCCCCCTTCCCCATCTCCCGCCAGCATCGCAGCACAACTGGTTAGAAGTACACCAGGCAGAGGGCGAGTTTAAATTGAAAGCAGCTGGGTGCTGGGACTGTTCTTGGGTCTGGCAATGGTTCCAGCTTTGGCTTAAGTTTTTTGCAGCTGGAAAGATTTATCAGGCCTTCCCTTGCCCTGACAGAACATGTGTTTCTGGTTTGGGACACAAGAGGGGGAGAAAGAGAAGAGGGAAAGAATTATTAAGAGAATCTCTTTGGTTTCTGTTTGCACAAAGGATACGATGGTGGACAGAATAGGTGGCATCAAGTGGGTGACGGTCTCCACTGTGTAATTTAGGGGCAGAGGGGTCCAGTACACCCCGCTGTTTCAGATACCGTACCAGCAATCTCTGGACCCATTGTGAGGCAAGTCAGTGCTGTTCCTCGTTTCCATTTCTGCACACACACAAAAATGTGCATCATGCAGCATTTTGGGCACCAGAAACAGATTCCTTAAAACCTCACAGATGGTTTACAACACAACTATGCTTATGTGTTGACTATGTGGCGAAGGAACCACGAAACCATAGTTTTGGCACAGTGACCAGCATTGTGACTGCTACGATGGCATTTCTCCAGTGTCAAGACGGTGGCTCGCCACATTTTTCTGGAAGACGACGGGGATGTTGAAATGGTCACAGAAATCAGCCTTCCTTTCAGTTTAATTATTTTAAATCCAAAGTTGCTAGCCCTCATGGCTAGCATGGCTAGCACGCTAGCCCTCACGACTGGTCTTAGTGGAGGATGGAGGAAATACACCTGAAACCTTACAGAAGTGATTGTAAGTTGCTCCCATGTTCTGAGACAAGTTCATGAGCAGCTCTGATTAACTTCTGTACTCCATGCTCTGTTGCTGGTCAGGCAGTGTCCATGGCCCGAGATTCTCCTGGCATTGGGTAATCCAGACTGCTGACTGTCAGAAACAGGGGGGAGGGTGGAAGCAGAAGCTTATGAGTGATTTGGGGACAGGTGTCTTGCTCTTTTGCATTATTCAGAATCAGAATCGCACAGAGCTGGAAGAGACCACAAAGGTCCAACCCCCCACACCTTCTCCGACTTAAAAATCACACACTCCTGACAGGTGCTCATTCAATCTCCGCCTAAAGGCTTCCAAGGAGGCAGTGCATTGCATTTATGAACAGCCCTCAGCATCAGAAAATGCGAAGTGAAACCTTCTTTCCTGCAATTTGAAGCCATCGCTCCTAGTTCTTGTCTCTAAGGCCGCAGTCAACAAGTTGGCCCTTTCTTCAACATGCCTACCTTCTACGTAGTTAAACACAGCTATCCTATCGAACCGTGCCCTCCTTTTCTCCAAGCTACATGTACCCAACTCTCTTAACCTCTCCCCCTAAGGCACGAATTCCAACCCCGCAACCATCCTAGTCGCCCTTCTGGTATATTCAACCCTGTATTCAACCCAGAATCAGCATTCAAACTCACATGCACTGTGTGCATGTTTCTGTCTTCCTTGCAAGGGGCATTAATGAGTGTGAAGCCCCTGGACAGTAGGGAAAAAAGGGTCTGAAGGTGGTCAGCTATGCCTGGCCCCCTCCCATGTGCAAAGACTCTATCCTATGTCTTACCTTCTCTATTTTCAGCAGATTTTCCAGGCCCCAGAGAGAGGTTGAGGACAACCAATCCAGGACGGGACGGTATGTACTGATTTTATTTATTATTTAATTTATAACCCGTCATTCCCGGACTGGCCAGTTTATGGCGGGTTACAATAAAAAATCCCCACAGCAAAAATTTCAACCCTTGTAATTAGCAACAATGGCAGCTATCGAGTCCCCCGGCCCCCACCCACCACCAAACTCCACAGGCCATTTAAATTCAAAGCAATCTAGCGAGTTCCATAAACCAGAATGTGATGCCCCAGTGTTAAATGCATTTATTTGGTTATCCTCTGATAAAGAAAAGCAAACTTCCAACCAACCACCCCCATATCATATTCAGGCATCTGCCACACCTTATCCGTTCATTCCACATGCACTAAGGCAGTAGTTCTCAACCTAGGGATTGGGACCCCTTTGGGTGTTGAAAAACCCTTTCACGGGTCAATCATGAACAATGGATCTTCACGCCATTGGTCAGTTTCGGTTTAATTTCTGTGAAAGAACCCTTGCATCATTTTATGGCTGGGGGTCACCACAACAGGAGGAGCTGTATTAAAGGGTCATGGCATTAGGAAGGTTGAGAACCACCGCACTAAGGGAGAGCCTGTAAATCCAAGGTTTTCTAATTGTGATGTGGTACCCAAAAGTGAGTCACAGCAGGGTGTGCTGGGAGAGGAGGCATGATGGCAAAATCAGCATAGTGTGCCAAATTGCCATGAAATTCTGCTTGTTGTTCAGTACTGCTATATATAATTGGTGCCAAAGCGGAAAAATAAAAAATATGTTCAGTGTTACTTGACACGAGGGTCCCTCCTGCCACATTGGGAAGGCAGGAAATTGTGGAATTCTGGGTCCTGAAAAGTACATCTGGGTCCTGAAAAGTCAAACTGTGGCAGTGAAAAGCGGGGTATAAAAACCAGCTCTTTTTCTCCTCCTCACAACATATCTCCAATAGAGCAATGGTTCTCCATATGTACCAAGTTGCTAGAGTACACCTCTGGACCTGTTTAGATAGCTTTTTCCCCTGTGCTCAGCTTCTGTTCCCAATGCACATGCGGTTGGAGGGAGCACATCTTCCATAAAATCTCGAACCTTGACCACTCCCTTTTTGTCCAAGCCAGCCACATTTGTTGGTGCTCATTGTTATCGCCTCCTTTTCATGAGCTTATAAATACATGAACCGCTTCCTGAGCGCCTCCTTTTCCTTCCTCCATTTCAGGAAGACTGGCCTCACAGGGGCCTCCTGGCCCAGCAGGTCCAAAAGGAGATACCGGCATCCGGGGACCTCCTGGTATTCCTGGTGTTAAGGGTCCTACCGGACCACAAGGTAAGCCTTGGGTGACTTGTATTGATATTTATTATTTATTTATAATTTGATTTCTGGATCGCCGCTCCCAGTGGACTGGCTCGCGGCAGTTTACAACATATGCACAAAATCATAAAATGTTAGCAATAAAATCCCCAAATCTTTCCCCAATAAAATAAAATACAGATGAACAATATAAAAACAACAGAACAAGATGGCGGTACAACTAAAAGATCTCCCAAGCCTCCAATGCAGTTGATTCAGTGGGCTGGAGTAGATATGGAATACAGAAGGGCAGTTCTATATAGGTCTAATACCCAAGGACCAGGGGGGGAGGAGTTTGAAAGTCCCCTGTACTCATCGCGCCCAGCCTCAACCAAACGCCAGGCGGAAGAGCTCCGTTTTGCAGGCCCTGCAGAACCTGCAGATTGTTCTGCCAGGCTTAAGATTGTGGGCCTCGGAGGGCCTTCTCTCTTTGGGAGAAGGCCCTCCGAGGCCCACAATCTCCATCCCCTTCCAAGCCGGCATCCGAGCCTTCCTCTGCTCCTGCCCCTCATCCTGGGTTCACATCGGTCCGTTCTGGCCGTGGTTCTAACTCGAGTGGAGAAATGTAAAGCAGTTCCATCAGTTCTATCCGTGCCGTCTGTACCGTCCCTGGCTCCCACAAACTCGGAGGCCAGTACGGTCCCAGCTGCTCCATCTCTGTCTCCAGAGCCTCATACTAAGAAGGCGAGAAAGGCTAAACACAAGTCCCATTCTTCTCATTCCGACTATGGAACAGCTTCTCAATCCACAGTCCCGCTGTTTCGTTCACTTATACCCTGCTTTTCTCCATAGTTGCAGCTCATAGTTGCAGCTCAGAGAGCCAGTTTGGTGTAGTGGTTAGGAGTGCGGACTTCTAATCTGGCATGCCGGGTTCGATTCTGCACTCCCCCACATGCAGCCAGCTGGGTGACCTTGGGCTCGCCACGGCACTGATAAAACTGTTCTGACCGGGCAGTGATATCAGGGCTCTCTCAGCCTCACCCACCTCACAGGGTGTCTGTTGTGGGGAGAGGAATGGGAAGGCGACTGTAAGCCGCTTTGAGCCTCCTTCGGGTAGGGAAAAGCGGCATATAAGAACCAACTCTTCTTCTTCTTCTTCTTCAAATGACATGGAACGTTGCTCCTCCCTCCCCCGTTTTCTCCCAACAGACAACGCTGTGAGGTAGGCCAGGGCTGAGATTCTGGGATGGCCCAAAGTTTCCATGACAGGAGTGAGGATTCAAACCCAGGTCTCCTCGAATCCTAGTTCAGCACTCTATTCCTTATTACAAAGTGCCGGCTTTCAGAGAAGCAATATGCAAGTTGTAGTCTTGGGCACACTGGTCTGCCACAAAAGAATGGCTCACGCGCCACGATAAATAAAGTCATTAAATAATCAAAGGCTTCTGTGATCCCAGAGGACAAAAGAGGTGGCCCGTTTGGCTCTGCATCGTTCCTTGTTCTGGCCTTGCTTCCTCATCATCAGCTAGAAGTGCTTGAGAGAGTCTGTCATGTTTCCCCACAGCTGTGACGATTGGATCGGTCAGTTATGCCCAAGGTAATCAGGTACCCATCCTTTTGCACCTCTGCGCAAGTTTCTGCCCTGTCTACTAAGGAGAGGTGCTCAGAACAGTGACTCCTGCAGAAATGCAAGGGTGGTGGACTCCTCTGAGGGCAAGCCAGTTTTGCAGCGCTCACATTCTCAAAGGAAAACTGGATGCGAGAGCGAAGCGTGCCTCCAATTGTCATTCGGGGGGAAAGCGTGCCTCAACCATCAGAAGTTTGAGAAACTCTAGATGAGAGTATCTGAGGAAGTTGAACGACTGCCCAGACTAAACTCGGGGATAAGTCCCTGTAGCTTTGGGGTTACTGGGGGAAGGGGAGTGAGGGAGATTGCTTCCCCCTGCAAACCAGGCCAGGGACCTGGCAGGGAAAGGAGCTAACATGGAACTGCGATTATTTTTGGCAGTGTGTCTGCCGTCTCTGTGGGTCTGCTTAATGTTTATTGGGTTTGGAAGGCGTCCCAGAGAAAGTTGCCTCTGGCCATTTGGAGTTAAACATTAACCAGCCAACCCTACCCCACAGAGGACCCATTAACTTACCCCCACACACACACTCCGCATCCCTCCTAGGCCGAGCTCCTCTCTCATGTCCCACTTATTTGTTCAGGACCTCCCTGGACTTAGGGGGAGTGAGTGGGAAGATCAAAACCTCTCCCCCACCACCACCTTCCCTCCTTCTCTACTGTCTCCACATGCTCCTGGTCTTCAGCTGCAAGATACGCAAAGCTAAAAATGTACTCTGTACCTTTCGTAAGAAGTGTGCAAAGGGCCCAGCTGGATCAGATCCAGGGTCCATTTACTGCAGCATCCTCTTTCCAACTGTGGTCAACCAGATGCCTCCAGGAAGTCTTCAAGTATGGCGTCAAGGCAGCAACTAGGGCTGCCGTGTTTACCCTTCTGGGTGGGAGACCCCCGCTTTCTGGACTCTCCTGGACCCCTTAATCTCCCTCCCTGACATACCTTGATCCAGAGTGCCGTCAGGTTGTCGGGAGGGATGCTTTGGTTTGGAGACAAAATTCTATGGTTTTGAGCAAATTTTACCATAGAGTTTTGCTCAAAGCTAGAGCATGCCACCCCCAAGTGCTGACATCATTTCTGGGTGAGGTCAGCATGTCATGGCACTCCTCCCCCCTTCCAAAGACTCCGGGAAAGCTCCTCCCCCTGTCAGCTGACTTAGAGCACCTGACACCCCTAGCAACTACCCCTGTCCCACTGTCTCCGCCCAGGCCTTAGTCTTCAGATAGACATGAGACTAGAGGGCCAGATTAGCTGCCATAACTGATGTCCCTTGACAGACTTCTCCTCCTTCATGATTTGCCCAATCATCCTTTAAATCTGTCTAAGCGAGTGGTCATCATCCTCACACCCTGTGATAGTGAATTCTATATTAATTATGCCCAGTGTGAAGTATTACTTCAGTCTACTGCCTATCAGTTTCCTTGAGTGCCCTTAGCACCCCAGGAGAAAAAAAAATATCTGTTTTCATTTCTTTCTGTACAGCAGGGGTAGTCAAACTGCAGCCCTCCAGATGTCCATGGACTACAATTCCCAGAAGCCCCTGCCAGCAAATGCTGGCAGGGGCTTCTGGGAATTGTAGTCCATGGACATCTGGAGGGCCACAGTTTGACTACCCCTGCTGTACACCATCCATGACCCTATAAAAGCCTAAGTCAGGCTTTCTCAAGCAGGGTTTTGTGAAACCCTGAGGTTTCTTGGTGACCCTGGAAGGGCTTCCCAAATAGATGGGAGTTATTCATTTTTTATATATTTTTCAAATTTGTTAAACCTTTATCGGGCGATATGACCATATATGGTCATGTCAAACCCCTCCCCGTGGCTGGGAAGGGGAGGGGCCACAGATGGGCGTGTCCACAGCTATGCTTCCCAAGCATATTCTGCATGATTGAGCCATTTGCTGGGCTTTAATGGAGCCTGAAAAATGGTAAGAAAGTTGAGAAAGCCTTTGGGGTGGCTGTAAGTCTGCTGAAACTAGATGGCACTTCGCATACCACTGATTGAAAGGGTGGCGACAAAGGAACTCCAGAGGTTTTTGGAGAGCACATCTGCTCTTGACCCATTAGAATCTGGTTTCAGGCCAGATTTGGAGACAGAGATCACTTGAGCCCTTCTGATGGATGATTGCCATTTGCACATGAATGGCAGGAATGTTTCCTTTTCGGTGTTTCATGATCTGTCAGCAGCCTTTAATAGAGCAGCCGGCACCATCCTATTAATCCACTCTATCCTATTAAGTAATTTGGAAACTGGGCTATTCCTATCCTGCCCTTCCTCCAAGGAGCTCAAAGGGGTGTTCTACCTTTCTCCATTCTAATATCTAAAACAGCCTTTTATACTGGGTCAGGATTTGGGTGACTGGTCCAAGATCCATGTAGTTCATGATTCAATTTCATGGCTGAATGCACCTGGCCTTCCGTGGGCCTAGTCTAACCACTGCTAGTCTAACCACTACAGAATATTGCTTCAGTATTGATTCCCTGCTCCTCCACGTGCAGCCAGCTGGGTGACCTTGGACTAGTCACAGTCCTGATAGTGCTGTTCTCACAGAGCAGTTTCTTTCAGGGCTCTCTCAGCCTCACCTACCTCATGCAGAAGGCATCTGCAGCCTCAGAGCCTTGGAGGGAAGTAGAAGGAGGAGGGGGTGGTCAGTGGTAAGGGACGGAAGGCGATTGGATGGCTGCTGGTCAGACAGGCAAGCTGGTTGGAGGAGGAGGCACTCAGGGACGGGATAGCCCCCCTTAGTGGGTGTTAAGCACTGAGTGGCAATTAAGCCATGAGACACACTCCTCCTCCAAGGCCTTACCAGAAATATATTATGTGGAACAGATGCACACATTGAGACAATTAGATTGTTATTATTACTGTTAATAAAGTAAGTAAGTAGCCACTGGGAATCTATTTCAGCATTTCCTCTGGCATATGAAATTTCAGCCACCTTTGAGGTTTCCTCACAGCCATGAGGGCTAGAAACCTGATCTCTTTTTTAAAAAGTGAAAGCTGAGACTCTCAGGAAGGTGTTTTTTGTGCTCACCATGAAATCTGTGCTTTTCCTGTGCTCCAGTGCTGTCTGGGCATAGATGCAGCCCTGCCTGTGTGATGCCTTTGTGGCTCCTCTCATCCCAGCCATGCCTGTGTATTGCCAACAAGCCCTGGAATAAGCCACCTCTCTTGGCCTATCTCTCTTCTCAGGGTTTTCTTGCTTTTCCTCTAGGTCCTCCAGGCCCTCCAGGAAAGGAAGGTGCAAGGGGCTTCCCTGGAGAGAAGGGCTTACCTGGCCTCCCTGGTCCCCCTGGCCCACCAGGTCCGCCAGCCCCAGTAGGGCCAAAGATATCGGAAATCCCAGACCAAAGTAAGTAGCTATGTGCAAAAAGAGAGACCCTGCCAACTTTATAAAAACGTGATTGTTTAAACTGTGAAATGTCATCTTTTTCGCTCACTGGCTTCATGATGAAAATTAGGGAAAGAGCTCCTGTTCTACTAAAACAAAGGAAACCCTTATTAAACAGGAGCTGTTTTCCTTCTCTTTCACGTTGCTTCAGCCAGTGAGAAGGTCTGCAAAGCATAGCTATATATCCTTGCTATATATTTGTTGGCCCACACTGCACCAGGGTGATATAGCAAGCATATAACTGGGGGAAAGAAGCATGGGCCAACCAAGTGGGTATTAGAGAAGACTTATTCTGCTTCAAGTCCTGTCCTGGATAGCCCAGGCTAGCTTGATCTGGTCAGATGTCAAGAGCTAAGCAGGGTCAGCCCTAATTAGTCCTTGGGTGGGAGACCACTCTCAGTTTACGGCAGTGAGGCCAGCAATTCTTGACTGTAGTGACGTCTTGACGGTAGGCCTGGCGGAACAGCTTTGACTTGCAAGGCCTGCCAAACTGGTTATGGTTCTGCAGGGCCCTGATCTCTCTTGGCAGAGTGTTCCACCAGGTCTGGGCCAAGACCAAAAAGGCCCTGTCCTTGGTTGAGGCCAATTTCACCTTTTCGGCCGAGGATCCTTAGAAGGTTTTGGTCTGTTGATCGTTGCGGGGACGTAGTGGAAAAGGTGGTCCCATAAAACAACTGTGCTGATTTCTCCTGTATATATGTATTAGTTAGTGTGAGATTTCATTGTTTGGGCTGCAGAAAATTTATGGATTATAGCAACACATCAATTATCAGTAATGTTACCATGAATATTTTAGGTTATGAAAAGGGGCATCCTTAAATAATGGCTCTTTGTAGATCTGAATTTTGATTATATGATGTCGCTGCCCTCTGCCTTGGTGCGGATGCTCAGGTACATTTTGACCCTCAGCAGTAACAGCTGAAGAAACTGGCATAGTGTGTCTTAGACCTGTAAATGTTCCTGCATCTCTGTGTCCTGTACTTCATTAATTGCTAATTAATTAACAATTAATATAATGAGATAATAATTGTTAATTCATTATCAATTAATGAAGTACATTAATTAATTCAATAAATTAATTAATTGTGATTAATTGTTATTTATATTATATATATGTATTACAATCTTTTTGATGCTTTATTGAAAGTTGTTTTGATGTTACAGTCTGTATAACGTTCCATGTAAGTTATATAATGTTCAGTGTAAACCGTCCAGAGCTGCAAAGAAATGGGCATTATAGAAATATAAATAAATAAATAAATATAAATCAATCAATCCTTGCGACCTTGACAGGATGAGCTTCTTTCCCAACCAGTCTGGTTTCCAAAGGCTCACGACCACACCCTGATTTCTCTGTACTCCTTGTCATAGGGGACCCTCTTCTGTCAAACAGTTTTATTGAAACGGGTATCACAGGGCCAGCCGGCCCACCTGGGCTGCCAGGGCCGATGGGTAAGTACCTCCCTGACCTTATCCTAATTTGAGGCAGAGGAAAGCAAGGGTATTCGCTTGCTATTGGGTAAGAAGAAGAAGCGGTTGTTCTTATACGCCACTTTTCTCTACCCGAAGGAGTCTCAAAGCGGCTTACATTCGCCTTCCCTTTCCTCTCCCCACAACAGACACCCTGTGAGGTGGGTGAAGCTGAGAGAGCCCTGATATCACTGTTTGGTCAGAACAGCTTTCTCAGTGCTGTGGCGAGCCCAAAGTCACGCAGCTGCTGCATGGGAGGGAGCAGGGATTCAAACCCGGCTCGCCAGATTAGATGTCTGCACTCCTAACCACTACACCAAACTGGCACATACAATGAAAAGAAAGTAAAACATCTAAATCCAGCCTGTTTCTTCTTCTCAGAAACACGGGCAACTGAGTCATCCAGGGAACCTGGGAACAGAAGGCAGACGTTCTTAAGACATGGTGGAATTCATTAGGTTGAGTTGAGAGGGGGGCTCCTAGAAAAGAATTGGATGAAATCAGGGAGGAAATTTGCTAATGAACTGAAAGTTGACTGAATTTATTCCGAGGCATTATGTCTCTGATTAAAAGAATTTAGTCCATTGTTCTTATTTACAAGGAAGGAGTCCATGAGGAAACAGTTTTAAATCCCCCCTCCTTCCAGGATTGTCGGACTCTCTTGGTTAATTTTTCATTCCTCCCATTTTTTTCCCTTTGATTGATGCTCAGCTTCTGTCAACATTCCGTCCCCTCCGAAGCATTTTAAAGGCTGGTGGTTCCAGCCGTCTGTCCCCCCACTCACCCCAGGTTTCTCTCTCAAGTTTTTCTTTATTAATTTACAAAGTCATATTTTTCTTCATTTCTGGGAAATTATGCCAAGTATACACACACACACACACACAAAGAAAGAGAGAGAGAGAGAGCCGTCCAGTTGTACAGCTGTTCTTATTTACACAGAAACTAGCAGTTTACTATTAGATGCAGTAATACTATAATAGTATCATTAACTAGTGGCATGTGTCCAGCCATTTAGATTCACCAATAGCACAATGACATTTCCATTTGTGGAAGAGGGGATGGTGATTTCTGCCAGTTCCTTGTGTCACTGTAAACCTCCACTCTACTCATGCAGGTCCTGAGTATCCACTGACACCCCCTCCCCAGGACAAAATAGCAGGGGTGCTCAGTGGGCTGCTGCTGGAAGGAGGAGAGCCCCGCTCTGCTAAGTGGATGGCTGGATCCATGCCATTATTTATATGTTTTAGTCAGTTTATTAAATTTGCATGATTTTTGTATATGTATGTTAATTATAGCGGTCCCCAACCTTTTTATGGTTGAGGACCGTCACCGGGGGTGGGGAAGAGCCGGCAGCCCGGGTGCCGCGCATGTGCATTAGCGCCCCTGGTGGTGAAAACGTGCATGCGCTGAGCTGCCAGGCACGCATGTTTTCATCACCAGGGGGTGCTAACGTGCATGTGCTGCAGCTCCACGCATGCACGTTTGTGTCCACAGGCGTGCCGGCAGCCACGCCTGCCTCTTCCCCCCCTCTTGCAACAAGAAGCTAGCTGGGCTGCGAACGAAGCGGCCGCTTTGGCAGCCGCTTCTTTCGCGGCCTGGTGAGCTTCTCGCTGCGGAGGGGGGGAGGCAGGCATGGCCGCTGGTGGCCCGTTACTGAGGCCTTCGCAGCCCGGTACCGGGCCGCAGACCGGGGGTTGACGATCCCCAAATTATAGGACGAAGAAAGAGAGAATCTGTGTAAACCCAGGATCAGCCACAGGCAGTCCATGGTTGCAGTGCAATCCTGGTTCACTGATGCCGAATGCACACTCACTGCTACCAACAGACATGAAAAAGGCATATGAAGGGTCTACAGAAATGGGATTTACAGACAAGCTACTTTGGGAGGTTTAGGCTGGGATTCTTGGCTATCGATGCCACCCTTTCCCGTCACAATGGCTTTCCAGCAAAACTATTTCCCAACCAAGGTTACAAGTCATCTTTCTCCATCTAGGTCCACCAGGGCCAGCTGGGAAGCCCGGAACACCAGGCCATGACGTAAGTACACCACTTTTCTGAGAAGGGTGCTCAGTACCAGTGTGGCAGAAGCGGCAGATGTGGTTCATTTCAGAAGGGATACAGATGTTTCCAGGCATTCGGATCCCCAGTTTTCGGGGAACTGGACGGTGGATTAGACTAGGAAGTGTAGGTTGCTCTTCTCTTTCGGGGCAGCCTGGTCCTTGTCACTTGGATCCGGTTCCTTGCTGTGTTCAGAACCAGATGGACCAGCCTGAGAGTGGTTGGCAAGCAGAACAGGGAAGAAGCTATACTTGGTTTCCAATGGTTCGAAATAATTAAGCGTACTGTGCGAGCTGCCGGACTGGCCAAAGCCCTGCACCAGCCATGTGCAGGGCTTCCCAGGGGCTCAGAAATACTCCCATTTTCCCTGCCTGCCTAGGACAGCAAAATGTGCTTGTTGTGGAGGTGAGCATAGCTGGTAGGTCACGATGTGTGGTTTGTGGGCTGTGACTCACTTGGCAGGCAGCACTATTTGTAGAAGTCACTGAGTGCCTCATTGTGGGGCAATGTTTCAGTTTGGGGCTGGGATGGCAGCCCCTTATTTCATGCACAGATGCACATGTTCACCTGCACTTATACAGCTACACACAGCCTCCCAGGAGGAGAGAGTAGACTCCAACTGGTGACTCCTTTGGCACTGATAGGGCTTGGTAGAGGGTGGAAGAGCCTCAGTCAGCAGCTGCTCAAAGGGGAGATGTCACAGACTCCCTCTGGGACCATCTCCCCTTCCTTGCTAGGAGGGACCCCTAGGCAGAAGTGGCAGAGGTTATGCTCTTTCCCAAACCCTCTCCCTTTGGTAAGAGATTGGCACCAAAACCTTGCCAGTCAGGCCTCTGGTGCTGACTTCTGATGGCAGCCTGGGCCAAAGGGGCATAGTTCTATGTATTAGGCATAGAACCTCTGTTTGAGAAAAGTCCACCAATGCAGCTCTGGGAACCATCCATGGAGACCTCCCACTGCTTGCCACCATCCTCCACTGGCACTTCCAAGACTAGGCTAGACCAATGTGACCAGCATCACATTGGGGCGTGACATCACTTCTGCCAAAACCGGAAGTGACATCATTACTTCAGGTGCACCTCTCTAGGATTCACTCTCAGGTTTAACAATAGAGTTTTAGGCGAATCCTAGAACACACACACACACAAGCACCAGATGTAATGGGGTCAAGCAGGAATGGCATCACATGGAGGTACTACGCAAGGATGTGGGTTCTCACCCCCAAATTCCTCCTGGCTGGTGGCTCTCATAAAGGGTTGAAATGAACGAACCTTTGTCTTAGGAACTCTGAGAGAGGCAAGAGCCAGGCCAGCCAAAGTGGATGACAGCTGCCTGGTGGGAGAGTATATGTGGCGGGAGACACCTTGTTCGATAATGAAATTGTGATTTCATGCAGGGAATCCCTGGGAGGCCAGGTGCTGGTGGAGCAGCCGGTATTCCCGGGGAGAAGGGAGAGAGGGTGAGTATCCTCTCATATCTGACTACATGGGGTGGACCCAACATCTGCAGAAAGCTTCAAAGGGTGTTTGCCAGACTGCTGAAATATGTTAATTATTCCCAGCTACCTTTGGGAATAATGTAGACAGCCAGTATGGTTGCCTGGTTAAGAGCAGTGGACTCTAATCTGGAGAACTGCGTTTGATTCCCCAGTCCTCCACATGCAGCCAGCTGGGGGACTTTGGGCCAGTCACAGTTCTCTGAGAGCAGTTCTCTCAGAAGTCTCTCGGCCCCACCTTCCTCACAGGGTGTCTGTTGTGGGGAGAGTAAGGGGAAGGTGTTTGTAAGCGGCTTTTAGACTCCTTTGAGTAGTAAAAAGCAGAGTATAAAAAAACAGGTCTTCTACGTTTGGCACTTGAGTTCAAGTCAAAAGGATGGAGTTCTCTTTAGGATCCTCTCTTATCGTCTTCTGGGAAGAGGCAAGTGATAGTTTTATTCAGAGAGTCGAAAGGAATTTTATGGAGGGATTGCTGTTTGCAGCATACGTGCTTAGCTGGTTCCCACTTCCGATAAATGGGTTTGGCGAGTTTTCATATTGTTTCAAACACCCTTCCTGTTTGAGCAGAAAGCTAAGGATGGACAAGGGAAGGATATCTCCACCCCCGAGACATGAAACCTGTCTGTCTACTGCCTATACTACTATCTCGGCTTTGCAACCCAAAAATATCCACAAAAATCAGCAGCTTCTGCAAAGTGTTATTATCCTGTGTACACATGCATATGGTTCCCCTACGAGACACCCAAAGAAAGAAAGCCACCAATTTACAGAAGTTTCCTCATCAGATCATCTAGAGATAGTTCCAACTAGCCAGAGATATAGAATCATAGAATCATAGAGTTGGAAGGGGCCATACAGGCCATCTAGTCCAACCCCCTGCTCAACGCAGGATCAGCCCAAATATCTCGGCAATGTTAGCAAGTTTGCCCCAGCTTTTAATTTTCTCACAAGTCTCTGGTGCTGCAGTTGTCCATCAACTGGCCATCGTCTTCTTCCTACTTGTTGACCAGAAAGAAAACAGGGTCTGGCCTGCTTGTTCAGCCTTTAACAGCAGATTGATACTCTTGAAACCAAGCAGGAAAGCTTTTGTCAGCATGCAGATGAACAGTCCTACGGGCAGTGGCTCATGGGAATTGTAGTCCATGGACATCTGGAGGACCACAGGTTGATTACCCCTGCTGTGGAGCACTAGGAGACTCTTGGCTGTGTTACACAGTCTCATAATATGGGGGGACATATCGAGGGCAACTAGAATGGTCACTCTTGCCTACAGGTGTGACTGGAGGTGCTCTGCCACACTTTGCTACTGAGAAAGGGCACAATTGGGGCGGGGGGCGCTCTCTTTGGGAGCCAGAGAGGAAGAAGACCACAGCAGGACATAATTAGACTTCTGTGTTTTTTCTTTACCAGGGACCATCAGGATATCCTGGCCACAGAGGTCTGGATGGAGAGCGCGTAAGTGGGTGGAACGCGGTGCGGGGAAGAGAAATACACTGTCACAGAAGGCAAAAGACACTTGGTTACTTAGTGGCAAGACCCTGATACTAATTAACAAGAGATACCATTTTCCAGATGGTGCCCTTTGCAAGCATTTGGGCTTTCAACCTCCCCCCCCCCCAAGCCCCCCCCACTTCTGATACTCCATGGGATGTCTTGTGCCTTCCTCCCACTCTTGTACCCCAAATGTCACCCAGGCCCCCAGCTTACTGAGCACTGCTGGAATATTACGTTTCCTCTTTTTCCTGTAATGTCTGCTACTTCCTTGGCCTTCCCCTTTCCCTGTTATTGCTGTGTCTGTGATAGCCAGCAGTGATCACAAGCTCTAGATCAGGGGTAGTCAAACTGCGGCCCTCCAGATGTCCGTGAACCAGCTGGCAGGGGCTCATGGGAATTGTAGTCCACGGACATCTGGAGGGCCGCAGTTTGACTACCCCTGCTCTGGATCATGACCCTGAAACGCAGACGATATCTTCCAGCTGAATTATAGCTACACTGATTGTACACATACCCCTTTCAGAACTGCAGGCAGCATCTCCCTCTCCAAGTCTTCCGTGTGGCTTAGCTTCTCGCTGCTCTTGGGCCAACCATGGCTCACGGGGTGTCACCACACACCAGGGGGCTGCCCCTGCCCTGTTTTGTTGTGCTTCACACACATGCAAAGTCATCCTTTGTTTGACTTGTTTCCTTTAATGCCATCTGTTTCAGGGTGAACCAGGCCCCAAGGGTGAACCAGGCGAGAAAGGCACTTGGGTAAGTACTGGACAGCAGCACCTTGCCTTTCTTGCCATCCCCTCATTTCTTAGCTGTTTTCCTTCTGTGCCAGGGACACCCATCCTCTGAAAACCGCTATCCCTATAGAAGTCTGCCTAACGCCCAGGATCCACCTACAATCAGATCCAAAATATAGGATATCTCCTCTGCTAAGTCTGAAGAAAGCATCGGGGTAGTCAAACTGCGGCCCTCCAGATGTCCATGGACTACAATTCCCAGGAGCCCCCTGCCAGCGAATGCTGGCAGGGGGCTCCTGGGAATTGTAGTCCATGGACATCTGGAGGGCCGCAGTTTGACTACCCCTGGCATAAAGGATTGGGAAATTAGAGGGTCCTTTCCCCTTTATCTTGAGATTTCCTGTTTCTGTTTAAGAGTCACAGCAGTCATGTTTGTATTCTTCTCCCCCCCCCCCCCCCCGCCCCATCAAGTAATCTTGTGGCACTATAAATACAAGCAGGTTTATTCTGGCATTAGCTTTTGCAGGCCAAAATCCACTTAGTCCGATGCTGTGGTCGTTTATTGCTTAGAGATGTGTAATTCTGCACCTGCACATAGACATGCAATCACTTTACTTTTAAAAAATGGAAAAGGAAATGCTGCATGTTTCTGAGCAGTTGGCAGCCCTGTGCCCAGGTGGTCGCTTCATAAGTGTCATTAAAATATTGCCATCCCGAGCAGATGCCTACATTCCTGGACATTCTTTTGCGGGAACTCACTGTTACAAGAGTTTGGAACCTACCCCACTATCCTAGAGGCTCTGTGCCTTAAATGGTTGCCTATAGCCCTGAAATTCAACAGTTTTTCCAATCATTTCTTTTCCACGCTAAGAAAAACCTCACAGAATAGTTTCCTATATATAGCGGTTGAAATCGCAAAGTCTTTCTCGTGAAAAAGAGAGAATTTCCCCGTGATAAAATTTGCATCTTGCTTGGACAAGGGACTCGCCATGTATGGGGATTTCTCAAGGAATATTTATGCACTGTAAACCCCACACTGAACAGCTACCACCAGCACCCCTTTCTGACCCCATCTAAACCACAAATGCAGGTCGTGGATCCATGCATTGGTGCTCCAGCTGCCTTCTCTTTTGTCTTTTGCTGAGCTGCTCCTGCCATGATCAAATAATCCAATTTCTTGAATGCTATTTCCCCTCCACCACCATTGAGACTTCCATGCAGTTTTTGGTACCCTGATGCAGGACTGTAATCTGGTCAGAGCACATGCTGTTAACCAGAAGGTCTTAGGTTCAGTCTTCAGTGAAAGGGATCTCAGGTAACAGGTCTGGCAAAGAGCTGGGTACACCTGTGTTTGTAGATTGACATGATCAAATGCTGCTGCCGCCAGTTAAGACAGGAAATAAGAATGCAGCCTTAAGGAATATAGTTGACAGCTACAAGATAATAGTGGGGAGAGAGTGACAAAGGTGGTAAAGAGGCTTTGGAGAGATGACAGCAAAGCAGCCCTTGTTAGGGATGAGTTGTGTCTCTTTCTTCCACGGGTCTTGAAGCTTATGAGGGGGATGAGCAGTGGCCCTTAAAGGCATAGTGTCATGTTGGGTGCATGTTGTGTTACCAGCCCTGGCTGCCACTAGAAAGAAAGTAAAGCCAAGTGTTACCCCAATAATGCTGCATGTTGTAGGCTAGAAAGATAGCAAACAAAAAGACAAGCAAAAAGCAAGCTTCAGTTGCAGCGTCCTTAGAGGGACCTTTCAAGAGTATTCCTAAAGACGGAGAAAGGGAGTTAGATAGCCTTGTCCTGAGTTTCTCCCTTTCTCCTTGTTACTCTCCTTTCTCCTCATTGCAACCCCACCTGGGGGATTATCTATCCAGGATTGGTATGCTAGCACCTAACACTTCTGCATTGTGTCTTTTCTGACCTCTGTCACAGCAATGTTCAGTTACAGAGGTGATACTTAAAGTGCTCTTCACACTTCCTGGAAATGCAAGCAGGAAGCCAGAATATTGTTTCTCTCTAAGGACAGAATCTGCAATTTATCCTTAAATGACAGCATTTGTAGCAGAGTAGAAATAGCAGGAGAATGGCTCTTAAGTGATGCGAAGCACAACACCCAAAAGCCTAATTCTCATTGAGGTGATCAACTTCTACCTGGACTAGAATGTAGACGGGAGCTTTCAGTTGAGGGGGGAGGGAGAGATGCTTCCTACATATCCAGACAGCCAAGCAGGCTAGATCTGTTCTCCATGACATCAAGTTTTATCTGTGCAGGGAATTATTTCTATACAGAGACATTTAATCAGGTGACCTATGCCCATAACCTGAAATAACACTCTGCAGATACAGGTTTACCATCTCAGTGCAAACTAGGACTAAGAGCGTGCCGATTGCAGTATTCTGCAAACAGATGCACATCCCCCTCTCAGCTACAGCAAGGGCAGGAGTGAGCCCTGAAACTCTTTCCGCAGGAGAGATTCAGCTCAGGTGAGACAAATCTGACCAGGAAAGTGCCTGTTGGCCTGTAGCTATACCATCACTGGCACCTGTTGTCATTTAGAGAGCCAGCTTGGTGTAGTGCTTAGGAGTGCGGACTTTCTGGGGAGCCAGGTTTGATTCCCTGCTCCTCCCCCACATGCAACCAGCTGGGTGACCTTGGGCTTGCCACGGCACTGATCAGGCTGTTCAGACAGAGCAATGATATCAGGGCTCTCTCAGCCTCACCCACCTCACAGGGTGTCTGTTGTGGGGAGAGGAAAGGGAAAGCAAATGTAAGTTACTTTGAGACTCCTGGTAGAGAAAAGCAGCATATAAGAGCCAACTCTTCTTCTTCTTCTATCTATACCATCACTGGCACCTGTTGTCATTTTGCAACATTCAAATCTACCCCTTTATGAACTGAGTTTTTTTTTTCTGAGATCATCTCCTGTACAACTTCAATAAAGTTTAGATACCCACCCCCCACATCAGCAGGGACCGCAACTGGCACAGTGCTGGGATGGTGTGTGTGTTCCGATTCAGTATAGAAGACCCCCGGGGTCTGCCATCCTCCTGTGTTGCTTAAATTTTTCTCAGCTGTGCAGGAGCTGCTTACAAAACAAGCAACTCCCCTGTGATTTATTTATTTATCATACTTATATACTGCCCTCCCCGGAGGCTCAGGGCGGTTTACATCATAACAGAGAACAATACATAAAACAGTCTGTAACATGTATAACTGATAACTAATAATTGTAACCAAAATAACAGCACAATATAACGGTATAACAATAAAGTACTACAAACAGGTCCAGGGCTTATTGATGGGATTCTGAGGGGGGTGGTTTATTTATTGAATTCTGAGGGGGGGGGGTGGGGGGGAGCAGGGGCCCTTGGTCGCTGTTGATTACGTCTGGTCTCAGCCAAATGCCTGGTGGAGGAGCTCCTTTTTGCAGGCCCTGCGGAACTGTTTAAGCTCCGTCAGGGCCCTGATCTCTTCTGGGAGCTCGTTCCACCAGGTAGGGGCCAGAACAGAGAATGCTCTGGCCCTGGTCGAGACCAGGCGGACTTCTTTAGGGCCAGGGATCCTTAGCTGGTTGGTGGTAGTAGAGCGCAGAGCTCTTTTGGGGGCATAGGCGGGGAGGCGGTCCCTCAGGTTTAGGCACAGCATAAAAGACACCTATTCCTGTGAGGTTAATTCACTTACTGTAGCAGAATTTCCTGACCTGGATAGCCCAGGCTAGCCTGATCTTATCAGATCTTGAAAGCTAAGCAGCATCGGCCCTGGTTAGTATAGTATTTGGATGGGAGACCTCCAAGGAAATCGCGGACTGCTACACAGATGCAGGTAATGGCAAACTACCTCTGAACGTCTGTTGCCTTTAAAGCCCCACAGGATCGCCATAAGTCAGTTGTGATTTGATGGCTAACCCCCTGAAAAAGAACACACACCAGCATATATTTGCTTATGATGGTGCCAAAGGGAGAAAAAAAACATCATTTGCTTTGCTACTTTGCTAATGTGATATGCATGCAACAAGAAGTGCTACCTTGGAAGAGCCATCCATTTTAGTAGAGCTGGAAGAATCTGTTGAGATTGGCAACCCGCTTTTTTCTATGCACTTTTTAGAGAAAACAATTAATTTAAAAAAAACTATTCCCAATTGTTGTTGTTGTTAGTTGCGAAGTCGTGTCCGACCGATCGCGACCCCATGGACAATGATCCTCCAGGCCTGCCTGTCCTCTACCATTCCCCGGAGTCCGTTTAAGTTCACACCGACTGCTTCAGGGACTCCATCCAGCCACCTCATTCTCTGTCGTCCCCTTCTTCTTTTGCCCTCAGTCGCTCCCAGCATTAGGCTCTTCTCCAGGGAGTCCTTCCTTCTCATGAGGTGGCCAAAGTATTTGAGTTTCATCTTCAGGATCTGGCCTTCTAAGGAGCAAGCAGGGTTGATCTCCTTTAGGACTGACCGGTTTGTTCGCCTTGCAGTCCAAGGGACTCACAAGAGTCTTCTCTAGCACCAGAGTTCAAATCAAGGGCACAGCTTTAATCAATCAGAAGAATGATGATCTAGTTGTCTAATTGATGCCTTGATTAAATAATATAGCCTCATTTGCAACATGCCAATCTGGAAGGTACGATCTGGAAGGTCATACTCCTTCAAGATGGGAGAAACATCCTGTAGTTCTCCCATGTTCTAGCGGGAACATACATTACCAAGATCTGTGTTTGCTGTAGGACAGGGTCTCAATTTTTGGGGGGGCCTGTAGGCATCTTTAAAATTCTGACACAGAGCAGCGGGTACAATCTCAAAATGGTGGCCAATCACAAAATGGCTGCTACAAGAGGCGGAGCCAGCCTCAAAACATCAGGGAGAGAGGTTCTATAGAACTCTGCAACATTTCAGACAGAAGCCATATTTAACAGGATGCCAATAAATCAGCCCAGCAGAACAAAAGCCTTGCTGGGCAAAACCCCTGCTTTGTCCCATCCCCTTTCTAAAAGCACTTGGCCAGTGCCAGAAGAGGCCTTGGCGGGTGCCCTGGCATCCACCAGCACCATATTGGAGGCCTCTGCTGTAGGATGTCACAGCTCCTGAAGGGTCCATTAAAAAAGGGGTAAATTGTCAGAGGTAAACAGTCAGTGCAGTTAAAAGTACTGGAGCTGGCTGTTTTTGTGTGGATTTCGATACATGAAACCAACAAGACACCCCTGCTTTCGGTCCAAATCAGTGATGACTGTCCTGTCCCACAGAGCGGGTGGAAGTGAGAGGTGCCAGCTTGACCATCCTGCCCTCTTCCTGAATATGTCTGGGGAAGAGAGTGAGCAATACCTCTTCTGGGGATCTGGTTACTTCATCTTTCTCGCCATCCATGCACACCCCCACCCCAACCCCACTGCCTGTCACACCATCCTCTGCCACTAACCGCATGTACGCCATCTCCTATTCTTATGCACCTATATCAGCTTGGCAACTTCTAGGGACAAGGGGAGGTGAATGAAATCTTCCTGCCATCTTTTTCTGGCCACCGGATTCCAGGCTAGGGATGCCAGCCTCCAGGTAGGGCTTGCAAATCTCCAGGTATTACAGTGGATCTCCCGTCTGCAGAGATCAAAATGGCTGCTTTGGAGGGTGACCTCTATGGCAGTGTACCCTGATGAGGTCTCCATTCCCCGAGCCTCACCCTCCCAAATCTCCAGGTATTTCCCAACCAAGTGCTGGGAACTTTCTTCCAGGCCATGTGTCGTATATGCCACCAGTCCCCCTATGCCCATCTCCTGAGATTGACAAGTAATGGGGCAGGTAACGCCCTTCCCAGGGTTGGAGTTGGCCCCTGGGTTACCAAATGCTGATGCTTGACCTTGGCTAGGTTTTTCTCTGTCCTTCCCCATCCACTGTGTGTCTTCCCTAGCGTGCCTTACCAAGCCAAAATGAACACTTGCAGCAGTCAAATAACGGCTTGCTGCTATGCCCACCAAGGGAGTTATTTTTCCATCAAACAAACACAGAACACAGCAGAGAGCCTGTTGTTTGTTTGCTGCAGCTTCAGGAGTGGATTAACCTCCTGCTCAGAGGAGTTTCTTGTGTTGGCGGGGTTTAGAATATGCAAACAGCAGAGCACCGGGCTGCTTAAGTTTTATTTCAAAGAGAAATAACTTTGTAGAGAGAGAGGAAAGGGAGTCCTACCATCTAACTCTCTTTGTTATGGAAGAAAGCAGGGAGGAAAGGCGCTCAAAGGAGCAGGAAGTCTGCAAATGAGCCAAGCAGGATATAAGAGGAGACGGGTTGAAAAACAGCAGGAAGTTCTTAAGCTAACTATGCTAAATACGCATATTCTCTGATGCCCCCTGCAGGATGGTCTTCATATGTCTCTGAACCATGCACACCACAGATTCCAATACTTTTACCAGTTGACATTTCACTGAGCTAGTTAACACTACACTGACTGGAGCTTCAGCATTAATCCACTGTATGTGAGAAAGAGTGTCTGGATGAACATTATCCAGAGAACTGCAGGAAGGAAGAAGATGAGAGATCCATTCATTGTCTGTGTTTCATTTTAATTGTTTCTTTTTCATTGTGGGAACGAGAGGAGGAATCATAGTTAGGAATTGAGGCATATAAATCCTGTGCTGTTACAGAGGTTTTGCCACCTTATTGCATAGCACTGGGTTCTGGTGCACGGATCTTTTAACGAGTCAGGACTCACGAGTGGGGTATGCTTCAGCAGATGCTTAGATTCAAGTGGGTAGCCGTGTTTCTCTGAAGGAGCACAACAAAAACAGAGTCCAATAGCACATTTAACACCAACAAAGATTAAAGGTAAAGGTAAAGGTATCCCCTGTGCAAGCACTGAGTCATGTCTGACCCTTGGGGTGACGCCCTCTAGCGTTTTCATGGCAGACTCAATACGGGGTGGTTTGCCAGTGCCTTCCCCAGTCATTACCGTTTACCCCCCAGCAAGCTGGGTACTCATTTTACCCACCTCGGAAGGATGGAAGGCTGAGTCAACCCTGAGCCGGCTGCTGGGATCGAACTCCCAGCCTCATGGGCAAAGCTTTCAGACTGCATGACTGCTGCCTTACCACTCTGCGCCACAAGAGGCTCTGAAACAAAGATTATGACCTGAATAAATCTTTGTTGGTCTTAAAGGTGCTATTGGACTCTATTTCAGAGGCTTAAATTTCTACTGCCCCTGTGAATACACAGAACCAAGGTTCCCAAGCTAGGGTGTCTGCTGTATAGCCCATATGCCCCGTGAAAAGCAGAAAGAGAAAGAGGAATGTATTTTTTAAAAGATTTCATGGGCCCCATGTTGCAGACTTTGGCATTATAGGTGAGTCCGGAGTAGGCTTGCCAACCTCCAGGTGTTGGCTGGAGATCTCCCGCTGTTACAACTCATCTCCCGGTGACAGAGATCAGTTCCCCTTGATGGAATGACCCCTTTGCCACTCTCAGATTCCACCCTCCAAATCCCCAGATATTTTCCAACCCAGAGCTGGCAACCCTAGTCCTGAGCCTAGAAAGTTTATCAGCCGCTACTCCAGTGGGACAGGTGCAGGGGTTTTGTTAAGAGGTACACCTGGAGCCTGCTATGTGAGCAATCTTCCAGCCTTGATGCCTTCCTGTGCCTACGATAATGGCTTTTGCCCCTTCTGCCCCTGGCTGGTAAGGTCTCCATCCCATTGTGAGGAAAGCCCTCCACTTCAAAAGAAACCTGCAGGACTCTTCTTCCCCACTCACAGCCAGGATGGGGAGGAAGGGGGAATGGGTGGGGGGCATTGGGGCTTGCTGCAGCCTGCAAGGTGGCTTATATTCTGGCTGCAAAACACGGCACTGTCTGCAGTTGGACACATTAGGGCCGATTTCTACATAAGATTGGGTCGTGGGTAAAAGTTCAGTCTGTTCTCTCTGGGTTGTAGTGGAATGCAGCAGCACCTGGGGTAGGACAGAGAACCGAAGCTCCCCCAAGCCTCCTAAGGCAGGGGTAGTCAACCTGTGGTCCTCCAGATGTTCATGAACCACAATTCCCATGAGCCCCTGCTAGCGTTTGCTTGCAGGGGCTCATGTGAATTGTAGTCCATGAACATCTGGAGGACCACAGGTTGACTACCCCTGTCCTAAAGGACACGCTGTAGGGAAGATTCTTTTAGGCAGAACAAGAAATGCAGCAGGGAAGGAAATGTGGGCATGCATGCATGGTTGTTATTGTTTTTTTAATGTTCCCTCCAACCCATGGCACAGATTCCCTACAAACTGAACCACCTGAATGCCCCTCTCTCCTAGTGGATTGTATGTGCATGTTGATGACGATAACCCCAGCACCTAGATGCACCACCTTGCAAAGATCGGTTGTTCTCCCTGCCCGGCTTAATCTATGCATTGCTCCCCCCCTCCCTTTGCACACAGCCCTCGGGGAGGGCTGGAATGGCTGGAAGGAGTCCGGATGGGTGGGAGGGAAAAGGCGAGACTTCAGCCTCCCCCCTCCCCAGCCTCTTCCCTCCCCGCCCCTGCACACCCCCTCCCCCCTTGTGCGTTCCCTTCACGGCTGTATCTGTCTCTTTCGTCCGCAGGGGGAGGGGTTACACCAGCTCCGAGAGGCTTTGAAGATTTTAGCTGAGAGGGTTTTAATCTTGGAAACAATGATTGGGCTTCATGGTGAGTAGAGACAGACAGAAGGAGAGAATCCCCAGGCCAGGGGGCTTAGGGAAAAGGGGACCACCCTGTGCTTGGCAAAAAGAACATAGATCCACAAGACGTGCATCTTGGCTGGCCATGTGCTTGACGGTCCTTAGCAGAAGGTAGAGACCAGGTGTGCCAAGGTTCTGTGACAGGCAGTCTTGTGTTTGACCCAATGGGACACAGGTGGTCAATTTTGCCGCAAAGGCTGTGCACAGGTAATGCAGGTGAGCAACAATTTAATCGCCGCATCGTCCAGCTGCAGAAACCCAGGTCCTGAAAACATCAGCCCTGTCTGTCGTGGTAGGCTTATGGGCAGCAGATCCCTTCCAGAACCAAACTTTCTCTCCAGATGTTTCACTGGGTGCCAGTGGGGGGACAGCGGCACTGCTGGGCACAGGACAGCTGGCTCCGGTTATTGCCAGGCCATGAGGATGGAAAAGGTCTCCTGGACCCACTCTGGGTTCCAAAGGCAGTGTGGCCAACTCACAACCAAAGCAGTGGAAACGTGTACTGACCCAGTTCTGGCCAGATTAGGGGGCACTGCTGCCTGTTCCTGGGGCCATCTGTGATTACAGGATACCCTCTGGTGGCAGAAGGAGGTAACGGTTACTCATGCTCTTTTTAACAGGAAAAGCATACTTTAGATGCCAATAGCAACACTGGGTAGCTAGCCCAGCCTTTCTCAACTTCTTTACTATTGAGAACCCCCTGAAACATTCTCCAGGCGTCAAGTAACCCCAGATGTGGCACAATCACGCAGAATATGGTTGTCCACACATAGGTCTACATATGTGCACAGGCGCAGCAGCTGGTAAAAAGGATGGCAGTTCTCAACCTTTTCTTGCCCCCCCCCAGCCACCCAAAATGTCCAGTTCATTCTTGTCATGGTCAATCATGGCCCAGATTTTTTGATTCTCATTAACTGGGCACATTGGCCCAAGGTGCCCAGAGTTTTAAGCTGGTCTGTGCGATGTCTACAGCGAAGCTAAAGCAGAGAAAGCTTGCTCAGGAAGGAGGAGCAGATGGAAGTGGGCAGGAACACTTGTGGTGAAAGGAGATGAGTGTGGAGGACCTCGCACAGGCAAAAAAGCACAGTGCAGCATTCCCTAGTGTGCAATCAAGTGAGCCAGCTGATGGCGTTATGGTTACACACTGCACCCGCACAGCCTTTCAAAAGAAATCTATCTAAAGGTCAGAAAGAGCACTCTGAGTTAGGGCCCTGATATCTGTTGGGAGGCAGAGAAGGCTTGACCACTTTGGTTAGGAGTGTGGACTTCTAATCTGGCGAGCCGGGTTTGAATCTGCGCTCCCCCACATGCAACCAGCTGGGTAACCTTGGGCTCACCACAGCACTGAGAAAGCTGTTTTGACCGAGCAGTAATATCAGGGCTCTCTCAGCCTCACCCACCTCACAAGGGTGTCTGTTGTGGGGAGAGGAAAGGGAAGGTGACTGTAAGCTGCTTTGAGCCTCCTTCGGGTAGAGAAAAGCGGCATATAAGTACCAACTCTTCTTCTTTAGACCAGTGGTTTCTGAACACTTTCCGACTGGGTACTGTAGGTGATGCTAGGAGATGAACTAAGAACTTTTGAACTCCTCTCTTCCTGGATTCCACAGCAGTCTGAGACGGAGAAGGCAAATCCTGTCCAGGTGCTGGTCTCCTCCAGAGAAGTAAAGATGGGCAACTTCCCCCCCTCCAAACTCAGCAGCATTTCCCACCCCCTCTCAAGACCCCTTGGTGTTCTGATTCTGCTCTCAGCAACAGGCTCTCCCCCCTTTTTTTTCTTCCCCATCTTTCTCTCCCCGTATTGAGAGTGAATGAATTCGCACTCTGTTCTTCTCAATCTCCACTAGGCCATTAGCTTACAAAGCTTCCTAGAGCAGCAGGCCCGGCTGGAGCTCCTGGCTAGGAGGGTCACCTTGCTGGAAGCTATCATCTGGCCAGGTAACAATAAACCAAAGGGCTTCACCTCTCCTACCTCTCCTTCCGTCCTCCTTTAGCATGATGCCTTCACCAAGTGGATTGAGAGCCCATGGCCTGAGGAGTCTCACTGCAGCCTGGGCTTTCTCCCCCCACAAAAAAAACTTTTGCATGCAAGGTCAGTTTTTTCCTGTGTATTCAAAGCCCCCGCAGAAGACAAAGTTCTTCTTGTTTTTAATTCCAGCATGGCATTGTTTGTTTGACCCTTCTTGTTCTATGGCCACCCATGAGTGGCTACGTGGACTGAGCCCCTTCTTTGTCACTCCAGCATGAATCCAAAGGGAAGCCAGCACAGCAGATACCCCACTTCTGCAAAAGCGGACCAATGTTTCTGCAGAATGGTGGCGTTTAATTGGGGGCAGATTTAACCCAAGAGCATGGAGGCCTGCTGTTCCGAAGCATGTGTGCACGTGTCCAACTCTGCCTATGCTCAATGGCACCCTTGTTAAACCAGCCTGAACGTTCAGGGGAAATAAGCTCTTTTGGACCAGCTGGGAGTTAACAGTGAACTAGCACTATGGGATTAGCGTGTATGTGTTTGTGTGAGGGTGCAGAACTAAGCACTGTAGGGCAGGGGTAGTCAACTTGTTGTCCTCCAGATGTCCATGGACGACAATTCCCATGAGCCCCTGCCAGCAAACGCTGGCAGGGGCTCATGGGAATTGTCATCCATGGACATCTGAAGGACTACAGGTTGACTACCCCTGCTGTAAGGAACTGAGGCAGAATTTAAGGGGGGGGGGTCTGGCTTCTGTGTACACCTGAGTAACTGCCAGGTAACATCAAACAGGAATCACTTGCTGGATGGGACCAAGGGCCATTTCACAGAGCAGGCCAGTTTTGACAGCAGCTCCCAGAAGCCTCCAGGAAGCTCCTAAGCCTGGCCTAAAAGGCGGTGGCTTCCCCTGATGTTTGTCTCCACCATTGGATATTTAAAATATACTTCCTTTCGACATGGAGGGAGTTGCCTTAAACGGCACGGGCTGAAGCGCCAAACGGGTAGGGAGATCAGAATGTGGGTGATCGGCTCGCTCGCTGTTGGCAGCTGGAGAATGTCCCCAATTGGGACAGAGTCCTTTGGGGCAGCAGGGCTCAACCCTCTCCCCAGGTCTTTCCCAAGTCAAGGCTTTTGCCCATGGAGACAACATAGTTCCTGCCCTGCTTGAAAGGCAGCAGTTCTGGGGTACAGTTGAAAATAGAAAAACACTCCCTTCCCAGGACCTTAATTCAGGACCTCCTCCCCTCAAGCCTGGAAAAACAACTTAGGAGATGCCTTTGTGGCTGCTTACTTTGGTAGTAAGATGAGCTTTATTATCTAAGCCTGCGGTCACACCTTTTCCATTGTTCTCTTACCCCTGGCCATGTCAGGGGGGTGGTATCTGCTCTGCCCCGCTGCCCCGTCATCCAGCTTTTGCAGTCTACATATATTATCCAAATGAATCAGTTATTTACGTCCCACAAGACGGGTTATTAAAGCAAAGTGACTTCCAACACAAGGGGCACCTCTCTGTCCTTAAGCCAGCCTTTTGCAACATTTTTACCACTGAGAAACCCTGAAACCTTCAGGCTTCAAGAAACCCCAGGAGTGGCCCAATCAAGCAGAATACATGGCTAAGAAGCAGAGCAGTGGACACGCCCACTCAGGGCCCCAACCTTTCCCATCCCCTCTGGGCCTGTTGACCATTTTGGGAGGGGTGGGTGGGTCAACCTGATCACACATGGTCCTATCTCCTGATAAACGCTTAACAAAATTTAAAAAATACATTGAAATGAATTCACTCCCACCCATTTGGGAAACCCTTCTAAGGTTATCAAGAAACCCCAGGGTTTCACGAAACCCTGGTTGAGCAAGCCTGCCTTAAGCTGACCAGTGAAATCCCTGCACGTTCCTCTTCAGCATCCAAAACGTCACCAGATGTCACCCGTCCATGGTCACGCTTACCTCTGAAGCGCTGAGGCTTAGAACTTTTTCTTAAAAACAAACCTAGGAGAAATGAAAGCTGAGAATCGTGCTGGGGGTGGGGGGAGGGATGTCAAATTCCATGGCAAGAGGGAGGAACGTTGGGTCTGACTCTACTTTCCCCTCTTCTTCACACGCCGATAGAACCAGAACTGGGATCGGGCCTTGGTCCTGCCTCCACTAGCGCCCCCAGCTACTACCGGGGGAAGCGTGATGAGATTCTGGCAGCCGACAGGGTGACCTCACGCCAGCAAGCCCAGAGGAAAGAGAAGAAGACGGAATGAGGAGCAACCAGCTTGCCTGCTGAGTGCAGAAGGAAAGCACCCTGGCATTCACAGCGGTCTCCTCTGGGGCGGTGCCCAGCCCTCTGCCCACCTCCGACCGTCGCAAGGAGAAGCAGCAGAAAGGGGTGCAATACCACTGTGCCTGGGAGAATACTTGCTTGCTAACAACCCTGCTTGGTATTTATTTCCTTTTGTGCAAGGGGTCTGTAACCCATTTGTCGTGTGCCTGACTTAAACGGTCGCCGGAACCGGGGCTGTGTGCACCTTTTGTGATTCCCTGATCGTCCTGCAGGGGGAGCTCTCCATCTCTCGGTGCTATTTTTGCAGGGATGCGTTTCCCCCTTCCCTAGATGCACTGGCTTGTAGTTTGCTGATACTTCCCTGCCACTGTGGGGCTGGATGCTAGCCTGGGACTTCACTGGACTAGAGCTGCAGATCTGTGCTGCATTCTCGCATCCGTTCTTGGCTCCCCCTGCCTAGGGGCTCCTCTTCCCCGACAGGCTGGCAAGGGAATGGGTGAAAGAACCGGAGGCCTTTCCAGATTGTTTCAGTATGCAAAAGATGCACAATTGTCGTTCTGTTCTCGTGGGAATCCAGAGGGAGATCATCTGAATGACTCCTAGTCCAATCACAGTATTTTTTCTCTGAAAAAAAAAATTCCCTGCCACATTCTTTACCCTTACTAATGTTCTTGGAGTGCCTTGCAGACTGAATGTCTTAGGTACCTTTTGGTTAGTACCTGTAACATAAGCGGTATGATCATCAGCACCCCCCCCCAATGCTATTTAGACCACAACCTTCTTGTTTAGGAGCCTGAGCACTCCCAGCAAGAAACATGTCCTTGTGCTTTTAAATTTGGGGGAAGGGTGAAACCTTCAGGCATTTGTAAGGCTGCCTCACCCTACTATGAGCTTGTTTCCCCTTCGTAAAACTATGGTTTTTGTGCACTTCTAGCGTACAACTACTCTGTCCAAAAATCAAGACAAATCAAGAAAAAATCAAGAAAAAAAATAAAAAGTCAGACATGATAGCCCCACAACCACTGGTAGCAAGATTTTACATGCATATACACACAAAATCCTCCATCTGGCTGCTTCAGTGTTAACTTCACCACCAACGGTATAATGCATTTCTTTCCCCATCATCTGGAGGCAGCCTTTTACCAGCACTGCAATTCCCAAAGACATGAATGGTCTCCTGGTGCTGCAGAGCCCCTGGATGTAGCTAGAATGGCTCCTGGGAATCGTAGTCCATGGACATGTGCAGAGCCACAGTTTGGCCACCCCTGCTCTAGACCCCTGACCTGGACATCTGGAATCTTGCAGGCACGCTTGTCTCCCACATCCACAAAGCCCTGTCGAACAGTGAGGTTTGTGAAGCATAGTCACCTGGTGGCCCTAGATGAAAAAGGAGGACATCCAGGGCCGGAAGAGGAGGGGGCATAGAAACACAAGGCCCTTTTGGAGATGCAGCTCCCCCTTGCATATCTCCCCAAACACTGAGGGCTAAAAACTTGCTTTTGGCTAAGATTTTCAGGCATCTGTGCCAGTTGTCGGATGGGAAGGGCGTTTCCACCCAGGCAGAAGACTACCCGTCTGCGCTTGCTCAAACCGTAGGCCCTTGAGACTTTTGCACAGCTGAACGGCAAATGTCTTCAGCAGGCACTCTGAGGAGCATGGAGGGGAAGGGAACTATTTTTTTTGTATCGTATACACTTTAGGATTTCAGATGTGGGTACCAGTCCTATCAAGGCCAATAAAACATCTCAGAACACGAGTCCAGTGTGCATGTTTTCGTACAAGAGAAAGCAGAGCGTCTTTCCTCTAACTGGAGCCAGGAGGACACTGGGTGAGTGCATTTCATTTCAGTTTATTAAGCATCCAGGTCTACTTGGGGAAGACCAGACTGGCTTCTCTCAAAGCTACTGATGGGAAGAACCTGAACGCAGAGCTATTGAATCCCTGCACCAAAACCTTTTGGAATCGGTTAACAGCACAAACCGGGGCAAGGGCTACTGTGGTTTTATTGCGGAAACGTGCCCCCCCCCCCCCGGCACGCATTTACATGGCTCTGGAAACTTTGGATTTTCAAAACAGAGGCCCAGAAGGAAGGAGATGCGACAGGGACCCGCGATGGAGTCAGAGCAGAGGCAATTCTGCCTTCTCCCCGGTCATAACCCTTGATCCCACTAGCTCGCTCTAATTGGCAAGACGTTCTAGGTGTGGTTCAAATTATTTTGATGGCATAGCTTTTATTCCCTGGGAGGAGATCTCCAAGCTCTTACCCCAGGTTTGCTAATCTGAAATCCCTTTTAATGGGGGATGTCAGAGTCTGAATTTGGGGTCGTGTGCATGCAAGGTGTGTACTCTGCCGCTGAGCTATGGCTTCTCCCGGCCACACACAGATGTTCCAGCCACGCTGTCCTGCTGGGGGCCAAACCAGAAAAGATGCAGAGAGTTCTGAGACTAGAACACCCAGTTTTTTAAAAGTACAGTTCTTCATGGCAAACAGCGCCCTCTTGAGGCTCTTTCAGTTCAGGACAAGGATGCAAGGGAAAAGGGGACCACCATGCTGCATTTTATTGCATTTTATTTTTTATGTTTTAAAGCAAGGAACTCCCGTCACGGAATGCCCAGTGTCTCTTCTGGCTTGGCCCTGAGAAGTGTGCCATGAAGGTGAGGTTACCAGGGAAGCAGTTGGCAAGCAAATCTCTGTGGCCGCTGAGATACTTGAGTTCATATCCTAGGAAGCTTGGCCTTTTGCAATCCTATCTGAAAGACTCCCTAGCCCGGCCTCAACTCTGGCCTTGAGCAGCCCGGGGCTGTCAGAGCACCTAAGCCCAGGGCAGAGATTGTATCCTGGTGCAGTAGGACATCGGGCAGGGAACAGAGCAGTGGCGGTGCAGAAGGAGCTCAAGACGAGAATTGCGAACAAACAGCACACTAGCCTGCTTTTCTTGGGACTGTGAGTCTCTGTTGCGGTGGTCATGCACAACTCCATGCACAACAGTTAGTCGGAGGATGCTCACAGATAGCCTGGCTATTGAAGGATGTTCAGTTTTATGTTTACTCTTTTACTGGATATTTATGAGTGTTTGTCCATAAAATCCACATTCCTGATTAATATGGAACCCAAATGGACCTGATTTCCCCTCCCCCATGAAATATTTCTGCTGTACAAGATTCCATTCTCAGCAGAGGAAGTGGGGGTGTTTGCTGGATTTTAGTCCTCAAAGAACACAGAACTAATCCATTCCCTGGCAAATGGTCCTCCCAGGTGCCACAAGCCCATCTGTTTTTGTTTTTTCCTCACAGTCCTACCAGTCGCTTTGCACAGAAATAGCTTATGTTTTGGAGTCCTTGAATGCAAAACGGCAGGATTTTAGACGCCTTAAGTCCCTGGAGTCCTGCAGGTTATTCATTCCAGGATCACAAATTATTAGCCTCCCAGGTGATCGTGGAACATTTACTCATTTGAGAGAATAGGTACTTGGTCCTGCGGGCAACTCAAGTAGTAGCAGACAGTGGTGAGAATGCTCCCTGGCCAACACAAAGGTTGCTGCAATCAGAGATTAATTCATCTACCGGGGTGGACATGTATTCTGTGCTGCTCCACTCTTCTTGAATGCAAGGGAAGGTAACTGTATTTTGTTTCTTCAAGGGTCTTCATGATTGCAGCTTGGAATGAGGGGGGAAATGCTCAATCAGGGGGAAAAAAGGGCAACTGGTATCCATATCTTAGATCCTGTAGTTTCAGGAGTCTTGGGTGGTAGAAGGGAAAAGCCATATTCTCCCTGGGAAGATTTCTTCGCTTGGAGCACCTGGAATTCTGCCACCCAGCCAACAGCTTGTTTGCCCCTTGGGTGGTGTTTGCTTGGTCATAAACTGCAAAGCTTCCGTCCAACTGAACCTCCGTATCAGCTTTGCTCCTTGTTGGTCTTCCTGTTTCGGCCTTCCTTGCTAGATTCCAAGAAGAGCCTATACTCATGCTGGGAATGGCTTGTTTCCTTCCCAAAACGTAGCAATATCAGCAGAGACTTCCTTCCTGTGTTGACTCACTGGTGGGGACCCGTCGGCTTGCCATGAGCCAACTGGCCCTCTGAAGTCACCACGGCTGAGTCTCCAACATGGCCTCCAGTCAGCAAAGATACAGCACCCTCCACGTGGCCTGTGGCTGCCAGAGCCACGACTGCCTGTTCTGTTGAGAAACCCATCTTCTGGAGCTGCTGCAGCCTGGCAGGGAGGGAGGCATGAAGAAGACGGGTTAATGGTCAGAAGCTTGGGCAGATAATTATCACAGAATCAAAGTTGGAAGGGACCATACAGGCCATCTAGTCCAACCGCCTAACTTGCCTTTCAAAGAAGAATATCAAATGACCAAGATTTGGAGGGGGGGGCATTTCAAGCTTTTGCTCTGTTTGGTGAAAACTTCAGGCAAGGGGCCTGATGTTTCTCCTGTCCCCAACATAGACATCCTCTGTGCTTTCCTCCTGGTTATTCCCAGAGAACCATATGAAGAAACGGGGATCCTTGTTGTGATTACATGAAGCCAAGAAGCAGAGTTCCTGTCCATGAGCCAAAGCAGAGCCCCCTGATTGGACAACTACACCAACCAATAGCAGGCTGGATCCTGTGTGCAATCATGCGTCCTTGATGCTAGCTCTAGGATCCCCGTTCCCCATCTCTGCTAGCCCACATACACAACACAGACCATTCATTAACCAGGACTTCTTGACCTCTTAACTGAGATACTCTTGGGCGGCCAGGATCCTGCTGCCTTATTCTTGCTGCTGGCAAAGAACTCTGCCCACATTAGCATTCCGCATTTAAAGTTCTTAGTTCAGACTGACCCAATTTGAACGGCTTTGATTTCCTGCCAAAAGGCCCAGTTTAGCTTCCAAAGACAACTGTGGGTGTTCCCTTAGTGGGTGACAACTGTTAAGAAGTGTCTCTCTTTGGGAGGCGTCCCCTTCAAGCTGAATGGAGGGTGTATCACTGAAAAAACACCTTAAAACCCCAGTATTCAGCATATCGCACAAACCAAGAAAGTGTTGCCCCAGAGATGTGGGCACCATGAAACACCTTTTTCTTAGAATTCTCCTTACCGGAGAGAAGACACCGAGGATTTGGATAGTTTTACTTTTCCATCGGCTGCATCCTGCAGGGAGGCCTGGATTCCAGCTTGCAACATCTCTTCCTCCATCAGGGATTCGTGCAGGGCTGAAAAAGGAATGTTTGACGCCCCAGAGGGGCCTGAGAAGGGAGATGGAAAAACAGACATGGAAGGCAGGCCGGATTCCTGCTCCAGCTTTTCTTCTCCCCAGTAAGGGAGAGATGGTGGAGGTGGAGGCTGGGTGGGAAACACTCTTGGGAAGACCGGTTGGGACTGCAGTTCCACAGCAGAAGGAATTCTGAGAATTGGACGAGAAAAGACAAAAAAAAAAAAAGGTTTTGAATGAAGTCAAATTGAGATACTCCACAAATTAAAAATTTGGGTCTGTGCTTAAAAAATGCAAGTGCGCATATAAAAAGGTAATGCGTGTAAACAGTTGTAAACAGTAACAATACAATGATGACAATAGAACAGTATGCTGGAACAGCAGAACAAAGGAGAACAGCAATTTAACTACAGCGTACCGACGGCCCTGTGGGTTGGACAAATTATTGTATTATTTATTAAGATTATTCTTGACTTCAGAACTGTCAGTGAGAGCTCTCCTATTAATTAGAGTTGGAGTAGGTACTCGATTTCAGTTCTAAACTCCAAGGTAAATATTGTTGATCGATTGACTGGATTTGTTTGATCTATTCAAATAAATAAAAAACAAAACTAGAGTACAAAGTTCACCAAAGGCCATGGGTGTACCTGCAATGTACTTCTCAACCCGCCAAAAAAACTTTGGTTTGGTGCAATATCCTTGGAGATTCAAACCAAGATATTGATTACATGCCCATCCAGTATGAAGAGAGGATCCAACCACACGCCAGAGAAATATCCCTGATACTTTGCATATGCAGGTCTTACATCTACCTTTCAGTTCTGGCTGCTGGGTCAGTCGTTGGAAGGAGTCCGGTGGCCGGAGGCTTGACAAAAGGGAGGAAAGAGACCCCTGCCAATGACCTGCAGATGATCCCATTGTGCCACCTTTCCAGGCTTCTCTCTGACAATTCCAGTCGGGAGAAGATTCCAGCACAGTCTGAGAGGGTCCCCAGCTTGTCAAGGAAAATTCCTCCTAACCAGGAAAGCCAGGACCATCTATGCCTGTAATAATTAAGGGCAGGAGCTTTACAGTAAATGATCTGCCATAAAAACATATGAACTACAACTGAATTCAAGGGGTCTGATTGGCTGGTTTAGCAAAGAATTAGCATATGGCTGTAGTTGGATGCTGTGACACAGTTTACTAATGTAAAAGGATTGATTTTTGCTTATATATTCCTACTGTCATGATGGTCAGTTCATAGTCTGAGGAGGAGTGCTTGCACTCGAAAGCTCACGCCTTGAATAAATCTTGGTTGGTCTTAAAGGTGCTACCGGACTCGGATTTTGTTGTGCTACTTCAGACCAACACGGCTACTCATTTGAATCTCTCCATATCCTGTGTCAGACCTTAAAGCTGCCATTCTTCCACAAAGAAAGACTTCCAAGGGAGGATCCATCACAAAGCATCCGAATTCATTTTAAAACCAGGCCCTGCAGAAGTGGTCCCAACAAAACCTAGCAGTGGCTCAATTGCCTGGGAAAGTCCTTCCAGTCCCCCTTAAGAGGTTTATGCTCACTCGTAGCTGGTTACTATGAACAGGCCTATCCTATTAGCCAACATCAAAGTGGTATGAGATAAGGGTATTTGACAGAATAATGCCAGTCTTCCTTCAAGGCTACGCTTTATGGATGGGCCATTTTATTAGGCAAGGGCTATGGCCAAATACCCATTAGCATTTAGGGCAAGTAAAGTCTCCTGGCTAAAGTAGGTTTGTGTAGACAAAAAAGCAATCGACAGGCTTCAACTGGAACACCTCTGCATAAGACTGCACTGTATGCAGCTCTCTGCTAGAGGAAGCAGGACGGCCTGTGCTATGGATGCTCACCAGTGCAGACTCAAGAGCAGCAAAAGGATACAAGCCAAGCACGTCAGCAGCCCACTGGCGTGCAAGAGGAAAGGAGAGCTGGGAAACAGGATTCGGCTGACCCCAAGCAGCACCCCGGCTGCAAGAGCCGCCGGAATCGCTCCTGAGACCCCCCCCTGCTTCTGTTGCCTTTGGTGGTGCCCCAGCATGGCCAGGTGCACAGGTGCGTAGCCACCAACAGAAGTGGCAGGCTGAGCATCCCACAGTCCAGCTAGCAGGAGGTAGAGCAGGGCTGAGACGGTGGCTCCCAGGAGTGAGGCGTGGAGGTAGCGGAGGGTGCCCAGACGCAGCTCCTGACGCCACCCCAGCAGTGGGAAGAGCATCACGTTGAAGAGAAGCCAGGTGGCATCTTCGTGGCACAGGCAGTAGGTCACCAGGCGATAGGCTGCAAAGGGACGGAGAAGGCAACGAGTTCAGGATCATCTTTATTTGAAGGGGGGCCGTGGCTCAGTGGTAGGGCATCCACCTGGCATGCAGAAGATCCCCGGTTCAAATCCTAGGCAGCATCAAAGGGATCTGGCGAGGTGAAAGACCACAGCCTGAGACTGGACAGCTGCTGCCGGGCAGACTAGACAATCTTGACCTTGTTAGACCAATGGTATGGTTTGGTGTAAAGCAGCTTCATGTAGTCCTCTGTTTCTATGCAACACTCTCTTGGTGTCCATATCCACGCCCGCCTTCATTCATTCATTCATACGCACCAAGACACACATGCAGAAACAGGAAGCCGAACAACTGACCCTGAAGAGTGCCGCCTGAAGAGAGCCCAGCTGGGTGACCTTGGGCTACTCACAGCCCTGATAGCGCTGCTCTCACAGAGCAGTAACATCAGGGCTCTCTCAGCCCCAGCTACCTCACAAGATGCCTGTTGTGGGGAGAGGAAAGGATGGCGATTGTCAGCCGCTTTGAGGCTCCTTCCGGTAGAGAAAAACAGGGTGTAAAAACCAACGCTTCTTCCTCTTCTGCTTACTTCAAACTGCACCCCTTTCCCACTAATCATGAACTCCCTCCCCCTATCCCCAAGTCTTCTGTTCTTTCTTAAAAACTTTTCTGCACTTGGAATGTGCACAGATATTCCATAACACTTCAGTGATTAGGGAGCTATTCATTTCTCAGAATACCAAAACTAAGGCATTGTAGATTAAAGCAGCTTGCATCTTTGCTTCCCTGCCCTCTCTTTTGTATAACAGATAGATATATTCACAATGTTGCTTATAGAAAGCTAAGACATTTACATTACAAAATTCTCTAAACATTGAAAATAGTCCCCTTTCATGCCAACTACATATGATAAATTAACCATTTTATATTGCTAAACGAGTTAAATAAGTATGAAACTTCAACTTTTTTCACATTAATTGTTCCCTTCTGCCTCAAAAAAGAGAAAAACTAATCATCACCCCCCCAGCTCCCACACTTCACAAATGTTTACATCTCTAATCTGCGCACATGTGCATGCCTACACACAAAACCTGTTTGCATGCAGAAAGGGTTTGTGGTCATTCCTTGGTCTCTATAGATCCCAGCCAACATGTGATCAGAAGGCTTGGGTCTGAAATGAGTCTGAAATGGATTGGGGGGGTGGAAGAGTTTTGGATTTCACAGAGTTCATGTTGCTTTGGGTGCCTGCCTGTGTGCTTGCTTTTGTGCCCGTGTAAGGCCTCTCCATTTGTACACATTGCAATTTCCTCCTTGATCTTCACATACCACTAGTTAAGCGCCTGGACCCAAGACCTCTAGAACCATCAAAGAAGGGAAAGAGCCACCCAGAGGAGCCAAACACCTACCATGGAGAGGCTTGAGTAGCAGGCCAGGCACTAAGGCCAAGTGATCCCCGATGCCCATCAGCCAGAAGAGGCAGAGAAGCAGTGGGAGGGTGGAAGAAGCAATAGGAGGGTGCTGCAACCCCCACAGTCTGATCAGACGCCTTCTGAGCCGCATCCCCCTAGGAGAGAACATTAAAATTTGGACCGTAGGTTCATATTTATTGGTGACAGCTTTAAGAGCTGCTTCAGTTTTTGCAGAATAAGCAGGGACCCATTTTATGGATGGAGCTCATAACTAGCAAGGATTCTCTGGGATTCAGGTAATTCAGAAGAATCCTCTACCAAGCAGGTGTTCTATTACAGAGAGCTACAGGTAAGACCAGGGGATTACGATAGGTTTTCTTTTCAGCTTACATTGATATTTAGCAGATTGCTTGCTTTTTGGAGCCTCAGTAATTCTAACAGCAGCCCTGTAAATATAGGTGATCCAAAATTATGTCTACCTGTATTACAGTTTGTATATTTCTGTTATTACAAATGTGAAATCTATGCTAGTTGAGACATAAGATTGCCTAGGTTGAAGGGAAGACTTGAACCATGGATGTGACGGCTGACAGTACCAACTTATTTGTCATCGTCTCCCTCCCACAACTATAAGTATAATAAAGGCAAGTTGAATAGTGCCCTGGTTATGCTGGGTTTTCCAGACTATATGGGGATAATCTGGCAGTTTGTCCCTGATATTCCACTAGTAACTGTGGCTGGCATCTTCAGAGGTAGGACACGGCAATATGGGAAACTCTCCATCAATCCCACCTTGTCGTGTCCTTCCTCTGAAGATGCCAGCCACAGTACCTGGCAAAACATCAGGCTACAGAATCTGGAAAACCCATAACAACCTGCGGACGCTGCTTCCAACAATTCATTTAATGATGCCATTTCAAGGAGGCTATGGGATAACAAAAACAGATGAAGTCTTATCTGAGTCAACAAAACAAAATCAGAGAGTCCAGTGGCACCTTTAAGACCAACAAAGAGTTATTCAAGGCGGCTTCCTCAGACTAAGGAAGAGTGCTTGCCCTCAAAAGCTCATGCCTTGAATAAATCTTTGTTGGTCTTAAAAGGTGCCACTGGACTCTGATTTTGTTTTGTTGTGCTGCTTCAGACCAACACGGCTACCCACTTGAATTTATCTGAGTCAAGCGATGGGATTCATTTCGGAGTGTTCGAGTGCCTCTAACTGTCCTGAAGACTGGATTATACATTGTGAGTTAAAATAGATGGGGCTTCCAAGAGGGAAATTCTCCTCTCCTGCATCTCAGGTTCACCTGAGCAATTTGGCTGGCAGTTCCAGAGACACAAAACAAAACACTTCCTAACACAGTATTTCAGATGCTGAAACTAGCAGTACGTGGCAATGGTTCATCCGGCTATTATAAAGGGATTATATAAATTACATCAATTCATGCAGGACAAAAGCTAGGCCAAAGGCAAGACAGCTTTGGAACTTCCACATTCAGGGGCAGTATATCTCTAACTAACATATGCGCAGCTTCTGCCAGGGCAGCAGACCCTTGCTTTGACCCAGTTCTGATATTCTCAAGAGCATTTCAAGGTCGTGTTTGAACCCCAGCTCCTCTCCGGGCAGAAACGTCCCGGAGTGTCAATCCAAGTATGTTCCAGTTCCCAAACGGGCGCTCCTCTCAATTCTGCAAAATCCGCCGGCAGCCTGCGGACAGACCGCTTCCTTTTACCGGGCTCAATTGCAGCTGCTTGCTGAGTCGGGCCGCCGTGGTCGCCCCAGCCCGGATGGTGGCAGCGGCGGCGGCGGCTCCTCGGCACGGCAGACACCGGTGCGCAGTTCAGCCATTTTGCGCTTGCAGTCTTTCCCATGCAGGCCGCTTGCGAGTCTCGCCTGCACATGCCTGAAACGGGCGAGGGGGCGTCGCTAAAGTGTCACCGCTAGACGAAAGCGACGAAGTCTGGGGGAGGGGGAATCAATCCGCCAGGGGATTCGAACTCTGACCCTGTGTTTGCTGCTGCGTTTTATGGAGGTCGGGAAGTCTTGCTCCCCTCTCTAATTGGAAAAATACAATGTCCCCCCCCCCCCGTTTATTTAACATTTGCTCAATAATATATAGATTCTTGTTCTTCCACCACGGCCCTTGGTGCTTCCTTGAGCACACTCCTGCCAGCCTGAAGCAGCAGCTGAGGGGAACCACAGTACAGCCATGCCCATGGACCAGGTGGGCAAGACCTCATGAGGCCCTGCACCCGAGAGCCAGGGGACCAAATCTGGAAGCGAAAGGCTTACTCTACCTTGCTAGATCAGGGGCTGGTCCAGGTAGAGAGTGGTGGGCTCAGTGGTATCTGTGTGTGGCCGGCAGGCCATGGAGGAGGGCAGAGCAAATAGCAGAAGCCACTTGTAAAAGAGCCAGACCCTCCCTTACCATCTTAAGGTCAACCTTTCACATTGACTTTTGGAAAGAGAAGAAAGCGAAACCCTTGAAAACAGAAGCATCAGACGAAGGGAGCTCTGATTCACAAGCAGGGGATGGCTGAAGCCCGTTTCATCAATGCTTCATTTTGTCTGTAGCCCACTGGCTGTCTGGATGCTGTGCTGCATCTGAACTGCCTTGTGCTTGGAGGAGTTGCACGTTTAACAATAATAATAATAATAATAATTTTAAAATTATAGCTTTCCCTTCCTGGTTGGCTCAGGGCAGGTAACAACGGGATTCATACAGTTAACTTCACATCGGTAAACAGTTTTTGAACATATTAAATTATGTTGCTTGTAATTCATTAACCTAATATAGAGGGAATGCAATTTTGTTGGCCGGGTGGGTGTTTTGGATGGAATATTTCCTGTTTCGTGGTTAGGGAGGCCAGTGTAGGCCTGGCAGAACAACTCTGTCTTGTAAGCCCTTCGGAACTGTTCAGGGTCCCAGCAGGGCAGCTGTTTGGACACAGCGCACCATGTCAGAGGCCGCTGTGGGCCAGGCAGCCCGTGGGGAAAGCCAGCACCCAGGTTAAGGTCAAAGGATGGCAACGTTTTGATTGTGAGTTCATGGCCAGGTGCTGCCTTATCGATGTGTCTGTGGAAAGTTTTTTGCACAACCCTTGCAATGTAGACGTGCCCAACCTTTGGCAGAGGTTGAGATTGGTCTCCTGTGGTGAGCCTTACCACTTTTCCTTCCAGTTTAGACCTGTGAGTGCCCACCCACAATTTGCATCAGGCCATAGGTCCATCAAGTTGACCCTCCCCATGGAGAGCCAGTTTGGTGTAGTGGTTAGGAGTGCGGACTTCTAATCTGCTGAGCCAGGTTCAATTCTGCACTTCCCCACATGCAGCCAGCTGGGTGACCTTGGGCTCTCCACGGCGCTGATAAAACTGTTCTGACCGGGCAGTGATATCAGGGCTCTCTCAGCCTCACCCACCCCACAGGGCTTCTGTTGCGGGGAGAGGAATGGGAAGGCGACTGTAAGCCGCTTTGAGCCTCCTTCGGGTAGGGAAAAGCGGCATATAAGAACCAACTCTTCTTCTTCCATGGAGAATGGTCTTCCCCAACATCTGCTACCTTTTAAAACAGGGGTAGTCAAACTGCGGCCCTCCAGATGTCCATGAACTACAATTCCCAGAAGCCCCTGCCAGCATTTGCTGGCAGGGGCTTCTGGGAATTGTAGTTCATGGACATCTGGAGGGCCGCAGTTTGACTACCCCTGTTTTAAAAGGTATAACTGAAATACGCCAAGATTGAACTAGGGGAGGTTCTGACTACTACACAGTAATGGCTCTTTTTCTGAGCCATGATACAGGGGTGTACATTTCATAAATACACTACCAGTAAGTATCTTCCCCAATCGCACTCCAACAGTGCCTACTTTGGGTTGGCGAAAGCACTTTATCAGTTCTCAAGGCCACCATCTCAGTTAGAAAAGGGATGGAGGGCACACTGCATACCTTTTTAACCAAAAGGGCCACTAAAACCTAGAAGCATCCCTTGATGCACAGATTATATTCCCATGAGCTAGTCTGGATGGGTTTTCTTTTTTTTAAAGCTGGCCTGTTTTGTTTTCCTGCTATGTTAGTGGCAGCAGACCGGTGCTACTCTAAACACCGGTCCACTGGTGGTTTTAGAAAGGTGTGAGCAGGACTCCCTGCAGGCCCTCTTTCCTGTTCTTTCTTAAAATGGCGGACAAGGTTGGTGATTAATGGCAGGCACTTTCCCAGTTACTTATTTCCACATCTGGGACAGTGTCTGCCATTAATCACCAACCTTAACATTTTTATTGCCCCAACGTTTTTGTGAAGGGCCACTGAGCCCAAAGGACTGATTTGCTTTTCTAGCAAAGAATTATCATCATACTGCCTATTTGGGACATTGTAATGCTGTTTACTAATTTGCTACTGATTTACTCTCTCCTTATATCTGTCCTCTTATGATCCCTGTTCCATTGTCGGAGGAAGTGTGCGTGAACACGAAAGGTCATGCCTTGAATAAATCTTTGTTGGCCTTCAAGGTGCCTTTGGACTCAAATTTTGTTCTGCTACTTAAACATCTGCCTTTCACACCTAGCAAGCAGTGAATTAAAATTTAAATGTTCGACGCGTATTATCCAAGTCGTCAACATAAGACGCCTTTCTGAGACTCCGCCTAATTCAGCAATCGTGGCTCCCAATTAACTTTCCGACCAGCCCTCCGCGCAAACTAGCAACCATCTTCCCTTCCCTAGAATCACCCGTTCGGCCTTTCTCAAACGGCTACTCTCTTGCAAGAGGACCCCTAGCCGCGTCGGGAGGAGCCATTCCCTCAGCCAGGAAGGGGGTGTACAGAAGCGCTGCACAGAAACGTACAGACCTGATAGCACTCCGCGCTCTTTTTCTCCACCTTTGCCTTCTTCGTTCTCTTTTTCACATAGTCCTTTTTTGTCAAGGGCGGCGGGGAGGGGGCGAGAATTTAAAACAAGAATCCAGAGGGAGTGGCGAACCCCCCCCCAACGCTCCGCCAGTGGTCGGCCCCGAGCTGGGCAAGTTTGGCGCATGCGCAGCGCCGGGCGGCAGAAAGACCGGGAGGACGTTGAAGAGTAGGAGGAAGAAGACGGTGGAGGCGGTGGCGAGGGAAAGAAAATGGCGTCGACGGGTGAGGCGAAGCCGGGCCGGGGCCTGCAGGGATGGGGGGGACAGGACACCGGGGCCTTCGAGGCGTGGGGAGAAAAGCGACGGTGCCCTCCCCCCGTTGAAGGGGGGGCGACAGAGCGAGCGCGAGGGCGGCAGTTGGTGGGCGGCCGTTGGAAGGCCTCGGGGGGGGGAGGTTGAGGCGGAGGCGGCGGGAAGCGCGCGGCCTGTGCAGCAGCCCCCCCCCTTTAGGAAGTGACGCCCAGCCTTTGTTATCCGCGCCGCCCGAGTGGATTAATTTCCCCTTTTTAATGCTTTTCTTGCCGCCTTGGCCTTTCCTCCCCGCGTGGCTGTGTGGGAGACAATGTCTTCGCCTAGCGCAGGTGGGGCCTTTGGCCATACAGGGGAGCCACCCCCGCGCTGGAAAAGAGGGGGGGTGGATATTGGAGGGGGGCTGGGGGAGGCGCGCGCGCTGATTGCGCGTCTTTTTCTGCAGGGCGACTGGGGGGGGGTGAGGTAAGGTCAGCGCGACCCTTCGGACCAAGTTTTTAAACCTCTCGGGCGATGGGCCGGCCGGAGGGTGCCTGCCGTGCGTTTTAATCACCTTTAAAGCTTAGCGCGTAAGAAGGCTGGGGGAGGCCGCCGTTCTCGTTTGGTGAGCCTCCCCGAGTCGCCACGGGGGAGTGGCGGGATATAAATGCAAAAATCAATAAGTGATGGATAAGTTAACGTTTCCTCGGGCTCGCCGTGAGTCTCGCGTGCTCCGGGGCTGGCGAAAGGCCAACACGTGTTTGCGCCTTTCTTTCCTCCTCGGTTCTCAAGATCGACAACGTTTGTTGTGATGAACCTCATGGATTATAAAGCACGGTGGAATGTAGCGAATTAGCAAGGGCCTGTTGTGCACACGTGGGACAATGCGACTTTAGTGTGCTTTTGCAGCTGGGCTTTCTTATGAGGAACAGGGAAGTCTACTTCTAAAGTGCATTGAGAGTGCGTTATCCAACGTGTGCGGAATGGGCCAAGGTGAAGTCAGCAGAAGGTGTGTGAATAGAGATCCGTGTGGGTGTTTCTAGTTGCATTCCCAAAAGAATGGGAGGGAGTGTAAAGTAAGGGATGGGAAATTGCTTTAACGTAAGTATATCTGTGTTAACATACTGCCGCCCTAAAAGGAGACCCTTCTGCTGCAACACTGGATCAGAAGGAGACTACCTCCTTGATCTCACTCTCAAACACACTACTTTCCCTTATAGATCCCTTTCCATTTCCACTAGCTGGGTTTGCTGTTTTGGTTTTATTTTTAAAACATCATTTCCCTTGCCTTAAGTTTGTTGTGTAAATAGAATAAGACAGTGGTTCTCAACCTGGGGGTCGAATTACCCTTTCACAGGGGTCACGGCAGGGCGAGTACCTTTGCCAGGGAAGGGGGACTCCACCACTGCTGCCGCTCCTCCTGAAGGTGCCCACCAAGTTATATACAATTTATAATCACTTCATCTATCCAATCATCATGAACAATTGAGCTTCACGCCATTGGTCAGTTTCGGTTCAATTTCTGTGAAAGAACACTTGCATAATTTTATGGTTAGAAGTCACCACAACATGAGGAACTGTATTAAAGGGTCACAGCATTAGGAAGGTTGAGAACCACTGCTTTAAGAGAACTAGTTCTCAGGTAGTAGTATTGGGGGGGAGGATTGAAGGTCAAACCCGTATACCAAAGAGGAGGGCTCTTGAAGTCAGGTCACATTTTGGTGGAAGCCACTGGAGTCATAGTTTCCAAATGCATTCTATGTATGTATCCAATAAAATGGTACTATGTAAAATGGATGGATGGAGTCACTGAAACAGTCGTTGCGAACTTAAATGGACTCCGGGGAATGGTAGAGGACAGGAAGGCCTGGAGGATTATTGTCCATGAGGTCGCGATGGTCAGACATGACTTATCATCTAACAACATGTAAAATAAAAACTCGATAAAATAGGAAAGACTAGTGATCAGGAAAGACTTTCTAGGAGGGCAAGCTGAAAAATTGATGTGGGCAATGTGGTGTCATATGGATCATTCTCTGGAAACATAGATGCAAATATTACTAAACTGTAATTACTAAACTATGTAATTGGGAGGAAAGAAAAAGGGAGAATAGATGTGCCACTGATTTTTGTGTGGATTGTGTGCTCTAAACAAACCAAATTAGTTTTGTTGATATTCTGGCAATTTAAGGCCGATGTAGCAGTGGAATTCAAAGTTTGATGTTAGTGTGAAAGCCTGGTGGTAGTTAAAGTTTGAATCCAGTGGTACCTTTAAGACCAACAAAGTTTTATTCAGGACTAGGGACCAAGCATGTTGTATTCAGGAATATGGGTGCTAGATTAGGAGGATGGAGTGGAAGTACTCTGTGGACAGCCCCCCCCCCCTTGCAGGCAACTATTAGGGAACTCACCAGCAGGGACAGCTCTCACACAGCGGGGGATCTGCATCCTCCATGCCTTAGAAGGAAGTGGAAGGAGGTGGGGGACAGAAGGTGATTGGCTGGCCCTTGGACAGACAGGCAAGCTGATTGGAGGAGGATGCACTCAGGGGTGGGACAGCTACCCTGAGTGGGTGTTAAACGAGATACACTCCTCCAATGCGTACCAGAAATATTAGATGGAACAGATTTGCACCTTGCAAATACTTAAAGCTTGTTTACATCTAAGTAATTCCACTGAGCTAAGTTGTGCTTCAAAAAGGTAGCTTTGACACATACAAATGGTGAGTATGTGTTAAGCATACCAGTGGATTACAGTGTAATTAAACATGTTGTCTACATGAGATGCATATTGCTTGCCTCATTAAACTTTTTGTTAGCACATTAAAAACTTCCACAATTCTTGGCTGAGGTTGATGGAAACTGCACCCCTGGCACGTCATAGGTCAGTTGTGTAATAATGGTAAAATTGGCACCTTGATTGCTGGTGTGTACTCTCAAGACCAAGCATTCCTAAAAGACACTGAAAGTCAAACTAGTGAAGACTTCTAAGATGTTAGGATAATAAGTGTACATAAGTCCTCTCTTCTCCTTCCATATAGAAAGAGCAAGGCATGATATGATCTTTAACCTCAATGATTTCTGTTACTGTGTTGGCTGTTACTAGTTAGTGGTTTTGAATCTAGTCTTAAAATTATAAGGACTTCTTTAACGAGAAGCAGGAAGCTAGTAATACACTAATTAGGGATGGACACAAAAAATCTTTTGTTGTTCAGGTCCAATAGAACCAAGAAGAAAAATCAATAATATTAAAAATAACAGGCTCAGCTGGGCATGGCAGCTGAGATCTCCATTGTGCTGTGGTTGATGCTGGGCTGCCCTCCTCCTTACAGCTCTGTTTAAACTAACTTGCAAAGGAGGCCAGCCAGGGTGGTGCTGAGCCAAGGTGCAAAACCAAGAGATTAAATGGCTGTCAAGCATTTTAGTGTTCCCATTCAGACTCTTTCTCCCCCCCCCCCTTTAGAAGGGGGAAAGCGAAAGGGATAGCTAAAATGGCTGTCAGCCATTTAAACTTAAGAGCTTGATGGGCCCATCTGGCAACTGTCAGGTTTAAATATCTGGGAGCCATTTTAGCAATCCCTTTCTCTTTTATCCCTTTGGAGGGGGAGTAGAGGTTGCATAATGAAGGGTTTAAATGGCTAGCAGCCATTTTAGTGATTCATTTCACTCCCTATTGCTTGCAAGGGGGGGGGGATGAGCAAAAGGGACAGCTGATTGGTATAGCTGAATATGCCCAAATAAAAGCCAGGAAAATTTGGCTTTTATTTGTGTCAGTTTTATCCATAGCTAAAACAGATTAGAAAATCTGTTTATGGCTTGGAAAATACTGGCAAGGTAATGTTTTGTTTGTTTGTTTTGGTTTAGGTAAACTGAATGCACATACTTTATCTAAACTGAATCTAATCTAAACTGTTTATATTTGCATGGTGCAAAACAGGTACTATGCCAGTAGAAATTGTGATTTATGTTTAAGAATGCTTTGTGTGGCATTTTTAACAATGATTGCTGTCTTGTTATTTGTATTATAATCATATTGACAGTTAGGCCTCAGTGTTATTTGGAACTTAAAAATGGAAGTGAACTCAGCTCAGATTCTCTCTGCTTTTAATAGTCAAAATCAGGCACTAGCAATTTGGAGAGTTTAAAAGGACTGTGATGTGAAAAAAAGTATGCTAAGATAAAAACTGTGTATGAAGCCATAAGGCTTACATTGTTTTTTGTTGGAACAAATTTTGGTGCCAGTGACACCTTTAAGACCTTTAAGTTGTTGTTGCAGCAGATTAATATGGCTGTCCCTCTGGATTGAACTCATTTGCTATTGCCAGAAGGTTGTGACTTTCCATACACTTCCTGACTGCATAGCTATCATAGATAAGTGGATTTTTTAAAAGTGGAACTCAGGCAAAGCTGAGTTGACAAGATCTCTCATTTGTGGGGGGAGGGGCAGAAGAATAAAGCCTTTTGTGTCTTTTTTAGTAATGAAAGTTTGCAGTTTTCCTTTTTAAATCTAAATAAATCTAAAATACTTCTTTATTGAGGTGTTTGCACTGGGTATTCGTTTGTCCTCTTGTGTTAGACTTCCTTGAGCTCTTTGTTGTTTGAAGGGATTGCATTCTTATATCATGTGACTAAAGACCTTGTACAAATTACACCTTAGAAAACCATTTCTGTATCAGCTGTGTTGAATCAGACCACTTATGTGTTTGAATCACAGGGTAGAGATTAAATGCTGAATGGGGGAAAGTATTTGTGGATTTTAACAAAGTAGTTACTCCCAAGTTTGTCAGGTATGGATTTCTGGCTATGCTTGTTAGCAATGTCTTTAATAACACCTGCCATTGAGAATTGTTAGTTCTCCTAGTTTCTTAAAGCCTTACCATATTTACATATTTTAAATGAGCCAACTGCTTGAATGAAAGAGAATATATGTCCAAAACAACATAATCCAGTTTGAGTTACAGTGCCGAACAAGGAGGTGTCTTTCGACACAACTGGTGCTGGAAGACTTGGACGATTCACTTGTCATCTCTGCAGGAGATAGCACCAGAAAAACACACACATCAAAGTGCATATTTCAGGAGAGCTTTGTCAACATAGAAACGATTCTATGTTTAATTCTATCTGTAGTTGGCAGCAGAATAAAGTTGAAACTGCCTGGCCCATTTTTCAGTGGAAAATATGAAAACACATTAATTCACAGCAATGTGTCCCTGGATTTTAATACAAATGGGTCATGGTTAAATTATTCCTACTTTCTTGTATTTCAGAAGTCAATGACACTTTTCTTTTTGGTGCCTTTGTGTCTTTCACACATGAATTTTGAACAACTTGGGAGTCTTTTTCAGTCTGTTGGTTACTTGTTTCACCATATTAACTCCCTAAGGAGGTAGTGAATTCACTCGCAGACTTCAAGTAGTAGACAGACAGATACTTATCCTGGATGCTCTAGGCTGATCCTGCACTGAGCAGGGAGTTGGACTAGATGGCCTGTACGGCCCCTTCCAATTCTAGAATTCTATATTTGGCATAGAATTAATTTAAGAGAATCATTTTTAAGAGCATAACAGTAGTATTTAATGGCATTCTAAAAATGTATTGATGTAGTCAGGGTGCTCCTTGAATGTTTCTTGGTTATAACAGGGAAACTCACAAAACTGAAAGGTTTCAATCTTCTATGCATGCCCCAAGATACTTAACATTTTGTGTACACAGATTTCCAAATCCTGGGGGTGCTTTTCAGATTAAAAATAGAGGGTGGTTGTAACATTTCTGAGCTTTTGTTTGATATAATGAATTGTTTTCCCCATCTTATACTTTTTTTTCTGTATTATCACCCACAGACTATAGTACCTACAGCCAAGCAGCAGCTCAGCAGGGGTAAGTTGGCCTTTGCAAGGATGAAAACAGTATATTTTGCAAGTAACATTTAGGCTTCTTTTTTAAAGGGCACTTTGATGTAATTGCAAGTGGATTGTGCTTAGTTTTTTTACAGCCTTAAATTATTATCAGTATATTCTGCGTCTTCACATTGCTTGTATTCTTTTTCAGCTATACTGCTTATGCAGCTCAGCCAACCCAAGGATATGCACAGACCACCCAGGTAAACTATAAGTGTAGATAGTTTCCCTTGCGAAAGCAACAGAACCAACTTATTTAAAATAAAGACTTATCACTGCAATCTAAAATATCTTATCGGACAAATTAATAAAACTGCTTAAGAATACATTTCTGCAGTCATTCCATAAGTATTTAGGAGGTGCCGTTTTGTGATCCTGAGATTACTGTTTCTCCATCACCATTGCCCCTAACCCTTCCTTCTAGCTTTATAAGGGAGCAAGTTTGGTGCCCTCCAGGATGTCCTGTAAGGGGGTAAAGGAAGTAACAATCATCATAGCGCTTATCTTCAAAAACACAAGCACTTTGCTATTGTGGTAGCTGTCAGACCTGCATTCAACTGAGGCATACCTGTTTCCATGCAAAGGGGAATGTTAAATTAGTCAGGGACTTGGTCATAGAAATGAAATATTTGTCATTAAGCTAAAATATTTGGTTTGTTGGAAGTTGACAGTGAGTGGCATACAACACAGGGTGCAGTACCCAGTGAAATCCTCTTCCTCTGTTTGACAGGCCTATGGGCAGCAAAGCTATGGGACTTATGGACAGCCTACCGATGTCAGCTATACCCAGGCTCAGACAACTGCAACTTATGGACAGACTGCATATGCAGGTTCCTATGGGCAGCCTCCAACTGGTATGTTTGGGCCTCCTGCCTTGCAGCCTGTTTTCATTTCATTGGGACGGGAGAGGGGGTTAACCTCACGGAAGGGTGGGAAGTTAATATTTGCAAGGAAATTTCATGTTAATATTTTAAATAACATGCAGATTGAGGCATTGCTGGTCAGATCCTGAAGTTGTACTAATGGGAAGAGAGTACTGGTATCGTTTGTGCCAGTACTGTGGTTTTCTAAATATTTCTACTGCTTGAGGATTGCTTGCCTGTTCTGATGGTATGCCCTCTACTTCTTGTCTTGTGCCTTCCACAGTAGAAGGGACCAGTACAGGTTTGAATATCCTGCTCACTTTTGCATGGAAAATGCTGTTCATCCTGTCTAAATTTATGATGTTAACCCTTTAGGCATTTTTATTCTAGTAATAACAATAACAAATCTTACAATAACTTGTAATAATGCAGGGCGATTCAGTTTTGCTGTTTGTAATTTATAAACCCCATAGCTATATAAATAATTTAATTTTGTGATCTCTTTCTGAATATGTAACTGTATAGATATAACTCATGTATCAAAATGACAATTGAGGACCAGGGTATTCAGCCTAACTGAACTTGGTGGTCTTTACGGTTTCCTAAAGGGTGAACAGCATGAGTAGACATGTTCAGCAGTTGCTAACATCTCTGCATGTTCCATGTTATTGGTTCCTCTTTAAGACATGTATTTCAGTGTCCTCATAAATGTTCTGTAAATTATTTTGCTTGTGCTGTTCAAACTGGAGTTCTGTTCATCCTGATGTTTTATTTTGATGTCCTGAACAAACAGCCAAACTTTGAAAGATGTACATTAACCACTAGATCCTATGGCTTGAATTAAAAATGCATGCAAGAACATTTTTGGCTAATAGCATCCAGCTACTGTTTGAAACAGCATGTCTTTTCCATTGTACTTAAAATCAATACTTCTGTGTAGCAGATTACAGGCTTTTAAAGAGTGGTTCAGGCAGCTTGGGCTGAATAAAAACAATGCACCATTATCACACAATTACTTTTAAATGCTTTGAGTTTTGTTCGCCTTCACAAAACTGATAGGTCAATAGGTTTTAGTTTTTTAGAACCTTCAGTCTTGCTAGAGCTGCCTTTTTGGAAATGGAATAGGTTCTGAGATAACTGGCAAGAATATTCTTGAGCCCATGATGTCATATGTGTTCCTAGGATTTGCTGTGTGAAACAGCCTATTCTAGACAGACAGAATATACTCTGCACTGTGCCCAAGAATTTAGAGGCTCCATTCCCTAAATCCCAACATAATTTCGAACAAGTACCTTTCCTTCTGTAAATGCATTATATCATCAGGCCTTCACACACCCACTTGTTGGACAACATCCAGTCCTTCACTGGTTCCATTCCCTACTTTCGTAGATTTAGCAGGTGGGGAGGGAAACACATAATGTTCTAAGCATTGGAGCCAAAATATTTCTCAATCATGGTTTCCTGACAGCCATGGAAGGGTTTCTTGAATGGGTGGAAATTAATTTTTTATATATATTTTAAATTTATTAAATATTTATTGGCTGTTAAGACCATGTATGACCATGTCAACCCATTTCCCCCCAAATGGCCAATGATGGACTTAGAGGGGATAGGAAGGGGAAGGGGCCCCACATGGGCATGTACACAGTTCTTAACCATATTCTGCATGATCATGCCATTTCTGGGGTTTTTTGAAGCTTGAAGAATAGAAGAGATTTATTACATCTTCTAAGATGTAAATTGGTGCTATACCTTTATTTTAGTAGTTAAATTAACAGAACGTGCCAAAATCCTTAGTTAACCCTTGTCCTGTGTTTACAGCCTAGAATTGATGACCCTGGGTGGAAGTATTTAGAAAAACATACTGTTTAGCTTTGTCCATTGAAGGTATAAAACTTGGTTTTGACTATGTCAGTTCACTGTAGAATATATCTTGCAAGTACATGAACACCTTAGGTTCCATTAGAAAAGCAGATATTATATTCTGAACGCTATTCCTGAGATCCGTGTTTTGCTCAGGATCTAAAAAACTACTTCAGGTGCTGACTAGTGGCATGTGCAATCCAGAACCATTTTTTATAATTTTTCCTTTTACTGAGGGACATATAAACTGTGGTTTATATTCCAAACAAGATTAATGTATGGAACATTATATGTCTCTTTTTAAAAATAGTAAATTGAAGTTCTGGGATAGTTACTGTATGTTCAGTTTTTCTTAATTCGTGTTTTCAACAATCTTACTGAATGGTTTCAGGTTTCTGAGTTTTGACATCTTTATATTCCTATATATATTGTGGGCTAAAGGATCATTTTTAAATACAATATATATAGTCTTGGGAGTTGATGGTAAACCTTTCAGTGTTTGGGATGTTAATGCACATAAAGCTGAATCTTGTGGGTGAAATTAATTTTATCTGTAATCTTGTCAGGAAGCCTCTCTGGGTTATCTTCAGTGTTAATGACCCCTGGCCATAATGTGCTAGTTCACATTACTTGTAGTTAGTCTCTGCTCAAGTGTAGCCATTAACCTTAGAACTTATTTTGAGATAGTAGCTTTCAGTACAGTGATTCGAATAGTGTTTCCTCAATAATGTAGTGCTACTCAAGTTTAAAAGTGCTTTTTTAAAAAAAAGAGAGACCCTGTTGCAGCCCTTACCTAATCATTATGGGGTGTGTGTTCGTACTGTGCTTCCTATCTCTCACATGTGCTTTTTCAGAGTAGCAGCGAATAAAATCTTGTTTACTTTAGTTTTAATGGCAAATATGACTTTCAGAGAGGACATCATGTTTCCATTACTCCTGTGATGGTACTGCTGCCACCCACATACATGGCAGGGAATTTATTAGGCTGTGGGCATACTTGTTTTAGTTTGACAGTAACTTCTGGCATGTTTTTTTAAAAAATAGTTTTATTATTTATTATATATAAAGCATTTACAGAAAGGTAAAAGAGAAAAAAAAACGACTGGCTGATAGGTAATGGCATGTTTTTTTTTAAGTGTTAGTTTAATGCAGCCTTAACAAAGATATGGTTGTGCCAAAATCTTTCCTGGTTTGCATATGTTTTTACTGGTGGTCGGGAGCAGACTAGGCAATAACCCATGGCCACGCCAGTTTGAGAGAGTATGAATGAGAAATATCATTACCGTTTTAAATGGTAATGAAACCAAACTGCTGAAAATCTAGTCACTCTGCCACTTAGTGAACTGAAATCATATTGTGTTCTAAGCTAGAGGAACTTGCCTGTTTCATAGCAACATTAGATGAGGCTGTGGCATCCTGGGAACCATGTATTTTATGTGTTTGCCATTTGCTAGGGCTGCAGTCCTGCTTTGTCAGCAGTGGCTGCTTGAAGGGCTTCTGTGCTGATTCTTTTATAATGTGCAACGTTACTAGCTTTGGCAGGGTACTGTTAGCACTTTGAAGTATTCTACTTCTGAGTTAGAGCCTGTGTTATCTCATTAATTCTGCTAGGTATTTTTGTTTATTTCTACTGATGGAAGGAAAGAGGCTAAACACAAAGTGACAAGAAGTACATGTGTATAAAGATCTTTTTCTCTGTCTTCCAGGCTATACTGCCCCAACTGCCCCCCAAGCTTACAGTCAGCCTGTCCAAGGGTATGGAACTGCTGCTTACGATGCAACCACAGCCACGGTCACTACCACCCAGGCTTCTTATGCTGCCCCGTCAGCTTATGGTACCCAGCCTGCTTACCCCACTTATGGGCAGCAACCAGCAACATCTACACCTGCAAGGTACCATATAGACATCGACTAATTAAAGCTTTGGCTTGTGGGGCGGTAAATATATTTCCCAACAATGATATACCCCTCTCTGGGTGTCCACTGTTTTGCTGAGAGTTTATGCTAGATACAGATTAGCATATTAGACAGCTAGGTTTTGGAGGAAGACGGTGTGTGTTCAGTCCATAATGTATCTTAAAACTCCCTCGATGGCCATGGGCCAGTCACACTTAGCCAACTGCCTCACATAGAATGGCTAGTGTAAATGGGCAGAAGAAAATCGTTTCTATCCCTGAGCTACCTGGAGGGTATGTTTGAATAAATAGAGGTGAGGTAGATCAGTCAGTTTCATTGTACTAGGATTTGCCAAGTCATATTTTAATGAGTCCAAAATGATCTAAACATTTACTGGCTTGCAGATAATTTATAAAGAGAATCTTCATGGACATAGGATTATTTCTTGGGGCACAAATTCCACCTGCCAGTAAAAGTGGTAGACCTATGGGCAGAATGTGCAGTCTTGGTGCAAGATATGTCCTCATTGCTGAATTTAATTTTTAGACCCCAAGATGGCAGTAAGCCTGCTGAGACTAGCCAGCCTCAATCAAGTACAACGGGGTACAGCCAACCCAGTCTAGGATATGGACAGAGTAACTACAGTTACCAGGTGCCTGGCAGTTACCCCATGCAACCAGTTACTGCACCTCCATCCTATCCTCCCACCAGGTAAGTCTTCCTGATTCTTTTTTTGTCCCCATAGACCAGGGATTCCCAACCAAGGGCCCATGGCCTTTCCTCTTTTACCTTAATGGAGTTGGCCACAAGCTAGGGAACTGACTGCCTCCACCCAGAGGGCTCAGTGGTGAGGCCATGGATATAAAAATCAAAGGGGGAGAGTTGGTAGGATTGTGGTCCAGGTTGTCTTCTCAGCTCCTGCCATTCTTTCAAAGCTGCTGTACTGTTAGGAGTGAAATGAGGGTGAATGGTCACTTCCAGTGACATGTTACTTCTGGGGGGCATGACAGGAGGAAGGCATGAGCAGCTGACATTTCCAGGGGTCCTCCAAGCCTGAAAAATTATTTCAGAGGCTCCTCCGCAGTCTAAAGGTTGAAAAAGGCTGCCATAGACTATTGGTTAGGATTCTTGGTGGAAAACGTTACATGCCTTTGTTATGCCATGTATTGATGCTTTTTAAGTCTTGGTAAGAAACAGCTTGGTTTGAAACATCTTCTACATTTTATATCCCCTTGGCTCATCAATTGTAGTTTTTTTTAGTGTCGATTGTTATGGCATGAGGTTCTAGACCCCTGCTCCTCAGTGTGATACTGCAGATAATGAGGTAATCTTCAGGAAGTGTGACTGGACACAGTTATAACATGTGATACTGCTTGGCTTCTGGATTTAGAAAAGAGCTGATGATGCTACGTTCCGTCAGGCAAGTTATCTCAAGACTGCCAAGTTCTGTAGGTGATGTGTTCGGAGAATTATTCGGCACCCATTCTCCTTTCATGCTTGTAGAGATGAAGAAAATAGGGAGAAAAAACATCTGGTGCTTGTAGGGAAAAACATCTTTATGTTTGTTTCGCATTAAGCTTCTTCAGGGGATATAACTTCACATTCTCAGTAGAACGTAACCTTTCTTTATTGGACTTGGTGTGGCCTTTTTCTTCCTTGAGATGAAGAGAAATCAGATTATTAAAAAATTCTAAATTAATGTAACAAAGTAGAAGAATGGGAGGGTATCATATCATAGTTAGAAATGTTTAGCAGTGATTGAAAAGCTTGGAGGTTAACAGCTGTGGTAAAGAGACTGGTTTTTAAAAGTTTGGAGGATACAGCAAAAAAAAAAAAATGCCCCAATGCTTGAAGGGACCTCATAAAAGGCCAGTGCTTGGTAACCAACAACGAATAGTGCTCCACATCGGTCTGAATATTCCTAATGGCCATACCAGAGGGATGATTTCCCCCCCAAAAAACTTTGTGTTCATTTGTGATGTCATCTCTGGTACTAATGAACTAGTTTTCTGTGTTGTCTCATCTGGACAGCCTAGGTAACAGCTTTGTTCTTTGTTCCTGTTTGCATTGCAATAGTTTTTAACTGTTTTACTAAGAGCCGTTTCCTTGTTCTTTGGAATGTCTTTTCAGCTATTCCTCATCACAGCCCAGTAGTTACGATCAGAGCTCTTATTCCCAGCAAAGCAGCTATGGGCAGCAAAGCAGCTATGGGCAACAAAGTAGCTATGGGCAGCAGACAAGCTATGGGCAGCAGCCCCCCACTAGTTACCCACCTCCAACTGGATCGTACAGCCAGGCTCCAAGCCAGTACAGCCAACAGAGCAGCAGCTATGGGCAACAAAGTGAGTGAGCCCTGTTGAACTTCTAAATTTGTAGTTGTGGGGACTTTGAGAAAACAGAACCTCCTTTAAAAATGCATGGTATCTTGGGGATTGAATCATCTGCTTCAGCTAGCTCCTGTTTAGTTTTTCTGGTGAGCCCTAGCCCCAAGGATGAGCACCTGGTCTTGACCCTTTTGGCCCAGGCTACAGCCTGGTGGAATGAATTGCTGGTTGGGCTATGGGCTCTGACAGAACTGTTAAAAATTCTCTATGACCTGTAAAATGGCACTCTTCCACCTGGCATGTGGTTAAGATCAGGGCGATCAGAAGTTTTGTATTTGATGTCAACTCCCGTCTGGGGTAGGTGGTGGGGTGTGTGAAGGGGAGGGGGCTAAAATTATATTTTATTATTGTAATTGATTTTATTGAATATGTTTTAATTGTATCTAATTAGGCAATTTACAAATAATCTTCAGCCTTTGTTCTGCCAGAATACTTAGTCCTCAGGAAAACTATGATGATCTATACTAGCCACGGGGTATAGCGAAGTACAGGAATGTAAGGAGAGCTGAAATGTGTACTTGGTGATTTCCAGTTCTGGATGTTTTGCATATCTGGTAGTAGTCCTAATGGCTTGTCTTTACTGTAGACTGTTGATATCAGCTGCATGTTAAAATTTACTTAAAACATTTAGTAAAACTTACTTAAAACATTTCTCCCTTGCAGAATTCATGGTAGTTTACAATATAAATAAGCTAAATATAAATTTTAAATAGATCATGTTTGGAAGATGTGTGCAGAGTGGGAATGAATGGTGCCTCTTTAATGTCGCATTGGCTGTTCCACAGGTTCATTCCGTCAGGACCATCCCAGCAGCATGGGTGTGTATGGCCAGGATTCTGGAGGTTTTTCGGGCCCAGGAGAAAACCGGAGCATGAGCGGCCCTGATAGCCGGGGCAGGGGCAGAGGGGGCTTTGATCGTGGAGGCGTGAGCAGAGGTGGGCGGGGAGGAGGCGGCCGCGGTGGATTGGGGTAAGAGCAAACCTTTTCTTCTTCTCATCTAATATGGTTTTACCCTATAGGATGTGCAGTACAAAGAAGGGCTGAAAGATGTAAATGCAAAATCACTTCTCTATGGAGAATATCCATTAATAGCAAGTAGACATACTACTAGTGAATCCATAGAAGTGCCTTGCAAGGGGAAGTAGGAGCAGGATGTATTTTGCCTGCAATTGATTGGGGCTTGGAGATCAGGGTTCTGGGTATTAAAATTGCAAAGCTTTCAGATCCCTTCATGGTTAAACAGAGGGAAAATCCTCTGTGGGTTTAAGTCTTTGGATTGAACACACACACCCCTTCCAAAGGAGTCCACATGTTGTGTTTCCCCCTCCCCCCTTCACTGGGCTTTGATGTTACAGGTATGTACTATGGTGTCTTCTGCTTTTGTAAAGCGTTTTCTCGCCCTAGCTGTGTTGGCTCTTGGCAGTAGCTCTTTGAGCTAGTGTCAAAGCTGGATGGATGGTGATTAATTGTTCTCTTGAAGCCCAGCGCTCTAGTGTGACCACTGTGTGTGTGCAGGTTGCTTTAGACTTAGAAGAGAAACAAGCACTGTGCTAAAAGACCCGTCCAGTCTGAACACAGCTCCCCACTGGAGCTCTCAGGTGTTCTAAATCAGGTTGGCCATTGTAACTGGCAGAATCTGGTTTGGGAAGCCTGCTTGGTCAGGTTCAGTTACCTTTTAACAGTTTATTAAGGTGTGGTCAATGAGGCTAAATGAAGGGTGTCTGTTTGTGTGTGTTCCATCCATTTAGACAACATAGTTTAAAGCTATGCAGAGTGTTCACTTAAGCAAAAGCGAAGGGATATGAGTACCGAAAGGTGATTTGTGGTGAAAACTTGATTGCTCTTGCTCACCTCAAATACATTTCATCTTACAGATTTGCCACTCTGCATAGTTTGAGTAAATGGATCCCAATGGTTTAAAGTCTTTATTGAAGCCCAACTGCTTTTATTTTAAAACCTGTTCAGTTAATGACCAAGCCATTTAACATGTTGAAGAATTTAACCCTTACAAATTGGCTTGAATGGAAAAGGGCTCCCTAGTTGTGTAAAAGATTTCATCTGTAAGGTGTTCCTAGATGTATTTAAAGTAGACGTAGACACTTGAAATGATCATCATCACATCTCTTGTTTCAAGCCATCTTTAGCCCTTTTGATTCAGGGCACTCCACTTTCACACTTGTACACAAAAACTGCTCCTGTAGAATCAGTGAAAACTATCTATAGATTATTTACTGGGGGAGGGGGGAGGTTTTTCTCATTTTGCTGTAGGGCTGCAGTTTTTCTGCTGCCCAAACAGGCTCCATAAAGCAGCAGATTAATCATCAAAGGGGCAGAAGAGGGGGGGATCTGCCCTTTCCCCATGGTGTGGTGATGCATTTCAGTGTCTGTCTCCTGCAGGTAAGGAGCCCAATGTTCTTAACATGCCCTTTTTCATTGCCTCAATATTTTTTATATTTTCACTGGCTGTTAAACATGGAAACTTTTTAACATGCTTTGTCGCATTTATATGCTACAGGTTACAAAGTGAGAGCCTTGTATACACTTCAGTACTTAAAAAGTACCCGTACTCAGTACTCAGCCGGCAGCATAATGAAAAGTGGGACTAGACACGGTGTCCATATGGAGAGGAAAAAATATACATAGAATATTTTTAACCAAATGTGTTCATTGTATAAATGGAAATCTTCTGTAACTTTGGTAACTGCATACAGTACTTGATGTTTGGTAATGAAATTAGAGGGGAGGTATAAACTTTAGAATTGTGTAACATTAAAGTGTAAACCTCTGTTAAAGGGAAACATGACATATAATGGTATATATACTTTAACAAAAGAAGCAAAGCTGCATGCAACAGCTTGGAATTGTGTACAATAAATCTTTTACGGATTAAAGGTGCAATACTTGCTAATAGATTGCTGACCTTTTCCCTCCTCTGAATACTGTACAAATAGTTCCCTTTTCTCACATCCTCTCCCCGGTGCCATTTTTGGTGGCCTTTGACTGATCAGACACAAGTTCCCCACAAGTTTAAAAAAAATTGTGGCCATCACCCTGTACTAAATTTAAAGTGCACTGATTTTTGTGGTGCGTTTTGTGTTGTGTCTGCAAAGTTGCACCCCTAGACCTTTAAACCCTGGTTTATTCTGTAAAGCTCTTCATTCACAGACACTGTTAAATCCGGTAGTGAGGCCTGAATGTATGGAGTTAGATGGAAAGATTTAGTGACTGTCATCAGAATTGTGTTCTAGGGCTTGCTGTTTTCTTCTTGTTTTTCCAAACTGTTAAATGTTTAAAGGTTCTCCCAAGAACTTGGTTTGCTTTCCCATCCACAAAGAGGCTGAGGGTGCAACTTTGCATATGCATGAGGAGGAGGGACTTGAGTAGCAGGCAATCTTGTTTTCACAATAAACATGAAAAGGCGCAGTTTTTATTTTTTCGTGGCAAGGTATTGCATTGTTAATACCAACAAAAGTGTCCAACTGCCGGAGTGGGGTGTCTAAACCCAGGCAAGCAAAGGTTACGTGTGTAAAGGAGATTTGAACAAGCTGCCCTGAAGAAAGGCCTAGTGACGAGATGAGAGACAGAAAGACAGACAGACAGATGCATTGTTTGGATATGTTTAGCCAGTGCCCTTCTTCCCAGTGAGCCCCAGAGGCTCCGAGCGGTACTGGCTTATTAAAGGGAAAGGCCTTCATTTCTTCGTTTATCCCCCCAGCAGCGCTGGAGAGCGAGGTGGCTTCAATAAGCCTGGTGGTAAGTTTTTGAGCATTACAATGGGATAGTGTTTAAAAAAAAATGCAGCCAGAAAATAAAAGCCATAAATATTTTTTTTCCATAAGTGGTTAAAATGCCATAATGCAACATGACTTTTAATGGGTACTGCCGGCAATGCCTAGGGGTCTATGAGGTTTTAACCTATGGTTACAGAACAAAGGGTGATGAAGTTTTGAGAGAAACTACTTCTGTAATTTGGGGAAGGAACCGTATAAGAGGTTTTGGTTTTTTAAAATAAAATAACGTTGGAAAAACGTGCACTGATTGGCCCAAGAACGCCCCTTTAACCAAGTGTAATATCAGGTCATGGTTTTAAAAGGCTGCTAAAAGTAGCAAGCTGATCCCAGCGACAAATAAAGGGTGTGCATTGCAAGTTTTTTCTTTTTTGCAGTGCTGGTCAATTTTGAGTTTTAACACATGCCATCAAATGGCGGTTGTAAATAGGTAGTTGTGTGTGTGTTGGTAAAATAGCCTGCAAGGCGTGTACTAACAATGCCTTCTGTGATTTTTTCTCCCCCTGGGGCGGCAGGACACATGGATGAAGGACCAGATCTCGATTTAGGTAAGTTGCTCTCTATCCTAACCCCCTAGATGGACTGCACCTAGTTTTCCAGCTTGCTTCAATGACTTCTTGCTTGTAATAAAGTGCTGTTTAAAAACAACAACAACAACAACAATGGATTCAAATGGGTAGCCGTGTTGGTCTGAAGTAGCTCAATAAAATCAGAGGCCAGTAGCACCTCAGGGCATGAGCTTTCAACTGTAAGCACTCTTCGTCAGGCTATGTTGTAATATGTTCATAGTCTGATGAGTGCTTGCACGCGAAAGCTCACGCCCTGAATAAATCTTTATTGGTCTTAAAGGTGCTACTGGACTCTTAACAACAATAATGGTATTTTTGCAAGGCTGGCCCTGGAGTAGTGCCACATCAGACATGGAAGTTAATGCTGAACGACTCTTGCCTGTATCTGTCTCCACTTCACAATGTTGTATTCAATGCTATTAAGGGAGACCTCCAACTTGGAGCAGCTTTTTAGAGTACAGTGAAGGGGGTTGCGTGGGGGAAAGGCCCTTATCTCGGTGATCTGTTCATCAGGTCATGTGTTGCAAACAGATCTCAGCTGCAACTCAGAAGGACTCCATTGATCTTGAATGCTCTTGGGTGCTGCCATGCCATAGTCTCTCTCCCCCTCCCCCATAGCAGCTACTTCCACTAATTTTGCAATGATTCAGAGACTTCTAAGAGTCTAGCTGGGGACAGTCTCATGGAAGTACAAAATGCCCTCTGGGAAAGTCGGGGAAATAGCCCATGTGGATGATTTTAAGGGATGAGCTGGGATTGAGGTTCATTTTACCCTAAGAATAGTTGGTTTCATAAGGAAGTTCTTGTAACAGCACCGTTGCATTAACATTTTTTTTTTTGTCCATAGGCCCACCTTTAGACCTAGATGATGATGCTGACAACAGTTCAGTGTATGTTCAGGGGCTGACTGACAATGTAACCCTGGAGGACCTAACAGATTTCTTCAAGCAGTGTGGCGCTGTCAAGGTGAGCAATGGACTGGACTGCAGGCCATACTTTAGTTAAGGTGGAGCCTGTGTTCCTTGGTAGGACTGGTTGATATTTAGCAGCTGTTTGTACTTTTACTTACTGGCTATTCCATGCCTCTTTCATCATCCCAAGGCTGCCTTTCATTCAGGAATTTAACGTCTTAATTACAACAGGCTTCAGAATCCTTTGTGTGGCGGGAGGTGTGGACTCACTTGCTTAAAGTTAGAATCCAGTTCCACCCGTGCATGTTTTTTTTTAACCTAGATGAACAAACGAAATGGACAGCCAATGATCACAATCTACCTTGACAAGGATACAGGAAAGCCAAAAGGGGATGCTACTGTGTGCTACGATGACCCGCCCACTGCCAAAGCAGCTGTAGAATGGCTTGATGGTAAGTCCACTAACCTGTGGCTCAGAAAAGGTGTAGGAGTGCCACATAGGCATAATTATGCAGGAAACATTTCACAGGGTTGGTCTGAGGCAGGTGATCCTACAGGAACAGTGCAGTATGAGCCATATATATTAATGGGACTGAGTTTACAGGCATTGCCAGCTGAAATCCCGGGTGCCAGTGGCGGGGTGTGTGTGTGCGTTATCAGAATCTTAGGCCTTTTTGTGATAAGTAAAACTTTTACATTGTGCTGATTATTTGAGTTTAGTGTGTAAAGGTTGATGTGTCAACAGAGGGAACTATGAAATACTGAAATCAGTTTTTCCCCTCAGAATAGTAAGTCATCTGGCCTCAAAGAGGAAGCTACTTAAATAGATATAGATGCCATTTAAGTCTTTCCCTCTGTTAGAAATGTTGATAATACAATTCTTATCGGTTTTGTTCCCAGGTAAAGATTTTCAAGGGAGCAAACTTAAAGTCTCTCTTGCTCGGAAGAAGATGCCACTGAACAGCCTGAGAGGAGGAATGCCCCCTCGTGAGCCCCGTGGCATGCCTCCCCCTCTCCGTGGAGGTAACCATTGGGGCATGATGTTCCTTAACCTGAGGACCATGGATTGGCTATCAACTAAGGAGCCTTTATTGTGTGCATGAAACAACTAAGCTCTTTTTTTTCATTTTCCAGGTCCAGGAGTTCCTGGTGGCCCAGGTGGCCCTGGTGGTCCAATGGGCCGCATGGGAGGCAGAGGTGGTGACCGCGGAGGTGGCTTTGCACCAAGAGGACCACGAGGATCAAGAGGAAACCCTTCGGGTGGCGGAAATGTCCAACACCGAGCAGGAGACTGGCAGTGCCCCAACCCGTAAGCCATGCGCTTACTTAATACCTAATGGCTTTTGTGCACCAGTGGCTGCATAACTGGACAAACTGTACTTTTATGGTCATGCTCAGTAGAACCCCATGATACTTGGAGGGTATTTACAGTAAGACAGTGGCAAGTTTCCCTTCTTGGATCTGCTAGTGCCCTATCACCTCACCTTTCCATACACCTTGTCCACACATCCAGAGGTTAATTCCTTGCCTTGAATGCCCCCAGAACTTAAGGTCATTGTTGTTACTGGCAGGCCTGGCAGCAGTGTTTCTTTCAGCCTGTCTCCTAGCTTCTGGGGGGTGGTCGATCTTAACAGTACCCACTTTGCAAGTGGGAAAAGTCCATTTTTAGTTACCCAGACATGCTTTGGTCACCAGTGCTGAGAATGAGGCCATTGCCTGTCTGCTTTTTGCCCCCCCCCCCTTTTTATTTTTTTATTTTTATTTTTTATTTTTTGGCCTCTGCTTTTGTACGTGAAGCTCAGGCACCTGTTTGGCATCTTCACTGACTGCTGGTTCATTCTAGGGGCTGTGGAAACCAGAATTTTGCCTGGAGAACAGAATGCAACCAGTGCAAGGCTCCTAAACCAGAAGGCTTTCTTCCCCCACCCTTCCCCCCTCCAGGTATGTTCCTATTGTCAGTGATCTGGGGTGGGAGTTGGACTATTTGACACTGATCTCTGCTTATGTGATGTTCACAAGGTCCTGGATTCTTGCTTGGAAAACCGCTGCCACTTAGAGGGCTCATATACGGGACAAATAATAGTGGTAAGGGAATTGCACAGGTGGTATATTTTTCCTTCGTTTGTGTATACACTTCTGCAAGAATAAATGGGCAGGTGAGTCTGTCTCACGTGCTGTCATACGATTACCAATGATGATTGGAAGCACTGACCATGGACATGTTCTCTTGCAGGAATTTATACTGGCGGTGGGAGCTTACATTGGGTGAATCTCAGGCTGTTCTCAGGGCAGGCTCCAGGCTTTTGGTGCCCTCTCCCCTGGGGGGCAAAGCTTGCACCCATGTAATCATCGGGGGAAGGTGTGGCTGCTGAGTGGTGGAGGAAAAGCAGTGTGCCCAAACTGGTAGTCTTCAGGGTCTGGAGCCTCCGTTTGTGTGGGGCCTGGCCATGAATGAGAATGAACTTTTGCCCCAGCCTAACCCCCAGCCACAATTAGCGTCTCCTTAAGACCACTTGTGACACTTAAATGGCAGCCAGGAGCTTCACACAGGCACATGCTGTCACTGGCAACTTCCACAGCCAGCCATGTCAATGATACGTGTCTCACGAGTTAGGACAGTTGGCATATGTACATCATGTTCCCCCCGCAAACTGGGTCTGCATACACGGTATATGAGGATCTGTGGCTGGGATTGGAAGGGTATTAAATATTTGTTAGCAGGAACTTTCTCCTCTTGGCCCTCCCCTGTCAGCTACTCTTGCCTGGCTCCAGTTCTACTCACCCATCAGGGCAGTTTGGGAAGGCTGGCAGGGGCTCCAGTGACTTTTGGTGAGGAACTAGCTGTGTCATTTCCCCACTGTCAAAGCAGCTGACATAACTTTAAGTATATTTGAGATTACCTTGAATTCATCCTACTGTTTTGTGATTCTAGGAAAGCAGTATAGCTCCTGGCAAGGACTCTTGCTTGTTGGAGTACCAGGCGGGCCTCAAGGGTCTTGGCTTTGGGGGAACGTATGTGCAATGCGCCACTGAGAGTGTGCCATTCAAGAGTTTCAGGTGGTTCAGTTGGTGGTGCCCCTCTGCAAAATTCTTCAAGGGGTACATCACCGTGCATCAGCCTGTTAGCCCCATTGTAGGCTGCATGGGGGTTTTGTGCTCCCACTTCAGCCTATGCGCAAACACCTTGGTCCCTCAAAAAAATCAGAGTCCAGGAGCACCTTTAAGACCTACAAAGATTTATTCAAGGCGTGAGCTTTCGAGAGCAAGCATTCTTCATCAGACTAAGTTTGACTGGACCCTGATGAAGCTTTTAGCAAAAGACGTAGAGACCTCGATCTAATAAAATGCTCAGCCTTGCACCTCGTTCCTGCTTTTCTCCCAGGTTCTGTGCCACGAAACCTCTTGCCACCTACCCAAATTGTGTGCTAAAGGTGTCTGCGATCATGTTTCAGTGCTCCCTTGAGGAAGAGCTAAGCAAATCACCCCGTAATTATGGCCTGCCTGTTCATGCCCCTCCACCAGCTTCAAGCTCGTGCCCAAAAGCTGGTTCCGCGCCTCTGTGCCAGGGTTTATTGAGTAATAGTTCTGTCTATTGAGTCACATTGTTAAATCTCTCAGACCTCATCCAACTTGCTCACTCACTGCCATTTCACAGACTCTTAATGTACTTTCAGTGCCGAATTTGGGGGTACAGGGAAGAAGGACGTGCAAGAGGCACTGCCTCTCATATTCCCATTTCTGTTGTGCAAATGACAGCTTGTTTGGGCATTCTGAATCCTTGTTCCATCTGAGGGAATTATCCCCAGGAACCACTCCTCCTTCAGTTGCATCTGTTAGGAACAGTTCAGCACTACAAGGGATTTGGGGTGGGGGGAGGAGAGAACCAGACTGAAATAACCTCCCTCTTGGATCTTCCTTGCGGAGGCTGTGTATGAAGGGCATAAGTGCTCCAGAAGTCTGGCGTTCTGGTGCTTGACATTTATTTTGCAGCTGTGTCCATTGCCACTGCTCCTTTGTCATGGGATGAAGGATCAGGTGTCCTGTTGGCTAAGGTGAAGGTGGCTGGAACCCCCCCTAGTTAAGCTCAGCAGCACACTGGGGGGGGCAGGTCTTCAGCAGCCTGCCTGGTGCTGCCCCCCACTTGGCGACCCTTTTACTGGAATGACTGATGCTGGGGTTTTTTTGGCATTAGGTGGTGACCGCGGCAGGGGTGGCCCTGGTGGCATGAGAGGAGGCCGGGGAGGCCTCATGGATCGTGGTGGCCCTGGAGGAATGTTCCGCGGCGGTCGTGGCGGGGACAGAGGCGGATTCAGAGGTGGCCGGGGCATGGATCGAGGTGGCTTTGGAGGGGGCCGCCGAGGAGGACCTGGGGGCCCACCCGGACCGCTTATGGAGCAGATGGGAGGCAGAGGCGGCAGACGTGGAGGACCAGGAAAAATGGACAAGTATGACTGGGGCAGGCGAGGGCACTGGCATGGCATCGGCAAGTGTGTGTGTGAGCAGCTTGCCAGGAGGGGAGAGGGCAGCTCCGAGTGAGAACCACCGGGGAGGGGGAAGTAATGTGTCTGTGGTGGTTGATCATAGAATCCTCTTCTGATTGGGATTTCTGGCCGAAAGGCCTGCTTGGAAAAGCTGTCTGAGCCCCTGACCCCTTCTGCCTTTTTCTTACAGGGGAGAGCATCGCCAGGAGCGCAGAGACAGGCCCTACTAGGGGCAGCCGACCCCCTTCCCCCTGCAGGACTGCATTTACTACCAGATTTATTTTTTAAAACCAGAAAAAAATGTTTTAAATTTATAATTCCATATTTATAATGTTGCCCACAACATTATGATTATTCCTTGTCTGTACTTAGTATTTTTCACCATTTGTGGAGAAACATTAAAACAAAGTTAAATGGTAGTGTGCCGAGTTATTTCTTTTTCTTTCTTTCTTTCTTTCCTTCCTTTTTTTTAAATGGTTGTTTAACTAAAAACCAATGAGAAACTGTTGTTGTGAGCATGCTCAGTAAATCTGTGGAAAGCCAGGAGGTGGAAAACTTACCTGTAACAATGTTAATGGTTGTGATGTTTTTTAAATAAAATTGCAAATGTTTATAAACGCAGCGCTCAGCATGTGTTCGGCTGCACTCCCATTGGAGAGTTGCCCTTGTGTCTTCAGGCACCCATGCTACATGGAGATCGTTCGGGTTTGCTCAGGAGCTGTGCATAACTGCCGTTTGCAAAGCCCTGAGGCTCACTGTGAACATAGGAGGATCAGAGTAGGCTGTGGAGCACACCTGTTGAGGTACAACCTGCACTTGCCTGCAGGATGAATTGCAGAACGTATCCTTCAGTTTGGATGCTAGGATTGTTCCAACAATGTCGTTTGCCAATACTTGTCTCCTGGTTATAAATAAAAATCACATTGCTGGGCATACCAATGACTAAACTTTCATTCAGGGGCTCATGATTCAATTGGTGGCTTGGAACCAGGCCAGTTGTGTGACTCTAAAGCTGGGTGCACCATACCAAGATCCTTCATCTACCGAACAAGGCTTCATTGGGAAGCAACCAGATCATTTTTGCCGATTCCGCTGCATTAGCAGGTAAAAACTTTGTGTGAAGCTTCTGGACAGCAAATAGATACCAGCAGGTTCTGATCTGGCCACAAAGTAAGATTGTCAATTTCAGCTTGTTGACTATCCCGGAGGTTTGGAGGCAGTGCCTGGGGGAGGGATCTATTCTCAACTTTTTTACCTTTGAGAAACATTCCAGAGGGTTTGAGAAATCCCAGAAGTGGAATTAACTCCCACCCATTTGTGAAACCCTTCCTGGGCCATCAAGAAACTCCAGGGTTTCACAAAACACTGGTTGAGAAAGGCTGCTGTAGAGTCTGGCCCACTGTATCCTCTAGGAGAACTGATCTCTGTGGTCTGAAAAACATGATTCCAAGAGAATTTCAGGCTCCTTTAAGGCTGGCAACGGTACTGCAAAACAACTCTGAATAGTCTGCCATCATAATCCAAACAACAAGGAAGATACACTGTGAAAATGTCAAATACAAAGGCAAAATGCAACACTGTACACATTAACCATGTGTCACACCTGTATATTTTGTGGCATGTTACAGCTGCTAACGCAAATGATTTTGTATCTACTTACAGTGTTGCATTCTTTTGTATTCATCCATCCAGGTATAATAAAACAGGTTTGGCTCCATTTCGCTCAGAAAGGGAATGGAATCTAGATGTTGGTTGAGGATTTTGTCCTGCTTAAGAAAGTGTTCTCGACATCTCTTAAGTTGATGGCAGCCCCCAACAATGGATATAATTGCCCTCATGCCAGTAAATTGTCAGTCTTTAAGGGGCAACTGGACCACTGTTCCATTTTGCTGCTGCAAAGAGTAGTGTGTCTACCCCATCTAGCATTAATATCAAATTACCTCTTAGCATAGAATATTACAGCCCTTTATCACCAGTTTTCGAGCTACTCCCCCTGCATATTGTCCCTTTATGGAGTGAAGGGCTGAACCCAGATTTACTATTTCTTGTGATTCAGTGTGTTCAGAACCCCAGGTTTTATGGCTAATTGTCATGTGTGATCTCTTGGTGTACTTTTCTCTGTCAGGGTGAAATGGACATGCAAGACCCAACTGCATTTTCTCTGAGTGAATAAGACTTTGTGCCTATTAGGCAAGCAGGGGAGTGGTAAAGAGTAATGGCTCGTGTCTGTCTCCCTTGAGATCATGCCAAGATAGCAGCTGGACACCTTGTCTCCTGCAGAATCTAAATTTGTGCCAGTGTACAAATGGAGGTTTCTTGGGAGAAAATGTGAAAAGCATAGAATCAAGGGGAGCTTGATGCTATGCTATTAAACATCAGGTGTTCAAAATATGCAAGTCCTCAATATATCAGTGAGGGGAATGACATGTCCTCGGAGGTAGCTAGTCTCCAGAGCCACAGCAGTTCTAATGATGCCACATTGAATGTCCGGTGGGTTTGCCTTTGCCTCTTCAAGTCACTAATATCCACAGACAAGTCCTGAGTTATTGCAGCCACTAGGTGGCAGTCTACCCATGGTAAAAAGCAATTTCCATCCTGTACAGTCTTCACCAGAAATGGAAATTTTTTAAATATGGGAGCTTGAGGTTTTTTCCCTTCCAGCTTAATTTGTTTTGCTTTTGAATAATGTCATCCTGTTTTTCATGGAGTTCACAAAGGAGTGTGAGAAAGGGGAAGGACACCTTTCCCCCCCCCCCCCCCCTCTCCCTTCAGCTCTTCTTCACATGACTTAATCTGGTCTGGCACTCGTGTTGGCTGCAGACTGATTAGATGTGACATAATCTTTAATTCTGCTGGGAAATTCTTGCCCTGTCTTTCTGTGTTACCCAGAAGCCCAGGAATAATTCCAAACTCCACGCAAGCGCCAGTGGAACATGGAGGGCTGGGCAAGGACCTTACGCTATCGCAAAAGCTGATAAAGGCCACACGTGGGTCATTCACAGGAAACAATGCAAAAGCAACTTCCAATCTAAACAAAACACGGCCTCATCTGTTAAAGCGTAACAGCATCTTACAATCGTCAGCTTAACTGCCAAGTTGGGTAAATGTAATTATGAAGTGTTTCATTCCTGGTATTTTAAGAAACGAAGGTGGCTTCTTCCAGTTTTTTTCGCCCCTTGGCAACTTATTAAAGCCTCCATCACTCCTGTGTCGCATCTCTCGCTGGGGTTTTTCTTACATGCAGAGGGAGCGTCCTAAATGGCTGCTGGCCAGCCTAGCTGCACTCTGGGAAGAGAGTGTAATCAGGTGGCTCTTAACCTGTGCTCATCAAAGGTCAGAAGCAAGGCAAGTTTGCTGCAGTAATTGAACGGAAGACGTCCAAGGAAGATCACAGTCCAAGGAAGATCACAGCTGCTGCGGAGAAGACAGCAATGGCAAGCAACCTTTGCTTATCTCTTGCCTTAAAAGCTACAAATTGACTGACACTCAAAAGCACTTTATTATTATTGCTCGATTTATTACCTGTGGCTATTGAATCATCTTGCAGTGGGTTACAACACAGAATAGATCCCCACAAGATAAAACATTAAAGCCACAAGGTAATCTGATGGTGAGAATAAGTTATATAAAAAAATCCAAAATCATCCATCCCCCACCTACAGCGCCTCAGGGTCAGACTCCCAAGGTTCTGATAATCACAATATAGTTGTTCCTAAGTATATGCTCAGAGGTCGAGGGGCCTCTAGATTTTCCGCGCCCTGGCTTCAACCAAAGACCTGACGGAAGAGCACCGTCTTGCAGGCCCTGTGGAACTGTGACAGCTCCTTCAGGGACCTCAGCAATTCCAGGAGCTCATTCCACCAGGCTGGGGCCAGGCAAACATCCGTAGGCCAGGAGCCACCGACAAATTTGTACCCACAGAGTGGGTCCCGGACCACGAAGCACCTTAAAGTTTAATATCAAAACCTTGAACCTGATCCAGGCTGCAACCACTGGCTGGATATGGGCTTTCCAAGGTGTTCCTGTGAGGACCCTAACAGCTGCATTTTACATTAGTTGCAATTTCCAGATCAAGGACAAGGCCAGGCCCACATAGAGTGAGTTACATAAATCCAATCCCAGAGGTGACTGTTACATGGATCACCTTGGTCAGGTGTTCTGGGGACAGGTAGGGAGCTAGTAGCTTTGCCTGGTGAAGATGGAAAAATGCCAGCTGTGTTACTCTTGTGACCTGGGCCTCTATCATAAGGGAAGCATCAAGGATCACTCCCACATTCCTGATACAGGAAGTGATGTTACGTTGCACCCCAGCCAGCTCAGGCAATCATGCTTCCTGGTCTGCCCCCTCCCTTCCCAGCCACCTCTGTCTTGGGGGGGATTGAGTTTCCGGTGACCCTGAGCCACCCAGCAACAGCTTCTGAACTGGCAAATTATTGGTGGAGGGAGTGCAGGTGGCCATCCATGAGGTTATAGAGCTGGGTGTCATCAGCATACTGATGACAGCCCAGCCCAAAGCTTCAAATCAGCTGGGCCAGAGGGGAGCATAAAGATGTTGAAAAGTGTGTGTGTGGGGGGGGGGGGGAAGGACCACTCCTTGAGGAACTCTACATTGGAATTGGAAGGAGTGTGACAACTCTTCCCCCACGGCAACCCACTGTTTCCAGTTCCATAGGAAGGAGAGCAGCCACTGAATGTCCCACGAATCCTGGTCCAGGTGAGGGAGTGGGCCAAGAGCTCTTGGTCAACCACGTCAAATGCAGCCGACAGATCTAATATTACAAGAATGGCCGAACCACCCCTATCCAGCTGGCACTGGAGATCATCCATCAAGGTGACCAACACCACCTCTACCCCATGGCTAGGATGGAAGCCCAACTGGTATGGGTCGAGGAACGAAGCTTCCTCCATGAAAGCTAGGAGCTGATCTGCAGCAGTCTTCTCAACCACCTTACCCAGAATCGCAAGATGCGAGACTGGGCAGTAGCTGCTCAGGTCCTGAAGAACAAGCAATGGTTTCTTAAGCAAGGGACAGACCACTGGCCCCTTCAGCACCTCAGAGAACTCCTCAGTAGGCAGGGAGAGATTGATAATATCCCTGAGTGGGCATCCTATGCAAAAAAAAACCTTGCTCTTTATGTACTAGCAAGCATTTGTGTATTCACTGCCTTTGCTTGTATCTATTCTTTCTCTTCAAGCCCTGGATGTCAATTACATGTGTCTTGGGGGTGGGGAATCTGGCTGCTACTTCTTTTGTATGGCCAAGCACATGTGCGATGTGCAAGATCCTGAGTTCGAGTCTTCAGCTGCCCACCTCTCTTTCCCACATCTCTGCCCAACAGGGGTTAATCCTCCGGGTGTTCTCCGTTGCTGCTGTTGCTAGAAAGTCAATGGGCTAGGATAAGGCCTTGGCGCTAGTTAATAATTCAAGACTTGCTCTCTGCCCTACAAAGTATTTTCCTGGCAAATGGGGAGGGGAGACAAGAACAGAAACTGGGTGCGGATCAAGACTGTCACTTCAAAGTACCTTTTCTCCATACGCATGCTGCATATTGAGAGCAGCCAGATAAGAAGCTGGGTATACCGAGAATGTTGACCTGAATTCAGCAATCCCCTTTCCGGCCTCGAGAGATTCAAATGGGTAGCCGTGTTGGTCTGAAGTAGCACAATAAAGTCAGAGTCCAGGAGCACCTTTAAGACCGACAAAGATATATTCAGGGCGTGAGCTTTCGAGTGCAAGCACTCGAAAGCTCCCGCCCTGAATACATCTTTGTTGGTCTTAAAGGTGACCTTTCCGGCCTGTAAACTAAAGGAGCACACTGAGTGAGGGGCATTGCTTTAGGAGGGGATACAGCAGGGTTGGGAGCATTCGAATGAGTGGGGCTGGGTCCAAATTCCCATTAGGCCATAAAACTTTAAGGCAGTCATTCTCTGCTCCAAGGTCACAAGGATAAAACGACAAATGCATCGTCTGTCACCCTGAACAGGCTAGATTTCAGGTGGCTAAACTGTGGCTCAGGAACTTCATACAGCTCAGCAGGGGCAATGTGGGTCTTGCGCTTTCAGTATTGCTTGTTCTTGCCTTGAGGGTCATGTGCAAAAGAAGAGAGCTGAGCCAGTGTGGTGTAGCGAATAAAGTGGCGAGTGAGGTCAGATGCCCACTTGGGCTCTTCACAAAATCTCTGTCTGGTTCTTGTGAAGAAACAGAGGAGGGGACAATAATGTCCAAAAGCTCTTTTTGAGTCCTGGATGTGGAGAAAAGCAGGATAAAAGAAATAACAGGAAGTGCAGGTCTACCCCCTCTCCTAGCGTTGCTTGCCTAGCCAGCCCCATGCTATATATTTTTACACAGAAGCAAATCTCTTTTTGCGCCCCAACCTGAACAGCCCAGGCAAGCTGTCAGTTCTCAGAAGCTAAGCAGGACCAACTCCGGCTAATATTTGAATGGGAGACCTTCAAGGATTTGGAGGAAGTTCTTCCAAGGAACACTAGGGGTCATGACGCAGTGGCAGGAAATGGCTATCCATCTATGACCTCCTCATGATAATTTGGGGGGACTTTTGCATTTCTTGTCCTGCCAGGAAACAGTCTTTAAACAGATAATTAATTGGAAATAAAAGGAAGAATAACCCACTCTTTCTTGCTCATCTAATGCGTCTGGCATCTCAACAGCAGGTGGTAGCATCTTCCAAGACATAGCCCCACTCTACTGGTTCTTCTCGGCAAAATAACCCACACATTTAATTGCCAGATATGTTGCAGTCAAAGGGGACCTTTACTTGCAAAGGTATAAACCTGCCAGACAAGGAGAGACAGCCAAATGACTAGAATGAAACTGGATTTGGGTGCAGTTAAGGGTGGGAGACGACGATACTCTTGTTCACCTCCTATTCATTTCCATCGGAGTTGTGCAGGAGAGCTACCTAGGGAATGGTGGCTCTCCCTAATTGGTGAGAGAGGGGTGCCATTTGGGGTGCCTGCCCAAGTGAATTGGACTAAGTCACCCAAAGGAAGAGGGATCAGGCTCCAGCTGATTTGTGGAATTGGCCAAGAGTCATCAAAAAGGACAGAATGTGACCCCTTGAGAAGAGTTTCTCTGTCCTCTCAGTGGTGGTGAAGATGTCTAAGATGACAAGCTGGGAAGGCTCCTGGTGACATCATACCTCTGCCAGGTACCCCATCTGGCTTGTGTGTGAAGTGCTGTCAAGTCACAGCTGACTTAGGTGCAACCCCAGCAAGGGGTTCTCCAGTCATGCAGAGATGGTTTGCCACTGACTTTCTCTTCGGAGCCTTCCTTGGTGATCTTCCTCCCGAGTACAGACCCTGCTTAGCTTCTGAGATTGGATGGGATTGGGCTAGAGCATGCCGCCTTCCCTCCGCCAGTTGGTTTAGGAAAACCGTTATCCTCTCTAGATTCAGCCCACTGCCTGGTTCAAAAGCAAATATCTCGGTAGAAAGAGAGTTGGTTCTTATATGCCGCTTTTCTCTACCTGAAGGAGTCTCAAAGCGGCCTACAGTCGCCTTCCCTTTCCTCTCCCCACAACAGACACCCTGTGAGGTGGGTGAGGCTGAGAGAGCCCTGATATCACTGCTCGGTCAGGACAGCTTTCTCAATGTGGTGGTGAGCCCAAGGTCACCCTGCTGGCTGCATGTGGGGGAGTGCAGAATCAACCCCAGCTCACCAAATTAGAAGTCCACACTCCTAATCACAACACCAAGCTGGCTCTCTAGCAAACTATACCGTTATTCTATGAGGAGAGACAGTGTCGTATAATGGAACGAGTGTGATGGGAGATCCTGCTTTAAATCCCTACCCGGCCATGGAAGCCCCATTTCACAATCCTCTTGTAAAAAAAAATTGGAGGGAAGTGCTCCTTGGAGGAAGAATTACAATTAAATAAATACACAATACTTGCTTACATCAATAATCAGAGAGCCAGTTTGGTTAGGAGCACTGGTGTCTAATCTGGTGAGCCTAGTTTGATTCCCCGCTCCCCCACTTGCAGCCAGCTTAGTGACCTTGGGCTCACCACTGCGATGATAAAGATGATAAAGATGTTCTGACCAAACAGTAATATCAGGGCTTTCTCAGCCTCACTCACCTCTCTGGGTGTCTGTTGTGGGGAGAGGAAAAGGAAGGCGACTGTAAGCAGCTTTGAGACTCCTTTGGGTAGAGAAAATCCAGGTATAAAAACCAACTCTTCTTCAATAAAATAACCTATAATATAAAGGTGAATGTTTAGGATGCTTTTAAAAAATCGATATATCTTCCTACAAATAATATGCTTCATAGTTTTTCTCCTGTGAGTCTGCCCTGCAAACTTAATCAATGCCAGTCTGAGAATTCAAAATTGATCTGCGGGTTGACCACCTTTGTAGAGCAGGGAGAGTTGCGTAATGGGCATGGGTCCTAGCGTGAGCACCCTAGTGGTTTCTCTCAAGGACACCCTTTTATGCTGTAGCAACCAGGACTAGCAGCTTGCTCCTTGTAACCAACAAGAAACTGCACTCCAGAGAACTGCCCTATTGGCACTGGCAGCTGGATGCATTCCTACCGAGTTGCTAGGACCAGCGATGAAAATGTGTTCTTGTGATTCGGCCTTCCCAGAAATTCTTGCAATGCTTTAAAAGAGCCTTGTTAGCTATTTCTGACCGGCCATGGCAACTTCCCTTTAATGAATCAGGAACTCTTAGCCCATTATTTTATGACCCGATAGGCAAAGAGGCTGCCTTACCAGAGAGGTCTCGGACTTCTGCTTTCCATTTTGATTTAGAGGCAGAGTGCACTTCCTAATCCTAGTGGAAAGTTCCTTATGGAGGCTGGGTGCTCAGCTATTGTGGCATTCAAAACAACCCATGATTTGGCAAGACAGCCTGTTGTGTAAATACAGAAGACACGTGTTGTTGTGATATTGAAAACCCTAACATTGATCGGCTGGACTGTCTTAGAGTCACGGAAGGGAGAGGTTAAGCAGACAGATGATCTCAACCTGAGACCCTGAAGAGCAGCTGCCAGCCTTAGACCATTCCGACCTTGGTGGGCCAATGGCTTCTGGACAGCTCATATAGACATGAGTTTGCCCGTGGAAGGACTCTGAGAAAACCGCAGGGGGCTAGGAAGCCATGGAGTATGGCCTAGATCTGTGCTTTTCAAACATTTCTTGTAGAAGGGGAAGACTGGGGATTCCTTGGAAGTTTATCTGGGGGTTATCAACAGCAGCTTTCCGTAGTTAGTGATCTTCCCCAGCCCCAAGCCTTCCACGCCCTGCATTAACTGTGAGTACACCCAGCTCTGAACATTCAAAAGCAGAAGATCGGTGCTAACGTTTTCCCTTATTGCTCACTAGGAAATACAGCCTCTTCCCTCCTGGCTGGTGAACAGGAAGGGCATTATCTTCCCTTAGCAGAATTGCTACAAACGTTTCTTGCTTCCAAGCCTCGGGGCATCTTTCGAACAAAATACTCAGGATGTTGCTCTGGACAGCTGCTGTTCCAAAAAAACAAAACAAAACAAAGAAAAACCCTTTCCAATTTAACAATGAGGTCATGACTCAGCGGCTGACAAATCCTGGCCAAGTTTGCAGCACAGCAGGCAGAAGGGATGAGATCATCTTAGGATAAAGGACCATAGTTTTGTTTACTCCTCCAGAGAGTTGGAAGCAGCTGGAAAAAAAGGATTGATGTTAGTCCAGGATACATCTTACATAGCCCCTAGTAAATTGGTCTGGCTGGGTTTTGGAAAACCTACAAGACCTATTGGATACGCGTGAAACTTCTCTAAGACAACTGGCAGCTCTCAAAAGCTATTGTGTGTCTGCAGCCCTGCAAATGCAACCTGGTTTTCTTCCTCCCTCCTCCATTCATGCAAATGAAGACTTTTAATTCACCTTTGTTTGACTATGCTGTCGAGGGATCTTTCATTTCCAGACTGAATTAAAGAGAAAAAAATGCACACCTGCTCTGCTATAGAGCTCTCAAGGTTTTGAAACCACGGAAGTTGGGCTTTCCCTCTTCTGATGCATGGGTGTGGGTGGTCACTTAGATAGCCCCAGCCTAGAAAATTAGCCCTGTGAATCCGGGGAATTACCAGGAAAACAGAAGTTCAGAACCGAAAAGGAAAGCAAAGTGCAACTTGCAACAGTGGGTCCTAGGCCACAATCCTTGCACCTGCTTTGTTCTTGTGTGTTGCACAGAGTGGTGTGTTCTAGGTTGTGAAGGGTGAGGTACAGGGCACCAAGATCTGACTATCTCTACTGTTGGTCAAGGGGCTCAACTCAAGTGTCCACCGGGTCCCTTTTAAAGATGTTATCCAGTAATTCCTCATCAACCAGCTGCAACAGAGTTCCTTTCAGTGCTGGGCAGGATGTGAAAGAGTCTGGATGATTCTCACGTGGGATGTGTCCCTCTCATAGCAAAGTGCAATCACTTTGGGTAAGTTCTTTAGGGAAGTTGTTTGTTCTGTGTTTCTAGACCAGGGGTAGTCAAACTGCGGCCCTCCAGATGTCCATGGACTACAATTCCCAGAAGCCCTCCTGATAGCTGAAGCACACATTTCCTGAATTAAAATCAGAGGGCTGAAGTTTTCATTTTAGCACTCCCAACCATTTTAGAGCTTGAAATAGTACAAACCCTCAAAGGAACCATTCTCTCTCCTGCATGAATCACTGATCCAGGCACCCTTCCCGGTTGAGAGGAAGCAAGCTCAGAGCAGTGACTCATGAAGAGACACATGGGGTGGGATCTTGCAGATCCCTTCTGCTAATCGTGGTACTTTAGCTGAAGGGAGCCCAGATGAGCTTGTAATAATTCAGTGACTGTCTTGGTGCATAGGAACTCTCTTTCACAGCAGGACATTGTGGTGTGGTCAGTCTTTTGGCAACTGTAGTCCCTGGATATCCAGAGAGTCACAGTTTGGCCAACCCTGCCCTATAACATAAGATTCAAAGAAAGGTAAACCAGTCCTTTTCAGCAGCATGGACTACAATTACCATGAGCCCCTGCTAGCACCATGCAGGCAGGGAATCATAGTAATCGTAGTCCATGGGCATTTGGAGAGCCACAGTGTGGTCACCCCTGTTAACGAGTATGCTGAATTATTAAAAACCTAGGTGATATAAAAGAGTGACAATACCTTCAATTATTAAGTACCGTATATACTCGTGTATAAGCCAAGTTTTTCAGCACAGTATTCACACTGAAAAAGTCCTCCTCGGCTTATACGTGGGTATATATGATATTTGTTTTAATATGGCTAAGTGTGTACTCCAGTCCGTATGTGAATACACAATGCCCAATGTGTGTATGTGGGAGAGGGAAGCCAATTGTGCATGTGCAAAATGCTCATTTCAGGCCCATGTATTTTAATTCCATTTTTATATTTTCTTTACAGCCATGTGTGGGACTCTTTCCCACCTGCTAAGTAATGCAGTTCCAATCCACTTCAACGACCATTTACAAGTGGATTTTGCCATTCCACACAGCAAAATCCAGTTGCAAAAGCGTGTTATTTAGTGTGTGGGAAAGCGCCCATGGTAGCCAGCAAAAAAACGTTGTCCAAAAGGTTCCATTTGGCCTGTAATTTTATAAGCCTGGAGAACGCAAGTCGCAAGGGGGTGGGTGGGTGGGATACATTCCCAGAATTCAGCAGAGCACCACGAGGGAAAGAATAGCAATCAGGACTTGTATCTTCTGCACAGAACTGCGAAACGACAAGAAGTTCATTCCATTGCGTGGCAGAAATCGTTTCACCCCTCGTGAGTTCAGTGCTACCAAGAAAAGATGCATACGTGTCTCTGGAGGGTGAGGAAGGGACTTTGCCCTCCTTTCTGATGACAGAGTGGATAAACATGATTACGGGTGGGGACGGCGGCAAACCCCTTCGCTGAAATGGAAACTGTTCTAGCACAGCTCCTAACTGGGCCTTTCGCTTGTCAGAATGATCAGAGTCCTGATGTCACAGGAGGAATTGCGCAAACCCTCATATCAGATTCTCAGAAAGATGTATCCAACTTAAATGTGGTCTTCATCTTGAACGTCTGTTCCGAAAACTCAGGAGATGTGCGTGTAGGTGATTTAAAAATAAGATTCCATTTTTTTCTGAGTAGAAAGGCGGTCAGCTTTTTGCAAAGCAATGTTGCAATAGATATTTAAAGCCAAGTATCTGAAGAATATTTTGCATTAAAATAGACAATGCTATCCCACCCAGAGTTATACCCTTCTGTTGTCTTCAGTGGATTTAGAAGGGTGTCACTCTAGTATGGCATGAAGTATTCTGCCATTCTGATTTCTTTACATCCCTTCTCACAGTTCCTCTTGCATGCCCAGGGAAATGCTGATTGCTACATTGGGGTCAGGAGGCAAATTTTCTCTAGGCCAGGGATTCTGTTGGATGTTTTTTTTGGGGGGGGGCATCATCTGGCCACGGAATTGGAGTCATTGTGGGTGGACAGGTAGTTGTGAATTTCCTACATTCTGCAGGGGGTTGGACTAGATGACCCTGAAGGTCCCAACTCTATGATTCTGATTTGTGAGGCTTCATGGTTCTTCTCTCTTATCTTGCCCCCTAAATACCAAAGGGCCCATTTCATTCTTGCTTCTCTCTCTCTCTGAATTCCAGATCCTAGTCTTTCACTTCCCTGGGACAAATCTTTCAGACCTGAGCAGCGCCATTCATGACTGCCTCTTCCCATTCAGAAGTTAGTATATTTACAGACATTCCGTTACATCGCATTAGCTCAGCCAATGGTGTGGTGTAGTTTTTACTCTATTTTTATAGACATAAAATGCTGCTTGTTAGTAGAAATCTTACAAAACTAGCACCGTTTCTTACAGGTGCTACGGTAGTCTTCCGGATCAGTTTGCCTCTTTCATATTTGCAAAGAATTATGCTCCAGTGCATGAGACAGAAAGCTAGAAAGCAACACTATAAAGTAGCAAAGATATTATCTGGAAGTAGGGACTGAGTCAGCCAGCCATGGCTGCCCACACATCATTTAGCAACCACGGAAGGGCAACTCAGTCGTCTGTCTCTTGTCTCAATCAAGAGACATGGAAGCACAGTTCACAGAAACGCTTAAGAACCCACAAAGGAGGCAGACTCTGAGACTTCCCCTGTGGTTATCCACCAGCCACCTGCCTTCTTGCCAGGATTGGGACTTTCACATTTTGATACATGAGAAATTAACACTGTTCTACAGCAGGGTTATCAGCTCTGGGCTGGGAAGTTCCTATAGGGAGGTGGCCCCGGGGAGAATTTTCTCATTTTCTCCCACCTGTAGATCAATTGTAATTCCAGGAGTTCTCCAGGCCCCACCTAAAGGTAACAGAACCCTTGATTCATCAGAGTGTCCCAATGAAGCAAAAAAAGAAATCTGTCAGCTGGTTAATAAATGTCTTTCACAAGTCAAAACTTTCTTTGTGTAGTTTATTAGTCCAAAGTCTATGAGAATTAATCAAAACGGGCCCCCAGGTAAAGTGCCTGTTTTCAACAGGAAACCTTCCTCGGGGATAATAAATGGTTTTGCCATTTGTACATATTAATAAATCCTGAGGATGTACAATAAACATCTAGCCGACCTCAGGATGGTGATTGCCAGGCTTGCTAGCTGAGACCCATTCAACAGGACTTTCTGGTCAAGACGTCACTTTGTCTCACTGGCCTGTGCTTTGTCAGCAGGACAGACATGTCTGCAGCAGAGGTATTGTTATTAATAATAATAATAGTTTGATTTCTATGCTGCCCTCCCAGTGAACCAGCTCTGGGCGGTGTACAACATATAAACACAACATAAATTAAAAAGATACAATAATATAAGATTTAAGCTAACATTAAACTGTGCAACAATGTCAGCATCGGCCAGACGGATATTCTAATGCTCAGCTCTCTTAGAGTCCGGACGTGGCTTTGGTGGGGGGTGGGATAGATGTTACTTGATTCACTGGCCCCAACAAAAAGCCTGGTGGAAGAGCTCCGATTAAAGGGCTCAGCGGAAGTGTGCTAGTTCGCTCGCAAGCTCATCCTACCAGGTGGAGTCCAGGAGAGAAAATGCCCTGGCCCTGGTTAGGGCCAGTGTTCTTCTTTGGGGCCACGGATCACAGCTGGTTGGTATTCAAAGAACAGAGAGTACTTTGGAGGGTATAGGCAGAAAGGCAGTCCCTCTGAACCTTAAACTTGATCCAGAATTCAAGGAAGACCTGTCTCTTTAAAATTCCTAACTGCTGATTTCTACATGTTTCTGGGCCATTTCCAAATTTGAAGGAGAGAAAGACAGAGGTGTATATTCTTCTCCCCTCCCTCCAATTGCTAGTGTTTCTCCACCCCAACTCCTCTTTGTGTGGTTTTTCATGGGGCAAGGAAAAACAGGGAGTTTCCATAGCATCAGAATAACATGAAACTCTTCTCCCCACCCAAAGAGGAACAGGAAATCTAGCTCAGCACCCTGCAAGAAGGAGGGTGGGTGGGTGCTTCATTTAACCAGGACCAATCCCTGGAGAGTGTTTACATAGCCAGGGTGAGGCACTGGGATGCACTCAGTAGGTGGCAAGTGGGAGTCTTAGAGCTGGCTGGGGGAAAAGATCTTTTCAAAGCAAAACCAAAAAAGGTTCTCTTATTCAGGGTCATATTGCCAAAGGGTTAGGAGGGGCCATTCAGGCCATCTAGTCCATCCCCCTGCTCCATGCTGGATCAGCTTCAAGCATCCATGTTATCTGTCTAGTGAAGGAGAGCTCGCCATCTCCTTAGGCAACTGAACTGTGAAGTCTCCCCCCATATCTAGCCAGCAGAATCACAACCCCCTGCAGAATGCAGGAAATTCACGACTGCCTGCCCACCCACCCACAGTGACCCCAGTCCCATGACCAGATGATGCCCCCCGCAGGGACCCCCAGAATCCCTGGCCAGTCTTGGCCTGGAGGGAATGTTAGTGGCAAGGTCTATAAATAAGTAAGAATGGCAGAATATTTAATGCCATTCACAGCTGCTTGCCCAACTACAGACCAATTTCATCCAATGGGATGAAACTGACACTCCCCCAAAAATTCCATCTAAACATCCGGAAGAAGTTCTGGGGATAGCGGGTTCCAGTGGCTGAGCGATAGGATGGTGAGTGTCCTGCATAGTGCAGGGGGTTGGACTAGATGACCCAGGAGGTCCCTTCCAACTCCATGATTCTATGATTCTATGCAGTTTACACCCATTACTGCAGCCCGATCCTGTTCCGCCAGCAGGAACAGCTCCCTGCCCTCCTCCAAGTGACAACCTTTCAGCTACATCAGGAGAGCAATCATGTCCCCCTCAACCTCCTATCCCCCAGGCTGAACATTCCCAAGTCCCTCCTCCGCCCTTCCTAGTAGGGCTTCACCCCCCCCCCCCGGCTCCAGATCCTCCTCCTCGTCCTCGCTGAACGCCGTGAGCCGCATTTCTCCCCGAAATTAGCAAAGCAACGAACCGGTGTCTCTGAGCACGTGCAGAGTGCTTTCCCCTACGCGCCTAATCCAGCCCTGACGCATCGATGGGGGCCGCTGTAGAGGTCAGGGCTTTCTTCTGGCCAGGGGCCGACCTGGCGCTCCCTGGAAAAAAAAACGAGGCGCTGACCCGGAGCGGGAGGATGGGCGTGTTTCGTTTTCTGATCCGGATGAGATCAAGGCGCCGGCAGCGGGAAGGAGGAGGAGGAGGAGGAGAGGAGGAAGGCGGCGCAGGAGGGCCGGCCCAGCTCTGGCTCAGCCATCGCCGCCGCATCGGGAGATGGAGGCGCTGAGTCCCGGAGGCGGATCGCCGGCCTCTGCCTACCTGGGCTAAGCTCGGCGGGGCGGAGAGGCCCCTCCCCGGGCGGCGCCACCTCTTGCTTCCCTCCCTTCCTGCCGGGCTCCTCTTGGAGCGGATTAAGCCCCGGCCCGCAATCCGGAGCGAGGAGCCTGCGGCAAGCGGAGCCTCCCAGCCAGCCCGGCTCAGGCGCCGCAGTCGGAGGCAGAGGCCGAGGCCGCCCGGGAAAGGCTCCCGGAGCTCCTGCGCCGCGCAGGGGGAAAGGCGGCTGGAGCGCCTCCGGCATCATCCGCGTCTCGCTCCCTCCCGTCGGCGTTTTGCGGGATTCGAGGTCGAAAGCAACTCGCTTCCTGCAAAGTTCCCGGAAGAACGCGCACGTGGGGAAGAGGCTCCCGGGATGACGCGTGGCTGCGGCTGCGAGGGCTGGGCGGCTTGAGCGGCTTCTCCCGCCCGCCCTGGCGGCGGGTCGGCGTGGGATCACCCACGCGCGAAGGGAGCCCGAAGACCACCGCGGAGATGTCTTCCTTGGTGAACTGCGGCGACACGTGTGAACTGGACGCTGGCTGGCTTACACAGGTGTGTGTGCATCGCCGAGGTTGCCTGGGGGTGGGCAGTTGTCTGTTTGGGTTTGGTTCAGGAAGGCCTGGTGGCGGGGGATGACTCGCATGCGTGAATGAGGGTGCCTTGCGCTCCCATGCTTTCAATGGAATTCGGTTCACACCTTCATAGCCCAAGATAGGTGTGAGTCGTTTCTCAAGGACCTCGTCCTCAATTTTTAGAAACTACCTATGAGGGGATCGGAAAGTTCTTCCTATGATGTCATGGCAGAGACAGTCCATTCACACATGTGAGTCATCATTAGATAGCGTAGCATAAACATGCACTTGTAAAACCATTGCAGACTTTTGCCTTTGAGTCCCTGGGAATGCAACCTGAAGATGCCATCTGTGGCGGCTTTTCATTCATGCAGTTTGCCACTTGATGCCTGGGTTGGCGAGGGATGGCCCTGCTTGTCTGAACTGGCTATCTGATTCCTTCTCCTCTTCCAGAGGCCCTCTGCTCCCTCTCCGTTTGAGCAAGGGCTGGTGAGTCTCTCTCGGCTGGGTCTCCCTCTCGAGTGGGATCAGCTTTGTGGCTCAGATGACGTATTTCAGAACTGAATCCTGAGTCACGGTTGAGCTGTTGAGTAAGTGCCTGGCTGGCCTACAGGCAACGAAGCTATCTGGTTTGGTCAGGTCTGGGTCTGCTTTGGTTGTGTATAAAGGAGCAGGTGGGATGCCCAGTGCAGAGTGACTAGGGAGTATAGAGGGCAGGGCTCATGGGTCTCTTAGACCAGGGGTAGTCAACCTGTGGTCCTCCAGATGTTCATGGACTACAATTCCCATGAGCCCCTGCCAGTAATGCTGGCAGGGGCTCATGGGAATTGTAGTCCATGAACATCTGGAGGACCACAGGTTGACTACCCCTGTATTAGACTCTTCCTCCAAAGTGCTCTGATTTCTCCCCTTCTCTAGCTTGCCTCCACAACAATCCTGTGAAGTAGGTCGGGCTGAGCCTATGTCAGGTCCAAGGTTGGGCAGTGTCATGAGTGGAGATTGGAACTTGGACTTCCCAGGAGAGCCTTCTGTAAAGGCTGATCCTGCATTGAGCAGGGGGTTGGACTAGATGGCCTGTATGGCCCCTTCCAACTCTATGATTCTAGTTTTTTTTTGTATGGGATGCCCAAATCACTGCATCGCAGTGTGTGAAACATGCCTTCTGCCTACGGTTCAGATCTGCAAAGTCTGCAGATACTTTTCTTCCCAGCTGATCTCTGGTACTAGAAGAGATCTTGGTTGGGAAGAAATCTCTTGCAGGGGGAGGTAGAGATAGCAGAGAAAGCGCAGGCCTCGGCACACACCTACTGCTTTATATGTAAGTGGGGCAGACCGAGATTTAAGCAAATGTGTCTGCCATTGTCATGTCTAATCTGGGTCCTTGTCAAGTTCCCTGCGGATTTGCTTCTTACCCTTGCGGGGAAAGATGATCGCTGTTATCTCTTTGGGCCATGCAGTGGTTGCTGCTCACATGTGAATCCTTGGGTGGTATAAAATTGATTCTCGGGTATAAAATTCACTAATGCAAGATGTGCACTTCTTAGCCTGCCTTTCAAACTGGAAAGGGGGGGTGGCTCTGGGAAGAGTGTGTCTGTCAGGAGCTATTAGCCAGGACAGCTAACTGGAACCTCCAAGTCCAGAGACTGTATATCCCCAAATTCCAGATTCTGGCTATAATCTTCAAGAAGAGCTGTCCTTTCTTGGGAGAATCTGCCAGGCCATGCTAGAAACAGGAGGCTGAGCTGGAAGGATTCATTGATTTCCCCCCTACTCGGCCTTTCCCCCCTTCCCATTTTATTCCAACTAAGAAAGTGCATTATTCCAACTAAGAAAGACTTTCCCAGTTGCAAAAGGATTTGGACTGGGGTCTCCCTACGCCACATCCAGTATGCAGACTGTTGGATCACGCTGGCTCTTTGTATAATTTGCAACCCCTTCATTGCCTTTTCAAGTTCATCCCACCAGGAAATAGAAACTGCAATTAAAGGTTGAGGTTAGTGGCAGACTAGTGCTTGAGCATCGACCGCTCGACAAAGCATAGAGTTCCAGGTTGCGATGCATAAAAGTTAAAAAACAAATAAAAAGGAAAAATAAAGTAAGAATGAGCTCCCAGAAGACCCTGTTGGAGCTATCAGTTCCACTGCACCTGCAAGATGGAGCTCTTCCTCCCGGTCTTTGTTTGAGGCCAATGCAGGTTAGATCTCCGTCCCTTGTTGACTAGCCAGGTCATCGGTGTCCCTGCCGTTGTCCCCTGAGGCTCTACTGCGGGAAATTTTCGCCATCTGCGAGGGTTTATAGGGATTCTATAATTGCTTTAAGGGGATTTTAATGTTGGGCTGTTTATTGTTACCCACCGTGAGCTGTGTCATTGGGAGTGGATATAAATCAACCAGTAAAGAAAAACTAAATGCTTGGCCATTGGTCATAGCCTTCCCTTTGGCCCAACTGCTGTGGACTTGGTGGAGATTGTCACAAGGCCCTCTGCACATGCTCATGTGTGCTTTAATTCTGCCATCTAGTCCCAGGACCGAGTACAAGCTGGGGTTAAAAACAAAACTACCCCAGGGGCCAAGTCTTGTCTCAAATGGAGCATGGCTGGCCTGGGAACACAGGTCTCTGTGTTTAGTTTAATTAAGTAACCAGCCCTTATGAGCTTTTCCCAGCATTAGGCAGCGTGAACAGCGAGAGAACAGCAGTGTGTACAAAGAGGTCGTCTCTCTCCCCCCCCCCCTTCCCTCGCTAAAGTGCACAGACTTTGAATGGGAACTGCAGTTCAGCAAGCTGGCTCCTGAATACAACATATGAGTCATCTGCTAGGCAGGGAGACCTTCAGCCAAGCAAAGTTTGTTTAGACACCTGAAAAGAATTGGGGCTGTGGCCCAGCCAGCCATGTCCCTCCCCCTCCCCAGCCTCCCCAGAAGCATCGGACTCTCCTCTGGTGTGGACCGATTTATTATCGCCCAGTTCTACTGAACCGCTCAGATTCGGCTTAACAGAATTATGGATCACAAAGCCCGTTGTGAAAAGCTCTTTGTTCTCCCAGTTTAAAAACATTGACCTGGTGCTCAAGGGCTGGAAAGAGGCCCAGGATTTCAGCCCTCCTTCTTCCCTCCCGTACATCAGAGTGCTGCACAAGCCAAAAGGGGAGAAGGGAGAGACTGGGGGATGAAGGGAGCAGAACGAGAAGGAGAGGTTTCTTTTAAGAGCATGACTGTGCCTTCCGAGGTTCTCATGGGAGAGAGCCCTGTGGAACACCTTAAGCTTCCTTTTGAGTAAAACAGGCACAGAACAAAGGGTCTAGGGGCTCCTAACTGGAGCGTGTGCTTTGCTTCCCCCCCCCTGCCTCCATGGCCTTTGAAGGTTTCCCAGGTGAGGCACTGCCCAGTATGGAACAACCTCCATTTTGAGAACCAGAGGCCTGGAAGAAAGACTTGGAAGAAGTGGTTTGTTACTAAGAATGCATGGAGAGTCCTGGTGGATGAGATCAGCCTTTCTTGACTTTCTACCATTGAGAAACCCCTGAAAGAGTCTTCAGACTTTCAGAAACCCCTGAAATGATGTGATCATGCAGAATATGGTTGGGAAGCATAGCTGGATACAGGCCCATCTAGGCCCCTCCCCTTCCCACCCCCTAAATGCCCATCATTGGCCATTGGGGGGAGGATCCGCGTGACCATATATGGTCATATCAGCCAATAAATGTTTAACAAATTTCAAAAAAAAAAAAAAAGAAACTCCCACCCATTTGGAAAAGCCTTCCAGGGCCATCAAGAAACCCCGGGGTTTCACAAAACACTGCTTGAGAAAGCCTGGATTGGATGCTGCCATCCTGGGTGGGCGTGTCCACAGCTCTGCTTCTCAATCATATTCAGCCTGATCATGCCAATTCTGGGGTTTCTCAAAGCCTGAAGAATGTTTCAGGGGTTTCTTAACAGTCAAATAGTTGACCAAGGCTGGTGTCGCTGGTTTATTATAAATCCTGCTCATGCCGTCTAGGTAAGGTGGTTTCCTCTCCTCCTGCTGTTCTAACGGGTGGCATCTCCCCATCTCTCCCCCCTTGACAGTAACCCTCCAAGAGAGAATGCAAGATGGCGGACCAGAGTAACATCCAGTCGGCCGCTTCCAAGAGTATCCGCCCATTCCGCTCCAGCGAGGAGTATCTCTACGCCATGAAAGAGGACCTGGCGGAGTGGCTGAACACCCTCTATGACCTAGACATCCAGGTGGAGAACTTCATGGATGCTCTGGAGACCGGCTACGACCTCTGCCAGCATGCTAACAACGTCAACCGCATAGCGCTGGAGTTCCTACAGCTGCACCCGGAAGCAGCTGCCAGGATGAAGATTCCCCAGAAGGAGGTCATCTTCCAGGCCAAAAACGTGGTGCCCGGCTCTTTCATTGCCAGGGATAACATCTCCAATTTCATCCAGTGGTGCCGCCAGGAGCTGGGCATTCAGGATGTCTTGATGTTCGAAACGAATGACCTGGTGCTGAAGAAGAACGAGAAGAACTTTGTCCTCTGCCTTCTGGAGGTGGCCAGGAAGGGCTCCAAGTTTGGCATGCTGGCTCCCATGCTCATCCAGATGGAGGAAGAAATCGAGGAGGAAATGAGAGATCAAGTCACCTACGGAGAGTTGGAGACAGAGCAGACGAGTGAAGATCTAGGGCCCCAGTCGCCTGTCTACCCGAGCAGGACTCAGAGAATAACCTTGTGTGACCTCAAGAATCTGGATGAGCTGGTAAGTCTGTCCTGGTCATGAGGTCTCTTCAGGAAGCTGTCCCTGCTTCTGTTGGCCAGCATGTTAAGATTTAACCCGTTCACTGAAAAGAATCACACACAGACAGGCTTGGGCAGGGGTAGTCAACCTGTGGTCCTCCAGATGTCCATGGACTACAATCCCCATGAGCCCCTGCCAGCTTTTGTTGACTACCCCTGGGCTTGGGGACAAGTAGGCTATTTCTGAGTGGCTTTTCAACCTCTGCCCTGGAGCTGATTCACCATTTTAAGTCTTATCATTTATATAGTACTCATATGCTATCTTTCAGTATTCCTTACTGTTGTTCTGGAAAGTAGATCTGGATTATATTGCAGACTAGGGGCAAGGCCCATTGCATTCAGGACTGGGGTGGGGTGGGGTGGAAGAACTCTGTGGATGGCCTCTCCCTCCCTCCAGGACCGGTAAAAGTTGAAATCTGTAGGCCCCTGGGAAGGGAACTCAATGGCAGGGGCAGCTCTCACACAGCAGGGATCTGCAGCCTCTGAGCCTCAAAGGGAAGTGAAAGGAGGAGGGTGGTGGTTAAGGGTGGGGGATGGAAGGCGATTAGCTGGCCGCTGGACAGACAGGTAAGCCAGTTGGAGGAGGAGGCACTCAGGGGCGGAACAGCCGCCCTAACTGGGTGTTAAGCACTGAGTGGCATTTAAGCCATGAGACCAGCTCCTCCTCCAAGGCCTTATCAGGAATATGTTATGTGGAATAGATGGAGGCCTGGGGGTGAGAGATACAGTTTTGCTGAAGATGCTTCTGCTGTGGCAAAGGCATGATCCGAACCAGGGACTTCCTGATCTCTGTAGCTCTGTTTCTTAGCACGGGCCAGGTCAGAGATTCTAGCGGGCATCGGATCTGTTCTCTCTTTCTTGGCATGTTATTTGTCTGCTCTTGCCCCTTTTCCTTGGCTTAGATGGCAAAGGGGTGCTACTGGCAAGCACCCTGCTTCCCAATCTCCCTTACCAACTGGGAAGGATGGGGCTTTGGATCTGGGCTGGTGCTGACCCCTCAAGGTCCCGACATCCATTTTATTCAAGGTATAAACTTTTGCATTCAAGCACACATCTTCCTATACAAAAGAAGTCTATCGGAAGAAATGTGTGTCCACACAAAAGCTTCTGCCTTGAATAAAAATGTTATTGGTTGTAAACTTTCTAGTTCTAATATTCCAGGTGTTTTTTCAAGCACATTGCATGGGGCGTTATTAAGTCAGCACTTCCCAAGCTGTCTGCCAGGGCATGCCTGTGTGTATGCATTCCTAGAACAAGGGGAAACTCCCATGAGCCCTCAGTACTTATCCACAGATGTTGTCGCTTGCTGGAAAGGGCTGTGATTGATAGAACATCTGCTTGGCAGACAGGATGCCCCAGGTTCAGTTCCTGGCATCTCTAGTTGGTGCAGTGGTTAGGAGCACCGACTTCTAATCTGCCAAGCTGGGTTCAATTCTGCGCTCTCCCACATGCAGCCAGCTGGGTGACCTTGGGCTTGCCACAGCACTGAGAAAGCTGTTCTGAATGAGCAGTGATATCAGGACTCTCTCAGCCTCACCTCCCTCACAGGGTGTCTGTTGTGGGGAAAGGAAAGGGAAGGTGATTGGAAGCCACTTTGAGACTCCTTCGGGTAGAGAATAGCGGCATATAAGAACCAACTCTTCTTAGTTGAGAAGAAGAGGTAATAGGTGACATCAAAGTCCGACAATAAAGACTGAGACCTAGGAGAGCCATTGTCATTGTGCATAGATATTAATGACCTTCATGGACCAATGATCTGATTTATGTTTTCATGTGTGCTTTCTGTCTGCACACTTTACTATTCCTATCCTTACAATCACCAGTTGCAGTGGGTTACTACTACACCTCTGCACTGGATAATTTTCAGTCATCAAAACCAGGGGTAGTCAACCTGTGGCCCTCCAGATGTTCATAGACTACAATTCCCATGAGCCCCTGCCAGCAAACACTGGCAGGGGCTCGTGGGAATTGTAGTCCATGAACATCTGGAGGGCCATAGGTTGACTCCCTCTGATCTAAACCTTCCTCCTACAGAGCAGCAGTTTTTCGGAGAAGGCTGTCCATCATGCCTCTCTGTGAGTTACTGCTCTGGAGCTGCTCTTCCTAGTTAGGAAGCATATCCCGGACAGGCTCTCATGCAGGTACTATAATAATAAGCTTTGTTTTTATATACTGCCCTTCCCATGAGGCTCAGGGTGGGGGCAACTTACGCAAGAGATAAGCCTCTTAAGAGCATGGTGGATTTAGAATAAGAAAAGGAAGTCTCCTTGACAGTCTCAGGATACCCTGCAGTAAGACTCTGCCCAGCTCAGCTGTCTTCCCTGAGGGGAGATTTCTTTAGATCAGGGTTGGGTGAAGCCCCACCCCTGCCAAATCCACAAAAAAGATAGATTGGATTATGTTTGTACATTATGCAAGTTTTTTTGGCTCTGCTTCTGCAGTTCACGGGGATCTCAGTCAGACCTCAGGCCAATGAAGTTCTGCAACTTCTTCATTTTCGGAGACTTCCCCCGCATATGACGCGCACATTGTTATAGCCAGGAGATCCTTGGATTGTCTGGCAGCCAGGCAAGAGACGTTTGGAGGTGGTTGGCCATTCCCCGCCTCCGGATCATGACCCCAATGTTGCTTGGAGGTCTCCCATCTAAATACCAGCCAGTTTAGCTTCTAAGCTTCCAACCCTGCTTCTAAAATCTGATGAGATGAGGGCTACCCAGGTCAAGGGGGACCACACATTAGTGTAAACGTGTAAAAATGGCCTGCACATTTTTGGCCTGCACATTAAAAATGGCCAGGTGTGGCCAAACTGTGGCTCTCCAGATGCCCATGGACTACAATTCCCACGAGTCCCTGCCAGCATGATGCTGGCAGGGACTCATGGGGATTGTAGTCCATGGGCATCTGGAGAGCCACAGTTTGGCCACCCCATCTCTGCAGTCACAGGGGCTAGAGGCTGCGATTTTAACCCCATTGCACCTGGGCTACAGGCTTGCTTTTGAAAACACCTTGAAGCTGCTTCATTGTCAGACACTGAAGCCAGTTTCTCATTTTGTGGCTCGCTTGGGGAATCCCGGCCGGCCGGCCTGCGCAGATGCTGTGGCTTTACTTCCAAGGGACCACCTTGCAGAAGGCCGGCCAGTAAATCCACAGCTAAGAGTGGCGTAAGATGCTAATGCAGTGGGCAGAGGGAGGAAGTCCGGTGCCCTCATCCTTCCTGCGCTTGCACTTAGCGCCAGGTTCTGAAGCCGTAGGGAATCAAGCTGGAGTCAGGCTTCGAGCACGTCCGTTGTGCTGTTTGCTGACAAGTCCGGCTCCCCTGTGATTCAGAGTTGCTCCTCCTTGCTTCAGTGGATCTGAGTAACGATTGTTCTTCCTGCTCTCAAATATTTGGCAACGGTCAATACATCACACCCGAATGTTTGTTGTCTCTGCTTTAAATGTTTTTGGGCTCCATTGCAGGATGGGGGTTTTGGGGCTTCTTTGCAGGATGCTTTTGAGTTCCTTTGTCAACCCAACTGCTCTTCTCTGGAGACTTTTCCAGCCAGCCAGCAGATATTGGGTAGCTTCCTTCAGAGCTGGGGAGGCCAAGCATATTTTTGAGTGCTTGAGGTGAAGCAGTGGGGCAGCCTGTTGTTCACTTAAACAAACTCAGCAAGGAGGGCTGTTTCCATGCACTGGAAGGACGGGATAATTTCCTCCCCACCTTTAAAGCCCGTATTTAAAACGTAAAGGTTGTGATTTGGTTCAAATAACCCCCAGAGTATCCTAGGGTTTGGGAAAATAAAAGGGGAACAATTTACCCTAAAGAGGTATGTGTGTGTTTGTGTTTGTGTGTGTGTAGAGCCTTTCAAGGGTCCCAGGCAAAAGCCCCAACGTTATTGAAGGGTGAATTGCCCTGCTGTGATATTTGACTAGCATTCCCCGGTACCTTTGAGCCAATGGCCTATTGATGCTAAAGCAGTAATATAAGGAAAGGCGGTAGGATTTTTCCACTTTTGCTGCAACAAACTGATATTGGAGGATTAGAGGACTCGACCACTGAAGAAGTCATTGAAAACGGAAATTATCTGGAAACCATTATGGTTGTTTCTTCTTGTATATATATAAAAGAAATTGTATTGGAATTCAGTATATACATTATCGCAAGTATATTGCCTTGAAAAGGTTCCTTGATTTTCTGCTGTGATATTCATCTTCCGGAGAACCTCACATTTCAGACAACGAAACCCTGTTTAGAGCAGGGGTAGTCAAACTGCAGCCCTCCAGATGTCCATGGACTACAATTCCCATGGGACTAATGGGAATTGTAGTCCATGGACATCTGGAGGGCCGTAGTTTGACTACCCCTGGTTTTAGAGGCTATAAAGGTTTAGAGGCTATAAAGATGTGACTGAAAGGGTGTGGTCACCAGCTGCTGTAATCCCGAAGCCAGAGAAATAGAGAGCTGAAATAATGCTTCCCATGGTTGGGAGTAGCATTTCGGTGTTCTCGCTAGTTCCTGGCCCTTCTTGCTGGCTAACCGAATCAGAATAAATTATGCAAAAAGTAGGGGGAAATAGGCACCGCTGCATAATGTATCTGCCAGTCTGTGTAACTGTGCCGGTTATAAAAGGAGACTTCTCTTGACGTACACCTATTTACATATATATTAATGCTGACGACAGGGCAATCTATGTATATGTGACAAAAAACAATCTGGGAAGCCAGATGCAGCCTGTGGCTTAGAGAAAAACTGGATGGCCATGCTTAGACATGCCGATCCTTGCAGGGCAAATATGCCACTGTTTCTGTCTGCAGTGGCCAGGCTACTGGTTGTCTCATTGATGGATGAAGAGGGGCAGAGAGCCCTGTAGCTTGTGTAGCCTTGAATGATCGACTTCCAGCATGCACCTTGCTGGGAAAGGTGCAAGCTTTCATAGAATCATAGAGTTGGAAGGGACCTCCAGGGTCATCCAGTCCAACCCCCTGCGGAATGCAGGAAATTCACAACTACCTGGCTTCCCACAGTGGTCCCAATTCTGTGATCAGATGATGTCTCCACCTGCTCCAAGAAAAACCCCAGAATCCCTAACCAGTCTGGCCTGGAGAAAATTCGCCTCCTGATCTCAAAGTGGCTATCAGCATTTCCCTGGGCACGGAAGAAAGGGCCACAAGAGCCAAGCTCAGACACAGTCCCTTCTGCCCAACCTCTTACAATCTGCCTAAGTTCACAGAACCAGCATTTCTGTCAAATGGCAATCTAGCCTTTGCTTATAAATTTCCAAAAGAAGAACCTCCCACCTCCCAAGGAAGCCTGTTCCACTGAAGAACCGCTCTAACTGTCAGGAACTTCTTCCTGCTGTTAAACCAAAAATTCTTGCAAATTAATTTCGTCCCATTGGTTCTGGTCTGTCCCTCTGGAGCAACAGAAAATAACTCTGCTCCATCCTCTATGTGACCGCACATCAGGTACTTGAAGCTGGCTATCATATCACCTGTTAGTCATCTTCCCTGCAGACTAAACAGACCGAGCTCCCCCAACCTTTTCTCATACGTCTTGGTCTCCAAACCCCTCACCATCTTTGTTGCCCTCCTCTGGACACGTTCCAGTTTGTCTACATCCCTCTTCAACTGGGGTGCCCAGAACTGAACACAGTGCTCCTAAGTAAGGCTGAACCAGAGCAGAGTAAAGTGTTACCATCACCTCCCATGATCTGGACACGATACTCTCTGTTTGATACAGCCCAAAATCCCACTTCCCTTTTTAGCCACTGTGTCACACTGCTGACTCATGTTCAGAGTATCGTCTCCTAAGACCCCCAGATCCTTTTCACATGTACTCCTGCCAAGACAGGTCTCACCCATCCTATAGTGCTGCATTTGACTTTTCCTACTTAAATGCAGAACTTTACATTTTTCACTATTGAAATTCATTTTATTCGTTTTAGCCCAGTTTTCCTTGCTAACTGGCATGGTGCACCAGTCAAACGGGGGCGCCCCAGGCTCACCTCCCTCCCCCTGCTGTGCAGAGTCTCCTTCACTTAGCCTAGCCCTTCTAGTTGCTGTAAAGATAAAAACTAAGGCTGGGTTAGCCATTTATTCTGCTCTCAGTGCCTTGGAGGAAAGGCAGGAAAAAACACAATAGGTAAACGCTTTCTTCCACAGCTGCTTCCAGATTTTCTGGGACCATCAGGATCCTGACCACTGATCCTTTCTAGAACTAGTCTAGAGTCATGACTCCTTCCTCGCAGCTGCCCCAGCGTTTGAAAAGGAGCAGAGCTGCGATCGCCTGGCCCTGTGGTGCTGCCGATTGGACCCTTTCAGCATTTCTAAACGGGACAAGTTCACCTCTGAAATACTGCTGGCGACCACAGGTTGGACACACGTGTGCCATAAGGTCTGAGCCTTCCATCTGGGGATAACAATGCAGACGTGCCTCCTATGGGGAATGTTTATGGAATGTTTTTCTAAATTTCTTCCCCCTCCCCAACCCACCTTGGCCTTCACATTTTTACTGGCACCAGTATGTTGAAAGCCAGCAACGCCACCCAAAGGAACAGACATCAGCTCAATCGCCCCCATTCATGCCTGCGCCCTCTTTAACTCTGCAGCCTATGAATGTGGGTCCTTAAAGGGGCGCTGCCAGCTGCAAACCATTCTGGGCGACAAACCCACTAGCCTCCGCAGCTCTGAAAAGGGTTCCCGTTCAGTTACGAACACTGCCGTGTTTGTCTCGACAGAACCGCTTCTATTTCGGACTGTTTGCGGGTTTAGCCTTTTGGCTAGGTTGGCATTTTTATGCAAGCTCCTGTTTTGAGGCACAAACTATGATGTTGATGTGTCGGCCTGTAATAAACTTTGTCTTCAGATCCCTGGTTTGTTTTGGGGCTGGGATGTACCTGGGAAGAAGAGCAGCATTCATGCTGCTGCGCTCTTGTTCCTGTGGTGGATAAATATTATGACATGTCTGGTGGAAAGATGTTCTTGGAGCATACAGGATGTCCCAAGTGGAGCTTTTAAAGGGACCTAAGTCTCTTAGAAGAGCCTCTTGTGGCGCAGAGTGGTAAGGCAGCAGAAATGTTGTCTGAAAGCTTTGCCCATGAGGCTGGGAGTTCAATCCCAGCAGCTGGCTCAAGGTTGACTCAGCCTTCCATCCTTCCGAGGTCGGTAAAATGAGTACCCAGCTTGCTGGGGGGTAAACGGTAATGATTGGGGAAGGCACTGGCAAACCACCCTGTATTGAGTCTGCCATGAAAATGCTAGAGGGCGTCACCCCAAGGGTCAGACATGACTTGGTGCTTGCACAGGGGATACCTTTACCTTTAAGTCTCTTAGGTTGCAGTGCTTTGGCTGTCAAATGCCTACCTGACATTGTAGGTTTGTCTGACACCTGGTCTTAGATTGCAGAGGGAACTGTGGCTCGCTGGTGGAGTACTGCATTTTCAGGCGGAAGGTCTCAGGGTCAGTTCTCCAGTTTAACAGGCTCAGGTAGTGGTTGGTGTGGACTAAGCCTGAGACCCTGAGTAGCTGCTGCCAGCCAGAGTAGACAATACTCAACCTGAGTGACCAAGGGCCTAACTCAATATAAGGCATCTTTGTGTGTTTCTATGCTCAAGGGTCTGTTGTTGGTACCTGGCGAAAGTAGTTATTCCCACTTGCCAGAGTTTGGCTAGATAGCGGTGATTTTCTTTTTCCTTTCCTCCAGTAGTACAGGAATCCTGATCCTGCTTGTACTGACCCACGCTGTAATCTTTTCCATTGTTATGATTGTTCCATCATTGTACTTCCTGATTGCTCTGGCTCTTAAAACAAAAAAAATCTTCACTAGGTTGTATTGCTGGGACAGTGTTATCTACTGATTTTTCATGGGTTTTATATAGCAGCTTCTGTTTTTCTTCCTTATGCACTTGAAGGCATTATTCCGGGAGGTGGCTCATGAACATACCAAACTAGGGGAGATGAGAACACATCTGCTTTGGTTGCAGTGGGTCTCAGGTGGAGGCCTTTGGCATCTCCAGCTGCTAGGAGAGGCCTTTGTTTTCAGCCAGAGCTGCTGGTAACCATAAAAGAGGCTTCTAAGCTAGTTGGACCTGACTCCAAACCAGGGAGTGATGCGTAGAAATGGGTCTTATTTTATTTATCATACTTCTATACCGCCCTCCCCGGAGGCTCATCATTATTTGGATGCAGAGCTGTGTAAGTGTTGTGGGGGTTTTGGTATGTTTTCTGAACTCAGCAATTTATTTCCCATGTTGACTTGACTGCCACAGAACTAGGGTTGCCAACCTCCAGATGGGGACATAAAAAACAAAAACCAGGGTACACAGTACATGGAAAATACCAGGAAAAAGGAGAGGGCTGTGCAATTGTGACTCTGAAAATATAGTAAATAATAATGCTTCCAAAAGTGCAAAATAGTAATTTATAAAGTAGCACCAAGACAACCACAAGTAGTAACCAAACCATCACAACTAATAACCAAACAGAATACAGGGCCTTTTCAGTCCTGGACCCTACCTGGTGGAATGAGCTCCCAGAAGAGCTGTGGGCCCTGATGGAGCTCTCTGAGTTCCGCAGGGCCTGCAAGATGGAGCTCTTCCACCAGGAGTTTGGTTGAGCTCGGGTGGTGGTCCTGGGGTATAAGATTGGGTCCCCCCTCCCAGGTTCCCTTTAGGTTCCTGGGCATGGTATTAGACTGTGCCCTGAGTTGTCGGGTAATCTTCCTCTGTTTTTACCATCTCCAATGTTGACACTGTAGGGAGAGGAGTTTGAGTATTTTTACTGCCATGTTGTAGAGTATAGATTTTTAGCTTTGGGATTTGTTTTAGGTCATAGTTATATATTGAATGTGGTTTTGTGGAACTGGATTTTGTTTATGTTATATGACTGTGAACCACCGTGACCCAGTTTGCTGGGAGTGGCGGTATACAAAACCAATCAATAAATAATATAAATAAATTTGGGTACAATACTACAAGAAGTGTAATGCAAAAAATAGTTCAGGCAAGTGGGTTAGTTCCAGCTGAAATCCAAATGAGGATCCAGCAGTCCCCCGTTTCGCAGGGTGGATCTTCTATAGTGGATCTAAACTGAGTTGAAATAAAGTCTCAAAATAGTGAAAATTATAAATTGCATTTTCTGGGAGACTTTGTCATATATTATTTCACGTTGATCATTTAGGTCCACTATTGAAGCAAGTAGATTCTGATGCTGAGCAAACCGTTGGCGATCGGGACGGGTGCAAACAGATTTAATTTTTTTTAATTTTAATTTTGTTTAGATTTTTATGCCGCCCTTCCCTACGGCTCTGGGTGGTTTACATAAAACGTAGAACATTTACATAGAATATTTAGTAGTTGTTTGCTGGTTATTGGAGAAGGCACTGGTAAACCACCCCATATTGAGTCTGCCATGAAAACACTAAAGGGCGTCACCCCAAGGGTCGGACATGACCCAGTGTTTGCACAGGGGATACCTTTACCTTTTACCTGCTGGTTATATCCCCCTATCTAGGAATTCTGGCAACAAAAAGTCACAATATCTGCAGGAATTGATATCTCTATGGATTCATTGACTAGTCCCAGACATTTAAGATATTCTGATAGGATAAACAGAACACTGAAAGATTAGTCCATCTTTTGATGGCAGCAGAAATACTTACGGTGCAAAACTAGAAAGGGAAAGAGACAGAGAACAGCAGGATCTGAAATGTTGATTTACTAATGCTGATGTATATTTTGAGATTCCAGGAAGGGGAAAAATGCTATATTGGGGAACTACATTTATTAAGTAACCTGATGAAATATCAGAATAAAGAGGTCAACACTTGCCAACATCTGATTTTATATCTTTGACACACTAATTTTTATAAAGTTCTCTATACAATCATTTTAACAAACCCCAAAGCGTGGCAGAACCAGAGGTGCAACTCGCAATTGGGCAGCAGTTTTGTGCAAGACCCTTTCAGTCCACAGCTGCCCGGACCATGAAAGTAACCTAAACAGCAAGTTGGAGCAGCAGCCTGTTAGAGGTACCAGGGAAGCAGTCGAAGCATCACTGCAAAGCATCCTGGGAGAGAATGATGCAGGCAGATGTGGTGCACAACATCTTGGGCTGACCCTCTCTGCGGTCCCATCCGGGTCTGTCATTCCCTAATAAGCAGTTCATACGGCCCAGGCGCTACAGAGACGATGGAAGCTATAATTTGATTGTGAGGCATGAGTCACCGAAAGGTCCCCCCTCCCTTTGGAAGCAGTCTGAAATGAATGCCTTGGGAGAGATCGCGGACTTTATTCTTAGACCCGGCTTTCTTGTTTTTATAGCTGTGCAAGTGGAAACTCGTAGCAGTGTCTACAAGGTGAGGCACGCCCATTTCGCACATCTCAGTGCTGGCAAAACTGGCCATCTGGGAGGGTTCTGTGTGTCAGGGATCTGCGTTGAATCCGCAGGCTGTCTTCAACATGAAGATCACAGAGTAATTTGCGCATCGTATGTGCCTGGCCACTGTTCCCTTGGTGGCTTCATGCATCTTATGGTGTTAGAAGCTCAGAAGCTAAGCAGGGTTGGCCTTGTCTAGTATTTGGATGGGAGACCTCCAAGGAATCCCAGGGTTGTGACACGAAGGAAGTCCACCTTTGAATGTCTGTTGCCTTGAGGACCCCACGGGCTCACCAAAAGGGAGCTGTGACTTGGCAGCACGTTCTATCGCCACCCGATGAAAACCACACAGTGTAGCGCTTAATTCTTTTTTCTATCTTTCAACATCAACCTCCCTGCAGAGAAACCCAAGTTTCTGCTTCACAAAACTCTTCCCCTCCTACAAAGGAATCTTCTAGAACAGGGGTAGTCAACCTGTGGTCCTCCAGATGTTCATGGACTACAATTCCCATGAGCCCCTGCCAGCATTTGCTGGCAGGGGCTCATGGGAATTGTAGTCCATGAACATCTGGAGGGCCACAGGTTGGCTATCCCTGTTCTAGAATGCTGGGTCATCCTATTTCCCTACGTGAACAGAGTGGTGCTGCTGTAGAAGATCCCCCACCCCATTTGGCGTTCTTTTGCATTTTTCATGGGCCTTAAAAGTCTGATGGGATTTTTCTGTTTGTTTTCCCTGGCTCTCCTCTGTGTTCCATCTCGGAGACAGGGTACAATTAGAGCCTTCTAGGTAGGCTATGCTGGAGGAGGTGTGGTTAGACCTCTGAACCAATGCTCCAGTGGAAAGATTGATCTCTTGGCGGTAATAACAGATGGGTAGCTGGCATTTGAAGAAGAAGAAGAGTTGGTTCTTACATGCCGCTTTTCTCTACCCGAAGGAGTCTCAGTGGCTTACATTCGGCTTCCCTTTCCTCTCCCCAAAACAGACACCCTGTGAGGGAGGTGAGGCTGAGAGAGCCCTGATATTACTGAAGAAGAAGAAGAGTTGGTTCTTTTATGCCACTTTTCTTTACTGAAGGAGTCTCAAAGAGGCTTACATTCGGCTTCCCTTTCCTCTCCCCAAAACAGACACCCTGTGAGGGAAGGAAGGGTGAGAGAGCCCTGATATTACTGAAGAAGAAGAAGAGTTGGTTCTTATATGCCACTTTTCTCTACCCGAAGGAGTCTCAAAGCAGCTTACATTCAGCTTCCCTTTCCTCTCCCCAAAACAGACACCCTGTGAGGGAGGTAGGGCTGACAGAGCCCTAAGATTACTGCTTGGTCAGAACACCTTTCTCACTGCTGTGGCGAGCCCAAGGTCACCCAGCTGGCTGCATGTGGGGGAGCATCGAATCAAACCCAGCTCACCAGATTAGAAGTCTGCACTCCTAACCATGACACCAAGCTGGCTCTCTGGAGCTTCTCAGATACTTTTCCAAAAGGAAAGCCATAGAGCACAGTCAGGAAAGTGCTGGATTCAAGGGGAAGCAAACCAGAATTTTAGTCCAGGGAAGCTGCGAATGCTCCCATTATGCATCTGCAGAAGAACTTGGGTAGGCTGTCAGTACCCAAGCCGCAGCACAGGTTTCCGTGTGGCCATTTTATGTCACCTTGAGAGCTGAAACATGAAGGTTCATGTGCTTAGCTGTGGTATAATGTAGCCAGATACTGCCTGTGTCTCTCCATCTTGGCCAGTTAGGGGTTTGCCATAGAACTGTCGTCTGCGTTCTCTCTTGTTAACAGCCAAGTGTAACAAATGGCCAGAAGAGAGAATCCGAGAACCTTTAAAGGTTACATTCTATTATTGCCAATAAACCACTGTTTGTTTTGAGCAGGAAACTCTTTTATGTCGGCTTCATGTGCCTCCTCTTTCCTTGTGCACAGAAGTTAATTAACAGCTCCTTGCATGCAGGAATCTTCCAACAAGCTTCAGTTGGTTGTGATGGCCAAGCGCAGGGGTGACAGGGTGTCGGGTGGTTGGAAGGGAGCCGTTGAACAAATGCGGGCAGAAACCGGAGGCACCCGCAAGAGAGCCTCTTGGGCCTCTGAGTTCAGGATCCAGAGCAGGGGTAGTCAAACTGCGGCCCTCCAGATGTCCATGGACTACAATTCCCAGGAGCCCTTGCCAGCATTCGCTGGCGAATGCTGGCAAGGGCTCCTGGGAATTGTAGTCCATGGACATCTGGAGGGCCGCAGTTTGACTACCCCTGATCCAGAGCATGCCTTGAAGAAGCTGGGCGGGTGGCTGCCTTGCCCTCTCCGCTCTCCTGGCAGAAGCCAAGCCAAGGCCTTTGCTCCCAGGGCTGCAGGGGTGGCTCAGAGGGGAGAGCGCATGAGGGACCATTGGCCTCTCCCTCTTGGGAGATCAGTAGGGCCTCTGTTCTCTCCAGCGAGTCCTTCACAAAGGGAGTCAGCCACAATCAAGGCCCGGAGCCAAACTGCAGCTCTCTCAGAGCTGGGCTTCCCTCCACAGCTTCTCTGTTGCCTCTCTAATGTTTGTGTCCTTGCATTGCAGCTCCTGTGGCTTGCCCTTTGGAGCAGCCTTTGTTTTGTTTTTCGACCCCAAAGTGCAAATGTGCGTTCGTGGCTTTTGTGCACGTGTGCTACAGGTTTTGTTTGCTGCGGTGCTGTTCCCACTCATGTCACAGCAACACCTGTGGGCTTGTTGTGGAATGCGCCCTCCATGGGGAGCGCCGGGCAGCTCTGGGTCTCTGCCAAAGGGACCCATCGATTGTGTGTGTTTCCAAATGCTCCTTTGTTGTGTTTGCTCTTTATAACACACACACGCACACACACAGCATTTTCACTTGCCAAGAGCCCTAGTAAAGGCTGTTCCCATGGGTCTGCAGCCACCTTGTACAAAGTGGTTTCTGTGCCTTTTCTGTGACGTGGTTGAGGAAAAAGCCTTCGCCTCAACCGCCTGGGTCAATAAGCCCATCCTGATTCATGTGCTCCTTTCATGTGTGCAAGTATGGGTACTCTGTACACTTTGATGTATTGGTTAGGAGTGTGGACTTCTAATCTGGCAAGCTGGGTTTGATTTTGCACTCCTCCTCCACATGCAGCCAGCTGGGTGACCTTGGGCTCGCCACTGTGCTGAGAAAGCTGTTCTGACCGAGCAGTAATATCAGGGCTCTCTCAGCCTCCCCTCCCTCACAGGGTGTCTGTTGTGGGGAGAAGAAAGGGAAGGGGGTTGTAAGCCACTTTGAGACTCCTTCGGGTAGAGAAAAGCGGCATATAAGAACCAAGTCTTCTTCTTCTAATGGTTGACTTGGGTGGTGGGGTGATGCTGGAGTGTCTCCAAGGTGGTGTCTCAAGAGAAAGGCCATTATTAAGCCAGGGGTAGGATTTGGCATGTTCTGGAGGGGTGACCAGGTCTGGGCATCTGTGCCCAGAGAGAAGTGGGTTTTAGGTCTGCCTCCCAGCTGCAGGGGAAGTCACAGGGGTTCTCTGTACTTTTGACTGAGACAGGCAGCTCAGTTCCGTGAAGGTCCTGTTCATCGTGACTTTTCTTTTCCTCCCTGAAAAACGCAAGCCTTATAAGTCCTCAGTTTTAAGAGACAAGGGACACATCAGCCCCCCTGACTGCATCTCACTTCTTGGAGGGTCTTATCTCTGCTTCCAGACGGATGCTGTACTGAAATTCACCCTGGGCCTTGGGAATAGGGAGGGAAAGGAATCTGGAATAAATTAGACACGCCAGCATCTGCGACCGTCTCTTCTCCCCCACCATCCTTATGTCTAACGAGGCTGTTAATTAGAAAGCTCCGGCATGTTATGGCATGGGTGCCGCATCCCTTGGGAAGCCATGGGGCTGTTGTTGAGATTCTTTCAGCCTCCCTGATCTCTGGGGGGTTATTTTGCAAATAAAAGGTTCTCCCCTCACCCCTATGTATCTTATTTATTTATTTTGAGGCTTTTATGCCGTCCCTCTCCGAGCTTTGCCATCTCGTGATGATGTGCAATCAATTAATAAAACAATAGAACGAGTAATAAAAATACATTTAAACATTCATTTGCAATAAAATCAACAGCTAAGCAATGTTAGCACCAGCATAAAGTGAGTTTACGACTTCCAGGAGGGGAAAAAGGGGAGGGGACAAAGGGAGGGATGATGTATTGATGTATCCTGTTGTCCTAGCTAGCCTCAACCATAAGCCCGGTGGAAAAGCTCCGTCTTACAGGCCCTACAGAACTCATAAAGTTCTTGCAAGGCCCTCAGCTTTCTTGGGAGCTCATTCTACCAGGTAGGAGTCAGGACCAAAAAGGCCCTGGGTCTGGTCAAGGCAAGGCAGATTTCTATAGCCAGTGTGGTGTAGTGTTGGACTGGGAGCGGGGAAACTCAGGTTTAAATCTTTACCTGCCCCGAAATTCACTGGGTGGCCTTAGACTAGTCACAGTCTTGTTGCTTAGTTTGCCTTGCAGGGATAAAATGAAGGAAGGGAGAGCCATTTGTGCTGGAGCTTCTTGGAGAAAGGCTGGCAAAAAAAAAGAAAGAGTTAAAGCTCCTGGAGGATTTGGCAAGATATAAATGTATTCAATAAAAATAATGGGCTTGTTTCTTTAATGGCTGTTGCTGCAGTCAAAGACATTTATCTATTTATATGCAGCTGTTTTTTCTCCACCAGGCACCCAAAGCAGCCCCCAGCAACGGCCTCCTGTCCTCTGGTTTCATTTAATTTCTTGCGAGTCTCATGGCGGTTTACAAAATTTAGCAATGCAGTAGGAACAGTATGAGACGCATTGTAGGAAGGCTGGGACACCAAGTTAGAAAACAGGGGAATCACAACAATAAGACCTTGGCAAAAACTGGCAGAAATTAGAAAACAGGGCAGTAGTTTGCATAGGTTCAACAATACCGACCGTGAACAATACTTTGGGTAAAAATAAAGGAGTCGGAAATAATAGTGGTATTATGGCGGGGGGTCTGCTATAGACCAGATGTCCATGGACTACAGTTACCATGAGCCCCTGCCAGCAGGGGATCATGGTAACTGTAGTCCATGGACATCTGGAAAGCCCCAGTTTGGCCTCCCCTCATTTGGGCTACAAGGTGAATGCAGAGAATAGTCAGTAATGCTTGTCCTGGGAAAGCTGAAGTGGTTTCTAAGCCAGCATTTGGCACCGTGCTACTGAAAGGTAAGAGAGAATGAGAAGGTGCTAAGCTCCACGGCTGATGGGTGCTTGACACCTCTTCCCCACCCATCCCAGTTTAGTGCCCACAGGGCCTCAATCCCAGCTAGATTACTAAGGGCTCTTTGATAACAGCCTCTCAGGAAGGGGGGGGGCAGCAGGGAGGCCTGACCTCTCCCGACTCTCTAATCTTCTTAATTTGCAGCGCTTTCCCTGCCCCGATTCCTTGCTAAGTCCCCCGCTGCCAGGGAGGGTGACCTCTCTGTGCGTGCCAGAGTGCTCGCTGCACCTGCCACCTCTCAGTGGCAGCACTGCTGGATGCCAGGGGGGAATTGGCACAGGGTCTGGCAGAGCAAAACCCAGCCCTTTCTTTCATGGCACTGGGTGGTCTCCAAGATGACGGACCTTCTGGTCGCATTAAAAGTCAGATTCCCCAAAAGGAAAAGGGGCTTGAGTCTTGGATAGTGGCTGGATTTCTGGCTAGGCCGCAGACAGCTCCCGTGGCAAATGGAAGCTGCTAGCAGTGGGGACTGCACAGGTGGCATGGTCCAGGGCTGGGGTCTACAACAAGATGGGCCATTCAGATATGGGTGGGGGCTGAGTGCCGTCAAAGGCAGCCGAGGCCCGAGACAGCTCACAGGGACAGTCCACTGAGAACTTGCTTGGTTTTGTTGGGCTGAACTGCAGCTGCTGTGACCTTCGGCACATCCTGTTTGTCTCCTGGCACCTGGAGACTTTCCTGCCCGTGTTAATGAGTAGGAGAGGCAGGTACTATCTAGATGTTTTTTTGGGGCCTCTGGCAACAAACCGTCTTCAGCTGCCTCGATGTTGCTTGCTTCCCGGTTGCCGGCAGCCGTGCGGTTTGGCAACACCCTTTCCCACTCCTTGTTCTGCAGGGATCCGAAACCGAAGCTGCGAAGTCACGGTTGTAAGGGCGGCCCTTTGGAGAGCATCTCTTTCAGGCCCTCATTGATTCAGGAACCAGACGCAGAGTTTGCTCCATGCAAAAGCGTTTTCCCACCAGATTGCCCCCACGGGACTGCTTGGAACTCTGGGCGTTGCTTTTCCGGCCTCCAGAAGCGGAACCTCTGCAAGAGAAGATGCCTGTGTCTGAGATGCAGCCACTCTGCTTTCCCATCCTTCCCTGACCCCGTTCTGTCCCAGAAGAGCGATGGGTGCTTCTGTGTCAGTGGGTTGATTCAAGGGCCTCTTCCCCACCCCCAAGCATTTTTCTCTGCTTTGTAATGACCGGGCTCCATGACAAGGCCTCAGCTTTTATGGGCATCCTTGGAGTCTGGGGTGGGGAGGGAGGAGGAGCAGCTCAGGACAGATTCTCACTGACTTGGCTTTTGCTGGGCAGGACTCAGCCTGTCCCGGGCTCTCCAGCATTTCATTATATTGCAGCAGCAGTGTCCATCATCTTACGTCAAAAGATGGCTGGGATGTTCTGCAGCCCCAGAATAAGCTCAGAGCTGGCGGTTCCAGAAGGGTTGCTCATGACATTGTCTGAGCTGAAGGGCTTACTCTGCTTGCTCCCACCCCCAAGTAGGTCCCCTTGGCTCTAAACAGAACGTTAGAATCATAGAGTTGGAAGGGACCTCCTGGGTCATCTAGTCCAACCCTCCTTTCCCCGCATCGAGGCGGAGGCAATGGCAGAGACGCTTTGCGCGCCTCCCCATTGCCTCCTTGGTCCAGGATTGACACTTGGAGCAGCGAATCAGGAGCCGCAAAGCGAGTTTTTATCCCGGACAGAGCCCGCCCTAACTCCTCCCCACCAGGCCTTACGGCTTTATTTAGTCCGCAGCGCCTGTGGCGCCGCGGGCGGTTTAAAGATGGGCCTAGAGGGGGTGGGGTGGGGAGGGGCCCCAGGTGGGCTTGTCCACAGCTCTGCTTCCCAACCCTATTCTGAGTTTTCAAAGCCTGAGGAATGTTTCAGGGATTTCTCAATGGTAAAAAAGTAGATAAAGGCGGATATAGAGGAAGTCAATAGCAAACCACTGCTGACAATCTGTTGCTATAAACCCCCCTGGGCTTGCCATGAGTCAGCTGCATTTTGATTCCATCTTCCACACACACACATGCATGAATAAACAACATACAGAAGCATGACTCCTAGTGTTGTAAGGAAATACCTCTGATTCTCCTTGCACCACAGTTTTGTAAGCCTGTACCCCTTCCAAATCCAACCCCCTTAAACGCTTCGGCTGTCCCTTCCTAGGGAATACATTGGTTCCCCCGCTGCAGGTGGCTCAAAACGACTGCCCTAGATATGCTTGGGTCTGTGGATGGGAGGTGCATCTCCTTGCAAGCCCTAGTTTCGTGACAGGCGGCAGTATAATCTGCGATGACGTCAGCTTCGGTCCAGATCATCCACAGTTGGGATGAGTTTCAAATAGGCTTCCCAAATATAGGCACACGTTGGCAGCCACTCCAGAGGCAAGGAAAGCCGAAGGGGGAAAGCGTGGGTAGGGTGCTGGGCCGACCGTGTGAGCGTGTCTGTGTTGTCCTGGCAGCAGATTATATTACGGCAGGGCGAGACAGCCACAGAGATGGCAGCCAGCTCGGGGCATGTGTCAGACAGCAGAGCAAGTCACAATCCGAGCTTTGAGAAATGATGACGTTTACCATCCAGGGATTTTATGATGCCCTGTTTTTCTTCCCAGTGGGGGCCCAAAACAGCTTGCGTTGTTCTCCTCTCCTCTGTTTTATCCCCAAAGCAGCCCTGTGAGGTAGGCACGGCTGAGAGGGAGGAACTGGCCTCAGGTCCCCCAGCAAGGATTTGAACCCCGGTCGCCCCAGATCCTAATCTGATACTCTCAACCACTAGAAATCACCTGCTCTCCTTGGGTGGATGGGAGCCTATGCAGTCTACTCTGCTTCCTCAACCAAGCAGGGCCTCTCCACATTCTGAGCACTGTTGAAATTGGAGAAATATGGGTTGGTGTCAGGGCAGAGGTTTTGAAGGAAGGAAGGTGTATAGGAAGGAAGGAAGGAAGGAAGGAAGGAAGGAAGGAAGGAAGGAAGGAAGGAAGGAAGGAAGGAAGGAAGGAAGGAAGGAAGGAAGATGTATAGGAAGGAAGGAAGGAAGGAAGGAAGGGCCACAGGGAGAGATGGTCAAATCCAGAGATGCACGGCTATAATGTACCAGCTTCGTGTGAATTGAGTGCTTTGTTAGGCAGCTACCAGGGGAGGTGCTGAACTTTTTTTGGAGCCATTTTGCATATTATCCTAAGGATCCCAAAAGACCTCCACAGGCACCAGACTGGGCATCGCCAGGCCAAATCAGTGAGATGGAGCCAGCGAAGCCTCCATCCTCAGCCCACTAAATGTCTTTGCACGGGGCCTGATGAGGGCCATCCCTGCCTCCTCCGAGCTCCTTTTTGCCAATCTGGAAACAATTGCGGTCGGGAAGGGAAGCAAAAGCCCCCCGGGTGGCCGGAAAGAAATGTGCTCTCCATGGAGTGTTCCCAATTCCAGTGCTTCCCCTTTGCCCCATATGGAAGAAGGCAGCGCTGCGCTTGATGCTCCCAACGGTCGTTTTCAGAAAACGGCTAAAAATACCAGGCCCCCGCCCTCCACCTTTAGGCCTGGCATGGAGACAGCCGCTGTTGAGGTCTGGTCTCCATGGTGATGCCGGGCCACGTGGGTTTCCGAGATGTGCTCAGCAAGCCAGCTGTGGCAATGTGGAAAGAACTTCCCACTCTGCGTTGGCTGATAAAACATTTGCACGAGGAGGGGAGAGGCCTCGTCACCGGCCTGTGATTCGCTGCGTCCTGACTCTCCGTGGGGAGGCCAATCCCTCAGGCCCATGGTGAATTAGGCCCATCGTGACAAAGGGTTTGGGCCAGGGGTAGTCAACCTGTGGCCCTCCAGATGTGCATGGACTACAATCCCCATGAGCCCCTGCCAGCGTTTATAGTCCATGAACGTCTGGAGGACCACAGGTTGACTACCCCTGGCCTAAAACATCAGAATGAAAGTCTGGTATTATTTAAGAGTTATCTAGATGGAATGACTTCAGAAATCTCAACTCCCGGTGTCGTGCAACAATTTGTGTAAATTATGCCATGTGAGAATAATTAGGCAAGGGTGTTAATTTTGAATCTGCATAAAATAGTCTGCAAGGCACTTCCCCCCCCCTTCAGATTAATAATTCGGGTCCTGCAGACCAAGGATAGGTTCAAACAGTATACCTGTGGTCCTCCAGAGGTTCATGGACTACAATTCCCATGAGCCCCTGCCAGCATTTGCTGGCAGGGGCTCATGGGAATTGTAGTCCATGAACCTCTGGAGGACCACAGGTTGACTACCCCTGGTTTCGCCATTTGTTTCCTCCATGCAGAAGCCCTCTTCCTGCCGCTGATGCTTTATTCAAAGTGAACCCTGCTCCCTGCTGTGTTATCCAACATCTGCTGGCCTTTCCTGCAGTCATCACCGTTTGCCCCTCCCTTGCTCCGCCTCCTCCTCTCCAAGGAAAACTGGCGCTGTCATGTGCCTGCGTGTGCAGTCAGAAACCGGGGAAGAAAACACGGTTGGCTGGGAAACCGTGCCCAGCCAACGCGGCAAGGCAAGCCAGAGCCAGGGCTGTGGCCTTTGGGTACAGGAGGCCTGATGAAAGAGTCCTCTTTTGGTCTCGGAATCCTCCTACACAACCCGGGGCAAATTCCTGCCTTGCTGAGGTTTCAGAGGAACGATTGGGAGAGGCACAATGAAATCAGAGTCCAGTGGCACCTTTAAGACTAACAAAGATTTATTTAAGGCGTGAGCTTTCGAGTGCAAGCACTGTTCCTCAGACCACATTTGAATCTACTGGGAGAGGAAAATTCCTTGTTGTGGGAGGCTTTGCAGGGGGGAGGGAATCGAATCCAAGCTGCCACCCAGGCAAACCAAATGCTGCACCAAGCCCGGTGTCGTGCTAGGATTTGTGTAAATTATGTTGTGTGAGAATAATTAGGCAAGGGTGTTAATTTTGAATCTGCATAAAATAGTCTGCAAGGCACTCCCCCCCCTTCAGATTAATAATTCGGGTCCTGCAGACCAAGGATAGGTGCAAACAGTAATGCAGGAGGACAGGGATAGCATTTGCTGGCAGGGGCTCTTGGGATTTGTAGTCCATGAACATTTGGAGGACCACAGGTTGACTACCCCTGCAGTAGGACACTGAAACTTAGCCCCAGCAGGTGGACATCTTCACAAGTGAGCGGGTCTCAGAGTTCTCTGCAGCCATTCCATGTTTCTCATTGCAATCATAGGGACTAGAAACTTGCTTTGTAAAAAGAGGTGAATACTTTTTGGCAAGCTGTACTCTTTGCTAGAGTGATCATATGGTGTCACTTTATTAGGATTTACCATTCCAGAATGAAAGATTTTCTTTCTCTCTCTCACACACGGACATAGCATTGCTGTGCTGAGCTACTCTGTCAAGGGCAGCCATTTGGAAATGGATGAGCTGGACTTGATACAAATTGTCCCTTTTCTCAATCCTGGCCTCCTTTCTAGCCCTTTCCCTTGGATGGTGCGACGGATACTTCTTGTAGCTTCTCTGGCCAAGAAACAGCTGAATCTGCAGCTTTGGTGCCTCTCTCTTTGCAAGAGATTTCTGTTGGCATGCATGGCTCATAGCGAGAAACTTCTTGGGATGCGGCAATTCTTTTATGCCGCCTGAACAATTCTGAGCCATTAGGGCAGGGGTAGTCAAACTGCGGCCCTCCAGATGTCCATGGACCACAATTCCCAGAAGCCCCTGCCAGCAAATGCTGGCAGGGGCTTCTGGGAATTGTAGTCCATGGACATCTGGAGGGCCGCAGTTTGACTAGCCCTGCATTAGGGGTTGCTCAGGGCGGGGTACAGCTTGGCCCTGTGGTGGGTCAGACAAAAGGCAGGATGTGGCTGGTCTGCGGTGAACCTGGGAGATCTGGGGTGGCTCTGATGAGTCTGGGTTGGACCAGAACAGAATTAGGAAGGTCAGGGCAGAGACTGATCAAACCTGGCTCTTCAGGTCCAGGTGATATGACATTCTTTCAGAAGTAAGATGGCCTTGAATGCCAGTTGATCCCCCAAGTTGATCCACATATCCGCACACACAATAATTATTATTGGGCATCTGTAGATCGTAGGTGACTGTAAAGTGACCCTCCCAGACATACTTTTATGGCATGTAAGTGCAAAACTCTTGCATTTTAGCAAATGGCTTAGACAAGTGCTGTATTGCCTGGCTGGAAACGCTATATGGGAGGGAGAAGGGAGATCACCCTTAACATTTGTTATTTCTTTGTAGAGCGAGAGTCGGTGGGCCCAATCCAGTGGCTGATGAAACAGTGCACTCCCCTCCTTTCCATTTGGGTCTAGTACTGTCTCCTGTGAAGTTTGGAAAGGTCCTTCGCAGTAATATGATTACTTTGCCAACCCCTGGTGGGATGTGGAAGCTGGGTTTTGTTTGCCTTTTTTTTCAAAGCCAGCAAACAGGGACCTGGCATACATCTTGGGCAAAACTGTTCTACAATCAAGACAGAACACTGTGCTTCTCATAGATACCAGCCAGGCTTCTCAAGGAGACGACTGCATTAAGGGGGGATGTTATACAGATTTAAGCAGGCTCCCAGGCTGTATTCCTCAGAGGAAGGGTGAGATAGGCAGGTAGATAATAGCAGTCGTAGACAGGTCAGGACAGGACCTGGTGGCAGGATAGCTACGGGCAATGCCTGATTGCTTCAGCTGCAAAATCTAGAGCAGTCTGCATCAGCGCCTTCAAAGGCCATCGACTTCCATGGATTCTCTTTCAGACTGTACTGAGAGCAAGAGGAGCGTGTGCAAAGGCAGGTGGGAACTAGGTACCCAATACCGTACCTGGATTCTGCTCTGCTAGGAGGATCCCTTCCCTGAGGCATATTTGGCATTGAACATGAGTTGCTGCTTAAAAAAAAAAAATTCCCATGAGCTGCTTTGAGAGCCAACATCTAACTGAAAAGTGGGGGCATTGGGGGAAAATAAGTAATTCTATCTGTCTTGCAGGGGGATGGGATCTAATGGTGGGCTTCCGACAGAGGCCACTAAGGCTGCTGACTGAGTTGGGAAATTCCTGCAGTGTTTGGAGAGGGGAAGGAGCCTAGTAGGGGTGTGATGCCACACACCCTGAAGCTGCCATGTTCCCCAGGAAAACTGATCTCTGTAGTCTGGAGTTAAGTTGTAATTCCAGGAAACTCCAGGCCCCACCTGGAGATTGGCAACCCTACTGCCAGAATACTGCCTGTTAGAGCTGTTCTCACACATCTTGTCTGTCAGAGCTCTCACAGCCCCACCTGACCCACTGGTTGGAGTGATTAGGAGTGCAGACTTCTAATCTGGCATGCTGGGCTCAATTCTGCACTCTCCCACATGCAGCCAGCTGGGTGAACTTGAGCTCACCACAGCACTGATAAAACTGTTCTGACTGGGCAGTGATATCAGCGCTCTCTCAGCCTCACCCACCCCATAGGGTGTCTGTTGTGGGGAGAAGAAAGGAAAGGTGACTATAAGCTACTTTGAGACTTCTTCGAGTAGAGAAAAGTGGCATATAAGCACCAACTCTTCTTCTAGCTGGCCACATGTGGAGGAGCGGGGAATCAAACCCAGTTTGCCAGATTAGAAACCAGTGCTCCTAACCACTACACCATGCTGGCTTCTCAGTGGAGACAGCTGAGCAATCATAAAATGCAGTCAAACAGTGCAGGCCAACATTTCCTTATACATAGCCTTCCTATATTACAATGGCTGATATTTGTTGGTTCTTTTAAAATGATTTTTTTTTGTACGGTCATCAGGAAGGTTTCTGGCGTAAGACTTTGAAATAAGCATAGCGGTGTACTGACAGTTCCCAGGAAAGCTGGTATAGGAGAATTTCTGGGTGGATTATGTTCAATGTTAATTGGCACTTGTATTCAGCCGTGTTGCCGCCCTTGTTTCCACAAGCTTAAAAAAAAAAAGCTAATGTGGAAAAGTTGTGGTCATTTGTCACTGAACAAAAACATTTCCCACTTTCCCTTTTTCTGTGAGAGAGGTATTAAAAAAAAAAACCTTGTGAAATTCCATAATCTTTTTTTTTTTTTTTTAGATATCTATCTAAAAAAAAAAAACCTTGTGAAATTCCATAATCTGCTGTGCTCTGTAAAGGGAAAATAAACCTTATGGCCCTGTATCTTTTCCTCCATGGGTGACGAATCACTGGGAAGGAGGCAGTTTTGATCAGAAAAATGCCCTGAAAACAAACCCCGCCCCCCTCAAACTTGGATCAGATTCACAGCTGCTTCTTTCTTGCTGCATCTCTCCTACATATGGATTTTGGCTCTGTGTCCAGGCCAGGCCTTTCTGCCTGTGACCGGATGGTGTGATTCCCTCCTACTTTTACTGACATCTCATCTGTCCATCCTCAGGATCTCAGAGAGCATCCCTCGCCCTGAGTTCCCAATTTTCTTTATGAGAAATGCCACCAGAAAGCTAGAGAGAAAATGTCACAGCGAGAGGGAGAGGCAGAGGCAGAGAAAGGCCATTACACAAGCAGGCCTGTGTGGTGTGCAAGGCAAAAAGCTTCAGGAGATGATGATGACCAGAGAGATTCCAGAGAACTTTAGCTTACCTTACTTTCTAATAACCAGTAGGATTGCCAACCTACAGGTGGGAAAACCAAGAAAAGATGACCCGCCAGCCAAGGGAAGTAAAAGGAAGTTGATGGACTGGCTCTGTGCAAACCAAGAATCTTCTTCATTCTTAAACTGCCCAAACGAGATCTGGTATTAAACTAATTTTCAAGGTGAAATTACATTATCTGTGGCTTATGTTACTCAAGTTCCAGAGTTTAAACAGGGCATTCAAGATCAGTCTCAGTGAGTATTCAATTCTGCAGAGCATCCAGTTGACCATAAGTTCAAGTATTTTTAGTGGGGGACCAGCATGGTCATAGCCTACCTTGAAGGAGGATCTCCCGCTAAAAATACTTGAGACTGATCTAGAATACTCTGTTTAAGTGCTGGAACCTGAGAAACATAAGCCACTGATAAAAGTAGTTTCTCCTTGAAAATGAGTTTAGCACCAGATCTCGTTTGGGCCCTGTCTTTGCGGTTTAAGAACGAAGAAGAAGATTCTTGGTTTACACAGAGCCAGTGTCAGCTTCCTTTTTGTTTGCCCCCTCCAGGTGGTGGCTAGACATCTCCTGGGATTACAACTGAGCTCCAGGCAACAGAAATCAGTTTATTTGGAGAAAAGGGCCTTTTTGCAAGGTGGACGCCATGGCATTATGCCATACTCCCTCCCCGCCTGAAGCCCTGCCCTCCTGAGCCCCCCCCCCCCCAAGTCCCCAAGTATTTCCCAACCTAACCAAGTCCTGTTCAAGAAACACATTGCAGCCTTATGGCACCCTAAAAATGAACTAACACCAAAATATACGGAGGACAAGAGTTTTAGATATACACAGGCTGCAGAATCTTCTTTGCCCGGTAACAAGGGTTTGGTTGATAGTTTAGTCTTGCAGCCTCAGGGGATCGGGGGGGGGGGGGGGGTGGAGGTGCTGGTTAGCTGGTGCTGAGTTTGCGAACATTTCTTAAGCCAGGTTGCAAAGCTCGGCTCCCTCTCCTGCACTGGATCAAAGGCAAGAGGGAGCCAAACCGGCCCAGGCGGCCGTCAGGGCGTTGGTGTTTGGGTTACTGTTTTTCTGTCTGCTTGGGAAGAAGTTTCCCTGAACCAAGAGGTCATAAATTATAGAAATTGGAGGTGGCTTTCTGCCAATTGCAGCTTCTCCTCCTCCGGCAGTAGACAGGGAGGGGCTCTTCCTTGTTTTGAATGGGTTGCCAAGGCGAAGCAAGGAAACATCTCTGAGTTTCGGCCTACCGTTCCTTGTTTCATGCTCAGCGAGGACTAGAGTGCTGATCTAAGGCAGCTGAAGATTCGGGCCTTCTCCTGAGAGCAACAAGCAGTCTCTCAGGCCTGGTTGACTCCTGAGAGCCAGTGTGGTGCTGTGCTTAAGAGGGCTGGGCCAGTATCTGGGCGACCTGGGTTCGAATCCCCACTTGTGCCATAGAAGCTCGCTGGGTGACTGTGAGCCAGGCACACTCTTTCAGTCTAGCCTACCTCACAAGGTTGTGGTGAGGATAAAATGGAGGCGTGCTAGAGTTTGAAGAGAAGGGGGCTGGGGGTACTGGCAACCGAAAGACTCAGAGAATACTCAAAGAAAGCATATGAGGAAAACACTGGACTAAAACCCTCTCAACATAAAGATTTAAGTCGCTGCGAAAAAGCTTAAGAAACTCTCAATAGCCTAAAACAAGGCTAGTCAACCTGTGGTCCTCCCGATGTTAATGGACTACAATTTCCATAAGCCCCTGCCAGCATTTGCTGGCAGGGGCTCATGGGAATTGTAGTCCATGAACATCTGGAGGACCACAGGTTAACTACCCCTGGCCTAAAACATCAGAACGAAAGTCTGGTATCATTTAAGAGTTATCTAGATTGAATGACTTCAGAAATCTCAACTCCCGATTTTACCCGACCTTTCCCCCCCCATGCTGAATAAAATATTTATTTATCTATTTATTAATTATGTGGATTTATATGACCGCCACACCCAGCGAGCCGGCTCGGGGCAGTTAACAACAAAAGTCATTCGATCACAAAGTAGTTAAAATAACATTAGAATAACACTTAGAACAGAACGACATTAAATTACAAAACAGTTGAAAGAGATTAAAACAAATCCGCTGCCCTGCCCGTATACTGAAGTCATTGCCTATAGATGGTTCTTGTTTATCCCAGGGGAGGGCTCATGGCAGGAGGGGGCCAGCCCAGTGGTGATGCTAACTGAATGCCTGGCGGAAGAGCTCCGTCTTGCACACCCAGCGAGTCACTGAATCACAGCTCTTCGAAACTGAGTCACAGCTCTTCTGGGAGCTCATTCCACCAGGCTGGGGCCAGTACTGAGAAAGCCCTGGCCCTGGGTGAGGTAAAATGTACATCTCAGGGGCCAGGGATCACCAGCCAGATCGTCCTGGCCAAGTGGAATGCCCCCCATGGCGGGGAGAATACGGTCAGTCAAGTGATCAGTCCAACGGTGTGTGAGGCCTAGGCTGCAGATAGCCTTACAGGTTAAAACCGGAACCTTGAAGCTGATCTGGAATTCAGCTGGGAGCCATTGCAGCTGCTTAAGGAAAGGTCTAATATGGGTAGTAAGAACCCGAGCAGTTGCATTTTCTGTATCAGGGACAAGGGCAGGCCTGCATATAGTGAGTTAACAGTAATCTAGCCTGGGGGGGGGAGGGTGACCATTGTGGGGATCACTGTGGCTAGGTATTCCGGGGGCAAGTAGGACAAGTGCTGTTTTCAGAGGTTTAAGTTAAAGGGTGATCCCGAACCTTCCCTCAGGTTTCTGGGCTGGGCTGAGCGTAAATCATCATATTGGCATAGGGCGGGACAGTGAAAGTTCTCTAGGAAAGAAGAAAACAGACCAAAATTGCCCGTGTGCACGATTGAACCTGTGGAAGCCATATTTTTCAGAGTTTGCCCACTCAGATTTACTTGTTCCGTTGGCTTTCTACTTGTCAAAAATGGCTGGGTGTAATTACAATGTTCTCTCGCTCTTTTGGACCTTCCAAGAGGCGTTGTTTATGCCAGGGGTAGTCAACCTGTGGTCTTCCAGATGTCCATGGACTACAATTTCCATGAGCCCCTGCCATCATTTGCTGGCAGGGGCTCATGGGAATTGTAGTCCATGGACATCTGGAGGACCACAGGTTGACTGTCCCTGGTTTATGCTGTTTGAACACCCACAGGTGTCACTATATGCTTCACCCTAGCCAGAAAGGCAGAGCCAAACCAATGGTACCAACTGAATTATGGATTCTGGGTAGCTGTGAAGGGGTTAAAATAAATTTCCATCTCTGGAAAATGAAGTGGCTCCTAAGAATACAGGGTGTTGCTGCTTGAACGCAGTTGTTGGGCCCTGTTTAAGATCGGGATTCAATGCATCGAAGGGAAGGAGGGAGACATACTGGGTTATTGCTGGCCAGTTTGTTGCTGAACCCTGACTTCTCTTTTCTTCTCTCTCCCCAACCCCATTTTTCCCCTCCTAGGTAAGGGAGATTTTGGGGCATTGCACCTGCCCGTCTCAGTTCCCCATGGTCAAGGTCTCGGAGGGCAAATATAAAGTGGGAGATTCCAATGCGCTGATCTTCGTTCGAGTAAGCCCCTCTCCAGATATGTCTCCTCTTTCCTGTCCCTTTCTCTTCTCCCTGTTTTTGCTGTGCACGGGCTCCCTAGTGAAAGGATCTCAGGTAGCAGATGCTGGTGGAACCCTTTCTTGGCCTGGGAACTTGGAGAGCCAAACAGAGTAGACAGTACTGATCTAGATCAGTACGTGGGCATTTGGAGAGCCTCAGTTTGGTCACCCCTGATCTAAATGGACCAGCAGTTTGGCTCCCAATAAGGCAGATCCGGCTAGTCAACGCCGTTATCTTCCCCATAACAACCCATGGATGCGTAAGCTGGACCCTGAAGAAAGAAGACAGGAGGAGAATAGATTATTTCGAATTATTGGAGACGAATGCTGCAAATACCATGGACAGCCAAAATTATGAACAAGACAGTTTTAGAGAGGAGCAAACCAACGATGTCATTAGAAGGCAAGATAGTACGGCTAAAGCTCACTTACTTTGGACACATCATGCGATCAAACTTGCTAGAAAAATCATAAATGCTCGGTATGGTCTGAGGCAAAAGACAAAGTGTTCACCAAAGGATCCGCTGGCTCAACATGATCCAAGCCAACATAGGGATGACCATGAACCAACTAAAAGAAGCAGTCAGAGACAGTGGCGCATGGCAGAGACTTTCCTATAGAATCGCCAAGGGTCGGACTCGACTGAACGGATGGCATCAACATCACCAAGGCAGATCCAGATATGTTCATTTCAATTAGGATTATGACATGTGTGTTTCCTTAGGAAGGAAAGATCACACATAAAGCTACTGAGTTACAGCCTTGATCTAACAAGGATTATTCTGACTGGCTCTTTCCGGGTTCTCAGGTCTTTCCCATCACCTGTTACTTGATCCCTTTAACTGGCGAGGGCAGGGAGTGATCCTGGGACCTTCTGCATAGAAGCTGGGGCTCAGAAAGCCGCGTACAAGTGAAAGGAAGAGGGTCGCTGCTCCAATTCCTTGAGAGAAAGCATCTTTCAGTGACAAAACACTCTGCAGTCTCTTGTTTTAATACCATGCTAAAAATGCAATCAGATTAGAAACTCCCAGTGCAGCTGCTGCTGCTGCTGCTGGCTGGGGCTGTGTGTCGGCTTTAGATTGGTGGAATATCTGGATTACATTCTAAAGCTGCTTGTTTTGTAACTTGAAATCTATCACACTATTTTTTATTTTTAGATCAGGGCTTTCAAAAAAAAAATCTCGTCACAAGGGATTCCGCATGATGCGGAATCTCTCGATGGCGTGTTTTCATTCCTTTCTGCAACTGCTTCAGAAACTGCCCCCCCCCCCCCCGGCTTTCTCATTTGGTCTTTTTAAATCTGTAAAACCAGATTTAAATCCAGAGCGTGTTGTGTGTCAGAGAAGGGGAGGTTAGAATATTGCAGAATATTAAAGCAGCAGAAGAAGAGCCAGTGGCCCTTCTAGTCCAGCATCCTGGCCAACCACTTGCACTGGGCTGCCGACTGACAGGGCATAGACGCCAAAGATTTCCCTCGATGCTGCCCCCTAGCGCTGGCATTCAGAGGTTGACTGCCTCTAGGAATGGAGGTTCCCTTTAGTCATCAAAGGAGTTCAGAGTTTTTTATTCACGATCAAAGATCAGCTTATCATACCAATTAATCCCTTTAGTCATTATGGCCAGCAGCCACTGAAGGGCCTTTTCTCCATGAATCCCCCTGTAAAGCCATCTCTGCTTTCAAAGTGCTCATGGTTTGGCATTTGAGCAGGGGAACCTCCAGGGATAAAAATGGCCGACCTGCAGCATTTGCCAGAATCAGCAGCTTCCCTCTGGCTACACCAGGTTGAGTGGCAGCAGGTGTTGAGGTGGTTTCTACAGAAACTATTTCGAGGGCCGGAGAAGTGGCCGCAGAGAACTTCTTTTGCCAAATAGTCATTTATAATTCAATAGAAAACAGACAGCAAACAGACAGACAGAAAGGGGCATGTTTGGGTATTATTCTTAAATTACTCTGTTTATGGAGAGAGAACTAACCCCTCCCACCCACCCCAGTCCAGTGGAAATCTCACTCAGCAAGGTTTCTTCTTGGCCTCCTGAAATCTCTCGGGGCATTGCCTGCAGGCTTTGGCAGCCCACGGGGCTACAAACCTGCTGGTTTTAAATGAAAAGGTTGCTTCTCAGGAAGCTGAATTCTGCTGCCCATTTCAAATAGATGCAGGGAATCATTTATTTTTAATCATTCTGCTCAGGAGATCGCAAGAGGGTTCTGAAGCCCCCCACTGGGAATATGTCTCAGCAGTTCCTCTGGCCCATGAGATGGCCAAGCAAGCACTATCTGTAAGCTGAAAAATATCCTTGAGATCCTAAGGGCTAGAAACCTGGCTTTGCAAAAATGAGAAGTTTAGGAAACTGGAACTTTGGAAACTGACTGCAGTGATTTTTGCAACCTCAGCCTCAGGGAGGGCTGAGAGTATCTAATGCAGGGGTAGTCAAACTGCGGTCCTCCAGATGTCCATGGACTACAATTCCCAGGAGCCCCCTGCCAGCGAATGCTGGCAGGGGGCTCCTGGGAATTGTAGTCCATGGACATCTGGAGGGCCGCAGTTTGTTTACCCCTGATCTAATGGATGGGAAAACAGTCAGCCAAACCAGCCTTTGGCCAGGGGGGTTGACTGAATCCTGCTGAACCACGAGGTCCCTCTTCTTTCCACCCAGAATGCTTTGCTCTTACAATCCCCGGTAACTCTGAAAAACTAGTCCTTCTTCCTAAGCCAACAAGCAGTCTGCTTGACGTGAGGTTTGTTTCTTTGCCTACCCATGCAGGTCCTGCGGAGTCACGTCATGGTACGGGTCGGCGGTGGCTGGGACACTCTGGAGCACTACCTGGACAAACACGACCCATGCCGATGTAGTTCGCTGTGTGAGTATGTAGGCTTGGGACCTCCCTGCGGGGCATGGAGGCAGGGTTTGCTTACACTGCATTTCGGGAGGATCCAGGTGTTTTTGCAGCTCTGATCCTCTGCCTTCTGCCTCTCGTTTCGGTGGCTTGGTTAGATGCCAGTGCTTCTTTTTGGAGTTGGGGGCCAGTGGGGGAAATGTGCCACCTTTCACTGAGGTCTAGTAGCTTGCACGGTGCCATTTGGATTAGGAACAAGCGTATGTCCTTGCCTTTGGGGGGGAAGGTCTTGCGTTTTAGTCTTTGGAGACAACTAGGCTTCTGCGAACATGTCACTGAGCACTGCTTGTCTCTCGTTTAACTAGCTGTTCAGCCGACGGCTAAAGAGTTTCCTTAAGGGACTTAGATGGTTAGGACAGGGGTAGTCAACATGTGGTCCTCCAGATGTCCATGGACTACAATTCCCATGAGCCCCTGCCAGCGTTTGCTGGCAGGGGCTCATGGGAATTGTCGTCCATGGACATCTGGAGGACCACAGGTTGACTACCCCTGGGTTAGCATTGTCAAGCATTTTTGGCAAGCATTTTTGGCAAGCATTGACAGCTGGTGGCTTCTGGTACCCGTCAGAGCAGGGCTGAGGCCAGCGTTCTATCTGTTGCAAAACAGGGAACTGGATTGTAGCCAGTACTGGATTTGGGAACAATCTTGGAGGTTGCAAGGACATGCTGTTTCCTTTGGGAGGATCGATGTTTGATGAATCACTTGCCTTGAAAACCCCTTGCTGGAATCCCCATAAGGCCATCGTGATTTGACAGGATTTCACCCACCCACCCCATAGCATATTCTTGTGGCTCATGGGCTCCCCGTGGCTAGTGTTCCCTTCCAATCGTCTGCCATATTCAGCCAGCCAAGCATCCATCTTGTGTCTGATTGGGAGGCAGGAGGCCATGCCAGCTTTGCGAATACGGTCATTAAAGCAGCTAATCCTCAAGAACAGGGGTAGTCAACCTATGGTCCTCCAGATGTTCATGGACTACAATTCCTATGAGCCCCTGCCAGCAAACACTGTCAGGGGCTCATGGGAATTGTAGTCCATGAACATCTGGAGGACCGCAGGCTGACTATCTCTGCTCAAGAAGGTTAGTCATTTGTGGCCCATAAGAAACTGTTGGCTTGCTTGGTCACCTGGCAAGGATTCTTACTCGCCACAGGTGAGCAAGCAGCTGGCGATTTTCAAGCCTGGGAGATGCAGCAGCAAGCAAGATCTTTCCTGTGAGCCTGTCCGGAGAGATCCAGCACAGTTTTGCTGGGCTTTACCTCATCTCTTTGACCTACCTCACCCCCCTCAGACAGCTCACCTTCTTTGGCCGTTCTGTTTTTGCAGCTCACCGCCTGACGCAGACACGAGGACTCGCTTTCTCTCCGCAAAAGATGGCAGCCCCAGGGAGCCCCCAAGCCGCCAGCCCCAGCAGCCAACGCCGGGCCGAAGCGATGAACCTGCACAAGTCCTCGGAGCCCCTCCGTGTGGGTGACAAGCGCCTTGGGGGCGGGGGCGAGGCAAATCACGCCAAGGCGAACCGTCCCGCCCAGCCAGCGAAAGGAAATGGTGACTCTGCTGCCCCGAGGCAGGTGTCAGGGGCCACATCGACTGTGAGGCACAATGGGCCGCCCGCAAGGTCTGGTGTGTCTGCCCAGAGCTCCGCCAGTCCCTCCAGGGGGTCCGCAGGCCAGACCCACCGGGACAGCTGTGACCCACGTGGCCCCAACACCCTGAGGTAAACTGCCGGGAAAGGCTTGTTGCTCGCTGATTGGTTGTTCTCGGTGATTGGGAGGCTGGCTCTGACTGTGTCGCCATTTTGAGCCAAGGATGTTTCACCTGAGCTGCCATCCACTTTGACTGTTGATAAAGAGCCAGCTTGGTGTAGTGGTTAGGAGTGTGGACATCTAATCTGGTGAACCGGGTTTGATTCCCCGCTCCCCCACATGCAGCCAGCTGGGTGACCTTGGGCTCGCCACAGCACTGAGAAAGCTGTTCTGACCAAGCAGTAATATCAGGGCTCTCAGCCTCCCCTCCTTCACAGGGTGTCTGTTGTGGGGAGAGGAAAGGGAAGGCGACTGTAAGCTGCTTTGAGATTCCTTCGGGTAGAGAAAAGCGGCATATAAGAACCAACTCTTCTTCTAAAAATGCCAGTATGCCCCTTATTGGCTTAAACAAATTTATTGGGAAAACAAGCAGAAATCTTAGGATTCCTTCAGTAACCTACAAATTCTAATTCTGCCATAAGATTTCCTGTACTGAGCCCCCGGACTATATAATTTCAGGCCGCAGGTGTGCAAATCATATTCTTAATGCTTTCACACATGTTAGCTGCCTGCAAACTAAAACTGAATGCCTCACACAACGAGAGATGAAACGTCCTTCTACAGGATCAGACCCTGAGTTTCTCAAGAGCATTGGCTCTTCAGGGTCTCAGGCCGGGGTCTTCTGCCTTGCCTACTACCCTGTCCTTTTAACTGGAGATGCTGGGGAATGAACCCGGGACCTCCTGCATGCCAAGCCTAGACTCTGCCACTCAGCCCCAGCTTCTTCAGCCTCAGGGAGAGAAGCTCTGGCCTAGCCCTCCACTTACAGGGGAACGATTCATATAACTGGACTTATTTCTATTGATGCTAAGGGAAAAGATCATCTGGATTCCACCCCATAGCAAACCATATCCTACAAGGCTGTGTTCTGTAGAAATGATGCACTTATCCACATGGCTGGATGAGCACCGTTAGACCGATTCAAGCATACCTTGATAGCCACGTGGACTAGAACGGTACCCTTAAAGCGATTTTTATTTATGGATGCTGCCTTCTGCCAAGCCAGGCGATTGATCCATGAGGCCAAGTACTCTTCAGCTTTCTTCAGCTCAGAGAACAATCACAGCACCGTGGGGGCTGTGGGGGCTCCCCAGTGGGTTCCCTGGGGCCCTTTTGCTCCTTCAGCCAAGCATTCCCTTTCTCCAGAGATCGACGTGTTCGGTTTCTGCGTTTAGAGGGGTGCGGGTGGAATATCCACTGGGGCATGAGATGATGTTTGGGGAACGTGTGTTTGCAGGGTGCCTGAGCCACTCTTGGCCAATGCTGGGAAAAAACCTACTTTTGGGGGAAATTCTCAGGTCAGCTTCTGTTATCAGTCGTTGCCTTTTGAGCAATATCAGCCCTCCTGCTTCCTGCTTTCCCTCGCAGGTTCAAAATATGCATTCAATGTTTATCTAATTGCCTAGTTACATTCCCATCTCAGTGCCAAAAAGGATGTGCTTTTGTATGCACGCCCATGAGCCAGGGCAGGGCACCGATCAACCCTTGGCAATGGCTTAGGGGTGGCCACACTGTGACTCTCCAGATGTCAATGGACTACAGTTCCCGTGAGCCCCTGCCAGCAGCAGCACAGCAGTGGATCATGGGAATTGTAGTCCATTGACATCTGGAGAGCCACAGTTTGGCCACATCCAGCTTTCACTTGTGGGGGAAGACTATGGGAGCCAGTTTGTTACAGCCAGAGTTGTTCAGCAGTGGAATCGGCTGCTGGGATGTTGTGAGCTCCTCCTTGCTGGCAGTCTTCAAACAGCAGCTGGACAAAGATTTGTTATGCTCTAGGCCAGGGGTAGTCAAACTGCAGCCCTCCAGATGTCCATGGACTACAATTTGCTGGCAGGGACTCGTGGGACTTGTAGTCCATGGACATCTGGAGGGCTGCAGTTTGACTACCTCTGCTCTAGGCTGACCCTGCATTGAGCAGGGGGTTGGACTGGATGGCCTGGATTGCCTGGATTGCCCCTTTCCAACTCTATGATTCAATCTAAGTGTGGGCTGAAATATCAGAAGCTAAGGTTAGAAAGGGTTTCTAGTAGGGGGTGGTGGGGTGATTCTTTTTCTGCTCCCTTTTGACTCGCAAAACGGATCCGTTATGCAAAGACAGAGAACCTGCAGAAATCTACACAGCCTGAGAAATCCAGACGCAGAATCAGGACTGCCCGGGCACAGGATTTTCCGTAGATTATTTAGTTGCAGCAGACAGCTGAGATTTAGCACTGGGCTAGTTGCGAGACTAAGGCTGAGAATGTGAGCCAAACCGAACCCAGTTTCCAAATGTGTCATCCCTCTCTCCAAGGTTTTCCTGCCCTTCCTCCCCCAAATTGCCATCAGTGCAGCAGCTGCCCCATTTATAAGAAGGGTGCTATTCTGATGGTATGGAATGTTCATAAACATCCCTGCTTCAGAAGGTGACATGTCAGTCTTATATTGCTCACATACTGCGAGAGATTTGCGAGGGTGTGTGTGTGTGTGACACAGCCACACAGCACATTTTTAAGTTTGTTTTATACCAGTTTAGTTTAGTTGTTGTGCTTCTCCCCAGGAATCCTGGAATTTTCAGGCTTGTCAAGGAAAAGAATTATCTGGTAAAATCCCCAAATTCAACCAGGTTTTGAAGTTCCCACTCCCCAAGGACTGAATGAGCTCAACCCAGTGGTAGCAGAGACTGTTAGTACAAATGAAACAAAGCAGGACACAACTCTGAGACATGGGGAAAACCCCTGCTTCCTGCTTCCTGCTGCTTTTTGCAGGGAAACACCTGCTTTCTACTCCCCACAAAAAGCGTCAAGGAGTAGAAAGCAAGGATTTATTCTGAGCCATTTAAAGCCGTTTTCTGGTCCCTGCTGCTTTTTGCAGGGAAACACCTGCTTTCTGCTCCCTGTGAAAAGCGTCAGGGAGCAGAAATCAAGGTCTTAAATGACTGAGCAATTTAAGCACCTGCTTTCTGCTCCCCACCACTTTTGACCTATTTAAACTCCTGCTTTCTGCTCCTTATGAAAAGCAGCAGTTAGCAAGCCAACCTCCTGGTTTGTATCGGTTCATGGTTTGATCACAAACTGAACAAAAAAAAAAAAGCAGTTGTGCTCATCCCAAGTTAATGCTATAAAATAAACCTGTGCGTTCTTCTTCTCTTTGGTGATATTGCCCCCTGGTGGTGAGGATGGGAAATGGTGTCGGTAAGCAACAGAACAAAAAAGGTTTCTCTTCCAAATCCTCTTTTGTTCATAGTGGGTAGGGGGCAGACTCACCATGTACAGTTATCAATGTCAGGATCTTCCAAGGGAGGGATGAAAAAATCTTTGTGTAAGATGGAATATGGACACCCAGCAGACTGCACATTACTTGAGCACTGGGGCCTAAAACTTGGGAAAGGAGGGTTGCATTTGGCATGTGCATTATTGAATACTGGCTGCGGGGGGCAGTGAGAACCAGGATGTCCTAGATTCATATCTTCTAGGCAATGAGCGTACGAGGGGGCTGAACCTCTTAGATCCATTTCACCAGCAGGCACCTTCTTGTGCTGGAAAGCAGAGCTGGTTTTTATGCCCTGCTTTCCACTTCCTGAAGGAGACTCAAAGCGACTTCCGATCACTATCCCTTCCTCTCCCCACCACGGACCCCCTGAGAGAGAGGTGGGGCTGAGAGAGCTCTGACAAAAAGAGGAACAGATCTACAAAATCCAGCCCACTCTGCATAAACCAGACGTCTGAGTGTGACTTCTGATCTGAAGAAATACCTTCTGTGCAGCCTGGCTTGAAATCCATACTGCAATGTGCTCCACTTGGGGCGGCCCTTGAAGAGTATCCAGAGGCTGCAGCTAGTGGAGAATTCTGCACCTGGGCTGCTGGTCAGGGCATGCTATCAGGAGCATGTGACCCCAATATTACAATTGTACTGGGTACTGATCCACTTCCAAGGCCAATTCAAGGGGTTGGCTTTGACTTTCAAATGGATTGGAACTGGGATACCTGAAGGAGTGTTTTCTCTCAGGGGTTCCTTCCTGGAAATGAAGGTTGCAGGGAGACACCCTCTTGACTGTCCTATCAACCCAAGAAGCTTGTTTGGTGGGCACATAAGAGACGGCGTTTTTCAGTGGCAGCCCCGCAATTATTTATTTATTTATTACATTTATATGCCACTTTCCCTTAAGGCTCAGAACGGTTCACATGGACCAATACATCAAACTCTGTGGTCCTGAGTGGAGTTCTTTTTTTAATGGTCTTATATTTTTAATGTATTTTATTTGACGTGTCGCATCTATGTTTGTAAGCAGCCTTGAGTCCCACCAGGACGAAAGACGGCTGACAAACGTTTTAAATAATTCATTAAATAGCTCACTGCTGAGTTGCTGTGACTCAGCCCCATCCCTCCCTTTGGACTGCAATATGGGGAGCTGTAATATTGGCCTACCTTGCAGTGGGGTGGTCAGGAGGCTTTTTGGCCACTTCAAAAAAAGCACCAGATAAATGCAAAGCCGTGCAAACAGTAAGTTAAAAATGCTTATTGTCTCCTTTGCTCCAGACCCCCCAGAGCCCGTCGCCTTTCTGGAGACAGTGACTCTTCGGCGTCGTCGGTGCACAGTGGCAGTCTGCCCAGGAGACGAAACGAAGATGGCAGCTTGACAGTGAGGAAGGAGCCAGGGAGGCGGGTCTCTGAAGGAGCTGCTCTGCGTGGCAGCGCCAGCCCCAGGAGGCTACCGGACAGCCGCAGCCACTCACGAGAGCGGGCCAGCTTGCCAAGGCCTTCTCCGGGGGCCAAGAGGACTGAGGCGGAAGACCGGGGCCGTGCCCACTTGCCTAACGGGCCTGGCAAGCCAGGGGCCCAGAGCCCTCGCCCCAGGGCCCGCAGCCAGGGGAGGCCCGTCGGGGAACCCGTGCTGCTCATCAACCGAGGGAAGGATGGGCAGCACTCCTGGGCACGAGCTGAGGACCCGAAGGAGAACTCAGGAGGGTCTGGCAGAGCCACTCCCAGGACCCAGAGCCCAGCAAGGGGCCCCTTTGTGCCCGGAGGTCCCAGGAGCCCAGCACTCACCAACCGAAGGGGGTCCCTCCCCATCACCAAAGTGACCGACCCCTCAGCCCGAGCACCTCCCTCAGCTTCCGGGTCCCAGAGGCAGAGGCAGCCACGTCTGACCGTGCCACGGGTCTCCCCAAGGGACCAACGGTCCGGGGAGGCCCTGCACGCCCGGCAGCCCTCAGACAGTTTAGGACAAGAGCTGGAGGAACTGGCCCACACCTTCCGCACCCCGCTGCGCCTGGACCCCAGCCAGGAGCAGCAGCTTTACCGGCGGCTGGAAGAGGAGTTTCTGGCCAATTCCCAGATGATGGGCCTGCAGGAGGACGAGGAGGATGAAGAGGTGGAGCCCCTGGGCCGGGGCTGCGAGGGCCCTCGATTCCTGCAGACCACCCCGGACCAAGGAGCCGCCGACTCCGCCTACTGCTCCTCCAGCTCCTCCTCGTCCTCCCTCAACTTCTTCAGCAAGTACGGCCTCCAGGCCGAGCCCAAAGACGAACCCAAGAGGAACCCTCCGTCCCAGAGAGCCTGGGCCTCTGACGCGGGTGCGGCTCCCTCCGACCTTCCCAACGGCTCTGCGGACCCGGCTGACCTCTGGGACTCCCCCGTGACTCTGGACCGAGCCACGCGCTGGCGGAAACCCGCCCTGTCGAGCTCCTCCGACGAAAGCAACTGCTACCTGGGCCTGCAAGAGGTCCGGGAAGGGGTGGAAATCCCCGAGCCCCGAGCGGGCAGTCCGTGGGGCGCCGTGGAACTGATGGCCTCCGAGGCCGACTCGGAATATCCGCCCCATGCGTTTGACGAGGAGCCTCCGGGGCAGCCCCTCAATGGGTCCCCGGGAACTCCTCCCCCCGAGGAAGTCGTCCTCAGGCCCAAATCGTCCCTGAAGAAACCCGACCGTGTGCCTTCCATGTATAAGCTCAAGCTGCGTTCCATGATCAAGCCCCGCACGGACTCCCAGCCGGACAAGAAGCCGACCAAGATCCCCACGCCCCTCAGCTACAAGGCTGCGGGGGGCAGCCAGTCCCCAGCAGGGGGCGCCTCGCCCAAGGACAGCCCTTCCAAGCGCCAGGCCGAACACAGAACCTGGGCCGCCTTGCAAAACGTATTCTCCTCCTTTGCGGAGCCTCCCCGGGGCCCAGCAGAGTCAGGGGTCACCGACGAAGGCACTTGGGCCTAAGGCTTGCCTGTCCCGGCTTGCCTGCTGCAGCTGCTTCCGTTGGCCTGCTCTTCCCTTCCCTTCCCTGCTGCTGATGCCTTGGCCATCTTTCCTTTGTGACCTTGATATTGCTGCTGTTCCGGAAGGTGTGGGGGGGAGGGGGTGGATTTTATCCCAAAGGTGGTACTTTGTTTGTTTTTTAAAAAAAACTGAGGCTGGAAGATGGCATGGCTTTTGGGGTCCTTTTCTGTGAAATGCTTTTCAGCAGGGTGCAGGGGGGGGTGGGAGTCCGTGAGCACTGGATCCACAGAGGGAGGTGGGAGAGGACTCCAGAGACAGCCCGCCAATCCCTCTGTGTAATTTTATTACAATACCTTGCGAATCTCCCCGTTGTAACACTGTTGATTCCCCCTGCCGCCCCATAGCCTTCTGAATTCAATAGCACTTTGGCTCTCCAGACCTCCCGGCCACCCCGCGTCTCCCCCTTGGGAGAAGAGCCAATTCCTCAGCCTCATGGGTGACCGAGTCCTGCAAATACTTCCTGACAAGGGGATAAGTGTGCATGAGACAGGGGAGTGGCCTGCAGCGAGCGGCTTCCCAAGTCGGCAATTGGAGGGCTTTTATTTTTGTAAGACAAGAAGCTTCTGTTATAGCGGATTATATTTTTAACGAGACGTGCGTTTTGGAGAGGAGGTCGGGAGAGGGATGCCACCGAAGTCTTGCACATGAATTTCACTTCGGCGGGACCCGCTCGACCTTCCGGGCCCCTGGGCCGCTAGAGTCCCCTTGCCCCTCGATGTACTGTAGGTGTGTTTTGAATGAATCTATGCATATTTATATAAGTAATAAGGAGGGGCTGCCCTTGGTCCCCAGCGCCCCCCTCCCCTAGAGCGCCCGCCCGCCATCCGACCCCACGAATGTAGCTAACTGAACTGACCTGCGAGCTCTTGAAACCCAGACAGTAAAAATGGACAAGTGAAATGGTTGGTCTCTGTGTCTTTATTGCAGAAAGGGGAGGGAGGGGGTGGGTGGGGGGTATCCCTGGGGCAGCGAGGTCATTCGCCTGGGCTAGTTAACCTTTCGGGAGATGGAAATGTAGGATGCCGTTTCTGATGGCCAGAATGTACGTTCTCTTGCAGGCAAAGGTGTGTTGGTGTGTGGTGCGCTGGTGGAGGTTTGGATCCGGGCCCCGTCCCTTCTGTGCCCTTTTCCCAGAAGTCTTCATGCCTCCCTTGCTTCTTTGGGGAAAAGGGCACAGGGGAAGAAGATTAAACAGGGCTGAACACGTTGGGGTGGGTGTGGCTCAGTGGGAGGGCATCTGCTTCTTGCGTGCAAGGCCCCAGGTTCGGCCCGGCCCGACTCCTAACCTCTGATCACCTGTCGGAGCTTGGCATTGCACAGTGGGTGTGATAGATTCAAGTGGGTAGCCGTGTTGGTCTGAAGCAGCACAACAAAACAAAACCAGAGTCCAGTGGCACCTTTAGGACCCACAAAGGTTTATTCAAGGCGTGAGCTGATTTTGTTTTGTAGTGGTGGTGATAGAGAGCCCTTAACCGAAACCTCCGTTCCACACCACTGGACTGTGATTGAATATATAAGGACCACCCTCCGCTATTTGCCTGGGGCTCCTCCTTTGGAGAATGGCTTGTGGCTTGGCGGTGAGGCTCCCGCTTTGGGTGCAGAAGGTCCCCGGTTCAATCCCCAGCATGTCCAGTGAAAAGGGTCAAAAAGGGCAAGTGGAAAGATTGTGGGCCAGAGAACGGCTGTCAGCCAGAGCAGCCAATACGGACCTTGACCAATGGCCGGGTTCAGGGCAAGGCTTCATCCTGGGCTCAGGGATGAAGATGGTCTGGACGGGCTCGCTACTGCTGCTGTTGTCTTGGAAAGGTCAGGTAGGGATGTTGACAGACAGCATGACAACAGGGAAGGGTGCAAGGATATCCAGCCCCGCCGCCCCTGTGCCTTTTGCAGACTAAGTATTGGTGGCACCAGAAGTGCGGCTGCTGCCCCTTGCCCCGCTGACATTGCAGGGGGGGGGGGCAGGCTTAGACATTGCAGAGCAATTCCCTAGCCCTGTCCCTTCTGTGCAGTTGAGAGGCAGGAGGACGGGTGGCTGTGAGGGATTAAGAAAGCCACCCCTCCCGCACAGCCTTGCATCTGTGTCATTTGAATCAAAAGTTTTCCTCCCCCACGTTTCTGGAGCCACCCAGTAGGTGACGGGGCATTTGCTGCCCACGTTTGCAAGGTGACGACACAGTTCAGTGTATGGCTTTTGTTCAGAGTTCGTTTTTTTGGGGGGGGGCACTCTTGTGGCTGTGGCTCGGGGGGGGGTCACACACCCAGGCCATGCTGTGATGAATTCCTGAGAAGGCAGTAGTCACTGTGGGATGAAGGCCTTTCCTGACCTCTGCAAGGACAAGTTGTGGTTCCTTTCTCGGCACTAGAAGACGAGCCCTCCCTCCGTGCGTCTCCTTGCTTCACTACGCTACGCCCAGGCTGACCATGGCTTCTTGAAACTGCCGGGCAGCTTCCCGCTGGCACCTGGATGGTGGCCACCCGTTCAGTGGCTGCCCTGCACAATATCATGCAGAAGAAGAAGAGTTGGTTCTTATATGCCGCTTTTCTCTACACGAAGGAGACTCAAAGCGGCTTACAGTCACCTTCCCTTTCCTCTCCCCACAACAGACACCCTGTGAGGTGGGCGAGGCTGAGAGAGCCCCGAGATTACTGCTCGGTCAGAACAGTTTCATCAGTGCTGTGGTGAGCCCAAAGTCACCCAGCTGGCTGCTTGTGGAGGAGGAGCAGGGAATCAAACCCAGCTCACCAGATTAGAAGTCTGGACTCCTAACCACCACACCAAACTGGCTCTACACCAGACATGCAGTTTGCAGGCATGCTCTGTCCAGGCCCGTGCATTCAAAGGGATGAGTATTGACATGCAAGGAGACAGATGCTCAATGTATGAGCCGGAGTTTCTGGTCAGTCAAGGCCAAGAAAGCCATTTCACTGTGCATGAGTGTCTCTGGCCCTATAGTGGCCCAGGCAACGTGGGGTGTGTGTGTGTGTGTGTTGAAGTGCCCCCTGCAAATAGCAAAATGGTTTGGGTTAGTCCTGCTAAGGCAGGAACATCACAAGATTCCCTTTCCGGGACCAGGCCAGGGTTTCCAAGGGAGGCCATCCAGATCTTGTCTACTCCACCTCAAAAGCTGATGGGTCCTTTGGACTCAGAAATCCACAAGCCGCTGAGACAAGCAGCACTTTAAGGAGCAGGGGCTGTGAGTTTCTCCCCTGCTTGGAGGCTTACGGGGGGCAGCCTGCCAGATATTGCTGGAGACAGGATTCCGGACTGGATGGAACTTTGGCTCTTCCAGGTTGATGTTCTCAGCCACGGTGGCGAAATAGTGCCTCCGTGTTCAGAGGGGGTCTGCCCTTGGAAAGCTAGAGGGTTGGGTCATGCCTTCATGCCTTGCTTGTGGTCTTGGGTGGTGGTGGTGGGGGGGGAGTGCTGCCATGCAAAAGAAGTTTGCTGAACTAGGTGTCCCCTTGGTCTAAGCCGGGCGATTTTAAGGACCTCTCTGCTCATCTAACCATCTTTGGGTTCCAGCCCATGGCGGCCAGCCTGGAATATGGTGACACTCAACATGAACAATCCAAATGTAATTCTCCAGCCTCCCCTCTGCTTATGCATGTTGGGAGTTTCTCTGGCACAAACGTCATTGAAATACACGATCATATTTCTGGACATTTGTTATTTCAGTGGTACTTACTCAGTGGCCTGGGCTCCTGAGCTACCTGCCTCCCGTTCTGCCAGCCTTAAGGATCCCAGAGGTAGTCAACCTGTGGTCCTCCAGATGTCCATGGACTACAATTCCCATGAGCCCCTGCCAGCATTTGCTGGCAGGGGCTCATGGGAATTGTAGTCCATGGACATCTGGAGGACCACAGGTTGACTACCCCTTCTCTACAGGAAGCACCTACCAAGCCTAGTCTCCAAAGGGTGCCTTCTTGGCCAGCGGTGACTCCACAGTCCTTCCCCATGGCTGTGGCAACCCCAATGGACCACCTGGATTTGACCCCCAAATCCAGAACCCCCTCCCCACTCGGAAGTCCTGAAGCCCTTAGAAGAGTGCATGACCGCTTGCCACGGGAAGAAATGCATCTCCTCACATAACGCTGCACCTGTTTCTGTGCAGCGCCCCCTGTAGGCGCATGGCGGAGTGGTTGTTCTTGCAGCCCCGGGCCAAAGCACTGCCCAGCAGCTCCTTAAATAGGAGCATGATGTGCCAGTTGTATTTGGCCGAGCATTCCATGTAGCCGCATTTCCAGCTTTTCTTCACAAGCACCGAAAGCGCCCGTCGGGACATGAAGCGCTGCCTTTGCTGGTCCCTCTTGTTCCCCACCACGATGATGGGCACCTCGTTGGCACTGCTCGTCCTAGGAAAGAAGCCAGAAATCCACTTTGCACAGGTCAGGAGGAGACGGGAACCAGCCTGCCCTGAACCTCCAGGGTCAAACTCAAAGCACTGCTGTTTGGATGGGAGAATTGTCCTAAAGCAGTGGTAGTCAACCTGCGGTCCTCCAGATGTTCATGGACTACAATTCCCATGAGCCCTGCCAGCAAACGCTGGCAGGGGCTCATGGGAATTGTATTCCATGAACATCTGGAGGACCGCAGGTTGACTACCCCTGTCTTATAGAATCACCAGGCTGGAAATGGCCCACAGGCCATCTAGTCCAACCCCCTGCTCAATGCAGGGTCAGCCTAAAGCATCCCTGATGAGCATTTTTCCAGATGCTTCTTAAAGACCCCCGCTGAGGGGGAGCTCAACACCTCCTTAGGCATCCTATCCCACCGCTGAACTACTCTGACTGAAATTTCCCCCCTGATATCTAGCTGATATTGTTTTACACATAGTTTAAACCCATTCCTGTGGGTCCTCTCCTCTGCTGCCAACAGGAACCTTTCTCTGCCCTCCTCCAAGTGACAGCCTTTCAAAGACTTAAAGACAGCGATCCTGTCCCCTCTCAACTTCCTCTTCTCCAGGCTAAACATCCCTATGCCCCTCAGCCTTTCCTTCTAGAGCTTGGTCCCCAGGCCTTGGATTGTCTTCTGCACGCTCCTCTGCACCCTCTCAACAGTGCCTGGCATGAGTCACCTTCCCAGTGGGTACGTTCCCCCGGGTACCTGAACTGTCCGTCCAGTTAGGACCAGAACATTTTAATCCAGAGGGATGACCCAAGGCAGCCCTGGAGCTTCAGAAGGGAGGTGAGAAACATTTCTGGTGAAAGGGGCAGGGTTAAATACACTGTTTGCTGCATTGAGCAATAGGGTTATGGGTGTCCTGCAGTGTGCGGGGGGTTGGACTAGATGACCCAAGTGGTCCCTACCAACTCTGTTGTTCTATGATTCTAGTCCGACTAATGGGGCGCTGTCAATTCTGCATCTACTACGTTTCCTGGCTTTGTATAATTTATTCTGTACCTGCAAGTCAGAGGGGAGGAGCAAAGGACCATAGAGAGCACTGAAGCCCCCTCCAGAGCTTGTCTCATTGGCTGCCAACTTTGCTAGGCCAGGCTGCGTGCTGGAAACATATTCACCACCAGAAGTTTGCTCTTAAAAAAAATAAGCGTTCCCAGAATGCTGAATTCTCCGCATGGGGTCAGATTTTGTGTGGGGGAACAGGTTTGCTGCGTGGGATCTTCTCAGATCTCGGAGGTCCTGTTATGCAACGGGGGACTTTGGAGAATGTGATTTTTAGGAAGGGGGGGGGGATAAACAGGAGCCAGACTGAGGAACACAAATGTAGGGATTTTGTTGATTTTAGGGAAATGCTTCATTTTGCAACTTTCCCCCTAGCAACGGTATGCTTTCGGCCTGCCTTGCTTTTACTGCTATGTCCAAATCTGGGCACAACATTTTTATTTAAAGAATTGGGCAGCGCTCCAAAGCCTTCACTCTGCATTCTGCATTCCCAAGGAGGCTCTGGGATGGTGTTTGCCAAACTGCAGCCTCCCACAACCTACCACCCACCCTGGCACGCCTGACTGAGACTGGAACTGGAACATGCATGGAATTTAATGTACTGCCCAAAACGAAAAGGTAGTAATTGTGAAGACCCCCAGCCCCTCTCCCAGCGGCACAGGCCTTCCTGCTATGTGCCTCTGGAAGGAAGACTCCCTCCCCTCCATCTCTTCTCCCCCCCCCCTCCCTTGGGCTCACCTGTTTTCCTGTATCTGCTGGCGGATCATTTTCACATACTCAAAGCTGTCGGGACTGCAGATGTCATATACCAGCACGTAGGCATCGGTGTTCCTCAGCCCTCGACTCTTGAGGTCTGACCATTCCTGGGGGGGGGGGGAGAAAACAAAGCAAAACAGCTCTGCCTAAGCCACAGTGACAGATCTGGGTGGTTTCCTGAAGGAAGACCGCAGCCATGTCTCTGGGGACAAAGAAGAAACCTGTGGTCAGCCAGGCAGCCTGGATCCCCTCCACGCGTAGTCTCTGGATGAGGGAATCACATTCAACCCCAACCTATTTAAAGATTTTACCATGCACATTTTTTTTACGTCTACATGTCTCCTACTGTTTAATCACCTCCAACACGCTGGATCTCAAGATCCAGCAGGGAATGGGGCGGGGGGGGGGGTCAGCACCCAAGAAAGCTACAGAACAGGGATGTGTGCTAGCGCCTGTTGTATTCCTGGGTAGAACGGGCTTTGCCCCTCGTGGGGGTTTAATGCCATAAAGTCCACCCTCCAAAGTAGCCATTTTCTCCAGGGGAACTGGTCTCTGTTGCTTGAAGATCTGTTGTGAAGCAGATGAAAAGGGAATGGTTCATGAAGGGCCCTGGAAAACAGCAAGAGTCCTTGGCCCATTAATCCAACCCCATCTAAAACCATTCAGTTGTCCAACTTAGTGTAGAGGCTAAGAGCGGTGGCTTCTAATTTGGAGAGCCCTGCGCCTCCACATGCAGCCAGCTGGGTGACCTTGGAATAGTCACAATTGTGTTAGAGCTGTTCTCACAGAGCAGTTCTGTCAGAGCTCTCTCAGCCTCACCTACCTCATAGGGTGTCTGTTGTGGGGAGAGGAAGGGAAGAAGGTTGTAAGCCGCTTTGAGACTCCTGGAAGAGAAAAGTGGCATATAAGAACCAACTCTTCTTCTTCTTGTACCTTACTTTCTTTGGCTTTCAGTGAAACATTGGGAGGGGGGGGGAGCTAACTTCGTAGTCCAGCCTGGGCTTGCTGCAGAAAACTCATAAGACAGCTCCATGCTCACTATTTCCTTCCTGGGGTTTGTGAAACTTTCGACTGGCCCTGAAACATGACAATCCTGTCAACTTCAGGGGGAAAAATTAAACTTCATAAATCCAAAGAACAACAGCCATGCCATGCCTTTACTTAAGTCCCACAAATATAACATGTATGTGAAGAAGTGTGCATGTGCCCATGGGAGTTCACACCCTGAATAAAATGTTATTGGTCTTAAAGGTGCATCTAGGGTCAAATTTGGTTATGTAACTTGGTGTGTGCTTGAAAAGCTGGCACAGGGCTTTGTGCTGCTTTAGCTGGCCTTAAAGGGAAGGCATTGCACAACTTTTGCTTGGGGGAGTTTTCCTGCGGACCAAAGCAGTAGGGATGCCAGCCTCCAGGTGGGACCTGGGGATTCCCTCAGAATTACAGCTCATCTCCAGGCAAAGGAGATCAGCTCCCCTGATGTGAAAGGTGGACTCTGTGGCGTCATACCCTACTGAAGTCCCTCCCTTCCCCCAAACCCCGCCCTCTTCAGGCCACACCCCCAAAGTCACCAGGTTTCCCCCAACCCGGAACGGCCTGCAAGCCGCTGATTTAAAAGAGAGCCTGTCAAGATGTCATACTAGGTCTTGGCCAGTAGGTGGAGCTTATGGGCGCAGCGGACCAGGCCTCTCCACCCTGCTAAGGGTCCCTTGCAATTAACTCTTTGTTTACCATGTTATGTGTCCTTCAGGTTAAGAGTGGTTAAGAGCGGTAATCTGGAGTAGTCGGGAATCAAACACATGTTTCCAGATTAGAGGCTACCTCTCTTAACCACAACACCACAATAACTACCCTTTAAGTTAGATGGCGGATCCCACATAGCTTCAAATGGCAGAAATGTTCGGGCACAAAATCTCCTGCTGACTCTTGGGACTTGGTTAGAGATTCTCTGGCGTAAAGAAAAAGCACTCCGCATGTGCTCAGCCCTTCCCAGTCCTCAGGGTCAAGCCCCAGTCTGCAGGCTGACTTGGCATTCGGCTCAGCCCCGGTGGTGTTGCAACCACAGGGCTGCAGGACAAACCAAGCAAGCCCTCCCCAAGAGGCCAACCTCATCCTCTCCCCCCTTATACACACTTTTGGCTCAGACTGCAGGGAGCCCAGCTCCTGGCCTCTGCCTGGCAGGTGCAGAAGCCGCAGTTTCCTCTGAGCAGCCGTCCGTCTGCTTGGAATCTAATTCACACATCCAGGTTTGTTCGGGCTTCCCAGAGAGGGCTCTCAGCTCGCAAGCAGCCAGCTGCTCCTCTGGCACCAATGACGGATCCGTCTCACCGTACGGAGGACGTTGTTGCAGTGCATTAACCAAGGTGGTCCCTTGTGCAGCATCTCACAGGATGGATGGCCTTCCCCACCTGTTTCATTGCCACCGACTCCCATCCTGACTAGTGCAGGAGGCTTAGCCCAGGAGGTTCGTAGCAGCCTTTCAACACTTCCTCCCTTCGAGGAACCCTTGACTGCAGAGGAGCCCTGAGGCATTGTGGGAGATCTCGGGGGCATTCCAGGGCATACATTCAGTTCTCGTTCTGGTTTGCCTGGCCAGGAAGCTGCTATAGTAGAAGGCATACTTTTAATACTCCCCTGTGGTTGTTTTGGCCAGGGAGTTGTCCTCTCCTGAACCTTGTGCGCCATTACTGACTTTTATTTTTATTTATTTACTAAGGACCAAGGTTGTTGCATTCAGGAATACAACGGACACTAGATTGGGGTGGGGTGGGGTGGAAGAACTCTTCAGATGATCTCTTCCTCCCCCCAGGACCTGGAAAGGCTGCAGGCAGCTGTTAGGGGACTCACCGGCAGGGGCAGCTCTCACAAGGAAGGGATCTGCAGCCTCCGAGCCTCGGAGGGAAGTGGAAGGAGGAAGGGGTGGTCTGGGGTAGGGGACGGAAGGCGATTGGCTGGCTGCTGGACAGACTGGCAAGCCGGTTGGAGGAAGAGGCACTCAGGGGTGGGATGGCTACCCTGAGTGGGCGTTAAGCACTGTGGCACTTAAGCCATGAGACTAGCTCCTCCTCCTAGGCCTTACCCAAAATATATTATGTGGAACAGATATTCATGATTGGATTTCTAGGACCGCCCCTCTTGACCCAGCCATCTTGGCCTGGTGTACATCAAATAAAATCAACATAGTTAAAACAATTCAGCAAAATCTGTAAAAAATCTCTAAAATTGGCATCCCATTCTTGTCACTGAAATTCCTCCTCCCCCCTCCCCATTAGATGGCGAGTGCGGGTTCCCTCTGCCCCGCTCTTTCCACCTCCCTCTATGAAATTTTTATTGGAGGAATGGATAGTGCTTCAAACTGTTTTTCTGCTGTATCTTTCTCTTTTTTTGTATTGAGATTACTGGATCAATGTGGTTTTATGTCTGGTTTTAATAGGGGTTTTTATTGGGAATTTTAGTCAGACTGTTGTAAACTGCCACAAGCCACTTGGGAGTGACGGGTAATAAACTGAAATAATAATATTAATAGTTGCCAGAGCTAGATGGCACAGGAGAGAGTGTTTTAAGTGGGGGACGGGGGCTCTGAGATGTTCCTGGTGGCCTGTCTCAACCCAATGCCTGGTAGAAGAGCTCTGTTTGACAGGCCCTTCAGAACTGAGCAAGCTCCACCAGGGCCTGTATCTCCCCCCAGAGCTCATTCCGCCAGGTAGGGGCCAGGACTGAAAGGTACCTGGACCTGGCCAAAACCAAGTGCACCTCTTGTGGGCCAGGGACCACCAGCCTGTTGTAACTGGCAGAGCGCAATAATTTAATCTTCAAGTTTTAATTATTGCGCCTGTATCTGCCTTAACCTGGATGGCCCAGGCTAGCCCAGCCTTATCAGACTTCTGGATATAAGCAGAGACAGCCCCGGTCAGTTTTTAGTTGGGAGCCCACCAAGGAAGTCCAGGGTTATTTAGAAGAGGCAGGCAAAGGCAAACTATCTCTGAATGTCTCTTGTCTGGAAAACCCGACAGGGTCACCATCAGTCAGCTGTGACTTGATGGCAAAAAGAAAATGTATCCAGCGAGTGTATCTTAATCTCACCCGTTTTGCAAGGGACCCAGGACAGCATATGTGGTTCTCCCATTCCCCGTGTTATCCTCCCAACAACCCTGCGAGGTAGGAGAGGCTGAGAAAGGGTGATCCAGCCAGCCCTGCAGCTCAGTAGAGATTTGAACCCAGTTCTCCCAGGTCCTGGTCTAACACCCCGTCCATTATGCTGAAGTGCTGCAGGAGTCAACAGAAACACAAGCAGGAATCTTTTTTTAAGGTGTCTGTTCTAGTGCAGCCTGCAAAAACAGCTCCGAAGGGAAATGTTCTTGCAGAACCCCCTATAGTGGATAGCTGGTTTGTCAGCTCCCCTGCAACAGGAGCTGCTCCCAAATCCTGCCCAAACAGTACTAAACTAGTGTCCTGAGAATTCCTCATCAGCCCTGCAAGAGAGTGAGGAGGACAGATTCCAACTGAAAGAACAAGTCAATTTCTTTAAACAACAGAATTCCACTCATGAGAGTCACTGCGGGGTTTGACAGGTAGGAAAGGGGGTCAGATTCTCTTAGGGCACAACTGGGCATCTCGGTCCTTGCCCATAACAATTCCCAACCCTGCCAAAGAGGTGTCCAAGAATCCTGGGCACTCTGTATGTGTTAGAAGGGGTTTTAGACACAGCAATGACCTTGGGGAGGCTATCCTCCAAGATTTTAGCTTGTTAGGGCGGGAGTCCAAAAACGAGGCTTCCTGACCCAGCTCCAAGCAAGAGGATGAGATGCAGGCAGAGAGGGGAGGCTGCTGGGAGAAGAATAGCTATGAGTGGAGTGAGTGAGAGGGGTGGAGGAACCATCTGTGGGGGGTTTCTAGCTGGCACAGCAGCAGGTATCACAATTTTTCACTTTTCACCTGGCTACTTAAGGGATGTTAAAGCCCAGGATGGATGCATGGACAGCTCTGAGAAGCAGCATGTGTGCTGGAGGAAATGGCCAGAGTAGAGGAACTAAGCTAAAATGCACCGTCCTTTTATGGGTAGCTGAGTTTTGCTGGCAGGAATTGTTTCTATTTTGCATCAGTTTAGTCTGGTTTTGCCCATTGAGAGGTCAGGGGGAGGAGCTGAACAGCACACCAATTCCCTCTTTCCGAATTCTGGGAACCTCTGGCTGCTGAGATTTCGGCAGATGGTTCTCAGTGCTTTCAATCATGTCTTTGCAACTCACAAAGGGCTAAGGAGTTGCTGCTTCGGAGAAAAAGTGAAGAGGGGCCCTGAACCTGGTTCTATTCTGCCCTTTCCCTAAAACCCATTGGAGTCATGGCCCATGCACACCCCTGCCCAGAGTTTTGGTTTGAGTTATGGCAGCACAAAACAGGTATGTAAGGAGAACTGAGCCCTCAAACACTGCCCACCCCCTTAGTGGTGAATCTTTTCCTAAAGTTCTGCACTGAAGCTCTTCTCCGACTAGTTATGTATTTTATTTATGTTTTGATTTACGTACCATCTCCTCTTGACTAAGTCATCTTGGGAAAATCTTAAGGAAGCGCTGACTGATTCTATAATCTGCAGGTTCCTGATTCTCCTGGCAGAAGAAACTTTTCTAGTGTGTCAAAAGCTGCCCTTTAGCCATGGGATCATTCAAAGTCCTACCATGTGGCCAAATGACATCAAATGCACCAGCAGGAACAGCAGGAATCTTGGATCAGGTGCTGGGTCAAATCCTGCCCCTCCCCATAACTCTCCAAATATGTAGCTGCTAAGGCCAATCTCTTGCGAATAGAGCTGAACTCTGTATTTTTTAAAGCCTAGCTATATAAAGCTATATAAAGATAGATGCCATCTTATGGCCCAGCACTGAATTTCACATGTTATTTACAGAGTGTATGAAGGTAAGGGAAACTTTCCTTTCTGACAGTCCTGAGTGTCAATTCAACCAGTCAAAGGCTGAAGATCTACATTGACTGGAAGGATGGAAAGGTTTGAAGTAGGGAGGAGGAGGAGGAGGAGGAGGAAGAGAAGGAGAAGGAGAAGGAGAAGGAGAAGGAGAAGGAGAAGGAGAAGGAGAAGAAGAAGAAAGACTCTCCTTCCTTCCATCCCCCTCTCTCTCTCCCTCTCTCTTTCTCTTTGTTTCTCTGTTTCTCTCACTCTTTCGCATTTTACATTTGCTTATTATCTGTACAAATGAATTGGGTTGGGAAAGTTTCCTGGCACAAAAGGGAGCTGATTGTTTCTGGTTTGCTAAAATGTTCTATTCTGCCATTAGCATCTCAAATAGGCATTTAAGTGCTAGAGTTTGATGGTCTTTTAGAACTAGGTTTAAATACACTTTGTGAGGAAAATGCTCCTTCCAGCAACCCAAGGCACAACTCAGCTAAGAGGAAAGCAAGAAGGGCTGGAGGTTGTTCAATCCCATTTCTTTTGCTGATGGCCCAGTCAGCGTGACTATGGGTTTAAATCAGCTTAAAATGCCAGTGATTTGATTTAATGGGGTGGACTTGTAAGAAAGAAAAGGAATTAGTAGGAAACTTTTTTTAAAGTGCTTTTTTGTCCCTGTAATTGCTAGTAAGATGAAACAGGTAAGGAAATGCCCTTCCTTGGGAAGCCAATTTCTACTTCACAAAGACATACTATCTGCTAGTTTCACAGAACGCTTCCCACCACATCTAACGGTGATCTCTGTGTGACTTAAAAGCCTGCCGACTCAAAGTTCGGTCAACTGGAAGCGGATCTAATTGAAAATACTGAAACCTAGAGTCAGTCTGGTGATGCAATCGTAAACGACCTGTCCTTTCCTAACAACCGGACAGTGTTCCTAAGTAAAGTTGAGGCAGAGTAAACACACACCCCGCACTCAGTCACCACTATGCATTGCACATATTTCCATGAGCTCACATTGAGCCGGGGACAGAAGCAGCACACTCACCTGAGCGCTGTTTGCAGGGAAGGCCTTCAGATGGGGCACATCCATGACCTTCATGTCATACATGTTCCCGTTGAAAATGACCGAGGGCCTGTAGGTGTAGCGGGACTCCGTGGGGCTGTATTCCTCCCTGAAGTCGTGGTAGAGGAACTGGCGGATGATGGCCGTTTTGCCCACGTTCGGCGCGCCCAAGACTGCCACGGTCAAGGTCTCCACCATGGTACGCGTGCAGGACCTCGGACAGCTCCTCCCCGTCAATCACATCCTGGAAGCGCCCGAGGAGGCCGCCGGGACTACTTTGCTGGCCCCAGTTCTCTCCGTGCCGCTCGGCGCCACGGCTCTCTTCGACATCTGGAGCTGATTCCTTCGGTGCTCGCCGCGGCGCCTCATCCGGCGAGGAAAGCTCCTCTGGGGAGGAGCAGAGTCCGGTTGGGGCTGATCCAGATGCTGTCCCGGGAGTGGAAGCAGCTGGCTCGCCGGCATCGAAGAGATTACATTTAAAGCGGAGGCCAGAGGGGAGAGGTGAGGTCGGGACGGCTGTCCAGGGGGGAGGCGGGGATGGAGCCCACAGGCAGCCTGGCGGGGAGCGGCCGGGACGCTTGTCTCCTTCGGCCGGGGCGACTCAAAGGGAGTCGCAGGCTGCGCTCGTCCTCTTCTGTGGAGAGAGGGCGGGAGGGCGGGGAGAGAACTTGCCAAATACCGGGCGAGATGAAGGTTGGGGCGACGGGGAGGGGAAGGAGAGAAAGTGGGAGCGATCACGGGACGTTCCCGGCGCTCCTCCGCCAGCTCTGGCTCCGCATCCTTGCTCCCAACCCGCACCCCGTCTGGATGGGAAATGCCAGCCGGGACCGCAGCGCCTCTCCGGCTTCCCGAAAAGGGTCCGCGACGGCCCTGCGCTTCTGCATCCTTCCGGCCGCCGCTGCCCGATTCGGGGGTCCGGCTCTCGCCTCCTTGCGGCCGCCCAAGTTTCCCGCAGACGAGCGCGCTGGCAGGACCCGCTCCCGCTCCCGCCGCCTCCTCCGGGTGACCTAAGCCCGTCCCGAGCGCGGCGCAGCCCGCTGCGGGATCTACCTCCGGCGCCCAGGAGGCTCAAGCAAGCGCATTGCCCCGGCCGGCAGGACCCTCCGGCGGCCTTTCAGCACCTCGGACAGCGTCCACCGGCGCCCCGCCGAGCTGGGCTGCGGGTGGCTCTCCGGAGAGGTCAAGCACGTGAGAATGGGAGGGGGGGGGGAGAACAGGGGCGGGCTGAGCGCTTGGCCCGGGGGAGGGGGGGGGGCGGGAGGCAGCTCGCTCTACAAACCCCGCGCTGGAGACGGACGAAGTGAGCTGCGGGCTTGGGATGGGGCAGGGGAGAAGCGGGCGCAGTCCACCCCCATGGCTGCTTTCTCCCTTTGCACGGATGCAGAGATTGCGCCTTCCTCTTTCCGCGCCAGAAGGCAGCCGTCTTCGTCTCCTCTCCGCCTTACTCGGAAACTCCCCGATTCAACTGGGGGGAGAAAGTGATGCTCGGTGAAGGGCACGCTGGCTTCGGGTTTTGCTGTGTTTATCACCAAAAGAAACCCCTTGCTCAGAGACTCTGTCCTTGTGCCAGCGGATGGATAGAGTCAGATGAACATGTGCTTCTGTTCTGCCCCATTTATGACACTATCAGACGCACCTTTATCCAGCCAATTTTGAACACTTACCTGAGATCTTCCACAAAGGAGAAAATCAAGGTACTGCTTCAAGACGAAGATAAGCAAATAACTCTCTGCACAGCTAAATTTTGCACCGCCGCCATGAAATTGCGTACTCGGTATATGGATCAAAAAATTCTCTCTGATCCAACCTTATAAACTGGTAACTTAAAGTATGTTTTAAATACTGACTATGATGTCAGATTTTTAAGATTTTTATAGTATTGGCAGTTTTCCTGCTTTTTGTATTGTCTTAGTTTTAACTGCATGTATTTGGGTTTTGGTCTGAATGACCGTGAATAAAATATTGATTGATTTATCACCTCTGGGCTCTGGGGAAGAGATTCTGCCTGACATGCAGAAAGAGAGATGAAAAGACCTCTAGGAGAGAGAGGAAAAGACCAGGCGGCGGAGGGTAGGAAAGACCCCGCAGAGCCACTGCCAGTCGGAGTAATCCTGGACGGATCCCGGACAGGAAATCTTACAAGGAGAAGGGACAACTAATTCATCTATGGGAAGGGCTTTTCCGGGTAGACCCAGGACTAGGGTTCCTAGCCTCCAGGTGGAGCCGGAGAAGGACCGAGGATCCAATTGGGATGGAAGCCGAGAAGGCAATGGCAGTTGGCCAAAGAAATTTATTCAAGATGAAATCTATTCGAAATGGAGAGGCCACTTTAGAGAGAGACTCTCTCTTACCTTGAGAGCTAGATCTTTTGAGGCTAATAATACTACGTAGAATATTTGCAACCAATCAGTATATAGGAAGTGAAAGGAAGCAGCTATTGAAGTAGGGCTTCTCCCAAGAACGAGGTAGAAGCCTGGGTACCCATTCCTGGCATGCTTCTTCATTCATTATTTAGATCAGGGGTGCCAGCAGGAGCTCATGGGAATTGTAGTCCATGGACATCTGGAGGCCCACAGTTTGGCCACCCCTGATTTAGATTGTGTGAGATACTTTGCAAACCTTCATTTTGAATACATTTCTTTACTGGGCTGCCGTTGTCAATTCTCTTTTCGGCTAGCCTCCAGGTGGAGCCTAGAATCCCCCCCCCCAATCATTTCAACCCCTCTCCAAAGTACATGGATCAGTTCCCCTGGAGAAAACGGCAGCTTCAGAGGCTAGACTCTTTGGAATCACGCCTGCCCCAAGATCCTCCCCCTCACCCAATTCTGCCCTCGCCAGGCACCCCCCAACCTCCAGACCCTGACAGCCCTACCTTATCCCACAGATTGCCCCTTCGAAGACACAGAGCTGGCAGAGATGACTAGCAATTATTTCTAATTATTTTAAGTTTGATTTAATTGGCTTGTTGGCCACTGCTCTCGGGCCAGCTGGCTCACAGCAGTTCACAACAGAAGAATAAAATACAATAAAACCAGCCCAACAACAATAAAAAACCCAACCCCATTGGGTCCAACCAATGTAGCCCAAAGCTACAACACCATAGGTGTTGCGGTGATGACTGAATATCCCAAATGTGTTGATTATATATTTTTTGGGTTTTTTCGGAATGCCTGGTGGAAGAGCTCTGTCTTGCAGGCCCTGTGGAAGGGTGATAGTTCTGACAGGGCCCTCAGTTCTTCTGGGAGCTCATTCCACCAGGTTGGTCGAGGCCAGGTGAAACTCAGGTGGGCCAGAGGTCACCAACCTGTGGGAGTCCACAGAGCAATGAGCTCCACAAGGAGCAGAGGGAGTTAAACGGCCCCCTCAGGTATGCCAGACCCAGACTGTGAAAGGGCAGAACCAAAATCTTGAACCTGATCTGAAATTCCACTGGCAGCCAACGCAGCTGCCTCAGCACCGGCTGGATATGGGCTCTCCAAGAGGTTCCCAGGAGGACCTTTCACAGGGGTTGCAGCAGAGCGAGCAGCTTGGCCGGGGGGGGGGGGGGGACACAGCCACTGTTGCTGCTCCTCCTGCAGGCACCACACAACAGCCTTGTGGGGTAGATCGAGATAGAGCGTTTGTCTGTCTGGAGCAGCAGAAAAGAGTGAGATGGGCATGGTGGGACAAGAGGCAGAGCTGAACTGAGAAACCCCGGGAAAAAAACAATTTCTATACAATCATGAGCAATGGATCTTCACGCCATGGGTCAGTTTCAGTTTCATTTCTTTGAAAGAACCCTTGCATCATTTTATGGTTGGGGGTCACCAAAACATGAGGAAGTGTATTAAAGGGTCATGTCATTAGGAAGGTTGAGAACCACTGGGGTAGTGAAATGCAGGGTGCAAAAACCCATCTCTCTCTCTCTCTCTCTCTCTCTGTAGCCAATTAGTTTTTAATTGGAAGGACCAGAATGTACCCTGCACATTTGCTCATTTTCAAGGCTATGTTGGTCCTGATGTATTTCTGTAATTAAGACTGGAAACGAAAACGTTCTCCGTGGCTTTGCCTTCCAGCCCTTAGTAGAAAGCATCCTTTTCATCAACAAGGACACCATGATGCCAAGCTTCCTTCAATATCAGAAAGAGGCCCCTTCGTTGAAGATGTGTTTGTTTTTAATAATTGGAAAATGCGATTATGTCGAACTGTTCAAAATGACAGGCGGGCAAGAGAATCTTTTCATTTGACAGCAAGCCTCATCTCAGCTGTGGACACTCACGCAAACGACATGGAGAATGGAGAACACTTTTCACATGGCTGAATTAAGGGACAGACTGCAGAGGCAGCAGATGTGCATTATTTCCCCCCCTCCGCCAACCAAGACAGGCACAAACTCAATGAAGCCAGGCAAAAGGGCTCCCCCATGAGAAACTCAAAACTCAGCTGAAGCTGCCCCTGTCTGAGCAGTCAAGCCCTCCCCTCCAGGTTAATCTGGGCCAACTCTGCTTAGCTTCCAAGATCTGGCTTGCCTGGGCCACCCAGGTTAGGGCAAGAGGACAACACACACGAGAAGGTAACAAGAAGGTGAATGTCCAAGAGAAAGGTGCAGGATTCTGGCAGAAAGAAAATGGGTATGGTTCAGTTAGTGGAAGAGTATAAGAGTATGAGAGTAAAGGTAAAGGTATCCCCTGTGCAAGCACCGAGTCATGTCTGACCCTTGGGGTGACGCCCTCCAGCGTTTTCATGGCAGACTCAATACGGGGTGGTTTGCCAGTGCCTTCCCCAGTCATGACCGTTTACCCCCCAGCAAGCTGGGTACTCATTTTACCGTCCTCGGAAGGATGGAAGGCTGAGTCAACCTTGAGCCAGCTGCTGGGATTGAACTCCCAGCCTCATGGGCAAAGCTTTCAGACGGCTGCCTTACCACTCTGCGCCACAAGAGGCTCTTAGTATGAGAGTACCACACTTTTTTTTTGAAGCCTTCCTGAAATTTCAGATCTACTTTTCTCTACTCCACCTTGAGACTCAACACGAAAGGTAGACTGTGAATAAATTAAGTAAATAGAGCATAAATTTCACCGTGCACTCCCAGAATGTTGTCAAGGGAGCTGCATGAGGGGCGGGGGGGGGGGGGGAGACAGGGCTTAGCCTTCAAGGTTCCCCAGATTTGGCATACAAGCAAGCTCTGCAGTTTGCTGTCTTCGTTCGGGGCCCTGTGGCAGAATTACTCTGCACTCGCTCAGGGGCTTTGCTACTACCTTTCAGCCGCTGTCTTTAAAGGAAAAATAGCACCACGGTGGAAGGTTGCTCAAATGGAAATAACTAACAAGGAGGCATTTCCCCCTATGAATCCCTTGCACGATTCAGATTTTAAGGCAAAAACAGAGCCTAGTAGGGCTTACTCTTCATCTGTAAATGAACCCAGATCTGCAGCCTTCAACACCCTTCTGTTGCATCCCTGTTCTTCTGAGGCTCAAGGAAATCACTCCAAACCGACGTCCCTCGTGCCAACCAGCTGTTCTCATCAAAACCTGTGACAAGGTCCCAGCGCACAGAGCATGCTCCAGGGGCCCAGCGCAACCAAGTGTTGGTGGAGAGCTCGCTGGCTTCTGCCCGAGGTTAATGAAATGATATAATTACCTCGGCTATAAAAAGAAAGATCAGCCTTGCACTTGAAACACCCTCCCCGGGCTGAGAGAGAAACGAGGAGTCTGGCGGGGAGGTGGGAAAAGTCTACACATGTCGCCGGGGTGCATTGCTCCCCCACCATCACCTTAATATAGATGCACACCCTTTTCCCGCCTCCGCTACGAATCCAATCTTAGCCCCTCTTTGAGAATAAAGAGGTAGACTGGTCTCCTATGGAGCCCTGAGCCTGGGCCTGTCCTTTAACAGAATCCAGAGAAAAAAGGCTGTGCAAAAACAACCCCTGATCTGGACCTTGGGTTTGCTCGAACCTGCAGTCCCTCTGCTGACATTCAGCACGCCAAGATCTCATTGAGGAGGAATGACCTGGCAGGATGTGTGCAAGATTCGTTGCCTAGCAGGGTTAGTCAACCTGTGGTCCTCCAGAGGTCCATGGACTACAATTCCCATGAGCCCATGCCAGCGAATGCTGGCAGGGGCTCATGGGAATTGTAGTCCATGGACCTCTGAAGGACCACAGGTTGACTATCCCTGGCCTAGAGGCCTTGTCCGTTTCAGGGACAGATGCTGGCACAGTTACAGGACTGCAGCGGGTGGGACCCCTGCAAACTCACAAAGGAAACAGGAGGGGGGATTGGTCCCCTTTGGGGCTCTAGTGCCTTGTACGATCTGATCAGTTCAATAGTGAAGAAGCAGCTTCGCTTCACCACCCGAAGGATTTGTGGACTGCAGGACTGGATTTGAGAAGGGCACGCCCCGTTGCCAGCCCTTGGACAGAAACACCCCCTCTCTTTGGGATCCTTTTTGGCACAGAAGGGGTAGCATCTTTGGGGTCAGACTGCTCAGAAGCTCGAAGCAAGGGGAGGGGAACCTGGAGAAGCCAGGCTGGGGGCCAGGATCTCTCTGCTGCCAGAACAGCCTTCTGGGAGGTGGGAGGGATCCCACCCAGGATCAGCCTGAGTGATTCTAGGGCCCTGGGAAGAAGTCCAGGATGCTCTGGGCAAGACAGGTAGGAACTGCCAAAGCCACGTGACAGGAGTGACACCCAGTACCCATTGTTCTTTTCTGTCCCTCTTGGGTAGGCCTGGGTAGTTGAGGGTCTCTGCCAGCAGGGAGCCTGGGGCAGCTACCCCCCTGCTACCCATTGCTTCTTAGCCTCCCTTCCAGCTACACATGCTTCTCCCACCCCCCCATACACACAATACACCCCCCCCAGCTAGCTGCTGCCATCCACTGCTCCAGAGCGATAAAGGCTTTTTGACTTCCGCTCAGGTTTCTTCCTGCCAGCGATATACACATCGATGGTTGCAGAGATTCTACAGAAAGGCACAGTGGCCTTTGAATGACCCGAGAGAGTCAGCCAAGTGTGCCTTGATTAAAACACGCTGGGATGTTTTTTGCTGCTGTTGTCCTCTGAAAAGAGAACCAGTTGTTTTCTGTTTGCGTCTCCGGTAGGTCTTTATTTCTAAGCAAACAGCTGAAAGCCAAGCGCCGTTAGGGCTCCCATTCAGTCATGGCTACAAGCCGGAAAGCGAAAGCCCTTTGTCCATCCAGCCAATCGTCTTGCTTGGAAACCGCTGGGCTGCTGGAGGAGTCTCGATTGTGCTAGAGCTGAAGGCCACACAAAAGGCAGCCTTGCCTCAAGGAAGCTCTCTTCTTCCACTTGGCACAAAAGCTCAACTGGGAGGAGGGACTGAGACTGCAGCAAAATGCTGCTGGTGCTCTCACAAGGAAATGCTCCTTTGGCAACTCTGCACAGGAATGAGATTCAGCACGTGCACCAAAAAGGGACTTGCCAGAGCCTCATGGGACACCGAACAGAAAGGCCCCCGAGAGGGACGTAATATTAGAAACATTAACACGCATATCCCTGCTCGTCTGCCTTTAGGGCTGGAGAGCCCCACTAAGGCATTACTTGGCTCCTAATGTCCCGGGGCCAACCCAAGATCTTTTGGCAGAAAATCTAGATGGCACACGGGAACAGAATCCTCTGGGACATTTCTTGGCAGGGGGGCCAACTGAAATGCCTGGCAACTGCATAAATTGATAAACCACATATGCAAAGGGTAAATATCCCTCACCTTCTTCCCCCTTTTGTGCGCATGTGTGGGGATTTGCTTCCACTTCCAGTTTTCAATGTGGACAAGACAGAAGCACAAAATAGTAGCTATAGGCTTTGATAGGAAAGAGAAGGATGGACCAGGTTTTTGCACCTTACGCAACATTTTCCCTTCCCTTCCCTTCCCTTCCCTTCCCTTCCCTTCCCTTCCCTTCCCTTCCCTTCCCTTCCCTTCCCTTCCCTTCCCTTCCCTTCCCTTCCCTTCCCTTCCCTTCCCTTCCCTTCCCTTCCCTTCCCTTCCCTTCCCTTCCCTTCCCTTCCCTTCCCTTCCCTTCCCCAGTGCCTGGCTCTGGGTTGCTTTGGGTTCTCTGGAAGGATTTGCTTTGCAGGCAACTTTCCAGCAATGCATCCCCCTCCTGACTTTAATCATATCCTTCAGTATCACCCCTCCTGCATTGGGCCACAGACAAGCACTACCCAATAAATGCAAAGTACCTCCGAGCAGGTGCAAATCGACTAATACTAATGCTTCATTCTGCAATGCAAAATAGAACCTGTCAGAATATATGCCATTTCTGCCATATATTATTAAGTAGTTGGTGGGGAATGTAGATGTAAGGATGCATATTGCTTTTATTGCCCATTTTACTTTTGCACCATCCCCCATCTGTCTTCTACAGGTTCCTGGGAGGACAGGGTAGTGTCCTTGATGAGAACTTGCGGATTTCACATTGCTCCATTTGTTTTGGCGCTGATGTTCTCCCACCAAGTCCTGGATTCCAGCGGGAGGGGGTGAGGAGCTCAGGGTTCAAAGCTCAGGTTTGATTATTACAGGCCAGTTCTGGCAACATATTGATGTGGTTTACTTGCGCTACCTTGATGGTCACGGTGCTTTTCCGTCTGCCCTCAGCATCTGATACAGTGAGGTAGACTGCTTCTTTACATGGAGGTTCCATTGAACCTCCTTCCATACTAACCTTCCATCAAATTGGTGTTTCGAAAGCTGCCCGTTGAATGGCCATTGCGACTTTCTGTGGCAGGGTGAGGTTTCTGCAGATTGCCCCAAATTTAAAAGTCCTTGACGTTAAACAAAAGATCGATTTATTTCCCCAGGTGACTTTTGAAAAACCAATTTGCCAAGTCTGACCCTTCTCGTCCAAAAATGGATAACCAAGGAAAGGACCCACGAATCTTGCTAAATATCTTGTGCAAAAAGGGGCAGTCCTGGAGTTCCCCAAATAACAGCTTCATAGCTCATATCGGTCTCCCCCCACCTTGCTGCCCATAAAGGCATTCTTGCTGCTCATGCATGAATTGCTACAAGAAATCTGAGGGAGGCCTGCAGGGAAAGCAGCGAGATCTGAATCTGAAGAGCACAAGGTGACAAGGGACGGCCCCACTGAGCCACCCAACGGGCTGGAATGATGCTCCCCACTCACTTGCTGCCCAGAGGAAGGGAGAAGAAGAGGCTTCACAGTCTTTTGCGTTTGAGTTTGGGGAGGGTGGGAGGCATTCACGCTTGCTTCAAGAGGGCCTCTTCCAGATGGGAAACCTGGAGTGAAGAAGATGGAGGGGCTGGCAGATTTGACGAGCAGATGGGCGATACTTGAGCTGGGGGAAATGCAAGCCATATGACGGTGCGAAGCGGAGGCGGCCATGCAATATAAACAGAGGCACCAGGAGAGGGTATTTTGGGATCCAGGCTCCGGGGGAACGAATTGAGGAAATTGCCAGAGGAGAGGGAAAGGAACCAAGCTCAGCAGAAACTTTTCAACAATGTTTCAGCCCACACCTATGGGCTTCTCCCACAAGGAGGAAGGTGCCTCCTTACATAACTGAGGATGCGCTATTTTTTAGCATGGATAACAGACATGTGGAATAAGAAGCCATACAATTTCTGCAGCTCAAACCCTGGTTCTCATGAGCTCTTTGTTAGGAAGTGGCGCACATGATCAATGCACAGAGCAGCAGCCCTGAGGGATTGTGGCTTTCTGGAACGAGGGCCGTTCATAACAAATCCCTTGCTTAAAAGTTGCACCACCCAGGGCTCTGGAAATGAATGCCATCTTCGGTCCCAGAATGAAAAGGAACATGCCTCAAGAAGTCTAAACAGGCACGCTGCCAAGCAATGCCAAGCACAGCCTGGAGGACGGCCATTGTCTAGCTTCCAAGCTGCCCTCGGTTCTGAACAGCATGCCAAGGCCTCAACTGGAAAAGCTGGACAGAGCTAGAGGGGGAAGCAGGCCAACTCAGGGTTGAACTCAGAGATATCCCAAAAATACAACTCTTCTCCAGACTACAGCAATCTGTTCTCCTACAGCAGGGGGGCCAAACTGTAGCTCTCCAAATGTCCATGGACTACAATTCCCATGAGCCCCTGCCAACATGTGCAAGCCATGTGCTGGCAGAGGCTCAAAGTCCATGGACATCTGGAGAGCCACAGTTTGCCCTCCCTGCCCTAGAGGAAATGGCGACTTTGGAGAGTGGGCTGTATGGGATCTCACCGAGGTCTCTTTCCAAATTGGCTCTTGAAAGTCTACACATTTTCCAACCCAAAATTGGCAGCCATAGAGGCCAAGCCCAGCATATGGTCTGTTGGAGCAGCTCTTGTGAATTCCTGCCTGCGTTAGTAGCTTGACTGCTTCTTGGCTTTCAGAATACAGAGCTTTGAGTTGCGTAGATGAATCAAGGTGGGGCTGGTTGCAGAGGAGTAGCTCAGACCCTTTAAATATATATATATATTTGCTGGCAGGGGCTCATGGGACTACAAATGGGAATTGTAGTCCATGGACATCTGGAGGACCACAGGTTGACTACCCCTGCTCTAGAGTGCCCATGGACCCAAAGAATCCTCCTACCCCATGGAGGAAGGTGCCTGTTGTCTCTCTGTATGAGTTACCATTCTGTTTTTGTTCCTTGTCTACAGAGGGCAGGCCATTTTGTTGTGACCACAACAATTAATCCCTTTTGATACAGTGACACTCTCAAGGTAGCCCCTTACAAGAGAGATTCCCTGTTGTTTCTGTGAGATGCACCAATTTGGGCTGGCTTGCTTCCTTCCGGCCACGGGCAGACCAGAGCGAGTCCCAGTGGAGAGCGGATCATTCTGGCTCTTTCGCACTCGACTGGAATGACTGTAAAGTTTAGCACGTTTCCAATTTTAATTCAGAATGGAATGTGTACAATTCAGCTGTCAGACATGGCTATAAAAAGTCAGGGACTTGTGAAAGTGTTTTGCACTCAATTCAGGTTTAAGAATAGCTGCTGCAGACCTAAACATCCAATCTGATGGGCCCTTGAGTCACAGCTAACTCTTGGTGGCCCCATGAAGAGGTTTTGAAGGCAAGAGGGGGGCCTAGATCTGGCTTTCTCAACCAGGGTTTCGTGAAACCCTGGGGTTTCTTGATGGCCTGGGAAGGGTTTCCTGAATGGGTGAGAGTTAATTAACCTTTAACATATTTAAAAAATGTATTAAACATTTATCTATGATATGACCATATATAATCATGTTGGCCTGCCCCCTCCACCAAATGGCCAATGATGGACCTGGGGGTGGGTGGGAAGGGGAGGGGCTGCAGGTGGGCGTGTCCACAGCTCTGTTTCCCAACCATATTCTCCACAATTGTTCCACTCGAAGCCTGAAGAATATTTCAGCTGTTTCTCTATTGTAAAAAGGTTGAAAAAGGTTGTCCTAGAGAGTCCAGGCTAGCTGGATCTTGACAGATCCTGGAAACTAAGCAAGTTTCGTTGTGATTAGTGCTTGGATGAGAGACTGCCAGTACGGAATTCCAGGGTCTCAAGCAGATGACAACAAACCACGTCTGATCATCTCGTCCCTTCAAAACCCTTTGGCAACAAAAAAAATAGCAACAGTTATTGGAAGATAGTGTTTTAATATCCTGAGGGATTTAATATCCTGAGGGCACAAGGAATCATCCCTAAATCGAGCCTGTTTATTTCCGCAAAAGCACTGATGGAGAAATAGAACCTCCATGTTCAGGAGCAGTTGGTCCCAAAGTATTTGAGGGCAGAAGTAAAGAACAGGGAAAGGGGAAGTGACTTTCGTGCACTTCCTAGGGCCTTGCCAGTTGGAATCCTCCAAATTTCTGTGCTGTACTTGGCCTCTTCTGCTGGAATTCCAAGGCTCTAAAACTCTCTGGAGTTGGCCAGCTGCCATGGTCACCCACCAGCTGCAGAGTGCTTATTCCCAATGCTTCAGCCCACTCAGCAAAAAAAAAAAAATTGGGCCGGTGGATAAGTGCTCAGGCACATAAAGAAGGCTGAAGCCTTCAAGTGTTTTCACAAAGAAAGCAGAAACAAAGTTCAGGGGATAGGAAAAGAGAAGGAAGAGCTAAATAAGGCGGAAGGGGAAGAGCCATGGCTTTTATGCCAAAAGGTGCAGACATTCTGGGATTGTGTTCAAGGAGGAATACCTGGTATTGCCTGCAACCCTTTGTAATTAAAGAGCCAGACTGCATCAAGAGCTTGACAGAGAGCCAGGATAAGACAGCCTGCTTGCATAACTGAGGACATCCCACTGACGGGTTGAAGAAGAATCCGTATGATTTCTGCAGCTGTTTTTTGCCGCTTTTCTCTACCCAAAGGAGTCTCAAAAGCAGTTTACAGTCGCCTTCCCTTTCCTCTCCCCACGACAGACACCCTGTGAAGGAGGGGAGGCTGAGAGCCCTGATATTACTGCTTGGTCAGAACAGCTTTCTCAGCGCTGTGGCGAGCCCAAGGTCACTTGGCTGGTTGCATGTGGAGAAGCAAGGAATCAAACCCGGCTCACTAGATCAGAAGTCTGCACTCCTAACCACTACATGAAGATGGCTCTGGATTAGGAAACCAGGTAACCTTCTGGAAAGCGCATGAAACCCATGGACACAAGATGCTCACTGCATCCCTTCTCACTAAGGTCTGTTGCGCCAGTAAACGATCATTTCAAGAGAGAACGGGAAGGGGACGGTGACCAGAATCGATTTATTTTTTAACAATGAAACTTCTGTCACTCTTGCCGGGAGAGGCTGCACCAGCTCAAACGCCTTCTTCAACCCAGCTGAAGAAGAATTTGGGAACCCTGTCCTCCTTTGCACCCTGAAAAAGGAGAGGCTTGTGGAAAACAGGCAGATATGGGGGAAACAAAGTGGAACTAGGCCCCGTCACTGGAAAGATGGGAGATCTACCAGCTGACAGCCTAGAAAGGAACTTTGCTTGCCTTTTATTTGCTGGAGGTCTCCTCCCCCCCACGGATCATAGCGGGAGAAATATGTCACCGTTTGAGCTATAACAGACCCTTGAGCATATTCTCTCATGACACACATCCAGGCTGGTGCCTACGCAAAATCTAGCAGCAACAGCTCCGCTGAGCTACTTGCTCGGAGCTTCATGCTCATTCTTTCGTGCTGATTCCTGGGTTGAAAATAGCAGTGGTGGGAGGGCAGAAGCCCCACCCTCCCTGGTGACTGTAATGATATCTTGTTTGGTTGCATTGCTCCTTGAGCTGCCTCTTCCTCCTCCTTCCCCAAGTAGTCGGGTCATATCTGGGTGTGTGCTGGAGGACGATGCTCGGTTTAAGTTGCCCTGAAACATTTGCACCAATGGCAAAGGTGGCCAGAAATGCAGCCGCTTTTGGCTCCAGCAACGATGCACGATTTGGTACGTAGTTCTGGATCTGTCCCATTTCAGATGAACGCTGCAACGAGGACTGAAACGAGGACGGACTGAAAACGGCCGCTGGCCATGAATGCCAAGCAGCAACAGCTCAGCGAGCAAGCGAGATCGCAGCGTTGGCCCTGTGGCTCAGGGACCCCTGCCTGAGAAATGCTGCAGCTCACTCAGCCACCAAAATCCTGAGAAAGAGAAGAACCACAGAGACTGTGCTGCAGGGTGTTCCAACCCAAAGTCAGAGATGCTGTCCAAAGACTGCCTTTCTCCGTCTCCACAGGAACTTTAGAAATTCTCCCAGGAAGGAAACGCCTCAGCACCAGCTTTCCCTGCTCCCTCCCCCCCCCCACACTTGGGGGGTCACCCACTTTCCCCCTTGCCCTATGGCCAGGCAAACGCTCAGCCTTTCTGTACAAAGCCTTTCTCCCTACCATTACCCTTACTGTTGCCAGGACGCCATGGCTTATCTGTCAGTCGACTGGAGACATTACATTGGATCCAGTACTCCAAAGATGTCACGATGGCTTCCAGATTCACCATCCAAATTCTTTGTTTCTGGCCAACGAGAGGATGCTTGGTAGGCGAGATGGGGAAGGTCATGAGAGGGAGTTGGAGGAAGCATCACCTTTTCATCCAGGGCTCAGCCAAATAGAAGTGGGGATCGGAAAGGAATAAGACCGCGTATCCTGTGTTAGCTAGTCTGATGTACAGGTGTGGCAGGTTAGGGAGGGGCAAGAAAGCCAAGGGATCATCATAGAATCATAGAGTTGGAAGGGGCCATACAGGCCATCTAGTCCAACCCCCTGCTCAACGCAGGAACAGGATCAGGATCATCCTGTGATCTCAGCTGGCCTCACCTTCAGGATAGGAGTCAAGGGTTGAACAGGCTGGCCAGTGTAAGGATGCAAGGAGGTCCACTCTTCCAGTAGCCCAGTAAGTGTGACAAAGTGTGGAAAGACGGCAAATCTCAGGATTTAGTGAGCCTTTCTCAGATAAACACTCGGACTTGCTCACCAGGAGAAACGGTCTATCAGTCCTGTAACCCCCGGGGAGAGGGTGTGATGTTTTAATGATTCTTAAGTGAACTGGCCCGCAGCTTAACTGTGAAAAGCCTTCAGTCTTTTGTGACCCTTGTCAACCAAAATAAACAGCTTAGCTCTCCTCCGGAAGAGACGAACTCATTGTCACATTAGAGCAAGGTGTCTGTGTGAGCCAGAATAAAGGGAAGGGGGAAACATCCCCCGGAACCTGGGCTGCCATCTTTTGGTGCAAGCGGTAACTTCAGCACATTACCCAGCCTTTGTAACACTGACCTTCAGCTTCATTCATTAGCCACTCACCGACTGTGTATTGTCAGGGGTAGTCAAACTGTGGCCCTCCAGATGTCCATGGACTACAATTCCCATGAGCCCCTGCCAGCATTCGCTGGCAGGGGCTCCTGGGAATTGTAATCCATGGACATCTGGAGGGCCACAGTTTGACTACCCCCGCTGTACGTTTAACCCTCCGCTAACCAGCCCCTGAAGTTTGTGATGGGTGGAGGGACTGATCGAAAACCCAGCCACTCACAGCAAGTGTGGAACTTCCTCGCCTCCCCCCCCCCCCACATTCCTCCCTAGCCAGGGAAGGTTTATCCCCCAGGGCCTTGGAATCTCTGGGGCTTCCGTCCACACAGATTGGGCAGGGGGACGACTTGTAACCACCAGCCACCCTGTGCTGGTACACCCCTGCTAAACAGAAATGTTCTCGAGGGCATTTTTAGAAATGACAGTGTAATGGGACAGAACAAGCGGTTGCTTCTCATAAGGAATATTGCAGCGGTGACTGTGTATCACCTGCCTTTCATGTGACGCCTTCTGCCTTTATGACCCCCTTTTGGCATTATGGCACGTCATGCCTTGGACACAGATCAAGTTGGGTAGGCATATCAGTCTGCCCGTAGCAGTATAAAAGAGCAAGTTTCCAGTGGCACCTTAAAGACTTATAACGTGTGGCAGGGGCTGAGCTTCTGTTGACTGAATTGCTTTCCATATTTCAGAATCCAGCTTGAGTGTCAGTTAAGCAAGGTGGGCTGCAACTACCCGTGCAGGTTGCTGCATTTGACAGCTGCACACAATGCTTTTCACTCTGATCTACTGCATTTCACTTTTGCCATACAAGGATAGCAGAGGCCAGGGCTGGAGTGTTTACTACTGGATACGTCTCTGGACTCAAATCCAAAGTGGAAAACTTGGTGCCAAGGAGAAACCCGCCTTCTCTGATAGGAAATGTTTGGTATACATGAGAATTTTTCATATGGGGGTGATCAAGCCACTGAATCAGCTACTTGGAGTCTCAAGAAATAACAGACCCAGCATCCCCTCCTGTTCTGAGTGGACCAGGCTTATCTATAGAAGCTTAAACAAATCCTCCAAAACAGACTCTCCTCAAAAACAGACTCTCCCCCCTCCCGCTGGAAGAGGTCAGGTAAATATCCTACAAGAAGGGCTATTAAAAACCAGGGTCTTCATACAACCTTCCCTCCACCTGCACTTCCTTGAGCTGGACAATGAAACACAGACCCATTTTATCCCAGTTCAGCACTTTGAGCTTTGATTGTTTATTTGGTCGGGAAGGTAGCAAGACAGCAAGGTGATGCTCAACGGTGCGCGGGACTTTCCCCGCTGCGCAGCTGCGGCCTTCAGGTGTGCACCGCCTGCTGGCTTCCGGATGTAGAAATGGGCAAAAGGAAGAGAATGTACAGGGCGGTCAGGAATAGGGCAACATCAGCAGAGGGGTCATGGCTTGACTTCACACACAAAGCGGATCGGCCAGGTCTCCCATCTCCTTGGATCGTTCCGTTCTGAACACCTCCCCATTCCCTGAGGCCACAGATGGGATCCCCCCCCCCCCCGGCCCCCCTCAGGCCCCAAAGCTTCCAGTTACTAGGAGATGAGAGAGAGTTTTGGGGACATTCGAATATGCTGGCTCTTGGATTCGTTCCTTCCGTGGACAAAAGGAGGCATGCGTGGAGGGGGTCTTGGTCCCAACGAAATCATTACCGCTTCTTCCACTTGGGAATCGGGGACGGGGAGGAGACGGTAGGGTGTCCGAGGACATCAGTTCTTCAGGATGGTTTCGTAGGCTTGGAAAACATGCTGTGCGACTTCAGGGGCACGACACTTCAGGGAGAGCTGTGGGGGGCCAAGGAAAGGAAAGCATCTGAGTGTGACAAGCTAAGATTTCCCAACCCGTTTTCTTTCCCACGAGGCAGCTGTGTTAATAACTGGGGCAAATGGAATCCAGGAGGAGGCAGAGAAAAGGACATGCTAAGAGATTAAGGAGGACAGTTAAGCCAAGTTGCCTGGAGAGGAGAAAGGCTTCAGCTGCTTTCGGGAGGGGAAGTCTTTGCCAGGAAGCTCCTTGAGGCCAGCTCTTTTCCAAGCGGAAGTTTCCCCTCCGTGCCTCGCTGGGCACACCAGCTGATGCCTTCCGATGTCACACTCAGCCGTCTGAAACTGAAGGCACAGAGGCCCCCAACGCGACAGTCGTGACCTCCCCCCCGGGGAAACGTGGCTTTCAAATGCTGCCACAGTGCAAAGAAGCTAACCAAGCTGGGAAGGGGAGAGGGGGACTGAGACTGCCAGCCAGGGTAATAAACCGGTTCATTTGCAGTGGGGATGCAGCCCGTGTCACGGATTAGACGTGCGACCTGCTCTAATGCGTGTTTGCTCAGGAGAGAGACCCGGTGAACTGAACGGCTCGAGTAAGCGTGAGGAGGGTTGCAGGATCCACAGGTTCTCCAAGAGCCAAACGAGTGACAGTGAAGGTTTTAAAGGAGTTTTCGAAAACCTCAAAGCTGCCTTTGGTCGATCAGATGCAGCGAGTTTGCAAATCGCCCCTGAGGCCGGTCACCTTCCCCTCATCCATGGAGATGCCACCGGACAATTTGGGCAGAAGTGCTGACATAAATATGCCGGGGGCTTTTGGGGCGTGTGTTCAAGAGACTGCTGCTGCCCCAGATGCTGCAGAGGTGGCACTAGCCAGGCAGTCCCAACACTTTTAGGAAGAGGCACTCCTGAAGGCAGGGTGTCATCTAGTGCAGAGGGAAGATGCCTTTCCATTTCATTTTTCCTTGGCTCTGAACAAACTGTTATCTGCTCCCCTTGATCCTTGTGCTCACGCACTCACTCGCCCATCGGTACAATCTGTCACTGGTTAGTTAGCACGTGTCAGGCTGGGCCGGGGGTGGGGGAAATAAGGGTGCCGCCAGAAGGCGTGTCCGAAGCGAGCCGACGGAGAATTAATAAGATGCTGGGGATGGAGTGGTGAGTAGACAGCCAGATTCAGAAGTGAGAGAGAGCGAGAGTGAGAGAGAGAAGCACAAATGTTCTGCTAACCTCCAGATCCTGCCAAGTCAGGGAAGGCCCGTGGCGGGCGGGTGGACATGCCGCAACGAAAACAAAGAGGACATTGTCACCGGAAGCAGGGGAAGCGACTCATAACCCAAACAGAGAGCACGAGCCATCCCAAGGCGCCCAGCGTGTCGGTGGGGAGGAGGGAGAGGTACGAAGGTTAAGGCTAACCAGGTCTCTTTCAGACAAAGGGCACGAAGCAAGCAGAGAGACAGTTCGTGCCGTCTGCATGACCCCTGGCATGAAGTTCCTGGCCAGCTTCCGGCTCCTGCAGGCCCTCCGAGGGCTCCTTTCATACATAATGCTTTAAACAAAAACTTTGGTAGAAAACTATGGCTGCACCGCATAAGGAATACACTCTCATGCAGTTATTTCATAGCATTCTTGGATTCCTTGCGGTGGGGACACTCCACCAAGAAGCTGCCGCCAATCGTGGGCTCCTTAGAGTGTGCCAGGACAACCTGTGATGCTGCAAACAGGTATAGGATTCCCAATTGGGAGACTGTTGCAGCACAGCCATCTGGTACCTGAAACTAGGCTGTAGGAGGCGAAGGTCTCATCCTGGCCTCTGGATGATTTCCTCACAGGTTGTTTTATGGGTGGTGCTTCTGGATTTCATGCTTAATATTATTTACTAAGGACAAAGTCTGTTGCGTTCAGGAATACAACAGGCACTAGATTTGTGTGTGGGTGGTGGTGGTGGTGGTGATAGAAGAACTCTGCAGATGGCCTCTCCCTTCCCCCAGGGAGGGAATTCACCAGCAGGGGGAGCTCTCATACAGCAGGGAACTGCAACCTCCAAGCCTTGGAGGGAAGTGGAAGGACAAGGGGGTGGCCAGGGGTGGGGGACGGAAGGTGATTGGCTGGCCGCCAGACAAACAGTCAAGCCGGTTGGAGGAGGAGGCACTCATGGGCGGGACAGCCACCCTGAGTGGGTGTTAAGCGCTGAGTGGCACTTAAGCCATGAGACCAGCTCCTCCTCCTAGGCCTTACTACATCTACAACTGAGAATTCAGAATGCCAACTACCAAACACACACGGGGCATAATAGAACGTTTTCAAGAAGGGCGTGTACTTCTTGGAGAATTGCGTTCTGTGGTGCTGATCCATCAGTCTCCCTTCTGGCCACTCAACGTGGCTGCCTAACTATACAGTACCGATAGAGGAAAGAAGCTGATGTTTGTGAAGCTATTGCAGCTCAGAAAATCTTCTTTATTTTTGCAGTTCCCAAGGCCAGAATGAGGTCTGGATAGCAACTCATTTCAAGTCTTGTTCAGACTTTGGAAGCTGTAAAAATAAAGATTCTCTGACTTGAAGAAGCCTCACATATCAGCTTCCCCCCCCCCCCTCTATTGCGATGTGCAGCTGGTGGGTCTTTCTTCTGTCTACCTGCGCAGTATGGGAATTGCCAGCTTGGGATCCTGGCCTTGATTGAGTAAAAATGACTGGAAACGATGGAATCGGGTGTCTGCTGGAATCCCATCCTGACCCAAAGCTGGAATGAATGTGACAGCACAGAAAGAAATCCATCTCTTACCATACTTCAACTGTCCCATCTTAGAAAATTTGGACATTATCGCTTTCAACATGCCAGTTGATAAAACTCCTGTCCTGGTACTGCGTTCTGTGAAACCCTGACTAATATCGAGAGCACACCAAGGGTGCAAGATTCCCCCAACCCAGAACTCTGGATCACTAGCCGGGCAAGGGACACTCAGTGTGACAGCACTGAGTCAACGTGACAAACAGGGTGCATGCTGGAGGATGGAGTGGGGAGCGTGGGGCAGGAACTTAACTATGCAGAGGGGGTCATACTTTGGATGCATGAGACCGGAGGCTCTAGCTCCAGCTAAAAGACGATCAGAAAGCAGGGCTGGGAAAGATTCCAGGATGAACACCACTCCAAGCAGAAGAGGACCAAGCTAGGGGGAACGAGGTTCTGACTCTTATACTTGCAAGAACGTTGTGCCAGCTCCTACCCAGTGCACAAAAAGTGATCTTCCATTCACAGCAAGGTTTGTAGCCATCCCCCGGGACCATGTTACATCTTACTGAGACACAAAAAGGGAATCAGGGATCCTACCGTGAAGTTTGGATTCCCTGGCTGGATTCGAAGCTCAGCCAAGACCCAGATGCCGTTGGTCAGCTTGAGCGACTGGTACAGCATATCTTGTCCTTCCACGTTCCTCTTGGCGATGGTGAAGATATTGCTGCCCTGTAGTTTGCTACTAACCACATCTGGGGGAAAGAGAAGCTGCTGTTACCAACTCGTGCTCTGAAGCAGGGCTAGGGATGCCTACTGCCAGAGCATAGAATAGGGTAGCAGGTGCAAAACCCAGCTCGTGGGCAATTTTACCTCCCGTTTAAAGGGAGAGCTAGGAACAACTGCAAAAAACAGAAGCGAGTCAGAAGCAGTTACAAAATGTGTACAATTCATCCAGCTTCTCTGTGCAGAACTGTTCCATTTTGCAAACAGCCTTGATTACAGGACTGTATCAATCCTGCTCATCTGCACTGCGAACTATGGAATTTTAATTATTTCTATCTTGCACTTCTTCAGAAAACCAGGAAGTGACAATTAGAATAAATGCACTGAGACAAATAACACCGCAACAGACGGTGATTCACAACAATGTAAAAAATCAAGGAATAGGAAATCTACGAGGAACAGGAAGCAGCAATTAAAATCTCACTTAAAAAAAACTTACATTTAGTCCCTTAAAGGTATGCAAGACCCAGTTGGGTGCCCTGTAGGATTTCGTATTTGGCGTTTTGGCCTCAAAAATGTGTAATGCCTTCGCAGCCACCTAACCAGCCACATAGCACCCCCTGGCCTATCTGTAAGCAGATCTGAGTTCTGGAGAGAAGGAATGGAGGGCTTTATGAACAGCAGTGATCCTGGCCAAGGAAGACCAGGTACCTCTTTTCTCACCTGCGCCGAGAGGACAGTCTTTAATCTGAAATTGGGCTTCATTCTCATTGGGGATGTCCTTCCAGGTTGCCAGGAACATCTGCCGTTCTGAGGGGGCAAGGGAAAACACGATGTGAGTCCTGGGGAGGGGTGCCAACCCTAACTCTTCCCAAAGCATAGATCACACTATTTTCAAGAGACATGACCCCCACCCTAAAAAAGAGGCCAGCTTCTGGTGTCAGAAAGGCTTTCTGTCAGCACTCTGGGCATGAAAACAATATCCTTGCCTAGTCTGTCTCCTGACATCTGTTTTCCAGGCATGCATTGCCTGCAACCATGGAGGTTCCATTAAACTTCCCTTGCAGAGATACTCAATAGTGGATACAGTGACCTTCCAAAGGAGGACAGAAAGGTCACAAGGACTACGGAAAGCTGAAGCTCAACTCCAGAATACCAACTAAGCAGACCTGAAGCTGCTGTCCTGGATCATTAGCTCCACCTAGTGTTCATTAAGAACCTCACACACGGGTCACTGGGTGGACACCTTATCCCCAACCGTCCCCTTTTAAAGGCAATGCAGTAAACAGAACAAGTGGTCCACAGTAGGCTCAGGGATGATACCTGAAGGGGCACTCCCACTTACAAAGGAGTTCTCTCCATCAGCTGCAATCCCTCCCCACCCGTAAGAACCAACTCTTCTTCTTCTTCTTCTAAAAGAAGAGTTGGTTCTTATTTGCTGCTTGTCTCTACCTGAAAGAGTCTTAAAGTGGCTTAAAGTTGCCTTCCCTTCCCCCCCCCCCCCATAAGCAACATGACTGCCAGCATCCTTAGGCCACCTTTTGCTACCTCCCCCTGCCTTCATTGCAGCTATGGTGGCTCTGTCTCTTTTAGGCTAGAAAGAAGAGGAGGAGCTAAGAAGACAGGTCAGACCCCCACCTTATACCACACCACTTCAGAGCTCCCGTGGACCCCCTTCAGAACTCCTAGGGACCCCCAAGGATCCATGGACCCCTGGCTAGGAATCCCCACACTACACCAAGGTGGCTTCTGGCAGCTCTAGCAGGCTTTAGCTTTGCAACTGGGGAACGGTACAGCCCAGACAGAGCTCAGAGAGGAGGCTGTTTGTCCTGGCAGGGGCTTCTGGGATCCTTCTGCACCTTTCAGCTAAAATGTGAGCAGCGTCCAGGAAGACCTTGGCCCCTCCTTCAGGAGGTTATTTCTGGCTGCACATTGGTGGGGAATGGAAGAAGCCACAGCTACAATGGAGGCATTTGCTCCAAAGGTCACACTGTGGGGAACGCATCAAGCGGGACTTTCAGGGCATACGCCTGCCCTCCCTCGCTGCACACAGAAGGGCTGAGATGAGGAAGTCCTACTTGCACACTTCTGTTTGGCTACTGAACAGTTATTCCGAGCAAAGCCAGCCAAACCTACCTGGACAGGGCTGTCGAGCATTGGAATTCCTTCACACAAAAGGCCGATAAATCTCAGTAGCACCCCATCCCCCAATTGCAACTTATTTCTTTATTTATATTTGGATTTTTATGCCGCCACTCATGACAGGCCATCTTGTGATGGTTTACACTATAAAAACAGCAACAATTACAATATAAAAGCCCATAAAAAACCCTTAAACAATACAAATAGGAATAGAAACAGATGGCGGCATCGTAATTCTTTGACCTCTTAAAAACCAGCCTAGGGCCTGAGTAGATGACCCTATTTATCCAGGGGCTGGCTCGTTAAAATAGGACAGGATCCACGGATTGACAGCTCCGGTCACCGCCCTGGCCTCAACAGAACACCTGGCAGAAGAGGTCTGTCTTACAGGCCCTGCGGAACCCAGAGAGGAATCTCTTCTCTGCACGGCTGCTTCTGTGGCAGCCGACCTACCCATTTTCCCGTCTTCGACGAACAGGATGTGCAGGGGGTAGAGGGTGCTGAAGTAGAACACATCGATGTTGTTCTTCACGGCCACCTGGAAGCAAGGGAGAAAGGCTGTCTTTCCAATATGGACCAGAATAACATTCCCGTCCCCAGCCTGCAGTTTGCTTTGGAACAAACTCTCAAAGTTATTCTTCTCACCACCCCAGAGGCAAAGCTAACTACCGGTCTCTGTACAAAGGAATCTGACCGGCCCCCTTTCCCCCACTTCATGGTATTGCCCTTGGGAAGGAGGGCTCAGTCGTAAACCTCAAGTCTACCGTCAGCTACTAAGTCCGGAAGTCTCCTTGGCTCACCTGAAGGTTGTTAAGGGGATCCATCTTCATAACTGAGCCCACCGTGTTGAGGGGAAGAGAGATCTCCACGCTCTGGTTGGGAGCAAGAGGGGCATGGACTTGGAGAGGAGCAGCAGGGGCCAAACCGAAGCTGAAGAGGAAAAGCAAACATGATGGGGAGTGGCTCAGTGGGTGCATGTACAGAGCAGCGGAAGTCAACCTGTGGTCCTCCAGATGTCCATGGACTACAATTCCCAGGAGCCCCTGCCAGCGTTTGCTGGCAGGGACTCCTGGGAATTGTAGTCCATGGACATCTGGAGGACCACAGGTTGACCACCCCTGGTACAGAGGACCACTTACCAGGATTGATTGACAGATGCTAGCAGTGGGAGATTACTCCTTGCATGCACTGTGGGCTGGGGAAGTCTGGATGCCAGGCCATGGCCGGCCAGGACAGACAGCTCAGAAATGAGATGCTGCTGACGATGCTCAACGAGAATAAATTCTCTAGCGCTGGCAGCTTCTCACCACCTTTGGCGGCGACCCAAGTATCGATTCTGTAACTACTGCAGAACGGACCCAGCTCGGTTTAGGGAGAGTGATTTTGGGGCCCGGCCAAATAAACACAGCTTTCCTTTTGGTCCTGCTTGCAAAAGGAATGCTCCCCTCTCTGTTTGCCTTGCCCCTGCCAATCTCAACATGCCGCTGTCAGGTTTGGCGACATACAAGGGGGACATCATCCCTCTCATCGTGCAAACCCCATTACTCACAGGTATCAAGGGTCAAAACAGATGCTGCACAAGAGAGACACGTTTTTTATGTTCACTTTAGAAGCGGATGAGCTGAGCTGGAGGGAGGAACACTGAGGGAATTCTCCTGTCCTAACAGCCTCTCTGCCCAAATTACTAGTCCCACAGTGGAAACAAGACACATGTAACCATATACTGGCAGTCTTCAAGCAAAGGTTGGATACACACTTTTCTTGGATGCTTTAGGATGCTTGGGGCTGATCCTGCGTTGAGCAGGGGGTTGGACTAGATGGCCTGTATGGCCCTTTCCAACTCTATGATTCTGTGATTCATACGACCTTGGAGGGGGAATTAAAACAAGAACAGTGCAGTGGGAGTGGGAAGGGTTAACCCTCCATCCCAAAATCAGAGTCTTTCTTTTTAAATGGTGTGTGGCAAGGGAGGACATTGCTATTGGGGGGGGGGGAGCTATGGGCTAAGCTCTTGTATCTGATCTGCCTTGAAAGAAAAAGAAACAGCAGGTGGAAGGGGGGTGGGTTGCCAAATATGATCAAGATTGACGCAAATGTAAAAGCTTTTTCAAAAACTCCACTGAAAGAGTCAGTTTCCACCCTCCATTCTCCCCCAACTAGGGGGGAACTAGGATGCATTTGGCACAGATGTATTCTAAGCCGCCCATTTAGATTCCAAGGCGACATCTAGTTCATTGGTCCCTCTGTGGGATCCTGCAGGAAGTCAGAATCATAGAACCATAGAGTTGGGAGGGGCCAGGCAGGCCATCTAGTCCGACCCCCTGCTCAATGCAGGATCATCCTCAAGCATCCAGGATAAGTATCTGTCTAGCCACTGCTTATAGAATCATAGAACCATAGAGTTGGTAGGGGCCAGACAGGCCATGTAGTCCCACCCCCTGCTCAATGCAGGATCAGCCTCAAGCACCCAGGATAAGTGTCTAATTCCCTAGCAGACCAGCCTCTTCAGTCAACTTCTTAGAGGGTCAGGAAAGCTCGTCACAGCAGCCGCTCGGAAAGTCGAGAGTCATCATGCGAGGCTGGCTAGCTAGCTAGCAGCCCTCCAAACGAGAGGCTGGCTTTGGGGAAGAGAGGAAAGCCCAGACCCAGGAGAAAGGGAGGCGGCAGCCTTACCTGTTCCGGTTGAACTGGATGGCGAAGTCAGACATGACCTGCAGGGCCTTGTTGGCCAGGACCAGATCCATGGAGATGGAGCCCACCTGGCGGCTGAAGGTCCCCGAAATCTCTAGGCCTTTGGCTTTCACGGCCGGAAGCCAGACCTGGTAGGACGCAACACCGATACCACATCATTTGAGCTCCATGACCCCCAGAAAATGCCGTCTCAATCGCGGCAATTCATACCGACAGCTGATGTGACAACCCAGCCACTATTTCCGTCGGTTATCTTATTTCGGGGTCTACACAAAAAAGCCCAGAATTTGGCCACTGGGCTTGAAAAAGACAGGCTGGATGCTCTGGAGCTCATTTAGTAGCTTGTCTAAGCAAGTCTCCTCTGAGCAGTTGGGGAATTCACCCAGGAGTGGGAGAATAAACATAGCCCTTGGCTCTTTATGGTAGGGATGGCGAAGGAGAACACGCCCTGTAGATTCTCTCTCTCCCACTGTACATGGGCATGGTCTTTCAGAGTAAGGGATTCTCTTATACTTGCTCCTTAGGACAGCTGCAGGATGGGCTTCCCACCTAGCCAGTGTTAAAGCCCCTTATTGAGATGGAGCCCAATAAACGAGAGGTAAGGGGCTGGTGACATTATATGCCTCATTTCCACTGGGGCTCTAAAAGGTAGGGGGGAGAGAAGGGTTCCAGGCACCAGCCAATGCTGCCCCCCCCAACCCACCCCCCTCAACTAAGCTCTCATGACCTGCAAGCCTCAGGACCCAGCACCACTCACCGTTTTGGGAGCCACGTAAGATCCCGACAAAGTGCCCACGCTGCCAGCCAGGTCGAAGAGGTCTCCTAAACCACCGCCGAGAGGTGCCCCCAAGTTTTGGGGCATGACTGCACTGGGAGCTGCAAAGCTGGGCCCTCCCATCTGTCAGGGAGAAGGGCAATGGTCATGACAGGGTCTCACAGACCCAACGGAAAGGAAGGCGCGAGGGAGACGCTGTGATGGCTCATGGGAGGGAGAGGAGCAAGGAACCAGGCATCACGGCAGGAAGGCTCGTACGCCACGTCTTTCAGCTCGCTCCCTCCAGACTACACGGCCCACACAGGCTTATCAGCAGAGGATCTCTTTGCTGCTCTTCTTAGGATTCTCTGCAAAGGATGCTGGGACACGCCTGGCCAACCACTGGGACGGATCGCAGTCCTAAATGACTCCTGAGCATGCATCCCTCAATATGCAGCTGTGCACGGCAACGGAAAACTTGGCTATTGTGGCTGGCCGTCTTGCAGGGAAGACTGTTTAATGCAGGGGTAGTCAAACTGCGGCCCTCCAGATGTCCATGGACTACAATTCCCAGGAGCCCCTGCCAGCACATTTGCTGGCAGAGGGCTCATGGAAATTGTAGTCCACGGACATCTGGAGGGCCGCAGTTTGACTACCCTTGGTTTAATGCATAAGCTGTGGTGGGCTTCCCTGGATGCTCTGGAGCTCAGCTGGAAAACCGTAACAGAGGCAGTGCAGTATAGTGGTTAGAGCAGCTGTTCTCAACTTTTTTTAAATGTTGAGAAACCCCTGAAACATTCTTCAGAAATGCCAGAAGTGGCATGATGGTTCAGAATATGGTTGGGAAGCAGAGCTGTGGACATGCCCACCCAATGCCCCTCCCCTCCAGGCTCATCATTGGTCATTTTGGGAGGGGGTTGTTGGCATGTGGGATCATATCGCCTGATAAATGTTTAACAAATTAAAAAAGAAAATGAATTAACTCCCATCTATTTGGGAAACCTTTCTAGGGCTGTTAAGAAATCCCAGGGTTATCAAAGAAACCCCAGGATTTCAGAAAACCCTGGTTGAGAAAGCTGGGCTAGAGTGTTGGACTCCCCACTTGCCCTGGAACTTCCTGGGTGACCCACTCCCATCCTAACCTACTTTGCAGGGCTGTTGTGAGAATAAAATGGAGGGGAGGTCCATGGAGCTCCGTGGAGGATGGGTGGGATTAAAAATGTGCTAATAATACATAAATAGCTTTGACACTTGGGGCCATGAGGCCGACATCTAAACATAGCTAAACATCAGAACACTCCACAGAAAGCAAGACAGGGTGAGGAAGCCAGAGAACTTAGGTTTATCATTGAGGGCAGAAGCCAGCAGCGGTTTCCCAGTGGATCTAGCTGGTTTTGTCTTCTGGAGAGGGGTGGTGGTCGTCTGCCTTATGAATTTGTATCGCGCTTAAGATTGATATGAGGGCAAGGGCACCACAGGGATCACTGTATGGACCATTTCCCCAAGTGCAGAGCTTAAAATTAACAGATGTCTGCATGCTAAGGTTAAATCAGGTTAAGTGACAAGGCAAAAACTATTGCTAGCATGGGGTGAGGGAGTGTCTGGGACTGTCAGCGAAGAGATCTCTTAAGTGTCCCATGACAACATGCAATTCCCAGGTTTCTCTGGAGGAAGCTGGGAAGATTGCTGCAGGCTAAGAATAGCTTTGGTGCCCTGAAGCCACTAAGTCAGGCTGAAGTAGGCTTATAAACCTATAGCTCTTGGAGTCTGGCCCACTGATTGCAGGAGACAAAGGAACCTCCATGGCCACAACCTGCAAAAATATGATGGCCTTCGGGAGGTTTTCAGAATCTTGGCTTCCCCTTCCCCCAGTAAGAGAGGGGGGAGTGAAGTCTAACAGTGAAATTAGGGCAAGCATCTGCTAAAGCTGCAAGAAATTCCAGGAAGGCAAGACATTCTAAAGTTTGCCACACTTGGGAAAGAAATTCCCCTTACAGAGATGGGTTGTAGAGGCAGCCGAACCTGCCCCTCTCCTCCCCTCCCTCAGGTTCTTAAGATGAAAGACGAGAGGGGAAAGGCGAGAGGGAGTAGGTGGGGACCTTTAATGGCAGGGCACACTCTAGGAAGCTAGTAAGAGGACTGAACCATACCCCTTCGGATTCGTCCCCCATCTCCAAGCAGAGAAGCAGGCATGGTGCAGAGAAGAGCCAGCCACATGCAGAAAGAGAGAAACAGAGACAGACAGACAGAAGCCGGGGGAAGGGGAGGAAAGAAGAGAGACAAACAGAGAGGGAGGGAGGAAAGAAAGAAGTTAGCCACTTAAGACTCCATCACACAGATGCTAGTGTACAGGCTGTGCTACAGTGAAGCGAGACAGACCCCTCAAAGTACTTCCCCCACCAGCCCATTCTATGGAGAAGAAGAAAAGATTTGATCTATGCAGCTTGCACATATGAATAATAAACTCTACCCCACCTCTCTGCTTTAAACCACCCAGCTCAGTAAAGCACCTACAAGACTTATTGGTTCATAGAATCATAGAGTTGGAAGGGACCTCCTGCGTCATCTAGTCCAACCCCCTGCACTATGCAGGACACACAACCCTATCGCTCATCCACTGTCACCTGCCACCCCCTTGAACCTTCACATTTTCTGTTGAGGACGAGCCTGCGTCCAGACTTATCGAATCATTTCTGGCTTTAAAAAAAGAAAAAAACAAACCTGACGTTTTAGTTACCTGCCCTTCCCACAGAACATTTCCCCAAAATATGTAAGCACAAATACGCTCTATAAAAAACAGACAACACGCACATGAATAAGATAACCAAACCAAAAGCAGCAGCTTCAGCCCATGAGAACGGGTTAACAATGGACTGCTCGCCACTATTCTGGTGGAAATGCAGAGCTCTAGTGCAGCGTACAGGAACGTTGGGGATGTCCAGGGGTGGCCAAACTGCGGCTCTCCAGATGTCCATGGACTGTAATTCCCATGAGCTCCTGCCAGCATGCTGGCAGGAGCTCATGGGAATTGCAGTCCATGGACATCTGGAGAGCCACAATCTGGCCACGCCTGCTCTAGAGGAACCAATTATTTATCACAAGAGACATGAAGGCTGCTGGGACTTACGAGACTGTCCAGGCCACCACCCAGAAGGTCCACAGCTCCCATCTGCACCGATGACGTGGCGATCGGAGGGCCACTCACTGGTGGTCCAAGGTCGAGGTTCAGGAGGTCACCTAGGAGGTCACCCTGTGTGGGGATGACAGCAGGCTGTTCAGAAGGGGGAGCCCCTGCAGGTGCAACGTCCGGGCTTTCTGCGCTTTCGCTTCTGTGTAGACAAGGGTGAGGGGGGTGGGGGAAGGAAAGAAAGGGAGGAGAACATAAAATGAGATGCAGTGTGAGATCTTTGAGAAGGTCAAGCATCCTACGATGGACAGAAAAAGGGATGCAATTCTACAGCTACAATAGGTATGGGATTGACCTAAAAATAACCACAAGTAAGGTTTTGAATTTGCATGTTCTACTGGAAACTCAATATTGAGGGAGCGATGGGATAATAGTCTAATAAAGTAAAATTCTCAGGGGAAAAGGAAGACGTGTACTCTTCTGTTGGAGGTCTCCTTGAGGAGCAGGTTTCCCAAAAGTTTTATAAGATCTCCTTGCCTGCTAACTAACTGTTGGACAACATGCACTCTCTCCCTGAGTTTGGGATGGGGCACAGCTTGGTGGAAAAGCATCTGAATTGCATGTGTAACAGGGGCAACACAGGCAGGAGGCGCTGTTTTCCATCCATGGACATCTGGAGGACCACAAGTTGACTATCCCCGTCTTACACCTCACAGCCGTGCATGCCGGAAGTGGGGCAAAGGAAACCCGAGTACTCACGAGCCTGTCCGGGGCGGGAGACTCTTGTGGACGATGCCTCTGCTCCCCTCCACGAAGGCGCTGGGAGGCTTGTGATAGACAGAGGCCAACGTGCCGATGTAGCAGATCAACTCATCCAGCAGAGTGGGCTCGATCAGGTCCGTCTCCTCCGAGATGAGGGGCTTCTCTGCCAGGACCACTTCCTTAGCTGCCACGGGATCGGTGGACAGCAGGCGCCAGTAGATGTAGCCACGGTCCCTCAGGTCAGGGTTGTCCGAATCCTTGGAAGTGGGCAGAAGAATGCGTGATTTAGTGTAGGGAATTTTCAAGTGGGCCTCACAGATCATGATGACTGAAAGCCTCCACCGTTTGTCAAGACAAACACAAGTTCTTTAACTACTGGAGTTGCTCCTGCATATCCCATTGAAAGGCAGAAGTTGGCCCTGAGCACAGACTTCAGTGCCTGACCATCACAGATCAAAGCAAGTGCCTAGAATTTGTGAGAATGGCACAAAGAGATTTAGATGCCTGGGAAATGTATTGATGGAGGTTGAATACTATTTTTGGTGATTGGGAACCAGTCTCCAGCCCCCTGCACCTCTACTTAATCTTCCCTATGACCAGCAAATAAGGAAGATGTATCCCACGAGTATCCAGGTTGCAAAACATGCATGGTTTTGATGACAAAGGAACAGCTTATAGCAGCGAATGCTGGCAGGGGCTCATGGGAATTGTAGTCCATAGACATCTGGAGGGCTGCAGTTTGACTACCCCTGGCTTATAGAGTCCAACCCCGCTGGAGGTTGCAAAGGCGAGGCAGGGGGAGAGAAGGGGAGTCTAACAAGACAGCAGAAGTAAGGTAGGGGGGAAATAAAGAGACTTACACTCCTCATTATTATTATTGTTATTATTATTGCTATTGTCATTAAATTTATCTCCCGCCACTCCCGAGATCAGCTCGTGGCGGGTTACAAAGTGTCCGATAGAAACCCCACTAAACCCCATTAAAAACGGGACAAACCATAGAATAAAAACTGGCACTAACATGGTGGAATTCCACCATCATCCAACCCCCAACCGACCTCTAGTGAGGGGTGGAAAGAGGGGCCAAGATAGAAGTGGCCTAACTAACGCCAAACACCGGGGGGAGGGAGGGAGCCAAAGTAGTCTCATAGTGGCTTACAATCACCTTCTTTTTTCTCCCCACCATAGGCACCCTGCGAGGTGGGTAGGGCTGAGAGAGTTCTCAGCAAGGTCACTGAGCCAGCGGCATGTGGAGGGGGAGCGGGGGATCCACCCCAGTACTCCAGATTGGAAGCCACTGCTGTTAACCGCACCACCACGCTGGGGGAAGGGGAGGGGGTGCAGGGCCACCAGCGAGATGGTCTCCCTCACCTGCGTGGCCAAGCTCAGAACCTGCTGCACAAGCTCCTGGGTCTCCGTGGGCTTCTTGAGGAAAAGTTTGACGATGGCCGTCAGCAACTGCAGCTGCACCTGTGCGAGGAGGGGGAGAAAAGTGTGAGCCCCAGAGGCCTTTGCTTCCGTGCGCCACTTCAACCCTGGGCAGCTCCGAATTGCGCAAACGGCTCATTTTTGCAAATGAGTGGCGATGGTGTGTATTTCCAGAAATCCTTGTTTCAAGGAAGGGCACACACACACTCTGCAGTTCTTTGCACGCTTTAAGCACAGATGTGCACTGCAATTCTGCAACCTCTCCCGCCACCGGTGGAGTTCCCATCAAGGGGGGGTCCAAGCAACCTTCAGTTGAGGGTAGGGGTTTTCGCCTGAACTGAAACACAACTCTGAGCACTGAATGACGCTTCCCCCCAGGAACACTGTCCGCTTATATGCAGGAGGCTAATGGACTCTGCTGCTCAGTCCATGACCAGAACATGACCTGAGATAGTCACCCAATTTGGAGCAAGGTAATTGAGCACATTTATTTGTCCAACCAGCTCACTTCAAGTGGTGAGCAACCAGGAGCTGTTCTTATGAAATCACGGACAGGTGACTTTTTTTTGTTAAAGGACACGCACATGTGCTCAGGAAAAAAATGATTCTGGGAGAGTTTTTGCCCCACTGATTATCTGGGCAAGCCCACCCCAAGAAACTGCTGCACAAGCATCCCAGAGGCTAGCTTAGGGAACCCACGTTTTTAAGGAGGTGTCAACGATACAGTCACTCTCAAGTGGTGCGGTGACATCGTCCGAGACACTGCAGGGTATTCCTGGGGTGCGCGTCCTAATGGCGTGACGCGGCTGCTTTGGGATGATGCGTAGCCTCTGGAGTTTAGCCACACCTTTAGCCCTGCCCCGTCACCTGGGTGCTCTCGTCGTGGAACCCCTCCAGAAAACTCTCGAGCAGCTCGTCTGCATTGTCAATGCGTTCCGCGTACTCTCCCACAATCCAGATCATAGCGGCTCGGGCCTCCGGCTCATCGAGGGAGTCCAGGTTCTCACACAGGGTGGCGATCACACTCTCATACCTGGACACAAAGACACACACACACACACGAAGAAGAAGAAGAGTTGGTTCTTATATGCCACTTTTCTCTACCCGAAGGAGTCTCAAAGTGGCCTTCCCTTTCCTCTCCTCACAACAGACACCTTGAGGTGGGTGAGGCTGAGAGAGCCCTGATATTACTGAAGAAGAACAGCTTTCTCAGTACTGTGGCGAGCCCAAGGTCACCCAGCTGGCTGCATGTGGAAGTGGAGTGGGGAATCAAACCTGGCTCACCATATTAGAAGTCTGCACTCCTAATGCCAATCACCACTTTGGGATTGGGAGACGAATTTCCTCCAGGCCAGAATGGCCAGAGATTCTGAGTATTTTTTTTTTAAGGGGGGCGGGGATCATCTGGACATGGAATTGGGGTCACTGTGGATGGGCAGGTAGTTGTGAATTTCCTGCACTGGGCAGGGGGTTGGACTAGATGACCCTGGAGATCCCTTCCAACTCTGATTCTATTTCAGTGCTGATACTGGCTTTATCTGTCTAAGTTTTTTTTTTTGTATCACGGCACATTACGTTCAGGCAAGACTACACACCAATGGTAGGAGTATCGTCTTCATATACAGAAAGGGCAGATGAAGCAGCTCAGGTGCTGGCAAAGACCATTCTTTGTCGAAGGCCTGGGAGGGCTGCAGCCAACCAGACCACCCAGGACTGAATGAGATGGACCACTTGTCTAACTTGGCACAAGGCACTTTATAATTGTCACTGCCTTGACTAATCAGAAGAGAGAACACAGGGGGGTGGGGGGATACTCTGAAGCCTCCAATATTTCTGAGGACAGCCAATATTACATAATTATACAGCACCTTCATTGTATACCCCCCAGTACTCCAGGGGTGGCCGAATTGAATACAATACCCATGAGCTGGTATGAGCACTGGCAGGAGCTTATGGGAATTGTAGTCCATGATATCAGGAGAGCCACAGTTTGGCCACCCCTGGAGTACTCTTTATAGCCATCTGTATCATAGAGCCTCTTGTGGCGCAGGGTGGTAAGGCAGTCGACATGCAGTCTGAAAGCTCTGCCCATGAGGCTGGGAGTTCAGTCCCAGCAGCCGGCTCAAGGCTGACTCAGCCTTCCATCCCTCCGAGGTCGGTAAAATGAGTACCCAGCTTGCTGGGGGGTAAATGGTAATGACTGAGGAAGGCACTGGCAAACCACCCCGTATTGAGTCTGCCATGAAAACGCTAGAGAGCGTCACCCCAAGGGTCAGACATGACCCGGTGCTTGCACAGGGGAGACCTTTACCTTTTATCATAGAGTACTATTACAGGGGAGCAGGGGTAGAGATGGACAGAACAGCAGCTCGCCTAATCAGCCAAAAGGCCAAAGCAAGATTTGAACCAGGGGTCCACAGATGACACAGTCACTGAGGGCAGCAGGTCGGTGAGGGGCGTTCACATACTTGTTGGGGTACTTGCGGAAAATGTCCTTGATGACAACGATGGCCTCCTGCACCACGTAGTTGACCTTGGTTTGGATGAGGTCGAGGAGCGTGCTCACACAGCGCTCGGCAGATTGCTGGGCGGAAAGAAAAGGGGGCAAGGTCAGCCAAGAGGCCTGTGAAAACCACAGAGGACAGCAGAACAGGAGTTACAAAGCGATGTGGATTATCTTAGAGTGAGGGTGGGATTTGTAAACAGGAAGGCTAGGAATTTCCCCGATCACAGCAAAACAGCCAGAAGCACATGCAGGTCATGCACGGCCTTCTGCACGCTACGGAATACGACAGAGGGGCATTGCCTCCTGCTACCAACCCCCCACTTTGGCCACTGTTTAAAAAGCATATGAAGAATGGCAACTCCCCCCTACCCTAAGGTTTTAACAAGCTATAGTGCTTGGAGGATGTGGCAACCAAACACAATCCAAAAGAGTGTTCACTTGCATTCCTCCATAGCAAACAGCTCCAGATATTCCAAGGAAAGTACAGGAGGAGGCTCCGAGAGGAACTAGCTGGTTTCCATGCCCACAGGCCTGGTGTCATGGAACAAGGTCACATCATGTACTCTAGTGCGGGGGTAGTCAACCTGTGGTCCTCCAGATGTCCATGGACTACAATTCCCATGAGCCCCTGCTGGCAGGGGCTCATGGGGATTGTAGTCCATGGACATCTGGAGGACCACAGGTTGACTATCCCTACTCTAGTGGAAAAAGGCAACTCAGAAAACAGTTCTGTTTGGACTAGAGAAGACTACCTCCCATCTTGGGGGCGAACACGGAGCCCGGGGTGCTCCACTATTGACTGCAGGCGAGCAACTTGCACAATGCAACTCCCTTCCATGCAAAAGGAATCTCCACTCATTTGAACACATGAAGCTTCCTAGAACAAAGTTCATACTCGGTATACCAGTGTTGGTATTGTCTGCTCCGACTGGCACAGGGGCGCAGGTAGAAGTCGTTTATCTACTCCCTGATCCTTTCAATTGGAGTGGCCAGGGATTGAACCTGGAACCTTTTAAATGCTAAGCAAATGTGCCACCACTGAGCCATTGCCCCCCCTGCACAGAAAACATGTTTGGGAAGAAGCGTCTAGTGGACTCCTTCTCTACAACCTGCCCATGTTCTCTATGCAAGGAATCTTTGCATCAAGGGCATTCCCTCATGCAGGCCTTCCTACACTGCCCATGCTACCATCAAATGTAACGTTTCCTGTCTCAGTGAGACGCCAGCCCAGGACTCACCTCGACCTTGATGGCGCAGCGGCCAATGGCTCGGACAGCTTTTCTCACAAAGTCCACGTCTACTTCTGTTGCGTACTCCTTCAGCTCGGCAAGCACCTGTCACAAGAACAAAACAAGCCCATCTGATTATATGTATATGTGTGTGTGCATCTATATATATAATTGGAAAGGTTGAAGAAGTGTATCTCGCATGCAATCCACGAGGACTAGACTCATGAAAGAAAACATGAGATTGGTGTTAAGTGCAATGGATTTTTCTAAAATATCCAAACTGGATATAGCTTTCTGCTTTTTAGATGCGGAGAAAGCTTTTGATAACGTGTATTGAGACTTTCTTGAAATAGGGGCAAAGTGTCATCAATAAATGTATATATGGAATAATAAAAGGCCACAAATTGCTTTTAAGGTTTTACAACATGGCAAGAAGAGAGGAGGGATAGGAATTCCTAACATTAAACTATATTACCATGCATCACTTTTAACCTAGGTAAGAGACTGGATCAGAAATCCGGGAAAGAAGTGTGTGAAATCTGAGATCAGTAGTCCGACACAGCAGCTGCATAGGCTAATGCATAGGCTAATGTGCCCACATAAAAAAGAATGAATTAAAACACCAAGCTGACATCAAACAGGGAGGAATAATTTGTTAAAGATATGGTTTAAATCAACTGTTCTGTGGCACCACGTTGCAAAGGTTCCCAAGCAGGGAGACACAACAGAAGTGCATGAGTTGCATTCCGCTCTAAAGGAGTTACCTGTGCGATGTTAGCTTGGGAGGCAAGGCGGATCATGATGTCCAGTTTCTCCAGTTTGACGTAGATCGGGTCGTTGTACTTCACAAAGAAAACTTTCATCTCGTGTTTCAGGATTTCAGGCCTGGAGTAAGGAAGGACACGAGAAAGCTCTGCCATCAGGTTAAGAACATGCCAAGAAACGAGAAGAGCCGTTTTGGTTCCTTGTTTCCTTACCAAGGGAACAAGGGAGGCTGAAGAGCCCCCATGGGAACAAGAGCCATGAAGAATAGCCTATACCAGGGGTAGTCAAAATGCGGCCCTCCAGATGTCCATGGACTACAATTCCCAGGAGCCCTTGCCAGCGAACGCAGTTTGACTACCCCTGGCCTATACCCCGGGCATGACGAGGAACCAAAGGGTATAATGAAATTGCAACCCGCTATATATGCAAGCTGTTTCAGAATTACTCTGTTCAATAATGTTTCTACAGCAGCCAGGGAATGATGCCTGTTCAGCATATTTAGCTGATGCTTTAAAAAGGACAGTACCATGAATTAAACTAGTATTTGGGAGACCCGGGTTCAAATCTCCATTCATGCCAAAGAAGCTTACTGGGCAGCTTTGGACCAGACACACACTCTCAGCCTAACCTTCCTTGCAGGGCTGTTGTGAGGATAAAGTGGAGGAGAGGAGAAGGATGTGAGCCATATTAGGTTCCTACTGTGTAAAAAGGCAGGCTACAAGCAAATTAAATAAATGAAAACTGCCCAACAAGGGAACGGTATCTTTTCCCAACTCCCAGCCCAACATTTGATGCTTCTAATAAAATTTGTCTTCCACAAACCAACTATTTCCCTGCAGCCTTGATCAAAATGCACAGAATGTTCCTTTTAAATGTTTTTGCTCTTGTGGGATGCTATTCCTATATGTCCTCTAAGCCTGAACTTTATACGCCTGTCCCACCTTACAGGCTACCACATTTCATTTCCCTTAGTGTGCCTCATTCTTCTCCTCTGAGTCCCAAGCCGTGCCGTCTCAGGAATGTGGCTCTCACGGATCAAACTGCACTCAACTCCAGCACTGGCTTCTTGTCCCTTCCTGGGTCCAGCACAAGCTCTCTGTGTCCTGACCCTTCATATTTCCCCCATTCTGTAAAGCAAATGCTTCCCTGCCTGCAACTTCTGCTTCTCTAGACCAGCCACCTTTACCTGCATGAAGCTTGTGCATTCCTAAGAACATTCTTTCTCCCTGCCTCTTATGCCTGGAATGCCTTCCCAAGATACTTCCGGGGTTCCCTTGGTCTCACCTCGTATCTCTCACTCCCAGGGGGAAAGTGACTCAGGTGCATGCCACTGCCTCTGGTCACGGTCCTCCAATTATCCATTCCTGGATCCTGTCGTCTTCCCTTTTAAGGAATTTAAGATTATAGGCTCTTTGGGATAAGGGCCCGTTTCAAAAGCCACACGTGTACTGATGGCATGCTATAAATGCACATGAAAGCCCAGGGTGGTTAATGAATCCCAAGCCTGCCACCAAATCTGTAAACTCTGCTGCCTGTTTAGTTACCGTGGTATAAACCCCCTGCAGTTCCGCCCGGTTCAGAACACCCAGCTTAGCCCCTGCTTCCTCCCCAGCTGCAGAATGACTCACCTTTTCTGCACAATGAGGTTGATATTCCGGAGTGCCACATACTGCAGCTCGGGCTCCGCCGACAGCAGGGTGACAAGTGGGGGAGCCAGTTTCTTCAGCAACGTGCCGTAATAATCCAGGTCCTTGGAGAGCATCTCCATGAACTTCATCAACACTTTCACAGCCGACAGGACTACGGCAGAGTTGGCGTGGGACAGCCGGGGTGTCACACGCTCACAGATGCTGCAAGAAACGTGTGTGGGAGAGAATGAGAGGCGACAAAACGCAGCATCCAAATGTCAAAGGGCAGAAACTGTGGGGGGGAGGCATGGCGGGAGAGACTTCTGTCAGCTCAAAGAGAACTCAGAGGTAATGAAGAAGATCTAGCACTTGGCCTTCTTCTAAATGCAAGGAGTATCTGCTTGTATGAACTCTCACAACCAATTTGACCACTCTTGCTAGGCCATTGATTATCCTTAAAAATTAACAGAAGGAGGCAAGCCAGCTCAATACATAAGTTGATGCACATGATATATAAGATGCAGAGATCCAGGCTGGGATTGCTGAGCTCTAGAACAGTGGTCCCCAACCTTTTTGAGGCTGGGGACCAGCAGGGCAACTGCCTGCCCGCGCATGCCATGCATGCGCGGCCAAAATCGCACATGCGCGGCACTTTCACGCATGCGATTTCGGCCGCGCGGGAGCCAAGCCACAGCACTCACCTCTGGGCCTCGCGGTCGTCCTTGGGCATGTAGTTGGCCAGGCAGTCGAGGATGAAGATCTGGCCCCATTCGGTGCATTCATTCAGGGCTGTCAGCAGCTTGTTGATTGACTGCGGGTTCAAGTCCAGCAGGTTGCTGCTCGGGTGGGATTCTGCTATCTCCGAGAGGGCTGCGACTGCGTTAGCTACCACCTGAGGAGACACCCCCAAAAGAGCCATTCAAAAATCCTCTTCCATAAAATGGGCAGGTCAAATATACAGGGGGCTTTGTCAGACTAAACCGGAAATTGCCATCCCGTGTGCCGGAGGACGTTCTGAGAGTTTCCTGCAGGCAACAAATTAATTTCCTAGGGGCCCAAGCTGCTCATCAGAGGTGGCTGCCTGCTGCATCCAGAATTGATCTAAGTCCTCTTTCTTTGCAGAACTGGACCATCCAAAGCAGAGGTGCAGCAGAGTCACCAGCTCTCAAGGGAGGCTCCCTGTTGCATCTCTGAACGCCTGCTTCCACTCCGAAGGCACACCTGGATAAGCGACTCAGGAGTACCAAGGGTACATTTTCCATCCTTGCACACAGAAAACAGCATGGCTTTCCAGGCAAAAGTACATCCATCTTTGAATTCAAGGTGGGGCGGCATGCCTCAGCTCTTAAAAGTTGGAGAAACAGAGGAACATATGACATAGCTGCTATTCCAGAAGCCCACGCTACTTCCCTTACAGCAGGGGTAGTCAACCTGTGGTCCTCCAGATGTCCATGGATTACAATTCCCATGAGCCCCTGCCAGCAAACGCTGGCAGGGGCTCATGGGAATTGTAGTCCATGGACATCTGGAGGACCACAGGTTGACTACCCCTGCCTTACAGCCAAGACAGATCAGCCATTGTAGCTATGATTTACACACCTCCGTACTCACAAGCAATCTACAAGACACTAAGGAGAAGCCACCCATACCTGTATCCTTCTTGTATCTTCCGAGAGGCATCTGGTTGGCCGCTGCTGGTGACCGAGCAACGGACAAGCAAACAGTTGCTATGTGTGGACCAGCAATTCCCCATCCTTTTTAAAAACTGTTATATCAGTGGTACATATTAAATCAGGCATCTAGAGGCAGCCCAGTCCTTGCTATTTCCCAGCTGTCCTTTGCAGTTTATTATTTGATCCATAATGGAAAGGGGGGGGGGTGATTTTGCTCATAAGGAAGCAGCCAGCTTTCAAGCCTGCAAGGGCTCTTGCTTCTGTATCATGTACGGGGACAGCAACCCGTAATTAAAGTGACAGCTGGCAGGCTTGAAGACATTTTCAGGAGGAAGAAAAGCGTTAACGTGGCCAGGCTGTAATAAGCTACATCTGAACCTGCAGTTAGAGGCTGCTTCAGTCCCACTCAAGAGGAAGCAAAGCAACAATTTGGTATGAAACTTTTAGGGGGGGAAAATGTTCCAAAAATGCGATGAGCAATCTTATCCAACCTTAAGAAGAAGAACTGGCTTTTTGTACCTCACTTTTTACTAACCAAAGTAATCTCAAAGCGGCTTACGATCGCCTAATCTTCCTCTCCCCACCACAAACACCTTGAGGCTGGTAAAGCTGAGAGAGCTCTGGAAGAACTGTCACTGGCCCAAGGTCACCCAGCTGGCTGCATGTGGAGGAGTGGCGAATCAAACCCAATCCTCCAGGTTCAACTGCTGCTCTTAACTATTACATCAACCTGGCTCTTAACCATTTCACCATGCTGGCTCTCATGAGCATACACGAGGGGTAGTCAAATTGCGGCCCTGCAGATGTCCACGGACTACAATTCCCATGAGCCCCTGCCAGCATTCGCTGGCAGGGGCTCATGGGAATTGTAGTCCGTGGACATCTGCAGGGCCGCAGTTTGACTACCCCTGGCATACGCAAACCCCATTAGCACACGCAAAAAATGAGCACCACATCACAGCTGGTGGGGAAGAGAAGCAGAAGGAAACAAGTAAAAAAGATGAGGATATTTGGTCTCTGCCTGACCTACATGGGGTCAATGTTTGAAGCTACAAAGTCTGACTTTTTTGCTGTAACCTCCTTGCTAAGTTCTTGCGTCTCCCAGCAACACGGTGCCCAATGTGTTCTCTGCCATTGCATTAAAAATTTATCTGGCTCCCCTTCACACAAGAAGGCCGGTGGTTCTTCAATTACATGCCTTCTGAAATGATAGAAAGGCAAAGAGCAGCTGTCTGGGTTCGGCATTTCTCCAATGCCGCAAAGCTTAACCAAAGAGCAATAACTTACGTGTGCGACGCTTTCATTTATCCCCAAAAGCAGCTATCTGAAAGAGAAGATAGCTGCTACTCTGGTCTCTGGGAGGGAAGCTTTGGTTCACGATTAACTGGCTTTCAGAAGCTGGCTGCTGAGGACAGACTCCAAGGCGAGCCTCTTGACTACAAACGTTGGTTCTAATTAGCCAAGTTGGACTAATGCAGACAGAGACGGTAAAAATGGAGGTCTAAAGCAGTGGTCCACAACCCCTGGTCTGCAACCCGGTGCCGGGCTGCGAAGGCCTTTTGCACTCGAAAGCTCACGCCCTGAATAAATCTTGGTCTAAAAGGTGCCACTGGACTCTGATTCTATTGTGCTACTTCAGACCAACACGGCGACCCATTTGAATCTCTAAAGAGGAGGAGGGAGCCCTTTTCAAAACTGTTGGCTTTTAATTGTTAATTTTAATGAACTAAAGCAGGGTTTTGTATGCTATTTTCCTAGGTAATGTTATATTTTTATGCTGTGAGCCACTCTTAGCCCCAAGGTGTATATAAATAAAAATAAATAGAGCTCATTGGTTAACAGTGTCCACCAGGGAAGAAATATGCAGCAGGATGTCGGTGAAACAAGGGAGGAACTAAAGAAAGACCCCAAAGAGCTCCTTCCTCAGACTGCTGGGAAAGCTGCCTAAAAAGGCCTCTACCTTCAAAGAAGAACTGGTTTTTATACCCCACTGTTCTCTACCAGAAGGACACTCAAAGTGGCTTACAATCGCTTTTCTTTCCTCTCCCCACAAAAGCCACCCTACGAGGTTGGTGGAGTTGAGAGGGCCCTGATATTACTGCTCTATGAGAACAGCGCCATCAGGACTGTGACGAGCCCAAGGTCATCCAGCTGGCTGCACGTGGAGGAGCAGGGAATCAAACCCAGCTTGCCAGATTAGAAGCCGCTGCTTTTTACTACTACACCATGCTGGCCCTTCGAAGGGACAAAAAGGAAGGGAGTCTGGAACAGGTGTGTCCCCCAGACAAAGAGATCAATTACCATCGGGTTGGAATCTGATATGAGGTCCTTCAAGGTGTCCAGAAAGCCCTGGTCCTCCACTAACTGCGCATTGATGTCATGAAGCTTTGCCACGCAGACCGCTGCTGTCTTGCGCACGTAGGGATCCTCGTCCTTCAAGCACTTCCTCAGCGGCTCGCACAGATACTCTGTTATCTTATCAACCCGGATGCAGCCCATTGTGCGCACGGCCAGGGCCCGGATGAGAGGGTTCGGGTCTTCACAGTCCTGTGAGAGGTTACAGAAGGCTGTTAAAGGTTCTGGCTCTCACCTATATAGGCTGCTTGAGATTTAAGCTTTCTTTAACACAACAAGAAAAACAAAAACAACAACTAGTCTCAAACTCATAATGTAACTCAGAGACCTTAGGTTATACATGTTCCCCCAAAAGCAAGAAATAATTATTTTGGCTTTATTTAAGTCTTGTACCGCCCCCTCCCTTGTGGCTCAGGACGGTTCACAACATATTCTAGTACAGTATAAACAGACTATAATGGGGTCTAAAAATTAATCTCAATAAAATCGGATCAACAAGGGTAACCATTTAAAACATGTCACCATCTTAACAGATTATCTGGATTTAGGATGTTCCCGATGGGCATTTCTGATGGGGCTGGGGGTGGGGGTGGGGAGGTTCTGGAGGGCCCAGCAGATGTGATCTCCTCATTGGCCCCAACTGAAAGCGTGGCAGAAGAGCTTTGTTTTACAGGCCCTGTGGAGCTCGGGCAGCGCCCTGATCTCCTCCTGGAGTTCATTCTCCCAATGTCCTGGCCCTGGTTGAGGCTAGACATACTTCCTTGGGGCCAGGGATCACCAGCCAGATGGAACTGGCTGAGTGTAGCGTTCTTCAGAGGGCATAGGCAGAGACAATATTGTAACCATATCCATTTCTTGTACTTAAACAAGTACAAATAATCGGATAACAACGTGCTATCAATTCAATATCCCAATGCTAAGAACTAAAAGAGTTATACTCTTTTAAGCCCAATGGAGTCACTGCACATAGAAGGGCCAGGACATTGGGAGAAACAGGATTTCCCTGTTTCTCAGAAACACCTTTTTTCTTCAACAAAATTCCAATTAAATTTTAGAAGAAAAAGGCAAAAGTGAAGTTACCCACAATGTATATTATAGGCACTCCTGACTTATATTTTGTATGAGTCCAGTGGCACCTTTAAGACCAGCATGGCTACCCACCTAAATATATTTTGCATATTTGAAACATTGCTGAAACGTAGACACTTCAATGCTAATTACTAAACTAAGTGTTCAAAGCATGTCTCATAAAGTATTTTAGTAATACTTATGTCCCAGTAAAGTAGGCTGACATTACGGTTTATGGGATGTGGGTGGGTGGGTGGGATGAGTTTGCCAATGCCAACTATGAGGACTTCCTGGTTAGCAGTTTACAATTTCTCAGCCTATTTACAATGACAAGTTATCACTCATTATTAGAAGGTAAGGCAAACCTTTTTAAAATCCCCCAAACTGTGGCTCTCCAGACGTCCACAGAGTACAATTCCCAGAGTACAATTCCCAGGAGTCCCTGCACGCACATGATGGCAGGTCCTCATGGGAATTGTAGTCCATGGACATCTGGAGAGCCACAGTGTGGCCACGAAAAGACACCGGAGCTCTTAATGCTCAACATCATTGAGACTGGTTCCCAAAGATCAATCATCAATTGTTAACTACATAACAAAGTTTGCGATCCTACAGCATAGCATCTATAGCGCTCCATTTCAGAGCATTCTGAAAAGCATCTCACACGTGATCGCGTATGACAGCAACCCTGCAAGGCAGGCCAGTATTATCCCTTATACTGCAGAGAGAAGGGAAGTGAACTGAGGCAGAGAGAAACTGCATTGCTAGAAGCCCTGCGGTGAGTTCACAGCAGAAGAAACATTCATGCCGAAGACATGCTGGTTGGCAGCTCAGCCACTTCACCTCTACAAGATTTCAGTGCATTAGCTGCTTGACAAGCCTCTATCTGAAGGCAGTCCCTTGAACCCTGCCACTTAGCAGATATTCTCTCTCTGCCATTCCACGTTGCTTAAGCGCTTTCCCCACTTTGGCTTCCCAGTCACAGATGCCGATAACTGGACTTCGAGCCTCTTTTGTCTACACAGAGGGTATGACTGGGATGTGAGTGTCCTGCTTGGTGCAGGGGGGTTGACTAGATGACCCATGAGATCCCTTCCAACTCTATTATTCTATGATTTCATGGTTCTATGACTGAGACAACACAGCGGACGGTCAAAGGATTGAGAGCACGCACCTTGACAAACGTATTCACAGCCATGATGGCCATATCTGGCTGGCTCTTGGCATAATTCATCAGGTAAAGGTAAACCAGCTTCTTCAGCTCCAGATTGTCAGTCTGCATGCAATTGACCACATCCGGGAAGAGAGCGCTGGGAAGAGAAAAAAGGGATCCGCTTAAACTGGGATAGGGACAGATGGGCGGGCAGATGCGGGAAGAGGACAGAGATCTGACACTGATATTAATAGCAGCTGCTTACTTTGCCAGAAAAACATAAACCGCAAACGGTGATTTCACAAAGGCCTGGTTATTATTATTATTTATTGCATTTATTCCCTGAGCTCTCTCTTTGGACTCAGGATACATCAGAATAAAACATCAACCAAAAATCAGGAACAGTCCAGTCCTGGAACAGTTTTACTGGGCTGCTCATCTACACCCTCCTGTTCCTTTGATGTCGACTGCTTCTGTCACAGTTGGAACAATACAGCCTTACATGTCTTAAAAAACTAATCTTGGAACTGAAAGGCAGATGACATGCCCCTCGGCCACTTTGCAGACCTTAAGACACTATTCCAAGTGAGGCCAAACCTTTACTCTGCTCTGGCCTCACTTGGAGCACTGTGTTCAGTTTTGGGCCCCACAGTTGAAGAGGGATGTAGACAAACTGGAGCGTGTCCAGAGGAGGGCAACAAAGATGGTGAGGGGTTTGGAGACCCAAGGCGTATAAGGAAAGGTTGGGGGAGCTTGGTCTGTTTAGCCTGGAGAGGAGACGACTGAGAGGGGATATGAAAATCACCTTCAAGTATTTAAAAGGCTGCCATATCGAGGATGGAGCAGAGTTGTTTTCTCTTGCCCCGGAGAGATGGACCAGAACCAATAGGATGAAATTAATGCAAAAGAAATTCCATCTAAACATCTGGAAGAAGTTTCTGACAGAGCAGTTTCTCAGTGGAACAGGCTTCCTCAGGAGGTGCTGGGTTCTCCATCTTTGGAAATTTTTAAACAGAGGCTGGATAGCCATCTGATGGAGAGGCTGATTCTGTGAAGGTTCAAGGGGTTGGCAGGTTACAGTGGATGAGCAATAGGGTTGTGAGTGTCCTCCATAGTGCAGGGGACTGGACTAGATGACCCAGGAGGTCCCTTCCAACTCTGTTAATTGATGATTCTAAGATATCAGTTCCATGGCATCTCCATCTCCCCTACCCCCATCTTACTAGATGGGTCCTGCTTCAAAACCAGAGGATGCTTAGCGTGTGCCCTAGATGCCCTACTTTCTGAGAGTTGAGATCATCACAGCTTTTCTTAATCCATGCAAAGCAGCCTGGAATCCAGCCCAATCCTCCTTCACCTGCTATTAGCTGGAAGCAAACCTGGCAGCTCAAGGCTTTGGCTACAGCCAAGGCCTCTGCCGAGACCAACAGAGCGTTGATGAATTTCCCACAGAGAAGTCGTTGATCAAACCCACTCCAAGCATTGCAGAGAATGTGCAGTCATACTCCCAAATGCATGTTGAGTTCAAATGGAGCACTGACAAAGCTTGTTGGGATGAATCAAGAGCATAGCTCAGAACTAGAACTTTCCTGCTTGGTGAAATCCACCCTGTATTGGACTACCCTGCATGGGCGTCCCACTCCAGATACACTGGCTCTTTTAATCTGAGACTGCCCTCACTTTGAGAGTTTCGTCCAGGTTGGATAGTATCCTTCTGCAAGGCTAATATTACCCACCTAGACAGGAAACACTGCATTGGGATAGCCCTGAATGAGAAGGACCCTGCTAAGATGCATGTGATTGCACTGAGTCCAGATTTTAGTTGCCGACTTGGAACGGATGAACGCTACAACTGGTGTCACCAAACTTGATTGTCTCTAATTGCTTTGTTTTGCAAACCTGGTTCACACCATGTTTGTGCTGTGTTTTATTTCTGTTTATTCTTTCCTTCTGTTACGCCAATAAAGGCTTTGTTGTTGTTATCGACTATCTCGGACAACGGACAGAAGGCCACGTGACAACAACTGTCCAATATTTTCCTACATTTCAGAATTCTTCAAATTGCTGTACTTTGAAATGCAAACAGTTAATTCTCACAATAATACTGTATATGAGATGAGCGCAGGATTGCAGAAAATATCAACGGTTCCTAGCTTACAGGTCTCACTGCGCTGTGTAATAATATACCTTTGTTTACCGCCTGCTCATCTCACCAAAAATGGAACAGGCAAAATGTTAGGAAACCAGTTACTCAACTTGCTCCACATACCACAGAATCATAAACGAGGCACATGCCTTTATATGACTGCACTGACAGAGATCTAAAATTTGGCCAATAGATGACAAAATAAAAATAGATTTTGAAAAAGTCAAGGTGTTGGGTCAATGGGGCTGGCTCACCAATGACGTGCAGACGTTGAGCAAATTTAGAAGATGGAGCAGAATTGTTTTCTGTTGCCACAGACCAGAACCAATGGGTTGAAATTAATTCAAAAGAATGTTTAGCTAAACATCCACAAGAAGTTTCTGACAGAGCGGTTTCTCAGTGGAACAGGCTTCCTCCGGAGGTGGTGGGTTCTTCTTCTTTTGGAAGTTTATAAAGCAGAGGGTAGATAGCCATCTAACAGAAATACTGATTCTGTGAATTTAGGCAGATTGGGAGTGGGTGGGCAGAAGGGATCATGGCTGAGCTTGGCTCTTGTAGCCCTTTCTTGCATGCCCAGGGAATTGCCAATCGCCACGTTCTGATTGGGAGGCGAATTTCCTCCAGACCAGACTTGCCAGGGATTCTGTTTTTTTTGGGGGGACGGGCATCACCTGGGCATAGAATTGGGGTCACTGTGGGTGGGCAGGTAGCTGTGAGTTCCCACATTGTGCAGGGGGTTGGACTAGATGACCCTGGAGACTCCTTCCCACTCTATGATTCTAAAGAGGGGGAAACAAACAAAACAAACCCCCAGCTTGTAAATCTCACCCAAACCACCTATATAGGCACCACCTAAAGATGGGAAACATACCTGACGTCTTTGCCCACGGTCATAGAGGCAATCACCTTCTTCACAGCCTCTTTCTTCTTTTCTTTCTTGTCGCTGTTCAGCTCTGCCTTCAGCTCGAATATCTCCCCTGTAGAGGAATGCAGGAGGTTTCAGCGAAGGTTGGGTGCAATTGCCCAGGCTCTTCAATCGTCTTCCCACCTCCCCAAGGAAACAGGTAGGCAAAGCCTGCACCTGTTATGCTTCATGTACTTTGCCTCCACGTTTCAAGGTCTCAGGCTTATTCTAGCAAGGGACCAGGAAAGGGAAAGGCAAGGAAAGAAAGGACAGCATGGCAACAGGGGCATTTCCATCCCACTTTCTCAGTCCTTAATGAATGTTCTCCAAGTGGCTGATGAACAACTGCAGAAGCCATACAGCCAAACAGGCAATGCAATAAAAGTCACCTTTCTTGTCTCTCTCGCGTTTCTCTTAAATGGAACAGTTTAAGAGTTGGGAAAAGATCAGCCAGGTGGAGCTGCCAAAGATGGAGGCGCCATAAAGTTATCACTTTATTATTGTTAAACTAAGTTATCTGTATAGTTTCCGTTTTATGTGAGCTGCCTTGAGCCTTCAGGGAGGGCGGTATCTAAATATATAATAAATAAAAAACAGGAAGGGCCTGGACTGGACTGTAAAGCGTGATCTTTGGACACGAGGAGTCCTTTTCAGTATCCTGGACCAGGCTATTTAGGGCTTTAGGGTATTTTGAACCAGGTATGAAAGCAAACTAGTAATCAGTACAGCTTCTTATGAATAGATATATTCCAGTTAGTGCTGGACAGGAATACAGCAGCTGCATTCTGGTCCACCTATAAATTCCAGACATTCTTCAGAAGCAAAGAGTACACACCGGAAGTGTCACATGGGACATATAGGGCTAAAAACCCCAGGAGTAAAGGTGGCATCAAAGCCTTTTCATGTTTACTTGCAAGTTCCAATGATTTAACAGAGCTAAATAGCCAATTGCAATGTATGGCTGTGAAAGTTGGACCATAAGGAAGGCCGAGCGTCAAAGAATTGAGGCTTTTGAACTCTGGTGCTGGAGAAGACTCTTGCGAGTCCCTTGGACTGCAAGGCAAACAAACCGGTCAGTCCTAGAGGAGATCAGCCCTGACTGCTCCTTAGAAGGCCAGATCCTGAAGATGAAACCTCATGAGAAGGAAAGACTCCCTGGAGAAGAGCCTAATGCTGGGAGCGATCGAGGGCAAAAGAAGAAGGGGATGACAGAGAATTAGGTGGATGGATGGAGTCACTGAAGCAGTCGGTGCGAGCTTAAATGGACTCCGGGAATGGTAGAGGACAGGAAGGCCTGGAGGATCATTGTCCATGGGGTCGTGATGGGTCAGACACGACTTCGCAACTAACAACAACAAATAGCCAAGAAAATTTAATTAATATTAAGACCCCTAGTGTGTTATGCTGGCCTAGCTATTCTTTCAGAGTTTCAATTTCCCCGCCCCATTTAGAGTTAAGGAGCCTCACCGGGACTCGTGATCCCATCCAGATCCTGGACTCAAATAAACATTTCTGCCTCACAACAAGAGCTGACTATCTGGCATGGCTCACCCTAATTCAGCAGCCACTGCATGTCCTGGAAGCTTCTTGAAGACTCCCCTCTGAGGACTAACTAACAAGATTATCTCAAAGCTGAGGAGGAGGGGAATGAGACTATGAAAAATAAGGGGTATCATTAAGGGCAAGTCAAAGATTTCAAAGAAGCAACCTTGGTTATCACAGTAGGCTACGATTATGCCAACAGGGGGAAGGCAGCTGAATGATATATGGAACTTGTCTGCAAGACAATCAGACAAATCACGCAAGCTTGGATAAATTAGGTTTTTTAACATTTTTAAATTTTAAAACAATTTTCAGTGTTTTTTTTTTAAATCTGATTTCAAATAAAATCTGAATATAATACACATGCAATAAACAACTATCAAAACTTAGTTCGTGACCATTCTGCCAAACATAGAATTGTGGTCTGCTTTTCTATGGCAAAAACCATGAGGAGTGGGGAAAGTCAGCATCTAAATGTGACAAATATGATATACTCTGTGCAATCCTATGGAGAGTTATGCCAGTCTAAGCCTACTGAAACAAATGGGTTTGCACCGGAGTATCTCTCTTTAGGATTGTACTGTAATCTGAGCCTTTCAGTCACCACAGCAGATTGTGAATACCTGACAACCCAAATGACCCACTACTTCCTATCTCATGGTTTTTGAATTGCATTGTTCCACAGCTGCCTGCCTTGTTCCTGGCATGTTCTGGGCACATGGGCTGTCCTACTGCACAGCCTAACTCTGCTCTAGATTGTCTTAAAGGGAGTGATCTTGGCCTTGGTTCTTGCTCTGGCGTTCCCAGCCAAAGAAAAACACATTTGCGTTAAGCAAACAGAATTGTAGTGTGCAAAATAAGTGCTACATCATGAGGGGCGGGGGCGGATTATGCCCCTAATTGACAGCAGCAATTCAATAATATTTTACAGCCACTGGTGATTTGTGAGCACTCCTGCTCCAGAAACATGAAATGCAGAATTAAAAAGTTTCTTTCAAGTCACCGTGGCCAAATGCAAGCAGCGGATGAGAACGCAAAACTCTTCCTGGACTAAACGGCTTCAGGTGGGAGACTGCATGGTTGAACGCTTCCCTTTTGGGAAATAAATTCCCTGTATGCACAGCCAGTAGGTCAGAGAGACACAGAAAAAAGCCCCCCAAAACTCTTGTCCTCAACACGGCATTTCTTACTGCACAGAGATTTAAAATAAAAAATGTTTGGAGGCATTCAACCGTGCAATGACAACCCAATCCAGCTCACAGACAATTTTATCATCTCACCCGCTGTTTGCATGAACTAAATACCACGTACACCTGCGTGTTCTGGTGAGCATGAAAACCGCCCCCCTGCAAAGCATTTACCTTTCTTAGTAGTAGTGAAGTACTTTGAATCTGTCATTTTGGCCTCTGGCTTGCTGCGTGTATCTGAAAGGAGGCAAGAAGAGGTAAATGAGGCAGAAGCTTTAACACCCAGATAATCCTCAAGCTGCAGGAGGAGGAGGACGACGCATTTTATTCTTCCTGGAGATAAATTGCAGACAGGGGCAGGCTGCCCGGGGAGGAGACAGTGGAGGCCACGGAGGGCATGTGCCTTTGGCAAACGGAGGAGCCTTATCTGTTCCTTTCAGGGCCGCCTTACAAGGTACGTTGCAACCCCTCCTCCACAGGAGGATCAGCAGCAGAGGGAAGGCAGCGGCAGCTGCTGGCCTCGATGGGGCGTGGGAGGGGAGTTCCCAGAAGAACAGACTCGGCAGGAACAGTCATCCAATAATCCAGCAGCGACCAACACCGAATAAAAGTCACCAAGTTGCCTTGCAGTTATGAGGACCAGCTGGAGGGACCCCGGCCCAAAAGCACAAAAATTATTCCACTTTTGCTCATGCCAAGAGAGAGAGCAGAAAATGCTGCACAGAGTTCACATCAGGAATTCACTGCCGCAGGGTGTCACAGCCGCTCCCGGCACAAATGGCTGCAAACCAGAAAGATTAAATGTTCTATCCGTGTTGCTTTGCAGCTGCAGGAATCAGAGGCTCGGAGACCATTAAGGTCAGCATTAAACATGCTATGTAAACAGATATATGTAACTACAAGGGGCCAAGCCTGTTGCATTCACTAGTACAACGGGCGCTAGATTGGGGGGGGGGGGTGGAAGAACTCTGCTGATGGCCTCCCCCTCCACCCAGGACCTGGAAAGGCTGCAGGCAACTAGTAGGGAACTCACCGGCAGGGGCAGCTCTCACCCAGCAGGGATCTGCAGCCTCTGAGCCTCAAAGGGAAGTGGAAGGAGGAGGGAGTGGTCAGGGGTGGGGGACGGAAGGCGATTGGCTGGCTGCTGGACAGACAGGCAAGCCGGTTGGTGGAGGAAGCACTCAGGGGTGGGACAGCCGCCCTGAGTGGGTGTTAAGTGCTGAGTGGCACTTAAGCCATGAGGCATGCTCCTCCTTCAAGGCCTTACCAGAAATATATTATGCAGCACAGATATGAGTGGAAACAAGGCAGAAAGGGTTACACATAAAAGGTAAAGGTATCCCCTGTGCAAGCACCGACTCATATCTGACCCTTGGGGTGACGCCCTCCAGCGTTTTCATGGCAGACTCAATACGGGGTGGTTTGCCACTGCCTTCCCCAGTCGTTACTGTTTACACATAGATATGTTTAATTGGAAAAGGCCTTGATCTTGATGCCCTTTCCGCTGACCTGCCAGGACAACTGGCTGGCCACTGTATGGAGTAGGAGGCTGGACTAGATGGACCCAGCCAAGCTCTTACGTTTTTAAGAGTGAGCCATGCTTGGATATTGTGCCGGAAGAAAGGAGGGATTAAAAAAAAAACTTCCCTGGGGAGTTGGAACCATTCCCCATGTGGCTTGTGATCGTTAGGCTGATTCCGACACCTGAAACTCTTCATGCAAAGTGGCCCTGCATGGGGGGGGGGGGGGACTAAAACGAGACCCGTGCAATCAGACTTGTACACACCACTTCTCAGCGGCAATTTGCTCTCATGCCAGTGCCAAAAATAGGAAGCCAGAAAGTGCTGCCTGTCAGCCCAGCCTGGGCAAACGTCACATCACTGCCCCCATACTGCAAGAAATCGTCAACAAAGCCCTGGCCTCCTTACCTGAAAATTTAACTGAGAACTGTCTAGGTCAGAGACATCTGCCCAAACACCAACAAAGCCTCTCTCCTTAGAACAGGCTTCTTCAACCAGGGCTTCGTGAAACGCTGGGGTTTCTCGGCATTGGTAAACATTTGTCAGGTTATACGACCCTATATGGTCATGTCGATCTCCCCTCCCAGAATGGCCAGTGCTGGTCCTGGAAGGGGTGGGAAGGGACCCCTGGTGAGCATGTATGCAGCTATGTGGCCCATTCTGAGCCTACTAGGGAAGGGCAGGCTATAAAAATAAAATGATGAAGAAGAAGAAGAAGAGTTGGTTCTTATATGCCGCTTTTCCCTACCCAAAGGAGGCTCAAAGCGGCTTACAGTCGCCTTCCCATTCCTCTCCCCACAACAGACACCCTGTGGGGTGGGTGAGGCTGAGAGAGCACTGATATCACTGCCCGGTCAGAACAGTTTTATCAGCGCCATGGCGAGCCCAAGGTCACCCAACTGGCTGCATGTGGGGGAGCGCAGAATCGAAGCTGGCATGCCAGATTACAAGTCCGCACTCCTAGCCACTACACCAAACTGGCTCATTATTATACTGCACCCACAAAGGTTCTCTTAGATATGCTCTCTGTAGTTACTAGATTCTCGGGACAAGTGCATGTGTGCAGAGTGTACGGTTATTCATGTTCATTTACTTACTTCAATCAGCGTTCTGAGCATTGAAAGATTTGTCTATTCCCCCTTCACCCACACGTTTCTGGCCCTTACGGCCGCAGAGGGAGGGGGCTGTGGGCCTCAGCAGGAGACAGTTCAATACCAGATGTGGGGTAAAGCAGGGAGTGGTTGCAGCACACTGGCAGCCTGTAAAGCTTTGGAGCCAACATTACGCTCGTCCAAATTAATTCAAAGCAGACTGTTCAAGCCGCCATTTAGGTCCACAAAAATTGAAATTACTGTAGCAGAAAGACAAGCGGTGACAAGAGGTCCTACATCCAGCCCATCCTCCATCAACTGCAGTAGATACCAGTCAAATTCCGGATCAGGCTAAAAGTTCCGGTAATCACCTTCAAGGCCATACGTGGTCAGGGCCCAGTGTACCTAAGGGACCTCCTCTCTGCCTACACTCCTCAAAGAGCCACAGAGTCACAGTTCTCTCAGAGCTCTCTCAGCCCCACCTACCTCACAGGGCATCTGTTGTGGGGAGAGATAGGGAAGTCTGTTGTGGGGAGAGATAGGGATGCTTTGAGACTCCTTTGGGTAGTAAAAAGTGGGGAGCAAAAGACCAACTCTTCTTCTTCAGATTGGGAGAGCCACTTTCAGCCACAGGAGGCAGCACTGAGCAAGCTGGACCCAAAACTGACTTGGCACAAGGAAGTTCCTTGTATTATTTATTATTATTAATAATAATAATAATTGGATTATATCCCACCGCTCTTTGAGACCAGCTCATGGTGGGTTACAAAAAACAAACCAAACAATAAAACCCTATAAAATACCCATTAAAACTCTAATATGTTGGGACCATAGTTTACCAGTCAAACATATGTAGAAGGTCTTGGGTTTATTCCCCATTTCCAAAAGGACTTCAGTAGCAGGAAGAGAAACACATCACAAATTATAGTATCACAGGAAAACCATTCCTTTGACCGGAGTAGACAATACTGGGCTAAAAATGAATCAGCGGCCTGACCAGGTACAAGACAGATTTACAGGTTCAATACATAGTCTTTGAGCCATTGCTTGGAAATTTTTGAGGATGCCACTTCCCCAGCACAGCTGCTTAAGGGTAGTATCCCTAAAAGGAACCATCACATTAAGATAGCAGCCAATAAACTAAAAACAAACCCAGAGACCGATTAAAACAGGACTGTCTAGGTGCAAATCAGCAGTCCTTAAAACATTCACTCTTCAAGGCATAGCAGAATCAAATTCATCATGGACAAGCCAGGCACGTTGTAAATGGTGCTATCCATGTTTTCTGATACCAGCGCGAATGAGCAAGAGTTGAAACCCTCACCTGCGCTAGCCTGTCTGCTGCATTTAGGACAGCCAATTCCGTACTGAAATGCTGGTTGCCGATTTTGTCCTGAAAGGCACAGGGACTACCTATTTGCACTGCTGCATCTCATTTCACAGTTCCATTAAGGACACGAGACTCCTTGCGGCAAATCCTTCCATTGTCTTGCTGCATTGAAACAGTTGGGGGCTTTCAAACGGCACTTGAATTATCCAGCACTCTGCCCTAATAGAACAGCCTCAAGCTCAGCTGAATTCTGCCTGGTATTTAGACAACACACGCCTGGAAGGAAGAATCTTCTTCTTCTTCTTCATACCTAGATTTATAGCTGTGAGCCGATGGCTTTAGGATACTATGAACCTATTGCATACTGGAGGCAGGGATCTCTGTGTGTGTTTGTGTGTTTTTAACCTCTGCTACACTGAAAAACTCCACATGGATGATAAGCAATTAAATATACTATTTAAAATGTCAACAGTCTTCAAGATTTTGATACCTATGGTGCAGAAGCTTTTGCTGGATTAAAACTGGAGCCTGACTGCCGGCAAATAAGAGACGTAGAATTTGGGTTTTGAATGGTTTGAAAGCCATCACAGAAAGCTTGCAGCAATATAAAAGGTTTTCTAACGTCAACTTTGCTTTCAGTCAGCTGCCAGTCCAATGGCCAGGCATCCTCCTTGAAAATGCTCTATGTGCTAGTGTAGCGATCCCCAACCTGTGGGCCGCGGACCACATGTGGTCCGTCGACTAATTGGAGGTGGGCCGCGAAGGACGCCTTCTCCCCCCCCCCCCGCCCTTTACAACACACTTTGGGTGTCATAGTCCCATGTGGGAGTGATGGGAGACAATCTCATTGCAGAGAAACAAGCTCAGGGTTCCCATTGATTTGTCATTGTCATGAGTTAAAATTTCCATGAAAATAAAATGTTCCTTATGTTCATTGTTGTGGCGTGTCTGTATCTTATTTTGAAGGGATGTTTAAACATTACCATAGCGACCAGAGAGCGTTAGGGCAGTGGTTGAGAGTAGAGGAGTGAACTACCCCCCCCACCGGGCCTCAGTAAAATTGTCAAGCGTTGAGTGGTCCCCAGTGATAAAAAGGTTGGGGACCACTGCGCTAGCGGATACCACCATTTGCCCAGGCAATTTGGGCTCAGGAATCTGGCCATGCTTCCTGGGCCGTGTAATGCTCCTGGGAGTCTCCTGGACCCATCAGTTGACCTTGGGCCAGTCACAGTTCTCTCAGAGCTCTCTTGGTCCCACCTGCTATGGGGAGAGGGAGGGAAGGTAATTATAAACTGTTTTGAGACTTCTCTCCTCTCCTAACTCAGGACTGCTGTGCTGGAAATAATTACATCCTAACCCAGGACTGCTGTGCTGGAAATAATTACATTAAATTGGCTGAATGTGGGGTATGAAGTATGGACAAATCCCTGCACCTGTGGTGTATTTGCCTTTTTTTTTTGCTAACATTATTTTAAATATTTATCTAAATTTAAATCCAACCATTTTCTGGGGAAATTTCCTATTCATAGTTTCCCAGAAAACCCACATCACTGAGATGCTGGACAGGCTCTTTAGATCTTTCATTTGATCCAGCAGGGCTCTTATGATCTGTGTCCCACTGTCAACATTTATACTGCAAGTTTTTTAGGGAATGAACTAGTTGCTCATGCCATTCCGCTTACAGAAGGCATGCAAAATGCGGGTCTAATTTTTTCCTCTGCTCTACTGGTGTTCGCTAACTTGTGGTCTTCAGACTGCGATTTTAACCGATCTGCATTTTGTAAAAAAAAATACTGTGCTGAGCATGGAATGTATACGGCACTGGTCAGATCACACCTGGAGTACTGTGTGCAGTTCTGGAGGCCTCACTTCAAGAAGGACGTAGATAAAATTGAAAGGGTACAGAGGAGAGCGACGAAGATGATCTGGGGCCAAGGGACCAAGCCCTATGAAGATAGGTTGAGGGACTTGGGAATGTTCAGCCTGGAGAAAAGGAGGTTGAGAGGGGACATGCTAGCCCTCTTTAAGTATTTGAAAGGTTGTCACTTGGAGGAGGGCAGGATGCTGTTCCCATTGGCTGCAGAGGAAAGGACATGCAGTAATGGGTTTAAACTACAAGCACAACAATATAGGCTAGATATCAGGAAAAAGTTTTTCACAGTCAGAGTAGTTCAGCAGTGGAATAGGCTGCCTAAGGAGGTGGTGAGCTCCCCCTCACTGGCAGTCTTCAAGCAAAGGTTGGATACACACTTTTCTTGGATGCTTTAGGATGCTTTGGGCTGATCCTGCGTTGAGCAGGGGGTTGGACTAGATGGCCTGTATGGCCCCTTCCAACTCTATGATTCTATGATTAAACATCCAAACTGACCCAGAGCTACCCTTCCCAAGCACTTTTCAGTCCCCTCTGCATCAACCCTTCCTTTGCTTTTCCAAGATCAAGAATAAACTTTCACATGCAAAATGAGGTAATAAGAAAGACAGGGTATACAAGACTGAAGTTCCAGAACAAAAACCCACATCACCCTGATGGGAAAGTGTAAATAAAATGATCTCATTGTAGACATTCCTTCAATGAAAGTCGGCTTTATGAGCTCAGCCAAATATTAGTAGGCCTCCACCCCAAACTCCTGCTTACGGCCAAGTTTTGCGTTAACAGCAAGGAAACATCTCTGCAACCTTGTCATACAGCATCAAGATCATCCCCTAGTCTGTGCAAATGACCAATGTGCTACAGCAAAAGAAATCATGGAAATATCTTTTAACAAGTGTGACCTTCAGCCACCTTTCTTCTATGTTTTCAAGGGCAGAAGTCCATAAACCCACAGGCGAAGAAGAGGCTTTTACATGTGCCGCTACCCGGATTCTGTCTCGGCATATCAGATGAAAAGAATCTCAGGCAGCAGAACTGACAATGTGTCTTTCCAAAGACTTGGAAGAGCCACTGACAGCTGGAGTCCAGGACTTCAGGCAGTCAGAAGCCAAGCTGAATATGTTTGTAACTGTGCTGACCATTATACAAGCAGGTCTTGTTCCATTTTCATCAAAAAGGGAAGCAGAACTGGTTAGAGAGTTCCCTTCAGAACATCAATGCCTGGCATTTCAGGCCAAGTCCAGGGCTGGGAAAGTGGCCACCAGACGTGGTGACAATTTTGTAATTAAAGGGAAGCACACTCATGCTTACGGAGAAAACAGACCCTTTCTGAGGAAGAGCCTCGAGGAAGGCTCCCTCAAAGAGGAAACCATTCTAGAAATCTGAAAATATCAAGCTTATTTCCCCCCCTCTAGTTCTCTTTTGGTACTTTTAAATGGAGTTCTTAACAGGGATGTGAGCAAATCCACCAGAGAAACTGCACCAGTTTTTAAAAACGTGCCTTGGAGTGCTTTGGGTCTGGCTTTCGCAGGCTGCAGAATGAAGTGGTAGAAGGGATTCCATAACTGCAGGAGGGCAGCTATATTTCATGCTGCTACACAAGACTAACTCCACCAATTCCCTACAATGCAATTCTTTGCACTAAAGTTTTCTAAAGGGGGAGGGCGGAATGCAGTGGTGCAATCCCATTCCATTATCTATTCTACTTCACTTTATGTACAGACCAGGCCTCCAGGTATTTCACCAGGGGAGCACCCTAGAATGTCCCTGATCAGATCAGAACAAGGCCCGTTCATACTGGCTCCCTGCCCCAAGATCTCCAAGGTCTGCTCATATGTTCTTAGAAGCTACAATAGCCAGGAAGAAAACAAGAGCTGCTTTTTGTACCCTGTTTTTTTTTTTACTACCCAGAGCACTGAGAGAACCGTGACTGGCCCAAGGTCACCCAGCTGGCTGCATGCAGAGGAGAGGGGGAATCAAACCCAGTCATTTAGATTAGAGGCCGTTCCTCTTAACCACTACACCAAGCTGGGTCTCAAGTCCCTTATACACACACTGCAGAACTTCTGACATTTGAAGAATTGAACCGGACTGCTGAAAATCCAGAAACTGCTGGAAAAGTGGGCCACACGGGCTATGCGACAGCTTCCACCCTCTGCTAACTAAGTCAAGCCAGCAGCTGAACTCTGGAAGACAAATGTAGCATCAAGATGTTATTCTGCACCATGCACAGAATAAAGAATAAGCCCAAGTATTGGGAATCTCAAAAGGACACTGAAACATTCTGCTGTTTAAAAAAATCGTTCAAGATGGAGCTGCACGAGAGGTATAACATGGTTGTTTAAGTAACCATTTGCTCCTGGCAATTACAAATCAATTCCAGCTGACCCAGCCAGGAAGTTGTGGTGAACTGAATAAGAAATCTGCTGCCCTCATCTCAAACGCTTGGCTAACTAATAACCATCAGGACCAGTTACTCTGGCGGACTTATTTGCAAGGCTTTTAGACAAGCAGAGGTAACAGACCATCTCACCTCACAAATGCCCCCAAACCTGCTTTTAAAAGTTAGCCAGATGGTTCCTGTGTGGATGAACAAGTGTTGAGCAGCTCATAATAATACATTTAACATACTAATAGTTTCCATTGTCGTTTTCTGTGTGTTCTGACCCCAAAACTTCACCATACAGTCCAAAGAGCATAAAATGGAAGGCACATAAACAATGTCAGAGGGATGAAAGTCCATGGGCTTACAGGCCAGAGACTCCAATACCTGCTGGTGTTTGAGTTAGCAGAACAGATGCAATGTACACATCTCTTAATGGGTCACTTTTTATGTGAACAAGGGAGCATGCTAAAAGCTTTAGAAGCAAATGAGTTGTGGGCAGTGATATGAGTTTTTGGTGAAAACATCCCAATTCAAATTTTAAAAAGAAATCTAAACAGGATTAGCAAAAGGTGGCAAAGGTCCTATACACAAGCACTGGGCTTATTCAGAGCCTAAATTACGCTATTTGTAGCACAACAGCCCTGAGAGATACTGCATTGATATAAGTGGTGGAATAGACGCTACATTTACAAACAGATACTACCTGTATATATGTGGGTTGGAGATTTTTCTACAGAAAGATATAGCACGTCACAAAATTCTCCATGGTGAGGATCCGTACATTAACAATTAAGACACCTGGAAGGAACAAACTATTCTAGATAAAATCTGCAAGGCTGCAGGCATTCATTTGACTGCCTGCTCATGCATAACCTTGTTATTGTTTCACCTTTCAAAACATATAAGTTTAAGAATCAAGTCAGCCCTCCCGACCTGCTCACCTACAGGCAAGCTCTCCCTGCCACAAGTGACCAAGGGAGCCATGACTAAAAGGGCTGCGCTGACAGAAGTAGAAACAGCCAGCTGTCTGAAAGAAATATAGAGATACAGTTCTTCTGATGAAAATAAGATGGTGCCTGGCTAGAACACCAATAAGAGATCTTTTTGAGTTCCACTTTTTGAGTTCTTTGCGGGAAGAAAGCAAAGCATAGTACACCACTGCACTCCTACACAGCTCGGTTAAATCGATGGAGTATTTTTTTACTGTATGGTGTGTAATTAGTGTAGCCAGATCGTAAGACTGTCCAGCTGCTAGGCAAAAGGCGTTCAGAGGTGGTTTGCCATTCCCTGGCCCTGAGTCATGACCCTAGTTTTCCTTGGAGGGCTCCCATTCAAATACTAACCAAGTCATGGAACTTTCTGAAATGGCCAGACTGGCGGCGATTATTAGAGATTAAAATATCAACAGACATATAAAGACTTGGAAACCATCCTGGACTGCGAATCGGATGATTTTGCAGACCTTTGAAACTTCACAATAATTTGAAAGAAGCTTTATCGGCAAGGATATATTGGTGTTGGCTATACTTTGGTGAAAAGTTTTAATCTGATTGTGTATGTTCTGCTTGTGAGATTTTGAATAGAGATTAATTTTTTTTAAACACCCCAATACTAACCAAGGTCTACCCTACTTAACTTCCAAGATCTGACAAGATTGGGCATGCCTGGACTATCCAGGTCAGGACTATCACGATACAACTGCAGTGCACAGTATAACTATGCAATGTAGTTAATCAATCAATCAATAATAAATAATGGAGCAAAAGCACTGTTATTCTGCCAGTTCCACACAGCAGACTCATTTTCTTTTCCTTTATTTATGATACGCACTGAAGAAGGCAAAGAACATGTACATTATAGTTTTGAAGTTTTAATGTTTTATGGTTGATGGCTAATGTTACCTGCCCAGGGCCTTGTGGGAAGGTTAGAGTAGAAAAATTAAGTTTTTAAAAAAGTATTATATTATTATTGTTATTATTTCCCCTGCTTTTCTACCTACCGCAAATGCAAGCAAAGCCTGGAGATTTTAAGCTGCAGCTTTTGGCACACTTAATTGGATAGTAATCCCATTGAACTTGCTTCTAAATAAACATACTGGCTCATCAAACGGGAGAGACTATCATGAGCTAACCAGTTCATATTTGTGCAGTCTTTCCAACAGCTTTGTAGAGCAAAAAAACATCACCTCCACTTTGCAGATGTGGAGGCTGGCAGAGAAGATACCTGAGGGAAAGTACGTTCTGTAAAGCCCACCGAGCTGGTTTGTAGCATTAGCAAGATTCCAACCAGAACCTTCCCAACTTTAGGCCATTCCATATACTACACAAGAGTAAACCTGAGCTTGTCACTGACTTCTCAGCAGAGCGCTACAGTCTGGGCTCTCTGAGGAACATTAGACCAAGTTTGAGTCCAGTGGCAATTTAAAGCAAACCAAGTGTAATTCTGGGTGTAGGTTTTGGCATGCTTGCATACTTCTTCAGATCTTTCCACGAGCAGATCATGAGAACTTGAGGCGTGTAGCTTTCTAGCTGTGTATCCAAAGCAAACATGACAGGTGATGTGATCACACCACCCCCAGTCCCAGTTCAAATTATTCATACCTACTGGAACCATTGTTCAGAGGTATCATTAAAACCTTGTCAATAAATGGATTAAAAAAACCCACAGATGCATACCCCAAAGGAGGGCAACTAAGGAGATCCATGCGTCCCTACCAGTGACATACCCTTGGCTAAGGAGGGAACAACCCACATTTCTCCAGCATTCACTCAAGAAAATCCCACCTTCATGCTTATCAAGCCACCCCAACCCCTCCCAATGCTCAGTTTCTTGGAAACAAATTCAACTGGAAATAAACCACAGTCCCTAGAATAGGAAAGCCCTTCCTTGATCCCTGGAAACTGCTTAGTCAACAGACAGAAAGCCACTCTGAACATGCCTAAGGGAACCACTTTTATTCTTACATCAGGGTTGTCAGATCCCACCCTGGCCACCAGCAGGGAACAAGGTGGGTGGAGTTGCCAAATCCAGATTGAGAAACTACTGGAGATTTGGAGATGGAGCCTGAGAAAAATCTAATGCTCTAAATTAACATCGTTTTCTTTTAGGAATTGCTTTAATTGCGCTGCACTCGATGGCCGCACTGTTTCGGCCTCTTACAATTCTACGTGTGTATGTCAGATGATACGATTTATTATGATGAGCCTTCGGGGAGGGCGGTATATAAATGTAAATAACTAAAATATATAAAATAACTCGGTCTGAACGACTGTAACGAAGTATTTTTGGCCACCCTGATCCCCGCCGCCTGGGGACAGGCTGTCATTCCGGGGGATCCCCCGGTCCCGCCTGGAGGCTGGCATGCCCACTTCCGAGGGGCCAGCGTCTCGCCCCCCTGGGCTCCTGGGGCACGCAGCAAAAAAAAAAAAAAAGAGGGGGAAACCGGGGAAAGGGGATTAGACAGCTGGAGGAACCCCTTCAAGAGGGGCCGTTTTGGAAAGGGGACCCTTTCCTAACCCCCCAGCCCGGCGTGGCGGGTCCGCGCGGGGATTTTGCAAGGCAGGCTCGTCCGGGGCTCCTTACCTGGCTCTGCGGGCGCCGCTCTCCCCTCTCCGGCTGCAGCCGCTTCGCTCGCCCGTCTTGGCTGCAGCCCCAGCGGAAGTGGAGGGAAGGGAGAAATGACACGAAGAAGCACTTCCAGGGCGGCAGAGGGGAACCGGAAGGCGAGGAAAGAGGGAGGATGGAGGGGGGGGGAGGCTCGTGCGCAGACTTATGGAGGAGTTGCGTTGCGTTGCACGGGCTTCCTCTGGGCATAACAGAAATCGAGTCCAACCGGCACTTTTAAGACCAACCCAGATTTATTCAGCTTTGTTCCAAATTCCTCTTCCAAGAGGAAGCCCATGCAATGCAATGCAGTTCCTCCATAAGTCCAACAGCAAGCTTTCAGACCAGCCCAGATGTATTCAGCTCTGTTCAAAATGGATTCGGTTTTTGTCGTGCTCCTTCAGACCACTGGACTCTCTGTGTGTTTAGTGCGTGGCCCTTTGCAGTGGGCGCCAGCGGGTGGCCGGGTGGGTCTGAAGCAGCAGGGCGAATGTGGAGTCCTGGGGTCCCGTTCAGACGGGCCAAGTTTTATTCCGTGTGCGCGCACGCTTCCTCAGGTGCAATGCCGTGGGATGGAAACGAGTAGTTCCTTGCGTGACAAGAGGGGTTCCCTGCCCCGGGAGTGTCGTTTGGGGGTTGCTTGCTTACGTGCTCCCGCGTGCTGAGGAAATATGCACAGTTTGGGGTTGCATGTCTTTTGAATGATTAATAGGACATTTATAGAGCACCTTAAATGATCCTCTTGTGGCTCAGGGTGGTAAGGTAGCTGTCTGAAGCTCTGCCCATGAGGCTGGGAGTTCAATCCCAGCAGCCGGCTCAAGGTTGACTCAGCCTTCCATCCTTCCGAGGTCGGTAAAATGAGTACCCAGCTTGCTGCTGGGGGGTAAACGGTAATGACTGGGGAAGGCACTGGCAAACCACCCCGTATTGAGTCTGCCATGAAAACGCTAGAGGGCGTCACCCCAAGGGTCAGACATGACTCGGTGCTTGCACAGGGGATACCTTTACCTTTATAGCACCTTAAAACATTCAAAGTGCTTTCATGCCTTGGTTTAGCACAAAAGTGTGTAAAAGGTTACAGCTGGCAAGGAGAAACTTTGAAATCATGGGGGTGGGTCCCACAGAACTCAGGGGAGTTACTTTTGAGTAGACCAGGCTGAAAGGAGAGAATAGGTGGGGAACTGAATATAATGGATAGGGGATGGAGTGGCATTGTCAGCTTGGGGAGGGGGAAAGGATTCTAGTGAGGCTCTTATTCTTTTAGAACAAAGTTTGAGTCCAGGGGCACCTACTGTGAGCCAGTTTTGGGAGCGGCGGTATAAAAATGTAATAATAAATAAGACCAACAAAGTTTCATTCGAGGTTTGAGCTTTGGTGAGCCTGCCCTTAGTCCATGTGAGTTTAATATCTGTTCCACATAATATATTTCTGATAAGGGCTTGGAGGAGGAGCATGTCTCATGGCTTAAGTGCCATTCACTGCTTACCACCCACTCAGGGTGACTTGCACCTCCCAGATTCTAGTTCAGGGGTTACCAAGCTGTCCAGGGGTCTGTGGACTACAATTCCCATGAGCCCCTGCCAGCATGGTGCTGGTAGGGGCTCATGGGGATTGTAGTTCATGGACTCCTGGAGAGCTACAGTTTGGCTTCCCCTCTAACACTCTAAATAACTATACTGATTGGTTCTAGATTGGACTCAACAGAGCCTAGTGGTGTTTGCTGAAGGGGTCATTTGGCAGGTAGATTCCAATAGTCATCTGTATGCCCCTCTGAGGTATTGCCTCCTTACACAGGGGAGGCAGCGGCTGAGGTGTTTTTCTCATTTGGACACAGGCCTTGCTATTTCGACACCTCTCTGAAACTGCCATTGCTGGAAAGGAGGGCTGCCTCAGAGCCCCCCCAAAAAGGGGGGGAGGCTAATTTCTCCCATGTTGGTGTGCAAGTAGATGTTCCTGTTTTGCAATTTGTGTTCAAGTTGAGCTGAATGGCTGTCTGGGTCAAGGGGTGGGGGAGACTGCCCAGTTTGTGCAGCTGTTTCCTGCTTGGCCTGCAGCATTTGGCGAACGGGATGATGCGATGATGCTGTTGCGCACAAGCCCAAGGTTGCTGACACAGCTTCGACACTTCTGTTTCCAGTCCAGTGTCCGCTGCCGTCCCCTTTCGCGTGCGTTGTTGACCTCCTTTGAGTCAGGAAGGCTGCCAAGGTTCAGGCGGGGAGGGGGAGAGAATGAGGAACAGATGCTTGTTTGTTCCATGTTGCTCTGCGGGGCATCTCAGAGCGCCTCAAAAAGTCACTGCAGGTCCTTGGCCTCGATGGAGATCTGGGACAGTGTTGCCAACCGATCTTGGATTGGAGCCCTCTTTATCAGGTGCTGCCTGGTACTCTTTTGTTCACCCAGTCGATACTTTCAGCATTTTCAGATCAGCAGATCAGCGGGGAAGCTGGTGCCTGGAATTCGCCCCTTCAGGCAACACAAGGGGTGGGTTGTATGTTTACTGCCCTTCCCCAAGAAACATTCTCCCTACACTAAAAGGAGCCCAGCAAAGGAGTCCTATTGAGGCAGCACAACACTTAATGCAAAGAATTCTCCCACTAAGAGCCAGCTTGACGTGGTGGTTAAGAGTGGCAGCTTCTAATCTGGTGAGCCAGGTTTGATCCCCTGCTCCTCCGCATGCAGCCAGCTGGGTGGCCTTGGGCTTGTCACAGTCCTGATAGTGCTTGTCTCACAAAGCAGTTCTCTCAGCTCCACCTACCTCACAGGGTGTCTGTTGTGAGGAGAGGAAAGGAACGCAATTGTAAACCACTTTGAGACTCCCCCTGGTAGAGAAAAAAAGGGTCTAAAAAGCAGCTTCTCGGCTCAAACTCTCAAGAATTTGTAAAGAAGAGTGCCAATATCTGGAGTATAACAAAACAAAATCAAAATCCAGTGGTACCTTTAAGACCAACAAAGATTTATTCAAGGCGTGAGCTTTCAAGTGCAAGCACTCTACCTGGAGTATGTTGGTTCTCAGAAACGAGAATTCTCACCCATCTGGAGTCCACTGGGAACAGACTGTCTGTTCTTATCTAGTTATCACAAAATCTAGACATAAAGCTGCTCATTTTGTGGGCTCATTGCCCTTTTAAGGACCCCGTGTTTTCACTTAAACTCCACGAACCAATTCCCTCCCCAACAAGAGTAGGATTGATTGTATGACCCCACTGGAACCATGAGCGTGCCCTGCCTATTTTGGGGGGCCCTTGTGAAACATTTATGGAAAACTGTACAACAGCCTCCTAAAAATGGACCTAATGCAGGTAGTGATGATCAGCAGCGAAGAAAGACCAAGCGGAATGACCGACCAGCGAAGACGGGCCAAGTAGAATGACCCATCAGTGAAGAAGGACCAAGTGGAATGACGGTGTGCCTTGATCGCCCTCTGGTGGCCAAACTGTGGCCTTTTATGTTTCTTATATTATGTCTGCCAGATTAAAGACTTTAATTTGGAAAAGGACAAATGCGAAGTGCACCCACAGTTTTATTTTGGGGTGTGGGGGAGGAGTTAGTTTATATAATTATCAGCTCTAATTATATAATTATCAGCTCTAAGGATCCCAGAGGCAATCAGCTGGGGAGAGGAGAAATCCAAACTGAGATATTAATGCCTATCAGGCCACGATGGAGCGGCTGCTTGGGGTACCCCGGCCTTCTGAGGCTAGGGAGGTGGCTGTCTGTCAATCCAGGTCTTCTCAGCAGTGGCAACAAAATGGAAACTCCCAGGGAGATTCACCTCTCCTGCTGTGGTCTTCCTTCTGCAGATAAATACTTTGTTTATTTACTTTCTTATTTTACTCATTTATGCCCCACCTTCCTCCCCAAATTAGGGTGACCTAATTCTTCTCTTATCTATATTACTCTCACAATGACCCTGTGAGGTAGGTTAGGCTGCCAGTGCGACTGGCCCAAGGTCGCCCAGCAGTTTGCTTTGCCATTCCCTTAGTGATCCCTCCTTCCTCCCTGACATTTTGTGGTTTTTATTGTTTGTACTTCTTTTAATATCATGTTTCCCCTTGTTTTAGTGATTTACTTTGTGTGTGTATGTGTGTGTGTGTGGGGGGGTATGTTTTAATTTGTAAGCTGCTTTGGTGGCCTTATTGGAACAGCAAGGTGTGGCAAATGTCCTGTTCACCGAATGGACAAATAAATTATATTAGTACCAAACAAAATTCCAGCTCAGTGAGCCATCTTCTGAGTTTTATGGATGGGCATCTTGGTCAGTGTTAACAAAAAGGGGGAAAGGAATAAAGAGAAAAAATGCTGCTAGTAGGAATCTTGTCTACCAGCTTAAGGTTGTGGATTCAGGAAACTAGAGTCATGGTTATAGCCTGGCCAGAAAACAAGCAGCCTGGCCCATATCACTGAGATCTGCAGAAATCAGCAGGTGAAGTTTTTCATGGCTGAGAGCTAAACTGCAAAGGACTGGCCAAACTGATATTATAAAGACAGGTGTGGGGAAGTCTGCCCCCTTCAGGTGTTCGTGATGCCAAAGATCATAGGCTACATTGAGGGATACCAGGAACCCAAAAAGGCAAGGTCTGTTTTTCAAAGGAAAAGCTGCCATTCTCTCCGCTCAAGTGCCCTCTGCAGTTTTCCTTTTGCACCTTGTCTGATTCATCGGAGATGACTGGAGGGAAGTTTGAGAGGCCAGCAGGTCAGGGAACTTGGGAGGTGGGAGGGAGGCAGCTCTAGGCTCTCTTTCCCCAGCAGGGTGGCTAAATGGCCTAGTGGAAAGAGGTCCTGTCCCTTTAGGAAGGGGTGTTGTTTACTTCCATGCTGTGAAATGCTTCAGATGCTCATTTTTTCCACAATAAGCCTTGGTTAAAGGGGCAGGACCTGTTTCTGTTGACAATCCAGTTCCTGAATGTATCAACTCTTCTAGGAAGAGTCTGGCCATTTCACTTGCTGGGGAAATTCCTGGTGGGGAGGGGGTGCTGTCCTGGGGGCCGTCGGTCAGCCAGGAGCAAGCAGAGACGGGACCCAAGAGCTTCACTGCCTGCTGCTGGCGTTGCTTAGCCCAGGCCCTGCAGCAGCCCTTAGTGATGTCCACTGATCCATCTCTTATGGCTGCGCTGCCTTGGGAGGTAGAAGGTGAGCCAGCCCTTCCCCTGGATGTGTCCCTGGGCCTTTTTTTCGCTTTCAGACCCACCCCTTCTCGCTTCCCCTGCATTCCTTCTTTCCTAGGTCTACAGTGGGATATTTATTGACGATCTTTGTATAGGTGAGGTTTTTTTTGATGAACCATAAGTGTCCTTTAAAACAACAACAGAATGTTTAATTTCACAGTGGACCTGATGGTCCACCTCCCTTTTACACTGGAGTAATCTGAGAAAACACAGCTCCTATGTCATGGGAACACTTCCTTGCACAGTTGTCTTTTCTTAACGGCTGGACTTGGATTTTCAAGCTGCAGGTGCCGAGTTTCCTTTGGCCAGCCTCGTGCAAAAGCGCAACCCTGCATCTGCGCCTAAAATCCACCCCTGCTGCATGTTTGGCTGCATCGGAGTCCGACGGACTGCAATGAATGCACCTGCTTGCTGAGACAGGGAAGCTGCCTGCAGGCAGCTGCTGGCCCAGCCACAAGGCCTCCGCAGTATCACTGCAGCTGCAGCAGGCCCCCTCTCCAGGGCAGGGGAGGAACCAGACACCCTGGGATGCCGGAGTTCTTTGAAAGCAGGCAGAGGGCACAGTAGGCGGTGGGAGGACGTCAACCCGTCCCTGGCCATTCAGCCAGGTCTTTGGAAATGCTCTCCATTGTCAGGATGACAATTGTCAGCAGGAGCCAGCCTCCTGCCGGCTTTGTGCCCATTTTGGAAAGCCATCAGACTCCATCTCCAAGCTCTTGCCTATAAAAGGAGCAAGGCTGCAGCTTGGATGGGCTAGTTGGATGGGAGGGGGTTGGAGGGGGGAGGACTAGCTCACTTGTAGTGCTGAGCTGCTTTGTATTCTTGCAGGGACCTGGGAAGTTTCCTCTGTGCTGCATTCCTTTCCTGGGGATCCGTATCCAAAGCATCCACGTTCTACTTGCTGATGGACCACAGGGAGTATTCCCGTGGCCTAGAGTTCTCCCAGAATTACAATGGATCCCCTACCTCCTGAGCTCTGTTCCCCTGGGAGACGTGGCAGGACTCTGGAGCATGTGGTTAGACAGGTGCTGGGAGGGTGCAGGCTGCATGCAGAAGCCACCCAAGTGGGGGTAAAAAGCAAGCCTGTGATCTGATTGGTGCAGCCAGAAGCTTTGCATCGGGGCAGGCTGCTCTCCCAGCATGAGAAGCAGCCACTTGAGGATGTAAAATGCCTTGGGCCTGGGGGTGGGGGGTGGAGTGTATCAGGCATGGCACAAGCACCTTGCACCAAGCTGGATTTCTGAACTTGAACCCCTGCCCTCCCCTTCAGAATTGCCCCCCTTAGAATCATGCTTCCTCCAGTGTAAGGGAATTAACCCAGACTGTGTGTTTGGATCGAGGTAGAAGGGCGATCACCCTGCAAAGACACAGAGTGCCGTACTCCCAGAGTGCTGTAATTCCCAGCTGTTCTTCCAAAGGGCATTCAGTGTAGCAGCACCTTGTTCTTCCACAGTAACACAACTGTGGAAGAGGATTGGAGGGAGAAACAGAGAGTTCTGGCACTACAGAAAGCGTGCCCTGAATGTGAAAAGGTTGTTGTTGTTGTTAGTTCTGAAGTTGTGTCCGACCCCCATGGACAATGATCCTCCAGGCCTTCCTGTCCTCTACCATTCCCCGGAGTCCATTTAAGTTTGCACCGACTGCTTCAGTGACTCCATCCAGCCACCTCATTCTCTGTCGTCCCCTTCTTCTTTTGCCCTCAATCGCTCCCAGCATTAGGTAGAATGGGAAAATGAGCAAGGCATTTCAGGATACAAACCCCATGGCTCTCCCCTTGGAGTAAGTTTCACGTGGGATGTTCATTTAAGTAAACATACAGAGGAGCTGGAGGGGATCAAGCATCTTCTCTTGTTTTCTACAGTAAAGTCTTAGATTCCTAATAAATACTGTCCTCTCCCTTCTTTTCTTTTCATCCCTGATTGGTGACTCAAGGCAGAGTTTGGAGAGCAACAGCTCAATGCCACCTGAGTCTCGCGGCTATAAAAATAGCACAAGGTGTCCTGTCAGTTACATCTCTCCTGCTAGGCTACCTGGGGATCTGGTCCCTTCAGGTAAGAAGGTTCTGCCAAGCCTTTTAAAGAGACAGGAGGTAATTCTATGGGTAGATCAGGAGGTGGCGCTCTTCTACCCAGGATAGTCAAAGGCAGAGACAGAAAGTGAGTCCCTGGGAATCTTCATAGCTGCAGTCTTAGCATGAAGAAATCCCCTTAAATTCTAGTCCACCCTTCACTTCCAATAGAAAACCTGAAAACGTCGATTAGGGGTCTGTGTTAGCAGCAATGAAGGTTTGCACTGATGAAGCAGCTGAACGAAACTTAAGAAGAAGAAAAGTTGGTTCTTATATGCTGCTTTTCTCTACCCGAAGGAGTCTCAACGCGGCTTCCCTTTCCTCTCCCCACAACAGACACCCTGTGAGATGGGTGAGGCTGAGAGAGCCCTGATATCACTGCCCGGTCAGAACAGCTTTCTCAGTACTATGACGAGCCCAAGGTCACCCAGCTGGCTGCATGTGGGGGAGCGGGTAATCAAACCCAGCTCGCCAGATTAGGAGTCCTCACTCCTAACTACTACACCAAGCTGGCTCCCATTCATTTCTTCCCTCCCTTTTTCTGAATGGATGCAATGCGGAAACCAAAGGAGTTAGAGAATATTCAAAGAAAGTGTTCTGGAGTATTTGGGGAAACACTGGAACAAAAGTCTCTCAAGATTTAAGACACTATAAAATGCTTAAGAATCTCTCATTAGCCTGAACTGTAACAACTGAAGCCTGTGTGTGCACTAATTTTACCTCAGGAATTCCAACCCTTGATTTCACCTAACCTTTTCCCCTGTATGTTAAATAAACTTGTTTGTTATTTTTGAATTTCAAAAGGTCTCTAATGCCATTTAAGTTGTTTTCCTGATCCTTCCGTTGAATTCAAAACGGGTTGGGATTGAATGGTCTGGGAGCATACAACTCTGCCGGCAACGCTGAAGCTTCAAGCATGGGCCCCTGGGAGACCATCGGTGAGCTGATCTCAGCTTTCCCAAGGAACAAGCAAACTGGTTTTAAGAACAAAGTCTCCAGTATTGTTCTGTTCTCAGGGCTCGCCATCCAGATAGGGAGGTGGTGGAGCTTTAAAGGAAGCGTTTGAGGTCCCTAAGGAAACACGAGAGAAAGAAGAGAGATGCCTTTGAATTACAGACTTGGAGACGGTGGCTGAAAATACCAGGGACTGCAAGAAGAACGTATAATATCAAGACAAAATTTGAGCCCGATGACACCCTTAAGGCCAACGAAGTTTCATTCTAGGCGTCAGCTCTCCATAGCGTAGGGACAGGTCTACAAAACCTGGTTCTTTGCTTAAGGAGGCAGAGTCTCAACCATTGAGTTCTCTTCTTATGGAAGGGCTTCAGAATATTCCTCATCAGTCTAGGCTTTGATCAGGGGGTGAGACCCGAGGCAGTCCTCTGCTACTTTGGACTGTTTGAGGATATTCCTGCATCAGAGTCACTGCCAGAAGCACCCAGAAACCAGGAGTGGTTGTGACCTGCTTGAAATTAACCCCCTGCTCCAAATTAAGAAGCGATTCCCTCTTAACAGGCCATTCGCCAGACCTTCTGCTCCAGCTGCTGCAGATCTGGCCCAGCCAAGGGGCCAAGCCAGATGACAATGCATTGGCTCAAACTATTCCTGAGTCAGCACTCTGGGTTCTGAAGGAGACCTAGAGAACAATGCAGGGGCCACTCCTGCGTGAAAACTGAGCCCTCCAGTTGCAGACGAGGCAACCCAAGCCCTGGGATGCTTCACCAAGAGGCTGATAAATCTTTGAGGTCACCTCCTGTCAGAAGCACCTCCAGACACTCAGGCTGTTAAAAGCCGGGAGTGTTGCCTGGCTAATGAGAGTCAGGAGACGGAAGCAGGCCAGCCGGGGACCAATGAATGCCGGGAGGCATGACAGCGGGCGGCGGAGCCAAGAAAAAGCGCTGTGCTGTGCTGTGGCACTTCTCCGCTCCTCCGTTGCAGAGACACGCTGCTTGCTGCAGATCTGCCTTTCTCTGGGGCAAAGGGGTGTGTGGGTGTGTTTGTGAGAGAGAGAGAGAATGCATGAGAAGTTGTCTTACTGCAGCGTTTCAGGACTGGCCCCTCGTGCTCAGGACGTTATGCCATTTGACCAGGAATTCGCTGAAATCATACTTGTTGGTACAAATCAGGGGTAGTCAACCTGTGGTCCTCCAGATGTCCATGGACTACAATTCCCATGAGCCCCTGCCAGCTAACGCTGGCAGGAGCTCATGGGAATTGTAGTCCATGGACATCTGGAGGACCACAGGTTGACTGCCCCTTCTTACCAGAAGTTGTGACCAGGACTCTGTGTGCTTAGAGGATTAACATGTTCATGCTGGCAGCCAACCTTTTGCCAGATTCTGCAGCAAGAAACTGCTGCATCATGCCTCAATTGGGGACCTTCAGTAAATGTGTATCGTTTCTCTCATTTTATTTGATTTGTCCTTGCCCTGTTGCTCAAAGCGGGCCATGCAAGCTCTGCAATTCCATCAACCTCTATGCTTTATGGCAGGTGTTGCCCATATGCTTCATAGCCATTAGTGCTAGAAGCCAGAAACTAGCATGGTGTGGCAGTTAAGAGCAGCGGCCTCTAATCTGAAGAACTGGGTTTATTTCCCCACTCCTCCTCCGCATGCAATCAGCTGGGTGACCTTGATCCAGTCACAGTTCTCTTAGGGATGTTCTCCCAGAGCAGTTCAGTTAGAGCTCTTTAAGGGTGTCTGTTCTGGAGATAGGGAGGGGAAAGGTGTTTGTAATCTGTTTTGTGACACCTTCGGGTAATAAAAAATCCATTTATTGAATAAATCTTTTCTAAGCTTCTTAGTAATTGTTAAGATTTTGTACAGGTTTGAACAGGTTGTTTTACCACTGTATACCATAATAATAAGAGCCTCTTGTGGCGCAGAGTGGTAAGGCAGCAGACATGCAGTCTGAAAGCTCTGCCCATGAGGCTGGGAGTTCAATCCCAGCAGCCGGCTCAAGGTTGACTCAGCCTTCCATCCTCCCGAGGTCGGTAAAATGAGTACCCAGCTTGCTGGGGGGTAAACGGTAATGACTGGGGAAGGCACTGGCAAACCACCCTGTATTGAGTCTGCCATGAAAACACTAGAGGGCATCACCCCAAGGGTCAGACATGACCTGGTGCTTGCACAGGGGATACCTTTACCGTTACCTTTACCATAATAATAATAATAATTGCACTTATATCACTGGAATTACATTTGTTTCAGACAGAAAAGAGGAAACGTGCCCCTTTTTGGGGATTCTTTAAAAACTCCTTTCTGTTGATCTCATTTCTAAGGTTCTTCAGACCCCCTTGATTTTACAGAATGAGATTACCTTATCTGGCCGTGAAACAATTACCCAGTGGTTGCGGCAGGCGTCACTTAAAGCCACCCAGAAGTCACCAAAGACAAGAAGCATCAAATGGGAATCCTTGTCACATCCAGCAAAACCCACCCCTAACACTTCAAGGCCGGAAGTTCACTGCCTGAGAGCAGCATTCAATTTGCAACCCTTCCACAGAAAACATTAACTTCCGCACTGTTTCTCACCTTTTTTAATGCTTCTGGGGCGGAAAAACAGACAGCTGCAGCTTGTTTGACACTTGACCTTCACACAGAAGAGAAGGGGGGGGGCAGAGATGTGCTGCAAAGATGACACATGATGGAGATTTGAGAGGAGCAGCGCTTCTTCCTTGGTTACGTTGGCCAAGCTAGGAATGAATCCCTCCTGCATTGCCAATGCCTCAGGAATCTGGAACAGAGCCTGCAATTGCTTCAAAGTGTGCACAGCAAATAAATGTGGCCAGGAAGCTCGGCACATGCGCTGATGCAGTGACACAGCAAAGGGTCACGGAGCCTCATGCCTCCCTTACTCCTCTGGAGTGCATGGGCATGCCCACGGAAGAGCTAGAGAGCAGCCTGGGGACATCCGTAGACAGCATGAAGCCTCACCTTGTCTCCTCAAAGATTTCCACCGTACTAAACCAGGGGGGAATGGGTGTGGGGACAGTTGCTAGAAAAGCCAGGGCAAAATCCAGTTCATGCTAGATGTGCTGGTATGAAAGGATTGCTTTGGTTCTTGGCTCTAGTACCACAAACGTTGACCCCTGGAGCTGTCTTGAGCCATCCCTGATCACAGACCAACTTCGTCCACGCGCAGAGACCTGCACACTCACAGAGCCAATGAGGCAGAGGGTGACTGGGCATCACGGCGGGAGCCAGGCTTCAAGAAACCAGGGTCAGGTTCAAGGTTTTGGTATTAATCTTCAAGGCCATCCGCAGCCAGGGCCCCACTTATCTGAGGGTCCGCTTACCTGCTTATGCTCCCCATAGAGTGCTTCACTGTGCTGGTGACTCCTTACTGGAGATCCCTGGAATCATGGAATCATAGAATAGTAGAGTTGGAAGGGACCTACTGTGTCATCTAGTCCAACCCCCTGCACTATGCAGGATATTCACATCCCTATCGCTCATCTACTTTAACCTGCCACCCCCTTGAGCCTTCACAGAATCATCCTCTCTGTCAGATGGCTATCCAGCCCCTGTTTAAAAATTTCCAAAGATGGAGAACCCACCACCTCCCGAGGAACCCTGGCCTAAGCAAAGTTCCCCTGGCTTCAACCCAGGCCAGGACCTTTTCGGTCCTTGCCCCGACCTGATGGAATGAGCTTCCAAGAGAGCTGAGGTCCTTGACGGAGTTATCACAGTTCTCCAGGGCCTGCAAAATGGAGCTCTTCCACCAGGTCTATGTTTGAGGCCAGTGCAGGTTAGATCTGGGCTTGCCCTACTGACCAAGTAAAATCTAGCTACCTGGTATTAACCTCCCAAAGTGTTTTTACCTTCTCTGTGAGAAGTGATGGGGATGGGTGCCAACTTTTCTGGTTTTATTGTTGGGTTTTTGTTCCTTTAGGTGGATTTTATTGTGGGGTTTTATGTATTGTTGGCCACTGTGAGCCAGTTATGGGAGTGTGAAGACAGAAAGAAAGAAAGAAAGAAAGAAAGAAAGAAAGAAAGAAAGAAAGAAAGAAAGAAAGAAAGAAAGAAAGAAAGAAAGAAAGAAAGAAAGAAAGAAAGAAAGAAATTCCTCTTGGTCCTCCTGCTAGAAACCCATATCACGGCTCGCTTCTCTGCCTCTCCTCCGGAAGGAACTGCTGATGTCTCCTCAGGCCTTCCCGTCTTTCCACTTTTCTCAGCAAAGCTGCTGCCGTTCTCCATTTCTGGATCATTTCAGGGTAAGCAGGAATTGTGCATCTCACAGGCTCCTGAAACACCGTTTGCTGCTGATGGTGCAGTCTATGCTTATTCCCCCACCCCGCCCCCCACCCTGCCCTCTGCAGTTGCTGTAGTCAGGCGGGAAACCTAACAGAGCCTGCCACTCTGCAGAGACGAGAGAGGATGTGCCAGGAATTGGGCACACCAAAAGGGTACCGCTGAGACCCCAGAAACATGGACAGTAGTGAGCTTGCAGCTTGAGCTTCCCAGCGGTGGGATCTGCAGAATCTTTCCAGCTCTGGGGGATGTCGCTGTCATGCTGATGCATGCTCAAGCGAAGTGGAATCTTTTTCTTTTATGTTTCTTTTATGTGATTCAAAGGGATCCTCGGGACACAGGCCATTCTCATTTCCTGCATGATTCTTTTCAAAGTGAGTAAAATACATAGGGATGAACACGATCTCTGAACGCATTGCTCCAGTGCATCGCAGATATTATCCAGCATCACTCAATAAATCTGTGAGTCCATGATCTCTAGAGCGACTCCTTTTAAATTCGGTCATTTTGGATCGGTCATTTTTGCATCAGCACTATGGGCGAAATTCTTTTGAAACCGCTTGGCAATAGATGGATCTCCTAACTTTTTTCCCCAATAAGAAGCGATACACATTTCAGCAGCTGTAAGCTAGTTCACCCTCCTTTCTAGGTCAGTTCTGTTTCCTGGCAGGTTTCCTGAGTGTTGGGATTCAGGCCCATAGCGGATCTCCAGTTGGGAATGCTGGCCAAAGGAGGACGTTGCAAGAGATTAGGCAGAACGCCTCTGCCTTGGGCTAGTCTCTTGTGTTGCCCTCCGGTAGAGCAGAGCAGGGCCCATTCCGCACACGTAGGATAATGCAGTTTCAATGTGCTTTGGCAGCTGGGTTTTCCTGTGCGGAACAGGAAAATCTACTTCTAAAGTGCATTGAAAGTGCATTATCTGCTGTGTGCAGAATAGGTGCAGGTCTGAGAAACCTGGAATCTGCTCTGCCTGCCTTGATCATACTCCTCTGCCTCATTCCACCAGGAGGGACAGCTTATTACAACCCAGCACTGGCAACCGCAGGCAGTACAAAGGAGGGTTCTGTTTCTTGTAAACTCCCTGATCGTTTATGTCATCTCATCCCTTAACGTCTCACTTAAAGGCAGTTACAGTGTGGGATAATGAAGGAGGCCCAGAACCTAATGAAATGCATCCGGGGTCCAGAATCTTCCCTGCACTGAAGGAATTGGCCATTCCAGGAAATTACTTAGGGGTGATGCCAATCAGTTTATTTGATTAACTCTTTCTTTATTGTTTCCATAACTCTTTGGGTGCCAGAGGGTCTCCCAATTTTCCAAATTACCTTGCAATTCTGTCTGAGGAAGGCCATCTCTGGACTCTAATGGCTGAACGGTTTGCAAACGCTGGCAGGGGCTCATGGGAATTGTAGTCCATGGACATCTGGAAGGCCACAGTTTGCCCACCCCTGCATTAGAAGAATGTCTGCAGCAACTAGTAATGTAAATTGTCAAATAACCACATTTTCTCATTCCATTTATAATACAGCGGACAAATTGAGAGGGATGAAAGTGATTCAATGGTCTCCCCCAAAAGTCAGCAACCAGCACCCAATTTAAGTTCTATAGCCTTCAAAGGGTGAAAGAGAACCCCCCCCCCCTTTTCAATGTCAACCTGCTCTTTTTCCACTTCCCCAAACCTCCTGCCAAGGCGCTTCATTATATTGCTTCTTCTAGCATTTTCCCCTATTGGTGTTGACAGGGTCAGAGCTCATTTCAGCATTTCCCCTTCTTTTATTTGCTGGGGGGGTGGGGGGAGCAGAGTCCCAGATGTGCTGAGCCAGGACAGCTCTTCTTGGCTCCCATCAGAGCTGTACCATGCAGCACTGGGGGGGGGGGGGAGAGAGAGATTTCTGGCTGCAAGCAAGAGCCTCCTGGCCAGGACTCCTCGGCATGTGACTGTGTCTTTAAGAGGTGAAACTGCTCCATCACTCTCTGCCTGAAAGAAAGTTGAAGCTTTCTCGATGCTCTGAAAAAGACTCTTCCAAGGACTTTATATTTAAGACCTGTGAATGGTCAGGGAAATGACTGATCTGGGTGTGGGTGCATGGACGGGTGAGTGATTGTACATCCTTTTAAGGAGGGAATATGAATAATAATAATTTTTTAAAAACCCTTTAACCTGTCATTCCCCGAAAGCTCAGGGCAGGTAACAACATGTATAAAAACAATTATTGTCATAGTAAAACATTCATGTAAAGACATCCTAAAATCAGATTAATTTAAAACCACTTTTCCAGGGATGCTGTGCAGGTGTCAAATACAGTGAAAACATGGCTGATGATTTCGGCAGGGAGGCCAGAATTTCGGTGGCATTTCTGGCCTTGACCAAAGGCCTGGCAGAAGTGCTCTGTTTTACAGACCCTGTGAAACTGTTGATGGTCCCGGAGGGTCCTGATCTCATCGGGGAGAGCATCCTACCAGTCTGGGGTCAAGGCCAAAAAGGTCCAGATCCTGCTTGAGGCCAGTTTGACATCATCAGGGCCAGGGATCTTGAACAGGTTCTGCTCATTCAAGCTTAAACTCCTTTGGGGGATATAACTGTCCCCGTTCTTTGGTAGCAACAATATTCTCAAAGGCTTAGAACTGTTCATAGTGTGGGTTCGAGGGGAGGGAGCTGTAGAATTAGCCCTGTGCAAAAACAACTGTTTACTCCACGGCTAGGGTGAAGCACAGAGGTGGTAGACTGCCCCTCTCCAAGCAACTCGTCAAGATCTTGATGCTGCAGCAACTTAGACTCCATTGCTTGCATGTATGACTCAGCGTCCTTGGCAAGCAGTTGCCAACATGCCAGAACTGTCAAATGGTTCTTCGAACTGCGCGTTCCTGCTTATCCTATGATCCACCCAGATTACATTGTTGTTTCTGAGTCAACACTGCACTTGAACGGGGGCCACCAGCACCCAAAGTACTCCCTTTGGGTGACTCATAAGATCAGCATAGGATATGGAGTCCAGGGGCTACCAGGGAAGGTTACCTTTGACAGCCACCATCCCATAACAGTAATGTTAAATAATCACCTTCTGGTGGGTGGGGGGGGGAAGGCAAATGATGCCAAGAGTAGAGGAAAATGTTAGCAGGGTAACTAAGTCATAGATATGCTCACGCTGTATTTTAGGATTAAGGAGAAAAGGGTTTATTTAAGGAACAACCATACTTTGATAGTATAGAGCAGGGGTAGTCGACCTGTGGTCCTCCAGATGTCCATGGACTACAATTCCCATGAGCCCCTGCCAGCAAACGCTGGCAGGGGCTCATGGGAATTGTAGTCCATGGACATCTGGAGGACCTCAGGTTGACTACCCGTGGTCTATAGTAGGTCAACTATCCAACATTCTCAAACACCAGTCAATGAAACCACAGGATGTCAACTGCGAACGTAGTACATATTCAGCTAATATTAGATGCCAGAATTTGAAGCCAGCATTGTCAAAGGAGAATTTTGCACAGTATACATGAGCACAATTCAGCAAATTCAGTTCTAAACATCACCTGCCTTGCCTGGGTAAACCAGGCTGCTGCTTCAGTTATGTCCAACTAGCGACCTCCAATTCAGAGACATATTCCCTCATTAAGGAAACAAATATAAAGGAATATTCTGAAGGCATTCTATCCATGCTCAGAAGTGCATTTTTCCATTATATCATGACCTGTATACATAGATGATTTATATCCCATAGTAACAAGCACTTCTGGACATGAACAAAGTATCTTTATTTCCAGACTGAGCCGTTTACTCTGGGGGCCAATCATTTAGAACAGGGGTAGTCAATCTGTGGTCCTCCAGATCTGTGGTCCTCCTGCATTTGCTGGCAGGGGCTCATGGGAATTGTAGTCCATGGACATCTGGAGGACCAGAGGTTGACTACCCCTGATTTAGAAGTAAGGCACAAGATTCCACACTAGGGAAATGGAGAGATTTAGTGGTTAGAGCAAAGTTTCTCAACCAGGGTTTTCATAGAATCAGAGAGTTGGAAGGGACCTCTTGGGTCATCTAGTCCAACCCCCTGCACCATGCAGGACACTCACATCCCTATCGCTCATCCACTGTTAACCTGCCATCCCCTTGAGCCGTCACAGAATCAGCCTCTCTGTCAGGTGGCTATCTAGCCTCTGTTTAAAAATTCTCAGCCGTAAAAATGTTGAGAAAGTCTGGATGAGAGTGTTAGATAAGAAGACAGAGCTGGTTTTATAGCCTGATTTTCACTACCCAAAGGAGTCTCAAAGCAGCTTACTATCACCTTCCCCACCACAGACACCCTGTGAGGTAGGTGGGGCTTAGAAAGCTCTGAGAGAACTGCGACTGGCCCACAGTGACCCAGCTGGCCAGATGTGGAGGAGCAGGGAATCAGGCATGGTTCTCCAGATTAGGGGCTGCCCCTCTTAACCACCAAACCATGCTGGATCCTAAAGACCTCGGCCTGAATTTCCACTTTGCAATGGAAGCTTGCTTGGCTGATTTTGGGTCAGTCACAGGGGTGCTGTGAGGACAAAACGGAGAAAGCAATCTGCTTTGGGTTCTGTTAGGTAGAAACATAGGGTATCATTGAAGCAAATAAATAAATACATGGGGTCCAGACCGCCTAAACCCAAGCACTTCTCCTTTTTGAAAATAGCCCCAAAGCCCCCCCCGCCCCCCCCCCACAGATTATAGATTCTGATGGGAGTCCTTTTCCATGGCTAAATCTAATGCTGATGCTCCTTATCTACTTTGTTCAAAGGAAAAGGGAGGGGGGAGGACCTCTTAAAAACTTTTAAAAATGAGTCCAAGCTGTGACCTTAGTCCAAAACCTGGATTTCTAATTCTGAATTTTCCTTGAAGGGGCCCCACACCTCCAAGCACTGCATTTTTTAAAGAGTCATTTTCCTTAGCCTTAAGTGCCTCATTTTCCCACGTAGCCTTTGTTATGTTAAACAGCAGCACGCACGGGGGAGGGGGGGGGAGAGAGAAAGAGAGAGGATGGGTGGGTGGATGGATGGATGGATGGATGGAGAGTCAGTCTTTCTGGCCGAGCCGCATCCCGGATCGCAGCGCTCCTCTTCTGGGCTTTTCCTCTCTCTCTGACATCACCCGCGGATCTGTCGGGCAGCACGTATGAACAGGCAGGCGGCGACCCAGCCCTCTGCAGCAGCTTTTACCGGCGGCCCCTCCCTTCTGCTCTTCAGGAAGCCGGATTGCGGCAGGCAGGCAGGCAGGCAGGCGGGGGGGGCGGGGGCGGGAGAGGCTTTTGTAGGGGCAGAGTTCGCACCCCCCCCCAAAGTGTCTGCAAAGCCAGTTGCCGGACGCTTGGCCGTCAGCTCAGCGGCAGGGGGGGGAATGCCGGGCAACCCGACAGGACCTCGGCCTTGGCTCGGGGAGCCTGGCTTGACCTCTGCGAGAGACCCCCCCCCCCCGCCCTCCTTCCGACCGCGCTTCACTTCCAAGAGCAGCGGCTCCCAGCCCAGGCACATGAGCCCCTAGAATCGTGGAAGGGACCTCATGGGTCATCTAGCCCAACCCCCTTCAGAAAGGCACCATGGACTGCCGGGATCTCCACCTCCGGGTCCCTTCGCAGTGTACGGCGGGGGCGTTTCTCCTCTGGGGGGTGGCCCCAATCGGGGCACGTTTCAGGTTTCTTCTTTTAAGGGCCTGGAAAAGGTCCTAAATGCCACCGCCTTTCCCCCAGGGTCTGGTTTCTTCGCCACGCTTTCCTGTCTGGCTCGGGTTCTCCCCGTCTATAAAATGAGGCAGGAAAAGCCAGCCTAGATTAGACGGCAGGATTTCCTCTATATTTTTTATATTGAGTGTATTATCATAGTTCTGACCACTGAGGAAGACCCAGGAGGGTTGAAACAAGTTTGGTCATTTGTGCTGTTAGTTCTGTATAGTTTTTATGAAGTTTTTATTCTGTTTTTCATTGTGCACTATAATAAATAATTAACAAATTTTACATTATTTTATTGTAATGTAAATTCTGAGTTCCTACCATGGACTACAATTCCCATGAGTCCCTGCTGGCAGGGGCTCATGGGAATTGTAGTCCATGGACATCTGGAGGGCCACAGTTTGCCTACCCTTGGTCTACATGGTCACTTTCAGACTTGCCCAAGGCCATTGGTGAGCACAGCCTCCTCCCCCCTGAGACCCATAGCTTGGAGATCCTCTGCCATCGGCTTCCTGCGTGGCCTTGGGTGAGCTACAGGATGGCTTTGAAAAAAGATAGAAAGCAATTTGCAGATTGAAAGCTCTGTATAAATGCCAGGAGTTCTTTTCCTGCCGCTGCCACAGACGTCTTGTCTTGTGTTCTGTGATGCCAGTGACCCCCCCCCCCCTCCCCTATTTCCCACCTTCGGATGTAATTTGGATCCTTTAAAACAGGGGTAGTCAACCTGTGGACATTCGCTGGCAGGGGCTCATGGGGATTATAGTCCATGAACATCTGGAGGACCACAGGTTGACTACCCCTGCTCCAGCCGATCAACCTTCTTTCCCAGCGACGGTCCCCACCCAGCCCGCATCACAGTCGCTGTCAGTTTGCAACGGCGGTGTGTGTGTGTGATCCAGATGCCTTCTTAGGGCAGGGATCAGTCCCTGTGTCTGCTCTGAATATCAACGCTCAGGCACGAAGCACTGAGAGCATCAGTGAGCACATGCCCAGCGCATTCCTTAGCGCATGCCTGTCCCCCCAGATCTGAGCTCCGGGACTTCCCAAAACGCCACATTTCCCCAAGTTGCCGCCTGTCTTTCCCCCTCTCCAAGGGGAGGGCTTTTAGACCCCCCCCCCCACACACACACACAAGTTCTCCAGCGCCGCAGTCCCGGTCCCGAGTCCCCCCCCCCCCCGCCCGAAATGGCCTTTGGAAAGTGAATGACAAAGCGCCAGAACCGACGTCCTTCTGCCCATCCCTGCAGCGCCCTCCTTGCGCTTTCCAGGGCCGGGAAGGGCTTGAGGAGTCCGTCGAGGGTCGCACTTGGGGAGCCTTTGGCGCCGGTGCGGGGTGGGAGTGGGGGCAGGCAGGCTCGGCCCGCCCACCGCCTGGTGGCCCCCGTCTCTTCTCCGCCGGCGCCTTCTCCTGGGCCGCCGTGGGTGGGGAAGCCGGGAGGCCGGGACCGGGAGGGGAGGGAAGGGGGGGCACCCTCTGGGGCTCCTCCCCCCGCCTCCTTCCCGGCAGAAGGGGCGGCCCCGGCCGCCGTATAAGAGCCTCCCCCGTCCGTCCGGCCTGCCGCAGTGCCGCCCTGCGCTCCGACGGCACCATGATGAACTACGGCCTCGACTCGCTCTTGGCCGCCTCCGGCTCCGGCCCGGGCAGCGGCGTCGGCGGCCCCTTCTACCTGCGCAAGGAGTCGGGCGGGCGCTCGGGGGCGTCGCGCTCGGCCGTCTCGCTGTCGTCGAGCGGCTTCCACTCGCAGTCGTGGTCGCGGGGCTCGACGGCGGCGGCGGGCGCGGCGGGCTACCGGCGGGCGGGCGCGCTGAGCCAGCTGGGCTCGTCGACGGAGAGCCTGGAGTCGTCGCTCAACGGCGAGCTGCGCGCCCGCAACGAGAAGGAGGTGCTGCAGGCGCTCAACGACCGCTTCGCCGGCTACATCGACAAGGTGCGCCAGCTGGAGGTGCACAACCGGCAGCTCGAGGCCGAGGCGGCGGCGCTGCGCCAGCAGCAGGCCGGCCGCTCGGCCATCGGCGAGCTGTACGAGCGGGAGATCCGCGACATGCGCGGCGCCCTGGTGCGCCTGAGCACCGACAGGGGCCAGCTGCAGCTGGAGCAGGAGCGGCTGGAGGACGACGCGGCGCAGCTCAAGCAGCGGCTCGACGACGAGGCCCGGCAGCGCGACGAGGCGGAGGCGGCCGCCCGCGCCCTCGCCAAGTTCGCCGACGAGGCGCTGCTGGCCAAGGGCGAGCTGGAGAAGAAGCTGCAGGCGCTGCGCGACGAGAGCCTCTTCCTGCGCCGCAGCCACGACGACGAGGTGGCCGAGCTCCTGCTCCAGATCCACGGGCCCGGCAGCGGCGCCCAGGCCGCCCTCGAGGCCCGCGAGGCCGCCCCGCCCAAGGCCGACGTCACCTCGGCGCTCAAGGAGATCCGCGTCCAGCTGGAGGGACACGCCGTCAAGAGCACCCTGCAGTCCGAGGAGTGGTTCCGAGGTGAGCGGCGGGGAGGGAGAGGCGGGGGTGGGGGTGGGAGAGCGGGCCCCGATCCCCGCTAGACTCCCGCGCAAGGAGCTCGGCTCCTCCACCCCCCTTCCGACGCGCCTCGGCCGGAACGGGGGTCTTCCCAAAACCCAAGCGCAGCCCTTCAGATGAAGGGTGGTGCTGTATAGACGGGGCGCGCCCCCCATGCTGGGGAAAGCACGTCTGGTTTCCCCTGCCGCCTCCCCCTGCCCTGCTGAGGATCCCGCCCCCCCTCCCCACGATGCTCCTGGAACCCCTTGGCCGTCTGCCTGCCGGTGGAAACTTCCAGTCGGGGAGGGTCGGCGACGGGGCGCTCTTGTCGGGCGGGGGAGTGGCATCCGACGACAACCGGGAGCCGCGACTCCGCCCCCAAAGCCGGGATCGCAGAATGCCCCGCCCCCTCTTCCCGCCCCTGCTGGGGACCCCCGGCTTCAGGCGGCTCTCTGACGTACTAACCCCCGTCCCCCCCCCGCCCCCGTTCTGTTTCCTTCTGGGGGAAGGAGCGTGATCCCCATTCCCCTCGATTGCAAAAGAATTAGCGCGGAGGGAACAAAAAACGGGGCGGGCATCTTGTGGAATCCAAGGCAAGGCAATGCGAATGCAGGGATGGAGGGGGGGGGGGCGATATCTAACTTTGGCGTAGGTGGGGGCGTAGTCCCTAGTCGTGCGAGGAGGCGGCCGTCTGAAGCCACCCCCTCAGGCGAGTCGAAAGGGACCAGTGCGGGAGGAACAGAAAGGGTGCGGGGCGTGTTGGCCAGAAGAGCGGCAAGGGTCGGGGGAGGGGCCCTCACTTCCGAAGAGCAGGGAGAGAGGAGGCGGTGGGGGCAAGGGACCCAAATGGGGGTGGGGGGCAGAGCTGGGCGTTGGCGCGAAGAGCAGGGAGCCCTGAAGGGCCAGCCGGGGCCAGCCTGCCCTCCTCCGCAAGGACGAGGAATTATCTCTGCTCAGAGGACTGGCTGGGGGAAGGCGCCGTCTTGCCCCTCCGCGGAAGGCACGAAGCGGTCTTCTCTCCAGACGCCGCGCAGAAGAGGCGACTCTGCAAGGAGCAGGCGGAATGTTGCCTGAGGCTGCGGGGGGAGGGGACGGAGGCCTCTGCGGTCCCAGGCGTCTGGCTGACTGCTGGGGGGGGGGCACGGGAGGGAGGGGGTGCGCAGAAATCGGACACCAGACCCAGCTGCCCCGCAGAGGACAAATCCCAATCCGCTTGCCATTGGAGGGAGGCTTCGCCGAGAGGTGGGCTCCGTCCAGTCGCCCCGCAGGCTCTGCTGAGTCAAGGCTTCCATCCTGCAGCAACCCAGGGCCAAAGGGAGAGCCTGCAGTGGCTTGCCGGAGGGGAGGGGATGGGCGCAGAGCGACTGGCTTCTCTTCCCTTCCCTTCGCACCCTTTCCCCCTTGGGAGTTCTTCATTCCCCCACTGGCGCCGGACAGAGGCGGAGCAGGAGACGGGGGGGGGGACGGCGGAAGGGCTGCCAAAGACGCTCCGGGGAGCTGCTATCACGAGGAGGGTCACCGTGTCGGTGCTACAATGCGCCCTTGTCCTTGGAGCAACTCCGGCCATACAGACAGACACGCAAAGCAGAGGGGCGTAAAAATACAGGCGAGTGAAGAGAATGGGAGCGACCCTCTTGATGCGCTCTCAGGAGGGGGCTCCCCAGATTCTGGGGTGGCCAGGGGGCTGTTGAAGGCTAGAAGCCGGTGCGGCTGAAAGGAGCCCTTTACCCATCCCCGCCCACCAAAGATGGGCCAGTGCCAGAGACTGCAGCAAAGAAGTTCACCGAATCTCTTGGCATGTCGCGTCACAGGGACCGTCCTCCCCGTCAGCCTCCGCTTCTGATGCTAATCCGCTTCCTTCGCTCGTGGGAAGGGAGCTCGAGGGCCCGCTAGTGGCCGGTCTGGGCTGGCGCTGTCCAGGGTGCTGATTCGTCTGCTTATCTGCCGCGTCATTGTTCAGTACAGGGGGAGGTCTACAGCAGAGATGCGCCCTGCAGCCTTTCTCAACTTTTGCACCATAGAGACGCCCCCGAAATAGGCTTCGGGCTTCCAGAAACCCCAGAAGTGGTGTGATTGTGCAGAATAGGGTTGGGAAGCAGAGCTGTGGACAGGCACACCTGGAGCCCCTCCCCTCTCCACACCCTCCCAGCCCATCCTTGGCATTTTTCTTTTAGTGGTGGTGGTGTGTGTGTGTGTGGGGGGGGGTGAGTCCGCATGACCACATGTATTCATATCACTCAATAAATATTTAACACATTTTAAATATACCTAGTCCTCCACATTTTGAGGTTCCCTTTCTAATATGCCATATTAGCTATGCCCTCTTCCTACTCCAAAGACTCCTGAGGGCTAGGACGTAGTATAGGGTTTTTGGGTTTTTTTAATCACATTACCACAGATCTAAACTGTGGCTAGTGAAATTCTGGCTTTAATATTACCTAGTTTTAAATGACATGCTTTAATGCAAAAAGAAGTGCACCCATTCACCTCTTTTGTCGATACAGGCCTGCCTTCCAGAATCATCTGGAATTCTCGATTAATTCTGCTCTAATGTTTTATTTTCCAGGCTTTGTATGCTGGAGGATGGATGAACATGGTTTAGGGTGCTTATTTATTTACTCCATTCATCCCCTGCCTTTCTCCCCAGTGGGGTCCCGGGACAGCTTACCTCATTGCCTCCTTCCCCCTTTTCTCCCCATAACCACTCTGTGAAATGCTTTATGTTTAGAACGAGTGTCCCAAGGTCACTGGGCAAGCTTCCATGGCAGAGTGTGGGTTCAGCCCTGGGTCTCTCTCATCCTAGGCCAATACTCTAACCACTACATGACTAGTGTGCAGTTTTAGAATCTAGCCTTCTGATTCTAGTGCCCCATTTGGCACCTTCCATTCTGCACATGAAGGGATATATGTCTCTCTCCACAGATCCTGTTGCCATGATCCAGATAGCCCAAGCTAGTCTGATCTCTTAAATTTCAGAAGCTAAGTCTGGTCAGTCCTGACAAATATTTGGATGGGAGACCTTCCAGGGCCTGACTTGTAAGCAGGTAGTGGCAAACTACCTTTGAACATCTCTTGCCCTGAAAATATATGGGTTCACACTAAATTAGCTGTGGCTTGAAAGCACATTCCACCACATCCCCTGTTAAACGATGGTTTGATCTGAGAGAGCCTTAAAAGCTATAACTGGCTATTAGATTACAACTGTGACTCTCAACTGATCAGTGCAGCCAGCACTCACAGAGGTACATTCTCAGGGTCATAAGAGCTAATTTGCTGTAGTAGGGTATCAGATTACTAGTGGTGAGACTCCAATTCAAATCTCCATTAAACCATGACGTTCACTTGGAGATCTTGGACCAGTCACTGATTGTTACTGACTTGACAAGATTGTTGTGAGAATAAAATGAACAAGATGAGAATTAGGTATGCGATACCAAAGTGCATGCATTTTGGCTCAAGAACTGGCTATTCTGCATTATTGTGTTAAGAATTATACCCAGTTGACCTTGATTGGAATCACTGCTTCAGTACCATGGATAGTACTCAAGGCAGCAGGAGGCTATTCTGCCTGGTAAACTCCAGGATATTTTGATCAATGACTGTTCTGCAGGACCAGAAAATTGAAATACAAAGCAAAACACGCCTTGTTTTTCAGTCTTTGCAGCCTAGTAAGAACAAGCTGCTCCATGCATATTGCAGAGATGGAAACTGGTGCTGAAGCAGACCATATTCCAAAATTATTCAGAGCATCTCATCTTCTCCTTTTTCCTTGCCTAGAACTCGTGCAAATTTTCCCCAGGTCCAGGCCAAGACAGAGTCTGTTCCTCCCAAGTAGATCATTTAAAGGTCATTTATATACATTTTGAAAATATGCAATATTCTTCATAACCTACACAGCATGAGGAAGGTCAAAGGCAGCCTCGTCCTGCAGTCGGGGGAACTGAAGGAGAGACAGAGATCAGCTTACATATGAGATCTATTTTTATGGTGCTCCCAGAAAAGCTTGCCTAGGTTGATTCCCATTATTCAAAATTCATCCATTCACTCATGACCATGAGAGTCTCTTCCCCCTTTCATATGTGATTCCCCTTGTTATAACCTGCCATGTTCTGACTCTTCTTCAAAAGTTATCATGTTATCCACTCTAAAACTATGCCTCCTCTTCTCCTTCACTGGATTAGGTTCACCAAATCACACCCTGATCTCAATGGAAGATGGTTATTCTTGCTTCTTGGCTCAGCCAGCCATTCAAATGTGCAACAGAAGAGTCGGGAAATCAATCTTTTTCAGCTAAGAAGAATAGCTGGCTTTTTGTATGCTGCTTTTCACTATCTGAAGAAGTCCCAACGCGGCTTACAAACACCTTCTCCTTCCTCTCCCCACAGCAGGCGCCCTGTGAGGTAGGTGGGGCTGAGAGAGCTTTAATTGAACAGCTCTGCAAGAACAGCCTGAAGTGACTAGCCCAAGGTCACCCAGCTGGCTGCATGCAGGAGTGAGTAATCAAACCCTGTCCTACAGAGTCCAATGCTCTTAACCACTAGACCGTGCTCTCTGGTTGTGTGCTACATAGGCTTAAATAGATCCAAGGGAAGAGGCAACATGCAATAAGTGATCACAAGGACACACAAAAAGCCCTGTTGTATCAAATCCATGCAGACCAGTAGCTTGTTTCCAACAGTTGTCACCCAGCTACCTCTAGGAAGCCCATGAGAAGGGCATCAAGTTAACAGCCTGCTTCTACTGTCTCATCCTGAGCACCTGTTAGAGGAGGACCATATCTGAATATCAAGGTTCAATTTATTATGAGTTAATAGCCCTTGATAGACCTATCCTGGCCCAGAAATGTGATCCATTTCTCTTTACAGTCATGGGTCATCTCCACATCTTGGGGCAGTGAGTTCCACAAGTTAATTGTGCATCTTTGCATGTACCATTGAGAATGGACTCTTAGGTTTGGCCTCCATTCCCTTTACTTAGCAGCAGCCAGTGCCCCCGTAGAATCAGTTGATACCAGCCAGGCTATCAACCCCTAGAATGCTTTACAAAACCCTCTCATTGAAATAAGATTTTTTTTTAGTCTACAGCACTTCTGTCTGTGGAATGGGGACAGTGGGGGTTCCAACTTATGCCCTCTCCATTCATGAAGTTTTACAGGGTGATGCGCTGAACAGAATTCCCTCCCTGAGACTGTTTCTCACACTTCCATGATTCTATGATTCCACTTCATGTTCCTGCATTCTGCAGGGGGCTGGACTAGATGCCCCTGGAGGCCCCTTCCAACTCTATGATTCCATGATTCTACGAGTTGAGGACAGTAATTAGAAATTGGCAGCCATGGATACATCGTTTCAAACCGATTCATTTTTAGCAGTTAATTAACAGACCAATTAAAAGTAAATCCTGCCGCATCTTTGTGCAGGCATCTGAAAAATTAAATACAGAGACAAGCAAGAGCTGCCCCAAAATTAATGCATATTCGTAGATTAAATGCAGCTGTGTATTAACAACGATCACAACCCTTCTGTAGGATGCCAGTCAAAACCTTCTCCACCTCCCACCTCAATGGCATGATGCATTTATTAAATGAGAAATGATTTTGAATGAAATGCCTATCGTTTATAGTCCAAGACAGCTTCCATGCAGACTGTCATCAATGCAGGAGAAAGTGAGAGAGGCAAAGACAAAATACAGACAGGACCGGAGAGAGAGGATAATACAGGCAGGAATAATTTTGTTGCAATATGTGCCGGGGCAAACACACTTGAATTAGCATGCACACTTATACACACACACACACACAAGCACACACACAACCCAGATTAGGAAACCCCCTTTGAAACCTTGTCACAGCTCCCTCTTGCCTCAATGGTGCTCAAATTGCTGAATCATCTTGCAGATTGCAGAGGAGGGGCTGGGCTCTCCTTTCTTCTCAGGAAGTGACATCACAGAGGGGGGAGGCCTTAGATGCCCAAAAGGAGCTGGCCAAGCTGCTGCATCCTGCACAAAGATTCTTTGTTGCTTCCCTTTTCTTCCTTGCTTGATTTACACATGTGGCCATTTACAGGGAAGGAGGAGCAATTTCTCCCCCCCCCCCCCATATACAAGGGCCAGAACAATTTTAATGGCTACAACCCTGGGGGGGGGGCAGCTTCTCTCACTTCTTGTGCTGAGACCCTGCACAGAGTGGACAGCTTCTCTGTGAGATAGAAGCAAGCAGAGCCAGACCCCCAGCAGTTCTGCAGGAGCTGCATTGGACCCCCATGGTGGCCCCTCTGCTTAGCTTGTTCCTGTGGCATTTTAAACTCCAGTCTCTGCTCCAGACCTCAAAGCAGCTTACAAAACCCACCCATTTTTGTCTGGTTTAGTGTCTCGATGAAGTGTTTTGGGTTTTTAAAAGACTGAAATGGGTTGGTTTATAGCAAATGCTTCTGGAACACCTCTGGGGTGAGTTTGGGTCCGCTTGTTTTGTGTTTCTTTTCCTATTGCTGGTGGGTCCATCTGGTGGGTCCATCAAATCAGATTACAGCTTCTCTTAGTAATGTCACTCAACAGAACAAAGTTTGAGTCCAGTGGCCTCTTTAAAACCAACAAAATATCTTCAAAGATATCCAGAGGCTTTCAAGAACAGTCTTAACTAGAGTTTGAAGGTCAGTTGTAAAGGTGTCCATGATATTACCGAAGAAGAATAGCTGTTTTTTTTTGTACTCTGCTTTTTGCTATCCAAAGGAGTCTCAAAGTGGCTTCCAGTTGCTTTCCCTTCTTCTCCCCACAACAGATACCCATGAGGTAGGTGGGGCTGAGCGAGCTCTGAGAGAACTGTGCATGGCCCAAGGTCACCCAGCTAGATGCATGTAGAGGAGGAGTGGGGAATCAAACCCATTCTCCAGATTAGAAGCTACTGTTCTTAACCAGTACCCCAAGCCTGACCACCATCCACTACCTTGTTGTTTTAAAAGGCTGACGGACATGTTGCTCTCTCCACAATAGATACCCCGTGAGGTTGGTAAGATTGAGAGAGTTCTGAGAGAACTGAGACTGGTCCAAGGTCACCCAGCTGGCTGCATGTGGAAGAGGAGTGGGGAATCAAACCTGGCTCTCCAGATTAGAAGCTGCTGCTCTTAACCACTACACCAAGCTGGCTTGGCTCCTTGAGTCCCTTAAAATTATTTCAGTGATAAGAGTTGTGTTAGGACCATGTCACCTTAAAGAGGATGACAAGAGACAAGCTCAGTGGAGGATCACACACTTTGTATGTCCTAGGTCTAGAGACAGTCCTGAGCACCTTCAGTTATACGGATCTCAGGCAGCAGGACTCCAGGGGAGAGCTGATTCCTGCACAATCATCTTTTGGCTGTCCAGGAAGCATCTGCCCGGCCACTGTTAGAAACAGCTTTCTAGACTAGATGAGCCTTTAGTTTGATCTAGAAGGCCTCTTATATCTGTTGCTTTCTCTCTCCTCTCCATTCCCCTCCCTCACACAACAGTGAGACTGGACAAGCTGTCGGAAGCTGCCCGGGTGAACACCGATGCCATCCGCACAGCGCAGGAAGAGATTTCCGAATACCGCCGACAGCTGCAGTCCAAAACGACGGAGCTTGAAGCTCTGAAAGGCAGCAAGGAGTCCTTGGAGAGGCAGAGGGCCGACATGGAAGATCGCCATCATGTTGATGTCTTGTCTTATCAGGTAACATGCAGGAGGGCTGGGCCATGAACCCAGGGGTTGGGCAACTTGTGGAAGGCCAGGAGATAACTCAAGGCAGCATTCTTAACAAACAAGGTTTTTATTCTTCAGTCTCTTTCTCTCTCTCTCTAAATCTAAATTCTATCAAGAATGGTAGCAAGCCTACCCATAGGTTTCTATTATAAATGTGGTGTCCAATATAATGCAAGCATAATTTTTGTTGCTGAGTAAGGCACAACTTAGCATCCCTAAAATAACCAGGTATTAATTTTAAGACCCCTGAGGACGACACATTTGGGGGTTGAAACACGTTAGGTCTAGCATTGTATATGGTGCATATTATGTGATTTCAATTATTAGCCTATGGGATTTGTCTCTCTGAACTTTTTAACTTTGTAAGTTGGGCTCAATAATATAGGATAAAGTTTGATCATGTACATTTTGTGGACACCTAAGCTTTTAGGTCCTAACTACTGGTTGGTTATGTTTGCTGCTTTTTGTTTTGTGTAACACGCTCCCCTCTTGGGTTTTCTTTTATGACTATGTGCCACAGTTCCGTAGCTGCTGAAGGGACAGGATTCAGTCTAACAAAAAGATCTACTTATGTAATACATTCCACTTAAAGAGGGGCACCAAACAAGAACCCAAAAGAACCCGATACAGATACTGCAGTTGCCCGGAGCAGTCCCTGTAATTAGTATAAGTTAACAAGCATGCCTGACTCACATAGAAACCAAGTCCTAGTTCATTGACTCGGAGCCGGATCCTCTTTAAAGACATTTGAAGCAGTCAGGAACCCCATGTTTTTTTTTAAATAAAGGATTAATTCCATGGATATATCTACAAGTTATATGAAAATGAATTCCATGTCAAATATAAATCATCCAAGATACACTGTTCATTTGGAGTCTCTGTATCCTGCCTGATAAAGACAAGCGTAAAGTTGGCCAACTATCCATCCAACGATATATCAGCAACCTTCTGATTAAAATTTAGCATAGTCATAAGCCTGCGATCTCTAGGAATCAATATTCCATGGTAAGTAATGACATCTGGACACCACTGGAAATGTCCATAAGCAATTCCGCTCCACGATAGTGTGTTCCAGGCGCATCAACTAAAAATTTGTCCAATTAATTGAGTAGCCAGACATGTTTAAAAAGGTACTAATTGTATTCATGAATGCAAGAATCGGAAAAGATCGTTTACACAGAGAATAATTTTAAATTCCAAAGAGAGAGACACAGAGCGATAAATATTGTTTTGTTGGAAGGTTCAAGCCATCGATCAAAAATAAGAAGGGAAAGAGAGCAACCTTACATAGTGCCCCTCTTGAGAGAGAGAGAATTGGCTCAGAAAATATGCCATTAGTCCATACCCTGGATCTGGAAGATGAGGAGAGAATTCTAATCCCTTTCAAAGATTCATAAGGAAAACCAAATTCAGGGAGTGCAATGAGGATAAATTTCCATCAGATTTTGTCAAAATCCTGTTCAGCACCAAGAGAGCTCATGGCTATTTGATTAGGATCTCTTCCTATTTAAGGCAAACACATTAGTTTGCCTAAGATTGTCAGAGCCTGGCCTACCTCCTAGCAGTCCTATCCAACCTACATGTGCCAAAATTGTAACAACCTTTGGATGTCTGTTAGCAAGACCAGTATTAGTATCCCATCATCGACATTCATCAAAGAAATCAGGCGAACATTGGCCCAAGGAGTATGGTCTCTACCAGGTTTTGGAAGCCCAGTAATCTCATTCTTCTACTGCAAGCCAACATGGCTGCCCTCCTGAAACTTGAACATTTCTGTCTCTCTTCCATAGGAGTCAATCGCACAGCTGGACAATGAGCTGAGGAATACCAAGTGGGAGATGGCAGCCCAGCTCCGGGAATACCAGGACCTGCTCAACGTCAAGATGGCCCTGGATATAGAGATTGCTGCCTACAGGTATCCCTCAACCAGTTGGGGGAATGACCAGTCCATGCTCGGGCAAGGGAACACCTCTTGGCATGACCGACTTCTTGCACAATTTAAATGGCCCAGGCATCTTGCACAAATCCATCTTGCATGTCCTGTACCCCTTGTCTTTAGGGCTGTTTGCTCTGAAGTTATGGTTCTGCTTTTGTCCTGCAAACCTTGTTGGTCTTTATCAAAAGACCAACAAGAGGCTGAAAGGGTGAGGACTGTAGAATGCAGGAAATTCACAATTACCTGCCCACCCACAGTAATCCCAATTCCATGCCCAGATGATGTCTCCCCAAAAAACCCAGAATGCCTGACCAGTTAGGCCTGGTGGAAATTCACCTTGTGACCCCAAAGTGGCAATCAGCATTTCCCTGGGCATGCAAGAATGGGCCGCAAGAGCCAAGCATGGACACAACCCTTCTGCCCACCCACTCACAATCCGCCTAAGTTTATAAAATCAGCATCTCTGTCGGATGGCTATCACCTCTTGTAAGCTGCTTTGAGACTCCTTCAAGTAGTCAAAAATATGTGGAGTACAACAGCATTTCTCCTTCTTCTATACTGTAGCATGTGAAATGCAACATGGATGTTATGCATCTCTATTTTTATATAAATGCACTGTCATTCTTGATGCAACAATAAAAATAATAAACAGTAGATTGCATTTAGACATAGATCTAATCATTGTATCGCTATTAACCTTCTTATTAACCTTCTTAATAGGGCAGTTTTGGGGCTGGGGATCATGCCATTACTCTCTTAATCGAAGGCAGCATGGTGTAGTGGGTAGAGGGTCAAGCCTAGGATCTGGAAAACCCACGTTCAAATTGTGGAAGCTTGTTGAGTGACTTTGGGCTGGTGACAGACTCTCAACCTGACCTACCTCACAGGGTTGTGATCTCTCCAACTTGAGGGACTTTCTGTTCATTTCCACTCATCGTGGGATAAGATCCCATCTTCCACAGTGCAGGCCAGAGAATTCTTGCAAGAGACCATTTTAACAGCTGCAGCAATTAAATGGTGACACTGTGGCTCATTTACAAAATCCAGCATGTCCAGCCACCGCAGGCACAGATTTTTACACAGTCATAATAACGCACCCATATTAGGTCATTATCTAATTGGACATTCTTGTACATCTGCTTGATAAACATTGTCCAGTTAGCTCAAGGCATTGTAGCATGCTCTGGTCTCATGCCTCCCATTGTCAAGCACATGTTTTTTCTCTCTGTACAGGCAAGCTGGCAAGACACCTTGCAGATATCTCACAGTCTGCATAAGGTTCACTCTCCATTTCTCTAGTGCAGGGCTGGCCAAACTAGCAGGGGCTCATGGGAATTGTAGTCCATGGAGAGCCACAGTTTGGCCACCCCTGCACTAGTGGCAGGACACTTTAAAGAAGAAGGCCAAAAACGGTCAATCCATCAGTTGTGGGGATAAAGGTTGGTTGTTATATGCTGCTTTTCTTTACCTGAAGGAGTCTCAAAGCAGCTTTCATTCGCATTCCCTTCCTCTCCCCACAACAGACACCCTGTGAGGTGGGGGAGGCTGAGAGAGCCCTGATATCACTGCTCGATCAGAACAGCTTTATCAGTGCTGTGGCGAGCCCAAGGTCAACCAGCTGGCTGCATGTGGAGGAGGAGCAAGGAATCATACCCAGTTCGCCAGATTAAAGTCCGTGCTCTTAACCACTGCACCAAGCTGGCTCTCTAAAATGGTGTAGTCACTTAGTCCCCATTGGGGCAAAATGTGAGGTATACATGCAGCAGATGAATACATATAGTTGATTAACAAAAGACCCATTCTTCATCAGGACTTAATGTTATATGAGAAATAAAAGGTTTAAAAGAGATAAGGAGCCCCCCCCCCCCGCTTATAAGTTTTGTTTTTTGCATCGTGACTGCATGCAGCACATAGTAAAGTAGTTCTGGCTTTCTTTTTCTCTCCCGCCCATCCTGGAAACAGGAAGCTTTTGGAAGGAGAGGAATGCCGCATGGGAGCAGGATTGGGACCATTCCCTTTCCCCAAAGCCCTCCCCAAAGCCCCGAGCATCTCCACTCATATCAAGGTCAAAAGTGAAGAGAAGATAAAAGTGGTGGAGAAGTCAGAGAAGGAGACGGTGATTGTGGAAGAGCAGACAGAGGAAGTCCAAGTCACTGAGGAAGTCACAGAGGAAGATGGAGGTGAGAAAAAAGAAGGGGAGGAAGAGGGAGAGGAGGGGGAAGAAGGAGAGGAGGAAGAAGAAGAAGAAGGAGAGGAGGAAGCAAAAGAAGACAAGGAAGAATCAGAAGGAGGAGAGGGTGAGGAGGAGGAGGAGGAGGCTGCATCTCCAGAGAAAGGCAAGGAGTCTCCTTCAGGAGAAGCAGCTACATCTCCAGGACTGGAGCCTGCAGAGAAAGAAGCAGGGGTCAAATCTCCAGAAAAAATTAAGTCCCCAGCAAAGGAAGAAGCTGAATCTCCTGCAGCAAAGTCACCAAAAAAGGCTGCCTCTCCCACAAAGGAGGAAGCCAAACCCCCCACCATAGTGAAGTCCCCCACCAAGGAAGAGGCCAAGAGTCCAGCAGTCAAGTCTCCTGAGAAAATTTCGTCTCCCACCAAAGAAGCAGCTAAGCCTCCATCAAAGATTGCATCTCCTACCAAGGATGGAGGCAAGCCTCTAGAGAAGGACAAGTCCCTAGCAGTGAAATCTCCAGAGAAGGCAGCATCTCCTATGAAGGAGGAGGCCAAGTCTCCCGTGAAGGTCAAATCTCCTGAGAAAGTAAAGTCACCCACAAAGGAAAAGGCCAAGACGCCAGAGGAAGTCAAGTTACCTTCAAAGGAAAAGACCAAGACGCCAGAGAAACCCAAGTCACCCACAAAAGAAAAGGCCAAGTCGCCAGAGAAGGAGGCAGCTCCACAAAAGGAACCAGCCAAGCCACCTCAGAAAGATGCAAAGGCAGATGTGAAAGAAAAGAAAGAAAAGGAGAAAGAAGAGGAGAAAGCTCCAACAAAACCAGATGAGAAAAAGGACAGCAAGAAAGAAGAGGAGTCCAAAAAGGAAACCACAGTTAAAGATGTGCAGAAACCTGAAGTCAAGGTGGTGGAGGAGGAGAAGAAGGCCAAGACTGAGGTCAAAGATGACCAGAAGAAAGACACCAAGCCCAAGACACCTGCCTCGGAGGAGAAGAAAGAGGAGGCAACTGCTAAAGCTGAAGAGCCCAAAGTGAAAGAAAAGGAATCTGCTAAACCAGCAACAAAACCCAAAGAAGAACCTGAGAAAGAAGAGAAAGCAGCAAAGAAAGAGCCTGAGCCGAAACCTCAGGAGAAGGACACGAAGGCCAAGGAACCGAGCCAGCCAGCCAAGAAGGAACCTGAGAAGCCAAAGGCAGAAGAGAAGAAAGAAGAATCCAAGAAGGAGAAAGTTGAGGCCAAGAAGGAAGAGGTGGAGAAACCCAAAGCTGAAGCCAAGGCTAAAGAAGAGGCCAAGAAGGAATCCAGCAAAGACCCCAAGGAGGCACCCAAGTCAGAGCCTGCAAAAGAAGCCCCCAAGGCAGTCAAGCCTAAGACGGAGAAAGTGGAGAAGTCCTCCAGCACAGACAGCAAAGCCACAGAGAAAGTGGACTCCACTGAGAAAGCAAAGAGTGAGAAGTGAAGATTGGCCCCCGGAGGTGCATGATGGCCCCCCCTTGAGGTGCTGTGGAGGGTCTCCCTGCCCCAGGGTTGGCTCCCGCCACCCTCCAAAGACCAGACTTTGCTTCGGTGAGCAGCCGTCCCTCTCTCACCGAGGCACGTTAGCAATATGTTTATGTGAAAGAAAAATTTAAAATACCCTAACCAAGCAATGAAAAGAACCTCCCCACCCAAGGGCAAGGGGAGGGGGGGTTCAGTTATGTTATGATAGCTTCCGTAGCAGAATGTGATATACGCAGAATGCCACATTTAAACACTTGAATTATTTACAGGGGAGGGGAGGGGGCGGGGGAAACCCAGAGCAAAACTTGACTGCCCTTTTCAAATAAGTGCATTTATTTACCTAACGGGCAACCAAGGGTCGGACGCAATAAATGAATGTAGGGCTGAAATAAGTGGTGACATTTTGGAAGGTGTGCAGTAGGCTAGAGCAGGAGTAGGCAACCTGTGGTCCTCCAGATGTCCATAGACTACAATTCCCATGAGCCCCTGCCAGCGAATGCTGGCAGGGGCTCATGGGAATTGTAGTCCCTGGACATCTGGACTGGAGGACCACAGGTTGACTACCCCTGGGCTAGAGAACTCCAAAAGGATCGAAAATGCCTTGTTTCCATTACACACCCCACTCACTTTTGCCATTGTCACTTGAGTGCTTCATCCCAGGAAGAGAATTCCCCCCCCCCCACGCTGCAAGCCCAGACGGGTTTGGAAAAGCTTCCGTGGTCTTGGCCAAAGTGTCCGCTTGCCAAAGAGCATCTTGCTGTTGGAATTCCTCGGAATTCTTCGTGAGGGTAAACCAGTTTCAGTTTATAGGTGAACACGCCCTCGGTATACAGTCATGTGTACACACACACACACACACACACACGGAGAAGAAGTGCACTATGGCGACTCACTCAAAAGTTCACTTCCAGTTGCTTCTGTGCAATATAAGCAAATAAAAATGCTTACAAAGAGCGGCTTGCGTCCTCCATGTTGAGATCTTCCATGTTGCGATCGGGGGCATGAATTGCAAAATGTGCTCCAGCAACACAGAGGCGAGGGACTGGTGGAGCAAGGGAGGGGAAATGCCTTGAGCTCTCTCGGGATCTTCCTACCTCCCGGCCTTCTCATTTTTGGCCCCTGATTTCCCATGCCTACTCATCCCCTCCCTCCTCTCCCCCTCCCCCCAATTCTTCTTTCTCCTACCTCTCCTTCCCACAACCCTTCGAAGAAGTACGTCTTCAGGAGTGATAAAAGTGTGGGACTTGTGGCCGGTGAACATAGAGATAGGCTGCTCCCACAGGTAGCCTTAAAAGAGGATTAGACAGATCCAAGGGCCGTCAATGGCTACTAGCTACAATGACCAATGGGAGTCTCTGAATACCACTGTAGGCCCCTGTTGATTGGTCCTCCAAGGCAGCTGCTTGGTCACTGTACAAAACAGGGTGTTGGACTTCTTCTGTTCTTATGATCCCATCTAGTCTAGGCTTATAGCCCCCATCACAGTCAGTGGCAGACCAAGAACATCCCAACTGCCCCCACCCATCTTGGCATTGCAGAGGGTTCCTCCCTTCTGGGCCTTAGCAGGGATCTCTCACTTTCTTCCCCAGGCAAAGTCTGGCCACCTTCCTTGAGTCATCTGACACTTTTATTAGGTAGATTCAGGTGGGTCGCCATGTTGGTCTGAAGCGGAAGGGAAAGCCCCTTTATTTTGGCTCATGCTTCTGATGTGGCTTACAGCCAGCCCCTCCCTGTCTACAAAATGAGCACAATAGATGGAGCTCTTCCACCAGGCTTTTGGTTGGGGCCAAAGTTAACCAAGTTAACCTATTTTTGGTCCCACCCACTCATAGATCCCCCATGGAAATATTGCTGCTGTTTTTCATCCGCCATTATTTAATTTTAAATCTCAATTTTGTTTTAACCTTGTATTTTATACAGTTCTGCACATCGCCCTCAGCCGGCTTGCCAGGAGGGCAGTCTAGGGCAATCAATCAATCAAACCAATCAATCAATCACACTGACCCAACCTTGCACAGTTACTGTACTGTAAATGCCTTTACATTGCTGTATAAATTTAAGTATTATTAGCATGTGATTCAGAACAACAAAGACATGAACTGCTACAGTTTCTTAGCTGTCGTACCCAGACTCAGGAATGTCCTCCTCCAGCAAGACTCACCACAGCCCTTGCCTGAGAATTCGGGACAGGTGTTGCAAACTCCTACAGAGCCAAAACCTTGGCCTTTTGCTTCTCCTTCTTCCCTTCCACACCCAGTGGGCATCATTAACAGGGCTCTGTCATCACCTTCATGGATACTTCTCAAGCAGGCGGGGCCACAGGACCCTTTCCAGCCTAAAATACCTAAAATACCCATCCTAAGTCTTTCCTGTATCCTCAGTTCCTATCAACACATCCCTGATTGAGGATGACGTCTCCTCGCTTCGAAGAACGAGGTGGTTACATTTCAAGGAGGCAGCACACATCTCCTTCTTTTGATTAGCTGCCTGAGAGGTATGATTAAGGCCGGCTCTTTGCTCTCCATGGAGCATTATTCACTCGTTTCTCAGCTTCGTAGGGATAATTGCGCATTTATAATGCACGTCAAGCGTGATGCCAGCTCTGCCACCCGCATGAAGCCCGCCAACCTCAGAGCAGATTAGTTAGAAATCATTTATCTATATTTGGCCCAGACTCCTTCCATCATTCAATCGCTCTTGGGGGTACAGAGCATTAATCAAATATTTCGTGGTCAACCACAGTCCTGACATTCAGTCCAAACCCATTCCAGAGCATCTTGGTCAAAGCCTGAATGGGGCGCAGGGTGGGATGGAGAAATGTTTGGGTCCTTCTTCAGCAGTGGGGAACCAAAGCATATCTCCAGACGGTTCCAATAATATGCCTAGTGCAACCTCTTAAAAGATATAGCAGGCAGCCTGAAGGAGACCTACTGAGAACTCAAATTCTTGCACACCGTTTTGGGATATTTTGCTTGGTCCTGAAACCAAAAGCATTTTCCCCGATGCTTCTGAAATTGATCTGCAGAGCAACTCAGGTGTCAGTGGGCTTGCTTCCACCTTCATCTTGGGCTCCCTTCCCTCAAGGAGGACCCCAAAATCACCGAGATGCTTATGATGCATGAACCAGGTACCTAAGATCTGATATGGGGCAGTACAAGGCTCTAAAAAAAGGGATGTCTATGAACCTCTTCCTCAGAATGGGCAGCATGAAGGGTCTCTTCCCCTCCTCACAAAAACGTGTATGTGGCACAGTTGAAATTTGCTACCCGCATGATCCAAGACTCCTAGAAAGCTAGGAAATGTGGAATCGGAGAGGTGGAGGTTGCTTCTTCACAGGGCAGGCACCCAACACAGAGCAAGCAGAAGTCACTGGGACAGCATGCTGGACTACTGCAGTTACATTGGCCCCTCGCACACGCAAACTGGGCATGCGGAAATTTTGACTAGTCATTTGGGAAGCATGTCCTGTATTTACAGGCTGCCAGGTGGAATGGAAGCCTGATTTCACTCACCACGGCCTCATTCCCTGAGTAGTCTGTTCTGCTGGGGGAGACTTTACCATCCAGATGGAGTTTTTCCATTTGCTCAACCCCCACCCCTTGACCGCTGAGGCCTTTGGAAGGAACCAATGCCTTTTGCAGGGGGAAATGCTGGCAGTGGTGGGAAGTGCTGTCAAGTCATGGAAACCCCCGTAGGCAGGTGATGTACAGAGGTGGTTGGCCCTTGCCCGTCTCTGTGTAGTGCCCCTGGACTTCCGTGGTGGTCTCCCATCCAAATACGATCCAGGGCCAACCCTGCTAAGCCTCCACGATCGGATGCAGTCTTGGGCTGCAAGATGTCATAGCTCCACTGTATGCTGCATTGGTCAGACCCCGTGTGGAGTCCTGTGTGCAGTTCTGGATGCCTCACTTCAAAAGGGATGTGCACAAAATTGAGAAGTGCAGAGGAGAGCGATGAGGATGATCCAGGGCTTGGGGACCAAGCTCTTTGAGGAAAGGCTGAGGGCGTTGGGAATGTTCAGCCTGAAGAATAGGTGGAGAGGGAACATGATGGCTCTCTTTATGTCTCTGAAAGATTGTCACTTGGAGGAGGGCAGGGAGTGTAGAACAGTCCTGGCTAGATATCAGGAAGAAATATTCACAGTGTGAGTTGTTCAGCAGTGGAACAGGCTGCCTAAGGAGGTGGTAAGCTCCCCCCTCCCTGGTGGTCTTCAAGCAGCGGCTGGATAGATACTTATCAAGGGTGCTTTGGGCTGAACGTGAATTGAGCAAATGGTCTCTACATCCCCTTCTGACCCTAGGATTCCAGAATATTAAGCTCACCAAGTCAGGGCAGAGGCTTTGTTAGATCTAAGTCCTATTGATATAGGACTTTGCAAGTGTGCTGTAAGAAGGTTTCATATTTGAATGTTGAAAGGGGGACATCATTTTTTAAAACTCCTTTTTGCAGCTTGGGAAAGAGGTTGAGAGGGGACACGATTGTTCTTTTTAAGTCTTCAAAATGTTCCACTTCAAATGTTCTGATTTCATTTTTGCAAAAGGTGAAGTCAAAATCTGACCAACAACAATATGTGTGTGTGGGAATACCGTGTTCTCATGCAAGGAGGATCAGCCCCGTCAATGCAATCCCCCCCTCCCCAATCCTTTTGCTGTCCAGGTACTCCCCACCTCTCAGCCCAGTGTGGTGGTTAAGAGCGGCTGCTTCTAATCTGGTGAGCCTGGTTCGGTCCCCTGCTCCTCCATGTGCAGCCAGCTGGGTGACCTTGAGCTCGCCACAGCCCTAATAGAGCTATTCTGATTGAGCAGTCCTGTCAAAGCTCTCTCAGCCTCACCCACCTCACAGGGGGCCTGTTGTGGGGAGAGGAAGGGAAGGCAATCGTAGTCTGCATGGAGACTCCTTTGGGCAGTGAAAAGCGGGCTATCAAACCCAACTCTTCCTTTTCTTCAAGCTTTCCAGAGTGCAGCTGGCTCCTTTTCCTCTTCACTGCCTTGCCCCTTGTCCATGGGCTGAAAAGACCTTGAGAGTCTTCCTCGAGAAGAGCAGACAGAAACCATGGCCTGATTCATCGTTGGGCTGCCAAAATCCCTCTTCCCTTAGTCTCTGATTTGGATTATTACAAGACTATTGTAAGAATGAGACAGAACAAATCCTTCAAGTGCTATCAATGTATAAACATTTGCACAACCCCACTCAAGAAATATCTGGCCGAGCTCTTCACCAGTAGGGAGATGCAGAACTCCCAGCATCATGTCAGTCAGCCTTTAAAAACAGCAAAGGGGTGGACAGCGGTCAGGCTTGGTGTCGTGGTTAAGAGCGGCAGCCTCTAATCTGGAGAACCGGGTTCGATTCCCCACTCCTCCTCCCCATGCAGCCAGCAGGGTGACCTTGAGCCAGTCACAGTTTTCTCAGAGCTCTCTCAGCCCCACCTACCTCACAGGGCGTGGCTGTTGTGGGGAGGCAATTGGAAGCCACTCTGAGACTCCTTTGGGTAGTAAAAAGCAAGGTTCAAACCAGCTCTTCTCATTCTGCTTCTGGATTCTTGCAAAGTGCCCTGGATTCCTGCCCCCTCCCCCCACTGCCCATCCATTTCCACCTGACTTCTATCATCCCGTCTCCCCCAGAGCCGCCTGCGAGTCCAGCCTCTGCTTCCTGCTGCCTGTACTGAAATAAGCCAGACACGGGGCTAAAAATAGGTGCCTAATGGAAGCTGCAATGCAGACTTCCCTTCTCGCATTCTTTCGTGGCAGGAGGCCAGCTGACTTGACAGAAAAGGAAGCCGGGAAGTGCATTTCTGAAGGTGGGAGACCGTCTGCCCTGCCCGCTCTCTGGATCTCCAGCAAACCAGGGCTGATGAGACTCCCCGCTCCTTCCTGTATCAAAGCTCTCCTGCAGCCCCATCTCCCCCACTTTTATTCTGAGGCCGCTGCCTTCAGCTTGCTTCCGCAGTGTCCAAGCAGGCTTCCAGCTGCCTAGCCCAAACAGTGGCAGTAAGTTCAAAAGTCTTGGCGTTTATTCAACCAACCAAGCCCCAACGCTACACTCGTATCTCAGAGGTATTTTCACACAAAGCTAAGAGAGCCAGGAAAGGACTCGGGTCTGTTTCGGATAAGACGTTCTTATTGCACAGGGGCAAGAAAAAAGCAAACGCCCCAGGGCAGCTTTTCAAGCACTTGCGATTTTCATACGCTGCTTTGGACACTTTGGGGGCTGAAACAGACCTAAGAGCTGGCCTTCGGACACCACCGGTGGGCTGGGCCAAGAACCTGGTTCTCACTCAGGCAAGGCTCTGGTATTATGCAAGGCCGCTACAGACCCCTGATTTCCAGCAGCCGTTTTGCCGCCACTCATTTGGAGACTTCAGGAGGCAAGCCGGGAGGGATTGTGTGCAAAGCCTCCTGTCTCCTGATTGGGCATGTAAAGTCTTCTTCCTGCCATAGCTCCTCCTGATTGGCTCATTTGGAGGCTTCTACCCCAAAGCTGCCTGCCTCTCTTTCTGCTTCCAAGGGGCCCGGGGACCCTGTGGGATGGTAGGTGAATTCCTTCCAGGCCAGGCTGAATTCTGGAGATTTCTTTTAAAAGTTACTCTTTGAAGAAAAAGGCAGCGGCTGACGGATTATTGTGCTTATTAATAATACGCTGACAGCAGAATACAGAATACTGCAGAAGCGGAGCAAAGGTTTCACGCTGCAGTGGAATCCAAGCACCTTAAGAGGCTTGTGCAAAACCATGGCTATGCCTTGGACTTTGCAAGACAAAAAGGCTTGCTGCCCCCAAGCTGCTTCAAACTGGAAAAGTGAGGCAACACTAGTGGAGGAGACCGGGGGAAGGGCCTCTGCGTTCTGCAGGGTGTTGGTTCCCAACCTTTTAATCACCGGGCGACGTCCCTCGGCAAAATACTACCTCCCCTCCCCCGGGCCTCAGTAAAATTGTCCAGCATTGACCGGTCCCCGGTGATAAAAAGGTTGGGGTCCACTGCTATAGAGCATAACTCTCTTGACACACTGATGGTCCTGTAAATGTAGGTAGTGGCAGATTAGGCAGAAACACATCTGCAACAAACTGATTCTGGAAGGAATACAGGGCCAGATGTGGAAGATGGGTGGCAACGGCAGTAGCACAGCAAGCGGGAGTCAGTGCCGGGCCTGGCCAGCTGCCACCACCTGTCTTGCCTTCCATCCACTAGTACGCTTCCTGGGGTGGGACAAATGGACGTCACGTCCATAGTCATTTCCGTTTCAGGGAGCGTACCATTAGATGTGTTTGCACATTAAATATATACTTCTCCAGGTACCAAACAGAGGAAAAGTGTGCAGAACCTCATCAGATTAGGAATTCATTTCATGCTCATATCCGAACTGCCTAGAGCAGAGGTGGCCAAACTGTGGTTCTACAGCTGCCTACAAATAATTACCATGTGGACATCTGGAGAACCACGATTTGGCCACGCCTGGCCTAGGGTTTGCCTGGCTCAGCCTTTTCCAGAACATGCCCTCTTCCTGATTTGGCTGACCTCGCTAATTGCCTGAACTCCTGAAGCCAGAGATAACCCCAATAAGCAGCATCCCTGCTCAAGGGTTAGACTCCCTGCCAATGCACTCCCTGCTCAGCAAGGAACACCCCCCCACCCGCCATTGACCCTATTTAATCCGGCTTTCTCCACATTAACCTTCTGCTCATGAAAAAAAAACCTTGTTTCCTCCTCTGTGCGGTATGAGAGATGACAATCTGTAGCCCATTTGAAAAGGGAACAGCGGAGATGATGGAATATGAAATTACATTTCAAAAGATCAGAAGAGGCAAGAACGCTCACGCTGGCAAGCGGGGGCGGGGTGGGGGAACCAACAACTCTCTTCTTTAGCGGCTGTATTATCTCCGTGGCAATGCTGCAGAGACAAACCCCTGTTTCCCACAGACTCTAAGGGCCATTAACAAATAGCCGGCCGTTACTTCCCAGGTGTGAGTTCCATGTTGGGGGGGAAAGCAGTGCACAGCAACAATTTGGGTGCACGTAAAATACCACATGCAAGACAGTGTTGTAAACCAGGGGTAGTCAATCTGTGGTCCTCCAGATGTCCATGGACAATTCCATGAGCCCCTGCCAGCAAATGCTGGTAGGGGCTCATGGGGATTGTAGTCCATGGACGTCTGGAGGACCACAGGCTGACTACCCTGTTCCACACTATCTTCAAAAGGACTAATTGGGAGCCTCCTGCTCCCAAACAGGATTAACTGGGCTCACAGATCTTATCCTGGGACTTCCACTTTTGTTTCCACTGCACTCCTGCCGTTGTTAATATTTACACTGTGAGCTCCTGGGAGACTGATCAGGGGGTTTGGTTTGTTTTCTTATGTAACTGGGGGAAGCAGTAGGTGTACCGAAGGTGTTATATAAACAAACTGCAATAAAAAAAATCTGACAGATTATGCCAGTGTCCTTACCCTTGAGGCTCAGGACCAAAAGGCATGTATTTTAGGGATCTGAAACGACATACTCCAATGCAGAGTTTAAGCTCAAAAATCAGCTGGAGGACTGGAGTTGCTGGGAGCAAGAATGTGAGGGAGGGGGTACAGTTAAGACCTCACACTGTTTCCCTCACTATACTCTGGTTGTTTTCTTTTTGCCAGTTTTCCTTTTTAAGGAAAACTGGCAAAAAGAAAACAACCAGAGTATAGTGTTACCTGCTACAAGGGTTAAAAACAGGTGATTTTCCATTGCAGAAATGCTTGGGGGGAAGAATCCTTCTTTCCCTAGCACTGCAACCCCCATTCATCTCTCCCCCTATCCAATTTTCTGAAGCTAAACAAATTGGGGCAAGCCCATCACGGATCTCCAGTGCAATGTGCAGTTTGACCCTTGGGTCAACGGAGCTCTGTATCCAAGGCTCTCCATTGAAGTTTCTGCTCAAAAATTCCTACATCACAGCTTTGCTATTTGGGCCCTATTTTCACTAGTAGCCAACTATGTCAGGGCTGTACTGCTACAGGTCACCCAGCTGAAGTCCTACAAAGAAAAATAAATACTTTCATGTAGAAATCTAACATTTCAGGGGGTAAGGTCAGAAATGTAGCATTTCATAAGTCTCTGGCCTATCTCCCCAACATACTAGCTTTCTATGTGGAAGGATTTCCCTTTTTGTATTGGGGATGGAAGGATGATGTAAGCTGCGTTGAGACTCCTTCAAATAGAGAGAAGCAGCATATAAGAACCAACTCTTCTTCATTTAATCTTCTGAAATTTCTACCCTCATCCCTCCCCTGCAACTTGAGGTGACTTATCCAGAGGTAGGATTTTCACCCTTCCTCCAAAGGTGGGATGAAAACTATATGGTTTCCCTCTGCCCCGCCTTAGCCTGTGAGACAGGTTAAGTTGAGAGTGATTGGCCCAGGGTCACCCAGTGACCTTCCACAGCAGATTGGGGGTCTGAATCTGGGTTTTCTGGCTTCTGCTCTGACTCGCTTAATAGCTGCCCCATGCTGGTGGGCCAGCTCTTGGCATCTCACCCCATGCTCCTTGGGTACTTTGCGGATACTAAGTAGAAGGGGGTAGACAGTACTCTACTGCTCTCCCAAAGTGAGGTGAGATCACTGCACACCAAAGATACAGCCTGAAAGCGGCTTCTTCTAAGCTGGTTTCAGTGGCTGAGGCTCCTAGCTGAATCCAACCCAGTCCCTCAGAGGATGAGAGCCAGTCCTTGAGAGAAGGTGACCGCAGAAGAGGCACGGAGGGAACGGACAGGGATATGCAGAGGAGCGGGGAAGAGGAGAAGGCGGGCAAACACCCGACAGCAGACAGGCTAGGAAAGGGAAGCGATTTGTCTGCAAGAGAGTAATTAAATGCGACAAGGCGCCACCAGCCCCTCCTCTGATTCCTCCATGCCTCTGCAGGAGCCGCAAGGAGAGAAGCCTCAGCAGCCCGGGCAGTTCGCTCTCCCCAGCAATCAAGCCTAAACTGACACAAGGACTGTGTCACACTCCTCCTCCTCTGGCAGCCGAGATAAAGAGATCAGAAGCTGATTCTGCCACTGCCACTAAAATCTCCCCTCAACTGGTACTAAGAGAGAGAGCAAAAGTAGGGGGTGGAGTGGAGACCCCACTGCTGCCCGGTTAAAGGGGAGGGCATTCCAAGGGGGCACTGACATGCCCACAGCTCCCCCTGCAGTTAGCTTCTGGAAGTGCATGCCATGCTTTTGCTGAAGAAATTAACAGTAAATCTGGAGGCTGTGAAATATAAATTCGACATACAAGGCGGAGTGCATCGATTTCCATCAGTTTGCACCCGTTTTTATTCCACAAGCCAACTTCAGACCCATTTCTGGTAAGTGACTCGTCTGGGTTTTTCTAACACAACCCACTGGCCAGCCCTCATGGTGGCCCTACCATGTAATGGAGAGGGTGAACAAAGCAGGGAGCCCAGCGTCACACAGCCTGGCTGGCACGCCTGCAGGCCCACTGCAATCTGCCCATGGAAGAACTGGCGTCAAGCTCCCCTGCTCTCCATGGAGCTGATTTGGGCCAAAGACCTCATCCAACCAGGAGTCACAGGCCAGAGGGGATTGCACAAGTGGAAGCACATTGGGGGCAGCACAGCAGCAAGACTGCAGGATATCCAGTACCATCTCACCGTGCTGCCACCTGGGGCCAGGGACCACCGCTTTTGCCAGGGTGTCACAGCCATTAGCCCTCCTTGCTGTCTTCCCCAGTCTTCTTTACGGACTGTTGAGGAGCTGCAGGGGCTCGCTGGTAGGAGCTCAGCTCCGTTTTGGCTGCCTGCTGCTTGGACAACAAAGCTGCCACCCAAACTCCTGCAGTCATGCAAGAGTGACTGATAGAGCTGGGTCTGAAGACAGGCAGCAGTTCAAGAGATGCTAACTATCAGTAAGGCAGCCTCCCCACCCTTTACAGTGCAGCATACCCTTGATAAAGGTTGGCTCCTAATTACAAGACAGTTACTGGACACTGAAAGTGCTTGTCTTGACCAGGACCTGTTTTTGAAACATTAGAGGCCTCTGATAGTTTTATCTGGCCTTCTGGTCCACATAATTGACTATAGGTCCACAGTGTCCTGAATATATCTTTTTAATATAAAGGAGCCAAACTGGATATAACAATTATTGTATGTATTGTATACTTGATGTATGCTGGTTTTATTTGATGCCTGACCTTTGGTAATGGTGCCAACGGCGCCTGGTCAGTGGAGGCATTCGTACGTATTGATTTTATTGAGGCTATGCTAATAGCCTCGGGTTTTTAACTTGGTTAATAATTAACTTGATTAATAAAGATGTACAATTTTGAACGGGAGGAGGGAGAGCAGAGAAACAACAGAGAAGAACTCAGCCCTGCGGTAAAAATCCTTAAGGTTTCAAGGTTATGACCCCAGTCTTGCAACTGTATGCATTACCCTCTTTAGAGAACCTCTTGTGGCGCAGGGTGGTAAGGCAGCCGACATGCTGTCTAAAGCTCTGACCATGAGGCTGGGAGTTCAATCCCAGCAGCGGCTCAAGGTCGACTCAGCCTTCCGAGGTCGGTAAAATGAGTACCCAGCTTGCTTGCTGGGGGGGTAAACGGTAATGACTGGGGAAGGCACTGGCAAACCACCCCGTATTGAGTCTGCCATGAAAACGCTAGAGGGCGTCACCCCAAGGGTCAGACATTATTCAGTGCTTGCACAGGGGATACTTTTACCTTTACCCTCTTTAGAGGTCATTAAAACCCAGGACCTCAAAACAATCCGTAAATGGACAATTGAAAAGGAGGCAAACCATGTAATCTGCTCATTTCAAAACTCCAGGTTTTCTAAATGGTACCCTCACTTTAAGGCAGCCAAATCTCTCTCGAGGTACCTAGCAGATCTCTCCGATGCCCCCTTTACAACTGCCCATTTTCAGACAACGCCCTCAGCCTGTTTACAGGGCAGATATAATAAAATTCCTTTAGATCAGCGTTTCTGCCCATGTGCCTCCAATCATATTGAAGATATGCCTCTTTTACTGTCCACTATATGATACTATTCACATTAGATTATTCCAGATCATTTCGCATTCCAACAGAACAATGGAGGATTGTATTAGGTTTTTACTGGCAGATACAAATCCATTCATAACATTTAAGGTTGCCTCTTTTATGTTACTACCAATTTGTACAAGCCAATCTCTAAATCAGGAAGGTTGTTTTTATTACTACTAACCCAACTCTGTATTTTACAAACGGTTTCTTTTTTTTAAATTGTTCGTAATGTTTAGTTCATTTATTGTAAGATGTTAAGGCCAGTGGCCACAACACTAAATAAATTGCTTACTTACGTATTGATTTTATTGAGGCTATGATAAAAGCCTTGGGTTTTTAACTTGATTAATAAATATTGATGCTATACTTTTAAAATAAGTGTTCCAACTTATACAGGCTTAAGTTCATTTCCCTTGTGTAGTACACATTTGTGAATGAGGAAAAGCTAAATTCAGGGACCAGCTTTTCAAGTTTGCATGATTTCTGTTATTTGGAATACTGTGTCCTCTACTTGTTGGGAAGAGTAACGAGTGAGGGAAAGCCTACCCTTCAAACTACTGGAAGTCTTCCCTCTTTCACTTTTTGCTTTTGCAGTTTTCAGCAGGAAATCTGCATGCGCTTGAAGGCATAAGAACGAGAGATGTACATTTCGGAATGTGGGGAGAGACAGCAGATAAACAATGGTGGAGAACTCAGCCCTGCAGTAAAAAATCCTTAGGGGTTCAGTTTGTTAAATGCAAATTACATGGAGGTATCAGAGATAACACTATTTTAAAATCCCACAGGGGGAATCTTGGTTGCCATTAAGATGACTCCATGCCCTTCGATCCCTCAGCAGTTACAAATAGGGCCCAATTATTTTAGAAGAGCAATTAAACTAGGGATTCCATGGGACAATTCCCTCTGCCAGCTTGGTGTAGTGGTTAGGAGTGCTGACTTCTAATTTGGCCAGCCAGGTTTGATTCCCTGCTCCCCCACATGCAGCCACCTGGGTGACCTTGGCCTTGCCACAGCACTGAGAAAGCCGTTCTGACTGAGCAGTAATATCAGGGCTCTCTTGGCCCCACCTCCCTCACAGGGTATCTGTTGTGAGGAAAGGAAAAAGAAGGCAATTTATGCTACTTTGAGACACTTCTTCTTCTTTAATCCCAAAATGTAGGATGGCACAGGGGTTATGAGACTGTGTTATAATCCGGGAAGCATGTAGCATGAATGGGCAAAGTCATCAAGTGCCTGTACATGTGCCTTCCCCACTGAGGCTCCTGCCTTGTAGAATGCCTTGCCCAAGGAGGTCAGGAAAGCTCTCTCTGGGTCTTCCACAAGCTGAGCAAAACTGAACTACTCAAGAGGACTTTTCTGTGAAGCTACAAAATGGATGAGGGCCAAAATAACATCGGAATTATGCTGGCCTCTCTGCCAAAGCCCTAATCTATGTATCAGCTAGGGCTGATAAGATCCTCCTGCCTCCTCTCTCCCGCTTTTCCAGTAAGTAGAAGATCTAAGCAGCTGATGACTGTAACAGATTCAACTGAGTAGTCATATTAGTCTGAAGTAGCACAATAAAATCAGAGTCCAGTAGCACCTTTAAGACCAACAAAGATTTATTCAGGGCATGAGCTTTCGAGTGCAAGCACTCTTCCTCAGACTGTGAACTGACCATCATGACAGTGGGAATATATAAGCAAAAGTTAATCCTGTTACATTAGTAAACTGTGTCACAGCATCCAAATACAGCCATATGATAATTCTTTGCTAAACCAGCCAATTAGACACCTCGAATTCAGTTGCAGTCCACAAATACATATGAGAAATAAAACTGTCAATGCCAGGGATGGGGTTCACAAATACAGATGGGGCCAGCAGTAAAGTTGGAAGCCCCGTGTGAAACTGCAATTCCCTCCCCATTAAGGTGACCATCACTCACACCATCACTCCCTTACAAGACAGTGGAGAGGAGTCAAAGCCTAGGGCAAGAGAAAACAAAGAAGGGAGTCTGTTGCTTTTTGCCTCCCTCCCCATCCCATTTGTCCCATAGCAGTTCAGCTATAATGCTTGCATATGGTAGGAGTAGTAATGGATTTTACCCTGTTGTTTACGGATTGCCTTTCTGCCAAGGCAGCACAGACATTTCCAAGCTAATGGGATCGTCGTCTACCTGACTTTCTTCCTTTCCATTGCATCACGAAGGTCATGAAGGGAAGGAAGAATCCTTAGCTTCTGCTGTTACTGACTGAATTGGCACACATTTCACACAAAAGCATAGGCACGTGTTTTCTCATAAACTCAAGGTAAAAAAGGTAAAGGTAAAGGTATCCCCTGTGCAAGCACCGAGTCATGTCTGACCCTTGGGGTGACGCCCTCTAGCGTTTTCATGGCAGACTCAATACGGGGTGGTTTGCCAGTGCCTTCCCCAGTCGTTACCGTTTACCCCCCAGCAAGCTGGGTACTCATTTTACCGACCTCGGAAGGATGGAAGGCTGAGTCAACCTTGAGCCGGCTGCTGGGATTGAACTCCCAGCCAAACTCAAGGTAGAAAACGGCTACTGCTCCCACCCCGATCACCCTTCCTCCTTCTCTCCCTCCTCCTGCTTCCAATCCTATCCTACAACAGCATGGTGTCTGTCTGTCTGTCTGTCTGTCTGTCTATCTATCTAAAGGTGCATCTCTGGGTGAGAAAGAAACCTTATTTCACAAAGCAGCTATTGACAGAGTCAGTCTGGCTACTAGCCAGAGAGTTGACATGAATCCATGAACTGGTGTACAGAAATCCTTATTTCGCAATGCGATTGCTGTTGCAAGTTTGGGGTAGTGGGTTTGCAATCCCATTTTAAAGACTCAGCCCTAAGAAATGTCTCTTCCCTGTTTGGCAACTTGGATGTGATTTTCAAATGGCCGGCTGGGCTAATTCGTATCGGCAACACGACATGGGAGTCTAGTGGCCCATTAAAAACGTCGTGTTTATTCTGTGAAGTCAGTTCTGACTCATGAAAGCTTGTGCTGAAATAAACAGCGTTAGTCTCTAATGGGCTGTTGGGATCTCATTTTATTTTGATATAAGTGAGCTTCTCTAGCCTGACACTCTCAGTGGTGTCCTGGGGGTCTCTTCACTTGTTTTAAAGTTAATGGCTCCAAATAACTCCCAGCTCATCAGTCTGGTCGTCAGCATAAACCACAACGTTTAATCTAAAAGTTCGAAGCATTAAACTGGCAGCAGAAAACAAACAGGGAATAAAACCTCTGTCAACAGCACAAATTAAACCAGTTAAAACCCCTGGGGGAAAAAACCGAGATATGTTTTCATTCCTTGGCAGGATGCCTGTAGAAATTGGGCCAAATGAGCCACCTGAAACAAAGTATTCCAAAGACCCAGAACAACTATGAAGGCAGCCAGCCCATCCTTGCTGGGAGCTTGAGCTTTCAGCAGGGTCTCGCCAGATATGTTCAGTATCCAGGAGAAGGGGGGAAGGGGTCCGTCCAAGGCAGTGGTTCTCAACCTTCCTAATGCCACGACCTTTTAATACAGTTCCTCGTGTTGTGGAGACCCCCAACCATAAAATTATGCAAGGGTTCTTTCACAGAAATTAAATTGAAACTCACCAATGGTGTGAAGATCCATTGTTCATGATTGTATATAAATTGTTTCCCCCCCCCCTGGGGTTTCTCAGTTCATTTCTGCCCCTTGTCCCACCATGCTGATCTCGCTCTTTTCCGCTGCTCCAGACAGATGAAGCACTATCTCGATCTACCCTGCAAGGCTTGTTGTGTGTATGGCACCCCTCCCGCCAAGCTGTTTGTCCTGTTGTGACCCCTGTGAAAGGGTAATTTGACCCCCAAAGGGGTCCCGACCCCCAGATTGAAAACCGCTGGCTAGGGGCAGGCACTGTGAGATTGTAAGCTTTGGAAGTGGTGTGAAGAAGCATCTAGCAGACAGTGTAGGAGTGTCTGCATTGTTCTATTTTTATCTTTTCTGCCCTCCTTAGGTGTTTTCAGTTTACTCTTTTAAAATTCACAATTCGTTTTTTATGAGCTTTTACCTTTGAAGATCAAAAAGTGCCTGTCACTCTCTGCCTACCTGAGCTAGGCTGCGGTTACGCTTGCCAGCTTCTTTGTCCTGGAATACGGAAGCCTTTTGACTTCAAAGGACTGAAGAGGCATGTTTAGCAGCCTTTAGCAGCCAGAGAGTTTTAGCCTTACGCTGTCTTTGTTGCCTTTGCTTTTCAGCTCCTGGATCTCTGCCATCAGCTTCTGAAGGTATTGACAAGTCTGTAAAGTTCATAATCTTTATTAGGGTCTCACAGATTGACTTCTGCCTCCTCACTGTAGCATTTGGCATCCTGTACAATGAAACAGAACAGAGAGAAAGGCTTAGCATATATTCATTATAACATGCATGCTCTACTTTTTCCCTGTGGCTCAGAGCATACAAAATGCAGCAAAACCACATTTACTCCCCCAATTAAGAAACACTCGCAGCTTTAAGCCCCTTAAATAGTGTCATAAATAAAATGGCCTAACTGAGCCTCCTAAAAACCTCTAAAGATGGCTCTCTCTCTTATCTCAGGGAGCACATTCCACAAGAGGAACAGGTTCTAGCAGATACCAAGATGGCTACCTTAACTGGGTGAACAACCAAAAGATAGGACATAGAGTGCCCTGGTGTAGAGCACAGGAGGATGGGTTCCCATTGGAAGAAGATCATCCTTTCTCAATCCATGCCTTGGCAGATACTTCTGGTGAGGCTGGTGTTGCAGGGCCTCCCAGAAGGGAACGTGAGCCTGCAGGGTTCTCAAGCCAGGAAGTTCTAGCTTGGACCTACCCAGTGCCAGACCCGCCAAAGTCTGCAGAAGGAGCAGAGAATGCAAAGTGTGAACACATGGCCTTCTCTCTTCTGGGGGGGGGATGCCAGGACAAAGACCTTGCCATCAGATTCAACTTTATTCGGCCAATTTTGAACACCTACCCAAGAACTTCCCCAAAGGAGAAAATCAAGGTGTTGATTCAAGACAAAGATAGGCAAATAACTTTCTGCACAGCTAAATTTTGCACTGCTGCCATGAAATTGCGTACTATGTATATGGATCAGAAAATTTCTATCTGATCCAAATTCAAAAGTACAAAGAGCCAATTGTCACTGGTAACTTAAAGTATGTTTTAAATATTGAATCTAACATCAGTTCCTATGATGTCAGACCTTTTAAAATTTTTATAGTATTACTACTGCTTTCTCACTTTTTAAATTGTTTTAGTTTTTAATTACATGTATTTGAATTTTGGTCTGAATTACCATAAATAAATATTGATTGATTGACCTTGATGGATCTGGGCCCCCCTATTCCTCATGAGTAAAGAAGCTGCCTCAAGTTGTGCTTAACATGAGACCAGCATCACCTGCAGAGAAACACCTTACATGAGACCTTGGTGAGGGTACAGACTGTGTGAGTTAGCTTGACTGCAGTCGTACTCGACCAGTTGCCTGACCTGACCGGTTTGGGATCAATTCTTAGTATCCTGATACAGGACCTTTGGACTCTGTCTCTGGAATATGTAACCTGACCTTGGACTGTCTTTGGATTGTGTTAATTGACCCTGGATTGGCTTTTGACCATGACTAGAGAACCTATGCTTAAGATCCTGTAGTTGCCAGGACAAAATACTCTCAAGTTTTCTACTAAAATGAAGCATGGTTGACATAGGAGACTTTCTACTATGTTCACTCCAGGAATAAGCTTCCTACACACTGGAAAGGGGTAGAGCTAAAAGCTGATTCCATGAAGACCACCGACAGTGGTTGAATTCAGTTACCAGCTTATTCTATAGCTATACTTTAAAAAGTAAATGCACACAATATATTGTACAAGACATATTCTACAATCTACAAGGAGTAATAATTATTTCCGGTGTTTTTTTTCCAAGTCTGCTTTTAGCAGTATTTTTTTCTACTACTACTTCAGCCCTACTATGGAGGGGCAGTGTGGTGTGGTTGTTAAAGAGTGGCAACCTCTAATCCAGAGAACTGCATTTGATTCTCCACTCACATGCAACCAACTAGGTGATCTGAGTTCTGGGTAAATGAACAGCTCTGTACTGGTGATCTCAGCAGGGGATAGTAGCAGGCAACAAGAAGACCAACCCCCTCCCCGAAAACCCCACCCTTTTACCCAGTACCCAGGCGTTCTTCCTATGAAGCCCCATATCTAACATATGTCCATGGACATCTAGAGAGCCACAGTCTGACCACCCCTTGGACCAGAGCCTGGTCTGTGCTCAGCTTCGCTCCATCATTCCCCATATGCTCCCAATCTGGGAATGGCAACCCCGAGAAGGGGGTGGGAACGGGCGGGCCTCGTGGGGTACAGAGTGGCCTCCACCCTCCAAAGCAGCCATTCCCCCAATGGGAAGCTGACCCCCTGCAGCCTGGAAATCAACTTATAATGTAGGAAGACTCCCGCCGGGAGGCTGGCAACGCTCTGCAGCAGAGGGAAGGCCTTGCAAGGGAAAGCGGGGACCGCAGCCCATGGAAAAATAATACATGGAAAACAAAACCGCTTACCGCCGTCGCCTAGCGAGCCCGCTGGGTAAGTGAAGAGCTGGTTCTCCCCACCGGAAGTTCCGGAGGCGAGGGACGAACGAGTTCCCGCGGCTAGAGACGCCAGTCCTCCCGCGCCCCCTGGGTGGGCCGTGTGGGCAAAGCGTCGTTCCGCTCCGAGCAGCAGGCGTGAGAATGAGCAGGAGCGGTGTGTGCGGCGCTTTTGTTATTTAGTATTTATTTGTTTGTTTTTTGTATTCATATCGCGTATGAATACAGTATTTATTGTATTTATTATTTATTTATAATATACATTTATTTATTTATAATAAATTAATGTTTATTGTATGTAATGCATTATTTCTCGATTGTATTTCTATAGTGTATTTATTTATTAATTAATTTTTTTAAAACAAAGGCTGGATAGCCATCTGACGGAGAGGCTGATTCTGTGAAGGCTCAAGGGGGTGGCAGGTTACAGTGGATGAGGGTTGTGAGTGTCCTGCATAGTGCAGGGGGTTGGACTAGATGACCCAGGAGGTCCCTTCCAACTCTATGATTCTATGATTCAATCCAGTACCAGTTCTCCACCAGCATCATTTCTAAAGTCTCTTCAGACAGCCAGCTCTAGGGTCGACCTGGGGGGCTGGGTTCTGATCCCTAGGTGGGAGTGGTCGATGAAGGGCAACCTTGTAGATCACTTTGAGGAGCTTCCACACACACACACACACACACCCCCCCCCGGCGACTGGATGGGGGAGGACTGACCAGGAGAGCAGGGAAGGAGAGACAATGTTGTTGGAATTGCACAGGAATTGACATCACAACATCAGCGACTTTCAGGCGGCGCTCCAGTAATTGTGGAGGGGCAACTCTATGGTAAAACGGGCTTCTGCCATTGAGTTTTCATGCAAATACCAAATTGCCTGGAATGTTCAAGTTCTCCAGAGAGACCAGTTTAGGAATCTCTAGTACCAAACTGGAGAGTGCCCCTGCCAGCTCATGGAAGTTGTGCCCACTGAGTGATCAGTAAACTGAGCGATCAGTAAAGAAATATCAGGCCGCATCTATCCCTTGTCTCTAATACAGCCTTTGCTAAACTTTTGACTGTGGAGTAACCCAGAGAGATTTTGCAGGCTTCAAGGTAACCCTGAAGTGATGTCAGCTCCCTGTCACGCTCCCGGAAGTGACGTGTCATCAGAAGGAATAGGCCATCTCCTCCCACCAACCCACCCTCTCACAAGTAAAAAATGAGACAAAATGCTTGCCCTCAACCCCATCACTGGGGTGGTAGCCTGCTCTGCCCACCACTGAGACTGAAATGGCAAAAGGTAGACACAGGAGCTGTAGACACATTCTGCACACCGGTAACGATTAGGCACTAAGGTTTCATTCGCTTAGCATCGCTCCGTAAACAGAGAGACATTTGAGGCCCCTATAAGGCTTTTCTTATCCCACTAGTCTTATTTCATCTTTGGTCTTGAGTAGTGCAGAGATGTTGAAAACCAGGGTGCTGCTAAGAGGGGCTGGCATTTCTGAAAGATGAGAAGGCGCTTTGGGTAGGAGTCCCAGGACAAGAAAAAAGCCATTAAGGTTTCACAGGAGCCTCAAGAGGGCAGGAGAGTACCACGAACTTCGCGATAATCATTTCCACAGAATGGGGGGGGGGCTCTGAATGGGAAGCAGCCAATGGGAACACGGGTTGAAGGCAATCTGTATGATTTTGGTTGCTATAGAGATTAGAAAAGGAAGGGGGGGAGATGGGAGTCAGTTGAGTGACAGCTGAAGAGGGAGAAGGGGCAAAGCAAACTTAAGAGCAAGCTTTGGGAAGGGCAGGATATAAGTGCTAATGAAATTAGTGAACTGATCTGCCCTGACCTCTGTGGAAGAAAGATGAGAGAAATTGATAGGAGGAGTTGGAGGAGGATTTGGGTCTTGTATGCTGCTTGTCTCTACCCGAAGGAGTCTCAAAGTGGCTTACAATCACCATCCTTTTCCTCTCCCCACAACAGACACCTTGTGAGGTGGGTGAGGCTGGGAGAGCCCTGATATTACTGAAGAAGAGTTTGTTCTTATATGCCGCTTTTCTCTACCCAAAGGAGGCTCAAAGCGGCTTACAGTTACAAAGCGGCTTACAGACACCCTGTGAGGTGGGTGAGGCTGGGAGAGCCCTGATATTCGTGCTCGGTCAGAGCAGCTTTATCAGTGCCGTGGCGAGCCCAGGGTCACCCAGCTGGCTGCATGTGGGGGAGTGCAGAATCGAATCCAACTTGCCAGATTAGAAGTCCGCACTCCTAACCACTACACCAAACTGGCTTCATGTGCTCACTTATCCACATCCTGGCTTCTTATTGCCCTTAGGCCATTAAAGAGTGCCTGCCTTAAGGTCACCCAGTGAACTTTGTAGCAATCTGGACATTTAAACCCAGTTCTCCCGACTCCAATTTTTGCAGACTTGATGTGGCTCACACCCATCTTCTCCCTCCCCTTGCCTTCATTTCACTTCTTCTGTGAAGTAGGCGAGGCTGAGAGAGCTCTGAGAGAACTGTGACTGGCCCAAGGTCACCCAGCTGGCAGCATGTGAAGGAGTGCGGAATAAAATCTGGTTCTCCAGATTAGAGGCCGCTCCTCTTGCCCTCTACACCAGGGGTAGTCAACCTGTGGTCCTCCAGATGTTCATGGACTACAATGCCCATGAGCCCCTGCCAATGTTTGCTGGCAGGGGCTCATGGGAATTGTAGTCCATGAACATCTGGAGGACCACAGGTTGACTACCCCTGCACTACACCACACTGGCTCTCCAAGAGGTGCCGTTCATCTTAATGTTTGCTTTTAGCCTGATAATTGCTTCATGAAAGCAGATTTTGGGCTATTCATTGATTGTTTTGTACTGTTTCTCTGCACTGGTGTGTTTTTAATGATTTGTTGTGCAGTTTTACTTATAGCAGTCAAATGTGCCACATGAATGCCCTCTCTGCCAAACCTGACACATACTTCTCTCATAGAGATGGGAGCTATTATGTTTTCTGCAAAAAAAACCCCCACAAAACACAAATGAAGCTTGCTTGCTTTGGCAGCACAAATACTAAATCGGTGAGACTGAATTATTTTAGGGTTTTTGTTTGTTTGTTTTTGTTTTAATTCCTCATGCATTTATTTTGTTTCCTGTTTCCTGTTGGGGCCCTTCCCTGGCCCCCTTTCCATCAACCATCTCCATCTTCTTTGGATTGACCAACTTCACAGAAGGTTAGGAGTGTTTCAAGTCTGTGTTGGACCCCATCGCCCTTTTCACCTGTGGAGAAGGACAGTGACATCACATGTACATTCTGCAAACAATGGCTCTTGCACCTCTCCTCAACCCCCCCCCCCCTGTGTCTTGTTCGTCAGGAAGAGACGGTGGCTCGGACAGAATCATAGAATCATAGAATCATAGAGTTGGAAGGGGCCATACTGGCCATCTAGTCCAACCCCCTGCTCAACGCAGGATCAGCCCAAAGCATCCTAAAGCATCCAAGAAAAGTGTGTATCCAACCTTTGCTTGAAGACTGCCAGTGAGGGGGAGTTCACCACCTCCTTAGGCAGCCTATTCCACTGCTGAACTACTCTGTGAAATTTTTTCCCCTGATATCTAGCCTATGCCAGGAAGCAAGATTTCCTTACTCATTTAGCCAATCAAAAATAAAATGGTTTACGTTTTGAAGCTGTCCTAGGGCAGAATGAGGGGAAGGAGAGAGCCATATATTTTGCAAGAACCGCCCCTCCCCCTGCCCACAGAACGAATAAAGATGCAATACAAGTTAAAAGATCAGTGGTTCTTAATGGGAGCCCTACAACACTCTAAAAATCGGTGTGTGTGTGTGGGGGGGGGGTTTACATGACCTTAGAGTCCCATCTCTCCATTTGTGATGGCTGCTGACAGGCAGCAGAGAGGAGTCATTTTATAATGCACACTCTGCCCTGAGGATAACATCCCAAATTTTCCCCTTAGGCCTTTACACTGTGGCACATGACAAATAAGAATACAATCTAATAAGGAGTTGGCTTATGTCCATGTGGCACAACCATCTCACGGAATGTATGCCTTAAATCTGTATATAGTACGCATATACCTGTGTAAATGATTATGAAGTTGTTGGGTTCTTACAACGGAATGCTATTTTTATCTCTGTTTTTTTTAATTTTTATTTGTGGCTTGGGGGGTTTAACGTCTGGTGATGATGTTGCACAGTTGGGGGGACTGTGGGGAGGGTGTTAGAAGCACATACAGGCATTGGGTAAGGACCAAAGATCTTGGGCATGGATGGAACAGCTGGGTCTGGACGCTTGGATTGGCTGGAGCCGAATCTTTCCAGCGGAATGTTTCTCCTAGGCTTCCGCTCCAGTGGCCACTGTGATACTCTCTTGGCAGCTGAAAAAGAAAGGAATCAAAGAAGAAATGTTGCAGAACACATGGTGGCCAAACCAGGACTTGCCTCCGACTGCATTTGGGGAGCCTAACCCGTCCTTGTTCACAGGACAAGTGTACTGCATTGCACATCAGCAGACATATTTGTCACATTTCAGACATTATATTTTCAAGACAAACATTCTTGTTCCATCCGAAAAGGCCTGCCACTTACCGTCTCTAAAAAAAATCTGACATGCTAAAAGCTTTTGATGGCCAGGGCAACCCGAACCTCTCTTTTGTTTAAGAAACACTTGGAAATTAATGCATACAATTTTGTTTTTTGTTTTTTCTGAAGTGGGTATTCATTTTAGACTTTTTGAGCTTGATTTTTAAAATATTTTCACTCTTAGAAAGTATTTTCAAGTGGCTGCTGTTCCAGAGCCTCATGTCGCTCTTTGTGGTGGAGCATGATGTTGTGTTTGGAAGAGTCCAAGCCTTTATTTCTAAACCCAAACACCTAAATCAAGACCTTTGTCTTCTGTTATCCTTTGGGACTTCTCCCCACACTTTGTCTTGTCCTCCCCCTGTTACATTTTTAAATGGCTGGCCTGATGAAGAGTTCTGGAAAACACAGAAGCTTGCACACTGTTTTATATTGGCTTTAGCTTTGGAGGGGAACAAAGCAGAGAAATGCGACTTCGAAGCTAGCCTAAGTGCTCCTCACCCACTCCCCGCAGGCCCATCTTTACGGAAAGCAGGACTTACCAAGCGCATAGGTGCTGACCCTCCTCATCTCACACATCAGACACTCCACTTCCTTGTGTATCTCCTCCTCTTTGAGCGAACTGCCATGGTTGAACAGGGAAAAGAACTTGGCCTGGAAAACAGCAGTGGGAGATGGAAGAATTGTTTGTGGGAACTTTTCCCTGTTCTCAGGGAGGAAGGTAAACCAGCATGATGAGCCAGTACAGACCAGAGGTAAGAAAGCAGCTGAAGAGGTACCCAAGCCAGCATGGTATAGTGGTTAGGAGCACAGATTTCTAATCTGGTGAGCCAGGTTTGATTCCTCACTCCCCCACATGCAGCCAGCTGGGTGACCTTGGGCTCGCCACAGCACTGAGAAAGCTGTTCTGACCGAGCAGTGATATCAGGGCTTTCTCAGCCTCACCCACCTCACAGGGTGTCTGTTGTGGGGAGAGGAAAGGGAAGGGGATTGGAAGCCACTTTGAGATTTCTTTGGGTAGACAAAAGTGGCATCTAAGAACCAACTCTTCTTCTTCAGTAATATCAGGGCTCTCTCAGCCTCACCTCCCTCACAGGGTGTCTGTTGTGGGGAGAGGAAAGAGAAGGCGAATGTAAGCTGCTTTGAGACTCCTCCGGGTAGAGAAAAGCAGCATATAAGAACCAACTCTTCTTCTGCTGTTTCAAGGCTGCTATTAAATACAGATGCTGGCTTAATGTTTTGAATAGTGGGGGGGGGGGCAGTCTATAAATGAAATGAATAAATAAATCAAAACGAATAAGTTATTAATCTTTAACCTAAACTGGTATTGCCAGCCTGAGCTGGCTTGCTGGGAAGGTGGTATAGAAACTGAATAATAATAACAATAACAATAACAACCTAGAAACCGAAATTTAAAATCACGGTTCTGTTGCCTTGGGATTCCAAAGGGCTCCTTCAGTTACTACCTTAGGTCATCTCAGCTGCAAATTTCAAGCAAGCTAGCTGCTAAATGACTAGATTAGGATAAGACCAAACATTAGCCCAGCCCAGGCTAACACAGCTGTGACAGCCTTCCCCAGATGGATGCTCTGATCGAATTGTTTTCAATACTGCGGCCCCAAGCAGAGAGCAGGTGCAAGGTCAGTTTATTCAAACCAGACAGTCAAGAGAATATCTGGCTTATCTAGGCAACCTCTGGATTCATCCCTACTTATTAGGCTATTGTTAAAGGCTGTGATTCAAGGAGGAGGAGAAAGAGCAACATTTGCTTTCACACACACTGGATAAGGCAGGGGTAGTCAATCTGTGGCCCTCCAGATGTTCATGGACTACAATTCCCATGAGACCCTGCCAGCGTTTGCTGGCAGGGGCTCATGGGAATTGTAGTCCATGAACATCTGGAGGGCCACAGGTTGACTACCCCTGGGATAAGGCACTTTAGCGAGCATTTGCAACCAGATTTCCCCGTGTCATGCAGGAAAATCCAGTTGCAAATTATTGCTAACAGGTACTGAAAACGCACTTTATACAGTCTGAGTGAGAGCACTATGACTGCTAGCTGTTTCTTTATCCCAGCTTTTCTCTACTTTTTACCATAGAGAAAGCCCTGAAACATTCTTTAGGCTTTGAGAAACCCCAGAAGTGGCCTGATTATGCAGAATATGGCTGAGAAGCAGAGCTCTGTGGACACGCCCACCTGGGGCCCCTCCCCTTCCCACCTCCTCCAGGACCGTCATTGGCCATTTTGGGTGGGGGTGGCAGGTCGACATGACCATATATGGTCATATTACCCGATAAATGTTTTAACAAATGTATTCAGGTAAGCCTTCCATCAGGAAACCCCAGGGTTTCACAACCCCCTGGTTGAGAAAGCCTGCTTTATCCCATCTTCTTCTTCTGTGTCTTCCCCAGCAATCTGCTGGGAAAGAGTTTTACAATGGGCCACTTCACCTGTGCTGATTCCTCAGTCCGCCCAATGGGAACCCCCCAAGCTGTACCTTCAGGTAGGATGCCAACCCGCCTTCCTCGGTCTCCACTTGCTTCCTCTTCCGTATGAGCCTCTCACAAACACCTGGATTCAGTTCCATTTGGGTGTAAAGCTCCTCCAGGGATTTCTGCGTGTAAGTGCAGGATTGTCTCTCAAAGGCCTCTGGGGAGATCCGCTTGCAGAAAGACACGTAGAGGGGCGACTCGTTGTCGAACTCACCCAGGATCTCCATCCTGTCCCCGATTAGAAGAGGGATGGAGCAGGATGGAAAGAGGCAGAATATCATGACTTCTATGGAGATTAGATGACAAACCTTTCCTTTTCTTTTCAAGGAGAGCATCTTCAGCTCCCATCAGGAGTATCAAGCAACGGATTTGAAACTCTGCTTGGATTCTAGTTGGCAGGCATGATTTCCATATCAAATTGAGCATCAGCTTCCCACTGGAATACAAGGCCAGATCCTGGTATCTAGGACAGCACTTCTCAACTTTTTTACTGTTGAGAAACCCCTGAAATATTCTTCAGGCATCAAGAAACAACAGAACTGGCATGATCATCCAGAATATGGTTTGGAAGCGAAGTTGTGGACACGCCCACCCAGGGCCCCTCCCCTTCCAACCCCCACCAAGCCATTTTTTGACGGAGTGGGTCAACATTACCATATTTGGTCATATCACCCAATAAATATTTAACACATTTTTAAAAAATATTAAAAATTAATTAACTTCTACCCATTCATGAAACTTTTGGAGGGTTGTCACGAAACCCCAGGGCTTCACGATGCAATATTTTACAGATATCTCTACTTTCCTTCCTAAGACACATGATTGTTTCTGCTATACATTTCTGCATTCATTTACTGAGGATTTCGGGAGACAAGTGGTGGATTTCCACTCCTTTGTTCTGAACAAGATATTGTTTATGATTGTCTAGAGCTTTATGCATATCTGGATTTTGTTACTGAGTTGCCTTCTGGCTGTATCTATTCATTGTCTGAATTCTATTGCTGCTGTTTCTATTTATATACAGTGGCTTTGCCTTCACTTTTTCTGTCCCACGTACTGCGTACCTCCTCCTCCTCCTCTGTTTTGCAGATATTCACAATGGAATTATCTTCACCTTGTCATGGAGCCACCTGCCCCCTTTCGTATAATGTGCATTTGACTTTAGGCATGTGGTCACTAGTCATGGCAAGTAAAGAAGCAAAATAATAAGTAGTCTTGATCCTAGAAGCAAAGCTGATCTAGGAGAATTGCGGGGGGGGGGGGAGGAGGTGTCTTTCACCATCAGCTCAAAGCAGAATTGAAAGTCTGCGAGAATCCACACAGTTCTTAACAGAGCACAATATTCCCCTGAAAAATCTTGCATAGTGCACCTCCAAGTTCAACTTCCTACTCTTCTCAGAAATTATGCATTCAACAAAAGTGCCGCTTTCCTCAAGTTTTTGTTTTGTTCCCTTGTTTTTCTTAGAGGCAGAGAGGGTGGGTGAGGGGGTTTAAAGTGGGCTCTGTTCTTTTAACTCTGCAGCCAGGATCTCTGCACGATAACAATCACGGCCCAAAAGAGGAAAAGCGTTGGTGAAATCATCTCCCTGTTAAGAGCTGATGATGATTCATCATTGCTTCGTTTGTGCCCTGGCAGTCTACTGAAGAGAGATCAAGAAGTAATTAAGCTAGAAGAAGAACGGAAGGAAGAACAGGTAAAGGGGCGGCAGTAATAAGAACAGAACTTCCATTAAGAACTGTCCGGCTCAGCAATTGCATTTTTAAAATATCATCAGTGCTGGAAAAAGTCAGTACATGGAAAACACAGTAATGAATTGAACTGCCAAATGGTGAGGTCTGGATGCTACTCTAAAACCTTGTTATGTGTGACAGGACCCTGCTCTATAGTTTGGCATAGTGTCTCCAACAACAATGGCACCCCTCAGTCATCTAGGCTTATGCCAAAGCCAGGCACTGTTAAAGTCTGTCGAGACCCAGGAGGGCCAGACTCCATTTTCTCCCCAGCTTGTTCCAAGCCACAGATTCAACATGACAGCTGCAGCATGAGTCATGTCTTGCCTTCCTCTCCCCTCCCCCTCCCCACCTCATTGTATTGCTGATCAAGTGGCTGGCAGAGCCATGTTTACCCAGAGGTTTCTAGGCAAGTCCCTTGATCTCTCTCCTCTGACTCACTCTAGGCCAATCTGCCAGGGGAGTTTGCCCCCCCCCTCCATCGCTAGACCCATTGACACAATGGTTCTCTTTATTTAGTCCCATTAACACCCATCTCTGGACCTGGCTAGGCCATTTCCCAACGTCCTACCCATGGAAAATTCCATCATGCACCTACCATGCCCCTATCATGTCCTCATCATGAGCTCAGCATGATCCCCTTTCCCCCCAAACCTATAAAATCATTGGCTTCCAGAAGCCAAAGTGTTCTTCTATTTCAGGACCCATTCAGAACACCCTTCATGCCGCTGGTTAGTCATGTTACCAATCCTCTCGCAAAGCAATTCCCCACTGCTAAATATACACGTATCTTGGGACACATGTGTGTGCTTTTATTGTAACAACCTGAAACTACATCCCCTGCCAAATGGGTTGGAAGGACCCACCTTCTTATTATTTGTGCAACCCCCTTCCTTAAGTATGTGACTATACCTCCAAGTATGTGATTTTACCTCTTACTTCCAGAAGATCCTTTTAAAGATCTATATGAGCCAAGGTCTTGGGCCAGCCAGCCACAGAAAGTGTATTGGTCCTGAGATGGATGACAGAAAGCTGCTCTACAAGGTACTTCATTCTGCTTTGATCTCCCATATCTTCAAACCCCAGGAGGAATTATGACATCAAGGGCAAATTAACCAATCCCTTGCTTTTCCATTGATGCCTGCAGCGTTGCAATTATGTCATCATAATTAAAAACAGCTGGACACCAATCCCAGCTCTCTAGCTGTGCCTCACAGAAGTTTTTGAGATGGAACCAGAATGGAGGGCTTGCAAGGAAACAGGGGAACACCTTGGGAGAAACAACCAGCGCTTAAACGAATGCACTCATGAAAGTTATGATCCTTTTGTGGAGGGCTCCTGTGTCTTTTAAGAGCAGAAATTTAACGTATTTAACAGATCAGCTTCTTTTGTGTGTGCATGCCTAGAAGTCAGCATGGGTTGAATTTCTGCCTGTCAGTTCCAATACCATCCTGAGTCACAAGGGGAGAGCTATATATAAATAAGAGAGAGAGAGAGAGATTCATTTTCCTGCCTTACCTAATGAAAACCAAATTTGGTGCAAATGGGCATGCAAATCATTAATTGTGTTGGAATATGCTAGATCTGCAGTACGCATAATTGAGCAGAATATAAAGAATGTCCTGCAGGGGGCATGGGAGGAAATGTGTATTCAGCATAGTTAGAATAGGCAATTCCTGATGATTTTCAAATTATCTCCTCCAATATCCTGATTGACTCAATGGGAGACTTCCTGCTCCTTTGAGCCAGGGTGGTGTGGTGGTTCAGAGCAGTGGCTTCTAATCCAGCAAGCCGGGTTTGACTCCCCACTCCTCCATATGCAGCCAGCTGGAAGATCTTGGGCTCATCACAGCCTTGATAATGCTGTTCTGACTAAGCAGTCCTGTCAGAACACTCTTAGCCTCACCTACCTCACAGGGTGTCTGTTGAAGGGAGAGGAAGGGAAGCCACTTTGAGACTCCTTCAGGCAGATAAAAGCAGATTATAAAAAAAAGCCTTCTTCTTTGAGCAGACTTCCTCTCTGCTTGCCTCCAAAACAGCAGTAGAATGGGAGGAAGGACTGCAGACAACAGAAAGTTAGAGCGGTCTCTCTCCTTTCTACACAAAGTTGTTTCTCTTCTTAATAAAACTATTTTATTCTTTTAAGCAGCCTGGTGCTTTGCGCATTCAAACTGTGCCAACAAATAGAACAGATTACAAACATATTGGTGTGATGGCGGTGGGGGGGGGGAAGGAATCATCTGTTTATATAGGGGTAAAAGCACCCTGCGCCAATCCTTTCCACCTGAAAACACTCATAGATGTATAATCTTGAGCAGCAGAAAAATTCTAGACAGTCTATTTGGAACCAAGGGTTCAAGGGACTGATAAGAATTTAGCCGCACCCAATTAAATTCCTGGATCATTATCTTTGATGATTAAGGAGAGAACAGTTTCCAGAGAGCAGGGGGCTAAATGGTTGCTTAATAGAGGCCTAATATGGTTATTCCTGGGAGTCACAAACATAGGACATGTGAGCAAAATGTAGAAAGGTATAGCGATCATTTGCTCACCAGAACAGCAGATCCTGTCAGAATATATCTTGCCAGCAAACTTTCCCTGTGAAAAATGGAAGGGATTATATTTAACCTAGCAAACAAGAATGCCTTACAAAATTAAGATTGAAACATAACAAGAGGGAGGTGGTGGGTTCTCCATCTTTGGAAATTTTTAAACAGAGGCTGGATAGCCATCTGACGGAGAGGCTGATTCTGTGAAGGCTCAAGGGGGTGACAGGTTACAGTAGGTGGGCAATAAGGATGTGCGTGTCCTGCATAGTGCAAGGGGTTGGACTAGATGACCCAGGAGACCCCTTTCAACTCTATTATTGTATGATTCTATGGTAATGCTTTGGAGAGAGCTGTTTTTTTATATCCAACTTTTCACTACCTGAAGGAGCTCCGAAGTGGCTTACAAGCACCTTTCTTTTCCTCTCCCCACAACAAACACCCTGTGAGGTTGAGAGAGCTGTGTGAGAACAGGTCTAAGAGAACTGGGACTAGCCCAATGTCACCCAGCTGACTACATGTGGAGGAGAGAAGAATCAAACCCATCTTGGTGTAGCAGTTAGGAGTGGTGACTTCTAATCTGGTGGGTTTGCTCCCCTGCTCCCCCACATGCAGCCAACTGGGTGATCTTGAACTTGTCACAGCCCTTATAGAGCTGTTTAGACTGAGCAGGAATATCAAGGCTCTCTCTGCCACACCTAGAGGAAAGGAAAGGGGAGTGTAAGCAGCTTTGAGACTCCTTCTGGCAGAGAAAAGAGGCATCTAAGAAGCAACTCTTCTTCTTCTTCTCTTATAAATTTACACTGCATGGGAAAGAGCTAGAGTTCTTTAGGAATCTATGGACTACAGAGATTAGCTCCCCTATCAGAAATGACAAGTCTGAAGATTGACATTCTATGACCTAAGTCAGGGATAGTCAACCTGTGGTCCTCCAGATGTTCATGGACTACAATTCCCATGAACCCCTGCCAGCAGTTGCTGGCAGGGGCTCATGGGAATTGTAGTCCATGAACATCTGGAGGACCACAGGTTGACTACCCCTGACCTAAGTTACTTCCCCAGACTCGAACTTTCCCAGGTACCACCACATATCCAGAAATTTCCCAAGCTGAAGTTGGTTATCCCTAGTTGGAGAGCTCCTGGAAAAGCAGTCAGGTCTGGATACAGGCCGTATCCAGATGGGTGCTCCCTAGGGAGCCCCATGGACAGTACCATTGTGGGTTAAGTTGTTTGAACATGGACCATTCAATGTCATTCTTTATTATCAATACAATTAATACATTATCTTTTGGCCTTTCTTTCCTCTGAAAACCCGCAGTTCTCCCTCCCCCCAGGCCCCACAGCCTTGTAACAACCCAGCAAGAGGGTAGAATAATTGGTTTTTATACTCTGCTTTTCTCTACCCGAAGGAGTCTCAAAGTGGCTTACAATCCCTTCCTCTCCCCACAACAGGCACAACAGGTGAGGTTGAGAAAGTCCTGATATTACTGCTCGGTCAGAACAGCACTATCAGGGCTGTGACTAGCCCAGGGTCACCCTGCTGGCTGCATGTGAAATAGCGGGGAATCAAACCCAGTTTGCCAGATTAGAAATTGCCACTACTAACCAAGCTAGAGATTGCTCAAGGTTGCCTAGCGGGTTTCATAGCTCAGGAAGCATCTGAACCCAGGTCTCACAGAGATAAATCCAAATCCAGTGTTCTAATCACATGGTCCCAGTGCTCAGATCTCTTCCTGACTTCCTCTAGTGCCACCTAGAAATAGGCACTGAGGGGAAACCAACTTCCTGCTTGTCAAAGATCACAATTTGTAAAAAAGAGAAACAAAACAGTTCAGATGCCTAATTTTATTTGCTGTAGGGAAGCCTTAACACATTCTCTCTCGTATCACTAATTCTATCCTATCTGTTGTGGCCAAAAGTGTTTGTGAGATACTGCTCAGGGAAACAGCTTGCGCAAAGACCATGCAAAAGTTTTGTTTTGGGCGCTGGTGCAAGATGAGTTTTATTTGCAGTGTTTGCTGGTGTCCAATTTCTTAAACTCTTCATTGTACGAAGCTCCAGCAAAACAGATGGCAGCACTTCGGTCACAGTTGCAGATAAATGCCGCGCAGGTGTCGTTCTCTTCTAGACAGACAAAGGAAGAAGTGAATTGGGGGTGATTTCTCAGGGGGGCATGAATAGGCCACAAAACAATCCCTCACCTCCCACATTCCCTTTTCCCCAGAAACAGGAAACCAGGGCTGAATCTGCACAGAGCTTTTATTCCAGTCCCAGGTCAATTAAGTCCCTGCCGTCTCCATTGAATGCGATTTCCATTTTGATTTTGTCCAATTAAAATTTTCCCTCTGCAACAAGCAGGATTGATCCGGAGTGACCCTACCTTTCCACCACAATATCCTAGAGTGAATATAACCCTCAATATTTGAAAAATCGGCATGAGAAAGTGTGCAGCTCTCTGCATTTCCCCCGAACTAACTTGCTGCTGAGCCTAGAAAAGCCCTGATTGGCCAAGGCTTCAAGTTCAAAGGCTTCCTCATTCCCAGGTTGCAAGCTTGCCTTAAAGGGGAAGCCCTCTCGGCAGAGATTTGCCTCTTAGTTTTTTTCTCCCTCCTCTGCTGTCTCCAATCCTCTCCCCTCCCCCTTTAAGAAAAGAAAGAAAGAGGCTCCTGCTGTGCTTGGCTCCCCGCCCCCTTCTGAGCTTCCCTAACCAGGTGCAGAACACTTTTCTGTTTCAATGGGGGCGGGGCAGGGCAGGCCAGGCCCAGGGAAAAATTCTTTAGGGAAGATTAAGCCTGGAACAATTTGCAAGCAAAACATGTGCTTGGTCCCTGTGGCTAAGTCTCAGTGCGGGGAGGGGGGTGGAATGGATGTTACCACTGCAGGTGATATCGCTGCCAGCGCAGCTGTAGACATAGGTCTTTGTGTAGGGGTTGTCCATGAGGAATTTACAGTCTTGGTGTCTAAGGGCTTCTCCGTAGCAGTCATCATGAATCTGGCAGCACCTGTTCAGTAAGCAGAAGCATTCAGCACAATCCACAACATTTGGTAATAATTTAGGGATGGCTGTGCTTGGATTAGGCCAAGTTCCATCTAGCCTCGCACTGCGTTTGCAACAATGCCCAACTATAATGCCTCTGCCCTCTTGTCCAGGGATCTCCAACCTTCTTGGGTCTGTGAACACCTTGGGAATTCTGAGAGAGTGTGGTGAATAGCACTCCAAAATGGCTGCCACAGGAGGTAAAGCAAAGCCCAAAATGGCTGCCACAGAAGGTACAGCCAAATGCAGTACCTCAATTTGTGAAAGAATCAGAGGAGGGGAGTAAAAGGAAACTGATAAAAGCTGAAGGAAAAACTTTGGGAATAGGTCAAGGGAGGAGAAAAAGAAAACAGGGAACACAAAAGAAAGCCTGAAAATCTGGGTGCTTTGATTCTCAAAACCCTTTCATCTGAATAAGGGCAGCCATTACCAAACCCTGCCTTACAATGGCCCTGGCCACGTTCTGGAAAGTTTGGTGAGCTCCATGAGAATTAGTGTCAGATGCCACAGTACCCACAGGCTCCAGCTATGCTTGCTTTTGTTTGTCCTCCGGTTCTGGTATACTGCTGCTGAACACGGAGGCTTCATTTTGCCATCCAAGTTAACAGGCATTGTGAATGCATCAGATCCTATATAAAAGGTTATCTAAGATGGTGGTCATGTCCAGTTCTTGTCATTTATATGCCTTGCAACAATGTACTTCTCTTTAATCTGGTCCAACGGGTCACCCTAATTTCTAGCAGCATGAGAGGAGGAGAAAATTCTCTGCCTATAAGTAGGAATGTTATGGATCTTTCTGTGTCATTCGGAATCTAACAGCCACATGCCCCAAAGAATTCCTAAGCTGGGCAGGAACATGATTCTCAGTTATCCTTTCTTCTTTGGTCCTAGCAGCTGATAGTTCAAGGTATACTAGTTACAGTCGTGGAATTATCTTAGATCTTCCTGGATTTTTCTAATGGCAAGAGGAACCAGATTAAACCAAGAGATTCATCCACTGTAACCTGCCACCCCCTTGAACCTTCACAGCCTCTGTCAGATGGCTACCCAGCCTCTGTTGGAGAACCCACCACCTTCTGAGGGAACCTGTTCCACTAAAAAAACACTCTGTTAGGAACTTCTTCCTGATGTTTAGACAGAATTTCTTTTGAATTAATTTCATCCAATTGGATCTAGTCCAGGGGTAGTCAACCTGTGGTCCTCCAGATGTTCATGGACTACAATTCCCATAAGCCCCTGCCCACGAATTCTGGCAGGGGCTTCTGGGAATTGTAGTCCATGAACATCAGGAGGACCACAGGTTGACTACCCCTAGTCCATCCTTCTGGGGCAAGAGAGAACAACTCTGCTCCATCCTCTACATGGCAGCCTTTTGAAGGTGGTTATCAGATCCCCTCTCAGTCGTCTCCTCTCCAGGCTAAACAGACCCAGCTCCCTCAACCTTTCCTCACACGTGTGATGAAAGCTTCTTATTGAGAATCAGTGTCGGAGTAGACCAGGGGTAGTCAAAGTGCGGCCCTCCAGATGTCCATGGACTACAATTTCCAGGAGCCCCTGCCAGCGAATGCTGGCAGGGGCTCCTGGAAATTGTAGTCCATGGACATCTGGAGGGCCGCACGTTGACTACCCCTGGAGTAGACAATATCCAATCAGAAAACAGCCCAATGAGAAGATGCAGCAGCTAGGAAAACGAGGGCATTTGAAGAAGGAAGTTGCTCACCTGTCCAGGTCATCCACTGGAGTCCCACTGCCGCCGAGGCCACAGTAGCAGCCATAGTTACTGTAATCCTTCAGTGGGTCACTGCTTGGAATGGTGCACTTGATCATGTTATGGAACTGCCACAAATTCCGTAAGGGGGCTGTGGTGGCTGGGCTCACCGTGCCAGCTAAGCAAGAGACAAGCTGATCAGAAGGTTTACTGAGAGGCATTTTCCCCCCTTGACTAAAACAGAAAGTGCATCCCCCCAAAGGTTTACTTTTAAATGGTGAAAGAAGAGGAATTCACTGCCACTTGAGCCTTTGGATGTTACTGGTTGGGCCATGCCTCCTACATGGCATGAACAAAAGCAGCAACTCATGTAGAGACACTATGGGACCGATGGGGAGGCATAGTATTAAGCTGTGGTGAAATTAGGACTGGCTTAGTTGCACTGTCCCAACCGAAACAATCTCTTGGAGCAGTGGTTCCCAACCTGGGGGTCGGGACCCTTTTGGCGGTCAAACGACCCTTTAACAGGAGTCGTGGTGGGGCAAGCAGCTTGGACAGGGCGGGGGGGGGGTTGCCATCCACACAACAGCCTTGTGGGGCAGATCGAGATAGAGCGTTCATCTCTCTGGAGCAGCGGAAAAGAGTGAGATTGGCATGGTGGGACAAGAGGCAGAGCTGAACTGAGAAACCCCAGGGGAAAAAAAAACAATTTATATACAATGGATCTTCATTCCATTGGTCAGTTTTGGTTTAATTTCTATGAAAGAACAGTTGCCTAATTTTATGGATGGGGGTCCCCACAACATGAGGACCTATATTAAAGGATCATGGCATTAGGAAGGTTGAGAACCACTGATTTAGATAGATGAAGAGCTTGCTCTTTTGTGGTGTTTGGACGGGTCTGAATAAAAGGCCATTGAATATACAACAGTATTCCCGTTGACCTGTACGGTGACCTGCAATAAAGCATCTCCATAAAACAGGACAGGATTAATTGGTGGACAGCCAGATTTACAGCATACCCCTTTCCATATGTCCAAGGAGGTAACAAAAATCCAAGAACGTCCCCTAACAAAATAACATTTATTTAATTCCAAGTATTGATACAAACTTTCCGGATGCCACTTTGAGCCTCAAGTAGCATGTGGAAACCACTAAGTCCCTCAAATTTGCTTGGGTTTGGACTTGGGCAGGGATCCTACAGGAGGAACTTCCGCAGCGCGGAAGGCAGCCAAGAACATCTGCTTTTCCCGGCGTTGTCTGAACCATTTAGAACAGTGGTCCCCAACCTTCTTATCACCGGGGACCGGTCAACGCTTGACAATTTTACTGAGGCCTGGGGGGGGGGTAGTATTTTGCCGAGGGACGTCGCTGCCGCCGCCTGAGCCCCTGCTCCACTTGCTTTCCCGCCGGCGCCCCTACCTTCCGCCCGCTGGGGGGCTCTGCCAGCAGCAGCTACGCAGTGCCACACTGAGGGGGAGCCCCAGCCATGGCGGCTGCTGGAGAGCACCAAAGGGGAGCCAGTGGCAGAGTGGCAGGGCAGCCCCCGAGGCAGCAGCCGGGGAGGAGGATGAGGAGGAGCCGCGGCCCGGTACCAACTGATCGACGGACCGGTCCCGGTCCCTGGACCGGGGGTTGGGGATCACTGATTTAGAAGGCTCCCTCTTAACAAAACGGTGTAGTGCAGCAATCAACAAAGGAACACAATTTCAAGCCCAAATGGAAAGTCCTTCTGAAGTAAAGCGGCCTCTTTCCCCAACCCACGCTGCCCAGAGAACGGCATCTTACCTGTTGCCAGGAGGAAGAGAAGGACAAAGGTCATTTTGCTAGCAAAGGACAGCAGGAAAGGCTGTAGGGAGACCTGGCAGGTTCTTTTATACCATGGCCTTGCCTCGGCCCCCAGATCCAAGATAGTGAGAGTGTTGTTTGCCTTTCTGTAAGGAGCCCTCTTCTGTCCGACGGCAGCACGGAGCTTACGCAACTAAACCAAGGCCATCTACAAAACAGCCGCTTACTTTCCGATCCTTTGGGGGTCAGGTTTTCTGCCAAGGAATTCTGTTTGTGAAATGTTTAACATAATTCAGGTGTAAAATGTTGTACGGGGCATAGGTTTTCCTAAGAATCTGGGAGCCGTTCACATTTTTCTAAAAATAAACCCATATCATTGATGTAACGATATCATGAAGTGAATAAATTCTACCCAGCCTTTCTTCCCAATGGGAGCCCAGCGTGGCTTCACTGGTTTTCTTCATTTTATCCTCACAACAACCCTGTAAGGGAGGGCTGGCTGAGAGTCTGTGAGTGTCTCAAGATCACCCAGATAGTTTCCATAGCGGAGTGAGAATTCCAAATCCTAGCCTATCCCTCTAATCACCACGCCGCAAAGAGATCTCAGAGCATGTACAGAGTGCCTCTCCCCCCCCTCATCAGATAACACATCTTGTATTTGTCAGATATGTGAAATGTTGTGCTTGGAGGCAGATTATGTATCTGTACATAGACACGTGTACAAAGTGGGAGGGGGGATATTGGAGACCAGCCAGCAACAAAATGGAAGAGGCTCAGATACCACAGACTGTATTGCATGACCTTTGGGACTGACTGCTTAGTGTTTTCTCTATGCATGTATCTGTCCAGTACAGACAACACATTCTCACATCTGATGAAGTGGAGTCCAGACTCCAAACTAGCAAGCTCATTGACGAGGTTTATACTGTGTTGGATTGCACTGCAGGGGTAGTCAACCTGTGGTCCTACAAATGTCCATGGACTAAAATTCCCATGAGTCCCTGCCAGCTGGCAGGGTCTCATGGGAATTGTAGTCCATGGACATCTGGAGGACCACAGGTTGACTACCCCTGCTGTAAAGCACTAAGTGCCAAAAGGTCTGGGCCCCTCAGATCTGCAGAATCACCTATCTCCTTACTCCCCCTGCAGGGCACTGCACTCTCCCCGGCCTGAGGAAAGTTCGCCTGGCCTCGACCAGGACCAGGGCCTTTTCGGTCCTGGCCCCTAGCTGGTGGAATGATCTCCTGGAAGAGCTAAGGGCCCCGACGGAACTATCCCTGTTCCTCAAGGCCTGCAAGACAGAGCTCTTCCGCCAGATCTTTGGTTGAGGCCAGGGCAAGGAAGGTTGCGGGGGGGGGGGGGGGCGCTCCTCATGGAGCTGACTGCGGTTGTCCCCCTGAGGCAATCTTTAGAGCTGCGGGGAGGAGGGAATTTTCACTGCCAAGGGTTGGGCTTTATACTGGGGGGTTTATACCTGTCTTATGTTTTTACTGCTGGGAGAGTATTGTGACTCGCCATGAGCTGCTATTTGGGAGTGGCAGGATATAAATTGAAATATAAATAAAATAAATCAAGTTACGTTTGAGCGATCTTGCCTAGTACCTGGTATTTGGCAGATATTATAGAAAAGCACTCGGTCTAAGGACTTTTGTATTTTTCTAATGCCCTTCCCTCCCCCATTGTTAATTTTAGAAAGATCGATTGCAGCTCGGTTTAAAGGTGACATGAAATCTGCTTTTTTCAGTATGACATACCATATGCCCCGTCTGGCACTTATCTGCGTGTAGAGAAACCCATGAAGGCAATCTTGGAGCCACAACAAGCAACAGCTATAGGAATTCACAGCTCTCCAAAGTACATTCCCTTATGCCGATACCCATAATCTGATAAACACCAACAAGAGGCCCACAGAATTTGACTTGCCATGTGAACTATGGAAGACAACTAATAGAATATGAACAGGTCTTCGCAGGTGTGCTGACCTGTTGCTCAAACAGGGCAAAATACTAGATCCAGAATGTGTCTGATTTTCTATCTGCCACAGGAAACGTGGGCATCATGTTTTCCAGAGAGATGTGACAGAGCTCTTGGGACTTTCCCCAGCTGCTCCTGAATGGATTGAAAATTTAGATATTAGTATTTAGGGGGATTGAGAAAGCTGTCTCATAACCATTGTACCTACTTGGCTACATGTTTTATACCATTATACACTTCCTGCGTGTAACTGTCAGATATGATAAAATAATAACAAATCAATACACTTTCTCAGTCTCCAGGCTTGCCCTCGCTGTGACCTAAGAATACCCAAATTGATTGAGGATTAGCTGCTTCCATTGTGCTGGATTTTGCCAGATGATGGAGGCTTTGGAAACAGAAAGGACAGCTCGTAAATGGATTGTTTCAGATTAACAGGTGGCCCAGAACACACACCTCTGCTGCATCAGGTTGCAACAAAAAGCTGCTTTAATCCCTGGTGCAGCACCCTGCCTCGTGGGCCAAGTTACTCCATGGATGTTCAGGGATGCCCGTCCCCAAGTGAGACCTGGGGATCCCCTGGAAATACAGCTCATCTCTGGGTGATAAGAGATCAGCTCCCCTGCATAATATGGCTGCTTTGGAAGCTGGAAGCTGTAGCATTATACGCCACTGAAGTCCTACCCTGAGATGTGGGTGCTTGTGTGGGAGGGGAGGCCTGGTCAGAGCTGTTAGTGCACTCATCCCCTTAGTTACTGCTTGGCTGGTGAGGATAGTGGCCAAGCTTGAACTATGAATCATACAAGTGTTTGGTTCATATCTCATCTCATTAGGAAACAGAATCATAGAATCATAGAGTTGGAAGGGGCCATACAGGCCATCTAGTCCAACCCCCTGCTCAACACAGGATCAGCCCAAAGCATCCTAAAGCATCCAAGAAAAGCGTGTATCCAGCCTTTGCTTGAAGACTGCCAGTGAGGGGGAGCTCACCACCTCCTTAGGCAGCTTATTCCACTGCTGAACTAACTCAGCCTTCCATCCTTCTGAGATCAGTAAAATGAGTACCCAGCTTGCTGGGGAGGGAATGGCAAACCACCCTTGTATTTAGTCTGCCAAGAAAACGCTAGAGGGCGTCACCCCAAGGGTCAGACATGACCCGGTGCTTGCACAGGGGATACCTTTACCTTTAAGCCCCTCTGCAAAAGATTTTGAACCAAGAGAATGTAGAACACCTGTATGCATTAAAACCCATTTGTCATCCCAATTCTGCATGGAAAATTTGAGGCAGCTTAAACACAGTGCAGTGGTTCTATTTCACTCGCCTGTTCCAGTAGTACAGCTACAGGCCCTGCTGATCACAAAAGTGGCAAAACTAGGCCAAGGCAGAAAAACAGGACTGTGTCAAGTCCTGCAGCCTAGAGAAGTCTGGGCATGTTCTCAAAGGCATGACCATTGAAAACTCATTACTTGGAACAGCAGGGGCCAAGCGCCCGTGAAAGGAACATCAGGACCACAGCCAGGGTGTTACCAACCCTCATCATGTACCTTACCGCAGAGGAGCGAAATGTATTTGGAGCCTGATTGCCAAAGAAACAAGCCCCAACACGTCTCTACCCCAGAAAGTGGGATGCAATGCCATCAGAATGCACTAAGAGCAAACACAGTGACTCAGCTCCTACATGAAAACAATGCAAGCATGCTGTCGATTCCCACAGAGAATTAAACACTTCCCAACCTGGTGATTCTGGAGAAAGGCCGCCGATCCGTGGAACTTTTCTATCCGAATGCCACAAGTACAGAAATTGTACTCCGAGGATGAAGCGTGTGCCCCCCCCCCCCACAATTGCTCAAGAAGGTAATACCAGAATATTAAATATTTAATCACACGTGCAGTTAGGCTGGTTACACGGTCCCCTACAAAGGGAATGTTTCTTTAACAAGCATGAGCTCAATAGTCCACTCTACCCACCACGTGGTGCGCGAACTTGTCAGGAGACCTGAAGTCCTTGACTCTGGCCCTCCGACTACATAACAAGCTCAGCCAGAGGGCTTTCTGTAGGGCAGAACAAATAAGCTGGAGGCAGAAAGGCTGGCAGTGAGAGTTCTTACACTTTCCTCGAACTCTGCCTTGCTCTTGTGCCTTTCCATAGAGGTGTTGGAGTTGGCCAAGGGGGCAGTGCCTGGCTCCAGGACTGGGAGAACAGGGAGAATTTAGGCAGTTCTGCTTCACCCAGGGCCACTGATTATGCCTGATAGCGAACTCTTGTCTTCATGTATCAATGAGGTATAGTCAGATGAGGTCTACGGTGGTAATGCAAAGTATCGGACCAAAACCTAGCTACTCTGGGAGGCAGGAAGAGAAACCGTAAGAGAAGGAGAAGCAGATTGAACTATGCCAAATTTTCTATACAAAAGGTAAACAAGGAGGCTGCCAAAATTAAGCCTCTCCCCTGCCAAAGTCACCTCTAGAGTCTTGCATCATGCCAACCTTCTACCCTCTGTGTTCTAGGGAAGAGGAATGTACACTCACTGGTTGCTGGATAAACACTTCTGGCTGTTGGCTAACCAACCAAATTGGATGGATTAACGGTTTAATCTGGTCTGGTTTCCCCCAGCCCTAGAGGAGACGGCATGCCTTTCCCCAAGAGAGCTTCCCATCATCTGGGACGCCAAGTAAGATGCCAGGACGGAGGGCGATTCTCTTCCCCCTGACTGTGTGCAGGACTGCAATACCAAAAGATACATCCAAGGAGCAAGCAAGACTGGGTCACTGAAGGCTGATTGACAACCAGCCAGCATTACTGCTTTCCTTCAAAAAAGGGCTATTTAGGAGAGCTTCCAGATGAAACCTCAGGCCACTGGGGACGGATCAGGCGCAAGAACGTTCAGGCAGCTCTTCCCCAAAGACATCACTTGCAGGAGCAAGTCTCAGGACCAGCGGGGACATTCCACCTCCGAACGTCACGCAGAATCTGCTGGCAGCCTACCAGGAAGGACATCCAGCATTGTCTCTGTCAGAGGTCAGCAGCCTGGCAAGAAAGGGGTGGAAACTCATACCGCCTACCAATGAAACAGCAGAAGGGAATGAGCAGAGGGAAACGGGAAGGGACAGACGGCAAGACTTGTTTCTTTCCGTGCAGTTGCCAAGGTCAGCAGTTGGCAAAAGGGTGCATGAGCAGGAGGAGACATCACTGCAAAGGTGAGATCTTCATGGGGATCATTATCCGGGACTCCATGCCCCGAACCAGAGGTACTGTGAAGACAAAGGGAGGAAAGTCAGATTCTTTGGTGTGTTCACAGCTCACCTTGCACTATCATTGGCTGACAAAGCAGCCTATGCCAACCCTCCATCTTGGGTCATGTGGTTGAGAACAGGACTGTTCTTTCTGTCACCCATCCAAAAGGTGCTATCTGGAGGTCTGCTTCTTCATTTGGGGACTGATGTTTGACAACATCTGGGCATGGAATTGGGGTCACTGTGGGTGGGCAGGTAGTTGTGAGTTCCCTGCACTCTGCAAAGGGTTAGACTAGATGACCCTGGAGGTACCTTCCAACTCTATGATTCTAAGACACAAAGCCAAGCCAGGGAGAGATGCCTGCTTAGTTATGAATAACTCTAACAAGTGAGATTTCCAAGGCTCCTCCTCCCTCTATATCTATGGTAGTTTGGGATAGCAAGTAATTCAGATCTCTTGGGAGATTTTTCTTCCAGTTCAGAAAATGGGGCCTGCTTGTAGATTACCAGAAAAAATATTCCCACCTAAACAAGCTGGGGGCATAAAGCTGGAGTCAATTTCACATCACCCGTGGCAGAAGGATGTGCATGCAAGAGCCTGTCTAGTGTGAGGGTAGGCAGAGACCAGAAGGGACATGGATGCCAGACATGAGCTCAACTGCAGGCTAGTAGGGAGAGGACGGCATTTGCAAGCCTGGATGCAGATATGGGATCTTGTGTTGGGAGAGGAGAGGAGCAGGTAAAGAGACACAAGGGAGGCTGGCTGGACTGAGAGCCCCACCAGATACCTCACCTGTATAGTAAACGTTCTCATCCCAGCCTCGTTTCCTCCAGGCTGCATTCCTTGTTTCTTCTCGGGACTGCAGGTCTTTGTAAGCTAAAAGGAGAACCAACAACCTTATTGCTACCAGACCGGGCAGGAAAGGAAGACCCTCTCCGCTTACAGAATTCGCCACCCCAAATGGTATTCAAAGAAGGTTTAGAAACCAAGTGACGGCCACAATGGTTAAACAGGATGTCCCCGTTCAGAGAATTTACACACGGGTGGGAGACAAGCAGCTAGGGACAGATGTTTGCCTTTACACCTTGATCCTGGAGTTTCTGCAGTTGCATTAGAAATGGATGCTGGATTACATTTACCATTGACAGAGGCTGTTCCTCAGTGGCTGAGTCCATGCAGTGCATGCAGAAAGTTCCAGGTTCAGTCCTCTGCATCCCCAGGGAACAGGTGGTGGAAGAGCCCTTTCTCTCTCTGCCTGTGGTGCCGGAGAGCTTTGGTCTGATTCAGCAGAGCTGCTCTTGTTAGGACCAAAAGAGAACGGCAACTGCTGCTTGGCAGCATCTTTTCAGACAGTTTGAGCCAGTTTATATAATCAGTGGACTGCAGAGCTTTGCTTGGCTGCACTTCAGACTACATGACTGAATGCTACCAGACATGGAGGGGGAGGAATTTCCTAGCACTAAGAAGAAAATTATCCGAGAGAAGACTAAGCTGGAGCATTCTCCCTTGCACCCTAGATATCCATGCACCGGATCCCCATGCAAACAAGTGTTCCTGTGCCCTACCAAGCAGAAACATTCAGATGTGCACCCCTTAGCATTGGTACAGTCCAGAAAAACATTACCACTCAACTCCGCTGATTGCAAAAGAAAGCTCTTTAGTCGGACTTGGCAGGCACAATTATTTACTTGATTTCTTCTTCCCTGCCTTTTGATTCAGAAGTATCCCCTGGTACGCTGACACTGAATTCTCCTAGGAAGCCAATCTGGAGCTACTTCCCTCTCCTCAGACCTTGCTTTCAAGCATCATCTCACACCCCTCCTCCATCTCCCCAAGAGGAGAATGACCTGGTAAACAAAGGCTCGGATCAGGTTTGGGTTTTGACTTTTAAGGCCATTGGCGGTCTGGGACCCATGTATGTGAGGGACTGCTTGTTTCCCCTATGCCCTCCGCAGGGCTTTGCACTCTGCAGGTACCAACTTGTAGCAAGAGCTCTATCCCATTCGGAGAAAAAGAATCACGTACCCCACAAGTGGTGCACGACATACAGCTCCCCAATTTGGGAAAAGAAGCCGCCCACCGCCTCTTGGTTCTCCTGGCGATATTTAATGGCCCGAGCCCTGTTAGCACCAAGAGAAAAGGAAATAATCAATCAAACACCCACACATATTGTTGATAGTTTCTATAATACCCAGAGAGAGCATGGTGAAGCAGGGATTGCATCCACCCGCTACCCACTAGACTTGTGGATTCATGCTGGCGTAATCCAATTACATGGCAGCTTCTTCTGCGCCACCTGTCAACAATTGGGAAACAGGGTGGGGAGGAATAAACCCTGCAGGTTCACTACCCAAGTTGTGGTAGAACCTCAATGCGAAAGACCCCAAATTATCAATCACAAGCCAATTGCAGTCCCCCAGCACTCTACAAATGGATACGACAAGGTGTGGGAAATCGGCTGTTTGTGTAGACAGATGCAGCTCGACGAAATGAGGATAACCGAGGTTGTTAAGGAGAAGGGCTCCAGGGGATTTCAAAGTGCTGGAAAACTTTAAAGCATAAATCACCGTATCGTTCCAAGTGTAAGGCGGCCCACCGTTCCGTCACAGCCCACCAGGCGATCCATCCATCAGCTTCCCCATAAGCGCCTCTTCCAGGCAAAAGGTGCTTTTTAAAAGGTACTTGACAAAAACCTGGTGCTTACCAATTGTTTCCCCACTCAATCATGGTTCCTGGCTGGAAGCAAGAAGAGAGAGAGCTGCAGCTGTGATCTAGCTTGCATCCAGCAGTGCAAAAGGACAATCCCCTCCTGTCTAGAGCTGCAATGACCTCAGCAAAATTCCAGGTCTTGGGAGGCAGATTTGGGGAACTGGTCACTAAGGCTAGATATAGGCTAGATATCAGGAAAAAAATTTTCACAGTCAGAGTAGTTCAGCAGTGGAATAGGCTGCCTAAGGAGGTGGAGAGCTCCCCCTCTCTGGCAGTCTTCAAGCAAAGGTTGGATACACACCTTTCTTGGATGTTTTAGGATACTTTGGGCTGATCCTGAGTTGAGCAGGGGGTTGAACTAGATGGCCTGTTTGGCCCCTTCCAACTCTATGATTCTATGAAACCTTTGTGGACTCAAGTTAAGCAGTGTTTGCAAAGGCCATTAAGGGCTTCCATGGCTGGGACAACCGTCATGCCCTAGGGACCCAATCTGGAATTAACCTAGACATTCAGTGAAGGTATAGGCTGGGCTTTTTCAACCAGGGTTTCATGAAATCCTGGGGTTTCTTGACAGCCCTGGAAGAGCTTCTTGAATGGATGGGAGTTAATTTGTTTTTTATATATTTTAAAAATTTGTTAAAACATTTATCGGGTGATGGGACCATATATTTTCATGTTGACCTGCCCTCTCTGTCCAAAATGACCAATGATGGGCCTGGAGTGGGTGGGAAAGGGAGGGGCCCCAGGTGGGCATGTCCATAGCTATGCTACGATTTCGTCATCATCATAGCCACTTCTGTGCCATGATCACACCACTTCTAGGGTTTCTCAGTGGCAAAAAGGTTAAGAAGGGCTGGTCTAATCCATCTGCTCCCGGCTTCCCCATCCTTCAGCCCAGAGAGGCTGCTCTTTTGGAATGAAACCTTCAGCTTGCAACCCCAGAGGCAGGTACCTCAGAAGAGTTGGCTCCTACATCTTGCTTTTCTCTACCCAAAGCAGTCTCAAAGCAGCTTACAATCACCTTCCTTTCCTCTCCCCATAACAGCCACCTTGTGAGTTAGTTGAGGCTGAGGGAGTTCTGAGAGAACTGTCCCTGGCCCAAGGTCACCCAGCTGGCTCCATGTGGAGGAGGAGCAGGGAAACAAACCCGGCTCTCCAGATGAGAGTCTGCCACTCTTAATCACTTCATCAAGCTGGCTCAACACACCTCTTGCTCCTTTGTCTTAGGGATGGGGACGGCCAAGAGCACCTGCTGCGTTGAAGCTGCTGCCCTGCTCACCTTGAGCTTGTACGACCTCAGTTCATAGATGTTGGGTCCAGCCCGTGGCAAAGGCTCATTCCAAAAGCTGAATTCTAGGAGCAGCTGATTCCTCCGGGAGAGCAGCATCTGACTTCTGTCTTTCTGGAAATCCCGGTATGCCTATGGAAGGGAAGGGGGACTCAGTTAGGCAAGCAACTGTAGGCTACCTGTGCAAGTCCTGGACCTCTGGGATCTTGTAACACACCACTGCGTTTGATCTGTTATGGTCTCTTCTGCCAGGCAGCCACCCAAAATCAGGAGGGCAGAGGGAATGGGACAGAAGCTAGAGGATGATTCCCAGCCCTAAGCAAATGAGGCTAAATTCTGCTTAAGTAAACAGAAGCGAGCTGCCCAAGGCCACGTAGGGACCAGGGGGACAAATGCAACATTGGCTGCAGTCACTGGATCACAAAAGCTCCTGTTGCAGTATATGCCTTGTCGCCCCCTGCATTTAGGTAAAAGGAAAGTCATGCGAAATACCTGGTTCTCTCGCAGCTTGTTCATGCATTCCGTGAGGGCCGGGTAGCCACCACTGAATCGCCACAGGTGCACTAGAGCGAGAAAAGCCAAGACTTGTATTCTTGCGGAGCCCCGGCTAAGCACACAGCCTGGTGCAGGCCGCGAGCCACAGTACATTAAAGCGCCAACAAGATGTCTGGCAGTGCCCAAGCCGAAATCGCAAGTGCCAACCCCACCCTAGTGGCAACTATAAAAGGTAAAGGTAAAGGTATCCCCTGTGCAAGCACCAAGTCATGTCTGACCCTTGGGGTGACGCCCTCTAGCGTTTTCATGGCAGACTCAATACGGGGTGGTCTGCCATTCCCTTCCCCAGTCATTACCGTTTACCCCCCAGCAAGCAAGCTGGGTACTCATTTTACCGACCTCGGAAGGATGGAAGGCTGAGTCGACCTTGAGCCGGCTGCTGGGATTGAACTCCCAGCCTCATGGGCAAAGCTTTCAGACGGCTGCCTTACCACTCTGCGCCACAAGAGGCTCATTAGTGGCAACTATACAAACAATATAATCGGCTGATTTTCAATAACGCCCCCAAGAGGGGCTATTTGAGCTTCATCCTGCAAAAGGGCAAGGCTGGCCTTGATGCCGGCTTTCTGGACCCAGAGAACATCCAGGCCGCTGAACAGGCTGTGAGCACATGAGCTGCTAGTAATACCACTTTGCAGTCTGGGCTTGACGTACCTGAGGGACTGCCTAATTATACCCCCTGAAGAGCGCTTTTGCTCTGCCAATACAGGGTGGTGATCTGTGGCTTGAGAGATGTACTTTCAGCCTCAGCCAGGGTCAGGGCCTTCTCGGTCCTGGCCCCGTCCTGGTGAAACGAGCTGCAGACCCTGCAGGAACTGCCACAGTAGCTAAGGGCCTAAGACAGAGCTAAGGGCCTAAGACAGTAGCTAAGGGCCTAACACAGTAGCTAAGACAGAGCTCTTCTGCCAGGCGTTTGGTTGGGGCTGATGACTAAATCTTCTGACCAGCCCCAACAAGGGCCCTCCTCTGCACCCTTCTCCCATACTGGACGGCTTGTGAGCAGCCTCACGGATTATTATATTTGGCAGCTACAGGGAGCAGATTCATTTTTTTTTTTCAGTTTTCAGACTTTTAAGCTTTCAACTGTTTCGCTGTTTTCATGGCTTATTGAACTTAAATGGTTTTACCAAATTGTTGTAAACTATCCCCAGACGGGTACGCCGAGAGGGGCAGTCATAGAAATCGAATGATAAACAAACAAACAAAAAACAAACAAACAAACAAGCTACCCAGAACTGCCTCCACATTACTTGTTAACATCAGGAAATAAAATGGAAAACCGAAGGAGGACAACCAGCCAGCTAAATCCAAAACTCTTGAACACAAAAGGTATACTGCCTCTGTATAGGGAAGTTCCATTCAGTTACTCCTGCAACTTTTGAAAAAATCTACATTACTAGGCCTGACATGTGAGGCAATGAGCACTCCACCAAGGTGAGATTTGGAGCACCTGTACCCAGCCCTGCTTAGTTGTCCCCTTCCCTCACCTGCCTGGTCCTGTTCACCATACCAAGTATTCCAGTTCCCAACCAGGTCACAAGGGTAATCGGGATCTGAGTGCAGCTTCGGAAGGACCTGCTCCCTGCAAAGGAATGGTGGAATCAACAGGTGAATGGGCACTTTGCTGGTGGTCAGGCCTCATGTGTAGCAGGCCTCATGTGTAGCAGACGAATTTGTCTCTCTGGTGAAGGACTTGGCCTGCCCTGGGGAGTTCACCCAGTCGCAGACCTTTGACTTCGAATTCACGCATGTCGAGAAACCGTACAAGTCCTATACTGGGCAGAATGTGAAGCTAAGGTGAGAGGCAGTTTCTTGTCAAGGGAGTTATTTATTGGGTACATTCATACACTGCCTTTGTCCCCAGTGAGGACCCAAAACAGCTTCCATCCTTCTCCTTTCTTCTTCACAACAACCCTGTGAGCTAGGTTAGACTGAGAGAGGGGGATAGGTCCAAATACGTACTTGGCAGGGTCCCAAGAGCCACAGGGGCTCCCCATCAACCTCATTCCCAAGACGTCCTTCTCCCATGATCTGAGAACTGGAGAAGCTTTTCCTTTTGCACAATGGGACTGTCGCCTCGATGTTGCCTCCTAGCAGTGGCATTCAGAAATTTACTGCCTCTGGACGTGCAAGTTCCATGTAGCCACCATGGCTAATAGCCACTGATGGACTTTGTAAATCTGTTTAAAATCCCCTGTAAAGCCACCTTTGCTTATGACGATCATTCCAGAATTTAATGAGAATAATTTTCCACTGGGGGACCTGAAATCTGTCCAATGCAGTCTCAAGAAATCCTGGGGATTTTAACTCAGGGGAGAAAGTCACGGTCTCTCTTGAAGGTGTTCTTTGCCCTCATGCTCTTGCTAGGCCCATTCACAATCGCCAGCAGGAAGTGGGGGAATGGGCCATATCTGGATTAACTATATCTCGTGCTTTGCACATTACACACACATGGGGTTCTTGCTATACAAGCTTTTGATAGTTACTTTTCCTTCCTCTTTATATGCAGGGTGTTTGTGTATACAAACACACACACACACTCACAAGGTTCTTGCCATACAAGCTTTGGATAGTCCTAGAAGGTGCCACAAGCCTATTGATTGCTCCAACCACAAAACAAAGTCCTGTCCGTTTACACCACGCCTCCTCGCTAACCACTTTGTTGTCATTGTCTGCAAGACACCAGTGACGGCAGCCAAAAGAGGGCCGGCCCTCCACGGCCACTTTTTCTGACAAAGCACAGACTCATTTGCACTGGCGCTGGGAAACAACTACTCTGTCGCTACACAACCCTCTCACACTGCAACATTGTTAGGTAATGTTCTTTAGAACCCATTCTATATTTCTAATGAAACCGAGAAATACCATTCTGACATAATTATATCCTTAGGGATTTTCTGCATATCTTGTTCTTCAGTGCCAGTAAAGGCTTCTGCATCTGTACCTTTCATGAGCCGAGGGTGTGCACCCCCCCCCCAAAATACTCAGAGTATGGGGAGTGGGGGTTGAAGGGACTTACGTCAGGCTGTTGTAAGCATCCAGACATTCAGGTTTCACATTGTGGACTGAAAAGAGAGAAAAAGAACTGATGTCAGCAGAGCTGGAAGCCACCCGCGCTCCCCATCTGCGGAGGAGAGTCACAGTGGACAGGCAGTGGCTCAGCTGGGGCTGAAAAATAACCACAGGCCTGCCTAGCAGCGTTCCACAACAGCACAGATGGGGAACCAGCAGTGGGCCACAACTTTGCAATTGCACTTCTTTCCCGTCCCACGTGAGCCCAGTGGAATGGCTCCAAATCCAGATTCTGGCCCCTGAGTACCATGGGAGAGAAATTACCCTTGTTCAGCACCACCTGGCAACAAGGCGAGGGCAATGGGTATGGGCATGAGATGTGAACAGGCAGCCAAGCAGACGTGACACCTCTGGAACAATCCAACCCTTTTGCAGTCTCTATTTTGCTTTGTTTGTACTTCATCTTGCTCCCCAGCGAGGAGGGCATCATTCTCCCCGCCTCCGTTTGACTATCACAACAACCCTGTGAGGTGGGTCGGGCTGAGAGGGTGTGTTGGTCCCAAGAGCACCCAGCAAGCTTCCACAGCGGAGTGGGGATTCGAGTCTGGATTCCCCAGATGCTAGTCTGTATTCAGCGAAGGCAAAGATGCCGCTGAGTAGGGGGCAGCTCAGTTTTCTATTTCATTACAGCAGCCTTTGTGAGCAAGGAAGGGCACTGTTGCTTGCCCCCTAAGTAGAAAGCAGATCTAACGGTCTAGGACCTGCCGGGAAGCTGCTGTAACAGCTTACAGGAACCACAAATCCTACCCCAGTATAGACCATTCATCATTTACCGGTTCCACCTGTTCACCCAAGACGGGACAAAGACAAGGAATTCCCATCTCCTTGCAGCAGCTACAGCCCCTGTGCGTCCCAGACCCCGCCTTGCAGGCACCCACCCCCCAAGCAAGCACGCAGGTTCACGACAACCATGGAGGGGAAGGGAAGGACAAGGACATGGAGAGCCACTCACACTGGATCTTGTAGAGATGGTTGGTCTCTTTCTTGGACAAAAGATTGGAATGAGCATCTTTCCGGGGATCCACTTTGTGGACGAAAAGGGAGCGGAACCAGCTGCTTTCACTGTCTTTGGCGTAGTCCCTGGGAAAATACACAGAAGTCAGAATCGCGGCAAGCAAGAGGCGAGCTTGGAGGATACAGACACAAGTTCATGTGGTCTGGGCACTAGAGCCCGAATTTGTTTTGGTTTTTAATCAACTTATTTTATGCTCCACTTTTCTCCCTGACAAGAGAGCTAGGGCAGCTAAAGGGCTTTACTGCACTTTATCCTTACAACAGGCTGAGAGTATGTGACTGGACCAACCAGCGTGGTGTAGCTGGATTTGATTTCCCGCTTCTTCACATGCAGCCAGCTGGGTGGCCTTGGGCTTGTCACAGTCCTGATAGACCTGTTCTGTCAGAGCTCTCTTGGCCTCACCTACCTCACAGGGTGTCTGTGGTGGGAGAAGAAAGGGAAGGCGATTGTAAGCTATTTTGAGACTCCTTCTCATAGAGAAAAGTGACATACAAAAACCAACTCTTCTTCAACCAGGTATCATGAAACCCTGGTGTTTCTTCATGGTCCTGGGAGGGTTTCTCGAATGGGAGGGAGTAAATTTAAAATAAATATAAATATATATATAAATATAAATATACACACACATATACATACATATGTATGTGTGTATATATATATTTTAATTGTATTAAACATTTATTGGATGATACGACCATATATGGTTGTGTTGACCCACCCACCCTTCCCAAAGTGGCCAATCGGCCTGGAGGGAGTGGGAAGGGGAAGAGTCCTGGGTGGGCGTGTCCACAGCTCTGCTTCCCAACCCTATTCTGCACGATTGCACCACTTCTGGGGTTTCTTGAAACGTGAAGAATGTTTCAGGGGTTTCACAATGGTAAAGTTGAGAAAGGCTGCCCTAGCCTAGCACTGTGACAACTACACTCCACTAAGTACATATTTACCTGGCTGCCACTGGTATGTTAGAAATTTGCAAAAGGTGATCTGTGTTCGTTTTTAAGGCCTCAGTCACTCTCACAAGTACCCAGGTATAGGCAGGGCAGTATTTTTATGGGCTCATGTCTTTTGTAAGACTTCTTTGACCCAGTGGTCTTCAAACTTCCTACCTTTAGAAACATCCATCCAGGACAATCTTCTTCATTAAAAAAAAAAAAACTTACAATACTTTACACCAGGGGTAGTCAACCTGTGGTCCTCCAGATGTTCATGGACTACAATTCCCATGAGCCCCTGCCAGCAAATGCTGGCAAGGCTCATGGGAATTGTAGTCCATGGACATCTGGAGGACCACAGGTTGACTACCCCTGCTTTACACACTTTGGAAAAAGGACTGAACAAAACTGAGAGCTAAAAGCCTTGCCTGACCTCACAAGCCTGAAAGACAGTCCTGTGGTGCATTGGATCTGAACCCTATTGTTATGGAGCCAATATTCTACCACAGCATAATCTTCCTGTTTGAAGACAAAGTTTAAAAACAGAGACACACTTTCTATGGACCAAGGCCTTTGCCCCATTTCTAGTAATTCATTAATCTCAGAAGCACAATGGTAAACAGCCCTTTGCAGAGGTATCAAAGCCAATCGGTTCAGTACATTTCTAGCCCGTTGTGGGGTTCTGGTTGCTGGAACAACTGTCATCCAGACATGTCTCTGCATGGATCCCTGTTCTGGTTTGGCTTCCTGACTGTTCCTCCTGAGTGGAAGGACACCAAGTCATATAAAATATAATGACGCAGACATTTCTGAGAGCAAATGCTTAAAAATTCAGTAAAGATAAAGCTTTTCAGGAGGGACATTTGACTTCAGTCATGTGACAAATGAATTCAAGGAGAGCCTGCAAGCCCCACACAACCTGTGTGGGTCTGAGTCTTCCTTCTCCCTTCCTTTATTTCCAAATTTATTTTACTATACCCCAGCACAAGCACCAGCAGGTTCAACTGCAGAACAAGACATACTGGTCTGGTATGAATGGGTCCCAACCCGCAGCCTCCCTTCTTTGCCCCCTCCAGGGTTTTGACTCCTTTTGCTAGAGCCAAAATCCCTTAGCCAATGTACATTCTCTCCCATAGGCACCCAATCATGGACAATCTTCCAGCAAAAAAACCATCACACAATGCCTAGATCAGCAAATGCTGGCAGGGGCTCATGGAAATTGTAGTCCATGGACATCTAGAGGGCCGCAGTTTGACTACCCCTGTCCTAGATAGTACAAAGGGACATCACTGGGTCACTGCCCCAAGCTATTACGGCTCATAATTGGCCTTTAAACCAATTGAGTTCTCAGAACAAAACAGGAACGATTAAAATCTCCAATCCCCATTTATACACCAGGCACCCTCCCCCATAAAAGAAGCACAAAGGTGCCTCCAAAGCAGCTTAAACTTTAAGTCCATTGTCTGGCCTCTCCTTAAATCCATCTTCTTGGCAGTCAAGTTCCACCAACTCCAATGGAATTAACATCTAAGGAAGAGAGCAGTAAACACCCGCTCTCCATTCTGCCTCAGATCATGGGGGAAAACATGCAAGGATAAAGATACAAGATCAGAAGGAACAGGCTGCAAAGAGGAAGTCCAGGCACAGCAGGATGTAATGGCCAAGCCAGACGGGCATGTGCAGAGCATGGGAGAAAGCATGGTGGTGGAAGAGCCAGAATGGCGCCAGACCAACAAAAAATGGAGTCATGGGCAGGGAGATTCAAACAGAAGGAATTCTGGTCCTCACTAGGCTGCACTGCTTTTCACTACAGAATGGGACCCACATAATGGAATGCTGCCCCATGGGGGTAAGCTCCAGCACCCTGGGAGAAAAGACTCTCCCCAACTTTTCTCTCAGATGTGCTAGCTTTCTAAATTCAGGGGAGCCTTGTGCATGGAAGAGAATCGAGTCCCATGAGCCTCTCACCTGCGGTCTGGATTGGTACAATCCTATTTATTTAGAGCAGGGGTAATCAACCTGTGGTCCTCCAGATGTTCATGGACTACAATTCCCATGAGCCCCTGCCAGCATTTGCTGATCTAGGCATTCTGTGATGTTTTTTGCTGGCAGGGGCTCATGGGAATTGTAGTCCATGAACATCTGGAGGACCACAGGTTGACTACCCCTGATTTAGAGCACATTTATCCAACCTCCTGGGCTACCTGTGTGAAAAGGGTTGAATTGCAAACGTGGACACATAAGACATTTGCAGGACATGTTGGCTTTTTTTGAGTGATGGGAACAGTCGGAACAGCTACAGGCAGGGGTAGGGAAAAAAGGAAAGGTCCCACCATCTTCAAATGGTCCACTGGCCTGCATTCATCAGTCAAAGTCTGAACTGACCAAAGTGCTATTTGCATTTAGAGGTTCACCAGCAGCAATTTTCAACTGGGCATTTCAACATGGGGACATCCTAAATCAGACACCCCCCCCCCCCAATCCACTAAGGGCTTACACCGGGGTTGACTGTCCTCAGGCTCATGGGTGTAATTAATAAATATGTAATCTTATTTCCCACCCTTTCAGGTAGCTCAGGGGGGTTACAATATATTAAAACAGTCCATTCTGAAAATCAGTATAAATATTATTAAGTATTAAAATATTCTATAGTCTACATTCAGCACCCTTTCAATAAAATTTGGGGGATTCCAGTTCTTTTTTTGGGGGGGGGCGACCTTTCTTATATTATTTTGGCAGCGAGGGCAGTTCTTCTTGATGTTGTATCAGGTATTCTGTCTGGCCTCAACAGCAGGCCTCATGGAACAGCTCATCTTACAGTCCCTGTGGCAAAGCGCTCAACAAACCTGGAGCCAAGGCTAAAAAGTTCCTGCTAGAGTACAGTCTCACCTCTTTTGGGCTGGGGATCCTAAGTATACTTTGGTCAGCTGACCCCAGTGCTCTTTGGGAGTGAAGAGATGGTCCCGCAGATATGTCGGTCCCAGACCATTTGGGGCTTTAAAGGTTAATACCAAAACCTTGACCCTGATCTGGGTAGCTGACAAAAGAGAAACAGTGCCAATGGAATAGTTTGTTTGTTTTGGTTTTTTAAGAAGGTTATTAAGCAGATACAAGTCAGAAAAAGCCCTGCCTTCAGGCACCTTACAAAACCCAAGTGTAGAAAAGCGCTTGATTTGATGCCTGGTTTTATGCCTTGAAACTGACATGTCATGGCCAGCGCCTGGGCACAGGGAAAACCGCTCCCCTAATTAAATCAGGCCTGTATCAAAAGAACCGGGGCAGGGAGGCCACATGTGCACAGAACCACAACTACAACCAGCAGCCCCAGGGCCGAATCCAATCCATGTCTCCAAGCAGCATGCCATCACATCCAGGAGGCATACTGAGAAATAATGCAGATGGCTCGGTTGGGAGATTTGGCCGAAGTCCTGACCCCTCGTCTGATCTGCAAAGGCAGCCAGGAGGTAGCCGTCCAGGGCCCCACCGAAAGAAATCCCCGGAGCCAGAAATCAACCGACGCCAGACGGGCTGCCTCCATCGCCAGGCCTGGCGTTCAGGAACGAACAGCAACTTCGCCTCCTCGCTCAAGAGCCGCGCCGGCTCCCAACTCCTCCTGCCCCAGGCGGGAGGGCGCGACTGGCAAGGCGCTGGGCGTCCCGGCACCACTTGGCGCGCTCGCAGCGGAGCGCCTGGGTTGAGAGAGGCGCCTGGCCGGAGCTCCGGGGGTCTTCCCCGGGGCAGGGCGAGAAGGACTCAGGAAGGAAGCTCCGTCGCCTCCCGGGCTGCTCCCACCGGCCCGCCCCGACTGCTCACCGGGCCACGTGGAGTCCTCCGCCCCGCACCAGCAGCAAACGCCGCGCCGGGATCCCGCACACGCGCGTCGCCATGTTCGCCCCGCAACTGGCCCACTCCAACCAGCCAGCCAGCCAGCCAGCGAGCGAGGGAGGGAGGGAGGGAGGGAGGACGAGCTACGGAACTGGGCGGCTCCCCGCCTCCCCCGACCGGCAGCCGAGCCCGCCCTATGGAGAAGCCTTCGCCAGCTGCCCCGAGAGGGTGGCGGAGGAGGAGCCTCCGGGAATTTATCTGCACACCGCGCTGGTCCGGAGTAAGATGCGCGGGCGCGCTGTGCCTTCCGCGGGAATGGGGATCCCCCCCCCCCTTTGCCCTGCCTGGGACTCGCCCGCACACGATCGGCAGCGAAGCCCTGGTCAAGGACGACACATCTTGCTCCACATGGGAAACACACTGTATATCATAGAAGGGTTGGAAGGGACCTCCTGGGTCATCTAGTCCAACCCCGTGCACTATGCAGGACACTTACATCCTATAGCTCATCCACTGTAACCTGCCACCCACTTGAACCTTCACAGAATCAGCCAACTGCACCTTGAAGAGCAACCAAGTTTCATTCCAGGGGTGAGCTTCCATGGGCAGGCACCGTTCCTCAGATACAATTGTGCACAGGAAAGCGCCTGACTTGAATAAAACTTGGCTGGTCTGAAAGGTGCCCATGGACTCAAGATTTGTTCTGCGGTTTCAGATTGACACGGCTACCCGCTTGAATCTAGAGTTCCAAGTTATAAGCTTTGGCGCATGGTGCGCACTTCCGCAGACCACAACATGGAAATCACCTATAGGAGGAGAAAATTGCTCATGAATGAGGACGCAACAGAATTGTTATACTTGTGGACATTCCATAAAAGGGCAACATGCAAATGAGGGATTGAAAATAGCCAATTGTTAACAGACTTGAGACTCTAGGATTGGTCCAATCCAGGGACTCCGTTAAGGCCCAATCAGGTTCCTTGGCCGGCAGTCTGAAGTGTATATAAGTGCCCCAGTGTTTGTTGTTGGGTGTTTCTGATTGGAGCTGGAATTAATAAAGAACTGATTGCTTCCCAAGAGCTGTGTTTGCAGGCCTAATATTGGTGGCGAGGTTGGGATTGCATTAAGGGCCAATCAGGTTTCTTGGCGGGCGGTCTGAAATGTATATAAATTCCCATGAGTCCTGGTGTTTGCTGTTCTGTGTCTTTTGTTGGAGCTGGAGTTGTTTTTGAAGAACTGTGTCCGTGTCTACCAAACCCACAGACCTTATAATGATGAAGATGCCTACCAGATACACAGGACTTACAAGAATGTTAGTTTGTTATTCCAGTAAGGTCTGTGCATCTAGTATCTAAGCACACACAAGCTAGACTAAGGCGAACCCGAGCTGGGTGTCAGCTGGATATCGATGGCGTCTCTCTCCCAATTTCCCGATGACCAGCGACTGATTGATGGTTTGCTTCTCTGATTTGCATGGAAGGAAGAGAAAGGAATGCAGCACAAGGGCAAAAGGTCATTGGCAAAAACTGAAATGTTTGTCGGGAGAGGCGAATCAGCATGGAGGCAGTGAGATTTTAGAAATGCAGTCAGGCCAAACAATTGCATTTTAATTTAAACGAGCAAAAGGATGTCTGGGTGCTGGGAATAAATCTGACACTGATGCATCTTCTTTCTTTCTTTCTTGAGAACAGAAGTGTTTCGATTTCTCTGGCCAAGCTCTTGAGAAAGTGAATTATTTCTCTTCTTGCGGAAGGTGACCTGCACGGAGTGATCGGCCAGGAAGATGGAGGAGTCTGATCCTGCAAAGACTGATGCTTGTCTCTAGGGCTTGCCTGCGTTTGCAGAATGTTGACAACTGAAATCCAGCTATTAACTTCCCTGTCCGGAGGAGAAGAAGCTACCTGCTCAATACACTATTGTGCCTGTACTTCGTCAGACCTTACAAATCTTATTTTTTCCACTAGTGCTTCTGTTTTAAATTGTTGTTGGCTGCTTTGAGAACTCATTTTAGGGGGTTCAAAGAGCTGTTCTGACCGAGTAGTAATATCAGGGCTCTCTCAGCCTCCCCTACCTCACAGGATGTCTGCTGTGGGGAGAGGAAAGGGAAGGCGAGTGTAAACCGCTTCAAGACTCCTAGTAGAGAAAAGTGGCATATAAAACCAACTCTTCTTGTCTCTCCCCCCCCAATAAATAGTGACACATATATGTATATATTGTCTAGACTTCCTCCAGTCTTCGTTGATGCTCCCCCATCCTTCAAAACACAACCCTGCTTGACTTCCCAGATGGGGCTACTCCCTACCATTTCAAATACCAATAATGACCTAGCAGATCCAAAGTAATTTTTAAAAAAAAGAGTGTTATTAGCCTTACTAATTAAAACGGGCCTTAACTTTACTTGACTAGCACTCCTCTTGATTAAGGCTGTGATGCTGTGTTTCCTCTTATCTGAGAGTCTGTTGAACTCAGTGGTATTTATGGCTCTCAGCTTTTAGTGTCCCCATGAAAAGCTTTATTGGGAGTAATCCTCACTGAATAGACATGAGTGGGGTTATTTATTTATTGTAGGTTGCGTGGAGTATATAGCCCAGGGACTGGAGGATTGCCTGGCAGCCAAGCAGTGGACCATTCGGAAGTGGCTTTCCGTTGCCTACTTCCTCATAATTAATTAATTAATTAATCCAATTTATAGCCCACCTTCCCCCTTGGACTCAAGGCGGATCACATCACAACACCCCATAAAACCCCATAAAATCCCCTTTAAAACCTTGAAACTATAAATATCTCCAACACAAGATAGTAGAAGGCAAAATCCTGCAGCCTCTGCATAACCTCCAACAAAGGGGTTCGTCAGATGGAATAGCGTAGCTTGAGGGGGCCCATTTGATCTTAACAAACCCAACCTCAGCTGAAGACCTGACAGAAGTGCTCTGTTTTACAGGCCCAGCGGAACTTTGACAGCTCCGTCAGGCTCGTAGAGTCCCTTGGAGGGGCTCCATCCAAATCCTTGGAGGTCTCCCATTCAAATACTAGGGTTGACCCTGCTTAGCTTCCAAGATCTAATAGAACCTGGGCTATCCAGGTTAGAGCTTGAGTAGGATAAGCTGACCTGTTAGGATAATGAGATTGTGGTCTTCCAGATGTTCACGGACTACAATTCCCATGAGCCCCTGCCAGGAAACGCTGGCAGGGGCTCATGGGAACTGTAGTCCATGAATATCTGGAAGACCGCAGGTTGACTACCCATGGTCTACAGCTCTGTAAGATCCTTCTGATACTGAAAAAGAGGTGGCGGTAAAAGGTTTTTAAGGACAGTTATCATTCTGTCTTTATGTCTCCCATAAAGCAGGGGAAATGAGAAGTACAAAGTCATATTTTCCCTTTAGAGGTTACCTTTTAAGATGATTCACTTTGGCACAGAGACAGTCCATGATTGTAATAATGCTTAATATCGTATGTTTGGTTTGGTGCCAGGCCACAGAATGTTGTAGTCCAGAAGAGCAAAGATGCATGGTTTAAAAAAACAAAAAACAAAGCAAGGTTAACTCTCCAGCCAGTTTGGTGTAGTGGTTAGGAGTGTGGACTTCTAATCTGGCATGCCGGGTTCGATTCTGCACTCTCCCACATGCAACCAGCTGGGTGACCTTGGGCTGGCCACGGCACTGATAAAGCTGTTCTGACCGAGCAGTGATATCAACGCTCTCTCAGCCTTACCCACCCCACAGGGTGTCTGTTGTGGGGAGAGGAATGGGAAGGCGACTGTAAGCTGCTTTGAGCCTCCTTCGGGTAGGGAAAAGTGGCATATAAGAAAACTCTTCTTCTTCTTCTTCTCCTGCATTCTTCATGGTTAGGGGGTAGGCAAAAAAACTGACCTAGCAGCCACTTACCTGCAACTCTGGTTCTTAGTCTGGGGCATTGCATCACATAAAGATGTATGATATTAGTGTTGCCAGCAGGCCTGGAGAAAATGCCCTGTCCCTTTTAAAGCTTAGCGCATGGAAATGGGCAGTGGAAGGTTTTCATGTCATGAAGGTAAACAACCACCAGTGAAGCCTCAATTTATGTTTTTATAGTTTATTATGTTGCACTGGTTTTTAAAATACTAGACTTCAATTAATAACTTTTCATGTTTATTATTTTTTTTATTAAGTAAATTGCTGTACGCATGTTCCTAGAGGGGTGCAATTAAAACAAAATTCTGAATGAATGAATGAATGAATGAATGAATGAATGAATGATTTATGGCCATTTTTTTCTCCAGGAAATGATCCACAATTTGACTTATTATATGACAGTTTCTTTATGTCCAGGTCAGGCTGTCCAGATCAGGCTTTAGATGTAGGTGCGTGACCATTTGAAAATAAAAATATATAGTGATGTGAACCAGCTTGGTGTAGTGGATAGGAGTGCGGACTTGTAATCTGGCGAGCTAGGTTTGATTCTGTGTTCTTCAACATGCAGCCAGTTTAGTGACCTTGGGTTCGCCACAGCACTGAAAAAGCTGTTCTGACTGAACAGTAATATCAGAGCTCTCTCAGCCTCACCCACAGCCCTGATAGAGCTGTTCTGACAGAGTAGTAATACCAGGGCTCTCTCAGCCTCACCTCCCTCACAGGGTGTCTGGTGTGGGGAGAGGAAAGGGAAGGGGAATGTAAGCTGCTTTGAGACTCCTTTGGATAGAGAAAAGCAGCATATAAGAACCAACTCTTCTTCTTTTCTAATTTATAGGCAAGGATATCTGAGGAAAAGCATGTGATGACTGCTCAGGGTTAGCATTAAGAAGCCTACTGAATGAGACCATTCTGGTCCAGCATCCTGTTCCACACAATGGCATACCAGTTGCCTTGGGGGACCAGCTGTAATCTCTGGATCAGGGCCATACGTAGCCCTGCATAGAGCGAATTACAGTAATCCGGCCTGGAGGTGACTGTTACATGGGTCACTATGGCTAGGCCAGATAGGTCTCTGATGCAGATAGTAAAAAGCCTGGTGAACTACATTTGTGACCTGCATTGATAAGGAGGCCTCAATGGTCACCCCCAGGCTCTTGACAGTGCATGAAGCTGTCTGTTGCATTCCATCAAGGCAGGGAAGGCATGCTTTCTCTTCCGGTCCTTTCTTCCCCAGACACGGGACTCCATCTTCAAGGGGTTAAGTTTCAGGCGGCTCTGCAGAGCCATCCTGCCAGAACATCCTTTAGCAATGAATCTCACAACTTAATTACCTGCTGAATGAAGAAGCACTCCTTTTTGTCTATTGTCTACCAACTTCATTGGAACTTCTGTGTTCTAGTATTATGGGAAAGTCTTTTCTATCTATTTGCTCTAGCTCATTCATTAAGAAGCCAGCCTTCCAGGGCAGGTGACCAATCTCCTGGGCTCTCTTTGTTTAGCAACAATTAAGCTCTGATTAAAATTTTACGAGCGTTTGTTTGGCTGAGGCTTCGATTCTGATGGCCAGGCTGGTGAAGTGACTTATGGGGGCCTTTAATCCCTTTGCCTCTCTGTTGGATTTTTAAACAACCCAAGATGACAGTTTGGAGGACAGAGTGCCACTTTAGAGGCGTCTGGAGCAACATGTTTTCTAACTTTCAATAAAGTGCCCCATTAGCAGGTGATAGATGAAAGAGCTATAGACAAGCCAGGAAAATCAGTGGATTGATTCTGCAGGGAATCTCAACACATTCTCCCCGTGACTTGTATGCAGAACGTTCTGGGCCTATTTGTAAAATTAATATTTTGCACACACCTGAGTGACTTAAAGCTATTCACAAAACCTTGTGAAAGTTGGACGGTAATTAAAGATTGTGTAAGGTATGCCTGTCTCCCTGAGAAAAATGGGGAAGGCCATCTCGAAGGGGAGCTGAAAATGTAATAGGAAAAATGGCTTGCTTTATCTTTGGTGGGCTTGCCTGGTAGTAGAAATATTCTGGGAAAATAATGTTTAAATTGTTAGAAGAAATATTAAGAGTGAAAGTATCAAATGAACCTAAATGTGCTTTGTTAGGCATGGTACCCAGGAGCTGGAAATCAGAGAGAAATACATTGCAGAGAAAGTTGTTAGATGCTGCTAGAGTGGCATAATTTTGGAATCACAATCCTGGAGGAGAAATATCTCAGTCATGACCATCATGTTTAGAGGCATGAATTGTTGGTCAAGTATTTTCCCTTTTAGAAAGCTCCTTGAGCTAGTGGTGGTTGTTTAGGGTTTTAAAAAGCTGGACTGAAATAAAAGGGGGACCAAGTGAAAATCCAAAAGCCCAGAACACAAACCATATATATCTTTTATTTGGGCCAATCCTTATAACGGTGTACGTTCTTGAGTTCTCCCGAATTCTTCTTCAGCCTGGATTTTACGATAATTCCAAACCCGCCTTAAAAAAAAAAACAAAACAGGAAAAGGAAGACTCTTCAGGACATTGTGTAAAATTCTGGTGTAGAGATTACACACAGCTGGCACTAGTATTCAGTGACGACAGATTCAAGTGGGTGGCTGTTCTGTCTGAAGCAGATCAAATTTCGAGTCCAGCGCACCTTTCAGACCAACCCAGTTTTATTCAATACCTTTATTCAATACCTTGAATAAAACTTTTGTCAGTTTTAAAGGTAACACTGGTCTCAAAATTTGTTCTACTCATATTCAGTGACACTAGCTTTTTATGAACCGAGGTCACAAAATGGTTACACTCCACACAAAAACCAGAATGAACAACAAATACCAGTTATATTTCCCTGCCTAGAGACATACATGTAACCCGCCCGGAGTATAAGAAGGAAGGTGGGCTAAAAATTAAATAAATAGAGAAATCTGAAAACTTTCTTAGCCTCTGATGCCACCAGGATACTCTGTTGGGTTTTTGTGTGTGTTTTTGTTTTACTAGACATAGGGTCCCTTTTTGTAATCTAAAATCAGACTCCAGGAGCACCTTTGAGACCAACCAAGATTTATTCAGGGCGTGAGCTTTCGAGTGCAAGCACTCAGACTTTTTGTAATCTAGTCAGTTTTAGTTTTTCTGGCATTTGCGCCAGTCGCAATCGATGTCGAGACGTTCGCAAATCCTCCACTAGTGGGCGCGCAAGCCTTCCCCTCCAAGTCCGTCCTCATGTTCTCTTTCTGCCACCCAACCCTTTTCGCTGGCGGAAAGGCGGGAGCCGCTCTATTTGTACTCTATGGTCAGCAGCTCGGCCGAAGAAAGACTCGCTGGGAGAGAGTGGCGACGGCGGGGGCCAATGAGAGGCGCGCGTGGAGGAATTCCCGACCTCGGTCCTAAAGAAGAAAACTGAGCAAACATCTCTCTAGCACTTCCGGCTCCCCACTGACCACGCCTGCGTGGATAATGGCGACTTTAAAAAGGGACAACTCGACTTGACTTTCAGTGGCAAACAAAAAAGTGCCCGAGGCGGCAAAACCTTTAAACCAACTTAAAGACCTGAGACTTTTTAACCCTCATAAGGTGGCACTTCACGTCGAAAACCAGACGTGTCCATCCTTAGAACCGCGCTTCTCCCTTACCTCTATGCGCCAGAGGCGGGGTTAAACCGGCGAGACCCGCCCCCGGCGGCGCCCGTGAGCCAATGAGGAAAGAGCGTCCGGGAGTGGCAGGTTAGGCGGTCATGGCCGAGGTGAGGGGCAGTTTCTCAGCCGGGGAGGGGGCCGCAGAGTAGAGGCGCCGCTCTCCGGAGTCGAGGCCTGCCCGTTCCCCCTCGCGCCCAGAACGAAGAGTCGCCCCCCCCCAGGCTGCCTCTATAGAGACCCCCCCCTCTTATCCTTCTCTCCTGATCAATAAGTGGCGACCCCGGCCCTTCTCTCCAGGTTGCAGCAGGCATTCACCTCCCCCCCCCCACTGTCGCCTGATTGTCGTCTTGGCTCCCCCTTCCTTTGCATAGACAGGCACACTCCCCCCCCCCCCCAGCCCACTTCCTTGCCCCCAGGTTCAGGAGCCGGCCAGGGGTTCTCAGGGCCCTCCCCCCCAAAAAAACACCCCCTTTCTTCTGGCTTGCTAGAGTATTCCCCCCCCCCCCCATGCACCAACACTGAAGTCCAAAGCACTTGGGTTCTTCTTTGCCCCTTGCAGGCAGCCTTTGGTCTGGGGGGCCACCTCTGGCTTTTGTGCTTGTGCAAAAGGCACCCCAAGCCTTCTGTTCTCTGCTGGCTTTGTGCATGCTCCCCTCGCGCGCGTTTCTCCATTGTGGCGCTTTGCTGTTGCTGCTCTCCTGCAGGCTGTTGTCTGGCTCTGGGGTCCAAGGCCCAGCATGCCAAGAGTAAATCGGTATCCTCTGGAAATGATAATAATAATCCGGCCGTGAGATATAGTCCTTAATGCCTTTCTGCTCCACCCCATAAAACGGAGAGTCCTCGCTGGCCGCTCTTGAATCAAAGTTGTGCCAAATTAAGGGCTTTTCAGTATCTGTGAGAGCGTGGCAGCTGGGGGCTTAGCATCCTCTTGTGTGTTTAGGTGGTTTCCCCATCAAGGTACTGAGGAAGGTCTATAACGAGCAGGGAGAGTGTTTTGGCCCAACTCTGCTCTGCACAGTTTTATGTGGAGCTGTCACTTCCAAAGGGGCAGCATTTTGATACCCTTTAACACCCGAACAGCTTCCTATCGTTGCAGATAAAAATATCAGGCTGAAAACAGCGTCTCAGAGGCATGCAAAGGGTGCTAGTCCTCAGTGCATTCCTCCGCAGAAGGCCGGAAGGGGCCAAGCTGGCATCCTAGGTTCCTCTTGCTTGGCTGCTGCTTATTGCAGCCTCTTTCTCTGTAGCACAGCAAGGCTTGGGCTGTGCCCTTCTTAGCTTAGTTGGTTCCCCAGGCCTCTTGCCATGGCTGGTGCCATAGCATCTCGGATGAGTTTCAGCTCTCTGAAGAGAAAGCAGCCGAAAACCTTCACGGTGCGGATTATGACCATGGACGCAGAGATGGAGTTCAACTGTGAGGTAATGGCTGGTTTGTTGCTCCGGAGTCAATTTATTAATGTGTTTGCTCTCTCAAACCATGGGCCACTCACAAACGCATGTCACTGAACTTGTGGCTCCTTTTCTTCTATTGGTTTATCTGTCAGGTTTGTATCCTGCCCTTCAAAGGCTTTGCATATGGTTTTTAATGTCTGTATTTTCAAGAAAAGCCATTTCAAAAAGGGAACATTGTGAACTGAGAAATGGCCTCTGCAAATCATCCATCTCCCAAACCTCTTTTTAAAACTGCAAATTGCTTAACAGCAAGAAGTGTTATAGGTTAAAAGATTTTTTATGTACGAGATGTAAAGGGTATGAACTGGACCATTTAGTAGATGAGAGTCAGAAGAAGGTAGATAGCAATTAAAGGTATAAAACTATTCAGGAACAGTTTTAACTGGAACAGTTGTGAGCATTAATCTAGCTGGATGCTTTGATGGATGACCTATTGATGGATGACCTAGGACTTGAGCGTAATTGATTTTAATGAGGTCTGATTCCTGGAAAGCAGGGTTGAAACAGGTGCCCTTTCCCACCCTGTTCTCCTTGCACTAGAGATGTTTATGATGTGGTAGCTAGCCTGACAGACTGGTGCACTGGGGAAAGGAAAATTAAGAGTAAATTAAAAACAGACAACCTGAATTCATCCAACTGTGGTGGGGAGAGGAAAGGGAAGGCCACTTTGAGACTCCTTCAGGTAGAGAAAAGTGGTATATTATAAGAACCAACTCTTCTTCTTCATTAATATCATGGCTTTCTCAGTCTCACCCACCTCACAGGGTGTCTGTTGTGGAGAGAGGAAAGGGAAGGTCACTGTAAGCTGCCTTGAAACTTCTTCGGGTAGAGAAAAGCGGCATATAAAACCCAACTCTTCTTCCTTATGGCCACATTCTACCGTAGACAGATATTAAGCAATCAAGTGGCATCATGCGACAGGTCACTCGATCAGCATGGCATCGCTGGTCATAGTTAAAGTGAACAAGCAAGTTCAGCTCCTAAGCAGGATGCGTGCCTTCATCTGGGTCAGTTAACATGAGGATGTCCCTGAATCACAGAAGGCTCTTGCCACTAACAAGGGAAGAATGCTTGTTGCCCCTTGTAACATTCTATAGCTTTTTTCAAAAAGGAGATGTTAATACGGATTTTGCCAAATCAGAACAGCATTTTATTAACAATATAAATACATGCAGTCTCATATAATTATGCATACATGTTCTTCTGTCGCATCAAAGCACCTTACTTAAAAGCTTGCTTTGAAAGTGGGATCATGCCACAGCCCTTTCTTTTGGCCCTGTCTATTACTCGTGATAAGTAATAGACATCTAAATAAGATTATCAGTGCAAGGAAATACTGTTATAATTTTATACCTGGATGGAGTGGGCATGGAAGGATCAAAGTACATTTGAAGGGAGTGTGAAGACACTGTTTCCTCCTGATGTTTGTAAAGGAACAAAGGACATTTTAAGCCTGCAAGATTTTGATCCGTCAAGGTCACGTTTCCTCGTTACCTTCTTCTTCTCCTTCTCCTTCTTTTTTTACAGCAAATAGTTTCTGCCAGTCTTCATATCAAAGCTTTTAGGAATCTTTCATCCATTTGCTTGCCATTCTGAGGCTGCAATCTTTTGCATGCCAAAAGGAAGATTCATGTGTTGGTCTGAAGCAGCACAACAAAACAAAATCGGAGTCCAGTGGCACCTTTAAGACCAACCAAGATTTATTAAAGGCATGAGCTTTCGAGTGCAAGCACTCTTCCTCAGACTATGAATTGACCATAATGACAGTGGGAATATAAACAGTGGGAATATATATGGTAAGCATATATGGTAAGCATATATATAGTAATTTAATTTAACAGGATTACATTTTGGTTATATATTCCCACTGTCATGATGCTCAGTTCTTAGTCTGAGGAAGAGTGCTTGCACTCGAAAGCTCACACCTTGAATAAATCTTCGTTGGTCTTAAAGGTGCCACTGGACTCTGATTTTGTTTTGTTTAACCCAGATGCAACTCCTACATTGTTCAGCTTGGTTGATAGATTGCAGTCCAGTTTCATCAAATGCAGTGGAAATTACTTCTGAGTAGACATACCCTGGATCAGTCCCTTCTAGTCCAGCTGGAAGTATGTTTTGGAAATGAAGTCTTTGTGTGAGGTTCCAGCTGAATGTTCCTGTTGATTTGTGAAACGGCGTTTGGAGTCCTTCTGTCTTGTCTGTGAATTTTGAGCTCCGCATTTCCGTTCTGCAGAGATGCCACTGGCCATCCCAGCTGATTTCATGACCTTTAATACTCTTGTCAGTGTGTGCTTTTGTAGGTCTTGAGTTAAAAGCGAGCGGAGAAGCTTTACCAGCAGCAATAACGTGGAACGATTTTCTACTGGCAAATTGGTCAAGGCTCACCTTCTATCTTATTACTAGTTCACTGCCAGCTTCAGGCTCTGGAATTTGTTATCTTCCTTTGTAGCCGATAGATACCTGTTCGCCACAGATATATTTACCTGGCACAAAGTGAACCAAAAGCTTTCCTTTTTTGGCCCACTGTAGGATCAGGTGACCTTTACTTAAGTCACACAAAGAATAAAAGAAAGAATAAAAGTTCTTCCATTCGATTCCTTCAAGTGATTAAAGGAAGGAAAATGAAAGAGTCTTCTACTTTCCTTAGTCCCCTTTTCATCTTCAACTATATACTGGGTGGGGGGGGGGGGAATAGACGGTAAGGAGGAGGAGGAATGGTCTACTCTAGTCTGTATTTTGGGGATGCCACATGCTTCTTTAGAATGATAATTGCACGAGAGAAGTGTACATTGTCACATAAACTGATCCTTCTGGGGTGCTGATGCTTCACAATAAAACTGCAGCTATTAATAAACTTGAGCTTTATAATTATAACAAACATTTGTATTGTAATGTCCAAGAAGTGGAGCATTGTTAGACCAGAGGTGTCAAATTCAAAATAGTCCAGGGGCTGTATTTGCTAACTAGCAGTTGCCTATAGCTGTTCACTAAAGCAACATAATAATTTCCTTTTGAATTTGACATGAAACCAGGAAATTCTATCCGAGATACTAAAATTGGGGCAGGGGTGGGGATTGCAGCTGCACCGGGTGCTAGAACTGGGGAGGCTGCCCTGACTGCGCCGGGCGAATGCTGGCAGGGGCTCATGGGAATTGTAGTCCATGGACATCTGGAGGGCCGCAGTTTGACTACCCCTGATATAACAGAACATTTAGCTGCACCCAGATGCAACAGATGAGCCGTGGAAGTCCTCAGCCTTGCTTTACCCATGCTGAAGACTTCCGTAATTAGTGACCTTGGGCTCGCCACAGCTCTGAGAAAGCTGTTCTGACCAAGCAGGAATATCAGGGCTCTCTCAGCCTCCCCTCCCTCACCGGGTGTCTGTTGTAGGGAGAGGGAAGGGAAGGTGATTGTAAGCCCCTTTGAGACTTCTTCGAGAAGAGAAAAGCGGCATATAACCCTCCTTCTTCTGCATCCCACTCCAGCGAGCTTCTGTGTCGTTCCCACTTCTTTATACAAACGCCATCCTATTTCCCTGCTCCTATTTTGCTGCAGCTTCATAGCTGTAATTGCCCGAGAAGCTCTTGTGGGTCACTTGTAGGAAGGACACCGTACGCCTATAAATTGTATTACCGTAGCGATACTTGGGCTGGCTGCCCATTTCAAGTAACTCCTGTTGCAGGTTAATAAATAATGTATGCCCCATTAATAGGTTCTCCCCAATCTGACATCTCAGGACAGAGGACGCAATCGCGGCCCGTCACCAGAACCGGATGCACAATCCCCGTCCCCCCTTTCCGCACCGTTTGGCTGAGTTTTAAGTGCTTGCTTCTGTTTACTTAAAACATTTGGTGCTGATAAATTACAAGCGCTCCGCATTCAGTAAAGATCATAAATCCCCGGCCGGCAAAACAACAGCCTCGCAGCACTTAGTTGTGTCTATAAGAGAGTTTGTCCACGTATTCCTCTTAAGACTCGCAAATATATCTAACAAACTACGTGAAGATAAAGCTAATGGAATATGACAGGGCCACCTACGAGAGGACATTCATTCTCCTGCCGCTGGCTCAATAGGGGCATCGAAAGGGAGGAGGCGTGTGGGTGCGCTAAGCCCCATTACACCCAGACGGCTTCAGAGCGATGGTAGCCCTGCATTTAAATGATGGCTACGCCTCTAGTGCAGTTCTTGGTTTGAGGAGGTAGCTTTATTATACCATTCCAGCCAATAGCTCTAGGTTCTGGCAGTGGAAGAACTCTGCTTTCGGGCCTTTGCTTATAGAGGGCAGTGACCCACCCATCAGAGGTTTCTGTCCTAAGTCTTATCGTGACTTCTGAAGGATGAAGAATGGTAGCACAGGCCAGCGTGGTGTAGCGGTTGGGAACGGCGGCTACTAATTTGCCGAGCCGGGTTTGATTCCCTGCTCCTCCGTATGCAGCCAGTTGGCTGACCTTGGGCTCATCACAGCCTTGATAGAACTGTTCTAACCAAGCAGTAATATCAGGGCTCTCTCAGCCTCACCTACCTCACTGGGTGTCTGTTGTGGGGAGCGGAAAGGGAAGGAGAATGTAAGCCGCTTTGAGACTCCTGGTAGAGAAAAGTGGCATATAAGAACCAACTCTTCTTCTTCTTACTTCTCACTTTCCTGCAGGCCACTTGTGTTACTATGGCTGTGTGAAGTTGGGATCATGGTGGCACGCATTATGCTATGACATTCATTTTTCATCCTTCCCTTCCACCCAAGGCCTAGTCTCTACCATGGAAATGATAAAATATCAATTGATTGGTTGGCTGGCTCCCCCGTCTTACTCCCGCAACCCCTTCTCTGAAGGGGCATGTCACTGCTTCCGGGGTTCCTCTAAGCCTGAAAAATATTTCAGGGGTTCCTCCAAGGACAAATGGTTGGAAAAGGCTGGTCTAAATTATATGGGCTTAGTCAGTGGCTGTTCTCTCTTGCCCTGGAGGGGCGGACTAGAACCAGTGGGATGAAATTAATTCAAAAGAAATCCTGTCTAAGAATCAGGAAAAAGTTCCTGACAGAGTGGTTTCTTAGTGGAACAGGCTTCCTTGGGAGGTGGTGGGTTCTCCATCTTTGGAAATGTTTAAACAGAGGCTGGATAGCCATCTGACGGAGAGGCTGATTCTGTGAAGGCTCAAGGAGGTGGCAGGTTACAGTGGATGAGCGATAGGGTTGTGAGTGTCCTGCATAGTGTAGGGGGTTGGACTAGATGACCCATGAGGTCCCTTCCAACTCTATGATTCTATGAAGGGACAGAGAAAGGGTTGAGGAGATGCGTGGCTGCTGGTGGGAAGTGTGGAGGGAATCACAAAGAAGGCAGAATTTTTGCGACCAGATTTGGAATGCCCTGCAAGGTGCTGGTCGCAGATGTCAAAATATAGAGTTCTATATTGCTTTTGTTCTGGTTTCCGCCTGTCCTTTTGCAGTCAGGTCTCTTCCTCAACTAGAGCAAGTTTAATTTCAACTAGGAATTATCACATTGCAGATCAGGAATGTCCTTCAGCTAACACCTATGCTGGCCTTCCCTGTGACAGACTGGCTGCTTGGTACCAAACAACTGTGCAGTGCTCTGCACATTGCATAGTTCAGACAGGGTGAGGCAAAAGGGTAGATGTGGTCTCAGAAGCAGAAGTCGGACACTGGGAGGTTTCGGCTTCCGAATTGTGTAGTAATTAAGACTCTTTGTGCAGATTGGATTGGGAAAACTGACTGCTTCTGAGCATGTGCAGAGGATAACTATAGCCAGAATATACCAGGGCTTTGAGGCAATGGCTGAGCACTACTTCCATGTGTTTCCTTTGTCCCTTGCCAAATTTTTATTGCTGGTAAATTAAGCAGCTGCAATATGCTGTTAATCTGTGGACGCACTGCCTTGTATAGAATGAACATTTAAATTTCGAAGAAGAGTTTAGGGCCTGGCTCACACGATTATACTTTCAAGTGTGTAGCCGTGTTGGTCTGAAGAAGCACAACAAAACAAAACGAGAGTCCAGTGGCACCTTTAAGACCAGGGGTAGTCAAACTGCGGCCCTCCAGATGTCCATGGACTACAATTCCCAGGAGCCCCTGCCAGCAAACGCTGGCAGGGGCTCCTGGGAATTGTAGTCCATGGACATCTGGAGGGCCGCAGTTTGACTACCCCTGTTTAAGACCATCAAAGATTTATTCAGGGCGTTAGCTTTCGAGTGCAAGTGACATGGTCAATTCAGAGGAAGAGTGCTTGCACTCGAAAGCTCACTTCTTGAATAAATCTTTGTTGGTCTTAAAGGTGCCACTGGACTCTGATTTTGTTTTGTTGTATGATTATATTTTTCATGTTACAAAGTCAGCACGCATTTCCCCTTTTCCATTGACTTTGATGCCTGAATGAATGTTGTGGCAGAATGCTTTCCGTTATCTTAGAAAGATTTCCCCGAATGGGTTAACCCTGTGGTCTGGGATGCATTGGAGTCCTTCATGCAACTTGGGTTAAAAATTGTTGAAAAAGGTACGGCTCGTTGACTTACCCTATAAAGAAAGAAGCGAGCCGGTTATTTGAATGCGCTGTTAGTAAACCACCAGTGTGTGTAATGCTGGGCAGTGTGTTGGAACAAAACATAACTGGAATTAGAAATGATCATAGTTCAGCTAGTTGAATCTCTAAAAAAGAATACTAATATGATTTTCATAGTCAAATTTATTGACACCTCCCCCCCCCCCCCCCGGTCTTGGAGTTTCAGATTCTCCCAGCAGTACTTAAATTGGTGTTACTGTGCTTGCGAGTTATGGCATAAAGTTTAAGAGCATAAACAACAGCCACGCAAGTGCTAGCTTCTGTGCACAGGGTCCAAATTGCAGCCGTGGGAGAACATAGGTGCATCTCAATGAAATGTTGACAATCAGTATTTTGAACTAATCTTAGAAGTCATCCTGCCGTGCACCAGCCGATTCTCCCGCCCCCCCCCCCCAATCTTACAAGCTGATGCATTATTTAATGTTTTGAGAGTGTTACGGTAGGTTTTTCTCGGTCTTATGTAACACCGCCCTTCATTTGCAGTCTGTGGACGGGTTTGAACTCCAGCTGGGGAGGGCCTCTGTGTCGTTTGTAGTCTAAAACGCAGCTGGAGTTTGAAAACATTGATTCCACTGGGTACAGATTTGCATCTGTGGATGAAAGCCCCTTGTTGGCAGACGGCAGGCATCTCCTTTGCCGCGTCTGTAGTGAGTGGATGAGTCTCTTTTGAAACAATTGCAGCAAAGATTGTCGGGGGGGGGGGGAGATGCACAGCCGAACCGCTGCTGCTTCATGCGATGCAATTTAGCCCTCCGTCGGAAATAACCTCACGCTAACTATGTTTGCCGTCTTTTTTCCCCCTCTCCAAATGACTGAGGAATGAAACGGTGTCTTAAATGCTTCTCTCATAAGCTTGTGCGTGGGAGACTCAAGTTCGGGTTCTTGCTAGCTGCAAACTCCGCTAAGTGACCTTGGGCCGGTCACACAGGCCCGTCCCATCCCACAGAATTGTCATGGATTGCATATAGCATGAGTGGCCAAACTGTGGCTCTCCAAATGTCCACGGACTGCAATTCCCATGAGCCCCTGCCAGCACGCTGGCAGGGGCTCATGGGAATTGTAGTCCGTAGACATTTGGAGAGCCTCAGTTTGGCCACCCCTGACATATAGAGCCTACAGGGGTCCCCAACCTTTTTATCACCGGGGACCGGTCAACGCTTGACAATTTTATTGAAGCCCGGGGGGGGGGGTAGTCTTTTGCTGAGGGATGTTGCCGCTGCTTGAGCCCCTGCTCCTCTTGCTTTCCCGCCAGCTCCCCTGACTTCCTGTCACCCGCTGAGGAGGAGCCCCAGCCATGGCGGCCGCCGGAGAGCACCAAAGGTGAGCCGGCGGCAGAGTGGCAGGGCAGCCCCCGAGGCAGTAGACGGGGTGGAGGAGCCGCAGCCCGGTACCGATTGACCTACGAACCGGTACTGGTCCCCGGCCCGGGGGTTGGGGACCGCTGATAGAGAACATCCTTGGAAGAAGAATACGATAAAACGTGATGATTAAAGAGAGCCCGTGAACAAAGAGGTAGGGAAAGCACGTTTATGACTGAGCTGCTCCCTTGTGTAAACAGAGGAAGTCCTGCTTTGGGGCAGACGGCTCATCTGGCAAGGGGACCCTGAGAGGTCTGATTCATGGGGTCCTGGGATGATCCCCCGTGCAGGCTTCATAGAAATGCATGGGAGATGTACCAGAGCCAACGTTTCTGTCAATAAGGGCTTGCAGTGGTTCAACTGACTGCTTGATTTTGCTGAGAAAATAATTGTGGCGCTACCAATGTCTAGGACTTGGCCTGGGTATTGTGGAGTTTCAGAACTGCTTGATTGTTAGAGAGTCCCAGTAGCCGCAACCTAGACCTGGGATGTTTGGACTTTGCCGTCTCCTGCCTCCACCCTGTTGCTTGCTTTCCCCTGGTCTAAATGTGTACTGAAAACCCCCTTGGGGCAGGGACCCGACTTTTGCATATGGTGCTCGGTAAATGGGATTTCTAGCCATGGAAGTCAGGTGACCCATATGCTCAAAAATATACCTTTGAAGAAGTGCATGGTCTAATTTCTTGGAATAACTGTGTATTTGTCTGTGAGCACTGGCAGTTGTGTAGGGGTGTGCATTCGGCTGTAACAGAGTTGAAAAAGTACCCCCGGGATAGATTTGCCATTGACTTTAATGATCCCCAGAGAGTATAATGGACCCCCCCCCCCCAAAAAAAAACAGCAACAACAACAACTTGGGAATCCTGAATGTTTATGAAATCCAAATGCCATAGCAATATTGGAATTTGGGAATATCAGGAAATACCAGCATTTTTTGGCTCAATGTACCCGAATCTGTGGGGGGAAAAATATTTCTTTTCTTGTACCTCCCGCAGCAGTTAATGGAAGTTGACCTCTCCTCAAAACAAGAAGTAGCCACAAGAGGGCATTGTGTGATAACATCTGGAGAATGAATGTAGCAGTGAATAAGAGCCGTCTTTGCCATGTGTGAACATTAATATTGATGCTGATGTTGCGCAGGTGATTCTAAAAATGAGAGATTCTGACAGGCTGGGAGGAGAGATTTTCTGCCTTCGAGCTCTTGAAGAAGGGCCATCTGTCCCTGGAGTGTTCTGCCTCGTGGATAGAGTCCAAGGTGGCTTGCGTTTGCACCTGATGAAGTGGGTTGTAATCTAAAAGATGATAGTATTTAGGAGCAGGTTTTTCTGTTGCAGAAATAGACTAACATGGCTGCCTATCTGGAAGCTTGATTTAGTCTCCTCAGTGCATTGACCTTCTTGCTTCAGCTTTTTCAAAACAAAACAAAGCACAAAGCTTTGTTTTAGTGAGAGTTGGATCCATGAACAAATGATCTTCCGTGTTCTGTTTGCTGCAATGGAATGCCCACACTGTAGTTTCCCCTGTACTTTCCTTGTTGCTGGCCCTGCCATGCCCCCTACAGAGATATGTCAGCTTCCAGTTTTAAGCCCTATTGATAGGTCAATTATATTTGGTAATATCTTCCTATACCAGTGGTTCTCAACCTTCCTAATGCCATGACCCTTTAATACAGTTCCTCATGTTGTGGGGACCCCCAACCATAAAATGATGCAAGTGTTCTTTCACAGAAATTAAACCAAAACTGACCCATGGCTTGAAGATCCATTGTTCATGATGGTATATACATTGTTTTTCCCCCCAGGATTTCTCAGTTCAGTTCTGCCTCTTGTCCCACCATGCCAATCTTGCTCTTTTCCGCTGCTCCAGACAGAGGAACGCTCTATCTCGATCTACCCCGCAAGGCTGTTGTGTGGATGGCAACCTCCTCCGGCCAAGCTGCTTGCCCAGCCGTGACCCCTGTGAAATGACCCGTTCGACCCCCAAAGGGGTCAATAGATGTCAATTATATTTGGTCATATCTCCCTATAGTTTGAAACTGATACTTGATATATCGCTTTAGCTTGAAGCTGTATCAATATGTCAGTTATGTTTATTAATAATCCCCACAAAGTCTTCTGGTGGCAGCAGCGGATGGAAACAGCCACTAAGGAAAACCAAGGGGTTGAGTTGACACCTTCTGCCTTGGCCAGGAGCTTGGGCGTGACCTTGGACGTCTCCTTGTCTAAGGAGGCCCGGGTCGCAAATGTCATTTGCTTGGGACAGAAGCTCATGCCTTGCCTCTCGGAGCCCGATCTAGCAATTATGTGATCCACACAAAAGTCACCTCCGGATTACACTTCTGTAACTTGCTCTCCGCAGGGGCTGCTCTGGAAACTCCAGCTGGTCCAGAATGCAGCAGCTTGGGTCCTTACGAGGAACCAGTGGAGAGCACGTAATACACCTGTGCTCTCCAAACTGCACTGGCCTCAGATTGGGGAATGAATCAGGTTCATGGACACAATCCTTACATTCAAATTCCTAAACAGTCTGGGAGCCTTGTATTAACCGGACTGTCTCTCCCCTTATGTCCCGCAGAGAGCTTTAAGATCTAGTAGCTGGAATCTGCTTAGGGTCCCCGACCCCAAAGAAGTAAAACTGGCTTCAAAGACGGCTTATTCGAATAATCCAAGGAAACAGCCTGGAACAGCCTGGTGGAGTGCTCTTCCTAAGGCGATCAAGGCCCACCGGGACATTAAACACTTCTGCAAGGCAGTTCTGTTCTGTCAGGCCCCATAGTTGCCGTTAGGGAATAAGATCAATAGTTGCTAGCCTCCTTACTGACCTGAAAATTCGATCGGGAAAAGTTTTAAAACCTGAGTTGTTATATATCATTGTTTTAACGATGTATATTATATTTTCATTGTTTAAGACTTGCTGCCTATTCTGGACCACATGGGGAAGGGCGGGTCATAAGAATAAAGCTTAATTTAATTAAGCTGAGGCATGTGTATGGGACCTGGAAGAACACCCATCTTTCTGTCCATAGCAAATGCTCAGTGCCTAAATAGAGTTCTAAGAGCCACAAGCAAGCTGGGCTAAGCATTTCCTGAAAAAGCAGGATCTAATACAGCCTTTTCCGACCTTTTGCCCATGTAGGAGCCCCTGAAATAAATTTTCAGTCTTCAAGCAACCCTGGAAATGATGTTAGCTGGCCACACCCCCAGAAGTGACATCACTACCCGTACTCTTAATGCTCCTTTTGCTCCCTCCCTTCCACCTTTACTTCTTTTCCAAACCACAGCAAAGTGTGGGAGAAGTATTCGGGGGGTGTCATTTGGTGGCTCCAAAAACACCCTCCAGTTTAGACACAAATCAGGGCCAAACTTCAGCGTAGAAGCAGCCCAAATTAAAGCTGATATAAAATAGCAGCTTCGTTGGACTCCTTGCTTGTATCAAACATCTGTGCTGGATGCTTCATTGAAACAAGTGCTGCAAACAAAAGGGTTTTTCTACCAAGACAACTTGAGCGTCACCCTGCAAAGCTCACATGGAGCCAATGAGATGAAGTTGGTCTTACGTAGTTTCCAATGGAAACCAGTATTTTTCTTTTGATATGACTAGGAACAATCTGTAGGACCTGTGAGTATTCGGAGCACAAATATAGCTAATGATCTGGGTGTCTGTGAAAGGGTTTTAAATGGGGAATGAAGTGAACTTGGCAGAGCAAAGGGTGCGTTTCAAAAATTACATGGCAACTTAAATTGTTTTCAGTGAGCCAGCTTTGCCTTGCTTCTCCTTTGTAAAGCTCCCTCTCCTCCCCCCATAAACAGAGTGTTCAAAGACAGGCACGTGAAAACCATCTTCCAGTTACTTAACTAAAAGAACAACTCGTACACTGTTGGTGAATGTTACCTGGTTTTGGGACTCTTTATCCTCAAAGTGACATATTGGTCATGTTGCCCTAGTCTTTTCCATACCTCAATGACCACTTTCCCCCATGAATGGCTCTGCTCTTTTCCTTTGCTGTCCCTTACACTTAGAACACTTACATGTGGTGCCTCCTCTCAAGACATGGCCAGCTTTGAATCTGGAGGGGAAACTTAAGGGAAGCAAACTAAAATGCAAAACGTATATCCTTATAGCTGAGGTGTGGTCTGAAAATGCCAGAGCATCACCTCTAAATTTGCAGGTGCATCAAAGGATGGTTGATGGAACAGAATAAGAGACACGTTTTGGGAAATGGACCCCCACTGGTGATTCTTGACCAAAAGGGGACAAATTTGTTAATGAATTCCTATTCTTCAGCTTCTTTTTCCAGCTGTTCATTCTTTCTTTTAGCCTAGTGGTAATGAGTGCGTGTGAGAATAATCCAAAAAAAAAAAAAACAGCCTGAAACATCCTGGAGTTCCTCATAGATGGGAGGAGTGATCTCAGGGTGGGAGCCCTGAGATAATGTCCAAACGTTCATAGTGCAAGCAAGTTTTTTTTTCACCCATCTGCCTTCACACTTACGTTTTCATTTTTCCCCTGGCTGAGTAGCGAGGCCATGTCCAAACATGAAACTACCTAGGTCTGAGAATTGGAGGTGGCAAGTTCATTTACTTCTGTTTCTGTCTTGCAGGTGAAATGGAAAGGAAAAGATTTATTTGATCTGGTCTGTCGGACGTTAGGCCTCCGTGAAACTTGGTTCTTTGGTCTGCAGTACATGATCAAGGACACGATGGCCTGGCTCAAGATGGACAAGAAGGTAGGAATATATCTTTCTCATCAGGAAATGTGTGTGAGTAGGGGGAGGTCACCAGTGACTAAACCGGCTAAGCAGGTGGTCTTGAGAACACCCAGTAATGTATCATTGTAAGAGATACAAAGCTGCTTAGTGCCTAAATAGGAGATTTCTAGGAGCCACAAGCAAGTTGGGCTAAGCATTTCCTGAAAGAACAGGATCTAATACAGCCTTTTTCAACCTTTTGGCTGTGGAGGAGCCCCTGAAATAAATGTTCAGTGTTTGAGCAACCTTGAAAACGATATTAGCTGACCACACCCCCAGAAGTGACATCACTACCCGCATCCTTAGTGCTCCTTTTGCTCCCTCCCCTCCACCTTTACTTCTGTTATGGTGGCTCTGTCTCACGTAAGCCAGAAAGAAGAGTAGGAGCTGAGCAGACATCCTGGATCCCTCCCATCCCGCACCACTTTAGAGCTCTTGTGGACCACCTCCAGAATTCCTGCGCACCCCCAGACCTCTGTTTGGAAATCCCTTCTAATAGAATATCTGAGTCTGCAAACAAACAAACAAACAAACCCAACAACTTTGAAATGCATAGTTTCGCAGATCCAGGATCACCTTTGAAAAGGAATTACGCAAGTCTTTACTCCAGATGTAGGATTCAAGTGAAGCCCCCTAACCTTCAAAATACATCCGTTTTGCAGGACTGTATTATTGGGCTGTACAACTTTGAACCTAAAAGCAGTCCTGTCACATTGGTCTTAATGTAATTGACAATGTAATGGCTAGAACTGCATCTTTACGACCCTTCATTCAAATTGTTTTCCTTTTGGGGTTTTTAGTCTCTCGCTGCCTCCTCTGCTTAATCTTGCCCTCATTTAAATACTCCAGCTCTGCATTGTACACATTACTTAGATTTATTGTTGGGGCTGCTTTGTATATCTCTTCGGGTTTTGAATATTTAGTTCACATGAATTGTCGCGTGCCATGAGAAACACGCTGGGCCTGGAGTTCAAGCTGCCTCTGATCTTAAAATATTATTTTTACATAAAATAAAGGTATGTCTTTTCATGTGCTGCAATATCTGAATAAATCCAGTCAGCTGCTGTGAAATGGCAGCTCCTTCTTGTTGTTTATGTCTAAAACCATGTACCATAAATGGCCATTTTCCCCCCCCCTCCTTTGAGCCAAGGATGTTCACTGATTTCCACTTTTTTGAAATCCTTTACAATACAATTAAATTTCCATTATGTTAATAGCTGCACCAGAACAGCACTCTTTCTTTGCATTTCAAATGTTAACACTTGTGCATTTTTAAACTTGGCGCACCCTGAACGTCCAGTTAATCAAGTTACGAGAAGTAGACTGAATTATTTTAGGTCATTATGAGATGGCGAGGTAGCTTTTAAAGATTTCTGCTAGCCTCAGCTGTATGATTTTCAGTGCAGTCCTAAGCAGAGGACCTAGAAGGATGTAACAGGCTGATGGAGCAAATCCATCAGTGCATCTTGGGTTTTGGAGTATTTCCTGAAGAGAACCAAATGAGGTAAAAAAAAAAACCCAAACACCTGACTTTCAAATCTTGGCTCCCATTCAATGATCTTCACAGCTGAATAGTTTCCAGGTAACATGGGTCTGTTGTTCAGCCTAAGGGCTAACTAGATGTCGTTCGGGCATTCTGTGTGTTGGAACACCGATCTGAAGCATGGCCACAGGGGCCATTGGAAGAGTCCGAGGGTGGCAGGCAGGACGGAGGTGCTGAACTCTCCCCATCTCCTTGTGCCCTCACAGGCCCTCTCCTGCTGCCTTTCTCCTTGCTGGGTTACATAACTGGGAGAAGCGAATCTGGTTTCGGTCCAGCACGCTTGCTCTCGCCTCCTGCTTTATCACTAGGGGTACAGCTATTGGTACAACCCACCTTCTAAGGGAAGGCGACTGTAAGCTGCTTTGAGACTCCTTCTTCTAAAAAACAGGCTGTGCCGCCATTGTAACCTGATTGGCCCCAAAGACTTCTGAGCAAGAGCTGTGTGGAGTCAAGAGTGTTAGAAAAGCCATATTCAAATATAGCAGGGCAGAAAGATACTCTGTCCTTGCTTGCGGGCACAGAGCACAGCATACCAGGTAACATGGCAATTAGTGTGACTGTGTTTTCTGGGTAAGTCACAGAGAAAGCCAGTAGCAAACCGCAGTGCTTGTCAACTTTTTTACTGTTAAGAAACCCTTGAAATCCTTCAGTCTTCGAGAAATCCCAGAAGTGGTGAAATCGTGCAGAATATGGCTGGGAAGCAGAGGTGTGGACACCCCCATCTCGGGCCCCTCCCCTTCCCACCCACTCCAGGCCCATCATCGGCCATTTTGGGAGGGAGGGTCAACATGACCACATATGGTGGTCATGTCACCTAATATGGTCATGTCACTTAATAAATGTTTTTTTTAAAATTAAAAATATATTAAAATGAATTAACTCCCACCCATTTGGGAAACCCTTCCAGGGCTGTCAAGAAACCCCAGGGTTTCATGAAAACTTGGTTAAGAAAACCTGATCTAACCTGAAGGAGAGAGAACTTACATGGTTTCCGAAAGGTTAAATGGAGCTCTAATCCTGCAGGTCCTGGACCATGATGTTCCAAAGGAGGAGCCTGTCACTTTTCACTTCCTGGCCAAGTTTTATCCAGAGAATGCTGAGGAGGAGCTTGTTCAGGAGATCACTCAGCACTTGTTCTTTCTTCAGGTAAGTGGCTTTGCCGGGGGAGTCTGGGGGCTCGGCCAGCCCCGTGGAAAGGAAACTAGCAGGAGAAATGCATTTGGGGTGGAACAGAAATGTATCATTTTCAGACCTATGAAAGAAACAGCTGCTGGATTGGCTGGACCTGTCAGGTGACTTTAAAGTTTTCGTTATGTGAGCCTTGGTGCCTATGTAGCCGGAGGTACCCCAGAAGAGCCTGTAAAGTTCATGGATTGGATCCTTCCCGTCATTTCTACCAATAGAGAAAGAATTCCCCTCATTAGAGAAAATGTCATTTACATGTGAAGCTGTCTTATACTGAATCAGGGCAAGTACAGAGGGACTGGGATACCAATATGGCAAATCAAATGTACAAAAATGACTTTTATAGAGTCTTCAAACTTCCATTCTTCTTTATTCTTTTATATGAATCCCAACGCATTTCGCTCTTTGGCTTTATCAAGGGACTTCAATTTTCATATTTTGAAAAACAACTTTGGTATAGAGAAGTAATCTAACAGAGAGTAAGATAGTTTCAACATTTGCTATTCGTAGCTAAGGGCGTTCCGCTGGGTCCTACCCCTCTTACTTTATTTTGGCTTATACTGAATCAGGCCATCATATTTTATGGGTTTTCCGTGCTGTGTGGCTGCGTTCCTCGGCCACACAGCACGGAAAACTCACGACAGGCAATTGACCCCAGCTATGAACGCCTTTGACGATTCAAAGTCAGTATTGTCTATCCAGCAGCTTTTGAGAGTCTCAGGGAAAGGTCTTTCGCATCACCTACTGCCTGGTCCTTTCTAATTGGAGATGCCAGATATTGGACCGGGGAAATTCTGTAAACTGAACAGAGGCTGTTCTACATTACAAGGTGTGTTTCTTCCTTGAAGAGAACCATAGGATCCAGTCATAGAAATCATACCTGTATCTTTCCCTCCATACATAGGATCCAACATATGTATTAATCTGACCCATGCTGGTTACAAGGAGGGTCTAAAGTTGGGATATTTTATATGCTGTCAAAGTGGGACAAAACTTGACCTCTTAACAGAAGCCAGTGTAACAGCACAGAGCAGGCCTAATCATTTGACCGAAATGATGATATTATGAATTTAGGCAGATTGCAGGAAGGGATGCCCAGTCTTTGTCTCTCGTGGCCCATCCTTGCATACCCAGAAAATTGTTGATTGACACTATGGGATGGCAGGAGAATTCCCTCCAGGCCAGGCTGGATCCTGGATATTTTTGTTGGGGGGCTGATCATTTGGACCTCAAATTGGGGTCACTGTGGGTAGGCAGGTATCTGTGAGTTCCTGCATTGGAGAGGGGGTTGGACTAAATGACCCTGGAGGTCCCTTCCAACTCTATGATTCTAAGTTGTCCCTAGGGTGCAGTGTGGGTGCAGTTGCCCCTAGGGTACAAGCGTTCCCTTTCTTCGTCAGACATGGATTCAGGAGAGGAGGTATTTCTGGTGAGAGCCAGAGCGACAACTGAATAGAGCATGCCTCATTTACTAGTACGTGAAAAGATAGTCCAGGAGACGATCCACAAGATTTAGAGGTATGCTCTTTCCAAAGTCTTTGCAATGGTCTTAAGTGTTTTACCCCTTTCCCCCCACACTGAGGACTCTGAGGAGGCTCTAGAATGAAATGCACATCCAAAGAGAATACTTTGCTCAGAAATCTACAGCACCACCGACTGCAGATGTAGTCTCAAAGCAGGGGATGAGTCATCAGGACATTCCAGGCTGGTGCTGGTCCCACCAGTACGAGGGTCCCAGGATGCAAGCCACACATTAAGACTGAAAGATGAGGGTCATCTGCTCGGCCTCAGTCTTACTTCGCTTGTCCTTGAGCCTTTAGAATACCAGGGTTTTTCCAAAAGGGAGCAGCCGGTAGCACAAACTCTTTGCCTTGCTGGTGCAGCTATATTTCCAGTTTCGATTTGTCTAAAAATGTGATCAGAGCTCACACTCTTGACCAGGGGTAGTCAAACTGCGGCCCTCCAGAGGTCCATGGACTACAATTCCCAGGAGCCCCTGCCAGCGAATGCTGGCAGGGGCTCCTGGGAATTGTAGTCCATGGACCTCTGGAGGGCTGCAGTTTGACTACCCCTGCTCTTGACCATGAGCGACTGAGGATGGAGCTGAAATGAAACTCGGGGACTTTAGAAATAAGGGTCGGATGTTTCAAATTGCTTCTTCCTTTTAAAGGCCCAGGAGCCAGTAAATCTGAATCGATGGGCCTCTCGGCACCCTTCGGGACCATTTTCTGTTGTGCCTAATTGGATGGGGATTTTTTTATTTTTGAATCTGCCCGTTGCGTTTGCTCGCGTTTTGCGCAGCGAAACGAAGCCCTCCTTGTAATCTGCTTTTATGGGTGATGATTGAATCCCGGGCCCCGAAGTCTGCAAATGTAAGAGTTGTAATTGAAAATTAACAGTCTAGCAGGCAGCTGCGGATGTCTATTATGAACCGTCTCTGGATGTCTGCCGGGGGCTGCCCCACTTAGCGGCGTTATCTCTGCTTGATTGTGTTGTGCTCAGGTCAAGAAGCAGATCTTGGATGAGAAGATCTATTGTCCACCCGAAGCATCTGTTCTCCTTGCCTCCTATGCAGTCCAAGCGAAGGTAAGTATAGGTACTGAATGGGCCTTTTTGCTCCTCCCTGTCTGGATTAGTTTCTAGCCTGGCTTTCCGTTACCTCTCAAGAGACGTGCCCTGGTGTAGGGGTAGTCAACCTGTGGTCCTCCGGATGTCCATGGACTACAATTCCCATGAGCCCTTGCCAGCGTTTGCTGGCAGGGGCTCATGGGAATTGTAGTCCATGGATATCTGGAGGACCACAGGTTGACTACCCCTGCCCTGGTGCCGGTGCTTTGATGCTTTGATCCCCACGGAGAACAACATCAGAAGCAACAGAGTCATTTCCCATGGTTTTGCTGACTCCTTTTCAGCTTCCGATCCAGAAGACACGTTCTGTGCTCCTGAACCGAAGCTCCCTGAGTCTGTAAACATCGAGTCCCGGGAGGTTTGCAGCTTCCCTCCCACCTATTAGACTTTTTGAGGACCGTTTAATAAAGGTGAAGGGCTACAGCTTCAGAATAAAAGAAAATATGATAGAAGAAGTGCCACGGGGCCCCCAAGTTGCTGCCTGGCATTATTCACGACAAGCTGTTCTCAATTAATAGGCTGACTCTCAGCCTGTCTTTTCAATGAAGCCTTTGGCCGAGGATAAATTGCTCATCCGTGGCGTGGGTTTGCGGGCGCCCTCAAACCTTTGCCTTGCGCCATCTTGTGGAATGAGCTTTGTCACTGGTGTGATGCGCGTTCGCACTCTCCTCTCCTCTCCTGATGACTTCTTTGATTGCAATCATACCGAGAGTGGTGATGGATTTGTTCGTTGCCTCCCTAATGTTCACAGCTCCTCGGTTTGCTGACAGCTCTGTACCTTTGCGTCTTTGCGTCATCTCCCCTTTGTTCAAACAGAAAAGGCACCACTGGTGGCGGTGTGGCCATATAGCTCAATGATGTTCTAGATGCACAAATATTGATAAATGGTTATTTTTAACAAGATGTATTCTTTGTGGTCCTCACAAGTGCTGGTGACTAATGCACCTTATCTTTTACCTTAAAATTAAACGCTACGATTTTGTGCAGTAAGCTTGCAGGCTGGGCAGATGAATCTCTTAATAAGTGTTTACTAAAGACTATGTTGTATTGCACACCCACTGCCTGTCTTGCTATTGGGCTGCATGGGTGAGCATTTGTCTTGGGGTTTTGCTGTTCCTTCATTACGTTCTCAAGCAGGAGGTGTGTGGAATAACTTTAGCTGGCAGCAAAACCCAGCTTTGCATAGCAGACGATGCCCATTTTTACCTGTTGAGCTCAGAAACTGTTTTAATGCTGGTTCAGAAGGTGTTTCTTCCTGCCAGTAAGAGCTTGCTCATTAATGAATGGCTGTATGCTTGGCGATATGATATTATCTCATGTCTCGTTGGGAAACTGTACGCAGAGGACATTTTCAGGGTTCATTAAGTCTCGTTGCCTGCTTGCCAGTGACGGGCACCTCTCCCCGATGCAGAGTTTTTCTTCCTGTCCTGGTAATTCCCACAAAAGTCCAATGCAAGGCAGGGAAACAAACTGGAGGGTTCCTTGGGGGCCATAAATAATGACTAGCTTGCAAACCAAAAGATTTTTAAAATGTCAGTAATGACAATTAATAGAAATAATTAAAGTACAAAAGCAGAATGGTGAGATCTCAGCGCATTTATTTATTTATTTATTTATATTTTTATACCGCTGTTCCCTACGCCAGTTTGCATAAAACATTTTGGAACATTTACATAGAACACTAGCAATATCAATATAACAATAACAATAACATACCAACTAGAACAGTATTTCAACAATAACTATGGCACTTCCTTGGTAGGTTCGAATTTTCAGTCTGGAGGGGACGACCTGTAGGTGTTATAGGTCAGTCGGCCTCAGCAAATGCCTGGTGGAAGAGCTCCCTTTTGCAGGCCCTGCGGAATTGTGGGAGTTCCGGCAGGGCCCTGATTAAGGATGTTAATAGTTCTCCTTGATCTGCCAGCATTTCTTGGGTTCTGTTTAAGAATTCATAGGACAGGGAAGGGGATTTCTTCTTTTGCTGCCTGGTTAAATGTTAGAGACAAACATGTGTTTTGGAATAAAATATAAACAGTGAGGAGATGCATGAAGCAATCAAAATGTGCACGGATTTGAATTAGTGGCCAGACTTCTTGAGAACATCTATGAACCACTGTCCATAAGGAATGAAGCAGGGTCATGACAACAGCTGGATTTAGGCCTGAAGGGGGGTTAGGAAGAACTATAATCTAATTTTGGATAGTAACTGCTGAGCAGTTCTTACTATACTGGGCGTGGCAGGCTTAATATGAAATTCTGAATCCGTAGGGCTGAGCCGTGAAAGCATGGGGCACACACTTTGAGCATCAACTGATCTACTTTAAGGATACTCAGAAAAGCAACCTTACAACAGTTATTTGTGAAACAATGAAATTGACTTTAAAATGCTGACAGTGAGCTTTAACTTCCTAGGTGATGTTTCAATAAATCTAAGCAATTAACAGAACTTGTGTTTGGTTTTTATCCTGGAACACAACATGTTATCCTCCCCTCGAATGAAACTAAAATAGAAGCTAAGCAACAGCAAGTATTAAACAAGCAAAGATCTGTGTTATATGACATTCACTCTAAATCTTCCTGATTCAGATGCCTTTTGTTAGATGACCCAAAGGAGGAAATCTGCTCTGCTGCCAGTTTAGCGCTCCATCTAGGAAGGGAAGCAGTGCTCATTCTTGGTCCTGAAGTCAAAAGATACCATCTGTCTGTTCCATCTAATATACTTCTGGTAAGGCCTTGGAGGAGGAGCATGTCTCATGGCTTAAGTGCCACTCAGCACTTAGCACCCACTAAGGGAGGCTGACCCGCCCTTGAGTGCCTCCTCCACCAACTGGCTTGCCTGTCTGTCCAGCAGCCAGCCAATCACCTTCCGTCCTCCACATCTGACCACCCCTCCTCCTTCCACTTCCCTCCAAGGCCCAGAGGCCGCAGATCCCTGCTGTGTGAGAGCTACCCCTGCCGGTGAGTTCCCTTCTCGGGGACTTCCAGCCTTTCCAGGTCTTGGGGAGAGGGAGAGGCTATCCACAGAGTTCTTCCACACACTCCCTAGTCTAGCACCTGTTGTATTCCTGAATGCAATGGGCTTGGACCCTAGTGCTGAAATAAGAAAGGTTTTGCTACCTATGTAGCAGTATTTTTTTAGCTTCAGGAAATATTTGGTAACTTCCATAGGGAAAGGAAAATTTTTAAAATAGTTGTGATCAAATAATGGGCAACCAGCTATCTACTCAGTTGAGAGATGTGCTTGTTTTACCTGGGATAAATTTGTCTCAGGGCTTCGAATCTTGCTGGAGAGCCTGAAATCATCTACCGATCAGCAGAGCAAAAGTACATCTTTAATAATGGTACTAGAAGTAATATAGCAGTGTTGGGGTGGTTGGCATTTTACAGAGTAACCAAAGTGGAAAATCAGTCCCAGTCCCAAGGAGCCTACATTCTAGAGGAGGGGTGGCCAAATTGTGGCTCTGGCAGGGGCTCATGGAAATTGTAGTCCATGGACATTTGGAGAGCCACAGTTTGGGCACCCCTGTTCTAGAGGGAGGGAATGGGAAACCAGGGGTAAAGGCAAGCTGGCAAGTGTAATATGATTCTACTTGAGTGATATGTAAGATCCAAATGGGTAAGTCAAATGGGTGTTTCAGAGAAGATCATTTTTGAGCCATGTGTATTTTGCAAATTCTTTGTCTCCGGACCATTTCCTGGCAATTTGCATATTTGTTTTTAAAACAAAAAACCAACAGTCAAGGCCTTTTCTCAAAGCAATAAACATGCAAAAGGTTTTTTCTGAAAAACGTGAGTCATTGCTTGTTCTGGACTGGACTTGTTCTAGCCTCTTGGATTTTATACCACCCTGATTCCTGCCGATGCTTTGTTCCTCATTTGTTACTTCCAAACAAATAACTGTATGGTACCTCGAATATAAATGCAAACAAAATTTATGTGGTACAACGAAAACCAGATGTCTGGTTGATAGAGAAACAATCTACAAGTATAAACAGAAACATGAATCAGTGTTCGTTCAAGAAGAACCGTTTTCCTGACTCTTGCAACAATCTAATTTAATTGAAAAAGATTTGTGTATGTTTTTCTTTTATGTTAGATTACTTGCCCCAGCATCTCGTGAAATATTTATGCTATTCTTGATTTTTGAAGGTGGGGAAATGACTTGCTTAATTTTTCATCGAGGCTTATTCTTGGTAAATTATAAACTCATAAGTAAGGATGACAACTGATTAAAAATATCTGTAAAAAAACATGGTTGGGCTTTTCACTTGTCAATGAAATTTATGTTCATTAATTGTAAAAACCTTGATGGATGTCCTTTTTTGATGTTCTTGAAGGAAGGTAGTAATTTCTCTTAGGTACTTGATAATTAAATTAAGCTACCACTGATGCCTAGAAGGTGCAGCTGGTTTTAGAAAAAAATTGCTAATTTTTTGCTAAATTTAGAAGCATAAAGTACAGAATGTGCTTACTAAGGATTACACGGCTATGGTAATAAAAAAGTTCAGCGCTCATCAGTATTGTGCAACCCTGATCAATATGCCTTAACTATTAGTTGCATGCTATTTTTATTGCTAGAAAAGAAGGCATAACACTGGGCAGCCAAACTGGCTCTCCAGATGTCCATTGACTACAATTCCTATGAGCCCTTGTGCTCATGGGAATTGTAGTCCGTGGACATCTGACAAGTTCGGCTCCCCCAGGCATAGTAGTTCCATCGTAAGATTGGTTGGGAGGGGAGAAATTATCTTCCATGGCTTAATTCATCAAATCTGGCATAGGATGGAGAATGCCAGTAGTTCTTTGGGCTCTGTGCAGCAGAAGTCTTCTCCTAAGTCCAGAATCCATTCTGCTTCTTAGGGCTGTTCCCAGCAACACTAACATGAGATCTTTGAAAGAATTGAAAGAACAGCCTCCAGACTGCTAAGGGGGAAGCTGTGATACTATTTGTGACAATGGGCCCCTGGGGGTGGAGTGGGGGCGTGTTAGGGTCACTGCTGTTGACCTTTGTGTAGGCACTGAAAATACACTATGGGGTCTTCTTCTCAGAAATACCTTTTCAAAGCATTGATGGTGGCCATTGGAAGAGTGAATTCTATGACGTGGAAACCTAGAATGAAAGCTTTGGTTGCACAGATTAATCTGTTTAAAATATGCCACCTCACTCACATCTTCTACTTGAACTGGGTTCTCTTTGTGTGAGAAAGCCTAGGTTTTTCTGGGGTTGCAATGAATTTGTTTTGGCCACCTTTTGCCCCGCCACATACTTATGCCTACAGTTGGGTCCACCAAAAATATCTGGGCTCTTCCTGAAACCTTCAGGAGCTGCCAGGTTTCTGCCTGACACCTTCTTGGATCAGTTTTTGTATTATTTCATACAGGAATCAGGCTCTGAGTCAGCTGCTGATTGGGCACTTCCTTTCCATCTGTGCCAGGTCCAAATTTGGCACTTCCGTCCGGAAGGCCCCTCTTGTCTTGTATGAGGCACAGGAATGGCTTTATTGCCTCGGGGATATGCATGCAAGTCATGGATGCGGGTCCCTGGTATTTTTATTCCAGCTTCAAATAGAGTCTGATCGAGTGACTCCTGACTTCCTGTTCACACTCTCTTTCATCATTTTGTCATGCTAAACAATCCCAGACTTCCTCCTTATCTCAGCTGAGTCCTCACCGAGGACACAGAGAGATGATCTTGTTCATGCTGGGATAAATGATGAAAGGAAATCATGTCCAGGCTTCCTAACTGGGCCATGTCAGCATGTTGCAATATCCAAGTCAGAACATTTCTCAGCGACATCACTTATGAATCACGCACTCTTGTGTTGCCCACTCCAAGGTGGCCGCTCCGTGCTCCTTTGTACTGGGGTCTTTCCCGCACACGTTACTGGAGCAGCCAGCCTGAATCCTTAATTTCCAAAGTGATTGTTTCATTAGGTTTCTCATTATTCTGATGGTATCGACACAAAAATGATGAATCATGGGTACGAACGTGTCCTTGCCTGATAACAGTGGTATTTAGTGGCCCAATTTAGGTAAAAGAGCTTTTGGCAGCAGGACAGATTGCAGTCGGGAGGATCTCTGACTGGCCATCTAAATCTTATTTGCAACGGAAGTTGATGGTCAAATGCATTAATGGCGGGATGTGGGTGAGCAGGGGTGGAACAGTTGCCAGCCACATAAAACACAGGATTATTTGGAGGCCGGTTCTTAACAGCCAGGTGTTCATGCCACATGAAGTCCTCTGGTGGGTGAGTCAGCTCACTGGAAAGCCAGGATAGTGAGCAATTGTACTTCATGGTCTTCAACACGTGGACCATTTTGTTGGCATCGTCTTCTTCTTCATTTGATTTATTATTGTCATAGAACAAGACAGGAGCTGGAACACTGTTTTGTCCTGAATCGGAGGGGGGGGGGGGATTACGTCTGGCCCTTTAAAAAAGGAAGCTTGTATCTCCTCTGGAGACGTCCTGCACCTCTGTAGAAAAGCCTTAACCATGATCTGTGATATGGTAGAGCACATTGTTATACTAGATCCAACTCTAAAGCATTCCGGTGTCTTTGCAGTATGGCGATTACGATCCCACCGTTCACAAGCGGGGCTTCCTGGCCCAAGAGGAGCTGCTTCCCAAGCGGGTAAGAATCCAGTTCGTGCACTTGAATGCATTAGCGCAGGGGTAGTCAACCTGTGGTCCTCCAGATGTTTGTGGACAACAATTCCCATGAGCCCCTGCCAGCAAACGCTGGCAGGGGCTCATGAGAATTGTAGTCCATGATCATCTGGAGGACCACAGGTTGACTACCCCTGCATTAGCGGGTTATGTTTCTGGAACCGATTGGCTATAGAATTTCCTGTAGGATGACTAGGATTGCCAACGGTCTCGCCGAATTACAGCTGATGTCCACACAACAGAGATCAGTTCCTCTGGAGAAATTGGCTGCTTTGAAGGGCAAAGTCTATGACATTATGCCCTGCTAAGTTCCTTCCACTCCCTGAACCCAGTCTCCCCAAGCTCCGCCCCCAAGATCTTCAGGAATTTCCCGACTTGGCGTTGGCAGCCGTGCTAAATAATATCAGAACATTTGAATTGCTTGTCTCTTAAACGCGCTTTCCTGGTGGGTTTTCAGGATTGTCGTTCTAATTATTTTGTGGGGTTTTTCTCTGGTCTGCAGTCAATGACTTCTGCCTACCCACTGCATTTTTTGTATGAGTCCAGATTCAGAGACCATTGTCATCGCTGTGCTTCTTCATGAGGCTTTGGTGTCTTGACCAGAGCAAGAAATAGGGATAGAAAGAAGAAAGGGAGGTGCAGCTACCCTGCTTTTCTCTAATTTAAGATGTCTCAAAGGGGCTTACAGAGCCTCTTGTGGCGCAGGGTGGTAAGGCAGCAACATGCTGTCTGAAGCTGTCTGCCCATGAGGTTGGGAGTTCGATCCCAGCAGCCGGCTCAAGATTGACTCAGCCTTCCATCCTTCCGAGGTCGGTAAAATGAGTACCCAGTAATGACTGGGGAAGGCACTGGCAAACTACCCCGTATTGAGTCTGCCATGAAAATGCTAGAGGGCGTCACCCCAAGGGTCAGACACGCCCCGGTGCTTGCACAGGGGATACCTTTACCTTTACCTTTACCTTTAAAGGGGCTTACAATTACATTCTTTTTCTTTCCCCACAACGGGCATCTTGTAAGGTAGGTGGGGCTGACAGATCAGAGAGAATAATTAGTTTCCTAAATGCCCTTTCGTTGATATGGAGGAAATGGAAAAGGATATTATTCCCAGGGATTTCTCCTTTGATAAATGATTGAATATCATCATTAAGAAAGGGATCTCTATACCATGAATTATAATTTTTAATAACAGAAGTTATTAAAAAATTATAATTCCTGGTGTTGAGATCCCTTTCTTAATCACATTAATGAATGCAAATATAGACACTATAAAACAATAATAGTCAATTCTGGACCGAAGGAAGAATCCCAGAAGAGATAAAATGGCTGTTGAAACATCAAAGATAAGCTTTCTCCAAATGAAAGAAATTAAAGATCAAATAAACAGAACATTAACTGAATTTTTAAGAACTAATTCAAAATTAGATAAGGAGGAAGGAAAATTAATTACTAAAATATACACGGTTTTATTAAAGCAGCGACAAACACCAATGCAGGTGATGAAAAAGGAGTGGGAAATAGAATTGAATGCTAATTTTAATGACAAGGACTGGAATGAAATGTTTCAATGATTTCCTTTCAAATCTGTTTCAAGAGGTTTACAAGAACATGCATTAAAGATCTCTCAAAGATGGTACTCTGTTCCAGCAAGCATAGACCGCATAATGAAAATAGAGAATAAAAATAGTTGTAGAGGTGATGGTAAATTAGGGACAATTACACATTTGTGGTGGTCCTGTCCAATTATAGCCCAATTTTGGAAATCAGTATTTATAGAGATTGTTAAAATCACCAGGGAATAAATAACACCTACTGCCAAATTGGCCCTGCTCAACATATATCTTAATGAAAACTCCCAATGTAAACAAAAATGTTGATTAATTATCTTTTGGTTGCAGCTAGATTACTTATTAGCCAATGCTGTAAGAATATTATAGGGCTTTTCTTAGAGAGATGGCATGCAAAAATAAGGAATATAGTAGGACTTGAGAAACTTACAAATTAATTTTCAGCGTGAAGAAAGGTGCTCAAAAACTAAGCTTATACGCGAGTATATAGGATATGTAAAAATGCTTGTGCCCATATCCATGCAACTGTCTTACTGTTTTTCTTATCTGCCTTTGGAAGATGTGGAACTATGGCTGAAAGACTTTGCAGCTTCCAGAAGGCCACATGGTCTGCCTTTTTGCGCATGTTCACCTAAGAATAAGGCCAATAAACACAGTGGGATTTCTTTCTGAGAAATCATACATAGGCTTGGGCTGTTTGTTAATCTCCTGCTTGGGGTGGGTTTGGAAACCTTGTCAAATTCTGCCCATTGATTAAATCATGCCAGGTCTCATTGAGGCAAAACCAGTAGTCAGCCCAAACTGAGCTAAGCTAAGCTTCCATTATGTTCCTTTCCCAGGTTATCAACTTGTACCAGATGACCCCAGAAATGTGGGAGGAGCGAATAACAGCCTGGTATGGCCAACATCGCGGCAGAGCCAGGTGAGTCTCCAAGAAACACAGCCCTTTGGGAGGTGATTGATGCATCTCAACAGCATGGATTGAACTCCCTTGAAATGTCCTGTAGACATGATCTCACATTGCTGGGTGGGGATTTGAACTCAGCTTTGTGGCCGAGGGGGGATTTGAAGCAGAAAGTCCCCAGTTTTCATCAAGCACTCGAGCCACTACCTCAAACTGGCTCTTACTATTTCCAAGGTGACTTGCAATAGGTTAAAACAATTCAATCAAGGATAGGTTCAGGTGGAATGGAGCTCTTGGTGGTGTAGCAGCTAAGAGAGCTGTTTAGGGCACATGGTGATCAGGAGAAATGACCCTGAAAGTATGCTGCCAATCTCTTGAGGTTCTAGCCATCTCTAGCAGGTGGGGCTTCTCACCTGTGCCAGGTGAGAATGTGTGTGAATACTGCAGCTGCATATGTGGTGGTTTGGCAGGAAAGGCCTGTATGATCACAGCTGTGTGAGATCACAGCTATGTGAGATCGTACCTTTGGGAAAGCTGATCAAGCATTTGGGTGTATTTGAAAGTGACCTTGTTAATGCAAGTGCAGTTGTGTCTCTATCAGAGATGCTGGAAACATTTTTCCTTGGGTTCTCCCAAAGGTAGAAAACTACTGCCTATGGAGTCCATTCATGCAATTGCTTTTTACAGAGAAATGCCATTTGGGGATGAGAAACTGTTGAAATTCTTTCACTGTCGTTTGTTCTCTTAAAAATGGTAGGAAAAGAAGAGTTGGTTTCTATGCCCTGCTTTTCACTACCTGAAGAAGTCTTGAAGCAGCTCAGAATTGCCTTCCCTTCCTCTCCTACTCTGTATGGTAGGTGGGATTGAGAGTAGGGTTGTGTGCAGCAGTGGCCGTTCCTAGAATCATAGAATCATAGAGTTGGAAGGGGCCATACAGGCCATCTAGTCCAACCCCCTGCTCAACGCAGGATTAGCCCTAAGTTCCTGCAACCAGCACTGCAAGGGGGGAGGGAAGGCACAGGCGCTGGTGCGCAACCCGGCACACACACGCAGGCGCAGAGCTCTGCGCCTGCGTGTGCGCGCCAACTGACACATTGGCGCAGTCAGAGTAGTTCAGCAGTGGAATCAACTGCCCTAAGAGGTAGTGAGCTGGCAGTCTTCCAGCAGCGACTTGACAGATAACTTATTCTGGATGCTTGAGGCTGATCCTGCATTGAGTAGGGGCTGGACTAGATGGCCTGGAGGGCCCCTCCCACCTCTGTGGCTCTGTGATTCTAAAACGTGCGGGATGACCTTGGACTGGTCTCTCTCAGCCTAACCTCCCTCACAGGGTGGTTATGTTGAGGATGAAATGGAGGGGAGGCAAACAGTGTTGTAAGCTGAACAAAGTTTGAGTCCAGTGACCCCTTTAAGGACAACAAAGTTTTCTTCAAGGTGTGAGCTTCCGTGGGCTACTTCAGACTAGCAGCCATGCACACTCCCCCCCCCCCCCCCGCCGCGGTGATGTGCTGGCTGTGGTGGCCTGGAGCAGCTGATTTGGACACAACCCCACTTCAGACCTACAAGGCTGCCCACCTGAATCTATGTTGTAGGCTTTTGGGTCCCCGTTTCAGAGGAAAGTGGGTTATAAATTTCTAAATAAATAAGTAGGCTTCCAACAGTGGGGCTAAAATTTTCCTTTGTCCTCAAATCCACTGCAAAACGGATACTTTGCATGCTCAGGAGTAGAAGATGACTCTGGATCTTGATGGGAAAAGGTCAGCCGTGTTGTCATCCCCCTCTTGCCGCGTTTCCGTTTTAATAGGCATTAAAATGCAGTTGACTCGCAGGCTGGAATTTGTTGTAGATTTTTATTGATCTCACTTGTAAACAAAAATGTGGTGCCCTGAAGTGGAGAGGGCCTTTGGCTGTGGTACAAGATGTGCTGGGAAAGCCAAGAAGCCCGTCTTGCTCCCTCGTGCCCAGATCGCAAGCGTTCTGATTTCGCTGAACTTAATGTATACTTTTCGTCCCCCGTCTGCATTGCAGGGACGAAGCCGAAATGGAATATCTGAAGATTGCTCAGGATCTAGAGATGTACGGCGTGAATTACTTTGCTATTAGGGTAAGAGCCTGAGGTGCTCTGGAAGCATGTCCAAAAAGAAATTGAGGCAGTTGAACAGGTCTTCAGCTCTGCAGATAGTTGCCAGGAGAAGTTTCTCTGTCGCAGAGGGAGAGTTTCGTGCAGAATAATTGTAATGCTGACACATTTCCTGTTTCACCTGCAACTGGGAAGGGCCGTTGAAAGGTTTCCCAGGGGGGTAAATGAGTCATTGCCACTGCAGCTCACTCTGCTTTGGAAAGCCTGAAGCCCCCCCCATCTTCCCCCCCCCCCGGGAATAAGGTTAAATAGAGCTATGCAAATTACATCTGTGTGTCAGATCTGCTGTGAAGTCCCAAATGGCAATCTTCTCTGTGTTTGTTTTTATCTTTGCCTTTTCATTTTAGAATAAGAAAGGGACTGAACTGCTGCTGGGAGTGGATGCCTTGGGCCTGCACATATATGACCCAGAAAACAAGTTGACCCCCAAAATCTCCTTTCCATGGAATGAGATTCGAAATGTCTCTTACAGTGACAAGGAGGTAGGCGTATATCGCTGCCCTTCCCTGTCGTCGTCCCCCACCACCCATGAATTAAACGACGGTGGATTCCGGGTATCTTTCATCTCTTGCTTGGCTAAACTTGGTCTCATCAAGGCTCCATTGGATACTTAGGGAAGAGCTTTTAACTTTGAAGACATTTAAAGGCTACAGTTCTGCAGAGTACCTGTATGTATTCTAACAGAGCCGTTTGATTTGCAGTTTTAAAATGAAGCTGCCCCAGTGTCTTTAGCCCAAGCAAGGCTTATGGCTCAGCTTTTTCAGATGCCTGCCCTACGGTGGATGTGTCCTGGCTTTTAACTGCTGCTGTGTAAGGGGCAGAGCCTTTGGACCTTATCCATCCGTCCAGCACTGCAGAGGATAACGGAACTTCCCGAGCTCTGCAGCTCTTTAAAAAAACGAGGCGCACCGGCACAGTTTTAAAACGATTGGAGATTTATAGTTTTCTAATCTGCTGCACAACACCGACTACCGTTTTCTTTCTGTAGGGCTGAAATGATCAGGTAAACGCTCACACAAAAGAAATGAGCTATGGGTTTTTGTGTTTTTTTGGAAAGGGGAGAACCGGGAAAAGCTTTGATCGCCTTTAAACATTATCCAGCAAGGGCAAAAAATGCTTTAAAAGGCTCCAAGCCAGTTACTTTTATTGCTCAAGCCATAAGCAATTAGCTCATGATGGTCCCCTTTTTAAAAAGCCTTATCTGAGAAGCAGTCTTAAATCATTTTTTTTTAAATCTTTGAAGGTTTTTTTTCTTTTTTCGCAGCCTGCATGCAGGTTTTCCCAGTGCGAGGCTCCTGGCTGAGCATCCCTCCAGGAACTGAAGGCCCGAAAACCTCCTCTGCTAGGCTTTGAACGTAATAGACTCTAACAGACCTGCCCCTCGAGGGCATAGCATCTGTCATCTTTTATCCTGTCAATAACGCTTTTAATAAAATGGCCACCAGTAAGATCTGACATGATAGTAAACAGGCTTAATAGTGGCACAGGACAGCTGCGCTGACACATCAGAGGCATTTAATCTGCCGTGGCAAGGATTTGGTCGGCTCTTTGCCTGGAACTGGGAAAGCCCTCCCAGTGCTCCGTCGCCAGCAGCAAGGGCGGGAGGCTTTGCAAGATCTGAATCCGAGACAGGGTGTCAGGATGCTTGCTCTAAGGCTCCCAGCTCACCTGAGAACCCAAAGCACATTTTCTTTACTAAAACTGTGCTGGGCCTCTGCTCTTTCATGGCTGGATAAAGCTTCTACTCAGTGAGGTCTTTGGGCAGCAAGTGACTGTTTGTAATTGTCTCTGTGCATTCCTGGAGGCACCTTTTGGGACCCGTCAGCCTTGCTGCAGCCGCTCTTGCCCTCCTGTTTGCTCTTGCCCTCCTGTAATGATCTTCCCCTTGGGCTTAACTGGCCCACAGATCAGCTGTAATGCGAAATCTAGTTTGTGAGCTGTGAAAGCGTTTGAAGCAGCACCAGACCTCCGAGGCGCAGAGCGTTCCCTTCCCAAGGGGCCAGTTGTCCCTTGATTGATTCTACTTCTGCATCTGGCATGGGAAACGAACCTCCAGCCTGTTTCTCTAACTCTCCGCCAGCCCGGTTCAAACTCCGTGCTGTACCTCCTCCTACTTGCCTTTTTCTTTTTTCCAGTTAATGAGTTTTGACAAATTTTGCTTACAGTTTACGATCAAGCCGCTGGATAAAAAAATCGACGTGTTCAAATTCAACTCCTCGAAGCTGCGGGTGAACAAGCTGGTAAGTGGGTGCTAAGACACGACCCTGTAGCTGTCGCAGCTACAAGCAGCAACTTCTTGGGACCGTTCCAGCTCAGAAACAGGGTGCATGGGGCTGGGGGAGAAGCCCAAACCGCTTCCTCCTCTGTCCCACGATGCTGATCCAAATTTGATCCTCACGTGGCTTAGTTTTGGAGAAGAAAAGTGCTGGAAGCTGTATACCCAGAATTCTCAGCCTCCCATATGCTTGTGTTCTAACCACATGCATTTGCTCATATTTGCCATCTTTGGCTCTTCCATTCCTCCTTTCCTCTCTAACCCCTTACAGGGCTTTCTCCTCACCTTCCTCCTCCGTTCCACAGGTTGTCTCCTTCCTCTTTTCTAAACCTGAGCTGCAAGCTCCTCTGGGTCAAGGACCCTGGTTTTTGTTTGCTGTTTTCTCAGGCACCCTAGAATGGGACACCCCTATGCTCTAAAAATTGTGCTAATAAGCTACTGGGACCATCCTATAATCAGGCCATAAAAATACTAGTGGTAGCAGCGTCTGTAACCCGTCCTTCAAATCACGGTTGCATGCCTCCCTTGAAAGGGGCATTTCCCGAGGGTTTCGGACCGGACAGAACAGCAGTTCTCTAAATGTTTATGAGAACCTTCTTGTCTTGCATGAAAGGCCTGCTTGACTGGGAGCAAGGCAGAGTTGAGGCACTAGAGTAGGTCTGTTTGAGTGCTTGGCAGGTCCCATTCAGAGACTGGTCTCTTGGAGCATTGAGGGAATGACAGGCTCTCTGGCAAGCTGTTTACTCCAGGCTCCTGTTTTTCTTTCTTTGTACTCTGGCTATGCTTGCTTAGGCCTAATAATCAGAGCTCTGGACCAGTGAGCGGTTTAGTTTTGAGCTTCCCCGAGCTTTCCCCACTTAACACATGTCCTAACCAGGAAACCCAGGTTTGCCTGCTATTCCACAGATCTTGAATCCGTTCATGAAACTCAAGAGTTTCTTGACGGTTCTGGGAGGGTTTCCTGAATGGGTGGGAGTTACTTGATTTTGAGTTTATTATTTATATTTGTTAAACCAGGGGTAGTCAAACTGCGGCCCTCCAGAACGCTGGCAGGGGCTCATGGGAATTGTAGTCCATGTACACCTGGAGGGCCACAGTTTGACTTACCCCTGTGTTAAACCTTTATCAGGTGACATGACCATATACAGTCATGTCGACTTGCTTCCTCCTCTCCCCAAATGGCCAATTATGGGCCTGGGAGGGAAGGAGAGGGGCCCCGGGTGGGCGTGTACACAGTTCTGCTTCCCAACCATATTCTGCATGGTCAAGCCACTTCTGAGGTTTCTCAAAGAATGAAGAATGTTTCAGGAGTTTCTCAGTGGTCTAAAAGTTGAGAAAGGCTGTCTGAGCACTTGGAGAATGTGTCGTTGGTGAGCAGTCCTGCGCCACATCTGTAACTGCTCCTGGCGTCCATGAATGCCAGGGTAACTGAACCTGTTTTGCCTATTAAAGGACACCTAACCAATAAACCAGGAATGGATTTTCTAACATGCGGTATAATGATTAAAGAAGATTAAACAAGCTAAATACATGCGGGGGATGGGGTTGGGAGGAGGGGTGGCTGGAGATTGAAGAGTTAAACAGGCCCTTGGCCCAGCTGTTTGGGGTTTTCTTTTTAAAAAAAACAGGGTGAAAATACACTGGAGTGAGTGCAGACACTGTGAGAACAGCAGGAGCAGGCCATTACACAGTCTCAATGGGAATGTAAACCTGGTGTACCCATTACGGTTGCCATGCAGATGCCTCCTGAAACCAACTCTACACCAGTAATTCCATATGGCAGCTACAGCACATAGAACAGCCACCCACAAAGATTACTCTAATTGTGCAGAGGGTACCCAGGAGACGGCTGGGAGTCCCGGGGAGAACCGGATGGAATTTCTTCTTGTGGAGACTTGCCATGTGGTTCTGTGTTGCTAGTGGGACGGAGCGGCTATCGAGACGCTGTGCAGTGCCGAGGAGTATACTGTTTTTTCCCCCCCTTGCCTTGTTGGGCGGAACAGATCCTTCAGCTGTGCATTGGGAACCACGACCTGTTCATGAGGAGGCGGAAAGCAGACTCCCTTGAAGTCCAGCAGATGAAAGCACAAGCCCGGGAGGAGAAAGCCCGGAAACAGGTGAGAGAGAGCTTTTGAGGGCCATGTCCCAAGGTAAGAGAAGATCCTAAAAGGGACCTGCTGCCAAGTTTCCCCAAATGCATGGGTTGGCATTAGCGAGTCCGCTGTGTCGTGGGGAGGTTGGTTGCCGTTGAGACTGGACTGGGAGGGAGAGCTGCGGGCTCCCATGTCCTAATTAGATGGTGATGGAATGCACGCCGACATTCCACTGCATGCTGCCTGCATGCTAATTTGGGGCCTGGCCTCCTTTATTCTCTGCAGGTCAGCCCAGCCGGCAGACACAGCACATTGCAGGCAGCCGCGTGGAGCCAATGAGCACATATCAACAAATTGGATTGTATGAATCATTGTTTTCTACTTGTAGACCTTTTCTACTTGCTGAAACCCACACAGCTAATCTGTACGGTGCTGTTCAGAATATAGATTGCCCCTTCTTGGGAAGCTGCTCTACAGCAGCGCCAGCTCAGTTCGGTTACCGTGCCAGGAGACGCGAAGCTCGCTGGAGCACTAGTTTAAAGGGCTCGCCGGAGCACTAGGTTAAAGGGCCGTGCTCAGATTCGCCTGTGTCAGAGATGCTACTCTGGGCTTACCGTTCAGTTGCTGGGGAAGCCAGAGTGCAGTGATGGTCTCTCTGGGTTTGCTGGGGAAAAGGTTTGTGTCTAGTTCAATTGGAGCTGCGCAAACCAAATCCGTCCAAAGGGAATGTCAGGGCAGCATGCTGAGCGGTGTCTGTGTGCGGAGGAAAAGGCTTGTAACAGTCTGTCACTGGGTCAGTCAAGGCATTATTTTGACTGGCTGAAAGGATTTTTGGGCATCCTTTGGAGGATGTCAGCTTTAAATGTGTGTGGGCTTGGGGGGTCAGTGAGGAATGAATCATTGCTTTGAGCTTGGCAGATGCTTTTAGGGAGAGGGAGGCCTGTGAGTGGTGACAACAAGAATCAAAGCCTTGTGAAACAAATTCAAGGGCAATAGGAGCGTCAGAAGGATGCGTGTTGCCTCCCCCGTAATGTTTAGCATGCCTCAGAGGTTCACGGCTGCTGCAGGTGAGGGATGGGTACAGGACTTACCCAAGAAGATTCTTCACCATTCCTTTTTAGTGTCTCTTCCTCTTTTGAACCGGTCTTCTCCAGGTGTTGGTCCATTGTACGAGCACAGGTTGGTGGACAGCAGATGGCAGTTTCAGACAGCGGAACGACATGTTACTTCAGGGGGCCGTGATCACTTCCCATAGAATATATTTAATGTTAAAAAGCAAGCAGAGTAGAATAGCAAGGTCCCAGCTTATGCTGGTCTGTGGCACGGGAGGGAGATGTTAAAGCTTTTAATTTGTGCCTGTCTTTTTTCCACTAACTTAGGTCAGATGTCCCCAGCCCCCGGGCCAGGGACCGGCACCGGTCCTTAGATCAGTTGGTATTGGGCCACGGCTCCTCCTCGTCCTCCTCCCTAGCTGCTGCCTCGGGGGTTGCCCTGCCAGTCTGCTGCCAGGTCACCTTTGGTGTTCTCAGGCGGCCGCCATGGCTGGGGCTCCCCCTCAGTGTGGCACTGCTCAGCTGCTGCTGGCAGCGCCCCCCAGTGGGCAGCGGGAAGTCAGGAGTGCCAGCGGGAAAGCAAGTGGAGCAGGGACACAGGCAGCGGGCGACGTCCCTCGGCAAAAGACTCCCCCCCCTCTCGGGCCTCAGTAAAATTGTCAAGCGTTGACCGGTCCCCAGGGATTAAAAGGCTGGGGATCACTGCCTTAGGTAATAGTAGCTCCTGTGTATGGGAGGGGGTGATTTGTATTGAGGAAGTGAATGGCATGAAACTCCTCCTCCCAGGCTGTTGTTTGTCATTTTTTAAAAAAAGTATCGGGTCACAAATATCTCTCACATAGCATGTAGTTCCGTCCTTAATCCGCTGCTTCTTGCCCTTCTGAATTCCATATATAGTTTGCTGAGTTAGCTAATGTCTGTTAGGCATTGTAGTAAAAACCAATTTCCCTATAGAGACAGCTAGCAGAGGTTAAACGGCCATTGTCTGTGTGGGGAAAAATTGCCAGAGCTCTTGAAAGGATAACAGAAGAGCTTACCCATCAATTCAGATCTCCCGCAGAGGCCCTTCTTAGGACTGACTTGAGTTGTCATTCGGGACGGGCCTTTCCTGGTTGTTCCCTTGTGACCTTTCTCATTTACTGAGGATTTGGGCCAATTTTTCTGTCTTTTCTCTGACTTGCATTATCTACTAACTATTTGCTCTAAAGCATATTATTTGTTCTTACCAACTGGTTTGCTAACTACTGTATTTGCCGGCGTATAAGATGACCCCCCAACATTTCCACTCAAAATATAGAGTTTGTTACATTACATTACAGTACTATGGGCCACTATGGGCAGCTATGTCTATCCCAACTGAAGTGCACCCCACGTATAGGACGACCCCCCCACTTGGAGGCATGTTTTTCAGGGGGGAAAAGTAGTCTTATATGCCAGCAAATACTGTAATAGATTGTTGCTAAACTTATTAATTCTGTTCTTACTTTGGAAATCTTGTGGATTTTAATTATTGGGCTCCACCTCAAGTGTTGTGTCATGAACCCCCGTTCCTGACCTATAGTTTTCACCCCGTTTGGTGTTTGGCTTTTTTCCTTTGTGCTCCCAGATCTCCCATGGAGCTGTGGCACCTTCCTGAGCTTGGCTGAAAGTGCCTTTCTCATCCTCCTCTTGCATTTCAAAGCATCCTCCCTTATTCCCTCCCTTAATCGCCTCTCAAGGATGGCCTTGCTGGGAGCTCAGGCTAAGTACCAGATGGCTGGATGGGCTGTTTTGGCACCTTGTAGATCAGAGGAAACTGTATAGCCCTTTCTATGTGAATTGGTATTCCCAACAAAAGCAACCCCTGCGCCCCCCTTCCCCCCTCTAAGGTATATAAGCTGCGTAACCCCCTTCCCTAACATCTCTGTCAAGAATCCTGCCTGTGAGCCATTTGCAAAGTGCTGATCTATGTCCCGATTCCCCAAATAAAGACTTCTACTTAAAGCTTCAGCCTGAAGCCCGAGAGTGGTGTCTGTTGTGTGAATCTGCTGGGTCTCAACCGCTTGGTTCCTGACATGTAGTCAGCAGAGACGGTTTCCACATTAGGAGACATACCTTGTTTTAACCTCACTTTGGATATTGTGAGTCGACTTTAGCCTGTCTGCATTTGGGCTGTCCTCCCCTCATTTCCCAGGCTGAAATTCATAATATGCTTTCTGCGCTGAGTCTGACGGAGGCAGCCTCCCGTCATGCTTTACTCCCTTCCCCTTTTCAAAAAATGAGCTTTTGGCAAAATGGTCCCTGCTTGTACCTTTGACTTTCTCAAGGCTGCTGCTGGCAGCCCCCACCATCCTTCTTTTATTGAAAAGAAGAGGGTGGTTATTCCTCTTTATGCAAAAATACACAAGCCATTGTTAATCCGCTTCATGAAAGCAGCATCAGTTGTGCCACACAAGCATATGAATGGTCTAGCTTCTGTGACTCTAGGAATTCGGTGTATTTCTATAGAGAAAGCAGACACGTGAGCACACCACTTGCTCTTAATAACCACGACTTCTCTTCTTCACCCGTCTTTCTCTTCCCCTAGATGGAGCGCCAGCGTTTAGCCCGAGAGAAACAGATGAGAGAAGAAGCTGAGCGAACGAGGGATGAGATGGAGAGGAGGCTCTTGCAATTAAAAGAGGAAGCGACGATGGCTAACGAAGCCCTGGTAAGTCCCTTCCGGGGTCGATGTCGCCGGCTGCTTCTGGGCCCTTGTCCCTGACGCCCCCAACTGCGTGTTAATGCGGGGCGCATTCAGAAGACCGGCTCTCATACTTTGCAGTGGCTCCTGCGTAGAACTTCATCAGGAAGCGCAGTCATCAATGCGCAGATGTAACACCATTTCACCAGTGAGCCTGCTGTTGGAAGAACACGCATTGCAAGAACACAAATGCTTGTGGCTTTAGTCCAGGGACTTGGGCTAAGGGGAAAGCTGCTTTTCTAATCAATAGCAAGAAACAGATTTGTCTTTTGGGGGCCGTCCGGCCTTCGTGCTGATCATGGAACAATGTTTTCCTTTGTCAGAGCTGACTTGTGCATGGTGGGGATCGGCATGATGCTGGCAGGGGCTCATGGGGATTGTAGTCCATGGACATCTGGAGAGCCACAGTTGGGCCTAGTGAAACAATTAGGTGCAAGGTGATTTGAGGACTCTTTCTGAGTGCCCGAGGATCCGCTCCCAGTCCAAGTAGACAGAACTGGCCTTGATAGACCAGTAGTCTGACCTCGTTTAAGGTGGCTTCATGCATCTGTTCACTTGCCTTCTGGATGAGCCGGGAATAGTGGCCCCTGGGAGCAGCAGTGCCAGCTGCTGCCTCTTGTTCCCTGGCGGGGACAGCCTTAAATATATGTCCTGTCTGGGCGACCACCAGCAGCTGCTTGCTCACCCTCCTTGGCTTAATAGTCTTTGGTAGCCCAGAGCAGCAGTTCCACAACCTCCTGTTCTTGCTCTCAACTTTTCCCCTGCCGAGCAGCAGCAGCAGCCGTAGAAACAGCTTAACCTGCCAGCACCCGTGCCGGACAGTGGATGGGAAGGACACGTCCGCCCTGTGAATGGAGGGTTGCCCAAGTGAGGGAGGAAGGGGCAGAAGGGGCATTTTGCCAGGCTCCCCGGGCTGCTGTGAGATTACGTAGCCGTTGGTCCCAGCGATGGCTTTGGGGAAGCTTTCCTGGGCACCAGACATACCCGTCCGTTTGACCATTGGTGGATGCTGGCAGATGCATATCTCCATCTCCCGCAGATGCGTTCTGAAGAAACGGCAGATTTATTGGCTGAAAAAGCCCAGATCACAGAAGAGGAAGCGAAACTCCTGGCTCAGAAAGCCGCTGAAGCCGAGCAGGAGATGCAGCGGATCAAGGCTACGGCCATCCGGACAGAAGAGGAGAAGCGGCTGATGGAGCAAAAGGTGCTGGAGGCAGAGATGCTGGCCCTGAAGATGGCGGAAGAATCCGAACGGAGGTAAGGCCGGGTGGGGCACAGCGCAGACCTTGTGGCATCCTTTCCCTACTCAGGTTTTTTTTGTTGTTGTTCAGAACTGATTATTTCTGGATTGCACACCAGCCGTAATTATTCTGCTTTTGTTCTAAGTCAGGGGTAGTCAAACTGCGGCCCTCCAGATGTCCACGGACTACAATTCCCACGAGCCCCTGCCAGCATTCGCTGGCAGGGGCTCATGGGAATTGTAGTCCGTAGACATCTGGAGGGCCACAGTTTGACTACCCCTGTTCTAAGTATTGCATTTGTGACTGTGTGTGCTCGTACTTCTCCCCCTCCCAGCTCTCCAAAAATATTTCATCTTTTTGCTGCTTTGTTTCCTGCAAACGAAAAGCTAGAATTTCATACACCCCGCACATCGATCAGATAACGATCTGGCAAATTGTTGTGAGGAAAATAATTGCCCTGCTCAGAAAAACTCTTTTTTTGCTTTTTTCCTTCGTGCCTCTGAATAACTTGGGAATGTGCTATGTTGCGCGCAGCCATGCAACACACGGCCTTGCAGCCTCGTTCATGAGCATCTTCTTGCACGGCCAGAGATAGGAAGTGAAAGACCTTCTAGCTCAGTTTGCGTTCAAGGATACAAAAGCAACAAGCTTCCTGATGTAACCCTCCTTTCATGCATCATTGTGATGCTGTGGCTGGAGTTGGACCAGACATTCTATCTGTCTGTCTCCCTTACATATTTCACAAGCTTTTTGTGAGGTTAAAGCAAAGAGAATCTTGAACTGTGCTCTGATCGCTTTATGGAAGGATGGGACAAAAGTACAGTCAATAGAAGTTGTGTCAGAGGAATGTGTCCCAATCTCAGTGGCTGGGAACCACGACCACGTGTGGTGGCAGGAGCCAGGTACCTGCCAGAGCTGGACTGTGGTGGTCCTTGTTTGCATCTCAGCTCGTCCAAATGCGGGATGGGGAATGAAAACATAATGTTGGCATAACTGGTTCAGCTCTATGAACCACCATTCTCTCAGCTTCTCTAAGTAGACAACTTAGCAGACAAAATCTCTACACTTTTTAGTATAACCCCTTCAAAGTCCCCCTTTGTGCCTTTCTGCCTTCCATTCACACACACATCTCTTCACCCGCTGCAAGACCACAGATATCAGCTTGACTTAATAGCTGGCCTCTTTTTGTGTTCTTCAACAACCCCCTCTTTTTGCACTCTCCACCATCCCCCTACGCCCCTCCAGGATCTCACACATGGGGGAGGAGAGACCTTCTCTCTGTTGTGCAGGTGTATAGCGAGGGTAAGAAATGGCAGGAGGGATAGGGGGCCTGCATCCCTTCCCTTTCTCAGCCCTAGTCCCACAGTACAAAACCAGGCAGAGAGGAAGTACCTCCGAGCATGAGCCCTTGGGTCTGAGCACCCGCTGATTATTCAGCTGCTCCGCAAACCCTGAGCTCTATTCTCCAAAGCACCTCGATGCCATTAATTAAAGTCTTTTGCCTCTGGATATTAAACGGAATTAATTACTTCCCCATCACCCCCACCCTCTTGTTGCACTATCTCGCTCCACATCTCTCCCTCCTCTCCTGTTCACGAGGCGCCTGCTGTCCTCCAGGCCTCTGCTTTCCCAATCTTCGGGGCATACAAGGGCTGCTGCCAAGGGCCCTTGTCATAAGCTGCGTTCATTAGTGGGTAAATTAACAATAGTGCTGATTCCATTCTGAACTGTTTCTTCTTCTTTTTTTTTTTGTTCCTCCTGTGTTCAGGCTTCCGCCTTCTCTTATTCATTATTCCTGCGCCTGGCTTGCCAAACACGGTGCTCCTTTTGCCAGCTTTTTGTTCAGAAGAGCTGTCTTGCTTACATGTCTCTCTGCTGCTTCGCCCCCTTCCTTTCCTCTGCCCAGGAACCTTCCCAAGGACCTGTCAGATATGAGGGGTACGCAGCAGTTCTTGCACTCTTCTCTTGAGCACCCTGATTAAGTGCCGCTTATCCTGTCCTGGATCCGCAGACTTAGCTGCCCTTAACTGCCCTTAGCAGCGGTGTTCGGTTGTCATTTAGATTACGAAACAGAAACTTTGGTGGCCTTGAGCCCAAAATGTTCCTAGAACTTACTCTGAATCACAGTCAGGCTGATGAGGCCGTGCAGCTTCCTGCTGGTTTTGGAAGGAGGCGGGGGGGGGGGGGATAGGAGGGCTGGGTTGTGACTGCGGGGCCTGGTTTTGTTCCGCTGTTGCCCGGCTCCGGCCCTTGACTTGCTTCATGTTGTTGTGTGCACAGGGCCAAGGAGGCAGATCAGCTCAAGCAGGACCTCCAGGAAGCTCGTGACTCTGAGCGCCGAGCCAAGCAGAAGCTTTTGGAAATCACCAGCAAGTCGTCTTACACAGTAAGGGACCCTCTTTGTTCCCCTCCCGGCCTTGACTCTCAGAAACCTCTGCGATCCCCCAGCCTGTGTGCTGCACTGGAAGTCGTGGAAATCGAACAGTAAATTTGTATTCCTTTGTACAGAAGGCCCAGTCTCTGACTGAATAGTCAGTAGAGCCTCTCCTTAGAATCTTAATTCCCGGGCAGGAACATATTTAAGCAGGTGGTCCTTCAGATACTCTGATCTCAGGCAATGTAGGATTCTGAAGGGCAAAACTAACACCTTGGATTGGGCCGGGATGTGGATTGGTCCCCAGTGTAATTGCTGTAATATCAGGGTCACACGCTTCTGACAGCTGGCCCCAACCAGCAGTCCAGTTGCAGTGTTCTGCAGTGGCTGCAGCCTCCAAACACTCTTCAAGGGTAGCCCCAAGTAGAGCACATTGCAGTAGTCCAGTCTAGATGTAACTAAGGCATGACAGACCTGGGAATGGATGCTGCTGATGCCCCAGCCGAAATCAAAAGCATTCCAAGCCACTGCAGCCACCTGGTGTTCTAAGGTGACTGCTGTGTTGAGTAGCCCTCCCAAGCTGTGAACCTGCCTTTTCAAAGGGAATAAAACTCCATCCAAGACAGGAGGGGTCTGAAGTATTTAGTCCGCTTTTCTACTAACCTAGAAAACCTCTGTCTTGTCAGGATTATGTTTCAGCTTTGTTTCCAGGGATTTTGCCTTCTGCTGCTGAATTTTACATTCAGGGTTCCGTTGTGTATATTTCAGGGCTTATAGAAAAGGCCATGAAAATCTTCCTTAAAAGTGTTTGTGCTCCTTTCTCATCTTAAGGATCCTTACGAGCTTTCCCCGCTTTGTGCTTATTGAGTGTAATCGGACAACTTTGTGTTAGTAAAATTTAGGCATCTGTTCTTAGGTTTTACCAGGTGGCTGACTCTTTAAATTCCTTTACCATCTTCTCAGTAGTAGAAAAATAACAACACACCTAATTAAATGGGAAGGCAGCAAACTCTTAAGAGGAGCAAGTTCTGTGCATTGTTAAACAATCACACTTCTTAAGGGGTGCCACTTGCTGTCACGGAGTGTGTTTGAGTGCAGGCATTGCCCTCTGCAGGGTAAGGATTTATCTGTCCTGTTTTGTTTATGACCTGCAGTATTCCAAGGCTTGGAGTAGATAGCAAGATTGTAGAGGCAGCAAGATCATCTTTGACTTGAAGGCTCAAAAGAAGTTGGCTAACCCAGGCAAAAGAGGGCAGCTAAGATACAAGACGCACCTCCACTTACCTATGTAGGTTTCTGAGAGACTGCGAGCCCCTCCCAAGATGTTCAGGTGGGGAAAGGACAACATTTTGTGGGAAAGGTTAAAGGGAGGTAATGTGGGGCATTCCTTCCTTTTGGACAAAGCACAGCAGGTGCAGAGACCACTGTATGACCATGTTTAAGTAGTGTCCATGCTACTGTTTGGGATGTAGATGAGCCCTAGTCATTGGGCACCATTGTACCCTCTCTCCTTTTGTTGTTGGTGGACCTGGTGCCAGTTATCCCAGGAAACTCCAGCTGCATTCCCCCCCCCCCACCAATAGCTGCTTGTCCCTTGCTGTTCACTGGGGTGGTAGGGTAAGTGATTTAGGGAGTCGTGGGGCAAACCAGATCTCCTCAGGTCAGGCCGATAAAGGCAGAATACAATGGAAAATGAGAAAACAGATTTGGAATATCTCTCACAATCAGGGACACATGAGTGGTGCATGTTTAATTACCCCAATGTTGTGGTATTCCTTTGCAAGTGTGTTAACACTTTGGAATGTGTCTTAAAAAAATATCAAATCCCCCAACCGCCCCAGCGCTAAACTGTTGGCTACTTCAGTGTGTGTGTGTGTGTGGGTGGAGGGAGTTGGTTTATTGCCGTGACAAATAAACCCTATAAGCAGGTTCCTTTAACAGCAATTCCAGGGCTCTTTGCAAACCTTCAGAAGCTTTTAAGGGGACTGACTGCAGTGGGGAAATGAACCTGGCATTTCTAGCCAGAGGCCCCTTGAGCTGAGCGCTGACTGCTTGGATACTTTATTGGAGAACTGTTTGGAACAAATTCTCTTGGCTCTCTCTCTCTCTCTCTCTCTCTCTCTCTCTCTCTCTCTCTCCCCCCCCCCCCTTGTGCTAACTGTCATGTCTGCTAATTTAAGCAGGCTTGATGCCAGTGCCTGGGTTCTCGGGCCAGTCTCCTTCAGTCCTTGATGGGCTTTGTTGCTGTTTCATGCACATAGCTGGCTGGGGACTGAAAGTGTCATTCTGTCAGGAGGGCAGGAGAGGAGGGAGAGAAGGCAAGGGAATAGATGGGCATCTGCAGGCACAAAGAAAGAAGGTTCAGGGCTGGTCTGTAAAGGCTGGTTAATAATTGTAATATTTAAATAGCATTTTTTTTGCAAAGTGCCCAAAGCATATGACTGATATATTTAACCCAATGCAATAGATGAGGCTAGCATTATTGATGAGAGCTAATGCTGCCTAGTGACTAGGTTGCAGCCCAGGAAGTTCCTCTGCTGCAAATCTCACCTCTGCCACGGACTCACGTAAACAGCCTTAGGTTTAGCGCGTCTGTGTCGTGGGAAAGCTTTGCTTCTCAATGTGTTTGCAGCCTGCCTTTCCACTGAAAAATGATTTGATAGTGAGTAGCAGTGAACAGAGATGGGCCTGAACTGAAAAATCCAAGTTTGGGGCAGTCCCAGATTGAAGGAAAAACAGCTCTTCCAAGTGCCATAATGCTGGCGTGTCCTGGGCTAGACTCTTTATGGAACAAAACAGGCTCTCTTATCATGTATGCGCTCCATGTTGTCATTGGGAGCTAATCAGCAGGCATCGCAAGCATATTTTTGCCTCTGGAGCTGAAGTATAATTAAGGGGAACATTGTGGGGACAGAAGTTTAGTTCCACTCCTCCAGCTGCATCCGTCACAGAAACGTTCCATTGAGAGCCGCTTCTCCTTCTTATGCGGTCCGCTGCTGCACTCCTCGAAGGACTTCTAAAAGGGGGCCCTTCCTGTTCCAGTGCAGGACGTGCTCCTTCTCCATCAGTGGAAGAAATGTTCAGATCACCCGAGTTATAGCAGCAGTAAGTACATCTCCTTTAAAAGGCCACAGTCTTCAACAGCAGCTGTTAGGCGATCTAGACAGTGTTGGAGCCACTGCATTTCATAGAATCATAGAATCACAGTATCATAGAGTTGGAAGGGTCCATACAGGCCATCTAGTCCAACCCCCTGCTCAACGCAGGACCAGCCCTAAGCATCCTAAAGCATCCAAGAAAAGTGTGTATCCAACCTTTGCTTGAAGACTGCCAGTGAGTGGGGCTTTTAGAAATTTCCTGGGGCTTTTAGAAATGTCTCTCTCATTGCCTCTCACTTGCTCAATGAAAAATCAACAAAAGGTCACAGCATTTATTGAAATGCCCGTGTACTGGTTCAAGGAGGTGCACTCACCCATGAATTAAGCTTACCCTTACTAGTAGATGTGCTGGTCTGCTGCTCAAACTGGAAAGCATACCTGCAAATCAGTTAATTTGCAGGTATGCGTGGTGGACAGTGCGGAAACTGTTAGCAGCACGAAATGGCCGGCTGACATACCTTTCTGCAAGAAGCATGGAAAAAGCTTAATAGTTCTGCACTTCTGTGCATTGGCGTTGGGGTGCAGGCTCTGCACAGAACTCTGTTGCGTGGGTGGCATATTGTTCAGTGTCAAAGAGCATGACCATCCTTGTAAGCGTAGGTCTCGTTGTACGCATTAGTGTACCTGCGTGTGCACCAGAGTCACTGTAGTGTGCGCGTGGGCACATGACTGCAGAGTCTAATATATAATTTCATATAATGCAGCACTTAGATTGTAACAGAGATCAAGCAAGGGCAATGCGTAATTGAATGAAGGCATTTTGCATTGCCACCATCGGTGCTAGGGGTTTGGTGTGGATCGCTTCCCTTTTCCATCTGGCGTTTCAGCTAGAACTAATGATCTTAAGGACCGTGACCAATGGTAATTTCTGAGATGTCAGATTTCCAAGTGAGTAGTAAAATCCATTTCGGTCTGAAGCACCGTTTATCTCAGCATCAGCTTGTCTGGCAAAGTTTTGGGAACAAATCTGCTTTCCTGACCAATCTCTAGTATAGGTTTCCCTTGCAGCAGGAAGCTGCAGAATCCATGCACTCAGGGAGGACCAAAAGGCCATCTGGTCTAAGTCCCTGCTGTGAGGCAAGATCATCCATCTATCAGCCCCACTCCTTGACATCGTAGCGTGCCCTGCAGAAAATGCTTGCCGATCAGAATAGCTCTTGGTGATTCAAGCAAATGTGCTTAGCCGCAAGTTCTCTGGCAATGTAAATGAACCCCAAGGTCACAGGCTGGTCTTGGGCTCCTGTCCAAGCCCAAATGTACTAACTGGAATCCGAGAGGGAGCAAAACCCATCCAGAATCATCCTGCACAAATTGTGCTGGTTGCAACTTGTGTGCTGCCCCAAACCTTGCTTCAGATTTTGGGAATCTCAGATGCCCCAAAGGAAGTCCCTAAGGCTAGTGTTATTGTTTCTTGCACTTAACTGTCCACCAGGCATTCGTAAAACTCTCATGGCCAGTGAAGTGAAAATCGCTAAGGGCAGACTGGTACTTAGGAGTTATCATAGAATCATAGAACCATAGAGTTGGAAGGGGCCAGACAGGCCATCTAGTCCAACCTGCTGCTCAACGCAGGATCAGCCCAAAGCATCCAAGAAAAGTGTGTATCCAACCTTCTTTTTTAACAGAAAAGCGCCAGCAGCTCCATTCATATAATTCCCACCATCTTGTCTAGGGCTGCCTTTATTAGTATTTTGTTAGTTTGTTTCATTTGACTCTTCCATTAGTAGCTTTAAGGCAGGGCATCTAAAATAGGTAAAACCAAAAGGCAGAATTTCGGCATAGGAAAACTGTCCTAGGTATGTTCTGGAAAGGACAACACGTCTTTGCTGTTAGGAGATCCGTGCCACCTCCTCCTTGGCATTCCACGAGCTGCAAGTTCTCAGCCACTTACTGGGGGTGCCAGCGAAGGCTTCCAATACCGTGCCTTGTTCCACAGTGCCAGCTGCAGCCTCCTTGTTCTTGACTCTTCAGAGCCCAGGTAGGCAGTTGCTGTTAACCTGCAAGGGTGATTAATCTCTGCTTTGTTTTAGCAGCCCATGAATTCAAGTACCACCGCGCTGCCTGCGGATTTGCCAAGCTTCAGCCTCATCAGCGAGAGCTTGTCCTTTGACTTCAAGGATACAGACATGAAAAGACTGTCTATGGAGATAGAGAAAGAGAAGTAGGTAGCCCTGAGTCTTTGTCATAGTGGCTCTAAGACCATGCTGGCACTGAAACAGGAAGCCCCACTCTGTTTCTGTGTGCAGTCAACAAAATAAAGGGGCTCTGAGCACTGAAGGAACCGGTCCCCTGGCTCTGTTGTTTAAACTGCAGTAACATTGCTTGCAATGTAAAATCAGAGTCCAAAGATTTAGTCAAGGCGTGAGCTTTCGAGTGCAAGCACTCTACCTCAGAACCCTTGCTTGCACTTGAACGCTCACGCCTTGAATAAATCTTGGCTGGTCTTAAAGGTGCTCCTGGACTCTGGTTTTATTGTGCTACTTCAGACCAACACGGCTACCCATTTGAATCTGTTGCTTGCAATGGGTGGAAGAGGGGGATTTAGGAGGATGGGGGAGAAATAGTGTTGAGAACCGTGCAGATAATATTTCTTTCTAAATAGATCTAATCAGGTGGGTGATGAAAGCTGTAGAACTGAGCCCTTGGGTCTAAGGAGGGGGGGGAGGGGATTTCCCAGGTATGCGGGGGAAATGTGACCTTGTAAATTAACAAAGCGAAATCTACATTAGATGGCCTTATGGAAGTGAAAACATCCTCACACTGAGTTGAGCATCAGTTAAAGCAGAATTGCTCAACCAGACCAGGGATGGGTCTGGAGGGACAGACCTCACCCAGAGTCCCCAGAGAAAGGCTGAGTTAAAGGAAAGAAAGGACAAGCCTTTGAGAATTTAGAGAATCCTGGAGAGGAGACTAGGAGAAGATGTAGTGGGATTTTCCAATCTTCCCCCTATGGGCCCCAGTTTGTTCTCTTACTATTCAAGCCCATGGCCTTGTTCCAGTCACCACAGCCCCTTAGTGGGACCCATTGACTTCTCGTTTGTATATCTGACAGTCTTCCACCTCTGTTAGCAGGGGTCTGGCCTAGATGACATTTATACTTTTATCACTCCCACAAGTCTGCCAAGCAGTGAGAAAACACAGCCTGAGCACAGCTTGTCGGTGCGGTTCAAAGCAGCGTCTTCAGTTCCGTCCTCCCCGCTGCACTTCAGAGATAATCGAATAAGAAGCCCATTGTCTGTTGTCAGCAGCATTTGCAAAATGGCTTGGCTTCCTGGCTAACCGCAGACGCCTTCTTTGTGCGCTTGTGTTTCCAGGGTGGAGTACATGGAGAAGAGTAAGCACCTCCAGGAGCAGTTGAACGAACTGAAGACCGAAATCGAGGCCCTGAAGTTGAAGGAAAGGGAGACGGCGATGGACATATTGCACAATGAGAACAACGACAGGGGGAATAGCAAGCACAACACCATCAAGAAGGTACGGCCTCTTTGCCATGGTGCCGTTTTGCAGCATGGAAATTGCCATGGCTTGCGTGATGCTTGATTCAGCCTGCTTTGCCCAGAAGCGAGCAGGCTCAGCAATGACCCCAAGGGCTTTAGAAACTCTTAAGTGAGAGAGGAAGTACCCTCGAGCAGTTGCTATGGTGGAGGTATTAAAGAGCATTAGATACCCTTCAAGTCCTTGTTCAGAATTTGGGATTTTGCTGTCTCTGCAACCATGGCCCCAACTGCAGCAGCTTGGGTTTTGGGTTAAACTTTGCTTAAATTTCCCTACACCTTATCTCACATATTAGGGGCCAAGCCCATTGCATTCAGGAATACAATGGGCGCTAGATTGGGCGGTGGGATGGAAGAACTCTGCAGATGCCTCTCTCTCCCCCCAGGACCTCTCTCTTCCCCCCAGCAGGAAGCTGTTAGGGAACTCACCGGCAGGAGCAGCTCTCAAGCAGCCAGGGATTTGCAGCCTCTGAGCCTCGGAGGGAAGTGGAAGGAGGAGGGGGTGGTAGGGGAGGGGGATGGAAGGTGATTGGTTGGCTGCTGGACAGACAGGCAAGCCGATTGGAGGAGGAGGCACTCAGGGGCGGGACAGCCGCCCTGAGTGGGTGTTAAGTGCTGAGTGGCACTTAAGCCATGAGGCACGCTCCTCCTTCAAGGCCTTACCAGAAATACACAGTAGAACAGATACTTGGTCATCTGACCGGCCTTTCCACCTCAAGGAAAAGTACACCCTCAGAGTAAAGATCGAGGGGCTGTATTTATGTGTAGCTGGGGGCAGGGTAGATAACACAGCCAATGGGGCAACAATTTAAATTTGGAGACTAGAGCAGGGTACAGGCTTCCAACAAATTTCTCCCCCCCCCCCAAGCGATTATTTATTTTTTTACTGAACGTTGCTCCCAAGTTGTAAGTATGCACGCGCGCACAGACACACACACCCCTGCCATGGAAAGGACACAGGGGCATGTTCCTTTTGCCTTTAGGGCAGTTTTATGCCACTACCTCCCTCCGACTCCCTCTTTCAATTTAAGATTTGGTGCCCAAAATCCATCATCCTCAGAAAGGATCCCAGGGCCTACCGACAGCATGCAGTCCTGCCTGCTGCTTCCCTGACGTTAAATGTTTGACATGCGGAGAATTAAAAGAAATAATAATACACTAAAGCAATTCTTCAGGTAATTTCTCATCAGCAGTGAAATCAAATGGGTTTAATCAAGGAACTGTTTCACTGTGTGATGAGCGGCTCGGTCTAGGCCAGGCCGACGCTCTATGGCATCCAGCGATTATAATGAAAGATGCTGATAGGGGCCAGCTGGCTCAAATGAGCTGAGCTAAATGAATCCAGGAGCAGAAGAAGGCAAGCTAGGAAATCAGATGTGCAGTGTCCTCATTGGCATCAAGAGGATGCCAAAAGAGCTGCAAACAGCTCATTCCTCCTGATGTAACCCAAAGAGAGAACGATTCTTCTTTCAGGCTATCTTGAATCCCAGGACATCTGTTCTTAATGGCGCGGTGAAGGGGAAGAGTAGCCGTATTCTTGATCATTCTCTCTAATAGTAGATCATTGGCTTGGGAATTGCCCGTGGCTCTTTGTCATGCTGCCAGCGGCTCTTTGGGGCACCGTGGCCCAGTAGGCAACCTACCCCCCCCATTCCAGGAAAGCGTACAAGGGGCTTTGTCCAGTGGGATTTGTAGCTGTCTGGCGATTCCCACTTTGAGACAGCCACCGCTGGAGGAACAGGTAAACTGCACAACTCCCCGGAGTGGCAGGGATGGAAGCAAGTGGGGCTCTTCTGGTTTATGGTAATTGGGAGTGTGACAGCCAGCGTGGGGTAGTGCTTAAAGAGCAATGGACTCTAATCTGGAGAACTGAGTTTGATTTCCCCACTCTTCTGCATGCAGCCAGCTGAGTGACCTTGGGCCAGTCACAGTCCCTCCCTTTGTACCCAATCTTACTGCCCTAAAGGTAAAGGTATCCCCTGTGCAAGCACCGAGTCATGTCTGACCCTTGGGGTGACACCCTGTAGCGTTTTCATGGCAGACTCAATAAGGGGTGGTTTGCCAGTGCCTTCCCCAGTCATTACCGTTTACCCCCCAGCAAACTGGGTACTCATTTTACCGACCTCGGAAGGATGGAAGGCTGAGTCAACCTTGAGCCGGCTGCTGGGATTGAACTCCCAGCCTCATGGTCAGAGCTTTCAGACAGCATGTCGGCTGCATTACCACCCTGCGCCACAAGAGGCCCATTTCTTACAGCCCTAGCCTCCACCAAACGCCTGGTGGAAGAGCTGCATCTTTGTAGAACCCAGGTAGCTTTGTTGGGGCCCACAGCTCTTCTGGGAGCTTATTCCACCAGGTGGGGGCCAGGGCTGAAAAGGCCCTGGCCCTGGTCAAGACCTGGTGCGCTTCTTGGGGCCTCGGGACAAACAGCAGGCTCACACCCACAGAGCGAAGAGCCCTGTGGGGAGCATAAGGAGATAAGCAGTCCCTCAGACAGGCAGGACCCAGTCGGTGTATAGTCTTGAAGGTTAAAACCAAAGCCTTTATCTCACGATGTGAGAAGCAAATGGAAAGAAGGGCAAATAAACCACACAGTACTTTGAGGGAGGGGGGCTTGTGGTGGGGGGAGAGAGAAAGAATGAGATAAACATCTAATCAATAACTTGTTCTGTGTCCTGGTAACGGCAGCCGTCCCCCTAACCCCATTTTGGCTCCTGTTTCTTGTTCACCCCTAGAGTAGGATGGGCTGAAGGGAACAGGCTTTAATTAGTTTGCCCAGTGCTGCCAGCTGGCCTAGAGAAAAAAATGTCCTGACCCTTCAAATGGGGCTTAATGGGATATTATTTCCCAGGAGATATTATTGAAATGCTTCCACGTTTAAGCACTTTATGCTTCCACTATAGGGACGGGGTGTTTTTCTCCAGGCCTGTTGGCAGCTCTGGGGGAGAGAGGAAAGGTCATCCTACCGTAGATGGTGCTCACTTCTTTGTGATCTGTTGACTGATTGAACCAGGGGTAGTCAACCTGTGGTCCTCCAGATGTCCATGGACTACAATTCCCATGAGCCCCTGCCAGCATTTGGGAATTGTAGTCCGTGGACATCTAGCGGACCACAGGTTGACTACCTGTGGATTAAGCCATCTTCAAGTCCAGGAATGACTGGCATGGCTGTATTTTGGCCAGGAAATCACCTGGCCATCTTGCTAGTGCAAGGTTTAATCACATGCTGGTAGCAATTGCGTTAAACCAGGGTTAGTCAAACTGCGGTCCTCCAGATGTCCATGGACTACAATTCCCAGGAGCCCCTGCCAGTGTTTGCTGGTGGAGGCTCCTGGGAATTGTAGTCCATGGACATCTGGAGGGCCGCAGTTTGACTACCCTTGCGTTAAACGCTTGTTTAGAGAAAACAGGCTGTCTCAGATGTGCCTTCCTCTTAGCAGAGCTTAGTGCCATGTCACTCAACTGAAAACATCCTTGGTTTTTTTTTTTTTAAATAAAAGGAATATCTCATGTTTAGTCTATAAGCAGAGGTATACTGTTAGAATGCTCTGGCAGGGGAACCCTTCACAGGAAGAAAAGAAAATCAACACTTATTCAAAGCTTCCTTGCCTGCATTACTGATATCACCAGATGGCACTAGAATTGAAAATGCGTTAAAATTCAGTTTATTGTAACCTTTCCCCTTTGGATTGTGGCTGCTACTTAGGCTTCCTTCTGTTGCTGCAGAACAGCAAGTTATTCCTTATTTCTTCCTGTTCATCTGTCATTTTATAGAATGATTCTTTTTTGGAGAACCCTAACCTTTTTGTCCCTGCAGAAATAGCGATGTCTACATCTGTACGCTATTTGCCGCGAGAAAGGAAACGTTTAGACGGCTTTAAATATCTCTTATAGACCTCCAGGGTTTTTGCCAGCAAAGAATCTCCCTCCCCCCCTTACTTCAAGCTAGAGATAACAAATGTTTTATTAAAGTAAATACTATGGGACAGAGGGATTGTTGTATATAAGGAAGTTAAGCATTTGCCCCATCTCTTCTGTATTGTCTTATCTTGATTCCCCTGCTCAATCCCCAAAGCTTGGTTCTTGTGACTGTTCGTCTTTTTGTCTTTCTGTCATTGCTCAGGCCTTGTGAGGTAGGCCTTCTTCTGCTGGAGGGGCAAAAGAAACAAAAATCCTAGAATTGTTCTGGAGTTATGTGCCAGTACCTGCAGATACCACCTTAAAGAGGCTGAATAAAAATGTTCCTGGTGCTAGAGATGCCAGCTTCCATGTGGGACCTGGGGATCCCCGTGGAATGACAGGTCATCTCCTGACTGCAGAGATCAATTCCCCTGGAGAAAAGGGCTGCTTTGACATTGTATGCCACTGATGTCTTCCCTAGGCTCCATTTCCAAATATCCAGAAGTTTCCCAACTTGGATCTAGAAATTCTACCCACTGGTGGTCAGGGGGCTCCTGGCAATTCTACTTGCTTGCCCATGAACGTGGGCCCTGCTGTAGTGATCCTGCATTGAGCAGCGGGTTGGACCAGGTGGCCTGTATGGCCCCTTCCAACTCTATGATTCTGTGGGCCACCTGTAATGGAAACAGAATCCACCGGCTGAAAACGAGTAGGGAGAAAGGGGAAAGCATCTTCTGAAAGGGTGCTTATAAGTCCCATCCCTGTTCTTGTATTAGTGGTAGTTTTTAAAAACTTCTGCTCATTCATTTGAGACGCAATCTTTGTTAAACAAAAGTTTCTTAAACAGTGAGTTAGCCAATTGTTGCAGCGCTAAGAGGACAGAAGAAGAGCCTCAGGGGAGGGCGGTATATAAATATAACAAAATAAATAAATTTTTAAAAAGGGCGTTCCAGTGGCATGTAGAGCTTGGAGCATCACTTTTCGGGGACTGGTACACATTCATAACATCCCCCCTCCCCAGTACTACAATCTCATCAGAAAATTTATGTTTAATTTCTGAAGTGACATAAATGATCATTATTGTAACACTGAACTTGTTGTTCTCCCTGTTCCCCTCTATCAAATAAAGTGCCCCCCCCCACTTTGCTTGTTCACCCTTCTGGCATGGCCCACCTGTGGTTGCAGCAAAATCAATCAGCAGAGTAAACTAAGAGAAAATTATCTGACCCACTTTTTCATTTCTGAACTCCACAATCTAGCTTCTGTATGCAGCAGTGGTCCTTCTCCTGTGACTGTCAATGTAAGGACATGCCCCCCACCCCATCAGGCTGGCTTATGGAAAGCTCAGTTTGCTCTCCTCTGGCTTCCTTCTGGGACACCCTCCAAACAGCTCTCTTTTCCAGCTCCTCCAGCAAGTTTTTAAACAACAAAAAGAATAAAATTGCAGATTATGTTGCAGCAAGAAAATGAGGGCACATTGTCGATTTGCTTTGTGCTTTAAAAAATTATTTGAACTCATCTATTTGTTTCATTTTTTTCTGATTTAATTGTAGTGTTTAAAGACGCCTGTCCTATTCTTAGCTGCCCTTTGGAGCCTTATGTTAGTAAAAAGAACAGATATAAATATTAATTAAATATAAGTCAAGCAAGCTGCCATGGCAGGCCCCAAATGTTTTGGTGTTTGGCCCCTGATCCCTTGAATTAGCATGGGACAAGATATTTATTTATTTACATCTATATATCCTGGGAACTGGTCCCAGACAAATGAACAGGAACTGTAGCAAAACTCCCATTCGTTGCAGCAGGAGAAATTGCGCAGGAGAAATTCCCAGGGAGCCCATGACCCACAAGTCTCCTTCAGTCTGCCTTCCATTGTGTCCACCCCCTTGCTTTGCTCTCTAGCGATTCCCAACTGTTTTTCTGCTTCGGATCGAGTGTTGTGGGGAATACACACCTGGGACAGTGGCGCTCTCGATTTGACAAAGGACTTTTTGTGTGTTTGTTTTTTATTTTGCTGGTTTAGCCTCAAGCCCAGGGCAGAAGACCTATCTGCATTTGAAACTTCAAAGTAGGCTATTCCAAGGTACTTTGTGTGTGGTGGTGGGATGGCCGTTTGCAATACTAACCTGTGCATGAGCTTGTCTGTGAAAACCTGCGGCTGCAGCTGGCTGTCAGCACTGCAAACCCCACAGAGGAGCTTAAGCCTGACATAACCTCAGCAGCGTGCTTTGGGAGTTTGAAATTCTCTGACTTGCCAACAACCACAGCGTGTCTCTGCTTCTTTGCAACACAATGCCGGACGTGAACATTCCTCTTTTGGGATGCAATTTTCTTCTTTTATGCAATTGCATCCGTCCAAGCATGTCTTGTTGGGGCAGGATCCACCTTGGCCAGAAGGAATTTGGAACTGGCAAAGTAATCAACGTAACAATGTTTGTTTGTTTTTTGCATTTATATACCACCCTCCTTTGTGGCTCAGAGTGGTTCACAGGGAACATAAAAACCCTATGATAGATATAAGTCCAACAACTGCTTTAATTAACAATAACAATGATATTCACAACAACTGAACTGTGTAACTATTAACATTTTGACCCTAACCCTGCAGGTTAATCAGAACTGGATTGCCCCATGGTGTGATTAAATGGGCATATCTGAATGGGAGGGGGTCTTGGGGGCCCAATAGATGTTGTCAGTTTACTGACCTCAACCAAATGCTTGGCGGAAGAGCTCCATTTTGCAGGCCTGGTGGAACACTGCGAAACCTCTGGGAGCTCATTCCATCAGGTGGGGATCAGGACAGAGAATGATCTTGCCTTGGTTGAGGCCAGCCATGCTGCCTTGGGGCCAGGGATCACCAGCCTGTTGGAATTGGCTGAGCAGAGAGTCATTTGAAGAGCCTCTTGTGGCGCAGAGTGGTAAGGCAGCGACATGCTGTCTGATGCTGTCTGCCCATGAGGTTGGGAGTTCGATCCCAGCAGCCGGCTCAAGGTTGACTCAGCCTTCCATCCTTCCGAGGTCGGTAAAATGAGGACCCAGCTTGCTGGGGGGTAAAACGGTAATGACTGGGGAAGGGAATGGCAAACCGCCCCGTATTGAGTCTGCCAAGAAAACGCTAGAGGGACATGACCCGGTGCTTGCACAGGAGATACCTTTACCTTTACCTTAGAGTCATTTGAGGGGCATAGGCAGAGAGGCAGTCCCTCAGGAACACTGGGCCCAGATGGTATATTACCTTAAAGGTAATTACCAAGACCTAAAGCCTGATCCAGGATTCAATTTACAATTGAATTGTAAACAATTCAGTTTACAATTGCCCTACCATTTGTCCTTAATTGGAAACCCATCTTATTAAGCACAAGCCTTTTGGGGATACTCCTTTAGATACTCCTTTGTTCATATACTTACCATGTGGTTATCTTCCTCACATGGTGCAGAGTCAGACAGGTGTCTCTTCTCTCTGTAACACACACATTCATTTATTTTAATTATTTCCAGGACACCCACTCAGACAAAAGTTTTGTGAGGCTGCAGACGGAAGAGTAAACAATTCAACTTGTCATCATTAAAATAAGGATAATAGTAAATTTTGGTGGCAGCAGCAAAAACAGTGACAAAAAAGGGTAGTGACAAAGTATAGAGGTATAGAGTAATAGCAGTGTGACTACTGAGCAGAAAAACTAGCAACAATTAGCATACTTTTCCCTCTCATGAGCGGGTAGGGAGTGAGAGATTGCTTGAATTGGGCTTGTGCTCTTTGGACCCTTATGTGACCCACCTGTGGCAGGTAAGGCTGCTTAATTTCAGAAAGGGATGATGTCACACTCTTCCCTGGGGTTTTCTCATGAGTTGTTTTTCCCCAGTCAAGCTGAAACACTGAAGTGGGGGGGGGGGGGGAGAGACCGGCATCATCTGCTCTGTGATATGAAGGAATCACCACCTAGTTGAAGTTACACTTTTTGAGGTGGCATGGTTTCTTTCTCCCTGCCAGCTTGGTGTAGTGGGTAGGATCGTGGAATTCTAATCTGGCGAGCCGGGTTTGATTCTGCACTCCCCAACGTGCAGCCAGCTGGGTTGAGGCTAGGCAGACGTCCTGGGGGCCCGGGACAACCAGTAAATTCATACCCGCAGAGCAAAGTGCCCTGCGGGGCATAAACAGATAAGCGGTCCCACAGATAGGTAGGACCCAGGCCACATATAGCCTTAAAGGTTAAAACCAATACCTTAAACTTAATCCGGAAACAGACTGGTAACCAGTGCAGATGACGCAGGACCGGCTGAATATGGTCCCTCCAGGATGTCCCAGTGAGGACCCTTGCAGCTGCATTTTGTACCAGCTGTCATTTCCGGATCAAAGCCAAGGGCAGGCCTGCATAGAGTGAGTTATAAAAGTCTAATCTGGAGGTGACCATTGCATGGATCATTGTAGCCAAGTGTTCTAGGGGCTGGTAGTGCGCTAGTAACCTCACTTGGCGCAAATGAAAAAACGCCATTCGGGCTACTTTCGTGACCTGAGCCTCCATAGAAAGGGAGGCCTCAAAGGTCACACCCAAATCCCTGGCAACCATTAACTTTTTAAATCCAGGAAAGCTGAGAGTCTCAAAAAATATATTTCCTTGTTGCTTACCATTCTCTTGTGTGTGTCTGTATTTTTCCGACCCCGGGTGGAATTGCAGTCTACTTGCAACCTTGCTGCAGAGCCCTTGCTAAAAAGCCAGCTCAGGTAGCTCACGTCATGGGGTTGTCACTGGTTGTGTGGCAGTTGTGCCTTCCTCTTAGCGGGTTGAAAATTATGGATTCTTATTAGATTGGACTGGATTTTTGGGCTTTGCAACACACTCTGATATCCGTGGATGGAAATCAGTAGATTTTTAAAAATATATATTTATTTATTAGATTTCTTACCCAACGCTCTCATAAAGCGTCTTGCTGCGGGTTACAGAAAATATTTTGAAGTTATTTGCTGCTTTCCAATCTGTGATCTAAAGCAGGGGTAGTCAACTTGCGGTCCTCCAGATGTTCATGGACTACAATTCCCATGAGCCCCTGCCAGCAAGCTGGCAGGGGCTCATGGGAATTGTAGTCCATGAACATCTGGAGGACAACAGGTTGACTACCCCTGATCCAAAGCAGCTCAAAAGTCCACATTCCTGGTTTTACAGAATGCCACGTTGAATTTCTTTTGCAGTATCTCCATTTTTCTTTTTTCCCTGCATAATCTGTCTCCTTCTCTGAGCTGCACAAATCAAAGCGATGGTTTTTAAAACTTGCCTCTTTGTCTAAAGAGAGCATCTACAAAGCTCACAGCACCACCATTAGCCCTAAAGATTTCCTGCTTCTCTCCTGGCACTCGGTTCGGCAAGGAGTAATGAGATTTAGCTATTTTATGTGAGTTGAACCGACCATTTGGGCTTGTTCATCTTGACTAAAGTTTAAGTGACACAAATTGTATAATATCTGAAGCTTTCTCTGTTCATTTAGACAGCAGTTACCTAATATAAAAAAAACCCCTTAGCTTGCTGGTCTTGCACTTTTTCCGGTTTGTTCCTCTGGCTAAAGGGTGGGGGGAAGAACTTGAGGGAGTTGATTTTATTTTTTAAAACCTCTGAAAAATTTGGTTAAAGGCTTAGGTGGCATGGAAGCCAGTTAACCATCGGGGCATATGGCGTTTTAGAGAGTTATAGAACAAATTGGGGACTGGCCTCTGCCCTAATACAGTCAAAAATTTGCCATTGGGAATTGCAGAGGAATGTGAAAATGGCAGAAGTAACAAGGATGAATGTGAACAAATGCACTAACCTGTATATTTATTTTGACTGTGGATGCAAGTCAAGAATTATAACTGATAGAGCTTTGGCGGGGGGGGGGGGGGGAGGTGGGAGAGTATTAGTCTGGTATTTCGAGAGAGACCTCTAAGCACATAGGGAGGATAATATAATGAGACTTCGTAGTTGGCTCTCCCATTTGTGAATCTAAGTGTTTGGGGGAAATCCAGCTCTGAAAACAGCCAAACCGAGTTGGAATGAAAGGGAAACCTTTCCGTTTCGGTCAGATCTACAGAACCTCTAACCTGGCTAGAGACCCTTCTGTAATTAAGTCTTGCTATGCCATGTGCTATTTTCGTGACCTCTGGGTTTTCCCCTCGACCGTGGAAGGAGTCTGCTAGGTTTTTTCATGTTTAATTATGTGGTTAACATGCTAATCCTTTTTTATGAGCTCTGTGGGCCCAGCGCAGGCATCTCTTCTGGAAACTGATTTCTTTCCCATCTAGCATGCTGGCTCCACTAATTCCTGCTGGCTGAGCTTCAGGAAGCATAGCTGCTTTGGCTCGGTGTTAAAATGCAAAGGATGAAGTGTTGTCTCGAGTCTCTCTGTGTTGTCTTTTTGGCCATTTGATGATTCCGTAAAGAATGCTTGGCAGAAGGACACAGATTTGCTTCAGACTTTGGGTTTTTTTCCCCTCTCTCCCCGTTGCAGAAACAGCATGGGTTTTGCAATGCATGCACCTACGTGGTCCTGTGAGTGGTGGACTTCAGATATAATGCCAAACTGTGGTTTGGTGCTGTATGAATGAGCACTTTGCTGGTGTGCTCACGCCACACTTATATCCTTGGAGTTGATCAGTGACCTTGAATGTAGCGCGAACCATGTTTTGCAGCCGGAAACTTGCATCCAGAGTGCAAAGCTATATTTTGTTTGGGAATCCTACCACTGGATAAAAGGTAAAGGTATCCCTCGTGCAAGCACTGGGTCATGTCTGACCCTTGGGGTGACGCCCTCTAGCGTTTTCATGGCAGATTCAATACAGGGTGGTTTGCTAGTGATTTCCCCAGTCATTACCATTTACCCCCCAGCAAGCTGGGTACTCATTTTACCAACCTCGGAAGGATGGAAGGCTGAGTCAACCTTGAGCCGGCTGCTGGGATCGAACTCCCAGCCTCATGGGCAGAGCTTTCAGACTGCATGTCTGCTGCCTTACCACTCTGTGCCACAAAAGGCTCTTTTTGTACCACTGGATACAATGGTCCAATTAAGAATTGTAAATTCCTGGCCCCCACCTGGTGGAACGAGCTCCCAGAGGAGATCAGACCCCAGATCAGGACCTGCAAAAGGGAGATCTTCTACCAGGCATTTGGTTGAGGGTGACCCGAGCCACCGCTTCCCACTGGCCCCCCAAGCTTCCCTCCAACGACAATCATTACAGAGCCGGCCAAACCACTGGGCCTCAGTACGAGTTAATCAATGTTTCTAGTATTCTAGCGTTCTACACTGTTTATTGTTGTTATTATATTGTTATTGTTACTCTTGTTACCACCCCCTCCAGGCCCATCATTGGCCATTTTGGGAGGCGGGGAGGTCAAAATGACCATATATGGTCATATCACCCAATAACAAATTTAGAAAATATATTAAAAAGTAATTGACTCCCAACCATTCGGGAAACCCTTCCAGGGCTGTCAAGAAACCCCAGAGTTGCACGAAACCCTGGTTGAGAAAGCCTGGAGTGGGATCGTATTTTACTCTTTGCAGCTGTCCAAATTTGTTTTATATTTCACGACGATGGGTTCCCCCCCCCCCATACTGTATTGGTATTTATTTTAATGAGATGCTGTGAACTGTCTTCAGTGGATTTTTTTTTTTAAGAGAAGTGGAATCATAATGTTTTGAATAAATAAACCTCTCTCTGTCTGCATTGGTAGATTAGGCATGAATAGGGCAGTGTTTGAGCATAGATGCGGGCTTGCCCTTGTCTCTGACTTGGAAATTGCAGCTGGTACAGACTGCAGCTGGTAAGGTCCTCACTGGAACACCTTGGAGGGCCCATATCCAGCCGGTGCTGAGGCCAGCTGCATTGGTCGCCAGTTGCGGCCCGGATCCGGTTCAAGGTTTTGGTTTTAACCTTCAAGGCCCTCCACGGTCCGGGACCCACATATCTGAGGGACTGCCTGTCGCCCTATGCCCCCCTCAGGGCCTTATGCTATGCGGGCAGTAACTTATTGGTGAACCCTGGCCCCAGGGAAGTTCATCTGGCCTCGGCCAAGGCCTTTTCAGTCCTGGCCCCGACCTGGTGGAATGAGCTCCTGGAAGAGCTGAGGGCCCTCCAGGAACTTTCGGCATACTACAGGACCTGTAAGATGGAGCTCTTCCACCGGGTCTATGGTTGAGGCCCGTTCAGGAAGATTTGATAGCCCCCCCCCCCCCGGTAAACTATGGTAGACGAGTAGGAGAATAACTGAGAGAACAAAAACAAGAGACCAGTAAAGTCTCCGCCAGCCAACCATCCCTGTGTGTCGTGAGCTGGCACAAGAGGACCCCTTGACATCAGACAGCAGTGAGCAATCGGGATTGTGGATTTGGCACCGCCAGGGGATTTAATTGTTGTTTTAATGGGGTTTAATTGTATTTTTATCAGGGTTTTATCCGTAACCCACCGCGAGACAGCTTGCTGGCAGCGACGGGATAAAAATTGAATAAATAATAACAACAACAATTCTCCTGCTGAGCAATGCCATAGTAGCCTTGCTCACTAAGCCCACTGGTATTTCTGAAAGTGTGGTTTTGAAGCCTTAATGTCCCGTTCAAAAGAGATGGACAGAGCCATGTATAATTTGTTGCTGGCCACACTGCTGGCCTTTGGCAGGTCTATTAGTCATGGTTTCGATGCCTTAGGAAGAGTTAGAATAAGATGATAGATATGGTCGGAGAAGACTGAGCAGCATTCATTCTGGCATGTCAAACCATCTTCTTATTCAATATTATCCTTTCCCGGCTTCCTTTGAAGCCCTGGTTCAAGGTAAACTATTTTGAGAAAGAGGGGAGGCGTCGTGTCGCCAGCGGGAAAGAGAGACGGTGAAATGGGTGCACGGGTTTGTCCATAACAGTTTTCTGAATGCAGAATTTCAATAGCGTCCCAAGAAATTTGACTCCCAATTATAACGGCCAGGGCATTAATAATAACAAAACGTTTTCTTTGCAAAGTGACTTGAAAGTGGCTTCAAAGGAAGTCGCAAAGATGTCGGGGTGACCTCCTTTATGCAAAACATGTTCTCTGTGCAGCCGGGCAGAGGCAGGTAAAGGAGACGCCGTTAACTTGACATGCTGTTAAAATCCGAAGTGATGGTAGCGGCACCAGATAACAGAAAGATGATGAATGTTAGCCTCTTCGGAGGGCCTCGCTGAAGATTGCACGTGCGCCTTTGCAACAAAGCCCTGATGGCCACTTCAAATTTAAAAACAATTAAAGCTACCTGAAGAAGTGGATGACTTGGGAGTGCAGAGGCTGAGTGTGCTCGCCCCTGTCCCTATCTGCCGCTTCTTTGCTTCAAATTATCCCTCCCAAAACTGTCAGGGTTTTTAAATAACCAAGCCTTTTGGTTCCTCTTTTATGTGAGTAAAATCAAGCAGCTTCTGATACTCTTGACCAGGGATAGTCAAACTGCGGCCCTCCAGATGTCCATGGACTACAAGTCCCATGAGCCCCTGCCAGCGAATGCTGGCAGGGGATGATGGGACTTGTAGTCCGTGGACATCTGGAGGGCCGCAGTTTGACTACCCCTGCTGTTGACCGTTCTGCAAGAATCAGCAAAGCTCCATGGTGCCTAGAGTTGAGCTGGAGCTTCTGGCTTGCAAGGGAAAGTCTTTCTCCTCCGTCCTCACCCCTAAATCTCCGCTTTATTGGTGAAGAGAGTCGAAATGGATTTGGTGGTCTCATTTCAATTCCGGGTAATTTTGCCAGGCTAGCAGAAGTCCAGCGCCTGCAGTTATTGAGTTAGCTGCTGTAAAACGGCCTTGACTGCAATGGAGTTATTGGTTGTTTGAAATCAAATAACGTGGGCACCCTGGGGAATGGTGCAGCCCAGTGCGGAGGAGCAAGGCTTTCCCTTCCACGGCCTGCAATCCCATTCTCACTAGAGCCCTGCAGCTTAATGGACTCCCCCCTTTTTTTTGTCCCCTTTTTGATTTGTCCTGGTGGCGCGCTGTAGAGTTCTTTTTCTTCTCCCTCCCTTCCTGCGCGAAGGAGATCTTCACACAATACTGCCTTGTGTAATCAATTTTCTCTCTGTGACAAAAATGTAATTTGCTCCCTAATCACTCTGATTGGCTTGCATGATCTCGCTGCGCACGCATTTCTCTCGCAATCGCTGTCGAAGGGGAAAGAAACACACTTTTCCCCTACCACTCCAACCCCCCCCTCTCCCCGGTTGTACAAGAGTAGCAGCATGTGGCTGATCCAGTGTTTTACTTGGGAAGAGGGTGTCCGGAGGAGAGGCAGGCATGGGGCCATGGGGAGAAGTGCCTCCTTATCTTTCACGGCCAGGTTATTTGGATAAAGAATGACTAATAAAACCATGGAAACGGGTGGCATTTGCCTCCAAACCACTCCTTCCTTGCAGACAGCTGGGTAGTGCTGGCCACAGATCTGTGTTTTCCGCGGCTATCGATTAGCCTGATTGCAAGGAAAAACTGAAATTGGTAGCTTCCAGAATTACAGGCAACATTTCTTGCTGGAGGACTATCTCGGGGCAGAGTATTCTGCTTCTTGTTTTTCAAAGGACTAACACGTTAACTGTTTTGAGAGGTTCCCCTTGGCTGTATCCTGCTGCTGTTGCCCTTCTGGCTCCCCGGCTAAGATCTCTTTGCCCACCTAGCATCCTCTCCAGGGGCCCCCGATGAGACTCTTTTGGACCGAGATCTTCATTCCATTAGACCGGACGTGTCTGCTGTTGTCAAGCCGTACGCGGCCGGCATGCAGTCAGCGTGTGGCGAGCTCAGAGCTGCTTTGGCTTTTCCCTCCAGCCCAGCGACTGTCAGAAACCATAGGCAGGGTGACAGGTGAAACGCTAGGCAGGACCAAAAGCGTATTCACCTGAGCCTTTTGCGCTGATGTCAGAATGGCTGGGGAAGCCAAATAAGTGCAGGCAGCAGCTGCTGGGGGCTCCTCCCCTTTCCAGGGCCAGAGCATTTAATCCAGGGGTAGTCAAACTGCGGCCCTCCAGATGTCCATGGACTACAATTCCCAGGAGCCCTTGCCAGCATTCGCCAGCGAATGCTGGCAAGGGCTCCTGGGAATTGTAGTCCATGGACATCTGGAGGGCCGCAGTTTGACTACCCCTGATTTAATCTCTTGCTGTTTTCAGAGCAAGTGCTCCCTGCAGGATCGGAGAGGGAAAGTGGCAGCCTGCTCAGTCAAGAGCAAACTTAATTCCTCCGTTGGTGGTGGTGGTGGAGACCATTTGCACGCTGCTGGCTTTAATTGGATGTGAAGAAGCAGCTGGATGAGAGATGTGGGTCAGCCCCCGCGTTGGGTGGAAGCTCCCTAATTTGGGAGATTGTGCCTTGGGCCGTTGGGAGTCATCGCACATATCGACTCGCAGTATGTTGCAGTAAAATGGGCCGCTGGCCAGATCCCCCTTAGACAAAATTCAACCCTTCTAAGCACCCTAGAAATAGACTTCCGTGCAGCTGAAGCTGAATCCGGACAAAACAGAAGCAATGCTAGCCGGGAGGGGTGCACTCCAGAGGGATCGAATCCACTTGTCCTAGATGGAGTGGAGTTGTCTTTTTTCAGAGCAGTTGAAGAGCCGGGGTCCGTTTGAAAAGCAGGTTGGCTTGGTGTCCGGGAGTGTCTCTGTCGGCTGCATCTGATTCGCCCACTGGGGGGTGCTGCCAGCATCAGCTGCACAGTGCCATGCCAAGGGTGAGCCCCAGCCATGGCGGCTGCTGGAGAGCACCAGAGGTGAGCCGACGGCAGAATAGCAGGGCAGCCCCCGAGGCAGCAGCTGGGGAGGAGGACGAGGAGGAGCCGTGGCCCGGTACCGACTGATTCACGGACCGGTCCCGGTCCCCGGACCGGGGGTTGGGGGCCACTGGTCTAGAGATTAAAGATGATGGACAATGATAAGTCCCTATGTGCTAATTGCAGTCTTCAGAATCACAGAATCATAGAGTTGGAAGGGGCCATACCGGCCATCTAGTCCAACCCCCTGCTCAACGCAGGATCAGCCCTAAGCATCCTAAAGCATCCAAGAAAAGTGTGTATCCAACCTTTGCTTGAAGACGGCCAGTGAGGGGGAGCTCACTACCTCCTTAGGCAGCCTATTCTACTGCTGAACTACTCTGACTGTGAACATTTCCCCCCCTGATATCTAGCCTATATCGTTGTACTTGAAGTTTAAACCCATTACTGTGTGTCCTTTCCTCTGCAGCCAATGGGAACAGCATCCTGCCCTCCTCCAAGTGACAACCTTTCAAATACTTAAAGAGGGCTATCATGTCCTCTCTCAACCTCCTTTTCTCCAGGCTGAACATTCCCAAGTCCCTCAACCTATCTTCATAGGGCTTGGTCCTATCCTACCACATGGGATGACCTGTCAGGCATTGAAGTTCAGGATTGCAAGAAGCAGGTTAGGTGAAACATCATGTTTCCTGCTCAGTGCAATGAACTTGGTGAGGGGGTGAAGGGAGCCCCCTCCTGGGCGATCTTCAGGGGGCACTGCAAGCCTTGCTTGTTTCTCACGGCTCTCATGGGGTTTGGCATCTTTTAAGGGGGAGAGGGGGAGATTTGGGGGTTATTTTGGACTTTTTATTGGAAACGCCTTTAAACTCTTACTGTAAGATTGCCTGAGCCACAAGAACAGGCGGGATAAACAATGTCTGGATAAATAAATACCTTGCCACCCTCAGTCAAAGGTGTTGGAATTGCTCTCGAGTATCTCTTGGGGTCAGGAAAGATGTTCTCCCTCTTTGGAGATATGGGAGGAGCCACACCTGCTGTTGATCAGTATCCACTTGAGACGCCACTGAAGCTTTGCCAAACATGTATCTGGAGGGTGGGTATGAACACAGCATATTTTATCAGGTTGAGATTTGGGTCATTTATTTTCATTGATAGCTTTGTTTGGTCTTGCTTGGCTTCTTTTATGTTGTCATAACACTTTTGGATTGGTTAATTAATATGATATATTTCAAGGAGATAGGGGAAAGTATCCCCATTCAAAAGATGGTGAGCATATTTGGAATTATTCCCCATGAGTCAGGTCGGCTTTTGACCTTGGGTTTTGTTTTTTTCCAGTTGCTTTTTTTCCAGTTGCTTTAGGATGCTTAGGGCTGACCCTGCGTTGAGCAGGGGGTTGGACTAGATGGCCTGTATGGCCCCTTCCAACTCTATGATTCTGTGATTCTAAAGTCACTATTCATTGCATCCTACACCTTTCTAAGAAGTTCAGGATGGGAAGAAGCAGGTTAGAAGAAAAGAGCTGTTTTTTGTAACCCGCTTTTTACTCCCTAAAGTCGTCTCAAAGTGGCTTAAAATCGCCTTCTTTTCCTCGACCCTACAACAAACACCCTGTGAGGTAGGTAGAGCTGAGAGAGCTCTGGGAGAACTCTGACTGTCCCAAGATCATCCCAAACTGTCTGCATGCAGAGAAGCGGGGAATCAAACCCAGTTTTTCAGATTAGAAGCCATTGCTCTGAACCACAACACCAAGCTGGCTTTCAGTTAGATGAGAGTTTTGTGTCTAGCTCAAGGACATCCAGTGACCTTTGTGGTTGATTGTGCATTCGATTCCAGCTTGGTCCCAGTCCAAAGATTTCCACTGAATTGGATTCGCACAGTCAACTGGGGTTATTTGACAGGTGTTCGCCAGGGTGTTTCTAGTTTCGGTTTGCAGGTGGAGGTTAATCGTGCAGTGAGGTAACCCTACTAGGGGATGGGCCTTAAAGTACCTGAACTTTTAGCCCTTTTCAGCCATCTTTACTACAGCCCTTGCACAGCCCCCATGTAGCCCCCATATATGCAATGTGTGTGGCCTGAAATTTCATTTCCTAGAACTGAAGGCAGCTCCGTTTGTCAGTATTCTTGCTCTCCCAGAAGACTGTAGAGTGCTCTTGGAGAATTACGTGACAGCTGCAGAGCCTTTTCCGTTGATTTTTGGATTTGGGAAGGATGAACACTGTGTACTTTGGCTGGCTTTGTGATGGACTCTCTTGCCATTTGTGCCCTTTCTTGTTGGCTTTCTGTCAGACGAGGACTGGGGAGACCCAGCTTCACATCCTGACTCAGTGATGAAGTCACCTTGGGCCAGTCACCCTCTCTTAGGCTAAACTTGTATCACAGGAGGATTGTTCTGAGGATAAAGGTGAAGAGTGGAGAGCCATGTAAGATGCCCTGGGCTTTCTGGCAAAGAGGCAGGATAACAACAGTAGGCTACTCTTGTTGCCACAGCCATGTTTTGGTGTGCCAACTTGACTCTCTTCTGCTTGGACCCTTGACAACAAAGGATGGCCTATTCCGTAGTCCCCTGGCTTAATTAAGGAAATTTGGAGAATCCGTGTTGGACGAGGGTGGTCCATTTTCTGAACTCTGGAAATACCCATCCCGCCTCCTGACTGCTGGTTCCCATTTAAGCTCCAGATTTCTTCTGGAGCCTTTAACTCAGCCTTTGTCAACTTTTCTACCATTGAGAAACCCCTGAAACATTCCTTGAGAAATCCCAGAAGTGGCATAATCATGCAGAATATGGTGGGGAAGCAGAGGCCCACCCAGGGCCCCCACATGCAACCGGCTGGGTGACCTTCAGCTCTTAGCCTCACCTCCCTCACAGGGTGCCTGTTGTGGGGAGAGGAACGGGAAGGTGACTGTAAGCCTCTCTGAGAATCCTTCAGATAGAGAAAAGCAGCATCTAAGAACCGACCTTCTTCAGTAACATCAGGGCTCTCTCAGTCTCACCTCCCTCACAGGGTGTCTGTTGTGGGGAGAGGAAAGGGAAGGCAAATGTAAGCCGCTTTGAGACTCCTTCCAATAGAGAAAAGCGGCATATAAGAACCAACTCTTCTTCTTGTCTACAGAATTGTTCTTCTTTTGTTGTTGTTGTTTTGTTTTTCCAGGTTGAATATGGACAGCTTTGACGGTAAGGCTAGTTCTCGCAGTAAGCCATCCAGTGGGTGGGGTAAATCACTTCCTGATTGAGGTCTCGTGCATAAAAGACGGACTTAAGTTCCTGCTGGACATCAATAAACTTCCCCCTCCTCCCCCGGCGTCCCCAGAAGCTGCCTGTTTCTTGATTGGGCCAATTCCGAGAGCTTTTGATTACGCTTGATCTCTCAAGCACTGCCCAGAATCTTAGTATGACACCGTTCTGTTCCCTTCCAGACCTTTGGCTGTCTCCTTAAGTGGCTCAAATTGTAGGCGTCCTGGGAAGTGTGTCGCACACAGAACAAGAAGAATGGGCAGCCACTGGCTGAGTTGTCCAAGGCAGCCACTGGATAGATTCCAGCAGAGGGCATTAAGCCTCTGCATTACCTTCCTCTCCCGTCCAGGCTTTCCTAGCGGAGCTGGTGGCTGTGAGGAATCGGTGAGCAAAAGACTCGCAAGGCAGAGAGGTCGGGAGGAAGGCTAGAGGAGCTCAAGTTACGGGGCTGGATATTTCTGGGAAGGTGATCCGTCTCCACAAAACGCCTTGACTCTTGACCGCCGTTGCTCCTTGCTTAGTTTCTCTGCACGGAAACCGTTCCCAATTAACAATGCTCCTTTCATTTACTAATCCTCATTTGCTAATCCAGGAGGCATAATTTGTCCCAGGACGCCTATTACACAGGCTGTAATCAAATAGGATAATTATCTCAGAAGGCCCATCGCTGTTTCGCTTCCCTTTCCCCTTCCCGCAGCGTTGCAAGCACATTCTGTCGCCTTTCGTGTCGGGGGGGCTGAATTTTTCCCTATGCCTGCTGGGCTTCTAATAAATAACTTGCTAATTCACTTGCAGGTGGGATGTCCCCTCTGCCCTGATGGGACTTAGGGTGTGTTTGCGCCAGAAAGTCCAGACCAGGTTAACTGCCAAGGCTTCTTCCTAAGTGCCGCGAAACTGTGGTTCTGTACAGAGGAAACTGGGAGAATCTCTTAAGGGAATTCTTTGGACTTGCAAGCTGGCCAGCATCCTCTTGCAGAAGCTGCAATATGTGGGTTGAATGTCTTAAAGTAGCTCTTGTGTCATGGGAATTCATAACCATAATACATGGTGGAGGCCACTGCCTTAGATGGAGAGGTAGGTCCATCAGTGGCTATTGACCCGGATAGTTAGATGAAACATCCATGTTCAGAGACAGTATTTATTTACCTGTTCCACTATATATTTCTGGTAAGGCCTTGGAGGAGGAGCGCGTCTCATGGCTTAAGTGCCACTCAGCACTTAACACCCATTCAGGGTCGCTGTCCCGCCCCTGAGTGCCTCCTCCTCCAATCAGCTTGCCTGTCTGTCCAGCAGCCGGAGGCCGCAGAGCCCTTCCGCATGATTTGGCATCAAGATCTCTTTGCATTCAGTTTTCTAAGATTTCCAAGTTGTTGCAAGTTCTAGAAACCTGGCCAAGAAAAGTGACAGACTGAAATTCACTCCCCCCCTCTCCTCCATTTGTGTATAGTTATATCTCAAAATATTGGTTGATGTATTTGGAGCCGGTGGTGGGTAAACCTGGCTTCATTGAACAAGAGTAAGACAGCACTGTCAGCTCCTGTTTTCTTATCATTGAATGTTGGGATTGCTGACAGGCATCTTCTTGTGGACTCTCTCCATGTACCAGGACCATGCAAAGGGGCTTGGATAAACATGCATTTGGCCAATGGTTGTGGAATTCTCTCTTTTCGGCTCCTTCATGCTTGAGTTGGGATGCCTTCCATGTGGGTGTGAGGAGCTGTCGGTAGCCGGAGTTAACCAGGCATGATGTCATTTTATTAAGCTGCATTTATTTGGTGTCTTATTTTATTGAGTTATAAGCGTTACCACTTGCCCTTGGGGATGGGACGGAGTGAAAACACAATTAATTAGTTGTCAGTGGAAAAGCAAGCATGACACCTTCAGAAATCTAGCAAAGTCTACCCCGGACAACCTGAAGCAAAATCTTCAGTCATGTATTGTTCACTCTTCCCTGCCTCTAAAGGGGAAAGGCCAATGGAAGGCATCCCCTTTAAACAAAGATGCTTACAGCAGATGCACACCTTGGTCCACTTGCCATAAAGGATTCTGTAGCTGATCAGATTGCCGAAATCCTTCCAACTCCTTAAAGGTACTGCATTTGGCTGTTGGTGCTGTTCTGTTATGCTAGTAAAAGTGGAGTCTTTGACACATCGAATGATAGTGTTGGAAGGGGCTTCCAGGGTCATCTAGTCCAACCCCCTGCAGAATGCAGGATTCATAGAATCATAGAGCTGGAAGGGACCTCATGGGTCATCTAGTCCAACCCCCTGCACTATGCGGGACACTCACAACCCCATCCACTGTCACCTGCCACCCCCCTAGAGCCTTCACAGAATCAGCCTCTCCGTCAGATGGCTATCCAGCCTCTGTTTAACAATTTCCAAAGATGGAGAACCCACCACGTCCCAAGGAAGCCTGTTCCACTGAGGAACCGCTCTAACTGTCAGGAACTTCTTCCGGATGTTTAGATGGAATTCCTTTAGTTTCTGTTCCGTTCAAGACCCTTTGGATTTTGGTCCCCAAGAAACAAGCAATCTGGGACTGCTGCAGCTGTGATTACAGATCTAAGCGATGGGAGATTCCCCCGCTCCCTGCTAAGAACTTGGTGAGGGAGTGGAGAAAACCAGTCTCATCTTTTCCCACTCCTATTGGGCAGCCAGGAAGGTTGGAAGGAGTCCGGGGAATCTTTGTCACCTCCTTTCTTCTTGGGAAGCTAACAGAGGAAGAGTTCACTGTGATGTTCTCTGCTGGGGTAGATGGGCAGGGGGAATCTATCTGTGTCCATACAAATGACACCCTCCCCCGGAAGACGGCAGCGGCATTTTCCTGCTCCGCTTTTCTGCTGGTAGATCAGGGCCGGGGGGAGATGTCTTATTAATGAGCAGAGCGGGGCAGAGTGAGGAGTCTCCCTGGCGGGGTCCATGTGTGGAGGCCATTCCTCCCGCATGACTAAGAGGGGAGGAGGACGGAGTAGGCGGCTGTCCACATGCCTCTGGCGCCAAGACGGTCAGCCCACTTGGTGGGCAGATTGGAGAGTGGCTTTACAACTCAGATTCTCTGGTATTCCTGTTAAAATCCCAGTGGAAGTGTGTTCTCTTGTCATCCCCTCTCCATTATCATACATATTTCAGTGCTTCTCTCTCTCCCTCTCTCTTTCTCTCTCTCCCTCCCTTTCTTCCTTTGGTGACTCATTTTCTCTTAGACAGCACGATAAGCCAGACACAGAAGAAGAAGCCAGGGGTGGCAAACACACTCGGAGATCCAAGCCCGCTCGATGGCACTGGAAGTTCTGCAGGGGTCGTTTGAACCTTGGTGGCCGCCATGGTGTTCCTCCTGGCTCCGAGCCACATTAGAGGCTAGAGCCTCTGATTTTCTAGCTTGATGGGGAAACAGGAGGCAAAATCACCTAGTCTTCCTTAGGCTTTCAGATTAGAGCGGAGCAGACGAATCCTCAAACGCTGTGTTCTGTGTGTTAACGGCTAGTCATACATCCCTATCTGCTTGACCAAGGACAGTTGGAGGGCTGGGTGCGCACAGATAGTCTGGGGATCAGCCCCAGTGCTAACTTTGGCCCAGTGCTAACTTTGGCCCTGTCTTCTGGGTAGCAGACTTTCTAGTCTCAAGAGAAGAGGAGGACAGGACCTTCTTGTTATTTAATAAGATTCTCCTGTATTTTATACAGTAAGAGGTACTGTGGAATTCTGGCTAAGCAATTGAGCTGTGGACCGAAAGGCTGCAGTTCCGATTTCACCCCTTAGTGGCCTTGGCAAGTTAGATGTGTTCCGCACGGAGGACTCACCCAGCTGTTATGCCACATTGCTTCCTGGTATTTTGCCATGGGCTGCCTCTCCTGTGTGACAACCACACAGCCCCGCTCCCCCCCCCCCCGTTTGCCACCCCTTTGTATATGTACGGGATAGCTGAGGGACAAAAAGTCAAGACTTCCCCCCGATTTTTCCTGCCATTGTCACAAGGCAAAACATTTGTCTCATTTGAGCCCCCCCCCGCCTGAAATAATTTTATTTTTAAAACTTAACATGATCGTGTTGTAATGCAGAACTCACATGTGCATGCAGACTGCCCCCGATCTCGGTGAAAGCCAAGAACAAAGAGAAAGAAGGAAAGAGAAATATGGTGGTGTGTGGAGGGGATTGCTGTTTCATTACTTTGGAATCACATGGTCATTTGATCGTACATTTTAAAAGGTTGTGGGGGGTAGATGACGGAAGTGTCGCTCAGGGAGGGGAAGGGGGAGGAATACCCTGACTGGAGATGGTCCAGTTTTCCCCTTTATATACGGCCCAGCCCTGACATAACACAAAAGAGGGAGCATGGATTTCTCCACGTTCCCTTGCCGTGGGGCAACTGAGGGCCGCCGTTGGGCCAGGCCTGGGACTGCCATGGACCAGTCCAGATTCTGTGTGAAAGCGGGATTTAGTCCCACACGGAAACTAGCAGAGATCTCAGCCAAATCAGTTGTGCGGAAGACGTCTCTACATCTTTCTCTGGTATGGGCTGCCGTGGTTTCCTAAGGATTACTGCACAAATGTATGCGGACGCTGTTATGCACAGTAATGCCCTGAGCGGTCCGAATGCACACTCCTCCTTGACGTGAAAGGGGAGCATGATGAAGAGAGGCCCCAAATCTTTCCCGTTCCTTACCGACTTCAGCAAGCACAGGGGAGGGGGCTGTTCGCTGCTTTTCAGGGCCACCTCCTCCTAAGATAAGCCGAACCGCAAGTGAGGCGATCCTAGCAACCGTGTTGACTTTATGCCTGTCTCTCTTTTTTATCTTCCCCCTTCCTCAGCTCACCCTGCAAAGCACAAAGTCCCGCGTGGCCTTCTTCGAAGAGCTGTAGGGGGCGAGCCAGCCCTTTCGCTACAGAGCCCGATCACCCTCGGTGGAACCCGTCTGCGGACTCGGCTGCGACCCATGCCCGGTTGCCACCTGGATCGGGACCTTCTTCACGCACAGCGGATTTGGGCTTCCCGCTGCACCAGGAGTCCGGCATGACGCTCTTTAGCTTAGTACCCTGTAGTTTTTAATCCCCTTTGTATAACACACAGCCGTGATATATCTTTTAGCCTTTTAAAAGCGTTTGTATGGACCGTCCCTTGTATCCCCTTCCCAAGACAACTGGGCATCCCAGGATGCTCCCCCCCCCTTTCTGGCCCTCCGTAGGAGCGCTGTGAATGATGCTTCCCCCTGCAGGCAGAGAGGGGCGGCCTTTTGCTTGTACAGATTTTTAACCTCTGCGTTTAGCTGTCTGCAGCTCTCGCTGAAAACCCGGCGCGCATTCCCGGCGCTTGCGCGACAAGACGAAAAGCTGAACCAGGGATCCTCGCTGGACTGTGCCAGCGTCCGAACCGGGAGCGCTCTGACCTCTTTCCCGGACCCTCACCCTCCTCCTCGAGCCAGTTCGAGGAGTGGTGAACTTTGAAGGAGCCCCGTCTCGGTTTGTATTTTACTCAGACAAAAATCTGCAGTGAATTTGGTGCTTGGGGGACGGGGCTACAGTTTTTACTTTTGCAGTTTGCTGTTTTAGGATTTTGCTTTTTTAAAAAAATGGATGGACTGGGACCGGAGCAGGCAAGGAAGAAGGGAGAAAGTACGAGGGATTGGGATTTTGGAGGCTCCAGGATTCAGACAAGGCCCTGCGCAGGATAGCGAATGTATCTGTTTGTACACACAGACCTTGAGCAACAACTCCTGGAAGGTCTGCCCCTCACACTCCAGTCCTCTATGGATCTTGACCTTTGACAGATTTATGTTGGCATGTCTTTTTTCCCCCCTCCCTGCCCAGCCACCAGAGCTGGAAGCTTGATTTCATTAATTTTTTAGAAAGCACAATATGGCTGTTTTTAAGCTGCCTGAAACGTTTAGCCATGCAGCACTCTAAGCCTGAACAACGGTGAGATGCTCCCCCCCCCTTCATACCCGAGCATTAAAAAAAAAACTTTTGTCATTAAAAGAAAATCCCAAGACTCTTCTCTTTTTAAAATCTTAGATTTTAGATTTAGAAAGTCTGAGATGACTTTCTAGCTTCCAGCCCATACAGTTGTCAAGAGCCAGAAGCTGTAGGAACCCTGGGTAGAGTTTCGGTAAGGTTTGGAGCTATATGGTTAGCACCGAAATCCCAGCAGCAATTTCTTCCACTGCCACTCCCGTAAATGCAGTGCTGTGTAGCTCAGCGGCCTTCTAACCTGTCTGTAAAAGCTTAGCAGAGGGATGCAGTTATTAGCAAAAGATGTGGAAAAATTCTGGATAGAAGCGCCACTCTTCAGCTGACATTGGCCCACGCATGGTTTGAATCTGGTTGCCAAGAGTGGTCTGCTGTGGTCAGATGATCCATCTAGGATCCCTTCAGACCATTGCCTGATTCAGCCTTTGACTCTGCTTCTGCCTCAGCCAGCCCAGGAACGTAAGCAGGGCTTCAAAGTGGATGGCGGAGGAGATGGGCCTTTCAGGTGAAGGGAATTCGACCCCCAGCAGTGATCGATGTTGCCATCTGCATCTTAACTGGGTTCTCAGAGCTGCTTTTGGATGCCCGTTAATTGTAAAACTGACATCTTCAGTGCTGGTGTTTCCCCCACCCCTTCACGTTCTCTCCCTGCATGCCTTGAATCCTCAGCTCAGTAAACCTGTCCCCGTCTGAGAAAGCCACAAAACTTGCAGTTGGCCTAGTTGACATTGTCCAAGATGGGTGGCTTTGGGTGTTACTGAACTGATGTCTGGCTAGTCTTAACTGGGCCAAGGCTGCCAGGCTGTCTCCCTCCCTCCCCCGGTCCACAGGCAATAAGCATCAAGACAGCTGAGGTGGCTCAGTCTGTAAAATGCTTTCCTCAAGACCAGGGGTAGTCAACCTGTGGTCCTCCAGATGTTCATGGACTACAATTCCCACGAGCCCCTGCCAGCGTTCGCTGGCAGGGGCTCATGGGAATTGCAGTCCATGAACATCTGGAGGACCACAGGTTGACTACCCCTGCTCAAGACCACAACTTTCTGAGTTCAGACTCTGACGGTCCCCCTCCCGCTGTCCTCCACTTCCTGTCAATCCGGCCCCTATCACTTAAAAGTTAAACAATTGGAATTTTATCCAGGCCTTTCGGATGGCACTTGTGCCTAATTTACCTTTACGTTTTAGCAGCATATAAAGCTGTTCCTTTTTTTTTTGCTGTCGATAATTTCTCAGCGTTGTGATTGAAACCAGATTGAGTTTGGATAACTCCAGAAGTCACAGGACCTTGTTATTACGCCAGGGCTCCCCAGCGTTGTGCCTTCAAAGCGGTTTCAGAAGCGGGCCTGGAAACCAGGCTTGCTCTGTGCCTTATCTTTTGTCAGGGAGGAGCTGCAGAGTGCTTCCCCCCTCCCACCACCCCCACGGAGTGCTTGTACGCTTTATGCCTTCGTTTTGAAGGAAGGGGGTGCATACTTGCTGGCACACCATTGCAAGGAGGCTACAGCATTGTTCCCGGGTGGGGTGCTCATACACGTTTATATATACGCATCTTCCCATCAGATAACTCAGTGGCTGGCTGCTTTTCAGTCACTGCACCACAGATCAAACTGTGAGCGTGGAGACATGCCTGGGGTGCCCCTTGCACCTCGGTTTGGGTTTGCCTCTAGTCCTTGCAACCAGGCTGCAGAAAATAACACAGTGCCGAAGTAGGAGGTAGGCTTGCAGTCTGGATTCTCTGCCAGGCCCAGGCCCACAGGCCCTTCTGCTCTGCTCCACGAGGGCCAAAAACCTCTGTCTGCCCATATAGAATTCTGACACCCATGCTACCAACTGGCCCTCCTATTTGCAAAAGATGCGATCTCATGACACAAGGGTAATCTGCCGATGCTGCCTAAAGCCTGAACTGTGTTACAGAGCAGGGCCCTTGACTTGGGTGTGGCATAATCTCCAGATCAGTCTTGTCCCCAGCAGTCCCCACTGATGTACTGCCCTTCGGTGCCAGGCCCAGAGGCCCAAGCCAAGGGCTGATGCAGTAAACCTTGACCCAGCTTGTTGTAGTAGTTGGGTTTTCTCAGAACTTTTTTTGTTGTTGACGTCCCCATCTGTATTGACTCTCTGGGGTAAGTATGTCTGAAATTCAGATGGCTGAAGCAGCCTCCCCACCACCACCCCACCCCAGTAATCATTTTTCCTTATACAACACCTGGTACAGGTAAACCCTGCTTTCTGTTTCCATGGATTGTTATATGTTCTGCATAACCGATTGTTTTCTCATTTCGGTTTAATAAAAATTCTGAAGATTTGGGGAGAGAGAGAGAGAGACGTCATGGTGTTCCTTAGGAGGCGGCGTTTTAAAGGGACCCGAAAGAACCTCGCTTAGTCTGTCATTACTCGGCATGGAAAGGTGTTTTGCGTTGTGGAAGATGAGTCTTCCGTGTTAGAACGCCAAAGTTAGCATCTGTGAACTATCAACAAACAAACCAGCACTACCCGACACGTGCCTTCTTTGTAACTCCGGCACGGAACGCAGCTGCCGTCGTCCTCCTCTGTTGTGGTGCAACTCAGGCATTCAAGGAACTTCCATGAGTCAGAGGTGATTTTAACTTGTTTTGTTCCTTTTGGAATCGATCCCGGGAGTGTGCCTTGTTAAAACATTGAAACAGGCTGTTCTGGGTTATTTAGCCTTCTTTAGCTCTGCAACCACAACTGGTAGGGCTTTGATTCTCTTTCAAGTGCCTTGTGAAGGAGGGAGGGAGAATCACACGGAAAACTGATTGCAAGAGGGACCTCAGAGTCCCCATCTCTTTCAGGGTGAGGGGGGTAAGATCCAGCCCTGTTGGGTCACCAATGACAATCAGCTGTGCTCCTCATCCTGTTTCTCTTCCCTGCAGGCTGCAATTATGGGGGTTGGGAGTGCAGAAGGGTCTAGTTTTAGACCCTTTCCTTGAAGGGTTTTGGCTCCCCCTGTTTCCATTGCAAAGTACTGTCTTCCAAAGGGCTTACCCTTTACAAAGACCTCAACAGGGCAAATTGCTGCTCCCAAGAGCAATTTCAGATTTGGGGAAAATAGCATCGGGGAGGGGGAAGGCTTCAGCCCCCTCACCCTGTACAACATGGTCCTGAACTGGATTTTGGCTCTGCACTCCTGGGAATTAAGTTCTGAGCACAGAACTCCCAAGCCGCATCTCTTAACAGGAAATGTGTGGGACAGGAGGGTTTCATAATGTGTGACTTGCCCCTGAGTTGAGATATAGCAGTCATTTTCAACCTTTTCAGGTTGAATCACAACCTGTCCCATAGCTTGAACAACCAGAAGTGGGCTGTGGTGGGTTTTTTTCTTTGCTGTAACCAGGTAAAATCGGGGTGCAGGGCTTCTGTACCCTTAAAAGATGAAAGGAAGACACAGTGTGATAGAGGTAGAGATGAACTATGCTGCACTATCAATCACTCTTCTGCACAACTATCACACGTGCCTTTCCTCCTCGGCATTTGACCACCTGACGTCTCTTGAAACAAAAAGAAAGAAAATAGTGCTGCTGACTCACCTTAAATTGGATGAAGACCCAGGTTGGGGTCTTGACTCACCCACGGAAGACCAATGACATTGAATGGTATTCAGCTGCAATCTCCGGCAAGTGACCTGCCATGACTCATTTGGCGCATGCAAGTCATAACAGTGCTGCAGTCCCGGAGGCATGAATGTGTGTGAATTGGCCCTCCAGGACTCTCTGCTAAATGCACAAACGAAATCTACTGAAGTCCGATCAGTAATATTCACCAGGAATTGTTCATGCACATGTGTATGCCACTTTTTAATGGTAGTGGTGAGAAGGCCAAAAGAGGGTGGATCCTACCACTCCACTGAGCAGTATTTTGATTCTTAAAATATCTATAACCTGCCTCTCCTTTTGGGCTCAAGTGTGAAGTATTCTTCCAATGTAAGGAGCCTCCCTCTTCACAAAGTGGTTCTGCCATTGGAGGAAGAGCCACTTCCACCCTAAAGTCTCCAACAAATGTTATGTGTGGGTTCCCTAAAGCAGGGGTAGTCAACCTGTGGTCCTCCAGATGTTCATGGAGTACAATTCCCATGAGCCCCTGCCAGTTTCCTGGCAGGGCTCATGGGATTTGTAGTCTATGAACATCTGGATGACCACAGGTTGATTACCCCTGACCTAAAGGACTTTAGTCCTTTGCTAGTCCGTTGTTGCAGCCAAAATGGCTAATAGCTGTGCAGTACATATAAGAGTAACTAATATATTGTGGCTGACATGTTGTCAGATGTCTGGCTGACAACGTGGGCTCTGGCCCATGGAAGCTTATGCCAAGATTAACCCAGCTGTTCTTTTGGAGCCTGTTCATTGCCTACTGCTGGCGCCAGGCAAGAATTAGTGACAGCAAAAATTCCTGAGGAAATGTTGAATTTTTTGTCCTCAAAAGACTGGCAACGTCTTTAATTGTGTCGGTTCTTACTGGCGCACTGGAAACCTCCCTTGCTTTCCCATCAAATTCCGCTCTTGGGCTCATTATCTCTCTTGTCTCCAAATCCTTTCTCAAATTCTTGAGTTCCTTATTCCTTGCCCTAGAAGCCTTGCATAATTTTTGGCTTCCCTGCCAGACGCTTGCCCCTTTGCACACTGAAGGCAGCTGTGTCTCTCTGCCAGATAATACGATCCCTGGGTATTGCCCATCTAGTTGTGAAGTACTTTGGCTCCAAAGGGATTGAATGCTGTGTCACTTGAACGTTCGGTAAGGTGGTGTGGAGAGGCTCTTGTATCAACTCTGCTTGTTAAATAGGCTCTCTTACCAGTGACTCTTGTGACACTGGTTAAGCCAGGCAAAAACAGCCCTCCATCGTCTCAGGAACATTTTGGGACTGGTGGATCTTGAGCCCGCAGCTCTTGGGGTGTTAAAAAAAAATGAGATCACCAGGTACTGCTTGTCATGATGGTCATGCCCCAGGGAAAAATCATCCCAAGGATCCTGTGGCAGCAATCCTAAATTTGCCTCTGGTCTTACACCTGTGGTGGCATGTGATCTTCCAGACAACCTGGGCCCAAACATAAAACTCCATGGAGGATCTCAAGCAACTCATGGCTTCTCCAATCTAAGCTGCCTTGCAGAGTCATGAAGATCGTAGTGAGGGACAGGGGAAGTTCCAGCTGCTTCCCTCCTTTGGAGAAAGGACATGGCAGTATGACTACTAAACCAATACAGTGGGCAGGGAGAATCAGCCACCCTTGGCTTGCCCCTGCATGAGTATTGCTGAAGGACCTGTACTTGCTAAGGTGGTCCGTTTGTTAGCCTGGTCCCGTGGTCCATCTATCCCAGTCTTTGAGTAGTGGTTCTTGGTGGCCTCAGGGCAAGTTCTCCCACCCTTATGTGATGCTTCCATAAATGCCACTCTTTCCTGGATCTGCTCATAAACAGGTGACCTATTTTTCACAAACTTAGAACTGGAAGCAATCCTTTTAATATTCATGTTTTATTGGCAAGTCGTGGTGCTCCTAGAGAATGTACAAGGCCTTTTGTAGACAAGCAAGGGGCAGGCACAGCCTTCTGGGGGAGCTCCCAGGCCTCGGTTCGTCTGTGTCATGCTCATCCAAGCATCCCCGTTCCCAAAGTCCCCGGTTTGCCTGTGTCACTTAATGAATGCGCCACCAGAGTTGTTTATCTTCCCTGTATTTGCACAGCCCAGCAGCGAGAAGAAAGAAAGGGGGGGGGGAGATCTCTGGAGATTAAATTTAGCGTTTGATGAGAACTTGTCCTAGGCTGATGGTTCTGTTTGCCATATTTCATGCACAGCCTCCCTGCCCCTCAGTTAATAATTGGCTCATAAGATGGCCCCTCTTTACTCATTTCTCTCTGGACCCCTGTTCTGCCCTGGCAACAGGGCTTGCACTCCTTCGGTGGCAGGGAAAGCAGGAAGTCCTGGCCGGGCAGGTGGGCAGGACAGGGGGATGTGCCTGAAGTGTGTGTTTTGTTCAGCACAGGCTCTGAAAAAAAAAATTACAGGAGAATGGCTGACCCAATTTCAGCATCGGGCATAGAGAGAGAGGGAGTATCCTTGTTATAAATAATGCAGGTGTCTCCCCCCCCCCCCTGCATTTGAGTCTGTGACAGAAGATGCAAGAAAACCGGACTCTGCTCTTGGGGGATTAAGGCTTCTAAACAAAGCTGCTTTCTCAGGGTTTTCCTTTCTGTGAAATAACTTGAGACTCTCTTGCATTACTGGGATATCATTTAGCAGGGGTAGGGAGGGGGGTGGGGAATCCCTCCCCTCTCCTCTCCGTGCTTTTATTACTCAGTATTTTAAGGTACTCAGCCTGTAAAATGAGGATCCTGCTGACCCGTCTCTCAGGATTCAGGGGAATGTTAATAGGATTATTATTTGAATAGCTTTTAAAGTGCTGTTTGACTTTATGGGCCTTCCTGCAGCCTAAGCCCAGCTATGAACTATGATCATACCTAATCCTCCTTTGGTCTAATTGACTTGGGAAAGTAGAATACAATGCATCTATCCTTAAAAATAAACCCTAGAGAAATCAGAACTAGGGACATTTACACACCTCTTTTAAAACAGGAGAGAGGAAGCGTGCCATCTCACCCACTCAAATCTGGCACCCATAACCCGGGAATCCTGAGCTGTTTTTTTTTTTTTAGAAATCTTAAATGTTTGAACATTTCTCCTGCAAACTAAGGAGAGATTAATTTGAGCCCCCTCTCCGCACATCCTCACACTGCTTAAGACATTCCCACATAATCCCAATAGCTGAACTCGGTCACACGCACAGACTAGAAAAGTCAAAGGAGAGAATGTTTACATACAACAAAACAAAAGTGAGGAGTCAGGCAGTCAGGCGTGAAAAAAAATACCAGCAGAATAAATATGAAAGGAGGCCTTTATTGCTTTAGGATGCTTAGGGCTGATCCTGCGTTGAGCAGGGGGTTGGACTAGATGGCCTGTATGGCCCCTTCCAACTCTATGATTCTATGATTCTAATATTACCGTTAAAGAAAGATGGCTATCCAGCCTCTGTTTAAAAATCTCCAAAGATGGAGAACCCACCACCTCCCGAGGAAGCCTGTTCCACTGAGAAATCACTCTGTCAGGAACTTCTTCCAGATGTTTAAACGGAATTTCTTTTGAATTAATTTCATTCCATCGGTTCTGGCGCGTCCCTCTGGGGCAAGAGAGAATACTGCTGTTTCCAGCTCAGTAAATCACCTGCAACTTCCCTTAATCCTGGAAACCTCATGTAGTGCTCTGATCAGATCATGCCAGCATAGGGGCAGTAGCATAGTGTCAGAATAGCTCCCATTTCAGGGAGTTTCCTGTAGATCCGGGAATGTAGGTGAACTGAAAAATGCCCGATGCAAGCTACATTTGCCAGCAGAGTAAAATTACTCTCTTGCCATCTTTAATCCTTGCTTTCTTCTCTTCAAATGTTTTTTTTCTTGGGAGAACTGAGGGGAGGGGATGGAGAAGGGGAAAATTGGAGAGTGAGTGGTGCTCAAAGAAAAGGCCTGACACTGGATTCCAGTTGCAAGCGTTACATCCGAACAAAACAGCCACTGATCCAATGACGCACATCCAGCAGTTGAAAGGGGCACCAAAGGACAGCGCCTCTGCAGGGAATTAGCCAAGAAGACCGTCCAAGATTGATCTTGGGCTTTTGAAAAACTGTGATGACAGCTCTCGAGCCGAATCCGTTTTATTTTTAAACTACCCCAAGCAGCCCATCTATGCCAGATCAAGAAGCGTGGACATTCAGCAGGGACAGTTTATTCAGGAGCCGTCTGTCTTGTTCTCTGATATGGCTGGGAAAAATACTGGCTTAGGGAGGTGACCAGGCTGTTGCTAATCCGAAAAAGGGCTGTCCCTCTGTCTCCCGATCATCATTTTATCCTGCCCTGCATCCAATTGTCAGCATTCCTGGTTTGGTTAATGAAGGGTCGTGAGGGGGAAATCAACTGATTTCACAGTCACGGGCGAGGAATGTGACTTTCAAAAAGACCACAGTCAAACGACAAAGGGCCCCCCAGCTGAGTTGAGTTTGTGACCACTCCTGCAATGCTGCGAAAAGCTAAGGCAGGAGCTCCTGGTAGTTGTATTCCATGGACCTCTGGAGAGCCACAGTTTGGGCAACCCTGGGCTAGGGGGAGGGACTGCAAAATGGCTGCTGCAGGGAACAGTTGCAAAAGACGGGAAGGTCCCATGCCAAGCACCTTCCTGTGATGGGGTCAATCTCTTTCTCTGTGGCCTGACTTGAAGCACTTCCTGAACCAGTGAGGTAGAGGAGAACCGGGCTGGCCCCAGAAACTGATTCTCCCAGATGGGATGATCTTACTGCCATTCATTATCTGGCAGGGCTTCACTGCTGTGTGATGCCTCTTTCCAGACCCAGAACCAGCATGGCGGCTTAATTGTCATGGTACACGCCCAACTGTTTCTAGCTTGCTGCCACAGAACAGCTTTGATGGAGGCATTGTAGGGATGGCTGTCCTGACCTAGGGCAGCAGTTTAAAGAAGGCACTCGTTTTCGTTGTGGTAACAGATGGAATGGGACTTATTTCCATCCACAGGACTTGCTCCCGAGTCCCCACTGGGCTTCCTGCCAATGAAGGACCTCCACTGGCTTTGGGGAAACACAACAGCTGAGACGTCTGGGTTTGACATGCTCAATGTGGGCTGGATGATGATTAAGAGGCTCGTCTAACTTTTTTCTTTTTGCTGAAGCCCAGTAAAACGGGCCGATCACAGGACGGCAGGAGTCATATCAAGGCTATTAACACATCAGTGAGAGAGCGGAGGGGTTGGGGATCTTCTAATGAATGCGTGAAATAGAGAACATAATCCTTCCCAAAGCATTAAAAGAAATCCTCAGTTGCCGGGACCATTATCAACGGAGCACTCCCTCTCCCCCTTTCTGGCCACAAAACTGCAGATGTAACGAGAAAGGGGATGAACAGATGAGTATCTGAAATCCTTCATTCTCTCTCTCAGATTAATGGGAACCGGTGCCTGAGCCGTTCGGAGCTGCGTCAGACTTCTCTCGCACATTTTCAGAGAAGGGCCCAGCAAGGCCTCAAAGGGCTCTGGCAGATCCCAAAATGGCCGTGGCTGGAAGCAGAAATGTGCGCTGAATGAACCCCGAGTCAGATCCAGCTGGGTGCTTCTGCGCTGTTTTCGTTAAGCAGAAGCTCCATGGTTAGAGGCAGTGCCCCTCAGAATGTCAGCCACTTGTGACACTTGAAAGGGGGGCTTTCATATTCACGCTCTGTGAGCTTCCTAGGGGCATCTCTGTCTAGCCCCTGCAGGAAATAGGAGGCAGGCCTTCCATCTGTTCCAGGAAGGCTCTGGAACTCTCCTCCTTCACAACTGTGCACAGCTCCAAAGTGTAGTATGAAGACTCTTTTGCCCACCACGAGTCCCCTGCCAATCAATAATTTGGGGACTCTGAGCTCTAGGATTATAGGACAGGTGGGGAGGGGGAAATCCTTTCTCTCGCCACATTCATAATTTTATAAACCTTCATTCATTGTACACCCAGACATGACAGAGGTTTATAAACTCATGAATGATATCACTGGATCTCAGGAGCTTCCCAGAGTTATGGCTGGCCTGTCCTCCACCTGCATCTTAATCCGGATTAGCATCACTCACGTTATTAATGTGACACTCTGTCACACCGTTTCTTCCTCAGCACCAAGGGAGCAACATCAGTGCTCATATAGCAAATGGGCTTCTGTTCTCATAAAAGAAAATTGTTATAAAAGGAGCTATCAGTGAGCTGGTTAACTCCATGTCTCCCAGCAAGCCACGATGCTACTGTCGGGTTGGTGGCCTTGCTAAAGCAGAGAACACTGTTTTACCCCCAGTACAAGATCTCTCAGAGCCAAACTGCTTGGGACACCAGGGCTGATTCTGCACCATTGTGGATCCTGCTGAATTCAGATCGATTTGAACTCAGGTCTTCCTCTATCCCCCCCCCCAATTGAAAAAGAAATATTCTGCACTCGATTGGGAAAGCTCAGGGTGGGGAGGGGAGCCAAGCATAGCAGGAGCGGGGGTGGGGGGAAGGAGGATTGGAGGAATCAGAGGAGATGGAATAAATTCAAGAGGCAAATCTATGCTGAGAAGTTAGGGCTTCTGGAGTGCAGTCACTTTAAGACAAGCCTTGCAACCGGGAACCAGGAAGTCTTTGAACTGATGCCATGGCCAATTAGGGAAGACAGTTTTGCTATGGCAGCGTTGGAGGCATGAGGCAGGAAGTTAATATGCAAAAAGCAGAGATCTGTACATTTACGGATGCTGATTTTTCAAATCTCGGGGTTATATCCACTTCTGGATATCGTGGGGGAAAGATAGGGTTGGATCAATCATGCATGTTGCAGAGGGAAAAAAAGTGATCAAAATGGAAATCGAACTCAGTGTAGACGGCAGGGATTTATTCATACTGGGAGTGCGTAAAAAGCCCCATGCAGACTACACCCAGGTCATTTAGGGTGGACTCACACCTTTCAAAGTCCATGTGTCACGACCCATGGGGTGCACTCCCAGAAGTTCCCATTCTGCACCAACAGAGCCAAGTCCCAGGCATCTGGTACTTAACCAAAGTCCATTTTATTAGAAGGCACATTCAGGAAAAAGCATCAGTGAAAGTCCATCACAGAACGAGGGAACTGCTGAAGACAGCAAACAGACTCCTGGGGCCCCTGAAAGGGCTAAAACCCCTTCTCTCTGTGTGGCAATGTCTCCCCCAAATTTAAGAATCACTCTTTGTGTGTGAGTCCATGACTTTACAAATGTGGTTAAATTGAATGTCTTCACTATAGATTTCCCTGCAAGATCTTGGGGAAAGTGCTGTGTCAGCGTTTCTGCACATATTTTAAATCAATTGATCAAGTAACATGCCAAGCAGAGAAATATAAATGATGGATAGCTTTAAGAAAGGCAGATCCTCCCCCCCCCTCCCTCCCACGCACACACCAGTGCAATGGTTTGGTAGGTGCTCGTTTTTATGTTTCTGGCCAATTGCATATCATCATTTCTCATTGACAATGTCCAATAACCAGAGAGGGATTAAGATCGAGGCTCTACGGTTAAGCAAAGGCCTTTTTCTCCCAGGTTTCTGATTTAGAAGTCCAGGCAAAAGGATCAGCAATGATGCCTGTCAGGGACTGTGTGGCTTGAACTAGGAATGTGGCCAAGCCTGGGAATTATGCAGAAATTCACTCAGAAGGTGGGCAATACTGAAAGCAGAAAGCATAAGGCCTCCAAGATTAGCCAGGCAGGAAAGGAATGCCAGGATCCTTCACTTTGCCCCTTCCTGCTGAACAGTGCAGCATCTTCTGCCTTCTGCACTTTTGGCATTGGCTGACGTGCCCAGTTCGGGTCCCACAGTCAAAAATCAAGGTCACAAGGAACCCGTGAAGGCAGCAGAAACGTCAATCTTCAGGGCAGAGCCTTTCAGAGACATAACTGTGGACTGAATAATGCTACTGCCATCTGATATGCAAATGAAGAAGAAGAAGAAGAAGAAGAGTTGGTTCTTATATGCCGCTTTTCCCTACCCGAAGGAGGCTCAAAGCGGCTTACAGTCGCCTTCCCATTCCTCTCCCCACAACAGACACCCTGTGGGGTGGGTGAGGCTGAGAGAGCACTGATATCACTGCCCGGTCAGAACAGTTTTATCAGTGCCGTGGCGAGCCCAAGGTCACCCAGCTGGCTGCATGTGGGGGAGCGCAGAATCGAACCCGGCATGCCAGATTAGAAGTCCGCACTCCTAACCACTACACCAAACTGAAGGTATAGACCAACCAATCAATGACTTTAACTGGACTCATGGACCAATCGGAAGCTTGGGCTTAGGACCAATCAGGTTCTTTGGCGGGCTCGCCAACATGTATATAAGCTGAGGTTGTTCTAGCGTCATTGTTTAGTACTGCCTTTGTGTGTCAGTTGTTACTTCTAACAAAGAGTTGCTTTCTAAGAACTTCTAGTCTGTGTCTACTGAACCCACAGACTAAATATTTGGGGAAACCCTAGACATTCCTAGATGTTCCTCAGGTATGTTCCCGAAAAGCTCTGTGCTGGGACCATTGTTCAGCTGTCAAACTCTTGTAAGTCTGATGGTTAGTTATCACAGATAAAGGATTATAAAACTTTAGCCTGTAACCAGTGCAAGTTTGACTTCTGTTTGCGAGGAAGCCGACAATGAAGGCTAATTTTTATGTCCACTCATCTGCTTTGAAGATGTACATTCCTGCTGCCTATACAGGTACCTTCTGACCTTGATTTTTGACCATGATTGACTGTGGACTTTTTTGTGTCCAGTTCTGGTTCCAGGCAGCGGAAGAGAGCCGTGGCTGGAGAACCTCCTTCCTGAAGCTACATCTGGGTATGGCCTTGGCCCAGCCCTGGTACTGGCCTGGCCACAGAGATCCCAAAAATACAACCGCTCATAACTCGGGGCACACGTTCTTCATTTATAAAGCATGCTGTGCTCAAGGCTGGCCAGTGATATTGTCAAGCCCCAGCGCTTTAATGTGGCTAATTCTAATTAATACGGTGCTTTTCATTCCCCCAGCCTTTTACACACACAGATTAAGGTAAATCCCTAGCTCGGAGAGCTTGGCTTCCAAGTTAAGCAAAACCAAACATCCCACAGGAAGAGAGATCATCTTGCCCAGTTGCCGGTCATTTTTGTAGGCCTTGAGGCAAGAGTAGCTCTCAGGGGACTTTGTTTTCCTTCGACCTCACCTTGGTTTCATTGTAGGGAGACCCCTGGAATCTCTGCAGCCCTCTCTGGCCTGGCTCGATTCCCCTCTTGTCTTTCTCAGTCTTTTCAAGCAAAATGAAATACAACCCAGGCAGCTGATCTGTCTCCCTCTCTAGCAGGCAGGTGAATGTTCGTGTAATGCTTTCCCATGGAGGCTGTTATTTATAGTTTTGTCCCAGACAGGGTAAAAAGAAGAAATCAAGTTTCTGCTCAACATCTCTCAACATTCTCCATCATCTCTCCTCTTAGCTTCATGTCCTTCTCAACCTTCATAAATCTATAGGCCATGGAAAACATGCAACAAGGCTGGAGATTGACAGAAAGAAAGTTTTCAATGAAGTGGCAGTAGTTTGAAAGAGCTTTCTCACCCTGGGGTGTGTGCAGCACACAGTGCTTTCCCTCCCCTCTTAGACTGGTTAAACAGGCTTTGCAGGTTATTGGCACGATAACCTATTTACTCACAGGTTAGGGTGTATGTATACACTGCAAGCAGCAGTTCTTAGGAATCTAAGACAATTCCTGTGTACACGAGGTGGAAGCGGAGGCAGAAGAGAGAGGAACTGCTGATATGGGAATCCCTTCACGTGTGCAAAGTTGTATGGATAAGAAGAGACATTCATTCATTCATTCATTCATTCATTCATTCATTGTTTGATTTGTAGCCTGCCACTCCCAAGCAAGATGCTCGTGATGGGTAACAGACATAAACCCCACAATAAATATCATTAAACAAAATGATAAAACAGTAAAACCAATTACCTTAACCCCTCCCAGCAGCAGACTTATCCCTCCTTCCCTTTCAGCTCAACAGGCCACTCGGAGGTTAGTGAGGAGCAGCCTGCTGTACCGGCTAATTCGGGGGGGGGGGGGGGGCTCTAGATCTTCCTCACTCTGGGCTCAACCAACGATCTGGCAGAAGAGCAGGCCTTGCAGAAGTGTGACAGCTCCATCACTTAGCTTTCTCAGGAGCTCATTCTACCAGGTTGTGGCCAAAAAGGTCCCGGCCTGGGTCAAGGCCAGAAGAATTTCCCTTGGGCCAGGGATCTCCAACAAATTCACACCTGCAGAGTGGAGCACCCTGCGGGGGGCATAAGGAGTTAGGTGGTCCCATAGATCAGAGGTAGTCAACCTGTGGTCCACCAGATGTCCATGGACATCTGGAGGACCACAGGCTGACTACTCCTGCCATAGATGAGTGGGGACCAGACTGTGGACAGCCTTAAAGGCTAATACCAAGAACTTGAACTTGATCTGGGCTGCAACTGGCAACCAATGCAGCTGCCTCAGTACAGGCTGGATCTGGACCCTCCAAGTTGTACCTGTCAGGATCCCAGCAGCCACATTCTGCACCAGCTGCTGGGTCAAGGACAAGGGCAGGTCCACATAGAGGGCTCAACCTCATGGAATATTTTCAGGGGGACAATTCTACGGAAATCTCTCATTTTAATCTGAAAATTATAACTGGCAAATATTAAGCACTACATCTACACACACACACACACACACACACACACACACACACACACACACACACACACAGAGGTCCAATTGGGGCAAAGTGGTCTGGAAAGGAGGCTAATAAATTCTTAGGCGCCTTCTCCCCGGTGCTCAGAATCTGCAGAAAACGTCGCCCTGCCAGTGACCTTGCCAGCTCAGGCTCCCTAGTATGGGCTGTATTTGTGTGCCCCACTCCTCAAAGGAGAGCTCAATCCACTCCAGCAGCCGGGAGACCGTGAGCGACGCTCATCCCTCTGCTTCTTAATTAAATAGAGTCATACAAAGATCGCTGTGATCCGCTTGTCCCAGCTCCCCGGCTGCGTTTCGCTCTGCGGCTGGAGTCCTCCTGAGGCCTGACCTTCTGCATTCTGCTCACATCTTTACACTTCTCATTCTCCGCAGCCACCCCTGGCAGCAATTCCAGGCTGGAGAAACAGCGAGGGGGGCACACAGAAATATAGACTGCGAGCGGATGTGGGACAACTCAGGTTCCCCGATTGGTGATAGAGCATTTATCTCCACTGCAGCTGGGAGATGGAAAATCAGCTCTCCCCACCCCTTCTGGCGGCTCGTGGTTAGAATGCCGGAGTCAGGGCACAGAGCAGACAATTATTCAACCCGCTCTCTGCGTGAGAGAAAACCTGTGGCCGTCCAAGGGTCGTCCCGCTGAATTGTGCATGCATTCCGAGACGGCTTTTAACTTCCAGTGCGCCTCCTGAACCACAGGGGCGCATGCTGAGTTTGGACTTGGCAGTCCAGGGTTCAAATCTTTTAGCTGTGGAATGGTTCACGTCGTGTTCAATGGTACAAGTTTCATGTTAAGCGTTGCCTTGATTAACGTTGTGTAATGTGGCACAGGAAAATAAACAAAATAAATATAATGCCAATTCGGTTCAGCGTGACGTGCTTCAGTAGACAGAGAGGGGGAGAGGGAGAACGTCATCGAAAAATTGCATTTTATGGCTTTGTTATTGAAAGGATACATTTAAAACCCACATAGCTGATCTGTCTCCCTCTGTAGCAGGCAGCCTTGCAGCACAAGGGGGTGGTCCTTTCTCTAAGCATTTGTACAATTCTTAGCTAACAGTGTTTCCTTATTTGGAACTGATGCTTGTTTGGCTGGGCATTCAGGTTTGTTGATGGCCGGTAAATATGGAACCACCTTGGTTGTGACCAGCTAATTTCTAAAGCAGGGGTAGTCAAACTGTGGCCCTCCGCAAATGCTGGCAGGGGCTCATGAGAATTGTAGTCCATGGATATCTGGAGGGCTGCAGTTTGACTACCCCTGCTAAGGGACACCTGCTCCCCAAATGCAGACATCATCCACCCACCAAGGGACTTCAATTCTAAAACAAAGCCTTTACTTAAATGTAGGGAAGGCGATGTCAGCTTTGAGTTGTAATGGCTCAGGCAGCGGGTCTCACGTTCAAACCCTGTCATCTCACGTTGGAGGTCCTGGGAGAGACCTGTCCAAGCATTAGATCAGGGGTAGTCAAACTGCGGCCCTCCAGATGTCCATGGACTACAATTCCCAGGAGCCCCCTGCCAGCGAATGCTGGCAGGGGGCTCCTGGGAATTGTAGTCCATGGACATCTGGAGGGCCGCAGTTTGACTACCCCTGCATTAGATTCTGGAGCAGCTTCTCTAACCTTTTTTTTTACTGTTGAGAGCCCACCGGAACATTCCCCAGGCTTTGAGAAACCCGATGATGGCTCTTGTGAATGAGGGTCAGGGAGTGGGAGTGAAGCTGGTTATCCTGCAGATTGTGATCTTGGTTTTTGTATGTACTGTTTTATATGGGGTTTTTAGATGTTTATGGAAACCGCTATAAGCCAGCTGAGTCCAAGAGTGGCGGTTAATAAATACACATATAAATAAAATATATAGTCATGCCACCTGTAAGTGTTTAACCAATTTTTAAAAATATATATTTTTAAATTAACTCCCACCCATTTGGGAAACCCAGATCCACCAAGAAACCCCAGGGTTTCACAAAACCCTGGCTGAGAAAGCCTACTGTAGTTCAGCATGTTCTTTTTAGCAAAATATTTGAGGGTTGCTAAAAGTGAATGCCTTACCACCCTGCTGTTTTACCGTCATGAAGCTCTGATCATGTGGCTGGGAGTTCGATCCCAGCAGCCGGCTCAAGGTCGACTCAGCCTTCCATCCTTCTGAGGTCGGTAAAATGAGTCCCCAGCTTGCTGGGGGGTAAACGGCAATGACTGGGGAAGGCACTGGCAAACCACCCTGTATTGAGTCTGCCATGAAAACGCTAGAGGGCGTCACCTCAAGGGTCAGACATGACCCGGTGCTTGCACAGGGGAGACCTTTACCTTTAAAAGTGAATGCAGGAAGATATTTTCTGCTTCGGGCTAGAAGGCAAGATAGTTCTGCAGAACCCTGAGCTTCTGGGTAAAAGAAGTAAAGCCTCTTTGGCTCCGCCCCCTCAGGGAAACCCTTGCTGATTCTTAAAGGGCCAGCGGCTCAGGAGTCAGGCTTCAGTTGTCCTCTTCTTGAGCTGAGAGGCCTGTTGTGTCTGGTTTGGTCTCATCCTGTCACTGTGCAAAGGGGGAGGTGAAGACAAGAGAGGGTGTCATTTATTGCCTGCCTGGTCCCAATTAGAGCTGGCGGCTCAGTGCGAGGCAATCTCACCCAAGCAGGTTTCGACAAATTGAATCAACTCCTCAGGCACTTTACTGGCTGTTACTCTGATTGTCAGCTCACTTTATCTCCCCTGCCAAGTGTTCCCTGCTTCCTTGCCTAATAAGGGAGCTTCTTCCTCTGGCTGCAATTTGCAGGCATCTCCCAGGTCTCATTCCCTGGCAAAAGGGGCCCTATGCATTTTATGCCGATGGGCCCAGGTTCTGGGTCTAGAAAATCCTCAGTCCTGCTCCTCATATACAAGATACAATATCTTTTGCAACTCATGGGGAAGAGCAAGGATTTGCAAAGCACTGAAGCTGCCTGTGGGGAAGCCAATCCAGGTTGTCTCCTGGCATCTGACATGCCCCTGGGCATCTGCTAATTTAGCTCAGTTTTAGAAAGCCTACTCCAAGTGCTGAGGCTCCAGGCTCAATATCTGGATATACCTGATGAGCAGGGCTAGGAAAGAGTCTCTGCTCAAGCTTTTGGGGAGGCTTTGCCAGTCAGTGCTGGGCATCTACATCACAGGGTATCTGTTGTAGGGAGAGGAAGTGAAGGCAATTGTAAGTCACTTTGAGACTTCTGCAGGTAGTGAAAAGCTGGCTATAAAAAACCACTCCTCCTCCTCCTCCTTCTCCTTCTCCTTCTGCTTCTCCTTCTCCTCCTTCTCCTTCTCCTTCTCCTTCTCCTCCTCCTCCTCCTCCTCCTCCTCCTCCTCCTCCTCCTCCTCCTTCCATTGAGGTGAATGAGTTTAGGAGATGCAACTCTGCTTAGAATTCCACTCTTGGGCATTCATGCTATGTAAAAACAAACAAACTAAAACAGCTTTCAACCAACTCTGGACTTATCAGACATAGCACTGCAATGTAATATTCTTTTCTACAGAAAACTCCAGACTTTTTGGAAATAGCAGTGCAATATTCTTTTCTACAGAAAGGTTTGACAGCCAGTTTGGTGTAGTGGTTAGGAGTGCGGACTTCTAATCTGGCATGCCAGGTTCCATTCTGCATTCCCCCACATGCAGCCAGCTGGGTGACCTTGGGCTTGCCACGACTCTAATACAGCTGTTCTGACCGAGCAGTGATATCAGGGCTCTCTCAGCCTCACCCACCTCACAGGGTGTCTGTTCTGGAGAGAGGAATGGGAAGGCGATTGTAAGCCGCTTTGCGCCTCCTTTGGGTAGGGAAAAGCTGCATATAAGAATATTCTATTCTAATTTCATAAAACTTTAAAGAGGGACAGACCTGAATGAATGGGATGAAATTAATTCAAAAGAAATTCCATCTAAACATCCGGAAGAAGTTCCTGACAGTTAGAGAGGTTTCTCAGTGGAACAGGCTTCCTTGGAAGGTGGTGGGTTCTCCATCTTTGGAGAATTTAAACAGAGGCTGGATAGCCATCTGATGGTGAGGCTGATTCTGTGAAGGCTTAAGGGGGTGGCAGGTTACAATGGATGAGCGATGGGATGTGAATGTCCTGCATAGTGCAGGGGGGTTGGACTAGATGACCCACGAGGTCCCTTCCAACTCTATTATTCTATGATTCTATGATTCTATATGCAACAACAGAAGCTGCATTTCTTGGGGATAGAATAGCCTCACCCTAAATTGTAGAGACCTGCAAAGCATTGATTCTGTTCAGCTTCGCAGTACATTGTGCTGGCAAATAGTTTATGAATTGATTTCTCCCTCTCTTTTGAAGGACTGAAATGTATTACAGGGGATCATAAGTGCCATTTTAAATATTCTGTTGAACAGGGTGATAATTGCGTTATAGCCTTCAAGAGGGTGGAAATGCATACTTGAACAAGGGGGAAGAGACTGAACCGGCACATTGAGCCTCTTAAAAAATGGCTCTTCAACTAAAGGATGGCTGTGAGGTGTGGGGTATTGGGTTTTTTTGCAGCTTCCCACATGAGTTGAGTGGCTATCTTGAGCACTCAGCCTGGCTGATTCCACATTGTTGGGAAATGGCAGAATTAAGTCTAGCAGGAGCAGATCTGCCGCTAGACACCGTGATTAAAAGCTTCTGTCTGAACACTTCTCCTCCCACAGTCTACAGTAGGATGGTGGTCAGCAAAGACTGTCAGAGGCCCTTCTCCAGGGGTTATCTACTGGTGACATGGCCTTTGCTGTGGTGGCCCCCAACTCATGGATCTCTGTCTTGAAGGATGCTTGCCTGGTGCCACCATTGCTGTCATTTAGGGCGGGGTAGTCAACCTGTGGTCCTCCAGATGTCCATGGACTATAATTCCCATGAGCCCCTGCCAGCAAACGCTGGCTGGGGCTCATGGGAATTGTAGTCCATGGACATCTGGAGGACCACAGGTTGACTACCCCTGATTTAGGGCACCTTTACAACCATACAATTGGTGCTCTGGGACATGGAACTGAAGCTATCAGCAACAGGTGACATCAAACCATGCATGAAATAGCCAAGTACTTTGGATCCAGGCAGATGATTATCACTATTAGCACCTTTATGGCTTTATTTAGGTGCCTTAGTTTCATGTACACACACATTTCTTTCATCAGCGTTGCCATTCTCTTCTTTTTCTTTGCCCTTCAACCCTGTATATATTCAAGAATGGATTTTTGCTGAACTCGCCCCAATATATATATATATATATATATATATATATATATATATATATATATATATATATATATATATATATATATATATATATATATATATATATATATATATATATATATATATATATATATATATTGGGGCGAGTTCAGCAAAAATCCATTCTGGCTGATTCCATATATATATATATATCCATATATATATATATATAAAAAACCATTCTCTCCTTTATTTATTTACTGCCTTTATCATCCCAATAACAGTCAAGCCATGGAGCAGAACTTTCAGGACCATGGATAGCAGCAGGACCAAGGCCATGAAGAAATCAACATCTGGTTTAGTGGCTGGCTAACTCTGTCTCTTAAGAGCCTCTTGTGGCGCAGAGTGGTAAGGCAGCAACATGCTGTCCGCCCATGAGGCTGGGAGTTCTATCCCAGCAGTCAGCTCAAGGTTGACTCAGCCTTCCATCCTTCTGAGGTCGGTAAAATGAGTACCCAGCTTGCTGGGGGGTAAACGGTAATGACTGGGGAAGGCACTGGCAAACCACCCCGTATTGAGTCTGCCATGAAAATGCTGGAGGCCGTCACCCCAAGGGTCAGACATGACCCGGTGCTTGCACAGGGGATACCTTTACCTTTAACTCTGTCTCTTGTTCTTGGAGCATAGGCAAGGCAGGGGTAGGAATAGTCTGCCTGGATCTCCTCTTCCATGCTAAATAGGGACAGATGTAAACCTGAGAGCCTTGATTCTTCACAAGCCCAGATGCAAAGATTTTACAATGGCCCCTTTTGAGATGAGAGGAGGATTTTCCTGAGAATCCCTAGATTGTTATGGGACAAACAACTCATCTGACAGATGGCAGGGGAAAGCGTGGCACCATTTCGCCTCTGGGTTGACTTGGTCTTCCTGGAGATAATCTCCTGTAATTGGAGATGGCTCTGGTGTGATAGAAACCACCACTGGAATGGACATGTTTGCTGGGGGCTGCTTCTCTTGACTCTTCTACCTTGTCACATCTGTCTAGAGTGCCAAATCCCATTAATAGAACCAGGGGCTGTATAGGGTTGGTTTGCTCAGCATCTCCTGATGATGTGAGCTGACACCAGAAGCTACCTGTTTCTCCTGACCCTCTGTTTGGCTTTCTCAAGAGACTGTCAGACAGTATATTGATGTGGCAGATCCTCATTCCTCTTCCCTAACAGGCTGGGCTTCACAGAGCTAAGGGGAGAAGCTCTTGCCGAAACACAGAATTTATGACACGTGGACAAGCAGTTATCATTCTCTCTGACAGACGCTCCTCTCTCCCTCTCCTTTTCATTTCCTCAACTTTTAAATCCATCCAACGTTTCTAGAAAGGGTCAAATGAAGAACACTTGAGGGCTAAAGTGAAATTGTGTGCAGATCTGTGTTACCAGTTCCTACGTTCCTTGACATTTAATTTTATTTAACATGAAAGAATTGATGTTGACCTTCTAATAGGTGAGTTTTTAAAATTTATAAGCCACATGACAAATCTCAATTGTTATGTTGGCTACATTTTTGGATCGATAGAAGAAAATAAGGCCATGGAGAGGTTTTTTTTTTTAACTACTTTGCTAGAGCAAAAATCCATCGAAAAGAAACAAATTCTTGGTTTGTAGAAACCTTTAAAAATGCAGTCTTCCCTTTTCTCTCAATTGTTTTATCTTGGTAACCAAGCAATCTTAAGAACTCTTTCCTGGAAGTATACCCCATTAAATAAAAAGGAATTTGCTTCAGAATATAGCTGAATATAGCTCCCAGAGCTGCCTTGATCTTTTTTGTTTCTTATTCTTGAGAAAGTGCAATTAAAACATATCAGAGAGACAGGCGGAATCATGTTATCCAGCGTTAATAAGATTTGACAGCTGGCCAGAACTTTAAAAAGAACCAAATAAGACCTCACAATCAATTTTTTAAACCAGAATAAAACATCAATTGGAGGCAGATAATAAAAATAAAACACGCTTCAATGCAGCATGCTAACTTTTTAAGAGCTCCGATCTAGCTGGAGATGATGAACCGCCAGAAGGCAACTGCAGGGCAAAATAGCTACTATCGAAAAAGAACATTTACCAGGGCTGACAGACAATTAAAGAATTAATGGAAGGGCGTGAGATGTAACTTACAATTCAATAAACAGGAAGAAAAGTCAACCTTAATATTTTCTCCTTTGTTCCCTGCTGAATTTATTGTCTTGAACTCCGAGCAAAATTGGCTGTTGTTAGTTGATCAACCATTTCAAGATCACAGCAGTTCTATATTTTAGGCACAAATCACTGCTGAAAATTATCCCTCCACCAATAGCAGGACTATGGTACAGTCTGATTCTGCAATAGTCCCCATGTGCCAGAAGGCCATAATGATCGATGAAACAGGCCTGCAGCATGAAGTTTCCCTTCCTTAAGGGAGAGTTATAAATGCCCCAACGTTATTCGGCAGTTGGGGAAGGAGGAATTTGCATGAAAAAAATAAAACTTGTCGACAAGAGCAATATTTCGTATCTTCTGAGTAGGAGGGGAGCTGGCATGATATATTGTTATATCGCAGAAGCTAAGCCCTGCCGGTACTTGGATAGGAGACTGCTGAAGAAGACTCTGTAGAGGAAGAAACTGGCAGGCCAGCCCTGCTTCTTACTCCCCTTGCAAGCCCCTGGCTGGGGTCATGGTGAATCAGTGGTGACTTGATGGCAGTTGGTAGTGGAAAGAGCCATCAAGTCTCAGCTGTCTTGTAGCAGCCCCAGAGGGCTTTCCAAGCAAGAGATATTTGGAGGTGGTTGACCATTTCCTACTTCTGTGGTCTCCCTTGTAATTATCTATGTGCCTACCACATGAGTGTTCAAAGTAGAGGAGGAGGAGACGAAGACGAAGACGAAGACGAAGATGAAGACGAAGACGAAGAAGAGCTGGTTCGCACATGCTGCTTTTCTCTACCCGAAGGAGACTCAAAGTGGCTTACAGTCATTTTCCCTTCCTTTCCCCACAACAGACACCCTGTGAGGGAGGTGAGGCTGAGAGAGCCCTGAAATTACTGAAGAAAAAGAAGAAGAGTTGGTTCTTATATACTGCTTTTCTCTCCCCGAAGGAGCCTCAAAGCGGCTTACAGTTGCCTTCCCTTTCCTCTCCCCACAACAGGCACCCTGTGAGGTAGGTGAGGCTGAGAGAACCCTGATATTGCTGCTTGGTCAGAACACCTTTTCTGTGCTGTGGTGAGCCCAAGGTTGCCTGTGGGGGAGCAGCGTGGAATCAAACCCGGCTCGCCAGATTAGAGGCCGCTGCTTTTAACCATGACACTAAGCTGGCTCCTGAAAACGTTCCAGTAAAGCTGGCCAGTGATATTATTATCCTGCTGCTGAGGCTGAAAGGCACAGTAGCTTTTTCATGCTGCCTAATGAGGTCGTATGGAGCTGTCTCAACCTGAGTCATCACAGGGCAAAGGCAAAGAGGAAATGGCCCTGGAGCAAGCTGAGCTGAGTTGCATCATTACCAGGCCACAGGACGAAAGGGCCACGTGCCAGCAACCTTGATTGCAGGTGCCAGCTCACCTGCTGCCTCCTCCTCCTTTACCACTGAGTGGCCTCCAATTGTTATTGTTGCAGGAAGGGAGCATGAATGGACCAGCCAGATCTGAGCTGAGCACACCCCATAGTGCTAGCAGAGCAACTGGGGATTGGGTCTGCTTGCTGCTGGTGGCTAGTGGCCCTCCAGAATAGTGGGCCACCAAAAGCATTCCCTGTAAGTGTCATGGCTTGTTTGCCTCCCCCTCCCCCCAATGCTTCACTAGTATTGCTTCCTCTGACAGCAGTTCTCCAGCAGTTTCCCAGCACCTGCATCTTTGGGCCTTTTAATTGGGGAGTGAACCTGGGATCAGCCAGGTCTCTGCTCAACCTCGTTGTCCTGCATCCGCTCTAAACCGCAGCTTTTGATTAACCTCGCTAGCCCTTTTGCGGCTGGAGGGCAGGCTGGAATCGATGCTGTTTGCCGATCTTGCAGCTCCGTCCCGGACTTGGTGGCGTCCTCTCTAGGGACTGACAGGCTGGCAAATTCTTGACAAATGAGCCCCAGTTGCCTTGGGGTTTTTACTTTGGTGGCCATCTCCTCTCCAAGAATGTGAGAGCTTAGATTTTTCCAACCACCAGCCCCATCAAGCTCCTGACCTCTTGCTCACTTGAAACGAATGGAGGAAACGAGGCCAGAGCAGATGGCTTCATTAAGTCACGGATGACCTCAGGTTATGCTCAGAATCTGGCTAATAGAGCCGCTGCCTTTCCTGCAGACAGAGGCTTGGCCCCTAACAGCTGCCTAGCAGGCAGGGACCGATATGGGAAGCCGTCCCCAGACTCTGTGAAAAGCAGAGAACTCTTGTCCAGCTTGGATCATTCTAAGAACATCAGGACAGCTTTGCAAGGACCACCTTGCCCCCCAACCACACCTGTGGCTTCCATGTGGTACAACAGGCTCCACCTGTACATGTTTACTGAGAAGGGAGCCCCGTGGAATCCCCCCCCCCCCCGCAATTTGGAATGTTTCTAAATTAAAGGATGCCCCGTTAGCTTCCAAAGAGGTGAGAGCAGGGCGGAAGTCAGTCAACCTCCTGCAGCAGCTGCAGCCTTGATGGAGCTTCCCTGGAGATGCCCCACTGTTCTGTTCCTCCCTCGTTTTTTTTCCCCGGCACCCCCAGTGTGTATTTTATAAGGCAGGTAGCCGTAGAAACAGAAGGGAACAGCAGATTGTGCTGCAATTTCCAGCATCTCCCTTGTTTCCCGACTGCTGGAGGTTGACAGCTTTTCAAAAGTGGTATTAATTGCATCTTAAAATGTTGTGCATCCCTGGGTACCCCCCCCCCCTCTTCCTGGAATTGTATAACAGGGCAAAATGTGTACCTGCTTTCTAGGTTTCTCCCCCCCCCCCAGCTTAATGACTGGGTGGTGGGAGATGCTGCTGAGAGATGAGGAATTTATTTTCACATCCTAGCTGGTGGGAATGACTGGGGACTCCCATAGCTGAAGGACTGCTGCCCGGCACCTAGCTTAGAAGAGTGGTTTTCAAATGCTCAACAACACCCTTGTCACTTATGGTTCCACAGGGACAGCTTCAAGCAGGGCTTTAAACACAGTGGCCCCATCCACCTTTTTGGAACAGACACCTTTGAGAACCCCATCCCTGGCTGTTTCCTCGAAGGACCACAACATGTTTGTCATTTTTGCATCCAGTTGATTGATTTAATAGCTCTTGGGGCTGTGTTTGTTGTTTCTTTGTATCATTAGTGATGAGCAATAGGGATGTGAGTGTCCTGCATAGTGCAGGGGGTTGGACTAGATGTCCCTTGAGATCCCTTCAAACTCTATGATTCTATGATTAACTTTTTTGTTTTCCGTGTTGATCTTATTGTGTCGTTTCCCTGCACCACTTGGAGAAATGAAAAGTAGACTGAAAATGTTTAAAATCAATCAGGGATGTAGAATCATAGAATAGAACCATGGAGTTGAAGGGGGCTGTACCAGCTATCTAATCCAGCCCCCCTGCTTAGTGCGGGATCAGCCTAAGGTCTCCAGGATAAGTGCATCTTGAGGACTGCCAATGAGGGGGCGCTCACCACCTCCTTAGACAGCTGATTCCATGGCTGAACTACTCTGACTCAATCCCCCCCCCCCTAAAATAAAATATCTAGCTGGCACCGTCCTACATGTAATTTAAATCCATTACTGCAGGTCCCATCCTCTGCTGTCAACAGGAATGTAATTTTAAATTCAAGGGAGCCTTTTTCATTTTATTTTGTGTTTTTGGTGGTAGCATTTCTATATCGAAGACGAAACTGAACCATCCTTTCCCCTGACCATATTAACGAAATATAATGTTGCTGTTAAAATTGAATCCTTTTTTAAAATGCCGATTGCAAACCTATGGCATGCAACTAGAATAAAATGCCATAAGAAAGCAAACGGGTTATTTTTCTGAATGATGATAGGTTGCCGTTGGCTTAGCACAGACAGGCGTGGAGTGCCGTTGGATCAGGGGGTAGGCGGGTGCACATCTGGAAGACCCCTCACTCTATGGTCCCGCTGTTCCTAATTGGTTGTCGCACACATGGGAGATTCCCTGGTGAGTAAAGGACAGGCTGTTGCGCTCTTTCGGATGTGCCATGAAAATTTAAAGACACTGTTCCTAAAACACGTCAGACGGGATTCAGATTTCAGACTAAGGATCTGCCTATCTGGGAATCCATGTATCACTTGGGTGAGCAACAGAATGACGGGCAAAGGGAAGAGTTGCACCCACCCTGCTGAATTATTAGCTTGGAAAACAGAACCTCGGATTCCGTGGTTTTGCTTGGAACTGTATTTTTTAGGGGAAGACTCTAGTCTTGATAAACTGAATGGCAAAGGAGTCCTCTTTTCCCCAATTCTCCTGTTGTGGAATGGGGAGACCGGGTGGTGTTACCCAATGGGGAACTGGGGCAACTTGGCCTCAGACAGGGCATTATGTTGGGCTAAGAACTGCGCTCTCTTCCTCCTCGACTTAAGCCGCTCCACTGTTGCTGTTCTGCTAAACTCTGGTGGTAGCTCAGCTCATCCTTCTCCCATTGGAGAGCCTTTGTTTTGTATAAACATGCTAAAATTAGCTTCATGTTTCGCTCAATTAATTGCTTCGACGAGGAGACACCTGTGCAATCAGCGTTCATCCCCTGCGGGATGCGCGTCTCCTTTCACCTGTTGGCTTTGCCCTCTCGGCCTAGCGGGGATGAAAGGGGTCCCTGGAAGTTTGCAAGAAAAAAACGGATGCAAGAGAAAAGCACCTTTCCTGCCCTCCCTTAAGACGGAGGCATGCAAATGAGGCTAATTTGCAGTGAAGGGAATAAGATGACTCAAGGCTACTAGAGCAGAAATGGATTTTTTTGCTCCAACAAATTACGGGACACATGAAGCTGATGCTGAGTCAGACTCTTGGTCTGTCAAGTATTGCCTACTCTGACAGGCAGCAGCTTTCCCGTATCTCCCACTTTCCCTTTCCCCTTTCCCACCTTTTGATATTCAACAGCTGCCATGAAATAGTATTTAGTACTGGGCAGCATTTGACAGACGCCTCGTGACGGCATTTCTTGTCTGGCAATTTATGAGATTTCTTCATGCTGACAAAATAATCAAGGAAGGAAAGTCAGTCTTAAAACACTTTTTTTGTTTAATAAAAAAAAAAAATTGAGCTAACACTTCCAATGGAAAATGTCAGGCAGAATCTGACATGTCAATTCCAGACTCTAGCAAAACAGGAATCCCCCCCCAATTTGGAATGCTTCTAAATTTCCATTGCCATTCTAGCCTGCACCCACTCTATCCACTCTGCCCTGGGGACCATCGATCACTCAGCCCACACACGCTAGGCGAGGGGACTCTCTACTGCAACCTCTGAAGGACAAAAAGGATCTCTAGAGGTCAATGTCTTTGAGACACTCACACATCCCGGAGGGGAGTACTGCCAAAACTGAGTAGAAACAGAAAGAGCCACGCTGTGACTCGGAAACGTCTCTCCGTGGCCCTCTAAGAAATGCTGGAAACTGATGAGATAACCGTCAATCAAAACTTCACCGGCTAACATATGGGCCAGGGCTGACGGCTGGACAGTGGGATGTTTTAATCTGTCTTGCCTGTGACTCTATCGCATCCTCCTGCCCTTCTTTCTCCCAGGGTGCTAATGATTGTTAATGAGGCTTCCCAGAATATGCAAGAGACGGATCGTCCCAGCAGACAGGGAAGCCCTGACTCTGCTCTCCCACGGGGGGGGGGGGGGGGCAAGCTGGCTCTGCTGGAAATCTGCCAAGGTGCCCTTGAAGAATCGTTTTGGTGAGGGCAGAGAGCAGCTGGCAAGCACTCCCTTGCCACCTCGTCATTCTTTCCGGAGGGGAGTGCTTGGCAGCTCAAAGGTTTGCATGTTCTTGGGCCAAGAGGGTCCAGCAGAATGCCAATGCATCCCTTCTAAGGCCTCCTGAGCCGTGTTTAGGATTGCATCATATGCCAGGGGAGGTTTTTGGAAGGAGAAAGAGAGCATCACCTTCATATCCCATCTAAAAGAATATTCGGTGTCCCTTGAAAGCACACCTGTTACTGTACCAATATTCCAGCCTAATTGTTTGTGGTATGGTATCGGTAGTGTAACCAGGAGATCTGGAGGATCAGACTTGCCTAGCCTATCCAGTTCAGGGCTCCAGCTTAGTATATCAGCAATGTGTTATGTACTCACAGCTGAAGTACATGCCTTCAGTGGGACCTCCCAAGCTCCCTTCCGTCCTCTGAAGTTGCTCCTGTTACCTTTCATGATTGTAAGAAATTGAAGTGTCCTTGCTTGGTCATTCTGCTAGGAGAGTCCAAGAAGGTCACAGGTAAAGTGAGAAGTTTCTTTGGTGCCCATGCTCCATCTCCTGCAGTTTAGAATGTCCAGTGAGGGCACGTCGCCTGTCTGCATGTGGAGGAGGAGTGGGGAATCCAACCCGTTCTCCAAATTAGAGGCCACTGCTCTTAACCACGACACCATGCTGGAAAAGCAGTTCTATCCCCAGTGGGGGAGAATTCGTGACTGAACCACTGTACCAAGCTGGCTCTAATGCAGAACCCAGTGGAAAGAACAACAAGGGGGCACTTTCCCAGGAGGAAAACGCTTTGTGCCGGCCAGCCCTGAGTTTTATTGGCGACATCATTTCCCGTTCTCCGAGTCTCTTGAGATCCCTTGAGAAGCCATTACAGTTTGCTTTCAATTTAACTCTCTTGAATGGCTGGGTCTAACCTATATAGTTTGCTGCTTTTCACAGGTCTTCTTCCTGCAACACTAATGATTCTGGTTAAAATGTGTGTGTTGGGTGGGGAGGGGCATTTTTTAAAAATGTTTTTATGCTTTTGTAATTGTTTTAATTGTTTTTTTTAAATGTTTGCCACCATGTGGAAACTGATTGGGTAGAAAGGAAATGCTTAAAATTAATGTAAGCAGTGCTTTCGTGTTCAGGGGTCTGTCTCACTTGTGCCGGCTGTACAAGTTGCCCTGAGTTGTCCCTTGTATTTAGGAACTTGTTGAAGGGGACTTGGTAGCAAAAAAGGCCATGCAGGCTCCTGAATGTGCCCTTGCCTGTATTCTGCTTGAGTTCAGTACTTTAAAAAATGTATTGTGTTACCAGGGGTAGTCAAACTGCGGCCCTCCAGATGTCCGTGGACTACAATTCCCAGGAGCCCCTGCCAGCATTTGCTGGCAGGGGCTCCTGGGAATTGTAGTCCACGGACATCTGGAGGGCCGCAGTTTGACTACCCCCGTGTTAAACCAAGAGGCATAGTTTCTTAAGACAGCTACCATCCAAGGGGCACTTATCTCCACTGTAGAAGAAGAAGAGTTGGTTCTTATATGCCGCTTTTCTCTTCCCGAAGGAGTCTCGAATAAGCTTTTTGCCTTCCCTTTTCTCTCCCCGCAACCGACACCCTGTGAGTTAGGTGAAGCTGAGAGAGCCCTGATATCACTGCTCAGTCAGATCAGCTTTATCAGGGCTGTGGTGAGCCCAAAGTCAGCCAGCTGGTTGCAGGTGGGAGAGTGCAGAATCAAACCCAGCTCGCCAGATTAGAAGTCCGTACTCCTAACCACTACACCAAGCTGGCTTCCTTCTGAGCCAATAGGCTGCGGATCAGGCTGCTAGTGGTGCCATGAGTTCAATAGCTGCAATGCACAGCCGAAATCTGCAATGCACAGCGGAGAGAAATAGGCTCGGAATCCAAGCATATTTTCAGTGTGGCAGAACAGCGTGATGCCCAAAGACTGGGGCTCTGATGCTGTAAAACATCTGGACTTTGCAGTACTTAATTTCAAAAGTAATCAAGGAAGAAAACTTAAGTGCCTCCTACTCTACCCCTCCACCCAAATGTAGGTTGGATAAATTGCTTGCAAAAATGGATTATGCCAGGAAATCTCTGGGCTTTCTCTCCCCATGGTCGTTGTCTAGGTAAGTTCTTGCCTTTCGTCATTCTAATGTGCTGGCTCAAGGAAGAAATAGCCTGTTCCTGGTTGGGAGATGCCAGGGCTTGTAATACAAGGCATCTGCTACCTCTACGAAGGTACATGCTGTCCTGCTTAGTCACTAATAATGTTGCTTGAACAGTAAAGTCATCCTGGCATGAGCATCACGCACCCGTTGCTGGGGCAGTGGCTAAGATGAAGGAGGGAAGAGAGCTTTAATTAAAAGTGGTATTCCAAAGACTCATTCCGGCCTCTGGAACTAGCCGGCAAGAAGCAATTTTGGGAGGATAGTTCTGCTTCGAAGGCTAGAACACTGTTCTCACTCAAGGTTGAAATGTGCAGAGCGGTCCCATAAAAAATGACAAGTCTTCAGCATTTCCCCTCTCCCGACATTACAAGACAGCTGGAAGCCACTGCACAGCGCTTGATATTTCTTGCCACTTGAAAAAGTTAGGAATGTCCAGTGGTATCTCCACCAGAAAATGAAGGAAGGACATCCCACAAGGAAGGCTCCAGGTACTGAAGGCTGGAACTGCGCACATGCGCCCACACTCACACACACACACACACACACACACACACACACACACACACACACACTATGCTTGCAGTGGATGACAAAGTTTATTGATGGAGCTATCACAGTCCCAGAGGCCCTGTGAGACGGCGTAGTTCCACCCAGCCGATGCTTGAGGCCAGGGCAATCAAATAAATATGAGATCCCTTCTCCCTTCTTGGGTTCCTTCTCTCCTTCCTCCGTGCGATAGACTGATACAGCCTGATGTAGCCAATGAGCAATCCAAACTGAAAAAATTCAACCAACTGGCTGGTACAAAAATTATTATTATTATTATTATTATTATTATTAGATTTATAGCCCGCCACTCCCTTGCGGCTCGTGGCGGGTAACAATATCGCAATTCCCCATTAAAACCCCATAAAACAATAATAACATTGCCAATATTGCCGGCATGGCAAGAATGGCAGCTCAACTCCCCCCCTCCCTCCCACTACTAGCGGGTGGAGAGGAGGTCCTGATGATGTTTTGCTTCGGGTGCAGAACCCGAGTCCCCGGGGGAGGCATAGATCTATTATCAGCCCCGGCCTCAACCATAAACCTGGCGGAAGAGCTCCGTCTTGCAGGCCCTGCGGAATGTTGAAAGATCCCGCAGGGCCCGCAGCTCTCCCGGGAGCTCATTCCACCAGGTCGGGGCCAGGACCGAAAAGGCCCTGGCCCTGGTCGAGGCCAGGCGTGCTTCCCTAGGGCCGGGAACGACCAACAGGTTTTCACCCGCAGAGCGCAAGGCCCTGCGAAAAATGTAATCTTTTTGGTTATACTTATTCCAGTTTATTTTGCCTTCATATCTATAACGTGCAGACATAAACCAAAACGGGTTCCGGATAAACACAGGTGTTTTTTTTTTCTTTTTCAATGGCCCGTTTCGTTCTCTTCCTTAGTGGTTTGTTATCTGAAAGCTCTGCCCATGAGGCTGGGAGTTCAATCCCAGCAGCTGGCTCAAGGTTGACTCAGCCTTCCATCCTTCCGAGGTGGGTAAAATGAGTACCCAGCTTGCTGGGGGGTAAAATGGTAATGACTGGGGAAGGCACTGGCAAACCACCCCGTATTGCGTCTGCTGTGAAAACGCTGGAGGGCGTCACCCCAAGGGTCAGACATGACTCGGTGCTTGCACAGGGGATACCTTTACCTTTACTAGATTTCTAGACCGCCCTTCCGGTCAAGAACACTTAGAACAGCAATGAATCATCAAACAGTAACCCAATGAAAGTTAAAACCTGTTAATAAATTAGCAGCATCTATTTGCAGCATTGATTATTGGCATTGCCACCCACAAGTAAGTCACTGCTGATAGGTCTTTCCCAGGCTGGATGTCTCTATGGGGGTGTTTTTTATCCGGGGGGGGCATAGATGTATGCAGGTGGGAAGAGACTTTAGGGATCTGGACCAGTTCTATGCCCACTCTAGTTAATTTGTAAGTTTAAAATTCTCCCATGATTTCTCAGCACTAGAGAGGAAATAGCAGCTGTGGAGACGATGGGGAGGGGAGGGGAAAGGACATGGGTGACCATACAAACAGCACTATGAATCAGATCTCATTAAAACAAATGCCTGTCCTTGTAGGAAGGTTGTCAGGCAATAGTTTGGGAGGGAAACAGACTCGTTGACATGTACGAGAATGAAGAACAATGGACAAATGAGGTGGCTCCTTCTGCTCTCAAGACAGCAGTTCCCATCCTTCCGATGCCCAGCGGGTCGGTGAGGCCAGGAAGGAGCAAGTGGAAATAATGGCTCTGCTCTTCCTGCCTCAGATCTGTTCCTGCCAGTTCCACCTCTGTGACCCCAAGGAAATGGGCCGTGTCTGGTCCTCCTGCCCGGCCCTATCAAGTGAGAAGCTGGGACTGCACTTTACGCAAGGGGATTGTGGCAGGGAGCTTGAGGGACCTGCGGAAGAAGGTGAGTGTGGGGAAGCCAACTCCTGAGAGGGTGCCAGGTATTGTGTTCCTTGGCTGTGTAGGCCTGCAGTGTGTTTACTTCCTTTCCTTCTCTTGCTGAGATTTGAGTGGAGATGCAAAATGAGAGCCAGGGGCTGGAGTGTTGCAGAGCCAGATTCAAATCTGCTGTAGGTCACCTTAACTTGACATGGAGGGGGGGGGCAGGGCATTGCAGCCAGGTGAAGGCAACCTTTAGAAGATATGGCACACCTAGTGCCTAGGTAGGCCTGGGCCTTGGGCTGTTTACTAGCAGACTGGTGAATCCCTCAGTCACAGGGCAAGAGTTAATGAAAGAAGCTAGGGGCAAATTTAAAGGGAGCAGCACCTTCAATCTGGTCTTATCTTATCAGCTGTTAGCTGGCGACCGCTGACTCCTTTTAAATGCTCCCTCCCAACTTAGGCAGGCAAAGCTGCCTGTGAAGATGGGATGGGGGGGGGGGGAAGAGAATTTAACTGTAAATGTTCTTTCGAATACTGCTCATTGGTGGTGCTCAGCTCTGTGTCCTTTCACTCCTGGGTACATGATAGTACATCCCATGTGTGTGGAATGCTGTTCACAAATTTTGGCAGCCAGCCGGGATGTTTAAACTTTCTGAATAGCTGGCCGTGCTGTCCAGTCAAGCCTTGCTGAGCCTGTCTATGTCCCTGCAGCTGCGTCTTGCATTGCCAGTGATAGGGACCATCACCCTTGTCCTGGATAATGACAACACCATTGTCAAAACAGAGGAGCTCTTCCAAACACTGCAGGAAGGCACGGTGTTGCTGATGCTGACCAAAGGACAATCCTGGTTCCCCATGAAGGTGAGCCATGGCACACACCTTTAGCGGGCATTGAGGCTTCTATTAAATTTGGAAGCATTGTGCCAGGAGAGGCTTCTGGGTCCAGTGTACCTAAATCTCAACAGCAAAGTTGTTGACCACCTTCAAAGTCCATCCATAGTCATAGCTCTCCTTCTGTATGGACATAACGCTCCTTAGAAGGCTTAGAAGGAATGGTGGCATTTCCCTTGGAACTAGGAAGAAGAGAAGAACTAGTTTTCATGCACAGAATATCTGGAAATATGCTCAGAAAAGCACACTCCTCCTGGGATCAGCGCAGGCAGAACATGCTGGCAAACCTGTTCCCCGGGAGGGAGAAGAGCAGAGGATCAGGCGTCGAAGAACCACACGCTTTAAAGAAATGACCTGAGTGTATCCATAAATTCCAGTCCTGCAGCACGGGGGCAGGAGTAACTAACACAAACAAGAAATGTGGAGCGGGAAAGAGAACTCACAGCTTGCAAGCCGAGCTTGCAATGAGTTTCAATAAGATGCTAGTGAGTCAGTCGGGTGTAGCGGTTAAGAAGAGCGGCACCTTCTAATCTGGAGAGCCGGGTTAGATTCCCCACTCCTCCACACGCAGCCAGCTGAGTGATTTGTCACACTTCTCAGAGCTCTCTCTCAACCCCACTTACTTCACAGGGTATCTGTAGTGGGCAGACGAAGGGCAGGCGATTGGGAGCCACTTGGAGACTCCTTCAGGTAGTAAAAAGTGGGGTACACAAACCCCAGCTCAGCTGTTCTTCCGCTCTTCTGCTGACCAATAAATTGCAGAGCTTAAGTTGACAGTGTAAAGCTTGCATTTCTTAAGTCATAAGGCTTGGGTACCTTCAGACCCTGGAGGAGACATGAGACTACAAGCTACTGGAGGTACGTCAAAGCAAAATGCAAGGTGGAATTCTTCCCAGTACCTAGTCTTAAAACCTTTCCTATAAACCGTAATGCCTCGCAGAGCATGCTGTTAATTCTTGGCCCAAGGAAACCTCTGCCTTGTCAATTAAAAACTTGACACTGTACCTTCCAGGTAAGGACAGGACACAAATTCATGCACTGGCTCCTTGAGGCATCTATGTGCCAGCCATCGGGGCCTCTGGAGTGCTGAGTCATAAATCTCACATTGACGCACTACAGCCTGTGTTAAAACTGTCGCTCTCTGCCAGCTCACATGCTTTTGTCTGCACACAGTAGGCTACCAGCTTGTCTTGTCCAACCAGCCTCACTATAGGCATGATGTGGCCTGGGTGACCTTCAACCCCTACAAAGCCAGTCCTGAGGACTTCATTGGCTGCCTGAACTTCAAAGCCATGCTGTATGGTGCATTCAGCATCTCCTATGACATGCGTTGCTACGGGGCCAAGAGGCTCATGAAGTAAGTGTCAAAACCAGCCTTCTAATACTAGCTTGAGAGGATGGAGACCATGAGAGGAAGAGTGCCTAGGTTTATGGCTTGCATATTATAAGGGACCCTCTCTCCTATTTTGGGGTTTCTGCTTCTCCAGTGGGGATTCCCTACCTGGCCACTTGCCACTGCTGTAACGCTCATGGGATGGGGACCCAGGCAGCTCATGAGAAGCCAGGTTGGGGCATGGAAGAAGGGGGGCTAGATTGTGGACACCAATTCTAGGCCTCCATGTCTTCTGGATGAATTTGGACAGGTAGATACGGTGGTATAGAGTGCTTTTGCACGGGTGCCAAGAACACAGTCGTGTTCAAGAGAAGGGTTCAGAATAGACTGATGCTCAGAAGCTCATCAAGTGGCCCCTGCAGAAGTGTGGCATGGGTCCTCTTACTAGCATGAGTTGCCTGGACATGAATGAGGTGTGAGCTCTTTTCCACCGATGGGTATTCCAAAGCATTCTAATCTGGTGAGCCGGGTTTGATCCCCCACTCCTCCACAAGCAGCCAGCTGGGTAACCTTGGGCTTGTCACAGCCTTGATAGTGCAGTTCTGACTGTGAAGAAGGAGGAGGAGGAATTAGTTCTTATATGCCATTTTTCTCTTCCCGAAGGAGTCTCCCTTGCTAATTTTGCAATCTGAACAGCAGGGCAAAAGACATGGAACTGAAATACCACTCCATGTATTGCAAGACTAAGAAGAGGAGAAGTGTAGGTCCCAGGGTAGGGTCTTGAATGTCCATGGGACATCCCTTTTTCTCAAAGTAAGCAGCTCTGGCAATGGTGCGATCTCCAATCCCAATGGCGTTCACCTGGAGCTTTCCTGCCGTTTGGGTGCTGAGCTGCAGCTGTTCCACACCCCCAGAGCTCATGACAATGCTGTCCATTTGCCATCTTTCTCTAGCTCCGTGCTGTTTCTCAATACCCTCTCAGACCCCCTTCATGCTTGCTCGAGCGGGATGCTGAGGGAGCCACCGAAAAACCAAGATGGACAATGTCACCAGGAAGCTCCGACAAAAAAGACTGACTATGGAGAGGGTATGCACATGTGTGTGTGTGTGGGATGCCAGCGAAGGCAGACAGGATACAATTGCAATCCATTCGGCAGTTGGGAGAGCTCCGGAAGCACGTCTGGCTTCAGCAGTCAGGGTGGGCCAGTCTGTTGCTGAGAAGGGGCATGCAATGGGGACCTAGAACAGGCTTCAGTAGTGTGTATGCTGTGTGGGGGAGGGGGTGTTCGAGGCAGCGACCTTTGCTCCCAAAAGGAGCCTTTCACAAGGTTTGCCAGGCTTCCAGCAATGCACTGGTGGAATACAGCAATACGTGACTCATGTCATTAGGCCTTATCTGTCCCTGCAGATAATCAGTAGGAAAGCTGAGACCATGCAGTTTAACCGGGAGCTTTTTTCTCCTGTGGTCAGTCCACTTCTAGAGGTGAAGGTTGGAGGTAGTATGACCTCTGAACCAAAGGCCCACCCTTCCCCGCTATTAGTTAACGAAAATTGCTACTTGTGCAAGGATTTATTCTAGGTGTGAGCTTTTGTGCACATCCACACTTCCGACAATAGAACAGGGATCATAAGAGTACAAATATAAGGAGAGATTAAATTAATAGCAGATTAGTAAGCAGCATTACTAATTTACTATTAAGCTACTAATTTTCTCTTATCTGTACTCTTATGATCCCTGTTTTATTGTCTGAGGGAGTGCACACGAAAGCTCACACCTTGAATAAATCTTTTGTTGGTCTTAAAGGTGACCCTGGACTCTCAATTTATTCTATGGCTACCCACCTGAATCTGTGCTCCTACAAGGGAATTAGTGACATCTTGAAGGATCTCCTTGGACTACAAGGCGAACAAATTGGTCAGCCCTAGAGGAGATCAGCCCTGACTGCTCCTTAGAAGGCCAGATCCTGAAGATGAAACTGAAATACTTTGGCCACCTCATGAGAAGGAAGGACTCCCTGGAGAAGAGCCTAATGCTGGGCGTGATTGAGGGCAAAAGAAGAAGGGGATGACAGAGAATGAGGTGGCTGGATGGAGTCACTGAAGCAGTTGGTGTGAGCTTAAATGGACTCCGGGGAATGGTAGAGGACAGGAAGGCCTGGAGGATCATTGACAATGGGGTTGCGATGGGTCGGACATGACTTTGCAACTAACAACAAGGGGTAAAGGAAGGGGGAGTCATGGCTTTAAGAAATACTCTTTAATATTACATATTCACAATACAATACTCATGAAGGATGATGAAGCATCCAGAACGGACAACTTTCCCCAAACGAGGCCAGCAATAACAAAACAAAAAACAAAAAAACATACAGGCAGATTTCAGTGGCCCTTCTTTACTCTGATTTTGTTTTGTTGTGCTTTCACCAAGTAATGTTTCTTGGCACACTCAAATAGCACACTGACACAGCTCAGGACCCCTGAACGACCAGCTGCTTGCAGAAGAAGTTCAACACCCTGCATGGGGTTCCCAGCAACCTTTCTACCAGCTATTTTTATGGCCAGGTGGAGTTTGGGAGTGCCGTAGCCTCTATCCCACTTCCAGGTGCCCATGTATCGGCTACCAGATGCTGACAGCTGCCAATGCAAAGTCATTTAGACAGGCGAGACCTTCAACGCAGCATCTTCCTGGTGGGAGGAGACCAGAGGCTGCACAGAGCTGATGACACTTCCTCTTTCTGCTCTTCGCTGGCTTCCAGCAACTGCTGCACGTAGCAGGAAGTGCCAAGCAGCACATGGCCGGTAGCTTGCATGGTGAGGAGGGCCCAGCGCAGAGCTTCCCTGGGGGAAAGAAGGGGATGCTGTCAAGGACCTAGAATGGCAATGGCACAGGATCACCAGGCAATGGCACAGGATCCTCTGGTCTGCAGACAACAGATTCCCTTTGGGGCTCTGCCACTGCTGTCCCCACCACTGGTCACCCAAATATAAGGGGAATCACAGGATTGTTAGCAGGAGTAACTGACTGCTTTAGTAAACACACTAGGGATGCCAGTCCCCAAGTAGGCTCCACAGAGAACCACCTTTAAGAACAAAGCCTGAATTTGCCAATTAGTGTCTTCGCTCAAAAATATTCCTTACAAAAACAGGCAGAGAGCTCAAACTGCAGACTGAGTATTTAGACGCAAGTGTACATAGAGTCTCGCGGCAGAAAATAAATATGTGCAAGGGAAAGATGAAAGCTTAAACCCAGAATAAACCTTTGTTGGTCTTCAAGGTCCCAGTGGACTTGAACTTTGCCCGGCTCCTTCAGCCCAACAGGGCTACCCTTCTGACTCTATGTTTAAGGGCTCAGTTAACTTAACAAAGAACCTTTAATGATGCCTTATCAGGTTTTACTAATTATCATCCTGTGCTTATCTCCAGCAGCCTTCTTACAGAGATGCAAGAAGCAAGTTTTCTTACTTCAAAAATCTCCCCAACTGTATTTCCTTCTCATTTTCACAGAAGGGACCTACTCTTGCCATTCAGGACAAGAGACAGCTGGGCTGATTCTGCAATTCGCACTCTGGTCTTCCTCTATCCCCCCCCCATTGAAACAGAAAGTGTTCTGCACATGATTAAGGAAGCTCAGAGGGGGGGGGGAGCCAAGCGCAGCAGGAGCCTCTTTCTTTTCTTGAATGGGGGTGGGGGAGAAAAAGGATTGGAGACAGCAGAGGAGGGGGAATAAATCCAAGAGGCAAATCTCTGCTGAGAGAAGTTAGGGCTTCTGGAGCACAGTCACTTTAAGACAAGCCTTGCAACCGGGAACCAGGAAGTCTTTGAACTGATGCCACAGCCAATCAGGGAAGACTGCTTTGCTTCAGCATTGGAGGCATGGGGCAGGAAGTTAATTCACAAAAAGCAGAGATCTGCACATTTACTGATGCCAATTTTTGAAATTTCAAGGGTTATATCCACTTCTGGATATCGCGGGGGAAGGTAGGGTCACTCCGGTCAATCATGCATGTTGCAGAGGGGAAATTAAAAGCGCCCCAAATCAAAGTGGAAATTGAATTTAGTGTAGACAGCAGGGATTTATTCAAGCTGGCAGTAGATAAAAATCCCTGTGTAGACTACACCCTGGGCTCTCAGACAGTTCAGAGGGCTCTGATCTCAGGCATTATGCCACTCTCTTGGAATGAAGGGCGGGGGGAGGGGGGAGAGGAGAGAGAAAGCTCTATCACTCACTTCATTATCCGCTTGGCCCCGTAGCACCGCATATCGTAGGACATACTGTAGGCGCCATAGAGGGTGGCTTTGACATTCAAGCAGCCAACGAAGTCTTGGGGATTGGTCTTGTAGAGGTCAAAGGTGACACACGCCACATCGATCCTGTGCCGGGGCTTGTGGGATAGCGACAGCTGGTAGCCTGGGGTCTACCCGAAGCAAACAAAAGATGGTGTTAATTAGGTCAGAGTAGTCAAACCTCATTGTGCTAGGCCATAGGCCATGGGAAGATCAGATAACAATAAAATTGTTCAAACCTAACACAGACCTGTCAGGGTTATCATTTAATCAGAATAAAAATTACACTTAACCCAGACATTCTGCTCATTAGCCCACGATATTTGCCACAAGGCTAGCTCGAATCTTTCTTGCGGCCCAAGCAAAGGCGGCAACCCTTTGTGTCATAAGTATTTGTGTCACAAATAGATCAGAAAGCAAATAGCTCAGTTTATCATGAGCTATGTTAATTAGGTCTGCAAAACCTTCACACAACGCTAAGCCGACCAGAACTCAAAGGAAGAAGCTAGAGCATACAAGCCTTTCATTGAGATAGCACCAGATCGGAGATTCCAATGGCCCCACGAGACTCAGTTTTCATGGCACTCATAAATATAAGCAGGTTTCTAACCCACATTGCCCCTGGACAAGGTTACGACGAGGGACAACCATTGAAACCTTAGAGACCAGAAAAAGTCCCAAGTAGGGATTGGTCATCCAATGGCAAAGATTCCCCTCCCAGCATTGAAGCTCCTTATCCTAGTTAACACCTCCCTTTCCTATTCTAAACCTTAGCCAAGTATTTTCAACTGAAATAGATCCGTGTTTCATAGAATCATAGACTCATAGAGTTGGAAGGGACCTCCTGGGTCATCTAGTCCAACCCCCTGCACTATGCAGGCCACGCACAACCCTATCGCTCATCCACTTTTTATTTTGTATTTCATTGATGTTAAACATATGCCATTTACTCAATCCCAAACCTATGCCTCAAAGAATCACTTGACCAACTTTGCTCATCAGCAGCCTAACACCTGGTCACTTTACATGGCAAATCCCAGGTTCACCAAAAGTATCCCCATCCAACTTAACATGGCCTCTCCATTTCCAGGGGTTGCCCGGCTCATTTTCACAGAGTTTGACCCAGCCTGTCCATGCTCACCTTGGCTGGGCGCCAGACCTGACCCTTGGTTAGCGCTAGCAACACGGTGCCCTCGTCCAGCGTCTGGAAGTACTCTTCCGTCTCCACGCTGGTGCCGTCCTCATCGATGACAATTGAGATGATACCTACCATGAGCAAAGTGCTGCGCACCTGTACAAAGACATTGGGATGCAATGACGCTTGCTGCTGTACATCTGCCCCTCCACTTCCCCTCCCAAACGAGGCCTTCAAGGGCTTACTTTCTCAAGCAGGTCCTCCAGGCTGTCGGCCATGATACCCTTGCGCACGCTACGGTCCCAGTTGCTCACCCGGTAAGGCCGGGCACGGGGGGGAGGGGTGGCTAGCAGCTGCTGGGTCATGGAGGCACTAGCGGAGACACACCTAGGAAAAGAGGAGACTGTTCAGGAAAGCCATGATTATCTACCCACGATTATCTAAGCGAGATCCAAGCCTCCCAAGCCCATGGTTATCTAAGCCAGATCCAACAGGATCTGGCTAAATTAGGAGCCCTAGAAGTTGGAATTCTGAAGGCGGTTGGGGGATTTTGTGCAACCTGCAATCAACCTGTAGAACTCACCGCCCCAGGGCACAGAGAGGACCACTGAGATGGCTTTGAAAGGGAATGAAACAAATTCATCAAAGAAAGAGACGTTATAGCTAAAGCACCGTTCTGAATTCTAGCTGACACGGTCATAAGGGCAGGCCATAGCCTCTGTGCCCTGTCTTGAAGGCCTTGAGGGGGGCTCATTAGCCACTGCATATTTTGTGCCATTCCCCTTATGGTCTGCAACAAAAAGGGTGAAAAGGCTGGTTGTGAAAAAAGCTGAGGACTAGTGCATTGTTGCAGTAGATCTAACAGCAGCTTTTCCACCAGGAGTTTGGTTGAGGGTAGGGCAAGGAAGATCTGGGAGTCCCATCGTCAAGGAAATATTCTGCATGTCTATATTTCAACCTTCTCCCTCAAGGAATGTTGTCTGGCAGGAGTGGGTTTGTCGGGGGTGGATACAGCTCTTTGGGGTTTTTTGTTGCTGTCATATTGGGTAATTGTGTGTAAGTAATGTTTTGATCCCCCTTCAAGGATCGCTGCCTTGTTGTGGCAAGGGGGCTTGCGTAGTTCAGTGAAGCTATGAGCTATACCGTGCAGGGCCACCCAAGACGGACAGGTCATAGCTGAGAGCTCTGACAAAAGGTGATCCACTGGAGAAGGAAATGGCAAACCACTCCAGTATCTTTGCCATGAAAACTCTATGGACAGTTCCAATAGGCATAATGATATGACGCTGGAAGATGAGCCCCTCAGGTCGGAAGGTGTCCAATGTGCTACTGGGGATGAGCAGACGGCTAGTACGAGTAGCGCCAGAATGAATGAAGCGACTGGGCCAAAGCCGAAAGGACGCTCAGTTGTGGAAGTAACTGGTGGCGAAAAGACAGTCCGATGCTGTAAAGATTTTTATTCCATAGGAACCTGGAACGTCAGATCCATGAATCAAGGTAAGCTGGACGTCGTCAAACAAGAAATGACAAGACTGAACATCGACATTTTAGGAATCAGTGAACTAAAATGGACAGGAATGGGTGAATTTAATTCAGATGACCATCAGGTATACTACTGTGGACAAGAATCTCGCAGAAGAAATGGAGTAGCCCTCATAATCAATAAGAGAGTAGGAAAAGCAGTCTTGGGATACAATCCCCAAAATGACAGAATGATCTCAGTTCGAATCCAAGGCAAACCATTCAACATCACAGTGATCCAGGTCTATGCCCCAACCACTGCTGCTGAAGAGGATGAAGTTGATCAGTTCTATGAAGCCCTACAACACCTTCTAGAAGCAACGCCAAAAAATGATGTGCTTATCATCATGGGGGATTGGAATGCTAAAGTAGGAAGCCAAAAGATAACCGGGATAACAGGCAGGTTTGGCCTTGGAGTACAAAATGAAGCAGGGCACAGGCTGGTAGAATTTTGTCAAGAGAATACAATGGTCATAGCAAACACTCTTTTCCAACAACCCAAGAGACGACTCTACACATGGACATCACCAGACGGTCAACACAGAAATCAGATTGACTATTTGCTCTGCAGCCAAAGATGGAAAAGTTCTATCCAGTCAATAAAAACAAGACCAGGAGCTGATTGTGGTTCAGATCATGAGCTTCTTGTTGCAAAATTTAGGCTTAAATTGAAGAAAGTAGGGAAAAGCACTAGGCCACTCAGGTATGAACTAAATCATATCCCCGACGAATACACAGTAGAGGTGACAAATAGATTTAAGGAATTAGATCTGATAGACAGAGTGCCTGAAGAACTATGGACGGAGGTTCGCAACATTGTACAAGAGGTAGCAACTAAAACCATCCCAAAGAAAAAGAAATGCAAGAAATCAAAATGGCTGTCTGAGGAAGCTTTACAAATAGCTAAGGAGAGAAGGGAAATGAAAGGCAAGGGAGAAAGAGAAAGATACACCCAACTGAATGCAGAATTCCAGAGAAAAGCTAGAAGAGATAAGAATGCCTTCTTAAATGAACAGTGCAAACAAATAGAAGAAAACAATAGAATGGGGAGGACCAGAGATCTTTTCAAGAAAATTGGAGATATGAAGAGAACATTTCATGCAAAGTTGGGTATGATAAGGGACCAAAATGGTAGGGATCTCACAGAAGCAGAAGAGATTAAACAAAGGTGGCAAAATTATACAGAAGAACTATACAAGAGCGAGCTTAACATCCCTGATGACCACAGTGGGGTAGTTACTGACCTGGAGCCAGACATCCTGGAATGTGAAGTCAAATGGGCCTTAGGAAGTCTGAGCAACAATAAAGCTAGTGGTGGTGACAGCATTCCAGTTGAACTATTCAAAATCTTAAAGGACGATGCAGTAAAAGTGCTACACTCAATATGCCAGCAAATTTGGAAAACTCAACAATGGCCACAGGATTGGAAAAGGTCAGTTTACATTCCAATCCCAAAGAAGGGCAATGCCAAAGAATGTTCAAACTACCGCACCATTGCACTAATTTCTCATGCTAGCAAAGTTATGCTCAAAATCCTACAAGCTAGACTCCAGCAATATGTGGAACGAGAACTTCCAGAAGTACAGGCAGGATTTCGAAGAGGCAGAGGAACTAGAGATCAAATTGCCAACATACGCTGGATCATGGAGAAAGCTAGGGAGTACCAGAAGAACGTCTACTTCTGCTTCATTGACTATGCTAAAGCCTTTGATTGTGTGGAGCACAACAAATTGTGGCAAGTTCTTAAAGAGATGGGAATACCAGAGCATCTTATTTGTCTCTTGAGAAATTTATATGTAGGTCAAGAAGCAACAGTGAGAACTGAACATGGAATCACTGACTGGTTCAAAATTGAGAAAGGAGTTCGGCAAGGCTGTATACTGTCGCCTTGCCTATTTAACTTGTATGCAGAGCACATCATGAGAAATGCGGGATTAGAGGAGTCACAAATTGGGATCAACATTGCAGGGAAAAATATCAACAACCTCAGATATGCAGATGATACCACTCTAATGGCAGAAAGTGAAGAGGAACTAAAGAGCCTGTTGATGCGGGTGAAGGAGGAGAGTGCAAAAGTTGGCTTGAAACTCAACATCAAGAAAACAAAGATCATGGCATCCGGCCCTCTCAATTCCTGGGAAATAGATGGGGAAGAAATGGAGATAGTGACAGATTTTATTTTCCTGGGCTCCAAGATCACTGCAGATGGGGACTGCAGCAAAGAAATTAAAAGACGCTTGCTCCTGGGGAGGAAAGCTATGGCAAATCTAGACAGCATCCTAAAAAGCAGAGACATCACCCTGCCAACAAAAGTGCGTTTAGTCAAGGCTATGGTCTTCCCAGTTGCAATGTATGGCTGCGAGAGTTGGACCATAAGGAAGGCCGAGCGTCAAAGAATTGAGGCTTTTGAACTCTGGTGCTGGAGAAGACTCTTGCGAGTCCCTTGGACTGCAAGGCGAACAAACCGGTCAGTCCTAGAGGAGATCAACCCTGACTGCTCTTTAGAAGGCCAGATGCTGAGGATGAAACTCAAATACTTTGGCCACCTCATGAGAAGGAAGGACTCCCTGGAGAAGAGCCTAATGCTGGGAGCGATCGAGGGCAAAAGAAGAAGGGGACGACAGAGAATGAGGTGGCTGGATGGAGTCACTGAAGCAGTAGGTGCAAACTTAAATGGACTCCGGGGAATGGTAGAGGACAGGAAGGCCTGGAGGATCATTGTCCATGGGGTCGCGATGGGTCGGACACGACTTCGCACATAACAACAACAACAATGTTTTGATTGAAGAGCCTCTTGTGGCGCAGAGTGGTAAGGCAGCAGACATGCAGTCTGAAAGCTCTGCCCATGAGGCTGGGAGTTCGATCCCAGCAGCCGGCTCAAGGTTGACTCAGCCTTCCATCCTTCTGAGGTCGGTAAAATGAGTACCCAGCTTGTTGGGGGGTAAACGGTAATGACTGGGGAAGGCACTGGCAAACCACCCCGTATTGAGTCTGCCATGAAAACGCTAGAGGGCGTCACCCCAAGGATCAGACATGACGCACTGCTTACACAGGGGATACCTTTACCTTTAATGTTTTCATTATATTTTACCATTTTGTTATGTAAACAGCCATGACCTGGCTAGACCGGGGCTGGCAGCAAACAAATCAAATCAATCAATTAATTAAATAACACTGGCAGATATGTGGCCGATATCTAGCAGATATAATGCATTATCCCATTTAAGAAGCTCTCTGGCATAAGTTGGAAACTTCACTGATGTGGGCACGGCTGGGAAAGATATGTATGTTCTTGTCCACATGGAAGCCAAACTTGCTTCTCTACAATTCTCCCAAGAAGACTAGAGGTTTTAGAAACAAGGCAGAAAAGCCAGGAGGTGCCTAAAAGCCCCCTGATGCTGTGTTGGGAAGAGGGGAAGCCAACAGGAGACAAACTGGGTCCAACCACACACGGGTAAGGGTCCTTAGACCCCAGCCTGGTTTGGGGAATCCACTGACCTCTACCTGAAAGAGACTGGGCACAACAGGGGGGGAGGGGGCGGGCTGGGCTTGGAGGTCCCTGCTGTAAGCGACGGAAGGCCATTGTTGATGCCACGTCTGCTTCGGATGCAGTGGGAACTCAAGGCAAAGCAGCAAAACTCCTCACCTCCCCCCTCCCCCCGTGGGTACTTACTTAGAAAGGGACAGTGGGGAGAGCAGGCCCAGGGACTTCTTGGCGTAATCCATCTTGGCCAGCGTAGCTTTGAGCTGCAGGAAGAAAAGGTTTCATCAGCCACTTTGAGCCTCCTTCCTGGTAGAGAAAAGTGCCAACTGGTCTCCTTCTAAATAGAATGCCCAGCAACTGTTCACACACTCCACACTGGGGCACAGAGAGATTCCCAGCTGGCCAGGGCCTGCCTCTGAAGATGCCAGCCACAGCTAACGGGCAAAACGGCAGGGACTAAAATTACCAGACCAGAAAACTCACAACAGCCGGCCCTGAAAGCCTCCGACGATTTCTTGCTGCCTCCTCTCTTCAAGGGTCCCAAGACAGGATGCAAATCAAGTTGGTGTCCTCCCCACCCGTCCCCAACAGGTCGCCCCACACTGAGAAACAGACTCTGGTCCCCCCCTCCCTTGCCCCGGCTGGTGCTAACAGACTTGCCTTTGTTGACCTGAGCAGTGGTTCTGCAGGGCTGGGCTCGAAGCAGCCGGTTTATACGCACAGGGCCTCCCTCTGCCCTTTGGCCAGGAAAGGGAGAAGTGGCCCCAAGGGGGACAGAGTCTGCCTGCCAGCCAGCTCCTTGCAGTCACGAGGACTTGAGCAGGCAGCAGCCCTTAGGCAATATTCAGGGCAAAGGAGCAGGCAGGAGTTTCGTGGCACGTTAAGTGGCGACACCCACAGCTCCACGCCGGGGGTGGGAGGAGAAAGAGCGCCAGGCATCCCTGGCAAAATCTTCCCCAGTTCCGTTTGCTTCAGGGCTCAGCTCCTCCCACAAGCCTCTCAGTGAGAGAGGATGCCGGAAGAGACGGACTAATGGTCTGATCTCACAGGGCTTTTCTTAAGCGAAGGATATCCTTCTTAAGCAGATATCCAGCCCTCCTGCAGAGGGGAGATCGCTGCCAGCCTGAAACGGCCCGGCAGACGGGCAGGTTTTCTGTCCCCTGCTTCAGGTGCAGGTGGTACAGATGCCAGCCTCCAGGTGGTGAAACGAAGAACCAACAAAATGGCGTTGTGGTGGAAAATAAAAAATTGTTAACTGATCCTAATCGACTCTTCTAGTGCTGCTTTATGTTTCTATGCACATCATCCACAAATTTAATGGGGTCCGGATTAAAACATGCCCATTTTCAAGGTAAACACTTTTTCTTCAGTGGCTTATTCCCTCTCTTGATTCTGTTGATGCTTTTAGCCTTTCACCGCACGTTATCCATCACCTTACAGCATACATTAGCCATAAGCTCACAGCTTTCTCGGAGGACCCAACCCATGTAATTAACCAGGGGTAGTCAAACTGTGGCCCTCCAGATGTCCACGGACTACAACTCCCATGAGCCCCTGCCAGCATTCGCTGGCAGGGGCTCATGGGAATTGTAGTCCATGGACATCTGGAGGGCCGCAGTTTGACTACCCTGTAATTAACAAAGTCCCCCTGATCCCCCAGTATTATAGCTCATCTCCAGACTACAGAGACCAATTCCCCTGCATAACATGGCTGCTTTGGGGGTGCACTCTAGGGCACTGGTACCCCCACTGAGGTCCCTGGCCTCTCCAGGCTCCACTCCCAGCTCTCCAGGACTTTCCCAATCTGGAGCCGGAATTTCATGATTTTGCCTTCCAGGGATAGATCAGGCTCTAGTGTTTCCTTGTTTGTGACCTTTGCCATCCATGGAAACCGCAGAAGCCTTCTCCAACCCCAGAGTTCAAACGAATCGATTCTCCTCTTGTCCAATTCTTTCATCATCCCACCCTCAAAGCCATTAAGTGGTTATTGGAAACATTTATCTAGTACTGCTTTACAACTGCAGAGCCGAAGAAGAGGGGGTGAGTTGCCCAAGGCCAGACCAAAAGCCCGTAGCAGAGGTGGGACTTGAACACAGGCCCTCCAGCTAATTTTTACATCTCTCCTCCTTCGATGAACTTACAGTAGGTGTGATGGCTGCTTCTTGCTTTTTACAATCACCATCATCTATCAAGGTAGCAGTTTGGGAAACTGTGTTTCCTAGGGCAGGAATTAGATAAAGGGAGTTGCTCCATCATGTTTGTTGGGGGGGGGGGAGAGGCAGCCCCCTCTTTGTTAGCACTTCAAGAGTAAAAGCGCTTTTAGATGTGTAAGCATGGCACAGTGGCCACCAACGCCTCCTCGAACGGCAGGAGTTCTGCCAACCCTGCACTCCGGTTACACCACTGCAGACCGATGGGGGACTCTGCATGGTTAACGTTCTTCCACTGAAAAGATTTCCCCACCTACAGAAAGCTAGACTGGCAGGAAGCCTAACCTTCTCGGCAGCATTCTAGGTTTCTGCATGTTGATTGCAGCCTCTCTCTCTTTTGGGGTTTAATGAAGGAGCATGGAATACAGAGACAAACAGAATTGGCTAATGGCTAAGAGCAGCAGCCTCTAATCTGGTTTGATTCCCCTTTCCTCCTCCAAATGCAGTCAGCTGGGTGACCTTGGGCTAGTCACAGTTCTCTTATAGCTGTCCTCACAGAACAGTTCTCTCAGAGCTCTCTCAGCCCCTCCTACCTCACAAGGTGTCTGCTATGGAGAGAAAAAGGGAAGGTTGCTTGCAGGCTGCTTTGGGACACCTCCATGTAATGAAAAGCGGGGTATAAAATCCCAGTTCTTAGGATTTCTAAAGCAAAGTGTGAGTTTCTAGGCCAGTGGTTCTCAACCTTCCTAATGCCGCAACCCTTTAATACAATTCCTCATGTTGCGGTGACCCCCAACCATAAAATTATGCAAGTGTCCTTTCACAGAAATTAAACTGACCAATGGCGTTGTTTATGATGGTACATAAATTGTTCCCCCCCCCCGGGTTTCTCAGTTCAGTTCTGCCTCTTGTCCCACCATGCCAATCTCGCTCTTTTCTGCTGCTCCAGACAGACAAAGCTCTCTCAATCTACCCCGCAAGGCTGTTGTGTGGATGGCGCCCTCCCATGGCCAAGCTGCCTGCCCTGCCACGACCCCTGTGAAAAGGGTCATTTGACCCCCAAAGGGGTCCCGACCCCCAGGTTGAGAACCACTGTTCTAGCCTGTATGGCTAGTGGCTAAGCAATGCCCAGCCCAAATCAAACCGGTAATGGGGCATTGTGTATGTGGATCTGCTGAGGACCAGAGCTTGAGGTCCAAGGCAGGATCTATTCCTAAGCTGCTGATTGACTTGAGCCTGACTGTAGGAGCCAGTAGATTCAAAGGTATCCCCCACCCTAATTGGACATCACATTGATTTAAACCAGCCTATTAGCTAATCACCTGCAAACACAGGAAGTTCCTTTTGTTCTCACATGTACATATTGGGGGGGGGGTTGTTCGAAGGGCGGGGGGTTCAGTTCAGTTGTGCCATCAGCTAAATCACAATAAAGAGTTGAATGATTCTGGTGCTTCCATGCTCCTTGACCCACGGATCTAACATCGGGGACTAAACTAGCATCATTGCACATAGCCAGGAGCATCTATACTGTGCATTAACAGATGTTCCCTCGCATATCGCGGTGCGTGCATAGCAGCCTGATTTGTGCTAGACACAAGCGATGAGCAAACTGCATGGCTAACAGTGCGATCCTAAACACAATTTTCAAAGCCAATGGTCTTGCTCTGTTTAGGATTGCAGAGCCTGGGAGCAACCCTTCCCAAGCAAGTCTGCAGAGAAGCATGTCCCATTTTATTCAATAGGTCTTACTGATAAGAAAGCGTTCTTAGAATCGCCGCCCAGGTCCCCTTGATATGTCAGTGGCAGCTTTAAACCCGTCCTGAGATTTCAGCAGAAGGGGAAAGAACAGAAAATCTGTACTGTCCTCGTTCACCTTTCGACGTTATTTTAAGTACATCCTGCTTTTCTCATTAGGCTCAAAACAACATTCGTAATAAAGCTGCAATAGAAAGGCACACTGTACAAGAATTACCACCCCCAGCACATTAAAATAGAATTGCAGCAAGTCTGCTCCCACAATAACTTTCCCCACTATAAAAAGCTCCCAAGGAACACTTGAACAAGAAACACGCTGCATCCAGAGACTTGGCAAAGCTCGGATAAAGGGAACTAGCAGCTCTAACGTCAAAATCACTCAATTTACATAACTTAAAGCAGAGAAAATTGGTAACCTTGGCCCAACAATTAAAATTTCTGCTAAAGGACCGGGTACACCTAGCTCTGGACATGGATTGTTACATGCAGTGAGAGCTTAACAAGAATCCAGAGTGGCAGCAACACAGGAAGCCAGAAGGCGATATATGTCGAATGCAGGAATCATGAGGTTAGCCAGGGCAAGGAGCATGTTTCAAACATATTAAATTCAGCTGCATTTATTTATCTGTCCTGGATGACTTTACTTATTTTTTTTTCCCACCAAGAGAGCCAGCTGGGTGTAGTGTTTAAGAGCGGCGGCTTCTAATCTGGCCAGCCAGGTTTGATTCCCCACTCCTCCACCTGCAACCAGCTAGGTGACCTTGGGCTTGTCACAGTCCTGATAGTGTTGTTTTCTCTCAGAGCTCTCTCAAGCCTCACCTTCCTCATAGAGTATCTGTTGTGGGGAGAGGAAAAGGAAGGCGATCGTAAGACGCCTTGAGACTCCTGGTAGAGAAAAGTGGCATATAATAAAAAAAACAACTCTTCTTCTTTCCAAGATGTGAAAGAGCCTAGGAACTGTAGAGTAACCTACTCAGAGGGTTATAATGCCATAGAGACCTTCTTCCAATACAGCAATATTCTACTGGGGAGCTGATCTATGTAGTCTAGCAATTCCAGGAGATCTCCAGGCCTTACCTGGAGATCTCCAGGCCTCACCTGGAGACTGACAGCCATGAGCCTAGCACAGCCACCTGCTTCCTTTGGCATTCACTTGTGCATACTTAATAGTAGCCTACCTGGAAACAGAGTCGCTGACCTGGATTCAGACAAAGCCCAGATTTGCTAGAAGTAATTCTGGCAATTAGTCCCCCCACCCATCCATTTTTCAAAAATGCCTCACCCACTGGCAACCCAGTATGATCCCTACACATCATCCAAACTGATATATATTAGGATGATAACTCATTTTAATCAATACCTGACAAACACGCCTGTATTGCCCCCTTTTTAAGGCAGAAAGGCAACTGACTCCTTTGTTCTTAGGAAAAAAGAAGCATCGAGCCTGCATGGGTGCCCATACATTCTTTAACACAACCTATAAACTCTAGCATGGCCCCATTCATCCCCTTCTCTCCATTCATCCCCTTCTTTCTTACTTACCAGGCTCCTGTTTCCGACCAACCCCTTCCTTGCTGCTCTTATAAAAAGAAACAGGCTTGATTATATATCAGGAACAAGTCTCACCTGCTCCCTCTGTTAACCCAATGCCCCACAAGATAAATTGGGATGGCGGAGGAGGGCTTGGGCAAGGCATGAAGGTTAAGTAGCTTTAAGAACAGAAGAGGTCCACTGCTGGAGCAGACGCAGGGTCCTTCAAGTCCAGCATCCTGTTTCACCCTTTGAGAAAGAAGAAGAGTTGATTTTTCTACCCTGCTTTTTACCACCCAAAGGGGTCTCGAAGAGGCTTACAATCGCCTTCCCTTGATCTCCCCACAACACACCCCCCTCTGGTGAGGCTGAGAGAGCTCTGAAAGGATTGCTATGTGAGAAAAGCACTGTCAGGACTGTGACTGGCCCAAGGTCACCCAGCTGGCTGTATGTGGAGGAGCAGGGAATCAAATCCAGTTCTTTAGATTAGAGCTGCTACTCTTAACCACTGTACCACACTCAACTGGCTGCCCTGGATGGGGTGCGTGGCCCAAGTTCTTCCCCTTATGTGGTATTCAAGCACTGACACGCAGATATTTCCTGGCTCCAGGAGCTCCATTTAGTCCTCATGGCTTGCAGCCACTGGTGGACCTTTCTTCCATGAATGTGTCTCAGACTATCTCTGCAAGTGGTTCTGTACTGCACAACTCAATCACTCCTTGGGTGAAGCCCCCTTAGCCTAGCCCTAAACTGGCATTCAGGACCCTGTGTGTGAAGTATTAGGACATTGCAGCCAATTTACAGAGATCCTGTGGGATTAAGGAGAGGTGGTCTGCCATTGCCTTCCTCTGTAGACTCATTTTTGCTGGTCTCCTGGTTTAGTGTTTATCCTGCTTAGCCTCCAAGACCTGGGCCTATTCTGCACACAATAGATAATGCACTTTAGAAGTAGATTTTCCTATTCTGCACAGGAAGATCCAGCTGCCAAAGCACATTAAAAGAGCATTGTCCTGTGTGTGCGGAATGGACCCTGGTGAGATTTGGCTGTTCTGAATCATTCCACACACACCCTCCTTAGGAGCCTAAGCAGCATCAAAATCTATCTGGCTCTTCTGAAACTAGTTTGCTCAGGTTCTCCTCTATGTTTAATCAGTAAGGTTGCATTTGCATGTAAAGCCAGCTTGGTGTAGCAGCAGCTTCTCAAGCTAGTGGACCAGGTTGGTTTCCCTGTTCCTACACAGCTGGGTGAGCTTGGGCTAGTCACAGTCCTGATAGTGCTATTCTCACAGAGCAGTAATACCAAGGCGCTCTCAGCCCCACCTTCTTCACAGGGGGTCTGTGGAAAAGCAAGAGGAAAGCTATTGTAAGCCACTTTGAGACTCCTTCGGGTAGAGAAAAGCAGAGTATAAAAACCAGCTCTTCTATTTAAATAAAGTAGAATGACTGACTGCAAAGCAGGGCAGGCCGACGACCTCTTGTACCTTTAAGTGTTGCAAAGAAGAGGGAATGCCAGTAGATTCAGTGCATGATGAAGTACACCTGCCAAAATTCACACTTCATTGCTATGCTTCTGACAGGCCTGTCCTCTGTTGCATTAAGTGTGTGGGAACCTGACATCAGATCCCCAAAGAGGATGCTTCAGTTTTTTAGCCTCTCCAACTAAAGACTCCCAGAACTCTCCCTATCACTGTGCTCCAGTTCAAAGTACGAACCGTCTCTGTCTCTGTCTCTCTTCCCCAAGACTTTGATTAGTGTGGCTTTTGTCCTTAAAGACCATCAAACTACTTTTGTTACATTTCTCTTCACAAGCTCATTTTGTTTACTCTCTCTAGCCATTAGTGGCCGGACTATGGGGAAAACCCCCATAACTGTGGGTCAGCTCACCATCATCAGCACAGCCGCACTTCTAACAGTACTTAGAAGGGCTGTCCCTTTTCAGATCCTGTGCGAACAATCCTAACAACACACCCTACTGAGTGCCTGCCATGTAAAGGGCTACCTGTTGTTGTTAGGTGCGAAGTCATGTCTGACCTATCACGACCCCATGGACAAGGATCCTCCAGGCCTTCCTGTCCTCTACCGTTCCCCGGAGTCCATTTAAGTTTGCACCGACTGCTTCGGTGACTCCATCCAGCCACCTCATTCTCTGTCATCCCCTTCTTCTTTTGCCCTCGATCGCTCCCAGCATTAGGCTCTTCTCCAGGGAGTCCTTCCTTCCCATGAGGTGGCCAAAGTATTTGAGTTTCATCTTCAGGATCTGGCCTTCCAAGGAGCAGTCAGGGCTGATCTCCTCTAGGACTGACTGGTTTGTTCGCCTTGCAGTCCAAGCTACTCGCAAGAAACAGCTTGGAAAACATTTCTGTGCATTTGCATAGAAAAGTGCTCCTTTCTGAATGATAACTTTACTTTTTCAGCCGTAAGGGAGAAAGTAGAGTTTGAATTTCCTGCAGTTTCTTTTAAGGCGATCCGTGTGTCATGAAAATTCTTTCCATCTGGTGAAAACAAGGGAAAGGGGGTCCCACTAACAGCTCCCTTGGTTCTACCTGCTAGGGCTGAAAGGTGAGGGATCCATTTGGTAAATAAGTAAGCAGTAAACACGACTTTCGCAGATATTCTATCTGAGCTGATGTTCAGAGTCTGGGAACCGTACATAGCTGCCAGCTGTGGACTGGGAAATTCCTGAGTTCTGGGGGCAGGTAGACCAAACAGGCTTAGGGGAGGGAAGAAATCTCTGCAAGGAAGTGATGCCACAGAATTTATGCTCCAAAGTAGCTATTTTCACCAAGGGAGCTGATCTTTGTAGCCACAACAAGAGCAATTGTGATTCCAGGAAATCACCAGACCTCATCTGGAGGATGGCAACCTTAGCACCTAGCATCTACTTCCTTTTCCTTGTACAATAAGCCCGACTAAATTAAGGTGACCAGATTTAAACATTGGTAAAGCGGGACACCATTGACCGGGAGAGGGGGGGGGGGTTCTTGATTAAAAATTTGGTCTATATGGAGCAACAAAAAGTTCCATAGAACGCAAAAATAGTATTGTAATATATATATTTTAATTTCAACATAAGTACAATTTGCCAGGTGCCCCCAGATGTCCCTCCAAAAGTTGGAACAATCTGGTCACCTTAGACTAAATGGCAACTCTTTGCACACCTTTTACTAGGGAGTTGTATGCGGCACCCCATAACCCTCTGCAGACTCCTGTCTTGGCTCAGTCAGCTACAATGACAGCGATTCGTGTCTGGTTTTCAAATAACAGCAATTTCCCCGACAGGTGAGCGTTCCCGTCCTTGAAAACCCGCCTGTTGCATGAGACAATGTCACAATCTATTGGATCTCTCCATCAGCATTTAGAAGATGCTTATCATCCTGGTGTCTGAGACGTGGGCTCAGAATCCCCCCCCCCAGTTGGAATGCTGGGGGGCGCAGCGGTAAAACCATCAACGTATCATTTCAACTGGGAGGGAATGTAATATGATTTCACTGGTTTACTGGATTTGACGGACAGGGAGAAACATCAAATAGCTCCTGGATTAGCTAGCCAAAGGCCTTGTGTTTTGTTTCGAAGAGGGGAAAGTGCTCTTCAAGTGCAGCGGTTCTTTTCCCTTGTGGGGTGGGAATGCTAGGGGCGGTTGTTCTCTCCCTGTCAAGTTTTAATATAGCACACACACACCCCGGCCAATTGTTGTTCACAAGCCTTTATTGGTTAGATTTTAGACTGAGCTCTAGAATTTCTGTTGGGGATAAACAGAATCCCTGGATGGGTCTCTGATCTCTCCAGTCAAAAGAATTCCAGGGAGCTGGAGTGGACCTGTTTTTAAGGTCTTGAAGAACCACTGCTAGGTGAATAGACAGGGCAATATGGTAAGGCCCAGCGAGGGTTGCCAACTCTGGATTTGGCAATACCTGGAGACTTTGGGGGTGGAGCCAGGAATGGGCGGGGACGACAACCAGAATCTTTTCTTCATTCTTAACTGACAATCCTAAAAACACCTCCTCTGATCACACCCACCCTGCTATTTATTCAATTAATTGGCAGCTTGCCTTTCTCGTCAATGGGGACCCAACATGGCTTTACATCTTTCTCCTCTCCTGCATTTTGATCCTCACACCAATCTTGTAAGGTAGTCTAGGCTGACAGGGATACCGGCCCAAGATTTCCCAGTGAGCTTCCATGTGTTGACACTTGACCCTCCCCCAGTTCCCTTTCTCCAGGGGGGGGGGGTGGGATGTTTGCAATTTATCCCTTAATGACCTTAGCGGACGCCATGGTCAACGTCTTTTCAGGAGCGGCAGAACTCTATAGTTTGTCTCCAAGACTGTGGCATGCTGGGATCTGGACTAGAAAAACTGACATGAAGGAAGGGGGCTGTGGAAAACCCGGGCTGATAAGCAAACATCTTGACCTGCCAATGCTGAAGATTTGCAAATGTCATTGTTCTGGTTGCTCTCTCTTGAAAAAAAGCAGCTTCTTTTTTCTGTCTGCAACCATCTGTTCCCAGAAATAGCTCTGTTTGGTCTACTTTCTTGTCTGTTTGCTTTACAGAGAGGGAGGGAGTTTCATGCGCTGAATAGGTAACTTTTGACGACTGCTACACACACTCATTGGATAATGCACTTTGCAGGCCCCATTCTGTGCAATTTGGATAATGCACTTTCAGTGTACTTTTGCAGCTAAATTTTCCCATGTAGAACAGAAAAATCTACTTTCAAAGTGCATTGACAGCGTGCAGAAAGGGCCCGGGTGATTTGTAGCTGGGTATTCCTGTGCAAAACAGGGGGAAAGTGCATTGGAAATGCATCATACAATGTGTGTGGGATTCTTTACACTGTGGACACAATGCTTTAGGATGCTTTGGGCTGATCCTGTGTTGAGCAGGGGGTTGGACTAGATGGCCTGTATGGCCCCTTCCAACTCTGTGATTCTGTGATTCTGAAAAAGCTGCATGGGAATATCACCTTGTGAATATTTGGGGTATTTATTGGGGTTGCCAACTCCAGGTTGGGAACTACCTGGAAATGTGGGGGGTGGGGCCCAAGGAGGGTGGGGAAGAGGCCACATACTAAGAGGTTGCTCACTAGTAGAAAGCAAAGCATGCTTTGAAACTAGGGTGGCCAAATATCTAGAGCAGGGTTGGCCAAACGCTTGGTCTCCAGATGTCCATGGACTGTAACTCTCATGAGCCCTGCCAGCTTGGCCAATTGGCAGGACCTCGTGGGAATTGTACTCCATGGATATCTGGAGAGTTGCAGTTTGGCCTCCCCTTAGAGATTGGGGCCTGGGGCCTGTAGAGGACAGGGTTTGTGGAGGGAAAGGACTTAATTGGAGCATAGTACTACAGAGTCCACCTTCCAAAGTGACCATTTTCTTCAGATGAATGAATTATTACCCAGACATCAGTTGTATCCGCAGGAGATTTCCAGCTGCTACCTGGAAGTTGGCAAGCCTATTTGAAGCCCTTTTTCCCTATTTGACACCTTCTAGGATGGAGTCTGGCACAGGAACCGGGGTTCAAAATGGGTAGATCCAGTAGAAATACAGGAGCTGCAATAAATTCTTCTCCTCTTATGACATGGGCTGTCATCCAGCCCCAGAGGGCAAGGCAAGAAAGAGAATGGAAAAGGGGTGGGGAGAATGAAGAGATGCATTTCTGGATCTTTGGGTCTTATAAAAACCTTTTTTCTCTTTCCAAAGCACACACATTTTCAGGTTGCTCCTCTGCCCAAATTAGCTTTGCAGCTATGGCGGCAACATGAAGAGCTCCTAAGTACGGAATGCATTGTGAGACAGCTTGCATGGATCAGGTCCATGCCTGTGCTGTGTTAGAATATGCCGTCAGTGTAATCCAGGGGTAGTCAACCTGTGGTCCTCCATATGTCCATGGACTACAATTCCCATGAACACCTGCCAGCATTTGCTGGCAGGGGCTCATGGGAATTGTAGTCCATGGACATATGGAGGACCACAGGTTGACTACCCCTGGTGTAATCCATTCACTGTTCTAGGGCATCTCTTCTTCTCCATGAGGGTTTCTGAACGAAACGGATCAGGTAGTGGTGGCGGCAGACAGTCTTAGGGGGCAACTGGCATCACAAGTCCTGAGCTATAGCTGCCGGTACCCCAAGGGGTGTATTATTTATTTACAATCTGCCCTTACCAGGGCCATACTAATATGGTTGCCACTAGCTTAGAAACAAATGGCCTGTCTCTTTAACACCAGATGAATGTGTAGAAATCCACCACTGAAGCTTTTGATCGCATGGAGTTAAATGACATCACCTGGAAATTAATAGTCCATTAAAGGGACAGGACGTGTTTTCCTCCAGGGAGTTGGCAACCCTAAATCCTAGTTCCCAGGATCTTGCGATAACTCATCCTGAGCTGCAGCTGTCCTGTTTCACTAAAGACCTAATTACGTGCTATGCTTATTTCCGGGTGCTCCCCTAGGGTTGCCAACTGCCTGGAGCAAAACAATGTCTTTACACTGTTAATGACCAGGTGATCTCATTTGCCTCTGTGCCCTGAGAAGCTTCAGCTGTCCATTTCCACACATTAAACCCCTATTCAAGGGATGGGACGTATTTCTCCAGGCCTGTTGGCAACCCTACCCTCTCTAGGTCTGCATGGGCAATATGCATTTGCACCAGCCCGATCTGAATCCGAACAACAGTCCCAAGGCCAGGATCAAATCTGAATCCGAGAAGGAGCTTAATCCTCCCAAACCTAGACCTGCCAAGCTTGCTCAAAATAGGGTTTAAGCTAGAGCCAGAATCCTACTGGCCTGACTGTGCTGCATTCCTTCTGGCTTGTTGCCGCGGCTGCAAACAGGGAGCCAGAAAACGGCAAGTGCCCGCTGTTTGTTATGCCACAAACTGCTTCCAGTAGGACAGATGGGCAAAAGGCTTGCTACAAGACATGAGCATGGCAGGATCAGTTAGGTATCAGGTTCTTGGGAAGCAGAGGAATCAATGTGGATGCAGGATGCAGGCTTCCTCGGGAGGTGGTGGGTTCTCCATCTTTGGAAATTTTTAAACAGAGGCTGGAGAGCCATCTGATGGAGAGGCTGATTCTGTGAAGGTTCAAGGGGGTGGCAGGTTACAGTGGATGAGCGACTCTATTATTCTATGATTCTAGGATCAGCTGGGTACCTCTCTCACCTGTAGAATGTCCTCTGCCCATGAGATTTGCCTGACATCTCCCTATTTTTAAGCACCAGATTTAAAAATTCCTCTTTCACCCAGGCTTTCAGCTTAGGGGGTTTATGGTCTGATTCTGGTACAAGGATCTTTGTTGTCAACATTTAAGGCAGCTTGATGGGTATTATTATTTTCTTTTTTTGCTGCTGGCTTGCTTTAATCACGGTATTGGCTTTTGAAAAGGGGCTTGTTTTAGGTGTCAGCTTGCTTTGGTAGCTTTCTAAATGGCTGTGCTTTAATTACATCTTGTCCTATTGTTGTCATTTCATTTAATTGTTTGATTGTTATAAGCTGCCGTGACGTAGGTAGCCCAGGCTACCCTGACCTTGTCCGCTCTTGGAAGCTAAGGAGCGTCAGCCGGGCTAGTATTTGGATGAGAGGTTGCAAAGGAACTCCAAGGTCATGACATGGAAGCAAGCAGTGGTCAACCAGCTCTGTTTTCTCTTGCCCTGAAAGCCCTATGGAATTGCCTACAGGGGTAGTCAATCTGTGGTCCTCCAGGTGTTCATGGACCACAATTCCCATGAGCCCCTGCCAGCAAATGCTGGAAGAGGCTCATGGAAATTGTAGTCCATGGACATCCGGAGGACCACAGGTTGACTACCCTTGGCCTATAGGATAAACCAACTGTGACTTGATGGCAAAAATAAAAGTTGTTAGCTGCTTCAAGCAAGTCTCTGGACAGGCAGCATCGACATTTTCTGAATGAGACATGAGAGAGATCAGATTGCAATTTGTATGGAGTAGAGGAACCGGATTGGTTCTTGCAGGGATGAAATGAGTTCATGCAAATTTCAGGAAGACCACATGCAAATTGCACAATCAAAAGGGTCCAGGAGAAATAGGACAATCAGATTGGTACAGTCTAGCATTTGTAGGAATTACAAGGCTCAGAAGCCTGCAATTCGCAGAGTTCGAATGGGCACCTCTGACGAGCAACAGTCCCAAAGCAAGGATCAAAAAGGTACGTGTTGACTGAGGGGATCAGAGAGATGCTTAAAGGTTGCATGGGTCATTTGGGGGTCAACGAGGGCTGCAGGATCCTGTCAACACAGTGTTGCTTGCAAACTGCTGGACTCAAATGCATCTGCATTCACAGAAGGACATATGAGAACTGAGGATTAGAAGAAGGGTGCATTCAGTTCATGAGCCATCCTCCCCCCCCCAGCAAATTATTACATTCCAGCAAATTATGGCATGCAAACTGCATCTCACTGCTGGTGCTGCAAAAGATCATTCTCGGGCACTCTTGCTCAACCCAAACTCTTCAGCTCCTGCTTTGAGGCTGCCTATGCGCTCTGCTGAGAGTTCCAGAGGGAAGGAAGCCAAGAAGCAAGAGACCAGGAAATAGTTGACTTGATTTATGGATTAACAGATCTGCTCATTTCTAGGAACGTCTGGCCTGGGAGGCAAATCTTCACCGAATGGAGGGCTCGGCCTTTGCCTGTAATATATAGCGCAAACCGAGTGAAGAAATGGCACCATAATCAGTTTCTGCCTTGACGTACAGCTGTGCCAAACCATTCTGTGCTTAAGCCTGGGGCTCTGAAAATGTCTTCAGTAATGTTAGGCACTTAAGAACTGAGGTGAGTGTGTGATCTGTTAATTAAGAATCCACGGCACTTCCACAACGGCACTGCAAAAGTCTAGAGGAAAGAAGCAGAGCAGGCCGATGCTGCTTTGAACAGCTTTGGCTCTTGCCCACATGCTCAGCATATCAGTGCTGGGACCCAACAGTGGCCTTTCTGGTAACCTTGAGCAGGGATCATGTGACTGTGTGTCTGTTAGTGGGTCTTAAATCCATCAGACACAAATCCAATGGGGAGATGCCTCTGAGGAGGCATTGTTGTTGTCCTTGGCAGTAAGGAGTGTGAAGTGGCCCAACTGTCCAAGGCTGTTTAAAGAACTCTGCCGGAGGAGGAAGGTAGGCACCATCTGGGACCTTCAACAATGCATGGCTCCAAACCAGACCACCAATCTTTGGACCTTCAACAGGGCATGGCTCCAAAACCAGACCACCAACCTTTTCCAATCCATGTAATATTATTTGAAGGACATCGTTCTTGCCATTCCCCGCCCGTTCCATTTGGACATATAAGAACTTGCTTTAGCTTTGGATTCCATCAGAGCAACATCTGCCTTCCCTGGGAGCTTTCCCGGGTCCTGAAGTACCCCACTCAATTTAGATCTTCATAACTTCTCAGTGTGGTTTCTACTAATTGGTCTTCCCAGACTTTGCACACTGCCCTGTCAGCTATCAGCCTGATTCGAAAAAGACATGTTCCAGGATGGACTGAGAGAATTCTGCTACAAGTTGCTACTGAGCAGGTGTTTTCAAAAAAGATTTACCCTTTTACATTAAGGTCTGAAATAAAGGTTTGGTTCTTAAAGAATTTGCTTTTCAGTGACTAATCAATGGATTGAACTGAACCATGCTCATTATTTTTAGGTTTTTATTTATTTATAATTGCATTTTTATACCGCCACCCCCAGCACAGCCAGCTCGTGGTGGTTTATAATCAATAAAATACAAGCACATCCATAAAACATCATAAAATCATCCTAAAACATACTATAAACCCAATAATTCCAAGATGACGATAAAAATCAAGACTCCTCCCCAATGACTCAAAGCCCAGGCATTAAAATATTATGCCGTCACTATTGCCTGATGTAGCCCAGGGGAGTACATTACTCCGTCTAACACCCAGTCCAGGAAAACCCAAAGGGAAAACCCAAAAAGAGGGGTGATGACCAACCAAATGCTTGTTAGAAGAGCTCCATCTTGCAGGCCCTGCAGAACCCAGAGAGCTCTGTCGGGGCCCACAGCTCTCCTGGGAGCTCATTCCACCAGGTAGGACTGAAATAACCCTGGCCCTGATCAAGGCCAGGTGTATCTCCCAGGGTCCTGGAATGACCAGCAGATTCATACCGACAGAGCGAAGCACCCTGCGGGGAGCATAAGCAAGTCCTGGTGTGTCAGTGAAGAATCCTTGTTGACATACCAGAGAAGGGAGAGATAACTTACAATTTAACATTCTACTGATAGAAATTTCATTTGGACGAACCTATTAAGAAATGCATAATGTAGAAATGCTCAAGCCACGCCAGCCCCTGCTTTGAAGATGAGATTTAGCTGTGCTAATTTGGCTTAGTTCTACCAATATTTTCCCACTGGGCTCTTCAGGAGTGTCTCATTTTTGGGTAAATCCTTCCTCTCCTTCACCTGGCTTATTCTCCTGAGCTCACAGTTCCGGAAACACAGCAGACAAAAAGTACCAAGACCATATTCGGTAGCAGCTGAGACATATTACCAGTGAGAGATTTTTTGCTGATCCACCCCTTGTCTTTTGATGGAGGGAGAGACCTCAAGGCCCTGGCTAGCTTGGGGTCAGCAGCACAACTCAAAATCTGCCTTCTATGGCCCGTTGATGTTCATTAGTTATAACAAGAAAATAAAATTAAGTGTTGAATACTGAGCTGGGGGATTTAAGTTGGCAGTATTGACAAGGAGTGAACAGAGAGCAAAATGTGGCTAATTATGTTGGCCAGTCTGCTCCTGGGTATGTTCACTGGTTAAATAAGAAGCTGCCTAGTGAATGACTTATTGGTCCTAGGATACGCCTGTTTAAGTGCTGGAACTACTATGATAATCAGAAAAGAAAGACTTTCCCTTACAGCTATGCTGCCATTTTCGCCTTTTGAAGAAAACTCCACTAGATGAACGGCGATTCTTCCTTTTCTTTTCTTTTTTTAAATTAAGTGGCTTAAGCACTGTTAGGTTCAAACTGGGAACCATCTGAGCCATCTAAATCAGGACCTATTTGGAGAAGATTTGCCTTCAAAACCAGACGTTCCTAGAAATGAGTGGATCAATGAATCCATAAATCAAATTGATTAGTTCCTCGCCTCTCTCTCTCTCTTCTTGGCTTCTTTCCCTTTCTCCCTGTGCCTTCCCTAAGAGCATGCTTCTGAATTCTCCCAGGATTCTCCAGATCACCTGTTATTTCCCCTCCTCAGATGTATGGGGAGTCCTTTATTGTGCCATTTTGGGACTGGATCCCACAGATCTATTCCAGTCATACAGGTGCTCTTCTCTGATACCTCTTGCATCAGGGGAAGACTCCTATTTCTGGCTTTCGCATAGAGCCCTGCATGGGCATGGTTTACTACAGTTTTGAGTTCCTTGCTGCCATTTTTTTGCATGAATAACACATACATTTGCACTGAGATACAGTAGCTTTAAAAAAAGAAATACTGATTGCATCAAGATTCCCCTGGCAGGGTTTTTCATCCACATGTATGAGCACTTGTGGGGATCAGATGGCCGTGCATAGCCAGTTCTGTGTTACTGCCTGTGCTTGTGCTTAAAGGGGAGTTTCAATCTGGGTAACTGGTTGCTGGAGAAGCCACAAGGGCATTCTCCCATCACTCCATCATTTCCATAAAGCCACCTGTTTTGGCTGCCTGCCCGAGGACTTCCCACCCCTCCAGACAATGTAGGGTGTACCTGACCAGGTTTGGGACCTGGGTAGGTCAACAGTATCCCTTTCAGGGTATATTCATCAGCATGGCACCATTTGTTAGAATTAGTGCGGCTACTACCTCTTTGACCACCTCACTTTGGCCACCTCATGAGAAGGAAGGACTCCCTGGAGAAGAGCCTAATGCTGGGAGCGATCGAGGGCAAAAGAAGAAGGGGACGACAGAGAACGAGGTGGCTGGATGGAGTCACTGAAGCAGTCGGTGTGAGCTTAAATGGACTCTGGGGAACAGTAGAGGGCAGGAAGGCCTGGAGGATCATTGTCCATGGAGTTACGATGGGTCAGACATGACCGCACCTAACAGCAACTACCTCTTTGGTGTAAACGGCTGTTAGTTCCTTTAAGAAACACGCACTCCATCTTCCTATTCAGAAACCAGCATTCAAAGTGGCCCAGGACAGCACCCAGCACAGAAGAAGCTCTGACAAAAACACAGACTGTGCTACAGAGACAGTAATACATGCAACACGTCAGCCCAATTGTCGCCATCAATTAAGAACAGCAGCAAACACAGCAGCCGCTGAAGAGACCTCAGGGCAGCACAACAGAATAATCATCTGATTTCAAAAGCTCCCCGGAAAAAATTAGCAGCAGAAGGCCGGAAGGAAAGTGCCAAGCATGCCTTCAGGGAGAGGGAGTTCCGTTGCTTTTCGGCAAGAGCTAAAAATGCCCCCGCCATGAAACAGAGCGCTCCTGGCAGGCATCATAGAGGTGGTTGTGATCCTGCCGGTCCTCTGGACCCAAGGCATTTCAAAGAGATCAAAGCCATGGCCCTGGGTGGAGTCTAGAAGCAAACTCTGCAGGGGTGGTGAAGCACGGATCTGGTCACCATGGTGAGGGAATGGGAGGAGCTTCTTCCTGGCCTGCCATGAATGGAAGCTGCGGATGTTGCTAGGCAGCGGAGGCCCCACATCGAGCACATGGCAGCGATCAGCTTTGGAGGCCACCAAGAAACGTGTCCATCCTTTTATTAAAAGGGATGAAGCGGCAAGAATTCATCAGAGCCAAAATGGCGGAGCGGTCGGAGGGTTAAACTGGTTTAAATTATCCGCCACTCCTATGGAGCTTCACGCCTGCATTTTTTTCTTGTAAAATGAGATGCATCGAGATATGCCCTTAGCTGGATAGAAATTAGGGATGTCGAATCCCACACGGGCCTCTGGCAGGAGGTAGGGGGATAGGGTTGCCAGCTCCTGGCAGGGAAATGTGGGAGTAGACCCTAGGGAGGGCAGGGACCGCAGTGGGGCCCGGTGCCATGGAGACCAGTCTCCATAGCAACCATTTTCTCCAGAGGAACTGGTCTCCGTCATCCAGCGATGAGCTGTAATTCTGGGAGATTCCCCAGGCCCCACCTGGAGGCTGGCATCCCTAGCTGAGATGGATATTTTTTAAAGATCCCACAAGCATGAGGGCATATTTAATATTCTTCCTTTTGATCTATCCTGTGTTCATGCCATATTAATGTTTGTACCACTGGGTTTTTTTAAAAACATGGCGTCTCTCATCTGCATTCCTTTGGTCATGAAGTAGCGCTGAAGAGGCCCGAGGGAGGCCGGCTCATTTTTCTGTCAGCTGCATGAAAAATCTACTCTGGCCTCTGTGGGCTTGGTGAGTCCATCCTTCTTGCAGACAATAAGGCCTTTATAGTCTCCAAGCTCAGCAGTTTCTGTCCTTGCCTTGCGATTGCTCAGGTGGCAACTGAGGCAGAAGGACGCCTGCACCCCCACAGGCCAGAAGAAACCTCCAGGGAGTTTCCTCGGACAACCTGAGGGAAAGTGCTCCAAAACAGAATTGAATGCCTACCTGTGTCCCTGAGGCTACTCCTCATTACTGCTACGAGCACTAATATCAGGGCTCCCTCAGCCTCACCTCCCTCGCAGGACCTCTGTTGTGGGGAGAGGAAAGGGAAGGCTATGAGACTCCTTCGGGTAGAGAAAAGCGGGATATAAGAACCAACTCTTCTTTTTGTTCTTCATGAGAGGGAGGTAAGCATGGACCCACAGCCCTCATTAGCTGGGGCAGCTGTGTCTTTCTAAGGAAAATCCCAGGAAATCTCTGGATATCAATGCTAGGCCACAACATTAGGGGTTGTTTCTTGAGGGCCACTATATGCAGAAGAAGAAGAGCTGGTTTTCATACCCTGCTTTTCACTACCCTACGGAATCCCCCAAACGGCTTACAATCATCTTCACTTCCTCTCGCCACAACAGGCACCCTGTGAGGTAGGTGAGGCTGAGAGAGCCCTGATGTTGTCACTCTGTGAGAACAGCACTATCGGGGCTGCGACAGGCCCAAGGTCACCCAGCTGGCTGCATGTGGAGGAGCGGGGAATCTAACCTGGCTTGCCGGATTAGAAGCCGCCGCTCTTTTAACCAGTACACCAAGCTTGCTTAACCAAGTCTGCTGGACTAGATGGACCCTTGGTAAGATCCAGCAGGGCTCTCCTGTTTGTCAAATGGCTGCACGGACACCAGGGGGCAAACCAGTTCTCATTAAGTTTTCAATGCTTTCCCCATCACTGATATTAAGAGTGGTGTTGTAAAAGATAATTAGAAACCGGTTTGGCTTGGAGACCTGTTCTCCCCATCAGCAGCACTATGGCAGTTCACGTTTCTCCCATTAAGGAGGAAAGACATTTGGATGCCAGGACTGGCTGTTCTGTCTCCGCTGGGCCTGTCGAGTGGGAAGGCAGGACGTGTGCGACGCACGTATGTGCAAGAGACTACAAGAGTGTTGCCCAAGGGAAATCAAGGACTTGGGCCAGTCCTGTTCTTCCTTGTTGCCCTCTGCTTGATGCTCGGCATCATCTAGGGGGGAGGGCATCTTTCTAAAGGTCCTGCAAAACACAGAGAGGACAAGTGGAACACAAGGAAGTGGAACCAAGTGGAGCATGCAAGAACCTGCCAAGATAGGAATTTCCCACCTTTCAGGTCTGTACATCTAGGCAGGAAAGGTCCCTGTTCTGCCATGGAAGCTCCACTGGGTGACTTTGGGCTGGTCACTCTCTTGCAATCCAACCTAGCTTGCAGTGTAACATTGGGGAAGGGAGAACGGTATTGGATGCTGCTTTGGGTCCCCCTTGGTATACACAAGTGGGGTATAAATCTCTAAATCAGCCTTTCTCAACTTTTTTTTACCATTGAGGAGCCCCTGAAACATTCCTCAGGTTTAAGAAAACCCAGAAGTGGCACAATCATATAGAATATGGTTGGGAAGCATAGCTGTGGACACGCCCAGCTGAGGCCCTTCCCCTTTCCACCCCCTATAGGCTTTTCATTGGCCATTTTGAGAGGGGGAGGCAGATCGACATGACCCTAGATGGTCCATGTGATGGCCTAGTGCAGGGGTAGTCAAACTGCGGCCCTCCAGATGTCCATGGACTCCAATTCCCAGGAGCCCCTGCCAGCGAATGCTGGCAGGGGCTCCTGGGAATTGGAGTCCATGGACATCTGGAGGGCTGCAGCTTGACTACCCCTGGCCTAGTGCAATAAAGTTTGCCTTGATACATGGTCCTATCACCCGGTAAATGTTTATAAATTATAAAAATGATATAACTCCCAACCATTCAGGAACCCCTTCCAGGGCTGTCAAGAAACCCCAGGTTTTCGTGAAACCCTGGCTGAGAAAGCCTCCTCTAAACCGACCAATGCCATCCAGGGCTACCAGCATGCAGAGGAAAGAACTTGGTGTTCAGTAGAACTTTGCGAATTTCCAAGGAATTTCCTTGCAGCTGAATGCATGGCCGGCATCAGAGCTGGGCTGGGGAGAAAAGCGCCTGTGGAATTAGTCTGCCAGGAAGCCAACTATGAAAACGCCTTTTCCTCTGTGCATTCCGTGAAAGTCCTTCCCCTCGCTTTCTACGCTGCTGGGGCCAGAACTCTGTTAAACACAGTCCACCAGTGTTGCACTGAAGTGGCCTTACTGATTCTGGGCCTTGGGTGGGAATGGAGGAGGGCTCCCAGTCTCTTTGATTTCCTCTATCGCATGCCTCAGTCACCCGTGTGTTGCTGGGTGCAACAGATGTTCAGTGTGAGAGCGATGGCCGTGTGCCCCATGGGTGAGAAAGAGTCCGTGATGCTCTCGCTCATGTGCGCGGCCTGCCTTCCGGCTATTTCTTGGGCAAGCTCACGCCATAATAACGTTGGCAGCCCGTCTTCACTAGGAACCTGAGAGGCTGAGCTACAGAATATGCCGAATGTTAAAAATGCAGACATTTATTAATATTTGTGTGTACATGTGAATACAGATTGAAAATATCCACAGTAAATATCCACTCAGGCTAAGAGAGGACAATAATAAGGGTGAGACTTTGGAAAATAAGCATTTTGCACGAGGGGAAGAGAGAGAACTTGTTTTATACTAACAGGAGCCTCTTCTTTGAACTCTTAGAAGAAGAAGAAGAAGAAGAAGAAGAAGAAGAAGAAGAAGAAGAAGAAGAAGAGGAAGAGGAGGAGGAGGAGGAGGAGAAGAAGGAGTAGTTAGTTCTTATATGCCATTTTTCTCTTCCCTGATATCACTGCGAGGTCACAACAGCTTTATCAGGGCCGTGGCGAGCCCAGGGTCACCCATCTGGCTGCATGTGGGGGAGTGGGGAATTGAACCTGCCTCCCCAGATTAGAAGTCCTCACTTCTAACCACTACACCAAGCTGGCTCCCACCTTACAGTCCCTCGTGCCACATTGTAGAAGGGCATTTAAATACCAGACCACTGAGGAAGACCCCAAGAGGGGTTGAAACGCATTTGGTTCTTAGTATTAGGCCACTTTCCATGTGTCAACATGCATTGGATCTGTGCGATAGCGTATTATCAGTATTAATGTTTTTAACATTTTAAATGTGCACATGACTAGTAATAAATATTTGCATTTTAACATTCGGCATATTCTGTTGCTCAACCTCTCAGGCTCCTAGCTGGTCTACACAAGATAGAATATTTAGTTCCCTCTTTTGTTGTCTGTGGTCTGCACGTCCTCAGCCTTTCCTCTTCATGGTTTTTTCCCCTTCTTCTGCAAGAGACTTCTGCAACTACTCTTTGAGAGAGACCCTTCCTTCCCTTCCCCTACAGATTCTTAGCACTTCTTGCAAAAGCAGCTATAGACATTGGAGAGTCTGCAATGAAGTCACCAGAATCGGACAGGTCAGAGGGTGGCTGGCAGCGGGAAAGGAAATGCTAAGCACTGCCCCCTTGTTCCGCTTTCCGGCTGGGCCTGGCTGGCAGGTGGGTGACCCAGAGTGCCGCTTCTCGCTCTGCTCCTCCCCTCCATTGCCCCTCGCCAGGCCAGGGCAGCTGCAGATAGGTCAGTGGGCTCCCAGCCTTCACCCCTTGCCTCTCAAGTTACTACTGCAGCAGCAGAGAGGGCAAGCAAGGGTGAAGCCCCTCCTAGTATGGAGCCCAAGGAAGCTGCCCTGACTGCACCGTAACAAACACCGCCAGTGCTCTTACTGGCTTGGTTGCCCATCGCTTTTACAGAGCCGGAAGCAAGGCAGCCTCTGTGTCGGAGTGGAGAGATGCAGGGCTCAGAGTTTCCCCATAAGACAAACCAGCCCAGACGACACAGGAGCCCTTGATTAGCTGGATGGGGTGTTTTGTTTCCTTTGACGAATGCTCAGTTACACGTCCTCAGGGAAGAACAAAAAAAAGGACTGTCTAGTTCATTCAACTCACTTAGTGGGGGGGAGGGAAGGCTAATGCTGACTCCCATCACTTAATTATGGGCTCTCTGATGTCTCTAGCAGCTTTTTGTGAGTGGTGCAAAGAATGGAAAGGGAGGGGCCGTCTCTTGGAGAGGAGCTGCAGAATTACGTTGCAGCAACAAAATCCACCCAGTGTCTTGTGATGCCAAGAGACTGACAAATTGATGGTGGCGGGAGTTTTCACAAGCTTCCTTAGATGGGGACTGTGAAGATGGGTTATAGACTGAAAGATGTGTGTTGTAAGCCTAAGGGTAAGCCACAACGCGGTGTGTGTTTGTGCAATTTACATTTGTGTCCCAGTTTTTGCTTCCTAGCGGGCTGCGGTTTGGTAGACGCATTGCTAGAAAAACTGGGAAACGGGGCATTTGTGCGGCTCCTCCAAAAATCACAGATTTGATTATCTTCTGTGAGTAATACATACTAAAATCAATATAGAAAGAGAATGGGTGCAAATCCACCAGTTCCCTTCTACGCGTGATCAGCAGAACTGGGACTTTCTGGTTAATAAAGCGTTGTTTGCCCAGCCATAGAAACGTGATTCTTGTTGGAATAGGCCATGTCTGGTGTACAAAGATTTGGGCCAGTCACAATTCTCTCAGAGCTCTCTCAGCCCCATCTTCCTCACAGAGCATCTGCTGTTGGGAGAGGAAGGGAAGGCAATTGTCAGCCACTGATGCCCCTTTGGGATGTGAAAAGCAGGGTATAAAACCCAACGCTGCTGCTTCTTCTTGGTGCTAAGGCAGGGGTAGTCAGCCTGTGGTCCTCCAGATGTTAATGGACTACAATTCCCATGAGCCCCTGCCAGCGTTTGCTAAGGGGTCCTGACATTTTTTCTCTTTCTGATTGCCTTTTAGAACCTAGCTTCATTCAGAGTGTCTTCCTGCCTGTCGAGGGGATAGTTCTGGCTCACTGGCACATGAGATCAGCCTAACGTCTTCCTCTATGCAGTTTCGGAACAAAGGTCGGGACAGAAAAAGAGTAATCTGAGCCTCAAAGCAGGAAGTGGCACAACCTGGGCTGACTTACAACACACACGCTGTGGGGACGTGAGGTGTAAGGCAATTCAGAAACAAGGACATTTGCTTCAAAACTGCTCTCAAAGGCAGGAAATCAGGGGAGACAGATCCAATGCTGGGAAATTGATCTACTGGGAAGTTTTCTTGCTTAGTTGCCATTCAATTAAGCAAGGCTTGCACCAGAGAGTCCCCCCCAGTTTGTCGTGCCTCTGGTGAATTAGCACAAGGCAAAAGCTGTTTCTGGCCTCAGGTGCCAAACGATCCTGACATTTCATCGGCACCGGTCTGTATTCGATCTTGTGCCGGCTTCAGGCGTGCTTTGATTCACTTCCCCTCTGTCGTTCCGTTTTTCAAAAGCTACCTTTCTACTAAATTGGTTCACGGGGTAACTAACAGAATCCATAAACTGGAAACACGGCAAAGTGCAACGGGCAGTGTAATAAATGCACAACAGCATGACAAATATGGGAAATCAGATTGCTCCAATGGCTAAAAAGACTGACGACAGAAGGAGGACGACCATTGGCCCCTCGTGCCCTCTGGAATATTTTGAGGAGAGTGTTAAAGAAGCTGGCTAGAGCGGCAGATGATCTCTTGTACTTTATATGTTCTGGAATCACCTCTGTCAAAGCGGGCATGGCCAGACTGTGGCTCTCCAGATGTCCATGGACTACAATTCCCATGAGCCCCTGCCAGATGCTGGCAGGGGCTCATGGGAATTGTAGTCCATGGATATCTGGAGAGCCACAGTTTGGCCATACTGCACTGTTTGTCTAGCGGTAGCAGAGCCAGAAGGGGGTGTGAGGATGTTACACTTTGCTCCTTGCATTGTAGGAGACTGTGAGAAAAGGCACCACAATTGGGAGGGAAAGCGACCAGAATGAGGGAGAAGTATGGAGCTGCAATGGTGGTGGAGGTGTGTGTGTGTATGTGTGTGTGGAGGGAGGCTGTGGACCTCCTGTGTTGATCAATCCATAGAAACCTGCACAAAAGCCTCATCAGAGACCATACGTAAATTAAAGGGGAGCCGTTCAGGGGGCCTCTTCCAAAGGACTCCCATATCCTTGGCAGTAAGTTAATGAATTCCAGATCAATCCATTCAAAGGCAGACAATCAATTAGCTAAGAGCCCTACAGCCAGGTGAACACCCTGACTCTGAAACTAAGGTTGCCAGCTCTGGATTGGGAAATACCTGGAGACTCTGCAGGTGGAGTCAGGAGTGGATGGGATTTGGAGCAGGGAGGGGGTCTCAATATTGCATAATATATAATGCTATGGAGTCCACCCTCCAAAGCAGCCATTTTCCTTGGGGGAACTAAACTCTTTAGTCTGGAGATGAGTTATAATTCCAGGAGATTCCCCAGGTCCCACCTGGGGACTGGCATCCCTACCTGAAACCATGTGGCTTTCCTTGCCTGGTACTCCATTTGACCCCTCCTGTTTCTCCTGCCTGACGCACTGGAGCTTCCTTGCTAATAGTCTTCCTGATGCAGTTCTTACCCGCGGTATCTCACGTCACGTCCAGTTACGTCTCATTAGGGGCTAATCGCCAGTACAGTAAGGAAAGAGCTTACCTTGAAGAATTCCCACTCCTCATTTGTTAAGCCAGCCCTTTGTTCACACAAAGGGCCGGTGTGGGAAGCACACAAATTAATCAGAAGCGCTTTGAAGGAAGGAGCGTGGGGGGGGGGGGTGAAGCCATAGAAAGAAGGTTCCGATATCTGGCCGTCAGAGAAGATAAAGGCGCTCCTGCAGGCGGGGTTTGGTGCCCTGTTTGCTTAGCAATGAACAGATTCCCGTGTCTTGACAAATGGCTGTGCTGAATAAGGAAACTGAACAGCGAAACAGCACCAAAGCGTGGAGCAAAACTTTAGCAGCTGTGCTTGGTCCACTTATATGAGAAACAAGAGCCAAGAGAGCCAGTCCTGTTTTGGGACACCCAGCCTCCCTTAGTAAGCTCCAGAAGCAATCCGTTTGCAGAACATGGTTCCTTGCAAGGAGACAGAACTGGAGATTTGCTATGTTTTTTTTTTGATACCTCTTTTAAAATTAGGAAAGCTGAGAAGATCCTGTCGCTCTTGGCAGTTGGGGTGCTCCTGAAATTCTTGTCAAACACATTTATCTCTGGATTTTGGAGTTCTAAATCATGGCCAGCGGCAAGTTTTAGGGACCTCTAGGCAAGATATGCCTCCGCAGTTTGCACACTGCTGCCACCATCTCTGCAGTCTACCCATGGCATGTATAAGCACATCTGCACACAGTCCGTGCAAACTGGACTAAGGGGGCCAAGGGAAGAGATCATTGCTGCTTCAGTCACTCCAGCATTTCTCCAGCAAGGACATGAGGGATGTTCCAGAGAACCCTGCAATGTCACAGGTTCTCTGGGGCAATCTCCCCTTTCCAGGTAGGAGCAGATAGAACAATAATCTTTTATCGGTTACGGGCCCTCCGCTAGGTTGTGGCCGCTGGGAATGCTCAACCATGCCAACCACTGTTATCAGTCCCGTTCCAAATTATCTACTCCTTTTTCCAAAGTGGCACTTGTTTACAAAATATTGGGACTCCCCCCCTCCCCATCCTACTCTCCTAATTTTGTACAAAGCTATGTGGGTGTATTGCCACAAATTTCACGTCCTTCCATTTCCTTTGCAGCTCACCTTGAGTTACTGATCTGAAACGATAAAAACACATTAGCCCCAGGATGGCTACAGGCACAACTGAAGAAAATTATTTTAATGTGGTGTTGTGCCAGTATGCTAGAATGCATGTATATACATAACAATTGCTTCTTTTTTACAGTGTACTAGGTTTATGTATGTACACATCTGTGCTGTAGAAGAGGAACGAAGTCCAAGACAAAAACAAATGTAAGGAATTTAAAGCTGTGACAAATCATGTTGTGTTCCAAATTTACTTCAACTAAAATTAAGGCAAGAGACCTTCAGAGGTGATTTGCCATTGCCGGCCTCTGTGTCATGACCCAGATGTTTCTCAGTGGTCGCCCATCCAAATTCTAGTCAGGACCCATCCTACTTGGCTTCCAAGATCTGATGAAGTTGAGCTTGCCTGGACCTTACAGGTCAATGTGTATTTTAGCTAGCCAGTTAAAACAACTCCAGGGTCCTGCCTGCACACACAGTTTAAGTTCGATTTGAAGTAGTATCTCTTTAGTCCTCATCCTGTTTGCATATGTTCCTGCCCTCTGGACTCATCTTCTTTCTTTCTCCTTTCTCCTCCAAATTGCAGAGTTTAACTCTGCATGTTAATATGAAAAAAATGGATTGCTGAGATTTTTTTTTATCCCCCCTCCCTTTGTTTGAGCTGTTGATTGGTCTTGGTTGGTTTCTGCAGGAACAGGGCTTTCAGTTTTAGGCTTTGCATTTTGCCTTTCAGTGCTTCTTGTTTTAAAGTTAAGAAGATTCTTAACACTTTCTTTAAAAAACTACTGTGTGTGGGGGGGGGACCACTTTTCAAAAGGATTTACTGGTGAGCCACCATAGACACATTATGTTCAAAGGTTTTGTGGTGTTCTTACTTTTTTTCCATAGGAAGACAGGTGATGTCTCCTCCTCATTTTTAGAAACAAATTGCCAAACTTGGTAAGAGAGATCAACCCATTCCCCCCCACCACCTTGTGAAACACATGTGGAGACAAAGGCAGCTAGAGGTAGAGACAGCTGATATTTAATGATCTTTAATACACTCCTTGTATGAGTGTTTCTCACATTACTTAAAGAGGACTTGTAAATTAGAGAGAACAGCTTAGCAGTATGAAAACTCAGACAGATTTTAGGCAGTAATAGAAGTGGAAGGGACTGCTGCTGCAGGGAGCCAACCAATCAGCAGAGACCTGTACAATGTGCATGCTGGAGGCGTGGCTGGGGGAAAAGAAAATCCAACCAAGGCAATGCATCTGCACCTGGAAGAGAGTGCCATGGGCCCACATTTCCTTGGTGAAGCAAAGAAAATCCACTCTTGGATATACTGGCGAATAAGTAGCATGACTGCAGAGTCAATCTTGAACAAAACAGATTGGAGAAAAAGCCCGACCAGCATCAGAGTGGAGATCAGGGTCAGGTGCAGATGGCTTTTTAAAAATCAAGCCCAATGAAATTAAAACTCCAGTGCAGATAAACTCCTGGTTCCTCTTTCTACATCCAGTGGCAGAAATGCTTCTCTTGATTCCCCTCTTGAGCAGATGGGATCTGCCCAATACAGACAGTAGGTACCAGCCATTAAAACCTATTTGCGCAAGCATCTTCTAATTATCAGTGCTCATTAAGGAAACATCTGCAGCCATTAGCTTATTAATTTATTTGTAGGCTGCATAGAATAATGACATACGTACCCTTTATCTCTTGCGTTCAGATGAATTTTCTGGCTCCCTGTGTAAAACCCTTTATTATATTATCTGTACTCTGATGTACATTATCTAATCTAATTTAATCACATGTTTAAATCATATATAACTACACGGTAGGTGAGTAGGTAATAGATGCAAAAGTTAATGGCCTCATTTGTTATGAGGAAACAGAAAAAACCCCCACAAATACAGACTATTTCATGGAAACTGAAAGCAGAATATTCTAGTTGAAAACTGAGGAGCATTCCTACCTCTGTGCTCCTTCAAAGCTCTCCCAGAGGCCTGGAAAACTTGCAAGTAGTTTCAGGTACCTGGTTTGGTCCTGATGATCAGCCTATGATTATTTTTGCATCTTTTGCATAATGTCCTCTCCACGAAAAGGGACAATAGTAACTCTCCCCTTCTCTTTCCTTCAAATTTCCTAGCACACCCGAAAAAGACAAAGCAATGGCAACATGCAAAGAACTATAACCTGCCACCTAGGATGCCGTGGAAAAGTTGAAGGTGTCCCAAGAGAGAGATTAATGTGGCTCCCAGTCCTCTTGAGAGCCCCGCACAAAGTGGAGATTGACCTGTGGCCAGCTCATTGCGTGCTCCTGGCTTGGCTCTGTGTTCTTTCCAACCTGGATGCCCTCTGGCTTCAGCCAGACAGACTCTGCTTCCTACCACAGTTCTGCGACTGCTGCAGAGGAGGCCTGTGGGTATCAACAGCAGCCAGAGTCCTTCCCTGCTTTATTTTTCCTGGTTTGTTTTTGTTCTTGGTAATTGGGTCCTGGTTGCTTATGCTGAGGAGGACGGCCTCTCTCGGAACACCCTGGTACGTGTCAGAACACATCAGATCTAAGCAGGATGTCCCGGAGTGGGGGCTTTAATTTGATACTCTTTTCTTGTTATTTTAAAAGGCAGCCGCCACCTTACATGTGCTTCGGCCATGAATTATTCATGCGCCCACTTGCTCCTGTCCTACATTTTGCAACTCTGCAATGGCACAGGCATCTATAATTGTCCCTGCACAAGAACTGCGCTGACCATTTATGGATCGCGAAGGCAACCAGACGTCTAAAACGCCCCGCAAGAAGAAAATTAGCAAGTCTGAGCAAAGAAATCAGACCTAAAGCCCTTCTCCCGCACCGTGTTACCTTTCCACCAGCAGAAAGCAGAGGATCAATTCGATGTGGGGAGAGGCATTGTCAGAAAGGATTTCCCCCCGTCCTGAAATGGTATAGTCCAAGGAAGTTTCTATCAAATGAGTTTTTCTGAGCATGTATATTGCGTATGTTTTCCCCTGCCTATATATGAGCTGCACTTTCGATCCCTATCAACATTCTGGGGCACAAACAGAAACAAGAAGGACTTTGCAAGCTGTATGGACGATGGAAATCAAGCAAAAGGATTAGGATACACGTTCTGCAGATTAAGACGCATGCGTACCCAAGCTTATGCCTAAAATTAAACTTCGTTGGTCCTTAAAAGGCTCCGGGACTCAAACTGTGTTGATTACGGAGATTAAGCAGACTTGCTGAGGTATAATATGTAAAACTATGTCAATTAAGCAAAAACGGCTGCTGAACAGAAGGAGCTAAGAACTATTCTGGCAACGTGGCGAAAATCCCCTCGCCGACTAAAATCATCAAAATGCTCAGAAAAATCCCTTCGCGTAATCTTGTCTACTGCCAGCGACTGTACTTTCCAGTGTCCAAATCCTTGGAGCTTTCTGGTTTCTTTGCAGAATATACATCTCCAGGACCTAATTAGAGGTCACGAGGAGGGTGACTATTGCCAGCTTGCATTGATACATCACAGGAACGTTTCCTAGAAGAAACGTGAGCTCATATGTCTTCCTTTTTCATTGGTCTTTATCAATAGTGTTGCAAACCTCCAGCAATCTCTCAAAATTACAACGGGTCACCAGATAATAGAGATCAGATCCCTGGAGAAGATTGCTGCTTGGGAGGGTGAACTCTGGAGATTTGTACACTGCTGACCCTTCTTCTCCCCAATCCCTCCCCCTCCCCCAGGCTCCACTTCAAAATCTGCAGGTATTTCCCTTTCCCGAGCTGGGAATTCCATCTCGGTGTCTTCCAACCCCAGGTGAAACTTTTTTAGTTTGGCAAGCCACCAGTAATGCTTATTGGTCCTCTTCCCTGGTTCCGGTGTGGCTTACATGGTTTTGTGAAACTCTTTTGTCATTTTAAATGTTGTCTTTAATTTTTCAAATGTTTTAACGTTTTTGTGTGGTCAGGTGGAAAGATGGCATAAAAATGTTTCAAACACAGAGATTCATTAAATAGCCATGTGTTTCTCTTTGGTTTTGGAAGCAGCGGCTGATGAACTGACTTGGAGCTGGGAAGTGAAACACTAGAAGCGATAACATCACAACACATTTTTTTACCTTTTAGTGATATATTATTGGGGCAGCGTGGGTCAGCAGCAGCCAGATTTCCTCCAGATGGGAAAATGAAGTCCAACGCTGATGTGATTATCACCCAACAGTGCAGACCTGTGCACATCACGTAAGTCTGAGCCACTGAAATCAACAGCCGTGGACAAGAATAACTGTACATAATATTAAACAGTAAATGTCTGTATATAATGTTTGCCCCAATTTGATACAAAGGGAAGAATGGCTGGTTGCCACTGACCGACAACAACAAAAATAACCCTGTGATGCTATGCGCTTGCCTCTCTCTTGCATTTTTTTTTCACCCTTTGCAAATGGCAGCCAATGACTTGGAGAAGGAGGCGGGGAAATGCCAAACGTGATGATGTCACATCCTGGATTTCTTTTACTGGGTGGCACCAGGTACATTAGTGGTTGATACAGGGGTCTGCCATGTTGTTTAGTCAAGATCCTCTTGCCTCTGTGGGGGATTGAAGATGTCTGTTTCAGAATGCAGGTTCAGGTTCAGGTTCAGATTCAGATTCAGATTGCAGGGTTCTTCTTCTTCTTTTTTTTTTTAACACACTGCCTTTCCATCACCAATTGCTAACAGCTGAGTCACATCACTCATTAAGCATATCATCCAGATGTTCCCAGGCACATCCCTGGAGACCAAATAATGAGCAGGAGAGAAGGGTCCATGAAGGGAATAAGGCTGTACCTCTACTGGGGCTTGCGTGAGATGGAGTTCCAGCCTCCAGGTGGTGCCTGAATTTCCTTGGGAATTACAAATGATCTTAAGGCCACAGGGATCACTTGCCGTGGAGAGAAATGGCAGCTTCGGAGGACAGGTCCTATTGTAGCACCTTTCTTCACATTGAGTTCCCTCACCCCCACGTCTTCAGGAATCTCCCAATCCAGATTGAACCCTAGTGTGAGGGCATGTTGAATTTGCCCTGAGACCTTTAAACCACTACATAGTAAGTCTCTGAGTAGGTCCTGGATCTATTATTAAGTACCTTTTTATCCCAGTCTCCATGTTCTCAGAGGAGCAGATATTACTTTTCCTCTCCTCCCTTTTATCCTCACAACAACCTTGCCGGGTTGGTTAGGATCAGAGAGAAAAACTGGTCCACATGCTTCATGGCTGCCCAAGGAGATGGTGAGCTTGGCAGTCTTCAGGCAGTGGTTGGACAGATACTTATCCTGGATGCTTTAGGCTGATCCTACATTGAGCAGGGGGCTGGACTTGATGGCCTGCATGGCCCCTTCCAACTCTAGGATTTTTTGGCAAAGTGGGAAATCTGAACCTGGACCTCCCAGAAATTTATTTGCCATGATAAATGTGACTCTTCCCTGGCCAAAGGCAGTTGAATATGTGGGCAGCAGAAGGTATGGGCAAATTTGGGATCAAAGGTGTGGTCAAGATTTGGGACTTATCCTTTCTCCAGGCCTAAGCAAAAATTAGGATGCTGGGCTACCTAAAATCAACCACAGGCCAAGGCTCAAGCTGAAAAAAAAAATCTGGCCCAAGAACAGAGGAACAGCCAGCATAGAAGGCTGGCTAGCAGACAAGGAAGTTGGAAGGTGAGCAAAGAAATGGAGAGCAGACGGAAAAACAGATAAGCTCACAACAAGAAAGAAAGGAAAGGGAGCCCTACCAACAGAGCCTTCTTTCCCTTCTATGGCTTGGAGTATGTGCTGTTTATTTACAACTCACATGAGGTTGTTTCCTCCTGACTTCCACCCCAGAGCTTCCCTGGCTGGTCTCCTGCCCTGCTTCGCTTCCAGTCCTGCTTAGCTTGGGAGGAAAGGCTGCAAGTGTGATTGCTAATCTATGCTAGAGCTTTCTTTTTACACCCCCTAAACCTGATTGTTTAAAACATGTTGTGACAGAGTTATTCTGCTTAACAGTGTATTAATTTCTCTGTAAAAAGTGTTAAGTCTTTTTTTAAAACGAAGCTTTCTTCTCACTTGACGCATTTGGATGAGGTACATAGAAAACCTAGAGGCCAATATCTATGATGTAACAAACCACCTGGACCCGGCCAGCTATCGCCCAATCTTGCATCTTCTGTTTTTGGGCAAGGTAGTTGAAAGGGCTGCTGCAGACCAGCTCCTGGCGTTCTTGGATGAAACCTCAGCACTTGATCCCCCACTCAGATCCCCGCAGCCACACCCTCATTTGTCACCATGCCACCATTCTTGATCCCCCACTCTTGAGGTCGACCTAAACTATCCCTTCCAATTGGCCCCCCTAGCCCCCCCCTACTAGGACTGCTATGAATCTATTCAGCTTACTAGGCCTCAGTAAGAGTTGAGCCGAGGCTCCTTGGAGTTCCATCATTCCATAAGGTTGTTGTTGTTATTATTACGTTAATGTTATTGTTGTTATTCACCTTGTTGTTCTAGAAATGATGTTACCTGTATCGTTTTCTTGTTCCATGTAAACCACCCTGAGCCTTCAGGGACCGCAGTATATAAATACAATAAACAAACAAACAACAAACATTTGTACAACCCTTCCTGCACACCCTTGCAGGAGTTTAACTGAGTTTACAGAATCAGCATTTCTGTCAAATGGCTATCTAGCCTCTGCTTTAAAACTTCCAAAGGAGGAGATCTGTGGTTTTGCAGATTAAGCATTACAATTTTATAGAAACTAGGAAAAAAAGAAGATTCCTAAAATTAATTTTGTAGTAATTTTAAGTAGGTATTTTTGCTGCAACGTTGGTTCAATTGGCAATCGTTTATGTTTTTGTCCCTGAGAAACCAAAAAGTAATCCTGATGCCCTTTTCAGTTTTCTTTCTCCCTTTCTTTTTGACCTTTTCTGAACTTTTTTGTTTACAATTTCTAATAAGCCTTTTTAATATTAAAAAGGGTTAACCCTTCCCATGACCACCCTATAAAAGCCAAGTAGTGTTGCTATAGTTACATATTTATTTCGCATACTTCTATTCCAGTCCAGATCCCAGAGGTTCGGGGTGGCATATGTCCATCTCCTCTTCCCTGTTTTATCCTCACAACAACCCTGTGAGTCTGTGACAGGGAGAGTGGCTGGCCTCAAGTGACCCAGCAGCTGTCATGTCAGCATGGGGGACTGATCTTGGAACTGATCTTAGAAGACCCTGTCCAGCGCTCTGCTACACCGCGCTGACTCTTCTAATCTTGCAAGGTGGAAGAAGATATCTCCCCTCCCTTGCTCCTCTTGCAACAGTGTTTTCCCCCTCCTCCCCGATCTGCTGTGCTCCCCTCCAAACAAGCCCCCCCAGGGGAAATGCCCGTGGAAGGAGCAGCAGCTGGTACTTGCTTTCTTGAGCAGTCAGACAATTAGCAGAGTCCCTTCTTCGTCACACAGCCTTTTGTACTAGTGTTCTTCCTCCTCCCTCCATGCCCACGCAGGCTGCAGCTGAGTCCCCTGTGGCCTTCACACAGCTGGCCTCCCAGGTGAGATCGAAGCCAAATTCTCCTCTGCCTGGCTTCTCTGGCTGGGGAAGGGGCTCATCTTGAAACACGGTGACCTGGCCAGCAAAGGCCCTGCAGGGGAACTGCTGAAGGCCTCTTCCTCCCCTGCCCACCAGACCCACACAAACATGACACACAGCACACACACCCTTTGGTCTCAGAAATCCAGTGGGTTTAAATAGGACGAGAAGGGTTGGTGTTTCCTACAGTGTAGGGCAGGGGTAGTCAACTTGTGGTCCTCCAGATGTTCATGGCTGGTAGGGGCTCATGGGAATTGTAGTCCATGGACATCTGGCAGACTACTTGGCAGGGGTAGTCAACCTGTGGTCATCCAGATGTCCATGGACTCCAATTCCCATGATCCCCCTGGCCAGCGAATGCATTCGCTGGTTGACTACCCCTGGTGTAAGGGACAGATCTGACACTAGCATTGGAGCATTATTTCATGGGAGGGATGGCACCCAACTGCTGGTGGGGGTGGGAAGGGCCGTCAAGTCACAGCTGATTTATGGTGACCCCATAGCGTTTCCAAGGCAAGGGACATTCCCATCGCCAGCCTGCCCCTCTCTCACAACAGCCAGTATTCCTTGGAGGTCTCCCATCCCAATATTAGCCCTCCTCAGGCTCCACCCCCCCCAGAAAAAAAACTCCAGGTATCTCCCCAAATCTCCAGGCATTTCCCAGCATATAGCTGGCAACCCAATGCTTTTGGTATCCATACAAGAGAGAAAGCAGTGTATACATAAAAGGTAAAGGTATCCCCTGTGCAAGCACCGAGTCATGTCTGACCCTTGGGGTAACACCCTCTAGCGTTTTCATGGCAGACTCAGTACGGGGTGGTTTGCCAATGCCTTCCCCAGTCATTACCGTTTACCCCCCAGCAGCAAGCTGGGTTCTCATTTTACCGACCTCGGAAGGATGGAAGGCTGAGTCAACCTTGAGCCGGCTGCTGGGATTGAACCCCCAGCCTCATGGGCAAAGCTTTCAGACAGCTGCCTTTCCACTCTGCGCCACAAGAGGCTCGTATAGTTTAGACATACCTAAATACATTTCATATCCATTTTGATTCTAGCAGCATGAACAGTATTGGTTCAAAAACTAAACTTAAAAAAAAATCTTTGTCCCTAGTAGACAACTGAGTGATGAAATGTTGGCTCGCTCTGCTTCTGGATGAATGTATAAGCCTTTAAGGGAGAGAACAAGCTCTTTGCAAAATATCTATTCAAAATTGGCAGCCATTTATCTTGTACTGGAATTAGAAGGCTCATTTTGTCTCAGAAGAAGAAGATTAGAGATTCAATCATGTGTTGGATGACTAGCAGTTACATTTGTTAAAATGTAATGGAAATAATATAATTAATCTCCCCCCCCCCTTTGCCCTGCTTTCTCTCTCTTCCATTCGTCCTATTGATATGTAAACTATTTATCTCTTTTTTTTCTCTCTTAAAAATTAATTTAAAAACTTGCTTGCAGCAGTTTCCCAGTCCACATGAACTTGATGGGTGAAAGGGATCCTCCACTGGGCACCTCCCGCCCTGTACCATCCTTCCTTTAGTTCTGCTGATACTTCTTCCAAAAAAGAATTCTATACCGCATCATGCAGAATATGGTTGGGAAGCAGAGCTGTGGACACGCCCACCTGGGGCCCCTCCCCTTCCGACCCTCTCCAGGCCCATCATTGGCCACTTTGGAAGGGGCGGAGCAGGTCAACATGACCATAAATGGCCATATCACCCGATAATTGTTCAACAAATTTTAAAAATATATACAAAATTAATTCGCTCCCACCCATTTGAGAAACCCTTCCAGAGTTGTCAAGAAAGCCCGGGGTTTCAAAAAACCCTTTTTGAGAAAGCTATAAGGTCAGCCCAGTCATTTCTCTTCTTGGGTTTCTAAGCAAGAACATCAGGAAGGGAAGTTATTGGTGCAGTAGATTTCTTCCTTTCTTTCCACAAAAGACTCTGGGTAAACAAAGCTCACAAGAACAGAATTTTCATTATCTATGTCAGTAAGAAGGAGTAGCAGTCTGTTGTTCCTGGCACAGTTTCTAATCTGAGCTAAAGTTCTCCTCAGATTTCGGTACACAGGGCCTCATCATCTTGGTTCCGTGTTGCTTATCCAGGCAGCTTTCTTATTTGCATAGAAGGAGGGATGCCAGACTCCAGGTGGAGCCTGGGTATCTCCTGGAATTACAGGTGATCTCCACACTACAGAGTTCAGCTCCCCTGGAGAAAACATGAGAGTTTTAACATGTAAATTTGAATATTTTAACGTTTTTAAATGCTTTCATCATTGTTTTGTGATCATCATTTCATGACAAGAGGCAGCTTGGTGTAGTGGTTAGGCGTGCAGACTTCTAATCTGGCGAGCCGGGTTTGATTCCCCGCTCCCCCACATGCAACCAGCTGGGTGACCTTGGGCTCGCCACAGCACTGATAAAGCTGTTCTGACAGAACAGTAATTTCAGGGCTCTCTCAGCCTCACCCACCTCACAGGGGTTGTGGGGAGAGGAAAGGGAGGGCGACTGTAAGCTACTTTGAGACTCCTGGTAAAGTGGCATATAAGAACCAACTCTTCTTCATATTGTAAGCCACACTGAGCCCTCAGGGAAGGGAGACCTATGGATTTGAAAAATAAATAAATAAAAATGGCTGCTTTGGAGGGTGGACATAACATTATACAAAACTGAGGCCCCGCCCTGGCCATTCCCTAACGCCACTCCCAAAGTGTCCAGGCATTTCCCAAACTTAGAGCAGTCAAGCTTATATAGGAGCCATTCTACAGGCATAATTTCACCACAACTTGTAAGAACAGAAATTACAGACTGGTTTATGAAGGTCATTAAAGGTAAAGGTAAAGGTAAAGGTAAAGGTAAAGGTATCCCCCGTGCAAGCACCGAGTCATGTCTGACACTTGGGGTGACGCCCTCCAGCGTTTTCATGGCAGACTCAATACGGGGTGGTTTGCCAGTGCCTTCCCCAGTCATTACCGTTTACCCCCCAGCAAGCTGGGTACTCATTTTACCGACCTCGGAAGGATGGAAGGCTGAGTCAACCTTGAGCCGGCTGCTGGGATTGAACTCCCAGCCTCATGGGCAAAGCTTTCAGATGGCTGCCTTACCACTCTGTGCCACAAGAGTCTGAAGGTCATTGGAAGGGGCTAAACTGGGGGCATTCAAGTGGAGGGGCTTGTTGATTTAATTAAAAACCACTTCCTGACACCCACACACACACACGCAATAATTCGAGCACTGGATTCTCAGACTTGGGGTGACTGAAACAGATAAGAGGGCAGTAATATGAAAGTCCCAACCCATGTCTGAGGCAGGGGTGGGCAAACTGTGGCTCTCCAGTTCTTCCTGGACTACAATTCCCACGAGCCCCTGCTAGCTATCAGGGGCTCATGGGAATTGTAGTCCATGGACATCTGTAGAGCCACAGTTTGCCCACCCCTGCCTGGGGTATGCAGCTGACCTTCAACCAGTACAGGAGAAGTGGTGTGTAGGGTGCACTAATATTTTCCTGTGGGTCCCAAGGGTGCAAGCATGTCACTCCCCCTCTGAAAATGTCCCGTGTTTTAAAATATTTGGGCTTCCCTGGCAGCTCCTTGGATGTCATCAGTGAAGGAACCTTGGAATTCCCCACAAAATTTTGCTGTAGGAGAAATATGCTAGTTACCTTTATGGATCTTTGATACTAATAGACCCAAATTATATGGATTAAAATATAAAGTATAAGGATATAAAATATAAGAATTAGGTAGTGGGTTGAAGACTTTGTTTGTATCCTTGAAAAAAGGTTTACTGAGGAAGTAAAATACAAAAACAAAGTTTTATACCTAGGAATTTGTTCTGAATAAAGCCTTTTGCCATTGCCAGCTTGGAAATTTCTTTCTGTTTATTCATCTTTGGCTGACGGGTTGTCTCTGCTTGCTCCATCCACAGGGAGCCTGAGCCCTCCTCCCACTCTTCTGACAAGCCCTCAAGCAGCAGCTGGGCAGTTACATCCTGGATGCTTTAGGCCAGTGGTTTTCAACCTTCCTAATGCTTTAATCCAGTTCCCCATGTTGTGGGGACCCCCAACCATAAAATCATGCAAGTGCTCTTTCACAGAAATTAAACCCAAACTGACCAATGGCATGAAGATCCATTGCTCATGATGGTATATAAATTGTTTTTTTCCGGGGGTTTTCAGTTCAGTTCTGCCTCTTGTCCCACTATGCCAATCTCACTCTTTTCCGCTGCTCCAGACAGACGAACGCTCTATCTCGATCTACCCTGCAAGGCTGTTGTGTGGATGGCGCCCCCCCAGCCAAGCTGCTTGCCCTGCTGCGACCCCTGTGAAAGGGTCATTCAACCCCCAGTGGGGTCCCAACCCCCAGGTTAAGGACCACTGATTTAGGCTGATCTTCCATTGAGCAGGGGGCTGGACTAGATGCTCTTTTAATCATTGTTGTCAATTGCTCCGGGAAGGAGCTCTAATTCATCTCACGTTCACTCACTCCTGATGTCTTCCTCTCTCTCTCTCTCTCTTTCTCTTCCTCCAAGTTTGACATCCTTGGCACAAAGCCACCATCTGCCTCCCTTCTCTGTTCTCTCTCATCTCTGAATCATTCCTTTCCTCATGGCTGCCACTTTCTCTTTCTCTTTGTTCTGCCTCGCCCATTGTTTCCCCAGTACAATGTGTGTGTGTGTGTGTGGGGGGGGATGGACCAGAGAGAGATAGAGGGAAGGCCAGCTGCCCTGTCTAGCCAAAAGAAACTAGCTCTCACCTTGCTAAAAGGACCCCTGGGGTTTTTTTTTTACAGATGTCACTCATTAATCAGGTTTCCTGCCATTTCCAGGATCAGATAAATGCATTTGTCTAGACCAGCACTTCTCAAACTATGTGTCATGAAAGAACTGCTAGTGTGCCAGGAGAAATTAACTAATTCAGCAATTAAAAGCTCCCACACTGAGGCTGCTACCTGTGTCTGTGGATGAGTCACTGCTCAGATCTGGCCTCCTTCCAGAAATGCCTCTACTTGTATCTGGGTGTGGGAGTAAATTCCGTGGCAATTCTGCACTGGCTGCAGAAAGATCATGCACTTGCAAGGAAGAGACGCTACAAAATTATTATTTTTTTAAAAAAGTGGTCATTCTTATCTTTGTTGGTCTGTCAAGTTCTCTTACATGCAGTCTCAAGGCTACAATAATTTCTTGCAGTTCTTGTATTTTAGGAGGGGTTTCTTAACATTTAATACAGCCTTCCTCAATTTCTTAACCATTGAGAAACCCCTGAAATGTTCTTCAGGCTTTGAGAAACCCCAGAAATGGCGCGATCAGGCAGAATATGGCTGGAAAGTATAGCTGTGGACATGCCTACTCAGGACCCCTCCAGGACCATCACTGGCCATTTTGGAAGGAGAGGCAGGTTGACATGACCATATATAGTCATATCACGATGAATGTTTTAAATTTGGATGGATGGATGGATGGATGGATGGATGGATGGATGGATGGATGGATGGATGGATGGATGGATGGATGGATGGATGGATGGATGGATAGATGGATAGATGGATAGATGGATAGATGGATAGATGGATAGATGGATAGATGGATAGATGGATAGATGGATAGATGGATAGATAGATAGATAGATAGATAGATAGATAGATAGATAGATAGATAGATAGATAGATAGATAGATAGATAAAAAAATTAACTCTCACCCATTCGGGAAACCCTTCCAAGGCCATCAAGGAACCCCAGGATTTCATGAAAACCTGGTTTAATATAATACATGTGTGATTTTAACCATAATTGCATAAAATTGATAATGCTATTGTTGTATTACACATTGCTGAAGAAACCTCTCTTTTTTTGGGGGGGGTGAAATGCACTGAGGATCTTTTTGGTAGTTTAAAAAAACTGAGTAATAAAATAATTTTACATATTTTATACCATCCCCCCCGCCCCCATATTCCGCTGAACTCCCCAAATATGGTACTTCTTCTGATCCTAGTCCTTGACTTGAGGAAGAATTGAAAGCCCAGTGACAGACAGGAATGGATCAATGCGTGGCGGAAACAAGCAATATGAACTGGTGCGCCCGTCTGCATAAATGCACCAGAGGTGACGCATGGATAACTGTTTGTGGGGCGGGAAGCGTTGCACTTATCTGTGCGGAAATAAACAGAAAGCAATCAGCGAATGCCAGCATCTGCTTCTGTGCCCATTTGGCACCTGGTTTTAAAAAGTTAGTGACAGCCTGAACTGGTTTACACCGCTGTGATGCGTCAGTCCCAGCCAGCCCTGTGTTAAATGAAGCAGGAATCTCGGGCTGCTGGCAGCTGACAGCTGATGCCACGAGGGACTCCCAGGTCTCACCTTTGGGTTCTCTTTCATGACAGTTTTGAGCAGGATATGAAGTGGCTGGTTCGGTGTATATTAACTAACGGGCTTTCCGCACAAGTCCAGCCGGGTGTCCCTGCAAAGAGAATCCACAGCTGCTCTCTGTAGAGAGACAGATTGGGTGTGCATCCCAGGGTCATGACATTAGGAAGTTTCTCCTGATATTGAACTGGATTATAAGTTCCTGTAATTTAAGCCCCTTAGACATAGCCCTTTGGAGCTGCTCAGAACTATTCTTTGTCCTCTTTTATTTGACTTCCCTTCAGGCACTTGAAGAGGACCCCCCCACCTCATTGTCTCTTCTCCAGGCAAAACATTTGATAGTTGACAAATTTCCTTTCACCTTGTTTGCCCAGAAATATTTAATAAACTGTCAGCACTTTATGACACTTTGTATTTGATGCATGCCAAAGTAATTAAGGGATCAAATTAAAAATTAAGAGATGCCAACAGGCCTAAATTAACAGGGTAGTAAAATGTCAGTTCAAATCCTGAATGTGAATTGTTGCATTCAAAATATCAAGGGGGGGAGCTGGAAGGTCTGGCAAACTTTGAATAGTTATCCATTTCTTTTTTGTATGTGTGTTTTGTTTTACTTCCCTTGTATACTGCATTTTGTCCCTTTGTGGCCCCAAAGTGGCTTACGTTGTGGGTTAGACTGAGAGGGGTGTGACTGGCACAAGCTTCCATGGCAAACCTGGGTCAAATTTTGATTATCATTAATTTAGATAGTGACACTCTGTGGATTCATACACTATTAATATTCTTTTAAAATCCTGTCACTTATACCAAAGACCACAGATACTTTCAGCAAAGACATTCTCTTTATTATTTTTATGTTGCATGCATGATCATTTGAAACATTTTACTGGTTGTGAGCCAGTGTTGTGCAGAGCAGGGGCTTAGAGCAGGATGCTGGCAGGGGCTCATGGGAATTGTAGTCCATGGACATCTGGGTGTCCCCTGGTTTTAGAGCAGGGGTAGTCAAACTGCGGCCCTCCAGATGTCCATGGACTACAATTCCCAGGACCCCCCTGCCAGCGTTTGCTGGCAGGGGGCTCCTGGGAATTGCAGTCCATGGACATCTGGAGGGCCGCAGTTTGACTACCCCTCTTTTAGAGTGTTGGACTAAGATCTAGAAGACCCAGATTGCAGTCCTTGCTCTGCTGTGGAAGCTTGATGGGGAAAGCTTGGCCTATTTCACAGACTTGTTGTGTAGAGAAGATGGGAATGATGTGAGCTGCTTTGTATCTTCGCTGCAGAGAAAAGCATAAATGAAGTAATCAAATAAATATTTTGTAATCTCGATTAAGAAGAAGAACTGAAGAGCTGGCTTGTTGTACCCCACTTTTTACTACAGAAAGCGGCCTACAATCGCTTTCTCTCCCCAGAACAGATGCCCTGTGAAGTAGGTGAGGCTGAGACAGCTCTGAGTAGTAGAAGAAGAGTTAGGGTTGGGGTTTTGTACCCTGATTTTTACTATGCAAAGGAGTCTCAAAGTGGCTTACAATCACCGACCCTTCCTCTCCCCACAACAGACACCCTGTGAGGCAAGTGGGGCTGAGAGAGCTTTGAGAGAACTGTGATTGGCCCAAGGTCACCCATTCGGCTGCATGTGGAGGAGTGGGGAATCAAACCTGGTTTCCCAGATTAGAAATCCCCCTCCATCGCTTGATCCTGCTTTTTTCTTTTAATGAGCCCCAAATTTTCCCATCCAGAGAAACAAACCTCCCAGCAAATCTATCTTGTACTACTTTAACTCGATGGTTTCTGGGTCACCAGTCTACCTGCTATTTCCATTCTAGGGCAGAGGAGAGCTTGCTTTATTTTCCCCCCGCTGGTAATTTTTTTTTTTTCCAAGAGAGATGAAAGTTTTCCGAGATTTCCCTTGACTTGGGGAAACACTCATCTGTGCCGTTTGGCTGCCTTTCGCGTTTCGGAGAGAGGAGCACAAGGCAACTCTCTGAGGTGCCTCATCAAGGAAGGTTCCTGGGTCTTCCGCTCTGTTTTAATTACAGCGGCTTGTCCCGCATGACTGTGGTTTTCAGAAGCAACATTCTGCATTCAAGGGGATGGGCTGGGAGGAAGGGGGGCGGCATGCAAGAAGATTAAGACACATCAAAGAGAAAGATAAACAATTATTAAAACCAGGCACTGAGGCTAAAGCGTACAGCTGTGTGCAAACGTGGGAGGGGCTTCAGCAACATTGCAAAATTCAGCAAGAAACAATGTGGTCCGTTTAACATGCCCAGAGGATGGTGGAAATGAGAAAAGGCACTGGGAAGCTGCTTTCTGCAGGCAGGGAGGCTGACCCCCTCCCGGGTTAAAGAACACACACGATGAGCCCACAGGAGCCCCCTGTACTGCAGGCAAACTTACTGATTCTACATGTTCACTATAATGAGGAACAGTGAAATGGCTTGTACAACAGATATGAGATGGGTCGAAGGGAACACGTCCCTTTAGTCCAAAAGATGGGTGACAGTTTTGACCTATTACTATTATGAGGTGTCAAAAAATAAATATTGCAAATGCTTTTAAATACGGTGGATCCGTCCCCAGACCCCCCCCCCCCAGTGTATTATGAATAACATTTTTATCTTGCCTTTGTTAGTATACCTAACTGTCAACATGGTTCCATCTGCGGATTAATAAATCTGGACACTGTGAACATGCATTGGCAAAACAAATCTTGAAATCTGGAACAAAAAATACATTTAAAAAACGATATATAGAAGCAGTGTCTGTAACTTCAAGAAATGTATACCCACTGGGATCCCAGTGGTTGTTGTGCAGATAGCTAGGCAACTATAACAATACTGACAGCCTTTAAGCTGTGGTTTCTATCAGTAAAAGACAAGGCAAAGGGCTGCCGGGGGTGGGTGGGTGGAGGACATTGTGAGCAGAGGGGGATACAGTGGAGAATGAAGTGCCCCCAAGTCCTTGTTCCTTGCCTGTTCCACTATAAAACTCAAGGCAGTGTATAAGGAGTTCTCAAGAGGACAGACCCAGACTGCACTATCATGGTCCCACCCACAGCTTCTATTATACTTTATAACTATGGCAATATTATCACTACAAATCACCTTTTAAACCTTTTTATAAACAAAGAGCTTTGTGCCCTTGTCTGGCAGACCTCTTAAAGAGGCCCATTTCATTGTTGATTAATGTGTAGGACCAATAGGCTGGCTCTTTGAATGGATCCTTTGCACCCGTTTCAGCTATAGGCTATATCATTTCCATACCCAGAGACATCAGAATCATTGTGTATTCTGCACTGCTGGTATTCTTACTGCCCAGCTGTTGGAAATTGCTGTGCATCTTTAAATTCTCACCATATTCCACCCCCAAAGGCAGTTGCCATTAAGGGATGCGATCCGTTTAGAATCCTAAAAGTATTGTGAGGCCTGCTTTGTGAATCAATCATATAAGAATTAAAAAAAAAACACAGTTCCCAATTCCTCTACATCAGGGGTAGTCAAGCTGCGACCCTCCAGATGCCCATGGACTACAATTCCTATGAGCCCCTGCCAGCATTCATTGGCACGGGCTCATGGGAATTGTAGTCCATAGGCATCTGGAAAGCCACAGTTTGCCTACCCCTGGGTGTTACTCACAACTGTAATCTCTTGTTTGCACAGAAAAATGTAGGACAAAGTTTGAGTCCAGGAGCACCTTGAAGACCACCAAAGGTTTATTCAAGGTATAAGCTATCATGTGCAGGCAACACTTTGTCAGACAGAGATAGAAAAATCTAGTTACCGATGTTCACTGTAGTGCAATATCCAGTGATGTGTGGATACAGCTCAAGAAATGGAATCCAGGAGGAAGATACATAAAGAGGAGACAGTGGAGCTATGAAGGCTGGCAGACGCTCAGTTCTTAATGGCGGAGGTTGTCTGGGGACTGGAAGGCCGTTTAGCCCTTGTCTCAGAACTACTCCCCGAGAAATCTTTCACTTTCCCCCTTGCCAATGACTGGTTGCCTTTGAGAACCGGAGACACACACAGGCACTGTTGCAAGGACAACGAAGGGTGCCAATCATCTCTAACACCCTGCAGAAGCTTGGGCCCCTTGGTGCATTTGTGTGTGGGAGAGTGTGTGTGTAGATGCACACCCTTTGTATTTCATCCCCCAAGGATCTTTGGCATGTATGAACCCTGAATCCATACGCACCCTGCCATCCTAGCCTTTTTCTGGCAAGTAACATTGGTCATAACTTGCACCAAAGAGCTCCATCAAAGGAAATCGCCTTCCTCCTAATGGGCTGTGTGGCCGGCTTTGGGGCGGAGGAGGTCAATTCTTTTATCTGCTTTGACTTTTTATATTCCGAAGACTGATCGTTCTCCTTGCGGGAGATAGCAGGTGCTTTATCCAAATAGCCTCTCGCAATTTATAGTCCATGTCAGGGAAAAGTTAATGTTTATAGCGGTACCATGTGCTTTTTATTTTATTGCTCCTATATATTATCCCCTTTTCTTCTGCTCCTGATGCCATGCAGGCTTGCTCTTGTCTCTCTGCCCTGCTTCATGCAGTTTGGGGTGCTGCAGGAGCATGGCGGAGAAGAGGTGGCAGGTCACACTGCAGAGTCTCAGGACAGGAGAGACGGGTGAAGGGGAGCGTCTGACTAATAGTGCTGCCTATGCTGAATTTTGAAGGGGCACCTGCTGGTTTCCATCCTCTCTGAACTGCCAATACAGTAGCAATTTGTAGGCTGCTTGTAGGAGTTTGTCCAGCCTATCGTTCACCGACTGGCACAGAACAAATTTGTGAACAGATGTAGAAAACAGCACTTAGAGTAGGCTTTCTCAAGCAGGGTCTTGTGAAACCCTGGGGTTTCTTGATGGGCCTGGAAGGGTTTCCTGAATGGGTGGGAGTTACTTAATTTTTCATATATTTTTTAAATGTGTTAAACATTTATCAGGCGATATCTGTTCCACATAGTATATTTCTGGTATGGGCTTGGAGGAGGAGCGTGTCTCATGGCTTAAGTGCCACTCAGTGCTTAACACCTACTCAGGTGGCTGCCCCGCCCCTGAGTGCCTCCTCCTCCAACCAGCTTGCCTGTCTATCCAGCAGCTAGCCAATCGTCTTGCATCCCCCAGGCCTAATCACCCACTCCTCCTTCCACTTCCCTCCGAGGCTTGGAGGCTGCAGATCCTTGCTGCTTGAGAGCTGCCCCTGCTGGTGAGTTCCCTACCAGTTGCCTGCAGCCTTTCCAAGTCCTGGGAGGAGGGGGAGGCCATCTGCAGAGTTCTTCCACTCTACCCCCCCAATCTAGTACCCATTGTATTCCTGAATGCAACGGGCTTGGCCCCTAGTGAACATATATGGCCATCTCGAGCTGCCAGTGGAACCAAGTGAAACCTTCAAGTGTGCTGGTTGTCCGCTGGGGGAAAGTGCTTTTTGGGTTGGTGAATCCACTTTTTGGGATTCACCAACGTGCGCTTTAAAATTGTGGATTTAGTATGAAGTTTGCTGGCTGGATGCGGGAGGTTGGTGACATTATGCAGAGCATCCGGAATATAGCATCTTCGTGGGGTAAGTATCACACTACATTTATGGCGTGCGGAATGGCCCCATGAATTCTGGGCAGGTTCAGAACCAAGCAGAGCTCCCAGGCCAACAGGAGTTATTCTCACAAAGTCCACACCTCAAGAGAATCATGTGAAATTACAGAGGATATACACAGCCACCATAGCTGAGATGGAATTGGAAGAGTCAAGAAATTAACCCACCCATCCCTAAGGATTTGCAGCACAATCTTACAAGGAAAGGTAGACATGAGGGAGAAAACACAGCCCAAGCAGGGAAAGTAGCTTTATATGATAAGTACTGATCTGAGGAAAATTGTACCAAACTAGTTTTGATACAGATACCAGGACGGGGGGGGGGGGGGGGGATGCAGAAAAAAAAAACTTCCAGAAAGGGGAGTCATCCTTTTCAAACTAAAACCCCAGCCAAATTTTGTCAACGCTCTACATTGGGGACGGCCTACCTGGATCATGTTAATTTTAAATTACAAATGGCAGGCTTTGAACACAAATTGCATCTGCCTTCTCTTCTTTATTTCTTGCATTCACAACACTGTCCCATTTGTATGGAGCTGTCACTTTCCCCTATCAGCCAATATTTCACTTGAGATAAATTCATTTTTATGGCTGATTCATAAATCTCGCTCGGAAGCCAAGAGTGCCTGGCGGAGGGAGGGGGAGCAGAAGAGGGCACTTTGCAATCTGTCACTTTTAACAAAGTGTAAATGGAATGGGGGATTTTTGATTCCGTGCTCCCTGCCTTCTTGAAAGGACGGGGCTGGCTCCTCTGGCCCTTCCTCATCAGAGCAGCCACCCTTGTTTGAGACCAGGATGTTGCAGGGTCATCAGCTGCCCATCGCAAGAGGAGAAATGTATTCTTTCTGCTGCTTGAGACTGACCCGCTCCAACCTACATATGAAGAAGAAGAAGAAGAAGAAGAGTTGGTTCTTATATGCCGCTTTTCCCTACCCAAAGGAGGCTCAAAGCGGCTTACAGTCGCCTTCCCCTTCCTCTCCTCACAACAGACACCCTGTGGGGTGGGTGAGGCTGAGAGAGCCCTGATATCACTGCTCGGTCAGAACAATTTTATCAGTGCCGTGGCGAGCCCAAGGTCACCCAGCTGGCTGCATGTGGGGGAGCGCAGAATTGAACCTGGCATGCCAGATTAGAAGTCCGCACTCCTAACCACTACACCAAACTGGCTCCAGATCTCTGTCGTTAGAGAAATGGGAAAAGTTGTGGCTTCAGTACCAGTAAAATCTGGGATCTGACCCTATTTATTTGTTAGTTTATTTATTAGGCCCATAGCCTGCCACAGCCAGAATGGCTCGTGGCAGGTAACAATGGTCAGATACAATCCCTGAGAAGACCTACATTAAAAATCCAGCATACCATGACTACAAGATTGGAGAGATATAATAACCCTCCCCAAACCCCGGTCTGGCAGCCCGCTCTCTGCCATGAGGAAGGAGTCGCCTGATGGACTGGCGTAGTCTGTTGGATTAGTCCAGCCTGAAGAACCTGATGTTCTCCTGAAGAACCTGATGTTGGGGGACAACCATGAAAACTCTTGGAGGGAATACAGCACTGAGGCTGGATACCAATGAAAGGCTACTGACATGCTATTGTTTGGCGGAAGACACAGGAAGCAAGACTTCTCATGGCACTTGAGGAGATCTTTGTATCTGAACGGAAGGCTATGGATTAGCTCATCTCGAGGGGGGCACAGCTTCTGCAGACTGCGGGTGCAACATTGGGCTCATACTTGGGCATCTCATCCAAATGCCTTCCCAGTCATCATTATCGGTTTTGTTTCCAAAGTGAAACGGATTCATTAGGAATCCACCATTCTGGTTGCTGTTTTTTTTAAATGTCTGAATGTTGTACAGAGCACGCATGTGCAGTTTGTCATGGGCTTCGGTTCCTTCCACACATTTGACACACACATGCACACCCTAGTTGTCATTCACTTTACAAAAGCATATTTGCTTGGTCACCTTACTCACTCTGGGTCCTTTCTTAACCTTTCCTAGAACAATACATATATTATTATTATTTATTATTATATTTATATACCGCCTTCCCTGAGGGCTTTAAATTCATAGTCCAAGTGCAAAGTTTGAGTCCAGTGGCAACTTTAAGAAAACTTTGATTCTGGGTACAATCTTTTGTGGGCATGCACACTTCTTCAGATTAGACATCTGGACCTTGTCAGCCAGTCACACAACCAACTGCAGTGGCATAGATGTGCAGGTGAGCATATCCAGTTGCTTTGGAAACAGCATGCGCATTGTTAGATGTATACATCTTCCACAACAGGTACGGGAAGAGAGAGGAGGCCTCTTGGGACAAGGACTCTGTAGGGTTTACATTTCAAAATAACTTCTTTAAAATGTGCTCAGAGGCCACCTTCTCAGTACACCGACGATTTTAACCCATTGATTCATTTGCCAAACGCTGCAGCTGTTGACATGTCAGAGAGAGCCAGTAGAGTGGTTAAGAGCAGCAGCTTCTAATCTGGCAAGCCGGGTTTGATTCCTCGCTCCTCCTCCATATGCAGCCAGCTGGGTGACCCTGGGCCAGTCACAGACCTGATAGAGTTGTTCTGACCAAGCAGTGATATCAGGGCTCTCTCAGCCTCACCTCCCTCCCAGGGTGTCTGTTGTGGGGAGAGGAAAGGGAAGGCCGCTTTGAGACTCCTTCGGGCAGTGAAAAGCAGGGTATAAAGACCAATTCTTCTTCAGAATTGCTGATGAATTCATTCCTCAGGTCTCTCTGCTTTTGGGGCCTGCCCCTGGCACAGCCAACCAGAATCCTGGAGTGATTGTTTAAGTGACACCGGTAAATTACCTTGGAGGGAGGTCTCCCAAATGGCTAGGGCTGCTCCCCTGTGTATGCCACCCATTTTTCTTCTCCCATCCAACCCCCACTTAACAGACATCTTGCTAAATACCCAGCTGACATAAATGGTGCAGAGAGATTTATGTCTCTGGTGCCTCATCGTTTCCCCTGCCTGTCAGTGCCTCCGAGAAATGTTTAAGTGACTTGATGGGGTTTGCTGCCTTAAACAAGGGCTCCCGGAGCCTTTTTCTGCTGCAGGAGAAAAAGGAGGGACTCCATTTTGATCACTGAAAAGGCAGTGCCAGGAATCAGCTCTCCCGCCCCCACCCACCTCCAACAAATACTATGAGGGAGGGGAACTAGGCAAGGTGGAAGAAGGAGGAAGAAGAAGATGATGATGAAGGAGATGAAGATCTGGGTTTTGGTACCCTGCTTTTCACTACCCGAAGGGGTCCCAAAGTTGCTTCCAATCACCTACCCTTCCTCTCCTCACAAGAGACACCCTTGTGAGGGTAATAAGGCTGAGAGAGCTCTGAGAGAACTGTGACTGGCCCAGGGTCACCCAGCTGGCTGCAAGTGGACTAGTGGGGAATCAACCTCAGTTCCCCAGATTAGAGGCCACTGCTCTTAACCACTACACCAGACTGGCTCTGATAGGGTCCAATCTTAGAGGAGAATAATTCAAGGGGGGAAAAGGGGATTTTAATTGGGCCCTTAACCTTGGAAGCTCTGCTTAAACTTGTACTCAGAGGCAATGTGTCCCCGCTCTTTATGTCTGGCAGGAGGTAAGAAGCTGTTGCTATTTAGTGCTGTGGCAAAGGCCCTCTGTACCATCTCAGAAGTACTCTCTCCCCATTTCTCTCCCCTGTCCTGCTATGTAAAACGGCTTCCTAAGACTGAACAAACCAAATGTTATTCCATGAGGCTGACTCCCAGGAATATGCTTTTAGGCACAGAGAGGTTGCTTAAAGCAATCCGGCAGGAATTGTATTTGTGAAATGGAAAGAGACAAAGGTGTTGGGCTTAATATCTGTGTGAGAATCACTCTGCAAAAATCCTGCTTCTTCATTCTAGGTATGCAGAAAGAGAAGAGATTTCAGCACTGTTAAAAAGGTGTTCTGCATATGCTCACAGGTGCATTCTTGTTTATTATCCTGCTTAGGAATTCTGAGTTATGGAAGAACTGATGGATGTTGAGTTTCTGTGTTCCTCAGAAGATTTAAATAGAAACTTCATCCTCCAAGGGGTATCCATCCTGTATTGGCAAAGGCTACATCTGAAGCAGAAATTTCCTGGCTGTCTTAAACAGCATACAGACAAAGTACTTCATATAACAGTTTGGGAGTGGGTATGACTTTGGAATTCTCAGAACCATTACGAAATATCCTACAACAACCCTTTAAGGTAGATCAATATGGTCACTGCAGAAATAGGTTGAAGTAGGCTATGCCTTCTGTCCTAGTTTGAGAAATCACACCTGTTTACCTGAGTGTTCCATCGTGTCCATTCACTTACCTCAGCTTTCCTGCGAAGGTCATGTCATTTCTCTATGGCACTGGGACACCACCTCTATTTTATGTGTGACCATTTGTCCTGCGATGAACTGGAGAGGCAATTTTGGTCGCTGACTTTCAGGTCTTCAAGATTTGTACCTTGAATGTATATGCAAATCGGAGGTTGTTAATTTTATATAAGGGATCCTGCAGGGCCCCAAGCATGCTAGCTGGCCTCTGTTCAAAAGCAGCACGAATCAAGTTTAGCATTTTTGAGCAGATGCTTAGCTGTTGCATAAAAGTGTGGGATCCTGGCAATCTTAGAAGCTGTTGTGGACCTGTGTGCGATGTGATAAGGCTATGATTCAAATCTCACAAGACGGCCTTTGGAAAAACACTCTCTCTTTTACCCTTACAGAGGGAATGCTGACATGCTTAATATCCCAGGGAACTGTAGGCTATTCTTCACAACCCTTATTGAGCTGTTCAGCTTGGTGTAGTGGTTAGGAGCGCAGACTTTTAATCTGGCGAGCCAAGTTTGATTCCCCGCTCCCCCACATGCAACCAGCTGGGTGACCTTGGACTCCCCACAGCACTGATAAAGCTGTTCTGACCGAGCAGGAATATCAGGGCTCCCTCAGCCTCACCCACTCCACAGGGTGTCTGTTGTGGGGAGAGGAAAGGGAAGGTGAATGTATGGGACTCCTTTGGATAGAGAAAAGCAGTATATAAGAACCAACTCTTCTTCTTCTTCAGTAATATCAGGGCTCTCTCAGCCTCACCCACCTCACAGGGAGTCTGTTGTGTGGAGAGGAAAGGGAAAGCAGTTGTAAGCTGCTTTGAAACTCCTTCAGGTTGTAAAAAGTGGGGTACAAAATACCAGCTTTCTTCATCACCGTAAACAGTCACGTTTGCTTCCATCCCTGGCTATGAGACGGCTTCAAGGTCGGAACCACCTGCCAGCTGAAAGCCCCACTGGGCAAGGGCCAGGCCAACTTGGCTGGGACATGGAATTCTGGGAGAGCCCCAGGCACGAACAGGAGGTTGGTAACCCTGTTTCCCTACCTGTCATAGAATATGGTGTACTACAGAAAACTCTGGGCATATCTTATTTGAGTGTGCCTATGGCGCTAGACCTGGTTCTTACATAGAGGAGAATGAGAGGGTAGCGAAAGGTTAAAGGGGTGAAGGAATTGGACTGGGTTTATCACCCTCTGCAGCTGGGGACTCCACCTTTGCCTTAAAAATTCCCCACAAAGGTAAAGCGAGTGGAAGAAGGAGAAGAGTTCTCCCCACCTCTTTGTTTCCTGCGCAAAGACCCTCAGGTCATTCTCCTGCTCGGAAACCATGCTGAATGCTTCCGAGAAAAGGCTATATAGCATATAAGTATAATGAATGAGAAAATTGAGGTTTTAAGATTTCCATTATGGACCTGACGGGAGCAGAAGCTGCTTTAAGCTGCATTTGGAATTTGCTCTGCAGGCTTCACCCTCTTCCTGGTTCAAGCCAGGAGTCTCATGAGGGACAGAGAGCTCCCCTGAAATGCATAGTTGGAGGAAGCTGGTAAGAGCAGATAAGAGCTGGCCAATTAAAGAAAACAAGTTTCCACCAAGGGGGGAAAAACGGAGGGTAGGGAATAATTGCTCGGGGAGGGGAATCACTGAAAGCAAGCAGCCTCATTGATAAAAGTGTAGGGAGATTAAATTAGTGATGGGTCAACATATCTGGTAGCTACAGAAGTGTCCTTTTTTTAAAAAAAATCTGTTTAAAACAAAAATAAAGTTGGGATATTCACAGGGAGCAAGGAGAGCCAGGGTGGCGGGCAGTACTGAAGAATCCAAACAGGCAGTCTCTTCTGGGTGGGATGGACACTGCAGCAGCAATCGCAGAGAAATCTACCTGTCAGGTCCATGCGTGGACTCAAGACACTGGGAGAATGCATGAATGGATTCTCCCACAGTCTTGCAATTCACATCCAAGAGGCACAGTAAGGAGCAGGGAAGAAAAGTGTCTGGAGCTGAGAAACAATCCAGGCCTGAGCTTTATGACAAGTCCCATTAGGAAACCTATTAAGATAACGGAACGTATTGTAAGGGAAAGGCTTCAGAAGATGATACACATTATTCTGGACTTATGAAGAGGTAAATCATCGCCCGCTCTGACAACAGAGCGAGCCCGCGCATGCTGCTAGATGGATTACTGGACTTTGCCCATTCATAGAGGAAAAGAGGGCTCTGGGGTATATTTTGTGGGCACACACAAGTCAAAGTGCAACACAGCATGGGAAGGGTCTCAAGGACTCAAAAGGAGAGACATGGCAGAATGAGGTCTAGAATTGATGGTGTTTGTGGATCTCTCGAGGACCAAGCTGGAGATCCAAGGCGAGACCCAAGCAGATGTGTAGCTGATCAATGAGCCACAAGATCTTCTAAACCTGAAACTAACCTACAGGGCACAGTGGCGGGAAGATCCACTGTCTGTCCTGTGTATATATGTTGGGGGTTTCGGTGGGTGGGCTCAGTTCAGTCTTGACTTCTTTGTACCGTGTTAAGGTCAGAAGGAAGGCCGAGCATCAAAGAATTGAGGGTTTTGAACTCTGGTGCTGGAGAAGACTCTTGCGAGTCCCTTGGACTGCAAGGCGAACAAACCGGTCAGTCCTAGAGGAGATCAGCCCTGACTGCTCCTTGGAAGGCCAGATCCTGAAGATGAAACTCAAATACTTTGGCCACCTCATGAGAAGGAAGGACTCCCTAGAGAAGAGCCTAATGCTGGGAGCGAATGAGGGCAAAAGAAGAAGGGGACGACAGAGAATGAGGTGGCTGGATGGAGTCACTGAAGCAGTAGATGCAAGCTTAAATGGACTCCAGGGAATGGTAGAGGACAGGAAGGCTTGGAGGATCATTGACCATGGGGTCGTGATGGGTCGGACATGACTTCGCAACTAACCACAACAAAGGGCAGACTAAAGAGCTGCTTGAACTCCCAGTGTCCTGGCTTCCTTCAAACCCACAGATTTAACAATTAATATTTTGGGCTAGCCTGCAATGTGTTGGATTTTTTTTTTAATTAGGGATGCTCCTAGAATTCTCTTCATCCAAATTTCAGCCTAGATTTTGGAACTGATACACCAGAAATCTTCCCTCCCATTGTTCCAGGCTTTATTTGTGAAATTTCATGCAATCAATGTGCATGCAAGCTTGGCCACTGCTTACCATGTCTTGATTTGTTTGTGTTCCTCCAAGTATAAATCACTGCAACCTCCCACCAAACAAAATCGACACATAGCTGCACAAGATTCCTTCGGTTTGGTGGTTTTACCCGTGCGCGGGAGCAGATGTACACATCAGTAAAACCAGGCACGAAAGAAACGTGACACAATCGTATGCAGAATCTCGTCGAGCGTGCAGTGTGACAATGTTTTACCGATTCACATTTTTTTTTGTTATTCATGTTTCTTTCCATAAAAACAAGCTAGTGAGGAAGAGAGATGCAAGTGAAGTAAAGGAAACAGAAATCTGCGGCTTTGGAAATAATTTTAGAAATTCTCTGTGCTAAACCGGAATTCTTGATCTCAGCAGTCCAGGCTAGCCCGATCCTATAAGATCTTGGAAGGTAAGCAGGGTTGGCCCTGGTTCATACTGATATGGGAGATCACCCAAGAAGGCCAAGCTCGCTTCGCAGGGGCAGGAAACGACAAGCCACCTTTGAATTTGGAATATGCAAGATCTGCAGTGTGCTTGACTGGGCAGAATGTAGTGTCCTGCAGGGGGCACCAGAGGAGATACGTATTTAGCATAGTTAGATTAGGAACTAATTTGCTGCAGCATCTCTTCCCCCTTTCAACTATTTTGCATCTCTAAAACATTGTTTTTCTTTTTAAAAAATCCAGTTGCCTCTTTTGTTCCATGAATTATTTCCATTCAGGGCCCTTTTGAGGCAAAGATATTTGCCGAGGAGGGGGGGGGACGGGACTACTGTAAAGCCACTCAGAAGCCCCTAGGATAGAGCAGCGAATGACTCTGATGCATTAATATGCGCTCCCTGTTGTCCTGAACGGTGAAGAAGTCCAAGAGCAAATCTGCTTGGATTTGGTGTCTTTCGGAGCAGACAGGATGGGAAGTCTGAAGGTACATTTGCTTTCTTTATCAATATACAAGCAGAGCACTAGAGGAGGGAAAGAGAAAGGCACTCTGCAGCTCTGCTACACAACATCAATTCCCCAGAGGCAGAGATCTTGCCCTCCAGGGGCTTCACCTTTCTCTAAGATCCTCTTCTTTCTCTTCCCCTCTCCTTTCTGTCTGTTCCAGCGCTGTCTGAATCTTTAAAGCGATACTAGACTCCTGTTTGTTTGCACCTCAACAGACTAACAATGACAGTCCCTGATTCCCACCAAACACACACACCAACACCTCCCCCTTCCCTTAGGATTATGAGCTGGAAGGGACCTCCAGGGTCATCTAGTCCAACCCCCAGCAGAATGCAGGAAATTCAGATAGGGGGATCACTTTCTTCGAAAACTTCAACAGATGCTTGAATGGAGACGTCAGTCCACTCACAATTACTGCCCAGAAAAGAAACCTCCTTAGTCACTGACCATTCCTTGGGAAACTTCACGCAGGTCTGGAGGAATGTTAACTATTGTAGCAAAACGAGCATGTATTTATTTATTTAGATTTTTATACCGCCCATATTGTAGCAAAACGAGCATGTAGACTAGGGTTCCGTGAAACCCTGGGGTTTCCTGATAGCCCTGGAAGGGTTTCCTGAGTGGGTGGGAGTGAATTAATTTTCAAAATATTTTTAAACCCTGTTAACCGTTTATAGGGTGATATAATGCTGGGAGCAATCGAGGGCAAAAGAAGAAGGGGACGACAGAGAACGAGGTGGCTGGATGGAGTCCCTGAAACTTAAATGGACTCCGGGGAATGGTAGAGGACAGGAAGGCCTGGAGGACCATTGTCCATGGGGTGGTGATGGGTCGGACACGACTTCGCACCTAACAACAACAGGGTGATATGACCCTATATGGTCATGTCAACCCACCCACCTCTTCCCAAATGGCCAATGATGAGCCTGGAGGAGGTGGGAAGGGGAGGGGCCCAAGGTAGGTGTGCACATAACGATGTCCAACCATGTTCTGCACAATCACACCACTTCTAAGGTTTCCCAGTGCCTGAGGGATGTTTCAGGGGTTTGTCCATGTCAGAAAGTTGAATAAGGCTGATATAGGCTCTGCACTTCTATCAATTAGGCCTGAATTTTACACCATTGGTTGTCACTTTGTACTTCCTGCATTTCGTGGCCTCTTGACCCTGTTAAGCACCTATTTTCTGTTCTGTACCACTGCCTGTGAGGAGCGGCCACTGCACTGCCTCGGAAGAACTGGTTTTCAGTCCATGAAAGCAGACACTTGAATAAAATGTTGCTAGTTTTACGGTGCCACTGGACTCCTGTTTATTTTTGTTGCTCCGTACTAAGGCGGCTACCCATCTGGAATTTTACCATTCCCTGATTTCTAACAAATAAATCACCTCAGAGCAAACCCGAATAACAAACCAGATGTATTCCTGGGTACAAGACGGCAATTTTATAGCAATATGGTGGCGGAAAGTGCCATCAAGCGTAGCGGTTAAGAGCCAGCGGACTCTAATCTGGAAAACTGGGTTTGTTTCCCACTCCTCCTCCACAGGCAGCCAGTTGGGTGAACTTGGGCCACCCCCAGTTCTCTTGGAGCTCTCTCAGCCCCTTTGTTCAACGTATCTCACATGGTGTCAGTCATTCACAAGGCTGGCTGTTGTTTGAAAAAGCAGAAGGTGTAATGAAGCTCGGTCTGATCTAGCAGCACTGTTGTCAGGGTCTTTAGACAGAAACTCCAAAATGTCTCCTGGAAGGACATCGGGCCGTTCGCGCTCTGCTGACCTTGGTGGCCGTTCGAGCGGCCTCGGTGTGCTCAAGATGGTCGCCAAAGCCCCTGCTGCCAAGGAAATCTGTTGCAGCAGGCTGTTCAGTTGAGGGGATCCAAGACAATTTACCATATTGGGGCGGCGGGGGGGAGAGACAGCCATTACACAGAGACCTGCCTTTTTAGTGTGTGGCTAGCCACAGCCTTCCTGCCCAGGGATGGAGGAAAACAGCGAAAGACTTTAGCAATCAGAACCAGGGATGAAAATATCAGGTAAATCAAGGAAAACAAAGAGGCTCAGGTATTGGTGCCAATGAAATCATAATTTTTTTTTTAATTCCCCCTCTTGTTTTCCAAGCCTCTTGTGGCACAGAGTGGTAAGGCAGCAGAAATGCTGCCTGAAGCTGTCTGCCCATGAGGCTGGGAGTTCAATCCCAGTAGCCGGCTCAAGGTTGACTCATCCTTCCATCCTTCCGAGGTCGGTAAAATGAGTACCCAGCTTGCTGGGGGGTAAATGGTAATGACTGGGGAAGGCACTGGCAAACCACCCCGTATTGAGTCTGCCATGAAAACGCTAGAGGGCGTCACCCCAAGGGTCAGACATGACCTGGTGCTTGCACAGGGGATACCTTTACCTTTACCTTGTTTTCCAGCAACTCTCATTCGCTACATGATGCTCCAAGGTCACAACTACAGGTTGCTGTTCATGGGCCGTTTTTGGTCTTGAGCTGGAACTCTTGGAGCTCCTGCCCTGTATGGACACGAAAGTGGGAGGGGAACTGTAGGGCAGCACACCCCTTAGCAATATCTGGCACTTGCAGGACACGGACAATACTGGCTTACTGAGGTTGAAAACTTAGACATGAGTATTTAGGGGGGTTGCCCAAACTACCTGCATAACCCAAAACTGGGAAAAGATCCCTAAGTAAGCATCCTCCATATAAATGGTCCCTCCCTACACTGAGGCAACCCTGAGAGGTCACAGAAGACGATCAGGACTGCTCCCCGCACCCCAAAAGACCTTACCACTAAGCTACACACAAATAATCTAAAAAAAAAACCCTACAACCACCAGATCCACTAACCATCCCACATATAAATGGTCCCGCGTTGTACTGAGGCAGTCCCAAGAGGTCATAGAAGATTATCAGGAATACCCTCCCACCCACCACACACCCCCAAAAGACCTTCCACTAATATAAACTCTAAATAAACCCATACAGCCACCAAATCCCCCAAGTAGAAAGCCAGGGCATACACAAAACCCTAGAAGAAACAAAGAACACCTTTTAAAAAGTGGAATGCCAATTGCACACATTCTCACTGGCCTACCTCACAGGCTTGTCGTGACAACGAAATGGAGGAGGGGAGAAAGTTGTACACCACTTTGGGTCCTCATTATGGAAAAAAATGAGGGCCTCAATGAAACAAAGGCATTGATTAAAGGGCAAGTCCTTTTGATGTACTTGGAAACAAACAGGATGCTGGTACAACTGATGTAGCCCTGGAGGGATCTATGCATTTTCAAATATATTGGATACAAATGACATTCTCCTTCAGGGGCAACCCCACAGCGAGTGTATAGCAGTATTAAGGTTTGTCCTGTGTTTTCCCGGTTCTCGGCTGCTTTTGGTCATTATCAATCTTGAAAGGGGATTTTATGCAAGCAGAAAAATATGCCTATTTCCAGGCAAAACAGCTTGGAATTGTATTCTGCAATAAAGCAGACTTTGGCTTTTTTGTGGGCTGCAGCTGTTCTTTTTACAAGCCCCGCCGAAACCCTTCAGTTCTGATGACAATTTGAACGCAAAGCTGTAACTTTTTTGTGTTATACTTGGCTCGGTCCCCCCCCCTCCTCCCCCCCATTGCTGACACAAAGCAAAACAGAATCCCCATAAATGCCTTGGAAAAACATCAGTTAGGCAAAGTGAAAAGACATTCAATGTCTTCAGATGACCCAGAGTAAGGTGGGGCACTTCGAAGGATGTGGGGCCACAATGGAATTCCCCCCCACCATAAAAGGGCATCCCAACAAGCTGTGAGAACAACCCCAAAACTTTGTTCATCACTGGTGACTTTGATGTCCATAACAGGTGCATTTTTCCTTTGAAAGGCTAGGAAAAGCACCTGCTTTTGCTCAGCAAAAGGCTGTGGAGTACTCCCCTCCCTTCCTGGGTGGCTCTGACCCAGCTTGGTGGTGGTTAAGAGTGGTGGCTTCTACTCTGGTGAGCCAGATTTGATTCCCCACTCCCCCACATGCAGCCAGTCACAGTCCTGATAGTGCTGTTCTGAAGAGCTCTCGGCCCCACCTACCTCCCAGAGTGTCTGTTGTGGGGAGAGGAAAGAGAAGGCGATTGTAAGCCGCTTTGAGCTTCCTTTGTGTAGAGGAAAGCAGCATATAAGAACCAACTCGTGGTTTTCTTCTGATCCAAAATTGGCCTTCTGTGACATCCCTTTAAAAGATCTCCTGGTCTCTCATGTATTTTGAATTATAAATACCTTTCCCTTCCACACCCCACAACACTGTGAGGTGGGTGAGGCCGAGAGAGCTCTGAGAGAACTGTGAGTGGCCCAAGGTCATCGAGCTGGCTGCACGTGGAGGAGTGGGAAATGAAACCTGGCCACAGCTCTTAATCACTACACCATACTAGCTCTCAAAAGAAAATAATACTTGCGAAGCCCAGGATCGAACCAGGGAACTTTACCTCTTAAATCTAACATTCTCCGAACTGAGCATCTCTCTTCAGAGGAGAGAAGATTAAAAAGCCACTTTGGTCCTCATTGGGAAGAATGGCACGGTATAAACATAGTGATAAACAATTGTGCTATGGGATGCTTGGCCCATACCTGGCTGGCAGAGCCATGAGAAGCAGCAACAGGTGCACATCTGTCACCACCCCTGTAATGCTGTCCATGTTCTACTCCGGGCCCCCAGCTAGCGACCCCACCAAAATTGGTAGCACTCCACTGGAAACCTTCCTGGGTAATTAAATAGCCCAACTACAGGCCAAAACTGTAACCCTCCCTGAGTTTTCAAAAATAGGGCAGGATATAAATTACAATATTACTTTAAAAATAAAAGATATCTTTGAGCATCCTCTGGGATCGGCGGAGAGCACCCCCTCCCCTGCACCTGACCAAGCGCTCCCTGGCCCAGGACAGCTTGTGCTGTCTTAAAATATGTCCCCCTGCAAAATCCATCATTCTTTTTTGCTGCTACAGATTAACAAGGCGACTCCACTGGAAGGAACCTTATTGCCTTACAAAAGACCAGCAGGTGTGGCTGTCAGAAAAGGGGAAACTCATTTTGCTAAATCAAGGTAGGGGGCACACAGATGAGGCCTACTTCATTCCCTTTCCCCCTCCCCTTGTTTTTTTTGGGGTGGGGGGTGGGGGGTGGGGGGTGGGGAGAGAAAAACAAATTCAGAATGACTCAGGTAGCCGCCGTGGCGGGCTTAGCCACAATTCTATGATTGCTTTTATTTTTAATTGAATTCCCCTGACCATGCTGAGAGCCATGCAAAGGGTGACTTTCAAACATGAATCGCAGCCCAGATTCTCATTTAGGCTGGAAATGCGTTGTCTGAGAAATCATACATTTCCCCCCAGAATAAACAGTTTCTTTAAAAGGGACTCCCATCTGGTTAAAAATAATAGAATCTTTTAACATCTCTCCTCCGATCCCTAATGACGCCTTCGGGTATTAAAGCTGGAGCCCTGGAATGAATCCAATCCTCGCTCTGTGAGTTCTTTTTTTCATTGTGGCTGGCATGATGGAAATAGGGCAGGCGGCAGGTAAGGTTGCCAACTGAGGGGGAGGGGGAGATATCCTGGCTCGCCCCTACATCTCTGAACAGCAGCTTCAGAAATCGGCAGGTGAAAATGTTCCCGGCATGGAGATAAGCAGGATTACCTGCTGATTTTTGTAGATCAAGCAGCTGAAAATGGAGGCCAGCACAGGGCCAAGTGGCAGCCTGGGATCTGGGAGAGCCAGATACAAATCCCCTTTATGCCACAAAAGCTCCCTGGGGGATCTTGAGCCACCCAGTTGCTCTTATCCTAACCGACCTCAAAGGTGCTTCTTTCAGAGAGCGGCCATGTCAGTCTGCAGTCAAACAGATTCTCGAGTCCAAATAGCAATCCACAAGAGTTTCAGAGTCTCCTCTGCTTTTGAGAGTCGAAGACTCCTTCTTCAGACATACATAGGTATGGAGATCTCTGGGGCTTTCTGTCACAGTGAGAAAGTAGGAGGGGATGTTGCGAAAAATGCTGGTGAAGGGCCCAAAGGTGCACCATGCCTATTGGAATTTGCTTGATTGGAGGAGCAAAGGAGAAACACCTGGTGGGAAATAAGCATCTGTAGTGAGATAACAACCCAATGTCTCTATTCAGCCCCGGGGAGTCCATTGTTTTGAACCTGTGAATTAGCTCAAATTCAACAATAGCATGTTGCAATTCTTGAAATTTTGTTCTTTGAGGACCGCCGCTCTTAAACATCCGAGATCTCAGTTAGTACTGCTGTCCGAGGAAAGCAGTTTTGACTTTGGAAAGCAGAGGCCCTTTAATTCTTGTGGTCCTGTAAGAAGCTACCGGATTGGAATCCAACTCTCCTGACTCAAACAGAAGAGCTGGTTTAGTTGTACCCTGCTTTTTATTACCCAAAGCGGCTTACAAGCACCTTTGTCTTCCTCTCCCCACAGCACTCACCCTGTGAGGTAGGTGGGCCTGAGAGAGCTTTAAGAGGACTGCTCTGCAAACACAGCTCTAAGGGCACTTTGACTGGCCCAAGGGCACTCAGCTGGCTGCATGTGAAGAAGCAGTGGGGAATTAAATCCGATCCTCCAGATTAGAGGCCACTGCATCTTAATCACTAAACTATGCTACTGTGGGGGTAAAACAGAGGAATGAAGACTGACATCAGTCAGTCAGCCCTGCCTATTCCGCACACACGGGATAATGCACTTTCAGTGTGTTTTTGCGGCTGGATTTTCCTGTGCAGTACAGGAAAATCTACTTCTAAAGTGCAGTGAAAGCACATTATCTAGCGTGTGCAGAGGTATCCTCCATTAAGGGGCAAAGCAAGATAGAGGAACAACCGTTTGAATCAACCCAAAGGTTGTCGCCCATTTCCCCTCCAATAAAAGAATAAATAAATCAGCCAGTGCTTGCCCACAGAGAGGATTCTGCCCTCGGCGAGGCCAAGGCACAACGAGGCCAGGGCAAGCCCTGAATTCGGAGCGAGACACACACACACACACACACCGCACCGGTTGGGCCTCCGCCTGGCCTCTCCCGCGTCTCCAGGAGGAAGGAGCAGGCGATTCCTGAGCGGCGCGGGCCACGCAGTTAAGTGAGCATCGCATTAAAGGCACATTAGCGCAGCGGAGGGGAAGCGAGTTGCGCCATCCCAGGAAGTCCCGCTCGGCCCTCGGGCCAGGAGGGGAAGGCCTGCTGCGGCCGGCGCGGCTGGGCTGGGCGAGCGAGCGAGAAAGCCAAAAGAAGAGGGGGGACCCCGGCCGCAATTTCCCCAACCCAACGGCCAGAGGGGCTGCCGAGGGAAAACTTGGGGGGGGGAGGGGGGAAGGAAATAGAGAGACCCTCGAAAATCGGGTGGGGGGACATCCTCCAGGTGGAAACCCCCCCCCCCAATGATGGGTCATCTCCAGGCAACAGAGATCAGCTCCCCTGGAGAAAACGACCAGGTGGACTGGATGGCATTACACCCCATTGGAATCCCTCTCCCCCGCCCTCAAAATCTCCAGGTTTTTCCCAAACGGGAGCTGGCAACCCTAAATGCTCCTCGCTGCAGCAGGCACCCGCACTGGTTTGCCGGAGGGCGGCTGGAGTCGGCCCTGGTAGCGCCGCCCCAAGAGCGTCGGGGATGCGCTTCCGCCAAGCGAGGGCTCCCTTCGACAGATACGAGCCGTCCCCGTCCGAAGGTGCGTGCTCCTCCTGGCTCAGCCCTTCCCCTGGTCTGGGAGGGACAAACCCGGAGGGCCGCGAGGGAAGGTGTCCCCATGCTTTAAGGCAGGGGTAGTCAACCTGTGGTCCTCCAGATGTCCATGGACTACAATTCCCATGAGCCCCTGCCAGCGTTTGCTGGCAGGGGCTCATGGGAATTGTAGTCCATGGACATCTGGAAGACCACAGGTTGACTACCCCTGCTTTAAGGGGCCAGCGGAAGGGCGGGCAGCCCGGCTAAGTGTTGCCGATCTGTGTGTGTAGTCGCGGTTGAGGCATGAGAGCTGGGTTCCAGTCCAGCAACGTCTTGAATTATACCAATTTTCGGGGGATGGGCTTCCAAGAGCAGAAGCGCTCTGTCTCAGATGCAGTAATGGTAGAGAAGTCAATCTCCAGGTGATGGAGATGGGTTTTGCATCTGATTGCATCTGATCTTCAGGTGACGAGAGATGGGTTCACCTGGCTGCTTTGAAAGGTGGGCTCTGTTGCGTATGCCGCCCCGCTAAACACAGGCAGCCTCCCTTTTCCAACCTGAAAAGCAAATATGTTCCGTATGCTGTACGAATTCCAGGCAAACCTGGCACACAGATACGAGTTTCTGTGCCTTTGTTGGGTCCAGGACAGGCAGGAATTCATCCGATGGCCCAGCAGCCATAACTCCATGCCGTAGATCCTTGCTAGGGAAAGCGATGGATTTTCACCTGGTGAATTTCTGTCTGTCACGAACCCTCAGGGCGGGGTGGGGGTGTGGGGGAGCCTGCAACCACATTAAATTGAAACTTTTCTCTTGCATGTGAGATTAAAAGGCCTGAGAAACAAAAAGCCTAGACCCCGGCATTTCTTGATGGCCCTGGAAGGGTTTTCCGGAATGGGTGGGGCTTAATTATTTTCAATATAATTTTTAAAATTTGTTAAACATTGGGTGATATGGGCATGCCAACCTGCCCCCCCCAAGGGGCCAATGATGGGGATGGGTCCCAGGTGGGCGTGTCTACAGCTCTGCTTCTCAACCATAGTCTGCATAATCAGGCCACTTCTGGGGTTTCTCAAAGCCTGGAGAAGTTTTCAGGGGTTTCTCAATGGTTCAAATGAGTAGCCGTGTTCGTCTGAAGTAGCCCAATCAAATCAGAGTCCAGGAGCACCTTTAAGACCAACAAAGATTTATTCAAGTGCAAGCACTCTTCCTCAGACTTCCACAAAGGGGAGCAACATGCGTATGCTCAGACAGTAGCTAAGGACAGTTTTAAGTATCTTGTGGCCTTGGTCATCACTTCTCTAACTTGCAGCTTGGGGTGTGGAGTGTGCATGTTGTGGTGGTGTGTACACCCATCGGTTTGCAAGGAACGGGCGCGACTCAGTGCTGCCTCCGTGCAGCTCTCTGTCTCCCTCTTGTGGCTGCAGTTTGGAGACATCAACGAGGGAATTATTTTCTCACACCGGCGGTTCAGCCCTCTCCTGCAGAAAGGAAGGGATTCCTTCCCACCCACCACCGTTTCCAGTCCTGTTCTATATAGGGAGAGAAACGGGCTCATTTCAAGAGTGCACTGAATCATGCAAGGGTGGGTTTGCAAAAAGCAGCTTGGACACACCTGTGTCGCAGGTTTACCTTACGGGTGGGTCAGAGAGTGGGGAGCTTACGAATTAAGCTGCGGGGGGATGGACCGTCGGATCCAGCAGGGCTCGTTTTATGTCCTCGCGGCTGCATTTCAGCATTGCTCCCATGTAGAGGGGAAATGTTTTGAGCAGGTCTGTCTAAGATCAGTTTCCATGGTGAAATCCGCTTTGTACAATGCATTCCCAGCCAGCCTCTGTCACTCACATGCCTGCAATGCACTGGGGGATGGAGACAGTGGTCCAAACTGGAGAACGTAGCCACAGCAAACTGGGAACAAATTCCACAGTCAACGTCCCACAAATTGCTGCATTTCTGTGGCTGCATTTCTGGACAAGGGTTGCACCCTGGATCAGACCAAATCTGTTGACTCTCCTACCACATTGTCAGTAGAAGCTGGCAAGGTGCCTTCGCAAGCAGGCTCTCCTCCTGCGGTGTGTTTCCAGTGCTAGGCGTTGAAAGATACAGTGCCTCTCAACATGGAGGCTCCCTTTTAGTCATTTTGGATAATAGCCAGTGAATAGGGGCATCCTCCATAAAGGCTGCAGCAGATTTCGGGTGGCATCCGGGTGGAGCGCTTTGGACCAGAGGACCAAGGAGAGAGACCTGCATCAAAAGCAGCTTGCATAGAGGCAGAGTTAATAGCCGGAAAAAGTGAGAGAGGATGAGATCTAAGATGAGGGAGCTGAAGTGAAAAAGCAGACGGTGGGTAACTAAGCAGAGAAGGAGACGAGTAGACTGAAAGGCCAAAGGGGAGAGACTCCTGTGTTTCTGTTTTATGTTGCTGATCGTATTGGATGCCGGGTGGGGGGGATTCTTGAGAGCTTAGCCTGGTGTCAGGCCCCTACCTGGGCTTGCTTTTGCCTTGAGTTGAAGGCTAAGCACCCACAATCTCTTGGCCTTTAACTCTTTGCCCCCAGTTGGTTTGAATGAGCCAGCCCTGGGGGTCTACAATCAGACCAGAAAGTCGTCTGTCATTTGTGGGGCTGGGGGTAGTTTTTACTATCCTTATTAGACTTTCAGCCTACAGTTTGTTGTGCCCTTTTCGGCTTTTATTTATTTGTCTGTTTGGTAGCACAGTTTCGGTTCCCAACAGGGACAGAAGTAGGGCAGAAGTAAAATGCATACATAATTAAACCATTTTTTTTTTAACACTGCAGATGGGTTTTAGCTTTACTGAACTGTTTTAGTTCAAATGGGTATTGTTTGTAGTGCCATCCTAAACTGACTTATACCCTTCCAACCCTGTTAATATCAATCTGTTTAGAAGGGTATAGAACGGGCTTTCTCGGCTCTTTTACCATTGGGAACCCCCTGAAACATTATCCAGGCTTTGAGAGACCCCAGAAGTGGTGCAATCATGCAGAATATGGTTGGGAAGCAGAGCTGTGGACACGCCCACATGGGGCCCCTCCCCTCCCCACCCCACCCCCTCCAGGCCCATCACTGGCCATTTTGGGAGAGGGAGGTCATAGCGCCAGATAAACTTTTCTAAAGGTATATAAACAATTAATCAGCTCCCACCCATTTGGGAAATCCTTCCAGGGCTGTCAAGAAGCCACAGGGATTGACGAAACCCTGGTTGAGAAAGACTGATCTAGGTCAGGGGTAGTCAAACTGAGGCCCTCCAGATGTCCATGGACTACAATTCCCAGGAGCCCCTGCCAGCATTTGCTGGCATTCGCTGGCAGGGGCTCCTGGGAGTTGTAGTCCATGGACATCTGGAGGGCCGCAGTTTGACTACCGCTGGTCTAGGATGACACTATTCCATTTCTGTTTCTCTTCCTAGTTATCCATCGCAGGCAGGTATCTGGCAAGATGGGATAGAATATTCTAAATAAATAAAAGCAATGCCAAGATGTTGTGTATGGGGTCAGGCTGGCAATTCTACGGAGGACCAAGCACGTGGTCGGAGGTAGGATCCGTCACCGATGGGTTCTAACAATCGCGCTCCAGGAATCCCTGCTGTGGGATCCAATAAATCTAAACCAATCAGTGGGCTCTGGCCAATGCAGCAGGGCGGCAAGCGATCCCTTTGCCTTGTATGTTGTGGGGTTTCAGGGGGTGTTTTCAATGCAGACTTGGCACACCTTGCATCACGTTCTGGCACCGATAAAGAGCTGCAACGATTCCAGTGCCTGTGAGCCATTGACCCACATGATGCACCACTGTTCTAACACAGGACTAGTATGGCTCATCAGAAGCTAAGGTTGGTGCTCTGTCACAAACTCTCTCTCCTTCCTCCCCTCCTTCTGTGCTCTCAGCTCCGTGGAGAGCTCCTTGTGCTTGTTGTTCCCATCTGGCCCCGACTTCCCTGTGAGCACACAGCGCCCGGCCATTGACCCAATGAGGCTGAGGTTCTTTCAGCGAGCAACAAGGAGCGGCTGATCCAAAATACGAAGCCTCTAATATTCCTCCGAGGATAGGAATCCAGTCTAGAAACGGCAGAGTGATGGAGGACCTAAGAGCACCCCGGCAGAGCGGAGGGTGTTCAGGATACACGTTGAGAAGGACAGAGTCCCAGCCGGCTCCCACCGCAGAGTCAACACTGCACACAGCCCGGCCAAGCAAAGATGATTAATATTTGCAAAGCACTTTTACCTAGGAGAGGCGCTGAACGGGGTTAAGACTGTAAGCTCAGTTGGCTCTTGCCGCCCAGCCAGCATCTCTCCTTGGGAAAAGATGTTCCAGTCCTCATCGCAGGAGGGAGGAAAAGAGGACGGAAAACAACACAACATTATTTATATCCTGGTTGGAGGATATTACAGGGGTAGTCAAACTGCGGCCTTCCAGATTCCGTGGACTACAAATCCCATGAGCCCCTGCCAGCGACCTCTGGCAGGGGCTCATGGGGATTGTAGTCCATGGACATCTGGAGGGCCGCAGTTTGACTACCCTTGGTCTAGGACCAGGGTTGGCTGCCTTGAGTCTTCTGAGATCTGCTTTTTTTTAAAAGCTAAAATTGCAATGGACAACGTGAAAGAGAAGCATCCCTGGCCTCGACCAGGGTCAGGGCCTTTTCGGTCCAGGCCCCGGCCTGGTGGAATGGGGTCCCAGTCAAGCTGCAGGCCCTGAAGGAGCTTTCAGCATCCCGCAGGGCCTGCAAAAAGGACCTCATCCACCAGGTTTATGGTTGAGGCCGGGCAATGAGGAAGATCTGATAGGGGCTCCCCCAGTGTTAGGCAGTGTTTAGGCCATGTGGCCCCCGCTTCCCACTCCCTTTATCAGTGTTTTACTGGAGGGAAGGGAGATTAGTATTACTGCCACGTTTTGTTCCGGTTTTTGTTGTACGACTTTCATGTCTTTTTATGTCGTATTGTTTTAATGGGGTTTTATTGGGGTTTTAGCAGGGACAATTTGTAACCTACCACAAGCCAGTCTTGGGAGTGGCGGGAAATAAATTTACATGATAATGATGATGATGACAATGATGACGACGACGACAACAGCAACAATATAATAATAATAAAAAAGCGAGAGAGCATGCTCAGTTGAGTTGGGGAGGCAACGCTGGACTTCTATCATCAGATGTCTCAATGTATATTTGGGATCTAAAAAGCAACAGTGCAGGGGAGGATAGAGATGTGAAGGCCCAAAATCCCCCCCCCAAGGACTTCCCCCCATTTTTCTTTCTAGTTAAAAATGGGGAATTCTGGGTTGCACTAAAAACATAAGTCCTGCTTGGAATGAAGGGATTCTCCTGAAGACTCACTCAAACCATGCAGAGTGAGCATGATTATGTAAGACCACAATCTGCAGTGTTCAAAGGACCATTCTTACGGGAACCGTTGAGACATGCGACACGTTTTCAAGGCTCTGATTCTTGCTCACGTGGGAATCACTTTAGCAATCATTAACGTGCGATGACATGTTTAACGATGATACATTATTTAAAAGTTTTCAGAGTCGTAATGCTCGACAACATCCAAATCTGCAGTGACGTACGAGACTGGCTGCATCCATCTACTGTTGTATAATGCCCTGCTGCAGTCACAACGGGATCGCCTTGTCTGTACGATTGTTGTGAGTGACAGCGATAGAGCAACTGTAATACTGTAGACACCCAAGTGTGGGTGCAAAGCCAGGTTCTATCCAAATTAGACGCTTCCTTTTGTTTACTACAAAACTTGTTACCTAATTCCTGATGGCTAGAACGGTCCCTCAGTGGAACAGGCTTCCTCGGGAGGTGGTGGGTTCTCTTTCTTTGGAAGCTTTTCAGCAGAGCCTAGATAGCCGTCTGACAGAAATGCGGATCTGAGAACTTGGGCAGATTGTAAATGGGTGGGCAGAAGGGATTGTGTAGGTGCATGGCTTTTGTGGCCGTTTCCTGAATTCTGCAGGGGGTCAGATTAGATGACCCTGGAGATCCCTTCCAACTCTAGGATTCTATGATTCTGTGAATTTCAGCTTTCTTTTCTATCTACTTCTCAGATGGCACAACCTAGCCCTCTTTAAGTATTTGAAAGGTTGTCACTTGGAGAAGGGCAGGATGCTGTTCCCGTTGGCTGCAGAGGAGAGGACACGCAGTAATGGGTTTAAACTACAAGTACAATGATATAGACTAGATATCAGGGGGAAAAATTTCGTAATCAGAGTAGTTCAGCAGTGGAATAGGCTGCCTAAGGAGGTGGTGAGCTCCCCCTCACTGGCAGTCTTCAAGCAAAGGTTGGAGACACACTTTTCTTGGATGCTTTAGAATGCTTAGGGCTGATCCTGTGTTGAGCAGGGGGTTGGACTAGATGGCCTGTATGGCCCCTTCCAACTCTATGATTCTGTGATTCTGTAAATTACATGTTCCAAGGTTGCAAAGATGGTGGCAATTTGCTTCTCTGTCTCTCTGTCTTTCTCTGTCTCTCTCTGTCTCTCTCATGTTGGGCATATTTGTAACCGTGCTTGTAGAAAGCAAATTCCCTTATAGGAGGAAATTTCATAAATATGTTAAACTGTGCAGTTTTAGATGCGGAGTTATAAATGATACATTGAATGTTGTTAAAGCGGTAAAATGAGTTTAGTTTGACTAAAAACCAGAAAGTATTGCACACATTTCAGCCTTTACCAAATTCCCATTGTTTTATTAGTAAAAAAAGAGGTTTCCTCCATAGCTTCAGCATTTCTGGAAATAGAACATCTCTGTAGGGGCCCACATACCAAGCGCCACAGAGAATAGGTCCCACAGTTCCCCTGTCTCCCTGTTTAAATCTGATCCTCCTAAGATGCTTTTATCTTCAACTGAAAAAAGACAGGCACAATATACTTGTCTTTTCCCCTACAAGCAGTTCTGGGGGGGGGGGGGGGCAACAATTTTGATCAAGGAAATAGTGTGGGGAGGAAGAAGTCCATTCTCCTTCCCCAGCACTGCAGTCCTGATCTATACCTGCCCTATCCACCCTGCTCAGCTCAGGGGAGGAGCTAAATTGCATCCATGACGGGTTCCCTTCTCCAGGTGTGCTGTGGCCATTAACGTGGACCTGATCTGTGTTGAGTGATCTTGAATATGTGTGCTTGGTTAAAAGCTTCATAAATAGGGTGCTAAAGCATATCAGCATTCAAGTAATCTTGGCATTCTTCACTAGAATCCTGGCAAGTAGTGGACACAGGACAATTTCCCCTGGTACAACACCGAAAAAACAAAACAGAGGAATGCTTTCCCCAGCTGACCATATTGCTGAGGCTTGGTTGTTTCCTCTTCCAATCAGTTACCCACAAATTGGGGCATCGACAGCAGTATGTGCCCTTGGGCAGGGCCCAAAGGTCAAGAACCAAAGGCCTCTTGATTTTTGGCTCTTAACATGAGGTTTATAACCCACGCCTTGAGATAAACCAGCATACAATTTCAAGACCACATTCAGTGCTGCTGTTTTGTTGTGTACTGGGTTTGCGCATATTCCCTTTCTTTTGGGTTACAAGCTGCTTGGGGCCCCCTCAAAGGGGGAAAAAAAACTAGGATATGAATATTTAAATAAAAAGAAAGTAATTAAAAATCTGCCTTGTACTCAGCCTTGTAAAAATGCAGAAATGAACAAGAAAAAAAATGGACTGAAGGTATTCTCGTCTTCAAATGCTCACTTCATGCATGTGATGCGGCCGACCGCAGTGTACAAATCTTATTTTCTTTTAAAGATAATAATCAAAGTTAGTCTCTAGGTCCCCTTTCACATACGATTTTTATTTTATGGTATATTTATTTTAAGGCTTCTCTCCTGCCTGATAGCCCAAAGGGCTCCCAAAGCAGCTTAGAGATAAATTAAAAAGCCGTATGGTAAAACCACAGAAAGCAATTTTCACAGCCAAGTCAAATATAGAATAATTAAACCCAATCTCCTCAGTAGCCCATCTTAAGCAACGGATGCCTGCCGTCTGACTGAACGGCCTGGCCTTCACTGTAGTCTTGCGGTCCTCCAGAAAAAATGAATCCCATGAGGTAATCCCATAGAGAAAAGGTGGGTAACAATAACAATAACAACCATAATAATAATGCCCTGCTTCTGATAGCCATCTACCTCATTTTAAAAGAAGGGGGTGCTTTAAAAGACGGAGAGCCAGTTTGGTGTAGTGGTTAGGAGTGCGGACTTCTAATCTGGCATGCCAAGTTCGATTCTGCGCTCCCCCACATGCAGCCAGCTGGGTAACCTTGGGCTCGCCACAGCACTGATAAAGCTGTTCTGAATGAGCAGTGATATCAGGGCTCTCTCATCCTCACCCACCCCACAGGGTGTCTGTTGTGGGGAGAGGAAAGGGAAGGTAAATGTAAGCCGCTTTGAGCCTCCTTCGGGTAGGGAAAAGCAGCATATAAGAACCAACTCTTCTTCTTCTTTGACCAAGGCCTCTTTTAAAACTCAGAATTGGTCATTCAGACTTCCAGCGCTGTATCTTGACATCCCTGGAAGGTTTTCCTGAATAGGTGGGAGTTAATTATTTTTTTTAATGTGTTAAACGCTTATCAGGTGATATGACAGGTGGCAGGTTAAAGTGGATGAGTGATAGGGTTGTGAGTGTCCTGCATACTGCAGGGGGTTGGACTAGATGACCCATGAGGTCCCTTCCAATTCTATGATTCTATGATTCTATGACCATATATGGCCATATTGACCCCCCCAATAGCCAATGATGGGCCTGGAGGGGGTGGGGCCCCAGGTGGGCATGTCCACAGCTCTGCTTCCCAACCATATTTTGCATGATGGTGCCACTTCTGGGGTTTCTTGAAGCCTGAAGAATGTGTCAGGGGTTTCTCAGCAGTAAAGAAAGTTGAGAAAGGCTGGTTTAAACTCTTCTAGCAGTGACAGTGAATTTATCACAGAATCTCTCGGTAGCAGCTAGACTCATGACCGGGATTTACCCTTGACTCCAGTGATTATGGGACGGTTGATTAACGGCCCAGGAACTGCCAAGAAGGATAAACTGCTCGATACAGGTTTTTAAAGAAATGATCCGTCTGTTTCGGTAAATCTGCAAGGGAAATGGATCCCCTGTGTGTGCTGGGGTTTCTTATTTTCGGCATGTCAAGATGGAAAGACCATTTTTCTGCTAATGAATTTTTTATTTTTATTTGGATATTGATCCCCTTCTTTTCTCCCCCAGGGGAACCCAACGTGGCTGACATAATGATTCCCTTTGCCTCCAATGATCCTCAAGACGAACACCCTGTGAGTGGGGTAGGTTGGGCAGGGAGAGAACAGGACTAGCCCAAGGTCACCCGGCAAGTACTATGGGGATTTGAACCTGAATCTCCCAGTCAAGAAGGGCACCAAATGTCTTGTCCCTTGGTGATTCTAGGTCAAGGGTGGCCAAACTGTGGTTCTCCAGATGTTGGCAGGGGCTCATGGGAATTGCAGTCTATGTCCATCTATAGAACCACAGTTTAGCCACCCCTGCGCGGGGATGGCCAAACTGTGACTCTCCAGATGCCAATGGACTACAATTCCCATCAGCCCCTTGTAGTCCATGGACATCTGGAGAGCCACAATTTGGCCACTCCCACCATAGAGTCTGCCTTCCAAGGCTGTGAGGGGGGCTAATCTCTGTAGTACGGAGGACATCTGTAATTCTGGGAGAACTCTAGGCCTTACCTTGAAGTTAGGAACTCTGCTCCCCCATTCACAGTATGAATTAAGGAGCTAAGCCAGGGGTAGTCAAACTGCGGCCCTCCAGATGTCCATGGACTACAATTCCCAGGAGCCCCCTGCCAGCGAACGCTGGCAGGGGGCTCCTGGGAATTGTAGTCCATGGACATCTGGAGGGCCGCAGTTTGACTACCCCTGAGCTAAGCTCTCAGTGTGGGTCTGTTGCTCAGGCCCTGAGGTGGCCATGTGGGAGCACAAGGACTTTGTGACTTGGCCAGATTCCTGGCCAATCCGAACAACGGACACGCCTCTCGGCCTGCCTGTTCCGGCATCTTCTGTCACAAGGGATTCTGGGCGCACTCTTTGAACGGAACCTTGAACGGTGCATTGAGAGCACCTCTACCAGCGAAGCATTTGGCCTGACGCAGCCCTGCCAAATCTGCGCTCCTGAAGAGGTTGAAACAAGGACAGAAAACTCACCGCTGGGTTCGCTCTCAGGAATAAAAATGAATTAGTCGTGGGAAGAGGAGGGAAATAATGAAAAATGGGAACAAAAGACACAGCTGCTGTGTTCCTCTCGAATGCAGAACATACAGCTGCAGCTTTTTCGTCGGGGATGTGGGCATGTGCGGGATCACAAGTTCGTGCTTTCAAAGCTCACGGTTGTAGACCTGTGACGCACCTGCCTTTGAACTAATTCAGGCTCCCTTTGCAACACTATGCTGTCTGTTACCATGTAGTGTGTAAGCCAGGGAGAGAGAGTGTAGTATTTACGTGAAGAACCACATGTGCAGGGACATGAATCCCATCTTGGCCAGTTCTCTGGGCCAGTTGCTTTCTGTCAGCATAGCCTACCTCACAGGGTTGTTGTGAAGACCCAGGTGTGGGGAAAGTACCCACATCCAGCCTTTGCTCTTTAGAGAAATCTCGTGATTTTAAGGTAAAGAGAGAGCTACTTCTGTTTCCGTGTAGCTTTTTGATTGACGAAAAAGGCCATATGATGAATTGATCAACACATTTTCGTGTGGATTTTTAAAAATATAAGAATTTATGAGAAGATGCAACTTGCCGTCGTGGAAGAAATGCCTCTTCTTAAAGGTCACCTGTTGGAACTCTTACGCATCTTTGGGTGGTTATTGCTGCTGGCCAGATTTCATGTGCATTCATTGCCTCGTTGTTTCTTTTTTTTTTAATCTGTTGTTTTGTCAATGTAGAACTGTCTGCGTAATCGCATTTCTGCTAAGCCGGCTAGTGTCATTAACCAAGTTGAAAGGCAGGATCCAAATCCCCTGGTTCACACAGATTTATACCGGTGAAATCCATGAATGAGCCAGTCATTTGGCTAAAGTGCATATGACTGACTGGCAAAGATTTCTCTTTGAGGCGAGGGGCAGCCTTAACAATCGCGCACTGGATGGTCTCTAACATGAGATTATGCACCCCGCCACATTTGTGGTTCTGGCTTTTATGCGCATGCCACAGCCATGTGGGCATGTGCCACAGGGAAGTGACTGTCTCAGGAATGCTCTAGTGCAGGGGTAGTCAACCTGTGGTCCTCCAGAGGTCCATGGACTACAATTCCCATGAGCCCCTGCCAGCAAATGCTGGCAGGGGCTCATGGGAATTGTAGTCCATGGACCTCTGGAGGACCACAGGTTGACTACCCTGCCTAGTGCAGCGATTGTGTATGATGGTAAGGTTTGCACAACAGAATTTCCGAATGATTTATTGACTTATTCATTTGAGGGCATTTTTCATATCCGTGGCACTTCACAGTGTGACCCAGAGAAAAAGGGGTCCCTGCCCTGAGGAGCTAGCAGTCTGTAACTGGACAGAGGGGAGGCAAAAGAGACGGAGGGGAAGAAGCAGGAGGAGAAGCTAAACTGGCACAATTACAGCAATTTAGACTCTGTGCATAAGGACTAGGAGCTTGGGCTCTGTGTAAATTAATGGGTGGGAGGGTTAAGACAGGAAAATTATACCCTGTCCATTTAATAGAGGTTTACTCTGTGGAAGTGCCCAGTGGATGCTTTTTTATGGCATGGGCATTATTTAGCCCCTATAAATCAAATTGATAGCTAAAGGGGCCAGTTTAAAATCTGGCAACTCAAACAAGGGATTTTCATCTCAGGCCTTGGATTTTCATCTCAGGCACCAAAATGGTCTTGACTGGTGTAGCCAAGATTTGCAGAAGATTTGGACCTGTGAGAGGGGTTGGAAAGGAGTAAACTTCTTCTCCCTAGTCTCAAACAGGCACAGCGTGGTCCTTGGTCTACATTCCAGCCAGCTCAGAAACATCAGGAAGGGGTCACCCAAAATGCATCTTTTCATCTGCCTTCACCTCCTCTGGATCCTTCAGATGATTTGGAGGGGAGCCAAGGGAAAACTTCTGCACGGGAGAGTTTCAGGAGGTCTGTTTGCTCTGGATATAACACCTTAGAGACAACAGGAATTTCAGGGGATCAAGAGTGCGCCTGGACTCAACTCTAAATGTTCCGCATGGGAGTCATTGATTGCCGACTTCCCAGACTGCTCAGGGAACCATGACTTCCACAGCATGCCTACAAACGCACAAATACCTTGTATGTCACACTAAGGTGGAGCTGGAGGGCAATCGCAAGTCAGAACTGGCAATCTCCACATGACCTTTGAAAGCACAGGGTGAGGAACCTGTGTTTGTAAAGGGTCAGGGGTAATCCCGCCCTCAGCAATACCACTGCTGTCCTTTCTTCCTTCCTTCTGCTGCTCAGTATCCCATGGGAGTAGAATGGACAGACAAGCAGCTCCACTCTCTTCACTGGGGGACTTTTAGAAGAAACGTTGTTGATTCTCTCTGTGTATAACCGTTTACTTTCTCCTCCATTTTTAAAAAAGTGTTTTAATTTGATTTTAGCTGTGGTTGTTTTCTCAACAGGGGTTTTGTGAAACCCTGTGGTTTCTTGATGGCCCCCGAAGGTTTTCCTCAATTGGATGGGAGTTAATTAATTGTAATATATATTTTAATTTTAAAAAATTTCAGGTGATATATTTATATTTATATTTATATTTATATTTATATTTATATTTATATTTATATTTATATTTATATTTATATTTATATTTATATTTATATTTATATTTATATTTATATTTATATTTATATTTATATTTATATTTATATTTATATTTATATTTATATTTATATCCCACCCTTTCACATCATTCAGGGCGGGTGTATTTGAAGAACCGCCTTTTAAAGCCTCCAGTATGTGTAGATGTTCTGCATTTTGCAGATTAACTTCCTGCCCATGCTTGCAATGCTGACGTAGCAAATCAGTCTTCCCTGATTGGCCAGGGCGTCAGTTCAAAGACTTCATGGTTCCCGGTTGCAAGACTTCCCTCCGAAGACTTATTTTTGCCCTCTATTTGGGATCTCCAGAAGCTCACACTTCTCTCAGCAGAGATTTGCCTCTTGGATTTATTTCCCCCTCCTCATTCTCTATGAGGCTGCTGTCTCCAATCCCTCCCCCCCCCCCGTCCCCTTGTTCAGGAAAAGAAAGAAAGAGCCTCCTGCTGCGCTTGGCTCCCCTCCCCGCTCTGAGCATCCCCAATCAAATCCAGAAAGCTTTCTTTTCCTAGGGACGGGACTAGGGAGAGCCAGTTTGGTGTAGTGGTTAGGAGTGCGGACTTCTAATCTGGCATGCCAGGTTCGATTCTGTGCTCCCCCACATGCAGCCAGATGGGTGACCTTGGGCTCGCCACAGCACTGATAAAAACTGTTCTGACCGAGCAGGAATATCAGGGCTCTCTCAGCCTCACCCACCCCACAGGGTGTCTGTTGTGGGGAGAGGAAAGGGAAGGCGACTGTAAGCCGCTTTGAGCCTCCTTCGGGTAGGGAAAAGCGGCATATAAGAACCAACTCTTCTTCTTCTTCAACTCTTCTTCTTTCCTTTTGGGGGGGGGGGAGATAGGAAGGAGAAAGACCTGGGTTCAAATCAGTCTGAATTCAGCAGGATCAATACCGGAAAAAAACTAAGTAAGTTCAGAATCAGCTCAGGTGTGGTTTCTGATTGGCCACTGGAGGCTTGATTGGCTGTGCAGATTTTTTTTTTTGAAAAGCATTGCCTGTTCCAAAAAAGTATTACTGATAAGCTTACAACAAGCCTCCCAGGACTGGGTTGATTTAACCATTAAGTTAGCTTTAAACAAAAAGAACAATGGTACAGCGAGAGAATCTTTTTAAAAAGCAAAAACGTTCATTGAACCACAACAGGCGAGTAGTTTGTTTACCGCTTGCTTTGACTCTCCAGTAACAAGGCGGTAGTTTCTGATTTGGAAATCAAAGCTCCCTCCCACCCCCACCCCGGTAGAAACGGTAGCGTGGGAGCCAGCAGAGGTAGTTTTTGCTCCATCTAAGACCCTTTAACTGCAGCCTTAGCAACATTCAAAACGAGGCTGAGAGATCTTCCCAGGGAAACGACAGCCAGGCAGGGTTCCCGTTTGTCTTTTGGCCGTGTTCCGGGCTAGGGCCGTCAGGCTGAGAGAGGAGGATTTAGCTTTCCTCTGTCCACCGATGCATGCCTCTGTATAGTTTTACCAGTCCAAACCACAGCCACAAGCCCTGGAAGGGGGACAGGGACTTCCTGCTTCTTAGCCTCTCAGCCGTTAGACAATACTGAGATCTCTAGCTACACATCCCGTAAACCCTGGATAACGGCCACTCCCGGAGTCATTGTTTGCATGCCGACAGCCTCGAGCCCATTCATCTGGTCAGTCCATGAACAGATTCTCGAGCCTTCCAGCCCGGCTTGACTGATGCCAGCAGAACCTTTGTGGCTGTTTGGAATGCTACACAGCCATTGATCAGTGTTCAGTGCATGCCAAGAATGCTGCTAGTTTGGCACACGAGCAGAACCATGCTGGGGCTAATTGTGCCTTTCAGCAGCGAGTCCTCCTTGGTTTCGCTTCACCTGGCCTGTCAAGCCCAGCCACACAGACTTCCGCCTTAGTTTGTCACTCAAATGCAGGGTAGAAGAACTTTCGTCCTGAATGCTCAGACCAGGGGACTGGTTCTGTGCAGAAATTTTACCATGTTGGGCTTTGGGTGCAAAATCCATGTGTAGGCGTAGAATTTGAGGACAACCTCGATTTGATGGTCCAGCTAACCTGATCTTGTCTCTGGGTAGGGCCTGGTTAGTACTTGGATGGGAAAACATCAGAGAAGGTAGGTCATGGCAAAACCATCTGAGGTAGGTCATGGCAAACCATCTCTATTCGACCCATGTCTTGAAAATCCTGGCAGGGGTCACCATAAGTGGAGTACAACTTAATGGCATTTCCCACCAGCACCCTATAGAGCAGGAATTCCCAACCAGGGGTCCGTGGAAGTTCTGAAGGGGGCTCATGAGAGCTCTGAAGTCGCATGGTAGGGGGGCATCATCTCGATCCTACTTTTCTTTCCAGCTTCTGTGAGGCAGAAATGTTCATAGTAGTAGTAAAGGTGGGAGGAGGGAGCAAAAAGAAGATTTAGAGCAGGGGTAGTCAAACTACGGCCCTCCAGATGTCCATGGACTACAATTCCCAGGAGCCCCCTGCCAGCGAATGCTGGCAGGTGGGCTCTTGGGAATTGTAGTCCATGGACATCTGGAGGGCCGCAGTTTGACTACCCCTGATTTAGAGGGTGGGTGGTGATGTCAGTTCTGAGGGCGTGGCAGGGGTGTGGCCAGTTGACATCACTTCTGGGGCTCCTCGAAGTCTGAAAAATTATTTCAGGGTGTCCTCGAAAGTCAAAAGTTTGAAAAAGGCTGCTATGGACAGATTTTTCAAAAAAATCATGTCAGGCCCAGAATGGTAGCTTTTCATTCCAGTGATTGGTCCTCATAAAGTCCCCGTGAGTCATTTTTCTTGCAAAGTGTCAACCAAGAATGCCTTTTGTTTAAAGAACGTGAAGTCTGCTGTTTTCATTGTTTGCCCCTTTTGTTCTGTCAAGTGCATGTTCTAAATTCACATGAGTAAAGCCATACATCAGTCACCAATAAAATGTTATCTCCTGATATATGGTACAGCTACATCTCTGGTTTCACAGCTGGCCAGAGAAGAAGAAGAAGAAGAAGAAGAAGAAGAAGAAGAAGAAGAAGAAGAAGAAGAAGAAGAAGAAGAAGAAGAAGAAGAAGAAGAAGAAGAAGAAGAAGAAGAAGAAGAAGAAGAAGAAGAAGAAGAAGAAGAAGAAGAAGAAGAAGAAGAAGAAGAAGAAGAAGAAGAAGAAGAAGAAGAAGAAGAAGAAGAAGAAGAAGAATTTATATCCCGCTTTTCACTGCTCAAAGGTGTCTCAAAGCGGCTTACAATTGCCTTCCCTTTCTCTCCCCACAACAGACACCCTGTGAGATAGGTGAGTCTGAGAGAGCTCTGACAGGACTGCTCGATCAGAACAGCTCTAACAGGACCATGACTGGCCCAAGGCCACCCAGCTGGCTGCAAGTGGAGGAGCGGGCAGTCAAACCCAGCTCCCCAGATTAGAAGCTGCCACTCTTAATCACTGCACCACGCTGGCTCTCATGGATGGACACAAATGCAAATGCGCTGGAGGGAATTGTCCATTACCTTCATTGCGGACTGAATAATCAACCTGAAATTAGATTCTTGTCTTTCATTTGAAATAATGTGACCGGAGGGAAGTACTCGTGTTGTTATCAGATGAATTCAAACTCGTAGAGTCCCCTCGTTTGTACTTGAAACTAGAGGGAAAAATTTGATCAAAATGTATCCAAGAGGCTGCAATTTCCTGTAATAGTGATCACTTAACCTAAATGGAACTGCCACCCTGGCCATGATAGGTATTTCCACATTCATATCCAGAACTATTTATAAATTCAGGGTAGGAGACACTCTTTGATCTGTTTAATCATGTAATTTTATGCTCATGAAATTTGTAACTTCCTGCGATTTGCGACGACCAATGATGGTTTTTAGCAAAATAAACCCGACAATGTTTTTAAAATATGTTCCAGAAGAGACCAAACTATTTTAGGCAGCTGACCCCCATCAGCCTGGTGGAGATCTGGATCTGGGGCAAACTAGCAATGTGGGGTCACTTGTACTATGGCTCAATAAAATCAGAGTCCAGGAGCACCTTTAAGACCAACAAAGATTTATTCAAGGCGTGAGCTTTCGAGTGCAAGCACACTTCCTCAGACTTGCACTCGAAAGCTCACGCCTTGAATAAATCTTTGTTGGCCTTAAAGGTGCCACTGGACCCTGATTTTATTGTGCTACTTCAGCAACATGGCTACTCATTTGAATTTGTACTTTGGCTGGGAGTGAACTAAAGCTATCCGCGATCTTGTCAGTGTCCAAATTTAGCAAAAATGCTTAAGGAGGGGAGTAGAATGAGAAGTGTTACTCTATTGGTGACTAACGAAGCCACTGAAAAGTAGAATCGAGAACCCATTTGGAGTGTAAAACCTTTTTATTCATTTCACTGTCTGGTTGGAATGTCCACTATTCCATTATGGCCTGGAGAAAGGTCCAACCAGGGAAATTCCCATAGACGGGAAACAGTCCATGCTAGAAGGAATTTAGTGCTCACAGAAGCATCTCGGCCAGGAGTGGCCAAACAGTGGCTTGGTCCAGATGTCCACGGACTACAATTCCCATGAGCCAGTGCCAGCATGCTGCTCGCAGGGACTCATGGGAATTGTTGTCCATGGACAGCTGGAGAGCCACAGTTTGGCCGTGCCTGATGTAAGGGGCTTCAAGACCCAAGTAGCAAACTTGCCCATGGAAAATGAACTTCATTTTTGGACATACACCAGTTAACTTCATAATCAATCCTTTAAAATAAACACAAATTTTGCTTGGAATAGGGGGGTTTGCCTCTCTGTAGCAGTGCCCTACCATGCTTTGTCTGCTGACTCCCCCTTCCTCCTCCTAAGTAAGGTTGCCAACCTCCAGGTGAACCACAGCAAGATTTTCCAGATGAGATCTGTTCTGGAGCACATAGCTACTTTGAAGGATGGGCTGTATTGCATTATAGACCCATGGGACCCTCCCCTCCCCAGATCCTGCCCTCCCCAGGCTCCCCCTCCAAATCCTGAGGAAGTCCCAAAACTGGGATTGGCAACCCTACTCCAAAGCTCTCCATCCTCTCAGGCCAAATCTCCCCTTCACAGCCTCCAGGCCCTTGCGTGATCACCTGCATCTCCTCCTTTTACGTGTGCAGAGCCATTATTAATCAATAGCAAAGTGAGGAAGAAGTAGAAAAATGTAATCAGCTCTTGGGAGGAAGCTGGGAATAACTCAGGAGGGTGGGGGGGGGGAGTTTCTGAGCTGGGGCAGTTTTAATCAGCATCCCTTTCTGCTCCTCTGGGCTGTCCTCCCCCATCACCGAGGATTGCTGATTTCCACAGTGATGCGGATTGGGAGCACAGAGCTGAGAGCCATCCATCTCAGAGAGGGAGAGGAGTTTGGGGGAGAGGATCACGCATCAGATTGAAGTGTTTATTTGGGTGTCTTTAGGCTTTCATAGCTGACATGCCCAAGCGCTAGTTCCTGCCTCCTTTTCCATGACTGCCATTCAAAGGTAACTCAGCTCTTGCCAAGTGTCAATCCCCTTTGTCAAACAGGTGTTTGCATTCAGAACTGCGAGAGGAAGAGGTTTCGGCTCTGGGATTTCCAGAGGAGCAGCGAAGTGGGAATCCAAGAATGTAACACTGGATTGACGGCATAAGGCAGGGGTAGTCAAATTGCGGCCCTCCAGATGTCCATGGACTACAATTCCCAGAAGCCCCTGCCAGCGAATGCTGGCAGGGGCTTCTGGGAATTGTAGTCCATGGACATCTGGAGGGCCGCAGTTTGACTACCCCTGAGGGATCAACATCTCCCTGGATTTGCCCCTCCCTCTTGCCATCTTCGGGCCAACCTGTGGGACTTCCCCTTTGTAGTCATTGACCTGTGAGGAAGAAATGTTCATAGTAGTAGTAAAGGTGGGAGGAGGGAGCAAAAAGAAGATTTAGAGCAGGGGTAGTCAAACTGCGGCCCTCCAGATGTCCATGGACTACAATTCCCAGGAGCCCCCTGCCAGCGAATGCTGGCAGGTGGGCTCCTGGGAATTGTAGTCCATGGACATCTGGAGGGCCGCAGTTTGACTACCCCTGAGGGATCAACATCTCCCTGGATTTGCCCCTCCCTCTTGCCATCTTCAGGCCAACCTGTGGGACTTCCCCTTTGTAGTCATTGACCTACAATGGTTCACCTGTAGTCATGTTTATATTAGTGTTTAAGCTATGGGTTTCTGGGTATCAGGTCCCTGTTAAAGGCACAGGCCAAGCTGCTCCCCCCCCCCACCCCCATCCGACAGCATTTCCTATTGTCCTGGGCAGTTTTACCTGCCGGTTCAAACCGAGTTGGGAGCTTCTGCTGTCTTCGTATCTGTGACAGAAAATTACAAGCTGGCGAGGTAAAACAGTTCAAACCCAGAAGATTCTTCTTTATTCCAAAATTCCAATGCCAAAATGCCAATACGAGCCCCGGAATATAATACTCATTTTCGAGGATAAAACATTCCTCAGTGGCTGCAGTATAGAAAGACTAGCTTCAAAGCCAGTTCCTAAGAACAGGCCTTGAAAGGGTCCCCTCCCCTGGCCCCTGGCCAGGCAGCTTAAGGTGGCTTTGGGACGCAGCTCGCAGGCAGATCAAGTGGGGTGGGCGGGGGCTGGCCAGCTTGTTAGCAGGCCCGAGACAGAGCTCCTTAGTAGTCAGTCATCAGGCCGGGAGGCCCTCTTTAGCAGGCCCAGCCTAGCAGGCTGGGAGGCCCTCGTTAGCAGGCCCTCCACCCCGACCCTTTGGCCAGGGCCCTCTCCTCTTACCTGCAGCTGGCTCCAGGCACTGAGGTGCATCTGAGAGCAAAGAGGTTAGAGTCCAGGGACAGAGGGCGGGAGTTGCAGGGGTGGGGCCAATCAGCTGGCTGCACCCTGATTGGCCCTATTCCAACTTGGGCAGCTGGACACGTCCCACGCCCGCAGGCTATTTCACAAATATATAGAGGAACCATGGATAAGGATAAGGAAGAGGAATGATGCTCAAACTATAAACATCTATAGTACCAACAACTGGTCAGTTTCAGTCAGCTCCTTCCCTAAATGAAAGCATCATAGAAATTCCCATAGTGATCTTCCCACAATATATTACCATAAAATGTAATACATCTAATGAATATCAAATTCTAAATACCCAATTGCTCAGTGATTAACTTACCCACCAGCATGTACTATACCTCTGAATTATCAGGTATCTGTAGCTTTTGAACATGAGCACTTCCTTTCTCTTTCCATTCTATTGCATTTTCCCTCCCTTCCTGCTTCACTCTGTTTTTCAATTAACCTTTCTCAGCTCCTGGCTTCCTCAAGGGCCATCCTTCCGCTCTGACCCTCTCTAGGATCTAGTAGTCCAGCCAATGGCAGCCCGAGGCCCTGGTGTCTGCCCAGCCCTCTGTGGCAGGAAGGTGGCAAAGCCAATCAGTGGCAAAGATGATCTTTAAGATTTAAAGGTGCCACTGGACTCTAAATTCGTTCTGCTGCTTCAGACCAACACGGCTACCCACTTGAATCAATCTGCTTCATGGTAAGTTTTGAAGAAAGAAGAAGAAGAAGAAGAAGAAGAAGAAGAAGAAGAAGAAGAAGAAGAAGAAGAAGAAGAAGAAGAAGAAGAAGAAGAAGAAGAAGAAGAAGAAGAAGAAGAAGAGTTGGTTCTTATATGCCGCTTTTCTCTACGAGGGCTCAAAGCAGCTTACAGTCACCCTCCCTTTCCTCTCCCCACAGCAGACACCCTGTGGGGTGGGTGAGGCTGAGTGAGCCCTGAAATTACTGCTCAGTCAGAACAGCTTTCTCAGTGCTGTGGTCACTCCAAGGTCACCCAGCTGGCTGCATGTGGGGGAGCGGGAAATCAAATCCGGCTCACTAGATTAGAAGCTGCTGCTCCTAACCACTCCAATGACCCTTTTTTATTAGGGACAGTCCCTGTTTTGTGTTCCCTGTCTCTGGCAAACTACTCTTCCTGTTATGGACATATTTTTGTCTTTTGGGACTGCTGTGTTAATATATTGTCAGTGTGAGGTGCTATCTCTGTCATTCTTCAGGGTTTAGCTCTCCCTCCAGAATCTGTAGAATTCAAAACCCCAACTGAGTGAGTGGATGCATGATTCTCTAGAACTCGTGCATATAAAAGCACATGCATGAACATTAAGGGACTGTGCGCACTGCCATTTCAAACATTCCAGATGCTAAGGTCAGTTTTTGAATGGCTAATCATATTCTGCCGGACAGGCATGTTTTTCTAGTGTATCATTCGCCAAAACGGAATAATTACCTGTTGGATTTTAAATCAGTAACGGAGATGAGATTGCATAGTTAGTGCGCATACATAGCATACAAGGCTATGTTGTTTTTAGCAATGTCTTTTTGGGCAGGGGGGTCCTGCAGATTGCAGGGAGCTCACCAGCACATGCCTATTTTCATATTTGAATGCACAATGGAGTAGTGACCTTTGATCAAGGTCTGACCCATGTGTGGTTTCTTATCCAGCATGAAGACCAATAGGTTGATGTGCAAGTTGGATTCCAGATTCACAACATGATGTCGTTTTGATGTTCTTCCAGGCTTGGGCCATTTGTGGCCTCAGCCTGCTGAATGGAAGCCATAAGACACATATTGTTGGTTATTAGATGCCCCCTCCCCATCTTTCTCCAGCCAGGCAGCACCTAGATCACAAAAAGGAGAAGCATCATGCTAGATGGGAGATACACTTCTGTGTAGCAGTGTGTGTGAATGAGTGCTTGGGGTACTTGTGGACTGTAAGCTAAATAGGAGCAGACAGCGGTAAAGAAGGCAAATGCAGCCTTGGGCTGTTTCAACAGAAGCATCACATCAAAATCACAAGATGTCATAGTTTTGCTGTATACCACAGTAGTCAGACTACACCTGGAGTCCTGTGTGCAGTTCTGGAGGCCTCGCTTCAAGAAGGACGTGGACAAAATTGAGAGGGTTCAGAGGAGAGCGACGAGGATGACCAAGCCCTATGAAAAAAGGATGAAGGACTTGGGAATATTCAGCCTGGAGAAGAGGAGGTTAGGAAGGGACAAGATTGTTGTCTTTAAGTATTTAAAAGGTTGCCACGTAGAGGAGAGTTGGAAACAATTCCTGTTGGCAGCAGAGGATAGAACATGCAGTAATGGGTTTAAACTGTGTGCAGGTATGGCTAGATATGGGGGAAAATTTTCCATTGAGTAGGTTCAAATGGGTAGCTATGTTGGAGTAAAGTAGCTCAATAAAATCAGAGTCCAGTATCACCCTTAAGACCAACAAAGATTTATTCAGGGCATGAGCTTTCGAGTGCAAGCACTCTTCCTCAGAAGCAGTGGAATCGGCTGCCTAGGGAGGTGGTGAGCTCCCCCTTAAAGGCAAGCATTGGCTGGACAGATACTTCTCCTGGATATTTTGACTGATCCTGCATTGAGCAAGGAGTTGGCTTCCAACTCTAGGATTTTATGATTCTAAAAACAAGGTCAATGGGCATGACCAGTGAGATCCTGTTTGCAGGGTCACAAAGAGGGATGCTTCCAAATCCTGCTCCTCTAATTTTCTTCCCAAATTTGTCAGTAGCAAATAACCCAGGTAAGGAACAGCAAAGAAAAAGCAGCCTGATGATGCACACAACTGTACCAAGTCTCTTTTTCTGAGTTGTTTTACCAAAGTATAGGAGCTAATGTCGCACCAGTGAAACACTGCACAAGAAAAATCTGGCTGTAGGAATATGTACAGTCACATCAAGATTGCTTTTTTCCTTTCTTTCTTTTTTTTTTTTGCAGTGTTTTATTAAGAGCTGTGTGTATTTGTGTAACATAGACTCAGATGGTGGTAGTCATGGTGGAGATAAGCAGGAACTTTGAAAGCCATAGGGAAATGCCCCTACTTCCTTCCCGAACCAAATCTGGAAATTCTCCTAGTTAAACAGGAATTAGGAACAAATGGATTACAACACAGAGTGAAGCTCTTCCAAAACAAAGAGGAAACCTGATCACTCCATCCCCAGTAGAAACACTGGCTAACCTAGGCCTACTCTGCATATAATAGATAATGCACTTTAGAAGTAGATTATCCTGTTCTGCACAGGAAAATCCAGCTGCCATTCCAGCTGCACAGGAAAATCCATCTGAAAGTGCATTATCCTATGTGTGCAGAATGGGCCCTAGTGTAGTGAAGCTACCATCGAAGCGTGTGATCTGGCTTTTGTCTGCTGCAAAGATAAGTCTTATGTCGGGAATCCAGGTGTGATCTCTTGGGGTGTCCTTATAGCATTCCTCTCATTGCACCTATGGCTGCTTTAGGTTGTTTTAGGCTGGCAAGGGACATCAGCTGCTCCTGCGGTGGCCACCCAACGCAAAGTACGGACGTTCTGGAGAAACCTAAACATTGGAAGTATTCCCCCCCCTGCTCTTCTCCATCTGCCCTCTTTCCTCCCCAGCCCAGAAAAATTCGGTGGCCACTACAGTTTGTCCCAGGCACATGATAAGACTGTAACCAGCCAGCCCAATCCCATGCAATATGTATTGCAAATCTGGGACAGAGCCGGACAAATTGGACTCTGTGCCTACAAAAAAAGGAGTGCATGTGCATGAACGCATTTGGCTGTGTCCTTCTTTGCATGCAAAGGGCATGGAGAAGCCCCCTGTCTGTTGTACGGTCCAGATCGAGCTGACAAAGATTCCAAGGGTCCTCAAAATTTTGCTGCCTGTAGCCCCCCCCCCTCCCCACACACACACAGACTGGGATCTAACCGCACACAGGCATTGCTGGGCAGGGAGGGGAAGGGTGCCTGCTAATTTCCCACGTTGTGATTCTCAGAGCAGCCAGGGCTGTTGCCCTGCTAATGTGTGTGGCGTGGGAGAGGAGGGAACCGGAGCAGAGGGGTGAGTGCCGCTCGGTTCTCCTTCCCCCTGCATGTGGCTGAGACATTCTTTCTCTCCTCCTATTGATTTAGATGTTCCGCCGCTCATTTGGTTGGCAGCGGGGGGAGCATGTGTGTACTGTACGTGTGTGAGTGAGACCGAGGAAGAAAGGAAGCCAGCGCTATACAGATTGGAGAGGCGGGGAAACTGCAAGGAGGAACGAGTCTGGCGCTCAACTCCTGCTGGGGAAACTTGCCCCCAGGGTGGCAGGAAGCCTCCCCACCTCCCCTCCCAGGGCGACCTTAGGGGACTGGCCTAGAGGCATGCCGTGCAGCAGCTCCAAGCGGGTCTCTGCTTCGGAATCAGGCTGAGGAACCCAGAAAGGATGCAGACGGATGTTCCCTTGACAGCCAGCCAAGCCGGGGACAGAGTTGCTGGAATGAAAAGCGACTGAGTTGGTACCAAGGAATTAGACTGAAGGGGGGAGAAATAATTTCGCCGCTGCCGGTTTTGATGCCGAACCCAAACAAAGTCTCGTGGGGCGCAAAGCGACCGGGGGAACCTTGCCAATGTGGCCGTAACCTCTTCTCCGTCGTTACCTTGAGGCCAGAGCCGAGGCAGAGGGGTTTGGGATCTGCCATGCGAGGAGCCCACTGTGACTAAGGCGCAGAGCCCAACGCAAGAGACGCGGAACCCCCTTCGTGGAGGGCGAGGAAGGAGCTTCGGGGATCGCAGGTAGCGCCGGTGGCAGGTGCGAGTTTCCGTCTCACTTTCCTGGGTTCCGGTTCCAGCCAGGTCGCTTCCTATGAAATTGGGGATTAAAGTTTGGGTTTCCCAGAGCTGCCGAGATGCCTTTCCATCCAGTGACCGCCGCGTTGATGTACCGGGGTATTTATACCATCCCCAACATCCTCGCAGAACAGCACCCTGTTGACATACCTGAAGATGAGCTGGAAGGTGAGTCTCTTTCGGGCATCGGATGTGTCTTATGCCGGCTGAACCGGTCCTGAGCGATGAAGCACACACAGGAAGAGATGGTGCATCTCTGAGCTGGGGTTGGGGGGGGGGAGAAGGTGGTTTCCTTCTGTTTTACTTCCACCCAGGTTGCTGGAGAATGGAGGCAGGAAGGGAGACCGCAGATGCCAGTGCTGGGGGGTGGGGGGTGGGGTGGGGAGGGGGCGTCCAAGGCGCAAGTAAGAGACGTCGCAGGGCAAAAGTACGCCAAATCCGGAGAGACATGGAAGCAGATGCTTGGCTTGGATATTTGTGTGTCTCTGGGCTTGTGTTTGTCAGGGTCGCTGGGGAGGACAAAGGAAGGAAGGGAAGGGGACGGAAGGGAAGGGGGAAGGAGGAGAGAAGGGACAGCGGGATGCGGGACAGGAAAAGGAACAGAAGTCAGGACCAGCCTGGAAAGTGAGGCAGGAACTACAGCAGCGGAAGGGAAGGTGCAGAAGGAAGGGGGTCGGAGGAGGGGGGGGGGAGAAGGAAGGGACAGACAGGCAGAGAGACAAGCCTGTCTTGATTAAGGGCACGGGAAGGGGTCTTCCTTCCCCACCCTCCCTTTGAGCGTTTGCAATGATTCCTCCAGAAGAGAGGCTCCCTGCAGTCAGGATCTATGGAACAGGTAGTGGTGCGGGATCGCTCCAGGCGGCCATGGACGGATGGAGCTGGGGTCCCCCATGCGTCGGTGTGCAAGAAAAACACCCACTGCAGGTGCTGAAACTGGAGTTGTAACTTGCGTTGTGGGGGGGGAGGAATCCCCCTTTGCTAACCTCCCCTCTCCTTCAATTCCGAACGCCTCTGGTCTTGTAATGGTAGAGCATCCCTCCCCCCTCCCTGAAAACACCCACAGCTTCCAGGGTGCTTCTTGGTACCAGTCTGGTCACGACAGTCGTGTTATCAGTGTGTGTGTGTGGGGGGGGCACAGGCGGGGTGGTGTGCTTGTTGTATCAGAGAGCTGTGTGGGCTGAGGATGTGCGGAGGGAATCTCTCCCCCCCCCCGCCGCCCCCAGCAAGAGCTTCCGACCCTTCACTGCGCTCCCCTATTGAAATTCCACTCGTGTCTCTTTAAGAATCCAATCTGTTTGGGTGAAGCCGAGGCGGAGGAGATGCTCCTCTCCTTCCTTGCCCGCCTAGCTGCCTCCTCTTCCGTCTCTTCTCAGTCAATCCATCGATTTGCCAAAGTCTTCAGAGAGGGGCATGGAGTGTGCAGCTTTTAGAGACTCCCCGGAGAGAGGGGGGAGGGAGGCAGGCGGCAAGGGAAGGCCAGGGGACCAGTGGTCAGCAGTGTGGTCTGCTTGGCTCAGGCGATCAACAGGTTTTGCATCGGGCAAGTGGAGAACTTCCTGACCACCTGTCTGTCAGGGCAATGTAGAGGCTGGGCCCCTGTTCCTGAGCCCCAACAGGTGGGCACTTTTCCCCCCCGACTCAGGAGGGCCCCGGAAGGAGGGCAAGGTTGGCTGTCCTCTCTCTTGCATGGACGCCTCTGAAATGTAGCCCCTGTCCCAAATACCAGAGTGTTTGGCTGGTGCCTGACCATCGTTCAGCACATGGCTGGCCTCCTCGCTGAGGAGTACGGACAAGCCCCTGCTTTGCTCCAGATATTCGCAGGCTCACAGCTGTGGAACGACTGCGCCAAAGCAGCAGCACGAGCACGACTTCCTGGACAAGCCCTCTTCCCATGTGGCTGCTGCTTACACAAAGATCATTTCTGCGCTGGAGGATGTGGATGCAGGCGCCTGGTGCCCTGCTGGATGGAGACCACTGCTTTGCCGCATGTGTGCACGCACCGATCAGCTGGGGCCAGCCAGGGCTTCCCTCTGCATGCACATATACTTATTTACTCAGCGGCTGCTTATGATTTAGGGGAGGGGGTGGTTCTGTGGAGGAAGGGATTGTGTCTTACGAGGGAAAGCAAAGCAAAAGGGCATTTTAGGGGGGGTCGTTGTCAACCAGGCCTGAGTGGTGCAAAGGAGGTTTTTTTTACTTCCCCCCCCGGGTGTCCTGCTGTATTTTTCTCACAGGCCTAACCAAGAAAACATCCGTTTATAAGTGGGAAAGTAAAAGGCTACTAATGGAAGGAGGCCTGCGGGGGGCTGGACTTGCACGCTCCCCCGGTGCCCTGAGTCCTTGCCAAGTAAAACAGCTCCTATCTGCATAGCACCATCCTGGTTTGTTTTTCTAGAGCACGCTAGACCATGGCAGACTATCGGGAGCATGGGCTGTATGGCTGGAAACGGGGATGTGGGGATAGGTTTCGTTGGCCAAGATGTCACACATGGCATGCACTCAAAAAGAAGGTGCTAATAGGGCAAGATGCACTTGCGCAGAATGCCAGCCTAAAAGTGGCATCGGTTTGTAAAATGACCGCCTGCATTAAAAGCACCTCGTTGAATCCTTGGCTGCCATGCAGTGTCTCAGGACCAAAGAAGAGCCAAGCTGGATAAGACCACTAAAACCAGCATCCTTTTCCCACCAACTGCCAATCATGCGCCCCTGAGTAACCCACAAGTATGGCATGAAGGCCCCCCCCCCCCTTTGTTTACTTCCCACCCTTGCTGTTGGTCTTGAGAAGCATTCTGTCTCACAGCACTGATGTTCCTGGTTCTTATAATGAGAGATGTTGACTGATCTCTTTCCCACGGATTTGTCTAAAGGCCTTCTAGGACCATCAGACATGACGTATCACCGGCCGCCGTGTTTGGCCAATATACGGACATGCGGGCATTCAGGTTGCTTCTTCTCCCCCCCCGAAAAGCTCTCAGAATTGTTCTTCTTTGTCTAAACCAGGGGTGGAAAAACGGAGGCTCTCCAGATGTCCATGGACTACAATAACCATGAGCCACGGTAACTGTAATCCATGGACATCTGGAGAGCCACCGTTTGGCCACCCCTGGTCTAAACCATTCTCTCCAAAAACTTTGGGCATCCATGTACGCATCACACCCTGTCCCCTTAGTCTGTTTGGAGGCAAAACGGTATAGTCCATGCGGGGAGATAGTACAGCTCATATGGGGAAAGGAGTGTTGTGGTTGCATAATACTGCACCATGCCGTATCTCCAAGGAACCTTTCCTTGCCCTTCTAGTTCATGGATTCAGTTTCTCGTGTTGACAGCGCTGAACCAAGAGTGCATAGGAACCCCCATGTGGTCCACATGCCTTGTGACAACAATTTAATCTTTTAAAGCCCTTGGATGGGCAGCTTGTTAGCTGGGAGGGGCTGGATATGTGAGCCTTCAGCTGCTGGAAGACCTGCTTGGTGACTCTCTTGGGGGGGGGGCCTTCCACAGAATCCCACAGGTGGCATTCCACAGAATCCCATATCTCAATGTGGATACGTGGAAGTTAGTCACTCAGGCTGTCAGGGAGGAAGATGGTGATGCTGCTGAAAGAGGAAGAGACTGGTGAACAGTTGGCCAGCGCTGGTGTCGTAGTTAGAGTGCCAGATCCGAATTCGCATCCCCCCTCTGCTCTTGAACCTTGCTAGGTGACTTTGGGCCAGTTGCTCACTCTCAGTCTAAGCTACCTCCTGGGGTTCTTGTGAGAATAAAGCAGAGAAGAGAAGAATGACAGAAGCCAATTCAGGGAGAAACGCATGGCTGTTGTTAGTTGCAAAGTCATGTCCAACCCATTGCGATGCCATGGAGAATGATCCTCCAGAGCCAGTTCGGTGTAGTGGTTAGGAGTGCGGACTTCTAATCTGGCATGCCGGGTTCGATTCTGCACTCCCCCACATGCAGCCAGCTGGATGACCTTGGGTTCGCCACGGCACTGATAAAACTGTTCTGACCGAGCAGGAATATTAGGGCTCTCTCAGCCTCACCCACCCCACAGGGTGTCTGTTGTGGGGAGAGGAAGGGAAGGCGACTGTAAGCCGCTTTGAGCCTCCTTCGGGTAGGGGAAAGCGGCATATAAGAACCAACTCTTCTTCTTCTTCTTCTTCTTCTTCTTCTTCTTCTTCTTCTTCTTCTTCTTCTTCTTCTTCTTCTTCTTCTTCTTCTTCTTCTTCTTCCTGTCCTCTCCCATTCCCCGGAGTCCATTTAAGCTTGCACCGACTGCTTCAGGGACTCCATCCAGCCACCTCATTCTCTGTCGTCCCCTTCTTCTTTTGCCCTCAATCGCTCCCAGCATTAGGCTCTTCTCCAGGGAGTCCTTCCTTCTCATGCGGTGGCCGAAGCATTTGAGTTTCATCTTCAGGGTCTGGCCTTCTAAAGAGCAGTCAGGGCTGATCAGCCAGAATTTCCCCAAACTCTTGGGGCTCAGGAAAAAACTGGGGACTGGGGACAGTTCACAGGCCACCAACGACCCATCCTTGCTGTGTGATTAGGCAGCATCATAGGCAGACGCACGGTCGGTCGTAGGCAGCCATACGCTCCAAGGTCACCGGCAATGTCACAGGGGATGCTGGGTGGCAGGGCTGCCAAGCAAAGGCTCCCTCTGGCGCCTTCTCACCTTCAGAAGCTCCCATCCACAAGGTGTGATTAAAAGAGGGAAGGTGCTGCTATTCCCCAGGACCACCTCAGCTAGTTCTCTGGGCCCTCCTGGGGGCACAGCTTCCAAGCCACAGGCTGGCAGTGCTCTTGGAGTCCTCTGCAAGGGACTCTGCACTTCACCGATCAGGCACAGGGTCGTCAGCATCTCCAGACAACGTTTTGGGTTGCTTGTGCCCTTGGGTTGCTTGTGCCCTGGTCCGGACACGGTGTTGACTGCTTCCATCTCTCTCTCTCTCTGCTCTGGCGCTCCTTCCGCCAGCGGGACATGAAGCATCGGTACAAACTAGCCCTGAGTTGGGGCAGAGCCTCCCCACACAAACATTGTGGCACTGTCAGCTGTGACTTTGTTGTGGCCTAACGGCGTCGACAATTCACGTCATGGCGATGTGAGAAGGAGCGTTGTCTTCTCCCCAGCTGCCAGAACAATGCAATCCAGGGGCAAGAGTTTCTCTTGATCACCACATATTGTTGCAATCATATGAGACAAGCGGGAGGGAATAACCCGGACAATGTTTGGCTGATTGTGGTGCTCTTCGGTGCTGACAGACAGCCCAAGCCTGCGTTTGTGTTGCGTGTTATTGTCCTAAGAACCCCAGGGAAGATGTGGGGCTTTCCTGGGCTGTGTTCAAGTGGCACCGTTGCTGCTTTCGGTGTGGACGTGTGGCCGGAGGGGAAGGCTTTTTGCCAGTTTTGTAATCCTGCTCTTGGATATAGGCAAAATCCAAGCTGCACGAAGAAGAAGAAGAAGAAGAAGAAGAAGAAGAAGAAGAAGAAGAAGAAGAAGAAGAAGAAGAAGAAGAAGAAGAAGAAGAAGAAGAAGAAGGAGGAGGAGGAGGAGGAGGAGGAGGAGGAGAAGAAGAAGAAGAAGAAGAAGAAGAAGAAGAAGAAGAAGAAGAGAAGAAGAAGAAGAAGAAGAAGAAGAAGAAGAAGAAGAAGAAGAAGAAGAAGAAGAAGAAGAAGAACTATTTGAAAGCATTGGTTGTGTCTGGTTTTTATGTAATAGCTACAAGACTGTTATCAACACAGATCAGTCAGCTTCCAAAAATGTTTTGCTGGGGGGGGCGGGGGAGAAAATGGATTTATGTCTTCAGCATGCATTACTGGATTTGGAAACTCGGTTGAATTGTTTCTTGGGCATCTAGGGAGGGGGGCTAAGCATGTCTACTCAGAAGTAAACCCTATCTTACTCAGTGGGGCTTACTCCCAGGAAAGTGATCTTAAGCTGCAGGCTTGGTATATAGACCCAAAGGGGCGCAAATTGCAGGATACATTATACAAAGTACGCAATGCACCATGGGTCTATATTCCTCCCTCCCTCCCTCCCTGTGGAAAGGCTAAAGAGCCAGTGGGAAGAGGGGAATATAGCATCTCCTGCCCTGCCTCCTCCCTCCTCCTTCTCCAGTTCAAAACAACAATCTTCCGAGGATGCTTTTCTTTCAACTGAAAAGTTGACCCGCTTGCTAGAAGCATAGATGCCCCTGAGGAATAGCCACTGGGAACTGAGACCAGAGAGGGTAGGCAGAAGAACTGTGTCTCTTTTCCAAGAAAGAGACAAGAGACAAGAAACAGCAAATCTGAGGCTGATCAGAGCCTTTCCTCTGTTACTTTACATTTTCAGCTTACATAAAGGTGGTGATGAACCGGCAGGATGTCCTTTCTGACAGGCCTCCCTTAGACAGAAAGAAATGTACTGGATTTCCATTGCTAAAAATCCTCCGTATCAATCAGAGGGCAATTTTTTGCAGTCGGTGCTGGCTATACCCGCAGGCAATGCAGGCAGCAGGTCCGGAGTTCCAGGTCACCAAGTTAATTGGGGGAAAACTGCAGGGGAGGTACGATTCCCCTCTCACCTTACCCCAGACCTTGCAGTAATAAGGTCTGAAGAAGTTTGCTCAACTGTGCCCCTGTCCCATGTTTTTCCAGATGAGTGACTCGAATCGAAACCCTTTTTCTCCATCTTTATGAAGCGTGGAAAAGAGGCAGGACACGAGTGTCAGGAAGGCTGCAAAACAGCCAGACCTGTGCTTAGGAATCACAGCAGGGATACGGACAGCCAGCGTTGGCCTACAGACCTTCCAGCATTGCATTAGCCTCCTAGCACGGAAGCGAGTTTCTGCTTGCGTCTCCACCTTGCTTTTCAAAAACAGCCATCCCGGACATGTTTGTTTGCATATCATGAAGGCCGCTGTAGCCTTTTCAGCTCTGTTGACACTGAAATGCTGTTCTCCAAAGCAGGAACAGTTTCATGTTCAGCTGAGTAGGGCAGCAAGGGGACGGGGGGCGGCTAGAACAAAGTGTCTCCCTTGTATGTGCATGTATGCATGCTCTTTCACATTACTTTAAACCTCTTGGTAATGTTAGGGCTCAAAATGAACCAACACGGCTTTAAGGAATACAGAACGGTTGCGTTCGACTGTCTCCTCTGGCCACTATTCAGAATAGAAAACGGGCATCATCCAGAGCAGGGGGAGTCAAACTGCGGCCCTCCAGATGGCCATGGACTACAATTCCCATGAGCCCCTGCCAGCATTCGCTGGCAGGGGCTCATGGGAATTGTAGTCCATGGACATCTGGAGGGCCGCAGTTTGACTACCCCTGATCCAGAGGTTCTGGAGCCATCATGGGGCGTTCCGAGGCGGTCTCTGAGCCAAGTCTCCAGTCAGCAGTGGGCCTCTGCCAGCCTTTGAGGAAAGGCTGAGGGACTTGGGAATGGTCAACCTGGAGAAGAGGAGATCGAGAGGGGACATGATTGCTGTCTTTAAGTATTTGAAATGTTGTCACTTGGAGGGAGCGGTTTCTGTTGGCAGCAGAGGAATAGGATCCACAGTAATGGGTTTAAACTACATGGAGAACGATATCAGTTAGATATCAGGAGAAAAAAACTTTCACAGTCAGAGTAGTTCAGCAGTGGAATTGGCTTCCTAAGGAGGTGGTGAGCTCCCCCTCACTGACAGTCTTCAAGCAGCAGCTGGACAGATACTTATCCTGGGTGCTTATGGTTAATCCTGCATTGAGCAGGGGGTTGGAATCGATGGCCTGTATGGCCCCTACCAACTCTGTGGTTCTAAATCCACGCCGATCTTTGATACCAGCCCCGATCCCAAAGCTACTTGCTTCAATGCAGTTGCTAGTCATGTGATGACCTGCCAGGCAGACTTGGCAAAAAGACTGAATGGGCTAGATATCAAAGAGCCTCCAGTGGGCAAGTGTGGCGTGCTAGCCTGTAGCTTTGATGCCTTCTTCAAAAGGAGTCAACAGCTCCATGAAGGACTGGCCTGTAGACAGCTATTTGCCAGGATCCTGGCTGATCAGAGGCAGCCTGCCTAAGATGCTGGGACAGACTGTTGCTACACAGGTTGTTTGCCCAGACTTATCTGGTCCACCTGTGTTGTAAACAGAACACTGGATTACATGAACGTTTGTTCTCAAGGTAATAACACACTTCTTGCGTTCATATAGGCGTGATCCTTTCAGTGTCATTTTACGTTAGGTCTTACTCTTTGTGTCTGGGCACTTACGTTGTGTCTTACTCTTACACAGCTCCCAACTCTGGAGCTGATACAATTGCCCTGGGACCCGGGACAGTCCTGCAAGACCCACAAAACAGAATTGTTCTGCTGGGCCCACGGTTGAGGCCAGAAATGATACTGAAATCAGGCATCCCTGCCCGAAACAACAGTCAAATTATCACCGAACTTTGAGAATCAAACTTATGTTTATTACCCCCTCTCGCTAGAAAGAAGGGGGCAGCTTCTGGAATGATCTGATTTTAAACTGGATTATACATTAATTTAGGGTTGTAATATTAATGATTATGATATGATTATTTTGTGTTGTTTTATTGTTTATATTGTTGTTACCCATCCTGAGCCTCCCGGGGAAGGGTGGGGTATAAATAAAATTTTACTTTCTTACTGTTGGGTAGGCTGTCTGTGTAGCCCTCTCATGGGGTAAATAACGTCCCCTGAGCCATTTTGGATCAGGAAGCAACGCAGGGGGGATGCTATAGCCCCTCTTCCCCAGTGAATTGGATCCCTGTAGCATTTGGGCAATTAGTTCCCTGCAGCTATTGTCTAGATCAGGGACTTCCAACCAGCGGTCTGTGGAAGTTCTGAAGGGGGTCCACAGCAGCTCTGATCTGGCACGGTGTTGGAAGGGGGGTGGATCTTCTGTCTTCTCAGCTCCTACTCTTCTTTCTGGCCTACACAAGACAGAACGGCATAGTAGTAGTAAAGGCAGGGGAGGAAGCAAAAGGAGGGTTGAGGGGGGCGGGCAGTGATGTCACTTCTGGGGGCGTGGCAGGGGATGCAGCCGCTGACATCACTTCTGGGGCTTCTCAAAGTCTGAAAAATTATTTCAAAGGCTCCTCCATGGTCAAAAGGTTGAAAAAACTGTTCCAGATGCAAAATTGCATATCGGGCTAGGAGAACCTAGACCTGACTAATTTTTTTTAAAACCTAGTTTGGCCTTTCGTTAGAGCTGCGCCTTTTCCTTCCCCAGTGATTTCCACCCAGCCAATGCACATTCAGAAAATACCACCTGAATGGCAGAAAGGGAGCTCTGCATCATTTAATTTATCACAATAATAGTTATTGGCTAGAGGTGGTCCCACACATATGGATGGGTCCATTCACAGTTTTAAGCTAAGTTTCTAAGAATATTTAATTCCTGGGTTGTATAGGATTTTGGTCAGATTATGTTTCTCTCCACCTCCAACCTTCAAAAATCTGTGTAAAGAAGCCCTCCCCATCCTTCCCTTACACCTGTTGGGTGTGCTCAGAATAGATTCTAAGGATCTTTCCTGCAAGAAATACACACTGGGGAAGTTTTTAAAAACTGTATTTGTGTGGACAACATTGCACTTGACAGATTTACATTTTCATTGTGTATTGAAGTGGTTCACGATCTTGGAATACCATGCAGCTATTCTCAAAAGAAAATCTGTGTGAAGGCCATATTATATTTCAAGTATATTTCATTTAAGAGCATGAGAATGCCCTACCGAATTGGATCAAGAGCAAATAAAGAGCCCCCTTGGAGTAGACAGCAGTTCTATGTAGTCCTGCAAGATGCGCATGAGAAGCTCATGGGCAGGGCGTCAAAGCAACGAGTCTCCCCACTGATAATCTTCAACATCTGCTTCTCAAATCCCGGGGCTCCGTTTTGCTCTCATGAACCTTGATGGACCTTCCCTCTACAATCACTTCTCCAAGTACAATATGGAAAGCCCATGTGCGAACTGGATTCTTTAACTTAATTACCCCTATTTTTTTCATTAAACCAAAAAGCGCCCTGGCATACTTTGCTGGAGCCCAGAAATTGTGCCACATTTAAAAAGAAGTACTTTTTTGGGCACCATCAAATCCCTCTTGCAGAGAAATATTTGGAGGGAAGGCCACGGTTGCAAAACGGCAGCAGGCAGGTGGACCGGCAGGAGGCCGTTTCTCCTGGCTGGTGTAATGAAGCTGGTGAAAGCCAACCTCAATGTTGCCGCTTTGCCTTAATCAGCCACCTGGCTGACGGGGGACATTTGGCACCAGCAAGACGGGGGACATTTGGCACCTGTCCCAGGACAGCAGATGGAGTGACTTCGGGAGGCCTCAGCCTCTTTTCCCTGATGTCCCCTTTCCCATAAAATCAATAGTCCCATACCCTCCAGTTGTCTGTACATATCAGGGACAATCTCTAATTTTCTGGCATTTGTCCATTGTAAATTGCTTTCCCTATATTTTGCATGCACCAACTTGAAACGGATTGAAAGGGACAATCTCTATTTTCTGGTATCTGTCCATAAAAAATCATGACTCCTGTTTTTCGAAAGTGTTGTGGGTCAACAAAAGTCCATGGTTCAGTCCTCGGCATCTCCATGTGCGGGACTGCCGCAAAAAAACTCTTTTGGCCTGAGATTCTGATGAGCTGTTGCCAGTCAGAGAGAATCAAATAGAATCATTATTAGGTAGAATCATAGAGCCATAGAGTGGGGAGGGGCCAGACAGGCCATCTAGTCTCACCCCCTGCTCAATGCAGGATCAGCTTCAAGCATCCAGAAGGATCTGTCCAGCCACTGCTTGAAGACGGCCAGTGAGGGGGAGCTAGCTGATGTAGTGCGGACTTGGTGTAGTGGTTAGGCGTGCGGACTTCTAATCTGGTGAGCCGGGTTCGATTCTGCGCTCCCCCACATGCAGCCAGCTGGGTGACCTTGGGCTCGCCACAGCACTGATAAAGCTGTTCTGACCGAGCAGTGATATCAGGGCTCTCTCAGCCTCACCCACCCCACAGGGTGTCTGTTGTAGGGAGAGAAAAGGGAAAGCAAATGTAAGCCATTTAGAGACTCCTTTGGAACAAAACAACTCTTCTTCTTCTTCTTCTTCTTCTTCTTCTTCTTCTTCTTCTTCTTCTTCTTCTTCTTCTTCTTCTTCTTCTTCTTCTTCTTCTTCTTGATGGAAAGTCCTCCTGTTGCCGTTCAATAAACACAATCACTTTGGCCCTGTGACTGGCCCAAGAACATCCCAGCAAGCTTTATGGCGGATCAAGGATCTCAGTTACTCACACATATACACCTGCCCTTCACCCTGATGGGCAGTTTGACCAGAAGCTAGAACAAAATCCCCGTAATACCTTTTATTGGCCAGACCAAATTAGCACAGAACTCTGTGTGAGCTTCCGAGCATGACGAAAGCCATTAAAGCCCATTGATAGGAATGTCTGCAATTGCGCAGAAGCATTACCTTTCCTTTTATCATGGGCTCTGATTTCCCCAAGGCATACCTCAGTCGGAAGCGCCTCCAGGTCAGAATCGCTCACAGATCCCCAAGCTCATGGCCATACATGTCTAAAACAACTGGTGTAGCAAGAAGGTAGAGTTATCATACTTCAGAATTCAGCTACATCCCCCTAATCACTTTAGACCAGTGGTTCTCAACCTTCTTAATGCTGCAACCCTTTAATACAGTTCCTCTAAGAGCCTCTTGTGACGCAGAGTGGTAAGGCAACAGACATGCCGTCTGAAGCTCTGCCCATGAGGCTGGGAGTTCGATCCCAGCATCCGGCTCAAGGTTGACTCAGCCTTCCATCTTTCCGAGGCCAGTAAAATGAGTACCCAGCTTGCTGGGGGGTAAACGGTCATGACTGGGGAAGGCACTGGCAAACCACCCCGTATTGAGTCTGCCATGAAAACGCTAGAGGGCGTCACCCCAAGGGTCAGACATGACTTGGTGCTTGCACAGGGGAGACCTTTGCCTTTACCTTTATCCTCCTGTCAGCCCAGGAGGATATAAGAAAAAGTGGGGCAGAAGCTGGGGAGTCCTGTGCGTTTCCTCATCGGTGACTGCATTGCTTCCCCTGCTGATGAAGAGAAAGGCTGAGGCTCTTTTTATAGGTTCAAGTGGGTCGTACCATTTCAGGCTACCAGCAGCCAGACTGGTCACGCTTAATCTGCGAGTACACCCTTTGCCCGAGGGAAACAAACTTCTTATGCAGCAAAAAGCCACCTGTCACGGGAAAGGTGCTGAGTCCTTCTATCAGACATGCAATTTTTCTGAGCAATTTTTCTGAGATTTATTCTAGGCGTGAGCTTTTGAGTGCAAGCACTCTTCCTCAGACCACTTGCTTGCACTCGAAAGCTCACACCCTGAATAAATCTTTGTTGGTCTTAAAGGTGCTACTGGACTCTGATTTTATTGAGCAGAGGACATTTTTGAAGAGAGTTGTTGGGGGTGGAGTCCAACTTTTTTACTTCTGTTCTCACCCCCATGACTGCTGGGCCACCAATTTGCCACTTTGCTGCCAATCCCCGACGGTGCCTATTAAAAGCTTTCCAGCGTTCAGTAAAGAATCCACTTTGTTACGCATTTTGTTGGTTCTGCCAAGGTGATTTACAGCTCTACGTACCACAGGAGATAAAAGAAGATCAAGGCCCAATACATCACAGCCAAGTAAATAGAAATTTAGCTTCGCTTGTAATCAAGATAGAGCTGGCAGGGTGGGATGTCCAGAGGCAACCAGCATTGGCCGATGCCGGCGGTGGTGGTGGAGGCTGTACCTAACACAACGCCAAGTGTGTCGCAAAATAGAAACAAACCGAAGCCCCTTGCCGTTGGGGTACAGTCTAACAAAACAAGATTCAAGCGGGATAAGGCCCTCTCTTCCCCTGCAACAAATCTGAGGCGGCAGAATTTAGAGGCTGTAGAGCAGGGGTAGTCAAACTACGGCCCTCCAGATGTCCATGGACTACAATTCCCAGAAGCCCCTGCCAGCATTCGCTGGCAGGGGCTTCTGGGAATTGTAGTCCATGGACATCTGGAGGGCCGCAGTTTGACTACCCCTGCTGTAGAGTGTCCGCACCGCTTCGGAATTCAGGTGAGGAAGGTCACATCTGTAACGTCCTCCATCTTCAAAACAAGTTCCCTATGAATAACGTTTTGGACATTGGGGGAAAGGTCCTAGCGCAAGCCGTCACACCTCGAACTAGTTTTAAGCTTCCAGAGAATTATTAAGGGGTGTGAAGTGGAGCAGATCATTCCGCTGCACCCTCATTACCGCCTCATTTTGCTGCATGTCTACACCAAACCTAAGGTCATATCATATAAGTGGGCGCTTGGTACTGGGATGGCAGTGGAGTGAAGTGTTGGGGCTTGGGGAAGCTGCCAAGCCCTAGAGGGGAAGGATTAGCAGTAGCCATTTATTGTCAAAATCATGACAGGTTTGTAACAAAGGTGTGCCAAGCTTTAGAAATGAAAACGCCCATCATTCAAGCCCCATGCGTTCATAAATTGCCAGATCGATAACGCTTAGGGTTGATGTAACATTCAAAGCACTGTGTTGGCATTATTTTTCTGCAATCCACCACAGCCTTGTAAGGCACAGTAAGAGCATCTAGCATGGCATATCGGGGGCACGGCATGGAAATTTCTCCAGTGGGGCAAACTGTGGCTTTCTGGGGGGTTCGGGTTGGGAAAATGGCATGGGAAGCCTCCTCTCCCCACAATCCTGATCCAAATCAGACCCTTACCCTCCTGGGAATTAAGTTCCACATGCAGAATCCCTTGCCCATGTTTGGTTTAAAGGGCAGTCACATGTGGGCGGGAAGATTTGGGCTAGTCACAGTCCTGATAGAGCTGTTCTCTCTCCATCCCACCTACCTCACAGGGTACCTGTTGCCGGGAGAGGAAAGGAAGGTGATTATAAGCCGCTTTCACACTCCTGATAGAGAAAAGTGTGGTATAAAAAACAATTCTTCTTCTAACAAGTAGAATCCTGTTCCTGGTTTATTGGAGTCATGCAAGGACTATATTCTTTGATGGAACGGATTAATTTGAAATAGGCACAGATCAAAATCAGAGTTGCTTACTAAAGAAGCAAACCAGTCCAACTATGTTTGCACACATACTCAAATCTAATGGAATCTGACTAAGAGTCATTACTAGAAATACATTTTTAATTTTTTTTAAATGGATACTTCAAACACTCTGCGTCCTTAATTTTTTCAGGGGCCTCAAAAATGTCTAGAGAAATGGCAGGGTGGTTTCCTCAGAGAGTCAGTCTATTGACTGAAGTGAGGCTCCTGATGAAATGTCCCAGGATCACTCAGTGTGCTGAAAAAATCCATGCCTAAGGCAACAGAAAAGAAAACAGATAAGAGAATTCTCGGCACCCCAGAGGGCGGGGCTATTTTTCACAGATCTTCCCTGGCAAAGGCCTGCAGCCTTGTTTCTGAATGGAAGCCTGTGCCCTTAGCATAGCAAAATGTTTCTCGCTCGAGGGGAACAGTGAATAAAATGAATTCCCAGAAATGAAACCCTTCTTCATTTTGCCTTAGAAATTTGGTAGCATTGTGTTTATAATGAAATGTAGTTAGTTTCTTTGCTTGGTGTTATACATATGGACTCCCTGTATTGAGAACTGTACAGCAGCCATAACTAAACCATAACTAAACTTGAGGGCTTCCTGATACTACAGCTTGGGAGTAAAAATAATAGGAAGTTAGCTTCCCCCTGCCCCCATGATGAGCCTGTCATTAAAGAACGACTGGCAGTGGTTCTCAACCTGGGGGTCGGGACCCCCTTAGGGGTCAAACAACCCTTTCACAGGGGTCACGGCAGGGCAAACAGCTTGGCTGGGGGGGGGTCGCCATCTACACAACAGCCTTGCAGGGTAGATCGATATAGAGCGTTCATCTGTCTGGAGCAGCGGAAAAGAGCGAGATCAGCATGGTGGGACAAGAGGCAGGACTGAACTAAGAAACTCTGGGGGAAAAACAATTTATATTTTAACAGAAATATATTTTAACAGAATTGTTAAAATATAATTTAATTTAAAACAATTTAATTTCTGTGAAAGAACACTTGCCACAACATGAGGAACTGTATTAAAGGGTCGTGGCACAAGGAAGATTGAGAACCCCTGTTTTATGGGGGGTTTGCAGGATGCAGAAGTATCCCCTCCAGCATTTCACAGGTCAAAATAAGCAGATGCCCCTCCAACCTTCATCCCCAGCCCCACTCTTACACAGTGGTGAAGATTCTTACCCATATGCTGCATAAGCAAAAATCCCGCTTTTCCGTCGGTTTCAAACCCAAGAAGATATTTCTGGTGAAGATAGCTAGAAAGAAGCATACCCTATATACTCACGTATACGCCTAGTTTTTCAGCACCTGTTTCCCCACTGAAAAAGCCCTCCTTGGCTTATATGCAGGTATATACGGTAACTGAAATAAAAGCCTTCTCCAGGCAGCCAATTGTTGCATTGCCTTTTGCAGATGTGTGCTGCAAGCTGAGCTTGCTCTGACTTATGTTTCTTTTAAGAGTTGTTTTGTACAGTTCTCTCTTTCAGTGTTTAGTTTTACAGTTCTTTATTTCAGTGTTTTGTTCTGGGGGGGGCACTGCAGTGGTAGTTAGAGTTGTCCATTCTTCCAGTTTGCTAGCTGTTGTACTTGTTGTAGTAGGTTGCTAACTTTGGGTACTGTTGTTCTGCTCTGGTTTGCTGACATGGGGTACACTGTTTGGTTCTCCTGCCAGAGCTGTTCTCACAGAGCAGTTCTGTCAGAGCTCTCTCAGGGTGTCTGGCATCAAGAGAGGAAGGGAAGGCAATTGTAAGCTGCTTTGAGACTCCTTTGGTTAGTGAAAAGTGAGGTACAAAAACCAGCAGCTCTTGATCCTCTTGACTTTTCTGTTCCCCATGCGCACAAAGCCCCAAGTAACAAATGCCAGAAAAAGAGGGGCAGATGCATATATCAGTGCAATGAGTTGGAGCCTGTATTGTGCAGTGGGCAGGAGCAGGGTTCTTCCCCTCTCCTCTGGATCCCTTTCTGACCTTGGAAAAGTTTGGGCCGGGGATGAGGGGCTTGCCTGTATGGTTTGCCCAGACCATCAGCTCTTCCTGCTGGGAGTTTGCAGGATCCACTCCAATGACAGTTCTCTTTCCCAAGGTGATCCTGTCACTAAGGGACTCCAGCATGTGCCGTTCCTTTACCAAACTGAACACAGCCGATTATCAAGGATCGGCATGGGAGAGCCAGCCATCCCTCCAGGATGAATTCAGGCCAGGCTGGATTCTGGAAATGTTTGGTGGTACGGGATTATTTGGGCATGAAATTGGGGTCACTGTGGGTGGGCAGGTAGTTGTGAGTGTGCTGCATTGTGCAGGGGGTTGGACTAGATGACCCTGGAGGTCCCTTCCAACTCTATGATTCTATGATCCAGCCTCTTTTCTGCTAAGGGCTCAGCACGGCAAAAGCAAGGGGTCCTCAAGCACTGCCCTACAGATCTGGGCTTAGTGACTATCGAATGCCTGGTAGATGTTTACGTGGACAGAATCCGTGCTCTCTTCCGGATCCTGGGTGCTTTGTTCAGCAAGATTACGCCTTTCAGCCCCATTTACCAAAGTAGCCGCTTTATCAGGGCTCTGCTTTCTGGGTGGAATGAGGTGTCCATTTCAACCTTGTTATCGTCTGACAATCACAAGAGCTTGGAGTGGCATATGATGGTCTCCCCCTTCCCTTTTAGAGCTTCACGATATAAAACCCAAGGAGGTAGATTAGGCTGAGAGATTGGCTCAAGGTCACCCCACTGACTTTGTGACACTGGGGATTTATTTATTTATAGTTTAATTTATGCCCTGCCCCTCCCGACACAGTCGGCCCGAGGCAGCTTACAACTTGATAAAAGAATAAAATACATCAGTTTCCATAAAACCCCTTCAATTAATCCCCAGTAAAATAATAGTACAATCTAAAAACTCCAACAGATGGTGGAAACAACATCCCTTCCCTTTCACAACAGGGCAGATCATGGCTCCCTGGAGGCCTTTTTATGTCAGAAAATGACTCGGGGATACGGGTTAAATTCCCTTTTCCTTTGTGCCATGGTCCCAATTCTGGTACCCCACCTCACTCCCCTACCTGTGCTCCTAGAATCATAGAGCTGGAAGGGACCTCCAGGGTCATCTAGTCCAACCCCCTACAGAATATAGGAAATTCACAACTACCTGCCCACCCACAGTGACCCCAATTCCATGTCCAGATGATGCCCCCCCCAAAAAAAACCCAGAATCCCTGGCCAGTCTAGCCTGGAGGAAATTCACCTTCTGACCCTGAAGACTGAATTTTTCAAAACACCAGCCACAGAACTCCCAGTGTCTCATCTGGTTCGGATACTGCTGGCCTAGCTAGCCATGATACTCACTTGGGGCAGCAGACATTGTGGCCTATCAGAGGAAGAGGTCCAGCGTATGAACAAGGAGCCTCTATTGCTGGGGGTGGCAGTAGCAACTGCTTGTTCACCGAGAGCGATGAGCAAGAAGCCGTGGCAACAGCTAGCAGTGGCCACGGACACTCACTCACCTGCTTTCTCTACCTGTGTCAAAAGAATTCCGTGACTGCAGGAATGACACATCCCCCATTAACGCTTACCCTCTTTCAGTAGACCTTGCTGCAGATCTCAGGTGCAGGAGGCCTGTTTTTGGCACACGCTCTTACTCTGCAGACATTTCAGAAGTCCCACCACCAGATCCTGCGGGCTGCATCTTGGCAAAGGTTTATCCCCCCTCAGGCCTCTCAGAGAGGGGCAGCAAATTGCTCTTGAGCTATTCCTGAGAAAGGGAGTCCCAGAGCAGAGGCAGGGGTGGGGAGGGAGCTCTTCAGGGATCGTTCACATGACCGGTTCCCTGCACTGCTCAAAGAGAGTTCAGGCTGGACTGGGTCTCTGCCCATCTGCATTGCAGGAGACCATGGCAGGGCTGGAGAATAATAAGATTTCCAAAACCCGATTGTGTTTAAGCATGCAGAGCACTCTCCAGACTGTCCGAGTTAGATGCGGCAGTGACAGATATATATTTCTTTTCACAAAATGTTTGCATGTGTGTGTGTGTGTGGGGGGGGTGTCCTTTGTTTAATAGTAAAAGGGGTCACAGGAAATGAGCACTAAACCATACCTTTCTGTGCCTTACCTGAGAACACAAGAGCAGCTGAGCTGGATCACACCAGTGGTCCATCTAGTTCAGCCTCCTGTTTCACGCTGTAGCCAACCAGATGCACGTGGAAAGGCTACAAGCAGTTCACAGAGGTCAAGGCTAACCCTGGGGTTCTTCCCTCCCACCCCCTACATAGAGCTTCTGAACATGGAAATATCATTTTTCTCTCTCTTAACATCTGGAAGAAGTTCCTGACCATTAGAACGGTTTATCAGTGGAACAGGCTTCCTTGAGAGGTGGTGGGTTCTTCTTTGTAAGCTTCTAAACAGAGGCTAGATAGCCATCTGACAGAAATGCTGATTCTGTGAACTTAGGCAGATTGTAAGAGGTTGGGCAGAAGGGATTGTTTCTGAGCTTGGTTCTTGTGGCCCTTTCTTGCATGCCCAGGGAAATGCCTATCACCACTTTGGGGTAAGAACGTGAATTTGCTACAGGCCAGACTCACCAGGGATTCTGTTGTTGTTGTTGTTGTTGTTGTTGTTGTTGTTGTTGTTGTTGTTGTTGTTGTTGTTGTTGTTGTTGTTTGGGGGAATCCTCAGGGCATGGAATTGGGACCATTGTGGGTGGGCAGGTAGCTGTGAGTTCCTGCATGGTGCAGGGGGTTGGACTAGATGACCCTCGAGGACCCTTCCAACTCTATGTTTCTATGATTCTATGAGTGTCTACAACCCCCCTTTACAGCCATCTAAACGAGTGGGTGTCTTGACATCATGCAGTGGTGAATTCCACAAGTTGCTCCTCTTTTTTAAAACTTTCGATTCCTTTTGTTTCAACTGTATTTCAGAAACCATACTGTTGCAGAAAGGTTATATAAAAAATGTTTCTGACTATTAGCGTTGAAGAATCATCAGTCATTTTATAGTCCTCTTGCATAAATACTAATGAATACTTAGTCTTTTCTCTTTAATCACACATTCCTTCTGCCTGCCCCCAATAAACCTCAATGCCCACCAGACTATTGCTCCAGCTCCTTTTCTTGGTTACCAGCTCACTGATGGTACCAAGGCCAAAAGGAGGGGTTCCTGCCCGCAGGGAAGTCAATCGAGGAATGGGGGAAGGTTCAGTACCCCCTCTCTTGTATGCTTCTTTTACTGTCAAATAACTTCCAGTGATGGCTCTCTCAGAGACACGGGTATAGACAGAAGATTTGCGGACTGTGGCATTAGAAAAGGACTGGAACAAGGTGTTTCAGACACCCGCTAAACATCAGACAGCCAAGACCGGCCGCAGAAGGAGCGACCGTGTCCAGAAGTTCCTGTATGCTCCCTTTCTCTCTGCAGGTTAAGAGAGAGAGCTGCAGTGTCAAAACCTGTGCTACGTGGTACGATGTGCAGAATATTTTCACTCCCCAGAGCTTCAAGGAGTAAGGGTAGTTTTGAATTTTCTGTCCACACTCTTTTGAGCCCCTCTCTCAAGCCCTCCTTCTCTTGTGCAAGTCAAACCGGTGCTTTTAAGCATTTTGCAACATTCCCTGTTTCCTTGCATATAACTTTCACCGTAAAGTGCGTATATATTCAGCATTACTTGTGGACCAGAAGGGATGCGTTACAATGATGCACAATGACGCCTTGAATAAATCTTTGTTGGTCTTAAAGGCGCTACTGGACTCTGATAATGATGTACATTGTATAGGTGATTTGGATGTAAAACCTGCAAAACCAGCATGCACGATACAAAGGACATCTACAAAACCAAGGATGCAGAAATGCTTTTTTGCATCCTTGGTTTGTATATATAAAGAAATGAAATGGGGATGCTTGCCCATCCCATTAAGAGACCGCAAAATACAACCAGCTGGATCAAAGGGACATCCAATTCAGTGTCCTGTTTCCCACAATGGACTCCATACAGCAGGGCCTGAGGCCATAGCCTCCTGTTATTGCTGCTTCCCAGAAGCCAGTTTTCAGGGGTATGCTGCCTGTGAACATGGAGGCTCCATTTTGCCATCTTGGCTGATAACCACTGAAAAATTTATCCTTCAGTACAACATGATTTGAATCAGCCACATTGATGTTACAGCGCAAGAAGGAACTTTTAAGTCTTTTAATGGGGTTTTTAAATGAGGTTTTAAGACTGTTGTTACCCGCCATGAGCCTGACCAGGGAGTGGCAGGATATAAATTGAATTATGAATGAATGAATGAATATAACTTAATCCCAAGCAGCACCATTCCTACGGTTAATTTTATGCCGTTATCCCCCCCCCCCCCCATGTTTTAGGCCTGTCTAGGAGGCTTCACAGTTTGACAATCAATTCCTGAGAGGCAGAGCTTTTTTGCCTACAAGTCTTAAAATATCTGCTGTGCTTAGCTTTGATTCAAATGCAACACTAACAGGTGAGAAGAGCTTTTACACACCCACAGTCCAAATTGAGCACTGGCCTGCTACACGTGTGAATTTGATTTGCTGGAGATTCATTGAGCTGGGTGTTGACATTCCTTGCCTAGCAGCATTGTTTCAACAAGAGGCATGGACTGCACAGGTGTCTTTTCGCGCACCGGAATCATGCTTGAGCGAGGTTCCCCCTTCTTATTTCTCTAGGATGATGGGGCATTCGTGGCTTAGGAGCGAGAGGCAGGCAGGTCTGCTGGCAGGCCAGCATTGAGTTTGATTGCCACATTTAGTCCATGGCAGGCTCGATCTAATGAAACCATTAATAACGGTTTCATTGTTGTGAACTGCCTGGTGGACCGATAAAAAGGTACAGACAGGGAGGTTCTGGCAATAGGGAGTCTCCTGGTGTGAGGTGTAGGGAGGCATAGCCAGATATGCCACCTGGCCACCCTACCTCTGGGCATTTGGACCCTAACCACAGCTGCGTCCACATGGGGGTGCAAATGTAAGCCTTTGCCACAGCAGCAGCAGCAGCTAGCAGGACAGAAATCAGTGGCCATGGGATCTCTGGGCATCCATCCCCCCCACCCCACACACTCATGGCCACTGCTGCCCCCCCCCAATTTTCTGTGTTACATCAGCATAGCATCAACTAGAGACGCCTGGGGCCCCAACCTGGTGGAACAAGCTCTCTAATTAAATCAAGGCCCTACCGGAACTTGAAGAATTCCATAAGGCCTGCAAAACAGAGTTCTTCCGCCCAGCTTTCAGGTGAAGGCCAGAAACGACAACCTCCCTCCCAGCTGCTCCCTTACCAGGCAACTCCCGGCATCCAATCATCCATCCATCCATCCATCGTTCCATCCATCCATCCATCCATCCATCCATCCATCCATCCATTCATTCATTCATTCAATGAATGAATGAATGAACGAAATCATAAATGCAGCTGTGATTTCAGTTCCCCTTCCCCATAACTGGGAACCTTCACCTCCCTCCTTATAGGGCTAAGGGCAAGGGGGAGGCATGCGTGTTCTCTCTATCAATGAAGCATACCTTGGTCCCATCCCCACCGTGGCTGTGGGTAGGATATCCGGATACACGACCTGCTTCCAGCCACCTCCCAGCCTCCCCTCGGAGATGGATTGCAGTCGCTTGAATTTTAATCTTCCTCAACAGGCGGAAAGGTGAGAAGCAAATGAATCACGGCCAGATTGGGCCTAGCATTGGGATCCCAAATGCTAAAGGGCTTTCGACTGCCAAGGCAAGGAAAATCCCTGGTTGATGCACCCTCAGAGAGGCATTTGGGCATTGCTGCCGTTCCTTCCCCCCCGAAGCATAGATAACCCACAGGTGGTTTCACCTTGTAGGCTTTGGTAGCCCAGATGTGCAGCAGATTGGTTTAGCGCCGCAGAAGCAGCATCCGAGATCACTCCTCGCCTCCTATAATCCCATTACAAAGAACAAATATCTCCATGGCCAGATGCCCAGGGGAGCTCTTTCTATTGTCAGCGATCGCTTTGAATCAGGAGGAGATAGACTGCGGCCAGTTCAACAGCGTTTTGCTGCATCTGGCGTTCATGGTGCGGAACTGCAGCTTCCACAGATAGCTGGATCCGAGGGACAGCAATGGAACCTTGTTTTCTGTTAAATTGACAAATTTCACCCCAGTTCTGTTGCTTTTAACAGCACACCCACACAAAAACACAACCAGAGGGGGGAAATGACACGTGAAAATAAGGCTTTAAGGACATGTACCGGGAAGTAAACCCCACTGACATCAGTGGGATTTATTTCCCAATCGACACGTTTAGGGCTTGGGTGTAAAGAAGCTAGCAGTCCATTATGGCAAGTTTCATTTCTTAAAATCAGGCTGCCTGTGCTGCTAACAGCATTTTAAAAGAAATAGATGTGCCCGTTAAAAACCATTTCTTTCTCCCTTTCAGTCGCTAATTACATGGAAAGGATCCTGGTTTCAGTTAGGGTAATCCAAGTCCATAAGATTTCCCTGTGCTCCTTGTATAGCGTGAATTTGAATTGGGGCTGAATGCATGTGCGGTTTATCACATCTGTTTCTGAGAATCGTCAAAGAGTTTCATATCAGACATCTCTTTAGAAACAATCTGATGCAGCAGTTGATGTGCTTGGCTAATGCAGGAGAACTAGGCCCATGAAGCTTACTCGGTTACCTTGGGTCATCTTTCCTCCTAACCTATCTCGCAGGAGCTAGCGTGGTATAATGGCTAAGAGCAGTGGCCTCTAATCTGGGTTTGATTCCCCGCTCCTCCACATGTGGCCAGCTGGGTAACTTTGGGTCGATCACAGTTCTCTTAGAGCTCTCTCAGTTCCACCTATCTTCCAGGGTGTCTGTTGTGGGGAAAGGAAGGGAAGGCCTCTAATCTGGTGAGCTGGGTTTAATTCCCCACTCCTCCACATGCAGCCAGCTGGGTGACTTTGGGTCATTCACATTTCTCTTAGAGCTCTCTCAGTTCCACCTATCTTCCAGGTTGTCTGTTGTGGGGGAAGGAAGGGAACGCCTCTAATCTGGTGATCTGGGTTTGATTCCCTGCTCCTCCACATGCAGCTAGCTGGGTGACTTTGGGTCAGTCACAGTTCTCTTAGAGCTTAGAGCTCTCTCGGTTCCACCTACCTTCCAGGGTGTCCGTTGTGGGGAGAGGAAGGGAAGGCGATTGGAAGCCACGTTGAGACTTCGGGTAGTAAAAAGCAGGGTATAAAAAACATCCGTTATTATAATTGTGAAAATTGTTATATGGCATGAGTAGTGTAGCCAGGAAATCCAAGGACTGTCTGGCAGCCGGGCAAGGAACATTTGGAAGTTATTTGCCATTGCCTGGCTCTGCATCATGATCCCTGGTGCCCCTTGGAGGAACTCCATCCAAATCTTTGGAGGCCTCCCATCCAAATACTAGCGAAGTAGCTTAGCTTCCACGAGCTGATGGGATTGGGTTGGCCTAGTTTATGAAGATTAAAAGTGTGTGTGTGGGGGGGGGACAGATATGCTCCCTTGTGGTCTTTGGAGAAAGGCTGGGGTTAAAATATTAGGTGAGTGAACATTATGCTGGCAGGGGCTCATGGGAATTGTAGTCCATGGACATCTGGGGAGCCACAGCCTGGCTGTCACTGGAGGGGTTCCTTAACTGAAATTGCAAACAAGCATCCCTGGAAGACAGGTGACCTGTGGCTACTGATCTCCTCCTCCAGTATGCAGTTGTGGGGACACGCTCCTTGCCTTCTGGGCTACATTTTCATTAAACCTGTTTATTTACTTCTTTCACAGCCCAGCCCAACAGAAACCTAAAGCTCCATCCACTGTTCCCCTCTATTGTTTTCTCACAACAGCCCTGCAAGGTGGGTTAGTCGGAGAATGCATGACTGGGCCAAGGTCATTCAGTATGCTCCCATGGCAGAGTGAGGATTTGAACCAGAGTCTCACAGATCCTCATCCAATACTACTTGGGGGCTGGGGGGGAGCTGTGGCTCAATGGTACAGCATCTGTTGGGCACGCAGAAGGTCCCCGGTTTTATCCGCAGCATCTCCAGTTCAAAGGATCTGGTCTTAGGCAATGTTGAAAACCTCTGACTATGACCCAGGTGATGGGTCATGGCCTGACTTGGGATAAGGCAGCTTAACATGTTTGCGGCCACCTCTGCACCAGCCTGGTTATCATGCGCTAATGCGACGCCCAGCACATCTGACACGGGGCCTAGATGTACTTCCTAGACCATATCCCAGAATACTTTGCGGCAGGAAATGCATCTTTGAAAGTGACATCTCTCTGCAAAGGCAGAACCTTTGAAAACCAAAGTATTCCTGTTTTGCTGGTACTTCACAGCACACATATCAGGCCAGGTCTACGCATGCCTCAGAGCGAGGTAGTAACATGGACCCTGCCTTTTCAGACAGTAGGGGGAGAATGGCACTTTGACACAAACAAGGAAACAGAAAAAAACGACACAGGGGGCGGGTAGAATTCACCCTGCTGTGCTAGTTTTCTGTTTACAGGGATTTTTAAAACATTTCTTATTTCATGGATCAGGTGGAGCCGGGCTCTACCACCTATAGGCCAAAATACAGGGGTAGTCAAACTGCGGCCCTCCAGATGTCCATGGACTACAATTCCCAGAAGCCCCTGCCACAGCATTCGCTGGCAGGGGCTTCTGGGAATTATGGTCCATGGACATCTGGAGGGCCGCAGTTTGACTACCCCTGCAAATAGTACAATCCATTTGACCCGCTCAGGGCGCTGTCCCCTCATTACCACCTCTTTCCTGCATGTGTGACCTAGGCCTCTCCGACAGTTGCCATGGCACCCAATGGAAAGGACAACTTTCGGGAGCGCAAGAGAATAGTCTTTCATTAGAATCGCTACCTTTTTTCCAACCATTGAAGATTGTTCCCCTCTGCAGCATCTCCGTCAGCCTTTGGGGAAACGAAAAGAAACAAGCCCCAGGAAACCCTTAAAGTAATGCAATCCTGAGACCTGCCATTTTGAGAGAAAGTGGCCTCTCTCTCCTCTCCGCTCTCCCCTCCTCCTTTCCACCCCAACAGGGCTTAGAAAATTCAAGCCAAGCGCTTGTAAAACAAGGGCAGGAACTGAGCCATATCAAAGCAACAGCAAAAAGCACTCCCCGGCAGATCTGTTTACCCGGTGCTTAGAACGAGCTTTCTCCATTGTTCCGCCAAGCCAAACGCAACAAGGAAAAGCACTCCAGCCCTCTGAAAGAATGCTGCTTTGCTTTCTCTCCTGCAAAGAGAAGGTCAATGGCTGCACTTGTACATTTCGCACGGGGGACAACCCAGCGGGAATTTCTCCTGCACAGATCTCATCGAAATAAAGGGAATTGCGCAAGAGCTTAGGGCCGAATATTCGTGATGGCCCAGGAGCTAGCCAATATATGCCCGCAACACTTAAAGACAATGGTAAATGACATGCTGGCAGTGATGTGGCAGGGGGTGGGGGGGCACCTCGGATTTTGCCAGTGACAAGATGTTGGGGAAATCAGTGCGGGTGATATGTGATTTTCCCACAGTGGGAGAGAGCCAGCTTGGGGTAGTAGTTAGGAGTGTAGACTTCTAATCTGGCGAGTTCGGTTTGATTCTGCGCTCCCCCACATGCAGCCAGCTGGGTGACCTCGGGCTCGCCACAGCACTGAGAAAGCTATTCTGACCAAGCAGTGATATCAGGGCTCTCTCAGCCTCACCTCCCTCACAGGATGTCTGTGGTGGGGAGAGGAAAGGAAAGGCGATTGGAGGCCGCTTTGAGACTCCTGGCAGAGAAAAGTGGCATATAAGAACCAACTCTTCTTCTTTTGCCTGGATTCTATGCAACTGCCAAGTGTGCAATTATAAAGGAAAGAATACTAACCAGAGACTATATTGGAACCAGAAAACAAATTAAGGAGAATCTCCTCCGAATTTCTTCTTGGGTTTTGCAGTACCGGATTACCAGGTTTTGTTTCCAAAGTGTAACAGATGCGCTTGAAACTCGCCACAGTTCGGAGTTTTGTCCAGAGCTTTGTGTACATGCCATGTGCTGCCATTCCTGCACATGTATTTATTTATTTATTTATTTTGGCCCTCTGCATTAGGAATGCACACATGCTCGTCAAGCAAATGCTGCATAAAGGTCATCTTGATATGGCTGTTTCAAGGTTTTCTTTTGGCATGATTTTCTTTTCTTGTATGATCGCATCAAGACAGCTTGTTGTTTTTCCATGGGGGGGGGAGGTTTGCAGGGCTCAATGCACATCGGTGTGTTGGTAGCACAGAGCAAGAAAACACTGCGTATGAACTGAAAGAACTGTGCGTGCTATTTGTCCTAGTTCCACTGAAATGAAGGGTGACTATACAGAGAGGGGAAGGAAACATGGAAGATCTGTCCATCCTTCCTTTGAAGTATCTGGGAGGAAGAGCAGAGCATGAACCAAACGTTAAGCATAACACCCCCTTGAATCTATCCCTGCTCTACAAAGTTGCTATGAGGATGGCCGAGATTTAAGACATTGTCTTCCATTACTCAGGATATTGTATGCACGGGATAGATTTGGGCAGAGAAGTATATTACGGGGTTGCCCCATTTCCAGAGAAATGGTGCATGGGCCCCAACTGCAGCAAATTTAGTCCTCCATGCTGTATGTATGAATGTAGGTTTCTTTGCCCTGGTGGGTGCCACTTATGGCTATTGTACTTCATCTGCCCTGTTGTTATCCATGCCTCTAGACTGGCAAGAGCCTTTGGGAGCTATTCAGAGTCTGTTTCAATTCTCACCATCCCAAACACGTCGGGTTTATCCATAGACTCAGTTCCCTCCCTCCCTGTTCATTTCTGGCATTTACGAAGGAGTCGTTTGACCCACACTAACTGGATATTAACTTCTTGTTGCATAGTAAGTGGAAGCAAATAAAGAGCATGTGGAATATTTGAAAACTGTCCAATATGGCAGCGTCTGAATCAGAGAATTTAAAGGGAAAGGGTGATCAAAGCTGCTCCGTGCTCCCTCACAAGCAAACAGCCGGGTGACCTTGGGCTCGCCACAGCACTGAGAAAGCTGTTCTGACCAAGCAGGAATATCAGGGCTCCCTCAGCTTCACCCACCTCACAGGGTGTCTGTTGTGGGGAGAGGAAAGGGAAGGCGACTGTAAGCCGCTGGGTGGTAGTGAGGATAAAATAAAGAGGCCTCTTTGAGTCAGCTGGCAGGGAGAAAGTTGGGGTATAAATGGTTAAATAAATAATATGAAGTGGCATCTTACCTCATAATACAAAAAAAGAAGAGTTGGTTCTTATATTCCGTTTTTCTCTACCAGGAGTCTCAACGTGGCTTACAATTGCCTTTCCTCTCCCCACAACAGACACCCTGTGAGGGAGGTGAGGCTGAGAGAGCCCTGATATTACTGAAGAAGAAGAAGAGTTGGTTCTTATATGCCGCTTTTCTCTACCTGAAGGAGTCTCCAAGTGGCTTACAGTCACCTTCCCTTTCCTCTCCCCACAATAGACACCCTGTGAGGTGGGTGAGGCTGAGAGAGCCCTGATGTTACTGCTCGGTCAGAACAGCTTTATCAGTGCTGTGGCGAGATCAAGATCACCCAGCTGGCTGCATATGCGAGAGCGGGGGATCAAACCTGACTCACCAGATTAGAAGTTCACACTCCTAACCACTACACCCAGCTGGCTCTCTGGCAAGAAAACAGCAAAGGAGGACTTTGTTTCTGCATGTCCATTTTCTGGAGGTCTCTGCTTTGCCCCTGTTAGAAACATCATGCTGGTCTAGAAGGATTTTCAGTCTGATCCAGTAAGTCTGATTTTATGTTGTACAACTCCACTCCTGGCCTTTCCGAAAGATGTGAGCCAGAGTCATCAATTAATCTGTATACATTTTGGAGCAGTGAGACAGTGGGGTCACCCCCACTTTTCTGTCTAGGCTGTCAAAGGGTTTGGTGTGAATTGGAAGCAAGCCTCAAAAGTAATTGCATGAAGTGCCTTCAGTTTCAGAGCTGGGGGAGGGGACAGAAAGAGAACGAAAGGGAGCTTCTATTTATTCCTCAGCTGATTCCTATGCATTTGGCAATGACATCCAAAAGAGTTCCAGGGGAAAACCCACATTTGATCCCACAAAGAATAATGGTCAGTCCACTGCGACAGCATCACAGCAAACTTTTAAGAGCCAGCATGGTGTAGTGGTTAGCCCCTCCCTCTTTCCCAGCCACCCTGCTAAGCCAGCTCACCTGGCTGCGGGCTCTTCCTGCGGGTGGTAGGGAAAGGTGAAGATGGTTGGTTCTGATTGGTTCTCTGGGGAGTAAGTGACATCCCAGAGGATCAATCAGGGAGGCGGAGGTGGTCAGGAGCAGGGCATCCCCTGATCGGTCCTCCAGAGGCTAGTGACATCCCCAAGAGCCAATCAGTTCACGTGTGCATTATGAAAATACGTACCGGGAATTATTAAGTGGAATTATTAGGTAAAGACATAGATATTAACAGGTAGGTAGATAAATAGATAGACAGACAGATAATATCTATCTATCTATCTATCTATCTATCTATCTATCTATCTATCTATCTATCTATCTATCTATCTATCTATCTATCTATCTATCTATCTATCTATCTATCTATCTATCTATCTATCTATCTATCTATCTATCTATCTATCTATCTATCTATCTATCTTATCTATCTATCTATCTATCTCTCCTGCCCATATAAATCCCATGCATTCAGGAAACTCTTCCTGGGCCATCCAGAAGCCTCAGGGTTTCAAAAAACCCTGGTTGAGAAAGCCTGATGTACACATTAAAACATTTGCTCTTTCACGTCCACATTGGAATGTCAGGTCTGTTTGACTTGACTATGGCAAGAATGTGAAATGTTACTTACTTGTAGTTGCCCCAGAAATATGGGCATAAACCTTACCTTTCCTGTGGTACTTCTTAAGGTTATGTTTCTTAGCTGGCTGGTGATATTTACTGACATCTCTCCCAGGGCCTATGACAAAATGATATTGTTTAATGAGTGGGAATGTTTGCTCCAGTGGTTGTTATGGGTTAGGTAAAAGGGTTGGATGCAACCAGCTTTTCCACTTTACCATCACCTCTCTTCCCACCACACACACACAGACCACACACTGAAGCGCACATTTTCTTGCTGAACTGGACCACATTCCTTTGTGCTTCTCCTGACATCTTTCATTCCCTTTCCTGTCCCTTCCTCTGTTGCCTCTCCCAATTCCATCAACTAGTTCGGAAGTTTGTGGCATATAAAAACATCATCAAAATAGGGAGAATTCATAATCCTTATCCATTGTTCCTCTTAATATTTGTGAAACAGCCCTCCCTCCCTGGACTCAAACGCTGCAGGAGTCAGCACATTAGAGAGAGACGCAGAGATACAGAAAGCCCTGCCAAACTGCAAACCAGCCCTGATTACCTGCTGTGGCTCCTGCTGTGAGGGAGAGAGAGAGAGAGAGCAGCCCAGAGGAGCCCTCATCCCCTGCTACAAACAGCCCTGATTACCTGATATGGCTCCTGCTGCGACGGGGGGGGAGGGGGGGGGAGATCTGCACCTGCCGGTGTCCCCTGGATCCTAGTGCCCATTGCATTCCTGTTTGCAATGGGCTTTCTTTCTAGTTAATTGATAATAATTACATAGTCTAAATAAAACAAATGAATGAAATAAAATAAGCAGCAACTAACAGTAGATTTCTCCAGAATGCCCAGCAATCAGCAATTTCCACCAACTGTAGATGCCCTTGGTCTAGAACTGATTCTTGCCTAGCCGATTGTCCCTTTGTATCATAATGGCCAAGAATTCGGCCACCTGTTATTTCTGGGGACCTATCAGCTAGCAAATGTCTAATGATTCTGTACATAGGGCCAGAAAGGTCCACCATGACAGGGACAATAAGTCATTGTCTGAACATAAAATGGTATGGGCAATAAAGTAAAATGTGTGGCACTGAGTTAGGCTCTAATTGACAAAATTTACATAATCTGTTCCCAATCGGTACATCGCTATTGTAAGCCGTGACTTCTTCGGGTAGTAAAGATCGGAAGTTTCTTGGGGCAAGGATCCCCTCCTTTTTTTTTTTTTTGCTTGTGGATTTGTAAAGCTCCACGCATATCAAGGTGTTATTTTAAAAACAAAACTCGGCAGCTGACAAAGGGGGGGGGGCCTGAATGTGTGAGACAAAATGTGACTGAAGGCAAAAAGCCAAAGGAAAAAGCCACCCATCACTGTCAATGGTTGGCAAATGGTCACCTGGCAGGGAACGCACGGTGCATCAATACTCAGCCAGAAGTCATCTGAAAGTGACTTTGTTTTCCCCACTTCACCAAGAAAGCAGCCTGTCTCCTCCCTGCTGATAGGGCAGCCAGACGAGGAAGACCCAAAGCCCAGGAACAGAGAGGAAGCATCTCCGTAAGCATGTAAGGATCCTCTTCCTGGACCAGACCAAAGGTAGCCATTCAAGCAGCCCCTTCCCAGCTGTAGGCAGCCTGATGGGGTAAGAAGCAGGATCCAAAAGCAGCCCTTCCCATTTGCCTCTTAGAACCCCTGGTGCTAGCCCAGTAAATATCTTAGCTCAATAAAAGTATACTAGACTTGTATATTGTGCAAAGCTGTAATAATATTTTTTCTGGTGTGTCTTTGTGCTTGATTAATACACTGAAATCCTGAACGATTGTCACAGCTGTTCATAAAAACGTGCATTTCACATTGGAACATCAGCAGCAGGGCTTATCTCAAGGTGTAATTATGAGCCACAGGAACCCCCAGAGGCAGCAGCGATGCTTCCCCAGTCCCCATGCTCTCTGGCTCCCTTACTGGTAGAATGTATTATGCATGCCTTTTTTATGCCTCAGATGCTTGGAGACCCTGCAGCCCATTTCTGTAACCAGCTCTGGGAACATGGTCCAGTTCATTCTGGATGCTTGATTGACTCCTGTCAGCAGGTGGTGATTGGCCCTTTGCTCTCTGCAAGGCAGTTGGCAGGATGCCCTGTAGACTTCGGCGGTGGGAGATCAGAGTTTTTAATCTGGCCTTTGGATTGCTGAGGGACTTGGGGAAGAACAGCGGCCGGGATCGGTGGCGTAGAGCGGTGGATTTCAAACTGTGTTCCCGGAACCCTGAAATCCCTCAGAAGAGGTGGCTCTTTCTGCATTGCCAACCTCCCGAAATGCCCAGTGTCAAGGAAGTGGCAGGAACATCTTCAAGGGGGTGCCCCCAGCCACTTGCTGAGGTTCCATGACAAATGCCCGGGCAGGGTGGGGGTGGGGGGTGGGGGTGTCACTCATCAGACAAACCAATTTGCGAACACTCCTTTGTGGGGATGCGTTTGGACCACTCTGAGACTTCGTTCATATGACAGTGCAGCCAAATCTTTGTTGTGTGCGGATTACACAGAGTTGTCCCAATGTACTCAAAGGATTGCATTATCCCTTATTAACCTCCCCCCTCCCCGAATTCAATTCCAGCTAATGGAATCCTCCTCCATTCCCTGCCACACTAAATTTGGGAAGTCAAAGTCAGGCAGGACGGGAAGCAAGGCGGTGCCTGTAATTATGCCCCATTTGTATAGAATTTTCTGACAAAAGAAATCCACCTTCCCCTCCCTCTGCATTCATTCAAGAGAGCTGTGAAGGCTTCAACTGCATTTGGGGAAAGATGGGCTGGGGCAGACAGATTTTATGCCATTGTCTTTTTGGGGGGGAGGAGTGGTCTAATGATCTGAATTGCACTCACCCATCAATCGGCAATTTTAATGTTTAAAATGTGAATGTTTTTGCAAGAAGCTCTACAACCGTGACTGAAGGGTGGGGGTGTATATTGGAGTAATCAATGTGCACAAAAGCACATCAGGGCATGGATGGGCCTTCCGTGCTCCTCCAAGTCCCAAAGGTGCATGGAATCAGCACACAAGTGTTTTCATAGGACTCTCCTTCCCTCTGGTATAAAAATGACCTATCAAAAGCGATCCGTTTTCGGCCTTTCTGGTATTCTAGCTGATGAACTTTTGAGAAGGCCTTTCCCATTATAGGCTCAGCCCTGATGGAGTAAAAAGCAAGACAGAGATCAGGTAACGCAATGAGAAAGGCCAAACTAGTAATATTCTTCACGCTGGGGTGGGGAGTAGCTCGCAAAAGACTGTTACGAAATGAAAGTGCAGCAAAGGCAAGGTGTGAACCAACCCAGGCCTTCCTGTCTGATGGCCCACCTTTGCAGCTGGCGTATCAAAACTGAGCACCAAGCAGTTCCCCTTTTGCACAAATGCAGGTGCTTTCAGGTGACTGCCCAGGGAGAAAAATAAAGTCTTGCCGGGCACACCCGGAAATAAAGCATGCCAACGAAAGCATGCAAACATTCTCATGTGCATCCCCGGACTTGAGCATGCAAGGCACGACTGCAAATTGTCTGAGGATAGATGAGAAACCATTCACAGGTTTGGTCAAAGACAGAGACGGCGGCGAACATCTCAGCGGCTGGCAGTGCTCCAGCGTCCACACATCTACTCATTAATTCCTCCGTTGTCCCACCTCTTCACCTCTTCTGCTTCGCCTCACAGTCTGCTTGCTGCCACCTGGTTCTCTTGCACTGCAGAAAGCCAACTCCAGCTGAGTTGTGAGCAGGTCTGTCCTTAGCAAGAGCAGCCTGAAGGTGTCCCCCACGCCGGTTGCGTGTCCTTGTCTGCAGCAGCTTCCATAAAGAATGCCGAGAATATAAGGAGAGCCCAGTTGGAGCCATTTAGCATGCTGCTTCTCACAGTGACCCAGCACAGGCCGACCAAACAGTTCCCTAGGAGCTTTTCAGCCAGGCTTTTGGCTGAGGCCAGCGATGGGGTCTCCCTACAACCTGGACCCATCTTTGCCAGGCAACTCTCATACTCCGTATGTCCCTAAGTTTATGATCATTGTACAATTCTTGTTTATTTGTTGCAAATGTCACAGTGTCCCATGGCCCTACGTTTACGATTGCTGTTGACTGTTTATGACTGCTATGATTCTTTTGCTAATGCCTTCAATGTACTTTCTTGTCCCTACTGTTCTATGTACACCGCCCTGAGACATCCTAGTGAGGGGCGGTATATAAATTGAATGAATGAATGAATGAATGAATGAATGAATGAAGGAAGGAAGGAAGGAAGGAAGGAAGGAAGGAAGGAAGGAAGGAAGGAAGGAAGGAAGGAAGGAAGGAAGAAGATGGATGGATGGAAGGATGGATGGATGGAAGGATGGATGGATGGATGGATGGATGGATGGATGGATGGATGGATGGATGGATGGATGGATGGATGGATGGATGGATAGATGGATGGATGGATGGGTTATGGTCAGTCCTGTCTGCTATCTGTGGAGTTAGGACTTTCACATCATTGACTGACCCTTTTTCAAATGGAGATGCCAGGGATTACATGCAAAACACATGTTCTCCTTCCGAGCCACAGTCCCTCCGAAGCTGGAGGTCGGCCAGAATGTCATAAGCGCAGAGTCCAAAGTGACATCTAAAGGGTTACTCAAGGACTGGTCAAGGTTGCATGTATCTAGCTGTGCAGTTCCTCCACTGGAATGTCGTTTCCATTTCTGGAAAAGAGGATGGCGATTTTCACTGATCCCCTTCCACTGCAGCCTCGTACGCAGTCCCTGTGCTGGCCCTGAGGAATCCCTGTTCCCCCTTCCCCCCTGAACAACATTTCAGGTTTCTTCTGGATTCGCATCTAAAATTTTAGGTGACTCAGTTGACTACAGCGGGAAGGGAAGTGGAGAAAATCCATTGGTGGTGTATACTGCCCACATTCAAAATGGCCAGGCAGGGCCATACATGCTAGGTAAAATTTTCTAAAGACTGTCCGGAAGCACAAGCAAAGCAGACAGGAAGCAACAGGCCACAAATGCCAGAAACTCTGGCGCAACAGTGGGGCAGATGACAGACCGATGGGACATCCTTAATGGAGGGAACAGGCAGCCAAGAGAGTCTAGCTCAGCAATGGTTTGGCACAGATAGTGGGCAGCTCCAGGTAGTCCACCAAATCACAGAGCTCACCTGTAGCTGTCCCTGAGAACTGTTCCAAGCTCATCCCAACCTCAGTGTCCAGCTCTTAAAGGGGCCACACCATGTTCTGCAGCCTTACACATTTGTGGCACACTGCAGCTTATCCATGGGTCTGTTGACAGAGTGCCAACTTGGTGTAGTGGTTAAGAACGGCGGCGTCTACTCTGGCGAGCCAGGTTTGATTCCCCGCTCCTCCACATGCAGCCAGCTGGGTGACCTTGGGCTCGTCACAGCCCTGATAGTGCTGTTCTGACAGAGCAGTAATATCAGGGCTCTCTCAGCCTGACCTCCCTCGCAGGGTGTCTGTTATGGAGAGAGGAAGGGAAGGCAGTGAGTGAACAGGGCCTGAAAACCAACATCTTCAGGGAATGTAGGATCTTGACTCAAAAGATACCCTGAAGATTTAGTCCCTAGTCACTCATGTGGTCTGATCTGTTTGTTTCAGGATCTAGCAAAGGGTCTTCTGCCATACAAGAGTACATCGTCTCACTAGATATAGAACCCACCCCCAAAAAGGGTCAAAATAGGGAAAGTATGTTCAAGCATCTGTAGAGTAAAATATATTAATATTAATGTTTATTAAACTTAAAGACCCAAGGCTTGAAATAGAGCCTCATTAAAATCCAAATATGCATTCATGCTAATGCCACCGCTGACCAGATGTGTTTTGACATCCCTGCCTTTATCAATAGTCAGGCATAAAAGCAGCATCCATAAAATGCAAGAATAGCTCTGTTAAATATGCAGTTGGCTCCTTTGCATGCAGTGATTAAATATGTTAAATATGTAGAACGGTGGTCCCCAACCACCGGGCTGCGGCCCGGTGCCGGGCCGTAAAGGCCCTGGCACTGGGCCGCGGCTCCCTGCTTCTGCAGGGCCGCGTCAGGCCGCACATGCGTGTTTGCACCATGCGCAGCTGCAAACACGCATGTGCGGCTGGGCGATCGCCCTCCGCCGCCTGGAAAACCTTTCGGGCCACTGATGTAGGACACTAAGGACCTTAATCGATTCTATGGACCAGAAGGGCAGATAAAATGCCAAAACTCATCTGGTCAGTGGTATTATTTGTATGAATTTAATTATTAATTTAATTATTTAATTGTAATAGATATTAATATTTAATTTTATAATACATTTTACCCTACAGGGGCTTGAACATACTTTCCCTAGTTTGACCCTTTTTTGGGGAAGGGGGGGGTTCTTGACCTGGGTCAGGATATTTTTTCCTTTTTGTTGCGGACTCGCTCGATACAGCACATGAGTTCATAAAAGCCACATTGAGACTCCTTTGGGTAATGAAAAGCAGGTCATAAAAACCAACTCTTCTTCCTCTAAAAAAACAGCCTACTGTATCCTGACAAGTCATTATTGTCCCCATATTGCAGACATGAGAGTCCTAGAGAGCAGGTTTCTAAAGACTGTACTGTGAGTTCACAGAGGACACAAGACTTGAATCAGGGTCTTTTCAAATCACATTACAGCATTTTGGGGAACTGCTAAGCATCGGCTCAGAAATGCTAGGCTTGATTCAAACTCATTTTGAACCAAGACCAACAAGCAAGCTAGGGAACACTGGGAGGGCTGCAGGATCCTTTATCCCAAATTAACAGTCCCTGATTTGCATATACATTCGAGAAATAAATCTGGAAAGTCAGCAACATTGACTCCCCCTCCATTTCATCCCGGCATGAATAATCACATAATTATATAAAATAGGGCTGGTATTTCAGAAGAAAGGAGTTCACAGTTCCATGGAAAAGCAATGAGAACTTTATGAGAAAGCCAACGTTCACTCCACTCTCTTCTTCATGGGTAACAATAAAGGCCTAACTTTCAGGATTATTGCAAGGACTACTGATTTTAGGTGAACAATTTTGGTGCAGTGGTGAGGAGTGCGGATTTCTAATCTGGCTAGCCGGGTTCGATTCTGCACTCCCCCACGTGCAGCCAGCTGGGTGACCTTGGGCTCACCACGGCTCTGATAACGCTGTTCTGACCGAGCAGTGATATCAGGGCTTGTGGATCTGCAGACTTCTAATCTGGCAAACCAGGTTCAATTCTGCACCCCCCCTCCCCCACTCCTTGGCTCATGATTGCAGTGGGAAGCCACCCTGGGCTAAACAGGAAAGGCAGGATTGTGAACATTTTAAATTTAAAAAGCAAGGGACAATTTTTCAAACAATTGGGGTAAACGCAGCTTTATAAAAAGCATAGCTATAATTATTAGTCTGGAGCTAATTAGCCGGTCAATCACATTGCTTCTATGCAAAACGAACCTTTATCGCCGGCCGTAATGGACAGTGCCAGCCAAACTAACAGAGCTGTTCCCTTCTAAACCCACTTGGTGTAACGGTTAGGAGTGCGGACTTCTAATCTGGCGAGCTAGGCTTGATTCCGTGCTCCCCCACATGCAACCAGCTGGGTGACCTTGGGCTTGCCACGGCACTGATAAAGCTGTTCTGACTGAGCAGTGATATCAGGGCTCTCTCAGCCTCACCCACCTCACAGGGTGTCTGTTGTGGGGAGAGGAAAGGGAAGGCGAATGTAAGCCACTTTGAGACTCCTTTGGGTAGAGAATAGTGGCCTATAAGAACCAACTCTTCTTCTTAAACCCTAAGGGCATACCTACACTGCAAACTGATTTTACAAACTGTTTGAAGAGGCCTATTTGTACTCATTCTACAAAGCTGAGTTGTGAACTAAGAAATTCCTGTTTCTAACATGACACACACACCTCTATAATGGTTCTCCATTGACTATAATAGAGAGATGGTCACACCCTCTTTGGGAGCCCCTAGGTGTGGACCCCTTAGACCAATCATTTTGAAAATTGAAGGAGTGTCAGCGAGGAGCCTCCTGGAGCTACCCTGAAAGTCTAGAGGCTATACCTCAAACCCCCACCCTCCAGGCCCTGGGGAATGCAGGAATGCTGATATTCCCATTATAGTCTATGGCGCTATTTACTTCCATGAGCACCGAATCCAAAGCGGCCTAATTAGGTCCTTCATGCACAAGCCTACTCGTGATCCCATAAGAGGTGGTGTTCAAAAGCACTATGCATCTATGATTCTATGCATAGGCATCGCAACGGGGAAGTATGATTTAAAAAAAAATAGCGGGCATTGCGGGACCTTTAAACTGTGTCTGATATGGAGGAAGGGGATTGGTTGTCTGAACTGACTGACAGGTGGAAGCAGCTGGTGAGGAGAGTAAGATGCGCAAAAAGAAGTCAGACGAAGGCGAGACAGCAAAAAGGTGAGGAGGGCTGGGGAGAGGACGATATAATGTTGTGCTTTGTCATTCCACGAGCGTGACGCTATTTTTTCTAATGTGCGGAAATACCCTCAGACAGGCGAAACAAGGAATGCTAAGGGAAGTCATGATGTTTTGCGCTTAGTAATGAGTTCCCTGCTGGCCAGTGGGACCCGAAGCAAATGCTTGTGTTGCTTAATAGCAAAAACAGTTTACATCTACTTGTTCCACAAAATGAGGTGAGAATGAAACGAGACAGTTCTGAGGAGGTAGAACTGATTGTCGCCCCTCCAGATTGTAAATTGTGCTCATATTTTTCGAATGCTCCTCCCTGCAAGCAGAAAATTAGCACAGCAGGGAGCAGATTAACTAGAAGCTTTCTGCCTGGTGTATGATTGCCTTCCTAGGTGACATTATTTATACGAGGGAGCTCCCTAACAATCTCCTCCATCTGCAGTCTTAAGTGTTAAAGTGCGCTGTCTACAAGCTACGGAGGACCGATGGATGGAGCTTGGCTTAAGGCTGCAATCCTTGCAATGGCAGAAGCAGACTGCAACCCAAGCAAGTATGGTTGCCAACCCCTGGCCAGGAAATTCCTGGAGATTTGGGGATGCTGCCTGGGGAAGGCAGGGTTTCAGGAGGAGGTAGACCTCAATGGGTATAATACCATAGAGTCCACCCTCCAGAGCGGCCATTTTCTCCGGGGAAATGGATCCCTGTAGCCTGCAGATCAGTTGTAGTTCTAGAACTCCAGGCCTCAACTGGAGGTTGGCAATCAGCAATCAGTATATGGATATACTCCAGCACACTGTGAGCTTTCTTAACTTTCTTAACTATCACATTTATCTGCATGTGTAGATTGGGTCTTTACCAATACTCAGCTCATGGTCCCTTGGAAGTGAATCCCATTGGAAGGTGTTAGCAGCCATTCAAGGGCAGGGGGCTTCCAGCAAGATGAAGCATGGCTCATTTGGCTGCTTTTCTCTAGGCCAGTGGTTCTCAACCTTCCTAATGTCACGGCCCTTTAATACAGTTCCTCATGTTGTGGTGACCCACAACAGCATTCGCTGGCAGGGGCTCATGGGAATTGTAGTCCATGGACATCTGGAGGGCCGCAGTTTGACTACCCCTGGTTTAAAATGTGTTGATCGTTGTTTTGTTTCATGATGTGTCGAGAGCCGCCCTGGGCCCTCGGGGAAGGGCGGTTAAAGAAATCTGAAAATGCCAAAACACTGGAGACGCACCGAAGGAACTGCAGTCGGAAAACAAGCTTCTCCGTCGGCATTCCCTCCTCGGCTCCCTCCTGCCCTGCTGTCGCCTCCCTCGTGTCAGATGTTGCCTTGCGAATTTGTCAGTGCAGGAAACTGTCATGATGTTGCTCTGTAAAGTGCTGTGTACATTGATGGCAATGCATAAATGAAAGCCTTCCAAAATTACAGGTCTGCAAATGCCGCTATTCTTTGTCTCCGTGAGGGAAGCTGCAGGGGCCACCGGAGCAATTTCCCGTTTCCTGATGGGAGGGATGCTTGGCAGCCGTGGCAGAGCACAAATTATTTGCGTGCTTTGGGCTCTTTTTCGGTGCCTCTGGCACTGATGGGGCATCCCTCCTCTACGGAGATGGAGGCTGCCTCTGAACAGGGAGATTGTCCCTGCAGTTTGAAGAGCCCATGGGGAGAGCAGAGCAATAAGTTTTTTTGTCCTTCTTTTTAACCTTATATATTGTATTATTGTGTTTTAATGGGGTTTTAATGGGGTTTTATTGGGGGGGTTGTAGTGGAACCTGTTTTGTAACCTGCCACGAGGCAGTTGTCTGGGAGTGGAGGGCAATAAGTCCAAGAATGAATGAATGAATGAATGAATGAATGAATGAATGAATGAATGAATGAATGAATGAATGAAATCAAATGGGGATTTTATTGTGTTTTAACTATTTATGTTGTAAACCGCCCTGAGACCTATTGGGAGAAGGGCGGTCTAAAAATTAAATAATAATAATAATAATAATAATAATAATAATAATAATAATAATAATAATAATAATAATAATAATAATAATAATAATAATAATAATGTAAATCCGGCCCTGCTCCTTAGGTAGCTGATTCCAATTCTGAACTACTCTATGAACAATTTTATTTGATATCTAGTCGGTACCATCCTATACGTAGACTACAACATCAGTTTTAAACTTTGTTTTCCTCCCTCCAGTTCTGCTCCTTCTTTGTATCCTTCCTGACTTCCAGCAGGGCTCTGCGTACCTCACAGCCCTTCAGGAACACAGAGAAAAGTACAGAATGAATCATAGAATCATAGAATTGGAAGGGACCTCCTGGGTCATCTAGCCCAACCCCCCAACCTCCTGCACTATGCAGGACACTCACCACCCTATCGCTCATCCACTGTCACCTGCCACCCCCTTGAGCCTTCACAGAATCAGCCTCTCCGTCAGATGGCTATCTAGCCTCTGTTTAAAAATCTCCAAAGATGGAGAACCCACCACCTCCTAAGGAAGCCTGTTCCACTGAGAACCACTCTAACTGTCAGGAACTTCTTCCAGGTGTTTAGACGGAATTCAGCTTTCAACTTTCAAGTATTCAACTTTCTGAAAATCAACAACAACAGGTTCTTATGGCTGCTAATGCTTAGAAGTGCGTAGACATTGCCTGCTTAAATAACAGAAGCCAGGGGTGCATGCTTAAGATTTCTAGTGGCCAGGCTGCAATGTACAGCATAGATCTTTCTCCTTTCCCACCATCCACAAAACCGGAATAAATTATCCAACATATGAGAAATCATATCAGTTTAACAACCCCCCAATCCAAATTCTGTGCCAAGAAATCTGAAATCTGTGACTTGAATAAATTTGATTAATGGAATTCAATTTATTCAAGTCATAGATTTCAGATTTTCTTGGCACAGAATTTGGACTGGGGGTTGTTGAATTTTAGTAGGAGGGAAGAAGATACCCTCAAGTTCTGCTTCTCAGGCACCATTCTTTCCCTGAATCATCTTCTGGCTTTATTCCCCCAACAACACCTTGCTGGAATTTACCACATTTTGTTCTTCTGATTTGCAGTTTAACGCTGCAGGATCTTCTAGTTTCCACAAGGCAGGAGCAACTGGGCATCCCCCCTCACCAGCCCCCAACCCATCATCACTGGCACCCCAGTTTCCTGCCTCCATAGGTACCATATTTCTTCTCCCCCCACCCCAACCTACCACAAGCCTTCAGCTAGGGCCACATGTGTTCACCCATCCCAGCCAAGTGAAATTAATTTTACAGCGAGGATTTCATGAAACACTGGCCATGTGAAACACCTCCCTAAATGCAGGGCTGCATTATGTATCACAGGATTCGCCTTGTCTATTAATTTCACAACTCTAATTTAACAAACCACCAATCAAGCTTCCTTGGCAATGGTTGTACTTTATAAGCCATGGTGCTTAATTGCTCGTAACTCCTCTCTCCTCAAGGCTTTGGGGATAGGCTTCTCTCTTAACATTCAAACCAGGGACCAAAACCAGACGCAGCAATCGAATCATGGAGTTATGCAAATCTGTCTTCTTGCCTTGGCTAGGAACGTCGCCCGCAAAATTTTAGGACCGCCCGACAACCTTGTTGACTTCAAAAATAATGGCTTGGAAATGGGATCACTTTTTGGAGCTAATTTCTCTGCCTCGCTGACAACAATGGTGCCAGTGCATGGAGAACAACAGATGTTAGTCTTTTGTCATAGTTAGCATCGGCTTGTCAAAGTCGGGATGGGGAGCAGAGCAACGCGGAAGGAATTTTTCCAATTGTAAATGTAACCAAAATGACCGTGCTTGCTTACACCAGTGAGCGCTGCTAGTTGATCAAGGAAATTTCCGCTAATTACTCATGGATGTTTATAGATTATCCGCTGATTAAATCTGCATAAACTTGCATGAATAAAAAGATAGTGCTAAATGGGAAACGTATTCTTCTAAATGCATTGTTTTGAGATGATTTGTGCACATATCTCAGCCAGACTGCTTGGAAGAGGCATTCCCCTTCTGTATGGGGAGAAAGAGGGAAACCTCTTTTGAGGAAGCATCTGCCCTTTTCAGAGTTTTAAATACTTGCTTTTCAAAATGATTTTAAATTTGTTTAAAACCTGATGCTCAATTAATCAGGAGCATCTTTTAAATTTAATAAAAGAGCATTAATTGACTCATAATTGAGTAATAAACCATAATATTGTAGCTTGAGAACCAGTCAGTATTGGAAATTTGATTATTCAGAACTGATACTTAGTTAATAGGAGCAGGCAGATGTAACAAAGTGGCTTTGTAGAAATATCCTTTGTTTCCCTTTTTAATAGGGATTTCCCTTTTTTGTCCTTCCCAAGTGGAAGTTTTCTGTTCTAGATATCCCCCAAATAAGCCAAAATTGTCTTTTCGACAGAAAGGATGTAAGAAAGAGCCTTTAAGAGAGCTCTTAACCACGAAATCAGTAGCACTGAACCTGCCTTCATCCTACCCCCTTATTTCTCCAAAGTGAATTCTTCCTTCTACTCACTCATTCATGACTAGCCTCAAACCCTGGTTTCAGATCCTGGTCAAATGAGAACCCTGGTCAGCCTTTCTTAACTGCTCTTAGCTTCATTACGTCTGTTCCAGGTCAAAACAACCTTTCTGGCTCGTTCAAGGATAAATGATAATCAAAAGAGTTCAGTTTGGACAGTTGCAGCCAGGAAGTTTGGCTTTCTGCATTCTCTTCAGTGTATGGGGGATGAGATGCGGTTGGGGGGAGATAACCATTATAGAGCACAACTTTTTTCATTAAGATCTGACCTGTTCTCTTTCTGCTGTCTGCTTTGGAAAGAGCTGAATAGCTGCATTTTGCACATGGTGATTGCATTTATCATGCATATTGTAAACTTGCGCAGTAGAAGGAAAGGTTTCGGAGTCAACCAGCAGAATTGTAAGCAGCATTACACACACGCACACACAAACACACACACACATATATATATGCATGAGCCTCTTGTGGCACAGAGTGGTAAGGCAGCAGACATGCTGTCTGAAAGCTCTGCCCATGAGGCTGGGAGTTCGATCCCAGCAGCCGGCTCAAGGTTGACTCAGCCTTCCATCCTTCCGAGGTCGGTAAAATGAGTGCCCAGCTGGGGATAAAACAGTAATGACTGGGGAAGGGAATGGCAAACCACCCCGTATTGAGTCTGCCATGAAAACGCTAGAGGGCATGACCTGGTGCTTGCACAGGGGATACCTTTACCTATACCTATACATACATACATACATACATATACATACGCATACGCACACGCACACGCACACACACACACATATATATATAACAGAAGGTTCATATACCAGTCCCAACAGTTTTGAAATTTTTCTGGTGGTCTTCTATTAATCAGATTGTTTAACTTTGCCATAACTGCAAGTTCTCCAATTTTCCCAATACATAAGTCCATATTAGGCAGTTTTTGTTATTTCCACCTTGATGCAATTTGAAATCTGGCGACAGCAGTGGTGGTGTGGAAGAAAAACTCTCTAACTTGGTTTTGGCAAACCTGCGGGAAATACACTTAACAACGGGGTTTTCAGGTCTAATGGTCTGCAATTTATCATGCACTTTTATCCAAAACTTTTCTATAAACTTACACGACCAGCATTACCTTTCTAAGTAAAATGACTTAGACGTGCTAATTCTGCTTAGGACTGCACTGAACATATCCCTGATATGCTAGCAGAGAGCTTCATATGGTTTTCCTTCAAAATATGATGCCTTTTCAGCAATCAGCAGTCCACCTCTTCCAGCCTATTACATGTTTGTAGCTGCCCTGTTCTAATTCCAGTCAATACTTTGTGAACCCTACTGCCTCCACTATATGCTGTATATTCTGTAACAGCCCTTTCTGACATACAGTTAAAAGCTAGGAGGGTGATGGTTCTTCTGCTTAAAGATGTGCAAGAAAATCATAATTGTTATCACTGTTTTAGAACATAACTTCTGCAGCTGAAAAGTGTGAAACAGTGTATCACACAGTGCCATAGTGTTCATGCCCAGGCATGTGTCTAACGTCTGTGCATAAGAGATGATAAATCCTTGTACCCACTTAGGAATTTAACTTCGGGGAAGAATCTGGACCGTGGAGAACAACAGTGTTTTAATAAGACATCTGTGCCAAAAAAGAAAAAAAATTAAAAAGCAAAACGAGGGCTAGTCATTTGCCAAGGATAGCTACCTGGAAAAGAACAGTGTTCATTTTTAGAACACTTTGGCTCCATGCCCTAAAATAAATATACACTTACAACCTTCACTCTTGATGGGGAACGGTGTGTTTTGTACTCAAGTACGCAGTGTGGGAGACAAAAATGACGGGACAACCAACTCCGACTGCAAGCACCATATAAACGAGCTGTTTCAATTCAAAACCAACCCGTTTAATTCCGGTGTAATCCTCGGAGAGCCGGAGCAAAGCATTAAGCATGAAGATGAAGTGGGCTCTGGCTCCCAAAAGATTACTCTGCAATCAATCTTGTCTGTCTTTAACAGGGGTAGTCACTGCGGCCCTCCAGATGTCCATGGACTACAATTCCCAGGAGCCCCCTGCCAGCGAATGCTGGCAGGGGGCTCCTGGGAATTGTAGTCCATGGACATCTGGAGGGCCGCAGTTTGACTACCCCTGGTCTTTAAGATGCCACAAGACTCTCCTCTGCTGCTCTGGCCACAAACAACTAATATGGCCCTCTGGAATGGCTCGTGGCCTTTAGACTCAGTTGCATCAGGGCGAGAGAGTACAACAGCTGGCAAGCAATGAACCTACAGGCACCCCAAATCAAGGAACTGAATCCTATCTAGCTTGTAGCTAAATGAGCCAGGGATAAGGTCCCTCATCCTGAATCAGACTGTTGTTCCTGCGGAGTCAGTACTGTGGAGATTGGCGGTGACTGTTTTTTACATCACCCACTGCCTGATCTTTTTATTGGAGATAACCAGGGACTGAGCCTGAATTCCAGGTGATGATATACCACTAAGGAGCAGCCCTCCCCCAGTGCGGGCATCACGGAATCAGAACACTGGATGCACTAAAAACACTGTGTGGTGTCAATATAGACCAAGGCTGTGACGTTGGGCAAGGCAGAGTTCAATCTCCCCCATGCCTTTTTCCCCAATCAGAAATGTTTCCCCCTGTGCTGTTTTCAACTCCGGGGTGGGGAAACACAGGAATGGGTATCGTGCCTGCCCCGGCTCCCCCCCCCCCACTCTCAGAGGCTCAAAGCAGCCTGAGATGGGATGCTAGAAAAGTTAACCCCCCTTCCTCAGCACCAAAGATGGGTCAGGAGGCCTGTGGCTGTTTCTCTGGGTCAGGTTTGGGCTTGATTCATAGACCATTCCACTGGTGCTCCTTTCTGTCCTTTGATAAAGCGGTACTCCGCTGTGGAGTGCACATCTCTCCAGGACCAGGTGCTTCTATTCACGTAAGGCCAGCAGCATCCATCACGGCCCTGAAAAGTGCAGAGAGCAGGAGGGCCAAGCTCCATAGTGGAGGATCACTTCTGCGACAGACAGGGAGGTTCAGTTATGAAACCCTTGGGTCATAGAATCATAGAAGGGACCTCCTGGGCCATCTAGTCCAACCCCCTGCACTACACAGGACACGCACAACCCTATCACTCATCCACTGTAACCTGCCACCCCCTTGAGCCTTCACAGAATCAGCCTCTCCGTCCGATGGCTCTCCAGCCTCTGCTTAAACATTTCCAGTGATGGAGAACCCACCACCTCCCGAGGAAGCCTGTTCCACTGAGAAACTGCTCTGTCAGGAACTTCTTCCAGATGCTTAGGCAAAATTTCTTGTGAATTAGTTTCACCCCATTGGTTCTGGTCCGTCCCTCCAGGGCAACTCTGCTCCATCCTCTATATGGCACCCTTTTAAATACTTGAAGATGGTCATCAGATCCCCTCTCCGTTGTCTCCTCTCCAGGCTAAACAGTCCAAACTCCCCTAACTTTTACTCATACGCCTTGGTCTTCAAACCCCTCACCATCTTTGTTGCCCTCCTCTGGACATGCTCCAGTTTGTCTACATCCCTCTTCAACTGGGTGCCTAAAAAGAAGTCAACAATAAGGGTCTTTTTGGCCCTGAGAAATTACTGGTACCAGAGGGTCAAGCTTTTGCTGGCAACGTGCAGCCCATGAAAGAACCCGTACACCTGAAGAACTGTCTCTCCCTATTGGGACCCACGCAGCAACTTGGTTCACCTTATTTTATGTTTGCTCTTATTGCAGCTGGCATGTTTTGCTGCTGCCAGCTAGAGTGTTCCCCCCTTCTCCCCCCCCCCCCCGCCCATTGTTGCCGCCATCCTTTGGAATCGGCTTCCAAAAGCAGTCCAGAAGGCCTGCAAAGCTGTTCTGTTTGAAAGGGCTTTTCTCCAAGGATTTGGACCTCTAATTGTTTGTTGGCAGCTGTACTCCGTAGGCAAACACGTCTGCTTTGCTAGTGTTTTTAAGGTGGTTACACTTGGCTGTGCAAACGGGATTTCGTTGTACTGCAAGCTGTCCTGGGCTTTGTGAAAGGGAAAGGTAAATATCTTGCGATAACAAATGAACAAACAAATAAAGACCACTTGCTTCATCCAGGCCCCGCCATGGGGTGGTTTGCCAAGGGGCCCCGAATTTCTAGAACTAGCACTGGTTAGTAAACACATTCAAGCATTTTGCAGTGGTCCTAATTTGCCAACAACGAATTTGCCTTTGAGCAGCATGGCAAAATCCCTCCCATTGCAGTAATTCTGCTTCGGGTTTAATGTTCCTATTTAGTTCAAATGGCCAATTTCTTCGTTGGTTCACACATTCTTTTTCTTCTTTGCATTCATCCTCGTTTTTTTTTAAAAAACGAAGCTTTTTTCTTTAACAAAAGAAATGATGAAACAGGCTTTTTTGTAGTTCAAGCCCCAGGCTGGGAAACAGAAGATCCTTGTTCTACCCTGGCCTACTTGACAACCTTGCATAAGTCACAATTGCTTTAAGGCCTTTCAGTTGGGAGCATCTCCTGCACATGGGCCACTGTCAAGAATCGCAAGAGAGCGCATTAGTGCTTTTTGTGCCGCTCTGGCCAATTCTGCACAGGTGGAAAAGGCCAAAAGGGCATCCATGTGGAGGTGGGGCAAATTCCTGTGTTCATAGGACATTGCTGCCAGGCTACTGCTCTCCCGGCCCTGGTGCACATCTGGTTTTTCACAGCCCAAATGAGTCTCAAAGTCTCAAATGAGTCTTTCAAATACCCAAGTATCATCGCTCTGGGATTTGAAGGCTACCCACGAGCATCATGGTGTCTACCAACTAAGGCTGCCAGTTTTGAGTTGGGAAATTCCTAGAGATTTAGGGAGGGAAGAGACCTGAGCATCAAATCCACCATCCAAAGCAGCCGTTTTCTCCAGGAGGACTGATCACTGTTGTCTGGAGACCAATTCTGGGAGATGTCCAGGATCCAGCTGGAGGTTGGAAAACCTACAGCCAAAACCTTTCCTGATGCCCATCATGCATTTTTAGAAAGTGGACAGTGCTTTTGCCCAGCAGGGCTCCTGATTGACTGTATTGATTTTTAAAAATTGTTTTGGCAGCAGCTGCCACTGCAGCACAAGGATCTTTATTGTTTGACTGAATATAAGCTGTGTGCATGCAAAAACAACAACAATAACAACACACACACACACACACCCTAAAAACAATACATCTATTTTAAAAGGCATTCTGCTAATCAGTGCTTTTGCCTGAAATGTTAGAGTTACTGTTAGATTTATACATAATCCCACTCCTTGACATGTTGGTTGGCTCACTTCCTGTGACAGTCCTTTTGTTTGGTTCCGCCTTTTGATTGGCTCCACCTCCCAAGACAGCCATTTTGTGGCTGGCTCCGCCTCCTGTGGCAGCCATTTATTTTACTGCACCCACCACTGTTTGTTAAGAATTCCAAAGGTGCTGGCAGACTCAAACTGATTTGGGAGTGCAACCTGCGCGGTATAGAATATCCTGCTATAGTTCTGGTCATATCTAAAATTACTTATCAGAAGCATCTAATTATAGCATAATGACACAGTAGACATAAAGAGTTTGCATGGCTGTTTCCACTGTGTCAAAATGCATTGTCCAGTGCAATACCCTAAATGCGACCCAACCTATTTGACCTAAAAGGGGGTATGAGTTTACTCAGAAAGAACATGATCCTTAATACTGGTCTGTAGGAAAGGTAACCCTAGAACTAGGAATAATTTCAGTTGTATGGCTTTGCCCTGGGTCCTGTTTACTGGAACACTAATTTCAAGTGGAGGGATTTGTCCATTTACTTTCCAGACTGAACTGATACAAAATCAACTAACCCCTTTCCTCCTCCTATCCCTCGTAATTGCAGGCCAAACAAAGATGCAAAGGGCCCCATGGCTGGAGAGCAGAGTCAGGGTCTCCTCCCTCCCATCCAGTAACAGGATGGAATATTTACTGGCTCAGATCAATTTTCCAAAGGGCAGAGTTCCCAACTCTCCCTCCCCATCTTATTAAACTGGGGCAAGAATAGGAAGACCCTGTTTGCTGAATGTTATATTTTTTCTGAGGAACGCAATAGGGAGCTTGCCCTTTCAGTTTTTGAGGCTTGATATCTTAACACATACTGCTCTGATGTCAAGCATATATTATTTGATTTGAAGTGCCGTGAGCTTCCTTTTTGTGTCTGAAACAGGGGATAAACACAGGGACCATTTCTGCATGAGGAATCTATTCCTGGACAGCCTTAGAATGTTGGTGGGTTTTAGAGTCCCCTCCACATGAGGTCACCTGTATTCCGAGGCTGTCCAGTTGCTGGGTTGAGTTTTGACCATTTTTAACTTGCGATTTCAGGAACACCAAAACTGGATTAATAGCCATAATTCGTGCATCTAATCAGTGAGCAAACAGGGATACGCTCATATAAATGGGGAAACGTGAAATAGTCTTGGCAGCTTTGTCCTGCTCTCGTACTCAGCCTCCCCTCTCCACTTCCTGCTCTGAATAATTTTTTTTGTAGTGGCATGGTCCGCGTTGCAGCAACCGCAAACCTACATTGTCAAAGGTAAAATAAAATCTTCTTTAACGTAACCACGGTCTTTTGAATGGTCCGTTTAGTTATTGTAAGCCGTGACTTCTTCAGGTCCATTTAGTTTAAACCTGGGGACTTGCCTGGAGCCAGTCACAGGCTTTGGTGGGAGCCCTGGGTCCATTCTGCACAAAATGGATAATGCACTTTCAATGCACTTTTGACGTAGATGATCCTGTTCTGCACAGGAAAATCCAGCTGCAAAAGCAGTTTGAAAGTGCATTATTCAGTGTGTGCAGAATAGGCCCTGGACTGTTGCCTTCAGCAAACAGGATGGCAAGGGTTAATACTAAGTCCTTGTGCAGTAGGTTGGCTTAAGAATAGCTTGTTCCTCGGGAGTCAGGTACATTTTTTCTTACAGACATTTATGATTATAGAAATGGTAATTGAGTGGAGTTATAGCGGCATGTGTTCAGTGACCATGCCTGCATGTTCTGGCACCCACATGCCCAGGGTTCTGAGAAGCTAGCATGGACCATTGGAGGGTGATGGGAGATCCTCAGGGTCCTTTCCTGTGGTCCTTGGAGAGGCTCCCTTTCATTCCTCACCAACACTTTGACAGGGTGAACACAGGGAGAAGCATCCTGTGCTGCTGAAAGAGGGAAGGGGTACTCTGCCGTCTAGAGATCTGCTGTAATTTCTGGAGATTTTCGGGTTGGAGGCGGGCAACTCTAGACTAACGTGCAACTGATTGGCAACAATTTGGATGACTGATACATTTAAGTAAGGAATAAAAAAAGATTTGGCAACTTTCTGTGTGTGTGTGAGAGAGAGAGACCCTAATAAAGGAAAGGAAAGTATGGGAATTATTTTTCCTTCGGCCAGAGTGAGGTGGCTGACAAAAGACTGGGAAGGGTGCCTTAACGTGCTGCAAAGATTCTGAAGTTTTAAGAATAGCTCAGAATGGGTAAGAACATCCCAGTTTGTCACTTTTCTTGGATGGCTTTGTATAATTAAGCTGCTTTCTAACGGTGAGGTGAAACATTTGTTTCTGACGTCTGACTTGGCTTCGTGGCCAACTTCCTGGAGAGAAATCGAGAGCAACACAGTTTACAGCCTATAAATTTTAAAGTGACATTTACTAGATGCCAGGGACAAAACTAGGGGATGGGCATCACCTTAACAAGCTCCTTGCCAAACTCCAGGGGCACCTGCTGCAGAAATGGAATGCTGGATCTGATCCAATCATGGGAGAGGAAGAAAATTAGGTGAAATGGTGTCGTCGTCGTCTTCATCATCATCGTCATCATCATCATCATCATCATCATTATTATTATTAGGCTAACTCCTCATTCCAAAAGTTCTCAAAAGCCTGCTCCCCAACAGCATTGTATCCGGGGCAAATAATCTGTGTAGAAATGGTCTTCATTTCAAGGATGGTGACATTCAGAGCAAAAGCAAAATTAATTAATATTGGACAAAAGAATGATAAGGAATCACAGGAGGGCTGAACAGTTTGGAAGGCCTGTCTCAGCCCCCTCCCTCAGTCCCTTCTCCCCAGATTCTCTACAGGCTTCTTCATTCTGACCTTTAACTGATTGAAGCTGCTTTCCACATTCTGTGGCATATTCAGCCCTCATTAGAACAGCTGTTGGAGGAAGGGGGGGGGGCTTTGTAAGTTAATTTTTTTCTGTATCCTTTGAGTCTCCCAAGTATGTAGAAAGCCTCCCTGTTTCTGTGGGTGGTCCGGTTTTGCTGGTTTTGTTGTTGACGCTTGGGCCAGCCACTTCACTTTTCGATGTGGCCATACTGGAAACTAGAAAGGGTTTGAGCAGGGGTAGTCAAACTGCGGCATTCGCTGGCAGGGGCACCTGGGAATTGTAGTTCATGGACATCTGGAGGGCCGCAGTTTGACTACCCCTGGGTTTGAGGATGTAATGAGGTATACAGTATGTGTCAGACTTTTGACCCTGAGACAGATGTTCAGCTGTAGCTGGGGAAGACTGTAATCAGAGGTTTCTCCACTTTTCCCAATCAGCAGAATTTTTTGCGGTTCTTCTCTCCCATTGTCTGGATCCTCAACTTCTCCTTGGTTCATTTTTATTTTGCTTTGTTTCCCTGCATCAACAAGATTTGAGGCATCCTGTTTGCAAAGCAAATTTTTTTTAAAGTAACATATGTTGAAGTTGCTATGTTTTGGGCTTTGAAACACTTTGAAACATCATTGCAAAAAAGTATAAATTATATGGAAGTGTTTGTTTGGGAGAACCTGAGATCCACTGGGATCTCAAAGAACCACCCTTCCTTTGGTACTGAATCTACAAAATTTACTAGATTAAATTTCTTTTGGAGATGTTTTTTAAAGCAGGTATGGGAGTCACAGCTGTGAGGGGTCACAATCTAGGACTGCACCTAGCCACACTCATGGCAGGGGGAGGGGGAAGCACTACACGGACCACCTGGAGCTGTGGGGCCTGTAGCACATGCTACTAGGATAAACAGCTACTGCCCTTAGCTGTCAAGTCTGATCTCTGAGATCTGGTGTATGTGGGAGGTATGCTAGTCTTACCACCTGTTCCTTATTTCAAGGAATTGTGATGTTTATTCAGTTATTGAAGAAATACTCATGGGAAAGATGTCCCAGAGCTGCAAAAAGAAGTTCTGATATATTACAAAGATGGCATATTCTAATAAAGCATGGGCTATGTTCTCATATGTTAGCCATCATTTTCTCATGGTCTTTAAAATTATTTATTGTTCAGCTTTTGCAGATGATAACCCCAGCAGGGACCTGGAGATCCAGATGTGCAGAATCTGTTCCCTTGATTTCATGGGCTTGTTTTAGTTATTTGGGGGGGGGGGTGGAAGGTGGAATATGCTGCCATTTGGCTAAAAAGGTCCTTAAGATGGCTAAAAATAAAACCAAAAATGTACAATAATATATTAACATTAAAACATTTTCAAATATATTTACTAGTCACTTACAAAAGAAAGAACCACAATGTTGGGTAGCAACGCTGGTCTGAAGTAGCACAACAAAATTTGAGTCCCTTTTAAATAAAATTGAATAAATAGTTGTTGGTCTTAAAGGTGCCACTGGACTGAAATTTTGTAATGTTGGAGTAAGTCTTTGGAGAAAATGCCTTCCCTTCTGCTGTTTACTATCCCTATTTATTATGCAACTGCCTACCCTATGTTACCTCCTGAAGCATGTAAGTATATTACCCATATTAGTTTTCTTGCATACCATTTCCCCAGTGAAAGTTTAATAGCATGTTTAATCGCACACTAGATGTAGAAGTACGTATTATGGAAAGGCTGAGTCAGATATACTCAGCAAGATTTACTGTCTGCAAAGTGCAGCTATGGGAGGGCCAGAAGGAAAGCTAAAGTGAAAGCATTCTGCAATCTTCCCAAAGTACAGTCAGGACATCATTTTGTCAGGGAGAGGTACCAGAAAACAGGGATGGTGTCCGTAAATACTTTATTTGAAACATTTTACTGCTACCTTTACACCAACTTAGGACCCTCAAGGTGGTGAGCAATCAAAAACATTAAAGCCAACTATTAAATCCACCTGGTCTCAGCCGGAGCCGGAGCCGGAGCTGGAGCCAGAGCCTTCTCCTCCATGACCCCAACCTGGTGGAATGAGCTCCCCAATGAGATCAAGGTCCTACCAGAACTCAGACTGTTCCACAGGGCCTGAAAAACAGAGCTTTTCCATCAGACTTTTGGATAAGACAAGGACCTAAATCCGACCCAACCGCCAGGAAGCTGTAACACCAATGACCAACTATCCCTCACCTGTTAGACTGTTCTCAGTAGTCTGTTATACGTCATACCCGGTATCTCTTCTTTGTCAATTGATTCCAAATCTTACAATGTATTTTTTCTAGTTCTGTGCTCCATGTACAGTGTACTGCCCCGAGACAGCAAGTGAAGGGCCGACAGATCTCCTTGGGGAGGAAATAGAGAGCGGGGATTGGGATGCCATCCCCCAGGTGAGACCTGTAGACCCACTGGAATTACAGCTCATCTCCAGACTACAGAGATCAGTTCTCCTGGATAAAATGGATGCCTTGGAAGGTGGTCTCTATGCCACTCATGTCCTTGTCCACCCCCACACTCCATTCCCCAAATATCCGGGAGTTTTCCAACCCGGATCTGGCAGCGTAACCCCCTTCTCCTGCCAGCGGTGACCTGGCAACCCTAGCTGGCATGTAGACAAGGTATGCCTGTTATGCCTTCAGCCTGCCAAGACCAAATGAACCCTCTTTTCCCCTCCTCAATCAGCTAAAATAAGCACATGTCCACTTTTCCTCCTCTTGGCATTGACCCCAATCCCAACCACAAACAAGTACCTCTTAAAGAAGGCTAGCCAACCCAATTCTTCCAGCAAAACCTGGGTCTGCCTCTGATAGCGCTCAGGTTGATGCCAAAACTAATCCAAGGTTACTGGAGAGTCATTGGTCGGTCATGGATTGAGAATCTCAAGCCCCAGTTGCTTAAACAATGTCCTCTTCTTTCTCCCCACAGAAATACGCGAGGCGTTCAAAGTCTTTGACCGGGATGGCAACGGCTTCATCTCCAAGCAGGAGCTAGGCACGGCGATGAGGTCCCTTGGCTACATGCCCAACGAGGTGGAACTGGAGGTCATCATCCAGAGACTGGACATGGATGGTAAGGCTCCGGACTTCCTTTTTTCCCCCATTGTCTTTAAATCAAGCCCCAATTTGTTGGATTTATTGCTGACTACGAAGCTGGTTGGATTGGCTTGTGACACTGACTCAGTGTGTTTTGCCTCCTTTTGCAGCCTGGCTTACTTTCTTGAGCCGTCTGGACTGCTGCATATTCTACGAGGCACCTTAGTGTGGTTCCAGCCCATCCATGGAGGTCACTGGGTAATCTTGGGCCAATTGCTCTGTGTTTAGCCTGACCTGCCTGTTGCAAGGATAAATGGGAGCTGCTTCCTTAAAGACAGGAAGGCAATTTGTGGGCTTTTCAATGGGCTGGAGAAGAATATCTCCCAGCTCTTTAACAGAGGCTTAGCAGGATGTTATTTAGCAGCTCTCCACAGCACGAAAAGTTCCAACTGCTCATTTCACACGTTAAACCTCTATTAAAGGAACAGAGATTTTTCATCCAGACCTGTTGGCAACCTAGGCTCTTGAAGACACACACACACACACCCTCGCTGAGATGATTATAATAACTTTATTATAATGTTATTTTTATAGCCCACCCTTCCTGGTTGGCTCAGGGCGGGAAACAAGAAGATTCATACAATTAATTTTACATTGATAAGCAGCTTTTTTGAATGTATGAATTAAATTATATTATATGAATTATAATTATAATTATAATTCATATAAACCACTTTATGGATTCTAGTATAGTGGGAGCCCAATTTTGATGGGCAGGTTGGTGTTCTGGATGGTATATTTTCTGCTTTGTGGGTAGGAAGGGAAGCGTAGACCTGGCAGAACAGCTCTGTCTTGCAAGCCCTCCAGCATTGTTTAAGGAACTGTTTATCAACCCCAAGAGACATTTATAAAAATCTGTACATGTGTCCAAAGCAAGGGCAAATGGCAGTGAAAATTTTCTCAGGATAAGCCTAATGCTTTGCGAATTAGTTCATTCAGAATGACCCAAAGGTCTCTTGGGATTCCCGAGAGATGGTGCTTGGTCCCCTTTAGGACACTTTGGGAGGTGTGTGAGCCCCCACCTGCATTCTGAAGTGGTCGTGTCCAGACCCAGATGTACCATTCGCGAGAAGTAAGCCTGAGAGTGGAATTCAGGTGGACTGGGTTGTCAGCACAGTCAGAGTTCTGGCGGAGGCTGAATCAATGCTCCAAGCCAGCCAGACTCACTGTGATAGGATCCAACCAGGCTTCCTTACCGATGCCCCAGGCTTGTAAAAGGATGCTGGGCATCATCATACTGATTAGGAGCAGCAGGAACAACAGAAGGCGTTATTATTGTTATTTGTAAAGCAGCTGCTAATCACAAAGGTTACAAAACCCAAAGGCAAGGAATTGATTGTCTGCTTGCATGGCGTTCTTCCCAGGTAGGTAGGAGAGAGTACAGATTTGTAAATGAACCAAAAGAAAAAGACACCTCAGCCTCGGAAAAATAAAAAATCTGGTGAGGACTGAGTTGTGCTACTGGAGGCACAGAATATTGAGAGCAGCTGTGAGTCAGTTAAAGGGGGGGGGGGGGAGGAAGGGAGAAGAAATCAGTCCCCAGCCCATGAGAGCTCACCGAAAACCATGGGAGGAGCTTAACTTGCAGACCTCTCACCTGTGATAATAATATCACACCTATAAAATGCTTTTTGGTGCTCAGTGGAGCACTTTGCACAGCTTAATACAGCAATTCTCACATAAATAAATACCGTAGGCCAGCACTGGGCATGTGCAACCATCTCTTTATTTCTGTCGAGTTTTGTCTCAGAGACATCCTGGAAGGAGCGTGAAAAACCCTCAACGGGGCTGTTTGGAAGCAGATTCCATTTTATTCATTGGTGCTTCCTCCAAGCACAATAGCAGCCTTTGCTGCTGAAGCAGGACTTGAATTCAAGACAACCCAGCCACAAGGAGAAGTTGCAGACTTAACCATTGTATGGCACCAACTCCTTGTCAGCCATGTGTATAGTCTTGTGTTTAGTGTTGCTTGTGATTCAGGATTCAGCGAAGAAAGAAACCTGGTATATACAACGGAGTAGTGTCATGGCCACGTGGAGGGTTGTCGGAGGATCAGGACCAGGGGCTATTATGCACATGTCGGATAATGCACTTTCAGTCCATTTTAGAAGGGGATTTTCCAGAAAGTGCATTCTCCATAATGGGCCCAGGTTTTTATCCAGGAGAGTCACCCCCAATCGAGGTTGAACACCAAGGTGCGATTTTTCAGAGTGTTCGTCAAGGTCTGTTCCGCCCAATGGTACTTTTTCTACTTTGACTGTGGGCAACAAATTGTAAGACGTGTCGACGGGTAGCCAGAAAATGAATAGCTGTGGTCAGAATGAAAACAGCCTCCTCCATCTGTCTACAGCTTTTAAGGAGGATGTGTTTTCACTGACACATTTAAGAAACTCTTCACGTGTGCTTTAGACCAGCGGTCCCCAACCCCCGGTCCGGGCCGCGGCTCCTCCTCATCTTCCTCCCCGGCTGCTGCCTCGGGGGCTGCCCTGCCACTCTGCCACTGGCTCCCCTTTGGTGCTCTCCAGCAGCCGCCATGGCTGGGGCTCCCCCTCAGCATGGCACTGCGCATCTGATGCTGTCAGCGCCCCCCAGTGGGTGGCAGGAAGTCAGGGGCACCAGTGGGAAAGCAAGCAGAGCAGGGGCTCAGGCGGCAGTGACGACGGCCCTCGGCAAAAGACTACCCCCCCCCAGCCTCAGTAAAATTGTCAAGCGTTGCCCAGTCCCCTGTGATAAAAAGGTTGGGGACCACTGCTTTAGACTACAAACCTTTGTTGCTTGCACTCAATAATTGTTGTGTTTTCCTGCAAGGCATTCTGGGAACGGTTGCTTGAGGAGGATGGGATGCTGAGAATTCTCTATGAGAAATACTTAGGCTAAGTGCAAAACTATAATTTCTAAGATTCCCTGGGAGGGGAAATGCCTGCGAGATCAATTTAGGTCTGAAGTTTAGATGAACACTTAGGTTGTTACTTAGAGGAGGGCAGGGAAAGGTTCCTGTTGACAGCGCAGGATAGGACCCACGGAAATGGGTTTAAACTATGTGTAGAACAATATCGGCTATCGGGGGGGGGATTTCACAATCAGGAAATGCTGGCAGGGGCTCATGGGAATTGTAGTCTATGACCATCTAGAGGACCACAGGTTGACTACCCCTGCCATAAGCCATGCACAAGTGACACTTCCCAGACCATACAGGTATTTCTTTCAGGTATTTCCAGAAGAGAACCAAGACCTGAGTAAACAGCCAGCCTGCCGAAAGACCATAAAATGGTGTATTAATGATAAAGTTGATCAAATGTAAAAGAACATTATCATCAAACACAAGCCACAATTATCATCAAGCGCAAATACAATCACCATCTCCACTATGAATAGAATGATGATGTGATTGACAATACGATGACGATATGTAAGGGAGCCACTTTTTTCACCTTTCTTCGTCAAACTCTTGTGAAAAAGACCTTGCAGATCATTAGGACACAAAAACTTGCAAGCAGCTCCATACTTCTGAATATGTGACCCGATGTGAAGCGGAGAAAGAAATGGCAAATCCATCCACAGGGATACGTGTCTTTCTATTATAAGGACTGTAATAATGTCTGCCCCAGGAATCAGTTCATGAATCAACATAACCATTGTTCATAAACCATCCTAAGGTCCTTTCGTTGGCTGTTCTAGTGGTTTATGGAGATATTTATACCCCACTTGTTTCCCCGACTGGGACCCCAAAGTACCTCTCCCGTCCTCCATTTTATCCTCCAACCAACCCTCTGAGGTAGGTTAGGCTGATAATGACTAGCCCAAGGTGTACTTTCACGGTAGAATGGGGATTCAAACCTGTGTCTCCTAGATCCTAGTCCCGTTATAAATCTACACCTCAGAGACTGAGGAACGTCTCCTTCTGTTCATGTTGCTGGACCTGGAACTTGCCAGAAAGCTGTAGATTCTGGGCCCAGTTCCGAAATGTTTTCCTTCCCCGCTGGAAACCGTGTCTCTGGTCAACATTATTACTGCGGCCAGGTATTACATGCCGTGGAACATCAGATACTGAAATCAAATGCTGCAGATGTCCAATGTTCTAGAAACGTTCAGGCATGTGGAGAATATTTAACATTACAAACTTAGCAGCAAGCTGATTCTGGACAACTTAATGTGTTTTTTTAAAAAAACAGGTACCCATAGCAAACTACATAGAAAAAGACTACTTGCCTTTCTATAAGTCAGCCTTTCTCAACTTTTTTACTATTGAGAAACCCCTGAAACATTCTTCAGGCTTTGAGAAACCCCAGAAGTGGTGCAATCGTGCAGAATATGGTTGGGAAGCAGAACTGTGGACACGCCCACCCAGGGCCCCTCCCCTCCCCACCCTTTTCAGGCCCACCATTGGCCATGGGAGGGGGGCAAGTTGACATGACCATATATGGTCACACCAGCCCATGAATGAATGAACGGACGGACGGACGGACGGACGGACGGACGGACGAACAAACAAACAAACAAACAAACACCCACCCATTTGGGAAACCCCAGGGTTTCACAAGAGAAAGCCTGCCATAAGTTAATTCCAACACTTTTGCAAACTTCTCCGATACATTTTGGTGGAATTGTACACTGGTGCTTTCTTGATCTCCTTTCTTGCTTATTTATTTAACAAACCTATAATCCGCCTTCTCATTGAGAGCGGGTAACTAAAAACAATTCAGCAAGGATAGCATAATACTTAAAACCAACAATAACTCCATGATGATTGCAAACAAAATTAGGGAACATCTCACTTAAAAGCACAATACAATACAGACAATAAAGGAGGAATTACAAGACTGGAAAACAATGCAGTGAAACATTATATTACATACAGTAAACAACATAATAACGTTGGGCTACAGAATTAGAAAACCAAGCAATGAACACAACGCAATGTATACAATTATTACTGCTTTAAATTCCACTGACACTAACGGCAACCTTATTCACTTTATAAATGTGCCCTTCTAAATAATGCTATTTACACATTCCGCAGAATGAGAGGAGTGCAGGAGCTTGCTCGACCTGGTCGGGGGGGAGAGGGTTGGTCTACCAGGTGAGAGCCATGGCAGAGAGCACTTAGCTATGGGCAGCTGTCCTCCTTACCCCACTGGCAAGGTTGCACCTTTTGAGTGCTTTGCAGGGTTCGACATTGTTGATCATGAGCTTTTAGCTTGCTACCTTGTCGACATGGGGATATGGCGATCAGCCTTAAAATGGCGGGTCTCTTTTCTCCAAAGTTAAAGACAGAGGGTAGATGTTAGGCAGGAGCAGTCGGGCCGCTATGAACCTCAGTGCAGAGTCCTGCAGGGTACGATTCTTTCCCCATTGTGATTTAAAGTCGTTATGTGTCCTCTTGCACAGCTGGCCGAGGGGGGCCTTGGGCTGGGTTGTCACCAATATGTTGATGACACCCAGCTCTATCTGCTCATGGGGGACTGGCCGAATACACCCCCAGGCCCACTGGCCAGATGTTTGGAGGCAATAGTGGAATGCAGGGGTAGTCAAACTGCGGCCCTCCAGACGTCCATGGACTACAATTCCCAGGAGCCCTTGCCAGCATTCGCTGGCGAATGCTGGCAAGGGCTCCTGGGAATTGTAGTCCATGGACATCTGGAGGGCCGCAGTTTGACTACCCCTGGTGGAATGGCTCCAACAGAGCCGCCTGAAGCTGATCCAGCTCATCCCTTGAATAAAACTTAGCTGGTCTGAAAGGTGCCCCTGGACTCTTAAATTTGTCCTGCGGCTTCAGATCAACACAGCCACCCCCCTGAATCCACAAACGTCCTCCGTTAGCCTGCCTTTATTAACCGATGAACATCCTCGTTAAAATGTCTCCAGCACCACCGCTGACAGAGCTACTCCACATTTCATGTCATCGGCTAAAGTGAATATTTGCCTTTGAGAGAGAGAATTTCATCCCGGCGCTATAAAAAAAAAAGGTGACAGATCAATCGAAGGATGGCAGTTGGGAGCCGAGATGGAACAAGCTGTTAGCTGCAGACAGATTCAGGCACGATCGGAGGGTACCCGGCCGCTGCCTCTGTTGCCTTTTTGTAGTGTGTGTGTTTTGTTTTGTTTTATAAAACTGAAATTCAAGCCAGGAAAAATTCCACCGTAACAGAGAACGTTGGGAAGCAGTTGTTTTAGGAAAATAAAGCAAATTCAGAAGTTGGTTCTCATCTGCCACTTTTCTCTACCCAAAGGAGTCTCAAAGTGTCTTAAAATCCCCTTCCCTTTCCTCTCCCCATAACAGACACCCTGTGAGGGAGGTGAAGCTGAGAGAACCCCGATGTAACTGAAGAAGAAGAGTTTGTTCTTATATACCCGTTTTCTCTACCCAAAGGAATTTCAAAGCAGTTTTCAGTCACCTTCTCTTCCTCTCCCTACAACAAACACCCTGTGAGGGAGGTGGGGCTGAGAGAACCCCGATATTACTGAAGAAGAAGAGTTGGTTCTTATATGCTGCTTTTCTCTACCCGAAGGAATCTCAAAGTGGCTTACCGCCCCTTACTGTGATGTTTCGGGGAAATGTGCATCGAACAAGAAAATGCATTAAACATTTGCAACCATTCGAAAACAAAGGTAACAGTCATAGTCAGTCAGTAACCTTTTATTGGCATAAAATGTATAAGACATATAAAAATAGGGTTTAAAATTTCAACAAAATAATAAAATGGGGTTACATGACCAAACAGATCTTAAAACAGTCATAGATAGCCAATGAGTAGCATATAACAAATGAACAGCCTAGGGACATATTGAGCATTGATGTTACAGTTTCCTGGCAATTGGGTCGATTACAGGGAGTCATGGTCACTGGTCTTAGCTAAAAGCCAGGCAGAAGAGCTCCGTTTTGCAGGCCTGGCAGAACTGCTTAAGTTCCAATCCTGCTTTAATGGACTTGGCCATACTTCCAACCCAATTTGGGGGCTCCTCGGAGCCTGAAAAATATTTCAGGGACTCTTTGGTGGTCAAAGAACCTCTTTTGGTGCAGTGTGGTAAGGCAGCCAACATGCTGCCTGAAGCTCTGACCATGAGGCTGGGAGTTCAATCCCAGCAGCCGGCTCAAGGTCGACTCAGCCTTCCATCCTTCCGAGGTCGGTAAAATGAGTACCCAGCTTGCTGGGGGGTAAAACGGTAATGACTGGGGAAGACACTGGCAAACCACCCCGTATTGAGTCTGCCATGAAAACGCTAGAGGGCGTCACCCCAAGGGTCAGACATGACTCGGTGCTTGCACAGGGGATACCTTTTGGTGGTCAAAAGGTTGAAGAAGACTTCCCTGTGGGGGTTGCCATGTCAGCTGTGACTTCACAGCCAAAATTGTTATAATTCACAGGGGTAGTCAAACTGCAGCCCTCCAGATGTCCATGGACTACAATTCCCATGAGCCCCTGCCAGCATGGACATCTGGAGGGCCGCAGTTTGACTACCCCTGCCTTAAAGAAACCTGAACAAAGATGGCGCTGACGTGAGCAGCAGTAAAACCAATCAGATTTCAGAAGAGACCATCAGCTTTGCAACTGTATGTCTCCCAGTCACGTTGGGAGACTTCACAGGTCTACGAGCACAGATTGAGCCCCACTGAACTCCGTCCTGCACCAACGCTGGTGACGGCATGTTGCACATTCAGTTGTTGCTGCCTCTGGAAAAGCCTCGCTCTCGGTGACAGATGAACAAAGCAATCCGTGTAACAGAGATAATTAACTCCAGCATCCCCTTAATAATTATCCGGAGACCATGCGGGCTCATCTGCTAGGCTTGCTGGATCACCAGAGTAGATATAAGAGTCCCAGAGGGAGGCTGTGGCCCCATCTCATTTCCCAGGTTATTGACTTCCTTCCCAAGTGGCAATCGGAGAGCTGGTTCCCCTAATGGGCTCCTTAGCCCCTGAAAACCCCTCCTTCGAGGAGTGATAGGGGAGGCATTTTCTGGCTGGCTGTCTATCCTGATGCATGTTTGTTTGTTTCAAATAATGGGCCGATTGTATTTACATCCTGAGACGTACTCGCAGGCTAGGGCAGCTAGGAGATCCTTGGTACAGACTGTTGAATTTGTAGAATCGGAAGATGTTGGGGCCGGACTGAACTTTGGGAAGGGCTGTGGCTCTCAGAAAGAGTCCCTGGTAAGCATGCAGAAGCTCCCACGTTTAATCCCCTGTAATTAAAAGGGGCCAGGTAGTAGGTGATGTGAAAGAGCTCTGTTCGTCTGAGTATACAATACTGATTTTGAAGAACCAATAGTCTGATTCAGTAAGCCATTTGGGAGTGGCGGGAAATAAATCGAAATAACAACAACAACAACAACAACAACAACAACAACAATAATAATAATAATAATGGCAGCTTGATTATTCTGCTGAAGATTTTCCCCCTAATCCAGCTTTTCTCAACATTATCATCACTGAGAAACCCCTGAAACATTCTCCAGGCATCCCAGAAATCCCAGAAGTGGCACCATCATGCAGAATATGGTTGGGAAGCAGAGCTATGGACACGCCCCCCAGGGCTCCTCCCCTTCCCACCCCCTCAAGGCCCATCAGCGGCCATTTTGGAAGCGGTGGGCATGTTGACATAACCATATATGGTCTTATCACCTGATAAATGTTTAACAAATTTAAAATATATATATATTAAAACTTAATTAACACCCACCCATTCAGGAAACCCTTCCGGGGCCGTCATGAAACCCTGGTTGGGAAATCCTGCCCTCATCCAGTGTAATAATTATCAACAAATGTTTTCCAGGGGAGAAGACCCAACCAGTGCAGTGGAGTAGTTCGGGTATCTGGGGAGATTAAGATTCAAACAGAAATTTCGTTTTAACATCTGAAAGGTGTAGTTTGTTTCCCTTTGTATTTTTGTTAGAAAAAGCACACTGTTTTATTGCTTTATTTTCTAATCATGTAGCTGCCTTGAGGCTCAGGAAGAAAGGAAGATTATATAAACCAAGTAAATAAACACATTCTATTTTTAATGCCATTGCCCCCCTTGCCATGAACTTTGGGTGGTCACCCCTTGGTGACTTTGGGGTGGTCACACCCTCAGCCTAACCTACCTCATAAGGTTGTTGTAGGGGATGAAATGGAGGATGGGGGAATGCTCTTTGAAGGAAAGGTGAGATTAAAATGCACTTAAATAAGTAAGTAACTGAATGCAGCCAGTACTTCAGACTAACCCACAAGAACTCCGTGTACATGAACACGTGAATGCACATGAAGCTGCCTTGTACTAAATCTGATCCGTGGTCCATCAAAATCTGTAGTGTCTCCTCAGACTGGCTGAGGCTCTCTAGGACCCATTCCACACATATTAGATAATGCACTTTCAATGAACGTCATTCACTCATTCACTCACTCACTCACTCACTCACTCACTCACTCACTCACTCACTCACTCACTCTTTCGATTTCTATCCTGCCACTTTCCGTAGACTTGTGTCGGGTTACATAAAACTGATAAAACCCCGAATAAAACCAATCGAATTCCCTTAAAAACATAAAAGACAAGAAAACGGCATAGTCCCCATTCCTCCCCTATCTTCAGTCAATCACGCACAGGAAAATCCAGCCGCAAAAGCACACTAAAAGAGTATTATCCAGTGAGTGTGCGGAATGGGTCTCAGACAGAGATCTTTCACATCTTCTGCTGCCTGATCCCTTCTTAACTGGAGATACTAGGAATTGCACCTGCTTGGGATGAATGTACACCATGGGGGATAGGGATATCACATACTTCACATAAAAAATGAAATTGTATGCCAAGAGAATCCAGATTCTGTGCCAGTTCTGTAAACTATATAAATTTGTAGTTTTTCCTAAACAATTCTGTTGTTTACTGTTTTGCATAACATGGTCTGGTTCTGTTAGCCCTGCACAGGTCAAAAAATTGTGGCACAAAGTTCCGAAACCTCCACTTTAAGTGGTATTTCCACACATCTTGAAGCTTACCTTTGCAAAAGCTGGCCCATTTTAAAATGAAAGGTGATATTCTTAGGGAAGCAAAATCTGCCCTATTAATCATATTCTGTGATTCTCCTGTGCTTTTGCAGACTTGTGGCATAGACAAGTTTAGGTCCCAGGGTCTGTCACAGCACCTCTGCTGAAATGGGGGAGGTCTAGAGCAGTGGTCCCCAACTCCCGGTCCGGGCCGCGGCTCCTCCTTGTCCTCTTCCCTGGCTGCTGACTCGGGGGCTGCCCTGCCACTCTGCCGCCAGCTCACCTTTGTGCTCTCCAGCGGCCGCCATGGCTGGGGCTCCCCCTTGGCGTGGGACTGCACAGCTGCTGCTGGCAGTGCCCCCCCCAGTGGGCGGCAGGAAGTCAGGGGCGCCAGTGGGAAAGCAAGTGGAGCAGGGGCTCAGGCGGCAGCGACGTCCCTCAGCAAAAGACTACCCCCCCCCCAGCCTCAGTAAAATTGTCAAGCATAGACCAGTCCCCGGTGATATAAAGGTTGGGGACCACTGGTCTAGAGGGTGGTCACACCTGAATGGCACACCTGAATGCATCCCACCCATGCAGAAAGGTAGGATATAAAACTACAGTTCATTATGTTTTTTTTTTCTAGAGTTGTTTTTGCCCAGATCTTGGAAGTTAAGCAACACTAGCCCTGGTTATTATTTAGATGGGAGACTGCCGAGAAATACCAGGGGTGCTCTGAAGAGGCAGGCTGTGTTTACCCCTGTTAACCTCCTGCCTTGAAAACCTGGTGAGGGGATGCCATAATCAGCTGTGATTTTGGAACTTCACACACGCACACACACACACACACACACACTCACAAACACAAGGCTGTTACCCTGTTATAAAATCTTATGACCATCTGTGAAATCTACATATATTTGCATATCAATAAAACAATCGTTTTTGATGGGGGAAACATCCTTTTTGATGGAAATGTATGTCACAGTGGGCATCGTTTCAGAAGAGGCATTCCTTTCTCTGTGTTGGAGAGAGGAGGGATGTCTCCTCTGAAGGGAAGCTTGCCCTGTGTGACTTGCATAAATGTGTGGGTTCATTTCTTTCAGGATCAGTTAACATTTTTCATTGTCCCCGAAGAAATGAAGTTTCCCTTTTGCAATCGGTTAAAGATGTCTAATTAGTACTCTAGCCATGCCTTCAGTCAAAAGTTAGTCGCCCCGGTTCGTATAAAATGCCCCTACCTGTTGCCAAAGAGTGACGCTCCGAAAATGAGAAGTCTGTCCAGCAGAGGAATCCTCCAAATTGCAATCTGCCTGTGTCCACCCCCAAACCTTTTCACTCGCTGTCCTTATATTATGAATTGGATTACCTGAGGCAGTTCAGAAAGCGCATCGCTGATCTTTTTTTTGTTGTTGTTATTCTGCCTGTTTTCCAGCTGGCTTTCTCATCCCGAGCAGATTTGAAGCTGCCGGGTTTATTAACTTCTGTTGACAGGTGATCAATCGGATGTTGCTCTCTTTTTAAGCTTGGTGGGGTTTTGTGGATCCGTACTGCATCTTAACCGCACTCCTTGGCTCATGATTGCAGTGGGAAGCCACCCTGGGCTAAACAGGGAAGGCAGGATTGTGAACATTTTAAATTTAAAAACCAAGGGACAACTTTTCAAACAATTGGGGTAAATGCAGGTTTATTAAAAGCATGGCTATAATTATTAGTCTGGAGCTAATTAGCCGGTCAATCACATTGCTTCTATGCAAAACGAACCTTTATCGCCTGCCGTAATGTTCCCTTCTAAACCCACGGTGTAATGGTTAGGAGTGCGGACTTCTAATCTGGCATGCCAGGTTCGATTCTGCACTCCCCCACATGCAACCAGCTGGGTGACCTTGGGCTCGCCACGGCACTGATAGAGCTGTTCTGACTGAGCAGTGATATCAGGGCTCTCTCAGCCACACCCACCTCACAGGATGTCTGTTGTGAGGAGAGCAAAGGGAAGGCGACTGTAAGCCGCTTTGAGCCTCCTTCGGGTAGAGAAAAGAGGCATTTAAGAACCAACTCGTCTTCTTCATCAATAATTTCAGCTTCACCTCCCTTGCAGGGTGTCTGTTATGGGGAGAGGAATGGGGAGGCAAATGTAAGCCGCTTTGAAACTCCTTCTGGTAGAGAAAAAGCAGCATATAAGATCCAACTCTTCTTCTTATTCTTAAAATGACACCACAGACAGCTTGCAGATGGGTTTGTCTATATTGATCCTGGATTCCCTTTCACTATTGGTAGTGTCAATTATTTCCAGGGGATGGCCAGGTGGACTTCGAGGAGTTTGTGACATTACTCGGCCCCAAGCTCTCCGCTTCCGGCATCCCTGAAAAGTTCCATGGCACCGACTTTGACACCGTGTTCTGGAAGGTAAGGAGGCACTGCTCCCTTCTCCAGTAGTCTAAAAGTCTCCCTGTCCTCTGAGTTTTGCAGTGGATGTGCAGGGGGCAAGCACAGGCACTGTTTGGGGCAGGACAATTGCTCCTCCACCCAGAGTTTCCTACTAGGGCCTATTCTGCGCATGTGGGATAATGCACTTTCAATGCACTTTAGAAGTAGATGTTCTTGTTCCGCACAGGAAAATCCAGTTGCAAAAGTACATTGAAAGTGCATTAACCAACGTGTGCGGAATGGGCCCTGTGGTATGATCATTTCTCGAACATGTGTCTCTATTTTGGTCCAACGAGCTCGCTTGTTCTAGTCTGTGACGACTGTTGCAAACCATTAAATGGACTTACGTGCATAACACTCAAACAAAAACGATACTGCTGTCATCCTTCAGGTCTTAGTGGCTTCCGGACTGGACTGCTGCGGTGTGCTTATATGAGACTGCTCTGGAAGATTCTCCCCAAACATTGATGGTTCAGAATACTAGTCTGGGAATAAGCAGGAATTATTTCGTCCTGAGAATTATAATATTTATACTTATATTTCTAAACACAATTTCATAGAATCATAGAGTTGGAAGGGGTCATACAGGCCATCTAGGCCAACCCCCTGCTCAACGCAGGATCAGCCCTAAGCATCCTAAAGCATCCAAGAAAAGTGTGTATCCAACCTTTGCTTGAAGACTGCCAGTGCGGGGGAGCTCACCACCTCCTTAGGCAGCCTATTCCAGCCTATTCTATTTAAGGTATGGCCTTTCACCTTTAAAGCCCTACATCAGGGGTCTGCAATTTATGGCTCTAACTCAATTCAGAATTAAATATGGCTCTTCAAAAAGGAAAAAATCAAATCTTTAAGTTATATTGGAGAGATAGTTGGGTTGCTAGAGTAGCCAGTATGTGAAGGGAACTGGTTATGGTAGGCAAAGATTTTGATGGGACTAAAGGATTTCCTGAAAAGGAAATGGTAGAGATGAATGGTTGCTAGTAAACCCAAGGGCAAACCATGCACAAATTTATTCCAGTGCCTTGAAATTATCATGCAGGAGCTCTGGTCTTATCTTTGTTAGTTCTTGTGAGACCTTGTAGATGCCACCTTCCTAATAAAAGATGCACAATAACCAGTGTTTGGGCTGCATACCTTATGGTATGCTAATGGATGTGTCAATTATCAGTAATATTAAGCTACATCAAGATTTGAGTCCAATGGCACCTTTAAGACCAACAAAGATTTTTTCAAGGTGTGAGCCTTCATGTGCATGCCCACTTCCTCAGACAATTCAACTGTATCCACATTCCCTTCAATCCCCTCTTCTTATTTTATTTGGGACAATGGGACTGTTATATGATGTAAGTAAGTATGTAATGCTGTTTAGAATGTAACTCTCTGTACTCAGGACAGGATAACAAACCCAGCACGGTTGGTCATTTGTGGGGTTGCCTTCATGCTTGGGTGGAGATGGATGGGGCGAGAAACAAATTACTTCTTTTCACAACTGGGAAAGTGTCTGCCATTAATCACTAACCTCAACATTTTTATTGCCCCAACGTTTTTGTGAATGGCAATTGAACCCAAAGGACTGATTGGATTTTCTATAATTTCCCCCAAAGAAATCTTTTTACTACTTAAGATTTACCAATCAAGATTCCATACAAGATTGGCATCCAACAATAATGGGGCCAGTTCAGTAGCTGCTCTTAAATCCTAAATGGCATTCACTCCTCAGAATGTTCAGTTCCTCTTTGCCTTTCCTTCTTTCTATGGACAGATAAAGACTATACTGTTGTGCTGGGCCTTAAACGTTTGATAATATCTAATTTTTTCAAGGTAAAACTAGTTAATTAATTCAATTTTAAATGAAAAGCACATCTAAAGATTCCAATTAGCGACTGACTCAAAGCAGCATCTGGCTCCTTCCTGCCTTCCTCTCGAAACATGAAAGCTCTCCAGTCTTGCGAGGAATAGCCAGAGAGAATACCACCTAGAAATTGTCATTCAGCACCCACCAGCAGGGGCTGACATCTTGGGAATGGGCAGATGTGGAAGAGTAGAATATTTAATGCTGCATTTTGTAAATGCTGAAAGCTTCTTATGTCCCAAACCCCATGTATAAATTCAAAATATGTTAAGACCACTTGGTGCAGCGGTCAAAATTGGCGGCTTCTAATCTTGCGAGCCGAGTTTGATTCCCTGGTCCTCCACATGCAGCCAGCTGGGTGACCTTAGACTCCTCACAGCACTGATAGAGCAGTAATCTCAGGGCTCTCTCAGCCTCCCCCACCTTGTAGGGTGTCTGTTGTGGGGAGAGGAAGGGAAGGCCTCTGTGAGACTCCTGGCAGAGAAAAGCAGCATATAAAAACCAACTTCTTCATCTTCTGTATCTTGGGATTGACTGTGCTTCCACTGTGTTTATATTGTTGTTGCTGTTTACTATCTATCTTGTGAACCACTATACAATAAAATAAAAGAGAGCTGGGTGCTGGAGGTCCAAAAGGAGGAAAAGGTAATAAGGGAGGTGGCAAAAGCAGTAAAAGAATCACAGCTTGACCACTGTGTGAGTCAGGATGCTGGACTAGGTGGACCACTGATCTGGTCCAGTAAGGCTCTTCTTGTGTTCTTAAATCTCATCACTTTCAACTTGTGGTGAACACCCTGCAATAATGATATAACCTCTGACATTTCACAAATGAAAACTGGGACATGCATGTCATTCATTGCCCAAGCTCTCCTTCCCCAATTACTCTTCACCGAAGGCCTCAATCGGCTGGATTCCTTTACCAACTGAAAAGCCAAAATTGGGTTGTTCTTCATGTTGAAGGTATATTGTAAAGGAATGATTCTTACAGTCGAAAGTGAACCCAGAAGCAACTGGAGCACATGAACTATCAGGGTCTGCAGCCTTAGTGTGCATGCGCAGCTTTTTATTTCTGCTATCCCTTTTGCTCAAATACAAAAGATAAGAATGGATTTATGCCAATAAAGGTTTTCTGAATCTGGTAAGACTGGGATGGGGGGAAATAACACACACCACAAGCATGTCCTTTTAAGTTTGGGGGGAGGAAATGTGTCCTCTGAAAGGGGAGGACATGAGTATGACACAGTTCTTTCCCCCAATATTCTGCCTTTGCCTGTTTTACTCTCTGGGAGGAGGGAGATAAAAGGGGAATCGTAAACAGCAGCCACAGCGCTATACAACTCAGGAGCCACAGTGCTGTTCTGTGACTCCTGGACATTGCTCCAAGTGCTGTGCTGCCAGTTATGTACAGAGCTAAGTGACTATGCGCATGCGCACCTGTCTCATTTGGATTCCTGTCTAATGGCATCAAACCACCTGACCGCCCCTGCATGGGCTCTTCCTCCTATGCAGTGTGACATGCAGAAGCTGACGGTGGACGAGTTGAAGCGGCTGCTCTACGACACCTTCTGCGAACACCTCTCCATGAAAGACATCGAGAACATCATCATGACGGAGGAGGAGAGCCACATGGGGACAACAGAGGAGTGTCCGGTGGATGTGGAAAGTGAGTGAACTTTTCATTCGATCTCTGCAGATTCAAAAGAGTGAGACCAGGGCCTAGTCTGCACGCATAGGATAATGCACTTTCAATGTGCTTTGGCAGCTGGATTTTCCTGTGCAGAACAGGAAAATCTACTTCTAAAGTGCATTGAAAGTGCATTATCTATTGTGTGCAGACTAGGCCTAGTGTTGGGCACATTCTCATTGGTCCTCTTGACAACTGCTCAGAAACAGTTAGTATGGTCTAAGTTAGTATGGTTTAACAGCAAAACGTATGCAAGAATACAATAATGTATAAATGAAAAATTCCAAGTCCTGTTTGTTGTCCAGACCTTGGAAGCCAAAGGAGAAATTCTCTATAATGCATACTGAATAGGATTCCGGTATAACAAAGCCTATTTCACGACTGTCCTCATCAGCATTAACCAAATGTCGGGACATAAGCTCTCAATGGCTCCTGGTGCACAGTGGCGTGCGTCTCACCTTTTAACTGAGCAACTGCAGGAGGTATTTTTCCGGTATTGACTAATCCTCCGTGTCATTTGGTTAATGCTCCTGAAGAAAGTGTAAAACATTTGTACCCTACCTTCTAAGTCCTCGAAGTGGCTTGCAGTAATATACCACTCAAATCAAACTATATCATCTATGAAATGACATGCAAACTTTAAAATATATCGAGATAAACCAAACGACAGAAGAAACAAGTCCAGTTTATCAGTCTCTGCCAAATACACTTTAAAATCTAGGCTGACACCCCCCCCCCCACACACACACACACTGCAACCGAAAACTGTTAAAATGAGTGCAGAAGGACCAACAAGGGAAGAAGGATCTGTAGACAGAAGGCCATCATCATCCCTAGCCAGTCCATGGTGGCCGTGACTAAGGGCCATATCTTCAACTTGGTTCTGATATCTCCATTGTGCATGGGAGGGACTATTCTGTGCTGAAGTACCTTCCTAAGTGAAGGTTCAGCCATCCGGGTGGAAAGAGGGTCTTCTGGAGATACTGACTCCATAAACTGGAAAGTAGATCCATCATCCCAGGCATTGAGCCCAAAGGTATATCACTAACTCCTACTTCCTCTTTGTCTCTCGCTTCATTTCACCCTCCCAAATCCCAAATCTCCTCCTAACACACATCCCCTTCTCCCTTCCTCCCCAGCTTGCTCAAACCAGCAGATCAGACAGACGTGCGTCCGGAAAAGCCTCATCTGCGCATTCGCCATCGCGTTCATCATCAGCGTCATGTTGATTGCCGCCAATCAGGTGCTGAGAAGTGGCATGAAGTAGCCTGGGCGGATGGATGGATGGAAGGATGGATGGATGGACAGACGGACTTTCTTGAAGAACAAACTATAAATATCTATAAATACCTATAGCCACGAGGGTCGGGGTGGGGGAGGGGGGAATGGTAATTCCTCCATGGCAAAACTCCTGCACATGCCCATAAGTTCACTTTCCTCTCCTCCTGTCTCCAAGGGGGTCCTCCCCCGTCCTGGAGGGACAGCTGTCTTAGCAGATAGCATGGTTTCTCTGGGGTGAGTCCAACTCAGCCCAGCTGGGGGAGTCACCGGGATTCGCATGGTGGAATTTTTAAACTAAACTTTACGAGCATGTCAAAGTGCATGGAGATTTCCCCCCCAAAGCCCCGCCCCCAGCCCCGCCCCACCCCTCAATCTGAGTGATGCAATACCGTGTGGTTTTATAATCGGATATTAGAATCCTACAAAATATATAAAATATATTATATATATATAATATATATATTTATGATAAACCGAATAATCAGTTAAGCAATAGACACGCGTCGGGATTTTCTATCCAAGATTCGGGCGTTGCATGGACATCAACACAACAAGGGCTGGACACAAATCACTCACTGTTTGTATCATCATCCGACCTCCTCTTGGCAGGCTCTCTTTGGCGTCTATGCACTTTTTCTCACCCCGTCCAGGAAGGACGGGCTTCTTAGAGCCTGCTTTAGGGGGATGTGGGGTTGTACGGATGGAAGGCACCGGGAAAGGGTGGATTGCCTGCAGGGGGCACTCCTTACGTGTGCGCTCAGTGGCTGTTTGCATCGTCATTGGAAACCTTGCATGTGACTATTCCAAGGCAGGCCACTGTGGGTGCAGAGATAATCCTCTCCTCCTCAAGGGGATGCTGGGCCGTGATGCTCCAGGAGACAGAAGAGACCCCATCTTCTTTGTGCCCTGTACCATCTTTCCTCCTTATGTCACCATGCTGTATATAAAGGTCAGAGGGCACCGCTGAAATCGTTACGTCCACCATCTTTGAAAACACAGATTTCCCTTCCACCAAGCTCAGTATCATGTTATCCGGCTAGAGTGTCTCTTGGGCAACATTTATCTTGTCTTGAGGTGGAGATTTTTGAGTGACGGAGAATTCGTCCCTTTCCTGGGTAGCCTGTTCCAATAGTTAGCCATTTTCCCTGTTCTTTCTTTCAACAACAACCACAAAAATACTGTGCCTTATTTCTAATTTGAATTTGCCCAACATTTAACTTGCAAGCTGTTGGTTCTTGTTCGTTTGTGGCTAGATCAAAGAGACTTTTCCTATCCCCTGTCGTTCTTTCCATTGTTATACTCCATGGGTCTATTTTAAATCTCTTTAAAGGATTCTGCTCATGTTGGTGGGCTTTCATCCCTTCCTGCATGTCTTTTGTCCAAAAACTGGGGATCTGGGGGGCGATTCTGGTGGATCTAGTCAGGTTCACATCAGAGAGGTATGATCTATTTTCTGCATCTGTTCGTTCCTCCGCTGTTAATGGCACCTTCCGCCCTACCACATCAGCAGCTTTGGCGGTAGTTATTTTTTTGCATGCCTGACAGAATCAGGATCCTCACAGACATCGAGCTAACACAGTCTGCTGACCCAAGGTGCTCATCTGCCGTTCTCCTGTGCGGAATTAGATGGACTTCTGTATGTTAATTTAAATATGCATAAGAGCATCAGGTTGCTATCAGAAGATGCTGGCAAAGAGAGCTCTTTCCCCTCTCCCCCTGGCCAACCCCTACGAGTGCCAAAAAAACAGTGATGCCAGGAATGGAAGACCCATAAAGTAAGAAGAAAAACATGCAATTCAGATAGCTTCAACAAGAGGCTCTGCTGGCATGAGAGGCAAAGAGGGGTGGCTTTTGGCTGTTCCCCCTCCCCCCTTCAGTGCAGCCCCCTGAGTTGCATGGCTTGTTGGCCACACAGATCCCCTGACTCCTGGCATCTTTTTGGCACTCATGGAAGGCTCTTGAAAGAAGGGGAAAGCAGGAAAGATCTGCCTTGCTCAGCAATTTCCGCTGGCAGTAAGCCAGACTCAACCCGTTATACTGAGTCGTTGTTGGAGTGTTTTTTGAGCCCCAGAAAATATAATTGGGGTCTTTATTGTTTGCTCGTATCTACAGCACCAATTTATATTTATTTCATGCCTACTTAACTCTCACAGCATGCTTCTCCCCAAAGAGCCTGGGAAAGGTGGTTTTGGGTGAGGATTTTGAGACTTAGAGATCCCCAGTCCCACCCCTCGAAGAACTACAGTTCCCTAAGGAGAAGGAATGACAAACTAAACCAGGGGAAGGGTGTAGAGTAGATAACTCACTGCAGATATCATTGGAAAACGATCTTCGTGGCTTATGCGTGGCTTTATGGGCTGGGGGATACATCCCCAGCATTCACTTCCTGCTATAACATTATTTGCCCGCATAAAGCCCGCTTTTCTGTCCTCATAAACGGCTTCCGGTGGGATTATATTGGAGACTGGTTGCCTTCACCGGAAGCCACACAATTCAGAAGCAAAGCTAGATCCACAATCCATTGGCCTTTGCGTTCTGTCTTTCGCAGTCCATAGCCCATCCTCACGTACTCTCTCCGCGCCCCGCCCCACCCCCTACTCCTGATTTTTTTCCCTGCCTAGTAAGTGCTGCATTTGCGCAGTTGCACGCATACAGCCATGCAACCCCCTGAGCAATCTGATGATCGGAACCTCTCAGAGAAGGAGGCTTGCGAAAGGGGGGCCTTGAAGAAACCGGATTTAGCTTTTGATGAAAAGAACTGAGTGGGTGAAATTAACCAACAGGTCAGGTGAACGATGCAAATTCTTCAATGGGGGGGAAAAAATTAAAAACCCCTAAAGTTCTGATACCGAAAGAGGAAAGATGGTGAGAATATTCCGTCTCACAAACTGAAGTTTATTAATTTTGTGAGTCTAGATTTAGGGAGGCAGCCAAGTTGGTCTGAAGGATCAAAGCAAAGTTAGGGCCCAGGACACCTGGACTCGAGCTTTACTTATGTGAGCCTCGTTCCTACATGCATGTCCATAACCAGATGACTCCTGTCTAAAAACATCCAGGTGTAGATGAGCTGCCTCTAGGCTTACCAGCCTCCAACTGGAAACTGAAGATCTCTCGGAATTACAATAGATCTTTATTGCTTTAGGGCAGGGGTAGTCAACCTGTGGTCCTCCAGATGTTCATGGACGACAATTCCCATGAGCCCCTGCCAGCAAACGCTGGCAGGGACTCATGGGAATTGTAGTCCATGAACATCTGGAGGACCACAGGTTGACTACCCCTGCTTTAGGGGATGGATTCTACAACATTGTTTACTGCCGAAGGCCCTCCCCTGTGCAAACCTGGCCCTCCAGGTATTTCCCAGTCCAGAGCTGGCAATCCTGGCTACTACCAGACTGAACACTCACATTGCTTCAGAGGCAATGATTTTCAATTCGATCTGTTCACACGTTCAACTGCGAATCAATACGCAGACAACAAGGAAACATGCAGAAATTAGGGGACGCACCTGAGTTATCTCCCTTCGATGAGCAGCAGCTGAACTAGCCACCCTGAAAAGCATTGTACTTCAGGCATTAAGAAAGTTCTCTTTCAGTCTGTGCTGCTGTCTATATCTGCGAAAACCCATTCATACAACCAAGCCCCCTCTGGGTGGTGTCGCAGGCATGTATGGGTATCACTTGATAACTGCAAGCATCAACTGGTTACTTGCACGTATGAACGGCAAGTCCCAGATATCGACAACGCAGTGGTCAGAAATTCGGTGTCACCTGAATCCCCAGTTCTTTTCAGCAGAGTCCGTTCCTACGTTCGGTTATCATTCCGAATGTGTGAACGAACTTAGAACTGATTACTGAATGTACTTGAAGCACTTTGAAATTTCAGCCATTATATATATATCTATATCTATATGACATTTGTATTGTTGTGTATTGTAAAGTCACTGTACCTGCAGGTTCTAGGGTAGGTTATGCATGTGTGAAGCAGTGTCTCTCCCCCACATAAAAGCAAGGGGCTGGGTCTTGGGACATGGTGTGGACTTCACCCCACAGCCCTTTCTGTAGCTGGTCGCGGTGGGAGGGGGAATGCTGGTCTGAATTCTGTTTTGGGCCTTCTTCCCCTGTTCCTTTTCAGAGTAGCAATCCCAGGAGCAACCTCCATCACCAGTTTCCGGAGGCAAATATGCCCCCACATGGCGACAGCTGGCATTTACCAATATCCTTTCTCCAGGTGGCCTCTGTTCAGTGGTTGAGAACATCTGCATTGAAACTTAAATCACAAGGTCTGTTTGGGGCTCCTCATGTCAGCTTTTTTCAAAATTAAAAAAAATAAAGTCAACACCAATGTTCAGATCCAACAGGAGCAGTGATCCGAATGCCCAAATCAGGTTCTGCGCTTATACTGGCTGTGCAAAAACCCAGCTGCAGGGAAGGGAGGCAAAATTTGCACCCAGCAATTGGCGGAATGCAGCCTGGTGTATGTTGGGGAGGGAGTTGTCATCATTAAAGAGGAAATGGTTGTCTTTATAATTTACTGTGCTGCTTTTCAGCCTTGAGAGTGTGGTGAGGGGTGGTAAGGCAATATTTAGATTTTCTGCATCCTTGTGCATCTTGGACAGGTGTTGGAGAAGGGGACCTGGGTCTTCTCTGCTGAGTGATAAATAAGTGTTGCAGGAGTCTTGAGACAGAGAGGGGGAAAGTTGGCACCTGAATGACCCAGATGCTTATTTTGTGTAAGGAACCCTCCCCACGCACCCCAGAACTTGTTGATATGGAGGGCTTCTGCCCATCCAATTCTGGTGCTACAGGAGAACTCTGAAGTTGAGTACATGTTTCTAGATTGGGTCCTAGAGCATATAAAATTGGCAAAATCCTGCGGGGCACCTTGTATGGGTACACAACACTCTAGATTTACAGCCAATCAACTATTCACAAGTCAGCCGTCCTTGATATAGACTGACATGAACTTTCTCAATTGGGCCTGATTTTTACAAATGGGGAAAAGATGACCCATTGACCCAATGGACCCAATCTTCAGAAGGGCAGATGAAACGGAAAGCAATGCTCTCACGTAAATAAAGAGATCCTAGTTGGGTAGTGTCAACTGACCTTCGCTTTCAGGTTAGACTCGAGTCCTGTACACCTTGGAGGCCACCGAGACTTTCAGGGAATAAACTTTCAAAAGCCAAAGCTCCTTCCTTAAGACACCATCTCTCTTGGGATAAGTGCAGAGCTTGCTAGATGCTGTCTTTGCCTCTGCTTATTCCCACGGTCATGATGGCCAGTTCATAGTCTGAGGAAGAGTGCTTGCACTCGAAAGCTCACGCCTTGAATAAATCTTTGTTGGTCTTAAAGGTGCCACTGCTGGACTCTGATTTTATTGTACACCTTCCATCTGGGATCCATGTGTGAAAAATCTGTTTTTACATGCAAATTGGATTTGTTAGACTGTGTGTTTGTAAGTGGGGGTGGGTAGGATCGGTACCCGTGTCTGTCTGGCCAAGTCCCCCAACTATCCCTAGCCTCTGGTTGGCCAACCTGAAGCTGTAAGGATGAGGGAGGATCTCGAACGTATTGCATCAGGCTTCTGGGAACTTGATCAAATCTTGAGCAAATGTTGGCAGGGGCTCATGGGAATTGTAGTCCATGAACATCTGGAGGACCACAGGTTGACTACCCCTGCGGTAAATGAAAGGAAGAAGCTTTAAGTCACAGGAAGCAGAGACAGCTGACCCCTTCTCCATCACCCACTTTCAGATTTTTGTACAGAATGAGTAGGTATTGCCTGAGTGCCCCATCACTGTGAACCTCTTCAGCTTTCAGCTTATTGGGAATCGTGAGTTCTCACATGAAGATGTGGGTTTGTGAGGCCAAAGCTGCAGCCTGGTCCACGTTCTGGAAGAAAAAGTGCTCCCACAACCACCCTGAGAATACTGAAGTTGGCGTCCGGGATAAAAAGCACCGTGGGCTCCCAGACTGGGTACCTTTTCATCATTCTTGCCGGTCTCCAAACATCCCTGCCATTTCTTCCCCCTCCACCATCCCGTTGTCTTTAAATTGGAGGACAGAGTGCCTAAGCTATGATGACAGAAACCCAGCTGAAGCAATTACCGAGATGTTTAAAATAATGTGTACATCCCCAAGATTAATTGAACATGTAAGCTGGCGAGGGTTTTTGTGTTTGGTTTTGGGTTTTTTTTTGGGGGGGGGGGCTGGGTTTGATTTATTTTTAAAATCTTGGTTCTGCTTAAAATGTTCCTGACAGAGGAAATATGTTCTACTGTTGCAGTCGGCCGAGGGAATTGCTCACTATCATTTCTAATAAAAGGAATAAATCATACGCTTATTTCTAAATACAAAGCTCGGGCTGGTGTGTGTTTCCCCCTCCCCTCCTTCGCCCCCTATTTTTATTAAACAATCCAACCTGCTGTGCGTTATTAACAATTTTAAATGGGGAGGGGAATAACCCTACTGTTTCTAATCTGCATGAGCAAGATGCCTGTCACTGTGATAGGCAGTTGGACACGGGCTGGTCTATTTCAAGGTTCCTCTTTTGTATGAGTGTTTCAGGGCTGAAGCACAGAAGACACTGGAAGATCTGCGAACAGATATCGGGTAGAGTTTCTACTGCTAAGCAGCAACCACGGAAGAGGGAAGGAAGGTGGCTTGTGGTACAGGGATGAGGGGGGAAATTCCCTCCTATTCATTCATTCATTCATTCATTCATTCATTCATTCATTCATTCATTCATTCATTCATTCATTCATTCAATAAACTGCCCTTTCCTGAGGCTCAGGGCAGTTTACATGGAACTGGAGAAAAACAGTACAGATAACACGATAAATTGAACAATAACAATACAGTCATAAAGGTAGAACAATATAATAATGGAACAAACATGGCGAGAACATCCATTTAACTGTAACATACTGACGGCCCCATGGGATGGACCTATTGGTGGTGGGTTTCATGGGAGGAGCCTCAGGGGCCAATGGAAGGTGATTGAATTCAGGTTGACCTCAACCAAATGCCTGGTGGAAGAGCTCCTTTTTGCAGGCCCTGCGGAACTGTTTAAGCTCTGCTAGGGCTCTGATCTCTTCTGGGAGCTTGTTCCACCAGGTGAGGGCCAGGATGGAAAAAGCTCTGGCCCTGTTTGAGATCAAGCAAATTTCTTTAGGGCCAGCCATTATGCTAACTCCTATGGTCCTACTAGAGCTGCTACTTGCCCCAGGGGATGCTTACAGATTGCCTTATGTTGCCTGTATAGTATCTCACAAGAAAATGCCAATCTGCACATGCATACCTCTCAACCATTCTCAGATGGAAACGGGGACATGCTCGTGGCATCCCATTCTCCTACCAGGACTACAACCTGAGCCCCCCTTTCCTCCTACCTCAGTTACACGTTACAGAAGGCTCCGAAGCCCAGAAGGTGTCTGTGCCACAGATTAAAGATTTGCTCAGGAATTGTCCTACTATCTGTTACCAACAGTTCAAAATTAGCCTCACCGGGGTGGCAGAGAAGATATTATGTGTAGACTTCAGAGGTGAGATATATCTCGAATAGCTCTGTAGACACCTGCAAGGGAGTTCAGCCCTGAAGAATGATACATCTAGTAACGCTTGTGAATGAAAGTTGCTCCAAAAAGACAAACAGATGGTCAATATTAAGAAGGGTGGTTTATGAGGAATAGGCACAAGGGAACTCTTCCTAGCAAATTGGAAGAGTTTGGGCACAAGCACCTGGTCAAGGCCATCTCTCTCTCTCTCTCTCTCTCTCTCTTTCTCTCTCTCTCTCTCTCTCTCTCTCAACCCTTTGGAATTAGATAAGCAACTTTGGAAAGGTGTTTATCTACTCTTGCAGACCCCTAGCTCAGTAAATCGTTCTCCAAGTGAAGAACTGGGGCCTCTGCAAGTCATAGAATCATAGAAACATAGAATAATAGAGTTGGAAGGGACCTCCTGGGTCATCTAGTCCAACCCCCTGCACTATGCAGGACACTCACATCCCAATCGCTCATCCACTGTAGCCTGCCACCCCCTTGAAACTTCACAGAATCAGCCTCTCCGTCAGATGGCTATCCAGCCTCTGTTTAAAAAATTTCCAAAGAGGGAGAACTCAGCACCTCCCGAGGAAGCCTGTCAAGAATGGACAGCATGCTTTGTGGCTTGTTGGGCAGCTATGAAGCTGCTTTAAAGGCAAACAAAATTATCAAAGGAAAGCAGGATTTCTTTAAGGTAGCAGAATTTGTCTTATACTGGAAGCACACGACTTAAAACTACATGTATAAGATATGCTTGGTATGAATGTAGCAACCTTTTGTTGGGGCTTTGGCATCCTCTCAGAATGGCAGTTTAAACAGAAGCAATTGTGCACAATTGCTTCTTGGACAGTTATTAGGGTTGCCAACCTCCAGGTGGAGCCCAGAGGGTCTTCCAGAATTACAATTCCTCTCCAAATGTGCCCCTCGAGAAAATGGGGCTTTGGAAGGTGGACTCCATGGTATTATATCCCACAGAGATCCCTTTTAATCTGGCGAGCCAGGCTGGGTGACCTTGGGCCTGTCACAGCCCTGATAGTGCTGTTCTCACTGAGCAGTCCTGTCAGGGCTCCCTCAGCCTCACCCACCGCACAGGCTGTCTGTTATTGGGAGAGGAGAGGGAAGGCAACTGTAAGCCGCTTTGAGACTCCTGGCAGAAAAAAGCGGCATATAAGAACCAACTCTTCTTCTTCAGTAATACCAGGGCTCTCTCAGCCTCACCTACCTCACAGGGTGTCTGTTGTGGGGAGAGGAAAGGGAAGGCGAATGTAAGCCGCTTTGAGGCTCCTTCGGGTAGGGAAAAGCAGCACAAAAGAACTAATTCTTCTTCTTCCAAAATGCCACACCTAAATTTCTACCCATTTTCAAACCTGGAGTTGGCACCCCTACATATTGACCTGAGTACAGGTAGGGCCTCTTCTTCCCCTGCACCACTAAGCACTGGATGTTTGTTTTTTTGGCTTGGGCCCTGTGAAGAAATTAGCAGTGCCCTCCCAGTTTCCAGTGTCCATCTCCAGCCATCGGCCAGACTGACTGAGGGGGGTGCCTTCAGAGCTGATAATACAGCTTTTGTTAACTGCTCATACCTTCTGTTCACTGGGTGCCACCTATTTGCCCAGCTAAATAAAATATCATAAAAAGTCTTGAAAGAATATATCCCAGCTTATAAAGTGTCTTTCCTGCACATGCCAGACTGAAGACTCATCGCATCTTGGTTCAACGGGTTTGGGGATAATTTTGCAGGATGCCATAAGAAACAATTTCCATGTGCAGTGACACAATTTCAGGAGACTGACAAATTGTGAAACTATTCAATGTCAATGAGGGAAGAACCCCTGAGCCCGGCAATTACTTGAAAAGGGTGTGTGTGTCCTTGGAACCTTCTTGGTCTCCATCTAGAAGCAGGGGTAGTCCAACTGCGGCCCTCCAGATGTCCATGGACTACAATCCCCATGAGCCCCTGCCAGCAGGGGCTCATGGGAATTGTAGTCCACGGACATCTGGAGGGCCGCAGTTGGACTACCCCTGATCTAGAGTCTTGGGTGGGGTCAGGTTTGGCCAGCAGAACCATGGCATACTTTTCAGGGTTGGCATAATTTTCAGTCCATCTCTGAATGCAATTCTGCCCCTGCAATCTGCAGACTCCTTCTTTGATCAGATGCCTGATTTTATAATTATGCTTTCAAGTGGGCCCAAACATCATTTCCTCTGGCCTCCAGTACAAAGAACCTGTCCCAAAGTGTGATTTTAGTGATAGGGTTTTTTAAAAAAATCTTTACTCTTTAAATTGCCATTTCCCTCCTTTCATCGCTGTCATAGAGTCTCCAGACCCAGCATCTCCCTTCTCGCCAACCAACACGTAGGAGTGACCTGTGAACAATCTTCTAGACTGGGCTGCAATTTAATTAACTCAGCTAAGTGTTGCTTCTTTTCTAAGAAAGATGTGATGCCTCTGCCTCCCCATGGCGAGCTAATTACTCCAGCCTGACAAGGATGGCAGTAATTTTCTCTTTACTTGATAAGGAACTTCACACGCCCTTTCTGCTTTTCCTGGAAGTCTCAGATAAGCAAAATGCTCTGGTCTGCCAGAGCTTGGCAAGGAAGTTATATGAGATCCAGAGGCAGGTTTCTTCCTTTCTTCCTTTCTTCCTTCCTTCCTTCTTTCCCTTCCTTCCTTCCTTCCTTCCTTTCTTCCTTCCTTCCTTCTTTCCCTTCTTTCCCTTCCTTCCCTTCCTTTGGAATTTTTGCCACCATCTTTCTTTCATTCCTGGGACTCTAGTCCTCCAGTCCTGCATCAGCCACAGTGAGAAGTGTCCACCCACTGTGTCCTTCCACCCTCTTCCTCCACAGCTCGTTGTAGCATTTACGATCTTCCGTGCTTAATTTTTATTTAAACTGGGCAAGTATGTCACAGCAAAAAGACAAATCAGTCCACAGCTATATCCAGAGAAAGATCATTTCCACAGGGATCCAACAGGGAGAGATCCCAGCTGATTCACTTGACCTGTGATTTAAGCCAGATAGAAGAAGAGTTGGTTCTTATATGCCGCTTTTCCCCTACCCAAAGGAGTCTTAAAGCAGCTTACTATCGCCTTCCCTTTCCTCTCCCCACAACAGACACCCTGTGAGGCTGAGAGAACCCCGATATTACTGCTCGGTCAGAACAGCTTTATCAGTGCTGTGACGAGCCCAAGGTCACCCAGCTGGCTGCCTGTGGGAGAGTGCAGAATCAAACCTGGCTCGCCAGATTAGAAGAGTGATACTTTACTCCACTTTCTACAGCTTTTTGACTTAACAAAGTTCTTAATACTGTACTCAGGTTTCAGTACCTCATTTGTTTTCTGCATCTCAATTCCACCGGCAGGAGAAATTGCTGAGGCGGGTTAGTTTCCTTGAGAGGAAAGATTCATAGTAATTTTTTTTTTTAGTCATTCTAAATGGTAACCACACAGATCTTACAAACTGAGCGTGTGGGAGAAGAACCAAACAGACTGTGCTAGACTTTAAGACAGCATCAGTTCTCCCAAAGCAACAGCGTGTCCTTGGAATCCCCACCTACGCACATGCCAAGGATCTTCTGGAAGCCAGACTGAGATTCTGGATTCCTTCGGTGACTACGTACCGACGGCCAAATGGTTCTCCTCCAGCAGGTGAGTCTAGTAGCGAATACCTGCCACCTGCGTCCCCGTACACTTTAGCAAGCATCGTCTCATGGTCGATATCTTTTAAAGAAGCCCCTTCAGTGCTTCAGCTATACAAAATTCAAAGTAAAGTTATGACCCAGCTTGGCATAGCGACACTATGAACAGGCTTGCCTCACCCCAATAAAGGGTATTCGAGTGATAAAAGTTGACTTTTTGACTTCCACAAGAGTCCAGGAGCATTCTAAACAGATTTGCTTAAGTGCTTCATGGATAGCTATTAGATCAGTGGTTCTCAACCTGGGGGTTGGGACCCCTTTGGGAGTCGAATGACCCTTTCACAGGGGTCGTGGCAGCGCAAGCAGCTTGGCCGAGGGGGCATCTACACAACAACCTTGCAGAGTAGATTGAGATAGAGCGTTCATGTGTCTCGAGCAGCAAAAAACAGCGATATTGGCATGGTGGGAAAAGAGACAGAACTGAACTGAGAAACCCCAGAAAAAAAACCAATTTACATACAATCACGAACAATGGATCTTCATGCCATTGGTCAATTTCGGTTTAATTTCTGTGAAAGAACCCTGGCATCATTTTATGGTTGGAGGTCACCACAACATGAGAAACTGTATTAAAGATTCATGGCATTAGGAAGGTTGAGAACCACTGTATTAGATCCTCTTTACAACACCTCTCCCACCATCAGACTGAGATATAAAGACCCTAGTCCTACTCGTATCTGATGAAGGGAGCTTTGATACTCAAAATCTCACATGTGAAAATCGTGTTAGTCTTGAAGGTGCTACTGGCCTCAAATCTAACAGTGTAATTTCTGGAGCTGGCCTGGGGTAACCAGGGCCACAACTCCGGCACAACCAGGATCACAGATTTCCACCCCCTTCCCCCAACCCCGGGTATCCTTTATCCCTGGCTCACTTGCACTTTGAGCTCCACAGAAACAAATGGGGAAACAAGCTCCTCAGGAAAATATTGTCTTGTTTATGTAAAAGATTCCTTTTTTTTCCTTAAAAAAAAGACATCTTTACATGTTCTCGAGGCAGGAGCCTCCCACTCCTGCCTAATGAATGAGCCACCCTTAATTTCCCCAATTATGCATTTTTAATGGCAAACAGATTAAAAGAATAAATAAAAACAGGGTAAACTCCAAGAATCCTTGGCACATCTTCGAGGACTGGCATCGCTTTCTCGGCATTGGCTCCATACTCCCCGCCCCTCCCACCGCCGTGCATTTCTGCTGTGGTCGTCTGCTGTTTCACTGGGGGGGGGGGGCTGTCTAGCTCTCCTCTTCCCACTGAATCCTCAGCTCTTCCAACCTGGAGATGCCTCTAGATCAGGAGGCAAAAAGAGGGAAAGTGCCACTTTGTCTTGCTTAAGGCTCGCCCCCAACCTTATTCTGCACAATCGCACCACTTCTGGGGTTTCTCAAAGGCTAAAGAATGTTTCGGGGGTTTCTCAACAGAAAGGCCGATTTATACCAGTGCTGTGTGTCCTATGGTTTTTATCTCTTGGTTGTGTTTTGTCATGTCTGTTGACATTTTGGAGCGAGGCAGGGTAGAAATATGTTAAGAAATAAATCACCGAACCACAAGGAGACTCTGAAGCCAGGGCAATGGCTCCTGAATAGAGTCGATGGTCCATTAGCATCCTCTCCGTGCCAACCACAGTAACCACGGCTATGGAGAAGCCGAACTGGGAGGGTGGAAGAGACCCGTAATGCATTTTCCACAGGCTCTTAATGCAAGCAAACAGCAGGAAGCCATCCCGGGGGTGACGACCCAGCAAGCATCCTCCAGGCAACTACCCAATGCTCCGTGACCCGTGGCCCACCGTCCAAACACCTCCACTGCAAAGCCTGGCACGTTTGATTAATCCCCCTGCCTGGTCTCAAACTGTCCAGACTTCCCCCAGCCGACCCGCAGGGCTCCTTTCCTTTCAGTGATTTTTAAAGAAGTTGGTCCCAAACAGCTGGTAGTACGATGATGTATCGATTCATTACAGCCCCGCGCTCAGCGGCACCATAAAAACCCACCCACACTGCTATGAAAAGCCCGTAATTTATAGCTTGCTGCAAGTAATGAAGCTTCATCGGTTCTGCTCGTAGCTCAGAGACTTGTGCAAAAGGTGAATCTGTGTGCTTCATCCCAGGCCTTTTCACCAGGCTCATGGCTCTGCGGACACTGATCGTGCAGGGCTGATAACCAGGAAACGCCCTGGAAACTCTGTTAGGTTTTCTGTCTTTCCCCATTCAGCATCCTTCAGGTATATTTCCCCGCTGGGTTAGATTAAAGACCTGCCGTTCCCGAGGATGCAAGCTGGGCTGCGATTGGCCGCAGAGCTTGTCAGTCTCCTACCTGGCTGAGGAAGCTGAGCATGTAGGAGGCGGGCAATGGTTTGGGGACTACCACGGACAGGACTGTTTAAACGTTTTTGCAGGCGTGCCTCTCTATCAATCTATGTCTCCCTGTTGCTAGTTGAACATTCTGGTATCATCAGAGGCACCACCCACCCCAAATCCCTAATCCTTAGTGACCTACCTCTGTTCTAAGCCCTTCACTTTTAAAACAATTCTTCTGAAAGTCCCTCAGGTTGAACCAGGGTGTCTCATTTTGCCCACCACACCCTTCCTTATAATTTTCAGGCCTCTCTGAGGTGTGTGGAAGATCAATTCTCCAGAAAAACAAGTCCTCACAGAGGCAGGTATTATATTCTCCCCGGTGGCCTCCCCAGCCGGTGATACCACTGAAGTAAAACACACAACGGCGCACACACATACACAAGCCGACAAGTCAATTTCCCGGGCAAGTGTGCCTGGTTTTTCGTTCACCCTCTTCGGCTCTGAATGAAGCCAAGTTAAGGGGAGCAGGGAAAGTACATGTTTACAGTTCAAGATCTTTTAAAAGTACAGACTGGTAAAGAGATCAGTGTTTATCTTTTAAGGAACGGCACCCATGCCTGGCCTACCAAACACCTATTATTTACTTCACTTACATTGCATTCTGCCTCTCCCTTCCCAAAGGGGCCTCAAAACTGTTTATATCATTCTCCTCTCATCTCTTTTATTCTGGGGTCCCTACCAGATCGCTGCCTCGCCAGAATACCTCCTAGCCATCCCTCAGCCTGCCTGAGCTGAGTCTTTTTCTCCTAAAATTACATTCCACCCCCGACCCCTTTTAAAGGTGACATGGGAAAACAAGCTCTCCCCTGTCCCTTCTGCAACCCATGTTAGGTCCTTGCAGCATACATTTTGGCCCTGCCAATAACAGGAGTCAAAGGGTACAACCCTGCTTGGGATGGTGCTGTTGGTTTGTATTGAATCACACACACGTTTATTTCATTCTTATTTATAATTGGATTTGTAGGAGCTCATTCCTCTTAGCCAGCTGTCCCTGGGTGGTGTACATCGGTTTAAAAATCAGCTAACTAAAGCCAGATTTATTAACTCTCTACAAACAGCACTGACGTTCTATGTTTCCAAGCCGTCCCCAGATTGGTCTGTTCTACTGGTTGCAAGATCTAGATCAGGGGTAGTCAAACTGCGTCCCTCCAGATGTCCATGGACTACAATTCCCAGGAGTCCCCTGCCAGCGGCAGGGGGCTCCTGGGAATTGTAGTCCATGGACATCTGGAGGGACGCAGTTTGACTACCCCTGATCTAGATCTTGCAGGAGGGAGTTTTTCAAGAGGAGGGGGGGTTCCTAGATGTTACTGGCAGCCAGGCCTCAACCAAAATGCCTGGTGGAAAAGCTCTGTTTTAGGGGCCCTGCAGAACTGAGTAAGCTCTGATAGGGCCCATGCCTCCTTTGGGAGCTCATTCCACCAGGTAGGGGCCAGGCCTGAAAAGACCCTGGCCCTGATCGAGGCCTGGAGCACCTCTTGTGGGCCAGGAACCACCAGTCTGTTGGAACCAGTGAAGCATAATTCTCCTAGGGGGATAATTTTGGGAGAGGCAGTCCCTCAGATACATCCAGCCATGTTGCTGCCTAAAATTAATATCGGAATGTAGATTTTCCTTTCAGAGGGTTTCATGGCTTAACCTCTCCCGTGCCCCATTTTCTGAATAGAATCTGGGCACCCCAGGCTATTGGTATTTCAAAGCAGAAGGGTTATAGACACACACACACACGCCTGTTAAAGGATGAGACCGATTTTTTTCAAAATGCTAATAAGAACGTGGGAAGCCCAGTTTCACTTAAAGCCACCTGGAACAGAGTGGGATGGGCTAAACTTCTTCCCTCTGGCTGCCACAGTCCAAGGTTCCCCCAACTTTTTGTTCTTAATGCTGTTTCTGAAGCCTCAGGAAGCTGAGTTTCGGTCTTCAGGTCTCCAATGGTGCAGCAGTAACAATCAGCCTGGAAGCAGAAGGAATGAGGCAGGGGGAGCAGGGAGTCTCATGTCCCAACAGTACCTTGGCCGGCCTGCTGTTTAATTGGTTCTCCGTGGCATTTTTCAAGACTGCCAGACCGCCATTATTTACTGGCATTAAATTCCTCTCCCCTCTGTTAGAAAACGACCAGGTGGCAGCCCAATCTTTTCCGACATGCCTAACAAAGCTTCCCTCCCTGCTGGCATTTCCTTGTTCATTCTGGAACATAAATAGTCGCATTGATTTTTGAAAACATTTTTACTGCCCCGCAAGTAAAAACATTTTTTGCACCCGTTATGAATCGTCCGGGCACCCACTTGCCGGTCAATCTCCATTCTTTCCCCACCCCCAACGCTTTCTGCAATCCTGGCCACATGCAAGGGAATGGGTGCGGAATACCGGCGGGGAGCAAAAGCTGTGAATTTGGCAGCTCCCTGGTTCCAGCCTTGGCTCTGCCACAAACTCACTTGGTGGACTTGGAGAAGCCACTCCAGCACACCTCCCTCCATCTGCAGTATGGGGGTATGATGTATAGGGGTAACATGTTCTACAGACTGTTCTATGTATGGTTCTCTGTTGTAAAGTAAACCGCCCTGAGCCTCCGGGGAGGGCGGTATAGAAGTATGATAAATAAATAAGACTGGACCTACTTTGCAGAGCTGTCGCAAGGATTACTGGCATAGTAGATGCACTTGACAGAACTACTGAAATGTTAATTATTACAGCAGATGAAAACTCTGGACAAGCAAGAGGAGAAGCCATTCCCCCCTGATTCCTCATCCAGTTGGCGGCTGCCGAAATAAAAATCTGGGAGTCTGCCTGAAAGAAAATACAACTGCTATCAATACCCATCACTCCTGCCATCTGTCTGTTTAGTATAGCCAGATATCTGTTGAGGATGAACTTGGGGCCTATTAATGAGGCAGCACAAGGGATTAACCGAGAGTTGCCAGGTCCCCCCCTCCAGCCACTGGTGGAGGATGGGACGTGGGAAGTAGGTTGGCAAGATCCAGGTTGGGAGAGTCCTGAAGATTTGGGGACGGAGCCTGGGGAGGGCAGGGATCTCAGCGGAGTACAATGCCCTAGAGTCCACCCTCCAAAGCATGATCTCTGTAGCTTGGAGAACTGATCTCTGGAGTCTGGCGATGGGGTGTAATTCCACGGGATCCCCAGGACCCACCTGGAGGATGGCATCCCTAGATTCACCAGCCTATGTCTTAGGGGCCAGAGCCCTCAATGTGGAGGGATGAAACTAGGGTTGGAGGAGGCACACCCTAAAGCACACACTGGCCAACCCCACCTTTCTCAGGCAGGCCAGGGATGAAGAGATCAAAACTTCCTCCAGTTCAGCGTCAGCAGACCAGCCTCCTGCTCACCCAGTGCTAAATGCCCGGAATCTGGACCTTTGTGCTAGAGGCCTAGCTTTCTGAGACTTAAGAGTGGGGGCACACTAAGCCGCTTCCCCCAGAACTGAGCTGTGTCATGCTAAGGCACCAAAGGGGGCAAAGGTTTCCCTTCCCTATTTCTCTCCACACCTCCCTCAATTCTTCATGGGCTCTAACACATTCCTTCCAATAGTGAAGCGTGTGCCAAGGAGAGTGTCTCTTAGTCAAGCAGAAACATGGAGCCACTGACAGACGTGGGTGAGGTTTACTACAGACTTGGGGGTTCCAAAGCCCGGTCTTTATCCTCCTAATCCACTGCTCCAATCGCCACCTTGCCGAGTATACATTCAGACAAAACATTCCTTTTCAGCTTGCGGGGTTTGAACCTCGGCAAGAAGGAAGATGCCACGCTGCCACTGTCAGCAAAAGAAAAATTTCCGTGCTTTCCTCTGCAGTATGTTTGGGAGCGAGTCCAACCCGTTTCAAAAGGGCTGACTCCCAAGTAAGCCTTGCCTAGGACTGCAGCCTTAAAGTGCAATCCTAGGCATACTTCCTGAGGAATGCTCCCTACCTCAGAGTGGGCTACAAAGGCCCAATCTTAAGCAGATTTCCTCCCCGGTCAGCCCTTTTTGAAGCTTGCCTTCTAAGCAAGCAAGCAAGCAAGCGCTGCAGCCTTAAAGAACTCTAAACATCTAGCTCCCAACACTGCAGAACATCGAGGTTCTCTGCAGCGCATGGAAACTGAACACAATGCAGATGGAATCCCAATTTCTAACATAAAAGTCCAAAAACCTCCACTAATCAAATGCGCAAAAAAAAAAAAAAAGGCGCTATCAGAGCTGCTAAATCTTCCCTGCAGTACATGCCTCCTCTCCCTTCTACTGCGGTTTGCACAAACTGAATATACTATTTATTGGTGATGAGACCCTGTCAAAACACATGCTGGAGATTAGTAAATGGAAGATCATCAAGAGAGACAAAAATAGATTTTTCTGCGTTTGATGCAAAGTTCAAATGCTATCCCTCCCCCTTCCCACCCCCCTCCCCGGCCAAGCAGTACACAGCCTCAACGGCACCTTTGTAAAATGGGGAATAACACGCAATGGGAAGTAGAGGATCAGTTTTATTACATGGAGAGATGTTTGCCGAGGTTGGGCTAAAGAGACTCTGGAGAAGTCAACTAAAATCCCATCCTGCAGAGGAGAACTGGAACTGGCTTAATTCTTGCACAAACACACACAAAAGAAGAGCGAAGCCTGGATCTTTATTCATTCAAAAATATATATATTTACCAACGCAAGGGTGCAATACAGTTAAGCACAAGCTGGCTCTATGCAAATATATTTTGAAAAGCCAGCAAACTGAGATGCCACATAGCTTGCCTTTCTAACAATTATCCGCACTTTTTCTCACCATTCCTTACGGTCCACCCCTTTTAAATATCCTGATTCAAACTTTATCCGTACACATTCCGAAAAACAACCCGCTGGTGCTAAAGTTCACTGAGAGGCAGGCACCTGAAATACAATACTTGTGATTCACAATGGCCATTCAGTTCTGAACCCTCCTTCATCCCCACTGGAGATGGGGCGGGACCAGCCATCCACCAGGAGGAGGAGCCTGAAGGGAAGGCGGGAGTTCATGCACTGGGGGCCAACCAGGCGGATACTGGAAAACGGACTCTTCCTCAGGGTCGGTGCTAGAACGAGGGAGATGACAATAACATTGGGTAAATAGTTGGCACGTACATGACACTTTCAGAGTGCTACAGATATGTTACTTCACCAATTCCTGCAACAAGCCTAGGAGGTATGATCAGTATTAGTATCTACAGGCTGCAGATGGGAGTGTGCGGCTAGAAGACGACGAGATTGGCTACATAAATAGAGCTGGAATAAAATCTGACCCTGGGGCTTCCTATTCCCTGGCTTAAATTCTGAGCTACCATCCCCAACCTTTTCCACAACTGATTTATGGACCACAACCATTGTGAAGCCCGCTGCTTGTACACCTGTGCCCATGACTGACACACACGTGAAATCTCCTAGTTTTCTGGGGCTCAGATAATTGTGCTGGCTGGGGAGGGGAAATAGTATATCAACAGAGTATTTCTCGGGATGGCTCCCTCTGTGTGTGCCCCCTCCCCCCCCCCAGTAGGTAGGCCACAAGGCACTGCCCAATGAAAATACACAGCTAAACGTCTTCGGAGGACCCGAAGGGAAGATTGGCATAAAGATCGGCTGAGCAGAGTGACCCAAATGGTTGGCAGCCCCTGCAGCAGCGCCGGGTCCAGAGCTGCCAAAAAGAAGATAACTCAAGGGCAGCCGGGCACGAGGGCAGTGCCAATTAGGCAGGAGCCCTCCAAAGGGAGCTCTGTCCCCTGTGTCCTAACTGCTGTTTGGTTCTGCTGAGTGCAGAGACAGCAGGGAGAAGCAGGTTCCACTCTGGCACCAGCCAGCACAGCCTGCCTCAAAAGACAAGCAGTGGGTGGAAAAGCCCCCAAGCAGAACCCACCCGTTTTTTCTCTTGAGAGGAAAAAAAGGCTCTTGGGCTGTTTTCCTCAACCCTCCAGGCTAAGGAAACTGAGAAGGCTGAGAATTTCAGAACCGCAAGGAGGGGAGGAGTACGAGCATGCGATCCTGAATCAAAGCTCTGCTACCATACCGGGGGATGCCAGGGATCCATCAAGAACTACAAGTAAAATAATGGTTTCCCCTTTGGGAGTTTGGTGGAAGCCCAAGGAGGATGGTGATGGAGCTGTGTGGGAAGGGACAGGAGAGATCTTGCTCATACCCAATAGATGAATTCTCCCCCCTTTCTTTCACACTCACCACCTCCATGAAGACGACCCCTCTGCCTATACCCCAAGCACCTGTACATGCACACTTATCCCCTTTGACTCCTGCCTCGGCTTGTCCTGCATCGTCTCTCCCAGCACTAGAATCTGAACAGCGAGCTCTACAGGGCAGGGGCTGTCATGTTCCCCTGCCAAGTGCTATGAGCAGCCAGCAACAGATGTAGGAGGCAAGCAGAATGAGCAAGATGCCGGGAGCGCTTGGGCAGTCATAGATGCCTCCTCCTCTCCCTGGCCATAGAGGCAGGCCTGCCGAGACCATCTGGAGTCCTGCAGGAACACCTCCAAGGGTCAGCCCGAAAAGCACGTACCTGTTCGTCTGAGCTGAGCCGAGCCGCTTGGCTCTCTTCTCCAGCCACTCCTCGACGGTCCCTGGGGGATTCGCTACCCCGCCCCGCTGCTGTTCCTTCGCTCTCCTCTCCTCTGTTTTTTTTTTTAAAGGCAGGTGACAAGAGTAGAGCTGCTTTAGTACGCTGTCCTTTTACTCCGTTCCATCCGCTCTTCATCAGCCTGCAGTTGTTCTCTCGGAGACCGTGGCTTTTGCCTGTGCAATTTGGCCCGGGGCGGAACCTCCCCCCCAGCTGTTCTCCTGGGCTTGGAGACTGGGCTGCTTCCAGGGTCAGCCTCTTTGCCTCTTCCTGCCCTACACTGGCCACCAGCCCTGGATGGCTTTCAAAAGATCCGCCCTTCTGGCCCGGCTCGACCCAATGCATTTGTACAGTCTGGGAGGTGAGCCAGCCTGGAAATCAGGGCAGTGAAAGAGGAGCCGGGCCTGGTTTTGCTCACAGATGATCTAGAGCCGGGGTAGTCGAACTGCAGCCCTCCAGAGGTCCATGGACTGCAATTCCCATGAGCCCCTGCCAGCATTCGCTGGCAGGGGCTCGTGGGAATTGCAGTCCATGGACCTCTGGAGGCCTGCAGTTTGACTACCCCCCGATCTAGAGGCTTCAGGGCCAAGTCCTATGAGACACTCGACCCACTTCTCCTGTTACTCCGAAAGCGGAGCGCTGCCTTTCTCTAGGCAGAGCAACCACAACACAGAGGAAGGCAGCCAAGGTTGATAGGGCCAAGATGCAAAACCCTTTAGGAAGCAAGAGTGTCTGCAGATTCACAAATGAGGATTCTAAAGCATTACAAGCCAGCAGCACGGTCCCTGAAAACAGCAAGGCTGGTAGAAGTGGCAACTCAAAGCCAAGCATCAGAAGGAGGGGAAAAGAACAAAACCCATTCATTGAAAACCCTGGGAGAACTTACTGGACGCTGAAAGGTTAACAAAGTGCCCAGCAAGTGTCCAGGAGGAAGCGTTCCGAAGGTGGGGAGCCAACACCAAAAGGGCCCTGCTCCTCGTTGTAATTCACCTCACCTCTGACAGAGGAAGGAGGCTGAGCAGGGCTTCAGAGGACGATCTCAACAGGGGTGAGGGAAGCAGGAGGAAAGATAGTCTTCTTTCCTTACTGGACTGCTTACTGGGAGGGCAGAGAGACATCGGTCTTGCCCTGCCCACCACCAGCAGGGGTCCATCTCCACCCAGAGGACCCGCCAATCTCCTACCATCCCCCCCCCCAGCCTCTTCCCATCAGTCACCTGCTCTAAACCGAGACACTGCATGTCACAGTTTTAACCAAAACGTTAAACATTTCCCAACAGGGTGTAAAATTAGCGACACTACTCCGGCAGAGTGAAGGATAACGCCAGTCTCATGATGGCAGCCAATTATTCTTCTCCCCTGTTGAATATTAATGATGGTGGCAGAAGCAAGACACACAGTGAGCAGCCAGAGATGGATAACGTGTCATATGCCGTTTGGCTGCTATTCAGGAACGGCACAATAAGGCAGTGGAAGGCATAGGCCGGGGGCGGGGGTGGACAGGGACTCAGATCTTCTGGGGTCTTGCAGATGGCCAGATCAACCTCTCCTGTTCTTCCATAGCACCCTCTTTCTCAAAGGACTCCCACCTTAAACCACCTCCTATCCCCTCCCCCCTTTCCGGTCCACATTGAGCTTATCTGTTATTTATTATTTATTTATTTGGATTTTTATACTGCACTTCCCTACGGCTCTGGGCGGTTTACACGGAACGTTGCACAAATTTACATAGAACTTTATGACAACCTATGACATCTCAACAATATGTCAATTTCAAAGAACATCCCAACAATATATCAGGTAACAACCACAACATGACATGAATAACAACACTGATATATTGCTGGGGGGATCAAACTGTTCAGTCATGGAAGGGGTGTCTGGGTTGGTCAGCCTCAAGTGAATGCCTGGTGGAAGAGCTTCCTTTTGCAGGCCTTGCGGAATTGCGGAAGCTCAGGCTGTGGTTTGTGATGGCATGGCAGGGAGGCATGGCCAGCTGACATGACTTCTGGGCCACCTCAAAGCCTGAAAGATCATTTTTCGGGGGCTCCTCCATGGTCAGAACTAGAAGAGAATTTTTCTTGCTGATGAGCTGGTTTTCTATTTGCAGGGTGCTCTCCTGCCCCATGGCATCTCCCATATCTGTCAAGCATCGCCTGATTAATATGCATGTGTGAAGCAGCCTGTACCTCCTTGATAATGTCTACCCTGCAAGCAGAGAAGGTACTGTGATATGCCCCTGCTTTCAAAGAGTTAGCCTGGCTTCCAGTGAAGCCCATTCACCTTCCTTGTCTTTAGGGTAACCTGGAAGCCTCTGATAAGCCCATTCATGCATGCACATCACCATCAGGTGGCAAGAAGACATGTGTGAACCAGCCCCAGGAGTCTAAGACATATGTTTTATTTTGAGAACATCCTCTCTATCCTTAGCCCGTACCTCAGCCTCAATTCCATAACACTGGATTATTAGCTATGTACTTTTGCGCCGTTGTGCTGTTTTTCCCTTTGGCTCCTTTCAACTTCCAGGTTCCAAAATCCTGGGTCCAGAATGCTCCTCCCGTGCCCCGGAATTCAGCTCGTCTCAATTCAGCCTGCCAGGAGCAGCAGACAAGGTTTAACCTCAATGTAAGTTGCACTCAGCAAGGCAGGAAAGAAGCCAGTTCAGGATTCTCTGCCACTGAGTTTCTTTAATTAAAAACATTTTGCTTTGCAGTATGAGAGGGAGGAGGTTTGCTGAGGGCCCCCAGAGGATTGCCTTCTCTCGCCAGCCAATTCAATCCCTCTGCTTTCATCCGGCCCATTTAACCTCTGCTGATAATCAATAGCAGCATAATTGGCGAACAAACCTGACAGGAGCAGCTGGTCAAATCCCCCTCCCGCTCCAGCTTCTTAGTAGAGGGCATACATTTCCTGACAGGTGCTGTTTACTGAAGCATTTTAGAGTGTTTTCAGATTTTTTTTCTATTATTATTTTGAAACGGTGTAGCCTAGTCTTGATCATACAGGCTGAAGCACTGTGGGAACAATATGAGAGAAATTCCACCCACAGAAAGGGGCAATGGGGACACCAGGAAGAAACCGCAGGTCAAGCACCTGCTTTGCACGCATGTGCCCAGGTCCAGTTCCCAGGCTCTCTGGTAAAAAGGATTAGTAGTTAGGGGGAGGGCAGTATATAAATATAATAAATAAAATCTCAGCCAGAGACTGTGAAGATTCACTGTTAGTTAAACTCAATTTTGGCCCAGACTGGCCTTTCTTGCATACTCAGGGAAATGCCAATCACCACTTTGGGGTCAGGGGGTGTTTTTCCCCCCAGGCCAAACTGGCCAGGGATTCTGAGTTTTGGGGGGTGGTGCATCATCTGGGCATAGAATTGGGGTCACTGTGGATGGGCAGGGAGTGGAGAGTTTCCTGCATTGTGCAGTGGGTTAGACTAGATGGCCCTTGAGGTCCATTTCAACTCTATGATTCTGTTTGCTCTTTGCAGTCTTACCTTTGGCAACTGCTTACCTTGTACCTGTGCGTTCAGCTTCTCCAAATCCACCTCAGTCATGTGAGAGAACCTGCAATTGGAGCCAAAGTCACATTGCCCTGCAAGGAAACCCAAACAAGGGCATATGAAACAGGGGGCATGTGAGTGTCTTGCATAGTGAAGGGGGTTGGACTAGATGACCCATGAGGTCCCTTCCAACTCCATTATTCTATGATTTTATGATTCTATGAAGCTAGTGGCAGCTTGCAGCCCTAACTAAAATATGCCTTCGCCAGAAAAACAAGTACACACCTGTCTGCAGGAACTTCCGGCAGGGCTTCTTACTCTGCTCCTCCTGAAGGACAGCTGCAGCATCTGTGGAACACAAAAGGACCACATGGGAGGGAGAACCAGGCCCAGCCGTTCTCCTTGCTTCAGCCTGGCATTATTCTAGCTTAGACTTTCTCAACTTTCTTACCCTATGGCTGGCAATTGCTGAAATAAAATACGATTGAACTTTTTTACTATTGAGAAACCCCTGAAGCATTCATTAAGCTTTGGGAAACCCCAGAAAAACCTGGTCTAGCTTTTACCCACGTGAGCCTTCTCCCGCAGGAATTAAAGTCATAATTTCAAGAGAAAATTGCAATGCTTTGTCCCTTCTCTGATTCTCATTCCTGGATCCCACCTATTTGCTAAATAGTTCCTTGTGTGGAATCAGCCAGAGCCTACCACCCTGCAGCCAACAATCGGAATCCAAAAACCACCTAAGGTGCTTCAGCACATACAACAGGCTCTCCCTCATCCCGCACTACACCCACAGCCCTTTCCTAGTCCCTGGGAATAGAACTTGCCTCCTACCTCGAAATAAGTCATACCAGACCTTCTTGGCCCTCAGGTGCTGCACCCCATTCAGGTGCTTCTTCCTGTTGTGGAGATTATCCTGAAACGAGCGTTCACAGTAGTCGCAGAAGTAGCGCTTCCCCATGCAGACTCCTCCAAGCACGCTTTCTGAAGGAAGATTAAGTACAATTTATCCACATGGTTTCCACACACTTTTCCATTGTGCAAGCCTCCATCCAGTCGCTTGTAGCTTCCATGAGGTAAGATTGTTTCTCAAAACTATTGGGCAGCCTCAATTACTACTTGCAAAGGCAGTCATCATGACTGCTACACTATATATACACTCTGGTGAGTAAGCCCCATAGATTGCAGTGGAACTAATTTCCAGATATAGATAAAGAAGATTGTATTTCATGCTTTCTAAAGCACGGAGCAGCACACTCCAATGAATGGAGTCTGTTATCTACTCAATCTTTAGCCCATCACAGCTTCAAGGATCTCAGTATGGCATATATATTTCCTTCCACTCTGTCCTATCAGCAGCTCTGTCAAGTAGATTAAAACGGGAAATCCACTAATTCAAGAAGCGGTTAAAGATCTGCTTACAAATGCAAGGATGCCAGGTGACGGAAAACAAAACACATTCCAAATGAGAATGGATGGCTTGTAGGGAAAAGATCTGAGATGTGGTAAAAGTGAAAAGGTTGACAGCATTTAAAAAAAATAGGGCAATAAAAGGTTGGAAAGTTTATTGGATCCCATTACTATACTATGGCAAAAAGGAAATTTGTAATCAAGGGCTATTAGTGGCAGTAATTATTGAGTTCCATTGCTATCTATTGAAGTACTTAGTCACAGGAGGGCCTTCACTTTAGTACGCTATTAGCTTCTTCCCCTCAGCTGTAGTAGAAGGAAGATACAGGAAAATACCTTACCTTGAAAGGAAATGCCCTTGTGGCTCTGGACATATAGAAACAGTGGAACATACACTCCTTCAGTATCAAGATTATAATAAGATTTGTACTAGTTTCATTCTATCACTGTTATGTAGATTTCCTTGGTGTTCAGGACAATTTTGCTGCTTACAGACACAAATAATGACACCTTGTAGTGTTCCAGGTTTTTTGCAGTAGCAATGAACATTCACAATAGGAATTAAGGCCATAAGAAGTCAGGGCCCAGGGTACCTGAGGGACTGCATTTCTGTCTCTGCCCCTCAAAGAGCTCTACGCTCTGTCACCACCAACTGGCTAAGGGTCCCTGGCCCAAAAGAAGCCCACTTAGCCTGAACCAGGGCCAGAACCTTCTCTGTCCTGACCCCCCACCTGGTGGAGATCAGGGCCCTAATAGAACTAAATCAGTTCTGCAGGGCTTGCAAAAGGGAACTCTTCTGCCAGGCATTTGGTTGAGCTTGACCAGAACCAGGAACATCTACAGGGCCCCTGCTCCCTCCCAGAAATCCATACACCCAATGTGAACCATGGACCTGTTCGAACCATTATTCTCATTAGACTGTTACCTTCAGTTACAGTTGCTAACGTAAGTGTTATTATTGTTGCAGTCCATTTATATGTTATTATGTAGAAACACAGTTCCATGTAGTATTTATGTTTCATTTAAACCACCCTGAGCCTCAGGGAAGGGCAGTATATAAATATAATTAATAAATAAATAAGGATGGCCTGTGCCAAATGAACTTTAGGGCTGCATTATCTTGGCGTAGTTTATTGTCTGTATATGTTCTTACTGCATATTTTATTTAGTATAATAATACTGCTACTGTGATTTAGGATGTCTTAAACTCTGGTTTTAACAGACGTATCACATCATCTTCTGCTGGTCTATGACTGTAATAAAGGTCTATGTAATTATAGATTTACCTCTGTTGTTTTGATATGTTGTAACACAATTAAAAAAACTCTTGAAAAACTCTTGAAAGGTAAGTTAAGAAAGCTGACATGCAGGTTTTATGGCAATACACAAGTTTCACTGTTAAATCATTGTACTGTACTGCATATGAGAGTTATAACGTAAACTGCCCTGAGCCGAAAGAGAGGGCAGTATATCAATATAATAAATAAAATAAATTTAAACTAAGCCTCCCCAGCCCCTCTAACCACCCCAATAGCATGCTGACTCTTCAAAAGAATGTGTTCCTGAGGGGACATGCAGAGGATTGTAGCTAGGCGAGTACCATACTTCTAAAAATGGAGTTCAATAGCACCTTTAAGACCAACAAAGATTTATTCAAGGTGTGAGCTTTCGAGTGCAAGCGCTCTTCCTCAGACTAACTGTAGATATATAAGGCAAAAGCAAATTATGGCAAATTAGTAAACTGTGTCATAATATCCAAATTAAGCCATATGATAATTCTTTGCTGAAACAGCTAAATCAGTCCTTTTGAGTTCAGTGGTAGTTCACAAAAACATTGCGGAAATAAAACTGTCCACGTTAGTAATTAATAGCAGACACTTCCCAGTTGTGAAAAGAAATAATCAAAAGGGACCAGTTGCTGGCCCCATCCGCGGAAGCATCCCTGCAAGTGGCAAGCTGTGCTGGCAACTATCTAGCCCTGAGACCAGAGAGTTAAATTCAAAATTGCCATACTTCTGTAACTCTTCCCACTGCCTTCAGGTTACTAAGCACAAGCTACTCACCGCTCTCCGGCTGCTACTCGCGTACAGCGCCTGCCACTTGGTGAAGAAACCTCAACATCTGTCGCAAATCCGAAACCCCCAAGATGTGAAAGCCGCAGCTTCTGCAAGCCTCCCAAACCAAAGACACGAACGCCCAAAGAATACACTACGACTCCCAGCAGCAGCAGCGTTCAAGTAACCCGTGTCACAGAAGGCATCGTGCAGCCCTCTGGGAACTGTAGTCAGTTTCCACGGGGAAACAAGACAGGCCAGCGGCCGCTCGACTCCAAAGCCCACAATTCCGCGCGAGCCTACCCGTCAACCCGCGCGGGGCGTCCCCGAGGGGCGAAAGAGGCGGGGAAGTCGTTGCGCATGCGCTATCGAGGGAGAGAGGCTCAAAATGGCGCTGGGCACTCAGGTGTACAATTTGCTTTTTCGCCGCACCTCCACCTTCGCCCTGACGATCGTCGTGGGCGTGCTGTTCTTCGAGCGGGCGTTCGACCAGGGCGCCAACGCTTTATACGAACACCTGAACCAAGGGGTAAGGCAGGCCCGAGCCAGGGGCTGGCAGGCGGGTGGTCGGGGCTGGCTGAAGGTCAAGCGCTTGCCTGGCTAGTGGCTTCCCCCAGGAGCGGGGCTGCACAGGGCGAGGCTCCAGAATCAAGCCCCAGAGCATCCCCGGCCTGCACCGACCACTCAGGTGGCTGCTTCGGAGGGCCCTGTGCCCCGCTGAGGTTAGCCACCCACTCTGCCTTTCCCCCAATCTCCAGGCATTGAAGCCGCCTTAGCCGGATTTCTCTTTCGCTCGTGTCCTCTTTCCCTTTCTTTGAGTACTTCCTGGAAAGAAAGGGGCATAAGGGCAAGGGTTAAGGTGACCAGATTTTAACATTGGTAAGGAGGGACACCATTGACCGGGGGGGGGGTATTCTTGATTAAAATTTTGATCTATATGGAGTAACAAAAAGTTTCATAGAACGCATAGAATGGAAAAAATAATATTGTAATATATATTTTTTAAATTTCAACATAAGTACAATTTGCCAGGTACCCCCAGATGCCCCTCCAAAAGTGGGTCACAGTCATCGTGTCATTAGCTGACCCAGGCAATGTTAGCCTAAGGGGGTCCAGATCACAAAAAGAGAGGGAGGGACCCAATCGTACTACCCTGGTCTACGTTCCGCCTCAACCAAATGCTTGGCAGAAGAGCTCCATCTTACATGCTCTGAGGAACCCACAGAGCTTCATTAGGACCCTTAGCTCTTCTGGGAGTTCTTTCCACCAGGTCGGGGCCAGGGCTGAAATGGCCCTGGCTCTGTTCGAAGCCAGGCATACTTCCTGGGGGCCAGGGACAACAGCAAATTCATACCTACAAAGCAAAGAGCCTTACGGGGGGGGGGGATAAGGCAATAAGTAGTCCCATAGATAGGTAGGCCGCATATACCTTTAAAGGTTAAAACCAGAACCTTGAACTTGATCCGGAAACTAACCGGCAACCAATGCAGCTGTTAGTGACCTAGTGAGGACCCTTGCAGCCGCATTCTGTACCAGTTGCAATTTCCAGATCGGAGACAAGGGTAGACCCATGTAGAGTGAGTTACAGAAGTTTAGTCTGGAAGTGACCATTGCATGGATCACTGTGGCCTTGTGTTCCATGGACAGGTATGGCACTAGTAGCTGTGCTTAGCAGATGATCTGAGCCTCCATAGACAGGGAGGTGTCAAAGATCACACCAAATTCCTGGCCACTGGTGCAGGTGTAAGTTGCATGCCGTCCAGGCAGGGGAGCTGCGCTTCCAAATCCTGTCCTTTTCTACCCAGACACAGAACCGCCATCTTGGAGGGGTTGAGTTTCAGATGATTTTGCCTGAGCCATCCAGCCACTGCTTCCAAACAACTGGCAAATGTTTCTGAGGTGAAGTCTAGCCGGCCATCAGGAGATAGACCTGGGTGACATCCCAGCCCAAAGCCCTGGTCCAGCTGGTGCATATACATGTTAAAGAGTGTAGAGGAAAGTATCACCCCTTGTGGCACTCCACATGAGAGCACAAAGGGGTCATATAACTCCTCCCCCCACAGCAACCTCCTGTGTCGATCCCTAAGAAAGGAGGCCAGCCATTGTAAGATTGTTCCCCCAATCTCAGTATCATCAAGGCGGTAGACCAATAACTCCACCTGTTGTATTCATGTACCTCCTAATTGTCTGCCATGTTCTGCTTTAAAAGCCATGGTGTCAGTTCTTCTGATTTACCTTGCCAAATCTTATTTGATCTCCAGTATATTTTCAGATCACTATATGCCACTGTGGCGATGTGCTATTCTTGATGATAACAGCTTTCTTTTGTTCTAAGGTACTGTTGTGGCTCGAAAACTAGAATTAACAGTTTTCTTAACTGCAGCTGCTGGGATTCTTTTCTTTTTTGGGGGGGAATGATGGTTATATGACAGATAAAAGTTCATATATACTGTTGGATTGTTATGGTTGTTGTTGACTATGTTGTATATTGATTTGTTCCATGTATCCCCGTATGATGTTGTGTGTAAACCTCCCTGAGCCCTATGGAAGGGCGGTATAAAAATCCAATAAATAAATAAATCAGCTGCAACATAGTCCCTGAAGCTGTTAAGATCTAGCACATTCTTGTGCTAGTCCTTTCTTATACTCAGGAACTGTCTGTGATCCTGGGCTTTGCCACAGTGTTTTAATAATTTAAGAGGGTAGCTGTGCAGTCTGCAGTAGAACAGCTTCATTTGAGTGCAGCGGCACCTTGGAGACCAAGAAGAGTTTCCGGTTGCAAGCTTTCAAGAGTCTGAAGGGAGTGTGGACTTTTGAATGCTTCCGAGTAATGCAGTAACAGTGTACTGTTCCCTTCTGTTCTAGGGGTTTTATTATGTTTTGTGATGTGCTAGTAAATTGTGAGGTCAGCCATGCAGAAAAAGTCTTTGGGCACACAGCCCATGTCGTGGTCACCTGTGAGTAAGAGTAGCAAGTGGTCTGTACCCATAGTTCTGACAATAGTCTGTTGGTAAGAATGTTGCCCTCTTTAGGATGTGGACAAAATAAAGAGGGTGCTGAGGATGAACTGGGGCTTGAGGACCAAGTCCTGCGAGGAAAGGCTGAGGGACGTCTGAGCGTTCAGCCTGGAGAAGAGGAGGTTGAGAGGGGACATGATTGCTGCCTTTAAGTATTTGAAAGGCTGTCACATGGAGGAGGGCAGGGAGCAGTTCCTGTCAGCAGCAGAGGATAGAGCCCACAGTAATGGGTTCAAATTATGTGTAATATCACCTAGATCAGTGGTTCTCAACCTTCCTAATGCCACGACCCTTTAATACAGTTCCTCATGTTGTGGTGACCCCCCAACCATAAAATTATGCAAGTGTTCTTTCACAGAAATTAAAGCAAAACTGACCAATGGCGTGAAGATCCATTGTTCATGATGGTATATAAATTGTATATAAATTGGCGGGTACCTTCATAAGGAGCAGCAACGGTGGCGTCACCCCTCCCCTCCCGCCAAGCTGCTCACCCTGCCACAACCCCTGTGAAAGGGTCATTCGACTCCCAAAGGGGTCCCAACCCCCAGGTTAGGGGGAAAAAATTAACAGTCGTTCAGCTCCTTAAGTTGTTGATGGTGAGCTCCCCCTCACTGGTGGTCTTTAAGCAGCAGCTGAACTAGATGCAGATGGCCCATATGGCCCATTCCGACTCTTATGATTCCTGCTTCTGAGTATTTTGCAATCTATGTATCCTTTGTGTAAATATCTGTGGGTGGTTTTCCTTGCCCCAGACTGCACTGTTCAGGGCAGTGAAAGACATTGCGGTGATTCTGAGAAGGGGCTCGAGTTCAGGAAGAGCCAGGTGATCAGTTCACAACCACAAATATTAGTTGAATGTCCCTATTAGCTGTAAAGGGACAGTTGCTTACAAAACAGTAGACCCTATTAATCTTTTGCTTGAAACAATCCTTATTGGATTTTTAGCTATATTACTGTTCCTTGCACCACCAACTCAATTTTTTTTAGGAATCCCAGGAGCGCTAACGGGTGGTCACTGCCAGGCTGTAATATCCTGCTCAGAAGCAGACATCCCTGCGGCTCCTTAGAGAATATTGTTGTCTCTTTGCTCTGCAGAAGCTGTGGAAGCACATCAAGCATAAATACGAGACTGATGAAAAATAAAGCATGGAGAAGCTGGACTCCCTGTGGGACCTTCGGTGATCCCTTCAGTACAAAACCCATCTTCCTGATTGTCTCAGATAGACACACATGGCTGGACAAGGGCCTTCTGAGCAGCTGGCAGAGTGCACCTCCCAAGAGTGACAAAGCTATCTGGACTTGGGGCTGTTGTGCTGAAATGTAGCCTAATAAAATATGTTCTCAGATGTGTACATCTTGTACTTCTGACCTTCTATGACTCTTTTCTGTGTAGCTCCTCTTTTGGGGTGACTCCTCTTTTGGGGTGACATTATGGGCCAGACTAGACATGGCAAGGGAATCAGTCTCCCTCTGTTCATGTATTAAGTTGGAGTATTATCTAATTTCTAAGTAATTGAGCACAAAGGGGAGGGGAGCTAAGCACTGCCTTTGCATTCAGTTTCTTATTCCAGCTTGGTGGCAGTACAGGAAGGGAGTTGAGGCAGGGCTTCCCATCCTTTGCTTGCATTCTTAAACATGGTTTTTACAAACTATATTGCCACCACTTACTTTAGGTGGGAATGAGAGTACTGATACACTGCTTGGGGATCGGAGGGGGGGGGGTAGAAAGTTGGCACATTGAGGAACAAGAACAAAATTCACGTAACACCTTTTATTAGACCATACAAATCTACAACACTCTGCAAGCTTTATTACATGAATTTTGTTCTTGTTTTGGGGTGGGGGTTTTGTCATGAACCAATTGCTTAGTCAAATATTTCTGCTATATCTAACAAGATTTTAACACTTTGTTCGAGGGAGTTATTCATAATGTGGCTGGAATGGTGGGGAGGGAGGGGAGAAAAAGTTCTTGCAGATTAAAATGCAGGAATGCTACTAGAATGTAGAATATAGTTCAAAAGAGTCCTTTCCTGGTCAGTTGAGGGGCTTCTCAAACACTTTGGGCCAGCATACAGAGATGCTTTGTTTGTCCTACTGACAGACTTGACAATATGGTGCAAAGTGTTAAATTATGCACATTGGTTTATTTGTTCTGTACGTCTGCTTCTGGTTGCTGTTGGCAGGATCTAAGAACTTTTCAAAGCAGGGGAGTTCTGTTACTGTGACCTTTGTTGGTCCTGCTGACTTGTCCTTCGGGATCTTCATACAGTAATATTTGACAGACTTTCCTTATAGCCATAAAGTTGCTGTGTAATCAAATGACACCCTGAAATGGTTTCTGGATACACAAGCAGATAAGATGAAAACTAAATCCTTAATCTGTGTTTGATTTGTAATATGCAAACAACACAGAAATCAAGTCGATAATATGGTCAGGAACACAAGTAATATTCTTCCCCAGATACTTTGTTATTTTCTGCCATCTGCTCATTACGGAAGCACTTGGTTTTAGCACATTTTCTGCTTAATGAATACTGACAACCTAAAGCCATTATGTAGGGGTTTACCTCCTCGGCTAGATTTGCCGTGTCCCTTCCCCTTGGCTGAGTTCCACCCTCTCGCTGAGAAGGCCATTGAGTCAGTGCTCAAACGTCAGTTAACGTCTCCCTGTGGAGCTGGTATACATCACTGAACTGGCTCAACATCTGACATTATGCTCTACCTTGGAGATTATATTAGGCAGGGTTCACTGATGAAGAAATCCAGTTGTCAGATTTTTTAAAAATAAGATTCAGTGAAGGACTTACGGATAGAACCAGAGTCTTAATACATTATATAAGCCGGGCTTTCTCAATCAGGGTTTTGTGAAACCCTGGGTTTCTCTAATGGGTGGGAGTTAATTTTTTATATGTGTGTGTGTGTGTGTGTGTAAAATTAAAAGTTTATTGGGTGATATGACCATATATAGACATGTTGACCCCCCCCCCCTTCCCAAAATGGCCACTGACGGAGAGGCTGATTCTGTGAAGGCTCAAGGGGGGTGGGAGGTTACAGTAGACAATTGGGGAGGGGGGGACAAAAGCACGGACATTGTGGATACCTATGGACTGCATCTCAAAAAGGCCATCAGATCTAGAAATGAACAACTAATGCCCAAGCAGTTACGGAAACATAAGGAAAGCCTTATGCACCTGGTCTGGCAAAATAAGATGATGATGAGCAGAGCAGGATAACAGGCTTATAAATTTGGTAACAGTCACAGTAGACAAAACACTGCAAGGTTTGTGACGGGTGCCAACCAAGGGGATGGGGGGGGGGGGAGTTAAGCCTCTTCTTCCCCTGTAGCCCAAACCAGAGGCCCCTACAGCTTAACAATAAAAGACTCTAAACAGGCCATGGGTGTTACGATATCTCATCTACTTTGATCCTGATGGACATTTTAATCCCTAGTAATGCTGGATCTCAGCAGTCACCCTAATAAATTGACAAGTACTCCCTCCAGGGCTAAGACAAAGGCGGGGCAATGCACACACCTGACGAACTTGTAGCAATCCACTCTTACAAAACTGGATAATAGCCATTAGCTTAGACCAGAGGGCCGTCCTCCATTAATCTATCAACACAGCTATGACGGCCAAACAGAACCCCTCATGTCCAGAAGCAGCAAACCTCTGAATAACGGGCTGAAGGCAGAAGAGGAGTCGGACGCTGCCCTCAGGCCCTGCTTCTGTGGCTCCCTGGAGGCACCCAGCTTCCGACTGCTGGAAATAATGCTGGCCTGAATGCAAATTGGCCTGATGGAGCAAGGCGCTTCCATTATGAGTACCAAGAGAGAATTTATAGGGCAGCCGAAAGAACAGCAAGGTTCTTTGAGTGGGAATAAAAGTAGTTTGTGCCATCACTATAAATATCTCAACACACAGCTGTTGCAGTTCTCCCATGTAATGAGATCAAATGTGTTACATACATTGGGCAGTAAACCAGAGTCAGGCTGTTATGCAAGAACCCTTTCAAAAAGGGGAAAGTGCTGCATTTGGGAGTATGATGCCTTCCACGATGTCCGTTGTAAGGTGAATGGCCCCCTTCAGGATGGGATCATGCCTTTATTACGCTTTCTGTCAGCCATGGCTCGCCGGTTATGGTTAGCCCTGGTCCCCTTGCTGGCTTCTTTCTTCCTCCGCTCCTGGACTGTCTCTCGACTCTGGCCGTGTCCTTTGGCACCACCGACGATAGCTGTTGAGTTATCTGGCTTATGCCTGCAGCAGACAGAAAGTAAAATCATTGTCACAAGTTGTGCACTGGGCAGCTGGAAGAATCAACCCATGTTTCTAGTCCTCTTTTTATTATAAGAGAGATGTAGGCCGATTCACGTGTCTCTAACAGTAAGCAAAACAAAATCACGGGGAGAGTAAGGCAGTGAGCAAGAATATTGTTAAGGATGCTGGAGTAGCCAACAAAAGTACCTCTATTTGTTTATCTTATTTATAGCCCCCTTTCTCACTGAGAGAGAGAATCCTCAGATGAACAATTCAACCACAGAAGGAGGAGATAGGCACCTTAAGTAACAAAGCTGACAAAAAGATTACTGAAGGTGGAGAGAAAGACATTTCAGAAAAAGTGGAAAGAATGTTCTGCAAAGGAATGTTCTCTGCAGAAGTTATGTTGCCGAAATGCCCGCACCAATGCCTCTTTTCAGGGAAGACATTTTAGAAGAAGAAGAGTTGGTTCTTATATGCCGCTTTTCTCTACCTGAAGAAGTCTCAAAGCGGCTTATGTTCGCCTTCCCTTCCTCTTCTCACAACAGACACCCTGTGAGGGAGGGGAGGCTGAGAGAGCCCTGAGATTACTTCTCAATCAGGACAGCTCTCCCTGAAGGAGTCTCAAAGCGGCTTCCAATCGCCTTCCCTTTCCTCTCCCCACAACAGAGACCTTGTGAGGAAGGTGAGGCTGAGAGAGCCCTGATATTACTGCTCAGTCTTCCAACCAAAATACATAGCTGGTTATTGGGGTGATGCCAGGGTTGGAGATCGACTGGACCCCTCCAAGGGATCAGGTCCCTGCAGTAATATCTGTGCGCCCCACCCAAGGGTGGCTGCCAGGGGGATTAGAGATATGTTTTTACCAGTTAGGGGGTATTGTTATTATATAGGGTTTTGTGGTTTTATTTTGTGACCCGCCATGAGTCCTTGGAGAAGTGGCAGGATAGAAATCTAATGATAAATAAATACATAAACCTGGCCTTGCTAAAGGAATGGAAGGTAGCCAATATAGCTCTAGTTTTAAAAAGAAGATATATACACATCTGGGCTTTATGGGGCTAGAGCAGGGGTAGTCAAACTGCGGCCCTCCAGATGTCCATGGACTACAATTCCCAGGAGCCCCCTGCCAGCGTTCGCTGGCAGGGGGCTCCTGGGAATTGTAGTCCATGGACATCTGGAGGGCCGCAGTTTGACTACCCCTGGGCTAGAGTGACAACACTCTGCCAAGTGCCATGATGTGCAAGATCAGAGTGAAGTGGCAAAAAGGGGACTAGCCAACGATGGCCTTTATTTCTCAAAGAACCAGGTTCCGTGGAACCACCGCCAACAGGAAGTGGTGCTGTTCACCCCACAGAGCAGGGGCATGTCTCACCCTTTCCTTGCGAGGAAGGTCATCCGCCTGGCTTCGGCTCTCTCTCGCAGCACTGCTGGGTCCTGCACAAAGTGGTCCTGCCGTGGAATAGAAAGAACATTTCATTTCTTGAGGTTTTGGCGGGGGCGGGGCGGGGAGAGGGGAGCTTTCAAAAAAGTGGTCCTGCTCATGAATTCTAGAGGTGATACAGTTTGTGAGAGGAAAATAGAAAACAGCATGTTCAGACTGGCCCCCAAAAGTCTGAGGATGTATCAGAATGTATTATTGCACCTAGACAGCATTCTAACTAACCAAAATGACCAGTTTGACCGTATGGTTTGTCTGCACTCAAACATAGAGCTTGATATGCTTGCTCTTTTGTACTGGCATGTGGGAACTTCCTATAAAAAGGTAAAAGTAAAGGTCTCCCCTGTGCAAGCACCGAGTCATGTCTGACCCTTGGGGTGACGCCCTCTAGCGTTTTCATGGCAGACTCAATACGGGCTGGTTTGCCAGTGCCTTCCCCAGTCATTACCGTTTACCCCCCAGCAAGCTGGGTACTCATTTTACCGACCTCGGAAGGATGGAAGGCTGAGTCGACCTTGAGCCGGCTGCTGGGATTGAACTTCCAGCCTCATGGGCAGAACTTTCAGACTGCATGTCTGCTGCCTTACCACTCAGCGCCACAAGAGGCTCTAGGGAACTTCCTATATTTTCGCAATCACACTAAAAAAACAACGGCTATCTATCCCGGTTTCATCATAGTGTGCCACACAGCTGCTCCCCAAACATTTTCGTAAGAGTTTTTTTCCAGCACTGTGAGCTGCAAATGACCCAGAGATGTTCAACATACCAGGTAAACCGTGCCCTCAGCCAAGATTAGCCCAGGGCTATATTTCAGTGCTCTCTTCCCCCCCACCCACCCCCAACCCTGTCCCAATACAATATTTCTTCTCTTCAACCAACCTGCTAGGAAGGACGCTGGTGGATAATTTCCTAACTGAGCAAAACGTTTGGGAACCGACAAGAAGCCAAGAATAGATAAATGGTTTTTGAAAAGCTTGGAAGGTTATTATTATGAGCAAATTAACTACTACAATCAAAGTCAGACAGGGAGAAAAATAAAGTTGTGCTGCAGTTTTTTTTTGGGGGGGGGGGAGTTCGCACATTATCGGAATATAAATGAACAGGAGGGGGACTCACATTCACAGCAATTTCCTGTGATAAATGGAAAGTACTTTCCGTGTGCATACAGCAGTAGAAGGCAGTTAATAGCATGTTGCTTGTGCTTTTGTATGCACATTTATTAAAGTATCTTTAAGGAACGCACTGCTAGATTCAGGACTGCTATGACAAACTTTAAAATAAGGCACCCCTAATTAGCCCAAGCGAGCCCGATGAAGAAGAAGAGTTGGTTCTTATATGCCGCTTTTCTCTACCTGAAGGAGCCTCAAAGCAGCTTACAATTGCCTTCCCTTTCCTCTCCCTACAACAGACACCCTGTGAGGGAGGTGAGGCTGGGAGAGCCCTGAGATTACTGCTCGGTCACAACAGCTTTCTCAGTGCTGTGGCAAGCCCAAGGTCACCCAGTTGGCGCGGAACCCGGCTCACCAGATTAGAAGTCCGCACTCCTAAGCACTACACCAACCCATCAAATCTCAAAAGCTAATCAGGGCTGGCACCCTGGTTAGTATTTGGACCGGACTCCTTCAAGGGTTTGGGTTCCTCCAAGGAACACTAGGGGTCATGATGCGGAGGCAGGAAATGACCAACCACCCCCCAAATGCCCCTTGCCTGGCTGCCACACAGTCCTTGGATCTCCCGGCTACTACACGTGCCATATGACAAATAAACAGCCTTCATGCAGAGCAGCCCCACTGGCCACGGATCCCTGGCTCCTATTGCATGCAGACATGAACATTTCTTCATTGCAAAGAAGCAGCACTGGCTGAGTGTTCCAACAATGGTTATCAAGGAGTTCCTTTACTTTCAACCTCATAAGATATCTGTGTATTTCCCCCTGGTTTCAGGCAGATCCAAGGAACTCAATTGATCCTCGCCATTCCAATACAGAAAAGACCTCTTGTTGTCTTCCTCTCTCTGGCAAAGGAATCTGAATGCAGCCATAGACCAAGGACACCTATTTATATCTACATGCTCTAATATTCAGCATTACGAATGTCAATGAGAGAAGTCCTTCAAAACCACGGCGTGGGATGTAGTTCTCTCCCCCGCCTCCTTTTTGATTTTTTACTTTTGTCACATTCAGCCTGAGGAAGATTTCTTGTGCACTCAAATAACTGGCATCCTGTTTTGTGTCGTTGCTGTTAGTCTTAATAAAAGGTACTGCACGGCTTTTGTTCTCATTTTGGAATTTTGAGCTTAGTGACACACCTGTGTTGGGCTACAAAAAGAAGTTGGAGAGGACAGATGCAGGCGGCAGATTTCCATACCTGCTGCCTCTCACCTGGATACTGTAAGAAAAGAACAAGAGTCCAGTAGCCTCTTAAATCTTAAAGACTAACACAACTGGTGGTAGGTTGTGAGTTTTCGTGAGTTTCTGCTCAATTCTTCAGATCTGATGAAAGCTCAGACCCTGCCACAAATATTGTAAAGTCTTTAAGGTACAATTGGACTCATGCTCTTCTCATAGAATCATAGAATAACAGAGTTGGAAGAGATCTGGTGGGTCATCTAGTCCAAACCCCTGTACAATGCAGGACACTCACAACCCTCATCCACTGTAACCTGCCACCCCCTTGAGCCTTCACAGAATCAGCCTCTCTGTCAGATGGCTATCCAGCCTCTGCTTAAAAATTTCCAAAGATGGAGAACCCACCACCTCCCGAGGAAGCTTGTTCCACTGAGAAACCACTCTGTCAGGAACTTCTTCCGGATATTTAGACGGAATTTAGAATCATAAAATCATAGAGTTGGAAGGGGCCTCCTGGGTCATCTAGTCCAACCCCCCCGTACTATGCAGGACACTCCCAACCCTATCACTCATCCACTGTAACCTGCCACCCCTTGAACCTTCACAGAATCAGCCTCTCCATCAGATGGCTCTCCAGCCTCTGCTTAAAAATTTCAACAGATGGAGAACCCACCACCTCCCGAGGAAGCCTGTTCCACTGAGAAACCACTCTACCACTACAGACTAACACAGTTACCCGTCTTGATCTTATCACCCAAATAGTGGAACATTTCTAGCCTTCATGATTCCAGAGGCCTTGTTCCATAAAAGAAAACCTTCTCTTGAGAAGCCGGTCAAATTAGTGATCAGAGAGTGGGCCTTGGGAGGAAGCATGTCTCAGAAGCACAGTGACGTTGAAACTAGTCATTGTGAGAAGATGCCTGGCATGGCACACAAAGTGCCCTCCATGCCTGGCAAAGCCTCACTGCCTGTTGCCCCAACGGGTCCTAGCCAGCCATCTAGTGAGGGTGAAGGCAGAGGATTCCAAGGATCCAGGATGATGCAGTCCAACGAACCCATATATCACTCTAGGTCAGGGGTAGTCAAACTGCGGCCCTCCAGATGTCCATGGACTACAATTCCCAAATGCTGGCAGGGGCTTCTGGGAATTGTAGTCCATGGACATCTGGAGGGCCGCAGTTTGACTACCCCTGCTCTAGGTAATGAGGGCACAGACTTGGTTGTAATGGCCAAAGAGGCTGCTGGGGCTGCATGGAAAAAGGGAGGGGACTATGGATGCCTTCTGCTAAGGCTAGATCCAGGAGGAGAAGGAAATAACAGAAAACAGCTCCCCGGGGGCGACCCTCTGCCAATCTCCATGCCAAACCAGCAGTACTGCGAAATGAGGATACCCCAGTGCAAAGCTTCCTCATACCGTGGTTCATCCTCTGTGTTCAGAGCAGAACAGGAAAAGACGCTGCCTCGTCACATCAGAAACTGCAATATGCAAGTGCTTACCCCATGACCTTTTCCCACCCCCTCGCCAATCAAATCACCTTGGCAGCCTCCTTTGCATTTGTTTCTGCCTCTTCTTCCTCTTCCTCTTCCTCCTCTTCCTGCTCTTTTGACCTCAGGACCTGAGGGATGGTAAAAGGCCTACAGGGAAGGGGTGGGGTAGATTGAGAGAATACAGCGAGAATTTCGAGGTGAACAATCCACAGTGACGATCCCCACAAAGTTTAGCCCTGCCTGAGGATGTGCATCACACCAACAAGGAACATCTTCAATTTTTGTTCTCACTGGGAGAGATTGGCATGTGCTCACCTCATCTATAAATACCCTCACGTTTGGAGGTAAACCCAATTTTATCTGCCTTGTGGGAACTAGTAAGAAAAGGGAAGCGCACGTGACGGGCTCGTTGCCTTATGCTCAGCTTTTAATGGAAGCAGGAAGCATTTCTGTGCCAGGTGCTACTCATGCTCTTCACCAGTAGATACACAACAAAAAGACCCGCTTCTGAGCCTGCTTCTCCCATTCTAGTCCAAACCCCTGACCCAGCGCTACTCACCCTGTGGCTTGCCGAGAGCCTCATCTGCAATGTCCATAAAACTAGAACAGCCACATGACTGCGGTATGCTCTGTGCACCACCCAACCAAACTTATACACGTAAGATACAACTATGACCATGGCTGCACCCGCATGAGTTTCTGGATCCTTTCCTTCTGTCTGTAGCATGGGGCCTGGTGGTGGATGTTTCAAGGTGGGAATCACCTGTCGGCAACAAGCTCACTTGGGGGAATTTGGAGCGGGAGCAGTGCTCACAAAAGCCACATGTCAAATAGCCACATATGACTTCCTAGTTGGTCAATCCCACTGTGGGGGAGGCTGCCAGGCTCGTGGACCCATGGGGGAGGGCAGGGAGGCCAGCGGGAATGGTGGGCTGCCGCAGTGGAGGTTGGCGTATGCTGCCTGCGGTGGCGGCAAGGAGGTTCACTGGTTGTGGCGGAGGGGGGCAGGGAAGAGCCTCTGACTGGCTTTCAGTGGGGGAGGTCCCTCCCACTGAGGGCCAATCAGAGGCCACCTGGTGCTTCCCCATGGCACACCAGCTCCAATCAGAAGGCTGGCACGTCATCAGAAGTACGGACATGATTTTATTTGTTATGATATCTACAGTCTTTTTGCTGATGACTGTCTGTATGTTGCTCTTTTATTCAGTGCTTAGACTGAACCTCTTCTGATCAGGCAACAACCCTTAGATTGAACCACTTCTCCCCCGGCAAGGATTTTCAAATCTCAATCTGCTCTTAACTATAAGCACAAAAACATGTTCCATCTATGACGCGGGCCAGGTGTGGCCAAACTATGGCTCTCCAGATGTCCATGGACTACAATTCCATGCTGGCAGGGACTCATCATAATTGTGGTCCATGGACATCTGGAGATCCACAGGTTAGCCACCCCCGACATCGGCCAATCCACAAGGAGCTCCAAACTCACCTCCTACTGATCAGCTCATCGTCCGAGTCGGCATCGTTTGCTCCCACCTGGTTGCCATCATAGGTATCATCGTACTCATCCTCATAATCATCCTGGCAGAAAAGGCCCTCTCCGCTCTGTTCTGGAACCTCCTCCACTATCACAGAGTACTGACTGTAGCGCTCCCTCTGTTCGGCCACGATGCTCTTGTCATTCAGTAAACCTTTGGTTGTGGTTCTGTCACTCCTGTAAGTCGACAGCAACAACAACAACAACAACAAAGATAGTTCCATTTGGTCTCACCTACTGTACCTGATCTTTAAAAGTAAACATAAAGGAGCACATTAAAATCAGAGTCCAGTAGCCGCTTTAAGACCAACAAAGATTTATTCACTCTGCGTTCCTTGACTCGAAAGCTCACGCCCTGAATAAATCTTTGTTAGTCTTAAGGATGCCACTGGACTCTGATTTTATTGTGCTACTTCAGACCAATACGGCGACCCATTTGCATCTATCAATAAAAGAGCACATGTCATTTTTCAGGTGGGGCGAGTGGAGAATCCTGCCCTATAAAATCGATTCAGCAGGCAGAGTTGGTCACTTTGTCCCATGAAAGAAGTGGTTATCAGTGGCACGGATACCATTTCATTGGCTTTATGATCTGTTCTCTCTGTTTGCTGGAATTCATTAGCGACTAGACACATGAACCACACCCACAGATGATCTGTTCTTTTGCAAGGCCTTCTCCTGCCTTTGCCATCTATATTATCTTCCACTGGATGCCATGTGGGCTTACAGACATGCTTTTGCAATAGCCCGTCAAAAAGATTTGCATTCCAGAAAGATAGCTAAGTAAGCTGCTTGTGGTTTGCAGCCACAAATTCCTGCACAACTGCATACTACTAGGCAGGCAAAAAATAACATGAAACGTGATGAAGCTGCAAGGGACCAGGAACCATCAACCACAATGTACATAAAAGGACTGGGTGCCTGCTTGTCCTGCCTTAACCTGTTTCTTATCTCCCTTACCACCTTCAAGCAATTGACTGGATCAACTTTCCTCTCCCCCCTTTTCCTCAACTCATAGAATTGACAATGGCCCGTCTGCCGATTAGAAGAGTTGGTTCTTATATGCCGCTTTCCCCTACCCGAAGGAGGCTCAAAGCGGCTTACAGTCACCTTCCTATTCCTCTCCCCACAACAGACACTCTGTGGGGTGGGGGTGAGGCTGAGAGAGTGCTGATATCACTGCCCGGTCACAACAGTTTTATCAGCACCGTGGTGAGCCCAAGGTCACCCAGCTGGTTGCATGTGGGGGAGCGCAGAATCGAACCTGGCATGCCAGATTAGGAGTCCGCACTCCTAACCACTACACCAAACTGGCAGATTACAGTTCTGCAACAAAGCTGAACCTCACCTATGGACCATGAAGGTTAGAACATATCTAAATATTCTTGGACATTCGATTGTTATTCTTGGACATTCGATCTTACTTATTCGATTGTTTGAAGGCTTATAATCTTTTTTCCCTTGCCTGTCTTGACTTCTCTTTCCCCTTAGCTCGTTAGCCCAAGCACCTTCCCCAAACCCCCAAACTGCTTCCCCAAGTTGCTAAATGGATCACTGGATCCTCCTGCCAAGGAAAGAAAGGACTAATTGAGAAAGGAAATGGTGGCAGCCTAATGAGTGAAAAGAAAGAGGAGAGAAAGCCTGACTCAAGGGGAAGCTCTCATCTTCCACAGGTCTCTGCTCCGGGAGTCTAAGACTTTTTAAAGCTATTTTAAGTCTCTAGGCCATCAGTACCTCTAGTGGAAATGAATCCTACGCGTTAAAAATGTCAGTCTTGAAGCTTGAATGTACTGCCAATCAATTTGACTGAATGCCTCCTGGTTCTGCTTTGGGGGAAGGGAGTGAAATGCTGCAAAGTGTAGTTCCAAATGGTATCAGAACTTCATTCAATTGATATATATTTAATGGAAAAAAAACAACACCTTGCCTGTTTTTTGAACCAACAAGCCTGCGTGATACTTTCACTTCCTGCAGGGAAACCCTTGGCTCTACCAGTTGGCTCTTTTCTGGTCCTTCTCTAGCTTTGCTACATCCTTGAGGAGAACAGTACAAAACACAGCCTCCTCCTCCTCCCCTTAATCACGTACATTCTGACAGGGAACAATTCATTCTGCATGTCACTATATGAAGCCACAGGAAGTCTTGAGATGCAGAGGGTGTGGGAAGCAAGAATCCCTAAAGTCAGGGCCTCGGGGGAAACCAGCAGGAAAGGAACCGAGACTCCGCATAAACAAGAAGTGGGCATTTGTAATGTATTTATTTTAAGCACTTTAAGCTGCTTTTCAGGTAAGATCAATGCTACCTGACACCTTGCAGAACTAAAGTCTGACCTGGGCATGTTTATAATTCTGCTTGGACAAGGAAGACCAATGGAAGGAGAGTCACCAGGTGCCCAGAGGAGACGTGACCATCTTCACAAACATTTCAAACTGCAGCGCTGAGTGGCTACCACAAGGGGCGCTGGATGGCTCCAGAAAGTTCCCCATTCTACTCCCAGCGAAGCCCTGGGACCACAGATGCCTGCACAGATACGGCTCCCTGAATTAAGCCTCTCTCAGGACTGCTTAAGCAATTCCGGCTGCAGCAATTTAGCAGCATCCGCCAAGATGAAAGCAGCCACAGGAGGCTGAAATTGGAGCAGGGAGTTTCAAGGGATGCCAGATGCAATTAGTCAAATTGGAAATGGGCTGGGACTTGCAAGGACGGGGTGTCCTGTATCCAAGAACGGAGTGGAGGAATCCGGCAGCGAAGATGCATTTCCAGGTGAACAGCGCCCCCTAATGGAATCTACAAGTATATTGTTCATTTCTGCATTGAATGCTGGATGACTGTAATGTGCACTATTACGCAGACGCAAAAGGCAAAGCTCCAACAACCTGTGGCTGTGGAACGCCGCAACAGCAAGCTGGTGGGCCATCCAAAATAGTAGCACCTCTGGCCCTTAATTGAAAGGCAAAAACCAAACAAACCCCACAGCTGGGAGGGAGGTGCTGGGGAAGGGTTATCCAGCCCGTACTTACGATCAGAAAGTGCTTTTGGCCCTCATGTAAAGCCTGCCCAATTTCATCATTTCTGGGCAGTCATTTGATGACTTAGAATGGCATCATTCTGCACTTTCGCCTTGTCATTCTTGTACAAAGAAAACCACGCTGCACATTCATGCAATGCTGGACTGTACGGCTTCTTCAGGCTCATTTATGTGGGAGGTGCAATGTACAGCCGCAGCCAGGAACGTAATTTATGCTCTGCAATATTCTTAACAATAGTTAATAAAGCGTGCGCACGCACACTCCGCTACAATCACAAAATGCTACCCTTTTTTTTCCAGTGGGAGCAGAGGACATGCATGACTTTGTGCTCTGCACCAAGATCCTATTATCCTGGCTAAAGGATACGAACATGAAAGCACACCGAAGACAGCATCTCCCATGCCTTGCAAACCCTGGCAAGCAACATTAAACCCATGATATAACCAGGAAGTCACCACACAGCGCTTAAGCCAAAACAGGCGGAAGCAGACTTATTTGAAAGTCATTTGAGTCTAATTCCCCACAACCCTCTCTCTCTATGTCAACATTTTTGTGGCTGGCGAAGAGAGCTGAGCTGTCCCACTGCCATTTATTACAAATGTTTTGCAGCAAGGGCCGGGTGTGAAAAGGTGTGGAAAAACTCACATATCTGGGCTGTAGGAACAGGCTTTATTATGGTTCGAGCTGGGAGCTTCCCAATGTAAATGGTCCTGGCCTGTATGGAAGAGCACAGATCCACATAACAGAGGCAATGTTGTCGACATTACAGCCAGCTCTACAGCTCTTGCTGACCTAGTCTAGATAGCGATGTTTCCCGATTAGACTCAAGTCTTGGCATGGCCCATGGAGGAGTAAACGTGTCAAATAATATTAGGTAGGAGAGACCCCTGGGAAAGAAGATCAGCCTTAGCCAAGACAATATTGCAGTTGACCATAAACTTGCCTCGACCAGGGTCAAACCTGACTCCACACGCATTGCAGCATTAGAGACAATTGTGGGGAGCTGCAGAAGATTTCTCAAAAATTTGGTTGGGACTCTCTCCAGGCCAGGGGTAGTCAAACTGCGGCCCTCCAGATGTCCATGGACTACAATTCCCAGGAGCCCCCTGCCAGCAAATGCTGGCAGGGGGCTCCTGGGAATTGTAGTCCATGGACATCTGGAGGGCTGCAGTTTGACTACCCCTGCTCCAGGCGAATTGTATTGGCGGTGATTGTCAGTGGAGCTCCATATAACATTTGCACCAGGGCCTTCGTTTTGAATATTTTAAGAGCTGCTGGGAATTTATCCCATATTGTTGCCAAATATGCAAGATTAGCAATTAAACGTAGAAGTGCCTGGCTAAATAGGTATAAGAGTTAGGACGGATTTATTGAACACATTATTTTGGAACTTTTAATCCATCTTATATAGTGTTTGACTGTTTTGTATTTTGTACTAGTTGTTGACCGAAATAAAGGTATCTATCTATCTTGGCATGGCCATCTTCCCACACCTGCCTCCAGATTTCTCTGCACAGCTGCCATTTTCTGGACGCCTTTCTTCCCTCAGACTAATAGCTTTTCTTGCAGCCAGCAAATGATTTTTGGCAGCCTCTTCTGCAAGATGCCTTAAAATTTCCCAGCCAGTGGCACCTAGAACATGCTGATAACACTGGCTCCTAATCCTGCAGATACTCATTCAAGAGCAGCTTTGGCAGCCGCCTCTTCCTATCAACGCTGAGCCCTTCGTGCACCCATCCATCGAGGCCTTATGTAAGCACTTCCTCTGCAAAACTATGTGGAAATCCCTTTTCTAAATGACACAGCTGGTAATGTTTTGCTCCCGGGAATGTATGAGTTACTTGGGTCTGTAAGTTCCACATCTCTGCATTCTCCTCATACCAGTGGTGAAAGATCATGTCTCGGGTGCAGGTGGGTCTGGAATGACCAGTTTCCTGGGGCACGGTGCCTAATGAAAGCCTTCCCTGGAAGCGCACGGAACCTACATGGCGCAGCTCCACCCTTGGCGGCCTTTCCGTGCCGCCATCGCACTTACATGCAATGTGGGAAAATGAGCTTTCAAGCACCCCTGTCTTGCTACTTAAGCATTGCATTTAGGGGTAACCTCTGACCCCAAATCTGGCTGCTCACCCCCAAGAGCACTTTGCAATATCTGGCTTGGCTCACGCGCACCTGAAGAGGTTAAAAAGAAAATTTCAAGCTGATGCTCAGCAAAAAAAGGCTGATGACACTTCAGTAATTGTTTCCTGTCAAGCCAGCCAGGCAGCATTGCAACAGGGATGTTCAGAAACACACAAGGCATGTGCTGCCTCCGGAGGCGCTGCAGTATCTTCTGGAAGAGCGTTTCGCACCAGACTGAGCATGGGGCTTGGGATCTGCATCTGGATCCACAGATCCAAATTAGCTGTGTGGGAATATAGTGATCAAGGTTGCAAACTGGGGAATGGGAGTGCTAATTCACTCACTTGAAGCACCAGGAAGGAAAAAGACTAGCAAACTAAAGGCAACTGTCTTGGAGTTTAAAATGGAGAAGCCCAATAAAAAGAAACAGCTAGAAGGGGAAAGACTCAGACTGTCTTTCCATAGCATTTCAACCCTGCTCTGTATCAGGCCCTCTGTGGTGCCTTTTTGCAGCTAAAAATTACATGCCTGGGGATCTGAACATGGATTTGCAGTGTCACGCGTCAGTCCGGAAGGGCAAGATGACAAAAAATTTGACATGGCCCCTTATAGACTGAGACAAATGCCACATCATGATGGAGAGATCACTCTCTTAAAAAAAAAATTGAAATGCAACCACTGACGGCTGCCAGTTTGTTAGGACCAGTGACAGTGGGGAGAGGGCTTTAGAAAGATTCCCGCATTTCCCCCCTTAGAAGGCCAAGAGTCACTGTCGCTGAGAAAATGACGCAAACAGTCCCACTACTGCATTCCGTGAGACTGCAATCAGAACACGCTCGGAACAAGGAATAACACTTCCAGCAGCTGGAAAACTGATACGATGATGTTTTCCTAGCCCATCCCAAACTCACCAGGAAAACCTTTGGTGTTACATAAGATAATTAGAATGCTTGTTATATGAATGCCTGTGGGGCACAGAACAGGTAACTCACCTTTTGCCTTTCTGTACCCGGGACAGGTCCACAGAATCTTTGCTGAAAACATCAAATTCATCATTCTGGAAAATATTGCCTCGTGCAGTGACTAGAGGGGTTGGATCTTGTTTCAACGGCCTGGGGAAAACAGGTCAAAAGATCAGTATCTTGTCTCGACCCGGGCCAGGGCCTTCTCAGTCCTGGCCCCAACCTGGCAGAATGAGCTCCTGGAACATCTGAGGGCCCTGACAGAGCTGTCCCAAGTTCTGCAGGGCCTGTAAAACGGAGCTCTTCCACCATGTCTTTGGTTGAGGCCGGGGTACCACCATGCGATCCTCCCATCCTATGACAATTGGCTGATAATAGGGGTGGAGGGGGGGATTATGCCATATTCTTGTAGTTTTATGTTTTTAAGGGGATTGCTTTTATTGGAGTTTTTATCTGTTTTATGTAACGAGTCTACAGAAAGTGGCAGGGTAGAAATTGAATATATAAATAAATAAAATTTAAAAACCCAAGAAATCCTCGCGTTCTAACCTGGGATTGAATTCCATGTGACACCAAGGGTTCTAGGACCAGAATTCCAATTTTAGGATTATTATTATTTATGATTACTTATTTGATTTCTTACTCACCGCTCTCAAAAATGACTTGCGGCAGGTTACAAGAAGAATAGAATCCCGAAAAAACCAAATCCTACCTTCTTCCGGCAACGAGAAAAATAAAACCCTTTCCTCCACCTCCCGTGTTCCCCCCACCACCAGTGGCTCAGGGCCCCAGTCCCAGGGATGCCGATGGTTCTTGGTTGAGGATTTTAAGAAAGAAAGCTAATGGAAGCCTTTCCTCCCTGAATTGTTTTCCCAACTGAAAATTGCATCCACTCTTCCCAGAAACAAGAAACTGGTCTCCAGGACAGGAAGGATATAGAAACTCTGGGGAACAGGGGGAAGACTCTTATTCCCTTAAAAAAAAATGTGTCAGATTCCCCAGACCCCCAAGGCAGACAACAATACCGTAATTTAAAATGTCCAAAATCACCTTGTGTGCATGTTCCTTCTTCGCCCCCAATCAAATGTCTGCATAAAAAGGATGGGGTTCCATGGCCATTGTCCCCCCCAAGTATACAAGCCATTCAAGCATTTGATTTTGGGATGCTAAAAAGGCCGTTAAAAGGCAAAGAACCTGTTTCAGCCCCACCTTGGCATGGCACGGTCCAGCTTCTTCAGGGATGCCACTAGTTTGTCTTCGAGAATGTTGTTGATCACCTGTTCGACATCGTAGTTGTACTCTTCCAGGCAGGCCAGGACAAAGCCCTCTCCAAGGTCAGATAACAAATCTTTCACTTGGGAGATCAGAGAATCCAGCTCCACCCCAGAGACCCTGGCTGCGGGCATCGCGGCTGCTCCAGCACACTAGGCATGTCAAGAACAACAGGCAACGTGTTACTCCAGGAGGATCACAATGCTTAAAAAGAAGCAGGATGCCGGGGGGGGGGGGACAGCAACAACAGGGTGAGGAACATCACAGAACAAACAGCAGATAAAACAAACACTCAGAAAGCCACTAAATTCACCACGGACCCATTCGTCAAAGAGACCGAGTCCTTCTGGTTCAGGACCACAGAAAAAGACTAAGGGCAAAGAAGGCTTCCCAAGGGAAGGCCAGGATTACCTTTTCCTAGGAAACCCTCGCTATGATAAGCTGCCCTGCTCTGGAAGCAGTTCCATGACCCACCCTGTGTGATCAGTACCCCTCAGGTAAAGAAATATGGGTCTTTTGCAGACCAGCCCTTTTCCAAAGCAGCAGTAGAGCCAAATGATCTGACTGTGGGACAAGATAAAAACTGTACGCTAGAAAAGCAAGATTCAAGTGGGTAGCCCTGTTGGTCTGAAGTAGCAGAACAAAATCAGAGTCCAGGAGCACCTTGAAGACCAACAAAGATTTGTTCCAGGCGTGAGCTTCCGAGTGCAAGCACTCTTCCTCAGACTATGAGCTACCGTCATGACAGTGGGAATATAAAGCAAAAGTTAATTCTGTTAAATTAGTAAACTGTGTCACAACATCCAAATACAGCCATATGATAATTCTTTGCTAACAGCCAGTCAGCCAACCAGTCCCCTTGAATTCAATTTGGATGTTGTATTTGCTTATATGAAGTTTGTTTGAAACACTAATAATTTGTCCCTTGACAAAGCCAGCAGGCGAAATGCATTGGGACTTATATGAAGTAAGAATTAAAAACAACTGAAACTGAAGAGAGACAACTCTGTTTGGATTTATTATTGCCGTATTGGTGTCCCAGTGCATCTGTACTATTTCATATTTGTTTCTTCACTGGAACCGACCCCTCTCAGTTCATTTTTGCTTCTGCATATTTGGGGATGAAGTAGGAGCAAGCAGAGGCAGCATCTGTAAGATGCAAACAGCCAGTGCCCTGAGGCTTCAAGTCTTCCCTTTGGAAGGACAGGGAGAGGCAGAGAGCAAAGCAAAGAGCTGATCAAGCTGTCTAGGCTCCAGAAGGCCTATTGCTTTGCACAAGGGTGCAGGGGCTCCAGAAATAGAGCTCCTGCACAGCTGCTGGAAGGACTGCAGTTAGAGTTTGACTGCAGATAACTGTCCTGATTGCAGGGTGAGAGGGGGGGGGTTCTATTTGCAGCCCATGACGATCTTTGACAGCTACCCCATTTGAGCTGAAGAGCTTCTGGTGTGAAATTCAAGCAGGCCAGACTAATGCTCGTGAATGCATGCGTGAGCACCGTGACACACCAAGGCAGCTCATATTGCCACCCTCACCTTCGTGACTAAGGCAAGGTTAAGCGTACTCTGCGAACACACCTCTGCAGGATCTTCCATGAGCCTCTCCAAGCCCTCGTTGCTGCTGGGCGGCGTTGCTGAACTTCCAGCTGTTTCTGCTGGCATGGGTGGGCCTTTCGCCGTTTGTTTCCTCCTATCTACTCCCTCCCAGGCACCTTCCACAGCTTGCAGGATGTAAGTTGTCCGGGTTTCATCTCTACACACGTGTTAAGGGCATGCTGCTGGCTGAAACACATAGCAAACTCTACTGTCACCCATATCGCCGTTTGCACCCCAGCGAACAAAGGCCTTAAGCTGGTAGTTGAGCCAAAGCAGAAACAGAAAACTGGCCAAGCACAGACAAGAGATTGGGGCGATAGCCATCCTTAATAGGTTGTGGAAGCCTGCTAAAACCACAGAATTCGGGGAAGAACATAAGCAAAGATAAGAAACAGCTTTCACTTCCTGTTTATGTTAGAAGGCTGGTGTGTCACAATCTGATGCAGGCAGAGAAGCCTGTGCAGAGAAAGGCCATACAGCAGAAGGCTATCAATGAAGGGACAACTGAATCTCCAAAACGAGGAATCAAGATCACAGGGCTAACTACAGAGAAGGCCCTGTCTGTCTGTTCATCAACTCAGAATCTTGGCCAGAGAGGCCAGGTTACTGATCTCAAGCTAAGGGCAGATTTACATAGGTGTGGATGATTCTACAAATACCCAGGTCCAAGGTCAGTGAGGGCTTTAAAGGTCCTGACCTTCTTTCCAGCCTACGTGAGGCAGAGCCATCGTAGTAGTAGTAGAAGTAGTTGTAAGTAGTAGTAAAGGGGGGGGCGCGTAAGTAGGGCAAAGGCTGTGGGTTGTTATGTAACTTCCAGGGGTGTGGCAAGGAGGTGTGGCCAGCTGACATCACTTCCGGGGGTCCTTGAGGCCTATAAATTTATTTCAGGGGCTCCTCCACAGTTAAAAGGTTGGAAAAGGCTGCTCTGAATAGGAGTTGCTGGGCAGCAATGGCAAGGAAGGTATTGTGGTGGTGGGCTTCCCAGCAGGGGTAGTCAAAGCAGGGGTAGTCAAACTGCGGCCCTCCAGATGTCCATGGACTACAATTCCCAGGAGCCCCTGCCAGCGTTCGCTGGCAGGGGCTCATGGGAATTGTAGTCCATGGACATCTGGAGGGTTGCAATTTGACTACCCCTGAGTCTTAGAGCTTTACCACCTTTTCAGTGACCACAGATAGGGTCTTCGTTCCTTCCATGCCACATCTCTTGAATCAATTCCCCCAGGGGCTTCCTGGTCACATTCCTAGCATTCCATTTTGCCTTTTTTTATTCCAGTGCTTCGGATTACTTCATCCCTTTACTAATTTATTCTTTTCCCCATTACACTCGGCCGCTGGCTTGTTTTAGCCCCTTTGCAATTGCAGCCAGATTGATTATATTGCTTAAGGATTGCACTGACTGCTTCAGACTGGATTTTTGGAGGCAGGTGGGGCAGGGAGAAGAAACAAATGTTTTCAATAAGATAAATAATCCGGCTGGGATGTTGACTTCTGGTCCAGTCCAACAGGGCTGCTGTTACTTTTCTTTTAATGGCCAAGGATACAAACTGGAGGAAGCTTGCTGCAGGAGGCTTACATCATCTGCCACAGAAAACAACTCGTCATAGTCACGGAGAAACCTGCAAGAACAAAACACGGAAATGTACATACCAAAGGGCTTCAGCAACTGTGGCATGGCATTCAAGAAGTCTGGAGTTTTCCGGGAAAGCTGAAAAGGGTATGATCAAGCCATTATTGCCAGGGGTGTACACACTAGCTTCTTTTAGCAGCTTGGTACAGTGGTTAAGGGGGGCCGCTTCTCAGCTGGCAAGCCGGGTTTGATTCCCCGCTTCTCCACATGCAGCCAAGCAGGGTGAACTTGGGCTAGTCACAGTCCTGCTAGAGCTGTTCTCACAGAGCAGTCCTGTCAGAGCTCTCTCAGCTCAGCCTCACCTCCCTCACAGGGTATCTGTTGTGGAGAGAAGGAAGGAAGGTGATCAAAAGCCATTTTGAGACTCCTTCAGGTAGTCAAATAGAAGGTATAAAAACCAACCTCCTGTGGTCAGGTCTTACAGCAGCATTCTAAAGTGCAACACTGACCCATTGCTTTCTTTCCTTTTTTGCTGTTCTAGAGGGGACACAGGAAGTCCTTCCATAGGAACAAGCATGTGGTTTCCGGTTGCCTAATAGGAACACGGCAAGAATTCTTCTGGGTACTGGGGGAGAGCATCCTATTGTATCTACTTGCCTTGCAAAACTGGCTCAGGAGTTTAACTGGCTTCTGGTGGCAGACAAACACACAGTCACAATGCAATGCACTGAGTGACTATGTCGCATTGGGTCACTTCTTTAATTGCCGTGCCGTTCAAGCCTCTCAGATGCCATGAGAGCAGCACAGAGCAGCCTTTCTCAACTTTTTGACCATTGAGAAACACCTGAATCATTCTTCAGGTTTCGAGAAACCCCATAAGTGGTGCCATCATGCAGACTATGGTTGGGAAGCAGAGCTGTGGACACGCCCACCTGAGGCCTCTCCCCTTTCTCACCCCCTCCAGGCCCATAATTGGCCATTTTGGGAGGGGGTGGGTCGACATGACCATATATGCTCATATCACCTGATAAATGTTTTAAAATATCTAACAAATGAATTAACTCTCACTCATTTAGGAAACCCTTCCAGGGCCATCAGGAAATCCCAGGGTTTCATGAGGAAGCCTGGCACAGAGGATAGATTGGGATCATACAAATAAAAGATCCTACAAAGCAGGACTGGGGGACAGCAACAGCTTCCCGCCCCAAACCATTCCCCCTCAAAGTAACACAGGAAATAGGATTAAACAGTTCTGGATGCCCTTTGACAGCTTTTAAGAACACAATTTGAAAGCATGGAGAAAGGAGCAGTTCCCTCCGGTACAGTCAGTTCTACTGGACACACAGAAGCCAACACCTGGCATAAAATTTGTTGGTCTTAGTGGTGCCCCTGGACTCAAACTTTTTCTAGAGAGTGTGACTATTGGGTTCTTTTTTTTTTTTTTGCAAAACGCATTCCAAAACTCCTAGCAACCCTCCAGATGATTACAAGACCTTTCAAAAACAAACATCTGGATAAATGCATGTATTCTTCCACCCAAGGTCCACCCCCCCCCCCCCCCCAGTTCTCACCGCCTCTCCTGAAGCACCGAGGTGAAGATCTGCAGAAACTCTTCGATAAAGGGCTGAACATTATCATGGCTGTAATTAGGGGAGAAGGAAAACAGTAATCGCAATTTATAAAATTTCTGACCAAGCTTGTTAGTCCAAGGCAGCCTCTCTCATCCTTTTTACCGTTGAGAGACGCCAGATACATTCTTCAGGCTTTGAGAAACCCCAGAAGTGATGTCATCAGGCCACGCCTCCCAGCCGCGCCCCTGGAAGTCATTTTATGATCGGGAGCCCTCCCCTTTCCAACCCTTCCAGGCCCATTATTGTCCATTTTGTGTGTGTGTGTGTGTGTGGTGGGGGGGGTCAACATAACTATATATGGTACTATTACTGGATAATTTTTTAAATTTAAAAATATACTAAAAAAATCATTAATTCTCACTGGGACTTCCAGGTCTACCAAGAAACCGCAGAGGTTCACGAAAGCCTGGTCTAGGGACATTATGCATGTTCTGGGTGAAAAAAGATCCTGGGGTCAGAAATCCAAGCTGCTTGGTTGGCAGAATCCTAAATATTCATGAGAATTCTCCTTTCGAACAGCAAGTGTCAAAACGAAGCCAATTACTGCTAAAGCTCCAGTGAGCCATTTGACAAGGTGCCACAGGAGAATTCATCTTCAGGACAGACAAAGCAGCAGAGCGTTTGGAGGAGTTCGAAAAACTCATCAAATGCACGTATGTATTTGGCACGGGGGCAACACTGAAGAAATCGCAAAGTGATAGCCGTGTTGGCCTTTACGGTCAAGGCAGCACGAGTTTTTCAAGTGTAAATCTCAGTGGAAGGGAGAAAGGGAGGAACGATAACGTGGAAATGGTTACAAAATTATGATCCAATAAAATGTGTTAAACAGCCAATTAAAACGTTTAAAAAAATGGGTCCCATAGATCTATTAGCGATAAAGGAAGTGAGACTGGCCTCAACCTTTTCGACCTTGGCCCCAGTCTGGCGGAATGTGCTTCTGAGAGAGATCAGGGCCCAGAAGGACCTTAACCAGTTCTGCAGGGCCTGTAAGACAGAGCACTTCTTACAGCAGGGGTAGTCAAACTGCGGCCCTCCAGATGTCCATGGACTACAATTCCCAGGAGCCCCTGCCAGCATTCGCTGGCAGGGGCTCCTGGGAATTTTAGTCCACGGACATCTGGAGGACCGCAGTTTGACTACCCCTGTCTTACAGGCTTATGGTTGGGGTCTAAAATAACAATCACCAATGAACAGCTGGCCTTGCCACTGGGGAGACAGAAAGATCAGCCCCTGATACTAAAAAAAACCATCTGGGATTCCTGACCTGAGCAACTCAGAAAGGCAGGCGAGAGCCAGCTTGGTGTAGTGATTAAGAGCAGTGGCTTCTAATTTGGCAAGCCAGTTTTGATTCCCCCCAGCCAGCTGGGTGACCTTGTCACAGTCCTGATAGTGCTGTTCTCACAGAGCAGTAACATCAGGGCTCTCTCAGCCCTACCTACCTCACAGGGTGCCTCTGGTGAAGAGAGGAAGGGAAGGCAATTGTAAGCCGCTTTGAGACTCCTTCTGGTATAGAAAAGCGGCATATAAGAAGCAACTATTCTATTTTTATTTTTATTATTGTGATTGAGGAAACACACATCTCTGTTTCGATCAGGATGACATGTAGAGTTTATTTTATAAATTCTAATTCAGTAATTTCACACTCTTTGGTGTTTTTGTTTTGGTTCTTTTGGACAACAGCAATCTCGACAACAGCAATCTAGGAGATAAAAATGTTTCACCCCAGCTTCTAAATTTTGAGATTTATTATGTCCAATTTGTGTTCACTGATTCTCTCGCGAAGAGACTGATAAACCTTGCCAGGTGGCATTTCTTGCACTCTTCATATGCACAAAACATTCCTACCTTGCAAGGGAACTGACCAGCAAGGAAAAGTGTATCAGAATTTCAGAGTCTGAACCAGGAACCCTTTGAATGCAGGGCTGCAATCCAGCTCACTGAGTTTCCTGGAACTGCATGGGTACTGAAGCCTCAGAGAGCCCTTCAGGCACAGAAGGAAACAGGTGGATACAGCATCAGCCACTCCTTGTTTTTACAGATGCTCAGCTTGGCTAGTTCAGAGGCTTTGAAGAGACTGGATGGGCCAGGCTGAATAGGAATCGCCCGGTCCTTCCATTCTTGGGCTCAGTTTTCCCGCTTTTTACAATTTAGGATCCAGATTCAGTAACTGACAGAGCATGGGCCCTGGGCATTGCAAACCACTCATCCCAGATCTGGTTGCTCACAACCCTCGTCTGGCCAGCGAAACGTACCACGAGGCATATAGTGACATGCAAGTACCAAGCGAAATCACGTCCTCTCTGCCACAGAGAAAAACAGCAGAGGAGGGAAAAGGGTGATTTTACTTCATTATCCATCATGGCTTCCACTATCCATTCCGTTGCTCATTTTGCTTCTCAGGCTCGGCCAACCTTTAAGACCATATGCGGGCTGGATCCAGCATATCTTAAGGACCATCTATCTGAATATTTCCCCCGAAGTGCTTGTGATCCCCGGCCCCAAAGGAGTGTGTCTGGCCTTGATCAGGGCCAGGGCCTTTTGAGCCCTGGCCCCCACCTGGTGGAATGAGCTCCCAAGTGCGATCAGGGCCCTGTCAGAGCTCCAGCAGTTCCACGGGGCCTGTGAAAAGGAGCTCTTCCACTGAGATTTTGGTTGAGACCAGAGCAGATATAAACAAACAACTATGGGCTGCCTCCTTCATCCATACATACACACTCCCCTTTTCACCGTCCAGTGGGAACCGCCCTGACAAGTACTGGGTTGATTCATGACTACGGAAGGTTATTACTCCTCGTTTTATTGACTGTGTAGACTCATACTTTACAGTTTTATTTATGTATTTATGCTGCATTTTATTCATGCTGTTAGCTGTCACGAGATACGGAATGAGGGGCGGGATATAAATCAATTTTATTATTATTAATGAGAGGAGTTTTCAAGATACTGCTACTAATAAAATTCTGTTTATAGCCTGCCCTTCCCTGGGGCCTCAGGACGGGTAGCAACAATTTTAAAACAATAAAAAAAAGCTCAATAAAACATTATATTGTTAATATCCATAAAAGATCTCTTAATTCCATAACCGCCTCCTCCTTTTAGGGCAAGGATTGATATGGGCCTCAATTTCAGATTCTGTTGTAGACCTGGCTGGTGTTTTGAACAGGGTGGCCAGGATTTCGACATCGTTTTAGGCCTCAGCCATAAGCCTTGCTGTACAACTCGGTCTTGTAGGCCCTGTGGAACTGTCCAAGGTCCCTCAGGGCCCTGATCTCCCCAAGGAGAGCATCCCACCAGATTGGGGCTAGGGCTGAAAAGGCCCAACTCTAGTCGAGGCCAGTTTGATATCTTTGGGGCTGGGGATCTTGAGCAGATAATGTCCCTTTGGGGGAAGAGGTGGTCCTGTAGATCAGTGGTCCCCAACCTTTTTATCACTGAGGACCGATCAACGCTTGATAATTTTACTGAGGCCCGGGGGGTGGGGTAGTCTTTTGCCGAGGGACATCACTGCTGCCGCCTGAGCACCTGTTCCGCTTGCTTTCCCGCTGCCACCCCTGACTTCCCGCTGCCCGCTGGGGGGTGCTGCCAGCAGCAGCTGCACAGTGCCACGCAGTACCATGCCAAGGGGGAGCCCCAGCCATGGCAGCCGCTAGAGAGCACCAAAGGTGAGCCGGCGGCAGACTGGCAGGGCAGCCCTCGTATCAGCAGCTGGGGAGGAGGACGAGGAGGAGCCGTGGCCCGGTACCAACTGATCCACGGACTGGGCCCGGTCTCCAGACCGGGGGTTGGGGACCACTGCTGTAAATACAAGATGAATGACAGGATGCTTTAAGAAGGGGAAGGTAAGGAAATTGACCCTCCTTCAGCTCTTTTCATGAAGTCTTCCCCATGGATCCAATTCCACTGCCCCCTGTGTATGAAAGCTCCATTTATCTCTCATTTATTTGACTAAAACGTTTACACGCTGCCTTTCCACCAAAACAAGATCAGAGTAGCTTACAGAACCAGACAAATATCTAGTGGTTATGAGTGTTGAACTAGTATCTAGAAGATCCAGGTTGGAATCCCTACTGCTACCAAAGAAGCTTGCTGGGTGACACTGGGCCAGTCACCCTGTCTCAGCTTAACCTACCTCGCAAGGTTGTTGTGAGGATAAAACAGAGGATAGGAGAATGATGTAAACCACTTTGGGCTCCCTTCAAGGAGAAAAGAGAGATGTAAACGAATTAAATAAATTTGTGGCAGCAAATTAATTATACCTTGTGTGGAGTACTGCTTCCTTTTGTTTTCTCCTAGACCTTCTACCACTAAGAGAGCCAGTTTGGTGTAGTGGTTAGGAGTGCGGACTTCTAATCTGGCATGCCAGGTTCGATTCTGCGCTCCCCCACATGCAACCAGCTGGGTGACCTTGGGCTCGCCACGGCACTGATAAAACTGTTCTGACCGGGCAGTGATATCAGCGCTCTCTCAGCCTCACCCACCCCACAGGGTGTCTGTTGTGGGGAGAGGAATGGGAAGGCGACTGTAAGCCGCTTTGAGCCTCCTTCGGGTAGGGAAAAGCGGCATATAAGAACCAACTCTTCTTCTTCTTCTTCTTCTTCTTCTAAGCCTTGTGAGAAACGTACCTGCTTTCCAAAATAGGCTGAAGGCACAACTGGTTGACAATAATATGGAAAACTTCCACCATCTTCTTTCTAGAATGAGACAGCCTCGTCCACACATCCAGCATTAAGCTAGAAAGGGACAAGGACAACAACAGAGAGAAAATTGATTTATTTCCAACAAGGAAGACAAGGGAGCTGTCGGGTAGTAAAACACCAATTTGCATTGAGCAGGAAGAGAAAAACTATTTATCCGGGAGCAGCAGCAGGGAACCGGGGTTTGAATCTCAAGACTTTTGTGCCCATCCTAAAACTTTTGCTAATGTTATCAGATGCAGTTTGCCATCTACCCCCAGCAGATAACAGAATAGTGTTCTGGCATCTGCTTCTTTCAGTGGAGTCGCTGGCCTAGTTGCAAAGGCCACAAGAATGGTCTATGTGCTCAACAGAATGAAGCGCAAATGAGAAAGCATCATGGGCTATGCCATTCCACTGCAGGAAGTACATGCCTTTTTAAAAAAAATCTCCTACAAGAAGAAAGGCAAACCTGTTAAGGAGCAAACTGAGCTGTATCTAAGTACATTTTTACTCATGACTATCTCTTTTAACATATTACTTAGCATTTATGTAGCATTTTGACGGGTTCCATGTGTCTTGTCTTTTACAACGGATCTGTAAGTGAGGCTAGTCCATCATCAGCTTCTAGGGATGAGTTGAGAGGCTTGCTTAAGGCTGCTCCCACATGGAGGTTTTCCCCCAACTTGGCTGCCAAACTGCTCCTTTTTTAGCGTTCATATAGCAACATGCTGCCATGTTCTGTTTCCAAGTTTTCCCTGTCTTCAATATGCTGTTTCCTAAACCTGCTTTACTCCGATCTCTTAAGAAAGAATGCACCCTATTAAGTCACTGGTTTTCTTTTAGAAGATAAATTGGCATATATACTATTGTGCTGTAATCACCTACTGCCACTTGCCTTTCCAATTTGAATAGAGCCACTATAGGGCTATAGAACATGCATGAACAAAAACTAGAAAGGCCACTGGTCACCATGGTGACCATACCTGGGAGGCAATGTAGGTGTAAATGTGGAACTGCAAAGTCGGGCTGGGGGGGGGGGGAATGACAGAGGAATGTGGCAGAAAATTCCCACATTTAGAAGCTTCTGAGCTCAAAAAGCGTATGAATGCATTTGCAGGGGCAAGGAATGTTAACATAGAGAACCCTCATTATGTGGAAGCAGGCTTAGTGAGTTAATAGAGAAAAAAAACATATAAATGTCCAGTCAGACAGAAAGCTTATCAGATGAGCTTGGGCCAGCCAGTCTCTCTTGAATCTAACCTACCTTGCTTGGTTGTTGTAAAGATAAAAAGCTAATGACTCCCATCTAATCTACCCTGAGGATCGTGGAGGAGAGACAAGGTGAAAAAGGCGAGGGATATATGTTTTTAAGAAATAAATTGCAAGAAGAATATCAGTGACTTGAACCCATGTTGTGGACTAATAATGTGCTGAACGCATGCCTAGACATGTCTATGCACTTAACTGCAAGTGTAAAGATAGCTCAGAAAGGTACCTGCTGTCCTCATGTCTTCTCTTCTTAATTACAGACTCCAGCTCAGGTATCACCAGCTCATAAAACGAAGCAATCCTACAAAACACACGCAGTTAAATTTAACTATAAAAGGCTTTTTAAGAGATGCAAATCAGAGAGGAGACAAGAAGGGGGTAAAGGTCTAAAGTTGGCGATAGAGAGGAATCTAGAGGAGCCACAACTCAATAGCGGGTCACGAGATTTGAGAAGATAACCCCAATTGAGTCCCGACTTTCTCCAGAAAGAGTGTGAGAAAACCCAAGATCTAGGAATGCTGCTGTAATTGACAAGTTATTACAGCAGTGGTTCTCACTCTTCCTAATGCTGCGACCCTTTAATATAGTTCCTCATGTTGTGGTGACCCCCAAGCATAAAATTATGCAAGTGTTCTTTCACAGAGATTAAACTGAACCTGATCAATGGCATGAAGATTCATAGTTCATGATCGTATATAAATTGGGTTTTTTTACAGGTTTCTCAGTTCAGTTCTGCCTCTTGTCCCACCATGCTGATCTCGCTCTTTTCTGCTGCTCCAGACAAATGCTCTATCTTGATCTGCCCCACAAGGCTGTTGTGTGGATGGTGACCCTTTAGCCAAGCTGCTTGCCCTGCTGTGACCCCTGTGAAAGGGTTGTTCAACCCCCAAAGTGGTCCCAACCCCCCAGGTTGAGAACCACTGCATTAGATGGATCGAAGGCCTCAAATGGTATAATACAGCTTCACATGTGTCTTCATAGATTTCTGCAGCAGCAGCAGCAAACATCCTTTTACTATTGCACCCTTAGGAGTGTGGGACAAATTGTTTTAAAGTTGGAGCCAACATAATTGCTTTAAATGAGCTCAGATACTTTGATGTCTGAGGAAGAAAATCCCAATGGCAGCCCTTGCACACAGCAGAATTCTTGGGTCTCTGCTTTCATTGCAATGGAGCTTGCGCAGGAGAACTGTCTGTACTATGTCAACTAGGGTCAGATTCGTCCATCTCCTGCTCCCTCCGCCCCATGATTATGATACTGAAATGGACTCAAGTGTATCCAAACTCAGTGTACGAACATTGGGAAGTGACAGTTCGGCCCCCTCAGATATGTCTCTTCCAGGTGCATAGGAAACATACACAGTTCCTAAAATATACCTGGAACAGAAGTCATGCTTTTGGAATGTCTGGCAAGCCAGTGGAAACACATCTAGAAAGGCCCAAAGGGTGATACAAGTATCACACAAATACAGCACAATGTCCATCAGCTCCTAGGAAGAAGAAAAAAGTTATAGTAATTAATTACAAACAAATTGGACAGTTGTCTCAGGGGTAACACATCTGTTTTGAAGAAGAAGAAGAAGAGTTGGTTCTTATATGCTGCTCTTCTCTACCCAAAGGAGTCTCAAAGCGGCTTACAGTCACCTTCCCTTTCCTCTCCCCACAACAGGCACTCTGTGAGGGAGGTGAGGCTGAGAGAGCCCTGAGATTACTGCTCAGTCAGAACAGCTTTCTCAGTGCTGTGGGGAGCCTAAGGTCACCCAGCTGGTTGCATATGGGGGAGCGGGGAATCCAACCCGGCTCACCAGATTAGAAGTCCACGCTCCTAACCACTACACCAAGTTAGCTCTCTGCTTTGCAGGCAGAAGGTTCCAGGTTCAATCCTCCATATAAAAAAGCCAAATAGCTGTTGGTGAAAGACCTCTGCTTGAGACCCAGGAAAGTGGCTGCTAGTCAGAGAAGACAACATTAACCTTGATCTAGACCCAGAGGTTGCCTCAATATAAGGCATCTTCATATGTCAATGTCTTCAGATTTCATCCCTCCAGAGTTGTTCTCTTATAAACACATGAATCTCTCTTCTACCATTGGTCCAACTTGCTCAGTGTAGTGTACTCCAGGGTTTGGGCTATCTGTAATCTGGGCTATCTCAGTATCTGTAATCTGAGATCTATTAACTGGAGATAACAGAGACTAAACCTAGGACTTTCCCCATGAAAAATAATTCTCTTTTTGGCCATCAAAGCACAGCTGACTCAAGGAGGCTTCCAAGGCAAGAGACATTCAGAAGTGGTTGGCCACAGCCTGCCTCCTCATCACAACCTTGGCCCTCCTTGATGGTCCCCCATCCAAATACTCACCAGGGCTGACCCTGCTTAGCTTCTGAGATCTTAACAAGATCAGGCTAGCTGGGCTATACAGGTCAGGTGCCCTTATGAGTTCCACCAAGCTAGTCTTCCCATTGGGTAGGATCAGGCAGACTACCTCAGGAAACAGAAGTACCGTTAAAAGAAGTACCATTAAAATTGCTAACTAGACAGCAACTAACTAATAGTATCCTAATAGGGAGAGACACATTATCCTTGGATTTTTGGCCTAGCCCTAGACAGTGGACCATCACTGGCTCTAAGCGTAATAAATTCACAGTAAAGGTAAGATTAGGCACAACGATGTTTCCAAAGCAGACTTATCCAATACCCACCAACTAAAGAAAAGTTCACAAAAAATGTAAGACACATATTAAAACGCATGCAATAAAGAAACGTGTGGGACCTACAGGGACATTTTGACATGCTAACGCCCCCTCCAGCACTACTAAAGGCTCACTTGCCTCTTGGGTTGCCATCCTCCAGGTAAAGCCTGGAAATCTCATAGAACAATTTATTATCAAACTACAGAGATCAGTTCCACTGGAGAAAATGGCAGGTTTGGAAAGTGGGCTGTAAAGCTTCTGGTTGAAGCCAGAAGGAAGTTCATCAAAACAGCCGATCGGGCCTTCCTTCCACCGCCTCCTTACCTTTGTAACACCAACAGGTCAGAATTTTGATTACTATCGGTGCTGGTGATTGATATTCATTCATTAATTTGAAATTTTATAACATTTTTACTGTTTTTATCCTGTAACCTTTGTCGAATTTGCGTGCATTACCCCCAAGACGATGAATCTGAGAGGGTAGGTTTGGAAATCAAATGATAAATAAATAAATACCCTGCTGAGATCTCTCCCTTCCCCAGGCTCTGCCCCCAATTTTCCAGGAATTTGCCAAATTGGAGATGGAAACTGTAGTTGACTCACACCCCAGAAAAATTGCTCAGGGGTGGGGAGGTTAACTTTAATGAGAATATATTACAAGGCCGCCTAAAAGACAAACTGGCTTTAAAAAAAATAACAAGGAGACTGCACAGAAAAAACTATTTTATAAAGGAAGGAATCAAGACTAGCAACAAGGGAAGCAACCAATATTTGACTTCAGAGTACAGGCACTTTTTTGTCTTTAGACCTAAACCAAATTTAAATAAGGATGAAAACCCGTCTACGACTGCACTAGTTATCTCTTTTCACCTCTGCCTTTAATGTACAGAGAAAAGTTTTGGGTAATGGTACTGATGATAGAAGATGTTGTCGGGTGACTTGTTCCTCAAAAAGAAAAAAAACTTGGGGTAAGTAAAAAATTAGTTTAAAAAGAGCGGATGGGAAAGAACTAAGAGCATAAAAGGAAGGTTCTCTTCCTTTGCATTTCAAAGGTGCTGCTGCTAAGGCTGTATGCTTAGGCTTTGCCCCGCCTTCCCAAAACATCTCTCTCAGCTTTTGTGTGTCACAATGTGCAAAACTTGATGAGGATAAAGTCGACTGGTTGACATCAGTGTGGGAAAAATAACAACTGTCACCAAGAAAAGTGCCTTCGTTGATTGTAAAATTATAAAACAGAGACATAAACAAAGGCTTATGCATCGAGCTATTAAAAATCAACCATCTGAGTGGGCATCAAAAGCTGCTCTTTCCCCACTTTCGTATTTCCTCATCTGCACCCATACCCAGTCCCTAAAATGTCAAACCTAAAGCAGTAAAACAAAAACAAAAATCAGAGTCCAATAGCACCTTTAAGACCAACAAACAGTTATTCTTTGTTGGTCTTAGAGGTGCTATTGGACTATGATTTTGTTGTGCTACTCCAGACCAACACGGCTACCCAAAGTAAAACCTCTCACCATCCTCTTCTCCCCCTCCCTTGCTCATTTGTAGCATGGGAGAGGGGGGAAAGGATTAATTCTGCTTCTTCAAAAGAAAGGAAGCGTTCAGTGATATTTTAACAGAACACACAATTAATCGTCTTCTTCAAAAATGTGTAAGCCAAGCATACCCAAATTCATGTGATTGGGAAAGCTGCCTCACCCAGTCACAGGACAGGCCAGAACAATGATTACTGGTGACCATGTGCAGGGTGAAGCATAAGTCCGGAGGGGCGGGTAATAAGAGGGGAGCATGACATTGGACAAGTTTAATGTAGCCTGGAGGAAAGATGTTAGTCACAACAAATGTCCCCCCCACCTGCAGAGGCATGTCCCCAGGAGTCATCCTGATCCTTTCTTCCAGTTTCTGCGGCTCAGCAGAGACTCCTTCACATTGCAAGCCACACGTATGGAGAATGTTGCTGAATACCTAGAAGGCAAAGGGCAAGCCTGTGAACGTGTCAGAGTGGAATGCAGCCAGGCACACTTCCCCAGTGTCAGCATTTGCCTGAAGTTACCTGCTCCATGAAAGGGGACCTGCCCAAGCCAGGTTAAACACATTCAGTGTTTTTTTCCCCATCCCCCTTCTCTGTTTTCTCCAGTTTAGACTAATTTTTGCAAAGGTACTTACAATTCTTGCAAAGGTATTTACAAGTTTGCCTTGGAGAATTAGTTAGCAGGTGACCCACCCCAAAAGAAAACCCCTTGGCACTACCGTCCAGCTTTGGAAGGCAAGAGCTGTTCAGGTAGAACAGGAGGTGGGAAAAAATCTTAGAGCCTGTTTCAGACACCCAGAATCTAGATGCACATTTTTACATGAATGGTTTTTTCCTCCTCCCCCTCATGTCCTCTTGCATATTTAATAGTTCACTTGAGTCTTGTGAAATGATCAGGCCATCTTTCTGCGAAAAGAGTGAAGGGCTGTATTTTTCCAGAGCTCTTGTTCCCTGGACCAGTGTGTTCTGGGCAAACCTCATGGGGTACATACTTTAGGACAAAAATTACACCCTTCACAAAATCAGTTCAATTTTCAGAGTTTAATTTGTGGTAAACTGGAAAGGAGAAACTCAACACATATAGCCTCAGCTTCTTGAAAGAAGGGAGGATGAAAATGAAATAACACACACCATAAGGTAAGGTAAAGGTAAGGGTATCCCCTGTGCAAGCACCGGGTCATGTCTGACCCTTGGGGTGACGCCCTCTAGCGTTTTCATGGCAGACTCAATATGGGGTGGTTTGCCAGTGCCTTCCCCAGTCATTATCGTTTATCCCCCAGCAAGCTGGGTACTCATTTTACTGACCTCGGAAGGATGGAAGGCTGAGTCAACCTTGAGCCAGCTGCTGGGATCAAACTCCCAGACTCATGGGCAGAGCTTCAGACAGCATGTCTGCTGCCTTACCACTCTGCGCCACAAGAGTCTTTACACCATAAGGTAAGTTAGGTTAAAACCAACTGGTACAAGATTACAACAGTTACGACAGTAGGGCGGTTATGACAGTAGGGCGGTTGAGAACCACTGCTCTACACCATCTCCCAGGAAACCTTTAATGATTTCTACATTATTATTATTATTATTATTATTATTATTATTATTATTATTATTATTATTATTATTATTATTCGATTTATTGCCCGCCACTCCCATTATAGAAGTACACAGAGGCACCCCAAAGTTAGAGTTACCAAACTCCTGGGGGCAGCTTGAGATCCTCCACTGTTACAAGTATTTTCTGTTTAAAACAGAATACAGTTCACCTGGATAAAATGGCCACTTTTGAAGGTAAACTCTATGGCATTATGGCCCAAGGAAGTCTCTCCCCTCTGCAAACCCCACCCTACTCAGGCTCTACCACCAAAATCTCATCATCTCCCAATTCTGAGTTAGCTGCTCTAACAAAAACACACTCTAGACAAATTAGCACCTGAAGAACTGTAGGCACAGTTTCATCCAAGTCGCTGAAGTAGCTTGGCTGCTGAATAAATATGTTTTCTGTGGCAGGGGAGGGGAGGAAAGAACATAGAGAAACAATTATTTCAGACTGGGCAAAAGCATTGGCTTCAAACATTCTCATACCAGCTAGATTGACTTTCACATTTCCCCCTCAAGCAACACAACTCATATCACATGGATGCTATAAACAGAGACACAGGGGAAAACCTGGATTCATGAAAGGAAACTCAGCTTCCAATCCCAAGTTTTCCTCGTAAAACAAATGCAGGGGAGAATCACACTGACAAACCTCCTGATTCCCCCTACAAACGCCGCTCCCCAAAAGCCCTGAGAACAGAAGTAAGCTCAGTTAAGGAAGAAATAGAATGGCCATTGGAATAAGTATTGGAAGGCACAGGAGAGGTTAAGCTCCCCTCCATCGATTCTCTCCTACAAACACCTCCAGTCCTTTCATTGAGAGTTTGGGAGTCAGCATGGGGCAAATGAGAGTTTGGGAGTCAGCATGGAGCAGTGGTTAAAGAGCAGCTGATTATAATCTGGAGAATTGCGTTTAATTCTTCACTCCTCTCACTCTACCTGGAAGCGAGGAACCTAGTTGGCCTCAACTTGTTAAAGTGGGTTGAAGCTGCATTGTTTAGCATGTGTGAAAGGGCTCTTAATGTGAGCTAAATAGGCTTGCATCTCACCAAGTAGGTTATATATTTGCTCCATTTTTTCCCCCAAGTTGACAATCCAGGCAAAGAGCTGAGAACGTACCTCAGTGGGCCTTCTCTACGACAAGATGTTCAAAGGGAAAGTAAAAATTAATTGCCTAATTGCTCAGAGTGATACAAGAAACCAGCAGCTCCCATGAGCGGGTTGCACTCCTTTTCTGCCAGCAGGCTTAGCCCAACCTCAAGGCTTCTGCCTCCAGCCTCCCAAAAAAACCCCAAAAACTGACGGCAACAGAATTCCAGCAAGATGAGACATGTCTTTGTCTGACATTTCATTCAGCATTCACCAAATCTTTGAATGGAACCAATGAAGCATTTATATATCTTTAATTATCCTTTTTTAAAAAAAAATCCATTAATTACAATGAGCCTCAGGCACTCTCCGCATCAGAGAATGGATTGGGGTGGGGAAGTCACACTGTGGGAAGGGACTTCTCGCCAGCTCCCCCCCCCCCCGCCCCACCCAGGTCTAAATCATTCCTCCAATGCTGCTATTTAACCTTCACCACAGAATCTTTAAATGAGAAAAATGGGGAGGGGGACAGTCTCCACCAAGGTCTGCTTCTTCCAAATCCAATTCCTCTCCCCAACCAACCCCTTCATGTCCTTACACTTTGAAATGGAAACAGGACTCTGCGGGAGAGCTGATCACAGGTCTCCAAGTATCTCGTCTTCTTAAGCTTTTATCAGTTCTCATTTGCTTTCCTGGAGGGAAGCATGTCACAAATCCAGATTCTACACTTTAGAATTCATTATTCAAGTCTGCCTCTGTACACAGTTTTTAAAATTAAACTGTTTGGGTTGTCTTAGGACTGTCATCACACAGCCTGCAAGATCAGGTGCCTGCAAATCAGCAATTCTTAAAATTGGAAAATATTATGATGTCGACGACTTTTAAGATAAACGCTTTTTAGTCAAGGTCAGCCTAGTCCATCTGCCCAACTGGCAGATGCCTCTGGAACTTCAAGCACAGGATGAAATTATAAAACAAATAAATAAACACCCCACATTATTTGTCCCCAGCCTCTAATACCCAGTATACTACCTCTCAACTTGGAGGTTCCATTCAGCAAATTTTATATGCCTCACCATGAATTCTTTTAATCTTTGCTTTAGAGCCACATACGCTGACGTCTGCTGCATCGTGAGGTAAAAGACTTTGGTAAACAGATAATTTTCTTCACATTATCAACATTCCTTGGCAAATCATAGTGGAACAGCCTCTCCCCAGAGTCTGTTCTAAATCCTGATCTCGCAGTCGCCGTCCCACCCAAAAACCCTTCACCACATGCGATATCTACAACTAACCGATCATCTTGTGCAGTAGAGCGTTGTTGCCTTTTCCGTAGAGCACGCACAGATCCAGAATTTTGGGGATATCAAACAAGAAGTTATTGTAAACAATTTCTCCAAAGACAGATGGTGTGATGAAATGATCCTAAAAGGAAGAAATAGAAGGAAATGATACATATGGTTGGCAATAAGTGGCAAAATCTGCATCATGACAGCATTGGGATGCAATCCACTTATCTGCCGTGGCACAAGGAGGGTAACATTAGCACAAACATGTCCCTGTATAAATAAGGAAAAGCCATTTGTTTAGCCATTCACAAATATTTCCTCAGTTTTGCTGCTTCTTCGGTGCATCCTCAGCATATAATTTGTGTTTTGGACAGAAGTACCCAATTAGTATTTTTAAAATTTTACTGCTTTATTTTTTAGAAACTTGTATTCTTTCCATGTATCTCCTAAGAGCCCCCAGGGCAACTGTAGCATAACTATAATTAACACACATCCAAAAAAGCTAGTTTGGACAAAATAGGTCAGTGGTGCAATCTATGAAATTAGGTTTGGGATTTCCTTATTCAGCAGAGATTTTCTTGCTGAAGTACACATCCATGTTTCCTAATATATTGCAAAATACAATTTTCCACTTAACAGCAGCTAGACTCTTATGAAAGACACTGGGAAAAGGACACTACTCCCAAAGTAGAATGGTTTATGAAATGTCAAAAGAAAAAATTAAAGGCAGATCGTTTTGGTGCTTTAAAGAAAGGGAAAGATTGGTCCCAACTAGACAATTTGGGAATTCCCCTGGCCTCCAAAAATGTTATACACATTTAAGAATGCTTCTCTGTTTGATTGTCCATTCTTCTTTTCCCTTGTTCAGATGTTATTGTTAAGATAAATGTAAAGTGTTTCGATTGACTGTAATGTATATGCAAAGCATATTAACAAAAAGAAAAACAGGAATGTTAGTATAATTGTAAGCTTTCAACAGACTGATGAAGAGTGCTTTGATCAGCCAGTGACAGACCTCACAGAAGGACACAGATCACTGAGATTATGAGAGCTGCAATGTGAATATTCATACAGGTAAAGAGTACATTGAGTCCAAGGTCATGAAGGGGTTTAAAGGTAAAAAACAGAACCAAGAACTGGACCTGGAAACAAACAGGTAAGTACAGATGAGGAGGCATTTTGCCAGGATGTCTTCAGAATAATATTTTTGCGATTGCTCCTTGTCCACGGTTTGGTTCGTTACTGCATGTTTTCTTTTATTGTTCTAAACATACTGTTGCTAGGGAGAAATTTCTTGCGAAATGGTTGTTATAATATCCACCCACTTCTGAAACTCATAAATTAAGATTGTTTCTGAGTGGATTTTGTAAAGCTTGCACAGTTGATGAGGCTGTTGTTTGTAATTCTTAAAGGTCTTTTTTGGTGTGCAGCTTACAGACTGTTAAACCTGAATAAAGTAAACCATTATGAATCACACAGAGCTGGAAGAGACCATCTAGTCCAGCCCCCAGGGTCATCTAGTCCATCCCCCACCTTCTCAGGGGCTTAAAAATCACACACTTATGACAGGTGCTCATCCAATCTCCTCCTAAAAACATCCAATGACGGAGACTCCACCACCATCCAAGTCAGTGTATTCCACCTACAAACAGCCCTCACAGTCAGAAAATGCTTTCCAATATTTAAATGGAAAGTTTTGGAAGTTTTTAAACAGAGGCTAGATTGCCATCTGACGGAGAGGCTGAATCCGTGAAGGCAAAGGGGTGGCAGGTTACAGTAGATGAACGATAGGGTTGTGAGTGTCCTGCATAGTGCAGGGGGTTGGACTAGATGACCCAGGAGGTCCCTTCCAATATCATCCCATGATTCTATGGAATCTCTTTCCTGTAATTTGAATCCATTGCTCCTAGTCCTTTAAAGCTACAGTAAACAAGTTGGCCCCTCTTAAACATTCCTACCTTTTATTTGGTTAAATACAGCTAACAGGTAAGCAATGTAAAAATTTTAGAACAGGAGTCATATGAACAAAGCAGCTAGATCCCACAGCACAACAGAGTTAGCTCCAAGACAAAAACACAACATATTTTGTGATATTTTTTCGGGGGGAGGGGGGATGCATTAGACCGGGGGTAGTCAAGCTGTGGTCCTCCAGATGTTCATGGACTACAATTCCCATGAGCCCCTGCCAGCAAACGCTGCATTAGACCACTGAAGCCATGGGACAATGCAGGATACAACTCGAATGCACAACAAAGTCCTACCTCAGAGGGTAATTTGTGAAAGGATAAAATGTTCTTTCCCATTCCATGCTTAAGGAGTAAAGCTCTATAAACAAATATAAACTGGGCTTTTATTCACGGAGGACTAGGAATAGTATTAGGATTTGGAGGGGGGGGGAATACATGAGGGAAGGCTGTGAAGGAAAAGACACGAGGAAAGAAAAACAGAAACCAGCTATTTTTTCCCGCCAGAGAAGACTGTATACACAACACAAATCTATGCAAAGCAGACATGTGGGTGTTTACTTTGGATTCCTTGTGAGTGGACATTCGGAGGAAAGTGAGGAAAACATTCCGATGAAGGTGCTTCATCAAGTCATTCACTTCTGGAGGCCGGTCTTCTCCCTTGTCGTACTTGCGAGGGGCGTGCCGCAAGTATGAATCCAAACACTTCTGGAGGGTCTCATCAAATACTACCTGAAGCCAAGAAACAAAACGTTTCATGGGAGATCAGTTAGGGATGGCAAATTGTATGCCAACTGACAGAATGCGGCTGAAAATTGCGTATTGAATCACTAGCTTTTTGGATTAAGGCTGCTCAAATGAAAGACAAATTCCAATGAGCCCAGGAAAACCAGTTTTAAGGGCTCAGCTTGGTGTAGTGGTTAGGAGTGCAGACTTCTAATCTGGCGAGTTGGGTTTGATTCCATGTTCCCCCACATGCAGCCAGCTCTATGGAGGCTTATAGAGCACAAAAGAGAGACTTTGGGCTCTCCCCAGCACTGATAAAGCTGTCCTGACCGAGCAGGAATATCACAGCTCTCTCAGCCTCACCCACCTCACAGGGTGTCCATTGTGGGGAGAGGAAAGGGAAGGCGACTGTAAGCCACTTTAAGACTGAAAACGCTAAAGGTAAAGGTATCCCCTGTGCAAGCACCGGGTCATGTCTGACCCTTGGGGTGACGCCCTCCAGCGTTTTCATGGCAGACTCAATACGGGGTGGTTTGCCAGTGCCTTCCCCAGTCATTACCGTTTACCCCCCAGCAGCAAGCTGGGTCCTCATTTTACCGACCTCGGAAGGATGGAAGGCTGAGTCAACCTTGAGCCGGCTGCTGGGATCGAACTCCCAGCCTCATGGGCAGACAGCTTCAGACTGGATGTCTGCTGCCTTACCACTCTGCGCCACAAGAGGCTCTTACTTTTTAATATAGGACAATTAAAAATAAAAAATAAAAAAATAACGAGCCTGCAACAGCCCAGCCTCACGGATTAGAATTTTAAAAGAGTTGTGGTCAGGGAGCAGTAAACTAAATTTGCTCCCTAATGCTGTCCCTACTGGGCAACTCTGCAAAGCAAGCTCGGCCATCTTTGCACAGGCCCATCCTTGGTCACAGTATGGAAACCTGAGCAACTTCCCCATGTTTACGTAGACCCCTGCCCCAACATCTGGAGTTGGGTTGCGCTACAGACTCAAACTAAAGTTCAAAACTCATTTGTTTTAGAATCCCTTTCCCACAAAACAATATTACCTGGCACCAGAATTTATCATGAGGCAGAGCCAAAAGCCAGTCCAGATCGTCTGCAATGAACTTGGCCCGTTCTAAGAACTCCTCTAGCAGTGCAGGATCTCTGGCTTTAGGTGGAGGCTTATAGAGCACAAAAGAGCGTTCTGTTTTCTTTTCTGGATGCTGCCGAAAAACAAAATGCCACAAGTGAAAACAAGCCGGCCGAAAGACTAAACAGTAGCTCTTGGTGTTGCCGTCTGGGCATCTTGCGGAAGCTCTGACAGCCAGAGACATGTCTCATGTTGGTAGGAAACTTGGCCTGTGGTTAGCAAGAATTCATCCCTCATATTTGCTCTTTAGCATATCCTGGCAGCTCTCCATTCTCCCTAATCACCAAGGCTCTGAACAGCAGCAGTTTCAGGGATATCCTGAGTTTCCAATAACACTTCTGGTATCTTGCAAAATTCACTACATTCTTCTGCCCTGTTCCCATGAAGATAAGTAGCTAACAGTCTTTTCCAGGTTCGGCTTCCTCTCTACGCTCCAGGGTTTCCAAAACAAAGCAGAAACAGCTGGACATGATGCGTGTTTATGCGGCACAACCCTGCATATCAGATCATGATCAGAATGTGGACCTAGAAAATCGACATTCTGAAACTCTGTAAAGAAGTTTTCCAGTGAGATGGAAGTAATGTTGTGAGATTGACACCTATCCGTTACATTACTATACCATTCCTCATCCATTCCCATCCCCCCCTCCATCCTTATTTTATCCTATGAAGTATATTATGCTAAAGGTATACGCTTAGCCAACAGATACCCATTCAGTTTCTTGGGTAAGGACTGGATACAAGTCTTCCCCAATCTTCCCAGCTCAAATATTATGTAAGGTTGGCTCTCTTGCAAAACACTGTTTGTAGTACACATGTTTTTTCCCCCCTCCTGACCCTCCAGGATTTTTCATCAAAACTGTCTTGAAATTTCCTTAAACTGGAGAGCTTGCTGTGATGTTTGATAACCCACTGCAAAGCTATGAGAAAGAAAATATTTCATAGGCTTGGTCACCATTTAAATCAAAGGGACTTCAAGGCACAATTAAACACTGAAGTGCCATCCATTTTCTCATTGTGGGTGAAAAGTACAGCAAAGCTACAAACAGTGATATTTTACATGGAGTTTTAGCTTCCCAAGAATTGCAACTTTCTTTTTTTTTAAGTTTCTAGTCCTTATGGCTGTAAAAATATGCTTAAAAACACACTGGCAATACCTGGTAGAATCTCAGAAGCAGAACAAGCTGCGGAACAAGATTTCCAGTAGTCAAAGGGTGGGGTTTCAATGCCTTGTATAGCCCCTCCCCATGACTAGCAGAAGCAAAATAAATCAAGTGGAATGGATTATGAAAGCAAGTCTAGTCTAATTACTAGAGTGTCAGATTAGAACTGGGTAGGTCTGAATTCATTCCCCACCCCTTCCATAAAGTTCACTGATTGATCCCAGGTCCATTCACTAACTCTCAGCCTAACCATGTTATATGGGTGAGCCTGTACTTTGGACTCAGCCAGTTTTACTTACACTACTCTCTGAAATAAGTGACAATAAATTAAACAGGAGCACTCTTACCAGTGCTGGTAAAGTTTTCAGCTTCCCAGTCAGCAAATCCTTCTCGGTCAACTGGATCTCATCCAGCGGTAATCCTGGCATGCTGCTGTGTTATCTTTATCTTTAAAAGACACACACACACACACACACAGAAGAAACATCAGAAACATTTTGAGAACCAACAACAAACAAGGCAGGTTGCTCCTAGTTCAACAGCCGCATTTAGATCTGTGTTCCATACATGGCCCTGAAAAGTGCAGAGAGCAAGAGGGCCAAGCTCCACAGTGGAGGATCACTTCTGCGACAGACAGGGAGGTTCAGTTATGAAACCCTTGGGTCATAGAATCATAGAAGGGACCTCCTGGGTCATCTAGTCCAACCCCCTGCACTATGCAGGACACGCACAACCCTATCGCTCATCCACTGTAACCTGCCAGCCCCTTAAGCCTTCACAGAATCAACCTCTCCGTCCGATGGCTATCCAGCCTCCAAATCTCCAAAGATGGAGAACCTATCACCTCCCGAGGAAGCCTGTTCCACTGAGAAACCGCTCTAACTGTCAGGAACTTCTTCCAGATGTTTAGACAGAATTTCTTTTGAATTAATTTCATCCCATTGGTTCTGGTTCATCCCTCCAGGGTAAGAGAGAACAACTCTGCTCCATCCTCTATATGGCACTGTTAACTTAAAACCTTCTAAACTTCAGAGGTACTGTGATGATAAAATAGATGACAGAGAACTATGTGCCACCCTGAGTACCGTGTAGGAGGTAGGACTTGTTAAAATGGAGCGTGACAGCCGGATGTCTGCTTACAGATTATTTTGGAGATGGGGGGGGGGGGGAATACAGGGAATCAGACTATATTCCATAAACCCCAAGGCTTCAGTTTATTTTTGTTCCCCTGCTGTCCTTGCAAGTACTAAACTGGGAACAGCATAGCAAGTAGAACTCCAGTGTTGATGACTGGGCTTGGAGGTTGTCACCTGCCTTTCCTGGGATGACCATCTCTACCTCCAACTGTATGCAATATCAAGAGGCAAGAAGTGGATGTCAGAAACACATTTGTGTTTGTACGTTTCTAGCAAGTGAGACCCAGAAGAGGAAACTATAACAAGCTACTCATTGGGGACACCATTAAGGACTGCAAACCAGGAGAGACTAGAAGAGAATAGCCTTGCTGGGCTTCACCATCGGTTTCTGACAATGGTTGACTAGATGCCTAAACACTCAAAAATCAGGCATGAAATCAGAAGCTTTCTCTCATTGCCTGCCCCCAACACCTGGTATTCAGAGCAGACTGCTTCTATGCATGAAATCTCTATTTATCATAGTTGCCATGAAAAAAAAAATCATTCCTCAAATTACTCATGCATTATAACAGACCAATCCTAGGATGCCACATTAGTGCTGTTACACATTACCTACTCCTTTCAGTGAGGTCATGTGCAGCAGAACTTCCTGGTGCTGTCACTACACCTATGTTAAACCTGCCCACTATAAGTAGTTATTTACTTTTATTTACATGCCACCTGTCCTGCTGAGACTCAAGGTGGGCTGAAAATTTGTTATATAGCAACAAGAACATCCAGTATAGGCCTCAAGTCATAAATGCTAGTTTAGAATACCACCTCTCTTTTTTAATCCTTTTTATTTTACTTCAAGTTAACACAGAGTTAAGGGATAATCATTAACATACTTGCAAGTATAATTTACTGACAGAGTAATCATATACTTATCTATGCCACACCTGATTAGCAGTTTAAGCTTCTATCCCTTGTAGTGTCCAAAATTAATTTGTACTACTGTAGACAGCATAAAAGGAACACATCTTCGGCAATTATGGTCACTGTCCAAGCGTGTTCCAGGGACTCCTCAATAAAAAGTTCAGTGACAGTCAAACTTCCATGGAAAATACTTTATTCTCCACTGCCTTTCCTTGCCATGTACTGCTATAGAGGAGCATTTCAAACGCAAAACCATGTTTTATTACACCATGGTTCATGAGATTAAATAGTTAAGAGCACATGAAGCTCAGAATGTAAAACCCTAATTTTAAGATGGCTTATTAATCACAATTAATTGTATGTACAGTTTTGCATAATGTGCAAATGTAAGCATCCTGGAACTCTTCCGCAACTGAAATGCAGGCCAACAGGAGGGGGGAACGCAAAGGCACTGAAATCAGCATCTGTCAAAGCAAACCAAGGTTCAAGCGTCATTTGCAAACCAAATTCTGGTTCTACAACAAAACCTTTGTCAAAATAAACCATAATTTTTGCACTATGTCAGAACCAAACCACATTTTATACCAAGTAACAATGCTTAGACCACGTGAACTAAGTGTGCTCCATAGAATGTACTAAGGATCCTAGCCAACTCTGAAGGATTCTGCCTGGATAGCTCACTAGATAAAGCAAGAACAGTTCTTGAGGCTAGAAAAATTTGGAAACAGCAGTGCCATATGACAAGGCACGTGAAAAATAATCACATGTCTGTTTAACACCATGCTTAGCACAAACATGGATCATGCGGCACTAGAAACATAATGATTCCTGCAGAACAACACTGCCAAAGGGCCTCTGCAACCTCCTATTATATTACTCAGGCAAGTCAAAATGAAAATCAGTCAACAAAAGTCTCAGGAGGAAGAAAACAGATTCCTATTTCACTGTTTTTAAGATACAATGGCTAACACAATGCATTGGCTACTACTCCCCCCGCCCCCTTCATTTTGCTGGTTTCCTGCATTGTACAAGAAATTCAGCAGCTCAAGGTGGAGACGCAATGACAGACAAAAGCTAACTTTGTTAGTTTTCTATCTACCATGCAGCTAGTAAAAGAACAGGCACCTTATGACAGGGGAAAAGGAGTGTTTCCCTATTTACACTGTGACTTGACTTCACTGTCTGCCTCAGATCACAATCTTATATACAAAATGTGGGAACTCCCCTCCCCTCTTCTGCTCTCATCAGGGCTACCAAGGCTTGCCTCCCCCTCTTTTCAAGATCTCTGGTAACTGAAGGCTTCTCCAGAGTACTTGAAACAGAACAATAAAATCAGAGTCCAGTGGCATCTTTAAGACCAACACAGATTTATTCAAGGTGTGAGCTTTCGAGTGCAAGCACTCTTCCTCAGAACAGGTGTTTTTGCTTCAGGGAGATGCTTGTGGGCAAAGTGCAGTACGAAAAGCACAAATGGCTGCCCCCTCCAAAAGAAGACACTTCCTGCCACACTTGCCTAGAAGTACAAACTGACTGCTTCCGTTCCATCCGAGGAAGCGTTTTGTTTTGGTCCTGTGCTTGATCTCCTCCTGTTCCACTTGGAAAGAGGGTAAGGTGACCAGATTGTCCCACTTTTGGAGGGACATCTGGGGGTACCTGGCAAATTGTACTTATGTTGCAATTAAAAATATATATATATATGACAATACTATTTTTGCGTTCTATGAAGCTTTATGTTGCTCCATACAGACCAAATATTTAAGCAAGATTTTCCCCGGGTCAATGGTGTCCCGCTTTACCAATGTAAAAATCTGGTCACCTTAAAAGAGGGTGCACCCTGTGACAGGGGAGGGCGACCCCCACAAATTGGGGCGGAGGGACTATCGCCATTCCTTCCCACCAAAAGCTCAGTCAGGACAACTCTCCCCTCCTTCATCTACCCCTTACACCAGGGGTAGTCAAACTGCGGCCCTCCAGATGTCCGTGGACTACAATTCCCAGGAGCCCCTGCCAGCATTCGCTGGCAGGGGCTCCTGGGAATTGTAGTCCACGGACATCTGGAGGGCCGCAGTTTGACTACCCGCCTTACACTAACCCCGGGAGGGAAAGACTGCACGCTCGAGGCTGCAATCGCCCTCCCCTAACCCTCGCCGCACTATCTACGCACGGAAACTCGCCTCCCCTTCCACGAGCTCCCCGTCAGCCACTGACTCACAGTCCAGCCACACCGGCTTCTCTCTCCGCCTCCCCCAATTACTTTCAGTTCTTCCTGACAGCTCTCATCTCGGTCTAGTACTTCCGGTGGGTCAAAAGTCACATCCGGTCTGCGAAAGGCCGCCTGGAGACGTTCGCTCTGGCAGGGATGACCAAACTGCGGGTCTCCTGATGTCTACGGACTACGACTCCCAGGAGCCCTTGCCAACTGGCACCACCCTCCCATATGGCTCAGCATCAGGGCAGTTGAGAACCGAGTGGCAGGGGCTCCTGGGAATCGTAGTCTAGTTTTATAGGTAGTCTGTGGAGCCCAACAGTTTTGCTACCCTTGGAGGGGGTTTGTGTTTCTGGCGGAATATAGAGAGGTTCTCTTCGGGTAAGCGTTAGTCTTCTTCCTCTTGGATGGGGAAGACAATTAGGCTTGTTTGACTCCCAGGAGGACTCTCCTGCTAAATGTATGCGCAGGGTTGAAGCGGTTTAGATTCAGGTGGGTGGTTGTGTTGGTCTGAAGCAGCAGAACACGTGTAAGAGTCCAGGGGAACCTTTAAGACCAAAACCAAAGGGGGAGGGGAAAAAACGACTAGAACTGGAACCATGAAAACCCAACTGGTAGCAGTTAGGGCCTTCAAAGGTTGAATGTCTGTATTATTTTAAAAATTGTATTCCTTTTATGGTGCACAATTTTTTAAAAAACACTTTAGGAATTAAACTAGCCCATGGGCTATTGCAAACCAGCATGCCATGTGCCATGAGAACTGATAAATCTACGCGTTTCAGCCCTCATAGGGCCTTCTTCAAAGGTCTGGTTTTAACACACACCAGTTCTTATAACACATATAAAATCTGTATATAGCAGCCAATAAAAGCTCCAAAGTAAGAGCTGTAAAGTATCAGAGTCACTTACTGAAAGAAGATGTCTAGTTATCAGGCATTAGCTCTCTCCCAAAGGCTGCCCCAAATTTTCAATGGTATCTTTCCTTATTAGTGCATGCATTGCAATGAGTGAAGTGGTTGTATGATGGGGGAGACAATTGTATCTGAGGAAGTGTGCGTACACATGAAAGCTCATCCATTGAAAAAAAAACTTAGCTGGTCTTAAAAGTAACACTGAACTCTTAAATTTGTTTTAAAGGGGGTTAGTTTGTTTTGAATATTTTCTTCCCACCACTCAGCCAGAGCGGGTTCTCAGATAAACTTGCAAAGGGGCAAAAATGTAACGCACCGAAATTAATTAAATAATCAATGCGTGCGCACATACACTGTCCTTTGAATCTCCTCAGTTTGCTCTCCCCTCTCCTAAACAACTGTAGTGTAATAACTTGTTATTAGTACCAACTTGTTATTAGTACCAACCAAAATGCCGCAGAGAACTACTGGCTTTTGAGTTCTCTTCAGTGTGCTTGGAATTTAGTACAAGTAACATGGAAATAAGTGGGCGTATAGGGGGCCTGCTTGCTGAACTGAATATCCAGCCTGCTTAAGAGTTCTTGGACATTTCTCTGTGACAACCTGGAAAATTAGCAAAGGGATACTACAACCAAGAAATCAGGAGACTGAGGCTGGGAAGGGCAACCATGAAGGAGCCAGAAAAAGATTTTTCTGTGTAAGGACTGGTGACCAAGGTCATTCCATTCATACCAAGGTCATACAATTCATACCAATTCACACCCATGATTATGTATAGGTGTGAGAGTTGGACAGTGAAGAAACCCACAGGAAGAAACTTAATTCATTTGAAATGTCATAATGGAAGAGAATTTTAGGAGTGAAAAGACAAGTGGGTTTTAGATCAAATCAAGCCTGAACTCTCCCTAGAAGCTAAAATGACTAAACTGAGCTGTCATACTTTGGTCATATTATAAGAAGATGACAAATTACTGGAAAAGACAACAATGCTAGGAAAAGTTGAAGGCAGCAGGAAAAGAGGAAGACCCAACACAAAATGGATTGACTCAATCAGGGAAGCATGGCTCTCAGTTTGCAAGACCTGTGAACAAAAGGACTTTGTGAAAGTCATTAATAAGTTAAAAGCAATATGATAACACTTAACATACATACGCACATAATTATGCACAGGATGGTAGCCAAAGCCTGCAACCCCAAAAGCCCTTTGATTGGATAACACCATTGAATTCTTAGGATTGCTCCCAAAGGATCATCTTGCACTTTAATATTTACAATAGAATAATGTTTGAGTCCAGTGGCACCTTTAAGACCAATAAAGTTTAATTCCGGGTATTTCATGTGCATACACCCATAATTAAAGTTTGCTGATCTTAAACGCACTACTGCCAAACTTGGTTCAATTGCGTTAGGACACTGGTTCTCAGAGTGGGGGCTGTGACTCCTCGAGGGGTCGTTCGGCCCTTTCCCGGGGTTCGCAGTGGCGGCGGCATGGTGCTGGCCTCCTCCACGCTGCCTTGGAGCTCACTGAGCCCTGATACTACTGCTCTGTCAGAACAGCTTTGTCAGGACTGTGGCGAGCCCAAGGTCACCAAGCTGACAACATGTGGAGGAGGAGAAAGGAATCAAACCCAGCTCACCAGATTAGAAGTTTGCACTCCTAACCACTACAGCAAGCTGGCTCTTTGGGGCCAGGGATCACCAGCCAGTTGACAGTGGCAGAATGTAGGGCTTTTTTCAGGGTATAAGTAGAGAGACGGTCTCTCAGGTACACTGGGGTCAAACCATGTATGGCCTTGAAGGTTATTACCAAATCCTTAAGTTTATGGGGAAAGCAAGTCATGGCTGGGCACCTGGACCTGATTTGTTAAAAAATGTATTACTTAGTGTGGCCCTCTATAGCTTTGCTGAGATAATGTAGTGGTTGTGATGTTGGCCTGTGGCTTGGGAGAGCCTAAACACTTAAACTCATTGCTAGATTGTGCTCTGTCTCACTTTCTCCCCTTGCCAAACTACCTCACAAGATTTTCCTAAGGATAAAATGGTGCTGCTCTGAGCATGTGTGCTGCTCTGAGCTCCCTGAAAGGAGATTAAAAAATCTGATTAATAAACATATGTATTTCAATCCTCATTCTTAATCTACAATAAAAATGTGAGGAGTGACCCTGATCATATATTTGAGTTTTATTATCTGTCTGTGTCATATTTATACATTTTGGGAGAAAGGGCAGGATACAATTAATATGAATAACTAATAAGACTGTTAAAAGAATTACAACAAAGTTTATTTCAGAGTCATCTGGAATATTGTCAATGATTTTTTTTTGTCCCTTTTAAAATGGTAACTGCAAATTGCTTTATACACTTAATAAAGCAGGCATCATTTTAAAACAATGACTCCCTTTCTCAATCAGATGCGAGGTTCATAAAACTCCATAAAATTCTATTTCCAAGCATCAACCAGACAGAGTATTTGGAAAACCGACATGCAGAGCATGAAGATGACAGCCCTCCCCAGATTATCCACATACACTGGCATCTACAAGTATACTGCTTCTGTTTGCAGAGGTTCCATTTAACTATGGCGGATGAGCCACTGAGAGAAACCATCCTCTGTCTTTTTGTAGCCATCTAGGAGAGTAATGGGGCTGTGTGTTCCTTTCCGCTCTTTTAGTTAGAAGAGCATAAGACCATTCTATCAGGTAACGAAACTTTCTTTACACTGAGAGGCCCAGTTACAGAAAATCCGATTGCTTTACTACAGTGCTTTCTCCCCCCACAGGCTTGCAACACTGTCCTCCTTCCCTGCCTTCTCATGTCCTTTCTTACTAGACTCAGGACATTCTGACCTCATTTTTAAGACAGGGATCCTCCTTATCCCTTCTCCTCAACCAAGGTCATTTAGCTGGCTCATCAGAGGATTCCCCTCTGCTGACAGTCTCTCTGGCTCACTCCCAGAGTGGTATGCACCTATTTCAGCTCTGTGCCTTCCAGTTTGCCACTTGAACTTCTGAATCCACCCCTATGGCTTTTCTCTTTTCTCAGCTTCACCTGTTGGAGGTCTCTTTAAAATCTAATTTACTGTTATTTCAGCACATCTTTTTTGTCTTCCTCAGACTCCTGTCCTGTTTCTCTGAAGACCACACCTCCCTTGGCTGTCCTTGCATGTTCCTGTTTGCCTCTGATTTAGGAGAGCCATGATGAGAAAATTCTGTAGCAGGAAACAAGCTAGGCTGGCAAGGGTGAGTCAAAGCCTCTGATGCACCATTTCAGAGATCAGCCACCACGGTGTTTTGTGGTGTTGTACACTATTGTGTGCAGAGATCTGTGGTTCTAGATATCTCCCCACCTCGCCCTACTCCTATCAGCTCAGTTCTAGGAAGCTTTCCCTTCCATTTTAAAGGTTGTTGGTCCCAGCAAGTTCACACACGCTCCTCCAAGAATCTCCATGTCTTTACTTTTTCCAGTTTTGCCATTCTTTTGAAGCCATATCACCCTTACTGATGTGCTTTTCATCCCAACAATTTGCTATATAGATAGTATTTCTGCAAAAGCAAACCATGTTTTATATCTTTTATATCTATCCACACTTTTCTTCCTGGTGGGATCCGTGATCTTGCAGCAAGCTCCCATTACAGAGTTGGAATTCAGCCTAGGACTCCCAGATTATAGTCTGAACTGACTTCTTTACCATTGAGAAACCCCTGAAATATTCTTCAGACTGAGAACCCCCAGAAGTGGTTCGATCGTGCAGAATATGGTTGGGAAGCATAGATTTGTACAAAGCTCCCCTTCCCTTCCCACCCACTCCAGGCCTATTGCTGGCTATTTTGGGAGGGGTGGGAAGTCGACATGACCGTATATGGTCATAACCAATAAATGTTTAATAAATTAGCTGTGCCCCAAAAGCCTCTCTTATGGTACTTGAATTAACTTCTGATTATTATTATAAATGTGCAAAGAAAACTACATGAGAAGTGGTTTGATATTAGCTTTAAGTTGTCTTTATAAACCAACTGAAGCCCCAAACTGATGTCCCCCAAAGGAATTTAAGTTCTACTGCAGGGGTAGTCAACCTGTGGTCCTACAGATGTTCATGGACTACAATTCCCATGAGCCCCTGCCAGCGGTTGCTGGCAGGGACTCGTGGGAATTGTAGTCCATGAACATCTAGAGGACCACAGGTTGACTACCTCTGTTCTACTGAGCAGAATCTACTCAATCCCATCCCCAAGAAGGATGTGAGATCACACTGAACTTGGGACAGTTGTTGTTGTTACTGTTGTTGTTATTATTATTATTAATTTCCTGCCATTCCCAAAAATGGCTTGTGGTGGGCTACAAATTGTCCCCACTAAAACCCCATTAAAACAATACAGGACATAGTACAATAAAACCAAAACAAGCAAAACATGGTGGTATTATTCAATTCTCCTATCCCCCTTAGACAAGGGAATAGGGAGAGGTGGCTATCGATGACCCGTGGCCCAACGCTGCTTAGCACCGGGGGGCCCCAATCGGATGCTCCTCTCACCCTGGCCTCAACCATAGACCTGTTGATGGAGCTCCATTCTGCAGAGCCTGCAAAATAGAGTTGTTCTGCCAGGCCTATGGTTGAGGCCAGAAACAATATTGAAATTCTGGTCTCCAAGTTGTCCCCACACTGCGGAACTGATACCTACGCTGCCTCCACCCATTTGAGAATGAAAGGTGGTTTTGAAATTAGTTGGCTTAATTGGGATATACTGTTTTAATGTTATGATTTGAATGATTATTGTGTTATTTTACTGTTTTTATATATGCTGCTACCCACCTTGAGGCTTTGGGAAAGGGTGGGTTATAAATTTTAAAAAATATACTATTATTATCTGCTTTAAACATTGTGTGAAAACAATGGTGTTAAATAGGTGTGTTGTTATCCTGATCTTACTTTTGCACATAATTTCAGGCATAGGTGTAACACATGAAAGCATTTATGCACGAAATCTTGTGAAAATGACAATGGCAAAGATTCTTCTGCAAATGCCAGTGTTCGCGGTCTAATTAAATGCTTTAGGATGCTTAGGGCTGATCCTGTGTTGAGCAGGGGGTTGGACTGGATGGCCTGTATGGCCCCTTCCAACTCTATGATTCTATGATTCTATACCTGACATATAATAGTGAAAGGAGTCTGTTAATCGTTTTAATCATGTTGGATGTTAATTTTCTCTCTCACTTGCCTGAATGAACTGATGACTTCCATTCCATGACATTGTGTCTGAGGAAGTATACGTGCACACGAAAGCTCATGCCTTGAATAAAACTTTGATAAAAGTACCACTGGACTCAAATGTTGTTCTTCTGCAAAGCATAGTGTATAAAACAGAATAATAAGACACATAATTGGGGTAAAATACTTGAGCTGTGTGTGTTGGCACATTAAGAGAGACATATGCTGTTATTTTCTTTGCCACTCACTGTTGTTCTATATTCATTTATTAATACTGTTAGCGTTTTCTCTCCCAAAAAGTGACTTCTGTGGGTAGAATGAACCAAGGAAAGGTTCTACTGACTTCCATTTCAAAGGGTGTGAGAAATTGTTTAAAGTGCTAAGCTGATAATAGCTCCTTTGTCACCATCTTTCTAAATTGTCGATTTTCATTAAAAAACAAACAAACAAGCGAAACATGAATGATTCATGATTATTTTTCTTTGGCAAATGTCACATATCCAAGCATAAAAAGAGGTCCTGTATTTCTGGCTGTGCTGCTGCTGCTGCAGCTCAGGATGTTTGTCATGTTTGAGGTTTACTAAATTATGCAATAACACAAGCGCAGTTAAGACGATAAAGTCGAGAGCTAACTAACGTTTGACAAACGAAACATGATTCTGTATGCTGGTTACTATTGTTTTTTAAATTTTATCCTTTTTTGAATAGGCTGTGTTCTGAAACCCAGCAGCATCCATATAAAGGTCAAAGGACCTCCAAAGAGCTTGGACATGACCAGTAGGAATTTATCTATGTGTTTATGTGCTCCATGGTGGACTTAGAAGGGCATAACTCTGCTCAGGATTGCATTTACAGGCTGTTGAAACAGTTAACATTTTGATATTGTTTCTTTTTATTTTTAGCCTTCTAGTTAGGGTTGCCAAATCTGGATTGGGAAATATGATGATGTTATCCGTTCAGTTGTGTCCGACCCTCAGTGATTCTATAGGAAAGTCTTCGCCATGTACCCTTGCCTCTGACTGCTTCTTTTAGTTTGGTCATGGCCATCCCTGTATCGGCTTTGATCGTGTTGAGCCAGCGGATCCTTTGGCAACCACGTTTCCTTTTGCCACTGACCATGCCGAGCATTAATGATTTTTCTAGTAAGTTTGATCGCATGATGTGTCCAAAGTAAGTGAGCTTTAGCCGTAATATCTTCCCTTCTAATGACAGTTGGTTTGCTCCTCTCTAAAACTATCTTGTTGGTAACTATGGCTATGTATTCGCAGCATTCATCTCCAACACCATAATTCGAAAGCATCTATTCTCCTCCAGTCTTCCTTCCTCAGGGTCCAGCTTTCGCATCCATAGCTTGTGATGGGGAAGACAACGGCGTTGACTTGCCAGCGCTTTGTATTAAGGCTGATATCTGCTTTTCCATATTCGGTTCATGCCTAATATTGAGTTCGGGCCCAGTGTTATTCGCTGTTTGATTTCACGGCTGCATCCACCACTCTGATTGATCATAATGTTTAAAAACCATCAAAGAATATCTTGCTTTCCGTTGGACACACATAAAACATGTTTAAACTTAACACATTTCAGTCATACTGATCTTCCTCAAAGGTCACTATACAGATACACACAATTCAACAAGAAATCTTTTCAATTTCACCAAGGGGGTTAAAACTTATTTAATCTGTACTAGCTGGTTCTGGTCTTGCGATATATTTGTACTGGTTATGTGTCAGGCAGAATTCTCAGGCCAGTATTTCTGTTCCTCCCCTAGGTATTGGAAAATCCTTCTGTGTGTTTCTCTTCAAAAAGGTGCCCTTGAATTCAATAGGACTTATACGTTTGCAGTATCAAATATGGAGAAATAACTCACAAGGTTACACCCAGTGTTTCCCTTTGGCATAAATTAGATTTGGATGCGATCCTAGTGCTTTCCATGCAAATAAATGCTAGGAAACTGGGTTTGAATTTCTCAAACAAAAGGAGAAAAGTTTTTGTTCCAGGCTGATTTGTTGACAGGAAGTTGTTGAGCATTGAATGTTGAGGTTGAGTTGACCACGATGTCCCTCAGAGCTTTTGATGCTACACAAGGGTTTGAAAGATATATTTCACTCATCTCCTTGGCTCTCTTCAAGTCTTAAAGGAACTCTCCCGGCCCAGCCAATGATAAGACACAAGGCAACAATTTCATTTCAAAGGAAGCACAAAGAAGAGCCAGAAGAATGACCGCTTGATGTTGGCTTTTCAGCCTGACTCCAGCAAATTGCAAGCACAAATATGACTATTTTGTTCGTTGTAAAGATTTTGAACGCTGGCCAAAGTTTCTGGGTTATTTCAGTATCAAATGAGTTTTCAAGTGACAATGTCGCAGTTTTTAAACAGACTAGCTTTTCTGTACATTCAAAGAGTCAAACTCTGTTCAAAGGTCTCTTTCCACCAGCAGCCTCTAACCTCACTGCAGCCAACTGACCTTCCTTCTTGCATGCAAACAAGGCTACCGTTGACTTGCTGTGCTTTCTTCACACACACACACCCCGAACACAAAGCAGTGTTTGCAGACTGAAGTTTGTGCTTGTGGTTGGTGTTGTGGATTTTCTTTTTCTTCTTCCCACAACTAGGTCAAACAGCTTGATGAGTATGAATAAGCTAAGCTATAAATGCATCAGGAGCTGGGGGTACAGAAGAAGAGATCCAGAAATTACAAAAGAGTTACAGAGTGAAATGAATCCCATTCCTTTAATTGAAAGGCAAAGACTTGTAAAAGACTTATTCGATTAAGAATGTGAAATAAAGGAGTGAAGTATTGGACAATGCTGCCTTGCTTGTAAACTGTATTGTTCTCATTTCGAGTTATTGGCAGGGAGAGGGTCACATATTGACTTCCACTGGCCAAAAGTTGGTCAAAGGCAGGTGGTAGGGTAAAAAGTAGCCAGTTCGAAGTAGGGAATAAAGTAAGGTTGTCAACATTGAGGTGAAGCCTGGAGTTCTTTTGGAATTAGAACGGATCTCCAGATCACAGGATCAGTGCCCCTGGAGGAAACAGCAGCTTCAGAGGGAAGTCTATATAGGGTTCTCCCTCCCCTCCCCAAACTGCACCCTCCATAAGGTCTATCCCCAAATATCTCAGATATTTCTCAATCCACAGTTGGTGGCCTTAGACCAAGACCAAAATGCCTTCCTTTATGAAAAAAATTTAAATAGATGTTTGCCCGAAGTCCAAGCCAAGATTCATTCCTGACAGGTTGAGATAAATCATCCTAGAATCCGGGAATACTAGGAACTTTGTGACTTGCAAAGGCAGAAGGAAGGAGATAAAGAGAAGCTGAGGCCTAGCCCCAAGTGGATCCTAACCTTTAGTCAGAACATCTAACTGGGTTGCTCTCAGACTCTGGCCAAAGGTACGTTGCACCATCAACATTGTATTTCTGCCTGTCAGTTGGTTTGCTTAGTCTTTTAAAGGGAATAGAGTTGGAAAACACATAGAAAGGGAGAGGGCAAAAAGGAAGAGTAGGAAACAGAAAAATCAGAATATGAAATCACTATTTCTAGAAAAATGGACCCCATGTTGCAAATCGAGCTAAAGGTTGGTGTAGCTCTCAAAAGGCAGAATACTGCCATGGCCTACCAAATTGTGAGGTTGCAGCCGGAGCTACTCGAAGACACGGGAGCGCTGGCAGGGTCTCCCTCCCCCACCCCACCAGCCTACAGTCCCAGGCCCTCCGCCCTTCCTTTCAGCTCCTGTTTGCTGGGCTGGAACTTCTCCCAAATGGAAGAGGAGGGGGATGCAACCGGGGGTGGGGTATCCGTCCATCCAATGAATGGCCAGTGAGGAATGAGACAGCTGGGACAGCTAACCTGATTGGTGGTTAGGTGGTGAGTCCCAGCTTCTCCCAACACTCCTTACCAGCTTTATTAATGGTTATTATAGATACCTGAAGGAGCTGCCTTAGCTTGTCATCTCCAAGGGGATCAATTTCCCACCTAATGCTGTGTGGCCACAGCCAATGGTCCCAATCCAACGAAAGCTATTTGTGCCCAACAGTACGAGTTTCACCCTTCTAAATCTATTGAAGGGTATAACTCTGTTTGAGATTGTGCTGGCAATGCCACTGAAAGCAATGGGGCCTATATTAAGTCCTCAACTAGCTAGCTTGATGCTTCAAGATTCTTCTGGTTTATTCAATGCACTGATTTCACCCCCATACACACACACACACCATTCCGAGTCATCTTTACCACATTTATGTTTCTTCCCTGACTTATGGGAATATCGAACATTATGCTTAGTCTACTCCAGAATCACACTGGGATGCCTTGCAGAGAAGCGTATTTTCATTTTACCTCTCTTACTATGCCTGTTGCATGTTAAGAAAGCTGTTTCTGCTGTAATCATTATGTAATATTGAGCAAACAGGATTGAGGGTCATGTTTTCCTTCCTGTTACTTGTAGCTCCTGAGGCGCTCCTTTAGAAGATTGTTAACTTTTGAGTGGGTTATTTGATCACATGTATAACCCATTCAATGCCATCGCCCCAGCTATGTTTTGCTAAGTAGTTTTTACAAGTAGGGAAATTATTAGAGCTCATATAAAAGGCAATTAATATCCTGTATTACTGTTACTGTGTTACAGTGTTGATTTAAGCCAGTTGTGCATTCCCCTCAAAACTCGGACCAGGAAATGCGTGAGAATGCAGTGCTTGCTTCGACAAGCATAACTACCCAGTTCACGCCCCCCCCCACACACACACCTGTGGGACTTGGCTGCACGTAACTACAAGAAAAGATATAAACAGATTGGTCAATAAAATCAGAGGTGAATTTATTTAATGCCCAAATGCATTTTTTTAGCATTTCATTTCTTCCTGCACATTTGGGGCTTCTCCCAGGCTTGTCTGTCCCTGGCCCCATTGTGTGGATTAAAAAAAAAAAAAAAAAACCTACAGCCCAGTTCAGAATCAGATATAATGATTAGAGGGGGGAAACTTTTAGAAATGTTGATTATCTTAAGCTCCTACCTCTACTTCAGAAACTTGAACTTATGAATCAGCAGCGTTCTACTACTTGTTTATTGATACAAAGTAATTTATTCAACATAGAGGGGAAATGTCAGGTGAAATCAAGGGTAAAATTCCGGAGGTAATATACATAACTCTGAGGTGAAATCAGTACATGCACAGGCTTTAGTGCTTATATTTAAGGCCAATATGAGTTTGTTAAGCTATTCAGAGTTACAGCTTTATGTTCAGAGGCTTTTGCTCCAGTGTTTTCCCCAAACACCCCAGTATACTTTCTTTTCGTTTGAGTCTTTTGGTTTCCAGAAGGCTGGTACATTGTTTCCAGCACCCAAACACAGTCTCTTGAAACACTGGTGTTCATTTTGAGTTTTTAACTGACTCTTAAGGTCTCTAAAGGCAATTTCTAACCACATCAGACCAGGGATCTTTGCAGAGCAAGCTCCCTGTTTGAATGGGCAGGGAAATTATTCTTTCTCAAAGATCTATTTCCTTTTCTTAGCCCAAATGAGATTTTCCATCTAACTACCCACTCATCCTTGCCAACTTTCCACAGTTCTCCTTTCTGTGTTAAATTGCTCTCAGTCAAGGCTGAATTTTGAAACTGTCAATCCTTGACTCTTCTCAGCTAGGGCTGAAATGAATTCTCCTCAGCATCCAGCTCAGAAGTCTTTCCTGCTCAGCTGATGCCAACCAATCAGATCTCTTGGAGCAGCCTGTCACTCAAGGATCTGTGAGGAATTAACCCTTCACAGTACTTTATCTGTTTACACAGTACGTCTAAACTTTTAAAAGTTAAATCCATCACAGTAACCATTTCAAAGCATCAGTACCAAAAGGGGACAATGAGATCAGGACTGTCTTATTCAGAGCTGACACTCTCATACATTTTTTGCATTACATTTTGTCAGGAGAAAATCTTTAATCGGTGGTTGTTTCCTCCTATACTTTTCAAACTTGTCCAAAAAGTTTTCAATATTTCAACCAACTCCAAAATTTTAATCAAAATTCTCTGCATATGTCGGCCTTCAGCTCGCAGGTATGGGAGAGCTTTGTCAAGATACCACTCCCCCAGTACAATTTATGGCAGTTCTTGTCTATAGTCTACCACTTGGACACAAATTCTTCATTGCACTGGTATCATTTTCCCATGCTCCTAGAATCGGAGTGGAACCAGTTACAGAGAAGAATTTGCTGTTCTCAGTCTAACTTTTGCAGGTTGTCCTGGCAGCTGAGAATTTCTTTGACAGATTGATCTTTGTTTCTTCCAACAAGGTTGAACAAGGTAGAACTAAGGATTTAGTTACAACTCTTAGTCCAGATAAAATCTTCTTTGCTCAAGGAATTTTGAGTGCAGGAAGTAGGTTCCTCATGTTTAAAGGTATGGTAAACGGAACAGAACTTTTATCAGCATTGCCAAACTTCATGGGTTTTATGAAGATTCTTTAAATCTCTGCTATGTTTTCTTATGTTTATAGCATTAGAGCTGATGATACAATTTGGCTTTTTTCTATCCAGTGGTTTCTGGCCTTCAGCCATGAAGCCTTCATGACAGAAGGTAAATCATTAAGGTTCACTGCTGTTGTCATAATTAGCCCTAGACAATAATTTGTAGGAGTTCCATTTAGTGGCATGTAATAGCAGGGCTTGCATTATGAGGGGATGGGTGGGAGGGTCATCAGTTAAATCCACGAGCCCACCCCCTGACCCACATCAACATCTACACCTCTTACTTGTCATTGTCATACAGCCCATCCTGTTCCTATAGGTTCATGTACGATGTATACATATTATGTTTTTATGAACCTTGCTGAAGCAACATGTATTCATTGCTCCAGGCTGTTTGCTACAAAAAATAAAAGCCCCGTTTCCAGGAGAAGGAAGAGGCAGGCGGGTACGAGGGCAGGCACTGGAGACAGAGATCATGCTACATTGGCAACTTTGATTACACAGATTTATTTTGCTTGTAGTTGCTGGTTGCTCTCCTTCCACTCGAGCTACATAGTTGGAGGCATGCAGCTTTGTGGATTCCCCAGCTTGGTGGCATCTCCCCTTTGTGGAGGATGTAGGTGCCGGTTTGCTGCTGGGATGCTGACGTTATCTGAAATGCCAAAAAAAAAAAAAAGGTTCTGCAAAAGGTAAGCCTTTTACTTTATTTCCCAGGTTTGGAATGGCCCTGAGACAGAATAATTTCCAGCCCTGTCCATTCTATAGCGTTCCTGATTGCTCATCCAGACTCCTTTCTCCAGCTTAGTTCCCTGTTCTATTCTGCAAAAAAGCTTTTCATCAAGCAACCAGTATGCATAGATTCCAAAGCAGCCAGAATCCTTGGGATGTAGCAGGAGATCTCAATTGACTCAAATGGGTTTAACCTTTTTTTTGTCTCTGTAATTACAGAAATCAAAATGTCTCTCCCTCTCCAGCCTCAGTTGTACGTGTGTGTGTTTGTGAAGGATTCTGTCACACCTAGTCTCTCTCTCTTATTCTACATTATAAGGCACAGGTCTAACCCATCTTGCTTGGCTACCCTGCTTCCTGCCTTCTAAAGAATTTCCTGTGGGTGAGGCAGCCCTGGGATCCTCATAAAAAGGGCATGGTTCTGATGGGTATGGGCAACAGAACTGGTTGGATTTTTGGCCCAGGCTTTCTTATCATGTGTTCATCCTCTTGCTATCTTACAGAGCCTCTGCTTTGGCCCAAGAGAAGTGGGGATGCTGCTAGATAACGGTGGGATTGCCTCTGGGTGTGGCTCAGCCCCAAAGCACTGCCTCTTTTCTGGCTGCATGGAGATCGTGATTGGCATGGGAGTATCCCAGCCAACCCTTCTGTGCTGTGGCTACCCAGCCTTTCCTTGCCTGCTTTTTGATAGGGCTTCTGTTAAGGTCTTGCCATAGCCACTGGCAGGGCCTACATGGCCTGCCTGAGAGTCTCTACTAGCTAGGATTGCCAGCTCAGGTTGGGAAATGTCTGATGATTTTGGGGACGGAGTCTGAGGAGGGTGGGGTTTAAGGCATAATGCCATAGGGTCCAAATTCCAAAGTGACCATTTTCTCCAGGTGAACTGATCTCTGCCACCTGGGAGGTAACCTCGATCAAGTCCAGTTTGGCCTTTAGACCCTTTTCTTCAGATGTTATTTATTTTTTTAATCCTATGTTGCCTTTATATCTGATTTTGCTGAGCTCATGAGCATTTCAAACATAAAAACGGCCAGGAATTTGGGTGTGATTTCTAATGGCTCCCTATCTATGGAGGCTGAAGTCACAAAAGTAGCAAAGCTGTCTTTCTTCCACCTTTGCCAGTCTAAGCTACTACTCTGGCCCCAGAACACCTAGCCACAGTGATCCATGCAATAGACACCTCTTGGTTGGACTACTGTAACTCACTATATGGCCTACTCTTGGGCCCTAACCTAGAAGTTCAAACTGGTCAAAAATACAGCCATCCAGGTACTCACCATGGAGGGCCAATATAAGATCAGTACAGTGACAGCTACATTGGCTCCCAGTCAAGTTCTGGATTCAGTTCACGGTTTTGGTGTTAACTTTCAAGGCTATACATGGTCTGGACCTTGTGTATCTAAGGGATCAGCGTTCTGAATACGTCCCCCAGAGAGCATTTCAGTCAGCTACAGTAGTTCCTGCCCTCAAAAACTGTGTTTGGCCTCAACCAGGTCCAGGGCCAAAAAGGCGCTGGCCCCAGCCTGTGGGAATGAGTTGGCACAGTTCCACGGGGCCTGCAGGACAAGAGCTCTTCCATCAGACCTATGGTTGAGGTCAGGACAGACAGCATTGAATAAAACATCTATGGGCCTCCCCTGTTCCTTTCTTGTTGCTCACTCCCCCCCTTAACTAGCAGAGCAATATTTCAAGATAATTGGCTCTTAATTTATAATGGGACTTGTGGCTTTTATGGTTTTAATAATGTATTGACCAGAATCTGTATTGGTTTTAATTTACATTGTACTATATTAATTGATGCAAACTGTTCTGAGACAACTAGTTCAATAGGGGCGGTTTATACATGCAAATAATAAATATAAATAATATATATAAATAAAACAGGAACATATATATATATATATATATATATATATATATATATATATATATATATATATATATATATATATATATATATATATATATATATATATATATATATATATATATATATATATATATATATATATATATATATATATATATATATATATATATATATATATATATATATATATATATATATATATATATATATATATATATATATATATATATATATATATATATATATATATATATATATATATTTTTTTTTTACACATAGGCACACAGCCAGGGGTGAATGTTTATAACAGAGAGTGCTTTACTTCAGGATAAAGCAATGGTTGTTGCTGAGGCATTTTTTGCTCAGCCAGTGTTTCTTTTGTCATTGTGAGTGTTATGTCAGCTATGGCTGCATCTTCCCCAAGCACCTACAATTGTGTAGGTCACTGTCTAATTTTCTTGTTGTTGGTCAGTTTTTCACTCTGCTGAATTGAACTGCATGCCCCTTGCAACAGTACGTCATTTTCAGTTGATTAAAAAACAAACATTTATTTGGGGCAGATTCCCCATTATAGCAGCCTGCTATTTAACTTCCCTGTTTTTGATAGAAATCATATTGGCAAAACCTCAAGCATGGTATTTGCCTGATCTATATCTCGGTACTGTGGGAACTGGATATAGCACCAAGAAGAAATTTCTATACAACTTGCATGCTGCACGCATGGTGTGTTCCTGGCTGGCACTGCAAATCCCACCTCCATTTAATTCTAAACTGGTGCAAGTATGAAAAAAGGAACTTAGCAGCCCAAGCATGACCTGAGTTTCTATCTGTCAGAGTCCTGTCCTCTATTATAAGAGTGAATCCCATGCTCTTCATTTTGATAGCTGCGTGTAAATTGCCCCATGTGCAGACTTTTCTAAAGACTGAGGTATCTTGAATTATTACATCTGTATAAAATAGCAGCCCGTGTCACACTGAAAGGGTCACTCAGCTCTTAGCTATCTTGAAAACTGACAGCAGCGCAGGAAAACACAATTGGCAAACTGATACCAATGACCACTGCTGATAAAAGGTCTAAATCAGTGGTCCTTAACCTCAGGGACCCGTTTGGGGGTTGAATGACCCTTTCATGGGTCGCAGCAGGGCAAGCACCTTGGCTGTGGGGGGGACTCCATCCACACAACGGCCTTACAGGGTAGATCGAGATAGAGCATTCGTCTGTCTGGAGCAGCGGAAAAGAGCGAGATTGGCATGGTGGGACAAGAGGCAGAACTGAACTGAGAAACCCTGGGGGAAAAAACAATTTATATACAATCATGAACAATGGATCTTCACGCCATTGGTCAGTTTTGGTTTAATTTCTGTGAAAGAACACTTGCATAATTTTATGGTTGAGCGTCACCACATGAGCAACTGTATTTAAAGGGTCACAGCATTGGGAAGGTTGAGGTCCATTGGTCTAAGACATGAGGGAATGGTTGAGGCTTCGATCTGCTTGCTACCAGCCACCAGTCACTCTCTAGGGCACTGGCCCACCAGGAAAATACTCTGCTAGTTAAATGGCCAGTTCATCCCAGGATACCATCTCACAAAAGGAGTATGTTGCTCCAAATCTACTGTGAAATGGTGTCCCACAGTGGGGGTAGTTATTTGTGAGTTGCCCTAGGTAATCTTATTTAACTTTATTTAATGAAGAGTTTGGGAAAATGCTGAACCTTCTATAATCTTTAAACATCTTATTGGCCTATAAATAATATAATCTCATTCTCCATCCCAGTAGCCATGTTAACCTATTGCAACATAAAACAACAAAGCATTTTCAAGATAAGCCAACACAGTGATCCATGGGTTTTTTCCCCTAATAAGATGATCCTACATTAATATTTATTAATATTACATTAATATTTATTAATGTTGGGTATTTATATACATCACTTTTCTCCTGACACAGTCAGGACCTACGGCATATACAAACAAATATAATAATCTATTAAAACACATAAACAGATAAGCCATGGCTCACATTTATAACTCTGAAGCTGCCTCATCAACTCTTAAATAGCTCTGATTTACCATCTTACCAGAATAATATAGTGCTGCCTTCTTCTGTCAGATAACTAAGGCCACTAATGTTTCATGTATCCATCACTTATTTGTTTGGGGAGTTGAGTCACTACAATGCCTGTCCATATGTGGATAAAAATTCCTGCTGGAGGAAGTCTTGGACTAATACTTGTATATCAGCTTCATCAAATTTCCATCTCATGCACAAACATTTCCCCCTCTGCAACAAAATTCATTTCTAGATATGCTCATGTTATTGTGATCATGATATTGGAATAAATATTGCGGCTAAAAACTCTAAAAAGGTAAAGGTAAAGGTAAAGGTATCCCCTGTGCAAGCACCGAGTCATGTCTGACCCTTGGTGTGACGCCCTCTAGCGTTTTCATGGCAGACTCAATACGGGATGGTTTGCCAGTGCCTTCCCCAGTCATTACCGTTTACCCCCCAGCAAGCTGGGTACTCATTTTACCGACCTCAGAAGGATGGAAGGCTGAGTCAACCTTGAGCCGGCTGCTGGGATCGAACTCCCAGCCTCATGGGCAAAGCTTTCAGACAGCTGCCTTACCACTCTGCACCACAAGAGGCTCTTATAAAAAAAAAAACTCTAGATGCGCAAAATAATTATTGGCAAAGTTCAAGACAAGCATCTTTCTAGCAGAAGTAATTTCAGAAGGATAACTAGAAGGATAACTTCAAAAACAAACAGGAGTACAGTGGAATCTTAAACAAAGCTATTACATTAGGGCAGGGTTTTTTTTTAAACTCATTTGGGGTTTCTAAGCAAACCCTGGAATTCTCTGTCTTTTACTAGTTTAGTAAAATTAGTGAACAGTCATGGTATTTTTATACCTTTCCACATTTTATGGCCTTTTAGCCCTGTTGTTTATTTTTTTTTCCCCTTCCCTCCTACAAAAAAAAAACAAGTTTGGGAATGACCCATTGTTTCTGAGGAAGTGGACTCTAGTCCACAAAAGTGTACGCAGGAATAAAAAATGTCTATGGTCCTGCCAGACTCGTTTTGTTTTGGTTTTTTCCCCCACTACCGGAAATATTTCACAATCAGAGGCAAGCAGAACCCAGGCATTGTGTGTGCTTATGAGTGAAAGAGGGAAGCATATAACTGTACCATAACATTCTTCATTCAGAATACATTTTAGACCCTTTAATAAAAAAATGCTACAGCACTGTAAAGTCTTACAAGTGTTGTGGCAGAAATGTGCAGCCTCTCGCTACTGTATTTGGCTCAACAGAGAAAGTAGGTGACCACTAGAGACGTGGCATTTTCAGTTGCTCTTCCTTTCATGTGGAACTTATTGCCCACAGAGGTTCACATGGTACTAATTTTGCTGCATTTCAGGTGCCTGGTAAAATCATTGTTACTTCTCCCAGGATTTTTGTTGATTCCTGCCCTCATTGACCTTTGTTTGCCTTTTTGTATGTGTTTGGTGCCCTGAATAACTATTTTTTAACTTTTGTTTTGCAGTTTTCTGGTGAATTCTATGCTGCTTTTAAATGAACTGATATTTTTCCTGGTTAATTGAATTTTATGTTGGTTTTGTCTCTTTACAATACTGTGATTGTATTTGAATTTTTTCTTAAGCATTCTTTATTTCTTTTTAATTGTTTTTAATTTTATAGTGGGAAGTTTCTTTGAGAGTAGGCACTGAGGCACAATCCACAAAATGTATCTGCTATTCTTGTGCCCCAAGACTCTTTGAAAATAGGTTTTTTTGTAGAGTAGAAGCTTTGGAAGCAAGATTGCTGTTTGTGTACAGTCAATTCTGTTTTGTTATATTCTTTAATAAAGGGATTTCTTCAAAAAAAAGTTTGATTTGGAATTTGACTAGGCATTGTTTTGATCTCAAACAGGCTCATAAAGTTTTTGTATTGTTCTAAAAACCTGCAGTACCTATATGACCAGAGATAACTGGGGAAAAATAAGTATGTGTGAATATCATGAGCAGTAATGGATATATCAAATGACTTTCAACCGACTTTCATAGAATCATAGAATCATGGAGTTGGAAGGGGCCGTACAGGCCATCTAGTCCAACCCCCTGCTCAACGCAGGATTAGCCCTAAGCATCCTAAAGCATCCAAGAAAAACTTTAAAAAACTGTTGCTGGTTTTTAGCTGTTGATGTGTCGATAAAGTAATGACCTATAGTCATCCTGAATCTGGCCAAACTGGACTACAATCTGCTTGTTTTTGAATGAATTTTCTTGTTCTTTGCCTGAGGGCAAAGAGTATTAGCATCTGTTCTTAATGCTAGCATGCAGTCATGGAACACAGGAGAAATAGATCAGCCTTTCTCAACCTTTTTACTGTTGAGAAACCCCTGAAACATTTTTCAGGTTTTGAGAAATCCCAGAAGTGGCACCATCGTGCAGAATATTGTTGGGAAGCATAACTGTTTACAGGCCCACTCTGGGCCCCTCCCCTTCCCATCCCCTCCAGGACCATCATTGGCCATTTTGGGAGGGCAGGCAGGTTGACTATATATGGGCATATCACCTGAGAAATGTTTAACAAAATAAGGACTAAAGTTCCTCTGAACAAGTGCAGAGTGCCTTCCTGCCATCATCAGTGTTGATAAATTCCAGGTGTTGTGAGAATCCTTAGGATGCTAGTTTATTTTCTTTAAAATCCAGAGACTGCAATCTGAAGAATCAAACAGAATTTTTCCTACTCAGAGTTCTATTAGCACACAGGAGAGTATGTATTTATTACAGCAAAGGCCTGGGCCATGTTACAAGCCAAGAGACTACCCTCCATGCTTATGAGTAATTCTTCAAATGCTTTGAAAAGTACTATTCCTCACAATTTCAAAAATGTGTCTGTTGTTAGGATTCATTTTAATTTTAATATTTTATTTATGAGCCACTTTTTTGCCCGGATCAGCAGCATATATATTGATGGAAGAGTTCTCTTTAGCCAGCCATTTTGCTTTTTAAAGATAAACAGTGAGGTATAATTTTAAGAGGGTAGCCCTGTTGCTCCGCAGCAGAACAGGAAGCACTTTGGAGACCAGCAAGACTTTATAGGCATAAGCTTTCAAGAGTCAAAGCAGCCTCTCCCAGATCATATCAGCTAGTCTTTAAAATGCTAGAGGACTCCCCCTTTCCTGAAAAATGGCAAAGCTTCAGGCAGGGCTGTCCACAAAAATGTTTTCATTCAAGGTGTGAGCTTTCGAGTGCAAGTGCTCTTCCTCAGACTATGTACTCCGGGGAGGGCCCTATATAAGTATGATAAATAATAAAATAAACTGACCATCATGACAGTGGGAATATATAAGCAAAAGCTAATCTTGTTAAATTAGTAAACTGTGTATTTGGATGTTGTGACATAGTCAGTTCACAGTCTGAGGAAGATTGCTTGCACTCAAAAGCTCACGCCTTGAATAAATCTTTGTTGGTCTTAAAGGTGCCACTGGACTCTGATTTTGTTTTATTGTGCTGCTTCAGACCAACGCGGCTACCCACTTGAAACTTTCAGGATGGAAGAAAATGTTCTAATTTCCTCCTCATGCCTGCAAAAAAAAAGAGAGAGAAAAGAACACGTTAGGGCCCACGAAAATCTATTAAATTCGGCCTGGGGCGTTTTTAAAAAGTTGGAGCACTCAAAATTATAAATATATATATATATTTTAAAAACCATTATTTGTAATCCTGATGTTCTTACGGTGGGAGGGCCCCACGAAGGCCAAAGTGCCTTGGGCCCACGAAAGTCCTCGTGAAGTTTCCGAGGCAAAGGGTCGCCTTTCCCCCTCTCCCCAGGAGCGTCCACGACATCTCGCCTTCCTTGAGGGGGAACCGTTTCCCCTCCTCAAAATCGGAGTCCAACGGCCCCCCTTTAAGACCGACGAAGATCGACTAGTCAAGCGCTGGCGGGCAGGGAGGGCCGCCTCCTCAGCGAGCGAGGGGATTTCGGCGGGGAGGCTTCGCAGGCCGGAGCCAGCGAGCCGACCTTCCTCCTCACCGGGAAGGAAGCCTCACGCCCCTCGGCCCCCTCGGCAGCCGCCTCACGAAAAAGGGCGGGGCTGGAAAGAGACACGCCCCCGTCCGGCCCGCGAGAGGCGGCCGCCTTGTCCCCGCCCTCCCCGGAGTGGCTGTCTGTCTGGCTGACAGCCCTCCTCTCCTCTCCCGCCCTCCCCTTCAGTGTGGCTCCGGCCGCCATGTTGTTGTGGTTGTGAGGCGGGAGGCGGAGGCAGAGCGGGAGCGACGACGAAGGCGAGGCGAGCGACCACCCCCCTCCGAGCCGCCGCTGCCGCCGCCGCTGCGCCCCGTTGGGGGGTGGGGAGGGCCCCCCGCCGCGCCATGGCCGGGCGCCTCCGGGTAAGGAAGAGGCGGCGGGCGGCGGAGGAGGAGAGCGAGGACGGGGCCTGGCGCGGCTGAGGCAGCTCGGGCCTGGCGGGGACGGAGCGGGAGGGGGCGCGGAGGGTCGCAGCCTTCTCCCCCCCCCCCCCCGCAACCCAACCCCTCCGAGTCCTGCTCTCGTTTGGGAGCTCTTCCCCACCACCCCACCTCTCCCCTCCCCACGCGAATCTGGTGTGAAACGTTGACATAGCGCGGGATTCGGAGTTGCTCTTCGGGTACATTGTCCCGGGCGACCCTGCAAGGGAAGTCAACATTTGGGGGGGGGGGGGGGCTCGGATAGGTAAGGCCTTCACAGCCCCCAGCCCGGCACAGTCTTATAAGGCGGGAATAACAGCCCTGTAAAATAGGTCGTTATATCTGTGGGCATTATCGAGAGATGGCCGTGTTGTTGTGGATGGTGGAAAGGGGGGGGGGACATAGAAGCCGGGAGTGACTTCCGTCAAGCCCACCCATTAAGGTTGTGTGTGAGAGGAGATTTGGACCGGGTGATCTCCTAGTTTCACTTGCATCTTAGTCTCTTTACAACCTTTGAGCGGTTGTGTGTATACATAGAGGGGGCAGGGCATGGCCGCTCTTTTCAGGGCAGGTCACATATGTGATTTGGGCTGAAGTCAGATTTGGGCAGATGATTTCTTCAGCTCCGCCGTCTCTCCTGCGAGATGGTTTTTGTGCTTGCTTTTTAGAAAGAAAATTGTGGGTTTTGAATTGTTTGCCCTCCCCCCCCCCTCCAACATCAGATCACTTCTGCGTTTTCTCCACGGATTCAGAGTAACTTCCTTTTGCTTGCATATTTCGTATCACCATGCGGTTGGAAAGGTGGATGGGGAAATCCATGTTTTTGTTTGCGCTGCGAAGATGATGGGGTTGTTAAGTTAATTTATGAATGACCACTGGCTAGGTCACTTAGGGTGAATAAATGCTCTGATGCAACCACAAGTAGATACTGTACAGAAATTAGTTCTTTTAATATTGTAGACTACACATGCCTGAATGCATTGCATTCCTCCCCCACATGTTTTTGTTAAAAAGCTGGTCACTCACTTCTCTAGAGATATGCCCAGTGTTGTGGTGTAGCTTGGGAGGCTTGGGTGAAGAAACCCGAGTTATTTAATGTCTTGCAAGAAAAGATTCCATCGTCCTAATATGAATGCAGGTTTTTCCTCTGATATAGATGCCTCTTTTCCTTTCTATATTTTCCTTCCAGGTGACAAGCTAGATTTGACATATAGGGAATAATGTGAAGGCAAGCAGAACAAGTAACAGAACATTTTCTTGGTGAATGATGTGTTTTGGATGGAAAGCCTATAATTCTATAGCTGCAAGGGTGTGACAAAAAAAATAATATGTATCATAGGGTCCTGTTATACTTCTTTCACTTTAAATAGTGCTGTAGACCATATTTATACTGTTTCAGATATGAAATACTATGTGGCATGCTAAGGAAATGAGCCATGGTAAGTGGAAGATTCTTTGCAGGCTTCCAGAAAGTATTACCTTTGGTTCTGGACTTCAAGTGACTGTTTTGACTGTAGATCAAGGTTTTCTTGCATGTGCTGGCAGTATATTTCGTAATTTTGAAGGGGTTTTAATTCTGTATTAATATTTAAGGCCAGCCTACCTATCTGTAAAGGAGTAGCTTACTGTTAAAGTAACCATTTTCTATATTAAATATGAGTACTTGCCGGAATTTACCCAAGGAACAAAACTTTTCTATACAGGGATCTGCCAGCAAATCTTTCAGTTAATTTCATTGACTCATCATTTGACATTAAGTGGGTTTGTAGGAGTCCGCCATTCACTAATGGAAGACTCCTGAAGATTAAATCCTGGACTTCGTAGATGAATACTCAACTTCCTCTAGTAAGCCATATCATAGGGAGAGAACAGGTAGAATTGAGTAGATACATATTTCATTTGTCTAGTTTGGAAGAATAGATGCTGTGCGTACTTTTTGTGGAACAGGGTTATAAGTTCCTCTTGGCTGGCCAGAAGACTTGCGCATATTCAATATACAGGTCTCGCATGTAAATTCCTAGTCTGGTTTCTACATTTTTGCCCTTTACTACATCGATATTACATATGATAGATGTTTAGTACTATTAAATATTTTTTTCATCTTTTAAAAATCTAGATCTGGTGATATGTTGATAGCTGTGCATAAATATAGATATCTGCTAGAGTTTGAAAATGGCAGCAGTGTTTCAGAAGTTATTACAATGGTTAAAATATGTGATACTGTGTTACAGAGTGGAGTGATTTCTGTAGCTTCCATCCTAGCAGGCGGTGAATGGGGGAGCAGATTTCAAAGGAAATGGGGAAGAAGTAATGCTGTATGGGATTTGTATGCAAAAGGGGCATTTGCACAACTTCTCATTGTTGGGTAAGAGTATTATTTGGTTTCTAATAGATTGAAGATTAGAATTAATATCTGTTGTTTCATTTAGTGTGGTAACTAGCAAGCTATGTTATGATGTATCAATGGGCATTGAGATTAAGTTGCTGCAGAGGTGTTATGAGAAGAGGGGGATGAATGCTGAAGGGATACTTATTGTTCCAGGGCAACATTGTAAGTGGTTGTTATGCATAAGAGAATGCATAAGCAAGTATGGTGAAGGGAGGCTTTTCCTCCTTTGATATTTTAGATAAAGTCTAGAGCTCATTAAATGATGTGATCTTAGCTGGCTCCATTCTGCTTATGTTAGGTGTTCTTAATGAATGACTGAAGTTTTAGATCTTTGTTAAAATTTGTCACCATTCTGAAGCATGATAATATGCTTCAAGAACATGCTTTACAGCTCAGAAGCTATAAAAACAAATGTTCCCATAAGAAATCCTTCATTAGGATTTTTGTCCTGCTTTAAGCGTTTAGATACATAACAGTATCATTTTATGACATAGCTAGTGCTGATGGGCTTATCCACAGACTCAAATCTCATTCATCCCATGAAGATATCCACCTGTCCATGTTAATGTTTCATCCCACCATTTCTTCAGGGATCTCAGGGATATGTACATGGTTCTCCTCTCAATTTGTCATCACAGCAGCCTGGTGAAATAGATTAGGCAGAGAGAATGCTCCTTTTCCTGCCTTGGGTGTATGTTTATATTTAAAATATTTCTATACTGCTTTTTTTTTCTTTTCCGAACACTCAAAACAGTATGTTGGCATTTCAAGTTATTTTGGGAACTGTGGTTTCTGTGCTGGAGAGACTGTCAAAATGGAATGAGCCTCAATGAATTCCAAAGCATCTTTGGAAACTCCAACAATATAAATATGCCATTGTGATCTAAATAGAAATATACCACAGGGTTATTTTATTAATTTTTAGTTTCTCAGCTGTGCAGTGTTCTGGCCGATGTCCATCTTGATCGCGTCCAACCACCATGCCCTTTGTTGGCCTAGTTTCCCTTTTTCACTGACCAATCTTAGCATTTAACAAAAATTGAGTAAGCATATGTTTAGATGGTTCTGGGATGGCAGGGGTGGCCAACCTGCGGTTCTCAAGATGTCCATGATTACAAGTCGCATGAGCCCCTGCCAACATGTGCTGTTAGGGGCTCATGGGAATTGTAGTCCAGGGATACCTGGAGAGCCAGTGACTGAAATTAAAAATAATCAAGAAGACATGAAACAAAATAGTAAAAACCATCAGTAAGAGCCAAAAACATAATTGTTTATAAAACTAATATGTATAAAACAGATAAAGATAGAAGCTATAAAAACAGTAGTAAAACATTAAATGCTAATTTATTGTGTTGCAGGAATTAATTATATTTAAACAGTTAACATTATGCAATTATTGCATATTTCTACAATATACCTAGGAATTGCCTAAAGTTGTAGGGAATTTAATACAACTTTTTTCATTTGGGGGAAAAGTACTCAGTTGTCTTCATGCTACATATTTTGAGTAAATAAACCTGTTATCCAAAAGGGGGAGGAAGTGTTTTTCTGAATTTTGTCCAAGTTTCCTTCTGGCCCTTCAGCTCATTTCAACGAAACCCTTGTAAACTATCACACCATGCAGTCCTCATGGACTTTGGCTTCCTAATTAACAGGAGAAGCAACTTCACACCTACCCAATATCTGCTTTATCTCCGTGTATTCATTGATACTGTCCAGGAAAAAAACATATTTACTTCTGGAAAGAATGCAGAAGATGGCAGAGATGGATTCAGTGGACATAATATTTTTGCCCAAATTAAGGTTTCATTATTGTGGCCATAGACTTGGTACCCTGGTTAAGAGCCCATTTGTGGCATCTTCAGTGGAGAGCCTTGCCCTTCAGAAGCATATCTTGGTAAACAACCACCTCCATTGCGACTTGAAATGGTGGTTCATAGAGAGTCCTCTGTTGGATATTTTTGCATCAAGGAGTTCATAATCATCACAGCTGGTGATAGCCCCCCCTCTCCATAGGCCAGGTACAGTGTGTTTGACCCCCCACATAGTGAGCCTCAGTTAGTAGAACTGAGAGAAATTAATTTGTCTTTATTGCACTATCAGGAGGACACTGAATCTTCATGTTTGCATCCTAATGAACAATGCCAGAGCCTTTGTCAGCAGGCAGCAGACCACTGAGTGCTGCAGTCTGCAGTGGGAAGCAGCCACTTTTTTTGCTGGTCAGAAAAACATCTCCTAACCCTGAGAGCGGAACACATCAGCAAAGCACACAGTATTTCTTGGGAAGTGGCTGCTGGATCATGAAGATCTGCTGATACAATTAGCACCCTCAAATGAACATATTTGCACGACTAGTTCCCAGAAGTAGAGCAAATCAGTGCTCTCTAGGCATCTTAGCCCCCGGGTCTATTATGTGCCTTCCCACTATTCCAGAGTTGCTGAAGAAACTCTGACGGGATACAGCAATGCTAATGTTTGTCACAGTGCACTAGTGCAGGAGGGTTCTCCAGCCTGGTGAACTTGACTGTAGCATTGCCATGGAGGATTCCAGTCACAGCAGACATGTTAATACAGGGACTGATGACATTCCCAGATCCTTCATGGCTGTTGAGTAGCAAATCTTATTGATTGATCAAGATGGGCAGTCGTGTTAGTTTGTCTGTAGCAGTAGAAAAGAGCAAGAAACAGGTTGCCAGTTTGCGGAAACTACTGCCAGAATGTATGCCTGTGCCTGGCAGGTGTTTTACTGATAATGAAGGAAGAGGATGCAAGCAGACCAAACTGTGATGACTCAAGTAATTATTTTCCTTCAAAATGTTTTGCTGAGGGCTTGAGATGCAGCAAATTGTGTTAGCAAGTAAGAAAATTCATTTTCATCCTTCCACTTATAGATTAGCTTTTCATTTACAGATGTCTGCATGTAAAGTATTTTCTTCAGAGAGCATTGCTATCGTGCAGTATAGCACTGGTCCCCAACCTTTTTATCACCGGGGATCGGTCAACGCTTGACAATTTTACTGAGGCCCAGGGGGGTAGTCTTTTGCTGAGGGACGTCGCCTCCACCGCCTGAGCCCCTGCTCCACTTACTTTCCTACCGGCACCCCTGACTTCCTGCCACCCGCTGGGGGGCACTGCTAGCAGCAGCTGCACAGTGCCAGGCCGAGGGGGAGCCCCAGCCATGGCGGCTGCCGGAGAGCACCAAAGGTGAGCCAGTGGCAGAGTGGCAGGGCAGCCCCCGAGGCAGCAGCTGGGGAGGAGGATGAGGAGGAGCTGCGGCCCAGTACCGGTCCCCGGACCGGGGGTTGGGGACCACTGCAGTATAGTACAGTTCATGATTTTCCTTCCGGGCAGCTCCCTATTATTCTCCAGGCCCTGACTAGAATACCTTATCTGAAATACCTCACATTCAAGGTCTTATTTCTTGTTGCTACAACTTTGGTAAAACAAGTAATGGAGCTCAAAACACTTCATCAGAATAGGATTATATCTGTTGCATGAGGATAAGATAGTACTGTGACCAGATCCTATGTTCATTTGGAAAGTGAACTCTCATTTCCATAGTATCCCAGAGAAGAGCATGGGTATATTTTAGATCTGTGTGTGGCATTGCACTTTTGTATTTGATTAATAGTACCATTCAAGGAGTCTAACTAGCTTTGACTCAGCAGCCAAAGGTAGAGACAAAAAAACTTTTCTTCGTAAATTGCAGTGGCTCTTAAATCAGTGCTGCCTTGGAATCTGTATTTTTACCACCTGCAATGATCACAGCACATTCCATTTAACAGTACAGTTTTGACAAAAAAGCCCCTATCAGAAATGTGCAAGGTCGCAACATGGGCGCCAGTGTTTTCCTTTGTTATGTGCTACATTAGATGCCATTGCCTCAGCTCATGCACCCTTCACACAGTTCTAGCTTGCCTCTTCAAGGTGCGCCCTGAATAACTCTCACACATGGAAACCTTCACAGAAAACGTCCTTCAACAGATTCTTCAGCAGTTTGATCCATTGTTAATCTGAACTAGTTTTAACATCCTGACAATCAAAATAATGTCAAAGGCTCTATTGGAGAATGGAATAATGGAACATACCATAAAAGACTCTTCTGTCTAGAGCTTGGATGACGTTTTGTCCTTCCCTGTACAGAAATGGGAGGCAAGTCCTGATGCGGGTTAATTTGTTAACCACCAGAGACTGTCCTTTTTCTATCTTTCTTGAGTTCTGTCCCCTGGCTATTTTTGGTTAATACTTTATTTTGTATCAGTTGAAGTGTTTTTTTAATCTTCATGTTCTTTCTGTACTAATTTTGTGAGCCATATGCAAGCGTATTTTTTAAAACTTTCACAATTGTGGAAGTCTGAACAGAAGGAAGTGATGGGCCCTTATAGAATGTGGAGAGAGAAATATGCAATCAACTTCTTCCTTCACTAGGGATATAGGAAGTGCCTAGCAAGCAAAACAGTGTCCTATGATTTACAGGTAGAACCTTTATTTTAAATGCCAACTTTCCATCCCAAAGATGAGGCACCATCACTGACAGTTCTGTTTAAATTTGTCACCTGCGTCACCCTGGAGGCACATAGCAGGGCTTGAGGAGCATCTTTAACATCAGTCTGGACATACAGGTCCTTAAAGATGAGCACAGTCATTTAAGCTGTGCCTGGAAAGGAATGGGCAGCCTGTATAGATCTTTCAGCAGAGAGTGATTCCTGGGTCCAGCCCACAGTACTAGCATAGTTATTATGTTTTGTACTGAAAACAGTTTTCAGAGGCATCCTCATGTAACAAGTACTATAGTACTATAGTAATCTTATGTGGATGTGATCAGAGCATGAATCACCATGGCCAAGACATGCTTTTCAAGGCTGTAGCAAGTTTATCAGCCTGAGTTGGTAGAAGGTGCTACATGCTGTCGAGGAGACTTGAGTCTCCAACTATAGGCCAGGATCTGGGAGTACCCTTGAACTGCTAACCACCTCCTTGAAGTGCAACTTCCTTCAAGACAGGCTGACTCTTCAGTCCTTAAGTGGTTTTTTCACTGAGCAGCAGCACCTTGACTGAACTTTAGTTTTTCATTGGCTCTCATCCATCACATTCTGTTCTCCAAGCATTTGTTCAGGACCTCCACAGAGTCCCCTGAATCAGCTATTAAGAAGTAGTGCTGGGTATCATGTGCATATTGGTGGCACACTACTCTAAATTCCTGTACGATCTCCCCCAGCAGGTTCATGTAGATGTTAAATAGTTGGAGGGAGAAGTGATGGGACCCCACATTTTAAATTCTATGGAACTATGCAGCAGTCCCCCAGCACCACCTACTGGAGTTATGGATGTGATTCTATCCACATGAACAGAGTGTATAATTTCCCGTTGGTTGAATGTTCTAGGCATTGTGACAGCAGAAGGCTTAAAAACAAGAATGAGAATCTTAGTGCTTCTTTCAGACTCTGAAAATAGTCTTAATAGGAGGTTTCACACGTATCTTGTTCCATGTTCTAGCTAGTTCTATAGCAAGTATAAGCTATATATATATATTGCATGTCTGTGTTTTTTCAAGCACATCTTTGGAGGTTAATTTTTTTTAATTGCACACTGCAACAGAAGGATATTGGGCATTGAGTGCTGCTTATTGTACATGTTGGTTTTATTATTACTTTGCAACTCATTGTAGCCTAGTGTTAAGTTACCTTAAGTCTCCAAGGAAAGGTGGGATATAAGTATTTTAAATCTGTCTTATGCATGTTAGTTGTATATATTGCTGACAGGATAATTGTGATTTAATTATAATAGAAAAGAAGATGAATGTGGCATCTACATTTAATGGGCTGCAATTCTATCTTTTGTTCTGTTCAAAATATATACTATGCATGAGAGCTACACTGGCAATTTTAAGGTGGATCAGTGGGCTTCACCAAGGGATATGTGTCTCCTAACATGAATATATAGATTTTCATATGCTTAAGCACATCTCTAACTGGGTTGATTCCTGTGCAGAATAGGTCTGAGGAATTAATAGTAGTAAGGGAAGTACCTGCTATTCTGTTGTTGCCTCCCTTTGGAAGTTTTTGTGAACTACATTTGGCTGAGATGGAATGGGAACCAGAATGGCAGACACAAGCTTGTGAAGTTTGATCACCTTTGAACAGCTTCACAGTGGTAGGGAAGGATGCAGTCTGCAGGATAATAATGATGAGCTACTGAACCCTTCTCCTATATGCCATTTTCCATTTCTTCCACAGTAAAATGGTTTTCCCAGTGACAGTAGTTCTCACATTTTTTGAAGTGGGATTAATGTCCAAACTTACCCTAGCTTTTAGGACTCATTTGCAAAATAACTCTATGCTGTTCGCACCCCCTGCCCAACAAGAATATAACACTAGTGTTTTATTTGTTCATTTTTAATATATAGAAATCTATAGCACAAGTGAGAAGCAGGCTATATAAAGATCTCATGGTCATTTTATACAATATGCAGAAGCAAATCCATTTTTGAGAAATGACATGGTGTAGTAGTTAGAGTAGCGGTCCCTAATCTGGAGAACCGGGCTTGATTCCCCACTCCTCCACATGCAGCCAGTTGGGTGACTTTGAGCTAATCAGATTTCTCTTAGAGCTGTTCTTGCAGAGGATTTCTTTTAGAGCTCTCTTGGCCCCACCTACCTCACAGGGTGTCTGTTGTAGGGAGAGGATAGGGAAGGTGTTTGTAAGCTGCTTTGGGTTGCCTTCAGGTAGTGAAAACGGGGATATAAAAAACAGCTCTTCTCTCCTGTACATTCTTCTACACACTCAACAAGAGCAACAACCAGTTGTACCTTTCTTAGTGTGTTGTCCACTGTTCAAATGTACAAACATGAATGCAAGCTACAACTTTAAGTATACACTCAGAAATATTAGGTATGCAACAAAAATGTGATGTACAAAGAAGTTTGTGCTGTCTTGGTTGAAGAAACAGATTTCTGCAGGAAGAATAAAGGGCCAGGAAAGAACAATAGGTAAGCTTAGTTGTCTTGAGCAATACTTGGCAAGGGCTGACAATTTTGCCACAGTTCTGTCCACCCTTCCTCCAAAAGAGGTCAAGGTACCATACATGGGAGCAAGTGATCAGCCCCTTGCCATGGTTCAACTCTGACCCAGTCACTGGCAGTATTGATCTGGGAAGCAGCAAACATATGTGAGTCTGTGGCATTGCAGGCCAGGACTTAGCTTGGACCCAGCAGTGTCTTATGGCAGGTAACAACCTTTTGTTGCCCTCCCATGCTTAGACTCTGCTTGGTCAGGGAACTTCTTGTCTCCATAAGAGAACCTACATCTGGAATGCACCTCTCATTAAACAGGAGAGAATGAGCAGGGCCACAGGGCAAAGGAGTGTAAGGGATGGGAAGAGAGGAAACAGGCCGACAGCCTATACTGCCAGCTCATCCTGGTTTGTTTGGTGCAAATTATACCCCAGTTTTGTGTGTTGACCCACAGATGGTGCACCACTGCCCTGTGATGTAACGTGTGTGGGAGCAGGGCTGCAGAGGGAAAGTTAAGGATCCTCCCCCAGATTCCACTTCACTGCATTTTGTGTCCTTTAAAACCAGAAGTAAGATCCAAAGGACCGAGTTGCTGAAATATCTTTGTATTTTAAACACTGTAGCATTATCTAATTAGAAGCTTGTGACTTAAAGGGAAAAACATTGTCTACAAACCTGCCTTGTAAACAAAACGGAAATTTGCTATAGAGTTTTCAAAATTACTTATAATAAATTCAGTTGGGCCTCAATTCAAGTGAGTTTGGTCCAAAGCCCCTGTTGGTGCTTCCTTTTTGCACATCCATCCTTTTTTCCAAATTTACCTTGGAAGGTCTCAGGCTTACTGGTGCTTGCATCAGTATACTGTGAAATAGCCTGCTCCCTGTTGGCTAACTAACCAGATCCCTTCTCAATCAGGATCAGTCTTTAGAATTGTCAATCTAGGGATGGGTGGGGATTCTCAATTTGCCATTCTTATTTCTTCCATTGTGAGATTGAGCATCATGACTAAACTATTCCTTTTGTGAATACTGCAGTAGTCTTCTGAGATTGTATAGCTACTGAGAAGAAAGTGATTACCTTTCTTAGTTAAAACGTTAAATGTGGTTGTATTTAATAGTTACTAATCTAAAAAAGAAGCAGTTTTTACACGTCTTAAATAGCACTTATTAAGAGATATTATCTCATCCCACTCATCCCACTCCAGTTTCGTCTCTTGATAGCGTACATTGTTTGGCTGAGAGTAATGCGGTAGATTCAACATATTATCAAACCATTTAATGCAGTTCACATGAATTATAAATAAACTGGAGAAATATGTTTTAGAAAGTGCTTTTTTATGACAGCTGAAAATCTACAGTAAGTTTGGACAATCTGTGGCAAGTGGCAACATTTCAGACCACTTTGCATATAAGTCTCCTTTCTGTGCCACAGAAACAGATGTGTGGTTCGTAAAATCCTAAAATCAAGAGTTGGAAGGGATCTCCAGGATTAGCTAGTCAAGCCCCCTACAAAATGCAGGAAATGCCCACAAGAGCCAAGCACCTACGCAATCCCTTCTGTCCACCCACTTACAATCTGCCAAAATTCACAGATTAGCATTTCTGTCAATTGGCCATAACACTTCCTTGCTCCTGATTTAAAATTCAGTTTATTAGAATGGATTTATCTGTGAGAAATGGAAGTTCCAGTACAAGGTTTTAAGAGGGTAGGAAACAACCAAGCGCAGGCATTTTGGGATGAATGAAATTATTTTATTCAGGTAACTGCATGATGAGGTAATTGGCATAGTTTTGCAGGAGAAAATCTTTCAAGATGCAAAACAGCATCCTTTTAGTATTTCCTTGGCCAAATCATGCCAGATTCCTGTTTAGTTCTTCCAGGACTCATGTAAAGTTTGTGATGTGCAGGGTTTATATAAAATACATTGACTGTGAAATGAAAGAAGCTGAAATGTGACATCCTATTTTGATTGGTGTCATGTGATATTAATATTGCATATTAGTCGTTAGACAGATTCTTTGCAATTGGCATGGGACAAATAAGAGTTTGCACTTTCCCTGGCTCTTGCCTGCAGAAACTTGGAACATGTTATTACTCTCTGATAGTTGATCAGTGCAGTGACATATCAAGAGATCTTCCTTTCATGTGATCATTTTGTTTCAGTGTCCCTAGGATGATAGGTGGAAACCACTGGAGATTTGGAGGAAATCTTTTTTTGTTCTGCCAGGCCTTCAGTTTGAATTAAGCCCATTTTTAGTTGTATGAATTCTGTATATATTTAGTGGGTATATAGTAGGCTTATATTTGTACATTGAAGCATTGGCTTGATGGGAAAGGTAATAAATACATAAACATCTGGAGGAAGGCAGTAATGTGGAGAGAGAATTTATACCACAGTTGGAATTTTTGCAAATTACATCGGAGTATATTCCATAGGAAGATTATTTGTTTAAAATATTTCTCCCCTGCCTTCGAAAAATCTTGCCTAAGGCAGTTGTTTACTGTTGGCAGTTACATTGGAACTGGTTGCTTCTTGTTGTTGTTATTATTATTATTATTATTAGATTTATTCCCCGCCACTCCCTTGCGGCTCGTGGCGGGTTACAGCATCCTAAAATCCCTGTTAAAACCCCACTAAAAGAGAATAATAACATTCCCAGCATTACCAGCATGGCAAGATCGGCAACTCAACTTCCCCCCCCCTCCCACTACTGGCGGGTGGAGAGGAGGTCCTGATGATGTTTACTTCAGGTCCCAAATCCCGGGGGGGGGGGGGGCGTTTTGATAGGCTTTCCAGTATCACTTAGCATTGGGAACATCTGATCATGGGCTGATTAATGTGCCCGTAATGAAGACTGACACCTTGACTTAGATGGCCTGTATGGCCCCTTCCAACTCTATGATTCTGTGATTATGACTTGGATGGTCCAGTCTAGCTGAATCTCAGAAGCTAGGCAGAGATGTCCCTGGTTAGTACTTGAATTGGAGACCACCAAGAAAGTCCAGGCAAACCACCTCTATTCATCTCTTGCTTTGGAAACTTTTGGTGTCCCCATACGTCAGCTGCAACTTGACTTTCTACTATCAGTGAAGGCTACCTAGAGCCAAAATTGTCCAATAACTATATCAGTTCAGTTTAAAGCATTGAATTGGATCCCATGAAAGATTTCCATGGATTAAAGAGAAGGTAACTTTTACTGTTTTCTCCCTTGTAGCTGTAGACCTGACTACCTTTCCATGTTGCAGCATTTTAGGGGATATTTTGGCTGCGGCAGGAGGGAGGAGGCAAGAAAGATGCATTGCATGGACAGAAATATCCTTCTCCTGTGGAAAACTGCTAGGATCCAAGCCATTACCTCACATGGGAAGATTAGATTCAGGTGGGAATCCGTGTTGGTCTGAAGCATCAGAGCAAAGTTTGAGTCCGGTGGCACCAATAAAGGTTTATTCGGTGTATGGTTTCATGTGCATTTATACTACTTCAGATAACATCCTATGCATGTGAAGAAACATACTGCTATAATTTTAGACAGTTTTGATTTCCCATGTGTATTTATAACAGCATTAATACTTAATATCAAATATGAAATCTAGCCAAATGGCTGGCTATAAAGAAAATAATTCAATGTTGATATAAGGAAGAACGTTCTGGATTCTCATTTATACTGGAAAAAGGACCACATGAGAGTTAGCAAGTGCATAATACACTTGGGGAAAACTCAACTGCTTCTATTCTTTCTGTTGTTCATATTCCTGCTAACAAGAATTTGCTGTGAACAGGAGCATTATATTCTGGCAGAGTACTCTTAATCAAATTATGTTCTTTGTCTGTATTCAGTGAACCTTTTTTGTTTAATAGGCAAGCTCCCACAGAAAATAATGTACCTTTTCATTTCAGAAAGAATTCTGCTTGCACCCCCACTTTTGTTTTTGCAAAGTAAACATTTTTGAGATCTAATGGTTTGCTTGCCACTGGCATTCTTGTAAGCTTTGGTTTGTAGCTGTAATAGATATTGATCTGCTCTGGTGAATAGAACTAGTTGTTCATATGGCTTTGGCTTGTAATTTTAGTTAAACCTACCTTGTCTCATATCTAAATATTATGTGTTTTGGAGGTGTTGGTTTTCACGTAGCCTCCTTGAGAATCATCTTGATCTATATAGAATAATTAGAAAACAACAGATACTGTGCAAGTATAAACTTAATTCAGTACCTCTCTAATTTGTAATGTCTATTTTATAATATCTGGTTATGTTCTCAGCATGAAAAATGTTGAACAAGCTTATGCAGTCATGGTCACCTATTTGTGGCCAACCCTTCAAGAAGGAGCTGTTTTTTTATACCCCACTTCTCACTACTCAAGGGAGTCCCAAAGTGGCTTACAGATACCTTTCCCCTCCTCTCCCCACAATAGGCACCCTGTGAGGTAGGTGGGACTGCAAGAACTCTAACTGCTCTGTGAGAATAGCTTTAAGAGAACTGTGACTAGCCCAGGGTCACATGTGGCTGATGTGGAGGAGTGGGAAATTGAACCCAGTTCTCCAGATTAGAGTCTGCCACTCTTTAACCACTACTTCTTTGCGGAAATATGCTTTGTTTTTTCCTCTAATCCATATCGTTGGGAAGCAAGCTACAGTACCGTGCTGAAGTGGCTAGCCTAATACAATCTTTATCTTTATTGTATTATTGTATATAAATACAATAAATTATTGTATATAAATACAATAAATAAATAAATAAATATTAACCACACCAAGACTCATGGGCTTTCATACTTCCACCCAGGTGTGCTGCAAATATCTAAATGTGTTACTTGTGGCACCTGTGCTACATGTTGATCCTTTATGTAGTAAATATCTCAAGACCTAGTCACTTTGAAGAAATATTTTAATAGCTTTTTGCTCAAGAATTTGTATTTAGGAAAAGACACTACTACCTTGCAATAAAATTGGGCCTTTTTCATTACTCCTTTTTTGGGGGGCTATATAAATCACCTTTTAGCTATACATTGCACATGTTTCTGAAATAATTTGTGAATCTGATTAGAGCAGCTATTATGCATTTTTCGAGTGCATTTAATCAGATGTGATATGAAATATTTACCCCCAAAATTAGAATCTCATTTACAAGTAAATGTTTTGTGTTACTTGTTAATTGTCAGGCAATTTCTGTGATAGATTTAGGTATATTTAAAATTTTCCGGTGCCAAAACCATTCTTCTCCGAAAAAAATTGTGATACAAAGATCATAGAAAATAGTCTCCTTCCTGTAGTCTAGCACTTGAAACAATTCTGTGTCAGTAGGAAACTAACAGACTTTCACATTGATAGATGCCTAGCACCAGAAACCTAATTCTCTTTAGAGTAGGAACAATAGTTGGCCAGTTACGTCTCTGTCGAGGAAGTTTCCCTGCTAATTTATTGGGTTGCCTTGTATTTGTGATTAAAAGTTCACCTGATTTCATAAAAAATGCGGTTAAGAACAGTGAAAGTGTAGCCTGCTCTTGGAGCATAAAAGAGTGCTTTAAAACCAGATTATACTTACTTTAGAGCAGCGTTTCTCAACCACTTGTAACGCCGCGACCCCGACTGCGGTGGCAGCACGCTCACAAGCGCCCAACGACCTGGAGGCGGCCAGTGCCATGGCTCCGCGGCCACCACCAAGCTGTCCTGGCGACCCTGCGGAAGGGGCCAGGCGACCCCACTTAGGGTCAGGACCCCAAGGTTGAGAACCACTGCTTTAGAGTGTTACGTCTGTGCCTCTGGCACCACAGGGGATGTGCAGGAAATGTACCATGATCCGTGCCACCCATGGAGATTGGTTCCAGACCTGATGTGTCAATTTCTGAGCTGCAAGGAGTGTGCGGATATGACCACTGGGGATCAGGGCCAGCCAAACATGTTAGAGGACGAGCTGCCCAGTCCTAGTCAAGACCCTTCTCAAGCCTTTTGTACTGGCTACATCGGGATCCAGACCAGCAGTCACGTCCAGCCCGGATGGCTCGCAGGAGGCAGCAACACATTATCCTGTTTATGGAGAACATAAAATAAAATGGCGTGAGCTTGGTTGTAGCACAGGAACATTGATACCTGGCAACAAAAGTCTTATCTGCTTCATGCAAGTAGAGTAGAACAAATTTTACTAGTCATTTTTTTAAAAGAGATGTTGGTAAAGCACCAATTAGTCATGACTGTTCTACTTCTGCATACTCAAATGTGCTTGCTTATTTATAAGGGTTCCTGTGGCATAGAGTAGGTTTCAGCCTCTACTGTCCTGAGCTGGGAAGGCAGGCATAGCTATGCCATAACCGCACCTATAAGTTGTCTTGTTGCTATCATAGCATGCTATTAGCTAACTACTGCTGCTCTTTGTAGCACTTTTGCCACATGCTGAAGTATGTCACCATTTTTCTATCCTAATGTACCCATGGAAAACGCATATTTTACGTTGCATGCTGTAAACTTTGCTGCTTTTCCTTAACAAGTAACCAGCACAAATTGTAATTGACGCAGTAGTACTGGGCTCTAATCCTTTTTAAAAAAATCTAATTAAAGCTGACAGAATTCTACATTGGCCATTCTAATGTGTCATTTACAGTCCTTTTAGCTTCTGAATGAAAATCAGGATAATGAAATGCATGGTAGGAATTATTTCATTATATCCACAGTGGAAACAAGCCATCTCATTCTTAGGTGTGATGTCAGACTTGAGTGGTGGCCAAGTAGGAATTTACATGCTTCAAAAAACTACTGCTCTGAAACTATTCTAGTGAAAGCCACTTGGGCTGCAACAATGGAAAGGACAGATCTGCTACAACGGGATTTCTTTAGCAGCTCAGCCATTTATAAGATTCATAGGATTTTCATAGTGTTCCCTCTCTGTCTCCCCTTTTACTCCTCTTGGTGAAGAAGCACTCTGCATTGCTGGCTAAAAGATTGTGCTGCTATGATGGTCTTTGCCATCAGCATTAAGATACATTGTGAGGATGGCGCACAAGTATGTTCTATTACTTCACAGGGGGAAGTCATCCAAGGCTGGTTAGGCCACCCTTCTGGTTGCTCAGGCAGTGCTATTCAATTTCAAATGAATTTGGTGGCCTTATCTGGGTGACTGAAGCCTGGCCTCTCCAGTTTTGGATAGACCCTTTGCTTAGGTAGCAGGTACCCTGGGATTACGGGAAAGGCTCCAAAGTCATCCACTTCCCACCCAAGTGACACCAAAAAAACAATTGTTCAAGCAACCAAACCAATGAAGGTTAAGAAGGTTAACAGTGAATGTTATTGAAGGCCGCCTTATCAGAGGAATAGCCGGTATCAACTGGTTCTCTCACCTCAACAGTACCCATGGTTTGGGTACAGAAACTAGAATGGTAAGGTGATTAAGATGGTCAGTGAAGAAGCTTGAGAACACTGGAGAGGCCAGGCCTCTGTCACCCAGATAAGGCCATCAAATTCATTTGAATTTGAATAACCGTACCTGAGCAAGCAGAGGCGTGACCTACCCAGTCTTGGATGATTTCACCCCACTGAAGAGAAGAAAGCTTCAAGTGAGACCAATGTTTCAGTGTCTTATTATTGTATGAGATCTTTGGCTATGCATTTGGGCACCTTCTCTTATCTTCCAACATGTCACTACACTATACAAGAGCCTACTCCTTACCTATCCTCACCACACACACTCCTATTCATGGTGTCTACATTTAAGACATCCACTTTATTAAAAAGGAAGGAATAGAATAAGAGCAGTTGCAATTTTGATAGCATGTCAAGACTTGCATAGCTTCAGTGGTTTCAACAGGTGGAAGTAAGCTCCCACCATTCTTCTCCTGCAACCATTGTACAACTGCCTGAGTTAGTAGCCAAGGCAATTGCAATGTGCCATTATGAAGGAAGTCACAGCATGATGCTGCCTCTTTCTTGAAGATCATAAGCAATCCTAGTTTTCTTCACTGCTGCTTAAATTTATGTTGTAAGCTCCTGAAACATGTGGCTGTGTCTTTCTTCTTCTGTGAAGCCGTGTGCGTAGTCGCAGGGCCATATAAACAGAAGTGAGAAAGAGTTCCATTTTAAAAGTTTGAAGACATTAAAATATTTACTGTTAAAACCAAAATGAACCTTCTACATAAAGCAGGGTATACATTAATAATCCTTTGTAAATTGTAAATGTTGTGAACTTGTATTTACATTCTAGTAGAATATAGGCCGTTTAAAACCTTAGTTTTAAATAACCTGAAGAGCAGAAATCTGATACTGGAATTGTTAGAATGCTAATCTTGTGTTGTTTTTAAAATATATATAAATACCATCAGTCTGGCTATATGCCCCTGTATATAATTTTTCATTTTATTTAGTAAATTTCTTAATTGCTGCTCCCAGACCTGCCGGCTCGCCATGGCTTACAGCAGGGGTAGTCAAACTGCGGCCCTCCAGATGTCCATGGACTACAATTCCCAGGAGCCCCTGCCAGCGAATGCTGGCAGGGGCTCCTGGGAATTGTAGTCCATGGACATCTGGAGGGCCGCAGTTTGACTACCCCTGGCTTACAGCAAGAGTTAAAACAATAAGATGGCACAAAATCACATCCTAATCCCACCCCCACACAAACCAATCCATCCAACCACCTCAGTTGCCACCACTAGGAAGTTGCTCCAGTTAACATTTGGAGGAGAAACAAGATCTTCTAGTCTGCCCAGCCTCAATCAAATGCCTGGCTGAAGAGCTCCATTTTGCAGGCCCTACAGAACTTTGACAACTCTGTCAGGGCCTTCAGCTCTTCCAGGAGCTCATTCTACCAGGCAGGGGCCAGGTCTGAAAAGGCCCTGGCCCTAGTCAAGTCCAGGCAAACATCCAGCAGGCCAGGGACCTCCAGCCTCTTGGCATTTGCAGAGCTCAAGGCTCTGCATGGGGGCATAGAGAATTAGGTGGTCTCTTAAGTGCACAGGGTCCAGACTGCAGATGACCTTAAAGGTTAATACCAGGACTTTAAATCTAATCTGGTATTTAACTGGTAACCAATGTAGCTGCCTCAGAGCAGGCCGGATATGGGTCCTCCAAGGTGTCCTAGTGAACCAGCTGTCATTTCCGGGTCAGGGACAAGGGTGGGCCCATGTGGAGCGAATTGCAAAAGTCTAGCAGAGAGGTGACTGTCACATGGACTGTGGCTAGGCGCTCCTGGGACAGATAGGATGCTAGTAGCTTTGTCTGATCTGTGGGAAGAATAATTATAGGAAATTTTTATACGCTACGTTCTGCATATCTACATTTTGATTAAAGGATTCTACAAACACTTTCTAAAAAGCATTGTCTGTGTATAAATTGCTTCTTTCTAAATTATATATTGTATATGATTGTAAGAAGTGTAGAAGAACCACGAGCTGTTGTGAATTTGGATATGCTTGATGTAGTGCTTGGGAGTGGTGGCTTCTAATCAGGTGAGCTAGGTTTGATTCTCTTCCTTGCTCTTCCACATGCAGCTAGCTGGGTGATCTTGGGCTAGTCACAGTCCTATTAGAAGCTGTTCTTACTGAGCAGTTTCTCTCACCCTCACCCTCTTTACAGGGTGTCTGTCATGGGGAAATAAAGGGAAGCTGATTGTAAGCCTCTCTGAGACTCTTTCAGGTAGTGAAAAGCGGGGTATAAAGACCAACGTCTTCTGCGTGTAATGTATTTCACTACTAGCAGTTGTATATCAGACTTTTAAAGGATGCATTTATCTAAAACGTGGTGTGGCATTAGCAGAAAATAGTGTTTTGGGGAAAATAAATTAAGTTTGAGCATGTTGTTATAGATTAGCCTTGTAAAAAGAGGGGCACTCATATAGAACCTCTTTTGAACATCTGGATGGGCATTGAAGTCACCCATTTTGTGCAGGAAAAGCATATTAGTGAACAGGAGGAAAGAGTTAAATGCTATCAGCAAACTGGTTTGAATTATTGCACTTTTTCAACATATGACATAGTCATGTGCATTGCTGTTGGCGTGAGATAAAGATTGCAATGTAAGGGTGTTTTACAAACCTTCAGTTCAGTTTTGTGCCTATTTACTCAAAAGTCAGCCACTCTGTGTTCAGTGAATCTTATTCCCAGGTAAGTGTGCATAGAATTGAATCTTTAGAATAGTTTGGACATATTATAGTTGTTGTGATATTTGTTAGCACAAAACTAGTTCCTGATGGTCGGTTCAAGCAAATGAAACATCATCTAAAAATAACAGGGTATTTGGCGTAGTTTCTAGAGCTCAGTTGGGAATTTGGGATGTGGTTACCAGTATCCAAACTGTTAAATGCTTCTAAACAAATTCTGAAAAGTGACTCTGTGTGGTGTGTTTTTTTTTTTTTAATTCACCTTTGTACATGAAGTACTGGAAGTAGCTCAAGATCATCTTACAAATGAGGGATTATCTAAGACTGTTCAGAAAATACTTCACCTATATGCAGTGAAATCAGGAACAAGTCTCATGGTGTCTCCCCAGTTCATGTGTTACATTCTTTGTATGATGGGATGAGAAGAAGGAGTCTCAAAGCGGTTACAGTTGCCTTCCCTTCTTGTCCTTGCAACAGGCACCTTGTGAGATAGGTGAGGCTGAGAGAGCTCTAAAAGAGTCTGCTCTGTGAGAACAGCTCTAACAAGAAAGTGACTATTTTATTTTATTTATTTCCCACCACTCTCGGCTAGCCGGCTTGTGGAGGGTTACATGATAAAACCACCATACAATAAAACTCCCATTAAAAACCCCAATAAAATTAACAGAGACAGTAAATAACTGCATGGTGGTAAAAATAACCCCACCTCTAATCCAACCAATTCCCTGGCGGGGACCACAGACTATATGGCGCTTCCACTATTGATGGTGGATCAACATGATGGTATGTCTTCCTGGAGGGGGGGCAAGGTCACCCAGCTGGCTTCATATGGAGGAGTTGGAAAATCAAATCTCACTAGAAGCCACCGCCTTTAAGACATCAGGAAGTATTGTTTCAATATTGAGTCTCATTCCTAGTTTTCCTGTTCATGGGGCTTGAGGGAGGAGGATGGGGAAACACAGCAGGCCCAACAATAGTGCCATGTCCAAGGCTATCCAGTGAGTTTAAATGATTGAGAGAAGCTTACATGTGAAATTTTAAGGTTTGAGCAACTCTTTTGACCACACTATTAGAACATAAGAATAGCCCTGCTGACCAGACCAGTAGCCCATCTGATCAGGCATCCTGTCTCTCACAGTGTTCAACAAGTTACTCTGGAAGGCCAGCAATAGGACTTAAAAGCTAAGGCCTTCCTCTGATGTTGCTTCTTGGCACTGGTTCTCGGACGTTTACCACCATGGAATGTGGAAGATCCCTTTAGTCATCATGGTTAGTAACCACACTGATATTATCCTTGAATCTGTCTAATCCCCACTTAAAACCACCTTGGTTCCTGCAAGAGCTAGGAAGCAGTTCCTTTGCTGGATTACATTGCTTTTTCTATCACTTAGGAACTCCTAAGGGGGTATGTGGTTTCCCCCTACTGCCTTAATGTGGGGGTCATCAACCCCCGGGCCAGGCCGTGAAAGCCTTGGCACCGGGCCTTTGGACGGCCGCACCCCCCTCCCCCCCCGCAGCGAGAATGAATGCTGTTAATTCGTAGACTATGTAACTTTAATTTTATTTTTAAAATTATATATCACTCATTTAAGATCTCGAAGTAGCATGGTCAGATAACTAAACAGTTTGATTATAATATGACTTATTTTCTCCCCAGCTTTTAATGTGAAAGAACATCTGAACAACTTTTGAACCTTATTTGACAGAAGAGTGTTACTTGCTGGTAAGCTGATACATACAAATTTTTAAAAAGAGAGGTTCGTTTTTTAAATTGGGTGGTACCTATCAATCTGTTTAAAGAGCAGGTAGATTTTCCCCCAGTATTTTCTCATTCAGGCATGTGAGTTTTCTGGAAACCTTTCTGATAAACCAAATTATGTGATTTGATTTAGCTTATTTGCTTGATTTTTCTTTACTGACCAGCATTCGATCTCACTAAAGAGGTCCACAGTAGATTTCATATTCAATAAAAAGAACTAAATAACTAAAACCTATCTCAATTTTTTGTGCAATATAAGTAGGTCAGAAGTTTTCCCAGTAGCATCAAAGTGTTTGAATCAAAATAATTGTTCACAAGGAAATTAAATAAAGGCCACAATATAGTTTTAATGTTATGTTCAACACATTTCACAGTTTTTTGTGGAAATTATTTTACTAGAATATACTGCTAATAACGTTAAGACACTTTTAATTTTATTGTATTACATTATTTATTGTACACCTTGCTCACTGATTTTCATGGCAGATAATTCAGTGGAGGTCTAATACAATCAACAGGGTAGGACATCTAGTAAACAAAATGATAAGGTTTGGATTGCAGTAATCTGAAAATGGAACTGAAGCAAAATAAGCATTAACATGACATGTTAAACAATGTAGAAATTACACAAGAGGATCGTATTGATCCCAACAGACAGTTCTAGTGTAGCCCACCGTCCCTGAACCCTTTACCAAAACCTGTTTCTGAAACATTGTGTTGTAGTACAACCCTAGTTACCAGATTATTCCTGTTTTAGGAATGCCCAAGATGCTGTATGCATCCCGTGGGATTTCAACTATGTTCCCTTGGCATAAGTTCTGGTTTTATTTACTTATGCTTGGTCTTTGGAATTGCAAGGAACATTCTGATGTCACAAACAAACTTGGATTCTAAATTTCAATTAAGCCTTGGTTTGTAGATCTAGCTTGCAGGAAAAAATAACTTGCATCTAAACAAATTATGATATATAGAAGACTCTGTGCTTTTTAATTTCAGCTTTGGAGATGAGAGGAGAAGTGAGGGGACTGTGTGTGCCCAAGAATGTTGGTTTGCTCTGATCACAAAATCAAGTTTGCTTGTGAAATCTGACTGCAGCCAAATTGAAATGTAAACTACATATTTGCTGACAGTTAGTGAATTTGTTGTCATATTACCCCATCTTCTAATTTTTGTTTCTTCCAGAACTTTATATACAGTGCTACAAAGTATTGCAAGTAAGGGTGACGAGGACCTTGCCTCTTAACCTGGCTCTGTCATGGTAAGCATGTAAATTCTTTCTGTACTGATCAACACAAAACAGGTTGAAGCACGAGAAAATGGGGAGTGGCAGCCCTTAGATACATATGGCAGATTTTGTTCAGCTGTATTAAACACAGAGACTTAGTTTCCTTTGAAAGATGTGGCTGCTGCCCTTTCTGTTGGATGTTGGCAAGGACTGGCCAAACTCCCTTCAGCCACACATTATTACATAATATAAATCTGTAAGTGCCATTTGGAGTACTCCCGTGCATAAGGGATTCAAGTTAAAGCTGCAACAGTGTGTAAATGTATTCTCTCCATCATTGAAGTGGGACATTCTGTTGGAAATAATCATCCTTGGGTTTTGGAGACCAGGCCTTTTACTCTGGGTTTGCTTGAGGTTATGTGGGAAAAAAGAAATTTCTTGATTTATAGGACCTCTTAATTCCCGTTTTCAGAATGTGTCTATACATATATGGACAAAGTAAATGAGTTCTGTACATCATCAAGTCCTTTTTCCTATGCTTCTGTTGAAGGAAAGTGATGTAGATGAAGAAGGACTTCTATCCATTTGCTTTAGAGTTTTGGATAAATAAACTATCTGTCACCTTCTGCTGTGCTTATCTGCACCATAATTTGAATTTTTATTTACTTCATTTACTTCCGATCCTTCTGCTCTCCTCTATTTTATCCTTGCAACAGCCCACTGAGGTAGGTTGGCCTGAATATGCAGCTGGCCCAAAGCCACCCAGCAGGCTTCCATGGCAGAGTAGGGATCTGAAAATAGACCTCTCAGAGGCCCAGCACTTTAACCAGTACAGTAATGCATGGTTTCTAAAATGTTGCTACCCTGTAGTTGAATGGCTTCTGAAATATATGAAAATCTAAGGTTGGTGTCACCAGAGATATGTTAGGAGGTTTCTGAGGTTCTACACCACTGTCTTTTCCCCTTATGTTTCAAGTCTCCAGGCCTCGCTGCTTTTAAAATCCATTCTTTCTTACCTAATCTTTTATCCTTCTTTCTAGTTCTCATCCCATGACTCATGACTCTAGGGAAAGACTTTTGATTGTCTGTTCATCATTGATAATGGATGTCCAATTCAGTAGTACTCAATTTGGAATTTCAGGGGTTTTTAGCAATGCAGTCAGGGTTTATAAATGGTATCAGCATAGGTGAGCTGCCCAAGTTGAAAAACCTGTAATTTGGAGGAAGATATTCCTTTCATGTTCTGATAATAAGCTGCAATTGAGATAGAAATAGGAACGGTATTTTTCAGACAATATAGGTTAATTCGAACAGAACTTTGTGTGTCACTTAAATGAGATCTTTTGCAAGAGACACTGGCAGGTCTTGCATCCTGACTTTTCTAGAAAGGAGTAACTTTGAACTGCAGGTGAAAACTGATCGTTTCATTTACTGTGAATACATAATTTGGCTTCTAATGACTGTGTGTCCTAAACAAAAGCTGCTTGCTTCATGGTTGGAAAAAATAAACAATATGTAAAATAACATGTATGTTCCTATATGTTTGCATTTAGTTACAATGGTTGATATTTTTAAGCAGCTTTGAGCTTCATTGAATCAGTACCCCTTGTACAAGTTGCCTACAGTGAGTTTGCAAATGCTTGGGGGGGGGGGGGTTGATCCTTTGCTGCCGAAAGATGGAATAGTTGGATATTCTCCCCTTGCCTGCAATTTCAGACCCTGAGGCAGAACTCAGCAATTACAGGAAAGTGCTACCCAGTCCCTGTCCTTGTCTCAGTGCCTGAATGTCCAGGCAGGCATTATGGTGAGAGAGACAGACTGGGGAAGATATACCAGTAATTCTGAAATCTGTTTGCTTGGATCCACATGTTTGCATGGATATCATGTAAGAATCTCTTCATATTTCCAGCCAGAATAGATAATGATTTTGCATTTAGGGGGACCCCAAGTTTACAAGAGTAACTTGTAAAACACAAGTATTCAGTAAGTGTCTTGAGGTAAAATTTTCAAATTTCTTACAAATTTTTCTTATATGTCTGACTGTATCATTAACACAACCAACTTAATTATCTGTTTCTCAGGATGAAGAGACTCAGCATAGCCTTGAATGCATCCAAGCTAATCAGATCTTCCCCAGGAAGCAGCTGATCCGAGAGGATGAGAATCTCCAGGTAATCGTCTGACTATCTTTTGTTCTCATAGAATGTTCAGACCTAGTAGTGCTACTTCTGGTCAATATCAGACACCAGAAGTTAAATGGGTTTGATTTGATCTGTGTCATGGAACCATACTTCAAAATGTGTTGTAGCACTGATGCTTATGGTTACAAATTTAATTTTCAGTTGAGTTGAAGGGTCTAGAAAATGGAGCATTTTATAGTTCGACGTTTTCTTGCAAACTACTATTACTCAGTAGCTTTAATCACTTACATTTGAGGGCCTTCCTATCTGCCTTTCTTTTACCTTGGAAGGCTTCAGTCTTCAGCAGGACAATGCATATGAATATTTCAGATTTCTTCGACTAGATCAGGAGCTGGAAGATGAAATATAAATTAGCCAAGTAAGCAAACTCTTTTTGCAGCTGCATACAATGCAGAAAATGTTTTGCTTTTTGCCGTAAATAGCTTCAAATATTTTTGTCTTCTCACATCATTCCAAAATCTTTAGAAAGCTCAAAATTAGGCTGAGCTACACCTCTAAAAATTTGAGTTGCAGACAGGTGTATAGTCCAGGAGTCCATAAACATTTTACAAAATCCGCTCTCCTGTGAGCTTCAGTGTCAAGAATGGTGAATGCACACTTGCAGAGAATCCCGAAAATTCTTCTGAATTTGCCTACTAAATTAATGTTGTTTTAGCAAGGTTATTTTTGCTACAGGAATATCTAGTAGTAGTAGCTTCCACCAAAATATCTTCTCTTTTCTGTGGCTCAAGCTTTGTTCTGACAGTGCTTTCTGTAAGTGTTACACAGCTATTATGGCATGTCTCATATTTGTAGTGATGGAATGTGTGTGCTGATGAGTCTTTTTTTTTTTAATTTGACCGTTCCCTTTTCTTTGCAGGTCCCTTTTCTTGAACTTCATGGTGAAAGCACAGAATATGTGGGGCGAGCTGAAGATGCCATTATTGCACTTTCCAACTACAGACTTCACATCAAATTTAAGGAATCAATTGTGAACGTAAGTGTTAGTTTTTGCTTTTACTCTTCAGCAAAAGGCGATTTTGCCGGTGTCTCCGTCAAGTGTGCTTGTTGCAGGAGCAGGAGCTGCAACATTATTTGTTTGGGGATTTATAGTCTGCCCTACCTTTGGGAACTCGCATACTTCTATAATATGCAGCCAGAGAGTAGTAGTTCTGCGTGGATGTCTTTGCAGTCTCTGGGAACAATATCCACAGGTAACAAAATAATAGTGGTCAGTGTCCCACTGATTGTATGTCATCCCATTTGCAGAGAGAAGTGTTTATTTTGTTATGACAAGCATCCTTTGGGTCATGATACATGTGTTCCAGCTTGGAGGAAAGCTGGGATTTTTTGGAAATTGAAAGAAACTGAAGTGGGTTGTCACACTGTTCTTGCAGTGGTGACTAAACTGTGGCTCTCCAGATGTCCATGGATTACAATTAGGTTTTGGTTTTGCATGGACTACAATTCCCATGAGTCCCTGCCAGCATGATGCTGGCAGGGACTCATGGGAATTGTAGTCCATGGACAGTTGGAGAGCCAATGTTTGGCCATCCCTGAGGGCTGTTACATCCAGCAAGTTGTACTATTCTTCATTCAGTATTCTGTTAGATTCGGTAAGTAGGTGGTGGTAAAGGGTGAAGTCAGGAAGCACATGAAGGCCCTATCATGTATTGGAAAATACCTGACTGAGAATGCTTTATAAAGAGCTTATGTGGTATTTACGGGGGGGGGGGGGGGTTGTATGATATCCTACTCCTGCAGAGACAGCTGTTCTCCTCTATACGGTGCTGCAGTTCACCTACTCTCATTTAGGATTTTTAGGTTGCTCAGCTGCTTGAAAGAAATGCTCTCATCTTTTTTCTTTTTTTTTCTTTTTTCTTTTTTTGCTGTGTGTGGTAATATAGCCAGGCAAATTTGAGTTTTAGTGATCGGTTGCAGCCTTTTAAAAATGTTAATTAAGGCTTTTGGTTTCCATGTCATAATCCATCAAGTTGCAAGTTACAGCAATTCTGTTGTTTGCAGCTGCAAGCCACACCTGACAGCTCAAGTAGTGTTTCTTTTGCTTCATATTTCCTCACCAGCTGTGAGTCATGTGGAAGCTATGCTGCCGAAATGAGAGAGACTAGAAATCAGCTTTTCCATCATAAGATTTGGTCTTGTACTCTGATCTTAGTCTATCAGTTTAGTTTGCATTCACATGCATGTGAGTAAATTTGAAGACCCCTGAGACAGGTATCTGGGAGAACAACTGCTTCACTGAACATAAAATACATCCGTAGTCTTCAGCATTCTGCAGAGAAAAGCTTTATGTCAACTGAACTAAGTAAATATAGCATATTGTTTATTGATGTGATTATCATAACTTCAAGGTTCGGTGAGCATTCGTAATCTAATAGGAATTTTGAATGGGCTCCTTGCAGAGCACATAGAATGTGATGTTGGATGTGAAATTCTGAGGCTTTTGTTTCTGTTATCTGCCCCCCTCCCCCCCCCCCCCTATAATGCTCCTGAAGTTGCTTCTTATGGATTTTGTGGGTAGAGCAGTTGCAGCCAGATCCGTAGTGACTCATGTGTGGTATGTCAGAGGTAGGGGAGCGAAAATCTGGTTGAAATTGTCCAAAGTCTGCTGTCTGGTTTTATCCTAATTTTTTTCTTTGTTTGCAATTCAATAGAATGTCTGTAAATTTGCTGCTTGTGAGACCTCAGTAAGTAAAATAGTAATGCTGTACAGCTCTTTTTATTTTCCTGCTGCATTTTTGCTTGGAACAGAATAAACTTGTGCTGACCCATGCTCATCTTGCAATAGGGGCTGGAGCTATCATGCATGAGACATTTGTGCAGATAAATTCATGGATGGCCCAGCAATAGGAAGCTGGTGTTCCTTGTGCAAAAAGACAAAAGGCTTAGTAGGCCAAGCAGGAAGCTCATGGTGTTGTGACTTTCAAAAGTGTTAATACACTCATCCATGGGATTATTTGTATACCCAAGAGTGACAACTTCTGTGCATATCTAAACTTGAATGCTCAGGCTGGTCTTGTGGTTGGCTTCAGTTAAGAAAGTCATTTGAACTGTGGCCATCTGGGAAATATAAAGAAATGGATTGTGGGTATTATAGAGAAAGGAATGTGTTTATATGGTTTGGAATGCTACAGAGAAGAACTGAGACCTCTTGAAGTGGATTTTGATGTCTCTTTTTATGTTGGAAACTGCCCCAGGACTGTGACTAGAAAGGGGTGGTCTATAAATCAAATAATGAAATAAATAAATAAATATAACATTTCAAATATGGCACAATAGGATTTAAGGAGTCAGAGATGAGGATTTTAATGACCCCCCTCTGGTTCAGTTAATGTTTTGATTTATATCCATTTGCTTAGTTTTATTTGCAAACCACAGTAAATTCAGAAACATCCCCCCAAAAACATCTGTTAAGACAAAGCTAGTTTAAGTATTGACAGTTACCCTCAGGCAAATCATTCCAGTCGACTTGGACAGCTTTGCATGATCACTAAAAAAAAAAGCAAAATGATTGCTTCATACTCAGAACTGGTATACTTCTGTCAGATTAGACAGATGGCTGTTTGGAGAGTGAACTGATTGCATGGTGTGACTTGATCTGTGACATTCTCAAGCATGGAAATTGGTCAGGGAAAAGAGGTTTAGACTGTCAAATGGTCAAACGGAAAGGTGGAAGGGCATGTGGATTTTGCATGGCAAAGTGAGGCGGTATGCATGGCAAGTCGAAATGGAGCATGACATTTAAGTTTTACCTGGGAAGTATACATGCCACATTTTGTAATATATGATGCAGAAGGCTATATTTGATAAAGGAAAGTTTGTTGAGAAAGAAAGGGGAAAAATGAATCAAATGGAGGCAAGGGACTGGCCATAGAAAAAGACGAGAGAGGTCTAAGAAACACCTGATTGAGCTAATAAGCCAGAGGAAGTTTTTAAAATCAGATGCACATGTTAGATCTCAGAAATTTTTGATGAGGGGGAGAGAGGAGCTGAACTCCAGTGAAAATTCTTGGAGTAATTGTGTTTTCATATGAGCATTTAGCAAGGCTTTGGCAAAAGCTTTCTGCAAGTATATAATGTTTACCAGGTCTTATATATGTTTGTGCCTGAAGGTTTCCCCTTGGAAGAGACAGCTGATACTTCCTCAGCATTTTTCTTCAAATGGCAGAGAGTTAAGAAAGCCATATGTCCTCTGTGCCAGAGAGATCTTTGAGGACCAAGTCCACGTAGGGCTCTGTTCTAGCCTTCTTGACTCCCAAGGCAGAAAAGTACATGAGGGAACACCTTGTCATGAAAGAAGGCATGAGGGAAAGCCTTATCTTGAGAGGGGGCTCAGTCAGCTCTAGGCCATATTGGTGCATTCTCATCTCCACTGGCGTGATTCCTGTTACTCTGACAGGTGGTTGTCCCCATAGCTCCCTGCCTGTTGCAGAGTTGTTGCCACCCTGCTTTCATTCAGCTGAAGGTGTAAAAGGAGGATGACTTTTTCCGCGTGTTGCAGTTTGGCTGTTGTGACTGTCCCTTCAGCACTTGTATGGAGAAATGTGTATGCCTTGAATTCTGGAGACAATACCTCCATTGTTGCTTGATTTTACTAGCTGCTCTTCTGTTGATAGGAGTGCACAGTCTGCTCCACTAGAAGCTGTGTTATGAAGAGACAGAAGTATAAATACTAGCAAGATGCACATCATTATGATGGGCATGTCTGTATATTACTAACGGGACAACATTTCACCTACCACAGGGTGCTTGACAGCATATTCTGAGTCAGTCATGGTCTAAGGAGGGTAGACTTTGACTCATTCCATAATATCTGTGGATGAGGCATTTCTGTGGACGAAGCATTTTACTGCCATTCATTCTTATTGGTAAAAATGCTGTGTATTGGGATACTATTCACACACATACACACAATACCTTTATTGACATAAAGGGATACTATTCATTTACAGTCCTCTGGTAATGCCAAATTTTTATCTCACCCATGCAGTTGAGAACTTTCTCCCCACTCCCAGCCTTAGGAATGATCTTTTTGCAATATGGTATACATCTGTGGGGAGTAGGAGCAACAATAACTTAGGGTCAAAACAGAAGGGGGGGGTTTAAATTAATATGGCCTGTCGTAACTTCACTGATGGTCCCAAGAATGTGGCCTTCTTCATGATTTAACACAGTTTCTATTCATTTGAGATGCAAAGAGTGAGAGAGCTTATTCACTTAAGAATAATAGCTAATTGAATTAGCTAATAAATCCTAATGATGAATGCCAAGAAACTACCATTTCAGAGCCTTTTTGAGTGAGGTTGTTTAATCTTTTTAATCACAGGTTCCATTACAGCTTATAGAAAACGTTGAATGCCGGGACATATTTCAGCTTCATTTGACTTGTAAAGACTGTAAAGTTATCAGGTACGTATAAATTGCCTTTGAGGTTCGAAAATACATCAATCAATTATTGTTTTTTAATAGGGCAGCATTTTGTTATCTATCCTTATCCAGTAGAACATCATACAGTCTGGTCCAGCTTACGCTTAACTAGAATTGAAAACGTCCAGTTGTGTCAGAATAATGAATTCCCAGAATCTGTCCTATCCTATTTGCCCTATCAGGGCAGAATGGAAACTATTCTGTGTTCATTTTCATAGATTTAATAAAGTGTCTCCTATTCCTGGCACTCTTATCAGTGTATTTCCATTGTTACTGTGCAACTCTTTTCATCAGCATCTTCCACCTTTGGCCTCATTCCTCAGCATTGGTTTCCCTTGGTGTTGTTTAATGCTGTTGTGTGGTAACCCATGAAAAATTACTGATTTATCATTTGCTTTAAAGCATTTGAATGCCCCTCTCCCCAAAAAACTGCTTGAAGTGGCTTGCAACTTAAGAACAATAAAAGCTAAAACTGTTCAAATCAGCAATAAAAAGTCCTTTCCAGCACTCCAAAACCACCTCTGCTGGCAGAACAGAGCTTGAAATGAATTGATCTTAACTAGCATGATGGAGAAACTGTTTCAGGTATATCTTAAGTGAAATTTCAGTATGGTCTTCAGAGGTTGTTACATGAGTGTATTGAAGTAATTGCTAGAAATTATCAAAATGTTGATCGTGGCCAAATCATGTTATATAATCTGAGTGTACTCCTAGAGCTTGGTCTATGGGTGGAGGCTCTTCTGCAAGACGTAAAGCCTTTTATCAGCTCCAGTGGATAAGCCAGCTATGGACCATATCTTGAGAAACTTGTTTTTCTATGGGAGTGCCGCTGGCTCCTGATTCTCTGAAGGGCCTTTGCATTAATCAACAATGCTTCAGGGTTATCTGGACTGAGCTTTCCTGTATTGGCACTGACCCATTCATTTATTTATCCAAGCATCTGTTCAAGATTTCCACCACCCCATTTGAATCAAACAAATCAAGTTGAAAGAGAACTCAAAGGGTGATATAGAGCTGGGTGGCATCTTACACCAAATTCCTAGACAACTTCTCCAAACATGCAGATGTTAAGCAGCCTAAGGGACAGCACCTTGTGGGATCCCATATCGTGCTATGCGGTTGAGCAGCAGTCCACCAGCTTAAGAACAACTAGCCAGGTAGGAATGAAAACATCAGAGCTTGGGGCCCTCAACTCCCATTCAACTAGCCTATCCAGGAATAATATCATGGTTAGTTCTGAAGATGCTGGTGGATCCAGGGAAATCACCAGAGATGCTTGTCTTTCTGTGACTGCTGTGGCAAAAATGATGTGTCCTAAACCCAGACCTTAATGATGTCATGGTGCTACATTTCATGTCACAGAAGCTGAAGCAAGATCACACTTCTTACCACACCATTTAGATTACATGACATATGGGCAAAGGAGAAAGAAATTGATGTAAAATAGGGAATATCTGGGTTCTCAACAGTATTTTCCAAGTACTTTTTTTCTATTTCGTTGAATATTGAAGCTCGTCAGTATTTGACTGAGCCATAGCTGTGATTTGCTTCTTGTTTCTACCTAACAATAAAATACTTGTATAGTTTTGTAATGACATAAGATTGAAGAACATATAAGGTCTAATCTCATCTCTCATTTTATCATTCCACACAGTTACATTGACTGTTTTTTGATAAATTTATCTCATTTTACATTAATATCATTAGAACTTCTATGTCAGTACATTAATTTAGACATCATGCTATTTTCAAAATTCTCAAAATCCAGTCACTTAGTGATGCTACAGATTTTCTTCAGGAAACAACATGTTGTCATGCTCTGTTAATAAAGTACTTCCTATCTGTGGCTAACACAGATAGCAGAGCAGCCTAACTATAGGTTCTTGTGGCAAATTGTACCCTGGAAGCTCATAATAATAATAATCTAAATTTGTTGCCGGAAAGATTGATTAGCAGGAAGGTTCCGAAATATATGTATTAAATCTGCTGTTCTGGAGTAACATCTCCAGCAAACACTAGTAGACCCTGGATATATATATGAACCAACTTTTGTTGTGTTAAATGTCCATTGTATATAGTTTTTATGAAATTTTCATTTAAATCAGAAGATACTAAATGTGAGTTGATTCCCAAAGGTATGAAGAGTACAGGTCTTTGGGCCATGCAGTCCATTTAATCAATGGATTGTGGGTTGGATTCAGTCAGCTTTCTTGCTCAGTCTACCAAATTCTCCTCATACTGCATATTGCATATTCTGTTCTATGTGGCTTTTGTCCGTGCAATTCCATGACCCCCTGCGCAACTTCCCTCCCCTTTTTAGTGGAAAAGCTGGCTTGATCCAAGATCCAACCCTTTGTCATTTATTTGAAAGTTTTATGCCTTAGTATTTGATGAGCAATGAAAGGCCCTCCTTTACAATCCAGCAGCTCAAAAATTATAATTTTTATATGGGCAATGTAAACAATCCATTTCTTTGCTATATATTTTTCAAAATGCAAGAATTGATAACTCTTCCTTGCTTGACTTGGAAAATAATTCAAATAACCATGGAAAAGGAATGGAAGCATATTCAGAAGAAACATGAGATTAATGAATATTTTAAAATTAGTATCTTGTTTTTCCAAACCTTCATACATAATACTTACGATGTTCTCTGGGTGATGGCATTATAGTGTTTTGGGGTTTTTTTTGCTTCTGTTGAATCTGAATTAAATAAGTTCATGAATGCTGTTTTCTGTTCTGGTTTGGTATGAATCCTGTGGCTTGGAACTCCTTTAGTGAAAATGAATAGATTTGTCTCTGTTTTTTTAATAGGTGTCAGTTTTCTACCTTTGAGCAGTGTCAAGAATGGCTTAAACGGCTTAATAATGCAATCCGCCCTCCATCAAAGATAGAAGATCTGTTTTCATTTGCTTACCATGCCTGGTGTATGGAGGTGTATGCTAGTGAAAAAGAACAGCACGGTGATTTGTGTCGACCAGGTATGATGTAGACACTATGTGTATGAATTAGTGTTACAGCTTTTTAAGGCTGCAGTAGTTTTTTTGCCTGTAAGAATTTGGGAGCAAAAATTTCCCCAAAAACCTGCTTCCCTTTTTGCACATTGCTGTCTACTTGCAACCATTTATTTCCCCAATCTGCAGTTTTTGTGCCACTTTTTAAAAAAAAAATGGGCTACTTCCTAAGGCAGTCCTAGCCAATTAGAAAACATGTCCTTCTGTTCTCTGCTCCCTACTCCGTTCAGCTCTACAATATGGCACAGCCGTATAATATATGCATTTATAAAAATACAGAAAATAATAAAATGTATAACCTCTACTAGGGTTACGAAGGTATCCAGTTATAAATGTTACACACTAGCTATGCTAACCTCCTTGATCTTATAAAATTTATTTTAATTAAAATTGATTCTAGCATTTCCCTCACCAGCCTCATTAATTCAGATACAAATTAATTCATTGATTGGTTTCCAAATTGTGATGTGTGGCCTGAAAGCACAGCCACTCTGTTACTTATCACCTCATTTCACACCAGTGTTCTGAAGCTAGGTCTGTGAGGGTACGGCCTGTTGAGCAGTGGCGTTAGTGAGGCTGCTCCATAAGGCTGCAAGTTACCTTGAAAGCAGGAGAAGCCATGGAAGGAAGGCCAGTTGGTTAATAAATTCCAGTAAAGGAGGTAGGCCTCTCTAAAAATGAGGGTGGGGAGAGGCCGGAACAGGAGTCCGACAGCAGTAGCAACTGAACTTGTAAGCCTCAGAGATAAAGCTGTTGTTTTGGAGAGGAGAAGAAACCTGACCTAGCTAGGGACCAGATCTTGGAATGATGGTTCCTTTAATGCCTGCATTCTGGCAGTTTCTTGGCTATTTGATAGTCAGAGATCTATGCCTTAATAAATCCTTTCAGTTTTTTTAGAGCTTGGGCTTAAAGCTGCAGCGTTTTGGTGCTACACTCGATAAAAACTCTGAGTATTGTAATATATATATTTTTTAATTTCAACATAAGTACAATTTGCCAGGTACCCCCCAGATGTCCCTCCAAAAGTGGGACAATCTGGTCACTATATCCTAAACCTCCTTTTGGCTTTAGCAGAATTCGGACTGGGACTGCTGTGGAGAAGGCTGAATTAAATAAGCTCATGAATGCTGTTTTCTGTTCTGGTTTGGTATGAATCCTGTGGCTTGGAACTTGACTCAGTCTTCCATCACATGGCTGAATCAGCACTGTCCTATTTAGTCTGATAGACAGTCCTGTTCAATTGAGTAGAGTAGCCATATTCGTCTGAACTAGCAGATGGTCCCATTGGGACCTTTTAAGACCAACAAAGTGTTATTCACGATAAACATCTTCATTATCCTGCATGTTTGCTGGATATTTTCATGATGCTTTACTCTCTCCTTATGTATGTAATCTAGTGATTTCCTGTTTCATTGTCTGAGGAAGTATGCCCACACATGAAAGCTCATGCCTTGAATAAACCTTCGTTGGTCTACAAGGTGCCATTGAACTCAAGCAGCCCAGTTGTTTGCTCCTGACAAAGGCAAGCCAGACAAGAGATGTCCAGGAAAAGAGCACTGTTAAATTATCTTCCTTGGGAACACCTTCCTTTAGATGCTAAACAAGGCTGTGGACTACTTCTACTCGCTACCACTTCCTCCAGTATACCCATTATGAAATGGCAGGTGGAGCTCCATAATTATCTGAGCAAACATCTCCCAGAAAGGTCACAAGAGACTCCTCTTCAGTAACTAGATACATTTGCATGGTTATCCCATATGATATTGATAAGACACTCAGGAGCTAGAATGCAAATATATAGCACTGCATGCCTTTCCCCACCAAATGATTGCAGGCTACCTGATTGTATGTGGAGGAAGACCATGCTGAATCAAAGTGCCCAGTATTTGTGTCTTTAATTATACGAATGGATGATAAGTTTGTGTAAGTACCAGTCGGACCAGTCCATATATGTTTAAAGGCCCTGGTGTTAAAAGAAAAACTGCTGAAAATGTGAGAGCTGTTAGACTTGTCCCAGCTTCCCTTCACTATGGGATTTGTTAGCCTTGGTTGTTTTTATGGGCTGCCCCCAGTTTTAGTTCCATTGGTTTCAGTTCTGTGGGATTCTACAAAAGCAGGATATAGGTTACATAAAGATCACGTCAAGAACATTACCCTGACCTGTATAGTCCAGGCATGGCCAATCTTGTCAGATTCTGAAAGCTAAGCATGGTTGGCCTTGGTTAGTATTTGGATGGAAGACCTCCAAGAAAAACTGTGGTCATGCCATGGAGGCACACAATGACAAACCACCTCTGAACATCTCTTGCCTGGTTGCCAGACAGTGCTACTCCAGTCATAGGATATCCTGACTACACTACACGAGAACACGGTTGACTAATGTTGAGTCTTAGTGAAAAAGGTGTACTGTAAATCAGTGGTCCGCAACCTTCTTGAGGTTGCGGACTGGCGGTGGCAGGGAGGGCGCAAACACGCATGCGTGGCCCTGCTTCCCTCCCCCCCCCCCACAAAAAGAAGCTTGCCGGGCTGCAAGCTAATCGGCCGCAAAAGCTTGCAGCCTGGGAAGTCTCTTACTGGGGGAGGGGCCGCAGCCTGGTGGTTGGGGACCACCGCGGTAAATAACGAAAATAAATAATTCAGATGTGCTGTGGCATGGTGCTTTTCTGCAGAGATGACTTCAATGAATAAAAATCTTGTGGTATCCAAGTGACAGTGCATAGATCGCTCTTGGAAGCCGCTTAGTGGGAAGCCTGTTTTGCACTCATAATACCACCGCAGATATTTGCATTCCTCTCCAATTTTTTTTGCTTGCTTGCCACATTATTGAAAAGAAATATGGTCTTAGTAGAAGGTGAATTATTATGCATATCTGGGCAGGTCAAAGTGCCTTCCACAGTGAATTGCAGTTGTCTCCATTTTCCAGATGGTGTAGGAACATTCAGAGCAGTGCCTGGACTTTGTTTGAGGACTGTCTTTATGATCTTTGCCATCAGAGTGTTCTAGGTAGTCTCTCCCAAACCTTCCTAAAAATCTTGTGGGAAGGCTGAATATATATTATTAGTACCTTTGAGGCCATCCCTTGTATTTGAGGATCAAAGAGGATCTCAGAGTACCCACATGTATTTAATAGGCTTTGTGTTCTTGTTTTATGGCAGTTACATTCTGGAAATATTCTTGTGGTCAGCAAAAATGTAGACATGAGAGTTGCACTCATCTGAGATAACCTGTTCTGTTTCCTGGCCTATAAACTTTGCTTTCTCGTGAGAAATGCACAGAAGTAACTATAGCCAAGTATGTGACACAACCAGATTGAAAAAAAGTTAAATGGAGACGGCTTTCTGAAGGCATCTTCAGAAAGGCACTAGTTCTGTTTTGGGTATCATTTCCATGCAGGATGGGAAATGTATTAATTGGCAGCTGTTTCATTAGAATATTGAACTTCGTTCATGAATGTGTACCATGTCCTCTGAACCTTCCCTGAGAACTTGGTAGAACTAACTCATAAACTGAGCTTCTGTTTGCATCTTCTCTGTTGAAACAGTAGTATGGTAGTTCCTGGGTAAATCTAGGGGGAGCTGAGTCTTAATATTGTTTGTAAAATCACTGATATTGATTTTTTCATTACCTGCTAAATCACAGACTTTTTAAAGATACCTACTGAACACAGAATTTTTAGCAATTGAGAGAAATTCAGCAGATTTGTGGGGGGTTTCCTTTCCTAAATTAATGAGAGGAATTGTGTCCTATTACAAATTAAGTGCTATGTCCTTTTTATGTTTAGGGGATCATGTAACATCAAGATTTAAAAACGAGGTTGAAAGGATGGGTTTTGATATGAACAATGCCTGGAGGATTTCCAACATCAATGAGAAGTACAAGTAAGTTCTAAGGATACTTGTAGACAGCTGCTCACTCACTAGATGTTGATATTGGTGTTCTGGAGCATATCAAGCATGGCTCCTACTGTGATAGAACCTTGTTGCAGAACCCAGCACTTTCATTAACATGTAGGTTGTGCAGAATGATCATGTTTGATATTTAATGCTTTGTTTTCAATTTTCTGTAATCCAGATTCCGTTACTTTGCTTATCAAATGCCTTATTCTGTTGATTGCTCTGAATTACGTTGTGCAATCTGCCTTGAGCCTCAGAGGCTGACAATAAATGATGTAAATAAATAAATAGCCCTTAAAGACCTGTAAAACAAAATGATAGGTCCTCACACATAGTTAGCCAATGAGAACAGTGTGCACAGCTACAATATCTGTACAACTCAGTAATGGTAGTTGTATGCCCTCTGCTATCTATCCTTTGAGATATTGGATAATTCAGTATACTCAGTATAATTAGAGGTCTTAACAGCTTTTAAATTGTTGCTTCTGGTCTGGTCTTTTTTGTTGATAGTTTTTACACTGTATGTCCAGTGGCTTGTTTTTAATGGTTTGTTGTTTTGTATTGTTATATTAAATATAATCTGCTTTGACCAGGACCCTAAAGACGTGCCATAGAAAAACTCCAAATGATGCCCATTTCTGACCCTGCCGATGGTTCTCTGCTGGTCTTGAATAACTTGTAGCATGCAATCTAATCTGGCGAGCAGGGTTTGATTCTGCACTCCACATGCAAACAGCTGGGTAACTTTGGGCTCGCCACAGCACTGATAAAGCTGTTCTGACGAGCAGTAATATCAAGGCTCAGCCTCACCCACCTCACATGGTGTCTGTTGTGGGGAAAGTGAAGGGAAAGGTGACTGTAAGCCACTTTGAGATTCCTTCGGGTAGAGAAAAGTGGCATATAAGAACCAACTCCTGCAATAGGAACAGTAACAGCAGCAGTTAAATCAGTCTGCCCTCTAGGGTAGGACTGTGTCTGATCATTTGAAAACAGCTATCACTGAGTATTAAGTAGCTCTTAACAAGAAGACAGTGCAAGCAAAGGACATTGAGACAGCAGAGGGGAAGGGAGAGGCACCATGCATCTTGATTCAAATTTCAGCAGTCATAAATCTGTTAAAGGGGGTCAGAGAACAAGCCTAGAAGGCTGACAGTTTTCCATTGTGCTGTATATGTATTTGCACACTGCTTCCACAGTACTGGGTATGTTAAAATATGATAGAGCTATATATACATGGTTTTGTTTGTATATTGCTAGCATGTCACTTGCATTTTTCTTCTAACTTCTTCCATGTAGACTTTGCAGTAGCTACCCTCAAGAACTCATAGTTCCTGCTTGGATCACAGACAAAGAGCTGGAGAGTGTGGCAAGCTTCCGATCTTGGAAACGCATCCCTGCTGTCGTTTACAGGTAAGATGTTCCTCAAAAACAGTAATCTCGTCATCAAAAGCGAATTGATCTGAGCCCAAGTCAGACTCCGTGGTCTTCAAACAGGCACAAGTGACCTTTGACTTGCCTTTCCCAGGCAGTCAGCCATTCATTGCTCTGGTACCAGCAAGATCAGCAAGAGCTCTGGGAAAACCATGAGAGCGTGTGTTTTATGCGGTTTAAAATCAGAGTCATTCAGCATACTTGAGAAGAATTAAGAAAAAGATCACTGTCTCCATAAATGTACTTAATACTTGGAGCGGTATGTAAATTTTCAAATTCCCAGGATTACTATATTGTGTATATATCAGAACATTACTGCCTTTACTGTACATGCTATAAATAACCATTCGAGGCCTTCCTTTTGTAGTACATAAATTAAAATGTTTTTTCCCCCTCTGTGAATAGTCATATCAGCATAAGCAAGCTTTTACTTCAATATGGGGAAAGATTTGGTTCCTCTTACTTTCAAAGCATGTTCTTAATCTTCACTGAATATTTCCCACTGCCGTGGGAGCATGTACCCAGGCTCAAAGACATCGTATTAAATGCAGCTTGGCAGTAACAACATTTAACACTGACACAGATGACCAATTGCATGTTGGAAATAATAATATCATATAATAGGTGTAGTTTTCACTCTACAGTCTCTCATTTGCCTATAACAAAATACTTGACTTTAAACAGGCATAGATTATATGAAGCTAGATATGGAGCTGGTTGTTTGTTCTGAACAAAATACATGTCCAAACTGTTGGGAGGTGCTGATCCGCATTAATCTCAGCTGTGCATTGCTGTGACTCTCCAGGACTCAGCTGGCAGCTGCTTTATTCTAGGTGTTTCTCTATGATACACAGGTGTACTTGCCTAGACAAAAGCAGTTTCAAATCATAACATGCTGAAAATGGTCATGGAACCTTTGGTTCAGTATTTTTTAAAGAACAGTTTTTGAGAGTACTCTCACATAGCCTTTTAAATCAAATGAAAAACTGAAACCATTCCATTAAAAGCCTGGCTAAAGAAAAATATTTTGACTGTCAAGAACAGTAGAGTAAACCTGTAACAAGCCTCAAGGACTCCAGAGGTGCGAGGCTACTGAAAAAGCAGTGTATAGTTGTGACCCATCTCACCGCTGCAGGGCTTAATGGGTAGGCTGGATAGTATAGGAGAAGATGATCCTTCAAGTACCCTGGCGCAGCTCCATTAAAGGCCTTGATTCCTGGTTCACTAAGTGCCCTTATTCTAGCACTGTTTACATTTAGATGGTTTGATTTCTGTTTCCTGTATAGGCACCAGAGCAATGGAGCAGTAATTTCCCGTTGCGGGCAGCCTGAAGTCAGTTGGTGGGGCTGGAGAAATGCTGATGATGAACATCTTGTTCAATCAGTGGCCAAAGCCTGTGCCTCGGACTCTAAGTCAAACAACAGTAAGCTAATGAATGGAAACTGTTCAAGAGATTTTTCCAATGGAGGAGACTTTTCTGATATGGAATTTGGTAAGTCCCCAAATTCCTTACATTTTTGAAATGTTGAGTGTCTTTTTCCGTTAAGCCAACCTGAGACATCTCCACTGACTTTTAATAGATAGGTAGATTGTAATCTTTGCCTGTAATCTAGGAATGTGAAGTTGTATCTCCCCCCCCCCTCCCCAAGGGGCAGGGTCAAAAATTCAGTAAAAGTTTAACTCAGTATTCAGATCTGCTGCTAATCTTATTGTGACTCTGAGATTGATAGTTCAATAGTTTATTTTTTTATATGACAAAAATTAAGATACATTTGCTCATACAGTGCTTATATATCAGTCAGCAGTTCTCTTTCTTTTGTATAGGGTACACTCACAGTGTGGCTTGTATGAGCATTTGTACTTTTACATTTCAGAAATAAGCCATACAGTATACTTTTTAATGATTACTAAATGTTAAAATACATATTTCCCCCCATGACTGAAACATTTCAAACAATTTTGTATCTCTACTATAGTTCCCTGTGCTGTTGTTTAAAAGATTTATAGATATTAAACTGTCTGGCTATAGACCTGCTTAAGTTAGGGCGTTTTGAAATTGGTAGGATTTTAAACTGACCTGTGTGGTTTTGGGTAACTGTTATAGCATAATCCCCTTCCTTTAATATACAGATTCCTCCTTGTCAAATGCTTCAGGAGCAGAAACCTTAGCTATACAGCCTCAGAAACTCTTGATCTTGGATGCACGCTCTTATGCAGCTGCTGTGGCAAACAGGGCCAAAGGTGGAGGTTGCGAATGTCCAGGTAAGTCACGGTGCTATGTTCATGGTTTGTATTGGGACATTTACCCAGAGAAGAAAATGGATCTTCTCTAAATTGCATCAGCCTGATTTGATTAGCTGCAGGTAGAGACAGAAAGATGATGAGAAAGAACAAATATGCCCTAAAATTTAGAGATCCAAAAATGAAGGTTCATGTTAGAACTGAACTAGGTCCATCCTTTTAAACAACATTACTGAGGCCCAACCTGTTCATTTTGTTTAAGCACTATTTATGTATTCTGTATATTTATGGATAATAACAATAACAGTAGTTACATGTTATAAAGAAAATGAGTAGAGATAGGTACAAAATGGAAGATTCGGGTTTGGTCGGGTGATCTTGCCCCACTGTAAGGCTGAAATCTTACAGGCCCTATGGAACTTTTTAAGGTCAAGACCAGTTTTATTTCTTTGGGGTCAAGGACCCTGAGTAGATTTTGATTCTTCAACACATCTTAGGCAGGGGTCTGCCTTTCATGCTTTCACCTTAACTGGAGATGCCAGGCATTGAATCTGGACTTTATTACATATAAAGCTGTCTCATATGCATACTGGTAAAGAATCATTGCCAGTAAACTTGCAGGAAACACGTTTGTTCTGTGCACATGCACAAACACCAATGCATGTTGCAGTTGTTGAGCTGAGGCCTCTTCTGCTAGATGATGCCAAAAGAGGTGCTACAGTGGCAACCATCTTCAAGTATTTAAAAGGGTACCATATAGACGATGGAGCAGAGTTGTTCTCTCTAATTGTTTTTGTTACTTGGAAATTTGAGATTCCTGCCTATGGTGCAGTTTGTAGGTACAGTTGGTTTGGTACATCCAGTTAAGTTATGACTGAAAAAAAAATTACATTGCCAAAGAGTTTTAAATGGGTATCTCATCAAGAGAGGCCTTGGGAATAGTGGGACTCTGCATCATACCCCTCTCCTTCATGATAGCACACTGTCAACTAAGGAAATTCTCAGAATTGCTTTCTGTGGGGATAAAATGAGGTTTGAAAGAGATTTTATGGATAGAACCCCATTGTTCCCAGTCTGATGGATAAATAAGTTCATGTGTTTTCCTTACAGTGTATTAGAATAACCCCCTCTCTTCTATCACAACAGTCGCTCTTTGTTTAAATGTTTGGACTGCCTGAGAACCTCAAAGGCTGATGAGATAATGGTGCTTGGCATGGGCCACAGCTGCTGCCAGCTTGTTTGTATGGTAAAGCTGCTTCATTCATTTAGTTTCTGCTTTGTTTGAAGTAGCTTCTCTTGTGCTTCTGCTTTTGACAGAGTATTATCCAAACTGTGAAGTCGTGTTCATGGGAATGGCAAACATCCATTCCATCCGGAAGAGTTTTCAGTCATTGCGTTTGCTCTGCACGCAAATGCCAGACCCTGGAAAGTAAGTAACACCCTTTCTGTTTCCCATTAAGCCCCCTGCGCTGCACTTCATTTTATGCATGCACACACCCACACCATACATATACATACATGGACACACACACATACACTTATACATATAGACATACATACAAATCTCTATCTATCTATCTATCTATCTATCTATCTATCTATCTATCTATCTATCTATCTATCTATCTATCTATCTATCTATCTATCTATCTATCTATCTATCTATCTATAAACTTTTCAGCTGAGTTACACATGGTAAAGTTTAGATCCATGTATCTCTACAAAAACCAATTTAAAAATACTTGTGCTTTCCTTCTGTAAGCATGCTCTCCTGCTACAGAGTTCTTTAGCACCAGGCTTTCAGTCTCTGTATTCTGTATATTTATGGATAATAATAACAATAACAGTAGTTACATGTTATAAAGAAAATGAGTAGAGATGGGTACAAAATGGAAGATTTGTGTTGGCTGCAGTGTCCTAAATAAATCTAAAAAAAAAATCCCTCTTACACTACTGCAGTGCTACAGATCAGTATCTGCTCAGAAAGTTAATTTAGGTGAGGTAGATTATGTGGAACTTTTTTTCAGAGCAGTGTATGATAGCTTTCCTTCACTTAAGTTTCACCACAGCTATGTGATGCATACAGTGTTAAGATGTAACTTTTGGGCAGTTCCATTGCCTTGACCACTAGATCAGTGGCTTTCTTATTTTCTCTCTTTAAAGAAAATTTCTCACTAAGGAAACTCTTGCCCTGCAAGTTTGTAATGGGTTATAAAGTGTACTCTTGCTCAGTTCATAGACTTCCTGAACATTGTTGTTGCAGACAAAAGAACCATGTTCCCTCTGCAATTGCTTGTTGGGCAGTCTGTCTTCACATTGTTAGATTTTTATCCCACACTTCCTCTAATGGGTGGTTTTCCCATGCTCAAATTTTTATCTTCTGAACAACTCTGTGAAGTAGGTTAGGCAGACAGATGACTAGCCAAGGAGTAGCCAAATTGTGAATCTCCAGATGTCCATGGATTAGAATTGTCATGAGCCCCTGCCATGCTTACAAGTTACAAGTATGCACAGTAATAAAAAACTCCGTATGTGTAGAATTTTTAGAGGAAATTCTACCTGAAAAGGTCCTTTTCAGGTAAATACAGGTAATTAAGGAATCTCCTGCAAGCTACCAGGTCACCTCAGAGATCCTTGGAAGGTAGTTTGAAAAATCGCTGCATTGAAGCCTAGTGACTCAGTGCTGGTGAAAGATAGGTGCCCTCCAGTTACTGTTTTAACAGTCATTTAATTGGCTGACCTGAAATTTCATTTTATAATATCAAGAGGCTCAGACTATTCTCCTTTGATTATCTGCAGCTGGCTGTCAGCTCTGGAAAGCACCAAATGGCTGCAGCACCTGTCTGTGCTTCTGAAATCGGCACTGCTGGTAGTTCATGCAGTGGACAGAGACCAGCGACCTGTCTTGGTGCATTGTTCCGATGGCTGGGACCGAACGCCACAGATAGTGGCTCTGGCTAAGCTGCTACTGGATCCGTATTACAGGACCATAGAGGTTTGTAACAGAATCCCTGGGAAGTAGCAAAGCTGGGCTTCCTCTGAGTATTACTGGAATAGACTTCAGTGGGGGAGCTAAAGTATATTGACCTATTTTAAAATATTTATATTTTAGTTCCCTGAGCAGAGACCCAATGCAGAGTACAAATCGAGAAAAGAAAGGGAGTTTAATACTGGAATGAGATTGGAGGCCTGTAGGATGTATATGCAATTGGATCTTGGAGTGGCAGAAGCAGGTTTATTGTGAGGGAAAGGATGGATTTTAGATGCTGTTGATGGTGTCAGTGTTAAACCGATCTTGTTTTGGGATACAATCCAGAAGAAAGCAGTTCTATGCAAGCCTCATTGAAATGAATGGGAGAAGTTGCTCATTTAATCAGGGCTTGGTTAAGAAAATGTTCTGGTGGACTGTGTCCTATGTTATGTAGTTATAAGGAATGGAAGGAGTTTGGATTTTCCAGCTCAGATCTCAAAATGTTTGTGGCAGGTTCACTGGAGCGGAAAGGAATTAAATGAACAGCTCTCATTTCAATATCTCCCTCAGGGTTTCCAGGTGCTGGTGGAAACGGAGTGGCTGGATTTTGGCCATAAGTTTGCTGATCGCTGTGGCCATGGTGAGAATTCGGATGACCTGAATGAACGCTGCCCAGTGTTTTTGCAGTGGCTCGACTGTGTCCATCAGCTCCAGAGGCAATTCCCTTGCTCTTTCGAGTTTAACGAAGCATTCCTTGTGAGTTGAGTGTGTTTTTCCACACCACATCTAAATCAACAGATGAATATTCTGAATAGCCAGCCCGTAGGGGGTTCTCACTTCTCCAGCTATCTTCGTGGCATAGTTCGATAAAAGATGTGAAAACTTATCTGGCCATTCTTACCAAGCAAAATAGTAAATTAGCATATATCTCCATTAGAACCCCATGGGAATGGAGTAATTCTTACCCAGAAGCTAATTCTTATCATGAGCCTTCAGGGAGGGCGGTGACTGACTGACTGACTGACTGACTGACTGACTGACTGACTGACTGACTGACTGACTGACTGACTGACTGAATGAATGAATGAATGAATGAATGAATGAATGAATGAATGAATGAATGAATGAAGTGGCATAGCTTGTGTTCTGAATTCCACCAGTGGCTCCCGTTCAGGCAGAATGTACTAAATAGAGATATCAGAGCCACATTGTTGCGGCTTAACTAATAGAAGTGATTCAGAACATTTCTAATTTCTTCTGGATCTGAGGAAAAATAGGAATAATTTGTCTTGGTGACATCTCAATCCAGATCCCCAGATGATCCCATCCAGTGATTTCATGTAGATATTAAAAAGTAGGCATGTTTGTGGTTAGTACCTTGTAGGATCCCATAGCACAAGTGCCACAGGCTCCAGCAGTTATCCTCAGCATCATCTTCTGGTACTGATTAGCCAGATAAACCATTGGATCCCTAAATTCCCAACTGTGCTGAATGATGCAGACATAAATCACGGTCATTGGCATTAAAACCATTGAAAGACGCAGGAGAATCAATGGGAATGCACTCCGCAGTCTCTTACCTGGAGAAGGCTTTCTTGTAATAACATGAGGTGGGTTTAGTTACAAAATCAGGCGGGAAGCTAGAGTGAAATGGGTCTGAAAAATTCTGCGTCTTTTTTATAAAGCCTGACAGTATCTCTTAACCACTCGCTCAAGCATGTTTCCTAAGAAAGGGATAAAAAGACTACAGTTAAGTTCTTAAGGATCCGGGGTTGATTTTTTCAGGGAAGGTTTCAAAACCCCCTACTTCAAGGCAGTTGACATGACTTCTTCCTTTAGAGAGGCATTCACTGGCTTCTAGACCCAACTAGACAAATCCCTCCCAGTTACCTTTCATGTCAAGATGAGCAAGAGTTGAACAGTGAAGTTATTTGCCAGGTTGTTGAAATCCTCATTCTACAGTAACTGAAATTCATCTAAGCAGTTATGTTCAGAGAATTTGTGGTGATTCTGAGATTTAACAGGCAAATTTGTGTCATTTGAGATGTTGCGGATGCAGGAGATTTTATTGGCAAAATACCTTGCAAAATTCTCACTGTAAGCTCAGCTTGGTGACTGTGCATTGTGGATACAGTGATGGTGGTGCAGCAACCACACTTTGGACTGCACCAGCCACCTGGCAGGGTGTTCAAAGGAGGGACCTAGTTAATGTTCCACCACCTGGCCTTAACCAAACGGCCACTGAAAGACCTCCTGTGGAACCGTGAAAGCTCCAGCGGGCTCTTAGGTCTTCCAGGAGCTCACTTCACCAAGTCAGGGCCAGAACCAAAAATACCTGGCCCTGGTCAAGGCCAGGCATGTTTCTCACGGGCCAGGGGTCACCAACCTGTTTAAATTTGCAGAGTGTAATGCTCTGTGAAGGGCATAGGGAGTCAGGCACGCTGGACCCAGACCATGAATGTCTAATGATTATAGGTCACCTAACCTTTTCTGCAGATCTGTACATATGTTGCGTGGAAGAAATAAGCAGCCATCTTGCATGTATGAACTAGTCCTCTATAAAGAAATAAACAGAAGTTTTGTGGCAGCTTAAATTCTAATACACGTTTTATTCAACACTAGCTTTTGTGGACTAAAACCCGCTTTGTTTGATAGTGATTATCCAGATTCCTGGCACAAAATGCAAAACTGGCACATTTTTCTATAGCACCTGTCTCCAAAACCTTGAAATAAATAAAACTTCAATTGACCATATCATCCTGTGTTTTGTCTTCAGGTGTGAGAGCTTTTCAGGCTATGTGCTGACATTGTCATTTCTGTATAGGTCAAGTTGGTGCAGCACACCTACTCTTGCCTTTTTGGTACATTCCTGTGCAACAATGCGAAGGAGAGAGGCGAAAAACACACCCAAGAAAGGACATGTTCAGTTTGGTCTCTGCTGCGAGCAGGAAACAAAGCCTTCAAAAATCTGCTCTACTCCTCCCAATCGGAATCTGTGTGTACCTTTTTAATTCCTTGTGCCCAGGTGGAATAGATAGAATAGCTGTCAGATTAAGAGGAGGAATGAAAATATATTAAGGTGAGGCACTTCAAGCCTGCCTTGTGGATTAAGAATGTGTATCTAAGCAAAGTTAGAGAGACTGCCTGCTGGGAGAATACAAACTACAGCATGAGATTAACCATTGAACATATGCAGTGTTGGTCATTTTTCCACTGGATAGCTGAACTTTTCAGTTGCTAAAAAGACATATGATGCTGCAGCACTTTAAGCGTAATTGTGGCACAAAGCCTGACAATGTAGGGTCAAATCCAGGGGAAGAATTCCTGTGCAAGCCCCACTGAAACAGACTGGGAGCTGCACCCGAGGTACCAGTCAGCTCAGGGTATGGCTTGGAAACCCATAATGTAGTTCTGTGGTTGAAGTAAAGCCACTAGATATTACTTGTCTGGGGGTGCAAACCAAGAATAGACATTAAGTCCCGCTCAGCTCCTCTGGTCATTCATAAAATAAAACTATTTTTAGGGCATAATAAGTAGATATTTTAGTTGTTAATCTGATTTTATGTATGGTAACTCCTTTCTGGTTGTTAGTTGTTCTGCATCTCCAATCCTTCCAGCTTTTTTCTAAGCTTGTTGAAGATTTGTTGCTATCTTCTGGCAAGAACGCTGTATCAGTGGTGGGCAAAGTGGTGGTAGAGGGTTACAATTCAAAGGCCATTCTTGCATGTGTTCATGATTTAATTGAACATTGGTAAGTGACAGGTAGCCTTAACAAAGGGACAGTAACATTCTGCATAGTGAGTTATAAGTATAATACTCTTATTCTCCTCTAGGTGCTGTATCCTGTGTGCCACGTACGAAATCTTATGCTTTGGAGTGCAGTTTATTTGCCATGTTCTTCCCCTTCTACCCCAGCAGATGATACTTGTGCCCCCTATCCAGTCCCAAACTCAACTCCTGAAGATCAGCCCCTGGGAAGGTACGTTCTGCATTCTGATGGTAGTGAACTTTAAATTAACCAAATCCTTGGCATGTGAAGGAAGTGCCTCTATCCAGTTCATTGTGGATTTCATCCCTTGCTAGGGAAGCACAGCAGCCTGTACTGCTTACTGTTTAGGATTCAAAGTGATTTGTTGCTGTGACAAAAGGAAAATGCAATTAATTGTGAAAATGGTGCCTAGCATTTTGTTCCTTTCTTCTTCAGGCTACCAAAGACGAGGTCCTTTGACAATCTGACGACAGCCTGTGACAGCAGTGTACCTACAGCCAACCGGCGCAGCAGCGATCCCAGTCTAAATGAGAAATGGCAGGAACATCGCCGTTCTCTGGAGCTCAGCAGCCTTGGGAATCCAGGGGATGATCTCTTTGATGGAGAGAACCTGGGCAAACAAGGCAAGACTCTGGTTGGAGCAGAACTTTCTGTGGCTGCAGGTGTAGCAGAAGGACAGATGGTGAACATCTTGCAGGAGGCTACTAAGGAGGAAGGGGGCCTGGAGGAAAGCGTGAGGAGCACTGTGAAAACAGCAGATAAAGAAGGGGAAGAGGATGTGTCCCAGAATAAAGAAAGCAGGACTGAAAATATGGATGGCTATGCTAATCATTTGTGTAAAAAGGTTGAGAAGGAGGCAGACACTCCTGTGGACAATCCAATTTCCATCCCGCAGGTAGATTTACAGGGTGCTTTTGAGCTTCAGGGACAAGAGAATGAACATGTAGCTGTCCAGAAGCCTTTTGAGGCGAGAGGACTGCAGACTGGCTTTTTGGACAACTTTGTAAATAGTAGCATTCAAAGAGCAGAGGAGAACAGTGTTAGACTCTCTGTAGAAACCGAAAAACCCCATGGTACCCCCCAGCATAGCCCACTGTTGCCTGTCCTGCAGGAGGCAGGAATCTCAAACATGGAGAGTTCTACTGAAACCTTAACAGAGAATGGAGCTAAGCCAGAACTGATCCAAAATGCCCCTTGCCATTGGTTCCATTCCACGGAAAACAGCGCTGGTGAACTTCCTGAGACTGTTGAAAGTCGACCTGAGAGGGAGGACATGATAGAACTTCACAGATTGGCAACAAACTTAAACAGGACTCCTAAGATCAGCAACATGCACAGCCCGTTGCCTTCACCTTGTGCCTTGCCTTTAACTGAATGTAAAGAGGACATTGTCTGTAATGGGGAGGTGGAGTCTGAGAACAAGGTGACAGACAAACCCGCTGGGTTCAGTGTTACCCACAAGTACCCTGCGCCAAATGGACACTGTGTGAATGGAGAGGAAGGTAGGATAAAGGTCCCTCTGAGCCGGCAGGTCTCCACAGCTAGCTGCAGTTCTGCTCCGTTGCATCTAAGGAACCTGCACCACAAGGGGATCGCAGGCCGGCACCAGACCGCAAATAGTCCAGACCAGCCCGCCCGTAGCCATCTGGATGATGATGGGATGCCAATCTATGCTGATGTAATTCAACAGCGCCTTCGCCAGATTGAAAGTGGACATCAGCAGGAGGTGGAGACGTTAAAGAAGCAGGTGCAAGAGTTGAGGAGCCGGTTGGAGAGCCAGTACCTGAACAGCTCGTTACGTTTCAATGGTGACTATGGAGATGAAGTGGTAAGTCAAGGAGACTGTCGTTGTGGGTTGTGCCTGTATGCAGTACCCTGCATAAGGTAAACATTGACAAAGCTGCCAGTGTGGCTATATCCACAGAAAATAAATAGCTGACAAACATATTCTAGCCCTCTTGCCCATGGACACGTATACTAATTTTTGCAGCACACTGAAGGTCTGAAAAAGAACATTTGGTTGGGCTCTTCAGTTCACAAGTGCTTTTCTCTCCGGTCACCTGGAGATCTTTCTTAATTGCTGTAAGCAGCTGAGCAAGCGGCTGCTTATAAGCCTTCTCACTGCTTTTTTTGGTAGGAAGCTGTGTTTATGTGTATGTGTTGGTATAACTCAACAAAAGTTGTAAACTATACATGCTTTATTCGGTTGGGGAGGCCGGTGGTCTCCTCAAACCTCTTACGAGAACTTCTGCTTTTATCAAGATGACATGCTGAAGCACTGATGCTGTACAGCCACCCATTCATCTCATTTCTGGCTTAAAACCCATTGAAGTGATAAGAGATTGTGCAACAGTTGGGTCTGGTAGGTGGCACTCACTCAATATCTGTCTCAGGTATGCACACCGCCGTATACCTGTTTTTTGTTTCCTTTTTTCATGTTCACTGGTTATTTTTCAGAAGGTGCCATCAGTTTCACTCTGTTGGTGACTTAAAGACTGAGACAGCTGTGGGAGAGCATGCAGGCATTTATGACCACCCAAAATGTAACAGGGATTTTTTTTGTGGGGGGGAGCATAGGGTAAATTATCATGCATGATGAGCAGTTAAACAAGAGTTCTGTGCTGCAGAGGTTCTCCAGTGATAGGTCAGAGGTCGACAATCCTTGGGTCAGACCTATTCTGCATACTGGTTACTGTCAAGATATCTGTAGTTGTTATGTGTGTTACTGGGAGACCTAGAGGTCTCACAAGTAATTGTAGATAGTTGATAGGCAGGAAGCCAGCTGCAGCCACGTGTCCCCTGGCTTTTCCACTGTAATCTGGTGAGAGAATTCTCTTGGTGGCTGTCTGAAAGCAAAATTGCAAGACAGTAACCAGATGAGTCTTGGAATTTGGGAGTATGCTGGGAGGGACCCTCTGTATATTTGATGTCTCTAGACTGCTCCCATAGTTAACCTTGTTGCTTCCTGCTTAAAGCCTTTGTAGGGTAAGGGGAGATGCAATTTTCTCTCTTTGAATGTATACACTATAATCCTAGTGATTGGTACCCCAAGACTTTACTGTGTGTTGGTTAGAAGAGGTTATGTGCTGCTGGGTTTTAAGCTGCTATTGAATTCAGTGTATGCTTGAGAGACCATTTTCAGTCTCTTCCTTGCTGCCCCCCTTCCTTCCCTTTCCTGTCACTGTTTAAAAAGTCAGGTGCATTATTCATGCACAAGTGGGAGATTTTCTCTCCTGACATTTGTCCTTTCTTACTGCCAAAATAATTTGAAAGAAGACTAAAGGACACAAATGAGGAAAATTTGTTTCCTTGCATGCTGCTCTTGGTGGTTTCTGGGTGGGAAATGGCTAAAGAAAGAAATCATGTAAGTGCAGACACTTGCTTGTTCCTTACATAGAGGATGGGGTTAAGGAGCTGGACATGCAGGCTGGCCAGTTTGCAGTAGCATGTGTCAACAATACAACCATCAGTGTGCACACAATATTGGGGCAATCTTGACATTCCGGCTGTAGGTTCTGCTGAGCTTCATGCTTGTTGTTAGGTCCTTGGGTTTCATACCGGAATGTGGTATTGTCTTCATTTCTTTGTAGAACAAAGATAGGGGAAGTTCTCTTAAAGAACACTTGGTCTGAGGGCTGAAACTGATCTTTGTTTTTAATTTCTTTCCTTTGGTCTCATAGCCCAAAGGGATTATTTAGAACCGTTCTTTTAAAATAATAATAAGAGTTCAATCTAATTTAACAGAAATGACTTTGGATATTATGAAGTACTTAGAACTTCTGGTTTGCTGTCAAGGCAATGTGCTGAACTGGCCCCAGCAACATGCAAATTGGTGGATCTCATTCTACCTCTTTATACCTAAACATTCCTTATTGGGAGTAAGATGCTTACAGGAGGCGGCATGGAGAATATTCTTCCGCATGCCACTCTGGCAGGCAGCATCCGCAGAGGTGTGTGTGTTAACTGCGGAACAGCAGAATGCTAGCATAGGAAGTGTGGGAGCAATGCCAGACCCAATTTACAGAGCCTGCAAGTGGAACACGTTCCCAAGACTGTTTTCACCCTCACTAATGATTTCACTCTTGCTACAAGTAGGAACGGCTGATGCGCTGCTGCAGTTGTCGCTCTTGCCTGACCAAAATCGCTCAGAGTTTTATGTAGATGGAAATTTGTACACCACCTCTGTCCCCCCCCCATGCACAAACACACTCACACACACACATGCTGCCATCCAGTTTGCATGCATGATCTCTGTGTATACCAAAAGGCAAAAATCAAAAATATAAATCTGCTATGAATATCAACACTGGAATGTTTTGGCGCTGTTATGGCATGAGAGAAGTTCATCATGGTGGACATCAGAGGATCTGTGTGGATTTTAGATTCTTTTCTGGCTCCATATGTCCAATTGCATCATTACCATCCCTGAAATGGACTTATTACATGAAGGCAGGTAGCATAGAGTAGATAACAGGTGTCCCTTAGTTTCAGCACCTGAATCTTTATCAACATAGTAAAACCTTGGAAGTGTCCCAGCTAAAACCACATAAGAGACTGTTCTTACCTGCAACATCTTTGTCTCAACATGGAAAATAGTAGGAAGTTCCCCCCTCCCCAATAATCTTATCTTTTTTAGCAGGAATTTGCCGATTCCCCGCTCTCAGCTGTCTAATCCATGTTGCTTAGGATTTGAGACTAGGTTCTGTTCAGCTGTGTTTGTTTACCAACAGACTTCAATACCTGACTCGGAAAGCAATCTGGATCAGAACTGCTTGTCTCGCTGCAGTACAGAGATTTTCTCTGAAGCCAGCTGGGAGCAGGTGGATAAACAGGACACAGAGGTACAGGCAAAATCCATCTCCGTGGCCTTCCTCTCCCTTTTCTTACATCAGCAAATGATACTAATGATCCAGCTATATATATCCCTCCAGCTCTAACACTGGTCTTTGTAAATCTTGCCTTTTGTTCCTGTTTCTAATACTTTGTTTCCACGCTGGGGAACCCCCTGCTAGCACCTGTCTTTGATTGAGAAATTCTGACTAATACATGCAGTATTGGGATATTTGGTTTGTGTGGCTTTTAACTGTACAAGGAAATTGGGAAACTCGGCTATGTTTTTACCCCCCTACGGCTGATAGAATCTGGTGTTTCGGTTACACGGAAAGAAGATTTTTTAAAACATTCTTTGGCGATAATCAGTGTCTGCTGTTGGTTGCAAATCATTAGATTTTCTTCCTTTGCTTTGTTCCATTATTTTGTTGAAACCTGTCTCTTGCCTTTCTAGGTGACACGGTGGCTCCCTGATCACTTGGCGGCACACTGTTACGGCTGCGACAGTGCATTCTGGCTTGCTAGCAGGAAGCATCACTGCAGGTAATGCATGCGACAGGCAGAATAGCGTGATGCAAATGTTGTTGATAAGCCATGTAGTAATCCTGACTTGGAGGCATTCCTATTCCTTTAGCTGGTACTCTTCCTTGGCAGAGCTGGCCCCCAACCCCAGCCATAACTACATCTTCTGCTGCAGAAAAAATAAGCACCTGCTAGAAACAGCAGAGCTGCAAGGCCAGTTGAATTGCATGTTCTTTGTAACTGTTTCATGTCTCTTATGGAGACTTTGCCCTTCTTTGGGCAATGACAGAAGCAATTTGCTCTTTACAGTCTGCCAGGAGAATATAGAAATGTCCTGTCCCTTTCTATTTCTTCCAACCTGAGGATAAAATAATATCCTGGCATTTATATGAGATGCTTTCAGTTGCTCCAAGTGTTTTTGTATTCATCCAAGTAATCCTTTTAACTGTCCTGTGAGGTAGGGCAGTAGTATTATTTCCTTCTCCCTCCCTCTTGGAGTTGTTGAATGTATTTATTATTACATTGTTTTTCCACCTTTCCAAAAACCTCAGGGCAGTTTACATCCTGGTAAACAGTACAGTTACAAATATAAAGTATAATCATAATTTAATACAAATTAACTTAAATGGACAACAGAGCAGTTGTGTGTGCAACAGAGCAGCCTGCTTCAGAGAGCTTCCCAGAGACTTGAGACCCATGAAAAAAATTCTTCTCCTTCCACTACCTCATTTGTAGTGCCAAATTCTGCTTCCTGTGCAACTTTTTCACCTTGCTAGAGCCTCACTGCTTCCTTTGGAGTCAGTTGAAAAATTAATACTAGTGCATTTTCAAATGTCTCTATCTGGCAGGGTCAGGGCTTGCTTCTTCCGATCTAAAGTATTCTGTGAGTGCTGTATGTTTGTGATGCTTTTTGTACGTGCCAAAGAAACTTGAGAAGGTTGGCCTTCTGCTCTTATTTTAGTAGGTTGGCTTGTTTCATGGTGTCTTGCTAACTTGTATTATGTTTGCCATTGAGTGGTGTTGTCTCTTTTTACAATTTTTTCTCCCCAAATTCATTCTGCTGATTAGCATTTGGGTAGTTTCTGTGCCTTATACTCTGTTTTTGAACACAAAGTAGCCCTTTAATACACGGATCTCCTCTACTCTGAACAAAAATATTACGAAAACAATTTTTGCACATTATTGGAAACTCCCCATTTGTTTGAAATCTGAACCATATTATCCTTGATGTCTAAGAACACTTATAAGGAACAAGTAGGCCTTAACGATTTATTAAATTTGGAGTGGGAAATGCCACATCTGTTCCCTTAATAGCCAAAACAATGTTTCCAAAACTTTTGACTTCCAAGGCATATTTTTCCCCTCCATCCTTGGTGGAGGGAGCCCTGAAGGTGAGTTATTCCTCAGTGGGGTCTACCCAGTGTATCTCTGCATGAGTCACTGTTGTGGGCATTGAAAGTCTAACCCAAAGTGGTTAATCATGTAGAGATGCATTGGGCAGCAGCGCTCTCTGTGAGTGATACTGTGGTCTTCTCACGGTGCACGAACTGTTCTTTAACTGCACAGGTTTTTCGGAAAATAGTGGTAACCCAAAACAAAACAAAAACATTATATACTACCCTCTGTTAGACTGAAGAGAAAAACCACTTGCCACTCATTTTTAAAATTTCTTGAGTTTAGTCTCCCCTCTGAGCTTTCTCTCCCCTCCTTGCAGGGTCCCCGAACGTGTTGATCAGACTTGGTGAGCAATTGCAAGAGCCTCTGTCATCTGTCTGCATTTCTCTGATAACCTCTCCAGACTAACTTCCTTCCCTGTTGCTTCCCTTTGCCCATACATAAAAGTAATGAAGCCTGCGATGAATGGCAACACCCTGCATTCAGTCCATGGCCGCTGGATCTCTTCCCACAATAAATTGTATAAGTCAGCCTTTGCCCAAGTACGTCCTGTGAGCACTGGGGTAACGTCCTGTGAGCACTTCATTGGTAACAGCAGGCAATGGGGAACAGTCGAGAATTCTTCTTGTTGCTTTTAGAGATTTGGTGGTGGTTCTTGAGCAGCTTGGTCAGAGAATGTAAAAGCTTTTATTCTTTTTCTTTTTTGAGCCAGTAGCCCCAGGCTAGCATAGCAGTCAGATATGTAGGATCTTTGTTGGCCAGGTGAAGCACAGTCGCTGAGGATCATAACTTATACAGTAAGCTCCAGTAATCTGGAAGAGAAGAATGAAATAAGTGAACATGGATTTTGGAATGGGACCAAATTGGACCATTTGGGCTGTGGCAAGGCTGTGTGAAGAGCCTGTTTGGAGGACAGTCTCTTTCTGACATTTAAAACCAGCGATACTGACGCAGAAGTTCCATACATGGGCTCTGCTGTTCAAAAATATTCAGGAGCATCTCTCAAAACAAATGTTAGTCCCTAGCACTAAGCTAAAGTTTTCATTCCTGCTTCTCTCCCCCCCCCCTCCAAGGGCAGTTTCTATTGAAGTCCATAAGAAGACTTCCAGATCTATTGCCCAAGTCTAGCCTGAGTGAGTCTCCTAGAGTTAGAGCTTGATATCTAGAGACTGCTTTGCCGAGCTAAAAAAGGTCAAGCTGAGAGATGGAAAATGAGGTGTCCCTTTGCTTGAATCTTTGTACCAATTATTAGCATAAAGAAAAATCATATTCTGGCATTGGCTGTGTGAGATATATCATCAGATTTTTCCATAAAACTTGCCAGTTGCCTCAGACTTCCTTCCATCAGTCAGTGCAGGTACAGAATGCTGAAATGAAACAGATGCAAATTGCAGGCTTTCGTGAGTTTATAAAAGAACCTTGCAAAAGCTCAGCAGTTAACTTGCAAAGCATAGTGCATAGGTTTTATTTAATGATTGCCTTGATTTGGAGGACAGCGACCTTCTGCCTTGTCACTGTAAGCTGATCATAACCCCAGACTGGGGGAAAGGATTTGAGAGCAAATGTGTGGGATTGCAGTTTCTAGTCTCTGACACACTCTCTGTGATGTACACATGTGTACGCGCGCACACCCCCTTCCTGCTGAAGGTGCATGTGCTAGCGTGCCTCTGCAAACTGACACCTGACAGAAATGTGTTGACTGCTTTATCATTCAAAGCATATGGGCTGTTTCATCTCTGGCTGCTCACCTGTGTGGCTTTGCATGGTCCTTGTTGACTCATATACTCTCCATGCTGAAGGTTGGTGCTGCTGTAGTTCCTCCAGGCTACAGCTGGCTCCATATGCCACCGCAGTATGTTTTGTAGTAGTGACCAACTTGCCAATTTCCAGGTTCAATCCTAATTTACTTCTTTCCCTTTAAGCCATAGAAAGCATTAACCAGGAGAATGTGAAGGAGTAGCTGAAGTGTTCCAGTGCACCCACACACGGTGCACAAAACCCCAGTAACTCAAAATTTAAGGAGTATAATCCTTTTTCTCCCTACAGGTCCTCACTCCTGCATCACCATCCCATGGTGCTCTGATCCATTGCAAGTTGCTGGAGGGAGGGCTCTTCATTTCCTCTGGTGTAGTGGTTAGGAGTGCGGACTTCTAATCTGGCGAGCCAGGTTGGATTCTCCGCTTCCCCATGTGCAGCCAGCTGGGTGATCTTGGGCTTGCCACAACACTGAGAAAGCTGTTCTGACCCAGCAGTAATATCAGGGCTCTCTCAGCCTCACCTAACTCACAGAGTGTCTGTTGCGGGGAGAGGAAAGAGGATTGTAAGCCGCTTTGAGACTCCTTCGGGTAGAGAAAAGCAGCATATAAGAACCAACTCTTCTTCTTTTGCTCCAGCTCTGTTCTTTGGCAACTAGCCCGTAGACCAGAGAATTGCCACCCACCCCACCCCCCTTTTTGCAAGCAATCCATTGATCTTTGTACTGTTGTACAAACTGCACTTCTGAGTTGCCAATTTATTGTAATTTCTTTTCTTCCTGTTCCTGACTGAAGGAATTGTGGGAATGTATTTTGCTCCAGCTGCTGTAACCAGAAGGTGCCGGTCCCCAGCCAGCAGCTCTTCGAACCGAGCCGGGTCTGCAAATCCTGCTACAGCAGCTTGCATCCTAACAGCTCCAGCCTTGATCTTGAACTGGACAAGCCTATCGCTGCCACTTCCAACTGAAGCGCCAGCCTGGAAGGAAGCAGGGGAGAGGCCGCCACCTCCACCCTCGGAGTGGACACGCACATCCTCGACGGACTGAAGCTGGTCGGACTGTAGAGGCCGTGCACTTTGGCGTGGGGGAGGACGGAGCGCTGCTCAGAGGGACAGGGTGTGAGGATGTCTTGGCGGAGTGTGGAAACTTTTCCTTTTCCATCTGTTGCTCCCCATTTCCTCCTCATCCTACTTGTGTGTTCTGTTGTGTTGATTTTGCTGAAAGACTGTGAAAAGGGGGCCGGGCCTGGAATCAGTTTCTCCCACAGGCGTATTTGCCGCCCTGCTGTTGAACTGTGCTGCAGACTGACAACTCCTGTCTTACCAAGACGGGAGTAGGTGCAATCAGTCCAGGGACATTGTGAATACCTGTAGCATCAGTGCTAGTGCTTTTAGTCACTCCTGTAACTTCCCAGCAACAGACTGCTGTTTTGGGAAGTCATTGCTGCTAGAAGAAGTGGAAGCTGCCTTCTCAAGAGAACTCTCTCCCTCTCTGTTCTTAGAGTGGGTTTAGTTATCCTCGCTGCATGAAAAATGGGGGCCGGTTGCAGATCACCTCGCCGGGCGATTCTTTGCCACCGTCGGCCAACCTGTGGCTCAGAGTGGGGAATGTCAGGACAGTTTTGGCTAAAGGAAGTTTGAGCTTGTTTGAGGGAAGTGAGAGGGAAGGTGATAGGGTAGACCACCTGTTCATGGGGTGGTTTTTTAAAAAACAAACTGGCACCTCTGTGTAAGAATCTGTACATGCACCCGGTTCTGAACAAACTGGGGGCTGGGCTCTTTAGAACCCACCAAGCATCTCTCCTCGCCCTGCTTTTTAAGGCTGGTTTACACAGGAGGCCGCATGCAAAGGTGGCCTACATCATGTCGGTCAGATTCTTCCTGTCATGCTTTTATGCCAAGCAGAATTTCCCAGCAAAGGAGGAACGCTGCTGGTCAGGGAAGATTGGCTTGCTGAAGCCCACAAAGTGAGGCACATTTTCTCTATTTTAATCCTACGCAAGAATCTCATATTTTAAGGATATGACTGGACCAAAACAAATTTGTAAAGCTTCTCCTATATTAAAATCACTTTTAAACGTTGCCCTGTTAAAGTTTGACAGTGTGCTCACATTGGCCTACTGCCCCACTTTTAATCTGCTTAATAGCTGGTGTGGGATTATGATACCACTTCCCAAAATTTGTTGTCATGGCTAAGCAGAATTGGTTTCTGCCTAATGTCATCAGTTAATGATGTGCCTCTACCACACCGCCCATCCCCCAATATATGGATTAGTTTGCATATTTCCATACAACACTGTTACTGCTTGGAACGGCATCCATGTCATGGCTTCTCCAACAGTGAAATAGTTAGCTTGAGCAGTAATACTCTGCACAGCATTCTTGCGAATTGTGCTACCATAGCTGCCACAAAGATGACATGATAACTCTCCCCATAGTGTGGTTGAAATGCACAGCAGGAGGAGCCACCATAGGGAGGTCATTTCGTGCAGCATTGTGTCCAAAATGTGTGGACCAGCTTTAAGAAAAGAACCCACAGGCAAAGAATCGACTGCCAAGGACAGGAGTTTTGCCTTCTGTGTCATGTAACAATGATGGCTTTCTGAAGGAAAAATTCATAAGGCTGAGATTGTTTCAGAATATCCAATAAATCTATGGAAAAGGTTTGCCAGCATCCGCAACTCTTAGATGTCTGAATTGTCGAGGTTGTTTGAGGGAAAGAGCATATGTGGCTTATCACACAATACAAAGGAGGTGCTCAGGGTAGAGGGGTGCAAACCAGGATCCCAAAAGGCTAAGAACCTTCTTATCTTTAAGGCAGATGTGGGATCTAGCTTCTTGGCATTCTTCACTTCTTCCAATTAGGGAGGGTTAATGCAAATTCCAATTTGAACTCTTTAAAATATCAGATTGATTGGGAGTTATGCAGCAATGCATAGTATTTCTATAGAGGTTGCGGTTCCAGGTACAGCAGAGAATTGTTGGAACAGGAAATGGGAGAAAGTACAGATTTTTTTTTCTGTATTTGTTCATTAATGCTGGGGGGACGGGGATTGTTGTTATTTTGGAGGGAAATAGGATTGCATTGCACACAGGTGGCTGTGTGGTTTTCTGGTACAAGTAGATGGTGAGAACAAAGTCTAATATTTTGCAGTTCATAATGACAGGTGCCAAGAGGTTCTGATACGGGTTTTTGGGGTCTGTGATGTACAGTGTGAATAAACGCTTGCAGCTCTTAGTCCTTTTTGATGAATGAAGCACTTTTTTATTAATATTCTTTCTTTGTATGTAAAGCAGGAAACTCTCTCCACATAGCTGTGTATATAACCCTTTCTTTCCTAAAGAGGAGCGAAGTTGCTCCTTTATATTTTTCATTTTTTTGTCAAAGCAAGACGTAAATACTTTAGAATTGTTAAATATATAAATAAAAGTAAATAAAGTTTAGAGTTTTGCATGGGAGCATTTGCTGACCCGCTTCCTACTTTTGATTTGTCCTTTCAAGGGTCAGAAAACTCATTGGGTGTTTGGTAACAATGTGTGCTCTTGGTGCCCACTTCCCTATAAGTGACATGCCTTTGACAGCAGCACAGAATGCCCAGGGTGGGGGGCTTGCTGCCTTCAGAAGCCAAGTGACTGCCTGTGGTTTTCTGGTATGAGAAGCCCTGCTGTTTGTTTGTTTGTTTTTGCTTAAGAGCCAAATAGCATTTTAATCTTTCAGGTGTCTCTGTCCATTTTAATGGCTGGCCGTTTAAAAGTTGACCCAAAGGGCATCAATCCCAAAACATCCAAAAATACTTGGAGAGCAAGAATCCAGTTTCTGACAGCGTAAATTCTGCTTTGACAGAGTAGAATTCCTGCTCCTGGAGGAGTTATTTACGCTTTTTGTTAAGACATGCGAGGAACTGAGGATAAGGCAGTAGAATGCTGTACTGATAGAATGGACTGCATCATCTCTGAATGCAAATGAAGAGTATTCACTTTGGGAATGTTTTTTGTAAAAATCTCCCTGTGAGTATAAAATGACCACAGCAAGTAAAGAGCTGGGGATAGAAACTTTCTCTCTGCCGTGCTGATTTTCTATTTGCATTTAGTTGATGTATGTGGAGTAACACTAAAAGATGCAATCCATCAGCAACAGTCGATTCTACCACCTCATTCCCTTGTAGTTCAAAACCTGCAGTACGAGATACTGTTGGGCCAGGGAGTGGTATCTTCTGCTGCAAGCAACCCTTCCAGTGCTCCCAGTTTCTGATTATGTTTAGCTACGTATCTCTGAATAAGAGCGGAGTTACTCCTGGCACTTCCTTTCTCCATTACCATGTCTCTGGCTGGGATCAAAATGCTTGAAGTCCCCTCCTCTCTCCATCCACTCTGTTGAGGTGGAAAGCACCACTTGTCTGCCAATGTCAAATGTGTTAAGAGTCTTTGGGTGAGAAAATTTGTATCATAGAAAAGCCTTGCCTCAAGAACATAGGATCTGCATTCTCTGCTCGTGTGACGAGGCTAGAGTTACCAGTCTAACCCCACCCCTCACCCCTCTGCTGCAGTTTCTCAGCAGCAGGTAACCTCACTCTGGAGCTGGATGGATTGGCCAACTACCTGTCCACACGTTTTTAGGAGCCTTTGGTCCTGCTGAATCTGGGGATTGCAAATTAAAACAGTTGCATGAGCTTAAACTTGGGGCCCTCTGTTTGCAACATTTCATCATCATCTCCACTGATGTAAAAGTACACATCAGATCCTAAGTACTCCATAGGAACATAGTCGATTCCCTTCTACAACCTAATTGCAAGTTTTGAGCAGAGCAGGCTCTCTGCTGTGCTAATAAGGTCTGCAAGTAGTTCTCAGTGCCAAGTCTTGAGAGCTAATGTTCACTTGATGTTCCATAAACGACTTTGCTGAGACACTGTCCTAGAGTACAAGAGAAAGGACTTAATGGCTGGTTAACTTGTAACTGGACACTTGGGATTTGGCCTTGGAGTTGCATACGGCTTCCTTTGGGAAAGGAATTAATGGATGATTGGAGAGATCTCACACTTTGGACACTTCTTTCTTCCATTATTAATTTCTGCTCAGTGAAGAGCAGGGAGTATGAAAGCTCAAGATCTCATCCAGCATACAGTCCTGGAGGTAGGAGTGATGGGGAAGGTTAAGATTATTTTTCCACCTGTAGAGGGCAGCACATAGCAGGCCTCATTTATGGCTATGCCCAGTGTGTAAAATAGCTTTCAATGTGCCAAAATCTGTGTGGCAGGCTGTGCCTTGGAGTATGTAATCTTGGCAGATGAGCACTGCACAGTATGTTGAACGGCCTGATTCAGACTAGCATTGATCCCTTGGGTCCAACGTTGGTAAAGGTTTTTGTGCTGTTTTCTTACACGTCTGCTATCCTTAGACCAAAATTTTCCTACAATTCATTTTAGGTAGCTAAAAGTCCCTGATGCCTGTGATTCAGCTTACGGTAGGGTCTGCAAATGCAGCGCTCCTTAACCATTGTATAGGTTCATTTTTCATAGTGAAATCCTATTTTAGTGCTTTGTTAAAAATTTGGCAGGAGCAGAGGTAGAGGGATGTTGTAGCTGCAGGAACTCTCTCCTGAGCCGGACATCCATTTCCTCTGAGCAGTTGGTCAGTGTACGTTCCGTGATGAACTGTATCCAGGATGACAGGCTAAACCACACACAGTAAGATTGTGAAAGAGCAAACCAGTAGGTGCAAGAAAGACAGACTTTTCAAGCTGGATCCCAAATTTCCCAGCAAGCTTTGAACAAAAATGTCCTTCCTCAGGTAAATGCCCCAAAATACCAATTAAGAAACAGGTTAATAGAATTCAATCTCCTTCAGCTTTGCTGTTTATTAAAATAGTTGCAGAAAAGGATTCCATTAGGTCCTACTGGGCACTAAGAAGCTGCTTTTGCTGTTGAAATCCTTCAGTGACCTCATTGGGCTTGCTGTCAAAATGGAGACTTGGCAAGTTGTGCCCTCTAAGCAAACTGGCAACACTTCTCTTGACCTTGCTGACAAAATTGGTCCTGGAGGAAAAAGCGGGCACAGCACATGTATGAGAGGCTGCTGGAGAACATGCTGTGCTATATTGTGGATTGGCATAGCTTGTAGCCCACCTACAACCAGGCAACTGAACTGACTTTATTAGCATCCTCACAGTCTGCCATTGTGTGCAGAGTTTACAAAGCAAATGTGCATTCTGAAGTCCTCTTAATGTGTAACTAATATGTGTAAAGTGATCATCTTGCTTAATGTAAGAATTGTTTTATCGGAATGCCAGGCAGACTTTGGGCCAGTCTTTGGAATCCCAGCAACCAGGAGGCTCAAGGTACTCTTCTAGCAATTAGGCAATAGCCCATAGTCTGTTTTGCCTCTAGGGTAGGGATGGTCAAACTGTGGCTCTCCAGATGGCCATGGCAGAGACTCATGGGAATTGTAGTCCATGGACACCTGGAGAGCCACAGTTTGGCCACCCCTGCTCTAGACAAATGCACATTTCAATTCCTTCTTGTCTGCCCATGTGGAGAAATGCTGTCTAGAAGGAGATTGCTTTCCTATTATCCACTCAAGTTTACCTTTTTGGAAAATCTCTGGAGTAACTTGAGAGTTCTGCAGTTATAGTGGACAAATGCAATCTCTCCTAAAAAACACAAGAAGTACCTCCACTGCCAGGAGAGGCAGTGTGCATTGGTTTCATGTGTCTTACCTACATACCCATTTACTTATTATACACTTGAGTGAAGTAGAACTCAGTGGCAATGCAATTTTCACACTGGGAGCATTTTCAGACTCTTCTACATTTTTTATTGCACGTGAAAGGTTCTGGCTTTTGAGTAACCTTCAGTGTGCAAAATCAGAGCATGAAGTCAGTGCTGTGTCTTAATTTCTGAATTGGCTCCCTAAACAACTCACTGTTTAATGAACTGCAGCTCAGATCACCCCAGGTGTTCGGAATGTTGTGAAGGAGACATTCATTCATTTACTTCAGTCACCATTACATTCATGGCTTTGTTTTATCAGATACATAGAACTGTACCTGTACCACCAGCTGCTATTTATTCTAAGCATAAAATCATAGAATCATAGAGTTGGAAGGGGCCATACAGGCCATCTAGTCCAACCCCCTGCTCAACGCAGGATCAGCCCAAAGCATCCTAAAGCATCCAAGAAAAGTGTGTATCCAACCTTTGCTTGAAGACTGCCAGTGAGGGGGAGCTCACCACCTCCATAGGCAGCCTTAGGCAGGTGCATAGAATACTTTGATTCATTGTCACAATTTTTCTTCCATAACTGAACCCATTTGGGGAGCTGCTGACCAGTGAAGGATCTGTGCAGCAGGCCTCCCTAACTCACAAGCCTTTCTTTGAGACACACATGGGCCTGCTACTCGAGCCAGAGAAATCAGGGAGGGAGCAGAACAGAAGGGGTCTCTCCGATATGCTTTGAAGCCATCCTGCGGAGGGAACAGACATTCCCTTGGGATCTGACATAGTAGTTCAGGAAGATTTCCCACCGGCCTTGGATGTGTCCGGATCATCAGTCCACGGCACTGCAGCAACAGTTCCAATGGCTCAAGGGTGCAGCACCATCAAGAGTATCACCGAGCCCCTCCCCCAATCTGGATCTCCGCTTGCAGTCAGTGGCTGTCCACTGTGGCTCCCAAGCACCACCAGGTGACCCAGATGGCCACACGGTGCAGTCAGGACTGCTGGTACCATGAAGAAGAGAAGCCAGAGTCCCACTCTGAGCCTTCCGAAGTGGTGGAGCCCCAAATGTGGCCCTCAGGAATAACTCTTCTCCCCACTCTGGACACTGCCTTTGGGACTTTTCCACGGAAACCACTAGCTGATCCGTTTGGCCTTCTGGCCTCCTTCAGTGTCCAGTTGGGATACCTGCTAATTCTGATGCTCTAGGAGGGGACTCCTCCCCAACCTTTCTACATTGGTTCTCCCTTTTCCCAGAATTGAAATGGACCCTTGAAAAAATCAGCATGTCCATCACACCGACCCTAGACTCTTCCCCACCACTAGCCATATACCAATTCCACATTAACATCTTTCATCACAGATCTGGCTAACAAAATGGGCTGTGACTCACCAAAGATCATACTGAAATCAATGTAGTTCATCTTGAAGGAGCTACTAGATTTCTAAGCCCTTCTGCAGACAGCCTCGGGAAGTCTGAGCCCCAAGGTTGTCACTGTTACCATTAGTTCTGTCAGTTCTACATCCCCTTCCTGCCCACCATTCCACAGGTGCCTGGAGCATCTCCTCATCTGCAAGCTGAATTAGGTAAGATTGAGTGAAAAAAATCAGATGGGTTCAGCCCGTGGTTCTTTCCATCCAGTTAGATTGTGAAAAAATTATTAGCAATCAACTTTTCCAAAATGTTTTATGTAAACTACCCAGAGCCGTAGGGGAGGGCGGTATAAAAATATGAATGAATGAATGAATGAATGAATGAATGAATGAATGAATGAATGAATGAATGAATGAACGAATGAACTTCTGATCCCAAACCTAATCCAACAGTGACCACTGCACCACAGTAGGTTCCACTGCTGGACTTGGATCGAGGTGACCAGCCTGGGCTTCAGTTGTCACCTCAGCTACAAAGTTGTAGGACTGTTGTGAAGGGGAGGGAATGGTGTGATTCAACCCATGTAAACCACCTAAGCTCCTGGGAGCAAGGACAGTACTAATAACAGATGTACATATCTAAAGCCAGCTTGGTGTCATGGTTGAGAACTGTGGTCTCTGATCTGGAAAACCACGTTTAATTCCTCCCTCCTCCCTCCTCCAGCCAGTTGGGTAACCTTGGGCCAGTCAGTTCTCAGAGCTACCATGAAGCAGTTCTGCCAGAGCTCTCTCAGCCCTACCTACATCACAGGGTATCTGTTGTGGGGGGAGGAAGGGGATTGTAACCCACTTTAAGACTTTGGGGAGTGAAAAGCTAGGTATAAAACCCAACTCTTCTATATTCATAATGAAAACACACAAGCAAGGTATAAAACCCAAGTTTTCTATATTCATAATGAAAACACACACACAAGCAACGTATAAAACCCAACTCTTCTATATTCATAATGAAAACACACACAAGCGAGGTATAAAACCGAACTCTTCTATGTTCATAATGAAAACACACACACAAAACCCAACTCTTCTATATTCATAATGAAAACACACATACAAGCGAGTTATAAAACCCAACTCTTCTATATTCATAATGAAAACACACACACAAGCGAGGTATAAAACCCAACTCTTCTATATTCATAATGAAAACACACACAAGCGAGGTATAAAACCCAACTCTTCTATGTTCATAATGAAAACACACACACAAGCGAGGTATAAAACCCAACTCTTCTATATTCATAATGAAAACACACACAAGCGAGTTATAAAACCCAACTCTTCTATATTCATAATGAAAACACACACAAGCGAGTTATAAAACCCAACTCCTCTATATTCATAATGAAAACACACACACAAGCGAGGTATAAAACCCAACTCTTCTATATTCATAATGAAAACACACACAAGCGAGTTATAAAACCCAACTCTTCTATATTCATAATGAAAACACACACACAAGCGAGATATAAAACCCAACTCTTCTATATTCATAATGAAAACACACACACAAGCGAGTTATAAAACCCAACTCTTCTATATTCATAATGAAAACACACACAAGCGAGTTATAAAACCCAACTCTTCTATATTCATAATGAAAACACACACAAGCGAGATATAAAACCCAACTCTTCTATATTCATAATGAAAACACACACACAAGCGAGTTATAAAACCCAACTCTTCTATGTTCATAATGAAAACACACACAAGCGAGATATAAAACCCAACTCTTCTATATTCATAATGAAAACACACACACAAGCGAGATATAAAACCCAACTCTTCTATATTCATAATGAAAACACACACAAGCGAGTTATAAAACCCAACTCTTCTATATTCATAATGAAAACACACACAAGCGAGATATAAAACCCAACTCTTCTATATTCATAATGAAAACACACACACAAGCGAGTTATAAAACCCAACCCTTCTATATTCATAATGAAAACACACACACAAGCGAGTTATAAAACCCAACTCTTCTATGTTCATAATGAAAACACACACACGCACATAAAATATACGACGAAGGTCTTAGGGCCTCAGGAAGAACAAAAAACAGTCCCCGTCCCCCCCAATGCATTTCGGAAAACAGAACGGGCGACAACGGAGGAGGCGACGGGGCCGGGCTGAGAGGCGGAGGGACATCGGCCAGGAGGCGGGCGCGCTGCGGCTTTCCCCGTCAGCGACAACGGGCGCAGGCGCCGCAAACCTCTCCCAGCTGTCCTCGCCTCAGGTTGTAGGAAGCCTCCTTTTCCCGCCTAAAATGGCGCGGCCGCCCTTTGGGTTAGGGAGGGAAAGGGAGCGAAAGCGGCGGATTCCGGACACCCCCCCCCCGCCCCCAAACACACACAGAACACCGCGGGCGTCCATTTTTCTCTCTCTCCTCGGCTGCACATCCGCACATGTGCCTCTCGCAGTTCCTAAACCATGGAGGGGGGGGGGATTCTGAGGGAAACGCACTCTGCACATTCTCAAGGGAATCCCACGGTTAATCTTGGAATAAACTCTTGGGGATGCTTTCCCTCTGCCTCATGTGCTGGAACCTCTGAGCTCGGCCATAATGCCTAAGGTCTGAGGAAGTGTGCATGCCCTCGAAGGCTCGCGCCCAGAATAAATCTTTGTTCGCCTTCCAGGTGCCACTGGACTCAAATTTTGTTGTGCTACTTCAGACCCTACCCACTTGAATCTATCCTAATGTGTGGCAATCGCATGCGTACCGGTCCATTACATGCTTTATGTGTATTGTGTGGAACTCTTGCCATGCGATAAATAAATAAAATACATGGGGACACATACAGGAATAATTTACAACAGGTTTCGCCCCTCGCTACAGCCTACCCCCCTCTCTGGTGCAACGTAATGTGGTTTTGATTATTAAAAAATCTTTTTTGCCTGGTATGCTCTGACTTAAATTTAGTATTTAAGGTGCCATTAGGTATATCTTTTACAGGAACTCATGTTATCTTCAAGGGCCAAATAAAGACTTCATTTTAATCACCCCTTTTACATTAATAATCACAGACTGTCTGGCTTAAGTTTTTATATAGGGAACTATTTGTATGGTATTTCGTAATTAAAATTGTGTAAGATATGTTGAGCAATTTATGTTTAAAAGGTGGCATTTCGTTTTGGGTAGCATGTAAGCTCCTTGGGGCAGAGGCCTAGGTTTTAGTTCTTTGCACAGTGTATATTGGTAGTGTTAATTAATAATAATGATACCTGGATCTCAGAATGATTAAGCCCTGCTGAGGTAGTGCTTATCTCTATTAGTGCGACCCAAAGCACAACTACACTCTTCTAAGTCCATTGTAGTCAATGTGTTCAGAAGGGGATACCTGTTCATGTACATTATAAAGATGTGAGGTTTTTAAAAAGCACTTCTATGTCTATTTCCAGGACTGTAGCTAACTATTCTCACTAGGATGGGCTATGACTTATCCAGACAAGGCTTCCAAGAAACAAATGATTTTCGTATAGCAATCTTCAACAACCTTTTCCCCAAGTCTATGTGTTTTCAATGTGTATGAATTTTAGCATGCAAAACAAATATGTTGAATTAAGAGTTCTTTTAAAAGTTCAAAATGGTTAACCTACTTATAATTAATACAGAAGTCCAGTGAAACTTTAAAGAATTCCTTAAATCAATATCTTGTTACCATTAAATTTCTTGGCAACTACATTGTTCTTTGTACCTTGTTCACAGTCATATGAGGATTTTCTATCACACCAACACCTTAAATATGGCAAAAAATCATTATAAACTGCAGGAATTTTGGATGGGCGCATGGGTAAAATTTTTAGAACTGTCACAAAGGTGAGCACAAGCAGTTGATGTTTTGTTTTGTATACTGCAATCCTTCCTTAAATAAAACAATGGATTTCAATTGAATTAGGATTGCACCAATAAATCCCTAAATTTCCCTCTTCTAAAATAAAATTCTAAATGAAACTTATGTCTCAAAATTTAAAAGCTTGTTGCAGCAAAGAGGAATAGCATGGCACTGATGTTTTTAGACATAGTTGTGGCTGTAAACAACAGTTGGAAACACTGCTTTCTGCAACATTTATAGTACAGTTCTAAACATAACAGCACACTTCCTGGCCCATTGGCATCAGTGTTTAAGATTGCATTGTAGGCAGGGGGCAGGTAGGTAGCAGGAAGCAGAAGGGAGAGTTGGCCTTTGATTCATGTTGCAGTTATTGTGCCTGTTTAAGTTTTAAAATCAGCATAACTGAACTTAAATTGTATTCATTTGCTTAATACAACATACCTTAAAAACTAACACATTTTGTAGCATAAACGTTTGAAGACAATAGTCTAATTTATGTTACAATAAGAATTTAAAGTTGTCACAAGATTCCTGTTTACCGTTTCTTAGGATGTTAAGTAACAGGTGTTAGGAAATAACTTTATTTGCCTGATACCTGGGAGATTACTGCTGAACAGAATAGATAGTATTGAGCTTAAATAACAGTCTGACTTGGCCTGAAACCTGGGAGACCACTGCTGAACAGGATAGGATAGGACTGATCTTAATAGTAGTCTGACTTGGTAGCAGGCAGCTTTTTATATACGTTATATACTGAACTGCTAATCAAGTAACTGACCCTTCTTAATCTCTTTCTCTCTCATTTTCCCTCCCTCCAGATAGCTAATGCTTCTGATTTTACTGCAGGTCGCCTGCTGCACATGGAAAACAGTTAATGAAAATAATATGGCAACCACTCAGCTCTTGCATAGTGGACAAAAGCGAAAAACAACCAAGGTACAAAACATGGGACCACAAGAAGCATTTGAGATTGGGGGGAAAGGGATTGGGAATGGATCTATAAGTCGTTCTTTACCTTCTAAAACCAATAGCAGATACATCTTTGTCTTTTCAGGAAACAGTTCTGTTTCCAAACAGAGTTACTACAGAGCAACAGTCTATGATTCTGGTGAAAAGGCTTCTGGCTATTTCAATCTCCTGTATAACGTACCTCAGAGGGCTGTTCCCAGAAAGCTCTTATGGAACTCGCTATTTAGATGGTAATATAATTAGTAGCCTGATTCTTCTCTTTGATCATTAAGGACACTGGAATACTCTGACTGGAACTTCAGTGAAGCACAGTGCAGAAAAATGGAGAGCTGTCCTATTGTTAAATATTGACTTTGTAAATCATTTCTGTTTGACACAAGTTCCTGTTATCAAAATTATACATGTTCAAATCAGTACATTTATTTATAATGTCCTGTTTCATGAAAATTCCATGTAAACTGCCCTGAGCCACAAGGGATGGTGGGATATAAATAAATAATAAATAAATAGTTACAGGGCTAGATCCGGGCTATAGTGCTGAAAAAGGAGAAGGTAGCTCATCCCCTGCATGTCACATCTGTAGTCAGAATTGTTCCATGCTGTTTTTAGGCCCAGTAGGGTTTAAAAAAAACATATAATATGTGACACTATTTTCTGTACCCACCTGGGATCAAAACATTTGGCCGGGTGTGTGGGGTTGGGATTCCAGTTGAGATAATGGTGAGGATGTGTTAAATCACATTCATTAGCACTATGAAACATTTAGATAGCTGCACTACAGCTACCAATTTTTAAATGATGTGATCTGCCTTTGGGGAAGGCAGAAGATACATGTAATGGTAATAGTAAATAAATATATAAATTTTATATCTAGAACTGTAGTCATGGAACTTCAGTTGATCTCACGTAGTTTGGGCTGAGATAGAGTAATTATAGGATTCTAAAGAGGTCAAACAATGTTTGGCCTATTTAAAGTCAACCAGAACCTGGATTCAGTTGATTTTACCCTCAGGAGAACTCTGATATTTATTGGCAGGTAGGCAAAGGCAAACTAGCTATGAAAGTTAAAGAGGGTGCTCACATTACAGTGCATAGTTTCATCCTGAAGGTCACAGTGCAGATCAAGAGTGTGTCTTTGTTGTTTTTTAAAGCCAAATTTAAGAATAACTGGGGAATTCTCAAGGACTTTTGGAGCGAGCAATTCATTTCCCCAGTGTCCCCAGTTGCTCATACTCCTGGCAGACTCCATACCCTCTCCCATTTCCTTCTCTCCTTCCTACTCTCAAACTAACATTTCTTTTATATGCCCCCATATTCAGCTTTATTTATTTTTTGTTTACTTCAGTAATTTGACTATTGATCAGTTAAGCTGTGCAGATTGTGTGGATGCTGCATCTGGGCCTAGGTGAGTTGGTAGGGATGCCAGTCCCCAGGTAGGACATGGGGATCCCCTGGTTTTACAGCTCATCTTTAGGTGACAGAGATTAGTTCCCTTGGATGAAATGGCTGCGTTGGACAGTGGATTCCATAGTATTATACTCCCCCCCCAAAAAAAATCTCCAGGTATTTTCCAACCCAGAGCTGGCAACCTTAGTTACCTGGCATCGGATTGCAGCTACCACCACATCTGGATGATTTGCACATATTGCATGGTAGCAAGTTGCCTGGTTGTTGCTGCTGGGCCTGACCACCATTAGTCCTCCCTGCAGGACAGAAAGGAGGGAACATGGGTGGACTGGGAAACCAAATATCCCTTGAAAGAGCCCTTCCCCCACTGCCTGGCATCTGCTGACCAAATTTTAAAGGCCTATAATATTTATGTGGTTGCCTAGCAACCCCCACAATGGACACTGGGGGCATCCCTTCTTAAAGGTACAGAGTGTGTTTTTATTATTTTTATTTATTTTTTTGAGAGAGATTTAAATATCCACAGATGGAGCCACATTAAGAATTAGATCTATTGGGAATGATGTGTGGATTCTAGTGCTTATGATTTGGAGCCACCAGAGGTGTTTTGTTTTTTTTGTTTTTTCTGCACGGACAAGGATTTCTGCCTTTCACAGCAGCTGAAAACATCCCCTGAAATCATCTTCCAGAAGGTCTTTTATTTTAGGGCATATGAGAACGTTGTGATTTGCAGATCAAAATCCTTTCACTCACAGAAAAACTTCAGTGGATCCAAACCTATGAGTGTAGAATTATTTCTGAAAGTGGTATTCTTTAGACTGGAATGGATTCCGTAGTGCATGGAAAGCAACAATGAAAATACGTTAAAATGTTTGTATATATGTATTTTTCAGACATGTGCCTAAAAATCCTTCGAGAAGATAAAAGCTGCCAGGGTTCCCTGCAAATCGTCAAATGGTAAGGATCAAGAAAATGTGGAGTTAAGTCTTAGGACTTCATAGCTGGTCCCTGGCTCTGTACAAGCTTTCGCACAGTATTGGGCTGCATTTTTTTTCATTGGTGTGTCTGTTGGGGCTGGGCTGTAAGGGGGAAAACTCAGGCCTTCCTCAGTCAGGCATCACTCCTACCCTCCTCACTGAGCATCACTCCCTTGCAACCCTATTATTTTTTTAAATGTCAGATTGCGTTACAACATGATTCCAGGGTAACAAAATAGCAACACCCCCTCACCCACCACCACATTTGGTTGGCACTTAGATCAGGGACAGTCTGCATGTGTGTGCTTGGGGGGGGGGAGAGAATAGCATGATAAAACAGCCCAAATTTTGTATCCCCTTGTTTGTGTTGTAACGTTTTTGCATTACAATGCATTCATGGTAATTTTAAAAAATTATTTCACGCTTGGGGGGGGGGCACTCAAATGGCACTGGAAGGTGATTGAGGAGTTTTTGTCCAATGATAATGAATGATGAGTAGATCAAACTATGAGAAGTTTTGACTTCCTATCTCTCAGCTATCCTGTGTGTACACAAATCCTGGGGGCATACAGGGGAGAGCATGCCAAAGGCTCCCTGTGCAGTCATGGGAAAAAACAGAGCAACAATCCTGTGGCAAAAAAACAGGGGGCAGCACAGCATAACTCCTAGGTGATTTTACCGTGTGGTAGACGTTTCAGATTGTTCGGCTTTAATACATATTTCTGTCTTACCAGGATTCAGGGATGCTTTGATGCACTGGAGAGGAATTATGTAAGTTATTAGTTAATTTTCAAAATGTTTTTTAAATATTGTGCCATTTCCTTGCAAGCTTTTTGTTGCTGTCTGTGTGGGGTCTCTTTTCTGCTCAGTTTTTCGGTAGATTTCTCAGGACCTTTCTGTCTTGTACTGTTTGTTTTGATAAATGCCCTCAGTCTCCAATGTGCTTGACACTTTACAGAGCACAAGATCCATGCCCCAATAAGTAGAAAGTATAAAGGAAAACAACAAAAGGAGCGCAGGAAGGTGGGGTTTACAAGGATACCAGCCTTTTTCAACCTTTTGATCATGGAGGGACCCCTGAAGTATTTTTCAGGCTTTGAGGAACCCCGGAAGTGGTAACATGCCCCTTCAAAAAAGTGGGGACTGATGTAAGATGCGGGAGCCAGCCAATCAAATGATTGATCTTTTACTGCTTTCCAGTGTGAAGAAAAAGACTAGGCCTGTAGAGCAACAGGGCAAGAGGTCTGCAATAATGTTTAGTGATGTCAGCAGCCATCCAGACTTCTAGGAAGAGCCCCATAACCCTAGGGTTCCCTGGACAACCCTGGTTGGGAATTCCTAGAATATACATACTTATATGTGTATGTTCGTTCCTAGACTTAAATCTGAAAGGCAGTAACTGAAGTAAAGCTGAAGCAAAGCAGCATTGTTTCAGGAACTGAAACTAAAACCTCTGCTTGTTTAATTGTAATTACTTATAAACTATATGTTTATTTTATAAAGATGAATTACATAGGGGTCAAAAGAACAGAAACACTTCATGGTGATGTGAGGTTTATATAAAGTATAGTGAAGTGTTGTTCCACACTTCATTTTGAACCTTTTGTCAACAGTTTACAAACAAGTGAAGAGCAGCTGGAGTATATAGGACACAGAGTTAGTGTTTCCTGCTTTTGTCTGGCATATTTAACAGTTGTATAACATGGCATGGAAAGGGAATGTAAAGAGGACTTTAATAAAGGTGGATGCATTTTATAAACTGGAATTAATTTGTTTAATTGAGTGCATGTAATTACCCTAATTATCCACAAGGTGTCAGTGGTGCCTCTTGCCTAGAAAATATTGCAAATTAGAATTGTATTACCTTGATGAGGAGGAGGAGGGGAAGGAATAACTGAGACTTGTTGAAACGAATGGTCAAACTATATACGTACTTTATATTGGATATCTGATTTGCTCTCCCAGTGTATAATTTAGCCTCAGAAATCAGTTGTAGAAGGCAATAAAAATTCAGATGTTGGTACTGGAAAAAGGTATTTTTAAAAAACAATAGTATTCTTCGTCTGCCCATTTACTTAATAAAAATTGCTATCCCTGAAGTATTCTTTCAGTCCAGAGAAAAATATACACTTTTTGCCTACAAAGACTAAGGGCATCCTGGGAGAACAAGGTTCCATTAAAGCTGGTTTTCTCAACCAGGGTTTCAAGAAACCCTAGGGTTTCTTATCGGCACTGGAAGGGCTTCCTGAATGTCTTTTTAAAAATATGTTAAACATTTATCAGGTGATATGTCCATATATGGTCATGACAACCTGCTCCCCCTCCCAAAATGACCGATGATAAGGCTGTAGGGTGTGGGAAGGGGAAGGGCCTTGGGTGGGTATGGACACGATTCCCAACCATATTTTGCACAATCACACCACTTTGGGGGGTTCTCAAAACCTGAAGAATATTTCAGGGGGGTTTCAAGGGTAAAAAACTCGAGAAAGGCTGTGTTAAAGAGTCGATACCAGAAGGATCCATAGTGACTGAGGTGAACTTCCATGTTCCAAGGCACTAGCCCTCTGATACCAGAGCCAGGAGCCAACATCAGGGGAAGGCCTTGACCCGTATGCCCAGTTGTTTGCTGCCCAAAGGAACTGGTTGGCCACTGTTTGAGACAGGATGCTGGACTAGATGGACAACTGGTCTAATCAAGCAGGACTCTTCTGTTCTTATCTAGTCATGGAGGTGAGAGTTAATTTTCCCATTCCCCAACACTGTGGGCCAATCTGTATGTCTCCCAAGGCTTTTTGAGACTAAAATATAATTGGGAGGCTCTATCTGTCACATTTTAATCCCACTTTTCCTTCAGGTAGTTTAGCATGATGTTCAGCCTTCTTATGAAACATAGTGACTGGTCTAAGGAGCCTCATGGTTGAATAGGGATGCCAGTCCCCAAGTGGGACCTGGGAATCATCTGGAATTACAGCTTATCTCCAAATTAAAGTTTCCCTAGAGAAAATGGAGGGTGGACTCCATAGCATTTTATACCACTGAGGTCCTTCCCTGCCCCAAATCCTGCCTACTCAGTGTTCAGGTATTTCCCCAACCAGAGCTGACAATCTTGTGCTTGAACAATGATTTCACCCTGGGTCTATGCAGTCCAACTTCAACATTTTAACAATTATTTGTCTGAAGCATATATTGCCATTATAATGTGCTGTTTAGCCCTTAGCCTTTAGCTGAGGTCACATTGCAATTAATAGAAAGAACCCAGGTTATATTTTTGATTAGTCCAGCCTAGCTTGATTTCATCAGAGCTTGGAAACTAAACAGAATTGGCTCTGGTCAGTATTAGGCTGAGAGATCCCCAAACAATATCAAGTCTCTGTACCAAGACAGGCAATGGCCAACCACCTCTGAATATCTCTTGCCTTGAAGAAGAAGAAGAAGAGTTGGTTTTGATATGCAGCTTTTCTCTACCAGAAGGAGCCTCAATGTGGTTTACCATTGCTTTCACTTTCCTCTCCCCACAATAGACACCCTGGGAGGGAGGTGAGGCTGAGAGAGCCCTGAGATTACTGCTCGGTCAGAAAGCTCCCTCAGGACTGTGACTGGTCCAAGATCACCCAGCTCGCTGCATCAAACCTGTCTCACCAGATTAGAAGTCCATGCTCTTAATCAGTGGTCCCCAACCTTTCTGAGGTTCGGGACCGGCAGGGCATCGGGGCGCGGTCCGCGGCCCGCGCGGGCCACGCCGACGCATCAGCCGCACCCGCGCATCGGGCCGCACCCACGGGCCGCGCCCATGCATCACGGCGCGCCCCGTGGGCCGCGCCCGCATGGGCGCGGCCGGCCCTGATTCCCTCTCCCCACCCTCCCGCAGTAAGAAGCTTCCCGGGCCGCAAGCTTGTGGCCTGGGAAGTTTTTTACTGCCGGGGGGGGGGGCGGAGAGAGGGAGCCGCGGCCCGGCGCCATGGCCTTCGCGGCCCGGCACCGGGCCGCGGCCCGCAGGTTGGGGACCACTGCTCTTAATCACTACACCAAGCTGGCTCTCAAAAACCCTTGAAAACCCTCCAGGGTCACCATAAGTGGGCTGCAACTTGATGGCAAACAAAGAAACAAATTTTAGGCGTTTGTAGTGGTGTGCATAAAATGATGGGGTATTCACAAACTTCTTTATTGGCTCTAACAAAAAAACACCATTGTTTTAAATGAAGTGCAGGCTTTTGAATGTTTCTTTTTTTCTCCCAGCTCCGTATGGCTGTCTTAGCAGTAAGTAGAACATGAAACTATGTTTGCACTTAATCTTGGTTCCTTACACAGGTTTTACTTCCACATGTGATAGATATTCACATGAATGCTTTATAAAAGTCATAGCTACATTGAATAATTAGGCGCCATAATATTAGTTCTAGATGTTGTGAGATGCCCAGCAACAAGGGAGTTCAGGCACATTCAAGTTTAATATCTGTTAAAAGTAATGCCAGAATGCATCATAAGTTTTTAATTTTCCCAACAACTGGTAGGTTTTGTGACTAAAAAGTCAGTTTCTCTACTTTGCATGACCCATTTTTTAAAAAGATTGTAACTCTCCCATTTAATAAAGTCCTGAAACCAGTTTCATCATACTCAGGTTTGTAGGTTGGCTTTGTGGTAGGCTTGGTGCTCTAGATATTGTAACTGAAATTTCCAAATGGGGATTAAGAATAAGATCTACAGTTAGAACTAAACAATTTTTGGGAAGCACTATCTGGTGGGTGGCTTGAAAATTGACCACAGGTAGCATTGTGGGTGATACAGCATGTTGAATTCTCTGAACAGAAACTAAGCTAATAGAAAACTATTTGATTGAGGCAAAGACAGGTATTATTGACAATTCTCAGAGTATTGACAATTTGTTCAGTTTGTAGAACTGTTACAGATGTAGAAAGGAGGATGAAAAAAGATATGCAGTTTGTTGGTGACCAAACAAAACTGCACTTTGCTTTATTTTCATGTGACAAAAAGAAAAGACAACATTAATTCAGTCTGCTTTCTTAAAACAGATCTATACAAATCCCCAAGAACCTGAGGTAAGAGAGTCTGATGAAACAGGAAATCAGAGAGATCATAGATATGATATCTTTACGCTTAAATGAGCCAAAATATAAACTCCAATCATAGACATTATACATACTTTCTCAAAGGTGGCAACAGCAGAAGGGCATTTCCAAAAATCTTCTCTAAATGGTTCAATTACCAATGCCTCTCTGTACACTTTAAATTTATCTATACTAGTAATGAGAATGCCAAGAGTAGAAGGGATCAAGGCAGTCAGCCTTTTTAACTCTTTTGATTGTGGAGGAGCCCCTGAAATAATTTTTCAGACTTTGAGGAGCCCTGGAAGTGAACTCAATTGTCCACGTCCCCTGCCATGCCTTCCAGAAGTGACATCACTACCTGCACCCTTAGCCTTCCTTTGTTCCCTCCCTCACCTTTACTAATAATATGGCAGTTCTGCCTCATGGCCAGAAAAAAGAGTGGAAGCTGAGAAGACCCCCCCCCCTCCATACCATGCCTCTTCCCGTGTGTATGGGAAGAGCTGGGCCTTTGAGGCTCCCCCCCCCCCACCTATAGTGTCCCCACAGGGACACAAAACGCCCCATTCGGCTTCACAATGCTGTGGAGCTGAACGGGGTGTTTCTATACCTCCACCATGCCACTTTCCCACTATCCTGTGATAGGACCCCCGCGCCTCCCCTGCTGCCACCACCGTGAGGCACAGCAGAACCTTCCAGCCCCGGAGTTGTTCAAATGCATGCACAACTCTGAGGCAGACTCTGTGTGACAGGGGATTTTGTCCCCCGTGTGTACACGGGAAGTGGCAGGGCATGCCCCGCTGTGAGAAACCAGCAGCGACCTGGTGTAGCCACCACCGTGCATAATTGGTCATATAGTGTCAGACAGATACAAGGAACTGATACCTTTGTAATTCCAATGGCTAAACACTATTATTTTCTTGTTGAGAGGAGTGCAACCTAACATCAAAGGCACCAAAATATATCTACTTGCCCAACAGCATTCAGCAGAGAGGGGCTATCAACTACAGGCCTTTGGAATTAATGCCTGAAGCTTCTTCCTTCATCTTTATTTTTTATTTTGTAATATCCAACCTGAAGAATTCTGGTGTACTCAAAAGCTTGTGCACTGTTCCAAATAACCGAAGCTGAATAAAAGATATGTGATTTCTGATTTGTTTAGGATATTGTGGACTAATTTCTCCCTTGCATGCTCATGACTCTTAACAGTCCTCATCAGGCTAGTTACAAGAATTATTTTTTTAAAGAACAAGCCAACTATAGGCATGCAAAATTCTCTACCATGACTGTTGTCATTTAATTGCTATTACAGAGTACAACCTGGAAGTCCACAAGGAGTTGTGGAAATGATTTGGAAATGCTCTTTCATAGTCATAACTTTATAAGCTATTGGGGCTTCAGCAAACCAATTCACAGTTTCTCTCTGGTTTTATATTGTTTTTGTCTTTAGATAGACTCTTAACTGCTGTTAATGATCTGTGTGCTCTGGAACAAGCTTAGAACTCATACCTTTCTTTTTTTAAGATTTATAGAGTTATACTTTTTTGCCTATGTAGGTATTTCTCCCTAAAATCAGATCACCACACTTAGAAAACCTTAAAAATGGGATTTCTCCATAAGTATGGTGGCCTCTTGTGGCGCAGAGTGGTAAGGCAGCTGTCTAACAGCTTTGCCCATAAGGCTGGGAGTTCAATCCCAGCAGCCGGCTCAAGGTTGACTCAGCCTTCCATCCTTCCGAGGTCGGTAAAATGAGTACCCAGCTTGCTGGGGGGTAAACGGTAATGACTGGGGAAGGCACTGGCAAACCACCCCGTATTGAGTCTGCCAAGAAAACGCTAGAGGGCGTCACCCCAAGGGTCAGACATGACTCGGTGCTTGCACAGGGGATACCTTTACCTTTACCTTATGGTGGCCTCTTTTTTCTTCTTCTTTTGTAATTAGCACAAACCACCTTTATTATTAAAATAAAATCATGATTCAATTGTAAGAATAAGACTGGAAGTACATGTAATAATTAAAGTGGGCACAACATGGAATTGCCTATGTAAGTACATGCAATTAACTTGTTTGTTATATAAAGCATGGATCAGCCCTTCATGTAGCATATTAAGAGTATATGTGGAAAAATGAATTGACTGAAGAAAGACTTGAATTAATCTCTGGAGACAAACAGAATCTGTATTCTTGTGTGATAAGAAAGCCCCTTGACAGTTGCAAGCATATTTATTATGATAGCTAGTTATAACTGGTCTCTTTTTCCTTTTGATTATCTAGCATGTGACAGAACTCTACCAGTTCAAATTCAAATACTCAAAGGCTGGAGCCCAGATGGACTTTGCTAGGTACGTTATCACTGTTTCTGGGAGAAACTAGAATACCTGTTTGCATATTTGAACGAAGCAAACTTCCTGGTATGTGCATAGACCTTTATTTTGTAGTTTATTTTTTGTATCATGTTTTAAATATGCAAAATGCCTTATAGTCCTTGATTGCTCACCCTACACAACAGCTTGGTTCATTATAACAGCCAGTTTACAGTGGCGTTCTTATCACAATAATATACAGTGCTGCATTATATCAATTCAGATGGTTTAAAATTCTCTGCAAGTAATTCAGTGGTGGCCAAAACTCCTTCAGGTGCCACATGTGATTCCCTCTCAGCTGTTTTATAGGTGGTGGAATAATTTAGCATATCTTACCTTTGTCCCCATGGTCTATTGGTTGGTCACTCTTACAAGCAACTGTTCATGTAATTGGCCTAGTAGCATGACGAATAAAACATCAGAACTGCAACTCCACATGAAAACATGTTTCCCATACTGTGAACTGGATGAGTGGTAGCATTTTTTCATTCAAGGATTTAGAGTTGCAATCTTCCATGAGTTTTGTCAATCTGAGTATTCTTGAGAGTAGACCACTTGTGTGAGGAATTAATTATCTGCAAGAATATAGTTGGCTATAACAATTGGAGTAAATACACTACATCTTACAGTGGCACCTGTTACCACTTTAGTACTAGCATTTTTGCATGCTACTCTTAATCTGGTACGATATTTTGAGTTAATTAGTATTGCTAGCAAGATACAATGCTCAGGGGGGGGGGGCACAAGTCCAGAATGGACCCATAGAATCACTGCCACCTCCCACCATCAACCCTTTACTGGCGCCAAGCAAGATGTTGGATACACACTTTTCTTGGATGCTTTAGGATGCTTAGGGCTGATCCTGCATTGAGCAGGGGGTTGGACTAGATGGCCTGTACGGCCCCTTCCAACTCTGTGGTTCTATGATTCTATGTGGCTGTCACCCCATGTAAGATAGGTGGGAGTCACTATTGGAAGCCAGTTGCCCAAGTCCTGGTGGGTCAGACACAAGTGACCGCAGGAGCCTGCTCTATTCTTTTCTCCTCCCTTTTGAGGGACAGGCCATGGGCAGTAAGAGCCCGCTGAGCATGGGCCTGGGGCAGCTGTCTCTGTTGCCCACTGGCTAATAATGCTGCTCAGCTCCAGCACAATAATATTTATACCTCATTCTGTGCATCTGCATTCAAGCACATTTGCTTTTGGACTTAGAGTTCGCTTCTGTAGCTTGGTTCAAAAACCTGTTTCTTAGAAATTATTGAGGCTTGACCTCTTTATCATCTTTCACAGTGGCTTGGGATAAGCTTTGATTTATATTTTCTTTTGTCGTAGCACTCAAGTGCGCTGTATGAACAGAGTAAACAGTGAGGAAATTAAGGAAGCCAGTATCCTGCTGATCCGCAAATTGTATGTCTTAATGCAGAATCTTGGCCCGCTTCCTAATGATATTACTTTGGCTATGAAACTCTTCTACTACAACGATGGTATGTGATGAGGCAACCCTGCCCCAACCACTCAGTGGTCAGTAAATAGCCCTGAAGAGTGGGAACCTGCTGCCATCAATCTGTGTGTCAGAACTGGAAGCCTAAGGGCAAGCTGGTGTGGAATCCGAAAACGAAGGGTGGAGGGGCGGTGTTTGAGCCTGTGATAAAATACTCAGATTGACTCTGGTCAAAATAACTTCATAAGGCTGTGCAAAGATCTGTCAGAACAGTGTATCACCTGCTATTTGTAGAGCAGGTAGAAACAATACCACTTTCTGGCCAACTGCCGTGAAAGTGCCACAGAAGAGCATAGGGCAGCAATTCCCACTTTTCACCTGTGTTCCACTGTTTGAGACTCTGATGCTTTGCACTGTTCCCAAGATGCATTTATAAAGATATGTAGACACAGTGCCCAGTGGACTAAGCGTGGTTGCTTTTGTGTTTTCTCTTCCTCTTTCCAACCCCTTCTTGCTGTCAGAATTGCATTTATCCCTTATTGAAGATTAAAGAGGTTGTGTCATTTAGGACTGCTTATATCTTTCCTTTTCAGTCACACCTGATGATTACCAGCCCCTTGGCTTTAAGGAAGGTAGCAGACTAGATTGTGTGCTTTTTGATGGCAACCCAGTGAACCTAAAAGTAGGATCAGTCTCTACTGGGTTTCATATTATGAAAGTGAGAGTAACAACTGAGAGCAAAAGGATGGGGATGCTGGAGAGCAGCCTGGTTGAAGAAAGTGGCCCTACTGAGATCTCCCACGAGGGACTAGACTGTGAGGAGGAGGAGGAAGAAGAGAACAGCACTAAGATACAAGAACAGGTTAGATTCATGTCATTTTCCAGAATATATAGTGCAAGTTGGGAGGACAGAGTTACATACAGCTATACATTTAAAAGGAACTTCTCAAAGGCAGGCAATCATATATTAAAATATCAATGGGAGATATCTGTTCACTCTTTAAAGCAGGATGGTCTAGAGGCAGCTTGGTTCATTAGTGAACCATTGTCATGTTCAAGAAATTCTAAGAGCACATCTATATAAGTTTTCTTTACATGTATTTATTTGTTTTAAAAAATGTCACCTTTCCACCCAAATGGGTCCCCAGGCGGGTAAACCTCAAGGCAGGAAAACATTTGTGAGCCAGCTTGGTGTAGTGGTTAGGAGGTGGACTTCTAATCTGGCAAGCTGGGTGTGATTGCCTGCTCCCTCACATGCAGCCAGGTGAGTGACCTTGGGCTTGCTCCAGCACTGATAAAGCTGTTCTGACTGAGCAGTAATATCAGGGTTCTCTCAGCCTCACCTACCTCACCGGGTGTCTGCTGTGGGGAGAGGGAAGGGAAGGCAATTTGAGACTCCTGGTAGAGAAAAGTGGCATATAAGAACCAACTCTCCTTCATTTAAAACATTAAAGTTGCCTTTGAAATGTAAATGTAAACTATTTAACAATACAATAAAAACATATAGACATACAAATACAACACAACCATGGAGGAGGGCTAGTAAGAATTTACTAAGGATACACCAAAGGAATCAAAAATTCTTCACCTGCTGGTGGAAGAGGGAGACTAGCAAATCTCCCTGGGGAGGGAGTTCCAGAGTTTCAGCACCTTGACCAAGAAGGCCCTTTCTTGGGTTGTCACCTGCCATATGGGGAAGGGGGGCACACCGAAAGCAAAGCTTTCAAACATGACTAGAGAGGACAGGAAGGTTCCCAGCTGTATAAATTCTCTGAGTAAATGTCTAAACAGCAGGTTTCCATTCTTTCTGTGCGCAGAACCTATAGAACTGTGCATTGGCAATATCTAATAAGGGGATCTTAGCTGTTTCTCCAGTCTATAATATAGAGGATTCTTAGAGGGGAAGTATTACTGCTAAATATATCTAAAATAGTTATAGATTTGTACTGCCAACATGCTTGTTTGTATGCTCTTTTCCTCATTTGACAGATTTGCGTTTCTTCGATTTTTATGTAGTTCTAAAAAGAAGGACTGCAAACTTTAGTGCATCAGGACATTGACCAACCAAAACCACAGACTATATTTTTCACATTGCTAATTTACAGTGTTTTGCAAGACACAGATAGTCAGGCTCTGTCCTATATATGCTGAAGTTTAAAAATCAACAACAACCCAGTGTGCTATAAATTTGCTTTACAGAAAGACCTTCAGACCATCAGCAAGAAATTACATAAAAAGAGAATGCTTGAAAAGAATGCAGATTCAGACTGTAAGACTGTTTTGTCTTTGGATCCAGAGAGAGCAGGTAATAATTCTTTTTTTAAAAAAATTAACCCCCTGTTGCAAGAATGTACTAATATTTAATTTTCTTTTTTTTAATGGTGTCTTTTTTCAGTAAGAAAAATACCTCCTCAGCTTTTCACTTAAAATGCTTCTACAATTTTATGGACTGCAACATCCTCCCCCATCCACCCTCATAAAAAATTCTGGAGAACTCAGAAGTTTTCCACATTGTTTTAAAAGACCAACAAAGTATAATTCTGGGTATAAAATATTGTGTGCATGTACACTTCTTACGATACATTGTAAGGCTTCGGGAAGTCTATTTCCATGTAACTGAAGAAAGTGCGCATGTACATGGAAGCTTATACCCAAAATTAAATTTAGTAGTTCTTAAAGGTGTCACTGGATTTAAACTTAGCTCTGTTGCTTCAGACCAACATGGTTACCCACCTAAATCTCTCTCACATTGTTATGTCATTTTGGTTGGTCCTAATAGAAGTATTACGTTTTGCTTTATACCAATGTGTTGACTTGCAACCTATATCTTTGATATTTGTATTTCAGAAACCATTAGAAAAATTGGAGTAGAAAATACAGAAACAGCGTTTGGTGCTAAGACATCACAGCAGGTGAGCATCACTAAATGACATTTTGCACATGGGTTATTTGCTCTAGCTTAAATACTGTTGGAAAGCAGATTCCCCCCTCCCCCATACACACACTTTCACGTGTTTTCCCCAGCTTTTTTTTACCTAACATGACTTGCTGCAGAGTTTTGTGAAAAATTTCAGTAAATCTAGATGACTGTAACATGGGTGGCAAAGTTTGGATTTTGGCTTCATGACAGCCTTTCTCTCTTCCCCAGTCTGGCAGCATCCATTCTTTTGCCACCAAGGGGACTTTTTGAGGGTTTTTTCAAAATCAGTGTCACAGTGAGTTGCTGATACAATGGTATATCAGCATGTCAATTACTAGTTTAAAAAAGTAGGAAAAATCCCCTTTGGTGACAGGGGAGATTAGTTGCCATGGAGACTGGGGCAGGGAAAATGCAGGGGATCCCATCATTAAGAAGCCTTGTTGCTGTTGAGTTACATTGACAGTCCCAGCAACAGTGGAGCTTCCAAAGGTAAGTGTTGCTGTATGCAATCCACATTAGCTGCCTCTCTGGCAGCTGGAGAATGTGGGTTTCTTTTCTCCTTGACACTGTCCACAGCCAGTTTATCTTCATTTTCAGGTGATTTGGCAGTCGAGCTAGTGTACAAATTATTCTATATTATTATTGCATCAAACAAAATGTGAAGAACAAATGTTCTGTGCTATGGAACAAATGTGTTCCTTTTACAAATGTGGCGCCTTTAAGACCAACAAAGTTTCGTGTGCACGCACATTCCCTCCAGTATGATATACAATTTTATGGCCTGCAACATCCTCCCCCATCCACCCTCATAAAAAATTCTGAAGAATTCTGAGGAAGCACATGAAAGTTCATCCCCTGAGTAAAACTTTGTGGGTCTTAAAGGTGCCACTGGATTCTAAACTGGATTCTAAATGTAATTCTATGTCTTGCAAAAAATCTAAAGGCAAACTGCTTTTTCTGAAGAATGGGGGGATAAGAACATTACTAGAGGAAGTAATCTTTGAGTTTAAGATCTTGTTCACATTAGCTTGCACTTCTTTGAATTGACAGTCCTAGTATGCTTACTCGCTGACTTCACAGTAGGACTGCAGCAGCTAACTAGTTAATTAAAGCTGTATGAGTCACCCTGTGCTCCAGATCTCAGTGGAATATCTGGACACCTCTGAAGGCAAGGGGTGGACTTGAAGACATGTCCCCTTCTGCTTTCTTATACCAAGGTAATTTGCCAGTTCTCATTTTCACTGACATTCTTATCAGCAACAAAGCTGACCTCTTTTTTGCAGATGTTTGACATGATCATGTGGCCACTTCAAGGAAAAAAGAAATCAGATCAGTAGACAAAAACAGGCTATTGGCCTGGAAATGCCATTACCTTTTGAATGATTCATTCATTCTGTTCCACATCAGAGGGACTTTCCCTTCCTATTGTCTCACTTAGGAAAGGAAGCAAAGCACATAAACGGTTAGTGCATACTTCAATGGGATCAGGGAGGAAGTAATAACAAAATCACATTTTAAAACCTTGAACAAAGCACTGTGAGTCAGAAACATGGATTCAAATTGTGCTTAAGTGCAGCAAAACTCAGGCAATTCACAAAATATATGACGATGGGGGTAGAACCTAGTAAACTAAAGAACCCATTACTTGATAATGTGTGTAACGGTGGTTTAATACTGTTTCCTTAAAATCGTTTCAGGAGGGGTGAATTCAGAGGTAGTAAGGGATGGATGGATTGAGTAACATTTTCCCCAGCAACTAGTTCTATGCTCCAAATTCCCTTCCCTCAGTGATTTCCCCCATTAGGATTCATAAGTTATGCAAGGATAAGTGTGCATTTGGAATCCTGTGCTAGGAAAAGCCACTGAGGAAAAGATTTGGAATGGACAAAGGCAGGCAAGGGGAAGTATGAGTACCCCTTTCCTGGTTTTAGCTGCCCTGTAAATGCCTCCTTATTTTAAAGAGCACTAGGGTATTGCTTCAAATATGCTGTTTACCGCTTCGTCTCACCGAAATACTGTTTTAAATCCTAATCTTTCATCTTGACTGGTTCGTGATTCAAACTAGCATTTCCCTAATATAATTTCATTATAAATCAAATATTCTTATAAATCAAATATCAGAGAATTATAAATTTATATAAATTATAAATCAAATATCAGAGAATTCTTATTTTAATATATGTTCTTTACAGACACGCAAGAGACAGTGTTATTTCAAATGATCTTTTAAAACTCTCATCCCAGCTGACCTCAGTTAGGTTGTTATTGAAGTGATATAATGCAGGAGGGGAGAATAATATTGTAAAGTACTTTGGGATCTATGAGTACAGGCCAAAACTAATCAAACAAACATTATTGTGATTTTAGTTATAACGTTAGCTATCCGAGGATGAAATGTTTTGATTAAAGGAAGAGTTATACATCTCTTTGGTATATCTGTGTATCCTAATGTCTACTTCGACCATTGAGTCCTTTTTCATTTTTTCTGCTGATTCCCTTTACCAGAAATGAAACAATTCCACCTCAGTATTCCCAATCACCATCACTTTTTTGATCAGCTGCAGTCTGAAATTTATCTGGATACATGGTATATACAAGAACAAGTATATACAAGAACAAGAACATGGTATATACAAGAACATGGTATACAAGAACAAGTGTGCTAACTCATCATTTTTTGAAAGCTAATTATGCAATTCTGGAGCAATTCATAGAAAGACAATGAGGAAATGATAGGTAGCAAGGCTGCTAGTCTCTCTCTCTCTCTCTGTGTGTGTGTGTGTGTGTAATCACACACACAGCCAAAGAGTTTTTTTCTTAGGATAGTTTGCCTGAGCAAAGAACATATCAGCGCTGTTGTGTGGGAGTCTAATGTCTGTTAATGCCTTTGGAGCCAGGTTGAATGGCAAGGTATACATTTTGAAACAGTGCAATACCTTGCTATTCATACTGGCTGCTATGGCATCTATCTCCAGCCTGGCAGTTCAGGTAGAATCACATTTCCTCAACAGATTGCTGCTGCTGGAGAGATGTGATATTTTCAAACTATTACTCCAGTTCTCTCTGTACAATTCACCTTGGGGCTAGAAAGAGCCCTTTCTAGTCCCAGTCAGTCAGCATTGAAGCTATCTGTTGTGCGGGAGCATACTACCAAGATGGAATCTACATCTTTGGTTCAGTCGCTTCCAACACTGGATTCACATAGAGATCTGTCTTCATCCCCAGACCTATTGGTTCCCCATTGGAGTACATTGCGAACACCTCAGAAAAAAAGCAGAACCCGTCAAGCTTCTTGAGAAAGGTTCCAGCTCATCGTTTTCTCAAGCATTTTGACAAGCCTCCCTCAGATCTTTGTCCTTGGAAGCTAAGCAGGACCAACATGGAGACAGGCACCTCTGAAGTCTTAGCGCTGCCTTAGGTCGGCTGTGACTTGACAGGGGGAAAAAGAGGAGGGAATGTGTTTTCTGCCCCAGGCACCACATAGGTGTGGTGTGCCACTGCCCATGCAGACTTTGCCACCAGTGCCAACAACAATGCAATCTATTTCTGTTCCTGGGCTGGCCACAACCCCTCCTCCCTTGGGGATACTTTACAGATCTTAAGGAGGGAAGGGCTGTTATGTTTTTTACAGGGCAAGTTTCTACCCAGAATTGGATCTCAGAAAACTTACTGTATTGTAGTGGCTCCATTTTGGCAGTGTCAGACATTGGTCTCCCACCTCATGACCATGTCTCAGGCTGTTTTCCCCATGGCTCCTGATACAACTCTCTTACTTGGGGAGCTGTAATTGAAATATTGATTTTTTTAAAATGACATAACCATTTACAAGTAGCAGTTTATCTTGTGTCTTTTATTATCTTTGTACTATATCAAACAGAAACTTCCAAGAATATCTCTCCTACACATCCAGAGTAACATGACCAAAACAATTCAGAGCTCACTGTTTCTCTTTTCAACAGCCATTTAACACATTAGATGGTACCAAATCTGGATCTGCCTCAAGGTGCAATCTACTTGGAAGTTTTTCTATCACATTTTACCATTTGTGGTTTATTGTCAAGTAACATCAAAAGGAATAACTGGTGTCAGTGTATTGCTGCCCTATATGAAAATTAATTTTATTGTCCTGGTTTGAATCTGACTTAATTGTGCTTTGGCGGATGGTGTTTCCTGTAGAGTTTTATCAGTTAGAATGCCCTTGTTTCAAAAATGGAGCAAGAGATAAGAGCTGCAGCTGGAAGTACTTGGGTTGGATTGAGGGATCTGATGCTTCTCCTGTTAACCCAGGGGGAAGGGACTGTGTTATTATTTGAGGGCTGATCAGAGGTTCTTGGCACATCTTGAATTCTGATACTTCCAGTCCTGATACTGTTTCCCACCCACCAGAGAGCAGGGGGAGGACGGAAGGCCATGCTCTCTGGTGCTGCAAGGCAGAGGGCTGGACTTGGCAGCTCTGCTTGCCAGCTGGGCTGCTCTGCTCCCGCTGCTGTCTCCTGCCCACTGGGGAGCCAGGAGGAGGAGAGCCAGCCATACTTGGTGGTGCCATGGGTGGAGGGCCAGTCCTCGCAGCTCTGCTTGGCAGCTGGGTCGCTTTAGTTCTGATGCCACCTCCTGCCTGCCAGGGAGGGAAGGGGGCAGTGGGTTACTCACATGAGCAAGCACCCATTGCCTTTCTGGGCACAACGAGCTTTGCCTCTAGTTTTATATAAGGCCATGTTGGTGCCTGCATAACAACCAGTCATTTTAAGGTGGATTTGCATTAGACAACACATTATTTCTCAGGTTAACTGGTGGGGGTGTGGGGATGCCATGTGGATTTTCTGCCTTGAACATCAAATATCTTGAGCTGACCATGCATTAGCCACATCTGGAGTCCCTACTCATGATATTTCCTTGGAGCCAGTTGGTCTGTGATCATCAGTGCTTGATTTTTAAAAAGAGCTTTTCAAAGGGCTTTTCCCCCTGTGCAGCAAGATGGTCACTCCACTAAAATTACACTCTTCCCCTTTTTACTGTGTGAAGCTATCACTGCAGATAGTCAACAATAACACAAAGCTGTGGGAACAGATCCCTCCATATGGTAGTGTCTATGCTCATTCTTTGCTCTATTTGCTTTCTAACCATTTGAGGTTTCCTGCCGATCTGTAAAAATAGTTTATTTTTTAGTTAAGGTAAAATAATATTTATGCAGAGCCTAGAAGAAAGCCCAAGCCTTGAAAGCTACATATCTGCAAAGGAAATGTGGTCAATGTGGTTATTGCTGTGTAGCTGTGTTAGATTGTGTAGAATTGCTTAGTGCGGACAAAAACAGCCAATAAGCTTGCATGGGAAATCTACACAAGGGGCCTGGCTAAGTGGAGTTTAAATGCAAAGATACATGCAATCCTTCCAGAAGTTCAAAATAATGCATAAAATATTAACCAATACATTTTCTTAAATGTGTTTATTAGATTTATTATGAAGTATCATCAAAAGAGTCATTATAAACTAACATTGTGGAGGGATGGAACTTATTTAAGAGTCAGGAACCAAAAAGGCAACTTGCTGCAATGACAGTGTGGTGACACCACTTTGGAACAGTGGTTTCAGCATCCCCTAAGTAATGGGGCATTGTGTGTGTCCCCAGAAATCTGGGGGAGGGGGGCTGGAAAGAAGCATATACCGCTGGAAACCAGGAAGAGGCAGTTCTGTGAGGAAGTTAGTCCTTATGAACTTGCAACTGTGGTCAGTTAAAAGTAACCCCTTGCAATGCAGAGTAACTGACTGACTCTGTTTCCATTCCCTTTGTAGAGTTGTCACAGCCCTCTTGACCACCTCCCCCACTTCCATAAGAAAATGGTTCATTTGCAGAGTACATGTAGAAAGTCTCAGGTTCAGGACACTAAGCCAATGGACTAAGGCTATAAGGAGTGAGCAAGGCTCAGAGGTCAATTGCCTGCTTTGCATGCAGAAAGTTCAGGTGTTGTGGCGAATTCCTGGAGAGTTGCAGCCAGTCAGAGCAAACAATCTAGTTGGATGTGGCATGAGACAATTTCACATGTTCACAGACAGTGCTTTGCTCAAGGTGCTTTTTATAATTCAGTAATCCTTACAACTGTCATGTAATATCGGTCAATAATATTATTCCATATCCTGCTGATAGAGGGCAGGGCTGGAAGAGGGGAAACGTTGCTTAGCTGTTATAAAGGATGGATCATCGTGGCCAAATCATAATACTTTTCAAGGAAAGACTGTAGGTGGTGTATCAGCCCAACCTATGTGCTAAGCCTCCAACCCTAAGCCAGGATTCAGCAACACCCCCAAGCTATGAAGCACCTTCTTTAAGCCAGTTGCAGCTCCCTCCAAGAAAGACTCCTCACCCTTGAGCAGCTTTGTCATTAAATGACAGTACCTCAGTGTTATCTGGACTGAGCTTCAGTTTATTGGCCCTCATCCATCCCATTGCATTCTTAGGCACGGTTGTTCAGAAATTCTACAGTCCCACTTGGTTCAGATGTTAAAGATAAATAAAACTATGCATTATCTGCATATCAATGGGATCTCTCTCTGTGTTCCCAGAAGATACTGTCATCATACCAATATGTGAATTATGGATTTGTTTTAAAGCTCCCTTACAGCAGTGGGTAATGTTGTGTGGTGGGTAGGATGTGAGATGGGACCTGAAAAATGTGCATTTTCTCATCCACGGCATACAGATGCTTTCATTGTGATCTTTCCATCATACTAAACTATGTTTGAGAAATATTTCAGCAAGCAAGGGGAAACACAGAAAGTGGGTTATTTGGGGAGAAGGTATGGACGCTCCAAAAACACACAACAAAACCCCACTTTTGATTGAATGAAGCAAAACCTCTCTGTAAAAGCAGCCTCAGTCACAGATCTTCCAGCATCTTGAGTGACTTAACTGCACATTTATAATATTACAGTTCTGCCCAAACTTCTTTTCCTTGGTGACTCTTACAGGCATGGAGAGTGGACCTTGCATTTAGCCAAGAGGAAGTGGGTGGTTCTGTGAAAAAGAGAAAGGTCAGTGAGCCTGTCAGCTTAATTCCTGCCATTCACAGATCGTAACTCATGGATGAGGTTGCTTTGTATGTAATGAATAAGTTGGTATTCTTCCTGTTTGCACTGTCTTCACATTTTATCCATCTTAGCTAATTTAGCATACTGAATATATGTTAATGTTTTTTTTTTCCCGATTGCATCTGGTTTTATGTTTTAAATTGTGTAAAAAATAGATCAAAAATTAAATTTATTGCCAAATGCTATAGCCACCCTTGATGATATAACTGAGCTAAAAAGTCTCACATACACAAAAAGTCTCTACACAAATATTGTGCACTGGGGAATATGTTAACTGTGTTTTTAAAAAATATTTACCAATATGTAAGTTTAGTATGGGAAGCAGTGAAGTATCCAAATGTACTGTATTACACTTTAAAGCAGGACTGGTTCGCTCCCAAATACACAGACCTTCAACAGACCTCGAAAGATTGCTTATTGCCAAAGAGGTACACTTAAAAAAAAAAATTCCAGAATCCTGACTGTATCCAAATTACTATACTCTAGCTCCGGCCACCTAAAGCAGAAAGAATATGCCTAGTACCTAGATACAATCATCCATTAAACACCATCACTGTTTATTTAAGTAAAAAGTATTCTAGACCTCATCACCCATAGAGGAAGCATCTGTGTCAACGATAGGCAACTTTTTTAGCTCCCCCCCAAATCCAACTACTATTGTTTGTAAATATATTGTTTTCTCTTTTGTCAGTCTTCCCCTTTTTAAATATATTTGCCAGCTTTCAAATTCAGTCCTTGGCATCTTAAGTTAAAAGGATCAAGTAGTAGTTGATGCATGAGACCTTATAGAGCTCCTGTCAGTCAGAGCAGGCAATACTGACCTTTGATAGGCCAGTGTTTCAATTCCTGGCAGTGTCATGGGTTTTGCCAGAGGTCTTGCTAACCTTCAATACTGAGACGGGAAAGAGTGCAGATCTATGGATCTATATGTTTTCTCTCACTTTGTGTGTATGTGTGTGTGTGTCTCATTTTCTTGCTTGTAGGGTTGTTGGGCCATGGCATGGCAAACAGCAGAGGACTTATCATTGGGGGTAGGAGAAGGGAGAAATGGCAATTAAATAATTCCTCCCGCCAGCAGAAACGTAGCAGTTCAGGCGGGGGGCTTTCCAGTAATGTAATGACATCACTAGTGATGTATCTTTTATCTAGAGCAACAGGAAGCCGTGTCATCAAGTGGAGTTTTGATTGCATTGTTCCAGTCATGTTGTAAGTGGCATCCACTTGTCAGGATGCTAACAATCACCACCCCATTTTGCCCCCCTTCATTTGTCTCCCTGATGCCACTATGCAACACAAACTCTAAGCTTGTTATTTCACTACTGACCTGTGTGCTACAAGGCAATGCCACAACTGAACAGGGAAAGCAAAAAGTCCTTTAAATAACTAAGCGGTTGGGTGCAAAATACCAAGAGGCCTCATGCTACTTTGAAAGCGAAGCTTAGAATCATAGAGTTGGAAGGGGCCACACAGGCCATCTTGTCCAAACCCCTGCTCAACGCAGGTTCAGCCCAAAGCATCCTAAAGCATCCAAGAAACGTGTGTATTCAACCTTTGTTTGAGGACTGCCAGTGAGGGGGAGCTCCCCACCTCCTTAGGCAGCCTATTCCACTGCTGAACTACTCTGACTGTAGGGGCTCATGGGAATTGTAGTCCATGGACATCTGGAGGGCCACAGTTTGACTACCCCTGGGATAGATTGTCAGAGTAGGACCTGGAACAAGCTCTGTTTCACAGGCTGTAAGGCTGAGCCAGGTGCTGATTAGTAGGAGTTGAACCAGCTGAACCTTCTTCATCTTCTGTGCTAGCTGCCTCAGCTTCCTTTGCAGGAAATTCCATGTTCTCATCAGAGGAGCTGTCAGTGCCAGCAGGAGGGGCCATGACATTATGCCCTTCTTGGTGCTACTGCTGCATGAGTGCATCATCTTTTGTGAAAGTGTACCATAATCCCTTTTGCTTCTGCAAATCCAGATCTCAAATTAGGAAAATCTCCAGTATGCAAAGCATGATGATTTGCATCCCTTTCTGCAACAAAGTGAACAAAGGCTGCCCATTGGCCCCTGTGAGGCTGCCGCAACCTTAAAACATCACTCTGTTCCACCAAACGACTCAAGAGGCGGCGTGGGAGAGCAGGAAGGGGCAGCCTGGCATTAAAATACGGCTGGGGGGTGGGGTAGAGGTTGGGTCAGTTGCTTTGCATGTTCCTCTGCACATCGCTTGGGAGAGCAAGTAAAGGCAACACAATGGAGCAGCATTTTGGGGCCACCCACTGGACTCATCAGGCCAGCAAAGTGCTCAGCTGCAGCTTTGCTAGGGTGGAGCATTTCAAGACCCTGGGGGTCTGAGGGGACAGACGGGTGGCCAGCTTGGTGTAGTGGTTAGGAGTGCGGACTTCTAATCTGGCATGTAATTAACATTTAAAAGTGTGCTGCTTTTAAAAGTGTGCTCCTTTTAATCCGTTCTCCTAGTCACAGTGCTCAGAACTGTCCCTAGCTCATTCCTGAATATTAAAAAGAGCCATGGCTACTATTTCTCTTAAAGACGGGGTTAATATTTCTCAATCAAAAATGTATTTCTCTTCAGCCAAAGTTCAAGAAACTGTAACACAAATTCTGATAAAATAGAAAGTAACACCAAACAGTGGGTGTTGGAAATACCTCTTGGAAATAAGTCTGTGTGTTGCAAGGTTTTTCAAGAAACTGGTGAGCAAGGGAAAGTCTTTTGTGGTCCCTTGTCCCCCACGAACTGTACTACATGGAAATCCCACCGTTGCGCCTATACACATTTCAAAATTCCCTAAACCAGTAGGTATCATTTATCAAGAAACAGCAGCACCTTAGTGAGACTTTGCTGGGAAAAGCACCACAAGGATTTAGAAAGGTTTCAAGCCACTTCCTTTCACATCATAACAAACTGATACAACCAGGGAGGTCAATTATGACTGTACTGTATGTCACTAAAGCATATGCCACCCCAGCTTCTTTTTTTTTTCTTTTTTGACCACTAAATCCAGATTCCCAAACGGTGCCTGTAAGCAAAAAAGAACCTTTTGTTATACTTATAGTAAGAAAAAGATTATTTCATAGGATAGTCAAACACAGTGACTCCCAGCGCTGTCAGCTGTGGATCTCTAGCTGAAACCAACTAAGTCCCTCGCTCCCAGATAGAGACTAATAGATCTTTGCTTGGCGGGGGGAGGGGAGAGGGTAATTATCCACCATCGTGATATCATGTTTTAATAGGTTTTCATGGGATTTTATTGTTTTTATGAATCTCTGTAAACCGCCACGAGACTTTTGAGAGCGGCGGTATATAAATAAAAAAGATAAATAAATAAAATAAATAAACATAGGAAAGGCAGGGCGCTTATTCCTTTAACAGCAGTGCAAAAACAGTGCAAAGAGATTTTATTACTTGTTCTGCACCACAAAATTATGTGAGGCCAGTCTTAACTGACAATCACGCACTCTGACAGAAACTTGTGGATGATTCTGGAGTCCTCCTTATCAATGGAGGTCCAGGTCAAGATAGCCCAGCTGATGTTCTTCCAACATCACCAAGCACGGCTACTAGCACCCTATCTGCCCCAGGAACACCTTGCCACGATGATCCACGTGACGGTCATCTCCACACTAGATTTCTATAATTGGCTCTACGTGGGCCTTCCCTTGTCCTTGATCTGGGAGCTTCAGCTGTTACAAAATGCAATTGCTAGGGTTCTTAATAGAACACCATGGAGAGTCCATATCCAGCCTGCGCTGGGACAGCTGCACTAGTTACCAGTTGAATACCAAACCAAGTTCAAAGTTTTTGTATTAACTTTCAAGGCCTTACGTGGTCTGGGCCCAATGTATTTGAGGGACTGTTTAACCCCCTATGCCCACCACAAGGATTTGCAGTCTGTGGGCATTAACCGGCTGGAGATCCCTGGCCTTCATGTGGTTTGTCTGGCCTTGACCAGGGCCAGGGCCTTTTCACTCCTGGCCCCTGCCTGGTGGAACGAGCTTCCAGAAGAACTAAGGACCCTGATGGAACTTCTTCAGTTCTGCAGGGTCTGCAAGGCGGAGCTCTTCTGCTAGGCATTTGGTTAAGGCCAGGGTATGGAAGATCTGCCCTCTCCTCCAGTATCTTTGGCATTTTGGTGCCTTGATAGCTGTGTTTATGTCCTTCTGGGCCCCATACAGCAGGGGTAGTCAACCTGTGGTCCTCCAGATGTCCATGGACTACAATTCCCAACAAACGCTGGCAGGGGCTCATGGGAATTGTAGTCCATGGACATCTGGAGGACCACAGGTTGACTACCCCTGCCATACAGCATATGTCAGTACCTAACAGCTTGGTGGGGGTGGTTGGAGGTGGGTGGGAGGGGGGTTTTATGTCATGTTTTAAAACTCTGTATTATTCTGCTGTTGTGAGCCTCCATGGGCTTGTAAGTGTGCTGGCATAGACATAAAATTAAATAAATAACATCTGGTCACTTATGCTTTTTATGGTACTCAGTAATAAACATTATCACTATATTATAGCCCACAGATCACCCAAATATTTTAAACGTTTTAAATTCCATGATGCCACAGGAGATGAAAAACCTTTCTCTCACCTTGTGCTGCTTCCGGCATCTGTGAGTCATGTAACCTGCAAGCTAATTTGTTGTAGTTTAAGTTTTCCAAGGCTTGTCTCATAGACTTCATGACTGCACTTGTATGCTTAAATGGTGCTTGGGAAAGGGTTCTCAAAAAGTCTGCGAAGGGCAAAATGAACAATGAGAGCCAAGCAGCATCCTTACTACGGCACTAGTAAGGATGGTTTAAAGCAGGGGTAGCATTCGCTGTCGGGGGCTCATGGGAATTGTAGTCCATGGCCACCTGGAGGGCCACAGTTTGACTACCCCTGGTCTAAAGATACATACATTATTGCCTGCTAACGTCAGTACAGGAAGTTGCACAGAAGTTGATGAACACATTGACTACCCTACCTACTGATGTTTGTGAACCATCTAACAACTAAGATTGTCAGTAGGTCTAGATAAAAATGTTCCCTTCTTCTAATAGGGGCTTAATGTGTAGAACTGGGGAAGAGTATGGCAAACCACCCCGTATTAAGTCTGCCATGAAAACGCTAGAGGGCGTCACCCCAAGGGTCAGACATGACCCAGTGCTTGCACAGGGGATACCTTTACCTTTAATGTGTAGAAATGGGCAACAGAAGCTTTTCCTCATATGATAGTAAACAATGCCACCTGGTAAATAATATCCCATTAAGCTTCTTACAGTGATGGGACTATTTTTCTTCTTAACAGCCACCTCACAGTATAACTGTGAAAGTCACCCCCTTGAGGCCTTAGCAATTATGTCCTCATTCTGAAATGGCTTATGTTCAAGGCCTAAAATAACACCCACCAATAAAGGCAAGCCTAACTGTTGGATGAGGAGTGAGTTGAAAGATCAGCTCCTTAGAAAACCCTGTCTAGGGAAATTTTAGCTGGGGGTATCAGGAAAATTGTAATCTTTTAAAGGTTTCCATGTTTTAAATATTGTTACCTGCCCTGAGCGATGTGGAAAAGCGGGATATAAATTTTAAAAAATATTATATTTATTAAGTCTGAAAACACAAAGCAGAGCAGACTCAGTGCCCCAAATCCTTCAAAACCAATACTGCTTGAGCACAGGGAGAATGGGCACTCAGCACATTAGTCAGTGGTTATGAAGCAGGAAAAGGGGGAGAACTGTATTTTCCTGTCTCCTTTCACTGATCTCTCACTGTCTGCATGGTGGCATTTGGGTGTTTACTAAGAGTTCTTTGAAAGAGTCTTCCCTCCTTCTCCTGTTATCGTAACAGTAACAAGAGGAAATAAAGCAAACCCAGGCCTAAATAATGAGTCCCAGAAGGGTTTATTACTTAGGTCTGGATTTGCTTTATTTGTTTATATGTGTTAGCCTGACGATGCAAAATCAACAAAGTCCTGCAGCCTCATAAGCTTTCATGGATAGAGCCCACCCACAGAGGTATAAAATGGTATATGAAGTCAGCTGACCTGTGTATACAGAGAAGAAACTCAAAGTTTGTAAACACTGGAGCATTCACACACAAGAAATGCAATGGGTAACTGTAGGTTCCTTCTGTTTCTTTGTTAGGACCGAATGTATGCAAGATAAAATCAGCGTGACCTATTTTCAACAGCAGCTACTTAGCACAGCAAGAAGGAAATTTGTTTATTGTGTCTACCCTCTGCTTTTAAATAGGGTTTTCAAAGCAGTTTATATTTTTAACAGTTAACAGTGGGCAAGTCATCCTTTGGAGTTTGGTCCACACACGCCGCTATCTCCATTCGTCCCTCTGATGACGTTATTGGTGGCATTTAGAGACTGGAGGAAAGGGGCCCTCAGCAAGATAGGCTCAAGCCTTGAGAGAGGGATGCGCTCCATCCTGCACGCTCTCAGCCACCCCAATTACAATTCAGCTTGAATTCATTAGTATCACATTTGCTAATGAATGAAGTAAGTAATATCTCCCTTAAGTAGTGCCCCTGAGAAATGTTTCCAAACATAAATGAATTTCTCCTGTAATGGGAGCCAACTTGTATTAGTAATCGTATTTTGCCAGCTCTTCAGCGTCATAACTTCGTGACTCAGGGTTTTCTGTCTGAGAGAGATCACGTCAAGGCCCTGAATTCTGCAGGGCTTTTTTTTTTTTTTTGCCATGTTACAAGCTGAATGTCTAGCGAAATGTAGAATGAATGGTGTTTTAGTGGGTGTTGGGGCGTGTGCATCAGATTTCACAGAACTATTTTTTGCCACGGCATCCTCCAGGGCTGAACAAAAGACACATTCAGTAACAGTTAATGAGCTTCCTTGTGACTAAAAGGGCCACAAAGGCAGAGTTTGTGCAGCTCCCTAAGCCCATAACAGAACCAGAAGGAAATACACAAGACGGCAACGTTTGAAATTACTTTTTTTTCCTGCTTGAATTTATCCTTAAGAGTAGCAAAATTGCTGTCTGTTATTGTGTGTATGACTGTGGCTACTTTGAGAGGTAAAAGGGCTTGAGCCAGCAACAAAGACCATGATGTCTCATTAAAAAAATACTGACAGCTTGTTACTCACTGGTACATTACACCACAGGAACTTGACTCCTGGATCTGATCACTCACACTTCAACTGCCGGAAATTTTGTTCTGATATAAGCCAGGACTTTTTGCATTCCTTTGAAATGTCCCAATTTTCCGCTTTTTGATTTGTTCGCAGAATGCTCGTCATGATGATAAGTGGGTTGTTGCATGGAGGGACAACTTGCATATTGTAGTCTGCAATGCATATCTCCCTGTTTCTGAAACGAGTACCCAGCTTTAGTTCTTGTTCACCTGAGTGATAGATGGTAGAGTCTGGGTATTATAGGGCTGCAGCGGCCATCTGACATTGAGGGCTGAGAATGTTTGGTTGATATATCTTAAGTGTGTGCCAGTTCTTAAAGTTTTTTTTTAACTAGCCAAAATAACTTGAAGTTGCACTTGGAAGAGAGATTTCTGTGAACTAGTTGGAACCCCTTCAGGGGTTCAGGTTTTTTCTCTCTCAGGATGTGATGTGATGAAGCAGCTCTGGTGCCATGTTGAAGTCGCTAACTGAGATTCGTGTACATATCTATTCCAAATAATATATTTCTGGTAAGGGCTTGGAGGAGGAGCATGTCTCATGGCTTAAGTGCTACTCAGTGCTTAATGCTCACTCAGGGCGGCTGTCCCACCCCTGAGTGCCTCCACTTCCTCCAACCTGCTTACCTGTCTGTCAGGCGGCCAGCCAATCACCTTCTGTCCTCCACCCCCTCCACCTTCCACTTCCCTCTCAGGCTCAGAAGCTGCAGATCCTTGCTGCATGAGAGCTGCTCCTGCCAGTGAGTTCTCTAACAGCTGCCTGCAGCCTTTCCAGGTCCTGGGGGGAGGAAGAGGCCATCCACAGAGTTCTCCCTGCCCCCCCCCCCCAATCTAGCACCCATTGTATTACTGAATGCAATGAGTTTGGTCCCTAGTTTTTAAATAAAGCAAATATTTTAAAATGTTCATGTTTCCAGAGCTTTCTCCTGAAACTGCTGTTCTGCTGGTGGTGGTATAGGAAGTGCTGAAAGGCAGATGCAACGGAACTTTTCCTGGCCCTCAGCAGTTCCTCCAGCTCCTGTCTTTGAGTCTTTTAAGACAGGGGCAGTCAACCTGTGGTCCTCCAGAGGACCATGGACTACAATTCCCATGAGCCCCTGTATTGTAGTCCATGGACATCTGAATTGTAGTCCATGGACATTTGGAGGACCACAGGTTGACTACCCCTGTTTTAAGACATTCTGGTCAACCCAAACACCACATTTGCTCTTACACTGCTTACTATGTTCAGTGAAAACTGCTCCCAAGTAAATGTGCAGGGGATTGCATCATTGCATGATTCTGTTGTCTCATTCAGCTGTAGATTAGGCTTTATTCTTTTGTTCCATTAGAGTTACCATATTTCAAAAAGCAAAAAAAGGACATATTTTCCAACTCAAACAAGTGATCACTATGACACACCTCATTTTAAATACCCCCACTATTTAAACTGCAGTAATTGCTACTAACTAGGAATATTCCTAACCTTCCACACCAAAAAAAAAGACATTTTCATCAGTTTTTTTTAAGAGCCCCAAAGAGAATGGGCACAAAAAAGAGGACATATTCTCTAAAAAGAAGACATTTGGTAACCCTAGTTCCATAAATATGGACTTCAGTCCGTATATACTCGCATATAAGCTGACATGCATATATGCCAAGAAACCTAATTTTACCACAAAATCTGGGCAAACTTATTGACTCGCATATAAGCTGAGGGTCGGAAATGCTCCATCATCACAGGCTCTCCCATCCAGCATTGCCATTCCTTTTGTGATTGAAGGCAAAAAGAAAAAAAAGATCAGAGTCCCTCAGTCAAACCGTTGATGTCCTACAAGCTGCCAGAGCAAGCTCAGTGTGCAGTACATATTTGCAAAAGGCAATGCAATGATTGGCTGGCAGGAGCAGGCTTTTATTTCAATTATTTCAATTACCGTATATATTCACGTATAAGCCAAGGAGGGCTTTTTCAGTGTGAAAAAGGTGCTGAAAAACTAGGTTTATATACGAGTATATAAGGTATTCCAGATAATGGTTTGTGAATCAAACTCTGTTAGACTTAACATTATCCACTCTGGTTTACAAAACTCCTAAAGATATGGGGCTGGGGGGTGCCTGAGGAAATGTGCTTAGCAGTGATGTGATGCTGTATGGTCCACCCTCTGAACCTGCAGTTTTGTCCAAGAAAACTGATCTTTGTAGTCCAACAATCGGAACCTGGAAAAACTCCAGACCATACCTGGAGGTTGGCAGCCTTAGTTGGAATCCAGTTCCCAAGATACCAGAACCCAGTATACTTATAGTGGGAAGGTGGAAGATTTCAACTAAGTGGAAATTTCCCTAAGTTACTTTATTGTTACAAAATATTCTAGATCACAGCTGGCTGGCCAGCTTTGCTGTGTTCTGAGATTTTAAGCCATTTTGTGCTTAACTTTAAATTATTTTTTACGAAGTCTGTTTGGAAGATCTAGCACAAATTTAGGCACATACAATCAACTAACTAAACAAATGTTACAGCATGTTTTTTTTTCCAGCTCTGTTCTTCCTGTGAACTTTAGAAGACAAGAGCTACTCAGTTAGCTACTTGAAAAAAGTAATGTGTATCCTGCCGAATCACAATGCTGTTAAATAGCTGTAAAGCTGTCATAAACTCACCGCTGGAGACGGCAGTAAGATAGAACAGCTGTATATAAATCCTGGGGGACTGAATGAATTATGATGCAGTGATAATAAACCATCCAGGCTTCACTGTTGGAAGCTTCTGGCAGTTATATTTCCCAGGCTAAAATCTTCAAGCTGTGTTTTGTCTTCCCTGGAATGTAGCCGCCACTCACTCTTGGCTACCCTTGTCCCTGCAGCAGAGCCTACCTACATAAGTGATTCTTGCTTATGTGAAAAGTCTTAAAATCTGAAACGCAGGATTTGAATCTCACGGTTTGAAGGCAGACTTATAAATCTGGATGGGGAGACGAGCTGAGTCATGGGTTGGTTCTTTTAAGGAAAACTAGACTCAGCAGAAACAGCCATTAGAAAAGCCCATCAACTGCAGTTTGGGGAAGCAAAGCAAGGAAGTAATATTATGCAAGCTGGCTCAAGGTCAAAAGCCCTTGCTTCTGCTACTGCTGCACCTCCAATAACTGAAATGGTGTTTTAATCACCAGAAGCTACTCAGAGATTTGCTGAGTAACTGAAGACTCCACAGGAGGGGGAGGAGAAGTTCCTGGAAATGACCGCTTTCTCTCTCCAGGGGGTCTATTTGAGTCATGAGATTTAGGAAGGTGATAGAATTTTATTAAGTAATATATGGGGAGGGCTGTGGTTCAGTGGTAGAACATACATTTTGTGTACAGAAGGTCCCCGGTTCAAGCCTCAGCATCTCCAGTTAAACATTAGCAGGTACTATTGGTAGGAGAGACCATTCTCTGTCAGAGAGCTACTGCCAGGCACAGCAAACCACTGGGCTAGTGTATTTATCGTATGTCATGTGTAGTGTAGCCTGGAGATCCAAGGACTGGCAGGGAAGGGATGTTTGGAAATGGTTTGCCATTGTCATGACCCATAGTGAACTACCACCCAAATCCTTTGAGGTCTCCCACCCAAATACTAGCCAGGGTCATCCCTGCTTAGAGTCCAAGATCTGATGGGATCATACTTGATGGACTAGTGAGAGCCAGTGCAGTGTCCATTTCATCATTGATTTGGAAAAAAACTTGTAGTACCAATGGGTAAAGGTAAAGGTATCCCTTGTGCAAGCACTGGGTCATGTCTGAACCACCCCGTATTGAGTCTGCCAAGAAAACGCTGGAGGGCGTCACCCCAAGGGTCAGATGTGACTCGGTGCTTGCACAGGGGATACCTTTACCTTTACCAGTGGGTAGTTTCCATCTAAAGCTTGAAGTACATGCAGGCTCTGCTGTTTCCCAGTCTTACTTGAGGACAGAAAAACAGGTTCTGATTCTGGCAACACTCCAGGATTTTGAAGAAAGGTCAGCTCCTTGAAAGAGGCAATCCTTCTACGGGGATGCTGAGAAGAGGGACAAAACTGCTAGGTTGGTGTTCACCTTGGGGGATGATCAAGCTGAGTAAATAATATGATTTGTTCTAATATAAAGTTTGGGTTGGGTCTGGATTGTGTGAAGGAGCCCCACACTGGGTCTTGGCAGCCCTGTCCCCCAAGCCATTACAAACAATAAATTTCTCTTTATCTGAACCATCTTGGATGGTTCTTGGATATTAGATTCTAAGAATCAGGGGTAGCCTGGTATAAAATTCATTGAACTCATAGGGTGGTTTTGGAGGGTAGTGCTTCCATTTCCTCCTGTGAGGATTATGTCTAATGACTGCTCTGGATTATTTGATTTCAGCAGTAGAATGGCTGCATTAGAATTTAGCCTTGTAGAGCAATCAAGACATCCAGGAATTTAGAGCCTGTGCCAAAAATGTTGCTGATGCATCCTCAGAGGGTGTAGATGTGGGAGGAATCAATGTCACCACATGATCTGGAGCAATAGCAAAATCTGTCCAAATATGCAGACACAGTGAAAGAAGTGACATCATAGTCTACTTATGCTGTTGTAGGGCAAGGCCACAGAAGTTGTGTTGATGTGAAAGCAGCCCTTTGACTAAAAAGAAACCTCAACATATATAGAAATGCATGGGGTGTGCATGTGTCAAGGACAAGTGATCAAATACAGGGGTAGTCAACCTGTGGTCCTCCAGATGTTCATGGACTACAATTCCCATGAGCCCCTGCCAGCAGCAGTTTGCCACAGTACTGTTCCAGGGACACTACAGGGAAAATCATAAATAAGCAATTATGCATATTGTACAAACTAAGAGGATATGATACATGGGGGAAATTCTAGGTTCAGACTGGTAATAATGGTAAAAAGGGTAATGTAAACTAGCACCGCAGTCCTAAACCGAATAATACCCTTTAAATCCATTGATTTCAGTTGACAGTTGTAACTCTGCTTGGGATCACACTGTAAATCTTTCTCTCTGATGTGCTAGTTTTCCATACGCAGAGAGGTTTTGTTTGTTTTTTAACTGTTAAGAATGCTATTATTCCCTATAATCCTTAACACTATTTCGCTCCCTTGTATTTCGCTCCTTTGCTCCCTTATATATTTGGGAAACAGCCTCCTGGGAGGAGACTGTCCGGGGCCCTGTCCGTCCAGGTCCACCCTGATTGGCCCTCCCCCTCTAGCTCCCACCCTCCCTCCTTGCTTGCTAGAAGCCTTGTGGCTGCAGCCTCCATTGTTGGTTTGTGGGAATTGTAGTCCATGAATATTAGGAGAGCCACAGTTTGGTCACCCCTGCGGGAGGCATTTGTCCTGCCCCCTCCCCAGCACTTGAGCATGCCACTTTTGTTCAGTCCATTACTTACTGTTGCAGTACCCAAAGGAAGAAACTTGCTCACAAGGAGACCTTCAGACAGCTTGCTTCTAGCAGCAAGGAAGGCGTCTGGAATGTGGGTGGCCAACTTGGGGCTCTTGTTATTGCTCCCCATGTGTGCATGCTTATGCACTGCTCTGTCTCTAAGCAGGCAAGAGCTAGGGAGGTAACAAGAAGGCTGAGAATACCCCCAAGTTAACACATCCAATCAGAAGCTGAAGGTTATAAGGCAAGGCAGGCTGTTTGTATTGTCCCTTATCAGTCTCCATAGAAATTAGTTTGGAGAGGTGGGCTGCTTTAATCTTCTTCCTCTTGGCACTGGGAAGCACTGGGGGGGAGGCACCAAGCAGGGCCACTGAAAGTGCAGGACTTGTAGGACTTGCTACATGTGCTACGTGGTTAAATCGGCCATGGATAGACACATAATCTCTTGCATACTCCTATCAGGAAACAGACTTAGAGGCTGCAAACCACATCCCAGATAGAAAGCTACCCCTACAACAACTTTCTCATTAACTATGTTGTATGGATGTGGCATGAACATGCCCTTGATGTTCTATCTTTCCTTTTGTTCTATCTAGGATTTCTGTCTGGGAATGGCTGACTTCCTTGGCAGAGTTTTGCACTGGTTTTGAACACATTTGTAATACTTATAAAGCCTACCAGACTGGTTCAACCAGATACAATCACAGCACAAAATAAATTAATGTACAGACAATGGGCGATAATTGCCTCTGCGAGTTATCTCCAACTCTACAGCTATGTTATTCCTCTTAAGCATCCATCTTTTTCTTAAATTGCGTCACTGATTTTCTTAGTCTGAAATCACATTGTGTAGAGCGGGAAGAGTGGTATGTTTTTCAAAAACTGTCCTTTCTGCATGGCTGTCTATTAATTCAGAAACCTGATAAAGCTCATTTAAAGTCACTTTTCTGTTTTCCCCACATACCAGCAATGGGAGAGGAGCTAAAAAGCAGTCTGAATGGCCTTGTGAATTTGGTTTTATTCCACATTATAAGCAAGGATGAAACAAAGGGGTTGAAATGTTGAACAAAATGATGGGTATGTAAAGACCACGTCTTCAGAAGGTCCTCTTGGCAAGTATGCCTAGACAAGGCCTTTCATCACCTGTCAGTCATCACATTGCACTGCTGTGTATATTATAAGCAGCTGTCAATCAAAATAAAACAAAAGGCTCAGCCTCAAAGAGAACTCTTGATGTTATCAGTCTGCATTGTTGCCTTATATTGAGTCAGACTGTTGGTCTATCAATCTTAGTACTGTCTCCTCTGACTAATAGCATTTCTTTAGGTCTTCCAGCAGAGAAAGGCCTTTGCCAACACGTGCTATCTGAAACCTATTAGAAGGTGATGTCAAGATTTGAACCTGACATCCTTTGCAGACTAAGCACATATTCTGCTTCTGAACTCCAGGCCATGTCTGGGCTGAAAACACCAAAGAAAGTGCAATGACACCAAAGGAAGTGCAATGGCAAACAAACATTCCAACGGAGGAAATAGCATGATGGCAGCTAAAGGCTAATATAATGTGGCAAGGTGTTGTGAGCACTGTCTTCCTCTGTTTGCTTTCAGTGCATATGGTCTTCTCCAGTGTGGTGTAGTGGTTAAGAGCAGTGGCTTCTAATCTGCTGAGCCAGGTTTGATTCACCCTCCTCCACATGCAGCCAGCTGATAGAGCTATTCTGACCTAGCAGTCCTATCAGAGCTCTCTCAACCTCACCTATCTCTGTCTTGCCACTGATGTGGTTATAACAAATAGAATTTGTAGCCTTAAAAATTAAAATCAGCACTTTGAACTGGGCCCAGAGGATAACTGATAACCAATGCACACAACAGCCTGGATTTCATGCTTCCCTACTCCTTTTCTTTACGCCATCAGTCCACCAACCTCAGTATTATCTATACTGACCAGTAACCGTTCTCCAGAATCTCAAGCAGAAAAAACTCTGCTACTTCTTAACTGGAGCGGCCAGAAATTACACCTCTGATTATGCTCACTGGACAACAGCTGCCTCTAGAAGTGAGCAGTGACTCATGAAAGCTCATACCCTGCCACAAATTTTGTTAGACTTGCAGTTGCAAGTGGACTTTTTGCTCTCTTCTACTGTGACAGTCTATGGCCTCTTATGCATGGCGGCAGCTACTGTGCGCTGCCGCCGTGCCATTGCGGCGGGTATGATGCCCCGCCATTTCCCGTGTACGCACGGGAGCTTGGCATACTGGGTTGCCCAGTGTAGCGCATGCGCTTTACGCTGGGGCCAGAAGGCCGGATCGCTGCCAGCTGAGGTAAGTGAAGCGGCGGGGGTGGGGGAGGTGGGAAGGGGCCGGGGGGGCAGGGAGTCGCCCCTACCAGCTCCGTGGCTCCACAGAGCCCGCAGGGGCACGCGGAGTCCCTTAAGGGACACCGCAAGTCGTGGCTGACCGGGCCAACAGACCTGGAGCTTGCAATTATGCACAGCGCCGGCCTGCCGCAGCCCCAGCTTACCCAGGAAGCTATGGAAGATCCCGCGTTCGCTTAACGCAGGTCTTCCATAGCCCTGGGCCAGGAGGTGAGTGCGCTGGCGGTGGCAGCAAGCGTTATCGGGGATTTTCCCTGAAGCGCTGCTGCCACCTATGCGGGCAATATGGCCTGTGCATAATGGGTCCATCACAGCTACCCATCTCTATCTGTCTGACCATACAATACATAGTGTAATCTCCTTGTGTAAGAGAGTTCTCCTGCTCAGGGACCTGAGTATGTACGCAATGATTTAAGTTGATCAAATTCTAGAAATCCAGCTGAGACAGGCAATTCCGACCACGCTACTCAAATTACGTCCTCAGGATCTTTTGGGGGTGAAAGAAATCCTGAAAGTTAAATAGGAATAAAACGAATATTGGCTTGTAAGGTCAATTACATCTCACTGCGTTTTTCATAAATAGAAGCCAAGTTAGGGATGAAAAATGCTTATAAGGCTGTGCGACAACAGACTGTTAGGTAGCGTTGACATATGTGCAATACACATGGAAATGTCTCAAGGTGCTGAAAATTGACTACAAAAGTAAATAAAAATAAAAACACTATTTTGGAAACTGCCATACGATTTTTCCAAATACCAACTATGTAAAGGAAATAGCTAATTATGTTCAGTTGTTTCCGTATAGGATATTTAGATTAAAGTGTTACTGTACCTGACATCATCTCCTTGACAGGTAGGGCAGAAAGCCAATTTTCTGCTTCCTGTGATCATGACAGATTATATCCTGTGATACCAACCTGGGTGTGGTGAGGAATTTTGCTTTAGGGTAGTAATCTCATCTGGGTTAAAATGCATTGCCAGTTCTCTTTCTGTGTCAAAATATCTATTTCCTAGGAGAATCTCTATCTCCTGATGATAAAAGTGGAAGGCTTCTTTATGGGGATTTGACAGAGTATCGTGGCTATGAGAATTAACTCCAGAACAGGAAAGTCAGACATGACCCGGTGCTTGCACAGGGGATACCTTTACCTTTAACAGTGTAAACAATAGAAACAGTGCAACTGTGTAAACAGGTCCAGAGCACACTGATGGAGTTCTGAGAGGGAAGGATCAGGGGCCCTTCAGACACTGTTGGTTATGCCTGGTCTCAACCAAACGCCTTGCGGAGGAGGTTTTTTCTGCAGGCCCTGTTGATCTCCTCTGGGAACTCTTTCCATCAGGTGGAGGCCAGGAGAGAGAATGCTCTGGCCCTGGTTGAGGCCAGGTGGGCATCTTTCCTAAAAGTCATAGTAAAGCAGATTGGGGGGGGGGGGATGCTGGAAAATCAGGGGAAAGCTGGAAGGTACACAAGAATGTTGTCCTGTTGTGTGGAAGCAGAACACACACACACACACACACCGTTTCCAGCAACAACAAACCTGGACCAAATGCTTGGTGTGGAAGAGACCTGTGTCAGCTATAGAATCCTCTCTCCTGTGATGTGTATCTAGTCATTTTCCCCACGATGTAACTGGAAGGCTTTCTGAGGGCTTTTAAAAAATCAGGAATTATTACAGTGCCATGACATTACATTGCTACAGCAATCAGGGAATCTAAAAAAAAAGAGTCTTCCAAGAGTGGTAGGAAAACTGGTGGCTTTGAGGGATCATTAGCAGGGGGGAAAGTTACTGATGCAGGCATGACTTGAAAATCAGCACTTCCGCATCCAGGCAGCACAGTAATACATTTGGACTGTGGTCATCCCCAGAATGATCACAGCAAAGCGGATTATGGAAAGAGCGTCCTGAGGACAGGGAAAAGAGGGCGATTATAGGATGATGTAATGTGGATGCAAAGAAGGAAAGACAGGCAGACAGTTTGGAAATACAGAACAAATTTAGAGTCCAGTGTCACGTTTAAGACCAACAAAGTTTTATTCAAGGTATGAGCTTTCATGTGCACGCACACTTCCTCAGACACAATATGATGAAATAATCAAATACAGAGAAAAACTTGATCAGCCCCTGTTAAGATTCCAGGGAAACCCTAGATTCCTTAGAGTAGGCTTTCTCAACCAGGGTTTCATAAAACCCTGGCGTTCTCTGGTAGCCCTGGGAGGGCTTCCTAAATAAGTGGTAATTAATTAATTTTTAAATATATTGTTACAAATTTGTTAGATTTATCATATACGATCATGCCAGTCCATTCCCACCCCCACCCCCCAAAATGTCTAATGATGGGCCTGGAGGGGGTGGGAAGGGGAGGGGTCCCGGGTGGGCATATGCACAGCTATATTTCCCAACATATTCTGCACCATCTGGGATTTCTCGAAGCCTGTATAATGTTTCAGGGGTTTCTCAGTGGTAAAAAAGCTTTAAAAGGCTCACCCTAGGACACACTTTGAAAGCCATTTCTCTGTTGGAAGACCTGTTATCCAATGCCTAGTGAATCAGTGATAGACTTGTACATTCCACCCATACAAACTACCAGCCAGGGGAAGTTTAATCTTGCATTTTTAATAAATTCCAATAGCAGGTGCCAAATACATTTTTTTTAAAAAACGTACATTCCCTCCTTCCCTCTAGGACATACCCATATCCTACTGCTGCATCCCTTAACCTTAAGTGACTTGCTATTCCAATAAGTTTTACCCATGAACTGCCTGGGGTTCTATTTCTCTTTTGGCAAATGTCAAAGCAGATTGTCTGTATCCAAATGCAATCCCTCTCAGTCACTTCCGCAGAAGAATTGTTCCCAGGCATATGTGGAACTGTTTGCTGTTGACATATTTATTGCTGCCAGTGCGTTGTTTAATTTCCTTTGTGGCATGGTGGGGAAGGGGAGAAAACAACGGCAATTTTAAAAAGTTTGGAAGGAAGTATGTTTTGCTAGGTCATCAATGCTGTGGTTATTGGCTGTCTAGAGACTAGATGAGGGCAGGAATCCAAAGGAGCTAGTTAGTTTCCAGCTTGTGTTTATCATCAGGAATACATGTGCCTCCCTCTCCATCTCCAGACAGAGCTAATGAATTGTTATTACACTCCCAGGATATAGAAGAAGAAGAAGAGTTGGTTCTTATATGCCGCTTTTCTCTACCCAAAGGAAGCTCAAAGCGGCTTACAGTCGCCTTCCCATTCCTCTCCCCACAGCAGACACCCTGTGGGGTGGGTGAGACTGAGAGAGCCCTGAATCACTGCTCAGTCAGAACAGTTTTATCAGTGCCGTGGCGAGCCCAAGGTCACCCAGCTGGTTGCATGTGGGGGAGTGGGGAATTGAACCTGGCATGCCAGATTATATTCAGATAGCCAGTTTAACCATGGTTCAGATAATTATGTGTTTGAAACCAATTCCATGTCTGCTGTTTGGGGAAAGGCTGCAGCAAAACCAAGGTGGCACACTGGCTTCAATGTGGATGGGAAAGTCATGATTTTCCCAGTAACACCCACATTGGCACCATTTCTTCTGTTGTCCCCATGACCGTTTATGCACTGGAGGTTTCATGCTGGAGTGCAGGCTGGATTTTTAGTCATGGCAGGTTGCTCTTCCTGTACCCACACAGGGGAGCATTTGGCCTGGTACACCTCATCCGCCCCCGATTTTTGCTCCTGTACGAGAGCTGGGGCAGTGAAGTTCCCAGTGCATAAACCGTCCATGACCCACACACGAGAGGGCTTTTAAACATTGGAATCGACATATTGTTACAGTGTGGTAACATAATAAACCATCCATTTATCAAGTAGGCTTTACTTATTATTTGCTATATCTAATCAGCAGCTAGAAAACAGTAATAATGAGAGCAGGATAATGCATGCAGCAGACAGATAATATATACTATATCTCTCAGTATCGTATATTTTACTTTATTGACTGTCGCATTACATGTTCAGGCAACGATTTATTGTCCCCATCACTCTGGCCCTATGGATAGAATCACTCATTATTTACTAGCTGATAAATCCCCAGATGCTTGCTCCTGGGGAGAAAAGCTATGGCAAATCTAGACAGTATCCTGAAAAGCAGAGACATCACCCTGGCCACTAGGGAAAGAAAACAACCACCTGAAATGGTGGGGAATCCTCTGTTTATCTCTTGGGAAAACTTAATCTACTGATGCGTTAAATGTAAATTTCCCTCAGGATATCCAAACCAGGAAGAATGGTGCAGCAGGAGAAGCATGCGTCTTCTCATGTCCTACAATCTGGATTCATATTGGACACCATGTGATAATGGTGGAAAGTGCAGTTCAATTGCAGCTGACTTATGTTGGCCCTGTAGAGTTTTCAAAGCAAGAGATTGTCAAAGGTGGTTTGCCCTTGCCTGCCTCTACGTGGCAAACCCCGGGCTTCCTTGGTGGTCTCCCATCCAGACATAGATAGAGCCAAGCCTGCTTAGCTTCCAGGATCTGATGAGTTTAGGCTAGCCTGGACCCATCAGGTCAAGATAGGACCTCTGTGTACCTAAGAAATTAAATCCTAAGCACTATTCATCCATCAGCCAGACATGAGTGACACAAGGACCATGCGAAGTGAGACATGGCTCTCATTGATTGAGAGTGACCAGCCCAAGGTCACTGGTGAGCTTCATGCCTCAGTGGGGACTTAACCCCAGGTCTCTTGGATCCTGGTCCGATAATACTATGCCACAGGAAGCTGAATTCTGTATACAATTTCACGTTTTGTGCTTTTACTGTTGTCACATCACAACATTCAGAAGTACTCTGGAAATAAGAAACTGGAGTAAAATGATGAGACAGCCTTGCATAAACTCCACTTTTTCTATGGGGCTTTTTCTTTTGTGAAGAACATTCTGGTCCTCAAAGATAAATGCTCTGACTGCAGAGGAGTCCATAAATTCCTTCCCTCTGTATCAATTATATGTTACTTGGGTAAAGAGACTATTCTTGGCAATTCCAAGTAAGGTTCAGTGGAAACTTTTCAAAGGCAGCGTGAGAATGATAAAGGACATCAAGGCAGATTAGATGTTGGTCTTGATTATTGGACTGCATCATGATCACCCTTTTATCTCACAAAAAAACCACTTTTGATTTCCATTTTCTTTTACTTTTTACTTTCCACCAATCCCTCCCCCTAATATTCTCTTTGTTCAGGCTGGAAATTGAATACTTTTGCCAGAGGAAGAGTCATTTAAGTTGGAGGATGGCTCTTCATGATGGAGGAGGCTTCAAACTATGCTTAGTGGTGGGATATCATGGTTTTCAAACCATTGGCCAGGACCACTAGATGCATTGCAACACTCCTATATGCCTATTTTGTTTTTGAGTTGGACTGTTAAATCATATAAAGAGATTCAGGTGGTTAGCCCTGTTGGTCTGAAGCAGCATAACAAAGTCCAGTGATACCTTTAGGATAATTGCTCTCAGCATTCCACAATTAAGGCTACATCTAACCATTTTTGACATATTTGTTTCCTTTACGATGTTTCCCCGCAGAATTAAACCCAAATAAATGATAACCTTATAAATTTAGCTTGTTATTCCTTTATGGGGCCTGTGTTGTTCAATATATTTATAAATGATTTGGATGAGGGATTAGAGGGGATACATTAAATTTGCAGACGATACTAAACTGGGAGGGGTAGCAAACACAACCGAAGACAGAATCAGAATACAGGATGATCTTGATAGGTTCGAGAAGTGGACTAAACTGAATAAAATGAAGTTCAATAGGGACAAATGTAAGTTCTGCATTTAGGTAGGAGAAACCAAATACACCAATATAGGATGGGGAAGACTTGTCTTGGCAGTAGGAAGTGTAAAAAGGATCTAGGAGTCTTAGTAGAACACACAATGAACATGAGTGAGCAGTGTGACTCGGTGGCAAAAAAGGCAAATGGGATTTTGGACTGTATCAAACGGGGTATCATGTCCAGATCACAAGAGGTGATGGCACCGCTTTACTCTGCTGTGGTTTGGCCTCACTTGGAGCACTGTGTTCAGTTTTGGGCACCAATGCAGACAAACTGGAGCATGTCCAGAGGAGGGCAACAAAGATGGTTAGGGGTTTGGAGACCAAGACATATGAAGAAAGGTTGGGAGAGCTTGGTCTTTTTAGCCTGGAGAGGAGATGACTGAGAGGGGATTTGATAACCATTTTCAAATATTTAAAAGGCTGCCATATCAAGGATGGAGCAGATGGACCAGAACCAATGGGATGAAATTCATTCAAAAGAAATTCCGTCTAAACATCGGGAAGAAGTTCCTGACAGTTAGAGCGGGTTCTCAGTGGAATAGGCTTCCTCGGGAGGTGGTGAGTTCTCTATCTTTGGAAATTTTTAAACATAGGCTGGATAGCCATCTGATGGAGAGGCTGATTCTGTGAAGGTTCAAGGGGGTGGCAGGTCACAGTGCATGAGCGATAGGGTTATGAATGTCTTGCATGTTGCAGGGGGTTGGACTAGATGACCCTTGAGGACTTCCAACCTATTATTCTATGATTCTATGAATCTGTTAAACATCTTCATTATAATTTACTGCCCACCCTCTACCTACATATATGGACAGTTACCTTCTATTTCATTGTATCAGAAGAAGTATGCATACACACGAAAGTTTGTACCTTGAAAAAAACTTTGTCAGACTAAAAGGTGCCAGTGGACTACAATTTTGTTCTGTTGGATCGTTGACCTTAGCATTGTCTGGCTGGCAGCCGTGCCCAGCCAGAGAAAGTTCTTTCCCCAAATCAGCAATCTAGTTTCCTTTTAACTTGTGATGCTGGAAACTGAACCCACAATACTCTGCATATATTTATTTATTTATTTATTTAGATTTCTATACCGCCCATTTCTTTGCAGCTCTGGGCGGTTTACATAAATATTATGTATATATAAATAAATAAATATATCTCATATGCTTGCCCCAGCCCCTCTCTAAAAGTAATTTTTAGAAAGGTGACTTCAGTTGTGATCTTTCAACCTTATAGTCTAGCTCTGAAACCAAACAAGAACAAGACATTTGCTCCTTTGGCTAAGATTGTAATCATAAGTACCCTTCTGTAAGAGTTCTATTGAAATCAGTAAGATATTCCGAGTAACGCCTTCAAATATAACTTTGCTATTCTTATCCTGGCTGATCTCCAAAACCACAAATATCATGCTTAATGTCCCCACAGTTACTGTTCATGTCCAACTGAAACAGATCAGATTTGCTGCCAGCATGTGATCTTATTGCTGATGATTGATTCTGGTTATATTTTCCCTATATGTCAAACATATGAACATTTATTCAAAACATTTATTAGCTGCCTTCCTTGTGGCGGCTTACAATATCAATACCACCATCATCAATTCAATATCATCAATAAAAAATACATAATAAAAGTGTCCATGAAAGCCCAAACCCCAAATTCAAAATCACAGTTCAATTAATGTATTGTTGTATACATGTATATATTCTGCACTTTAAAAATCAAAATTCTGCAACTGCAACATTCTATAATTGGTATGCATTCTGAAAATTTAGCAAATGTGCAGGCTCCCTCATTATTGTTCTGCACAAGGCAGTGGTTCTTTACGTTTTTTGAAGAGGGGCCTACTTGTAAATCTAGGGCTGCATCTAGACTGTTTTTTCTACTAACATAAAGGAATAGGTAATTTCCACCAGTTCTGCCTTATGGCTGCAGACCCACAATTTGCCTCTCATGCCTCTCATGTGGGCTTCCTGTTCCCCAGGAGCAGCATTTGAGGGGAGCTCAGTGGGCTGCAGCAGGAGAGGGGAAGACAGAACCGTGCCACTGATAGAAATGCCTTGGAAAAAAATCTGGATCTAACCCTCATTGTACAGTTCAAGATTCGCTTGCACAGTCATTCCAGGCTACTTCCCCCTCCCCAACATAAAATACAAAAATTTCACAACACTTAGCTCTTCAATTTTATTGTTTCTTAATATAGAGTATTACCGAGCAACTGACTGTCATGGTTATTTTGTACACTATGCAGAAACAACCCCAAGTCTTTTTCTTGGCATCCCTATTCCATCCCCCACCTACTCAGATTTGCAGCTCATATGTAAGAGAGTTGCAAACCACATTGGGGTGCCAAATATTAAGGTATGGTCTGTAGGCATGTGACACAGCAGACTTGCTGAAGCTAAATAGCTTAGCACTTGCATGGAGATTTGTGATTTCTGTTACCTTTGGCCCATTTTGTCCTTTTTCTAGTGCAAAATCTTGGCATATTCTCAATCAAAGCTATGGGCTGCTTCCACACAGTAATAACAAAAGCTGCCTGCATCTTTCTCCTTACATCTCCTCAGCAAAAGGGCTGAAAGACCTATGCTGTCATGACAGGGAAAAATGGGAAGTGGCACCCACCATGAAAGGCTGACAGCAGGAAATTGAGCCAATGTGGACAGGACCTTTGTGCATACTATCTTTGTCTCAGCATATGAACATACTTGGATTGTGATATTTTCCAAAAGATCAAAGTAAAGCAGGTCTGACAAAGAGCATCTTGAGAATGGGAGAAAACCTGATCAGAGGATATTTAGATTCCCCTTCATGACACTCCAGTTTGGAAGCCCAGGTGAAGAAAAACTCCCAGCCATTGTCACTGCTTCCCACCTAGATCTTTTAAATTAATTACCCATGTTTTACTTTTGCAGTCCTCAGGCTAAGTGCTACCATCTGCTGCTTCTCTTATTCTCATTGTTTTGTCTACAGTGCAGAAATGTGAGTCTAAACATCAGCATTTAAATTATCAGCTTGAAGATGCATAGACAATCCATCTCTCTTAAAAGCTCTCTGGGCTTCTGTTAGGCACATCTGCAGGGCAGCTTTCTTTGCTTCTCAATCAAAACTTTTGCTGACAGCTGAAAGCAAAGTCCTTTTGAATCCTGTCCTGTGTGATGGCATTGGGAAACCAATCACAGCTCTGATCTTGCAACTGTCCCTGTCAGATTTGTGAATGAGAAGGAATCTCCACAGTTTGGCTGTATAACCATCAGCTAAGCTGATTAGGATCCCCTAGATCTGCTTGGTGCCCATGGATACTATGGTACCAACCAACATCCATTATAATGCCTGCCAGGTGTTTGTAGGGAGTGGGCAGGTCCAGGTAGAACTTTTGACCAGCAAGACTTCTGATTGAGTACTGGAGATTCGATTGGCTGTGCAGATTTTTTGTAACATTGCTTTAGCGGCAGTGGCCATCACAGCACAAGGATCTACATGGTGTTACTGAAGTTAAGCTGTGGCAATCATCTTGTGACTAGCTTTTCGTCCTGTGGTAGCTGTTTTGTAGCAGCCTTTTTTGTTGCTGTGCCCATGTTTCCATGTCAGAATTCCAAAAATGCCTGCAAACTAAAAAAAGTTTGGGGAACCCTGATTATCCACGGTCTTTTTACTTGCCCCCCCTTTTTTTTCAAGCATTTCCCTTGAAAAATTGCTAATTCCTCACTCAGGATGGCAGTTCTGGAGGTTCCCTGAAAATAAAGTATGGCTTTGACCTGACATACCCACAGTGGGCTGCTTTAACAACTGCCAGGAGCAAAAAGAAAGAGGATTTTGGGCAACTTTAACACAGAAGGGAGCGTTTTCGGGAGGTGTGCCTTTCCCCATCACAGCACAACTATCCTGTTGAGATTAACACTCTTGTTGCAGTTGCTTCTCACAAGGCATTAAGAAAATTGTGTAAATATCATATCTACTTGTATATCCTTTAAAAAGAAATCAGAAATAACGAACTGAAACCAGGATAACATTCTGGCCAGTGTACTGGGCTGAAATCTGTTGATTCTTACTGAGTTCCCCAGAAGAACATTTTTGCTTTGTACCACCCAATGTTTAGTTTTCCTTTGCTGCTAAGACGCACAACAGATGACTCTTGTGTTGTCAGATGCAAGAAGTTGATTGGACCTTGAGAACAGCAGTTCATGGAAACCATCCAAGCACACGAGGGTGAATGGTTCAATGGACAAAAAGACACATCCTTCCATGTAGGGATGGGGTGTTTCCTATGAAATGTCAGACAGACAAGAAACAGCATTCTTCTTCCCTGGGAGAACCACTCCTACATGGTTCTGCACACCCATGGACAGCACATATCAAAAATCAAAAAGACTCAAAGCAAAACAAATCAATTTGTTCAAAGGTCATCCTGAAAGATCATTCTGGTTAAGCTGCAGTTGCAGCACTCTTAACATAATCTCTTAAATTTCATAGGTAGTAACAGGAACTCTTTCTATCTATTTCTTGGTCACTCTCTTCCTTTCTACCTCTCTCTCTTTGCTATTTTTACCCCTCCCCACAAGCTAGAGCCTGTTGTATGAGCTACAACGGTCTTTAATTCTAGTTGCTAATAATACAGTAATATTCTAACCATCTATTGTCACAATCTGTTATTCTAGAACATAGGTATTAGCCAGCTGGATCAGACCACTGATTCCTTTTATTTCAGAATTCACAGTGTTCCCAACATTCTTTTTTTTTTAAGGACATCTCCATCCTTTTTTCACTAGAGGATAGAGACTTTACTTTTTAAAAAAAGATAAAAATTGAGACTTCAGGGGAACTAATAGATTGTAGAAATGGATGCTTGTTCTTGTGCTACAGAGATATGTCAATTACCAATTTTGTTTTCAAGTGTAAAAGGTCCACTGATGTGAAGGCTGAGGCAATGAAGTGCAGAGAAAACTGCCCTATAGACCAGGGGTAGTCAACCTGTGGTCCTCCAGATGTCCATGGACTACAACTTGTAGTTGTAGTCCATGGACATCTGGAGGACCACAGGTTGACTACCCCTGCTATAGACCCTTCATTGCCAATGCCAGTGGAAGCTGCATAAAGAATTGCTGCCATATGGAAGCAACCTATGCAGCACTGTCTGCTTCTGAAGCAGATTTATCTTAGACTGTTTACACACTGGAGGTTTCATGCCGGGCTGCAGGCTGGAGTTTTAGTCATGGAAGGTTGCCCCACCTCTTTGTGCACCCACAAAGGGGAGCATTTGGCCCGGTGCACTTCATCTGCCCCCCATTTGTGCTCCTGCACGGGAGCTGGGGCACTGAAGTTCCCAGTGCGTAAACGGTCTTACTGAATCACAGGGGGCTGCAAATAGCTGCCATTAAGTATAGGTTTGAAAAGTACAGTAGATCAAAATAGGGAGATGCCCAGTGTTAGCATGGGAATGAATTAGGAATTAATTATGCCACCGCTCATTCTCCAACAGCTTCAGTGATTTCTTCCCATCCTTGCTGATATATCTAAGGGGTTGAGGGCAAACTCCAGATTCTCTGGATGCTGCTTCTATGACCGTTTATGCACGGGAGGTTTCATGCCAGGCTGCAGGCTGGAGTTTTAGTCGTGGCAGGTAGCCCCACCTCTTCCTGCACCCACATGGGGGAGCATTTGGCCTGGTGCACCTTAATCGCCCCCAATCTGTGCTCCTGCACGGGAGGTGGGGCAGTGAAGTTCCCAGTGCATAAACGGTCTAAGAAAGGATGCATCTGTATCTCTTGCCCTTCTCCTCCATTCCCTTCATGAGTCCTCCTTTCCCCCAGTTCTGTGAGCAATAACATGACTTATGAACACAAGCAGAGCCCTCTGTGGAATCAGACCAGTGTCCATCTAGTCCAGCATCCTCTTTCCCACAGCAGCTCAGCAGATGTCCCCGAGGGCTCAGAGGAACACAAAAGCTGAAGCTTCTCCTTGCTTCTGCCTCTCCTCCTCAGCAGTTGACATCCAGGGGCATTCTTCCTCCAAAATTAGATGGCTCTGTTCAGCCATAAGGGCTAATAGCCATGAATGAACCTAAGCTCTAGTCATCATCGCTTCCTTTACAGTGTGAAGAAATATTTCTATGCATACTTAAGGAGAGGCCATGGCGCAGTGGTAGCGAGTATACATGGCATACAGAACGTTCCAGGTTCAATCCCCAGTATATCCAGCTCAGGAGCAAGTGATGTGAAAGACTACCATCCGAGACTTCAGAGGTCCACTGTCACAGAATAGAAAATACCTTTAAGATTGATGTCTGATTGACTGGCCTTTTCGTATGTTACAGTGAACGCATGTATGTAAATATACACTTGTTTGTAAGAAAGAGCTAATGCACATTCACTTCACAAATGAAACTGGAGATTATCAGCACCTGGATAACTGGAGTATACATCCCATGTTCGGTTGTATATGTGTTGAACATAAGATGTGTGGGACATAAGATGTGAATTACTCAGTGCAACTATACCAACAAATCACTGTACATGTGTTCATTGTAACTTGTGAATAGAGCTGGAATAAGGCAGATTTGTAAATTCAGGTTTGCAGGGAAGAAAGATGAGCAAAGGAGTTAGGCTGCCCAGATGGCAGCTTCTTTGAATTCGGTTATTGAGGGAGAGGTTTTAATTGCACAGTTTATGTTCAAGCAAGCAAAGCATTCCAGTGTGTTCTCTTGAGTGTTTTCAAAAGGCTTTGAGCTTCAAGAAAAAGGGCAACAAAGGCAGCCCAGCTGGCCGATTAGTATTTGAGCAGCATTGGGACAGTGCCCTGCGGAGACAGAATAGAACTGTGATTCTCCTGGGTTTTCAGACATCTGAACCGCAGGAAACCCTGGATTAAGGGCTTGCTATGTTGGGTCTGTGACGCAGGGCTCTGATGCTATCTCAGCAGGGCAGTGATGACACACAGCAAGACCCAGATTCACCGCAGAAAAGTCTAAACGGAGCTATCAATAGGGCATTTGTAAGACCAGTCATTGTCCAGAGGCTGCCAAAAGGATAAACAGGCATCAACCCGCTTTGCATCACTGCAGGTCAAAGGTCAGCCTTCGACATCCTCCTCTCTCATCCCTCGTGATTGCTCAGCTCAGCGAGCCCAGAGAAACCCCAGCACGGCAACCTGACAAGGCATGTCGTTACATAGAGAGAAGGGTTTTTTTTTAAACATTCCCTGGAAACGCGGATGATGATCAAACAGGATCTTAGCTCATCCACTTTCTGTCTCATGCCTGGGAGGTTTGGCCAGAATCCCATTAAGACTTTGCAGGAGGATTTCATCACCCTGCTCACAAATCACAATTGGCTTTTTGTGCACTCACACAATCCTTGTTCTGTTGATTAAAGGAAGGTCAGTGTCCTCCCATACACCTAGGTGGTCTGAGTTGAGGTAAACACTTCAAGGTCTTTGAGATGGTTAAAGATAGAATCTTTGAGATGGTTAAACAGTTATCTGATCTCTTTGCCTTTCTTTGGTCCTTCCGCAACTGTACATCTATTTGCCAACATTCTGGGGTTTCCCTTTTTGTTGATACGAGATTTACAGCAGGCAACACCCTTCTTGCCCAATAACCCAGAATCTAGTTCTTGGAATATGCATGCATACCACTGCTGTCACCCCATGGTATCTTTTTATCTGTTTAGATTTATGACCCATTTTACCCCAAGGACTCATGTTTACTACTTGAATCTCCGGTCTTTCAAGTAAACTAGAGTGCTGTGTCTGAATGTACAGCATTCAGATTTCGTGCCCGCTGGCAGCCCATTCCACCTTGTTTTAGCAGTCATGGAACCCTTTCAGAGAATCACAGAAGACACTATTGGCAAATGCACATGGCGGCAGCAGATGCTTAGCAATGGCTGTGAAGTTATCTATTCCAGAAGCTGTGCCATTGTAACATAAAGGCATCCTTGACGCAATCCTAAGGAACAGGGGGCTTCCCAATAACATGGTTTAAAAATAAGCAGTTTGATGTAGTAGTTAGGAGCGGCAGCTTCTAAGCTGGCTATTCAGGCTTGATTCTCCACTCCTCCACATGCAGCCAGCTGGGTGACCTTGGGATCATCATAGCCCTGATAGTGCTGCTCTCACAGAGAAGTAATATCAAGGCTCTCTCAGCCCCATCTACCTCACAGAGTGCCTATTGTGGGGAGAGGAAGGGAAGGGATTGTAAGATTCTCTGAGACTCCTTCGGGCAGTGAAGAGCAGGATATAAAAAAACAACTCTTCTTCTTCTGATCAGATCTGATGCTTCTCCAGGGTCACTTTCCTCTTCCCTCATTACTAAAGTGTGTGATATTACTACACCCCTCTTCCCTAAAGGCCATGGAATATTTTTATACAAGTTGTGCATATAGCTAGAGCATCTGTTGTTGGTGTGAAAACTGTCTAAGCTTCAGGCAAAGGGGCCAGATTTTTACATAGTAGCTGATGCAACCTATCAAGTACAGAAGTGGGAAATGATATTGAAATTGCTACCGGGTCAATCAAGTAAGAGGTACACCTGCTCCAAAACACATACATCTCCAGGAGGAAATCTATCCAATACAGTCTTGCGACACCTTCAATCAGTTGATTTGGACAAAACATCCATGTACTAGAGCCCATTAAGATGCAGGAGGGAGGCATCTTAATATTTGTCTATGCAACTTTGTGGTTTTACATAAAGGACACCAGAAGCTACTGTCTATTCTAAGGGCAAATGCAACTCACCCGGGTGCTAACTTTAAAGTTTTTTGTGTGTGGGTGTTATAAATGGAATATGGTTTGTAAATTTAGCAACTTCTTTTGTATTGTATGTACTTATAAAAAAAGATATTCAATTCATATAAATTGATAGATACAAGTTCCAAAGATTAGGAACTTCCTGTGTCTCTGTTTTCCAGCCATGGTCCCTTTTTTTCTTGATTCTATCTGTGGCAAATCACTTTTTTTCCCCCACTCTATGCCATTGATGAGTAACTAAGATTATTATTAGAATGAGCTACTAGAATTACATTTCTTCGTATTTTAGCTGTCTTGATTTTGAGTTGAACAGAGGGTATAATACATATGAATATTAATGCTAGCACTTATTGTGGAGCACTGTATCCTGTATCACTTGCATCACATATTTATTGTGATGTTTATTGTAAATTGCTGATAAAAGATTAAATGCAATGCCATTTTTTATTTTCTAAGGTCAAACTCTTATGGCTTTTAAAACAGCATATGATGGGCTATTGCAGAGTAAATAACCCCTGAGGCAGGGTGTTATGTTTTGTTTGGTTTTGGTTTTTTTGTAAGTTGTGGAGTAGAGGAGGAGGGAGGTTATTTTCGCCGCCAGGGAGGATAAATTATTTTATTGGGGATTTATTGTGGAATTTTAAATATGTCACCCACCACGAGCCAGCTTGGCTGGGTGTGGTAAGCTATAAATAAAATCAATCAATTAATTAATTAATTAAACCTAGCAGATAACTGAACCACAAGGAACTTTCAAGATTAATGTGCAATTGTGGGTGCGAATAGAGATGTCACTTGTATTTTCCTCTGGAGAGAGCCACCATGAACATCTTGCTACATATAAACCTTCACTGTACAATCTTCAGCTTGGATCCAGTGATGCATAAGCAGAAAGGAAAATGTACTTAGTGCAGTTCTACTTCTGCAAGCAATAGCACAAGGAGTTCAGTAGCATCACTTCTGCTGTTTCTGACCGACTAACAGGGCTACCCATCTTGCTCTAATTTACTTTAAAATCTTGATCCATCCCCCCAGCCCAGTTCAGAATCAGGCTTGTTCAAGAGAATGAATGCCAGTTGGTTGGGTGAAAAAGAGGCTTAAATCTCCCCCCAGAAGGCAAGTGTCAACATGGGGCAGGGTGAATCAGTGGAAACCACAGGAGGAAACTGTTAAATCCTCTCTCCCCCGTTGTGCAATCCCAGGGGGACTTCTATTAACATTTTTAAAACATTGAGCGTATTCCACCACAACCTCCTGCCCTCCCCCCACTCACCTGGTTGACTCCAATGCTGCTTCAGCTTTTCTGCGTGCTCCTCATCGAATCAAGGCACCCTTTCTTTGTGTAGCAGCCTGTCCCTGAACCCCTTCAAATAGGCACAGCTTCCCTGCGAAGAACCTTAGGGCCCCTAATTCTGTGAAGATGTCAAGGATGATTTGTTGGCAATGACTGGGCTCCATGTGCAAGTTGTGGTCCAAGAAAAGTCAGAAGGCCATACACTGAAAGTCCTAGCTTCTGTTCATTGCCTGCCTTCCCCATAAACATTCTCTCTCTAGACAGACCATCTCCCATCGCTGGCTCTGGGCTGCACATGCCTACTGCAACTTATGGGTGTTCACCTCTTTCCCTTCCCTCTGCGGCATTCCTTGGAGCTTTTAAGTTGCCAGTCTTGCCTTCAGATTGGTCCTGGAGTTATCCCAGAATCATGACCAATCTCCAGAGCAGAGATGACAGTTCCCCTGGGGAAAATGGCAGCTTTGAAGGGTGGACTCTGTGGTGTCACATCCCTGCCCAGCTTCCTCCTATCCCAAAACTCTACCCATCCAAGGCACAGCCCCCAAATCTCCAGGAGTGTCCCAAAAGCTAGAATGTCCCATTCTAGCCAAAAACTAGAATGTCCCAAACTAGGGTTGGCAGCCCTACAACTTGTCAGTCATCTTCCACTTCCTCTCTGTTGGCTGATCCCAGCTTTTGACACCCCTGGAATTCTTGGTTCTGTATATAGGCTAATTTCCCTAGGGTGCCAGGAGGGTGACTGGGAGCCAGGACAGGATCTGTGCCACTGGCTGATGGCAGGGAACCAGCATCAGAGAAGAACCCGTGGAGAAAGGCATGTGCATGGGTGTGCCTGTCTATGGGTGTGCCTCTCTATGGGCTACCAATGGACAGGACAGTGTGTGCTTTTGGCAGAGGCTACAAGCTGCTTTTCAGAACTGCAGATTCCTTGGTGGTATGAAACAGTCATGAAAGTGATTTGAAGCTAGTTGTCGATATCCTACCAATCAAATATATACATATGAGCAAGACAGATGGAAAAGTGACAAAAGACACATCTGAACAGGATCTCTTAGAAAATTTTATTTTATAAAAGCCATCTTTTGATAAAAATATAAAAAATAAATATTTAAATAATGTACAATATATTAACCTTAGAAATATTATTATTATTACTATGTCAAAGTCACATAAAATAAGACCCTTGGTCCCTCCAAGGATCACTGAAGGATGCCGTCCATAGACCAAGGCACACTGGCCGTTGCCATAGTCTGAATAAATAGTCATTCTAGATCATAATAATTATTACATTAACAATAATAGCAGTTATTGCAATTAGACCTCACATTGCTGAACGATAAATACCCTCACAACATCCCTGTGAGGTACGTCCATCGTGGTTGCTACCTCTTCCTATACTCCTGTATTTTATGTAGGAAGAGAGGGAATGAGGGGAGAGCCAATTCTGACCCATCTTACATAAGAGCAACCCTTGATTATCACCACAATGCAAGTATGAGAAGAATTCTCTGATGTGTCCAGACAGTTCAGTCGAGAGCTGGAGAGCTGAAGAAGCATTCTTTTGGGCCTTTCCCCAGCCTTCCGATATATTGCTCCTGACTGAACTGTAACATTCATCTGTCGGTCTTTAGATCTCTCAGGCTACATTCTGCTTTGTGCTCTTTTTTGGGACGAGGGCCAAAAAATCTGGCAGAATGTCCAGTCTGAGGATTCCACTAGCAATCAAATTACTGGGGTGCAAAGCCATTCCTCCCAGAAAGGAGGACGGGTGGTGCATTTGAATATCTTCATACATCTAAATGTAGGTAATTTAAAAAAATAGCTCTTTGCTTTAGCATTCAGTTTGAGCTAAAGAAAAAAAAGTGGCAAGAAACAGACAAACATACCCTTATCAAACCAACTTGGAACCAGCCAGATGGCAACAAATTAGAAACCAATGTTACAAAAACTGAGGTTGTTCAAGACAATAAAAATATTAAGAGCACTTTTTAGAAGGTTTAAAGTGTAAACACCTCATATTAATTATATCAGTATTTATTACAACAGCCCATGTAGTCACCATTATAATAACCAGATCTGTCTATTTGTCCATGGTTATCCTGCCCTTCCTCCAGTAAGCTCAAGGAGGTATACATGGTTCTCCTCACAACAATCTTGTGAGGTAGATTAAATTGAGAGTGTGAACATCCAAAGGTCAACTGGCTAAAAATATGAAGCCAGGTCCCTAAGTGTCTACCAACAAAACCATGATGGCTATTGTTTCCATATTGCAAACTGGAGAAGGAGTTGGGATAACTTGTGTGTTTGCCGTAGAGCTACCTAGTGAGATTTTGGCAGTGATTAGGTCTGCAAGCATTGCTTTCTGGATCACAGCTTGGTCGTTTAGAGCTGCACTATCCTGGCTTTTGTAAATATTAAACCATGACCCTAAATACATAAATATGAATGATGGCCATGTAGAGGCTACCTGGTCAAAGAATATTAGTGACAGTATTGAGGTGCCACTAATATTTTTAAAAGGGGAGCAATGACAGATGTTATTCATCCAAGCTGTGATTCACCAGATGTTACAGGACCACTTGATAGAAAGTGCTACCCTAATTGTTCAGATCAGGGGTGTCATAGTTCCCTTGGCTCCAAAATGTTTCAGGCCAACCCCACAGAAAAGAACTTTTTAAAAAGATACCTCTCTCCACTTTCCTAATAGTTCCATTTTAGTTCCCTCTGATAACATACCTTTAACGGGGGAAGGTGCTGAATTCTACTGCCAAAAGCTAGAATTCAAATACATTAAAAAAAATAAAAACAAATCACTGGGATTCAAATAAATATTAATTTGACAGCTACCAGGCAGCTGATATATTAACAATAAAAAACAGAGACGTTGGGCAATAAATAACAAGGAATTGTGTCAAGGCTGACTCCAGGATTTAGGGGACACAGGGTCTCTATAGTCTCTCCCTAGAGAGCCCCTGTCTGCTTTTATGTGCACACATGCACATTCCTGCACTTTTGGGCACTCTTTTAAGCCCATGAGCACAGGCAGGGCAGATAATAGCTCAAAGGCCCTCTGCTTCTCCCCTCCCATGCTACTAGCACCAGGTTGAAATGAATAGGCGAGTGAGCATTTAAACCTCTCCTGGGAAACCAAACAGTAATGATGGTCAAAAGCAGCTGCTAAGCTGCTATCCCTTGCCTGCTTCTCTCCTCAGTAGCAGCAGCAGCAGGAATGATATTGGAATTAGATCCTCTTTTTGGTTCTTATGCCAAGAAGAGCCATACACTGTATGCATCAATCAGAAGAAGGCCTTCAGGGATCCAAATCCTGCTGTCACAAAAGCCACCCAAAGAGAAAGTACAGGAAGAAGTACCTGCATCCTACTGTTACACCGCAGCAAGCACAGGGGCTGTTGCTGACAAAACATCCTGATACAACCAAGGCCCCATCAGCTGCTCAACAGTGTCCCCTGTTCCTCCCCATTCTAGCTCGAGGTTGCAAAAAGAACCTTTGACTAGAAGAACCAGAGGCTGCCTTGGAATTGCAGAGATGTTCAGCCACTCGTGGGTCCTAAAGCGAAGGAGGGATCTCAGCTCCAAAGAACCGATGGGGAGTTCCTTTGAGAGAGGCTGGAGAACTAATCTGAGGACCATGTGGTTGTAACTAGTCAGCAACAATGCCCATTTCAATGCATTGTCCCATGCCTAGAAGGGTCCCTTCCCCTCCAAAGCATGCAGGAGGTGTTAGCTGGATTTATACTGGCTTGTGGCATTCCTTAAAGTTGGAAGCTGCCTCCGAGACGACTCCTTCGTACCATCTTAGCACCTGGCAGCCTTGCTTCTTACTCTGGAGCTTCTTATTCCAATCAGAGCTATTGCCGTAAGTCACATCAACGTGGGAGACGTTGTACTCAGAGCACAGCAGGCAAGTGAGGTTGGAAAGGAGGCCTCGTACAGCATTGGAGGTGTTATTGAGGGCTTGTATCAGCTGAGCTACAGCGGGGTTGAAGTTATTCTGATCTCTGGTGATATTGCCCAATGAGGCATTGAAAAAGACAAAGATCTTATACAGGTCTATCAGTATCTCCTTTTTGTTACATGTTTGATGTACAGAGGGAAAAGAGGCATTAATCGGGCAGATATCGTTCAGGTTCTGCTTATCATTGAATGGGTAGCCTTGGTGTTCCAGCTGTTTAGGAGAGAAAGAGAAAGAAATACATGAGCACTGAACCAAATGTCATTTTTTTTAATATCCCCCCTCCAATTTCAAATCTTGCTATTCATATTTTTAATGCAACATGTTGAATTTGAAATCTGGATTTGTGTTTCATATGCTGACTTCTAGTTCAAAAGGTGTTTTGGTTGGCATCTCTTGGATGTTTGCCACAAATTGTCGATTGTGTACATCATCTATCAGATACTAAATACCACTGTATGCCAATCATCAAGTGCAGTCATATATTATAAATACTAATCGCATAGAAACTGTCAAATTGTCAAACTATTCAACTTCAAAATGTGCGTAAAAAAATTTATGAAGCATTTTTTAATCTCTAGAAACAGTGGCTCGGTTATTTCTTAGAGCCACCCAAGTGAAATGCACACCAAATTTCCAAAATGATCATGCAAAATTAATATGTCTGCCTTGCTGATTACCTTTCAGCCACTGTTAAGATTCTCTATAGCCTTTTTATTATGGCCACTGACCATAATAGATTGGTCAGTAGACTGAGCCCAATTTTAATTGGTTTCTGTATCTTAATTGAAATAGAACATATCAAAAATGGTTTTATCAGTCACCAGTAGATTTTGTTTAAAGTCACCTTATAATTCCTTTATTATCTCGAGTTCTCACTGCAATTTCACTTGAAACAGATTTCAAAGCAAATTTTGAGTCTTCTTAATCAAAATATACTTGTGGAATGATAGATTGGGGGGGTAAAGCCATGTTGGTCTGAAGCAGCATAACAAAGTTTGAATCCAGTGGTACCTTTAAAGCACACTTCTTCGGATATCATATCTGAAGAATATCTGAAGAAGAGTTCTTGCTCATTAAATCAAATAAATCAAATAAATAAATGAAATCATGTATATCTTGAATAAAACTTTGTGCCCCTGGACTCATACTTCATTATACTTATGGAATGTTGAAGACAAGCAAAAGTTTTCATATAGCTCTCAGAACACCTTGAGAAGGCTTTATATCGCTTGATGTGACAACTGGATTTTGGCTAACACAAAATTTGAAGAGAATTGGAGAGTCCTCAAGTGAACTTTGGTAGAAAGCCAGGAAATTTTCACCTGTATCAGCAAGTGGTCTTGAGGAAATTTCACACAGGTTACAGTAATATGTCAAGGTATTTAAATATAGGCAGCCAAGAATTGTGGCACATTTGCCCAAAACATTTGACCACCTCTGGTATGAAGCCTAAGGCCATAGTGTTCCAATTACATGTATGTATGTTGGAAAATCATTAAATGGGAACTTACATAGACATTCAGAAGTGCTGAGGCCTGCTTGTTGAGATCTGCCACCTGGTGCCGAATCTGACCGTAGACATGATGGTTGCATTGACTTGAGCTGTGACACATGAGACTGCGTTTCTTCATCAGCACTGGTTTCCCAGACATCAGTTTGCAATGCAAAGCCAGCAGCAATGGGATAACTCCTGTTTGGAAGAGTAGAAAGGAAATTGTGAGGTCCCTGATCTGTGGAGAAACACTGCATGTAAACGGATTGCCCAGGTTGTGTAGTTGGAGCCCATGAAATAGTGTTTTTAATCCAGCTTCTAGATCTCTTGTTATACGGGTTCTTATGTGGGTAACAACTGAGAAAGGGCCTGTTCCGTGATGGCCCCCTAGTTATGTAGCATTCCCCACATTGTCTTCCTCTGCTGATTTTTAGGTTAAAAAAATGTTATTCAGTTTTTTAATGCATATCCATTTTTCTTTACTGCTGTTATTGCCATGGTCCTTACAGATTGATCTTTTAGGGTTTGTTGGCTGCTGTTCGTTTCTTGCTATTAGCTGTTTGGTATTTGATACCATGCTTGTTCCTTGCTTTCAAGAGCATAACACTTAAAATAACTAAATAAAAGTATGTACTGGCTTGGATCCAATCACATGGTTTTGTAAAAAGGAAGGGGTGATTTCTGCCTATCCCCCTCCCTGTAGCCTTTTGAAATTTTGTTCCTAGGAGTCAGCAAACCCTCAAAAGCAACACAGGGGTAGTCTGCAGTGTGTGTGTGTGGGGGGAGGAACTGCACCCAAGCAAAGGTCTTTGGGTTCTTCCTCCCTGCCACTGTTCTCCCCTAACCCAGCATCACATGAAAACAAATACCTGACTTGCAGAATGACCAATCCACCCAGAAATTTCAGCCTCTACTTCCCACCCCTTGACGGACAGCTCAGAAATGAAGCTGACATTTCAGGTCCACTTAATGCATTTTAAAGGACAGAAAGGTTGACTCATCAATCAGTTAGGAATCCTGATACTAGCACATTGAAGACTGTCTTTCCTATTTTGCACACATACATCCCAAAAGTGGGAGGGGGGCAAAAAGTGCTCTCTCAGTAGCACATGTGAATTCAGTCTTCCCCAAGACACTGGAAGATGTCTGGACTTGCCTGAATGTGAAGCAGTCAGTGCTGGCTGCCTGCCTCCTTTCTCCCAGCACATTACAGTCAGGTGTCTTTCCCTCCCCCCCCCCTCCCCGGCCACCCGCCACCATGCTCCGTGTCTGAGTTTGGGAAGCCCTACCCAGCTACGTCATTAGAATTTCCCTTCCAGTCTGAGAGCCAGGAGGCAGCGTTCCCAGATTTCATAATAACCTGTCAAATATGCAAAGCAGTTCCAGCCCCGGCCTACTCCACGTGCCCTCAGCTCAAAGCAATGGGAAAGCAGCAAGCCAGCTGGAATGTTTCCAAATTCAGCAGATGAACAGAAATACTTTAGGACAAGTCTGTTCCTTCCTCGGCATGGCCACTGGGTTTTCTGAAGTTATTATGGGCTCTGTTTGCATCCTCTCCTTCTCCCCTGAGGACCTTGGAAGGCATTCTAACCTCAGTGCAACCCTGCAAGGTAGGCTAAGTTGAGAAACAATGACTTTCTCAAGGCCACCCACTCAGGAAGGTGCCTTCTCTTGAAACAGAACATTGATCTAGCTAGCTTGTCTGCTCTGGCTGGTAGCAGCTCCCCAGAGTCTCAGGCAGTGAAGTCTTTCCCACTACCTGCTATTTGAGATCCTTTAACTGGAGATGTTAAGATCGGACACAGGACCTGCAGACACACCTTGTATTCTGTCCCTGAAAAAACACTTATCCGCCTGACAAGCTTTGTAGCTGGGACTGGTTTCATAGTGCAAAAAGTTGTTTTGCCTGCTGTGGATACATCAGCATCATTCACTGCATCATTCACCAAAGAGGTGGGAATGACTGCCTTAGAGACCCATCAGGGGTCTTTATCAGAATCAATAGTCTGCAGGTGTGCACAAGGTGCCTAAACAAACACACACACACACCATCATTCACACCATATATGTTTCCACAGAAAATACTGGTGTGTCTTCCAGCAAGCACAATCCCCATGCAAAGCATGGTGGTGCTCAAAATGGGGCTTCCAATATCTACACCAAAAATGTGTTATTGTATTTGCTTGTCATGGTTATCTAAAGAAAAAAAAAGAAAAGAAAAGAAAAGACAACAACCCAAAACCTCTGGGAGATGTAGTTTGATGAAGGTGCTGAGAATTCTTTTATAAAGTGATCGCTTATTTATTTGTTCTAATGCTCTCTCTATATAGAAATAATGACATCTGATATTGTTAAACTAATAAAGGTACCCTCAGTACTAATAGTTTTAGATAATAGTAGTACAGTTTAATAGAAGGAAAACATGCAACAAGAGTTAGGAGCACCTAATTCCAATGGGTTTCTGTACTTTTGTGCAAAATTAAACTGCTCTGATTACGACTAACTTGTTGGCTGTTTCAGAGGAACATAGGCATATTTATGCTGAGTCAGGTCAAACGCCATCTACTGTAACATTCTGCTTCTGGCAACAGCTAGCAGGATGCCTCTGAGGAGCCTAAAAGCAGGGCATGACAGCAACATCTTTTTCCCTATTGGTAGTTCTCAGCATTTGATCACAGGTATACTGCTTCTTTACAGGAAGGCTCCATTGAACTATAACAGTCTGTAGTCAATAACTACTAGCCAGCACTATTGTAGAAATAATGCATTGTTGTGTCAAGATGTAGGCTATGAAAAATCACACAACAGTAAATTTGTAAGGTTTTTAAGAGTCTTTTTTTAAAAGCCTGTACAGGTTATTTTAGTTAGTATCTCAATTTTCCAGCTGAAGAGTTGATTTATGTTGCCTTAGCACACAGCTGTTAAGAACCTTATCGTGCTTATCTCAGTTTGCAATAAAACCGTTTAAGAGAGAAGCCTAGTGAAGAAATAAAGTCTTTGTAATTCAGACAAACCTGATCAGAGAGAAGATAAATCCACACATTAAAAAATGTTTTAAAAGAAGCAACCAGAAACCTATGAAGTGCGGGACAAAATCTCAACACCCCCGACTGGCAGAACTAAATAATTCCCTAGAAAGGACCAAGCAGAGCCCCAGAGCTTAATGCAGCCTTATAGCAAGGTTGATTTGACCCATTTGGTAGCTTTTCTGTTTCCCACAACTTAAAAAACCGGCCACCAAAATTGAACTTAGCAGAAAAGTAGGGAGGAAAGCCCTACTTTAACACCCTATCTTAAAATCTTCCCCAGAAATCCAAGAATAAAACTTTCATAAGTCCTTTTTCTGCTGCCCAGATGTTTAGCAGAAGTATGCCAAACCCAGCATGTTCTTTTAGTGCCAGATATGCAGGGATGCTCAGACAAGGCAAAGGAAGAAGGGGGTTAAAGTTCAGACAGGTTATTCTTGGATCTCAAGCAGGCCAATTGACAACTTTTTTAAAAAAGAAAAAAGACCATAGCTTGAAGAAGAATAGTTACCTGCAATCATGAGATTCATTGTAAGTTGCATCCCGAGATGACTTAAGAGAGATGGCTGTTGACAGCAGAGCTCATTCAGAGAATCATGTTCATACTGGGTGATGTCACTGGTTATATACAGGTCCAGTAAGCCTGTGTTGTAAGAAAGTGGGGGGAGCCAAAGTGAGGGTAAGGCAGATTTCATTCAAGCTCAGAAAGTCCAATGGAAACAATGAACAGTTTGAACAGTTTCAAAGAAATTGAATTTTTTTTGCAGGGTGTTGAGGTCACATTCTGTGGTTTTGTGGTTCCTCCCTCCTCCCCTTCCCTGTGTATGGCTCATTTTGGAATTGTTTGATGCAAATGAAGTGGGCTGATAGAATAACATCATTTTAAAAAGTAGCAAATTGAATCCTGTTCCCATTAAGAGGAGGGGAAGAAATCTGCCTACATGTATAGAGACAATGCTGCGAGTCATAGCATGGGGGGGGGGAACCTGACAGCCTAAAAGTTTGACATCATACTCTCTCCCGCACCCCCCCCCCCACCCCATGCTGAGCACTTTCACCTAGACTGGGTGATTCCCCTGAGGCTGACACTTCCTTTGGTATGTCTGGGTGCTAGCCAGAGTGAAGGCAGAAATACACCCACTCACCACCCAACAACCTAATTTTTGAAAATTGTCAAGCGAGAGGACCATGGTGCCTGGGAAAGAATTTTGAGTGGGTGAGGGAAAAGGCAAGAAATGACATGAATTACTCTCTCTCTCTCTCTGAGTGCTGGTGCCAGAGAGAGAGAGAGAGAGGGAGTGCACAAATGTGTGTATTGCCCCCTGGTGGTTTGTTTGGCAGAGATGGCAATTCATGCTTCAAATGGCATGCACATTTACAAATTCGATGTAGAGTTTTTGAAATATTCAACAAATGGATGCAAATGACTCCCAAATCTGTGTGGCAAAACTATAAAATGATAGAATGAGTGGCAATGCCTGGGTTTTCATTGACTGTCTTGAGGGTGGGACATTTAACTCTGGCACAAAATTTGCATTCTGAAATGGAAAAATCAGTCTATATTTTGAGATGGGGGGGAATCAAAGCTGGAGGACCATCATATTCATTTTTATTTAAGGCACAATGTTATATTACCCCCTGTGTCCTAAGGTTCTGAAACGCATCTGAGACAGCTAGCTGTAGAAGTAAGGAAGTATCTGAGGACAACTCACACCTTTGATGCCATAGTTTGCATTGGTATTGGAGAGAATGAGGGTGCAGGTTGCAAAAGTTGAATTTGGTGCATGCATCAAATGGCACATGCATGACTGTGCTTGCACAAGTTGTTGGGGGGACCACTTTTACACTTTCTCACCCAATTCCCATCCCTCTTATAGTTCCTGGCTTTGGTACTGTGATTCTCAGTATGGCCAAGGGTGGGTTGCAAAACTAGACCTCTCCTTCCTTTTTCACCAGCAGAAAAGCCGGTTGGATTCAATCCATCCTTTCTTAGATCTCACACCTGCATATTCCAGACTCCAAAAAAGCTTTTCTCAACTTTTTTACCATTGAGAAACTCCTGAAATATTCTTCAGGCTTCTAGAACCCGAGAAGTGGCGTGATCATGCAAAATTTGGTTGGGAAGCATAGCTGTGTACATGCCCACCTAGGATCCCTCCCCTTCCCTCCCCCTCCAGGCCCTCATCAGCCATTTGGGGAGGGGGGTTGACATGGCCATATATGGTCACATCATTCAATAAATGTTTAATAATGTTTTAAAAATATATAAGAAATAATTAACTCTCATCCATACAGGAAACCCTTCCAGGGCTGTCAAAGAGACCCCAGGATATCATGAAATGCTAGTTGAGACAGGCTGCTCTAAAAGGTTCCATTCCTTGATGGCGCTTAAATGTAATGGAAACTAATTTTTAAATATCTAGATCAGAGAGGAATTAGGGGGCACCTCTGCGTCACAAAAGCTTTGTGGTTGAGCATAGAAGAGGATCCTGGCATCAGAGAACAAGTTGACCTCTGCATGAAACAGAGAAGGGAAGTCACAGAATATTACACAATTTTGTCAAAACTGAGTTACAGAGGACAGAAAATTAAGAGTATGTGTATTAGCACAGCCAGATGGATATTGGGACATTTTTTTAAAAAACCTCCATGCTCAGCAAATTTATTACAAAATTGCCTCTCTGCATTTCTGCTATGGCTCTTTAAAGAATTTTTAATTAAATAATTATCTGCCCTCAAAGCACTTAAACAAGGAATTAATAAATGCCTTTGAAACAACTAGAAATTGGAGAGGTGGTGGGGAGCATTGTTAAGACTAACCATAAACCAACATCATCTTCCAACCTCAGATTCCACTTCGAGAAATCCTAACCAAACAGCAGAGTGGCCAAAATTCAGATATTCACACTAATTATAGTCTTGTGCAATGATGCTTGAATTGAACCAGAAGATTTAGGGTCAACCTGCCATCAGAGATCTTTAATTCTTGATCAAAATCTGCTCTACATCCATCTGAAGTTACCCACAAGTAAAAAACCCACAAAGTAAGGCCCACAAAGTAAAATCAACACCACTGAAACTTGTGTTTTCCCCCTCCAGGCCAAAAAAACAACTAGACTAATGTTTTAGATTGGGGAAAGACTCGGGGCGGGGGGGGCGGGGTTGACCACCCATTTCTTCATACTACTGGTATAATCCAACTGGAAATTCCCACCACTTCAAAAAAAAATGTTTTCCAGATAATTTGAAAAAGATTAGCAAACACAAATAGAGACAAACATTCAGTGGCTTTTTAAAATATAAAAATAATAATTTGGAGGTGGATCTCCCATTTCAGAAATTGCTTTAGCCTTTACACTTTAAGTAATAAAGGCTAACGCTCATTGTTAGCGCATACTTTCCTTTTCCTTCCCTCTTACACACCCAAACCAAGACATCCTTTAAAGTGGTGTGACCTTAAATGATGTGGATTCATATTTCCCCATACCAATTAAAATTGGTCTCTGCTGATTAATCAAATGAACTTTCCTTTAATCCAGTTGATTCAGGCCTGGCCACGTGATTTTTTTAACTCCTAATTCAGAATCCTAGGGGTTCCTGTTTGAGAGTCCAGACATAGCGCTTCACTTCTCTATGTCTAGACAAAAATATTGGCCAAGAGTGGGGAATCAGAACATGAAGCAGCCATTTGGCTCTGGGACAAAATTTTCTTGTTCTAGGTTCCCTCCAGACTCCTCTTGTAACTGCTGTCTTCCTCTTCATAGACTTTCCACCCCCATATTCCTTCCCCAATTGTCATCCAACACCATAAAAGAGAATTCCAATCCCTGTTCCAGCTACTCCTATGGAAATGTTGTGGTCATCTGCATTACTGTGCAAGGCCACACACAATCCAGACAAATGGCTAGTCAGAAGGAACAATAGCACCATGCAAATGGGGGCAACCTCAAGACAAATTGCAGCTACCAGACTGTTTCCCTCTAATGCCCACCGAAAAAAATGGGGTTGTAATTAGTAGCCACATGCCTTCTAAGTGCAAACCTAAAAACTGATTTGCACCCTTTTAATTTCATAGCTCTGGCTCGATGGTCCAGGCTTGCCTGATCTCATCATATCTCAGAAGCTAAGGAGTGTTGGCCTTGGAGGAGAGACTTCCAAGGAATGCCGGGGACATGATGCGGGGGCAGGCGAGGGCAAACCACCTCTGAATGTCTCTTGCTTTAAAAACCCCATGGGGTCACCGTAAGTCAGCTGTGACTTGATGGCACTTTCCAGCAAGTTTGTTAAAGGTAATGGCTATATACTTAGGGCCGCATTGTAAAGGTTCCAAGGATATTTTACGCAAATATCTTCAAGTAAGCAGTGCCCACGAAATAGTAAATTTGGTCTTCAGCTGTGCAAAAAGCTAAGGAAAATGTAGGTTTCAACTGTGAAAGCTTAGGTGGGTCGCAGGGATGAGTGATAGCGTTGTGAGTGTCTTGCATAGTGCAGGGGGTTGGACTAGATGACCCAGAAGGTCCCTTCTAACTCTATGATTCTATGATTCTATGCTGTAGGTCATAAGGATAATCTACCTCTGCCCATATCTCCAAGGCTTACAGCCACTACCATGAAACACTCCTTTAAGTAAGGATCTTCTACTCAATGATCTCCTCCTTTTGTTACTAGTGATTTTAAAAGTCTAGCATTCTAAGGATGCCAGCTGTGAGTTGAAAACATTCCTAGAGATTTGGAGGTAGAACCTGGGAAGCGTGAGGCTTGTGAAGGGGATGGATCTTAGCAGTATAAAATGCCACAGAGTCCACCCTTCAAACAGCCATTTCCTCCAAGGGAACTGATCTCTGTCATCTGGAGATCAGTTGTAATTCTGGGAGATCTCCAGGTGCCACATGGATGGATGGGTGGGTGGGTGGATGGATGGATGGATGGATGGATGGGCCGCCAATCCCAGCCAGGCCTGCTTGTGGCAGTTTACAATCATGATAAAAATTACAGTAATCCAGCATTAAAATCCCAATTTAAAACCCCACAATATAACCCCTATAAACTTTGAAGCTGGCAGCCCTGAAAGCTGTCCTGTTGGCTGAAGCTGTGGCCATAAGTATGGGCACTGGCACTTTCTTCTAAAACTTTACACCTCCTATTTTGTTTTGGTTCTGAGCCACAGTACAGAATAAAACGTTATGCTTCACCACTAGTCCTGTGCCCATATTCATATTTATACAGTTTTATTAGTTTAAGTGTGTCTTAGGGAGCTACAAAGCAACAAGCCTAGACTCTCTCACAGTTCTGTGGCATGAGAGAGCAGAAACCTTGTAAGAAGTTAAAAAGGAAGCTATTTGGGATAAAAGAAAAGGAAAATGTAGAAACATGATAGAAGCTCTAAATTGCATGATTATCATGTAATGCATAAAAGTTGAGAATAGGGAAGTCTTTGCAATGAACACACTCTAAAGCCACTGTCTCTCCAACTTTTTTATCCATCCCTAGGTGAAACTTTTCACAGCATGTTATCACTGCTCATGGTGGTATAGTGGTTAAACAGCTAGTGTGGTATAGTAGTTAAAAAGCAGTGGCCTCTAATCTGGAGAACTGGGTTTAATTCCCCCTCCTCCACATGCAACCAATTGGGTGACCTGGACTAGTCACAGTTCTCTTATTTCTGCTGTTATTTCTGCTGCATCTGTTGCAGGGAGAGGGATGTAAAGATATTTGTAAGCTGCTTTGGGACTTCTTTTGGCAGTGAAAAGCAGGGTATAAAAAAAAAACAGTTCTTCTTCATATCTGCCCAATAAGCTGCTGTAAAAGCAGAGGAATAAGGAGCCAGTGAAAAGTTGGCAACCCTTTGCGAAAACATACCTGGATTTTGATTAATCTAATAGTAGCACAGAATTAGAATTTTCCATGTATGGGATTCCAGATTCAGCCCTAATCATGACACAGAAAGGAGATGATGTTGTCACTTCCAGTTTTGCACCAACAAGGAGGAGATCTCGCCGTTCAGAAGCTCAGCAAAGCTCTCCCTGCCCTTTACGCACTCATTTGTTCCCTTTGAGGTAGGCATTACAGGAAATACAAAAATGCCATTGATAAGCCAGCTGCCGATCTCTGAAAGAGTCATTCCTTTCCAAGCTGATTCAGCGCGCAGTGCTTTGGAAGGGAAACATTATACCCCAATGAGCTGGACAAGGTAGAGAATTCAGCCGTCTGAAAAGTCTTTGCTCACAAAATTGTGGCCAGCCATTGACCAAAACTGAAGGGCTCCAGGGGGAAAAGAAGAATAAAGGATTTGCATAAGTGAAAGAGCAGGAAAAACTCTGACACATTCCCTCACTCAGTAGTCATTGCCTTGGAGGATGAACTACTAAAGGAAAACCTATATTCTTGTGGTCAGGGACCCCCCTCTCCATATTTGTACTACACAAGCAAGTGGGTGTACAGCTGCATTTCTTGTGCAAATCATGGCCACCCAACCTATGGCAGAAATGCCATGAGGTGATGCAGACATCCTCGTGACTACTACACTGCTGACTTTTTAAAGTGATTGAATATCCTGTGAAGGCCCCATCGGGATCAGACCCAGTGGGGGGATGAGTTGCTGATGACCCCATCCCATGCATCTTTTCAAACACCAAAATGGCCACATACCCGCATACACTCAGCGGCACTATTTTAACACTTGTAGAGGCACAGGAAATGGGAAACAACTACACCATGCTGCGGGCCCAATCTGAATTAGACCCTTGTGGCATTTTTAAAGGGTGGCATTTTTAAATGGTGACCACAAGGGCACTGCCATGTCCTGCTTGGCCCCAAGCACTCCTGGCCATAGGTGTTGGAGACTGTGTAGGCAATCTCCTCCCTTGCGAAATCTTTGGATTCTGACACATTTATGAGCGTTCTCATGCATCTGACATCACCTGACTGCATTTCTCTGGGCTCAGCCAGGCAGAGAGAGAGATTAAACTGGAAGAAAATTTGTACATGAGGAATAGACCCTGAAGGGAATTCGGCAGCTCAAATGTGGAACCAGGGCAATTCCTGGCATTTTCAGGCTTAAGTGCTTTCCAGCAAAACATTTTCCCTCAGGGCATTTATATTATAAGCTTAAACTATTTGAACAATCATCCCATCTTGCAAGTTTTGTGAGGAAATTTAGTGGTCAGGGAATTCTCAGCATTCTTACCAAACTGTAATTCCCAGAATTCTTTAGTGGTAGCTATGCCGATTAAACTAGTAACGTAAATCCAGGCATGCCTCCAGTCCATCAATGAAAAGACCACTTACAACTTGCAGTTGATATAAAGCTAGGCTGTCTATGATTTAAGGAATACCTGTTGGCCTTGGTTCTAGCAGCAGGTTGTTCCCTTTAGTTCCAGATGAAAGACAGAAGAAAGTTTAGATTTCGATCTAGGAAAGATCTGAAACAATTGTGGGAGAAACAAATATGCAGCAGAGAAGCAAATATGCAGCAGAGACAGCGAGGTCCAGATGGTCTGTATATGCTCTAAAACAATGGAATTATTGCTTGGGCTATTACATCATATCATTGAAATGTTTCCAGTATTCTACTAGCAGATTGATCCAGAATTCCGCCCATAAATGGCCCAGAAGCACTTGTTCCTGCTGCACTGTGACTTACAGATGTGCTAATTCATGATATCATAGCCTTTCCCCTTGGATTTTGTAAACAGATTGTTTTTATTGTTTTTTTTTTAATGGAGGTCTGTACCCTACCATGAACGTGACCTCGGATAGCCCAGGCTAACCTAATCTCATCAGATCTTGGAAGGTAAACAAGGTTGGCCCTGTTAGTACCTGGATGGAAGACCACCAATGAAGTCCTGGGTTGCAATGCAGAGGCAACAGCAAACCACCTCTGAACATCTCTTGCCTTGAAAACCCTACAGAGTTGGTAGATCAGTAGTGACTTCCCAGGAGGGGGGGGGGGAGAAGTGCCACCTTGAGGTTTGGGAAAGTAGAATAAGAATCTTTAATTAAACAAATAGACTGAAATTCCTGTTGTACATTAGGGTTTAGGTCCAGCAAGCTTTTTCACTCAGACCAATTCTACATGAGGAATTCGGGTTGGGGCCAGCACTTGTCCAGTCAGGGGCTAATTCCCCCTTCTGGATGACATTGATGCCAGCCTGGGGAAGTCCTGGGCCTGGTGTGACAGGTTGTCATTTGGCCCACAGCAAGGGAATATAGATTCTTCTGTGTTCTCTTTTTCACCGCAGTACCAATCAGGGCCTATGATGGGCCAGGGCCATCTGGCCTGGCTCCTCCCCACCTATGCCCATGTACAATGTCCAAAAAAGGTACAAAATAATGCCCCAGGAGCCACCCGGGGCATTTAAAATTTTTTTTAAGAACAGGGTGTAGCATTGTAACGCTATACCGTGTTCTTAAAAATCAAAAACTGCCCCATACCACTCTTCAGCATGGAAGAACTTTGCTGCCCCGGCTGCCTCATTTGGAGGCACAAATCCAGGGCAGATGGGATGTGGTGGTCAAATACTCCTCCATTAAGATCCAGGAAGCAGTGGGGCAACATGCCCCGGACTGGCAGCCCAGCAGCCGTGTGGAACGGCGGTGCTGGTGCAGAAGGGGTCTCACCTATGTCTCTTTACTATAGCCCCCATCCAGCATGACTTGTCCATGGAGGTCCCATGATCCTCCTCCATATAGCCCTTTTGGTCAGAGGGGTATTCCCTTCTCTCGTTCTCACCAACAAGACAGTTGGCTGCATCCAGCCCTATCTGTGTCTGAGAGTAAGGGTTGTAGAAAGGAAGGGTGCTTATGTATAGAGATTTATAGGGTTGCCAGGTCCTGTCCCATCCTTCCCTTCACCTGCAGCCAATGTGGGGTAGGGTTGCCTTATCCAGATTAGGAAACTCCTGGAGATTTGGGAATGGAGCCTTAGGAGGACATGGACATCAGTGGGACACAATGCCGTGGAGTTCGCCCTCCAAAGCTTCCATTTTCTCCAGGAGAATGAAGTCTGGAAAAGAGCTGTAGTTTTGGATGATCTCCAAATCCCATCTGGAGGCTGGCATCCCTAATGCAGAAGGTCTCAGTCCAGTTTCTGGCATTTCAGGTCAAAGGTCAGGTAACTGGTTATTGGAAAGACCTGTGTCAAAACTCTGGAGAGCTATTGCCAGGTTGAATAAACAATATTAACTTTGATAGATGTGGTCCAACACAGTATAAGGCAGTTTCATGCCTATTTGACCCTAGTCTACATATTTAACTATTGATGCCGGAATATAACTATTACACAAGGTAAGCATTTCACTACGTTTAACGGTTGTGGAAATGCCCCAAAAGGACAAAGATAGCTGTAACTAGCATGCCACAAGGAATAGACCTATTAAACAACTACAAGGCTTACTTGGGAGTTTGAGGAAGGATGTTATCCATGGCATTTTGGCCTCTGTAAAACAGGCAAGAAACAAGAGTCAACTGGTCAGGATTGAAAGGGAACAACTCTTGAGATAAGGTTCCCCTCTACTCCCTCCCACGCTCCAGGGTATTTGCTGGTCATTGGAGGAGAAGCAACTGCTAAGGCAAAACAAGCAGTCGAAAAAAATTGTGTGATCGTGGGCAAAGGAGGAAGAGACCTTCCATAGAGCTGCATTTTCCATAAAGTGAACAAAAATACTTCCTTCAATCTGCTGTCGAGGATCTATTTTAATTCTTCAAGTATTAAATCTTGAGTCTGAATGAGCAAATACATCCCCCATCTTTTATATATATATATATAACCTCTACACTTTCCTTTCTCTGTTCCCTATTTTGTAATAAAATAGGGCCTTATAAAAAGCAAACTCTTTTGTACAAATGGGAGTTCAATTATCCTCCCTTCACAAAGTTATAAATGACAAGGGAGCCAGCTTGGTGTAATGGTTAAGGGTGGCAGACTCTAATCTGGAGAACTGGGTTTGATTCCCCACTCCTCCCCATGCAGCCAGCTTGGGCCAGTCACAGTCTCTCAGAGACCTCCCAGCCTCACTTACTTCACAGGGTATCTGTTATGGGGAGAGGGGGGAGAAGGTGAGTGTAAGCCACTTTGAGACTCCATCGGGTAGTAAAAAGTGCAACACATAAAAACAGCTCTTTATTTCAGATGCTACTTTAAGCCACGTGAAGCCTGAAGATGCACAAACCCAAGTTGTTTCTCGGCAAACGTGCATTCCCTGTCTGAGGCATGGCTGCAGACCATGTGCAATGGGGTAGCTGCCCTGGCCAGCACACTGGCATGGTCTCTGATTGCCTATGACCCTGACCATCTTGAAGGAAGGAGGAAAAGGAGACTCAGCCACCACTCATGCCTGCCAACTACGGGGCTCAGGCAGCAGGCTTGTGACACAGGGCAAGGATCACCCCATGCCTGGCCCAAGAGGAGAGCCCCAGCATTAGGATGGCAGAGATTCTGGGGGGCCATCCTGGACACTTAGCCAGGGCCCGCCCTTGCTTCAGCTCTCACACAGCATGATGTGGTTCTATTATTATTATTAATAATAATAATAATAATAATATTTAAATTTTAAATTTATTACTTGCCTCCCCCCTGAAGGCTCAAGGCGAGTTACAACAATTAATAAAACCCCAATAAAAACCCTAAACAGATACAACTAGAATACAATACAATCCACCCCAATTGGGAACAAGATGTGGCGGTAAAATATATCCTATTATAAAACTATCCCAAAAACCAGTTCCAGAGGGGAAGGGTGAATAGAGGGCGCTGTTGACATTCGTTACTGCCATTCTTGTGTGTGTGTGTGGGGGGGGGGGCATGATCTTCAAGAATAATTCCAGTTCCCAAGAGTGAGGCACACATCACCTGAGTTCATTTCACTAAAAAGTAAAAAGGCATGGTCCTTCGAGTGCAGAACCATCAGACTCAAGACTCTAAGAGCATATATGGAAGACTGGAAGGGGCTGGTAGCTTTTCCATTCATTTCCCCACCCCCAACATCCCTTCTTAGCCTTCAGCTTGTCCCTTCTATTCCTGCCTTTCATCACGGCAGCAAAATATTGGCCAAACACAGACAAGGTCAGGGTTTCTGCAAACTCAGGGGCCTCCATAGTTTTGTATTATACAAAAAGATGCTCCCCCCCCAAAAAAAAAGAATGGATGTGTAAATTATGCATATTGCAAACATCCAGGTGAGACCTGGATTTCTCCCAGAGTTACACCTGATCTCCAGATGACAGATACCAGTTTCCCAGGAGAAAATAGCAGCTACAGAAGGGTCAAATCCCCCGCTTAAATTTCCTCTCCACAGGTACTGCCCCCAAATCTGCAGGAATCTCCCAAACCAGCATTGACAACACTGTGCGTGTTGCCTGCAAAAGCCATGGGATGTTGAAGGCAGTTAGGTATGAATTTAATTTGTGTGTATGGGGGGGGGGGAGGGACTGCATGGGAAATCCACTTTCTGAAGACTTATTAGAGAACTTATAGCATCCTGAAAGGGAAAATTTGATTAGGGGAAGGATTCCTTACAGTCTGTCCTGCTGAGATTCCTCTTGGACCTTCATCTTAGTTTTATTATTATCAGCAATTTTGTTTGTTTGTTTGTCTGTCTGTCTATTTGTTTGTTTGTTTATTTATTTATTTATTTGGATTTTTATACCTCCCTTCCCTACAGCTCTGGACAATAATTTTCCAACAGTAAAATGGCATCTTTTGCTGTTGGTGTTAGCAGTACACAGACTTTTTGGCTACAGGAATGTCTACATGACAACTTTTCCATTTATATATACTAGAAAAACTAGTTATGTCACTCCCCTACTCACATGGGCTCACACATGCGCACGCACACATACAGATTGTTCACTGAAAGACACCAGTTCCCCTGGAGAAAATGGCTGCTTTGGGGGATGGACTCCATAGCATTATACTCCATGGATGTTAGGGTCTTATTATGACTTTCGTGGGCCTGGGACACTTTTGCCTTCATAGGCACCTTCCACCATAATGATATCCATGTTAAAAAGTATCTGTTCCACATAATATATTTCTGGTAATGCCTTGGAGGAGGAGCATGTCTCATGGCTTAACACCCACTCAGGGCAGCTGTCCTGGTCCTGAGTGCCTCCTCCTCAAACCGGCTTGCCTGTCTGAGAATCGCCTTCCATCCCCCATCCCTGACCACCCCCTCCTCCTTCCACTTCCTTCCGAGGCTCAGAGGCTGCAGATCCCTGCTGCGGGAGAGCTGCCCCTGCTGGTGAGTTCCCTTCCCAGGGGGCCTGCAGCCTTTCCAGGTCCTGGGGGGAGGGGGAGGCCATCTACAGAGTTCTCCCACCCCACCCCATCCAATCTAGTGGCCGTTGCAAGCCCTGAATGCAAGCCCTGAATGCAAGGGGCTTGGCTCCTGGTTTTTGATATAACTTTAAATACTGCAACATTTTATATTTTTCTGTTTAAGGCAAAATTTAATCGGTTTTCGTGGGCCCTAAACATTTCAATCAAAACATTTTCTTTGACCTTAAAAGTTCATTTCCATTCTGATTTTAAAAGAAATTAAAACATTTCGGTGAAGGCCTCAAAGTATCCTGAGCTCTAAACACTGTGCCATCTGTGCCTAAGTTGGCACAGCAGCCAGTGCGATAGTTTCAATATTGGTTTAAAGCGAACAGAGTGCCTGACTGGCCCCAGTCAACAAAGCCAGCCGAAGCTCCAGAGTTGTCTGCAAGGACAACCCCATGCAGAATGCATTCCAGTAACCCAAACAATTGTATTTATTTATTTAAAATATTTTTATCCTGCCTTATCTTCTCAAACTCAAGGCAAAGCAACAGTAAAGTGCAAGGATGCAAACTCATGTAATAGTCCATCTAAAGCAATACACTTCTTTAAAATAGTCCATCTAAAGCAATACACAGCTCTTCGAAAACTGTTTACCCTTTACCAAAGGTGGCCTGAAATGAAACTATTTTACACATCAGTGAGTTAAGTGCCCTCTGCAATCACCATGGTAAGCCATTCCCAAGAACTAGGTATACTGCAGAAAAAGCTTATGCCATAACTACTGCCACTTGAACAATCTTAAGAGATGGTACCATGAGAGAAAGGGGACCTGAGCATTGTAGCTGTAGCACGGGCCTTGGGCCACAAAGGGCTTTAAAATTCCAGTGGTCATAGAACCAGTGTGGCCAAAATCAGCAGAATCCAGAAGAGAGTGGCAAGATGATAAAGGAAGAAGTTGCTAAGGAGCACATGAGCATCCCAATTGCAAAGAGTTCTGCATCTAAAAGTCAGGGGCTCCTGCATAATTGGTAAAAGCAACAAGTTAGTACGATTTTGCTCATTTTGTATATTTCATTATGTGGAGCCAGCACCCAACAACCAGGGTACATTGTACCTCCACCATCCAATTTTCTGTTGGTTAGTAGAGAAACATTACCTCGTCTCTTGGTCTTTGATATCCAACGTGGAATAGCTGGAGCTTGGATGAGCAGCAGAAAGAAGAACACCAGCCGGAGATCCAGTCCACTCGTCGGAGATGAAGGAAGGAAATGAGCAAAGGTGATTTGGGCGCCTTGAAAGGACTCTTACAGGAGTGGCTGAACACTTTCTCTTAGAGATCTGTCCTCTTTTTCCAACATTGGTTCAGAATCCCACTTTGAGATCTTCCAAGCTCAGTCCAGATACTAAAGCAGCCAAGAAATCAGCAGACAATCCATCAGGCTGGCCCGTGTTTGTTCTAATTTAGGGTGCAGGAGTGAGGGAGAACAAGGCTTTTGACTGGGGGAGAGAGAATTTCACACCCCTCTCACCGTCTAAGCCTGCGATCTAAGAGCAAAGGCTTCCTAGAGAGACTGACTCACCGTCCTGCTGATCTTGCCCTGTTTTTTGTCCAGGGCTCTGCCTGGAGGCCGAGTGTGAGGAACGACTGACTCCCTCTGCTCTCATGACCAGACAACGAATGCCTTAGGACTTTTTGACTCAGAAGAGGTCAGATTCACCTGCCATACTAGCTTTTGCAGCTCCATAGATTAGAAAGGCCCTAGTTCTGATGCCTGTAACTCAGGGATTCCCAACCAGGGGTTCGTGGACCCCTAGGGGTCCACAGGAGCTCCAGAGGCAGTCCACAGCCTTTCCCCTCCTACCTTTATAGACTCGGCCACTAGCTAGGGGACTGGCCACTTCCATTTCTCCACGCCCCCCTCCCGAGCATGAGTGAATTCTCTCTTGGTTTCTGCAGCTGGTAAGGGGCAGAGCCTGCATGTTTACTTCCACCTTAAACTGCCTCCTGTCACTCTTCCACTAATTCTCCTCAATGCGGGTGGCAATGTCATTGCTGGTAATATGGCACTTCCTGGGGGGGGAGTGTCTTGGCAGGGAGGTGTGGCCAGCTGACATCACTTCCAGGGCTCTATGAAGCCTGAAAAATGGTTTTAGGGGCTCCTCCATGGTCAAAAGGTTGAAAAAGCCTGCTCTAACTAGCTAGCACATTTTGCATTCTCCTTTTCCTCCAAGGAACCTGGGGCACTATAGAATCCAAGGTTCCACAACTGAATCTCACTATTAACAGGCAAAAATATTCTTAAGTACCTGTATGAAAAAAAAGAGGTGCAGCAGAGAGAGAGAGAGAAATGTTGACTGAAGATAAAAGAATAGTAAAGATAACTGGGAAGGGAATGTGTTGTGTTATAGTATAATCTTCTCAGATCTGAAAGCTTAACAGGGTCAGTTTTTGGATGGGGAATGGCTAACAAAGGCTCTGCAGAGGAAGGTAACGGAAAACCACCTCTATTTCTTGCTTGCCTTGAAAGGTCTCTCTGGGGTAACTGTAAGTTGGTTGGTTGAGACTATACACATAAATACAAGGTTGACTGTAGAGGGCTTTGAATCATAGAATCATAGAATGTAACCTGAATCATGAAATGCAGCTGTATCCCTCTGTAGTTGGTTTGACATTTTATACCCTACTTTTTTCCCTCAAAGCAGCTTGCAGCATCATTCTCCTTTCCGCCACTGTATCCTTACTGCAACACGGCTGGACTCTCTCAGCCTAACCAAAAGTCACCTAGCAAGTTTCCTGGGCAGAGTGTGGATTTGAGACTGGATCTTCCAGATCCTAGATCCGGCATTCTGTTCAGTGATGATATACTGTGGAGTACCAGATATTGGCAATAGATGGGGGGGGGGGCATGCCTTCGTAGTCTGCCTTCACAGAGGCACCATTTCCAGAAACTGTACTAGATTTTCAGTGTGCTGCAATGTCTAAGCCAGCCTGAATGTAATGCAAAATCAGGAGCCCTCATGGGTTTCATTTTATTACTAATGACCCAATTTATCAAAGCCAACTCTCACTTTCCACACCCACCCATTCTTGATTCACAGCACCTTGTTTTGTTACCTGATCCCACTTCCCCACAAGGAAAGATCAAACATTTTGGTTGCAGCTGTCAGCAAACCTTGCCCTCATGACAGACGAAGTGCAGCGGGTTCTCGGAACTTGGGCTTTGTAATAACTTCGTGGGAAATTGCAGGAGGCTGCTGGTATCACTAACTCATTGGAGGAAAGATTCAAGTGGGTGTCTGTCTGAAGCAGCAGGACAAAATTGTGGCACCTTTAAGACCAACAAAGTTTTATTTGAAGTATAAACTTTTGTGTGCATGCATGCATGCTTCAACAGATCTGACAGTATGCATGCACACAAAAGCTTATAACTTCAATAAAACTTTGTTGGACTTAAAGGTGCTATTGGACTCAAACTTTATTTCACTGGGGGGAAAACACACAGGTTTAAAAGATGGTAATGACTAAATATTTGCTTTACCAAGTAGGCATCCTTAATATTATTCATTTACTTATTAGGGCACATAGACTGCTGTTACTCCCCAAAGAAGCCTACAGCTTGCCTTCCTTTGGGCCTGATTGAAATGCCTTTCTTACCCATGGGGCCTTTGCACTCACACTCTGTTTAGGGAGCCAGCTTAAGCAGGTCTACTAAGCATTAAGCCTTCTGTTAATCCACGAGTCTTACTCTTAAAAAAAACTCCCTAAGGCTTGCAGCCTAAGACCGGGCTGCTGCCTGTGCTGAATCAGAATGCCAGAACAACCCCCTCCTGGTACAGGGCTCAGGTATGCTAACCCAGAAGCCAGCTCCGGGGTGGGAAATACCTGGAGATTTTGGGGATGGAGCCATTGTGGACGGGATTTAAGGAGTCCAGCCTCTGAATCAGCCATGTTCTCCAGGGGAACTGATCTCTTTAGTGTGGAGTAGACTATAATTCCAGGGGATCCCCAGGTCCTACCTGAGGGGTGGCATCCCTACGTGCAAAGGCAAAGGACCAAAGGTGAATTCTTGTGTGGATCCAGTATGAACTTCATTGTGGTCAGGGGTAGGTTTGAACCCAGGTCTTTGAAGTCATAGTCTGACGTTCTGACCACTATATTTCACTGATAGTATAGATTTATTTTAAGAGGCATTTAAGCCTCCATAGTCCATACCTGGCCCATTTTATAGATACCCAATGTACAGAAACAATAGAGGATTAGAGACAAGACTGTGGGACAAAGAGGAGCAGGGGGAAGGGACCTTGAAGTCTGCATGGGCTATGTTAATCTTCCCTTCCTTTGGCACTGCAAGCCTGGTCTGAGCCCTCCCCATGGATTAATTTTACATTTTGGTAATAAGTGGAGCTACAGTCATGGGTTACCCAAATCTCATCTAGTTTGGTCTAGTTAGAGATGTAAAATGTGATTGTCTTCAAATGCCCCCCAGTGGTTACCCAACTCCTTTAATCATACAAATGTCACTTTCCCCCTTTCCCATCTCTGCCAAATTCTTTCTGAGATAAGGCAACCATCTTGCATTCCGGCGTTCATTCTCAGCTTTTGCCGGGTGCAGAATGGGATGTGGGATTGGATTGCTAGTAGGCTCTCTGCTTTTTTCCCACCAGCTGCATTCTTCAGCAAGAGCGGAACTCACCTCTCACCTTTCTTTGCCTCAAGTAACCGGGGGAGGTTTGGAAATTAGGGACAGAGGCAGTTGTGAAAGGCAGTTGTGAAAGCCTGCCCAATCCATCCTGAGTGCCTTAAGCAGATGGGAAAGGGTGGGGGGATTTCAGGCAATTTAACATAGTAATTTGACCAGGGAGGCACTAACTGGGATGGATCTATAGTCAAGGAGCAATTCTTTGGATCTGACGAAAATGAAGCTGAAGTACGCAATTCATTCTCTTTCCTTGAATTCACTCAATGTAATCTCTTTTCAGCCTAGTCCATGTCTCTCATTTCCCTATTATGCTTCCCTTACTTTTGCTCTCTCCTGCAAGCAGAGTTCAGACTGCAGTATCCTTGGGGCAGAGACTTGCCTGGTTTGTTTGGGAAAGCACCATACACAGCCCTACTAAGTATGAATAGGATTGTAGCTTTCAGTGCTGTATATAGAGAGATTCAGGCCTGTTTCATACACAATGCGACAGGAAACAACAGGTAGATCTTCACCCAGTTCAGGAGCTTCGTTTGATACACCCTTCAGACACACCCTTTCATTATCTAAATTATCTACTTAAGAATAGCTCTTCTCCAGCAGTCAAAACCATTTATATTTCTGTCCAAACTTTCTCTGCAAGCAGGCTCATATGCACTGAACACATGTACAGGGGAGTGGAATCGTACAAACTGCCTGTGCTGCCAGATGTATGGACATGCTCTCCATGTTTGCTCTGTACACTAGGTGCCTCCATCCCTACATATACATAAATACTAGTAAGTGTGCAAGTTCCTTCATAGGGTCAGGAAAGGTGCTTTTTGCATTGTTCTTGATCCCATGGAGGAACCGCCAGTATAACTGTATGAGTGAATGGTCACCTGAACATCTGTTCATCCAGGACCCATTCTGCACACACTGGATAATGCACTTTCAATGCACTTTAGAAGTAGATTATCCTGTTCTGCACAGGAAAATCCAGCTGCCAAAGCACATTGAAAGTGCATTATCCTATGTGTGCAGAATAGGCCTAGGAATGGTACCCCCCTGGTACAATCCAAGCAGTTTTGAGGAGTGACATGGAACTTCTCACCCAAAAATCCTGAGAGAAGTTAGATTTTAGCTGTTGTCCCTGCATTGGGTAGCCCCTTTGAAAAGCATCAGGTGGGAGGGACCCTTCATATCTCTCTCTCTCTCTCTCTCTCTCTCTCTCTCTCTCTCTCTCTCTCCATCTATTTTAAACGTAGCAGGGCAGGCACAATTGTGTCAAAGAGAAGAATGCTTCAAGTTCCCTCTGGTTTCAGAGCCAGCCACGAGATTCCAACTTTACTTCTGTCAAGCGTACAAAAAGGCTTTATTGGTATTTAACCGAGAGGTTGAAAGGAACAAAACAATCTATCGGTCTGGTTTCCATTCTGCAGCAGGAGCCCCAGAAGAACACAGTGAGGACTTGAAAGGGCTGTCCTGACCACCCGTTCTATAATTATCTTTGTGTCTGTGAATGGAAAAAGGGAAATAGATGAAGTGTTTCCTCCACCCACGTTATTTTGGTTTATCTTCAACAATGGGATTGAGGCTTAGAGGAGCTTTACTGTCTCTCTACTGCTTCTTTTATACTGCTTGGCAACAAAAGATTCCTGAGAGTCTTAGGGGAACGATCCCAGGATACGGGGTGCGGTTCTGTCGGAGCCCTCATTGCTGTTTTGGACAAGGAAGTGACCTGCGTGGTTGATTCAGTTGCTTCTACAGGCTCACTCCTTGCAAACCGAGCTCCTCTGAGGGGGTGTAGCCAGAAACATGGGGCAATGAACAGGAGGGTCGTTCCTAGCTAAAGCATAAGTGGATGAAATCATGGGACAGCTAGGTGGTAGGGATGACGGTGAAGGAAGAATAATACTCTGCTGTCTTTGCATGTACTTGAAGCCACCTGGCAGATTTAGCCAAGTTTCAGGTGGTGAAAAATGGGCTGGCTGCCGAACAACGTAACACCTTTATGTGTTTCTTCATGGTTTACCTATGCTTTTCCTCAGCTTTGTTCCAGATTTCTGCTTAGTTTCAGATTTCTGAAATCTTAAACCCATTACATTGCTCATTGGGTTATTTGGAGAGGGGCCATGGCTCAGTGGTAGAGCATCTGTTGGCCTGCAGAAGATCTCCAGTTCAATCCCTGGCACCTGCAGTTAAAGGATCAACTAGTAGGTGATGTGAAACACTGACTCCTGACTAGCATCCTGCTAAAACATTGGAATTCCTTCCCCTGGGAGATTTGTCTGTCTCCCTTCTTTTAGTGGCTTTCATCAACAGGTGAAGATCTTTTTGTTTTGTCAGGCATGTCCCCAAGAATGGTATTGTCCTTCCTTCTAGTGTTGTGTGTATATGTGTTTTTAGTTGAATTTTATTATTTTTACTGTATTTTTAGTTTTTTCAATGTTTTAATGTTTGCCACTTTGTGGACCCTAATTGGATGAGAGAGGAAAAGGATGCCCATCCCATGTTATGGTGGGACTGGAAACAATGTGCAGTAGTCGTGATCTAAAATCCTTGTCCAGATCTGTCCAGATCCTCACGGGATCTGGGTAAAGGGGGGACATAGTGTAGGGATGAGTGGAAAGAGAGGTGAATATTATTGCATCTCACATTTTGGTTTAAAACCAGCCGCCATATCTAAGGCTATAAGACACTCGTTCCTATATACATTGGCCTATTAAAAAAGGAACCCTTCTTTCTTCAAGAAAACATTTTATTTCATCCTGCTCTCCAAACATAAATAAACTGAGCACCAAAGTGTCTCCACCCCATCTGCAGAGCAGCAAGGAGTAATTACATAATTACATTCCATATTTTAATATAGTTCTTGTATAAAATATACAAACATATATAAATATATAAATATTAATTTGCTAACTTTAAAATAGATTTTTTCCTGTGCAAAAAGATGCTTTCTTAAAATAATAAACCACTCGCGTTAATAAATAATACTCAAAATATATAACCCACATTTTGACAGTTCAAGCGTCACAATTTGAACTCAATATATTTAAAGTGCCACTAGATAAGGAACAACAAAATTCACTAAGGACAAGCAGGGCACCAAAGGGAACTGGTGCACTGAGGCAAAGTGCTGGGGAGGGGAGGCATTTGTCATCCCTGCAACACACCAGCTGCAAACTGTATCTTTACTGTATTCTCAAAGGGTAAAGAAGCCACCATGCTCTAGGTCCAGGATGTTCCAGCATTATACTAAGAATTTAGTTCCTGAATGCACTAATTTAAGTTCTCCCATATAAATGAATGCTCTCAATTGATTTGTATGGGGAAATTAACTGATGGGTAAAGGGAATGAATTATTCCACCCTTTAGAACAATCTCCAGCTGATACTGAAAGGCCAGAAAAGCGAGCACATCGGTCCAAATCACATGCAAGCAGTGTTTGTCCTGCAGTAGTTTAGTCACGCAGGGTCACTGGGTATTGAATCACTGGAGGGGAAATAATCAGAGGTGGTCGAAAGCCTCTCCTGGCCTGAGATGCTGGCCTGCTATAACCTCTGGCAATCCTTTCCTTGGTGATCCATGACTCCCAACTAGCAGCAGTAGACTCTTCTTATATGCTGCTTTTCTCTACCCAAAGGAGGCTCAAAGCGACTTACAGTTGCCTTCCCTTTCCTCTCTCCACAACAGACACCCTGTGAGGTGGGTGAGGCTGAGAGAGCCCTGATATCACTGCTCGGTCAGAACAGCTTTATCATTGCCATGGCGAGCCTAAGGTCACCCAGCTGGCTGCATGGGGGGAAGCGGGGAATTAAACCCGGCTCGCCAGATTAGAAGTCTGCACTCCTAACCACTACACCAAGCTGGCTCTCTACTACCCCCAAGTATTGTTGGATAATCAGATAAACAGTGGTATATAAATATGAATGAATGAATGAATGAATGAATGAATGAATGAATGAATGAATGAATGAATGAATGAATGAATGAATGAATGAATGAATGAATGAATGAATGAATGAATGAATGAGATTTCAGGAAGAACTCCATTTTCTGATTCTTAGTGGGTTTCACTATCAGAGTAAAAATTCCAAACATGGGACACTAAAGTAGAATTCTGACAGTTGAGGTATTTGCTTGTCTAGCACTTCTCTGCAGGGAGCCTACTTTTTGCTTCAGCTCCATAACTGTGGGGAAGCTGGAGGACAAATGCTTTGAGCCCACAGCAAGGATTGGGTGTCTTTCGAAGAGCTGCAAACCTGAAGGAACCTAGCAGTTATTCCCTGTCCCCAGAACTTTGGAACTACCCTTGGGGGGTGGGGATAACAGATGTATCAGCACCATGACCAAACTACAATTCCCAAAAGTCTTGGTAGGGAGCGCGGACAGTTGAAGTGCTCCCTTGCAGATAGTATAGATATCTCCTCCAGTTCTGTCAGCATTAAGCAGGTCTGGCCTTGCAGGCTGCTTGGATGGAGGTATTCTCAGCTCTTTGGAGGAGAGTGGAGCATATGAGTAATCAATGTCTGTATTTTTTAACCGCCCTGTCTAAAAGTCTCTTCATTTTCATGGATCTTGTACATCTCAAGAGTGTTGTTGGTTGCTGTTAGTTGGCTGTTTGAGTATCACTTGCGATGAGTCATTCACAAAGTAGCAGCATGCTCGTCGACATCTCTTTTTTGGCTGTGGCGGCCTGTCCCTTCAAGCTGTCTGCTGCTGAAGGCCTGGGATAAATGACTGATGAACTGGGAGTAGTTCCAGAGCACTTGGCATCCTTCAATCTTCACATCAAAGGTGCTACGGTCCACAGGTCTTGTCAGGGGAGGGATGCTGGTCGGCACCCGGCCTTGTAGGATGAGGGCACATCTGGTGTTCTGGAGAAGCCCCTTTACAGACAACTGAGCCATCTTCAGTTCTTTATGTAGCAAAGCATTTTCGTGGTTTAGGTGCTTCTGCTGCTCTCTGATGACCGTGAGGGAGTTATCCATATGCTCCAGTGTTTTGTGCAACCTTCGCAACATGCTGCCTGTTTTCTTAGTGATATCTCTCTTGGGAAACCAAGAAATGTTACGCTGGCAAAGCTGAGGTGCTATTGAATGCAGGTCCTGATGAGTCAGCTAGAAAGCAATGAAAGAGAAAGGTGAAATGCAAATACTTTATATAAACATGTCTTCAAAACTTCAGCTCCACAACCCAAGAGCTGGTATGGGGTAGAGAAGATGGGCAAAACGTCCCTGATGGAAAGACTTCTTCCTCTACAACAGGGGCAGCTGCATTTTCTTTAAGGACAGTTGAATAATGGAAAATACCCTAAGCTTCTCCAGCATGATACCAAATCTCAGCATTATACCAAATCTAGAAAAAGAAGAGTTGATTTTTATACCATGCTTTCCCCTGCCTGAAGGAGTCTCAAAGCAGCTTACAGTCATCTTCCCTTCCTCTCCCCACAACAGACACCTTGTTAGATGGTAAGTCTGAGAGAGCCCTGACTGCTTGGTTAGAACAGCACGTATCAGAGCTATGACCAGCCCAAGGTCACCCAGCTGACTGCATGTGGAGGAGTGGGGGATCGAACCCAGCTCTCCAGATTAGAAGCCACTGCTGTTAACCACCATGTCAAGCTGACTCTCAGCAATGCTGTTGTAGAAATATGGACTAGAAAGCTCCAGAAATGAAGCTATCTGCTAAGCAGCACAAAGGGAGTTACTGATCTTTCCTGGGTCCTTTTGGCGAGGGATTTACTAGCTACTCTGCAGTCACGGATGGAAAAGAGCCTCTGTTCCCATGCTGTGCAGAGCTCAGGCTGCTTGCTTGGAGGAGTTGGCCCTCACATGGGCCAGGTTGGCCCTAGCAGAGAGTGGCTGCCTAGGCCATTGGGTCCCCAGGACGTTGCCTTAGTGCCTTTAATGGTCAGTTAACTCTTGCTGGTAGATCATGAGCTACCAATTGGAGCTACTACCTAAAGCAAGCTCCTGTTTTGAACTGGGGTGACGTGTCGTGTCCACTGAAGTTAAATGTCTTAGAAGGGGTGACTCTGTTTAGGATGACACTGGTAAAAACTTAGAATGTGAATCCCCAAACACACAGCACCCACCAATATCTTTTCTGGTGTCCAACAAGTGTTTTTAGGAGGTACCTGGGGCCAGATAAGGATTTTGCCCAACAAGGCTTCTGAATGTCTATTGGAGATTTGATTGGCTGTGCGGATATTTTAAAATGTTGCTTTGGCAGCTGCTTCTGCTACCACAGCACAAGGATCTACACTGTGTTGCTGAAGTAAAACCGTCGCACTAATTTAATTGCTGGCTCCGCCTCTTATGTCAGCCATTTTATGGCAGCCATTTTGTTGCTATGTCCAACGTGCTGTGTCAGAATTCCACATTTGCCCAGAGACTCAAAAAGATTGGGGACCCTTGCTTAGAATACCCGCCTGACCCTTCCCCCCCCCCAAAAAAAAGCTAGTGTCTCATCTCAAGGGAGGTCAAGTGTCTCCACCGGATTGGTAGAGAATAGAAGATGGCTGCTTTGGAGGATGGACTCCATAGCATTTTACTCCTCTGTGATCTCTCTCCACTCCAAATCCCACCCACTGCTGGCTCCACCACCAAAAGTCTCCATGTATTACCCAACCCAGAGCTAGCAACCCTAATGATACCAGTTCTGTAGTGGTCAAGCAGTTACTTACATAGGACTCGTACAGTTGCTTGGTTCGATCTTCTATATGCATTATAAGCCGTTCTGTCTGGGAAAGCGATGCTTCAAAGGTACTTGGGCACAAGCTGGCATTGGAATTCTCTAGCATTAGGCACACCATCATAAGGGTGGGCACCAATGCTGTGAAGGAAGAAGCATATGAGAAGCCGATTAGAGTCGCTGTGAAACTGCCACCCTGGAAGACTTATAGCAGGCCAAATCCTTCTATTAAGGAATTGAATTACAACACCGAAATCCAGGAACAACTTTCTCAGTTTGTTTGCTTCTAGTGTGTGTGTGTGTGTGTGCATATGCAGATCTTGCTACTGGAATAAATTAATCAAACCTATTAAGCAAAACATGTAAATTTCTAGAACAGAAATTGCCAGCATGTTATAGATGTTTTTCCCTTCAATTATTTTTAGCTTCTATACATATCATAAAGAAAATTGGGGGGGGGGGGGTTTGTCTGCATAATTCTTTGAATGAATGCAAATTCTTATATAGATAACAAGGGTTATATTTTAATTAAGAAGAAGAGTTGGTTTTTATACCCTGCTTTTCACTACTCAAAGGAGTCTCCAAGCAGCTTACAATCGCCTTTCCTTCCTCTCCCCACAACAGATACCCTGTGAAGTAGGTGGGACTGAGAGAGCTCTGACAGTACTGGGGGTGACTGCAAGAACAGCTCTTAACGGCTGGCTGCATGTGAAGGAGCGGGAAATCAAACCCGGCTGTCCAGATTAGAGGCCGCCGGTCATAACTGCTACACCAAGCTGTCTTAAGTCGAAAATTGGGGAGAGGAACATAAACTCTCTGTCTTTGCACATTCAGTTTTCATTTAATTTTATGTTAAAAATTTCCCGAAATGTCCCTCGCATGAATCGTTGTGTTAAAAAGGCCAATTTAATCTTCAGCTGGTAAAGTTTTTCAACCCACAACATTGATGACACTGTTGAATTTAGAAAGTTAAAAACCCTACTACAAGATATAAAGATATTGAATTTAGCAAACTGAATCTCAGTATTATTGAAGATCCAGCCCAAGTGAATCACCTATTTAGGTCAACTATGTCTTGAAAGGATTAAGCAGAACTTTGCAAAACTAGGCCGCGATAGCAACAACAACAGTACAACAGTAGTAATTAATAATAGAAAAAGGTAAATATTCTTTTTATCACCGGGGACAGGTCAACGCTTGACAATTTTACTGAGGCCTGGGGGGGGGTAGTCTTTTGCCGAGGGACGTCGCTACCGCCTGAGCCCCTGCTCCGCTTGCTTTCCCGCCGGCGCCCCTGCCAGCTGCAGCTGCACAGTGCCACACTGAGAGGAACCCCAGCTATGGCGGCCACTGGAGAGCACAAAAGGGGAGCTGGTGGCAGAGTGGCAGGGCAGCCCCCGAGGCAGCAGCCGGGGAGGAGGATGAGGAGGAGCCACAGCCCGGTACTGACTAATCCATGGACTGGTCCCGGTCTCCGGACTGGGGATTGGGGACCACTGCTCTAGGTAATGATCCCTCTAGTACACCACCTTCACAAGAAAAAAGAGCTGCCAGACCAGACCAGAGGTCCAGCATCCTGTTTCCTTCCAAGGCCAGTTTCCTCTGTGAAGTTTACAAACATGGCCTGGTAGAGACTTCTCTCCTTCCCTATATCCCCCCTCCCCGTAACAGCTGTACATATAGGGAAGTGGTACTTGGGAAAAAATAAGACAGTCAAGCAGCGTTTCAGAAACCAAAGAGAATTGGCGAATTAGAGCCATCACATACCAAGTGCCAGAGACTTCTGTACCATGCTCGAACCAGTGAGCCCTGTCTCTGCAGCAAGCTGTACAGAGTTTCAGCACTTCCTTTGCGAAATGGCTCAGCCATGGGCAGAAGCGTCCTTTTTTCAACATGTCAGTGAGCCAACCCCCCTGCAGGGTGTGGCCCTGCGGAGTGGAAATTAATAATAAAAGGAAAAGAGAAGCTTCGCAAACAGTGATCCCCAAATGAGTTCTCAACTGTGCGGTCTCTCGCAGGAAGTGATGCCTTCCCCCTGTCTTTCAATTCCTCGAGGTCATCATCCTCATCTCTTTTCCGGATTCTGCCCATAACCTCCCACCGGTTGCTTAGTGGTCTGTGTCAGAGAAGGATGCTGCCCACTTCCCATGGTAGCAGTGATCTACTGGCTTGATGTCGAAAGAGGGTGATAAAATCATGACGACAGTTGCTCTAGATAGTGCCTTTGCCCCAGTCTGCTAATGGAAAATGAAGATATGAATGTAAGGGGGAGCACCTTTCCATTTCCTAGGTTTGTTGATTCCAATCAGGGAGACCACATTGGAAAGAGACACTTGCGTGTGTCCACTCATACAGTTCCAAAACCATAGGAGCGTTTAAGTTTTCGGAAGAGATTAGGGGGATTTTGGCTGACTTTCTCCTCTCACTGCAGACCCTTACTCCATCTTCTGTGTTGTTCCCAAGGAACTGCTATCCCCAAGATGAAAAATTGGGGGGCCTCAGTTAAGGTGACCAGATTTCAACATTGGTAAAGCGAGACACCATTGACCGGGAGGAGGGGGGGTTCTTGATAAAAATTTGGTCTATATGGAGCAACAAAATTTTTCATAGAACGCAAAAATAGTATTGTAATATATATATATTTTTAATTTCAACACAGGTACAATTTGCCAGGTGCCCCCAGATGTCCCTCCAAAAGTGGGACAATCTGGTCACCTTAGGCCTCAGTGGACTGCAATAGGATATAAGTAGTGGGAAAGTTCCACTCTGAATGGTTATTGAATACATAGGCATAGAGGTTCCTTCAAGTCACGACTGACATGGTGACCCCAGCATGGGACTTTCAAAGCAGGGGAGAAGCAAAGATGGTTTGCAGTTGCCCTCCTCCCAGCCAAGTACCAACTTTACTTAGCTACTGAGATCTGAAGAGATCGGACTGTACTAGGCTGCCTTCCCTTCTCAGTGGACACATATTGAAGTATTTTGGAGGCCGTAAGCAACACCATAGATTGGCTTTGTATTGCTTCCCCCACACACCAAGAAATTCTGGGATTATCAGTTAACTACTGATCATTCGATGTTAAGTTCTTAGTTGCCCCTTCATCAAGCTAAAATTTCTAGGGTTTCCTGATGATGGTTTACATATATTTTCTTTTCCTTACTACTCTATCTAGTCAAACTGAGGATGCAGGTTATTGAGAACTTCTCCCTCCCCAAAAAAGCAGAGCAAGTGGTGGGATGAGTGTGTGTATATATATCAGGCTTTCTCAACCAGGGTCTCATGAAACTTTGGGTTTTTTTGATAGCCATGGAAGGGTTTCCAGAATGGGTGGGGGTTCATTAATTTTATACATTTTTTAAAAAATGTTAAACATTTATTGGGAAATATGACCATATATGGTCATGTTGACCCATCCACCCCTCCCAAAATGGCCGATGATGGACCTGGAGGGGATGGGAAGGGGAGGGGCCCCAGATGTGTGTGTATACAGCTATGCTTCCTAACCATATTCTGCATGATCGCACCATTTCTGAGATTTCTCAAAGCCTGAAGAATGTTTTGGGGTTTCTCAACGGTAAAAAAGTTGAGAAAGATTGATACACACACCTAAGGGCAAGAGTGTGCCTCTATCACACACTTTTGACCTAGGGTTGGCAGGTCCCTCATGATCACCAGCAAGGGATGGAGCAGTAGGAGTACCAGATCCAGGTTAGGAAACGTCTGGAGATCTGGGAATGGATCCTGGAGAGCACCATGGGGTATGATGCATAGAGCCTGCCCTCCAAAACAGCCATGTTCTCTAGGGGGACTGATCTCTGCAGTCTGGAGATCAGCTGTAATTCCCGAAAATCCCAAAGTCTCACCTGAAGGCTGGCATCCGTATTTTGACCTTAGACCTTTTCATAAGAGATTATGCTTTTCCCTCAGAAAACCTGTGGGAGAAAGTAAACTAGGATTGGTTATATGAGCTTATCTATATGTGGTGAGGTAAATATTCTCCAGGGTGTCAGGAAGGGTATCGTGAAGGGATCTATGTTGTCTGTTCCACTGCCGTTAAATGGATTAGGGATAGAAGAACCAACCCAGAGGTAAAATGACAAGGAGAATTTCAATAAAGTGCAATATAGAGCACTCAGGACAGTAGTCCTTCGTGTGAAAAAACAGGTGGTACAAGCAGATTAGATGGGGTGAGATTTTTCACCCTTGCAGTGTTGGAGGGTCAAATCTTTAAGCTTAAAAGTATCCATGCTTTTCGAATTGTGCTCTTCTTCAGAGAAATGTACAGCAGATAAAAGATTATTTAACTCTTGAAAAGAGACTGCCTTTTTTTTACAGACCTGTTCATCTTTGCTTTGACAGCATTGTGTGATCAAAGAGCCTTCCCTGAGTTCTTCTGAACTCTGATATCAGCAGGAAAACAGAGAGAAAAATAATTTAGATTAGCTTGCTTGGTTAAGAAAGTATTGCTCCTGCTTTTCTAGAAGGCCAAGAGGTCAACATGGCATGGGTCTGAGGCACCCTTAAATCCTATTTGGTCCTAGTTCACCACATGATCCAAAGAAAGAGGGGAATCTGATGTGTCAATTTATATGGAAAGAAATATTTTCTATTTGCTAAGGCAATCCTTTGTTTTAGATACATCCTTAATCCTATTTTACTTTTTTGTTAGGGGGGAGATTTGGAATATGCCTTTTAAAATATGTGCTTGTATGTGCTCATGTTCATTAGAATATCTATTGGTGATACTCCGGTTTCCTTCCCTCTCTGATTAATCCTCTGACTGGAAGATAGATGTTTTAAATAAAAATTTTAAAATCTTGTATATGGAAGAAAATGTGCAGAGGAATTAACATTAAATGACATTAAGTGCAAAAGGAAATTAGAGGGAGTAGAAACTTGTGCATTGCTAATAACATATTCATTTGGACAAAGAGGCAGCTTGCATTGCCTGGAAGAAGCCAAGAAGGTCAGATCTCATTCATTTATTGCTTCCCTGTCGTTATATCTTGCATTTCCTCTTCCCCAAACTTTCATAGTGGCCAACACATCAAATTTAAAATACAAGACAATAGAAAACCAGCAAGGATGTCATATTTCACAGATCAAATTGTTTACCCTAATTCAGAAGCTTTTCAGGATTGTGTCCAGGGATGCCAACAACTACCTGTTGGGGGAGAAGGAATTCTGTTAGTTAGGGGTGGAAATTGGGATGGAAAAAGCACCTCCCCTTAGCCCTCAAACTAAGGTAGGTTCTCTCAGGCAGGCTTCACCCGAACTTAGGCAAGTTGATACATCTGGTCTTGTGAGCTGCTCGGGTTGAAAACCATCTGAGAACGATCATTCCACAGCATTCAGGCTTTTGATCTTTTAGGACCACATGTGAGAGGTACGCTGAGGACGGGGCCAGAACACTGTAGACAGAACATGGAAAAGTCCCATTATTGACAACCAAGGAGAAAACATCCCCATTCATAGGCAATTGAAATCCCAGCAGATCCCAAACATTGGAAAGAACACTGTTTGAATTTTGAAACATTTATGATATTTTAAAGTGGACAGTGTTTGGAGTTGGATCTTAGCACATTTCTAACAGCATGCTTCTTATTCCATTTAGTCACCCAAGAAAGAAATATCCTTTGTGTCACCAGTGAGTGTAAGGATGGTCAGCATTTGGAGAAACCCTGCATTTGTCGGGGTGGAAGTAACTTGGGTGGGGGGGAGGGGGTCTACTCAGGTCAGACGTTCTCCTTTATCTTTCTTGGAAAAGGACAAAATAAATGGAAGGGAGAACCATCTACACAGAACTGGATGTAAAAATAGGGCCTGTGGTTGCCCAATACTCAGGCCCTGTGGCTTTTTTATCTTCCTTGGCTCTCGGGCACACGTCACTGCTGCCTCATGGCTCTGTAAAGTGTCACAAGGCAAAGGAAGGACTAGAGGAAGGAAGGAGCCTGCACGCTTCACAGGAACGCAAGATCTTTCAAGAACATGGGCACATTTGGTGGGAAAACCACTTCCCTGGCCAGGCATTTACAGGGCAGATGTAAAGGGTTGGGATCACTTTGGCAGTTTCCACTGATGCCTGCTTTCCACTACAGACCTTTCCCCCCATAATTCTTCAGGGGGACAGAGGCAGGTGCATAGCCCGAGGGCAGTGCGTATTGTCGCTTCCGGTGAAAAAACAGAATCGATGGCATGATATCAGAGGCTATACTCACGGGTTTTCCAAACCTCTATGGTTAAACCATAGTTTGGGGCGAATTCTAAAGTGTCATCCTGGAAATCATTACATCAGTTCCAGTTTTTGCTAGAAGCAACCTTGCAGGTTGGCATGATGCTGGTAGGTGTTGAGTTCCCCCTCACTGGCAGTCTTCAAGCAAAGGTTGGATACACATTTTTCTTGGATGCTTTAGGATGCTTTGGGCTGATCCTGCATTGAGCAGGGGGTTGGACTAGACTAGACACCCAGATCTACCTCCAATTTAATTTTAAATGTCAAATTCCTAGAAATTTTATTTAACTTCTAATTATTTTATGGTGCTCTTAATATGGTATACATCAGCCTGCTGGGAGAGTGATATATAAATCTAATAAATAAATAAATAAAGCCTTGGGGGCATCCATAGCTTTAAGGGCGTTCATAGATAAAGAGCTGAGTGCAGCTTGGGTGTACGTGATTCCCACTCCCCTATTTTATTCTTACAACCCTTACAAAATAGGTTAGGCTGAGGGACAATGATTGCCTCCAAGGTCACACAGTGAGCTTCATGGATATATGTGCTGGAATATACAAGATCTGCAGGGTGTATAATCGATCAAAATATAAAGAGTTTCCTGCAGGGGACATCAGAGGAGATGCCTAGTTAGCATAGTTTGGTGTAGTGGTTAGGAGTGCGGACTTCTAATCTGGCATGCCAGGTTCGATTCTGCGCTCCTCCACATGCAACCAGCTGGGTGATCTTGGCCTCACCGGCACTGATAAAACTGTTCTGACCAAGCAGTGATATCAGCGTTCTCTCAGCCTCACCCACCCCACAGGGTGTCTGTTGTGGGGAGAGGAATGGGAAGGCGACTGTAGGCCGCTTTGAGCCTCCTTCGGGTAGGGAAAAGCGGCATATAAGAACCAACTCTTCTTCATAGTTAAAATAGGAAATTCCTGATGATTTTCAATCTCCTGATTGGCTCAATAAGAAACTTCCTGCTCATTCATGCACTCTTCCTCCTTGCTTGCCCCAGAAAAGCAGTTGGACCAACAAACAATGATTTATTTATTTATTCATTATTATTTGTTTGTTTGTTTGTTTGTTTGTTTGTTTATTATATTTATATACCACCCTTCCTGAAGGCTCAGGGCAGTTTACAAGAAACAGGAGAAAGATACAGATAGCATATGATAACAACAGGTGATAACTGCAATATCATTATAACATTATATTGTAAGCTGTGATTTCTTCGGATAGTTAGAACAGTTAGATAGTCAGGACTCTCTCCTCTCTGTCTATGCATAGTTGTTTCCCTTCATAAATAAAACTTTTATTCTTTAAGAAGCCTGCTGCTTTACTCCTCTTCACATATCTAGAGTCTGTCAACAAGACGGACCTGGTCTTGGGGATCCTGGTCCGACACTCTGCCTCCTATACAACGCTGAGTTCCAGTGACACAACCGTAAGGGCAAATCTCACAGTTTTCCTCAAATTCACTTTGTTTACGGACCAGTCTTTTTCATGGAATCACCGAACCAGGTAAATCATAACTCAGCTTTGTGCATTTCCTTCTACCCCTTTGACAATCATTTCCACTGATAAGACTACAGAGAATCCAGAGGCCCAGTCAGATGGCGCAACATTGTGGTTTGATGTTAGATGGAATAATGTCACCCGCACGACGCTGCACAATTCAGAGCATGGGTGGAAGAAAAGAGTGCTGCTGCTGCAGATCACGCCTCTCAAGGCTAAAGGATCGACAGCTGTCTGTCTGTCGGTCATTTCCTTTCCCTGCCCATTTTCCCAGAACCGCGTTTTAAGTCATGTCCTGAGCAGACACAACCGCATGTTCTTCAGTTGTATAAGTGCTTTGCTTGCTACAGGCAGAACTTGCAGGAAAACTTTCATGAAGACAAATTAGAAGGAGGAAAGTAGGGTGAATTTATTTGTTTAAAAAATTCATTTGCCAACTTTCCATTTAAGACACCTAAGGTGGTATGTTTAAAAATCAAAGTAACGGAATGCTCATCAACGTTCGTAACACTTTATACAATAATGGACAAGTGACTCTTTAATAGAAGAAAGATGATTAGGTTTTCTAACTGCAAAAGGGAGCCCAGATTGGAACAGAGTGATGGGGACCAGTTAAAACAGGTTGCTTCCTGCGACATTATTCCAGTTATCACCTGTGCATGTGTATATCTGACCTATGCTGCTGCAGAGCCATGAGTTCAAAAACATCTACAGCTTTTTTTTTTGTTGAAGTGCAGAAACCTTTCTCTGCAGAGACTGTGGATGCTCAGTTCCTGTTGTCCACCACAGTTCCAAGGCAAAGTGCATACTCTGGTGCGCAGACCGTCCCGAGTTCAGTTTCTGGCATCTCCAGTTAAAGAACTTTAGTCGCCGATGTCTGAAAGGAGTTTTTTCTGCTGAAGACCCTGGCAAATGATACCGAGCTAGATGGACCAATAATCTGGCTTAGTATAAGGCAGCTTCATATGTTCACATGCACCATTTTCTGAATTACCCACTCCCAGCAGCCATTAGTCATGCTGGCAAGAATATAACATGGAGGCACCTTTCCCACCCTTGCAACTTGTGCGTGTGCGTAGGAATCTGTTCCCAGGAAACAGCATAGCGTGTAGGACCACAGCCAGCTTTCCTTGCTGGGTGTGGCTGACATTTTCTGTTGGGGCTACCAAAGGAAAGAGAATCATTCATTTTCTCATAACTGGCAGGAGTTTATAGAACCCTGGAGCCAGTGTGGTTAATGTCAGAAATGCAGGAGTCAGATTAGAGTGGCTATTTTTAATTTCACAAATGTTTACCTGCTTGCAGAGAACATTTTTCTTAATCACAACTTCCTTTAAACACCCCTTGACCTCCTTTAAGTACTCTGCCATGCCCACAGGTATGTTAGCCAAAGGAGGACTTGTTCTACTTCCGCATGGTAAACTGAGATCATGCTTTTGAGCCTAAGGAAATCTTGGCTGGGCAGACCTAGCTAATCCTATGAGTTCAGAAATACACACTGAAATTTACCTTTGTTTAGAAGGGACTATAAATCTTTGTCTTCAGAAGGTCTTCACTAAAATGTATGCATCATGCCAAGGTATTCTTTTTAAAGAATCATCAAATCATAGAGTTGGAAGGGACCTCCAGGGTCATCTATCCCAACCCCCTGCATAAGTGCAGGAAATCACAACTACATGCCTACCCACAGTGACTCCAATTTCATGCCCCAGTGATCCCCCCAGCAAAAATCTCCATAACCCATCCTGGCCTGGAGGAAATTCACCTACCATACAATAGTGGCAATCAGCAAATCCCTGGGTATGCAAGGAAGGGCCACAAGAGACAAACTCTTCCTCACAATCTGGGAATCAGCATTTCTGTCAGATGGCTATTCACCTTCTGATTCAAAACTTCCAAAGGAGAACCCACCACCTCTCAAGGAAGCCCGTTCCACTGAGGAACCGCTCTAACTATCAGGAACTTCTTCCGGATGTTTAGCTGAAAAATGTTTTGAATTAATTTCAGCCCATTGGTCCTGATCCGACCCTCTAGGGCAGGGGTAGTCAAACTGCGGCCCTCCAGATGCCCATGGACTACAATTCCCAGGAGCCCCTGCCAGCATTCTGGCAGGGGCTCCTGGGAATTGTAGTCCATGGGCATCTGGAGGGCCGCAGTTTGACTACCCCTGCTCTAGGGTAACAGAAAACAACTCTGTTCTATTTTCTGTTCTGCTGGGCAGCAAAAGTCAACAAGTACCAGACTAAAGGCCATTGCTTGAGCTTTTCAATAGCTCATGCCCAAAAGACCAAATAGCACAGGATTAGTTAGGCCAATGGGAGGGCTCAGTTGTCAGCCTTCTTTCTCTGCCTTTTGCTTAAGTCTGCTTTTTTAGCATAGAGGGATCTTTAGTGGTTGCACCTGACGACTGCAAGCAAGCAACAACCTAAATGGACACTTGAAACCCCCAAAGGAAGAATTCACAAGGCAGATTAAGACAGAATAACCCAAAACTGACCTGTTGTGAAGCTGAACGCTAATTTGCTGCACAAACATGCAAGCCCCTTTCCAAGACATAATTATAGTCTTTGCCTAAAGAGCCTTTAAAAAGAACGATGATAAAATGTTTGAAATAAAATATCATTGCGTGTATCTGAACAGTGGGAGAGGAAGCAGGGGAGGGGCACAGAGAGACATCTAGCTTGTGGACTCATTGATTCAGGAAGGCTGCCCCACCTCGGGTACCCAGTGGAGTTTGTGCTGAAATGTTCGGTGGCCAAACATGCACATGCCCAAAACAGATTAAGGAACTCATTGCTAATGGAAGTAGAAATGGCTACCAGGCTTAGGGTTGCCAGCTCTGGGATGGGAAATACCTGGAGACTTCGGGGGTGGAGCTGGGATTGGGTGGGATTTTGGGTGGGGAGGGACATCAGTGGAGTATTCTTGGATGCTTTAGGATGCTCTGGGCTAATCCTGCGTTGAGCAGGGGGTTGGACTAGATGGCCTGTATGGCCCCTTCCAACTCTATGGTTCTATGATTCTATAATGATATGAAGCACACCCTCCAAAGCAGCCATCTGATGTCTTTAGTCTGGAGATGAGCTATAATTCCAGGGGATCCCCAGCTCCCGCCTGGGGAGTGGCATCCCTGCTACCAGCATAGCTTCAAAAGGGAATGAGACAGATTCAGGTCTACTAGCCAAAGTGACTAAATTGAACTGTCATATCCAGATGTAGCTCTGAAAGTCTCAGGGAACACCACCAGGGGAAGGCTTTGGCCTCTGTGGCCTGTTGTTGGCCCTCCAGGACAAGCTGCGGACTTCAGTGTGAACCAGCATGTTGGATCACTGGTGTAATTTGAAAAAAGGCTGCTCAGCAACAGCATGCAGAGCTTTAAGTACTCCTTATACCAGGGGTAGTCAAACTGCGGCCCTCCAGATATCCACGGACTACAATTCCCAGGAGCCCCTGCCAGCAAATGCTAGCAGGAGCTCATGGGAATTGTAGTCCATGGACATCTGGAGGGCCACAGTTTGACTACCCCCCGCTTACATTGTGATGAACCCAATCCTGTTTCTCCATGTCGCAGCTTCCCTCCCACCCTGACTCTTCCACTGCCTGTTTGATATTTTGTATTTGGATAACTCACTTCCATCCAAGACTTCAGTGTGAAAAACCTGAAATCTCCTCCCAGACCTGGAGTCTAATCCACTGACAGCCTTATCCACTCTTCTAGGTACAAGCCTTGACTTCACCTTTGATCCTCCCGTCTCTTTTGTTCTCCATGGTCCATCTGTCAACATGTCACCTTTCTTTCTTCTTTCAGACTCTTCCCTCTGAACTCATTTTCTTCTGTGCAGTCTTTTTGGTTCAATCTCTAGTCTTGAGTCTTTTAAAAAAAGATTTAAAAGAAGGGTCCAAAGAGGCTTGCATGAATCCAAACATCTTAAGCCTGTTCAACAAATTTAATTGTAAGCTTGAGTAGCCTCAATTTTACCTTGGAGTCATACAGGGAAAGGAAGTTTAACCATCCTCCATTTAATTTTGTTATTCAAATCTACCCACCCCAACCTCATTGTTATTTTAAAAGGGGAAAAAAGAATCCTCTATACAGCTATATACTGGCTTAAAAAATTACATCACAGATAGGGGTTGGTTTTGAATAGAATAAATTAGTAGAAAGGTTTAACCTCCACTCAGTTCTCTGCATAGCATAGAAGCAAATTGATTTCCAATGTGTATTTAAGGGGTAGGCTGAGATACATAATCTTTGTCCTATTGCTAAGTTACAAGTTATTACAACACTAAGGACAATGGAACTCCCAGGGCTTAACAGAAATATTGGTTTCTTAACTCACTACACATGTTAGCTTTGGTGTAGCAGTTAGGAGTGCGGACTTCTAATTTGGCAAGCTGGGTTTGATCTCCTGCTTTGAGCCTCCTTCAGGTAGGGAAAAGCGGCATATAAGAACCAACTCTTCTTCTTGTTCTTCTGTCATCCAGTTCTTGCATCCGTTTACAAACTCTTTTATTATGCTTGTATGCTGATTGGCTGCTATTCACAGGTCTTACTAATTGCCTTAATCCAATCTCAGTTACTTTACTAAGTCAGCTATAGTTATTGCTCAGTTACTCATTGACTCTAATTAGCCCTTCCTGGCAACAGGCTCCTAATCCAATACCTAGAGGTTGGTGACTTCTGTTCAATGTATCCAAAAAAGTGTGCATGCTTATACCCAGAATGGAACTTTGTTGGTCCGAAGTAAGAGTCGCTGGACTCAAACTTTCTCTTATTTATACATACTTTGCCACACTGCAATCAGTGGAACTTACTCCTGAGTAAACATGCATGGCATTCAGGGACACTGATTTGCGTTCTCCTGTTGCTTTTGCATCTGTTCTCCTGCTCATCTGCAAATGTTATCTTCACCTCTGCCAAAAAATGTGGCTCCTAAAATCAGGGACACACACAATAGTTACCAATTACATTTTTTTTACCCATTCTTCCTCCAGAGTTTTGGGCAGCATAAGTACTTTCCCTTGCCTCCCTTGTCAACCTCCCAAGAAAACTCTGAAGTCTGATGAGGTCCCTGCACTTTATAAACCTCCAGGTGCATCGGTGATGGTGGTGATAATGTAGCTTATTTAGCAACCACAATGATTCTAGAGGGCCCAGGAATGCTATGAAGAATCTGCAGCTTTGCTTTTCTCCCAGGAAGGCCCTCCCTGACATATGACATGACTGATGTGGAATCCAGCGATAAGCTTTGCGTGACCCCGGCTTGTAGAGACAAAAAAGGAATTATCTGGTGAATCAGAGTCATGAGTGCGTGCACACTGCCAACACGTTGCAGATAAAGATGGGAAACAACATCCAAGATCCGACAGATTTGGGTGGGCCCTCCTTTCAGATCGCTTGAGATTCTCCCACAATAGAGTCACATCCTTCCCCTTCCAGCTGGGAGGGCAGAGACACGGATCAGCGGAGAAATGCTTTGGGGCAAGAATCTTGCAAGAATGCAACCCAAACAAAAGAGCATCGCCCGAGCACCGGCTGGCCCAATGATAAGCCAGTGATGTAATTCCTCAGCTTCCCCTGCTGACCTAGGGGATTCCCTCTCCGTGACAAGCCGTCCCCCCCACCGCCGTCCCAGCTCTCCCTTTTTCTTAGAAAAGCAACCACACGTCAGCCGGTAGCAAGCGGCAGGTTTCTTCTTGCCTCTAAATAAGCCATCTCACCAGCCCACGCGTCTTTCTAATTAACTGTTCAATTGCGGCAGGATATGGATTTCCGCCACCCCCCCTCCGTGCATCAGCCCAGCCCTAGGCAGGCCTTGGGCCTGAGTGAAGGACTGTGGCCTTCTTAGCTTAACTCTTAAGATATATATTTTATGCACGCTCACTTAGAAGTCAGTCCCAATGAGCAGGGAGCTGCCAGTGGATTAGAGCAGGGAAAACCCCAGGGGCCATGTGATTAGGAGGCTGGAGTTTGGGTCCAAAGGACGCAAGAACCACAGGAGTGGTTTAAGGATTTGCAGGGCCCACAGCACCAGAGCCAATTTAAGGATTCAGGGGCCCTAGTAGAGGACAATCTCGGTGGGAGCAGCCAGACTGGGGCAGAGGGGCCCCCCACAGTGGAAAGGGGTGTCACTCCAGGTGTCCTAAAAGAGGGGAAAGGGGGGAGGAGAGAGGGTATGGCCCTGATCCATGGGCGGGAGGCATTGTGCAGGGGCCTTGGAAGTGTGGGGCTCATAGGACAGGCTACATGTGCTAGACAGATAAACCAGCCCTGAAGAAGCCAGTTTGAGAGAACAGACTTCAGCCCCACAAGATCAGCAGAAATAGACCAGCTATTTGCAAAAAGGGCAGACTCTCCCATTTCCCCTCTCACACACTTGACTGGAGGGATGGCAGCTTTGTTGAAGGAACTCTTTAGAGCAGGGGTTCTCAACCTTCCTAATTCAGCGACCCTTTAATACAGTTACTCATGTTGTGGTGACCCTCAACCATAAAATTATGCAAGTGTTCTTTCCCAGAAATTGAACCCAAACTGACCAATGACATGAAGATCCATTGTTCATGATTGTATATAAATTGTTTTTTTTCCTGGAGTTTCTCAGTTCAGTCCTGCCTCTTGTCCCACCATGCTGATCTCGCTCTCTTCCGCTACTCCAGACAGGCGAACGCTCTATCTCGATCTACCCCACAAGGCTGTTGTGTAGATGGTGCGCCCCCCCCCAGTGAAGCTGCTTGCCCTGCCACAAGTCTGTGAAAGGGTGGTTCGACCTCCAAAGGGGTTCCGACCCCCAGGCTGAGAACCACTGCCCTATAGGATTGCCAACCTGGCTTTTACACCTGGGGCCCTTTACTACTGTGGTAGTGGTGGGAAGTTAATTGCATTACTGCGTTTGGGATCTTTTCAGTTGTGGTTGTATTCTGTACCATAGTCCAGTTGTTAGAAAACAAGCATCCCAAAGTTTTATCTGCCAGAATTTCAATTATGAGACTGGTGTAGATTAGAGAAGATTACATGTAGGATGTGTGATTTAGTGAGCCTTGGCTGCAAATGTAGAAGGTTCTGGGTTCAGTTCCCTCAGCTGTCCAGTTTAAAGGACCAGGCTGTAGATCAGGGGTAGGCTGGACAACAATTCCCATGAGCCCCTGCCAGTGTTTGCTGGCAGGGGCTCATGGGAATTGTAGTCCATGGACATCTGGAGGGCCACAGTTTGCCCACCCCTGCTGTAGATGATATCTGCCCCCCTCCCACTGCCCCATACAACCCTCTCCATTTATTAGCTCTGTACAGGACTGCAAATGGCATACTCATCCCAACATATAAAATGAACAACACAACACCTACAAAGCCCAGTGTTATTAGGGAAGAAGCTGGGCCAGATCTGTTCTCCCTGTACTGCTAGCTTTCTATATCCAAGGATTTCATCTTCTAGCGCAACATTCAGTCACATGACCTCCTAGCGCCAAGCATTCCTGTTGCCAACGAAGGTTTACTGACTGCTCTTTGAGAACATTAGAACTTTGGTAGCAATGGAGGCCTTCTGAGAGGAGAGGAGGCACAGAAGTTCTCAGCTTTAACCCACAAGTATCAGCTTTCCCATCAGGTACACCCACCTAGGCCAGTTTCAAATTAGGGCCACTAAGCTGACCCCTTCCCAATGGGACTCGATGCCAAAAAATGGATTTTAAGAATGCAGCAGTGCTTTTCTCATTTGGGCCCACATATCATGCCAGATGAGAGTCCAACTCTTCAGAAAGCAAGTGGCTAGCTCCATCTGCTGGCCAATGCTGCTGCTATGCACTCAAAAGCTCAAGCCTTGAATCAATTTTTGTTGGTCTTAAAGGTCCTATTGGACTCAATTTTTGTTGTGCTACTTTAGACCAACACGGCTGCCCACTTGAATCTGCTCCTGTAGAGTTTAGTAGCTGCTTCATCAGATTGTCATGGTATCCTATCTATGGTGGCTGTTTAAAGGCTTTACACATCCTGTTTTGAATTGCCCCCCCATACACTTTTCCTGCCATTCCTTTATTTTGCTTAAAATTTTTGAAATCTTAAGCTGTGTTACAAAAACGTGGAGACACAAGCATGAGTATTCTAAACAACTGAACTCTGAGCTTCCCACTGCTGCTAAGACGATGGAGAGAACTCAGTTAGCACCTGGGTACACCTTTGGCCAGGGTCCCTGCTCCTTCCTGCTTCCAAAAGCCACTGAGAGCACAGAGGCTCCCGTCACAGAGAAGAAGAGTTGGTTTTTGTACCCCACTTTTTATTACTCAAAATCTCAAAACTGCTTACAATCACCTTCCCTTCCTCTCCCCACAACAGAGACACTGTGAGGCAGGTGGGGTTGAAAGAGCTTTGACAGTGACTAACACAAGGTCACCAGCTGGCTGCATGTGGAGGAGTGGGGAGTCAAACCTGGCTTTCCAGATTACAGTGTCTTAACCACTACACCAATTTGTCTTTCCCCTCTCCCTGCTCCAGGGTATAGTTGTATAGAATTTTCCCTTATGTTGCAAACAAGAAGGATGCTGAAAAGCAAAAAATAAATCAAAATCCATTCTTGGTGCCTTTGATTTATTCTCAAAACACTGAACAATTCCAATTATTCTGTGATCTTCTCTGTGCCAAGATGAAACTGGACGTCAAAAGTCCAAAAACTGGCCTCTAGGCCTTCTTTTTTAATAAATGGTATTACAAACATCCTGTATTACTAATGAGAGAGTCACTCATCAACCACGTTCTTGAAAAAAATGACCTTTATTGACAAAATTTCAAAACTATGACAAAAATACAGTATTTAAAAGCATTTTCCATCTTGGCTGCACACAACCTGGTTTACAACGAACCATCAGGAGAAAAGGTGTAGGGTTAACAGTCACTTGAGAACAGGGACAGCAGCAAGTCTAAACTGGCAGCAGAGAGCTACCCCCACAACGCTTGACCCCTCTCAGCAAAGGCAGGCCGAGCAGAAGGGTTGGTGCACCCCACACCTCTTCACAGCAACCCACTCCTTATTCTCGGTCCCTTGTGCTAGGCTGGCAAGTGGCCAAGAGTGCTGATCACCTGTCACCTGCCAGACCACCTTCCGATTGTTTCTGGCCCCTGCAGAGAAGCTCCCTGCCCCCATATTAGAACATGAAACCTCGTGCAAGGCCAGCTTTGGCCTCAGCAGCTCCAGAAATCCAGGGGCATTTATGTGTGCAGGCTAGCAAAAATCCTGCTTTTCTACCCCTCCCTAAGCAACCAAGCTTGCCAGAGATGCTCAGCCTGCCCTTGAAAAGAACAAGCCCCAGATCTACAGGACAGGATAACAATGGACTTCCCCAGAACAGTCATACTCAGAGAATCACACACTGTGCCACTTTTAAAAGTTGGTCTCCTCTTTGCATTCTGGGAATATTCGGGGGATACTTGGCCTCAGCTAGGTGAGGGGGGTGGGGTGGATAGAGCGTGCTCACTTTGGTGCCCTTGCTGGGTTTGTGGACCTTTTGAAACAACCCAAGGCCTTGAGCGACAAAGGCCAGCCGGGAGCGTGAGCCGCTGCCATTGAAAACGACTCCTCCCATTCCTGATCAGCAGGCCCATTGTGAGCTCAGGCAGAATCTCTCTAATGCAGCAGCAAGACCTGGGCAATGAATGGGGTTGGGGGGAAACATTAGCCACACAAAAATCCCCAGTAGTCAAAAAGCAGCCTAGCGAGGGGGAGAGGGGGCTGCTTCTCCTTCAAAAATGCACTCCCCTCGGCCACAGTCAGAAGCAGGAACCCTCATTCGCCTGCATATATGAAGTTCTCTGGATAGCTGTGCTGATGCGATCCAGGAAGACCCCACCCTCACCCCCCAACCAAGGGGAGCACGTGGGAGCAATATCCAAAGTGTGCCTGCCATGGTCCAGAATGGCACTGTGATCTTCTCCTTCTCCAGCCCAAAGGGAAGGCGGGAAGGGCATGGGGATGTAGTGGGGGAAATAAGGCTTGATCTCTTGCATTGCAACTTTAGTGTCCAAGCACAAAAAGGCACAGAGATGGCTTTAAGGCCACAAGAAACAAGGGGGAGGCAGAGGGTTCCCCCCCCCTCTAACTAGCCCCCGCCCAACTCAAATGTTGGCAACGACAAACGCCTATTGCCCATGAATGGGTTAGCTTAATACTGTTAGTGGATGGCCCAATCCCAGCCGAAGGGCAGCCCTATCCACAGCACCTGAAAGCTCTACGGGAGCCCTCTGGTCCCACATGTTGGGACTGGAGCCGACGTGAAGGCCAAGATCCGGCTCACGTCTCGAGGACACGGCTCCCCTATGATCTGCTGTTGAGACAACACCTTAAAAACAACACTCCACCAACACCTCGAATACACGGATCGGTTTCCAACTCTTAACAACGACAAAAGAGACCCTTCCCACCACCCCCCAAAAGCTCAAGGCTTGATTCTCCGTGGGGAAAGCTCAATACGAAAATGTGCAAAAATGGAGACTTTCCCCCAGAACCCACCACGGACGGAACTCCTTCGCCTTGGCTCGAGCGATGATTCAAGGACAGAAGGGCTGAAAGGCCAGAGATGGACCAGGTAATACTGATGCCGGCCCCAGTTAGCCAGGTTCGGGCAAAGTCTCCCAAAGCAAGCATGGACTCCCCTTTCTGGGAAGCAGAGGACAGCCTCCTACAGGCTCTGAATGGAACTGGCGGTTCTTGGAGAAAAGAAAAAGATGGTCGCCCGGCTCACACCGAGCAGAGCTTCCTTCTTTAACTCAGGAACACCCGTGTCAAGCACGGCTGGGGCGTTCTCCACAGGCTTGCTTTCTAGTAGATACCGGAGGCACGTCAGGGCTGAACCAAACGGCTATCTCTGGCTCTCCTGCCGTTTCTGGAGCACTTCCGTGACGTGGTCGATCCCTTCTTCTGGGACCTTCAGGAAGGAAGCAGGGCAGCAGTTAAAAGACACCAAAGAAGAAGAGGCCAAGAGCAGTCCTTCCAAGGTCTCCTCCTAGAGGAGCTGGCGACTTCGTGGGCGCCACACCCGACTTACCAAGGCATGGTCGAAGTTGAAGGTGCTGATGTAGTAAGCCGATATGTCAGCATCAGCCAGAGGTTCTGCAATCTGAGCCACAATCCCACACTCATCTGCAGGTTAAGAAACAGGAGAGAGGAAACAAGGCATGTGCTCAATATGCCGCATTTTCGGAGCAATTCCCTTTCACGGGAATGAACCCGGCCTCTCAAAGGAAGCAATGAGGCTACTCGCCCATGAGCTCCAGCAGTCCAATGCAGCTGAGCCCTGGAAGGAATTTTCCTTGCCTGTTCACTTAGAGAATTAGACGCAGGAATGAAGCCTTCTGACCCAGATGCCTCGCTACTGGTACTATCACTCACCCAGGAAACCAGAGATTCAACAGCCTGCGCAAGATGCAGCCATCCACTTACCGAAGCCCAGGGGCTGCCCACCGATTCTCACCATCCTCCAGAGCTCCCCTGAGGAGCTGGTCAGCAGGAGATCACTGGGAAATCTGGGAGAGAAGAGACGGGTTTGGGATTTAGCCGGCAGGTACAGGCGTGCCGTTTTAAGATCATACACAGACACAAATGTGCTTCTGTGAAATATTGCTATAAAGGTAAATGTATCCCCTGTGCAAGCACCGAGTCATGTCTGACCCTTGGGGTGATGCCCTCCAGCGTTTTCATGGCAGACTCAATACGGGGTGGTTTGCCAGTGCCTTCCCCAGTCATTACCGTTTACCCCCCAGCAGCAAGCTGGGTACTCATTTTACCGACCTCAGAAAGATGGAAGTCTGAGTCCACCTTGAGCCGGCTGCTGGGATCGAACTCCCAGCCTCATGGGCAGAGCTTCAGATAGCATGTCTGCTGCCTTACCACTCTGCGCCACAAGAGGCTCTTGAAATATTGCTAAGACGTCTAATAGGACAAACGTCATCACTGGGTCCCATCCGGCCCCAGCATCCGTTCTACAAGCAGCAGAATTCGGCCTTGCTGATGTTGAACTTGCAAAATTATTTCACACACAGGCAAACCCCACACCAGGCTTAGCTCTTCAGAAGGTGACTTATGGGTGGTCCTTACCTCTTCTTGGTCTCAGCATCCATGACAATAGAAATGTAGCCCTCGATCAACGAAAAGGCAAAGAAGGCAATGGAGTTGAGATCCTGGCCACTGGGAACCGTTTCCTTCGGCGTGCTGCTGCAAATAGACGGGCCGGTGAAGCTGACAAGCTGTCAATCTGATGACCCTCTAAACCAGTGGTTCTCAACCTTCCTAATGTCGCGACCCTTTAATACAGTTCCTCATGTTGCGGTGACTCCCAACCATAAAATTATGCAAGGGTTCTTTCACTGAAATTGAACCAAAACTGACCAATGGCATGAAGATCCCTTGTTCATGATTATATGGAAATTGTTTTTTTTCCGGGGTTTCTCAATTCAGTTCTGCCTCTTGTCCCACCATGCTGATCTCGCTCTTTTCCGCTGCTCCAGACAGACGAACGCCCTATCTCGATCTACCCCACAAAGTAATTGTGTAGATGGCGCCCCCCCCGGCCAAGCTGCTTCCCCTGCCGTGACCCCTGTGAAAGGGTCGTTCGACCCCCAAAGGGGTCCCAACCCCCAGGTTGAGAGCCACTCCTCTAAAGTTTGTGCAACGTTAGCTTCCAGAGCTGGACTTAGTGGGGCATTAGAGTGTTTTGCCATCTCTACTGCTACCTATGAGAACATGTCCCTCCATATACCCTCAGCAAGCAGTGCACTCCCAGGGGACCAACCTGCTTGAGATGCCTGCCCTGAATGTCATCAAGGGTCAGGGCGTTTTCATCCTGGCCCCAACCACCTCTGGAACACCCTACTTACAGAGGTCTGGGACCAGTGGTCTCTTCCCCAGCCCCACAGGGCCTGCTAAACCCTCCAGCTGGCATTCGAAGGAGGGGAGACTTTGCCCAGGTAGGCCTTTATCTTCGCCTGGCTCCGATAGGTGTGCAGTGCACAACAGATGGACCACAGGAATTTATTTCCTTAGGAAAGAGTCACTTAGGATCCTCCCGGTTGGCTTCAGAACTGAGCCAAATTACTTCTCCACCATTTTGGATCATTGAGGACGCTGGCTCTGTAGCAGGGAATGGGCGGGGCCTCACCCCACGGAAGGCTTCTGCAAAGCCTCTTGCTTACCTGTGTGAGTAGAACAGGACATCGATGAGGATGGTGGCGATGGCTGGTAGAGAGTCGGGCGCAACACTGAGAATGCAGAACCTGTTCTGAGGGCTCTGGACTGGGTGAACGGTGCAGTTCACAGCTAGAGCGAGAGGGAGAAAGAAATCAGAAATGCTAAAGCAACAAGCGTGCCAGCTCGGTGTAGAAGAAGAGTTGGTTCTTATATGCTGCTTTTCCCTACCTGAAGGAGGCTCAAAGCGGCTTACAGTCGCCTTCCCATTCCTCTCCCCACAACAGACACCCTGTGAGGTGGGTGAGGTTGAGAGAGCCCTGATATCACTGCTCGGTCAGAACAGCTTTATTGGTGCCGTGGCGAGCCCAAGGTCACCCAGCTGGCTGCATGTGGGGGAGTGCAGAATCGAACCCGGTATGCCAGATTAGAAGTCCGCACTCTTAACCACTACACCAAACTGGCTCTCGGGAAGGAAACAGAATGGCAGAAGAGGGAATTATTTCTACAGAGAGGAAAGACAGCAGCAACATTCCAAAATGCATTGAGGAAGGACAGAACAGCAGCCACTGTACTCTCCTCATGTAAGTGCAGCCATCCCCCAAGCCTCTAAACCAAGCATCTGCTGGAGCACATTCTGACAGCAGGAGCCTTGGACACCCAGCATCTCAGCATTCAGGGCCGATGCGTGTAATGTGAATGGGCACAGCGGTCTACCCCTCTCCTAGGTACATTTCTATAAGAATCTACATTGATTCTGTCCCTGTTATGCAAAACAGGTACACTCCGCCTCTGTGGCTTTGTCCCAATGACGGAGAACAGGCTGTACCTGGGCAGGCAGTGAGCCCAAGTTCAGGTGAATGTATGTAAGGTGGGGCAGGAGCAGCATCTGCATTCCTATAAGCATCCACACCCAGCGTGTTGGCCACATGCACTGATCAGACCTGTGCAGGATGCAGCCAGGCAGCCTCTGCAGAAACTTTGTTCATAGCAATGTATCATTTAAAAAATAATTGTGACAGCCAGAATTGACGACAGCCACACTCCAATATCCTGTTTGGAGCAAGTGTGCAGCACTTTCCAAATATCACAGGGCATCAATGGAAATGATATTTGCTACAAAGGCTGCAAGCCTAATTTGCTAGAAGCAAGTCAGTTTAAGGTGAGTAGCTGCCTTAGCCAGTAGGAGGAGAGGGAAATTCCTACTCTAGTACCACCTAAAATGCTATTTATGAATCAAAGCTCATTTTGTCAGGCAAAGGCAGACCAAGGCATGGGGTTTACTGTGCTCGCATCCTACTATTTCGGACACGCCAACTATTGTCACTTGGAAGCAAGGACGCATTGCCCAGGAACTGTGCCGCACCCAATGCACACTCACCTTGTTTTGGCTTCAGGAAACCATTGCTTGCCTCATCACAGCTTGCAGGGACCGGCTCCCCATTTACCTCCTTGTAAATATCAAACTCGCCTTCCAGAGTGTGAATCACAACAGGCAAGTCTTTCTCCCGCACCTGAAAGAGAGGTCAAAGGTCACTGCTAGATCTCAAGCCTAACGAGAAACGTATTGTTCTGCCTGAGTGCAAAGTCTCACGGCCTCCCTAGCACCCAAGCTGGCAGGGATTCCGGAACTCCAACAGGAACTGAGTGCAGAATTCAGTACCTTGAGAATTGCAGGGAAGTGGTTGCGCATTTCCAAATGGTCAGAAATCCTGAAACTTGCAACGACTGATCACGTGAGTCCGCTTTTTAATGCATCAATAAAATTGTAATTAAGGAATACATTAATTATCTTGCTTTTTACTAACCTAAGCGGCTTCCAATCACCTTCCCTTCCCTCTCCCCTCAACAGACACCCTGTGAGGGAGGGGGAGGCTGAGAGAGCTCTGCATTTGGCGGAGTGGAGAATCAAATCCGCTTCTCCAGATTAGAGACCCCCCACTGTGAGGATCCAGATGCTCCCAATAATCAGACTTCGTTTAGGAAAAGACTTTATTGAGACATCGATTGCATAGCCTTTGCTAAGACGGGGGATCTTACACAAGCACCCCCACCCCCACCCCCTTATCAACCCTGCTCCACAGCCCCTCCCAGCACAGTTTTAGGTGCAAACAGGTCCTTGTTGACAAAATGGACCGTCTGGACCAGGGGTAGTCAAACTGCGGCCTCTCTCCCATCTCTCTCAGGAAGATGATGGAGTGGAGATCACAAGAAAAGGTGGGGTCCCAGCTTCTTATATATGCCTGCAGAAGCTTGGAAGCCTGATGGTCCCACAGCTTGCTGTTGTTGCCTCCATGCCACGCTTTGTGCCTATTCTGCTCTTCCCTCCTGCCTGCCTTGACTCTTGTCTGTCTGCCGGCCTCAGGAAGACCGTTGCCTGCTGGCTGGAAACAGGACACCTGCAACTGAAAGTAGCAGCTAAGCAAAGGCATCAGCCATGGAAAGTGCCTTCAAAAGTTACTAGTCCATAAGAGTTATGACTGACGGTCTGCTCACTGGTTGCTGCCTAACAAAAACTGGATGCTTTGATTAACAAAAGCCCACTGGGTTCATACATAAGTGACTCCACAAGGGCTTCTTTGTCAATCTGGTCTATTCAAAAACATGTGTAACTTTCTACCGCCAGCCTCAGGAGCTAGCATCAAATTTATCAAAATGTAGTTATCGCGAAACACAACTTCTATATGTTTTGTTTGTCAAAGAGCTCGGATTCTCCAGCTCCATAGGGGCAGAAAGAATGGTTGGCAACAGCAGCAGTCCCCAACCATTCTGTGGTCAGGGACTGCCTCCAGGGTGAGGGGACATCCGACAGCCCGGGCGCCGCGCAGCAGCTGTGCGCAAATGCGCACGCACAGTTGCCGCACATGCGCATTTTCGCCACCAGGGGGCGCTAACGCGCATGTGCAGCAACTGCGTGTGTGCATTTTCGCCACCAGGGGGCGCAATGTGCATGCGCGGCAACTGCGAGTGCGCATTTGTGTCGCCGGCATGCCTCTTCCCTGAGCTTCTCGCTGTGGGGGGGGGGGAAGCAGGCGCGGCTGCTGGCGGCCTGGTACCATGGCCTTTGCGGACCGGTACCGGGCCGCAGACCGGAGGTTGCTGACCCCCGGGCTACAGGATCAGTCCCCTGTCCCCAAGACTGTGTCCATCACCCAATGGGTCCCTGCCCCACTAGAACGTGACTTGGCCTTCATGGTGGGTCTAGACCAGGAGTGGCCAAACTGTGGCTCTCCGGACATCCATGGACTATAATTCCCAAGAGCCCCTGCCAGCATGCCTTCTGGCTGTGGTACAACATCCTAGAAAACTCTAACCGATCTGACAGCGTTCCAAAAAAAAAGGGGACCAAAGTCCAAACACTCCCACCTCAAATGTTAATATATGCTTATAAGTAATCAATTACTAGGACAAAAATCTTTTTCTGATTGAGGGACTTGAGCAGAAATGGACAGGAATGTTGACTGAACACTCAGTTTAACTTTATAAATATCTTCTATTCAGTGAGAAAAAGTTAATGATTTGCTAGACTACAAAAAATGCACAAAACGCAAAGACACAAAGATTACGTAGACATAGACCCTCACACCGTTTATCGTCTAGGTCAGGGGTGACCGAATGGTGGCTCTCCAGATGTCCAGGGACTGTAATCCCCCTGAACCCCTGCCAGCATGCCATGCTGGCAAGGGCTCATGGGAACTGCAGTCCATGGACTTCTGGAGAGCCACTGCTGGGTCAGCCCTGCCCTAGGTAAAAGCCACCCCAAAAAACAGCTGAGGCTCACCAGAATGAAGTCAGTCTGGTAGGTGGAGAGCATCAATACCGAGACGTTGTGCTCTGCCAATGGTGCGATGACTGACTTGGCGATCTTGGTGACCCCGATGGGCTGGATGTTGGCAGAAGAGCTGCCATTGGACAAGACGTTGAGCACCAGCCAGGTGGAATCGACCACTTGCAAGAACTCCGACGGGGGTAGCTCTGGAAGGAAAAGAGAACCAGTGGTGAGGTCAGGAAACTAAGGACTCCCACAGAAAGAAAGAAGAGCCACACTCCAGCAGATGTCTCAGGCCAAGAGCCAGGAAGTGCCAACCCCAGCACCGCTGATTTTATCCACTTGTCATGTGCAGATAAAGTTCATTTGTTCAAGGGTGACGGACATGTCATGAGACCTCATCTCAGAAGAGGCATGTCCTCGTGTGTAAGACAGGAAGGATGCCTCTCCAAGATGATGCCTACCACCCAGTTTTTGGGAAATGCTTGTATTAAGACTGTTCATTAAAAAAAAAGGAAAAAAAACCCTACTGCCAGATCAGCTAGCTACTATTTAAAATGGATCCAGGCATGATGGAGGGACGGGAGGGCTCCCTCTTGTCCAGGAGGCATTTCTCAGCACAAGCCAGATCCAAGCAAGGATTCTTCCTCCAAGGAGACCAAGGGCCTGCAAAACAGAGCTCTTCCGCCAGGCGTTTGTCTGAGGCCGGGTGGTGGCCCGGGGGCTAAGATCGGGCCCCTCTCCCCAGGGGGGGTGGGGAGAAGCCAGTATTAGGCTGGCCTGGTTCCCCAGACTGTTCTACCCTATGCCCAATTATCCATCCGCTCCCCCCTGCCCATCCAGTGGGCCTGTGTGGGAACAGTTTTATTCAATTGCCATCATTGTGAGCGAGTCACTATTTATGGGGCTTTTAATGGGGAATGTTAATGGGCTCATAGGAGCCTCTTGTGGCGCAGAGTGGTAAGGCAGCCGTCTGAAAGCTTTGCCCATGAGGCTGGGAGTTCAATCCCAGCAGCCGGCTCAAGGTTGACTCAGCCTTCCATCCTTCTGAGGTCGGTAAAATGAGTAACCAGCTTGCTGGGGGGTAAACGGTAATGACTGGGGAAGGCACTGGCAAACCACCCCGTATTGAGTCTGCCATGAAAACGCTAGAGGGCGTCACCCCAAGGGTCAGACATGACTCGATGCTTGCACAGGGGATACCTTTACCTTTAATGGGGAATGTTAATGGTTTTTAATGTATTGACTTTTATTGAAATATTGTGAACTGCCGTGAGCCGGTTTCCGAGAGCGGCGGTCATACCAATCAAATAAATAATAAAATAATAAAGTACACAGACCCCTTTTTGTCATAAGAACCTTGAGAGGTAGATCAAGAACAACGCCAACCTCCTTCTGCGGCTGAGTGAGGAGCTGAACCTACTAAGTCTCCACAGGCTAAATTCAACTCTCTACACAGCGACAACATGGCTCTACTCATTGATATGTGAAGCAAGTCGTTACTAGCTTATTGGCACTACCAATATTCCTCATTAGAATAAACAGCTCCTTTGTTCCAAGGAAGCAGGATGGAGCCTTTCACAAGAACAATGACTAGTCAGACCAGGGGGACGGGTAGAGAGCCTGGGAACAGCTTGAATGTCAAGGGAAATAAAATACTAAAGTAGAGCGAGCTCAAAGGGCTGATTTCATAGCAAAAGGGATCAGAAGGTAGTTTCACTGGCCTCTTTACTCAGGGCCTACCAGAACCACAATGCTGGAGCACACAGCTTAAAAATAACACAAGGATGTCTCTCTATTTCTCTCCCCGGCCAATGTAGCTTCCTGGATTTTGTAACAATTGCTGGTGAAAACAGAGAGGCTAGAATGGGGCCACATCCACGAAGGAACATGTTATGGCCTAGTGCTCGCGTTCTGGAGGGAGAGACCTTCAGGCCAAATTTGCCTCAACACCTTCAGGACGACTGTGCCGCACAAACAGCCAACCTTGCACCGTTTCTTTTAGTTGTATAATGTTCTGGCTGTTGTCCATTTTGATCATATCTGACCACCGTTCCCTTTGTCAACCTGGTTTCCTTTTTCCACTGACCAATCCTAGCATAATTGCTTTCTCCATTGAGTTGGATCGCAGGATATGGCCAAAGTAAGTGCGCCGGAGTTTTGTGATTATGCCTCGCAGTGATAGATCAGGCTTTATGCACTGTTGTATTTTCTTGTTTGTGACTTTTCCATCCATGGAAGCCACAGAAGCCACCTCCAACACCAGAGTTCAAATGAATCGATTCTTCTCTTGTCCGATTTTTTCACTGTCCAGCTTTCACAGCCATAAGTGGCTTTTGGAAATATGATAGATTGAATTCATCTACATTTGGTAGGCTTCTGTCCTTGCTTTTCCATGTTCAGCATTGCTGAGTGACCCAGAGCAATTTGACATTTTATTGCCATGCTGCATATTACTGTATAAAGACTGTTTTTAATGTTTGACGTGTTTTAACGTCTGCTGCCCTGGAGGATCTGAGTTGCATCAAAAGGCAAGACAGAAAGGTTTTAAATAAATGCATAAATGAAGCAAATAAATTATTCCGTACAACAGTCCTCGGGAGAGGCCACGGAGTCATGCAGGGCACAGAACAAACCCCATGACCACAGGAAGTGCCGTTCAGTCACTCATCTGGGTCCTACAATTTATTTAAATTAATTTAAAATACGTATCTCAGGCCCCAAGATGAAATGCTTCAAAACATGGAAGCAACTTTTGTAGCCCTAAGGGCCAGAATCTCCTTTTCTAAGCGATCTAATCTTATCCTTGATCTGGAAACTACAACTGGTGCAGAATGCTGTGGCCAGGATTCTCCCTAAAACATGGAGATCCCACATCCAGCCAGTACTCCAACAACTTGCCTGGCTCCCAGTTGAATTCCGGACTAAGCTTAAGGTTTTGGTAATCAAGGCCATACGCGGTTTGGGCCCAATGTATTTGAAAGACCGCCTCCCTGCCTATACCCCAAAAGAGTCTTACGCTCTGCCACCTCCAACTGGCTGTGCATTCCTGGCCCCAGAGAAGCATGTTGGACCTCACCAAGGGGCAGGGCCTTCTCTGTCCTGGTCCCCACCTGGTGGAACGAGCTCCCTGAAGAAATCAAAGCCCTGCCTGAACTCCCACAGCTGTGCAGGGCCTGCAAAAGGGAGCTCCTCCACCAGGTATTCACTTGAAGCAACTCGGAACATCTGCTGGTCCCCCCACCCCCAGACACCCTGCCATGACTGAACAATTTGATCTCCCCAGCACTGTTGTTATTCACGTTGTGTTGTAATTGTTACTGATAGATTGTGATGTTCTATTGAAAATTGTATAATGTTATATAGATTGTTATAATGTTCCATGTAAATCTGTGCAACGTCCCACGTAAACCGCCCAGAGCCGCAAAGAATGGGCAGTATAAAAAAAATCCAAATAAATCAATACATAAATAAAAACAATTCCTAGAAATTTGGTTTCTAACGCCAGTGCCTTCTAGGAATTGCCCCTGCAGGGCCACTAGAACAGAATTTACAAGACAGCCCTTGGCTCCACAGTCAGCGGTGGGGGTCACTTCCTATGCTGCCCTGGAACATTCAGTCCTCGGCTGTGCAGACCCAGTCTTCAATCCGTAGCCACGGACACCCATTTTATGTGATCTGCGTCTCTAGTAAGAGGCAGGCAGCCTACTGTGCCGCTGGAACAAATCAAGTCAGGAGTTCAATCGGCCGTTGCCTGGGGCCGCAGCTCCATAGCAGAGCTTGGCAGTGCTTCAAGAAGTTCCCTGGCCCAGTCCCTGGCATTTTTAGTTTAAAATCAAAAAAGGAAACAATGGTCACAAAGACCCCCAGTCGAGACCCTGGACAGCAGCTACCAGAAACAGCCTGATATAGTTTGAGACCAGCACACTTCCAGGACCACCGCCTCTTCTACAAACCTACCCAACCACCAGAGTCTTCTGATCACCCCAAATTCCTGGTGGTTGGTGCAGGTGTCAACTGCACCCCACCCAGGCATAGGAGGCACGCTTCCTGATCTGGGACACGCCCTCTTCCTCCTGCCTAGGGAGGCTGGCCACTTCCTTTGCCTGTGCCACAGCTTGGCCAGCCTCGTCCTTTAAAGACAGAACCCACGCAGACACCCCCTAAAGCCCATGTGCCACTCACAGCGGAGCAGATCTGAGCTCTGTCCTGCCGGCTTCATCACGCACACCTCAGGTTGCAATACTGATCCGATCCAGGCGGGAATGCAGGACAATAGTCCCAGGAGAAGCCAGGACATTCTGGCTCCCCTGCATTCTAGAGAGCCTTCCCAGTGCTCAGCCACTCTCACGTGAATCTTTAATCCCAGCCAAACTGACACCTTCCCCTTCCCTCGCAGAACCTGAAGAAGAGTTGGTTTTTAAGCCCCGCTTTTCTCTACCCTAGGGAGCCTCAAAGCAGCTCGCGACCGCCTTCCCTTCCTCTTTCCACAACAGTCACCTTGTGAGGGAGGCGGGGGTGACAGAGCTCTGAGAGATTGGCCCGAGGTCCCCCCGCAGGAAGAGGAGGAGTAGGGAATCAGACCCGGTTCTCCAGCTCGGAGGCTGCCAATCTGAACCATGCTGGCTCTGGATTGCAGATTCGTCAGCCTCCGGAGCAGACCTACATTCCGTGCAACTGCATTAGCGTAAGAGCCAGACAATACAGATTAGGGAAACAGGTACTGTAGGCAGTATTCTACCCTTTCGCCTGGGAACCGTGCGAAAAAAACAACAACACCCCTCCTTGCAAAGGCTGCGCCTTCCGTCCGCTCTGGAAATGTTCTGCCAAACCCATCCTGGAGAGGAGCCAGAAGCCGGTTACACAAAAGCCGCTGTTGTCGGCCCTGACTGGGCTGCCCCGGTGACACTTCCTATCTCTCTTCCTCCGGCCCTGCGCTTGCCCCATGGGAAAAACAAACAGATTCACAATACCAGGGCATCTGTTCCCTGCTGGTCTTGGAAGGGGCCGGCAATGGCAGGCCCCTTTTCCCTGGGCAAGGAGGAACGAGGCTGTTACACAGACTGTGTCCCCAGAAAGCTTCATAGCAGCCTTTGATACCAAAGGCCCTCCCTCCCACCAGGTTAAAATTGAAGGTGACCTTTGCTCTTACCCTCAAAGAGACAGATGGACAGATTCCCCGTCACCTGCGAGAACAATACACAGGCTTATCTGCAACTGCAGGGTAATCCGGTTAACCATACTGCCTTCTGCCATTCCATGCTTTCCTGTGGCCTCTCGTTAAGATTTAAGGATGGAACTGTGCTGCCTGGGCAACAGAGATTCTCTTTTTCCCCTCCAGCTGTCTGCTGGAGCTGCCAATCGCAATACAGAATCCTTACCCCTTCTTTCGGGATTATTAGACAACCAGCTTGGTGTAGTAGTTAAGAGCGGCAGCTTCTAATCTGGCGAGCCAGGTCTGATTCCCCACTCCTCCACAAGCTGGGTGACCTTGGGCTTGTCACAGTCCTGATAGTGCTGTTTTCACAGAGCAGCCCTGTTAAACCACCTCCTCAAAACTGTATCTGTTCAGTTCTTCCTCAGTTTATCCCACCTCTCCTATTTCAACTTTTAGATGGCTTGTTCCTTGTTTAGACTTACACTCTAAAGCTGATCACCACCGGCAAATGAGGAGTACCAAGAAAGGGGAGCCACTATAAGGAACCAAAGTCTCCTGGTTCAGGTCCAATAAGGTTTAGGACTTGAGTTTCCCTCTCACAGCCTTTGCTGCCCTGTAACAGGGTGCCGCAGAGGCGAGAAGATGGACACAAACCTGAACCAGGAAAATCTCTGCTTTAGTGGCACAGGCCAGCGAGGGTTTCTCTAAGCGCAGGTTTCTTGTCTCTTGAAGGGACTCTTCCCAAATAACTCATTATGCCCAAAGTTAGGACTGCCTATCGATCCAAAGTGCCCACAGGCAAAACGGCATGAGTGTCATGTATTGACAGGTTTTACTACAAAGCCAAATCATCTGGCCTCTGGTGGAAGATCAATCGTTTCAATGCATTTGGCTGTTCCAACTCAGTGTCCTTTTTAAATTTGTGCACCATAATCTGTAACTTAGAGCGATATCTCAGACTGGTCTATTTTGCGTCCTTGCAAGCCAGTTGCTGCCCTGGTGGTTGCCTTCATTCTGAGCAGAGGTGGGATAAAAATGTTTTAAGCAAACCCTTAAGGATATGAGCCTCAACCTTTTCCGTCTCCTGGAGGTGCTGGAGATAGAAGGACGGGGGGAGCAGGACACTCCTCGAGCTTCAGTGCCACACTCTCCCCTCTGAAGCCCTGGATGGTGGCCTTGCTGACTGGGGCCCCTCAATGGGCCAGTTCTGCTCAGCCACGGCAGCTGGGAGCGCCAACTCCACCTCTGCACTCCAGCTGATCAGCGGAGACACGTCCCAGCGGCAGGACTGTGACTTGGCTCACCTGCAGATGGCGCCAGAGGGAGCAGTAGCTGCGTGGGAGGTGAGAGAGGCGGTGCAAAGCCAGACAGCCCCACAAGACAGGAGGGAGGGAGGTGGGGCATAAGAGGCTGTGAGGGTCTATTTAAGCCCTCACAATCCTGGGCTAAGGAGTTGGTAGTCAGGATGTCCCCAATCCCAAGGCTGGAGAGAGAGCAAGAGAGACAGAGAGCATGCACACATAAAGGAGAGTCATCAGGAGGACAAGGGTACACGTAAACACATTTCCTTCCACATGCAAAGACCTAGAACCCAAGACAACCTCCTCACATACCTGGAGGACAAAGAGAGTCATTGGGTGATGCTTTAACCCACCACCCCCCAATTCCTAGGTTGTCTCTGGGCTCAAGGCTAACCATGGTGAGGCAAAGAGATTGATACACACCATCCACTACCCCTGCAAGATTCCTTCTGAGAACCTGCATCTTACCATCAAGCGTTGCCTTTTGTCCTCCTACCTCTTGGGCGGGGGGGTTGCTTGGAACCATGAGGCTTGGCTTGGCCAATCCCACCCACTTCTACATGAAGGAACTGCAGGTCCATCCTAAGAGTCAGCTATTGGCAGCATCCGGCCAAGATCAGCAATAAAGAGATGCTGTTGGACCATCCCTCTCTTCTTCCCTCCCTCCCTTAGGAGGCTTACAAGAAGTTACCCTTAGAAGAGAGGGACAGGCCAACTTTCTTCTCAAAGGCTCAGAACAAATCAACCAATAGAGAGGTCATGAATGCCTTGTGGGCGGGGAAAGCAATCCTTAAATGGCAATATAATTTAAACACACAGCAAGAGAGGCGATAAAGACAAATGGTTGAGACAGCCAACCCAACCAGGGCACTGATACCTTTAAACCCTTCTTCATCCAGTATAACAGTATAGTCTTCAGGAGTTTCGGTTAAGCTGAAGAACTTGCACCTAGGAAAACAACAAAATCAGAGTTGGACATGTGAGCCAGTGTTGGGACTATCTGCTAGCTTTCAACAATATATGCATTTTAGGTATGGAAACACACTTTATTGTTTGGCCATTTGAGCTGCAATGCACCTGTTCCCTTTGAGCGGTGTATTTCTATAAGAATTTTTGCAGGAATGTGCTGAGACCCTGTTTGCAATTTGACAGAAGGGTCTCCAGAAACTTCTGAGAGCCATGTGCCCTACTGATATTGGAAGGTAAGTATGATTGGGATAAAAAATGGGATTAATTACATTGGTCAGTTTAAATATGGAAATATTATACTTATTGTCGTACTTACTTTTTAGTATGGATTGATAAAGGCAATGCCTATTGGAAGGGGATTAGAATTATATTGTGTTCTTTAAGGTATGTAACTAATTCAGGGGTAATGAAGAACTAATAGGTTTATACATAACCTTATTTGATTTACATTGATTTCATGCTATGTTTGAAGCTGTTGTGAACACTGAACACAAGTGTATCATCTGGAGTCTCATTTTGGCTTGGCTTGACATGCAACCCTTGAGCTTTATTAATTTTTGCCATATCTTCAGACTTTTGTTTCTGACTTTGTGGGTCCGACTGGAATTCTTTGTTGGAGCTTTCAGCAAGGCACAATTCCCCCCTTATCCTACTCGACCCCAAAGGCGGCAAATGTAACACTGGAAGGAGTAGACTTCCTCCTCAAGGCTCTAGTGCAGTGCCCTTAGAAACAGGAAGAATTCAGCATCCCATAACAGGGAAGTGCCACTGAGCAGCAGATTTCAACAACTGGATGCAGTTCCTTCCTCTGCTTCAAAAAATGGAAACTCGGTGCCCAAGCACAGCCACAGGACAGACTGTCGGCTGTACAGAGACCCCACTCAACTCTTGCCTGCAGGTCGCCAACCTGTACACCGTTCCACTGGCATCACCACACCCATCTGCTGAAAAGCTTGTACTGGGTGCAGCAATGCCTAGAGCATAGAACACAAGGTTTTGAGGTACAGCATTTCCTAGGCCCTGACCTTGTTGGCCCAGACTAGCCCAATCTTGTCAGACTTCAGAAGCTCAGCAGCATCCACCCTGGTTAATTTTTGGATGGGAGACCACTGAGGAAGTTGCCACACAGAGGCAAGCAGTGGCAAACTACCTCTGAAACCAGCATACCCTGAAGACCCTATAAGTCTCCTGCGACTTGTAAGCACTGTCCATGGCCATCATTCCCTGGGCCCATTCCCGATTAATTCCCTCTCCTGTTGCAGAAACCGCCACCAACACACCTTGAAAGGCCACAATTAATGGTGACAGGACTCAACAGCCCCATCTCTCCTCCCTGTGGGTATGCATGTTTACCAGCACTGCATGGCTTGGACTTCAGGCATGCAAGCATGGGACAGGAGCGGGGTTGGCAATTGACAGAGCATAGTCACTATGCTCTGCCTATCGTGAACCCTTTGTCTCTTTTACTGACTTCCAGCATGCCTGTTATCTGGCAGTGGAGCAATGCAAGGTGTGAACCAGAACGCTCTCACATCAAGCCTGACCTCCTCCACAAACTGGCTACAGGTCCTAAGGCAAGCCTTCCTCTTTCCTTCAGCCCCAGGTGCAATACAGAGATAACACTAACAAGAGCTCAGTGAAACAGGAGCAGCGGCACGGAACGTTCAGCAACCCACGGAACCAAACCATTTGCAGGCCAACTCGCACGGTGGCAGGGAAGGCTGTCGTTCCGGTGGGAGTAACCTGGCCTTTCTCGACTTTTTTACCACTGAGAAACCCCTGAAGCATTCTTCAGGCTCCGAGAAACCCCAGAAGTGGCGAGATCGTACGGAATATGGTTGGGAAGCAGAGCTGTGGACATGCCCACCCAGGGCCCCTCCCCTTCCCACCCTCTTCAGGCCTGCCATTGGCAATTTTGAGGTGGGGGGCAGGTTGACATGACTATCTATGGTCATATCATCCAATAAATGTTTAACACATTTTTAAAAATATATTAAAATTAATTAAATCCTGCTCGTTCTGGAAACCCTTCCGTCAAAAAAAAACCCAGATTTCACGAAACCCTGGTTGAGAAAGCCTGGGTTAACCATTCACACTGGTGTGGACCAAAGACTTGGCACAAGCCTTAGAATGGAAGGAGGCTGAGCATAAGAAATCTCAGACAAAAGGAGGCAGAAGGAAGAGGCAGAGCATGCTGCGGAATGAGAACAAGTATCTTGAGGAGAGAAGTGCAGGTGGAGAATAAGGCTGGGGGGGGGGAGGTAGAGGGTACAAAATCAAGATGGGAGAGCAGCTCCAAGTAAATCACAGAATGCTCAAGATATGTGCTTTGGGAGGAGGGAGAGGACACTATTAAGAAGGACAGAGGAGGCTAAAGGGAGGAGGCCACTAAAGCATGAACAATGGGTGGTGTATTCAAGGTTTCAGAAGAAAGCCTAGCTAGAGCAACTCTGGGGAGGAAGCGTGAGACCAGGCAGGAAGAAAAGGAACAGCCATGAGGGGAGGGGGGCGTTAGGGCATACAGGAAATGATGCCAAAGGGACTCAGGGTTGCTAGACGCCATCAGCAAAAACTCAAGAGCAGTAGTTTGTACCGACACTATTTTTATTTATTAGATTTTCTTTTAGCCACCACTCACCTAAGGAGTCTCGTGGCCACCTCCAACATTAAAACCATATATGTACATTAAGGAACAACATAAAATCAAATCACAAATACTATTTAACTATTCAAATTTGTGGCTAGAACCACACCACTAATAAAATCAGCCCAAACATGTGGACTACATGCGGATTGGCCTGCAGAAATGAAACAAGTCCACCAGGGCAAGGCATCCCCCAAGGGTGCATGCCACAGGGTAGGGGCCACAACTGAGAAGGCCCTTCCTCTGGCCATTATAGGCTCACACACCTGCCAGACCCGCTCAAGGATGCCCAAAGGAAGCATGGGGGGGTGTAAGGAGAGGCGATCCCCCTAGGTATGAAGGTCCCAGGCCATTAACGGCTAACACCAACACCTTGAATGGGACAAACTGGGAGCACTGACCCTGGCAGCCCCTGAAGGAACTATAAAGTTCAAAGAGGCAGGTACGGTAGGTAGCCTAATGCACACCTTTCCGTTTTCAAAGTTTTCCAGGTTTCATGCAGGAGCCTGATTACAAACAGAACTGTGGCATGGGGGGTGTCAAACCTTCCCTCTCACTGTTTTCCTAATCTGAAATGGTTACGGGAACATCTACCTGCCCTGTGTACCTGTCAGTACAGGCAAGTTTCCTAGTGGGACACACAACAGCCTCCCCCCCCCCCTTGTTCAGGAATAAAAAGCTTAACTTGTGACACACACACACATACACACAACCTCAGGACTGAGGATCCAGGGCACTGCAAGCTTTATAATTAAGCCTGAAAAGTTGCTGGAAGAAACAAATTTGGGTCTCAACCAAAGCCTACCAAAATAATTTGAACCGTCCAGCTCTGTTTACCTTAACTTTACCCCCAGTTAAGCATTCTTAGGCCTGCTGCCTTAAACTCTTTGCAAAGTACAGCGTGAACACAAAATAAGCCGCTCAGATTGGCACAATTAGACGAACTTGTACATACTTGAGTCAGATCCCAGTTAAGTGAACTTTAGCAAAATTCCCAGAGGGTATGCTGTGTTAAGTCTTTACAACTCTGTTTGTCTGTCTCTCCATTTTTACCACCACAGAAGTCTGGCAGATGCATAAGAGGGGAAAGAATGGTACTAAAAAGCCATGCAATGAATGAGGGGTATCACACAGCATTCAGGCTGCATCTGCAGTGACATATCTAGAACTGTCAAAGGAGGATAATGCCTCAATGCATGTGCTGAAGTGGGCTCTGCCACTGGAAATCTATTGGTTTAAACTGTCCTAAATAAGGTGACCAGATTTTAACATTGGTAAAGCGGGACACCATTGACCGGGGGGGGGAGGGGTTCTTGATTAAAAATTTGGTCTATATGGAGCAACAAAAAGCTTCATAGAATGCATAGAGTGCAAAAATAGTATTGTAATATGTATATTTTAATTTCAACATAAGTACAATTAGCCCCCCCCCAGATGTCCCTCCAAAAGTGGGACAATCTGGTCACCATATCCTAAACCTCCTTTTGGCTTCAGCAGAATTGGGACTGGGACTGCCGTGGGGAAGGCTGATTCACTAATGCCTAATTTATTTGTTTGATGCCCAAGAACATGGATTTCTCTCTTCCCCTCCTTGCTGGGCAGAGGAGGCGACCTTCAATGTTGACATGAGCTTATAAAACTTTCACCTACGATTTGCTGAACTTTTCCAGGCCCAGTTTGGGTCTAGATTGGGAGCAGCGTCCCCCCAATGGAAGAAATGAGGCACAGGATAGTTTTGAGTTAACTTGCCAGTTGTTTTAAACAATAGGACCCAAATTTCCAAGAAGTGGAATTTTCTAGCCAGCACCAGATTCCAGACAGAAGTCTGCATGTGTGAAATTCTAGGAATCAGACCGCTCTGACTCAAACTGGGAGACTGCAGTTGAGGCCAAATGCAAATATAACTGTGAAGGCCAGCTTTGGGGAGGAGCACTCAAAAGGAGCTACCGCTAAGTTAAGTACCACTTGCACCTGTCTGCTCATTCACTCAATTAAGGTAGTAGAAGGGAGAGATCTCCACACACACCCCCTTCAATTCATGGTGGTGAAAGGTGATTTCAAGTTGCCGCCAATTTATGGCAACCCTGTAGACCAGGGATGGCCAAACTATGGCTTTCCAGACGTCAGTGGACTACAATTCCCATGAACCCCTGCCAGCACATGCAAAGTCTCGTGGGAACTGTAGTCCATGGTCATCTGGAGAGCCATAATTTGGCCACCCCTGCTGAAGGGTTTTCAAAGCAAGAGACTTACAGAAGTGGCTTGGCACAATCCAGGACTTCCTTGGTGGTCTCCCATCCAAGTACTATCCAGCTGACCCTGCTGAGCTTCAGAGACCTGACAAATTGGGAACAGCCTGGCCCAATCCATCCATACCAAGTAATGCATCTAATTCACCTCTGTTTCAACTATTAAAAAACGAGAAGACATATTTCCCCCACCTTAATTGCTAATACAAATACGGGAAGACCTCCAGACACATTAAGGCAGGGGTAGTCAAACTGCGGCCCTCCAAATGTCCATGGACTACAATTCCCAGGAGCCCCTGCCAGCAGGGTCTCATGGGAATTGTAGTCCATGGATATCTGGAGGGCCGCAGGTTTGACTACCCCTGCATTAAGGGATAAGGATGGTGATCCATCGCTAGAAAAATGTCCTTCTTCCATAGCATTATTCTATTATCCACTGGTTAGGATCTGGACGGGCCTGCTGATAATGGGGCCGACCTCCAGTTGCTAGCCCCTCTAATTAACCTCCAGGTGAAATGAGGGGTGAGGACCACCCAAAGAGATACACCCCCTCCCCGGTGTCCCCACCCTATTCTCCCCCTAAGGAAACAGCACGCCCCGATTTTCACCGCCAGCCTCCAGCGCCCGTCCTGCGGAGCGCCAGGTGCCCATCGGGGCAAAGCCTTCACCCAAAACGGCCACCCTTCCCCAAAATGGAAAGTAACCCCCCCCCCAGCCACTTAGGGGCCTTGGAGCCCCCCAGCCTCCCGCACAGCCCCCAAGGCCGCGGGCTCCCCCCAGGGCGCGCAACCCCCTTCCCCGCCGCCATCCACGGTTGCGCGCGTCTTGCAGGCATCCACCCGGCCGCTCTTCCGCCGCGGCTCCTCGGCACGCCAGCGGGCCTCCTGGGCCCAGGCAGCCGGCACGGCCCGCGTAGAAAGGAGAGCCCGCTGGGGCCGGCGCCGCGGCAAACCCCCCGCCCCGCCAAGGCGGCTCGGCCTCTCCCGGCCCGGCCCGGCCCCCCGACCCGCAAGGTCGCCGGCGAGGCCCCGATCCCCCGCCCCGGGGGCACCTGCTGCGCTGGGGCAGGAGCAGCATCTTGAGGAGCGGGTGCGTGTAGAGCCAGAGGCCGTCCCGGGCGATGCTCAGGACCCGCACGCGGGGCTCCAGGATGCGCAGGTCCATCGCTCTCCCGGCCTCGGCTCCCGGTCGCAGCGGCGCCGCCTCCTCCTCCTCTTCTAGGCCTGGTCCGGACGGCCCCGCCCCGCCCCTCCCCTCCCCTCCCCGCCCACGACTCCTCCCTCCCTCCCTCGGCCTGCGCAAAGGCGGCGGAGGCGTCCCTTCCGCGCACGGCCCCGCCGGAGCAGAGCCCATCCTGGATCCCGGCCGGCCGGACAGGCGAAGCTTTCCCCCCCCCCCCCCCGGTTGTGGCCGGCGGCCAGCACGCAGAGGCTCCAGGACTCGGTCGGCCGGCGCACGTCGGGGCCTGCCTTTGCGAAGGGCTTTTGCAGCGCGCCCGGTGCAGGAGGAGAAGCTCGACGGGAAGCGCAGGAGCCCCCCGTGTGTGCGGAATGGGCCGCTAGCCATTGAGGCTCCCGCTGGGCCGGCGTTAGGCTGCAGTCTGGGGAGGAGAAGAAGCAGAAGAAGAGTTGGTTCTTATATGCCGCTTTTCTCCACCCGAAGGAGTCTCAAAGCCGCTTAGTCTCCTTCAGGGTCCTGCCCAAACTCCCACAATTCCACAGGGCCTGCAAAAGGGGGCTCCTCCGCCATGCATTTGCTTGAGGCCGACAGACCCAACAACATCCCCTGGTCCTCCCCGTACACGGCTATGACCTACCTAAGAGTACCGTTAACGTTGCTCTCTTTGTTGAACAATGTGCCTGTTGAAATATCCTAGTTGATATGTAATATTTGCTGTGATGTTCCATGTAATTACCCCATGGCGTTCTATGTAAACCGCCCAGGGTGGTATAAAATAAAAAATATGGAAGGGTGGTATAAAAATCTAAATAAATAAATTGCTGAAGTACTCTTCCTGCAAGGATCCAATGGGTCTCTTTCTGCCTGTATTTAAACCCATTTTTGTCCGTCCTGCCTGCTGCCACCGGGAACCTTTCCTTGCCCTCCTCCAAATACTCCAAGAGAGCCATCCTGCCCTCTCTCAACCTCCTCTTCTCCCCGCCGAACATTCCCACGTCCAGCAGCCTTTCCTTGTAGAGCTCGGTCCCCAGGCCCCGGATCACCTTTCTCGTTTTTCCTGCACATGCTCCCTTCTGTCCTTTTCAAAGGGACATCTCCAGAAGTGCACACGAGATTGCAGGTGCGGCCTGACCGAGGTGGCTTTCATTGGGACTGTGACATCTTGTGATCTGGACGTTATGCCTCTGTTGATACTCCCCAAGACCGCATTAGCCTTTTTGGCCACTGCATCCCACAGATTTGGAACAAGCCCCATGGGAAAGGAAGGCCTGCTTTTTCCGGAACATCCTGGCTGTCATGACCGATTGTGGACCGGACAAGCCGTGCTCTGCTGCTGTGGATCTGCAAGAGGAACTGGCCTGCACATTGGAACCATACAGATGTGCATTCCGTTCCACATTCCTCCTCTCATCTGCATAAGCCCCTCAATGGAGGGGGTGCTCTGGGTACCTCTGATATTTACTAACACCCAAGTGTTGCAGCTTTAACACAAACTTAACACGAAAGGCGGTTGCTGAAACATGCCGCAGCAGTTCTGAAGATGCTAAAAACAGCTGTTCCAACATTCAAATGCCCAGCAGGGTGGCCTGTAAAGTAAATTTTCTTTTTCCTCCTTCCGCTGTGAAGTGCTTGGATATGGCCTTGGTTGTACACCAGAAGAGACTGTTATCTCTTGGCAGCTTGACTTCTGTTCCCCTTCCACTCCCTCCCCTTTTGTTTCAGTAAACCTCGTTTACAAGACTGGTTGCTAGGCCCCAGGGATCTCGTTTTGGTCACATTGCCATGTATTCCCTGAAGTCACACTGGTGCAAGAAAACTACAGTGGGTTATGTTCATAGATAGTCAGTGCAGAATAGGGGACAACTCTTACCCCCCCCCTCATTGGTTTGCACACACAGCCCAAGAGACGGCAACTGGGAAGCAAGAACAGCAGGCAGAGGAAGTGGAGGTTGGGGTGGCAAAGGGCTTGTTTGAAGTGCATTGGGAGGTCAAGGAGGAAGGCTTCGCCCCACTATCTAACAACACCCTCCAGAAAGGAGCGCCCTGTAAAAACAGGCTACCATGTTAGTGCTCCTGTTCCAAGGCCTTACAGAGAAACCAGAGGCATGTATTTGAAGCGCTAGGACAGGGGTAGTCAAACTGCGGCCCTCCAGATGTCCATGGACTACAATTCCCAGGAGCCCCTGCCAGCGAATGCTGGGAATTGTAGTTCATGGACATCTGGAGGGCCGCAGTTTGACTACCCCTGCACTAGGAGGTGGTTTCAAAGTGGGGGTTCATAATCAGCCTGATTGGAGCAGGAATCGGAATGAGGTGGCAGAGAGCCAAAGTAATGAAATGGACTATCATTTCGGAGTGTGGGAGGGGGGAATATTACAGCCAATATTACTCATAGGCTCCCCCCTCTGAGTGGCCCCCCCCATTAGAAGGCAGGCATCTGAAGATGTGAGCACTGATTCACAGAAACTGATGCTACAATACGTCAACATTTCAGTCCGATGGCACCTTTAAGATCAACAAAGATTTATCCTGTCCGAGTTCTCTCAGCCTCACCCACCTCACAGGGTGTCTGTTGTAGGGAGAGGAAGGGAAGGTGATGGTAAGCCAATCTGAGACTCCTTCGGGCAGTGAAAAGAGGGGTATAAAAACCAACTCTTCTTTTTTTTGTATGCTTTTTTTAAAAGTGTGGAACATTTCACAACAGAGCCCATTAAAAAGTGACTTCCCCCACATGGCATTGAAATGGTTTGTTCCAGCAGCTTACAATTCTGGGGGCAATTGCAGCTGTCTTCTCTGCCTGCCCTCTCTCCCCGTTTGCTCTTCTCCTCCCAGGCTTTTCCCTCTAGAGCAGGGCTAGTCAACCTGTGGTCCTCCAGATGTCCATGGACTACAATTCCCATGAGCCCCTGCCAGCAAACGCTGGCAGGGGCTCATGGGAATTGTAGTCCATGGACATCTGGAGGACCACAGGTTGACTACCCCTGCTCTAGACCTCTTCCCTTTCCAATCATTCCCTCTTCCAAATCTGTTTTTTTAGTTGCAAATGATTTCAGCTGGACGAGGGACACTCCCCCTGCAAGAGAAGTCCAAAGGTAGCCATACAGCAAAGCCAAAGAATATAAGAGACAGTCGTTTCCAATGTCCTTGATTTGCACACAAGCACCAGCCAGATCCCACCCTCTGCGATTCCAGAGGAGACAAGCGTCTTGCAGCACATTCAAAACACACCGATTTATTGCGGTATAAACTTTACAGGATTAGAACCCACTTCTTCAGGCGCATAGGTGGATGTTCTGGCCTATTGTCAGAGTAAATCAGTCTTTATGACACTATTGGCCCTGGGGCAGCAATTCGTCTTGTGGAGTCAGTCATCTCCAGATGTTTCCACTGTGAGAAGGGGATAAAGACGGTGAAGCCGAGGAGAATCCAAATGAGCGGAGTTTGCTTTTCAGGTTGAGATGCTTCTCCAAGAGCGTGTCGCCAACGGAGGCTGCCGATTCACACCCAAAACATTCAGGTCCTCTGTAAAACTAGCCCATTGCATGGAAAAGGCCACTGGGTTGTGCAGCCTGAGCACATGGAAAATTTCTGCCCTGCAGCAGCACCAACATCTTGTGGAAAATTACAGACAGCGATCATCGGGTGCTTCTCAAAAGTTGTGCAATTGCGTTCCTGAGTACTATGTCCTCGGTTAAATCAGGTTTTAGGTTTATCGAATTAACTGCCATGCTATTTACTCGAGGGTCAAGAATCACCAGTGTCTTTTTCAGCCGAATGGGGAGTTAGTTACAGTAGGAAGATGTGCCAGTGTATCACACTGACCTCAGGTGTGACGTATATCCTATTAACTGCCATTGCTCCCACCCCCAAGAATCTGGGGATTTGCAGTCTGAGTGAGGATGTTGAAAGCTTAGTTAGAAACCCTAAGTCTTTGTTTGTGGGGTTTATTCTGGTCTTCTTCCAAAGAGGTCAGGGCAGTTTTTCTGGTTTCCTTCCCCTCCTCCCGTTTTAGTCTCACCTGTTCTGTGAGGCTGGTTAAACTGAGAGAGACAGTGACTGATCCAAGGCCATCCAGTTCTGTTGCAGAGCAGGGGGTGAAACTGGCCCTCATCTTGCCCTCTAACCCCCCCCCCAGCTCTTCAAACTATAACGAAAGCACAGTGGAGCCTTTAACAATATTTATTTCAATAAGAGCTTTTGAGACTCACAGCTTACTTCAAGCTATGGCTTCCCTGGGAGGGGGAGGAGCATGGTGCATAGTGGTTAAGAGTGGCAGACTCTAATTTGGAGAACCAGGTTTGGTTCCCCACTACTCCTCCACATACAGCAAACTGAGTGACCTTGGGCTAGTCACAGTTTTCATACAGCAGTTCTCTTATAGCTCCCTCAGCCCCCCCCAACCTCACAGGAATGGTGATTGTAAGCTGCTTTGGGGCTCCTTCAGATAGGGAAAAGCAGGGTATTAAAAAACAGGTCTTCTTCTTAAAGATGCCAACTCCTGGAGGCTGAAGCCTGGGGATAGTGGGGTTTGGGGAGTGGGCCTCAGCAACTTATAATGCTAGAACCCACCCTCCAAACCAGCCATTTCCTCCAGGGAAACTGATCTCTGCAATTTGGACATGGGTTGCAGTTCTGGGAGGTCTCCAGGCCCCACCTGGAAGTTGGCACCACTAGGTCTGAGGTGGTAATTCTAAGGGCACACTCCTAGGAGTAAGCCCCAACAAACAGCATAGGACTTACTTCTGAGTAGACCTACCTAAGTCTAGTGTTTTCATACTCTGAAGGTGTATCGTCACTTTGTCACATTCTTTTAATAGGTCTTTATCGAAGATGCTACATATCCAATTTATTTAAATTCATCTATTTAAATATTTCTGTCGTACCCCTTCAAACCACAACAAGGCTTCTTGTTGGGAAGGGAAGTTTATTCCACCTCACCTCACAGTTATCTCACCTGGACCTCCTGTTCATGAATCGGGGCCAACAACCTGGAGGGAAAAACATCCTGCCTCTTTAATAGAGGCTTAAAAAAAATCCTCCCCACCACAAGCCTTCAATCTGGCAGCAGCCGTTATTTGGAAGGGAAACAAAAATTCACACCAAGGTTTAGAAATAAATGTCTGCAAGCAAAGCAGAGTGAGGCGCACCATGCCTGTGTGGGTTAAGCAAGTCTTTTGTTACTTATAATCTTATCTCCTCGCTTGACTTCCCTTCCCTTGCTAGTGCTGTTGTTGCTGGAATGTGTCCAGGTGTTGTGTATTTATTTACCCACTGCCTTTATGTCCTGCTCTTCCCCAAAGATGTCCAGTGAGGTTTAATCACATTTGAGTCTCAGGACTGATTAGCAGATGACTGAGAGAGAACTGTTTGCTCCAGGCTATTCAGTGAGAAGGACTGCAAAGCAGGGATCTGAACTGAGGCTGACCGGACTGCAAGTCCTCCTCAGCCATTAGCCTCCAAGGGATATCAAGTTCTCCACTAGCCTCTGTAAGGGGAGATGTCCCTGCATGTCTCTTGTTGATCTGTAAGAGGATGGCAGCCTTATCCCTATAAGGCAGGGTCAAACTAAAAGCAAAAGCTATTGGAGCAATGAAAATGACACAAGATATTGTGCAGGCTTCTGTAGAACTCTTCATCAGACTGGAGAAGGGGGCAAGTTGTATTTAGGGTTCAGGTAAGCCAAAAACTACCCAAATCATTGCCTCTGTCCATCCTCTATGGCAGGGGTAGTCAAACTGCGGCCCTCCGGATGTCCATGGACTACAATTCCCATGAGCCCCTGCCAGCAAATGCTGGCAGGGGCTCATGGTAGTTGTAGTCCATGGACATCTGGAGGGCCGCAGTTTGACTACCCCTGCTCTATGGTTTCCTACAGAGGGGGAAACGACAACACACCATAGGGAACAATGGTGGTTGGGTGGGGCCCTCTATTTGGGTGCCTGGAGAACTGGACCCTGATCCAATCTTTTTACAACTTTGGGGTTCTTTTGAGGAGAGCTTCCTACAGCTACACTGCAAATCTGGCACCTCTACCTCACTCACACACACACACGGACCATGGAATAGATTAAAAGGCAAAATTTCCCATTGACTTTAATGGCGCCACGGGTTTTAATACTGCTGAATCAATTCGGCCAAACTGGAATCTCCGAATCCAAAACAGTGATTGAGATTTGGCCAAACTGATTTGACCGCAATCCAAAAAATAACCCCCCTTTTAAATTCTATGCAGCCCTGTAAAATGTTGAAATGCAGATTTGAAATGGTGCTGGCATCAGGCTGCATCCACGTCCTTCGCGGAGAAAGGGGTAGAAAAGAAAGCAGCCTGCTGAAAATAGGAAAGCCCTTAGAAGGTGAAGAGCAAAGAGGATCCCATCCAGTCTGTTCCACTTAATATTTCTGGTCAGGGCTTGGAGGAGGAGCTTGCATCATGGCTTAAGTGCCACTCAGCGCTTAACACCCACTCAGGGCGGCTGTCCCTGAGTGCCTCCTGTCTGTCCAACAGCCAGCCAATCATCTTCCATCCCCCCACCCCTGTCCACTCCCTCCTCCTTCCACTTCCCTCCGAGGCTCGGAGGCTGCATATCCCTGCTGCATGAGAGCTGCCCCTGCCAGTGAGTTCCCTGCAGCCTGCAACATTTCCAGGCCCTGGGGGGAGGGGGGAGGACATCTGTAGAGTTATCTCACACACACACACACACACACACACACACACAATCAATTTAGTGCCCGTTGTATTCCTGAATGCAATGGGCTTAGGCCCTAGTATATTATACTAATGCCAGTGAGTGCTTGCGCCTCCTGAGCCTAGCAACTGCTCTGCAACAGGGGAACATAGATGTGTCCACACCAGTTCTTCATACAATGTGCTCTTCCATGGAAATAAGCCCCATTGAATACAATGCTGAACATTCTGCACTAAGAAAAACTGGATTCTACAGTGGGAACACTGTCCATTTGCATGTCTTATCTTGTGAATTTTGCCTAACATTCCGGTCCTGATGGTCATAGGGAGATAGAGATTTATATGGGGCACTGAAGGCCGTCTTCTGACTTCTGGCAATCTTATTTAGGATCCCTCTTAATTTGGGGGGTTCTCCACATGGTGTTTTAGCACACAACTTTATTGACAGTCTGCCTTTCTCACTGGGAGTGTAGGCATATGACAGAGTAGAGCCATAAGGGCTCGAGAGTTCACATAAAAACAAACAAACCCAAGGAAAACTAAATTTTTTAGGAAGTAGGATTCTACACTTAGTTGTACATTATGTTCTCCTCTCAACTCCTGTGGTGTTATGGCAGGAGCATGGCCAATCTCGCAGAAAGGAATGCCAACTTTTCCTCTAAGGTTGGTCCTGCATCTTTAAGAATTGTATAACAAGATAATATTCTTCCAAGAAAACTTCCATCACTCCATGCCAAGAAAAATATGCACATGTTGAAGTGGGAATATGCACATAGAGGAGGGAGGGGGGGTGGGGAGAACCTGGCAATTTTAAAAAACAAGAAAACTGCACCAACTTATTTTATAGTATCTTAACTGGGACAAACCTTCTAGCCTCACTGAATTAATATTTTTTTATGAATGTGTTTTCTGCCATTGTGTACAAGAATTCCAGGAACAATGTAGTCCATACCACAGACATACCAAGGTTCACAGTTCTGGGACACACATAGGAGCGGTCTTCCAACTTCCTATCAGAGCTGAAATCCTTGGAGAAACTTACATCAGGCAGCCAGGATCTATGTGGACTTTCTGTTCCCTTCTGGGTACATTTCTACCAGTTAGTTCTATCTGCAGAAATTATCAAAACAAATTTAAAAAATCAACCTTTATTGTAAGGTGACACCCCAAATTGTTGTGTTGTATTTGTTGTATTTGTGTCCTGCTTTCCACAGCTGATGGACTGGTCAGTGATGAAACCAGTGTACTGGATCCTTGGTGGGACTGGACCTGCAATCTTACGTTCAGGGTAGCAACCATGGCAACAACACCCTGACATGGAGAGTAAGTGTCTCTTTAACCACGTCCCTGGGTTTGCCTTGTCCTCTATTCCTGCCAATGAGCCTCTTGTGGCGCAGAGTGGTAAGGCAGCCGCCTGAAAGCTTTGCTCATGAGGTTGGGAGTTCGATCCCAGCAGCCGGCTCAAGGTTGACTCAGCCTTCCATCCTTCCGAGGTCGGTAAAATGAGTACCCAGCTTGCTGCTGGGGGGTAAACGGTCATGACTGGGGAAGGCACTGGCAAACCACCCCGTATTGAGTCTGCCATGAAAACGCTAGAGGGCGTCACCCCAAGGGTCAGACATGACTCGGTGCTTGCACAGGGGATACCTTTACTATTCCTGCCAATAATTAATCACTGGGTGTAGGGGGTCAAACCAAGGAGTTACTTATTGATTTTTCATGCCTTTATGGCTTCATCCCTCTCTGTGATGAACTTTCTGTTGCCGTAATCTGGCATTCAGTCTACAAACGTGTCAGAGCAAACCCTGGTCCATGCATGCACGAGAATAAGGAGGCAGCATGCTCTGCTGCGCCACTTTAGAATGCATGTCGCTTGGGGTCCTCGTTCTACAGGTTCCTGCACATTAAAAAGAAAAAATTAAAAAGAAAAAAACACTCCCTTCAACTAACAGACAAACACAAGGAGGAGAAAGGTTCTCTCCCAGGCGATTGCCCACTGGGCTGTTTTGTCTGTGAGCAGTTTGTAATGTAGGGGAGCGTTAAAAAAGAAGTTACCTTTTTCCTTTAGGAATCCGAAATGGCACAATCTGCCCTATGCCCCTCAACATACCACGTTCAGCTCATCCACAAAACAATCCTGAACAGGGGGGGAAATGGGATCATTCTGTCAGAATCCCGAATTCCTTGGGGGAAAAGCTGAATAACAGATATGCAGGATCCATCAACGAGGCTGGATTGATCTATTCCATGAATGGTCAAACTGTGGCTCCCCAGATGTCCATGGACTACAATTACCATGAGCCCCTATGAAGGGCTCATGGTAATTGTAGTCCATGGGCATCTGGAGAGCCACCGTTTGGCCACCTGGAACCTTTCCTGGCAAGGACACCACTCTACAGGGCTGGCAACAGCAAACAGCTAGAAGATCTGAGCCCCGGGGGTGCAGAGAGCACCACAGCGGTTTCTTGTCTGACCCAGCCAGCAGAGGACACTGGCAGCACACTGGGAGTCTCTCAGCTTGGCTGGGTGTTGGGCTGCATTAGCTTCAGGACCTGCCCCATCCTCAGCAGGAAGCAACAAGGCGACACAGCCCCAGCAAATGAGAGCAGTTGCACGGGGAGCTAATTACAGCATGGGAACCGAAGAGGCGCAAAGGTAGTTGCCACCTGCAAACGACAAGGACCCCATTCCCACCAGTTGCTTAGTGCTGTGGGCAAAACGTGGCTTGCACAGCGGCATGTCTGTAGCCGTCGCTTTCCCACAGGCAAATGGGTATCCAGGGAGAAACTTGGTTGAGGAGTGATGCAATCCTTATCCACCAAGCAACACGTGTTGCATATTTGGTTGGCAAATTGTAATCGCTCACCGCAGAACAAGGCAATGATCTGCAAAGCTGCTTCCTTTGAGGCCTGTTTTCTGGGTTGGCTGCCAGATTATTCCTCCGGTTAAGATTCTGGAACGTTTCCTAAGCTCTTAGGCTTCACCCCCGCAAAACGGGAGAACTGGGGGCCATTTCCCACGGCGATCTTTGTTGCAAATTGTTTGCGGAATGAAAAATCGCCATTTAAAATAGTGGAATTCGTCGTTTTGCACACCTGGCTTTGTAGTGGAATCAGTTGCGTTTTTTAGCGTTTCCCACAGGCTTCCGGTCTCGGCAGAAATCGCTAGAAAGGAAGCGCTATTGCCAAGCTTGTCCCGCCCCTGGCCGTCAAGCAGCCAATGGGCAGCCGTTAGCATGCTCCCAAACAGCCCCTTTCCCTTTAAGAAAGCTTTTTAAAAAAAAAAAAACAGACCCATAGCAACGAATCTACGTAGATTCCTTGCACTGGAGAGACCCATCCAGCTGCCTAATGTGATCTATCGTTTGATTGTATGATCGTTGGCACGCTGGCTCGAGTGATAAAAAAAAATTCCCCCCCCCCCTTCTCACGGGCTCGATTTTCGGCTGAATTTATGTGTAAAAAATAAAGGGACTTTATTTCAGCAAACGGGCTTTTATGTGGTTTGTGCTTAGTGACTAAAGGTGAAGGACTGAAGCCAGGGAAGCCTCTAAACAGAAAGAGGCTCGCCGGTGCGTTTATCCCCGCTCGCTCCGAGAAAAAAAAATGGCGATCGCTTCGCCGGAAGTTTGGAGGAGAGATCCAGGGGGAGGGACTTTGAAGAACCAGCTACAATGGTAACGCACAGGTCTTTAGCGCTACTGTTGCAGATTGGTTGCAGGAGTGTATCGCTATCCGGAGGGTGAATCCAGTTTTCTGGATTCCCCTGAAAGCGCCACAACGAAGCGCTTATTGCTGATCGGTTTCAGGATTGTTGCAGATTGTTGACGACGTCGTGCGTTATGGCAAATTAGTAGCGTTTTCAATCGGCAACCATTGTGCTATTTTTAAGCCGTGGGAAATGCCCCTGGGTTTCCCTGCAGGAAAGATGGCCGGTCTTCTCGATAACATATGAGAAGACCCAGGTTTGAGAGCCACGGTTCAAAAACCACTGGGACACATCACTGGATTGACTGGAAGTGAAGCATTCCGACCTTCGGCACTTTACAAAGGGAAAGCCCACCGGGAAGCCTCCCCCTCCTCTTTCAAATATCTCCACCAGGCTCTCCAGCTTCCTTCTGCCGTTCATTTTACTGACTGGGCTGCTCCTCTCCATTTCCCACCTCCTAAATCACACACACTCCTCTTCAAGGCCGTTTGGGGACAAGATTTTGTGCAAGGTTCATTTGCAAATTCAAACTTTTCTGCGTACTTGGAGAGTCTCCTGAATATCTAGAAACCCCAGCCTTGTATATAGAGAGGCCGGGCTTCACTGCTTGATATGTCACCCAGTTTACCCTTAGATATCGTGACTGGACCAAGATGTCATCTGTACTTGACTGTTTCGATCCAGGTCACACTTCTTGGTTTGTTTATGGAGCCCAGGAATGCAGGCAAAGAATGAGAAGCTGAAGATAGATAATGGGCAAAAGCAGGATCAATAAATGGCAGACTGTATGTTAATAGCTTATTTTGACCTTGATAGCTGATATGAAACTGTTGCTACCATGATAGCTAAAGTGTTTAAACAGGAGGAGGTAAAATCTCTGATTAAACTAATAAAGTAATAGAGACTGAATGCTTTCTTATTGAGACAACTAGTGTCCACAACTCAAATTGTAAAGCTTTGAGACTGAAAGGTAAATGCTTTTAAAGCTATTGACTGTCGGCTGTATTTTGATTGCCATTTTTATGTGTCCTGTCTGTATCCCAGTTTCACTGTGTACCCAGAACCTTTTGATCTATCTGTTTTTCAAGCTCCAAACATTAACCAGTTCCCTAGGTCAGAATTTCTGAGCATTCCTGAGCTCTAGCGAGGTTTTGAACCTGGACTGTTCCACCACAAGTGTGCTGCAAGCAAGGCGGTCGCTCAGGGCTCACACCCCTGCAAAGAACCTTGAAGATCGTCTTGCAAATGGGAAAGTCCATCAACGGTTTAGCTCACGTCTTGGGTTTTGTGAGGCTCAGCTGCGGCAGCAAACTGCAGAGCTCCTCAAAGCCTAGCCTACTTCAGGAGAAGCACGAAACGTTATGCACCGCTTGCAAAAAGACCACTAGCATTCGCTACATGAGTAAGCAGGGTGGGACGCATGGGATTACCAAGCGAGGCACGAAGGCTCATCAATGTAAAAGAGACATGTGCTGAATTGCAATGCAGAGCAATGCCAAACGGATGCAGGATCCCAGGGGAAGAGGTGTGACCCACTCCCAGCTGGCAAAGCAAGATAAACATATGCGAACACTCAAAGAAGTAACTTTCTGTGCTAGGCCAGCCACTCCTCATCGCTTCTCTAGGGATGTTCTGCTTTGCCTTCGATTCCATGCTGGAGTACTGAAGCGGGGACAATCTGCATGTTGATGTTCTTCCATGCTTTAGCCTGCTTCATGGGGCCTTTCCTAACGCAGGTTTTCGGAAAGACCGCAAAGTGGGTTTGTACACCATGAGAACTGGAAGACGGACATTTTTTGCAATTGTCATCCATATTTGCTTCCATTTCCATTTGACCTTATGTATCTCCCCCCCCTTTAATATCCAGAGTGCTGGGGGAGGGGAGGGGCTTCAGAGTAGCTCAGCAGTGGAATCGAAATGTAAATCAACTGCCTAAGGAGGTGGTGAGCTCCCCCTCACTGGCCGCCTTCAAGCAACAGCTGGACAGAAACTTATCCTGGATGCTTTAGGCTGATCTTGCATGGGTTGGACTAGATGGCCTGTCTGGCCCCTTCCCAACTCTATGATAGGATTTACCACTTTTGTTTAAAAAGCCCCACTCTCCCAAACTTTTGCTTATATATTCCTACTGTTACGATGGTCAGTTCTTAGTCTGAGGAAGAGTGCTTGCACTTGAAAGCTCACGCCTTGAATAAATCTTTGTTGGTCTTAAAGGTGCCACTGGACTCTGATTTTATTGTGCTACTTCAGACCAAACCCAAGCTGTTAAAGTGGAAGTCATCCGGGGGGAGGGGGGGAGAGTTCGGCAAGGTAAATGCACAGAAAACGACCCTCTGGGTGCTCTGTTGCTGCTCTGAGTGTCTCTGCATCGGCAAGGAGAGCTATGTGGAGAATTGCCATGTAGAGGGAAGTTTACTGTAACGAAGGAAAACCAGTCCTGTGGCATTTGGACTTTGAGGTGTCTCCGGCCTTCTGTTTTGTCATGTAGAGGGCAGTTCTTGTAACTGTTGAGGCTAGACTGACACTGTCAGATCTGCAGATGAATTCCAGTTTGGCAGCCCTATTTGATTGGATCAAGGGGATTTCTATAAAGCAGGAGCTACTCAAGGTCCTGGGAAAGAGAAGAATTTGTTGTCCAGGATAGGCTGTCAACCACTGATGAAACCAGTGGTCATGGACCTTCTGTGCCCTCAGACTTTTTAAAAATTATCTCTTCCTTGGCTTAAATGAGTGATGCTCTAGCCTTAAGGATGCCTGGTGGGTATGCTTACAGATTGCATGGAACAGTCTGTGGAAAATCACCAGTGGACACCAATATACTGAGAAATGCCACCATTCCGAAAACACCAGGAGATCCTTCCTCACTCAAAAGGCATTTCTACTGCTGATGGGAACATCAACCTGCTTTAACAACAGCAACAAAACTTCAAAGGGAGACTCCTATGGGAAAGTGCTGAACTAGAGTTTATTTGAATGGCTGGTAGGATTCGCGAAGGGCTGAATAGGGACAAAAGGTTTCTCCCGCCTCCCAATTCTAGAATTAAAATCACTCTGATATTTGGAAAGCAGAATTCAGCTCCACCCTCCATCACCATAGTGGCAACAAGAACAGACACACCTTCACAGCAGCTCCACAGACTGATGTTTAAAACATGTTTCGTTGTAGCCTGGCTTAAAAGGGAAATGCCCTAGGAACATCCTGAGACATTCTCAGCATGAGAGCACAGGGACATCCCCCCTTCAATATGGCGGCACCCAAGTTCTCCCTGCAAGGGAAAAATCCCTAGAGAAATAAATTGCTGGTTTTCGAGGTGCCACAGGACTCTGGTTTTGCAGAAACATGTTAGCACAGTGACCCATCAGGAATTCTCTATAGGTATCCTTCCACATATTTTACTCAGATGTCTTTCCTACTTCACTTGGCCCACTGCTTTTAAGTTTCTATTCTGTTACAGGAATCTTACCTCAATCTTTTCCCCCTAAAGAAAATTTCAGCTGCTGCAGTCCCTCAACACAGTTTAGCTCTATGGCCACTGCAAGCTAGTCATGTTGGCTCAAGCTTAGCATGGTGTACTGGTTAGCGTCAGACCAGGACTGGAAAGACCCGGGTTCAAATCACCTCTGCTACGGAAGCTTGCTCAGGTGAGACTTGGGCTCTCTCTCTCAAAAAAAAATTACTTCATGGGGTGACTTTGAGGATAAGATGGGAGAGGAGAATGTTGTAAGCCAATATGGGTTCTCATTTCAGGGGAGGAGAGGAAAGGTTATAAATACAGCTAAACAAGTCTAGCCTGGAAACATGTTTAAGGCAAGAGCCAGGGCCAGCCAGGACAATCAACCTGCCCAGAGCGAGAGAAGAATCTGGAGAGATTACCTTTGACAGACAGGCCTTGTGCAAGCAGCCTGAAGGGAAAAGCAGGTGATTTTAATACAGCCAAGTTTCTTATTGTACTGTGACGGTTCTGTTTCAGTGAAGTGCAGTTTGCGTCAATAAGTTGTGACTGCTTTAATTTTTATTGCTCTGTTGGAATCTATAGGTTGCCTGAACTGGATGGCAGACTATGAACATATAATGAAAAATGTCCAATTTCCTGAAAGCGCGAATAACTCCAAAGGTCCCTTGCAAGCCCGCTGTTTTTCATAGGGCCACCTTAGCTTTACCTGGAGTCACTTGTTACAAAGCTTACAGAACTGACACTGAGCATCTCAACAGGAATGAAGACATGAGGGCAAAGAGGTTCGGTGTCCTGCAAATGGGAGAGGCTGGGAGCTCTGCAAATCAGTCCTGGGATGGGACTGGAGAGGGAGATCATGCATATAAGTCTGGGGGAAAGGCAGCCTCCTTGGGTGAATGCTGACAGAGAAGGACGTATCTGAAGGACTGAAATAGGTGGTTAGCAAAAGATCAATGAGATCTATCCACTGATTTTACAGCACCTCATTGTGGCTGGGCCTGAGACCCTTTTCCAGTCAGAGTCGATAACACGGGGTCTCGTGGGCCAGCTGGCTAGCTCCACAGAAGGCAGTTTAATAGGAAAGGGGCTGTGAAAGCAGAAGCGACTAAAGCACCGAGAGACGAGAAGTAAAATTCAGTAAGGCCACTGAAGGCCAGGCGAAGTTGCTTAAGATGATTTTGTCTACAGACGAAGACAACAAACCCTGGTCTTGCAGAAGCTAACTTCTGTATGAACCTCATGGCTGTGCAGATCCAGAGACATGAGAACCACAGAGCTGCTCTGCCTTGTGACCGAAGCCAGAGTAAGTCCACCTCTACCTCAGTGTGAGTTCTATATTTCTAAAGAGAAGCATACTGCTGAAGGTTAGAAGTGCTACACAGATCATTAGGAAATCTTCAGGGTGGATTATCCTTAGCACTATTTCGCTCCCTTATATATTTGGGAAACAGCCTCCTGGGAGGAGACTGTCCAGGGCTCTGTCCGTCCCGGTCCATCCTGATTGGCCCTCCCCCTCCAGCTTGCCTGCTAGAAGCCTTGTGGCTGCAGCCTCCATTGCTGCCCACGAGGAGAGAGGCAGCAACAGGGCTTTGTGGCCCAGAGGTATGCTCCTGCTGGGAGGGAGCCCATTTTTAAAATGGGCTTTGATACTAGTTTAACAATAAAGCTTGTGTGTGTGTTTGTGGGGGGGGGGGGTCACACACGGGGAGAAGTTGCCACAAAAAGCATTATTACTGAATTGTAAGAGGTCCAAGGTTCAGGCTAGGCTGTCCAGGGAGCCAACGCCTACCTGACCCACTGAAAAGACAGTCCAAAGGAGCCTTTCTCCACTTTTTTTTACCATTGAAATCCCCCTGAGTCATTCTCTGGGCTTCAAGAAACCAGAAAGTGGTGCAATCGTGCAGAGTATGGTTGGGAAGCAGAGCTGGGCACGTGCCCACCTGGAGCCCCTCCCCTTCCCACTCCTCTCCAGGCCCATCATTGGCCATTTTGGGAGGGGGTTGGTGAGTCGATATGACCATAACCTGATAAATGTTTTAACACATTTTTAAAAACACAAACACAATTTAAAAATTATATAGAGACAATCAACTCCCACCCACTTGGGAAGCCCTTCCAGGGCCATCAAGAAACCCCAGGGTTTCACGAAACCCTGGTTGAGAAAGCCTGGTCCAAACCCTTCGAGGCATACCATTCAGACATGCTGTTCAGAAACCACACACCACTTACATAATTCTGGTTTATTTTGCCTTTTGTACAAAACTATTACAGCTATTGATTGTTTATTTTAAAAAGAACCCAAACGCAGAGACCAACCTGTCAGTCATAACCTGACAACAGGCAGAGAAGGAACAGTCTCCTGCCTTCTTTCACCCCCCTCCCCCTCGGTGTCAGACTGCAGCCATCAAAAATGGCAAGAGCAAGCAAGACCGTAACCCCGCCCCCAATCCCAGTTCCTGATATCCATCCCAGCTATAAACAGGGGCTGGAGAGGGAGAAAACCAATCTTCCTGAGTCTCGGTAATAGGCCTCAGAAAAGGATCCCAAGACTTTCCTCAGAATATTTGGGATGGAACTGTTGCTTACCACTTCCATCACAAAAACGGGGAATCCCAACCTGAGCCTGCAATGAGCTAGACAGGAGTGACCAACCTGTGGCTCTCCATATGCCTGTGGACTACAATTACCATGAGCCCCTACTCCCACTGGCAGGGGCTCATGGTAATTGTAGTCCACAGACCTCTGGAGAGCCACAGTTTCACCACCCCTGAGCTGGAGGGAAGGTGGATTGCAGCAAAGGTTTACATTCAGCAGCCTGCAGCTTTAGACCAGGCATCACAAGCTGCTACAAGGGATGCTGTTTCAGGGTTTTGGTTTATACCTTTTCAAGGATATAATCTGAAGGGAGGGGGAGAAGAGGGTCATCTTGATACTGCTGCTACCTTCTGAAGACTAAGGGAGCAGCACCCAGCAGCGTGTGGGGCAAAGGAAGCGACTTTAGTGTCCTGTAAATGGGCTATCCTATTCCTGGAAAATTCCTAGCACCGGATGTAGCATTGAAACCTTACATAAACTCAGTTCAAGCTAAGGTACACACTAAGTATGCCTTAGTCCAGGGGTAGTCAAACTGCGGCCCTCCAGATGTCCATGGACTACAATTCCCATGAGCTCCTGCCAGCGAATGCTGGCAGAGGCTCATGGGAATTGTCGTCCATGGACATCTTGGAGGGCCACAGTTTGACTACCCCTGCCTTAGCCTGACTCAAAATCACCCGTAACATGGTGCGCATATCAGATTCCTGCAGCAATGATTTCCACAAAGGAGAAAGGGGCTGGTGGATCCAGCATGTGAAGTCTAAATACAGCAAAGCCAAAGGGCCATGCCACCAATCAGTTCCCTGACCTGTCATCGACCCCGCTGCCAGCTGAAATTAAGCAGCTGTCTGCTGGTCTAAGAGGCAAGGGTCTTAACCGGTCATTTCAGCAAACAAGAAAAAACATATTTTTTTCAAAACAGCCAGGATGTTCCTATGTGTGGGGCAGAAATGCCCAAGCAGCTGAGGAAATGGGGGGTCCTCCAGGCGTCATGGATTCCGACTAACAGCAAGGAATGCAAAACATCAAGCCTTCGGGCAAGATGAAGGAATGGCGTGACTGGCTCACCTGGAGAGTCTAAAATGGAAGAAGGGGAGCCAGGAGGAAATCTCACCCGGCTGATGCCAGGAGGGGAACAACAGCGACTGACAGCAGCACAGCTGCCCTGTGTCTGGGGACAGGAATGCAAGAACAAGCAAGTGTCAGCAGCATGGATGGCTCTGATACAAACACCGTCAATGGCCAACTTGCCAAGAGGTCAAGGAATGGAGGAAGCCTATCCACTGACGACCATCCTATGTGAGTGGACATGGCCAGCCAATTCTCAGAACTCCTTGTGGAATGTGCATCAATACTCTCGGTGGGCAGGTATGCGGCAAAACCGTGTTCACTATCTGCACGATTCATTGCCGATCAAACCCCGGACTCCCGCCGGCAAAGAACAAAACGGCATGGGGCAGCTGCAAGTCTCTCTCTTCCTAATGAGATACCCAAAGCATATTTTGGCTACTGCCTGTTGGCCCCTGGGGTGCAAGCTACAGGACGTTAAGACTCGAGGCAAAGAGCCCTAAGCTTACCTGATCCCAAGTATCCCCAAGGCACTAGCTGGCCCCAGTTTCCAGTCACCCCCCCCCCCACCCACTACCTTGGCTGAGGAGTTGGGCTGCAGGGGCCATGTAGACCTGGCTGCTTTGGACCAAGCCGGGAGCCTGGAATGTGCAGCCATCGTGTTTACAGGTAGGTGTCCTCGCTTTCTATTGAAGTGAGGCTCTCCTTCGACTGGTGGAGGGAGCAGGACTCCGGCTCCAGCAAACTCTGTGTTCCGTTCTCTTCGGGGATGGGCCCGTTGGCCGAGCGGCCCTTTCCTTGGTCCTGTTTCTTGTCTCCCTTTGGCAATTTGTTCTTGCGACCCTTGGGGGAGAGCACTGAGTCTGGCGGGAGGATGATGGAGGGAGAGGGCTCCAAGGCCTTGCGGGGGTAAGGCTCAGAGTCACTGATGGCTTTGGCGCCATGGAAGCGCGGAGGGGATTTGCACTGCAGCTCCCCATGGGTCTCCTTCCACTTCTTCAGCTGGATCAGGTGCTCCCGCTCTATGTGGCGCTCTGTCACGGGCAACTCTATGATCTGAAAGTAGCAAGGGAAAAAAAAAAACCAATGTACTTCTCCTAAGGAACTCCAAAACGAGGTCATCGTAATGTGACCAGGATATCCATATCCTCAAACTTAATGGCGCTTTTTCTTCCCCGCTCCCCTCAAAACCGACTGGTTCTGCTTCTGCCCCAAAGCCCAATGAAGACACCCATATCCACTTTCATTTGAAGACAACATGCTTTGACTCCTACGCTGACTAAGAAGAGAGCAAACATCCAGATTTGGTCAAGATAAAAGGTCAAGGTATCCCCTGTGCAAGCACCGGGTCATGTCTGACCCTTGAGGTGACGCCCTCTAGCGTTTTTATGGCAGACTCAATACGGGGTGGTTTGCCAGTGCCTTCCCCAGTCATTACCATTTACCCCCCAGCAAGCTGGGTACTCATTTTACCGATCTCGGAAGGATGGAAGGCTGAGTCAACCTTGAGCCGGCTGCTGGGATTGAACTCCCAGCCTCATGGGCAGAGCTTTCAGACTGCATGTCTGCTGTCTTACCACTCTGCACCGCTTGTTTTGGTTAATGTGCTCCTCCCCACCACCTCTGCTTTCTGGTATTTCTGTCAACAGAACTGCATTGCAACTGCATCAGAACCTTCTTTCCCTACAAATCCCAGGTAATTCCACTCTGGTTCCTTTCTCTCCACTACAGAACCTGGAGTGTCTTCCAACTCTGGCTTTATTTTCCTCTTTTATTCCCGCTACTTCCAAAAACTAGCGCTTTTTAACCATTACTTATTCATCGGCCACAAATCTGCCAAGTTACTCTTCTCCCTTTTTCCAACCGTACTGCAATTTTTTGAGGTCAGATTCTACAGTTTCCCCTCCCGTTATTTTAGTTCATTTTTTCCCTCCCTGCTGCATCTGGCATATGTTTTCTGAGAAAAAGAAACATATGCTGTATGATAATTTACTGCTCGCCTATATTCATTAACTGGTCATTTCGATTTCATTGTATCTGAAGAAAGGTGTGTGCACACCAAAGCTTGTAACTTGAATAAAACTTAGTTGGTCTTAAAAGGTGCAAGTGGACTCAAACACTGCTCTGCTCCCCACCCGAACAGCCAATTCCCATTCATGGGTGAGAGAGCACATGGGAATGTAGCAAGTTGGACCCACAGCTGCGCCCCCATTTTACCTCTCGTACGAGGAAGGTCTCCTGCATGATCTTGGGGTTCAGTGCCCGCAGCCGCTCCACGGTCTCGTATTGCCCCTGACACGATTTGAGCTCCTCAGAAGACCCCAGAGTATGTTTCAGCAGCACGAGGCCTACCCGGAAGACGATCTTAACCCCTGGAAGAGCAAAGGTGTCAGGGTGCAGAACAGATGCAACGTATTGCAGGGGACAAGCTGCAAATCAGCCAGCCCTGAGATTCTCAAACAGGGTGATATTTATCAATGTTACAATATTAATAATGGGAAAACATCAATTGCTGTAAGACGGTTTGACCAATTATGATTTCATTAAAATGCATTTCTCCAAGTATTAATTTTACCTTTGGGGCTGCAAGACTCATGGGACACGCACAGAAATGCATCAGAATTTATTGCATGGCTAGTGTTTTAAACAGCACACCTGCAAGCACTTTACAATCTCTGTTTTAACTTTGGCAGCAGTTCTTTTAAATTTATTCACCTGCGATAGTGTAAAGTTTTTTATAATCCAAAATTTGTAATCCAAAGTTTGGTAGGATCCAACTGATTACAAAGTATGTCTTTCAATGAATCCGAAAAATCTCCCACCCACCAAAACTTGGCACAGAGAGGCCTGAAAGTGCTGTTAGCTGGGGAGTTGGTCAGGGTCTGCAAGGGACAAAGCCCCATAAACACGAGATTTAGACTAACAACAGAGAACTTTACATACACAGGATTACTGTGAAATGCCCCTCTTCATCTCTGAAGAAGTCCATCCAAGAATGGTGGATTTATTGTAGTCTAATGGGTAGGGCCTCTTGTGGCACAGAGTGGTAAGGCAGCAGACATGCAGTCTGAAAGCTCTGCCCATGAGGCTGGGAGTTCGATCCCAGCAGCCTGCTCAAGGTTTTCCTTCCGAGGTCAGTAAAATGAGTACCCACCTTGCTGGGGGGTAAAACGGTAATGACTGGGGAAGAGAATAGCAAACCACCCTGTATTGAGTCTGCCATGAAAACACTAGAGGCGGTCACTCCAAGGGTCAGACATGACTTGGTGCTTGCACAGGGGATACCTTTACCTTTAATGGGTAGGGCATTGTAGTTTCTGCTCAGAGACCTGGGTGACATTGTTGCTTCGCAACAAAATTCACCAGTACCGATCCTGAAACCTATTCTGTTTCATGTTAAGAAAATAAACATAAGACCGGTGCCCCTGAAATGTAGCAGTTACAGCATCCGACTGCTAACTGCAAGACCCAGAATTGAATCCCTACTCTGCCACAGAAGATTGTAGGGTGTCCTATACCCCTTGTAGGGTGTAGCTGTGGTACACTTTCAGCCTACCTTAGCTTACTGTGATACTGTGAAGGGGTATAAATACCAAAATGAACTCAAGAGTGTTTTAGGATGTGTCTTACATGCTGCTTGCCAGCAGGTGGCAGCCTTTGGGCACAAATGGATCTCCCAAACCCAAAAAGGGAGGAGGAAAGTCTATCATCACAAGGGCCTCCGCGCTTACATGACCTGCCATATGGTTTCTCTTCTTAGGCTAAGTTGAAGGATTGGATTCCAGTGCTCACAGTAGGAAGGCCCTCAGCCTACCCTATTTCACAAGGTTTGAGATGCCAGAGTCATAAAGGGGGCACCTGAGAAGTCTCTGCAGCTGTCCTGGCTCAGTCATGAAGCAGGGGGAAGTGAAAGGGGGAGGCAGGGGGAAGAACTGCCAGCCCCTCTCACTTTCAGGGGAAGGAGCACCGCAGCTTCTAGGCCCTTGATCAGAAACCTCCCTCCCTGCACATGGACCCCAGTAAGGGCCATCTGTTCATAACCACTAAGCTTCAGCTGCTTGAGCCCAGCCCGTACCTTCGCAGAAAAACATATCCCAGACACGCAACACGGAGCTCCATGGCAAGGTCCTGGAGAACGCACACATGAACCATTCCGTCATGTACAGGATGGGGTCGATCTTCTGCTTGCTCAGGTGTTTATAAGCCACGGGCGAGACCCGATGCAGCAATGAAAAGAGGATCTCCCCATCCAGCTGGATGGCCTCCTATATGAAGAGGAGGAAAAAACTTGGTCAGGCAGGTCGGGTGGGGTGAGGTGGGTTGAGGGAGGCAGCAAGGACTTTTGGGCTTTGCTGGCCACACCCGGATTGGCCCATGGAGTGGAAGCGGTGTCTGGACACCTTTCCACCCACAGTGGCTCTTCGCAATTATATATACTGTTAAGCTGTCTGGGTGGCCCTTGAAAAAGCAGAAAGGCAGGATGTACATTTTGTAAATAAATAACATTATGAATCCGGGCATGGAGGCCTCACAACTCCAAGACCTTTCTGTAAGTGCCAGAGAGGCCCGTCATCCAGAATGTTTCATTCCCGGCAATGAGAGAAGAGTCTCTGCATCTTACCCTAAAAGAAAAATAACAGCCCTAAGACAATATCTACGTGTCCCTGTCACTCACCAACTTCTCACTGTAGTAGCCTGGAAGGTACTTCTCACAGATTTGGACAAGGCACCAGAAAGCTTGCTGAAAGGAAGAGGAAGAGGTGGAAGTCAATGTATGGGAAAGAGCTGAACCGAGCCGCATGGCACATTAAAGTTAGTAGACCTTCTTTGCAAATAATGCATCTTGGAGTGTGATCTTCCTTTTCAAAGCAAAATACAACAAGGGAAAAGGCTCCACCTTAAGGAAAATCCAGTAGCCTTAGAGAAAAAAGTCAGCTTTACGAAGTTAATACTGCCAGGACTGATGAGAAAACTACTTATGTCAGCTAGATACCAAGGAGATATTTTCTGCTATAACACCCATGTTCAGCATATGCTACAGCCAATGCCCAGAGGCAACCATAACTAGCCAAATTTCAGTGTACACACTATGATGGGGAGACATGTCCCTGAAGATGTTGTTAGCATGCATTACATACATAAACACATAAACTGAACAGGCCGCTTGGTGTAGTGGTTAGGAGTGCAGACTTCTAATCTGATTCTGCGCTCCCCCACATGCTGCCAGCTGGGTGACCTTGGGCTCGCCATGGCACTGATAAAGCTGTTCAGACAGAGCAGGAATCTCAGGGCTCTCTCATCCTCACCCACCTCACAGGGTGCCTGTTGTGGTGAGAGAAAAGGGAAGGCAAATGTAAGCCGCTTTGAGACTCCTTCAGGTACATAAAAGCAGCATATAAGAACTAACTCTTCTTCTTAAAGCTGCTTATACCAAATCAGACCAAAGGTGCATCTATTCCGAAAGGCTGCAGTTCTCTGGGGTCGCATGTATGAGCTCGTCCCAGCCCTACTAGTAGAGATCTTTTAACAAGAGATACTAGAACTTTATATGGGACTTTCTGAATGTCCTCTACAAGTGAGCTGTGTCTCCTTGTGGCAGCCCTCCAGCACATCTCTGCATTTCAGAAAATGTAAACAAGACTAAGTCCAGACTGTGACCATAACGGGTAGAAAAATTCTGCCAAAGGGGATGGGGCCTGAACAAGAGCACACTATTCCTAATGACCACTGGGAGGACGACTCAAGCCTTCTTTCTTCCTGGCAGGGGTATGAGGTTCAGAAATCAGGGCAGTCTCCACACAGCTGCAGAATAGAGTAACCTACCTCTGCAGGCATATTCATCAGCAAGACTGCAGCAACTGGCGCCTGGGCCTGGCAGTAGCCTTCCTCTGGCCGATATAGTGTGTAGGCCTTCAGCACACGGAAGAGGTCTTGTTGCCTGCCCAAAGGAAAAACAACATTCACACTGCACTGGCTTTCATTATAACATATAAGCAATCTTCTCCTGTGGCCAAGAGGGATGCTGCAGCGTTGAAGTCAGTTCACTGATGCTGTTAAATTGCCTTTTTTAATTGCCCCTTTTAAAAAGGTGTTTTTTTGCATAACATAGTAGACAATTATGCATTTGAGAGAGCTTTGCTCAAGTGGGAGGGTAATTCATCCATTCTGCTAGGAGCTCATTAGTAGGCTGTGGCCAGCAGCAATGTCATCTGATTGACACATACTGCTGGCAGAGCCTCATGGGAATCGTAGTTCATGGGCTTTCCGTTCAGCCATTGGCGTAAGACAGCTTAGGGGAGGAGTCAGAAAACACAGTAACATTTATGCATGTCATAAAAAGTGTCCCTGGACCCAGCGTAAAGGGAAAAGTTGTAGCAAAGCAAGTTTACAATAGTGTGAGGAAACGACGCAGAAAATGCACGCTCGCTGCCATGAGGGCTGAGTGCCATGCAGAATAAAAAATACTACAATGGGTTTTCCATGGTGATACCACATGCAGAATTTTTTTTTAAGTGGGTTTTTTTTTTTGCAGAGTTTTTGCGAGGTTTCCTGCCGTGCATAATAGCCCCTGATTACATCTGCTCCTGGTCTCAGTACCTGATCTCTTCCTACATGCTCTACCAGGAGAGGATGGACATCTTAGTCACTCAGATGTACAAGGTTCTGTGAGCATTAGGGACACAAAACTGTTAGAATCAGCTCTAAAGTGCACACAAAGCAACTGGGGAATCTATGGAAGTGAATGATTGGAAGACAATTGGTAAGAAGATCATGTAGATGCTCCCATTTTAAAAAAATCAATAAAAAGCTGCATTTTGACACTCAAATGAAGCAGGACAACTATATAAATGCAATCCTGAAAGCAGCAGATTGTGTCCATTCAGTCTCTGAATAGCAAGAAAATTCTGTTCTTATGTGGAACTAGTAGTATCTGCCCCCCACACAGACAACACTCTCAGACATGTACAGACCTGCAACTCTTCATGCACAAGACAGGCTTAGGGAAACCTTTCGCCAGATGCCTATCATCCACTGAATACACCTCTCTTAGTTCCCACCAGCAAGCCATTGTGCTAAGAGTGGCGTTTGCACAAAGCCAATACAATGCAACACAATACTAAGTAACCAGCCGCAAATGTCTAGAGTCAAAACTCTTTGAAGCATTGCCTGATGCTTGGCCACCAAGAGAGATGCAGTTCTGCAGGAGAGTGCCTTGTGTACTGTAGGACGGCTTGCAAAACAGGGACCAGTTGAGATTTCCGTTGAGACAGAGCCCTCAAGTTCTACTAACACACAAACACACAAAAGCAGAGCAGAACCGTCCAGCTTACCCATGGCCCCCACGGAAAGCAAACATTTCATGGAATGGAAACTGCCTGTGGAGATCCCGTTCAATTACATCCAGCCACTTAGGATCCCCGGGAGCGATATCCAGCTCCTGTGAAAAGACAGAACAATTACTGCAGGGGGGTTGAGATTCTTACTTCCAGAGTAGCAAGAGAAATACCACGTCACAAGGACGGTTGCTTATATATCTTTAAAATAAAAACCATTCTCCTTTGGAAGGACAAGATTAAAACACGCACCACGGTTGACTTCTGCAGATGCTTAAGCACAGCAGTTTGTGGACTATAAAAGGCTCTCCAGCTAAGAGACACATTATGGAGTTTGGATTTCAGAAGCACAGAGCTCACTGTTGACCAGAAACAAAGCAAACATGCAGACAGTTTGATTGTGGGTATGTTGCCATGTACACTATTGCTGTCCCCAAATGATAGAGAAAAATACTTTGCGTAAACAAAGATACATGAATGAAGTGCATTGGAGGGAATGAGGCAAGTTTGCACTGTGCCCTGCAGATATTCTACTGTCAGGTGACAAGCAGACATGGTGAATCATAAACAAGCCACCTTCATTACATGTCCAGGCTTCCTTGGGTAAGGCTGTGCCAGCTAACAATGGCTGCTTGTACTACCTACAGCAGGGGTAGTCAATCTGTGGTCCTCCAGATGTCCATGGACTACAATTCCCATGAGCCCCTGCCAGCTGGCAGGGGTTCATGGGAATTGTAGTCCATGGACATCTGGAGGACCACAGATTGACTACCCCTGATCTACAGCACAGAAGTTCTACGGTACTTACTGGGGATATATTCTGCATCTACACATCTGGGATTTAAGTGGCAGAACTGGCCTACTTCAGGTGACAAAGTGAAATAACTCTCAAGTTAAAAAGCTCATCACAAATACATAATTCACATATCAGGGAGAAAGGTGCAAGGGAATTTTTAATAAAGCAACATGAAAAACGTGTCCTCTCCTTTCTCCAGATTGGTACAGTCCATTCTGCCCCCTCATGCTACTGAATGAGTAGACTGTGCCTTGGACTAGAAGTGCAGTGAAGCAAGGGACTAATAAATGGGCACAGGGTTAAGGGAGTGTTAAGCACCAAATAAGCTGCAGTCATAATTCCATTGGGGACCACAGATACAAAGAGGACTCATCCTATGCTACCCACAGTAGAAGGGTACCCAGTGCCAAAGGAAGGTTCAAATCCATGGATGCTGCAGTTTTAAGCAGGAGCTGCCTCTCACTCTTAAAGAACATGAGAAAACAGGCCTAGAGAGTCAGGCCAAGGACCTTTCTAAATGTAGCAGGTCACAAATCAGGAGAAAGTCAACTCTATAGCATCCATTACTCAAAAATATAGATGGAGGTGGTTTCATTTAGCTGTCATGGCTAGCATCTGTTGAGGGGACAATACTCCACAGGTGTGTCTCTCTCCCCAGTAAAAATTCCCGAGCCCCTGATCACACATCTTGTCCTAGAGAACTCCAAAACCAACTTCATGTTTTGTGAAATTATATTTTTCGAGTAACCTGAGCTTATAGTCACCAAGTGACTAGCCCCCTTGTACTGAGAGCACAGTGTTTCCTCCAGCTCCACTCCGGGTCTTACATCAAACTTGCCAGGATTCTGTTCCATCTTGACTTTGGCTCCTGAGAGGTACTGCCAGGCCCGACCCCGCAAAGCTGGTGGGATCCCCTTCTGGCATCTCAGCCGGATCTGAAGAGACAGGAAATGAGCATTACCATGCAAGAGCCGCACAGCTTCCTTCTCCTGCAATGAGGATGGTATATTGAGCCCAGAAGGAACTCAATTTGTTCCCTCCCATGCCTCTGGCTGAACAAAAAGAGCAGATGGCCCAAACGCCCTTGACTCAACCTTAGCTCTCGACCCCAGCTGTAATATCTGCTTACATTCATCCCTTATTACCCCCACCCAACTGCCATATACAGTTTACATTTTAAGCTTTTTGTCAGCAATGACTTGTCTTTTGCTTCGTTTACCTCAAAAAGCACCATGTGCACCCAAAGCATTATTTTAGAGGGCAACTCAAGGTGAAGCAAGTGCATACACAGATGCCACACGCATTAGATATAACGCACAGGAACCAAGCTTTATCATCACTGACAAGGTCTCTGAGCAGTTTTTAAAATGTGTTACCCTGGAAATTAATCTAAACTCAACAGGATCCAGCACATACTGTACCGTTTTTGTGTGGCTAATTATCTGGGACTACTTTTCATCAGTATTTCCTCTACACCTTACATCAGGGGTAATCAAACTGCGGCCCTCCAGATGTCCATGGACTACAATTCCCATGAGCTCCATGGGAATTGTAGTCCATAGACATCTGGAGGGCCGCAGTTTGACTACCCCTGCCTTACACCATATGCACCTAAGACTCAATTTTCTTGTGTGAATGGCCTTGGACAAGTTATTCCCCCCATTCTCAGTTCTCCTCATCTGTAAAACGGGAATGACGCTTACACGGTTATCATAATAGCAATGTAGTAAAGTATTTTGCACGGGCTATTCTAATTTGTTGGCCATAGCTATATGCAAACTGTGGAACGCCCCACCCATTTAAGAAAGCTTGTCCCCGTGTCAGCAGAGAAAAGCAAATTACAGAAGCCAAAATATTAAAAGACTAGAAACCAGGGAAACCTATGCCTCCTATGTAATCATCCATCATTTTGACAAAGTACAGCAGATGTACTCGTGTAAATGGATCCAAGTTAGCGAGTTTGTTCGTCAGAACACATGAAATAGCCTCACACTGAGAAAGACCATTGGTCTAAAAAAAGCAGCATTGTCTCCACTAAAGTTTTTTACATCACCTTCTGAGCCTTCTGGATGGAGATGCTGAAGACTGAATGCAGGACCTTCTGCATGCCAAGGAGATACTCTACTACTGAACCACAGCACCTTCTATTTCAGGGGTTGGCAAACTGTGGCCCTCCAGATGTCCGTGGACACAATTCCCATGAGCGAATGCTGGCAGGGGCTCATGGGAATTGTAGTCTATAGACATCTGAGGGCCATAGTTGGCCTACCCTTGTTCTATTTGCTGAGTTGGGGTTATCTTGCTTAGGATAAAAATGGGATGAGATAGCCACTATAATAACCACCCATTCCCCAACGACATACAGGGGCTCCTCTGATATGATGTGACATCATGCCATGTAGGGCCAATTCCATGGGTCTTCCCCACAGAATCCTCACCTTGATGGAAAGGAAACCAACAACCGAACATGCAAAATGTGTTTCTTAAGACTGCTGAACCACAGCCATGTGCCCAAGGGGGAAGAGGTCCCCAACAGCTGGATGTAAGCGTCCTTGAAAGAGGTTAACTTAGCCTTCCTCACACACACAGACTACAAGTGACTGATTTCAACAGTGATGAGGCCTGCCCCTTAAATTCCTCTTTCTCAAGACCCAAGAAAATAGGCATGCAATTATTTGGTATACTGAGAAAGGGGATATTTATCCTTGATTAAAAAACAAACAGTGGCATGTATGTAGCTTGGAAACCGCACACTGTTCTAGTGAACTCACCTGGAGACGTTGCCGAGCAAGAAAAGATAGAAAAGCAAACAGCCAATAATTACGACAGGTACAGAGAACTTCCTGCATGATGGAAAGCCAAGCAAGTCAGGACCTGCCAGGGCTGGATCATCTGTTTAAGCCAGGGGTAGTCAAACTGCGGCCCTCCAGATGTCCATGGACTACAATTCCCAGGGGCCCCCTGCCAGCGAATGCTGGAGGGCCGCAGTTTGACTACCCCTGGTTTAAGCATCTAAAATTGGGAAGTTGCTAGAAGATGATCGGTAACCGTTTAAGCTTTTGAAATATTAACTTCAAAAAGTCGGGAGTCCAGTAGCACCTTTAAGACCAACAAAGATTTATTCAGGGCGTGAGCTTTCGAGTGCAAGCACTCGAAAGCTCACGCCTTGAATAAATCTTTGTTGGTCTTAAAGGTGCAACTGGACTCTGATTTTATTGGGCTACTTCAGACCAACACGGCTACCCATCTGAATCTATTCAAAAAGTTGCTCTTTCTACATCCCATATTGGTGTCAGAATTCCACTAATGCTTGAGAGCAAGATATTTGAAGGCGTTAATTAAAAAACCACGAATGCATGCATTTTGAGCTCACTTGTTCTTCCTAAGAAAAATTATCTTGCGTTGTCTCAAAGAAAACATCGATTGGCCCATTGTTTGGGGGGGGGATTTTCCCTGAGATGAGCAGTGACCACAGGCGCCATAAGAGCACTTTCCTTATTGAGTATCAGAGAGAAAAAAGGGGTCTCTGCATTGCAATATTTTCAGTCAAGTAGAAGGATAAACAATGTATTGTTTAAAAAAAGAAAATTCCCAGAACAAAGGGGAATTAATAGCTATATAGGAGCCACCAAACTGTTCAGGAGATTCCCAAAAAGCATTTGCTTAGCCAGGTAAGACACCATGATCCACGTTTTCGAACAGAAATAGCAGCCACATAAGAGGCCTGATCTAGAATGGTCCCTTTGCAGCTATATCTATTTGAGAACACTGGGAGGATCCCATCCCGGATCTCCTGGCATCTTGCCTAGCTAAGCCTCTTGCCTTTAGCACACTGTACTTTAAAACTTCCTGAAATATCTAAATCTGGCTGCTGCTGGATGCACTAAGTAGCCTGTGAACCCAAACTAACTACAACTGCATGCCAATCTAACAGGAGTCCCTCGGTGAATTCAAAAATGGGTGCTCAGTGGGGCCAGGAATGCTATGGGGAAACAAAGTCAAAGCAGCAGTGCTGGCTACAAAAGCATAAAAGAGATGTTAAGGCCTGAAGCAGACTAAGGAGTCAGCAGTTGGCTAAGGCAGGGCTTAAGTTGACAGTCCACGTCAGCCACAGTCTATAGCAGACAGTCAGCTCTCCCTTCCCCTTCTAGCCTGTGGGAATGGCAAGGTTTGCTAGTAACATCAAGGACAGTTTTGAAGGTAAGCTTCCACCCTCCTACAATTGACTTCTGCCAGGCAACCTAAAGGATTACTGCATTTTTTACTCTCCGCAGAATCCTGCGAGGTAGATGAGGCTTAGAGCACTCTGACAACTGTCACTAGCCCAAGGTCACCCAGCTGGCTGCATGTGGGGGAGTGGGGAGTCAAACCTGGTTCTCCAGATTAGGGGCCACTGCTCTTAACCATTACCCCAAACTGGCTCTCAAGATCTCTGGCATAAGAGGGCTTTAGAACAAACATCAAGTTTTGGCCTGCTCTAGGAAGTCAACTAAAGGCAGGTTGAATAGATGTGGCTTCCGATGGTGAAAGGGACCGGAATGTTCTCTCTCCAAGCAGAAGACAAGTTTTACCTCTTTGAAATCTGAAAAAAAAAAACTGGAGGCCTTCAGGAAAAGACTTCCATGCATTGCACCCATCTCTAGCAAAAGCAGAACTATGCAAATGTGCTTTATTTGCTCAGGCTGTGGAATTTGGCCATCTCCTGCAGGGGGAACCAGGAAGTCAACAGGTTGAAGGCAAACTAAAGATTGAGGTGATCAAAATGGCTGTGTCGAGTGCCATTATTTGTCTCTGTGTGGACGGAGACACAAGTCACCACTTTGGCAATGGATAGCAGGCTTTTGCTTGCACAGCTGAAATCAGGCTCTGTGGCTCAGCAGGAGAACATCTTCTTCCCATGCTGAATGTCCCAAGCTCCATCCTGGCATGTCTGATTAGGTAACACTGACCTTGCTGAGCCAATGGTCTGATTCAGGATAAAGCAGCTTCACATTCAAAGGTTGTCATCTCAGGACAGGCAGACAGTGTCAGTGGGCTTAGAATAGATAAAAAGGACATCCTGGACCCCCCTCCCCCCAAGCCAGTATATGGAAGCACTGTTGTTTCAGGATAACGAACACGGCTGAAAGGCTGTCTGGATTCCATTCAAAGTCTCAGCCACAGACACAACAATCTGCAGAGCGGCTGATTTAGATCAAAGCAGGCCGGCGTTTTGTGGAAGCAAGCAGGGAAGGCAACACCAAGCGAGCTCAGAACCCCCACCCTGCTGAGAAGCAGGAAGTTTGCTAGAGATGTCGGGACTGCATTCCCTGTTCGACTACATTTTGAAGCAACCAACACAAATGGCAGAAGACATACTGCAGCATAGCACTGGACCTAGACCATCCCTCTTCTGCATTTTTGTTTGAGGGGCACATGCAGCAAACTTTGATTCAAAACCTCTTTTCCACCTGCATTATTGCAAAACTGACCATACAGTGACAAGAATTCCCCCTTAACAGGAGGATAGAGCTAATTTCTCGTTACTAGGTTCTGTCGCCATGTCACCAAATCACCATTTCAGGTCCCCGCTGGGTGAAAGACCATCTGAACAATAAATATATTATGATGATGGTTTGGCTTTAGTTTCACAGTTTATTTTTCAAAAGGAATATATATTTAATATAATTTGCTTTCAAGTCACATTTACACGTGGACACATTACATTCTACATCCTTCTCAAAACTCACAATGCCCTTCTCCTCACAAAGACATTGGATTAAGGCTGGCTTTTCCACTTTATATTCAGTGACCAATTGAATCTATTTCAGCAAATGCCAAAATGATTCAGCTACACGTATCTTCTGCCTCATGGCGACAATTTTGCCCAGCATTGACTACCCCCTCTTCCCAAGAATGTCTGAGCACTCTAAACAGGACTTTGTAAAAACCAAAAATCATTCATGCTCCAAAAATGAAATTCACAATTGCCCTCCTTGTCTCTAAGTAAATACAACTGCACAGAACAAATCGCTTATGTGCTCTAGGAACATAGGTTTCAGATTACACTTCTTGGTTCAGAGTGTATTGATTGCAAACTAATGAGTTTGAATGGTTACAGCAAACATACAATACAATATTGCTCCGGAAATGCAAGTGTTATGGATAGCTTTTTTCCTTTTTGATGGCAATTTTAAACTTGACTTTAATCAGCCTGTCTTGCCCCTTGAAATATACTACATGGCGTCAAGAAACTCAGCCTAAGGCAATTAGATTGAAAGAATCTATAATAAAGCAGTTAAAGTCTTACTCTGCCACTAGAAGCTCCTCCAGAAAACCCAGTCCGACCCAGATAACTCCCCACAAAACCTTCCTGAGTATTCCTGTAATATGCAGCCACCCGACTCTACTTACAGCCAATCCAAAGAAGGCTTCTTCAAAGAAGGCTCCCTCTAAGGGCATTCTTTAAGCTAGTCCCATGCCACTGCCAGAATCAGGCTAGAGGAAAACTGGTCAGCAGCCCTGAAGACCGCCTTTCAGGAAAGTTCATTCACGGGAATAGTTTGCAACTGGTGGTCAAAATGGTTGCCCCAGAGCAACAAGATGAGCTGCATTAGAGAGAGAAGCCAACCAGTGGGTGGTGCAGAATTTACTGGATTTATAACCTGCCGTTCTTGAAACCGGCTCATGGCAAATAACAATAATCCAACAATAAAACCCCATAAAAACCCCAACCAACAATATTACAACCCCAGATGGCAAAACTTCATATGGGGAAAGACCTTACGAGGACGGCATAGGGAGAGACCAACCTGCGTCAAGATGTCTGACGCCAATATCAAGGGGGACCCATATCACATGCTCTAACATTGGCCCTGACCATATACCTGGCAGCTCTGTTTTGCAGGCAGGGCCTATGGAAAGCAGAAAGCTCTCAGAGGGCCCGCAGTTCCTTCGGGAGCTCATTCCAACAGGTAGGGGCCAGGACCGAAAAGGCCCTGGCGCTGGTCGAGGCCAAGCAAGCATCCCTGGGACCAGGAATAAAATTAACTCCCTCCCATTTAGAAAGCCCTAATTGAGAAAGCCTGCCTTAGAGACTAGAATGTCACCAATATCTTCTGCACCCACTTACTTAGGGCCCAAGAAGGAAAGAAGAGTGGTGGTGGCCAGACACTGGGAAGGGGGGAGGGGGTGGCTCACCTTTTTATGCTTCTTAGCCATCCACTTGTCCCAATTGTTCAGCATATCCAGCCACTTGGATTCCCTCTGCCTTAGCTTATCCAACGGCACCTCCTCGAGCCTAGGAAGAAGATTAACAGGTCAGTTTACTCAACTGGGAATTACCATCTTTGTTTAAACTAGTAATGCTTTGGGGAGAGGCTGGATTTCTGTGCAAATGACGTTTGTTTTTCATTTGTCTGACTCTAGTGACGTATTCCCTGGAACTGTTCTAAATGCAACTTTTTGGAATCGTGTCTTCTTGCATGTTTTGGAATCAAAACACGTGCAAGACGGCCTTATATTGAACCAAACCTGTCGTTCATCCAAATCAGCATTTTCTATCTCAGAATGCCAGCGGCTCTCTGGGGTTTCAAATGGAGATCTTTCATGTCACTTGCCGCCTGGTTCTTTCACATGAGGCCAGGGACCGAACTTGGGCTCTTCTGCATGCAAAGCAGATGCCCTGCCATCGAGCCACAGCTACACTGCACATGCAAAAGGGAAACACACATTCATCCAAGTAGCAGAGAACACCAGTAAGTGTATAAACAGCCTAGGCAGTGTGTGATACACAAAACTTTCCCCTCCTAATTCTTTAAAAGCAAACCTTACAATTACTTTCTGAATAAATAAAAATGAACAGGATCGGGTGAAGTTAGTTCCTAACAGGGACTCTTGCAGAAATACCAACATGGCTACAACACTGAATCTATTTTCATGCAGAAATGCAACTGACAGACTCGGAGGACAAACACTGCGACTGCCTGACTGATACACAGCTGACACTGCAAACTGACCGGAAGAAAACCAGGCCTGAACAGTACATCACGCAGAGCGGAAACGGGCAGATCCCTCTGTAGGTGAGACCTGGGCATTCATAGGAGCCTTCAATTTTTCACAGCATACTTGTGTGACCCCAACACACAGTTTGCACATATTTATTTATTTATTATTTATTATTTATTTTTATGTACCGCCCTCCCCAGGGGCTCAGGGCGGTTTACATAAGAACAAATAACAATACATAAAACAATCTATAAACATGTGAATAACTTTACAATAATAACTAATGGTTGTAACCGTATAACAATGTAACAGTATAAATAATATAGAATATTATTGATAATATAGAATAATATTGAACTGGGGATCCTGAATCACAGCAGCAAGACCGACAAAAGGCAGTTGAAGATTGTGTAGCTGGACATAAAACTAAATAGGAAAGATGTCAAGAGATCTATTAAAAGCTCTGGTGAACAAAACAACCTCACCACACCTTCTGAAAATGTCTTTGAATGGCACTCCCCTCACATACCCAGACAGCCTGTACCATAAAGCAGGACTGGTCACTGAAAAAACACCAGGAATTTAAGGTATTTAGAGAATGTGCACCTGCAAATTTTATACTACCAGATCATAGGAATTATGATACAAACAAGCAACACGGGGCTTAAGACGCCCGCTTAGGTTTCCTGCAGTTCCCCAAACCAGGACAGACTAAACCAGACTTTTCGCTTCAGAAGACTTCCATGAAGTGCCGTTTTCCCATGCAAAAGGACAAATAGGGGCCCTCCTTAAATTGAATGGGAGATGGGGAGGTAGAAACCAAGACCCGTAGATGGGGCGATTATGGATTTTCAACTGGTTTTAATTGTAGTGTGCATATGGTTGTGAATCGCCTTGAGTCGGAAATCCAGAAAGTGGCGGTATATAGATTTGATGATGATAAATGTAAGATAAACATGCAACCTGTAGAAATCATGATGTCAATTAGAGTGTCCACAGTTTTGACAAGGTCTGGCTTAGCCACGCAAGTTAACCTTCACCTGTGCTCGGATCTTCATAGTTCTCACACTCCCATGAATCTGGCGTCCTCCACAAACTGACCCACTCTCTTTACACATTTACAGCCCAGAACTAGCAAGTCGCAAATGAAATCATAATATTTGGATAGATATTTAGAGTATATCTATGGTGCGTAACAGTAATCCTCTCAATCTAAGAAATTCTAGGACTGGGGGGGGGAGGGGCAGTGAAAAAGCACGTGAGACCCTAATAATTTTCAGTATCTTTGCCAAATACAATCCCTAGAATTCCTTGAGAAAAGCCACTCCTAGTATAAGACTGGCATTACTCTACAGCAGGGGTAGTCAACCTGTGGTCCTCCAGATGTCCATGGACTACAATTCCCATGAGCCCCTGCCAGCATTTGCTGGCAGGGGCTCATGGGAATTGTAGTCCATGGACATCTGGAGGACCACAGGTTGACTACCCCTGCTCTACAGTATGGATACAGAGTCTTGGGACTGCCTTGGCTCAGGGCTTCAGCCAGCCCACTTTTCCTCCAGGCCTGTCAATGCCACACACTGTTGTCACAATTATACAACCATGCACTGAACTTCACTTCGGCATAAAGCCCCACTGCACAAGGGAAGAGTAACCATCTTGGGGAGCTCTGTACAGGCAAGACAAAGCCACGCTTGGACAAGGCAAACTCCTGCTTAAGGAATTCCAATGTTCAAGCTAGCACATCCAGTTTGTTGGTCTGCAGCAGATCAGGTCCATTACAAGAACGTGCTGCTGAACATTTCTATTTTACACATTCTGTAGAACGCTAGCACTGTGGGAGCCTTCCTGACTTTCTAATTATAAGAACTTTATGACTGGCCGGAGCTGGGGGCCCGAACTCCTTTGGTTTTTTTTGGCTAATATTGTCTTTTTAAAGCAGCAGTCCTGGGACCAATCAAAATATCACAAAATAGTAGGCCAGTTGTTTTTCTCCTGGCAAAACCACATAACTGGGTCAGGCAGAATTGATTTCTGGGGTGGAAAGTGTTGTCAGTGGAAGGATTCAGGTCACCCGTGATGCATTTAAAATTTCTCTATCCAGCTTTTAGCCAGTCCTCGTGATGTCCTGGCCGTATTTTAACTACTTGTGGGCAGGATCGGATGTCAAGGGATACTGGAGCTTGTGGCTTGTCAGAATACTCTACCCAGTTGCAGTTGTAACCCATGCAAGTTGGGCATCGTTGAAGAAACAGGTCACAGGACAGCCTAAAGAAGAAGCCAGGCTTAATCAGCATGCCCAGTGCTTCGTGGCCCTCTTTTAAACAGGGCAGGGCATCTTTGTGCCTAATGCCAGCAGCAAAACATGCGACCTTCCCAATTTCACAAAGAAACTTCTCAGAGTGTTCCAGTGTTTAGATCTGCTTCTTCACGGCAGCCTGTGGTGCTGACTTTTCTGCTGCTGCCCTGTTTTAGGAGAGGCCGGGAGAAGAGGAAATCGACTGTAGCTTTGGCTTTTCATCTCCAACAAGTCCATAAATGCACACTTCAGGCAGAGAAAGTGAGAGCCAGCTGCCAGCTCCAAGCCAGGCATGTTCTGTCTGTCTGTCTGTCTGTCTGTCTGTCTGTCTGTCTGTCTGTCTGTCTGTCTGTCTGTCTGTCTGTCGTCGTCGTCGTCGTCGTCGTCGTCGTCGTCGTCGTCGTCGTTGTTGTTGAATTTATTTCCCGCCACTCCCTTGCGGCTCGTGGCGGGTTACAACAGTATAAAAACCCCATAAAATACATTAAAACCAATTAACATGTCAATAGTTAATGACTACCTGGCAAGAGCGGCTAATCAACTACCCATTCCCCCCCTAGCAAGTGGAGAGGGGATACTGATGGTACTCGTGTCTAATCCCAATCCTCAGGTCCTGGGGGGGCGTAGATGTTAAGCCTGGTCTCAACCGTAAACCTGGCGGAAGAGCTCCGTCTTGCAGGCCCTGCGGAACGATGGAAGGTCCCGCAGGGCCCACAGCTCTCCCGGGAGCTCATTCCACCAGGCAGGGGCCAGGACCGAAAAGGCCCTGGCCCTGGTCGAGGCCTGGTCGAGGCCAGGCGTTCTCTCCTCTTCTGCCTTTCGGATCCCACAGCCCTGGCCTGAAACCTGTTTCCCAAACAGAACAGCTCAAAAGAAATCCTTCCTGTGGGAGTGGGAACAGCACTGCCTTGTACCTTTGTGGTTCCACAGTGTGCATCGCTCGCACTTATGATGACATGGAGATTTTGTGACCGGTATTAGCATTTAGCATTGTATGCCTAGCCCTGTTGCATTATTCATTGCATATCCTTGTTGTTCACACTGCCGTTCAATTTGGTACTTCTAGTCCTGATACACTGCTCATTCATTGTCCTTACCTGACCGATTATATTTCCCCACTGCTGTAGCTCTGTGTCCTACACTGATTGATTACCATTTTCTCCCCTTTTCTTGAGCTTCAGTGGGGGGGAAAAATGGGTGTAATACCTCTCCGAGGGCTATATAGGGAACTGGGAATTTGACTCCACAGATCTTCCACTGTCATTTTCTTAAACCTCCTGCAGATGTCTACTAAAAAACCTCTGCAGGACTACAAGTTTTTCCATTGCACAATCCTAAACCAGATTCCATTCGGCATGCCAGCAGATGCAAGGAATAAGCCAAATCCTCCCTATAAAGTTTTGCAGACACGGTGGCACTGCACTGCCAACCTCGCCTAGAGTACAACTCTCATGTGCTCAGCAGCCAAATGATGCTTCCCAAAGGGATTACAATGGCGTCTCCGGTATATCCATAAAAGTACAGAGTTTGCATTTCTACCTGTCTCCCTCCAGCAAGGGAGGTAACAAAACAACAAGTCAAGTATTCTCAGGGCTGAGACAGGCTTCCCTTTTTGCACGGTGGCCTCGTTTTGCATACAGCTTATGGCTCTCGCCAGTGTTCACTGGACAAATTTAAGGAGGCTTTAATGTGGTCTTGCATCAAGCATGCTAAGCCTCAACAAAACAGGAGCACACTGGGCACCAAGGGCTGCTAGATAAATTTTCAGTGTCCCACCCTAATGGCCACTCTCTTAACTTTAGCCTTTCACTATGTCAGCTGTGTGTAGCCTAATGGGACTCAAGCCAGCTATCAGCATGAAACACCCCCCCCCCCTCGAATTCCCCACTGTATTATTGACCAGAATGGAAGGCAGCTCCTGCCTAAGCAAGGTCACCGGAAAGAAGCTCTTTAATTCCTTTCTTTTCCTGTGACAGCAACAACAGCTTTGACAGAGCGCCCTTATTGCAGCTCAACTGCAAAAGTGCCTTAATTCCCACTGCCTCCCCTCTGCTAACAACAAAGATTCTGTTACAGTTCTCCCACTAAGCTTCAACCGCTCACTCCCATTTGCCTGTGTCTTGGTATATGCACACTGGATTCAGCTTACAACGGAGGGAGACGGTTGCTCTTTCCAAGCTTGTGTTTCTGTTCACATGGTAAAGGGCTAAAGGTAAAGGTAAAGGTATCCCCCTGTGCAAGCACTGAGTCATGTCTGTCCCTTGGGGTGACGCCCTCCAGCGTTTTCATGGCAGACTCAATACGGGGTGGTTTGCCAGTGCCTTCCCCAGTCATTACCATTTACCCCCCAGCAAGCTGGGTACTCATTTTACCGACCTCGGAAGGATGGAAAGCTGAGTCGACCTTGAGCCGGCTGCTGGGATTGAACTCCCAGCCTCATGGGCTAAGCTTTCAGACGGCTGCCTTGCCATTCTGCGCACACGAGGTAAAGGGCTAAAGAGGTAAAGGGCTAAAGAGGCACACGAGGTAAAGGGCTAAACATGCTCAAATCCAAAACAAGTCAGTACGAAGATCCAATCCTTGTGGTGTTTTTAGCATTTGCATGGTTCAAACTCCAGCCGTAATTATGCCTGTCAATGACCGTAACTTATGCACACAAAACAATGTGTGAGATCAGACACTATTCACAATATAGCCCCTATTGACCTACCACTGATGCTCATGCCTAAACTGATTGAGGGGCATGTAGGCAATGAGTCCTAGTTACAGGATTATACCATCTCCTGTTGCTGATAAAGTAGCAGATGGCTTTGATCCTCTCTTTCCAGTATAGGCTGACCAGCTGTTCTAGAGTTTACCTCTCAGTCTGTCCGGTGAGCCTACGAGGCCTGTAAAATGGCAATCCAAGACCCTGGTTCCATACCTGGAGTGGAGCCGACTGCTTGAGGCTCCCAAGGGCACCTGAATGAGCCTTTGTGCACTTCCACGAACAGGCTAGACGGTCTGCCAGGGTTTCAGGGGCTGCCAGACAAGACCCTTTTGTTTTCATATGGAAAAAGCTGCGGTGGTGGAATTCTACTGAGCTGCCCAGAGAGGAAGTAAGCATATAACCTGCCACCCGTAGGCACACATGTGCTTATTCCCTGTAGGTTAGTAGTTCCTAAACTGTAGACTGGGAACCCCAAGTGGGTTGCAAGTCTCATACAGAGAAGCTGTGACCCTGACCCCCAATGGACAGACTCTCCATTGGCAAATACCGATAACACTTTTTATTTGGGGTGGGGGATTTAAACCCTCCCAAGTATTTTTCTTTTCAGATTTTTCTGTAAACTAAGGGGGACACCCAAGTTTGCAGGGGCCCCATCTGGGAATTAGAAAAGCATGTAACCCTCAAGGAGTTTTGCAGGCCACATCATTTTGCTCTGCGTCCTCTTCCCCACACTATTTCTTCATTCTCATCTGAAGATGCCCACCTACCCTCACCCCTTTCCCTGCTTCCTACTCTCCTTGCCACCCACTCATAACTTTTATACTTCACCATTCTCCCTGCAGGGAACCCAAGGCAGTGTGCATTATTCGCCTGTCGTCACTTTTATCCTCACAACAATCCTCCGAGGTAGCTTAGGCTGAAAGATTCTGCCACAGAAACTTACTGATAGATGTGGGCCAGTCACTATTTATAAATCTACTGCACAGGGTTTGGGGAGGATAAAGTGACAAGGGAAGAAGCAAGGTAAGTCATCCTGGGCTGAATCTGCATGGAGCTTTTATTCCAATCCCAGATTGATTGATTCCCGGCTGTCTACACTGAATGCGATTTCAATTTTGATTTTGTCCGATTTAAATTTTCCCTCTGCAACAAGCATGATTGATCCGGAGTGACGCTACCTTTTCCCCGCAATATCATAGAGTGGATATAACCCTTGATATTTGAAAAATCTGCATGAGAAAGCAAGCAGATCTCTGCCTGTTCCGAACTTGCTGCTGAGCTCCGTGGTAGAGAAGCCCTGATGAGCCATGGGGGCATCAGTTCCTGGTTCCCAGGTTGCAAGCTTGCCTTAAAGGGGAAGCCCTAACCTCTCTCAGCAGAAGCTCCAGAAGCCCTAACTTATCTCAGTAGAGATTTGCCTTTTGTTTTTTTTCTCCCTCCTCTGCTGTCTCCAATCCTCCCCCCCCCCCGAGCTTCCCTAACCACGTGCAGAACATTTTTCTGTTTTAATCGGGGAGGGGAGAGGAAGACCCGAGTTCAAATAGATCTGGATTCAGCAGGATCCACAATGGAATAAACAAAGTAAGTGCAGATGCAGCCCTGAGCTCCTTGAAGGAAGTGGAATATCAAGGAGCATTTGGAGAAGCCCTGCTTGGTTTGGCTGTCCTTGTTCTGCTGCTGATCACTCATTATGGTCCAGGGAAATGGCCAAAATAAGAGCCCCAACTGTGTGAATACACAAGGCATACCAGAAACAGGCAGCCTCCCCAAGTGAACCTCATAACAGAAAGGCATCCACTCACAATGAAGATGCATCAAATAGAACCTGTACAGCTCGTTTTCCCCCCCTCGGGATGTTGCCAAAAAAGGATAAAAGTCTGGAAATTTGCAATCCTGTCAAACCAGATTGAAATTAAAGCAGGGCCAACCAAGAGCACATTCCACCAAGATCTAGCATCCAGTCAGATCTTTGGACAGGGGAGTGGTTTTGACCAGAACTCAGAGCTGAGGTCGTAGTTTTCAGCAGCCTGCGTCAGAAGGCAAACTGCAAGCCCAAATAATTCTTCAGAATCCAGCTGACCTAACAGAAACTGAAGCAATGAGTTTCAATCGTTGTAAACCTCAAGGTAGTTTTCTTCCAGGAATTGTCAGCATTTTTCCTGGCTTTAAGCTGCCTTGGGATTTACAGTTTATAAAACCCATGTCTCAGTTTCTATTAGACCTTCTCTATTCCCATGGACTTACTAGCTCTTTAGGATTCCACTCACACCCACCAACCCTGGATTGCTCATGGAAAAGCTGGCATTATCGACCCAGACCTTAAGGCATCTGTCATCAAAACTACTCAGAGGATTCCTACGAAAGGTGCTCGGGCTTCAGTACTGACTAGCCTCCAATTAAAATAGTAGCCAAGGGATTTTATTCAAATCATTTACAACATACCACTGTGTACTTTCAACAAAACTCCAGGCATTAATTTGAGAACCAGCCAATTCTAGGTCACTAGAAATCAAGCAATGGCCAACCCCTTCTGAATGTTTGTTGCCTCAAAAACCTGGCTTCTGCAATCTTATGGCAGAAAAGAAAAATCACTGGGAGTGAGGCAAGCAACAAACAGGTGGTTCGCCACTGCCTACCTTTGTGGAATTCCCTAGTGGTCTCCCATCCAAGAACTAATCAGGGCCAAGACTGCTTAGCTTGCAAGATCAATTACGATCAGGTTAGCCTGGACCATCCAGGGCAGGGCGGGGTAGGAATCACTGCAGCACCAATGTCAAGAGAGCTACACATTAGCATCTACAAGCCTGTTCAAACTCACTTACCAAAAGCCTTGCAGGACCAACAAGCCTCAGTCCTTCCTAAAGACCAAGAAGAAGGGAAACACAAAAGATTGCCCAGGGAGTCCTCCATAACCAAGTGGCTATGATCATAAAGGCCCCTGCTTCTTCCTACTGTGGTCATCTGGTTATTCTTCCTGTAAAGATCAGGATAGGGAAGGTATGAGCCAGGGAAAAGTGGAGAAGGGGAGGAAAGAAGGAAGAGGACACTAAAGTCCAAACAGGTTCTACTGGGGGATGAAGGAGGTATGAGTCAACATATGAGAGCTTTGCTCCTTTCCACAAACACACACACTCCTAGCTTGTGCCTGGATATAATCTCAGCAGCCATTTTGAAGCAACAGGTCAACTGCAACTGTTTAGAGAAGATAGGGGATCGAGCCCTCATTCTCTGTATAATAGCTACTAAATCTTGCAGGCAAGCCATAGCTGCAGATGGGTTTGCTTCCCACATATGGCCCCTGGTTTCCAGACTATGGGTGTTCCCAGCAACTTGCTCTTCGTTGTGCAGGAAAGCAGCACCTGAGGAAGCCAGTTAAAAGTGCTTCCTTGTCTATAATGAAGCCAAGCAGACAGGAATACACAGAAATTCTAGCTTGGAATTGAACAGCACGGAGATCCCGTTCGGCAGTCGCCACAATCAGACGACGTTTGATGGGACAGCAACGGAAAAATCCTGGGCTTGATGACAGCTGCCACGGAAACATCAGATTTGCTCCCCACGTGCTCTAGTTCTCTGGTTCTAACACAACTCACGCTCCAGGACAACCCTGCTTGGCTGAGGCTCACACCTCCCTGCTGGTCAGATGCCCATTCCAGACTGCAGAAGCAGTGGCCCTGGATCGTCCCAATTTTCAATCCGAAACTTTAAACCTGGCTTTGTCTTTTTCGGTCAGACCATGTCAGGTCAGTTTCTACGGTGCCACTGAAGGATGCAAGAAAAGGCAAAATCTGTCAAGGGCTTTTGTAGGTTACTCAAGATAAGAGCTTCAAAGCAGTATGTTCTCAAGTTCAATTTGTGTGTGTGTGTGTGTATTATATACACATAAAAGAGAAGGTGAAAATTCAAGGTAAAGTTCATTTTTAAAAGCCATTAGGAAAGGTTTATATTACCGGAGTGACAAATTCCACAGCAGTAGTCAGGTTCGGTGTTATGGCTGGAGGCCAGCTGCGATAACTCCACCTGCTCCCTCCCTGTGTGCATATGAAACCCAGAAACACAAGAAACTATCATAAAAGCTTCCGATACTATGTGTGAGATTTCAGGATTTCACAGAACTGTAGTTTTAGCATGGCTGTGGGACTAAACCCAAGACAGGACCCCAAAGCTGCTGAAATTCTGTGATAAAGAAAGCTGTATTCCCTTACTTGTTTAAATTATGTAATTTTATGCAGCTATGCAGGGAAGTCCTTGATAGGCTGAGCTCCTCTAATGCAGATGCCAAGATTCACATTAGTAACACCTAAGAATGCAACATATTTTTTCCAACACAGGGAATGAATGCCTGATATGAAGGCAGACTATTAACATATGTAGCCCAATAAGGTCTAGTCTGACTAGGAATAGCTCTCCAAATCGCTGCAACTGACTTTTCTGGTTCTACCCGGAATCCTCTGAATTAGGCGAGAAGATTACAGTATGTAAAGCATGAGCTCTGCTAGTAAACTATGGCTGCCCCCAACTTGCAAGTACAAAGATAATACTTAAACTTTTCTTTCAATCTTAATTAAGCCCATCCAACGATATTGGCAGGTCCTGTCCAGGATATGAGCCAGAGACCTTCTACAACCTAAGTCAGGGGTGAGTCCTTGCCAAAACCTGGGAATTGTAGTCTATGGGCATCTGGAGAGCCAGTTTGGCCACCCCTGCCCTAAGTGATAATCATACCTCTATCACGCATCTGTCGATTGTTACCTAGAAACGGAATGCTACTAAGACTTCTCCTAGCCTAACTCTTTCCAAGGACAAAGCATCCTCCATCTCCCCTCCCTCACACAACAACTTTTTTCAGGTGCCTGTTTTTCTTCCAGCACGAAAGCTCAGCTTTGCTACAGGCTACTAAGCTCTTCTTTTGCTCCCATTCCAACATTCTTCCCACAGCCCTAATTTCCTAAGCCTCCTGGTTTCCCTTGCTAGGCCTCAAGCGTCTGCTTTCTTCAACTAACGCTTAATAAGACGGAATCTATTTTCTATCGGCTTCTGGCTTTACTGTGAAAACGTGTAGTTTAGTGTAATACGCTGACCTTGGTTCCTTCGGTGCAGCCTTTAGCCAGCGGTCATGTTTAAAAGGAGACTAATTGCAGAGTCGACATCACTGAGAGAGAGAGAGAGCAGCTCATGGTTCAAAACTAGAGAGTTCTGTTCCAGCCGTCCTACAGTTTTTGTGCGCATGTCCTCAAGCAAATAACTTCAGCAACAACCTCACCGTTCTCAATTTTCCTGCAGATCAGCATTACTTAACCTCATAAAGAGCCAGATGGCATTTTAATGCAAACCCTTATTTTGACCTAATTTTAAACCGTGCCTCGCTCTCCCCCTTCCATCCATGCCATGAATGCTTTTTAAAAGCAGATTCATTAGGAAAGTGCTAGCTTGTGTTCCAGTTGCCAGTGAGGAAGAGAAACGGGGCTAACGACTAAATCCAATTTAAAGACACGTTATTTACTTGACAAGCTGCACGAGTATTGTCAAAGCATATGGGAAGGGCAGATTTCCCCATAAAAAGCAACAATGTCAATACCAGATGTTTAGAATCGGATGGCTCATTCTGCCTCAGGGTACGAGGAATACCTTAGCCTGTGACTGATTTCAAAATTGGGATCTAAATATTTTAATCACATTAATCGTGATCAATATTTCTGATCTGTAAGCTCAGAGTCATGCCGACTCCGTTCTCTACCAAAATCCAGCATGTTTCCCCTCAACACTCTGAAGTACAGCATTTCTGGAGCCCATATGCTGACGTTTGGCACAGTATTATCCATTTACGATGTGAGGACGACCTCTAGATTTCGGTACAGATCTGTAGCCTTGGCAAGACGTTGCTGAATAAGATGGCTGGGGGTGACTAGCTACACGACAAACCATCACTCAGCATGAATGTTCTTTTGAGTATCTCCTGACCAACAGTACCCATTTAAGGAAACTGCTATCAACAGCATGAAAGCCTAGCTCTAGACAACCCTTAGCCATTCCACTGAGCATAGCTACTGTAGTGTTAAAGCTTACTTGAATATAGCCTTTGGCCACCATGGCAAGAAGGGGAACTAGGAGAGGCACATGCTCTCTGTTTTCACACTGATAATGCCAGTAATGGGTACTTGCCTGGTCTCCCATGTCTCTGCTATACGCTCTGCACAAGAACAGTTCCAAAAACATACCGCTGCTTAAGAACATAAGCAAAATTAAGGGAATGTTACTATTTTGGTATGAGCAGTTCATTTGTCTACCCTTGACATTGCAAAGAGCTTGCTTAGGTGGCAGCCTTTGCATAATTTTCAAAATTTGGGTGAGGCTAATGCAGAATGTTGATTTATTTTTTAATTGCCATGTACATAAAGCTCTAGCTACGGGGTTGCCTTCCCTAGAGTTTTCAAGTCACAACAGAAGAGACATGCATTTAAAGATGTTTTCAGTACCTCATTCACAGTTCTTAATTCAGGCTCCTGTTAAGTTTCGCAGCTGTCAAAGTCCTCCAACTCTGCCCCAGGCACTTATCCAGGCAGGATGCTTTTGGCTTTCACCATGGCCACATCTGTTCTTTCCTAATCTTTGTTTTTCTTGCTCTCCAGGCCCCTTTGTCATTATCTTTCCTGGAAACAAAATATATGGGACCAAAACAAGTGTAGACTCCAAACCCTTTCCGGAGCACTGACAGGATGCTACAGGCAGTGCTAAAATTAAAAAGGAAATTCTGCACAAGAAGCTGACAGCTGCAATTGGAATAATCAAATTTATATGCTCTTTTTTGCATAATTTATTCTGCAGTTAGTAGTTCACTACCAGAAGAGAGAGAGGTCTACACAGGGCCTGATTTGGTGTAGTGGTTAGGAGTGGCGTGCCGGGTTCGATTCTGCACTCCTCCACATACAGCCAGCTGGGTGACCTTGGGCTTCCCACGGCACTGATAAAGCTGTTCTGACCGAGCAGTGATATCAGGGCTCTCTCAGCCTCACCTCCCTCACAGGGTGTCTGTTGTGGGGAGAGGAAAGGGAAGGCGATTGTAAGCCGCTTTGAGACTCCTTCAGGTAGAGAAAAGTGGCATATAAGAACCAACTCTCCTTCTTTTGATTTAACCCACAACAAAATATTTCTAGTTAGCATCTCTTTTGGCATTGTCTAAAGATGCTTTCAAGCATACCTTTGCAACCATGTGGATTAGAAACTTCATTATTAAATGAAAGCTGGCTTCTGGGGAACACCTGAAGAATCATGCCATTAGTCAGCATTGGGGATGTAACCGGTTTTTGGTGAGAAGACACATATAGCAATCAGGCACTGAATTTGAAATGATGTTAAGGTCAGGGCACAAGCTTCAGAATGAAGCAGTAAGAGCATGAGCATGTTCCCTCACTCCCCATTGCACATAATCAAGTAGAAGTCAGCACACTCAGGGATCTCAGGATTGTTACATAATCCCCATTGCACATAATCAAGTAGAAGTCAGCACACTCAGGGATCTCAGGATTGTTAAGAGCCACCTGCTTACACCAAGTAACAACTGCCAACAAAGCAGGAGAGCCTTAGTAAATGACACAAGAGCTGGCAGCTTGCTTGCTGTGCTTCCTTTCAAGCAGTTAATGTATCAGAAATGCTTCCACTGGTATTCATTGACAGATGGACTAATAAATGTTGTGAGAAAGAAACAGCTGTGCATTCACAAATCTATTCAACAACATCCGATAAGCCTGATTCAGATAGCCTGCGAATTTTCAAGGCTGAAACCAGGCTGCCCAAGGGAGCATCGAACCAAACTCTGACAGCTGACATGGAATCAGGAAAGTATATGAACTTAAAGTGGCATAAGTGTTTTCAGTTGTGCAGTGCTTCGTTTGGCCTTTTAAAATAACTCTGTCAAGTGCCCATAAAACAGGACCTAGAGAGAAACTGGTACGAGAAAAAAAAAAGATCTAGAGCAGGGGTAGTCAACCTTTGGTCCTCCAGATGCCTATGGACTACAATTCCCATGAGCCCCTGCCTGCATTAGCTCATGGGAATTGTAGTCCATGAACATCTGGAGGACCACAGGTTGACTACCCCTGATCTAGTGCATATGAAGATTCTCGCTGCCTTTACCAGATTTTGTTGCTCTATTTCAATATTCCTCAGTTTCTTCCCCCACGTCCATAATAGAATCATAGAATCATAGAGTTGGAAGGGGCCATACAGGCCATCTAGTCCAACCCCCTGCTCAACGCAGAATCAGCCCTAAGCATCCTAAAGCAATATAACTGGAGACTCATTTTACTTACTGCAGAACATGCAAATGAATGTTCCCAGAACAAACATACGCTAACCCAGTCAACATTATGCCATTCTCCCACTCTCCCCAGTCAATCACAATGGGAGACTGGTTTTAGGCCGACAGTGATGCTCCTGGGATTCTCCAATAATCAGCTGTATGGCAGGCTGCACTGGGGAATCCAATAAATTCTTAGCTCCTCCAGTGATTATCTCAGTCACTGATCATACAGCAGAAAGGAAGAGACAGTGAGAAGGTACATGAGGTCTCCCCTGCTCTAAAAATCATGTTGTGGTGTCTTCTTTTTCAAGGCACATTTGTGCCTCCTTCTACTGATGCACCTCCCAAAAAACAACCACCACCCAGAGTATGGAAAATTATCGCTTGCTTTTATGTCACAGAAGTGAAAAAGTGAAAAAAATGAGGAAAGAGGTACAGGAAAGAATTTCCAAAAGCGCTTTTTCATGTTGCAAACCTGCCTAAATACTTTGTCACTCCTAGCCAGAGACTCCTGTTCTTGTTCATATAGCAAAAGAATAAGAGGAAGGTCCTCTAGCACCAGCAAGATGGAGAAGTAGTGACTTGCTCTCTCTTTGACTCTCACATCTCCCTGGCTAAATATTCCAGCCTCTTCTCTTTTGTGTTTAAAAGTTCCCTTGGGCTGACACAGCCGCCCACAGGCAGCTACTCTTAACTCTGTCTATGCCCCCACAGCCCTAGACAAGGTATACACCTTTCCGTTTAATACATCAAATGCCTATTATTGTGAATTAGGGTAGAGAAGCCTCTATGCCAGGGGTTCTCAACCTGGGGGTCGAACAACCCTTTCATAGGGGTTGTGGCAGGGCAAGCAGCTTGGACGGGGGGGGCACCATCCACACAACAGCCTTACAGGGTAGATAGAGCAGTCGTTTGTCTGCAGCAGCGGAAAAGAGCGAGATCAGCATGGTGGGACAAGAGGCAGAACTGAACTGAGAAACCCTGGGGAAAAAACCAATTGATATACCATCATGAACAATGGATCTTCACACCATTGGCCAATTTTGGTTTAATTTCAGTGAAAGAACACTTGCATAATTTTAGGGTTGGGGATCACCACAACATGAGGAACTGTATTAAAGGGTCATGGCATTAGGAAGGTTGAGGAACACTGCTCCATGCCTTCTGATTTCAGACCTTTCAGCAGAACAGCCCCTGAGCAACTGAACGTACCTGGTAGAACAACAAGTGGCTTTCAAGCCATGTTTCTGGGAACTCTGAAACTGCCTAAACTGAACTAGGAGCAAACAAGAAAGACCAAACAAACTGACATGAAAGAACTGGCCAATGATTTTCCCTGCAATCGTCCAAGCATGTTTTAGGGTTCTTCCTCGGACCACGTGTGAAGGCTGAAAGTCACCCAGGCCCAGTTTAGTACTCAGGGCCTGAGATATGGAGTACCTGCTGTGTTCCAAGAGTGACAAAGGGCCTCAGACCCCAACAGTCCTACATTCTCGGTCTGCACAGAGAATCCAAGGAGGGAAGAGGCAGTCCAGTCGCTTTGAACATCCCATTTCTTCCATATAAAGGGGTCCCACAGAAGGAACCTAGCTCAAAGTGCTCCAAAATTATAGTTGATATATTCTGCAAAAGGATTTGCAGCAGATAAACAATATCTCCCCAGTGTGAAAAGGGTTTCTAAAGGATAAATCAATCTAAAAATCATTTAAAAAAAAGATTCCCCCCCCCTATTTTGCTAGGGAAAAGCACATGTCCATTTTGATTCTTGTGAATACTAACATACAATCAAGTCCTCAAGTATGGATGGCAAGAATGAAGAGATAACAAAACAATCCAGTCTTCTTCTTCCACCCTAACAGCAAAATTTACATTTTTTTCCTGATCTAATTCTTCGTATATTCTATGCTGCATCAATTTACAATGGAAAAATTGATGCTTATCTAAACTTATTTAAAACAACAAAAACGAGAACTGTTTATCTTTATTTTAAACAACAGGGAACCACCCTATTCCCTTCTCCAAGCAATGCCTCCCGAATTTTGCAAAGTTCTTGTTATCTTTAATCCACCCACTCACACACTATTTACAGTCTATCCCCACCCCATTCCTGAGACAATCTTGTTGATTTCATTTCTTTACCTTTGACTTTTGAAAACCATGATCATGTTTCACAAGGCTGAGAGTCATCTCCAGGGCTAAAGGGCCTATATTTAAGTCTAATCTGCAACACATTTTAATTTTACCCTGCTCTTCAATAGCTATTCTGCCATTTCCTGCCTCTTGCGGGTCCACAAACAGCCAAGCTCCCTCCTTCAAAATAAGGCATGGACTCACAAATGTGGGTGTATAAAAGTTTCTTAACATTGTTTGCAGGCAGGATCTGACTTCTCTCTGCTTAGCTCCCAGGACATTACAAATCTCTTTCAGCCCCCCCCCCCCCCCCAAAAAAAAAGACTAGAAAAGCACTATCCAGGCAACTGCCATTCTGATGTTGTTTTGCTGATGCATTAAAAGGTACAAGATGAAACAGCTTCTCCCTACTGGGGTCTTAGAATAGTCAAGTCCTTTTATCCTGGCTGGAAGGAGCTAAAGAATTCATTCAGCAAAGGGGACTAATTTACTGGGAATAGGAAGGAAAACAAAAACAAGGTTGTATTTTTGAAGTCTAAATCTCTTAGGACTCCACAGTCAAAAAGCTGGATCTCAAGTAAGTATACCAACCTTGCAAATACAATATGGTGAGTACAACCCGCCTTTAGGCATTTTTGATTGGGAAGAGCTGGTTCTTTTGGGGGTTCTTGCTATTGTTTTAAGCCATTACTGTACCACAAATCACTAGCTTTTATATGTCAGGTGGTAATGGAGACTAGGTGGCTAATGAAACACATCTGCAGACAAAGTTTGTGAAAACAGCTGCCAGCGTAGAAGGCAGCACTGTTTTACAACATGGACATGCTTCTGAAGGATCACACGGGCAAGCTTGTATTTTCAAAGTTAAGGGAGGAGCAGGCAGAGCACATTTGTAATATGTTGCCTTTCTACTGTCACTTAAGCTCACTATACTATGACTGCCCTACCTTAACCCTTCTGTCTCATCACTGTTTTGAGAGAATTTCACTTTCTCTATCACCGCAGTCACTTGACCAGTCACTTCCTCCAGAAACTTCTGGTTAGCTTTAGACTGAATCAGAAGGCAAGAGGGAAAAAAACTTAAACCCCCCCCCCAAAGAAACTAAACTGAGAACCAAAAGGTTTAAAGAAATACAAACATGCAGACTTATAATTCAGTTTCTCCATGTAGAAAGCTGAAAATCCTCAAATATACAGAAATGCATTTCTTATAAATAATTAAAAACATTAGGCCTGAATAATAGCCTAATTATTAGGCCTAAATAACAGTAAAATCATTAAGTAACAAGGCCCAGTGTCGTATGCACATATATCAAGATGGTCACTTTACAATGTACCTTCCTTTCAGCATATAAAGTAATTCTCAACTACAATATGGAGTTATTAATGTGCATAGGTATGCAGCAGAAAGACCATTTTGAGTCATTTGCATTCAACAAGACTGGCAGTTACTTATAAATAGGTCTCTGTATTTTTATCTCTGCCCTGAGTTACAGCTAATATCTTTATATAGGTTCTTACCTTTTTGAAATTATTACTGATTTGTTTCTATGTCTGAAACTACTGTGTATTACATGATATTGTATGTTTGACCACTGAAGAAGACCATCCAGCCAAAATACGTTTCCTCGGGGTCAATTGGTCCTTAGTGGCTATCATTTAATGCTCTGTGAAGCTATTATTTAGGTCTAATACTGTTTTAAATACAAAAGTATTACAAATACTTGTAATAAATACACCTATTTTCATTTATTTGAACCTTTTAAACTTTCTATGTAGAGAAATTAAATTATAAGGCCACATATTTGTATTTCTGACCCAAGATCACCCAGGGAGTTCCATGGCAGAGTCCCTCTAGCCCCAGCCCAACATCTTAATCAGTACACTACACACATGACTACAGTATTTAGTCAGCTGAGTAGTTAAAAAAAATAAACAGAGCTATTGATAAACCAAACAGCAGTGCTTCTTGTATCCCAAAGAAACAAGATCTGGCTTTTAAGTTCTATGACCCAACACTTTTGCTACTCCCCAATACCATATACACTCAGCGTTAACTTCCAACGCACGGCATCCCCCACCCCACCCCAGAAATTAGGATAACTTTTTGTCACCAGTTGCAGCTCCTCTGGAATTTAAGATCAAGATGAACCTAGACTGGGCTTAGTACCTACTTCCTCCATCTCACCCCCCCCCCCCCAGCTAGTTCCAAAGCTCCTGGGGTGGCCAGGTCCAGGAGGAGGAGAAAATTTTCTTTTGGCACTAGTTCTGTGGCAAAAGCCTTCTTTTTTTCCTCCTCAGCAGAAACACCTTGGGCCTAAAAGCTGGCAGCCTTCAGATAGTTCATATGTTCTCATTTCAAGACTGAATCCAAAACAACCCCAAGCCAAGGAATTCTTTTCCAGCATCAGAGCTCAGAAGATGCAAAATCACAATAAAGAATTACACCTCAGTCAGTTTGGATTATAGGTCTGTAAACCAATAGGGGTGTGTGCACCAGGCAGATAAATCTGATAATCGTTACTTTGTGGTTTGTGTTATGTGTCCTCAAGTCACATCTGGCCTCAAGGGAGCCAGCTTGGTGTAGTGGATAAGAGCAGAGGCTTTAATCTGGCAAGCCAGGTTTGATTCCCCGCTCCCCCACATGCAGCCAGCTAGGGACCTTGGGATCATCACAGCCTCACCTACCTCACAGGGCATCTGTTGTGGGGAGAGGAAAGGGAAGGGGATTGTAAGCCACCTTGAGACTCCTGGTTGAGAAAAGCAGCACAAAAAAACTCTTCTTCACCTGATTTACGGCGACCCTATGGATTAATGACCTCCAAAATGTCCTAGCATTAACAGCCTTTCTCAGGTCTTGCAACTGAAGGCCATGGCATCCTTGACTAAGTCAATCCCATGTTGTTTCTTCTCTCTTCCTGCCACCTTCAACTTTTCCCTAGCATTGTTGTCTTTTCCAGTGGTCCAAGTACAATACTACAGTGTCCTACAAGTACAGGAAACCCAATCTAGTATAGTGGTTAATAGCAGTGGCCTCTAATCTTGATTCCCTGCTCCTCCTCCACATACAGCCAGCTGGGTGACCTTGGGCCAGTCACAGTTCTCTTAAGGCTGTTCTCACAGAACGCTTCTCTTAGAGCTCTCTCCACCCCACCTACCTCACAGGGCATCTGCTGTGAGGAAAGGAAGGCAAAGGTGTTTATCAGCCGCTTTGGATAGTGAAAAGGGGAGGGATTTTTTTTTTTTAAACCCAGCTCTTCTTTTTCTACTATACTTCTTCGGGGACGATTCCAGATGGGAAACCCTCTGCAGCAACAGCAGCAAAACGAAGACTCCAGGAGGGGCCACGTTACAGTGGCAACATTTCTTCTGGCCTAAGCGTCTGCGACTCACACAGCACTTAAGGTGACGTTGACATGAATCCGGTTTTTCATCCCCAGGTCCCACGGAACTCCGGTTTTGCTTTCCTGACGCTGCAAAGACCTCCTTGGATAAATCTTTGTTGGTCTTAAAGGTGCTCCTGGACTCTTGGTTTTATTGTAAGGTCAGCGCCGCCCCTAACTCCGGCCCAGGCACCCCCCGCCGCCCCCCATACACGCCCGAAGGATGCAGGGCGAGGCAGGGGCACGCAATGCCCGGGCAAAGTCCTCTCCAAACACGCAGGGGGACGTGCAGCGCCAGGACAAGAGTGCCCCGGGGCATGGGCAGAGCGCGCGGGGGCGTGTCCGGCCCACTTCCCCTCCCCCCCCCCGTCCACTCACAGGGCCTCCCTGGCGGGCGCGTCGCTCTCGGGCACGAGGAAGCCGAACTTGTCCACGCGCCGCTCCCCGCCGCCGTCGCTGCTGCCGCCCACCGAGCTCCGCGAGTCGCTGTCCCGCCGCAGCTTCGCGTCCATTTCGGGCGGCGCCGCCATCCCGTTCGGGGAAACCAGCCCGACCCCTCCTGCCGCTGTTGCTGCTGCTGCTTCGCCGGCGGGGCTCTTGGCCATGGCCGGCCCCCTCAGCGGCGGCGGCGGCGGCGACGGAAGGGAGGAAGCCGACCCGGCGCCATCGCCGCCCGCCAGGAGCCGCCTCAGCCGATCCGGCCGGGCCGCTTCTGCCTCAGCGCTGCGGACACGCCCATTGGCTGCGGCGGCGGCTCCTCCCGGCCCGCCTTTTCTCCGCGCCCATTGGCCGCCCCGGGGGTGAGCGACGTGTCCGCCCTGCCGCCTCCGAGCCGTGGGCGTCGCCGTTTCCCGGCCCTCCTCTCAGGGAGGGCTAGCGGTCTGGAGGAGAAAGGGCGTTGGCCGAGCGGGATGCCAATCACGGGCTTGCGGCCGCCTCCTGAGCTCGCCCGTCGAGGCCTACAGACGCCTCAGTGCTGTGGCACAGGGGTAGTCAAACTGCGGTCCTCCAGATGTCCATGGACTACAATTCCCAGAAGCGCCTGCCAGCATTCGCTGGCAGGGGTCTCCTGGGAATTGTAGTCCATGGACATCTGGAGGGCCGCAGTTTGACTACCCCAATTTATTCAAGGCGTGAGCTTTCGAGTGCAAGCACTCTTCCTCAGACTATGAACTGACCATCATATGGCTGTGTTTCGATGCTATGACACAGTTTACTAATGTACCAAGATTAACTTTTGTTTCTATATTCCTACTGTTATGATGGTCAGTTCTTAGTCTGAGGAAGAGTGCTTGCACTCGAAAGCTCACGCCTTGAATAAATCTTTGTTGGCCTTAAAGGTGCTCCTGGACTCTGCTTTGATTGTGCTACTTCAGACCAACAGGGCTACTCATTTGAATCAGGTCTAAGGGTGACAAACATGGGAGATCCAAGTTCTCCCCGAGGGAAAGAGAAGTGAGGCTTCTAAAGCATGTTTGCCATGGAAAAATGGTGGCTAGCTGGTATACTTTGGAGCACGGACATGTTGCAAACTTGAATGCCCTCCCTGCGTTTCCTCCTTCCTCTTCATAATTCTTGGTGCCTGTTTTCCCCCTGCTGCTGTGTAAATATTGCTGCAGAATGAGATTTCACTTCATGTGTCTGATGTACAGGCCTCGTGCCCACAAAAGCTTATGCTTAAGACCCAAGCAAACCCTCTGCAATTAATTAACACCACCTGATATGTAAATACTTCTGCTCTCAGAGTAAAGAATCACACCCCTCTTATTATTTTAAATACTCTTACATACTGCACTGTTTCAAAAGATTGCCATTACAAACAGCTGATCTTCTGTCAACTTGAAACTTTTGTTTAGACAAAAGTTGTAGGCTGCCACACCAGCCCGTAAGCACAAATTCCAAATGGCACCATCTGACAAATTCCAAATGGCACCATCACCGTTCAAGGTTCAATAGCATGGGCCACTTAGGAGCCTTTTCAGTGGAGGCACCAATATAATGGAACTGTACAAGTAGAATCAGAATCCATAAAAACCTTTTCCCCTGATACCTAAACTGGAAGAAATCAGAGCCAGGTATGTTTTAGAGCAGGGGTAGTCAAACTGCAGCCCTCCAGATGTCCATGGACTACAATTCCCAGAAGCCCCTGCCAGCATTCGCTGGCAGGGGCTTCTGGGAATTGTGGTCCATGGACATCTGGAGGGCCGCAGTTTGACTATCCCTGTTTTAGAGATTCCAGAATCAAAGTGCTCCTTCTGAAATGGCAGCCCCACACCCCCAAGGCTGAGAACAATCAGAGTACTTCTTTTAAAGACCTGACCTCGTAGCACAATAACTTCCCACTGTAATGCACCTAGTTTTCTCCTACCAGCTGTGGCAGTTTCTCTTGAGAACCATTGACCTCAGTGAAGCTTTGAGGGGTGGGATCCTGCTTCAGATGGCCCTGCAAATTCGTTATCCATGCAGATACCTGTTCTTCAGGCAGCATCACTTCCCTTAGCATACTCTGCGTTTTCTAGCTTTGGTAACAGAACTGACTGCTTTGCAATCATTACAAACACCATTTCTACAGTCTGAAACCTGTAGCAACCAGAAGCTCACTTTGTCTGACCAATGGAAATATGCACCCAGTATCTGCGACATAGTATTGTAGTTTTGCTTGTTTGTGAATGAGACTGCCCCTAATAGTGCCTGGATATTTTTTAAAGTTGTATCCCTTTAACAGAAGTTTCATTGGATGTTATTTCACAGGAGAAAATCCTTTACCATGTAAACACCTGATCCTTCCCCTCAGGTGAAAGTGCTTACTTCCTTAATAGATTACTTGGCTGGTCTATCCAGGACCAGCTCCTAACCCCATGCCCCTTTCGGCCAAACATAGTGACTTAGGGTTGCCAACAGGGAATTGTGTGGAAATAGGCAGCTGAAGCTTGACATGACATGGAGTAAATAACCTGCCTTTAAGCCTCTGTTAAAGAGAGAGGACAGTTTTTCTCCAACCCAGCTGGCAACCAAAAGGGAAAGCAGCTCACTCAGTCTCTCACTCGAGATCTGAGACTAGGTTTTAAGGCATAACTCCTGCACATTTAACAACAGGCAAAAATTCAGCAGCGGATTCAGCTTCCAACTCGTCTCCATCCCCTTATCTCAAGACGAGTCAAGAGGCTAACTGCAATGTTCTTAGTTACTGGAATACTATGTCATATCTCATATGCACTGTAATGTTGACTTTATGCTTTTTCATACATTTATGAAGACAAACAAAACAAAATGAAATATTAAAAACCAAGTCCTCTTTCTGCCTTATTTTAATTTTATTTTTATTTATTCTTACATTTATATCCCGCCTCACACAACTTTCGTCTCCTCAAGGCGGCTAACAATTAAAACCATAAACAGTTACCCCATAAAAACCTCATTAAAACAATAACAATACATATAACAATCCACAAGATGGCGGAAGCAACTAACTCAACTCAGTTTACAGAGTCCAGCTGAACGATTCAGTATTAGATATTATTGTATTGCAAGGGATGCTCAGCTAAGGTGGGACCCCAGATTGAACTCTAGTCAACCCCCACCCCGCCTCAACCAAATGCCTGTTGGAAGAGCTCTGTCTTGCAGGCCGTGTGGAACTTAGACAGCTCCATCAGGGCCCTCAGCTCCTCCGGGAGCTCATTCCACCAGGCAGAGGCCAAGGCCGAAAAGGCCCTGGCCCTGGTCGAGGCCAGGCAGATTTCCTGGTGGCCCAGGACATTTATTTATTTATTTTTAGATTTATATCCCGCTTTGATAAATCAATTATGGAATTAGGGTGGCATTTTGAGTTGCCCTAATAGCCCCAAATGGCCCAGGAATATTTGTGGAGGAGGCTACCAGGAGTGAGAAGAGGTAACTATAACCACCCTTTGGTCTTGCCTTCCCTTGCCCACCCCTTTACCATGCCTAGTATGAGGGGAGGGAGTAAATGGGCATGAGAGGGTAGTAAGCAAACAGGGGGAAGTGCAAGCACTGTTGGATTTTTTTTTTTGTATTGTAATATTCTCTGCCTAGCTTCCTGTAGTAATACATGGCTGTCATAAGGATAATTCTTGTTTGTTATTGTGAAATTTCCTCTCTGTGTGGCACCACAAAGCCTGTTATAAATTCTGATGATGATTCTGTTAATAAAATCACAGGGAAGGATTTGACTGTGGTTTTTCTTTCTTACATTCACCCTTGAGTGGACGAACTTGCCTCCTAGATCCTCCCCCATCCTGTTCTTTGGATTGTGTCCTCCTTTCTGTCAGCCTTGATCTGCATGCTTCCTACTCTCTGGCGGAGAAACAGAGAGGCCGAAGGGCTTGTCTGAGCACTAAGGAGAAGGTCCACTGCCTTCCTCCTCCTCCCTCTGAGTATGCCTGAGTTTAGCATCCTGGAAGGGCGGCTGTGTCTCTGAGGCAATGTATTACTTAGATGAGGTGTCATTCTAGTGTCCCAGTAGCTGAGGTCACGGCTGCAAAATGACAAGGAAATTAACCGATCTACCCACACATCTCATGTCATTTATAGACTTCCATTTTAATGTGTTGGCATATCTACCACCCCATCATCCGCTGTATCTCCCTTCCTTCCTGCTTCCTCTTTCGGGTTCCTGGGCTGCCCCAATTTAATGAATTTATTTTATTTAAAACATTTGTGAGTTACCTTTCTGCCCTGTGGATCTAAAGGCAGCACTACTGCTAGCACCCTACCTGTCTTCTGACAGGTAGGGTGCTACCTGAAGCTAGGGTCCTCACTGTGACACCTTGGAGGACCCATATCTAGCTTGTGTTGAGGCAGCTGCATTGATTACCAGTTGTGGCCTATGTACTCCCTCCCACACTTTTGCTTTCTGGAAATCAAGGATTGGAATGCTGGCGATAGGGTTGTGGTTGCCAAGCAACCTCCAACAACTACAGAGACAAGTAGACATTCTTAAAGCTACAGATGTTGTTTCTATTCTTTCCAGAAGATTTGATTTCCTGATGGATTTTTATAATGTGAATGGAGGAAATCTGTCAGATTTCAGATTTTTTTCCCCTTCTAATTTGGGAGGGCTTCAGTTTTGAACAGAATCCTCCCTCCCCCAGTCTGTCCCCACTTCCATTTTGCGACTCTATTGATCATGCCATGGCACAAAGTTTAATTCTGGCCATAAATTTTCATGAGCATACACTGAGAATTAAACTTTTTTGGTCTTAAAGACGTCCATGGACTCAAACTTGTTCTGTTGCTTCAGACCTACATGGCTACCCACCTGAATCTACACTATGGTCCAGTGGAGATATATGTCTAATCCCAGGAGCATTCCAGGGCCCTCCTGAGCATAGAAGCCAGCCTCTAGGTGAGGCCCAGGGGTGTCCTGGAATTAGGCTAATCTCCAGTCTATATGGATCAATCCCCTTGGAGAAAACCATCTCACTTGGGGAAAACCATCCCAATTCATTTTGTCCTCTGCTGACACCTGGTGGCCAAAACCAGTTTTTAAGGTTACGGCGTTCCTTCGTTCTCGTACGTGTGCTCATTCTAGCTCAGTGTTTCTCAACCTTCCTAATGCCGTGACCCTTTAATACAGTTCCTCATGTTGGGGTGACCCCCAACTATAACATTATGCAAGTGTTCTTTCACAGAAATTAAACCAAAACTGACCAATGACAAGATCCATTGTTCATGATTGTATAGAAATTTGTTTTTTCCCAGGGTTTCAACGCTCTATCTCAATATACCCCGCAAGGCTGTTGTGTAGATGGCTTCCCCTTCGCAACCCCCTGTGAAAGGGTCATTCAACCCCCAAAGGTGTCCCGACCCCCAGGCTGAGAACCACTGTTCTAGCTCCTCTTGCAGGTGGGCTGCATCCACCCCATATGCCCGTCTTCTATTATGATGACATGTGCATAGTGGCATAAGCACATAGAGTTAATTTTTAGTAGAGTTAAACTATGTGCTAAGCAGAAGACATAAACAGGAACGAGCATCAGTATTTATTATTCATCACACGGTGCAGTATATCCAGGAGATCCTAAGATTGTCTGGCTATTAGGGAAGAACCAACTCTTCTTCTTCACTAATATCAGGGCTTTTTGATTTTTTGTGCCAAATCATGATCACAAGCAGCATCCTTCTCCGGGACCCAGGCCTGGATTTTACAACTCTCACAATTTAATCATTTCAAGTGATGGTATAAAATTTATCCTCACAACAGTCTTGGAGGTTAAGGTACGAAATAGCCTATGGTTCACTTCCCCAGTCGTCTTCACAGCAGGGCTGGACACTGAAGCTAGCCCTCCCTAGCCTGATGCTCCAACCCCCAAAACTTACACTCCTGCGGCTCCCTAGAACTGCAAGCTCCCTTTGCGATGTATCACGATTGCCTGGACTTGGCGAGGGCACGCTGCCTGCATCGCCTCCCGCTGTGATGCATCAGAGCCATTCATTCTCTCCCTCGCACCCATCAGTAAGTGGAGGCAAATGGATGCTATTTAGAAATCGATCCATTTCCTGCTATCTGGCCACAGCCCTGGCTTTCAAAAGTGCTCCCTCAGCCACATACGTGAGTTCTCTCTGAAATCCCTTGACAAATGGAGTTTCTAGCAAAGCACTGGATGGCGTGTGGGGGGAAATAAGGGCATCTGCTCTGGACACCACCTTCAAACAGATGCGAAATGGACCTTGTATTGGACGTGATCCAAAAATGAAGCACTTTCATGCAGAAGAAGAAGAGTTGGTTCTTTATGCTGCTTTTCTCTACCCGAAGGAGGCTCAAAGCGGCTTACAGTCAGCTTCCCTTTCCTCTCCCCACAACAGACACCCTGTGAGGTGGGTGAGGCTGAGAGAGCCCTGATATCACTGCTCGGTCAGAACAGCTCTATCAGTGCTGTGGCGAGCCCAAGGTCACCCAGTTGGCTGCATGTGGGGGAGTGCAGAATCAAACCCGGCTTGCCAGATTAGAAGTCCGCACTCCTAACCACTACACCAAACTGGCTCTCAAACCACTTATTCTAACAGGAGCCGAACGCATGCCCGCGCTCTCCTCTAAAGTTGCCAACTTGCAGATGTCGCCTGGAGTACTCGTGGCATTACCATTGATCTTCAGACTACAGAGAACAACCAGGGTTTCCTGAAACCCTGGGGTTTCTTGATGGCCCTGGAAGGGTTTCCTGAATGGGTGGGAGTCAATTAATTTTTATATTTATCTATATGAATTTGTGGGATGACCATATATGGTCGTGTTGACCCACCCACCCTTCCCAAAATCGCCAGTGATGGGCCTTCCTTCCGAGGTCGATAAAATGAGTACCCAGCTTGCTGGGGGGTAAACGGTAATGACTGGGGAAGGCACTGGCAAACCACCCCGTATTGAGTCTGCCATGAAAACGCTAGAGGGCATCACCCCAAGGGTCAGACATGACTCGGTGCTTGCACAGGGGAGATCTTTACCTTTACCTTACCTTAAATGAAGGGTGTCTGTGTGTGTGCGTGCACAAGGCACGGGGAGAAGGGAAGTGAGCATTATCCGTGGAAGCAGGAACCCAAAGGTCATCGTTGGAAATCTTAACTCCCCCCAGGTTCCCCATGAACTCCTGGGAAGAAACTGGGCGGGCCTGAGACGGCGCCTGCCTCCCGCTCTGCTCCCCCCACCCCCACCCCTTGTGCGGGGAAGGAGCCGGTTTCGCTCGATCCTCTTTGCGCTTCCGCACAGCACGGACGGCGCGCACGAGCCGGGCGGGGACCGAGCTGGGAAGGCGAGCCCGGGCGCTCAGCGGCCGTCGAGGGAGGCAGGACCGCCGCTGACCTCCACTGGCCTTGCAGAGCGCTGGGGGCGCCGCGAGTGGGCCTGGACGACGGCGCCTACGGGCTTGTCTTCCAGCCCGACGGTTCTGGCCAACAGGAACGTGGACGGAGCGGCCAGCCAGCCGCCTTGCCTGGGCCCCGCGGCTTGCGCCCAGCTCGCCCGTCGGGGTCGCCCTTTCCCCAGCGCGCTCTGCTCGGCGCCTCGTCGGGGCGGCGAAACCTGAGCGCGCCTGGCTCTTGCTGCCTGCCTGGCTGCCTGCAGGGCGCTCCGGGGGCGGAGGGTAGAGGGCGGGCCGCCGGGCCGAGATGAGGGGCTGAGCGCGTCGCCGCGTCCCCCTGCGCAGCCCTCTCCGGAGCGGAGCGCGCCTCCTCGCCGTCGCGCCCCACTTCCCTCCCCCGGCGGCCGCTCATGGAGGGCTCGGCGCTGCCCTCCGCCGACCTCAAGCGGGCCTTGGACGACAACGGCGGCGGCGGCGGGGCCGAGCTCCGGCTGGGCGCCGAGGAGGAGGCGGCGGGGCCCGAGGAAGAGCCGCACATGCCCAAGAACTACCTGTGGCTCAGCATCCTCTCCTGCTTCTGCCCCGCCTATCCCATCAACATCGTCGCCTTCGTCTTCTCCATCTGGGTGAGCCCCCCGTCGGGGAAGGGGGCCGGCGCCACGAAAAGGAGAGAGAGAGGGGGGGGAAGGGGTGGCTGGGGGGGGCGGGGGTCTCCGCGCCCTGCCTGCCCGCCCGAGGTCGTGGCTTTGCCGTCGAGTCGCCCGCACCTCGCTCGACCCCCCCCCCCGGGGGACCCCCTCGCCCCGGGCAGTTGCCTGCCCCTTCCCAAGCGACGAGCCTGATCCGGGGGGCTCCGGGGAAGCGCCTTAGAGCAGAGGGGGCCGGATGGCGGCTTTCCAGACGGTGCATGATGCTGGCAGGGGCTCATGGCCATTGGCATCCATGGACATCGGGGGAGCCACAGGGTGGCCGCCCCTGCCCTAGACCCTTCCTGAGTCTGGAGCCGACGGTGCCTCACTCCCTCGCCCGGCGCGAGGCCAGCTTCTTGCGCCTTTGCTCAAAAGAACTGCTTGAGTTATGGGCGGATAAAAACTGCAGCCGGGAAGTACCGGGAAGTCAACTCAGTTCTTGCAAGGGGGATTCTTCCCGCGTCAGGACCCAGTCTGAGATTTCTCCTTCGTTATAATTAAAAATTTGGCTTCCAAGCCCTTGTTTGCAGTTTCAAGTGCCTTATTCATTACTTAAAACAGCTCTGCCTGCCAAAACTTGGGTTTGGACCACCCAAAATATCATATGTCCCCCAAGCTCTGGGCTTTCGTCCTGCAGGGGGAAATTCCCTGCTTTCCAGTCCAAAGTCTCCTTGTTTCAGTGCCAAAGGCTCCCAATCCGGGTGGTCACAGAAGAACTGTAGATTAAGAATGGGGGGGGGGGGAGCTGCATCCTCAAAATGTGTCTTTGAACTACCTTAAATTATACAGCCAAAGGAAGTAGATTAGGAAGGGTAGTAGCCACCTCCAAGGCAGAGTTGCAGCCTTTTAACCCCATTGATTCCGGTAGTCTGAGAAGGGTGTAACACAACAGAATTTGAGTCCAAAGGCACCTTTAAAACCAACAAAGTTTTATTCTAGGTGTGAGCTTTCGTGTACAGGCACACTTCCTCAGACATAGAAGTCCAAATATGCAGTTTGATACCTAATTCTTTGCTAGGAAAGCAGTCCTTTGCGTTCAGGTGTCGTTCACCAAAACACTGGGGCAATAAAAATGCCAGTAATCACTAACTTTACATTTTTATTGCCCCAATGTTTTTGTGAAGGGCAATTGAACCCAAAAGGACTGCTTTGCTAGCAAAGAATTATCATACTGCATATTTGATTCTATTTGCTAATTTGCTACTGATTTACTTTCTCCTTGTATCTGTACTCTTATGATCCCCATTCCACTGCCTGAGGAAGTGTGCCTGCACACAAAAGCTCATACCTTGAATAAAACTTTGTTGGTCTTAAAGGCGCTACTGGACAGCTATCCACGAATCTATCTCTCCATGTAGCAAACTGAGAACCATCTTCAGTCTGGCTTGTTGTGGCTTAGATTCTCTAGGTCAAACATTGTCCGATGATTTCTTTTGTGGTTACATGCAAGCGTTTGAGATTTCTGGATCTTGACCCCCTCCTTCCTGGCTCAGAGCAAAACATTAAAGGGGTGTCGTGTGGCCGCCCAGTTGCCACATGCATGGCTGTTTTCATTTGGTTTGCCAATGACGTTGGATGTGTGCCCCGTCCAAAACCTAGCTCACAGCTGGCAGGCAGGAAGAGTAACAGGCAAGGATGCCACCGGAGATGACCCAGAGATGTTTGATGCTCACAACCCCCTTGGTGCAAGTAATAATAAAACAAATTTCATTTGATTCATTCAATGCAATACCTCTGTCTGCTCTCAGAAGCAAAACTTCAGAGAGGTTCTCCATCTTTGGAAATGTTTAAACAGAGGCTGGATAGCCATCTGACAAGAGAGGCTGATTCTGTGAAGGCTTAAGGGGGTGGCAGGTGACAGTGGATGAGTGGCAGGGTTGTGAGTGTCCTGCATAGTGCAGGGGGTTGGACTAGATGACCCAGGAGGTCCCTTCCAACTCTATGATTCTATGATTCTACTATCGGATCCCACTTAAATATACAACCAACGGCACCAGAATTTTTTGGTTTTCAGTGCAGTTGGTAGGTTTCTGGGGAGAAGTATAATTGATAGAATCAGCCCTAGTGTCCTAAGGGTGAACTGTGAACAAGAAGTTCACAGTTCACATCCCTCCTACCTGGCCACTTTATGGGAAGCCCCCTCCTTTTTTGTGGCTGTGTTTCTTCAGAACAGCACTGCAGATCCCTGACTTGGAAGAGAAGGCATCTCTTCTTGCATTACTGATTTATTCCCCTTGGAGAGGGATTCAGAAAGGACGGAGGGGCTCCTGGATAGCCTTGCTTCTTCCTCCAACTGTAGGAGCTATCCCTGCTGGCAGTTTTTGCCTTCTGCTTATAATAAATGCAGGATAATGGTATATAATTTTTTTAATTAGAAATTTAGCAAGTTTACTATGAGTTGCTTGTGGATTCTGATACCGTGCGGGTAACTGATTTGAGATTGGAGTTTTTTTTTTTAAGTCTGTGATATTTACTCAATAATTTATCACAGTCATGGACCAGCAGAATAAAACATACATTAGCAAGGTTATAGGAATATATAGCTTCCCACCACATGGGTCCCATTTCTGCCCTTCATTCTGTCCACAAACTTGCCATGAAAATAAAGGAAAATAAAGATCCACTGTTTGAACCTCTGTTTAGTTCTGTGAGTGTACAAAGAAAGGCAATTCTTCTTCAGTAATATCAGGGCTCTCTTAGCCTCCCTTCCCTCACAGGGTGTCTGTTGTGGGGAGAGGAAAGGAAGGCGATTGTAAGCCACTTTGAGACTCCTTTGGGCAGAGAAAAGCGGTATATAAGAACCAACTCTTCTTCTTCTTCTTCTTCTTCTTCTTCTTCTTCTTCTTCTTCTTCTTCTTCTGTTTCCTTCAACATTCCCTTAATGAGCCACCAAGTTATCCTTGGCTGTGATACTGAGGGGCATCAAAGTTTATCCAGCCAGATTCCCACCACCACCACCACCACTCTGCTAACTTTCCTGTGACCTCTTACAAAATTCAGACCCCCACAGAGGCATGAGATATTAATGCAGCAACCTGGACTCTATGAATGCTTCCCATGTTTAACTGTTTTTTTCTGGAGGTGCATCAGACTGTGGCCAGATGCGGTTGAATTCTTCCTGCAGGAAAAAAACAACAACCACTTTTTGTTATTGATTATAAATGTAAAAGACTTGAGTGGGGGTGGCTGATGGAGAGAAACGGAGAAGAAGGACTTTGGTTTCAAAGGAGGCCATTTTGCAAACTTAATGGACTGTGGTGTGGCCTATTACTTGGGGCAGGAGGAGAAATGGACAGATCTTTATAAGGTCTGGGAGACGCAAAGCGGTTTGAACCTTTGCCAGTCTTTGAGTGGAGCAGTGAAGATATTTGGAGACAGGAGATATTTGCTAACAGGAAAAGCTTTCCTCCTACCCCTCTGGGGTGCCGTGTTAAAGCACTCAGAGGTGCCCACCTCCATTGTACAGACAACTGAATGAGCTGTGCTCTGAATCTGTTTATCGAACCCTTGCAAGGAGAGTTAATGGACCAAAGACTCAAGCATCTCCCTGTTTGGATTTGCCCAGTGCAGGGATGTCCCTTGATCTTCGACTGACCCCTCACTTTTGTCTTTCTCCCTCCTTGCACCCTCCCCATTTCACTCAGGGCAGGGCTGAAGAAGGAAGTAACATTAAAATTCAGAGCAAGAGATCAACAAGAGCCGGTATAAGAAATCCATTAGCATAAGTAAATACAACATTACGGACAATTGGCATATTGATTAATAATCCATACTGTTTCTGCAGTCCGCACACTGGCTGTTGCTTGTTGTTTATTCGGGAACGGCACACACAAGATCTGATGGGAAGTAAACAAAATCGACCAGGGAGCATTTTGCCTGAATGTTGTGGTACCCTGGCATAAATCCGTGCATAGTTTGCACCTGGATGGTTAGAAATTAGAAATGCTCTCCCCTTTTGTGAAGCCTTTTAGTCCTGTTTTTCAAAATAAAAATTATTTCCCTTCACGTGCTAGCTGTTCTAGCATCATCCCTACCCTTCAAATATACCTTGAAATCCCCTTTTCTTTTTTTAAGAGACCCATATGGACTCAGTCCCTGTCCAGCCAGGATGTCCAGGGCACTGGTTGAGGAATCATAGAATCCTAGAATCATAGAATTGGAAGGGACCTCATGGGTCATCTAGACCAGGGGTAGTAAAACTGCAACCCTCCAGATGTCCATGGACTACAATGCCCATGAGCCCCTGCCAGCATTCGCTGGCAGGGGCTTATGGGAATTGTAGTCCATGGACATCTGGAGGGCCGCAGTTTGACTACCCCTCATCTAGACCAACCCCCTGCACTATGCAGGAAGGGTGTGTGTTTGGCCTCCTAGATTCAAACAATTGGCTACTCTAGTCTTTTATTTTTTTCATTGTGCAGACCCACATTGGGAACTCTGTGGCATCAAAAGCTGAGGAAGTTCTTCCCCTCCCCAGCTCTCCAGGAATTTCCCATTCTGGAGTTGGCAACCAAGTTGGCAGTGGGTCTTGGCCAGCCAGTCCTGGGAGGTGGTGCTGGGGGACGGCTGCTCACCCCTGTGGCATTTATAGTCCTGCATGAGCCCACCTTGTCCCCTGGTGTTTAGCGTCTATGTGAAACTTTTGAAAGAGAACCTCAGGTAATCTGGAGTGAGGATCCCTCAATATGTGGGTGCATAGTAATCTCAAAGTGTCTTACAGTTGCCTTCACTTTCCTCTCCCCACAACAGACACCCTGTGAGACAGGTAGGGCTCTGAGAGAACTACCCTGTGAGAACAAGACTGTGACTAATCCAAGGGCACCCAGCTGTGGAGGAACAGGGAACCCTGTGGAGGAACAGGGAATCAAATTTATCTCTCGAGATTAGAAGTGCTGCCCTTAACTTCTCTTAACTACTACACCATGCTGGCTGTACTATTTTTTAGTTGCCTAGCCAACATTTTTATCTTTACCTAGGCTTTTCAACTTTTTAGCTGATTTTATAGTTGGCTTCTTGCTTAACGGGTATTGTATGGACACTATTCTAGGATGCCGAATATTATTTTATGCCTCTGGCAGGTTCTTGGCTTGTTTGCGTACTGGTAATGTTGTGGTTGCTCTTTTTATGGCTTTGCTGTATTGTTTTGACTTCGCAAACTGTCTTGTGTAAGTCTCCAGAGAGGCTGAGCATCGGTTCCTCCCCCAGTTAATCAATAAATTTTCCGTCAGCTGCCTTGAGTGCCTTTGGTAGAGAGAGCAGGGCAGAAATGACGGGCGGTAGATACATAATAGAAGTGGTCAGTGCTTCCTTGGGGGACAGCAGGGTTTTGAAGGAAGCCACGGCAAGGCTGTTGCTGAGAAGACACCGTCGAAACCTGTAGGCTCAGGAGACGATGTCTGATCACTCAACCACCGTGACCATTGGCCTTCTTGATTTTCTGGCCAGGATGGGCCTGGGAGTCATGGTGTTACTGTGTTTTTCCCCTTTTTAGGGGGCAGATTCCAAACCAAAAAGGACTGGCATCCATTGCTGGACCCATGATTTTGACCTGTGGAATTCGGCAAAGTTCCATCTTGTCTCCAATGCTTTTTAATCTTTAGGAAGCCACTGAGGGAGGTGGTTCAGAAATTTGGTTTGTAGTGTCACCAGTGTACCTCCTACATTATATTCCATTTACTTTATTCCATTTATAGTGAGCAAAGATCCGTTCTTCATTAGAAGAGTAAGGTTTTATATCCTACTTTGCACTACCCGAAGAGGTCTCAAAGCAGCTCCCTATTGCTTTCTTTCCTCTCCCACAACAGACACCCTGTGAGGTAGGTGGGGCTAAGAGTGCTCTGACAGAACTGTTCTGTGAAAACAGCTCTAACAGGACTGTGACTAGCCCAAAGTCACCCAGCTGGCTCCAAGTGGCGAAGGAGTGGGGAATGAAACCCAGCTCACCAGATTATAAACCACTGCTCTTAACCACTACATCAAAGCTGGCTCTGCACACATGAACTGAGGAGACCTGGGTTCAAATCCATAAAATGATATATACTACCCTGAGTTACTTGCAGGAGTGATGAGAGAGTGATGAGATATAAATGCATAACAGCGGGTTATAAATGCTAATGTTTATTTGTTGAAAATGTTTGTTTTCAATAGATGAAAAAGGGAGCTGGTATTCTGAAACCCTTTCTAGTTTTTATCCTGCCCTTTCCTCTAAGGAACTCAAGGGGAGTGTGCATAGTTCTGTCCTTTTCTGTACTGTCCTTACAACAATCCTGCCAGGTAGTCTAGGCCAAGACAACATGACTGCCCCAAGGTCACCTAGTGAGTGACAGTGCTGATTTGAACATGAGACGCCACGGACTAACATCCAAACTGACTTACATAGGCTCTGGGTTGTTAAGATGTTGGTTGACAGTGAGACAATCCACCCTCCTCCACATTGTACCTTGTATTTTTTTGTTCTGTTTTCTTTGTTACCCATCCGATATGATAGCCCTACTAGAACGACCACTAGAACAGGGATCCCTAACTTTCCAAGCCTGCAGCACCTTTGGCATTCAAACACGGCAGGATGGCTGCAGCCACAAAATGGCTGCCATAAGAGGCAGAGCCAACTGCAAAATGGCCGCCGCAGCTTTCCTTCAGTTGAAGATCCTTGCCCTGCTAAAGCAATGTTTTTTTAAAATATCTGCACAGCCAATTAAAACTTCTGTGACCAACCAGAAGCCTTGGTGGGCAAACGCTCCAGCTGGACCTTTTCATTTTCTAAAAACACTTGGCAGGGCTCAGGAAAGGTATCGTCGGGTGCCCTGGGTACCCCACTGGGGATTCTTGCCCTAAAGGAATGTCTCTCAAAGGCCAGTTAATTCTCTTCCATTCCTTGGATGTCTTCGGAAAGCACTTAGAGAAACCTGAGTCTGCCACTGTTTCTCGGCAGAACTGTGATTCACCCAATACTGTGTTGCTGCTGTGAGGAATTCCAGCGGGGAAACCGTGCAGTCTCACGCAGCAAGAAGAAAAAAAAGAGTCTGACATCATCAGAAAGACCGATCGATTTATTGAGGCAGGAGCTGTCATGAACTGGATGCCTCTCTGTGTTATGTGCAGCTGTCAACAAAGGGTGGTGAAGCATTCATCCAGTGAAGCTTGTGTAGTCCTCAAGATCTTCTGCCACAGTGAAACTGTCTTTCTTCAGGATGCCACAAGGCCTCTTCTTTGTTTCCATCTGCTACACTTTAAGTCCATCCTTCTTCTGAGGAACGCAGGGCCTGGTTTTCCCTCCCCCTGTTTGGGCTCACAACAACCCTGTGAGGTAAACTGGGCACAGAGGACCAACTGGCCCAGTGAACACTGCTGCAGGCAGACAATTTGGTTGTTTCAAGCAGAACCCCTAGTTTGGTGTAGTGGTTAGGAATGCTGACTTCTAATCTGGAGAGCCAGGTTTGATTCCCCGCTCCCCCACATGCAGCCAGCTGGGTGACCTTGGGCTCGCCATGGCACTGATAAAGCTGTTCTGACTGAGCAGTGATATCAGGGCTCTCTCAGCCTCACCCACCTCACAGGGTGTCTGTTGTGGGGAGAGGAAAGGGAAGGTGTCTGTAAGCCGCTTTGAGAGTCCTTCTGGTAGAGGAAAGCGGCATATAAGAACCAACCCTTCTTCTAACCCAAATCATTGCAGAGGGTGCTGTGTGGGCATGTGGCCCTCTGATGCTCCAGCAGACTCGGCTGACCCACATCAGGAGATAACTTTCTGCCTTTGAAAATCGTCCCTGACCGATGAGAAGCCAAGATAAGAGATTTGTCAAGCTTTCCCTCGTGACGCTGCCGTTCTTTGAGACCGAATGCTGAGGACAGCGAGAGTGATCCGAGGTCGGGACTTGGATATCCTCCGGGAGCTGCAGGCGTGCTGCAATATTGGATATCCAGTCTGCTCTCATTAGACCTCTATGGGCTGAAGATCCTCCCTCCATGCAAGGGAATGAGCCCGTTGCTGTCTTTGGGGTGTTAAAACATGCTGGGCGGATCCCAGGGATGTCATGTTTATCGGCCTCAGCCCATAGCTCAATGGAAGAGCACCTGCTTTGCAGGTGAATGGCCCCAGGTCCAATCCCAAGGCACTGCAGCTAAGGAAAACCTCTCGGGTAGAAAGACCAGCTGCTTCTCTGAATATGTATCATATTTATATCCTACCTTTCCGGTAGGGAGGTCAGTAGAGGCAGGGTTCTCCTGTTCTAACCTAAAAACCTTTGGCTGAAAATTATCATCCTCCACCAGATTTAAAATGAGGGTATTTTTGCTTTTCGAAATAAACAAACAAACAAACAAACAACAATAATACTGGCCTATCTTCCAGGGTTATTTGCAAAGATTGCTGAGGTAATGTACGTAATGGGATTAGGAAAGCAATTCTATCAAGAAGAGAAATGTCATATTTGGGAGTACATTTTTTCAGAAGTTCCGTCCCTGCTTAGAACGAAGGAGAGATGGAAGCCCAGCAGTGCCATCCTACGCAGAGAGACAGCTCAGGTTGCCAACTCTGGGTTGGGAAATTCCTGGAGATTTCATAGAATCATACCATTTTATCCTGGGGAACTGGTCACTGTAGTCCAGGAGAACTCCAGGCCCCACAGCTGTTGGCAGCCAGCTCTCCTTAGGGTGGCTCTGTAAGTGTGCTGGAAACAGGAGGTCCTTTTCTTACTGACGTGTGCTAGAATTTCCCCAGGCCCTTCTCATTCAGCTGCTGCTTAATGTGAGTGGTACCAAAGCCTACCTGGAAATCATAGATTCTGATCTGCAAATAATTTCTTTAGTGATTGGCTCCTGGTTGGGAAGGGAGGGGGCCGCCAGGCTCCACAGGTACATAGAGGTGGGGGAGTGGCTTGCTTCATCATAAGTACATAAGAAGAGTCCAGCTGGATCAGACCAAAGGGTGTTTTGTTTCCTGAGACCTCCAAGCTAGTCTTTCCCAGAGCTACGTAGCATTGGCATGACCCTAGGTTACCAAAGATGGAGACATACAGAGTGTTATTTCAGTACCCCCAAGAGGACTTTTCCTCTTATCAGGTGACACTCTCACCCCCAAAACATAGTTTGCTGACGGATGCACCTATCGACATCAAGGGTACATTCAGGCATCGTGACAAATGGCAGTGAAGCGTCATCTAGGCAGGAACACCCCTTGTGGTTGTGTTTCCTTTTGCCCCTGGTTGCTCTTCCAGCGCACAAAACCTGAACACTTCATGGCTTGATCACCCTCCAGTTGAATGTGAGGTTTGACAGGAGTTGTTGTTGTTAGTTGCGAAGTCGTGTCCCACCCATCGCGACCCCATGGACAGTTTGGGCGACCTGAGGGTGAGGCTGGTGGCTGCAGGACCTCTGCTTCGGCTTTCTGAGTGTTGGACTGGATGGGCCATTGGCCTGATCCAACATGACTTCTCTTATGTGCTTATTTTCCCATCCTGGGCTGCAGACCTGATCCCTGCAGGCTGAGATTGCCCTCCTGCACCTGACAGTGGGTCGCCTTGCAGCATCTGAGGACTAGGGCCAACTTCCTTCATCTCTTCCTCATCCAAAGAAGTGTTGGCAGGCAGGCCCACAACAACTGCAGGAGCAATGGCAGGGAAAAATGGCTGCCCTAGAACTTCCCCATCAACACAACAGCCATCCAGGGCTTAATGTAAACGTTCTAAAAACTGGAGCAAAGCAGGTTAGAGAGAGATCACAGAGCACCGCCACAGCTGCGTTGTCTGGAGGCACAAACCTGAGGCAGATCAGGTACGGAGGGGGGGGGGAATGCTTCCCCATCTGGACCCAGGAAGAAGCAGGACAACCTGCCCCAGCCCAAACACTCAGCAGCAACCGGGTGCTGAAAAGATAAAATTGAAAGGGTACAGAGGAGAGCGACGAAGATGATCTGGGGCCAAGGGACCAAGCCCTATGAAGATAGGTTGAGGGACTTGGGAATGTTCAGCCAGGAGAAAAGGAGGTTGAGAGGGGACATGATAGCCCTCTTTAAGTATTTGAAAGGTTGTCATTTGGAGGAGGGCAGGATGCTGTTTCCGTTGGCTGCAGAGGAGAGGACACGCAGTAATGGGTTTAAACTAAAAGTACAACGATATAGGCTAGATATCTGGCAGTCTTCAAGCAAAGGTTGGATACACACTTTTCTTGGATGCTTTAGGATGCTTTGGGCTGATCCTGCGTTGAGCAGGGAGTTGGACTAGATGGCCTGTATGGCCCCTTCCAACTCTATGATTCTGTGATTCTATGATTGTATGCTGCTAAGATCAGCCACTCACCCTTTTCGATGAGCTCAGCCATTCTTTCAATCAATGAAACCATAATCATATTTGTCTACACAGTCCGACTCTTCTGTCCGTCTGTAATGGTGAGTTCAAAAGGTGCGTCTAATTTGTGGTAACAGATCCGGTGCCTGTTTTCAGGCCGGCTTTGAAACAGAAAGTTGTCACGACGTTGTGGCCCTCCAGCACTGAAAACCAAAGATCAGTATTGTTGGTGTGTTTTTGATTAGTCATAGTAATAAAAAACGTTTTTATTTTGCAGGCTGTGAACAGTTACAATGATGGAGATTTAGAAGGGTCAAAGAGGCTGGGCCACAACGCATTCTGGGTTGCCATCGCATCAATTATCATCGGCATTGTGATCATTGCAATGTACTGTATAGTCCATTTCACTACGGTAAGCACTCTCGGGCCATTTCCCTGTCAACCTGCAATATCATGAACGCCGTGGTAGCAGAACTAATGGGTACTGCTAATTGTACAACGTATGGCCATCAGAAAGTTACATGACATTGGTGTGAGAGCCAGTTTGGTGTTGTGGTTAAGAGCAACAACCTCTAATTCAGAGAACTGGGTTGGATTCCCTGCTTTTCTCCCACATGCAGTCAGCTGGGTGACCTTGGGCCAGTCACAGTTCTCTCAGAGCTCTATCAGCCTCGCAGGGTATCTGTTGTGGGGAGAGGGAGGTAGGCAATTGCAAGCCACTTTGAGACTCCGTTGGGTAATAAAAAGTGGGGTACAACAAAACAGTTCTTCTTGCTTAAATTCTGGGAATTACAGCTCTAACAGTGTCCATGGATTTCTAACTTTGTTAGGTTCGAGAAAGACGGGCTGTAAATTTTTAAATAGGAGAACTGACATTATATATATATTAAAAACATACACATTAAAGGAGCAGAATGAAGGCGCCATGTAAAAAGCAGCCCATATGCAATTCTGTTTTAATATTTCATGCGATTTCAATAGTATTAATCAAGTGCAGCACACTGGCTCAAAAAAGACTCAGGAGGACCTTGGTTGAAATTTCAACCCATCATCCATATGTAGCAAATATTTGTCTTAATAATTTTTGTATCATGGTCTTTTTCTTGGGCGGGGGGGTGTTTCTGAGTGTTGACAAATCCTGGAAGTTTGAAGGCAAGCAGAAACCCAGACAGATGATACAGTAGGCTTGAAGTAACATCCGTCTCGGGGCAGTCAAATCTCCCCCTTGCTCTGCTGTCAGTAAGCCCGCCTGAGAAGCTAAGCCTTCATTCTCCAATTCAAATTGCTCACCATCCCTCTCAGGCAAATACTTGCCTCTGGCCTAGCCTCCTACCTACCCTGGGAAGTAAGAATTTCCGGCATTCCGAATTCTCAGATATCCCATTAATTACTATTCAGCATAAGAATGAGAAGTGCTAAACTGCTCCCTTCCTGCCTACTAGAAGGAATCGCACTCTGCTCTCAGTAAAAGGCCTGCAAAAGTGGGTGAGGATAGTCTGGCAAGCCAATGGTTCAAAACCATTCTGGCTGACGTCCTTGGAGTGAAATAAACTAAAAGTAAACTCAAGAAAGGACATTGTTTAAAAACGCTATTTATTATTGTTTAATTGTTTAATGCTATAAGGATAGGTCTTTTCTTCTTGGTTTGAGTTATCTGAGACCGTCCTGTGTTTTTCTTATTGTCACTTTGGGGCTTGAGCTGGGCAGGTTGCCCCGCCTCTTCCTGCTCCTCCACAGGGGAGCATTTGGCCCGGTGTACCTCGTCCACCCCAGATTTGTGCTCCCGCACGGGAGCCACAGCAGCAAAATCCCCAGTGCGGAAATGGTGCTTGGAAGAAGAGGTTTCTCACTGCTGCCTGTTTCCCCATGGCTGTCCCCATCAACAATCAGGCCTGGTCCAGTACCTAAAGCCAAGGCCATTCTGTTCACAAGGCAGTGCAGGGTCCTGCTGGTATCACTGTCACAACAACACCACGGCTTCCCCAGCACCTCCTCCCTTTCAGCACTTTCAAGTGAGTGAAGCAGATCAACTTCTCCTGAGTCCTGAAACGTATTCTGTTCCCCAGCCAGTGAAATGAGGTCATGCCAGTGGAAGAGGTGGGAGAGCTTCACATTCTCTGCTAAGCTTATTTCACAAAAGGCTGTCGTAGCTTTAGAGCCTGGCTTTTCAGAACGCCCAAACAAAATCAGGGTTTGATAACAAGGTAATGTTATGTTCAGTAAGCAAATTATGCAAATCATTCCAGCCATACAAAATGGCTTCGTTTTTACTCAAGCCTCTTATGTTTTGTTCTAAATCCAAAAGAAGCCAGCTTGTGTAGTGGTTAGGAGTGCGGACTTCTAATCTGGCATGCCGGGTTCGATTCTGCGCTCCCCCACATGCAGCCAGCTGGGTGACCTTGGGCTCGCCACGGCACTGATAGAGCTGTTCTGACCGAGCAGTGATATCAGGGCTCTCTCAGCCTCACCCACCTCACAGGCTGTCTGTTGTGGGGAGAGGAAAGGGAAGGTGGCCTGGCCTGCTCTTGTGCCTTGGTATACAGAAAAGATTCTGAGGACATGGAAGGGTATTTTTTCCGTCTGCATCCTCAATGGGTTGGACATCCAACTGGGAACCAGTCCATGTTCTGATGGGACAAGGTCAAAGCAGAGTTGCCCGTTCCAGGTTGGGAAATACCTGGAGACTTTGGGGGTGGAGTCAGGAGTGGGCGGGATTTGGGGCAGGGAGGGGCCTCAGTGGAGTATCATGCTAAGGAGTCCATCCCCCAAAGCAGCCATTTTCTCCAGGGGAACTGGTCCCTGTTGCTTGGAGATGAGCTAGAATGCCTGGGGATGGGGACTGGCATCCTGAGGTCAAAGAAAAAGACCTCAGCGAATGGTCCAGAGCATGTGAAATTATTCCTCCCATGATTTCAGAAGGAAGAGCTCCCTGGGCTTTACGCAAAAGGTCTTTAAAAAAAGAGGAGAATAAAACTGACCCAAAAACAAACCTACCCCAAACCCATTAGCAAACATCAAGTTCTTTCCTGACAATCAGGGATCTTATCAATTCCTCAGTACCTCCCTGGTGCACCGTTCAGACCTGACGGGCAGCGAGATGACAGCAGCAAGCTTAATGCCCCTGATTGAAAAGAGCATCGAACCGCTAATGCAAGGGGTTGTTTGTTTAATAGGCACAAGGACCATTAAATAAAGCATCCATTAGGCTTTCAAGATGAATAATTTAAACCTGAAATCAAACTCTCTCTCTCTGTGTCTCTCTCTCCCCCCTTTTCCTTCACCTCTCTTTGAAACACTCCTCTTTTTACACTAATGCAGTATGCCATCTGAAGACCAAGAGGGGACGTGAATGGCTGCCTTCTTCAAGTCCTCTGGGAAAAGCAAAGAAAATCCCCCGTGAAAAAGGGAAGAGGAGGGCTCCTCCAGCCCAGACTGATCGATTAACTTGGAGGCGTGTCACTAGAGAAGAGACCGGTCGTGGTTGCCGGCCACATTGGTGTATGATGAGCTAAGTAAACAGTGTTTCTTTTAAAAAGATATTCTAGAGCAGCCCACCCACCCCGTTTTCAAGTATGTCAGAGATGCATCCTATGTCCGCAATGCATCCTGTTGCAGTATGGATGTCTCTTCCCACGTGGAACGTCTCCCAGGCTGGAGGGTTTCACTGGTGGAACTTTCAGGACTTGTGACATTTGGAAGAATAGAAGTGCAATGCTCCGGACAATCTCTCCTTGATTTCCCCACCGGACTGCCCCTGCTCTCTAGCGCTATTCACGCCTTGCGGAATGCCAAAATGAGAAGAATTCCCTGTTTGCTCTGTGCTACCGACATCCGTGCCCCCCTCTCTGCACGTTGCCCCTTGTGAGTTTTCGGTTCATTCTCGAAGGATGATTTGCACTGTGTCGTTTTATTTATAAAGGAGGGGCTTGCCACAAGATCTCTCCCTTTGCTGTTCGCACCTTTGAGTCTTTTTCCTTCCTGTGTGGACTTCTCTCCAGCCCAAGTGCAAGGCAGTTGTTCTCCCCCTCTCTCACACCCACAAACAGACACGTGTTTTGCTGACATGCTTTTGCAGATCTCTTTTACAACCCTTCTAATGGCTCCGTGTGTTGGCTTGACTGTGTTTTTGTGAAGGTTTGTGTTTGTCCTATTCTAAGACTGCATGTTACTCCGCGGAGAGCTCCTTCCCGAGAGTCAGGAACGAGCTTCGATGGTAGTGGTGGTAGCCAACTGGGCAGAGAAAAAATTACACACTGGCTACTCCTTTTTCTGAGCACTGCAGCAGTCAGCAATGAAGGGTTTTCCCAGCATGGAATATAACTTGGGTGACCCACTGAGGTCTAAGTATCAAGCACATTTACAGTGGCGGAAAGCTGGCATACAGAACAACGGTTGACGATTGGGGTGGAATTCAAACAAGGCTGGCATTTGGGTGCCATGGAGGAAATACCAAAATCACACATTGGATCCTGGTTGGAATTAGTAAAATTACAGGGGGGAGGGGGCTTGGGGAAATACACCCCAGGGTTGTACTAGAGGGGGACAATAACTACTCTCACTCCCCTTAATCTTTATGGAGAAACTAGTCAGGAAAAATAACCCCACTCTCATAAAGGGAAGAAGTATAACAATGTCGTCCATGTCTGATCATTGATTTAAACGAACCGAGTCTTGCTTGTGAAGAAAAAAAAAGCACACAATAAACTTGTATTTGGTTTGTATATTTTCATTGTTCAAGTAACTGGACTGTTTATGGGGTTTCTATGGACGAATTGCTGTTCCTCTGGGAGGGGGGGTACAGAGGGAGGTGTGATCTATCACTTCAAAAGGTAGAGTTTCTGCAGCCAGGATGTGGAGCTACTGTTTTCCCTCCTATTCCATGTGAACATGTCACCATCTCTGATGTTGTGGGATTCTCTCATTCCTAGGACATTTCCGCACATTGGTAAAAATAGTGTTATGCCATTCAACTGGTGTAACGCTAAATATTATCATGCCTCCAAGCCCCTCCTCACCTTTTTGATGACTCGCTCTTCTCTGCCGCCATTTTGTGCTTCTCATCCTCCACGAATGCTGCCGGAAATGGCGGAAGAGAGTAACATGGTTTATACACAACTCTCTTCCGCCTGTCAATCAAGCCAGGCAGCCAATACCCTTTCTTCATGCTTTAAATGCCCACTAATTCCCCCCCTTTTTTTACAAATACATATTTCTCCACTGCTATTCCTATGCATCTAATCATAGATGCATAGCACTTTTTGAATGCTGACCCTTATAGAATCCCGAGTCTTTATAATTAAAAAATTAATCTCATTCCCAATTTTGTTTTTTTTTTGGGGGGGGGAGCTTTAGAGAGGCATGCTTTGTGCTACAACGTTGGGGAAAAATTATTTCTGGCATCGCCTGCACGCTTGTCTGCCTATTCGTTGCTCCAGGATGTTTGGCATATTTAAGAAGACATTCCTGTCCCTGGGAACAAGGAAGAGGGAGGCGAGTGCGAGGGTGGGACAAGGCAGGCGCCTTTAGCACATTTGGGCCTCCATACCTTCCCTCTGGTGGTTACCTGCTGGTTGCTCTCCTGTAGATCACACTAAATAGACTGGGAAATCCACTTTATGTGATTCTCCAACTAGTGCTTTAAAATGGAGGACGTAGCCAGCCAGTTACTGCCCAGACCCTGCATGCTGGAGAAGCCAGAATATAACAACTACCTAAGGTAAGCATTTCACTACAGAAATTCTCCTAGTCTGCTGCCCTTTTTGTTGCCCCCTGCTCCATCATCTCTCTGTCACTACTATCAGGGCTGGTAGCTGGGGAAAGATTTCCTCCATTTTGAAACCAGCTCCTTGCCACTAGTAAGTTAGCACATCAGGGAAATAGCAATGCAAAGTCTTTCTCCTTGAACTGCTAGCTTACTAACCTGCAAGGTCTTTCACAGGAAAGAACACCTAAATGCAATCCAAACCCTGCAGGCTGAAGGGATACTGACCACTATCCTTCCATTTCATTTGGTGTAATGTGTGAGCCTGAACAAGTCCCCACCTCTCCCCTCCCTGCCCCTAACACCAATCCACATTTCACGCCTGGTTCCTCACCTCCTGTTTCTATGACGCTGGAAGTCCAACTGTCGTACCCTCCAGTATCCCACAGATGAAAACAGGACCCCAATTCCTATCCCAAGGCTTCTCACCCCTACAAACATTGCAAACATCCTACATTCTGCGACCAGCAATTCAAAACAGACCTCTGCAGCTGCTGGGAGGATGAGGAGAGACCATGATGTACTTACAGTCAAGCACTGTCACAGGCTGATATGTGCCCACTCAGATTTAGATGGCAGTCCTAAACCACACTCTAAGCTACACTGACCTCAGCCTCATCTGACAGAGAGGCTGATTCTGTGAAGGCTCAAGGGGGTGGCAGGTGACAGTGGATGAGCAATAGGGTTGGGAGTGTCCTGCATAGCGCAGGGGGTTGGACTAGATGACCCAGGAGGCACCTTCCAACTATGATTCTATGATTCTAAACTAGCAGGGTGTTTTAGAGAGTAGTTGTGTTGATCTGTAGTAGAAGAGCTAGGCTTACATCGACTAGCACCTTAGAAACCAAACCTGCTTACTCTCTAACTCTGTAGGAGGACAGAGTCCTTAAGACCATTTTAGGGACTAGGCAGGAACCGGACGGGGACTTGATTTGGCTTGTGGGCAGCCAGTTGCCCATCCCCACGATTCAGTCTAAGATTCAGTCAAATTCCCCATTACTGATTTGGAGAAGTAGAGCCTCCTTGCTCACAGGCAGTATACCTCTGAATGCTAGATGCCGGGGGGGGGGGGGCAAACACTATAGGGAAGTTTGCAGACTTCCCAGTAAGATAACAAGCCATAGTCTCTCCCTGTGATCCCCTCCCCCATGTATCTGTAATTGATATTTAGAGGTGAATTACCTCTAAACAATTCAGTACTGTGGCTAATAGCTATTGATAGATCCACACACTGCTTCACAGATTTATCTAATCTAAGTCAGTGCACATTGATACATGCTGTGTCAGTGAGTTCCACATGTTAATTATGTACTGAGCAAAGAAGCATTTCACAGAAACAGAGCTGGAAGGGACCTCCTGGGTCATCTAGTCCAACCCCCTGCACCGTGCAGTCGGTTGCACAAGCTGCAGTCCCTGCACAATGGTCCAGCCTGTGTTTACTTCCCTGAGAGCCTCTTGAATTCCAATATTATGGGGATAGAGTGGGGGGAAAGCTCTGTCTTAGCAGGACCCAGTTGCAGCCCCCACTTCTGCCACCTTAGAACAGCCCTCCCCCTTGCAGCTGTCCTCTGTGCCCAGCAACCCAGCTCTCCCCTCCTTGCATGCATTACAGGCAGAAACAGATGGGGGCCTGAAATTGCTGCCCTCAGCTCCTGGATCGGATTAGCCTCCTTCAGGTCTTCGGGACAGCTGGCTTCTGCAAAACAGCAATGTCTGTGTAATCCTGATATGTAACCTTAGAGCGGGGCAGCTAAATATAAGAGGCAGCTCTGCAGAGAAGGGCCGACGGGCATTTGCGCAATCGCCCACGGACACTTTCCTCCAAGCAGCCTGCAAATTGTCACCGATAAGACAAAGCCACGGGCAAATCCCCCTTCCTGGGGTGCCCTCTGCAAGGGGCAGCAAACAGCCACTGGCACCAGTTGCTTGCCCTGTTTATCGGTGTTCATGGGGCCAGGAAGCAGGGCTAAGTGTGACGTGCCCTGACCTGGATGACCCAGCCTGATCTCATCAGATTTCGGAAGCTAAGCAGGGCAGGCCCCGGTGAATACTTGGGCAGGAGACTGCCAAGGAAGTGCAGAAGCAGGCGTTGGCAAACCAAAGCAGAACACAAAGCTGGCTGGGGCTCATGGGAATTGCAGTCCATGGAGAGCCACACTTTGGTTTCTGTGGTGCTGCCTCTGGACAATGACTATGGTGAGTGCCTGGGGGAGCCTGCTAAAGGGCTAACGACACATTCAGTAGCTGAAACTAACAGTGCAAAGAATTCATTTGTACCTGCAAAGCAAGCTGTGCCAACCTGTGCAGCCGTTTCCCTTCTTGTTGTGAGAACACTGACATCATGCCCATTCAACACACGTTATGCACCTACAGTACGGTCAACACTGTCGAAATAACAGAACCTCGTGAAACTATTAAGCAGCAAATACCATCCCCCGCCTTGTAAGGCAAGAGGCATTCAAAGGATACAACTCTTGTTAGCGTGGCACTGTCTCAGGCCAGGCTCAGCTGGAATACTCCAACAAGCACACCTATCTGCAAGTTTCCTTAGGCACAGGTGACATCTGCTGGGTGACATCTCTGTCTCAAAAGAACGATTTAGGAAGTCCCTAATTATATCCTAAACGGCTGGATCCCCAAATCCACTGCAGATACCAATGGGAAGGAGCCTCCACATTTCCTGCTCTGTGCAGTCAGTAAGGCATTTAAGGGGTGAAATATCATCCAGACACTCGGGAAGCTGTAAAATGAAGACACCGGAAGACCAGCAGAGGATGAAGACAAACAGCTTGTCTTTAAAAAGTGATCTGCAACTTCCATACCATGATCTACAGGATATTGGTTTGCAAGTCTGGGGCAATGTGGGGTATCTCTGTTGTTGAATACGGTGACGGTTTACCTAGGTGTAAACTGCACAGAGCTTTTATTCCAATCCCAGGTCGATTCAGTCCCTGCCCTCTACACAGAATGCGATTTCTGTTTGGATTTGGGGCTATTTAAATTTTCCTTCTGCGGCAAGAAGGATTGATCCGGAGTGACCCTACCTTTATTGTGCGATATCTTAGAGTGCTTTTAATGCTCAATATTTTTCAAATCCGGATTGGCAAACAAAGCTCCGTGGTAGAGAACCTCTGATAGACCACACCTGGTCATGTGACAAGCTTGCCTTAAAGGAGAAGCCCCTAATTTCTCTCGACTCCTGTTGGTCCTGGATTTTTCCTCCCTCCTCTGCTTTTTTCAATCCTCTCCCACCCCCCTCCAAGAAAAGAAAGAGGCTCCCTGCCTGGCTCCTCTCCCCCCACCCTTCAAGAAAAGAAAGAAAGAGGCTTGGCTCCCCCCTCCCCTTCTGAACTACCCTAACCATGTGCAGAAGACTTTCCTGTTTCAATGGGGAAGGGGGGGGGGAGAGGAAGATCCGAGTTCAAAGCGATCTGAATTCAACCGGATTGACAATGGAATAAAGAAAGTAAGTGCAGACTCTGCCCTGGTCCCCAAGGCCTATCCCTGGGGATTCTGCCTCTGTACTTTTCTCCCCTGGGCCTGTTTGTTATGGTTGGGCTTCTCTGCTAAGTCACTGGTAATAATACAAAAAACTGGAGCATTTAACACAGACCAAGGAGGAACTGTACACAATAGTCTAATTGGAGAAGATTCCCCTATTCTGGTCTGTCAGTATTTCCCTCCTGGTGAGGGGTCTTTAAGCCTTTAACATGCAAAATTACACATCCAATTTTCATATTCATAAACATGCAATTCCAAAAATATCCTGAAAAGCAAAACCAAGACATCTCATCATCAAATAACATTGAGAATTAAAATGAGCTCTTGTGCAAACTTTCAACATCAAGAGGGATCAGCTACAACAGAAATCAGCCTTTTCACGCCTGAAACATTCTTCAGGGATCAAGAAACCCCAGATGTGTGGTGATTGTGCAGAGCATAGTTGGGAAGCAGCGCTGTGTACAACCACCCAGGGCCCCACTCCTTCTCACTCCCTCCAGGCCCACCGCTGGCCATTTGGGGGAGGGGGGAGGGGGGAGGGCTGGTCAACATGACCATATATAGGTCACCCAATAAAGGTTTAACAAATATATATCAACTCCCATGAATGAGCAGTATGTGGGGTCCCAAGAGGAAGACCCTGCTGGGGGCAGCAAGAAGGCTAGGAGATAGGATGGTGAGGACAGGACCTTCTCTCCTGTTAAGGGTCATTCCTTGTCTATCAGCAGATCACTACTCTGAGCAGAAATTTTCTGCTTCTTCTCAGAAGCCACAGTCCAGTCCAGGGGTAGGCAAACTGTGGCCCTCCAGGTGTCCATGGACTACAATTCCCATTCTACATTTCCCAGCAAATGCTGGCAGGGGCTCATGGGAATTGTAGTCCATGGACATCTGGAGGGCCACAGTTTGCCTACCCCTGGTCCAGTCTGTGTCTCTCAGCTAAACACCTACTTCGCTACTATCTCTGTCTCTCCCCTGCACTATCAAGTACATTCATTCCTAAATAAACGTTGATCAACTCTCTTATCAGGTTGCGCAAACCTCGCCGTGTTCTTTACTCCGCCAATGACTTTCACAGCGACAGCAAATAGGTTGGACGGCAGGGGCAATAGCTTTGGGCCAACGAGTTAAAAAGGCGCACGGCTGTCCTTGGAGAGGCTGCGGGCATGTTGGGAGTGCAGTTTTCTTCGCTGAAAAGCCCCGCATAGATCTGAGATCATTTGGTGCGAAATTCTCCAGGTCAGAAAATGCAATGGAGATAAGGAAGGAAAAACAACATCCACCACCACCACCAATAACAATAATTCCTCGTCCCCACCGCATTTTCTTCTCCTGTTAGTATTAATCTATTATTATATTCTTACTATGTTCAGATTTCTATGCCGCTCTTCCCCGAGGGCTCAGGGCGGCTCACAACACATCAATACAATAAAAGGGGTAGAGCATTTACAGGACTAAAACCGGCCTGTACAAACTCTCCGATGGGAGGCAGGGCGGGGAAATAAACCGCTGGATGTGGCCATCTGCATACAATCATAGACTCATAGCGTAGGAAGGGGCCTCCAGGGTCATCTAGTCCAACCCCCTGCACAATAGGGGGGGGCCCAGTTTGGAGCGGTCAACCAGGACGCGGCCCATTTAAACCCGGCCGGCTCCAACGCTCCTCCCTCCCATCTCCGCCCCTCAGCCCACGCATGCGTATTAGGGCCCGGAAGTCTATTCCGGCGAGGGGGGTCCATCGGAAGTGGAAGTGGCGCCGGAGGTTGCTCGGGAGGAGAAAGGGCGGCGGTGGCTTTGCTGGAGAAGAGACTTCGCCGGTGAGGGGGCGCGCGGTGCGGGGCGGTGCTCGTCAGACGGGTCAGTCTCAAGCTGCACCCTGGAGCCTGTCTCCGCGAAAAGGGCGCCGTTAGCCCCTGCATCCGTCTCAGGCAGCGCAAGAGCGCTCTTGAGCATGTGCAGAGTGCCTTTACTCCGCTGCAGCAAGCGGGGCGCTTCCAGTAAGGATTCTCCCGCCCCAATTAGAAGATTCGTGCCAGGCGTGTCCTGTATGTCTTCTAAGGCAGGGGTAGTCAACCTGTGGTCCTCCAGATGTCCATGGACTATAATTCCCATGAGCCCCTGCCAGCGTTTGCTGGCAGGGGCTCATGTGAATTGTAGTCCATGGACATCTGGAGGACCACAGGTTGACTACCCCTGTTCTAAGGAGTTTGGTGCCGTTTAGAGTGTTGATCCTGTTTTGTTTTCACGACAACCCCGAGAGGTAGGATCAGGTGGAAGACTCCCTGGCCCAAGGTCATCGCTGAGAGGGGAGGGTTGGCCCGCCCTGTCGGCCACCTTGTTTATGGGAGTCATGTTGGTGTTGATGCTGTGTACTTTCCAGACAGAATTGTGGCAGATGGTGTGTGATGGGATGATTCAAAAAAATAATAAAGCTGTAGCCAGTTTAAGCGGCGTAAAATTTCATTGGACAGGAGCCTAAAAACGCAGAATTAAAAACAAAAAACAGCAGGCAATATTAAAAACGGAGACTGGCAGGAAAGCACAGATAAAACTGCATTCTCAAGGAGAGTTTCATATCGCGGTTTAAAAACCCGGGGAAATGCAGGCAGAATAGTCCGGGATGATGTGTAGGAACTTTGTGGTTTTCAATGATTCAGGGAGGAAGTGATGGAGACCCCTTTCCTCCCAAATGCTACAACCTGGGATTGCCTAATAAAGTAGACCTTGTAGTTTAATCTTGACCTGTCCAGCAGACCAGCGGATCTTGGGGGCATTTCCCTTCCTTCAGGTCTAGCTGTCTTTCAGGGCAGTTAGGATTAAATGGAGTGGGGAGGATGGAATAAAATATGTTTAGAATGTATATAATGTCTAAAAAGCATCAGTCTGCAAAGTGTAGGGAATAACTTGCAGAGGTATACCCTTCTGCCTTTCACTATCAGGACTCTCAAAGTTGGTTACAATCGAGCCCAAGGTCACCCAGCTGGTTACATGTGGAGGAGCGACTACACCAAGCTGGCTCTCAGTGGGTGATCCCATACCTTTTGTGGGATCCCCATTCATGAGGACAGGGAGGGCCCTCAGATTAAAGTTATTTGGGAAGAAAGTTAAGGAGTGAACTAGGATTATACTGCTGTTTTCCTGATTATGTGCTTAGCTCCATCCTAAATCTAGAGGATTGTGCAGTTTGGGGAGCTGACTCTTTTGTGGGACTGTTTTTTTTGGGAGAGAGGAGTGTGTTTGCTGAACCAGAATTCAAAGCATTTTCAAATACCTGCTAAAACCAGCCTGCAGGATATGGTTCTCAGGCATATACTAAACAGCTCCTTTGCTTCTAGTTGGCCATGGCTGTAAAGTTTGACTTGAATAATTTAATGTGGGACGAGACCAGCAATGTGTTATGCTACACTGGAATTACAGATGCAAATGTGGAACATTTTTACGTATGCATTTCTTTTTATAAACATGTGTTGTTGCCACAAATTCCTGCTGCGGTAATCAGCCTGGGATATATGTTTTAAAATCATTGCCTGGTTTGGTGCAGTGGTTAAGAGCAGCGATTTATAATCTGGCGAGCTGGGTGTGATTCCCCGCTCCTCCACGTGCAGCCAGCTGGGTGACCCTGGGCTAGTCACAGCCCTGATCGTGCTGTTCTCACAGAACCGTCCAGTCAGAGCTCTCTCCACCCCCACCTACCTCACAGGGCGTCTGTTGTGGGGAGAGGAAGGGAAGCCACTTTGAGACTCCTTTGGGCAGTGAAAAGCGGGATATAAAAACCAGCCCCTCTTCTTCCGGTTCACTGCTAGCTGTAAAAGTCATGCCTGTCCATCTTTTAGTTCTCTTCCATATTGCCCATTTAAGTGCTTGTTAACTTGCAGTGCATTCTCGTAAATCTATTGCTCATTGAAGCAGAAGGGCTCACCTGTAGGATTTTGCACCAGCCTCGGCTGCTTAGCACAGGGAGCAGCAGACCGTGTCAAGGGAGACGCTGTGCCAAGTGTCACAGGTGACTAAGTACTTTGGCTTCAGTCAGCATCGTGTTTTAATCAAGTCTGAGTCTGCGGGCAGGGCCCGTTGCGATCTGTAATAATTCTCTCAGCCCTTCACAGGTTGTAGTGGGGAACAGAAATTTCCCTTTTCTCTTCAGACCCTTAAAATGGGCAACACAAGCAGCGAACGTGCCGGAGTGGAGCGCCAAGGAGGGCACAAGACTCCTCGGAGGGACAGCTCTGGGAAGGAAAGCGACAGGCCCAAGATCTTGATGGACAGCCCCGAAGACGCTGACTTGTTCCACGGGGAGGAAATCAAAGTATGTGAACGCTGGGGCTTGTTAGCTAAGAAAGCAGGACCAAAATTTCAGTGATTCTGTATTGCGAGCGTCTGAGATACTGGGCATTGGCAGAGAATCACTGGTGGTGGTGGAGGGGGGGGGAGTGCAGCAGGGAGTGCTCCCCATGGCATGAACTGAGATTTGAACCTGGGCCTCCCAGATCCTAGTCAGGCACTCTTAAGCCCTACGCTGCACTGGCTCTTCCAGTACCTCTTCTTTCTGCATTGCAATGTCATTTCTTTTAGCCCAAGACCATCAGCCTCGTTCCAGAGGGTAGAGGAGCAGGGAATAAAAGTCCATGGAATAAAATTGAAGATGGGGATTGAGTGCAAGCAGCTTCCTAGATTCAGCAGAATATTTGTTCTGGTTTCTCTCCCGTCTGTTCTTGCCATCTAGCTCTAATATTTATAGATTTAATATTTACCTAGTTGATGACACGTTTGAATGTTCCACACACTTCACGTAATCCAGTAGGTCAGTAATATCCACATATTGCAGGTGGGTTGGTTATTGAGCTTGCCCCAGAATTGAGACCTGGTGGGGTCCTGATGTGTAGCTTAGTCTCCTCTAACCTGGAGATGGGCAGCTTCGTCCCCCTGACTTTTCACATGCCACTGTAGCGTGTTTCCATTCCCCAGCACCATGGCTGTCCTGTCGACCTCTAGCTTCAAGCAATTTTCCCTATCCCTTTGGGAAATGAGATGTTAAAAGACACACTTTCACTCCCTCTGCTGTTCGGTAGTTATTATAAAATCCCCATTGAAGGAAGTGTGTTGTTTTTAGGCTCCCCTGGAGAAAGACGAGTTCCTGGCTTGGCAGCATGATGTGGAAGTGAACGATAAAGCTCCCACTCAAGCCCGGCCGACTGTCTTCCGCTGGACTGGAGGAGGCAAGGAGGTTTACTTATCAGGCTCGTTTAACAACTGGAACAAACTTCCACTCACACGGAGGTAAGCCTCTTTGTGGCTGTGAGTTCCTGATCTACCTCCCCGGTGGGGCCGGTTGCTTTGAAGACATCCTGTTAACGTGATCAGAACACCCATTCTTCAAAGAGTAGGAAATGTGAGGTTGGATGCAGTAGGTGACCCTTTCCTTCCCTGTGTACTGTGCAAAGTTTCTGCAGCGGTTCCTTCTTTCTAAACAAGATTAATTGTATTCTTTGCCTTCCTATCACAGCCACAATAACTTTGTAGCCATCCTAGACCTCCCAGAAGGAGAACACCAGTACAAATTCTATGTGGATGGTCAGTGGACGCATGATCCTTCAGAGGTAATGTTCTCTTACTCAGTAGTCCTGCATGCAGTTTAAGGCTTGGTTCCCTCATGCGTGAATATCCCTTGAGATTGAGCAAGCTACTTTCCTGGAAGAGCATCCAGCTGGACTCTCCTGTGTGGGATGGAAGGGTCCTTCTCTAAGGAGAGGATGGGTAATTCTAATCCTGTCATGCTGCAGCTACCCGCATCCATGCATAGAGCTGTTCCTAGGAATCCCCGGAAACCCCAGGCCCTGTGATATGGGGGATGCAGTGTACTATAGCAGAAGGAAGGAGAGGCCAAAGTTCCGTTCCATGTGAAATGTTCTGCTTGTGGATCAGTCCAGCCAGCCCTTTGTGGTTCGTGTGGCATGAAAGTTCTAGATAAATCTGAAGATGGCTCATGCCAGCCATCCTGTGGGTGCCACGTCATGAAGTCACTTTCATGGTAGCTTTTAACAAAAACTGACATGGGTTTAGCTTCTATTACAAACCCATGGGGTATTTGCAGTCCGTTGCAGCGTGGGGAGTGGATCCTGTTTTGAATCCCTCCTGCGTCTTGGACCGAGGCAGTTTTGTTCTGCAGTGAGTTGGACGGGGGCCGTGGTTCTTCTGTCCTAACGCCTGCTCCTCCGCTTCTTCCTAGCCTGTGGTAACCAGCCAGCTGGGGACCCTCAACAATGTTATTCAGGTGAAGAAAACAGATTTTGAAGTATTTGATGCTTTAATGGTGGACTCCCGAAAGTGTTCTGACATGTCTGGTAGGACTATATCTAATTTATTCAGCATGTACCTGCAATTCTCTAGTGTGTGTTTGTGAGTCGAAGCTTCATGCTTTTTAATTTCCAGGGGGGAGGGTGTCATGTCTGCTATAATCTAGGCCAGGGCACGTAAATCTTCCTTTGGCCTAAGTGCTCCGCTACCACCACCTCTTGCTTTTCCAAGCGCCACATAAACAGCAGCTACTTTATCTGACTGAGGGAATGTAGCAGGACTGGCTCTGGCTGTTGCTGGTGCCACATTTTCTCGGGTAGAAGACAGCAAAGCCTGAGGCCTGTTCTGTATTTGCCAAGTGATTGCCAGGATGGAGGTAATTTGTAGTGGGAGCCCTGGGCAGACTTTGCATGCTTGCTTGCTTGCTATGGCTGATTAAGAAACCACACACAGGAATTGGGGGGCAGAGTTGCTAACAGAGAAGGATGGCAGTGGAGCAAAGGTCCTCTTTTCCCCCTGACCTCAAAACTCAAAGAAGGGACCCTTGGCATGAGTCTTGACATGTGGCTGGCCCCCATGTTCCTTCCCAGTCTGCAGGTTCTAAACGGGATTGGCCCCAGTGGCAGAGTGTCACACGTGTACAGTGCTGATGCTACCTTTTGTGCTTTACTGGACTTGTGCCATGCCTTATCCAAAGCAAGCAAAAGATGCCTTTTAGAATAATTGCCAGTTTCTTTTTACCTGTTCCTGAATTCTGGGCTTGACCGGTACTAAAACTTCTAATTAAAAGCAAACTACTGACCATGCCTGTCGGTTTCCGACACTGTTTTGTGCTGCTGCATCAGACTACTGCAGTGAAATAGATGAGGCATTATAATGTTGACAGTCAGAGGTTGACCTGTTGCCTCTTCTTGGTGCAGAGCTGTCAAGTTCACCCCCTGGGCCCTATCACCAGGAACCCTACATCTGTAAGCCAGAGGAGCGCTTCAAGTCTCCCCCTATTCTTCCTCCCCACCTGCTGCAGGTTATCCTAAACAAAGACACGGGCATCTCGGTGAGTGTTCTTTAAACTGCGGACCCTTGGGGGTTAAGGGGTGTACGCTACTCCCCTCCATCCTTTCCTCTTCACCTTTTTTGATAGGGAGGGAGGGATGGGATCTTTTTTAGCTGTCATGTTGGTAGTTTGAGGTTTTAATGGGAATTTTAATGGGGTTAGTTGCTGTGAGCCACCTCGAGCCTGTTGGGAGAGGTGGGAAATAAATCTAAGAAGAAGAAGAAGGATGATGATGATGAGGAGAGCAATCTCATGGATGGTAGTGGGGGCATCTCTCCTTTGGAAAATACCCCTCTGTCCTCATTTGAACTCACAACGTCAGAGAAATGGTAGCGTATTTTGATGTGGAATTCCTTTGCAGGAAGGCATAAATGCTTTTGCCGCAATTATGAACGTTAGAAACCTATACAAATACGTCTCCGGCTGAAGCCCACGAGGGTTTCCATGGTTCTTGAATAGTGATCGTCTGCTCTGTTGCCCTTTTTAGTGTGACCCAGCTCTACTTCCGGAGCCTAACCACGTCATGTTGAATCACCTGTATGCGCTGTCCATCAAGGTAAGGGATTTTTTAAAAAAACTCTGGCCAGCTGTCCCACAGTGGACATTCCAGCCTGTTCTCATCCATCTTCCTCGTTTCCCTAGGATGGGGTGATGGTGCTCAGTGCGACCCACCGTTACAAGAAGAAATATGTGACGACTTTGCTGTATAAGCCCATATGACGCCTCGGCAGCTGGGCTGCCTCGTCAGTGGAGCAGCAGAGGGAACAAACCAAAAACAAAGAACCCAACCAGATCCAAAGACCTTCCACCCACTTTGGTGAAGCAGTAGCAGACTTGCTGTCAAGTCACACCACTCAGTTTTAGTCCAAATGTATTGCATAGTTGCCTTGCTTTCTCCTTTCTGCTGTGGACGTCCTTCTGATCAAAACAGGCCCGCTGCTGACCTGCCAGTGGAAGTTCAAAAACGAACCACAGTCCCCGATGGCTTGTTTTTCAGAGGAAAAAAAACCCGAAATGCACAAGCTCCTGAGAACACTTTGTTTAGAGCATGGGGGGTGGGGGAGCCCTTTGTGTGGACAGCTCACCCAGAACAGCCCTGCCGGTTTTAAGGGATGGTAATTTGTGTACCTTCCTCCTGAATGCTGAAATCCCAAGAGCACTTTGGCTGGTTCATTCTTCAGTGGGGGTTTGAGAGATGCCTGTTGTTGGAATTCTTTGGGTCAAAGTCAGATGCATTCATTTGTTCTGGCCTGTCCTCCAGGTAGTTGCCTTTCTTGTCCAAATCTCTGCCAAGCTTCCAAGTGCTGGCAGAGGCAGGGGGCTCCTGTTATGTTTTCCAGTAAGTGTTGCGAGGAGACCGGTTAAGAGACCGGTTAATCTTATGATTTATTGTAACAGAAGTGACAGCTCTTAAGTTGGTGGGTCTGATTATTCTAATAGCAGCACTTATCATGTCAACTGGAAGGGGTCCAAGTTACCGCAGAGGTCTGGGACCAACCCCACTAGCTCTCTACAAGCTGCCACCTCCCCATCCCACCCCCACTTGGGCTATTAATCATGTATGCATTCCCAAGATATTCTGTGTGGTGACAAGAAACACAGTCCATCTCTTTTCCAAAGATTGCCACTTGGTAGAGAACTGCTCAAAGGACCACCCCAGCCAAAATGAGAGGGGAAAAACCAGCCTGCCTCTTTCCTAATACCTGTGAGTGAACGTTCCAGGGTACTCAAGATGCAGATACTCCCCAGCCCAAGGAGCTGGCTTGTGTCTTTTGGCCAAGGGAGCCTGTAGCATCCCTCTGATCCGGGACAGATGCGTTTTTAGTGGGTCTACGGCCACATCTACACACTGCAGCATCGCTGTGAGGAACAATATTATACATATACTCTGTTTTCTATTGTATTTCTTTCCAGAATCGTTAACAATAAAGCATTTGTGTATGCCTCCGTTAGTCAAAACTACACTTCTAAGCCGTGCCTTCCACCCCGGCGTTGCATGAAAGTCCTCGGATGGGAGGCATTGCTGAGAAAACTTCACACTTCTTAAAAAGGGAGACAGAGAAACTGGGGCGGGATGCAAGGTAAGGAGGTTGCCAATTGCTGGACGGTATTCTTGGCTACTGGTTAAAGATGAGGGGTGTCAGGGGAGGAGGAAAGTATAAAAGATAAAGGGTAAGTGAAACAGTGGTAATTTTGGGAAGCACAAAGATTGTAGCTGGGTGGCTACATGACAGTCAGGATATATGCTGGCTGTAAATTAGCAACTCCCCTGCCCAATTTGGGGGAGGAGGAAAGGTAAACCACACTAGTATTCTCAGAAATAACAGTTCTAAGTACAGAGCACCAATTGAGAGGTAACTGTTAATCTCTCTGTTTTGGCTTTGCTTCCTCTATGCCCTGTTGGTCTCCAGGGCTACCAGTTGGCTATTGTGTGAAACAGGATGATCTCACGTGGTCTTAAATTCAATTTGCTTTATTACAGTTTGAAGGAAGTGGTTGAAAGAGGCCTCCCTAGAACTGAAAGAACAAATTGCTTTTGAGCAGGTGGGGGGGGGGGGGCGCGATGCAAAATCCATGTTACCTGAATTCATTTCTCCGCACCTTACAACTCAGTTTTGGTACTGACATTTTATTAGTTGCTCTGAGTACACCGCTGCTGATGTCCCCTGCTATATCAACATGATTGACTACAGTATTCATTTGGTTCAGAATGCATTAGAGATTACTTTTGCACACTGCCAGCTATAAATTTAGTTCTGGGTACAGGACAAAGAGTTTTGCCTTATCCTTACAGCCATAAACAATGTGCTACTGGGATCTCGCTTCATGTGCTCCAATATGAATTACTGAATCTCTACACCAGAGGTGGGCACATAAAACATGAAGGGGGTGGGGGGTGGCTGCTCCTTCTGACACAAGCCCCACTGTGCACCCCAATCTCCATATTTATAGAAGCAGCACAGTAGCCAAAGGTATTTCCCCCCCATGCCTTTCAGCAGTATACTAATTTCATGGTGCGAGTGAAAAAATTAAAAGCTGCATTAGCAAAGTTACCATCAGTGGTCTATAAATGTCTATTTTGACTGCTTTTGAGTTGTAATCTCTTGAAGGAATTAAATGGTGGCCTGGGAGGGGCAGGGTGTATTTTTTAAATACATCAGACTGGGCAGGGTAAAGGAGGGATAGCAGGTATACTGCTTAGTTTTCTCAATGACCGGCTTTCATTTAAAGACAAAAAGGGCAAGTTTGTAATTTTAATTGGTTCAGAAGCCAAAAAGAGCTGGAAAAAAAGTTCAGGTCTGGCCTTACTCCTTCCCACACCCAACAAAAACAAAACCCTATAAAATTGTTAAACCTGTAGAGCAGGGGTAATCAAACTGCAGAACTCCAGATGTCCGTGGTGCTTGCTGGCAGGGGCTCATGGGAATTGTAGTCCACGGACATCTGGAGGGCCGCAGTTTGACTTATGCAATCTCTTTGCATGATTGTTAAAGGTTGTGTAGTTGAAATTCTTTTTTAGCTGAGTACAAACAGCCCCTGTTCATTTCCATCCTTATGCTGCTGTTTTCAAAATTTATTTTGGTACACTTGGGCGTAATCTTTGGAAACTTGGTAGTGAAGAGGAGTGAATGCTTACTACATCCAGTTACCAAGTAATTTGGTATGAAGCAGTGAATCTTAAAGTAGTATATTTTTGTGCACAGTAAAAAGAAAAATAAAGGAACATTTGTAAACAAGCTTGCAGTTCGCTTATACATTCAAGATTAGGCACAACAGAAATCAAAGCACTTTTTATGCAGAGCATCCTTGAGCAGCTATATGGGGAGGGGCAGGGATGGGGCAGAGGGGTTGGCTTCCTGGCAACCTGCCCGAATCAGCTTGAGAGAAGGTTGGATGCAAGCAGCTCCTGTAAGTTGCTCTTTTTTAAATGTATACCACAACTAGTCCAGCAGAAGCATATATCAGACCCTGTATAAAACTACCTGGGCTTAAAAACTGAAGTACCTGCATTTGTAGTCTGAGTCTGCCATCTCTTGACCAGTGCTACTTGTTTTGAGACAATTAACATTAAGTTTCTGAAAAAGTAGCCACCTGAGGGTTCTACAGCCTCAGTTGTGAAAAGGATGAAGTGACTGTCATGTTTGTTCTTGGACAGGGCTGTTTGCATAAGCCTTTGCCACTATTAAATTGCTCAGCCTTTTAAATACAGGTGGCCGACAGGGCCAGGGGAGAAGAGTGAAGTTCTACAGTCACTGCTGCTGTGTTTTAGAAGATAGTACAGCTCTTTGTCCTGCATTTAAGGGGGAGGCTGTTTCGAGGGTTAGTTCGCCCATATGCCTTCAGGTGACAACAGCTGAAGCCGAGCCCAGACAGAGTAACTTCTGGCAACAGAGTGAAGGAAAAGGACGCTGCACCGTGCAGGCCAGTAAAGTGAATTATTTTTTTTTATTTGGTTATTTGTCCACAACAAGTTCAATACTTTCCAGGAGGTGAATTATTCCTGTTCCTTTGCCTTGTCTGCAATAAAAAGGGAATGAAGACAAATCCTGCATTCTTAATAATGCCTAAGGTCTCATTTAATGCTAACAAGCGTCTGCTTGCAAATTTAAAATGTTACAATATTTCTTGATGGGATTGTGGAGGATTAGGTCAAGGCCCCTTCAGTGCGTGAAGATGCCTGTCCGCAACCACCGTTAAAACAAAGGGCTAGCGCTTTGAAAAAAATGCACACTTTACAATAAAAAAGTAGAAACTGATTCGATTTTTTTTTTTTTTACGAATATAAAGTTTCTTGTAAATATGTACAGTCCTTTGAGCTATTCTATAGCAGGAAGCATTTCACAAACAAGACACAAGATATACACTCTCAGGACTCGACAAGCCGAGTTTTCAGGTCACAAGGGACTTTTCCATGAGATGCAAAGACCTAAATACCTTTCAGGACACCCAGACCCGGAGGCAGAAATCTCAGCATGTTTCCTGACAAACCATCTGGTATAAAATAGCCCGATAATGCAACAGACCAGACCCTGTTATCCACAAGACCCTCCAGAAGGGCACTGATGAAAGCGGAAGAGATTTAGGCGTCTCTCCAGTAGGGCAGCACCAGCTGGCAAAAGAACAAGCAGAAGAGAAGGGCTGGCTTGCTCTTGCCAACTTGGAGAGAAATGTGGCTAAAGCAAATTTAAATGGCCAAAAGCCTAACTTGGAAGTAAATTTGGCTCGCGCTCAACACCCAAGAGCAAGAAGCAGCAAAGGTCTTGCAATCAGCAGAAAGGGATGGAGAGATGTTTGGAATTTGCCAAAGCTATTGAGTTGCCTACACCCTCTGCTACCAGAGAGGGCGATTCTTTACAGTGTATAAAAAGGCATGGCCCACACCATAAAAGGGTCTTTTTTTGCTTTTTGGCACCGTGTGGGATTTTCTTCTTTCCTGCTCTTGCTCATGTTTTAAGAGTGGTTTCTTGGTTAAGGATGGTTGAGCGCTGGTCGTGCCACTAGAGCGAGGTGGCGTAGCTCTGCCTTGGCCAATATCCAGTAACGTACTGTTTGCAAACAGGATCCTGTCTAGTGCTGGCTGGGGATGGAAATGTCATCATGCCTCGTAAAGTTCTGTCGTGTGATCAAGAACTGTAAAGCTCAGTTGCTCTCCTTCAGTGCCACTTTCCCCAGTAAACAAAGATGGTTATTGTTGCAGCATAATCTATGAAGGCTTCAGTTTCGTTAACACGGGAGGTACAAGATACAATATCTAGCGAAGCAACTGAAAAGGAGTCCGCAGCCAGGATGATGGTGTTGCAGTAAGCATGCAGGGAGCTGCCATGCAGAAAACCTGGGTAAGGGAGGTCTTAAGCCTCTGTACTGCTTTGATACAGTGAGAGAGGGGATTGGAGTGTGACCACTTCTCTGTGATCAGGGGACGTCTGGGGATATCGCTAGAACAAGGGCATCCCCTTCCCCATGACCCAGCTGACCACAGAGCTGCATTTAGGGCTATTTCTCTGGGAATACTAAAATTCCAAAAGGCTTTGGAAGCAGCAGGTGAACGAAATAGATCAGGATTTCTCTAAAGCTCTGCAGCAGAAGCCAATGAGGCCGGATACCAAGACACGATTGCTATGACCTGTGCTGGTCACAAGGCCTTCTCAGAATTCCAGCATCTTTCCTAAATGCAGCTAGACAGTTTTCAGACTCGGGAGAAAGATCCTCATCCCATCCCAACTTCCTCAATGGGGCTGGTAAAAGGCTAAAAGCGAAGTAGAAAAAGTTCATGAACTGCCTGAAAGAGCAACGGTTGTACAAAGTGCCCAGAAAGAGGGGGTGCAGGGAGAGAGGAGAACCCAACTGCAGGAAGCGGCAGGAAAATAAACCGAGATGCAGACGATCCTTGGGAGCAACTCAAGTTCTGATGGATTGGGATCCTGCTTGCCCAATCTGTCTTGGACCAATGGCGGATGGGTTGGGTCATTGGACAGCCCAGTCAGAAGGTGCATTGACTCAGTACATTTCCTTGGTTCTTCCTGCAGTTCAAGGTCGAGGGTGGCTTGTGTAGCTTATACTGAAGATTGGTCCCAGACCTGTTTTTGGAGGGGGGTGGGGAGAAAAAAAAAAAGACAGGCAATTTTTACGAGCTGAACCCTGCAGTTTCCAGATGCTACATTCTTTTCGGAAGCCCTAGACTGAGATTCAATGCATGCTCTTTCCAACAATAGAACAGGCTACTACTTCAACCATGTTATAAGTTTCTCTGGAACTGGTGGTGTGAATTTCCTCCAGTGTTTTTCTCACCCTCGTTCCTAACAAGGGCTGTTCTATATCTCCACTTTAAAAAGGTAAAGGTAAAGGTATCTCCTGTGCAAGCACCGGGTCATGTCTGACCCTTGGGGTGACGCCCTCTAGCGTTTTCACGGCAGACTCAATACGGGGTGGTTTGCCAGTGCCTTCCCCAGTCATTACCGTTTACCCCCCAGCAAGCTGGGTACTCATTTGACCGACCTCGGAAGGATGGAAGGCTGAGTCGACCTTGAGCCGGCTGCTGGGATTGAACTCCCACCCTCATGGGCAGAGCTTTCAGACTGCTGCCTTACCACTCTGCGCCACAAGAGGCTCTACCTCCACATTAAGAGACCACAATAACATTGTTCAGTATGGAAGGTAATTTTTATCAGGCAAGACAGTCTCGCCTTTTGGCATTTGCTCCCATTTTAAAACTGTAAGGCTCAAATACATAACAGAACCAGCCCCTTCTCCCTTGGCAGGAGGCCCTCAGCCAAATCTACAGCTTACCTTGTTGACTTGGGAGAGGGGAGTCCTCGCACCCCCCACTTGCATTCGTCCCCTGCTGGTCTCTTCAAACAGCCTCCCGGGGGACCTTTCCCTGCGGGTGCTCAGGACCCTGCCCGGAGATTTCTCTCTCTCTAGCGGACGCCCAGGAGACTTGTCCCTACGCAGCTCCGTCCTTCCCTCTCGATAGCGATGGGGTGTGCTTGGCTCTCGAGGGTGGCTCGGACCTTCCGGAGGTCCAGGGCTTGATGCTACCCGCTTGGTTATGTGCTCGTTATATGTTGGGGGACCTCTCTTATTCGGGCTGCTGTCATTCAAAAACAATGGACGCGGACAGCTGAGTGACAAAAACCTTAACGTTATGTTTTTATTCACAGGAGTAAAAATCCCCTGCCTCCCCTAGAGGAAAAGTGCTCGACTAAACCATCCAGAATCGGCACATAGTGTACCGTGCTCTCTAAACAAACTAGTTCTACAATTTACCCCTCCGCAAAGGTAGGGTTTGAGCATGGGGAGCAGATTGCTATACTGTAAGTGGCAGGCCCCACGATGTGCCCCCTTGAGCCTGTCACATTCTGCCACCCGGTTACTATTTCTCCCACCATTAGCTACTTTTATTTTTTTTAATTTATTTTTCCATTTATATCCCGCCGCTCCCAGCAAGCTGTCTCGCGGCGGGTTACAAGTAAAAGATCCCAAATAAAACATTAAAATACCTCCCGGCACCAGCAGCTCCAATGCCCCATAATCACTAAGATACATTCCGGTGACCAAGGGAACTCCAGTTTGCTATCCATCCACCCATATAGCGATGAATCGCTAGGTGGAGAACTCTAATTGCCCCTTGTTCTTCTCCTCCTCCTTGCTAGGGTAGGGGGGGCATTAGCTCTTCCTGGCCTGGCCTCACCCATAGACTTCCCACCATATCAACATCCTCTCCTTTTCCAGCAACTTTCCTACATTTAAACATAGTTTCCCTGCCTGTTCTCTACCTCCCCCCCCCACCACCACCCTGGCCTTCTGTCTACAGTTTGACCCCTTCACCTTCAAATTTCCAGATTTACAGTTGACTCCCAATATCTTACCTTTGTCCTTTCGTTTGATGGGAGGCTTCCACTCTCGGCCCTCCACTGAACCCGTCCTCACTAAAAGAATCAGCATCTTGCTGCTGTATCTAGGGGTCTTGGCTTGGCCATCTCTGCTTTTTCACTGATGCCTTCTAGTTCTCAGGGATTCTCTCTGTTTATACCCATCACATTTCAGCTGCAGGTCTGACTGAGCCCCACCCGTTTTTGGTGGGATTACAAAAGGCAATTGTTGAGCAACTGTTATTTACTTTCAGCACTGGGTCACCTTTCCGGACAACCCGATCACTCTCTCCCCCAGACTTCTTCCCAATGCTTCCCTTATGCTACTACTTGGACGTCTCACAACTGTCTTAAACTCAGTATGTCCTAAAACTCCTCATCTGGCCTCTTATATTTGTTTTTTTTTAGTATTTTACTCCACTCTGAGAGCCAGCTTGGTGTAGTGGTTAGGAGTGCGGACCTCTAATCTGGCAAGCCCGGTTCGATTCTGCGCTCCCCCACATGCAGCCAGCTGGGTGACCTTGGGCTTGCCACGGCACTGATAACTTTTGACTGAGTAGTAACATCAGGGCTCTCTCAGCCTCACCCACCTCACAGGGTGTCTGTTGTGGGGAGAGGAAAGGGAAGGTGAATGTAAGCCGCTTTGAGCCTCCTTCAGGTAGGGAAAAGCGGCATATAAGAACCAACTCTTCTTCTTCTCCTCTTCTGACATACTTCGGTCTCTCTTCTCCCCCTTTTTATCCTTGCAGCTACTCTGTGAGGTAGGGTTAGTCTGAGAGAGGGGGCCTAAGATCACCTGAGCCTCCCCAACCCTTAACTAAAGTTCAGGACTATACACTGGTGTTCTTTCTGGAATCTTCTTTTATCATACCTCAGCCTTCCTTGCAGACACAAAGCAAAAAAAAAAAAAACAGCTTGGTGTAGTGGTTAGGAGCGTGAACTTCTAATCTGGTGAGCCAGGTTCACTTCTGTGCTCCCCTACATGCAGCCAGCTGGGCAACCTTGGGCTTGCCACAGCACTGATAAAGCTGTTCTGACCGAGCAGGAATATCAGGGCTCTCTCAGCCTCACCCACCTCACAGGGTGTCTGTTGTGAGGAGAGGAAAGGGAAGGTGACTGTAAGACGCTTCGAGACTCCTTTGGGTAGAGAAAAGTGGCATATAAGAACCAACTTCTTCTTCTTCTCAAAACCCTTGAGTTCTACGCCATCTTTTTATGGTTTCTCATCCCCTTCTGTATTCAGATGTTTCATCCATCTCTTTAGAGAGATTTTGTGTGTGTGACCTTCGTTCGGTCTTCCCACTCTCCCATTGTATCCACAGCTGTGGCAAACACGTATCCTTTTCATCATTCTACTGAAGAGATCTCTTGCTCTCTTCAACGACTGCCTATTCTGCTATTTCTTATGCCTAGAACTCTTCCTGTCTGGAACTTTTGTGGCATGGCCTCTTCTTTCAATATCCTTTCTCAAAGCCCTTTCTTATAAAAGCCCTCTGATGTGTTCCACTCCCACTGAAATGGAAAATAAATGCAGCAGCATTGGCTCATTAATCATCCCAAGTTATCCGTTCTTCTGCTCTTGCTGTACTCTTCACTGCCAAGCTTTAACTCGTTGGCTCCTTGGGATCTGGGCTTGGAATTTCTCCGAAAGCTTGAGGGAGAATGCTTCCTCCCTATATTATGCGTATTAATCATGGCCTCCTACCTGCGTGTAGTAGAGGATCCTCGGTGGTGTTCATTGTTTGATTCCTTTACTAAGTTCCCCTTACAGCAAATAACTCTTAGTTTGTCCTGGTAGGAAGAGGCCAGGTAAATTGCCCCTGATGAAATCGCTGGCCCCAGATAGCGAGGGCTTGGAATATCCAAGTGGGCTCGAGCCGGAGTGCTGAGGGGAAGAAGGAATGAAACGGTGTCTTTAGGCTGCTAGCCCTCAGAACAAGATCCAGGACTGATATTCCCGCCCTGGTTTTGGGAATGCAAGCGCAAGCCAGGCATCTACTTACCCAAGGGAAGCACGTGCTTGGATCTCAATCACCTCAAGGGAGTTGAAGTGCGTCACAAAGAGATAAGGCTCCCTGTAGGCTGCAACAGCACCAAGTAGCAATGTTAGTGGATCGAGCCTAGAGATAGGTAGAAGAATGCAACCTCCCTGGCTCTAGACCGAAAAGAAGAATCCTATTCCCTGTGGCTTCAGGAAGACATTCTAACCCTCCCCGGGAGTGCATTGCCTTCTGGAGCAGGAGCCAGCTCTAGACTGATTCCCCTACGTCCTCCTACAACTTGGAAGCTCTGTCACCTTTGCTTAGTGACGAGGATCCTAAGGTCACTCTGGCAATAGCAAAATCCGTTTCAGTCCTTTTAGCCCTTGCATCCAAAAGCGAGGAATGAGACTCTTCTGCTGCTCTGGGTTTGTTAATCAGTGAGCTTCCAAGGGAATAAAAGGGAAAGAATTCCTCTCTGGCGAAGGAGGAGTCTCCCTAGTCTCCAAAGCAGGCCAGAAGACTCCTTTTGGCAGGCTCGTGCACGGGAAAGGAGGCGGACTGTAATTATGTAATCTCCTTGTATTGCAGTGGCAAGAAATGGAGAGAAGAGTTGGAGTTAACACTGTTGTCAACATCCCAGGGAGAAAGGAACAACTGGAAACATCCTGTAATTCTGCCTCCTCTTTCCAAGGGTAAGAAGAGTATGGATGAAGATCAGGACACATGGTGTCTCCAGATTGTCTGCCATTGTGCTTCTAAGGTTCTTCAGCTTCTTTTCACACCCCTTGGCTTGGGCCCAAGTCCCAGATATGGGATGGCCATACTACCAGGTTCTCCCCACTCCCAGCCCATATGAAGGAGCCTCAGCTGGAAGATGTCAACAGAAGAAAATGGATGAAAAAGAAAAATCCTACTACGTCACCAGAGACATAAGCTGTACCTACGCTCAGCTTCTTGAAACAATGAGAGCGTGTGGAGCAGAGACTAACCCCACCAAAGGCTTTCCACTGGGAATAGCTTCTGGAAGCCAGGGGAGAACAAACTTTTTCGGTAAGTAATGTATGGCTTGAGATGTTGATGATTTGCACATCTGACAATCTATACATAATATAATATTGATGGCACTTTTACAAATATATCGACACATATATCTCTATATGTCTCTCTCTTCCCTCTGCGTCTGGTGGCATGTGTATAAATGAGCTCTGCAGAGCTCTTTGGAATTTGCAGGGGGCACTTAGGATATCAGTCCCTCCCCATTCATTTTCTGTTAAAGGCCCCTTGTGCTCCAGAGAGCTCCTAAGGGGATATATTAGGCGAGGCTTGCGCACCTCACCTAGCTCTGCCAATAACAGTCACGTTCGGCCCCCACCTGGTTAGGGAGCTCACAGAAAAGTGGGCTTACTGAGCCGCCATCTTCTCCGTCCCTCTTAAAAATTCTGATGTCCGTATATACTGGCTACTTAATCAGATCTTTTCTTGCCACCCTATCCACTATCATCAAAAGCCAGAAACAATTCCTTTGCATAGGTGGAGGGCCGTCAACTCTGCACTAAAACGCTCCAGCTTCATCAAAGGAAATCTAGCGTCTACATTAAAAAATGAATTATGCAAGTCAATCCTTATGCAAGCAACCTTACTGTTTGCAGAAAGGTTCTCAGCCAATATTTGACTTTATTTTACTATTGCCCTTCCCACCGCTTATGATAGCTCAAAGCCCAATAAAATTCATTAACATGCTGTTTGGGGACCCAACTAAAGGGTTCAGTGTCCCTTTGAGGAAGGGATGGTGAGTGTTGGGCCAAAACAAGTCCCATTACCAAATCCCAGGCCTAAGACCTCAGGTGCTGTCATCCTGAAACTGTAAACTGCCTTGAAGATCTAATATCTAAACCAGGGGTAGTCAAACTGTGGCCCTCCAGATGTCCATGGACTGCAATTCCTATGAGTCCCTGCCAGCGAATGCTGGCAGGGGCTTCTGGGAATTGTAGTTCATGGACATCTGGAGGGCCGCAGTTTGACTACCCTTGATCTAAACAAAGTAAAGGTAGGGTAGAAATACTTGAAATAATAAAGTTGCCAATTCCCTCCCAGACTACACTTGCCTCTCTAAATTGGCCACTGCAGTTAGGAAACAGATTTGGCCTGGAGACCCCACTAGATTGTTCTTTCTTAAAGATGCCTGACAATTTTTGTCCTAACACCCCTACCAATCAGTATCAAATGCCAGCAAGTTTCAAAACCCATTATAAACTGCAAAAAAAGTTCTTACTTTTCCTTTGACATGAAAAGGTCAGATGTTCCCCAGTTTCCGATATATTCAAGGTACAGTAAAAAATTCCACTGGCAGAAAAGTCTCCAATTAATTTTTCACATCTTATCACTTTTGGTTCTTAATCTGAAAAGGTCAACATGTCCATTCAAGACTCAATATTCTCTTTTTAAAAATTGCGCTGTGGTTTCTCCCAGAAAAGGATTATTTTATGAGCTATTTCTACAATCCTAGGACATTTCAGAATCCTGGAACATGGTGTGTGGAGCAATGAAATGGATCAAGAAATTACACAGGACTCACCAAACGCTAAAGGCAGGCGACTCCATTTCAAGTCATCTGAGCGACTCCGCCTCCCGTAGGAGTCAACAAAGACACCGAACTCTGCGGAGAATCAATTATTCTGTTCAGTGCCATCTCAACTTATTTTGCGGCTCTGCCACGTCCAAAGAACCATAAGGATAGACTCAAATGAGTAGTCGTGTTGGTCTGAAGTAGGACAATAAAATCAGAGTCCAGTAGCACCTTTAAGACCAACAAAGATTTATTCGTGTGAGCTTTTGAGTGCAAGTCTGAGGAAGAGTGCTTGCACTTGAAAGCTCATGCCTTGAATAAATCTTTGTTGGTCTTAAAGTTGCTCCTGATTTTATTGATCTAAAGAACCAGTCTCCTTGACTTTTCTCCCATAGATCAGTGCAGCAAGCCATGCATACCCGACAGGGCTTTCTAAAGGGACGCAATTATGCCTGCATTCCCCATTGCTGTTTGACATACAGGAAACACCACAGTTGCTGCCCTATCTTAAAGATTCATGAGATTCTGAAATGCACTACCTTAGGGCTTGGCAATACCACCCTACCCCTTTAATTGTTGCTGTCCAATATACGAACAATGTGTAATGCTACCCAGAACAGCAGCAACAAAATCCTTGAACGGGCCTAGCAGAACTGACAACTGTTCTGGCAAAATCCTTTATTGCTTACAATCTCACCAGTTGGCTACCGAGCATTAACATAATTTTGAACTACATCATGGTGGACAAATCTTTCCCACAAAAACAGTGCCAGAAGAATTCCATATTCCTTAAAGGATTGCACATGACAAACATAGGTCAGGCCAAGAGCAACGTGCCAGACTTACCATGAAAGCAAAGCAGATACTCTTCCCTCTGCCCTGTAGGATTCACCTGAATGATATTGATTGGAAAGCTGTTGGTAGATGATGCAAACACAGCAGATGCTAAGGTGTGGTCGTTCTTATCCAGGAATTCTAAAATCACCAGCAGAAAGATAAGGTCAGTCCCCCTTTCACATTAAAACTCGTTAGCTGCTAGCCTGGAATTTCACACTTGATAGAATTGGGTCCTCTAAGCTCACTTCTCTCTCTCTCTCTCTCTCTCACACACACACACCCTCATCATCTATGCCAGAGGTGAGAACACGCAGATCCTCACATACAGTTGTGGACACAAAGATCTGTATCAGGGAAGGCTGCTGAAGCAAAATCACCCCTTCTCCTAATTTGGTGTAGATCCACAAAAATGCCAGTTCTAGCCTTGACTGTGAGTCAATGTTGTCTACAACCTCCAGCCTTGGTCTGCATGGGTCAACCAATTCACTAATCAATCCTATGGGCGTCAACTGATCCAGAAGGGTTAGGTACGAAGGTAATAGCCATCGCCTGCCAATTATCCCACCTTATGCATTGTCTTCCTCAGTAAGAATTCATAGTTAAGAAAATCCTACCCTCAAGGGTATACTGCTTCATCTCAATCTCATAAAATTTGTTGGTGCCAATGATGATACTGTAATTGGTGAAATGAATACAGCTGCAGGGCTCTGACGTTTCAATCTCCTGGAAGGGAAAAGATAAAGCAAAGATACACACGTTTAGGTTAGACAGGTTGACCTGATACAATATGTTGCGTGTTGGCTGTATGGTTTCAGCCAACACAACACAGAGCTGGGATTTCTCAATCTTTGTATGTAAGGCTTATATGTTCTATAGGAAGAGCAGAGTTGATGAATTCTTAATTTATTTGCAGGAGTAGGGTGAATACTATTGTCACTGTATTCTCCTATTGGGATGATTGTACTGCTGGGGAGAGGACTCCAGAATTGTTATGTGGTAATAGAAGGGAGGGTGAAGGAGGGCTAATTGAAGGATGGGCAGTAGGGAGGGCAGCCAGAGGCTGGGGATTCCAGTAATTGGGAGACGAGGGAGATATGGTGGCCGCCTTTTCTCTACAGATGGGGACTGAGGGTGGTGCTTGGGAGGAGCGTCTCCCAACACCAGGCCCTGCAGGGAGCAATACTCTCCCCAATGTTATTTAACATCTACATGCATCCCCTTGCCCAACTGATCTGGAATTTTGGGTCTCAGGCCCCAAAGAGATGAGGCTGGCCTCAGACATTACCTTCCGGATGCAGAACTTGCTGAGGCTCTCATTGTACCGCAGAATAACCACTTTGTTGGGCATAGCTGCACAGATGCACAGCCCATTCTCAATCTACAAGAGAAAAGAATAGTCAGCATTATGTTGTAAAGTATTAAGTGACTTATTTGTTTAAATCAACACAGTTGCTACGGCCTCAAAGGATTTTAGTTTTTACACATACTGAAACTGGCGGAAACTGCTGAAGAAGTTTACTTAAAAGAAATATTTTGTTACTAAAGTCTCAGTTATGTCATTGTTATGTTATTCCAGCTTTCCTTTCTGTTCCCCCTTCATTACATTATCAGCATCTTGACCCAAGTAAGGAAATGGAGCCATTTAAACCCTGCTTTCTGCTCTCTGTGAAAAGCCACTGGGAGCAAACAGCAGGGATTTCCAAAAAGCTGCTCGTCGCTAATCACCACAAACTGCACCAAAATTCGTGGACGTTCATGGCGGTTCTTCAGTTAGCAAACAAGACTTTGCAAATCACAAACCGGCCAAAATTCATGAACTTTAGTTCGTCATCCTGCTCCCTATGCATCCTGCTCCACAGGCAGTATAAGGGCACACATGCCAGCTGTCTGTGGAATGTAATGAAGGATCTGAGAGGCAACTTCCCCCAACATGATACCAGACGTTCCTGGGATCGTTTTGTCAATAGATGAACACAGAGCTTGGAGATCCTACCTTGCCACAAGCGAAAAGATGGCATCCTTTTACAGCCTCAAAAATATTTGGTGAAACATCAGGCTGAGCTGGCAGATGGGACTGGGCCAGAGACTGCTTTACTTTCTTCACATCAACAAGGCACAGAGCCCTCTCTTCTCCTGAGTAAGCATCACAGACGTGTTAACTTATATGCCAAAAAAGGTTTTCTGAACAAGGAGAACAAGATCAGAGGCCCCTCCTCAGCTTAGCCCGGGCAGCAGGCTACTCTCTCCTTAATCCCCCGAGGCAATGGGGGGTTGTTGAGTGGGGGGGTTGTTGAGTGTGTGTGGGGAAAAGACGAGGTTTAGCATTCGCAGTCTGGGAGGGTTACGTTTTAAGGTGGGGATTGTTTGTTTTACTATGGGGTTTTATTGTAGTAACCCGCAACAAGCCAGCATGCTGGGAGTGGCGGGTAAGAAGTCAAATCATCATCATCATCTTCAATTATAATAATTCAGGTCAGGCAGAAAAATGGAGGAGCAAAGGAGTTAAAGCTCTTCTTCTCTGGTCCCTTCTGCCCATCTCTCTCTATGGTTTGGGTTGCAAGAGGTATCGTAACTTAGGAGTCACAGCAGTACTAGAACACATTCTATTAATTAATTTCAGGAGGCAGGAACAATTAAAGGTTGAAAGATCAGAGTTCAGGACTTTTACCTCCAAAAGCAACAGAAGCGTCTTACAAAAACCCTACAATTCCAAAACCAATATGCCTTGCAGACAAAATTCTGTGCTGCTAAATGCAAAGGCATTGGCACTAGAAAAAAAAATTAACCAAACATTCAGGGACAACCAGGGCTCTGTGTACGCAGCAATTCCACAGAAGTGCAGAAATGCTGTGCAGAGTGGTACTGGCCACAGTATTCCGTTTCCTAACATCTGAGGGGTTCTTTTTAAAGGCAAGTTTCTAACCCTTAGGGATTAAGTGCAAAGATGTTATTGAAAGCAAAAGGGGCCAATGCATATTACCATGTCAGGAGCCACAGGTATTGCTGAATAACATTTAGTGTAGTCGTCACAGGGCAAGTGGGAGGGAGAGGGTTGAATTCACTAACAAACAAGCTATTGCTATTTTAAAAAGGAAATGTGTTTCCTGATCCTTACCTGCTATCATGAGCAATTTCTCCAGGTCCTTGATGAGGTGCACTTGGAAGACTGCACCAATTCCAGGGACATGAGTTAAGGAATTTTTCAAGACATTCAGGGCATAAAGACCTTCCTCAGCGCCCACCAGAACTACCTGCAAATGGAATTTATAAATACATTTGTCAGCAAATGCAGAAGGGTGTTCTGAAGGTATGAAATATAAATGCAGTAACCAGCGAGTGGAAGAAGAAAACTTCAGGATGAGATCCAGAACTGAACTCATTCTCCCTATAAGAAATTAGACTGCTTATTCTCCAGGCTGGCAGAGCACTAGCAAGGTAATAAATACCACCATTACCTGATCACTGAAGGGCAATGTACAGTTGATATCCAAGCGGTCTTCCCCCTCTAGTTTGAGCAAAGAATTCCCAAGTAGCTTCTGTGTATGAAAGGGAGACCACAGGAAAAAGTCAGAAATGACCAGAAGTAAACTTACTTTCATTTCACCTATGAAGAACCTATGGTGATGCCTGGTCCTGCTACATGTCCTTATGGAACAGATGGCTCAGATACAAAAATAGGAAAAGAATCCTTTATTCTGACTGCTTTGCCATGATCCAAGACTGTCCAGTGTGCGCCTGCAGTGTGCGCCTGTTAACAGACAACAGCAAACCTCTTCCTCCTTAGAGCTCCAGCTCTCTGACAGCACATTCCCTGCTGCTCAAAGATCAAGATACGTAAGCAACTACAGTGAGGACCAGTTTGCCTTCTCTCCCCATTGCCCATCCCCAGTTGCCGAGGAGGAGTTGGTTCTTAAATGCTGCTTTTCTCTACCAGAAGAAGTCTCAAAGCGGCTTACAATTGCTTTTGGAAGGAATGAATGATACTGCAAGTACAGGCAGGCAGGTTGCGTTTAAATCAACCTCTGTTCAGGAAGAAGTGCAGGATTTTTTTTTACTGTAGGGGGACGTCTGCAGATAATGGATTTATAATAAGTGGACCAGAAGTGAGAAGCTGGTTTACTACAAAACTCAGCTATGGGCTAGAACGCTGCCTTACACCTCTTGTATATTAAAAAGCATACTTTTTCTATTTCTTTTTAAAAGTGGAAAATCCAGAAAGGGGGGCTGGAATATCACTGAGTGGCGGCATCCCCCCCAACCCCCCCCCTATATCCATGCTCTTACTTACTGCATCAGCTTCAGCTTTTTCCCTGGAAACTCTGCCACCAGCGACTATGGATTCCAGTGCGCTGACCCACCGTTGCTTATCAGGAAAAGTGGGTGCTAGTAAATAGAGGGTCCGACCAGGCCAACAAGTGGTATGGGGATGAGACTCCAACTTTAAGATATATGGCACATCTAAGATGTTAACATTTAAAAAGAAAAAAGGGAAAAAAATAACGAACATGAACTGGACTAGTGCTCCAAAGGGCTTCATTAGATCAATTCTCTGCTTTTAGCGAGGGTGCTGTCAGAACAGGAGCCTTCCAAGATCTGAAAATGGATTAAAAGAATGCTAACCATCCCCTTAAGTTGTGAAGTGTGTAGCACCCCAGTTTGCACGCAAGAACTCATGCTCTAGCTATGACAGGGAACATCACCTCTCCCCCCACCACCCTCTCCATCTGACATGCTTCTAGCCACATGCAACTCAGAAGAAGCATCACAAAAAAAGAGAAAAACCTCCAGATCTAAGGCTCCCCATAAATAGGCATACTCATTAAAGAGAGACACTGATTTTATCTTTATACCGTGGAGACGCTTCTGATCAAAGGGAAGACGCCCCATTCCTGGCGCTGCTGAACACAATTTCTCTCTCTAAGCCCACACAGTCACAGAAGCTTTTAGCTTGGTCCCTGACTGAAGCTGAGTCAAAAGGAACTGTGACTGCATTAGCCAAAAGACAACGTCTCCTGTTCTGGTATGCACATCTTATTTATTCATCAAAACAAGAGATGGTTTAACACAGGTGGCGATGCCTTTGTTTGCTAATGACGGTCATCTGTCAAGGGTCCCCAAACCTTTTGAGCATGGAGGCATCTTTGGGATTTTGAAACAGGTTGGTGTGGCAACCACAAAGTGGCTGCCACAGAAAGTGAAGCCAAACACACAGAGGGGGCCCGAGTGCAGAGAAGAAAAGGGGCAATTTTAAGAATCCAATCAGAAAACAGAGCGAGAGAGAATAAAACCGAGCCTTTAGGTAGCGGCCAATCAAACCGCATTGTTCTAGTCGGCACGGCCAATCAAAAGCCCTGCTGGGCAACGGGCTTCATATAGGCCAGCCGCTTCCTAAGAACATTTGGTGGCTGCCAAGGAAAGGTGTCAGCACACACCATGACGGGGTGAAAATAAAGCGTGCTTAAAAAATATGTACTTTCGGAGAAAAACACCAAGCACATTTATAGATCATCCTCCCCGAGCAAAAAAAGCGTCATGCATTTTTTAATTTACAAAATTCGGCACGAGTTCATAACAGCGAAAAACAGGGAAAGAAATTCTACCCAAAGCCTAACATACACATTTGCAAGCCAAAAAGAGATTTTATTTTGTGTGTGTGTGTGTGGGGGGGAGGAACCAAATATAGAAGCCTTTTGCATAGGATATGCACAAGTTGAGCAAGCTCTTCAGCCCCCACTTCCACTTACACACTCCCGTTATGGCCCATGGATATGAGATTTGGGGTTAGGCCAAAGGCAGGGTTGTGCATGTTAAATGGACAGTGCAAAATAGGCAGTTCCTGGGGCCATGATAGAGATGCACTGGAAGCCAACTTGAATTCTTCGTCTTTGCTTTACAAGACTACAACACAGTTTTATAAAATAACTGTCAGAAGATCGGGTTCCACTGCAGCCACTGAGGCTTTAGGCCAGGGGTAGTCAAACTGCGGCCCTCCAGATGTCCATGGACTACAATTCCCATGAGCCCCTGCCAGCTAACGCTGGCAGGGGCTCATGGGAATTGCAGTCCATGGACATCTGGAGGGCCGCAGTTTGACTACCCCTGCTTTAGGCATTCTTATCCCTCAGGTGACGTTCGAGTGAAGCCTCACCTGTCTTAGCTGTATTTAGCAATTCGGTGGCTCCCACTGCTCCATGGACAGTGACATCTCCATCAGGAAGACACAGCTCAAACTCTTCGATGGGCCTTTGTCCAGCTTTGGCCAAGTCAAAATGGAAGAACATGAAAGAGAAATAAAAACATTGATGAGAAACAAAGCAGTGACGGGAGGGGAGAGAGGAGGAAGCTGCATATGGTGAGGGATTGAACGAACTATTGACCGAACAAGACGTTTTCAGACTGTTTTTTTCCCCCCAGGCCTGTTTTGGCCTCCCAAGTTCACTTCTGCCTAGTCCAATCCCCTGATGCCTACATGGCATTGTCTCTGTAAGACATCTGTCTCAGCCCTGGGTGCCTGATACAAATATGTCCCAGAATCTTTCATCAAGCACAGAGGTTCATTTGAGATGCTCAGTGGCTCTCTCTGGAAAATACATGTGGAAGGAATGACTTGAAAGTAAGACGTTTGAAATCCAGGGAACTAGAAAAAATTCTCTTCCCCTACTCCACAATATTCAGATTTCTGTGAAAGACAAAGCTTTGCATGAAGAGACAGAGAGAGCGCGCACACTGTCAAACTAGTCAGGAAAGTTAATCACATGGAATAGATTACCTTCTCGTACTTCTGTGTCATAAACAAGCACTTTTGTTCCTTCCAGAACTATGTACTTCCTGTCCCATCCCTGCTGCCCACGCTTATTATTTCTGAAAACACAGAAGGAACAAGGGATAAAGTTGTATCAGTCGTTCCGTCAAGGTTTTGAGAATAGTAGCATCAGCTTAACCCAGCACGAATTTCACCAGCAACAAGAAAATTGGCCTCAGCAGATTCGTCTTAAGTATACGGAGCGCTCCTCCTGCGGCAGCACCAGCGCGCGGCTGGCGTTTTAGCACAGAGACTCACGTTTGTACCTTGGCACCTTCATCCATCCTTCCAGCCGTAAACCGCTGCTCGGCTCTTTCAGTTGCAGACCGGGAGAGTTCAATTTGTCCCGGCAAAAGGCTTCAGAGAAATGAGTAGCGTATTCTGTAGGCAAGCCACAGGTAGCTGGCAAACAGGTGGAGCATTTGGGATGGCACATCATCTGGCATTCTGAAAGAGGCAGGGTGTGCTAAATTCAGAGGGTCAATGGTTTTCAAGACCTGCAGGGTTCTCTTTTTACACTGAAGTAGCGTAAAGAAACGCCACTTGCCATGCTGTCTTTAAAAAAGGACAAATATCACTTCCAATAAAATAATTTCCACATAGAACGTTGGATTTGTTTGAAGGTAACATTTAAACCAGACTCGATTCCCTCCCTCATCAAATATTTCAGTCCACGTATCTATTGCTATTGGAACAAAAAGATTAACATGTGGTCCTTTTAAAGATTTCACTCAATTACTTTGATTTATGTCTGAACACGTTAAATTGGATCACGCTCGAGCGAAGGAATTGGAAACTTTCAATTCAAGTATCTTCCAGAAAATCCATCTCACTGCTTTTAACATGGAAGTTCCATTTATACAACATGCTGAGCGATGTCTTTATGTTGTTAAGGGATTGTAATATTGCTTTCATGCAGTATAAGGTGGGACATACACATTTTAAATAAGCAAGAGTAATTGATGGGTATATTCTCTGTAACAGAATGTAAATGTCAAATCCCATTTTAAAGCCACCTGACTAGTATCCATCTGTATATTCTGGGGCAGTCAGTGTATGCTACAGTTTCATTACAATTTGACTGAAGCACTATATTTTCTCAGCGTCCATCAACGTATATCAGGTAAGGTAGTTGTGTGTAAATAAAACTGAGTCCTCCGGGGAGGGAAGTACCAGGCGAGACATTCACATACCAAGCTAGTTTTCTACTTATGAATAATGTAGGGTAGTTAAAAAACAACCACAGAATCCCTTCCCTGTAGTCTAAGCAGTACGGTTCATTCTGCTACCCAGGCACTCCATCATCACACTGCCAAGTCACTCAGACGCATTCTAGATCAAGTCTTGAATACCTAACCTGAGTATCACGCTCAACGAGAATTATTGTTCTGTTTCATCCTTTTTGCCCTTTCCTCTCATCCAAGGTCCTTACCAAGACATTTCGATGCCTGCCGCCCGAAGTGCACGGTATCCAAACAAACCGCGCATTTTGTTGCTCTCATATTCAATCCCACATTGAACCGATGGGGAATGTTATGGTGCATCCTTTCTTTCAGCCGCCGATTGAACTCTGGGGAAAGGAGCAAGCAGCAAAAGGTTTATCAAAGCAGCATAAAGAACTTTTCTTATTTCCAAGGTCACTATCCCGGGATGAGAGGGCACTAGTTGCCTAAAGAAGTAGTTGTAGTGACATCAGCATAAAGTTGTTCAATACATGCAAGGTGCAGCATTTAATTTAAAGCATGTATAGGTAAGCGAGGACTTCTAATACCAGCCCCACAACTGAAACTGTGACCACCTATTTCACAAATAAGCAAGTTGATTCTGACAAGATGATTATTTTAGTATTCGTTAAATTTCTAGTCTGCCTTCCTCCTTGAACTCAAGGCGAATTACATAATAGAACCCTATAAAACCCCAATCTTAAAACCAAGAACCTCAGATAGCAGAAAAACCCTCCAGTCCTCCCCACAGTCATCCACAAAGGGTCTATCTAATGACTGAGGGGCCTGAGGGGGTCCAGCGATCTTAAAAAGACCTGGCCTCAACCAAAGACCTGGTGGAATAGCTCCGTTTTACAGGCCCTGCAGAACTTTGGTAGCTCCGTCAGGGCCCTCAGCTCTCCCGGAAGCTCATTCTTCCACCTGGTTGGGGCCAGGGCCAGGCATACCTCTCTGGGGTCAGGGACCACCAGCAGATTAGTACAGGCAGAGTGAAGAGCCCTGCAGGGGGCGTAAGCAGACAAGTGGTCCCTCAGATAGGCAAGGCAATAATTTTACTAACAATTTCTAACTCATTAGGCAATACAAGCAATATTCAACAAAATTTGCTGGAAGAATTGTACCAAATTGTAAAAAGCAAGAAATTGCGAAAATCATTGGCTATGATGCTGCCACTGCACAGAGCTACACAATAAAAATGAAAATTGATTTAAATAGCTTGACTGTTTATCCTAGGTACATTCAGGGCTTGTAGGGAGAACAGAGATGCAGGGGAGATAAAGGGACATGTTAACATTGTGGACCACCTAATTAAAAAATGTTTCATAATCTACAGAGATTATTATTAGCTATAAAGGTCTCTAGCAGTTATATTTGCATTTCTGGGTGTTCAGTGCTTCATCTAATTATCTCAGTAATTTTTGCAATGCCCCTATAAGGTAGGTTAAGTTTTATCACCCCAATACTGCAAATGGAGGCTGTGAGACTGGGGGGGAGGGGGGCACAAGGGGCTGGTGTTTTGGGCATATGGTAAATAATCATTGCTGAAGTGAGAATTGAAACCAGGGTTCCTGCAACTTATAGTTCACATTGTTGGCCATAACATGACCCCAGCTCTAGACCACATGACTGCATCACATGGAAAAATACAAGAACGGATCTACACTAAAAGCAGACAATCTATATATAAGACATCCATAAAACGAAGACAATCACTACAGTGAAACACTGAGAAGCACAAAAGCTTGGCAGTCCAATAACTCTGACTAGGAATTACTGTTGTAGCCAGCATTTTAGGTGATATGGGGCTTAATAAGCACCAACCGATTTTTAGTAAGATTGACAGGCCTAGAAAGCCAAAGAAAGGATTGTTAACTCAAGCCTCCTTTATGGTTCTATTTGACAGGCAAAGAAGACAAGTAAGATTCACATTAGCTGCAGAAATGTGTTGCATGAGAAAGGGGACCTGAAAGTCATCTCCCATTAGTTCAGGCGAGCACTTCAGAATAGAGGGTTCAGTAAATTGTTGAGCCAATGGAATACGGCTTCCGTGATTTAAATGTTGGCCCTTGGCTGAAAAAGTAGCAGAGATTGCTACTGGAATAAATTGTGTTAGTTTGATCAAGTAGAACAGGAAGACATAAAGGCCACCGTTGGGCATAAAGAAAGTCTCTTATTCAAACTGACCAATAATTTGGAAAAAAATTACGTAGCCAAGGAAGTAATGAGACATATGCTCAAATTTTCTTCTCAAATGCTGAATGAGGAAGGCATAGGGATGGGAGAAGATATACGGGGCAGGGACACAAGAACTAATGGCAGAGGAGTGAACACAGAAACTGTTCATCTGCATGCTCTTGTGAGGACTGATTAAAGGAGATTCCTAACTATACTAGTACATATCCAAGGAAGCAAACTGCTCCCTCCCCCATTTCTCACTCTCTGACTTAATTACAATTGAGGAGAATGGGAAGTTATACTATTTAGGTCCTGGTGTGGCAATATTCCTACGAGAGGCAGCAGCCCTTTGAGGTAGCTTTCATCTGGACTCTTCTCCCCCGCTGAGATGTGAAGGCCCAGAAATAAAAAACAAAAATCCAGAGGGAACATGTCCTTTAGACTCTTTTTTCCATTTTTCCAGCAGTAAAATTGGGAAATTTGAGGAAGCACACGAGAAAAGAACTCACTTCTATGAAATATATTCTCTTTGAGAGTGAGTGAGATGCTTTGCAGTGTACATGTACCCTCTGAGTGGAGAAATCTTCAGAAACATCCGAAGCCCCCCCCCCCAAAAAACTCCCTATTTCTTTTTGGTTACTGCTACCTTGATGATACCATGTGATTTCTCTCCCCTCGCCATCTCCAGGACATTGCCAATCCCTCTGGGGATGTCATTCCTTCTTCCCCTACATGCCACCCTTCAGATGCCCAGAAACAGTGGAGCTTATCGTGAGCATTAGGATATCACCGCTCACCCTATCAGCAGGTCCCCAGCTGCTGGGGTCTTCTGCACACACAAGTCACTGTTATCCCATATACAGGAGCCCTGCTTGAATTAGAGGCTGGCGGGCAACTCAGCATTTTTCAAATCTCCCCCATCCCATGAATCCATTCCTTTATAAACCTTTCAGTTCTTTTCTATCCCCCTTGCACTCATTTATTTGGGTCCGTTTATCCCAGTAGGGGAGATGTACGAGTTCTTTTTTTACATAAGACTTCAGGAATATGGGAAAGCACGCAAATCACGTGCATCCTCTCTCACTGATTCTATACCATGCATGGCACTTTAAGGTCCTCTAAATTCTGAGCACTCTCACATCCAGTAGCAATGAGACCAGATTTTCAGTGAAGTATTCTGCTCAGAGAATGTTAAAAAGGCAGTAAAAATGTAAATTCATCCTTAGGGTATACCATATTGTGAAAAACCTAGCTGCGAGCACTCTCCCCAGACAAAATATCTGTCAGAGAAAGGAATGCCGTCAGTGTTGCCATAATCCTTAGAGAAAGATCTAAAAGATATAAAGAGGTTCACTTTTAAACGAGCCAGACATTGTGACAAACAATTTTCTTCCTTCCAGTTTGTATCCAGAGGTAGTATGTGCATACTATTTTAGCAAGAAGCTCTTATGATTTTCTAAGTTCTGCAGTGTGCATCATTGAGCAGAATATAAAGGGTATCCTGCAGGGGGCATCACAGGAGATATATATCCAGCATAGATAGGAACTTCCTGATGATTTTCAGACTAATTTTTCCAGTGTCCTGATGGCTCAACAGGAGAAGTCCTGCTTTTTGAGCATCCTTCCTGCTTGCCTCCAGAATAGCCACTGAACCGAAAGAATGACTGCAGACAACAGCTAACAGTTAGTTAGGTCTCTCCTTTCCTCTTTCTATACATACAGTATTTGCTGGCGTATAAGACTACTTTTCCCCCCTGAAAAACATGCCTCCAAGTGGGGGGGGGGTCGTCCTATACGCCGGGTGCACTTCAGTTGGGATAGACATAGCTGCCCATAGTGGCCCATAGTACTGTAATGTAATGTAACAAACTCTATATTTTGAGTGGAAATGTTGGGGGGTCGTCTTATACGCCCAGTCGTCTTATACGCTGGCAAACACGGTAGTTATTTCTCTTCCAAATAAAAATATTTTATTCTTTAAGCAGCCTGGTGTTTCACTCTCTCTGCATTTCACTCTCCCCTGAGCCTCCGGGGAGGGCGGTATATAAGTATGATAGATAGATAGATAGATAGATAGATAGATAGATAGATAGATAGATAGATAGATAGATAGATAGATTTTCAAACTCTGCCAACACCAAGAGCCTTCAAACGATGCAAGAGATTCTGCCACCAGCAGCATCCTAGCTCCACAAGACTAAATAACCTTCCATTTATGTTTTTTACATCTCTGTTCTATGATAAAATTATTAAAGTTGGATTTCTCTCTAGCAGTGAGTGATAGCAATATTAGGCTGTACACCATGGGTCTCTTATTACATTAAAGAGCATAGCTGTGGGCCAGTTCTACATCTTGAATCTGAACTTTGCATGAGCAAGGGAAACTAAACCCAAAGATTAAATTTGGGGAACTTCTTGCATGAGCAGAAATGCAAAAACTGAAGTATTTCTAAAAGGAATGCCCAGCCTTTCATGACATCACCTGCAGGAATCTCATCTTCTATTCATTACACAATTCCACCGCTGTACGTGGGAGTTTTACAAGTAGAATAGGCCAAAAAAGACAGGCCCCTGCCCTAAGTGGTTTGTGATATATTGAGGATAGAGGAAGAAAAGAGATAAAAGTAAGAATGGATGAAACTTCTTCAGTAAATTCAGGTGGGCAAGCAGCCATGTTGGTCTGAAAAAACAGAACAAAGTTTGAGTCCAGAAGCAATTTTAAGACCATGAGCTTTTGTGTGCATGCACATGCGTTCATGCATTGAAACAGAAGCTACCAACCATTATATATAGGCAGCAGGTGAGGAGGATGTTGCTAGGGAGAGCCAATTACAGCTAAAATTGGATTAAGGCAATGGATAACACCTGTGAAAAGCGGCAAAGATAGTGTTTATTATGCGGTATGCTAATCAGCTGTTATTCATAGGTCTTACCCATTGCCTTAATCCAACCTTAGCTATGTTTGCTGCTATTCACAAGTTTTACCACTTGCCTTAATCCAATTTTAGCTGAAATTGGCCTTTCCTGGCACCATCTTCCTCGCCTGCTACCTATAAGTCCTGATTAGTGATTTCTGTCTCACTGTATCTGAAGAAGTAGGCATGCTCATAAAAGCTGATACCGAGAATAAAACTGTTGGTCTTAAGATGTCTCTGGACTCAAAGCATTACCAGAATAGAACTCCAAATGTCTTAGAGAAGATGTTAACTTTTAAAATAGTCTCCTCTAGATCAGGGGTAGTCAACCTGCCAGGAGGGGCTCATGGGAATTGTAGTCCATGGACATCTGGAAGACCACAGGTTGACTACCCCTGCTCTAGATCACTGCCATAAAAATAAATCAATGAATTGTTTCTTTCTTCTAAATATAATAAAACCCCTTTGCACTGAGTTTGGCCACCTAGCCAAGGGCAGTCTACCCTGGCTGCCAGGCAGAACGCTATCCCAACCCAACCATCCGCTCTCTCTCTCTCTTCAAGTGGACATGCCAGGGGCTGATTGCATGGCCATGGGCACACAAACCTCGTGCTCTGCTGCTGAACTAGCATCATCCCTCACTTTCTTCCTTTCTGGTGGGAAGGGGGGGGGAATTATTTATCACTTCCTGGAAACAACTATCTGCGGTTCCTCGTTCAGAAGCTCCCTTTTTCATTGTTTTCATTTGACTGGCACCTTACAAACAACAGTCGTCAATCTTGGCCAAAGTTGCATTTTATAGTGTAGAGCAGCGGTAGTCAGCCTGTGGTCCTCCAGATGTTCATGAAGTACAATTCCCATGAGCCCCTGCCAGCAAACACTGGCAGGGAATCATGGGAATTGTAGTCCATGGACATCTGTAGGACCACAGGTTGACTACCCCTGAGGAAGCAGCGCTTAAGTCTTCCACAGTGCGACAGAAGAGGAAGTAATAGGAAGGAATGCTTCTGTTCTCCTAACAATTGCCCTACTTCCTCTCAAACAGCCTTTGGCTTGCCATACTTGGGGGCCTGTCAGAAAAGCAGAGTGAGACCTGAATCAGGGATGGGGGGGTGTCGCTTTCAGTAAGATACTCTTTGTAACCCCCACCCCGCCCTTTGAAGCCTTACCCTCTGGTGTAGAGGACTCCTTTCTGCGGCTTGAGGGAGGAGCAAGCAGGCTGATGGGCGTGGGCTGGTGTTCTGGTGACCGGACTATGGCAGACATGATGATCTGCTGCCTGGCCGTGGCAGGAGTGGATGGGTGAGGGTGGTCTGTAATTTTCCTATGGGCAGCTACGGATACACATACACAGTTAGTTAACTCCTCCCAGTACAAGAAGCAGCAGTGGTTCTACGTAACCTTAAGAGTTAGAGCCTGTAGCAAGGGTGTGGCTATATTGGATCCTCAACAGCAAACAAACAGGGGAGGGGAGAAGAGGGGGAAAAAAACATTTTCACAGCTACAGAACACACAAAATAAGAGACAGGTTTGGGCTAAAAATGACCCCTCCTCTTCAGATGCAACTTTTCAGCAGCCCCCTACCTTCCTCTCGAGCAGATCTGAGCTCAATGCGTGTTTTCTGAAGGGCCTCCTCCAGCTCAGCCGAACGGGCCTTCTCCTTCTCCAATGCCACCTTCAGCTCATTGTACTGCAGAGGAACCTGTGTGGGTAAAGAAGGGTCCTCTTTCCGTCGACTAAACAGGCCCTAGCAACAGAAACACACAGACAGCTCCTAACTCCTAGTAAGTGATGGTTTAAACTAGGGTTAGGGAAATCTAACTAACTTCAGACCAGAGGGTCTGGCAGTATTCCTTATCTAAGTAAAGAAATGGGGAAGGAACCTTTAAGGGTCTCCCCATTTCTCAATTTGTTTTCAAGGACCATTAGTTTTCTCCCTGGAGAAATTCATCCACCATCACAGAAAGCGAAATTCACTCTCCACTGCTGTTTCATCTCTATTTAAACAGCATGGCCAGGTAATTTGTTTCTGGGTCATTAATAAAAGGACAAAAACCCGACAAATCCTGAAATGCCACTCCTGTGCGGTGCTTATTTGTGAAATGCTTCCTGGTTTTGTTTCACACGTTTCCAATCAAGGCAAGGGAAATTGTACGTCTCCCTAATTTTTCCAAGCATCTAGGTCAAAGGAAGGAAGACCAAAATACTGTGATGTAACATGGCCTAACTGAAGACCTTCTGCTGGCATTACAACATTTTCTCAAACTGGGGCATGTTTGTTATTCAATACTGCTTACTATAAAAAGGCACCATGTCTAATCCATTAGGATCTGAAGACTGCTTTTCGTACTCCCAGGGAATTACACCCACCCAATGGGATCTTTTTTCTTTGCAACAGCCGACTCATCCACACTGTTCATGCACTATTACAAACAGCTTTTTTACACTTGTCTCCATTTCACAAACAGTTTAAAACATAGCATGGAGGAGCTGCTGTTCCAAAAACTCATATTCAAAGTTGCCTTGTACGCAAAGAACTAGTCACATGCGTTCTTTGCATCCCAGCTACAGATTTTTAAAACACCATTCAAAGCTGGCTACTGGGTGCTGGTTAATTTTTGTTGTACCCACCTTCTTCTTCTTGGCAGGCTGGTCCATCTTTGCTTGCAGGAAATCTATGAGTTTAGTTTGCTGAGAAATAGTGCCCTCCATTTTCACTTTTTCATGGGAATAGAGAACCTTTGAAATAGAAAAAGAATGAAAAGCAGAGATCGTGAGAGAACTATTCAAACATTCAAACAGTCCCAAGCAGATCCAGAAGGGAATCCAGGGCAGAATTCCAAAGCCTAATAGCTGCTGCTTTTCTCTTACCTGGATATTCTCTAGCTGGTACTCCAGGTCACTTCTTTCATTTTTTAAAAGGTCTGCTCTGTCCAAAGCTTCTTGCAGGCCTTGAGTCAGGCGAAATATATGGTTTTTCTGCAAGTCCATCTGTTGCTGCAGTTTTGCTTGCTATGGATGAGAAAGTAAATTTCAGAGACTCTTAAATCCATTCAGTGTCACTTTTGGCAGCCCAAAACAATCCCTTCTCCTAAACCCAATGCTATTATGTCTGTTAACTACACCCTTGAAATGTTGTGAGTTCTTTTGGATGGGTCTCAGACTTTTTATGCATTATGTAGAATGAGATGGCATTTTTTTTTATTGTCACTTTTCAGCACTTTACACAGCTGTGTTGTCATCTTGTTGAATGCTCCTCCACGTAAATATCAAGAAGAGGCCTCCACGTAAATATCCAAGAGAGGACAATCTCTCTTGGATATGTTCGTTCACTCTTACCACTTCGTTCTGCATAATGTGAAGACTGAGTCTCATTCTGGAGGACTCTATTGTGCTAAGGGAAGTCAAAAGCAGTGGTACAACTGATCATGTATCAAGAAAACTGAAGGGCACATTAAAATTGTACAGAGGGGAATACACAAGCTTCCTCTGTGCATATAATCCCAGAAACTCAGAAAGGAACTGGAACTGATGGCTAAGCTACACAAAATGATGGGAGATCTATAAACCAATCTCCTCACAAATTTCTAAAGCCATTAGAGCCCCTACTGGGATTGAAGCTCTGGAAGAAATGGGAATTAACGCCCCCCCTTGCAATTCCTCCAGTCAAAACCACTTCCCATGATCTATATTTAATAGGAAGGAGGACAATTTTCCTCTTGGACTGAGCCACACCCCTGCTTGCCAAGAGACATAGTTGCCTAAAAGATATCAGGTTCTTGCCAGTTTGTCTTGTTCAGGCACTGTTTGTTTGTGGATCCTGGTTTTGGGCTGCTGTGCTACGCTCTGTGTGCCAAAGGTTACCAAGAGGAGAGCTCTGGAGACTTTTGGCCTTGACTTACACAGCCACCTGTCTATAATTTGTTCGCTAAGAAATATCTTGAACACAACACATTTCTTCTTTAAAAACAAATTATAGAGCTTCCATTTTTTCTATTTTGTGTTTCTTTCATTTAAATCAGTGGTCCCCAACCTTTCTGAGGCTGGGGACCGGCAGGGCATCGGGCCGCGCCCGTGCGGACCGCGCTCGCGCATCGGGCCGCGCCCGCACGGGCCAAGCCCACGCATCGCGAATGCTGATTCCCTCTCCCTGCCCTCCCGCAGTAAGAAGCTTCCCGGGCCGCAAGCTTGCGGCCCGGGAAGCTTCTTACAGCGGGGGGGGCAGGGAGAGGGAGCCGCGGCCCGGCGCCATGTCCTTCGCGGCCCGGCACCGGGCTGCAGCCCGCAAGTTGGGGACCATTGATTTAAATAGTAGTTTGGTATTTTTAAGCCGCTTTGTGTCCCCATTGGGAAAAAACCCTGGGTGCATCTGCTAAATAGAGCACATTTAAATCTTCAATACATGAACTGCAGCCTAATATTAACTGGCATATATTGCTTCAATAAAGTTTTTGAAATTCTATGCTGTTGTTAGTTGCGAAGGCGTGTCCAACCCATCACGACCCCATAGACAATGATCCTCCAGGCCTTCCTGTCCTCTACCATTATTGGACTCCTTCTGACCAGAGGGGCTCATCTTCTGGCGTCATATTGTTTTGCCTTTTGAACCTGTCCATAGACTTTTCATGGAAAAGATACTGGAGTGGCTTGCCATTTCCTTCTCCAGTGGATCACCTTTTGTCAGAGCTCTCTGCTATGACCTGTCTGTCTTGGGTGGCCCTACACAGCATAGCTCATAGCTTCACTCAGTTACGCAAGCCGCCTTGCCACGACAAGGCAGCGGTCCTTGAAAATTCTATACAAATCCTCTATCCTCCACCCTTCAATTAAAACACATTTTTGTGTAATATACCAACATAAAAACACGTTTCAATGATAGAATCTGGTAGTACTTGAAATCTCAAGATTAACTTGTTTTGTTCTGAACAGAATTCCCAAATTTCCAAAGCATCACTAATGACTTGAAGAAATGTTAGTAATTGTGCTTTTGCAGTCAAACATTAATTAACCTAACTTTACAGCACTATTTTTCAATCTCCTCAAAACTTTCTATGAGGAAGGCTAGCATCTCATGATAGATTTGGTATTACCTCTTCCAGAAGCCTCTGCTTGAGTTCACGTTCTGTCTCAAGCTTCTGCTGCAGACTACGAGCATTCATCTCCAGCATGGCATGCTTCTTCTCCAAGTCATTAAGCTAAGTGGTTAGAATACATATAAGGGTGCTTTAAAAAGAGTACAGAGGTGAAATGCAATCATATGAGGCAAAGATGACTGCCATCAACCAATGCAAATACCTTTTCTTTCAAACTGCAACTCTTTAATGAACTGCCCACCCCTTCAGCTATCCTAAAGGTTTACTCTTTGTTCCTTATTGCACAAAAACTGCACCTTCCAGAGGAAGTTATGAAGCATATTCATTCTGAAAATGAACCTGCAAAGATCAAGTTATTTCCATCCATTGCAGATGATCTCAAATTACAACCAAATTATGGTGACTGCTTTAAAGCAGGGGTAGTCAACCTGTGGTCCTCCAGATGCTCATGGACTACAATTCCCATGAGCCACTGCCAGCAAATTCATGGGAATTGTAGTTCATAAACATCTGGAGGACCACAGGTTGACTACTCCTGCTTTAAAGGTTAAATGTAACTGACCTTGTCAGAAAGACTTTCAGCCTTGAGTTTCTGTTCCTTTAATGCTTGCTGCAGAGCCAAGATCTCTGCCTTGTGTTCTTTAACGGCAAGTTCTACCACCTGGCGTGATTCAGTAATACGTTGATCTGCTCGTACCCTACACACAAAAAATGAGAAATAGTATTTTTCAGGACTCGATTCTTCCAAGGATAACAGAGGAAATTAACAAAAGGGAGCCAATTCAGCCTTCCAAGGTTCTGGTTAAGGAATACCCAGTATTCTACAATGCCACTCCCCTCTATTACATAATTCATTCACATCTGCTGTGCTGAGAAAGTTCCAAGTTTCCATAGCAAGAATCTTGAATCAACACTTACCACCATATGGTAGTACAGAAAAAGAAACCATGTTTAAATAAAACAGCTGGCAAATAGTCAGAATTGCTGTTCTTTGTATTCATGGCCCTTGGGAAGGAATAAGGGGGAACAATTGGCTGGCAAATTCTATGGCGCAGTGACCAAACTTATACCATGACTGGGACTAAAAAGAGCACACTAATAGAACAAGGTACAAGTGGAGCTGCACAGGGAAAGCTGACAGGCTGGTGAGCTAAGAAATAGGCAAATAAACAAACAAACAAATAACAAAATAAACTTGGATACGGTTAGGAAACAGACTACATACACATAGATAGGAGTCAAGCACATGCTTGTCTTCCCAGCTGCACAGGGCAACAACACCAGGAAACAGATTGTAGGGGGGGGGAGGTGGACAAAGGTTGTTTTAGATTCCTGGTTTGTCTACCATAGACTAGACCCATTACAAGAAGAATTAAACCAGCTATAGTCCCACATAATGATAATCCAAGCTCTGCCTAGGCTTTTTCCTGAAGCACAGAAGTTCTAATTTATTTTTATATATTTATAACTGTATATACTATCCATTCCTGTGCAGCAGGCTCAGGGTGGTTTACAACAACAACAGCAACAGCTAAATCATCATATAACAATAAAACACAGTTAAACACTATAAAAGCACAATCAAACACAGTAGAATTCTGATAGTCTTCCACCTCCTGCCAGCCGTTGCAGTCCAGCTAGCCAATTTGGCCATTACAATTTGGCCAAGGGAAGGGGGGGGGGACATAGAGAGGAGAAGTATAGGAGACGAAAGAAAAGAAGCCCACATGATAGAGAAACCTTTGCCAGCCAACGTGTGGAGTGATATTCTCTTCCTCAGGATCTTGCAATTCAGTTTGTGTTAAGAAAAATGGGGGGGGGGGGGGAGAAAAAGGGAAAGTTGTGCTGGAAGCTGTCAGCACCACTAGCAAGCGATATCCAAAAAGGGTAGTGGAAGTCTGACGTTGCAGCATCTTGCCTGATTATAGACTTGTGACCAATATGGGCCTGCCCAGTCTCTGATGGAGACCTTGTGATGGAGAGCCAGTTTGGTGTAGTGGTTAGGAGTGCGGACTTCTAATCTGGCATGTTGGGTTCGATTCTGCGCTCCCCCACATGCAACCAGCTGGATGACCTTGGGCTTGCCACGGCACTGATAAAGCTGTTCTGACCGAGCAGTGATATCAGGGCTCTCTCAGCCTCACCCACCCCACAGGGTGTCTGTAGCAGGGAGAGGAAAGGGAAGGTGACTGTAGGCCACTTTGAGCCTCCTTCGGGTAGGGAAAAGCGGCATGTAAGAACCAACTCTTCTTCTTCTTCTTCTACTCTGTTCCTAATAGTAGAGACACAGCCCGGTTGGGATCCCACTAAATCAGATGGCAAGCAATCTGACAGTACTCCCAAGTCCCACAGATCAGGGTTATTTATGGCTTTTCCCCGACACCGCTATCCCTCACAAAGCAAAAAATCCATACCTGCTTTGTTTCTCTGTATCCAACATTCTCTGCAGCTCTCGAACCCGACATTCAAACTGAGTTTTCTCGTCCCCCAGCACACTTCGCCATGCCTCCCACTGGCGCTCTTTCTCGAGGAGTTCATCATTCAGGGCCTCCAGATCCATCACTTGCTCCTCCAGCATTGTGCAGGTTGTCTTTAAGGCCTCCATTGTCTGAAAACAAACCCCTTTAATCATTTTTCCAATTTCTACCTCAAAACCATTGCACCTTTTCTAAAACAAAACTCCGTCGTCTTTATGAGGCACCTCTTAAGATTTATCACGCTTAGCCTTCCTAGATGCAAGTAGGAAAGAAAGGAGAGGGGAGGAAGAGGAAGAAACACAAAGTCTGTACCTCTCCGAAAATAATACAAGAACAACGACAAGACAGTTTGGCTGGTGGTACTCACTCATGTCTTGGGCCAATAGGCAGCTAAAACAAAGGAAAAGGAAGGATCAGGGATATTTGGGCCTATGGAGTTCTTTGAGGTTGAAGGAGAAAGGATGCCATGGAAGCAACCAAACAGGCAATGGGGCAGGTGATGCAAGACAGTGATGACGCTCCCAACTCTTAGCTCGGCTGAGACCTGCGCAAAAATATCAGCCTCTTTCTTTCAAGAATTTTTATGATGCAAATAATTTTTGGAGAAGGTAACAGTGTACAAGACAGAAATCACACATGCTTAGGACTGCAGCATTTCTCCTGGATATCACAATTACTCCTGAACGTCAGAATTGCGTAATCGGGTAAACTGCATTCCAAGGACTAGCTCGGTTTCTCAGTAACAGGAGACAAGCCTGTCCACTGTTACTGCACCTCTCCTGCAACTCACAACTGCAAGGGAGTGACATTAAAGAAAGCGCTGTCAATTCAATGTGAAAATGAAGGGAAACTAGCCTGGCCAGCACCCTGTGGGAACTAAATGTGCACTCCAGAAAACATCCCAGAATCCTCTGTAGCACAACAGGTTCCTCGGCAGATGAGTCAGGGTGTTCTTTAGTGGTAAAAAACCCCCAACAACCAATACCCCCCCCCCCAAAAAAAAAAAAAACTGGGCAGAAAAAGGTGAACAAAACCCCTTCCGGGCTGAATTTAGATCTTGGTGATTTCTCTCGGTTGTTTGCTACTACATTTAAATATAATTGGAGTAGGAGTTTATGGAATGCCATTCTACATGGTTGAATTCCCCTCATCTTGCAGAGACATCAGCACAGCATATATGTTCTCTCATCTGTGGTCAGGGAAATCCATGATGGCGTACAGATTTCTCTGGTCTACTTATCTTGCCCAATGGACCAGTGGATTAGATTTCACCTGTTTTTCTGTTGATGAAAAATGAAGCAGTGGTGCTCTTTGACTACCAAAAAGGTTATCTTGGGGATCACAGGACCAACATGAACAAAAGCCATGGGGACGGGAGCCGTAGTAGGTCGGGGGGGGGGGGAACGGGGCTTACTATCCTCGTAAATAAAGACATGAGATTGAGTAAAAAATTGGCTGGATCCAAGCCACTGTCTCCCCCACTCTAATAAAATGCCAAAGGGAGAGTTGGGAAGGACTGTCTCAGAAGGTCAGATGATTAGCAGTAGCAGTGGGAGAGATGATGCGATGAACGTTGCCTTTCCTAGACACGTGCTTGAGTCAGTGACTGGAGTCCTCTAAAGCCACTGTAAACGCACATTATTGTGTGAATGTACTCTCTCTGACAAGGGTCCCTAATGTGGAGCCTATGGGAGCCCATAGTCCCTGCTGAAACCTTTCTAGGCATCCACCAAGTGTTTTTAAAAAGTCCATGGGTCCCGGTGGGGCTTTGGCCCAGATGAGCTTCTAACTGACCACTGCAGAATCAATTGGCCAGGTAGATTTTTCTTAAAGTTGCTTTGGCAGCAGGTGCCGGAACAGCACCAAAATCTTCCTTGTGTGAATCAATGTGAACTGTGTGCATACCATAAAATATTTTAAAGCTTTATGTTCCTTTTGAAGATAATCTTGTTAAATAGAGCTTTTTGTCCGACATGTTATAGAGTCACTATTGGAGCAGACACCCAACATGGTGTTTGGCTCCTCCGCCTGTGACAACCATTTTGTAGCTGGCTCCATCACCCTATCTAAGCCTCCAGGGAGGGCGGTATATAAATATATATAATAATTCTTTTTATTACTGATTTGAAATGTTTTAAATCCTTTTATATTTTCCTTTTGTATTGTAATGGCCTATGGCTACATGCAATAAAATCTGACTTGACTTGACTATATAAGAAATAAATATGTCAGAATTCCAAAGACACCCCACAGACTCAAAAAAGTTGGGGATCCCTGTTCTATGGTGTGGGAATACTTAGAATGCTCATTACAGGGCTGGTCAACCCATCTCGTAAGGTGGTCAGAAGCAAAAAAGACACATGGAAAAGGGCAGTGACCAAAGAGCTAAGGCATCTTTCATACAGGAAAACCGCCCCCAAGAATAATTTTTTTTTAAGTCTAAAGAGGGAAGCCTCCTTAATTTAGAAAATAATGATAAATGGTTTGAAAGATAACAAGATAATGTTTGTGCATTTCCTTGCCTCTCTTATTATAGCAGAACTTACTTGACTCAAGGAAGCTGGTTGGTAGTGGGTTACAAACTGATGAAATTTCTTTCTTGCTGCACAGTTCATAACTCTCCGTACCATAAGCTGAAGCTATTGTCTTTAGCTTATAGGGCTTTAAAAACAAGAGTAGGTCAAATTTACAGAGCATAAGCCTGGCAACATCTATTCATCATGATAAACCAATCTTCTTATACTGAGGCAGTATATCATTGGATATCAATTGCTGGGGACAAGCAGTGGATGGTCCATCAACATCATAACTTGTGCGCATGTGCTCAGGAATCAAGTTGGCCAGTTCAGCTACAGCTGAAAGAATGTTGGCCTACATGTATCTTAGGTCTGAGCCAGCAAAAAAAATGTGTTTAGGTTGCTTGCATCTTCCTTCGCACATACAAAATTCTGGTTCAAGTCTCAGCTTGTGACAGAGGTATACCTTTAAAGTCCGGCTAACTAATTGACTGGCTCCACATTGCTAAAGCCATAGAAACACCGTAACTGTGTGTAAATTCCTTGGTTCATACTTCTCACAGCAGAAGCCTCAAAATTCTCCTCTCGTTTTTATCCTGTCTGCTGAGAGTGACTTGAGTGCAGATATGCATGCATGCACATTCAATTTTCTGTCTCTGCCTAGGCAATGAAATGTATGTTCAAGGAAGGCCTTATGGTGACCATCTCTTTCTGCGTTAAGTAACAGATTTCAAAACAGATTTACATACTCTTCATGTTTAGCTACTTTCCCCATCCTCTGCTTCATAAGATAAGGCCTAGGTACCGGTTCCAATTGCAAAGTTTTTCATCCTGTAAGATTATGACTTGGATAGCCCAGAATTGCCAGAGTTTGGATGGAAGACCACTAAGGAATAACAGAGTCGCTATATAGAGGCAGGAAATGGCAAATCACCTGGGAACATCTCTTGCCTTGAAAGCCCTATGGGGTCACCATTAAAAAAACAACAACAACAAATAGGGGATTATTTAAATTGGAGTTTGTTCTACTGCCTGAAGCCTCTACATAGGAAGCCTGGGTCTGGAACTTCTGCTTTGCCTTGCTTTTTGTGGAAGATATCATGTAGCTCCTTCTATTTTTTTAAATGGCTTGCATAAAAATATTTTTCTTTTGCCAAATAAATATGAAACTTAAGACCTCATTGCAGGTGGGAATATAACTGCATTTTTCTACTTCTGGTGCCTTTTTTAGGTGCTTTGTATTTTACTCTTTGATGGCATGTAAACTCTCTTTGTAATAAATTCAATTTAACTTTTCTTATACACTGCCCTGCTTTATGTCACACTTACCAATTGTTTCCCAGGAACTACTGCAGCTCTTTGAGCCCCCTTTAAAGGAATAAGGCATTCTGATGCCCTCCGGCTGTTCTTCTAAGGCTTTTATAGGTTATGAACCTTTGAGACCCGGGGAGATATACTGGGTGCGTGGAACAGAAACTCAGGTTGGAAATAACTTCACGTAGTTAGACATCTTCGCCGCTAAGGAGGCAAACTCTCTTAAGGTTAGATCAAGCAATTATATTTTTATCATGTCAGCCTTTGCTTGGACACAAAACCTTTAAAAGATTATTAATTCCTGAACACTTACTTGTTTCTGACTCGTGAGCTGCATCTCCCTCTCTGTGATTTCACGACGAAGGTGGTCAACCTCGCTTCGCAGCTGGACTGCCTCATCATTCGCTCCTGAAGCCTCATCTAGCTGTTTCGACAAGAAGAAATTCTGGTTGTTCAGCTCAGCGTTGTCCTCGGTCAGTTGGTTCAACTGCTCTTCCAAGTCTGTAATCACCTAAACAAATAAAACAGAAAAACATGAAGACACATTTTCTGAAATAGCCAATCTTTCCCTTTTTGAGCCATCATGCAGTCTTCTAGACTGGAACATGCTTAAGGTATACACTGGAAGCCAAATGAGTCCTTAGCTTGAAGATCAGTCACTTCAGATGAGCTGGACTTAATTTAACCAACATGATTATAGCACATTGCAAAATCTGTTAATTTACACATAACAACGTGGATTTGAGAGAACACCAGTCAATGGTCCTCACTTTAGATCTACTATATTGTGGTTTGGTCATGTGCAAATTTTGATTTCTCTCTCTAAACCTCACTCTATCTAACAAAAGAAGCTAGCTTGCAAAAGAGAACTTCCATCATAATGTTTACCAGGGAATTCTTTGAAGAGAGGTAATGCTGACATGTATTATCTGGAATGCCTTTAGTTTATAATGGTTGAAATCAACAAAACCCAGTAAGTTGCCAGAGAAAAAGTGTTTTGATTTAGGAAATGGTTGATTTTATTTAGGAATGCCTGATTTTATCGAGCCAGTACAACAGTACAAAATGAGATATGTGAATAAATTTATTGCAGCAAAACAGATTATACAGGAAAAGCCAATATAAGCTTTCGAAAATGAAAGGCAAAAGAACCAGGTAGTGTTTGCTTGTATGAAAACAGATGTGTCTATTAAAGTTGTATATAGCTGTGGTAATACACTGTACCCCATAATAATATTTTATATGAACAGCAAAGTGGGGCCAATTCTGCACTTCTAAAAAAAATAGCGTTAAGCCAGTGCAGCCATGTAGCTGCTGGTTTTCTGCTGGGAAGCTGGATGCAGACAATGTCGTTTGAAATGCCAAAAATATGGCGTCTAAAAAGTTAAGTGACTTGCTATATTTTCTGGATGCGGAATGGCCCTGAGTATTCAGCCACATCAACTGGTGGGAAAATTCACAAAAATGAGAAGAAGTCAAAGAAAAGTGAAAAAAAACCCAGTAATTCTGTAATGTATTTAAGGACCTATATTCTGCCATTCCATACACTCACTCGATAAAGGATAGTTTAATTTTTAAAAAACAATCAAAATAAAAATTTTAATATCTAATCACACAATTCTATCATACACAGATGATATACTAGCTTTAGCTAGAGGAATATGCTGTTATAGATTGGTCTTCAACTGATGGGCTGAGCCTTACAATCAATATGAATATATATATTTTAATAGGTATTTATGAGAAGAAAGGGGAAAGGGGAAAGAGAAAGGTAAAGGGGACAGAAGACCAAAAACTGATTTAAATGTTAAAAATATTAAGTGATTTCACTTAAGTTTCACTTGAAAGTGGATTTACTGGTAAAAAATAGGTCTGCAACCCAAATAATTGATTGAAAATAGCTTCCCTCCTGGGTAAAGGGGCATTTCTGTTAGCATCATATCACGTGGAGATTCACATTTACATCACAACTTTGAAACTGCCCGCCAATAATATTTTTGCAGCATGATTGGTAGTAGAGAAGAGTATAGTAAATTAATTATTTGCTTCCCTGGATTCTTTTATGCATGGTCCAGATTTTATTCATGTCAAAAATAGCTTAGACTAACAACATGAATCAAAGCCCTTGGTAGACACACCTAATTTGGCCCTTGGTGAAAAAGGGATAGGGAACATCAAGGTTTTGTTTTTGAAAAACCACTCTCAGAACACCGGCAGTCTGAATCATCTGGCAAAAATTATAGGCAATAGGTGAACAACGCACAAAATGAAGCATTTCCTAATACAGTGCCTAATTAGCTTATGAAATTTATTACGTCACGGTGACTAGAAAAGAGGAAAGGTCTATCAACGGCTACCAGTCATAGCTAGCATGACAGGTTCTCTTTTAATTACTCTCATGTTCCACAGCTGGGAATGCATCTGCCCATTCATTTTTAATCTTGACATTTTTATTTCCTTTACGAAATTTTTCCTCCGGAGTCAAATCCAAACGAACCCTGATTAACTTTTGCCTGTTGAATCCTATTGAAAGCTTGTTATTCCTCTAAGAACCTTGTATATAGTAAACATTTTTATTATGTTGTATACTAATCCATGACCCGCTCTCTACTTATATCTGTGGTCTTGTAATTCCAATTTCATAGTCTGATGAAGCGTACGTCTAAAATTTAGTTGGCCTTATAGGTGCCATTGTACTCAAGCTTTGTTCTGCTATTTCAGACTTGAATCAGTCATAACTAAAGTAAGAACTTTTCTATTCAAGGCCACTATCCCTCTGATTAGAAGATGCTCAGGATAAAAACAGCAGCAGGTGACCAACACCATTGTGTCCTGCTTTTTGGATGCATATGCCTTGTCACTACTAGCAAGCAGTACTAGACTAAATGAATTTTTCATCTGATCTACCAGAACAGCTTTTCGATAACAAATCCCTACTTGATCATCTAACCTAATATAATACACATAGCTATTAAATGTAATTTTCTACATAGGGTGATGTCTCCCAGTGGGAAGTCTTTCAAGCGATACATAATCAAGTAATTGCAACTGAGAAAAAGACATGCAGAGAGATATGACGGAAGCGGGAAAATGTTATACAGTTAAAAGAACCTGCCTCAGAAACCAAAGAGGAGAATGGAGTGAATTCCTCTTTTGGGGATGATCAGATTTCAAACCTACAAAAAATGTCTTTGGGCTGGTTGTCTGAATCACATTTTTAAAAATTCGACATAAAGGGAACTATGAACTTGACGATGTAAAACTTCTGGGTAAATGTTGAAGAACCTCTTCCCAGGGGAGCTTCCAGGGTTCATCATTGCTTAGTTTGGAAGGGTTCATTCACTATGGTCACTGGGTCCTTAAAATTGTTGCTATCTACAGAGCTTTTCCCCCTGATTATTTTGTTACTTCACTGAGTGTTTTTATATTTACCTATTTTAGATTTCTTTAAAACCTTCTCATTCATATTGCTGACAGAACTGTCAGAGAGACAGATTTATCAGGTTTTAAAAGTAAAATAAGTGCCAACCATTACATAGAGAGCCCAAGGCACACGGAAGACACAGTTCTCAAAAATATCGCCCACACCATCCCTGAAGGAAGAGGATGCATCAGTTCTTGCAATAATAAGTAGCAGTATTTAAAAGAGGACACAAGCCACCATGAAGCTACTTCCAAGGCAAATGTGTCTCTGGGTTTTGACCCTTCTACAGCAACTACCCATAAAGTACAAACTCCCCAAGGAGTTTCAAAAACAGTTTGATATGCAGGTCTGCTGAAGCAGAAACAGAATTCCTTCTGGAGAACCCCAAATGGCTTTGGGATAGTTAAAGGAGCTCTTTGACTCTTAGCAAAGACTATTAAATACTATATCACTTGGGTAAAATGACAGCTCCACCTTTAGTGGAAGTGATCATCTCAGTAGAAACCTCTCTCAAACAAATTACTTCTACACCAGTCCTCAAGAAACAACAACAAAATACAAAGATTCCATTGCATTGTACGGAATTTTTTTCATAGTTATGACTTTTACCAGGGCACAAGAAAGGGAGTGAAGAGGTTCTTCTAGGACTAATAAAAACAGATAGCTTAAATGATATAAATTCAAGACTGTGGAAGAGCATGCTTAAATGACCACAGAAAAACAAAGACATCCCAATGGGGTTGGATCTTACACCAAGGGAAAGCACCACTTGTAATGGAACAGATCCAACACACTATCTTACATAGCCAATATATGGGAGAACCACATATTATGGAGGCATGTTGCTGGTCTGTAAATAATCACATGTCCAGATCAGTATAAATGTGGTCAGCGGGCTAGTAAAAATAAACATGTCTATGTGCTAATAACTTGTAAATGCATTTGCTGGCTATATGAAGGTGAACAGAAGTCCCTAATGTATCAGGAGAACACTTCAATTTTTCATAGAAACTATAAATAGCTGTGGTAGGCTTTCTCTCTGCATTGCTATAATCATGAGAGGCATGAGAAACATTAGAACCATACAGTAAAATTTAAAAGGCAAATCTAAAGTGTCTTCTCAAAGTGCTGCCCATTTTTTTTCCTCCACCCCTTGTCTCCATCAGAAATGTATACGTTTAAGAGACCAAACACTTCATTTGGCTGAATCAGAAAAATAACAATTGGTTTAACCTCCCCAGACCCCTGCCCCAAACCACAAGGCATATGTAAAATGGAGGTAGACAAAGAGGCAAATCATTAGGATTTTAAACACAATGCGGAGATTTCATAATTTATTTCTCCCCAATGAGGACCCAAAGCAACTTACACTGTTCTTCTTTCTTCCATTTTATTCCCACAACTGCACCATGAAGCAGGTCAGGCTGAGTGTGCATGGCTGGCCTATCATCCAGCAAACCTCTATGACTGAATAAGGATCTGGACCTGGGTCTCTAAGATCATGGTCCAACACTCTGCCATATTATGCAGACTCTCAATAAGGTGAGAACCACTATTAGGTTGCTCTTTTTAAACCTAAAGGACATGCTATCTTTTCCAGTCTTGGGGGAGAGGGACTACGCAGCAGAGACAGGATATATGCAGTATTATATGGGTGTTTAAATCATATATCCACTCTAATACTAAGGTAAAAATCCTTCTCCAACAAAAAGAAGTATAAAATGCTATCATCTGTTCTCTATCGAGAAACAACAGCAGGGTTTAGAAGCAAGGCTGGCAGTATCAACGCATGAGCAGTTTTGGCACAGCAAATAAAACAGTGAGATTCTAACTCCAAGACCATTCTTAATTTGTTAGAGAATTTCCACTCCCTTCTGTGTTCGCTGTATTGACAAACAAGCAACTGCTTTTATAACTGGAATGAGCATGTATCAAAAGCAGCAAAGGAGTTATGAAAGCAGGTTTCTGAACAGTCTTATCTAATTGCTTAATGCGTTATAGTTGCTTTCCAAACTTTTAAATATCGCCTCTATCCTTTTTATCAGCATGCAAGACTACACGCCAACGAGGCATTAAGGCCTTGGTAGTGCAACACAGACTTGGCTCTGGATTCAAATGAACTAGAGATACGCAGTCAAACAGGCACCTGGTTGCCCTCTGCAGCCACACAACTCCCATATAAAGGCAAAAAACAGGGGAAGCTTTGTTTTCAGTTTGCCTGCAGGTATGAATTATGAGCATGCCCAGCACAAAGAAGCAAAGGTGGAGTGGGGGCTGAGAATCCGAGTTGATAGCTGAAGGGTGCATGCATCAAGATGGAACGTGGCTTCAACACAGGATCCAATGAGCAGCAACAACAGATCAGAAGGAAAAGCACCTACCATGTTTGTTATCGAGCACCCAGTAAAGCCACGCAAGCAATTAGAAGGAGCAGAAACAAGAGTGGCAGCCAGGCCTCAGAGCTAAATGGTCAGCAGTAGCTAGGAATCACAGCATCTGATGAGAGATTGGGTGGGGATGAAAAGCCTCCAGGGCCTGCAAAGGACAATGCTGGCAGGGGCTCATGGGAATTGTAGTTATGGACATCTGGAGGACCACAGGTTGACTACCCCTGCTGTAAACTACAGGAAGTTTTTTTTAGCCTCGTGGAAGGAATGCTCCTTGAGCACCCTCAGAAACTAACTCTCTGATGAGTTCTCTGCCATGCTGTTTACTAGACAATCAAATCGCTTTCAAGAAAAGATTGAAAAGTTACTAAGCTTCCCATTTATTTTTTTCCTCTCTCCCTCTTTTCCCTCTAGAATTCTTTAGACAAAGCAAAGAACCCCTTTTCAAAGTAGGTCTTGATTAGCCATAGTGGGAAGACACAAAAACACTCCACTACAAAGGGACTGTCTGACTCCCAATGAAGGGGGTGGGAGGGAAGGCGGCAGCAAAATATCTGTGCCAGAAACGGGTTTCACCTTCAGTCCTGACATCCTCCAGCGAAGCCTTAAGAAACAATACTTTGCACCTCTTACTTCTTTTCTACCCCTTTTACTTAGTCCATGTGGATTCAACCATCTTTCCTTCTTAAAGCTTCAGATGGCTTTAAGTAGAAATTAGATAGATCTATCAGTGGCTACTAGCTATGGTCATTAAAGGGCACATTCAGCAATCCTCTGAATACCAGCACTAGGAAGGAAGGTAATGTGAAGGCCTTCGTCTCTATGCCCTTTTAGTTGGCCTTCCAAGGCAACTAGTTGGCCACATTGTAAAACAGGATTCTGGACCAGATGGACCGCTAGTCTGATCCAGCAGGGCCCTTCTTATGCCACAGTCACAGAGTCTACCTAGCACCTCTGCCTAATCATAGTGGCACAGGGATCTGCCTAAACATTCTTTGGCTCAATAGTCTGTCTTTCCAAACTCTTTAACATATCTAAAAGCAGTACCATTCTGGGGTTCCCGTTCTTCTACTAATATGCAATGGGCTGGATCATACATGCACATACACTGCTTGATTCCTTTCATGTACTGCTTAACTTGTAACTGAACATGAGAACTGACTACTCTTTAAACGCTTTGCATTTGAGATGTCATGGCAGTTCAATCTATGACAATCTGTGAGGATGGCCTATTCACACATGCAAGTCATCCCTGGTTGCAGTCGCATGCAAATCCGTGCTACCTTCAAGGACAGTTAATGATTATAGACAAGCTAGCAGACAATACTGGAGCCAAATATGCAGTAGAGCAGTTCTCTCTGCTACCTAAATGATACCTCAAAGGAGTAGCCCTTAGCGCTTTCCACATGCTGGTATCAGGGAAGAAGCTTAGGACACAAAGCAGCGAGATAGCAAAGGGAGGAAAAGCTGCTGTAGCCACCCATCTTCAGAAAGATGTAAGATTGCCTGGTGCTAATCCATCCTGGAACAATGATAGGCCTTTAAAGTGGAACGACAACCACAGAGGTTTTTGGAACATTAACTTCTCTTCATTACAGAGAGCATTCAGCCATAAGCCTATTTCCTGTGCCTTCTGACTTTGGAGTCCAGAACACTGGGGAAATGTGAGCGTATATGAAGTAGCTATGTGCAAAAGTTGGCCTTCGCATCAAGCTGAAATTAAAGGTAGCCTACAGCCTGGATCAGTATATCTTGGAGGCATACAACCAGAGAAGGTTCTCTGTGAATGTATCTTCTACTTCAGAAGCTAAGCTACAGTCTTGAAGGCCATTAAAGGAACCTTAAGAGGGTCACTGAAATGCTGATGGGTAGAGAAAGGAAACCGGATACATGAGTTTGCATACATGATTCTCTGAGGGAACTGTAGGGGAGATTCATTCACTATATTTTTCCTACCCAGAGGACTTCTATAAGGAAACACAGAAAGGTTTGAAGCAACTGTCCAATGTGGCAACACACAGACACATGTGAAAATATATGTGCATTTTCCTACAAAGAGAGGAAAGGCTGACACTATCATAGCCTACAAGTCCTTTCTTAGACAAGGTTTGGTAGGACGGGATGCCCTTCATTATCTTTCCATGCTATAATACTATAATATTTCCCTTTACCTGTATGAGGGAAATGTTATATATATATATATATACATATCATAATTTGCTGCAGCTGCTACACCATTCTTATTAGCCGCACTACAATGAGATTTTCAGATTGACTTCTTCAGAAAAACTTGAGGAATGCTGTCAAATTTGAAATCAGGTTAAAACCTCTCAGCTGAGATTCACCTGAAGCCTAAAGAAGCAATCCAATCAAGTCTTGGGCCTGCCAACTCCTTGAAGGCAAAAGAACCCTTGTCTTCAAGGAGTAAAATTAATTTCCTTCCTCATCCTTAATTTCAAAATAATTCAATGATCTGTATTTAATACTCACTGTGCAGCTATTACGAAGGGCTTCAAATTTACGCTGGATTTCATCTCTATGCGCCTAAAGGAGGTAAGAAGTTGATCATCAATTTTTTCACATATTAGAATCCAACAGCTGTTTCTAAATGAACTGCAGAACAGTCTACCAGCAAGCAAAGTTTAGAAGGCAGATGGTGTGGGCTATGACGACTATAATAGGACAGCAAGAACTAGAAGTTGCATTGACTCAAGGCATCCTGGAGATCCCAAATTCTCAGCTACTAGAACTAGATGTACAATTCTAAGCACTGCTTTCAGGCACATGCCACACGTTAGCAAAACATTCCTTTTAAGTGACCCACAGAGGACGACAGCCACAATAACAAAGTTATTTTCTTGACTTTTCGAAGTTCTTTTTAAAAACTGCCATATGATTTTCATATCTAAGCAAATACTTCCCAGAATGCTTTATTTCTTACAAAAAGAGACAGAAAGAGAGAGAATTAGGTTGGCTAACCCAAACACTCCTGCTAATCTATCATTAAGCCTAACCAGGAGTCTTATCCTTTTCTAAGCAGCAACTAATGAAATCTTTGAAAAAGAGAAGACCAACCCCATTCAAAAACAGGAAGCATTACATTTTTCAAGACAGCTGCTAAAAGGCATGCATCATTTTTTTTACTTCTTTTACAAACAAAGCGAGACAAGGGTAAAGCTCATCTTCCATCAAAATGGCCCTTCCTTAACAATATGACTTTGGCATTCAGTGTCCAGAGCACAGGGACTAATAGGACATTGTCTTTATTCAAGCCACCTGCTTTATACCAAGGACATTCAAAAAAGGAAAAAGCATTCAGCCAAACTCGGAAGTGATTAAATAGAAAACAAACTCTTTCCACCATCCATCAACCACAAAGTGCCTCAAACAGGAATTCTCATCCCCACATCCCGTCATCGCACAGGATTTAATATCCAAATCTTGAGAGGTTGAGTCAATAGACCAAAACAGCAGCTCCTTGAGAATGTAAAATCTTCAACGCTCACCATTTCAGTGAAAAGCAGAATATATTCTCATCAAATATTCCCTTGTCCTATTGGCCAAGAAGGCAGATGTTCCAAGCCAAAATGTCAAAAGACTGTTTCAGCACAAAGGAAAAAAGGATTTTATTTGCATATAACGAAACAGGACAGAAAGGCAGTGTCCAATCTTTTGGGGGCAAGTGTGCCAGAAGTCCAAAGTGGGAGACAGTGACATTCTAGTAGACACTCCAGTCTATATGCATTCCTTACTCTGTTGTTGCTATTACCAGCTGGAAGAGTGTTGTCTCAGGTCTATCTACTGAACCCAGGAATAGGAAGCAGCACAATATGAGAGAAGATTTGGAAAGAGTGTAAACCTGTCTTCATGGAAGTTTTCAAACAAAACTTTCTAACACGTAAACATCTTTCATGGTGTTTGCTTTACATGTGGCTGCTAAAGCGTAATACAAATTATGCATTCTAGTCAACATTATGTTCAATCGTGTCCTTGCAAGCACCAAAACAACCACTCACGTGAGCTACAGCTGAGCTGAACATTGCCACTGCCTGTGCCTCTTATGGCACCCCTGCTTCTGGTTGGTCTCCAACTGGGCACAGTGTGGCATCCATTACATGCAAATTTTACATACTAGTGTTACATTCCCAGCTTAGATACAGCTTAGCTTACTTAGGTGCATCTTAGAAGGCTGGAGAGAGATCAACTTTGCTGTAGAATCAATAACATGAACGAAACATGCACAAGTCTCCTGCTGAATCCCCCAGACTCTAAGGCAGGAGTAGTCAACTTGTGGTCCTCCAGATGTTCATGGACTACAATTCCCATGAGCCCCTGCCAGCAACGCATGGGAATTGTAGTCCATGAACATCTGGAGGACCACAGGTTGACTACCCCTGGTCTAAGGTACTACTATACAGGTTGGAAGAGAGTCGACAATGGAAGCTAAATATCATTCCTTTCCTTACTTTCTACTAAGACACACAACACTTCCAGTGTAGCTGGATGCAGGAAAAACCAGCAGCCAAAGCAAGTTAACCTCTACCAACAAATTTGGCAAAATGTTTGAAGTGAAGATTCAACTTCTTAAAGCCCTTTTTCTTTTGCAGGACAGGACTAAAATAGCAGCACACAGAATGCATTTAGGTTCAGTTCAGGGGATCAAGAGAAAAATGTCTTAATGAATGCCTCACTTGTCACACGGTAAGATATAAAAACTGACTAGTTTAAGGAAGCATTGGTTTCATTAACTCATTGCTTATAATTGGACAGAATAAGCAACATGGATAAAGGATTAAGGATAAAACACATAATACAAAAAAGGTAGCCTACAGCCTGGATCAGTATCTTGGAGCCATACAACCAGAGAAGGTTCTCTGTGAATGTATCTTCTACTTCAGAAGCTAAGCTCCAGTCTTGAAGGCCATTAAAGGAACCTTAAGAGGGTCACTGAAATGCTGATGGGTAGAGCAAGGAAACTTAATACAAACCGTATCCCTGTAGATATTTGCTGGAATAATGATGCTAAGAAAGTCTGGTAATTATCATCTCAGCAGAAAATCAATGTTGGGAAATGTGCAATTAAAAAAAAATCTCTCTCAATGAGATGCTATATATAGGAGTGGAGCATATGTCTACATCATGGATTTCTGCTCATCAATTGAAATATCAAATGGAAATCTTCTCATTGCTTGGCATTCATTTGCCAAGCAATTGATCTGTTAAACATTAGTAGAGTTACAAGATGGTCATATTCTTCTGAGCTCTGTCTACCTGGCATATTTCAACTCATGGACAAATAAGTTTTTGCAGTTCTAAAGTACAAAAAGCACCAGGGTATGCAGTTAGATTGTAAGGAAACTCACCGTGAGGCCACAGCATAAGAAATCTCAGACATAGTTTATGTTCAGAAATCAAGGTCTGATTCAGAATGCAGACAGGGAAACTTTGGGTAAAAGCTATCCTTACCCTTGAGGAGTCTGAGGTTTCACATTTTCTGAATTTTTCTTTTTAGAAGTGAAAGGCTTAATCGGAGGTCACGTAAGAACTTTTGCTCCTCTTGAAGTGCCCATTAGAACAAATGTGCAGTATCACACTGTGTAGATGCTTTCATATCATCAATCACCAACAGAACCTTTCTTTGCCCCTTGAGGTCAGGCTATAAAAACATCTTGCAGGCTCATGACCAGAAATAGCAGCTGGTATAGAATTCTCTCTCTTTCCAAGACTACCTATTTGTGCTCCTATTTAAAAGGCTTTGTGGAAAACCAAGCGGTCTGGTTGGGGTCCCTTTCTCCATGCAACAACGTGAATTGAAGGAATTTGGGAAAGCAATCCGACACAAATTTTAGGTATCATAGGCAGGGTGTGGACGACTTTCTCCCTCTTGAAGAGACAAACCTAGGCCTATTCTGCACACAATAGATAATGCACTTTCAATGCACTTTAGAAGGAGATTTTGCTGTTCTGCACAGGAAAATCTAGCTGCCAAAGCACATTGAAACTGCATTATCCTATGTATGCTGACCAGGCCCTAGGTGAGGAAAAATACTATATCTATTGATACCTTCTCATATAATAAAAGTATAAGTCTGTCATGGGTTACAATGCTACAAGCATCAGCTCAGCATCGAGCACATGTCATGGCTTGCAGATTATCAGACTAGATTAAGTTGCAATATTTTACCATCACATTTTCGAACTGATCAAGCATTGCTTCCACAGGCGCAGATTCTGTGCCGGTCCAGAATGACAGAGCTTACCGTCAGCGCTTGAATCTCCTCTTCTGCCTCAGCTGTAGTTTCCTCCAGCTCAGTTTTTGCTTCCCGGAGCTGACTTTCCAGGGCCGCACGTGCTGCCTGCAGCCCTGAAATCTGAGATTCCCTCTCCTGGAGGGTGAGCTGCAATTCTGTGAGCTGTCGTTTCAGTTCCAATTTTTGCTCTTCATGTTCCAGGCTAACCTGAAGAGTTAAGTACAGCGTTGATACCTGTTGTACTTCACAACAGCAAACTTGCTAAAGAGTGTAATTCTAGAAAAGCATCCCAACGCAGTGCCACATGGCCAGGATGGCACAGCTTCTTTAATGAAGTCCGGGAAATATACAAAAGGTGAAGATAATGACTTTAGGTTAGAACTGGCTTTTTGTATCAATCTAAGACATCAGGTGAGAAAAGGAATTCCAGCTATAATTCTGTGGCAATAGAAATCCATTATAACATTAAGGCCAAAAAATCAAGGAAATGCTAACCTAAGCAGGCTTCACGCATGGTTAGTGCCTCAGTTCTGACTGCAACTGAAGATTGTAAAAGAAACACAGGTCCACAAAACTTTCCTACACTGGGTGCCACTGAGCCTCACAAACTATAGCCTTGGATCATATTCAGTTCTCATCAGGCAAGTAAGAGAAGGAAATGTATTTTCTTCCAGTTGATTTATGGATTCGTATTTTTCCATAAATACAGGGAGCCTCCCAAATTCTACAATCTCCTGATTTGTGCTCCCAATTATGTGGCATTTAAGATTGACACTTTACTTTGATCTCCCTGGTGTACTGATAAACAGTGTGACTAAGAGTACAATAGCAAAGTAGCCAAAGCCGTTTCAAGGAGGTATAAGACATCACTTCAAATAGTCTCCCAGGATTCTCCCATGGCCAGGACAGCCCTATGCTGCACCTGTGGATACTTATTCATAGCCCTTAGACATTCGAGGCAGCTTTATTTTCATGCAAGCAACCCAGGTAGCCCAGCCCAGCTTGTCACATCTTGGGAACGAAGAAATCTTAGCTCCAGTCAATACTTGAACGGGAGATCACCATGGAAATCTAAGATTGCTATACAGAGGAAGACTCAGGTGGGTAGCTATGTTGATCTGAAGCAGCAGAACAGTTTAAATGCAGTGGCACCTTAAAGACCAAAGTTTTGTCCTTGGTATAAGCTTTCATGTACCCACAGATATCTGAAGGAGTAGGCATGCACACAAAAGCTTATTCCCAGAATAAAATTTTGTTGGTCTTAAAGGTGCCACTGGCTTCAAAACGTTATACAGAGGAAGGTAACGGCAAACCACCTCTGCTCCCCTCTTGCCTGGAACGCCCCATGGAAGGGGTCACCACAAGTTGGTTGCCACTCAGTGGTATATTTTTCTTATCCTCCTGTGCTTAGGTCTTCAAACCCCTGGTCAGAACCCTCCAGCTGGGTTGCGAGCCCTTATAGCGTTGCCTTTTTTTCTGAGTTCTGGAAGGGCCAGCCGCATAAAGAACAACCGGCTCATATCGCCTGCCATTATTTGCATGCTTGCCTGGAAAAGCTGCTATGGAATAATGAGACAAGGTCATTCAGTGAGGGAGAGAACTCCTGCATGGCTTGTTCCTCATTACATTACACCTCTTAGGGTACCTCCTTGCTCTGGAAAGTTTGAAGGACGCTGGCCTGGAAGATCACACTAGAGAACCTTAGGGCCACCACTCTGCTGGTGCTGAGCAGCTGTATCAGGGGTAGTCAAACTGCAGCCCTCCAGATGTCCACAGACTACAATTCCCATGAGCCCTTGCCAGCAAATGCTGGCAGGTTTAGATGTATTATTTATATGGGTCAATTAACCAAATAAACATACTGACTGAAATGCTGGCAGGGGCTCATGGGAATTGTAGTCCACGGACATCTGGAGGGCCGCAGTCTGACTACCTCTGTGTTAAATACCTTTAGCAGTAGCTGCAGAAACAGTAACAGTGGCAAGTATTAAAGCAAGCCATACCTCTCGCAACCTAGTTTCCAGTTCCAATAAGCGTGTCTTGTCAGTGTGATCCTGGAGGCTGATTTTTTCCAACTGTTCTTCCAGTTTACTGTTCTGGGCCTCTAACTTTCCAGCTTGAGTTTCTAAATAAAACTTCTGTTGTCTGAGCTCAGAGATCATTTCTTCTTGGGCTTTCCTGAGAGGGAGGAGAAAGATGTATTCCAGTCCTAGCCAAAAGCCCAGTATTTTCACTGGGATGGAACGCAAAAGGGGGTCACCCTCAAGCCAGGAACTGTTGTTCTGTACATGCTTATTGGACAGCTTTCCCCCAAATCATCACAAAATAATTTTGTGATTAATGAAAATTAGTCAATTTTACAAGCAGGCTTTACCATAAGGAGCTAATTGACAATTTAAAAATGTTGCTCTCTCACTCAGTTTGAGAGGAACAGAATTTGCCTTGTTTAATCTCTCTAACAGATGAAGTCGCTAATCTCCAGCAACCCGAGGCCCCTGAAGTCAGAACATTAATGTCTACACGGCTTCCTGCAGAAAATACCCCTAATTGCCTTGATCCTGTAAACATAAAGCAGATTAAGGAGCATCAGTAGCACAGCGCCTTTTCCACTCTGGTGTGACTGAAATTTACATTGGCAGCCACCTTAACCAGTACTTGCTGGTTACCTGGTTGAGAAGGAACTCCGATTTGAATTAACCAGCATTAAGGCAAGTGGCCATATGAGCATTAACCATAGTACCAACTAGCAAGGAGAATTTGTAGGGAGTTACAGCTTATTCTCACACTTAAGAGACCAGTAGAATTGCAGTAGCACTGGACCCATTAACACTTCTGAAAACCAAACACACTGTATGAATCAGAGAATCACAGAGTTGGAAGGGGGTCAAATACAGGCCATCTAGTCAAACCCCCTGCTCAACGCAGGATCAGCCCAAAGCGTCCAGGATAAGTATCTGTCCAGATGCCGCTTAAACAACAGTGAAGGCAAGCTCACCACTTCCTTGGGCAGCCTATGGTTCAAAACAAGTTATACCAGCTTGTCTTCCTTTCCCATCCCATATAACCAGAAGTCCTTGGATCATATCCCATTGTATTCAGAATATCTATTCTCTCCCAACTCAGTCTAGAATTATGCATATACAGGAACTTGTTCCAATCCTCATTTCCCCCTTCAAATAGGGCCATGGGAACCTAAAACTTCAGCACTCCCCTTCCCAAAAAAACCCACAAACACACCTGCAAACGAAAGTTGCCGGATGACAGTGGCACAGAAGAAGGTGACACTCTACCAACTTGAGAAAGCATCCGAGGGCAAAGGAACAACGCGAGCTTGCAATTTGTATTAGGGAAGTAGCCGGTCACACATAAGACAACAAGCTCGTGCCAAGTATGTCTTTATTAAAAGGACTTCCTTTACTATATCAGTATCAGAAAATCAACGCTTCTCCCAAGCACGGTAAACCAAACAACAGGTTAAGAGCTGTACTCACATGTTCCTCTGTGTAAATAGGCTGCTATTGGCGGCAAGCTTATTTGCTTCAGACAACTCCACTATTCTCTGCTCCAGAGACCTAATCTTTGAATCCATAGCATTGATCATCTGAAAGAAAGACATCTTTTATTAATACTGTACAACGGTAGCATCCAAAATGTTTCGGGGACTCCTGAGCCTCTTTGGAAGCTTATCAGAGGATCTATAATGAGGCGAACGGTGACAGACAAGTTTCATTGAAAGACAGCTCGACTAATGCTTTCGATCTTCTCTGAAATGCACAGATGAGGAGGAGGGACAGGTCCTGTGGTGGGCTGGGCACATTTCCAGCTAGGAAACAATGATGTGGAAGACCTAGAAGCTAACCCACCCTCCTTCAATAAACCTCTTTAACAAATGGCAGACAAAACTCAGCTTTTCTGTGACACAAAGAGAACTTTAAAGTCAGAGGCAATATGGCTGGCAACAAGAACCCAGTGGGACGGGGATTGGGGAACTACTAAAAAAGAAGCATCCCAAATGGGCTTTTAGTCTGATCCAGCAGGGTGTTTCTTACTGAGGACAGTCTACCTGCACTATGTAAAGGAGCTATAACTTGCAGAACAGGACAGACTTGCCAAGCTGGTGCAAATCATTACTGTGTACTATCAACATCAACATCTGTGGATATAATTCTGATCCATTTGGCTATCCCAAATGAACCCAACTTGTTGGATGTCAAATGGCAATTCACATACTGCTTTCTGCTCTGAAAGAATTTTGCATTTTTCATGGGCTTCCTCTTCATGTTTCCTCAGCACGTTCTCTAGTGCCTCTTTGTCTGCCAAATCTTTTTTCATCTGATTGTCCAACACCTAAAGAAAACAAACAATATTTCTCACCTCATAACCTATTTCCATTCATCATGAAGCAACGTCAGTAAAGGATACCGTTCTATGGCAAAACTAACCCAAACGTATTGACACCAATGGTGGAAAACTGATGAGAGGAAGGTACCATAAGGGGGGCTTGAACAGATGGTTTGCATGCAGCAACTCAATCCTTGTCATTACCAGTTAAAGCACTGCTTGTTGTTACATGACCGTGCCAGTCAGCTGAGGTCCTTCCACCAAGGCGATTCTGTTGCACACTGCCAAGTGACACTGGGTGGTTACCAGAAGCCTCAACTGTTGGCAAGGTGGGATACTAATTTCTTAAGCTATCTCAAGCTGCAGGGCTGAAAAAGACCTTGGAGAGCTGCTGCCTGCCAGATATATGTTACAAGTTAAATATATATTACAAGTCGATGGGGGGGTCAATCATTCCCTCAGATATATATAATATTAGACTAATTTGTAATTTTTAGAATTTTTAAGAATCTTATTGTATGGGGATTTTATCAATATATTAGACTAATTTGTAAGTTTTAGAATTTTTAAGAATCTTATTGTATAGGGATTTTATCTATATTGGTAAGCTGTCCCGGGATATTTTTGGAGAGGGGCAGAGTAGAAACCTAACAAATAAAAATAGGCATAGGTTCAGGTGCAACAGCTAAACAGAGGTGAACAAGCTTGGAGGATCATCATTCTTCTTCCTCCTATGCAGGCAGATAATCAGACATTTTTGTGTTGATAAGCCACGGTTTGTCGTTTCATCTGAACTGGCCAACGATAGGGAATGCTTGCCCAGGAAACAAAGATTCTGAAACACAGTCCATTCTCAGTTTGCAATGCTGGTTTATAAGAAAAGTCCAAACCACAGCTTGGTGGTTCAGATACAACAACTATGGTTTACTACCAATCTCTAATGAGCTGGCCAAGTGCCAAGGGAGAAGGGCATGTAAGAGCTCTAGGATCCCTCAGGCATGTTCATACAGAGGCAAACCACGGTTTGTCATTATAGTCAAGTGGGTCATAAAGTCAGCAAGTGATTTTATAATACAAAAAAAATTATATTTATTCACAAGCTGAAGGGGAAGTACTTGTCTGACTACAATAGGATAATGCAGACGTTGAAGTCTAACTACTGAGTATTCTTCCCTTGTAAAAGCCAGATCCCATTTCTCTTCATTAAACTTCACTGCTTGTCAAGTGTGTGTCAACTTGTCCCACAGATAATTTATATCCCCTATCTGACAAATCTCTCTTCCTTTCACTGCCTTACTGCGAGATAGGTCACAATGCTCCTTATGCTTTATTCTCCAACTATTCATTCATTCTCTTCATGACAACTTTCTTTTCCTAATGAGCTTTAAAAAAATCCTGACTCATGGATTAGAACACAGGGTTTTATCTTTTCCCCCTCATAGGCCCATTGAATAACTTCACATTCCAAGATGCCAATTTTATGTAATTTCAGATCTTCAAGATGGATCCCAGTTTAGATGGAAAAGTGACAGGATACGCTTTGATTCAACAGGACATGCTACTGCTCTGAGAAATTGGATTTGGTTCAAGAAAACATGCCGTTTCTTTTCCTTTGCTTTCCTTTCTAAGCCTTATTCTCACTCTACACCAGTGGGTCTCAAGGTGGGGGTTGTGACCCCTTGGGGGATCATTTTGCCCTTTCCCAGGGGTCGCGGTGGTGGCATGGCACTAGCCTCCTCCGCGCTACCTCAGAGCTGCATGGAGGAGGCCAGTACCGCAAGTGAGCAGGAGTGGCAGCAGCATGGCGCTGGCCTACTCTGTGCTGCCTCGGAGATCACCAAGGCTGCGAGGAGGCCACGGAGAGCGCTGCGGAAAGTAGGAGCTATGGTGGTGCGTGCATGCATGTGTGCATGAGCCGCCACCGCCATCCCTGTAGGGGCCACAGAATTAGGGCAGTTGAGAACCGCTGCTCTAAACCATATTCTTCTCCTCACTGCAATCCACATCCCAAATGGGAAAAAAACGAGCCTTCACTTTCATCCAAAAAACAGACACGATTTATCAATTGCATCAGAACTTAGCACTTTTTTTTTTTTTATCGCTCTAACCTCTAAAAAAATGTTACATCATATTTATCTCCAAAATGACACCTCAGCAGTGGAGAAAAACTCAAGATAATCAAAAAGCAAACTAAAGATTTATCCAGAGGGCTATGAATCTTTCACATCTAAAGATAAAAGACATCTTTACTTTGATCCTTTCTTCATACATCTGCTCTTTCTGCTTCAGGTGCAACTCTAGGTGCTGTGCTGCAAGCTGTGCCTCTCGATGCTTCTCCTCTAGCTCCTAGATGCAAAAAAGATGTAAACAATATCTAAGAATAAGGAAGAGGAGAATGCAAAAAAATAGACAAAAGCAGCTATGAAATACATACACATATTACCATTTAGCAGCAAATACTGCCTGGATCATTAGTTGTAAACAGTAAAATGCAAAGTTCCCCAAGCATAATGTTATCTGAGATTACATAGAAAGCCGATTTTCTGTGCCAGGACCAAGAAGTAGATGTAAATGATGTCACACAGCCTTCCTTCTCAGAGGGCAACGTAGCAAACTTCACCAAGCTATTGTTTAGAAGCAATTCTACTGTGAACATAGTACAGTCCATTTGAGGGTTTGGATCAGTCTGGGTGCCTGAAAACTCTCCCCTAGTAAGCAAGCATACATCCATTTTTTGCAAGTCAACGTTCCTGGACCATCGCAAAGAAGCTACCGCTGGCTCCTGTAGAAACCACTTGTTAATAGTTTGGGCAGCCACTGTAGTGCCAAGAACCCAACTGTCACCTACGCGTACACCAGGGAGCCTTCCATAACATCAAGGAGAGGCTATTTGGAAATGACAGACTCAGAGACACACATAAATCACTAGACAGATTATTCTGCAGCAGCTCCTACTCATCTGCCCCTGCCTCTGTTACCATAGCCACTTGCAGCATACACCTACACTCCCTAAAAGCCCAGACAATGCATACTTGGTGATTCTCTCTTCCAGCATTACTCAAGAAGGATTCATCTTTCTTTTAGATAAATAAATTGCTGATTTCTTCAGTAACTGGATATCACTGCCCCCCCCCCCAATAAAAGCATAACTACTTGGTGCATTTTGAACCCATTCAGAAAGCACAGGACAATCTAACATTTTCCTGGGCGTCTCCATTTTATTCTCACAGCTCCTGCCCCCCCCCCCACATACACACACCATGAGTTAGCTTAGGTTGAGAAAGAATGACTGGCCCAAGGTCAACTAGTAAGTGTACATGGAAGAACAGGGATTTTAACCTAGGTCTTGCAGATTCTAGTCCGACACTCTAACTTGTACACTGTATTGGCTCTCCTACGAATGGGAAAGCTTCACGACAATGTAAAAGCAGTCAGGCTGGACCAAGTAAATGGTCCAGCTAGTTTAGCAAACTGTTTCAGTAGCCACATGTCAGCCAGATGTCCCAGGATGTCTACACTTACCTTAATGCATCAGTGGCCATACTATGGCTCTATGAACTACAAATCCCATGAGTCCCTGCCAGTATGTGCTGATCATCACTTTGGGGTCGAGAGGTGGATTTCCTCCAGGGCCAGGAATTCTGTGTTTTTTTGCGGGGGGGGGGAGGGCTTCATCTGGGCATGGAATTGGGGTCACTGTGGGTGGGTAGGTAATTGTGAATTCCCTGCATTCTGCAGGGGGTTGGACTAGATGACCCTGGAGATCCCTTCCAGCTCTATGATTGTGTGAGCTGGAGAGCCGCAATTTGGCCCCCGTTGCCTTAATGTCTCTGCAATTCCCCTGCATCACACACCAAAAGAAACCCCACCAAAACCACTCAGGGCTCAGGGCTCAGCAGAATACTTCTATCAAGAATTGATAGACAGTTACTGTTTCCTCACATATCTAGAACTATAAGAATCTGCATGGTTGTCTACCCATCTTGGCTACCCATCTTGTCAGAATCTTATCGAATCACATGGGTTAGGAAGTAGTATCCAACCCCAGTTTATTGATGCAAAAAAAGCAATTTTAAAAACTGCACCTGTTCAGCCTAAGCCATTTGTATGAGGACTTACTGTCACAAGAATGGGAGGGAAGGCAGCATGGTATAGCTCAATCCATCAGATCTGAGAAGCTAAGCAGGATCTGTACTTGGAGGGCAGACCACCAAGGAAGACTCTGCAGAGAAAGAAGACTCTGCAAACCACCTCTGCATCTCACTTGCCTTGAGAGCCCCTTAAAGGAGCAGTTACTCTATAGCATAGCACATTCTATTCCTTTCTAGCCCCACTCCATAGTCAACCTTAGCAGCTGAAGGTGACAAACATTTACTTTAGTAGAACAGATATAGTAATAAAGTGGTAGTCATTCTGCACTTCATGGAGAGTCACATTTGCTTGCATATCCCTGATACTTTAGGGAGGCTTGCAGCTTTTCCATTCATCTGACAACAGATGTTTCAGTATGGGAACTTCTACCAAGCACAAGACCCACCAGGCAATGGGTCTTACCCACATTCCTGAAACATGGGGCATGTGGCACACAGGGCAGCAAAACTCAGAAACACACAGATGGCAAGCCACTGTGTATCACTATCCTAACAGATGTGATGCCCAGACAGAGGTGCCTCTGCATATCCCAGTGTCTTCAGATATGTTTGTTCTCCCAAACTTGAGAAACAGACGCTCATTCCTCATCTGGGCTACTAAATAAATTACTGTAAAGCCAGGAAGGTATTTCCATCTATATTGCAGAAAAGATGCACAGGAAAAAACAGATCTCTAACAAATATCTTTGAAGATTTAAGATGACTAATTGTGCCCTTCTTCAACACAGAAGATGCAGCAGACTTCAGAACACAGACACGGTTGCCAAGACTTCCCAAGCTGGGCTCTGCAGATTTTATTGTCACAAAACTCAAGCACATGATGGGGAAGGAATTTACGAAACATGCTTTGTTTGATCTGAAAAGCTTCTGTTGAAGCAACTGGAATTTTAATCTCTCTAGCATGGCAAGCAGTAGCACAATAACACATTTGAATGATGTAGCAAGGAAGGGTTCCCCACAAAAGCCACCCCAGGCTGTAAAGGAATCCTGTCTAATCACAAGGAACTTCTTTTATATGGAGAATTATTCTGTCATGTGAACAGCTTGCAGTTTGAAGTGGTATAGCTAAGACACAGGTCTGACGAAGGGTGCTTGCACTCGAAAGCTCACGCCTTGAATAAATCTTTGCTGGTCGTAAAGGTGCTCCTGGACTCTGGTTTTATTGTGCTACTTCAGACCAACACGGGTACTCATTTGACTCTAAGATACAGGTTGGACACTTTGGTGAGACTTGACTAAATTGAAAGTGGCAAAAATCATCTGGGATTTATATAATAAAAACACAGATCTCCGATTATGTGTCAGCCAGAAGGAACAAGAAGGGAGGATGGCCTCTGAAGCTTCTTTGGCAGCACCAGCTGTGAGTTACTCATACAAGAACGTCCAAAGCCCGAATATTACAGGCTTTCATGCATATGTGATTTGCTTTCAACCACTACTGAGAAGGAAGGGAGGCTGGACACTTCCAGCAACTGAGTCATCTACATCAGTACAAAGGCCTAAAAAAACTGGATGACCAAACTCCAAAATCCAAGTATGCAGTTACCTGCATGATGTTCTTCTGGCAGTTTTCACCTCTTTCCAGTTGTAAACATTGAGCATCTGAAGTAATTTTTTTGTATTTAACACTTCCCACCATGACTTATGGAGTCAATGCTTCCTCCCACCACCGCACTCCAATCTTGGAACCTACAATTTATTTATTTTTTAGATCACTACCCACCAGAATTTTATCTGCCATCTGCTGGATCTGTTGCGATTTAGTCTGGATGTCTTCCTTTAGTCGGTTCTCTCTACGTTCCACGGTCTCTAAACGCTTCACTTGGTTCTCCAGAGAATGGCGCCTTTCCTGCCCAACAACCAGGAAAGTATAATTGAGGTTAGCCAGGTCAGAACATTCACATAAATATTGGTCGCGGTTCAGACACTTCAAAAATACCTTCCCGGAACGCACAACTCTGCTGAAGTCTGATAAACAAAGTTTTTGAATACAGGCCTCTAAAGCAAACCTTGTGTAGTCAAACATCAAAAGCAATCAACAGGGTGTTCTTTTAAAACTATTTTTTCATTTAACAAAAGTGAGATTATTCAAATGTTCCGAAAGTTAACATTTCGCTAACCTCTGCTTCAAGCAATTTCTTTTTCATGCTTTCATTAGAGTCTTCACGATTCTGCAGTTTCTCCAGCTCCTTCTCTGCTCTCTCTTTTGCTTGGCGTATATTCTGAAGGAGCTCAGTGGCCTCCGAGCTGGCTTTCATAGCCTTAAATAAAGAACAGTCATTTTATCGGTGTATGGCAGGAAGCAGCAACAGCAATTCATAGTCTCACTTCTATTTGTTGTAGAAGGTACAAAACAAAGTACACATCTTGTTTGTTTGGCTAGCTGACTGCTTTATTTATTGTATAATATAATGTTTTTATTGTTGAATTTACTGATTTTTTTTAAACACTGTATTATGCATTTGTAAGCTCTCTTGATCCTGGGAAAGACCAAACCCAAAGTATTCCAGGGCAATTAAAATCTAAGCTGCAGCTTTACTTTCCAGTTACCAAGATGCACCCACCCCCTGTTTCCAAAGAAGAAGAAATTGGGTAGTGCGGTCTTTTCTAAATCTCAGCTTCCATATTTACATGGAAAGTCTAGCCATTAAAAACAATAATCTGTTACTATAAAGGTGCTGCAACTGGACTCAAACTTTATTCTGCTGCTTCAGATCAACATGGCCATCCACCTGAATCTATTACCATCATAATGGCACCCTGGAAGTTTTACGAAGTGCAAGTTTTATTAAGTCCAAATTTAGTCATTATTGCTAAGCCCAGACCTAGGTTATTCATGTTTAGGAGCTGGAACTAAGAGGTTTCACAATACCCAGTTCTAGAATAAACATACGCCATTATTCGCAAGTTATAATTTGGCACCCACCCCATTCATGAAAACTACATCCAAATTAAGCTGCCACAATCTGCTGCTGCCTCAGCATTCGATGTATTTTTGCAATGCACAGCCCTCAATGCTGAAAAGCCCACACCTGTGCAGTATGCCTGATCTGCCGTTTAAAATTAAATTTCTATTGAATATTCCAATTCTGGCTCAGCTTCATTTTTAAAAATAAACATGGATGACATGTTGTGAAGAGGAGATAACACTGAGATCATCACGATTTCAGATTCCAGCCCCCCCACCATTCTCTCTTTCCTATCCACAGTACTATGACTAATTCTGTTTTGGAACATGAAACACTGTTCCTCCCCTCCTCTGCATTACGACTTGAAAGAAAGTCTATGAAGGAGATGTATATATGCAATTTATACATCTCTTAACTTTTAACCCCAAACCAAAACAACAGATTTTCATAACCATTCATGACCAAACTTTACCTTTGTCAGCTTCTCCTGTAGCTCCTGGATTTTGACCTGTTGCTCTGCATTGCTCTACAACAGGAATTAACAGAAGAAAGCAAAAAAATGGGAATGATGAGGCAGATTTAATTGGATGCTTCTTCCCAGTGAAGGTTTCCTCCTTCAGGTCCATGTCAGCCTAATGATTAAGCAGCCCTCCATTCTCTCACACTCTCTTCTAGAGTAGATCAATGTTTCCTAACCAGACTCTCTCAACTCAGATTCGTAAAACAGTTTTATTTTCTCTGTGCATGAGTGAATACTGTCCTTTATGTGAGTCAGCTCTACAGTGTTACTGCATTGGGGTGCAGGGGGAGGGAGAATCCCAGGGACAATGAATGAGATATCCAAGAGATGATGGAATTTCCCCTTCCCTAGTCAGATTCACAGTTCAGAGGAGTAGTTGGGCCTTCACATTTCTTCTGGAGGCACAAGGAGCATTGATAGTTGGAGAACGATTTCATAGACCAGCTGTGGACTATTCTGGCAGAAAGGAGGTTCTCACTGCTTTTGTCAGCCTGGCATTTTAATGGGTTGGGAGTTTTTCATGCTGTCATTCTTATTGTTAATATGGTTTTATATGGAGTCAGCTGCAACATTTTGTGGACTGCCGTGAATGGGACAAAAAGCAGATAATTAATTTGATCTATACTATGACATGTTGAATTGCAGTAGCGAGGAGGACAGGCAGAACTCATGCCACAAAAGCCAAAACAGGCAGAGAACTCTTCCTGTCAAAACTGCACTTTGCTGCTTGTTCAATGTAAGGCCCATAGACAGAGTGACAGTCCAAAATCACAGGCAAACACCAATTTATTTTAGTTTCTTGCTGTCCTGTTGTTAACTTGCTCCTAGCAAAAGGTTCTTGTCCTTATATGGTTAGGGCTCCTGGCACCTTTAAAAACTGCATGACTAGATACTGATACAGCTTTTCTCATCACCAACTCTGCATACTTGGAAATAGCTACTAGGGGAATGCAACTTTACCACACAAAACGGTATTTTTCAAGCTCAGGCATACTGAACCTGAAAAATATGGCTATTTCCCAATATTCCAAACTCTCAATACCAGTATGGTATTCAGATTCAGTAAATATTTGGAAATACTGAATGATGTCAGTTCCATTATAGCTTAGAGGAGCCATTATAGTCAATCTGATGCTTGGGGGGGAGTGGGGCTGTTTTTTGAGGGGCAAAGGCACCACATTTGCATCTGTGAAGTCGCAGCCTGGAGTGAACTCTGAGTCCAAAGGAATCTCAAGGGATCTCAGTCCCTTTAAATGCCCTCTGCAAGTTGATGGTTCTTGGGCTATCCAGCAGTCCCAAAAAATCCCAAATATTTTCAGGATTTTGGGGCTCAGCCATTTCAGTAGCTGGAAAAAACGGGCAAAATTATATAATCCAGCAAAATTAATGTCCTAAAAATACCAATGAAGTTTTTTGGGAGGTTATTTTCCTAGCTCAGATTAGTCGAATTCACACCAAATAGTTGCAGCAATTCCATTTCTGGCTCTACTTCGTCTTCTTGTCCCTCTGCCCTCCACTCTCTACCCAAGCCCTTCTCTCAGGTCCCCATTTCTCTGACCTTTTAAATCCTCAATGCGACTAATTAGTCTACATAGCTTCTCTTATTGCCAAACCTGTTAGAGGATTTGAGGATTTTCCTGACAACTTGTGAATATGTAGCACTTTCGCTCACAATGTCTGAAATGCCATGAACATTCTAAGACTGGCACTTGTACTTAAGTAATACAAAGTTTGTGATTATTTCATGACACTGAATCAGCTCAGTCAACAGAAGCCAGAAGTGTTTTTTTACTATTCCAGTGAATGAATGCCTAGATTTTCTCACAATACCTTAAATTTGGAAGTTGCAATAACATGGATTGCCTCTGCTTTAAAGTCAAAATTAGCAGGTAAACAAACTGGTCATTTTGCGGTTTTCTGCAAAAAGAGAATGACATAAAGAAAACAGTACCTTTTCCAGTTTGGAATACAGCTCTCCTACTTCAGTTTTGCCTTGATCTTTGACCTTTAATATAAGGATTGAACAAAACATACTATTCAGTAATAGGACTCAGGCAGGGAAGTATAAATAGTCTCCCAGTTTAAAAGATGTCCCAATTTATTTTCCAAATAAGCATTAAAATAATTATTTTCAATGGGCCACAAAGTGCTTTTTAAATTAGCATTCAAAACAAATTAACGAGTTCCTTGCTAACCATCTATAAAGCTTGTCAGTATATCCATATTTAAGTTAAACTTATTAACAAAGACTGGTTAGGAGTGGTTAGGATGAATTTGTTTCCTCTGTAAAACACATGAACATCTGGCATAAAGGCATATGTTCTAATTAACTCGTAGGAGAAAGAAATAAGCAGGCCAAGAAATCTGCTTGGCCACAAAAGGGAATTCCAGAATAGCATCAAATGGCTTTGCCAAATTTATTCAGCTGACACTAAGAAATTCTACCACACAAATATATTTTCTATCTTATTCTGATTCATTATGTCATTAATTACTGGGGAAGGGGAAGTAAAAAAAACATTCAAGCCATTATTTGCAATATATTGGTTGCAAAATCGGTGGAGTTGCCAAAATGAATTTCAAAGCAGAATTCTAGACCTCTGACCTTAACTACTTTCTGGAGCCTGTTGTGACATTCCGTTGCTTTACGTTTGAAATCTTCAGCAGCCAATCGAGACTCTCTCAACTCAGATTCATAAAGATCACTCCGTCTACGAGCTGAAATAAGATCCTCTTCTAACTGATTCATCATCAACCTCATCTCTTCTACCTGGGCTTGATATTCCTGTAGAAATAAAGGGTAGTTATGTGGTTCGGAAAGTACAAAAGGAAAAAGCCACCAGCTTCATAAGGGAAACTGCGTACATTTTTCTGTATGCAGAAAGCCTTCTGTTAGTTTTTTCAACACAGAGATTACTATTAAAATCTTTTGCTTTAAAAAACCATACAGAAAACACTAAGACCTTTTACACTGAGTGAATATCCTGGATTTATTCCTAGGAACGTGAAGACTGCCAACTGCAAGCAAGGACCATCTATCACCAGCAGGGGTGTGTAATTTTTTTTTGACATGTTTCGGTTCAGGTCTATTGGACTTGGAAAAAAATTCTGTATTTATATTAAAACATCCCAATACTGATAATAGTATTTGGATCTAGGATTTTCTGGAAAACCTGGATTTTTCAGGTCCAAGAAGAAAATACTGGATTCTTTTTTTAAACCAGCCAACCCTAGGGCTAGCTTGACTTCTCCTGCAATCTGGTTTAAATAGCACCATAGGAGAAGCCAGGTCCAGGATCTGAATGCCATGGGAAGATTTTGGGATGGCTCTCCTGCAGCCCAGTTTAAACTGCGTTGTGGAAAGAGCCAGACTCAGCATCTGGGTGCCTGGAGATCGCTCCCCAAGGCACACAGATCCTGGCTGGGACAGCTTCTCCTGCAGCCTGGTTTCAACAGTGCTGCAGAAAGAGCAAGACTCAGTATCTTTGTGCCTTGAGATTGCTCCCCGAGGCACGTAGATCCTGGCTGGGATGGCTTCTCCTGCAGCCTGGTTTAAACTAGGCTGCCCAAGAAGCCAGCTCCAAGCCAAGCTGGCAGGATCAGACTGCTCCATCCTGGCACAGCTGATCCTGATCCTCAAGCTGGCTGCTGCAGTTCCTCTAAACTTTAAAGGGACCAACAGAAGCCTGACAAACAGCTAAAAGGCTCTCCTCTGTTTTCAGATGTACTGGTAATCCCTGAATATATCTGGGATTTTTTCAGGAATTTTTGTCTGGTTTTCCGGAGAAAACTCGGATACATTTGGGATGCTGAAATATACATGAAAAATACCAATAATGTTTTTTTCCCCTGGATATATTTTGGGCTCCTAATCACCAGCCGTTCTGCTCCTCAGCAATAGTCACACATACCTGCTCTTTGATTTCTTGCAGCTTCCTGCTCTGCTCTCGGATATCATGAAGAAGCTGCAGTGCCTTGTCATCCTCTTGAGATACTTCCATCCGAGCCTGCTCCAGACTTCGCTTTAAACTCTGAAAAGTGCAATGTTTAATACATAGACCACTTTGCATAAAGCTGTACCAAGGAAAATACTTTCAGCTAGGGATGAAACAAACAGCAAACTTGCAATCCCTTAGAAGCTCGCAGACTTCTGCAGTCTCATTCACAGCAGCAGCAGCCAGCTCTCACCACAGAGTGCAGTTTTAAAAGCTACCTGAAAGAGAACACCTACAAAAGTACTATCTCCCCCGTGCTCATTGGAGATTGACCATAGCTCAGCAGCTGAACATATGTTCTACATGTACAAGATCCATAATTTATTACTGGTCACCTCCAGCTGTACCAGGCAAAGACTTCTGCTCAAAACACTGGAAAGACTATAGCCAGCCCCGAGAAGACAGCATTGAGCTATGTAAACTGAAGGTATGAAACTGTGAGTTAATGCAGGTGTTAATGCAGTACATTAACAGTTAATGTCCACAGGTGTTAATGCATTACTAGCAACATGGTCCATATAAATTACACACACACTTATCACTGCCACAGCCAAAGTATTGCTTGTAAGTAATTGCTACCTTGCTTTGGATTCAGCCAGGAAGAAATCCCCAAATGTTACTACTTCGAGTGCAATATCCACTGTCTTCTGCCTGCAAGACTCAAGCTGCATTTCCTTTGCCTGCTCTGTCAGGCTGTCACCTCTACCGCTAATTAATGAATTAAAACCATGTAACAGACTTACTGAGCTTTGCAAATTAACCACCCTATTTAATTAGACAGCCGTCCTTCTTTCGTTCTCTCCGCCATATGCCTCACTAACAAAACCACAGAACGCAAAGGTATTAGACCAACGGCAGTGAGTAACTGCAGGAGAACAGGTAGAGGCTCACACTGCATTCTGTGATGTAGGTAGCCAGGTCCTGTTCAAGGAGGGAGCGCTGGGTCTCGGAGGCTTTCAGTTCCACCTCCTTTTGGCTAAGTACAGCCTCCACCTCCGACACTCTGCGGTGCAAGCGCGTCATTTCCTGCTCCATCTGCAACAAACATTGAAAAGTGTAAAGTGTTTTCCAAGGTTCTATCAGCCAATAATTTCAATGTGTGACTTGGTAGGAAAAAGGTCTCTAAGAGAGACCAAGCTTTAAAATTCAAATACCATTGTTTCTGCTCCTGGGAATTCACAGTTCCTTCGCAAGGAAAGGCAGTAAGTCTAAGTCACCCCATTCATTCAAGCCGTTTGTTCACAATCAGTCATTCTTCGAACCCCAGTTAGGAAAGTAGCCACAATCATTTCTTTTCACCTGATTTTTTTTTCCAGAGATGTGTCACTTTAGCTTTATCCCAAATCCATCTTGGACCACAGGAGGGCTTTCCCCCATGTCCTTCTGATGAAGCAGAGGTCAAGTCCAGAACAGAAAGAGAAAGAACTGCACACTAAGTCCCTCAAAAAAATCAGAGAGTTTTAAATGTATTCCTGTGAGTTCTCTTTGAGCAACAGTTAGAGTGTGTTCACTGTAATCAATGAAGTGGAAACAGTTACATAAAGCAGAAACTGAAGAACTAGGAAAAGAGAGACTTTGCAGCACTCAAAATAGAACGAGAGCAGCTGATGATGAAGAAATGCCACCTGCTGGAAGCCGCCACTGTTGATGCCAGGCCAAGAAAAGATCTAGACGGAATCCAGAGTTTCCTTTTGTTAACATTAACTGAAGTAGAGTAAGGCATGGCCTAAACTCCTCTCCATTTAACTGACGAGGAAACCGCTTTGCTGAAGCTGTGAACTCAACAGCAACTTCTGGCCGGTCCTTTGGCATACACCGGTTGTCGATCCCCGGAGCAAGGAAGGAGGCCGACCATGTAAATAAATACCTTGTGGTACTTATCCTGGGTGTCTTGCAACTCTTTGCTCTTAAGAAGGAGTTTCTTTTCCATGGAGTTAACCTTGACTGGAGAATCCAAATTCAAAGTGGGCCTGAGAAAAAAACACACAAGGATGGATTAATACAGGCTTGGAAGTTCAGTTAAGCCATCCTTTAGAACAGGGGTAGTCAACCTGTGGTCCTCCAGATGTTCATGGACTACAATTTCCATGAGCCCCTGCCTGAAAATGTTGGCAGGGGCTCATGGGAATTATAATCCATGAACATCTGGAGGACCACAGGTTGACTACACCTGCTTTAGAACACAAGCCACAACAAGTTATGCATCCTGGTAAAGACAGGTATAACACCATCAAAAAAGTCAAGCCAATCAAAAAAGTCAAGTCATTGCTAAGCATCATTTATAGATCCCTTTAAAAGAAAAGTTTTCATACTCTGTACAATGTCCATCAAAGAACCCAGCACTTCAGTCTTCTGGGCAACAATCCCTTACAATGACTAGGAAGCCAGACAAAGGAAGAGGTGAGAAAGATATTTGAAAACTATCGATTAGTAGAGCAGCAGGTGGAATTCCTAAATATCAAGTACACTCTCAGAGATCACATAAGACCAACTTTAGGATCTTTCTACCAACTTGCACCGTTTAATAAAGCACTAGGAGAATAAAGTGCTATGACTGCACTTAGGAAAGGAAAATTCTCCACGAGCCCACTATGTAGCTTGGGAAAGAATCTGATACAATTTGCAGTAGAGACAACATCTATAATACAGAGATATCCTTCAAGTTTCTTTATTTACACCATTACACGACCCCAACAGCAAAGCAGCAAACATTAACATTTGAGTTCAAAAATAATTTTGCAATACTAAAATGTTTTCCAGACGTTACCCTTCTGCTACAAAATCTGATATAAATAAAAAGAATAAATATCTGGAAACAAATTCCAGGCAGCTGGTTAGCCTGATAGCTGTGGCTGCCTATTTAGCTCTCTGACAAGACTGGCACCTGTAAACGTGGCTGCTGCCCTTACCTCTGCAACCCCCCAATTGTAGTGGTGTGGACATCTGGGCTGAAAGAGGAAGGGGGTCACAGGAGCCTCTGAAAGGGCCCGGCAGGCTTCCTGGACCTTGTCGCCGTGGTGATTCTCAGCCCATGCGCAAAGGAACCAAGGAACCGGCATGGTGGGCTGAGTGGGAGGGCCCAATGTAAAGGGGGACGTGTGGAAGCATGGCCTCACTGCTCCCTGCACTGGGCCTCAGCTGCTGCCCACCTTCCCACCCCAATTCTCGGCTTTCAAATGGTAACGTGATTTTTACTGTCAGTTCTGATTTTTGTATATTATTTGTCACAGCTGTCAGTGATGCTGTGGGGGTAGAGCCTGTGCGAGCCTGTGCCCGGCTCTGCCAGCTTTGGGGGCTTCCTTAGGAGGCTGGGTGCATGTTGAGCTGTGGCATCTTCCTAGCTGGGGAGGCGGCTGCATTGCAGGTAATTGAGGGAGGCCTAATAGAGGCTGACACCTGCAGGACCCCTACCACACACCACCCTTCCATTTCTCAGCAGGCCTGGTGGGAGGGGGGGCTTGTCCTGCATGTCACTCAGTCCCCGCAGATAGCCTGCTGGTGTGGAGGCTCCATTGCAGTCAGCTGGCCACAGGAAAGGCAGGGTCCGCCCTGGGTTTGCCAAAACTTATTTGCATCACAATAAACCTGTGGCCTAGTTTACCGCCAAGGGTTGTGTCTTTGTCCTCTGTACATCTTGGAATATAGCCCACTGCTAGTCTTTTCAGAGTTGAACTATTAAAATTGTAGGACCCATTAAAATTTGGCAAAGATATGCCTTTGCTTCAATCTTTCCCCTACAACCTTTCCACCATAATTTTTAAAAAGAACAACAATGAAGACACAGCAGCAGAAAACTAATTAGCTAAGCAATTAGGGAGCCACTGGTTGGACCCAAGAAGGGAAGGGCTTGCTAGGTAGATAAATGCCTTGTGGCAGTTTTAATAGCAAGCATTTGCTACTTGAAAGGATTGCAGATATACAAAAAAGAGCAAGGAATTAACCCAAATGCAGGGGTATACTAAATATGCTTACCAGCTCACTACTAGCAACTGTATTTTTTTAAAACCTATAATAAGCCCCCCAAAGAAAGGGTTCGTCTCACTCTTGTACATGCTTTGGAAACTAGTGAGATGTCCTGCTAGGTTCTGAGCAAGTCCAACACACAGTAAGTCCCTCCCATTCTATTAACCCTGAAGAAGGGTTGCCAGTCCCCAAGTGGTAGCTGGAGATCTTACAGAATTACAATTGGTCTCCAGGTCATCGAGATGGGATCACTGGGAGAAAATGGCTGCTTTAGAAACTCACGTATCTGTCCGCGGACCTTCCCATTCCCAAACCCAACCCTCTCAAGGCTCCACCTCTCCCAAATTTCTACGTATTCCCTAGTCCAGACCTGGCAACACTACCCTGAAATACAACAGGAGCTATTAGCAAGGCTCAGAAAGAAGCAAAAATGCCTTACTTGCAACATGTGCTAATATACAGGAGACTTATGCAACGTGATGCCCCTGTTCTAAGCTTTACATAAGTTTTACTTATATAATTTTTTCTTACATATAAAAGGATAGGAAAACACAGAAGCAATAACTGAAATAAGGGGACAGATACATCCTTTCTGAAACTTTTTTATTTTATTTATTATATTTATGTACTACCCTCCTCAAAGGCTCAGGGCAGTTTATTAAAAAAAACAGGAGTAATACAGATAACTCAATATCTTTAAACCACTCCTGCGGAGTGGTATAAATAAAACAGTAATGGCAAACTGGGAGGAGAAAGGGGCGGGCTGGGTCTGTGATAAAAACTCAGAGGGGCCAATCAGGAGCTGCTTCGTGTCACTCTGGGGCCAAGTGAACCGCCCTGGACTGGCCGCTTAGAGGGTTCGCTGCCGCTGGGAAAGGAGCAGGATGGTTCCGCCACCCCTCACCTCAGCAGCAGCAGGGTGGGTGGGTTATTTTTTTCACCTCCTCAAAGGTGGGATTGTGTCACAATGCTATTGCCCACCATCATGGGAGTGGAAAAGACGCCCCATTCAACTCCACGATGACACCCAGCTCTTCTTGTGTGCACAGGGCTGGCTACCAATAGCACCCGCATTAAAAAGGGAATGTGGAAAAATCAGTGCTCCCGTAGCACAAAGCATCAGAGGCCCTAAATCGGGCCAGACCAGCAGTGACATCGTGCATCAGTGAGAATTTGCCCTGCTGCCGTGCAAGTGCCTGCCCAGCTTTTAACACCCTTGCATAATCGGCCTGAGACTCCAACAACCCCTTGGGTATACTTGCAATAACCTCTGGGTCCTACTTATTTGTGTGTGTGTGTTTAGCAGTTCTTAATAAATTGATGCTTTAGATCTAACTTAAAGCTTAGCTTTCTGTTATGGTGATGACAATAGTTATCCCTGTATTTATCTATACATAACACTTTGCCCAAAGCATTAGTAAAAGTACATGAAATGATGAAAGGAAGAAAAGGGATGAATTTTCTGCTATCAAGTTAGAAAACATGGTCGTGAAAAGATGAAGCCCTGAGGGCTGAAAAGATATTCTGGTTCCTAAATTTTTGGGCTGGCTCTTAGATCCAGTGTATAAAGTATAATCTGAAGAATGTTTATATTGTGAAAAGAATTTGATTGTTCCTCTACTAATTAGATATGGAATAGACTTAACAGAAAGCAGTGGCCAAGGATGTACCAGTTAAATTTTTAAAAACTATTTTTTTTACTTTACACCTTTGACTGAGGACAGCTAAAACCCCTGACTTCTGCCCCAATGATGCACATAGTGCTTTTATCAAGCCCACAATTGATATCTGATGGACTCTCCCACATAATAAGACTTCCACTTCTTTCCACTTTTCTCTATTCAACCCTCAATTTTTTTCTTGTGAACCAACACATTCTCTAATAGCAGCTTCTTCCACGTTCGTACAGTTTTCATATCTCCTTTTTAACCTCTACTCCTATGCCCACACTCATCAGTCACATGCCCCCTTTAAATATCTGGTTTAAATTTCAAAGTTGGGCATGCTAAAAGCATACCTTCTAATAGTTCTTCTCCACCTGTCTATGCTCCTGCTCTTCTCTGCCACTGCTGGAGGTCCTTCTGAAGGCTTTGCCACCTTTTTCTTTCTCTCTTTTAGTTCTGGCCCCATACTACTTTGGCGTACCCCCAATTTTCACACAAATCTGTTTGCCTTTAGTTTTCACAATGCTATTCCAGTATTCTTTTCCTCAGTTCTTTTGAAGCCACTATTACCATGCTCTCATTCTGGATGCCATTTTTGTGTCAGCTTTTTCTTTTATGTATAATTTTTGTCAATTTTCTTTATCCCACTTACTTACACCCACTTCCAGCCCAGACTCTCATTGTCCAACCACTACCTTTACTTCCTCTTGCCCTGAAAAAGAGTGTTTTCAGTTTGTTTTTAAACAAAAGGCCCTAGAATATGGATATATTAATGTAGTGTTCTACTGATAGTTTAAGACAGTTCTCTGAATTCCCAGCTTTCATTTTTTTTTAAGTAGATCTCTATTCCCCTACCTCACTATGATATGCCTTTTCTTTTAGAAATCTCAGCAAGTTACGAACTTGGAGACTTGTTTTGTAAGTAGTTACAGTACTTCACCAATATTTTAGAGCTGTTAAAAAATAAGGGAGGGAGCTATGATGACTCCTCCCATACATATCTTTCCTCTTTCTCTTAACTCCTCTTAGAATTATTTTGTGCCATCCAGTAACTTGCAGCCTACAGGCAATTCCCACTTTTTGTATTGAACATTTTGATTCAAAGTGCCTCTTCCACCTCCCCTTTGTCATGCCCAGCCATCAGTCTTTGATTGCTCTCACCAACCAACTTTTGGATTTTTGTTTTTAAAGACTTTTGCCCTTAATGACCTCCTTTTTCTGTTATTCCCCTTATCACATCTGCCAAGCTACAAAAGCTCACCTTTGACATGTAACTTCTCTCCCTCATCTCCAATGCTGCTCTCCATGTCTGGAACAGCTTTCTTATCTGCGTTCATGTGTAACTCAAGTCACTGCAAATTAAGCTGCTGAAGCTTTGTGGGAAATGACAGCATGAAAAAGCGTGTCCAAATGTATGCGTTATGGTTGTCTTTTATTTGAATTGATTTTTGGCTGTGATCCTAGAAACTTGAATGAGAAAGACAGATCCAATGAACAACAGTACTAAAGATCCAATAGAAAGGCATAGCAAAGTAAATAGTATAAAGCCAAAAATCTATTTTTGGGGGGCTGGGTATATTAAACCCCCAAAATATTGGTAAATCCCAATATTCCTGAAACCCAGTACTGGTATGGTATTTGTAAATATTCAGAAATCCCAATTTTTTTTGGCTCCATTATACCTATGGGGAACATTATAGTTAATGGTCCCCATAGGGTATAATGGAGAATCAGCTCAGGAGAATCTGGGGCGCTGGATGAGGGTGGCTGTTTTTGACACTGAGGCACCAAATTTGCCGTATAGTTTCTGGTACCTCTCCTTAAAAACTCAAATTTCAAAATGATTGGACTAGAAGGTCCAGTTATATGGGCCTCCAAAGAAGGTACCCCATCCTCCATTGGTCTCAGTGGCAAGTTCACCTGAAAGGCATCTAAAGGGACTTCTTTAGATGCTCTTAAACTTTGGATAGTTGGGAATTTTTGGACTTGGCCATTTTGAATAGCTGAAATTCAACCCCAATTTATATCCGGCTGACAGAACAGCCAGAAAATACCAGTAAGGTATTTTTCAAATATTTTTTTCTGCCCAGATTTAGCTGAATGCACACCTCTAGTAAGTAGATGTGTTTAGGACTGGGCTACTAATCTGTCACGTTCCTTGGTGCACAAACTGCCCTATTTCTTCTCCCAAGCACATAGAACTAATTAAACACTTTGTAAATAAGCAGCTAATGGAAGTTACCGCTGCTGGCTGTACTGGTTTCAGCACTAGCTCATCCGCAGATTCCATGCAATCCTTTTCTATTTAATATCTCTTCTATATAATATAATATGCATTGAAAGCCAGTTGGGGAGGAAGCTTCTCAAAGGCAACCTAATTGGTTTTGAATGTCTTCCATTTAATACAGATGTTTTGTTTTCTTAAACATTCCAGAATGAATTAGGCTTATACTGCAGAGTACTGGAAACACCTTGGTAATTTCTATATTAGTCTACTGCAATGCACTCAATGTGGGTCTGCCCTGTGAAAAAGGCCCTGCATCTTCAGTGGACCCAGGATATGGCAACACAATTGTTAACTGGTGCTCAGTGTTGGGACCATGTTATATTCCAGTATTAAGAATTTCCTCAGAATTTGAGGAAACCACCTTCTCTCATAGCAGCTGCCTCAGGTTTCAAGATATTTAAGTGAGACTTTGCTATTCTTCCTGTCAAATAGCTTTTTACAAGTAGTCGTAACCAGTATAGACAGAATGCTCTTCCAGCATGGTATAATGGCTAGGAGTGCGGATTTCTAATCTGGCGAGCCGGGTTTGATTCTGCACTCCTGCACATACATCCAGCTGGACTTGCCACAGCACTGATAAAGCTGTTCAGAGCAAGCAGTAATATCAGGGCTCTCTCAGCCTCATCTCCCTCACAGGGTGTCTGTTGTGGGGAGAGGAAAGGGAAGGCGACTGTAAGCTGCTTTGAGACTCCTTCGGGTAGAGAAAAGTGGCATAGAAGAACTAACTCTCCATCTTCTTCTCTTGAAATACACAACACTACCTGCAGGTGTTTAGAAAACCGGTTGCAGCCATTTCGTTTCAATAGGCCTTTGGCAAACGGTTCAGTTCTGTGTGCTGTATTTTTATTGGTAGTCTTTTAAAAAGTTTTTAATGGATTTGAACAGTTTAAATAAATTGATTTTTATTGTTGCACTGCCTTTACATGGCATAGTTTTAATTGTTCATCAGCTGCTTTATGAGTCAGTTTTCAAGCAGAAAGGCTGTGTAAAAACATTACTGCACAAATAAAATAAATTAGGTAGCTAATTAAAAGATTTGCCCAGAATCCTGCCCGAGGTTTATAGTAATTTTTTCAGCTTGGACACTGATCCTCCAGAGTCATTATCACAAGGCCTATTAATTTATTAAAATTAAGTTTACATTTATTAAAATTCACAGAAGTGCATAAATTAAACTCAGGGTGAAAGAGCACCAGACATCAGCCCCATCTACACATTTAACTTCTACTCTATGTATGTGACAATGTCTAAATCGTGCCTATAAGTACAGAACTCAGATATATGTCCAATTCATGGGATTTTGATACCACCACCACCACTCTCTAAATTAGAGCAACAAGGATTGTGCATCAGGGCCATTATGAAAGGTTCCCATTTTCAAGTACAGCAGTCTTCACTGAGAGGAACCAACCTGCAGCTAGGAACATCTGCTAGAAGTCAGAATGGCTGCAGTTGTTATAAAGGAATAGTGTAAAGGATCAGTGAATATAACAGTTGGAAGACTTTATAGCCTGAAATTAAGATTATTTACTTGGATGTAGTTTCTGATTTCAATGGGACTAAATTCAGTGGGACTAGATTCAAGTGCAAAGGAGGTTATAGACAATCATTAACAAATCTAATAGCATTGTTTCAGGGCCAGTTCAGGTGTCAATGCTCAGCTAATGAGTCCATGGCCTAAAGCAGCAGTCCCCAACCTTTTTCGGCACTGGCACGCCAGCGGGTGCATGCGTGGAGCTGCTGTGCCTGCACATTTGCACCCGCCAGCACCTCGCTCCACCCCCCCCCCCCGCAGCACAGCACTCGCTACGCCAGGAGCGATCGGCCAACAAAGCAGCCGATTCGCTCAAGCCCAAGGACCTAGTCTTGAGTGAATCGGCGGCTTTGTCGGCCGATCGTTCCCGGTGCTGCAAGCGCCATGCTGCGGGGGGCAAGGGAAAGGGAGGCACCTCCCTCCTCCCGGCCGCGGCCCATTATCGTGGGTTCTACGGACCACGACTGGTCCGCAGCCCAGGGGTTGAGGACCCCTGGCCTAGTGAACACCAACGTATTCAAAGTGGGAAGTACTGGAACTCTGTTACAGAATGCTCTTCAATACAAAAATGAAAGCCAGACACCCCACACAAGGGAAGTTAGCAATCAGGAAACAAATGTTTTGGCTTCATCATTTCCCTGACAGGCTAGCTTTTTATGTATAGGGAACTATATTTGTAGGAAGAGCTCCCATTTGCTGTCAAAGGTGCAGAGGCATAGCAAAAACTAGGCTTCGTACAGGAAGGAACTGTCAAGAGTCAGTTTTACAACTCACCACTTTTCCCTTCTTATTTCCCTACTTAGTGCTAATTGCATCTCACAAGTTTATTGCACCCTGCTTCTAATACTTCTTCTAATTTTGCTACTTGCTACTAGAAAAGAACACATTTCACAGTGTAACCTGAATGTTTTATATGTAATGAATTTACATATTACAGATTTTGGGACTACTGACTTGCATCAAACCAGCATGCCAGGTCATTTTTGTTTGCTTCCGTGTGTCTATAGATCTCTTTTTATGATGCTTAACATGGCTTATATGCCCCAGACTGTTGTGGTTTCATTGGAAAGTTTATGGTGGCTATTCTATTTTATTGTATTTTTATTTGTGAGCTGTCTCTCTAAACCTAGTAAATAATAAATGGGTCTTATTGTTTGTTCATAGACATCAAAACACCAAAGCAACCTAATGAAAATCCAAACATCCTACTCATACCCAGATGTATCTTAACTTTTTGTTCAGGTATTGATTGTCAACAGCATACAACAGCTATAAACAATATAATATCTAGGAGACAGCAGGGTGGATTGATTACATCAACACAATTTAAATAATGTTTTTAATTGCCAAGGAAAAATAAATTACATCCAGACAACTTAGTTGGGGGAACTTGGGATGGGGGGCAGTAGCCCCGTGCTCACCATGACTTCACTTCCCTGAGAAACCAGAAGTGACATCACAGCAGTCTATGGATCACTGGAAACTCTGATAACACTACAGAGCTTCCAACAATTCCTACTGCTATGTGATATCAGTTTTGGATATCCCCTGGAAATGATGTCACACCATGTCTCGTGCCAGAGGTTATGAAGAAGATTTTTCTTCCAACACAACTCAAGAACAGCAACAGGATTGTCTATGTGAGGCCTAGCAACCCCAAACTTAATGCTCACGAACCTACATTGGGTCTATAATAACCTGCAGTTTTTTCTAGAGAGGTGGAGGTTGGAAACTGAAGGTGCTACTTATTTCCAGTATTTTGCTGTAGTCTGCTTTGTCTTTGTCACTACCTACCTTACTCCCACAAACAAATATGAGATAATTTCAACCAGAAGCAAAGGTGGGTAGTGGTTACTGAATAGATCAGGAGTAAAAGGTCGGCCAGATGGATCAGTAGGCGACACCAATGGTGACTTGCAAGTTCCAGGCCCTCAGAACCAAGTCATAGCATAAATATATCAACTATAGGGTTTTATGACACATGACAAATATGTTCTTTCAAGATCTTGCTTAACAACAACAACAAAAGGAGCTTTTTAATATGAGGATCCCAACATCAATTTTAAGGAACTGTATCTGTGCATTAGTTCAGAGTTCATTTTATAATGGATTATTTTTAAAAGACAGACTTTTTAAATGGCTGAAACTTAAAAAAAAAAACAAGAATCTGATTTTAAAAAATTATTGCTTAGAAAAAAAAAACAGTTTTTATCCACCCTAAATAAGCATTATGACCACAAGGGTCTGCGAATACCCAGGTGACACAAATGCACATAGAGAGCAGCACCTACAATGACCTTCTGTGAACTTCAGTTTCTGTTTTGTAAACAAAAATATACAGTCCTTCTTAAGGAAACTAAAACATAATGATAGCATATTCACAATTCACATACAAGAGGGGCAATTAAGTCCTTCCAGATATATGGCCACCTACACAAGAACCTCTCTCATTTTGAAGACAACCTCATTAATAGTTTCCTATGAATAACGTTCTTCATCATCCCAGAGACTGGAAGAAACAGACAATTTAAAAGAACTGGACACACACCATGGTATATTAGAAATTGCTATCTGGATAAGTGTCACACATCACAAGCCACAGAGCTTATCTACATCATCCATGTGCTGTAATTCTTAATTTTAGGAAATGGTTTGCAGGAATAAATGGTTTGCTTTAGGATGCTTTGGGCTGATCCTGCGTTGAGCAGGGGGTTGGACTAGATCGCGTGTATGGCCCCTTCCAACTCTATGATTCTATGAATAAAATTACAAATGGAATTAAAATGTAATATAAAATTAGTATAGACTTCAGTAATTCTCTTTTTGCAGGGAAGCATGGGAACTGTAGTTCTGTAAAAAGGGCTAAGTATCTCTAACATAATTCAAAGCAACCTCAAACTACAATCCCAGGGTACTTTGGGAGAAGAAATTTCACTTTAAAAAGTCCAAGTATATACTGTAGATTTGCCCTCATTTACTTATTTATAGGACACCTTTCTCACTGAGACACAGGACAGATTACAGAAGAAAAAAATGCAACCATACAGTAGTTGTTGTTGTTAGGTGCGAAATCGTGTCTGACCCATCACGACCCCATCCTTCAGGACTTCCTGTCCTCTACCATTCCCCGGAGTCCATTTAAGTTTGCACCTACTGCTTCAGTGACTCCATCCAGCCACCTCATTCTCTGTCGTCCCCTTCTTCTTTTGCCCTCAATCGCTCCCAGCATTAGGCTCTTCTCCAGGGAGTCCTTCCTTCTCATGAGGTGGCCAAAGTATTTGAATTTCATCTTCAGGATCTGGCCTTCTAAGGAGCAGCCAGGGCTGATCTCCTCTAGGACTGACCGGTTTGTTCGCCTTGCAGTCCAAGGGACTCGCAAGAGTCTTCTCCAGTACCAGAGTTCAAAAGTCTCAATTATTTGATGCTCGGCCTTCCTTATGGTCCAACTTTCGCAGCCATACATTACAACTGGGAATACCATAACCTTGACTAAACGCACTTTAGTTGGCAGGGTGATGTCTCTGCTTTTTACCATACAGTACAGGGCACTAAATTGTATTTTATGATGTTTTTAGGATTGTATGGTATATTTTATGAAATATTTTATTGTGAAGTGCCGTGAGCCGGCTTGCTGGGAGCGGAGGTATACAAATTCAATGATAAATAAAATAAATAAATACATGAACAATGCAATAGGACTAAGAATGCAAACTGGAATAACAACGCATGCAGCCATATAATCATACAGCATAAGATATCCAGTGAACAATGCAAACAGACAATGCAATAGAACTAAGAATACAAAACTGCGTACTAGAATTAGCAATACAAAATTGAAAGGCAATGTGAACAGGAGATGGCTATTTGCACTATTATTTATTTTTATCTATATTTGGATTGGATTTATCCACCGCCACTCCCGAACCCAGCTGACTCATGGTGGTTTACAATTAAACAAACAACACCCCCCCATAAAAACAGCAACAACTATAGTCCTCAAAAGCAGGTAAAATAAATCTATATTCCTCACCCTACCCTGACCACAGCCAATAATACCAGGCTAATCTGAGCAATGCAGAATGTAGGATTACAAAGGTATCAAGCAATGCAGTATCCACTTCGATATGAATATGCTCTTCTGGACCATTCTGGACCATTCAAGATCCATCCCATTACAATAATGCACTCTTGAACATTTCTGTATTGCACATTTTGCAAAATGATAGTACTATGGCAGGGCATTCCTCAAGGTAGGGGTCATCGCAGAGAATGTGACAGAATGATTGCCAGTTTTACCAATTTCCATGTCAAAAGGTACTGTTCAGACAACTGAAGATATTATGATAGAGCACAGTAGGAAGCAGTTTCACAGGTATGTGGGGCCTAGCCCATGAAATGCCTTGCAGATGATAACTGATACCCTGAATTAAGACTGATAATTGACTGGTAGCCAATGGAGTAATTGTAGAATGGGTATGACATGCCTGTTCTGCCAGGCGCCTGCTAGCAATCAGGCTGACACATTCTGTACCAACTGGAGTTTCTGACTAGACTTCAAGGGAATATCCATGAAGAGTGTATTACAGTAGTCTAACCTCAAGGTAATCATGGCATGGATCCATGTGGCCCGACTAGCCAAGATTGGAGGTATGTGTGTGATGCCTGGCTATGTATAGCTGTCAGACCACTTTTTTACAGCTACACTGGCTTACTTCTCTAGTAATAACCCCTAGGCTACTTAACTGAATCAGAGGACATCAGCTGGCCACCACTAAAACTGGGTAGCATAGTGTCCTTCAAGACCTCAGCTTTCCTGACTAGTATTACCTTCATCTTATTAAGATACAATTTCAAGTTGCTCACCCTTAGCCAATTAACCACAGCTATTTGATACACAGTCGCTACAGTTAGAACCTTTAAAAAGGCTTCCCTTATTTTAGAGGGAGCCGACAGCGCTACCATAATTCACAAACCTTTATATTGTTTACTTTTAATTATATTCTATAAGGGTGTCATCTAAAGATGCTGAGCAACAGCTAGAGATAAGGCAGTTAATCTACCTCTTCTGATTACAAATCCAGGGAATCCATGCAACTGGAATCAGAGCCTATATGAAATTGGTGCAGTGTGCATTTTAACTTCCCTGATACCAGTTCTCGCAAGCAAACATTGCAGCTACTGAAGCTACGTGCCAACTGAATAATTTCCAAAGCGATCTAACATGAGAAGTTGTCCAACAAGAACTACTCTACAACTACCATTATTTGTGGAAAAAAACTAGTTAAGACTCATCCTCCTCTTTGAGAAACTCCCAGAATGGTCTTTGACAAGGTATATATCCAAGCCATAAATGAAGAACACCATGACGACACCAAGAGTATATCACAGCTCGTTCATCAGCTGCTGTCACTGACTCCCGCTGTGATACACAAATCACTTGACAGCATGCATTTGGCTAAGGTGGCTTTAGTGTCATTGGACAGCCAACGTGTCAGAAATGGCTTAAGTACTCAAGCAAAAATGGCTTGCACATCCACATCACAGATCTGTAGCCGCAGAAATTACTGTCTAGGCTAACTTTCTGGACAAGACGACACTGGAAAAATTCACTTGTCCCTAAATTAGTCTCATATTTCTGTTGAGGATAAGATGGATCTTTTACAACAAAACCTGGCCACTTGATCATTAATTTTTTTGCTTATTGCTAACCTTCTGCATTCATTACTTACAGCTGTATACCTTTATGCATTACAGCAAAAATTATTTGTAAGTAATTGCGAGAATGTGAAAACTGCCCCTCTGGCTCAGACCAATCATGTAGTCCAGCATTCTGTTTCCAAAAATGGCAAGCAAGATGTATCTGAGAAGCCCAAAACCATGTCATGAAGACAAGAGCCCTCCCTAGTTCAATGTCCAGAATTTTGTACTTAGGAGATGCAGTGCCTCTGAACATGGAAACTCTAGCACAAGACAGACCCATCCTCTGTGAATGTCTCTGATCCTTTTTTCAAGCCTGTTTTACTCATATTGATAGGAACTAATTGTCTCAAGATGTTCGTGATAAAGGAAGCACATCCAAACCTGCAACCATTCCTGTAACTCTTATTAGAACCTCTTAAAAAATCTGGGTTGATCTTTAGATGAATCAGTTCCGAAACTAAACACAGAATTCTGGGGAGAATCATCTTGCTGCAGAGGGCAGCTTTACCATCTTCCAACTCCCGCTCAATACTCTTGGCTTTCTCTCCCAGCCAAGCCGCAGCACCTGCGAGTAGGAGGACACCACAGGCAGTCAAGAAGCTCCCTTCTAATTGCTGGCCTATTTAAGGTTTCTTTCTGACTCATAACATCGGGAACCATCATTGGTCCCAGTACAGACACTCAAATTTGGTTTCCAGGCTTCACTTCTAGGCAAATCATCATCCATGCGTATCACTCAAGACCACATAAGAAACATAGAAACCAGATTTCATTCGTGGTTCACGTTCACTCGTTTCATAAGATGCACAGCCCTCCCAATCGTGAATATGTTGGATCACCAAGTAACTAAAGCCTCTGCATTTTTATGAGGCCTTATGGTTACTCAAAATGAGCATTCTTCAGCTTGATACACGATGCTCATGCTTTCCTTATGAATTCTACCAGCAAAGAATCAAAGACCCACCAGACCAGAAGGGGCATCATTATAAGGCTGAGTGTTCAACCTCAAAATTGTTCTACAGGAGCTTCTGTCTTCAGAAAAGACAGTCAATCATTATGGACCACTGCATCATCCATTCTGCAGTTCCGATGTCTCTTTTGACCATGAATACTGTCAATACCCTGTTCCCAGTCTCTGTGGTTAACATGAATCACTGGCACGCTCCCAGATGAATGAACTCCACACCTCTGTGGCTCTCTGGTACAATCTCATAGATTGGTAATGTTTTAACAGTGTCCCAATCTCAGTCATATCATATCAATAAAACACACCCCTACCCTCTCAAACTCCTCTAGGTTTCTCCTAAATCTCTGCAAAGAAAAAGAAAAAATGAAGAATTCAGACCATTCACTTTCCCCCAAGGTGCAGTGAGCAGACTTCAGATAACTCAGACTTATCTTTATTCTGGTCATGTAACTTTTGGAATGACATTTCTTTTTCTGTACTAAGATTAAGGGAGGGAGCCCAACATGAATCACAGCTATAAAGAAGCCTGAATCATCTTCCTATAGCAGAAGGTAGACCAGGGTATCCCCCCCCCGGACAAGTATACCCAACACCAATTTTCTCTTATTCATCCTCTGCAGACAGTAATTCCTACTTACTCTGATCTGAGGATCCCCAAAGCCTTGATGAAGGAGAACCCCACAAACGGCAAATCTTCTCCTGAGAAACCTGCAGGGTTCAGCTGGCACAGAGAGGATACAATTCGTGAATTCTTCTCTGGTTCATCGAAATTTGAGGTGTCATCATCAGACTTGATGGTAGGCACAAAGGGGGGAGGAGCTGGTTATTTTTAAAAAAAACAGAAAGAGACGAGACAAAAAAATTTTTAGCTGCAGCTTGCTGTCAAAGTCCCTCTCGTTCAGCATTTTCAATGGCACTGCAGCTCCTGCTTTTAATCTTGCTAACACCAGCAGGCTGTGCCACTGCTTTCCAGCCTATTACAGCAACAAGAGATTAACCCTACAGCTGCCAACATGGCTACCATTCTGCAGGCACAGCATCTCTGGCTGCTTCTCAACCAGGTTTGATTTTTTTCCCCCAAAAAATTGTTTATTTTTAGGTGTCAGGTTTCAATCTTGTCTATTTGCAGGGCTCTTCTGTTTGCAAGAGGCACGGGTCCATCGAAGGGACAAGCCAGCTCCCCAGTGCCTAGAGAAAGGATTGTGCTGAAGCGTCCCCAGTTTGGATTCCAGACCCTTGCCTCCAGTGGCAACATTAATCTTGCCTATGGAAATGCTGCAGTTGCTAAACCTCAGCAGTTCTTTGCGAATTAATCTACTCCTCCCTCACTCCCAGATTGCTACATACCTGATGGGACACTACTGCAGCCTAGCAGCTTAGTTTTATTCCTATTTTACATTTTTACAGCAATCTTAATAAAGCAACAACAAACCCCAAAGGGGGTAAGTTTTCCTAAAACCATCTTCAGTGGCAGAATCGCCTGCTAGTGTGCTTGCAGCCCAAGAGTCTCCCCTATTAAAATGATGCACCTTTACCAGATTTTTTTTTCTTCTGAATATGTATTTCTTCAATGCAAGTCTTTGCAAAATGCAAATCAACCAGGCTTCCTTTTGCTCTGTGAAACAGATACCACTTCAGCTGCCTCTCTCGATGTCACAAGCTGATGGATGTATAGTGTGCTAGTGCCGTTACCATGGATTCCGTATAGATCTCCTGGAGCTGAAGGGATGGTGGGAGCTTAAGAACTGGGGACAAGTATTGCAGCCCCTGCAGTGCAGAGTTCCTGTTCCATACTCTGTGTATGCTCAGGAGTTTGACACTGCTTCCCCTGAACGCCTGACAGATGCTGATACTTATCTGACTGACACAAGCGGAATGAGTCACTGCTGGAGCTTGCGAGCTCCCTCTAGGTTGCCAGAGCCTTTTGCAGCCTGGGTTTTTAACCATTTGATTTTCTACTCAACTGACTTTAAGCCATCGTTAGTGACCAGAATTAATAAGCTTTTAAAAGAAGTGTCTTCCCAATTCAAATCAGCCTGGATGCATGGAAACGTATTGGCAGCTTTTCAGGCAGCAAATGCTGATGCTGTTTTTAGGCAAAGGGAAGGGAGGAGCAAGCTGCTATTCCCAGAGGTTATTCTTAGCTCACATTGAAAGATGGGGGGGGGGATCGATTATTTAATTTTTAAAATTGTGATGGTAGGCCATGTTTTTGGTTTAATTCGGATTTTTTTTAAAAAAAATTCACTATATTTATTTAAAAAGTAACAGTATATACAAAGATTAAAAGCCATCTCAAATCTTTAATACGGCACACAGGGTATTCGGAAGCAGAAAAAAGTGAATCTTAATTCCAGCACAATATGAAACACACATGGAAAAAATAGGTTTTTCAACTTATTTCAAGGCCTGTTGCAAATCAAAATCATGGTTTAAATAACTGGAAACGATCCTTCCTTTCTTCACTATTAATCTTGGTCCAACATTATGTCAGACACCAGATTAAGATGAACAAGGGCTTTTCTTAGAGGTTTACAAGTCAATTTCAAACCTCAGTTTTAAACTCTGATTTAAAACTACCCACGGTTGGGCATTAGCATCACAGCACTCCAACCCCTCTACTTGTCAGTGATCTTGTATCTAGCCTTCCAAGAACTAGCCATGGTCCTGACTTATGCCTGTTCATTTCATCTGGATCCTTGCTTATTGGTTTACCCCCACAACAAATACATGAATACACTAATCCAGGGGTAGTCAACTTGTGGTCCTCCAGATGTTCATGGACTACAATTCCCATGAGCCCCTGACAGCAAATGCTTATGGGAATTGTAGTCCATGAATATCTGGGGGACCACAGATTGACTACCCCTGCACTAATCTTCTCACAGACAAGAAGCAACATCAGAGGATGTTGTTGCCCATTCAGAGGATCTAAAATGAATAAACTGGGAGGGGTGGGTCCAAGTGAAGAGACAAATACAGAATAGTACAGACGCACTGGGAAACCAATATGGCAATATAAAATATCCAAATATCCACAAGCTTAGCCACAAGCTAAGTTTAGCTATTGTATGACCTTATACTCTGTCAAGAGATTTCATAATAAGTCGAAGTTGGTCCTTAAATATAAAAAACCGTCCCTTGCAAAAGCTGTAAGTGAAATGCGTCAGGACTTGTATGAAATAAGAATTAAAGAATAACTGAAACTGAAGAGAGACGACTCTATATAAGTCCAATTTGGATATTTTATATTGCCATATTGGTTTCCCAGCGCATCCATACTATTCTACATTCAGAGGATCTGGCTGGCCACCACTGTGTGAGACAGGATGCTGGACTACATAGACAATTGGTCTGATCCAGCAGGTCTCTTCTGTTCTTCTGTAGTTGCCTTATACAATAGGTCCATCATGGTCAGTACCACCTACTCCAGCAATGGCTCTCTAGGGTCTCAAACAGGTCATTCACATCACCCAATCCTTTTCATGGAAATGCTGAGTACTGAACCTGGGACCTAGATTCTTTTCAACTGAGTCATTGACCCACACCATATATACGTATAAACATTTATACTCCATCTTCCCTTGTGGCTCAAAGCAACTTAAAAAACTTACATTATACAATAAAACTTCACACATCTAAAGCTCAAATCGCATCACAAGACCAAACAGAATAGCATTAAACTTCTAAGGACCGCATTACCTTCACCTCCTCAGGGAGTTGGTAGTAGAAGGTAGGAGCCATTATTTATTTATTTATAATTGTATTTGTTGACCGCCACTCCCGGCCCAGCCGGCTCATGGCGGTCTACAATAAGAACATTACTGAAAAGGACTGAGCTCCAACTCATGCCTAGCAGGCAACTTGTAAGCAGGATGATAACCAGAGTTGTTCAACTAGAGCCCTGTAACTGGTATACAGGGGCAAATGAACATCTGGAATGAACATCTGGAGGACCACAGGTTGACTACTCCTGATTCAAAGGATTCACAATCATAAGCACAAAGCCTACACTTTTCATAAAGGAGCAGGCTGTGGAAGAAAACCTATTTAAATAAAATAGTGTTAACATACAAAGCGTCTATTTACATTAATCTTACAGGCAAAATACTTAAACCACGTAGAACCATCGGTGCGAAGCAGCACATGTTTGGGAAGCATCTTTTTGGTAGCAACCGAAATAGCCCTCACTGGCCTGATCTCGATACAGAGTAGGGCAATGGCAAATCGCCCCATCTCTTGCCTTGAAAACCCCATGGTACTGGGGTTGCCATGAGTCAGCCGCAACTTGACAGCACAATGATAATTTTTTTCTATACTGAAAAAAAAACCTGTGTTTATATTATTATTTATTATTATTATTTATTATTGGATTTATTTCCCGCCACTCCCTAAAAGGCTCGTGGCCTTATCAGAACGAAGGAAGATTCATCAATATAGAAGGACCACCGTTCCATGGCATAACATCGTTGGAAGAAGAAAATCATTAATCAGAGCAGGAAGAAACCTATCATTCACAAAATCCCCATTCTAATTACATGAGCAAAACAGACCACCCTCATCCCACTTACATAATTAAGAATTCACGATCGCCACCACCTGGCTTATTTAGAACATCAATAAACCTAAGTTATTTTGGGAACAAGCTACATTTGCTCAAATGCATGAAATACAGTTAAGGGAAAAAGACAAAGACCATCGGTTTAAAATGGAAGCCGTCATCTATAGCTAACGTGTTCTCACTGAAGGCTAGAAGCCAGCACTTCCTACATCTTTCAGAGACAAGTTCTGATAACACCTGGATTGGTGAGTTATGCATTTTTAATTAAGGTTTTTCCCCACAGAGCTCTCAGAATGAATTTCCTGAGCCCATTATCCTGCAATTTAAAACAGTGATGTCTCAAAGCTGCTCATCAGTCACAAAAATATCTTCTGGAGATGTATGAAGCTGCCTTCACTGTCACACTACCAGTTTAAAGAGCGCAGCATAGTCAGGCTTTCTCATCTAGGGTTTTGTGAAACCCTGGGGTTTTTTGACAGCCCTGGAACATTTCCTGTATGGGTGGGAGTTAATTAATGTTTTATATATTTAAAAAAACTATTAAACATTTATTCAGTGATATGCCTATACATGGCCATGTCGACCCACCCACAGCTTCCCAAAATGGCCAATTTGGTAGGCCCTGCAGAATTCTGGAAGTTCAACCAGGGCCCTGATCTCCTCAAGGAACTCATTATACCAGATGGGGGGGCAGTACAGAGAAGGCTCTGGCCCTTGTTTAGGTCCAATGTACTTCTTTGGGGCCAGGGATTACTAGCCAGTTGGAGGTGATGGAGCATAGTGCTGTTTTGGAGGTGTAGGCAGAGAGACGGTCTCTCAGGTACACTCGGCCCAGACTTTGCACGGCCTTCAAAGTAATTAGGTCAAGGTATCCCCTTTAGTATCCCCTGTGCAAGCACCGAGTCATGTCTGACCCTTGGGGTGACGCCCTCTAGCGTTTTCATGGCAGACTCAATACGGGGTGGTTTGCCAGTGCCTTCCCCAGTCATTACCGTTTACCCCCCAGCAAGCTGGGTACTCATTTTACCGACCTCGGAAGGATGGAAGGCTGAGTCAACCTTGAGCCGGCTGCTGGGATTGAACTCCCAACCTCATAGGCAGACAGATTCAGACAGCATGTCGCTGCCTTACCACTCTGCACCACAAAAGGCTCTTTCAAAGTAATTACCAGAACTTTAAGCATAATCCAGAATTCAATTGGGAGTCAGTTAAGTTGTTGGGAGTACATCCTGGATGTGGGATCTCCATGGTGTATTTGTGGCTGCGGCATTCTGAACCAATTGTAGTTTCCAGATCAAGGATAAGGGTAGGCCTGCGTAGAGTGAGTTGCAGGAATCCAGTCTAGAGGTGACCGTCGCATAGATAATGGTGGCTAGGTGTTCTTGGGCCAAGTATGGAGCTAGTAGCTTGTCTTGTCTTATGAGATCAGGCTAATTAGGGCTAGCCATACCAGAGCTTTTTTTTACAATACCCAGCTTAAATCTCACTGAAGTTTGCCCTACCCATGTTATACTATCGATTTACAATACTTGAGTTATCCTTTTCTCTAATAAGGACCAAAAGAACCTACATTTTCCTTCTGTCCTCCATTTTATCCTCACAATAACTGTGAGGTGGCTTAGCCTGAGAGTTTGTGACTGGCCCAAGGTCTCCCAGCTTCCATAGTTGAGGAGGAATTTGAACTGGAGTCTCCCAGCCCCTGATCTGCTACTTTAACCACTAAACTAAAAAAAGCCTGGGTTTTGTGTTGGGGCAGGCTCAAAGAACCCATGATTTCTCCATTCATGGGTCCACAGCCCCTTGCCCTCTCCAAGGAGCACAAACTCTTCTCCTTGAATGCCACAGGGCAGCTGTTGGCCCCTCCTTGATTACATGATTATGTAGAAATGAGAAATTACCTTGGTTCAAGCACATACATAACTAATCACTAATTATATATGGTGATTATTAGTATGTTCCAGGCAAACTTTACTAAAGCAGGGTTTTTTTCCCCTTCTTAAGTAACAACCAATTTATTAATATTGTATATTTTAAATCTTTGTAAGCTGCCCTGGGCCTCTAGGGCAGCCTTTCCAAACCTTTTTACCATTGAGAAACCCCTGAAACATTCTTCACAGGCTTCGAGAAACTCCACCCTCCTGCCATGCCCCCAGAAGTCACATATCGCTAGAAATGACATCATCAGGCCACTCCCATAGCACAGGAAATGACAGCACAGAAATATTTTCAGATGATTTGTGACCAGAACCACACTAGCACTCTGGACTGGTTACCAGTTTGCTCTTCTTTAACCAAAGGGAGCCTGCAGAAACAGGGACGGGGCAGGCCTATGCTGCTCCATTGCACACCCCCCTCCCAATGCCAGAAACAGCCCAGTGGCCTACTCTGCTGGGCCAGAAACAGCGTTGGGACAGGCCTATGCAACTCCATTCCCCCCTCCTCCCTGCAGTTATTAAAACGAGAGTACTTACCTATCTTGTTTCTAATTGCTGCCATGTGTGACAAGCCTCAGCCAGCAAGAATTTGCATGGCTGGGGTCCCGCCCCACCCCACCCCATCACCCCACTCTTTCCCACTCCCTCCATTGGCCATTTTGGAGGGGGGGGTCAACATGTTCATATCACCCGATTAAATGTAATTTTTGTAAGGTATAAAAAATGAATTAACTCCCACCCAATCAGCTAAGCCCTTCCGGGGCCATCAACAAAACTAAATGGTTTAACAAACCTGTGGCTGAGAAAGCCTAGGGAATGGCAGGGGATAAATGTAAAAATAAATAACAGATACAAGGTAGATGGCTTATAGCCAAGTTATTTTTCTGCAAATATTTTCTAGACTGTTTTTTACAAAGGACGGCTTGCATGTGTTTATTTCACAACATCTGCATTTCAAAAGAGTTTCTCTCAGGTTCCTGAGTGTCAGTGGCACCAAGTCCCCTCATAAGCCCAACACCATGCAGAGTATTTCAAATGCAAAGCAAACAGAATCCTCAGTTTTGGTCTTCTGGTACTGGGCAACCACATATCATTGAAACAAAACCTCAGCAAAGTTCTTCCAATGCAGCTAAGTCAAGGGACTAATCTCAACAGTACCATGCTACTCACAGTTATGAATGCCATTCCAATCAATTGTAGAGAAAAATGGATGACAGCAGAGGCCTTCGTAACCTAGTCTCTCTTTCTGCCCACACAATAAACTCTGCACCAGATCAAGGAATGCTTTGCTGACTTTCACATCCTCAGGGAACTTCAGAAATCTCTGCAGTTGAAACAAAAATAAATCTTAGTAGGAAGAAACCCAAAAAGCCAGAAGGCTGTGATCCAAAGAGCTAGTTTAACCAAATCCCAAAGTTCACGTGCACACAGCCAAACATGTAGCTATTAAAAAAAATTAAAACCATTCCCTCATGCTTTATTGTAATACTCAGCATTTATAGGACACTTTCAGTGTTACGTTTCACATACATCATCTCAGAATCCCTTACAGTAAAAGGAAGACTAGTATTATTATCCAGGTACTGCAGGTGGGGACTAAGGCTGAAATGGTGTCACCTGGCTAAGACCACTTAGGTGCAATCCTGAGCAATTTACACCTATGGAAGCCTTAACAAACACAGAAGGGCATAACACTGCTTAGGATGCCACTGGTAGTGGGTTTGTGGCAGAGATGACATATGAACCGGCTGTGATCCAAAGAGCTAGTCTAACCAAATCCCAACGTTCACGTGCACACAGCCAAACATGTAGCTATTTAAAAAAATTAAAACCATTCCCTCATGCTTTATTGTAATGCTCAGCATTAATAGGACACTTTCAGTGTTACATTTCACATACATCATCTCAGAATCCCTTACAGTAAAAGGAAGACTAGCATTATTATCCAGGTACTGCAAGTGGGGACTAAGGTTGAAATGGTGTCACTTGGCTTAGGCCACTTAGGTGCAATCCTGAGCAATTTACACCTATGGAAGCCTTAACAAACACAGAAGGGCATAACACTGCTTAGGATGCCACTGGTAGTGAGTTTGTGGCAGAGATGACATATGAACCGGCTGTCTTCCAAATCAGAGCTCATTCTTTCAGACACTAGGCTACACCATGCAAACTATTTTTAAAGCTTCTTCATAACAAATGCAACTTGCCATAGAATATTCAGAAAAACGTGTCCTTTCACAAGAAAGGCAAAGGGCCCTTGGCTACCCAGGATAAACCACATAATTCGATAAGGGCAAGACTTCATTCACTCTGTCAAACACCAGCAGAAGCAGAATATTTGCACAGTTCGACTATTTGCACAGTTCAGGGTTGTCACAGATTTTACTTCTCTAGTTATATCTTTTCAGTTAATGGGCAGAATTCTGATTTCTAAACCCAACCCTGGATAAAGCTCAGGACAGGACTGAAAATTATGCTATCGACCTATCAGAGCTCATTTCATAAAGTCATAACATAACATTCATGCTGCTAATATTCAGAAAAGAATACAGCTCAGAGAAGCCAGATACATGCAAAACCTGGGACCATACAAAGCTTTCAGAGCATACAGAATCTTATCCAGTCTGTACCTGAAAATTCATGATATTATTGAAGGTTTTCGATGATGTTCCTTCCGTAAATGGGGACTTTCCATAGAACATTTCATAAGCCACCACCCCTAGAGACCACCAGTCAGATTCAGATCCATATGAACTCTTGCCATCGCCATTCAACGCCGTTAGCATTTCTGGAGCCATGTAATCTGGGGTACTCACGGGCAACTTGGCATTCACCTGGAATGTATAAGCACAATCTATAGAGGAGCTGGCTTTTTATACCCATTTTTACTACCCAAAGGAGTTGCAAATCAGCTTACAATCAACTACCATTCCCACAACAGATGCCATGTGAAATAGGTGAGGCTAAGAGAGTTCTGAGAACTGTGACTGATCCAAGGTCACCCAGCTAGCTGCGTGTGGCAGACTGGGAGAAATCAAACCTGGTTCTCCAGACTAACAACTACATCAAACTGGAAGTACTTCAAGCTCACGTTTGCTCACATTGCTCCAGGCAGGAGCTGTTGGCTTGCAGTGGCTCCCTTTCACTTTGGGCCCATGCACCTTGTGGCTTGTTTAGGCTGTGGCAGTGGCTTCCACTCATTTCACAAGACAGGTACCCAGGATTTTTTCCCAGCAGCCTTGATGGCTCATCTACCATTGCCAACAACCAGTCACTTTTCTCACTATTCACACAGTTCATCTGAAAGCAGTTTTTTCCCATTACAAATTAAAATTAAGCCTTATTCAGGCATGAAAAATAATGGTGGAAGAATGGGCTGCAGTGCTTCAGAGAGCTGGCAGAAAAATCACTTTTCAGAATGATTCCTTAGGTGAGAAACTGCCTACAAATAGAAAGCCAGCATGGACCCTGCCTTTCTCTCTAAAAACAGACTGGCATGGTGGTCAGGAGTGCCTACTGTCAGCTACATCAGATTTGCCAACTCTTTCATTACCTAGACTCAGCTGATCTGGCCTTGCTATTGAATGCTTCTGTAACCTAACAGTTGGATTACTGCAACACACTCTGTGTGGGAGCTGCCATCAAAGACAAACCAGAAACTACAACTGGTTCAGGAGCATATGTTGCCCATTTTGAATGTTACACTGACTGCTAGCCTGTTTCCAAGTTATTTAGTATTTATTTATTGGTTTGTTACATTTCTAAACTGCCTTCCCTTGTTTCTCAGGGCAGTTTACTATAGATGTTTGTAGCTCACAGTTCATTGTGATGCTGATGCCTAGTCAACATGTGGTCCTCCAGATGTCCATAGACTATAATTCCCATGAGCCCCTGGCAGTGTTTGCTGGCAGGGGCTCATGGGAATTGTAGTCTATGAACACCTGGAAGACCACAGGTTGACTACCCCTGCCTTACAGAGAACCAAGAGTTAAGCGTTATACAGTTTATAAGTACAAAATGCCTGATCAGGCTGTTTAAAAGAATTTATTTCAATTACCGGATATACGAGAGTATAAGCCGAGGGGGTCTTTTTCAGTGTGAAAAAATGTGCTGAAAAACTCAGCTTATAGTCAAGTATATATGATATTTGTTAGCAACATTATCCGGAGGTGGTATAATTACAAAGTTACCTCAGTTCTTGTTAGTCAGTTGCCTTTATTGGCATTCAAAAGATACAACACAAATACCATAAAATCTCCACAACCCACAAAAAGATTTCCACATAATCACCAAGGAAAACCAAATTTAAAACAGTAGAATTAACTCAACACAAAGTAAAAAAACAGCTTTAAGCGACATAATTTCCCCCAAATTTTTGCAATCTCAGAAGCAATTTCAGGATTGCATTTAATTCAGTAAATGCTGACACACTCTCTTTGTTCACCAAGCTGTTTCCCTAAGCTTTTATCCTGCAATAGGGTTGAGAAAAGCCTCCTTTGAGAATCTTCATAAAAGGGGCAGTCTAAAATTATGTTGCCTCAGTTCTTATCATCTGTTCACCTCATTCATCCTACCTGATTCCCTGAGCTGAGGCCACCATAAATATCATAACCATAACCATTGGCTATATAAATAAAACCGCTGAGCCCTCCTGGGTGGAGCACCTGACACTGCTGTGACGTAGGAGGATGATTAGGGTTCATCAGAGTTCTAGTTTCCCTCATTGCTTATATTCATTAATAGCTCAAATTAACCAGTTATACGCACAGTAAAGAAATATGGTTCAGCATTGGCTAGCTAGATTGAAAACTAGTTTTCCAGCCCATGCCCTATCTATAACAGGACACATGTAAATTCTCTGTGAGAAACTCCTAATAAGCTTCCAAAGAACTCTGTGGTTCCCAGAAGTACAGTTTGAAAAACCCTAATCTATTTATTTAATTCCCACATCAATAAATTAACTGGAAAATACTTCCAAGAAGTCTTTTAAAAAGGAAACCAATCAAAGGAATTTAATAATGTGCCCAGTTTTAATATACATAATTATAATTTGCACTAAAGAGCTCAGATCAGAATACTCAAATAAACTGAAAGAAAAATCAGATAATATTCATCTCCATGTCAAATCATATCAGTTACATTAGTTTAATCAAGAGGCACTTGTTACTTTCACAAAAGACAATTCTAACAGTAAACAAAAACACCATTATTCACCAGCCACAAGATCTCAACTATCTAATTACTCATCTCAGTTTCTTCCTAATTTAGCAGGGTTGTCATTAAAAAAACCAGGGCACTCACTAGTTTTATCTGCTGTTTGCTTCTTTCATCAGATCCATAAATAGCCAGGAATTTGTATTTATATTCCTGACACAACTATTTTCATAGAATCATAGAATTATAGAGTTGGAAGGGGCCATACAGGCCATCTAGTCCAACCCCCCGCTCAATGCAGGATTAGCCCTAACCATCCTAAAGCATTTTCTTTTTTAGACAACCCACAAACATCCCTACCAATAATTAAGACATGCTTTATTACTTATTATTATTGGCTCTAGAGCCCACCCCCTTCTGGACCTGCCACCTTGGGGCAGTTTACAGCATTCAATAGTACATGGTAGTAAGGGATTTGAAAAGCTTGCTCTTTCTTAAGATAAACCTCTGCTAGAGGATTATCAGTGACTGAGTTTGCTGCCTGCAACAGTTCTCTGTATAGGTTTTTTTTAACATTGATGTCATATAATTATATGTTTCTTAGGCAGTTTATTTGGTTCTAGACTAGATGAGAATAGCTTCTCTGTATAATCTACAATGAAGAATCATTGTCCATGGGGTCGCGATGGGTCGGACACAACTTCGCACCTAACAGCAACAGCATAATCTACAAATCATTGCAGGCATACTTTTTTACATTGCAGGCATTTGAATCTGTCTAGCATACTATTATCCTTCCTTTTCTCCAAAAAGATCAGAACAGCATATATTTATTTATTTATTTATTATTTATCATACTTATATACCGCCCTCCCCGGAGGCTCAGGTTCACTCTTTGTTTTACCCTCATAATAACTTATTGTAAGGCAAGTTAGGTGGAGACAGAGTGACTGATCCAGGGTCACCCAGCAAAATATAGATTTATATCATGGTCTCCCAAACCTTTGTCCAGTATTCTAACCACTATACCACACGGGAAGAGGATTTCTATTAGAAATGTGTGGTTGCTGACTAGAACCCTATAAAAGAACCGCCCTGAGTCCTCAGGGAGGGCGGCAGGCAGGCAAGCAAAAGCAAGCAAGAGCAAGCAAAAGCAGAGGAAAATGAAAACTCCCCTTAAAGAAAAAATCAACAAATGGATGTAATTGACAATAGTCTTCTACTGAAAAGAAGAACAAGACTCAAGTTTATATTAGAACTATTGTGTAAAGACATTGATGTTCTGTTACTAATATACATTAAATTACAGACAATTACAACAGCACCAATAAGCCAAGGTATAAATTTTTATTTTCTCTATACCATCTGGGCAGCCCAGAATTTTTTATTACCGTTTTGTTCCCTGTCATTTTGGCAGCTGACCCAAAGTCCACCAATTTGATGTGTCCAGTTCTATCAATGAGTATATTCTCTGGCTTAATATCTCTGTAAATAAGCAAAAAAGCAATCAATATAGCACCTTTAACATATTCATATCCTCTTCCCTGCCCTGCAACATCTTATAGAAATCAAGCTGGGAGCCTGCAAAGAAAGTATGATGGCAGGGGAAAGAGACGCATTGTATGATGGTGCCTGACACTGCAGGATTTGTCCTCTTGCTCCAAGATCGAGAAGGCCAGAAATGGAAGGGTTCCTAACTCACAGGAAAAGTCAAGCCAAAACCCCATCTATATAACTATCTTCCAGAGCAAGCAGAAGTGGTAACCCATATAAGAATACCCACATCCATTGAAGAAAGGATCTGGAGAAGATTGAAATAAGCAAGCTTGGACATGAAATTGGGGTCACTGTGGGTGGATAGGCAGGTAGTTGTGAGTTCCTGCATTGTGCAGGGGGTTGGACTAGATGACTCCGGAGGTCCCTTCCAACTCTAAGATTTTAAATTATTTGGATCTACCTTTCAACAGTACCCACAATTTCAATATTCTAGGCTAGTGTATCGGCATGTCTTTCTTAATTCACTCTCAGGCATTAAAGCTACTAGTTTGTCAGAGAAAGATGATGGGATGCAAGTTACCAACACTATATAACGAACCAAACAAAAAAGGAATGGACCAGTGTTACATTATAACTCTGGACAATAAAACACACAGCTATTAGGAAATATTAAACTGTTCTCACCATGAACAGTTAAAACATATTTCTTGCTAATTCTCAGCTTTCATTCAAAAATCATGTGATCTATATATCAGAAATCAGTTCTAATATTTCAAAGAAAAAATGTTCTATAATTGTAAGACTCAGTGCTGCATAAGGAAGAGATCAGGAGTTCAAGAACAAATCCACACACAGTACACAACCATGGCCAGTACTAACCAGGGTTTGCAACCAGAGTTGAAGGTGGTTAACAGCAAGCTCCTGCTAACCATAGCTAAGTGTAGTGCTGATGAAAGTCTTAACCACAGTAATAACAGGTTAAGAGTTGGGATGCATGCAATCCAAAGGCCTGATGTCATTCCATAAACCATGGTAAGTAATCATGAGCTTTAAGCCTATGTTAGCCTTTTCTCTAGATAATACAATGTCAACTGGAAGTAGCCCACAGGAGAATCTTTTTGATTATCTTCTATCCATCATATTAGGTTGAGACGTGGTACCCTGAAAAATGTTTTTTTATAATCAAGAGTTTCAAAAGCAACAAAGGCAACAATAGGGTATGCTCTTCTACTGGGCATGCTCAAACCCTTTGTGATACTTAAAGTGTCTCTTTGGTTTCTAGCCAAGATCTGCAGAAATCCTAGAATGGCATTAAAGCTGTTGTCTCCAAACGCAGGTACAAGAGAATACCAATTGCTTTCGAAAACTGCTTATGTCATCTAAAAATCAAATAAGTTTCAATTTATTATTTCTGATCTTCAAATAAACTTACCAGAGGCCAAGGGAACAACTTACCGGTGAACATAGCCCATGCGATGCACGCTATGCACAGCCAGAACAAGTTCTGCCAGATAGAACTGAACACTGTTTTCATCCAGTTGTTCCTCACATCTATTTAAGAGTGACAGTAGGTCTCCCCCAGGATAATAATCCATAACCTGCATACAGTTGACACACACAAACACATTCCAGACTTTATGGAAACTCACCGACCATCAAAAGCATGCATTGCAAACAGATGCATGAAAACTTAAGATGTAGAAAGGGTACACAATATATTAAACTTCACAGATGACTGACAATGAAAACGAATGTACATCTCTCTATAATACGAAATTTGCAGCATAGTGACTTAAATTTGTTTGTAGAAGAATGTATGTGTTTGTCTAACAAGAGTCACAAAGAAGGGCTCAAGAACTGGCAGCTATAATCAGGAAATGAATATGTATTTGCAATCAAATAAGTTTTAAATTAAAGCTGTGGCATAGGATTATGGAAATATTGTCTGCATTCAGTTGCAGCCTAAATGCAATTAAGTTGCATGAACTTAGCTTGTACCCATCTAATGTAATCTCCAGTGGTCTCTTCCCCTCCTCCACAAGTATGCTCAAGTCAGGATCAAAGCCAACATTTATTTCAGGGCAGAAATGTCCACTTTTCCACTTCTGCATAAACAAGGAGACATAGCAAACCAAAATCCCATTTCTCAATCATACCCTGTACAGCAAGCAATGGGGGGGGGGGGGGGAGATCTTATCTATACAGGCCTGAAAATACTTCAGTTGGTCTTATTTTTGTCTTTCAAAAGGCTAACATTTAAAATCATTTGAACAAGAGTATGGCTGAAAAACACAAGTCCTTTCAAGCACACTCTTAGACTCAAGTATATGCTGCTCTCTGTAATGGCTCTGAAATGAATGCAACACAACTGGAATGCTGTTCAACAGTCCCCAGCAGTCAGCTACATACAATGAAGGTGAAAAACTAACACTCCCACCTGAAATGGGTCTCCCAGTCAACAAAACTCACCAAATACAGGTTCTTTTTGTCTTGAAATGCATAATGCAGTTGTGGAATCCAAGGGCTAGTACTCTGAGATAATATATTCCGCTCTTCCTCAAAGAACAATACCTAGGAGGAGAAAGTATTAATCATCGCTACATCCTTAAAAACAAAACAAGAGTAGTTTAGCATTTCATGACTACAGCAGAGACAATTATGCATAAAGTCAACGAACAGGATCCCATTGGCCCTTTGCAGTCATGGAAAACAGTACTGTTACCACAGCAGAGCTCTCCTGCCTCCCATCTCACACCGCAGTACACTGATTTTAATATGCTATTCCAGGGAGAAAGGGAGCACTTCCATTAACAACATGAGGGGCAAACTGGAGAAAATCATCTATTACTGGAATTAATCAGCAGGTTTAACCCACTATCTTTACACAGCCCCGAACCTGGTATCCAGCAGAAATTTTTAATTTACAGAGATTTCAGGGTCAAGGAACAAGTCACTGTGGATCTAAGTTTGGAAAAACACTTCCCAAAGCAGAAATGCAAAGTTCGGCCTACCATCACAGCAAGATCGGGACACACTGTGATTTCCCCTGTGGTTTAAATATTCTGATTCTGATCAGGGAACTAATTCTCAGTGCTCCTAAAAGCTTATGAGCAATTGGCAGGGTATAAAATTAAAAAGGGAACATACTTGATTTGGTGCCAACATAGTCTCCTTGCTCATCACCTTCATGGCATAGATGTCACCAGTTGCCTTCTCTCTCACTACCTGCACTTCTGCAAAATGACCACGTCCCACTAGGCTCCTGACTTCGAAGTCCTTCATGCTGGGCTGAAGTTCCCGGAACTCTGATATTGAATCTGAATCTGCACAAGGGAAGATATTTTATTTTATGTTAAGGAATAAAATATGTTCTGGCCTAGAATTTTATGCAGGGGTAATCAAATGGCGGCGCTCCAGGTGTCCATGGACTACAATTCCCATGAAATTCGCTGGCAGGGGCTCATGGTAATTGTAGTCCATGGACATCTGGAGGGCCGCAGTTTGACTAGCCCTGATTATGAAACTGATCTTAACCTTCTCAGCCTGTTTTGTCTCCTCTGTCCAATTCACTGCTGCCAGTCTGTTCATGTTTTGTCATTCAGACATCAAGACCTCTTTCATAACCCTGTTTCAGCTTCCCATCTCCTTAAATTAGGTCACTGATTTTACATTTAATACTCTCTGACACCTCACTCCATCATCTTTCTGCACATATCCCAATATATTCCTGATGTTGACTTTCCTGCAGTTTTAATGCCCTGACAGGGCAATTCTAAAGCAGAGTTATATGCTTTTAAATCCACAAAAGTCAATGGACTTAGAAGGGTATACTTGCATTTAGGACTGTGCTGTGAGCTACCTTGCTCTCTTCAACGATACTGTTACCACTTCTGCTAGAAACTCCCTTCCAGAACGGTTAAGGAGGATCTCATCTCTTACTTTCTTTAAATTCCAGTTCCAACCTTATAAAGCATTTGGCTTAATCCTTTAGTCCCCATCGCCAGATGAAATACAGCTAAGCATGTATAAGCACATCTGTTTACACACATTCATTGTTTTCCTGTCCTTACCCTCACCCCACTCATTAAGACCATTAAGCTTATTAGCTTCTCAGAAATGAGACTTTGTGTTAATTGGTATTCAGATATGCTGTTGTTCCTATAGTCTTGATATGAAGTATTTTTACTACAGTACAAAAAGACACCACAAAATAGTATGTAACAGGAATCTTCTGAGTTGGATGAGACATACTGCACAAAATCACATCCACATTACCTTCTACCACATCTCAAGTCCAGCTAAAATATAAATGCATTCAGTAACAATAGGAATTAATATCAAGTGTCTTTTGGGAAGGACCTCTTTTTAACCTCCATAGGGAACATCGACAGTAGATTATTTGCTGTGCAACTTTTGGCTTCTCTCTCTCCATTTCTTAGAATCATAAGAGTTGGAAAGGAAATCATGGATCATCTAGTCCAACCCCCTGCACTATTACAGGATACTCACAACCCTATCGCGCATCCACTGTAACCTGCCATCTCCTTGAACCTTCACAGAATCAGCCTCTCTGTCAGATGGCTATCCAACCTGTTTAAAAATCTCCAAAAATGGAGAGCCCACCACTTCCCGAGGAAGCCTGTCCCACTGAGAAACCACTCTGAATGTCAGGAACTTCTTCCAGATATTAAGATGGAATTTCTTTTGCATTTATTTCATCCAACTGGTTCTGGTCCGTCCCTCTGGGGCAAGAGAAAACAACTCTGCTCCATTCTCGATATGGCAGCCTTTTAAATACTTGAAGATGGCTATCAGATCCCCTCTCAGTCCTCTCCTCTCCAGACTAAACAGACCAAGCTCCCCCAGCCTTTCCTCATACGTCTTGGTCTCCAAACCCCTCACTATCTTTGTTGCCCTCCTCTGAACATGCTCCAGTTTGTCTACATCCCATTTCAACTGCGGTGCCCAAAACTGAACCCAGTACTCCAAGTGAGTCCGACCAGAGCAAAGTGGTACCATCACGTCCCGTGATCTGGGCAGGATACTCTGTTTGATACAGCCCAAAATCCCATTTGCCTTTTTAGCCACTGAGTCACACTCCTGACTCATGTTCAATGAATGGTCTACTAAGACTCCTAGATCCTTTCCGCACATACTACTGCCAAGACAAGTCTCCCCCATCCTATATTGGTGTAAATGGTTTTTCCTACTTTTGCTCTGGAGCACCTCTCCATCAGCTGGGCTACTAACCAGCTTTGGACCCTGACACACCAACTGAGGAGAACCAATAATATAGTGTATCAGTGGGCAAGTCTGATGCACTACATGAGATTTCTCTGCTCACATTGGCATTTGCACCTTTGAAAAGAGGTTTGACAAAACTTTTGCAAATGCCTCTCTTCTGGTATTAATCTTTTATCATTCGTTTTATTCATGCAATAAATAGTTGTGCGAATAATTAAGCAATAGAGGCCTCAACAGCATGGCTTTGTTAGTAACAGACAATAATTCAGAATTCTTTTCAGATAAATCCTAGTCTGAGTTGACTCAAAGCTACTTTGGCAGTAATACCAAACCCTTTCAAAAATAATTCCCTAAATACAGAGTTGATGTTTATAGATTTTTACAGGTGCCATTTCCCCACCTAATTCAGGATCCCCAGGAAAAGGTTTTCAATGAAAATACTTTTCAATTGCTCAGACAGTACAGCTAAACTTCATAAGCCAACAAGAGAAGCTTAACCTTGCTTAGGCAACCTTTCTAGTTTTTTAGCTCTTTACTGTATTTTTAAGTATCTGCTTTAAGTTCTAAATATTATATTTGAATCTTTTTCTATGCCTTCGACTAGCGAAAATAAAGGTTAAAGTTACAAACAGAAGATCTCACCCACTATATAGTGAAATTATATTTTCATGTGGAACCCAGAAATAATTTCTTAGTAGGTTACTCTGATGACTTCTGGTGCCCCAGATCTTGAGAAAGTGATATTTCTATTGTCAGATAAAGATTCATATGTCCCCAGGAGGACCTTACTGTTTGCACTAGCAGCCAGAAGGATTAGGTCAACATAGCTGGAGTGATGGTGATACATCCTGTTAGTTATATTTTAACATCTGTATTATTAATCATTCATTTTTAAAATCATACAACTATAGATTTGTTAATCTACTATTGTAATACTGCTGCCTTTTTAATGGATCCATGTCTGATACGCTTTGTAAAGGCTTATGGCCAACAAAGTAAATCTGACCTGTCTATAATACTGCTTTTCACATATAATACTGCTGTTCACATCATGCAGGGGTCTGCCTCCAACCATAGACAAGCTGGGGACACCACAGCCACCCCCTTCAACAGACACATAAAAGGTAAAGATATCCCCTGTGCAAGCACCGGGTCATGTCTGACCCTTGGGGTGACGCCCTCCAGCGTTTTCATGCAGACTCAATACGGGGTGGTTTGCCAGTGCCTTCCCCAGTCATTACCGCTTACCCTCCAGCAAGCTGGGTACTCATTTTACCGACCTCAGAAGGATGGACAGCTGAGTCAACCTTGAGCCGGCTGCTGGAATTGAACTCCCAGCCTCATGGGCAGAGCTTCAGACTGCATATCTGCTGCATTACCACTCTGCGCCACAAGAGGCTCAATTCAGACACATACTCCTTTCAATTTGAGACTGTAACTTCCACACACAATACGGAAGGTAAGAAGACAGCATACATGAGATCCAGACACACTCTTATTACTGTACTAATATCCTTTAGCACAAGCCCTTAAATTCTAAAAAAGCGAGAACATACACTTTCTAATGAAGTTGTCCACATGCTTCATTTTCATTAAAGTGGGGTTGCTGCATTGTTCAAAAAGCACCATTAGGGAATCCAAGATGCCTTCCCTGGAAAGTAGAGACATCTGCTGTTGTGCCACAGAAGGTAGTTTACCCTGGTAACAGAGGCAAGAACCAATGAGCTTCAGACAAAAATACAAGGATAACATCCACATAAGTTATAGAAAGTAATTTTCCAGAAGAACACTTATCTAAGTAACACAATTCAATATTTCCCCTACTTTACAGCAAACCATTCATAGAACTACTGTCTCTTCCAACTGTTGCCATTCTTGTGCTGTAATTAGGGATCTCAACCCTTCCATGAGTCATTCAAAATCAACTGCCCTGTGACTGAAAGAGGCAAAGCAGCAAACAAGTTAAGAGTGCCACTGCCACCTCCTTGGCTCCTCTAGCAAGACCATACAATAATAGAACATTCTATCAGTTTCTACTACTGTCACAGACATTATCCTACTCATACCTCTAGCACTGACGCCTGCATTTGTCCCCATGACCACCAATTACTTAATTGCAAGAGAAATACAGAATTCAGAAATCACTTGGTCATAGATATTTATACAAAAAGGTATTGCTTCTTTAGCACCATTGGACAACTATGTAGAACCTGTACACTTACAGTTTTGAACTTAAGAGGAAAGAAGGAATACAAATGTTTCAATAAACATATACACTTTTAACCTGAAAGAGCTGGTTAAGCCGAGAGGCACGACTAGCAATGGACTCCATGATCCCCGTTTCAACACCATTACGTGCACGGTATTTAAATTTCAGCATCTTTACAGTTGACCTGCAATGGAAGTTGCTTGTTTTACTGATGTTGAAGAGTTATTAACATCCAAAGCACATTTTGAGGACCTTCATCCCGCTTTCAGACCTACAGCTCTAGCATGTATTTTTAAAAGCTATGGGTTCATAAACAGACAACATTGCATGCACAATAAAATCAGAGTCCAGTAGCACCTTTAAGAGCTTTAAGTAAAGTGACCAGATTTTAACATTGGTAAAGCGGGACACCATTGACCGGGGGGGGGGTTCTTGATTAAAAATTTGGTCTATATGGAGCAACAAAAAGTTTCATTGAACACATAAGAATACAAAAATAGTATTGTAATATATATATATATATTAATTTCAACATACATACAATTTGCCAGGTGCCCCCAGATGTCCCTCCAAAAGTGGGACAATCTGGTCACCGTACCTTTAAGCTACTTCATACAAACAAGGCAACTCATTTGAATCTATACTGCATGCAGGAAATCTCAGCATAAGGTCCCAGCATTCTTCCCCCACCCCATTCTCTTCCAGCCTTGCAACTGTTCAAGTAATCTGAAAGACTGCAACTGGACCCAGCCCCAGCAAACTCCACTGCTCCCCACTCTCCAAGGCCTCCCCAGTCCTAATGCCGGACAGTGCATTAACCATAATAAGAGGGCGCATAAAATTACCTGGAGTGCCCTCACCTCGCCACCCGGCAACTATTAGCCGCAGCACCCGTAGACCCCACCCACCCCGTCCTGCCAAGTACCCCGGCGACCTCCCCGCGAGGTGGGCTTCCGCCAGAGGCCACAACCCCCTTCTTCGCCGCCTCGCGCGACCCACCCTTCCCGTCACCTCAGGGCAGACCCGCCCGCTTTCCCGCCACCCGGTTCGAATCGGCTCCACAGGCAGAGACGTCGCCGCTATGACTCGCCTCCCCAGACCACGTGCCTTAAGATTTCCACCAATCAGCGGACGCGGTGACGTCATAAAAGGACTCGCCCTGCCTTTCGAGCTTCCTCTCTCCTTGCAGAATGTCGGCTTGAGGGAGGGGGCGTGGCCAAAGTAGTCCAACCGCCGTAACGGCCGTCAGTTTTGTTTCGGTGGCGTCCGTTGGTTCGGTGCGTGACGGGGCAGAATGACTTCGTCGGGCTGGCCCTGTGGCGGAACTAAAGACCCGCAAGAAAACAGGAGTGTCACGAAGCTTTCCCCACTTTCTTATTTCTCGAGCTGGCCAGGGTGGTGTTATTATTTATTTGTTGTGTGGCGCGCGTGGAATACAGGCAGGAGATGCTAAGACTGTCTGGCAGGCGGGCGAGAGAAGTTCGGAAGTCGATAGCCTGTCCACGCGTCACAACTCGGGTTAGTGCTAGCCAGGTAGGGTTGCCAGGTCCAGGTTGGGGAAATCTTGTAGATTTTGGGGATGCAGCACAAAGGGATTTGAACCCTGGCCTCCAAATTTATAGTACAACAATTAGATCACTGCCCCATTCTGGCTGTATTGGGAAGCTCCTCAAGAGTAGAGGTGGTAAGGATGAGCCCAGCATGTGAGCACCAGCCTCCGGGTAGAAGAAGAAGAAGAAGACTTGGTTCTTATATGCCGCTTTTACCTACCCGAAGGAGGCTCAAAGCGGCTTACAGTCGCCTTCCCTTTCCTCTCCCCACAACAGACACCCTGTGGGGTGGGTGAGGCTGAGAGAGCACTGATATCATTGCCCGGTCAGAACAGTTTTATCAGTGCCGTGGCGAGCCCAAGGTCACCCAGCTGGCTGCATGCGGGGGAGCGCAGAATCGAGCCTGGCATGCCAGATTAGAAGTTCGCACTCCTAACCACTACACCAAACTGGCTCTCAGGTGGTGGTGAGAGATCTCCTGGGATTACACCTGATTTTCAGATGACAATCAGTTCACATGAAGAAAATGGCTGCTTGGCTGCTTTGTCTGCTCTCTTAATTTGTTTTTCCATTCAACCCAGGGTCCTTATGACAACAAAATAATACAATTAGCTTTCATGTAATGTTTTGAATTAAGAGAACAAATGCAATTTGTGTTTTTGTGGTTTTGATTGTTGCATTTAATTTTATTGTGTTCTCTATCTGTTTTGATTTATAGTGAGACACAAGTAAACTACCTGATGATTGATGAGATAAAATCTTGAAATAAACAAAACATATATTTAGCACACATTAATTTCTGTTCTGGAGAAGGCTTTGACTCTTTTGTATCATCACTGAGTGTTAAAAGTTACAGAACATCTTTCAATAGATTTTTTTATGGCTGGAGGCTTCTATGTACCAGATCAGCTTTTCTCAACTTTTTTACCATTGAGAAACCCCTGAAACATTATTCAGGTTTCAAGAACCCCCAGAAGTGGTTCAAAAATGTAGAATATGGTTGGGAAGCAGAGCTGTATACATGCTCACCTGGGGCTCTTCACCTTCCCAGGGCCTCCAGTCCCATCAGAGGCCATTTTGTTTGTGTGTGGGGTCAACATGACCATATACGGTTACAGAACCCGTTTATTTTCTTGTGGACACAAAACAATACAAAAGCTTTACACCAAGTGGAAAAATGTGAATGAGGGCCTTCCTTTGGGTAGTTTCCTTGTTGACCTTATTGTGATAATAAGGTCTGCAGCACACATGCACCTGCACAAAGGCATTGAGTCTTGAATGTGTGCACTGAAAACATTACTACACAAACCCAGATGTGCAGTATTACCTGATGTGTTGAACACCTGTACCCAAAGTGTACTCTTGAGAAGTATCTCAGCTCTATAAGCTAATGGCAGAAAAATACTGTACCATTTTCTTGATCAAAAAAGGCTTTTCTAGGCTAAAACATGCAATATGGGGAGTTTGCAGAGGCTGGAAATATATGAAGGTGATTAAATAGAGACAGTCTGCACATCAGTCTATGGTATTGGCAGGGACACATTTCCTTTTCAGCTCACCTCATTGTCTCAGTTGTTGTTCTCTAGATCAGTGGTCCGAAGACCGGTACCGGGCCGTGGCAACTCCTCATCCTCCTTCCTGGCTGCTACCTCGGGGGCTGCTCTGCCACTCTGCCACCGGTTCACCTTTGGTGCTCTCCGGTGGCCGCCATGGCTGGGGCTCCCCCTCGATGTGGCACAGCGCAGCTGCTGCTGGCGGTGCCCCGCAGCGGGCAGCAGGAAGTCAGGGGCACTGTCAGGAAAGCAAGAGGAGGAGGGGCTCAGGCGGTGGCGGCGACGTCCCTCGGCAAAAGACTACCCAGGCCCCAGTAAAATTTTCAAGTATTGACCAGTCCCCGGTGATAAAAAGGTTGGAGACCACTGCTCTAGATGGACCCTGAATATTTCCCAAAATTACAACTGATCTCCAGGCAGCAGAGATCAATGTTGGTGGAGGATGGACTCTATGACATTATACCCCTCTTAAGTCCTACCCTCCTCATGCTCCACCCCCAAATCTCCAATTCAGAGCTGACAATCCTGGTTACAGGATTTCATGACTCTGCCTTTTTGTTTTGTCAATAAATGTGTTATATGCACATTTTGACATTATACAACCCTCAGTATGCATGGTAAATACCAAGCAATACAGCCTAATGTTTTAGAAGAGGAATTTTATTTTATTTTATTTGAATCGTAGGTCATAACTGGAACTGTGAATATACAAAAAGCAGAGTACAAAATGTCAATCGATATTGTCATTAGAATTACATTTACAAAAAGAACCTTTTGACATACACGCTTTCCAGCAAAGACGCGTCAAACAACATTTTACTATCAACCAGGAAGGATTCAGTGTTTTGTTAATTAGCCAACAAGAAACTAAAGCATCTCTTTATAAATCAGGTAACTCAAAATATAGTGGTTAAATCCATCACCACATTCCCTTCACAAATACAAAATCAGAGATTAAATTACCTTTTTAAGATTACAATGGAGATCCATCCATTCAGTGGTAACAGTGGTAACATTATTATGCCCCTCCTTCCTGAAATGATATTTGATGAAGTTTGTTCGGTTAGTTATTGTAATCATGACTAAATTCAAGCTTGTAATACAATGGCTCCTAATTAGGTTTCATGTGCTTTGACAGATCAGTCAGCATCCCATTGCAGTTGTGAGTTGGCATCAACAGTCCTTTTGACTATACAGTTATTCCAGATTCAGCACAATATCTTTTTAAAGCACAGCTAAACATCAGTAGTTTGAGATGATGCTTTGTGATGTCATTGCTGCCCCAGAAACCATGTATCCACTTGTCTGAAGGTGCTACCCATCAGTAGGAAAGTGTGAAAAGATGAAAGAAGATGCATCATCTCGAGTCTAACACGGTCATCAAAACTGTTCAACTGCCAGAAGATTCCGAGTTCGATTCTACTCTTCCAATGACCCAGACATCTCAAGATATTGACTGGTTGAACTGCCAGGCAAGCCTATGCAAAGTAAACCTTTATAACCGTGACAGACCACGAGTCAGTAATGAACGGAAACTGGTCTGCTTTGTTGATGTCTCCAGCTTTAATGAGAAAGAGAAAGATCAGAAATCTGAGCCACTTAATAGCCAGTCCAGTGATTTTGACTCTGTTTATGGATTTGACTTGGAGGAAAAGGAGGTCATTGTAATAAAAGATGACAACAAAAATCCATCAAACACTGAAGGATCCGTCTGCTTTTTCAAACAAGGTCACTGCCACAAAGGTGACGTGGTGAATTGGCTCAGTAACGACCTTCAGAAATATGCCGTTGGATTCCAGCATGCCCTAACTCCTTTGAAAATCCCTCCAAAATCTAACCTGCCTGATTCACCAACAGAGGACACAACATCTCAGCAAGATGATATGATTTTCGACTGTTCTGGTGCCTAAAGAAAATCCAGATGTTCATTCCCATCCTATCAGTCATTCCCATTCTATTAATAAGCTGTGTTCCTTGGGTTTTCAGATGTCATGGAAAAAGGATCAAGAAAGATCATCAATAAAAATGTTTGTAAAGTGAATAGCAAAGAGAGGCTCTTTTATGAACCATTTTCATGGGATCTTGATTAAATCAGGCACCAGCTAGCTAGCTCTTTATGAGCCACCCTGCTTGTAAAATTGGTCACCTTTCCCATCTGTCCTGCTTAGAAGGATCACCAGGGTGTTCTAGTCCCTGGTGACTAGCACCAGGGTGTTCTAGTCCAAAGTCAGAAATACGGTTCAAGGTTGGGACAGGCAGCCCAGGTAATCAGAACCCAGTCCAAAGTCAAGACTGGCAGAAATGAGCATGGTTAGAGGCTGGGCCAAATGTCAAGGTAGGCAGAGGGTCAAGGTGTGGTCCAGAAGCAGTCCAAAAGGGGAAGGTTAGGGTTTTAAACCAGGCTGGGTGGGTCCTATTCAAAGGTAAACCAGTATTCACACACATTGCACACACACTGACCTACTATTGCAAACCACTTGTATAAGGCATGGCAATCCTCAAGTCCTCAACCTGGAATTACTTCCAGCAACTAGGTCTTGGCATTTAGCCTTCATCCTGCAATGATCTTCCTTCTAGTTCCCTGTAATAATGAGCCTGTAGATGAGCATTACATCTTCTGCCTTTAAAGTCTTGTCTTTGCTGCCCACTTCTTTGCTCTAATGCTATGCGTGCTTCAGGTAAGCTGGGTACTTTCTTTCTGACAATGCTGATGACTCAGGTGTGGGAAATTCAGTATTCGGAGATGAACCTTCTGTAGAATCTCCAGAGACTGTGCTTCAGGCTGTTTACTGGTTATGTTTGGATGCAGACTGATAGAGCCAGATTTCCCGTGGGATGACTCATGACACTCTCATTCTGATCATATGACTTTCCTCCTTAAATCCCTACATCAAGTTCCTGCTCCTCCTGCTTTGAATCAAGAAGAATCATAGAACAGAGTGGAAGGGGCCACATGGGTCATATAGTTCAACCCCCCGCACTATGCAGGACACTCACAACCCTATCTCTCATCCACTGTAACCTGCCACCCCCTTGAACCTTCACAGAACCAGCCTCTCTGTCAGATGTCTATCCAGCCTCTGTTTAAAAATCTCCAAAGATGGAGAACTCATCACCTCCCGAGGAAGCCTGTTCCACTGAGAAACCGCTCTAACTGCCAGAAACTTCTTCCAGATGTTTAGACAGAATTTCTTTTGAATTAATTTCATGCCACTGGTTCTGGTCCATCCCTCCGGGGCAAGCGAGAACAACTCTGCTCCATCCTCTGCATGGCAGCCTTTTAAATACTTGAAGATGGTTATCAGATCCCCTCTCAGTCATCTCCTCTCCAAGCTAAACAGACCAAGCTCCCCCAACCTTTCCTCTTACATCTTGGACTCCAAACCCCTCACCATCTTTGTTGCCCTCCTCTGGACACACTCCAGATTGTCTACATCCCTCTTTAACAGTGGTGCCCAAAACTGAAATTGACAGTAGCAGAATATTTTAATAAAGTCAAAACAAGTTCCTAGATAATTCCTTATTTTCATTCCTTAGTGACTCTATAAATCATCTTTAACTGCTCCTGTGGAGCGGTAGTAATAATTGAGTAAGATTTGCTTGGAAGAGACCCTTTCACCCCTTTGTGAAATCAGGGCTACTCAGCTAATCAGTAGCAACGGCTAAATGCAAGCCAGTATAATGCGGTGGATAAACTTCAGCACGCCAGAAGTTAAATCTTTAGTCAGCCAAGTGTATGACCTTGAATGGATTTCCAGTTGCTTAACATAAGTACCTGCCTCACTAGGTCATAAGGATCAAGCAGTGGAGAAAAGAACCATGTAGTCAACCTGTGGTCCTCCAGATGTTCATGGACTTCAATTCCCATGAGCCCCTGCCAGCAAATGCTGGTAGGGGTTCATGGGAATTGTAGTCTGTGAACATCTGGAGGACCACAGGTTGACTACCCCTGATGTACACCACCCTGACTTCTTTGTAGAAAGGATGAAATAAAACTGTAATCAGACATCATCACAAAACATATAAAGTCACATGTGAACAGAACTACCCAAGAAGCATTCTACTCTTTTAAAAATAAAACAAAAACCATACAGCCAGTTCAACTTCTTGGATTTGTTCTTCCAGCAATGATCAATTATGCCACACAGCAAACCACTTCTTGAAATCAAGAAGAATTTCAAAAGCTTTTTGTAATACAGTTCAGGATCTTCTGTTCACAGGGGAAAAAATATTAATCTGAAAAGTAGACTGAGTAAATGCAAAGGAAGGCATTTAATCAGAAGCCCCTTTGATTATATCAGTGAGTAGGCTGTTTTAGGATTTCTGCCAAACTTGGTAATCTTTTTTGAAAGAGGATTAGTCACTGAAAGCAAAGTTTTTAATAGATGGGAATACATTTTCATTTTCCTAATTTATTAGGGTTTTTTTTTACACAGCATTGAAAGGAGAAGATGGGAAAGTTTATAGCAAGTCTAGGTAAAGTTAGGTACACCTACATCCATTGATGAATATAGACTACATTTTTGTAAAATAAGAAAAATGTATATAAATTCCATAAATTGATTTAATGCAAAAATTATGAACTGCAACCTACACAGTATCTATCATACAACGCTTCTTACAGTTTAGCACATAAATTGCAACCTTATTTGGTTTAATAAGCAACATCAAGATACTCTGGATAAAAAAATATTACTTTAATCATTATTCAAGGTATCTTCCAGGTGCTCTTTAAACCTACCAGATTTTGGGGGGGCAGGGTATTTCTAATTGTGTGTAATTAGTTCCTCCACCCTGAGTAGAGTTAAAAACCCCTGGCAGATTTCAGGATTCTAGGAACGGAGCAATGGACAAGAGCAGACACCACACACCAAGATATAGCCAGAGTTCTTATAAAAGGTTGTTTTAAAAAAATTACCAGACCTGGAAGAGAATTAACGAGTTTGAAGTGCAAAGCCAAACACCTGATAACTGATTACTTTTTTGAAAAAATCAAAACCAGAGGCACCTCTCAGTCCTGTACCTCAAAAGGTTTCCTTGTCAATTATCGTGTAAGAGAATAAGAATTACTTGTTTTAAAAAAGAATGTACACCCTTAGCCCCTTTACAAGTCAGTTTTCAGCACACGTCCTTATTGGAAACTAGAGATACAATGGACAGCCCAAGAGAAGTAAATCTACTTTGTCTCTGCACTGAAACTAAATACTCTCAGAGGAAGTTGAAATAGATGGAGGCATAACCAGAGCAAGGAATTCTGCAGAGATGTAGTGACCAGTGCTTCTGTAATGAGGTAGCATATTTCAGTTCTTTGCTCCGTTTAGTACAAATTTGTTAAGGCAGCTAACATGTATGAACATTTGTGACAATCTTATAACAAGTCAAACTATTAGATACTCCAGGATAATCTGAACAGCAATGTCTCTGTGAGATCTCAGACAGAAGTCTTCCCGACTACAGCTAAGATCTATTTCTAAACTGGAAATGGCAGAGATACAAACGGGGTAAGGCTACGCTGTGGATCCTCAGAATAAAAAAAAATGTATAGGTCCATCTAGTCCAGTACTGCTTACCCTGGCTGGTGGGGCTCTCCAAAGTCTCTCCCAGCCATGCTGCCCAAGCTACTTTCTAACCAGAGATGTAAGCTGTCTTCTATATGCAACATTTGTGCTCTACCAGTATGGCTCCTCTCAAATAGGACACCGTTCATTTAAAACCTTCCCTTCAAATTTGGGTTCATGTACAGAAAAGATACCATATTTCAACTAAAAATAAATCCCAAAGGCAGGTTACATGTTAACAAAGAGTGCTAGGTCCTGGACGACATAATGATGAGACTCATGGGTGAAGAAGGGTTGAAAGCCAGGTCTCCTTGGTGTAGTGGTGAGGAGTGCGGACTTCTAATCTGGCAAGCCAGGTTCGATTCCCATCTCCCCCACATACAGCCAGCTGGGTGACCTTGGGCTTGCCACAGCACTGAGAAAGCTGCTCTGATTGAGCAGGAATATCAGGGCTCTCTCAGCCTCACCTACCCCACAGGGTGTCTGTTGTGGGGAGAGGAAAGGGAAGGCGACTGTAAGCCACTTTGAGACTCCTTCGGGTAGAGAAAAGCAGCATATAAGAACCAACTCTTCTTCTTATCTGACATTTACTACTGTACCCAATATGCCACACTTGTTCTACTAACAGATCAGCTCCAAAATAGTATTTAAAACAATAAAACTATTTTAAAATCTATCCACGGGTCCCTTATGTTGGTGGCCTCGAAGAGGCTATGGCTCAAGGACAGAGCACGTGCCTTGCATGCAGAAGATCCCAGGCTCAGTCACTAGCAGTTTCATGAAAAGGTCTCACTTTAAGCACTCTTCGTTGATTGGTACCTTGGACAGCTGCTTCCAATCAGAATAGACAACACTATTGAGTGATGGACCAATATAATGGCTTGGTATAAGACCTCATCTTGAGTTCCACTTGCAGCTTGTCCCATTGCAGATTGCCTTAATGCTTAATCAACTAAAACTTTACCTTCATTAATTTGTTGATTAAAACTTGCAGCCCTAACATGAGTGCTGAAGCCAGTTTTTTCAGGGGACACAAATATCACGGTTTATGTTCTTCCCATGGAAGCTCTCTTGCAGCCTAATCTATCTTGCTAGGCTGTTATTGTTGTGAAGATAAAACAAAGGAGGGGCTTGCGATGTTGAAAGCTGTTTCGGAACCCCGTCGCTGTGAAAAGCAAGGCCTTAATATTTAAATAGATAAATATTTTGCCTGCATTCTGGTCTCTGACCCTATAAATGAACTGGACTTGACTTGAACAGATACATCCACCCACTACCAAGTCATGACACCTTAACGCTACTTTAATTGAATGACCCACTGATTTGACCCAAACCCTGGAGTTTGAACTGAAACATGGAACGACTCTAGCGGATGAAGTCTACACATTTCAATGTTTAAGGCTAGTCATGCGAAACAAATCCTGTGCATGACTAATGCTGTTGTTTTCATTGTTTCGTGCAGGCAAGATAAATAGTGACAGGTATATTAAGTGGCAAAAGCTCTTCTCGAGAAAACTGCACGAAGTATGTTTGATTGCCCATCTTTGTATTCTGAATCACGGTTTTTGGTTCTCAGCAGAGCTAAGATTCCCCCCCCCTCAAAGTCATTGTGCTTATTTCTGTCTCAGTAAGCTTGGCAGAGCCCTCCTACACGTTACTTTATTTTGCCCCCAAATTAGTAATTATGTGCTCTGCCTTTGTCAGGTTCAGCCCTGAAATGTTTTTTTTAAATTGTTTCTGCAATAATAAATACTTGGTTTGGGCCTATTCTTTTTTGTCCGCCACTTTTTTGCCCGCTGAATTTTGTGTGGACTGTTATATAAATATCGACTTTTACATAATCTAGACATAATAATGGTCAAAATAGTGAAGGGGGGAGAGGATACACCCTAGAATTGTATATGATCAACATCCTAGAGGTGTATTCAATCAGCGATTGATCGCCACAGGGGTGCAGGCAGATTGGAAACCTTGCTGAGATGTTTTGTGAGGAGTACAAAATCACATTTTTGAGGGGGGAGTGATGAATACTTGGGCAGCAGAAAAAGTTTAGAGAAAGAGAACAGCGTCTGCACTTCAATAGAAAAGCAAACTCTCTGGAAGATGATGGGAAATGTAGTCTAGCATGCATCATAGGCCCAAGGAATGTGTCTGAGGGGTAGGTTTAGATAGTAGCACAGAACAAATTTTAAACCGATTAAAATCTGCATTTTGGGTTAAATATTTCCTTTCCAATTAATCACTTGCCTGCGCTTCCTTCCTGTTCTTTTCTTGGCACAATTCACAGTGCTGGTTGCATCCCATAAAACCTTCCCAGTTATACTAGGGCCAGATTAGATGTGATGGCGAGAGATTCCTGAACAGATCTCCTGCATTATTTTAAAGTGTCGCCCCAGGGAATCCTGGTTTTGATCAGTACTGGAGAATGGGATGTGGATTGACTATTACCTCACTGTTCTCCCAATGCACGTGCAAGACAGTGTACCCTGTGATGCCTCTACAAATGACAGTTCGTGGGGGAGATGGATTGAGATCAGGGGGAAAATGGGCTGAGGAGAAAGGGTTTAGCCCCACTCCAGTCCATACTGTGAGCGGGATTAGAATGGGGTGGTATTGTGGGCTTAGCTGCCATAGGAGATCTATTCACTGATCCCCCACCAACCCATGTGAATTTTGGCCTGTAGGCACAATGAGCCCCAAAAAACTACCACCTCCTTTGTATTCTGAGGCTCCCATCCAGATTCATTTTTCCAGTGGGGGAGTGGAAATGTGCTGCTCTCTCTGCACCTCTGATTTCTACAAAATCCTACTCCTGAAGGGTAGGGGACCCTGAAAAACGTCCCAAACACAAGTGGATTACAAAATACCAAAAAAAAAAATCCATCAGCCAAAGTCATCCCATGTATGATACAACAGGACTCAGATTATACACATTTATAAAACAGTGCAATGATGAATTGAGCATTACCCAGCTTGTGCCCATTGTATCTAGCTGTTTTTCTTATTCCCTTTTTTCATATGAATCATAGAATCAAAGAGTTGGAAGGGGCCATACAGGCCATCTAGTCCAACCCCCTGCTCAACGCAGGATCAGCCCAAAGCATCCTAAAGCATCCAAGAAAAGTGTGTATCCAACCTTTGCTTGAAGACTGCCAGTGAGGGGGAGCTCACCACCTTCTTAGGCAGCCCATTCCACTGCTGAACTACTCTGACTGTGAAAATCTTTTCCCTGATATCTAGCCTATATCATTGTACTTGAAGTTTAAACCCATTACTGCGTGTCCTTTCCTCTGCAGCCAACAGAAACAGCATCCTGCCCTCCTCTAAGTGACAACCTTTCAGATACTTAAAGAGGGCTATCATATGCAGTGTGAACTTGCAATTAACCTATCCCAGGCTAGAAAAATGTATGCACATCTTAAGAGAAGATTTTCTGAATCTACCACCACCACTATTGAAATATTACATTGCTGGGGGGGCTAGGTCTTTTGTACAAAGGACAGATGGGGTTTGGATGTCAACTGGATTTCAGACTAACCTCTAATTTGCTGTGGTTCTTCTCCATGCATAGTAAACACTTCTGAGATGAGTTAATAGTTGAATAGGTTATAGATGTTAAGGATGACTCTTGCTTGTTAGTTGCTTCTACCCAGCCCTCTAGTGCCCTCTACTGGTTGCATGCTGCAGGACTAGACATAGCTAAGAGTACTTCAATCATTATGCTCAATTAAAATTCAGAGTTTCATAACTATAGCACACAGGTCTAAGAGCCAGCTTGCAAAGTCAAGAAAATCATGTGGCAAAGATGCTTCTTCTTGGACTGTACCATGTCAGGTGAGGAACTGAGTTTTGGCATGCTCTCCTACAAATAAAAATTCCTTGCGTGTACAAAAACAATAGGTCAGGGCAAAGAGATATTAGTTTACTGTATGCAGGGAGGTTTTTTTTTAAAAAATGGAGGAGCATTTAGACCTGCAGAACATTCCTGCAGCTTGAAGGAGAAGCTTTGGCTCTTGAAAAGTCAAGAAAAAGCCTTGCTTGCTTGATGTTACCATTTGGAGAAACCAGACCTAAAAATATCTCACGCCGGGCAAAATCCCCTAGAAGTTCTCCCTTCTAGCTTTAGGGAGCAGGAAGAGTCCCAACTGTGCTGTCCTATTTTCTTTTGTTCCCATGAAGTCCAAAAGCAGGAAGAGAGAATTTCCAGGCTGTGTCATGAGAGCCAACTGAAGGTGCCTTCCTGAACAGCTTCCATACGTTACTGTTCTTTTGATATGATCAAGTGATTGGCCTTTATACACAAGGAAGGGGTCATGGATCCACACAAGAGAACACTGACATTTTGGACAGGAAGCCCCAGGTTTGATTCCAAGCACTTCCAGTTGAAACAAATTCTAGTAGCAAGACTTGCAGAAACCTTTCTATAGCTGAAAACCCTGGAAAACCACTGCCTGCCAGAGTGATCAGGACTGAGCTAGGTGGTCCAACAGCCTAACCTGGTATAAGGCAGCTCATATGCTCAAGGTCTTGGTGAAATTTTGCCCAGTTGCTGTTATTTTTGGTATAAGCTGTTAATATTCTGGAGTGTTTAGCATTTATCGTTGAGATACACGTGTCTTAATCTGCCCTTGAGTTTTAAAAGAATGAAGATTGGGTTTTATTGAACATTCTGAGATTAAGGAAGTTTGAAACAGACAAATTAAACCTGGCAGGGCCACCATCACTTCTTCGGCATTTTATAAGTGCAAAATGGGCTTTGAGTTTACACGACTGCAAGATCCAGGGCTTTTCCGCACGCGATACATGTAATGAAATGTTTACCTTGTGAAGATGCTATATTCTGGCTCCTCCACATTACATTGCCAACTTGCCGTGTTTGGCCAGCAAACTGCTCACTACATTCCCCATTTTAAAGTGCTAGTTGGGGAATCCCAAAAACTGGATTCTCCAACCTAAAATCACTTCCCCCCCCCCAGAGGACAACCAGCAGGCCACCAGCAAAAGAAAGGTATGGAGGTGAAGAAGTGCTACCTCTGCCTCCAATGTCCCACCCTTGTACCCGCCTCCTTCTCCCTTCTACTGAGGGACAGGAAGTGCTCTTTAAAAATGGAGAACCACCTGGAGCAACGAACAGGAGGACACACGCCTCAGCAGTGATTGTCTGTGCCTCTATGAATACGCAGAGAGGCATTTAAACGAATCAGTATTTTTTTAAAAACCTGCAATCACCAGAAATTCATCTGTCAATCAGCCATGCCGGGAGGGGATTGGCTGGACAAAGTGATTGGTAGGCAGCCCAAAGCGCAACAAGACTAAAGCAGGAAAAGCAGCCAGAAACAGGTGAGACAGCTTGAGAAATGTGGAGTGCTGGTGAGCTGCGATTATTTCTCGCACTTTTCAATGCAGTAGGCTTCACGCTACAATACCCAATGTGCGGAAAAGCCCCCAGAGATCTGAAAGAGTTTCTTCAAGGACTTCCATGTATACTGCTCAGGCTTCGTAGGAAAGCAGTTTGCCTGGATGTTGTGATGCACATTTTTTGTAATAATTATGTCTTCGTACTCTCTTTTCACTTTTGTTAATACATTGTTTTGGCCACTTGTTTGATAAACATTGTTTAATGGTTGTTTTCACCCACATTCTATGATATAGCTGTTTTGATTTATGACTTATTGCTGCAGTTCCCTTTAATTCATCTTATGCTTCCATGGGCCTTGCACAAAAGACATTTTACAGAGCCATTTGCTACACTTTGTGATATTATCATTCTCCCTTGGTTTTCCTTTGAAGCCGGCTAATCCTTTGTTATATTCACTCGTTCGTTCGTTGAAAGCCCATCTTTCATGCCAAGACTCAAGGTGGGATGCAAGATATAAAAACAAATGCAATCTGGCAGTATATGATGTTCAACAGGAGTAGAATTACAAAATTAGAGGACAAAACAAACACAGACACCCCAACCAGTGTAAGACACGGAGCTGTGCCATCAGGGCATGGCAAAACCAGAACCTTATTCCAAGTTTCTCAGAGAGGGAGTATTCAAAGGTGCCTTCTCCACTTTAAATTCTGAAATGGTACAGTTTCAGAAAGTTTTGCCGTGGTCTCTTTCTGAGCTCAGACTATGAGCATCTAAAAGACAAGATCTGAGCAAAGCAGAAAAGCAATTGGTTTATATTCCATTCATTATGTTGATGGTTAGAAGGGGACCTTCAGACTGGGGGTTCTCAATCTGTGTTGCTGAAAAGCATCTTGCTCTGGGCCTCATAGCCACAGGCAAATAGTAGGCGATGTTAAAAAGTTCTGTCAAAAATTAGCCAACTCCTCCTGCCCTGGATATGAATTAAATGTGCACACTCAGTAACCTCACCTCACTTGTAATGTGCATGCATTAGATTGCACTGCATGCAGGAGACTCTCAGACAATAACCTGGCCCACGTGAAGTGTGCCTGGCCTTGACCAGGGCCAGGGCCTTTTTGGTCCAGGCCCCTACTTGGTGGAATGAGCTCTCGGAAGAGCTAAGGGCCCTGTTGGAGCTGTCCTAGTTTTGCAGGGGTGAGCTCTTCCACCAGGTTGAAGCCAGGCAATGAAGGATCTTGGAACCCCTCTTTCTTTTTGTCTATCTCTACCTACCCTCTAGAGCAGTGGTCCTCAACCCCTGGGCCGAGGACCGGTCCCGGTCCCAGTCCATGGATCAGTCAGTACCGGGCCGTGGCTCCTCCTCATCCTTCTCCCCGGCTGCTGCCTCGGGGGCTGACCTGCCAATCTGCCGCCGGCTCATCTTTGGTGCTCTCCAGCAGCCACCATGGCAGCCACCATGGCCACACCCTTGATGTGGCACTGCACAGCTGCTGCTGGCAGCGCCCCCCAGTGGGCAGCGGGAAGTCAGGAGCGCCGGCAGGAAAGCAAGTGGAGCAGGGGCTCAGGCGGGGGCAGCGACCTCCCTTGGCAAAAGACTACCCCCCCCAAGGTCTCAGTAAACTTGTCAAGCATTGACTGGTCCCCGGTGATAAAAAGGTTGGGGACCAGTGCTCTAGAGCAGGGGTAGTCAACCTGTGGTCCTCCAGATGTCCATGGACTACAATTCCCAAGAGCCCCTGCCAGCAAATGCTGGCAGGGGCTCTTGGGAATTGTAGTCCATGGACATCTGGAGGACCACAGGTTGACTACCCCTGCTCTAGAGGCACTGGGTCGTAGGGGACTAGCGTGGACTAACAGATATTAGGGGTTGCAGATGGATTGTTATACTGTTTTTATGTGTTTTTTTTACTGTTATTTTATTGCTGTACACCGCCATGAGTCAGCCGGCTGAGAGTGTGCAGTTAATAAATATCATAATAAATAAAATAAAACAAACTTTTGTGGGGAAACGGTAAAATGTTTGAAGGCCGCTGTTGTAAGCAAGCAATATTTTTAACGTGAATGCAGAATATGAATTGCAGCATGGAAGAAACATATTGAATTGCTGAACAAGGGTCAAGTTGTTTTCTTAGGGCATTGCTGGAAGACTCAAGTTATCTTGTTGATATGCCGCTATTACTAAAGTGAACTTTCAAGGGTATCAGTGCAAACTCTCACTCTCTCTCGGCGAGGAAGTCTTTGAATCTAACACTCACCCACACACGAGGGGAGGGGAAATAGATAATTGATACAGAACATATCTGTGACAAATCAGGGTTTGTGCACTTCCTAAAATATCTATATGTACACAGTGCAATGCGGCGGGTGAGGAAAGACAGGCTTCCAAAGGGAACTTTTTACCTCCAAACTTCTTATTTCTTTAAACATTGCGACTTGGCAAATAATTGAACTTTACACAGAACTCCCCCATCAAACCTGTTCTGTTCCCAAGATTAATGAGCCCCAAATGCCATTCCGTTTCTGAGATCTGTTGCCAGTCTTCGAAACATTCACAGTGGAGGAAATCCTGATATCAGATTGTATGAAGGTATGTCTGTAACCCTTAGTATATTGCCAAGTTATTCACGAAAGTACCTTACCCCACCTGCCATGGAAACTCACTTAGTGACCTTCGGTGAGTGATTCTGCATAATCTAACTCTCAAGGTTTTTGTGAGGATGAAGTGAAGGGAGAACCAGTTGTGCTGTGTGGATAAGGTTGCCAACCACCAGGTGAGGTCTGGAGACCTCCCAAACCAGGGGTGGTCAACCTGTGGTCCTCCAGATGTCCACGGACTACAATTCCCATGAGAATTGTAGTCCAATTCATGGGAATTGTAGTCCATGGACATCTGGAGGACCACAGGTTGACTACCCCTGTCCCAAACCACAACATATCTCCAGACTACAGAGATCACACACATCCCACCACCACCTTGAGGAAAATGGCTGCTTTAGAGATTTACTCCTTGGCATTATACCCAGCCCTCCCCAAATCTTGCCCTTCCCAAGTTTCAATCCTGAATCTCCAGGATTATCCCAACCTTGAGTTGAAAACCCATATGTGTGAATTCAAAAGCATATAAAATAAACAGACAGTACTGGCCATTGAGACCTATGGTGGCTCAGTGGAAGAGTCTCAATATGACACGCATGAAGTCCCAGGTTCAATCCCCGCCATCTCTAGCTAAGTAGAGGAGATGGGGGTGATGTGAAAGACCTCAGAAAGACATTAAAAAATTGCATCAAGAGATCATGAATGCACTGGAATTGCTACCGCTGCTTCCTGTCCTGGCATCAGGAATGGTAATTCCTTTTGGCTAATTACAGTTACAATTACTATGCAGAGTTGTTCCTTGGTCACCCGATGGGAATCAGTGGCACAACACAGAGTTATGTGGTGAGTTTCTTGGCTGCTTCTGTAAACACTGCAATTATGTAGATTCCAAAAACATCTAAATCATCAGGAACCATATTCTGCATGCTGATTGTTTATTGGCAAATTCCTGGAGAAATCTTTCTCCTGGGTTTTTATCTAAACCCAACATTTAACCAGCATTTCAGTTTTGTTGTCGCCTTAAAGCCGAGGCTAATTTTGCAGGGTAGCCTTGAATTTCCCTCCTAGGGTGTACTTAAGACAGTTGTTTGGGTACTTGATTTCACGAAATATCTCCTCAGAGCGGCCTGTAGACAGCATCTTATAATGCCGTCTTTGTAAACAGCAGTTTATAAACTGGTGTTTTGGATGTTTGCGAGATTTCTATTAGTATCGTATGTACAAAACAAATGAATCTCTGACTAGTTTCTTCCTCCGGTTAGTATCTGCAGAAAAATTATATCACGGCATCGGCCTCTGCTACTATTATAGGCCAATCATAGAGGACTGATTGCTGCAGAAAACATCTCTCCCAAACTGGCATCCTTTAGGGGCAAAAGAAGCACATAGACACCCCCCCCCCCAGTTAGGCAGGATGATGGGAGATCTGTGATAACTACATAGAACCCCATTTGGATGGGGGATAGGAAATGTACCTGTGGCTCTGGACATATAGAAACCATGGAACATATTCTCCTTCAATGTCGATATTATATTCAAATTAGTCTAATTCTTCCACTGTTAGGAAGATTCCCAGGGCATTCCAGAGAATTTTACATTTCTCTGCTACCTACAGATACAGATAATGATACAACCTATAATGTTCCCAAGTTCTGTGCAGCAGCGATGAAGACTCGTAACAGAATGGTCTGTTTCAAGTGAACAGGACAGCTGTGTTTATGTACCTTCTTATTATTATGTACTCTATTTTGTATTACTATGTTTTAAGATGCTTTTATTCCTGGTTTTAATGGATGTTTTGCATCATCTTGTGCTGGTCTATGACTGTAATAAAACTAACTGACTAACTTCTCCAGATCCCTTAGTGTCTCTTATAGCAGAGGTGGAAAACACTATTAAAACAAGGAGTTACAAAACATCTCCCTCTTCAGTGGGTTGCCAGATAGCTGCCTTCCCTGCTCTTTGAAAAGCAGTTTGAGCTACAGCAGATCACCTTTAGCTCCATACAAAGAATCCTCAGCCAATTTCATCTCTTAGACCTAGGACAAGCTCCCCCCCACCCCTGCCCAGTTTCTTGCCTTAGTCCCACAGTGGTGTACATAAGAGGCATGGGTTTACATGAGACAGACCTCGAGAAATACATCCTGTCCCTTTAACAGAGACTTAATGTGTAGAAATGGACAGTGGTAGTTTTCCCCGGTGTGGAGAGAAATAGCATCATCCCATTGAGCCTCCACTAAAGAGAGAGGACTTATTTTCTCTCCAGACAGTAGGCACTTGTATGAAGGGGTCTTCGCTCCACCTTCATAAAAAGAGCAAGCCGAAAAAGGTTTACTATACTCAGATGGGGCCAGCAGCAAATGGTGGGGTGGGAGCTGTTGATCATTGACATAGAAAGTTTTATTTCTCCTATGTTTTTGTGAGCTACAACTGAATTCGAGGGGACTGATTGGCTGTTTTGGCAAAGAAGTATCATATGGCTGTATTTGGATGTTGTGACACAGTTTACTAATTTAACAGAATTAATTTTGCTTTATATTCCCACTGTCATGATGGAAGTTCACAGTCTGAGGAGGAGTGCTTGCACTCGAAAGCTCTCGCCTTGAATAAATCTTTGTTGGTCTTAAAGGTGCCACTGGACTCTGATTTTATTGTATACTCAGAAGTGCAAAATTGGTCAATGGAGCGTCCAGGAAGGTGTTTTTAGGACCGTAGCTTCTGTCTCGCTTTCATCCTCTCACCTTTATCTGGAACTTCACTGCCCATATCATTCACAGCTTGTAGGTTATTTTGTGAGATGCTCCTTCCCAAACTGTTACATTGGTTTCCCGTTCAGCACATGCTGCTTTCCTTTGAAATTCTCCAAAGCTTCTCTCAGTTCTACTGTCTTTCCTCCTATTCCACACAGCCTTTCTCTTCTTCATCAGTCCCAGCTGCAAAGAGGTCTCCTGCTCCCTTAGAATATTAATATGCCATGCCAGCCTAAGCATGAATTGTTGTTATTAGGTGTGAAGTCGTGTCCAACCCATCGCGACCCCATGATGATCCTCCAGGCCTTCCTGTCCATTCCCCGGAGCCCATTTAAGCTCACACCGACTCCTTCAGTGACTCCATCCATCCACCTCATTCTCTGTCGTCCCCTTCTTCTTTTGCCCTCGATCGCTCCCAGCATTAGGCTCTTCTCCAGGGAGTCCTTCCTTCTCATGAGGTGGCCAAAGTATGCATACTCAGAAGTATTACTGAGTAGTAAATCCCATTAAGTTCTGTCATTGTCATTGTCATTGTCATTGTCATTGTCATTGTCATTGTCATTGTCATTGTTATTTTGATTTATTTCCCACCATTCCTGGAACCGGCTTGTGGTGAGGTACTAGTTTGTCCACAATAAAACCCCATTAAAACAAAACAATGACATAAAAATCATACAATAAGAAAAAAAAAGAAATTAATGAATTAATGGGGCTTACTCCCTGATAAGTATGTCTAGGACTGCAAAGATAGCTTGCCTTTTCTCCTCTACTGCCCCTGATTTTGAGAACTCCTAGAAAACCTGTGTGGTAATTTCCTTCAACTCCTTCCTCAAAAACAAAATTTTCCTGTCAAGACTGTGACTTAGTCCCCTTAGAGACAAAGTGCCTTTGAGGATTTCTACAATCACTGTCACTTTAAATTCTCCTGTCTTCTTTCACCTTCCAGGCTAATTAATTCTTCCTTTCTCAAGTCAACTGGTTCTCATTTTGCATGCATTAATCAAAGGTAGATTGTCAGCTCTTGTTTATGAGGATAGGGGCATAAGTAATGTTTTACACTTTGCAAAGAGCCTGACTCATTGTTCATTTTATTATCATACTGTCTTGATCATAAAAATAACAAAACAAAGCAAAAAAAACCCTAACTTGAGCAGTGACTGTGAGCATAAAGTTAATAGCAATACCACTCCCAAGGGCAAAATCATGCAAAATAAACTATTGATTTATGAGTGTCACAAGAAAACCATCCAAAAGAACATGAAGAAGTGAATTACACTGGAGGGAAACATGAATTAATCGCTGAGTTACTTCTGAATATAGAAACAGCAAGTTTTGTTTCTGTGGATCAATTGGGAGGGGATATAATACAATATTAAGTGCTGTGTAAAACCCTTGTTTCAATTCGGCTTGCGGTCCAATGCAGAAGAGAGCTCTACAAGGAGTCGAAAAAGGTCTCTGTTTGGCACCCTTGCTTGCCTGTAATGTCTCCACCTAAACAAGCCAGAGTATAGGAATTGTCTGTTTTGTTTAGGTAAATGTTATGTATGCATTCCTGCAGAGGACCAAGCTTGATGTCAGAGGCAGGATTGAAGTTCTGAGCCTCAGACTGGCTCCTAGCTGGCAGGCTTCCCCATGGGAGCCAGTAGATTCATATCTAGAAACCACAGCCGGACTGGTCAGCTAGTGGCAGTATCCTCCATGGATCCAATTAGTTCAAACTGCCCGTGTGCTCAATCACCCACAGCCACGGGTAGATCTATCATTCCCTGTGTTTATATTTTGGCTGGTTGTTCAGGAGATTTTCAATTAAGTCTTGGTACTCTCTTGCTTGACATACTGTCACCAATAAAGAGCTGCAACAATTCCAGTAACCGTAAAGTAATACAAAGCACCTTACACCCAGTTTGAAAAAGAGGCACCAGCCCGAACAACTGAGCTAGGCTTCACAAGGGATTGCACTCAGTACAGGCTGGGAGTAATTAATTCAATCACAATAGAAGATATTTAAACACCAATTGGGTTTAAATTAAGGTGACCAGATTTTAACATTGGTAAAGCGGGACACCATTGACCGGGGGGGGGGGAGAGGGTCTTGATTAAAATGTGGTCTATATGGAGCAACAAAAAGTTTCATAGAACGCATAGAACACAAAAATAGCATTGTAATATATATATATATATATATATATATTTATTTATTTATTTAATTTCAACATATAATTTGCCACGTGCCCCCAGATGTCCCTCCGAAACTGGGACAATCTGGTCACCTTAGGTCACCCACACACATTTGGGTTGGATCTTGTAACTGGGTCTTGTTCTTGTACTCTGATCTCTTTTTATAGGGCTGGATCTTCTAATCTTATTTTATAATTGTATATCCCTCTCCCTTCTTCTATGCATATATTCACATACATGGGTATATTTCTGTCCACTTAGTGTCCAACCAGTTGATATGCTAGAAAATTCAACAGATCTTCTGGGCATTGCTAAATCCAAGCCCACCCCTACCTTCTCATCCTGTTTTGGGACCATGGTGCTGGGGAGGAATGGGATCGAAAGGTTTAACATTTTCCACCATTTTATTTTCTCATCCTCCAACACAGAAGAAAAAGAAGAGTTGGTTCTTATATGCTGCTTTTCTCTACCAGGAGCCTCAAAACGGCTTACATTCTCCTTCCCTTTCCTCTCCCCACAACAGACACCCTGTGAGGTGAGAGAGCCCTGAGGCTGAGGAAGAAGAGCTGGTTCTTATATGCTGCTTTTCTCTACCTGAAGGAGTCTCAAAGCGGCTTACAATCCCCTTCCCTTTCCTCTCCCCACAACAAACACCCTGTGAGGTAGGTGAGGCTGAGAGAGCCCTAATATTACAGCTCTATCAGCACAACTCTGTACTCTAGGGACTGTTACTGGCCACTTTGGGGGAAATATTAAATCAGTGTGCTGTAACTGGATTTGGCTATTCTGCTGGCTACACCCACGGGCAGGCTGATGTCCAGGTGCAGCAGCCAGCTGGAGTCCAAGCTGAGCTGGGCAAAGTGAGAATGTGGTCTCGAGAGCCAAGCCAAGGCCCAAAAATTCCAATCAGGTAGGTAAGGCAAATCCAGAGGCATAGTCCAGAGCAGGGGTGAGCAAACTGTGCCCCTCCAGATGTCCATGGACTACAATTCCCATGAGACCCTGCCAGCATTTGCCCACCCCTGGTCCAGAGTTTCAGGGAGATTTGCAAAGTAGGAAACAGGCAGAGAGCAAGCACAGTGGGTGTCAGCATTGAGGCTGGATGCCCAGGTTCTTCCATGCCAACTTGGGCTCTCAGCTTCTCTTAAATAAGTATCTTCTGCTGGCTCAGGCCTCATCCTGAGAAAATGTATCTCCTTGAAGCAACCCATGTTGGGCCAAAAGCCATGAGCTCTGTGTCTTTTAGCAGCCAGCTGCCTCCAAAGCCGCTGCTTGAAATGGTATGCAGCTGTGTGTGTGTGTGGGGGGGAGCTGTCAGCCTGATGAGATACAGCTGAATTCAAGCGGGGCTGGCAACGTAGGAGCTTCTGCAGGCACTCCCAGGTCAGGGTCCTGATCAGGCTGCTCTTCAGCTGGGTTTGAACTGGGCAGGCCGCTAGGCTGTCGGAGCTCTCCACTGCTCAGTTCATCCTCCAAGGCAGCGGTAGTCAAACAGCGGCCCTCCAGATGTCCATGGACTACAATTCCCATGAGCCCATTCCCATAGAATTCCCATAGAATTGCCGAAGGTCGGACACAAACAGATAACATCATCATCATCTTCAATTTGATCCCATTCGTAACACTTGGTGCATGGTGGTGGTTTCTAGCTCACCAAAGTTGACGCCTTGCTTACAGTGCCGTCCTAAGCAGAGTTAACGCTTTCTAAGCCCACTGGCTCCAATGGAATTAGAAGCCTGCAGCTCTGTTTAGGATGGCATTGCAGATCTGATTGTCACTAGGCATTTTGTCCTTTTGGCTCCAACCGACTGGAATCACTACTCCTGTCAACATCATTGTACCCTAAATAGCACTCTAATAATATCACCCCTTGTGGATGTGCGCAGACTCCCTTTTGCCTTGGTGTCTTATGGATACCAGTCTTGCTTAAAGCGCGCGCGCGCGCACACACACACACACACACACACACACACACACACACACACATACACAAAACCCACAACAGGCCCGTATTTAAATCGTGATTAGAAGCCCAATCACTATAGCAACTCCATTGTTTAACGAGGCATATCCTGAGTCAGGTTGCCATTATCTTGAAATAATTGATCATAATGACAAGGAGTGACGAAGTTTGCACTATAATGGAAGGTTGCTTCGTGTTGACACAGGCCAATTAGAACACATTCAGGAGAGCCGAAGGGCTGTTGTTTGCTACTGAGAGGAGAGGCAGATAGACAGGCACCTCGTAAAACAAACACGGCATTCTCCTGCAAGAGCAATTCATGAGTTCGGACCTCCCGGAGGTCTCATTACTTCAACAATGGCGGCGCTATTTTAAACTAGTTAACGCAGCAGCCCACAAATGTACGGTTGTATATCACACAGTCAGGGGAAACCCCCACCAATTTTTCCTGCTGTACATTCTTATGGCTGCTCCTAGTGTTGTTTTCAAGACAAGAAAGGCAACTGGAGCCATGATCCTCCCCTCCGGAAGGCTATTGTAAGCCGCTTTGAGTCTCCTTCGGGTAGAGAAAAGTGGCATATAAGAACCAACTCTTCTTCTTCTTCTTCTTCTTCTTCTTCTTCTTCTTCTTCTTCTTCTTCTTCTTCTTCTTCAGTAATATCAGGGCTCTCTCAGCCCCACCCACCTCACAGGGAGTCTGTTGTGGGGAGAGGAATGGGAAGGTGACTGTAAGCTGCTTTGAGACACCTTCAAGGAGAGAAAAGCGGCATATAAGAACCAACTCTTCTCTTCTTCTTGTCATTCAGCAACATCAACCGTTCTTGCTGGGGATGTTCTGTCTCTAGAATGGAGAGAGAAGAGCTTAAGAGAACTGACCTGTGTTTGAACTCCTCTGCCTGATGATTTGGGGGAATTAACTGTGTTCCTACTGTGGTGTGTGTGTTTTTTTTTTAATGAGTTCATGCATGGAAAATTATGTTTTTCCTGTCTATCCCTGTATTACTGCATTGTCATGCCCAAAGTCTGTTTCAAAATAAATTATCTCTTTTGCTGGCATTCTAGCAAGGAGTTCTAGGTCTAAATAAACAAACCCAGAATGGCTGGAATACCATAAACCAGTTTAATGAACTCTTTACAGTGCATGTCCAACCAAATTGTATTCATTCACAAATGGGGATCTGTAAAGTACTTTGACCTGCTTATATGCATTCTCCAGTAAATGGAAGGGTCATTCATGCCAGTTCAAAGAGAGCCCATGAGCAATAATTAAATTAAAAGGGCAATGACAGATTTTCTCTACTGGAGATTAATGCATGACCTTGCAGTGAGCAAAGCATTAATATCCACAGAGTGACTGTGCAGTGGGACGTGAGGAGCCAGATGTGCTGGCATGACTGGGGCAGGGAGTGGCGCATCGTTCTGAGCTTGCAAACCAATACAATTGAATGGCGCCAAGGAGAAGTCATGGATGTGCAACATTTCTCCCAAAGTGGTCATCAATGTAGTGCTGATGTTCATAGTCATCCCTTCTGCTACCTCCAGCTCTGCAAGCTTGAAGGGGGGTGGGTGGGAGAGAAGCTTTGTTTGGGATGGATTAAATTCTCTGTATAATCCCTTTGTGTGCTATACCCTGGGAAGGAGGCATTAGAGATTAACACTAGCAGCACAGTGGATTTCGTTAATCAGGCCACAAGAATTATAACAGTCTCTACCGGCAGAAGGCATAATCTTTTTGGATGTTCATTCCATAGTTTGGAGGCAGAAAAGCAACTGGTAACAATAATATAATGCATGAAAAACAACCACGACAGCTCAGCCCAGATTAAGGCACACTGTCTGAATGGTTCAATGTCTAGCAACTGGAAAATAAAAGCAAGGGAAGATGTAGAGTCTCTCAGTTCTAAAGGGCTGTTATGCTGTGTTCTGTTCAGGCTTCGTGACTGTATTTCCATTTGTATGAGACTGCCTTTTGAAAAGGGACTAAAAGCCCAACCTTGTAAGCTCCTGATGGAACTATCTGGTGGAAATCACACGCAGGAATCCCCAAGGAACTGGATGGTTTTACCGTTTTGTTCCTCAGCCCAGCTCAAAAGTTTTGATCTTGACTTCTAAAGCCACTTAGGTTCTGGATCTCTGAAAGCAAAGCTTTTCCTCTTGGTTCCCCCCTTGTGTTCCGAGATTTTTATAGTTTCTCATTCCTACAAATACTTACGACGGCGGCTAGATGCTGGTCTTCGTGATGGTAACCTGCCTCTGGAACTCTCTCCCCAGACAAATCCAATGTACTTTTTTCCTGACTTCGGAAAGGTTAAGACATTTTTGTTTAAAACAACCATTTAGATTACTGGGTAGAAGTCCTAGCTCCTTTGCTCGATAGCTTAGCGATTTTGGTTGCTGCTTGTTGTTTTAGTGTAGTTTGTTGCATTTATACAGGTTTTTTTTTTTTTTTAGAACTGTGTTTTAATTGCCAGCTGTTTTGGAAGCCTTATTAGGCTGAGAATGTGGCTATAATTCTGCCTCCCCTCACTGGCTGGCCCTCAGGATATTAAAAACTTCTTGTCCTAGAGAGCCCGGCATCCAAGCCACTGTCACTCTATCATCAAGAGCTGCAGCAACACCAGGCTCCTCCCTGCTTGGCTCTCAGGACTTAAAGGGCCGATACAGGAAGGAGAAAGATGAGTTTGTTCTTTGCCCGGTTTGAGCAATGGGGAAAAACCAACATAGAATACAGTAAAAAATAAATGTTAATGTAGTCAATTACCAACAATAAGTTGGCACCGATGCAAAAGGCACAGGCATCCTTTTTGATACCAGGCAATTATCAGTTTTAAAAGGGGGATGTCCTGTTTAGGTGATAGCACAGTTATTATGAAAAAGAGCCTTTTGTGGCGCACAGTGGTAAGGCTGCAGACATGCAGTCTGAAAGCTCTGCCCATGAGGCTGGGAGTTTAATCCCAGCAGCCAGCTCAAGGTTGACTCAGCCTTCCATCCTTCCGAGGTCGGTAAAATGAGGACCCAGCTTGCTGGGGGGTAAACGGTAATGACTGGGGAAGGCACTGGCAAACCGCCCCGTATTGAGTCTGCCATGAAAACGCTGGAGGGCGTCACCCCAAGGGTCAGACATGACTCGGTGCTTGCACAGGGGATACCTTTACTGTTACCTTTTACATTTATTATGAGGCATATAAAACAAAGCAAATGGTCACAACACATGCTCTCGGTTGCAAACATTTCCTCAGCTCAGCCTACTTTATTCTGAATGTAGCCAAAGAGGTCTTTAAATAGACCCGGCCTTTACTGAAAGTGGAACAGCCCAGGCTTATTTATTTATTATACTTGTATGCCGCTGATGCCAGGCCTGCCATCTCACAGTAGCTAACACAATAAAAATGGACAATGAAAAGGAACCATACAAATGCAATCACACAACTCCGTAAATCCCTAACTCCCCACCCTAGCCCTACCCCGTTCTGCCAAATCCTCCAAGTCCCCAGCAGTGATGTTATAGGTGAGAAACTCCAAACTCCAGAGGAGAGGCAAGAACCTCTGTCAGCTTGATCTCAATGAAGAGCCACTTCAGGAATGGCTCTCCCTCAAAAGTTATGTCATCGGGATATTAAATTTTCACATACTTCAAATGGTCATGAGTGCTTTCAATAATAGTTAGCTGCCTAAACTTCCTTTACTTTCGGAAGTGTTACATCTGCTTCTGAGCTTCCTCCTCATAGTACAGAAATTGGGTGGAGAGAGTAACTTGTTTGTCCAGCCATCTAGTAACCTTCAAGGGATATTAGTGTATGTGTGAACCGGTCATGTCTTGATTGAAATTTGTATTGAAGCAGCTGTGAAGAAGACGAAGGATGCAGAGAAGTACTGCCATGCATAGGTTAATCCCAGGCATGTTTACCCAGAAGGAAGTCCCAGCCAGAATCATAGAATCATAGAGTTGGAAGGGACCTCCCGGGGTATCTAGTCCAATCCCCTGCTCAATGCAGGAACTCACAACTACCTGCCCACCCACAGTGACCCCAATTTCATACTGAAGTGATTCCCCCCCCCACAAAAAAAATTCTCCAGAATCCAGTTTGGCTTTGAGGAAATTCACCTACCATCCCACAGTGGCAATCAGCAATTCCCTAGGTATACAAAGAAGGGCCACAAGAGACAAACATTGACACATCCCTTCCTGCCCACCCACTCACAATCTGCCTAAGTTCATAAGTTCACAATTTGACTTCTAAATAAATGTGACCAGGATTCCGTTTACTTACCCGATCTCTATGCATCCTGACTCAAAAGTATGTTCCATTAACTTGAATGAGATTTACTCCCAGTTCAGTTGCATTACTCGTGGATTAATTAATATGAAGTACAAAGGGTATTTTTCCTCCCAAATCTATCAAGTCCTAGCACATGTACACCAATGGCGCCATGTTATTTTGTCGATTGATGTGTTCCATGTACTGAGGCGCATGTAGGATCATGCATAAGCTGGTTTGAACGCTTAAGTGGAAAGGCTGGGTTCAACCATCTGAATTAATAAATACACAAAACTAATGAATACGGGGCCATCCCAGTCCAGGCGGCTGGAATTAAGAGATGGATTCAAATGAGGATGCTTTAGGATGCTTTGGGCTGATCCTGCGTTGAGCAGGGGGTTGGACTAGATGGCCTGTATGGCCCCTCCTATGATTCTATGATTCTATGAGTAGCCCTGTAGCACAATGAAATCAAGAGTCCAGTGGCACCTTTAAGACCAATAAAGATTTATTCAGGGCATGAGCTTTCGAGTGCAAGCACTCTGCCTCAGTCTGCTACTGGACTGGGAATTAAGAGATGTTAGCGACTAGGAAATGAGCTGGGGAGTGAAGGCATTGAATTTTGGATCCCTGGTGGTGAGAATACCAGACAGGAAGGGCGGGTAATGACCCTAGGGAGGTTGGGGGGGGGAGAAGGAAAAGTCCTCGCGCCGGCCAGGGCGCGGAGAGGGTTAACGGGGGGCAGCACCTGTAGGCCGGGCTGTGGAGCTACCGGGCTGAGCAAATCAGAGCAGGCGGCCAAACAGGTGTTCGCTGGCGTCAGAGGCCCTGGGCGGGGCCGGCCGGGCTCGGCTGCTGTTGGCAGGCGGCGGTGGGCTTGGGCGAGCTTCCCGCGGCCGCGCGATGTTTTGCAAGCGCCTCGGCGGAGATGGGGCTCGGGGAGCAGCGCTGCAAAGCTGGGCCGGCGGCAGCAACACCGACAGCATCATCATCATCACCACCGGCAGCAGCGGCTGCGGCAGCTGCAACTTCAGCGGCCCCACCCGAGCGGCGTCCCGCTCGCCTTGAGAGCGCCCGGGTCCGGAGGCGGCGGCGGCTGCAGCGGCGGCGGCAGCGGGGCGGCTAGACAGAGTAGGCGGCGGCCCCCGCACGCACACCCCGGGCGGCTCGGCTGCGCTCGGCTGCGCTCGGCTTCCGAGGGAGAGGCGGCAACGCGGCTGCCCGCGGCGGGCTCCGGGCTCCCTGCTCCGGCCGCTTGTCGCCTGGAGTGGCCCGGGGCCCGGACATGTCCGCCTTCTGCCTGGGCTTGGCAGGGCCCGTTTCAGCACCACCCGAGCTGGACAGCGCCTGCCGCATGGAACGGCCCGGGACGCCCCCGGCAGCGGGAGCCAAGGACGCGCGGGGCCCGGCGGCTTCGGCCTCGGCTGCTGCTGCTGCTGCTTCTTCGGCGGCGGCGGCCCCTGCGGCTTCTGCCGCGGCCTCGGCGGGCGGCCCGGGAGACCTGGAGCTGGCGCTGGAGGAGGAGCTGGCTCTCCTGGCCGCGGCCGGCGAGTCGGCGTCGGAGCCGGAGGCGCAGGGCCCGGCGGTGCCCGAGCCGGAGTTACTCTCCTTGATGAGGCAGAAGGAGAAGGACTTGATGCTCGCCGCCCGGCTCGGCAAGGCGCTGCTGGAGCGCAACCAGGACATGAGTCGCCAGTACGAGAAGATGCACAAGGAGCTGACCGACAAGCTGGAGGTGAGGAGACCCGGGCCGGGGGGAGGGAGAGGCTGGGCCTGGGAAGAAGCGGGGCCTGCGTGACTCAGGGCTGCTCGGGCCCACAAGCCCGCCCTCCCTCCCTCCCAAAGCCAGACCTGCGAGTAGGGCCTTGTGCCGGGCCTACACCACTCCGGAATGTGCCATCTTGGGGAAGGCGTGACCCGGAGAGGGGAGGCGTCTGAGCATGTGCAAAAGGCTCCTGCTCACTTTCCCTTTTTGCTCTGCCCTATATAAATTATAAAGGAGTACAGCATTAGATGCTTGCAATTTCCATGTGGCTTTGAGGCCTGGGTGTGGGGTGCACGCGGCACAGGCCGCATGCTCAGAATTGCTGCATTCTGGACTCCTAACTTTATCCGCTAGGCTGTGACTCAAGGGCCTGATGAGCCTCACAGGAATGTTGAGAAAGGTGAGAGGCCAACAGGGGTGGAGCCGACCTTCAGGGTAATTTGGATCTGCTGCAGGGAGAGGTGTCCTACGGTGCCTAAAATTGTGTGGCTGGATATGCTCCTAGATCCTAAGGAAGAAGCGAAGATGCAGGCTTACATTGGCCTGACGTTCCCCCTACTTCCTTGCTGCTCCTGTTCTGGCCGTTATGCTTATTCTAGGTTCCATATAGCAGCGGTAGTCAACGTGCGGTCCTCCAGATGTCCATGGACTACAATTCCAGGGGCTCATGGGAATTGTAGTCCATGGACATCTGGAGGACCACACGTTGACTACCCCTGCCATATAGAACATAGGAGATGTCAATGGGGGGTTTTGTTCAACAGAAAATGGGCAAGACTGGGGTGGAGGAGTGATCAGGGGCTGGTCTGTGAGTGGTTTCTCAGTGGAACAGGCTTCCTCGGGAGGTGGTGGGTTCTCCATCTTTGGAGATTTTTAAACAGAGGCTGGAGAGCCATCTGACAGAGAAGCTGATTCTGTAAAGGCTCAAGGGGGTGGCAGGTTACAGTGGATGAGAGATAGGGATGTGAGTGTCCTGCATATCTCAGCGGGGTTGGACTAGATGACCCAGGAGGTCCCTTCCAACTCTATGATTCTATGGGATCTGCTTGATTCAGCATTTGATGCACAAATGGCTTTATCCAGGCCTTATCCCCAGAACTGAGAAAAGGCCAGAGTGATACACTGTCCTGACCTTCTGGCTCCCAAGAGAAAGCTTCTCTCTGTGGAAGAGAAAGGGAGAACTGTATCCACTGCCCTGTTTTCCCCCTCCCCAGCCTTTGGTCACATGGGAAATGACCACATTCAAATTGTAGCCAATTTACAGTGCTGGAACGTGTTGATTTGTGAACCCTTCATCTGGGCTCTCCCGCCCCATTCAAACTTCCCGCAAGCAGGAGGATGACATTAAGAGATCAGGATAGGTTCATGGTCCCCCCAAGAGTCAGTGGCTGCTGGGATTTGAACTCTGTGACTGGAAGGTACTTTCCACCAGCAGCAGCAAAGGCCTTGCCTTGTTCCAGAGTTCATTTTGAAGACTCCATTTCTAAAGTGAAGGGCCAGGCTATCAGTAGGGGATGCATAAAGCAATGTTTCTGGTTCCTCCTACCCCAGCTCTGTAGAACTCCAGACTGGACAAAGAGCCGGTGTGCAAACCTACACATCCTCCAATCAGCTCCTTGTGAATGCCTGTGCGGCCCTGGTATCTTGTTTATGCTGACCGTGTTGGGTAACAATGGGGTCAATTCCTCCTCTGAGCAGTCCCCTTTCGAAGACTCGTTTTAAAAACCGACAGTTTCTTCATGGAGAATCTTAAACCTGCCAAGATTCTGTATGAACTGGATTCTTCTTTTGGGCCTACCTGCTCCCAGACTTAGTAAACAAAGCTGATGATGTTATATTTGGAGATGCTGTAACAAATGTCCAACAGATGTTTACTAAGTCTCTGTTGTGAAACTCCTGTGTTGAAAGAAATGTTTATACGACACCATCGGGGTAACCTTTGGTTTATATGGTCCCATCTGGGTGAATTTTCTCTCTGCCTGAACTACTTCATGGGGAGGAGGGCAAAATGGAGGAGGGAGAAATTATATCCCAGCCTGAGCTCCTCGAAGGAAGGTCAGAATAAGATATGATGGTACAGTGCTATCAACACAGCACCTTAGGAAGTTACATGTGCAGAAGAGTCCCTGCCCCAAGAAGCTTACAGTCAGCATTTGGGCACTGGGGAATGGAAGCTGAATGGAAGCAGATGCAGTTAGAAGTTTGGTTGGAGTGGCTGGGATGGAATTAAGGAAACAGCTTCACAGAAAAGGTGAGCATTGGGGAGGGTGATCCTGGCATTCCATGACTGAAAGTAATGACCCACAGTGAGATTTCCAATATGGATTAAGACACGGCAATGAGAAAGGGAGAATGGACTCTTCTACTGTAGTGTAGTGGTTAAGAGCCAGCTTGATGTAGTGGTTAGGGGTGTGGACTTCTAATCTGGCAAGCCGGGTTTGATTCTGCACTCCCCCACATGAAAGCAACTGGGTGACCTTGGGCTCGCCATGGCGCTGATAGAGCAGTTCTGACCAGCAGTCCTGTCAGAGCTCTCTCAGCCCCACCTACCTTACAAGGTGTTTGTTTTGGTAAGAGGAAGGGAAGGCACTTTGAGACTCCCGTGGGTACAGAAAAACAGCATGTAAGAATCAACTCCTTGTTCTTGTTCTGGTTCTTGTTCTTTGTTCTTTGTTCTTGTTCTTGTTCTTCTTGTTCTTCTTGTTCTTCTTGTTCTTGTTCTTGTTCTTGTTCTTCTTCTTCTTCTTCTTCTTCTTCTTATGTCTAGAGACAGTCCCTAGTTTATCAAAGGGTAGAAAACGATTTGAGAGACACAATCCATGTGCACCTTCAATTTGTCCTGCCAGTGGTCAAACAGGGGGTTGGAACTATATATTTAACAGTAAAGTTCAGAGCCATTTTTCAGAGAGCTTCTCTGTATATATTGTAAAAGCCATATTATATAATGTTTTCAAAGAGGACTTTTTCTGTTTTTATGATCTTTTTTTTTTTACTGAGCTTCATGTGACTAAATTTTTGAAATCTGTGGTAGAGCTGAAAGTAGGATGAGGCTAAATGCTGCAAGCCTGACCCACCCACCCTTTTCAAACAGCCTTAAACTTTTGGAAAAAAGTAAACTACAGAGTTTCCAGGCTATATTTCCTGTAACAAAAGTTCAAAAGTTGATGTCCTTTATTCTTGAAAATTCCATCTGTTAGGCCTCATATGAAGTATTACGACACCCCCCCACACACGCTTTGCATAGAATATTTGTTTGTTTGTTTGTTTGTTTGCCAGCGTCCCTCCGGCTCAATGACCTTAATTCTTTCCTGACTGGAAATGACTGTACTAAATCCCCCATACAAGCTCCCCCCACCTCCAGTCTGAATAGTATGCAGGGATTGGGATAAAACACTCTTGAACGCAGAATGCTCTTGGGCAGAGCTTTCTATAAATTGCTTCCACTTTGACCTGCTCACTATAAATTTAGCATAGACCTTTTCATAGTGTCGGTGGAGGTACTGAATAAAGTTTTCATAACCTGCATGAGAGTTCAAAAAAAAAATTGGGCTGTAATGATCTATGGTTCCTCGCGGTCCTTTAAAAATTGTTATCGTAGGATAATACCTAAGAGACCGAAGCAAAAGGAAGTTCCTGGTTCAAATGTCATCTCTGCTTTGACTCTGCTAGTTGGCCTTCAGTCAACCAGCATCTCTCAGCCTTGACCCATCTGTGCTATGGGGATAGCACAACGCTTCATTCATTCATTCATTCATTCATTCATTCATTCATTCATTCATTCATTCATTCATTCATTCATTCATTCATTATATTTATATACCGGTTTACAGGTTATTTACATCAGCTTGGAACACTCTGTGGAAATGGTCTGCATGTTGTAATTTTTTTAAAATTAAAAGCATCTTTATGCTTTTCTTTAGGTATGTTCTTGAAGATGGAAGTGCAGGGTTACTAATATTCATTATTATTCATTTGTTTGTTGGCTTGTTTATATATTACAATTAAGGATGCCTAGTCTCATGCTTTTGCCTTACCTTCAGGTTTTGAGGCTTGGTCTCTGGACTGCTGCATGATGCTTAAGAACAGTCAGTTTATCCACACTTCATGAGGTTTTAGACTTCTATGCATGTCAGCTGGTGGAAACTACTGCACAGGAGGCAGGAATCAATAAGTTGTCATTGGCTGCTCAATTTATTTATTTGTCACATTTGGTGCATGTAAAACAGTTCTTCTGCCGGGTGGGTTTATGGTTGAGGTCGCGGAATAACATCCCGAAATTTGCTGGCCTCCCTATCCAGTTTTACCTATCCAGTTCTATTGACCAATCCACATCTTGGGGGACTATTTGTTATCTGTTGCCTCCCCCCCCCTTTCTTGTTAAAAGATGCAGTGTGGGATCAGTTTTAAAGGTGCATGTTTTAAAGGTGTTGCAATCCAACCTGAACCTCTCCGGAAGGCCAGACTAGAAATGCAATAAATACATGGATAGGACTTGGATGGGAAATCACGAAAGGTTTGCTGTGCAAATCGCTTGCTTTGAAAACCCCATGATCCTGGGGTCCTGATGAATCAGTTGCAACCTGACAAGGCACAATTATTATGGGAGCAGGTTGCCTTAGGAGACTAAGGGACAAACTTGTTTACAGCCTCTGGCAAGGCGCTGCTTTTCTCCTTCCAGACTGTGTTTTTTCTGTGTTACGATGTGTCGTTTGCGCTTGAACCACTTGGTAGCTCTTGTGGGTGGGAAGTACTTAAGCCCCTGCTGGATGCATCTTCTGCAGTTTCTAGGAACCCACTGGAAGGCCTCCTGGGACTCTGGTTAGATGTGTCATGTTTTCAGTTTTGCCTGGAAACTGGTATCCTTACGCTAAAACACTCTTGTAAAGGAAACCATTGAATTTGTTGTGTTAATGTCCTGCCTGAGAATTTATTTTAAGACACTGGTCGTTTTCCCTTTGCAGAACGGAGCCATTGAGCCATAAAAGGGGAAGACTGGACTTTGGAGGGGAGATTTATAACTTTCCCCCCACTGATATTTTTCCCACTGATGAAAACTGACCCTCCCCAAGCAACTCTTACCCATATTGGGGGTAGCCGATGGAGTCTCTTGGCTTGCCAAACAAGGAAGTGCTGGAATTCAGCCACTTTGCAAGAACAGCTTAGTTTGGTTCATGCTGCAGTCTGTTCAGTACAAAGTTTCTGTCTGATCTAACCTTGCCATTGCGATACAATTATTTGTTGATTTTATACCCACTGCGTGGCCTGCTCATCCTGATACTTAGCACTGGGGAAAACTTGCAGGTATGTTAAATATTTTGCAATAGAGCAGGGGTAGTCAAACTGCGGCCCTCCAGATGTCCATGGACTACAATTCCCAGAAGCCCCTGCCAGCATTCGCTGGCAGGGGCTTCTGGGAATTGTAGTCCATGAACATCTGGAGGGCTGCAGTTTGACTACCCCTGCAATAGAGGGTAAAAGCAGCTGGGGGTGGAGAGTGAGTTTCACTGATAATATAGTCCAAATGAAAGGTTGGAAAGTTGGGGTTCAACAACCTTCCAACATTTCATTTGGGCTGTATTCTCAGTGAAACTCACTCTCCACCCCCAGCTGCTTTTAGCCCAAAGTTTCAGGAATTAGCCATCGTCTGTTGCACCAGTCTTTCTATCATAGCCTCAGTTGCTGCATTCAGTTTTCAAAAACTGGCAAAATTGTCATCAGACTGCACATAATGCATAGCTTTACCTTGAGTCGCAGAGGCAGTGCCTGTCAGGTCAGGGGCAATACCGGTGGGTCAGGGGGAGAACATGGCTGTACCAGGTATGTCATAGGTGGGCTGTAGAGCCAAAAGCTTTAAAACACAAAAATGGCCACTCCCTTGATTCCGGGCTCCTACCTGGAGACTGTATTATGTTTGTAGGTAAATAGTGTTGTGGAAGTATTGCAACCCCCCAAATTCGGTCAAATCCTGACATTATGTCAGTATGTCCTGCATGCATAAAGTGGAATATGAGTAAATTCTAAATTAAAGGTGATGTTGAAATGCATGGGCTAATTTCTGTGCTTTAGTGATGAGCTCATATCCAATTATAAGAGCATCAGTGAGGTTTCTCTGTAAATTTTCTCCTGGCAAAACATTATAAGGAACTTGGCAAAACTAGGATACTTATTGATTTTTTTAAAAAAGTAATTGTAAATAAAGGAACCAAGACAGGTGGCAATTCAGAGCAATACAATTTTGCAGTTAATAAGAAATGTTTCATTCGTATTGGTATTTCCCCTGGTATTTGGAAGATTAAATGTAGAACGTCTGATACCAGTGTTAGCTTTACTTTGCAAATCTTTGCCAAACACTCAGCACAGTTATTTCGAGTGGAGGTGCATTCACTTTTTAACTGGGATGTCATTTAAAGAAGACAGGTGGTCCGTTGTTCCCCCTTCCCTCCTGTGCTTCAGATTACATATGATTATTCCTTAGGAGCACTTATACTCCTGGGCCAAGTCACCAGTTCAGCCCACGGAATTAACTATTATTATTCTGCCTGAAGTTGCTGAAGTGACTGCAGGTGGTTTTTTAAGTTCTATTATGTTTCAGAGAAGCCAGGAACACTTCAGAAAAGCTGGTGTTCCATCCGAGGCTCTTAATAGAGTAATAATGTGAATTAATGGTCAGGCAATTTACAAAACAGAGAAAAAGCATTTAGAGCGTTTAGCTGATAGTGACGGACTTCTACATGCATAAAGTAAATGGACTGAAATGGGCTCTCATCCAGTTATCATCAATATGTGTCATTCTCAGCCAAACCGAATCTGAGGATACATAAATCTGGAGACCGGAGCTGTGAATGACAAGACAGAACTTTCTGCAAACCAGATAAATGCCCCAGGGCAGAAAAAATCTGAAATGTAGTAGTAGTAGTAGTAGTAGTAGTAGTAGTAGTAGTAGTAGTAGTGGACTGAAATGGGCTCTCATCCAGTTATCATCAATATGTATCATTCTCAAGCAAACCAAATCTGAGGATACATAAATCTGAATACTGGAGCTGTGACTGACAAGACAGAACTTTCTGCAAACCAGATAAATCTGAAATGTAGTAGTAGTAGTAGTGGTAGTAGTGGTAGTCGTGGTAGTCGTAGTAGTCGTAGTAGTAGTAGTAATATAAACAAGTGATGAGTTAACAATACTCAGAATTATAAAAGGCATACCTGTTATATTTTAATGTCAGAATTTGCCCTCAATGTGTGTTGTTAGATCATCACCACAATTTTGCCAACATCCTGGACATGTTTTATGTCAGGAAAAGGGAGAGTGTATGGGTAGGGCTCTCTCCAGGGCAGTTTTGGCCTTTAAAGGGAGGACAAATCCCTGGGCAACTTGTTGTCATGCAACTGCCATGGCTCACTAAGGTCTGGCCGCTTGCTACAGTTCAATGGCAGCCACCACACAAAAGCCAGCATGGTGTAGTAGCTAGAGTTTTAGACTAGAATTTGGGAGAGGCATCTTGGAATCCTCCCCCCCTCTCAACATGGAAGTTCACTGGATGCCCTTTGACCAGTCACACACTCTCAGCGCAATCTATCTTACAGGGATGTTGTGAGGATGAAATGGAGGAGGGCAGAATAATGTCAGCAGCTTTTGAGTTCTCATGGAGAAAGGCAGGTATCAGTGAGGCAGGCTTTCTCAATCAGGGTTTCATGAAACCCTGGGGTTCTTTGGCGGCTCTGGGAGGGTTTCCCAAAGGGGTGGGAGTTAATGAAGTTTAATATATTTTTTAAATTTGTTAAACATTTATTGGGTAATATGACCATATATGATCATGTCGACCCCCCCCCCCACACACACACACAAAAAAACCCAGCCAAGGATGGCCCTGGAGGGGGTGGGGAGAGGAGGGGTCCCAGGTGGGTGTGTCCACAGCTCTGCTTCCCAACCCTGTTCTGAACGATTGATCGCACCACTTCTGGGTTTCCCTGAAGCCTGAAAAATGTTTCAGGGGTTTCTCAATGGTAAAAAAGTTGAGAAAGGCTGCAGTGAAATAAGTAAATTCTAACTATAACTGAAGATGGTGGCAGATAAAAGGTGAGTAGCTTGGTAGGTGGGAAGGAAAGAAGTAAGTGAGGAAGGGAGTGGACATTGGGGCTGACAGGAGGAAGGAAAGAGGAAGTTGTGTGAGGAAGGGGATAGAGGGGGAAATGAGGTTCCCTACTGCAGGGGTAGTCAACCTGCGGTCCTCCAGATGTCCATGGACTACAATTCCCATGAGCCCCTGCCAGCATTTGCAAGGAGAGGCTGCCAGGTTGGGGGGAGGAAGGAAAGCTCAAGACACGGAGGCTGATAGATTGACTAGAGGGTGAGAAAGAGAGAATGAAGCAGAAAAGGGGAGAAGCGATAGGGGCTTCCAATAAAGGGGAAGAGGAAATGGTGGGGGAGAAGAGGGGGAAAACATTCCCACAACAACGGTTCCCTGCTTGTGCATGCCAAACCTACAAATCCCGTTGCTTAAAAATGACAGCTGTTCTATCTGTGTACATAATATTGTCACAGTTAGTACATGATATAAGAAGGATTCACAACAAACACTGTAAAAAATATTTGTGTAGACTATATGCAAAGCAAGGTTTGAAATCTTGAGTCTTCCCCACTTCCCCTTACTGAAATACGAACTAGCATTCCAGTTTTGTTTTGTTTTTTAATACAAACTCACTGTTTTAGATTAGTTAAGTGTGCATGAAGTATAAACTTGGGTCTCACAGGGGATTGTATTTTAACAAATCTAAGATTTGTGAAACTGAAGCTCCTCATTCCTTATCTTTAACCAGTTTTTGCTTGGTTCACTTTTTTGATTACGTTGGCCATAAAATTTGCCCTTGCTTCAATGGAAAGTAAAGCTCTTTAATTATGCCCTTTGCCAGCTCCTTATGCTTTCTAAGCATTCCATTTCAGGAAAACAAAAAAGGATTGGAGTATGTCCATTTACTTCTCTTTCATCCTCCTTAAAATTAGCAAAATGAAATAAGGATTTCTCTCTCGTCAGTTTGAAAAAAAGCAGGAAACAGGAAGACGCCCTGGACTGTGATTCAAACATTAAAGCTACTTTCTTTAGTTAAAAGTTAGGTGCTTGTAGGAAAGAGACAAAGTTCTTTATTTCCTCTGATGTTTACCGTAAGAGTTTACTTTAAAAAAAGCATGGCGTTCAAGTGCATATATATTTCTTGAAGTGGCATAAAAGGACTGTATTATGATAAGAGTTCAGTAGCTCAGGCTGAACAACTCTGAAGTCGGAGCCTCCGTCAAAATGTTCCTATTTTTCAGTTTGGTCCCTGCTGGGGGAGGAAGAAGAGGATGAAAATATCCCACAAGTTGTTGAATATTATAGCCAGGTTGCCCTAAAGTGCCAGATACAGTAATCTAACAGGTGCAGTAGGACACATTTGCTAATTCCTATTTATCAGTTCCAATTTAGTAACTTAGTTTTAATAAGGAGAATGTGAGGTAACTTTGACGCCCTTTCCAAAAGGAGCCCTTGGCAAACGAATTCTCATAGTTAATGCTCTTCTCCCCCCGTTACAGGGGAAGAACAAACAACTGGTAGTGTGTTTCCTCCACCCGTGACTATCTAAAGGTGAAGGTAAAGGTATCCCCTGTGCAAGCACCGAGTCATGTCTGACTCTCGGGGTGACGCCCTCTAGGGTTTTCATGGCAGACTCAATATGGGGTGGTTTGCCACTGCCTTCCCCAGTCATTACCGTTTACCCCCCAGCAAGCTGGGTACTCACTTTACCGACCTCGGAAGGATGGAAGGCTGAGTCAACCTTGAGCCGGCTGCTGGGATTGAACTCCCAGCCTCATGGGCAGAGCTTTCAGACGGCTGCCTTACCACTCTGAGCCACAAGAGGCTTTTGTGACTATCTAAACCCTGAGGTAAATAGGCCTCTCTCCCCCTTCCTCAGGGGACACGATTATAGAGAGAGAATGCCTTTTTTATACAAGAAAAGAAAGGGACCAATGAGGCAAAAATTAGGGCAATGATATTCCCTCCAGTTTCTTTCCTCTTAGAACATGAAGACTAGGCCTTAGCATGTTTCCCACTTAATCCGCTCTCAAATATGTCTGTAAACTAAAGCCTGGCAGAATTTCGTTTTCTCCAGTTTGTCATTCCCAGAGGATTACTGAACATAATTTGTGCCAAGCTTCAGCCATCTCTTGTGAATGCCAGGGCTCAAACCTGAAATGTACACAGTGGAATTAGATGAAAATAACTCTGTCCATCTACTGTCGATTTCCCTCAGCACTGAATAACTATAGCTACTCGTAACATGTCAAGATTTATTGGGGGGAACGGCTGGCCAATCAAAGGATGGGGTGTCCTGTTTGATCTAAAACATTTAATTTTGCTTTTTTGTATGTGTATTATGCAGCACCTGGAACAAGAGAAACATGAACTAAGGCGGCGGTTTGAGAACAAAGAAGGGGAATGGGAAGGAAGGGTCTCGGAGCTGGAAAGCGATGTGAAACAGCTCCAGGATGAACTGGAGAAACAACAGGTCCACCTACGGGAAGCAGATCGAGAGAAAACTCGGGCGGTCCAAGAACTCTCGGAACAGAACCAAAGACTCTTGGATCAACTCAGCAGGGTGAGTCTGATGGTCGCTGGGCATGAAGGCCAAGTTTAATGATCTTGCTGCTTTCTTTGCCATCCGTCAATGTGATGCTGCTTTTTATGCTTCAGCTTCTGTCCAACATACAATAAGGACTAACAATGAAATTGGAAGCAGTTATCCCAAATGCTCTGATGGCCCAGGGACTGGTCTGGGCCTTTTAGGATTGTTTGCCTAGTGTGCAATGCCCAAATAGAATGACCACTAGACTGGAAAACCTTTTATGATTTTTTTTATTATTCTAGGGCAGAAGAACAAAAGGGACACAGGTGGGATGGTCCCAAAGTACCTGTGTAGAGAACCATACAGTTGCACGAGACTATATAACTTCCCATTGGAGGTGGGAAAGGTGATGCCCTTACAGGTCAAACCAATAACCTAAAGTCTCTACCCCTTTGCACATCCCATGGGACCACCCTGATGCCACAGTGCCAAGTTCTCGGAAAAGGTCCCAAAAAGGCAATTTCCGTTCCTCCCAGTTCTCTGCCCGCCTCCTGAATTGCTTATGCAGGGTATAATGTTTTAGAGCCCACCTTCCATTTTGTAACCCCAGGAAATCTCCAGCTGCTACGTTGAGGTTGGCAACTGTAGATGGAGGTTATGGGACAGGCAGTTTTTCAAGTACCCCAGCCCAATGGTAATTAGGGCTTTAAATGTAAGAATCAGCACTATGGATTGCTCCCAGTAACAAATGTGCAAGTGAATGCAATGGATCGGGAGTGTGAGAGAGTGCATTATCATGATTACTCTGTGGGGGTGTTGGCAATGAGGCAGATTCATTCTTTATCCCCTGTTTGCCCGCAAGACGTCTGTTTGGCATTTTCTTCCCTTTCAGCACGATGGAGAAATTGCACTTAAAGTTCCGTGCTAGATGCGCCTACATTTGGAAACCTTTGTACATACATTTAACAAATAGGCATGACATTGTTAATCTTTGGCTCAATTGATTTCTGCTGAACATGAAAATGGGCTGACCCGGGGCAGCTTTTGTGTCGCTGTGCTCATCGCGTCCCACCTTACCTTACAAGCATCCCTACCGGAGCCTTTAGATACCAATTATTCCTGACAGTACTGTAAAGATCATAAGCATCATAACTGAAGAAGAAGAAGAGTTGGTTCTTATATGCTGCTTTTCTCTATCCGAAGGAGGCTCAAAGTGGCTTACATTCACCTTCCCTTTCCTCTCCCCACAACAGGTACCCTGTGAGGGAGGAGAGGCTGAGAGAGCCCTGAGATTACTGAAGAAGAAGAAGAGTTGGTTCTTATATGCTGCTTTTCTCTACCCGAAGGAGGCTCAAAGCGGCTTACATTCACCTTCCCTTTCCTCTCCCCACAACAGACACCCTGTGGGGTGGGTGAGGCTGAGAGAGCCCTGATATTCATGCTCGGTCAGAACAGTTTTATCAGTGCAATTTTGAGCCCAAGGTCACCCAGCTGGCTGCATGTGGGGGAGCGGGAAATCAAACCCGGCTTGCCAGATTAGAAAGCTGTGAATATAGTATCCCTTCTTTAACATATGAAGTTGATTGGAGGAGGAGGGCTGCACAGAAATCATTTGGCAACCTTTGTATGTACATGTGACCAACATGCATGACAATGAATCTTTTGCTCGGTTTACTTAACTTCTGCTGAACACGAAAATGGGTTGATGCAGGACAGTTTTCTTGTTGCTGTGCCCGTCACATCCTACCTTACCTTGCAAGCATCTGAGATTTCACAAGACAATGACCACATGCAACCACTCCGTAGCCGGAGGGGCTTGCAACTTGCTCTCGTTTCTCCAGAAATAAAGCTGAGATTCTCGGGAAGCTGCTCAGCATCATCACACTCTGTTGGTATTTGTGCAGGGTGCTTGCAAGATCCTGGAATAGACCCGGCCCTGATTGGAAAAGTGTGGAAGTGTAAATGAGCCAATGTCCCATCCAATAACGGAGCATCAGGACCTGCTGTGTAACTGATGTAGATCTATAAGATATAGATTTAAACTAGATAAAGGTAAAGGTATCCCCTGTGCAAGCACCGAGTCCTGTTTGACCCTTGGGGTGACGCCCTTCAGCGTTTTCATGGCCAACTCAATACGGGGTGGTTTGCCAGTGCCTTTCCCAGTCATTACCATTTTACCTCCCAGCAAGCTCTTGTGGCACAGAGCCTCTTGTGGCGCAGAGTGGTAAGCGGCAGAAATGCTGTCTGAAGCTGTCTGCCCATGAGGTTGGGAGTTCGATCCCAGCAGCCGGCTCAAGATGTAAACTAGAGGGATTGAATTTCAAACCAGAATTTCAAGCGTACACCAGATAGGATTGGGTTGGGCTGTAATGAGGACACAGCAGGTGGGAAGGGCAGCAAAAAAACTTATTCTACTTCAACTGCAAAAGTCTTTGCCCTTTTCTGTTATCGAACCAACAAAGCTCGATAACAGAGGGGAAGAGTCATGGCTTGATGATAAAGCTCATGGTTTTTCTGTACAATGAATCTCAGATTCAGTCCTGGCATCTCTGTTTAAAAGAAATTCAGTTAATAGGGCTCGGAAAGACACAGTACTGCCTATGGCAGATAGACAATTACATAGAACTCAGGTTGGGTTTGGGGTCCCCACCCTGTTTGTGGTATAAAGGAGCTGGCTTGTTGTAGTTGTTAAGAGCAGTGGGTTTTAATATGTTGAGCTGGGTTTGATTCCCTGCTCCTCCACATGCAGCCAGCTGGGTGGCCTTGGGCTAGTCACAGTCTTGATAGTGCTGTTCTCATAGAGTAGTCTTGACAGAGCTCTGTCAGCCCCACCTACCTAACAGGGTATCTGTTGTGGGGGGATGAACGGAAGGCGAATGTACACAGCTTTGAGATCCCTTCCAATAATGAAAAGGAAGTATAAAGATAAACTCTTCTTCTTCCTCTTCTTCTTATCACACATAAATTGTGAGGTCTTCTTAATTCCTGCATGTGCAGCACACCTTTTCCTCCCTGCACCATTTACCCAGCTTGGAAAGGACCTATTTGTGGGCTGTTTGACCTGTGCATGGCCCTGGTGTCAATCAAGCACCGCATGCGCAGAGTGGAGGAGAACCTGCAACTTATGTGTGATCATGGTACATCTGACATAGTGTGGTGACCCCGGGCCCAACTTGTATGCTTTGTTATATGAATATACGGACTAATGGCTTGACTCAACAGCCTCATATGTTCATGTGCTTGATAGGACAGATAGATTCAAGTGGGTAGCCGTGTTGGTCTGAAGCAGCACCACAAAACAAAATCCAGTGCTTGCACTCGAAAGCTGACGCCTTGAATAAATCTTTGTTGGTCTTAAAGGTGCCACTGCTGGACTCTGATTTTGTTTTGTTGATAGGACAGAGTGATTTTTTTGGAGGCTGAAAGGTCGGTATTTATTTCCCGGCATCTCCAGTCCAAAGTGTCACAAACGGCAGAGCAGGGGAAGAGCTGGGCTAGACAGAATAAAGTATTTTCAAGGCAGCCCCCACCTTGATATATCAATTCTGTACATCTTATTGTGGTATATTGTTTTATTCTCACTCTTTTTATGTATTAATTGGAGAATTAGTTCTAATTTTGTCTTTTATTGTTTTAATTAGTTTTGTAAAGGCCTTTGGCCATACACAATAAATATTTACTACTACTATAGATAGAATAGAAGTAGATTTGATGGAGAGCCTTAGATTGAGTGTTTCCTTACCTCCATTGGTTTTTATCCTTGCTTTTTCCCGTTTGAATAATCTTTCGGAGAATTCCTTTGAAAAGGACTTTCTGCTTGACTTCAAAGAAAAACATAGCCAACCATATACCCAGAGTGTTTTATGTTCGGGTTAAACTACTTTGTATCCTTTTTGAACTACTGGGATTATGGGGAAAAAACACTAATTCTGAAATCTGACAGGAGACCATGCAAAGACCCCCCCCCCCCCACCATTCTGTGTTCTTCCTTGCAGCTGTTTCTCTTTACTTGGTGGCAAGAGGTATTCTGTACATGCTCAGAAGCTTACTTTTGAAGTAATTTAACCCATTGGTTATTTACCCTGTCTTGGATATTATTGAGAAATGAGTCTTTTCCTCACATGCATGCGAATCTTGGGTGACATCAGTGCTGACAAGAAACTGTGGGTCTTCCAGGTCCTGTCCACACTGGGACCAAATTCTCGGTCCACCATGGTGGCCATCTCCCCTGTCACCACAGGGCTTCTTCCCCCACTAACTGGTAATTGAATTCCTACCTTTTGTGTGTGTGTTTTTAAAATTAAGCTTCTGTCCCCTTTTGTGGGAGAGATAATTTCTACCATGAAAGGAGGCTAGACTCTTACTTTTTTGTAAAGAAAAGAAAAGAAAAGAAAAGAAAAGAAAAGAAAAGAAAAGAAAAGAAAAGAAGCTGGGAATTCAAAGAGCCTGCCAGACAGATTATTAGAATATTTGTTTATGTTAGAACAATATCAGTGGTCTATTATGCCAATAAAGCAGGGGTAGTCAAACTGCGGCCCTCCAGATGTCCATGGACTACAATTCCCAGGAGCCCCTGCCAGCGAATGCTGTAGTCCATGGACATCTGGAGGGCCGCAGTTTGACTACCCCTGCAATAAAGGTTTTGAGAATTGGTCAGTGGCCTTCCTTTAAAGCTGAAAAGCCCCCTGGTGGTATGTGTGGGGAATGGCCAATGCTAAGGACTGGGGCAGGAAAAATGCAGAGAAAATTCATCCTCTGGATTCAAATGGGTAGCCAGCCGTGTTGGTCTGAAGTAGCACAATAGAATCAGAGTCCAGTAGCACCTTTGTTGGTCTTAAAGGTGCTACTGGACTCTGATTTTATCATCCTCTGGATGTCCCACTGCGGTTGCTGCATTACATCAGAAGCAGTAGGGAAGCCAGTGCAAGCCCATCCCTCTGCAGAAAACACTCCGGTGATGTTCCCAGTGTTGGTGAACTAAATCTTGGCACGAATGGCTTCTGACCATTAATCCAGCATTCTCATTTCAGCCCGATGACTCTGAGTACTCAGACGCAGGGGTGAGAGCTTTCAGTGTGTGTTCTGAAAGTGCACACTGTCTTTGTACGCGGAGAGCCTATTTCGCTATTGCAAGGGTTACTAGATCGTTCCTTCTCAGACTCATCTGATCTCTGTTGTCAGCCATGGTTTCCTAGCTGCCATCACAGTATCTTCGTTGATTTGCATTCCTTCAAGAAATGCAAGGTGGTGTATGTCATTCTCCTCCCTCCCATTCTGTCATCACTACAACCCTGTAGGAGTCGTGTGCCATGCCTGGATCATGTCATTTTTTTCCTCCCAGGCTTGCATAGCACTCCTGGTTGGTGTGCCTGGCTATTCTCTGGCCCTCTGAAGTGCAGAGAACTCCTCTGTTATATTAATGTCTTAATCGCTGTGTTCCTGGCTAGAATGTAAACACATCCTTGCCATGGGTTTAGCACCTGCCCATGTTGCCCAGACATCCTGTCTGTTGTTCTCACACAGTTAATCAAATGGAGTGAATGTAAGAATGAGCATTCGTACCCAAAATATGGTAATTGGGGAGTGTGGGGTACGAAGGGAGAATTGCTCTGGTGTCTCTGGGCAAACACGACAATGTTTGCCTGTAGCGATCTTCTTTTTGACTGCTTCCTGATTTACTTTGATAAAGACTAACTTCAGTTTTATCCCAGTGCCTGGAATTCTTGTGTGTCTCAGATTCATCTGATCTCTGTTGCGAGCCGGAGTCCTGAGGGACTTTTCTGGACTGCATTCCTGAAGTCATGACAGTAGGTTAGACCGGGAGAGAGGAACTGGACCAAAGTCATCTAAGGAGATTCATGGCACAGCGGGGATTTGAACCCAGGCCTCCCAGTCCCCAATGCAACACTTTAACCACTATGCAAGTGTAGGATCTTGTGGCTAACTGCCTATGTCCAGATTCAAATGAGTAGCCGTGTTGATTTGAAGTAGCACAATAAAATCAGAGTCCAGTGGCACCTTTAAGACCAACAAAGATTTATTCAGGGCGTGAGCTTCCAAGTGCAAGCACTCTTCCTCAGACTAAGAGTGCTTGCACTCAAAATCTCGCACCTTGAATAAATCTTTGCTGGTCTTAAAGATGCTACTGGACTCTGATTTTATTGTGCCTATGTTCAGGCTTGTTGTGCGACTGGGTATGGTGGGGACGGAAGCTGGCAGCATCTACTTGCAAAGCACGTGCCCTAGCGCTGAGGCTCTTTGCAGACAGTGAGCTCTTATGGTGCTTTCTCCTCTGGATCTCTGCTAACATTCCCCGGAAGATGCCATCCAGGGGAAGCAGAGAAGGGGAAAGGTTACACTTGGTGCATCGCTCCAATTGTATCGCTTTCATTTGTTTGGCTCCTGCAACCCTCCTTCTCCCAGGGGTGGGGAATGACGTGCAAGCTTCCCCTCATTATTCTTGTTCCAGAACAATCAGGGGAGGGCTCCACACGGCAGCGTGTCTCACCCTCTCCTTTACCTGGGGACGATCCGTCTCAACCGAGGCTGCTTATTTGCCGTTTCCCCAAACAGCTCCGGAGTTCCGTCAGTGGTTGCTAGGTTACGGTACATTACAGTGTCCTGGTCTTCTGGTGTTGCTGTGGCAACAAGATGGTGGTTTCAGCTTTTTAAAAAAAACAACACAATCATTATGGTGAGGCTGCAGATACTCTGGGAGACACAAGAGTGACGTCTGAAATGGTCACCTGGGGGTTACCCGATGCTCTTTTTAACGTTAATAGATTGAGGATATCACGGAAGCTAGAGGGAACCGCCTCCCCCACCACCACTGCTGGTTTCAGTATTATTTTGAATCAGGAAAATAAAACACAACAAGCCACATTGCAGTAGTCAGACCAAAATGTCAATATAGAAGAAGCTGGAAGTAGTTACCAAAATTCTTCATTACCTGACAGGATCAGAAACTACCTATACAAATACTAAATATACGATCTGAACCAGAGTCTACTAAATATACTTGCTCTCGTAGTTCTTTCTTCCATAAGAAAAAGGGTTTTTAGTGCTGATCAGGAATGTAGAATATGCTGCTGTAGGAAGTAGAGATTATTGAGTTGGAACAGCTACAGGATTTCCCCCCCTCCCCCAGTCTTCCAAGACCTGAGGGTATGGAGTTTACAAGTCTGTTCCTTCACAAAGGGGTTAAAGAGAGGAATATTTCACTCCTCAATGCATTACGCATTACCTACATACATATGAAATTGAGAATGCTACTTGATAAGCACAATTGGGGGGGGGGGTTGTTAGATACCACTTGAGAGGTTAAGGGACAATTTGTCCTGCTATTTGTGCTTCAAATTGATGTTTAGAACGTCCGTACTCATGTTCCAGGGTAATTTTGGAGTGCCTCATGAACCATTTAGGTTTGCAGGTGATTTGTAAACTTTTGTGTATGTGTAAACTTTTGCAATATGCAGTTGGTAGCTGAAACTGAATTATTTTTGCATTGGACTCCTATAATGAGAATGGCAACATCCTTTTACCACCCTTCAATGGCCACTCCCCATCTTTCATTAATATTATTCTTCCAACTCTGCACCTTCCACCATTCTCCCCCTTCATCAGTGTACTTTCTCCTCATTACATTTTTTTACAAATGGCTTGAGTTTAGCAATATGAGACTATTGCTTGTCTCAGATCACTGAATTAAAAAAATTAAAATGAAGAGAGAGTTTAAAAGGAGTTGCACAAGGTTTAATTCCTTGTGTTATTAATTTGAAAGGGGGGGTCAGACAGGAGGAAAACAACAGCATCCCAACTGGGGGGGGGACAATTTCATTGGTACATGTAAACAAAATAAAGGGGGTGATCATCTGAACAGAATGAAAATGACATGAGATCCCTTAAATGCTTTAGTGAACAAAGTTGGGTGGGGGGGGCATTCTGGCAGTCCTGGAAACCTGACATTAAAATGGTAGCTGAACCACATGGATGTTCTGCAGACCACTGAACTTGAGAATCGCTGGGGATCAATCAATTTGGAGGCCAGCATGCAATCTGCACAGGACAGGCTTTAAAACTGTCAAGATCATGACCAGTGTGCAGGATCCAGTTGGAGAATTACAAAGAGAAAACCTTGCAAATTTTCAAGGAAGGGCAAGAAATTAGCATTATTAAGCAGCCTCAGTAAGGCATCCTCGAAAATACGACCACATTTTTTTCAGTTTAGTGGCCCCAAACTAAAAAAAGTTTCCAGAGCTTCTGTAAGAGGATTCCTTTGCTCATACAAATGGCGTCTTGTGGCGCAGAGTGCTAAAGCAGCCAACATGCTGTCTGAAGCAATGTCCATGAGGCTGAGAGTTGGATCCCAGTAGCCGGCTCAAGGTTGACTCAGCCTTCCATCCTTCCGAGGTCAGTAAAATGAGAAGCCAGCTTGCTGCGTAAGGCCTTAAGGGTTAAAACCAACACCTTTCCCTTCTCCTTCTGGACCCTAGTCTTTCCACATTCATGAATCATATGTAATAATCAGTGTTTGTGTGATTAAGAGTTTTCTTCTTTTTAGTTAGTCAAGGCTACTGCATGTTTTTAATGGCTATTAATAAAATTCTGAGCCATCACAGGTAGTGGCATTTGTTGGCCTCAAAGTAAAGAGTTCTTCTTCCCTCAAAGAAACAAGTGCACATAATTAACCGTTGACTCTTCAGTGGAGGGGATAAAAGGAGATAATTATGCTGTACATAAGCGAGACCTTTGCTGAAGGGGGTTTACATCTTAAATAGTCCAACTTCACCTTTAAGACGAACAAAGGTTTATTCAAGGCATGAGCTTTCATGTGCAGGCACACTTCTACAGACAAAGTGCACATGCACACAAAAGTTCTCGTCTTGAATAAATCTTTGCTGGTCTTAAAGGTGCCATTGGACTCAAATCTTGTCCTACTTCAGTCCAACACGGCTACCCACTGGAATCTATCATTTTCTCCAGGGGAACTGATCTCTGTTGCTTGGAGATGAGCTGTAATTTCCGGAGTGTTCCCCAGGGTGCACCTGGAGGCTGGCATCCCCAGGTTTGTATTATACCCCACTACAAAAGGAATAGCCTCCATAATGGTTTCAATTGTGCATACCAATTGTCAGAGGAAGCTTTTGGAGGATTCCAACCCAACAATCTGTTTGAAGAGCCTTCTTGTGAACCGAACCATACCTTTTAATAGAGCCCTGTTAAACTAACAGCTTGCATTGAAAACAGTACTGTTTCAGAAATAGCTTTCATACCTCAGTAGGGGCCTATTACTGAGGTTTTCTCCCGTGGTATTTGTTAAATAGGTTCATGTAATTAGAGGATGGCTGGACAACTTGCACTACAGACATACAGGCATTGCAATAGGTAGTAGAGATATGAATGAGGGATGGCAGCCACCTAGTGGGACCTGGGGATCCCCTGGAAATACAGCTCCTCTCCAGACAGAAGAAGAGTTGGTTTTAATACCCTCCTTTTCACTGTCCGAAGGAGGCTCAAAGCAGCTTATAATCGCCTTCCCTTCCCCTCCCCGCAACAGGCCCCCTGTGAGGTAGGTGGGGCCGAGGGAGTCCTGAAGTTACTGCTCTGGGAGAAGATCACCATCAGAGCTGTGGCTAGCCCAAGGTCCCCCAGCTGGCTGCATGTGGAAGAGCGGGGAATCAAACCCAGCTTGCCAGATTAGAAGCTGCGGCTCGTAACCTCTGCACCAAGCCAACTTCCCAGCAGTGGCCGGAGATCTCTTAGGATTACAAATGAACTCCAAGCAATAGAGATATCTTCTTCTACGGAAAATGGCAGCTTTGAAAGAGGACTCTATGGCATTATACCCCATTGAAGTTTTCCCTCCCCAAACCCCACTGTTCTCAAGCTCCACCTGCAACTGGAACCTCCAATCCCGCACTCAGGTGGTCCACAGAACCCTCCCTAGGGGAGGGGACTCGAGTGGTGGGCTGGGCAACCCCTCCCCTAGCTATCCCTGAGGCAGGCAGTCCAATCAGGAGCTGCATGGAAGGAAACAAGGGTGAGACCATTCCTGAAAAGGTATCGGCAGTGACCTCAGAGCCAGCCAGACCAGTTTTTAAAGGGGAGGGTCAACTAGGGATGCCAGCCACCAGAAGGGACCTAAGGATGTGATGGAATTACAGCTGTAACTCTGAGTTTCCAGATTGCATGCCTTGAATAAATCTTTGTGCTATTGCAGTGGTCCCCAACCTTTTTATCACCGGGGTCCACTCAACGCCTTTTACTGAGGCCCGGTGGGGGGGGGGGTAGTTTACTCCTCTACTCTCAACCACTGCCCTAACGCTCTCTGATCGCTATGGTAATGTTTAAACATCCCTTCAAAATAAGATACAGACACGCCACAACAATGAACATAAGGAACATTTTATTTTCATGGAAATTCTAACTCATGACAATGACAAATCAATGGGAACTGAGCTTGTTTCTCTGCAACGAGATAGTCCCATCTGGGAGTGATGGGAGACAATGACAACCGAAGTGTGTTGTAAAGGGCCGGGGGAGGGGTGAAGTAAAGGGCTGGGGGGGGGGGAGAAGGTGTCCTTCAGGGCCCACCTCCAGTTAGTCGAAGGACCACATGTGGTCCACGGCCCACAGGTTGGGGATCGCTATGCTATTGGACTCTGATTTTGTTCTGTTTCTTGATGCAATTGTAAAGTTTACCCCCATTAAAAAGTATCGTATTGCCTCCTGCTTTCTCATCACATGACACGAATGCCCCTAAGCAGGCTTGAAATGCATCTTGAAATATCTTACGGGCAGGTAAGCCTCTGATCTCGCTAGTCTTTTTATTTGCTAAGCCGCTGCCTTCTGCTAAACTAGGTAAACTGGGAAAAAGAAAAATCGACATCGGCACTTAAGTTGGAAAAACAACTGCATTTCCTGGTATGAAATTTCCTGGTATGAAAATGAAGATACTTTTTAAATTCCCCCCCCCCCAAATCTTTCCCTGCTGATTAATGCCTGATTGAGCCCACGCTACTAGCAGGCTGGAAATAAGCGGCCAATTTATTACAAGATTGATGAGTGGTGGGTTTTTTTTTTAAGTGATTCTTTAAAAACACAATCCAATGGGGGTGGGGGGGGGGAGACTGCATTACAAGCAGAGAAGACTGTAATCCAGGTACTCAGAGGTTGCTTTCAGGCAGGATTTCTCCCATTGAGCCACCTGACATCATCCTGTATTTGTGCACAAATTGTGAGCCAACCTGTTCTTTCCTCAAAATCTTGATTTTATTGCTGTAAAAAAAGCCCTTTTGTTTCCTCAGCAGGATGCTGTTGGCATGAGCAGTGTTTTGTGTCTGAAAGGGGAAGAATGCATTGTGTTGAAATGAAAGGAAACTCTCCTTCACCTCCTTCCATTCCATCCTCTGCATTTTGTTCCAGCGCTTGAAAAGTCATGGTGGCAGCTGCGGCAGCAGTGTGGGAGGGGGGACAAGAACCTCTGGTCCTGCTAAACCAGTGGTTCTCAACCTTGGGATGCCAACCTCAAGCGGGGTTTCCTGCCCCCTTCCGTGGGGTTGGTGGTAGCGGTGGTGGCCGGCGGTGGCAGGCAGCAGTGGGTGGTGGCGGCAGCAGGTGGACTTCTGCCCAGGGCCTGAGAACCACTAACACCACCCCTGTATGCCAGAGTTATCTGTGTGTTTTGCATTACAGTAGAAGGTGAAGAAGAGCCTCTTGTGGCGCAGAGTGGTAAGGCAGCAGACATGCAGTCTGAAAGCTCTGCCCATGAGGTTGGGAGTTCGATCCCAGCAGCCGGCTCAAGGTTGACTCAGCCTTCCATCCTTCTGAGGTCAGTCAAATGAGTACCCAGCTTGCTGGGGGGTAAACGGTAATAATGTGGGAAAGGGAATGGCAAACCACCCCGTATTGAGTCTGCCATGAAAACGCTAGAGGGCGTCACCCCAAGGGTCAGACATGATCCGGTGCTTGCACAGGGGATACCTTTACCTTTGCCTTTTTAGAAGTTGAAGAGGCCAGGCTGTGAAATAAAGCCACAGTGTTTGGATGCTTGCCCCATTTCCCCAGAAATCATTCAGTAAAAGAAAAGACCTCCTTCGGCTGTGGGAGAGAAATGGGAAACACACAGACAGCCCTTGCAAAACATCACGGAAGTGAGGGCGGGGTAGAGACCTCCCTTTAAAGTGTCAGCACAGATGGTGGGTGGCTTACAAGCCGTCTGATGCCGGGCCGTAATCTTGTTAACTCTAAGCCTGCCCAGCATACACACCTGCACTCCTGTACATTTTGTTCCCTGCGACCGAAGAAACAGACAGATGGTTGCTGATCTCAGGGCACTCTCCCTGCCCATCTGCCTGCAAAGCCCCTGAGATCACATCTGCATAAGCTACTTTCCAGGGCTCAGAGCTCCTTGCCTTGAGCTTCTCGGGTCCCATCTTCATAGCCGTGCTGGTCTCCCATCTGTCCGCAAGGCAGTTTGCTGCCAGCGGGGGGAGCACCATCTGCAGGTTTCCCTTCATCTGATTACCCTACTTGTTTCCAGGGAAAATTCCCCGCCGCTGTCTCTGAGTTCTGGAGAACCTGTCCACATTGCCCCGCCAGAGGATACCACCAATTCACGTCGTCCAGAGTTCTGTTTTTAATAGCAGCTCATTGGATGTCTCTAGAAGCTAAACCACGGGGAGTCAAACTGCGGCACTCCAGATGTCCATGGACTACAATTCCCATGAGCCCCTGCCAGCATTTGCTGGCAGGGGCTCATGGGAATTGTAGTCCATGGACATCTGGAGAGCTGCAGTTTGACTACCCCAGAGCTAAACGCTTGGGCATGCTTTCTCGCGTTGCCTTGTACATGCAGATGCCAGTTGCTTGTCATGGCTGGTAGATGTTAGATGAAATCTGTTCTTGGCATGGGCAGCTCTTGAGATAGATTGCATCTTTTTAAGCAAGTGTTTTGCCCTGCCAATGGCACAGGGCTGTGTTACAAATTACCGTCTGCATTGATATGCCATATTAATGGAAGATGGTGGAGCTGCTTTGACCCAGGTACACAGCTACGATTCCCAACCGTATTCTGCATCATCGCGCCATTTCTGCAGGTCCTCAAAGCCTTTCTGCTTGCAGAAAAGTTACTTGTTTTTAATTGCTTGGAGACTGATGGTCCAGAATTCGGCATTAGAAGAAGAGTTGGATTTCATACCATGCTTTTCACTCACTGAAGGAGTGGCTTACAATCGCCTTCCTTTCTCCACAACAGACACCCTGTGAGGTAGGTGGGGTTGAGGGAGCGCTGAGAGAAACTGCTCTGTTCTTTGAGAACTGCTCTATCAGGACTGCGACTGGCCCAAGGTCACCCAGCTGGCTGAAGGTGGAGGAGAGGGGAAGCAAACCCAGTTTACCAAGCTGTCTAGCTGGTGTACATTGTCCAGGGTATACACAGCCAAGGAAAAGGGGAGTTAGGAGAGAATAAAAGTCTCCAAAATATTGTGGATAGAGAAGGAAAGAATCACCCATGAGCCCAGGAAACAGCCCCGCACACCCAATAAAGGACTAGAGGTTAGTAATCCAGTCTCAGTATTGGATTACTATAATATGTTCGACTTTTGAAGAGCGTCCAGCACTGTGGAACTGGTCTGGAATGTGGTAGGCAGGCTGTTAATTGGTGCTCTTCAATGGGGACAGTAGAACACTGATCTTTAAAGGACTTAACTGGGTAGCAATTAATTTCTGAGCTCAATTTAGAGTCCTGCTTTGACCTTAGAAGCCTGTCCTGCTGGTTGGGCCCTGCATATCTTTTCTGGTATGTTTTCTTCCTGTACAGAGATCGGCTGAATATTCTGTGTTCAGGGTGCCCTCCCTTGGATTCTTACGGCACAAGGTTACAAGGACTACTGGGGTGGGTTTGGTGTTTGTTTGGTTTTTTTTGTGTGTGTTTACACCCTGCTTGTAAAACTCCCTGTGTCGGAAGGTGGAAGGGGACTTCCCCTTCTTGCTCTTCAGGTCATTCGCCCTCTTCATTTTTTATTTATTTGCTGTCTTCAGAACGTCTGGCTTCTAAGTGGGTTGGATTTCTACAGGAAGATTCCTCTGCTTTTGTTTCTGAGGGATTTTTGTGTATTCCTTGGTAAGTTGCTGTAAGATTCCATTGTGTTTGCTGGTGCGCAGTGAATTTTTAGCGGGGCGGGGAGAGAGAGACACACACAGTAACCCATGTATTGTCCTCACAGCACAGCCGAGGGGGGGCTTGCTTGTGACTCTGAAAAATGTTGTTGATCAGCAACTTTGGGAAAAGTGATGTTGATGTTAAGCCACGGATGTTAAGCAGTGATTTCTCAGCTGTGGCAGTGCCTGAAGAAACAGTGCCCTTTGCACCCTGTAGAGCACCCACGGTGCGTTTCTCCCACAGAGCCATTATCATCTGGAGGCACCCGGTCTGTGTGAAGTAGTTCTTCTTATTCATGTGATTCCTTATATAACTATATTCGTATTGTGATTTCCTGTAACTTATAAATCTGATTCTCCCCCCTTGCATCTAGTGTATCTCATTTACAGTGCTGGCACATTATGCCCTTGGCACTAACGGGGGATCTATTTTTACATTTTTGCAGAGGAGAACTATAATGATTTCCTATGGGGGGGATCCTAGAGCATTTCATGAATAACTGGAACCAATTTCTGGCCTATCCTTTTGTTTCCTTTTTGGACAGACAGTATCTTGGCTGAATGTGAACTTCCATTTTATCTTGTTGATATCAGCTCCATATGCATTTTGAGCTTGCAATGCAGAGAAAGTTGGATTCTTCTGCGGAAAGCCAGGAAATCGAAATGCTGTTGTTATGTCTATAGCTGCCATTAATTGCAGGGATAATTGGAGGTGCACAAATCCAACTTGTTTGGCTACACATTTGTAGACAAACCAACCAAAATGGTCATAACCATAGAATCATAGGATAATAGAGTTGGAAGGTACCTCCCAGGTCATCTAGTCCAACCCCCTGCACTATGCAGGACACTCACAACCCTATCGCTCATCCACTGTAACCTGCCACCCCCTTGAACCTTCACAGAATCAGCCTCTCTGTCAGATGGCTATCCAGCTTCTGTTTAAAAATTTCCAAAGATGGAGAAGCCACCACCTCCTGAGGAAGCCTGTTCCACTCAGAAACCGCTCTAACTGTCAGGAACTTCTTCCTGATGTTTAGATGGAATTTCTTTTGAATTAACTTAATTGCATTGGTTCTGGTCCGTCCTTCTGGGGCAAGAGAGAACAACTCTGCTCCATCCTCTATATGGCACCCTTTTAAGTACTTGTCGTTGGTTATCAGATCCCCTCTCAGTCGTCTCCTCTCTAGGCTAAACAGACCAAGCTCCCCCAACCTTTCTTCATATGTCTTGGTCTCCAAACCCCTCACCATCTTTGTAGCCCTCCTCTGGACACGCTCCAGTTTGTCAACATCCCTCTTCAACCATTGTGCCCAAAACTGTACTAAACACAGTAACCAAAGGCACATGTACTTCAGATCTGAGCCATTGATACTTCGGCTGAAGGGGAAACCGTATTGCTTTAACGTCTGCTACGTTTCCTTAGGGAGTGGAGAAAAAAAAGTGGAAAAGGTCAGAATTAAAACCTTTAATGATCCATAAGAAGGCAGAATGGATGCTTTCTTGTGGGGACCACCCTGCATGGGGTTCCACTTTACACTGGGGAGGGATTCTCCGCAAGGTTCAAAGAGAGCTTCTCTGCAAGGTTCAAAGGCTGCCTTGTTAGATGGATTTGTCTTTTTAATATCTCATAATGGTGACTAGCTATTAACTCAGATTAGTCACCCATTGAGCTTTTCACTTCTGAAAGGCAGGAGGGTTTGTGCGGCTGGGCAGCTAGCATGCAGGCCCACTTAATTGTGACCTTTGTGACTCGCTGCGAAGACTCACTGAACCGAGCTGTGGTCCTGAGCAATAACGTTATGTGGTTTGAAGGGAAAGGAGTGGTAGATTCCTGCTCCCTAACAGAACAAAATCAACCCTCCCCCCTCCACAAATAGGGTGTCACCTCCGATTGGCACCTGGAGACCTCCAGCCTGCACAGTTGATCTCCAGAACAACCAAGATCAGTTCCCCTGGAAAAAGGGTCGTTTTGGACGGTGAACCCTGTAGCAGGAGTAACCAGCCTGTAGCTCTCCAGATGTCCATGGACTACCATTCCCATGAGCCCCTGCAACAGAGGCTCATGGGAATGGTAGTCTGTGGACATCTGGAGAGTCACAGGCTGGCCATCCCACTCTATGGCATTATACCCTTCTGAGGTCCTTCCCTTCCCTAGACCCCACTCTCCCCAGACTTCACCCCACAAATTCCCAGGCATTTCCCAACCCAGAGCTGGCAGCCCTCTTAACAGAGGAACCAGCCGTCTTGTTTTTATCCATGAATGTGCAGTCAGAAAGGGGCTCGCTTCAGACTTTTGAGGAAACGCTTGCTGGAAATTGAACTCCAGCTGCGGGGAAGTGGAATTTGTGTGTGGAGTCAGGCGGGTCACAAGGTGGAGCCTGGAGGGAGTGGGGTATGAATCAGGAAATGATGATCAGTGGATCGAAATGCCGAGGTGGAAATTCAGTGCTCTTTCTTCACCAGTTGAAAACTGTGTGGAGGCGGTGGTACTGGAACCAGCACAAACTGTGCACTGACAGGTACAATGGCTGATGGCTGACAAACCTATTTTTGTCCTGTGCATATCTTGAGAAGAGTGGTGTGGAGCCACGCTTAGAGTTTGACTGCAGCTTGGGAGATGCTTGTTCAAATTCCTGCATGGTCATAAAGCTCTCTGGGTAGATCTGAAAAGTTGCCTCGAGGCAGTTGGGTGAAAGGACAGGTACGAAAGTTTTGAAATAAACATAGATGCCTTGACAGCTCAGAAACTTCATAAGTACAGTGGCATGCTAATGTAGAAATCTTCCCAGATAGCAAGGGTGTTCTGTCAATATGTTAAAAATACAATTATAGTCTGTGTCTTAGCTTCTGAGATAAAGCTCTTTGTAATAAAAGAACCAACTCTTCTTCTTCTTCTTTTCTGAGAAAGGAAAATTATATTGCATGACATTTATATGAAGATAGGGCTTAGTAGGGATGGGTATGAACTGGCTGGAATGTCCATTTGTGACAAATTTGGGGGCAATTCGTAGTTTGTGTACTGAAGAGTTGCCATGAACTTTGAAAAAATTTAAGGCAGTTTGTGAAGAGCAGAAAGCAGGGGTTTAAATGGTTCCTGCTTTCTGCTCTTCACAGAAAGATAAAACAATTGAGCAGTGGTGAGAACCCAAGCTTTCTTCTCCCTGCCCCTTTTCAAGGGGGGAGCCCTGCTCTCTTCTTCCTCCAAAAAGCAGCAGAGAGCAGAAAGCAGGGGTCACAAACCACTACGAACCAGTCTGATCTGTGAATCAACTTCCTGGTTTGTGGTTCAGCAATGCACCACGAACCACAAAAATGCAGTTGGTGCCCATCCCTGATGCTTATATGTGGTAGGGCAAGAAACCAATTGTGCAATCCTTCTTTCTGTAAGTATTAACCATCTTATATGCTATGTTCTGATACTTTCTCATTTGTAGGCCTCAGAGGTGGAAAGACAGCTGTCTACGCAGGTTCATGTCCTCCAAGAGGACTTCAGGGAGAAAAAATCATCAACCAGCCAGCATATAGTACGACTTGAGAGTCTTCAAGCTGAGGTGAGTCCATTTTCCAGAAGGGACTGGAAATTACAATGCCGTTGGTGCAGGCCAGGGCCAGTTGATACATTCAGGAGGGACAAGCGGTTAAGCCCTTCCTGGCATGTACCACATCAGGCAGCAGGTATAGGATTTCAGGTCTCAATGCTTCCCTGCACTTTCTCTGGCCTACAGTGAGGGTTCAAGACCTTTTGATGGTGCTGAATCAAATGGTCTTCAGAACTTGCTTTTTTGGAGATAGAGGTCTAGAATGCTGTCCTTACCTCTGCCTACCCCATGGTGGATGGACATCTTGATCAGGTCCCATTTGCTGCTAATTCCCGAGACCTTAAAGAGCGTCAGCCCAGCTTTGAAAACGTTGTATGTATATTTTGAGATTCAGCCTGTTTTAGTGAGAGGAGTGAGATACTGTGTGCGCGTATGGCAACCCAAACACAGAGATTTGTGTTTCAGAGTACAGTTCCTGGATTGTAGAAAACTCACATTTCCAGAAATGATTTCGCCGGCCCCTAAAGCTTGATAATTATCCCACTATTGTTCGCTTAATGAGAAATGAGAGAACCATTCATGCCAAACTGTGTGTTACTTTGAGGATCTTTCATTAGATCTCCAAACGTGTGCTTGAATCGCAAAAAGCAACTGCGATGGGGTGGGCTTTAGATCAGGGGATCTACTCTGCCACTCTGCCATTTCTGTAATAGAGTCCCCACCCCCAACTTCTGTTAACCCCAAGAGGGAATAATATAAGTACTTATATCTCCCCTCCCCTTCCGGTGTAACCCCTTTAGAAGGGGTTAATTTTTTTGGGGGGGGGGAATGCGGTGAGTTAGTCCTCCTGTTTCCGTGCCATATTCAAACACATGTCCAAAAGTCTGATTTCAGATAGCCAGTTAATATATAGTTTGATCTATATTCTTGAATGGAAAAAATGTAGCTTTAGAGAGTTTTTTGTTCAAACTCTCTTCCCCCACCCTTGTTTTGTTTAGCTGTAGCTAAATGTAAAATGCCGTCTTCGTCACCTACTACCATGTTACCTTTTCCTCACTTCTTTGAGTAGTGAGGATCTCCACCAGGGGCAGAGCTTCTCTGGTTTGGTTCTGATTTAAAAGATCAGATGCCCGGCATCTTGTAAGATTCGCTTTATTGACAAATTTTCAAGTAGAGATGGTGTCAAAAGGGCACTTCTGCAGGGCAGGCGAGTCAAAGTCCTGTCTCAGATTTCCAGAAAGAATGAGTTCTCATCCCCAGAGTTCTTGAGCCAAAAATATCGTTTTGCTTCTTTCTCTTTCTCTCCTAGAATATTAAACTGTTTTTTTCCCCTTCACATGTAGACAGTCAGGTGGAGGGAGTTACCTCTTCTTGTCCCTGATGGGTGCGTAGACAAAGCTTTCTCCTAAGGCAGGTGTAGTCAACCTGTGGTCCTCCAGATGCGCATGGACTACAATTCCCATGAGCCCCTGCCAGTGAATGCTGGCAGGGGCTCATGGGAATTGTAGTCCATGAACATCTGGAGGACCACAGGTTGACTACCCCTGTCCTAAGGCATGAAGCCCATTAAGGAAATAGCAAAATTATCAGTTTTTTTGGCATAGGCCCTGGCTCTGCTTGGGCATGCCACCTTTAGTCAATCCATTGGACAGAATCATAACAGAAGGAGAGATGGCAGATGGATCGGACAGGGCAGCCAAGCTCCCTCTGTTTTTCTGGTTGGTTCTGCCTTTGCTTAACAGGCTGGACTCAGCTACCAAATACATTTGTGTGTCTTTCCACCCTGCAGTGCTAACGTTGATGGTATCAACTGAAATCATCAATGCAAATAGCAGCTAAAATAGTCAAATAATAATGAGGAGGAAGACAGAAGGCCTCAGCAGACATCCTTCCCTCCATATAAGCTCGGGAGAAGCAGTTGCTGGAAGCCCTGCCAAGTAAAGCTGTGTGACTGAAAATAAAGTTATCCACAGCTGCGCTTGTAAGAAAGGTGTTTATTTTTTAAAAAATGGAGCTCTGCTGAGGTTTTTGTTTGTGCAGAAAGGAAGATGTGGAGGTAGTACTTGGACATGTTGAGCAAAGGTTATCTTGGGGGGGGGGGGTCCACACTGTCACAGGACTCTTTTAGAGCAGCTATCTATATACTAAAACAAGGATGGCCAAACTGGCTCTCCAGATGTCCATGGACTACAATTCCCACAAGCCCCCCTGGCATGTCCATGGACATCTGGAGAGCCACAGTTTGGCCACCTGTGTACTAAAGCAGTGGTAGTCAACCTGTGGTCCTCCAGATGTCCATGGACTACAATTCCCATGAGCCCCTGCCAGCGTTTGCTGGCAAGGGCTCCTGGGAATTGTAGTCCATGGACATCTGGAGGGCCGCAGTTTGACTACCCCTGGTTTAGAGCTTGTAGAACTGGGATACTTTTTACCTTGGAAAACGGCTGTCAACCAGGACGGAATAAAGCTCTGTCTCTCTATTTTCCCAGCCCTGTATGTTCACTGTCAATTGTAAATAACAAAGAACAAGGGCTTGCTTACGCATGGAATGTTTTGCTCCTGGAGCCAGTATTCCAAGCCAAGTCTCAACGCTGAGTTGTCTGAAGGAGCTGGGGGGTAAAGTTTCAGTTTTAGAAGAGGCATTATCTCCTTAAGTATGTATGTTTTCCCTTACCAACTGTCGCTTATCCCATTTCCCCCCCCTTCCTTGTTCCCTCTTGATTGTGGAGCAGCAAATCCTTGAAGTAAGTACAGATGCTTTCACTGGATTTGAAGTGCATGTCCATCGACTCCCATTTTGCATGCCTTGCTTGTCATGCTCTTCGTATCTCTCTGGCCTTTTTGGGTCACTGACTTCCTCATAAGCCTTTGTCTGGGCTGGCATGCAGGCAGATCAGGGGGCTTTGTGTGCATCCATCAACAAGGTGTGCTTTATTTTCACGGGTACCGTGTCAGAAAAGTGGCATCTGTGACATCAGCCATGATGCATTATTTCTTTGTTCATTTCCTTATTTAATTTGTAGTCCTCCTATTCTCGCAGTCATGCAAAGTGGATGACCAAATATAGAATCAGAAGCAAGTTTATTGCACAGACATGGGCTTTTACTAAGTACAAAACAGTGCAATCCGTATAATAGAACAGGGGTAGGCAAACTGTGGCCCTCCAGATGTCCATGGACTACAATTCCCATGAGCCCCTGCCAGCGAATGCTGGCAGGGGCTTATGGGAATTGTAGTCCATGGACATCTGGAGGGCCGCAGTTTGACTACCCTTGCATTACAGGTTAGTTCTCCTTACATAGAAAATAACATCTGGATGCTAAATAGTTAATTCCACTGCAACACTTTATACCCCATGCCTCCTACCAGAGGCAAGGTGGTGAGCCCCTGGGTTTTAAAATAAATCATTTTTCGTAATTAATAATGTAATCCGCTGACAGAGGCGTTATACCTCTGAATACCAAGGGTGAAAAACACTGCCTTTATGGTTCTGCTTGTGAAGACCCGGTGGGCCCTTGTTGGAGACAGAATGAGATGGACCTTGTGCAAATCTAGCAAAGCCGTTCTTAGGTTTTTCCACGTGCACGTTGCACAAATGGAATTTCCCAGTTCTCTTCCTTTGCTCGAAAGATCCAGCGTGGAAGTAGCCGACTGGTGTGTTGCACAACCTTTGAATTCAGATGTGTAGCAAGGTGATCTTTTCGCAGACTGAGAGAGGGGCAGGGCGTCCTTTCTTGGCTTTATCTCTTGGGAATTCCAGAGAACACAGTGGTCTGACTTTTCCTCTCTTCCCCTCCCTCTCTTGCCTGGCAACACACATTCCAGCTAGAGTTTCCTCCCACTCCTCTCCAGGCAAGTTTTCTCTGACTCTTGTCCTGCGTTCCCAGTCGTGCCAGCTTCGGCTTTCAGGTGCAGGCTCTCCCTAGTTTGTCCCCATCTTTCCTATAACTGGGGATTCCTCTTCAGATTGAGAAATCTCAACGGTGGCTTATTTGGGGGGTTCCTTTTTCCCCCCCTCCTCCCAGATCAAGATGCTGACGGATAGGAAACAGGAGTTAGAGCGACGCTTCAGTGCCATGATGGAGGAAAATAATCTCCTTCAGGGAACGGTGGAAGAGCTTCAAGACCGAGTGTTAATCCTGGAACGACAAAGCCATGAGAAGGACATGCAGGTAAGGAGGACGGGAATGCTGAAGGAGCTCAGGGGGCTGGGCAAGAAGCAAGAGAGGGCTGGAAGAAAGGTTTCCAAAGGCAGAGGCTACTAAATCGCCATTGCAAAAACCAGGCAGCATGGAACTTCAGCTGTCTTCACAGTGGGGCTCTTTCAAACTGTAGGGGACCCTCAGTCTTAAGGGAACATTGAGATTTTCAGTGTAAACCTAGAAACATCGAGTGTGAATTTGTCAAGAGTTATTTTTTGTCAAGTTTCTCTTAGTATTCAAACCCTCTCAGTGAGGGTCATGGGAGCCCAGTGCACGAATGTAATGTGTTTTCGTGACCAAGGCTAATGGATTTATTTAAGGATATTAAAGCAGAATGCTTGGGTAAAGAACAATATTTGCTTAACCTGATAATGAAATATAACGGTGCATTTATTTGGGTATTTGCAAACACTCAAATAACAGTTTCCTTGCAAAATCTGAATCCTCATTTGTGTGCATGCACGGAACAGAATGGATCAGTCTTGTTCTTCTCTCACTCCAAGTTGGTTCTTTGGCGCTCTGAAGTTCTTCTGTCTGCTACTTTTTATTTGATCAGCTGTTCACAAACTCCTGGTCAGCTTTGGGCTTCAGCTTTGTTGTTTATTCCACTCAGGGGGTTCCGTTTCTTGGCTGTTCAGGCCACCATCCAGGTTGCTCAATATTTTTCTTATTCTCATCGCAACTTCTTCAAAGAGTTCCCTCTGGGCCTGCAGCATCCTTTCCTCCCCTGCAATTCTCCAACCATCACTTTCCTCAACACTCACTCACTGCCCCCCCCCCTCATCGCCTCATTCTTCTATCGCCCCAGCAACCAGAATTCCTCACCATCCTGTTTCATTCTCATCTGGCCATTCCCTGTATAAGCTGTTCACGACACATGTATTTGCAAAATATCTGTGTAATGCAAGCATCCTTGTTGGGGAGCTGGGATTGGCTGCAGGCCCAGATCAGCATACATTCAGCAGACAGCCTGGATCTGCTGATATATAGGCTGGACCTTTTAAAGTGCCTTCCAAACTGTCTTCCAAGGAGGCATGGGATTTCACAGTGAGGGCGGTGATCATAGAATCATAGAGTTGGAAGGGTCCATACAGGCCATCTAGTCCAACCCCCTAGAGAGCCAGTTTGGTGTAGTGGTTAGGAGTGCGGACTTCTAATCTGGCGAGCCGGGTTCGATTCTGCGCTCCCCCACATACAACCAGCTGGGTGACCTTGGGCTCGCCACGGCACTGATAAAACTGTTCTGACCGGGCAGTGATATCAGGGCTCTCTCAGCCTCACCCACCTCACAGGATGTCTGTTGTGGGGAGAGGAAAGGGAAGGCGACTGTAAGCCACTTGGAGCCTCCTTCGGGTAGGGAAAAGCGGCATATAAGAACCAACTCTTCTTCTTCTAGTTGGTGAGGGAGACCAACTTTTCTGAAAGAGCGCTTGCTTGTCCCTGTTGATCCTCGCATTTAACATGTAGCCACAGGGCAGATTTGAGCTGTAGGCTTTGTGCTCTTAGCTAAGGATCTGCATGGCTCCAGCTTTAAAGTGGGACAGCTTGAGCAGGGGAAAATGAGTGGCAGGTTTGCTGGCTCTTTTTTTTTTCTTGGGGGCTTACCCAGACAAAGTTGGAAGTTATGATATGTAAATCCTGATTTTTTTTCCAGATATTGGTTCTCAGTCAAGTAAGCCAGTTCTGTAGCATACCGGGAAAGTTATATGGTATTTATGCATGACTTGAAGTCATGAGAAACAAGCAGCCCCACAGAGCACAGTTTGTAGACTGTCTCTATACCCCTCCCTCCATTTACCTCCATGAGGACCAGCAACTTGACGGGATTCTGGAGAGCACAGTTCATTAACTGTGTCAGCAGCATTTTTCAGTATGCTAATTCTCTAGGCTTAACGATGACCCTTAAGGAATTTTAAGTAGTTTACTTATGTTGAATTGACTAAACAGACAAATGTGATGGTATCCATCGTGTCGGTGATTTCACTCGGCAATTTCAAAAGCTCCTAAATCCCCCAGAGAACCTACATTCTGTGGGAAGAATAGTCTGGACCCCTTAGGAACTCTGCCTAATAGATGTTTTCTATATAATGTATGAGCCATTTGTTCTGGTTAGATTATGATGGGGGGGTGTATAGAGATTTGCAGAACCCTGTTGCCTCTACCACACATTTACTGAGTACCTTATTTTTACACATTTCTGGATTCTCAGATTTCATCAGGCAATGCTTGCTCACTTTGCAGACATATCTTTTCAGCCACGAGGTCTAGAAACTTAATATTAAAGAAAAAACAACCTTGGAGGCTGAGTTTCTGTGACCTATATATCCTGCAACTTGTTTGTGTTTTCCTTGAAATCATGGCCTGCACGTAGCCATAGGATAGCGTTTCTCAACATGTTTACTGTTGAGAAACTCCTGAAACATTCTTCAGGCTTTGAGAAAAAGTGAGAAAAGTGGCACAATCGTGCAGAATACGGTTGGGAAGCAGAGCTGTGGACACGCCCACCTGTGGCCCCTCCCCTTCCCACCCCCTCCAGGCCCATCATTGGCCATTTTGGCGGGGGGGTCGACATGACCATATATGGTCATATCACCTGATAAATGTCTAACAAATTTAAGAAATATATTAAAATTAATTAACTCCCACCCATTCAGAAAACCGTTCCAGGACCATCAAGAGACCCAGAGTTTCACAGTTTTAGCCACTCCTGTCCCCAAATATTTTTTAACTTGCATGCATTACGAATGGTCACTTTTACCAAGGCAAGTTTAAAAGAGACACAGGCATGGGTATTCATATATGTGAGGTCTGCGCAAATGGCTACCATTTATTGTTTGTTTATCTATAGTCTATCTTTTTCTCTGAGACTCAAGATGGATTCCAGTGGTCCTTAACCCCAGTCCAGAGACCGGTACTGGTCCATGGATGAGTTGCTACCGGGCCGCGGCTCCTCCTCATCCTCCTCCCCGGCTGCTGTCTTGGGGGCTGCCCTGCCACTCTGCCACTGGCTAACCTTTGGTGCTCTCTGGTGGCCACCATGGCTGGTGCTCCTCCTCGGCATGGCACTGCGCAGCTGCTGCTGGCAGTGCCCCCCAGTGGGCAGTGGGAAGTCAGGGGCGCTGTCAGGAAAGCAAGTGGAGCAGGGGCTCACACAGCAGCGACATCCCTCGGCAAAAGGCTACCCCCCCAGGCCTCAGTAAAATTGTCAAGCGTTGACTGGTCCCCAGTGATAAAAAGGTTGGGGACCACTGGATTACACAACACAAAACAGGGCAATCAGCCTAATTAAAACCATGCAATCAGGCTGCGTAAAGCAACCAATGGACCATGTAATAAGAATAGGATTACCGAATGACTAAGGCAAATTATAAACCAGAGATCCCAACAGATACCAACTCCCAAAGGCAAGGCATATTATTAACCAGAGTAAATACTCTATCTGAGTAAATACTCTATAAAGGGGCCCATCTGGGCTGTTCTGCTACAGTTCCCTCCCCTTCCTAAATATGTTCTCCTAAACATTCTGTGGATGGTAGAAGCATGTGAGCCTTTCCGCCTTCCTCAGACAGGCCCTTCCACAAGACTGGAGCCACCAGTGAAGGCGCACATGAACTCATCCTACCCTTTGGCCCTTTCAGCCTTTGCTGGGATGAGTGACATTGTCATGGTGAAGCACAGCAGGATAGGTGGTCTAGCAAACATGGGGGTCCATGGCCATTAAGACATTTGTAGGTGATAAACGAGTACTAAATTGAACCTTAGTCACTGGTTAGTTGCTAATCAGTGGATGGTCTGCAGAATGGATGTGACATGCAAACTCCTCCCAGCTTTGAGTACACTATTATTATTATTATTATTATTATTATTATTATTATTATTATTATTATTATTATTAAATTTATTAAATTTATTAAATTTATTAAATTTATTAAATTTATTACCCGCCACTCTCTGCAAAGCTGGCTCATGGTGGGTTACAAGATAAAACAATGCAATCCTCTGAAACCCCTATTTCCCCTTAAAACCAGCAATTAAAATAAACTACCAACAACCGGCAGCGACCAACCCACCGATCTTGCTGGGAAATCAGGGAGAGGATGACCACCACCAATGACATATGGTGGAATACTCCTCCTTTGGAGAGGCCCATAGATCTTCTCTTTGCCCTGGCCTCAACCGTAAGCCTGGTGGCAGAGCTCCATTTTCACTAGCATCTTGGAGACCCATAAGATTTTGGGGGTAAGCTTTCAAGACTCAAAGCTCCCTTCATCGGATATGATTTGGAAGGGAGGTCTCTTAAGTCCTTACATCCCAGTCAAAAGGTGGGAAGGATATTACAAAGAAGGAACTCGAGATTTAGAGGTACAATGTGCAAATGAATCAGCTTGAGTAGAACACACTGTCCTCCCAGTAGAGCAGAGGGGAAATCCCTGGGGGCAGAAAATTAACATCTGTAGTGAGATAAGAATCCTATGTCCCTATTCATCCCTTGGAGGGGTTTCCATTGCTGTGATGCCCCAGGGCTGAATAGGGACATAGGAAAACTTTGTTGTTTTACTGGAGCTACTGGTTTCTTGTTCTACCACAGACAGGCAGAGCTTCCCTCTGAAACAAACTCCACTTAGTGCCTGATAGTAACCAAACTGTGGCATTCTGTACCAGCTGGGGACAAAGAAAAAACAAGTTTTGTGATGGGCAATTTGTGAGCATTCAGAGAAGGAGAAGGAGAAGGAGAAGGAGAAGGAGAAGGAGAAGGAGAAGGAGAAGGAGAAGGAGAAGGAGAAGGAGAAGGAGAAGGAGAAGGAGAAGGAGAAGAGCTGGGTTTTTGTACCCTGCTTTTCACTACCTGAAGGAGTCCCAAAATGGCTTACAGTCACCTACCCTTCCTCTCCCTACCATGGACACCCTGTGAGGGAGGTGGGGCTGAGAGAGCTCTGATAGACTGGTGACTAATTCAATGTCACCCAGCTGGCTGCATGTGGAGGAGGAAAGGGGAATCACACCTGGTTTTCGGGAGCAGAGGCCATTGCTGATCACACTTGCTGGCTGATGCTGAAAACAGAATGGTTGACTAGATTAGCTTTTTATTTTCTTCTACCGAAGCAATCCTTGATCTCTTATCATAATAGGATACGGAGGTAGAGTCAGCCTGATGTTAAATGGGTAGAATGAAAGATTTCTGAGGCTGGACACTTGCCTTGCCAGATTTTTAAATTTAATTTATGTTGTTTGTGGTTTGTCTTTCTCACTTGGGCTCAAGGCGGAATACACAGAGTGAGTCACAGTATCACTGATGGATGGGACATAAGTATGTAATAGTCTTATGGTTGTAGAATTTGATGGCTGGCTTCAGGTTGTCTGAACCGGCTTGACAAAAAAGCAGTGCATGGGAGAGAACGCGACAGTTCCCTGTGTGGGTTTAATATCTGTGATGGCCCGTTCGTACACGGTGATAATCACTGGATTTGTGGTGGTTGTGGAAATAAGGAACATGAACGTGTGGCTCAGGCAGGTGGTTCCAGAAGCAGAGTTCCCAGGTGAGTCTAGGCACACAGCTTGAAACCATCAAGGACTGCGGCTGGTATAGTAGAGATAAGGCCGCCCACCAGGCACTGTGTGTTAATCCGTTCTTAAGAGTTTAATTATAGCGCTGAGCCTGTACAAATGAAACCGTTCCTACCGTGTGCCTTGCCTCCCCTTGGCTGCATATCAGCCCAGCCCACAACTTCCTTGGAAACTGATAAAAAGTGCTAGCTTCATTCACTTTGCCAGCTTCTGCTGTTTTCTCACTGAGATAACAAATTCCTTCTCTCTCTCTTCACCCCTCCGTTTACTCCCCTTCCACATAGTTTACCAGTTGTGTTCCATTCCATTGGGTCAGGCTTCCTCAGCCAGGGTTTCGGGAAACCCTGGGGTTTCTCGGCAGCCCTGGAAGGGATTCCTGAATGGATGGGAGTTAATTAATTTCAATATATATTTTAAAACGCGTTAAAGGTTTATCGGGTGATATGATCCTGTATGGTGATGTCAATGCACCCACCCCTTCCCAAATGACCAATGAGGAGCCTGGAGGGTGTGGAAAGGGGAGGGACCCCAGGTAGGCATCTATGCAGCTGTGATTCAGGAGGTTCTTGAAGCCTGAAAAATGTTCCAGGGTTTTCTCAATGGTAAAAAAAAAAAAAAAGTTGAGAAAGGCTGCATTAGATGGAAACAACAGAGTAATCCAAGTCACCCACTTGGGGCATTTGGATAACAGGCTGGATACACACTTTTCTTGGATGTTTTAGGATGGTTAGGGCTGATCCTGCGTTGAGCAGGGGGTTGGGCTAGATGGCCTGTATGGCCCCTTCCAACTCTATGATTCTGTGATGCTGTGATATCAGTGTATATTCTGTATTGCAAGATTGTATTGATTTTATACCAGTTCAGTGCCAAGTCTTCCCACAAAGAATCGTGGGGATTGTAATCTGAAAAGGATATGAAGAGTTTTTAGTTGGAGATCTCTTGGCCCTGACTCTTCCCATGCTGTAGTCGGTTTCCTGGGGAGAGGGATTGACGGCCAGGCCAGGTTGTCAATAATTGCTTTTGGAACTCAGAGTGCAGGCTCTTAATCTCATTTATAGACCATTGCTTGCTATGAGCACTTGTTTAAGGCAGCCTTTCTCAACTGTTTTGCTGTTGAGAAACCCCTGAAACCTTCAGGCTTCGAGAACCACCAGCAGTGGTGTGATTGAGCAGAATATGGTTAGGAAGAATAGCTGTGGACACACCCACCTGGGGCCCCTCCCCTCCCCTTCCCACCCACCCCAGGCCCATCATTGGCTATTTTGGGAGGAGAGGGCGGGTCAACATGACCATATATGATCATATCACCCAATAAATGTATAAAAAGTTTAATTGACTGTCCCCCATTTGGGAAACCCTTCGAGGGCTGTCAAGGGACCCCAGAGTTTCACGAAATCCTGGTTGAGAAAGCCTGATTTAAGGTCAAGCAAGTTGGTATACTAACCAGAGAAGTGCTATAGAAACTGTTGTTTCCTCTTTAGGTTAGTCTGAGCAATCAGTACTTCTTCCTGTTGCGGGAGGAAGCAGTGCAATCCTCAACTGGATTTGCTAATCTCTCTTTTCATTTTGTTCCTTTTTTTTTGGATGTCCATCCGATGATTTCCTACGGCAGCTGCATCAGAGCCAGATGGAACTTCAGGAGGTGAGGCTGTCTTATCGGCAGCTGCAGCTCAAAGTGGAGGAGCTCAGCGAAGAGAGAAGCCTCCAACATTTCAACTCGACCAGCACGTCCCTTCTGTCAGAGATTGAGCAAAGCATGGAGGCCGAGGAGCTGGAGCAAGAGAGGGAACAGGTATCAAAACTCTGGGGTCCAATGGGCTGTAGGCAGGGCCAGTTTATCCATGTGGCACATGTATTTATTATTTTTTATTTTATTTTGTTTATTATATTTATATACCGCCCTCCCCGGAGGCTCGGTTTACATTGAATTTATGAACCATACATGAAACAATCATAAAATTTAGCACGTGTTACGGGCCCTGCAGCTCCAGGGCCCCCCAAAAGTGCCTTCCCTTCATGGCTCAGGGCCATAGCCTCCCTCCTACCCGCTTTCCCCTCTTTAAGGACATTCGGAGTGACACCTGTTTCCACGGTGGGAGCCCCCTCCGCCCCCAGTCTGGCTGCAGTTGTAGTCTGCTAGGGCCCCTTGCACTAGCTCTAGTGCTATGGGGCCCCACAAATCCTTAAGCCACTCCTGGCTGTAGTTTGGAGGAAGAACTCTGCCATACACACTTGCACATTGAATATTCCCCAAATAAGACAAGATATTAGAAGTCTGAACTTGACGTTCTGGGATATTCAATTTCGGTGTGTTCTGTTTGGCAGCATTGGATGGTCGGCATGCAGTAACTGGGCATTGATAATCAAAAAGCTATGACATTTGGCAGTATCGGGTGGCTAATATACAGCGGCATTTAGTAGCTGACAGTGTCATAAGATTAAACAGTATTTTACAGGAATGGCTTATAAGATGCCCTATTTAAGCAAGTGAGGCGAACAAATTGGAAACGCTCAGGCTGCCTATTTTGAAGTAAAGGTGTCGCTGGACGCCAACTATGCCCGGCTGCTTTAGACCGCCATGGTTGCCCTCCTGATTCCACTACATTCTGTGTCCTTTCTGCACTTCGCATAGCTTCCCGGCAAGGCAAAAAGCACCCTCCCGGGACTGTTTTGGGTTGGGAAAATGGAGCTGAGGGGGAAGCTGCAGCCTCTTCCCCCCTGTGCTGCAGTCAAGATCTGAATCTGAGCCCCACATGCATGGGATGGTAAGAAAGTCTGGTCTGGGAGATTCAGACCCCACTCTCCAAAAAATTGTTTTATCTAAATTACACTTTGGTTGTCGAGCATGCATTTGCTTACATAGATTGTTAGGATCCAGCCAAGGCTTCTTCAGTTAAAAGACTCTCTCATACCAGAGCCAGAAGGAAGCTTTGTGCGCTTACAAGGATGCGCCCTGCCAACCCAGCATGGACTTCTCCAGTTCCGGAATGTTTGATCCTTTTTGATAAGCCAAGCGCATTGAAGGGACCACAGAATAGCCCAGGTTCTCTCTTTGCAGCTGAGACTCCAGCTCTGGGAAGCTTACTGCCAAGTCAGGTATTTATGCACTCACCTCAGAGGGAACGACAGTGCGGATTCCGCCGTCTCCACAGACTCTTCCATGGACGAATCTTCAGAAACCTCATCAGCCAAAGATGTGCCAGCCGGCAGCCTGCGCACTGCTCTCAGCGAGCTGAAGCGACTGATACAAAGCGTTGTAGATGGCACAGATTCCCCGGTGAGTTCTTTTTATTTTTATTTTTATTTTATTTATTTAGATTTCTATACCGCCCATTTCTTTGCAGCTCTGGGCGGTTTACACAGAACATTATAACTTACACGAAACATTATGCAGGCTATAACATCAAAACCACTTTCAAAAAAGATCAAAAGATTACAAAACCACAATTATAATATAATAACAATTAAATTATATCGTGTGGGGCACTTGCCAGGTTTCCCATCTCTGTTCTGTCCAGTTCTTGCCCATTGTGGTGATCTTCCTTCCTTTCCTTTCCAAAAATCCCTGGTCAGCAACTAACTTTTTAGGAGGACCACACTGAGCCAACAACTGTGACATATGTTTGAGTCGAGATTTGTGCAAAGGGCTCTTTATCTCCTTTTTTCCCAATTTAAATAGCAACAGAGGCCTTAGCAGAACTATGCCTTAACTTCAGTCGCTCACACACCTTTCCCTGTATTTTGACTTGGTCCAGGGTGGTGAGGAATTCAGGCATGTAGCATGAGAAGACCCATTTGTTCCTGGTGGCCCTGAGAAAGATGGTGTTCTTTGCCCAAATCTCTGCTTGCTTGAAGGCAAGGGAGTTATGGTGTGATCCTTGTAGGCTTAGGCTGGAGTAATGATTAATAAGATTGTATTGGTACTAGAACGTGGTGTACATTTATTTATTTTATTTATTTATTTATCATACTTATATACCGCCCTCCCCGGAAGCTCAGGGCGGTTTACATATAACAAGGAACAATACATAAAAAGGTCTACTCATTCATTCATTCATTCATTCATTCATTCATTCATTCATTCATTCATTCATTTCACTCACTCATCATTCATTCATTCATTCATTCATTCATTCATTCACCGCCCTCCCCAAAGTCTCAGGGCAGTTCACCAACAAATTTGAGTCAGGGACAGACAGAATGTCTTGTCTAGGAACTCCTACTGGGAGACATTCTGGGCCTTCCAGTGAAACCCACCAGGATGCTATGGGGTTACCATGGTGATTGCAGCATCTCATCTGGGCCTTGAGGACATGGATGCCTCCTGAGAGGAAGGATGGCCTACCCAAGACCAGCCTGAGGCACTGCAGTCACTATAGCAACTGGAGCATTCCGGGCTGGATACCTCACCTTTTTGTGAAGCCAATCGGGAGGCTGACCACACTGACTGTGGCTTTAAAAGCACGGATGCAGTCAAGGAAAAGGAAGGAGGCTCCTTTGGGTTTGAAGGACAGGGCAGATCTCCAATCCCAGAGTGAAGAATATTGTCTGCCCTGCAGAGAACGCCAGCAACGGTTCCTGCAGCATGTGAATTGCTGCAGAGAAAGCAAGCGAGCTAATTTCTCCCTGGTTAGTGAGAAAAAGATGGGGCTGAAGAGAGAGAGGTACAGAGGCTGTCAAGCACAGTATTAAGCAAGCAAACCACATAACAGCTGCTTCCTATGTGCTGCTGTGTGTTGTATTAGAAGAAGAAGAAGAGTTGGTTCTTATATGCAGCTTTTCTCTACCTGAAGGAGTCTCAAAGCAGCTTACATTCGCCTTCCCTTTCCTCTCCCCACCACAGACCCCCTGTGAGGTAGGGGAGGCTGAGAGAGCCCTGATATTACTGCTCAGTCAGAAATTTCTATCAGCCCAAGGTCACCCAGCTGGCTGCGTTTTGGGGAGTGGGGAATCAAACCTGGCTTGCCATATTATAATCCGTGCTCCTAGCCACTATATCAAGCTTTTAAGAAGTAAATAGCAATATTTTTGTGAGTTCGAGTATTAAAAATAAATGTACGAACTTGTTCAGGCTTAATTGATACAAGATGCTTGCATTTTAAGTTGGGAAGGGGGAAAGTAGCATGACACTTTCTAAGCAGATCCCAGATAGGTTAAATCTTGGAGAATCACAACTTGGCCCTCCTCCTGCTTTAAACTTAAATCTAAATGCATAGAACTACATAATTCACAGAAACTGTCTGTTAACTTTGTCCATCCCCTCCACGGTTGAATTTTACATTGCAAGCTCTTGGGGGCATGGACCTGTCTCTTTTAGCTTACGTTACTCTATAGCCGCCCTTCTCAACTTCTTTACCATAGAGAATCATTCTTCAGACTTCTACAAACTCCAAAAGTGTTACGATCCTGCAGAATAGGGTTGGGAAGCAGAGCTGTGGACACGCCCACCTGGGGCCCCGCCCCTCCCCACCCCCTCCAGGCCCATCATTGGCCATTTTGGGTGGGGTGGGTGGGGTTGACGTGCCCACATCTGGTCATATCACCCGATCAATGTTTAACATTTACAAAATATATTCAAAAATTAATTAATTCCCACCCATTCGGGAAACCCTGCCAGGGCTGTCAAGAAACCGCACAGTTCCACAAAACCCTGGTGGAGAAAGCCTACTCTGTAGAGTTCAGCATACAACTGTGGTGTGATATCAAATCATGCTTCCTTGAAAAGCATCCTATACTCTAAGTCAGGGGTAGTCAAACTGCGGCCCTCCAGATGTCCATGGACTACAATTCCCTTGAGCCCCTGCCAGCATTCGCTGGCAGGGGCTCATGGGAATTGTAGTCCATGGACATCTGGAGGGCCGCAGTTTGACTACCCCTGCTCTAAGTTTTTAAAAAGTAATAGTGCAAAGGCCATGTTCACGGTGCCTTCCCTCGGCCCCCAAGCGATGGCTGAACAAGTTTATCTCCCTTCTGCTGCCAGAACTCTCGGAGGAGCGATGATGACGCCTTAGAAGAACAGCTCAAGCAGACGAGTGAGGACTCAAGAGCCCTGAGGGAGCTCATGGAAGGCGAGCGGGGGAAACTGAGGCAGAGCCTGGAAGAGCTACAGCAACTCCACAGCCAGGTAAGCCCCTTCCTGCATGGGATGGTCCTGACCCATTTGAACAGACATGTAGTATGGATTTTATTTAACTGATTCCTAGAATCACTTAGAAGGAGAGATGGTTGCTTTGTAGCCCGCTTTTTGCTACCCAAACGTCGTTTCCGAAAGTGACTCACAATTGCCGTCCTCTCTCTACCACAGACATCCTGTGAGGTAGGTGGGGCCGAGAGAGCTCTGACAGGACTGGGACTAGCCCATGGTCACCCAGCAGGCCTCAGGTGTCTCAAAGCAGCTCACAATCGCCTTCCCTTCCTCTCCCCACAACAGATACCCTGTGAGGTAGGTGGGGCTGAGAGAGCCCTGACAGAACTGTGACTGACCCGAGGTCATCCTGGTGGCTGCATGTGGAAGAATGGGGAATCATACCCAGTTCTTCAGATCAGAAGTCACCCCTCTCAACTACCATGCCAGGCTGGCTCTCTTAACCACTACACCAAACTTACTTTCCCCGTTAACTCCTCAGATTCATGGTAGCTAACAAGTGCATTGATTTTTGTTAATGTAATAAAAAACATGGAAGTAAGGATACACATAATTTAAAAAGCAACACAGCTAAACCTGCTGAAACAGACCTTATTTACACCCCTGCTTTTTGACTGGTATCTTATTTAAACAGAACATGCAAGCTTTCATTTGTTTCTCTGTTGCCCCCCAAATACTTTTACTGTGGTTGAGATGTGGTGACCGCCCAGCCCACGCATGTGATCTTTGCTTTGCGGTCCTTTTAGGACAGACAGCCTGGAAGAATCCTCGATCCGAGATCTTTCGCTAACCGTCTTTTGATTCTTTCTAGGTTACGCAGCTGAGTGTAGAAATGACTTCCCTGAAAGAAGAAAGGGACAGACTCCGAGGGACTGTGGACGATAAAGACACAAGTGAACATCTATTGAAGGCCATCAGGGATCGGGACGAAGCAATTGCCAAGTAAGGAGCATTGTTAACGTTTGGGTAGAAGCCCAGTAAAGCTCAATGCAATGGCCAGGAACAGTACTGCGAAACAAATAAAGCCAGTGTCAGGTGGGGTGCAGTGAAACCATTCTAGAACAAGAGATGCCTAAGTAGAGGTCCTGTATGTTCAACTGCTAAAGTATAATACAATCAAACTTGATTTTGCCAACATTAAAAAGACAAGTCTCTAGTGCAGTCTTTCTCAACTTTTTTACCATTGAGAAATCCCTGAAATATTCTTCAGGCTTTGAGAAACCCCTGAAATGGCGTGGTCCTGCAGAATATGGTTGGGAAGCATAGCTGTATACAGGCCCACCTGGGGCCCCTCCCTTCCCCACCCCCTCCAATCCCATCCCTGGCCATTTTGGGAGGGGAGGACAGGTGGACATGACTTTATATCGCCATATCACCTTGGAGTTCCTGGTTCATAGTTAATTCTCTTAGCCACCATGCTATCCATCAGTGTGGCACCCTAAATCTGCAGTTTTTTTTAAAGAATGCATCCCATAACCTTAGTTATGTCTTCACAATGCTTATTGCTTCATTTCTTGCAATATGCAATGATAGAATCATAGGATCATAGAGTTGGAAAGGGCCATACAGGCCATCTAGTCCAACCCCCTGCTCAACGCAGGATCAGCCCTAAGCATCCTAAAGCATCCAAGAAAAGTGTGTATCCAACCTTTGCTTGAAGACTTCCAGTAAGGGGGAGCTCACCACCTCCTTAGGCAGCCTATTCCACTGCTGAACTATGTTAATTTTTTTTCCTGATATCTAGCCTATATCATTGTACTTGTAGTTTAAACCCATTACTGCGCGTCCTTTCCTCTGCAGCCAATGGGAACAGCATCCTGCCCTCCTCCAAATGACAACATTTAAAATACTTAAAGAGGGCTATCATGTCCCCTCTCAACCTCCTTTTCTCCAGGCTGAAAGGATGCTACAGGATCTTTGCTAGGAAAAACAACACAACTTGGAGTTCCTGATTCATGGTTAATTCTCTTAGCCACCATGCCACTCGTCAATGGGACACCCCGAATCTGCAATTAAAAAAAAAAACAATGCATCCCATAACCTTAGTTCTGTCTTCCCTATGCTTATTGCTTCATTCCTTCTTCTTGCAATACACCAGGATGCTACGTGATCTCTTCTAGGGGAAACGACACAACAGGTCAATCTTGTTATTTTCAAGGACTTGGTCATCACATCTCAAGGGGCGCCCAAGGAAGAATACCAATCGCCTTTGAAGAGCCACCACAGCAGCGCCATCTGTTGGGCAGAGGAGAGAACTCTCTGGCTGCTGGTTTTTGATGCAAAAGGCATCTTCTGACATTTTCCTATATGTGTGTGTGTGTGGGTTACTGGTTCTCCTGTATCTATGGAAACCAGCTACCTTTCTGGGGATGCTTGAATCCCAGCGTTTAATATTCATTCAGTGGTGGGGAATTTTACAGTGCAGGGACATTTGGCGGCCTTTGATCTGGCAGCTTTGCTTTTGCAGACAAATAAACAGGGATCTTTTGGGTACTTTGAAGAACAACAAATTTTTATTCCAGCATAAGCTTCTCATGGGTCTTCTCTACCTCCTGCTTCTGAGGCAGTGATTGCATCTTCATTATGCAGGCATTTTTGGTAGGATTATGAGAATGACCAGTGGTGCATGCCCACCCACGCAGCTAGCTCATAGAGGTTTGGTCAGATTCTGGGTGTCTGCTAGGAAAGGCAACCCAGGGGATGAAGACCAGAGGCAATCATGGTTTATGTGATTAAAGGGCTGCAATAACAGTTTTGACAGGGGGGCAACATCTAGCATTTTCATGGCAAACTCAATACAGGGTGGTTTGCCATTCCCTTCCCCATTCATTACCGTTTCACTCCCCAGCAAGCTGGGTACTCATTTTACCAACCTCGGAAGGATGAAAGGCTGAGTCAACCTTGAGCCGGCTGCTGGGATTGAACTCCCAGCCTCATGGTCAGACAGCTTCAGACAACATGTCGGCTGCCTTACGACCCTGCGCCACAAGTACAGATTATATAACAGCCTTTCTCAACATTTTTGTTGTTGTTGCTATGGCCCTTTTAGGAGCTCTTCTCAGATTCCAGACCCCCCTGCAGTAAGAGACCACTTGCACAATGAGCTAGGCTTTAAAAGGCCTAAGTTAAGAGTGAAATAACTATACTCAACATACCTTGTCTTATATGTACACAAGACAGATTTCTAGAACATTTGATCAAGAGAACGTGTGGTCGTTTTTTCTTGAGTGCATTAATACAAGCAATTGAATTCTATGATTTCTTTTTCTTTCCCATGATGGTTGAACTTTCTAACAATTAATGAAGTAGCATTTGATTTAAAAAAAGGTTATTTCATCAGTTCAGTCACCAGGGTCCCCATAAACCCTTTAGCTCCCCTTCTCACATTTTTCAGTCTGTGGCTACTGGGGAGCCTCCATTAAATAACAGAGCCTGTGGTCTGATTGATTCTGAAAAGCATTGTATAAACATTGGAATGAAGCACACACATTATAGGAATGTATGAGATTTATTGGAAATATGCAGAGAGCTAGTGAGGAAAGTGGCTGAAAATGTGTAAATCTGCACCTCGTTCTGATTTGTCCTGTTTGGCTCTTGCATTTTCTTTGGGGAAGCTGATCTCTGTAGCCTAGATTACTTGCAATTCTGGGAGATCTCCAGGCCCCACCCATAAGATAGGTTACCTTAGCTGGGCCTTGTGAACTTGCGATGTGTGATGTGGCTGGCCTTTTACTGAGATCGTGTTGTTGTAAGACCACCCCAGGGGACTGGGCCCAGAAAGGCTGGACCACCCAGGCCCTGGAACTGGACATATTTAACTCCTCTCCCCCCCTTCAAAAAAACCAAAAACAAACCTTCCTTTAAGTCTGAAGTAAACAAGATACAGAAAGTATAGTTTTGCAACAGAAATTTCAATACCAAGCTGACTGACTTTGACTGACTTTGATTCCCCTGTTGGTTGAGCTGGCTGTAAAATAGCATTTTGTTCCTTGGGCTGCTTCCTTCTGTCCTTGCACTCTCTGAGATCCTCTCTGCTCTACTTTGCAGGAAGAATGCGGTTGAAATGGAACTGGCCAAGTGCAAGATTGATATGATGTCTTTGAACAGTCAGCTCTTGGATGCCATACAGCAGAAGCTTAATCTTTCGCAGCAGCTTGAGGCGTGGCAGGTAAGAGAGGGGTACACCCCTCCCCTTATTCCTCAGCCGCAACGGCTACTGATGCCTTGGTTCAACACCCGACAGATCATTCTCCACAAAGCCAAGAATCTGGGATTTATTGAGCCTTTTAAGTACAGCGAGTATTCATGTGCGTTTCCTGGCCTTGATCTTCCTCAGGTAGAATTCTAGCTCGTTGCCTTCCAAAATGTAGGCATCTGCTCGGCCACCCTGTCCACCCTGAAGGCCAATGCAAGCAAGTAACTTTCCCTGCTGGAACTGCTTCTCCAGAAGGCTATTTATCTAGGCGTTCCTTGGAAATGCTTTTGAGCAGGGGTAGTCAAACTGCGGCCCTCCAGATGTCCATGGACTACAATTCCCAGGAGCCCCCTGCCAGCGAATGCTGGCAGGGGGCTCCTGGGAATTGTAGTCCATGGACATCTGGAGGGCCGCAGTTTGACTACCCCTGCTTTTGAGTGTCTTTTAGACAGAAGTTTTCCTTAAGGAAGTGTAAAAACGACAACGACGATATAAAGCACTTAAAAAATTATCACAAAATTGAGCCCAATCAATGGTCTCCAAAGATTATCACCCTAACATAATTAGCAAAATTAAACGTAAATTTTTGAAACAGTCCTGCCTATTTCCTGTGGTCCAAAGGCAGTTCATATTCATATTATTAAAGATTTCAAAATGAGATAATTAAAGAATTATAGCACAATAAACATAAAACTTGCATCGCAACCTTCTTCAAACAGTACCATAGCAACATTAGTGACAATTGGCTGCCCTGGTCTGAATACAATCAAGAGATCATTGCTGTTTTTTGCAAGGAGATTTACAAACTTTTGACCCCAGAATGGTTTTGGGTATGTTTTGACTTTGTAGTATGCAATGTAGAATATGGCTCATTTTAATGAGGGACCCTAGGCAGGGAGGGCCAAACTGTGTCTCTCCAGATGTCCATAGACTACAATTCTCATGATCCATTACAGGAGCTCATGGGAATTATAGTCCATGAACCTCTGGAGAGCAGCAGTTTGACCACCTCTGCCCTAGAGAATGTGGCCATTTTACTCTGAATGATCTGGTGGGCCTGGATTAAATGTGAGATGGCTAGAAGATCTCTATTAGACATCCCTCCCTCAGCAACCTCGGGACCCTAACAAGCAAACTGTTGAGAAAAGAAGACTAGACTGTTTATGATGGGTGGAAGCTACGTTTAGCGGAGACAAAGCCGACAGTGATTTTAATGTGGTCTAGTACAGAACATACATGCTGACATTTCGGGCCTGGTTCTCTCATGGAAGCAGGTTGCTTGATTTCTCTACACTTGATAGCTGGCAGCTCAGTTTGGGAAAGGACTCCACTGTTGGGAAAAGCCTTACCTTTGAGGTGACAGAAGGTAATACAAATATATCACACCCACAGTGGCAGATTTGACATAGCCTATTTGTACATGCACACTCACCTCCTGATGATGTTGGGTTTCTCAAGCGATCAACATCTGTGTGTGAAAACAGGGCTGCACTTACCTGTAACTGCTGTTCATCGAGTAGTCTTCTGTGCAGTCGCGCAACCCTCCCTCCTTTCCCACTGTGGGCCGCTGATGATAGATTGTCTTATCCGTTCTGGCATGAGGAGGAGAACTGAGGAGAGAGTTCTAACCCCTCCCACATCACATGAGTTTGGGTGGGAAAGTCACCCTCTGTGAGGGGAGGGGTGAGCACTCTCTGGAGCTTCTAGAAACTTTGCTAAGCATGCTAGCTCTTTCTCCATGGCAGGCCTGCAAGGACCCATGTGGGACTGCGCAAAAAAACATGAAGAAGAACCAGGCCTTATTTCCCACCCCTACCCCACCCCACTGCACCCTTCATGCATAAACCCAGCAGAAACCTTTCCTCGGTCGACCTTTTTTCTCCTGTTTTCAACTTCTCTGTGTTCTCGTTTTTTTTCTCTTCTCTCCTCTGCTTACAGTTTGCTTCCTCAGGGCTTTTTACTATATGGCTCCTTTGGTTTCTGATCTAGTGGCCTTTCTCAGTTCCCGTAACAACAGCTTTAGTCGTACACCCCTCCTGCCTTTAAGGTGAGCTCCTACCCTCTGTCACACCCACCTTCTCCTCTCCCCATCCCATCCCATCCCAGTTCGGTGTCGCTTCATCTTCTCAGGGAAGGAATGAAAGCATATATGGACTCCCACACATCCACTTCTGTTGATCCTCTATAATCTCTCTCTCCATCTTTCACAGTCATGCCACATTTTAACAATATAACGTTTTTGAATTTAACAGTCTGTCTCCTTGTGCCTCTTTTTTTTTTAAGCATGCTTTCCTCTCTCGAGTACTTAATTGTAATAGTCTTGTTATAGCATTTCAAAACTGAATATCGGAGCCCATGGTTGTGTGGCGGAGCATGTGTTTTGCATAGTAATCCCTGATAACTTCAGTTAAAGCGATCTTGAGGACTAGCAAGGAGGAAAACTCTTCTAGATTCTAGAAGGTCATTAACAGAATAGACACTGTTTCAGTATGAGATGAAGGGGGTCACTAGAACCAGTTTTGCCTACATAAAAATTAACAGTTAAGGGAAACTTCCCTTTCCACAACGGCTCTGTATAAGACTGTTCACATTGCATTAGCAGTGACAAGATGTATGAGAATTTGTTTTGCTTTGCCATTCAGCTGGCATAACGCTATTTTTACTGATGTGCGGAAATGCCCCTAGTTTTTCTCTCTCTCCTTCCTCTTTTGTTTTATCAACTTAGTGCCAAAATCTCCTCTCCCTCCTTTGTTTGGGTGGGGCTGGAGCAGTGTGAGTGCTAGGTAGGTGGGAAAGCTCGGAGGGAGTATTGAATGTTAGCCTGTTATTACTTGCAAGTGCATTGCTTTCATTTCTTTTTAACTTATAACAGTTGAGATGTAGCAGTTCTAGGTGAGGCCAGTAAGAAAGTAGGAGAAATGGGGTGAGGGCGGTTTGCAGAGGGCTTCCCTGTGAGAGAGCTAAGGAACAATGCAATGAAGAGTCCTGAGGCTTTTGGGGCAGATGAGAAGAAAGAAGAAGAAAAAGAGTTGGTTCCTATATGCTGCTTTTCTCCACCAGAAGTAATCTCAAAGCGGCTTCTAATCGCCTTCCCTTTCCTCTCCCCGCAACAGACACCCTGTGAGGTAGGTGAGGCTGAGAGAGCTCTGAGAGAACTGCTCTGCAAGAACAGCTCTTACAGGACTGTGACTAGCCCATGGTCACCCAACTAACTGCATGTGGAGGAGGAGTGGGGAATCACCTGGAGGCTGGCATCCCTACATGACGGGGGTGGAGGGCATAGTGCTATGGTATAAATGGCCTTGCCCTGTAGCTGGCCTTCAGGATCTTTTTTGAATGCATCGACTAAGAGCATCTTGGCTGGAGTTCATGTTGTGTAAACCAACTCTTGGGAGTGGATCTTGCCATCCTAATAAGTAGGTCTATGAGCCCCTTAATGCTGTTTGCCTGATGACAATCGTTGGTGTAGGAAGAAAAACAATTATGCTAGTTGTTATCTGGAGAGAGTTACTGGACTGGTTTCCATGTTTTGTAAACGTGGAAGTTCTCTGTAACTTAAGGAGCTCCTCCATGGTTATTACAGAAAGGGGGAAAACATGGGAATTGTGGGGCTAGAGTTTAAAATTTTAGTTGGGATGATGGAAAAACTTTCCAAGTGTGCTTGAAGGTTAATTAGTGATTGAAATTTTCCCAGGGACCAGGGTTTCAGGAGAAAGCGGTTACACTCAGCTGTGTTTCCATTATCCTAGCCTCAGTGCTGGCAATGAAGAAGCCTTAAATTGCACGTAAAAGCAATTATATATATAACCAAGGAGGAGATGTGAGTAGGAGAAACCCTGTGTCCTACCACTAGATCAATACCACTCAACCAAGGTCTGGCTGGTTAAAGGTAAAGGTCTCCCCTGTGCAAGCACCGAGTCATGTCTGACCCTTGGGGTGGCGCCCTCTAGTGTTTTCTTGGAAGACTCAATACAGGGTGGTTTGCCAGTACCTTCCCCAGTCACTACCGTTTTACTCCCCCCATCAAGCTGGGTGCTCATTTGACCGACCTCGGAAGGATGGAAGGCTGAGTCAACCTTGAGCCGGCTACTGGGATTGAACTCCCAGCCTCATGGTCAGAGCTTCAGACAGCATGTCGGCTGCCTTACCACCCTGAGCCACAAGAGGCTATATTCTGGATGGTTATTGTGCATCAAAATATGAAAATCACCCCTCTACCCCTCTTCCTATTAACAACTTCTCCTGTCACTAGATCCCCATGTCAAATTTTGCCTCTCAGCAAACAAGGCCTTCTGCATTCCTCAGAGTAGTTGCATTGATTTCTCAACACTTTAGAACGGAATCGATCTTCCCCAAATGTTCTCCAACGACATAAAATGCCTACATGGTGAGGAGTTGTTCATTTCGTTGGAAGACCTGGGCAGCAGTCCACAAAAGCTTATGGTGACATAAAAAGGAATATATATATATATATATATATATATATATATATATATATATATATATATATATATATATATATATATATATATATATATATATTTTTTCACTCAACAGTCTCAAAAGCAACCTCTGCCAATAGGTAGCAACAGCTTTAAGAGAAAAGTGATGGCGAACCGATAACCCATTACAGATATTAGGTGGCTGCTCTCTAGGGTCAGTTCCCTGGTTGTATCAGTTTAGAGATGATGCCAGTACTGTGTTAAGAGTAGACAGGATCTCTACATACTGAAATGTGATGATGATGTCATCCGTTCAGTCGTGTCCGACCCTCGGCGATTCTATAGGAAAGTCTTTGCCATGCGTCCCTGTCTCTGACCGCTTCTTTTAAGTTGGTTCATGGTCATCCCTGTATTGGCTTTGATCATGTTGAGCCAGCGGATCCTTTGGCGACCACTTTTCCTTTTGCCGCTGACCATGCCGAGCATTAATGATTTTTCTAGCGAGTTTGATCGCATGATGTGTCCAAAGTAAGTGAGCTTCAGCCATAATATCTTCCCTTCTAATGACATAGTTGCTTTGTTCCTCTCTGAAACTATCTTGTTGGTTACTTTGGCTGTCCATGGTATTTGCAGCATTTGTCTCCAACATTTCCATACTGAAATGTATTTATAGATATAATGTTACTGGAGCATCCATTATTGCGAAAATCAGACTGTGCATGGGGTGAAGGACCCGGGGGTCCTGAGAACCAACCGTATCTACAACAAAGAGTCTGTGGCGTTTCTAGACAGCTGTGGCCTTTGTGGTTTTTTGTTGGTGCTGTGGTGGTTCCATCTGTCTGTCCATATTCCCATTGTGGACTGGTTTTCTGGTTTGTTGGTTGGTTGGTTTCAGGATGTGGTTTATTTCATGCATTCGCTGAAGCATTGTGGTGTTTCAGCGGCCTCAAGGGGCTAAGAAGTCCCATTATGAGTCCATCCCTTGTCTACTCCCATCTGAGAGTCGAACCTGGTTTCCGTCTCTCGCCCTTTTTGGTTGCCTCTTTCCCCGTGTTTGAAGATTCTCGCTCGGTGGCCGCCCCACAAGTTTTGAATTCCTTTCCCTGATTTGCATCGGCACACGGTTCACAGCAATTTGTTTCCTTCGATTACATGCTGGCAGGGTAGCTGCATGCTTGGCAAAATGTATTTGCAAACGGGCATGTGAGAGCCTGCTCTTTCGTGTGACCGAAGGGGTAGTAATAGGTGTTGAGCCTTCGAAGGGGGCTGAACGTTTGTTTCAGCACAGGCACCCTCCAACACCGAAACGCTGTCATGCAATTTTTTTTTTAATTGACATTCAAACCTTCTGTTTTGGGAAGGGTTTGGGCAGCAGTTCATGAGATGGGAAAAAAACCTGCTCACATTTTGAGCAAAAGGCTGTCTTGCCAATTCTTTCTGGAATAGAAGAAGAAGAGTCTCAAAGCGGTTTCCAATCGCCTTCCCTTTCCTCTCCCCACAACTGACACCCTGTGAGGTGGGTGAGGCTGAGAGAGCCCTGATATTACTGTTTGGTCAGAACAGGAGGAAAGACCTGGGGAAGAGGTGATTCTAGGACCGAATTACCAGTCCCTTCCTCTAGTTCAGCGGTCCCCAACCTTCTTGTAGTTGGGGACCGCCTCCGAGGGTGGGAGAGAGCCGGCGGCCCAGCCACAGCAGCTGCACGTAAACGTGCATATGCGTTTTCGCCACTAGGTGGCGCTAACATACATGCGCAGAACAGCCGCATGTGCGCGTGTTTGCCAGCAGGGGGCGCAAACACGCATGCGCGGCGGCTCCGCACATGCACGTTTGCGTCGCTGGCGTGCCAGCGGCCGCACCTGCCTCTTCCCCCCTCTCGCTGTGGGAGGAGGGGAAGGCAGGCGTGGCCGCTGTGGCCCGGTACCATGGCCTTAACGGCCCGGTACCGGGCCGCAGACCGGGGGTTGGAGACCTCTGCTCTAGTTAATAGCGGAGTTGCACCAACTTTCCAATCTGTCACCAAGCATCCATTTAATCTTTTGAAATTCCACCCATTTCTCTCTCCCCCTCATTTTGCATTTTAAAACAAGAACTTTGCAGAGGCAGAACGTTGTTTTGACAACTGAGTGTTTTCATCTTCCTCTGTTTCTCAGAATTCTTGCAGAGGGTTTTTTTGTTCATCTGCTTTTCAGTGATATTTTCTTAAATTTAAACCCTGTTTATTAACAAACTTTTTTCTTTGGAAGCTTGTGGGGTGACCAGTCCCAGTTGTGAGGATGAGATGGTGGGGAGAACAATGTAAGCTGCTTTGCGTTCCCACTTGGGAGAAAAGCAGGGTGTAAATGAAGCGAATACATCCCATGTCGGTTAAAACTGTGGCAGAAGAGCAGAACGTGTAAGATATACTGCAGTATTCGCACAGATGTTAATCTGTAGGTTTCTTGGCTACTTCTCTGTTTTACTCTTTAAATATTCTTTGGTGAAACAAAACAACTTTCTTTCTACCTCTTTCGAGCTTCATGCCCAATGGTGTAAATCAGGAACTGGTAATGCAAATTAATTTTATAGAGTCACAATACACCACTTCTAAAATTCATTACATGGTATTGTCTCTTCTGCAAAGTATCTGAATTGCCCATTGCTGTGCCTCTTCTCCATCCTTCATCCCAGTTTTTTTAGTGGACACTCAGTTTTCTAGGTCATGTGTAGATTTCAGTAGCTGATTTCCTTGCCCCTTTCCAACATTAGGTAGTAGGTAGCTCTATGCAGAGCTACCTTGGAAGTTGATCCGGAAGCTTCAGCTGGTCCAGAATGCAGCTTTGAGGGTCCTTGCTGGGACCCAGCAGAAAGCCTAAAAACAACCTGTGCTCTTCCAGCTGTTCTAGCTTCAGATTAGGCCCAAATTAGAGTCAAGTTTTGAGTTCTTACCCTCAAAGTCCTAAATCATCTGAGACCTTCATACCTTTGGAACTGCCTCTCCCTCTGTGTCCCTCAAAGACTGTTCAGGGCCCGTTCTGCACATGTTGGATAATGCACTTTCAATGCACTTTAGAAGTAGATTTTCCTGTTCCTCACAGGAAAATCCAGCTGCAAAACCACATTGAAAGTATATTATCTAACGTTTGCAGAAAAGACCAAGGTCTAGTGACCAAAACGTGCTCAAGATCCCTGGTCCCAAGACAACTAAACAGGCCTGGCGGAATACTCTGCCAAATGAGATCAGAGACCTGCAGGATCTCAGACAGGTCCCTCCGGGCTCACAAGGCAGAGCCGTTCTGCCAGGCCTATGGTTGAGGCCTGACATGGGACATCTGAACCTGCTGACTTCTCTGCCTGCACCTGCCAAGATACACATACCTCTAGTGAGGATTATGCTATTATGACCTTCCTGTCCCCATACAATAGACAGATTTTTATGGGCAATATTAATATTTTAATCTTACGATGCTTAAAATCTTAATTTAATCAGATTTTAATAATTTTCCTTTATGGGATTTTACTTGTGATCTGCCCCGAGTCTATTGAGACAGGACAGAATAAAAGCTCAAATATAAATAAACCACCCCCACCCCCTTACCTTTATTTTTTCCCCGGCCTCTCGAATGCTGTTTCCATGGAACCAACCTCCACAAAGTTACTGGGAGCGCTATCAGGGAGGGAGTATAATGTTTAAGGAAACAATGGGGTTGATGTGGCTAGTTCTAGGGTACCAACTTGCAGGTAGGGACTGGAATTCTCCAGGAATTACAGCTAATCTCCAGTCTACAAAGATCTGTTTGACAGTTCCCACAAAGAGGGTGGTGACGTGGCCGGCATCAGCCTTCCCCTTTGGGACTCCCACTCTATGGTATGCTGCCCCCAAGGAGGCATGGGATGCCCCGTCATCCGAGATCTTTCTTTAAGCGGTGCTGCAAGGCCTGTTTGTTTGCTAAGGCTTTGGATGGGCTGTGAACAGACGGCGTATTTTAGGGAGGTTGAGGGTGCTGTGTCCGTTTTGCTGAAAGGAAATTGGAGGCAAGATAGTGACATAGATAAAGAAGGCCCTGCCGGAACAGACTAAACAACGATCCGATTCAGCACTCCATTTCTTGCCAGCTGCCTCCAGGAAGCCCGAAAGCAGAGCCCTCCTCGTAGTCTCTTTGTATCTGGTATTCACAGATATACTGCCTCTGCGCATGGAAGTTCTGTTCAACAACCAGTGTGGTGTAGCGGTCAGAGTGTCAGAGCAGGATACGGGAGATCCAAATTTAGACCCTACCACACTCTGTAGGGTTGCCAGCCTCCAGGTGGTGGCTGGAGACGTCCCGCTGTTACAACTGACCTCCAGGTGACAGAGTTCAGTTCACCTGGAAAAAATAGTCACAGTGGAAGGTGGAGTCTACGGCAATATACTCTTCTGATATCCCTCCTCTCCCCAAACCCCACCCCCCAAAAATCTCCTGATATTTCCGAGCCTGGAGCTTGGCCGCTCTACAGGGTAGCATGCTGGGTGACCTTGGGACATTCCTCACAGGGTTGGTGGGCCCTGCAGCTTAAGTGGCAGCCATGGCTTCCATCTGTCGCAGTCCGTATCACTGCACCTTCTCCCCCTTCCCCATGAAGTTCTTTCCATGGCACCCCGGCAGCCCTTTTCTTCCTGACTCCCCGCCCCTCCTCTCCTTAACGGCCTCCCTTCTTCCCGCCACAGGATGACATGCAGAGGGTCATTGACCAGCAGCTGATGGACAAACACCCCAAGGAATGGAGCCAGCCCACTTACTCCTTCTCCGGTGGTCCGGGAGCCAAGCGTCGCAGCAGAGCCTCTCCCTTGCTGAGGCCGGAGCAGCAGGGGACCGAGCCCATCGGGGCAGAAGGGAGTCGCCTCTTTTCTTTTTTCAAGAAAAATTAGCTGGAAGAGAGCAAGCACTTTCCTGTTCTTCTTTTCTTTTCTTTTTTACTTTTTTTTTGGGGGGGGTTGGGAAGAGAGGCGAAGGAAGCTGGGGAGAAGCGAGCGAACCCGCGACGGGATGGTCCCAAAATTCTGATCAAAGACAAAAACTGCCAAAGGGCAAAGGAGTTAAACTCTTGAACTCTGCACTATTCGCAACCCACCGTGGTCTGAACTCAATGTTTACATGATGTCATAGTAAAATTGCAGATCTACAGCGTGATAGCAATGGAAAGGAGCTTTTTTCCCCCCCTATACCTTAAGCAACACGAGAAAGCAAGTGCAAAACCTCCAGGGTCTATTGCTAGGGCCACCCTGTTTCTGCTGTGTTCATTCCAGGTGTCTTAAAGTCGCTTCTGCCAGAGGGAGAATTCGAAAGGAGCCAGCTCAAGGGGTATGTTAGGAAGGAGGGGGGAAATGGTGGTCATAGAATCATAGAGTTGGAAGGGGCCAGACAGGCTGTCTAGTCCAACCCCCTGCTCAATGCAGGATCAGCCCAAAGCATCCTAAAGCATCCAAGAAAAGTGTGTATCCAACCTTTGCTTGAAGACTGCCAGTGAGGGGGAGCTCACCACCTCCTCAGGCAGCCTATTCCACTGCTGATCAAGGCAGTGCTGAATCAAAGAGGTTTGGGTTCTTATCAAACCAGATTCCAATGCCTTCAGTGGTGTGGCCTGTCTGTCCTTATCCAAGTAGAGAAGCATGACAAGTCTTGGTGAGAAGTCATAGGAGTTTGGGTCGGGCACATGAGAAGCTAATTCATATGTGCAACTGGTACCAAGAGGCACAGCCCTGGGGTTCATGGCTATTTTACAGGAAGTTGAATCTCATGGAGGGGGATTGTCTTGGAATGAGTATACACTTTAAAAAGAACCCATCAGGGCCAATTCTGCACATGTTAGATAATGCACTTTAGAAGATTTTCCTGTTCTGCACAGGAAAATTCAGCTGTAAAAGCACATTGAAAGTGCATTATCCAATCTGTGTGGAATGAATGGTACCGTGAATCTCATTTTCCTTTCTTTCTTCCTCCCTCCCTTGCATGGTTTTAGGGGTATGTGCGCAATCTTTAAACAGCTGAAAGCCTGTAATCCCCAAACCTGATCCTCATAGTTTTAAAAACTGTAATTCCCAGCAGGAGAGCAGGAAGCATTCTATACAAGCATGGCTGCTTATGCGTTTGAGAGTTGGTTCAAAAAGTTTTGTGAGTCTTTGAGAGCCCCAGGAACATGACACAAGGTTGTCCTTAAGCAAAGTCACATGGCTTGTTGACGTCTAATCCTTAATCTACCTTCTGCTGTTGTTTTCCTGGGCGTAGGGGAAAGGGGGGTGGCTGACTGCAGAACGGAAGCAGAAGGAGAGTGACATCTTCTTAGAGGGTCAGGTTGCAGTCTGCTTCTACTACCCCCTCAGAAATAACAGGTCTTCAAAAACGTCTTTGTTAGTTAAGAGATTGTTAGCTGGTCTTCCAAGAAGGTGGATTAGGGGCTGTGGCAGTTCTGGTTCAACTGAGATAGACAACTTCTTAGTGGGAATTGGAGTTGAACAACTTCAGACTACCAGGAAGGGCTTCTACGACTGTGAATGTTCCTTCTTACAAAGAAATGCCCTGTATATGTTAGAGAAAAAACAACGCTTGCGTGTCAGAGAAGGCTAGGCTGGAGCCCTTTTAATTTTGTGCTGGATTGTACGTGGGGGCAGCCGACCCATGTGACCCTGACTGCCGTGTGAAGTGGTTCAGCCCAAATGGAGGTTTACAACTTCAGTGAGAACAAGCCAGTTGTCATTTATGGGGAACTTGATTTGCTTGCCTCTGCACCCAGCCCTCTCTTCAGTCAGCCAAACAGTGCAAGTTGCATAGTCCTTGGACAGTCACCTTGTGGTCCCTGCTCTCTGCTGTGCCAATCAGTCTGACGCACCCTGTTGTTGCGTTTAGCAGGGCCCCCCAATCTATTGGACTCCTGAATTTGAAATCTGTCTTGCAACTCTTGAGTAGGGCACAGAAGTGCTGGATGGGATAGATGGTAGGGAGCTTGCTATCTTTAATAGAGCAGAGAGAAGATCCCTGTATTCTAGTACCTCCTGTTATCAAGGGCCTAGTCCTCTGTAATCCTATGGAATTAAGTAACAAGGGCTGTCTTAACACTGAGCAATTCTGCATCTATTTTAGCCAATTCTACACATACCCCTCCTTCCTTATGTGACACCTGCAGGTGTTTCTGAAGCAGCCCCCCCCCCCACTAGCCTGTGTCCCCCTCTGCTCTTTTTTGCTGGCCCCACTCCTAGTGAAACACAAAACGGTGAAGGAGCACGGTTACAGACGGAGGAACACGCTTTCCATTAACAAATGGAAATCGGTAGCTGAAGGTCTCTTCTGCAGTGTAGGGAAATGATGCCTTGTATAACCCTAGGCTTCCTTTTCTGAACTCAGCACATGCAGGCGTATGCATGTACACCTGGCATGCACACCTGCCTTGTTGTTATTGTTGTTTTCAGACATAGGGTTGCCAACATCCAGGTGGGGCCTAGAGACCTCTCAGCATTATAATTGATCTCTGGACTACAGAAATCTGTTCCCCTGGAGAAAATGACTGCTTTGGAGGGGGGACTCTGGTGTTATATGGCTCCCCCTCCCCAAGCCATGCTTTTCCCATTCAGGAGCTGGTGATGTTATAGCCAGCTGCTCCCTAACCAGAGTTGCCAGCTCTGGGTTGGGAAATACCTGGGGATTTTGGGGGTGGAGCCAGGAGTGGGCGGGATTTGGGGCAGGGAGCGACCTCAAGTTGAGTCGAATGCTATGGAGTCCCCCCTCCAAAGCATCCCTTTTCTCCAGGGGAACTGATCTCTGTCACCTGGAGGTGAGCTATAATTCCAGGGGATCCCCAGGTCCCACCTGGGGACTGGCAACCCTAAGACCATAACACATCCTTCTGCAGTACAAAAGGGGGAAAAAGCTTTTTTTCAATTTATCCCTCACCAACAAGGGGAAAAAACACTAAAGGCAATCATACCTGTATTCTTGTGCTGTTAGTAACCTTGCAGCAGTGCCCAAAGATCCCCCAAGCAGGGGAACTAAAATTGTGAACATTTGTGAACAAATAAAATTGTGAACAAATTGTCTTTCAGGGGGTATAGCAATAAGAATTCAGGCATGTAACTGTTCAGGGTTCGGGGGTTCGCAAAGGTCTAGTTGCCGGTGTAATTAGGAATGTATTACCGAGTTTTAAAAAAACCCACAAAGAGCAAGGGGTTCTTGTGCTAGATGGGCCATTGGGGCTATCATAAGGGGACGCCACAAGCCATCCCTGGGCTGAAGTTAATATTGTGCGCATTGGGTGAGCACTTTATGCACGTCAGCTCTGTAGTAAAGGCACAGTTGAGAAGACTGGGCTTCAAGAGGATAAAGCAAAAATGGTAAGGAGAGAGAAGAAGTCCAAAACTCTAAGCAACAAAAGGATTTCCTAGCTTGCTTGCTGTTCTTTTTCAACCCAGGCTGAAGAGCCGTGCAAATCTTTAAATGCAAAAGGTGGGAAATCATGGGATGGTCGCCTGCCACACTCCTGCAGGTTCCTCAGTTGCCCTGTCAGACAGCAGCTCATGGCCTTCAAAAAAACAATCCTGTAATAGTATTACATTACTCAGTGTGGGAAGAAAGGTTGTTTTCTAAATTTAGCTGTCCTCTAGACTGGGGCGGGCAAACTGTGGCCCTCCAGATGTCCATGGACTACAATTCCCATGAGCCCCTGCCAGCAAATGCTGGCAGGGGCTCATGGGAATTGTAGTCCATGGACATCTGGAGGCCCACAGTTCGACCACCCCTGCTCAAGAACATCTGAACTTGGGTTACCAAACTCCAGGTTGGGCCTGGAGATCTCCCAGGATTAAAACTGGCTTCTAGATTATAGCAATCAGTTCCATGGGGAAATGGCTGCTTAAGATGGGCTGTATGTTATTCTAGTTCTCTGGAATCTTCCACCCCTCCAACCCGTCCTGTCCCCAGGCTCCATCACTAAATCATGAGGAATTTCCCAGCCTAGAACTGGTGAGAGTTGATATCATGCCTACTGGACATTTAGCCGCTGTACCAAAATGTAGAACAGGATCCAGGCAGAGGCAAAATAATTTTTTAAGCTTTCTGACAGTCCCTTATGAAATCATATTCAGGGGGATCTATAAAAATATGCAGTTTTTAGTAAGCCTCAGATAAAGCCTCAAGTAAAACATTGTCTGCAAATATTTTTTGAAACACTACAATGTCATCTGAATTGAACACTTTTTTTTTAAAAAAAAAAGGGTGACTATAGAAATTACAATCACTGATTCAGGAAGTCTGCATTCAGCATGCAGGAAGACCCTTCAGTAGTTTTACCTTCATCTTGTAGTTCGTTTGGGCTTGGACTACAGCGATTTCTGTTTGATAATAAGAGTAATGCCAGTGAATGGTTTGCTTGTGTTTCAAGCATTAAGGCTAGTGGCAACTGTGATCTCTGAAATCTTGCGTTAGATTCAGATCACACGGGAAATTTGTCGCTTTGTTTTGTTAAAAGTGCATTTTTAGCGTGCGGCTTGATCCTCCTGGGGCTTTTTCCTAAGGCTGACTGCATCTCATAGAGTCTCACAAAGTTTTAAAAAAATGAGTCAGCATTTCACTGACTTCCAGTGTTTCAAGGAAATTTTGGCCTCTTCGGCTCTGCCTGAGTCCCCTTCTTCCGTGTTTGGTGCATGCCAAGAGGAGAGCAGAGAGAGGAAGATTTAAGAGGCACAAGAAACATCCTGCCAGAATGTACAGTGGTCAATTCAGACTGTGGATGAGCGCTCCTATGCAACACAACCCGTAACCCTATGCATGCTCGCTTGGGATGAAGTCACGTTGAACTCTGGGTCTTACTTTTGTGTAAACATGGGTGGGGTCCAATTGTACACCATGGCGGTATGACAACTTAGTTGCTGTAAGGTCATCCCACGTTTAGGCCACCAGGCTGGTACAAATCCAGCCACCAGCCCCAGCTTTGGGGGAAAGAAAGGAAAGGAAAGCAATAACAAGGAGAAGCTGGCCTCTTCTGAGCAAGCCAGCTGCATGTCTTGTTTCCTGCCATTGCAGAGCAGCCCCTCCGTGCAGGTTTCTAGCAAGGCCCACTCGCACCAGCGCACTGTGATTTTAATGAACCATAGCCAGGGGTGGGTTTTTGGTGACAAGATTTGAGTGGGGCCTGCCACCTGGTCTGTATTATGAATTCTGATGGGGAGGGGGGTGTCAGCTGAGCAAATGACACGGGCTTGTCTTCCCCTTTTTCATGCATTCTGAAAGCTCAACCGGTTGTCGGGAGGTCGGGAGACATTCTCCCCAAAGGAGGTCCTTAAAAAAACAATTGCACAAAAAGTCTTAACAGACTTTGGAAACGTCCATTATTGCGCTTAGACAATGATGCCATCTTTTACCCCCTTAATAGAGGCTGGCTACATCTTACTTTCGGGACCGGAAGAGAAGCCAGGGCTTACTAAGCTCTGCTAGCAGAAAATTTTGAAACAAGCCGAGCAGGCGGGAGCAAAGATGGGGTTCAGGAGATGCTGCTCCTCTGTGGCCGTCCCTGGTCTTATGATGCTTGTCTCTGTACTTGGCAACTGGTCTTCTCTGGGGGGATGGGAGGGAGAGGAGCAGGAGAAATTCACCATTCTGCTGGGAGAATAGCAGCCAGCAAGTCCTGCTTCCCTGTGTTCACCTGTCACCCCTTTCCACCTGCCTCTGCCTCCTTTAGAGTTCCTGGCAGGGAGAGATGGGCAACCTGGACCCACGGCAAGTGGAATGTGTAGCCAGAATCTAGCCATCTTGTGTTGGACACAGGGGCCAAAAGTAAGTCCTGGTTGGAGTAGGTGAGGTTCACATCAGCAATAGTCGGGGGGGGGGAGGGTTGGTCTAGCACTGCCGCAGTTTAGAACGGAGGTGGACGCATTGCCTGCTCCCCTGCTCCATGGGGAAAAAATTCTGCACAAGTAAAATAAGCATTGCAGGGAGAAAGCCATGTTGGTACTCCTCCCCTGCACTGCTAGCTTTCTATGTTGCAGGAATTCAACCACTGGACCCCTCTGCCTGCAGTGGTACAGCCTAGGAATGTGCTTTGTGTCTTATTTGCTGAATGAACGTAGAACACAGGCAAAGAGAGGACTGGAATAGAGTTGATTTTCCCTGAAAATGGCAGGCTCTAGGGACAATTTGCACCTCCAAAGAAGATCAAGTTGTCCCTCAGCCCCAGATATGCTTTTACCGCAAAGGGAGATGTGCCTGGGAGCTGTGTCAACAGGTCCCTTGAGGACCGAGTGTAAAAAAGAAAGAAAAAGCACACCGCAGGGATGAACAGACAGAATGTATCTATGTATGTATCTATGTACATACCACACAGTGCAGTAATTTTTGTATGTAGCAGTAATGTAAATAAATATATGGTTTTTATAAAATATTCTATAAAGGCATATTTTAGTAGAAAACACTGCTCTACTGCTTCTTTTGTAAATAGTTCTCGTCCAAATAAAAAGAGTCCTTTCTATGGGTTTTGTGGTCGTGAATCGCTCACTGGGATGGGAGGGGTGGCCTGACCAACCCGCCCCAACCCTACTCATTGCAGGATCAGCCTAGCAGGGGTGGCCAGACTGCGGCTCTCTAAGTATCCATGGGCTACCATTCCCATGAGCAGGGACTTATGGGAATTGTAGTCCATGGACGTCTGGAGAGTCACAATTGGGCCACCCCTCATTCAAACTGATTGAATCGATCTGCCCAACATGCTTAAAATATCCCTGATAAACGTTTGTTCAGCTGCTGCTTGAAAACTACCAGCAAGTCACTACTTCCCTCAGCAGCTGATTCTACCGCTGAACTACCTTTTTTAACAGAAATGTTCTGGTGTAAACCGTAATAAATATACATGCATCCTTATATCTAGCAGATATCTTTCCACCTGTAGTTTAAAGCCATGACTGCGGGTCCTCTCCTCTGCTGCCAACAGGAACCGTTTCCTGCCCTCCTCCAAGTGACAACCTTTTGGATACTTCAAGAGAGCCATCCTGTCCTTAACCTCCCGTTCTCCAGGATGAACATTCCCACATCCTGCAGCTTTTCATCATTCTCTTCTGCACTGGCCCCCTCCTGTTCACATCCTTGCTGAAGTGAGGCTTCCAGAATTCCGCAGGGCTATAACAGTAGATATATGGCGATAGTACAGATGGTTGAGTTTGTGAAGATGGAACTCTTGAGAGAGAATAAAACAGGAGTAAAAGTCAACCGAAACCATCCTCATCTTTCAGTCTGAAGGCCACTTATACTTTTCACCGGAGGATAAAAAGATCAGTATTCCAGATTAACATAAACCCAGCTGCATCTTCTGCCAGTTATGCAATTAAGCCACGTTTTAGCTCATTTATTCTGCTTGTGCTAATGAAAAGGCACTTCACAGGGCTCTGAGGCATTTCCTCCTGGAAATCTCATTCAGCAACTCTTCTGCTTTTTGAGATTGCCTCAGCCTTTGCGTATCTTCTCAATGAGGAGTTGGGGATTTAGGAGTCCTGAGTTTGCTTGGGGTTATATCGGTTTGAACGATCGACAGACCAGGCTTCTTCTACCTCTCATTGCAGACAGTCCATGAATAAATTACATCATTCCTGTCACACTGCAGGGCCTTCTTTTCACTCCACTGGTATCAGGACCCTCTCCATCGACTCCAAGTCAGACTCCTCACCTTGAGGAGCCAAGGCTGCTGGCTGAGGAGGACTGTGGGGAACACAGAGGGCCTGATAGGGCAGAGGCCACTGCCAGAACCTGCAAGTGAAATTTTGCCTTCTGGCTGCCAGCACCTATTGACGTTCCCAAGCCTTGCGGTCAAGACCTTTGAAGCTGCACCAGAAGCTGACTGGTCTGTCCGCAGAACAATTGAGGACACCGATTGTTTATCCTTCCAGGCTAGTATTTGCCTTTTCCAAAAATCAGTTACTGGTTCCCAAGAAGGCCTATTCTGTAATCTTGTTACTGCTCAATTTTCTTAAGAGCCCTTGGACACTGTCAAAAATTATTTGCAAATAAAGTGTACAGATGGCTATCAGCTCAGCCCTGTCCTGATCGCTGACAGCAGACACACAAGCAGAATTTGTAAAGCGATTCCAGGATCAAGAAGCAACATACAATTTCAAGGTTCAGGCAGAGGGCCAGGCCTGAAGGGAAATTCAAGAACAAGGATATGAAGGTACAGGCTGGAATCAGAGATGAAGAAGTTGATCTTGAACACCAGCAGCAAGTTTAGTAGTAAACACCTGACTTGCTTCCACTTAGCCACTTTCTTCTCTGCTTTTAAGCATTATGCTGCTCAGCAGCCTGTATTGCATCATGCACATGCTGGCTGCCTCAGTCCTGCTCCTGCAAGCACTCATCCTCATTGTTGGTGCTGGACCAGTGCTGTGTTACTAGGCAGGCACTGCACCTTCTGTCTTGAAGGACTCTCCTTTCTCCTACAGCATTGCTGAGGCTCAGGTGATGGGGTGGGTGTGAACTGGCTGTTGCCATCCCAGAGTATGCTGGTTCTTGGCTGAAGATCTAGGTCTGGTCCCTCAGAAATTGCCTTAACCTGCAGCACCTCTGCTGCTGGCTACCTCTTCCTCAGAGGACCCTTCTGCGAGGCTTCACTCTGCTGGTCCGTGACCACTCCATTTGTTCCACAATTTCTAAATTCTAGAAACCGGGCAAGGCCATCAGTTGCAGTGCTTATTCTGTGGCACGAAGAGTGATCATATTCCATCCAGCGAAAGAGCTCTGTTTTACAGGCCCTGCGGAACCGCAACAGTTCCTTCAGGACCTGCAGCTCACCTAAGAGCTCATTCCACCACGTCAAGTCCAGGACCGAAAAGACCCTGGCCTCGGTTGAGACCAGGCGCACCTCCCTCGGGCAAGGGATCTCCAACAGATTTGAACTCGCCAAACGTAAAGCCCAGCGAGGGGCATAAGGAGAAAGGGGGTCCCAAAGATATGTGGGGCCCAGACTGCAGATGGCCTTAAAAGGTTGATGGCCTTAATGTCAACACTAAAACTGGCAAGTAACCACACAAGATATTCAACTAACCGGTGTCTGCTGTTCTGCATAAAACAGGGCTCCACATTTTATACCCACGGCTGGGGAAAGCAATGGAGACAGAGAGCCCTTAGAGGAAGGTTTGGCAGCTTGGCACCTTTATTTTTAGTTTTTAAAATTATTTAAAAAGCATTAATTAGAAAGTTTCAATAGACAGAAATTATCCTAGCAAACCCGTTAGACATTCCACCGCTTGATATCAGCACTGCTAAGGATACAGCCCCCCCCTTTCGTTTAATACTCCTTGCAGGTGTCACCCACCAAGCAGCCTAACACTGGACAACCTCCTTTCACGCTGAGTTGAGGTTGAGCGAGGGAGATGGCTGGAAGCAGCACTGAAAAAGCATACCACACCTCAAAAGCCAGAAAACTGTACTGCTGACTGGCAAAGCTCATACCTGTGTTCCCCATTCCCAAGAGACCACTGCAACTTGAGAACACACACCCCACCCCCACCTTCCCCCACCCCACCCCACCCCCAAGGAGGAGACACCATTTCCTCAGGCCATCAGATCCAAATGGAGATCACCTCTGCCATTTCTACAGGCCTCTTACACTAGAAACTCCATCCCCATACTGGATTGCTCAAAATTCACATCCCCCTGGTTGTGTTTTGAATCCGTGAAAAGTAACTTACAAGAGATGGGCAGAGAAGCCGGTGGCGGAAGGCAAGAAGCTGGGACGTTACTCATTTCCCCTTCCCCAAACACCTTCGCTGGCTGAAACTCATCACATTCATGACTTGCGTGGAAACGTCTGCGGAGTCAGACTACCTGCCGTGTGATTGTGCAATCAGGGCATGTTCATAAAGGCAAACGAACAAAATAAATAAGGTTTTCAGCCCTTCTTGCATGATTCAAAGTCCAAAGGGTCACCGACACTGAAGGCCCTCTTGATATCATGATTAACTTCAGGGGCCACAAAACACACACGTCTGTTTTGGTTTGATGGGCGGGTGTTTCTAAAACCCTCTTAATGTGCTAGGAGAGGTCATTCTTTGAATGCCAAGGAGCCTTGGTTATTCCCCTACCGAAGGGCGTGGCAGCCAGAAGGAACCTGATTCTACCTTCGGCCTAACAAGCACCCAATGGCACTGTCGAAGGAGATCCAGTCGCCCCCGCACAACTCAGGCGAGTGGCCTTGCAGCTTCTTGATATCCAGAAGGCAGCATCCACCCTACTGAGGAGGACCTTGGAAATAGCCTGGCAACAGCTGCTGGTTGCAAAACAACATTTGGAAGAGGGGAGAGTCTCCTCAAGTCCTTGGCCTCAGTTATACGTACACATACCAAAGACTTTGTCCCCCAGATAAAGCACTTCTGAATTCAACCCTTCTAACTGGATACTGAATGACGGATGGGGGAGAGATGGGTGGGAAGGGTCTGTAGCACTGGACGATGTTACAGGAGACTGGGCAGCCAGTTGTTTTAAACCAAGTAGCTCATCCCTGGAGGTTTCATTTTAACAATTGGCCCAGGGCGCTTCTTGTTCCCCTCTATCACACTGCTGAGAGGCGAGAAGGCAGGGATTCCAAGGACGGCCGGTCAGCTCCAGCAGCGTCAGCAATTCTGGAATGTAGGGAAAGAATCTCAGGAAGCTCCCATGGCCACCTGGAGCTCCGCAATGAGCGCAGCGCAAAGCCTCAAGGAGGCCAGTTCCTAGCTTGCAAGCTAACAAAGGCCCAGAGAGCAATGGATGCCAACTCTGCGTTAAGGACCATCATTCTGTTTCTTTGGAAAAGGGGCGGGAGGGCGGAAACGACACATGATAGGTTGATATTAAGAAGGCAGGGGCCAAAGCGACATGAGGGGCAGACACAGCCGGGGAAAGCAAATATACATTATGTACAAACTTTTGGAATCAGAAGTCCACTTGGTAGGCAAAGTCATTTGTTTGTCTACAAGACGCTCTTGAAGAAGCAAGGAGGAGAGGGGGAGGGATCACCTCCATCCAAGACCGTCTTGGCACTGCTGCGGTAAGGTGCCTCCTGACCGAAGACATGGAGAGAACTCATTTTAAATAACGGCACAAACTGAGGGGGGGGGGAAAACAAGTCCTCCCAAGGCCTCGCCCAGCGGGATAGCCTGAGTCTGGCTGGAAGGGCTGAGCTGTCTGAGTGGGCAGTCCCGGCCGCAGGAGAAAGGGGCACTAGCAGCACCGTTTCTTCCGTTTACTGATCTTCGTGAGCTTCACCACGTCGTTCTGTTGCTGCTGCTGCTGCTTTGCCAAGTTGTCCTTCTTTGCTCGCAGAACCAACTCTGTGATGCAGTTGAACATCTTGCGGGAAAGAAAAGGGTCAGGTGAGAGTCGGAAGAGGCAAAAGCAAGCCGGCAACGGTCTCCCCTTCCAATGGGGTCGCGCCAGCTGATCTTAAAACCAAGACAAGTACAGCCAGAACATTAGCTGGCCGTTGGTCAGAGGCTAAAAGCCCTGGCTGCAAGACCACAGGCTCATCTCTTTCTAAGCTCCTCCTCACTTACAAGGTACTCCTGTCCTCCTTTTTCCTGCATGATCTTGGGGGGAAGTCGGGTAACTACGGTCAGAATTGTGACCACCGCCGCTTATATGTTATATGTGACTTGTGGTTGATGTTAATTGGGGTTTTTATGGGGATTTCATTGTGTTTTAACTGTTTATGTTATAAGCCGCCCTGAGACCTATTTGGAGAAGGGCGGTCTAAAAATTAAATAATAATAATAATAAAATAATAATCTCTGTGTGTGAACTCTGGCTAACGCAGATCTGGTCTTGGATCCCAAGGAAGATTTCCACGACTGAAAAGCATTTCCATCAATAGAGTGGAAATCCTTGCATCTCCCTGCTCCTCTCGTAGCACAAAACACGTAACATAGGGGAAAGGGAATACATGAACACCCCCTTCTGCTTGCAGCATTCCTACACAGGGTCCACCTCTGGCAATGCCTCATGAAACTGGGTAGAACCTCACAGGATAAGTTATAGACTTTAAGTGGTAATATAGAGGTGCAGAATTTAAGTACTTTTTTCCCCTTATTCCTGAACAACTTTTAAAAATACAGCCCAGTACTTTGATCTGCCAGGTGCTTGACACACTCCCCCCCCCCTTCCATTTTTGCAGTTTCAGACATCAAAAAGAAGGCAGCACATCAAGTCCCTGGTGGGCCACCATACGCGGCTGCTGGGCTATTGTCAGCTTCAAGGGTGCCTGCAAGGAAACACTTAACAGAGGAATAGGTAGGGCAGGTCCTAAACAACAAGGGACTGTTTTGTCATCACCAGGTTTTTGGCTTTTCCCTTCCAAGGTGGTATCTACCCCAAAGGACTTGCACGGCCACACCAGGGGTGGCATTTGTTGCCCTCTGCTTGCTACTCTGATGGCTCACACAGCATTCTGCAGGCAAAGATGGATACAACCAGGCTACACAGCTGCTCAACCCCCTCCCAGTTGCTCGGTGACAGAAGGCTTGAGGGAGGAAAGAACATTCGTGGACCTCCCACACAGAGGCAGCTGCCCTTTGGCCTTGGAGGAAGAAGGCTCACCCCTCTAGTCTTGCCCCTGGATGCCTCTTACCTCTTCCACATTAACGTTCTCTTTGGCGCTTGTCTCAAACAGCTGGATCCCCATCTGCCCGGCAAATTTATAGGCATCTTCTGTCTCCACGACTTTCCTCTCTGGATCATCATTCTTATTGCCAACTATAAAGATAAGGTCATTACAGAATTCTTAGGCTCCAGCTCATAAAGGCAAGGTGGCATGTATGCAGTCACTGCTGTGAAGTAACAGCTGTACGAGAGATGAATACTGGGCCTTGCGTACATTGCTTTAGTAACCCCTATGGCACACTTGGGTTAGCCAATAAGGTCGTTTTGCAGCCTGGCACGGACTAAGAGATAACTATTTGTTTAAGACCTACTAATGCAATTAGAAGAAGAAGAGTTGGTTTTTATACCCTGCTTTTCACTACCCAAAAGAGCCTCAAAGCGGCCTACAATCCCCTTCCCCTGCCTCTCCCCACAACAGACCCCATGAGACAGGTGAGGCTGAGAGAGCTCTGACAGAAGTGCCTCTTTAAGAATAGCTCTGAAAGAACTGTGACTGGCCCAAGGTCACCCAGCTGGTTGCATGTGGAGGAATGGGGAATCAAACCCAGCTCTCCACTGCTCTCCAGCTGATAAAAAGAGAGACAAAGCAGATAAAAAGACTTGGACTTGGGACTTCCTGGCTCACAGCTTTCTCTCTTGGCCACCACATAAGACTCGATATCTGTTCCACATAATATTTCTGGTAAAGCCTTGGAGGAGGAGCATGTCTCCTGGCTTAAGTGGCACTCAGCACTTAACACCCAATCAGGGCAGCTGTCCCGCCTCTGAGTGTCTCCTCCTCCAACCGGCTTGCCTGTTTGTCCAGCAGCCAGCCAATCTCCTTCCGTCCCCCACCTCTGACCACCCCCTCCTACCACTTCCCTCCGAGGCTCAGAGGCTGCAGATCCCCGCTGCGTGAGAGCTGTCCCTGCTGGTATGTTCCCTGCCCAGGGGCCTCCAGCTTGCAGCCTTTCCAGGTCCTGGGGGGAGGGATACGCTATCTGCAGAGTTCTTCCCCCCCCCCCCCAATCTAGCACCCGTTGTATTCCTGAATGCAACGGGCTTGGTCCCTAGTCACACAATGAAAGCAATCTCATGAATGAGCCATTGGGCACCAAGGCTGACGAAGTCCAACGCCTACTCAAATGGGGCAGCTTACCCAGTATCCGGCAAACGTCGTCGCAGTTCTGGTTTATTTCGTGTAACCATCGCTTCACATTCACAAAGGATTCAGCACTCGTGACATCGTAGACCACAATAACTCCGTGCGTCCCTCTGTAGTACCTGGGGAGGAGGGGAGGGAAAGACACACCCATTCATGTTTCAGAGCATCAATCCAGCACCTGCCCTAAACGAACTTACTGGGAACCCAGTTTTAGCCCTCCATTTTCCTTCTAATTTAAATTTATAGCCCGCTTTTCCATGGCTGGCTCTCAAAGGAGCAAGCCTTAACCCAGCAAATGTGAAACACAGGTAAGGAGAGGCTGCCTCTTCTTGCTTTGGTGCTTTAGCTTTGTGGGGGATGCGCTCTCTGCAGGAAGTGGAACTGAATCTGTGGGATGCAGCATTGGCAGCTAGACGGCAATGAAGCATCGGATCACCATGGAGAGGACTTTGTGGGCTTGGGACAACTGCTGTCGCTACTGGCTCAAAGCAGCTTAGCAAGAAGGAATTCAAAGGTTACTGCCGAGAAAGGGAGACATTATGGAAGGCGCAGCCCTGGTTGGGAGGACATGTCGCTGGGCAAGGAGCAAGCCTGAGCAGGGCAGGACGCAAATCCTACAACACTGAGAAGAACATGGTGCTATCGATGGATTCCTTGGACAGCATTCCAACGTGACGGTCCCAAGGATTCCTTGCACTGTCTCTGTCCCAGTGTCTATTTGTAAAACGCCACATGAGCTGACGGCACCACAAATGAAAACCTGGTCACAACATGGATTAAGTTGCTGGGGGCGGGAGAAGAGAGCTGGCGTTCCCATGTTAATAGGCTTATTACGCATTAATCACTACCGTGGACCAGTAACCTGGCTTCACCCTTGCGCCTCTTCAGTCTATTCTAAGACGTATTTACCAGAAGCAGTCTTAAGAACTTCAGTGGGACTGCACCGGGAGCAATCCGCTGCAAATATTATTATTTGTTTATTTCACTTATATTTATATGCCGCCCTTCCGTACAGCTCAGGGTGGCTTACAAGTTTAAAATACACACATACAACTTATATAAGGAGTAAAGGTAAAGGTATCCCCTGTGCAAGCACTGGGTCATGTCTGACCCTTGGGGTGACGCCCTCCAGCGTTTTCATGGCAGACTCAATACGGGGTGGTTTGCCAGTGCCTTCCCCAGTCATTACCGTTTACCCCCCAGCAAGCTGGGTACTCATTTTACCGACCTCGGAAGGATGGAAGGCTGAGTCAACCTTGAGCCGGCTGCTGGGATTGAACTCAGCCTCATGGGCAGAGCATGTCTGCTGCCTTACCACTCTGCGCCACAAGAGGCTCATATATAAGGATTTAAAAATACCAATTATAATAATTTAAAATAAATGCTGTCTCTTCTCTCTGAGACATCTCCTATTTCTAGGGGATGGAGGATGGTGATATAGAGGTAAACAGGTGGGTTCTTTCCGCTCAGGCGTCCTCCCTCCGCAAACACCACCCCATCCTGTTTTCTTTCTTTCTCTGTCCTTCCTAAAATCTCTTTCCTACCCAACCTGGGACCTATTTCCATGCACAAATCACTTGCGACTTGAAGTTCCCATGGTCTTATTTTACTTCTGCTAACTATAAGGGAAGGACAAGAAAGGACAAGGCAACAAGGCCACACCCTCCAACCACAGGAAGTCTGATTCTGAAATTCCGGCTTCTGAAGTTTCACCAGGCATTGATCAATCATGGCGTCACACCTACACGGAACAAGAAACTGCTTTTAAAAGAAATCAGGGCTGAGATTCAGAGCTTAATGCCACATCTGGGATTTTCTACTAGTTCCAGCGAACTGCCGTATGAGTCCCATCAGCCTTGGGCGTAGCCTTTACTTGACAATGTATATTTGGGGCAAAAGATGCGCTGTAACGCTTCCTGTTCACATCCGAAATCTCCTTTCCGAGTATTCCTGCAGGGCTCGGTTTTAACGCTGCTAAAGCCTGCAGCCAGAGGCAGGAAAAGCTCTGCTGACACAGCACTGATAAGCCACGCCACAGCTGACCCACACACTGCCACTACCCCGATCAACAAGACAGCCAGCAGGGGCGGCCTGTTTCGACCACATCACTGTTTCCTGTCTGAAGCTTGCCCATTCAGCATAAGCTTCAGAGGATATGCCTTGGGACCGCAAGGACGTCAAGGGAGCGTTCGAGCTGTATGTGCGCTTGCTGGTCCCTCCACACTGCTTCCTGTATCAGAAGGAAGGTAAAGGCAGACCCACAGCTGACTCATCGACTGCTGCCAATTCTCCAGCCCTGTCCAAAGATAACAGCTCTCTATTGTGCTGGGGACAACCACTAACCTCTACAACAGGGGTAGTCAAACTGCGGCCCTCCAGATGTCCATGGACTACAATTCCCAGAAGCCCCTGCCAGCGAATGCTGGCAGGGGCTTCTGGGAATTGTAGTCCATGGACATCTGGAGGGCCGCAGTTTGACTACCCCTGCTCTACAATCTAAGATAACAGGTCTTTATCCAGTCATTTTTTTGTTTAGGCCCTGGAAAGACACTGCAACTTCACTCTCTTCAGCAAGGTTTATTGGGAATTTAATCCATGCACCAGTACTGATGCCTTTCTTTGTCCTGGGAGGCAACTGAGCCACACGGCATGGGATTTTGGGGCTTCCTGCTTTGAACAACTGAAGCCTAATGAGTTCTGTGCCATGTTTTAATTGTTCTGTTACACTTTTTAATTGGCAGTTGGTCTAAAGCAAAATGCGACCTGACATACACTGCAGCTACAGAGGAAGAGCATCAAACAATACCAGCATTATACCACCATAACTGTCAGAATTACAGTATTTGCTGGCGTATAAGACTACTTCCCCCCCCCCTGAAAAACATGCCTCCAAGTGGGGGGGTCGTCCTATATGCCAGGTGCACTTCAGTTGGGATAGACATAGCTGCCCATAGTGGCCCATAGTACTGTAATGTAATGTAACAAACTCTATATTTTAAGTCGAAATGTTGGGTGGTCGTCTTATACGCCCAGTCGTCTTATACGCCGGCAAATACGGTACTCTAAAATGATTCTGGGAATTGTAGTTTGGCAAGACTGCTGAGACTTTGTTATATAGCAGGGATGGCCAAACTGTGGCTCTTCAGACATCCATGGACTACAATTCCCATGAGCCCCTGCCAGCATGTACAATTCCCAGCCACTAGCTGCTTCCTCCAAGAAATATATTTCCCGTGATTCACGGAGGAGAGAGAATGACTAGTGAAATGCTGACATAATCTTACCCCTGCCTAGTAAATAACCCAATACAAACAACAAACCCAAGATAAATTTAACTACTAAAACAGGCAGGTAAGTTACTGCACTTGAAAGATGTATAAGAGCCAGATCACTTTTCGGGCTTCTTCCTTTCAGAATCTCACACCAAGAAGAATAAATCTATAGCAGCTGATTAACCTTGCAGTACAGGAGAGTACGGCATTCTGAAGAGAACAAGCTCTCCACAAAGCTATTATTATGCCCAGTTTGAATTTATGGAAAGGTGAAATTCAAAAGAACAAGCAAAGATCCACACTCAAGCAGACCAGTTGCCCAATTAGTCCAGCATCCTGTTCCACACAGCAGCCAAGAAGGCTTATTCAGAAAGGATATTAGAAGAAGCAGTTCTATGAGAGCCCATCCCTTGGAACAAGGAGATTCCATTCAGCCATCATTTTAATGCAATAATACCTAACCAGAATACAGCCAAATGCCGTTCCCCCCATATACTATTATACACTACCACCACAGTCTAACACAACTTCTTTACCATTGAGAAACTCCTAAAACTTTCTTCAGTCTTCAAGAAATCCAAAAAGTGTTACAATCATGCAGAATATAGATGGGACACATAGCTGTGTACACACCCACCTGTGGCCAAGTCCCCTTCCCAACCCCTCCAGGATCATCATTGGCCATTTGTGGGGAGGGGTCAACAGGACCATACATGGTCATATCACCCAATAGATGTTTAACAAATTTTAAAACGATATTAAAAATTAATTCATTCTCACCCATTTGGGAAACCCTTCCAGGGCCATCAAGAAACCCCAGGGTTTCACAAAACCTTGGCTAAGAAAGCCTGGTTTAACATGATTAAGAAACAGTACCCAGGGATGGGTTATTACAGAAGGAGGCTTCTTTCTGCACATTTTCAATGACCCCATGGGAGTTCTATGAGAAAGTTAATGGGCTACACATGGAAAAGGCAATCTCTCACCCTACAGTCAAAGGCAGGTGCAAGTATAGGTATTATGCCAGCACCATCTCTGGGTACCTCCCTTTTTTTCCTGCATAGAAGTGAAAGACTACCATTTGTTCCTGGGGATGGGAGGAAGGAATCAAGGGTATTTGAGTTCTTTACAATACATAGTGCACCACTGTGGTCGGCCTTCCACCAGGCTTTTAAAAAGGTGCCTGAGTTATCACATAGTCCAGCGTAGCTTAGAGAGAAGTCCATGTACCCGTCCTTTAGAATCACGGGCCTTCAAGGGAAGCCAACCATTTTTAATTTCACTTTTGCCACATACATTAACCACACTGTAAATGAATCCACATTGCTTATGACTGATCTCGTAACCAAAACCAAGACCAATCATGGTACCCCAACATGTTTCAGTGCAATGCAGGAAATACTGCAGCAACATAAAAGATGTGTATCGTGCATAATTGTTTTTAAAAATTTGGACACCAGTATCTGTACCAAGGGACCGGCATTTCTACATTTTAAAACAGAGACGCATTCTGCAGCCTGGATAAACTGATGTTGCAAATGATCGGAATTGCTATTCAGCAAAACCTATTCTGCAATTTTGCTATTTTATTTACTGGCATTCAGTTGTGAACAACAGAGAAATGTAAAATACCGGAGTTGGGATGTTTAATCCACAGAAATGGGTAATCAACTATAAACTGTTTTTAATAAAATCAATAGGGTCGAACTTGGTCCATTTGATTCTTTAAGGCTAGTTTGGTTGTGATGAACCACCCAATGAGAAATATTCGAAATGGCCTTCACTTTTAGTAATAAATGCTAACCACTTATTAATTAGTGCTGTCTTACACTTCTTATAGTATCTCAGAAAGAAACCTATTGTGGTTTGAGTAAATATACAAGCGTTTACATCCCCCTGAGGTGGATGGCTGCTGGGCGGGGTGGGAGCCATCTGAGTTATGTTTTATTTTATAGGGAGCTTTTATGAAGAAAGGGTTTTATGGGGGAAAGCATATATTTTTCAGAAATCAAAACATGTTTTCAAACCCTGCCCACAGACATGCACAGAACCGTGGAAACCCACCCACTGATGCATCAATCCAAAACAGCAACAGACACCTAGCTGGTTGGCCCTGCACACCACTCTCCTCCCCAACAGTTCACAGAGGCCCCCTCGCTTGTCTTAGCTTAACGTTAATCCACCAGTTGCAAGGCGGATGATCCAGTTCTTTGGTCAGCGGCCATGCTCAGCACACTCACGTTGACGTGATGGTCCGGAAACGCTCCTGCCCGGCGGTATCCCAGATTTGTAGCTTCACCTTTTCTCCGTTAATCTCAACTGTCCGGATTTTGAAGTCTACCCCGATTGTAGTAATGTAGCTGCCTGCAGAGAGACAATCCGTATGCAAAAAGAAAGCAATCCTATAAACTGTGCAGCTCTTATGGAACACAGATAGCCAGTCTCAGTTAGTACTCTGGTGTCTGGATGCAAATTTTCAGCACTAACCAGGAAAGATTTTATGCTGACTGCATTCATTCACTGGAATGATCTAACAGTTCACATATTGTTGTTTCCCCTGGGGTCAAGGCAAAACCCCTAACAACAAGCCCCTCCCAAACTCAAAACATTTCAGAATGAAGACAGAACTACCTTGAATGAATGCAATCACTGAATGCCAGGCCATATCATTAACCCCCTCCAAATAACTTTAAAGAATTACGTACAGCCTATGAAAAACAGAATGGTTCACTATGCCAGTGATGCAGAGGTCTCCAAAACTTTAAACTAGTAACTAAATTGGGGTCAGGCTACCAAAGACCTCTAAACTTTCACTTGTCTGTGTCTTTACTTTTACATGCATCTCTTGCCATAAACCCAATGCTCTCACATGCATACACAGCTCATGTATACTAGTGAGTTTTAAGAAAGAAATGGGTCTGAAGCCAAAAAAACTGGCACTGAGCTTCATTAAACTTGCTGACCCCATGGAGTCCTGGAATAGGAGGTGAGTACCTACCCACAAACATTCTGTTTGTAGAGCAGGGGTAGTCAAACTGCGGCCCTCCAGATGTCCATGGACTACAATTCCCAGGAGCCCCTGCCAGCGAATGTTGGCAGGGGCTCCTGGGAATTGTAGTCCACGGACATCTGGAGGGCCGCAGTTTGACTACCCCTGTTGTAGAGGAAGAGGTCCACTCCTGACTCAGGTGCCCCAAAGTCTAAGGAAGTGGACAAGGGCATCCTTATCTCACTGCCCTGCTTGCAAATACCTTTCCTTTATCAACCAGAAGTCAGAAAGGATTATTTGCATACTGCTAAAAGTCAGAGCTCTGAGGAGAAACGCTCTGCTGGAATTGCCCTCAACCATCTCACCTGAGAAAGTGTTGTCTGCAAAGCGTAACAGCAGGCTGCTCTTGCCAACACCTGGAAGAGAAAGGTGGAAAAAACAACAACTACTAAAATGCAGGTGGAATGGGAGTACCAAGAGGTTGGGGCATGTCGTTTTCGATTACAAACACCTGGGGGATTTGTATATAATGTTCTTTCCTGCAGTCAGCCCATCAGTGAGGAGTCATCCAACAGCTGTGTCCAAACACAGCCAAAAGGATATTAAGAAAAAAGACATACACCAAATCTCATATTTTTCACAGGCACATCTCAGTGGCATTAACCAATACTGACAGTCTTGGACAAAACAGAGAGAAAAGGATGTGCAAATACAAGTTAAGGTTTTACACTGAAAAGCCAAGCAACACACACAGCTATAGTTTCAACAGTCTGTAGCCATGAAGATGAGAATCCCACTTCATTCTTCCTCCTGAAAATTCAAATACTGCTTTCGAGTAAAAATGACTGCCCTTCTCTTGTTCTTTTAGCATAATGATACTCAGCGGTGCAATCACAAGGAGCATGACAGACTTCTGCTTTCAACACAAAAGTTAATCCAATCAAACTGCACATGTAAGACTCAGCCAAAGTACATCCAAGCATTTGCTGGCAGGGGCTCATGGGAATTGTAGTCCATTGACATCTGGAGGACCACAGGTTGACTACCCCTGCTATAAGGTATCTTCCTACTATTTCACAGAGAAGCTGAGTTGCATGGCACTTGCTTAAGGTGTCAGGCTCAATCTCTGGCGTATCTAGGTAGCAGAGCTGAGAAAAGATTGTGCCCAATACCTGGAATACTAAATCCACCTGCATTAAACCATGATGGCTAGGTGGGCCAGTCTAATCTGGGAAGACCTAAGAATCTTGGACTCTGAATGAAAAAGCTGCAATGAATACAAAGCACAGTAAAGTCAAACCATCTGAGGGTACTAAACAACAACAGAAGGAAGAGAACTGTTTTTTATACCCCGCTTTTCTCTACCTGAAGGAGTTACAAAGCTGCTTGAAAGCACCATTCCCTTCCTCTCATCAGAACAGGCACCCAGTGACGCAGGTGGGGCCAAGAGAGCCCTGACAAAACTGCTGTGCCAGAACAGCCTGAAGAGAACTGTGACTGACACAAGGTCACCCAGTGGGGTGCAAGCAGAAGAGTGGTGAGTCTCCAGATCACAGTCCCCTGCACTTAGCCCCTACGCCATGCTGGCTCTCTATTGAATAAAGACGATGCATTAAAGTGAAAGGTTGTGAACAGCTATGAAGACCAAGTGCTACCTGAGTGCTTCTCTAGTGCCCCAGCACCTGGACTGGCTCCCTAAGCTGGCCTACAAAGCCCTCAACCCCTTCCAGCCATGCAGAGTGTAGAGAACCTGCCTCTATTGCTCCGTCATGACTTGACTTGAGAACAACTTCCTGCACAAAGCCACTAGAAAAACTTTCACAGGTATGTTGGTTTTGTTGCCCCACCCTTCCTCCCCTGGCCACAAACATTTGGCGATTGTCTCTGCCATCTCTGGCTCTGTCACTGCTTTGAGAAAACCACGTGGCTTAAATAATATTGACGACTCCACATTGGAGAGAAACCGGTGCCACTCCACCCCAGCCTCAGCCTAAAAGTCTCTGCCATCATCTCTACTATCCAGTTGGTCTGTCTGTCTGTGCCAAAAAAGACAAACTGTTGCTGGTAAGGGATGCCTCTACTGTTGCTGCTCATCTCTAGACTATTATGATCAACTCTGCAGGCAAAAAATCCTCCTCTGCAGGAGAGTAGGATTCTGAGGCATTGTACCATTTTAAGGCCCTACCTTCAAACCTCAAGGAATATTTCCAACCCAGGGTTAGCCAACCTCCAGGTGAGGCTTGGAGATCTGCATTGCTCTCCTCTCAAGAACACATCAGGGGCTGTTAGAGGCTCCCTTCACAGCAGGCCTGAAGGGTGCGCGTGCGGAATCCTGAGCAAGAACAGCAATTGGCCCTGAGTTGGGGAGGTGCCACCAATAGGAGTCTTCAGAACCTTCAGCATTTTGTCAGGGTCTACGGCAGGGGTAGTCAAACTGCGGCCCTCCAGATGTCCATGGACTACAATTCCCAGGAGCCCTTGCCAGCGAATGCTGGCAGGGGCTCCTGGGAATTGTAGTCCATGGACATCTGGAGGGCCGCAGTTTGACTACCCCTGGTCTACAGTGACGATTTTATGTATATAGAAGATGCCATCCCTCCAGCAAGCATGCTTGAGGCAGCTTGCAAGTACCTATGGCATGTATGGCTCTCCGTTCTCCCACTTAATCCTTACAACAATCCTCCAAGGTAGGATGGCAGGAAAGGGATTTGAACCTGGGTTTCTGCAATCCTAACTCTGCCTGAAGGGTCGGGCGAGGGCAGGGAGGGAATGGCAATGACTACAATGGAGACAGGGGAAGTAACAATCAGAACATCCGGTTCCCCGTGAGGGAATTTCCAGCCAATCAGCTCCAATAGCCATATCAAACAAGTTGCAAACTTTCAAAGCTTACAACACTATTCCCACAATTTCCCTGAACCTTCCACCTCAGCCCATACCTGCATACTTCCAGTGTGTGTCTGTGTACCACATCTGGACAGTGAAACTTGGGAGTCTCTCTGTAACCTGAGCATCTTTGCACAAGTGTCACCTGCCCTCCTTATTTGGCCTGGCTTTTGTAGAGACTAGGATTAAGGTGAAATGAGGAGTAACACTTGCGATGGTGTGTACATCTTTAGGTTGGTCTGCCATCACATGCAGCTTTTGAAACTGTACTGCCTTAAATTAGTCTAGACTCGTTGATGCTGCAAAGAAAATCTCCCACCGATTCTAAAAGGCAGAGCTTTCGGAAACTCCTCAGACTTTTCCACCTCTCTCGCTGGCAAGAATGCATGCAGACTCCGGCTTGAGAGACAAATTAACTTTTCACTGCCTTTTCTGAACCTTCATGACCTACATTTCAAATATCTTACAATGGCAAGTTCCATAAGAAGTGGCAACTTCTGCCGATCAACAACTGTTGGTATCAATAAAAGCAACAAGAACAGGAACTCTGCTGGGCCAAAATGAACTATTCCAATCCTGCCACTTGCTACCAATAGCCCCCCCTGCCCCCCAGCATGACTCGCTGAAGACTGGGTGAGGACTGCAATGAAGAAGGAACTTTCCGCGCACTGTTAAGGAAGACAGTCCCATTGCTTGCCAGTATGAATTTATGGAAGCAATACTTCTGCTTTGCTTTGTACAGATTATGTTGGAAGGATTAGGAAGGCTTTAGACTTTGCTGGGTGTTTCCCGTGGAAAGGGGGAAAACGGATCTCTCTGAAGAGGAGCCCAAGGCATGGAGGATGGCTCAAGACAATGGTTCAGAGGGAGTTTCAAGCCTGGTTATGAGAAGAGAAAAAAAATTAAAAGACCAGCTTCCATGATTTCATGGAGGTTGTTGTCTTTCCTGGATGCGTGGAACTAATTCATTGGGTAGACGGGAGCAAGATGTCCTCCTTGCAGGAGTGAGAAGATAAAACACGCCAAACACGGAGCATAAGGAATTCTGTGATGTATGATGTGCCATGCACTATTTCCTCTGCCTTTTTCAGGCAATTGGGGCAAAATAGAATTTTTGTCATGGGACTGGATGGGACACTGAGTGGCTATCGGCAAACACTTCATTTTACTCTACCCCTATGCACAAGTAGCCACAGTGTCACTTGAATTGTCCTACCAAGCGGAGAGGAGACTCCTCCCACTCCACTTCTTCCTTCATTTTCTGATGTCGTGAGACTCTCTTCTGCGCTCAGCAGGACAGCGCAGACCACATGGCAGCAAGCATATCATGGTAAGTGACCACTGGTATGTGGGCAGCTGCATTCACCCATTCTTAAGACCTATTGGGACAGAAAATGACCAAGGATGCTTATACCACGAGGAGGGAGAAGGCTCTCTCAAGGTAAAACCAAGAAAACCGACGATGGGTTACAGTTGTTAGAACTCCTTCATATACTCATTATTCTCTACTCAGATAACTTCCCATGGTGCGTTTCAAGCATCCAAACTCATAGGCCCTGTTGAGATGTCACAACAAACCTCCATCTGTGACAGGCAGAAGCACAGCTTGTTCACATGCTTGTGCACTTCCTCCTGCCTTCCAGACTAAATTAGATGTCTTTTCCTATGACAGTTATTTACTGCTTATGTGATGCAGTTGTTTCAAGAGAAGGTTCCTGGAGCAAATAAGTACTTTCAAGGGGTGCATGAGACCTCCTTGTACGATGACCCACAAACCTCAACACCAACATTGAGAAATCACTTCCCTCTTTATGTTCCCACCACAATCCCTAAAAATCAACCGCTCTGCATCTTAATACAATTAACAACCACAAATGTGGCTGGTAAATTCCCATGGGGAATTCTCAATGGCTGTTTCTTATTTCCCAAGCTCTCTTCCACCAGAGGCCTGGAAATCTGTCCTGTTTTTAAAAAGACTGTAGGGTAGAAGCCAGTGCTAGGTATGGCAAATGGAAATCAAATTTCAAATCTTCATTCATTTGTGAAACTTACTGGATGGCCTTGAGCAAGCTATTGCCTCTCAGCATGACTGACTCTGCAAGATTGTTGTGAGGCTGCTCAGGGATCCTTTGGGGATGAGTAAGATACAAATTAAAGCTAAACGTCAAGTGAAATGAAGCTTACATATGTGCAACTTCAATATGCTCATATTAATTTCTTGGTAACTGTGCTCTTCCCTTTCTCCTTTCAGTAACCTAAATGAAGCAGAGACCTTACTTCTTCCTTGTCTCTGTGTGATGTACCATGTACCATGACGGTGCTACATAAATGATAGTACCCCCCCCCAGACCCTAACATCTGAGTAGGTGTGTTTTGTGGCTATGAAAATCAATGCAGCAGAAGAGTTTACACGCTGTCATTTTCAGATATTCCTCCATCTCCTTATTACTTTAACATTCTGCAAAGTGCTTTACAATCTTTCTGTTGCTATAAATTGTTATTTGCATCCTCCTCATTATGGCTTCACTGCCAGTCGCTGCCAGAATGGCTCAGACTTTTGGATGCTGGACTCGCTTCTACACTTACTATAGTTTCTAGGACTTACTTGCAGTGATTTCTAGTACTTCTCCCCTCCATGGGAATCTCACATTAGTTAACACTGAACAATATTCAATTTTCACATTTTGAATTTAAAACATATAGGATTACTGAATAACCCACTGTATTCCACAGCCATCACGTTCCAATGAAACAAGGCCCTATTTGCATTCAAGCCTCTCAGGGTCTAACCCCTTAAGCTCAACCTGTTCCTATTCTTCCCTCCTAGGTTCACAACCCACCTATGAAAGAGTTCCAAGCCAGTTTTGTGTCCTAACCTGCTCTGTTGAAGCTGAAAAAGCATGTTTGGCCTGAGGTATCTAGCAGATTATAAGGTGCGCGTTTAACATGTCTTTTAAGAGTATTGTTACTGTAAATACATGTGTATTATGAGTTTCAACCTCCATCTACTGAGTCTCTTGAGTTGAAATAGCTATGGTGAAGGACAGATGCACTTTGATTCTCAACAGTCATGCACAGAGAAGCATAGGGACAAAACGCCATGGTACTGCTTACTGCTTTCCTCCCACATCTGATCCAGATAATAAATAATCACAACCAATACTGTGTCTTGCCTGCTTTGTTGTCATCTGGGAAGGAGGCTTAACCTTGGGATTGGACAGCAGGTAGGTGTGCCACCACAAAACTGCCATAGAGCAGGGGTAGTCGACCTGTGGTCCTCCAGATGTCCATGGACTATAATTCCCATGAGCCCCTGCCAGCAAACGCTGGCAGGGTCTCATGGGAATTGTAGTCCATGGACATCTGGAGGACCACAGGTTGACTACCCCTGCCATAGAGGGCTGGGAGCAGTCACATTCTCAAAATTTTAGGTTGTTCTAAGCCAAGCATTCTGTGCTGATGAAGGCCCCTATTTCCAAATGAGTTGTCCCTGCAGACACCACACCAGCTCCTGTGCTCCTCCATAGCACTTCTCACTGAAACGGAGAAAAGCCAGGATTGTCTTTTTGAGCAAGAAACAATGAGCACCCAAGAACACATTGGTGGGTACCATGGTACTCATGGGCCCTACCTTGAGGGCCACTGCTATGAAATGTGCAGCTGTCGCCTCACAGCAAGCCGACTAAGATATTAAGACACCACCAGTTCAAGTCTCACCTCCGCTGCCACCTCCCTAGTCCAAAGCTGCTAGCTCAGAGCCCCAACCACTCCATCCACAATGCAGTAACGGTCACACCAAAACCTACCCTGTTGCAGCAGGAGAACAAATCTGAAACAGCCTGACTATGACAATAAATGCAAGCCATAGGGGATTTCTTACAATACATGCTACCCTTTTTAGGAAAAGCACCCTGGCGACAGCCTCCCTCTCCTTACCACTCCTCTGGGGGCAAGCCACAAGGGCCCATTCTGCACATGTTGGATAATGCACTTCAGAAGCAGACTTTCCTGTCCCATGCAGGAAAACCCAGGCCTATTCTGCACACAACAAATAATGCACTCTCAACGCACTTTAGAAGCAGATTTTCTAGTTCTGCACAGGAAAACCCAGCTGCCAAAGCACACTGAAAATGCATTACCCTCTGTGTGCGGAATGGGCCCCAGCTGCAAAAGCACATGGAGAGCGCATTAACCAGCATGTGCGGAAGAAAACAATGCGCTTGTTAAGATAATGGTCTCTTTACTATTGTTACCCCCCTTCCAAACCCACCCCTCCCTCCAAAACACCTGTGACCCCTCCCCTCAAGCCGGCTGGGCCCGCCAATGGGCTTCTTCTCTGTCTCCCCCCCTCAGCGCCCACCAATAGGCACTTCCTCCACGCCCCACGCCCACCAATGGGGGGCCTTCCTCCCCACCCCCACCGCGTCCCCCAGCTGCCTCCCGCTCCCCTCGCGGTGTGGGCCAAGCCCAGGCTCCTCCGGCCGGCCACACCCCACACCCCGCCGCCCCTTCCCCTCCGTCGGCCGCTGACCGCTGTCGCCGATGATGAGGAGCTTGAAGAGGTGATCGTAGTCCCGGGCCATGGCCGGCGGAGGGGGACGGAGCGGGCGCTCCGAGGGTCGGCAGAGCGGCTCCGAGTCTCCACAGGCGGCGGCGGAAGCAGCTCCGAGGCCGGATCCTCTTCCTCCCTCAGCAGCCGGAACTGACAGCGGCGGCAACAGCAGCACAGCGGCGGGCGGGCGGCGACGACGACGACTCCCCCCTGCTTGGAAAGCGCATGCGCGCCGCTCCGCCCGGGCAGCTGGAGAAACCGCCAGCTGCTTTAGGCTGCGCCGCTGCGCATGCTCGGCCCCGCCTCTGTGCCTTTTCGGCCGTTGCGGCTTCCTTCCTTCGAGCCTGGCTCATTTCCTTCCTCTTCCCTTTCTTATCATGGCCCCCGCGTCTTTTCGCGCATGCATCTAGGCGCTTTCCCTTCCCATTTCGAGCTTCTCTCTTTCAAGTGCGCATGCGTAAATATTTGTCGCGCATGCGTGTATCGACTGGAAGGAGAGGTCGAGAGCAAGGCACCCCTGCGCGTGTCGCATGTTCGTTGCGGAGGTGGCCAAACTGGGTCTCTCCAAATGTCCATGGACTACTATTCCCATGAGCCCCTGCCAATTGGCCTTGCTGGCGGGAGATCAGGGGAATTGTAGTCCATGGACATCTGGAAACCCAGTTTGCCCACTCCTGGCTTAGGGGGTTTGGTTGAACCATTTCCCCGCCTACCGGGTTTACCTACAGAAAGAAGATTGTCTGGTCGGAGCTGAGCTTGAGGCAATGCTTTTCTTCTGAATGTATTTTCAACGGTGTATGTCAAGTCTGGAACATGAAAAAGCAAGGATGTTTTTGAGAAGGTGCACAGTGCCATAGCTTAAACATTTGTACAATGTTGTGTAAGCAGTTGGAGTTTCAAACTAGCATGCAGGAAACCCAGGTTCAAATCCCTGACTTTGTATGAAAACTTGCTGAGTTACCTTGGGGCTGGTAGAAGTTCAGCCACACCTACCTCATGGAGTTGCACAACAGCTCTTGTCCATCCTCCAAAGCAGCCCTTTCTGCCTGGGGAGCTGATCTTTATAGTCTGGAGATGAGCTGTAATTCCAGGGGATCTCCAGGCCCCACCTGGAGGTTGGCTACCCCTGGGTTGGAAATATTCAGTGAAAGAGGGAGGTCGTGTGGTTAGGAAAAGTCCAAGCAAGGAAGCGCAACTGCCATACCTGGATGGGGTGCAACTATCAGTTGCACACTCAGCCAGAAGCTTGGACATGGCCCTTGACACCTCCCTCTCCATAGGAACAGATCACGGGAGTAGCTCGGCTGGCACTGGCTACCAGTTGACTACTGGATCAGACTTAAGGTTCTGGTAATCACCTTCAAGGCCATACATGGTCTGAACCCTAAGTACCTGAGAAACCACCTCTTTACCTTAAGGTGACCAGATTGTCTCACTTTTGGAGAGACAAAGTGTACTTATGTTGAAATTAAATATATATATATTACAATACTGTTTTTGCATTCTATGTGTTCTATGAAAATTTTTGTTGCTCCATATATATCAGTTTTTAATCAAGAACCCCCCCCCCCTGGTCAATGGTGTCCCGCTTTACCAATGTTAAAATCTGGTCACCTTACTCTACCTATGCCCTCCAAAGAGTATGACACTCTGCCAACATCAATAAACTGGTGATCCCTGGTCTCAGAAAAATCTGAAGCAACAGTGCAATTGAATACCATTGTGACCATTAAACTGAAGTCACAAAACCAATTGTTCTTATTACGGTACTGTGAAAGTTATGCAAGTTCTTACTGTTTAGTTAATGTTTAAAATGTTATGCATTTCAAGCCAAGATATTATATTGTGTGATCCTGAGTTCCAAGGTAAACCACTCTGAACTGTGAGGGATGGCAGTATATAGCTATAATCTGTTCCACTATATATTTCTGGTAAGGTCTTGGAGGAGCGTGTCTCATGGCTTAAGTGCCACTCAGTGCTTAATACGCAGCCAGCCAATCACCTTCTACCCCCCACCTCTGATCACCCCCTCCTCCTTCCACTTCCCTTTGAGGGAATGTGCTTGGCCCCTAGTAAAATAAATATATAAATAACGTGCTTAATTCACATTCATAGAACTAGCTTCTCACATTATTTGATTGGTTTTAAACCCCAAGATTGCATTTCAGATAGCCGCACACATGGTTGTTGCATATGTGATTCATACTCTGATATTAACAAGTGGGAATTATCATTTCCACGAAACAAAATAATTACTTCTGAAAATGAGAGATTCCGAGACTCAAACCCATCCTGCTGTTATATCCTCAGGGAGCCTGACAGCCTTTCCCTTCTCCTCCCACAATATAAGCAAGATGCTCATGGCTCAGGGGTTAAATAGGCCAAAATCAATGGGTCCAGTGGCCCTATATGTTTCCACTTGTCCAAGAATTAGATCCAACAAACATTAATTTGTGACATGGCTGTTTTAAAAACAGGAGTTTATTTTTAGAATAGGAAAATGTCTACAAAAACCCTTTTAGTAACTGTGACTAAGAGCTTGCAGGTGCATCATGGGAAAACTTATGAGGATGGTCAATGTATTCAGCCAGGAAAAGAACACTGTTGATTCACACCTTCCTCTGCAAACTGTTAGAACAGGATCTAAATACACCTGGAAACCTTGCAGTGTAACGAAGTATAGGAGGCAAGCTACAGCCCTGTTGTGGCTGTAGTTAACCAACTTTCACAGCCATACATTGCAACTGGGAAGACCATAGCCTTGACTAGACTACTAATATAATTCCTCTTAAGATCATTTAAGCTAACAGCCTTCCCTACCTCTAGCATCAGTTAGTTTGGTAAGTAAATTGAGTTCAGACAAAAGGAAATACTTTACACAGAGTGATTAAAATATGGGTGCCAGAGGATATAGGGAAATACAGGAATAAAAAGCTTAAAAAAAGGATTTGAAGATAGATTCATGGTGAATAGGTCTATCAACAACTATGAGCCATGGTGACTGAGGGGAACCTCCACATTCAGAGGCACTAAGCCTGTCTTTCTCAACCTTTTTAACATTGAGAAACTCCCTGAAACATCCTTCAGGCTTCGAGAAACCCCAGAAGTGGAACTCACAAATGCCTCACAGCTGATATCCAATTTGTCTCTTTTGGCATCCGTTCCGAGCATGGTAAGTGATCGAACTACCATGAACAACTGTGCTGGGCGCGAGCTTGCGGATGCAATGGAAGCTGAGTTAAAGTCATGCTTTACTGACTTCACCACCATCTCATAGGTTTTCATCCTGTAGGATGTTCTCAACACCTCGTCGTAAGTTTTCCTCCAGACTCACTCTCGCCTTCTCAGCTCCCATTTCAATTCACGGAGCTCCTCTGTATACCAAGGGGCCCGCTTTTGATGTGGGGGGAGGTGGAGAAATGGTGACCTCATTGATGGCTGTCAGCATCTTGGCATGCCCATTGCTAACTAGCTCATTTAGAAAATCTCCGGGAGACATTGGGACCCACTGAGCATTTAGGGATCCGTTTGGATCCATAAGTCTCTGAGCGAGCCAGGTTACAAATAGTACTGCATGGAATGGCCACTGCAGGAGCTGCTTTTTTAAGCAAACTGTACATGAGGAGTTGTGACATCTGAACTGCTCCACCCAAAAAGGCAAAATGCATAGATGTGACTGTATTACAAGGTGTGGATGCTTGAATGAGGCTCTTGCATTGTCCAGGGAAAACCACCCTTTAGGTGCATCGGTGGTTTCTCATCTGTAAAACTGCCTGTCCTCCATTACTGTCTACCATGACTGCCTGTTGTATAGAGAAATAGGGTTATATAGCTCTTTACATGTTTAAGGCACTGTAGAACATAAATAACAGCGAGTCCAGATTGTCACAAGTGAATCACATCACAAACCAGGAAACATGAGTTTGACTCATAATACTGAGACATAGTACCATTCCATTCACCACTGCTTTGTATAAAAACTGTGCAGATTACGCACCCTGTTCAAAAAAAGATGTCTGGTGGCTATATATATAAAAAGCAAGAATCCAGAGTCATGCAAGATAAATGAACAACAACATTTTCTGGCATTAGTGTGCTTGGTTGGCACCACACATAGGAAAACAGCATCAGAAAGAAACAGCATCATTCCTACCAGTGTCATGAGAGAAGACTGACGTCACAAGATAACAGGAAGCACACAGACCGAGAGATAAAACAGGCATGTACCCCATCAATGGCAGTATCAAAAACATCCTGGACACCACAGTTGAAGAGGGATGTAGACAAACTGGAGTGTGTCCAGAGGAGGGAAACAAAGATGGTGAGGGGTTTGGAGACCAAGACGTATGAGGAAAGGTTGGGGGAGCTTGGTCTGTTTAGCCTGGAGAGGAGATGACTGAGAGGAGATTTGATAACCATCTTCAAGTATTTAAGTATTTGGGTAATACATCAAACAATGCTGAAGACCTTTTTTTCCCCATGCAACATCGGTGGCAAGAATAGTTACTGCTCAACAAACAAAACAGAACTACCTAAGATAACAACTTGGCTCGACAAACTCAGAGAACTATGCAAAATGGCTAAGCTGATGAACTTAGTAAACAGAAGACCTTTGGAAGAATTTCAGTGCCATTAGCTGCATTATTTAGATCAGGGGTAGTCAAACTGTGGCCCTCCAGATGTCCATGGACTACTATTCCCAGGAGCTCCTGGGAATTGTAGTCCATGGACATCTGGAGGGCCGCAGTTTGACTACCCCTGATTTAGATTATATAAATAAACAGTCAAAAAAACTGAAAGAAAGTATAACTTCTTCTTTTCTAGTCTTCCTTTATAGCACTAAATTTTATAACACTAATTTTTATCTATAGTAATAATGATGGTAATCATAGAGAATAATATTCACTGGTGGGTTTTTATACGTATTATAATGGCTATATAAGATACGTATATCTCTGACACGTAATTCCCCTTTTTTCCTGAATACCCTCTATTATTCACAATTCAAAGAAATGGTTAAAAAATATAGGCCTGCCTACAGTTGAATGCGTTAAGTACTCTGAACTTGGACCCCTTTGCTTCAGAACACTCTCACTATCAGTACTCAAGCCAGGGAGTCAAGATTTTGTAACACAATGCCTTTTTCTTAGTTGGGTGCCAGACTCGCATTTGATTGAACAGAAAGACAGCTGGGGCAGAGAGGGGAGACATCCACATGCAAATTGCAGTGTGCGCCTGGGACCTGATAAGAGAGCTAGGATTTATCAGTGGAATACACAAAAGCACATTTGAGCATGAGTGCATTCTATCACAAGTATCTAAAGGCACCCCACAACTCATTTATCTCCATGCATCTCCCTATGTTTGTAACTGCTCCTTAGTGTTACCAGCTTAGGTTTGGGAAACACCTGGAGATTTTGGCAGTGGAGCCCACAGAAGGTAGAGGTTTAGGGAGGGAAAGGACCTCCTTGGGGTATGAGGGTGGCATTAGGGGAGAGATTATCACAGCGGAGAGCCTCAATATGCAGAGTCCTACAGGGAGCTATTCTCTCCCCAATGTTATTTAACATCAACATGTGCTTCCTTGCCCACTTGGTCCACGATCCTGGGCTGAGATATCACCTGTAGGTGGATGACACCCTGCTATTTCTGTGGATGGATGGCCATCCATCGACACCTCCAGACTCTCTGGCTAAATGCTTGGAGGCTGCAGTGGACTGGCTCAAGAGGAGCCCACTGAAATTAAATGCAGCCAAGATGAAGGAACTCCGGCTGGGCCAGCATGCTGATGGAGATACAATGAAACTCCCTGCGCTAGATAGGGTCTGTTTAACACCTACAACCACCATTATCACGTAGGGCAGGGGTAATCAAACTGCGGCCCTCCAGATGTCCATGGACTACAATTCCCACAAGCCCCTGCCAGCAAATGCTGGCAGGGGCTTGTGGGAATTGTAGTCCATGGACATCTGGAGGGCCGCAGTTTGCCCCTGACGTAGGGGAACTTATCTAGGATGGTTGGAAATCACTGTTAATATCACAAAATCTCCAGTTTCTACCTGGAGGTTGGTAACCCAACTGCTCCATCCTGCAGTACATAAGGTTCCCAACTGTTGCCTGGGAAATTCCTAGCTATTATAGGTTAGAGCCTGGGTAAACTTAAGGCTTGGGGAGGGGAAAGACCCCACCATGGCATAATGCTATAGAACCCCCTCTCTGAAGGAGTCGTTTCCTTCCGGGGAGCCTAACTCTTGTCGTCTGGTCCGGAGTTGTTATTTCAGGAAAAGTCCAGGCCCCACCTGGAGGCTGGCAACCCCATTAAACCCGACTGAGCTCAGCCACACTTCCAAATAAGCATCCAGTCGGGCGCTTGGATTACAGGAACGCGTTTTAATTAATGCACTGAACATGATCTTGCGAGACGTTGCATTTTGGCGTCACTTTGGCCTCAGCCTATTCGCTTGCATTGCACACAATGAAAATGCACCCGCCCCCTTCGCTCTGCAACCGCATCCCGAACTTCCTGGGTGTGACGTTGCCTGATTAGCATAAAACACCCAGAATGCTTTGCGATGGAACGGCGGGTTTGTGATAGGAAAGAACGGGGGGTTCCGTTTCATTCATAACTATCAGATGGGGAGCATTGGAAAATTTCCATGCGGGTGGCGATTGCTCACAACAGTCGGCCTGGTTTAAGGTCACCATGACTTCGATATCTAGGGTCTGTCAAGGCACTGAATGGCAGCAGCGGTGATTCTTTAGCTTTGCGCAGTGGCAGTATCGTAGCCAATGAGGTTAATCCGAGGCGCGATTATTGCTAATTGAAAACTTTTCCCAATACCCCGCCATGACGACTTGAAATATAGTCGGCATTGGCAATTTTTGACAGTCTCTACGGAGACTGAACATTTCTGGTCAAAGAATAGATAAAAATAATTTCAGCTGCTTGAGGTTTGTTTTGCTGATTCTGCTGTAGTGCACCCTTATGCAAGTTTATTGCTCTGCTGCACTATCTTTTTTTTCTCATCTAGTTTTTAATTACAAACACAATTGTTTATGCTTTAGTTCAGCTCTCTAACATATTGAGGAGTTATGGTCTAATATCATTTATCTGTGCCTCAGATCCAAGCACAACAAAAATTGAGTCCAGTGGCACCTTTAACACCAACAAAAGGTATTCAAGGCAGGAGTGGTCCTATGCAGGCATGCTTCCTCAGACAAAATGGAACAAGGATCGTGAGAATAGAAAAGAACTTAGTGGCAAATTAGTAAACTGTGTCATACTCTCCAAATTATGCCATATGATGCCATATGATCATTCTTTACTAAAACAGCTAAACAGTCCTTTTGAGTTCAGTTGTAGTTCACAAAACCATTGGAGAAATAAAACTGTCCATGTTAGTAAATAATTAAAAGAGACTAGTTGCTGGCCCCATCCATCTCCACCCAAGCGTGGAAGCATCCCTGCAAGTCCTTCTCAATATCTTTCAAAGCTGGGAAAGTGTCTGCTGTTAATCACTAACTTTACTTTTTTATTGCCCCAATGTTTTTATGAAGGACTAATGAACCCAAAGGACTGCTTTTCTAGCAAAGAATTATCACACATGCATAAAACATCATAATGTGCCCTAGCCATTATTACCGTCGGGCTCTGCACAAACGAGCCTAGAATTTGGTCACTGGACTCGAAAAAGACAGGTTTTCGCCATTCAGTAGCTTGTCTAAGCAAGTCTCCTCTGAGCAATCGGGGAGTTCACCCAGGAGTGGGAGAATAAACGTAGCTCTTGGCTCTTTATGATAGGGACGGCAAAGGAGAACACGCCCTGTAGATTCTCTCTCTCCCACTGTACATGGGCATGGTCTTTCAGAGTAAGGGATTCTCTTATACTTGCTCTCTAGGATGGCTGCAGGATGGGCTTCCCATTCATTCATTCATTCATTCGGATTTTTACACCGCTCATTCTTTACAGCTCTGGATGGGCTTCCCATACAGGATGGGCTTCCCATTCATTCATTCATTCATTCGGATTTTTACACCGCTCATTCTTTACAGCTCATTCTTTACAGCTCTTTACATAGAACATTATAAGAAGAAGAGGAGGAGTTGGTTCTTAAATGCCGCTTTTCCCTACCCGAAGGAGGCTCAAAGTGGCTTACAGTCGCCTTCCCATTCCTCTCCCCTAATCTATAACATTATACAAGCTTCAATACAACATCACAATAATCAAGTAACAATTCACAACACAACATAAATAACAGCAACACTTGTTCAGTCATGGAAGGGCATCTGAGGGGGCCCCCAGCAGTGTTAAAGCCAGTGTTAAAGCCCTTTATTGAGATGGAGCTCAATAAATGAGAGGTAAGGGGCCGGTGACATAATATGCCTTCTTTCTTTCCTGTTTCTCTAAAGCAGGGCAACTTACTTAGGTATTTACAAGACACTATGCTATGCCATTGATTGCTGCCTTATCTGTTCCCCCACGAAGAGGGAAAGATGCTCCCTGCATGTGCTCAGAGAAGCATGCTGTTCAACTCCAGTCTCTGTAGATTCCAGAATGGTGGCCAAATTAATCTGTTACAGCAAAAAAAAAGTTATGATTTTTTACATTTAAAATGTATTAAAATATATTAACAAGATAGAAGAGAGCAAAAACATAATCTGTTTCACTATATATTTCTGGTAAGGCCTTGGAGGAGGAGCTGGTCTCATGGCTTAAGTGCCACTCAGAGTTTAACAGCCACTCAGAGCAGCTGTCCCACCCATGAGTGCCTCCTCCAACCGGTTTGCCTGTTTGTCCAGTGGCCAGACAATCACCATTTTGCTTCCAAAAACTGGGGGGATGTTTGCATGTCCATCACGTACGGAAAAAGCCACCCTTATTTAGGCCAGAAAAAACAGCACATTACTCACAATAGGATAGGATGGGACATTCAAAAAAGCAAAGTAATAGGGTTAGGTTGATAAAATTAAAATCAAGTGGAAAAACCTCGAACAAAGCTGGAAAAAAAACATAAGCATTAACAGTTATTAACAAATAATGTAAGCATTAACAAGGATCATCAAACAATACAGAAATTATGCTAAAAGGCTAAGACGTACAGCAGCAGATAATCCATATCAGTCTTGCCCACATTCAATTTCTCTTGATTAAAGCATTCTTCCTGAATCAATTCCCTTATAATAAAGCTATATGTAGAGTACATTACACTAATTTAGGCTCAATTATTAGGTACTGATTTTCTGTATTTGCTGAGCCCAAATATCTCCCACATTCTCGGGGGGGGGGTCGATTTGGCCCCAGTTCACTAGTCACATCTCTAAACAACAGATAGTAAAGGAGAGATTCTCTGTGGCAGTTTACTCTTTATGTGGACTCATATCTTGTAACATAACAGTCCTATTTATCACTATATTATCATTATCATAGTAACATTTTTCTATTTGTTTTCTTCCCCCAGGGCCATATTTTCATGGCAGCTTTTAAAAAATATTGTTCAATACAAGTTGGCAGTCTTTTTTCATCTGAATCTATTATCTGCCATCCAGTGTAATCTGACAGTTTGGTAGTATATTTGAGATTGGGGGCCCCCAGCCCACCATTAATCTTTTTATCATAGGCAGTGCTCCAAGGGATCCTAAAAAAAAAAAATCTCAACAGCTGCTGCTAATCTTTGAACACTTAATCAGAGATTTCAGATGGTAAACTGCAGACAAGGAAATTTAACGTGGGAAGAACCATCATTTTATTACAGTCAGTCATCACAGAAAGGATAGGTTTGGGGTTTCCCAGAGTGTGACACTACTTTTGTTCAGCTATTCTTAGATCACAATTGATTTTATAATGACCCTTATTGTTCTTAGTTATCTGTTGTTTCAAACCCAAAATCTTTGGATTCACTCCAGTCTGTATCAAAACAGATTGCTTCTGTTTTATCTGCATTCAGTTTACATTCTGAAAACCAAGCCCAATTTAAGGAGTTGGAAGGGACCCCTGGGTCATCTAGTCCAACCTCCTGCAGTACACAGGACACTCACACAACCCTATCACTCATTCACTGTTAACCAGCCACCCCCATGAACCTTCACAGAATCAGCCTCTCCATCAGATGGCTATCCAGACTCTGTTTAAAAATCTCCAAAGATGGAGAACCCACCACCTCCCGAGGAAGCCTGTCAGGAACTTCATCCGGATGTTTAGACAGAATTTCTTTTGAATTAATTTCATCCCATTGGTTCTGATCCGTCCCTCCGGGGCAAGAGATAACAACTCTACTCCATCCTCTACATGGCAGCCTTTTAAATACTTGTTCTCGAAAATATGGCAGCCCTCTCTGAACAGTAGAAAAGGAGCAAAACTCCTGCAGCACCTTAAGGACTAACCAACTTTGTGGCAGGACAAAATCTGAGTCCAATGGCACCTTTAAGAACAACAAAGATTTGTTCAAGGCGTGAGCTTTCATGTGCATGCATGCACACTTCCTCAGACAATGGGACAGGGATCATAATATAGCCATAAGGAGAAAGTAAACCAGTAGCAAATTAGCAAACAGCATCATAAATCCAAATATGCAATATGATAACTCTTTGCTAGAAAAACATTCCTTCGGGTTCAATTGCCCTTCCCCAAAACATTGGGGCAATAAAAATGTAAAGTCAGTGCTTAACGACACATACTTTCCCAGCTGTGAAAAGAAATGATAGAATCATAGAATCATAGAGTTGGAAGGGGCCATACAGGCCATCTAGTCCAACCCCCTGCTCAACGCAGGATTAGCCCTAAGCATCCTAAAGCATCCAAGAAAAGTGTGTATCCAACCTTTGCTTGAAGACTGCCAGTGAGGGGGAGCTCACCACCTCCTTAGGCAGCCTATTCCACTGCTGAACTAATCTGACTGTGAAATTTTTTTCCCTGATATCTAGCCTATATCGTTGTAATTGTAGTTTAAACCCATTACTGCGTGTCCTCTCCTCTGCAGCCAACGGAAACAGCATCCTGCCCTCCTCCGAGTGACAACCTTTCAAATACTTAAAGAGGGCTATCATGTCCCCTCTCAGCCTCCTTTTCTCCAGGCTGAACATTCCCAAAATGGCATTTGCCTTTTTTACCGCTGCATCACACTGCCTGCTCATGTTTAGTTTACAATCCACAAGTACCCCATGGTCTCGTTCACACACAGTGTTACCTAGAAGCGTATCCCCCATACACTTGATCAATAAGTGCACTGGTTGTTAGCCCCATCCATCCTCATCCAATCATAGAAGCAAACCCACAAGGGGGTCTTCTAGGCGCCGCTGATCTAGGAGAGCCACAAAATCCGAACCCTCCCGCTCTGCCCCAAAGCAGATTAGCCCTGAAGGCGTCGCAGGCCTCCGTCTCTTTGCTGCCGCGCCAAGCGGACTGAGCCGCCTCCCGGTCTTGACCTATTTCCCCCGGGGATTGCCAGCCTGCACCTCTCCGCCCGAGCTTTTCCCTTGCAGGCGCCCAGGACCGCCTCTAGGGGGCGATAACGCTTTCGGCGCGCTTTGGAGAGCGGGGGGGGGGGAGTGAAGGAGGGAAGGGGGCGCGCCTGCCGCTCGCTCCCGCGGAACGGGGGCGGGCCGGGGAAGCGAAGCCAGGCTGGGCGGTGCGCGCGCGCTCCTGCCTGCTGCTGCTGCTGCCTGCCTGGCCGGAGCCCGAGGAAAGTTGCGCTGCCCCCGGTCAGCAGCTGTGGCGGAGGCAACATGGACGACCTGGGTGAGTGAGGAGCGGGGCTGGGGGAGGGGGGGTCTTTGCTCAGCCCCTTCCCCAAAGCACGCGCTCTCTTTCTCTCCCCCCCCCCGCCCCCCTGCATCTCTCCATTACTCAGCCCCCTTTTCACTTTTCTGCATTTGTTGGGGTGTGGGGGTCGCCAAGTTGTGAGTCTCCCCCCCCCCCCAGTTGTTCTCCTCGTCGTCTTCCCCGTCCCTCCCCTCCAAAGTTTTCCTCTTGCTTTGCCTTGGAGCCTTAGTCGCCCCCCCTCCCTCTGTAGTTTCCAAATCTCATTCCAGCCCCTCCTCTTCCCCTGCCCCAGCTCAGAGTTCAGCTTGCCCCCCCCTGCCCCAATCTCTCCCCCCCCCCTTGCTTGACTTTTAGTCCCTTTGCCACCAGGACAAGCGAGCACGTTCAAGGGGGCTTATGGTGGCTCCGAGAGTCACAGGTTTAGGGTGGCATCCGCTTTGGTGGGCAGCCCAGCATGCGTGCTTACTCCGCAGTCACTTCGGTTTAGTTTCATGAGGAGTTCTTCTTCCTAAAAAAAGGTGCTGCTCATTGCAACCGCTAAACGCGGGGGGGGGGGTTGTGAGTGTTTACTCCGGAGTGACTTCAGTTCAGTTTCATGAGGAGTTTTTACTCTTAAATAAAGGTGCTTCTCATTGCACCACTAAATTAAGATGACCAGATTTTAACATTGGTAAAGCGGGACACCATTGATGGGGGGCGGGGGGAGGGTCTTGATTAAAATTTGGTCTATATGGAGCAACAAAAAGTTTCATAGAACACATAGAACGCAAAAATAGTATTGTGATATATATTTTTAAATTTCAACATAAGTACAATTTGCCAGGTGCCCCCAGATGTCCCTCCAAAAGTGGGACAATCTGGTCACCTTATGCTAAATGCAGGTGGGTTGTATTTACTCTGGAGTCGCCTTGGTTCAGTTTCATGAGGAATTCTTACCCCTAAATAAAGATGCCTCTCATTGCACCTCTAAATGCAGGGCAAAGGGGGACTTGCTTTGGGGTAAACATACCTAGATCTGCAGATCTTGCAGGGGCCGTGGTACGGCCTTTGTGGGCTCAGGAGAGGGCTTGAGACAACAGAAACTTGGGCCACAATAAACCAGTTGGTTTCAGAGATGTCAGAGGATTACTTTGTTGGTTTTATATTGTAATAAATTAACACAATCACCACCTCTCTGGGATTTGTGTTTGCTCTGACAGTGCCATCCCATGCAGAGTGGCTCCAGTCAAAACAGACCGATTGAAATGGGTTGACTTTGAGTTCAGTAACTCTGCATCAGATTGTATTGGAATCTTTCTGAGCAATTAATCCTCAGATTTTCAGCATTCCCCCACTTCTGAAATTTCCACCTGTGTGGTGTACTTCTACTTTTCTCCCAGTTTCTCCTATTTGCTACTTATTTCCTTGCACTTCTAGTTTTAATTTGTTGCCTCCAAGCTATGCAGGCCTTACCTGAAGTCTGCTTGTATCTTAAAATTTGACTAAAATGGCAGCATAAGAATGTTAGTACATTTAGGTGTATCTTGGGAGAACTGAGTGGCCCATCTTGTCCCTCAGAGAGTAGCGTTTTGCAGAAAGGTTAACTCCTGTTTGAGTTGTTAAATGCCTTAACCCAAGTTGTTTGGCTTATGTTCAGCAAACTTGTGCATGTAATTGTGTGCCATTTACCATGGTTCTTTATGCTGAATATACATCTTTGTGTTGTTTTTTTGTACTTTTTAGATCTATGTACACATTTGTCAGATCTGTGTACACATGTTGTTTTTGTTGTGGAACACCCTATCCTGCATCTTTAGTAGACATACCTTCTCAGTACAAAAATGGGCAAGAAATGAAACCAAGTCAGCTCCCCTATGACTTGTTTTCCTTAGTTCATCTCTAAGCTCTCCACGCAGGAGTGCTTCACCCCTCTTATCCTCACAGCAGCCCTATGGAGACAGTAATACCGGGTTTGATCCAGCCACTTTTTCCTCTCTATCCTGCCCAGTTCCTCTCTTTACTGCATTTTTTTGTCCTCCATGGCTTTTGACCATGCAGGCTCCATAATTCCCACCATAGCTTTTTTTTTTTTGTGGTCAGTAGGGACTCCAATTTACACTAGCAGAAAAGCTAGTTGGGCCTGAGAATAGCCTAGTGAGATTTATGGCTGAGTGGGGATTTGAATCTGGATCTCTCTGGTCTGAGTGCAAAACTTTAAACTGCTATTTAACCCTGGCTCTCCACAACCTCCTTCCACCATGCTGTTGAATCTCCTTGGTATATATACACCATGTGGCTCAAATCACACCTTCTTCTGTACTTGCTTTACACTTCCATGTATTCTTCTCTGTTTGCTACTGGACTGACCTATTCTGTTTTGCCTTATAGGCTATCACTGAACCCTTCTTCAACATGCATCTGTTAACTAGCAACAGGGTTTTTTGGAGTCTGGGGTAGCATGTTTAGGGTATATGCTTACACTTTAAACTTATGTATAGCCAGTGAGATGTAGTAGTTAGAATATCAGACCAGTCTGGTTTGATTTCTTGGTCTGCGGAAGATTCAAGCGGTGATCTAAAGCTAATCACTTTCTCTCAGCCTAGCCTACCTCGCAGGACGGTTGTTTTGTGGATGAAATAAAGGAAAGGATAATGTTTTGCAAACTCATTTTGGGTTCCTATTTTGAAGAACATCAAAATATAACTGATTTTTTGAGGGTGTGTGTGCATTTTTTGATCGCCTTTTGTCTTGGGCGATCTTTTGCGTTTTAAGTGCAATGTGGTATAAAGCTGATACAATCCAGCAAGATTTTGGGTTGTATGTATCCCACACAACACACTCTTTCTTCCTACTTCATGTGTTATGTGTTTGTAAGTGGTTAGAAATTATTTGTGCGGTGGATAGAAATATTCTGAGTTATGCTGTGTACATTTTTTGGGATGCCCAGTCCTTCTGCACTAAATATTCATAATCCAGTTCTTATATTGTTGATGCACTGCCTCATAATGCTTTTTATTCCATTGTTTTCTAATTTTGTAACCCGTCTTGAATCTTGATGGGGAAAGTAGACTATATAAAAACTTGAGACACTGATATACCTTCCTGTCCAACCCACCTTCCTACTCATACCTGGCTGAATTTTTTCGTTTTCAGCTTTACAACTTGATTTTGTGCTATTCGGCTTCGAGGTATACATTCGCTCTGCTCTCTTGGCATCGGTTATTAGCAAGACATGGCCTCTATTTTTAGTCTTGGCTTGTGATTTTTGGATGTGTAAAAGGATCTTCTTGGAGGTGAAACTGGCCACCCGATTTCACAACTGCAGCACCCAAAATACAACCATGTTGACGTTTAGGATTCTTGCAACCTCTTCAGCATTCCCTGATTCTGAGGAGCTTTATCAACCCACCTGCAGCTCCCCAGATGAGTATCAGGAATAAGATTTGCACTTGCGTACAGTATCCTAGAAAGTATTCTGGGAAGTAACTATCTGCTTCCAACAATTGAAGAGAAATTGTGTCACAAATAATCCGCCTCCCATTTATGGTATCTCCATGGGCTCCTCTAATAGAGACCAAATGTTCCGTTCAGACCCGCTGCAGGGAAAGTCTCCGTTTTTATTACTAGACCGAGAAGATCAAATTGCTGTGCTAATTTAGAGGCGGTGGTGGCACCTACAGAAGAGGAAGTCTAAACTGGGTCTGTGATAAAAGCGTCGAGGCTTGTGTCCATCAGCCGATTGGCTACCTGAGACGATATTCTGACTCCGTCCTCGGGAAGGGAACAGCCAGGGTAAAAATGGATGGGAATGTGTGTGGTTAAAAGATAGATTCAAGTGGGTCGCCGTGTTGGTCTGAAGCAGCACAATAAAACAGAACCAGAGTTCAGTGGCACCTTTTAAGACCAACAAAGATGTATTCAAGGTGTGAGCCTTCGAGTGCAAGCACTCTTCCTCAGACTATGAACTGACTATCATATATTCCCACTGTCATAGAATAATAGAGTTGGAAGGGACCTCCTGGGTCATCTAGTCCAACCCCCTGCACTATGCAGGACACTCACATCCCAATCGCTCATCCACTGTAACCTGCCACCCCCTTGAACCTTCACAGAATCAGCCTCTCCATCAGATGGCTATCCAGCCTCTGTTTAAAAATTTCCAAAGATGGAGAACCCACCACCTCCCGAGGAAGCCTCTTGGTCAGTGATGGTCAGTTCATAGTCTGAGGAAGAGTGCTTACACTCAAAAGCTCAGGCCTTGAATCAATCTTTGTTGGTCTTAAAGGTGCCACTGGACTCTGGTTTTGTTTTATTGTGGTTTAAAAGGTTATGCATAAAGCTAAATTTCGTAGTGGGTTGTGTGGGTGAAGCTTATGCTTTCCTTTATTTAACTCTCCCCCCCTTTCCCACGAAATTCTTTGCCGCATGATAAAATATCCAGGTCTATTGGAAGGGTCCTTTGGTGTCACATGTCCTTCCATTGTTGTTCTCCGCTTCCATGAGCGGTGTGTGGAATTTGACAAGAAATTCCCTGGTGAGGCGGACGCTTGGACGACATTTAAGAAAAGACGAGTGAAACTTTCCAGTATGTTCTAAGACTATGGGCATTGAAATATACAAGCTACAGCTGTTGCATTCCATAAATTCACTGAAGTATTTGCGACTCTGGCTTTTGGTCAGATGGTGTTTCTCTCCACCATCGGGTTTTCTGCTTAATCTGAGTATGCTCGGCTTCTGTGTGAATCTGTCATGTGTTTTGTTAACTTTGCAACTCTCAAAACAATTTCCAGGTCTTTCTCATGTTATTTTAGAGCATTTATTGAAGTGTTCCCTTTTCCTGTTGCTTAGTGCATGCTTCTTATTGCATGCGACCCAGTGGAAAAACCTCTGCTTTGCGTGCAGAAGGTTGCGGGTTCAATCCCCAGCATCTCCAGCTAAAAGGATCAGGTAGTACGTAACATGAGAGAGACCACAGAGAGCTGTTGCCAGTGAGTTGATTAACATTGAGCTTGATAGATTGATGATCTGATTCATTACGAGGCAGCTTCATGTATGTTCATGTATTGTGCATTAATAATAACTATGCATTTTTATGGGGGGGGGAATTGCAGAGTTCGTGTTGCGTGTGGGTCGTCACACCCACGCATTTTCCTGCTGAATGGTCCTTCTCAACCTCAGTTTCTGAGGCTATAAATGGAAGTCATATTAGAAAACCTATTTAAAACTGAAGGTTTTTGATGCCAGGCTCACTCAACGAGAGAGTTACAAGATTCTAAGAACAGGAAATGGCAATCCAGTTTTTGATGTGGAACATATATTGGTGCGCTCCCTCCAATGGAAGTTTACGGACATGACGTCGTAGTCCCCCCCCCCATTAACCACACCAGTAGATAGACTATGGCAGCAGAGGCAGAGCAATGAGGTGCATTCAGTGCTTTGGTGTCTCTGCCGCTGCTGCCAGTTTTCCAAGGCCGCTCCCACCCTATCTAGAATCTATCTAGAATTTTACTGTTAGTCATCCTGCAAGGCACATGGTGTCTGTGTTAAAGAAGGAAGGAGAAAGTGATTAGGGATGTACAACCGTGCCCCCCCCCCGCCCCCGCATGCCTCACTGCCTTTTTGGGGGGGCAGTCTCAGTCTTCTCTTGGTCAGTAGATTGCCAGTGGAAACTTGGGATGCTCCCTACCCATGCAGATAACGAGTCAAATATTTTTCTAGTTGACCAAAGAAGTCAAGACATATTTCACTTGTAAGCTGGTTTCTTGTGTGTGTGTGTGTGTGTGTGTTTGCTCATTTTCTTCAAAGTTTCGGAACTGGGTGTACCTGTAACTAGATCAGTGGTTCTCAACCTTCCTAATGCCGCGACCCTTTAATACAGTTCCTCATGTTGTGGTGACCCCCAACCATAACATTATGCAAGTGTTCTTTTACAGAAATTAAACCGAAACTGAACCATGGCTTGAAGATCCATTGTTCATGATTGTATATAAATTGTTTTTTTCCTGGGGTTTCTCAGTTCAGCTGTGCCTCTCGTCTCACCATGATGATCTCGCTCTTTTCCGCTGCTCCAGACAGACGAACGCTCTATCTCAATCTACCCTGCCAGGCCGTTGTGTGGATGGCACCTTCACTGCCAAGCTGCTTGCCCTGCCGCGATCCCTGTGAAAGGGTCGTTCGACCCCCAAAGGGGTCTTAACCCCCAAGTTGAGAATCACTGAACTAGATAAATATGTGTGGGTTTTATTTTTGCGCAAAATATCGTATCTCATGGGAGGGTAAGGAGAAGATGAGTGGGCAGAATTAATGGGAACTGCTCTTATTTTTCGTATCTCTAGCAGATCTGGAAAAATCCCGTCCCCTAGGTCCTAACGTCAGGTTTTTAGAAGTCAAAAATGAGAAGCCCTGATCTCTTAGCGGCAAAGAAACAGCCCCCGCCCCAAGCATTTCCCCCAATAAACCAACTTCACAAAGTAGCGGGTAAATTTGCCTCCTCTTTGTATTTGAATCGATGAAGCCTTGGGTCTACTTGAATATTTCTGTGAATGGCTGGACAGTTTTGCTGATTCGTCACTCTCACTGCAGACCCCTGACTCTCCCCGCCTGCTGTTCCTCGGGGTCCTCTGTTGCATTTCAGAAGTTATTTTGTGAAACTACATCAGAACTTGGTCTCAAGTTGTTCTGTTTGGTGTGTCAGAATTAACGGGTGACGTGAATCTTTGCAGTTGGAACTCTACTTTAAAGAGATTCCGGATCTGGGTGCGGAGGGGGTCTTGCAGTCATTCTCAGCAGACTTTGCCTTAGAGCGCCAGGGAAGACGGGTGAATCTGGGTGGACTAATGTTAAGTGTGCAGTTGAGTTGGGCTGTTTTGTCTCTCCCATCAACAGCATCTCTCGGTGCTTGGTTTCCCCTCTTGTGTCTCTCACCCTTCACCTTTTGGAAGGAATCGATCCCATTTCTGCGGGACGCAGCAAGCCTTTTGCCTGCAGAGCTCACTGGAAGATCTGTTTGGGGCCCGTGCGTGAACTGGAATGAATGTGCTTACTTTGCTCTGTTCTCTCTTCGCCCAAAAATGTGCTCTGGCTTCTGCTTGGGAAGGCATTCTGCTGGTCTGTTTCCCTTGAGAGAGGCCTTTGTCCATTCAGGCTTCATTGCTGTGGATGCTAGTGCTGGATTTTGTCTGGCCAGCTTTGGTCAGGATGCCTCCTTGTGGGGGAAGCCCCTGAAAACGACTTCAGTTGTGAAAGTTGGTCCTTTTTTAGCTTGCTCAGATTCCTGAGAGCATTAACCGAGCCTGGGAATGCATGAAAATTGCAAGTAGGGATATTCCCGCCCCCCCCCCAAAAAAGGGAGGAGTGGCTTCCCTCCTCCTGTAACTTCTCAAGTGTTTCAGTTCTCTTGTAAAACAGGGGGGCTATTGTCCTGCAGAGTCCTGGGCCTCAAGCAGTGTGAGATGCAAAGGTCTTTCCCCCTTGTTCTTGCATTTCCATGGAAAGTCTGGACTCTGCTGATACTTTAACTCTTTTGTCTCCCTCCTGGGAGAGGTCAGGGTATTCTAGCATCTGCTCTCCCTGCTGCACTGGATCAAGTCACTCTTCTGTCATCTACCCCCCCTCCCCTTACTTTCTTTGTGCCCCTTCCTGCTTGACTGTACTACTCCTATTTTCCACTGTCAAGTTAGTGCAATCTGGACTTGAATTTCCTATATTGCCTTTTTGGACTTCCTACTGCTGCCGTTGTTGGGGGTCTCTTCTAGAATTGTGAGGCCTGTCTTGGAGAGCATTGGATATGTTCATGGGGGTAGCCATGTTGATCTGAAGGAGCAAAACAAAATTTGACTCCAAAGGCACCTTTAAGACTCATCAATATTGTAGTCAAGGTATGAGCTTTTGTCTGCAGGCACCCTCCCTCAGACAATGGAACAAGCTTCCATGCTTGGGTGGAGATGGATGGGACTATCAACAGGTCTCTTTTAATTACTTCTTTCCACAACTGGGAAAGCGGCTGCCGTTAATCACTAACCTTAACACTTTTATTTCCCCTATGTGTTTGTGAACCACAATTGAACCCAAAGGACTGATTCTGTTAGTTCTAGCAAGGAACTCTCGATTCTTCATTATCATGCTGCATATTTGTTGTGATGCTGTTTACTAATTTTCTACTAATTTATTCTCTCCTTATAGCTCCACCCTTATGATTCTTGTTCCATTGTTTGAGGAAGTGTGCATTCATGCAAAAGCTCACACCTTGAACAAAACTTTGCTGGACTTAAAGATCCCTTTGGACTCAATTTTTTTTTTTACATTGGATATGCTCAGTATTCTTTTCCTTTGAGCTTTGACACATGAGAACATACAGCCTGGAAAACATGGTTGGTCTTTAAGGTGCCACTGGATTCAAATTTTGCTCTTACTACTACTACACAGCTGTCTATCAGAAATTTCCCATGGTTTAGTTCACCTTGCTTCTGCCGAAGCTTGGGCATAATGAAGCTGGGTTGCCACATAGCACCTCCACATACTTAGGGTGGTCTTAAAGAGGTGATGTGCAATGTGCTGACATTGTATGTGCCTGAGAACCTGGACATATCAGTGCATCAGCAGATACACCAGGTACTATGGCAGGCTTTCTTAACCAGGGTTTCATGATGGCCCTGGGAGGGTTCCTGAATGGGTGGGAGCTAATTAATTTTTAATATATTTTTAAATGGCTTAAACATTTATCAGGTGATATGTCCATATCTGGTCATGTTGACCTGCCTCGTTGCCCAAAATGGCCAATGATGGGTCTGGAGGGGGTAGGAATGGGAGGGGCTCCAGGTGGGCATGAGCCCAGCTCTGCTTTCCAACCATATGCTGAATGATTGCACCTCTTCTGGGGTTTCACGAAGCCCGAAGGACGTTTTCAGGGTTTCTGAACAGCAGAAAAGTTGAGAAAGGCTGTACTATGGTATTAGCATGTCAGCCAAAGCTTTGGACATTCTCTGGTATTGAGGGTTTGAGATATTTTGAAAAGCAAAAAGAGAACATATTTCCTGACTGACTACAAGTGATCACTCTGACAAATCTCATTTTAAATACCCCTGCACTTGAAGCTGTGCTAATAATTGCTACTAACTAGGGATATTCTGAGTCTTCCAAACCCATAAGAGGGCTTTTTCCTCAGTTTTTTTAAAAAGACTCCAAAAGAGGATGGGCACCAAAAAGGACATGCCCCTAAGGAGACGACATCTAGTTATCCTAACCGTATTACTGTACAGCAGGGGCAGTCAAACTGTGGCCCTCCAGATGTTCATGGACTACAATTCCCATGAGCCCCTGCCAGCAATGCTGGCAGGGGCTCATGGGAATTGTAGTCCATGGACATCTGGAGGGCCACAGTTTGACTACTCCTGCTATACAGTGTGCAGAGCGTGCTGGCTTATGTGCTGATGGCATTTCCACCTCTCACCATCCCAGATGCAGGAGCAGGTGGGAGAGTCCAGCTGGTGGCAATGTGTCCATGGACACATGGCTTGCCCGCTTGGGCCTCTTCTTGTGCTCCTGCAAGGCCTCAGGCATGGCTGTTCCAGAGGGCTGGGGGAAGGTTATTCATTGAGGACTAATAAAGACACTTCCCCCCCCCCTCCCTCCTGGAAGTATCTGCTGTGGAAATGAAAGATCTTACTGGTTGTTGTTACACAGTGATACAAGTCTGGGGGAGGGAGTTGTTATTTCGGGGTTGCTTTTATGGAGTCGTTTTACGGGTTATGCTGTTAGCCACGTTAAAGCAAACTCTCTGCAGTTTTAATAATTTCAGTGCAGAAGGAAGCCTCTCCATGAAGTCATAAAGAAATTGAAGGGACACTGCCATAACATTATTACCAGGGGTAAAATGAAGGATTTGGGTAGGCTACACCAGCAGTGTGTCTTTATTTGCAGTGAAGGATTTTATTAAGCAAGTTCTATGTGGGTATTGAGTCTGAATTGGTTCAGAAGCATTGAATCTGGAACGGAGATCAAATCTCTCACTTAGGTGCCTGAATTGGTCTGTTTTGTTGTAGATTGTTGTATCAAATGAGTGCTTAGTTTTCTCAGAAAAGTAAAGTCCATCTGAATTGATCAAATATCACTGTTTCTGGCTAGAATATTCGAATCTCAAAATGATGTCTGTCTCTCTCACCGTAAGGAAGAGCTGTCTGACAATCCTAACTGCTGTTGAATTTGAGTCAGAACTCATCACAGCTGAGCTGTGTGACCCATTTAGAATGTCAGGTTTTGAAATGTAAAAAAAACAAGGAAGGTACAGAGTGTGAAAACGTCAAATACAAAAGCAGAATGCAACACTGAGCAATGAGGAGAGATTTCTCCCGTTCCCCAAACTGCACGAGGCACGGTTCATATAAGACAATTAACTCCTCAGAGTTCTTATTACAAAAATAGGTGCTGCAATTGTAGATACAGGATGGTGTCCAAATAATAAACGTTCACAAGGCGGAATTCTGGATAAAAGCCCGTTTCGATGACTCTTCTTCAGTTTGCCTCGCCGCTTATCTCCTTCAAATTACGTAATTTAAGCATCGTGGTCTAAAAATGGGATGCAGTCCTAGAACGTTATAATGGGGATAATCCTCCTCTTTTACTTGGGATGAATCTCCTCCGTCTTTTGAACTTTTATTATTTGGGTGTTAATTGTCTTATATGAACCATGTATTGTGCAGTTTGCAGAAAGTTCCACAACTCAACTTCGTGTTGTTTTGTGGCATGTTACAGCTCCTAACAAAAAATGATTTTGTACCTGCCTACACAGTGTTGCATGTGTTTCCTTCACCTCAATAACCCAGTCATGCAGCTGGGAGAGCAGAAGGACTCTGCTACTAGGAAAGATGTGCCCTTCAGAGTGGTCTTATTTTGGAAGCTACCCACTACATCAGTCTAAACAGCAGCCTTCTTTTTTAACATTACTCTCTACGGCAGGGGTAGTCAACCTGTGGTCCTCCAGATGTTCATGGAGTACAATTCCCATGAGCCCCTGCCAGCAAATGCTGGCAGGGGCTCATGGGAATTGTACTCCATGAACATCTGGAGGACCACAGGTTGACTACCCCTGCTCTACAGAACAAGACACTTTAGTTTGGGTCAGCAAATAGGGGTTTTTTTGGGGGGGAGGGGTTCTTGAGGAGGAGGCACAGAGCGTGGTTGGCCTAATCAACCCTAATGAGGATTGCAAAGATGTTCCATTTCTGTACCACCCTTCCCTACCACCATGCCCTTTTCCTTTTGGCCAGTGAGTATTCCTTAGGGGAGGTATATTTGGCCCTGGTGGCTCCAGTTGCCTATCCCTGTGAGCTGCAAAAGAATCTCTTGTGATACCAAACTGGAGATGTTTTGACTACTGAAAGGCCTTTGAAAGGGAAGGAGCTCTGCAGAGTGTTGTGGTGGGGGAAGGGAAGGGAAGAAAGACCAAATACTATCTTCTTTTACATCATACTGCCTCTTATCAGTGTGCATGTGGTAGAGAGGCTTATCCAAAACAAGTGGGTTTTTTGGGCGGGAGTGGATGGTACATCTGTTGTAACTTGAGGAAATCTGATTCACCAAGTTGTAGTGAGGGCAGCATTGCTGCTCTGAAATTGGATCGGTTTAAACGGAGAATTAAACTGCCCTCTTTGGCAGCCGTGTGCTGTCCCTTTATTTAAGGGCACGTCCCAGTAGTATAGTTAGGGTGAAGTGATACGGGCTCCAGCCCTAAATGTAGTGTAAACAAGTTTACAAAACTGGAGCATCAGAGATCATACAAAGATCATACTTACGGTGCCACTCTGCTGCCACTTGTGAAACCATAATACATTTATTGTGGCATAAGCTCTCGTGGCCTTGACCTGGATGGTCCAATCTAGCCTGATCTCAGATCATGGAAGCTTAGGCCATGATCATTACTTGAATCGAAAACAATCAAGGTATTCCAGGGTTGCTATGCAGAGGAAAGCAGAATGTAAATATAATTGATTAAAAAAATAAGGAGGGAAGAATGAAGTATAGTTACTGTCATGATGTAGAGAAGTCCATGGTAGAAATAACCAGCGTCTCTGGAAGAAAGTAGAGTAGCCTACATGCTAGCCAGTGGTGTATGCAGGATGTCCAAAGACACATATACACAGAGGGGTTCTGAGTGCTTAAATAGCAAGATTTCTACATTGTGGCTAAGGTTGGGTGCTGTAACCCCTAAAACAATGTACTTGAAGTGATTATGTTGCTTTGGCTGCAGCTATCATAACAGCACGAGGATCTTACTGGGTGACTGACGGTTATCTGTGGCAGCCATTTTGTGGCTGGCTCCACCCCACCCGGCAGCCATTTTGGCGGCCCTTTTGTGGTTGCGCTCACCATCCAGTGTCAAAATTGCAAAGGTGCCTGCAAGCTTCAAAAGGTTGGAGATCACTACTTTATGGCATTGGTGTGCCCGAATGGCAACTTTCTCAGATTCAGTACTTGCATAGTCCCATTGGTTTGTCGTTGGTACGATTTAAGACATCCATAGGATGAGGCCATAGGCGGGAGATGGGCACAGTCAGCACCAGCTGAATTTTTCTAGCAGTCTTCAAAGGTAACTTCCATATTTAGTGTGTTGCAGAATGCTTATGTCAGCAAGACACGCTGGCATTTCAGATGTTTGCTTTGCTTTGCTTTGCTTCTGTTCCAGGAGTGACCCTTAAAGGACGTGTGTTGCCTCCTTTCAGGAGTGGCCAGCAAGCAAGGCTTGTGTATGGTGTAAGCGGTGCTGGAAAAGTATATGGGAGTGTGTGTGGGTGGAGGGAAGGGGCTGGGGTGGTGCAGAGAGGAAGTTTTATGTAATTCTTGGCTGCCTTTCTGGTAATTGTTTTAATCAAATGGAATGTAGCATAATCCAGAGCTCGTTTGGCAGTAACGGCTACGTTTTCCTTCTCCTTTAGATGTTGGATCGGAATAAGTTCTCAGTTTCTCTCCACGTATGAAACTTGGACACATTGTGGGGAAAAGAGTACAAAGGCTGGGCAGTATTGGAAAAGGAGATTTCTGTATAGTCAAAAGGGCTGTTTTGTATGATTCTGCACCAGGACTGATGTCTGACGAAGAATCTTGAGGAGTTTCATTTCCATAAAAAAAAACAACAACAGCCAGCAATTATTTAGCACCAACGGCTGTGCAGAAACGTGATAATGCTCAGACAATGTTTGGAAAAAGGTTTGTAGTTCAGGTCAGAGTCCTGGTGTTGGTTGCAGTTTTCTTGTTCGCAATATCTACCATTTTTTTGTTCACACATTCCTTCTTCTCATACACACCTGTGTTTCTCACCGATTTCCAGAATACATTTTTAAAAAATGTATTTCTTAAAAAAACAGGCATTCAAATAAAACAAAACAAGCACACTGGCCTACATTTATTGCGTAACTGTTTGGATTGCAGAACTTAAAAGGCCATCCACCTTTTGGAATCAAAGCAGAGCAGAAAAGTTTATGCTCTTTAGTTTTCGTTTGGTGCCCTTTGCTTTTTCTGATTAAGAAGCCATGAGCACTTTTTTGTAAATAAGAAAAACTGTTGTGGGAGTGGGGATGTGTGATATTTCGTCACCCTAGGGGGGGCATTTAGAATGCCTTGTGCCTGGGTTCTTCTGTGAGTAGGAAGAACTGGTTTCCTCTGAGATTGATCCTGAAAAAAAGACTCCATCTATGCCAATATAGTACAAGTGTACCTTTAGTGGCCTCACTAGTCAATTATAGTTATGTCTGATCACAGCCCCTGGTTGCATTGATGCAGGATGTGGACTTATAATTGGTCATAAAACAAAATTATGGGGGTCCTATATCAATGACCCAGAACTAATAGCACATAAAACATAATGTAGAAGTAACTTCTGCCCTGGTTTTGCTAACAAACGCAAGTGGGAAGTTTAGGTTTAGTTTTTTTGCTGTCTAAGTGGTTGCAAATTGCAGTGGAACAGGTATATAAATCCACTGCAGTAAAATGGCTCTCCCCCTAAAAGGGGCCTTGTAGATTTACTGCAGCACAAGATCTACTTGAAGGAAGAGACCATTTCATCAGACTTTATCTGGAAAGAGAAACAAATGCATGAACCTTGGAGTTAGAAGGCCATAGATTAGATGTAGCTAATGATCTGTTATGGCAATGCCCTTCTTCGGTCTACGTGGGACAAACAGGTAGATCAGATGCAAATCTGACAATAAGCAGAGGCAGCATTCCCCACAGGGTCGTTGTTACTGACCCAAAAGTTATCGTAATATGGCAGAAATGTTTCAAGGAGAGATTCCAGCATAAATTTGAAGTTTTTGTTGGGGTTAACTGGATTCAGTGGGACTTAAACACACACACACACACACACACACACAAAACCTCTCCCTAGCTACTATGGGTATTAAATTGCTTAACCCAGCTAAGCAGATTTTATAAAATCACTGATTACATCTTGCTTATCTCGTATATACTTCCGAATTTTGCATGGCAGCGTTGTAGATAATGATGCTCAGGGCTGTCCCTTAATAACTTTCTGGAACTGAGGTCATAGGAATGTGTCTGATTTCCTCCATATCCTGTTAGTTGTTGGAACTTGGATTATCTTAGTAAATCCAGGCTTCCCTCTGCTGAAGGTGGTTGACTCTTGTTTCATAGTTGTTTAAAAGGGTTGCTTTTAATGGGTCACAGATCCTTGAACATTGCTTTAGCACTTTTGAATGCCATCCGTCTAAAGAAGTACCCCTTTATAACCATCTGATTTTGTTCACATTTTTGCCAACACTGTTTTTTTTTAAACAAAAAGCTGCCAGTGTCTCTATTTGTAATTTGTTCCATTGCCCAGTGATTCCTGTGGTTAATAATTTGGTCTCCCTTTTAAAGTTTATAGTTAGGTGCACTTGTCAGCTTTCTTTTTCTGTTCCCTGAGTATTCTGCTTCATCTACTGGAGAAGGCCACTTATAAAAAAACCCACAGTATTAACTCAAATACAAGACTAGGCTCCCCTCCTCCCAGCATGCCATCAAAAGGGGGTGGGATATCTTCCACTTGGAGACAAGTTAGTTATGTCCAAAAATAATTTTCATGCGAATAACATTTTTAAAGGGGGTTATCTTACATTCAGCGTTGTCTGGCTTTCGGATAAATACAGTACCAGAAAAAAAAACATTTCATTGGTTTTTAAATATGTGAAACTGATTTCAGTCATACTAACTAAGCTTTGTTTTAAAACCAGGCAGCATATTGCTGGTACCTCTCTTTTCTTTAACTTAAAAAAGATAAAATTAAGTTTTATTGTAGACAAACAAACAACCAGAAAAGCACAACAGAATAAAACCATCTGGTTTGCATGGGCTGTCTGATTTGCATCTTTAACTTGTGTATGATTGTGAATACTATATGTCTTGTTAGTCTCTGAAAACAATGGATGCTTTCTGTAATTTCATCGCTCCTTAATTCTTAACAGTGTTGCTCTGGCTGAGTTGTATTTATAACACAGACTGCCCAAACCTATTTGTTAGGTTGATCATTTCCCTACTTGATTCTTTTTAAAAACAAAATTCTTTTTCTTCTTTGCTAGTGATGATGTATTCTCTTGCCACTTAGGAAGTTCAAGATGTCCCATCTTTGACCCTCAAGCACTGCTTTCTGTTCAAAGATCATGGAGCAGTTCTCTTTTTTACTGTTGTAACTCTGGAGTTACTTCCTTTCCTGCTATTGGAGTGGCTGTAAAACTTTACACAGAGAACAGCTTTGCCTGTCCCAGTGCTGTTTTTTTACAGGATATGATGTGATCTGTGACTTATTGAGCTCTTGTTTCCCAATTCCGCTGCTGATGAAGCTGCAGTTTTGTTGATGACTTTGTGTATTTGGGCAGTTGCTCCCGATCATTCGTTCATTCTGTGGGTTGGAGTTCTGTGGCGAGCCCCTGTTTTTTGTTTTAAAATGTCTATGGAAAGGCACCTCATGAAAGGAGGGCTTTCCTTTGAATGGGGGTTGATTCCTCCTCTTTTGGACAACTATGCCAACTTCAGTTCGGTTTGCAAGCCTGCTTTAAGTTCTTTGTTTTAAAAAGCAAATATTCATGAGCTGAAAGAGGGTGAGAGCTCTCTCCTTCATCCCCCAAAATGTCCTTGTGACAACTCTTAACCACTTGCCTGGGTTCCTGATTATTGTAACTGGGATGGTTACACGCACTTGTAGAAGTGAGAATTATCTGAGGATACGGCCAGCGTGGTTAAGAGTGGTGGTTCTAATCTGGCGAGCTGGGTTTGATTCCTTGCTCCCCTCCTGGAGTCAGCTGGGTGACCTTGGGCTCATCGTAGCCCTGTTAGTGCTGTTGTGACCGAGCAGTTCTGTCAGAGGTTCTCTCAGCCTCCCCTCCCTCACAGAGTGTTTGTTGTGAGGAGAGGAAGAGAAGGCAATTGTATGCCACTTTGACACTCCTTCAGGCAGTGAAAAGCGGGGTATAAAAAAACAATTCTTCCTCCTCCTCCAATGGAGGATAGATTTATGGTGTCTGGAATGGGCAAGGTGTGTGCTAAGTGCCAGTAAGTTGCTTCCAACTTATGGTGACGCTGTGAATTAATGACTTCCAAAATGTCCTATCTTTTGTCTTGTTCAGGTCTTGCAGATGGGTGTACTCTTTGTACTGCATTGTGTTTTTTCTGATTTTGTAATCTGTTTTGCAACACAGTGAGAAGGGCAGACTAAGAGAAAAGTGATTGAATAAAAATGTGGATTGTCTGTTGAATAATCTTAAAATGTGTTTTTAAGATGTGCTTTAGTTATATTTTAATCACCTGTCAGCCATCTTATCTTTCTCTGCTGGAGATAGCAGGATAGAAATTGTCCAAATTAAGTTAAAAACAAAGGCATCTGCTCTTAAAATCTCTGTCTCTGTCTCGTGTTTGTGTGTGTATGTTGGATACTGCTGTAAGCTAACAGTGCAGTCCTCTACAGCAGGGGTAGTCAACCTGTGGTCCTCCAGATGTTCATGAACTACAATTCCCATGAGCCCCTGCCAGCAAATGCTGGCAGGGGCTCATGGGAATTGTAGTTCATGAACATCTGGAGGACCACAGGTTGACTACCCCTGCTCTACAGCCTTCCCCTTGAAAAGGTAAGGCCCTTGCTACCTGGAGGCTCCCAGTGTGGGATCACTGATTTCATTGGACAGACAGGAGCAACTCTGCATTGGACTGCATAGTAAAGTATAGCAGATCTCGAGAATGACATAGCAGAGAGGAGCTCATGAGGAATTCTTCCTTCTAGGTTTGCATGCCTTCCAGCCACACATACTCAGTGCCAGCTATCTGTTTTGCATTTAAATGTATGGAAAACTTTTTATGGAACCATGTGCATGTTGCAACATGTTTCTGTTAATGAGACTGAGAGCACAAATGAATCACTGGGGTGAAGCAGGATGGGAGAAGACGTCTTCTGCTTGTCCGCACAGGACCACCAATGGAACCAAGCAATATAGCAGCAGATTTTTCTGAACCCCCCTTTGCCCAGAATTGGATTGGGATAATAGGGCAGAGGGGAGGACTCAATGAGAGTTCTTAGCCAGGAGGAATTCGGTTCTCTGGCTACCTCCAGATCCGCTCCCTTTTTGGAACGTCTCTATTCACTGCTTATGGTGCAGAAAACATTGTTCTGATTGTGATCCCCTGATGGCATGGTGTTTTCGTTAGAGGATCGGGAAACTGAAGTTCGAATCCCCATTCTACCATGAAGACTGACTATGATACGTTTAGGTAGGTCTTGCATTCGAAGGAATAGTCACATATATAGCTGTGAGTTGCATAAACAGGGTGTAACTGTTTTATAATGTGCTTTGGTGGGGAATTCTCTTCTGGGGGTAGATCATTCGAGATTGGGGGTAGATCATTCAGCGTTAGAAACTTGAAATTGCATTCCTTGGTTCTTTTTGCAAGGGTGGGTGGAAACCAGTACTCTGCACCCTTTCAGTTTGGACAGGGCTGGACCACAGCAGTCTATATTTGAATTTCACCAGTCTGGGCAAAAAGCCACGTTTGCTGCAGCTGCATTGGTACAGCAGGTTCTCTTAACAGTATCCCACAATGCAGTTCCTTGTCTTGAGAAATGAACGTGAGAGCCTGGCCAACTGTGCTACCCACTGTTGGCCTTTCTAGAGTGGGTAAGTATTCTAAAGTCTTCCAACTCTGGAAGTCAAGCCACTCAAACACTTAACGGCAAACTTCCTTTAGACCAGGGGTAGTCAAACTGCGGCCCTCCAGATGTCCATGGACTACAATTCCCAGGAGCCCCTGCCAGCGAATGCTGGCAGGGGCTCCTGGGAATTGTAGTCCATGGACATCTGGAGGGCTGCAGTTTGACTACCCCTGCTTTAGACATTAAAAAAACCCCTTTAAAACCTAGGCACAGGTAATTTCTGTTTATTGTCATTCCTGTTTAAAATGGCAGGAGAAATAGTTTTGTTCACCTTATTCCTCAGTTATCAGCCCATTACACGTGGACCAATTTGTCATGGACCGAACATTTGAATGAGCACAGTGCAGTGGGTGAAAAAGGAGTTTAAATAGTTGCTAAGAATAGTTGTTACCTTCATTTTGTCTGCATATTCTGGAATCAGCTGGTTTGGCCAGTCTGATCCACAGTTCTGTAACCTCTAGACTAGTTTATTGTAATATGTTCTATGCAAGGTTGCTCTTCAAGAATGCTTGGAGGCTTTGTTTTGTAGAGAACAAGCTGGAGACCCGTGACTCATGGAAGACTCATGGAAGAGGGAAATCCTATCCCCATTTTCTCTTCTCCGCCTTTTCTTCTCCACTTTTGTCCCCCACCCTGCTGTCCACTCTCTTGCTTCCCAGCCTTTTCTCCCTCTCCCAGCCACTACTACTGGAACTTTTCTTCAGCCTTCTATCCTGCCAGGATTGTCTGAGCCCTTATGCAGGGTTGTACATGGCCCCAATGTGTGGATTTTTTGATCCATGTTCCAGGGCTAAGTTTAGAATTAGATATATAGAAGCAGTGTTCTGTCTTAAACTAGCTACCGTGCTTATAAATGTCAGTGCTAAAATAGCTGCATTGACTACCAGCGTGCTTCCAGGCTCAATTCAAGGAACTAGAGCTTCACTACATTGCCTTTCATGGGATTTCCTTGTATGACCCCGTGCACCATCTTGGTATAGCCTTGCAGTTCCTTCTTGCAATGCCAGCTCCAATGCTGGCACTGCTGTTCTTTTTCTTTTTCCATTTTGGTCCCCATCCGTTGCATTTGGCTTTCCTAAGTATTCCAGAAGGGCCTGCAAAGCAGTTGTGTTGAAAGAAGTTTGCTCTGAAGGTCAGCTTGAAGTTTTAATTGCTTTTTTTTTTCAGGGCTGAATTTTGTCGGCAAACATGTCCCTTCTGTTAGTGTGTTTTCAAGGCTGTTATACTTTGCTGTACAAAATCGATTGATTTATTTTTGTTGAGTTGTACATTACCCCAGAGTTTGGGGAATGACAGAGTATAAGTTTTTAAAGAACCACACAGTGAAGGCCAACAGAACACCAGGTGTATGCCATTCCTGTTGTATGCCAACAGGTGTATGCCAGAGGACAGAATATAGTACCTGAAATGTTCACTTACACTTGGGGGGGAAAAATCAAAATTTAAGTTGCCTGGCGTTGGATGGTGGGGGGTGAACATGGGACGTCTAACTTCTGGGATGATCTCTTTACTGTCCGCTCTAGTTACTGATAGTTGCTGCCTCTCACTGTTGTGGCCGGTGCCACTGAAATGACACAGAGTTTGAGGCTGCTTCTTCTACAGTGCAAGAGACAAACGAAAACACAACTTCCATCGCATCCATCGACTTTAATTAAAAGAAAAAGATAGATCTTTCATTATACGCTACCTTGGGAGTCAACCTGATGGAAAAACAAGATATGAAAACTAATGTGTTGCTGATTGTGTAACTCATGCGCATGTGTGGAAATGCTGGGGCTTTAGTTCATTCAGAGCACAGCTTCCAGCAGTTGTGGGATATACAGGGTTGCAATTTGAAGGTCCTAACGCTGTTACTGTCTTTCTTTTCTGTTGTACATATCCCATTCCTGGGAGCTTGGCCTGGTCCTTGGTTGCCAAATAGCAAGCCTCACTTGGGGATGCTTGGCCTGGACATGATTTCACTCAAAACACAGAGGCAGAGGAAAAGGAAGAGCCTTACAGGAGGGCGGAATAAAAATACAATAAATAAATAATGCATACATTACATTACTGTGTACCTTTGTATTATTTACTTAGTTTATGCCTTTCTTCCCTGTGGGGACCCAAAGCAGCTTACATTGTTCTCCTTTCCTTCATTTTATCCTCACACTCACCCTGCGAGGTAGGTTAGGCTGATAGTATATGATGGGCTCATAGTTAACCAGTTAGCTTCCACGGCAGAACGGGGGTTTGAACCGGGGTCTCCCAGATCCTCATCTGCCATTCTCACCCTGGCTGTGCTTCGTGAAAGGCTGCTTTTCATCCCTAGCTGGAGATCCCCTATCATCCTTGGTCAAAGTTAATCAGCCAATGTGGCATTACTTCTGAAATACGTTTTCTTCCATTCATGGGAACTGTTCTCCAAGAAGCCAGATTCTAAGTAGGGGGAAGCACGCCGCCTCCATCGTATTTCTTCTTCCTAGAACCCGTTTCCTGGCTCCTTTCTCTTTTGTGAGAGTCCTGTGGACATCTCATCTCAAGGAAATAAAACGTTTGCAACCGGCCATTATAAATAGCGGTTCCAGCTACGGCCTGCCCATGTGGGATTTCATCTCCAAACTATGTTTGGATGGCTTACCTTCTTCTCTATTTTCAGTCTGTCCTGGGGGTCTCAGTTCACAATCCAGTTTGAGTCATGCTCTCTGGGCAAGCCCACGCCTTTCAGGTAGGAGAGGATCCAGCAGTTTTTCACTGGGGCAGTGCTCACAGGACAGCAGCCGGTGTCCTTTCTGAACAAGTGCTTAAAGGGATAAATATACCCCACATTTCCCATTCCTCAGCAGTGGCTCACTATGTAAAACTGTCCTGCCAGGGATTGGGTTACCAGCTGGGATTGTTTCTTTTTTAAACGAGGGTCTGAGTCGTCTGAGCTGGAGAGGCCCGGTTTGCTCAAGAGTTGAAGGGGATGGGAGTGGGTTGGTGGAGAGGCAGCCTTCTTGCAAGAACAGCAACAATGGGATATTCCAGGGGTAGTCAAACTGCGGCCCTCCAGATGTCCATGGACTACAATTCCCAGGAGCCCCTGCCAGCATTCGCTGGCAGGGGCTCCTGGGAATTGTAGTCCATGGACATCTGGAGGGCCACAGTTTGACTACCCCTGGGATATTCTGGCTGGCTGGCCTGATTGCAGACGCACGGCAGGCAGATAGAGGTTGTCAAAATCCCATTCCAAAATTCAGATACCAGTTAAGACTTGTGGCTTCACGTCCAGAGGGAACTCCAAAGGCAGAGTTCTAATGCACTGTCCAGGGTCAGAGACCAGAGAGTCAATCAGGAATACAGACTGCAAGGTCAAGAACTAACAGACACATTGCTTCCACACTGTCACGCCCCTGCTTGCTGCTTTTATACATCAGCCTAAACACTTGCCAGCCACTTCAGTCCTGCTCCTGCAAATACTCAACCTCATGACTAATATGGAGTCTGTGCTGTGCTGCCAATCTGTCACTGCGCCTTCTGTCTTGCAGCTCCTTCCTATTCTTCCTTCTATGCTGTTCATGAGGTTCTGGAGACAAGGGAGATAAACTGGCTGGCTCCCTGTTGCTTACTCCAGGGCTGGTGGCTGAGAAGCCATTGTACTGGCGCCTGGCCATGTATCCAGTCTGGCTCTTCAGAGACTGCTTCCTCCTGCAGTGTCTATGTTACTGTGGGTTTGGGTCGGGCCAGCTGGCTGCCTTTTGCTCAGAGGGGTCATCTGTTAAAACTGGTTGGTCCATGACACAGAAGTTCTCTGCTGTTGTGTTTGCAAAGGTAGTGTGATGCACATGGGGCCTGACATCTTTAGGCTGAGGGTGGTAAAGCAGTCAACATACTGTCTGAAACTCTGCCCATGAGGCTGGGAGTTCAATCCCAGCACCTGGCTCAAGGTTGACTTAGCCTTCCATCCTTCCGAGGTCAGTAAAATGAGTACCCAGCTTGCTGGGGGGTAAACGGTAATGACTGGGGAAGGCACTGGCAAACCACCCCGTATTGAGTCTGCCAAGAAAACACTAGAGGGCGTCACCCCAAGGGTCAGACATGACTTGGTGCTTGCACAGGGGATACCTTTGCCTTTACCTTTTATGCATCTCTTGCTAGACCGTTAACTAAAGTTCTCTGGTTTGAACTGAATTGACTGCTAGGTCTGCCCTCTGCCAGGAACTCCTCCTCAGAGTTTTCTGTAAGATGTGGGAAGAAATATCAGGATGAATATAATTAACTTGTCTGTGTGGGGGCTCTTGGGCACTTTTGGGAGAGTGGACAATGGTTTTGTGTTACGAGTCCATCTGGGTGGGTAGAAGGCAAACAGTTTCTTGTTTCTGCTGGCTGCGTCTGCTGAATGTATTATCGGCTCTGTTACGCCGCTCGTTTTAGCTTATATTGTCCTTTTAGCAAGGACATTCCAAGGATGCATAGGAGGTTTCTACTGAGGGGCAGGAGCTGAAAGGCAGTAGCAAGCACAAACCCTTAAGGTAGGTGTCTGCATGAAGATAATTGGGCTCTTTTAATAGTGCTCTACTGAATGTGTCTACTGAAGACTGTCTAATTCTGGCTGAGCATGCATAGCCCTAAGGAAGGCACACTTGCGCTTTGCATAAGAACCTCTTGTTGCTGTAAGTGGGCTGAGGTTCAGTGGGGTACACGACATGCCGAATGTCCCAGGTTCAATCCCGGGCATCCCTACTTGAAACGGCTATGCAGTATGTGATGTGAAAGATCTCGGTTTGGAACCTTAGCTCAGCCTTTCTCAGTTTTCTTTTTACCATTGAGAAACCCCTGAAACATTCTTCCGGCTTCGAGAAACCCCAGCAGTGGCGTGATTGTGCAGAACATGGTCAGGAAGCAGAGCGGTGGACACGCCCACCTGGGGCCCCTCCCCTCCAGGCCCGTCATTGGCCATTTTGAGAGGGGAGGGCACCTCAACATGCCCATATATGGTCATATCACCCAATACGTAACACATTTTAAAATATATTCAAACTAATTAACTCCCTCCCATTTGGGAAGCCCCTCCGGGTCCGTCACGAAACCCCAGGGTTTCATGAACCCCTGGTTGAGAAAGCCTGGCTTTGCCACTTCCTGTTCTAGTCAACAGCAGTGGCCTTGATCGATCAAAGTTCTGACTCCATATAAGGCCATTTCATGTGGCTTAAAGTGTGGCTTCTAATAGAATGTGCATGAAACACAAAGAGAAGGGCTGTTAGTAGTGGTGGTTGAAATTTGAGCAGACCTGAAGGCGACTGTAAGCCGCTTTGAGACTCCTCCGGGTAGAGAAAAGCGGCATATAAGAACCAGCTCGTCTTTGCCTAGGTCTTGTCCCAAACCTGAGTCCCAGTCTTACAGTGTATCCTGTAGTAATCGTAACCTTATTATATCACATTGGCCACAAGCTCATAAATTAATGGAGAGCCTTGTCAGCACTCTAATGCAGGGTTAGTCAACCTGTGGTCCTCCAGACGTCCATGGGCTACAATTCCCATGAGCCCCTGCCAGCATCTGCTGGCAGGGGCTCATGGGAATTGTAGTCCATGGACATCTGGAGGACCACAGGTTGACTAACCCTGCTATAATGGGCAGACTTTGAGCAGCTACAGACCTGTGTCTGTTTAAACTAGAGGCGTCACTTTCATTTTCACATTCTCTCTGTCGCTCGCATGCTCGTTCCAATGTATGCGAAGGTAAGGCTGCTTAAGAGAAAGCTCCTTCAACATCTCTTTCTCAATCTACCAGCATATATAAAGCTGCAAAATGCTACATTTCCCAGTTGTGCGTTGCGCAGGGTTATTTGAATCATAGAAACAATAGTGCTCAAAGAGACCTCGTGGATCATCTAGTAGTGCAACCTCCTGTACAATGCAGGAAATTCACTATTACATCCCCCACCCACCACCCCGGGAACCCCTGCTCTACCTCCAGAGGAAGGCAAGAAAGACTCTAGGATCCCTAGAGAAAAGTTATTTCGTGACCCCAAAGTGGCGATCTCCGTTACCCTGGGCATGTAAGAAAGGGCCATGAGAGCTGAGCACTGGCTCATTCCTCCCTGTCGTGATGTGCCTGATTTCGCCCAATCAGCATTGCTGTCAGATGACCATCGAGCCTCTGCTTAAAAACCTGCAAAGGAGGAGAGTGCTACCTGTTCCATCAAGGGCCAGCCTGGTGTGGTGGTTGAGAGTGGCAGCCTCTCATCGGGAGAACTGGGATTCTCCACCTGCAGCCAGCTGGTTGGCCTTGGCCAGTCTCAGTTCTCTCAGAGTTCTCTCAGCCTCGCCTCCCTCACAGGGCGTCTGTTGTGGGGAGAGGAAGGGAAGGCGATTGCAAGCCGCTTTGAGACTCCTTCGGGTCGTGAAAAGCCGGGCATCAAACCCTAACTCTTCTTCTGAGGAGCTGCGCCACCCTCCAGCAAGTCAGTTTATACATGTTGCTGTGGCTTAGAAGAAGCAACAAACAACTTTTTCTAATGCTGTTGCTATGATCATGTTGTTATTATCGTTATAATGTTATTACTGTTATCATCTGTTACTATATGTTATCTGTATCTTTTCCTGTTTCCTGTAAACCACCCTGAGCCCTCGGGGAGGGCAGTATATAAATATAATATATAAATATATTTATTATATAAATATAATAATAAATAAATAATAAAAATAAATAAATAACTTTTAAACTTGTGGCTGGGGAAGGCACTGGCAAACCACCCCGTATTGTCCGCCATGAAAACGCTAGAGGGCATTACCCCAAGGGTCAGACATGACCCGGTGCTTGCACAGGGGAGACCTTTACCTTTAAACTTGTGGCAAGGCGGTGGGGGACGTCCCCTGTGCCGAGAGTCAACAGAACCAGCGTTCTTCATCTTTGATGTCCACATTTCTAATGGAGAAATCTGGGAGAGGTATGAAAAATGCCTTCCCCCATCCTTTATGCCCAAGGAATCCTCGCTGTCAGGCTGCTGAGAGCCAAGGTACTGGCGACCTGCTGGAATGCCTGCGGCACATTCCTTGGAATGAATGAACTCTTACCCTGTCTGAGAGGACTGGGTGTGTCTAGCAGGAAAGATAGGGAAGGAATGCGCACTGTATCGCTGGGGCTTGTTGGTGGAGATTACACAATGCTTGTGTTGGCACCTCCTCCTGCAGAATGTTATTTCCCCGTGCTTCGTAAGAGAGCCCTCTTTTCCCCGGGCGTCGTAGGATTCTTCAGACGTATCATTTGAAAAAAAAAATTAAAATAGCGGGTGTGAAAGGCTGTTTTTCATACGCTGCAAAGCACTCCTTTAGCGACCGAAGAAATGCCTCCTGAATCCGTTGCCAAAGCTGTTAGCATCACCTGGAAGACATCTGGAGACAGCTCAGTTCCGTACGGGCGCCGATGGTATCAGTACGGGCCAGTTGAGCAACATCTTGTTTGGAGACAAGGAGCTTGCCAGGTGCACGTAAAATGTTAAGACTCAGAACTGGGAGATTCAGATTTGCTGCTTTGGCTCGGCTCTCTCAGCCTCAGTTCCTTCTCTGCACAAGGGGTGGTGGTGGTTATACAGATGTCTGTGGACTACAATCCCCATGAGCCCCTGGTGGTGGTGGTGATTATATTTATATACTGCCCTCCCTGAAGGATTGGGCCTATGCAAATGTGATCCTCCTGTTACAGATTCTCTCTCTTGAGTACTCTCTGCCTTGCGCCATTGAACATGCTAAAACATAATTTTGTCACCAGCAGTAACTGCGAATTATCTCTGTCCACTCTTTCATATGCTGCCCTGCCCTTGGAACTTCCTGTTTCTCTGCTGCAGTGTGTTTTTGTAAAGCCAGGAAGAGAAAGATGTGGCGTGGAGGAAGTTAATGTGTAAGCTTGTACCATCTGCTGGTTAACTGTTTCATAAGCCGTGTTCTCTGTCACTGGTTGTGGCTCTTTCAGCAGTCAGTTTTAAGTGTTCCTTGTATCTTTGTTCTAGGCAGTTTTCATCATGTTCCTGGGATGTGGGACACACACCAGTGCGTCTGTTTACCTTGCTATGTTCCCTCACTATTACAATCACATGTCGCTTAAGACTCCACTTTTGTTGTACTCTCACTGAGCGTGTTTTGTGAACCTGGCTGTTTTCTGGTCCTTGTAGCTTTTGACTGAAGGCACTAATTTGCATTGGCCCTTGGTTTTTAAAGACAGCTGGCTGGCTGTCCTGTCTTTTAGACCTTGGGAACTCTTGGTTCCTGGCTGTTGAAACAATTAAGCTTTATACATGGAATAAATGTAAGATCCTTAGGGCATCGTCTAGTCTATGACAGAATATGACCGAAATGTAGGAAAAGAAATCCTTAGTTTATTGGCCCACCAAAAACACCAGACTAGGACAGGATCTATATTTTTCTATTGTTCTATGTTGCTTGTTTTTATCAGTTTATTATTGCTAAACTAAGTTATCTGCATTGTTTCTGTTCTGTTTTATGTGAAACGCCTTAAGCCTTCATGGAGGGGGGTGGTATATAAATATAATTAAATAAATAAATGATAAATCTTCTTGTAAGAGGACAGCTCTGCCACCTAATATTTGCTGAATAGAATGCCCACATCACTTTTTCACAAATTCTTTGCCCCATAAATGGAAAACTATTAGCATCCTGTAAGCATTTATTTAAAAACATTTATACCCTGTACTCTTCATATAAAACACACAGCCAAGTTAGGTATAGTCATATTGTCCATCCTGTGTATTTAAGACAGATTAGAACAGTTCCAACTGAAATAAAAAGTGAGGAACAATGTTTTGATCACATCCTGGCACTTCCGGATTTGCTTGTTGTAACATGGCGGTTTTAAAAATTAAAACCTCGCCTTTCTGCTGCTACAGCGTTATCCAGTTTGTGCCCCCATTGGAGAGAAAGGTAAAGGTAAAGGTATCCCCTGTGCAAGCACCAAGTCATGTCTGACCCTTGGGGTGATGCCCTCTAGCGTTTTCATGGCAGACTCAATACGGGGTGGTTTGCCAGTGCCTTCCCCAGTGAGAGAAAAGTGGGGTATAAATATCTAAGCCAGGTGTCCACAACCTTTTGGAGCTTGTGGGCCCCTTTGGAGTTCTGGCATCACATTGTGGGCACAGCTACAAAGTGGCTGCCACAGAAGGTGGAACCGGCCACAAAAGGGTTAACACAGCTTATTTCCATCCTTTGGGCATCCACGGCCAGAACCACGTCTTAAAAAATCTGTGCAGACAGTCAGGAGTCTTGCAGGGTGCAGGCCCCACTTGGCCTTGCCCAGTTTCTAAAAACAATTTCTGGGCACCAGTATAGGTGTTAATAAGCGCTATGGCGCCCACGGTGACCCCCGATCTAAATAAATAGATATCATCCTCAAAGTACTGACTCTTAGGGAGAAACAGCAACATTACAAACAAGCAAAACCTGACAACATTTAAAGAGTAAAATCTCTGTGCTGCAGCTGCCCCTGCTGGGCATGTGATGTGCTCTGCTGTAACTCCACGTCAAATGTTCAAAGTAACAGCAAGTTAATTCACCAAGGTCCGTAAGACACGAAATTTTTCTCAGCAAGAGCTCCATCTCTCGATGTGTTGGCTGCTGTTCCTGTAGCCCAGGCTGCCATTTCACTTTGATTTGCCCCGTACTGGGAGGAGAAGCAGCCGCTATCCCATGAGCCCTCCCGTAGAGTAAAGGCAAATGGGGAGGGAGCAATATTCCCTTTGAAAAGAACACTCATCCCAGCTGTTTCTGCCCAGGAGGATAGAGATAGTTCTAATCTCTTCCAGAACTGCATCTTCCAAGCACCCCAGGAGGACAAACTGCAGAAGGGCTTGTGTTCGCCAGTAGCTACAGCTGTAAATTACCCAAGCAATCAGACGTTCAGGTTCAGAGAAGAAACAATTCTTGCAAACTTGAGCTTTAAAAAAGTCCTTAATGGAGCAGAAAAGCTGTAGGGTGAAAGGTTTACATGGAAACTGTATCCAAAGAACCCCACACTGCAGATTGTCCTATTCCTTACAACTTGCAAGTTCCTGGTTTCTCCTAGTTTGCAGTGTCATGGAGTGCTTGTCTGTGGGGGTGTGCTTCCATAGTTGTTTCCTTAGAGAGGGAGATTTGTGTCATTCCAGACCGCACCTTCTCTGATAAACCCTGAATCATAAACTGTGTACATATTGCCACACAGTCAAAGCACTGCAACAGTTGGAACATCGACTCCGAGGTATGTATATGCGCCTTTAGCTTCCTTTGGCGGTGGGGTGCATCCATGTTATATTTCTTTAAAATTAACTTCTGTTTCTCAGTTCTCCTCCAGCTTACTGGTTTGGGGACAGGGGTGGCAAATTGGCGGGAAAAGTGTCTTTCAGTTCTCTTTGGAAGCTTTTGGAACAAAGGAGCAGGAAGGATTAAAGTGGGTCGCCGTGTTGGTCTGAAGTAGCACAACAAAATCAGAGTCCAGTAGCACCTTAAAACCACCTTAAAAGATTTATTCAAGTTGTGAGCATTCGTCAGACTATGAGCTACCGTCATGACAGTGGGAATATAAAGCAAAAGTTAATTCTGTTAAATTAGTAAACTGTGTCACACATCCAAATACAGCCATAGGATAATTCTTTACCAAAACAGCCAATCAGAACCCTTGAATTCAGTTGTATTTCTCCTATGTTTTTGTGAACTCCAGCTGAATTCGAGGGTACTGATTGGCTGTTTTGGTAAAGAATTATCATATGGCTGTATTTGGATGTGTGACACAATTTACTAATTTAACAGTAACTTTTGCTTTATATTCCCACTGTCATGATGGTAGTTTATAGTCTGAGGAAGAGTGCTTGCACTCGAAAGCTCACACCTTGAATATATCTTGGTTGGTCTTAAAGGTGCCACTGGACTCTGGCTTTAAAGGACCAGGAAGTCCAACAAGAAGGTGTTATTTTAATTAGGTTATAAATAGCCAGGGACTGTTCTGATAGAGCCTACAAATCGGTCTCTGTTTGAAAACGTTTGGCACTAAATAACTTTAAAAATAAAAGACTTGTGTGCTTGCCTTTTACACGGTGACGGAAATAATCATGCCAGCCTGTCTATTCCATCACACATGGGGATGACCCTTTCTCTGACTCTCAGCCTTCAAAATGTGTGCAGGTGTCCAATGTGTTGCATGCTCTCTTCATCTCTGGGATGTGAGAGGGATCTGGCAGCAAAATTGATCATCAGGGTTAATTTGGCTCTGCATCCCTGGCTTGGCAATCCAAAGGAAGAATGTGTTTACTGCTGCGTCCCTGCAAGGCACGTTTTGTACTTTACATGTGTTAACCAGATCTTTGGGTAACCCGACTCAATGCCCTACTATATCTTTTGTCCTAAAAGGCTGGAGGGAAGAAGTTATTTCAGCCATGTCTGTATGTGCTGGGAGCAGGCCCTGGCCTGATGTGTTTTCTCACCATGCGTAGATATATACTTGAACCAAGGCTGCTACAGGGAGTTCCTGAACTCCCTGAGAAAGGACTGAAGGCGAGCTACTAGAAGAGCTGTATTCCAATAACTTCTGCATGCAGGGGAAAGCGGAAGTGGGGATAAACACGGCCGAAGGCACCAGATGTGTGTGAGCAATGCATAAACTGCGTAACTAAGTAAACATCAGCCTAGCGATACAACTTTTATATTTTGTCTCCTCCCCGCTTCCCCAAGTCTAAACATTTAAAGGCTTCCTATAGTCACTGCATAACCCCATAGATCAGGGGTAGTCAACCTGTGGTCCTCCAGATGTTCATGGACTACAATTCCCATGAGCCCCTACCAGTTTTCTGGCAGGGGCTCATGGGAATTGTAGTCCGTGAACATCTGGAGGACCACAGGTTGACTACCCCTGCCATAGATAAGGTAGTCTCCTATTGGGACGTGTGTAGTTTCTTACGCCAGGCTTTCTCAACCAGGGTTTCCTGAAACTCTGGGGTTTTTTGACGGTTCTGGAAGGGTTTCCTAAATGGGTAGGAGTGTGAATCAATTTTTATACATTTTTAAAATTTGGTAAACATTTATCAGGTGATGATACGACCACATATGGTCATGTCGACTCACTGCCCCCTCCCAAAGTAGCCAATGATGGTCCTGGAAGGGGAGGGGCATGTACACATTTATGCTTCCCGACCGTATTCTGCACGATCGTGCCACTTCTGGGGTTTCTCGTAAGTCTGCAGTATGTTTCAGGGGTTTCTCAACAGTACAAAAGGAATCATCTTGTACAAAGGGAACTAGGAGTTCGAGATCAGGCACCCACAAATCTGAAACCTCCTGATTTAAAATATTAGCACATTTATTTGGGGCCCCATGTTTTTAAGCCGCGGTTCATAAAAAAAAGGGATTTGTGGACCCCTTCACGATAATCTTTGGCTATTTATAAACCAATTAATACCCATTCACTGATTTCTTATCTCTTTGTTCAAAAACGGCCATTGAAAGAAGCCTTGCCCGTACAATGTTAAAACAGTTGGGTAGGTAGAAGAATTCTGTGTGGTTCAACAACTTACTTCCAGCAGCTGACCAAATAGAAACCGTGTTATGTAGTCTGCTTTTTTTACTCTGTGTATTTTGATGCTGGCTCCGTGTTCTTGAGAGGTCATCCCTGTTCTTTCCCTGACGTGCCTTTTTGTTCCTTTTATACCAACCGTGTTTGGCGCTGATTGTCTCTGCTCCAGTTCTTGGGTCGCAGACAAAGCTTCTCACCTGTGGTGCAGATTCTCTTCCTTATTAAACAAGAACACATTGTGTAGCTAGCTTAACTAACCTAATTTCTTTCTGTCCTCAACCCCCCCCCCGCCTCTCCCCTTTTCCCAGGCAGGGCATTGAAGGTATGTCTGCTTCTTAGCTGGGAGAAGTTTGTTCTCCCCGTCAGGAATTTGTGATCTGACCCAGCACGTTCAGAATGGTTCGCAGGAGACAAAACTGCATTTACCTGCCAGGGACTGTAGCCCGTCTTTCACTGTTTGCATCTGGGATGCGGTTGTATGACGTCGCATTTGTGGACTTGAACAAATCCTTCTTTGGCTTTTGCCACTATCTGGGGGGGGGGGGGGGAGGGAAACGCCTCCCTGGAGATCTGCAAAAAACAGCACTTCTGACCACGGTTTTGAATGATTTCATGACACAGAACTAGCAATTAGTCTTTTTCAGACTTCGAAGGGTTTGTCTCTGAGCTTGATCTGTTTCGGTTCCCCTTTAGCAAAGCTCCTGAATATTACTGCTGTCAGGCCTGCCTTTTGGGTGCTGGGGAGTTCCTTTGGCCTGTTTTAAGGCTCTCGGTTGGCTTTATTTATTTTGCAAAGATAAGGGAGGCTTTGTTTAAGTACGCTGTGCCGGAAAGAACAGAAGCTTCCTACAAGTGTGCTTGCAGAGGGTGTAAGAGACAGGACCTCAAGAAGAGCAAATTCCAAACACGTCTGTCTTCAGGATCATGGCGATTGTGAGCATGGGGTAGAAGAGATGGAAGGAGCTAACTCTCTCTCTGTAGACACAAGCATAATTCTTCCCTCTGTTCCTCCTGTGCAGATGCCTTGCTAGCAGACCTGGAATCGACTACCTCTCACATCTCCAAGCGGCCGGTGTTCTTGTCGGAAGAAACATCCTATTCCTACCCAACTGGAAATCACACGTATCAAGAGATCACTATACCTCCCCCTGTGCCACCACCTCCTTCTAATGAAGCCTTGAATGGGACCGTGACTGAGCCTTTAGACCAGTGGCAACCCAGCATCTCCAGAAATCTCCATCAGCAGGTAAGGAGTTGCTGGGGAGGGCAGGGGTCGTCTTGGTTATGCACTGGGAAGCGAGGAATTCCTGCATCATGTCTGCTGGGTTGATGTGAAGCTGGAAGATGAGGATGTGGTATTCAACCAAGCCAATGTTATGTAGAGAGGGAAAGATCTTTCCACTACAGATTCCAGATATAGCTGTCTGGTTGGTTTTGTCATAAAACCCGAGTCCTCTGTAATTTCCTGTCTCCCAGCTGGATGATGTAGAAGAAGAGTTGGTTCTTATATGCCGCTTTTCTCTACCCGAAGGGGTCTCAAAGCAGCTTACAGTTGCTTTCCCTTTCCTCTCCCCACAACAGACACCCTGTGAGGTGGGTGAGGCTGAGAGAGCCCTGATATCACTGCTCAGTCAGAACAGTTTTATCAGTGCCGTGGCGAGCCCAGGGTCACCCAGCTGGCTGCATGTGGGGGAGTGCAGGTTCAAACCAGGCTCGCCAGATTAGAAGTCCGCACTCCTAACCACTACACCAAGCTGGCTCTCAATGGCAGGTGCTTGCCAAAGGCTTCTGCAGGTCTTGTCAAAGGCTCCTCTGTGCTGATAGGTGCTTATTTGGCTGGTTTTTTTTTTAATCCTCATGTTATATTGTGAGTTGACCCGTGATATTTATGTACAGTTGCATTACCAGCCAGCCTTTGGTGCTTCTGTTCTTCTGCCAGAAAATCACTGCTTCCTCTTTTCTCTGGCCACGCCTCTGACTCAAGAACAGGCATCCTAATTGACGGCAGAGTACACAAGTTGCTAGAAATTTTTTGTGGAGGGTCCCCGAAGGCTGGCACTGTAGTTCCACACCCTGAAAAAGCAAGTCTGAGTGCCATGTCACAAACCACAGCCGAATGCGGTGGATATTAATCACTCACCCCACAGTCTTGGGAAAGAGTCGATGCTTTCTATGGCTCAGGGGTCTATGAGACATGAGACAAAACTAGAGGAAGTATGAGTTTCTGGAGGGGCAAATTAATGCCCGTTCTAGGGAAGGACAATCTGTTAGCAGGCTGCATCCTGTTTGTTCCACATTCCAGGGTCTCAGTCACGCATGATGCATCGCAGTTGGCTCTCGGAATTGTTTGGGTCTTTCTTTACTCGAGCAGTTAATGGGAATCCTACAGGAGGGGCCTTCGCTCGGAAACGTGTCCTTTAGCTTTTTGAACGACACTTCTGTCACCAGATCTGCTGCTTGTGTCGAACGCCTCTAGAGTCGAGTCCAAATACGGTTGCTGTACCAGAGGCTACACAAGAGCCAGCTTGGTGTAGTGGTTAGGAGTGCAGACTTGTAAACTGGCGAGCTGGGTTTGATTTTGCTCTCCCCCACATGCAGCCAGCTAGGTGACCTTGAGACAGCCTTGATAGAGTTGTTCTCACCGAGCAGTAATCTCAGGGCTCTCTCAGTCTCACCTACCTCACAAAGTGTCTGTTGTGGGGAGAGGAAGGGAAGGCCATGGGAAGCCGCTTTGAGACTCCTTCGGGCAGTGAAAAGCGGTATATAAGAACCAACTCTTCGTTTTCAGTAATATCAGGGCTCTCTCAGCCTCACCTCCCTCACAGGGTGTCTGTTGTGGGGAGAGGAAAAGGAAGATGATTGTAAGCCGCTTTGAGACTCCTTTGAGTAGAGAAAAGCACCATATAAGAACCAACTTTTCAGTAATATCCAGGCTCTCTCAGCCCTACCTCCCTCACAGGGTGTCTGTTGTGGGGAGAGGAAAGGGAAGGCGACTGGAAGCCGCTTTGAGACTCCTTTGGGCAGTGATAAGTGGCATTTAAGAACTAAACCTTCTTCTTCTAAGGGAGACTGACTGAGGAGGAAGTCTGTGACTGAAGCAGGGAGCAAGCTTGTTTGCTGTCTAACATGTTTTTTTGAAAAAAGAAACCCAGGACTAAGTTCTGCTTGGAGTCAAGGAGTCTATGTTGTAGAAGCTTTTCCTCCTAATTTCACACTTGCAAGGGCTCGCTGCAGTTTTTCAGCGGAGAGGGAACACTACTCCACATGTGTGCTGAAGCGCAATTTTTATTTCACACATTCCCAGGGGGATGGCTCCAGGTTTAAGACATGGCTCAGATTAGACCTTGAATCCTCACCTCCGAGGTATAACGGGCAGAACAGGCCAGTGAATCTTATGTTTTCTTTTCTCTTCCAGTAGTTATTTTAATATTGTAAGGCAGACTTTCTCAACCAGGGTTTTGTGAAACCCTGGGGTTTCTTGATGGCCCTGGAAAGGATTCCCAAATGGGTAGCAGTTAATGAATTTTTAGGTATTTTTAAACATGTTAATTGAGTGATGTGACCATTTATGCTCATGTTGACCTGCTCTGCCTCCCAAAATGGCTGATGGGCCTGGGGGGGGGTGGGATGGAGAGGGGCCCCATCCCACCACTTCTGGGGTTTCTCAAAACCTGAAGAATGTTTCAGGGGTTTCTCAGTGGTAAAAAAGCTGAGAAAGAGTGCTGTAAGGTATAGTAACTAAGGGGCAAACTATGTGTGATGCAGAGTTCTGTATAACTTTTCCAAACTTTAAAAAGCCCCAACAAAACAAACAAAATGCAGACATGGAAGGATGAAATTAGGAGAAAGGGAAGACTGCTTGGGTAGGGGGTGAGTAAGCCATTCTCTTCCATGCTGTTTTTCCTTTTAGATATCTTTTCCATCCAAGTGCATGCTAATTTTCTACCAACTGGGGAAAAATACATGGGAACCTTTAAAAAGCTTCCTGGGGAAAGATATTTTGAGAGGAGTAATTACTGTTGTGTATGCATGCACACATCTTTCCTTAGCTTGTGATTATAGTGTCCTCTTGAGGCTGTACTGACACAAAGTTGCGTGGAATGTATAAATTTGACCCTCAGAAGATGAGCGTTGAACCAGGAGATCCCTTATTCAAATTTGTCCTTGGTTATGTAGTCATATGAGCCTCTTGTGGCGCAGAGTGGTAAGGCAGCAGACATGCAGTCTGAAAGCTCAGCCCATGAGGCTGGGAGTTCAGTCGGAGCAGCCGGCTCGAGGTTGACTCAGCCTTCCATCCTTCCGAGGTCGGTAAAATGAATACCCAGCTTGCTGGGGGGTAAAGGGTAATGACTGGGGAAGGCACTGGCAAACCACCCCGTATTGAGTCTGCCATGAAAACGCTAGAGGGCGTTACCCCAAGGGTCAGACATGACCTGGTTCTTGCACAGGGGATACCTTTACCTTTAGGTAATCATAAAATAGCCTCAGGAAAGCAACTAGGGTTGGGCGCTTCAGCACACCTCGACTGCTTTGGCGATTGCAGAAGCCAGTGCCGTGGCACCGAGGGGAGGGGCAGCGCCGGTGCTGGCACGCCGGCTGGTGTCCGCTCGCAGGCGCAGGGAATGGCTTGGTTCTTGGGCAGAAATATTTTTGTTGCCCACATTATAGTCTAATAAATTGAAATAACTTGCACAACATTTATCCACAGCCACAATCTCAGCCTCCTGTGTACAGCTCCAGTGCCTCAGTTTCCAGAGAGTGTGTCATCTCTCCTACACGTGCAAGTGAAGAGGAGCACGTCTACAGGTAGACTTCCTTCTGTCCCCATCCCTCCCCCCCCCCCATTCCAGCAGATGGGTTCTTACTGCATTCATGGAAATTCATTTATTTCACAAATAAAACGTCAAAGTGGGTCAGTTAGGCCAGGAAATAGAAATAAGTTTTATTTGTGGCTGTAATTTAGCGTGTGAGCATGCATTGCATGCCCGACAACTCAGATTTAATCCCTGGCATTTCCAGTTATATGACCTCATCTGAGAAGGACTTCCACCGGAGACCCCGAAATACCAGTGCTAGTTTGTGCAGACAATACTGGGTTAGATGAATCAGCACACTAAAAAATGCTTATATTACCACAAACGACCATTTATCAAGGGATGGTTAACTAGAATATGTGTCAGTATTTGATAAGCTGGTTTTTTGGGTAATAGCCCAGGACTGTTTTATATCTGACGTATTGACTCACCACTTGGCAAGATGACACAGGTAGTGGAACTTAAACATACTCTAGAGTGAGAATTGATTTGGAGATAGTTCAGTCCCCTGCACGTGGTGCTCAGTAAGGTCCTATTAAGTATCAAAAAGGTTTTCACTGCTCATCCGTCGTTCTGATCAAGTGCTGGCGTGTGGTTCAAATCCTCATCCTGACTGGGCAGGTCATTACGGGTAACCAGCTTATGGGTAACCAGTCACTGCCTGAGCCCCCGGGGAGGGCGGTATATAAATATAATTTTAAAAAAATCATAGGCCATGTGAATCGATTGTCTGGCCATGCTGAAGGAAGGCGGGTGATGTCGATCCTTCTGATTGCTGTACTGGATGTCCCAGCAAGGACCTCTCAGGGTGGATGACATAGACTGAAGCTCAGAGGCATGTTCATAAATGTGCTGGGGAAACACCTTGGCTCAATGTTAAAGCATCTGCTTTGCATGCAGGGAAGTCCCTAGCTGAGTGTCTGACATCTCCATCGGCGATTAGAACAATTCCCTGTATTTCCAACAAGTTTTAATTTATATTTTATCAGATCTATGGTCTAAGCTGGTTTATATATTGATATATTTTATGAGTAAATCCATGTTTTTGGCTATTTTCTTTTTTGTAACTGCGGAATTGCTAATTTTGACTTTGCTGGTCTATGACCGTAATAAAGATATGTCTGTCTGAGTGTCTGACATCTCCAGTTTTCAAAAAAGAATCGGGCAGCAGGGGATGAGAAGGGCCTCTCTCTGAAATCTCTGCTGCTCATCAAAGTGGACAATACTGACCTTGATCTACTAGTGGACTGCTTCAGTATAAGGCAACTTGATATGTTCAGGGTAGTGTTGCCAGCTCTGGGATGGGAACTACCTGGAGATTTTGGGGCTGGAGCCAGGAGTGGGCGGGATTTTGGGGGGGGAGGGACCTCAGTGGAGTCTAATGCTATGGAGCCCTCCCTCCCAAGCAACCATTATCTCCAGGGGAACTGATCTCTTTAGTCTGGAGGTGAGCTATAATTCCAGGAATCCATCTGGGGCTGGCATCCCTAATTCAGGGGCATGTGACGAATCACAGCTCCCTGCTGTTGATGCTGCTTTTTGTTCAGAGTTGTCAGTGTACTTGATGCCTTAAAGAAAAATGTAGGCAAAAAGTCAGGTGTTGTCTTCAGATTAATGTGTGCAAGTGTAGTTGTGTGTGTGTTTTGCTGTTCCCTGTTCCATTCAAGACCTGCTGGTTTTTACCTTCAAGATTCAAGAGACATGCGGACATCAGCGAAAACATCAGTGTGTGCCATTGGGGCTCCATGTTGGGGATCTCTGCATTAAGGGTTTAAGACTTTTGACAGAACTAGTTTTCGTGCAGGTCATCTTTTTTAGAAAGAGCATTGGTGGTGGGAATTCATGACTGACTCTCACTTCCTTTTCCTCTGAACTCCAGTTTCCCTAACAAGCAGAAGTCTGCTGAACCCTCCCCCACCCTGATGAGCTCCTCGCTAGGAAATAACCTGTCTGAACTGGACCGACTCCTCCTGGAACTGAATGCTGTTCAGCACAATCCCCCTAGCGGCTATTCCACAGGTAAGGACCAGTGGTTCCAATGGGATCAGGCAGCAGAAAGTAGAAAGAAGAGCCAGTTTGGTATAGTGGTTAGGAGTGCAGACTTCTAATCCGGTGAGCTGGGTTTGAATCTGTGCTCCCCCACATGCAACTAGCTGGGTGACCTTGGTCTCGCCACAGCACTGATAAAGCTGTTCTGACCAAGCAGTGATATCAGGGCTCCCAGCCTGACCCACCTCGCAGGGTATCTGTTGTGGGGAGAGGAAAGGGTAGGTGAATGTAAGCTGCTTTGAGACTCCTTCAGGTAGAGAAAAGCGGCATATAAGAACCAACTCCTCCTCCTCCTCCTTCTTGATTTTACTTATTTATTCGATTTTTAACAGTCCCTCTCGGCATGGCATTCTCGGGGTGGTTTACAACCATTTAAAGTCACCTGGAGGTGACCGTTGCATGGATCACTGTAGCCAGGTGTTCTGGGGCCAGGTAGGGCACTAATAACTTTGCTTGGCAAAGGTGGTAGAATGCCAGCTGTGCTACTCTGGTGTCCTGAGCCTCCATTGACAAGGAAGCATCAAAAATCACACCCGGGTTCCTAGTAGATTGTGCAACCATCAGTTGCATGCCCTTTATGCAGGGCAGCCATGCTTCCTCTCCTGGCTGTTTCCTCCCCTGCCACAGGACCTCCATCTTGGAGGGGTTGAGTTTCAGTTTCATTGTGGGGGAAGAGGACTGTGAAACTTCCATCTAAATGCCTTGTCCCAAGGGGAGTGTTATAGCTGAGCTTGGGATGCCTGTCACTCCACATGGGAGCAGCACAAGGTCTGTGGGGCTGGAGAGGAGAGGAGACATCCTTGATGGCCCACTGCAGTCCTTAAGCTCAGGGGTAGTCAACCTGTGGTCCTCCAGATGTTCATGGACTACAATTCCCATGAGCCCCTGCCAACACTGGCAGGGGCTCATGGGAATTGTAGTCCATGAACATCTGGAGGACCACAGGTTGACTACCCCTGCTTAAGCTATCTTTTGAGGAACAGAAGTACAAAAGGGGAGAGAACTTGCTGTGTGAAAAACTTCCCCTTCAAAGTCTTTATCTACCCTGCCTTCTTCCTGTAACTTTTGCCAGTGCCTGTTTTGTGGCCAGTGGTTCTTACCTGCCTACCTGTGTTCTTTTCCTTGCAAGATGAAGCCACTAGGACCCCCTCGTTGCCCAGTGGGACTGGGTCTCACGGCGGCATCCTGGAGAACACTACCTCTTTGAACACAAAACCAGCAGCCCCTGTGAAAGAGAAACCCAAGCGGAATGGAGGACAGGACATCGAGGATGTGTGTCCTAGTGTGGAGAGCCTTTTGGATGAACTGGAGAGCTCGGTGCCTAGTCCAGTGTGAGTAATGGCCAGGCCGCCCTTTCCTTAAGTGCTTGCATGCCAGGATAGAGGAAGGAGTGGTACTCCGGTTAACATCTGGGGCTTTTTTGTGTCCTCAAAAGCGAGGGCCTGCCAAAGGGAGATGGGAAATCGGTGAATCTTTAAAAGCTTGGATAGCATTTACCCCAAAACGACTAGAAGCATTGTTATCCTTCTGAGTTTTTACTCAGGCTACTCTCTGCAGATATAAGGACTACATTCAGATTTTCAAAGGGCTCAATTTTTGTGCCAGGCAAGGGGGATAACGGTGATGATTTTATAAAGCACACCACGGTAAGATAAAACACAAGATAGAGGTCCTACCCTTCCGGACGTTTATCTTAAGGGTTTAGACCAGCCTTCCTCAACTTTTTTATCATTGAGAAACCTCTGAAACATCCTTCAAGCTTTGAGAAACCCCAGAAGTGGCATGGTCATGCAGAATATGATTGGGAAGCATAACATATATGGCCACATCACCGGATAAATGATTAACAAATAAAAAATATATATATTACAAATTAAGTATCTCCCACCCATTCAGGAAACCCTTCCAGGGTTGTCAAGAAACCCCAGGGTTTATTGAAAGCCTGGTTTAGACACAAGGGAAAAAGGGGAAAACAGCACAGGTAGGACATCAGTTGGAGTATCCCATTCTGCACAGGTGAGATTGCAACCAGCATAGTGATGGGAAGAGCCAAATGCATACCTGGAGTCGAAGGGCTGTAATAATAAACGATACAAAGAGGAAAAAGATGTGGTGGGTGCAATGGGCACACAATGCAAGGAGGAAAAGAATGCAGCAGGGACAACGGGCATGAGAGAACAGAGGGCACTATATTGGGCCTATTTGCTAAGCGTATGCCCGATTTTGCTTCTATGCCCAAGGCAACATACAGGAGGTCTACCACACTGACCAGACCCAGGCATTCTTAGTTTCAGGGGGGCTGCTTATGTCATATGCTAAGCAAACCCTAGGATCAGGGATTCCAGAAGAGGAAAGGGTTACTGCAGAACAAGAGAGACTGAGAAGGAGGACAGAGACTTTTAGAACTCTATAGCAGAGGGAGTCATATGACCAAAGGAATGGGTTGGGTAAGAATTCAGGAAGGAAGGAAGAAGAGGAGGAAGTGGGAAGGTGTGTTGCAGTTGTCAGCGCAAGTAATGATGATTAAGCAAAAACTATGATTCAGTAGAGGAAAAAGGGGAGAGGGGAGGGGCTGTGGGTCAATGGCAGAGCATAAGGCTCCAGGTTCGGTCCTCAGCATCTCCAGTGTAAATAGACCTGGTAGTAGGTGATGTGACCTTTACCTGAGATCCCAGAGAACTGCTGCCAGTCTGAATAGGTTCCCTACTGACCTTGATGAAGCAATGGTCTGATTCTGTGTAAGGTAGCTTCATGTAAGGGAGCAGAGGATAAGACCCGCAGTAATGGCTTTAAATTACATGTGGAACAGTACCAGCTAGATATCAGGAAAAGATGGTCACAGTCAGCGTAGTTCAGCAGTGGAATCAGCTTCCTAAGGAGGTGATGAGCTCCCCCTCACTGGCAGACTTTAAGCAGCGGCTGGACAGATACTTATCCTGGGTGTATGAGGCTGATCCTGCATTGAGCAGGGAGTCGGACTGTCTGGCCCCTTCCAACTCTATGGTTCTATAAGGAGTGGCTGGACAGATACTTATCCTGGATGTTCTAGGCCAGGGGTAGTCAAACTGCGGCCCTCCAGATGTCCATGGACTACAATTCCCAGAAGCCCCTGCCAGCATTCGCTGGCAGGGGCTTCTGGGAATTATAGTCCATGGACATCTGGAGGGCTGCAGTTTGACTACCCCTGTTCTAGGCTGATCCTGCACTGAGCAGGGGGCGGGACTAGATGGCCTGTCTGGCCCCTTCCAACTCTAGGATTCTATGATTCTGTTCATGTATGTGGATTTTATAGATGTCCCTTTCAGGCTTCCAGTGAACAATTGAGTGAACATGTAGCCAAGAAGGATCAGCTTCTGTTTAAATATTTCCAAAGATGGAGAACCCACCACCTCCTGAGGAAGCCTGTTCCACTGAGAAACCGCTCTAACTGTCAGGAGTTAGAGTTGAGGTTACGAAGCTGCTTACGTTATTATCCACAGTGTGTCCCTAGGAAGTGGGGAGCAAAGGTTACTCATAGGGGGCTGACGTGTCCACGGGTATCTCAGCTAATGGATGCTCTGGTGTCTGAAACAATCCCAAATGGTGCATTTATTGCCATTCTGAATCTCAGATGTGACACATTTATTAATGAATACACCTGCCTTTCTCTCATGGCTCAAAGCAGTTTACAATTCCATGAATCAAAAGCATAGCAAATACAGCAATGCCCTGTTTCCCTCCTCCCCCAAGAAAATGCCTGCAGCTTAAATCCCATTAGGCTAGTGTCTGACTGGCCAAAGGATGCCCAGAACAAGTTTCCATAGCAGAGAGAGGTCTTGAACCTGTCTCTCTCAGGACATTCCAACCCAGCCTTTTTCAACTTTTTTTTTTCTTAGCCGCATGCAAATACCTGCTGTCTTCTGTTTTGTTTTGGGCCAGTCCTGCCATCACTGTGAATCAAGGCGAGATGAGCAGCCCCCAGCGGGTCACCTCTAGCCAGCAGCAGACTCGCATTTCTGCCTCTTCGGCGACGAGGGAACTCGACGAGCTGATGGCTTCGCTGTCTGACTTCAAGGTGCCCTTTCCAGTGCCTGGAATGCTCTCCTCGCTTCTCCCTGCGCCCTTCCTCTCCTCCTCCTTTCCCCTGCTTTCTGCAGGAGCTTTGTGTGCACAAGTGCTCTTTCGTCATTCCCTCGGGTGTCTTTGTCCCTGGAGCTGCCCTTCTTGCAATATGAAATAGTACAGATGCACCGGGACACCAATATGGCAATAATAAATCCAAATAGAGTCTCTTCAGTTTCAGATGTTTTTTAATTCTTACTTCATATAAGTCCCAACGCGTTTCGCCTGCTGGCTTTGTCAAGGGACAAATTATTAGTGTTTCAGACAAACTTCATATAAACAAATACTTGTCTCTTGGACAGAGTATAAGGTCATATTAACCGCAGCTACTCCTAGCTAATGGCGTTCCATTTATTATTGCCATATTGGTGTCCCATATTGGTGTCCCGTGTCCCCTAGAAATAGGAGATGTTTCAGATGGAACGAGCACCATTTATTTTAAATTGGTGTAACTGTAATTTTATTGAAATTTTATATTTATGTTTATGTATATTATCAGTAGGAGCCTCTTGTGGCGCAGAGTGGCAAGGCAGCAGACATGCAGTCTGAAGCTCTGCCCATGATGCTGGGAGTTCGATCCCAGCAGCCGGCTCAAGGTTGACTAAGCCTTCCATCCTTCCGAGGTCGGTAAAATGAGTACCCAGCTTGCTGGGGGTAAACGGTAATGACTGGGGAAGGCACTAGCAAACCACCCCGTATTGAGTCTGCCATGAAAACGCTGGAGAGCGTCACCCCAAGGGTCAGACATGACTCAGTGCTTGCACCTTTATCTTTACCTTTACTGGTGTCCCAGTGCATCTGAACTATTTCATATTTGTTTCTTCACTGGAACCTACCCCTCCCAGTTCATTCATTTTTGCTTCTTGCAATATGCCTTCCGTGATGGGCCCTTGCAGCCCGACATAAGAGTTTCCCTGTTCCCATGCACGATTAGCGTGCCTTCTCAAGGAACACCAAAGCCTTCACGTTACATTAGGGGGCTCATGTATATGTTTCTTTTCCCTACCTTGCTAAATATTTGCCAAAACCAGGTCGGGGGTGGGGAGGGGTGGTTTAAGAAACTGCTACAAGGGAGATTTCCCCTGCAGCAGCTGCATGATCGTGGAGAAAGTGAGGGTGGAGACCCCAGCCTCAGCTTCTCTAAAAAAAACCCACAGTGTACAATTTGACCCTCAGCCCCAGTTCTTCTAGAAAACATATTTCATTACCCCATCTTTCAGCAAATCCATTTGATAGAGAATGCAAAAGAAATTTGGCGATTTCTCTCTTCTGAACTTTTTCTTTTAAGATACTTCCTAGGTCTAACACAGGCTTTGTTAAAGCTCTTCTCATGACTAGTTAAGTGAGGATGGTAAAACACCATGGGAATTTTATATGTTTTTTTTTTTGTGTGTATCTTACTCCTTTTTCCTGCATAGTGTTTACTGTTGGTATAGTTCGGGTTAGAAATCTAAAATAAAAACATTTCTTCCCTTCCTATTCCAGTTCCATAACTGAACTCCTATAATTTCTGTAACACCAACATGCAACCTTCTATTACAGCTGTTCATGGTTTTTTCTCCTGTCATGTCTCTGATGAGCGGTTTGTGCTAAGAAGATGGTCAGAGCATTTCTTTGACCATCTTCGGTAGATCTTGCAATGAAAGGTGGTGAAATTAGGAGGGGGAGGAGTCATTGTTAGTGCTTCACATTATATTTTCAGCGTTTTAAACCAAGGAGACAAAAACAGAGGCTGCAGACAGGACAGGACAGAACAGGGACAGAAGCCTAACTAACATAGCCTGGAGGTTGCTGTATTTTGAGATAGTTCGGCTTCTTTTCTCCTGCTGCCTTCTGAAAGTCTCATATGAAGAAGTAGCTCAAGAAGTGTTGTTGTATTGTTCAAACAGAAAGTATCTGTGGTGGGTATCCAGAAAGCTTCTTTAGATGACTTGTTTGCCTTTTGACATTTTAAAAGGGGGCTGAACAGGGTTTTAACTTCATCTACCCCTTTTTCTTTCTGCCCACCCATGCTCCACATAATCACTCTTGGATGAGCAGAACATCATTGCTGGATCAGAGTTAGGGCAAGTGTGCTCCTGAGAGTCTCATCTGTTCTTCGGTCTGTGATTGTCTTTTAATTCTTCCTCTCTGCTAATTTAGTTGCTGAGTGGCATACTACTACTTCTCTAATTTGCCATTGATTTAACTGGACAGCGGTAGGTGAGACTCAAAGGAGAAGGCAGTAACGCTTAAGAAAAAAGTGCAGAGGGCAAAGTCCGGCTTGCTCTGTGTTTGCTGGTGGATTAATTCTTCCTGGAAAAATCCTCCACAGGGGCTTGAAGAGACCATAAACTGGAAAGCGCTGTTTATATTTGGACAGGTGATGTGTACAAATACAAGAGAGCTCGATGGTAGAACATCTGCCCGGCATGCACAAAGTTCCAGGTTCAATCTCCGGCATCTACAGTTGAAAGGGATCCAGTGGGAAGTGATGGGAAAGTCATCTGAGATTCAGGAGAGCTGCTGCCAATTTGAGCAGACCAACATTCTAACACTCCAAAGGCAGTTCCCTGTTGCCACCCCTGTTCCTTGGTTGACCTGGCACTTCTGACAGGGCCATATATTCATCCTCTCCTGTCTGGCATGCTCGACTTAGAGAGTTGTAAGTGATACCTCCAGAGGTCACCCAGTCCAACTTAATTTGCAAAACCTTAACGGGCTTAATTTGCAAAACCTTTTGGTGGCAATCTAAATGGTAAACCAAAGAAAGCTGAACTCTGGCATCTGGTTTCACCTAAACAAATCTGTGCCATTTGCCATGTTTTTGCACAATTCACTTCACTAGACATGAGTGGGCTTCTGGGAGTTCACTAGACGTTTCAAGCATCTGTCGGCAGCAGGGCTAAAAGCTTTGCTTTGCATTTCCATGAAAGCTGAGGCTCTCGGGTAGGTAGATTCTGTGCTCCAAGGGCTTTTTCAGCTTTTGGGCCAAGACCACAGTTTGTGCACAGTCCAGGTCCTGAAAGGGCCTGCCACCCTATAGACAAGCTCCTGAGACTGTCGGGTCCTTACAAGGCCGTTGATGGATGATTTGCTGTACAAGCCTCCTTGGTTTAAAATCCCTTGTCCTGTGTTGCTGGGCGGCTGAAGCTTTTCACGGTTCTGAACAAAGCGGGGTTGTTTGGTCAAAAGGATCCAGTCTCTGACCTAGAACACTCTTCTCGGATCCAGTTGCACGGAAACAAGGTGGGGAAATGGCCACTCAATCCTCTGGGATTTTTTTTTTCCAGGTGCGCTCATTCTTTTGCCCTGGGCTGAACTAGCCGAGCCGGGAGTAGGGCTGAGATGTGGGGCTGTCTGACCAAGTGGGTGGCTGGCTGTGACTTTTGGATTCGGTGCAAGTTTCTTGCCATTGTTCTCATGACCCACTTTTGCAGAGAGAGAGGCTGGCCTACTGTCAGAAACCGTTGAGCGCCATTCCCACCTGCTTCCCTGCCCCATGATGCTATTTTTCCTCCTGGCCGCCTTGGACACATTTTTTTGCTTTAGTGTCATTGTATGTAATTCCCCTCCTCCCTGTCATTACTTTTCTCTCTTTCTTCAATTCTGTTTCCATCTTTTCTCTTCCCCTCCCCCACCTTCCCCCCCCATCTCTCCTCCTCCTCCTCCCCCATCTCTTTCTTTTTCCACAGACCAGTTCCACTGTCTCACTGACCTCTGAACATTCTCTGGAGCTGCTTCCTGGCCCTGTCAGCCCAGATTTAGCTGACGGCACGGCTCCCCTGCCTGTCTCAAAGCAACAAACCACAGGTGGTTACAGGGATGTGCCGGGCCCCCTGGCCCCTGTGTCACTGGAGGTCCTTCACATTGAAGAGGAGGGCAGCAAGCCAGCCACAGAGGGATATCCCCCTACCCCCTTGCAACAGCCTTCTAGATCCTGGGCTGAAATATCTCTTGCAGAGGCATCCGCCGGCCGCTCTGCGTCAGGCGAGTTGAGCACAAAGCCTACCTCCAACGGGGCTTTTCTCCCGGTTTGTAAGATGCAGTCTGCGTGCTCTAATACAAGAGGCCAGAACTGGGCATTGGCAGAGCCCAAGGAGTCTCAGAGTGAGGAGCGGAGATACGGAACCAAAGTTGCAACAGTCTCTGTTTCAAGCCCCTATGCAAATAGCCGGGGGCCAGCAAAGCTGGAACAGGGGATTGCGTTCGATCAAGCAGCTGCTGCTCCCACGAAGAACGAGGTGGACAAAATAGCTGTCAACGAGCTGAGCCATTCAGAAACGACCTGGCCCGCGCCCAGGACACCTCCTGAGAGAGACCGTGTCGCTCCAGCGGTGTACCAACCTAATCTTTGGCGTGTGGATCAGTGGGACAGCTTCCCAGGAGCCCGAGGCCAGCTGAATTATACTGTGCAGCAAGTCACTAAGCCGGCGGCTGGAGTCAGAGAACCAGCTAGGGCAAGTAGCTGTCCTGATGTCGCTAAGAAGAGGAATGGTCAAGAGAGGGCTTCCAGGAAAAACAGTCTTCAGAACATACCGGCAGACCAGCAGAAAGAGCCACTCTCCACCCTGTTGGCTGCTCCATATTCTACGGGAAAGGCTGGAAAAGAGGAACTGGGTCTTCTCCCTGCTACGGACAGGATTCCTGTGGAGAGGATTTCTACATCCGGCCAGGCATGCCTCAGAGTGAACGTGGAGGGGGAAGAGGGTGGTGGAGCAGATATCTAGTTGGGACTTGCCTCTGCATGCTGTAAGTGCTTGCGGGCTTCCTCCTCTAGTGGGTTGGTATCCTGAAATAAGTTTTTTCTTGCATGTTTTGCCAGAGTAGGTTTAGTAACGGATGCATGGAAAGGTGAGCTGCTCTTGGGTTCTGGTGGCGCTCTTTGGTCTGGTGCTCGGCTTCCTTTCGGACGCGAGAATGAAGGGCTGCCTGCCGTCTGCACGCCATGGGATTGAACCCAGGGGTGAAGCCTTAGAGCAGGGGTAGTCAAACTGCGGCCCTCCAGATGTCCATGGACTACAATTCCCAGGAGCCCCCTGCCAGCATTCGCTGGCAGGGGGCTCCTGGGAATTGTAGTCCATGGACATCTGGAGGGCCGCAGTTTGACTACCCCTGCCTTAGAGAGAAGATTCAGAAGAGCGGCACAGTGTATGACGCCAGTGGAAGGGAACCTCTTTCAGGTCATCCTCCCAGCAGTACATTGGTAGCCGTGCTGGCTTAGAGTGTGGCCTGATTCTGGAATTATTCTGTGCAACTGCGGTAGGCTGTGCCTGCCGAAGCTTGTGTTACAATGGTGGGAGATGGACCACTAGGGTTTTAATGCCTTTAAGTGATTTTGCTGCTGTTGATGGCTGCGGCTGTTCTTCTGCATGACGTCTGCCCTTGCACCGTCTCCAACTGGTCGCGATTAGAGAATCCCCTAAGCGTATAGTTGTTAAGGAGGCCATCCTAGGCCATTATGGTTATAAGGTTTCTAAAACCTGGTGTGATGGCCTCTGTTGAGCTTGGCCGACTGCAGTGGCTTTGTTGGCTTTCTGTCGTCCGAGCCAACAGCTGACGTTGCTCTCCTTAGAGGACTTTTCTGAAAAACCGAGCCAGAGCCAATGGCGCTGCCCAAATTAATTTCTCCCCACTGAGAACTGAATGGCGTCTGTCTCCCCCCCCCCCCCCCCGCTTATGGCCACTAACCCTTTTGAGTGTGAAGGTTGTGCTTCCTACGCGGTTCATTAAGAGTTGCCATCCTTGTGTTTTGAGGGTGCCATTTCCTCCTCCCCCTCATTAAGATAAAATCCGTTATCAAGCAAACGAAAGAGACCTTCAATGTGCACCCCATGTGCCGTGACCTCTCGCCGAGACGCAAGCTGGGGCCTGCCATTTTTCACAAGTCTGTCTCCCAAGACCGCTTGATTGAGGAGTTGCAAGACAGGCTGGGGATTAGCAAGCCGGAAGAGGAGGAGTGGAGAAGGCAAGACAGTTGGCTGACCGAAGGGGTCATCATCGTCTCCAGGCCTCCAAAGAAAGAACAGGATGGTGTCCAGCAGGTAGAAAAGGTAGAAGCACCTTGTGTATGTGTGCGTATTTTTTACCTCCGTACCTGTTGAAGGATTCTCCCATTTGGTGTGATGGAATCGGCTTAGAGGGCATCTGCATGGTACCTGCCCAGTTTCTCATTTCAGAAAGGCACACACCTGGAAGCCCAGGAATTGTCTCCCTTTCTCAATCAATCCAACACATAGACAAAGAAGCCAGTGGTGTAAGCTACCCAGTTTGCCTTGCTCCCATAATCTTCCCCCTCAGTTCTTTTGCATGTTTGACAAGCAACAGGCTAAATCTCCAATACCTGTGGACAGAGAGGAACGGATGAGTTGTCCAGTGACATATCTGGTCCCTAAAATAAGAAGGGTGCACAGATGTCCTTAAATAGGTGCCCTCTACAAGTTAAAGAATTCAACACTGCACAAACAATGTTGCATTAAAAAAACAGAATGAAGAAGTAGAATACAGCCTTGCTTTCTGGATATTAAGCAATAGTGCCTTAAAGTATCTGAAGTCAGGAGAGCTAAATTTAAGGAAGTTGTGTAAAGTTCAGCTTGATGGCACTGCACTTCAGGAGCTGTAGTACCTGATAGAAGCTGTCTCTGATCCAGTCCTCTTTGCCAACCTAGTGGTTCCTCTCGATCAGTCTGAAGACCCGAGTCCCTCTGTTACAGAGAAGGACTGTTTCACATCTCTGTAATGTTGCTGGTGTGTTTTTTTCTATGAAAGCATGAGGGCCAGTCATTGGACAGTGTTGATAAATTTCAGCACTCTCAGTATGATATGTTCAGCCACTGAACCCGACCTTCCAAACTCCACCAGCTAAACATTTCAGAGAACCTTTCTTCGCTTCTTTGGCTTCTCCAGGTGAAAGTTCATGGGAATGACATTCTGGATGCTCTGTTTTTTTCCATTTAATTCTGCTCGGCTCTAGAACTAGCTCTTTTATTAAAAAAACAACAACCACCTAGTGCATGCTTTGAGGTGGAATGGAGTCTCTGCAAGAGGCAGTATAGTTGGACCCTCTTTGGCCCCGTGTCGTCTCCTCTCGATGACTTGAGATTCTTGTACACTGCTTCTTAACTTGTTCACGTTTCTCCCTGCTCTCTTCCTAGGTTATAATTCCTGCAGAATCTCCCCTCCCTCTGAGAAGAACCGTTTCTGTTCCACCCTCTCCCCCACCACAGTGTCCTAAAGATGTTTGGAAGGCCGTCTCTGTCAATCCCATGGTCTCCTCTTCTACTGTCCCCTACCCGCCGCCACCTCCGCCGCCTCCTCCCTTGCCTCCACCGCCGCCTCCGCCACCTCCACCCTCTCCACATGTCCCGCAGCTGCGCTATGCCCCATCCGTCCCATCTTCCCAACCTCTGCTCCAATGGGAAATGCTTTTGGAGAACGCTCATTCTCCCCAGGCATGGATCCAGAGAGAGCCAGTGGCAGCGACTGCTCCACCCAAGACTGTGATGTCGGTTGGCTGCCAGACAGATGAAGATTCTTGCTTCCCACCCAAGCAGGCATGCTTTTTTAAAAAACATAAAAAAAACGGTTCTGGTTTGTTTGTGCTCTGCCAAAATTGAACCCAGCATTTGCAGACTTAGTGACTCCCCCAACCAGAGACGCGACTTGATCCTGAAAACATGGGAAAACATGGTTGCTAGTGGAAGAAGACAACTCTGTTTATGCGGCCATGTTTTCCACACATGGGTGCAATAATCCATTGCCACGTGTGTCTACTGGATGCAGGGGAGATAGCATGTGACCCTCTGTTGAAATACTCTGTTCCCTTGAGGCCAAATAACAGCCTGAGTGTAGAAATGGAGTGGACCTCTCTCGCCAAACTAGGGTATCTCTAGTCTCAACGCTCCATCTTTGAGCAATTCTCAGATTGTGTGATTGTGTGTGATTTGGAGCGTCCACTTTCAGAAATCGGGTTCTTGTGCTAAGGGCCTGTTACAAACAATGCCCGTGGAAAACTTTACCTCCTTGCTTTTGAGGAGACCTATAGGGTTATAGTGACGTACGTTCCGAACAGTTCCCATGAATGTGCCGAGGACGGTCTTAACTTTCCGTGCTCGGCTCTGTTCTCTGTGGCTTTAATTTGTGACATTAGGGATGGAAAGAATTATGCAGAAGCATTGGAATACCACATGGCTGAGGGTACGTGTGTCTTCCTTCCTCATGTGGAAATAGTTAGAAGAGGAGAATTCCCTGCATGCTAGCAGATCGACATAGAAAAGGCTTCAGAGAGATTGTGCTTGGGTTTATAATATCTCAGCCTGTACCTAGAGTTCTGGTTGGGAAAGCCTTTCCTTCTCTTCCAGTCTTCATAATGCTAGGGATAGCTTTCTGTTATTTCCATTTTACAGATGTGGAAGCTGGGAGTTAGCCAGTGGATGAGTACCATTCTAGCCAATCAGCCTGTAGCTAAGCCACGGCTGGAACCTAGGGCTTGGCCTGAACCCACATGCAGACCCTTGCATGGGGATTGTGCTGGGTCTGTAACGAATGCAGCTGCAATCCGACAGTGCTCATTATGATTTGTGCTTTGCAGGGCTTTTATGCGCCACTTATGGACCGAGGCTCTTCCATCCTTGCTGCCCGCCCGCCCACCCCTGAGAAGGCAGGATATTTTCTTTCATCCCCAACCCAGCATGCCGTGTGGAAAACAGTGTAGAAGTCGATTGGTGGCATGAACAGAACTTGGGGGATGTGATTGTGATTTCTCTTGAAGCATGGCCTACTTGTTTCTGAAATGGACGTTTTGAACTTAGACGCCATAACAACCTCCTTTGAGCTGGCATGAGTCTGCAAAACTTGTGGCATAACCTTTGCAAGGATGTGAGTTTGGCTGGAGAATGGGAGAAATGGCAATGAAAATTCAATTAGTTTAATGAGTTCAAGAGCTCTGGCATGTTGCAGGCTTGTATTGGACGCTTACAGAGATCAGGAGTCAAACAGAAAGCTTACGTAATATCTCTAAGGAGAGTATGGGCTGGGAATGCTTTGGGACATTTTTTTGCTGTGATACTCATGGCTTGGATGTTTGTTTGTCACTGGGATAATTGCTTTCTCGGTTCGTATTGGTGTAGTAGTGCATTTCTGGGGGGAAACGGAGGCTTGTCAACCACAGGCTGGTCCTCTGGTGACTAAAGACTGTTCCAAGTGACCCGTTGGGGAAATGGTACAAGACTCAAGCTTCTTTCGCATCACAGGTAGTTAGGATAGGCACATAGACAGATCATTTTTAAAAAGTGTACTAGTGATTTTGACTAACTTATTTGCTGGGCTGTTATGGCTATCATGCTACATAAAAAGCATATGGTGCTTCCGACGATGTGCTGGGCCTCCGATTGGCCCCCTCTGGGCAACATGTCCCCAATAGGGTGAGGGCACTCATTCACTGAGGGCCAGTAAGAGACTCTTCCCCCTTCTTGTCCTCCTCCTCTACACTGTGCTGCTTCCCAGATGGTGACATGCGATGGGTGCTTCATTTTTGCAGTGGTTTTTTGTAATATTGCGCAATAGTAGATTAGTTGGTCTAAGACCGCTGTTGCTAAGTGGCTCTTAGAAATGCCATCTGGCATCCTATTAGATGGTGCTTGCCCCATGGTTCAGGTCCTTGCATGAGGCTTGTTTTTCTTGACTGGTGGCTGAGGGCTTACCTGAGGCTGAGATGCTAAGGATGGAAGTCAATGTGGCCCTTTTGAGGGACAGTGATGGTGAATGTGGCTTTCTGTGAGCTGCCGAGTGCAGACCACTGGTCTAAGATGTATACTGCTCTTCCATTAAAATAGAAAAAAATGTGTGGCCGATGTCTTAAAGCGGTTGAGCACAAGATGGCATGTGTTGTTGTTGTCAGCCATTCGGTCGTGTCTGACTCTTGGTGATCTTTGGTGGAGGGATCACTTGGGCATGAAATTGGGGTCATTTTGGGTAGGCAGGTAGTTTAAAGTTCCTGCATTGTGCAAGGGGGTTGGACTAGATGAGCCTGGAGGTCCCTTCCAACTCTATAATTTGATGATTCTCTTACTTCTTGCAATTCCTTCTTGCTTCCCTGGCTTGTGCATTACTGTTATCCAGCATTTACACCGTAGTATTCTTCCTTAGACCATAATACTCCATACCAGAAGTTTTCTAAGTGCAAACTTTTGATATTATTAAATGCTGAACATGAACAAACAGCCTTTCCTAGGAGGAGAAGGCAAATGAGGTATTTTGTTTCCACAAACGCAAAATGATTGAGACTTCCTGATGTGTTCATGCTTTTGCTGTAGATGCTCATAGCAATGTGCATATGTATATGTACATGTCAGTGCATGCGTGAGGCGGGGCTTGTGGCATGCTTGTCCTCCTCTCTTGTTCCCCCCCTGCCCTGGTCTTCATTGGAACAGCTGGCAGAAGATGAGGCATATTTTCTTATAGTTTGAAAGTACACAGCAGATATCCTCAGTTGCAGGTTTGCTTCTGATTCATGTTGGAGATATAATAATGTCCCAGCATTTGGACTGAGAACACATGAAGCAGCAGCTGTGCTAAAGCTGAATAAATCTAGTGATTGCCTGAAGGGAGCATCTTGTGTACACTGTCCTGAATTCCCTGATGGGAAATAAAAAGTGGTCTACAAGTATATCACGAATTCCTGCACATTTTTAGCATTGTTTAATTACAAAGCAATTTGTTTTGGAGACTATCCTTACCTGTCCTCCTAGGAAATTTAAAAAAAAACATACCATTAGCTCACATAACCTTTTTTTAAAACCTTTCATTGATTTAATATGCTTCAGCCTTTTGCGTGTTCCTAGTTGCTCAGAGATGTTCAAACCATTCACTTCCTTGGTTTGGTCTGCTGACTCCGACCGGGTTCTTGAAATATCTCAAACCGGCCTTGCCTTTTTAATTCTTCGCTGCGTTCCGTGCTTGAGTTATCTTCTCTATTGTCCACTCCCAAGAATTCCCAGGAAGGCATAGTTGTCTTCTGTGGGGAGAAGAGCTTCAACAGAATGCTCGTCTTACAGTCTCCGTTTTGGCTCTCTCTTGCAGTTCATGTCCCAAGGGAAAGGTGGGACTAGCCACCCGTCCTCCACTCCCCCGAAGCCCGGCAGCCAGTTGGACAGCATGCTCGGAAGCCTCCAGTCTGACTTGAACAAACTCGGGGTAGCAACCGTCGCCAAAGGGGTCTGTGGCGCGTGCAAGAAGCCGATCGCTGGGCAGGTGAGTCTGAAGAAACCATCCCTCAGTGGGAGAGACTTGAGCTACACCTGGGAGGGCTTTTGAAAGCAAATGGATGAGCGGACTGGCGATGCCGAAGAAACTGAAGTACTCTATTTATCCACTGGCCAGGTACGCTGTAAGCTTCCTCCAGTGACCTCTGCCCTGCCCTTGAGGGACTGCCCTCTCCTGAGATGATAGGTAATTCAGTTTTCATGCTACCCAAAGTCCAAGGATCCACCCGAGTTAGTAGAAGCTGTCCTGAGCTCTGCCCAGTGTGATGTCGTGTGAGGTGCCCACCCTCAGGAGGTGAAGCGTCTGCTGAAGCCGAGCCTCTCTTCTTTTTCTCCTCTCCTCTCCTCTCCCCTCTCCTCCCCTCCCCGCCCCTTCAGGTTGTTACAGCGATGGGGAAGACGTGGCACCCCGAACACTTTGTCTGCACCCATTGCCAGGAGGAGATAGGGTCGCGGAACTTCTTTGAGCGCGACAGCCAGCCGTACTGCGAGAAGGACTATCATAACCTCTTCTCTCCGCGCTGTTACTACTGCAATGGCCCCATCTTGGATGTGAGTCCCTGATACGTGTGCACATCCACTGAATGTATCTGGACGTGTGCAAATACTTGTGTACACCTAGCGTATTTGTTGAGCGGAGACCCGAAGCCACTTATAGCGTCCTTTGCTCCGTTTTATCTGCACCACAACAACTCTGTATGGGAGGTGGTAAGCAGGCATGGCTGGCCCAAGGCTTTTTGCTATGGGGGGAAAAGCACCACCGTTAGAAGAAGAAAAAGAAGAAGAAGAAGAAGAAGAGTTGGTTCTTATATGCCGCTTTTCCCTTCCCGAAGGAGGCTCAAAGCGGCTTACAGTCGCCTTCCCATTCCTCTCCCCACAACAGACACCCTGTGGGGTGGGTGAGGCTGAGAGAGCCCTGATATCACTGCCCAGTCAGAACAGTTTTATCAGTGCCGTGGCGAGCCCAAGGTCACCCAGCTGGCTGCATGTGGGGGAGCGTAGAATCGAACCCGGCATGCCAGATTAGAAGTCCGCACTCCTAACCACTACACCAGACTGGCTTTCAGGAGCCAGGACAGACACATGGCCTTCGAGACGGCCTCTGGAAACAGTATGCCTAATGAGCAGGCTATGGCTGCAGAGGGCTTTTAAGAATGGATTGATTTGAGAATAGTTAAACCAGGTTCAGCCGCTGTGAAGTCCTCAGCAGACAGAGCACAGCCACAAAACAAACCTAACAGAAACAATAGATAACCACCCATATTTGCTCAGGATGAGTAAACATTAAAGGCTCAAGCGAACAGAACGGATTGCACATGGTGCAAGGAAGAATCCAGAGGGCCTATAAAGAACGATATAAAAGTATACTATAATAGTACATGTTGTAATCACAGCTATTTTAAACGGCAAGAACCTCATGAAAAAGCCTACTGTTACATTAAAAGCATAAGTGAACAAAAAAAGACCTTCTGACTTCAGGGGGGAAAATCAGGTGGGGGGGGGGCGAAGACGACATTACAAATTGGAGGCACTATCACTAAAAAGACCCTGCTTCTTATCATCCACCTCAGCTCCAAAAAAGGAGGCGTCTGGAGCGGGGCCTAAGTTGAGGAAGTTAATGGGTGGATAACAACCACCTTGCAAGATAGGCCTGCAGCATTATTGCCCCGTTAAAAGTGAAAGCAGAGGCTTTCCTTGAGGCATTCTGACCCTTGTAAGCTTACGATGATGATGATGATGTTATCCATTATCTCAACCTGGGTGTCAGGACCCCTTTGGAGGTCGAAAGACCCTTTCACAGAGGTCGCGGCAGGGCAAGCAGCTTAGCTTGGGAGGGCACCATCCACACAACAGCCTTGCAAGGTAGATTGAGATAGAGCATTCGTCTTTCTGGAGCAGTGGAAAAGAGCGAGATCGGCATGGTGGGACAAGCGGCAGAACTGAACTGAGAAACCACGGGGAAAAAAACAATTTATATACAATCATGAACAATGGATCTTCACGCCATGGGTCAGTTTTGGTTTAATTTCTGTGATAGAGCACCTGCATAATTTTATGGTTGGGGGTCACCACAACATGAGGAACTGTATTAAAGGGTCACGGCATTAGGAAGATTGAGAACCACTGCTTCATGTAATCCTGATCTGTGAATTTAGTTATCTGCAGATGGGGGCCATACATGCCTAATACAATAGAGCAGGGGTAGTCAACCTGTGGTCCTCCAGATGTTCATGGACTACAATTCCCATGAATGCTGGCAGGGGCTCACGGGAATTGTTGTCCATGAACATCTGGAGGACCACAGGTTGACTACCCCTGGAATAGAGATTAGGTCGGTCACACTCAGAAGTTCATTTCTCCAGTTGAAAGGCATTCCTGCTCTTGTTGTTTCCTATGTCTCCCCCCCCCCCCACTCTTTATCTCTGTTTTATTTAGTATGACTCCCTCTCCCCCAGGAGCTCAGGGCAGTCTGCATCATTCTACATTCCTCCATTTTATCCTCACACTTTTGTTTGTTTATCCAAATTATATGCTGCCCTTCCCCGAGGGCTCAGTCATGCAGCATTCATAATGAGAGATCTAAAACATTTGCCCATTGAAGTGTGAAGACAAACATTAAACCAGTTAATATTAAAAGCTTAGGCATTCGTATAATTTCTTTCCATTTCTTACGCCAGTGAGGTATTGGGAGTAAAGCGCTGTGAAGTTGTCCGTAGGTGGTGCGTCTAGATGTTATTTCTTTGTGTTCCTGTTTTGATTTGCTTGTTGGTAAGGAGGCCATTCCTTCACTGTGTTGTTTAGACCAGGGGTGGCCAAACTGGCTCTCCAGGTGTCCATGGACTACAATTCCCAGCATCATACTAGCAGGGGCTCCTGGGAAGTGTAGTCTATGCACATTTGGAAGGCCTCAGCTTGGCCACCACTGATTTAGACTGATCAGAGAGTCTCACGGACAGAGTTGAGATTTGAACCCAGGTCTCCGAGATCCTAGTTCACCACTCTGACCACTGTGCCATTTTAATTTTGCTTAATGCTTACGGTTTCCTCCTTTCAGAAAGTGGTGACTGCACTGGATCGGACCTGGCACCCGGAACACTTCTTCTGTGCCCAGTGCGGAGCATTCTTTGGCCCTGAAGGTATGGTGGTTCAAGCTGATTGGCAAATCATACACTCATTACTCAGTGGCTTAGAACAGAAGAGCTCACAGTCAGTTGTGTTCAATTTCCCCCCAAGCCATCAGAATTTGAAGGTCAAAACTGCCTTCATTAGATACCCCAAACTCTTGTTCATCTCTGAGATGCTACTGGACTTGAATCTCACTCTTCTATACAGTGGCCAGCTTTTTGCAATGCAAGGCATCACTTGATGGCGGCCTTTCTCAACCTTTTTACCATTGTGAAACCCTTGAAGTGTGCTTCAGGCTTTGAGAAATCTCAGAAGTGAGGTCAGCAGGGCACACCTCCCTGGCACACCCCTGGAAGTCACATGTCACCAGAAGTGACATCACCAGGCCACTCCCACAGCACAGGAAGTGACAGCACGAAAATATTTTCAGATTATTTGTGAACAGAATTATACTGTGGACCTATTTTTGTATGTCAAGCTGACTCCTGTGGCAAAACAGGGTCATTATGCCATGAAGGAGTTGTGTCTCAGTGCTGGAGGACCTGCTTTTCATAGTGTGTGGCCCAGGTTCCCTCCCTTGCATCTTCTGCTGAAGGTTCTTAGGTAGTAGATGCTGGGAAAGGCCTTTCTCCAGCCTAGACTTTGGAGAGCAGCTGCCCATCAGAGCAAGTGGTAGCGTCTGAAGCACCACAAGCTAAGTTTAGCTATTGTATGACCTTATACTCTGTCAAGAGATTCCTTAATAAGTTGAAGTTGGTCCTTAAATATATAAACCATCCCTTGAAAAAGCTTGTAGGCGAAACGTGTTGGGACTTGTGTAAAATAAGAATAAAAGAATTATTGAAACTGAAGAGAGACAACTCTATATAAGTCCAATTTGGATATTTTTTATTGCCACATTAGTTTCCCAGTGCGTCTATATTATTCTATATTTGTCTCTTCACTGGGACCCACCCCTCCCAGTTCATAGTATTTCAACTGGACATTTTCCATTTGTTACAATAATAATTGGGGGAGGGGGAAGGGGAGGCCAGTGGTACATAATTTTTTTTAAAACTTAATTTGGTGCATTTTACGTATGCTCTTTTGACCCTCAGAAAAAAGGGTTTGCTGAAAGTGACATTTTTTGCTTGGTCTCTCCCTCCCATGGCAGGCTTTCATGAGAAAGATGGCAAAGCCTACTGTCGCAAGGATTACTTCGACATGTTTGCCCCCAAGTGTGGAGGTTGTGCCCGGGCCATCCTGGAAAACTACATCTCTGCCTTGAATACCCTTTGGCACCCTGAGTGTTTTGTCTGCCGGGTAAGCGCGCCTCACCTTTCCCCCTTCTTCCCCTCCCTTTGGAACGAGTTATCCGCTGGTATTACCAAGGAGAAGGTAGGGCAGAAGGACAGCTGCACCCCAATATAGAGGGATATATTGTTGTGATAGATTATTGAGAAGTTCTTTGAAACGTGTGCAATGTTATAGATTGTCGTAAAGTTCTATGTAAATTTGTGCAACATTCCATGTAAACCACCCAGAGCTGTAGGGAAGGGCAGTATAAAAATCCGAATGAATGAATGAATGAATGAATGAATGAATGAATGAATGAATGAATGAATGAATGAAATAGGATTAGCTTCGGAAACACCCTAAAGTTTGCAGAAATGTAACTCATCTTGGGAAACTTTCAAATGGGTATCATTAGCCAACTATTCTTTAAAATTACTTGTGAAAAATGTGCAAAACAGTGGGGCTCAGAATGGTGTTTTTATGAAGGGATGAAAACTGGAGCAGATTGGAACGATCCAAGAGGATGGCCCTCGATAATGGAATGGGATTTTAATATGCGGCAATGATCACTCTGTGTATTATCTTGATTTCCAGGCATTGTCTTCTGCGTTTGTAATCCCACTCACTACATAGCTTATAGTACACCGTGCCTTAGGCAGTTTGTCATTCACAGGTTCTTTCCAATGCTGTGAATGATTTCATTGTTTGTTGGGTATTTTATACTATAGGGAGTGCCTTGCCTTTATTCTGTAAGGCCACTTCGGGTGTCAGTGATAAAAGTGGGCTGGAAATGAAGTAAATAAGTACTTAGGAGTGAGAAGACTCTGGTTTTAGCAGGCAGGTCTAAAATATCTGGGAAGGTTACTTAGAAGGCTGCAAGGTTGTTGCAGCTGCTCCTGCTGGTGTCAGAATTCCTGCTTTCCTCTTTTAGACATGAGCTTCTTTAGCTTCTGAGCTGGGGAGAGGAAAGGGAAGGTGACTGTAAACCGCTTTGAGACTCCTTCAGGTAGAGAAAAGTGGCATATAGGAACCAACTCTTCTTCTTCTTCAGTAATAGCGGGGCTCTCTCAGCCTCCCCTCCCTCACAGGGTGTCTGTTGTGGCGAGAGGAAGGGAAGATGATTGCAAGCCGCTTTCCTTAGGGTAGAGAAAAGTGAGGTATAAAACAAACCCTTCTTCAGTAATTGTGTGCGTTTTCAGAAGGTGGAGCAAGAATTGCTCTTGACGTTCCCTAGGATGGAGGCTCTCTTTGTGAGCAGTGCTGTGCTTTTCTTTTCTCGCTTCTTTTCCCTTGATTTACTGACAAGGCCTTTGTTTCTCCTGCCTGCTAGGAATGTTTCACTCCCTTTGTCAACGGCAGCTTCTTTGAACACGATGGGCAGCCCTACTGCGAGGTGCATTACCACGAGCGCCGGGGATCGCTGTGCTCCGGCTGCCAGAAGCCCATCACAGGCCGTTGCATCACCGCGATGGCCAAGAAATTCCACCCGGAACACTTCGTCTGTGCCTTCTGTCTCAAGCAGCTCAACAAAGGAACCTTCAAGGAGCAGAACGACAAGCCCTACTGTCAGAACTGCTTCCTGAAACTCTTCTGTTAAAGGCCGCAGTCGACGGCTTTCTGCTGTCCTGCCAGGAAGGACCCGCCTCTTTGGGACATGGCCGCGATTCAGCCACCAGGGGCCTTGGTGGGCTAGAGGAGAAGTGTTTGTGTGTGTGGTGTGTATGTGAAGGGTGGGATGAAAAGGGTCTGGGATGCTTACCTGCTGCTCTGGAAAGTGGAGGAACCCAGGGAGAGAAACACAATGGTCCGTTCAATTCAAAGTTGCCTTTTTTAGCAGGGGAACACCGAGATCTGCTGCTCATGGCGCAGATGGGCAGCCGAGCCAGGCTAAGGGGGTTCACGTGGGAGGAGGGGGCAGGGAAAGAGACTGGTGGCAAAGGGGTGTCCTTGATAGCGAGGATTCAGACAACCACACACCATGGAGACGGGAGGCGTGAATTCTTCTCTCTCAAGAACACATGGGAGGAATCAGGAGGAATGAGCCTTCAATTCTGAGTCTGGGGTGTCGAGAGGGGCAGCAGGTATTCCGCCTTCATGAGAATGCACAGGAAGTACCGATTCTGTGTGTTCATCCTGTTGAAATGGGGATAACTCTGTTTTCTGAGATGTTGGATTCTCCACTGTTTCTACCACCGATTCCCAGGCATTCTCCAATTCCAGGTGCTGTTTGTGGGCACGAATCATCCACAATACAGTTATTGTACGGAAAAAATCCACATAAGCAGATCATCCCAGCCCTCCTAGAAATTTTTTTTTGTCAGGACGCAACCCGGTTTTTGATTTTCCCCCAGATGGCAAGAGAAACTTAAGCATTAGCTTTTGTCGCTTCTCTGTCTTCATTAAACAAGAGAAGATGAGCTGTTTTTTTTACTACCCCACTTTTCACTGCCTGAAGGAGACCCGAAGTGTCTTACAAACGCCTTTCCTTTTCTCTCTCCACGACAGGCACCCTATGAGGTAGGTGGGGCTGAAAGAGCTCTGAGAGAACTGATCTGTGAGAGCTCTTAAGAGAACTGTGACTGGTCCAAGGTCACCCAGCTGGCAACATGTGGAGGAGCGGGGGATCAACCCTGGTTCACCAGATTGGAGTCTGCTGCTCTTAACCACTATACCACGCTGGCTCTCTCTCGTTCTTGTTTAACATGCCCTTTCATGGAGAATTTCTGAGCAATAATTCTTTCGTCTGTTGACTTTAATGAATCTTTCAGTTCTCCCTCTCTGCAGTGGTTTGTGGGAGAGATGACTGAGGTTTTTTTTTTTGCTATTAAACCGAAAACTGTGTGCTTGGGGGTGGGTGGGCTGGATCTGAGTGGGGGAACATTGATTTCTACACTGAGTATCGAATTCATAACAGAATGACTTTTAAATATCTTGTATGGAAATTGAGGTTTGTTTTTTTTTTAAATGATTTTCAACTGATGACTTTCATATATGACTGTTGCGGGCAGGGCCCCAGGGGCGCTGCATCTTATAGCCTCAGTGCTTTTGCTAGACACAACAATTAACTATTGTCTTTTGTAAAAAATGAAATGGGGGGTGGGCGGGAGAAGAGAATGTTAAAACGGTGTGTGTGTTTGCGTGCATGCGTGAGAGAGAGAGAGATGAGGGGTTTTTTGTTTTGTTTGTTGGCTTATTAAGTAGCTTTTTGTATTGATCAGAGCTCAACTGGAAATTAATTTTTAATGACCTGTAAACTGCTGTATTTGGACGGACTCGCCTTCCTCTCAAAGCTAAAGATCTGGAATTTTAGGCGAGTCCGAATTTCCTTCACTAGGGAGAAAGAGCTCCAAGCTAACCCAACTGGGTTCAAGTATTATCATCTCCAGCAATGGCTCATGCTAGGCCCTGGATATCAGCATGCCCTTTAATGCTACCGTGGTGGCAACAGCCAAGCTTTTTTGGACAAATGTGCCATATCTCATGTCCAAAGTCTATGAGACTTCAATTTCAGTGTGCACCGAAGCATGTATGCGTGCGCATGCATGCATGCACATTAGTGCCTTGGTGTACTTTTGTTGCTACTGAGCACGCAAAGAAGCAAGTAGAAGAGGAGCGAGTAACAGGAGTATCTATGGATCTTTGCCACAGTCATTCCTGGAGATCTTTCTGTTCTAGTCCAGGAGTGGCACAAAGTACCCTCTTCCTGTGCCGCTGGAGCTTCCTGCCACTTGGCTATTTGCATGTTTTCAGAGGGCAGGTATTTAAAACAAGTGTGCTTCCTTCACCTCTGAGGTGGGGTGCAGTTAAGGAGGCTTTCAAGTTTTGCAAACTGAGAAGAACCAAATTGCGGAAGGGGAGTTTGTCTCTAGAGTGAGAAGAGAGTGTCACAATTTTGTATGAGGCTGTTTTTTTTTTTTAACCAGCTCGTCTTAAGTGTTCTGTACCCCATTGCACATCCACATGGGATGGGGAACGAAACAACCAAGTAGCCTGCAAAAATACTGCCAGATATTGAGCAGTTTTGAGAACAATCCGTAGGGTCGGTTAGATGAAGGCGGATCCACCCAGCCTCCAAGTAATCCTGCCTCTAGCCTAAGGAGCCTTCTTCCACTTTAAGTTGGTCCTCTCCCAATCAGAACCACTTAATTTGGAAAAGTCTCCATAGACTGGGGGAAAGGCTCAGACATCATAGCCTGAATCCCGTCAGATCTCGGAAGCCAAGCAGGGGCCGACCCTGACTAGTATTGGGATGGGAGACCTGCAAGGATTTGGGTGGTAGTTCCTCCAAGGAACACTAGGGGGTCATGACGTGGAGGCAGGCAATGACAAAACCATCTTTGAACATCCCTTGCCTGGCTGCCAGGCAATCCAAGGATCTCCCAGCTATGCTGTCATCCTTACCATTTGTGGCTCTAATACTTATGAAAAGCCACTATGGGCGGAGTGCTGTCCAGGACACATCTGGGTGTCCTGCCTGCGCTTCTGCCTGCATGGGCCAATCCAGGTGTACCCAGAAAGGCTGGGTGCGCTCGGATTGGGCTGGCCCCTGGCATGCCTATCTCCAGAAGCCGGCCGCGAGGCGCTCAGTCAGCCTCGTGGCCAGATGCTGCCTGGCAAAGAGGAGGGTGCTCCTGTGTGGCTCCGTGCCTTCGCCGCCGATTGACCTGGCAGCTGTGGCAGGCCGACCAGCAGTGCAGACCAGCAATAGGGCTACCGGCTCAGCCGTCACGCACCAGCCCGACAAGCTGCGGGACCATTGCCCCAGCCGGCAGCACAACGCCCTGCTCGACCTCCGCATGCCCCACCGCCCGCCTGCCGAGCCATTGGCCCCGTTGCAAGCCACAACGGTAGGCGGGGCGGTGGTGTCCCCCTCTGGATGCAATGGGCTTTCAGGCTAGTATGATAAATAAAACTTTGCTTACTGAAGCGGTAGGGCTAATCATGCTTTTGGGCCGCAGGGTAAGCTCTGCTTTCCCCTTCCCCATCATATCTGCTTACCTGGTTCAGATGCCAGCGTGTTTTCCCTTCTCTTTTCTTTCTCAAGTGCCTGGCTTAATGATCCATTCGGCACCAGTATTAAAAACCAAAAGAACGCGAAGCATCGCTGTGGGGAGGAGAGTGGCTTCATGATTGTCACAAGGACCAGCCAATCGAAACTCTACAGCAGCTTCTCGAGTTTTTTAGCATTGAGAAACCCCTGAAATGTCCTTCAGCCTTTGAGAAACCCCAGAAGTGGCGCGATGGTGCAGAATATGGTCAGAGAGCATATCTGTATACACGCCCATCCATTGGCCATTTGGGGAGGGGTGGGTCGACATGACCATCTAGGGCCATATCGTCCTAATAATGTTTAACAATTTTAAAAAGTATGTTAAAAATTAACTCCCACCTATTTGGGAAACCCTTCCAGGGCTGTCAAGGAACGCCACGGTTTCATGAAACCCTGATGGAGAAAGCCTACTCTATAGCAGGCCTCCCCCACACCAAACTGGAAGAACCAATTTCTCCTATGAGTTCATTTTGCAGATCCAGATTGGACTCATCACTTAAGATTTGTGTTTTGTCTTCACCCAAAGGTCAACTCTGGATTGCTTGCATACCTTGGATAGTTCAGGCTGTAGGGGCTTTTTTGAGTGTACATCTTTTGGAAGTCTGCGACACTTTGACTGTAGTATTGGAGCCCTATGGAGTGGCAGCTCAGTATCAGAAGATGTGCCATTGCTTTCTCTGCTGAAAAATATTTTCTGCCCTCCATAAACTTCTGCCTCTGTAGGCCTTTGTTCGCTATTGAACTCTAGTAAGATATCAGAATGAAAGGGGTCTCAAAGCTACAACTGTTCTGGGAAGGGCGGGGAGGTTCTCCTGTGGATTGACAAGTATTTTCTCTCTCCTCCCCCTCTACTTTGTAAACTTCTAATTCTGCCTTTCCCCCCTTTTAAAATTCCTGTGATGATGCTAATAAAATTTTGCCATAATTCTCAGTGTCCTTGACTATGACTTTTCCAAATATGACCAGATGGTTGGTTACCATCCCCAGTCACCTGCTAGAAAGCTAATCCTCAGCGTAGTGTGTAAACACAGGAATCCATGAGAACAAACTTTTTGGAACTGCGAACTGAAGCTTGCTTCTCCTTGTGCAACACGGAACGTCAAATAAAACCTGCTTTGTGATGTTCAAGTGAGAAAACTGCCAATTGGATACCTGTTCCGAGTTCAGATCTTGCTGGCCTATATGCTAGAAGTAAGGTTCACATTCAGTGCTGGAATCCGGATTAGCAAAGCTGGGTTTTCTTCCTCTCCAGTTCACCATGACAATCTTCTCTGTCTTTTCCCTTTGGGAGAAATGCCTTGTAGCTGTAGCAGAAAAAGCAGGGCGCAAGGCCATTGCCCCCTCCCTGTTGGTGTGGAGGTCCCTATGACAGGAGCTGCTAGGTCCTGTCTTCCTATTTCCTGGTGTGAGCAGAGCAACGCCTGTTTCATGCTCCTCCTTGCTCCTCGGAGGCTCAGCATGGCTAGGGTGAAAAAAGAGTGTGAGGTTGTAGCCTTTTTGTGTCTTCCTGCACAGCTGCAAGTCGGGGGAACTGGGAAGGACATTTGTGAGGGCCTGAGGTAGTTGCAACCAAGTGAAGAGAAAGGGGCTGCAACTGGTTCTCTTTGTGTTGCCAAATAACATGTCAAAAATATTCTTACACTGTATAAGCGGAGATATGACTTTCAGTGGGTAAAGGCAGCTAGACAGAAGGCTACCTTCCCTCTTGTTGGCTGCCCCATTGCTCTGATGGATCTGATCCCTCCCCTTGGTGCTCATTAAGAAGAAGAGTTGGTTCTTATATGCCACTTTTCTTTACCCGAAGGAGGAAATGGTCCTTATATGTCGCTTTTCGCTACCCAAAGGAGTCTCAAAGTGGGAGAGCGGGGCTTTTAAGTGGACTTTATAGCCTGGTCTCACCCAAATGACTTACCACTCTGTCCCCAAAATACTATATAATTTAATACTATATACTATACTATATAATTTAAAATACAAAGGAGGCTTGTAGCTCCTTGAAAGTTTGATAATTTTATTCTAGCATCATTTTTTTAGCTGCTATGAGCTGATCCTTATTACATAGTGATTTTGTAGGAGAATAAACACCCAGGTGAAGAGGTTCCAAAATGTAGGAAGACACACCCAGAATTAAACATTGTTGGTCTTAAAGGTGCCCCTGGACTCAAGCTTTGTTCTACTATTTCAGACCAATGCAGGTATCCACCTGAATCAGTGGAATATAATTATGAAAGATTCAAGTGAAAGATGGATTCAAGTAAGTAGCCATGTTGGTCTGAAATAGCAGACCAAAGTTTTAGTCCAATGGCACCTTTAAGACAAACAAAGTTGTATTCAAGGAATAAATGTGTGTGTGTGTCACCTATGCGCCGCATTTGAAGATGTGTTACTACACATGAAAGCTTCTACCTGTCCTTAAAGTTGCCCCTGGACTCACACTCTTGGAGAAATACAGTGACTCTTCCATTAGATGTGCCAAGCTACTTAATACTCACAATTCAGTCAGAGAGAGAGTTAAGAATCACAGTCACAGCGAGATAAAATCCTAAATTACAGCAAAGCCACTTTGCATTTCATGCTTCCTTAATGTGTGTGTGTTGCATCAGACGATTGTCCTGTAAAGACACACAGCCATCTCAAGGGCTCTCATCCACGAAAGGCTAATGTTTGTTAATATGAAATATTAATCTCAATACCGCCCGGCCTGGCTTGGCGTGCATAGCCTAATGGGGTTAGCCCGCTAGAAGCATAAACATTGAGTGACATTGTTAAACGATGCGGTCAGCATTATAAATAAGTGACAAGAACGATGCAGTGAGCTGTACGTTAACCACAGAGCTGCCCCTGCCGCTTAACCTTTTGCAGGTTCACTCCAAAACCAGCCTTGCTTAATTCACCGAAACAAAATCAGAGCCCAGTGGCACCTTTAAGACCAACAAAGATTTATTCCTCAGGAAGAGTGCTTGCACTCAAAGCTCTTTGTTGGTCTTAAAGGTGCTATTGGACTCTGATTTTATTGGACAATAATAATAATTCGATTTTTATTTCTTGCCACTACTGAAGCCAGCTGGTGGCAGGTTACAAACAGTGCATTCATTGTCTGAGTGGAACTATCTCCCATAATAGTACCTTTAAGACCAACAAAGATTTATTTCAGGTGCAAGCCCTCAAAAGCTCACGCCTAGAATAAATATTTGTTGGTCTTAAAGGTGCTACTGTGGGAGATGGTTCTCACTTAATTCACCGAAACAAAATCAGAGCCCAGCGGCACCTTGAAGACCAACAAAGATTTATTCCTCAGGAAGAGCACTTGCATTAGAAAGCTCGCGACCTGAATAAATCTTTGTTGGTCTTAAAGGTTCCACTGCACTCTGATTTTGTTTTGTTGTGCTGCTTCAGGCCAACACGGATACCCACTTGAATCTTAATCCACCGAGTTTGCGCCCAGTTCAACGCGCGTGTACGCCCGCCCGACAGCAGGGGGCGCCCGCAAACACTCTACCGTCGTTTTCGCTCCTCCTTTCCCAAGGAGGAAAATCATTTTGAAGGATAGTTCCAGAAGCCAATCAAACGCCAACCTTGCCTTCCCTTTTCCGCCTATATGCTTCGTCATCGCTGCTCGCCCAATCAACGGCGAGGCGGGATTAAGTCGGGGCTCGGTGCTGATTGGCCGCGGCGTGCCGACTATATAAACTGGGTCGGCGGCGGAACCCGCTCTCTTGTTCCACGGAGGCCTCGAGAAAGAGGTGAGTGCGGGAGGCCTACTGGGCCTCAGGCCTGGGCCTAGGCGGAGGCGGAGGCGGGTTAGGCCCGGCCGATGGCGGGGCGGCCGTAGCTGCAGCTCAGGGCTGACGGCTTCCCCTCTCCCTTTTCCAGGTAACATCCCGAGTCTTTAAACCGCCGCCGAAGCGCGATCCTTGGGTCACCGCGATGCCCAGGGAAGACCGAGCCACGTGGAAGTCCAACTACTTCCTTAAGATCATCGTGAGTTCCCCCCGACGGGCAACAAAGGAGGCGGGGCGGGAGCTCCTCTGAGCGTGCACAGAGTGTTTTTCTACAGCTGAACAAAATGCGAGTCCAAAGGCACCTGTAATACCAGCCAAGTTTGGTTCTAGGTGTGAGTTTTTGCATGCAGGCGCACTTCCTCAGACAGTGGAGCACAATTCACAAGAGCACTGATATATGGAGAAAGTTAATTAGTACTAATTAGCGGAGTGACGTTTACTAATTCACTATTACCGTATTTGCCAGCGTATAAGACGACCCTCCAACATTTCCACTCAAAATATAGAGTTAATTACATTACAGTACTATGGGCCACTATGGGCAGCTATGTCTATCCCAACTGAAGTGCACCCGGTGTATAGGACGACCCCCCCACTTGGAGGCATGTTTTTCAGGGGGGGAAAGTAGTCTTATACGCCAGCAAATACTGTAATTTATTTTTTTAATCGCTGTGTGATTTTTGTTCTATGGTATCTGAGGATGTGTGCCTGCACATGAAAGTTATCACCTGGAATAAAATGTTGGTCTTAAATGTGCCTTTGGACTTGCATTTTGTTCTGCTACTTCACAAAGCTACCCACCTGAATTTTTTTTGCAGCTCGGAGGGTGTTAACAATAGGATTTTCCAGGTTACACAGATTACATAGGTTACACAGATCAGACTGTACTATTGAGATTTCTTGAGGCGGTGTTAATGATGGAAGTCCATTTCTGATTGCAGGAGCTTTTTCAGCTCTGGCCACAACCTGGTGGAGTGCTTTGCCTGAAGATAGTAAGAACTTTGGGATCTTAAACAATTCTGAAAGGCCTCCAAAACTCAGCTGCTTTGCCAAGCCTATCCATAATTGAATTTGTAAGACTGCCCCCTTGGTCCAACTGGGGCAGCAGACAAAGATTTAAAACCAACACATAATATAACTACAGTAAACCGCTAAAACTATCTAAAACAATTATTACCTGTTTGAGGCCAGGTAATAACATCCTATGATGCTGGCCTCCATACTCAAAACACCTATTGACAGGAACCCCTCCAAAATTTGATCACTCCCCACAGGGAGACAAATAACAGGTGGCGGGTGTTATGAAGGTTTTTTATTGCTTACTATGTATTGTTTTAAAACAACTGCCCTAACAGGGAGGAGGTGGTATACAAATACAAAATTTGTCACCATTACATCCTGAGCTGCTCTGATGTGTCATAGATTGCTCAGGTAGTGCACCAACCTACTTAGTTTGTATGGGATAGAATAGCTATCCGTTCCTGTTGCATTCCTTTAAGTGGTACAGCAGTGAAATCAAATTGCATATGTACCAACTTCTGCCTTTGATGGGTCAGGTTTCTGAAGCTGATTTGAAAGCTTCAGAAACATGCATTTGATATGTAGGAAAGATTTCTCTCTGTAGTCCCCTGTTGATGAATACAGGATGGATACGTGAGAAATGACTGAAGGAATGACTTCATTTTAAGACGTTGCAGTGTGCTGATATCAGATCAAACTCCACCGCCTTAATTTTCCTGCAAGAGGGGCTGGCTGTGACAGTTGTCATGCAAAAACGCACCTTTCAGTACCAGGCAGAAGGGAAAACACAAAATACTGGTCTCAAATCTGAAATCCCTCATGGTTTTTTTGTTTGTTTCTTTAGCAACTCTTAGATGACTATCCAAAATGCTTCATCGTGGGAGCAGACAATGTTGGTTCCAAACAAATGCAACAAATCCGTATGTCTCTGCGAGGCAAGGCCGTCGTTCTGATGGGGAAGAACACTATGATGCGCAAGGCTATCAGAGGACATCTGGAAAACAATCCTGCCCTGGAGAAGTGAGCACTATTGGTCTTTTGGGGACAGATGTTCTCTGATGTTGAGTAGAATATGTTAGCTAGTGGGAAGACTGGGAAAGATGACAAGGTCCCATATATTATACCTAGTCATTTTGTTAGCCAGTGTAATGAGGCGGCTGAGTTCTGAAATTGAATCTTGCCTTGGTTGTGAACTTGCAAAGATGTTGAAGAGCCTGATACTCTTCCTTAAATCTGTTGTACCGTCTTTTCATTCTAAGTGGGATGATTCAGTGTGTTCACTATGCAAACACTACCTTTGCTGCATCCTTACTTAAAAAGGGAGCTGGAATTAAATGCAAAAACTAATGTGAGACTGTCCTGCTTTTTAAGGCTTCTTCCTCACATCCGTGGCAACGTGGGCTTTGTGTTCACAAAGGAGGATCTGACTGAAATCAGGGACATGCTGCTGGCCAATAAGGTAAAGGAGAAATCAACTGTATTTTAAAGAATTGTTGATAATATGTTGCGAGGAAAGAGTGTCAGAAAGGGTGGATGTGTCTCTAAAGTTCACCTTATGATTGATGGCGCTTGAAGCTTGAGCCATTGGGGCAGTGCCCTCATTTATAAAGAAAGTAATTATTGCAAATTTTGCAAGGCCCCAAAGACCAATGGATTTTCTGGATTTGTTTTTAGGTGCCAGCTGCTGCTCGTGCTGGTGCCATTGCACCTTGCGATGTTACTGTACCAGCCCAGAACACAGGGTTGGGCCCTGAGAAGACCTCCTTTTTCCAGGCTTTGGGCATTACCACCAAGATCTCCAGGGGCACCATTGAAATCCTGGTAAGACCCAGGGTGATACTATCTCCATTTTGCATCAGTTTCTGGTTGTGTTGGACGACGTTTTGTCTGGGTTTGTGCTTAGCTTAAAATCATCTCTTGGGCGGTGCTTGTTTTATTTTAGGGACATCCATGGGTCAATTGGGTTTCTAATTGTTCAACCTATTTGAGCTGTAGCATGGTGGCAGCAGCATCGCTGCTTGCTGACGTATTCTATTGCATTTCTCAGAGTGATGTGCAACTGATCAAGACTGGAGACAAAGTGGGTGCCAGCGAAGCCACCTTGCTGAACATGTTGAACATCTCGCCCTTCTCCTTTGGGCTAGTCATCCAGCAGGTGTTTGACAACGGCAGCATTTACAACCCTGAGGTTTTGGACATCACTGAGGAGGCCTTGCACAAGCGTTTCCTGGAAGTAAGAGATGCTTCTCTCGTGTGCATTATGTGAAACACAGGACTATGTTGCTTGTTGTGGGTCCGTGGGCTCTGTGGTAGGAAATTTGCTTTGATTTTATGAGGTGTTAAGTTCAGTTCCTGCTGTTTCCAGTTTGGAGGGATCTAGGGGTAGAAAAGAAAGGTCTATTACTGAGGCCTTGAATTGTTGATATGCTAGTTGGCACTGATCTAATGTAGCATAAACCAGATTCATTTGTGTCTTGGTTTCAGTTGCAATTAAGTAAAATTTGCAGTCTTGACTAATAGTTCCTAGTTAAAATTGGCTATTCAGATGACAGCTGCTGACTGTACAGAACTTGTATAACAAGCATTCTTGGGAAAAGATCCTGCTTTCATTGGCACCTTAAATGTCTGCATTGTGGTCCACTGTGTTGCAATTACCATTGTAGAGCTGAGTATTCCTGAGACTCAACACTCGTTTTCCCTCTCTTAGGGCGTCCGTAATGTTGCCAGTGTCTGCCTGCAAATTGGCTACCCAACTGTGGCCTCTGTACCTCACTCCATCATCAATGGGTACAAGCGAGTCTTGGCTGTGGCTGTGGAAACTGACTACTCTTTCCCATTGGCTGAAAAGGTAAAAAGTCCGAATAGAAGTCAGGAAAGTGGATCCAATGCTAGTAGCACAGTTCTTGCCTGATTACGTAAGCTTGAGTCTGTGGTACAGGCTCTTGAACTTGAAACTGCCCTATGTGATAACTAGCATTTGGTGTCTGGTAGAATACATATATTTTGGGGTTGGGGGGGAGAGGGTGCTTACAAATTCCCCAATTCTATTAATGATTGGCGTCTCAGTTAAACCAGGTTGACTCAAAGCCAGTTTTTGTGTCTGTTCTGTGAGGATTATACTGGCCTACAGTGCAGGAGCATTGTGAAGTTTATAGCGTTATTTGTAAAGTGCTTTGAACACTCATTTTTTTTCATCGTCCCGCACTTACAGAAAAGAAATGGTCAAAATAGTCCAAATACCTGCACAGGAGGAAGCTCGATTTTCTGATGCATAATCATAATCTCAGACTAACTTGATCTTGTAAACTAAGCAGGGTTGGCCCTGGTGAATAAATGGATGGAACATCTCCAAGTAATACCAGGGTTGTGGCTCAGAGGCAGGCAACAGCAAACCACATCTGAACATCTCTTGCCCTGCAAACCTACAGGGTTGTCATAAATCGGTTGTGACTTAGCAGCACTTTTCACCAGCACCAATCAATCTAATGAAGCACTCTTGTTTCATGATATGGAATATGTTTTTGTCTGGTCATGAGCAGGGCAGTATTTCAATACTGAGGGCTGCAGCCTTGCCCTAAACTACTGGAAAAACCTGTTTAGTAACTTTGGGTTTCTGAAATTGCTTCAGGCCCTACCCACACCTTTCAAACTCAGTTCTGACACCAGAAAGACTAGAACAGCCTTTCTCAAGGTTTTACTGTTGAGAAACCCCTGAAACGTTATTCAGGCTTCAAGAAACCCCAGAAATGGCTCGATCATGCAGAATATGGTTGGGAAGCAGAGCTGTGTACATGCCAACCCAGGGCCCCTCCAGGCCCATCACTGGCCATTTTGGAAGGGGTGGTTGGGTTGATATGACCATATAAGGTCTTATCACTTGATAAACGTTTAACAAATATATAAAAAATTAACTCCCACCCATTCAGGAAACCCTTCCAGGGCTGTGGGGAGACCCCAGGATTTACATCCATGGAACTATGTCATAAGTTCAGCCTTGAGTCTGAGTCTTCCAAGGCTCAGGTCTTGTTTTCAATCTGTCTTTTGTCTTTTCAATTCTTGTAGCCTACTTATCTGTTGCTTTTGTGATAATTTGTCTTCAGTTGTTCCCATTTGAGAAAGCAAGCGGCTTCCCTACAAGGGTGCACAAGTGTCACGTTTGATGGATCCTTTAGACTAGAGAATAGCAGTCTTGTCTTGAAACTAATTGTTGCTCTTTGCCCCTTAATAGGTGAAGGCCTTCCTGGCTGATCCTTCAGCTTTTGTGGCTGCTGCCCCAGTGGCAGCTGAGACTGCTGCTCCCGTTGCAGCAGCTCCAGCCAAGGAGGAAGTGAAAGAAGAGTCTGAGGAGTCTGACGAAGACATGGGCTTTGGTCTGTTTGACTAACAGCTGGTTTTATCACGTACCAGCCAGAGCAGAGTGAAAGAAAAAGAAATAAAGAAATAAAAAGATGACTTCTTGACGCTTGTGTCCCAGTGCATTTACTCGGATAGTCCAGCCACTCTCACATTTGGAATGAACAGAGGGAGGCGGGAAAATCACGATCCTTCAGTCTTGGGTGGGGTTGGTATCCTACCTTCAACCCATTCTAAAAGGTAAAGGTAAAGGTAAAGGTATCCCCTGTGCAAGCACCGAGTCATGTCTGACCCTTGGGGTGACGCCCTCTAGCGTTTTCATGGCAGACTCAATACGGGGTGGTTTGCCAGTGCCTTCCCCAGTCATTACTGTTTTACCCCCCAGCAAGCTGGGTACTCATTTTACCGACCTCGGAAGGATGGAAGGCTGAGTTGACCTTGAGCCGGCTGCTGGGATTTAACTCCCAGCCTCATGGGCAAAGCTTTCAGACAGCTGCCTTACTACTCTGCGCCACAAGAGGCTCTCTCAACCCATTCTAGTGGAAGTGTTTTGGAGGAGAGTGCTGCACATAGAGTGGAATATAATGAGTGGAGCACCCAAGCATCACTGGAAATATTTGGATAGGTTTAGCACATTTCTACAGAGTTCTAACTTTTGCCTGGCCATTAATGGATGCTGGTGTACATATAATAACATTTATTAGGACCAGTCAAATGATACATAACCATGGGTAAGCCAGTGTTGAATCTGACAAAGCTAAGTCCAGTGCCACCATAAAAGCTAAAAATTCCAGCGCGTTTGTGAGTTGGGAGTTCATCAGAGGTGCTTACTAGACTGCTCTAATTTTGATGCAATAGACTTAACAAAATTCCTATGGAATTAGAATTTGACCATTCTTTTTGATCCAGTGGCATCTCTTAAGACCACGATTTTTTATTCATGGTATGAGATTTGTGTGCATGCACAGTTCCTCACATGCAATGTCATGGGATTATTTTCATTCCATGATGTATCTGAGGTGAACGTGCACATGAAGGCTCTGCGTCAGATCAACATGGCTACCCACTTGAACCTTTCATATTCGTAGGCTTCAGTTTACCATACTTGATTCATACCCGCAGAGCGAAAAGCTCTGCAGGGGGCATAACAAGGTAAGTGGTCCCTGAGGTAAGCGGGACCTGCCCTGAGCCTTAAAAAAATTAAAGGTGCCATTGGACTCAAATTTTGTTGAGCAATTCACTGCTTCCTACACCCCTGGCCTCTGATGTTTGTTTTCATACCCTACCCCAAAAGTTTTATGTAAACTGCCCTGATCCTTAGGGGAGGGCAGTGTAGAAATAATGTGCCATTGGACCCACATTTTTATGAGCAATCCACTGTGTTTCCTACACTCCGTGGCCTTTCCTGTTTTGATAATCCTACCCAAAAGTTTTATGCGAACTGCCTTGAGCCTTACGGGGAGGTGGTAAATAAAGGACTCAAATTTTGTTGAGCCATTCACTGCATTTCCTACACCCCGTGGCCTCTGCTGCTTGTTTAAATAACCCTACCCCAAATGTTTTATGCAAACTGCCCTAAGCCTTGGGGGGGGGGGTATAGAAACATACTTTAAAAAATTAAAAATAAGTAAATTAAAGGTGTCATTGGACTCAAATTTTGTTGAGCAATTCACTGTATTTTCTATACCCTGTGGCTTCAGCTGTTTGTTTTCATAACCCTACCCCAAAAGTTTTATGCAAACTGCCCTAAGCCTTAAGGGAGAGTGATATAGAAAGATAATCAGTCAATCAATCAAAGATCCCTGCAGAGAGGATGCCACAGGCGTGTTAGCCTCATGTAGTACAGCCACTAAGCAGCCCAATGGCGACTTGGATCCACTGACAGCCCCTGGATCAGAACCGGGCTTCCCGGGCCCTCTCCAGTCTCCCCCCTTCCCAACCCTTGTCTCTTAGCAACTATAGAGAGGGGCGGGGGGAGCCGGAGGGCGTGGCGCGGAACTTCTACGTCCCATTGACGCAAGCAGGCTGAGTCGACCGCAGGGCCTGCCATAGGGGGACTGCTTCCGGGTCGGAGCCGGCGCTATGGCGGCTGACACGCAGGTGGGTGCTGAGGTTGCGGTTTCGCCAGGGGCCGGGGCGGCGGGAGCCGGGGGAGAGCCGGCGAGGAGGGTTGGCCGCCGTCACCCTCCCTTTCGGGGGCTTGCAACGGTTTCTGTCTCTCTCTCCCTTCTTCTTTCCTGCTGACCTGTCCTGGGGGAGTCTCAGGGTCCTCTGACAGGGTGGGCAGGGGCTGCTCAGCTTGTGTGAGGAGACCTTGGCCTGATGGAGGAGGAGGAGGAGGAGGAAGGGAAAGGACGCGGGTTGTCTTTAGGGTTGCGAACTGGAACTGGTATGAATGGCGCCAGAGACCCGGGCAGATCCGACCAAAGTTCGTTCTGCTGCTCTTCCACAGTGACTCACGAGCTTGGTGCAATTGTTAAGAATGGAGGGCTCGCATTTGGAGAACTGGGTTTGATTCCCTACTCCTCGTCCTCATGCAGCCAGCTGGGGGACCTGGGCCAGTCACAGTTCACTCAGAGCTCTCTCAGCCTCACCCACCTTACAGGGTGTCTGTTGTGGGGAGAGGAAGGGATGCTGATTGTAAGCCACTTTGAGACTCCTTCAGATAGTAAAAAACGAGGTGCCAAAACTCTTTTATCTCGGCTTTGGGAGACTTACAAGCAGGGTGTAGAACCAACTGCTGTTGTTTCAGTAGCTAATATTAGGGATATTCTGTCTTTATATTATAATGTCATAAAATCGCTTTCCCAGGAATCTGGCTGCTTTCTTTTAAAGGTGTCTGAGTTTGCAGCTGTCACTTGTGGCTGGGAATTTGTTTGTCCTGAATCCACTGCAGATCAGTTTCAATGGCCAGCATGGAGTTCAAGTGTTATGATCAGGGATAGCCGTTCTGTCATTATGCTTTTCCTTTCTGTATCTTATGTAATTTTATAAATTGCGTGATGCTTTCAACATATGAACTTGGATTCTTGAAAGCTTGTAATTTAAAAATCTAGCTGTCCGATTGCAGACCTACATGGCTACCCCCTGAAATAACATTCTTGTCAAATAATGTTATATCTTAGAAGCCATGATGATCTGTTGGTTCTAGTAGCTATATCCAATTTGACACTATCTCAGTCACATGTCCATTTTTTGACCTTCATTAGAATTGATACTCTCAGTCTACTGTAAAGCATGGATTATGATGGCTTCCTCATTTATGTCTGGCCTATCTTCCCAGTGGTGACCCAAAATGACTTATATAATTTTTATTTATTTTATTTTATATTTATAACCCACCTCTCTTGAACTTGGTCATCTTGGGGTGGTTAACAAAATGCAACAATAAAACCAATTAAATACATTAAAATACATTTCAAAATAGTTAAAAACTAACAACACGATACCATTCTGTTGATTTATATGTGGAATCATTGTCTGATAGCCCTCCCCTTAAAGGGGGGTGTATAAGAGGAGGAAAACTGAACCAGCAGGAGAGGCCCAATAATGTTCCAGATCTTCCATGTTTCCTCACTTCTATTTTATCCTCACATCAGTCATGAGGCCAAATACATAAAAGATAATACATCAGTAGCGGTGATTCATATTTGATGTATTGGCTAGACCCAGGCATAATTACTTTGCATGGGCTTTTGTGCGTGTGGCGGCAGCGGGGGAGTCTCATATGCTCCCCTGAATCTTGTGGCAGATAAATTAAAAAGTAGTATAGCTAGTGCTATAATAGTACAGCAAAAAGTTGAGTTTTTAAAAAATTGCAGTGCTTGATGCTATGGAGCTAACTTTTTATAGTGTGATGTTGAGTTGGAAATAGCTAAGATGTTAAAGGCCTATTTCAAATTCTGCTTGGCTATGAACTCACCAGGTTGTCCTTGTCAAGATGTTACCTTTTCTACCTCTTCATCAATAACATGGTGAGATGTTATAATTAAAAAGTGTTGTTGTAAGGATTACAGAAATATCTATGGGAAACTGTTTGGAGTTGTTATTGTCATCACCCAGCCTCCTCCACATGCTTCTCTGGTTATCTTTGGTTTCATTTGCTGGTAGCTTTGTAGTTTGACTCCAATTATTTTTTTACGCACTAGCCCTATGACTTTCAGGGCTTCATATCAGTTTATAATTATGTATTCCAAACCTTTGCCCTTTTATTTGATTTTATAGTTGTTCTTAGATTAAATGTATTATATCTATGGCTTGCTAAACTTGTAGATTCCCCCTATCACCTAGCTCTCAAAGAACAGGAGGCAGTACAGCATAACTAGAAAGTAGCAGGATTTCAGATTGTCATGATTCTCTCCAAGGTGATCTTTTTTTTTTCTAAACATAAACAAGGCTGGTGATCAGTGTGATGTGCAAATGAGGTAGAAAGTCTGTGCAAGCAAATTCATTAGTGCTAACAGTTTGAAGGTTCAGTCTTGTGCTGTCTCAGTTAATGTCCTGGTATAGAGCTACTTGTGGACCAATGTTACAAATATTCCACATTTTGTAGTACCTGTTTTGTCCATGCATACTCATTTTAGTCATTTGTGGCAAGAACCATCATGATGCATAAGGATCTCCTACATCATTTCTCTGTAGGACCTTCTTGCACACTTCAGACAGTCAAGTTAGTGGTCCTATGCAGGCTTGGGAGTTAATGCTTCAGCTTGGATCTTTCTGCATATTTTGTCCTTGGGTACTTTCTGCATGTTCCATAACTCTAGAATACCAAGGCACTTAATGAAGTGGATGGGCAGCAGTTTTTTTGCCATGACGTCTAAATAGAACATCTGTGTCCAAAGATACTACAGTTGTAAGACAGGGCTCCAAAGTAACTGCCCTGCTTATGGCTCTCTATGAGCCTCTTGTGGCGCAGAGTGGTAAGGCAGCAGAAATGCTGTCTGAAGCTCTGACCATGAGGCTGGGAGTTCAATCCCAGCAGCCGGCTCAAGGTTGACTCAGCCTTCCATCCTTCCGAGGTCGGTAAAATGAGTACCCAGCTTGCTGGGGAGTAAACGGTAATGACTGGGGAAGGCACTGGCAAACCACCCCGTATTGAGTCTGCCATGAAAACGCTAGAGGGCGTCATCCCAAGGGTCAGACATGACTCAGTGCTTGCACAGGGGATACCTTTATCTTTACCTTTTATGGCTCTCTAGCTTACCACTTTGAGGAAACAATCTGCATAGGCTTCTGGACTGATCACCACCTTTTTTATTGTTTAGGTTTCTGAAACCCTGAAGAGGTTTGCAGTGAAAGTGACCACATCTAGTGTGAAGGAACGAAGAGAAATCCTCAGTGAACTTGGAAGATGCATCACTGGAAAAGGTATTTGTGTAGTTTGTTTGCTATAAAAGGAGTAAATTATTTCTGTGCCACCTCTGTGTTCTATTTCTGTGCCACCTCTTCAGAAGCCTGCTTGAAGTGGCTTACAGTTAAAATCACTACACTATATAACAGGTTCAGTGATTGGAGGAGGCCACTGGGCCAAAACCAGCCCCTTGATTGATGTATGCCAGTTGGCTGTTCCTTGCCCACATGGAAGCAAAAGAAGTGCGGACGAAAGGGCATCAGTCCTGATTGTTGGGCTGCTTTCAGGAAGGCAAAGAAGTTGAACCATTGGGCCGTCCTCCCTTCATTTGTTTCTTTCCAGGAAACCTGTTTGATGACCTAGGGAATCCATTTCACTAGTATTCAGGGTATTCTGAATTGGTGACATTTAACTTTCATTTGTTAGTCTGATTGTATCAGTGAGTGGTATATGGTTTTATATTGTTAAGGCTGGGGATGACAGAAGAATGGAAGTCTGAATCTCTTGGACATACTTCTTATGGTACTTTTACATTGGATGTCTTTCTGGTCAACACAATAGCATTGACTTGGGAGTCCTAGCCAAGATAGAATCTCTCCCTCCCTCCTGAACTTTCTCAGTAGCTCTTTGGGAGTCCGAAAGAAGGCAGGTGTGACTATGAGCTAAGAAGGCTGCTGATAGCTGCGAGATATATCCTTCAGCATCCTTGCAGATAGGTTACCTCCTGGGAATCCCATGTACAGCACCTTGAGTTGTATAATGGAAGAAGGACAGTGTGCTCACTCAACTGTGCTCATTTTTGCATCCCTTGAATAGTTACTGAAGTGTACTTCTGATATACTTTTAAAGAACTGCTTAACATTTCCTGAGGAGGAGCCATGGCTTAGTGGCAAAATACATGCTTTTCCTACACAAGGCCCCAGGTTCAGTGTCTGGCATCTTAAACAGGATCACAAGTAGTGGGGCTGGGGAAGGCTTTTCTGTGCTTGAGATCCTGTAGAGCCACTGCTAGTTGAAATAGACTAGCAGTGGCCTGTATGTTGGACTAGATGGCCTGTATGGCCCCTTCCAACTCTATGATTCTATGATTCTATGATTCTATGAAATAGATAGTACTAGAGGGACCCATTTTCTGAAGCTCTGTAATGCTACTTCATATGTTCATGTACCTGCTAACATGAATTGACAGATGACTCTTGGGGATCTACTCCATTTCAGATCTGCCAGAAGGTGCAGTGAAAGGCCTCTGTAAGCTGTTCTGCCTCACTCTTCATCGATACAGGTGAGAGGTTAGGGCTGGAGAGGCTGCCAACCAAGCTGTTTTGGGTTTGCCGGAATTCAAGATGCTCCACAAAGAGATGGATGATCTTAGATTCTGGGTCAGCTTGTCAGTATGGGTCTGTGAATGGGGAGGGGCATTGCTTTCAAGCTCTGCTTGTGAACATTCTGGAAAATATATGGCAAGTTTCCATGGAAAATATACTGGGGCGGGGGGATAGATGTGTGTCCATTCATATTTCCTGTGCTTTTCCTTAAAGCATGTAGCAGAGAGTTCTGAATGAGAGTGGTATGATTAATTGTGCTGAATCTGCCTTTCCTGGCATTTTTCAGTTTCTCCTTGAGAACTTAGCCCCATCCTTTGAGAAATATAAGTTTTAGGGATTTGTTCAAGTAATATTTGGAAAGCTGCTGTTTTCATTGAACAGCCAGTAAGTCTTGGTGGTACTGATGTTTTGCTGTGTGTGGCTGAGCTACTGTAGATTAGCTGAGACCTGGGATGACTGGTAAGCATTCAGTTTATTGAATTCAGCAAGGGAAAAAGAGCTTTTGACCAGATGAATGACAAAGTCCTGGGAATGGTTATTTTGTGAGCACGAGCAGCCCCTTACTTTAATTTCTCCCACTAGAGATGCAGCGTCCCACAGAGCTCTCCAGTCGGCTCTTCAGCAGCTTGCCGAATGCCAGCCAGAAGCAACCGCAAAGAACCTCCTACAGTCCCTTCAGTCTTCGGGAATCAGCAGCAAGGCTGGAGGACCCAGGTGAGAGCTGAGTGCGTCGCTTGTGGCATTGGGGAGCCTTTTGCAGGAAAGCGAGAGGTCACCTCCTGAGTCTTAGCTTGAAATGTGAACTTTATTCTTGTGAGAGGGCTGCTGACTTATTTTGACAGTATGGGAAAGGCAGTTGCATAACAGTAGGAATCACTCAAATCTCTCTTGACTCTCTGCCATGATTTAGCATTGTGTCTGCCTGTTTGTTTGGGATGAGCACAGAGGTGGTGGGCTGCCATGTGCACATGCCCTCCTTTCCCCTCATCTTGTATGCAAAGCATGACTGAAGTCTCCTGACATTTGGATGTCCTCAACCTCAACATTTTGTTTCAGTATCTGAGAAAACCATAGATCAAGATGAGCAGCCATTATAATCTGTCTGTAAAAGTAGAAATGAGCAAGACTCCAGTAGCATCTTAAAGATGAACAAAATTGAAGGCAGGGGGTGCCTTGTCATGAGTCGCTGTTTACTTCAGTTCAGTGGCACCTTAAAACCTAACAAAATTTGTGGCAGGAGATGAACTTTCAAGAGTCCCCCATGACTCTCAGTATCTCATTCCTTGCCACAAAGGTGCCTTGCACATTTCTACCGAGAAAACCAGATTGTGGGGAGAAACAAGTGACTGCCCGTTTTATATTGTCAGGTTAATGACTACGTTCATACGGTTTATCTGAGTGCCGGCATTCTCAGGTTGAGGCAAACTGGAATTTGATAGAAGACTTTGAAAACCAGGAAGTCTTCAGTTGTGCTCAGTGTAGGAGGAAAAGGAGGCAGGGAGTACATGGTCAGTCATTAACCAGCTTCATGCCCACTGCAAGTAGACAAACAGTTCATAACTGCTCAGATGTTACGAACTGGTTGTCTGATTGTAGCAGGCGTGAACCTTGCCCTTATGCACAGAGCACAGTTGAAGAGGCCTTGGTGTTCTCTGCTCAGAGCTGGGAAGTTTTTAGAACCCAGTAAAAGAAGAAGCAGCCTGAGAAACACGATTGGACTCGATTTGTGGCCCTGAATAGTTCTGTTAAAGTCATAGGCTCATTCTCTGCATTTGCCGGAAAATGGAGACGGTGTTGGTTGCCTTGGTGGATGATCTCCGGCGCCAGCTGGATCAGGGCAGATTGGCCATACTTGCATGGCCACACTGTTGGCAGTGTTTGGCGTGGTTGACCATGAGTTATTGGCCCACCACCTTGCTGGAGATGGGTTTTGGGGAACAGTCTTTCAATGGCTGTGCTTCTTTCTCCAAAACCAGACACAGAGGGTGGCAAGTGGGAGACACTCTGTCACACCCGTATAGACTCCTCTCTGTGCTGAGGCAGCTACACTGGTTACCAGTTATGGCCCGGCTCAAGTTCAAGGTTTTGGTTCTGACCTTTAATGCTATTCGGGGCTTGGGCCCTGCCTATCTGAGGGACTGCGTGTTTGCTTATGCCCCCTTGCAGGGCTCTTTGCTCTGCAGGTACTAATCTTTTAGTGATCCCTGGCTCCAGACAGGTACACCTGGCTATGACTTGGGCAACGGCCAACTTGATTGAGCTCTTGGGAGAGCTGAGTCCCTGATGGAGCTGTCAGAGTCCTGCAGGGCCTGTAAAACAGAGCTCTTCCTCCAGACATTTGGTTGAGGCTGGGTGGTCTAATATCTTGGGCCCCATCCCAGGCTTTGTTATATCATTGCTTGAACCCTTTTGGGATGGTGGTTATACGATTGTGGGAGGGTGGAAGGATTTTCTTTCTGCCATCTGGAGGTTTATGGTTTTAAGGTTTGAGATTTTATGGGGCTTTATGGGTTTTATGTAATCCGCCTTGAGTCCCACCAAGGAGGAAGGCAGAACATGTGTAACAAACAAACAAACAAATAAAACAGACAAACAATCAAACCAAACCCTCTTTGTGTGACAGTAAGAGCAATGGATCTGCAGCTTCACTGGCCTTATCCTGGACTTGTCTGCTTGTCCGCATAGTCTTCCCCACACATGACAAAAGGCAAGGAGAAACCTGGGAGAAGCTGGTAAGGATCTTGATTTGGATGTGCTTAACTTTGGTGTAATCTGCTTTCCTGGGTAGGGGCATGCTGTCGTAACTTTTTGTCCAGGTTGTTGGACTTTCTAGTCTTCAAAGGATTGATGCGTGGAGGCCAGGAGCGGTGGAGGAGGAAGTGTGTGCAATTTGGCCTGCCTCTGTAGGCTCCATTATATCAAACCTGAAATTCATCTAGGTTTGGGAAGAGATGGGGTTCTCCTCCCCTCCCCGATTTTATAAACACTTAGGTAATCTTTACGATTGGGCCATTGTGCCTTTTGATATATCCTGCTGTATCCAATCTTTAGAACCTACTGTGAAGGGAGGGGGCAGCCTAGAAATCAAATCTTAAAAATAAAATAAATTACAAAGCAGTATATGTATATGCCAGCGTGCAATACTGTTCATTCTTTGTTGTGATGAAACTAAAATCTGCTAATGAGTTCTCTAGATCAGGGGTAGTCAACCTGTGGTCCTCCAGATGTTCACGGACTACAATTCCCATGAGCCCCTGCCAGCGTTTGTTGGCGGGGTCTCATGGGAACTGTAGTCCATGAACATCTGGAGAACCACAGGTTGACTACCCCTGCTCTAGATGTTGTTCTTATTTCAAGGAGCCAGATGTGGTTCCCAAGCCACTGAGGATCACTGACTTAAACTGGCCCATCTTTTCTTAACAGGTGGAAATCCAGTGTGTGCTGCTGTCGGAGGTTTTAGGTGGCTCCCGCAAGCCTGTGGTGGACGGGGCTGTAAAGAAACTGAACAGGCTTTGGAAAGAGGTGAAATCCTGCCTCTGCGTTAATTGGATGGTTTGGGCCCGTCTTGCACTAGCTTTCCTGATCTGCTATTTGGTTTCCTCCTCAGAACCCTGGGCTGGCAGACAAGTACCTCTCTGTCATTCTTGGCCTGGAAGCCAACCAGGGCTATGCAGCCATGTTGGGGCTGCTGGTGAAGTTTTGCACCAGCCAGAAAGACCTTGGCATCATTGACAGATACAAGGTGAGTAGGGAAGGTGGGCTCACCATGTGAGAATGGTCCGGAAAGCTGCTAGCATCACTAGAGGGTGAGCTTTCACTCAAGGGGAAAAGCTGCAGCTGGGACCAGAGAAGTTGTAGTGAGTGATTTGAGACTTCTTATTCTCTGTCTTTGCTGCAGAGTGTACAGTGTGCGTTGTTACAGGTACATAAATGTAGTGTTTCTGTCTCTACAGAGTTCCCTCCTTGATTTCTACATGAAGACCATCCTGATGAGCAAGACGAAGCCTCAGAAGCATGTGCTGGTGAGAGAGATCCACAACTGGCAGCTAAAATCAAGAATTACCCCACACAAAAAATCTCTAAGCCTAACCTGTCCAAAAACAGTCTTAAGCAGTCCTGCTTGATCTGTATCCTTTTCTCCAGCAGTGACCAGCCAGATGCTTCTTTAAAGCTCATGAACATGGTTTTTCCCTGTTCTCTTCCCTGCTCAGCAGATGATATTCTGGGATATATTTCATCTCTTTAGTTTTCACAGTTAGTAGCTGTTGATGGATCTGCCCTCTGTGATTTTGTTGAAAGCCACCTACGCCAATGGCCATGGCCACTTCTTGTAGCAACAGATGCCATGTCAGCTAAAGAACTCTCCCTACTCATTTCAGTCCTGACTCTATTGCTGGTCTTATTCATTGGATATCCTAAGTTATAATGCTGTGAGAGATTTTCTCTCTCCCTGCTTTATCTACACAGTTTATTTTGTTATAAGTGTCCGGTATAATTGTCATTTTCTGCAAACCACCCTGAGCCGCAACGGAGGGCAGTATATAAATATAAGAAACAAATAAAATAAAATTTCAGAGAAAAAAAAAATTACCCAGCTTTCCTCTGAAACCTTAGTAAGTGTATTCACATATCAAATATATATTTGTCATGTCATGCCACTATTTTCATTAGACTTTTCTTTAAATGTGTCATGTCCGTTTGCACTCCCTGCATCTAATACAAAAATAGCCTGATGTTCTTGGTGTGCCTGTGTGTTGCTGATGGAGCCGAGGTTAAGTTGGACTCTGGAAACCCTCAAAGCCTGCTGCAGAATTGCGGGGTTTTATCAGGACAAAACTTTCGGTCTGTTCCCCCTTCTTTAATTGCAGTCTGTTGAGGCACATTAGCTGTCAAACTGTCTGAGAAAAGAGAGAAACTTGTGTGTATTATATCATGGGCCTCCTGCTTCTTCCTTGCACTGATTTCTAGCAGCATGCATGCTAAAGAGCTGAGTTACTGCATCTGTGCTTCCACATTTCCCCTGAGCTCGAATGAAACTTCCCTTCTCCACGGTTGTCTCATGGGGAATGTTGACTGAACGTGTTCCACTGAACTTCATTGCCAAACTGAAAGTGCTCAGGGTGTGTGCATCTAGAGAGAAACAGGGAATGCTTGTCATCTCTGTTCCCAGTTTGTGAGCTTCCACAGCTGTCTGGCTGGTCACTGTTGGCAAGAAAAGGCTGAATTAGACAAACCTGTAGCTCGATCCTGCAAAGTAGTTCTTTTGCAGTAGAGTGGACCCCTGCTCACTTGGTGGTATGTGTGGGAGGGAGGGTTCCTGTCTTCCCCATGTGGCCAGGCAAATATTCTTCCTCCTTGACTCCATCCAATGGTCCAGGCCATGGATAGTCAACCTGTGGTCCCCCAGATGTTCATGGACTACAAGTCCCATGAGCCCCTGAGCAAATGCTGGCAGGGGCTCATGGGAATTGTAGTCCATGGACATCTGGAGGACCACACGTTGACTACCCCTGGTCCAGACAATGATAGGTCTCTGTTTATTAGGAAGGCAGAGGTGATTCCCACCCTTCCTATCCCTAAAGGAAGAACATTTTGACGGGTGGACTAGGAGGCACCTCCCACTTCCTGCTATAGCTGCGTACGTTGTATTGTGTTTGATCAGCTTTGCGTTTCTTGCAGGACAACTGTGCTCCTCTGCTCCGATATGTGTCTCATACTGAATTTAAGGACCTAATGCTACCAGCCTTGCAGAAGTCCCTGCTGCGGAGCCCTGAGAATGCCATTGAAAGTGAGTGGCTGGGAGAAGGTTCCCCCGAGTGGGCTCAGCTGCATTCAGATCTGGGTCCAGGTGTTTTGCCCTTCCTTGGAAATTCAGTGATTCATTCTGGCCACCTGACAGATTTTGTTTTTATCCTTGATGTTTGAGTGCCTGGGCAAGAGTGAAGTCTGGTTTTTCATTGGCTTTGGCAGAGTTTGAACCCGCTTGGTGTAGTGGTTAGGAGTGCAGACTTCTAATCTGGCGAGCTGGGTTTGATTCCCTGCTCCTCCCCCACATGCAACCATCTGGGTGACCTTGGGCTCGCCACAGCACTGAGAAAGCTGTTATGACTGAGCAGTAATATCAGACTCTCTCAGTCTCACCTCTCTTACAGGGTGTCTGTTGTGGGGAGAGGAAAGGAAAGGCAATTGTCAGCCACTTTGAGACTCCTTTGGGTAGAGAAAAGAGGCATATAAGAACCAACTCTTCTTAGCTGACTACTCTGGGCATATGGTGGAAAGTCCTGTCAAGTTGCAGCTGACTTTGGCAACCTCATAGGCCGAAGGTGGCCAAACTGTGGCTCTCCAGATTTCTGAGGACTACAATTCCCATGAGCCACTGCCAGCACTTCAGATGTCCATGGACTACAATTCTCATGAGCCCCTGCCAGCTCATGCTGGCATCTGCTCATGGGAATTGTAGTCCACGGACATCTGGAGAGCTACAGTTTGGTCACCCCTGTCATAGGACATGCAGAAAACCAGCTATTTTAACAAACTTTTCTGTCTTCTTTCTTCAGCGATCTCCTGTCTGTTGGCATCTGTAACCCTTGACCTCAGCCAGTACGCCCTGGACATAGTGAAAGGCTTGGCCAGTAAGTTCTGTTGTTTGGAGATGTGGAGCCCTGCAAGGACATTCCCCCTAGTCACACCATCCTAGCCCTGCTTAGCATTGAGCCTTCTCCTTTTGGGAGGAAGGAGGAGAATAAAGTTGTTTAGCTGACTAACCCCGAGAGTGAGACAAACCCAGAGAGCTCAATCATTCTGGAATGGCATCCCTCATCTCTTCCAGGATGTCTCCACAGTCGACATGTGCAGCACAATACATGCCAGGGGGAGAAGAGCAAAGTGAATAATCTACGGGTGTCAAAAGCCATCTTTTCTAGCAGACCATGCCTGACTCAGCAACCCTCCAATCAGTTAAACCCCACCAGTTAATTTGTGGTTCAGCTATAAAGAAAGAAAAAATTTAGGGAGGGCAGGATCATCTCCCAAGGTTCAATATCTAGGTCAAACCAACTCACAGCTGCTAGTAATCAGCAAAGGGATCCCTTCCGAATAAGCCGGAATCCACACTGCACTTTTGAGTTTTGATCCAGGGCTCAAACATCCCATCAAAACCCAGAACGTAGGCACCCAGGTTTCTTACAGCACATTTGGAAGTTTTGGCGGTACCCAACTTTAATTAAACAGATTAATCAGGTTTAAAAAAAAATTAAAGGCAATTAAAAAAAACACTCCTTCATGCATTATCGGCCTTAGTTTCATCATGTTCTGTTGCATCAATATATTTTAAAAGAAATAGGCTACGTTTAAGGTCTCATCTCCCATCCCCCCAACCCCCTTTCACCAAAGAAACCTGCATGCTGTATATTTGTGAGGTTTGACATTTCTGTGCTTGATTTTAGGCCAGTTGAAATCCAACAGTTCTCAGCTGATGGATGAGGCTATAGTGGCATTAAAGAACTTGGCTCGGCAATGCAGCGACCCGACAACAGTGGAGTCACTTGGGAGGCACCTCTTTGCCATCCTGGGGGGTGAGTGGCTCTTCCTCTGGAGTCAGGGATGTACCATTCCTTTCCTGTGGAGTTGATCAATACTATCCTTCTTATTGCTGGTGGTACCTGCAGGTGCCTTGCTCTGTAGGAGACCTCTCCTGCAAAGCGCCTAGTTTCATGTTTCAGGGTACCGTGGATCTGGATTCTGTGAGTTGATCAGGTGATGGGAGGGCTGGAGATGCAATAGTATTTGCTTTTGGGGCATGTGAGCAAGCATTTCTGAAGACCCTACCCTGCAAATGGGCAAATTCAGCCACTGTCTGTTTATGTGCAGTGGCAGTTCCCGCTCTTGTAGGGGGAACCTACCCAAAGGTGAGTCAGCTAGCCCTCTTCCCCACTTCTGTCATGCTGCAAGATGTGTAAAACAGGCATGTTCAGGAGGGCATTTTTGTAAAGGGATTAAAGCTGTAGTATAACGCAGTAGCACAGGAGATAACATCACAAGGGATATGTGTGTATTGCAATGTCTTTTGCATGTATCTCCTTCCTACTAAAGAGCCTCTTGTGGCGCAGAGTGGTAAGGCAGCAGACATGCAGTCTGAAGCTCTGCCCACGAGGCTGGGAGTTCAATCCCAGCAGCCGGCTCAAGGTTGACTCAGCCTTCCATCCTTCCGAGGTCGGTAAAATGAATACCCAGCTTGCTGGGGGGTAAAGGGTAATGACTGGGGAAGGCACTGGCAAACCACCCCGTATTGAGTCTGCCATGAAAACACTGGAGGGCGTCACCCCAAGGATCAGACATGACTCAGTGCTTGCACAGGGGATACCTTTACCTTTACCTTTTACCTTCCTATTAATTAATTAATTAATTAATTAATTAATTAATTAATTGGATTTGTATGACCGCCGCTCCCAAATTAGCTTGCGGCGGTTTACAATTTTTTAATATGCAATCCATAAAATAAACCTCCCATTAAACCCGTTAAAAACAATCTAAAACTCAACCCAAGCAATGGCAAGGTACCATTTAATTTATATCCCACACAAGCCTCGTGGGTGGACCAAGGATGGCCAATGGAGTTTGGGGTGTTGTCATTGGGGACTTGCCAAGTCAGGCCAATCTAATACTGGCCCAGACCTTAAGGGGAGAAGGGAACCCGATCTTAATCCCCGGGATCGCCTTGTCTTCTGCCTGCTTTCTGTTTTATGGGTATTTACATGCTGGCTCACACATGCAAGGGAATGAACTGCTTAAATTGTATTTAAAAATGCTGCTTTATGTATGAAACCTCCCCTGTAAGCAGAAAGCCAGCGAATCAAGGGAAAAGTGGGCAGGATTTTCCTCCCTGCTATGCCAGCTTTCTGTTTCCATGGAGGGTTTTTTCATGTGAAGGAACATTAAAAGCTGGACTCCAGCTCTGCAAATGCCTTGTCACCTCATTCTCGATGTGTGAACCAGGCCTTGATAAAGCACATCACTTATGTACAGCGGCAGTGGGAATGAAATTGCAGTTTTGCATGCGCATCTACCTTAACGCAGAATTATTTAAAGATATATCTCTTTTGTCCAAGCCCACCCTGTATATTTTCCTTCTCCTGAGTTCATGTCTTGTTCTGCCCCATTCTTTGCACGCATGAGCAGAAACTGTCTTCCCCGTAGCCACTGAATACGTTTGTGCATCGTGGCCAGTCCCAGTGTGCAGGGTCAACATCGGTGGCTGTCCGGTCTCTCTTCCAACTGACTCTACAATTCCTCTGTAATATTTGTTGGTAGGTGCTGAAGGGAAGCTGACGGTTGTGGCACAGAAGATCAGTGTCCTCTCAGGTAAGAATTCTGTGTGAGAGTGGGCTCGTGGGAATTGTAGTCCATGGACATCTGGAGGACCACAGGTTGACTACCCCTGCTCCAGATCATCCAGTAATCACAGCAGATAACGTCTTCTGCGAGACAAGGGGTGGAACCCAGGCTTTTCTTCTCTTGATGCCTTCAGCCATTATAACTATTGCCACAAAAAAGAAAAAGAAGAGTTGGTTTTGTACGCCGCTTTTCACTGCCAGAAGGAGTTTCAAAGCGGCTTACAATCACCTTCCTTGTAAGGTAGGTGGGGCTGAGAGAGCCCTGATGTTACTGCTGTGTTGGAACACCTCTGTCAGGACTGTGACAAGCTCAAGTTCACCCAGCTGGCTGCATGTGGAGGAGCGGGGAATCAAACCGAGCTCACTGGATTAGAAGCCACTGCTCTTAACCACGACACCATGCTGGCTTTTGAATCTAGAATGTAACTCCCCAACCCCCCCCCCTTTTTTTTTTCTTTTTTGCTTTCAGGGATTGGCAGCTGTAGCCATCATGCAGTTTCTGGGTCATCCAACCAAGCTTTAAGCACAGCTATGGCAGAACTTTTCATCCCATTCCTACAGCAAGAAGGTCAGCATCTCTTCATCTTTCTCTCTTTCTTAAAATGTGTAGCCCCGAAGTGTGCTGTCTCGTTTGATGCTGTTTGTTCATTGCATCTGGATGCAACCCAAGTCATCTTATTTCTGTCCCTCTCAATCAGTCCATGAAGGTACGCTGGTGCATGCCATCTCTGTCCTTGCTCTCTGGTGTACCCGTTTCACCACTGAGGTGCCCAAGAAGCTGATCGAATGGTTCAAGAAAGCCTTCAGCCTTAAAACCTGCACTTCGGCTGTGAGACACGCCTATCTCCAGTGCATGCTGTCATCCTTCAAAGGTAAGGCTTATCCTCCTTTGACAAAGGTGCTCGTAATTCAGACGTAGTTGGTTTCTTCAAACCACCTGTAAATCATAGTTTTCGGATACACCTGCTACTTTGATTGCAAGTACAGATAATGCTTAGCTTACAATTATTCTCTCTTGAGCTGCAGAAGAGTTGCACTTCTCCCAACCATGCTGGTTTGTCAAAGCCTATAATTTCCGATGATGAACTGTGTTCTTTCGGGGTTTCCGTGCTCTCCTGTTATGGTATAAACAAATAAGACTGCATACAGACATCTTTGTTATTTAGCTAGCGTGCTTATCCCTCCCCCTCCAATGATGAAATGAGCGACTGCTGGGATGCCATAGATTGTAAAATGCAAATATAGTACTTTAAAACAGTGGTCCCCAACCCCCGGTCCGGGGACCGGTACCGGTCTGTGGATCAGTTGGTACCGGGCCGCGGCTCCTTCTCGTCCTCCTTCCTGGCTGCTGCCTCGGGGGCTCCCCTGCCACTCTGCTGCCGGCTCACCTTTGGTGCTCTCCAGCGGCTGCCATGGCTGGGGCTCCCCCTCGATGTGGCACTGCGCAGCTGCTCCTGGTAGCACCCTCCTGTGGGCGGTGGGAAGTCAGGGCGGTGGCGGGAAAGCAAGTGGAGCAGGGGGCTCTGGCGGCTGTAGTGACGACCCTCGGCAAAAGACTACCCCCCCGGGGGGCCTCAGTCAAACTGTCAAGTGTTGACAAGTCCCCGGTGATAAAAAGGTTGGGGACCACTGCTTTAAACCACTGTAGTTATATTAGCAGGATGGAGGGAGAGCAAATTCTTAGTAACTGTTTTGAAGACCCTGTGTCCTGCCAAGACTGTTTCTGACTACTGCTGGTTGAGTACCGCTGACCTGAGAAAGCAGTCTGAAAGCCACTGGCCTTAGGACTGTAGAGCAGGGGTGGCTAAGCTGTGGCTCTCCAGATGTCCATGGACTACAATTCCCACGAGCCCCTGCCAGCCACCCCCTGCCATAGAGATTCTCCCTGGGATGTTCCGCCCGCTACGGTAGTAATGGATCTTTTTAACATCCCGTTTCAGTGCAGTTCCGGAGACAGGATTCCTGACGCTCTGCTTTCCTCCTTTGTTAACCCTCTGCAGGGAATGTACTTTTTCAGGGACTAGACTTGCTGCCTTTGCTGATCCAGACAGTCGAGAAGGCAGCGGCTCAAAGCACTCAGGTTCCCCTCGTCACAGAAGGCGTTGCAGCAGCGTTGCTGATTTGCAGGCTCTCTGTGGCTGACCCGCAAATAGGTAAGATCTTGAGCAGACCCCTGGAGGGCTGAGATGTGTCCCCCTCCCACAATTTGTTTTTAATAGGGCCAGTTTCTTTTTGGCTAGGAAGAGGCTACTTAGGTCCTAAGTCTTAGGAGTAACAGGCTGAGATGAACTTGTGTCAAGCTTAGCTGAGTCACTGAGAAGTCCTTCTTCTGTACTGCAGTTGCACTTGTTGCTTTATGTGTTTCCAAGCCAATATCAAGGTGCTAGTTTGAGCTTTTCACAAAGCCCTGTGTGTCCACTCCCGTAACTTATTTATTTACTTAATTTATATCCTGCTTTTCTCCCTGGGGGATTGGGGGGGGGGACCCAAAGAAGCTACATCCTTATTGGACCAGAATTGCATCATGATTGCAATTCATAATCAGAGATTGATCTATAAATTGCTAGCAGATAGAGACTCCAGAGTTACAGAAAAGGTGGCAACCTTCTTGGTGGCTACATCCTTATTGGACCAGGATTGCATCATGGACTGTTGATCACAAGGATGCTCTTTAAGCAGTGCCTCTGCAGTGCTGAAATGCTTTGATGAAAGCCCAGATTGGAGTGTCTATGGAAACACTTTCAGACTCTTTTGTTTGAGCTGCTAAGCTTCAGGTGGGTGTGTGAATTCCTGTGCTCTGAGATAATCCTGCACCCAGCTCACCCACATTTTATAAGGAAAGCAAGCTTCTGCAACCCATTTACATTAGCCCACTGAAGGAGTAAATCAAAGGGTTTTTAAGCGCAGTCAGGAAAAGGTTTCTGCTTTGATACGGAATTATAGAAAGTGCCCCAATTGACAAGAGCAGCCTGGTCCTCGAGATCTTTGCAATGAAGTCTGTCCTAGTCTTGCTTAACACTTTCCTTTGCTTTGCATCACAGAAAGCAAGCTAAGTAGTTTCTGGCAGCTGATTCTGGATGAGAAAAAGCAGATTTTCACGTCGGAGAAATTCCTGCAGTCTGCGTCAGAGGAAGGTGAGTTGTAGCGCTTCAGAAGATGCCCTCGAACTTGCTTTTGCCATGTGGTCATATCTGCATCTTCTTCTAGTCAGGGGCAGGCTGTAACTGGGTGAAGCCGTAGGTCTAAAGGATGAGGCAAAGTGGGTGAGCTTGGAAGATCCCTCCAGCCCTTTGTTTCAATCATAATTGTACAATGAATGAAGATGCCCATCTCTCTCTGATTTAAAAGGCTAATTAATCACAAGTTTTCCCACTGCTGCTTTTCTTGCTAGAACCTCATGCTTGATTAGGTTACCATCAGCTCGGCCCACGTGCCGTCAGTGCTTTGAATCCTGAAGCCCCCAAAGGCCTCTGTATACCCGAGGAACCTTCCTGTCCAGCGTCTTAAAAGGCCAGCTTTTCCACGAAAAGAGATCACCTCTTTTGTGTGATACTCAGCAGCCAAAGGCTGTGAACTTGCCCTTTAAAAAAGAAGCAAGCTTAAACTTGGTTATTTAAATGTTTTTAAAGTAACAGGAGGTTTTTAGGAAGGCAGATTTTGTGGCCCTGTGGCATCATGGAATTGCATACAGCCCTGGCCATGGTAAAGAAGAGGAGACCAGACCCACCTTGTTCTGTGCTGTTTTTTTTTCCTGCAGCAATGTGTACTGTCCTGCAGCTGACAGAGCGCCTCCTCTTGGACCATGAGCATCGGCTGTCTGGTGCTAAAGTCCAGTACGTATAGCTTGATTTGCTTTTGCTAGAGTCCAGTACCTTTATGGTGACCTAATCAAAGGGGTTCATTTAATTAAGCATTCTTAACTCTGCTTTTGTCTCCATTGGGGACACGGAGTAACTTACAAAATTACAAACAGTCGAAGGTACAAGATCCTGGGCTAGTTCTGTATCTGCTAGTCCTGTTCACTCAGGGCCACACTTTACTACGCCTCAAGAGCTCTCTGCATCTTGCCCTTTAACCTCTGGCCGTGACCAGGTCAAGTGCCTGCAAACCTGGGAATAACAGATGCTGAGCCTCAAGTCTTCTTTGTTTGCCATAAAGGTGTCTCTGCTTTCTTTCTCTACTAGAGACACAACTCTGGCTATCCCCCAGAATTGTTCCTCAGACTGGTTTGGGAAGACCCAAATGCCTGGCAAGAGGGGAGAAAATATCCACACCCCCCCCCCCCGACTGGCCAGGCTAATTATGTACCTGTCAGAATGGTCATACTGTGGGGGGACTAAGACAACCCTTCCTGGCTGAGCCTTCTCTCCAACACCCTGGGGATTTGGGCGACGTAGACCCAGTTTCATCTTGGGCACAGAAGGAAGGGAGGATCTTAGGGGAGGGATAAGGAGCCCAGCCATCACAGGCTTGTGCTGAGCTTTTGAAGCGAAGGCATTGTCAAAACTATAGCTTTCCACTCGACCGTTCTGCCAGCTCTCTGCCCCTTCCTTTTCCTACCTCACACTCTCTCCTTTCAGGCAGTGTCACAGAGCCCTGGCTGTGGTCCTTCTCAGCCGGCCGTGGTGTGTCCGGAGGCTCGCCCAGCAGACGGCAAGAAAACTCTTGGCCTTGCCCGGAGGTTTCAAGTTGGCTTACGGGCTCTTAGAAGAGCTGAAAGCAGTTCTCAGTTCTCATAAGGTAAATGTTCCCCAATCCAGCATTTCTCCAGCTGCTTAGACTTGCTATGCAGAATGGGACTCTTCACTGACAGCAGTCATATAATGCTAACAGGGCTGCAGTGCTTAGTCAATCAAGGAGGCCTAGGAAGTATTGGGCCCTACCTTGAAATCCCAGAAACCCACTGCAAGGACATGATTGGGAGAGAAGGAGCCAGAGTTTTGGCCTCACTGGTGTTCAGGTGAGAACCACTCACAGCAGACAAAGAGTCAAAATTATTATCTTTTTGTGTGTTCCCCATAGCCACACAGCAATGTGTGTTCTTGAGTATCCTTGTTCTCTTGGTATCAACTCTGCATTCAGAGTTTTCCAGGACTTTGTAAATGATTTTTTTTTTGCCCAGTGCCTTGTTTAGACTTCTACAATGCAAGCAAGAACCAACTCTTGCTTATATAATATAATAAAATATAATATAAATATAATAAAAAATAAATAACTCCAGGAAGGGCTATAGTCTGATGACCTAAAGAACAGAGTCATTATATCCGCTCAACTCTATGAGGCAGTTTAGGTGGGAGACTAGAACATGTGTGATACGCTGTCAGTTTCGTGCCAGGGCCTTAGGAAAAAGCAAGAGTCCAGGAGCACCCTAAAGGCTAACAAAATCCGTGGCAGAGGAGGCCCTTGCGTGAGTCACTGTTCCCTTCTTCAGGTACAGCTGCCGTGTGAGTCCATCTGTCCTATGTATTGGGAAGTGACACTCATTCAGGTGCCGAATGAGAACAGCAGGTGTGATTGAATTAGGTGTGGTATGCAGAGGGGGCAGGAGAGTCATGAGCTGTATCTGAAGGGGTGTGGCTCACGGTGTGGCTCACAGTAGCTCATCCCCTGATACAAATAGCTTTCATCTGCTGGATTCTTGCTCTTTTCGACTGATACAGACAGACCAACAGGGCTACCCATCTTGATCTATCATTGTGCCATGCCTGCTCAACGTCTGCCTTCTACTGCACTGTGTATTTCCCCCCTTTCTAGTACCGTCCTGGTGTGCCTTCTCTGTACCTGAGGGGCTTAGCAGTGGTACTCCCACCCCTCCCCAGCTCATGCACTGCAGCAGCAACAGGGCTAGCGTTGTTCCCCGAGGCCCTAAACCGGCCCTTCTTCTCCCCCAGGTGCTTCCAGCCGAGGCGTTGGTGACAGAGTCTGGAGAACTGACGGAACAGGGAAGGACATATATTTCCCCTCGAGCCCTTCAGGAAATGTTGTGCGTGGTCTCGTGCGTGGCAGGCCGGGACTCGGATCCCGAGGAGGCGGAAAAGCTGGCCTTGGAGATGCTGCTTGTGAGCAATCATCCTTCTTTAGGTGAGCTTTTTCTTGGGGGGGGGGTGGGAGGACAGTGTTGCCATTGGGTGTGGGCTTGTTTTGTTTTCACTTGTTTTGTGCATCGGAGCCTCCTTTAAGTCACTCTTGCCATTTCTCTCGTCCAGCGGCAGGGCCGTCCGGTCTCTGGCCAGCCCTCCTGACCAAGATGAAACTTGACCCCGAAGATTTCATCAGCAAACATCTAGGCGACATTTTTGACAGGATCATCACTCAAAAACCCATGAATAAGGTAGCCAGTTTCATTCTTTGGGATTGGTTTTCAGGGGTAACTTCGGACGAGCATGTGCTTGGGAGTGGGCTGGCTGATAAAATATGAAGCTGCCTTGGGAAGAGGGGGACTGTTGCACTTTCTAGGTCAGTCCTATGGTGAAAGCTGCTGCAGCTCTTCATAGAATCATAGAGTTGGAAGGGATCTCCCGGGTCATCTAGTCCAACCCCCTGCACTATGCAGGACACTCACAACCCTATCTCTCATCCACTGTAACCTGCCCCCCCCCCTTGAGCCTTCACAGAATCAGCCTCTCTGTCAGATGGCTATCCAGCTCTGCTTAAAAATGTCCAAAGATGGAGAATTCGTGGATGCATAGCATTGTGATCGGAAAGCCATGGCCTCTCCGCCAAGTGAGACACATTGTGACTCACTGCTGCATTTCATCAGAAAGAGTTTTGACTTAGAAAACCGGCTTATCAATGCACACTGCTGCTTGCTGCCCTGCGAGCGAGACTAAGAGGCTAACCGGGGAATTGGGAGCCGGGGGGGGGGGGGGGGAGGCGGGCGATGATCTTAATGCAAACTCCCATAAAGTGCACATCTGATTTGCATGGGCACTGAGACTCTGAAATGGTGTCGCACACTGTAATTGAGGCGGGGTTCTTAATCTCTCTCTTTCCTTTGACAGTCCTCTCTGAATGCAGCGGGCATGCTCTCCGCCCTGTCTCCCGGCAGGGTGCTCCCTCAAGTGATCAGCACCATTTCCACCTCCCTGGAAAACCCCGCTCTGGGTCAGGTGACACTTGAGGAGTTTGCCATCATGAAGACCCCTGAAGGGGAGCTGTATGACAAATCCATCTTGCATAGGTGAGGTGTGGGGGCTTAACGTTCTGGAGTCTTCAGAGAAACCGCCCCACTGAGGGGTGGGTGGGTGGGTGGGTGACTGTGACAGAGTTGATTTTTCGGCATTCTTGCTGCCATTTGATGCCCCTCTGTGCTTTTCTGTGTCAGCGCACAGCAAGACAGTCTGAAAAAGGCCAACATGAAACGGGAAAACAAGGCGTATTCTTTCAAGGAACAGATCATTGAGTTGGAGCTGAAGGAGGTGAGGCTTTTAACGGTTTGGGAGTATCAGACAATATATTGCAGTGGAGAGAGAGGGGTAGAAATCCTTCCTGAACTCTGTAGGTCACCTTGAGCCAGTCACCATCTGTTAACCTTGACCTGCTTTAGAGGCAACAGCTTAGGACGAAATCCATGTGGGTCACCTTGGTTTCTTGGAAAAAAGCAGGGCAGATGAAGAAGAAAAGCTGTTTTTTATGCCCTGCTTTTCATTGCCTGAAGGAGCCTCAAGGTTGGCTTATGATCACCTTCCCTTCCTTTCCCCATGACAGACACCCTGAGAGGTGGGTGGGGCTGAGAGAGTTCTGACAGAGCACTACCGGGGCTGTGACAAGGCCAAGGTCACCCAGCTGGCTGCATGTGGAGGAGTGGGGAATCTAACCCAGCTCGCCAGATTGGAAGCCACAGCTCAGAACCACCGCACCATGCTGGCTGGATCGTTTTTTTAAAAAAATGCCGGAAAGTTTAGCCAAACCAATGGCAGTCCTTGAAGCGTTTGTCTTTGCTCTCTTAAGCCTGACTTTGGGTTGCTTTCTGTATCATCTTAGAGCATTTTGTTTGTGAAAATGATAAATATTTTGAGTTGTAGCAAGACAAACAAGGATAGAACAGGAGTTGAAGAAGAATGGAATGCAGTGGTGTCCAAGATGCCAGGACTGTATGAACAATGTTGCCCCAGACTTATTAGACAAGGAGGTTTCATTAGGTACAGGTGGAAACATGATCCAGGGAAGACTCATTAATATGTTCCAGGCATGTGTTAATTCCAGGGGGTGGCTGTGCTTCTACTGCATGGGAAGACTCCAGGGCTAGCAGCAAGCCCCTTAAAGCCCCAGGCTACTCCCAGCAGGCCCCTTAAGTCACAAGGCTCTTCCAAAATGCGTGTTTTGCTGCTGCATCCACCTTAGGTCTGTCTTTGTTTCTTGTGGTCATTCATGAGTCTGAAGGAGCTTCTCCCATTTGTGAAATAACACGACTGGCCTTCTGCAGGAGATAAAGAAGAAGAAGGGAATTAAGGAAGAGGTCCAGCTAACGAGCAAGCAGAAGGAGATGCTGAACGCCCAGCTGGAAAAGGAATCTCGCACCAGGAAACAACTGAAAGAGGCAAGCGGGGGCAGAGTTGGGCTAAACCCAGGACCTGCTTGGGCATTCCCATTTGGGAAACCCTTCCAGGGCTGTCAAGAAGCTCGAGGGTCTCACAAAACCCGGTTGAGAAAGCCTGTTCTAGCATATGGGGACGGGATTAAGAGAAACGTCACAATAGATTATATTAAGCGAAGCCAAATAAATGTTTTTACACAAAGGTTTATCTCAAGAGAAAAAAAGGAAAAGGGTGGCAGAATTCAAAAGGGGTGGGAAAAGGCAAAATTCAAACCCGGGGGAAAGATCAAAGCAACAGCGGCACTTAGATACTCAAGCGAAAGATAATCTGGTTGAATTTACTAAACTAAACATGTTACTTATGCTGTAGCGGGTAGAACAGAGCATATGCCGAGTTCATTGTGGTAATAAGAAGTCAGAGGAGTCCTTATCTCCTGCCCAGCTTTCTGTGGACCCAATTTCCACTGAAGACTGAATACAAGGGAAAACCCCTGGATGTCCAGATATTTATGCTAAATGGTGTTGGACCTAAATCACCCTCCTTTCTAGGAATGACAAGCTGGTTTCTCCAACCCCGTGCAAATTCCCATCTCTGATGTCAGAGACTACCTTTCCCAAGTAGAGCCATACACAATACAATCCCTCCTCCATCAAGTAATGGTACTCTTGAGCCTTACCAAGCGTGAGGATTTCCTGTCGCAGAGATCCAGGAACAAAAGGAGGCACCCCGCTCATTTCAGCGACATCTGAATGTTCCGACCCAACACCTGAGTTGTACAGGTGGGCCAGGAACTCATGAGGTGGCCTTGGGTCCAGTACTGCTGCCCCAGCCTAGCCTATGTCACAGGATGGTTGTGAGCATCTTTGCTGCTATGAGTTCCTTGGGGGAAGGGCAGGAAGAAAATGTACACAAAAGAGGTCAATTCACTGGTCTTTAAGGTGCCACGAGACTCGGATGGTCTATTCTATGCTTGCCCAGACAAAATAGGGGAATACATTTATTTGTAAGTCTTCATTCAAAACCTGCTGGCTTCCTCTTTAGTTCACGTTTTGAAAGTAACCTCTGCCGTGTCTTCTTGCAGCTTGATGATGAACTGGAATCCATGCTGGGCCTTCTGGAGGCTGTTCTAAAGAGGAACCCGCCCGGCCTCTCTCAGTACATCCCTGCTCTCGTTGGCTCTTTCCTGCCTCTCCTGAAATCCCCACTGGCTGCTCCGCGGATTAAGACCCCTTTACTTTCTTTGGCGTCTTGCGCGATGCCCGCTCACTTGAAGACTTTTGGTTAGTGTCGAGAAAGTCTCGGTTTTATTAAGCTGCGTTTTATTAGACTGCATTACTTCCCCCCCACCCCAGAGGCTCAGAACTACTTGCACAAAAGAAAGCTTGTGAGAATGCCATAAGGGAAAGCTAACAGGAGGTATGGAGGAATAGGGAAATCAGCACTCTCTATGGGTTTTCTCTTAGAATAAAAAAGGCTGCTGAGATGGGCCTTGCTGGACTGCTAATCTTGAACATGGGCCTGGCTGTGAACGAGGCACAAGACCAGCCTCGGTCGTGTTGCAGCAGGAGCAGAGCCAGAGGAAAGGCAGCGCCCTGTTCCCATGTATAAAACACAGCTAGGCTGAATAGGTTGCCCTCCCATCCAATCCCCTCTGAGAGCCAGTTTGGTGTAGTGGTTAGGAGTGCGGACTTCTAATCTGGCATGCCAGGTTCGATTCTGCACTCCCCCACATGCAGCCAGCTGGGTGACCTTGGGCTCACCACGGCACTGATAAAACTGTTCTGACCAAGCAGTAATATCAGGGCTCTCTCAGCCTCACCTCTCTCACAGGGTGTCTGTTGTGGGGAGAGGAATGGGAAGGCGACTGTAAGCCGCTTTGAGCCTCCTTCGGGTAGGGAAAAGCGGCATATAAGAACCAACTCTTTTTCTTCTTCTTCTTCTCCTTTCTGCTGTTTAACCAAAGTGACACCACCTCATTGATTACATAGCAGGAAGTGACACTGCAGCATCAATGGATGCTATTTGGGTATGTCCTACTCCCCATAGTCTCCTGGGGCTGGCTCCTGAGAGCCAGTGTGGTGTTAAGAGCGGCTGGCTCTAATCTGGAGAACTGGGGTTGGTATTCCCCACTCCTCCACATGCAACCAAGTGGGTGATCTTGGACCAGTCACCGTTCTCTTAGGGCTGTTTCCGCAGAGCAGTCCTGTTAAGAGCTCTCTCAGCCCCATCGACATCACAGAGTGCCTATTGTGGAGAGAGGAAGGGAAAGGTGTTTGTAAGCCGATTTGTGAATCCTTCGAGTTGTGAAAAGTTGGGGTATAAAAACCTAGCTCTTCTTCTTCCTTTTTTGTGGTTCTTTGCACGTATGTTCGTAAAACTAAAGGGGCAGAAACCTTGACGAGTGGAATCCCCTCTCCACTTACCAACACTGTCTCCAGTATTAATTCGTCACTTCCCAGATGTTTTTGGTAACTGAGTTATTTCTGTGTGCCAAAGCAAGAAGTCAGTTGGCGTCCCGTGGTCCAAGTTCAGCCCATAAGCATTGTTTTCCCCCAGGAGGGGGGTACCTATGTAGGCAGAGAGCTCTGTAAGTTTTTTGTGTTTAGCCCCCTGCTCAGTTCTCACTAAGAGGAAAAAGAGTACCCTGGGATTTTGTTTTAGCCAGTGCCTTTCAGGAAGAGGTCTCTTGTCTTCTTCCCCTCACCCTTCAGATTTCTGCCCTCCCCCTCAATAAAAACATCAACCTCATCCTAAAGAGAGTCAAGAATATGGTGCTTTAACCGAGCGTCACACCGCACAGTTTGTGTTCTGTATTCAGTGGTGCCGCCGCAGCTGTGCGGCACCCTGAAGTTCTTGTCTGCGTCCGCAAAGCCACCTTCTGCAGCGAGCCAGACCCGACGATCCTTCCGTCCTTCCCCTTTCCGCAGGCATTCTGGTGAGTCACGTGACCCTGCGGATGATGAAGCCGGAATGCGATTTGGATGAATCCTGGTGCCAGGAGGGCCTGCCCACCGCGGTTCATCGAGTGGTTAACTTGCTCCATGCAAACACAGTTCCTGGCCGGATAAGCAAGGGAGAGGCAGCGGGTGAGGCATCTCCCGGGCTCTTCTCTTTGTAGTGACTTTGCTTTCACCTCTTGGCTGTTTCGGGCATGTTTGTTCTTCTTTGTTTGCTTGAAGCTGACACCGAAAAGGATCCTGCATTGGATCTCTGAAGAGGACAGGGATTGAGTCTGGGGCCTTCTGCATGCTAAGCCAAAGGAGCCCTGATCTTGCCCTTCATTTTGAATGGTTTCCCAACGTTATCTACTAGTTTAGTGGGGAGTGGGCTAGACTTGCCCAGCACTCTAATGCATCCAGCCGCAAAGCCTGACACCAGCCCATGGTATGTATGTGGGAGCAGATTCAATCATTGACATCGCTTGGTTTCTTCCTGCTCCTCGTAGGCCCTGTGCCTTTCTCAGCGCCAGCCTTTTCCTTAGTTTTCCCTCTGCTGAAGATGGTGCTGCTGGAAACTCCCAATGACAGCGAAGAGAAGGAAGAACTTCTGGTCAAGGTTCTGCAGACCATCACGGTCCATGCCCAGCTGCGGTCATCTGCCAATAACCAGAATTTGCTGGTGGATGAGGTGAGAGACCTTTCTGTCTTCCAGAGGCATTTTTTTAACTTTTTGTGTTTTTGAAGCCTGCTCGTTCTCATGGGCTCTGAGCAAGTCCTGATAAACAGAAAACAAATGCACAATAAACAGAAATATATGGTTAAAGGAATAAATCAAAAGTATGTGGAGTTAGGGCAAGAATATGCAGCCTACAGACCTGCTTCTTAGCTCTTTTTCCTGTCTTGTGCTTATTGGTTTGAGAGCTACTCCCAGGCCTGCTACGGCCTCATGGTCCCCAGTCCTCTTCTTCTTAAATTACTGAAGATACAAGCTTTCATGGGCAAGCACACTTCTGTTTGTCTCATGAAAGAATCTTGAATAAAACTTCGTTGATCTTAAAGTTGCCATTGGACTTTTTGTTCTGCTGCTGCAGACCAACGTGGCTACCCACCTGACTCATCCTAAGTTACCGTCACTTAAACACACCAGGGCGCTTTTTAATTCTTCCCCATCTTTTTGACTGGCCGGCCTGATTGCATCGAAAGCTACGCAGGGTCGAGGCGGATTAGTCCTTGGATGGGAGTCTGCCAAGGCAGTCCACAGGCAGTGGAATCACTTGCCTCAAAAACCCTATGGCAGGGGTGGCCAAACAGTGGCTCTCCAGAGGCTGCTTGCAAGGGCTCATGGGAATTGTAGTCCATGGACATCTGGAGAGTCACAGTTTGGCCACCCAGGCCTACAGAGTCTCCATAAGCCAGTTATAACAAGATGGCAAAATAAAATTTAAAAAATCCTTTTGGCTCCTTGCCTTCCCGCCCCCCAGAGAGTTCTTTCTTCCCCCTCTTTCTTTATTTCATTGCCTAGGGATGGAAGTATAATAGTTGCCTGATCCCTAGCGATCCTAACTCCTGGACAGAGTGTCACTCAGCTTTGATTGTGAGCTACCTGTTCCCCATGGGTTGAGCTGCTGCTCTCAATAAGGGAGGCCCTTTAATGACAGATGTTTCTGCTTCCTTCTTTCATTCTGTTCCTGAACGCTTGTCAGAATGGACCTGAGTTGCTGCCCCGCACGGACATGCTGCTGCTCCTGACCAAAGTGATTGGAACTGGTTCTCCACGATTGCAGGTGAGCTGACGTATTGCAGCACAGGCGTGACCAGCAGGTGGCCCATGGGCCAGACACAGGTCCCTGGAGCTGTTGTCCCCTTTACTAATATTTTCCAATGGTTCGCAGTAGGGATTCTGCATGTCTAATGTCATGTGATATCAGTTTCGGATTTTCTTTGAGCACAAGCCTTCCGTTTGAGGCCCTGCCTGCAAGGAGGTGGCAGCTTCTTCATGGCGTTGACGCCTTCCAGCCCTCGTTTGGGGCTATGAAGTAGTGCTCAGTGGTGAACATTGGCCATGCCAATTCTGGCATCTGGTTGGCTCTGTGGTTCTGAGTGGTTGTGTGCATGGTGGATAACTCCAGTTCAGAGATACCTGTTGGGTGGGGTGGGGAAGACCTCTGCATGAGACCTTGGGAGAATCAGGTGCCATCCTTAAACAGACCTTGCTTGCCAAGATGGCTAGTTGCCTGCCATTAGCATACCCCATAGAATTTCTTTGGTTTGAGCCTTCCTATGGAAACTCGGATCTCACAAGAATAGGCTGTTTTTCCTTGCTGGTTGGGATGGGGAAGGGACAGGTTTTCCTTGTCTGAAGTATAGCTTTGAGAGAAGTTGTAAAGCAAAGGGGATTCACCTACAATCATGCTGGGGTTAACACACACACACGATCTTGATCTGCACAAGGCAGCATGTGAATAGCTCAAATAAACCCTCACATCGTGAAAGAGAATTCTGGCTGATCTTTCTAAATCTGTTGGCATTTCTCAGGTTTTGGCTTCAAACGCCCTGACAGCTTTGTGCGCCAGCAGTAGCGGAGAGGACGGTTGCGCCTACGCAGAGCAAGAGGAAATCGATGTGCTACTGCAAGCCCTTCAGTCCCCGTGCATGAACGTTCGCGATGCAGCTCTCCGGGTCTGTTGGAATCACGTTCTCTCTTGGACAGGAGGGGTTATTTCCTTGCTGCCATCCTTCACTCTTCCTTGAAGCTTCTGCTAAACTTATTTACCCAAAACACAAGCGTGTTGCTTTTGGGCTGAATTAGGGCCCATGAGGTGGCCAGCCAGCTGGCTGCATGTGGAGGAGGAAGGGGAAATCAAACCCAGCTTGCCAGAATGGAATCCGCTGTTCCTAACCACTACACCAAGCTGTGTTCAGGGTCAAGAGGGATGCCAGGCACCAGGGGACAAAAAAAAGGAGCGGAACTGTTGCCTTAATCCCTTGCTTGTGAACATAGCACCGTCTGACTGCTGTCCTAATTTCCTTGCATTCATTGCAGCATCCTGCAGTGGTGTGTCTCTGCCACAGTAAGAAAGGCAGTAAAAGAGCGGCACATAGGAACATGATTCCGTTCCCTGTTACGTGGAGCAATGGGGGAATATCTCGGCATGCAGACTACAAGCACTGGAAGGGAGAGTTCGGCCACTTCCTAGTTTAGCTTCCTGCAGACCTCCGCTGTGATTGACATCTCGAGGTGCCAGGCCTTGGGGAAGCTGGAGAGAAGCTTTGCACTGATCGGTCCGGTTGGTTTCTCTTTCAGGGACTGATGGAGTTGCAGATGGTGCTGCCGACTCCCGACAGCGACGAGAAGAACGGGCTGAACCTCTTGCGCCGCCTCTGGGTGGTGAACTTTGACAAGGAAGAAGAAATTCGAAAGTTGGCCGAGAGGTGAGATACCATCTGCAGTCCTGCTTCTCCCATGGGAAGACAGTCCAAGTGGGGAGCGGATATCGTTCCTCTGGGACCTGAGGCAGAATGTTGGTGCCCCTGGAACATACCAAGCTGCCTTAGGTTGAATCGGAGCATTTGCTCACTCTTCGGAGTCCCAGGCAGAGAAATGTCTTTTCCAACATTCGAGACCCCCAACCGTTCTCTTTAGTTTTCCCTTCCTTTGCCGCCTGCAGGCTGTGGGAGTCGATGGGCCTGGAGCTGCAGCCGGATATCTGCTCGGTGTTGATTAAAGATGTCATCCACTACGAGGAAGCCGTGCGGCAGGCAGGTGCCGAGGCCCTTTCCAAGAGCGTTGAACAGTATCGTAGTCAAACAAGAGATGTCCTGACCAAGCTGATGGAGATTTATCAGGAGAAACTTTACGTAAGTTCCAAGAGATGGTGTAACCCAGGCAGATGGAAATGTTCCTGAACGCTAGAGCGGTCCCTCAGTGGAACAGGCTTCCTCGGGAGGTGGGAGGTTCTCCTTCTTTGGAAGTTTATAAGCAAAGGCTAGATAGCCATCTGAGAAAAATGCTGATTCTGTGAACTTAGGCAGATGGTGAGTGGGTGGGCAGAAGGGATTGTGTCTGAGCTTGGCTCTTGTGGCCCTTTCTTGCATGCCCAGGGAAATGCTGATTGCTACTTTGGTGTCAGGATACGAATTTCCTCCAGACCAGACTGGCCAGGGATTATTTTGGGGAGGGGGGCATCATCTGGACAAGGAATTGGGGTCACTGTGGGTGGGCAGGTAGTTGAGAATTTCCTGCATTGTGCAGGGGGTTGAACTAGATGACACCAGAGATCCATTCCCACTCCATTATTCTATTCTATGTCTGTTCCTACCTCTCACAGTGCCTGAACATTATTTTTTTCCTGATGGACTCCTCCTTTCTTTCTCTCTTGTCAGAGGCCCCCTCCGGTTCTGGATGCTCTTGGACGCGTGATATCTGAATCTCCACCTGACCAGTGGGAAGCTAGGTACTCCCTGTTTGAATCCCAGCACTCACTTCATCTAAACGGAAGACCCCCCAGTTTTCTTTTGTGTAAAATATAGCGAGTGTGAGATGAGAATGTCATAACTACCATGTTATCCCGACAGGTGCGGCATTGCTTTGGCCCTGAACAAACTGTCCCAGCATCTGGATAGCTCCCAGGTGAAGCCTCTTTTCCAGTTCTTTGTACCAGATGCCCTTAATGATCGCAATCCCGAGGTCCGGAAATGCATGCTGGACGCAGCCCTCTCTGCACTCAACACCCATGGCAAGGCAAGTGGGGTTTGAGCTGTCGTTTAGCATTTAAATCGGTGCAGGTTTGAGACCTGCAAGGACTTACCGGTGCATCCCCATTTCTCCACCCTCTTCCCCTTTCCTGAAAGCCCACATTCCCCTATCCCCTTTTCCTGCTTGCTTCTCTCCTTCCCATTCACCTGCCAAACTTACCTGTATCTGCTTCCCTATCTTGAGCTTTCCTTCCTTCTCTCCCCGGCAGCCTTTCCCCCCAGGAAACTGTGGCCCAGTTGTGCAATGCCAGCTGTGCTGGGCCAGATTGCACCTGTGGGGGGGGGGTGGCTGCAAGGCCCTCAAGTACTTAACTCTCTTGTGTCCCATCCTCACACTGTTACCTCCTTTTATCTGCCCCCCCAACAACTATATTGTTTATTGACTTTGTTTATATCCAGCCCTTTCCCACAGTTTGGACCCAAAGAAGCTTACAAAATAACAGATTTATTTTCTGTGGGGTCACTTTTTAATGATGGATTATAAAGGCCTCCACCTCCTCTGCCCAGCTGTGATTAAGTGGCTTTCCTCTGGTCATGGCTAACAATATCTTGATTTTTTAGGACAGCGTGAACTCCCTGCTGCCCGTGTTCGAGGAGTTCCTGAAGAACGCGCCAAACGATGCCAGCTACGATGCCGTCAGGCAGAGCGTGGTCATCCTGATGGGGTCTCTGGCCAAACATTTGGACAAGAGTGACCCCAAAGTGAAACCAATTGTGGCCAAACTGATAGCAGCACTCTCCACTCCATCCCAACAGGTAGTTTATACTGCTTTTAAAAATTATTATTATTATTATTATTATTATTATTATTAATTTTAAAAATTTTATTTATGTTTATTTACTTATTTATTTATTTATAATTAATTAATTATTTTTAAAAATTGTTTTTTTTTTAATTTTTTAATTTTTTTTTATTTTTAGCCCACCCCTCCCTGCCATCAGACTTGGGGAGGATCACAGTGTATCGATATCAGTAATACATCATAAAACATGATAAAACGTCTTTAAAACTTACAGTTTAAAGATTAAGCATTGCTGATCTATTTGTTCATCGCTCCGCTGGCCTTTCTGTACGTGGCTCTCGAAGCTTACAGCAGGGTCAGTCTCTCCATGCGGGGAATGGCCAGTATAACCCATTGTGATGGGAAAGGTAGAGGGAGACCCATGGTTCTTCCACATTTTCTATCCTTTTGTCCTTCCCATTTCAATCTGTGGACCTCCCCATGCCAAACAGGCACAAGCCTTGTGCAAGTGCAAGCCCATGAAGGCATTGCAGGGAGCATACTGAGCAACGTCTCGCTCACTTCCACAAGCGTCGTGTTCCTTAGAAACCTTCATTAGTGGTGCCAGTTATTACCTTGAAGGCCTTGATGTGGGTATCTGAACAGTGAAGTGCTACTTCAAGGGACCAAGCCCTATGAAGATAGGTTGAGGGACTTGGGAATGTTCAGCCTGGAGAAAAGGAGGCTGAGAGGGGACATGATAGCCCTCTTTAAGTATTTGAAAGGTTGTCATTTGGAGGAGGGCAGGATGCTGTTCCCATTGGCTGCAGAGGAGAGGACACGCAGTAATGGCTTTAAACTTCAAGTACAACGATATAGGCTAGATATCAGGAAAAAAATTTTCACTATCAGAGTAGTTCAGCAGTGGAATAGGCTGCCTAAGGAGGTGGTGAGCTCCCCCTCACTGGCAGTCTTCAAGCAAAGGCTGGATACACACTTTTCTTGGATGCTTTAGGATGCTTAGGGCTGATCCTGCGTTGAGCAGGGGGTTGGACTAGATGGCCTGTATGGCCCCTTCCAACTCTATGATTCTACGATTCTACTTAACGTGGTTAGGAGAGATGCATGTTGGGAACAATATTCTTCAGCTATCAGAAGTTCCCTTAACACTGGATCAGTTGGCGCCCATCTGGTGATCTATCGGTGCTGCTTCTCATAGGTTCAGGAGTCTGTGGCTGGCTGCCTGCCGCCTCTCGTGCCTGCAATCAAAGAAGATGCGGGAGGAATGATCCAGAAGCTGATGCAGCTGCTGCTGGAATCGGATAAGTACGCTGAAAGGAAAGGGGCCGCCTACGGGCTAGCCGGCCTGGTGAAAGGCCTTGGCATCCTCTCACTGAAGCAGCAGGAAATGATGGCCACTCTGACCGACGCCATCCAGGACAAGAAGAACTTCCGACGGCGAGAAGGTGAATTGAGCACGCTTTTCTCCTTGACCTGCTCTGCTTCCATAGCTCAGACCAGGGGTGCTGTTAGTGCAGCCTGATTAAATTTACCAGTTTGAACATGATCTTTCAGAGCTGCATTGCTCTAGAGATGGGGGTATAGAGCAGCCATTCCTCCCTTTGTCTTGGTCCTGCTGCTGAGAGGCTGCAGTTTGAACATAGCCTCTGGATGTCAGCTTTCGCAGCTCCCCTCTGGAAGATTAAAGTCCAAGTTTACAGGAAGAATCTGTTGTTCTGTTGGGTAGTGTTTCTTCATCAGCCAGGTGCTGGAACTGTATCCGAGAATCAGCGCAGACAGGTAATTCAGCTGCGGGCTGATTGACCCGTGGTCCTTTCTGACTGCTCTGTCTCTCAACAGGGGCCTTGTTCGCCTTTGAGATGCTCTGCACCATGCTCGGGAAGCTGTTTGAGCCCTACGTGGTTCACGTGTTACCCCACTTGCTGCTCTGCTTCGGAGATGGGAATCAGTACGTCCGAGAGGTAAGGGGCATGAGGCTCCCAAGCATGCAGGCAGTTCAACAAAGTATAACAACAACAAAAACAGTAATGGTCATGATCAAAACAACAACAATAAAACAATAAAAACAGCAACTATAATAAAAAACATAAAAATAAAAAAACAAAAAATACTTTATTTTTATAGCCCACTCTTTCCAATTGAATCAGGGTGGGTAACAGCAAAATGAAATGTAAAGAATAATATTTTTTACATAATTAAAATAATATGTAAGTTTCAGTTAAAGCTATATTAAAAGCCACCCCCTAAAAACCTTTCCAAGGGCAAGGGCTAATTTGTATTGGGCAGATTAGCCCTTCGATTCCTTGTCTGTTGGGGGCGGGGGCGCTCCAGCACCCATCTGTAGCTTTGGCAATGGAGGCATACTCAGTCTGTCAGATCTTTGTTACGGTCATAGACCAGCATAAGGGAGGCATAGTAAGTGCCCCTCCCTGAGGATTTACATGGAGATGAACGGAGAGCCCCAGCCATCGCCACACTGCAATCGGGCAAGGAACGTACAGGAGGCCTTACCAAGAACAGGGAGAGCTCTGCAGTGCTGACAAATGGGGAGGGGGCAGTGCAGGGCCAGGAGTGCCACAAGATGCAACCACCTTAAGGATGTGGCGAATTTTGTTGGGTATCCCTCATTAGTTGTATTGCAAGGATTTGGCTTGACTCCCTTTCCCGTCGAGGAATAAAATGCTCTCAAAACCCAGAACGAACCTGCCTAACGGTGTGGGAGCCGCAGGATCCTGTCTGCCTTTTGCTGAGAGTGAATAATCACATGCATTTTAGTGTGGGGCTGTACCTTTCGCTCCCCCTCCCGGGACCACCTCTGCGTTTCCACCACCCTTATTGGAGCAAACCTCATCCTCCCCCTGCTGGAATGCAAATTAGAAATGATGTTTGGCGGTTGGATCTCGGCAGGAATTGGGGGCAGATCCTAAACATGGTCCTCTGTTCCTCAAGGCTGCCGACGACTGTGCCAAGGCTGTGATGAGCAACCTCAGTGCCCACGGCGTGAAGCTGGTCCTGCCGTCCCTGCTGGCTGCTCTCGAGGAGGAGTCCTGGAGAACCAAAGCCGGTAAGCTCTTCAGTCGGACGGCCTTGACCAGGGGTAGTCAAACTGCGGTCCTCCTGATATCCATGGACTTCAATTCCCATTCTGATTTCGCCCAAGCCTTCTGAGTCAATTGAGCCCCCTTTCCCTTGGCTCCAGTGGAGTGGTCAGTGAATGTCCTGCTTCGTGTCTTCCCCAGGCTCGGTGGAATTGCTTGGGGCCATGGCCTACTGCGCCCCCAAGCAGCTCTCGTCCTGTTTGCCAAACATCGTGCCAAAACTCACCGAAGTCCTCACGGATTCCCACGTGAAGGTCCAGAAGGCAGGGCAGCAGGCTCTCCGGCAGATTGGGTCGGTGATCAGAAATCCCGAGATTTTAGGTAAGCGTCCGTCGGGGGGAACGTTTCAGACCGAGGGGCATTGTTCGGCTTTTGTTCAAGGAGGTCAGCTGTTCCTCCCACAAGCGTAATAATAGTACGAAGCCTAAAGAGCACAGGATCGCTCCGTGAGCTTTAGAATCTCTGTGTAAACACCGGAGCCGTTGGATCCGATTGGAGTAAACCTCTGTGGATTCTGCCTCAGGAATAGGTGGGTGTCACATAAGCGCATACTGCGGGTAGGAATGGATGGGGGGTGAGATGCTGTAGGGCTGGGTGCTCCTTGGGGGGCTTGAAGGCGAAACCAGTTGGGGGGTGCGTTTAACTAAACCAAGCTGAATTAAAAAAAACAACAACCTTAGTAGTATACTGGGGGTATTATTTAAGCCAATTGCAGATTCTCTGATCTGATCACATGCTAGTATAGTTGACGAGAATAAAGCCCGAATTTTCCCAGCTTTTATTTGGGCATATGCAGGCATGCCAATCCAACTGGGGTGGTGGGAACTTTCAGCTCCTCTCAGACCTGCGTGCCATGGTGAGAGATTCCTTGCCCCGTGCAAATCCTGCAGACAGCTTCTGCAGCTGGGTGGTTTAAACCAGGGGTAGTCAACCTGTGGTCCTCCAAATGTCCATGGACTACAATTCCCATGAGCCCCCTGCCAGCAAACGCTGGCAGGGGGCTCATGGGAATTGTAGTCCATGGACATCTGGAGGACCACAGGTTGACTACCCCTGGTTTAAACCACCCAGCAGTGGGAACCCTCCCAGTAGGGCTCTGAATGCGGTGGGAAGAGACCTCCCTACCATATACAGATTATGGGGAGAACTTCCCCTGTGGTTTGGTTTCAACCCTGCTGCAGGAGAAGTCAAGCCAGCCCCAAGGTCGTGTTGCCTTTTTAAAATCATGGTTTTCCTTCTCAGATCTATTGGATCCCAAAAATCTTGGTTGTTTCCAAAGACGCCTGTACTCAAATACCACACTGGTATTTGGATCAGGGATTTTTTTTGGAAATACCAGAATTGCTTTAGGTCCAATAAGACACTGGAAGAAAAAAAAAACAAATTTTTTTGCACGCCTCTAGTAGCCATCTAGAAAGAAGCTATTTATTTATGCTATATGCCTGAAGCTGCCAGTAGTTTTTTGAGGAGATGGTTGTGTATTGTGTTATTGCTGTTATCAGTCTTAGAACCGACAAAAGAACTTCACATCATGCAAAACAGTGACCACCCTTTTCCTTCTCCTTTTCCAACTCACAGCAATTGCGCCGGTTCTCCTGGACGCCTTGACGGATCCCTCCAGGAAGACTCAGAAGTGTCTGCAGACCCTGCTGGACACCAAGTTCGTCCATTTCATCGATGCGCCGTCTCTGGCCCTCATCTTGCCTATTGTCCAGAGAGCCTTCCAAGATCGTTCCACGGACACCAGGAAGATGGCAGCCCAGATAATTGGGAATATGTATTCCCTGACTGATCAGAAGGTACGCTGCAGAGGACAGCTTTTCTACTGTAGAAGGCATTAATTATTATTTTTCTTTCTTTATGTATTATATTTCTATTTCTGTACCGCCGTCCCTTAAGGCTCAGGGTGTTTTACATAAAACATAGGGGTATGCATTGTAACTGTAATAACAATAATCATAACATAACAGTAACAATAACAGTAAGAACCAGTATTGAGTAACAAGAACATAACAATTAACAATACAGTAGAACTTTTTGAACAGAAACCGTAGGGGGTCAGTTGGGCTATTTTAGAATCATAGAATCATAGAGTTGGTACCTCATGGGTCATCTAGTCCAACCCCCTGCACTATGCAGGACACTCACAATCCTATCGCTCATCCACTGTAACCTGCCACCCCTTGAGCCTTCACAGAATCAGCCTCTCTGTCAGATGGCTCTCCAGCCTCTGTTTAAAAATCTCCAAAGATGGAGAACCCACCACCTCCTGAGGAAACCTGTTCCACTGAGAAACTGCTCTTTCATGAACTTCCTATGTATTATTTTGATTTATAATTTAATTTCTGTACTGCTGTTCCCAGCGAACTGGCTCATGGCGGTTCACAGCATGAATATAAGCACATATTTACATAAAAATAACCTTACAACAATAAAATCCCCAATCTTAACCCCATAAAATAAAATACAATCAAACAATAAAATACAATAGAACAAAATGGCATCTCCCCCAGCCTCCAATGCTTAGTGGGCTGGAGTGGCTAGGAATTTAGAAAAACAGAGAAATTCAAACATGGTTCTATATAGGTCTAGGACCCAAGAACCAGGAAGGGGGGAGTTTGAAATTCCCAAGTACTCGTCGCGCCCAGCTTCAACCAAACGCCTAGCGGAAAAGCTCCATCTTGCAGGCCCAGCAGAACCTCAAGAGCTCTGGCAGGGCCTGCAGCTCTTCAGGGAGCGCTCATTCCACCAGCGGGAAAAGGCCCTGAAGAGGCCCTGGCCCTGGTCGAGGCTTGGCGTGCTTCCCGGGGCCCCGGGACCATCAGCAGATTCATACCCACAGAGCGGGTAGAAAAGAGCAGGGCATAAGAACCAACTCTCTTCCCCAGAGCTTAATCAGATGCTAAAATCTACTCACATGGGCCAAGTGTGGTGGAAGAGACCCCCAAGCCCTCCCTGTCCCTTTGAGTTAGTCTGCAGGAGGTTGCAAAGCCCCACAGCTCCATTCGGGGAAGTTGCCCCCCCCTCTGGGAGTGCCAAAAGCAAACCGGTTCGCTCCCACTGCCACCAGCCACTCTAGGCGCATCTGCTGAGCAGATTTGCCCGTCCATCACGCTGCACCTGCATTGCCATGTGAAGGCTCCGCCTTGCTGCTGCACCTGCCCACCTCGCTCCTCCAAGCTGGCATGGAGGGTGGCAGCTGTGGCGGTGGTTCTGCCACAGTTTTGCTCTTTTGAGGTGTCGCGCTCCAGGGATGGCAGGCTGACCTGCTGCCCTTCCCCATTACCAGATGTGGAGAAGCAGTGGTGCCCAGGGGGATTGAACTGAGAGTGCATCTTCAGCAGATCTCAGGACCATTGTAAAAAGTGTGTCTTTTTACAGAATGACCCTCTTGCTTCCCCGTCCAGTTTTTTCCAAAGGGCTTTCCCAACTTGCCCATTGTCTGTTTCAGGATCTGGCTCCTTACTTGCCCAGCGTGACTCCTGGACTGAAAGCGTCTTTGTTGGACCCAGTGCCTGAGGTATGCCATTCTACCAATTTTTGTTGTTGTTGGACTTCTGAGTAGTGAGTAGTGAGTCAGAATAGTGGCTTAGGTACCGCAGCGCTGCTTATTCTGAGAGGCCCACAGGTCCTCTCCCTTAGACCCCGTGGACTGGAGGTGCTTGGAATTGAACCTGGGACCATCTGCATGCAAACTGCGTGCTTTACCAACTGAGCCAGCAGTACCCAGTAGGACTCCTTGGTTCCTCTTGCTCAGGACTATCTGTTCTGAAGGGCACCAGCTCTCTGAAGTCCCAGACTAGTCCCATGAGATCCTTTAACTGGAGATGCCGACTGTTGAACCTTGCCCAGGCTAAAAACAGGCTTGCTACTATGCATATGTGTATGCATAAAACGCCACCAAGTCGCAGCTGACTTGTAGCAATCCCATAGATATTTTAAGACATCAGACTAACAGAGGTTGTTTGCCATTGCCTTCTTATGAGAAAGAAATTCCATGAAATTCCATGGTGGTCTCCCATCCTAGTATTGACCAGGGCTGGACCCTATTTCACTTCTGATGAGATTTGGCTAGCCTGGGCCATGCTGGACCAATGCTGGTATACCCTACTCCCTCCTTCTCTCCAGTTCTCACGACCTCTTTCTTTGAACCCGCAGGTGCGCACGGTCTCTGCAAAGGCACTCGGGGCGATGGTGAAGGGGATGGGCGAGTCCTGCTTTGAGGACTTGCTGCCTTGGTTGATGGAGACCCTGACCTATGAGCAGAGCTCGGTGGATCGATCTGGTGCTGCGCAAGGCAAGAATTAACTGGCTTTGTCTAATGCTGGAGTTGTCTTCTCCTTCCTTTCCCTTCTTGGCATCTAAAGCCTATCACAAGATAGGACCTGTTGCCATCTCCTCGGCAAAGTACCGAATTGACGTGCAAGGGAGTCAGCGGTATCATGCCAGGCAGCTTGGGGGCAAGGAGCTGATTGCCTGCACTGTCCGACCTCTGAAGATTGTTTGGAGGTTAATTCAGTAAAGGTTACCTAATACTTCCTTACTGGAATGTGTCCTATCAATGATGAATAGCTATCAAAGCCACAAGAGAGATCCAAGCTGAAATACATAATCTGCACCAAGGGAACCCAGATCTTACAGCCAGAGAAGTGGAATTTGACAGCCAGTAGCTGTCTGTGTGTGTTGTGTGTGTGTGTGTGAGAGAGAGAGTCAGTCCCTTGTTGCTTGGCATGGAGAAAGGGCAACAAATTGTTTGAACCTGTACCCCCTGCCAAGTGAGATTCCATCATGGGTTTTCCATTCTCATTCGAGAACATTTTTGCAAACTAAGGATTAGTTCCTTCCGTTATATTAATTAATTAAATGTATATTTATATACCGCCCTCCTCGAAGGCTCTGGGCTGTTTACATCAAACCGGAACGATACAGATAACTCTGTTCATAGTAATACAATAATAGCAATAAACATTATGGATCGATAGAACACTAGGAGAACAATAAATCAACACGTACTGATGGCTCAGTGGGATGGGCGGGTCTGCAGTGATAGTTGTAGGAGGGAGGCTTGGGGGGGGGTGATGGGAAGCAGTGGTTCGGGTCAACCTCAACCAAATGCCTGGCGGAGGAGCTCCCTAAGAGATAAAAGCTGAGTTCGTTAGGAAGCCAGATTCTCTGGGTGGTACTACGTTCTGCAGTTTTTCTGTGAGAACATGAAACATAGGAAGCCCTGATGATCATACCTTCATCCTTATAACGCTGCACTGTTTCCGTCTCCCCTCCTCCTACCAATACAGGTCTGGCTGAAGTCATGGCGGGCTTGGGGGTGGAAAAGCTGGAGAAACTTATGCCAGAAATTGTGGCCACAGCAAGCAAAGTGGACATTGCTCCGCATGTCCGGGATGGTTACATCATGATGTTCAACTACTTGCCCATTACCTTTGGGGAGAAGTTTATACCTTACGTTGGACCCATCATACCCTGCATCCTTAAGGTAGGAAGCAGCTGGATGTTTGAATCCATGTTTGTTGTCCTTTTTAGGGGGGATAGAGCCTTGTTTGGCGTAGTGGTTAAAAGCAACAGACTTTAATTTGGAGAACTGGGTTTGATTCCCCCTCCTCCATATGCAGCCAGCTGGGTGACCTGGAACCAGAACTGGTTCTCTCAGCCTCTCGCCTACTTCACAGGGTGTTTGTTGCGGGGAGAGGAAGGGCAGGCGATTGTAATCCAGTTGGAGACTCCTTCGGGTAGTGAAAAGCAGGGTACAAAAAACCCAGCTCGTCTTGTTCTATGTTTATCAGGAGTAGTGTTTGCCCACTAATTGGGAGACATGGGATATTGCCCCTTTCCTGGGGCTGACGCATCGTACTTACAGTCCTCCCCCCCCCAAAATTTGTATCCGCTTGCCTAGGCGCTGGCAGATGAGAACGAGTTTGTGCGAGACACAGCCTTACGTGCCGGACAGAGGATTATAAGCATGTATGCTGAGACGGCCATTGCGCTGCTGCTGCCTCAGCTGGAGCAGGGACTCTTCGATGACCTTTGGCGGATCAGGTAAGGTGCTGATTTCCAGGCAGGTGGGCCCTCTCTGTCTTCCTACAGCACTCGGCAGGACGGATGTGAGTGGCAGGCCTCCAGGAGCTGCCCAGGACAGAGTTCTCTATTATGAGACACAATTGTGGACACTAGGAAGGCTTTTGGAATTGGCTGGGTAATTCTCAGAGTTCTCAGAGTTCTGGTCTATTAGGGCAACTATCTGCAAAGGCCCTTCAGGTGTCCCTTTTTTATAGTCATGTGTGTTAACAATCCACATCTAAAACAGGGGTGGTATATAGAATGAATGAATGAATGAATGAATGAATGAATGAATGAATGAATGAATGAATGAATGAATGAATGAATGAATGAATGAATGAATGAATGAATGAATGAATGAAGGGGGAAGGGGGAAGGGGGAAGGGGGAAGGGGGAAGGGAAAGGGAATGTACCCGCTTCACTATTGAGATATGCAGTTGGGAATAGAGATCCCAAATCAGTCTGGCTGTGTGTGTGCCTAAGCATAACGGTTGGGTGGGTTTTATCTCACCCTCTGCCTCTACCTTTTTCTCAGGTTCAGCTCAGTTCAGCTGCTTGGGGACCTCCTGTTCCACATCTCAGGAGTCACTGGGAAAATGACCACAGAAACTGCCTCCGAGGATGACAACTTTGGCACAGCCCAGTCCAACAAAGTGAGGGCTGTTTTTTCCCCCTTTTCAGTATCTGCTGCCGCCACAGAATAATGTACAAACAAAGGAAAAGAAGGTGGCAGAGTGGGTTTTCCCCAGTAGCCCCCCACCCCCTCAGCAGTTTCCTTGTTAACTTCCTTTTTTGTGTCAATGTTGTTCTTCCCAGGCCATCATTCACGTGCTTGGCGTGGAACGGCGGAACCGTGTCTTGGCAGGGCTGTACATGGGCCGATCGGATACCCAGCTGGTGGTTCGCCAAGCGTCCCTGCACGTCTGGAAGATCGTGGTCTCAAACACGCCCCGCACGCTGCGGGAGATTCTGCCAACGCTCTTCGGCCTCCTTTTGGGATTCTTGGCCAGTACCTGCGCTGACAAGAGAACCGTTAAGTATTTGGACCGGTGGGCTTTTCCGCACAGCACGCGGGTCATTTGGCTGTCAGATGTCATGTAGGCATTGGTAGTCAACGGATGCTGTTTATGAACTTACCTTTGAGGAGCCCTACTCCCACGTGGCTGTACTTGCTATGGGTGTAGGAATGATGTCGGGCCAGTCTGGTATTTCTTAGCTCAGAGGTAAAAACAGTCACAACAGGATTCGTTCCGATTCACTCACCCTGACCCTCTTGTGTTCCATGGGGACAGATTGCAGCCCGGACGTTGGGGGACCTTGTCCGGAAGCTGGGCGAAAAGATCCTCCCGGAAATCATCCCCATTTTGGAAGAAGGCCTGAGGTCTGAGATGAGCGACAAGCGGCAAGGGGTCTGCATTGGGCTGAGCGAGATCATGAAGTCCACCAGCAGAGATGCCGTAAGTTTGCTTCACTTTCTTGCCGGGAGCCTGGTGGCCTTGAGCGTCTTAATGGCGTCACTAGGAGAGTGTATATTTAGGGCTTAGCTCTAGGGGGCAGTGTATCCTCTGCTTATTTGTCCCTCTGCTTTTCTTACTCACTGCCCCTTTCAATGTAGCATTTAATTGCCAAGTTGAAAAACATCGGGAATAAAGCTTTTTTTGCACTTTCTCTCATTATACTTTTACCCCCACTGCGATTTTATTTCTTTTTCTGTTTGGAATTCGATTTGTTAATGCTCTCAGCCGTGTCGGCTCGTGGTGGCTTACACTTTCGGGATTCTTGTGCTGTTCGGATGTGGCGCTTGGCCTTGCGTGCTCCCTCTTCCTGACCAATGAAAATCCTCTTGCCACTCCAAAGGGACTGGATATGTAGCGGACGTGCCTGCGGATGGTGGAGCCAAAGAGTGGAACACTTCCTTTTTTAAATGGAATAGAGGAAATATTACAGCAATATTAACTTTCCCCACAAGACTTAAGTGGTTGTGAATAATTTGTTGTCACTGAATGAGAATTAAATGTTAAGGTTGTTTAGTCCCCCCCCTCGCCCTTTGCAAGTTTTGGTTTCTCAGGAGTTTGGGCCCTGAGCTGGTAGAATGAGCTCCCGGGAGAGCTGAGAGCCCTGACAGAACTGTCAGAGTTCAGCATGGTATGCAAAACGGAGCTCTTCAGTCAGGTTTTTGGTGGAGGCAAGGGTTAAGATCTAGGGGCTCACCTCAGGCTATGCTATACCATCCAGTGACCTCCTCTGGGGGTTGGCTGTGAGTAGAGAGAAGGTTTTAGCTGTCTGGTTTGCTGGGGTTATGAGGTTTTTATGGGGAAAGTTTTATGGGGGGAATGTTTTTTTTTTTGTTGATGTAACCCGCCTTGGGTCATTTGAGAGAGCTGAGCTGAAAACCAAATGAGTGAATGAATGAATTATATATCTTCCAGAATCCCTCCAGAGTGATCTTTATCTCTTCAGGTGTTGTGTTTCTCTGAGTCTTTGGTCCCGACAGTGAGGAAAGCTCTGTGTGACCCTCTGGAAGAGGTTAGAGAAGCAGCAGCCAAAACCTTTGAACAGCTGCACTCAACCATTGGCTACCAGGCGCTCGAAGACATCCTGCCCTTCTTGCTGAAGCAGTTGGTAAATAACTGAGATGTTGCCCGGTTTGGAGCGTTTGCAAAATTCCATACCCCCTGGCGGGTAGGGCTCAGAAGGTCTGGAGTGGTAGCAACCAGGGGAAATGTAGCGATGACCAAAATGGACATTGTAGGGGACATCCCTGGAGGATGAGTCCATTAGTAGTCCTTGTAGCAAAATGGAACCTCCATGTTCTGGTGCAGTTTACCTCTGACCCTCAGGCCCTTCTTATGAAGTTCCTGGAGGCTGGGAATGGACTGCTGAGACTGGTCTGATCCAGCAAGATGGTTCTTGTGTGCTCCTTTACTTTCCCATGGACAGCTAAGCGACAGGTCCAGTAGAGATGCTTGCAATGACAGGAACCATGAGTCCAAAGGTATCTGAACTTGGGAGAAACCAAAGTGTATTCAATCTTGGTTTCTGTGGGTTTTCTGGGCTGTGTGGCCGTATCCTGTTAGTTTTAATCCCTGAAATCTTGCCGGGCATTGTGATGGGCATCTTCAGAGGTAGCACAGGGCAAGATGGGAATCTCTGTGCCAATCACAGACTCCACTTTTTGGCACAGAGATATCCTCATCGTGCCACGTCCTACCTCTGAAGATATCCACCACAGTTCCCGGCGAAACGTCAGGAACTAAAATGGCTAATCCACAGGCAGACAGCCCAGAAAGCCCAGAATTACCCGTTGACTCCAGCCGTGGAAGCTTTCAGCAATTCATTAAATTGGACCCCATGTTTGTGAAGTGCTTTACTGTGTCACCTGTGGACCACCAGGACCCACAGCTGTGTGTGCCTTCCGTACAGAAGCCTGATTTTTGTCTTTCTCCCTCCCTCTCTAGGATGACAAAGAGACATCTGAGTTTGCTCTGGATGGACTGAAGCAGGTGATGGCTGTGAAGAGCCGGGTGGTGCTGCCTTACCTGGTGCCAAAGGTATGGCAGTGCACAGTTCCTTCACTCACTGATGAAAGGGCATCTCTTTACACTGTCTTGGCTGCTGGAGTTGTTGCTTGTAAGAGGCCTGTTCACACACTGCACTCAGCTGCCTAAGCAAGTACCTGTCTAAACCATTGCCTTCCCTGAGATAAGTAACTCTGAGGTTCTTCGTTATTCCAAGGAAAGCAAACCTTCTTTGGAAAAGTTTCTTTATTGGAGCACAGCGAGATACTACACATAAGGCGTAGTTAGAACTAATTTACAGAACACTAGCACACAACATATAGGGGCCAGGGAAGGTGCCCCCCCTTCCAAGGAATGTAAAGCATACATTTGTTATGGAAGTCACAACACCTTGATAACAACTATGGGAAAGGAGGTGAGATCAAACAGCCATGGGAGGAGGGGGGGGAAGGAAGGTGAGGAATCTGTTGTGAGCTGTCTTGAGCCAGCTTGTCTGGGAGTGGCAGGATAAAAATCTAATTAAAGGTAAAGTTATCCCCTGTGCAAGCACCGGGTCATGTCTGACCCTTGGGGTGACGCCCTCTAGCGTTTTCATGGCAGACTCAATACGGGGTGGTTTGCCAGTGCCTTCCCCAGTCATGACCGTTTACCCCCCAGCAAGCTGGGTCCTCATTTTACCAACCCTGGAAGGATGGAAGGCTGAGTCAACCTTGAGCCGGCTGGTGGGATCGAACTCCCAGCCTCATGGGCAGAGCTTTCAGTCTGTTGCCTTAACACTCTGCGCCACAAGAGGCTCATATGACTACATAACCAAGGACAAATTTGACTAAGGGATCTCCTGGTTCAAGGCTCATCTTCTGAGGGTCAAATGGGCGGAACTTTCAGATTGCATGTCTGCTGTCTTACCACTCTGCTCCACAAGAGGCTCATTAAAAATCTAATTAATAAATAATAAATAAGGTTAGGGCATCTGGCCTGCTTGCAGACTTCAGCTACACTCAGGCATGGCAAAGCATGAAATCAGAGAAAGACTTCAAACTGCTGAATCATGGCAGAAATACTTGGGGGTTTCTGACAATTGTGCCTCCCCCCCTGTCTGCTCTGCCAGGCGACACCTCTACGGAGGTGTCATGTGCCCTGAGATAGTTTTGAATAAGAGATGCCAGGGATGGAATCTGGATCTTGCAGCGCAAAGCACGCGTTCCATCTCTGAGACGTGGCCTTTTAAAACAAAGTATGAATGTGGGGATTTTAAAAGCGACAACCAAGTGCATTGCACCGGCTCCGCCATCAAAGCAGCACGGCTGAGTGAATGTCCAACCAACGGCAAGTCCGGATTGGTGTGAAACGGCCCCTTAGAAATCGGGGTCACTGATCAAAGTTGAGGTTATTTGCATATTTGCTTGGGTTCCCCAAGCTAGTTTGGCGCAAGGGCCATAGATTTAAGACAGGCAATCATGTTGGTCTTCTTCCCCCCCCCCCCCTTAGCTCATTTCTCCTCCCGTGAACACGAGGGTCTTGGCTTTCCTCTCCGCTGTGGCTGGGGATGCTCTCACCCGGCACCTCGGCGTCATCTTACCCGCCATGATGTCTGCGCTGAAGGAGAAACTTGGGACAGGCGAAGAGCAGCAGGTACGTCCTCAGAGAGGAAATTTCCTAGTGCTTCTCCCGGAAAGTCCACCTGTCTTGGAGAGACAGCAGCAGGCAGGTAAAATCCTTGGCCCCAAAACGCAAGGCCTCATTTTGCCGCGACCTTTCAGGAGATGGCCAACTGCCAGGCGGTCATCCTGTCCGTGGAAGACGAGGCCGGGCAGAGGATTGTCATCGAAGACCTGCTGGAGGCGACTCGCAGCCCTGAGGCGGGGCTGCGGCAGGCGGCCGCCGTCATCCTGAACATCTACTGCTCCAAGACGAAGGCGGACTACACGGCCCACCTGCGGAACCTGGTGTCGGGCCTGATCCAGCTCTTCAACGACACCAACCCCATGGTTCTGAACGAAAGCTGGGACGCCCTCAATGCCATCACCAGGGTAGGACCGGAGGGGCGGGCGAGGGCTGGCTGTTTCCGGGAGGGAATGAGAGGTCTGTCTTGATGAACGGCTGTCTTTCGGGTGGGAACTGAGGATCAAGGTGAGCACCCCGCTTTTAAAAAATTAAACGAGTTTGTATAACGTTATAATGTGTCATCTTCTGTTTTGGAGCCACGGTTACGTTACCGTCACTAGATTTCGACGTATGTTCGTGACGTTTTATGTAAACCGCGCTGAGCCTTATGGGCCTTTTCCCCTTTAGCTAGAGATGGTGGCATTAAGCTGTCCCCGCAGTGGAGTAACCCCAAGTGAAAAGGAAACGCATGGCTGCTTGCACGTGCAGTCACTTTCCTAATGAAAGTTCACGGAAGTGTTGCTGGCAGGGAGGCAGCCGCGCAACTAGGATTTTGTCTCGGCTTCCTTTTGCAGAAATTGGACGCTGGGAACCAGCTGGCTCTCATTGAGGATCTCCACCGGGATATTCGCATGGTGGGGAACGAGGCCACCGGAGAACATGTGCCTGGGTTCTGCATTCCCAAGAAGGTAACATTTGTGGGATAAAGCAGGCACACAAGGGAAGGAGAGGATGAAATGAGAGGGGGAGGCTTAAGGGTGAAGAGAATTCCCTGGAAAGGCAGGCTGGTCTGTCAGCTGGCTAGAGGCTGATGCCCTACAACCCCCAAGGGCAGAAAGGGAAGGCAGGATTTGTGTGCTGGGTCTACCTTTTGGGATAGGGGAGTGTGACGTGACCCTTTGCCGAATGAGCCCGACTTTTCTAACTCCCCTTTCTAACTCCCCTTTGCCTTTCTCCCTTCCCCAGGGAGTGACTTCAATCCTTCCTGTGCTGAGGGAGGGCGTTCTGACCGGCAGCTCAGAGCAGAAGGAAGAAGCCGCCAAAGCTCTGGGGCTCGTGATTAAGCTGACCTCTGCGGATGCCCTGAAGCCTTCTGTCGTGAGCATTACGGGGCCGCTCATCCGCATTCTGGGAGACCGGTTCAGCTGGAACGTCAAGGTGGCCCTGCTTGAAACCCTCAGCCTTCTGCTGGCCAAGGTAAGCGGGAAGGTAATCGGGGCAGGGAGAGGTAGAATCGTAGAATAATAGAGTTGGAAGGGTCCTCATGGGTCATCAACCTCCTGCACTATGCAGGACACTCAACATCCCAAACACTCATCTACTGTAACCTGCCACCCCTTTGCCTTCACAGAAGATTTTAGAGCACCTTGAGACACATGCTCTCACAGTCACATCACTTTCATCCGTGCCAACAGGAATTCAGCTACCTGAAGCAGATCAGCCACATAACAAGGACGCAGTTCCCAGCTCTTCAGAGAAGGCGCAGTTAACCTTCCCAGCATAAGGCAACAAACATGCTTATTAGCCTGCTTGGCCACCAAATGCCCATTTGTGCCGTACATGAAGATAGAAACCTAGTTAAAAAAAAAGAAGCCCTTCAGTGCCTAATTACCTGGAAAAGGTCTTTACTCCCCCAAGGTGATCATGGAAATAGCTGCTTTCAAGCTTTTACAAAATTCTGTCTCTTAAAAGTGGAAAAGATTGGTAATCTGGACTTTGCCCAAACTGAATATTTGATCTTACCTCTGTCTGTTCACGTACTGGAGAGGTTTGCTATAGAAGATTTGGTCAAAACACCAATTTCAGGATTTTTTTGTTTGTTTGTTATAAGATCCGTCAAACTCTGCTGCGGTCTCGTTGGCCCACAGGTCCCTCTGGTGCTGACCAGGCCTTATTGGCATATATCTAACCTCATTACGGATGTCCCATTCATGGCCCTGGCAGATTCCACATTGCAGATGGTGGTCTTTTTATTCTCAGCTACAACATTCTGTTTCTGAAGCTGGAATTTCTCCCTACACCTGAGTGCAGCTCCAGGGGGAGCCAAGGGAAGGTTTTACAAGCAGGGAATTTGGAGGGGATAATACATTTGAATTAGTTTCTTTCCTTTGGTTGCTGAATGCTGATTGGTGGGCAGGAGGGTGTGACCTTTCTCCATCACATTTTCCAACTGGCCACTGACACACCGAGGCTTGGGATCTTGCCCGTAAAAACAAACGGTTGATCTCATGATTCCTGAGAGAGCTGAAGGTTCCTTAGAACAGGGGTAGTCAGCCTGTGGTCCTCCAGATGTTCACGGACTACAGTCCCCATGAGCCCCTGCCAGCAAATGCTAGCAGGGGCTCATGGGGATTGTAGTCCATGAACATCTGGAGGACCACAGGTTGACTACCCCTGCCTTAGAGCAAAAGTTACTGTACGTACGAGAATGGTATTAGGGAAGGTTGTTTCTTTTGACATCCCAGAACCTTGATATAATTGAACCAGTTGCAAAGTTTTTATATCTCACCATGTGAAATCGTGAATGTTTTATGTCTTACCCTAAAGCAGGGGTAGTCAACCTGTGGTCCTCCAGATGTCCATGGACTACAATTCCCATGAGCCCCTGCTAGCGTTTGCTGGCAGGGGCTCATGGGAATTGTAATCCATGGACATCTGGAGGACCACAGGTTGACTACCCCTGCTCTAAAGCATCATCTTTGCCTTTGTTTTCTCTAGCAGTGGATCCTTTTGCACTTTCCCTCCTTATATTGGACTTTTATATGCTATTAAAGTCTTGTTGTTGTATTCGGGGAGGTGGGATCGGTGGGTTGCTCTGTGTGCGGTGCCATCTGCAAGGGGACCCTCTTTGAGCAGCTCTGATCCGTTCCCTCCCCAACCTGCGCAGGTGGGCATTGCCTTGAAGCCCTTCTTGCCTCAGCTGCAAACAACCTTCACCAAAGCTCTGCAAGACCCCAACCGGGTGGTCCGTCTCAAGGCCGCGGACGCCCTCGGCAAGCTGATCGCCATCCACGTCAAAGTCGACCCGCTCTTCACAGAACTCTTGAACGGCATCCGCACCAGCGAGGACTCCGGCGTCAGGTGAGTCTGGCCGTCGAAGCAGCTGCCAAAAATGCCGCCTGGCTTTGATGCTGGAGGAGGAGTTGCTGCCTCCCACGCACCTTGGAGGCAGGGATGTGCGAAGTAAGAGGGATCCTTGTAGAATCTTCCCATCCTGTGTCCTTGGCAGCGCCGGTTGTCCTTTTTGAGTTGCTGCTTTGTCATTGCTAGCATCGAACGGTATGGCGCTAAGCCTCCTTCCGTCCCCTTTTCCCCAAGATCAGCACGTTGGGGTTTGAAAGAAGCTGAGCTGACAAAGGTCTTGTTTATTTAAAAAACGATTTGTCCTACCTCTCAGCCCAAAATGGACTTTTTATTTTGTTTGTATCCTACTTCTTCAGCTCTGTTCAGTATAGAATAGCCTGGGTCAGGTAACTTCCCTTCCTGCGTCTAAAAACTTTTGGAACTTTTGCTGAAAGAAACTCCCAACTCTGTGGAGGGAAAGCTGTTGCTCTCTGGAGATTTTAGATCTCTCTCTCTCTCTATCTCTCACACACACACACTCTCTCTCTCTCTCTCTCACACACACACACACACGCCCCACGCAGCAAATAGTTGCCTCGTGGTAGAAGGGGCTGGATCCTGACAGCCCCTGGCATTCTTCCCCCTTTTTGGAGGTGTTGGGAGTACATGGTGGGGCTCCCCGGACTGACCTTTGCACTTTTGCTTTTCAGGGACACCATGCTCCAAGCCCTGCGCTTCGTGACTCGGGGGGCTGGGGCCAAAGTGGATGTAGCCGTTAGGAAGAGCATCGCCACGGTGCTTCTAAGCATGCTGGGGCATGATGAGGTACTGCTGGGCCGGTGAATGCAGCCTGCCTCTGGGTGATGGCGAGGGCTGCAGGAGCAGGGCAGGGCCTTGGCAGGCCTGGAAATGCCACTCTCTCTCCTGTCTCTGGTCAAAAAGACCTCAGGCAATGGGGATGGGGAAAAGAGCTTCTACTTAGAGGGGAAGCTGCCAGTCTGACCAGGTACTAGCGTGCTAGATAGGGGCCAGCACTGTTGGTTGATTCATTCATTCTGTTCTTTAGATTTCTAGGCTGCCTCTCTCCAAAAAGGTCTCAGGGCCGCTTAGCACAAAGGAGAATAATCTCGCATAATAGCACATTTAAAACCTTAAAATTAAGCCGAGATGATGCAGCTGTGTGTGTTTAAGGAGGCAGGCTTTCTATTTCCTTGACAAAATAACCGGGAGAGGCACTTTGTTTACCTTCGCTGCCGTTGCTCATAAGTTGCAAGTTTGCGTTCTTTGCCGCCAGCCGTCCAGCGGAGACTAGGGAAGCAAGCGTTGTTTGCGCGTGGGCACACCTGCTGTGCCATCTTGGTGTCAGCCTTGATTCTCAAAGGGCCTGTTTCTTTTCGTTCCCAGGACGCCACCCGCACAGCCTCCGCTGGCTGCCTGGGGGAGCTCTGTGCATTTCTGACCGAAGAAGAACTTAACCACGTCCTCCTCAGTCATTTATTAGGTATGCTTTGGCAGATAAAAAGGTAAAGGTATCCCCTGTGCAAGCACCGAGTCATGTCTGACCCTTGGGGTGATGCCCTCTAGCATTTTCTTGGAAGATTCAATACGGGGTGGCCTTGCCAGTGCCTTCCCCAGTCATTACCGTTTACCCCCCAGCAAGCTGGGTACTCATTTTACCGACCTCGGAAGGATGGAAGGCTGAGTCGACCTTGAGCCGGCTGCTGGGATTGAACTCCCAGCCTCATGGGCAGAGCTTTCAGACAGCTTGTCGACTGCCTTGCCACCCTGCGCCGCAAGAGGCTCTAGCAGATGGTGAACGGCAATTCCCAAGAGAGGGAAAAGAGTACGATTAAGCTTGATTTTGTTCTTTGTGTCCACCATGACCATAGGCATCCAATTTGTGAGCGTGTCAGAGGTTAGTTTTCTTTGACGGGTCGTCAGTGCTTAAATTGACTGGATTTTGACAGTGACGGTGGAAAAGGTGGGGTTGGCCTCTTGTAAATTAGCCTCCTCGCCTTGAAGCCCCGCCCCCTGAGTCCAGGTGGATTGCCAAGCAAGGGACCCCCCTCCCCCCTTTAGGAGCTGGTGCTGCATTTAGGATCTCGGTGTTCCTTTACAGCGGATGTCTCTGGCATCGACTGGATGGTGAGGCATGGGCGCAGCCTGGCGCTTTCCGTGGCCGTCAGCGTGGCTCCCGGGAAATTGTGCGACCCCAAATACTTCAACAGCGTCCATGAAATGATCTTCAGCAATGCCACTGCCGACCGGGTGAGTATCTCTGTCCTGGGAGGCTAGGGGAGATTTTTTTAGGGACTCCCTGTAATGCTTTCAGTTGTTTTTTTTTTCAGAGACAAGTAGCACAGTAAATGACCAGTCTGCGGTCAAAACGTTAACCGTTAAAATAATGTATAATTAAATGTTCAATCCTATTGGTGTAGTTATTATTGTTGAGAGATGTCGCATCTGAGATATTTGGATTCCATGTTCCCTGTAAACCGCCCTGAGCCCCAAAGGAGGGCGGTATAAAAATGCAAGAAAATAAATTTAAAAAATAAGCAAAACCATGCAACTTGGTTTCTTTGAAGGGGGCTGCTTCCCAATGAAGCTGGATGTTTATTGATTGAATGGGAAAGGGGAGGATCTCTTTGCCTCCTTCCTACCAGCCAGGAAAGAAACGGCTGACTTTCACCGCCATTCACTTCCTCGCTTTCCTCCTGACGCTGCAGATCCCGATCGCTATGAGCGGCATCCGAGGGATGGGCTTCCTCATGAAACACCACATAGAGGCCAACGCAGGGAACCTGCCCCCCAAACTCTCCAACCTCTTCATTAAGGTGAGCGTTTCGGACACGGCACTCCTTGGTCTCCCTAGCAAATGGGCCGACTGGTGACCAGATAGCTGTTTTCGGATAAACGGCCCAGAGGTACCTGGTAAGAGCGTGCAGCTTCTACAACTTGGAGCACATCCTTTTGGGAGCGTTCTGCTCTGCTTTGGGAGCATCGGAGCCCAGGAAGCGCAGGCTCTTTCTCAGACACGATGGAGGGAAAGGTGGCCATCTTGGGATGGGCTGCTCCTCTCATACAGTGGAAGAGGCACCACCTCCTCCAATATGCTTCCCCGGAGAACACTTTATTCTTCACGTGCTAGTTTGTTGGTGATCCCTGGCCCTAAAGACATCTGCCTGGTCTCGACCAGAGCCAGGGCTTTCTCATCCCAGGGTCCAGCCTGATGGAAGGAGCTGCCATCTGAGATTAGGGCCCTGATGGAGATGTCACGGTTCTATGGGGGTCTGTAAAATGGCACCGTTAGGCCTGTAGTTCCCTCTCTCCTCTCCTCTCCTCTCCTCTCCTCTCCTCTCCTCTCCTCTCCTCTCCTCTCCTCTCCTCTCCTCTCCTCTCCTCTCCTCTCCTCTCCTCTCCTCTCCTCTCCTCTCCTCTCCTCTCCTCTCCTCTCCTCCCCTCCCCTCCCCTCCCCTCCCCTCCCCTCCCCTCCCCTCCCCTCCCCTCCCCTCCCCTCCCCTCGCAGTCCAAAGCGTTGCCTTCCTTATACCCCTGTTCCCCTGGGACAGGAGGGCAGGCTGTTCTCTACACCCATCCCTGTGCTTTGTTGCTTTCCCTCCCGATATTGTTTGGCCCCTTCTGCTCAGCAGTATTTGACACGGAGGAGCCGGCTGTGTGTCGTGTCTCTTTGGGGGTGCCTGTTTGGGAGAGAGAGTCTCCACATGAGCCAGCAGCCTTCATGATTCTTGTTGTCTCCTGCTGCTTACATTCTGTCAACTGGAGGGACAAGCGAGAGCTACTGTAGAATGGCTAAATAGCATGCCACAGAGAGAGAGAGAGTGTTCTCTTGGAAGTTTGCAGAGGACTCTTCAGTGAAAGCATGACCCATGGTGGACACCTTTCCAGAGGGACAGTTGCCCTGCCCTGCCCAGCCCCTAAAATGCACAGCCCCAGAGAAGAGGCTGCCGGCTTCCGCAGAAGAGTTCTGAAGACAATCCGTGTCTCCAACTCCTCCCGACACCCTTAGTTACCCGTAAGACTCGCCAGTCCTGTGACCAAACAGAGATTTGTGTGTCATTGTTTCCTGCAGTGTCTCCAGAATCCCTCCAGCGATATAAAATTAGTTGCGGAGAAGATGATCTGGTGGGCCAATAAGAATCCCCTCCCTCCCCTGGAGCCCCAGGCTATGAAGCCTCTCCTCAAGGCCCTTCTGGACAACACTAAAGACAAGAACACCAGCGTGAGGGCCTACAGCGACCAGGCCATCGTCAACCTCCTGAAGATGAGGGAAGGGGAGGAAGTGCTTCAGGTATTTCTGGATTTGGGACGGTGAGGGAGGAGTCGACTCCCCGTTAATTTACTCCTGTGTTCTGCGGTCATGAAGCGCTGGGAACTTTCAGCTGCTACCTCGGTCTTCGAAGCTGAATTTCAGCATTCCTCTCCTCTGGTGCTAGGAGAGTGGCACGTAGAGTGGGTGTAACCTATGAGAAGAGTCCAGGGGAACCATCCTCGGGCCGGATTCCGTGTTTCACAGGGCAGGAGGAGTAGGGGTGCGTTTGGAAGGAGGGGAGGGCGGTTACAACAGGAGAAAGGCACTTATTGGGGCCAGATTCTGGTTTAAAGAATCTTGGGTAGGCAAGTTGGGGGGAGACCTTTACCAGGGTCCTGTTTTGCCATGGCTCATCGGGGTAGACTGGTTCTCAGACTTATCAAAGTGGAACTCATTTCTAAGTGCAGGGCACTTTGGGGGGGGGGGGCTCACTTCAAAGCAACTGGTGTTAACATTCTTGAACAGCCAGCTGGTTTTTTAAAGGCAAACCCAAGCTTGCTTCCGGAGAGTCTCCCAAGCTCTCCTGTCCTATATCCTGCTCTGTTCTACCTGTTCTCTCCTGCCCCTTGTAGCTCACCTGCAGGAGTTGTGACCCAATTTTGGCTCCTTGAACCAGAGCCTGAGAACTATTACTGGTTGGGCAGATCAACTTGGTTTAGTGAGGAATGTGTTTCTGCAGGTATCGGGGTAGGGCTGTGGGAAATGGTGGCCACTTTCTGCTGCCCTAGCCAATACTTGCAGGAACGCATCTCCAGTTCCCCCTTGTTTGGTGGGGCACCAGTGGATAGGAAGGGGGGAACGAAAGCCTGTGATTTGCCTGGGGAGAATGTCAAAGGCTTCAGGCCCAAGTGGTGGTTCAAAGCAGGAAGAACGTGACATGAGGAGAGGGACTTCCAGGTGTACAAAGGAGGGGAGAACAGGCAGAGTTCATTTACGAGAGCAAGAGGCTGCTGGAAGAGCGAAGAAGGAAAAAGAACAGGGTACAAGGGCAGAGAGACTGGGGAGACGAGATGAAAGCAAGAGGAAAAAGCGGGATGTGGAACTAGTAGCCAGGTCAGGGGTTGAGTGCTGGTGTCAGGTGGTCAGGAAAATCGACCTTACTGGAAGGGGCTGCATTTGGCCAACTTGAGTTGGTTCCTATACGCCACCTTTCTCTACCTGAAGGAGTCTCAAAGCAGCTTACAATTGCCTTCCCATTCCTCTCCCCACAACAGACACCCTGTGAGGTGGGTGAGGCTGAGAGAGCCCTGATATTCCTGATCAGTCAGAGCAGTTTTCTCAGTGCTGTGGGGAGCCCAAGGTCACCCAGCCGGTTGCATGTGGGGGAGCACAGATTCAAATCCGGTTTGCCAGATTAGAAGTCCACACTCCTAACCAATGCACTATTTGTCTGCTCTAACACAGCTGCTAAGATCGAGCAGTAGAAAGCAGTGACTTCTCCTCCTCCTCTCACCCCTGCTTCCTTTGCTTTTACTCCTCGCAGTCCGTCTCCAGGATCCTAGACGCTGCCAGCTTGGAACTGCTGAACGAGGGCTGCCGGCGATCCCTGAAGAAGCTGGCCGGCCAAGCCGACTCCGTCGAACAGATCGATGACACCATCCTGACGTGATTTGGGAGATGCAGAAGGGAAAGGTGGCCCATCACCGCATCAGCATTTCGACCCGAAGCCAATGGGAACGTTTTCATTTTTGAAAATGCTAATTCTGACGGGAGCTGACAAAAGAAAAAAAGGGCTTCCGGAGTATTTTAATACGAGAAATATACCAGAATAGCCTTACTTTTAAAGTTCTGTTAGTTTCAAAAAAAAGTAAGTTCAGAATTTGTCCCTTCCTCCCCCCCCCCCCCCTTTTGTTTCGGAATACAGAAAACACAGCAAAGAGAGGGAAGTCTCTCTGTTATTGAGACAGGATTGATAGGTGTTGCTGCTTGCTATGGCAGCGAATTTCCACCCCTTCCCTGCGTTCCACGAGCCATTTCCACTCAATGCGTGTGCGTGCGTGCGTGTGCGTGTGTCCATGAGAATTAGAACTCACAGGAAGCCAGGTGGGGGTGTTTGGATGTACTTCTGATTTGCTGACTCTTTCAGTCCTGAGAGCTGTAAGTGAAACTATTTGAAGAGCCTTAGCATTAGAGGAGGGGGTGGGGAGGGGAGGGATGGAAACCAGGCTGTTTAAATGGCAGTTTAATTAATAAAAAGCTTTGAACTGAACCTTGGCAGCAAAGGTGTTTTTTTTTTTTTTTTAAACCAAATGGAATAGATTGCCTCTCTTAACAACTGCAGGAATTCAGCGATGTGTATCTGAGGTCAGAAGACACTCCTCTTTGCTTGATAATTACACCATATTCAGCACCGACCTCTACAAGACTTTAATTAGATTAGGGCTCGCTCTGATCTAAGAGGCTGTTCGGCACCCTCGCCCTGATCTATGAGGCTGCTCAGCGGGTGACCTTTTGGCTACTGAGCTCCTGGAAGCACGTAATTCTCTGGATGCCTTTGACTGACACCACTCAATGCTGCTGTAATCGCCTAGGAAGTGCTCCCTTTCCCCCCTTTCTAGTGGGGCTTCAACACACTGAGCCAGATTAAGTGTGAGGTGATGCACACTGGAGCAATTTTAAAAAATCCTAACTTTTGCATTCTACAAGCCTCTACCCTTTGAGGTTTGACTGTAGCATGGGGACTATGCTCCCCTCTTGTGTTTTTAGGATATTAGTTGTGACTTTTATTGGGGTTTTATGTAATCCGCCACGAGTCCATGGAGAGTGGCAGGATATACATTGAAATCATAGTAATTTAAATATATGCTGATGGGGCCTGAACTGTCCAAGACAGACAGTTCTAAATAAATATCCTAACAGAAAAAGAGAGAACCTGTCCCAGGCTTTCAAAGTCAGTTAACAATATATTTATACAATCTCTATTTTAATGATGAATGAAACAAGCAGAACGGACTGTAGATTTTGTTCTGTTTTCAAAGTAGACCTTTCATCAGTGGTTGTTTCCTCCTGTGATTTTGAAATTCTATGCATATAATAACAGCCTTCAGGTCACAGGTATGGGAGAGCTTTGTCCAGAGTGGTATCTGGACAAAGCTCTCCCATACCTGTGAGCTGAAGGCCGGTATTATATGCATAGAATTTTGATTACAATTTGGAGTTGGTTGAAATATTGAAAACTTCTAGGATAAGTTTCAAAATCTATAGCCACAGAACAGTGACAGGTATAGTTTGACCCTTACTAAAGCAATAAAGTGAGAGGTCACATGACTGAATGCACCTCTGTACTTGCAACAAAAATTCCCTGCACATAAAAATCTAGGCTAGAGCATTCACTGACATGCTATTTTTCTGAGTGCAGGATTAGTTTGGGTTTTTTTGTTTGAAGATGAACTCAAATGGTTCAAGCCTTAGGTACATGGTTACTTCCTTACTGAGCTCTAGATCTATTTCTAAGACAGGCAACTGGAATTGTCTCCTAAGAACTTTTATCTCCTAAGACCATCATTGGGCACCCAGGTTTTTCTCGTTTGTGAGCTAGTTATTTAGTCATAACCTCTATTGGGTCTAAGCGATGGGGCAGATACAGCAAATGCCGGCATGCCCAACAGGAAGCTACAGAAAGCGACTTCAAGTTTGCAAGCACACATGTTTAAGCAGAGTTTTAATAAGTCTGAAAAAATACACTGTCTATTTTTACAATGGAACAAGCCAACCAACATGTTTCGGTCGTTGACCCAACACTTGAAGAGAGGACTCTGTAAGATCACTCCCTTCCCCAAATTGAGAAAAAAAAATTAAACGTAGAACAACTCGAAACGAACAACACAGTAGCTAACAATTCACAGCATGAAGTTGCAATGGAATTTGGCCGGTCAATTCTCCATGGTGTTCCGGGCTCGGTACAGTTCTCGACCCTGGAGAATGAGCAGCTCCCGTCCTCCAAAGGTGTCTCCCTGCCCTCCTGCCAGTCTCCCGGCAGCAGGCAAGTATCTTTTCCAGAGCCTCAGTGGCTGCACCCGCACTCTTCTCTTAGCGGCTCTTGAACAGCAAGGGCGCCATCTCATTCAGGACGTCACTATCCCCGTGTACCTCTGAGGTCACAGCGGTGGGGCACTGCGGGCTCGTTTCTGGATCGGAACTCGACTCTGCAGCCACTGTCTGTAATCCTCCTCGGCCATCCCCACAATATTTTCCCGCAAGAACTGCAAAAGGAGGGGAAATTTGACTTTTAACAGCAGAGTGTGTGTATGTTGTAGGTGCAGCTGAACTTGTTTCGGAAACAATGTCGTTTAACACTGAAGCTTGCCATGGCATGGCAACTGTCCTGCGAAGCAAGGGCCAGGGTGTATGGTGGTTAGCACAGCCTTTCTCAGCTTTTTCATCAACCCATGAAACATTCTTCAGGCTACAGAGAACCCCAGAAGTGGCATGACTGTACAAAATACGGTTGGGAAGCAGAGCTGTGGACACGCCCACCTGGAGCTCCTCCTCTTCCCACCCCCCCTCCAGGCCCATCACTGGCCATTTGGGGAGGGGAAACGGGTTGGGTCAATAAATCTTTAGCAAATTTTAAAAACATTAAAAATTAATTAACTCCCACCCACTCAGGAAACCCTTCTAGGGCCATCAAGAAACCCCAGGGTTTCACAAAACCATGGTGGAGAAAGCCTGGGTCAGCATGTTGACCCACATTCGAATCCCTGCTCTGCCAAGGAAGCCTTCTAGAACAGTGGTCCCCAACCGCCGGTCTGGGGACCGGTGCCGGTCCATGGATCAGTCGGTACCGGGCCACGGTTCCTCCTCCTCCTCCTCCTCCTTGGCTGCTGCCTCAGGGGCTGCCCTGCCACTCTGGGGCCGGCTCACCTTTGGTGCTCTTCAGCAGCCGCCATGGCTAGGGCTCCCCCTCAGCGTGGCACTGCTCAGCTGCTGCTGGCAGCGCCCCCCAGTGGGCGGCAGGAAGTAAGGGGCGCCAGCGGGAAAGCAAGTGGAGCAGGGGCTCAGGTGCCAGCAGCGACATCCCTCGGCAAAAGACTACCCCCCCCCCCCGGCCTCAGTAAAATTGTCAAGCATTGTCCGGTCCCCGGTGATAAAAAGGTTGGGGACCACTGTTCTAGAAGACCCTTGGTTGTTCTCACATGCTCTCAGGCCGAATTACCTTGCAAGGCTGTTGGGAGGCTAAAACAGAGGAGAACTATGTTGGCTGCTTTTGGGGGGGGGGCATCTTGGGAAGAATGGTGGGTATACATGAAGTCAATAAGGAAATAAATCTCCCAGGAGTGCTTGTTGGGGAGGGATGTATGGACATGGGGGGCTCATACCTGTATAGCTGCACTGACGTCCGGAGAACAGATCTCCCAAATGCGGAGTTCCCCCAAGACTTTCAAGAAGGTGGGGGGTCGGATGCGTAAGTCCGGATTTCTGGCAAACTTTTCCAGTTTCTTCAGGACTTTTTGGGTCCGGTGGTCTCTCAGGACATCGTTGGGGATCTTGTCCAGAAGGGTGACGAACCTTGAAGCAACAGAAGACAACTGATGAGGGTTATCACATAAAACTAGGGTGGCCAGCTCCAGGTTGGGAAATCCCTGGAGATTTGGGAGCGGAGCCAGTAAAGGGCGGGATTTGGGGAGGGACCTCACTGGTGTATAATGCCTTAGAGTCCACCCTCCAAAACAGCCCTTTCCTCCAGGGAACTGATCTCTATCAGCCGGAGATCAGCTGTAACTTCAAGAGAACGCCTGAAATTATTGGCAATCCCATGCAAAGCCTAAGAGAGCCAGCTTGGTGCAGTGGTTAAGAGCGGCGGACTCTAATCTGGAGGGCTGGGTTTAATTCCTCACTTCTCCACATGCAGCCAGCTGGGTAACTTTGGGCTAGTCACAGTCCTGTTAGAGCTGTTCTCGAAGAGCAGTTCTGTCAGTGCTCTCTCAGCCACACGTTGTGGGGAGAGGAAGGGAAGGTGATTGTAAGCCTCTTTGAGACTCCTTCAGGTAGTGAAAAGTATAGTATAAATAAAAGCTAACTCTTCTAACTGGTATAGCCAGAAGAAAGGGTCTTGCTAAGCTCCCTGCCTCCTGTGCTGCTTTCCTACTTCCTCTTGCTCCCCCTTCCAAGCGGAAGTCCCATGCTTGGCTTCTGAGAATTCACCCGACAATCTCCACATTATCTCAAACTATCCTTGTGAGCCCAAGGACTAGGAACTTGTTTTTTTAATAACGAAAACTGAGCTGGACGCAACGCGGTCACTCTTTCTTACCAGTTCTCCTCCTCCGCAGCCTGCTCTGGTTCGTGCCCCAGCACTGCCTGCCTCATTCTCTCGAGGTCTTTCCGGAGCTTTGTGATGTGCTTCAGACTCTGGTATTTCTGGATGCTCTTCTCTTCTCGCCTCCTGCCAATTCAGCTTGTGCATTTTAAAAAAACGAACCTTCAGGCCGGGTTTCAAAAAAGGAATGGCCCCAAGGAAGGGAGCTGGCTTGGCTGGAGACTGCGCTCAAGGACTTCCTGTCTTAATGGTCCCTTACGAAAATTACCATGGTGTCCACTGTTCAGGAGTGCCACTTTCCCCCAATGTTCTACTGAGTTACATGAACGGACCCTCAGGGCCAAGTGCAAAAAAGAAAAAGGAATCTAAATTTTTGCATCAGCATAACCCTAATACTGAAACAAGGAAAACTATAATTCCCCACCCTTTAAGCATGTGAACCACCCTCAGAAAACCCGGGGAGGAAGCAACCGGGAAGCAAACCTGAGTGCTGAAAGGAGGAAAATCAATGCAGAACGACAATGAAAACCTAACAGATATGCATGGTGAAAGTGAGAGAAAATACTATGATAAGGATGTACCTCTCCAGGATATCCAGCTGGTCGTGCAGCCTGAAAGCAGATTCCTGGGTCACATCATAAAACAGCTCCCTCATCTCATTACACAGGTTTTCCTTTCGCCGGATGAAAGAGCTGGAGAAGGAGGCAGAGCAGGGAGACACAAAGGCAGCAGTCAGGCATCTCGGCAAGGGCTGCTGGAGCAGGGAAGGGAGAGGACTCCCTTGAATGATGTAAGGCAAGGATAGTCAACCTGTGGTCCTCCAGATGTCCATGGACTACAATTCCCATGAACCACTGCCAGCATTTGCTGGCAGGGGCTCATGGGAATTGTAGTACATGGACATCTGGAGGACCACAGGTTGACTACCGCTGATGTAAGGATGCCAGTTTTGAGACAAATAATGAGAAACCTGATGGGGCTAATGCAGAGAATCAGTTCTGGAAACATGAACAGCCGGTATGGGGCAGCCTGCGAGTGGAAGCCACGTGCTACATGGCCACCAAATCACAACTATGGAGGCTGTCACTTCCCCAATTCCTGCTTTTGCAGAGCTTCATAGACATGGGTCTTATAAACATCTGCTGAGAAACTGGGAGGGGGAGGAGGAGGAGCAAAGATGCTTGAGTGGACCCTGGGACTAAGGAGAAGAAAACTGTAGGGTTTTATACCCTGCTTTTCTCAACCTTTTATACCCTGCTTTTCTCAACTTTTTTCTCAAAGCAGCTTACAGTCGCTTTCTTGTTCCTTCTGTTGTTTTACTGAAAACTGCTGCCACTGATTTTAGTACAACCAAAGAACTGCACACGGATGTTGTGGGTGTGGCTGTCCACTCGTCTGCTTCCATAGAATTTAATTATCTTCCCCAGAGGTCACTGGCAGTGCCATCTGAAGCAGAATCAGGTGGACTTAGAGGAGGGTAGCTCTGTTAAGGGCTGTACTGCAGGACAATTCATTTGCACTGTCAGTTTCTTGTAGCTTCACTAAACATACATAAGAAAGGTTGACAGTTTTGACTTGACTTGTACAACCAATTGGGTGCTTCTGAATTAGATTTTTTAAATCTGGATTTTATGTATTTGTGGTTTGGTTCCCTTCCCCTCCACCCCACTGCAATTTACTGATCAACAAAACGTTACATGCACTCTCAACACGATCTGCAGGGACAAATCTGGTACAAAAAAAATTAATTACAACTTTGAAACTGTGAAATTTGCTTAATATTGTATTGAGAATGGCATCTATTCATTGCTACTTATTTCATAAGACAATGAAGTCTTTGGGAATTTTCTACAGGGAACAAAATGCTGGAAACGTTTCTGGAAAAACAGCTATGAGTCAGGAGGCTACATCCGTGCCGACATGCTCAGTATAAGAGCCAGTGTAGGAGAGTGGTGGTGAGAATGTTGGCCAAGGAGGACGAGGGAGATCTGGGTTCAAATTCTGACTCTGCCATAAAACTCACTGGGTGACCCTGGAACGATCACTTTCCCTCTGCCTGATCTATCTCACTGATCAAGTGGAGAGGGGCGGGTGGAAACCATGACGTTCCCATCCCTTTGAGGAGGGCAGGATATAAATAGAAGAGGTAGGTGACAAGGATGGCTTGCGTTGCCCCAATCTCCTCCATCACTGTCCTTCACATCATTGCAATCTTGACAACCTTCCCGTTCTAATCTACCAGGATGGAGTGGGTAGCTTGGCTTTCACACAGCAGGGAGCTCCCCTCGGTGCAGCCCATCAGTCAGGGAGGTGGTAGCAGAGGACCATCCGGATTCAGGTACTGTCTGCAGTATGCAGAATCGTCCATTCCAGAAGCAGGAGAAGGAAAACAAAACACTGTCTTCTGCCCTGAATGTCAACACCATCTGGAGGATGGGCTGACAAACAAATCCTTGTCAGATTGCCTGCCTTATCCCTGCTCACAGAAATACTAATTTTGGATCCCAAGGTTCCTATTATCAGCAGCTCCAGAAGTGTACGGACATTCTGAGCATGTGTGAGCCCCGCCTTCTGGATGATGTCACAGTTTGTGGGAGGAGTCTGCTCCCAATCAGACTGACGCTAGGGCAAGACTCTTGCATTTGTGCCTGCCTACCTTTGAGGTCTGGCTAGCTGTTCTGAGCTGTCTTCCTTCTTGTACGTTGCTGTTGTCGTTTTATCTTCTCTCACGCTCACTGCTAGTGAACTGGAACACGATGGGAGCAAATAAAAAAAGACTGAAATTTTTAACGAATGCTATGCAAAGAAGACCATATGTGGTCTGAGTACCTGAGGGACCACCTCTCTGATTGTGCTCCCTGGCCCCAGGGAGGCTTGTCTGGCCTCGACCAGAGCCAGGGCCTTTCCACATGGTGGAATGAGCTCTAAGAAGAGATCAGGGCCCTGCCAGAGCTGAAACAATTCTGCAGTGCCTGCAAAATGAAGCTCTTCCACCAAGTCTTCAGCCAGGACCAATGAAAACACCACTGACTAGAAGCCCCCGGGCCACTCTCACCACCAAACTGCGCTCAGAAAAGACACAGAGTAACACCCGGAAATACTCCCAGATAACCAAACTCCAGTTATTGCAGATAGTAAAGGTAAAGGTATCCCCTGTCTGACCCTTGGGGTGATGCCCTCTAGCGTTTTCATGGCAGACTCAATATGGGTGGTTTGCCAGGGCCTTCCCCAGTCATTACCGTTTACCCCCCAGCAAGCTGGGTACTCATTTTACCGACCTCGGGAGGATGGAAGGCTGAGTCAACCTTGAGCCGGCTGCTGGGATTGAACTCCCAGCCTCATGGGCAGAGCTTTCAGACTGCATAGCTCTGCTGCCTTACCACTCTGCGCCACAAGAGGCTCTTAGTTATTGCAGATACAGAACTATAAAGTTTAAATGCCCTTCAAATTTTAGAAAACTTCTAAGTCACCAGCTATAAACGTTATATGTTTCAGGATGCCGGTATACTGTCCCACAAATTTATATTGTATTGTGCCTCCGTTTCTCTGTTTCTGTATAAACTGCCCTGAGCCTCAAAGGAGGGCAGTATACATGTATAATAAATAAAGAAAAAGAAAACCAGACTAAGCCCAGTGGACAAAGTTGAGCTGACAGAACTGCTTTAGAGACGGGGTAATCAACCTGTGGTCCCCCAGATGTTCATGGACTACAATTCCCATGGAGGGCCACAGGTTGACTACCCCTGCTTTAAAGTACCAGTTCAAGACTACTGAAGTTTGCTATTTTGGAGTATGGCTCCATGCCACTGCCCCTTGGCTCCAGTCTTTTCCTGATCATTGTCCTGCATTATGAACCTCAGAAGAACGGAGTTGAGGACCAAGCAGTCATTGGCAATACCTAACGAGGAAAGCTAGACTTGGGCTCTTCTTGCCTGCCGTTAAACTCTTGACAGAGCAGAAGCAACCTGCTGAAGCCTATTTCTGCCATTCGACATTGAGCTCTCTCTCTCTTCTGCAGAGTCACGACTGCCTCCCTTGTGGCCCTCCCCTCTCAGCCACTGCTGCCCACATTGTGAGTCTCTCTGAGAAAAGCACGATTCAAGATGGCAGCCCTGTGTGCTCTCTACCTCTTTGGCCTTTGCTCCGCCGGGGTTTCTTCTCTCATCACTCCTGAGCTGTTTCTTTCTTCCTTCGAAGATGAATGGGAGCTGAACAAAAAGACAAAGCCAGACGCTGCATCAAGGACATGACTTCTCCAGCCCTGGCAGTCACCCAGCAGTGATGGAAGCTAAAGCAGGTTGGACTTTGAAACAGCAGCTCCCATATTTTGCTTAAAATAAAATTGTCCCGTGGGGTGAGCCCAGCTTCCCTCTGTCAACGGATTTGCTGCTGCCCCATTATTCTGGTGCCTTGCAGATGGAGAACGGGGTCTCCTCTTGGCATGCAGGGCCTAGCCCCACTTTGGTATGGGTGACCTTGGCCTTGACAAGCAGGAACGAGCTAGTTACCCATGTTCAGATCCTACCATGACTGGACGGCTGCACCACACGCCCTCTGCGGGGAGGTTTCTGGAGAGTCTCAGAAGCTCCAATGGTGCAAAATACGGCAGCGTCATTATTTTCCTGAACTAGCTATGTAGGATTTTACCTCTGTGCCAGCAAAAAGCCTACACTGGCTGCCTGTTTTCTTATGAGCACCATATAAAGTGCTGGTCATCACCTTTAAAGCCCTAAAAAGATTGGGATCATGAGACTTCAAGGGCCTGTAAACATTTTCACAGAGTGCTGTCTGTGAGGCAGATCCAACAGTTCTCCTGTGACATTCACACAGAATAATAAGAGAGCCAGCTTGGTGTAGTGGTTAGGAGTGCGGACTTCTAATCTGGCATGCTGGGTTCGATTCTGCGCTCCCCCACATGCAGCCAGCTGGGTGACCTTGGGCTTGCCACGGCACTGATAAAACTGTTCTGACTGAGCAGTAATATCTGGGCTCTCACAGCCTCACTGAACTCACAGGGTGTCTGTTCTGTGGAGAGGAAAGGGAAGGTGACTGTAAACCACTTTGAGTCTCCTTCGGGTAGAAAAAAGCAGCATATAAGAACCAACTCTTCTTCTTCTAATGCCTGTATGCATTGGGCCGAGGTACTTGTCTGAACTGCGACCTCGAGAAGTGGATCGATGAATGAGGTCATGTGCAGCTCCGGCACACCCTTGCCTGTCTGACATCACTCCTCTGGGCTTCGCCGGAGAGCTCCTACCTTTTAGCCCTTTGCCCAATTGAAATGTCGCTGTCTGGTTCAGATCTCATCGCGCTGCAAGGCAAAGAAGGCAACCTGGATCAGGCACGTGGGGAACGGCAGGCTGAGGGGCCACCACCCATTTCTAAGGTCCCAGGGGCCCATCCCAGCCTCAAAGCAATTGTAGACCTGCCAATGACTTTAATGTCACCTCACAGACTTGGGACAGCCCCAGTGCACCAAACTCACCCTGGAATGCCTGTGCAAATCAGCAGGATGGGAAAAGGGAAAAAATGAAGTCAAAATGGAAAATAATACAGGAACCCTGAAATATTTGGGATGCTGGATTTAATGTGCTACTCCCTGGGATAAAAAAAAGCACAAAAATACTACCAACCCTGAACTATACCTAGCCTAACCCTAACCCTTAGTTGAGAACTTAATTGTGTGGTAATCCCTATTTTTTACATACGTTTTGCATATAAAATAATGTGAAAAAATATTTAGACACACCATGTTCTTTCCTACCATGTCACTGCATCTTTCCCAGCCCTAACGCTTCCAACCAAACCATGAAAGCCAGTTATGGGACGTACGAGGGAGGCTTGGGGTGTGAGAGCAAGTATTCTTTACTGAAATTCTTTGCCACGTCTTCATGGATCATCTGAAGTAAGGTCTGCAGATCTGGGGAGGAACCAGATGCAAAATGGTTAGCATTTCCCCAGCCTACCATTTCTTCAGCTCTCCCATCTTGTCTATCTGAAGTGGAGTTCAGAGGAGCAGATCTCTTGCAGGTCTGGTCTTAATCTTTCTAGCCACACCTCTCCTTTTGTCATCATGCCCATTTGGCCATGCACCTTCCAGAGAGAACAAAGACATTCCAGAAGGATGGGTGGGTTAGTTTGTTGCCTCCAAAGTAGCAAGGAAACTTGTTGGATTGTTCAACTGTCCTCAGTTGCTTTGTAACAAAGAACAATTACAAAGAGCAACAAAAACCTGGCCTGTCATAATTAGCATATGTTTTATGGGACACTATATATTTTTTATGTGACTTTCTCTGTCATGGCTTCCCCTAAAGAATCCTGGGAACTGTAGTTGATTTTGATGGATCAGAATTCTCCCCTTTGTAAGTGACTAATGCGTGGCTAGATCCTTTCTGCTGGATCCAGTCAGTTCAAAGTGAAATTGACCAACAGCACTGATGGGAAGTTCCATTGTGTGGCTTTTGAATATATGTTGGGGTTGGTTGTGGGTTGCTTTGGATCAGTTTTGCTTCTTGTACTGTCATGCTGGGGTCACAATAAAGAGCTGAAATGTAAGGGTCCTGCAGGTCTCTGAACCCAGAGATCTAACACACCCGTAATGGAAAAAGGAGAGTAACAGAGGAGTGGCATGACCACACAAAATCAGGACGAGCCTTGCCCCACAGGAAGGGGCTCTCTTCTGAGAAGATGCATCGTGGCATCCACACCCCCCTCCCCGACTTAGTCCAAATGCCTTCATTCATGTTGCTGTAATGAACTCACAGTAACTCATAGGCTCTTCCTCTTCCTTCGGTTCCTTAGCCGGCTTGCTGTAATTGGACTCCATCTCTTCCCCTTCCTTGGCGCCATCTGAAGAATGTGGGACCGCCTCTTCGGAGCCGGGCGTCAGGGAGCTGGTGCTGCCCAGCGTGGTTTTGCTGTGCGGGGAGGACAGCCCGCTAAGTTTGGAGATGCTCATGATGGATGCCTTTTTGGGCAACTTCTTGGGCGTGAACCCACGAATTGTTTTCTGGGTGTATCTTCGACCCTGGAAGAAACAAGCTGCAGGGAAGCATCCAGAGAGGATGGCCTGTTGTGCATCTGAGCTGAAGGCTGTTTTTCACCGGGAAGAGCTACCGGTATGCAATGGCTGGCTATGTGAGCCTTCGCCTGCAAGCTGGTCTCTCTCTCACTCTCTCAGGCAATAATACCATCTGTCCTTAGTATTGCGGCTACCACTGGAAGTCCCAAATCCTAATTTGAGTCCCAAACGTGCTATGTGACTCTAGGCAAGCCAATGCTTCCTTAGACCCATACCCCCAGCCCCACAACTAGGAAGCAGTTAGCCGGAGTATATGTTCTAAAATGGGGAAAACCTCAAGGTATGACCACGGGCTGTAAAAGCTAATGTATAAAGATGTTGAACCATTTCCAAATAGCTTAACCTTTTAGTGTAAGGTCAGAGCTGGACTCCACTGAAGCGCAACTACTCTGCCAAAAACCTCACAATTAACAGCCGCATCCAAATACAGGCATGCAAACGCACTAAGGTCTGCCCCAGCTGCTAGGAGCTTGTGGATCAGCACACTGTCAGGTTAGGAGATCTGAAGCCTGCTGGGAGTTTGCACACTTCCCTTTTCGTCCCTCCTCCCCTCTCCTGGGTGAATGCCCCACCCCCTTTTCTGAACTGAAAAGGGAGCATGGTTATGTCTATACCAGCCTTTTCCAACCTTTTGACCATGGAGGAGCCCTTGGAATAATTTTTCAGGCTTTGAGGAGTCCCGGAATGATGTCAACTGGCCACATCTCCCTGCCACACCCCTGGAAGTGACATGTTACCGGAAGGGACATCACCACCAACGTTAACAGGCAGGCTCAAGAGGAGGGGGGAGGGGGAGAGACAGGAGGAAGTTTAACGTAGGACTAGGCATGCAGGCTCCACCCCCTCCCAGGTACAGAAATCATGTCGGGAGGCAAGAAGGGGGAGCAATGGATGTGGCTGGTTTCCATGTTTGGGGCCAAGTCCTTTAAGGCAGCCCCCTGGAGCTTCCACGGACCTCTGGTTCAGAATCCCTGGTCTATACCCACGTTAATGCTAACCATGGCAAGCTTTAACCAGGGTTTATCAGCTCGCTTCAAACTCTGATTGCAAACTTGGGTCAGAAGTGAGCCACTGATTAAAATGGCCATCAGGGCAGATGTAGTGCATCTATTCTTATTCTTATTCTTAATCTTAATCTTAATCTTAATCTTAATCTTAATCTTAATCTTAATCTTAATCTTAATCTTAATCTTAATCTTAATCTTAATCTTAATCTTAATCTTAATCTTAATCTTAATCTTAATCTTAATCTTAATCTTAATCTTAATCTTAATCTTAATCTTAATCTTAATCTTAATCTTAATCTTAATCTTAATCTTAATCTTAATCTTAATCTTAATCTTAATCTTAATCTTAATCTTATTCTTATTCTTATTCTTATTCTTATTCTTATTCCATTTCTAGCCCGCCACTCCCAGGAGGCTCGTGGCGGGTTACAACACATATAAAATCCCCAATAAAAACTCCCCCTAATACATTAAAAGTATTTCAAATGAGAGTGGCCCTGAAAATGGGGGGAGGGGTATAGGGTTGCTGACTTGGGCTTGGGAAATCCCTGGAGGGGAGGGCTAGGAAGGAGCTCAGCAAGGACGAGGTGCCGTAGAATCTGCCCTCCAAAGCTGTAATTTCCTTCATCAACCTTAAGGATGGCAACTTCATCCCAGGAGAATGGAGGCCAAAGCGCCAGCTTGCTGAGAACCCGCCACAGAGAACGACAGTTCCAGGGACTCCTTCGAAAGAGGGGAGGGCTATTCAACCAATCAAAATCCGCCAGAGCAGATATGCTCCCGGTTTTTCACAGCAGAAAACAAATTCATTGAGTGATGCTTTCCCAAGTTACCTTTGTGTGGGTGAGGAAGTGCTCCCATCGAGTCTTCACCATCTTTTCTTTATTGATCACCTTGATGGAATTTCTGCCTCCACCGTAATCCCTAAAGGGGTGGGGCGGGAAACGAAAAGATTTCTAGTTTCCCGGCTGGGCTTTTCTTACAGGTAGCTTTTATCCCGTTTTCAGCTTGATTTCATCCTGGAGTTTGCCACAGGCACTATGCTTCATGGCAACCCCCCCCTTTTTTTTTTTAATGTGCACAGCACATCTGTGCATGAGCCTTTTGCTCTCAGCATCTATAAAATACCTTTCTTCTTCCAGGGGAGAAACTAAGACTCAGTGGCAGAGCAAATGCTTTGTGTGCAAGAAAGGTACCAGGTTCTATGCCTGCCATCTCCAACCTAAAATCCATCTAAGTTTTTGAGGGAAATCTTTGTCTGTGAGACACTCTGGAGAACTAGACAATTCTGAGCTTTGATGGACGGACAGAAGGGAGCTTACAGCTCCAGGAAGGCTTGTTTTTGCTGAAATGCCAAGTACCTTTGAGAAGCACTGGAGACATCTTTCCTAGTTGGACTATCTATAGAAGCTTTTCTCAACTTTTTTACTATTGAGAAACCCCTGGAACATTCTTCAGGCTTCGGGAAACCCCAGAAGTGGTGCAGAATATGGCTGGGAAGCAGAGCTGTGTACACCCACCCATGGCCCTTCCCCTTCCCATCCCATCATTGGCCATTTTGGGATGGGGGGGTCTATTTAAAAAAATATAAGATTAATTAACTCCCACCCATTTAGGAACTCCTTCCAGAACCCCCAAAGCAACCCCAGGGTTTCATGAAACCCTGGTTGAAAAAGTCTGATCTATAGGTAGGGTTCGGAGCATTTTTCCGTTCTGCAGGGGGAAAAAAAGATACAAGGTGGTATTGGCAGCAGAAGACAGCTTTCATTGAACACCTGTAGGACTCCAAAGCTATGCCTGAATGTGTGTGGCAGTATCTGATGACACCCAGACGTCAAAGGTAGTGAAGTCCCACCTCCTTCCAGAAGATGGAAACACAGCTCTGCCCCCTTCTGAGACTTGATCAGGCCAACGGCTCCCATTTCCCAGGCTCAGCCTCCCTCACCACTACCATTCCCACTTGCCCCCAAGCTCACTTTGGATTCCAGCAAGTGATCAGAGGCTTCATGGTGGTGTTGGGCTCGAGAGTCAAGGCTTCCAGGAACCAGTGGAGAGCACACAGCTGCCGAAATAGGGACTCGCTGTCAGAAACAAAGGAAGACAGATGAACTCATTGGACAGAGAAAGGGAGAGCAAGAGTTACTGAAACCATATCGAAGTCTGTGTACGACTACTGAACATGTGTTCTTTTACCCCCACTGGCACCCTCCTGTGACAAATACTAGACTGTAAGCTCTTTGGGGCAGGGAGCTGTCTTGCCTGTTACTCAGTAAAGTGCCAGGCGTACTAATACTGTAACAATGACAACAGCCTTTTCCAGTTTCTGCACCACAGGTTTTGAATTAAAGCAGCATGCTGGGCTGGAAGTACAAGAAGTTTCTGTACAGAAACATCTTATCTTGCAAGCCCTCATGTTTGGTGTCGTGTTTAAGACTTCTAGTCTAGCGAGCCGGGTTTGATTCCCTGCTCCCCCACATGCAGCCAGATGGGTGACCTTGGGCTTGCCACAGCACTGATAAAGCTGTTCTCACAGAGCAGTCCTGTCAGAGCTCTCTCAGCCTCACCTACCTCCCAGGGGGTCTGTTGTAGGGAGAGGAAAGGGAAGGCGACTGTAAGCCGCTTTGAGACTCCTTCTGGAAGAAAAAAAGAGGCATAGAAAAACCAACTCTTCTTCTTCTTCCTGCTTCCTCATGAATGTTCTCATCAGATCCTTAACAACAGCTGAAATAATGAGTTTGAGAAATGGACACGCAGCTCTGTCTAGTGCAACCAGAAGGGCGCATGTGCCCACACACAAATCTGCTTGAGCAGCCCCACCCCACCCCATTCCACCCTTCACCCCATATTCAGGAAATAAATGTGCCATAGTGGAGATATCCATAAGGAACTTCCCCCCCCCCAGATTTTGAAAACAGGGCACTTTCTGCTTCCGCAGAACTGAGTCATCGGAGACAGGCCGGGATAGAAGTTTAAGACATTTTTTAAAAGTAAGAAAATAAATAAATAGCAGCCATCTCCTGGGAGATGCTGCTGCAATTAGTATATTTGCTGCCCAAGATGCATGACCATCCAGATGCATGTTAAGACTAAAGGATACACTTCAGCAAACAGAAGTCCTACTTTCGGCTTTCTTGAAGCCAAAACTCTGGCCCCTCGACATTTTAAAATGATTAGCCCTTTCATGCAATAAAACCCTAAAGATGTGACTTCAGGTCTCATTTCCCTCTTGTACACAGGGGGATGTGCCTTAGAACATACAAATGCGCATCCGGATGCTTTGCAGATATCAGACCGTTATGGACAGGAGTGAAAGGTCGGATGATTTTCTTCTTCTTTTTCCCTGACTCCCTCGCAAGAGGACATTCTGTTAAAAAGAAACTGGGGTGGGGGTTGGAGGGGAGAGAAAACTGTTAGAAAATAAAAGTGCAGCATGTTCTCTGGTACTATTGATTGAACTTTTCCATCTGCCTCTGTGCACTCTTCATTCTCAAGGGTACCTTGACCTACAGAAACCAAGAAGAGCACGAGACCTTCTCAACCAGTTTGAGCAAATAGAATTAAAAACAGCATTTTTTTTGCATACTTAATAGTTAAGGTGTTTTTTTAATGGACAGTGATGGCCAGAAGATGCTTTCTTACGTGGACGTTAACTGTTAACAACTGGTGGCTAGTAGGTGGCTAGGCAACACCCCACCTCTTTGGATGGAGATGGAGGAACAGTGTAGTAGTAGGATGGTACTATGCATAGGAGGCAGGAGCCTGACTACTGTAGTATTGTTTTGGGAGGGTAAGCTGCTGTCTGGTTTGGACATGCTGATTATGTTCAGGTACACTGCTGCCATTTCTCTTGCACAGAAGAAGTGAATTTGGCAGAAAACTGGTTAAGCTACCTGACAAACTGCAGGACTGATGGTCTTTGTATGATCCTGGCCCACAGGGGATAACTCTCCTACTGACGGCTGCCAGCTTATGTGTTCAGATTGGATAAATTACAACCTAGGGACAAATCTAACCAGTGGAAGCCTTTCATCTGATCCTCCAGTTGCTTGATGATTTGTCAAGAACATCAGCCTACCAGGCTGTAGTATTAGCTAATGGCTGACGGTCCTCCAAAATTATTAAATAACTTGATGGCAAGAGTGACTAAAAATCATCTATGGCAGAAGAATGGGAAAGAAAGCTACAGCTAGGTCTCTACCTACTTTGAGGATCTTCAAGTTGGACAACAGCTTTTCTCTTTAGAACTGGCACCTGACAGGGGCCCTCAAAATCGGGCAGAGACCCACAGGTCATCTTCAGGCTTAAAAACGTAAGTCAAAAGAAAATGTCAATAAACAAACATCATAGGAATCCTTGTGCACCACTTACTCAGTTATTTCTTCATCAGATGTGTCATCATCATCATCAGATGATGATCCTGGATATTTGGGGGGCCGGAATTCAGTTTTCCGCCTCTGGTCTTCTTTCTGCTGTTCCAACATAAGCATGTTCTTCCTCTCCTCTGTTTCTCTGTGAAGCATGTGGAAATACCCTCGTCCTATCTTCACGGAGTTTATTAAATGCCTGGTAAAAATGACAAGAAACCAAACACTGATGGAGGGGGGAGGAGGAGGGGAAGCTAGTAACACACTGTGTTATGGCTGATGTACTTATCTGAGTGTATGAGAAGTAACATGGTAGATATATATATATGTAGATAGATATTATATATGGCAGTACAATAGAGATATGCTTTTTATCTCTCTTTGATTTCTACTAGAAACAGCCAGTACATGTTGAAGACTTTGTGTTTCAATGCATATAAAAGGAGACTTGAGATGCCTCTATTCTTCCAAATACAGCTCCCTGGACACCCCCAGCTCTGGACTTTTATTAATTTTTTTTTTATTTTATAGCTTTTATGAAAGAGAAGGATTTTTAAAAAGCAAAGTTCAACCTCAGGAAGCAGCTTCAGGGCCCCAGTGACCTGAAGGAGGGAAGGGGGCATAATGTTGCAAAAACATGACTTATTCAAAACAGCGCAGACTCACAAAATAACAAAAACTAGCTTGCAACTTGATAATTATATACTCTTGAGTCAGTTTCTTATATGAAACTAAACTTCTATTCTATCATCCTCTCCTGTACAGTTCTTAATATTGAGTGTGCAGAATCCAAGCCATCATCTAACTCTCTATAACCAGGTCCCAAACTTTTAACCCTTTAGGACTATGCAATTTGGTGATCTTTCAGAACCAATAAGTGCTCCTTCCAATGGAAACTTCAGGAGGATGACCTCATCCTTTCATTCCCCCTTCATCCAGAATCTCAGGGGTTATCTATCAACAATTAGCTAAAATAGCAAATTTCAGAGTCATTCTTACAAATATCTGGGCACTTCACATACCAGGCAGTTACTCTTAAAGTCAAAGGGAGTCTTTCAAGATGCCTGACTCCGAGGTTAACAGTAATCACAGAGAGGAGGAGTCAGGAGAGAGGAAGGAGTTGGGGCTCAACCCCCCCCCCCCCCCGTACTCCAATTCCAATCCAAACAGGGGGTTCCCCTGTAGCTGCTTTTTAACATTAACTCTCTCATTATGGAATTCTTTATTTAGAAGATGTATACGCTGCCTCTCTAGAGACCTGCTTTGAGGTGCCTCAACCAGAACAATGCAATAAAACCACTCTCCCATTAAAAACAAGCCAGGGTCTTAAAACAATCAGAAAAACAAGCCATTAAAGACAGAAGATGGTCTTCAGGTCAGAGAAGACCATAAAAACCATGGACCAACCCCTTCATTGAAAGCCAGTCTGATGAATGATTCCCAGTATCAGGGGTAGCCAACTTGTGGTCCTCCAGATGTCCATGGACTACAATTCCCATGAGCCCCTACCAGCGGTTGCTAGCAGGGGCTCATGGGAATTGTAGTCCATGGACATCTGGAGGACCAAAGGTTGACTACCCCTGCCCAATATGATATGTTGTTTGGACCTGGCTTGCTGACTGTGATCCAGTGAGTCTTCAGTTGACGAAATGTTTGAACGAAATTCTTCCCCAAGCATAAATGAAAACCCCAAGTACTGCCTCTAGCAGTCTCAAACAGATTACCCACCCTGAGCACAAGGGGTGTCCGGCATCCTCTTGGCAAGCCCGTCACAGTAAACGGTGCCTGTGTCAAACTCTGTTTTCTGATGATCAAACAATGAAAACAAATTGGCCTGAGGCTTGCTTGTGCACCACTGCTGATGGCATTCAAATTCCCCAAGTCATGTCCCAGTTGTCTGCCTGCCGTTAACAGGCACAGCGTTTGGAGAAGAAGGACTTAATAATGGACAAATCGCGGTTGCCAAGTGGGCAAGGCTTGGTAGCTTTCTGATTTATCCGATGTCTCGGAAAGTACTGGGCATCTTTCCTAGGCCCAAAAACATCCCAACAGCCACCACAAGGTGCAGAAATTACCTTCCTCTTCGGCTCTTGCATAGCTAATAGCAACCCTTCTTTAGTGATGACTGATGGGAGTGCCAAGCTAGGGTCGGGTTCAAGTCACAGCTCACTGGGTGACCTTGCACCAGTTGCCAATCTCTCAACAACACTTTCCTCACAAGATGAGCAGAGAGAAGGAACCACATCAACCATCCAGAGCTCCTTGGGGTACATACCCACATTTTGTGATTTTATTTCGAAACATGTGGTTTGACCTACTGATTCAAACAAGGGCAGGTGTGTTTCATCATCTCTGTGATGTGGGCTGGCAGGAATTTTGTAAAAGAAACCATCGATCCAAATGCCATCAGGGAAGTAGAAAGTCAGCTGGGTGGAAATAATTCCCCCAGGCAGGGCTTGACTGGAAGCTGGGGAGGACAGAAAGCTCAGGAAGGATGCTGTGTTCAAAACGAGGCCTACGATTTCCTTACTGATAAGAATGAACCGGTGAAACCACCTAGAGTAGGGGTAGCCAAACTGTGGCCCTCCAGATGTCCATGGACCAATTCCCATGAGCCCCTGCCAGCAAATGCTAGCAGAGGCTCATGGGAATTGTAGCCCATGGACATCTGGAGGGCCGCAGCTCGACTACCCCTGGCCTAGAGAGTCTCAAATAAATAAAAAAAAATGAAGAGCTTCAGTATAAGAAAGGAGAGGATCAATGGATGGATTTCACACAGTGATTCAAAAGAACTGTTGCTATGGCTGTGGGTTTCCAGTAGAAGGGTTTCTTTTCTTCCTTTCTTTCTTTCTTTAGAACAAAGCCTTTTGCGGAATGAGGGGACGAGACGGACAAATGAGGATGCACGATGGCAGCAAAATTGATCCATCAGAACAGACGGCTCGGCGACGGGTGTGTAAAACATGTTGCTATCCTGTCCGAATCAGACAAGTGCATCCATCTCGTGGCGTGCCTCCTAAAGTAATGGCCGTGCCGAGTTCCAACCAGCCCCTTTCTTTACCAGCAAGGCATTAAATCCCCGAGGGCGAGACACTGAACAAATGACGCAGGCTTCAGGCGCTTCTCACGTTCAAGGTGAACCTCTTCTCACCTTGCCTGGCCCTTGCATATCACACACAGTTTCTCAAAGGAACGGTTTTCAGGTTGAAAAACTGCAAACCTCAGCTCCTCCGGTTCTTGCAGGAGACTTAGCCTCTCTGTTTAGAGAGGTTTAGAGAAGCTCTGCAAGTCAATAGAGGGCGGCTGAGAGGCACCAGTCGAGGACTCTTGGGATTCAACCTGCAGGCTAAGGTCTTGCTTTGCAAGCTCCCTGACTTGGGGCCTGGGTCAGCATCCTTGGGCTGGGAAAGCCCACCGCTGCTCCCAGCAAACTGCTTCTATCCAACGGCTCCAGTCCTTGACACCCATGCCTTCTCCCTTGGGGCAGTGGCAAAGACAGGGTGATCAGGACGATTGGTTTCCGTACAGGTCCCATCTATTGCAATTGCAAGGATTCATGGCTACGACATGGCCTATGTGCAATCTTCCAACTCTATGATTCTATTCTGAACGAGAAAACGACTTCAGTGTGTTATGCTTCCGGACGTCATGACAAATTGGAATTAAAGTGAAGGCAGGACCTGGGGGCACTATACAAGGGGAGGGTGTATGTAAGCCTGACAATCAACCAGGGTGTTGCTCATCGGGAACAAACCCAAGTTTGTTCGTACGCTGTAACGGAACCGCACACACACACATGCACCGTGCAATCCCAGACTAGAGGCAACCGAGCCTCCGACGGGTGGATAATAGGCAAGCAGGCCATAAGGAGTAGAAGTCTGTCTACGCCATTTGAAGCAGTCCAAATAAAAAAGATCATCCAACCTGTTTCGAGTGGCTCATTTTCATGGGGCAAAGCAAATATATTTGCATGTTAATATCCCGTCTCATCAAACAGAATCATTCATATAGCAACTTAATAAAATTAGTCTTTGCTGCCAACTTGATCCGGGGGGGGGGGAGAGGTACAAATCATTCATTAAAATGCAAATGTATTAGAGATGAACTTTGGAACACATTTATTATAGTAATTGAGCTCCAGCCGACTGTAAGTCACAACACGGATTTTCCGCCACCTTCTAGACAAAGGCCGTGCCTTTCCCGTAAACTAATATCTTTGTTAGCAGGGAAATTAAGAGAGATTTTGGAGTGCTAATCATTTCCAGCAGAAAGCTCCAGCTGTTTTATAAGATTACATTAATATAGATAAAGGTCAGTCTCGTGTTGTTCCAAAATAAAAAATGACCTCGCAGCAAACAAAGTATACAGCGAGTCGACTATAACCACATTTTTAGTGCTTAATGCAACGTCGTGTGCATTTAATTATTCTTTAAAGCCTTTTATTTTCCCCCAAGCGATTCAGTAATTGTAATACAGGATGACAAAGGAATTAAAGTCAGGCTCTCGCCTCCAAGATGAAAGCACCATGGTGCCGTAACAGGGAGAAATGCGATGGTGATCCTATGCGGGCTACTTTGGGAGCAAGCCCCACCTGAACTTCCAAGCAAATGTGAGGAACCAGTCATTGATGACCTCTTGGTTATTCGTCTGGGGTCAGGAACACAATCTAACAGAAGTGACAGAAGCTTGATAGTAAGCGAAGCAGGACGATAATGTTACTCATGAGGAGACTACATTTTATCACAACTGCCTCTTCCAAAAGCAAGACGAGAGCTCGTGAGTGTATTTATTTATTAAAACTGCCGGTGAGCAAAGAATTTTTGTTTCTTTTGGGATACTCCTGGTCATCGGTATCAGCCTCCCTCCCCATTTCTGGTATTGTCTGTGCGTGTTTTTTTTTAATTACTAGGAGCAAAGCTCGTTTTGACAATAGGCCATAGAAGGGCAGGAGGACTCCTGCAGAGCAGGGCAGCTGAGCTTGATGGTCTGGTCTGTCGTGCTCTGAAGGAGCCCTCCTGCCCTTGCTCCTGTAGAACTGGTGAACTGGGCCAGATGGCCTTCTCTGAGCTTTCCAAGCAGCTAGAAGGCTAGGACCTGTAAAAACACACAGGTAGCAAAGTAGTAACGTGCCATAGCTGTAACTTGTGGCTCAAACAATCGAAATGGGATCATCAACAAAAGCCATAGCTGATTTTTCTACTGAATAAGAGAATTCCAGTTTGAAGTCACAGTAAGATGCCAATTGTGCGATCCTCTCTGACTCCAAGGAGAAACAAAGTCCACCTGTGTCAATCACGGCGTGTTGCCACTTGTAAGACCCTTGATGTCACGTGTAGACATAGATGACAAATGGCTCCTTGGTACGAAATTACGAGAGAACGCTACTCTAGGAAAACGCATAAGCTGAGACTCACTCAAGAGAACAACCAGGAAAGGCAGGGATGTTGACAGGCACCTAAAATAGCAGCTTCCTTCTATGACTGATGGTGTAGATAATATTTCATCCATCCATACACAGCAATAGCTGCCCGTTCCTGTCTGCTGTCTAATTAATGTGAACTGTCATTTGTGGGGGGAAGCAAAGTTTTTCTTCTTCTTCTGGAAAAGAATTCCGCAAACCTCCAACCGTGACAGCGCAAGAAGCATGCCAATTAGAGCGTTGGCCGCCAAACCATAAAAGAAGGCAAGAGAAGACCTGTATCCAAGCAACTAACATTACCAAGTATTAGCTATAGTGGAAACCAGAATCGGCGGATAAATGCCACCTTCTCAAGCGGCGGCTCGATTGTTCCTCTTCTTCTCTCTGAACTCAAAATCATCCCCCCCTGCTAGGATCGCTGCTACACAAACAGCTTGATCCATCGGGCTGGTTTGCCTGGGATGGAAGGCAGAAGGCGGGTGGTGAGCGTGTCTTGCAGTGGATTTGCAGAGAAGAGATAGGGGACATAAAGCAACCAAGACTTGACAGCATTCAAACGAAGAAAGCGGCCTATCTTCTATAGACTCAGCTGGCGGGTGCAAAGAAAGGGAAGAAAGCAAACAAAGCGATTTAGGCTTGGCAGAATTCCAGTTCAAGTGACCGGGCACAACATGGCAACAAAAAAATGCATCACTGCCGGTAATTGGTGCAGTGGAGTAACAAGGCTTCAAGGACACGGAGCAGTGCCTGGTTTTGCAGGGGACTCTTGGCGCTTAAACTTCACCACCATCACTTTCTCCGGTATGCTGCGGAAAGTGCTGAAAGGGGAAATGATGACACTCCCCCGCCCCTCTACACACACACCTTACACAATCCTGCTCACAGCCTCGACTCTCCAAGAGCATTTGCCTCATTATATTCAAACATTAACAAGGACGGACTCATTGCCAGACTGAAAACGGAAAACAAATGAATCTAGAGATCGTTTTGGCAGAGTCAAAGTCTAAATAAATGAGATAAGAGACTTTTTATCTTCTTATACTTAATTAAGCCACTGGACAGATTCTGTCTCTCATTTGTGACAGCTGGTTTAGAGCAGGGGTAGTCAACCTGTGGTCCTCCAGCTGTTTTCTGGCAGGGGCTCATGGGAATTGTAGTCCATGGACATCTGGAGGACCACAGGTTGACTACCCCTGGTTTAGAGAATGAACTTCTGTTCTCCTGCACTGCAGAAGGCAGCAGAAATTAGGATTATGAAGCAGTGGTTTCATGAGCATACCCATCGTGTAGCTCCCCAATTTCCCTTTGTGATAATTTAGCACCAAAACTTTGCCATGTTGCTTCTTCAAAGGAACACGATTGCAATCCGATATCTCTGCAGAGGATCTGTTTGTCATCAATTAACTCCGTATCCCAATACAGTGCGATGTAGTGGTTAACAGTGGCCACTTCTAATCTGGCCAGCTAGGCTTGATTCCTGACTCCTCCACATGCAGTCTGCTGGGTGACCTTGGGCCCATCACAGTTCTGATAGTGGCGTTCTGACTGAGCAGTCTTGTCAAAGAATAGACTGGAGATCCCTGGGCCACACGTAAGTCCACATGGCCTTGACCAGGGCCAGGGCTTTTTCGGCCCTGGCTCCGGCCTGGTGGAATGAGCTCCTGGGACAGCTGAAGGCCCTGCAGGAGCCAGCAAAGTTCCACAGGGCATGTAAGACTGAGCTCTTCCACCAGGCCTTTGGCTGAGGCTGGATCAGGGGTAGTGAAGGAAGATCTAGCCCCTCCTCTGGAATGCCATACCGGGAACACGGTTGAGGGGTGGTGAGGTGGGAGGGGTGGGTGAGTTGGGGGTTGGTCTGGCGGGTTGGGGGTGGGATGGGAGGATGGGAGGGGGATTTTAATTGTTTTATTGGTTTACGTTTATTGTTTTGTTGTTAAACTGCCGTGAGCCAGCTGCTGGGAATAGCAGATCAGAAATCAAATGAAATAAATAAATGATAAACAAACTCTAATAAGGCACAGAAGTAACAGGAGGGTGTAGGGTTTTTGTTTTAAAAGGGCCCCAAGAACATTAGCTATGACCCATATGTTACATTCATAAATCCTTATGTGTTTCCCCTGTATGGAAATTGAAGATGAAACAGGAGCTGTAGCTGACTTTGTTTTTCTCCCCCCCCCCCATAACTGTTGACACCAGCTGTTTCAGTATGGCATGAGCCCTACATCCGAAAAGCTGTGGGTAGAAGTTTGCAATTTCAGTACCAGAGCAACTGGAAAAGAAGCACCAGAAGCTCCAGGCAAGCGTCCAACTGCAATAGATAGCGTGGGGACGATCTCAGCAGAAACCTGGTGTTAGACATCATGACGCGTGTTTTACCCCGTGAACTTCCTGTGCTCTGCCTCTTCAGCACAGATGTATTTTCAGTGATGGGGAACATGCCCATTCCAGGACTTAAAATTGATTTCTGCTCTGGGGTGGGGGGCTTCTGGATTTTCTTTAGAAAAAGGGAATGGCATAGAGGTACGGAGATACATTTCCCTGAGTATACTGATCATGAACCAATTAAATGAAGCAGTTAGAGACAGGGGTGCATGGCGAAGACTTTCCTAAAGAAGAAGAAGAGTTGGTTCTTATATGCCGCTTTTCTCTACATGAAGGAGTCTCAAAGCAGCTTACAGTCGCCTTCCCTTTCTTCTCCCCACAACAGACACCCTGTGGGGTGGGTGAGGCTGAGAGAGCCCTGATATCACTGCTCGGTCAGAACAGTTTTATCAGTGCCGTGGTGAGCCCAAGGTCACCCAGCTGGTTGCATGTGGGGGGAATGCAGAATCGAACCCGGCATGCCAGATTAGAAGGCCGCACTCCTAACCACTACACCAAACTGGCTCTCTCCGAGGGTCGGACACGACTGAACAGATGACATCATCCCTTCTCAATGAGGCTCCTGACATTACATTCCGTGTGGAGGGTACTCCAACAACATATCTGGTGGTGCATAGCACTTTCTCTCTTCCTCTGTTCTTGAGGCTAAATCGTGGGCTGCTACATATAGCTTTAGGAGAATGGTGATCATCTTTCCTGCAGTTTCTTAAGTGGTAAAAATAGCCCTACCAGATGCCACCCCAGACTGGGGTGTGGGGTGTGGTGGGTGGTATTGAGAAATCAGCATGGGGAGAAAAGTTAAACTGGCTGTGTCACTTCCACCATCTCTCTCTCCCCTCTCCATGCTTTTAGTCTATGTCTGGGTGTGTGTGTGTGTGTGTGGGGGGGGGGAACAACCATCAAGATCCCAGCCACAGATTTCCCAAGCCACATGTAGTTTGGTCCTAAAGTTCCTTCTGCCGATTTGCTAGATGCAGACATAGCTACAAACAAGAGCTGATGCGGCTTTGTTCTGCTATGGATTCAGCCTGGCTTTTCTCCAGTTTAGCTCCTCGTGTGTGTTCCAGATCATACGCTAACATAGAACGTTGCCAACTGGGATGGGGAGTTCTCGGAATCCGCCATTTTGCCCCAAGGGGACTGATCGCCATCATGTGTAGACTAGCTGTAAGTCCGAGTGATCTCCAGGGCCCGTCTGAAGGTTGGCTATCCCGCTTTGCATCTGCTCTTCTCCTCTTAGGCTTCATTGTGATTGTCTTTTTTTTAAAGCATTATGTATGTTTATCTAATTAAATACTAGTTTAGGAAAAAAACAAAGAAAGACAAAACAGAAAAGCTCTGAGCAGGAAATGGAAAAGGCGATTATTGCAGGGGCCAGCCTGCAAGCTCTGCACACAGACCCGCCAGTTGTACATGGGAAGATCAAATTTACTCTGTGCATTATCCAAAATACGTGAGCTTGCCTCCCACTACAGACTCCCTGCTCAAAGTCTAGGTAGACCAAAATTGTACACTGTTTGGTGCTCCATTTCACCGAGCAACCTGTTTTATTATCTTGCCTTAAATCTGTACCTGGCAATGTCCTACTGTTTGTAGTACGTAATTGTGTGTGTTATGATAAGAAAGCAATTAAAAGCAATTTCTACTGATTCAGATAGCGCTAGTACTCAAGTTTAATAGCCTGTGATCACACCGGATTTGTATCAATTAAAGCCATAGGTAGCAACTACTAGAATAATGGGCTTGCCTATTGCGAGCCAGGTGTGCCGATGTTTTAATTTTTAAAAATCTCTGAGGTTCTGGCATATTCCCTCTCTGAGGACCTAAGCCTCAGTCTGAGGATTTTTTAATAAAATATATATTACTTAGGATCATAACAGCATGTGGATGAAAGAATTATCATACCAAATGAAGTTGAAAATGTGCAAAGGTTTTGATCAGCCCACAAAAAGGAAAACAGAGCTTGCGTTCCCATCCCAAACAGAAGCTTATCACTTACAATTGATTCAGTCCCCAACAGCTAGGATAAAACAGGAAGTAATTAATTACACTGACTGGAAAGACAGGACAATTTTAAAGGGAGAGCCACTCTGATAAACTTCTACAGCTCTTTGACTCCCCAGTGGCTGGAAGTGCCTGCCACATTAATTCCACTTTAAGTATGGGGGGAAAAAATCACCACAAATCAGGTCTGAAAAACCTTGGAAAAACAACACGGAGCATAGAAGAATGCAAGAGTCTGACAATATCATTTTCATCTGGATTGTATTTAAAAATGGAGGGACAATTCCACACTAAACAGCTACTGGGCCTTAACTATGAAAACTGAGAACTAGGACCTCAGATCTGCTGTAGATCAACTGACATTAAAGATTCCCCATAGGGATGCAAGACACCCACCCCTGGTTGGGGCAAGGGTTTCCCCCACTGCTAGTCCCCACCTTTCTGAGGATCAGCTCTCTGTTAGGGGGGAATTACCTTCAAAATGCGGAACACCTGACATTTCAGCAACATGCCTATGTGACTTTAACATGACCCAGAAGTGACATAGGCACACTGGGGAGATGCTCTGATTTTGGGATAAAAATTCTACAGTAGAAGTTAATTAAGCTATAGTAAAGCACAATGCTGGCAGGAGCTCATGGCAACTGTAGTCCATGGAAATCTGTAGAGCCGCAGTTTGCCATCTCAGCCATAGAGTTTTTGCCCAAACCAGTGTTGCCTACATTACTTCCAGGTCACCCTGGAAGTCATGTGGGCATGTCATGGAAACGTATGAAGAAACTTTCAGCTTTTGGTAAACCCACCCCCAATCCCCCACCCGACAACCCTAATCCCCCATGAACATCACCACAAACAGAGATGCACACACAACCCCATGTAGCTCCACAGAACACTGGCCCAAGGGGTCACAAGAGAAATGGCTTAAAGGCAGCCAAGCATCTGTTTATCAGCCTGGGGATGCCTGTTAGGAAAGCGGGCATCCTCTGGAAGGCTTGGAACTTTTTGAGTCATCAGCTTGAATCCAACCAGTTTTTTTTACTCAGTTTGACCTCATTACCGTCTTTGCCATGGCCACCCTCTCACATGGCTTTAATATATGCTGGTCCCATGATCCCAAGTGGTCAAAGGCCTCTCCCAGAGAAAAACTGATCCTCTGGGAAATGATGGAGCCTAATAGAACTAAAACTATCAGCTATCAATCAGCACCAGCAACTAGAATTTCTACAGCCCTCTGGACATGCACTTGCTTCTCAGAGCTCCTTGCCCCAGGGCAATTTCCGATTTGGCTCCTGACCATAACTCTACACTTCCTCAACGTCTGCCCGGTATTCAGATTACAACATCCCCCCCCTCCTGAGTAAAGTAAATGTAAGGAACCCTTAGCTAGCCATTCTGGAAAATTAGGCTACAATATCTGGGCAGGTCAAAGATTATAATTCCCCGAAGACGGATGACTATCAGCCTTCTTTCTTTTGCTTACTTGGATAGTTCTCTGCAGAATGCCTTGTAAATGTTTTAAACTGTTACTCCAGGTGGAAACACTTGTGTTATATGTGTGCCCTAATATTGCTGGCAGTGGCAATTTGTCAGGGTTTATTTGCAGAAGGCTGTTAGTAAACCGCCAAAGTAGTAAATCATGACACTCGTAGTGCCGTTTGATGCTTGTGCTGTAAGAGCGTTAGACTAATATTCAAATTAAAGAATGCGCAAAGACCACAAGAGTTGTCTCCACGCAAAGAGAATGCAAATGAAGCTTAAGCCAGCCCTGCTCAGCTTTAAACTGTTATCCCCAAGGGCCACTTGATACGTGACGCTTTCCCCGACATTATCGTTATCTCTGTGTCAGGAATCAACATGTACTTCAGTCACGGGGAAAACGTGCACAGCAGGGGAAGGGCAGCTCCTGGGGGCTGGCATCATTCCCATCTGCAGGCATCGTATAGACTGTCAGTCCACCTGCAAGTCCTTCTGCTGCTGCCCTCTGGAAGGAAGAGTCTGCAACCTGGACTGCGACAGAAGCCAGAGGAGCTCGCCATACACGAGCCAGATATTCCAACCGCCTTCTGTTTTATCTGTGATTTTCTGTTTTAATTGCCTGTTACCCGTTCTAGGAAGACTGCCCTGCAAAGCAGGATACAGATTAAGTGGGAATATGGAATGCCTGTTTTGCTGCACTTGCATATCCTTGGGTTTAAGCCCCAACATCTATAAGGACCCTTGGGTAAGTGGATCGGGGAGCTCATGGCCTACCAATAGCTTGCTGGCTGCTGCCCAGAAGATTGGGCATTGGATGCAGGGAAAATTGACAAAAAGATCTACTCTGCGCTTTTTACAAAATAATTGAGTGGATTTGCGCCGTGCTGCTTTTCTGATAGTTTTGTTTCTGGCAGTCTTCCTAGCACCGGTGTCCTGATTTTCGGACAGAACAAAATTTGGTAACATGCCAGGACAAGGGAAGAGTAGCTTAGGATATATTACTCAGAAGGAGCTCTCATTAAAGTAAACCTTGGGCTGGGAAGTCTGATTCAAGAGCAAAATCTAGAAGGAACTTTGGTCTGATTCAACAACAGTCATCTCATATTTTATTATGACAAAAGCCACTAAATAATCAAGCATCAGGAGGCTTAAAGGATCCTATGAAGGAAGAAATGGTTCCTATTAAAATAACATTAATAATAGCAATTTTAAAGATATTACACACAAGTCAGGGAGGGGCCAAGCAGTGTATACATGTATTTGTGTTTTACACTAAATTGGACCACCGTTCCACTTAGTTCAGTGTTCTCTGATCCATAGGGCAGTGACTCTCCAAGGACACAGGTAAAAGAGATCTTCTGCCTGAGATCTTTCAATTCAGGCTGCCAGAGACTGGATCTGGGGCCTTCAGCATAGCAAAAAAGGCATGCTACTACTGGACCTTAGCCCTTCCCCGCATAATAGTGAGGTCACATAGGTGAGTTCTGACTCAGTCCTCAAGAATTGAATTCTTGAATTCTATGGCTGCAATCTAGGCCTGGACAATGGGATCGCCTACTGTGAATGGCATCCTCAATACACTCCTCTTTCTTCACAGAGACCCTTTATTTTTGTTGAAGCACTCAAGCTAGAAAACATAGGCTTTATATGGCACCTCCTGTTTTGAGACCAACCACATCCAGAATACTTGGCTTCTGGGTTGAAGCATGTGTGAACGAGATCTTGGGGTCCTTGTAAGCTAAATATGAGCAGACAGTGTGATGTGGTGATACAGAAGGCAACTGCAGTCTTGGGCTGTATCAACAGAGGCATCACATCAAAATCACAAGATGTCATAGTCCTGCTGTATGCCACATTGGTCAGACCCCGCCTGGAGTCCTGTGTGCAGTTCTGGAGGCCTCGCTTCAAAAAGGATGCGGACAAAATTGAGAGGGTTCAGAGGACAGCGATGAGGATGATCCGGGGCCTGGGGACCAAGGCCTATGAGGAAAGGCTGAGGGACTTGGGAATGTTCAGCCCAGAGGAGTTTGAGAAGGGGCATGATTGCTGTCTGCAAGTATTTGAAAGGTTGCCACTTAGAGGAGGGCAGGGAAAGGTTCCTTGTTGGCAGCAGAGGAGAGGACCCACAATTATGGGCTTAAACTATGTATAGAAGAGTACCAGCTAGATATCAGGAAAAAAATTTTCACAGTTAGTTCAGCAGTGGAATCAACTGCCTAAGGAGGTGGTGAGCTCCCTCTCACAGGCAGTCTTCAAGCAGCAGCTGGACAGATAGTTATTATGGAGGCTTGAGGCTGATCCTGCATTGAATTGGACTAGATGGCCTGTATGGCCCATTCCAGCTCCATGATTCTATGAATGGATGCTTTACTGTGTGCCTTCAGACCTTTCCCTGTTATCACATGCTGCAACGTCATTCTTCTTACCTTGTGTGTACAAGGTCTTTATGGAGGTTCCTCAGATCTTTTACTACGTATCTAAAATGGACAGGTTTCTTCTCAGCCTCCTGCAGAGAAAGATAGAAATGATCTGGTATAAAGGAACCTTGCCAAAAACGTCTCTGAAATCCCAACAATATAATGTCTGCCATTCCACCCTCATCCACACGCTTGTAAACGCTCTCAAAGAACACCGAAAGGTCGACAACATTTTCTACAGATGTGGCCTTTGCTTCTTTCTGTGTACTGCCGGAGTCGGATGCGCTGAAGGAGGCAGACAGACGAAGGCACAGAGGAGTGCTGCCTCCCACAGCAGCGGGGCTGATGCCTCACCTGCCCTGAGACCCAGGTGACACTCAATTTAAAGTGCTGCTGATAAATGAGAAAAACAAGCTCAAGCGTCAAACGTGACTTTCTGCAATTGGCAGAAATGCTGGGGAACGGCACTGAGGTTATTGTTCTAGCAAAACTCACGTCTTGCATTAAGTCCTCCTCCCAGTCTACAATCCTCTCCCCAATTTGTTCCATGATTTAGCCCTTGTATGGAACATCCACTTCTGGTGTCTACGAATTCAATCCCTTAGTCATCAGCTCAACACACATTTACCCAGCCAATCTGAAGGCGGCTGAAGGAATCCATTATTACAGTACTTAAGATGTGTTGGTGAATGGACCAATCATAACGGTCCCTCTCATAAAGTCACCACAAGCTGTAAACAATGCAACAAAAATGTATTCTGTAACAGACAGAGCAGATAAGTAAAGGCAAAAGCCCCAAGATGCCTAACAACTATTTCTAGGCAGAGCTGCCAGAAAAATTCAGAGCAAATCAGAGGGATTTCTCTTATGGAAAAATGTTAATAGACTTCCAGTGAGGCCACAGTTTCGATCAATTTTCTGACAGGGAATTCTATAGATCCCAAGGTTGTCAGTAAAGCCAGCCCCAAAATAAATTTGGGACTGATGCTGCTCAAGAAAAGTATCTGATAAAGGAAAGCCAAAAAAGCATCTGGACAGGTCTAGAAAATTACTCAAAGCAGTTTTATACTTCTCTGCTTTTAGACCTGCTTACCACCACTACAGCCAAATATTAAAACCAGGACGAATACCTTCCAAGACGATTCTCTTGAAATTTGTTCAGAATGAGGAAGAAGTTAAAATTCCATAGTACAAATATTTACTAAGAAAAGCCCAGGACATATCAATTACACCAGCTTAATATGCTGCAGGGCACCTACCAAATGCTAGCTGGAAATCAAAATTAAAATATTGGCCTGGCAATCTCCAAATAACACCAAAATGAAAAGGAAAATACCAGAAATAACATTGGAGGAAGCTTTTCATAGAAAGCCATGGCAGACCGATTGGGGCTTAAGCCCTGCCTTTGGGCCAAGAAGACACAAAGGAAATTCAAGCTGCACTCCAAAGAACCCCAAAAACCAACATAGCAATGAACACACTGCTCCCATGTACCACCATATTGAGAGCAACTAACTGAAGTCCATTGGGATGTGTGTTACCAGCAGCTTGCTGGAAACATTACATTTACCTTTGGCGGAATCCTCTGAGCACCTGACGGCTCCTCAAGTTCCACTACGTCTTCGAGAGCAGAGCAGACATCATCTCTGAGGAGCTCCTACAAAATGAGCAGAGCATGCAATCAGTATGTGGTACCGCTGCACCGTACCTGTTCCAACTGGGGAGGAAAAATTTCCAGCAGTAGCTTATTCATCCATAAATAAGAATGCAGCAATGCGTTAAGGCGTATAATGGGACTGTTTCCTCTGTCACCTGTTGGTTCACCTGAAGCGATTCATCAACATCTATCTTCTGAGGGGAGCTGTCAGCAACAGAACGCTTGCAATGCTCTTACCACCTTGGGCTGAAGAGCCCTTCCTGGTTCTACCTTTAACAGCAAGTTGGAGCCAATGATCTGCCAGTGGGGGACACTTTCCTCAGCCTCCCCCTCTCCCTAGCAGTCCCTTCCAACCCCAGGAAGTGGATTCCCAGCATTGTGGGACCTGCAAAGAATGACAGCCATGCGGGTCAGTGGGCTGCATTGAGAAAAATGGCTCCCGTCTCATAGAATCATAGAGTTGGAAGGGGCCATACAGGCCATCTAGTCCAACCCCCTGCTCAACGCAGGATCAGCCCTAAGCATCCTAAAGCATCCAAGAAAAGTGTGTATCCAACCTTTGCTTGAAGACGGCCAGTGAGGGGGAGCTCACCACCTCCTTAGGCAGCCTATTCCACTGCTGAACTACTCTGGCTGTGAAAATATTCTTCCTGATATCAAGCCTATATCGTTGTACCTGTAGTTTAAACCCATTACTGCATGTCCTTTCCTCTGCAGCCAACGGGAACATCTTCTCCATCTGTGCAACTCAAGTTGGCAGAAGAGGCAGGAGAAGCAATTTTGACACCTGTTACTCCATATGGGCATTCTGATTCCAGAAATCAACGTTCCTAGGGCTGGAAGGGAACTGCTGGGGGCAGGGGGAAAACTGCCATACCCCTTGCACATGTGGATCACCATATCCAGCCCTGGATCTAGAAATCCAAAAGGGTCTGAGAGCCCTGGGAGATGGTGGAGTGTGTGTGAATGTTGATGAAGAGGTCTTAAACAGCTGCCAATAGAAAGATTCCAAAACAGCCAACCAAATCTCCTGCTGCGGGCGTCCAGTGCAGACTCAAATGCCTCTATTATGGAGACTACAACAGAGACAAGAAAATGGCACTAGGGGGAGCCTGAAACCTCTTAATTGAGCTGTTCCAAAAGGCCCGAGTTGCAAAAGATTAAAATGTGCTATCAAAATGGAACTGGGTAGTGTGCAGCGCAACGTAGTTATTAGCCGTAAGACGGACTTAATAGGGCAGCAGCAAACGAGCAATCTGCCCGGTAAAGATGAATTCGTCCTTCTTTAAATACAAGCAATCAGTTCTCTTGAAATACTTCGAGTTTGGCCGCCCTCTGCTTGCCTTCCCAGATTGTGTTTGAGGAAGCAGGATGTGCATTTGGACTCATCAAAGCAAAACCGCCATTAAGACTGCAGAAAATTAAGCCAAATTTACACAAGCAGAAACCTTTATTTTCAACTAAACACGAACATGCATGATCCGGACACTGGGGATAATTCTTTGAGGGCGCTCTCCAAATTCATCTGAGTCCACCTGTGTTTGTGGGCACATTCACAAAAAGAGTAAGCATGCTGGGTTGGGGTGAAATCCCCGACCCATGATTGCCCAAGAGTTTACAATATTATCTCAAATCATTCATATCTTACCTTTCTAATTCATACCTCATGTTTCAAGCAAAGTGATGCCTTTACCCAAAGCAGTTGCAACAAATCAATACGAAACAGAACCAAGCATAAAAGTCATTATGCGCAACATGTTTCCATGTGGAAAACTGGAGAGCTAGATCCCTTTCCCTAAAGTTGGGTGTTGGCTTTCAAATTTCCTGCTTTCATGGAACTTCCGGCACCCTGAACTCTCCCCCTCCTCCCCCCAAAACTTTGCTTGTTATGGAACACAGAATATTCTGGGAGGGACTGATTGCAGACTTGGGACAGAGAAATATACCCCTGCGCATCACAAAAAACATTTAAGCAATTTATGAGGCTTGCTGTGATGGGGCACATGGATGGCAACTGGCTTAACTGAGAAGGGGATTTATGGAAGAGTCGACTGGTAGTTAGCAGCTATGGCATTTAAACAGAACTTTTGCAATAAAAGGCAGTGAACGCTACTTATGGGGAGGGGGGCAACAATAGGGATGCTACTGCTTTCAGGCCCTCCTTCACTTCCATGTATCTGCACCCCTGTGCCTGGATGGCATCGTCCCCTCCATTGAAATGAAGGAAGTTGTTCTTGTGAATGTGCAGATTGTTGGAGTATGCAATGTACACAGTTAAGAAGAAGAAGACCCTGAAGGGGGCAGCAAGAAGACTGTTAGATAGATCAGAGAGTTCAGGACCTTTCTGTCTTTAATATGTGCCTTTTGTCTGTCCCTAGATTGCTATTCTCAGGGTAATTTCCTCTTTCTTCACGGAACTTCTCAGACCACTCTCTCTTGAGCTAGCTAGATGAAGGCACCATCTATCTATCTCTCCTTTATCTATCTAGAATGTCCTTCCATAAATAAACCTTTCTTCTTTAACCTAAAACAGCGTCTGTATATCAATGAAATTACTCTGCTATCCTAACACAAATGAGTCTCTGCAAATATGCAAACTGGGGTCTCTCCACCAGTAACAAATCTCCATGAGTCCATGAGGGCTAGAAGTCTGCTTTTTTTTTTCTAAGACATGGAGACTGAAATCCTCAGGAACCTTAATTCCAAAGCACAGATACTATTCTACATCAGGTCTTATTAACCGTGGTGGGGGGTAGGGAGGGGAGACAACTTCATATTTTGCCCATTTTAGAAAGAGGTTTTTAATTTACATTGCATGTTTTCCCAAGAGGCTTTTAATATATGCATTATTAATGTGAGTTGCTAACGATTCCTTTTCCCTTTCATTCTCCCCTGCACTTATTTTTGCTAAATTCCCGTCTCCCAAGAAATAAGGAAACTTAATTAAAACAGAACAACTAGGATATGAATTAATCTTAAGGGAAAAATCCTGATGGTCCTGCACTAAAGACTTGGGACAAGATCCAACAAAGTTACAACTCCTAAACACATTTACTAGGGAACAAGCTCCAATGAAGAGAGTGGAGCATGAGATCTGAACAAACAGGATTAGGTGTGGATCGTAAATCCAATGTATTTCAGTGGGAGAGAGCAAATGCTATTCCCATCTACTATAGATAGCTCCTTTCTGTATACTTATATGTGAAATCTCAGGTGAGAACCCTATTAGGAAAAACAAAAGAACTATCCAAAGCTCTCATTCCCCCCCCCCCCCATTATATTCTCACTTCCATCTCAGGTCTCTTTTCCATTTCCTTGCCTCTTAAAGAAAATGTCACACACCATCCACTATAAATCCACAAACTCCTCCTTCTGGAGCAGTCCGAACGGCTTTAACAGGACTGCTCTGCAGTAAATTAGTTCTGGATTGCTGCCTTTCGGAATTAAAATGCAAAAGCCGTTTCTGATGTAAATCCAATTAATGCCATTCTTACAGGCAGCCTTAGCATCCCTGCGTTATTTCGGTCAGCCTTGGTTCTCTTCCCAGTCAGGGTATCTGAAAAGCACAGTATTTTTCAAATGTCCCCACATGAGCCAATGCTTTCCTTTTTTGTAATTAAAAAAAATTCTATTGTACACAGTATCTCTGTTTCTGCTTCTCAGATTTCTTTTGCTTTGTTCATTTCATTTCCACAGTTGTTAGGAAGAACGCCAAGATTTTAGCTTCCCACAACCCTCCCCAAGTCTTGTTTGTTGAATGGTGCCAATGAAACAGTTCCATTCCTAGGGTCTTTATCTATCCCATTCAGCATTTCGTTTCCCATCCATCCCCATCCAAGAAGAAATTGGAGACATTCCCCCCCCTGCATCTCCTACAAAGTATTTACCTAGAAGCAATCAGCCCCTACCACAGTGTAGATAGCATGAAAAAGTGCCAGGTCCATGGTCACAAAGTCATTGTTGGTGACATAAACCGGAGCCAGAGTAAGGGCTTCATTCCAGACAGGTCATGGCCTCATAAGCTTTTTTCACTGCCATTAATAATCTGCCCATTTGGTAACATCTGGTGTTGCAGAACTGATGAGGCCAGGTAGGTATAAAACAGACAGATCCCTTAGACAAGAGACTGTCGGAGGGGGAGGGAAACCTAGGTCAGAATGATAGCTACAGAAAGTATATATTTGGAAACTATACTATAACTATATCATCATTTAGAATTAACTTTGTGAAAGCTTACTAGATATTATCTCAATAAGCCTAGAAGAGTTTTGTGGGACTATAAAGCCAAAACAAACGTACTGCAACATGAAGCTTTAATGGACCGCAGCCCACTTAATCAACAAACCTTGGAGGTAACCAGCCTTTTCAATTGCCCAAGCATAAAAAACCCACTTTCTCAGACAATGTGCCATTAAGTTAGGTCACTATTACGATCCCCCTTTTGTAGATGGGAGGATAAGAATGCCCAGTTCGTGGCTCAGAAGCTTAGCCATTATGCTGCACCAGCTCCAAACTAAACTCTATCGGGGAATTGAAGAAAACCTGTGTACTGAACACAGCTTACCAACCCAAAGCCGAGCATAAGAAGTGGGTCTGTAGGTTAAAGGGTCTGATTCCCACATAGGCTTAAGTCCTAGAATGTTTCTTTATAAAAGTTTCCTGCTAAAACTGGACTCGCAAAACAGCTCACAGCAATCAAAATCCATTACAATTATGATTCAATGTAAGATGTTCCTTGGGAGACAGATTCTCAGCTGAAGTTGGATCCAGGTATGATGGATGGTGCCTTCAATAGGTATGGGGCCCCAATAGGTATTTCTCAGATAAAACTAGGCCCAAGGACAAAGCTCTTAATCTATAGATACTAGGAAAAAATCTAGGTGTCTGAACCTCACTTGAGGTATGGACATTTTGTCTATGGTCATCCACTCACACATGTCACCTACTGCTTGAAGGAGCAGTCATTCTTGTGAGTTCCTCAGCAGAAGAGCTGAGATGCAAGGGTGATTGAAGATCAGTCCCTTTGCAAGTTGAACACATGTGAAGCTGCCTTGGGATGAATCAGGCCATGAAAGTCAGCATACTGACCATGGCCCATTATGCACGGCCGCCGAAACGGCGATTTCGGGTCACGTGGAAAACGCGGAGGGGGAAGACGCGACGCATACTGGTTATGCACGGGGCGGGGCGCGACGGCGGCAAAACCCAGAGTAACCGATTATGCACGCGCCGATCCGGGCGCCGCTTCTGATTGCGCCCCGCTCACCCGGAAGCTGCGCTTTCTTCCGCGTTTCACTGACGCGGCTTTTTCGGCGGCATGCACCGAAGCTGCAGCCGGTTGCAGCCGGCTCCGTGCGTTATCCGTGATTTTAGTCGCCGCCATTCCACCCCGAATGTGCGCTAAAACCCCCGTGCATAATGGGTCCATGAGAGCCAGCTTGGTGTAATGGTTGGGAGTGTGGACTTCTTTGAATCTGCGCTCCCCCACATGCAACCAGCTGGGTGACCTTGGTCACGCTATGCCACTGATAAAGCTGTTCTGACCGAGTAGGAATATCAGGGCTCTCTCAGCCTCACCTACCGCACAGTGTGTCTTTTGTGGGAAGAGGAAGGGAAGGCGACTGTAAACCACTTTGAGACTCCTTCGGGTAGAGAAAAGCGGCATATAAGAACCAACTCTTCTTCTTCTATAACCTACTTAGATCAGCAGTAGTTCTCCAAGATCTTAGGTACATGTCTTTCACATCACCTACCACTTGATCCATTAAGATGCAGATGTCAAGTATTGAACCTGGCATCTTCATGGCAAGCCCTGGCACTGAGCCATGGCCTCTTCTACAATCCCAGGATCAAGCTCTAGAATTTGGACAGGTTCTGGGGCTAAACCTTGCTCAAATTAAACCCTTGCCAAGGGTTTCAAAAGCAACCATGAGCAAAGTAATTGGTCAGCAACCTCCAAATTCACCCCAAAGGGAATTATGTAACGCTTTGAGAATCTCAACGTACAAATGTCACACTAACATCTAGCATAAGACATAAATACACTATGAATCTTGACAACATGAAAAATGCATCATGACAGGCCTCTTGGCACTAAATCCTCACACAACAGCTGGCCCAACCTCAGAAGAACAAAAACATTGGCCAAACCTTCTAATTTCTTAAAATGTCACATAAGAAGCCAAATCATGGAAGTCATACTTTATGTCCACTTGCAAGTTGGCACCCAGACAGGTACAACAACTGTCTGAATTATATAGAAAACAAGGAGCCAAAGACATGCAGATTGAACAAACCAAGAAATGCTCTGCCTGATTTTAGGACAAGTTCCTGTAAATGGGTTATGGCCGACTTTAAGAACCCTTTCATGACAAACTTTTGCAAGGAAACCACACGCAACAAATGAAAAGTTTGAAGAAGAGTTGGTTCTTATATGCTGCTTTTCTCTACCCGCGTGTAGCGCGGCTTGCAGTTGCTCCCTTTTCGCCAGGGCTGAAATCGGCTAGGCCTATCCCTGCCGATTGGCCCCGCCGATGGTCTGTCCAGAGGAAGGGGCCAATCAGCACCCTTCCTCATCCCGGACAGAGCCCGCCCTAACTCCTCCCCCTAAGCCCTTACGGCTTTATTTAGTCCGCGGCGCCCGCGGTGCCGCGGGCTGTGTTAAGATGATTCTATGATAATAAAAAAGAATACACATAATATTGGCATACAATGCCAATAGTTCTTTTTGCTTTTTATGCTCCCATGACTAAGATTCACTTCTACAGAAATGTAAATTTCCCCCAACTAGAATATATCCATTCCAATTTCTTTTGCTCTGTCTAGATTAGGAATGGTCAGCGGTTATAACCCCAATGTTCACACAGATGAGAACTACAGGATATAAATAGGACTAAATAGAAGATGGCAGATGTCACAGGCAAATTTGGCTGCAATCACACCAGCTTGTGTCTCCAAGAAACAGCCCAGAAACAAGGGATACTGTTTAAACCAGATCCTCACTGGAGTCGCTGATCGGTGTTCCACTTCTGAGCTACTGCTGAGAAAAGTATGGCTTCTTTAAAGAAATCACGGATTTACAGACCTGCAGCCAAGAGAAGTCCAACCACTAGCTTCAGATAGAGTCCTCTCCAGCTGGCAGATAAACCTGTAGCCTTTGCCAATCTGCCGGATGTATAGGCCTCTATTTCAAGCAGTCCTGAGCTGGTGGGATTGGTGACGGGGCTGTTCTCACTTCACCGGCTCAAGGGACCTCAGTGGGACCAGGACCTGATGTGTGTGGCAAAAGGATGAAGAACCAGAAGAACACTGCGGAATAAGGGCGGCAGGAGACCATTTAAAGCTCTCTTTTGGTTCGTAAACTTCACCCTTCTCCTTTCCATGCACAAAAGAACTGCTCGCTGCCAAATCGTGACCCAGGGTATCAGAATTTGGAGCCAGTCCTGAAAGTAGAGCTCCAGCAGAGAAAAATCTCAAAGAACTCTGCCAGAACACTTGCTTCTCAAACCTGGAAAGAACTCTTGCTTCTCGAACCCTGGAAAGAACAATATTTTTTTTAACCAAGTTCAAGTTTAAACTGTTAGGGGGGAAAAAAAAACAAAGGACTGCCCAGGCTTTGCCCGCCAGTAGAGCTCACTATCGCTGTTCCGACGTCCTCGCCATTGTTATTTGACCTTCCGAGAGAGAACTAATCGCTGCTGACATTTGGTGATTGTAATGACAGCTGCAGGCAGGGACTATATCATAATTGCAGTCTAGAAGCCTTAAACATTCACTCAGCTTCGATTTCTAGGCTGTGTTCCATTAGTCTCAGGGCTTTCATGTCACACAGCCATTAAAACACTGTTTTCATTGACTATCATCTTTAGCAAACCCCCGCTGGGAAGGGAAAAAAAATTACAGTTTCTTAAAATTCACAGTGGGGACGCCTGGCCAAGCCGTACTCGGAAGTGGCATGGCTGTGTTGGGCATCCATGACTGGGCAGATCTCCCCCCCCCCCCCATTCTCTACTAGCCGAAAGGTGACAGGCTGAGGTCCCTTGAGCCGGTGAAGTGAGACAGCTGCCTGAAGGGAGCCCCCAAAGAAGATGCTGTGCTGCCGCCTCTCTTTTGGGTTGCTAAGGAAACAAGAGACACAGCAAGAGTCACTAGGGGAAAGGAGGCAAGGGGATGGGCAGTGTTGTATCAGCTTAGTACAGTGGGCAGAATGCGAGGCATGGACAGGGTTCAAATCTCCACTCAGCAGCTAATCTTAGTGGGCAGCAAGTTACTTGCTGCCAGCCTAAGCAAGAGCCGCTGGGAAATCCGCCTGCCTGAGCATCTCTTGGGAAAGGACAAATACAGATGTGTTAGATAAGTAAACAAGATGAGGCAGATGCTTTCAAGGGAGACCAAAAAAAGACCAAATGAATCCCTCCCCTCTGCACTGAATTCAATTTCCATTTTGATTTTGGGTGCTTTAAATTTTCCCTCTGCAACATGCATGATTGATCCATGGTGACCCTACCTTTCCCCCCTCGCAATATCCAGGAGTGGATATAAGCCACGATATTTGAAAAACCGCCACCAGTATAAATGTAGATTTCTGCTTTCTGCAAATTAACTTCCTGCTCTGTACCTCCAATGCTGACATAGCAAGCAGTCTTCCCTAATTAGCCAGGGCATCAGTTCAAAGACTTACTGGTTCCCAGTTGCAAGTCTTCCCTCCCTGTTTGAAAGGGATTGTGCTCCAGAAGCCCACACTTCTCTCAGCACAGATTTGCCTCGTTCTCTGAGAGGCTGCTGCTAGCTTGGGAATCAAAAGAGAAGAAATAAAGCACTAATGCCGGCTGGACTTCTCCTGTGCTACTCTCCATTCTCTCCAGATTCTCATCTTTCATTTCACTCACAATCCAAATGGCTGGAAACTGAACCTAGGACATCCTGCATGCAAAGCAGGTAGATTAATAGATTAATAGCTCCTCCCTTTAACTCAATTGCTTCCTACACAAGTCGGCTAGTGTACTTTAGCAACGATTTGCAGGCGGATTTCCACACAGGAAGATCCAGTGGCAAACTACTGTTAAAAGTGCATTATCCAACGTGTGTGAATGCAATGCCAGATCCCCGGAAGAATTCTAGGTGGGTAACCTTTATCCTCCGCCAGGTAGCTCTCCTGCTAGAACAAAAACCCAAGAAGGAAAACCCAGGTAGGGCCATGGAACCGACAAAAATTTTAAATCCCATTTCTACTTACTTGAACTTCCTTGTGCACAAGGTCTTCTTTTCAGAGCCCCCAACACAGCTTTTGACCCCTAGATCACCACCCCTTAAACAGCTCAGCATCTTTAACTCATGTGAGCTCAGAGTGAGGCCAAAGACCTGCAGCAAAGGCTTTGGTCCAAAGCCCTTAGCATTATATGCACCTCAGCTGTTCACTCTCCTATGCAAGTCAAAAGAAGCTAAAGGGATGTGCAAGCACTGAAGTGCATTACGGGAGAACACAAAAGGAGGCACCTCTGTTGCTTTCATAGAGGCGAGAAATGGGTTAAAATGTCTTTTCCTAGTGTCTTGAGGGCTTGTGAGAAGTGAAGCCCCTGTTGCTGGCCCTTCCACTTAGATTAGCTGCCAGCCAGAAGTCTACAGGGAGGTATCAATGCAATCTTTAACAGCAAGCCCCTGTAGGTCTTTAACTACAGGAGCCACATAGCATTAATGCAAATGCTGGCAACAGTAACAGCTTCATTTTCTTCTACAGTTTCTTTGTGGATGCAGTTATCCATCTCATTGCACATCTGCTTTATGTACAGCATATAATTACCCAAGGGAGTCCTATTATAAGTACAAAGCAGGACGGGCAACAGTAGAAATAGATATATATATATCTAAAAGGACAGAATTGTTTTGAGTGTGTGTGTCCCCCCCCCCCCAGAAGGGTCTCTTCTTTTTAAGTCAACAAGCCACACCATGGGTTTGGCAGATGAATTTGCCATAGTAATTAACTCTCCAAACACACACAAAAGAGACTTGGTAAGCAATCAGATCAAACCTTTTTAACACTGAGCTTGAAATGGTCAGGTGAGCCAAATGCTGTTTGAGAAGTGGCATTCCTTGACTTGCTGTGAATCCGAACCACCTGCTTAACATGTGCCCATCTCTGCAGAGAAGGCAGCAGGACCCTCAACCCAAACTGGGAGGTGACACAGTTTGTAAACACATGCTCAGGTGGGCTCACTTGGGCCTTTTTGGGGCAGCCTCAGAATGGCAGTGGGGGCAGGTACAACAAAAAGTTATTGCCCAAGAAAACACTCTGAGACTGAAGGGCTGAAAACAGTTCCAACTTGGCTAGTCACAGGAGAGCTAGTACCAATGGTTACCATCTCAAAACTCATCCTTTACCACTTAAAGGCCAGCCACAAGACTAGAAGCAGAAGGCCATGTTTCTAATACTTATTCCAGAGCTGATCAACCCAGAGGCTTCATACTGCCAGCCACTCACGGCAGCTGATGCCATTACTTCCTCTACACCAGTGGTCCCCAACCTTTTTATCACCGGGGATCGGCCAACGGTTGACAATTTTACTGAGGCCCAGGGGGGGGGAGGTAGTCTTTTGCTGCTGCCTGAGCCCCTGCTCCGCTTGCTTTCCTGCCAGTGCCCCTGACTTCCTGCCGCCCGCTGGGGGATGCTGCCAGCAACAGCTGCACAGTGCCACGCCGAGGGGGAGCCCCAGCCATGGCGGCCGCTGGAGAGCAACAAATGTTAGCCGGCGGCAGAGTGGCAGGGCAGCTCCCGAGGCAGCAGCCGGGGAGGAGGACGAGGAGGAGCTGTGGCCTGATACTGACTGATCTACGGATTGATACTGGTCCCCGGACCAGGGGTTGGGGACCACTGCTCAACACCTAAAGAGAACGCTGAGGCCCAAGCATGTCCAGTCATCTCACTAGACTAGGACCTAGTTCTGTACTGAAACCTTGGGGTCGCAACAAGGTGGAAGTCTGGAAGAGTAAGTGGAATCAAAAGCGGAATCAAGATGCAAAAGAGCGCTTGAAGAATAAGAAGGGTTGGTTTTTATATGCCGCTTTTCTCTGCCTGAAGTAGTCTCAAAGCGGCTTACAGTCGTTTGTGTGAAATTCCCCTTTCCTAAAGCGTCTCCACAGGAGAAAGGGGCTACCGGTAGAGGAGGCTAATATACCATAAAGATATGATCACCACCGCTGCCTTAGCAACAGAGGGCATGTTTCCGGGCCAACCTTTTTGTTCGGTCTTTTAATAATCATGGTCTGATGCTTTCCAACGAAACATCTTTGCCTCGAGGAGGTCCAATAATTACCATCGAAAACATCCCCCAAAAGAAAAATACTGGAAGATCAAGACACCTACCGGGGGCAGTTGTCCCAGGCCATGGAGGGTGACTTTCTTTGGTTCGAGAAAAAGAGGTTCTCCAAAATCCTGATAAGGTCTCCAGCTGGGGGTAAAGTAGCCTTGCTGTGAGAGTTGTATGATCCTCCTGTGATAGTTCTTCCGGAAAACTTGCTCTCTCGTATAGTCCCAGCAATTGTAGACAGTGCTGCTTCGTGCCTGGACCTTCTGACCTTTCTGGGTAGGGATGGGCAAAGGCTTGATCAGGACAAAGTAACGAGGGTCGGTCTTTGGGTTTGCTGGCATCTTCGTGTCGCTGCTCAGCCGTCTTGTCGAACAGCTCCTTCCACAAGCCGGCGCCTATGGCCGATCCTCTCCCCATGCAGCCTCCAAGGCAGCAACTGCAGAATTGCTCTTTACTGTTGGGGGGGGGGGGTCAATTTCGCCAACTGGCCAAGAGCATACAGCAAACAAACCTAACTCATAATATCTTTTGGGCCACACAGATTAGTGCAAAGATGCCACGAAAGAACGGAATAAAAGCGCACCACCCAAGGCTTGGCACCAAATAGCCCAACTCCTCTCATCAGATCAAGTTGCCGCATGGAACGTAGGCATCAGCACCCCTGAGCATTACGAACCAAGGGCATGGATCGCCACCTTCTACTATCTCAAGCACCTCTAGCCAAGGCTAGCTCGCCCGCCTCTTCTCTGCTCCCAGAAAGCAGCACTTGCCACAATCAAGAGCTTGCTACATTCCCGGATGCTTCCCAAACCACTTCTGACACCAGCCCCTGGAAACACCCACATTGCCAACCATGACACTGAACCCATGCAGACTCTTTAGCAGAACACCACCTCAGCCCTCCTTGCCCAAAGGGCCATTAAAAGTCTGGCTTCTCCCCACTCCACATTCTTAGCAGTTTCAGCCCCCCCTCCAATTCTCTACCAGGGACCACCTCAAGAGGCCCTAAAACGCCCCTCCCCACTACTTATGAGCCTCTGCAGGCCTCTCCCCCGCCCCACATTGGGAGATGCTGTCCAGGCTGCGGCTTCCCCACAGACCCCCAGCCCCTCTATGGGGCTCCCCGTCTTTTTAAGAGACTACAGCTGAGGCATCCATGAGAGGGTATCCTCCGGGCTCCGCAAGACTCCCGTCCCGCCTTTCCGAGGCCTGCCCCCCCCCCCTCGATATGGCGCATGGACGCGCCCAGGGCCCTCGCCGCCTAGCCGTCGTGGAAGCGACGAAGGCAAAGAAGGGGGGGGGGGGAGGATGGCGTCGCGCGTTGCCCCTGACAACCGTTCCTGCGGACGCCATGAGAAACCCGAGAGGAGGCGGCGTCGGCCGGAAGAATTTGCCCTCGCTGATGTTGGCGCACAGGAGCGAAGCTTCCTCCCGGAGGGACAAAGAGCAAAACGTCTCTTTTTGCATTGACTGTATTGAGTGGCTCTTTAGTTTTCATACACGGCACGAACACACACGCAAACCCACAAAACACACACGCAACTCCCCCCCCCCCCCGATCTGCTGCACTAGCCTGTTTGCTCGGCGGGAAGCGCCGCTTTTGAAAGATTTATGGGATTTACCTAAGGAAAGGAGGACAGGGGTTCAGCCTGTGCATGGACAGGCTTTGCAGGGGAGTGGGGGGGGGGGGAAGGCAAAATTAGTTTGTGTGAAGCCTAACTGCAGCAGCCTATTCCAGAGGAGCCCCTGAAATAAATTTTCAAGGTTGGAGGAGCTCTGGAAGTGGGGTCAGCTAGCCACACCTCCCTATCACACTCCCTGGAATAGAAATGTCACAGAAGTAGCACCCCCTTCATGCTCCTTTCGCTTCCCCTGCACTTTCGCTACTACTAGGGCAGCTCAACCTCATGTTGGCTTGAAAAAATGGCAAGAGCTGAGAAGACAGCCCAGAGCCTCCCCTACCAGAACATAAACCACTCCCCCCCCTTTAATACTTCCCCCCACAGTCTATCCACCAAGCCCTCTGGTGGGTAGCTTGTGGCCAAGTACATTGAAGTAGGAGGGGAAAAGCTGCAGAGCTCCCAGGGACCCCCAGGGGAACCCCTGGTCTACAGATTAATGCTCTTGACAGGGTCCCCTTGTGTTACAGCAGACTTCCATCATGCTCTTCCTACAAGCCACATTTTGCCCTCTTCTTTCTTGGGTTTGTGGGGCTTTTTTTGTTTGTTTTAGCAAGAAGCCTGAAGAAACGTTCGTGAAACGCCTAAAACTAGCTTTTAGTAACTCAGCTAGCTGTTGAACATAAATAAAGATGTTATTCTCTCTTTTAGAGAAGAGAAGAAGAGCTGGTATTTTGTACTCTGCTTTTTACTTTCTGAAGGAGTCTCAAAGCGGTTTACAATCCCCTACCCTTCCTCTCCCCACAGCAGACACACTGTAAGGTAGGTGGGACTGAGAGAGCTCAAAAGTCAGCCTTCAGGCTTCATAGGGAGAAGGAGTGGGCGATTAATATTCAGCCTGATAAGGATTCTGGAGCACTTGAAAGCTTGCTATTGTATGGTATTTCAGTTGGCCTGAATGAAATGCAATTACACAGCTGTTGTTTTTGTAATTTTTCTGTCTTTGTGTTTCTGTACTGTTTAGCACACCTGTTTTCTATATTCATGAGACTATGAATCACGAATATTCACTCTCAGAATATTCCTTGAGCAGAAAAGACTTTGCACTTTAGTCTTCTGGCAGGTTCTTAAAGTACTTGGAAAGTAGTCTTTGTAAAACCTGTTCAGAAAATCCCTCCAGGTCCCAATGACCTCATCAGAAGAATTAAAACTGTTGAGAGAACATACCAGAGGTTGTTAGTCATGAGTAGGCGATTTGTCAAATATATAACTGAATACTGTCCTCCAAAAACATATCCACTTGTTGCAGGTTACACCATACTATACACTCCTGAGCAGCAGTAAATCATAATCAAATGGGTGGGAGTTAATTAATTGTTTATATATTTTTTAAAATTGTTAAATGTTTCTTGGGTCATATTGACCTCCCTCCCAATGGTGGGAAGGGTGTTCGTGTACAGGGCTATGTTCCCCAAAAATGTTCTGCATGATTGTCCCACTTCTGCGGTTTCTCGAAGCCTGAAGAGTATTTCGGGGGGGGGGGGGGTTAAAAAGTTATGAAAGGCTGCTCTAGGCCTTCAGGTCTTTTGTGATTGTAGGAATGATTCAGCATCTGAAGAATCAGAGTTTTCGCTTTTTAAAAAGTGTGGAATTGTTTGCATCCAATATAATACAGTACCTTCAGTGATTTTATAGAATACAACACATGCCTGATCACTGACAATTCTACCAAGGTTACTCAGAGAAAATAATTAATAAAAACCCTCCCACACTCTTGTTTCCATGACTTGAACAAAGACGAAAGAAAAACAGGGTGTATACTGGAATGATCCTTATCATCTAGTTAATTGTTTGATTATATGGAATAATAAATAACCATAATTATTTAAGAAATGACAGATCTAACAATGTTGCCTTTGGGAAAGGAGCGCTTTTGTGAAGTCTGTGAGATGTTGCTTAGCAACAGGCAGAGTAGGGTACCTGTCTGGCGGGAGACAAAGATAAGGGGGGGGGGGGAAGAGACCACCAAGAAAGAGGTGGAGTACATGTCTACAGCCCAGCCTTGGCAGAAATAGGACTATTGAAGAAGAAGCTATCCTAAGTGGGGATTTGCATTGGCAGGGGAAGCTCAGTTCCTGAGAGCCAGTTCGGTGTAGTGGTTAGGAGTGTGGACTTCTAATCTGGCATGCCAGGTTCGATTCTGCACTCCCCCACATGCAGCCACCTGGGTGACCTTGGGCTCGCCACGGCACTGATAAAGCTGTTCTGACCGAGCAGTAATATCAAGGCTCTCTCAGCCTCATCCACTCCACAGGGTGTCTGTTGTGGGGAGAGGAAAGGGAAGGCGACTGTAAGTTGCTTTGAGACTCCTTTGGGTAGAGAAAAGCGGTATATAAGAACCAACTCTTCCTCCACCTCCTCCTCTTCCTCTTCCTCTTCTTCTTCTTCTAAAACTGCCGCCACTGCCGTAAAGAAAAAATGCTCCCCTCTCATCTGACACAAAGGATGATAAACTTCAGAAGCGTACTGCCTGAGTACTAATTCTACTGGGCAACAAGTTCTAGATTGCAGAAGAAGAAAACATCCTGACCCTTTGTTAGGCTTGCCTCTTCCAGGTGGGTCATGGAATTCTCCCAGGATTACAACTGATGTCCAGGTAACAACACTTTCCTGGGAGGAAGTAACACCTTCAGAGGGTATACAGTATGCAATCACATCCCTGCTGAGTTTCTTCCTGTTGCCAAAATCTGACTTCCCTAGGCTCAGAGCCTCAAATCTCCAGGAATTTCCCCAAGTGAGAGTTGGCAACCATCCCCCTCACACAGCTCCTAGCAGGACCAAAGACATTTATTTCTTCCTTGATTTGAAAAGTGTTTTGGTCTACTGGGTGAACATCTCACTCTGTGCCTCCCTGTTTTGCTTTCCTCCCCCAAAATAAATAATTTCAAACATCATTATTCCATTTCCCCCAAGGAGCCAACCTAGTCTCCAACATGGCGGTCCTGGGAACTATGATGCCCACCAGTATATTTATTGGCACTTCCTTCCTTCCTAAATCATCTCTTCCCTGGAGCAAAGAGTCATTCTTTCCTTACTGTCACCTCCCTGGAGCAAGAGGTTAGGCTATAAAAAAGGACTAAGAGTAGTCAAGAAGAAGAAATAAGAAAAAAACCAAGAAAGGAGTCTAAGAGGGGAAGGAAATCTGGGACAGAAAACATGAGTTGCAGAGAGCAATGGACAATATTTCACCAATAGAATGAAAATAACCAGCCTTCAGTATACCAAGCCTGCAAGTATCTTGCTTTCCCATATATTGCTGCAAACTAGCCTTGGGAGGAAGACCAACAGAAACATCATTCACCATGGGTGCAGCTGAATATACATCCTCTCGGTATATCCAGAACAGAAAGTATCTGTTCCACTACATATTTCTGGTAAGGCCTTGGAGGAGGAACTGGTCTCATGGCTTAATGAGAGCCAGTTTGGTGTAGTGGTTAGGAGTGCGAACTTCTAATCTGGCATGCCAGGTTCGATTCTGCGCTCCCCCACATGCAGCCAGCTGGGTGACCTTGGGCTCGCCACGGCACTGATAAAACTGTTCTGACCGGGCAGTGATATCAGGGCTCTCTCAGCCTCACCCACCCCACAGGGTGTCTGTTGTGGGGAGAGGAATGGGAAGGCGACTGTAAGCCGCTTTGAGCCTCCTTCGGGTAGGAAAAAGTGGCATATAAGAACCAACTCTTCTTCTTCTTCTTCTTCTTCTTCTTCTTCTTCTTCTTCTTCTTCTTCTTCTTCTTCTTAAATGCCACTCAGCAATTCACACCCACCCAGGTTGGCTGCCACACCCCTGAGTGCCTCCTCCTCCAACCAGCTTGCCTGTCTGTCCAGCAACCAGCCAATTGCCTTCCATCCCCCACCCCTGACCATCCCCTTCTCCTTCCACTTCCCTCTGCTGCTTGGAGACTACAGATCCCTGCAGTGTGAAAGCTACCCCTGCAGCCTTTCCAAGTCCTGGGGGGGGGGGGAGGCAAAGGCCACCCACAGAGTTCTTCCACCCCCCACCCCCCAATCTAGTACCCATTGCATTCCTGAATGCAACAGGCTTTGCCCCTAGTATTAATATAATTGATAAGATATTTGATTATGTTGCATTTCTGGACTGCCCTTTTCAATCTGCAGACTACCCAACATTGCACGACAGCTGATCGACAGAAATGTACGCAGGAAAGCCGATCCAGGGAGCTGACAAGGCCTGTTTTTGGAAAGGGTCTCGGGGCAAGAGAGCCATGTTCTGCTCCAATCGTGCCTGACAGCTCCGTTTTCAGCGCCGCAGTGTTTGTGCCACAGTTTCCATGGAGGCTGAAAGGATGATAGAGGAAAACAAGTGAGAGTTGATGTCAGCTTTGTCAAGGGCTACCGGGCGAAGGATTCTTGGCAAAGCCGCACACCCAATCAAGTTCCAGAACGACGCTATGAATCAGCTCGGAGGTAGACTTTTTGAGGCTTGCTGCCAACTTCCATCTTTCAGCAACCCAAGGCAGATCCTTTCCTCTTGTCACGACGCCTCCTTTATTTGCCCCCTGGAAACGAAGGCTCGTTTGTTTGGTTGACTGGCGAGGAAGATCTGTTGTCATAGGGAGGATGCCGTACTGTCAGCATCACATCCGCGGGTTGCTGCCCTGCCTATGGGTAGGTCTGAATGGAAAGTGCTATAGGACGTGCTCTAATTTCCTGTTTACCAGGACATGAAGACGGTACACATAGTCCCCTCCCACCCTTCACAACTGTACTGAAAGGCAGGCGAATTAGGACCATGGTTTAAATCCCAGGGTGACCAAACTGTGGCACTCCAGATGTCCATGGACTACAATTCCCATGAGCCCCTGCCAGCAGGCAGGGGCTCATGGGAATTGTAGTCTATGGACAGTTAAAGAGCCACAATTTGGCCAGCCCTTAGGGGGAAGCTGTAGCTTATGTCCTAGGGAGGAATACCACAGAGAATATTTCCTACTATCCCGGTTACCTGTTTCTAGTCTGGTTGACTGGAGAAAAACAAAGGCTGGAGAGCCATCTGACGGAGAGACTGATTCTGTGAAGGCTTAAGGGGGTGGCAGGTTACAGTGGATGAGCGATAGGATTGTGAGTATTCTGCATAGTGCAGGGGGTTGGACTAGATGACCCAGAAGGTCCCAACTCTATGATTCTATGATTCTAGGTTCTTTCTACCCAAATGGGTTGCAAGTGTGCCTGTGTGCAAGCAAACTGTACGTGTTAAGGATTTTGCATTGGGAAGGTGAAATTGAGATGCCAAGCATGTCTCCTCGTCGTTCGTGCTGATTTTCCTGAGATTGCAGTATGTCTATATTGATGTAAATTAGTCTGTCTTGATGAAAAGGGAAAACAAATGGAGTTCTAAAATGCAGCTAATCAAGGAGTTAAAGAGAGGTTAATCCTCCTGGATTAATCAAATCGCGTGCATAAAAGGAGGGGAAGGAGGTGAAGAGGTATGCGGAGATGAGAGAGAAAGAGAGGGGGGAGGGAATTGAGTCAGGGTTAGCTCTAAATAGAGGATCATCTCTTACAAAACTTTTGGAGAGAATTTCTCTCCCGGCCATCATATCTGGGATCAGCAGAGACCCGAGTCACCTGCTGTTTACCTTGATGGTGCTTCTCTCGGACAATTGGCCCAAACTGATGGAGGGCTAATCACAGGTGGTGTTTAATAGTAATGAGAAAGAAGGGGTACAAAACTCAAAGATAAAAGATAAAACTCAAAGATAAAAGATGCAGCCTTTTGAGTTGGATCCCATAGATCTCTTTCACAGGTGGCTCTCTGGGGGTTACAAAGGAGTAGCCATGTTAGTCCATTGCAACAAAATCATAGATCATAGAATCATAGAGTTGGAAGGGGCCATACAGGTCATCTAGTCCAACCCCCTGCTCAACGCAGGATCAGCCCTAAATTAAACAAAAGACTTGACCTTTGTTCTATGTTCTTCTGAAGAGTGTCCTTTATCAGTGGAAATCCTCTTGTGCTAGTAGGACATGTCACAGAAAGAGAAATGGATCACAAGGGTTTGACGCAGTAAAAATAAATTGTATCAGGGTAGCTGATTTACTTATAAATATATATAAATATATTTCTAAATTTACCTCTGCCTACATCAGGCTTTCTCAAACCAGGGTTCTGTGAAACCCTGGGCTTTCTTCATGGCCCTGGAAGATTTCCCAAATGCATGGGAGCTAATTACTCTTTAAATATATTTTTAAAAATTGCCAGACATTTATTGGGTGATAAGATATGACCATATATGGTCATGTTGACTCATACCCACCTTCCTCAAATGGCCAGTGATGGGCATGGAAGGGGAGGGGCCCCAGGTGGGCGTGTCCACAGCTCTGCTTCCCAGTCAGACTACTGCAAAAAGTGCAGTGGACTTGGGCTGGTCTAGTACAGCCATTTTTGTTGTTGACACCATGGGGTACCAGCCAAGAAGACTCTGTGGGGCTCCCAGCCATGAAATTCACAAAAGGTCTTCTGGGCCAAGGCGCTCCTTGCTGGAAACATGTAGAGTTGCCAACTTCGGACTCTGAAATTCCTGGAGACTCGAGTGTGGCGCCTGAGTGAATGGAGTTTAGAGAAAGTAAGGATCTCTTGGGAGGTTATAATGCTGCACAGTCCACTTCCCAATGCTGCTGCTGTCTCCAGGAGAAGTTGGATAAATGTTTTAATCTATGTGACCTACGTAGTCTGGAGATCAGTTTATAATACTGGGAGATCTCCAGCTTCCACTTGTATTAAGACAGCCCTACAAACAAGAGAGGAGCAAGTCCCACTTCCACCCCCCCCTCCCTACAGAGATGAGGCAACCACTGGAAATACCCTATAAAGCAGGCTTTTCCAACCAGGGTTTCGTGAAACTGTGGGGTTTCTTGACAGCCCTGGAAGGGGTCCTGAATGGGTGGGAATTAATTAATTTAAAAAATACATTTAAAATTTGTTAAACATTTATGGTCTTGTTGACCCAGCCACCCCTCCCAAAATGGCCCATGATGGACCTGGAGAGGGTGGGAAGGGGCCCTGTAACAGCTCTCTACAGCTCTGCTTCCCGTATTCTTCACAATTGCACCACTTCTGGGGTTTCTTGAAGCCTGAAGGGTGTTTCAGGGGTTTCTCAAGGGCAAAAAAGTTGAGAAGGGCTGCTCTGGTCTGAAGATTAATTCCAGGAGATCTGTAGGTCCCACTTTGCAGCTGGCAACCTTATCAGACCATTAGGCATAGCTTGGGCCCACGGAAGGCTGCGTTGTGATGTATTTTGAAACCGCAAGTTCTTTTTCCTTTAAAGTTATGCGGAGGTTAATCTGAGCGCAGAGGAATTGTACCGAGGATCAAGTTTGTGTTTCCAAACGTCTTGGAAAACAGTTTAGTCCAATGGAGCCAAAGGGGCTCTTCAATTTGAATGCGCCAGATGCAAAGTAATTGCCAAAAAAAGGTTTTTGCACTTCCTCGGTGCGTTGGACTGAGGACAAAGGAGAGCAGAGGCCGTGGAGTGGAGACGCCTGGCTGCAGGAAGGCCCAGCCGCTGAGGGTAATTGCCCATCTCTGTCTCGCTGTCCTCTCCAACGCCTTTGTGTCGGGAGGCCCAATCCCCTTCCAAATGGGAGCAGCTCCCCTCGTTAAGATTCTGTGCATCGGCGTCTCCGTATTAAAGCAGATATTAAGCCATAAAATGTAATATGTTATGACACCATAAAATGCAGCGTAATTGCTACGGAACCATAAAATGTAATGTAGTTGGCTCAGTGGCCATTATCTTGTCTCCTCTTATGGCTCTAACGGCTGGAAAGCGGTTATCGAACAGCCCGGGTGAGGGCAAACAGAACATCAAAAACTCTTTTGCTACCTGAGACGGGGAGCCGCGGAGTGACCTCACATGCCCACTTTCTATCCCAAGAGGAGTTGACGGTGTTCAGTGCAGCGGGCAGCCAAATCGAAGGTTAACGGGAATGGAGGAAGCAAATGTTACACATATAGAAATACAGAAGGAGCCAGAGAAGAAGAGTCAAAGCCAGGGGGAGCATAGGGTTGCTGGGTTCCCTCTTTCCCCAGCCAATGGAGGGAATACAGGGGGGATTTGCCAAATCTAGGTTGGAGAACTTCTGGAGATCTGGAGAAGACATCAGTGGGCTACGGGGTCATAGAGGCCACTCTCCAAAGCATCCATTTTCTCCAGGGGAATTGACCTCTGTAGTCTAGAGATGGGCTGTAATTCTGGGGGAAGGGTGGCATCCCCAGGTAGGTAGGTAGGTACGTAGGTAGCTGCCTGCCTTTTGCCTGCCAGCTTCCCCCCCCCACTCCACCCTACTCCAGGCACCGATAATCTACCATACTGTCAAAGAATGCTCACAAACATTCCAACTGGTGAGGATGAAAGGGCAGTTCTGGAGGTTGGTCATCAGCAATCGTGAATTACAACCACTGGCATGCTGCTTTAGGAAAGTGGCCCACCCTATAGACAGGAAGGTCTATGTGACATTACGAGGAACAGTGATGAATGGTACTGAGAACACTGTGTTCAAAAGCCAGACATGGCAAGTGGACTGCCATTCAACTGGAAAGTCTCAATGACTAGTAGGAAGCTGCAGATAACAACAAAAAAAAGGAATTTATGCCAGTTTGGTGTCATGGTTAAGAGCAGTGGCTTCTAATCTGGCGAGCCAGGTTCAATTTCCTGCTCCTCCACATGCAGCCAGCTGGGTGGCCTTGGGCCAGTCACAGCCCTGTTAGACTTGTTCTCACAGAGCAGTAATATCAGGGCCAATTCCGCACGGTTGGAAAACGCCGGGCCAGCGCCTGTCTTGGGCCTGGTGCACTTTAGGCCCACAGGGGCCAATGGGGCCTATCCAGCCCATGTTGACAGGAAAGAGCCTGTGTGGATGGTGCTTTGCAGCTCTGCAGGGCTGAATGGGGCATTTTTAGAAGAAGAAGAAGAAGTTCTTCTATGCTACTTTTCTTCTATGCTGCTTCTATGTTCTTCTATGCTGCTTTTCTCTACCTGAAGGAGACTCAAAGTGGCTTACAGCCACCTTCCCATTCCTCTTTCCACAACAGACACCCTATGATGTTGGGGAGGCTGAGAGAGCCCTGATTTTACTGCTTGGCCAGAACAGCTTTCTCAGTGCTGTGGCGAGGTCACCCAGCTGGCTGCATGTGGGGGAGTGCAGAATCAAACCCAGCGTGCCAGATTAGAAGTCCGCACTCCTAACCACTACACCAAACTGATGTATGAAGGTGGGATTGCATTGTCATCGATCCCACCTTCCTGTAAATAAAAAAAACTTCCCTCTCCTGGATGGCGGAACGGTTCTGCCCTGGCTGTCTCCGTGTGCAAACAGAAATCTGGGGCGGACTTGGTGCACCGCCCAAAAAGGTCCCCTGTGGAAATGTAGGAAATGGCAGGGTACATGGTAGTGTCCCAGTGCAGCTGCTGCTGCCTTGCAAAATCAGTCTCAGACCCACCTAATTCATAGGATGTCTGTTCTGGGGAGAGGAAAGGAAGGCAGTTGTAATCTACTTTGAGACTCTTTCTGGTAGAGAAAAGCAGCATATAAGAACCAACTCTTCTTCTTCTTCTTCTTCTTCTTCTTCTTCTTCTTCTTCTTCTTCTTCTTCTTCTTCTTCTTCTTCTTCTTCTATGAAATCTTTATCCCACCCTTCTTCATAGGAGTTCAGGGTGTTGAAGAAAGACCCTTAAATAATTAGCAAAATGGTTGAATTCTGTATTGTCCAATCATAGGAGACAGCACTCAGGAGAAGGGTTCTCTCCCCCAAGTACGTTTATAGTCATTGTGCCCCCCCCCCCGATGAGCACGCGCAACTAGAACTTAAACTTGGAATGTTTCAGTGAAACTTCAGTCTCTTTTTTTCTGCACATTCCGCCTAGCCTGCATGACTTCATCATCCGAATACAATCTGCACGCTGGTTTATTTTTATTTCCAGAAGGGAGCACACGCAGGCCTCCCTTTATCTTCACAACAACCGCAACAACTGAGAATAAGAGCAGCTGGAACAAGGTCACCAGGAGCTTCATGACAAAGTGGGGATTCTAACCCAGGTTTCATCAGGTATATTTCAACAAGGATACAATATCCTGGGGCCAAGGGACCAAGCCCTATGAAGATAGGTTGAGGGACTTGTGAATGTTCAGCCTGGAGAAAAGGAGGTTGAGAGGGAACATGATAGCCCTCTTTAAGTATTTGAAAGGTTGTCACTTGGAGGAGGGCAGGATGCTGTTTCTGCTGGCTGCAGAGGAGAGGACACGCAGTAATGGGTTTAAACTTCAAGTACAACGATATAGGCTAGATATCAGGAAAAAGTTTTTCACAGTCAGAGTAGTTCAGCAGTGGAATAGGCTGCCTAAGGAGGTGGTGAGCTCCCCCTCACTGGCAGTCTTCAAGCAAAGGTTGGATACACACTTTTCTTGGATGCTTTAGGATGCTTTGGGCTGATCCTGCGTTGAGCAGGGGGTTGGACTAGATGGCCTGTATGGCCCCTTCCAACTCTATGATTCTATGATTCTATGAATATTGTACTTTTAAGTACTGGGAGGTTATAGAGCAGTAGCATGAGAGCCAGCGAAGGAAGAGCTCCCGGGAACCCCAGGATCTGATTTAATCAAGAACAGACCATACCTGAGCACTTACATCATCCCAAACAAGACCTGATATCTGCGGGGGTAGCTCTGCTGCCCCTCATGCAGAAGTGTGGAAATTCAAAGGCACAAGCTTGGCGCTTTGCCCTGTAATGTGCTGATCTTATGGGAAAGAGGATTCTGACTCTGGTGAACGACAAGCTTTTACAATTCAGCCTGGAAACTTCTTTTCCCAAGATACTTGGGATAATAAAGTGTGGGAACTGAGAGCATTTCCCAGGCGCATAGAAATCTTCCTTTGTTTCAAGTGAGATAGTGCAGTATTTTTTTTGGGGGGGGGGTCTTCCAATGTCAATTTTCATTCCTTTTCCTTCTGCTGTTCCTTCCTTGTTTCTTGATGCTTTCTCAAGCCACCTTTCTCAAACAAAATTTAAGGGCATTTCCGCACATTGGTAAAAATAGCGTTATGCCAGCTGAATGGCGTAGCGCTAAATATTATCATGCCTCCCAGCTCCTCCCAACCTTTTTGCTGTCTCACTCTTGTCTGCCACCTTTTCTTGCTTCTCTCCTTCCCCAAGTGCTGCTGGAAATGGCAGAAGAGAGCAATGTGCTTTACATGCGTCTCTCTTCCGCCTGTCAATCAATCCAGGCAGCCAATCCCCTTTCTCCATGCTTTAAAGGTTCCGCAATGCCCACATTTTTTAAAAAAAATTCATAATTCTCCATTTAAAGACCTATACATCTAATCATAGATGTATAGTGCTTTTTGACCGCCACTCCTTATGGAATCACGAGTCTTTATACTTTTAAAAATTAATCTAGTTCCTGATTTTGGGGGCGTGGATTTTAGAGAGGCACGCTTTGTGTTACAACTTTTGGAAAAATTATTTCTGGCATCACCAGCATGTTTGTCTGCCTATTCATTGTTCCAGGATGTTAGCCATTAAAAAAAAGACATTCCCATCCCCAGGAACAAGGGAGAGGGAGGCAGGTGTGAGGGTGGGATGAGGCAGGTGTCTTCAGCATGTCTGAGCTTCCATACCTTCCCTCTGCTGGTTGCCTGCTGGTTGCTTGCCCTTACCTAGTGCTAAATAGGTTGGAGAATGCACTTTATGCAATTCCCCAATTAGCGCTTTAAAATGGAGGATGTAGCCGGCCAGTTACTGCCCAGACCTGGATGTTGGCGATGTCATATGGAGGGGCCAGAATATAACGACTACGTAAGTTAAGCATTTCACTACATTTAATGGGTATGGAAATGCCCTAAGAAAGAATTGAAAAAGAAACTGCGGAAGGAGAAGGAACAGAAAATGAGGTTATGAAGCTGACAGACGCCCACATTGTGGGATAACACCAGTGTGAAAAAACACTGAAATCTGACATTTGCTGTGCAAATAATTGTTTAAGCTTTAGGGAAACAGGTTTAGAATTGGTGATTAATTATTATTTCTAGAGTGCTACTTAAAACTAATTTGACATTATCATACTATTTTGTACAGCCTGTTTAATTGCTGCTGCACCTCTCTAATACCTGCTCAACCTGTACTCTTGTAACGCCGGTTCAGAGATGCTATTACTGTTTCTTCTACAAAGGAAACCGAGTGTATTCAGATGTCACTTTAAGCTGCAAATTTGCCATGATGGGCTTGAACATAGCTTCTTTCTTGTGGTTGGCTGCTCCCCACAATCCTTCTTGCGCAGAGCATTATTAAAGGATTCATGGTCTGAAACTACGGTTTCCCTTGATGTATGAATGCAGGAGCCTGGTGAATTGGAAGTTGTTTGCTCTCCACAAACTGGGACTCGAAGACCATGCTGGAGCTCTAAAGGCGGCCATAAACCATGGCTCGAACTAGATCATTATGTTGCTACGCTGCAAGGAATTTAAAGCGATCTTTATTTATGTAGCCTCTTGAATAAGGTTTTATTTGCATGTACTTATCAATTGCAACTTCATCCTCTAGCATGATTTGTGGGGCAGATTTCAAATTGGATGAATTGCAGAAGACCGATATATATACAGGAAGCCCATGGATTGGGCTGCTTGATCGGTTCCTGAAAGAGTTGATCTCGGATATAGTTATGGAGACTTCTAATTTGCTTTAGGATAAGTTTTAAAAGGACCATAAGGAAGGCCGAGTGTCAAAGAATTGAGGCTTTTGAACTCTGGTGCTGGAGAAGACTCTTGTGATTCCCTTGGACTGCAAGGCGAACAAACCGGTCAGTCCTAGAGGAGACTGCTCTTTAGAAGGCCAGATCCTGAAGATGGAACTCAAATACTTTGGCCACCTCATGAGAAGGAAGGACTCCCTGGAGAAGAGCCAAATGGACTCCGGGGAATGGTAGAGGACAGGAAGGCCTGGAGGATCATTGTCCATGGGGTCGCGATGGGTCAGACATGACTTCGCAACTAACAACAATAACAACAAAGTTTTAAAAATCCCCTTAGTATTAAAAAGCTGGGAAGGAAATAAGGAGCTGATTGTTAAGCATTTAAAAAGTTGGCAGATCCAGTCATAGACCTTCAGCATCTCATCCAGGTTGGCCGCCAGACGTCCTACACAATCGAGAAAAAGTATGGAGAATCTCTGCCAGAATTTCTGAAATTAAGCCAGACTACCTACTGTGATATCACAAGAAAACAGTCTGGATATTAATTCTGGCATTGCTCCCTGCTGAAAGAAAATTGTTTGTAAGACACAGATGGCAGAACTGAGCATGCCAAGAAAGGCACCCATTGAGTATTTTCATTGATGCTCTTGGCAGAAATAACCATTACTGTTTCATGATATAGCAGAAGGAGTCCGCCTTCCTGATGAATGCAGATCTGGACCTCCCTGCAAACAGAAGGAGCCTGTTGGTCCTGAGATTGTGTAGCTCCCTCTTCCATAAATTCTCTGGGGATGCCTTGCTTTTGCAGGAGTCCAGAAAAGCTCCAGTGATCATGGAGCTCAGTTCTTTAAAGAATCACAGCCTTTACTTGAAAGAAACTTATAGGATTTAGGATGACAAAAGGTAAGCTTGCAAGTGTATGAGTAATATTTCGTAAAATCTGATGTGTTCAGTCTACTGTCAAGAAACAGCTACTTGTGTATCTGGACTGGACCATTTCAGACTGCAGGTGAGGAAATAATAATCTTTCCCTCCCGATTATTATGAGAAAAATAATAAATTACGCAAATACATAATTAGCATAATAGACATATGGTTTCAAATTCAGGTTTCTGTGATGAAATATTTCAAAACAGGATTGTGTCCTTCCTTCCTTCCTTCCTTCCTTCCTTCCTTCCTTCCTTCCTTCCTTCCTTCCTTCCTTCCTTCCTTCCTTCCTTCCTTCCTTCCTTCCTATACATCTATCTTCCTTCCTTCCTTCCTTCCTTCCTTCCTTCCTTCCTTCCTTCCTTCCTTCCTTCCTTCCTTCCTTCCTTCCTTCCTTCCTTCTCTGTTTGTGATGTCTGCAGTCTTGCTCATACAGATTTCTCATTACAATCAGTGTGACTTACTTTAGACTAAACATGCACAAGTCCAAACAGCACAGGGTCCTTAAGGCAACGAGCAGAGCCTAGATAAAGCATCATTTCATTTGAAAACAGTAGGAGGGGAAAATTCAGCCCTATTCAAAAGGGAGAAGAACAAGTCTGAATCCAGGAATGAATGGAAGAAAGATTACAATGCCCGGCAGGGGTCTAACAGTCCATGCAAAGGCAGAACAATCAAAGAGGAGAGAATAACAAAAAGAAAGCTTTCTACAATACATCCTACAGTACATTTCCCCGCAGTTACATTAGGCTCTGGGACACCGACTGCAAATCACCAGGAGGGCTGAAAGGCCCAAATATAGCCCAGTACAAATGGGACCAGAGTTATACTGTAATGCAAGTGGACCAGGCAGGATTGTAAAAAACTAGGGAAGCATAAAAACAGTGCAGTGGGATTATAAAGGAATGGAACTGTTTCCACCATTTTGTATCGGGTTCTCGTTCTATTTTGTGTTTAACATGGTTGTCTTTGATGAGAAGTTTGGTTTTGATCAGCTTCAGGTAGAAGGTCAGCCTAGGAATCAGAAATCGAAAAAAGAAGGACTCTTGGGGGAGTGGAGAAGTTAAGCTTAAAAACTGAGCTTTTTGGGATAATGCAGGGATGCCCTTCCCCTGACAGGTCAAGATCGGAGAAGGTACCAGCAATATAGTTATAGAGATAAGAAAGTCCAGAGGCCAAGGAGCAGGAACTGAAATCAAGATGCCAGAGCACCTGGGCAGAGAGGAATCTGTACAGGAGAGCTTGGCTGCTCTAATAAGGGCAGGGAGGTGACCTGAGAAAGGAACCAGATCATACTAAAAGAAATTGCTTTGTTTTCCAGTTGAGTTAAATCTCACTGGATGTGTTTTCTCTTGTTATTTTCTTCCCCCTAATGCTCTTGCAGGTTTTATGTCTGCGGCTTAGCCACTCATGTGCATGTGTGCGTACGATATTGATGGTTTGAAAAACCTGCAATACAAACTTGATTTTGTCCATAAGCACCTTGGTATCTGAAGCTTTCTTCCCTACCTACCCCACTCCATCTTGCCGTTGCAGGAGGGTTGATTCCTATAAGGCCTTTACAAAAAGTCTAGCAGGTTGGATCAAACCAGCTTTCCAGCTGTTGAAAAAATAAAGAGAGGGTCCCTGTTGACCAGCACCGAAATAAGCCATGCTGCGGCTTGGCAACTGGCGACATAATGATGTTACCAGCAATGCCCTGACATCACTTCCTATGTATGCGGAAGTGACATCAGCAAGTTGCTGGGGGATACTGTTCTGACATTGGGACAAATCTTTATGGTAGAGTTTTGCCTACCATAGCATCCTCAATGTCCCCCAGCAATGCACAATACTGCACTGATGTCACTGTTGGGTGTACAGGGAATAGAGTTGCCAAGACTTATGAGGAAAGCTTGGGGAAGCTTGGTCTGTTTAGCCTGGAGAAGAGACGACTGAGAGGGGATCTGATAACCCTCTTCAGGTATTTAAAAGGGTGTCATATAGGTTATCCCCTCTCAGTCATCTCCTCTCCAGGCTAAACAGACCAAGCTCCCCCAATCTTTCCTCATACGTCTTGTTCTCCAAATCACTCGCCATCTTTGTTGCCCTCCTCTGGACACGCTGCAGTAGCATAGCTCAGTAGAACGCAACGGCATGTGTTACTGAGCATTATCAGTCAGAGAGTCGCAGCAATGGTAGGTGTTTGCATGCCTATCTTTCACACTTTATGATTTTCCATAAGGATGCATCACATCTTTGGACGCCATGATGCCGCATCCTACAATTCTGGTTACAGTCCAAAATATTGAACCCACCATTGCATCGCTGTATTCATTTGCCATGTTCCCAGCACACATCCCGGTAGGACTTGGTTTTTATTTATCTCTGAAGATTAAAAGCTCAATAAAGCTTAGATTAAAGAGAGAGAAGGTTTACTCTCAACCTTCCCTTGGCTTGCTGGATTGCGACACATATGAGTTAGGGCTCTTCATAAACAGGACAGTTGTTTTTCTCAAGGCAGAAATTAACACATTACCCCCCCCCCCTTCCAATGAAAACTTCTAGGGATGGGGGAAAGGTACCGATCTTATTCCATCTGTCCATCATGGGGCTCTGCTGTTTTATGCAAAAGGCTTTATATGGGTGCAGGCATTTGACCATAATGATAATTTCAATGGGGGAAAAAAGTTAAATTGTATTTGCAGTAATTGAACAAATAAGGGGAAGGTTTTAGTGGAAGAAAATGCCTAGGAACTACTGAGCAAGTGACAAGTAAGGAGCTAGAAGCGGTCATCTCGCCCTACATTTACCCGTATATTGCAAGGTAGCCAGAGTCTTGTTAAAAGTACCGGATTTTTGTTTCAAGTCATATTGGAACCTTTTTTCCCCAAGCCCTTCCTTTTCTCTCATTCATTTTTCTTCTTTCAGGTTTCTCTTTTTCTTTCTCCCGATTCTCCATGCACGCTTTAAGTGACATCAGGCACTACCCATCCTACCCGACGGAGGATTACTAATCTCTGCCGAGAATATTTGTGCTTGAGTCCCAAGGCCACAGGAAGCAAAACTTCTGTTCTGTCAGGTGCCATAATATAAGGCTGCCAACTACCTGGAGGAAAAAGCATCCTGCCCCTTTAATAGAGGCTTAATAGGTTGGTATTGACCTCCATGCCTCGAGTAGCATCCGCTGCCTATTTCCACGCATTAAGCATTCGAATTATGGTGTTGGAGACAAATGCTGCGAATCCCTTGGACAGCCAAAGTTACCAACAAAATAGTTTTAGAGAGGAACAAACCAACAATGTCATTAGAAGGGAAGATATTACGGCTAAAGCTCACTTACTTTGGACACATCATGCAATCAAACTTGCTAGAAAAATCATGAATGCTCGGCATGGTCAGTGACAAAAGGAAACATGGTCGCCAAAGGATCCGCTGGCTCGACACAATCAAAGCTGACACAGGGATGACCATGAACCAACTGAAAGAAGCAGTCAGAGACAAGGGTGCATGGTGAAGACTTTCCTACAGAATCGCTGAGGCTCAAACATGACTGAATGGATGACATCATCAACAAGCTTCCATGAAAGAGGCAGGGAATTTTTTTGCCAGGTTTATTGCTAGTCCTATATATCAAAGGCCTTCACACCCAGGCAGCCTGGGGGTTAATGGGCAGAACCTGCTTTGCAGCCTTTAATTTGCCCATGAAAATGAACTCTGAGTGTAAACAATTTTAAAAATTCCATCCCAAGCCGTATGTTTTATGCACGGACGTGTGGGTGAGGCGTTGTTTCACTACTGGCTGTTCTTCTGGACAAAGATTAGAGACTAGCAACAAGCCAAGCTAAGTTCCAGTGGCGACGGAAAGTGGAGGTGTTTTTTTTAAATAATTTCAAAACTCAATTTAAACCTGTCCTTAATTGATGTTTATCGTATATATGTCATGAGTCTTAGGGGAAGGCGGTATACAAATGTAATAAAATAAATAAATTTATTTCTGAGTTAATGTTTTAACTTTGACGGTACTTGCCCGGAGCCAAGAAGGGAAGGGTGGGATATATGATGATTATTAATAACAATATTTTAATAAACTTTTATAAACTGATTAATATTTATATGTTTTAATTGTTATATAATAATGTAAGCTGTTCTGAGCCTACGGGGAGGGGTGGCATAAAAATGTTAATAATTATTATGTCCCTTCCCTCATCGGTTCAGAGTGGGTAACATCAACGTTAAAACAACTAAAAAATGTTACATATACATACTAATGTCCTCCTATACCGCCATTAGATGGTCGTATGAGGAAAGGTTGAGGGAGCTTGGTCTGTTTAGCCTGGAGAGATGACTAAGAGGTGATATGATAACCATCTTGAAGTACCTGAAGGACTGTCAGAGAGCAGTTCCTCAGTGGAACAGGATTCCTCAGGAGGTGGTGGGTTCTCTTTCTTTGGAAGTTTTAGAATCATAGAATCGTAGAGTTGGAAGGGGCCATACAGGCCATCTAGTCCAACCCCATGCTCAACGCAGAATCAGCCCAGAGCATCCTAAAGCATCCAAGAAAAGTGTGTTTTCTGACCTAAAACAGAGGTCAGATAGACCTGTGACAGAATCAGAATCAGGCCACCATTTTGTGAGTGGTAGCAGCTTTCAAGACTCTTGAAAAAAGATTCAAGAAACATACAATTTTCTCACCCATGAACTATATCCATGTTCGCCTCCTAGACTTGATGGTTACCAACTGCCTGGAGGAAAGTGCCCTATCCCTTTAATAGAAGCTTAATGTACAGAAATGGAAAGCTGAAACTTTTCAAGGCCCAGAAGTCAATAACGTCACCTGGTTAATAACATCCTATTAAGCTCCTTAAAGGGGCAGGACATTTCTTTCTCCAGGCAGCTGGCAACTCTAGATGATATGCGCACTTCAGAAGTAGCTTATCCTGTTCCACACAGGAAAATACAGCTGCAAAAGTGCATTGAAAGTGCATTATCCAATGTGTGCATAATGGGCCTCTGCCCCTCTTCTACCATAAGATTTTGTTTCTTGGCTGGGGGACAGAGTTAAAAAAAATATTTTTAGTAATCAGCATTCCAGCACACGGAGAGCTAAAACACATCTTCAATAAGACACAGGGCTGTGGTGTCCCCTGAATAAGACACACAGTTGTGGTAAATAAGCTAAATAAGCATCCTTAACGAATGGCAGAAACTACAGGGTTTTGAGACAGTCTTTCCAGCAACCTTCTAATTGGGGTGGGGACGAGGGATCTGAAGTAGCAGCCAAGTACAGACCACAGCTGCAAAATAATTGAGGCACATGGAATTTCCCTCTAGGGAGTGTAAGGTTAGAGAAGTGAGAGGTTTCCCGTAGTTGCCAGGAACATGAATATGCACTCAGTACACAAGCTATGTGAACGATATAAACGTAGCAGATCAGCCTGTATAGCTTGCTTGTGAGCTGCCAAACTCAACACTCAAGAGACGTCCTCCCCCCCCCACCCCCTGCTACCATGATTTTAACAGCTGTACAGCAGGTCAAAGTTTCAGAGGCAATGGATTTTCAGAGGCACTGCATTTTCAAATGTGAAATGTGAAAGGGAAGTCATGGGAACACCCCGGCCTGCTTATGTTGCCGCTCAAGCTAGAAGTGCTTCCCAGGGGTGGGGTGGAAAGATGGCCATCCTCGCTTGGGTACATCCCTGCTTAGCTGGTAGAGTCCCAGTAATAGCTGATATTATGCTGTTGGTAAATCCTACACCAGGCCAATGCTGAAAGAATCCTAAAGGTAAGGAAAAAACAAGCCCAGTGTTGTTGTCATGTAATTTCAGGTAGACCGCCAGGTAGAACGCACAAGGAATTCTCAGCTGTTTAAACAGTGCAATCCTGTGCAGACTAAGGCCAGTAAATTGGCAGAAGATTGTGCAGTAGAACTTTTAAATGCTGGAAGTATTCAGAAAAGGGAGCTATATTAGCAGCTGAACTGTGCTTTTCCCACTGACCCGAATGAAAAAGGGATGGCCGATGATGTAATCCAAGGCAATTATCTTTTCTGCTCCAAACAAGCTTACAGCATGAAAGCCCCCAAGGATCAAAATGCCTTCTTACACAACTGAGTAAATGCAACACTCCCTTTTTCAAATGGCATCGTGGCTATGAAAATCTAGGCTCTTGTTACTGCTTGTAAGAAGAGAGTATAAAATTTACCTTCCTGGATCAGATGAAATGTTTATGTAACCCAATGTTCTCTTTTCAACAGCAACATGCTTCTGGAAAGCTCATGAGGGCATTCACACAATAGCTTTCACCCCTCCCCACCCCCAGTTTGTTAGTGGCCACCAGACAGGGATGCCAGCTTCCAGGTGGGACCAGGGGAAACCTCCAGCATTACAGCTTCTCTCCAGATTACAGAGATCGGTTCCCTGGAGAAAAAGGATGCTCTACGGTAGAGGTGGCCAATCTGTGGCTCTCCAGATGTTGAGTCCCTGCCAGACTTGTTGAAAGGCATCCCTATAGAAAAAAAAAGTAATGAACAGAGAGAAAGACATTTCCTTGCTAAAACTAAAGAGCAGGCTTGCAAGCATAACTTTATGTTTCCCTAGTGACCCCTCCCCCCAATGCAAATTCCAGTGTGTTGAACAACATACCAGCCACGAATTTTTCCCAGGTATGCAAAAGTGTGCATTGAGCCTAGACTCCACAAAGCATTCCTACCTTATGCATCCCCATTGTTAAAATACTGAAAACAAGTTCAGGCCGTAGAGGAGACCCCCGAGCCTCTGATCTGTGGGAAATTACTGGAACATGAAAAGAGGGAACAAGTGAAACAAGTAGGCAAAGAACATGGTGCCATTCATGGCAAGACCATGGGAACATGTGAACAGATAATAAGTGGGCAGATCTTCTTGATCCATGAGACCCTGAGCAGCTGCCCTGCTGCTCATAGACTAAGACCGCCCCTGGGAGAAGGTTGTTTTGGAAAGAGAGTGGAGCTCCATTCAGTCTGGAAACACGCCATGTCAGACCTCCCGCCTTCCTCTGTGCCATTTCTCCAAGTCTGGAGGTGTTTTCTGCCTAGGAATGCCAGCCTCCAAGTGAGACTTGGGGATTCTGTGGAATTATAGCTCATTTCCAGACTAAAGAGGAGAAAATGGCTGTTTTGGAGGGTGGACTCCATAGTATTATACTCCACTGAGGTCTCTCCCTGCCCCCAAATCCCACCTTCTGCTGTCCCCATCCCCAAAGTCTCTGTTTCTCTCCTGTTTCAGAGCTGAGCACACACATGGAATGCTATTGTGGGGCTGTGTAGAAAGTGTGGGGAGTCCAGGGAAGGGACATGACTTACCCCCCCCCCAAAAAAAAGCCCCTATCTTGCTCAGATATGGGAAACCTGTTCAGCCACAACTCTTCCTGGATTTACCTTTCAGCTTTCTAGTTCATTCTGCATGTGTCGGATAATGCACTTTCAGTGTACTTTTGCAGCTGGATTTTCCTGTGCACAACAGGATAATCTGCTTCTAAAGTGCATTGAAAGTGCATTAACTTGTGTGCGGAATTTCCATGGGGTTCTTGCTAGAGTCACGGGATGTGAAGTCCATGTCCTCTTTTGAGACAGGGAAGGAAGTGTCGTAAATACATGGGATAGATTTTGCTAGTTGCTTAGGGGGTACATTAAATTGTAAAGATTCACACCTGGACACCTAAGAACTCCACCATTTGTTTATTAATCAAATAAATGCACAAATCTCATTTTGAAAAAAAGAAAATGAATCAGGTCTAAACAGTCATATCTTATACATTTTTAAAACACTTCTGGTGTCTCGACGGCTTGTCGGTCTACAACATAATCTTGATTTTTCTCTCAACAGAAACACGGGGCTCCTACTCCATGGGGGGGGGAATTACATACGGGCAGGAGCATAATAAACCGTTTATTCCTATCGCCATAAATATTTCACATCCACTGACATTCAACTGACGAAGACGACTTGTTATGTATTTTGACAAACAAAACTGGAGCACGTAAGACCTTGATGGGACGGTGAGCCGCAAGGTGTGTTAATTGATGTGGGAGAACATCTTCATGCAAGAAGGAGCCGCCAATGTGATGTTGTCGTGGTCTCAGCAGCAGTAAGACTGGCTTGGCTCATCCTGATGCTGGATGGGTCACTGTGGCCGTAGTGGAGAAGAGTTGTTGGGAGCCAAAGAGCTCTGCCGCTCTCAAGAAGAAAGACGTTCTCTATCTTCTTCAGCCCTTCAGCATCAAAGCTCCAGAAACATCTGTAAACTGGGATGGACCAATTGCAGGAGCAATTTCAGTGCAAAATCAGTGGTTGGTTGGTACGGGTTTTGATGGGCCACAGGCAGCCCAAAAAACCAAAGGGCTGAGAATCATGGTCAATGAAAGGTAAACATTCAACGAGGGCTGGCTATTCCAGCGCCAGGTGAACTTGGAGAAGTTATTTTTGCTGCCCAAAAGTTTCTTCACCTCCTTGGTGGATTCCTTTGAGGCAGGAGCTATATCTGGTTCACCATATGCACAATGGCTAGTATTTTAGGCTTCAAGCTCTACATACATCAGGCTGGGCAGGGACTTCAAATGGCCAAAGAAGGGCAGCAGTGGCCAGAAGAAGAAGGTACAGAATTGCATTCCATGGACAGGCACAGCAAGTGGAACAAGGTATCTGAGTTATGGGTTATGTGTACCATGGTAGATAGCAAGGGATTTCAGATCTCAACCAATTTTGAATGCTACAGCAGCAGGTTGGCTTTCACACTGTCCAATAAACTCTTGTGTACTTTCAGCAAGGGTGATGCCACATCTTTGCTACCTAAGAGTAAGGTATTTAAAGGTCTAACAAATAAGTGGCTTACTGCAGGCTCTTAAGTTGAATGTCAGGCTCTTAAGCCTGCTGCCTCTTTAACTCTTTAGTACATCCAGTCAGTCTTAGGAAGGTTAATGAACCTGGGTCTTCAAAGTCCCTGGGTTGGATGCCGCCTAAATTTTCCATCTGTAACATGGAACTTTCCTGCTACCGGGGGACAGGGGGAAACCTCAAGTATTTACATGAAGGAAGAATCAGTGGAAATTAGTTTGAATCCAGCTTCCTAGCCAGAAAGATCTGAAACACCAGCCCTAGGATCAGAAGTTGCCACGAGCCTGTACTCCTTGGGGACATCTTCAGGTAGTTCCCTCCTCAGACTCAACCTCAAGCGGGTTTGGAAGCACTACAGGTCTTGCTGGGTGGTGTTACTCTGGTTCACGGTCATTATTATGGGGCCTCAGGAACTGTATAAAATGGGGTGTTATAACATATGAGATGTTATAACAATGGCTACTGGGGAAAAGGGGAAGGGAGTCAGCATGGTAGAGTCAGATCTCAGAAGCTAATCAGGGTTGGTAATTGGATGGGATGCCACTAAGGAATGCCACTGAGTAAAACAATGGATGACCGATCTGTGGCTCTCCAGAGGTCCATGGACTACAATTACCATGAGTCTTAGATGTCCATTACAATTATCAAATGTTCATGGACTACAATTACCATGACTATGGTCCATAGTCTATGGACCTCCAGAGAGGCACAGTTTGGCCATCCCTGCTACAGAGGAGGGCAGTGGCAAACCGCCTCTACTTTTCTCTTGCCTTGAAAGTCCTTGCCAGGATTGCTGTATGTCAGCTGTGACTTGCTGACATTACACACACACACACACACACACACACACACGCACACACACAACTTGAAGAGCCCTCAACTTGAAGAGATAGATTTCCCAGGCTTCTTTCAGCCCACGCTGCTGCTGTGCACGCTCACAATGGCATCTGAACCACAAAGAACTCACGAGACATGTCATTTCCAGGGTGCCTGGGCCGTCTCCCAGCAACAAAGAGATCTGACTAGAACTTGGGAAGCAGCAGGACCGGTTCTTACAAAAGGAGATCTTATAAGAAAATGTACAAAATCAAATCGGCTTTTGGCGAATGCAGTCACACAAGGAGGGATGAGCAAGGGCTGGGAGAGGATGAAATACAAGGAGAGCCTCAGGCACAGGTGGCTTCCTGGTTGTCCACAGGTATCTCGTTGCCATAGCTACTGTCTCCGTACGGGTAGTAGGGAGGTATCTGAGGAGCCTCAATGATCAGCAGCCCCTCCGGTGATAAGGAAGCAAATACTGTGGTGGGATCCACCTCTCCTGGAAGCCTAGGGAAAAAATGAAACGGAAAATTTTGTTAAGTATCCTGATTTAGTCTCAGGGCAAACTTAAAGACAGATTCTTGGGCATTGAATTGCCCAAGAATTGAATTGCCCAGGATTGAATTGCAAGAAATATGAGGCCAGCAGCATCTTTATTGCCCTTAAAGGTGCCCCTGGATTCAAAATTTGTTCTGCTGCTTCAGACCAACACCTGAATCTAAGAAAAATATAGCTTGAGATAACAGCATTTGCAGTGGAGTTTTTAAAAAAATCATCATGATAGCATTTTTGCATTTATTAACGGGTGTGTCTATTAATGTTGCCCTCGGCTAGCAACCAGTGGGAAGATCAGAGCAGACAGAGGCGGGTGTCAGCAGCACTGCAAAACATTGTGACATAATTTCTGGCTGGAAAACTGGAAGTGACATCACCATGTTGTGCAATGCTCTAGGAACCTCCCAGTCTCTATGATCTTTATTATAGAGATCAGAAGGATTCCTAGAGCATGATGCACTCCAGTTTCTCAGGTGGAAAGGATGTCACAGTGTCACACAACTCCGCCCCCTCCATATTTTAGATTTTAACTATTTATTGTATAACATTTATATATATTTTATTTTTTTTGAATGTTTATTCTGTTGCACCCTGCCCTGAGTCCAAAAAGAAAGGATGGTGATAAATGCAACAAATAATAAAAATATTTTCTCCACAAGCACATGGAAGCAGGCAAATGGCAAATATTGCAAAACTTCACAATATGAGAAACTTGGTGTAGTGGTTAGGAGTGCGGACTTCTAATCTGGCGAGCCAGGTTTGATTGGCGCTTCCCCACATGCTGCCAGCTGGGCGACCTTGGGTTCACCACAGCACTCATAGTCTAAGGCAGGGGTAGTCAAACTGCGGCCCTCCAGATGTCCATGGACTACAATTCCCAGAAGCCCCTGCCAGCATTTGCTGGCAGGGGCTTCTGGGAATTGTAGTCCATGGACATCTGGAGGGCCGCAGTTTGACTACCCCTGGTCTAAGGGGCCGCCTATCAAAATATATCTCCCGGAGGGTGCTTGCCTTCACAACAGCAAATTGCTTGGTAGTCCCCAGCCCTGAACAAGTTTGACTAGCCTCGGTTAGGGCCAGGGCTGAAAAAGCCCTGGCCTCTACCTGGTGGAATGAGCTCCTGGAGAACATCAGTTCCCTAGGGCCTGTAAGATGGAGTTCTTCCGCCAGGCTTATGGCTGAGGCCAGTTTGGACAAGGGAGCACATGAACAACAAAGGGTCTCCCCCTGCTGCAGTCCGGACGGTTCTCACTGCCTGCTCCAATGAGGAGTACTGTAATGGGGATGTTACCAACAGATTGTCCAATTTAACTGTTGAATTGTTTTTAATTGTTTTAATGATTTTAATTGTTATTATACCTATCAATGTAAACAGCCCTGAGATGGCAGGCTGATAGGGGCGGTATAGAAATCTGGTAACCAGCCAACCAACCAACCAACCAACCAACCAACCAACCAACCAACCAACCAATCATTCAGCCTCTGCAGGCCCCTCCAAACAATCTTTAAATAAGTAAATAAGTAAGTAGTATCTGCAGGCCTCTCCAAACAAGGAAGAGATGGCCTACTCTCTTTCGTCCACAGCTGCCTTTAAAAACTGACCACTGTTTTGCTGTTTGCTTCATTTCCATTGTGTTACATTTTGTGACCGTAGGCTGACCCTGGTGTTCCAGGACAAAAGCCAAAGGGAATAACGGTTCAGTAAACCACTGGCAGGTCCAGAAACCTCCTGGAACAGTTGTAATCAATTCATTGCAAGGTCTGAAAAGTCTGTTTCATTGCATCACATAGCAACTGGCTTGTTTTTGTAATTAGCAGAGTCTCAAAAACATGACAAAGTATTTGAAAACTTGGCCTAATAAAATTAAAGGTTTTGAAACACTTGACCCAATTTGACTGGTCAACTGACCAGATCTTTTTCTTTAAACAGGCAAATGATCATCTGGGCATGGAATTGGGGTCACTGTGGGTGGGGCAGGTAATAGTGAGTTTCCTGCATTGTGCCGGGGGTTGGATTCGATGACCCTGGAGGTCCCTTCCAACTCTATGATTCTAACTCTATCTCCAGCCCATTCCTAAACAATGGAGAAACGAGATTTGCACCCAGATGGTTTATGGCTAGGGTTGCCAGCTCTGGGTTGGGAAATACCTGGAGAATTTGGGGGTATAGCTGGGAGTGGGCGGAATTTGGGGCACGGAGGGACCTCAGTGGAGTATCATGCTATGAAGTCCACCCTCCCAAGCAGCCATTTTCTCCAGGGGAACTGTCTCTGTTGCCTGGAAATGAGCTATAACTCCAGGGGATCCCCAGTTAACACCTGGGAACTGACACCCCTATTAAATACCTGAGGAGGGATTTTAATTTGGGTGTCCCCCTGTCCAAAGTTAATATACTTCTTGACAGTTTCCCTAATCTAGTGGTGAATGAAAGAAATCACCTGCTTAAACCGTAGGGGTTATTTCAGCATGAAACTGAAGACGAGGGTAGAATGTTGAAGAAAGAGTTCTGCATACTTTTCTGCTGAGGAGAAGCCATGCTCCTCCTGGTACTGTAATTCTGGCTTTGCATGAGAGAGGTCTTTGTATACATCAATGTAAATTCCTTGGCAGGGACCAGGGTGACTGGCTGCTGGGGCAGATTAGAGCAAGGACACCCAAGAATGTTTTGCATTACAGCAGAAAAAGATCCATGTCCAAAAAAGGAGCTCCTTCTCAGGCAGCTGCAAGGACTCTGCGGTTTCATGCACAGAAATTGCAGTGCATATCCAAGCACTAGCAGCTAGGGAGGGTGCAAAAAACATCATAAGTAGTTTATTTAAAATATTTAATTTGTACACTGTCCTATCCAGTGAGCCAGCCCAGGGCTTCCAGAAGAAGGATAAAAATCTCATGATGAGATGTCATTTCCTGCTTGGTTCAAAACCTGGTTTCCATCTAAAACCTTCAGCCACATTTGTGCTCTGGCTGTCCTGTGTCTAGGGTTGTCAACTTGAGGAAATACCTGGAGGGGGAGGGCACTCAACCTGAGCTAGCACAGTCCCGCAGGGCCTGCAAAGCAGAGCTCTTCTGCCACACTTTTTGGTTGGGACCAGTGAGCTGATAACATCTCCTGGGCCTTCCAGAACCCCCTCCTATCAACTCAAATTTCAAAAAACCTTTAATGGCATATAAAGACATTGTCAAGATAGGGGGAATTCATAATTAATTGATAATCATTACATAGTCTAAATGAAACAAATAAGTGAACTAAAATAAGCAGCGACCAACAAAAGATTACTCCAGAATGCCCAGGAATCAGCAATGTCCACCAACTGTGGATGCCCCTGTTCTAGAACTGTTTCTTGACTAGCTGATTGTCCCTTTGTATCACAGTGGCCAATAATTCGGCCACCACCCCCTCCTATCAGTTATGCCCACTGGATACCTCACATTGCAGTCTTTGGCCCAACCAATCTGTTGGGTTACGGTTAAATGGTTAAAGGATTAATGGTTAAACATTTAGCGTTTGGGTTATGTTGGGTTATGGCTGATTGTTAAATGGTGAAAAGGTTAATGGTTAACTGACTAGTGAAGTTAATACAGTTTACAAAGTCTGGTTCTTGAAAGCCAGCATGATTTAGTGGTTAGCAGTGTGGACTTCTAATCCGGCGAGCCAAGTTTGATTTCCCCGCTCCCTCACATGCAGCTGGCTGGGTGATCTTGGGCTCATCTTGGCCCTGATAAAGTTGTTCTGACCAAGCACTAATATCAGGGCTCTCTCAGCCTCACCCACCTCACAGGGTGTCTGTTGTGGGGAGAGGAAAGAGAAGGTGAATGTAAGCCGCTTTGAGACTCCTTCAGGTAGAGAAAAGTGGCATATAAGAACCAACTCTTCTTCAGTAATATCGGGGCTCTCTTAGCCTCACTTCCCTCACAGGGTGTCTGTTGTGGGGAGAGGAAAGAGAAGGTGAGTGTAAGCCCCTTTGAGACTCCTTCAGGTAAAGAAAAGCGGCTTATAAGAACCAACTCTTCTTCTTCTTCTTCTTCTTCTTCTTCTTCTTCTTCTTCTTCTTCTTCTTCTTCTTCTTCTTCTTCTTGTACCATTTCATACTGGAACATGTATATTGAGCTGTATTGTGAACCACCTTGAGCATAAGAGGGGGGCAGTATAAAAATGTAATAAATAAAAATTAAAAAAATAAAGATATGTTGCCATGGAGGCCTCCCTCCAAAGCAGCCATTTTCCCCAGGGGAACCAAGTGGATCAGTTGTAATTCCAGACCTCCAGACCCCATCTGGAGGCTGGCATCCCTCCCTGTGACCCTATCATGATCCCCCATCTCCACTACATTTCATCTCACCCCAGCAAGTGCTACCCAAAATCTAAAGACAATCTTTGCACTATGAACAACGATGACCAAACAAATATGTAACAGGATGTTCCAAAGGTAAAATAATCTGCAATACAGGATATGGACATCTCCCCCTTTCCCCTATATGATTTCTCTATCAGGCTGCAGGCTGCAGGCTGCATCACTTCTGTTGAGGGAGTCCCAAACCCCAGCTGCCCCTGCTACTTTTATGCACTGGTGATAAGGCCAGAGTCCTGTCCATCTAGGAAAATCCCCTGAGCCTTGCAATCTCCAGACAGAGAAAGTTCTCGAGCATGACTCAGTGCTTAAAAGCAAACAGTGGGGGCTTCAGAGCGTGAGCCGCGGATTCCTAAATAGATTTTTAAATGCATGCTGATGAGTCATTTTCTAAGGTAACTCTGAGCCGAAGCAGGAAGTCACCTTTCCTCCCTGGCCACCTGCTTTCTCCAAATTCCCCTTTCTTCAAGGGCCGTGAGCAGGGCTGGATTTGCATGAAAAGAGGCTCTAGGCTATTCCACTTATGTGGCCCTTTCACCTCCCATTTTTAAGTTTGTAAATTACACGAGAGATAATAAAATTCATCATTGCTGTGCGATATCTATCGATATGTTCAATGAAACATGTTGTGATTGGTACTAACCTTTATTAAAAAAATGTGGAATATAGGCCCCTCTTGATCTTGAGGCCCTAGGCTGAAGCCTAGTTAGCCTACAGGAAAATCCGGCCCTGGCCGTGAGCCTACAGTTTGGGAGATCCAGCAGGTTCTCCTGAGTCATTCCAGCCTTGGGATGGATTATAAATCTAGGTACGCCTGTCCTGTAGCCTTATTTCTCTGGGGTCAGGGATTACCCCGTTAATACTTGTAGAGCAGGGGTAGTCAAACTGCGGCCCTCCAGATGTCCACAGACTACAATTCCCACAAGCCCCTGCCAGCATTCGCTGGCAGGGGCTCGTGGGAATTGTAGTCCGTGGACATCTGGAGGGCCGCAGTTTGACTACCCCTGTTGTAGAGTGTAAAGCTCTTCAGGGGACATACTAGGGGAGGCAGTCCTGTAGGTACGTAGGGTCCAAAGCATGTAAGGCTTTCCTCTCCCCACAATAGATACCCTATAAGGTAAGTGGGGATGAGAGAGCTCTGAGAGAACTGTGCCTGGCCCAAGATCAACCAGCTGGCTGCAGGTGGAGGTTAGTGGGAAGTCAAACCTGGTTCTCCAGATCAGAGGTCACTGCTCTTAACCCCATCATGCTGGCCCTCAAGAGATGGTGCCAAGATTTAAGGGCTGTTCTCCCTATGGTACTTAGGGCCAGGAGAAGCGTTATACTTAGTAAGCTACCAGATGGGATTCCAGCCAAAGTCCGTGACCTAATTACCGGTGAGTGCCCAAATGTGAAGAGTGTCCCCATCCTGAACCTTCCAGAAGACCATTGTCAGAAGATAATGAAAGTGATGACTAAGCTACCAGCTGGTGGGAAAGGTCAAACTTTCCTGGAGACCTGGTTCTGTTTGAATCCTGCCAGGCACAAATACTCTTTGTCCCCTCGTGGTCTTTTACAAAAAGAGAACAAGGGTCAACGTGGGTGCAATATAGCACGATCTAGAACATATCCTTCTAGTGTTTTTAAATGGCAACAGCAGGTGTAGGGACCCCTTGTTAGATCACGGTTTCTGGTTGGCAGCCTTCACCTTTTCTTGTGGTTTCACTGATGCCCACAAGCTATTATTAATCTTGGCAGGGGGGAAAAGACAAAGAGAAAGTACTTGACTTTTTCTCCCTTTTAGGAGTAACAATACTGGTAGGGAGAGTATTTTCAATTGGCGAAACTATATGAGCCAGGGCAGGTTCTCCCTCAGCCCTATACAGCTGCTTCATAGAACAGAATGATCTTCATAGACTCATAGAGGGAACCTCCAGGGTTATCTAGTCCAACCCCCTGTACAATTCAGGGAGTTCACAACTGCCATTGTCCTTTTTCTGGAAAGAGCTGGCCATTTGAGATGTAATGTTCTAGTAATTTGACCCTGTGAACGCTGTAATTCAGCAAGATGAAGTGTGCCCCCACCCCTGGGTCCCCTTCCCATACATTTAATTATCACGTTAGAGCCAACCATTGTCAATCCAGTCATATATACTGAAATGTATCACTGATAGATGAACCTTTGGTCAATCTGCCAAGGAGGGTTGTGGAGGTCGCTAACTTTTATCACTGATATATAGAAAAAGAGCTGGCCACTAGGATCGGCAGTATAGAAATCTATTCATCCATCCATCCATCCATCCATCCATCCATCCATCCATCCATCCATCCATCCATCCATCCATCCATCCATCCATCCATCCATCCATTCATTCATTCATTCATTCATTCATTCATTCATTCATTCATTCATTCATTCATAGGGACTACTTCCTTTTGTTCCATTGCTCTGAGAGAATCCCTCTCTCCCATGCTATTATTAGCTCCAGTAGGGGAAAAGAGAGGTACAATCTGGGACTGGTAAATGTGGAGACAGTTACATGTTATGTTTCCACAATAAAGCAAATAGTATTTATGTGGCATCATTTCAGGATGGAATCATGGCACAGACGGGAACATAAGTCCCGTCCGTTTTCTCATGCCACAGTCCTAATCCAAATTAGCCTCTTTCACACCTGCTTTACGGGGAAAAAAATGCAGAGGAGTTTGTAGAACTACCAAATCAGGTCTGGTTTGGCGGTGAACCCACATTCATCTTTTTTTTTTGCTAAAACTCACTAGATGTCTTTTGCATCTGTGGTGTTTCTCACGGCACAAAGAGATGCAAATACACAGGGGTGAACTACAGACATTCACAGAGAGATACATGCAGAAGAACCGTAGAACAAAACAGCTAAGGGCCTTAGTACTTACTGGATTTTCTTAGTGAAGTTCTTGGAGACGATCCCTCCTTCTTCTTGTTGCTCTTCGTGTTTACCTGCCAAGATTAGAATGGTGGGGAAAAAACCTTTCAGCAAATCCTGAGAGAACAAATTTCCAACAGTACTTCTCACCCAAAACTATCTGGCAGCTTTCCTTTCATCAGCTAGGGTTGCCATCTCCAGGTTCAGCAATACCTGGAGATTTGAAGGTGAAGCCTGGGAGCATGGGTTTTAGGCAGGGGAAGGACCATGGGGGAGGGGGGTCTTAGCCATGCAGCCCACCTTCCAAAGTCTAACTTCTCCTTGAGCAGTGGAATAAGATGTTTTAAAAGAGATTTATGTACCCTGGAGATCAACTGTAATTCCAAGATATCTCCAGACCCTACCTGGAAGTTGGCAAACCTTCTGACAGTGCCATCCACCCACCCATCCATCCATCCACTACCAGTGGTGGCCAATTGTGGCTCTTCAGATGTCCATGGACTAAAATTCCCATGAGACCCAGTAGGAACTCATGGGAATCGTAGTCCATGTACATCTGGAGAGCCACAGTCTGACCACCCCTACATGGCTAGACTCTTTGTCTGGTAGATTATACATAGCTATCACGTTTTTTATTTCTGCTCTTGTTCCAAGGAGCTCAGGACAGTGTGCATAGCTCTTCTTTCTTCCTTTTGATCCTCCAGCATTCCCAACAACCATGTGAGGTAGAGAAAGTGGACAGGAATGACAGGCTCAAAGTGACTTAGTAAATTTGAGTGGGGATTCAAACCCAGGTTTCCCTTGTCCTACCCCAGCATCCTAACCACTATGTGACCCTGGCTCTCTGTTACCCGTTTGAATTCCACTTGTTGTTTACCTTTTACAACCTCTTAAATTGACCTCCCTCCCGCAATAAGAACCATCCCGGTTTATTTTCGTTCACTGCCTTGCACAGGGTCTACGTGTCTCGTTTAATGTCGGAGAGATATTTACCCTTCAGCTGCGTCTCATATTCACAAAAGAAAAATGGCATTCCCACCCTCTTTTTGTGCCAGCAACTGGGTACACTTAAAAACCTGTTCTGCATCCAACTGCGTCACGATGAGTCCAATTTAGCCTACAGTCCGTCTCGTTTGCCACAGCAAGATTGTAAGTGCAGGTTGTTGTGTTTTACATACACGGCGCTGCCTTTTTATTGAGGCAATCACTGGCCTAGAAAGGTCCATCCTGCATACTCTGACATTCTAGAACAGGGGTAGTCAAACTGCGGCCCTCCAGATGTCCATGGACTACAATTCCCATGAGCCCCTGCCAGGTGGCAGGGGCTCATGGGAATTGAAGTCCATGGACATCTGGAGGGCCGCAGTTTGACTACCCCTGTTCTAGAATCTTGGGTAAATGTCCCGCACATCACTGGAGCTTTTTAACTAGACTTGAGACTTGCAAACAAACAGGAATTCTACTGCCGAGTCACAGCCTCCCTTTGAAACCATATATTTTCTCTCCTGGTTTTTTTTTTGGTCCCTCCCCTCCTAGTGAACATCCAGCCTGAAGAAGAGTTCTAGAGAAGCCAAAAGCTTGCACTGTGCATTGAGATGCACACCGTTTTGTGATGTCTTGTATAGTCCTAATAGAAGATATTCCAGGATTTTGGTTTTGGAATTTATCTGCAAAACAAGGCAGTTGCTTGCACCTTGTGCTTGCATATGGCTCACGCAGGGCATGGCTCCCCGACGCATAGTTCTGCAACCCTGTTTCCAAGAGGGTTGTTCTTTTACCGTTTGCAGGTGTGAATCTGAAAAAGGGGGAATCAAGGGGTCCTTTGTCTGGCAAGCTCCCCCTTCTCCAAATTCTACCCTCTTCAGGCTCCACCCCACGCCCCCCAGATCGCCAGAAATCCTAGCTCGGATCAATCCAGATCCAACTTAGATTTCACTTCAAGCCAAGTTCTGGGAGCAACTCCCTGTCAAGTGTGATGTTGGTTTAACCAACCAAGCCCTCTGGAACAGCTGCAGTCTGAAGCAACTCAATAAACACACAGAGAAGCTATGTGGAGTGGCATTTTCAAGCAAGAACAGTCCCAAGTGGCTCTGTTTTGCTCCTTGCCAATTTCAGAGAGCTCCTGCAAGCAATAAAAGGCACAGGAGAGCGTGGGCAGGCACTGCCCAGATATGGCTTCAGAGGAACAGCTGAGGAAATGCCAGGCCACATCAAGGGCTCACAGTAACTTGGAAGTGGAGGCTGACCGTACCCCACCTTTCACTGCTCAAAGGAGCATATGAACGTCTTTTCCTTCTTTTCCCAGCAACAGACACCCTGGGAGGTAGGTGGGGCTGAGAAAGCTCAAAGAGAACTGCTCTGTGAGAATAGCCCTGAAAGAACTGTGACTAGCCCAAGGTTGGCTGCATGTGGAGAAGTGGGGAATCAAACCCAGCTCTTCAGATTAAAGGTTGCTGTTCTTAACCACTAGACTAGCGATCCCCAACCTGTGGGCTGCGGACCACATGTGGTCCTTCGACTAATTAGAGGTGGGCCGCGAAGGACGCCTCCCCCCCCCGGCCCTTTACTTCATCCCCCCCGCCCTTTACAACACATTTTGGGTGTCATTGTCTCCCATCACTCCCAGATGGGACTATCTCGTTGCAGAGAAACAAGCTCAGGGTTCCCATTGATTTGTCATTGTCATGAGTTAGAATTTCCATGAAAATAGAATGTTCCTTATGTTCATTGTTGTGGCGTGTCTGTATTTTATTTTGAAGGGATGTTTAAACATTACCATAGCGACCAGAGTCAGAGAGCGTTAGGGCAGTGGTTGAGAGTAGAGGAATAAACTACCTCCCCCCACTGGGCCTCAGTAAAAGGTGTTGAGTGGTCCCCGGCTTTGAGTGGTCCCCAGTGATAAAAAGGTTGGGGACCACTGCACTAGACCATCTTGGCTCTCTGAATGAAACCGTTCCCCAAATTTCCCTCTTCATAGGCACCAACCCCAATTCTCCAGGAATTTCCCAAGCCAGAGTAGACCAGTCTCATTCACACATTTGGCTGCCATCGAGAAATCAAATGACGTGCATGGACATGCCAACGAGTCCTTGCTCTTTGTGGAACAGGTGGGGAATTTCAGTGGCTTCCCTCGCTTTTCACAGACCGGAGGACCCTTTAAATTGTCTTAAACGGGTTCTACTGTAATGTGTTCCGAAATCCCCGTCTCCGATCTCTTTTCCCTTTGTCTCCCTGGCCTAGTCTCTCTGGGCTTTTTAAAATGTTGTCAGGTACACGGAATTTAATCAGAGATACAAAGCTGGGTTGGCACCAGAGCTGCTTGTTCGTCTCATCCCAAAGCCTGCGGGAGAGGCAGATCAAAGGAGAGCCCGCTTTTCAGAACTGCAGATCAGACAGCTTGTAAGAAACAGGGAGGGAAACGCCGCAACTTGACAACTTCCCCGATGACGCGACATCTGGAAATTAATTAAAAACAACCCAAACTGCAAGGACAATTGTTCCATATTATAGATGGGAACAAAGGCTGAGACACGGCCTTGGGACGTGGAAAAGAGGGGAAGGAATGGCGTAAATCCAGATTAAGCCAAGTGTGGCTCAGAGAAGGTACCTCCTGTGCCAGCCCACAGCTGGTCCTCCTGTTCCCTGCTATAGGTGAAACTGGAATCCAAATAGTTAAGCAGGCCATGGCTGGGTGGGCGGGGGCTGGTAGATTAAGGCAAATTAGGGAGCTGGAGATCTCCTGGAATTAGAGCTCAACTCCAGACTAAAGAGGAGAAGAGGGGTGTTTTGGAGGGGGGACTCCATGCCACTTGACTCCATTGAGGTCTACCATCACTCCAAATCATGCCTACTCCTGGCTCTACCCCTAAAGTCTCCAGGTTTTTCCCGACCCACAGTTGGCAACCCGAGAGCAACTGTTAAGAGGCACGGCTGCACTTGGTGCCACTTCCCAGGGAACATTGCAGCAAGATCTCCCAGTTGCAAACTGGCAACTCTACCCAGGTCTTCCCAATCAACCCTGTGGATCATGATAGCCCTAAATGTATGAGGGAAAACATGGAGGACTGTTTTCCTTTCTTGAACGGACCGTAGCCCAGAAAAGTCAGCCCACGTTGTTTTCCCCCCAGCAGGAACATGCTGTGTGCAGACTCAAGGTGTCCCTTCCTCCTTGTGGGGAAATAAAGGCAGAGAATGTTTGTCCTTACAGAAAGGGGGCAATCCTATTTAAATCCTATTTAAAAACGCCACATGCCCATTTGCCTCTCAGCATCTGCTTATAAAACTACACTTCACCTTCCTACCTGGGAGCCATTTCCCACCATGATTTCCTTGCTGCTACAAACATAGAGGCGTTCGCAGCCCCAGCTGAGAGCCAGCTTGGTGTAGCGTAGTGGTTGAAGAGTGGCAGCCTCTATTCTGGAGAACTGGGTTTGAATCCCCACTCCTCCTTCCACATGCAGCCACCTTGGGTTAGTCCCAGAGATCTCTCCGCCTTATCTACCTGACAGGGGTCTGTTGTTGGGAGAAGGGAAGGCAATTGTAAGCTGCTCTGGGACTCCTTTGCTAGTAAAAAGAGGGGTACAAAACCCCCCAGCTCTCTTCTCTCCACACAGGGACATCTCCATATTTCCCCCTGGCATCTGCACTATCCTCCCCTTGCAACCCCAGGGCTTCCCCCGCCATTTTGTTTCTTTACAAGAACTTTTCTAAAAACCAAAAAGTCCGACAGAGGGTAAGCGAGCCACTCCAAAAGTGAACTTGGAATTGTGGGAATGCTTACCTTCTGAACCACATGGATCTCAAATCTGCTTAGATTATAATTTCCTGAGAGGAGATCTTGAACCCAAGCATGTTTGGGAAAACCCTTTGGGGAAGCAGGGGAAACCAGCAAGAGCTATGACTGCATGACAGTGTTGTATGGAAGCACCCCAAAGCCCACTGTCGTTGGAAGGTGGGCAATGTGGATGAGGTGCTCCACCCCAGTAAAGCTGGCCTTCCTGTTCCTGGGAAGTATTGAAGTATTCCTCGCTGTATACGCAGACATTGGTGGCTCAGTTCAGACAATTCAGCAGTTGATTCAAACAATCCACAGACATGCGACTCCCTCTTCCTCCTCCCCTCCCTCTCATGCACTGCATCTTTCTCAATTTCCCATTGAGCGGACAACAAACTTTTGCATAAGATCTGAATTTGCCAATACTGGGTAGCATTTGTCTTCCAAGCCAAGAACCATGGTTTTAACTGGGTTTCCAATCTGGGTTTGGAAGGTAAGCAACCTCATTCGTTAATATACATTTATATATCACTTTTCTCCTCCATGGAGAACCAAAGTATCTTACAACATTCTCCCCTTCTCCATTTTTGATACTCACAAGCAGTCCTCTGAACTGGCCTAAGCTCACTCAGAAAACTTCCATGGAATAGTAGGGATTTGAACTCGGGACCCCCCCCCCCAGATCCTAGCCCAGGACCCTAAGCATTGGCTCTCTGTTTGTAATCTGATAATCTGGTGTCATTGCAAACTATGATCCTCCTCTCCCCCGCCAAGTTGCAGCTGAATCATGGCGACCCCGAAGGGCAGGGATGACCAAACTGTGGCTCTCCAGATGACCATGGACTACAATTACCATGAATCACTGCCAACTGGCGCTCATTGTCACTGTAGTCCATGGACATCTGGATAGCCACAGTTTTGGCCACCCTTGCCATAGGGTTTTCAGGGCAAGAGTTGTTTGGTGGTGTGCCTCCACGTCACAATTCTGGAATTCTTTGGAGGTTTCCCATCAGGAGCAAACACAGATTATTTTTTGAGATCTAACGAGATTGGATTTACCAGGTCAGAGTAACCTATTATTAATGCTGGGGAAAAAAGGAAAGGGAATCCATGTACAAGACGAAGAACATATTTTCAGCCTATTCAAAAGACTCCGTAAATCCATAGAAAGTCCAGAATATCTATATATTGTGTTAAATCAAATACAGGTCATCACAGACCTGAGATGAACTTATAGACAAACTTTGTAAATTCTAATGTAATCAACGTCCCACAAGAATCATTTATGGACGTTGTGTTTTGGAGCACATGTCCTTATTTATCAAGAGCTCCTCTATTTCTGAACCACTCACTAGATGACACTTGTTATAAGCAGTTGAGTAGGCTTGTGCTCTAGAAATTCACACCAAGGATACACCCCTCCTTTTCTTCACTATTTTCTTTTGTGGTTTGTTTCTGGGTTTTGGCAGGGCTGTTTACAAATTTTGAAGTTGATGGATCACCTGCCTTTATGCTGATCAATCAACAGATTTAATTTAATTTCAATGTTATTAAAAGAGCAGAGAGGTTTGGATACTGAAACCAAAAATAACTTGTGGATGAATCATCAAAAGCTGTCACGTGCTTAGGAAGAAAGGCCATTTTTAAAAGGCTACCCTTTCAATTTCCCATTCCAGTAGCACACTAGAACCAGAATAGTTCCCTGACCCCAAAGAGCAAAAAAACAAAACAAAAAAAGCCCTCCAAGTCAGAACTGGAATCCTTAGCTTGAAGGGGATTTCTTGGTCTGATCATAATTTGCCAATTAAGAATTTCCCAGCCTATAATTTAGGGCCAAAATAGTGATTAAACTGTGGATCTGTAAATTAATATAGCCCCAAAGAGCGACTCCTCAGGGGTGGAGGGCTGGATAGGGTCTATACAACTTGGGAGATCGGGTTCTCCCTATACATTGCCCCAGGCAAAAATGCCCAAAATTTGCTTATTGCTCCAGTAGTGAAAAACTACGGCCCCCAAATTTAGCTATAATGTAGCAGGGAGACATGGTGAAATGGGCAATACAGTCAGTCAGTAACCTTTTATTGGCATAAAATATGTATAAAACCTATAGAAATAGGGTTTAACATTGTATTGAAATAATAAAATAGGGCATGGGGTTACATAACCAAACACATCTTAAAATGATAAACTATAAAAGAAATGGGGAATACGTGAGTTCAAATCTTTGCTAAGTGATGAAACACACCATGTGACTTTAGGCCAGTCATTTGGCTCAACCTTCTGACAAAGAGAGGATCTCACAGAACGGTTGTGAGGAGAACTGGAGGATGGGGGAGGGAAAGAACCATATACATCATCCTGAGCTCCTTTGTGGGATGAGCAGGTTCCAAATTAAAAAGCACCAATTAAACTATGTAGCCATCCCCCCCCCTCCAATGTTACCCTAAAAAACACATCACATGACTTATGCCCACCACCCAGCAGTCGGACAGACCCCCCGGCTTTATCACCTGTTACTCACCTGACACTTCCACGTAACCATCTTTTGTTTTCACCGTCAGTTCCTCAGGTTTGAAGCTTTGCACGTTGACGCACACTTTCCATGGCTCTCCCGACAAGGACGAAGGGCTTCCCCCGAAGGGAGTCCCTTCTGTGTAGCCCCCGAACCTGGAGCCGTACCCTGGCGGAGACAGGCCGGTGCTGCGGACCATCCCTGACCTCAGCGGGCCTGGCCATGCGGTGGTCAGCCGTGGGCGAGCCCAGTCCGGCCAGTCTGCGGTTAGGTCTCCCGAAAAAGGGGACATTCCAAAGTCATCCTCCAAGAGTCGAGAAGACAAGCTGGGCTCTCGGAACGGGTCTCGAAGGCTTCGGTGACGGCCGGGGTAGTGGCAGGAGAAGGGCATCTGGCTGTCAGCCATGATCCTCTCTTTCTCAGAATCCACAGAAAGGGCAGAAGGGAAAGGATCTAAAGAAGATTAGAACCCAACAGAGCTGTTCTTAGTGGCCCTTGAAGGTTTTCAAGCAGTCCTTTCTCGTCCCAGACACGAAAGTGGCACCCGAACGACGACGTCCAAAAGCGGAGATCCGCCTGCTCAACCCACAGAGCGCTTCAGCAGCTGTCAGGAAGGTGGGGAGGAAATTAAACTTCGGCTTCTGGATCCTGTTTCAACCTTCACAACCTGCTTATCATCTTCCCTCCCCCCTCTTCCAACCCCGCCAGCCAAAACACGACTTCAATCTGAAATAATGAAGCGCAGCTTCAAAGCAATCTTGCACAATCTAAGCAGAGGTCTTGTTTGCTTGAATTCCAGAGTGGGAGGGGGGGAAACACCTCGTCCGGCTAAAAGATTCAGAGAAATTCACCTTTGTGTCCCACTCGGGGACTTAAATACACTGTTCTGCTAGGAGCCGAGAAATTTCTCTAAAGTTCCACATGACTGTTTGCCCTTTTTATACGCCCTCGGCGCCTGAGGGGAGGTGTTGCAATCCCTGCCCTGCAAGCTGTATTTTTGGAGAGGATGAAACACCCCTGGAGAATCTGAGCGGCAACAGCTGATCTCATCCCAATGGGGCAAGCATGCCGCAATGGAGATCCAAGTTTAGGCAGCCTGTCTCACATGTCCCCCTCCCTCCTTCTCCTCTTGCCACCGTAATATATACCACAAGTCAAGTAGGCTATTCTTAGCTTTGAGTGTCAGGCCTGCCTCCCTGTGCATGCCTCTGAAGATTGACGCCTGGGACTCTTTCGTTTATGGCAGGCGCTTTTGTTTAGAGGAGTCTCTCTCTCCCTCCCTCCCCCCCTCCAGTTTTTAACTGGTTCGGCTCCTGTACCTTTAAGCAGGCAGGCATTAAACCAGGAAAATTCCTTCTTCCTCTCCTCTCCTCCTATCTCAGTTCCAGGAAGCCTCTTACCTTCATTTATGCCTGTCAGCTGATAGTGGAACTAGGGTGATAAGAACTTAAAAAAACAACAACCCTGTTGCAACTAGTCCAAGAGCCAGATAATTCCAGGGAGTCTGCAAGGAAGACCAGAGGCCCTCCTCCAGATTGAGCCTGGAGCTCTCCGGGAATTATAACTGATCTCCAGATTACAGAAATGTGTTTCCCTGGGGATGATGGCTGGTTTGAACTGGGGACTGTATGCAATCCCACCCCATTTAGGTCTGTGTGTTTTTCAGACTCTCTTTGTGCCAACTGGGAGTATTTCCAGGGAGTTTTCAAAGTAGGCCTGTGTTCTAAAGCCATGAAGACCATTCCGCAATCACGTTCCCCTCCACATGTGTACAAGGCCGGACGGCACCCCTGCATTAAATGTTATGAGGCTTGGGAGCTCTGCATTTGGCTCCTGACGTGGAATTCTCTCCCGAACAGATCAAAGGCGAAACCAAAAAGCTGTACAACAATTAGTCTCTTAATGAGCTGCAATGTTTTGGCAACCCCCAGAGGCTGCTGGCTCTGGCGTATCCAATATAGGCCGGCTGGCGTTCAACTTGCCCAACGTCACTGACGAGATAATTATTGTTTGTAGCAGGTTAGTCAACTCCAATTCAGGGTAAGGCCTGAAGATACAGCTTCAAATATGTCAGAGCCACCATCTCTGCAGTTACATGCTTTGTCAATCCGGGGTAACACAGTGGCTGAGAAGAACTTGAATGGTAAACTGTGGCAAGCTAGTGACAGAGAGGTCTATTGATGACTGCTTCAGAGTGAAATAAAACCTCCTGGTTCCAAGGCAGTGTATCTTTGAATACCAGGCTCTGAGGGTAAACAAGAGTGGAGGCCTGTTGTGCCATTCTTGTGAGCTTCACAGAAACAATTGGCTTGCTGCTGTTGAAAGGAGGATGCTGGACTAGGTAGAATTTAGGAACTTCTGAACACCAGGGAACAGGAATGAACATCATAAAGTTCTGTCCTAGGATGGAGGAAGGCACGATGTAATTTCCCAAGAGAACTGCTTGGTGGGTACAGATGCAGGCAGAGAGGTCTAGGACAGGGATAGTCAACCTGTGGTCCTCCAGATATCCATGGACTACAATTCCCATGAGCCCCTGCCAGCATTCGCTGGCAGGGGCTCATGGGAATTGTAGTCCATGGACATCTGGAGGACCACAGGTTGACTACCCCTGGTCTAGGAGATTGGATGTCAGCTCTCGTTGGGCCCCCACCAAAGGCCCAACGCAACAGCTCTGCCTTGTAAGACCCATGGAACTGCCATAGGCCCCACGGGGGTCTGATCTCATTTGGCAGAGCGTCACAGGTAAGTACCATCACGGTGAATCATGCCCAGAAGTGAAGCAGCAACCGCAGTAAAGTTTTTGAAACGGACGAGATGAGGTCTCTGCAACTTAGAACAGGGAAGGTGGCCCAAACACGGTTCCTACTTGGTCCTTGGGGGGAAAAAAAAACTTTTCCAGATCCTTTTCATATTTATTTGCACAGACAACGAGTTCATATTCCAGACTCTTTGTGCCAGTGTGTGGACATAGCTGGTCTGTACTATTTATGCATTTCCATGAGAGTACATGAACTCTTTGAATCTCGATAAACCGAAGGGCAAATTATTTTGAACCAAACGAGCAAACACGGTGGCAGAATTACACCTAAACCCACAGACTACAAAGGGCATAACTCAGTTTAGGATGGCACCATAAATCAGCCCGAGAGAGCCCATCTTGCAAAGTAAGCGATCACTCAGGTAGAAAATAGGAATGTTAGACAAGAATGTTCCCATTTTCCATCTGCGAAATGTTGGAGGAAATGACCCTTCCTGATACATCTTGAGCTAGAGAGATGAATGACTCCATATAGAAATCATGCTTTCTCAGTATCTGTGAAATCAGAGCTGGAAAAGATGCAGAAATGGGGCAACTCAAATGATTAATAGGGTGGGGTTCTTGACCTGTAAAAAACAGTAAAATAATTTGGGGCATTGTAGTTTATGTTTATTAGATTTATAACCCACCACTCCTGGCCAACCCGGAAAAAATGACTAACAGGAAACGTGATCTGGCATATAGATAGATCCAGGTGGGTAGCTGTGTTGGTCGAAAGCAACAGAACACAGACTGTGGCCAGTGGCACCTTTAAGACCAACAAAACTTTGGTGTACATGCACACTTCCTTAGATTTCTTCTTCATGGGAATGGGAAGGCGACTGTAAGCCGCTTTGAGCCTCCTTCAGGCAGGGAAAAGCGGCATATAAGAACCAACTCTTCTTCTTCTTCTTGTATCTGAAGAAGTTTGCATGCACACAAAAGTTTATACCCAGAATTAAGCTTCATTGGTCTTAAAGGTAATCCTGGATCCAAACCTTGTTCAGTGGCATACAGAATGATGCAAAGGGTTATGTATAGGGTGGAGAAAGTGGACAGAGAGAACTCCCCCCCCTTCTCCTTTTAAACTAGAACTCAGAGTTGTTGGGTAGATGAGCATCAGATGAAAGGAAGTACTGTACATGCTTGTGGACTTCCTGAAGGCATCTACCTGGCTTCTGTGACCTTTGTTCAGGTCCCAAAGGGCTTTTTTTTGCGTTCTGTTGCAAGATTCTGGCTCTTTGCTACTAGCCATGGCTCTCCTCTCCACCAGACTCCACCCAGCCAAGGAACCCTCAACGCTACATCTAATTACACAGTGTTGAGAGGATAAACAACTAACTACAGTGGCAAACCCACAGTCATACCTGTCCCTTTGGCAAGATCGGTGTAAGAGCTGGTTCCTCCCGCTTGTTTGCCTGCCAATTTTCTTCTGTCTTGATCTTCCCTTCGGAAAGTGCCTGGCTGGGAGGCCACTGGTTGCCCCCAGTTAAAACAAAACAGGGTTTGAACATCATTGCTTTGTCGCATGGGCGTCTAGTGGTTCGAGCAAGAAGGTGGAGATCAGGCTTTCTCAACCAGGGTTTTGTGGAACCCTGGAGTTCCTTGACAGCCCTAGAAGGGTTTCCCAAATGGGTGGGAAGTCCATTAAATTTTTATATAGGTTTCAAATCGGTTAAACATTTATCAGGTGATATGGCCATATATGGTCATTTTGGCCACCCCCTCCCAAAATGGCCAATGGAGGGCCTGGAGGGGGCGGGGAGGGGCCCCAGGTGGGCGTGTCCACAGTGCTTCCCAACTGTATTCCGCACGATTGCGCCACTTCTGGGGTTTCTCAAAGTCTGAGGAATGTTTCAGAGGTTTCTCAATGGTAAAAAAGTTGAGAAAGGCTGGTGTAGACACTATTTGAGCCACCTTAACCACCATGCCTTTTTCCCACGCTGAAGTGGCTCTGGGAGCAACTGTTAGACCCGCTGATCAAACTTACCCATTCCAACAACTACACGTACGTTTCTTTAGTGGGATAAATTAGTGGCTCAGGTCAGGAAAATTGTGTGTGTGTGTTAAATGTACTCTCCTCATGCACCTGTCCTTGACGTGAACCAGATCCCCCACTTAGTCTCCAAAGGAGCTGACAACATCATCCTCTGATTCTGCATTCTCTCCTCATAACCTCCTCATAACCACCACCCTGTGAGGTAGGTTAAGCTGTGAGAGCTTAAGCCAGGCTTTCTCAGCCAGGGTTTTGTGAATTCCTAGGGTTTCTTGGTGGGACAGGAAGGATTTACCCTAATGGGTGGCAGTTAATTAATTTTTATATATTTTTAAAAATGTTGTTAAACATTTATGGATGCTATGACCATATATGGTCACATCAATCCACGCTCCCCTCTCAAAATGGCCAATGATAGGACTGGAGAGGGTGGGGAGGGGAGGGGCCCCAGGTGGGCATGTCCACAGCTCTGCTTCCCAACCATATTCTGCATGATTGCGCCACTTCTGGGGTGTCTCGAAGCCTGAAGAACATTTCAGGGGTTTCTCAATGGAAAAAAAAATTGAAGGAGTCCAGGGTCAAGCTCAGACTTTTCTTTTACAGGCAGCAGACCCAGCTAAAACAGCCTTGAGCCTGAGAGCAACAAAGAACTTTCCAGAATGTTCACTACCTCACATGGTTCTTGAAGTACAGGAGGAAAATGGGGTGGGGCGGGAAGAGGCACGCCAAACAAGTTAAGGCTACATTCCCATGGAGCCATATAACTGATCCTTGCCATGGCAACCACAGTCAATGGCACGAGAATGTCAGGGAAGCCTGCCCCTCCCTTGGTCCCATCCCAAAGAACCTCACAGCTCCTGCAATGCAGTCCCACTCCTGCTTCACTCCCTTCCCCCCCCTTCACCTGTGCCAAAATCCAGACACCACCGAGACTTTGCCACATCTACCCCTGCCCTGAACCCCACTTGAGGGGTGCCAAGGGGAGAGGCTCAGCAGATCCAGGCTGAGAAACTCCTGGAGATTTGGAAACTGAGCCCGGGGTGGGATGGGGTGGGGCAGGGACCTCAGAGGGTTACAGTGTCCCAGAGCCCTCCGTCCGAAACATCCACTTTCTCCAAAGGGGACTGATCTCTGTTGCCTGGAGAAAAAGGATGAGGTGTAATTCCAGGGGATCCCCAGGTCCCACCTGGAGGCTGGCCTCCTTAACCGCTCCCTATCTCTGCCGAGCTACAATGCAGCCCTACAGCCTGCCTCAGCGGGGAAAGGAGGAAAAAGCCCTTTAAAAAGCTAAAGAGTGGTGGACGGGGGGGAGAAACACAAAGCTCAGGTCTGCCCTCGCCCACACGGAACAGCTTGGCTGCTGGTTAAGAGGCTCTCCTGGGACCTCTTTGGTCATTTTTCCAAGGAAATGCCACTTAGAGGTTGGAGAAGGGGAAGGGAGGGGCAGGGATTCGGCAGTAACAGAAAGCTGGCCGTTTTAGAGGCCGGGAGGAGCCCGAGGCAGAGAGAGAAGCGGCTGAGCGTTTCTAACCGGAGTGAGCTGGAACCGAGCTGAGAGAGTCTTGGGGGGGGGGGGAAAGGGCCCCAACTGCTCTCCAGGGTATTCTGTGCTTGCATTAGGGACGGTGCTTTGCCTCCCCTATGCGCTGCAGGCACATTGGTAAATATTAGAAAGGCATTAGGACTCTCAAGCAGTCTTTGATCCCGAGGACACTGAACTCGGTCACAGAACCTGGGGCCTTTTGCTGCTTGGGGAGGTGGTGGTGGTGGTGGGGGGGGGAATGTGCCAATACTCAGAGAGACTTATGGCTAGCAAAACCTATTCCCTCCCGCAAATTGACGCACCCAGCCTTTAGCAGTGTCTTACCCACAGCCCTCTGGCAGGAGGGCCTGGCGATGTCCTGGCGGGACCAGGGCTCCAGAGCAGGCCGTTGGTCACCGGCTTCCGACCCCGGCAAGGGCAGTTTCGGTCCTGAGTCCGAGAGACGCAGACCTTCGCTCCCCTGGCAGTTCGGCAATGCAGAGAGAAACCTTTCGCAGTGTCCTCGGCTTCCCTGGGCAAGCAGCCACGGCGAGCAGTGTGTTCTTGGCGGGCAGGGGTGGAGTCAGGCAGGGAGCCAGGGAAGCAAGTGGGCCTCAGGAGGTGCCTGGTTTTAAAGACAGAGATGCTATGGCTCTTGTCCAGCTCTGGGAGGGCCCCATGGTGCCTGGCTGGTGACCCTGACACGCTGAGGCCAGAGGAGGGAACTGCACTTGCTGTGCTTATCCACAACCTGCCCAAGGCAGGAACGACTGAGTGTAGGGTTGCCAACCTCCAGGCAGGGCCTGGAGACCTCCTCCTTTTACAAGCCGTAGGCATCCATTCCCTTGGAGGAAGGGGCTGCTTTTGAAGGTGTACTCTAAGACAGTATAGCCCACTGAGGTCCTTCCCCACACCAAACCCCACCCTCTCCAGGTATTTAACAGCCCAGTACTGGCAGCTCTGTCTGATTGACCTATCAGGTATGGCCGAATTGTGGCTTTCCAGATATCCATGGACTACAATTACCACGTTCCCCTGCCAGCATGAGCCAGGTTTGATTCCCCACTTGTCCTCCACATGCAGCCAGCTGGGTGACCTTGAGCCAGTCCCAGTTCTCTTGGAGCTTTCTCAGCCTCACCAACCTCACCAACCTTGTGGGAGGAAGGGTAGGCGATTGTCAGCTGCTTTGAGACTCCTTTGGGTAGTAAAAAAAGGGTACAAAAAATCCAGCTCTTCTCTTCTTCAGTACAGCCACCCGGAACAGCGCTGTTATAACAATATACACATTGAAGCATTTGAGGAGAGATTTTGAGAAACAAAACCAGACCGAAGCAAGCCATGAGAATGAAACACTGCCGGAACTTTTATTGTACTTTTGAGTGTGTTTTATGAAAATTTTTCAGGAAGACGGAAGAACACAGCCGGTTAGTTTGCAAAATCTGAAGTCCAATGAACCAAGATCGCCAAGAGGCTTGTGAACCACCATCCGTCATGGGAAAAGGAGGGAGGTGTACTTCCCCCTCCACATATTGGGCCCCCCACCCCCCGTTCTGCTTTCGTTTCTAATTTTGTTTTAGAATATTGCAGTTAATATTGCAAGAACTTGCCCTGGGGATTCTTACCGGGCGAAATAATCTGGACCTATTACAATTCTTGTCAGGAGGCCCGAGTTGGAATTTGCCCAAAGTGTGTGTGTTTGTGTGTGCATGTTGGGGAGGGGGCTTGCCTATAATGCAGGGGTGGCCAAATTGTGGCACTCCAGATGTCCATGGACTACAATTCCCACGAGCCCCTGTCAGCATCAGGCAGGGACTCATGGGATTTGTAGTCCATGGACACCCGGGGAGCCACAGTTTGGCCACCCATGAAGTAGAGTTTGATGCTGGAAATGCCTTGCCTTCACGTGCCGTATCTCTCTCCTGTAAAGCAAAATTCAGATGCTGGGTGAAAACAAACTGCTCTATTCCTCATAAGCCTTTCCCAGCACATTGTCCCTTTCTGGCTTCAGCCACAAGTTGTGGCCAGCACTGCAGAGAATGCCTTCGGTCCAAACCTTTGTATTTTGAGGTTCTGCCTTGGTTGAGTGTTTCTTGCTGGACTCAAATCTCTCTTTTTTGGGGAGGACTTTTTGAGATGCTTTAATCCACTGTAGATTGCATGCGGTCCGATGCTCACCCCCCCCCCCCGCCTCTGTTTTCCGGCAGTGAGTTGGCAAGAAGCCCAGTGGCAGAACTGTCTTTTCTTTTTAAAGCAACCCACCAATAAATCCAAAAAAAATAAATAATAAATAAGAGGCTACATCTTATTTTGTTTCGCCCTCGACGCACAGTGCATAGCTAAAATAATACCCATTGACTGGAGGCAGAAACAAATTGGTTATAACTTGAAATGAAAGAACAAACAAATACACTTCACGACTGCAGGATGGAAAGAGCGAGAGAGAGGGAGAAAGGGGGGGACTGCAAAGAATATGACTCTGGATGTGGAGGAGGCTGCAGAACTCTGTTTGTTTGTCTGCACTTTTTAAAGCTCAGGAGTTGTGATCTTCGCAGCCCAGGCTTGACTTACCCTAATACCCTTTAGAGCCAAGATCGCTTGGATGGATGCAAATCTGCAAGATCCTGACTGTTACATTTTCCCAATGCCTGGGACTGAATAAATGCAAGGGTCTCCTTGAATAACCCAACTGGTATTCATTTTAAGCTCCCTCTTATCCACGTGCCTCCTGGACTAGGATCAATTGACATCCATGCCTCTGTTCCTCCCTCTTTCCTTTTTCTCTCCAGCACCCGTCCCATAGTTTCCAAGAGAGGTACTGCTTGGCAGCCGTTCTACACAACAACCCAACCCAAGCCCATTGGCACCAGGAAAGCAGCACAAGTACATTAAACCAGAGATGGCCAACTTGGACGGCAGAGTGGGTGGTTTGTTCCCTTTCTGGCCAAAGCACTTGGCTGGCCAACTCTCCCAGGTCATGATAGTCTTATTGCCCATAGGGCAGGGGTAGCCAAACTGCGGCTCTCCAGATGTCCATGGACTACAATTCCCACGACCCCTTGTGCTGGCAGGGGGCTTGTGGGAATTGTAGTCCATGGACATCTGGAGAGCCACTGTCTGACCACCCCTGCACTATGGTCTTTGGGCAAGGAGGCTCCGGTCCCCACCAGCAGAAGCATCACCTAAGGCACTGGGATGGTATCCCAGAGGCCTCCGCGACATTATCTCATTTCATGCTGCAAAGAAGCTCAACCAAAACCTTCTCGGCTCAGTCATGTGCTACTCCCCGAAGAAAGATGGCAGCTCTCAGTCTGAGATGGCGCAGCAAGAGAAGGCCAGGGACCAGGAAGTAAGCAGAACAGCGTGGCTTAGATGTAGCCCCTGAGACTCCCAATGTTAAAAGAAACAAAATAATCCCCCCCCCAATAACTTATCCCCCTCCGCGCAAAGTTATAAATTAACAGCAACCAATTCACACTCATTCCCGCACAGAATCCGAAAGATAATAAATAATTACAGTCATCAATAAATAACTTAGAAATGCAGCACATACTGGCCGATTGGGGAAACTGAGGACCTTTTAGCTGCCATGAGATGAATATGGCTACGGACGGTCATCCTGTCATATTCCCAAAGCGGCACATTTCCCTGCCTCACATTCTTCAAGCAGTGTAGGGGAGTGTGGGAGATGGGGTTTTGTTCTAAGAATGACTCCCAATAAATAAAGGGAACAAATCAAGCTATTTGCTTCTATTTACACTATGCTTTCTTTTCTTTCTTTCTTTCCTTTTTTACAAAGTCTCTTCCTCTACCTCCTCTAAGGGCCGCAAGTCCCCTGGTACAATATTTATAAGGAGTGGCTCGTTCTGCTATTGAAGTGTTTAAATGTTGCCAGCCTCCAACCGCTGTGAGTCCATGACACAGCAGGATGAGTGGGAGAAATCGCTGTTCTGTTGCTGTTGTTGTAAATGGTTGAATCCAGGCACTTCTGACCTGCTTGGTTCCTTTCCTTTCCTCGCTTCCCACCTGCAAGCGTCCCTTTTGTGATACACCACCTCCACCGCCAAATTGTGGGCATTCTGATCACCTAATAAATTGCCTTGGGAGGACCTGAATTTGAGAACAGGAGTTTGGGTGCTTCTCGCCATAGTTAGCTTGTCGCATGGCGCACTTCAGTGGGTTCAGTGATGGAGTCCCACATCATGTGCTGGGTTCCTTTCCAGCATCTTCTGCTTTAGGGTTAAACTAGAGAAGATGGGGAGAGCCACTGTTTCAATGGCTTGTTGAGCCTTGGATAGGGCAAGTCTTTTGAAAGAATTCAAAATGGCCTCCAGCACATCCAGGCCCTTGTTCTTTTTCAGGGGTAAGCAAACCAAGGAGAGGAACCATGTTTTTATCTGTTGTGTCTGATGGGTTAGATGTTGAGTCTTTCTTAACATAAGAAACCTGTCCCAGGAATGGCTAGGAAAAACCTTCAGCTAGTTGGTCATAATGGGTCCCTTAGCCACCTTCAAGGGTAAGCAATCCAAGGAGAGGAACCATGTTTTTTAGATGCTGAGTCTTTCTTAACACAAGAAACATGTCTCCGGAATGGCTAGGAAAAACCTCCAGCTAGTTGGCCATAATCAGTCCCTTAGCCATCTCCCACAATTGTTTGGTTTACTAGGAAAGATAAAGTAACGCCCCTTCAGAGGCGGCACTGAGCAACCACCCCAATGGCATGGAACTCGCTCGGAAGGGGGTGGCAACAGGACGAGGACGTGGCTGCAGCTAGTCAGAGGGCAGAGAAGAGAGTCATAGCAGATGAGGACAGCAAAGTATTGCTCCCTTCCTTGGGAGCAGCATGACCTCCTGAGCAGCGAGGGGGGCCACGGCAGAGGTGCAATTATGAGAAGGAGGACACAGCAAGTTGGCATGAACTTGAAGGGCTGGACTGTGCTGTTTCAGCATTTGCAGTTCCCGCAGGAGACGTGCGCAAGGCGATCCAGCTTGTGCCAGTTGTCCAGTGGTCCACAACTGACAGGCTCCAGCTGCGTGGCTGGCTTTCCAAGGAAAAAGGGATGCTCCCCATGTGCACGGTGACCAGGTGAGGTTGTTCCGTGTCCAGTCCTCATGGAAACTGCCATTTGCTCTCGCTCTTGGCAATCAGCCGACTTGAAGGACGGGAGAAAAGGAAAGCCCATCTGGCCTTGGGGTGCAGGACGGCCGCTAACGCCGCATGCTGTCGCAACTGCCTGCCGACTTGGAACTCCTGCTGCAGCTTCGTCGGCTGTTCCTTGCTCCTGAGCTATGGCTACGGCTACGGCTGCCGTTGGAGCTGCTGCTGCTCCAGCTCCTGCTGCGGCCAGTTCTGTTGCTGGAGACGCTGCGGCTGCGGCTGGGAGAGGGGCTCAAGTTGCTGTACCAGGAGGAATAGCTGCTTGCGCTGCTGGGGGAGGAGGAAGAGGACGGGCTGGGTCTGTAGTAGGGGATGGGGCGCTTTCGGGCACTGTGGGGGACAAAAGAACAGGAAAGTGAAGTTGAGATAATATGTCCCCTCTAATCATCTTCTGCATATTTTGATGTTCAAATCTTCTCAGGGTGCTTGAATATTAATTGACCACTCTAGCATTCATTCATTCATTCATTCATTCATTCATTCATTCATTCATTCATTCATTCATTCATTCATTCATTCATTCATTCATTCATTCATTCATTCATTCAATGTTTTGGATTTTTATCCCACCACTCTCCGGAGACTCGTGGCAGGTTACATAAAAAACAGAATTATAAAACCCCAACATTATAAATCACAATCCCCAATATTAAAACCTGTAAAAACCCATAAAATTGACAATGCCTGTTAACATTAGTAATTTGAGACTGATATTTCCGAGTAGCATCTCAGGCCTGTCTCTGGATTTCAGTATTTGATACTGAAGCCTTATCCGTTCAGACTGTCTGTCAGATAAAAGGAAGATTGAATGCAGGTGTTTTAATATCGGCTCTGAATTACCTTGCAGGTGATAACTATGGGAGGGGTGGCCTCAAATTAACGCCACTCATTGTTCCGATGCCTGCCAAAATTGCCTTGGGTAGACGTGGGAACAAAGCTGCTTCACCACCCACGGTGATGAAACGGCTGATTAAAGTTGTGCAAATTGCACACGTGAAGAAAGGGATGGGTTTAAATCTCTGAAGAAATGGAGAAGTGATATCTGTTTTCCAGAAACTGTCATTGTTTATGCATTGGAATTCAATGAAACTGAACCCAAGTTGCCATCTTGAAAGATGACTTGCAAGCAAAATGAAATATATCGCTTCTTTGTCATGTCATTGTTCTTCTTGGCCAAAAAACTGGTTCCTAAAGGAACCACAGCAATTAAAACCGATATAGATAACAGTTAAAAGATCTTTCCACGTGGATGCTTTCCTGGGGTTTGCATGCCAAACTGCAGAGCGGTTTTTCTCTAAGCTTCGTCTCCACTGATTGCCCCTCTGGGATTTCTTCCTTGCTTTCTCAGAAAGGGGTTGAGATAGCACGGAGAAATGACAAGGAAAACACAGAAAGACAACCAGTGGGGAAAAAAATCAAGGAGGAAGCACCATGGGAAAACATCCATGTGAAAAGGTCCAAACTGTAATGACAGTGTGCTCTTGGAGGGGCTTCTGAATGAGGTCTGGATACAAACACAATTGAGGGGTCCCCTGGCTGCTATCCCCTCTTCCTCTAATGGCAGCAGGTAGCTGGGAGGGCTCTGAATGGAAACCAGTCATGATGGAAGGGTGCCTCCTATATCTCTTGGCCTCACTAATGAAAACTGGTACTTGGGAGTATCTGGAGGTTCTAGAGATTTTAAAAGAAGATGACAAAAGGGAGACAAGGTAGAGGATTATAAAGTTATGTATCATGTATCTGGACCTGGCCATAGAGTGTGAATCAAGAAATCAGGGATGGATGGGGAAAGGAATGCTTCTATAAAACACAGGAATCTCCCAGGTTTGCAAAAATAAAAATCTGAGCCCCCAAATCAGATAAGCAAAGCTTGTGTTTGCACAATGTTTGACACTCAAGCCAAGAAACAAAAGGTCTTGCAAAGGCATGGCATGACAACCAGTCAATTAAAAAAAGACTAAGGATAGCTGGGGGGAGAGGGAGAAAGAAAAGGCAAGTGAGAGGAAGGCAGAGTGATAGTGGCAGGGAGCAAGATGTCAGTGGCAAAGGAGGATGGGAGAGAACAAGAGACAGCAGAGGAGCAAGGGGGTGAGAAGGGGGAGCAGAGAGATGGCAAAAGCCAGGATGGGGCAGCAGCAGTGGCAGAAGCAGGAGGAGGAGGTGGCAAAGACACAGAAAGGAACTAAAGACCAGAGAGGGAGGGCTTGCAGCAGGAAGCCAGCAGATGGGCTTTCTACTTTCAGTCTCCCACCCTTAGCCTGGTGATAAGGGGTGTGCCTTAACACAAACAATGTCTGGCAGACTTTTCTCCTCACCCTCCCCCAATCATTGGTTGTGAGGGGAAGGAGGCCTGTAAGGCCCTACCTATGTGCTTTCTGTTTTGCTCAGAGGCTGAGGGTCAGCAATAAGGGGGGGGGAGGGTTAAAGTTGAAAGTGTGATCTAAACTCCACCCAAAACCAAATCCTTCACTGGCTAGCTAATCTGGGAAATCTTGGAGTGGGATTGCCCTGTAATAGTACTACTTAAGAAGAATACGACTGGCCTCTGGTCATCTCTGATGCAACCTCTCCTTCTCCTGGGAGCTGTCCAAGGTCCTGTAAAGGCTGCACAGGGGTTGCAAGAAAGCATACTAGCTCAGTGAAACTTGCTACTCACTTGTCATATCTTTAATCTTTAAATCTGTCCTCCCCTCCCCAGACCTTGTTCAGCATTCTGTGTGCCTGGCTACAAAGAACTATGCGAGAGAAGTAAATCGTATTAAGTCCATTCCAAAACGCTGCCGGCTCTTCGTCTTTCCTTCTCTAGCCAGATGCATCCTGGATTAGTCTCGACTTCAGCATACTCAAGAGATTACAAAAAAAGAACATTGCGTTCACTGTGTTTCTCTAAAATAACACAGGGAATATATTTTAACTCTAGGCAGTATGTCAGACATTGCGAGAGGCCGACAGATCAGGAAGATGGAAGAGTTCATAAACGGGCCAAGAGGCAGCTAGGGTGTGGCTGAAGCATGGCTGTAGTCAGGCCAGAAGTCAGGAATCTAAGGGCAGTTCAGGGCAGCAAGGAGGCCTGAAGTCAATCGGACAGGCAGGAGTCAGGAACGAGGCTCAACAGAACTAGCACAGCTTTCACACTATTGACAAGTTGATCTATTGGGTTCAGACTGGAGGTAATGCCTATATTCTTGTAGGTGAGACCTTATTGGATCATTCAGTCAGCTGATCTTAGCAGCTGTCATTGGTTCCTTTTAGAAAGGGTGTGGTTCCTCTCTTGTTTGTCTTAGGAGGGGGGATTGTGGCGCAGAAGACATTCAGGGAGAGAAAAATAGGGTATAAAATCCACCGTTCTTCTACAGTGCCTGACAGATTGCCTCCTTCATAGCCGTTATGGATTTTAATAGGCACTGAGTGAAATATTTTCAATATTTCTCTGTGGTTTTGTGGCAGGTTTATCCATCTAAATGTGTCACTGGATTCCGTTTGAGGCAAGCTTTTAAGGGAAGAGATCACAAGAGCAGACCATCTGAACTCACCTTCCATAATCATGAATATGGGATACGGACAATGAAAATAGCTAGTCTAGGTTCATTTGAGTTCTTTAACAAGTGAAAGGGTGTACTTTAGTACTAGGCAGTTCTGAAAGTTGGATGCAGTTCTGATGAACCTACCACTAAAAGGTGTTGTAGGTCTGCAAAACTAATAGTAATGGGCAACATTATAACAATTCAGGGATTGAGTACCTTCCCTGCAAAAAAAAAAGCCAAAAAAAATAGACATTTGAGGCTCTTTAGTTTGAAAAGAAAAAAGGTTAATGGGTGACATGACCGAAATACATAGTAAAGAGAAGTAGACCCCTTCCCTCAAATTTTCTCCTATTACTAGAGCTTAAAGGTAAAGGTAAAGGTATCCCCTGTGCAAGCACCGAGTCATGTCTGACCCTTGGGGTGACGCCCTCCAGCGTTTTCATGGCAGACTCAATACGGGGTGGTTTGCCAGTGCCTTCCCCAGTCATTACCGTTTACCCCCCCCAGCAAGCTGGGTCCTCATTTTACCGACCTCGGAAGGATGGAAGGCTGAGTCAACCTTGAGCCGGCTGCTGGGATTGAACTCCCAACCTCATGGGCAAAGCTTTCAGGCGGCTGCCTTACCACTCTGCGCCACAAGAGGCTCATATTACTAGAGCTTAGGGGTCATACAATTAAACCAAGAAGCAGTAGATTCAGAGGCTGAGGGTCAGCAATAAGGGGCGGGGAGGGTTGAAGTTGAAGTTGAAGTTTAATTACTAGAGCTTAGGGGTCATACAATTAAACCAAGAAGCAGTAGATTCAGGACATGCAAAAGAAAGGATGTCACAGAGTGCATAATTATCTTGTAGAATTCATGCTAATGGATTAGATGGCTGAGAAGGGAGATATTGTACAAATTCACAGCAGACAGGACTACCAGCGGCTGGATGCTAAAAGACCTCTGATCTGTTCCACTAGAACAGATCCTTATGTCCGTAGGTTAATGAGCAGGGTCTCCTCACCTGGTTATACGCCGTGCTTCCAGGTGGCTGGGGGAATCTCTTCTGCGTTTCCTCATGGGGGAATAAGACTGTTTGCGACGTTGGCGGTCATGGTGCCGGTGAGACTCCTTCCCACTGGAGCCATATCTGTGATCTCGTTCACGATACCTGGAAAAGATGATGATGAAGAAGAAGAGTTGGTTCTTATGTGCCACTTTTCTCTACCTGAAGGAGGCTCAAAGCGGCTTATAGTCGCCTTCCCTTTCCTCTCCCCACAACAGTCACCCTGTGAGGTGGGTGAGGCTGAGAGAGCCCTGATATCACTGCTCAGTCAGAACAGTTTTATCAGTGCCGTGGAGAGCCCAAGGTCACCCAGCTGGTTGCATGTGGGAGAGCGCAGAATCAAACCCGGCCTGCCAGATTTGAAGTCCGCACTCCTCACCACTACACCAAACTGGCTCTCACACCAAAAGATACATCCAGATAGTATCAACAGATTGATTCTGTTGATCATGATTCCATCATGATCATGATTTCTGTTGATCATGATTCCAGATTGATCATGATTGATCATGATTCCATAGGCTCCTTATTCTTGTGGAAAAGTTAAAAGGCTTTGAATAACATTTCATGAGAAATTGCTTAATGTTTAGTTTCCATTCGATCCAAAATGCATGGTATTAGGTATATTTCCTCAGAATTTGTCAAAGGTTGCAAGAGAATTTTTCTTTCAGGCGGCAGCTGCAGACAAGACTTCTAATCGCTTCAAGATGGAAGCGGCAAAAGTGCAGTGACTTTTTCTTAAAATATCTGGATGTCTAGTTTGATGGATTTTTAGATTGCTGCTTTAACTGTTCTTTTTCTTTTCCTCATCTCTAGACTGATCTAAAATAAATAACATTTCTGCAAATAAAAAGAATCCACATAGATTGGTTTGGCTCAGGCGTGTATAGCTGTGTAATTCGTCTTCTCTGAGACTGACTCTACGAGCACTCTTTCTGCCTCCTCTGAATATCAAATCAGATCCTCCTTCAAGGCCTTTGTAGTGGTGGCCCTACAGCAGTACTATGATCTCTCTTTGGAACAGTTCCTCTTTGCTTTTCTTCAAGAACACTGGTAAATCCTTCTGTTCTTGCTTGTAACTGGGATATGGATTGGGCTTTCTTTTTTACTGGCTGACATCTCTAAAAACATAACAAAACTGTAATATCCAAAAAGCTCACTTCGCTGGAATTGTGATGTCCACAGGGAAGGGACCCTCTGCATATCAGGTGCTGTGGAACAAACCTTTGGGCAAACTGTCACCATTGGGCCCTACAGCTGGTCACTGTGGCAAAAAGGATTACAGACTACATATGTCATGCCAACTTCCTAACCATTGAGAATCCTCTGAAACATTCTTCAGGTTTCGAGAAACCCCAGAAGTGGCATCTGCCTTAGATTTTTGGTTTGCATAATTTTCAAATTCTTTAACCTAGTCCTGTTGCATTGTTTACTGGATCTCTTACACTGTCCAACTGAATTGTTTTCTATATTTGTCCTTCGCCTTGGGTCTCAGTGAGAAAGATGGGCTAATAAAGTACACAAATAAATATATGGACCTTTAGTCTGATCCAGTAGGGCTTTCTTTTTAATGAATGTATACAGATCTGGGATTGTTACCTGAGCCAGATCCCTGAAGCAGAATGGACCATCAGAATTGATTGGATATGTTGGCATAAATTTTCTCTATGTCAAATGTTCAGCCATCGGGGAAACCTTTCTATATCCATTTCTCTGGGATGTGCTTTAAGGTTCATGCAGGGCACTGGAACGGAGGATATTACCTTGATCTCTCTTTATACTCCCTACATACTTTAAAGGCAGACAAGCTGTTATTACTGATCTCCAACTGAAGCACACTGGCAGTCTTCCAAAGGACTCCAAGCACTCACAAAAACAGTCTGCAAACTGGATCAGATTAGAGATTCCTAGTATCTTTTTAGCTACCATTACAGACACCCAGGGAACTAATTTAGATGAGGGTCATATGGAGAGAGTAAATCTTCCACCCCTGCATGTTCACTAATTGACACCCCTCCTATATTGCTCTATAAAAGAGAGGAGGAAGAGATTATTTCAGTGTTGGGAGCCCAATTCTGATTAGCAAAACCACGCGTTGGTAGAAGGGTTAAGCCTTTCTCTCCCTTTTATAGTCCTGATTCAAACTGAGCCCTTGTATAGCTGCACTTTAAAAGGAACGGGGAAGGTTCATTCAAGAAGCAGAGGAAGAAGAGTTGGTTTTTATACCCTGCTTTTTACTACCTGAAGGAGTCTTGAAGTGGCTTACAATCCCCTGGCAGGGACTCATGGGAATTGTGGTCCGCGGACATCTGGAGGACCGCAGGTTGACTACCCCTGCCTTGTATGAAGCAGCAGCCTGTAGCGGGTTCTATGAATGCATTTATAAACCTTTCTGTTGAACAATTCAATAAACCTTTTCTTAGAAAGTTAAAGTTGAGAGTCACAAAAGTTCCCTTCCTCCCCGAGACATTAGCATCCGGTGACTGGAGTATGAATCTCACACAAAAACACTAAGGAATGTATATTTCCCAAGGAGTGAAAACATTACACAGCAGTAAGAGTGACTACATCAGTGGTCCCCAACCTGCGGGCCACGGCCCGGTCCCGGGCCGCAAAGGCCATGGCGCCAGGCCGCGGTTCCCTCTCCCCGCCCCCCCCTGCAGTAAAAAACTTCCCAGGCCGCAAGCTTGCAGCCCGGGAAGCTTCTTACTGTGGGAGGGCGGGGAGAGGGAATCAGGGCCGCGCCCGTGCATCGCGCATGCACAAATGCGCTATGCGTGGCCGAAATAGCGCATGCACGGCACTTTTGTGCATGTGCGCATGTGCAAAAGTGCCACACATGTGCGATTTCAGCCGCGCATGATGCATACGCGCTTGCACGATGCGCGGGCACGGCCCACTGCCCTGCCAGTCCCCAACCTCAGAAACGCTGGGGACCACTGCACTACATGGGGATAGAAGACAGCATGTGGAAGCCATACCTGCCAGGGCTGTATCGAGAATAGCTGGGGCTTCGGCGTGTTCTTGAGCTCCTGCTTCTGGAACTCCCCTTGCATGACTTGGATGAATAGCTGGGGGAACGTGAATAGGATCTGAAATAGGTAAGAGACCATAGAAAATGGGCAGAGGAAAAGGGCTACGATTCAGACCCAACCTAAAACCCTTGCATTGGGAAACAGCTCTGAGTGTCATTTCCGTAAATCAATTTCTGCGACCTGTTTTCTGCGATTAGTTACGGGGGTTAGGGTTAGGGCTGCTGCGATCTTCAGAAATGTTTTTTTAAAAGAAATCAAAGCTATCCTACTTGTGTTGCTTGTTTTCTTCTTGAGCATGCCCATGTGTTTGAACTGACATGAGTGTAATTTATAATCCATAATTTAACATAAGCAGTATTTCAAGTGGTTTTGCCTTTGTAATGTTGATGATGTTCAGCGCACATGCAGATACTAGTTTTGCATCTGCTATTGGTACTTCCTCAAAGTTTTTTGCATTAGGTATTCCTGAGTTTTATAAATAAATCATGCATGGATTAAAATCGACTATATTTCAAGCTTTTTGTGCTTGCACAAGCAGTGGCATTCATCATGTTGCCACAACCTCAGAACTTACTGGATCAAACTACGATTCCCAGGTGGCAGCGCAAGAACTTAAAAAGTATTTGTAATTCAATTTAGAACTCCCAGGTGGCAGCACAAGAATCATTCGAAACTTCAGTTCAAAACTCTCAATGAACATGCTTGGCTTTGGGAGTGAGGCAGACAGGGGTATGTCTGGAATACCAAAGAAGCATGCTGTGCAATTTCCCTCCCCATCTCGGAAGCACTGAGACAACAAGGAAAAAACATTTCTTTAGCAAGATAATTTTTTTGATGAGCAGTGGAGGGGAACAGCCTTCGGAAATCTGTGCAGAATACGGATGTACAAACATTTTCAAAAAAATTAAAAACAGTTTTGAGTGCTTGGTCAAACAGACGTGTTCAAAGGTATTTATTTAGAACATTTTTTATCATGTTTTTCTTCTACAATGGACTCAATGGGGCTAAAACTTGATTCATTTGTTCATCTGCCAGTCCACCCGTCTGTCCATCCGTCCGTCTGTCCATCCATCCATCCAATTTATATACTGCCCTCCCTTACAATTCAGTGCGATTTATAATGAAGATTCACAATAACAGTATGGAGAAACAGCATGATTATGGGCATAACATTTCTAGCATTAGAGGAACTTATATGAACTTATAACAGTGTAGTGCACAATCTGGATCATGCTGCAGTTCAAGGACATCAATGATCATACCTCATGAGTCAGAGTGTAGACTTCTGCTTCGCTATACACTTCCTGTAGATCAGGATTTTGTCATGCTATCTCCCTTTCTTAATCCTTTGCCAGATGCTTTATTATCCATGCTGCTTTAATTTTGGCACCAGTTATGGTCAACAGCACCAACTAGCAGAACAAAACATCAGCTTGTACAGATGCCTTCTGAAAATTGTCAGTCCTCCTTTCAATCTTGATGGTCAAGAGTGGGGGTAGTCAAACTGCGGCCCTCCACATGTCCATGGACTTCAATTCCCATGAGCTCCTGCCAGCGAACGCTGGCAGGGGCTCATGGGAATTGTAGTCCATGGACATCTGGAGGGCTGCAGTTTGACTACCCCTGGTCAAGAGGAGGAACCTATTCTACTTCTTTGGGAGGACAGAACTCTCCATTTATATAAGTAACAACGACGGAGGAAAGTAATAAAAGATGACCCACAGAAGTGAAACCACAGGGAAGCAGGTGTGGTATTTTTATTGAATGGTGACACAAATGAGGGAAAAGCCTTGTGTAACACCAATCGGAAGCAGACAATGGCAAACCACCACTGCCTTAAAACACCTATGGAGTCACTGTGGCTTGATGGTGCATTCCACTACTACCAACACACATCCTAGGAATAAACATAATTATTCTATGATCAGGTACATTCATCTTCAGCTAGTGTATTTTGCGGACTTCCTGATTTCTGGTCTGCCTAAGTATGAAAACAAGTGGTCTTGGTTTCAACCTGCAAGGTGGCTCACCTTGTCCCTGAGGAGCAGGATCGGCTTTGGGAGGACCTGGGTCCTGCCTTGTGATGCAACAAAGGGGAATGGCTGGACTCTGGCGAAGATCTGCTGGTGGAGGACTCATTCTGGACCGGTGACCTAAGTGGGGAGCTGGAAAAGGGGATGGAGGCTGGGCTGTGTTTCCTCTTCTCTGAGTGTTTAACAGATTGCAATGGCTTCCTTCTGAAAAGAGACATTTCCCATTCAGGAACATTATACAGGACACTGTCGCACAAAACTATGTGAGCTTTATTCCAGGATTAGATACCATCCCAAGTGAAGACCTGAACACAGATGCCAGAAAACTCAGAGTACAAAAGGCTGTCTATGATCCTTCACCTCTTTCCACAAAGGAGCCAGAAATGGAACTCAATACTGGGGGAAAACCCTATTGTTTTTGGTCTTGAACAGAATCTGGTAGAAGAGACTCCATATGCAGGTCACTCCCAGAATATCATGAAATTTACCCAAACCATCGTGATTTTCTGCCCTACTTGACAAAACCACCTCGACAGGCATACTAAAATGTACACCGTCACTCCCCTTTAAGACTGTCACACAATAGGTTGGGAAGGAGGATGTCAGTGCTTGGTCTAGATTTGGAAGTAGAACTGATGGAGCAAGTTGTCTGCTGTCTTGGAGCTGTCTTTGGTCCTGAAAAATTTCTCTGCTAAACTTTGGTTCTTGGCCTACTGTAAAATGCTTTTCTCTCCTGGCCCACTACCTCTTTGTGATTAAGCTCAGTCCAATGCCCTCCTCCTGCATGTTCCAACCAGTTAGGAGAAGATGACGTCCTTGGAATCTTGGGTAGAGAGCCAGTTCTCGATAGCTTTTGAATCACATTGTCATGTAGCTTCTTCATCACGCAAAAACCCAAGTGTTGCCAGTTGATGGACACTTTCTGTTTTCAGTTGTGCACAACCATTTAGATAACTAATGCCAGGAAACTGGGGCAATCCCCCTACAGAGGTGGAAAAGTTGAGCAACTCCCTGTGTCTGCATCATAGTCCTGCCACTGAAATGGGGTCTTTGTTATATGAACAGGAAGTGAGAGTTGTGTCTGACTTGTATTTTTTCTTATTTTTATCAGTTTATTTATTTATATAGTTATAGACCACCACTCCCAGAGTGGTTCCGAACCAGCTTGAGGCAGTTTACAATAAAACCCAAATAAAACATTAATAAAAATACCCCCCCCCCAGGTAGCATAGCCCATCTAATTCCTCCCAGTCCAGTACTCTGCACCCACTGCCAGTCTGCCCTATCTGCCCTAGATTTTCAGGGTGATCTGAGGAGGGACCATTGAACTTCCGCTCCCCGGTCTCAACCAAATGCCTGGTGGAAAAGCTCTGTCTTGCAGACCTGGCAGAACTGTGCCCTATGGAACTGTTAACCTCCCTGCTCGCATGATCCTCAAACTGATCCTCTCATAAAGAATGGCGGGTAGACATTGTCTTGGCCCAGATGCCATGGAATTAAGGGATCCAGGGTCATTGGCTCACAGATTGGTTTTTCTGGATTCCAACGCCCACCAGGGTCTGTCAGAATAGATATGGGGGATTTAGATGCAAATCCCCCTTTCCTGCCATTCAGTGACTTAGAATGGCCAACACACAGCTATGGAGGAACAAAGGCACATTTCAGTTGCGCTCTCTTCCCTTAGAAAAGATGTGATACGTGCACTTTCAATCTGCCATCAGAGAAAAGGAGGGCACAGAAACACAAAGGATGACAGAATGAGGAAACAGTTGCTTCGTGGACAGGGTTAGGGGAAATGGCTGCCTTTCCCAACACTCTGGAGCAAACTAATTTGAGAAAGACTGGAGAAAAGCTGGGAAAACTTCAGGAGGTGCACGAATGCACCATAATGCTGTGAGGAAGCAGGAGAAGCCACTTCCCAAAGCCACTGAACCTGGCTCAGATAACCCATGCAGAAATGGCCTATTTAAAAAAGTTAAATTGTGCTAGCTACATCTCAGTTGCACAATTAGTCCACTCATCTGGGCAATCACTTTACCTACTATTACTCACCTCTGATCCTTTGTCTGAGCATGTGGAGATGGGTGCAGATCTTCTGAAGTTGGTCCCTTAGTCCGGGAGAAGCAGCTGGTGAAGGAGTTTCCTGAATCAGAGCTGCTGCCACTGCTGACCTTCTCAGAAGAGAAGACCTGGCCAAAGCCATCACGGACTTGACAGCTTGCTTCTTGGCTGCCCTTTGACCTGGATGAGCTTGTCTGAGTAGACGGAGGGGAAGAAGTATCATTCCCTGAGTCATATTCATATCGTTCTCCGTTCAACTTCTGTCTGGTTAGCTGGCCAAGCTGACCTTCTGCTTTTTTAAAGAGGACAGCAGAAGACCCAGATTCTGAAATCTGTAAGCAAAAGAGCCATTTGCCAGTATTTAAATGGATTTTCAACCCAAGGAGCATGTTAGTTTTGTCAATAGATATACATACACATTTTTTTTTTACCAAATAAACCCTTTTTTTTACCATCATGATGCACAATCTGTAACCAAAGAAAAGTAAGAAAGAAAGAAAGGAAGGTAAAGAAGAAAGAAAGGAAGAAGAAAGAAAGGAAACAAAGAAGTCAGAACTAAAAGCACATCTCCCTGAAAGAAAACCACAGAAAGAAGAAATGACTTTTCCCCCCGGATACAATTGGAAGATTTTAAGGCATCATGCAAAGAGTATTAAGCATGCGATCCATGTTGAATGGAAGGGATTTTTAAAAAATGTATAAATAAAAAGAACCCAAAATCAAAACATTTTCCTTAAAGCAAAAAAGGTCAAAAATAAAATATGGTCCACTTCAAAGAATAGATGACGTATGCCTTAGAAATCAAACAAAATGGGGGAAAAGGTCCAGTGAGTATGAGTCAGCCAAAGCTAAGCACTTCTACATCCCGTGGACTGCAAAAGGAGAGACCTAAGCAATATACTTACATTCTCCCCTATGCTCAAACGAGCAGAGCTTAATATTGCAGGCACACACAGGACACAATTGGTGATCAGAAATTTGTGATCAGATCTTCCAATGTAAAAGATCAAATCTTCTAATTTAAAATATTAAATAGATTTGGATCAGGGCTATGGGACAAGGCTCAGGGATTCAACTTTTCTCTAATGTCATATTACCAATAGAAATCAGAATCTTCCAGCTCTTATTAGACTCTGTACCCAAATATACTTGTCTTTTTTCCCTAACGGGGCAAACAGTGGTAATGTTTATAGGGGAAATCATACAGGGGAAGAGTTAAATTTGTCCTTTCACTGACTTGCAGCCCCATTCCCTACTTAAAATATATCAGGAGAGACAGTCTTGTACCATCTATGTCTCCTCTAGATATGGCCTACATAGGAGCAAGTTCCATTAAACCCAGAGGAGGCTTCCTTCCAAGTATGTGCACATTGTTTTGGGCTCTGAAAAGGGTTCACTTTGGCTGGATCATGCCCTATAGCAGGGGTAGTCAAACTGCAGCCCTCCAGATGTCCATGGCCTACAATCCCCATGAGCCCCTGCCAGCATTCGCTGGCAAGGGCTCATGGGAATTGTAGCCCATGGACATCTGGAGGGCTGCAGTTTGACTACCCCTGCCCTATAGAATAATCTCTCATTTGTTTTTGCTTTTTAAAGGGTCCTCAATAAGGATACAGAATGGAGATATCCACAGATAAGCAGATAAAAATGTGTAAGTATGAAGGAAAGGGGAAAAAAATAACAGTGAACGACTGTAATCATTAGAAACTGTGAGTAATGGAATAAAACGGAGAAAAGCAAAACTAAAAAGAAAAAACGAAAAGAAAAGAAAAGGGAAAACTCCCTCTAGAGAAAAGGTAGACATATATTGCTTTGTGTGTTTTTCCCCTTGTAGAAGGTATTTCTAATATTTTGAGTGACCTCTAAAAAATGCCCTAGCATCTTGCGGTTAGCATCCACTTACCAATCAAGAATTCCTCCTTTAGTAGGGTAAGGTGTAAGAAAAAGGGAAGAGCGGGCAATGTGAGTCCAACATTAGAGTCTCAAATTACAAGAGAAAAAAGAAAAACCATAAACCCTCTCTTCAATCCACCGTGCCAATCAACTGTTTGATTCCTTTGATTGCAATGCTTCCTTATTGTTTTAAAATCATCCCTTTCAAGTCAATTCTTTTAGCCTTGTTTTTTTTTATTATAATAAAATAGCTGGGATTTAAAAGGTACCAGTTCTTGGATTTTTTTTTATCCAGGCCCACAGAGCATACAAAAATTAAAAAGAGTTATGGGAGAGAGAGAGACGATCAAAAGGAATTTTCGAGATTGTGCATTCGAGTGAGTTTACAGGGCCGCTCTGGATCTTGGCTTTGTGTCACAAATACGCAGGGCCCCGATACAATCAGATCCAGGCAGGGAGGGATCCTGGATTCGCTAGGAGTTCAGATTTGCCCCCTCCCCACCCCATCTATCAAAACATTGTCTCAGGTTTGCACGGAGGTCACGCTTTGTACACAGCCACTATATATCACCAGGAGGATACTAGCACTCATACATCCCAAGCCTCTTCTAAAACAAGCCTCAGATAATGTAGATCTTTGCTTTCAGACTAATATGTCTTCCGGAGAAGCTTTTCCTCTCCTTTGTCCCATGTGCTGCCAGGGCGCTAATGGGATGTTGTTTCCAGGTGCGATGTAGCATCAGGCACGCTAAACGCACTCATCGGACACACACACACACACATCTTCAACCCGCTCTGGGCACAATTCAGTAGCAATCAGCCCAAGCAAACAAACATAAAAGACTGATGGATTTATTGTGGCAGAAGGTTTCATGAACCAGATTCTACTTCATCAATTGTATGCAGCATTATTCTTGACTGCCATATACACATACCAGCTGCGGACCTGCAAGGAGAGGAAGCAATGTGGAAATCCTCCAAAATCTCCCCTTCCTGGATTCTCAAAGCCAGGGGTCCCCAACGTGGCTCCTGTGGCATCCACTGACACCTTTCCTGGTGCCCACTAAGTATGGTTAGGAAAAATTGCTAGTTTTGCCCAGTAAGGCCTTTGCTGGGGTCACTGGAGATTTGACTGGCTGTGCAGATTTTAAAATATGTTGTTTTGGCAGTGGCAGCTTCACGTGTGACTGAAGAAATAAGCTGCAGCTGCCATTTTCCCAGCTGGTTCAGCCTTCTGCAGCTGCTGTTTTGTGGTGCCCATTTGTGGCTGCATCGACCACGCTGTGCCAGAATTCCAAACACTCAAAAAGGTTGGTGATCTCTGCTCTAAGGATGGCCCCTTCCAACTCTATGATTCTATATTTTTTCTGCCTACGTGGGGGAGTCTCATAAGGCCCCATTATGCAATACGGTAAGGGACAGCCACGTGACTATTAGGGGACACACGTGGAAATAGAGAAAGGGAAACATTGGAACCAAACTCCCTGCATTGCAAGAGGAAATGGGTCAGAGCCTGTGGATCTATTCTGCCAATGAGAACATTTTCACAACGGAAGCTCCTCATGCAGGAAGAAATCCCCTTAATTAGCAGAACAGAGCTGTGGTACCTAACCCACAAGGCACCACCATATGCAAAGCTCAAATGTACAAGGACACAGTGGTACAATCACAACAGCAGTAATTGCTGGGAAAACTAGGCTACCGTCAAGAAAAAGGAGAAGACGGAGGAGGAGTTGTTGTTTTTTACATGCTGCTTTTCTCTACCAGGAGTCTCAAAGCGGCTTACAATTGCCTTCTTCTCCCCACAACAGACACCCTGTGAGGTGGGTGAGGCTGAGAGAGCCCTGATACTACTGAAGAAGAAGAAGAGTTGGTTCTTATATGCTGCTTTTCTCTATCCAATGGAGTCTCAAAGTGGCTTCCAATCGCCTTCCCTTTCCTCTCCCCACAACAGACCTGATATTACTGCTCAGTCAGAACAGCTTTCTCAGGACTGTGAGGAGCCCCAGATCATCCAGCTGGTTGCATGTGGAGGAGCGGGGAATCAAAGCCAGCTTGCCAGATTAGAAGCCACCACTCTTAACCACTACGCCAAGCTGGCTCACAAGAGCTCTTGTGACACTTATCTTGTATGCAACAAGAAACAACCCAGACAGGACCATGTGTTTTTCATAGCCTTTTGTCTACCCCCCCCCCCCCATTTACATTTCTTGCTCACCTTTTCATCCTAATACGAAACCCTACAGCAAGGCTCAAGTTCAGCTTCTGGACCTGACAAACAACAATGATGCTCCGTGCATTTGATGATGTGAGCTCTAGCTCGTGCGACAATAAATCCGCTAACGACACAAAAACACTTCTTGGCTTTGATGTGACAGGTAATCTAGCACCCTCCCCCCCCCCCAAACATGCTGCAATGGATTCTCGTTTAAATTGATGGGACTGAGAAATCATAGCTGAATCCCATCCCACTGCTTCAACGGCGGCATGCAAGCCGCTAACACTAGCTGGATGGTTCCTTCTTTATGCGCTAACATCCTAAATGAACAGCTGGGCGCTTTCTGTGATTCAGTTCATGCACGGGGGGGGGCAATGTTTGACGTTGAGTAAAGAGTTCACCCCAACCAAATATTTAGCCCTCCCTCTTTTGGATGGAAGGGGCACCTGGAAGAAGCAAGGGTTTCCCATGATCCTCTTAGCCTTCCTGGCACCAACAGGGCTTAATGGAATGCAAGAGAGCCACGCCCTTCTCCCTCCTCCAGGACGCTGCTCCACGTGCATACACACATGCATGCGCAAGAGGGCGGTGCGTTTATTAGGAAGTTGCCAGAGATTATCCTTCCAGGATCCTCCAAAGCTTGGAACCAGCCCTGACTTGCTCTTTCCTACTGATTTACCTCTGTTGATTCGATAACCCTCCTAAGCTATTGGGCTACATTTATGCCCAATTTGTAGACATACGTGCGGGATTACCTCTCCCTGCATGCCCCCCAAAGAGTTCCTAAGATCTATTGAGCCCAATTTGCTCAAGATCCTCTGCCCCAAAGAGATCAGTTTGGCCTTAACCAATGGCCAGGGTCCAAAAGGAAGACTCTTCCATATAATATCAGAGCCATGCAGGCCTTGAACAGTTCTATGGAGCTTGTAAAAGAGAGCTGTTTGGCCGGGGATATGGTTGAAGGCTGAAACAACATCAGAATTCTACTGGCCCCCTTGTATGTCCGCTGGGGCTTCCTCTCTTTTTCCTTTCCAGCAAGTGTAAGATCTGGGCAGCTGATGTTGGAGCTGAGTTCTGGATTTGAACTGTATTGAACTGTTAATTAGGACATTCCCACATTTTATATATTTTATTATGGTGATGTAATCCACCCCGAGTCTCAGGAGATAAATACAAATAAATCAATACAGCCATGGGGCTGACAGGTGGGGGTGTTTTTAGCCCCTAGTAGCTCATCAACAGCACCGGCTGGGTTGTATAAAATTGACAGCCGAAAACAGAACTGAAACAGCAACAATATTCAACAAGGTGTCAAGCAGCGTTTCTTTATTTTTCAAGTTGACACCATCGCTCCCAATAGCCTCAGTTCCTCTTGGGATTTATCCTGTTTCTTATAAAAATACTAGGGGCCAAGCCTGTTGCATTCAGGAAAACAACGGGTGCTAGATTGGGGGTGGTGGTGGGAGAACTCTGCGGACGGCCTCCCTCTCCCCCCAGGACCTGGAAAGGCTGCAGGCTGGAGGCCCCTGGGAAGGGAACTCACTGGCAGGGGCAGCTCTCATACAGCGGGGATCTGCAGCCTCCATGTCTCCGAGGGAAGTGGAAGGAGGAGGGGGTGGTCGGGGGTGGGGGACGGAAGGCAATTGGCTGGCTGCTGGAGAGACAGGCAAGCCGGTTGGAGGAGGAGGCACTCAGGGGCGGGACAGTGGCCCTGAGTGGATGTTAAGCACTGAGTGGCACTTAAGCCATGAGACCACGCTCCTCCTCCAAACCCTTTCCAGAAATATAAAGTGGAACAGATTGTATTCCAATATAGTGCTTCGCCTTTAATTGTATTAATTGACGACACCTGTATTGCAACTGCTTGGTTTTCAATATCTGCCAAATGCTATTAGGATTTGGTTTGCTGTTTCAAAGGACCCATGCCTGTGAAGAGCTATATATGTGATACTTATATCAGTTGAGTATGAATACAAATGCATGTATAAAACCATAGACAATTCATGATCAGTCAGGATGTTTGTTTTATTGTATTTCAGAATGATTAAATAAGAATAAATAGAATCATAGACTGTCACCACGGTTGAGGTAGGTTGGCAGAACAGATGTATTCAATTCCATATACTAAATGCCTTATATTATTTCTTGATCTTCTATTATTAAACAATACAGTTCTTTCTTTATAGGAGGTAACCACCGGAGAAGGCTTCCCTTTGAACACGAGTACCGTACCTGGGAATTCATTTTGGTTACCTCACGGTTACGCTTGTTTATGTGCCTCTAATAAATCCCTGAGAAAAAGAACGATTGGATTTCATAAAAGAACTTTATTGTGCAGCGTGTAGATTCCGATTCTGGTTCTATTGACGAAAACTGACAGCCCGCAGCCCGTGGGAACGTTTATAAACAAAACTAAATCCACTCTGCATCGTTTATTTTAATGCGTTCTGATCATTGTGGCTGCGTGCTTTCTTCTAGCCCCCCCTTACATTTGGTTTCCATTTTAGTGGGGAAAAGGAAAACCTTGACTCTCTGGGTTTTTGCCTGGCAGGTGGGTCTCACGCAAGAGGTTTAACCACCCCTGGAAATGAGCTGTTTAGGTGAGGCATACTGATGAAGGAGTAAATCCCCTCAAACTCGGCAGGGCCACTTCTGATTAAACACGGTTCAGTCTAGGCTGTTATTATTAAGTTTTGATTTGGCCAAACACATGATTTTATTGAGGCAGGGGGGAATGAGGGCGAAGAAGGAAGACTTCCACTTACACCTTAGGCTTTAATTTCCACTTAGCTCAAGAGGCCATCGACTCGGAGAGGTGCAAAACATAATCGTAACCTGTTTTCCAATTACGCTAAACAGGCCCCATTTACTGTGTTTCAAAATGGCCCCTTGGAGAGAGATGGATATCAATTTTCTGAACCATATGGAACCGGCAGTCTTGCAACACACTCAAAAACACTCCCGGGGCGGGGAGAAGATTTGGTTTAAAAAAAAAATGCTCTCACTTCGAAGTTAAAGCCTTTGCCCTGGAGGAGATGCCTGACACTAGAACAAGCAGAGACCTGGGTAATAGAACAAGCTTATGAATGTATGTCTGTACGATGGTTTCTCCGTGTCCATTCTCTCACCCTTTCATTTCTGAGTGTATACAATATATCCATACAGTATGCAATATATCCATACTGTCACTCCAAAACACACTACACACTTATATGCAACTTTTTGTACACTTAGTCTCACTACTGACCAATACAAGGATAATTCTGCTTGTCTCCTACAAGTTTTTCAGCCTGTGGGTCAGGACCCCAAAGCAAAGTTTGTTTTTATACCCCGCTTCTCACTCCCTGAAGGAGTCTCAAAGTGGCTTACAATCACCTTCCCTTCCTCTCCCCACAACAGACACCCTGGGAGGCAGGTGGGGCTGAGAGCTCTGACGGGACTGCTCTGTGAGAACAGCTCTATCAGGACTGTGACTGGCCCAAGGTCACCCTGCCGGCTGCATATGGAAGAGTGGGGAATGAAACCCTGCTCGCCAAATTAGAAGCTGCCGCTCTTAACCACTACGCCAGGATGTCTGTCTGCTGATATGGGTTACGAAGCCACCCTCCCTAACGGCTGCCGCTGCCTTTCTCATTGCTTTTTTTTTGTATTCCAGAAATCAAGATCTGGCCCTAGAAACCGGATCTTCCATGTCACCCAACAGTTGGTAGTTTTATCTTCCCCGTATATACATGTTAATCAAGTAAAGTAAGGGATTAGGGCACGGTTTCTCAACTGGGTTTTTGTGAAGTCCTAGGGTTTCTCTACAGCAGGGGTAGTCAAACTGCAGCCCTCCAGATGTCCATGAACTACAATTCCCAGGAGCCCCTGCCAGCATTCGCTGGCAGGGGCTCCTGGGAATTGTAGTTCATGGACATCTGGAGGGCCGCAGTTTGACTACCCCTGCTCTACAGCCCTGGAACGGTTTCACTGATTGCGTGTTAGGTAATTAATTTTTAATATATATATATTTTAAATGTATCAGGTGATATGCCCATGTATGGTCAAGTCGGCCTGCCCTACCCCAAATGACCAATGTTGGTCCAGGAGGGGCTGGAAAGGGGAGGATCCCAGAAAGCTTATCTGACTGACAAGCCATTTCCAACAGAAGCCATGTCCTGAACTGGGAAAAGCCAAAGGGCTTCGTCCACCCAATTCAAGCCAAGCTGCAGGCAAACGGCTTTTTAACCCCATCGGCGCCAGTCTAGAGCCCTTTGCCCGGTCCTCTTCTTATTGCGTATCTCGATTGCTCAAAGGCCAATTTTCCTCACTCACTGGGCGTTAACAGCAAAAGCGCTATTAATCAGCATGCTCTTTCAGGCTGGTTTTTCATTGGTGGGTCTAGAAAGAGGCAAATGGGAGAAGCTGAATTGCTTAAGGAGAGAACTCTGCTGGGCCTCTGTTACTCTTCGCCCTGGGGAGAAGGGGGCGAAAGAGGCTTTTGCCTTTGTTCATGCTGTAGAAAGTAGATAAGGTTCATAAGAAAGGATCTGTGCATCGGGGAGCAGCAAATGGGAAACCCTGGGGTGAAATTAAACCTCCCAGCCTTCAGCAAAAGGCAGAAGTATTTAAGGTACGAAGGCAGGATTGCCCGTTTTCTCACAGACCCTGATCCTTTGCCTCTCATAGTAACCCGACATAGCAGTGAAGTTTTTTTCTGTTGCAGAGTGACAAAGAATGCTTCCCCAATGAGCTTGGCTGCCATTAAAGCCACTGGAGCAGGGGCAATACAAACACTAGCAAGCCGAAACGGAGGGTTCAAGCCCCCTGAACTCTGAAGGACCCGAGATCTGAGCTCCCTAGCAGCTCAAGCTGAACAAGTAGTCTTTTAAAAAAATTAACTTCTAATTAGTGCCTTTGCAAGCAACCTCAGCAGGGGATGTCTGGATGAGATTTTACAAAGAGCAGCACAGGAATACTTAAATCTTAAAGTTCACCCACTGAGCATGGCAGCTTGAGTGACATAACCATGGCTTCATTTTAAAGCATACTAGAAGAGGTGTCAGGCTTCCCGCCCTCACCCTCACCCTCAGCCCTCACTGCTTTTGTTTGTCTCATTTTGCCCCCCCCCCTAGATCTCTAGAAATTAAACCCCTGGATTGGGAAGGGGGTCAAATGCTTCTCTTTTTTAGCATTTGCACATGGAAAAGTCCATGCATGAATGGAAAGGCAGAAGGGGCTGGCCCTTTAACACTGGCGTGTTCTTCCTTCTGAGGATGCAAGGACGCTTTTATGCTGGAAGAAAGCACGGCCTTTAGCCAAATGGGCCCACGGCGTCCACGTAAAACACGACCGGCCTTTTCCCGTGGCCCAGCCCGACGGTGTTTGTTTGGTACCTTACGCACGATCTCGGGTGACAGGGAAATTGCTTGTCTTCCGTCATGCAGCCTCTTAGCTCTGAACGCCTCACACGTCAAACCATAGCAGAGAAAAATTAAAGAGAGCGTGCCGCAGACAACGGGGGAGCTGTCCGTAGCCTGTAGAAAATCGTGTGTGCGTGGGTAGGAAGCACTAACCCTTGCTGGAGTGGAGCCACCATACACCAGGCTGTCTGGAAGGGTTTCCCGAATGGGTGGGAGTTCATTAATTTTTAATATACTTTTTAAAAAATCATTAAACATTTATTAGGTGACATGGCAATATATGGTCATGTTGACCTGTTCCCCCTCCCCATGGCCAATGATGGGCCTAGAGAAAGTGGGAAGGGGAGGGGTTCTGGGTGGGCGTGTCCACAGCTATGCTTCCCTGCATGACCACGCCACTCCTGGGGTTTCTTGAAGTTTGCAGAACGTTTCAGGGGTTTCCCGTTAAAAATGTCGAGAAAGGCTGGGTTAGGGGGTCATTTAAGCAGGCCGAAACAGGTGCTCCTAGCAATGAGAGTTTGGGCTCCCAGCAAAGTAATGGAAATGCCAAAAGCTGTGGTGTGACCTGAGGTTTCACACCTACACCTCTGCACTGATCAGAAGTGGCCACAAAAGACAAGCACAGTACAGGTGTCTCTTTTATCCCCTCCGGAGACACAAGAACGGCGCAGGAGAGTCGTCAAGCATAGGGAAAACGCATGCCTTGCCTTCCCCAGGTCTTTGCCCCGATCCATCTCTCTCTTTACAGCTCAGCAATGTACCTGTGGACCTGTACAGCCTCTTGTATGGTTCGGCCCCCAAGTGGGAGCACGAAAGGTCCCCTAGAGATAAGCAAGCCCCTCCTTCCTCCCATGGAACCATCTCACCATCATGGCAAGAGGCCCAGATTTAGGGCTGCAATGTCTCTGACCTGACGGGAAGCCTGATATGGGTTGAAGCTTCTTCTGTTTGGCTAGGAAATGCTGGAAGAGCACGCAGGATCTCTGGAATGAGACTCCTCTGGGCGTGCCCCTTGTGCAAGCAGACGCCGATCTGAGCTGACAGTGTACATTGGACCTAAGCCATCACTCTGTCTCCGTGTGTAAAAAAAGGATGCCCTTGGGATTAGAGCACGCATTTTCCTCTTGAATGCTCACACAGCCTCTATTACCACGTTTGTGTTGGAGGGCTGGGGAAGGGGGGGCATGGTAAACATCTCCTCACCTATAGCGGCCCACTCCCCCCCCCACCCCGTCAGATGTAAATGTTTTCTTTTATAGGTTTAATCTTTCGTGCCTGGAAGGCCGAACCACTGGGCCCAGGAACCAGCTGGGAACGAGCTCGTCCACGGAGCTGAAGAGGTTCATAACAGACCCGTCCCTGTAAAACGCCATTCCTCGAGGCCACTTCCTTGGTAAATGTCTTCTCTTTATTATTCATGGGCGAATGCCTGAGCAGTTCCTTCTCCCCTTGTGCAAAAGGTAAGGTGGAGGGGCGACTTTTAATACATCAGAGCACCACTCCATTAATAATGAATGCAACTTTAAGCCAACTTAGTCTAACATGGCGGTAATTGAGTCATAAAAATTTCACACAGGCTCTTTGGGCCTAAACTGAGGAAGGAAGCGGACGGGAGAATACTTACGACTTCCGTGGCAGAGGGGAAGCGGTTGTTCTGGGTGGCGTGGCTGAGGAGAGGGGGGTCCGTCACCTCTGTGGCACCGCTGGGCTTCCTAGTGCTTTTTGAAGAATGCTGGGACCGCTTCCATTTAGCCTTGTGGCTTTCCTCCTGTAACCTGGCTCTAGGCCTAAGAGGAACACAACGCTCAGTGGTTACTAGAGCCCGTTTGGAAGGGGAACTTTTCGTGCAAGAGAGCTGCTCACAGAACCAGGGCGGATGGCGAGGCCTGCTTGCCTGTGGAAGACAGACATAGGCTGCTGAGGGTTAACCTCCCGAATAATCAAGGTGTCTTGAATGCCTTTTTAGCTATCTAGGATGGTGGAGAATTACCTCAGGATGGTGCAGAATTACCTCAGGATGGTGCAGAATCACCTCAGCCTTCCTAAGATGGCGCAGAATTACCCCAGCCATCTGTGCTACATTTTTAATTCCTTCTTTATGGGCTGCTAAAAAGTGAGATAAAATTGCAGGAGCTGGAGGTAGGATTGCTAAGATTTTGGTGGAGCTGAAAGGTTGCCCAGGATTACAGCTGATCTCCGGATAGGGATGCTGGTCTCCAGGCGGGATCTGGGGATCCTCCGGTTTTGCAGTTCATCTCCAGGTGAGAGAGATCAGTTCCCTTGGAGAAAATGGCTGCTATGCATGGTGGACTCCATAGCATTATCCTCCAGTAAGGTCTCTCCCTGCCTCAAATCCACTGAATCCCAGTTCTACCTCTGAAGTCTCCAGTATTTTCCAACCCAGAGCTGGCAACATTATCTCCAAATGCCTGGAGAAGGATGGGCCCTATGGCACTATACCATATCGAGGTCCCTTCCCAGACCCAACCCTACACTAGCTCTACACCCAAACACACCCTCTGGAATTTCCCAACCTGCAGTTGGCAAACCTAGCTGGTGTTGGTGTCTATCTACTTTATCTTGGATTTGAGGAACGCCCAGAGTGAACTTCTGTTGGACCTGTGGTGGCTCTTCCTAGCTTCGAGGGAGAGAGGGACAGAAATCCTGGCAGTCATGAACTACATCTGTACCATATTTCTAATGTCTATGGCCTGAGAAAGTACTCAAATATCCCTAAGAGTGAGTCAAAGTGTCTGTTGTATGTCTGAACACCTTGGAAACTTGACCACTTAACTGTGAGTTACAGCCATCTAAGCCCATCCACTTTGAAGAGTAGAACTGCATAGGACTAACTATAGAATGGGGTGGCCAATCTGTGGCTCTCCAGATGTTCATGGATTACAATTACCCAGAGCCCCTGTCAGCATAGGGGCTCATGGTAATTGTAGTCCAACATCTGGAGAGCTACAGTTTGGCCACTCCTGCTAGCGACTATCCCGTGTACGAGCAATAAGCATTCTGTAGCAGGCCAAAGAACCCTTGAGCCAACGGATACAAAATGGCGGAAACCAACCTACGCATGGCGTGCTTACCTGCTTCCACCACTTTCCGAGAAGGAATTAGGGCTCTCTGAGCCAGAGCGATAATGGTGATGGTGGTGACGTTGGGACTTGCGTGGCCGAACACGAGTGCTTTCGGAAAGGAAGCGAGAGGGAAGAAATAGAACATTAGTCTCCCACGGGTGTCAGAACAATCTGGCAAGCGGCTCTCAGGCGCAGGTTGTTCGTGGCTACGTGAAACTGACGGAAGCCCAGTGTCAAAATACGAAGCAGCCCTGTGTGGATAACACATCTGAGGCCAAGCAAGAAGCTGCATCTGTTGGAGGAACATCTATGGCTTCTAGCCACAAACCCGCCAAAATTAGTATCAGATCCGTGTGTACATTGCAATTCGATGGGAATAGAGAATTAACACGGTGGTACTGGGCACAGATTTCAGCACGCTGGGAATCTGTTTCTGTTTTTAAAACTGAGTCTGTTTTTAGCGCTAGTGTTTTCAAAGGCCTGTTTGAAAGTGCCTGGGGAAGGTTTCTGAACACATTTTTTTTTAGACTGGGGAAGGGGGGGCGGTTGTTCACTTCCCTGAAAAAGTTCGACGCTCCTGCCTAGGAGCAGCAGAAGCAGGAAAAAAACATACCCTAAATCAATCATACTCAACCATTTTTTTTTTGGCCACGACCTTTTGAGGAGCTGCTCTCAGGTTCCAGGGCCCTGCGATAGGCTGGCCACTCATGCAATGAGCTGGGCTAAAAAAGGCCTATGCTAAGAGCGAGTTTACTTGATGTTGTCTTATATATATGCAAGACAGAAGACGTTCGACCAAGAGAAGCACGTGCATTCATGCATTAATGCATAAATTGAAGCACACACAAAGAAATGGATGACATGATTTAATTTTTTTCCCTTGGTAGAGGTCGAACTTTCTAGCAATTAGAATCATAAAAAAAGGTAAAGGCAAAGGTATCTCCTGTGCAAGCACCGGGTCATGTCTGACCCTTGGGGTGACGCCCTCCAGCGTTTTCATAGCAGACTCAGTACGGGGTGGTTTGCCAGTGCCTTCCCCAGTCATTACCGTTTACCCCCCAGCAAGCTGGGTACTCCTTTTACCGACCTCGGAAGGATGGAAGGCTGAGTCAACCTTGAGCCGGCTGCTGGGATCGAACTCCCAGCCTCATGGGCAGAGCTTTCAGATGGCTGCCTTACCACTCTGCGCCACAAGAGGCTCTAATTAGAATCATAGAATCATAGAATCATAGAGTTGGAAGGGGCTACACAGGCCATCTAGTCCAACCCCCTGCTCTACGCAGGATCAGACCAAAGCATCCTAAAGCATCCAAGAAAAGTGTGCATCCAACCTTTGCTTGAAGACTGCCAGTGAGGGGGAGCTCACCACCTCCTTAGGCAGCCTATTCCACTGCTGAACTACTCTGAATTAATGACATCACACGTGACAACAAGGGCATTTCATCGGTTCAGTTAGCAAAGCTCCCCATAAACCCTTTGGGCTCCCTTTCTCAGTCTGTGCCCCCCTTCAAACGTGCCAGGGCCCCCCAAAGTGGCCATCTGGCCCCTGTCGGGAATGGCTGGAGTAAATCGGTGCTATTTTTAAAATATGCAAAATAAGACCTGTGCAAAAGTGCTAAACCTATTTACCCAAAAGTGTAGCTCCTCCCCCAATTTGTGTTGCCAAGAAAACAAGGGCACCATCGTAAATTCACATGCAAGTTCCAACCATGTACATAAATAAAATAACCCCTTTTGCATATAACCTTTTCCTTAGGGGGGGTTGTTGTATATTTTGGCTCATCTTCCTTTTGGCCAAACATGGTCATTTACATTGGCAGCTTTGTTTGGCATAGCAATCTCTCTCTGCGGTGGGCTGGCAGTCTCTACTTTCATTGCATAACCAGGACTCAAAGGGGTACATATTACTACCTTATTTTTGCCATGTGATCTACATGGTTGGGGTGGGAGAGTTGTTTTGTTGCATCAGTTTCCGTTGCATTTTTGTTGTGGTCTTTTAACTGAGTGAATTTCTAGGATCATTCTTTCTAGAGATAGCCCCTAGCTTGAACTTTTCAGTTAGCCTAATGGTGGAGGGCTTTCGGTAGCCTTATGGTGGCCAGCTGGAGGACCTTAGGATGGGGAAGAAGTTCCAGGGGAGGAGAAAACGGCATTTGAAATGGATGGTATTTTTCTAATACTTGCATTATTTACAAATATAGAAGCTGAGCATAGGTAGAAAAATAGAGGCACACCCCATATGCTATCAGATTCACAAAGAGAGAGAGAGAGAGAGAGAGAGAGAGAGAGAGAGAGAGAGAGAGAGAGAGAGAGAGAGAGAGATCCTGTCTTCTTACGTTTTCACTTGTGGAATCTAAACTGCTCTTTCCTTTATGTAGAAGCACAAATCTGCTCCTTCCCTTCAGCTGGCAGGGGTCTCCTTTTCCAAACGCTCATGGGGGCTTGGACAGAGCCACTTCCTAACAATCAAAGCCCATCTCCCAAATCTCTACAATTCTTTAAAAAGAAATAGGATTCTTTTTGTCATGGGTTGTGGTTTCCCTTAAGTATAGCACTGTAGTTCAAGCCCACCAACGATCAGCCTAACTAACTGACAATGTTACACTAAAGCAGTGTAACATCATATTCATAACTGTGGCAAGGATTCTCCATGCTGCTCACCTCACAAGTAAAAATGCAGAACCATGCGTATTGCCAAAGGAGATTCCACATGGGAGCTTCTATACCAGACTGTGGCTCTCCAGATGTCCATGGACTACAATTCCCAGGAGCCCCTCTAATGCATTCCCTTGCCTTGGTATTTATTTATAATTTATTTGCCACCCTCTCTCTGGGGACTCACGATCTAAAGAAGTGAACTGTATCTAACAACAGTTCGTACCCTTCCACAATTTTTTTTAGTCTTTAAGTTGCTACTGGACTCTTGCTGTTTTCAGCTCCAGCCTGACACTTCCTCATGACTGCTGTTTCCCCTGTGGGACCACTAGAGGGCTTTAAAAATAAGTCATAATTGCTATAGCGCTAGAGTGCTAGAGTGTTATAGCAATTTTAAACTTTTTACAGAAGTGCTGTCACTTTGCCACCATTGAGCCCAAAAGCAAATGACATCTCACACATCAAGCTAACATGGCGGGTTCCTTCCACTACTTTGCAGCGGTGTCATTCGCAAGATGGGAAAAGAAAACAAACATCAGTAGAACAGTCTAACAATTATGCTAGCCAATCCCCATGCATCCAAACAACAAGGGGCGCTGATGCATTCACACATGCCCCCTCCCCACTTACTGTTTCTTGTGTTTTCTTTCTTCCTTCCTTTTGCTTTTGGGGCTTGAGGAACTAAATAAAAAAGAGTCAATTAATTGGTAGGCTGCCATTCCACTCAATGAGCCTATTAAAGGTTAAGCTCTAATGCATCACTGTTGTGGGAGGATCACGAAGCTTGTTTGTGCACAATTGTCATTTGGGTCTATCAACACAACACACAATCTATTTTCAATATCCCTGTTTACCAAGCCTCTTTCCTAGTTCTTAGCTTTTTCCTAGTTCTTGGTAAATCACTGTCATCCCCCCCATCCCATTTTGGAACACACTTGTTAAATTGTGTAAAGTGCCAACGATGTTATTATTCAGCATTTCAGCCCCCTCTTATGAATCTCTAGAAGTTAAAATTAGGGTCAGTTCACAGGCTATACATTTCACAATGATGGTTGACACACCAGTCTAGGAGTTCCTACTTCAGGTGTCTAAATTTGCACAGGGAACATACAGTATTGGGCAGGGAGGCTTAAATACCCCTCATGCTGTATTCCTGATGTGAAATGCCCCAGGGAGTTGTTTCACTGATGGCCCTGTGAAATGAACTCTCAGGCACATGGGGGCCTAATTTGCATTGGGACCACAGCACACAGTAAGAGAGAGTTTAAGTTTTCCGTGTGTAGCCCCAGAGAGCCGCTATTTGCTCCCCTGGGGAAAAAAATTACTTGTGTTGATGGTAAGTTATCTCTATTTTGCTTAAGTAGCTACTCAAGCCTTCAGTGTCCTTACCTGTGTCTTCTCTTCTTTGAAGATAACCTGCAAGAGAATGGAAAATAAAAATGAACAGCAAACCAGGATGGGCATCACTGTATAAAGTCAACACACACACACAAAAAAACCCCACCAACAAATATTCTTGCCCATTATATGGAACTTCCACATAAGGAGCGAGAATTCTTGTGCCAATGGTTGGATGGACAAGGATTATAGCCTTTTCTGAGAAAAACAATGGACACGTGGCTTGACCACAAAGTGAAAATCAGTCCTCCCTTCTCCCACAAGAGCTGACAATTCAATATTCAGTATTGATTCTGGAATACTGGGGCTACAGGTAGCCTCTGAGTGCAAAGGGAAAATTTCAGAGTGATGCAGAAACTGCATTGAATGGGACCAACTTCCATGTAAATATATGCCAGGGTGCAACTTACTGTATTTTGCATACATTTCTCAGTACATTTATTGCAGTGTGAAACCCCAGTTTCTATTCTGCTTGCCATTGACTGCAGCAAAGGAATGTCTGACTAGGGCAAAGGTGTACTAATGTGAAAGGATCAGCAATAGGATCAGCAAGAAGTATCTTTCCTCCAAAGGAAACCGTCCCCCACTGCTTTCTAGACAGGGTCGGTGGATAAGACCCAGAGTTTCTGCCAGGAGTCAACTTTGATCTTTAAATTCAGAAGTAAGGACAGTTCCTTGCACTAGCAGGGGTAGTCAACCTGTGTTCCTCCAGATGTCCATGGACTACAATTCCCAGGATCCCCTGCCAGCATTTGCTGGCAGGGGATCCTGGGAATTGCAGTCCATGGACATCTGGAGGACCACAGGTTGACTACCCCTGCACTAAGGTAGTTTCTTTAGGAGCTGAAACAAAATCTGGAGCCACCCAGAATAAAGCGCCAGGATAGACATACCTGTGTCTTTTTCGTTTCTTTGAGTTCTTCTTTTTCTTCTTCTTCTTCACAGGGGAGGGGCTACAGGATGGAGATCTAGGGAGAAGTTATCAGGCAGGGTAATTTGTTTCTTCGTTGGCTGAAACATATTTCGTGTTTGGGGTGAAGTGCTGGGGAACTGGCTGCCTTTCTCTTTTTAGGTTGCAGCCAGACAGGAATTTCTCCCAAGCAAGTATTGAAGGACTATGCCTCTGCATTGAGGGAGCCAATGCTGTAATAGTAAAGGCCATTCTATTTTGGTTCAGGGGGTGGGGCTTAAAAATCAGTTTGGTCCTATTTGAGCACATTATTTATTTCTTTATTTTATTTCTGGCCTGCCACTCCCAGCCAAGCTGGCATGTGGCGGGTCACACATTCAAAACCCTCACAATAAAACCCCAATAAAATAAAATAATTCTTCCCTGGCAGTGAAAGTAAGGATGGGCTAGTCAGAGTCCTGTTCTCACAGAACAGTTCTCTCAGAGCTCTCTGAGCCCCACCTACCTCACAGGTTGTCTGTTGTGGGGAGAGGTAGGGAAGGCGATTCGATGTATGAGTCTCTACTGAACATTCACCAAACATTTGTCATCCTGTGCTATTTTAGTTCAGCATTTGGTATATGACTGTAATTGATAATGACATGTGCTAGCTTGATAGCATTTAATGATTACTATATAATAATATTATTATTAATAATATCATTTGTGTGTTACAAATATTGTGAGCTTTATTTTGTTGGAGCGGGGAGGGGAGTTGTCAGCCCAAAAAGCAGGACACAAATGTCATAAATTAGATATTTAATACTTGAAAGGTGACCTGCAATGGAATTTAGCATCTGGTTGATTCTGAAAGCTGGTGTGCAGCAGCATTTTGTATTTGACCCAGGTATCAGGTTTCAAATCTGAATGACTGCCAGAGACAATTAACAAATAAGTGCGAATAAATGTAATCCTAAACAGCATTAGGCCTGTCTAAGCCCATGGACGTCATTGGAATTAGAAGGGTACAGCTCTGCTTAGGATCACACAGCTAATGATTGCCATTACAAGAAAAAATCTGTGTGGAAAATTGCAAATGAAAAATTTGCCCTTTGATTCTTTACTGATGTAAATGGAAAAATCTGCCACCTACGCCCCTCAAAGAGCTCTGCGTTCCACCATCTCCAACCGGCTTGTGATCCCTGGCCCCAAGGAAGTCTGCTTGATCTCAACCAGGGCTAGAGCCTTCTCTGTCCTGACCCCCCACCTGGTGGAACGAGCTCCCAGAGGAGATCAGGGCCCTGACGGAACTAAAACAGTTCTGCAGGGCCTGCAGAAGGGAGCTCCTCCGCCAGGCATTTGGTTGAGGTCGACTGAAGCTAATCAACATCTACTGAGCCCCGAACCTCCCTCCCTTAAACCCATGTGACCAACCATGGGCCTGTTAGATGGTTCACTATGTTAGAATGTTATTTTCTCTGCCTCTTGTGGCGCAGGGTGGTAAGGCAGCCGACATGCTGTCTGAAGCTCTGACCATGAGGCTGGGAGTTCAATCCCAGCAGCCGGCTCAAGGTCTACTCAGCCTTCCATCCTTCCGAAGTCGGTAAAATGAGTACCCAGCTTGCTGGGGGGTTAACAGTAATGACTGGGGAAGGCACTGGCAAACCACCCCGTATTGAGTCTGCCGTGAAAACGCTAGAGGGCGTCACCCCAAGGGTCAGATATGACTCGGTGCTTGCACAGGGGATACCTTTACCTTTACCTTTTATTATTATTACTGTTACCTTTCATTCATTATAATCGGTAATTTTGATGTATTGTTCTGCTACATTCTATGTGAACCGCCCTGACACTTAGGGAAGGGCGATATACCAGTGTAATCATAAAAATAAACAAACGAATAAAATTAAATAAAAATCTAGCACTTTCTCAACAGGAAATGCAATTATTTCCACCCCAAAAAGTTTCTCTCTCTGCCTGGAATGAGAGCAAAGCAAACTTACCTCCTCCTCTTCTTCCTTGTCGATTTCTTCTTCTTTTTCTTCCCCCTGGCGGGAGGTGGTGTAAACTCCTCATCACAGGTGGGGCTTTGGGAAACAGAGAGAAGGGGGGGGGGGAAGATCAGACCCCAAATTTGCCAGGTGTCAATCATACCTGTTTGTCAGTTTCCCTGACAGTGCTGATCCCTGAAGTGTGGCGTTCTGTGAGGGATGGTGTTTTGTAGCAGATCTGCAACGCAGAGTGAATGTTTAATTGTCAGGTTGTGGATAATTTGGTCATGCCTGAAATTAACTATCTCCTCTAAGGATTTAATGCAGATGTAATGGGAGAGTTGCTGTGTGTTAAGTCAGTCGGCGCTGAATTATTTAAGGCTTATTTATTGAGGTTAAGCACTCCATAATAGATTTATACATTCGGCCTCCTTTCGTAAATATGTTTTAAAATAAATTCATCAGCAATTAATTTGCATAGGGATGATGGCTGGAAGTCCAGGCACCCGCTTGACATCTTGTTAAAAGAGAGTTAATGTATATTAAACAGCAGTCGCTTATTCGAGACTGAATCACGTGACACTTCATGAGGGCGGCATTTGAGGGCGGGAGAAGAAAGACCCCAGACTCATGATAACTTCATTTATTTATTAGAGCATTGACCCGTCTTATCCAAAAGGCATTCGGTTTGAAAGCAAAATCACCAACTGCTCAGAGGGGCATGCTGGATCTCATGGAAGAGTTCATTTTGTCCAGTATCCTGTTTTCCACCTGTGCCAACAGGATCCTTCCAGGAAATCCACAAGCAGAACATCAAATCAATGGCCTTCCTTTCTGATATGTACCCAGTGTCTTTGTTTGAGGCCCCCAGATTGACCCTTTATGTAATTATGGACTAGAAGCAGAAAATGGCACTTACTGTTAGGGGATTTGTAGTGAATGGGGTGACCAAGGCTAGCCTGATAACCCTACTGGGTCACCGTAAGTCTATTGTGACTTTACAGCTAGCGAGCGAGCAAGCAAATGTTTGTGGGTGGGGGATTAACTGCTTTGATATTTATGTATTTATTTGAAAATATTCACTCTGCATCATTCTTAGACAAATGGTTCCCAAGGGGGTTTCCAAGTTTTAAAACAATAGAAACACTCATACACTAAACAAATTATATAATCTTGGAACAAGAGTGGAAAATATCATTTTCAACTTCCTAAAATGATAAAAACCAGAGTCGATAAGCGCATAAATCATAACATCTAAGGGTGGAAACATCTAATCCGAGCAGCAAAAGGGACCCTCATACAGATCAGAGAGAAGGCTGATTCTCAAAAGTAGCCACTTCTTAAACTAGATGACCTACTCCCCCAGGACAGAAGCTGCAGGGACCTCCAGGATCAAGGGGCCACCACTGAAAAGACCATGATTCCACTGACCACCTCTCTCATCTCTGAACTCAGAGGCACCGTCAGCAGAGCATCTACAAAAGATCTCAATTGAAGGGCTGGATCCTAGGGGAGTGGTTGGCCCCTTTAAATAGACAGATCCAAGGCTCTTTAGCGACAACAAGAGTAAGAACCAATACCACCAGCTGTGCCTGGAAGCAAACCGGCAGCTAACCGCTCACCGACCAGGCCGGAAGGATGCAAAATGGAACAAGGAACAATGAAGGTTTTGTTGCTGGGAGCTGGAGCTGGCTGAGAGGGCCTCGAGGGGGGATTTAAAGTGGTGTCATGGAGGGAGGCTTTCCTCTCCAGTCGGTGGTTCTCAATTCAGGCAAATATCGTAGCTCTCTTATGGGAGATCACATCCCATTATCCTTGAAAGGACTCTTCCTGCTTTTATGGTTTCCCCTTGAGGGTTTCAAAGATTCCACGGAAGATTCGTTAAGAGATGCACGGGGGCTCTCCGCTGCCTTTCCGGACGTACCTTTCCGTCTGCATTAAGAGACAAGGGCCATCTTTGCCAGGAACCCCGCTGTCTTCCTTTAAATCAGGCAGTATTTTCAGAGCCTTGTGTTATCAGCACAAATGCATTTGCTCCAGCAATGAACAAAGTTAATTTCCAGGAATAAGGTGCCTCCCCCCCCCCCCCATGTTTTCTCTTCCTTTACTTTCTGGTGACATCTCCTACATCACTTTGGGGGTTTCAGAGCAGAGACATAGCCAGCAAGACCCAGCATCCCCCCCCCCCAATTCCCTGCCTCGACACAAAAATAATCCGCCTAACCTACCTGTTTCATAGATCTACGTGAATAAATGAAGTTGCCATATATTGAGTCAGACAATTCATCGAGCTTGTGGTCTGCTCTGATTGGCGACAGGTCTCCAGGGTCTCTGGCTGAGAAAGGTCATTTCTAATATCTGCTGTCTGAGACCGTTTAAATAGCAGGAGATGCCAGGGACTGAACCTTGGACCTCTGGCATGTAAAGTATGGGCTCTTCCGCTGAGCCCGGCCCCCCTTCATGCCTTCCCTGGAAGCAAAAGAATCTTTGATTCGCCCAATTGACATATCAAGCTTTCATCAAAACTCTGCAGCATGAAAAGTTTGGATGAATTCAGCAGCTAACTTCTAGCTTCTGTGTTACTTTATAAATGGCTTGAACAATAATTGCGCCACGGTTGCTTTTGGAGTAGTTTCTTGAGGACCAGTATGGTCACCTGCAATGTTTAGTTACTATGACAACACGGCACTAAACCAGAGCATGGTGAGTTTTGGGGGTGGGCTCTATGAGGGTCCTCAGTTTCTCAAGAGGCTTATTAAGATTTCTAATTCATATACCATGATATGCTACTGGATCCATGCTGCATCTGTGATTTTCTTTCTCTGGAATTTGCTAGGAAGGCACATTGTAGAATTACCATCCAAAATACGTGTTCTCAACCAGGGCGCAAGGTTATTTATAAAGAGACCTTTACATCAGTGGTCCCCAACCTTTTTATCACCGGGGACCACTCAACGCCTTTTACTGAGGCCCGGTGGGGGGGGGGTAGTTTACTCCTCTACTCTCAACCACTGCCCTAGCGCTCTCTGATCGCTATGGTAATGTTTAAACATCCCTTCAAAATAAGATGCAGACACGCCACAACAATGAACATAAGGAACATTTTATTTTCATGGAAATTTTAACATGACAATGACAAATCAATGGGAACCCTGAGCTTATTTCTCTGCAACGAGAGAGTCCCATCTGGGAATGATGGGAGACAATGACACCCAAAGTGTGTTGTAAAGGGCCGGGGGGGGATGAAGTAAAGGGCCGGGGGGGGGGGAGAAGGCATCCTTCGGAGCCCACCTCCAATTAGTCAAAGGACCACATGTGGTCCGTTGCCCACAGGTTGGGGATCGCTACTTTACATTACATCTATGCCCTGAGGCACCCTTATTGATTTTAACAATTTCAGCGGGGTCCGACTTTATGAAATTATTGTTGATTAGTTCTGAGTCAGAAGAGAAAGGATGGGTAACAAATATATAATAAATAGATACATAATTATAACATCTGGAGCCATTGGGTAATGCGTAATTTGTATGTTTGACCACCGAAGGCCGTTTTGCTGAAATGCCAATGGTCAGGGTTGCACATGGTCCTCATTTGAGAAGACTGAATAATTTCATTCTGTTTTGAAGCTATCATTTGGGTTTATAACTGGTTTTGAATCATTTTTCTGTATAACATTGTGGAGAATTTTAATTTTAATAATTTGGCCTTTATATTGTGATTTCTTGAACTTAAAGGTAAAAGGTAAAGGTATCCCCTGTGCAAGCACCGGGTCATGTCTGACCCTTGGGGTGACGCCCTCTAGCGTTTTCATGGCAGACTCAATACGGGGTGGTTTGCCAGTGCCTTCCCCAGTCATTACTGTCCCCCCCCCCAGCAAGCTGGGTACTCATTTTACCAACCTCAGAAGGATGGAAGGCTGAGTCAAGCTTGAGCCGGCTGCTGGGATTGAACTCCCAGCCTCATGGGCAGAGCTTTCAGACTGCATGTCGGCTGCCTTACCACTCTGCGCCACAACTTAGGGGTTCTTAATTCATGTTTTTGGGTTAAGTTTTTTCTCTCTCTCCCTTCTTCTTGAATTGTCAGATCATTTCTATGGTAGCTTTCCCCCTCAGACTCTATGCAGCTAAGAAGGCAGCAAGCAGGTCGCAATGACAAATTATCATCGTTCAGTTAACAACATTAAAATGCAAATGTATTTAACATCAGTCATAATTTTAAAACAGACAAAAGAATTAAAAACGTGCGGGAATAACAAACACATAGGAGCAGGATGAACAAACTCATATGCATATGTGTGCTTTAAGTGCCCCCAAGTAACTTCTGACTCTTGCTGACCCTATGAATTAATCTTCCAAAATGTCATATCATTAACATCCTTGCTCAGTTCTTGCAAACTGATGTCCATGGTTTCCTTGATTGAGATAACCCATTTCTTGTTGGGTTTTTCTTCTTTTGCTGCTGTCAACTCTTCCTAGCATTATTGTCTTTTCCAATGAGCCTTCTCATAATCTGACCACAGTACAGTAATCTAGGGGTGGTCAGACTGTGGTATAATGGTTAAAATCAGTGGAACCTAATCTGGAGAACCAGGTTTGATACCCGACTCCTCCACATGCAGCCAGCTGGGTGACCTTGGGCTAGTCACAGTTATTTTAGAGCTGTTCTCATAGAACAGTTCTAGTGGAGCTCTCTCAGCCCCACCTACCCAACAGGATCTCTGTTGTGGGGAGAGGAAGAGAAGGGTGTTTGTAAGCCGCTTTGGGACTCCTCCATGTAGAAGAAGAAGAAGAAGAAGAAGAAGGAAGAAGAAGGAAGGAGAAGAAGAAGAGTTGGTTCTTATATGCTGCTTTTCTCTACCTGAAGGAGTCTCAAAGCATCCTACAGTTGCCTTCCCTTTCCTCTCCCCACAACAGACACCCTGTGGGGTGGGTGAGGCTGAGAGAACCCTGATACTACTGCTCAGTCAGAACAGTTTTATCAGTGCTATGGCGAGCCCAAGGTCACCCAGCTGGCTGCATGCGGGGGAGTTCAGAATCGAACCCAGCTTTGCCAGATTCTGCACTCCTAACCACTACACCAAACTGGCTTTCATGTAGTGAAAAGAAAGTATAAAAAGCAAACTCTTCTTTTAACATACAAAACTATCTTTTCTCAAATACCTAGGAAATCCTCCAAGCATGTCAAAACCTCCTACCTGGTCCTTAGGTGGCCTGGTTTTGATTTTGCAATTGGCATGAACTACTCAGTTCCCTATTAATATCTAATAGATGTAGTGATAAACAAATGCGCACAAAACGGCTAATACCCTTGGCTTTCTTTGGAGCTGCTTTGACATGAAGCCTGGATATCATTTTCAAGAGACAACTTCTTTGCCTTTGATGTCTCCTCCAGCTGATCTAACTTTAATTGTTTCTCCCTGATTGTAATCAAAGTCTAATTAAAAATGCGCTTTAGATCACTGCACTGGCTGGAAATCGGGATATGTCGCCCACTAGCTTGCTTTCCTCTTCTCTGGCAGCTGTTTGCAGCAGAGCAATATACTTTAATTCCAGGGACAGTGTAGCAAATGAGGTCCTTTAAATAACTATTTGTTTCGCTCCTGACTACAGTTCTCCCCTTTGAATCATCAAAGAGGAAAGACTGGGAAGATCAATCACAGAAGGAAGGTTTGAGAATTGGAAGGTGTGGAGAACCGGCTTGGGTTTTCTCCCATGGTAATTTATATCGAGCGGTTCGGGTCCCCTCTATCAATCCTGTTTATCTTACCCTTCCTCCAAGGAGCTCAGAGCAGCACTCATGGTTGTCCTCTCCATTTTACCTTCACAACAACCTTACAGGGCGGATTAGGGCAACAGGGAGTCAATGAGCTGTCTCAATTAGCTATAGGCTCTGGAAATGAGGGATAATAATGCCTTTCAAACTCTTCTATTTATCCGGAACATCCTGACTCCCAATTTTTGGTACATAAAGGATTGCTATTGAGATATGGAATGTATGGTATAGCCCAATCTTGTTAGATCTTAGAGCTAAGGTCCTGGATGGGAGACCACCAAGGAAGGCTTTGTAGAGGAAGGCAATGACAGACAGCTTCTGTTTCTCATTTGCTAGAAAGGCAGGGTGCTGTAGTAGTGGCAGACTCTCATATGGAGACCTGGGCCTGATTCCATGCTCCTCCACATGCCATCAGCTGGGTGACCTTGGGCCACTCACAGTTCTCTCAGAACTCTCTCAGCCCCACCTAGTTCATAAGATGCTTGTTTTTTTTGGGGGGGGGGGGCGGAAGGAAGACAATTGTAAACCACTTTGAGACTCCTTAAGGTAGAGAAAAGTGGGTTATAAAAACCTACTCCTTCTTGCCTTGAAAGCCCTATGGGGTTGCTATAAATCAGATGCAACTTGACGGCACTTCAGCACTTTACACACACTTTACCTGCACTTTACCTGCACTTTACACACACCTTGCACACACTTTACCTGCACACATGCACAAACACAAGCAGATTGCCCTCCCTATTTCAACTTTTGTGAGTGTCTTTCAAAGCCAATAATCTCTTTGATATTGTCATTTTAAAAGTTTCTGGTTCCTCCCAGAGGACTTTCTATATTAAATCCACTATGGGGACAAACGATTCTTAGAAAGCAGCGATCTACTGCAGAACATACCAAACCAGACCTCCATTTACTGCTCTGGCTCCTGGTTTATTTCAAAGTCTAATTCAAACTTATTGGTTTTGAATTTTGCAGCCCCATGGCTTGGGTCCAAAGAATCGGAGGTTTTGTTCCCAAACGCAAAACTCCCTGGGTTCTAAATTCAGCTGAGAAGCTTTGGTAACAGTGACCTGCATTATCTGAGCTACTGTTGGCAGGGATTCATGAGAGTGCCTTCAAGGCTGCTTTCTCCAAGCTGTGAAACTCCCTCCAGAAGGAGGTGTGATTGGCACCATTCATGCAAGCTTTCGGACCTAATTTGAAAACATGCTTATTCCACAAGTCCTTTGAATGAATTTGATTGTCAGTGCCTTGGGGTCTGAACGTTGTCTTTTTCTGATTTAGTTTCCACTGCTTATTGTATCTGAGACTTTTATTAAGTGATACCCGCCTTGGGTATGCTCTGAGCATGAAGGTAGCGTGTGAATTATAACTAAATAAAAAATAATCCAATCCAAAGCGCCAGAATGCCAATGCGTGTGTCTGAGCACTATTGTACAGAATGCTGCTTTATGCTCTTCAGCTGGTGAGGTTTACTTGCATGTAATTCTAGGTAAACTGCAGGATCTTATGATATTCTTAACCCTCCCCCTCCCAATAAAGTTTTCATCTGCTTTGGAACCATGTGCCCTACTGTGAATCATGAGATTAAAGTCTGGTAAGGATTCTGCCCCCCACCCGCCAAAACTCTAGAAAAACTAGAAAGGGGTAGCTAGTAGCCACACTGGTCCAAAGCCACAACCCAAAGTCATGCATTATCTGTTATTAAGACCCACACAAACTGGCACAAAATAATATGCACATTTTTGATCTGTAGAATTCTTCATCAAGCTGGAACAGAGTTCTGCAGACACTGAAAACATACACATGCATTTTTGTCAGTTTGGTTGCCTTTAATAAAGGGCATTCCACGTCTTCTTTTTGGATCTAGAAAAACCAGCTTTAGGGTACAATAGAATGGTAAAGACCTATATTAGGAGATGCAACGGTCACCTCTAGGCTGAATTACTGCAACTTGCTCTGCAGGGGCCTACCCTTATCCCTGCTCTGGAAACTACAGTTGGTACAAAATGCTGCTGCCGTGTTCTCACCCAAAACTGTGGAGAGCCCACATCACCCCATCCTCCTGCAGCTACACTGGCTACCAATCGAATACTGGATCAGGATTAAGACGTTGACACTCACCTTCAAGGCCATATGCAGTCAGGGTCCTGCATACCTTAAGGACCATCTACTTGCCTATACCATAAGAGCATCATGCTTTATCCACTCCAACAATCTGGTAATCCCTGGCCCAAAAGAATTCCGCCTGACCTCAACCGAAACCAGGGCCTTTTTATCCGTGGCCCCTACCGGTTAAAACGAGCACCCCAATGAGATCAAGGTCCTGTCAGAATGCAAATTGTTCAGTGGGGCCTGCCAGACAGAGCTCTTCCGCCAGGCTTTTGGGTGAGGCCAGCAATGGGGCCTTCCTACAGCCTGACCCCATTGCAGGCAACTCTGACACCCAGCCTGTCCCTCGCCTAAGGCTTCTGTGAACTGTTTTTTGGCTCTGACTGGTGTCGACTGCTTATGACTGTTTGTGTTTTTCATTTTCAAATTGCTGCAAATGTGGCAATGTATTCTCTTGTTCCCACTGTTCTATGTACACTGCTCTGAGATGTCATAGTGAGGGGCTGTATATAAGTGGAATGAATGAATGAATGAATGGATGGATGGATGGATGGATGGATGGATGGATGGATGGATGGATGGATGGATGGATGAACGAACAAAGAAAATTTTGCTATGCATATTAGATATACTTTATAGAACGAACAAAACACAACTTCCTTTTAAAATCCCCATGGATTTACACGGGTGAAAGCCAAAACTTATTTATTTATAATTAAATTTCTATACCATCCCTCCCGATATTTACCTGCTCGGCACGGTTTGCATAATTTAAACACATAATAATTTAAAAAATAGAGTTAAAATAGTTAAAATTACATCAAACCCGTGTCTGCTAAAAACCTTGATTTTTAAGAAGAAGAAGAAGAAGAGTTGGTTCTTATATGCTGCTTTTCTCTACCCGAAGGAATCACAAACTCTTTACAGAGTTACAGTCGCCTTACAGTTGCCTTCCCTTTCCTCTCCCCACAACAGACACCCTGTGAGGTGGGTGAGGCTGACAGAGCCCTGATATCACTGCTCAGGCTGCATGTGGAGGAGGAGTGGGGAATCAAACCTAGCTCGCCAGATTAGAAGTCCACACTCCTAACCTCTACACCAAACTGGCTCTCCTCCCATCGTACAGGGGTGGGTTGTTCTTATGCATTATCTTCACTTGCTGGTGAGAACTACATTTTAACTACCACCACCTACTGTAACAGAGAGACCGGCATTTCTGGATAAAGCGTTTTAAAAATAACAGCCAATCTGAAATCCTGCAACATTCAGGAGCTATGGGGAACCTAGGTCTCTCCCTGGTTGCAGATTCACGTATATGAAGTCCTTTCCAAAAATACATTAACTGAGCAATTAGATAGTCTCCTGGGTAAGATGTGGGTGCAAATGGGTACCTTTTAAGCAAAATGCTTATTAAATTAAAATGTTAAATGAAAGAAACTGCAGAAAACATCGTGTTTGAAAGGTAGCAACAAGAAAGGTTTATGCAAGCAGATGAATTTCTATTGCTAGGACTCACCCCCAGCCTTATTAATTCTCAAAGCCTTTTATTCAGGTCATTTCAAAAGGTACAAGGTGGCTCTGATCAAGCAGGGCTTTTAATTAGGCTGATTTTATTCATGCAAGCAAAAGGAGAAATAGATGGCTGTTTTGCTGATTGATCATTGTGTTCTTAATGTAGCATTGTTTTTTGGGGTTTGTAACTTGTTTCAGCCTGCCTAGAGGGTCCATGTTTTGGAATGAGAGGCCAGGATATATTTATTATTATTATTATATTATAGACTGGTTTCTCAGTGGAACAGGCTTCCTCCGTAGGTGGTGGGTTCTCCATCTTTGGAAATTTTTAAACAGAGGCTGGAGAGCCATCTGACGGAGAGGCTGATTCTGTGAAGGTTCAAGGGGGTGGCAGGTTACAGTGGATGAGCGATAGGGTTGTGAGTGTCCTGCATAGTGCAGGGGGTTGGACTAGATCAGTGGTCCCCAACCTTTTTATCACTGGGGACCGGTCAACATGTGACAATTTTACTGAGGCCTGGGTGGGGGATAGTCTTTTGCCGAGGGACATCACCACTGCCTGAGCCCCTGCTCCGCTTGCTTTCCCACTGGTGCCCCTGACTTCCCGCTGCCCGCTGGGGGGCGTTGCCAGCAGTAGCTCCACAGTGCCACACTGAGGAGGGGAGCCCCAGCCATGGTGGCCACTGGAGAGCACCAGTGAGCTGGTAGTAGAGTGGCAGGGCAGTCCCCGAGGCAGCAGTTGGAGTGGAGGATGAGGAGGAGCTGCGGCCCGGTACCGACTGATCCACGGACCGGTCCTGGTCCCCGGAACGGGGGTTGAGGACCACTGGACTAGATGACCCAGGAGGTCCCTTCCAACTCTATGATTACTGATCTCATGCTTTTCTTCACACACTCAAGAGTGGGTTGAAGGCCAGACTAGGATGGAAAAGACCCGAGTTCAAAATCCAGAGGCCATCAGGGGGTCCACCAATGAGGCCGGGGCTCCAGAAGCCCTCCCACGGTTGCCCCGCAAACATCAAAAATACAGAGCATCAATGCTTCAGACATAGCGTTCTACCTATGTATGGTGGCTAAGCCATAGAATCATAGAATCATAGAGTTGGAAGGGGCCATACAGGCCATCTAGTCCAACCCCCTGCTCAACGCAGGATCAACCCAAAGCATCCTAAAGCAATTCATGGACTTCTGCTCCACATTTTTATCCATATGATTGTCTTACCTGTGTGATTTGTACCTGGCTGGCTCCCGGCTGTCTTTCAGTCTCACGCAGCCATTGGTTCTGCTGCTGTCTTCAGCTAGGAGTGGCGCCAATGGCCGTTTGTCATCTGGAAGTGGAAAACTACTTGGTGCCTCGCAACTGAAACAGAAAAGCAAAGGTGTTTTCCTGTAAAACATTTTCAGTAAAACTTGACCATCTAGGCAGGCAATGGTAAGCTCCCTAGGACTCCACGGACATATGAAAGACCATCTGGAGCCAATGGAAAAGGAACAGGCCACCTTACGGTAGCCATGACACACTTTGAGTTAGAGTTAGAACTGCATAGGGGGTGTGTTACGAACAAAGCATATAAACTGAGATCAGTTTTATGTTCTTCCCGGGGACTGAAATGCAGGGAGGCTCCGGAGGATTCACGTCGAGAAGCCCAGCTGCCTGAATTTTATTTCTCAGAATTCCCTGGGAAGAAGGTACTGATTTGTTAACCAGTCCCAGACATACGTTACCACGTAATTTAGGGCTGCCTCTAAATTGGGTACCATTAAAAGACAATAGATGTTTTGAGTATAGCTGTAAAAAAAAAGGTTTGGTAAATATGGTCCCCTCCTCAGGGGAAAAAGTACTTTATTATTTCCCCAACATACCGTCTTATTTATTTCAAACCATAGAATCACAGAATCATGGAGTTGGAAGGGGACATAAAGGCCATCTAGTCCAACCCCGTGCTTAGTGCAGGATCAACCTAAAGCATCCAGGATAAGAATCTGCCCAGCCACTTCTTGAAGACTGCCAGGGAGGGGGAGCTCATCACCCCCTTAGGCAGGTGATTCCACTGCTATGACTGGGAATCCCCACCCCTCCATCTAGCTGGTTTCATTCTCCACATAGTTTAAAGCCATGACTGCGGGTCCTCTCCTCCGCTGCCAACAGGAACCGCTCCCTGCCTTCCTCCAAGTGACAACCTTTTAAATACTTAAAGAGAGCAATTATGTCTCCTCTCAGCCTCCTCTTCTCCAGGCTGAACATTCCCAAGTCCCTCCGCCTTTCCATAAAAGGCTTGGTCCCTAGCCCCCGGAAGCATTACTTATTTATATAAAACATACCACTTTTCTGTTGTGCAGCCACAGCATTTTCCAGATGTGCAGGTAATACAATGCACATGAAAACCAGCAACAATGGATTCGAATAACCTGCACGACAGCAGGTCAATGCTCTTTGGATGCCCTTATAATTGGACCACATGGTTCAATTTTTTTGCAACTTGCGGGTTCTTTTGAGGAGAGGCTCCCACAGTGGCAGCAAGTTTGGTGCCTCTACATCAACCCTCCCCCCCATCCTGGAAAAGACAGAAAAGGGAAAATCCCTATGGACTCAAAACCAATGGTGCTGAATGGATGTGACTATATCCAAATCTATTCAGCTGAATCAAAAGTACACTATAGGTGATTCAGATTAATCGATTCAGTGGGAATCGATCTACTGTGAGTAAAAGACTATTATTTGCCCTCAGTGGAGCTCCTCTATTATTGCATGCAACGTCTCTGGGCCTGCCTCCTGACTAGAAACAGGGAAGGCCAGAACAATGACTCATGCAGAGATGCAACTGGTGATCTCTGAGGAAGGATAATTTTGCTGCGTCTTTGCATCAGGTGTGACTGATCCAGTCATGCAGAGAGAGAACAGAACTACTCAACAGCAGAAGGAAAGCTAGGGCAGGAGATCACGCAGAGGCACAGCAATCAGTAGGGATGCCAGCTTCCAGGTCAGACCTGGGGATCCTCTGGAATTACAGCTCATCTCCAGACTAGAAGAAGAAGAAGAGTTGGTTCTTATATGCTGCTTTTCTCTACCCGAAGGAAGCTCAAAGCAGCTTACAGTCGCCTTCCCTTTCCTGCAGAAGAGCTTTATCAGTGCTGTGGCGAGTCCAAGGTGACCCAGGTGGCTGCATGTAGGGGAGAGGGGAATTAAACCCAGATTGCCGGATTAGAAGTCCGGGCTCCTAACCACTACAGTCAACCGCTCTCTCTACGGAGAGTGGTTTCCCCCAGGAGAAAATAGATGCTTTGAAGGACAGGCTCTAGGGCACCATACCTCACTGGGATCCCTGTCTTCCCCATGCCCCATCCACAAACCTCCAAGATTTGGCAACCTTTTCCCATCTCCCACCCGAGCCAGGTGGACCTGGGAAGCCTGAGAAGCAGCCCTCCCCTGTGGGAAGGTGCAACACGAGGGTTTAATTATTGCATCCGACTCCTTCTCGTGGTGGACGGGCAGCTCTCCTGAGGCAAATTGGGAATTACTCGTTTAAGGCACTGTAAATCAGCCAATCTCCTCTGTATTTTATAAGTCCCAGTAAAACGATACGGTAGAAACAAGGTTCATGGGTTATTTATTCATCTGAAGGATTCATGAGGCCACTAAAGAAAAGTATCCTATGGGAAAGTGCTCTTTAACTTAGCATCTCCCCCCCAATTCTAAAGTCCAGAATTACACAAACAAGCTTCTTGGAGAAGAAAGGGGGGAGAAAGCTATGGAGGTTTTATATCTGTCATATAAAAGAGCTGAGGGCCCTGGGGGAGCTTCCAGCATTCAGCCTGTAAGACGGAGCTCTTTCGCCGGGTCTACTGTTGAGGCCAGGAAGATCTGAGTATATGAGGATGTAGAACCAGAGACTAGCAATGTCTCCACCAGCCAACTGTCACATTGCATGGTGAACCGGCACATGGGGACCCTTAGTGTAGCGGTTAGGAGTGCGGACTTCTAATCTGGTGAGTTAGGTTTGATTCCCCGCTCCCCCACATGCAGCCAGCTGGGTGACCTTGGGCTCACCATGGCACTGATAAAGCTGTTCTGACCGAGCAGTGATATCAGGGCTCTCTCAGCCTCACCTACCTCTCTGGAGTCCATTACATTTAATTTGACAGCATTGTAGGCGTGGCATGATGTCACATCCAGTGGGAGTGTCTGGATGATGTCACTTCTGGTGACATGTGACTTCTGGGGGCATGGCAGGGAGGCGTGGCCTGCTGATGTCACTTCTGGGGTTTCTCGAAGCCTGAAGAATGTTTCAGGGATTTCTCAATACGGTTGAGAAAGGTTGAATTAGCCTTATTAACCTGGGAGCCTTTGACTGAAAGTTGGCAGGCAGTATCCATAGGGAAAGAAAGAAGACTGTATTTCCTCTCACTTGGATGGCAAGCAAAGATGCTCTCCCCCAGATGTGTCTGCCGTTTAATTGTCTACAAAGCTGGGACCTCTACTTTTAAGCAGCCACAATTTGGCAGAGAGGACCCCTGGGAGTGTCTGGATATTGCATAGTTGTAATGCCCAAACAATACAGTTACAGCTGGAAATGGGTTCCCAATGGAAAACCACGGCAATGAAAATAAATGAATGACACAAAGCCAAATGGGATTAATCACATAGGGGATGAAAACAGTGAGCATATCTGAAAGGGGGGAAAAGGAGGAGAATGAAACGAAACAAAAAGAATCAAATTGTATACGTTTGATGAGAAGCTCCTAGCCAAGCTGCAGATTCTACTTCTGAGGTTCAAAGCAACAAGACTCTCTCCCTGCCTTTTTCAGAGGCTATCTGTGGGCTTCACTTTGCAGATTCCCCATTTCTGCACTAAGTAGGTTTGCCAGGTCCTCCCTGGGCACCGGTTGGGGATGGGGGGGTGGGTGGGAAGGGGAGGGTTGTGAGATCCAGGGTGGGAAATCCTGGAGCTCTGGGGAGCCAGTGAAGGACAGGGATCTCTGTGAGGTTCAAGGCCATCAAACTCCACCCTCCTAAGCACCCATTGTCTGCAGGGGAATTGACCTCGGTAGTCTGGAGAAGAGCTGTAATCCTCAGGGATCCCCAGGTGCCCCCTGGAGGCTGGCATCCTTAAAACAAAAGCTGAATTGGAACTCTGATCGACTAGTGCTTAGCCGTAGACATGGATCCATGTAACTCATGGCCACAGCTTTCTTTGGACTTTACTGGATGACACATTGCTCTGAATCCTGCAAGTGTAATTCCCCGGCACAGCAAAAAGCACCCCTGGGGCCAGGAGAGGTTGAAATCCCTTCTCCCACATCATGGCAGCCCTGATCTGATTCGATTCCCAGTGCAGTACCTGGGAAAATCAGTTTCCTGCAGTTGCCATGGGGCTGGGGAGACCGCAAGCCAGGCCAGGGGGATTCTGACTGGACCTCCAGAGCAACATATTGCATAGTTCAGCTCTGCTCATTCCCACTACGCCTGTAAGTGCCTCCCGAGATAACAAAACCATTCTGCCTCTCAGATCTATCTGCAAAACTTCCATTTCCCTTGAAGCCTTCAGCTTGATTGCTCCATCTCCACTTGCAATTAAGACAAAGTGCATGAACACATAAATTCAGTTGCTCATCTTTCTCTCGTTCGCCGTTCTTATTACTTCCCTCCTATTCCAGTTTTCCCCCTGCTTGCTCTCAAGAAAATGTAAGCTCCTTGGGGGCAGGGTTCCTAATCTTTGCTCATTTACGTTTCTGTTTATTGGTTGGGTTGCAATCCCGTCTGCTGTCTGTGGAGTTTGGTGCAATGTACTCCCCACCTTCCTGTTTTATCCTCACAACACCCCTGCATGGTAGGATAAGCAGTTTCTGGCCCAAAGCCCCCTAATGAGCTTCATGGCTGAGAAAAGATTCAATGCAGGACTCCCTGGGCTACTCAATGTTCTGTTTTATAAGCTATGCCAGTTCTTAAGCTGGAAAGATAACAGCTTCTGAATCCTGTTAGTTCCCTTGTCCACTAGGCACCCCCAAGCCCCCCCACCCTGTTTGAAGGAGACTGCTTTTGGATGGGAAGGTGGGCTTTAAGGTTCGCACAAGAGGCTTTGGGGCAGTCTTAAACTACCACATTTTCTCGTAGCAAACTTTTATCGCTCAGCTTCCAAGACCAGTTGATTAACCAAGCATGTTCCCCAATTTTCCATCAAAGGGTTGGTGCCTCCTGCAGTACCTGGGGAGGGACCGGCTTTGGGCATTTCTCCTTGATTGCGTTTCCTGCAGGGAGCTTTGTGATAATCCTCTCCTTTAAGATTAGAATAATCGTTCATATTAAATTGCAAATGCTTCCCCATCACAAACATGAAAGTGTACGAGAGGGGGGGGGGGAAAAAAACTCCTATCCCACTGATATCCCAAGAGCCTGACCCAAAGGGATTACCAGCATTTTAGGACTCTGAGAAGCTCTGGGATTCCGTGAGAAGGAATACGGGGTTGACGTAAAGGTAGCCTTTGATGGGATTGGAGAACAATTATTGTCATCAATAATTGCTTGCCGACTTGAGGGAATAGCTCCGAGCTCTTTCCAGAGCAGTCACACTTGATAGTCTGAAAGCGAACGATGAATCCTGGAAACCAACCAGTAGCCCCACAAACCCCCACCGTCCTGGTCGCTTTAACTTAAAGTATTATTTGGCTACCCTTTTTCCCTTGTAAAGTACCACCCGCTGCTATTGGTCTGTTGCTCAAACCTAGGGTGACAAAACCTGCACCGGGAACTGCTGTAGGTTTATTAGGGAAAACATTCTAAACTGTGTGTTAAAAAAAGAAACACACACCGAAAACCTTGTTCCCGCTGATCGAACCTCACAAAGTAATGAGCCGTTCTTCTTATACCTCTGCCACAAAAATGGGTTGGAGATATATCTTTCTTGGCAGGAGAGGGGGAGAATGAAAACTGTGCATTCAAGGTACTAGGAGATGGTGTCAACAGGTCATTCTACTGTTGTCATGCTGTAGCAATCTAGCCATTGCTGATTTTTGAAAAACCCTGACCAAACACTGTGGAGGCACATGGCTTTGGCAAGGGAAATGGAGCAGATGGTACACACCTTCTTTTCCACATGGCATGCAAAGGTGCTCGGATTAGTATTTTCCCCCTCCTCCCCCCAATAAAAAAGAACTCATGATCAAACCAGACATAGGAAAGATAACATCAAAGCAGGGGAAACCCAGTTGGTGGATAATTCAGGGATGAAGTTATTTGCCTACTAAAAGAACTCCTTGCAAACGTAACTGCCATTCCAACTTGGATATCAAATGGCCAGTTTTGGCAGGTTAACAGCATCATGCAACTTCCTTCCCTTGCTGTATTATCTCCTGCTTAATGGAATGGCGGGACAAAACAGGAAGGGGGGAAGCATTGCACAATTCTCTAGGATTTCCTTATGACTTCTCTATGATTTTTTTAACCAGATTTTTAGGGAATTCTTAGAACATCATGTCACAGTGTGACCATTTATGCACTGGGAACTTCACTGCCCCAGCTCCCATGCAGGAGCACAAATGGGGGGTGGATGAGGCGAATCGGGCCAAATGCTCCACCATTTGGGTGCAGGAAGAGGTGGGGCAACCTGCAAAACTCCAGCCTGCAGCCCAGCATGAAACCTTCAGTGCATAAACGGACTGTCACATGATGCCATTCCCCCCACCCCCCTCCACCTTTAGACACTCCCCTCATAACTTCCTGGATGACAACCCTGAGCAGGTTGTGAGGAAACAGATGAAAAGCTTTCTCTTGCACTGTGGCTCAAAAAAACTGAAACAGAATTGGGGAGTTCCTAAATTTTAGTTCCTAAACTTAATAACTAAATGCAGAACGTTATCTTATGATAAAACCAATTAAGCCCTCCAACAAAACACGTATAATATCCAGCACTGAAAATGTAGGACACAAAAGAGAGAGGTCATTGAAGGAACGTGACGCAACCCCCAAAAGTACTCAGCATCTTGAACTGGGCCCAGAAATGAATCCAGTGAAGATGAACCAAAACTGGATGATTGTCCCTACAGTCCACACCATTCAGCATCCTGGCTGTATAATTCTGTACCAATTGACATTTCCAAACACTCTTCAAGGGCAGCACCATGGAGAGTACATTGCAGTACTCTAGTCCAGGGGTAGTCAACTTGTGGTCCTCCAGATGTTCATGGACTACAATTCCCATGAGCCCCTGCCAGCAAATGCTGGCAGGGGCTCATGGGAATTGTAGTCCATGAACATCTGGAGGACCACAGGTTGACTACCCTTACTCTAGTCTAAAAGGGCTATTGCCTGTTTTTAAGCAGCAGACTTTCCAACTGTACCTGTTGAATGTTACCTGCTGATCTTTGAGGCACCCAAGTTGTCTGCAGCAATATTAATACTGGATCATTTGTTTCAACAGGAAATAAGGAACAAAGTTTGGCTGGCAGGCCGTGAGTTGCCCACTTTTTAGAACTAAACCCACAACAAAACAGGCCAGAAGCAAAATTCAGACCTTTGTGCTAAATCTAATTCAGCCTCCCTCTGTCTTTCAGTCTTAACCAGCATCTCCGGGGGGCTTTTGAAAACTGCCTTTTTCAGGCTGCAGAGCAATATTCTCCCTTTGATTAGCTGCAGGTCGCTCTTGCCAGCGCAGGCGTCTCAGAGGTCTCCCTTCCAATTGATGCGTTTCGGTGATGGGCAGGTGCGCCGAAGGGCAATTATATCCCACCCACCTTTCCGATGAGGCCTGGGACTTGGTATTTCATGCTTTCAATTCCGTTCCCCTGCTTCTTTTGAGAACGAGTAGCCAATATGTCTTGCAGCAGGGCTCATCCCTCACTGCATTTCACCCATCCTTTCCAATTTTCTAGAGACTTTCTGCCTCTGCCATTCTGTCATTCACACTCATCCAGGGCCCTGGAGCACCTTGCAATCCCTGAGGGCTCTCGCTATTACGGGACTTGGGGTAGAGGGTCATGCCTGGCTCCTCTCCTTCTGAATTTGCAATGGAACCGTACTCCTTGGTCCTGTGGGGCTACTCTCATGGGGCTGTGTGCAAAACTGTGCCCCTGCCCTGGTGGTGGTGCAGGACTTGGGAGGAGGACAGCATCCATTCACCCAGTCCATGTTTCATTGGCTGCTATTGCCACTAGGTTGCCAGCTTTGGGCTGGAAAATTCCTGGAGCCTTTGTGGGTGGAGCTGGGAAAGGAGGGGGTTTTGGGCAGGGAGGGACCTAAGTGGAGTATAATGCTAAGGAGAATTGATCTCTCTAGAAGAAGAAGAGTTGGTTCTTATATGCCACTTTTCTCTACCAGGAGTCTCAAAGCGGTTTACAATCCCCTTCCCTTTCTACTCCCTACAACAGACACCCTGTGAAGTGGGTGAGGCTGAGAGAGCCCTGATATTACTGCCTGGTCAGAACTGCCCTATCAGTGCCGTGGTGAGCCCACGGTCATCCAGCTGGCTGCATGCGGGGGAGTACAGGATCGAACCCGGGTCTCCAGATTAGAAGTCCGCACTCCTAACCACTACACCAAGATGGCTCTGGAGAGCCATCTGGAGAGCCAGTTTGGCCACCTCTGGATTAGAGTGACACACCACTTGAACTGCCTGTGGAATTGGTCGTGATGAGCTGTAGGAACAGCCTGGCAACGCACGCCTTGGCACCTCTATGGTGAAAATTTGCATGTTTCTCCCCGGCTGAGCAAATGATCATTCCAGAGAGGTGATCAACAACAGGAAAACTTTAAAGGGGGAAGGGTTAACTCCCCACTCTTCTTGCACCTTGCTGCCTGTCTAAATTGGGGGACCTGCAGCTGCTAATCACACTCCGAGAAGCTCCAATAAGCTCCAATAAGCATAGCAGCAGGGTGTGACCATGAGGACCCCCCCTCCCCGCCAGTCCAGAGTTGAACCAGAAGTAGCTAAGTCTCTGTTGTGCGGTTGCTTGGAAACAGGAAAGATTATTCTTCACCGCTGCAGCCATCCCATCGAACGCGCTGTCTGAGAGCCAGAAAGTCACCCACAAGCGTGCGGCTTGGCCAGTTCTATCCAGGGCTGGTTTATCAATGTAAGCACATATTGCACGTACTACAGGCCCCACGCTTCCAGGGGCCCTGCATTGTGTCCCCCCACCTCTGGTTCATAGCCTCTCACTTTCCCCTTTCCCTCTTTAGGGACACTCGACATGACACCCCTTTCCACTGTGGGAGGCCCCCTCCACACCCAGTCTAGCTGCTCCCACTGCAATTGTATTCTGCCAGGGCCCCATAAATCCTGAAACTAGTCTGCACACAATAGGTAATGCATGTTCAATGCACTTTCAAAGGAGATTCTCCTGTTCCGCACAAGAAAATCCAGCTGCCAAAGCACATTGAAAGTGCATTATCCTATGTGTGCAGGCTAGGCCTAGCTCTGATGCTAGGAACCCCGCAAATCCTTAAACCAGGGGTAGTCAACCTGTGGTCCTCCAGATGTCCATGGACTACAGTTCCCATGAGCCCCTGCCAGCTTTTGCTGGCAGGGGCTCATGGGAACTGTAGTCCATGGACATCTGGAGGACCACAGGTTGACTACCCCTGCCTCAAACCACTCCTGGTTCTATCACGACCACGCCATGAATGGCTTGATTTGGAGTTGGGATTTGGGAACTGCAGGCTCACATCTGGTCAGAGAGGCAGGGGAGAGGGGGCAGGGAGAGCAATGCATTTCTGAGACCTTGCCCTGACCCTCCCAATTTAGGAGACGGGGTGCAATAGATCAGAAACCCGTTCCTTTCCTCCTCCATGAAAAGGAAGCCTGTGTGCTGGGGGAGAGGCCCTTTCTGGCACTCTGCATCTCTGCATCTCTGGCATGCTGTGGTCATCACTTGGGGAAACAGGAGAGGCTGAATTTCTTACCAGCGAACCTGGAATTGCTTGCTAAGAGAACTGCAAAACTGCTAAAGCCAAGTCAGCTTCTTCCAGCTGAACTCTATGGGGCAGTAGCTAGAATGGTGGGATAAGCCCTGGGAGTCCCGAGTTCAGATCCTCCGTGATGGTGCCTTAGCCTCCACTGCGAACACTCTCTCTATGGAGTCTGTGGGCACCGCATCAAGTTTGGCTACCATGGGGCAGGGGGCATTGGTATCTGCTGAGATCCTCTTTCCCTTTCTGGCAGGCCAGCTCCGGTGCTTTCGGTCCTGTAGCCTTTCTTTTATTTTCACATAGCACACTTTGTTCTTGCCTTTCGGCTTTTCCCCGAGTCCTGAAGGCAGCTTACGACAATGTGGCCGATAAATGCAATCAATTAACACTGTGAAATATAAAGAAGACCAGGAATAATCAGCCATAAACCATCACGAAGCACCAGAAAGCCTGCACCGCTGTCAAAACTGGGACGTTTCAATTTAGTAAAGTGACAACTGGGGGGATGACATGATAGAGGCTCATAAAATTACTAGGGGGCAAGCCTGCTGGATTTAGGAATACAATGGGCTCTAGATTAGGGAGGTGGGGTGGAAGAACTCTGTGGATGGCCTATCCCTCCCCCAAGGACCTGGAAAGGCTGCAGGCTGGAGGCCCCCTGGTAGAGAACTCACCCACAGGGGCAGCTTTCACACCGCAGGGATCTGCTACCTCCGAGCCTCAAAGGGGATCCTGACTGTTGGATCCAATTGGTTTCGATCAATCAAGTTCAATTGAGCCGATGGTGCGCACTGACGGGAAGCTCTTTTGTTTGCCACTTGCATATATGTTGGGGTTTTCGGGAGGGGGGGCATTCTTTGGTCTTCTTGTTGCCTGCTACAACATGTATCCACTGCTGAGATCACCAATAAAGAGCTATTTGTTTGCTCAGTAGCCTGGTCTCTTTCCAAGAACCCACGGGTATAATAGTGCCTACCTGCCCCCACATCACTTGCTGCAGTTACCTTGAGAAGGGTGCATGTTCATGCTCCACTGTGGAAGCAGCCAGCATGCAGAACCAGTGAACGGACTAAAAACAATGGTGCATTGGAGAAATAATCACATCCTCCCCTCCCAAGATACGGCCTTGGGTTGCTGTTCTGAGAGAAAGAGAAAAGGATCTTGAGCCAGTGTACACCCGTTCTTGAAAAGGGGAGGCATTTACTCCCAGCTAGAAGTAGCCTTCTAGATGGAGGCAGATTGAGGAAATCAGAGGGGAATCAATTAAATTTAAACAGGGGGGAAGAGAGTCGAAATCAGGCACAATGCTTTCTTAATTTACAGCACCTAATCATGGACTTGAGCAAAATAAGTTGTGCTCATTTCCTTTCCTGCAAAGGGATATGGAAGGCTGACAACAAGATGTCTGTATTGCTCCCCTTGAGTGACAATTCACAAGAGAACCTTGTCAGATTCATAAATATACAATCAGGTGTAAAAGCCAGGACATTTCAATTTTTTGCTGCTGGCCCCCCGCCCAGTACCTTTGTGGCTTAGCGTTTCCTCTGGATGGTGTGTTTAATGTGCGCAGATAAGAGGAAAAATAAATAAATAAAGGTTTTATGGACAAAATGTGATTAAATGCCTAATCTAGCTCTCTTTGTCAGCCGGTAGAATTAGGTTGCTGCAGGCATATAAAGCTCCAAAGGAAACAGCTTGAATGGCAATCGGAGACAACTTGGCTGGGATATAAAGAACCCGGGATGGGATCCTCCTCTTGCGATTTCCCTCTCTTCCTGTGCTAGGTAGGCCCTCCCGCAACCCCTCCCCAATCCGACGGAGGCAAAAATTCATATTCCGCAGCCTCCCATCCCATCTGCAGCACATGATGCAACACAGCCCTTTTGTGCTGTTTTTGCTTTTGAGGGAGCCTTTCACAAAGCTGGATGAGACAATCCAAATGGGACACACACAGAAAGCGAGTGAGCGAGAGAGAGAAAGAGAGAGAAAGAAGGTGAGAGAGAAAGAGAGAATATGCAAGAGAGAATTCAAGAGAAAGAGAGAGGGAGAGGAAAGAGTGTGTGCAAGAGAAAGAGAGAGAGAATTCGAGAGAGAGAACTGCAGGTTCTTTTGGCCCGAAATGAGGGCTGCTTAGAAAGAAGCATGGCTGGAAAGAACAGTGAAGCATGCAGAGACAGAGCAGGCAGCTTCTTTTGAGATGGGACGCATTAACAGTGTTTCACAGCAGCAGGGATATCAAATTTTCTAGACACAGAGTCAGAGGGAGACCACCCTAAGAACTGCTCACTCCAGGGGGCCCTGGAGACCTCATGGAATAACTACTAATCTCCAGAACACAGAGACCAGTTCCCCTTGCAGGGTACATTATATCCCTATTGAGCTTCCTTCCTTCCTCAAACTTACCCCCCAGGCACCACCCCCGCATCTCCAGGAATTTCCATCCCAGAGTTGGCAACCCTCGCCACGATGGGTTCAGTTGTGAGAAGTGGGAGAAACAACAGCAACAAAACAAACCGAACTGCTTTCAGAATTTAGCATCTTCCCCAAGTCTTTCTTAGCACTTGGAATGATGATACAGGCCCCCAAGCTACCGCTGGGTGAAAGAATTGTGGTTTTCCATATGGGCTGACAGCTAGAGAGACCAGGCATCGATATTTCATGGTATGCTTTCAAGCCACAGTCCAGACTCCTTAAATTCTGGCTTGAGGAGTTTTGTTCCGGCCGTCAGATGCTGGCGGGAATAGTCAGGTTCCACCGTATCTGCCCGCCACTGACCAAGGCATGCGTACACAAACATGTGACGTTTCCATCTTGTCTACCCAGACCTACCCAGACCTTCCCAGACCTTCTAGTCTGGGACCTTCATATCTGTAGGAGAGTCTCCTCCTTGGGCCCCCCAACGCTAGCGAGCAAAATTTACTCAAGATCTCCAGCCCAGAGAGGGGCCTGGGATGCTCTACCTGAGGGGATCAGGGCCCAGGGGAACCCAGGACAGTTCGGTAGGGGCAGGGAAACGGAGCTGTTTTGCCAGGCCTAGAGTTGAGGCCAGAAAAAATATCGAAATTCTAGCCTCCCTGCTCAAAACATCAGTTAAATCATCACCAAAATGTTACATTTTTGTTTACATCACCCTCTTGTCAGAGGAAAGGATGTGATGTTTGGAATGAATGTATTTGAAACTGGAATGCAAATTCATTTATAATTTTAATGTTATGGGTATAACATTAACCTTTTGTTATTTTATTATTATTTTTATTGTAGCCTCCCTGAGCCCTCAGGGAGGATGGGTTATAAAGGATTTATTGTTATTGTTATTATTAAAAGAGGGGGAGGTAGGTGGAATTGGTGGCTGGAAGGATGGGACTGCTTAGATCTTGTATTCCTACAGCAGTTCCCTCACTGAGGGTTGCCAATCTCCAGCTGTGGCCTGGAGGTCCCCCAGAAGGACATTGGATTGCCATACTCCCTTGTTCCTTGTTCAGTATTGTTGATGTTGCTTGGTGTTTCCTTCAATAAAAGAGCCGTGTTTTTGAAGAACTCAGGAGTACGTGTCTACCAAACCCGCAGATGTAATCGGGTAGAACTGGTTTGGCTACAGACACCCTACAAAGCAGCAAGCAGATTTAAATCAAGCACAGCACAGATGGGCAGAAAGGGGAAACCGAACCTTCCTCCCTTCCCCCAGACTACTTTCTTATAGCTTGTATTTCCCCTAAAAGGTGGAAAATGCAGGTGGGGGAGACGGTTTGCTTCCTCCGTCAAATCCAAACCAGGAGATGCTTTAACTCTTGCTTCATCCTCTAAAACCCGAAGTTGGCAGGACCCTGTTTAGATCCTGCCACCATTTTGTTTAAACTCTCACCATCATGAAATTCCACTTCCTCCCTTAAACTCTGGCGAGCAGAAGATGTACGGCAGCCACGTAACTGAAGTGATGGAGAAGCAATTGGTTGCACAAATTACCCTTTTATTCTCTCTCTTTTGTCATGATTGGGGTGGGGGGAAGTCGAGAGGGAGTGATTGCAAGGGCCCCATGTCCCAGGAGACAGCGGGATCAAAAGGGAAGATCATAAAGGTTATTTCTATGCCAAACCTCCAGCAGATGTGTTTATGCAAATGGGTTTGATTCATAATCTAAAAATACCTCGCTGAAATAAGGGGGGAAAGGAAGGAAGGAAGGAGATACTTATGAGGGCCAAAGCACACCGGATGATGAGGATCTGTGATTAGATTTCCCAATGTGTAATTTGGGGGGGGGGGAAGCAAGCACAAGGCTAAGGGTGGGGAAGGCTGATATGGATTTGGGTCACAGTGCCTGGGAAGGGTAAACATTTCTCCTTGCCCCTCTTCCCTGATTAAACAAGTTGTCTTGAGCTGCTTTAAGCCCTGTTAAGGGGAAAGACAGGAATGCATATTTGTGCCAAGTTTCACCCCCCCCCTCCATACCAGGGCTCAAAGTAGGCGAGGAGATTTAAGAAACAGCATGGGTTAGAAGAGTTGACACCTGTTAGATCCGTGGGTTTGAAGGAAGTCAGAGAGTTCAATCAGCTCTGGAAGGGTTTCCTGAATGGGCAGGGGTTAAGTCATTTTAATATATATTTTTAAATTACTTAAACATTTATCAGGTGCTGAGCCTCTTGTGGCACAGAGTGGTAAGGCAGCAGACATGCAGTCTGAAAGCTCTGCCCATGAGGCTGGGAGTTCGGTCCCAGCAGCCGGCTCAACATTGACTCAGCCTTCCATCCTTCCGAGGTCGGGAAAATGAGTACCCCAGCTTGCTGTGGGGTAAATGGTAATGACTGGGGAAGGCACTGGCAAACCACCCCGTATTGAGTCTGCCATGAAAACGCTAGAGGGCGTCACCCCAAGGGTCAGACATGACCCAGGTGGGCGTGTACATGGCTATGTTTCCCAACCATATTCTGCATGATTGTGCCACTTCTTGGGTTTCCCAAAGCCTGAAGAATGTTTTAAGAGTTTCTCAACGGTGAAAAAGTTGAGAACACCTGCAGTAGGGATTGGTACCTGGATCAACCAGGCCCTAGTCTTTATTTATTTATTTGATTTTTATGTCACCCTCCTGGCTGCCCAGCTCATGGAGGTGTACAACAGCATGTAAAACGTGCAGTCGTTTTAAATTTTAAATCAGATAGCAAATGAAGAATTAAAAGTTAAAATAAAAATACTTTATTTCCTTTATTTTACAGCAGGAATTCCCAAACAGGGGTTCGTGGACCCCTGAGAGTCTGCAGGAGTTCTGAAAGGGGAGATCGGAAGTGGCATGGTTTTTTTTGGGGGGGGGGGCAGGTGGTCTGGGTTGTCTTCTCAGCTCCTGCCCTTCTTTCTGGCCTACATGAGGCAGAGCAGCTATCCTACTAGTAAAGACAGGGTCGTGATGTCATTTCTGGGGGCGTGGCAGGGGGCGTGGCCATCTGAATCAGTTCCGGGGCTCCTCAAAGTCTGAAAAATTATTTCAAGGGCTTCTCCACGGACAAAAAAGGCTGGAAAAGGCTGTTCTGCAACTAAGAGCAGGCCAAGTGCCTCTACGGCATGCTCCTTCCAACCCAAACCTGTGTGTGGCTGTATACAGCAAGCTACTCTATGCAGCTTCATATTATCAGAGTTTTTGCAGGGATCCCACCACGGCAGATTATACACGCAAATCACAGGGATATGTCCCCTGATTACACATAGCCCAAACTCGTTTAGTTTTAATCTTCAGTGTTTCCTTGCCGTCAGATGCAAGATGAGCTGCCAACCCCAGACGCATTTTAAGAGCGGGGAAAATATCCTTGTTTTCCTCCTTCCCTAACTCTCTCCCCCTCCCCTCACTCGTCTCCCTCTTGCTTTGCCTCTAGGACTAGATCTGCTGCTGTTTTAGAAATCACACTGAGCCAGTCATGGGCTGCAATCTGGATTTTAATGCTTTCGTTTCCCTGTTTTCAATACTATGCCGCTTTCAGGATCCACGGACACTGCTAGAGGGTCATTCATTTTGTTATGTTTGCATGTTTGCCCCACTGTTAGATTTTAGCGGGAATGTATATCGTTTAATGCCTGACACTTTGAGTGCTATTTTTAAGTTGCTTCCAGATTTTTCCTTGTGTGGAAGGAAAAATAACAACTGCATTCAAAGGGTGCATGAATATAATTGTACAGAATATGGTTGGGAAGCAGAGCTGTAGACACACCCACCTGGGGCCCCTCCCCTTCCCACTTCTCCAGGCCCATCATTGGCCATTTGGGGAGGGGTGGGTGGATCAACACGACCATATATGATCATATCATCCGATACAAAAAATATATAAAAAGTTAAACTCCCATCCATTGGGAAACCCTACCAGGGCCGTCAAGAAACCCCAGGGTTTCAAGGAACCCTGGTTGAGAAAGCTTGATCTAGGTGGACCCTCCCTTTCATCACCATTAGGAAGAAGAGGAGCAGAGTGTCCGATTTCACTGCATCGCACTGTTTCCTCCCACGGGAAGCTATTTAAAGTGTTTTTTCCTCTTTCCCTGCTGATCTGTGCTATAGTGTTACAGTAGATAGATTTATTAGTCAGTTTGTTGTAGTGGTTAGGAGTGTGGACTTCTAATCTGGCATGCCGGCTTCGATTCTGCACTCCCCCCACATGCAGCCAGCTGGGTGACCTTGGGCTCGCCGCGGCACTGAGAAAGCTGTTCTGACCGAGCAGTGATATCAGGGCTCTCTCAGCCTCACCTCCCTCACAGGGTGTCTGTTGTGGGGAGAGGAAAGGGAAGGCGACTGTAAGCCGCTTTGAGCTTCCTTCGGGTAGGGAAAAGCGGCATATAAGAACCAACTCTTCTTCTTCTTCTAGTCGTATGGTCTGTGTGTTGTGTAGCCAAGAAATCAGAGGATTGTCTGACAGCCAGGCAAGGAATATTCAAAAGTGGTTTGCCATTGCCTGCCTCTACGTCATGACCCCCTAGTGTTCCTCGGAAGAACCCTGCCCAAATCCTTGGAGGTCTCCCATCCAAATGCCAGCCAGGGCTGGTCCTGCTTAGATTTTGAGATCTAACGGGGTCAAAATTGCCTATTCAGGTCAGGACATTGTCACAATAGAGCTTGTAAAGGAAAGGAGGGCAAATGGACCATGCAGGGGCAGAGGGGAAGAGAAAGGGTCAAGGCCCCAGCAGAAGTGAGTGGCATCAGAATGTGGAGATGCCATTCATATGCCACGGCTACCGATGCTGTGGTGGTGACACTGGCTCAGTGGCAAAAAGGTGGAATCCAAATATTGTGTTATAACACTGCAAATCTTAAACAGAGTTGACCCCCTTCTATGTCCAATGCAGTCAAAGGGCTTAGAAGGGGGAAATTCTGTAAATTAACACAGTTACGCCTATGAGCCTGGCCTGAAATGCAACACTCTCTACCTTTGGAAGGCTTAAAAGTGTGCATGCCTCTTTCCTTTGGGAAAGCAGGAAGTGGGTACTGGGATGTACACTGGTGCACGGCATGTGGAATCGGCTGCCTAAGGAGGGGGTGAGCTCCCCCTCACTGGCAGTCTTCAAGCAGCCGCTGGGAAGAGACTTATTCTGGATGCCTTAGGCTGATCCTGCACTGAGCAGGGGGTTGGAATAGATGGCCTGTATGGCCCCTTCCAACTCCATGGCTCTATGATTTAATGCATGCACAGGCATCATATTGGGGACCTTTGCTTTAACTAGAGTTGCTTAGAATAGAACCTGGGATGATCTATTTGCAAAGGATGTGCAATGCTATTAAAAAGTGGACCCCCCCCGCAAACATTTGGGGCAGGACGCAGGCAGTGTAATGTCAGGGGTAGTCAAACTGCAGCCCTCCAGATGTCCATGGACTACAATTCCCAGGATTCGCTGGCAGGGGCTCCTGGGAATTGTAGTCCATGGACATCTGGAGGGCTGCAGTTTGACTACCCCTGGTCTAAGTAAACTGAAGCAGCAACCCCCCCCCCCCCATTTAGAAGAAATAAACAACAGCCATCAACCAAGGATTTCAGCAGGTGACCAGGTAGCCACACAAAATATCAGCAGCGATAGATGACTGCCCTGTTCAATTTCTTTCATCTGTGGATAAACAGCTCTGGTGTAATGGGCTGATTAATCTTCTTATCACACAAAGCCCATAAGTGTAATTACATCAGAGTCTACGGATCCCTGAGCACGGTATCAATCAAGTGGCCATAGAGTCCGTTCCCCCCTTCCTTTTCTGCAGGAGATGAAATAAATAAGCAGCGCTTTGTACTCAGGTTCCTTTTGCATCTCGGAGCAAGGAGAACAGATGGACACCCTGTCCAAAAAGGGAGTGGCTTGATCCATGCATGTACCTGGGGCTCATCTGGAATGGAAGGGGGGTTCTGACTGCAAACTGTGTTCTAGGGGGCACTCCATCCCTCTGCCAGCCAGGGTCCATGTGAGCCTCTGCAGACATGGGGCAGCTGCTAAGGCTAGGGTTACCAACTCTAGGGTGGGAAATACCTGGAGTCTTTGGGCATGGAGCCAGAAGTGGGTGGGATTTGGGGGTGGAGTTGGGAGTAGGTGAGATTTGGGGCGGAGAGGGACCTCAGTGGAATACAGTGCTATGGAGTCTGCCCTCCAAAGCTGCCATTTTTCTCCAGGGGAACTGACCTCTGTAGTCTGGAGAGGAGCTATAATTCCAGGGGACCCCCAGGTCCCACCTGAGGACTGGCATCCCTAGCTAAGGCCCAGGACTTCTGGTGGGGCTCACTGCCACTGCCCGTCACCCCTCAACTCCCTTGCTGCCCATCTACTTGTTGTGAGCCTTCCCATCACCTACTGTTTTACCTGCACGCACTGCCCAACATAGGGATGGGGGAGTGAACATTGGGAGGACTGGGAAACGAACACCCTGTGATGAACTTTTTACTACCCAAAGAAGTCATGGCTTGCACCCTGTGAGGCAGGTGAGGCTGAGAGAGCCCTAAGATTACTGCTCCGTCCAACAGCTTTATCGGTGCTGTGGTGAGCCCAACGTCACCCAGCTAACGCTCCTAACCACCACACCAAGCTGGCTCTCAGAAACAGCAGGCTACAGCCGACCGCGCGTGCCAATTCCAGAATGCATTAAAAAAAAAAAAGCACTTTACATTTTACAGCAGAGAACAGCGAGCCTACGAAAACAACAACCTGCTTGCCTCTAAAAATAAATGAAGTTAATACAGTGAAGAGTTCTAAGCTTCCCATCTCCATGCCAGCAACATCCGTGGGATTTTGATTCTGCTATTATATTTGACTCGCCGTCTGGCTTCTAAGCTTCCTTCTCCTTTCAGGATCAATTAACTTTTAACAAGCACCTTTTATCGCCTTGCTTTTCCCTCGTTTCGAAGGAAGGATGTGCGTTGCCGAAGCAATTGGAGGCAGGCCTTCTTGTGAAACCCCGTATCAAGTCATTGGGGGGGGGGGACCCCTTGGCGATTAGTGCCTTGAAGACTTGCAAGGAAGAACAGATAAAGCAGCAAAGGTTTTTCGGGCGGTGGGAGTGGGGAGAAGGGAGTATGACCTAGGGGTCCTTTGCAATTAAAAATAGCAACCGTAAAATGAAGAGGGGACATCACAGTCAAATCCCAAGCAGATTTCCACCATATTAAGCCCACTGAAGTGAACGGGCTCGGGAGGATGCAATTGTGCTTAGGGTAGCCATTCTCAGCTTTTTTACCATTGAGAAACCCATTAAACATTCTTCAGGGTTCAAGAAACCCCAGAAGTGGTGCAATCGTGCAGAATATGGTTGAGAAGCAGAGCTGTGGACACGCCCACCTGGGGCTCCTCCCCTTCCCACCCCTCCAGGTCCATCATTGGCCATTTCGGGAGGGAAGGGTGACATGACCCAATAAATGTTTAAGAAATTTTAAGGATATATTAAAAATCAATTGATACCATAAGCCTTAACATGATCTTGACCCCAGTGTCCATGGTAAGTGTTTGTACATGGACACAAGTTACTCTTTACAAGTTCCAGTGAATGTATGTAACAATCCGTGTGCAGTGTATGCTTGATTTTTCTTTACGGAGTTATTCTCATGCTTTGTTTAAGTCATGCACAGCTGGACATGTGATTGAACCCACAAATTTTTCACATGCAGTTCCCAGTTTCATTTGTTGTGTGAACACACACTGGCTGTTCCTTGCAATAGATGTCCCAGCATTTACCATAATATGTAAACGGGGCTAGTGCTTCTCCATATCATACAGGTTATTGATGGTAGAATCTTAGAATCATAGAGTTGGAAGGGGCCTCCAGGGGCCTCTAGTCCAACCCCCTGCAGAACACAGGACATTCACAACTACCTGCCCACCCACAGTGACCCCAATTTCATACCCCCCCCCAAAAAAAAAACCCAGAAGCCCTGACCAGTCTAGCCTGGAAGAAATTTGCCTCTTGATGCCAGAGTGGCCGTGGGAATAGCAAATGGGGAGAAAATGATGCATTGGTAGGGGAAGGGGGGTGGCTATATGTAGCTTAAGACTGGTAAAGCCAGTTGTTCTTAGCAATAAACTTCTATCATGATACTTCCAGATATATCCTCTTGGATTTAATAAAGCAGTTCCAAATTTTTTTCAATAAAGGATGTCTCAGTTGACTTGCCTTTTATGAGACAGTAGCCTTGGTTCATGACAGCCATCTTTGAGAGTGGTCATCATGACATCCAATGGCAGCAAGATGGATGATTAAGTACTTCCTCTTACTCCTCCTGAATCCATTTCCCATCTACACCAGAAACACACTGGGCCCTTTGCAAAACACATGTCTAAGGTTGTGGGATGCTTATGATAGGAATATCATTTGTGGGGTTACTCGTTCTTTATTGGTTTGGGGGCAAAGGTTGTTGATAGAAGAAATAGAACCCTGAGAACAGATTTCAAACTTCTGGATGCAGACAAGCCTCTGGGGGCTAAATTCCACACTGATGGGACCTCAAATTTGGCAAGCCCTCCTGCTCACAAACCAACGTCTCCTGCAAGTTTGGAGAAGAACTCACACATTTTCAATATGCCATCGGGCAGACCGAAACGCTCTGATTTGGAAACGATTTGTAACTGCAATAGACTTATAACAAAACATCTGAATGGCGTGCACAGATTTATTTGTACAAATACTGGGACAATGTAACAATTGGTTATGCAGATGAGCCTTGTTATAAAAGACAATAGATTCCAAACATAGCACTGTATTCCCCCCTCCGTTTCCCCTTCTTCCTCTCCTCCTTTTACTGTTTTAGAATTTGTTTCATGTCATAAAATCGAAGCAGAAGAAAGCAATTAGAGTCATAATATGTAATAAAGTCTTGTCAAATATGGGATTCGTGTTGAAAATGCTCTAATTTCAAAGGAGAATAGAAAGACAATTTAAAAAAACCAAGCACGTCACTGCACCACACCTGCAGTCTGAGGTCCAGGAACGTTTTTCCTTACATAACCAGGGCATTTTGGTGATGGTATTCATCGGGACCAAATACCAGGAGGGGGGGATACTTTCCTAAATCTTGAATCCTCATGCATCAACCCACTGCAAAGTATCAGAGAAAGAGTGAACTTGTAGAAACAGTCTACTGTGGATCTTCACCCTTATCTGGTGGAACTACTGCAGTTCTGCAGGGCCTCCAAGATGGAGCTCTTCCACCAGGCATTTGGCCGGGACTAGGGCTGGAATATCTCTGGTTCCTTGCCTTGCCTTTCCTCCCCCTCTCCCGTTAGGTGTTATTCCATCTTAAACACTGCATCCTCCATTTATTCATTTGCAGTTCGGGGCCTGATCCCCACCAAAGGGGAGAATTTGTCTAGGCAGGTTCTGCTGCTGTCTCTATTTTAAATTGTAATAACTGAGGGTTTTAATTGGGATCTTTTCAGTTAGAATTTTGTATGAGAGCCAGTTTGGTGTAATGGTTAGGAGTGCGGACTTCTGATCTGGTGAGCTGGGTTCAATTCTGCACTCCCACATATGCAACCGGCTGGGTGACCTTGGGATCGCCACAGCACTGATAAAACTCTTCTTCTTCTTCTTCTTCTTCTTCTTCTTCTTCTTCTTCTTCTTCTTCTTCTTCTTCTTCTTCTTCAGTACTATCAGGGCTCTCTTAGCCTCACCTCCCTCACAGGGTGTCTGTTGTGGGGAGAGGAAAGGGAAGGCAACTGTAAGCCACTTGGAGACTCCTTCAGGTAGAGAAAAGCGGCATATAAGAACCAAGTCTTCTTCAGTAATATCAGGGCTCCTTTTGCACAAGTTCATGTATTACCAGCCACTACAGTGATTCTGTCAAAGTTACAGTGCAGTCAAGGGGGGTTCATGGAGGTGGTTGTGTAAGTTTTTGCACCTCTCCTGCTGTCAATGAGAACATAACAACTGCTATTTCAAGAGCCGCCCGCCCACCCCCAGGTCCAAAAAATGTTCTAAATTCTGCTGCGTTTGCACAATGCTGGTAATTTTAGACTCTGCAGCTTTCAACTCTACTGAACCAGCACTTTGCTAAGAGCCCCAGGGTTGAAGTGTCTATATACAGTGTGACACAGCTGTGGGGTTTTCACAGCTATCTGAATGAAATGCTTCCGAGTAGAACACATAGGGGCCAGATGCCATTTCCTTTTCATAGTCCAATGACTCAAAAGCAGCTTTAGATTTAGATTTTGGATTTAGCTTTGCAAGGGAAACATATACACATTCTTCCTGTCTTTTGTCCAACACCATACATACATAACATTAGCTAAATACTAGGGGCCAAGCCTGTTGCATTAAACAGGAGCTAGATTGGGGTGGAAGAACTCTGTGGATGGCCTCTTCCTTCCCCCACGACCTGGAAAGGCTGAAGGTCTCAACGGACATGTCACCCCTGCTGGGGTTTCCTTGAAGACTGACAAATATTTCACAGGTTCCTCCAGTCAAAATGTTGATAAGGGCTTTTGTAGCATGACTGCAGCCTACCGAAGCAGGTTACGTTACCAAAGAGGAAATGGAGATAAAGCAGATGGAACACGGCCCTCAGCAGAGAGTAACTGGGAGGAGTTTGGGCAGCGATCCTTCATGGAAGCGGATGGGCATTGCACACACGGTGTTGTTTTCCATCTGTGAAATGTTGCTAATGATGCCCACGCAGGGGCCCTTTCATCTATTCTTACATGGTTTGTTCGATGGTTAAACACTGTCATTGAAAACAGACACCAGGGTTGAGCCTTGGCACAAATAAAAACACATTTGGTGCGCCGCATTCGATGGGCAAATTCTGGAAGCAATCAGCTAGTACTGAAGACATTGTCCAGAGGTAGGATGATAAGACACACAGCGGGGGTGGTGGAGGAAGCAGGTATCTGAAGCCAGCGTTCTGAGGGGGAAAGACAGCAACACAGACAGAGACAGAGCGTGAAATGAGGCACATCCGACAATCCGCTGTCCCACCATCATAGAGGGTGTACAAATGCCCAGTTCAGCTCCGCAGCACTGCGAAGCCAAATGGGATATTCCATGTCCCTGCAGTGACTCTGTTGAGCTTGCCCCAGCTGGGACTCTAATAGCCACTGCGGCAAGACAGGGAAGATAGAATAATCTGTGTTCCCTTGCCATGGGCCATCAGAGGCCCTAACGCGGACCAGGGCCAGGAGGGGGCCTGGATGCATCATGCAGAAGCAGAGATTTGCCCTGTTGGCATGCAAGCACTAGCCTGCCTTTTTCAGCCCATGCATAATCAATTGGGGTTGGACTATATGACCCTTGAGGTGCCTTCCAACTCTATGAGTCTATGTCTTGTGTATGATTTTCCAGTGGATATTTGGCTGGCCTCTGTCGGGGGCTGAATGCTATGCTAGATGGACTTTTGGGCTGATCAAACAAGTGAATTCTGGTGCTTGAACTGCTGGCTTACCTTCTCCAATTTCCTCACTTACAGATGTGGCGGATGTTACATGGGAGAACTGCATGGTTGGTGAACACTCCAACCTTACAAGAGAAAATCACTTTTTCAGACCAGTCCTTGATAAATGACTGTTTTAACTGGGGAGGGGCATTGACATTTTGGTAGCTTGAATTTCTGGCGCTTTCTTCCTTCATACTGCCTCCTCCCTCTTTGGGCGCCTACCAAGGGGGAAGTGGAAGCCAAATTGCTCTAGCCTATATGGCACATGTGCATAAATGCTTTTGCATGAGCGCTAAGACTACATACATGTAGTACACAACTGACTGTTTCATATACTAGAGTAGGTGAGAATTATTTTTAGATGTTAGTGATTCTAAATGTTTTTTTAATATTTTGAATGTCTTTTACCCGATGTGTCTTATTTATATTTGTAAGCTGCCTTGAGCCCTATATGGAACAAAAGTAGCCAAAAAAGGTTATAAATAAATAAAATTAATTAATAAATAAATAAAGGAATTCAGCCTGCTGAAGGTGGAACAGAGCTTTCAGCAGCATGTGTGTGTGTATGTGTGTGTGTGTGTGTATGTTGGTATTGCTGCAGCAGCGATTCTTGGAATAAGAAAAGAAAAGAGAGGCCTGTATCTAACTGCATTTTTCATCAGAGTGCTTTATGATAACTCCTATATCAATTTTGCTCCTGGCCAGTTGCCGTAAAGCATACAGGAGGATCTAAGTTGGAAAGACAAGCCAGAACAAAGTTTTGTTATTTGATTGCACGAGTCTTAAATTTTGCTCCAGATCGTTCAGGGAACTCTTGTCAATAAATAGTTCCCAGCCAGGCAGAGAGATACTTCAGATAATATTTTCTGCTTTCACCGCACAATACTGGCCAAATGTTTCTAGTCACGGGGGTATGGGTTCAGGGGACTGCATACCACCTTGCCCCTTGAATGGAAAAAGTAGAAAACACTATGCAAAACCATAAAAACTACAGAATACATGATGCAGAATAGGATATGCCATCTAAACTTGCTGATTTACTTAATGTATGCAGGTGAAAGTTCAGCGGTCTCTCTGTCCCAGAATTTGGATTTCTCAAATGTAGAATTAAATTAATTTGGAGCAGCCTTTTTCAACCGGGTTTTGTTACATCTAAATGATCCTTGGAAGAAGGCTTTCAGTCGAAAACAAGCTTAAAACCGGTGGCTTATTTAATCATTACTAAGAATTGTATTTTAAGCCAATTATTTATCTATTTATCTATTTATCTATTTATCTATTTATCTATTTATCTATTTATCTATTTATCTATTTATCTATTTATCTATTTATCTATTTATCTATTTTCAAATTTTTAGACTCCCACTCCTGGAAACACTGGCTTGTGTTTCCCATAAACAATAAAATCCTAATAAAACCCAAGATGGCGCTAAAAACACAGCAGCAGGATGAGACCACTAGACCGTACCCAACCCCGGTCCCCACATCTAAAGTCCCAAAACCCCCAGGGTGCAGCTACAGAGATGTCCTGGCAGCTTTTATAATCCCACACAGGGAGGAAGCAGTTCTTCCTAGCCCAGCCTCAACCAAACGCCCAGAGGAAGAGCGCCATCTTACAGGCCCTGCAGAACGCTGAAAGTTCCAACAGGGCCCTTAGGGCTCCTCTTCCGGGAGCTTATTCCACCAGGTTGGGGACAGGATCGAAAAGGCCCCAGCCCTGGTCGAGGCTAGGCACACCTCCCGGGGGCTGGGGACAACCAGCAGGTTCCTACCCGCAGAACGAAGAGCCCTGCGAGGGGGGCATAAGGAGACAAGTGGTCCCTCGGATAAGTGGTTACTCTGTTGTTCTGGAAAATATTTTTTTGTCATCTCTTGATTTTTGTCATCTCTTGCTTGGCATTACATAGTTACTGCAAATACCCTTTGTATCTTGATAATTCATTCACTGTGGCTCTGTTTTCACTTGACGCCCCCAGAAGTGACACATCACCAGAGATGACCTCACTACCCACGTTAACAGGCAGGCCAGAGGAGGACTGAGGAGGGGAGAGGCAGGATGTAGTTTAAGGCATGCAGGCTCCACCCCATTCCAGGGGCTGAAACCACAAGAGAACTCACTCATGAGAGCCAGTTTGGTGTAGTGGTTAGGAGTGCGGACTTCTAATCTGGCATGCCAGGTTCGATTCTGCACTCCCCCACATGCAACCAGCTGGGTGACCTTGGGCTCGCCAAAGCACTGATAAAACTGTTCTGACCGAGCAGTGATATCAGGGCTCTCTCAGCCTCACCCACCCCGCAGGGTGTCTGTTGTGGGGAGAGGAATGGGAAGGCGACTGTAAGCCGCTTTGAGCCTCCTTCGGGTAGGGAAAAGTGGCATATAAGAACCAACTCTTCTTCTTCTTCTTCTTCTTCTTCTTCTTCTTCTTCTTCTTCTTCTTCTTCTTCTTCTTCTTCTTCTTCTTCTTCTTCTTCTTCTTCTTCTTCTTCTTCTTCTTCATGCTCAGGAGGGGAAGAGCAATGGAAGTGGCTGATTCTCAAGCTTGCAGCCGAGTCCTTTAAAGCAGGAGGGGAAAGGCCGTGGACCCCTCCTGGAGCTCCCATGTACCCCTGGGGATCCACGGACCCCTGGTTGGGAATCCCTGATTTAGAGCATGGGATAACTTTTACATTTGTATTGCTTCTTTACTACACCCTTACCTGGCTCTGTGTCTTCTCTAGACCAAATTCTTTCCTATATCTCTGTCAATCCTTTTGACTGGCCGAGTGGTTTTTTTTTTACGTATTAGCAAGGTTCGTGAATGTCCTTAATGGAGAATAGCCTCAGGTGGGTAGCAGGACTGGTCAGAAGCAACAGAAGTTTGAGACAAGTGGAGCCTTTTGAGTCCAACAAAGTTTAATTCTGGGTATAAGCTTTCATGTGCCTGCACGTTTCCGCTTGTTATTCTACAGTTAAGCTCCTTACATCTCTCTGTTATTTAGGGAAAAGAAAAGAGAAAAGGTGCATGAATAATTTAACGCCACATATTTCTCCCTCCCCACCCTGTCTCGCATTTTTAATTTTTCCCCCTTTATAAAAATAATTAGTCTCAATCAAGGCAGAAGCTCTTCAGAATTACAGCTCATTAGCCGTCCTCCCGTTTTTCCAGTTGCTATAAAAAGTCAGGCTGTGCTGATGAAAATTAGACCCTTGGAATCGGCTTTACACACAGACCATGTTAGCATCCTATTACCATCATCTGCATCTGTTTAGCTCTGGTAATTGCAGCTGGAGACAAAAGCCCAGAGGTTGCATCTCTTGTGCTCCCATGCAACAGAAGTCCGGAAGGGAAATATGCGGGACGACTGCAGGCTAAGCCCTTCAGCGATGCTCAAAGTCACAGCGAAACTTAAACTACTCTTGAACATGGGGATGAATTAGATCAGGGGTAGTCAAACTGCGGCCCTCCAGATGTCCATGGACTACAATTCCCAGGAGCCCCCTGCCAGCGAATGCTGGCAGGGGGCTCCTGGGAATTGTAGTCCATGGACATCTGGAGGGCCGCAGTTTGACTACTCCTGAATTAGATGCTGACTGGGGACAGCATAGGCTTTTCACAGAGGTGAAAGAAGTCTGAAAACAGAATCTTCACGTGTGTTGTGTGTTGTGTACACAGCTCATCCCCTTTTTGCCCCAGGTAATTTAGGTTTTGCATTATTTTCCAAACAATTTGGTTCAAGGTGACAATGAGACAAAGAATATTTGTACACCCTGTGAAAAGTGACGCTTGTCTTAATCCCCCTTGACTAAAAGACTCTTTTATAAAATCATATAGTCCAACTCCCCTGCTCAATGCAGGATCAGCCTAAAGCATCCAGGATAAGTATCTGTCCAGCCACTGCCTATAGTATCATAGAATCCTAGAGTTCGAAGGGGCCTAAATGGCCATCTAGTCTATCCCCCTGCTCAATGCAGGATCAGCCTCAAGCATCCAGGATATCTGTCCAGCTGCTGCTTGAAGACCACCAGTGAGGGGTGGCTCACCACCTCCTTAGGCAGCAGATTCCATTGTTGAACTACTCTTACTGTGAATTCCCCCCTTCCCGATATCTAGCAGGTCCTATCCTCTGCTGCCAACAGGAACCATTCCCTGACCTCCTCCAAGTGACAACCTTAAAAAAAAAAAAAGCGATCATGTGCTCTCTCAACCTCCTCTTCTTCAGGCTGAACATTCACAAATCTCTCAGCCTTTCCTCACAGGATTTGATTCTCAGGTTATCCTTGGTATTCTCCTCTGCACCCTCTCAATTTTGTCTACATCCATCTTGAAGTGAGGCCTCCATAATGGTATATAATACTCCAGGTGCAGTCTAACCAGTTCAGTATACAGCGGGACTATGACATCTTGCAATTTTGATATCTCTGTTGACACAGCCCAAGATGGCACTTGCCTTCTTTACTGCTGCATCATCCTGTCTGCTTATAGTCCACAAGTATCCCAAGATCTCATTTGAACACAGTTCTACCCAGAAATGTATCTCCCGTCCTCTATGCATGCTTATCATTTTTGAGACCCAGATGTAGAACTCTGCATTTATCCTTATTGAATTGTGTCTTGTTCTCATTTGCTCACTTTCCCAGCACATTCAGATCTCATTGAACTCTATCTGTATCTTCTGGGATGTCCACTACTCCTCCCAATTTGGTGTCATCCACAGATTTAATGAGGAGTCCCTCTACTCCCTCATCCAGATAATTGATAAAAATGTTGTGAAGTACTGGACACCGTACAGAGCCCTGTGGCACCCCCCCTGCTGACCTCCCTTCAATCTAATAAAACACCATTGACAACTACTCTTTGGGTGTGGTTTTCTAACCAGTTTCCTATCCCCCAGCCACCCCAAAATCCAGTCTGCAGTCCTCCGGTTTACCCATCATAATGTCATGGGGAACTTTGTCAAAAGACTTACTGAAATCCAGGTGAACAATGTCAACTGAATTTCAATGATCTAGGAAGCTTGTCACTCAGATAAAGAAAGGAACGAAGTTGGCCTGGCAGGACCTGTTGGAGACAAATCCATGCTGACTTCCCTGGATCAAGAAATTGTCCTTCAGATGTTTGCAGACTGCCCCCTTTAATATTTGCTCCGCTATTTTCCCTGCAAAGGAGGTCAGACTCACTAGTCTGTAGTTTCCTGGCTCATTCAAGAAGGACGTAGATAAAATTGAAAGGGTACAGAGGAGAGCGACGAGGATGATCTGGGGCCAAGGGACCAAGCCCTATGAAGATAGGTTGAGGGACTTGGGAATGTTCAGCCTGGAGAAAAGGAGGTTGAGAGGCGTCATGATAGCCCTCTTTAAGTATTTGAAAGGTTGTCATTTGGAGGAGGGCAGGATGCTGTTCCCATTGGCTGCAGAGGAAAGGACACACAGTAATGGGTTTAAACTACAAGTACAACGATATAGGCTAGATATCAGGAGAAAAACGGAGTAGTTCAGCAGTGGAATAGGCTGCCTAAGGAGGTGGTGAGCTCCCCCTCACTGGCAGTCTTCAAGCAAAGGTTGGATGCACACTTTTCTTGGATGCTTTAGGATGCTTAGGGCTAATCCTGCGTTGAGCAGGGGGTTGGACTAGATGGCCTGTATGGCCCCTTCCAACTCTATGATTCTGTGATTCTATCTCTTCTTTTTAAGGAGAATAAGATAACATTTGCACTCCTCCAGTCTTCCAAAGCTGAATGCATGACCTGCTTCCTCCACAAACATTGGGTGATGGCAGCAGGGCTTTTAAGACTGCCCATCCGTGAGCGGCGGAACCCCTGCAATCACACCTATCAGGAGTGTATGCTATCCACGATACTGTCAATACACACAGTCGCGATTCCGAGTGAAGAAGGCACATGGATTTTCTATGTGCATGCATGCCACAAAACCCCGACTGATTCACAAGGATTCATTCGGACAAACAAAGTCACCCTTGGACTTTGCAATTTAGGAGCGATGAATGTTTGAAGGATATTCTCTGCAAAGAGCCTCTCAAAAGACTCCCCGAGGGGTAGGGGAGCATGTTTAAGTCCAGCGTGGCTCAGCCTCACCTCGGCCATAACAAGCGTGGGTGACCGACGTGTCTGCAGAGCACGCTCGATAATTGGCTGGCTGTCAACCTTCATTTGCAGCTTTCTGCTTATGTGTTCGCTCCGTGGCTGCTGGCTAAGCCTGCCCGTTCTCAAAGATTAACACTGATCTGCCCATCCGGCAACAAAGGGCCTCTCTACTCTTGCAGGGGGAACGGGAAACCAGCATCTGCTCCCTGGGTTCTAAGAGAGAAAATGAAAGAACCCAGCTTCAGGAGAGAAAAACAGAGCACAGGACACATTTCCCTGCAGGGCTACCCGGAGACCATTTGGTCTCCAGGACACTCCTGTCGTTGTGCATCAGTCAAGTAGGAACTGGCCTCTGGCAGCATCAGAAAGGCCAGAAGCAAAGTCAGTTCTCTCTCCCCCCCCCCCCCCCCCCCGGTTTATGTGCTGTGCAGACTCAAAAGGACTCGGCTTTCCAAAAGACAGGGATTTCATGTTGGCACTCTTTGCTAAAAATCTGGGTTTGAAGGTGGTTTAGTGTCAATGAGCAGCCTGATAGCCCAATCGAGCGGCCTGATCTCGACCAGAATGCTGCAGCTTATTAAGCTAGACAGAGCATGCTTATTATTTCCCTCCTTTAGACGCTCCAGTGGTTGCCCATTGGTTACCAAGCTGAGTTTAAAGTACTGGCTACCATATACAAAGCCTCTTATCATATACAAAGCCTCCTATGCTCCACCATGACAACTCCACTCATGTCACCAGGGGCTTCTTCACAGGCTCACCAGCCAATAGGCAAAATCAACAACTGCCCACGCATGCCCTTTCTTCATGGTGGCTTCTTCCTTGTGGAATAGCCTACTGGAGGGGGTCAGAAAAGCTCCCATTGTCTGGGCCTCCTGCAAACTATGCAAAACTGACTTCTTCAAGAAGGCTTTCTGTACAGGTAATAAGGCTGTACCTTACAAAATGGTTCACAAACTGACTTGGATACATGATTTGGACTTCTGGTCTATATTACTGTGTTTAGAGTACTGTAAGAAGGATCCTATTATATAATTTCTGCACCACTTAATGGGTCATGTTAACACTTATGCTATGCTTCTGTTACTTTCTGGTGGTTCCAGTCTTCTAAAATCCCAATGCACTCTTTATTGAATGCCCCATTTTGTTGACAGTGCTGACTCACTGTGCTTAATCTGTCTTGAGTCCCTGTGAGAAAGGCGGACTACAAATAATGTAAGTAAATATAAATAATTTCAGGTGGGTGGCTGTGTTGGTCTGATGCAGCAGTACAAATGCTGAGTCCCCATAAAGACCAACAAAGTTTAATTCAAGGCATCATAAGCTTTTGTGTGCATGCACCTCTTCAGCAGCTGCACTGGCTACCGATCGAATACTGGATCAGATTTAAGGTGATGGTACTTACCTTCAAGGCCATACGTGGTCAGGGTCCTGCATGCCTCAAGGACTTTTGATATTGTCTGATATTGTTAATGTTTTAATGGTTTTTTTATGGGTTATACTGTCTATTTTGATTATGTTGTTAGCCACCACAAGACGACATTGTCAAGAGTGGCGGGGTATAAAGTATAAATAAATAAAATTAGACTAGACAGTCTATAGTCCCTGAAGAGTAACTCACTCTATATATTCCAACCAGCTGGTACTCCCAGTCCCAAAGAAATCCATCTGGCCTTGACCTGAGCCAGAGCTTTTCTCTCTGTAGCCCCAACCTGTTGGCATGAGCTCCCCAATAACATCAAGGCCCTATTGGAAGGGCCTGCAAAATGGATATCTTCCACAAGGCTTTTGGATAAGACTGACAATGACCCAAATCTGACCCCACCACCACGAAACTGCAACACCAACGACCAAATGTCCCTGATCTGCTAGATCTCTGTGATCTGTTTTATCTCCATTGACCTTCCAATGCCAAGGGGAGCATGATAAGTAAACCAGAGGGGCTGCAGTCCTCTACAAACTTTCTATGGTGGGTGATATGGGACAACACAGAAAGATAGCCTGCCTCGCCTTACTGACTTCAGCTTCTGATTGGATGTGATAGCAGGGGGGTGGAGCTTCTGGCCTCTGCACATGGGAGATTTCAGAGGGACCAGCCTTCATTCCTCCAATGCACATCCTTTGCCTTCCTTTCCAGCCCCCAGGTCCTCTCTACTCTGTCCTGGGGACCAATAACAAGACACCCAAGTTGGCTTCCCACATGTCAGACTCCTTCCACGCTGCCTGGTTTGGGAAGCAGGCAGTCTTGAGCAAACATTTTGAGCAAGCATTACTGTCTCATCTTGCTTCCCTCATTGAGCTGTGCTCTCTATCCCACCAGTAAGTACTAATGAGTACATTGCATCTAGGGACTGAACAAAAGTGGTATGATCAAGTGCTGGGGGTTGGGGGCAGGATAAATGATCACAGTGTGTGTCACAGAATCTCCTTGAAGTTTCCTTTTGTCCATTGCTTCCCTCTGAATCAGCACAAGAAAGGGTAGTAAAATGGATAGTAAAGAGTCAACTGGAACATGATTAGGAGTGGAACAAAACTCAACTAGGCGATGGGTATAGAAATCCCAAAACAACCAACCAACCAACCAACCAACCAACCAACCAACCAACCAACCAACCAACCAACCAAACAAACAAACAAACAAACAAACAAACAAGGAGGGCCCCGCTCCGGCTCTGGTGCTACGGGCTCTGTAAATCCTTAAACCAAGCCTAGTTCTCTCTACTTTACAGGCACAAATTCTTGCAAGATCTGTAAAGTGGTTTGTGTGTGTGTGTGTGGGGGGGAGAGGTGGGGGAGAACCAGCCATTCAAATCCAGTTTAATTAAAAACCGTCAACAGCAGCTTCCTCCATAGCATCAGCTAAATGGCAAATGCTTGGCTGAGCAGGCCATGTTTTTTTTTTTACTGGCTTTCTAAGAGCCTAACTACACAGGATATGGAAGGGACATGCAGCAGTCTCTTGATGATTTTTTTAAATGAAAAGCAGCCATGGGGGGCAGCGAGCACTTGGGTGGAAGAACCGGGAGGGGCTCAACTCTTTTTGCTTCTGTCTCTCTCTATTCCCCCCCCAGAAGAACAGCAGTGGGAGGGGGCGCTAAACAGATAAACAGTCGGATTAAGCAATCTCTCCTGCCATTCCTCGACTCAAGCTTGCTGAATTTCATTAAATGGAGCCATCAGGCGGCTGTGATACGCATCTGTTGCATAACACCTAGGGCTGGATCCAGACCAAATCAGCAGTTTCCACTTATTCCCCCTTCTTGTTGCAGACTCACCACCTCCATGCTAAGGGGCCCATAACTGCCCAGGAGTAGCATTTTGAAGAAGAAGAGCTGGCTTTTACATACCAATTTTCTCTATTAGGAGTCCCTTCCCTTTCCTGTCCCCACAACAGACACCCTGTGAGGTGGAGATGGGTGAGGCTGAGAGAGCCCTGATATTACTGAAGAAGGTTGGTTCTTATATACCGCTTTTCTCTATCTGAAGGAGTCTCAAAGTGGCTTACAGTAGCCTTCCCTTTCCTCTCCCCACAAGAGACACCCTGTGAGGCAGGTGAGGCTGAGAGAGCGCTGATATTCCTGCTTAGTCAGAACAGCTTTATCAGTGTGGAGGCTGGCTGCATGTGGGGGCATGGGAAATCAAACCCGGCTCAACAGATTAGAAGAAGAAGAATTGGTTCTTATATGCTGCTTTTCTCTACCCGAAGGAGTCTCAAAGTGGCTTCCAATCACCTTCACCAGATTAGAAGGCACTGCTCTTAACCACTATACCAAGACGGCCAATGATCAAATATGCTGCAGCAGTGGGAGGGGGGGTGTAGCAAGAAAAGCCCTTCTCACTGATGGCAAATTTAGCTTGGATCCAGTTTGGATTCCCTTGGCCGTAGAAACCTGAAGGGAGTCTGACCCTTACCAAAGTCCCTTTTTTATAATTCCCAGCACGGCACCCCACGTCTCTATCAGTCAGCGTACAGATACAGTGTGTGACTCTTCTTTAGAAAATCTCTCTGAACACAAATATATTTCTCTCCTGAGCTGCACTGGCTGATCCATCATCCAGCGAGTCAAGTAATGTCACCGAGAGTCATGCAGATTTTAGAAATTCAATAAAGAAAACCCAATCCAGGCTTCACGGTGCTGCCTGCCCCCTTCTGACTTGGATCACCCGCTCTCCTCCGCACTCCCTTCAGCTGAGCTGCGTTGCTAGCTGGTCTGAGTTAGCATCTCCCAAAAATCAATTTTTGAGTAATGGCCCTGAGTCTCTTGAGCGCTTTGCAACCATTTACGTCTGCACACAAGGTGGGCGGCCTCTTGGTACACTAACTCCAGACTCTTCCCTCCCTGCTGGGAATACGGATTAAATCTCTGGGCGACGAAGGGGGATGAACTGCATGCTTGAAAATCTTATGTAGACAGCTGGGGGGGTGGGTTCCAGTCTGCTCCTTAACCCTGTAAACTGTGTCTGCCAGCATGAAGCCACTCTGCAGCTGGCCCGTGGAGACAGAGAGATGCTGAAGAAATGGCGTAACCAAGGAGAGAGGGGGGAAAAGGCTCAATATTCCATGGGACTCCTGCACTGTAGGCAACCTAGCAATGGAATACAGCTGTATGAGGGGTGACTTGTGCCAGAAAAGTAGGGGAAGACCCCATAGGGCAGGGGGGAGCTCTCCAGATTCCATAGACTACCATTCCCATGAGCTTCTGCCAGTGGCATGCTTGCAGGGGATCATGGGAACTGTAGTCCAGGAACATCTGGAGAGCCACAGGTTAACCACTCCTGCCTAGAATTACGTAGTGGCAAGGACAGAATGGCTTCTTTTGTCTGGCCAAATCCCTCATTCATCCTGTCCGCTGACTGCAGTTGTGATAAACAATTAAACTAGCCTTACCTTATAGGCATGGATGCCAAAGGCACAGCCCCCCTTGCTTTCAAACCAGCAAGAACAAAAGGAAAGCAAAACCTGTTGGTAACACTAACTGAATTGTTATAGCAATTGAGCAATCTTCATTGTACAGGAATAGCCATATTATCTTGAAAATATAACTTATGACAGTGAATGCAGACAGAGCCCCAAGAGCATTTCTGTCCTCCTACCGATGTTGTCTAAATGGGTCATTAGGAGTTTTGAAATAGTATAACCATATCAATTATTCACCATTTTTGTTCCAATCTTGCAGTTTTATTTTGGCTACAGCCGAAAGACGGCTCTCATACTTTGCTATGAATGCCCCCTTGGAACACAGCCCTCCCCTGCAGCCAAGAACCCCCCCCCTCGCCCTGTTCCCAAATGGCCACCCTTTGTAGTTAATTATTAGTGTAGATACTTAAAGCTTGGGGAGGGGGCTTTCCTCTTGGGAACCCAAGAGGTGAGCTGTAATGACTTCCTCCACCTTTTGTTCATCAAGAGTCACAAAGGCACGTAATGTTCTGAATGAAGCAATAATCTCCAAGAACAGACACCCTTGAGCTCTCTCTAAGGAGAAACATAGTCAGATGACCCACACACACACCTGTTGTGTTGTGAGCGTACCCTGCGGTGCTAATCCATCATCGGCGCAAGGCAAGAAGAGGGTGTTTTTATCTCCCCTGGACCTCATGCAAATATATCTCTCTCCTGTGCAGCACCGGCGGATCCATCATCCAGAAAATCAAGTAATGTCACCGAGAGGCACGCAGGTTTTAGAAGCTCCGTAAAACATGTTAAGATGTTTTAGACTTTTAATTATTTACCATCTGCGTTTATCTCTTTTATCATTAAGTGTGTTTTGATTGTGATGCGCCCCACCCAGAGTCGGAAGAGAAAGGGCGGGTAATAAATGATAAGGCATCATACTGGCCACTGCTGAGCAAGAGAACCACAAAGGGGTGAAGAACTTGAAAGGACAAGAACAAAAAAAACCTAAATGAAAAACGGTTAGGACCCTAAAGGTTGGAGGCCTGTGAAATTGGAATGACCAAATTATATAAACATTTCTTGTGTGCAACTTATATAATTATGAAATTCTATCTATCTATCTATCTATCTATCTATCTATCTATCTATCTATCTATCTATCTATCTATCTATCTATCTATCTATCTATCTATCTATCTATCTATCTATCTATCTATCTATTTCTTCAATTTATTGACTCCCAAAGGCTCATGGCGGTTTACATATGTCCCACTAAAAACCCTATTAAAACCCATTAAAACCTCATTAAAAGTAACAACAACAATCAACAGCAAGTAAAGATGGCAGAACCCTCTACTAGAATTCATCTACTAGAGGGAGGAGAGGGGAGAGACAATCAGATGGTGTCCGTTGTTGTCAGTGTTGTTTAGAAATGTTTATAACAACACACGAGAAATGTTTATATACTCTGATCATTCATATTGTACAAACCTCCAGGCTTTAGGATCCTAACTCTTTTTCACATGAAGGCAATGGGAAACTACCTCTGCTAGTCTCTTGCAGGATGGCTATGTCAGATGCACCCTCATTGCCAGCTTGGTGTAGTGGTTAAGAGTGGTGGCTTCTAATCCAGTGATCTGGGTTTGATTCCCCGCTCCCCCACATGCAGCCAGCTGGGTGACCTACCTGGGCCTCGTTACAGCTTGGACCGAGCAGTCCTGTCAGAGCTGTTTCAGCCCTACTGACCTCCCAGGGCCATGGCAAGCCCAAAGTCACTCAGCTGGTTGCATGTGGGGGAGTGCAGAATCAAACCTGGCTCACTACCCTAAAGGTTGGAGGTCTGTGAAATAGGAATGATTAAATTATATAAACATTTCTTGTGTGCAACTTATATAATTATGACATTTTAGAAACGTTTATAATAAAACACAAGAAACCAGATTAGAAGTCCGTACTCCTAACCAATACACTGCACTCCTAACCACTACACCATGTGAGATTAAAAATCCTATATGATGGGGTTGTCTAGGGGTTTGACTAGTGAACCCAAGACTTTGGGTTCAAATCCCTTGTAGACCATCAGGCTCACTGGGTGATCTAGGACCATTCACTCGCCCCCTCAATCAAAACTGCCTCACAGAGTTATTGCAAGAATAAAATGGAAGAATGGATAACAATGTATGCCAACCTGAGCTTTCTGGGAAACTAATGGGATTATATATGCCAAGGCTGCAACCTTAAAAGTAAATAAACACACACACATTGACAAAAAAAAAATCTTCCTTCTATAGTTGCTTGGAGGAAATTCTCAACTCACCCCAGGCGAGTAGCCAAGTGGCTATTTACAATCTGGTCTCGACATATTTTCCCTGCTGGGTCCCTTCCCTTTATCCATAGCTATCTCATCTTCACCATCTGCTTGCCTCCACAGACCCAGTGAGAAATAAGATCATGTGGCTACTGAGAGAATGACCTCACTAGGTTTATTACTGAAGAGACTCCCGGCAAGGATGCCAAACTCTGCGTGAGTTCTCAGTCTGGGCCGAAGCTCAGGTGGAGTCTATTAGAATTGCAGATTTATTGAACTTCTATAAAAGGAGTCCTGAAGTGTGGAAGCTTAGGAGTGTCTAAGGCAGCTTTTCTCAATCTTTTTACCCTTGGGAAAACCTGAAACATTCTTCAGGCTGCAAGAAACCCGGAAATGATGTCAGGAAACCATGCCTTCTTGCCATGACCCCGGAAGTCACGCATCGCCAGCAGTGACGTCACCCAGACCCTTCCATCATGATGATCCATCATATGACATCATGCTCTGTCACCACCTCCATCTCCAGAAATGGCCCAGCAATCTACTCTGCAGATTGGGGCAGGCAAGAAGAAGGAGAAGAAGAGTTGGTTCTTATATGCCGCTTTTCTGTACCCAAAGGAGGCTCAAAGCAGCTTCTATTTGCCTTCCCATTCCTCTCCCCACAACAGACACCCTGTGAGGTGGGTGAGGCTGGAGAGCCCTGATATCACTGCTTGGTCAGAACAGTTTTTTATCAGTGCCATGGCGAGCCCAAGGTCACCCAGCTGGTTGCATGTGGGGGAGCGCAGAATCGAACCTGGCATGCCAGATTAGAAGTCTGCACTCCTAACCACTACACCAAACTGGCTCCACAAAACCCTTGCTGAGAAAATCTCATCTAAGATATAACTGGTTGGCTAAACTCTGCATCAGAGCCACTCCCTATGCAGGTACAGTGCTGCTCTGCGTGGCTGAAAGTACACAGCAGTTATCGCTGAAAAAGTAGGCATACCTTTCCTGGGCTCAATCTACAGGAATTCTCCCTGCCCTGGGTGCTGGCCTAGCTGCAGGATAGCAGCACTGGCTTGCAAAGGTCTGTTTTAAAATGAAATATAAAGAGACAGGAAGATGCTTGCCAAGCACACACTGTTAGGCCCAACGTTGCCGCCTGAGCTGAAAACAAATTCCCGCTCCCGGAGGCCATGCTTCAGCCGTGACATTATTCGCAATCTGCAAAATAGGCATGGCATAGAGGTTTGAATAGAGTTGTCATTTTGCAACCTGGAGATTCTCCAGCGGTTTCCTCTGTCGCTCTCCAAGGCAACCTGTAGCAAGCAGGATTCTTGCAGCAGGTGGAAGCCTGTTCCACTGAGAAACCGCTCTGACTGTCAGGAACTTCTTCCAGGTGTTTAGACGGAATTTCTTTGGAATTAATTTCACCAGGTCTATGGTTGAGGCCGGTGCGGCAAGGAAGATCTGTAAGGCCCCCCTTCCAGGATAGAGGGATGTGAACGGCGGCTGCAGGTTTCATCTGCACCCCTCTTCCCTCCCTCCTCTATGAGATTTTTATTGGGGGAACTGATAGTCCTTCTAATTGTTTTTTCCTGCTGTATCTCTTTTTTGTACTGAGATTATTGGATATATGTTTTATGCCTGGGGTTTTAATGGGGGGGGTTTATTGGGATTTTATTCAGACTATTGTAACCCACCAGGAGCCACTTGGGAGTGGCGGGTAATAAACTGAAATAATAATAATAATAATAATAATAATAATAATAATAATAATAATAATAATAATAAAGCTTTCTTGCTGTAAGTAGTTTCATCAGTCAAAATGGGCATCCACCCTATGAAATAGGCAAAGATGTACAGCGTGAAACCGAGAGCTGCAGAAAGAGATTTTACATTTTAGCATGGTGCCCAGCATCCGTGTCCCTTTAATCGGGTGATTAATGAGAAACTCGGCCCCAGCCTGGGAAGAGAATAAGGCCGTGAAGCATCCTGCACAATTCTGCCAGCCAGCCATACAGCTCCAGGGCTGCAGGCGCTTGACACAGTGGCACTGCTCAGCCATTGAGCGAAAGACCTCTGCTGACTCCTCCATTCTCCTTTCTGCCTCCGGTCCCATCATGCTCTCTCCTTGCCTTCTACATTTTCAGACTGGGGGGTTGAGCTCCCCAGAGGAGGCCGCGAGAGGTCGATTTCAAAGCTCTCCACTCCCCGATCTTCTGATAAGCATTCCGAGTAGCTTACCGATCAAGTTTAAAAATGGAAAACGCACAACATGCCACATTAGCTTTTGCTTAAAAAAAAAAAGATGTAGAAAAATAAAAGTGGCAATAAAGAATTCGAAGCAATTAAAGACAATAGCGTCAGATGCGTGAAGCGCATAAGCAGCACCCAAGGCTGCAGAGCAAGATCAGAGATAAAAGCTACCTGGAGAGCTTGATATTACTGCTGTCAGAACAGCTCTATCAGAGCTGTGACTAGCCCAGGGAATCAAACCCAGCTTGCCAGATTAGAAGTCACTGTTTTTAACCACTATATCAAGCTGGCTCTCCAGAGGAAGGGAAAGTGATTGTTAGCTACTTCGAAACTCCTTAGAAAGGCCTTTCTCAACTTTTTTACCTTTGAGAAACCCCCGAAACATTTTCCAGGCTTTGAGAAACCCCAGAAGTGGTGGGATGGTGCAGAATAGGGTTGGGAAGCAGAGCTGTGCATATGTCACCTGGGGCTCCCCCCTTCCCCCCCCTCTCCAAGCCCATCGTTGGCCATTTTGGGAGGGGGTGGGTGGGTTGACATGACCATATATGGATTCAAGTGGTACAGCCTGGGAAGGGTGGGATTGGGGTCTGTCCAGTGACAGACTCCACCCTCCAGAAGCAGCCATTCTGTGATTCTGAGAGATCTCCAGGCCCCACCTGGAGGCTGGCAACCACAAGACCATCTGTTTAGACTACCTTGCATTTGCTGTGGACGGTGCAATCATACACCTGCATAACCAGAAGCAATCCCTTCTGTAGTAAACAGGATTCACATTCAAGCACAGAGTTGCTGTCTGAAAAATCCGGGGTTTTTAAAAGTTCTTTTTTTTTTAGGAAAGGAAGCTTATATTGGGGGAGAAAGCTAAACCTTCAGCCCATTAGATACACTGTTCAACAACAGATTTACCGAAGAATTTGTCTTCCGTAATCCTTCTTTGACAGCTTCCCAGAGCCAGGGAAAAGGCTGAAGGACAATCCCCCCTCCCCCAAATTAAGGAACAGAAGCTTCTCTTGATCTGTTTCTATTCTGCTACTGCAGAAAAGCTAGAAAAGTGTTCACCTTGAAACACATGCCTTCAAATTCTCTTCTCCTGCATTCCACTCCTGCAGACTGGCTGTCTCTGGTCCTCAGGCACTTGTCCAGGTAGGTCTAAATGTCCCGACTGCAATGGTCATACACAAAGGGGGAAATAACCCAAGAAGGGAGAGCATGCTAGGTCTGCTAGCCTCTAGGAAGGACCTGGGGTATCCCCTGGAGTTACAGCTCATCCAGGCTACAGAGATCAGTCCCACTGGATAAAATGGAGGATTTGGGGGGTACTCTTGGCATTGCATCCCTCTGAGGTCATGACCTTCCCAAGCTCCATCCCCAAATCTCCAGAAATTTCCCCAAACTGGCTCTCAAGCTGGAAACCGAAGGAAGCCAAGCGGCTGGCTACTGGGAACTGTGCAAGGAATCTAGCAGGATACAAAGAGTCGTGTGAGAGAGATGTAATAGTTTAGTAACAGTGGAGGAGGATTGATGGCGCTGTATCTCTGACCTTCAGCTGTGTGGGTGGGAAAGCGTTCTGCATGGAAGCTATCAGGGTGACTTTGGGCTAAATCATAGCCTAATCTGCCCCACAGGGTTCCCTGAGGCTACAGTGGAGAAGGGGAGAATGTTGTAAGCCGCTATGGCGTCCCCACTGCGAAGAAAAGTGGGGAATAAATGTAGGAAATAAAGCGACAGCATTCCATTGCTCAGCCTTTCTCAACTTTTTGACCATTGAAAACCCCCTGAAACATTCTTCAGGCTTCAAGAAACCCCAGAAGTGGTGACATCGTGCAGAATATGGTTGGGAAGCAGAGCTGTAGACACACCCACCTGAGGCCCCTCCCCTTCCTACCCCTTCAAGGCCTATCATTGGCCATTTGGGGGATGACATGACAGTACATGTTCATATCCCCTGATAAATGTTTAACAATGAGAGAACCAGCTTGGTGTAGTGATTAGGAATATGGACTTCTAATCTGGCAAACTGGGTTTGATTCCCCATTCCTCCACATGCAGCCAGATGGGAGACCTTGGGCTCGCCAGAGAACTGATAAAGCTGTTCTGATTGAGCAGTAATGTCAGGGCTCTCTCAGCCCCACCTCCCTCACAGGGTGTCTATTGTGGGGAGAGGAAAGGGAAGGAGATTGTAAGCCGCTTTGAGCCTCCTTCAGGTAGAGAAAAGTGGCATATAAGAACCAACTCTTCTTGTTCTTCATATATATATATATCAGGATTTTACAAAACCTTCGTGGAGAAGCCTGCCATAGCTGAAAATTAGGACATTCTTAATCATCTCCCTATTTTTATGCCCATGTTGACTGCTGAAGCCTTGCTTCTATGCTCATCTCCTCTGTCCTGCTTGATTTTAAATGCCAAGAATGACTTTCTTATTTATATTCAAAGATGTGCCTGAAAACAACAGCCATTCAAAGTAAGCCTCAGCACTGTGGCAAATGGCAGGCTGTCTGAAGCCTTAATGCCCAGGCATGTGTGCTAGAGAAAAGAGGCAGCCGCACACCCCATCGGCAATTTTCTCCCTATTCATCCCCGAGGAATGACAGTTTGAAGAACTCACATGAAATTAGAGGAAGGCATCCTGCAAAGATGGTGACAGCGATTTCCTGGGCATGGGAATTAGGAAACAAAGGCTGACCATTCTAGACAGGGACGGTTGGAACGCATTTGCTTACAAGATAGTAAAAGGCCACATAATGTCATTTTTGAAAAAGCCCTTATATCCGAGAGGGAAAGGGAACAAAACTAGATGGCGGCAGAAACATCAGAGCCATATTCATTCATTCATTCATTCATTCATTCATTCATTCATTCATTCATTCATTCATTCATTCATTCATTCATTCATTCATTCATTCATTCATTCATATTTATATACCGCCGCTCTCAAATGTCTTGCGGTAGTTTCCACAATCCATAAGTACAATAAAATCCATAAAACCCCATTAAAACATAATTAAAACACAATACACAATATCAAGATGGCGGATAATAAATATGTAGCCCACTCCCCTCCCCCTCCATTCAGCCCTCCTGATTTCCCCTGAACTGGTACACTTACTTTAATGGAACAGATGGAACCTCTTCCTATTAATCAAGTTCCGGGGTCACGGTGCCACAGCTGAAAAGGCCCTGTTCCATATAGCAACCAACCGTACCTCAAACTGGCCTCTCAACTTTTTGAGAAATATTTTCCAGACTTCAAGGAATCAGGAAGTGATGCCAGCTGGCCACGGCTGTCTGCCTGCCACACCCCTGGGAGGAGCCTTGGGCAGCAAGGATTTAAATGGCTGGGGCCATACCCCTCCCTTTCCCTCCACTGGCCACTTTGGGAGGTTGCAGGTCAACCTGCCCTAATATGGGTAGAATTTTTAAAAAATTAAAAAACCTTCAGCCGCCATTTTGAAAACCTGCCTACCGCAGTGCCATTGAGGGGCCCTTGTGGTACTATGGTTGAGAAACCCTGCTCTGTGGTATACCACACAGTCCACCCTCTCTAACAGTTTTCTCCTCCTTTGGAAGTGATTAAACATAGGCTAAATAGACAGAAATGCTGATTCTGTGAACTTAGGCAGATGGTGAGTGGGTGGGCAGGAGGGATTGTGTCTAAGCTTGGCTCTTGTGGCCCTTTCTTGCATGCCCAGGGAAATCTGATCGCCACTTTGGGGTCAGAAGGCAAATTTCCTCCAGACCAGACTGGCCAGGGATTCTGGTTTTTTTTTTTTTTTTTTTTAGGAAGGGGTATCATCTGAGCATAGAATTGGGGTTACTGTGGATGGGCAGGTAGTTGTGCATTTCTTTCATTGTGCAAGGGGTTGGACTGGATGACCCTGGAGATCCCTTCCAACTCTAGGATTCTGTGAACCAGTCTAGACTGGAAATCAGTTTTGTTTCCAAGAGAACTGTAGAAACAAACATGGGGTGGGGACACAAACCCATAACCATGCTTCGCTTGGCCAAGGGCCGATCCCCTTCCCAAGACCTGCCAAGGACTACAGCAGCCTGGCCGAGGAAGGGGGATGGGCGAGGGTGGAGCGTCTGCCTCCGCTAACTAACAAGCTACAATCGGTCATAATGACAAACCATAAACCTCCTTTCCCCACCATCGACTCGACTCTCACAAAAGTGGACAGAAGCCATTTCCACAAGCAGGAACAACAGCTGCCTAATTAGGCACAGAAGCTCATTGAACTCTCGTTATGTGCTTTGATGCTCTTCAGTGCGCTAATGACAGGTGTTGCCGGAATAGGATGTCTCCGTGCTGAACAAATAGAACCTTAATAATTAAGCGGGATAAAATGGATCTCTTTACTGCGTGCAAAAACCAGGAGGAAGAGCCCCCCCTTCAGTTTTACACAGGAGCAAAACATAATAAACCTTCTCCAGAGAATATGTCAAATCCGCCCCTCAAGATATCACCTGCCCCACGTACCTTTCTGCCCTCTTCCCGGTTTCCACTGCCAATCCCAGTAACGGCAAGAAGTAAAGAACAGCCTTTTAAGGATTAGCAATCCATTCCGATTGTATTTCTAAAATTATGCTGAAGCAAAGGTGTCGTGACCTGTTTCTGGATGGGACGATGCATGCATTGCATGCAGAAGATCTTGGCTTCGGTCCCTGGCATCTCCTGTTAAAGAACCTCAGTTAGCAGGTGGCCAAGACCTTGGACAGCTGCATCCAATCAGAAGAGGTGATCCTGAACTAGGTGGGCCAATAGGGTGATTCGGTATAAGAGAGGTTAATATGGAAGGGGCAGGGATTGTGGAGCAGAAGTGCAGAATATTCAGTTTCTGACAATGGCCATTCAAAGATCTCAGGGGTGACGAAAGACTCTCAAAATCTTGAATGCATGAACAGATGAATTCCAGGCAGTTGTTGACCACTGATTGGCCTGAAATACCCATAATTCCTTCTGGTGGTACTGTGGAGAAGGAAGCCAGGGCTGTACAGAGTGGCCTGGAGCCTCCTGACAAAGATTCTCTTTGGGACCCTTCATCCCATCTGGACCCTTGATGGACAGAGGGCCTGATTCACTATAAGGGAGCTGTTACTTATGTGGGTGGTTTGGTGCCAGCATGAACCAACCTGCAAATGACGGCTTGTAAAAGGAACCAGACAGAGACTCTTAATCTTGGACTTCATGGACCAATCAGAGGGCTACGTGAAGGGCCAATGAGGACTCTTAGCAGGCTATTCAAACTGTATATACGTCCGTGTTTCCCCCCCAGTGTTTGGGATTGAATAAGGAGCTGTGTTTTCAAAGAACTTGGAGTCTGTGTCTACTGAACCCACAGACATACTAGCAGCTTCATGCCTCTATGGGCCCTCAGGTGATAACCAGCGAAACCAGAATGTTGTCCCCTTAAGCCCAAGGGCCTGGCCCTAGGAATGCCAGTCTCCAGGTTGGGCCTGGGGATCCCCTGGAATTATAGACCATCTCTAGGCAACAGAGATCAATTCCCCTGGAGAAAAATGGCTGCTTTGGAGAGTAGACTCCATTGTGTTATACTCCATGGAGGTCCCTCCCTGCTCCCAATCCCACCCACTCCAGGTACCACTCCCAAATTCTCCAGGTCCTTCTCAATCCAGAGCCGGCAGTCTTCCCTAGCCCCTGAGGCTGAGCCCCACATCGCCTGATGTTCCTCAGCACCCAATTGTACACTGGGACTATGCTTCTCTCATGTTATGTCACCCCTAGCAAAATGACCAGAAGTGATGCTTTACCCCGATTGGGCAATTTCCCCTAAGAAAACCTAACATGTGGGCAGGGATGCTAAATGGGAAACGGCTACTGCAAAGCTGTCCACCAGAGGACAGCCAACTCCATTGTTGCCAACCAAGGTTTTGCAGACTGGTTTTTATGGTCTGCAAACAAGGGTGGGGGGTGGCCGGTGGGGGGAAGGATACCACAATCGACCTTCCTGGCTTCTGCACAAAAATTAAAAAAAAAACAAGCCCTTCAGCCTTGGGAGATGGTGGGAAACAGCTGGCTTTTCTGATTGGAGAGTGGGGAAGAAAGGTAAAGAACAGAGGAGGACCAGCTTCAAGGCACTTGGAGATGCCAGGGACTTGACTAGAAGGATCTGCCAAGTCCCCCTTGCTAAAAGCATTTTATCAGAGTGGTCGTGCCTTCTGGCGTGTTCCTGAATAGGGTTGCCAATTAATACATCCCCCCTCTAAGCTGCTTTTAACAGGAGAGTGAGGGGCAAAAATGAGCAGGTTTTCATGGCACGGAGACGAAGAGCATCGCTTTGGTATGTGTTGCGGAATATCAAGCTATTCAAGAACTGCTAAAAGCACAGCTAGAGAGGCTGATGCAGCTCCCGGCTAGCCTGACTTCCAGAGGTTTGCCAGGCTGGGTGGCCTCTCTTCTGAGGAGAAGGTAGCATTAGAACACGTTTGGCTAAAATGCTAGTTTTGCATGGGAAGGGACAGGGTTTGGGTGGAACCAAGGGGGCCGTTCAGGCATGTAGAACCACGTCTTCCTACTGGATTACCAAGAAATGCCTTCATATGTTTCTTCTTTCCCAGATCAGTCCTTTCCTTAAGGTCAAAAACTAAAAACCCATCAACACTAGAAGAAGAAGAAGAAGAAGAAGAAGAAGAAGAAGAAGAAGAAGAAGAAGAAGAAGAAGAAGAAGAAGAAGAGTTGGTTCTTATATGCCGCTTTTCTCTATCCAAAGCGGCTTACAGGACGAAATGAGAACAGGTATGGTAATTGTAGTCCATGGACATCTGGAGAGCCACAGTGTGGCTACCCTGTCCTAGTACTTAACATGTAAAATGTTATGCTGTTTTTGTGGAATAAGTAGGGTGCCATCACAGAAAAGGACTGGGGTCTGGTCATCATTATTAACAAGAATGTGGGCAGGGCACATAAACCAGGTTCTCTAATGTCCATCTTAAGGTTCATGAGGGACCAGATAGTCATTTATGTTTTTACTGCATTGATACCATACCTCTCTGCACCATAGGGACACAAAGCTTTGGACATCATTCTCCTCTTCTCTGTTTTATCCTCACAACAACCCTGTGGGGTAGGTTAGGTTTCGAACACATGGCTGGCCCAAGATCACTCGGCAAGTTTTATTGACAGTGGGGAACTGATCCCCCTCCCCCGGATCCTAGTTCGAGATTCTAGCCATGACACACACTATCTCTCAATTCACCCAAAGCCAGCCTAGGGGTGTGGTTAGAGTGATGGACTAGGGCAGGGGTAGTCAAACTGCGGCCCTCCAGATGTCCATGGACTACAATTCCCAGGAGCCCCCTGCCAGCGAATGCTGGCAGGGGGCTCCTGGGAATTGTAGTCCATGGACATCTGGAGGGCCGCAGTTTGACTACCCCTGGACTAGGGTCAGGAGACTGAATTCCCACTCTGACAAGATGCCACAATTCACCTGTATACCACACTGTCCTGTGTGCAGTTCAGAGGCCTCACTTCAAAAAGAACATGGAGAGCGATGAGGATGATCCAGGGCCAGATGTTAGCTGGTGTACCAACCGAAGTTGGTTGCGAAACAACATCCCTCCCATCCTCTCCTGCATCTGCTTCTCTTTACCTTTCCTGGTCTGACAGGAAAGCATAGGAAGCATCTGTTCTTTGGGTGGCAGGGTGCATTCGGAGAGCATAATTGGCCTATAACATCAAATCATGCTTAACCATTCAAAATTAATGTCATCAGGGCTATAGCATTAAGATGCATCTGTTCCTCCTTTGCCTACACATATGTCTGATGGGGAGGAATTCTCATTTCAAATTCTGTATTTATTTATTTGCTTTAATTGCATACTGGAAGTCACTGGCCTTGCAGGGACTCTGGAGAGGTGGACTCCTTTCCCTCCAAGACCAATGAAGTTTTATTCAGCATATAAGCTTTCATGTATAAGCGCCTTTTGTGGCGCAGAGTGGTAAGGCAGCCATCTGAAAGCTTTGCCCATGAGGCTGGGAGTTCAATCCCAGCAGCCGGCTCAAGGTTGACTCAGCCTTCCATCCTTCCGAGGTCGGTAAAACGAGTACCCAGCTGGCTGGGGGGTAAACGGTAATGACTGGGGAAGGCACTGGCAAACCCCCCCGTATTGAGTCTGCCATGAAAACGCTGGAGGCCGTCACCCCAAGGGTCAGACATGACCTGGTGCTTGCACAGGGGATACCTTTACCTTTAAGCTTTCATGTGCCTGCACACTTCTTCCCTTGCAAGTCAAAGCACAGAGAAGGAGGGTCATAACTGTCGGGTGTGAATGCATTCACAGTCCTCCGATATTCTCCCGCGTCCAACCATTTAATTATGTACTGTCTACCTGGGAATAGCAGCCAAGGGGGGATTGTACGGAGATTGGGTTTGTTTTTTTTTTAGTTGATGTTTTTAGGAATGTTAAGTTGTACTTTTTTTTTTTTTTTTGTAATTTTAACCTGTGTTTAAATTGTTGTCAGCTGCCGCAAGGTAGCTGGTCCAAGAGCGGCAGCATGCAATACGCATAAATAAAAATATAAATACAAGAAAGCAAGAAAGCAAAGCAAGAAGGCAGGCAGGCAGGCAGGCAAGGAGGCAGGCAGGCAGGCAAAAAAAAAGGAAGGAAGGAAGGAAGGAAGGAAGGAAGGAAGGAAGGAAGGAAGGAAGGAAGGAAGGAAGGAAGGAAGGAAGGAAGGAAGCTTTCTCTAAAGATAAGAGAGCCACAAAACCAAGAGAATGGTGGAAGCACCAGAAAACAGAACCAGAGGGTTTCCATAAGGTGAAACAGCAGGATCCCTCAAACAAGGGGTGGTGTCTGATTACAGATAGCCCTGCTGATAAAATCTCTCTAACAGTGTTCCAGTTGTTGAGCAGGCCAATGAGACTGTTTGCCTCCTGCCCAGTTTACCGGTGCATGCTGATGTCCAAGAGAGATGAGACAGAGAGAGAAAAATCAATGGTTTGAGGAGCAGACATGACTACTCATATTGGAAAAAAATTCTAGCCCCCTGTGAAAAGGCTCTCCTTATGCACAGTTCAGGGAAACAGCTCATAGGCCAGCCTTTTGCATCTTTTTGACCACAGGGGAGCCCAAATATTTTTCAGGCTTAGAACTGGGCCAGAAGTGTGGCCAAGATAAAAGGCCAGGGAGACCTCTGGGAACTCTCACGGCACCCCAGGGCTGCAGGGAGCCTTGGTTGGGGGTCTCTGCAGTAGACCAACCATGTCCTTCTGCTCATTCACAATTTTGCATGCTTGTTCTAAGTCAAGGGTGGCCAAACTGTGGCTGTTCAGTTGCCCACGGACTACAATCCCCATGAGCCCCTGCCGGCAGCAACCGGCAGGGGCTCATGGGAATTGTAGTCCGTAGTCATCTGAAGAGCCACTGAAGAGCCCTTGCTCTAAACGGTAAGCGTGGCTTTGCTGCAGGTTTCAAGAACACAGAGACTCCTTGCTGGTCCAACATGCAAAGGAGTGGGAAAGGCTATCCTGAGCCAACAGTTTTCTCTTGCTGAGAATGATATTATGTCCTCAGGCTGGAAGTTGGGTATGTTTTTACTAAGGGTGAGAAGTGCAATTCTACAAGTCATGAATCCAGACAAGAGTTCTTGTTAACTAAGAAGTGACCGCTCGCCTTTGCCCCAGTTGGGTCCCTGTGTCAGGACGTCCTTTTCCACACTGGCAAAATGCGTCATCCCTTCCCCCCATTAGCCTTGAAAGCCGGCATTGCAGGGCTCGGTGGTGTCCTGTCATTCGGAGACGTTTCTAATACGGCTTCCAAGTCGCTCCTAATGGTCTCCCAGATGGGCAATTTTCCAGAAGATAAATTGGACGCGTCTCGTCACTCCCCCTGAATCCCAAAGAAAGCCACTGCCGGACCTATCCCTTATGTCTTCTTATTAATAAGATGTGTCGATGATGAGAATAATTTAACATGCGCGGCAGAGGGGGAGGGAAAGAGGGGAGGCACCGTCATGGCAAATGAGGGGGACCGACTTCAAGGGGAGGCCTGGAGTTCTCCTGGAATTATGAAAACTCCCAAGGTCAGTTCTCCTGGAGGGAATGTCCCCTGGAGGATGGACTCTACGGCAGGGGTAGTCAACCTGTGGTCCTCCAGATGTCCATGGACTACAATTCCCACGAGCCCCTGCCAGCATTTGCTGGCAGGGGCTCATGGGAATTGTAGTTCATGGACATCTGGAGGACCACAGGTTGAGTACCCCTGCTCTACGGCATCAGGTCTCCCTACCTCGCCACACTCCACCTGCCCCAGGGACTACCCTGTAATTCTAAGATTGATCAAAGGGTTCACACAAGAACCTGCTTCCCCCAGCAGCCCCTGCCCAACCACTGAAAAGTGACCCACAAGCCTCCACGTGAGCCCTGTCACTCTAGGAATCAACTTTCCACGGGTCAGAAATTGCAGCTGGACTGACAAGGAAAGCGGGGGAAACCCACAGGTAAGGCTGGGTGTGCATTTGTTATCTTTGTTAGACTTTGGGGGCGACCCACAACTGTCAGCACCCGTTGTTGAGAAATCCCTGCATCCAACCCACAGTTTGGTGCTACATGAAAATAAAGCAGGTTTTCAAACTCTATGATTTGTTTTCAAACTCAAAGCATGTTTCCAACTCTATGATTCTATGATTCTATGATTCTATGATTCTATGATTCTATGATTCTATGATTCTATGATTCTATGATTCTATGATTCTATGATTCTATGATTCTATGAAAAGGCCCAATGATTGCAGCGGGCAAAAGCATGTTTCACTCTGAGTGCTTTGTGGGCGATCCTGGCTTTGTGGGCCTCTCGGAGAGAAAGAATTGGAGCCACTGCAGAAAAGGCTCTGCTCTTATATGTTTTTCATCGGCTCACAAGTAGCTGAGAGAGGAGACAAAACCGGGGGCCATATGCACTTTTGACAGCTCAAGAGGTGAATTAAAAAAAAACACCTTCCAGTTTTGTGTGTGGTGAATCCTGCTTTTAGCTTCATCGGTGTGTGTGTGTGTGTGTGTGTGGAGCTTTCCATCATATTTCTAGTGAAGACCCCAGTAGCACCACTTCTGCAGCTGCGGTGGCATTAGAGGGGAGCTGCCCGAGAGCCATTCTCTGCGCCACCCAGGCAATGTTGATTCCAAGGGAACTCCTGATCGGCCTCCCAGATGGCTGGAGAGCACAGGGGAGCAGATGGCCTCCTAAGTATGCTGTCTAATCTCCGGGAAGGAAGCTGTGAAGTGGCTGAAACCGAAGCCTTGCAAAGACCGAGCACCGCTCTCCCAAGAGTTACCCATCTGCCGGACACATGGAGCACACCTGGCTTACGCAGCTCACCAGCAAAACGTGGATGCCCTCCTGATCTTTTGCTTCCACAGCACATTCGCCAGCCTGAGCATGTGGAGATTTGAAGATAAGCCTCATTAGAGCCCCCAGTGTCACTCATTTGGTGAGGAAAAGAGAGAGAGAGAATTAGAGACAGAGACAGAGACAGAGACAAAGAGGCAGAGAGAGAAAGAGAAAAAGAGAGAGACACACACACAGAGAGAGAAAGACAGAGAGACAGAAAGAGAGAGACAGAGAAAGAGAAAGAGAGAGAAGAGCCTTTCATATTTTATGTAGCATTATAGGGTATAAGATGTCAGACTTTTCCCTGTAAATGGGGGAAAAAAACCTTTTAAAACTGTCCAAATTCAGGTTTTAATCTTGCTTGCAAAAAGGAGAGCCGCGCTCTTCCTATGCTAGTTCAAGAAGTGGGCTCTGTCTGCTAGCTGTGGATTCAGATTTAATTAGTAGCGTGGCTATCTCCCATCCTGGCATGTGAGTTTCTGCTGAATGTTTTATCAGTGAAATGTGAATGGCTACAACCTTGTCGTCGCGCCCAGCCCTTCATCTTAATGGCTGCGTGACCAGCTACAAAGCACTTCTTGGATAGAGGCTTCCTGCTCTTTGAACCACTTACCAAGACTCCCAATAGGCTTTCCTGTTTGAATCCTGATCTCATTTTAGGTGGGACCTTGCTAGGAGATTGCCTTATGTCTCCCATCAGGAGAGATTTTTTTATACCTAATTGACAATAGAATAATGGAGAGAAAAGATGAATCAGACATGGCACCAGTCCGCTCTGGGAGGGGAAATACCGGGAAATTTGGGGGCCAGCGCCTGAGAATCTTGAGCAGGGGTAGTCAAACTGCGGCCCTCCAGATGTCCATGGACTACAATTCCCAGGAGCCCCCTGCCAGCATTCGCTGGCAGGGGGCTCTTGGGAATTGTAGTCCACGGACATCTGGAGGGCCGCAGTTTGACTACCCCTGATCTTGAGGATTGGGGAGGGAAGGCACATTGATATGTATATTCCAAAGTGGATTTCTCCGAATGAACTGATCTCTGTCTCAGGTGTAATCTCAGGAGCTCTCCAGCCGCCAACTGGAGGTTAAAAACCCAAAAGTGGGGAGTGTACAATAAAAAGTCTGCATCATAAAAGGATACCAGAGTTAAATTATGTAAAATTCCATAGCAGGATCCTGGTTTCAGCAACCTATACGTGGCAGAGTAGGCCTCAGTCCCTAATAATTTTTCCAAATAACTGTCTGTAAGGCAGCCTTTTGTGGGCAGAGGCAGCAAATCTGTTTATTTGTTATGCTGTATTATTGGACTGATTTCTTCCAATGTGGCTCATAGTAAGTTCAAAACATGAACTAAATGAAAGGAAGACCCAACTGGAAAAAGGAGGGGGGGCACCCAAGGAGGTCTAGAAGAAGAAGAAGAAGAAGAAGAAGAAGAAGAAGAAGAAGAAGAAGAAGAAGAAGAATTGGTTTTTAGAGGCTGCTTTTCTCTACCCGAAGAAGTCTCAAAGTGGCTTACATTCGCCTTCCCTTTCCTCTCCCCACAACAGCCACCCAGTGAGGTGGGTGAGGCTGAGAGAACCCTGATATCACTGCTCAATCAGAACAGCTTTATCAGCGCTGTGGCGACCCCACGGTCATCCAGCTGCCTGCATGTCAGGGAGTGGGGAATCAAACCCAGCATGCCAGATTAGAAGTCCGCACTCCTAACCACTACACCAAACTGGCTCTCCTGGTTTAGGGGAAGGAAAACCACAGGGTGAAGTAGTGAGCTGTACACAGTAATGTGCATCTATTTGGGGACAAAAATCAAAAAGAGGGGAGTGTACAATACAAAGTCTATATCAACAAAGGAAACCAGAACATCTGGAATCCCATATAGTGTCATCAAAGACACTATAATCTTACAAAGCCATTGTGGTATTGTTTATAATGTGAAATATTCTAATTCCTACAAACAAAATTTACATTCAGAAACTTGACATGTGTTCATTTCGACAAACAAAACTTATATCCAGAAATTAAACATATGTTACAATCAATGTGAGCGACCATAGTCCCTTAATTTCAGTGATCCTCCCCAAGTCTTTTGATTGAAGAAGCTGAGGAGGACTGATGTTTAATATCTGAATATAAATTTTGTTTGTAGAAATTGGAACATTTCGCATTATAAACAATATGCCTTTGTAAAATTACAGCGTCTTCGATGGTAGTGTACATGGGATTCCAGATACTCTGGTTTCCTTTTTTCGTGTAGACCAACTGGAGGGTGGCAACACCAGTCCTTCCTGCAAGTTTTTAATTTTCCTTTTTTAAAAAGAGAAATTCTATAGGGTTGTGAGTGTCCTGCATAGTGCAGGAGGTTGGACTAGATCAAGGGTAGTCAACCTGTGGTCCTCCAGATGTTCATGGACTACAATTCCCATAAGACCTTGCCAGCAAACGCTGGCAGGGGCTCATGGGAACTGTAGTCCATGAACATCTGGAGGACCGCAGGTTGACTACCCCTGGACTAGATGACCCATGGGATCCCTTCCAACTCTATGATTCTATGATTCTGTGCAAGATTCTAGTTCAGTGGCCTCTCAAAGACCAACAAGATTTCCATGATATAAGCTTCTTCTTCTTCTTCTTCTTCTTCTTCTTCTTCTTCTTCTTCTTCTTCTTCTTCTTCTTCTTCTTCTTCTTCTTCTTCTTCTTCTTCTTCTTCTTATTATTATTATTATTATTATTATTATTATTATTATTATTATTATTATTATTATTATTATATTTATGTGCCGCCCCTCCCTGTGGAAGTCAAAACTCCCTTCATCAGCTTTGACTTTCAAAATCTCATACCCTGGAAACCTGGTAAAGTCGCCATGTCCCTCCCGGCCATTGGGGTAGGGTAAGCTGACCAGATCCCGGTTGGGTACCTGATGGAGGTTTGGCGATGAGCCTTTGGAGGACAGGGACCACAGTGGGGTCAAAGCCACAGAGTCCACTCAAAGCAGCCATTTAATTTGGAGGAACTGATCTCCATCGTCTGGAGATGAGCTGTAAAACCTGGAGATCTCCAGGTCCCACCTGGAGCCTGGCATCCCTAAAATCTGGTCTTTTGAGGTGCCACTTGGCTCTTCTGCAGACCAACATAGCTATTAATCAGAAATGAAATCCTGCGTGGATGATCAATTGATGGTGCAGCCCCTCCTCTTTAACCATTTGGTAGAGTGATATGTAAAAGTGAACAGACCCTAGCACAGGGGTGGCTCTCCAGAGAGCTGCGGACAACAATTAGCCCCCTGGGGATCATGGGAATCGTAGTCCCTGGACTTCTGGAGAGCCACAGTTTGGCCACCCCTTCCCTAGCACAAGGGTAACCTGCAGGGCCTACAGGAATTTCACCTTTTACCATACCAAAAGTACCCTTTAGCAGATGCGATTTCCACACTCCCTGTTTTTAACGTTGGCCAGTATTACAGCAGAAAGCAAGTGCGATATCTAGGATTGCACAATGTGTCTGTGGTACACAGGAAGGAGGAGAGAATAGGCTGCCTAAGGAGGTGGTGAGCTCCCCCTCACTGGCAGTCTTCAAGCAAAGGTTGGATACACACTTTTCTTGGTTGCTTTAGGATGCTTTGGGCTGATCCTGCCTTGAGCAGGGGGTTGGACTAGATGGCCTGTAGGGCCCCTTCCAACTCTATGATTCTATGATTTTATCAATAGCAAGTGTACAACAAGCTTATGCCCAGCAAGGCTCTGGAAGCAGACCTGGTTTTATTTCTCAGAATGCTCGAGCACCGAACGAGAGGCAGATGGCAACAAGGAGTGAGAGAAATTCAGAGTTCAAAAAAGGACCCTCTTGCCCTGAACTCAGAATCTCTTGTCTCATAGTCTGTCCCTCTGACAGGGTTCTCTGCTCTTCTCATTTTTAATCCTCGCATTCCCCCCCTCCTCCATCCTGTATCTCCCTCCAGGCCTGCCAGCTTGGCCATGTGGCCTAGTAATTAGAGAGCTGAATCCCTGGGAGACCCTCGGAGGGCCGCTGTACAGCTGTAGCCCCAGGGTCAAGGAGCAGACAAAGGCTTTGCTATTAATTGCATCAACACATTCTCCCCCCCCCCCCCCGCACTCTTCTTGCTCCCGCCCCCTTGTTCTCCCCTACCCCCTCCATCTATCCACTCCGCAGTTGGACGGAGGCTATTGGGCAGGGGGCTCATTAAGGATTCCCCTCGTGGAGATCAGGAGAGGAGGGGGGGCTGAGCAGATGGCAGACAGGCGGACGTGGAGCACCACCCGGCCCTCTCCTCCTCCTCTCCTCCTCCTCCTCCTCCTCCTCCTCTCGCTGAGCAGATGCCCAAGGAACAAGAGAACAAGTGCAAGAGAGAGGATTAAAGGCCACTGTGTCTCCATTAACACGAAAGGTCAGCGAGCACGCTCTTTCAGGAGGGTAGGAACAGGCCCACGGGGAGAGGCAGATATCAGGTCTAGCCAGCAGCGTGGCCCAAGAAAGAAGCAAGCCAACCCCAGGCCTGGACACGGAGACCTACAGGGCTGTTCTGTAGGGGAAGAAAACCTTCCCGTTTATTTTGGACTCGGGTGCAGTCCGGAGCTTGAGGCTTGTCTTTCATATCATGCTGGTGAACTGGGATAGGGCGGGAGTGGAGAGCAGAGCATGACATATGAATGTGCTTTGACGAGCCCCTTTGCCCCACCCCTTTCCTATGGATGTGATGGTGAAAATGCTGTCAAGTCACAGACGTCTTAAGGCAACCCCGTACTGATATGTAGGTAGGTCCCCTCCAGTTGCAAGGGACTAGTTCTAGTGGCCCCAGAAAGAGGCTTTCAAGGCAAGGGAGAAGCCGGAGGTGGTTTGTCATTGCCTTCCTCTATAACAGGGGTAGTCAAACCGCGGCCCTCCAGATGTCCATGGACTACAATTCCCATGAGCCCCTGCCAGCTGGCAGGGGCTCATGGGAATTGTAGTCCATGGACATCTGGAGGGCCGCAGTTTGACTACCCCTGCTCTATAATCTTCCTTGGGGGCCTCCCAGATCTCGGCTTAGCTTCCAAGCTCTGAGGAGATCAAGCTATAGCATCCCGCCTTCCCTTCCTCCCTCAGGCCAAAATCACCTGTGAAACCACCTGCTTGATTGTAAAGCTGATGATGTCATCCGTTCAGTCGTGTCCGACCCTCCGCGATTCTATAGGAAAGCCTTTGCCATGCGCCCCTGTCTCTGACTGCTTCTTTCAGTTGGTTCATGGTCATTCCTGTGTCGACTTTGACTGTGTCAAGCCAGAGGATCCTTTGGCGTTTCCTTTTGCCGCCGACCATGTCGAGCATTAGTGATTTTTCTAGCAAGTTTGATTGCATGGTGTGTCCAAAGTAAGTGAGCTTTAGCCGTAATATCTTCCATTCTCATGACATAGTTGGGAAAGAGGCATGATGCGAACTTTGCCATGAACTGGGTTGCCAGACACTTTGTTTGTTCAGAACCCCTTGACTACACACAATGTGAGAGCCTGATTGGAGAGCATGATGCCCCCATCCACTTCACTCCCTTGGCTTTTCCCCTTTCTGTGAGCCAGCCTAGGTATCTGTTTTCTCCTTTCCAGCAGAATTCTGGCTGTCCCACCCCTCCCTGTCACAGTATAATGTTCAGCCTGGGAGCCTGAGAGAACGAATGGGAGCTCCCTTTATGATCATGTTGACCTGTTCTCCCCCTCCCCAAATGGCCTATGATGGGCCTGGAGGGGGTGGGGAGGGGAGGGCCCCCAGATGGGTGTGTTCACAGCTCTGCTTCCCAACCATATCCTGCAGGATTGCGCCACTTCTGGGGTTTCTCAAAGCCTGAAGAATGTTTCTGGACTCAAGAGTAAGAAAAGTTGAGAAAGACTTCTCCAAGAGATAAGAAATTAATCACACAAAGCCAGTGAGGTGAGAGGCAGCATGGGCTAGTGGTTAAGAGAGACAGTCTCTAATCTAGAGAACTGGATTTGATTCCCCACTCCCTCCTCCAGGTGCTTGGTGACCTTGGGCTAGTCACAGTCCTCTCAGAGCTCTCTCAGCCCCGCCTATACCTCACAGGGTGCCTGTTGTGAGAAGAGGACAGGAAGGCGATTGTAAGCTGCTCTGAGGTGCCTTCCAGTAGTGAAAAGCAGGGTATAGAAAACAGCTCTTCTTCTTCCAATCCCCCTTTTAATCTTCCATACAAATGGATCAAGCAGTCCAGATATCTTGCTCGCTGTCACTCCTCCCTCCCCCTAATATCTGCTGGGAGATTATGGGTTAAAATGCAAATTCCCCACTAGCACAAGCCTCAAGTGACTCCCTTAAGAGGCCATCTGTCATCTGGCTGGCTCATTGTCCGTAGGGGGAAGGGAGACCTCACAAGCTAAACTGGCATCCTCTGATTTGCCACGGGGCACTTTTGGTTTGCACTGTTCCAAATCCTCTCTTCCAGGAACCGGAGGGGGAGGGGGATTTAGGGAACCCAGACAGGTACCTCTCATTTCCTTTGGATGCTCCGTGGTCTCTGGGATTGACTCATTCTGCTCTGTGATTCCTTCGGCCACTCCAGATTGTGAGAAACTTCCATTTCTATGGAAATGGAACCTCATAGGTAACCTCATAGAATGAAAGTTTATTTAAGAAAATTGAAAGCATTTACAATGAGCTGTAGTTGCCAATGATTGAACTTGGGACCTTCTGCATGCCAAGCAGATGCTTCACCATGGAACCACCTCCCCTCCCCAGGGTCATGGTCATATTCTTAGAGTACTGATCATTTAGTTCAGCCTCTATTTGGTCTGTGCAAACAAGACACAGCATTCTTAAATGACCCACCATGGCTGGTGGTAAAAAAAAGGATGATTTCCCAAACGTCACTGTAAGAATGCCCAGATACAAGTTGTTCCATGCCCGGCTTTCTCAACCAGAGTTTCATGAAACCCTGGGGTTTCTTGACGCCCCTGGAGGTGTTTCCAGAATGGATTGGAGTTCATATATGTGTGTGTGTGTGTGTGTATATATATATAATTTGTTAAACATTTAATGGGTGATATGACCATATATGGTCATGTGGAACCACCCACCCCTACCAAAATGGCCAATGATGGGCCTAGATGGGGTAGAGGAGGGGCCCCGGGTGGGCGTGATATGACCATATATGGTCATGTGGAACCACCCACCCCTACCAAAATGGCCAATGATGGGCCTAGAGGGGGTAGAGGAGGGGCCCCGGGTGGGCATATCCACAGCTCTGCTTCCCAACCCTATTCTGCATGATTGCACCAGTTCTGGAGTTTCTCAAAGCCTGAAAAATGTTTCAGGGGTTTCTCAACAGCTAAAAAGTTGAGAAAGGCTGTTCCATGCCCTGATGGTTGGCCTCCTCAAACGCAATCCATTTAAAGAAACACTGTTGGTTTCTTGTAGAAATACACCCCAAAGCAAATGAAAATTCTTGAAATTTATTCAATGCAGTCCTAGGTTATTTAAATAATTTTGCAAATAATTTTGGTTGTAAAATCATTTAAATAACCTAGGACTGCATTGAATAAATCTCAAAAAGATACCACTTTTTGCCTATTGGTTTCGTTTGCTTTTGGCTGATGGTTTGCCTGCCTTTAGCATGAATGACACTGAAACAGGCAACCAAAAGAGGCATTACCTGCAAATTACCAAATGTGAAATTGTCAATGTTTGATGTCTGCTTTAAGACGGTGGCACTGGCAAACAGCAGACGAGGAGAGGAGGCGGTTGTGGATGGGAAGAGAGAAAGTCACGGGGAAACCAGCGTAAGAATGAGGCCTTTTTTTGCGGGCACAATCAGACATACGCAAATGAACAATCTGTCGAACATCTGACTGTGCTGATCTTGATTTGTGAAGAGGCTGCAAACCTAACTGATTGGTGATAAAGCAGCCCTGCCTGCAATGCTAATGAACATGGACCAAGCAGGTTTTGCATTAAACCAGTTAAGAGAACTGCATTAAATGTCATCTGCAAAAGCATCTAGGAAAGCACAAAGCCAAGGTGCGCTGTCTCGGAAACTAAGCCCCACTGAGTACTTGTTCCAATCCTAACAGAGTTATCTAGAGTTATCAGGTGCCCCCTAGTCCCTGGCAGGGGATTGGGGGAATAAGGCTGCCAGATCCAGGTTGGGAAACCCATGGAGATCTGGGGGTGAAGCCTGAAGAGGACTGGGACCTCAGTGAGGGTGCAGTGCCCTAAAGCAGGGGTCCCTAACCTGAGGCCTGCAGGCTGTATGTGGCCCCCAACCTTTTTCTGTGTGGCCCTCCAACCTGCTTGTCTGCTGCTCTCACCCTCAGGACATTTCCCCTCAGTCCCATTGTGTTCTTCCTGCCTTGAGAGGCACCATCTGCTGCTGTTCATCCGGTCCCTTTCTTGCAAAAAAGACCATAGCAGCATTGCTTGTTTTGGTCTCCATGGTTCCTTCTGTCAGCCTCCTCTTGTTTAAAGTGACCATAAATATGGGGCCACAAGGCGGGACGCACTGGCGGTCCCGCCGCAGCGGTGGCAGCGGCAGGCGGGCCCCCCCTCTCCCCCCTTCCCCCCCCCTTCCCTGACTGGCGTCTCAATTAGGGCTGCCAGCTCTGAGTTGGGAAATACCTGGATATTGTGCAGGCGGTGCCAGCAGAGGGGCTCATGGGAATTGTAGTCCATGAACACCTGGCATTGACCACTGTTATCCTCTCCTCCTACAGCCCAGTGAGGTACAACAGGTTAGAATGGCAGGCACAAGGTCACCCAGGGAGCTTCCATGGGAGAGCGGGGATTCAAACCCAAGGCTCCCATTACACCATGTCGGCTTTTGAGATTTTAACTGGGCATTGCTAACGCACAGTCATGCAGACCCCTGTGACCATAAGGGCTAAGAACATGAGTCCTTAAAGACAAGATACTTGGGAAGCCAGATTCTGTAGCCACCTCCTGCATTTTTATGCTTCCCAGTAGTTTGACAGAAGAAAGCTGAGACGTGACCTTGCATGCAATCATCAATGAATGAATCTGGGCCACCCTCGGTAGAACTTCTTGCTTCTGTCTCTCCACAATGTTCCCTTTTCAAAGGCCGAACTATTTCATCCGATGCTGTTACCGAAACAAAACAGTGCTAGGGATTCAAACAGGCATTAAATTGGCCCGCCTTTGCCCGGAGCTTGTTAGCATGCAGGCTGGGCTATTGATCAGATATTTATGAAAATGTGTATTGATCAGGAATTTCCTCTTGCATTGGTGCTTCCTCATTTACAACTGGGTTAAAGATGCCCTTGTCACCCAGGGCTGTTCTCGCTCATGACCCACTTTCTCCATGTCATTTGGATGTCAGGCGTGTCTGCTCAGGGATACAGCTAGAACTAAAATTCTGGAAGGGATGTGAACATACAGGATGGGATTCTGATCTTTGGCCAAGAATTAGGGTCCCTAAGCAGTCTGAGAGTGGAGTGCACTGCAACCAGCTGGTACAAGCAGGCCTGCCAAAAATGGCAAAAGTATTATTTCCACTTAATATTTCTGGTAAGAGCTTGGAGGAGGAGCTGGTCTCATGGCTTAAGTGCCACTCAGCACTTAACACCCACTCAGGGTGGCTGTCCCGCCCCTGAGTGCCTCCTACACCAACCAGCTTGCCTGTCTGTCCAGAGGCCAGCCAATCGCCTTCCGTTCCCCACCCCTGACCACCCCTCCTCCTTCCACTTCCCTCTGAGGCTCGGAGGCTGCAGATCCCTGCTGCTTGAGAGCTGCCCCTGCCGGTGAGTTCCCTAACAGCTGCCTGCAGCCTTTCCAGATCCTGGGGGGAGGGGGAGGCCATCCTCAGAGTTCTTCCACTTCACCCCCCCCCCCACCTAGTGCCCATTGTATTCCTGAACGCAACAGGCTCGGCTCTTAGTTAGTAATAATAGCCTTAGTAACACACATAGTGAGAAGTTTAGAAATAACAGCAGATGGATTGGATCCTATCTCTGCCCAATCACTCTGCAGACCAAAGTTGGAAGCTTTTCTCCTCTTCCAACTTATGTGGCTCTTCCGTTGGAGGAAAAGCCACTGAAGTTAGAGGAAGACTCAGTCCACACCATCAGGATTATATGCGACAAGTGGGCAGCCCATAAGAATCCCATCTCCCCCCATAGCTGAGTTTGACATGGCTCCAGGCCCCTCTACCACCTCTGAGGCTAGCCATAGCGGCAGCAAGGATCTGGATACCACACCAAGTCTAGAAAGCCAGCTTGGTGCTGAGGTTAAGAGCAGCAGCCGCTAATCTGGACCACCAAATTTGATTCCCCACTCCTCCACATGCAGCCAGCTGGGTGACCTTGGGCTAGTCACAGTCCTGTTAGAGCTGTTCTCACAAAGCAATTTCTCTTGGAGCTTTCTCAGCCCCACCTACCTCACAGGTTGTCTGTTGGGAAGGCGATTGTAAGCCACTTTGAAACTCCTTTGGGTAGTGAAAAGTGGTGTATAAAACCTTCTTCTCCTAGAATGGAACCAGCTGCTGTAGCTGGGCTCAGAGCAGCTCCCAATGGTTGGTGCAGAATCATGATAATTGTGCATTTTTATTCAGGGGGGGGGGAAGGATTTAGATCACCATCTATTTTTTTTTTTAAGATTCTAGATTTTTCTGCAAACCTGAGGGGGTGCCTTCTCTCCCCAAATTAGTCTTCTTGTGGCCCTGAAGGGCAGATGTAGGTACCTGCAGGGCCAAACCTTTCTATTAGATATACAGATTATCTGTCTAGATGCAAGCAAGTTCCAAAAAGTTGCATAACAACAAATTGCGGATTAGCTCCTGCTGAGTTTGTTCCATATTACAAAGACGTGCCCAAACCTGTCTGAGAAAATGCTAACGTTACAATTCCTGGGACATGCCTGTCAACACTAGTGACACAACGAGGCAGGATATCTGCAGTCCAAAGCAAGGCGTGGCCCGATACATCAGCCCCTCTTCCATGGAAGGAGCCAAGAAGAGATCCAAATATCAAAACCTGACAATCAAAATCAAAAGAAATACGAAACCTCGAGAGCCCGAAGGCAATTCCTCTTGTTTTGTTTGCTGCACAGCGGATACCTAAATCATTTTTACAACCCTGAAAAGAAATGAGCAGGCCTATATATTTTTGCTCAAACACATCCATTGCTGGCAACAGCTTTTCCAGGATCTTATTTCATACAGTGAGCATGTCAGAGGAAAACACAGGAGTCTCAGGTTCAAATGCTTGTCTGCCACAAAATTCACCGGGTAACCAGTTACTGTCTCTTCGGGTGTAACAAAATTTGAGTCCAATGGCGCATTTAAGTCTGACAAAGTTTGATTCAAGGCGTGAGGTTTCGTGTGCAGGCACCCTTCCTCAGATGATAGAACAGGAATCATAAGAGTTCAGATAGAGAGTAAATGTTTGTAAATTTGTGTTTGATGTCATGCGGAGTGCCAAAAATATAATGTCTTCAAAGGGTATTATGCGGAGTTGTGCGGAATGGGCAGGGGTACAGGGGTAGTCAACCTGTGGTCCTCCAGATGTCCATGGACTACAATTCCCATGAGCCCCTGCCAGCAAACGCTGGCAGGTCGACTACCCCTGTATACAATATGCTGTAGACATCCACAAATACGCAGCATGATAATGAAAATCAGGTAATTCCTTGCTCGTCTAAGACTGTTTCTGCACTGGGAACTTCACTGCTCCGGCTCCCAGGAGACAGCACAAATCCAGAGTGGATGGGGTACACCAGGCCAAATGTTCCCCCATGTGGGAGCAGGAAAAGGTGGGGCAACCTGCCCTGGCACAAACCCCAACCTGGAGCCCGGCACGAAGCCTCCAGTGTGGAAATCTACTTTGCAGGGTTGTTGCAATTTTAAAATGGGGTGGTGAGACTCGGGACGCCCTAATGAGCACTCTGAAGGAAGAGTAGGATAAAGATCTACAAAATAAATAAGTGTCTTGAGTCATTTGTTGCAGCCTAGGCAAAGAAAGTGCAAGAGGTTTCACCACGAACTGCCCAAGTACGCTCTGGCCCAAGAAACTTGTGCCATAATTGATCTGTTAGTCTTTGCGGTGCCACGGCGAGACCCTTTCGTTGCTTGGGACTGCAGGAAACTAATACAGTAACCCCCCCCCCCTCAGAATATAGATTAACCTGTAGAATCTAGGTCAGTTTGCAACAAACAAGATTGCAAAAGCCCAGACAGGTGCAACCATACATACACACACACACACGGACACACACACACACACACGGCAAATATCTGGGAAGCCCGACAGAAGGGGATTCAGTTCAGGAGCACCCGTGTGCCATGTGGCTTCCCTTTCAAAAACAGGCCTCGATGCCATACCCAGCTCTGACAAGCTCCTGGAAAGGTTAATTGGAAAAAAGTCCTTTCCCCTGATTGTCTTATTTATTCTGCCACGGTACAAGCAGCTCAATAATCCATTCACTCAGACATTATTCCAACCCTGCTGTGGAACCCAAGCCCTCAGGCCCGACTCCAAAACATTTACAATCATCTATATGGGGGGAGGAGGGCGTGCTTGGGAGGGTAAGCGTGTGTGCGGTTTTCTCCTTTGTTTCAGAATAAAGAGGGACAAGCTTCAGAGCGTCGCCCTTCTGTCAGGGTTCCCTTTGGCAGTTAAAAGATCCATTGCAAAGAGGACATGAGAAGCGACAATCTCACAGTGAAGGCTGGGCCGGGGACCTGCCTCTGGACTTGGTTGCCCTCCCCCTCTGGGAGAAGTTTCCACTGCACATGCTCCAAGCGTCTCTATTTTCCAGGTCAGGGTTGTACAGGCAGAACATGGAGAGATGGAGTGTCATTCATGCGGTGGATGATGTCATGTCCGAGTGATGACCCAGATGTGACATCACAGCACATCTGATGCTAGGAATCCTCCCAATCTGTGAGGTGAAGACCATAGAGTTTGGGGAAGAGACAAGAAGAAGAAGAAGAAGAAGAAGAAGAAGAAGAAGAAGAAGAAGAAGAAGAAGAAGAAGAAGAAGAAGAAGAAGAAGAGTTGGTTCTTATATGCCGCTGTTCTCTAACCAAAGGAGTCTCAAAGCAGCCTACAATCACCTTCCCATTCCTCTCCCCACAACAGACACCCTGTGAGGTGGGTGAGGCTGAGAGAGCCCCGAAATTACTGAAGAAGAAGAAGAGTTGGTTCTTATATGCCCAGAAAGCTGGGTTATAAAGGAAGACAATACATTTTTTCCCGTGCTACTTGCTGCTGGTAAAAACAGTTTTCTCCTCTTTTCCCCTTGTGGAAGGAGTAAATCCAGTAAATTCGACAGTCTTACCAAAGGAGCACGGTGACCGAGTGTCCATTTGAATCTTGGTCTCTCTAGTCCCATTTCAATACTGCTGCTGTCTGTTCCAGCCACTACCTCCAAAGCAGACATAGGCTCCAAGGGAACTGATCTCCATAGTCAGAAAATAATTCTGGAAGAAGTCCAGGACTTGGGGGATGATCACCCTCATCTTGCTTTAGAACAGCGTCACTGTTTAGGGCTGCCCCATGAACAAGGCGTGTTCTTGTTCCCGATTGTTTGGCTGATGGATTTGTATGTCCCTCCATTCTAGGCACAGTGGATTGGCTGGTATTATAAATATCACATGCTGATCTTTGCGTTGAGGGCTAGAAATGGACCTGTCTCCTGTCCTCTCCCCCATTAATGGTGGCTTTGAAAGAAGGAGGCCTCACTTCAAGAAGGACGTAGATAAAATTGAAAGGGTACAGAGGAGAGCGATGAAGATGATCTGGGGCCAAGGGACCAAGCCCTATGAAGATAGGTTGAGGGACTTGGGGATGTTCAGCCTGGAGAAAAGGAGGTTGAGAGGGGACATGATAGCCCTCTTTAAGTATTTGAAAGGTTGTCACTTGGAGGAGGGCAGGATGCTGTTTCTGTTGGCTGCAGAGGACAGGATCCACAGTAATGGGTTTAAACTACAACGATATAGGCTTGATATCAGGAAAAAAAATTTCACAGTCAGAGTAGTTCAGCAGTGGAATAGGCTGCCTAAGGAGGTGCTGAGCTCCCCCTCACTGGCAGTCTTCAAGCAAAGGTTGGATACACACTTCTCTTGGATGCTTTAGGATGCTTTGGTCTGATCCTGCGTAGAGCAGGGGGTTGGACTAGATGGCCTGTATGGCCCCTTCCAACTCTATGATTCTATAAGGATCCCCTGAGCTTTGAAAAGAAAAGCTGAGCTATGCTGTGTTCCTGCTGTTTTCCCGTCTTGCCTGACGGATTTCAACTCCAATGCAGACATACCTGTGATATTAAGGAGAGAACACATAACTAAATATAGTAAGAGAAGGGGGGAGCGGGGGCTGTGCGAGCAAATAGTCTGCAAGAACTGAACTGCTTTTTTCCCCGAATCAACTTGCCTGAAAATTTTCTTTTACTTCCAGGGAGGCACGATCAGCTGAACTGACTCATGTAGGGACCGAGCATGAAAATATGCCACCAAGTCTGGAGAGAAAAAAATGATGTCCCTTTAATAAGAGCTTAAAGTGTTGAGAGAGGTAGTGCAAGCTTTTCTTGGCATGACGTGAAATAACTTCGCCTGATATTAAAGGGATGGGGCATTTCGGCCCCTCCAGGTTTGTTGCCAAGCCTAGCAGGTACAGAGCACCTTTTAATCACTGCCAGATAATCAATAGTCTCCATGATTACACAGCAGGCAGTGACCTTTTTTACCTTAAGGATGTTTTTCACCACTTCCAGTGAATCCTAAACAGCTGCAGTTGACTTGTGGCAACCCTGACAGGTGTGGCTAAACTGTGGCTCTCCAGATGCCCATGGACTACAATGACCATGAGCCCCTGCTGGCAGGGGCTCATGGTCTTTGTAGTCCATGGGCATCTGGAGAGCCACAATTTGGCTACTCCTGAGTTTTCAAGGCCTGAGACAAACGTTCAAGGCAAGCAATGAACATTGTCTTTGTCTCCGCCTAGCAACCCTGTTCTTTCTTGGCAATCCTCCATCCGAGTACTAATCAGAGCTGTTCTTTCTTAGCTTCCTAGATCAAGCTAGCCTCAGCCATCCAGGTCAAGGCAAGCAGAGGTACACTTTTGAAGTGCATCGGCTTCAGTGGGCTTCAAAGATTATAATATACATCTGTTTAAGGTTGCACTGGCGGTGATGTTAAATTGAGGAACTCCATTTTTAGGATTAAATTCTAATTCACCGACAAGGGAATCCCCGTTTTGAATGTGACTCTTATAATAGCTCGCCACCTGGATTTTGCAGGGAAATCCAGAAGGTGAATGATTGTATTAGCTCCACACTCAGTGCCGTGTGGTTCCCACCCTTCCCACCTGCAAAAGGATTCTATCGATTGCCCTGCTAAAAGACGGTGTGTGGGTAAGCAGTTGATCTGCTGCCTGAATGATGTTTTGCATCACACTTCTTGAATTATTCTATTATTATACATAAATTTACAGTATTGTTTTGATTGTTATGATTCTCTTTATAAATGACTATTTTGCACTTTAGGAGGTATTATTGAATACCGTATATACACGCATATACGCCAACCCACATATAAGCCGAGGCACCTAATTTTACCACAAAATCTGGGCAAATTTATTGACTTGCATATAAGCCGAGGGTGGGAAATGCTCCATCATCACAGGCTCTCCCATCCAGCCTCCCCCCCCCAACAAATACAGAAAAGTCAAGCTGCTGGTTTTTGTACCCCGCTTTTCATCCACAGAAACCAAAAGAATAGTTTGGAAGAAGTGATTAAGAAGAGCAAGAATTGAAGGCAAAATGGAAAAAAAAACAGAGTCCCTCTGTCAAACCGTTTACATCCTACAAGCTGTCAGAGCAACGATTGGCTGGCTGGAGCAGGCTTTTATTTCAGTTACCGTATATACCCACGTATAAGCCGAGGAGGGCTTTTTTAGTGCAAATAAAAGGTGCTGAAAACTAGGCTTATACGCAAGTATATTTTTTCCTGTTAACAAAAGGGGCAAGGTCAGGAAAGACCTTTCTCCACTTGAGAAAAATGGTGCACCTCAGATGGACTGCAGAGACACTAGATGGTATCAGATTCAGTATAAGCCAGTCTCAGGCATTACTGCCTCTGCTCTCACCAGGCTCCACCCCCTAATTTGCAAGGCACTGCCCTTAGTTCCCAGGCTCCTCCCACCGAGTATCGGGGTTCAAGCTGACATCCCAAAGAATGAGAGTTGCCTCCTTCTTCCATTCCTATAATCACCACCTTGCCAAGGGAAGAGCATCCTAAGTCTTTTTTTAGAGTGGCAATTTCATCACTTAAAGCAGGGGTAATCAAATTGCAGCCCTCCAGACGTCCATGGACTACAGTTCCCATGAGCCCCTGCCAGCATGTGTTGTCATGGACTCATGGGAATTGCAGTCCACAAACATCTGGAGAGCCACAGCTTGGCCACCCTTGTGTGCCAGAAAGGTAACATGATTGAAAGACAGAAACCATAAAACTGGCTTTTCCATCCGATACCTTGCTACTCTCATTGGTCTGTTGTGTTCTCACCAGTTTATATTGTGGTCTCAATTGTATTCTTGCCAGCCACACACAAACACACATTATTTAATGCAGCTATAGGAGTTGAGTCCATACATATGTAAGCTTAGTCTATATGCTCGTTGGAGGCAGGGAGCTCTTTTCCATTTCCAAAAAGGGCCCCATGAGACCGATGGCGCGATTCAATATTTTAAAAAGAGGAATAACAGATAGTACGCCTTAGCACTTATCAATGAATGGAAGTCTGACAATGCCCAATCCCCACTGCTTGCGAATCAACAACTCGGAAGGAAAGAGGGTAAGAGGAAAGAGGGAGGGATGAGAAAAGCATATTTGCTTACCTAATCAAAGACTAACAACCCAGAATTCAAAAGATCCTAAGGGGACAAAGTGTTCCAAGAACCAGATGTAGACTTTGAAAAAAAAAACTGTTTGGCAGGGATTCATAAGATCCCATGAAATCCCTGCTGCACTTAATGCAAAAAACAGCATTCCGGTATTTTCCCATCAAATACAGCCGAGCAGGCATCCTTCAAATCTGGATTTCCATCTGACAGTTCTCTGGTTCAATTCAAAGTCTTTCACATCACTGCGCAGATGGTCCCTCCCGCCCACCGGTGCCTTCATTTTGCTTTACAAAACGAAAGAACATTCCTGCTTGAGAACCCCTCCAGCCTGAATCGGGAATAACAGCCTTCTGCTCTTTCGCAACAGAGCTGTTGAGCCAAAATCGAGGGCTGTGCAGAACAAGCAGCTCAAAGCTTCTGACTCTCGGTGTTACTGTAGCCTGGTGGCTGAAGCACTGGTTTCTGGTTCAGCAAGTCCCCAGTTCAAATCTTGAGTTAGCCATGGACTTGCTGGGAGCATTACTGAACATGTAAAACCACACGGAGCTGCTGCTGAAAATGGTAGGCTTGTGTCAATCCCTTTCTTCCATTTGGTACAATTTAGCTGTTGCCTGAGATCACTGTGCTATACGTTTCTCCATTAGAAGTAGCCAATGACGTAAAATTGCAGGACAAGGATAAAAAGGTAAAGGTATCCCCTGTGCAAGCACTGGGTCATGTCTGACCCTTGGGGTGATGCCCTCCAGCGTTTTCGTAGCAGACTCAATACAGGGTGGTTTGCCATTCCCTTCCCCAGTCATTACCGTTTACCCCCCAGCAAGCTGGGTACTCATTTTACCGACCTCGGAAGGCTGAGTCAACCTTGAGCCGACTGTTGGGACTTCAGAAGGATGGAAGGCTGAGTAGACCTTGAGCCGGCTGCTGGGATTGAACTCCCAGCCTCATGGTCGGAGCTTTCAGACTGCATGTCTGCTGCCTTACCACTCTGCGCCACAAGAGGCTCTAGAACAAGAATGTCTGGATACAAACTGAAACAGAATCTGGGCCCACCCTAGATACGTGAGATCTTGGCTCCCCCTGGGATGGTCCCCTTGAGCTACTTTTTCCAGGAGGTCTGTTGAGCCAGGGGGTGGGAGGGAGATGTTGCCACCAGGGGGTGGTTGTAACTGGGTTTTTAATGATTTTAACTGCGGGATTTTATGATTGTTATGGGATTTTATTGTGGGGAAACATTCTTGTGAATCTCCATGAGTCCTTTGGGGAGTGGTGGTATAAAAATTGAAATTTAAATAAAAATAAACAAACACCAGGAGACAGGTTGCCCTTCTCAGAGGTAGTCCTGTGTTCCTTGCAAAGTTTTGTTCTTCCTTACCGTACTTTAAGCCAGGGGTAGTCAACCTGCGTTTGCTGGCAGGGGCTCATGGGAATTGTAGTCCATGAACATCTGGAGGACCACAGGTTGACTACCCCTGCTTTAAGCAACCCACTTTGTATGAGTATATATACATGCTCTCCCCATCTGTAATATGAGGAAATAATTCTAATCAACTTTACAGGGTTGCCGTAAAGGAATGTCAAATGTACTGCTATTATGAATCTTTCTGCAGTCAGAATGAGTCAGGCTAAAGCCAGCTAGGTGTCAGAGCCCTGTGTGACGACAGGAAGCAATTGCTTCTGCAACATTGCTCTTCCTGTTTGCATGTGCTCTTTGGCATTCCTAATCAAACCGGCCCACAAAGGACATTATGCAGCCGCACCTATCCTCTGAAATAGGAGCCTCCAGTCCCCAAAACACTGTGTCACAGTTACAGAACTCTTAAGTCACAGAACTTGCAAGGAACTGAAAAGCACAGCGAGAAAGACGCATAAATGAAGTACATAAATAAAGCTCTACGACTTCGCATCTGAATAAAACAGGAGCTCCGTGGAACTTTTAAGACTAGCAAAATTTATTCCAGCATCAGCTTTTATGAATCAGAGTGCCCTTCATCAGATGCTCAGGGGTGTAAATCCATCACACCAGAAAGAAGGAGAAGCTGATTCATAACAAAATCCAGTCTGAAGAGTAATAAGTGTGAAACAGGCACAACTATTGCCAGATTGCCCACATGTAACATCTGGAGCAGGGTGTAATGAGATCAGCTGATGCAACAGCAAGTTAGATATATAGCTGGTAGAGGAGATACATAAGATATGGGTACCTGTAGTGGGTTAAAAAATGACATCCACCTGTTAAGACGAGGGATGGGCATGAACCAGCTCATGAACTGAAGTTTGTGAAGAAGATTGGATGGTTCATGGTTAGGGACAGGTCAACCAGCACAAACTTTCCATGAACTTTCAAGCAGTTCATGGAGGTTCATGTGGGTTTGTGAATGGATATTCCAGAAAGACTTTAGGGTCTAACAAGACTTTTACCAACCTTCAAAGCAACAGGAGGGGCAGAGTTCTCCAGTTTCAAATGAGTCATGTCAATTTCAAGACTCCCCCCCCCCCCTCTTTACTAGCCTTTCTTTGTGTTCACTTCCCATTTCCTTGCACAGAGCTTGCAAAATCCCAGCCCCTTTGCTTGGATTTGTGACTGTGCTTTGCGATCAGTCCTTTGAAGATTGCAATGCCAGTGGCCCCCGGGTTCTGCTGGGCACTCTTTGATTGCACTGGTACTGTTGTCATTCTGTACATGGTACTGGTTCTGCTGGGCTTGCAAAAATGCCCCCCTGCTTAGATTGTGATTGATCTGGCGTTGCCACAGTGGCACTCCTTCTGCTGGGCTTCCAACCCACCCCCTTGCTTGATGTGTGATTCTGGGCTTGCCAAAATGCCCCGGCCCCTGTTTCTCTCGTTTGACCTAAGTTTAGTTGGGCTTGCACTGCTACAGTGGCGCTAGTTCTACTGGGCTTGCAAAAATTCTCCCCACCTTCAGTTTCTACTGCAGAGTTTATCTGGGGCTTTGATTCCGTCCTTGACTTGATTCAGTTCTACTGGACTTCGATTGCCCTTCCTTTATTTTTGTTTTTCCCCTACATTGGAAACCATGGAGGGTGGGCACCTTCTTTGAGGGCCCATAACTTGGACCCCATAAACCCAATCATCACCAAACGTGGAGGGCAGGTAGAGGAGCATCAACTGGAGATCTCTTGCATTTGGTGCCTCGAGCACACAGGGGAGGGCATTCTGCTCGTCACCAACTGAATCAGTTTGCTTCGCTCTTAAAAGTTCATGACGTTTGTGGTTCACAAACCGGGCATGCCACGAACCGTGAACTGAAATGAACTGCATTTTCTCAGTTGGTGCCCAAACCCATGAGTGATTGGTGCAAGATCACTCAGTAAGCTTCATAGCTGTACCGGACCCCCCCAATCCCAGTCCAAAGCTCTAATGACTGTGCAATGCAGATGCTATAACTGTGCACAAGCAACATGTGCGGAAGAGGGATTTAGGATTAAGCCTGCTAGCTCTTCTCCCTCTTATGCCTCCTGACATCAGCACAGAGGCTGCATGTGTTCGAGCTGGCAATACATCTGCGCTCCATCTGCCCAAGTGGGAACCCTGCTTTTCGGGGCTTCCTGATGGTGGGGTGATGACCACATGGCCCCTGGAGAGTGTTAGGCCAAATCTGCCTAAGCAAAGATAGTGTGATGGACACATTCCTGCTCTCCCTCCTTCACACAAGTTGCTTGCCCGGGGTTATACTGTGTGTGCCAGTCTTCTGTTCGCTGTGTTCTTCACAGTTCACGTTGCTAGCAAGGGGCCTGGCTGCAGGGCAGGGATCCAAACAGAAGCCCAAATTTCAAAAGCTGTCAGATTTGATAGATCTATATGCATTTCGATTGCATTTTTTTCCCTTCCTTGTGAGAAATGAACTCGCAAGCTTTGTTTTTGAACCGTTTCCTCTTCCATCATGCTGAGGGTTTTTGTGCATCGGAGAAGAGAGGCTCTGGTCTGTGGAAGCTTAAACTGGAACAGGATTTTGTTGGTCTGTCGCAGCACAAGAAATGAGCTCAGTGGCACCTTGGCCGATTTGAGAAGGCCAAGAGGGTGATGATATGGAAGCGGGGCAAATTGCCGCTTTCACATGAGGCAGCCGCTGGGCAGGCCCCCTCCTGAGCCTGCCACGGATCAGGTCCTCACTTGGCCCTGCAGCAGGCCCATGTGGACATGGAAGAACCTCCCTGCCGTACGGTGGCCCAGAGGGGGCAAAGAATGCCCCAGTCGGCTTTGCAGCACTTAATTTTCATTTTGCAGGAAGCTGGGATTGCGTGGTTCCAATCTGGTGAGCCGGGTTTGATTCCCCACTCCTCCACATGCAGCCAGCTTGATGCCCTTGGGCCAGTCACAGCCCTGCTACAGCTTCTCTCACAGAGCAGTTCTCTCATAGCTCTCTAAGCCTCACAGTGTGTCTGTTCTGAGGAGAGGAAAGAAAAGTGATTGTTAGCTGCTCTGAGACCCCCTTCAGGTAGTGAAATGTGAGATATAAATATCAACTCTTCTTCTTCTGGGTGACCTTGGGATCCCCACAGCACTGATAGAGCTTTTCTGAGCAGTGATATCAGGGCTCTCTCAGCCTCACCCACCTCACAGGGTGTCTGTTGTGGGGAGAGGAAAGGGAAGGCGACTGTAAGCCGCTTTGAGCCTCCTTCGGGTAGGGAAAAGCGGCACATAAGAACCAACTCTTCTTCTTCTTCTTCTTCTTCTTCTTCTTCTTCTTCTTCTTCTTCTTCTTCTCTTCTAAAGCAGGGTGGCCAAACTGGGACTCTGTCTACTAATTACAATTCCCACGAGCAAGGACTCATGGGAATTGTAGTCCATGGGCATCTGGAGAGTCACAGTTTGGCCACCCCTGTAAAGCCTGACACAGCTGCCCCTCTGCATTTCCCCCTGTTAAAGTAAACACCTTGCTGACCATGATTTTACATCAGTGGCCAAACCAATGGTCTAAAATGGCCTAAAACAGAGGATGGGGGGAAATGGTCAATGAAAATTGGTCAGAACAAGCCAGTGACGCCAACTGCAAATGGAACAAAAACAGCTACTCTCGGTACATGCCTAAATTTGCCCTGCCCTTGGCTGCAAATTGCACCGTGCCCTTGCAAGGGATACAGCCCGCCCTGTGAGAAATATGGAAATAGCAGCCGACTCTTCTTCTTCTTACGCTAGAAATCTATCTTGAAACAGGGGCGGAGAGAGACAACCGGAATGATGCCATCAGATACTCCTTTAAGCGCAACGCTGATCGTTTCCAAGAGCCAGGCCATCCATTAACAAGCTCCAGAGAGAGCCAAATAGTCCTAACCACAGGCTGTCAAAAAAAAAGAGAAAGCGCAGGCCAATTGACGGAGAAGCACACCCCCCCCTCCCCAACACCCCCCCCCACACACACACATACCTTCTGAATATGGCCCCTGCAAGCGGAGCTTTGAATTGTGAGCAGGTCTTTGGGCATTAAGTCACAAAAGTTGATTGCACCCAAATGGGGGGGGAGACCCATTCTCACACTCCACCGAAATGACAGCCACTTGCTTCTGTTGAGACGCCAATGACGGCAGCAGCTTCTAAATGACTTTCTTCCTGGGATATTTTGTCTTACGAGCCAGAGAGAGAGAGAGCAGAGGGTTGCCGGGCTGACAACCCAAGAGAGACCATGGAGGGGCGGAGGAGAGACACGGCTGCCGGACTCATTTTACCTAAATGGGTGTAATTTGTTTGCAAGTTGCCCGTTTGGAGAAGGAAAAAAAATATATATCTTTGTTCGTGTTTCCTAAAGTAAGGCAGGGAAGTGATGAGTGGAAAACAGGTTCGGAAATTGCCTGACAAAATAACACAGACGTGGGGCTCTCAGTCCATTTCAGGGCTGCCCCCCTCCCACCCACCAAGAAAACAAGATGGAGGCAGAAATGGAGCCTTGGAAGGGGGACGGATACCCACTTGGAGAAAGACCAGCGACGGCCCATCCTGGCTGCATCTCGGCTGCATCATTTGATTGTGTTTTCCTGTTCCATTGGACCGTTCCTTTTGAAATGCGGTGTTGGCAGAGAGTTTAATCGATACTGCGAATCGCCATAAAGACAAAGCCGTAGGGGCATGTTAGGAAACAAAACCACATAACATTGGAGCAGATGCCTATGTGGTACCTTGTAATTTGATTTGTATTAAGCCTTCTTCAAACTGAGAATGTAGAGAGGGGAGTGAGCACTGAAGAAATAGCGGGAAAACGGGTTTGAATACCCAGGACCCTGTTCTGGTTACTCTGCACATTGGAACAAACCAGGGGGTGGCACAATGTGGCCCTCCAGATGACCATGGACTACAATTCCCATGAGCCCCTGCCAGCAAATGCTGGCAGGGGCTCATGGGAATTGTAGTCCATGGACATCTGGAGGGCCACAGTTTGCCTACCCCTGGAATAAACGTTTGAGAGACTTATTGAGCACTTCAGAATTGATTTGTCAGCCTCCTGCTTTCCCTTGCCTTTTCATGGACTTCTTCATGAGGCATCATCGGTTTCACCAATGCCCAGCAGTTGGGTGGGAGGCCACCAAGGAAAGCACGGTTCTTGCGCAGGTGAAGGCAATGGCCAAAACGCTTCCGCTCATCTCTTGTCATGAAGACTCCAGGACTTGTCTTAAATTGGGGTCCAACTTGATGGCCCTTTATTATTTTATCAAGCAACAGCCCTGAGAAGCAAAAGCATGCTTGAAGGAAGAATGGCTTACCCAAAACTCCCTCCTCTCCCTAGGCTACAAGCAATGGGGCAGTTTTTGATAGGGAAAATTACCTTCTTTACCTCCAGGGCTCCATTCCAGATCAAGATCCCCAGGGGGGGTGAATTACATGTTGGGGCTATCATATATCCCATGTATTGGGTCCCAGGTACAAGGAGACCCGAAGAGTTAGGATCAGCGATTAAGCAAACAGCCTGGGCTTTCCGCCCCATAATGTGCAGAACAACCACGGTTGCTTTAATAGCTGCACAGGTGAAAAACATAAATCAACATTATTTACCAGATTTCCCCCTTTCACTTTGAGCCACAGAAGGAACCAGCTTGCAGTGCAAAAGGAGTTAAAGGGTAGACAGAGCTCAGGCTGATGGCTTTGTGGGGGGGCAGGGGGGGCAGAGGGGGAAAACCCATCAGTGGCAGGCTGTGTCATAAAGAGAAAAAGGTCCGGGAATTAGCTGAGTGGCAGTAAATTTCCTGGATAATACAAAAGCTCTTTCCTCCGGATGGAAACGGCGGTCGACTTGCAGGATTCCTCGGGCATCAGAGGATGAAATTAGTGGCTCCCACCCAAGGCAAGGACAAGGCAAGGATCTTAAGTGTGCCCCCCCCCAACACACACACTGAATCTCCTCTAAGAGCTGAGAAACATTTATTTATTTACCCAGGTTTCATTCATTCCCTTTCCCCATCTCTATCATCTTCCTAATTTACCTTTAGAGTCTGGGGTGGGGGAGAATCACGAGGAATGGACCGTTTCTAAGGCAGGAGGCAGAACTGAAAAATGAGACGGCATCTCTGTGAGCAGCTAATGGCACAGACCCAAGGAGCTCTGCTTGGCAGGCAACTGTATGCAACAGGGCTTAATCCCAAGAGAGTGTAATTCAGGGAGCATTAGTATGGTGCAACCCTAAATGGAGTTACATCACTCTAGTCCTGGCTTTCTCAACCAGGGTTTCATGAAACCCTGGGGTTTCTTGACAGCCCTGGGGTTTCTTGACAGCCCTGGGGTTTCTTGACAGCCCGGGAAGGGTTTCCCAAATAGGTGGGAGTTAATTAAATTTTATACATATACTAGGGGCAAAGCCCGTTGTACCCAGGAATACAACGGGCGCTGGCACACATGCCTGCTCTGTGGCTTTCCAGGGTGCTGACCCCCTCCCCGCTCCATTCCCGTTCTTTCTGTGCCTCCCCCCCCTCCAGTCTCCACTGATCCTGCTGGGTAGGGACCAGACCCTAGAGGGCTGATGGTCTAGGCCAGGGGTGGGCAAACTGTGGCCTTCCAAGATGTCCATGACCTACAATTCCCATGAGCCCCTGCCAGCGAATGCTCATGGGGATTGTAGTCCATGGACATCTGGAGGGCCACGATTTGCCCACCCCTGGTCTAGGCCCTGGCTTGACACCCCTGAGGGATAGTTCTCAACGTGTCTGTCAGCTCAAAGACAGGACCCCAACCATAAGGTTTTGGGTCATGGCCTTGAGATCTGGGGGTTCTAGATCTGAGAAGATTCTCACAGTGCTGGGTTATCCCCGACCTTCTACTGACAAAGTTTCTGGTCCCTCCCCCTCTCCAGCTCATCTGGTTGCTCCCCAGGAGAGTCTGGGTCTCGGACTGTGGCTAGCTCAGCAGGGGTCATGGCGTTCATTATGCAACGCCAAAAGACTCCTGCACTCGTAGCATTAAATAAATTGCTATAATTATTATATTGAGAAGCAAGTCCAGCCAGTGTTGTTTAAACACAGGGCTGAGGGATTGATTGCAAAGAATGGGTCTTATTGAAAAACTGCCTCCTCTCCTGAAATCTCCTGCTTCTATTCCAAGGATAAACAGTTTCTCACTTCCATTCATCCATTGGTGTGCATCTTCAAGGTCAAGAATGCATATTCAAGGTCAGGAAAAGGCCTGGTGGTGGACATTAGCATCTACTTTTTCTCCCTTCTTCTACTGCTCCTCTGGCCCATAAATGAGTGATTACACTGTCATAGCCTTTGTGCTCCATATGGTCCAGCCTCAAGACCACGGATGAGTTAGTCCCACATTGTCCTCTCTCTGATTTTTCATCTTCCAGCTATAGCCATCTTTGATGGCACCAAAATCTCTCAATGCCTAAATGACTCACCTCTTATCCCTCACTGCCCCACAATGCCTGGAACGCTGAGACAGAGCATAATGCCACCTCTTCCTATCACATCCCTGTTTGAAACAGAAACATTCTTAAAAGCTTTTGGCTGAATACTTCATTATTTTGTTCTTATTTACTTCATTTATACCTTATTGATCTCCCCAAAATGGGAACTCAAAGCAACACGTGTCATTCTCCTCTCCTCTGTCCTTACTACAGTCCTGCCAGCTAACTTAGGCTGGCCCAAGATCACCCAGCAAGTTTCCCTGGCAGAGTAGGGATTTGAACCTGGGTCTCAGTCTCATGGTGCCTTGGTCTGCTGCCCTAACCACGAGACCACACTGGCTCTTATCCTGAATGGAAACAACATTTCACATTAGGTTTGCTCTCATTCTCCAGCTTGGTGTAGTGGTTAAGATCAGCGGGTTCTAATCTGGTGATCTGGGGTTGATTCCCTACTCCTCCTTCACATGCAGCCAGCTGAGTGACCTTGGGCTAGTCACAGCCCTGATAGGGCTGTTCTCATAGAGCAGTCCTGTCAGTGCTCTCTCAGCCCCACCTCCCTCACAGGGTGCCTGTTGTGTGGAGAGGAAGGGAAAGCGACTGTGAGCCACCTTGAGACTCCTTCAGGTAGAGAAAAGAGGCATATAAGAACCAACTTCTTCTTCTTCTACCCCTTGCCCCTGTCGCTTCTTCTCTCCCCACCTTTTCCTTCCCTTTTCCTCACTCTGCCAGTGTTAAAATTAAGTCTACAAGCTCCCTGCAGGCAGAGACCTATCTTTTTATTTTATTGTGCTGTTGGTTTAAAAGTACCATGTTCATTGCTGGTCCATAAAATAATTGTGGTTAAATAATAAAAACGTCACTCTTTACATGTAAAGGAGGCGGGTTCCCCTTCAGCACATGCTTTAGCGTCAGCTGTGATTCACATTACGAATTACGAAGACAGAAGCTAGGCGTTAAGGTGGGCCCTGGTCTCCTACGATTCAAGATCTGATCTAACTTCAACGTGATGAGAATTCTTTTTTTAAAAAATAGGATATTGTGAACAAACTCAGCCTTCCAGCCTTTATTCTGACCTGACAGTTAAGAGTTAGGATGAAAATGCAGTAGCACAATCAAGCACAATCCTTTGCAGTCTCTGGAGTCTTCAGCCAACTTCAAAAGCAGATCTGGTTACCTAGAGCTGGACTTGCTGACCTGATCTTTTCCCAAAGAGCCATGGGTTCATTGTGCTGTCAAAACAGCCTACAGCCTGGTTTAGCTTCCACTTCCTGACCCAACAATAATTGAGTCCAATAACACCTTTAAGACCAACACAGATTTATTAAAGGCATGAACTTTCAAGTGCAGGCACTCTTCCTCAGACTAAATGGAACAAGGATCATAAGCATGCAGATATAAGGAAAACGTAGACTGTTGCAAACTGTGTCATAATACAGATTAAGCCATATGATGCCACATGATAATTCTTTGCTAAAACAGCTAATCAGTCTTTTTGAGTTCAGTTGGTTCACAAAAACAATCGAGAAATAAAACTGACCTTGTTAGTAACTAATAGCAGACACTTTCCCAGTTGTGAAAAGAAATAATTAAAAGAAATTAGTTGCTTGACCCAGTCAGCGGTGCTCAGCAAAGCCGGTCTTCATCAAGCTCCCTGCCTCTCCCATCTGTCAATATTCTGTTATCCACGAGCAGATCTCAGAAGCTAAGCAGGGACGACCCAGACAAGTATTTGGATGGGAGACCTCCAAGGAGCATGAGGGTCATGATGCAGAGGCAAGGGACGAGAAACCATCTCCAAACATCCCTTGCGTGGCTGACAGACAATCCTCGGATTTCCTGGCTACGTTACACACACCATGCAAAAAATTAAAAAATACCAGCAGCATTTAGACGATCAGAAAATTTTGCAAATCATCTCGGAGGAAGGGTTGGCAGAAAGATAGACAGACAACAGCCCGAGTTTAAGCCTTTCCACTCTACAGGGGGGATCAAACCGAATTATTCCCAACAGGCTGAAAATACCACAAGGGAATTGGCATGGAATCCCATATCTGCCTTCTTGAATGCAGAATCATAGAATCGTAGAGTTGGAAGGTGTCTCCAGGGCAGGAACTCACAACTACCTGCCCACCTACAGTGACCTTAATTTCATGCCTCAGTGACCCCACACACACACCAAAAATCTCCAGGATCCAGCCTGGCCTGGAGGAAATTCACTTGCCATGTTAGGTGCATGGGTAAGTGACTAAAATCACATTTCAATTTGCAACAGTTTCAAACTAACCCAGTGGCTGTCATTGGAGGGAGGGGGAGGTAAATCAACAGCAGAAAGAAAAACAGGAAGTCAAGAAAGAAGATCAGACACCCTTCTGCACAATCGGAAGTTGATGGCTAAAAATGCCCCCTGGACATTTAGTGGCACAACCTGAGCATCGTTATCTTCTGTATATGCAATGAGAAAAGTGAGAGGGAAGTCACACAAAGGAACCTCAACTCCTAGGATGTGTTATTTTGCCTAGCAACTGGTAAAGCCAGAAGACAGTTTGATACGAGAACTTTTGCTGGGTACAAGTCAGAATGCTGGTTCTTTCCCAGAAAACCTTCAACACATGGCTAGGTTAGTGGGATGGGATGCTGGCTAAAATATCCACCTGCGCACATGATCATGGAGATCCTCGCAGTCACTACCCGTCATGTCACTGCCCCTGGACATAAGTTAGTGGGCTACCAGAGATGGCATATTCTTTACTGTGGTTTCTTCTCTATGCCATTCTCCCCCCACATGCGTTTGTCAGATGCCTACACTTCGGAGCTTCTGGCATGCCGTGAAACCATCACTATTGATTCAGGTGAGAACCCAGATTGTCTTGGCTGATGCTTGTTGATTTGGCTTAAACTGGGTATTGTTTGCATCCTGTTTTAAAGCTGCTTGTTCCTGTCTCCTTGGTGTAGTCGGTCTTCTTGCTCATGAAGCTGCCTGGTACCAATTCATGTCTCATGCAGCACTGGCTAATCTGCCTGGCAGCAGTTCTCCAAGCAGAGAAGGGTATTGCCTCACCCTTGTTACCTGAGATCCTTTAAACTGGAAAGACGGCAGGTTCAACCTGGGACTGGCCGCAAGCAAAGTCAGTGTAGCACCACTAAGCCACACTCTTCATGGAGTGACGTGGGGTTATAAACCATTTCAACAAGTTTTATCTGTTGATAAAGTGCCTTGAGAAGCCCATGGGCTTGGTAGGCAGGTTTAGGAATATTTTAAATATATATAAGAGAGCCCCAGTGTTTTCTCAAAGCATGTTTTCAAGAGTTGTTAGGCCGTTTTGCCCTCTTCTAGTGACCTCCCAACTTTAGTTACAACGTAATGAGGGAAAAGAGTCAGAGCTTCTGTTTTGATGCTGCTGAGGTGTCCATGAATGCACGGAGGAAGCGCTCTGTTTGTGCCTCTTCCAATAACAAGAGTTCTAGAATCCAGAGCTTCAGAGCCTTTTGGAATGATGGCTAATTGTAACACAATATAAGCAGCATGGATGGCTTGATAGTAGATATAATATGTATTGATGAGATGTAAATACGTAGGCATATTGATGTAAATACTTATGGATGGATGGATGGATGCAGAGATGCAGGGATGCAGGGATGCAGGGATGCATGGGTGCATGGATGGATGCATGGATGCATGGGTGGATGCATGGATAGATGGATAGATGGATGGTTGGACGGACAGACAAATAGATGCACAGGTTCAGATTCAGATTCAAAGTACCTTTATTGGCATAAAACACAGGTAGTTGGGTAGGCAGACAGACTCGGGCAGAATTTCTTGTCAGTCTGTCTCCGGCAGACTCCCTTTGAGAAACAAAATGATGGAGGGTCTCTTTCTCAAGCTTCAAAGTCCTCCTTGGTTGACTTTGTGAGGATTAAGCCCCCTCCCTTTACAAATCTGACTTGGGTTAACCAAGAATCTTTCGGTATAGATCAGAAAACGGCAAACCATTGTATCCCTTGGGGGCCAGAAGACCCCCAGACGAAAAAACAGAATGCTCCGTCACATGCAGTGATGGCTAAATTTTCCTATAAAGCTGTCATTAGTGAGTCACATGAGCTTCAAAGGGAAGGACTCTGCACTCAGAGGTTATGGTGGAGGTAAATGATGGACTCTCCTGCTTCCCCTCGTACAGAACCCATGGGCTGTGGTTCTTTGACTTTTCCGAATGTGCATGAGATAGCAGCACCACAACATTGATATGAAATCCCCATCAAGTCTCACTTTTTTTTTTAACCTACAAGTGAATGCTCTCCTGCAGGGCTAGGAAAAGTTTCTATTCCTTCCCACCCCTCCATTCCAAACCCCTCATCGCCACCCCAAGCTCTAGCCCAGGGGACACGACCAAAGGCAGCTCCATCCCCTGACGGCAGACCGGCGGCGGGACGGTCCCTTACCTGGGCTTGCGGGCAGTGATGCTGGCCACGATGGCGCTGCCGGGCCTCGGCGTGGCCACGGCTTTGAAGGTCCCCCGCCAGAACTTCTCGAAGAGCTGCTTCTCGCCTTGCTGCACGCTGGCCATGGCCCCGGCACAACGCCTCGCCGCGCTCGGAGCTCTCCGTGGTGCTGAATGTTACATCCCAGCCGACCGCGCTGCTCCAGACCGGCGCCTCGGGGGAAGCGCCGGGCGGACGCCGCCAGTCCCCGTCCCAGCCCTGCTAGCGTGGGCAAGTGATGCGGGGCGCGGGAGGCTGCCTGCCTGCCTGCCTCCCGATCCGGCTGTGCGTGCGCGCCGGCCAGGGCGTTTTGTCCTCCCTTGCAATGTGACGTGCGATTGGGGGCCGGTCAATGCCAGGCGCTCTTGCGCGCCTCGCCTCTGTCTGCTTCGGAGGGCGCGCACAAAAGAAGGCAACGTCTCCTGCCAGAATCAGCATCACAAAGGCTTGCCGGTCCCTGGGGCGGCCGGGCGTGTGCCTGGCAGTTGGGAGGGAGGGAGGGCGGGCGGGGGTAGGGGGTGGGGGTCGGGCAGGGCCGTGAGTCAGAAGAGATTAATGTGATGAGGGGCGGAAACGAGCGCTCCAGCGACTCTCCCGGCTGTGCACCCCCCTCCCCTCCCCCTAAATGGAGACCGAGGGCGGCTGGGAAGGCAGACTCCTAATTAAATAAATCACCTCCATTGCTTAGGTTAGGGGAGGGGAAGGATACAAAGACCCTGCAGAGTGCAAATCCATTAAAGCGTGCTGCTTGGGTTGGAGTAATGTCCTTTTCTATGGAACCCCCTCCTCCCTCCCCCTTGCCACATCCATCTCCACCTGCCAGTGCCCGTTCTCTGGATCACTTCTGCCCCCAGTTACTTCATTCACACATGGCATAGCTAAGCATGCAGGGCCAAACGGGCAAGGAAGGACCTACCCTGTTTTGACCTGAAGGCTGTCCCAGATGCCGTGCGTGGGAGGGGTTAAGCCTGTGTACACCTGCCCATGAATAAAACAGTAATTCTGGGATGATGGGGGGGGGGAGCTGTTTGCAGTCATGTGGAGGGTAGGGGGGGAAAGTCCTTTCATTGAAATGATTAGTTTGTTATTTTAGAAGTATCTGATGCCCGATTAATTGGAATCCACTTATTTAACACACTCAGGTTCTGGATGGACCAGGGTAATGAATTTGTCAGTTTAATGTTGCTGCTCTAGCTGAACTACCAACCTGCCTCTAAATATCCTATGCTGCTCTGAAAGTGGACCTCTCATCCTACATGGTAGGAGATTAGTTACTGGTACAGTTATGGATAGAGCCTCTTGTGGCACAGAGTGGTAAGGCAGCAGACATGCAGTCTGAAAGCTCTGTCCATGAGGCTGGGAGTTCGATCCCAGCAGCTGGCTCAAGGTTGACTCAGGCTTCCATCCTTCCAAGGTCGGTCAAATGAGTACCCAGCTTGCTGCTGGGGGGTAAACGGTAATGACTGGGGAAGGGAATGGCAAACCACCCTGTACTGAGTCTGCCATGAAAATACTAGAGGGCATCACCCCAAGGGTCAGACATGACCCGGTGCTTGCACAGGGGATACCTTTACCTTTATCTTTACAATTATGGAAAGGTGCTCGGTCCATGTTTAGAGGTACTCATCCTTATTGCATTTGTCCTGAGACTGTGCATGGACCACTGAGCTGGCTTTTATGGGGCTGGGCTGAACATTAAATGGAGTTGCACAGAGTTCTTCAGGCAGGTCGTAGTCGGAGCAAGGGAAACGGGGCCCTAGTCAAGAAGACATCTTGCTCCCTCGCAGCAAATTATTGTTGACAAAAAGAAAAGTTTCAAGAGGGGTCTCTCCAAGCTTGGGTGACTGGGCGAGATGAAGGCAGAAAGGATGTTATTGTAAAATGCAAACTGATCCTCGATGAAGAAAGGCATTTCTCATTGTACACAGTGACACAAGCGCTGTGCATCCAAGTACACGCATATGAGGAAGTGAGCTCTGAATCACGAAAGCTTTTGCTGGGATACTTTTTATTAGCCTAAAGTCCCTTTGGATCCCTGTTTTATTCTGTTGCTGCAGACATAAAGTGCAATCCTAAATATACAGACATTCTTCTAAAGAGCCGGCTTGGCGTAGTGGTTAGGGCAGCGGCCTCTAATAAACAGGGTATAAAAACCAACATCTCTTTTTCTTCTTCTTCTTGATTCCCCATTCCCCAACCAGGTTTGATTCCCCAGCAGGTGACCTTGGGCTAGTCACAATCCTGTTAGAAGCTGTTCTCCCAGAGCAGTCCTGTCAGAGCTCTCTCAGCCCCTCCTACCTCACAGGGTGTCTGTTGAAGGGAGAGGAAGGGAAGGCGACCGACCGTAAGCCGCTTTGAGATGCTTTTGGATAGTGAAAAGTGTTAAAACCAACTCTTCTTCTTCTGGGTCTATTGGACTCAATGGGACTGGCTGATTCCATTTAGGATTGCACTGTTATCATGGCTTTGCCTCTGGAATAAATGTCACACATGTGACCACATGGTCTGAGCTACCTGTGGCTGCCTTCAAAAGGGTCGGAGTAGACAGCCCCTCAAAAGTGCTGACTCAGGATGCTGCAGTCATGAAAAAGAGGCAGAATCACTATGGAGAATTATTGCAGATCGGGAACAGAGAACCAGTTAGCATCCTCACCCCACCCGGGCAATACCACGTACAGTATTTTCATTCGGTGGGTCAAATCATCAACTTTGAGCTGGACGGCCCTTAAATATCAGCTTGATTGACTCCAACCCCCCCCCCCTTAATCCACTGAAAACAACATTGCCCTGAATGATTGGTTTCCTGGAGGGTGACCTGAGCAACTTATATAAAGGCCAAACCAGGTAATCCATGAGAGATGCATGAACAATCCTTCGGTTTTGAACTGCAAAGGAGGATTGGAGATTATAATGTAAATGTTTATGTCCATCCCACCCTTCCCTGCAGTCTCAGGGCAGGTAACAGCAAAAGCGTAAGAACAGAAACGATACAACAGCAGCGGAATAAACCCTAATTCATATAAGAATCCTAAAAATATAGTTGATGTTTGCTTTAAAACTGAATGATGACCAAAGGCTGCAAAGCGGCAACTGAACTGCTATATTTCTTTTCCAGTTGTGGTGGTGAAGAACTTCACTTGTGCAACCAGCTTTTAAAAAGTGGCTTTAAGTGGACAGGTTACGGGGGGGGGGGAAGGTTAGCAATCTCTCATCCTATTGGTACTCTGCGGAAATTGGCTTTCCACCTGAAATAATATTAATAATAGCGAGACTGCTCATGCCTCCTCCATAATTCATCTGCTTTGGCCCTAACAGCTTTGTGCATTTAGAAAATTGATTTTAAAACAGCTAAATACGGCACATAATTTTTTTTAAAAAATGGAAATAATTTTTAGTGATTTGAAGTTCTCTTCCCTTTATTTTTCTGTTCTTTTAACTCTGAAGATTTTTTTAAAAAGACAATGATTTCAAAGCTGTGACACCATAAAGCATAATTGGTTTAAAGTATTAGCTTGTCTGGAAATGCCTTTATTCCATTAGTACATTAAAAAAAATGCAGGAATCCATATGGATCCATGGGGAGGACAAACTGCTACATTATGCAGATTTCCATGCTTTACCAACATCTTCGCCCATTTTTCTCTGGGGAGGAAGGGTTAATATTAAATTGGAAGAAGAGCTCTGTGGAGCCCAAAAGCTAGCTGAGTGACTTTTAGCTGCCTCACTCCTGTTCCTTTGGCTGTTCATTGGCTCAGGGATTGCTAATCAGGAGAGCCAGTTTTGTGTAGTGGTTAGGAGTGCCGATTTCTAATCTGGTGAGCAGGGTCTGATTCCCTGCTCCTCCATATGCAGCCAGCTGGGTGACCTTGGGCTCACCACAGCACTGAGAAAGCTGTTCTGGCCAAGCAGTGATATCAGGGCTCTCTCCGCCTCACCCACCTCACAGGGTGTCTGTTGTGGGGAGAGGAAAGGGAAGGCGACTGTAAGCCTCTTGGTGACTCCTTCGGGTAGAGAAAAGTGGCATATAAGAACCAACTCTTCTTCTTCTTCTTCTTCTTCTTCTTCTTCTTCTTCTTCTTCTTCTTCTTCTTCTTCTTCTTCTTCTTCTTCTTCTTCTTCTTCTTCTTCTTCCATATCCCTGCCTGCCATGACTAAGGTGGTTAGCCAAATACTGGTTTCCAGGCTCTATTGCTGCAGAAGCCATTTCATAGCTAGTTGAGACTTGGAGGTCAGTGGTGGAGGTCACTAGACGGGGTCCTTACTAGTCAAATAGGAAGTGCCATTGTTGAAGAAGTTGCTGGGGGGTGGGGAGGTGATCTTGTTTCCCAGGCAACCATTCCCATTATTCCCAATGGAAGCGTACCCAGTCTGGGAACACATCAGGACTCTTATTGCAATTCACATGATGCCCAATTGCCACATCTGCTTGGTGGGTGAGGGAGTCCATACAGCTAGAGAGGGCTGGGAAGACCCCAAGGAGAGCAGAGATCCATGACCAAGGCTGCCCTCTAGTGGATGCTTGGAGTTGTGCCAAAGAAGGGGCTTGCCAAGCAGAGAGATGTGGCATAACAAGAACCACAATCTCTTCCCCCTTGAGCTTAATCTCTGCTTTCAGAGAGGAGTTGGGGAGGGAGGGTTGACACATTTCTCCCCTTACTCTCACAGAAGGCTAACCACAAAGCTCGTGATTTTAAATCAATCACACATTTATCCCTCCTAAGGAGCTCAGGGTGGTTCAATCGGTATTCTCTATACGTCTTACCTTCACAGCTGAGCGGCAGGGTAAACTGAGAGGGAGTGACTGGCTAAATATCATCCAGTAAGCTGCCTGGTCAAGGAGAAACATGAATCCAAGCCTCCCTAGTTACGGGCCAGCCACCTACACTGTAGATTGGTGTAGTGGTTAGGAGTGCGGACTTCTAAGTCAGCGAGCCGGTTTTGACCCCGCGCTCCTCCACATGCAACCGGCTGGGTGACCTTGGACTCGCCACAGCACTGATAAAGCAGTAATATCAGGGATCTCTCAACCTCACTGGGTGTCTATTGTGGGGAGAGGAAAAGGAAGGTGATTGTAAGCCGCTTTGAGACTCCTTTGGGTAGAGAAAAGCGGCATATAAGAGCCAACTCCTCCTCCTCCTCCTCCTCCTCCTCCTCCTCCTCCTCCTCCTCTTCCTCTTCTTCTTCTTCTTCTTCTTCTTCTTCTTCTTCTTCTTCTTCTTCTTCTTCTTCTTCTTCTTCTTGCTCTTCTTCTTCTTCTTGCTCTTCTTCTTCTTCTTCTTCTTCTTCTTCTTCTTCTTCTTCTTCTTCTTCTTCTTCTTCTTCTTCTTCTGGCCTAGCCTGATCTCATCAAGTTCACACATGGTGGTTTTGTGAAGAAATTAAGACACATTGAGTAAATGTATATGAGATGACGGAAAAAACTCTAAAAATCCTAAGGATATATTGTTGAGTGTTTGTCCTCCTAATTTTTTCCCATGGAACTACAGCAGATAGACTTGTGATTGTATCATGAGGGAAGCCACAAGAATTGCCACAGAGGTGGCCAAACTGTGGCTCTCCAGATGTCCATGGACTACAATCCCCATGAGCCCCTGTCAATAGGATGGTAGTAGAGCATCATGGGAACTGTAGTCCATGGACAACCAATTTAAATCACAGTTAAACCCATTCTAAGACAACTCTACAATTTCACCCATGAGTATAGAAGCCAGATGGGGATGAGATTCAGGAGGGAGGTCCATCTGTTGTTGATATGGATGTTAACTATTTTACTGGCTTTGGGCCCTAGGCCTGGTGGAAAAGCTCCACTTTACAGAACCTGCAGAAGTCCAAGAGCTCTGACAGGACCCTGATGTTTTCTGGGAGCTCATTCCACCAGGCAGGGGCCAGGGTCAAGAAGGCCTTGGTTCTGGTCGAGGCCAGCTGAACGTTTTAAAAATAATTCATCCCTCTGCAGATCGATTAACCGTTCATTTTTGTGACCATCCATGTATATAAACAAGGGATAATCCATGGGTCTGAAAATGTAGGTGCCAGCAGGTACACACCCCTCACCCATCTGGGGACAAGGAGAGGGGGCAGGGAAAGAAGAACACCGTAAACTGAATTTCTCTTCTCCATTGTAAACCAACACTCTGCATCAAAGCTTAGATCCCAAAGGAATTTTAAAAACTCAATTCAAATGGCAGCAATAATCAATAGGGAGGGAAGCTCACCGCTGGAACATGATCTCAACACAATTCAGGGGGACCTGGCTACTGCTTGTCAGACAACGGACCAAAATTTACCTTCCTATCAAACCAACACTTTCCTTCCAGGCCCTCTCAGACTGTGCTCTGGCAGTTTCAGTGAATTAGACCAAAATGTGTGAGGAAAAAATCCAGGATCGCCTATTTGCTGATCGCCATGAGGGGAAAAAACAGAAACACCCTACCCAAGCTATGAAGACAAATTACCCTTCATTCTGCTCCTAGCTTTGTTGCTGGCTTCCATTTAGTAAATCTTTCATCATTATCAGGCTGTAAAATAAGAATAGCATTTTCAATCATCCAGTGCAGGCCAAGAACAGGTTTCTTTCCCAAATGGTTTCCGACCGGATGAAAGGCTTCATCTCATAAGAAAGGAAACCTTTGGCAGTCTCCCATTTGAGCACCAGCTGGCAAGGGCTTATGGGAATTGTAGTCTATGGGCATCTGGAGAGTCACAGTTTGGACACCCCTGTGAGCTTTCTCAGCCCCACTTACCTTGCAGGGTGTCTGCTGTGGGGAGAGAAAGGGTCGGTGATTGTAAACCGCTTTGATTCTCCTTTGGGGAGTACAAAGTTGGGTACATGAAACCAGCTCTTCTTCTTGTTCTTCTTGTTCTTGTTCTTGTTGTTGTTGTTGTTGTTGTTGTTGTTGTTGTTGTTGTTGTTCTTGTTGTTGTTCTTGTTCTTGTTCTTGTTCTTGTTCTTGTTCTTGTTCTTGTTCTTGTTCTTGTTCTTGTTCTTCTTCTTGTTCTTCTTCTTCTTCTTCTTCTTCTTCTTCTTCTTCTTCTTCTTCTTCTTCTTCTTCTTCTTCTTCTAATGACTGGGCATTACAACATCCACTGACAATGAATCCTACGGTTTAATTACCCACCTACTGAAGAAATGTTTATTTTTGTCTGGCTGAATCTGTTGCCCATCAGCTTCCTTGGTCACTCCGCAGTGAAGCATATCGAAGTCCACATAGAAGGCAAGCCAAAAACCAACCCCCCCTAACAAAATAGCGGGCAGGTGGAAGGAAATGAATCGAAAACAGAAATAAACTGTGATTAAAAGCTTAATCCACCTCAAATCAAATAATGCGTCTAAAGAAGCGCCGCTGGAACACGAAAAGGCTGTCGCCACTGCGGTTTCGAAAACCTGTATGTCAATGGAGCCTAAACAGGATGCAATTAACCCACCGAAAAAGAGTGGCGGAGGAAGTTTTGAAGAGGTCGGCAAAAACATCAAATTAGCACATGGGGACAAAAAAAAAAGGCAAATTCCCTGTTAGCAGGGATCGAGAGAAAGTTTTTAAGCTGCTTTTCCCACTAAACAGTATGATTTGTGATATCTCTAAATTGCTACTTAGGTAGTTCTTGCTACTTGAGTTAAATTGTGCTCTCCTTTTATTACATCTTTATAAATTTTTGCAATAAAAAAACATTCAGGGCGTGGTGTTTTTTGAACATCATAAAAGTAGGCCCCAACCAGCATGTCATAAACAAACAGGAGATTAGAACTCACAGTCTCCTTAGAAATGGATGCAATCTAGGATGACACAGGACTGCTTCTACATGGCCCACTGGCTCAGCTCTGCCTTCTCAATCGCCACAGCTCTTTTGGGGACTTCAGTTTGATATTGTCTTCCCCCTTCCAGGTCTTCCCTGCATCCACTGTGACTTTTGTGTTATCTTTCCTAAAAGGTCATGCCAGAAGCAAGTGGCATATAAGAACCAACTCCTCCTCCTCCTCCTCCTCCTCCTCCTCCTCCTCCTCCTTCTTCTCCCTTTAGTCTGGAGATGAGCCATAATTCCAGGAGATCCCCAGTTCCCACCGGGAACTGGCATCCCGAGCCAAGTCTCTGAATTAAGGCAGGGTTTTTTCAAGAATCAGCAGGCCAACTTGGACTCTTGGGGCTTCTGGGGGTGTCCCCGTGCCTCTTTCTGTGATGCTCAGAGGTGCCCATCTCCTCCTATTTGGCCTCTTCACCCAACCAGGCAGATTCTGCACACTAGTCCAAGACTCCCTCTGTATACTAGTCGCTTGCATATTCAAGAGGATGCAGCCCAGGAGGAGACCTGCACAGGGTGCAGACTCGGCTTTTCAGAGAAGACAGTTATGGGGCGGGGAGGGAAGATTTGGCAATCCAGCACCGAATCCTGGTTCTGCAAAGACAGCTGGAGGAAAGGAGAAAGCAGAGGTCAGCAGTGTCTCCTTTCTCTCTTGCAGCTGTGGCTGCTCAGAGGCGGCGATGCTGTTGTGATGGAAAGCACGTCAGTCTTTAGGAGTTTGAGGGGCATCTCTGGAAGTGGCTGGGGATTTGATTACCGTCTTCAATTCTAAAGGCTGCTGCTGCTAAAAGCTGTTATTTCCTTGCTGTGGATCAATGGCTGTTGAAGAGCTGCCAACTGCGCTTGCTGCAGGAGGCATCGGATTTGGCGTTACCCAGAAGGCTCTTCTCTGGTGGTCTCGGGCTCCTGCTGGTATTTCTCTTATATGGACACTTCCGGTGTGGAAGTTGACAGGAACAGCACAGGAAAGGGGAAATGTTTTACAAAAGCCAGGGCAGGAATTAAACTCCTCTAAATATACCAGAAACAGGAAACTAACCAGGGAGGCAAGTGGGCAGTAGAAGAAGCAAAAGAGGATTGCTAAAGGAAGATAGGGAGATGGAAGAAAAAAAATGAATGCATATTTTTTTTTGTTTGGGTTGAACCGCAGAAACTGTGGCACCTTCCAGAGCTGCAATGTTCAGGAAAGGGGCTGGTCAAAATGAGTCAAATAGAGCCCATGAAAGTTCTCAAGCAAATGGAGAAATAAAAAATTAACAAGTTGCTTGGTTTAGGCATGCACGCAAGGGTTCTCAAATCTGACATTTTAGATCACCTAAACAAAACCATCCACCTTGCCACTAAAATTAGTCTCTCTTCCAGAAGATGGATAAAACAGCAAATGTAACTAACGATTTTTAAAAAGGAGACTCCGAAGAGATCCAGGAAATTACAGAGAGCTTCACATCCATTTTGGGGAGAAACTGTTGGAAACTATTATTCAAGGTGGAATTGTTAAGCCCAAGGAGGAACAAGCCTTCCTAAGAAAGAATCAACATGCCTTCTATAAAAGGAAGTCTGGATCAAGGCACGAATCTCCTGAGAACGGACAACGAATGCCAAAGATCAAAGATGGATTGTGGAAATGTGCAGTGGTGCAATTTTGATTTTCAGCGATTTAGGGGGAGGCCCCAATTTAGCGAGATCTTAAGCCATGCCCTGAGATATATTCCACATAACTTCGGCAAGCATCAGCAAAATTCTGGGAGTGTTTTAAGAACATTTTGTTGTGATCTTTTCTTATTCCTCAAGTACTATTGACAGAAGCCCCCCCACCCCCCAAAAAAGTGTTTTGTTTTAGGAGTGAAATGATTTGGCAACCACACTGGAGCCTGTTTACAGCCCACTCCTCTGGATTTTTGTGTAGAAGTAAAAGCCAGTTGACCAGGAAGTGCACACAGAACTGCCCGATAATCAACAGAAGGGACTAATCTAGCTGTCCAGAGCCAGTCACAGTTCTCTCAGAACTCTCTCAGCCTCACCTACCCCCCAGGGTGCCTGTTGTGGGGAGAGGAAGGGAAGGCGGTTATGAGTCACTTTGGTACTCCTTTGGGCAGTCAAAAGCAGGGTACAAAAAGCTTTTTCTTCTTCTTTTTCTTCCCTTTTATCCCCTCAAGTAGTGTAGGCACAGGGACAGTTATGTACTTCTCCACTCTTCATTTTAACCTCTCGCCAACTCTGTAAAGTGGATTAGGCCGCAAGAGGGTGACCGACTCAACTTCTAACCCAATAGCCTCCGTAGCAGAGTTCAGAATTTGAATTGGGGCCTCTCAAATCATCCCACCCTGTTAGCCCTTTGCTAACTAAAGCTAGGCAAAGCTGCAGCTAAGAGATCACCGGCTGTGATGTGAAACACAAGGGGGCAGAGAAGACTCCTGTGCCTTCCCTAATGCTGTAAACAGAAGCCCACTCCGCTGCTAGGCCTCTTCCCCGGTCCCTCCCAGCATCTCTCCGTTCGTGCACTAACACAGACTACCACGTCTGCTTCTCTCCCTCCACATTCTGCCTAAACCAAGCATCTGAAATTAGCTACCAGATGTTTGTCCTCTCCTTCTGCCAAAGAGCTCACTGCAGTGAACGGATTTATTTTCCTCCGTTTTGTTTTCACAACAACCTTGCAAGGCATGCTAGGTGGAGAGCAAACAACTGACTCAGGATTACCAAAGAGCGTCACCGCTGAGTAGAGAATCCAGGTTTACCCAGGCCTCATCTGTGGTGGTTCTCATCTAGGAAACACAATAACACAAGCACATGGGCCCTTGAATTAATAATAGCTTCACTTTGTATAGTGCTTTTAAAGTGTTTGAGACGCTTTAAGGGTGTTGTGCGATACAACGATACAACATGAGATTTGATAAGAAATGAGATTTGAGCCAGGGAGTCTCCCCATGGCTGTTTGTTTTCCTAGACCAGGGGGTGGCCAAACTATGGTTCTCAAGAGATTACTGAAGAGGAAGAAGAGTTGGTTCTTATATGTCGCTTTTCTCTATCTGAAGGAGTCTCAAAGCGGCTTACAGTCGCCTTCTCTTTCCTCTCCCCACAACAGACACCCTGTGAGGTGGGTGAGGCTGACAGAGCCCTGATATCACTGCTCGGTCAGAACAGCTTTATCAGTGCTGTGGCGAGCCCAAGGTCACCTAGCTGGCTGCATGTGGGGGAGCGCAGAATCGAACCTGGCATGCCAGATTAGAAGTCCGCACCACTACACCAAATGGGAAGGAGGGAAGGAGACAGAGAGTCTGTCTGAGCTAGCTTTTAGCTGTGACTGCAGCAGGGGCCACAGAACCTACACGGTCCCCAGGCCTGTAGCAATTGCTTGGTCAAATCCACCCCACCCCAGTGGAGCAAACCACTGCTTCTGTGGCTACATTCAGATCCCCTGGTGGCAACAGATGAGACACAGACTAGATGGCTTTTTGGTCTCTTGTCTGGAACATTTTTCTTTGAGCTCTTGAATGCAGTCACCGAAAATGTCACCGCGGTAGCTAACAGCCTGCATATTGCAAGAACTCTTTCTAGAGTGAACAAAGGGAGAAATCAAGGGTTCCTTTTATAGAGCAGAATTTTTTTTTTAATCCTGTTTAAGAGGAACACTCAGACAAAGCCGTCTGCTTTCCCTGCCCGTGCCCTGCTTGCTCCAGAATAAGAGAGTGTGTGTTTATCGTGTTTCTTTTTTTTTTCTCAGAACTGCTGAAGCATGCTGTGTTGTGACGGAGGCTTTTCTTGTATCTGACTTGCAAATGGAAAACAAACATGCTGGAATAGGAAAAGAGCCGGTGAGAGAGCAGTGGCTGAACACGTCATAAGGGGGAGCAGTCAATGAGATACATGCTCTAAAGCAGGGGTAGTCAACCTGTGGTCCTCCAGATGTCCGTGGACTACAATTACCATGAGCCCCTGCCAGCGTTTGCTGGCAGGGGCTCATGGGAATTGTAGTCCACGGACATCTAGAGGACCACAGGTTGACTACCCCTGCTCTAAAGCAGTGGCTCTCAATCTGGGGGGTCAGGACCCTTTTGACTGCTCTTTATAACATCTTTATCACATCTTTATAACATCTCCCCTGCACCTTTCCATACATGCCTGCTGGTCTAATATGAGCTCCTCAGAAATCTTATGCTGGAATGCTCTTTTATTATGAGTTTTCCAGTCACTTTGCCATTTGTCCAAGGAGCTCAAGGTAGCGTGCCTAGCTCTCCCCTCTTCCATTTTATCCGGACAGCAAACCTGCAAGGTGGGTGAGGGAAACCAGGAGAAAGAAACCATTTTTAACCACTGCACAAAGCTGTCTCTGAGCCCTGTATTTACCTTAAAGGGGGACTCTGTTCCAGTCCTTCTTGGGCCAAAATGAAGAACAGGGAAATAAGTTCAGGGGCGAGCACGAAAGAGGGTTTGAACCCACGTCTCTGTTATTCCAGGTCCAGCAGGGGCGGACGGTGGTCCTAATTATAGTTGGAAAAATTAACTGTTCTGTGTGCAAATGAGCTCTTTAAAATGCCAACATTTCCATCAAGAGCATCATTTTGCAACATCAAACATTAAACAGAGAGAACTCAGCATCTGATTTAATGGGCAGTTTAAAAAGGAATTAAACAGCTGTCAAAAGATGGCTTCAGCTTCATAGCATTAAAACCACATTATCTCAATATCTGGAACGGGGTGAAAACAGGAGAAAGGAAGGAAGAATGAAAAGATAGTCCAGGGAGGGAAGCTAAGCCAAAATGGGGCTCATATTTCACCACCACAATTGGATTTCGTCTGAAACGCACGCACACAAAGATCACCAGCAACTCAGGAATCTCATATTTGGGTTCAAAATCTCTAGATGGGAAAGCAATGAGAATTAATGGGCTGATAAAAATAAAATGATATCCGTATGCCGTAGGATAAGTTGCCATGGCAAGCCCCGTGTGCAGGATATTTCTCCAAGTGGAAGGCTTTGTCCGGCTACCCTGGGAGCCGTTCGCTGGCTCCTCGCCACCTGCCTTTAAAAGTTATCTCTGAATGCATATATTAATTACGAACCTTTGTGTTGTGTTGGCGGCACAAAGGCAGATTCCAGCCCAGTTTCACTGTAACGAAAACCTGGAAGAGGACTGCCACAGCTAGAAGGATAAAGCTGTTCCAGGACCATGGAGAGCTCCTGCTTCCTGATTCTAGGGCAGGGGTAGTCAAACTGCGGCCCTCCAGAGATGTCCATGGACTACAATTCCCATGAGCCCCTGCCAGCAAATGCATGGACATCTGGAGGGCCGCAGTTTGACTACACCTGTTCTAGGGCTAGAGAAAATTTGAGTGATATTATGGCCCGTTTCTCACGCCAACGGGCTTTTGCAGGTGGATTTACCTGGGTGAAACAGGAAAATCTACTTCTAAAGAGTGCCTTAATTTATTATTTATTTCATTTGTCTATTTAGATTTAAAGCCCGTCTGTTTATCTATACCCCCTGAAGAGCAGCGTGCTCTACCCATTCCAACAATCTGGTGATCCCTGGTCCCAAAGAAGTCTGCCTAGCATTGAACAGAGCCAGAGCTTTTTCATCCTGAGGTCACCCTGTTAGCTTCCATGGAAGAGTAGGGATTCAAACCTGGGTCTCCCAGACACTAGTTGGCCACTCCTAACCCCTCCACCTCCGTGGCACTCATCCAGGCCAGGGGTGGCTGGCAAAACCCTGCCCTGCAACTTCCTGTATCTTAATGGGGAATCCAGAAACTTGTCCTCCAAGACTAAGGGAAAGCTACTCCACCGTTCCCCACAAACAAACAGGCTATGCCATTTCTAATACAAGAGCATCCACTCATGTGGACTAGTGGTTAAGAGCAGAGGACTTTACTCTTGAGAACAGGGTTTGACTCCTCGACCACATGAAGCCTGCTGGGTGGCCTTGGGCCATTCTCTCTCGGCCCCACCTATCTCACAAGGTGCCTGTTGTAGGGAGAGGAAGGGAAGGCGATTGGAAGCCATTTTGAGACTTCTTAGGGCAGAGAAAAGCGGAGATCTTCTTTGGGGATCTTCAGGAAGTGCTGCCAGCTTGCATGTTTGTCAGGGTATTTGAGGAGGTGTGAATGGAAGGCCTTTTCAAAATGGGGGAGACTTTTGGGGCCTGTTATTTTATTCTGGTTTTAATTGTCTTTGAACTGTTGTTGGTTGCCTTAGACCACAAGGAAAGCTGGGGAGGAAATGTTATAATAAATAAAATCAGTCAGTCGAACGTGACTTACACAGAACCAGGCTGCTTGTCTGCCAAGATTACTATTGCCTACCCCAGCCTTTCTCAAATTCCTTACCATTGTGAAACCACTGAAACATTCTTCAGGCTTTGTGAACCCCCAGAAGTGGTGCGATCATGTTTGGGAAGCATGGCTATGTACATGCTCACCAAGGGCTCCTTCCCTTTTCACCCCCTCCAGGCCCATCTTTGGCCATTTGGGGAGGGATGGGTTGACATGACCATACAATGTCATATCACCTGATAAATGTGCAACAAATTTTTAAACTGTATAAAAAAATGAATTAACTCCCACCCATTCAGGAAATGCTTCAAGGGCCATCAAGAAACCCCAGAGTTTCGTGAAACCATAATTGAGAAAGCCTGATGTATTCTAATGGAGAATTGGATCTACATGGCTGAGGTCTTTTGCATCACTACTCCTTCATCCTTTTAAACTGGAGATGCCAGGGATTGAACCTGGGACCTTTTGCATGCCAAGCAGATGCTCAGCCATGGAGCCAGGCAGTGTGATGCAGCGGTAAAAAAGGCAAATGCCATTTTGGGCTGTATCAACAGGGGCATCACATCAAAATCACAAGCTGTCATAGTCCCATTGTATACGGCACTGGTCAGACCACACCTGGAGTACTGTGGGCAGTTCTGGAGGCCTCACTTCAAGAAGGACGTAGATAAAATCGAAAGGGTACAGAGGAGAGCGACGAAGATGATCTGGGGCCAAGGGACCAAGCCCTATGAAGATAGGTTGAAGGACTTGGGAATGTTCAGCCTGGAGAAAAGGAGGTTGAGAGGGGACATGATAGCCCTCTTTAAGTATTTGAAAGGTTGTCACTTGGAGGAGGGCAGGATGCTGTTTCTGCTGGCTGCAGAGGAGAGGACATGCAGTAATGGGTTTAAACTTCAAGTACAACGATATAGGCTAGATATCAGGAAAAAATCTTTCATAGTCAGAGTAGTTCAGCAGTGGAATAGGCTGCCTAAGGAGGTGGTGAGCTCCCCCTCACTGGCAGTCTTCAAGCAAAGGTTGGATACACACTTTTCTTGAATGCTTTAGGATGCTTTGAGCTGATCCTGCGTTGAGCAGGGGGTTGGACTAGATGGCCTGTATGGCCCCTTCCAACTCTATGATTCTATGATTCTAACCATAGTGTTCGCCTCACTCAGGAGTGAGCAGGTGTGACTGCTGGATGGCTATCTCCGCATGGGAGCAAAACATTATTGAATGCATTGCTGCATCGCTGCCCAAGCAAAGAATCCCACCTAAAGTTGTTGCCATCATGTTTGCGAACCTCACACCAATGACAAATAATGCCGTCTGGGGTGTGATTTGTGTGCAAGGGTGCTATTTTTAGAAAACATATTTGAGAGCAGCTAGATCCAGGGTGCTTTCAAGGTCACACACCAATGGGCATCTTGCTGTAAATATTCCCAACTGTGACATCCTTGTAGAATGGGATTTTGGGGCTAGACTGGATTGACTTGCCTTATTTTTTTAAAAAATCTGCCCAATTCCACAGGCTCCTGATGAATAGTAGTGTATTAAATGGAGGCCTGAGAAGTTACATTAATGTAATTGTTAGCTTAATCAGCTAAAGCATGATTAATCTAGCCATCTATTTAATTTACTTTAGCTGATAAACCGGCAGGGGGGAGGGATTTGAATTAGAAAGGGGACATTTTAATCGGTCAGTGGTACAACTGGTTGTTTAATTTGGGTTGCTGCTTTGGTTCTGATGTGCCTAGTAATGGAAAACAACAACATCACCATTATTAACACTGGCCTCTCTTTCTACTGATAAGTGTTACCTTTTGGTTAATTACACCGTGACGTTCTCTTGCAGACTCTTCAGTACCTTGACGTTCTTATGATAAGTCATTTTTTAAAGATGAAGATCAATGGAACAGCTAAAGGCAAATGATTAATCAGTCTTAAAAAAATTATTGGTTGACAGATTCCAGAAGGATAGCAGCTCAAACAACCAAGAATCTTGGGGCAGAAGAAGAAGAAGAAGAAGAAGAAGAAGAAGAAGAAGAAGAAGAAGAAGAAGAAGAAGAAGAAGAAGAAGAAGAAGAAGAAGAAGAAGAAGATTAATTGTTATAGTTATGGTTTCTTGTATAGTTCTCAGTTCTATCAGCCCTGACTGCTCCTTAGAAGGCCAGATCCTGAAGATGAAACTCGAATACTTTGGCCACCTCATGAGAAGGAAGGACTCCCTGGAGAAGAGCCTAATGCTGGGAGTGATCAAGGGCAAAAGAAGAAGGGGACGACAGAGAATGAGATGGCTGGATGGAGTGACTGAAGCAATAGGTGCAAACTTAAATGGACTCCGGGGAATGGTAGAGGACAGGAAGGCCTGGAGGATCATTGTCCATGGGGTCGCGATGGGTCGGACACAACTTCACACCTAACAACAACAACAACATAGTTCTCAGTTCTATGTGAACCGCCCTGAGCCTTTGGGGAGGGAGGTAAATGAATGAATGAATGAATGAATGAATGAATGAATGAATGAATGAATGAATGAATGCCCTACTTTTCTTCCTGGCAAATACTTCAGAGCAGAGTTGTTTGGTAAGGTTGTGCAGTATCAGATCCACAGTTCAAGGGCTTGTGGGCAGCTGTTACAACTGGACTCTCCACCAGGCTGCATTAAGATGAATGCAAGTCAGCCAAGTTCAGCAATTCTAATGACTTTTCTGATGGCACCAAGTCACAGGAGGCCACACTGTTGTGTCAGGATGGATTTTATGCACGGCAGGGTTTGTTCATCAAACAGCAGATAGAGGGACTGTCCCACTAATAGAGACAAAATTTGCAAGCAGCTGCACTGATCCACCAAGGGGGGAAAAATACCTCCACAGCTCCAGTGAGCACAACCAAACAAAACACCAGAAAGAAATGAGCGGGCATGCTTTAGAGCAGGGGTAGTCAAACTGCGGCCCTCCAGATGTCCATGGACTACAATTCCCAGGAGCCCCTGCCAGCATTCGCTGGCAGGGGCTCCTGGGAATTGTAGTCCATGGACATCTGGAGGGCCGCAGTTTGACTACCCCTGCTTTAGAGCTTCCCCCGAATTCTGATCCATGCTAGCTATTCTAGCAAAAGAAGATGGGCTAGAGGAAAAGAGATTTTTTGGAAGTGGGACCCCAGAGTCTGTTGTTGGTAAGCATCATAAAATGGATTTAATCGTGTGGGTTTAATTAGGCTAGACTACGCTGAGTGCAGAACACATCTCGGGTGGCCCCAAAGAGAGAAATAAGAAACGGCAGCTTCTGTATTTGAAACTATAAAAAGCCAGTGATGAGTTGGGTCTCCAGCACTAATTGGGCAGGTCCCTTGGGAGGCTCTGAGCAGCGGTAATGAAAAAGGTTGCCAGAAGTAGACAGCTCCCACCAGCCTGCCCCAGAAGAGGAACAATGATGATATCCCCAACTGGTTATTTTACTTGTTTTAAATTGAGTTTAGATTTTGAATTACTATTTTTATCAAATAATGTAAACTGCCCCAAGAAAACGGACTTGATAGAGACGGTCAATAAGTATGATGAATGAATGAATGAATGAAGAAGAAGAGTTGGTTCTTATATGCTGCTTTTCCCTACCCGAAGGAGGCTCAAAGCGGCTTACAATCCCCAGGTTTCCCCAGGCCTCATCTGTGGTGGTTCTCATCTAGGAAACACAATAACACAAGCACACGGGCCCTTGAATTAATAATAGCTTCACTTTGTATAGTGCTTTTAAAGTGTTTGAGACGCTTTAAGAGTGTTGTGCTATTACAGACGATACAACATGAGATTTGATAAGAAATGAGATTTGAGCCAGGGAGTCTCCCCATGGCTGTTTGTTTTCCTAGACCAGGGGGTGGCCAAACTGTGACTCTCAAGAGATTACTGAAGAGGAAGAAGAGTTGGTTCTTATATGTCGCTTTTCTCTACCCGAAGGAGTCTCAATGCAGCTTACAGTCGCCTTCCCTTTCCTGTCCCCACAACAGACACCCTGTGGGGTGGGTGAGGCTGAGAGAGCCCTGATATTCCTGCTCGGTCAGAACAGCTTTATCAGTGCCATGGCGAGCCCAAGGTCACCCAGCTGGCTGCATGTGGGGGAGTGCAGAATCGAACCTGGCATGCCAGATTAGAAGTCCGCACTCCTAACCACTACACCAAACTGGCTCTCGAACAAACGAACAAACGAACAAACAAAGAAACAAACAAACGAACAAACGAACAAACGAACAAATGAATTGATCTTGTGTTTGTCATGCTGGAGAATCATTTCTGGTGGCGCATTAGGGTAATCAGCAGACATCTCGTTACATAATGCTACCTAGTGGTTTGAGAATAAGAATAACACCTTGCAACATAATTGTTTCAGGGTATGGAATCCCTTAACATCCCCTAAAGAGGAAGAAGGTCATCTCTCTCCACTCTCAGGGACTTCATCTAGGACTTTTTGCAAAATGAAGGGCAGTTGCCGGTAACCTTGCTAGCTCCTTGGAAGGGAAACCTCAAAGCAATAGTAACCTGATACCTTTTCTTAAAGTGCCCCCAAGCAGAAAGGGCGATTTTAACTTCAAACAAACAAGCTCTTCCTCTGATCGTCATTTGGCAAGAGAGGCCAGAATCTCTGGGCAAGGAGGCAGCACCATTAAAGCCATTCATGTGCTACCATTCTTTTGAGGGCTCACAGCAGGGGTAGTCAAACTGCGGCCCTCCAGATGTCCATGGACTACAATTCCCAGGAGCCCCTGCCAGCGAACGCTGGCAGGGGCTCATGGGAATTGTAGTCCATGGACATCTGGAGGGCCGCAGTTTGACTACCCCTGGCTCATAGAGTGTGGAAGTGCAGAACTTTTGAGAGAGTCAGCATGGGGTAGTGGTTAAGAGGAGCAGACTCTAATCTGGAGAACCAGGGAGAGGAAGGGAAAAGGGGTTTGTAAGCCCCTTGGAACTCCTTCGGGTTAGTGAACCAAGGGGTATAAAAAACGAGTTCTTCTTCTTCTGCAGCAGCCAGGAATTTCTGCCATCAGGAGATGGGCCAAATGACAGAGATGTGACTTCTTGGCAAGCCTTGAGCCTTATCCAAAATGACGTTTGATGTTGCCCTTGGACGAAAGAACTCAGCTTCCAAAGAATCATTGACTTAAAAAAGCAAGTTTCTAGTCCTGATGATTGCAAAGGGGAGTGTGTGTGCCGTGTGTGAGGGCAACGCCTGGCAGCCTTTCAAAAAGCTGGAAAATAACATTTCCAATGGTCATTGATCAGAACCAGAGAATCCCTCCATAACCTGTCCACCAGCTAGCTAGAGCAGGATCCGTTATGATGAAATGGATCCATGAAACAGGAAAACACAATTTTGCTTTGATTTTTAAGGCATGAAATACACTGAGCTCCATGCTGACCATTTTTCCTGCTCCTGATCCACTAAGGTCTAGGAAGGGGAGGCTGGAATCTTAGCTCCAACTGGTCAACCTGTGGCAAAAAAATATCTCACAGGGCTGTCAAGTGGAATTCTTGTACAAGGGAATCTTGTTGGAGCTTTTCCCACCCTCTTCTCCTTCCTGCCCTCAAATCAAAGCCAGGGAAACGGTTCTTATTCCCCTTTTTGTTCTGATTTGCAGAAAAGGACCAGAGACCTGAGAGGTGATTAAAGCTGCGCGGGAGACTTGCTACCTATTTCCTTTCCGTAAGCCACCATCACAAAACGGATTTGCCATCAGGAGGGGAAACACAGGAAAACAAATACGATAAGGACGTTCCAGAATGAAACGGTTGCTTTCACTGTCGCCCGCGTGTTTGCGGCTCTGCCTTTCGCCCTCGCTAAGCGGGTGTGTTTCCCCCCCCCCCTAACAATTGCTGATTTACATTCGGAGAATACAGAATAGCTGCCGAAAGGAAGGCAATTCAGTCCTGAAGGCAGGCAAAGCATATGGCGCCAGCTGGATTAATTGTGAAGGGCACTGCGGGAAGAAGGCAAACAGCCTGGGACAGTTCAGCACCTAATGAGGAATGAGTTTTTACCAAGAAAGATTTGGAGGATCAGGACACTAATTTAGGCGATTGTGTAATCCCTGGCCCTAGAGAAGTCTGACTGGACTCAACCAGGGTCAGGACATTTTCAACCCTGGCCTGAAGTTGAATGTTATATCTGTGTTTTTATTATTATTATTATTATTATTATTATTATTATTATTATTATTATTATTACATTTATTATTATTACATTTATTATTATTACATTTATTATTATTACATTTATTACCTGGCACTCCCAAGTAGGCTCGTGGCAGGTTACAGATGTCCAGTTAAAACCCCCATTAAAACCCTATTAAAATGGACAAAAATACAAATACAATAGACCAACAGCCCAACAACATGGCGGAAAACCCCCCTCTACCCCCGAACCCTACCCCTAGCTCTAGAGGAAGGAATGCAGGAGAGACAAAGTAATTTACGAATCTACCGAGGACCGAGTTCGAGGTCTGAGGTAGGATCATTGCAGGCAATGTAACTGGCCAATGCACCACTAGATCCCCGTCTCGGGATCCAGTCAGTTTAAACTGAAATTGACCAATAGCACGCACTGGCAGGGCTATTCATTGGTTCATGTGTGTATACCTGTTGGGGCTATTAAGGTGTACATATATTGGAGCTCTCGGTTCAGTTTTGCCTCTTTTACCACGAGGCTGAGATCCTAATAAAGAGTGGACTGCACTCCCGGTGTTCCTGGCTTTCTTCGGACCCACAGATACAAGATTGAACATCGACCATCTCTGGCTCCCTCATTCAACTCTTTGCTTTGCCTCACTATACAGGAGTGTATGGAGGAGGGGCTGCCTGCAGAGTGGCGGACCAGCTGATTAGAGGGCATGAGGTCCCAGGCTGAATTCCCAGCATCTTCAGTTAAAAGAATCAGGTCGTGTGTAATGAGGAACACCTCGAGCTCAGAGACGGCGATGCTGACCTTGACAGGCTCAAAACGAGGCCGCGTCATGCATTCAGCAATCCTGGCCAGAACTGGCACAGACGGAAGAGGCATGAGTTATGGTGTTCAGCAGGCTGTCAGTATATCTTGTTCCCAAAATTAACAATCCCTACAGATATCGCTTACTACGAATAAAACAGAGAGGAGTACATTATCAGAAACTTTTAAAAAATAAAATTGATAAGCATTCCCCATTTCTGAGGCCAATTCCGCACAGGTGGAATAGGTTGAGAGGGTGGTCGTATAGCAGCGGGGGAAGTCCCTGCTTCCACATGATGCAGCCCCTGGGCAGGCCCCCTCTCGGGCCTGCCATGGATTGGGCCCTCAGTTCGTCTGGGCTAAGGGAACGCTGGAGAATCTTCAGTCCCTTAGCCTGCTGCAGGGGCCAACAGGGCCTGTCCTGCAGCAGGCTTGTGTGGACAGGGAAGAGCTGGGTGTTCGAGGCCCAGTTCCTCCCTGCCATACAGTGGCCCAGAGGGGGGCAAAACGTTTTTTATTATTCAGGATTGCGTTGTATGCAACCCCACCTTCCTGCAAAATACCACACACACACCGTAGCCCCCCAACACAGTGGGAACATTCTACTGCTGCTGTATGTCTTGGGGGGGGGAACACATTCCAGCACTGGAGTAGTGTGGCATAGTGTTAAGAGTGGCGGCTTCTAATCTGGTGAGCTGGGTTTGAATCCCTGCTCCTCTACATGCAGCCAGCTGGGCGACCTTGGGCTAGTCACAGCCCTGATAGTGCTGTTCTGACCGAGAAGTCCTG